>NC_040082.1:89413545-94413545 GCF_003369695.1 Bos indicus x Bos taurus | reverse complement strand
TATGCTGCCAAGCCCCGGCACACACTTGGGAGAAATGCACGAAGGAAATTAAAGCTGTGTAAATGCTTGTCCGACTCGGTGGACAGGAGTTTGAGCAAACTCCGGGAGATGGTGATGGACAGGGAAGCCTGGCATGCTGCAGTCCGTGGGGTCACAAAGAGTTGGACACGACTAAGGAGCTGAACAACAACAGCAAAATGCTTGTCCATCCAACTGGATGCAAGGTACTTCTAAGAACATTCGAAGAAAGATGAGTAGCATTTCCGCTCTCAGACAAAGTCCCCTTTTGGGGAGAAAGCTCATTGATAAGAAGTCTCTTTTACATGCATACAGGAGGACCATGGAGGAATTTTCTTTCCCCACCAGGATCCAGAGTAGCCACACCCTCGCTCTCCAACCAGTATTTACTCACAGGTAAATGGCAACCCACTCCAGTGTTCTTGCCTGGAGAATCCCAGGGACGGGGGAGCCTGGTGGGCTGCCGTCTATGGGGTCGCACAGAGTCGGACACGACTGAAGTGACTTAGCAGCAGCAGATTGTTTTCCACACCATGGAGATGTCCTAGAAAACCCTTTGACCTTTACAGACAGGCTCTCTGACTAGGATTCTTAGTTTCTTAATTAAAAAGTTGACTAGGCAGCAACACCCATAGTGTTGCCAATCCTATCACCATCTTCCTTCTAGGTCCCTGGACCAACAGCTCTGAGCTCCTACAGAGTGGCAGGCAGCATCAGAGCTCTGAACACAAGACTGAATAGAGCACACACAGTTCCACCGCCTCCTGGGGAGACAGACAGAAATCAGTGCACCAGCACAAGAACGTTTAGCTACAAATCAAGCACATTTTGTAACAAATTGTGCTGATACTCTAAGCAAATTCACAGCAGGGCTGGAACACGCCTAACCTGTTAATTTCCTCAGATTATTCTGCAAAAGCTAAAGTGTTTTCTTTCTTGCACTGAACAGCCAGAGAGCCAAATGCCGCTTTCTGGCTGAGCTTTCTGCCTTCCCTTAGTCCTCCCAGTTCTCCCTTCTCCATCTTTGTCGTGTGATCAAGCTGATAGACAGATGGACCGTCCACCAAGCACCCTGGTCCCTCAACCTCCAGGCCTGGGATGGGGAAGGTGTGATGTGCTCAGAGTGTCTCAATCTGGTCTCTCAAGGCCCTCCCATCAGACCTGGGATCTACAGCTTCACATCACCCTGCATGTGGAGCACAACGAATCATGGAGTCAGGCAGACCTGGGTTTGGAGTGGAAGCAGCCACTTCCTGGTCACGTGACTCCATTTTCTGTGCTTTGGTTCCACCATGCAGACACAGGGACAGTCACAGTACCTGGGGCTCTCTTGAGCATCAGACAAGATAATATAGCATAGCACCTGGACCCTTGGAGGGTTTTCAAAGGTGTCATCAGCACTAGCCACAATTCAGCAACAATTTCAGGTATCTGATCACTCAGTCTGCTTTGTACAATAGCTATAACAATCTCCGACATGGGATGGGGGAGGGGCATTGGATAGATTAAGTAACCAAATGTTTTATTGTTTATTTATTTATGTGACTGGGTCTTGTGTCACAAGGGATCTTTAGTTTTGGCACTGAAACTCTGAGTTATGGTGTGTGGGCTCAAACCCGGGCCCCCTGCACTGAGAGCCCAGAGTCTTAGTCACTGGACAACCAGGGAGGTCCCATAAGTGATCAAATTTAAAGCCCGCAGAACATTTGTCTCCTCCCCCTTGAGGTGTTCTTGGGGAAACTGTGTTCATCATCACCTTTGCATGTTGCTCCTCAAATCTGCCAGGTATCGGGGGCGGGACAGATTGGGACTTAGTATCACTGTTGATCTTGACTGATGGTTGACGCTGCAAATCCAGCTTGTCACTGTGCTCCATCCAGTTTAACAAATGCAAAGGCATACATACCTGCTCTTCAGGCAGCCCCAGGCCAGGCATGGGAGGCAGCAAGGAATGGGCTGTCCCTGCCCTTCAGGAGCCCCACAGCCGAACTCAGAAAGGTCCCAGCTGAACACCTCTACATGTCCATCCAGATCCAAACCCACAATCTCTGCACATTCCCATCAACCCCACACTGACCTCTTCCTCCAAAGGAAATAGCCTAAAAGAATTGTCCAGGGCTCTAAATAAAATACGGAGAAGGCAATGGCAACCCACTCCAGTACTCTTGCCTGGAAAATCCCATGGGTGGAGGAGCCTGGTGGGCTGCAGTCCATGGCGTCGCTAAGAGTCAGACACGACTGAGCGATTTCACTTTCACTTTTCACTTTCATGCATTGGAGAAGGAAATGGCAACCCACTCCAGTGTTCTTGCCTGGAGAATCCCAGGGACGGGGGATACTGGTGGGCTGCAGTCTCTGGGGTCGCACGGAGTCAGACATGACTGAAGCGACTTAGCAGCAGCAGCAGCAGCAGCAGCAGCTAAATAAAATTTTACTCAGCCACCAAAAAAAAGAAAAGAAATTGTACCATTTGCAGAGACATGGATGGACCTAGAGACTGTCATACAGAATGAAGTAAGTCATTAGGAGAAAAACAAATACTGTATATTAACACATATATGTGGAATGTAGAAAAATGGTGCAGAGAACCTATTTGCGAAGCAGAAATAGAGACACGGACATAGAGAACAAACATTTGAGCCTCAAGTGGGGAAGGGGAGAGTGGAATGAATTGGAAAATTGGGACTGACATATATACATTATTGATACTATGTTGTTATTATGTTGTTGTTATTCAATCCCTAACTCACGTCTGACTTTTTGTGACCCCCATGGACTGCAGCATGCCAGTCTCCTCTGTTCGCTATCTGCCAGAGTTTGCTCAAATTCAGGTTCACTGAGTTGGTGATGCTATTTAACCATCTCTTCCTCTGCTGCCCCTTTCTCCTTTTGCCTTCACTCTTTCCCAGCATCAGGGTCTTTTCCAATGAGTCAGCTCTTCATATCAGGTAGCCAAGTATTGGAGTTGCAGATACTAGGTAAAAAATAGATCACTAATGAGAACCTATTGTATAGCACAGGGATCTCTACTCAAGGCTCTGGGTGACCTATATGGGAAGGAAACCCAAAAAAAAGAGGGGATATATGGAAATGTGTAGCTGATTCACTGCTGTACAGCAGAAACTAGCACAACATTGTAAAGCAATTATACTCCAATAAAAACTAAAAAAAAAAAAAGAAAGAAACACCCCCTATGCTCTTTCTAAAGCCCAGCTCCATCATAAAATAACTGCAATTCCCAGTGATATCTTGATGGCCTCTGAAACCACTTGGAAGTTTCTAGAAGGGCTCACCCACAGTAGCAGAACACTAGGGCTTGAAAGGGAAAACACGGGATGCCCAATTTTTCTCTCAGAAATCAAGATTTAATAGCCTCCTGAGGAAACCATAATTGGAGGGCAATGGGATGCATTCCTCCCCAAGGCCTGTGATTATGGAACGCCGGGAAAGGTTGAGAATTTGGGCCACGAGCAACTTCGGGCTCAAATGAAGACAAATCTGACCCAGCATAAGAGGTATAGCTTAGTCCCTTCACGTACAAACATAGACACCAAAAGAAAGCTGGATGGGGGTGCTTGGAGCTTGGAAAGAAAGAAATTCTCACGAAGAGGATCAAAGCTGAACTAAAGCACAGGTCTACCAGTTATGGGTCCTCACCCTCTGCTAAGGAAAAGAGCGTGGCAAGGAGTTGGGTCTTGAACGTGGAAAGGGATTTTATGATGAAGACCTGCCTCCACCCTCTTCCTGCCCTTACACCCCCTAGAAAACCACCACCGTGTTTGGCTTGTAAACTTTTGCTTCCTGGGACTGATCTAAGGAAAAGACAACACACCCCACCTCTGAGACATTGCTGATCCTGGGCCACGTGAAGCTAGTGTAGCTGCCAGGAAGAACTGTGCACTGGACGTTCTTGGGTTTACTCCTCACCCCTGCTCCCACCTCACCTTGACTTTCCCACTTTGAAATCTGAAGATCAAAAGTGCACCTTTGTGCTCAAATAGACACCCCCCCAACACACCCTGAATTTCCTTCCTATCTGTTTCCTTGGCAATCCTCATCCCCAGTTGCCCATTATTCACAGGGTTCCACAGGATACAAAGATAAAACGTAATGCATTTTTCCTTTTGTGAGGGGGGAAACCTTGGGAAATTAAACAGCAGATATCCAAATAGAAACCTTGTATTCAAATTAGGGGGTCACACAAACACACACACACACACACACACGTATGCATATTCACAAACATCATAACCTTGACCAGGTTTGGAAGACAAGTCTCACATGTATGAAAAACCAAAGGTCAGAGCCATGGAAATGGTGGGGGGTGGGGGGCAAGATATATGCTGGCCAGAGGTAGCCACTGGTGCCAGAGGCAGCCACCCCTCCAAGAGCAAGGCAGAGGAGGCAGCTGCCAAGCTGAGGGAGGGTGGTCTAACAGAGGGATGGGAGGCAAATGGTCCTTACATCCCACTTGGGATTCTATCAAACAACCCACTCCACTGTTCTTGCCTGGAGAATCCCAGGGACGGGGGAGCCTGGTGGGCTGCCATCTATGGGATCCCACAGAGTCGGACACGACTGAAGCGACTTAGCAGTAGCAGCAGCATGCCAGTGGTTAGAAACTAGGCCATCGAGTAAGATCCAAGGTAGGTTCTGTGGCTTCCAGGCTCCAAGCTCCTGGGTAAGTGTCTCAGCCTCTCCAAGCTTTGGTTTCCCCTTTAGAACTGATAAAATGGAAGATCCCTAGGCACTCACTTTATAGAGTTGCTATGAGGTCCATTCTGTGCCTCAGTCATGGCACAGAAAAACCAAGCAATAAAAACCTGTTCCAGGGAATTACCTGGTTGGTCCAATGGTTGGAACTCTGCATTTTCACCACCAAGGGTCCAAGTTCAATCCCTGGTCAGGCAACTAACATCCTACAAGCTGCTCAGCACAGACAAAAAAAGAAAATATATTCCTTCAAAATCCCCAGGCAACCTCAAGGCCTTTGCATGTGCTGTTCTGAGCACCTAGAATTCACTTTGCTCCCCAGGGCTCCCATGACAGCTTCCCCTTCCTCTTCCTGATCTACAGCTCAAACCTCAGCCTCAGACCTCTTTATTCTAAAGAATAAAGAGGTTCCATTTCCCCAAACTCTTTATTCTAAATGAGACCCTCTCAGCTCACCCCATCTTGTCACCCCAACATAATTCCTTCCAGGACTTACTGCCACCTGAAATTATAATACTGTGTCCATCTCTCTGTGGCTGTGTTTACTACCACCAGGCCCAGGGGACTGTGGGCTGTAGGAGAGCAGGCACCTTGCATTTCTGAATTCACTGCCAGACCCCAGAGCCCTGCACAGATGAAGAACTGCACAAACAGTAGCTGCTGCCTCTAATGATGTCCTCATGTGGGCTGTGTTCTGCCAGCCCACAGGAAACATGGGGGCCAGTCACAGACCTGGAGGTGACAAAACTGAGGTCTCCCCGGCCATGGGCTGGGCCATGGGGCAATGCCACATTGTGACTTGTTGTTACTACTATCTGAGAAGTGAAGGATAGCCCTTTCTGTGCCAGAGCGACGCAAGCATTCCTAAAAATCACCACACTTATGGGAAAAATGAGGTTAGGACCAGAGCGGGCAAGGACATCATCAGTGGCACATAATAAAACAGGAATCTAACGTTTTTAAAAAAGAGGAACAGTTTTACACATGTTAAGAAATCCACAACCAGGCTTCCCTGGTGGTCTAGTGATTAAGAATCCATCTACCAATGCACGGGACATGAGTTTGATCCCTGGTCCGGGAAGATCCCACATGCCGGGGAACAGCCAAGTCCATGCACCACAATTACTGAGCCCTCTCTGTAGAGCCCATGAACTACAACTGCTGAAGCCTGTGCGTGCCCTAGAGCCCATGATCTTCACACAGCATTGAAGACCCAGCAGAGCCAAAAATAAATCAATAAATCTTTTTTAAAAAAGCAAAGAAATACACAACCACAGCAAGATATAAGACACTTAACTTTGAAAGGGCCTGAAGTTTACTTGTGCAGAAGTGGGTGTTGGAGGTTTGTAGCCTGTGTTGTTGTTCAGTCGCTAAGTTGTGTCCAGCTCTTTGTGATCCCATGGCCTGCAGCACACCAGGCTTCCCTGTCCTTCTCCATCTCCCAGAGTTTGCTCAAACTCATGTCTACTGAGTCAGTGATGCCATCCAACCATCTCATCCTCTGTTGTCCCTTTGTCCTCCTGCCTTCAATCTTTCCCATTATCAGGGTCTTTTCCAGTGAGTCAGCTCTTCCCATCAGGCGGCCGATGAGTGATGGTGAAAAGACGGAGGGTTGTCTGAAATTGGATTTCAAGTCAGAACCTCAGATGTGGACAGTGGTGGCTCATGACCCAAGAAGGGCAGCAAGGGAGCTGGTGGATGTCTGAGGTGCGTGCTCACGTTTTGTGTCAGCTGGATGCAGTTTTCAGAGTCCAGCTCCTCGAGTGTTTCTCGGAGACAAGATGGCACAGAAGCAAACTCAAAACCTGCAATGTGGACTTCCCTGGTGGCCCAGTGGTTGAGTCTGCCTGCCAATGCAGGAGTCACAGGTTCGATCCTTGATCCAGGAAGATCCCACATGCCTCAGAGCAGCTAAGCCTGTGTACCACAACTACTGAGCCTGTGCTCTAGCGTCTGGGAGCCACAGCTACTGAGCGCACGTGCCGCAACTACTGAAACCCGCGTGCCCTAGAGCCTGTGCTCCACAACAAGAAAAACCACTGCAATGAGAAGCCCGTGCACCACAACTAGAGAGATCACACACACCAGTGAAGACCCACACAACCAAAATAAACAAATAAACAAAAATAAAATTAAAAAAAAATCTGCAGTGTGCTCAGTTCAGTCCCTTAAATTGTGTTGCTGCTGCTGCTGCTAAGTCGCTTCAGTCGTGTCCGACTCTGTGCAACCCCATAGACGGCAGCCCACGAGGCTCCCCCGTCCCTGGGATTCTCCAGGCAAGAACATTGGAGTGGGTTGCCATTTCCTTCTCCAGTGCATGAAAGTGAAAAGTGAAAGTGAAGTCGCTCAGTCGTGTCCGACTCTTTGCGACCCCATGGACTGCAGCCTACCAGGCTCCTCCGTCCATGGGATTTTCCAGGCAAGAGTACCGGAGTGGGGTGCCATCACCTTTTCCAATTGCCTTCATAATTAAGGCTTAATTCTCCAAGCACACCTTGCGGAGAGCAATGAATTTGCAACACACCTCACCCGAGATATGTGCAGAGGCCAGGCATGCATTCGGCATCTCCGGCTTCCACTCTTAAATGCATGCAGATGTTGACTCTGCAGAAGTCATGTATTTGACGCCATGAAAGAGCCTTGTGGATTTGAAGATAAAAATGAATAACTCCAGGTTAAGATACGAAAGTCCTAACCCTCTGCTTTGAATACAGCTTCCCTTGCACTCCTCCAGTCCAAGAGCAAGGGCTCGGGATGCTGTGAGCAGTCCCAAACAAAACCCTACACCTCTCACGTGTACCTGGACAAAACTGCAATCCAAAAAGATACACGCACCCCAGTGTTCACTGCAGCACTATTTACAATAGCCAGGTCACGAAAACAACCTAAATATCCATCAACAGAGAAATGGATAAAGAAGATGTGGTACATCTATACAGTGGAATATTACTCAGCCATGAAAAGGATGCCATTTGCACCAACATGGATGGACCTAGAGATGATCATACCAAGTGAAGTAAGTCAGAAAGAGAAAGAGAAATACCATGTGATATCATGTATATGTGGAATCTAAAATATGGCACAAATAAACCTATCTACAAAGCAGAAACAGACTCAGAGACACAGAGAACAGACTTGTGGTTGCCATGGGGGAGGGAGATGGGGGAGGGATGGACTGGAAGTTTGGGATGAGCGGACAAAAACTGATATGGACAAGGCCCTACTGTACAGCACAGGGAAATATATTCAGTATCCTGTGATAAACCATCATGGAAAAGAACACCTTTTTAAAAAAGGAATATCCGTGTATAACTGAGTCACTGTGCTATACAGCAGAGTTTGACACAATACTGTAAATCAACTGCACTTCAATTTAAAATTTTTTAAAAATCCTGTGCCTTTCAAGGATGAGGATACTCAGCAGCTTCACCATTGATAATAACAAAGATCTGGAAATGTCCATTGATTGTGAGTTTGGTAAGTATGTTACCAATGACCGTGGGCACATAAGAAAAACATTCAGATGACTTTCAGGAAATGTTACTAAGGGAGAAAGCCAAGGCACAGAGCGAAAGAGAAAGTGTCTTTGTGTCAAAGACGGGCAGGCAGGTGTTCACACATGTGTACACATCCAATTCCTTTCTGGGGTGAACAAGAAACTCAGGCTGGTGGTTGCCTCTGGGGAGAGAGTGGACATGGAAAGGCCTTTCTTTTCCTTGTAAATCTCTTTAAATGGTCTTAACAATGGTATATATGATACTCTTTTAAAAAATAGGTTGAATGGGGACTTCTCTGGTGGCCCAGTGGTTAAGAATCCACCTTCCAATGCAGAGGGCATGGATTCAATCCCAGGTTGAAGAACTAAGATCCTACATGCCTCAGGGCAATTAAGCCTGCCTATCACAAACTATGGGCTTTCCAGGTAAGTGCTAGTGGTAAAGAACCCACCTGCCAATGCAAGAGACTTAAGAGATGCAGGTTTGATCCCTGGGTTGGGAAGATCCCCTGGAGGAAGGCATGGCAACCCACTCCAGTATTCTTGCCTGGAGTATCCCATGGACAGTGGAGTATGGTGGGCTACAGTCAATAGGGTCTGAAAGAGTCAGACATGACTGCAGTTACTTAGCACACATGTGTGCCACAAACTACAGAGCCCACGCACTCTGGAGCCCGAGATCTGCAACTAGAGAGAAGCCTGCACACTGCATCAAAGATCTCACATGCCATAACTAAGACCCGATGGAGCCAAAAATAAATAAATATTAAAAACAGGTTGAATGGAGGGAAAGAGAAGGGACAACACAAGGAGAGGGGATTAAGAGGTACAAAGTATTGTGTATAAAATAAGATACAAGGAGAATTCTCTGGCAGTCCAGTAGTGAGGACTCCACGCTTTCACTGCTTGGGCTCCAGTTCGAATCCTAGTTGGGAAACTAAGATCCCGAAGGCCAAGTACTGCGGCCAAAAAAAAAAAAAAACCCTTTAAATTAAGATACAAAGATATCTTATATATCAAGGCTTCCCTGGTAGCTCAAACGGTGAAGAATATGGCTGCAATGCAGGAGACCTGGTTTCGATCCCTTGGTCAGGAAGATCCCCTGGAGAAAGGCATGGCAACCCACTCCAATATTCTTGCCTGGAGAATCCCATGGACAGAAGAGCCTGTGGGCTACAGTCCATGGGTTCACAAAGAGTTGGACACGACTGAGTGACTAACACTCACAGATATATATCATGGGAAATATAGCTAATATTTTACAATAACTCTAAATGAAGTATAACTTTTAAAAATTGTGAATTATGATATTGTACACCATTTGTTGTTGTTGTTCAGTTGCTCATCGTGTCCGACTCTTTGGAACTCCACAAACTGCAGCACACCGGGCTTCCCTGTCCTACACCATCTCCCAGAGCTTGCTCAAACTCATGTGCATTGAGTCAGTGATGCTATTCAACCATCTCATCCTCTATCGTCCCCTTCTCCTCCTGCCCTCAATCTTTCCCAGCACACCAGTAACTTAACATAGTATTATACATCAACTTGGAGAAGGCAATGGCACCCCACTCCAGTACTCTTGCCTGGAAAATCCCATGGACGGAGGAGCCTGGTAGGCTGCAGTCCATGGGGTCGCTGAGGGTCAGACACAACTGAGCGACTTCACTTTCAGTTTTCACTTTCATGCATTGCAGAAGGAAATGGCAACCCACTCGTGTTCTTGCCTGGAGAATCCCAGGGATGGGGGAGCCTGGTGGGCTGCCATCTATGGGGTCGCACAGAGTCAGACACGACTGAAGTGACTTGGTAGTAGTAGTACACATCAATAAAATTTATTAAAAAGAAAGAAAAAATACTATATTACTTAGGTGGTTTTTTCCCCTCTGATGCTGCCTTTTATTTTGTGCCCCCAAGGTCCCCCATCCAGAAACTTCCATCAAACTGCCCTTGAAACAACCAGGTAATTCTAGAATAATTGACCCCTTTGGGATCAAGTTGTTTTTTTGTTTAGAAATACGCTGAATTCAACTTTCAGGAGCTGGTCCTGCCAACCCTTCTGTCCCCGAGAAGAATTTCACTCCATCCTCTACCTTTTCCACAGGCAGCCTTTGAGAAGGATGTGTGTGCCAAGCTTCCTCAATGAATGACCCAGGGCTTCAGGGCCAGGTAAGTTCCAGATTTTATTATTAGCAACAAATTAAGTTAACTGAGGACAAAGCAAAGCACACAACCCACTGACCCTCGGAACCAAAACATGCACAAACACATGTACGCAGGAGGCCCAAGCAGGGAACAGCTGTCTCCTCTCCCACGGAGGGAGAGCTGCAAGGCGATGTCATGCAGCCGGAAGCTGTCCCCATGGACGCGAGCTGGACCAATCTGCTTATCCAGGGAGCAGCCATGGGCAAGAGGCAGCAAACAGGGCTCTGGAGGGGATACTGGATCATTGAGGAGGGACAGGACCCCTGCTAACACCCCCTCCCTTTATTCTTGCCAGTTTCACACCTGGTAACTATCCCAAGTCACAGACTTGGACCAGTCTCTCAGACTGATGATGCCATCGCTATGGTCTTAGAGTGCAGTTTCTTAACTTGGGTTGACATGTGGGGCCGGACCATTCTCTGGGATTGGAGGTGGAGGTGGGCATTGCAGGGTGTGGAGCAACATCCCTGATCCCCCTCCACCAAATGCCAAGAGCACCTCATCACCCGCAGTTGTCACAACCACAGACATCCCCAGACATTTATTTCCATGATCACCCTCCAGTGAGAACCAGAATTACCCTCTGTGCCCCCGGCCTTAGAGCCTAACCAGAGGTGTGCATGCGTGCTAAGTTGCTTCAGTCATGTCTAACCCCATGGACTGTAGCCCACCAGGCTCCTCAGTCTATGGGGATTCTTCAAGCAAGAATACCGGAGCGGGTTGCCATGCCCTCCTCCAGGGATTGAACCCGAGTCTCTTACATCTCCTGCATTGGCAGGTGGGTTTTTTACCATTAGTGCCATCTGGGAAGCCCCACCAGAAGTAAAGGCAGAGGAAATTCAGAACAGCAGATGGGGCTGAAATGGCTGTGCTTGTCCATCCCTGACTTACAGTTTCAGAGGCACTCTTCCCCCAAGCCTCCCTGTGGTCACACCCCAGCTTCTGGTTGTCCGCCCACCCCACGTCTTGCAACTCCAGCTCAGCTCCCAACCTGCACATACTTGTGAAGCAACATTCACTTGTCAGAATTTGGAGCTGCCCATGTGCCAGGCCACAGATGTCCTGTGGCTGCTGCCCTCATGATGCTTCCAGCCTAGTAGACAAGCATGCAGAGTCAGAGAGAAGTTTCTGCATTTAAAATGTGAGGCTTGGAATGAACACTGAGAATTTCTCAAACCACTACAGGGCACCGCAAGAACCCACTGTTGAGGAAGTAGGCAAAGAATTAGTATCGGGGCTTCACTGGTGGCTCTGTAGTAAAGAATCTGCCTGCCAATGGAGGGTCACATGTTTCATCCATGATACGGGAAGATCCCACAGGCTGCGAGGCAACTAAATTTGTGCACCATAACCACTGAAGCCCACGTGCCCTAGAGCCCAGGAGCCACAGCTACTGAGCCCATGTGCAGCAACTACTGAAGCCCGTGAGCCCTAGAGCCCACGCTCCACCACTAGAAAAGCCACCACAGTGAGAAGCTGGAGCACTGCAATGAAAAGTAGCTCCCCCACCGACTCTCCACAAATAGAGAAAGCCCACGTAAAGTGCCAAAGACCCAGCATGGCCAAAAATAAATAAATGAATAATTAAAAAAACAGAAGCAATATTGTAATAAATTACAATAAAGACGTTTAAAATGGTCTACATAAAAACAATAAATAAATAAAATCCAAGGAGCACCATCAACAGATGACCAAGCAAATCCAGTGTGGCCCATTCATGCCAAGGAATATTATTCAGCCTTAAAAAGGGAGGAGGTTCTGACACCTGCTGCACCATGGGTGAACCTTGAGAACATGATGCTTAGTGAAAGAAGACAGATACAAAAAGAGGAGTCAGAGCCATAGAGACATAAGGTTAGATGATGGGGGCCAGGAGCTGGGGGAGGGGTGAGAAGTTTATTAATGGGGGCAGAGATTCACTTTGGAGAAGATGAAAAGGTTCTAGAGATGGATGTTTGCACAACTGTGTAAACGGAGCTAATGTCACTGAAATGGACACTTAAAATAGTTAAAATGATATAATTCTCATTATATATATTTTACTACCATTAAAAAAAAACTAACTCAGGGAGCAATGATGGTAGGCAGCCGTATGCCAGGCATTGTAACAGGAGAATCTGCATCCTCTCATTCACCACATCAGGTCTAAAATTATCCTCACATCAAGGTCATAGTAGACAGAGCCAGGAGTTGAACCCAGGCAGTCTGGCTCGGGAGTTGGAATTTTTAATTGTAGAGTCTTCAAACTCAGGCTTCCTGATTCTTCACATCCACCAATCCCCAGTGCGCGCAGTGGTGTCTGACTTTTTGCGAACCCATGGACTGTAGCCTGCCAGGCTCCTCTGTCCATGGGATTCTTCAGGCAAGAATACCGGAGTGGGTTGCCATGCTCTTCTCCAAGGGATCTTCCGACCTAGGGATGCGTCTTTTGCATTTCCTGCGTTAGCAGGCGGATTCTTTACCACTGAGCTACCTAGGAAGCTGCCTTCCAGTAAATTCCTTGCATTTCCTCGAATGCATGCCCGATGGTTGCTTTTCGGCCTGTGACCTCAACAACACATGGGAATTGTGACAACCAGAGGCCAGACCTCACACACTTCTTTAGTTCAACTGGCCTTGAGCTGACCCCTGATGACATACAGGGGGAAAAGGTGCCCCCAGTCCAGTGGGGAGCAGGACAGAACTGCCACCAAAGAGGGCTCAGAGCTCAGACTATGAGGTCAGGCAGATCTGGGTTCAATAAACAACTCTACCTGCCCTTCTGTGAGGTCCTGCAAATTCTCGTGCCTCAGTTTCTCCACCTGTAAAACAGGGGTAATGACTAACCCTCCCTCCATAGCAACTGATTAGCAAATTAAACACTCATAACCATGGAAAGCAACTAGCCCAGGTCCTAGAAAAATCAGAAACCCTCGATCAACAGAAGCTGCTACTGATTTATATCATATTACAAAATTTAAAATCTCTAACAGACTTCCCTGGTGGGTCAGTGGTTAAGAATCTGCCTGCAAATGCAGGGGACATGGGTTCGATCCCTGGTCGGGGAAGATGCCACATGCTATGGAGCAATTAAGCCCGTGTGCCAACAGCTACGGAATCCATGATCTAGATACCACGTGCCACAACTCCTGAAGCCCCTATGCCCTAGAGCCTGTGATCTGAAACTAGGCAAACCACCACAGTGAGAAGCCTGTGCACCTCAAATAGAGAAAGCCCGTGAGTAGCAACAAAGACCCACCGCAGCCAAATAAATAGAACTAATTTTTTAAATATCTAAAAAAAACAAAAATAATCTCTAACAATCCTATTTAGAGTCAACAGGAAAGACTTACGAGCTCAAACAGGACTCAGGGTAAAGAAACGGAATTCTCTACATCTGAGAAGGCGTCCTGAGGGAGGTACATGTGAATGTGGGTTTTTAAAGAAAACCGTGGCTAGTACAGTGCTTTCCTGGTGGCGCTAGGGGTCAAGAACCCGCCTGCCAACTCAGAAGACGAAAGAAAACACAGGTTCAACCCCTGGGTCGGGAAGATCCCCTAGAAGAGGGCTTGGCAATCCACGCCAGTATTGTTGCCTGGAGAATTCCATGGACAGTGGAGCCTGGTGGGCCACAGTCCATAGGCAGTGAAGAGTCAGATACGACTGAAGTGACTTAGCACTCACGCATGCATGGCTAATACATAGGACAGAGGTACTTGAACTTCCTAAGAGCCAGTGAAAGTGAAAGTACCTAGTCGTGTCCGACTCTTTGCGACCCCATGGACTATATAGTCCATGGAATTCTCTAGGCCAGAATACTGGAGAAGCCTTTCCCTTCTCCAAGGGATCTTCCCAATCCAGGGATCGAACCCAGGTCTTCCGCATTGCAGGTGGATTCTTTACCAAATGAGCTATCTAAGACCCAGGCCGGTCAGCTATTTAACATGCTCACCAAACACTCTATGAATCAGCTCCTTTCAAGGATGGCAACCTGGTGAAAGTGTTTTCTCATGGTAATTACACAATGTGCTCATCCAAAGAGGGGAGTTCAGTCTAAGAAGTGAACCACGTAAGACAGAAACAAATCTCTCCCTTCCCCCATCCCCAACTCACTCCTTCCAAGGCCCCATCATTTACATCCACTGCAGGGCCTGAGAAAGCAAGGCCTGGGTCAGATTTCCTCCTGTGCCCACCTTCCACACACGTTTACTGAACAAACACACCAATGGGTTGGAGGCAACAGAAACCTCAAGACCTGGGTCACCAGCCACCTGACCAGAGGGAGCCAGTTGTAAGCGCTCAAGTTAAAAGTGAAAAACCTCCTCAAGGTCATGGAGCCGGGTCTCTATCCTAGCCTGAGGTCCTTGCTTCTCTCCTCTGGGCTTATACTCAGATTAGACAATGATCTTCACTGCAGGTAGGCAGACATCAGAGGTTTTAAACCCACCATAGCTAGGGCCCAGGGTACCGTAACGGAGGCCAGCTCCACGCCAGGCACGGCGTCAGGGAATTTTCAAATACTGTCTTGGGAAATCCATTCGACAACCATATGTGGTGGGTGTGATTTTTAATACATCAAGGCGAAGACTGTCCCAATGGGTAGATGCCAGGGCCAGGGCAAGAGGGGTGGGGACTTAGAGTTTAATGGGGACAGAATTTCAGTTTAGGAAGGTGAAAAATTCAGGAGATGGACGATGGTGAGGATGGCACAACAAGGTGAGTTGTTTAATGCCCCTGAGCTGCACAGTTAAATATGGTTAAATATGTGTGGGTGTGCTCAGTCATGTCTGACTCTCCGTGGCCCCATGGACTGTAGCCCTCCAGGCTCCTCTGTCCATGGGATTTCCCAGGCAAGAATACTGGGGTGGGTTGCCATTTCCTTCTCCAGGAGATTTTCCTGACTCAGGGATTGAACCCAGATCGCTTGTGTCTCTTGCATTGGCAGGCAGTTCTTTATCCCCTGAGCCATCATGAAATAGGTTTTATATTATGTGCCACAATTTAAAAAAATACCCCAACCAAATAAAGAGTGCCTCAGAGAGGATGCTTTCAGAAGCACAAGTTGCAGATAATTGGCCCACATTTAGGGTCAGATCAACCCTGAATATTCATGGGAAGGACTGATGCTGAAGCTGAAGCTCCAACACTTTGGCCACCTGATGTGAAGAGCCAACTCATTGGAAAAAACCCTGATGTTGGGAAAGATTGAGGACAAGAGAAGGGAGCAGCAGAGGATGAGATGGTTGGATAGCATGACTGACTCAGTGGACATGAGTTTGAGCAAACCCTGGGAGATAGTGAAGGACAGGGAAGCCTGGCACGCTGCAGTTCATGAGGTCGAAAAAGTCAGACACAACTAAGCATCTAAACAACGACAACAGCAATCCTTAGCCTGGTGCATAGGCTGCTGAAGAACTCACGAAGAAAAAGGATTAATTCTAATTTTATAGAAGCAGAAACAGAGATGTTAAGTAAGTCCCAAGGTCACACAGCAAAGACATGGTCTAACCTGGATTCAAACCTGGGACTACAGCTCCTGTTCACATATGTTAATGTCATTGCCCATCAGCTCGGTCAGCCTCAAGCTTCTTTCCCAGAGTGTCAAAAGTTTCCAACTGGAATGTAAGGGAGCCCACTCCACATCATCACCTCTCAAAAGAGAGAAAAGACTCACAGTGCGATGCTTTGTGTGAACGGTCAGCGAGCCCTGGAAAATACTGAGCCTCCTATCCTCAGGATGTCTCCCCTTTCTGCTTCCTTCCCCCTACCTCCAATGACATGCCCACAACATGAGGCGCAGCTCTGTTGAGAATAGGGATGAAAATGAGCATTGTCTGAGAGGGAAAGTGGTGAAGAAAAAAGCATAGCCCTGTGCCCAACACAGTAAGCACCTGAGAAATGGTTATTCTGCACAACCCCATTTGGTCCAGAGACCGTATCAGAGCCCAGGTGGACTGAAGGATGGAGGCCATAGTGAGCCCACATCCCCAATAAACCGGCAGAGCACCTGGCTGTCTGCTGAACAGCACTGGGAAGGGAAAAGATGCTGCAGCCGCGCGAGGAAGGAGAATGACTCTTAACCAACATCTGACTCTGCTTGACCCTCTGGGTTGCAGCCCGCTCTCAGCTCCCTGGCCTCCGATGACCTTGAGCTGTCTTGGCCCTGAATCCTAGCCCTGAACCTGTTTCCTATTTACTCTGACACTTGACACAGACGGCTTCCCTGGTGGATGGTGATTATGCTTAGCCCTCACTCTTGTGGGGACGCAGCTCTGTCCTTGGGGAGAGCCAGGCAGGAGGAATTAGGCTACAAAGAAGCCTGCTCACTCCAAGGGACAGGGGTGCCAGCTCCCACTCGAGGCAAAGAGGAAGGTCAAAGTCCAGCATGGACTAGAACCCTAGGGGTTACCGTGTGCTAGATGCTTTGCTTAGCTTATCCAAAGAATTAATTATCTCACTTAATTCTCACCCAGACCAGTAAATGGAACTGTCCTGAGAAAGAAGTCCAGCGTGAAGATACGAGGGGGCATTTGGGGAGATGAGCATTGTTGGGAATGAGTCAGAAACCAACAGATCTCTGGCCTCAGGTGTAGGAATCCGCTGCTGGGTGAAACCTAGCATGACCAAATGTTCTGGTTTGCCTGGGACTGATGGGTTTCCCAAGAAACAGGGCTGTTAGTACTAAAACCAAGAAAGTCCTAGGCAAACCAGGGCAAGTTGGTCACCCTAGTGACCTAATTCTGGCTTCTAGGTATTGGCCCCTGGCCAGCTTTAGGAGGAGCAGGAGGCTAAAGTTAGTACAGGAGGTGGGTCCTCTTCATAGAACTCCTACTCACCCTTCAAAACCCAATGCAAAAGGACCCTTCCTGTATAAGGCAGAGTGTAGCAGGAAAAAGCTGAGGTTCTGAAGCCAGACTCTAACTTCAAATCCCAGGTCCATGAAAAAGTTGTTATGAGGACCATGTACCTGGTTGCTATTGTTGTTGTTTAGTCACTAAGTCTTTTGTGACCCCATGAACTGTAAACTGCTAGGCTCCTCTGTTCACAGGATTTTCCAGGCAAGAATACTGAAGTGGCTTGCCATTTCCTTCTCCAGGGGATCTTTCCCACCCAGGGATTGAACCTGTGTCTCCTGCACTGCAGCTGGATTCTTTACCACTGAGCCACTAGGGAAGCCCATGTGCCTGGTAGATGGTGCTTCAGAGGCCTTAATCTGCTGTATCTGTTACCTGTCCTTATCCTCCTTTAGACCCGAAGTTCCCCATGTTCCCGTCTCTGAACCACCGAAACAGACAAGCACACACTTAAAAAAAAAAAAGTAAGGAAAGATAAAATCTTGTAACTTGCGCAAACCAGTTAATGCAAATCCAGTCTTTCCCCATCATCCTCAAGCCCTGACACCAAGCAGGGTTGTTTTTCACTTGGCTTCTCCTCTCCCGACGATTTCACAAGAGCCCACAGAGAGGCGTGCAGCGAAGTAAACAAGAGAAGCTCTGAAAATCCATTCATGGTCAGCTCAAAGGTGTCAAGCAGCCCAAGAGCACAGCCGAGTCTTCAGGCATGGGGACAAGGAGGCTCCGTGAGGCTGAGGAGACTGCCCCACTCCGGGCGACCAAGCCACGTCTGGACCAGAAGAACAAGAATGCACAAAGCAAGACACTGTCAGAAGATAGAGGTCTTAGCACCCGGCAAGGGGCGAAGTCACAGAAAGCAGGCAGTCCCAAGGAAACATGCTGTGATTAAATACAGCCTGGGGAGTTTTGATGAAGCTCATATTTGAATGTGGAGACCGTCTGGGAAAATTGATCACGGGTGGGCTTCTGCACAAATAAATCAGGGTTATTTTTTTTTACAAAGACTGGGTATTGTGCAGAAGATTCTAAAGTCCATGAAATATCCAGGTTATGCTTATTTCTACGTTGCCTGGCTGTGAAAGGTCTTCAGCCAAACTGCAGCAGAGAAGATGAGAGAGGAGGAGAAGCAGCAAGGTTAGGGGGCAGAGGAGAGGGAGGTGAGAAGGTCACAAAGTATACAGAGGAGAGAAAAGAGGACCGTGAAGAAAGAGGTGACTACCCACTAAGGGCATCATGGGGAAGAAGAGCCTGTGGCCCTGCACTGCCTAACACTCTGACAATGTTTCCCATGTGCCAAGCACGGCTCTGATGGTTAACCATCCGTTCCTCCCAACAACCATAGGCGCTACTGTTGTCCACATTTAACAGATGAGAAGAGAGGCACAGAGAGGTTAAGCCATTGCCCATGGTCACACAGGTAGTGAGTGGCCAAGCCACAGACAATCCAGCGTTGCCAAGAGCCAGCTGCCATCGTGAATATGAGATGACTTCCTTTTATTCTGCCCTACTGTGTGTGATGCACTCAGGGGAGAATGCTGGAAGTCCCTCTGCCTGTCTCTTCCTTCAGATCAGTTTAGGGGTTCTCTAGCTCCCAGCACCCACCCGGAACCAAATCAACCTGACTCACATCCAGGGCTTTTCTAGTCTTCAATGTCACTGATCACGTGTTTAACGGATGGTTTCTAAGGGGGCAGGCACCTGCTTTTCTTGCTCCCCACTGCTGTGTCTTTCTCGCCTCCTCCCACAGCACCTGAGAAGTCCATAAACCTATCCGTGTCAGATTATAATCACATTTCCTTAGATTTCATGGTCCCTCAAGGGTGGAGATGTGGTTTTTGTCAGCAGGCATCACTGTGATTCCAAAGCACTGATTCCACACACACACGGTGGACAACTGGCCCCCGGTTTCCATTTTGCCATGAAAAGGAGCAGAAGACAGCTACAGGGTGCCCCCCTTTCTCAATTCCATCATCCTTCTCCAGTGGTCCTCAAATGGGAGTGAGTCTGCCCCCCCCCAAAGGGACATTGGTGATGTCTGGAGACATTTGAGGTTGTCACAACTGGAGGGAGGGATGTTCTTAGTATCAAGAGGGTAGAGACCAGAGATGCTACCTAACAGCAGAGTCTCCACAACAGAGAATTAGCCTGCCTTGAATGTTGTGAGTGCCGAGACAGAGAAATCCTATCCCAGAGAGAGCCGATCCCCTCTCAGTGGCATCAAAGCTAAGATCTCAATGTTTCCAATTCTGAAACAAGCTTAGGGGGGGAAAGCTTTGTCTTTCAAACAGCTGGCTGTGCTACTTTTTTTTTTAATGTCTGAAACTAGCCCAATTTGACCCCCACTGCAAACAGGTTTTCAAATTGCAAAAACATTGATTTAAAAAAAAAAAAAAAAATCCCTTAAGCTGACAGGACACACCCCACCCTCCCTTCTGTTACTCTTAAGCAACATCTCAGCAATTCCGCTTGGACACTGGAAATATATGCCAGAGGAGACTTATTACGCTAATTTCCTTTAGTAAACAGTTCAAATCTTACCTTGGAAATGCATGAAACAAGGCAAGCCAACCATGGGGCCCTTGCAGGAGTCTCCTTGCAATGCTACGCATCAGACTTTCTGTGACTTTTGCCCTTGAGGTGGTAAATATGTATGTTTCAAGAACAATTTTCAAGAGGCCATAGGACTTCCCTGGTGGTCCAGTGGCTAAGGATCTGTGCTTCCAATGCAGGGGGCCTGGGGTCGATCCCCAGGTTGGGGAACTAGATCCCACACACTGCAACTAAAGATCCCACATCCAACTAAGACCCAGGGCAGTCAAAGAAAGAAAGAAAGAAAAAAAAAATTTTTTTTAAATAGGAGGCTTTGGTGTGAAAGATTAGATGACCAGGAAATAAGCAATGGAGAAGATTAGAAAATTAACACATTCACCATTGACAGTGAATGGGCTGCTAGACAGCCCATCTGGGACAAAGCGAGCTCTGTGTTGAATGTATTGTTAGTCGCTCAGTCATGTCTAACTCTTTGGGATCCCGTGGACTGTAGCCTGCCAGGTTCCTCTGTCCATGGGGGTTCTCCAGGCAAGAATACTGGAGTGGGTAGCTGTTCCCTTCTCCGGGCGAATCTTTCTGATTCAGGGATCGAATCTGGGTCTCCTGAATTGCAGGGGGATTCTTTACCATCTGAGCCACCAGGAAGTGTGTTAAATAACCACTTCAAAATCTAGGGAAAACTTGCATTCCTGCCTAAGGATAGCTTGAGTTTCCCCAAAGCTCTTTGACTTTCATATCATTTCTAGGTGGCTTGGTTCCTGACATCAGTCTCCCCTTTCACCAAGAGGACTGCAGTTCTTGCACACTGTCTTGTAAGTTACACAATTTCTCCATCGAGATACACACAGGGTTCGGGATTAGAAAGCCACCTCCATGATAGACACAGCGGCAGTTTCAGTTTTATTGTGTGTGTGTTTCCTGAAAATTGTCTTGTATTGTCAACTATTTAACACAAGATTCTGAAAGATACTTTTCTGTTTCTTAATATACCTGGGACAAGGTAGTCTTTTTTTTTTTTTTTTTTTTGGGGTGTGAAACATTTAAAATGTAAAACAATGACATTAAATGAAAAGGTAAACAACAGAAAAAATAATTGAACCAAAGATGGCTAAGTATTCAACAGCATGATACATGCATGTCGTTATTGCCATTTGGTCACTCAGTCATGTCTGACTTGTTCGCAACCCCATGGACTGTTAGCCCACCAGGCTCTGCTGTCCATGGAATTTTCCAGGCAAGAATACTGGAATGGGTTGCCATTTCCTCCTCCAGGAAGGAACAAGGTAGTCTTGACACCTGTACCTTCACACGAAGATCCTGTTTCAACACAGGAATTAGAGTGCCATCGCCTAGAAAACCTGCTGGCCAACCTTGACCGGACTGTCCCAAACCTGGAGCCTCTCTCCGGGCACAAGAACAGCCATGAAGGAACCCCATAGGTGCTGCTCACAAAGGCAGTTTTCCTCTGAGGCACCATTGTGCAGGGCAGCTCTGAAACCTACTCAGGGGGAGTCTCAAGAGTCTGGAGCCCAGGAGGCCCCACCCTCCTCTATTTAGTATGCTAATCTCTAGGTCCGTCCATGTTGCTGCATGGACATCCATGAAAGCTGCCCTAGAATGGATGTGGCCACTTGGCAGGAGGCGACAAACCAAGTCTCCATTCTGCTGGAAATACCGGGGTGGGGGTTTAAAGGCTATTTTAACAGCTTAGTACATGGGCTCCACCGTCCTCATAAATGGACAAATGCCATCTGAATCTCCCGGATATATGAGGTGGTCAAGAGTTCCTGATTGCCTCCCATTTACTGAGCGAGGCTCAAAACAGGAAGGTCAAGCGTCTTAACAATTATATAATTATCCTCTGCAGTAAAACAATTGAAGCATTCCACTCCAATTAGAAGCCAGCCTGGGCTGACCACACTCAAATCTGTCATTTAACATGGCTCTGGAAGTCCCTGTCCTAACGGCGTGAACAGCCATAACCGATGTAATTATTGGTAAAGGACAGCAAATCACCATTATCTTCAGGTGCTATGATTGTAGAGTTGGAAAATTGAAGAGAACCAAGTGCACGGCTTTTAAAATTAGTAAGCACTTAATAAAGTAGTGGTGAAATGAGAAAACACAATCTCTGACCCATATTCTGAAAAATTACCACTTTGAATGTTTTTTTTTTTTTTTTAGATTGCAAACTGATTTTTTTTGAGCAAAGTTGATTTATACTGTTGTGTAAGGTTCAGTCTACAGCTAAGTGATTCAGTTAGGCACTGCTAGTTTTCAAATTCTTTTCTGTAATAGGTTATTCCAAGATACTGAATACAGTTCCCTATGCTATACAGTAGGATCTGTCGTTTAACTATTTTATATGTAGCAGTGTATATATGTTGATCCCAAGCTCCTAATTTATCCCTCTACCCCCATCCCCTTTGGTAACTGTAAGATTGTTTTTACGTCTGTGAGTCTGTTTCTGCTTTGTACATAAGTTCATTTGTATAATTTTTTTCGATTCCACGTATAAGTGATAAATGATAGTTGCCTTCGTCTGTCTGACTCTATTTAGTATGCTAATCTCTAGGTCCGTCCATGGTGCTGCAAATGGCATTGTTTCATTGAGTGCTTTAAAAAAAAATCTCTCACATTAGATAGATAAATAGATAATAGATAGGAGTATAATGGAATACTACTCAGCCATAAAAAGAACAAAATAATGCCATTTGCAGCAGCATGAATGGACCTAGAGATTTGCATACTGGTGAAGTAAGTCAGAGAAATAGAGTATGATATTGCTTATATATGGATTTTTAAAAAATGGTACAAATGAACTTATTTACAGAGCAGATATAGAGTCACAGATGAAGAAAACAAATTTATGGTTACAGGGTGAGGGGAGGGATAAATTAGGAAATTGGAATTGACATACACACACTACTATATATATACTATATATAAAATAGATAACTAATAAGGACCTACTGTATAGCACATGGAACTCTACTCAATACTCTATAATGACCCATATAAGAAAAGAACCTAAAAAAGAGTGAATAGGGACTTCTCTGCTGGCCCAGTGGTTAAGACTCCATCCTTCCAATGCAGGGGGTAAGGGTTCAATCCCTGGTTGGGGAACTAAGATCCCACATGCCATGCTGCATGGCCAAAAAATAAATAAACACATAAAAAGGAATTTAAAAATAAAAAGCATGGATATACGTATATGCATAATTGATTTATTTTGCTGTACAGCAGAACTTCGCCTTCCCTGGTGGCATTAGTGGTAAAGAACCCGACTGCCCATACAGGAGACATAAGAGACGCAAGTTCAATCCCTGGGTCAGGAGGATCCCCTGGAGGAGGACATGGCAACCCACCAGTGTTCTTGCCTGGAGAATCCCTTGGACAGAAAAGCAGGGCTACAGTCCATACAGTTGCAAAGAGTCGGGCATGACTAAAGCGACTTAGCATGCGTGCACAGCAACTAACACAAAATTGTAAACCAAATATACTTCAATAATTTTTTTAAAAAACACACCACACAAAAAAGAGATAGGAGTGTAAACTCCAGACTCTGATCACATGAATCCTATTGAGGTTTCCAACCCACTTCTTTTCAGAGGTGGAGCCAGCATCCATTTTCTAAGGGTGCTGTAACAAAGAACCACAGATGAAATGGGTAAAACACATTCAGTTCAGTTCGGTCACTCAGTTGTGTCCAACTCTTTGCAACCCCATGGACTGTAGCACGCCAGGCTTCCCTGTCCGTCACCAACTCCCAGAGCCTGCTCAAACTCACGTCCATTGAGTCAGTGATACCATCCAACCATCTCATCCTCTGTCGTCCCCTTCTCCTCCCACCTTCAATCTTTCCCAGCACCAGGGTCTTTTCCAATGAGTCAGTTCTTCACGTCAGGTGGCCAAAGTATTGGAGTTTCAGCTTCAGCATCAGTCCTTCCAATGAATATTCAGGACTGATTTCCTTTAGGATTGACTGGTTTGATCTCCTTGCAGTCCAAAGGACTCTAAAGAGTAAAACATTAGACACTGACCTTCTCATAGCTCCAGAGACCAGAAGTCTAAAATCAAAGTGTCGGCAGAGTTGGTTTCTATTGAGGGGCCATGAAGACAGGATCTTCTGTAAGCCTCTGTCCTTCATTTAGAGATAACTGACTTCTCCCTATCACTCATCACATCATCTTCCTGGACATATTTATCTGTGTCCAAATTTTCTTTTCTTATAAAGACACTAGTGTTCCTAGATTGAGACCCACCCTAATGACTTCATTTTGATTTGGTTGCCTCTCTAATGAATCTATTTCCAAATAAGGCCACATTCTGAGCTCCTGGAGGTGAGGAATCCACGATATCTTTTTGGGAGGCACATGATCCAACCCAGAGGGGAGCCCTTTGGGACCACAGTGGTGGGTGGGGTCCCACGATGTGGCACTCGCCACCTCCGGACCACAGCAAGCCTACCAGGAATGAACAAGAACCCACCTCTCTTTCCTCCATTTTCCAGTCCCCACTTGTCCTGACAAACTTAACAGTATCTACTTCTCTCCCCCCAACAGCCCCAAATCCCTCACTCCTTCATCCTGAATGTCACTGTTGATTGCCATGTTGCAGCTACCAGGTAAATACTAGAGACACAAAAGATGAAAAGGGCACATGCACTTTCCTGGTGGTCCAGTGGCTAAGACTCCATGCTCCCCATGCAGGGCGCCCAGGTTCAATGTCAGGGAACTAGATCCCACATGCTACAACTCAGAGTTGGAGTTCTGCAACTGAAAATCCCTCAGGCTGCAAAGAAGGTTAAAGATCTTGCCTGCTACAACTAAGACCTGATGCAGCCAAATAAATAAAAAATAATAGTTTTAAAAAGAGAGAGAGACAGGCTTTGACGATTGATCAGGTCAAAGGATAAGGGA
This sequence comes from Bos indicus x Bos taurus, assembly GCF_003369695.1. NCBI lineage: Eukaryota > Metazoa > Chordata > Mammalia > Artiodactyla > Bovidae > Bos > Bos indicus x Bos taurus. The sequence goes on along the minus strand of NC_040082.1, from coordinate 94,388,811 downwards.
GAGAAGGGTTTTCTGCTCCAGGCCCAGGTCAGATTGTGAATGGGGGAGGGGAAAGAGACTCATCAAGTTATCCAGCTTGGTAGCAGCTGGGTCTCCTTAAGTGCAGTCCTGATTTTTCTCGAAGCCTCAGTTTCTTCCTGTATAAAATGGGAATGCTAATGGTGTCCACCTTATTGGGTCACCAAAAAGCTGGTGAGACAATTCAAGCAAAGGGTTCGTCTTACAGCAAGGCACACTGCCTTCCATCCACATCGGCTCATAGTCTCTCCTAGGAGAGATGAAATCAGGCTGATCTTCACACCATGAGGCTCTCCAGCATGCCCGAGAACCCCAGAGGTCTGTGCAGAAGAGAAACTATCTAGGGAATGTGTTTTCAACAAAGCGAACGCCAAAGGAACACGTGTCTACAGCCGGAGCTATGGCCTTTAAAAGCCTCCAGCTTCCACACCTGGCCTGGGGCACTCACTCCCTTGGCTGGTCCAAGACCTTGGGCGGCCTTGGGAGCGAGAGCCAGGAGCCACGAGCCGCATGAGCCTGCTGAATTGCAGAAACTCAGAATTGCCCACTTAATCTGCATAGCCTGAGACGAAGAAACTGAAAAATCTCCAAGGAACATTCTGACTGTTCAGCAAAGAAAGGAAAAAACTTCCTGATCCTGAACTTGCTTCTGCCAATACTGTTCTGATTCAAATATTTCCCGTTGTCTTGATAAAGTTCAAAGTCTGGGTGTATATCTACCATGCAGCAATCCTTTCCCCCTCCAACAAATTCTTGGTTTTCGAATCCTAATGGCTCATGGCAGTGAATCTCATTGACCACAACCGGCCAAGGTCTCTCAAATTTGTCCAGTGAAGCTTTTCTTAGGCTGGGTCTCAGGCTCGGCCGTGCACTTTTTGCATGAAAGATATGAGAAGTCTGAGTGACAAGGAATTCATTGGAAAGGGTTCGAGAGAACTCCTGGGGTGGTGGCATCTTGCTTCCCCAAGGTGGTAATACCTGTTAAAATTCACTGAATTTAAGATCTGTGCCTTTTATTATATGTCAAATGTCTCAGTTGTTAAAATTAACTGAAAGGAATTACACAATAGCAACAATATGACTATGATGGATAATTACAATATAAATACAATGATGGCAACAATGTAAATATAATTTATAGCTACAATATACTATAATAACAACAATGTAACTATAATGTCTACCATTCTTGCATTTGACACAACTTGTGATTTTCTCTAGAATAGTCTCCCCACTTATTAACAGAGGATACTTTCCAAGGCCTCCAGTGGAAACAGGGAGAGTACCAAAGCCTATACATACTATATTTTTCCTATACATACATAACAATATAATGTTTAATTCATCAGGTAAGCACCAAAGAGAATTACCTGCATCACTACTCTCCTGTGTTGGAGCCATTATTAAGTAATCTTTCTGACCCAGGGATTGAACCCGGGTTTCCTGCATTACAGATTTTTTACCATCTGAGCCACCACGGAAACCCACTGAGTAAAATAAGGGCTACTAAACACAACTGTTGTGATACTACAACAGCCTATAACTGAGGTGGCCCCTAGGTGACTCATGGGTGGGTGGTGCAAAGAGCATGGATATGCTGGACAAAGGGATGATTTATGTCCTGGGTGGGGACAGATGGGACAAGGCAAGGCTTCATCCCGAAACTCGACACTGCCTGCAATTTAAACTTGTGACTTGCTTGTTTCTGGAATTTTCCATTTAATACTTTTGGGCCTCAGTTGACCGCAGATAACCAAAACTGTGAGGACTTCCCTGCTGGTCCAATGGTTAAGAATCCACCTTGCAATGCAGGGGATGCAGATTCCCTGGCCGGGGAACTAAGATCCCACTTCCCTCAGGGCAACTGGACCCTGGGCCACAATTAGAGAGCCCAGGTGCCACAACAAAAACCCACCACAGCCAAAAATAAATAAATAAATAAATATACATACATACATATATATATATATACATGCTAAGTCACTTCAGTCGTGTCCGACTCTGTGCCACCCCATAGACGGCAGCCCACCAGGCTTCCCTGTCCCTGGGATGCTCCAGGCAAGAACACTGGAGTGGGTTGCCATTTCCTTCTCCAATGCATGAAAGTGAAAAGTGAAAGTGAAGTCGCTTGGTCGTGTCCGACTCTTCGCAACCCCATGGACAGCAGCCCACCAGGCTCCTCCGTCCATGGGATTTTCCAGGCAAAAGTACTGGAGTGGGTTGCCATTGCTAAAATATTTTTAAACAGTGGACCGACCATGAAATGGCAGATAATGAGAGACTAGTATTTTCCCATTTTACAGATGAGGAAACTGAGGTGCCCCAGAGAATTCTGGGAACATGCCTGGGGTCCCACAACTAGTAGGTACCAGCACCATGTTAAACAACATAATAGTTCCCTGTGTGCCCTGCTGTGTGCTAGGTGGGAGGATTAAAAAAGTAAAACATGACTACAGGTTTCAAGAAATGTCCGCACTGAAGCCAGGGCTTCACTAAAGCCCTGAAGCCAGGTGCTCTGAACACTTGCAATGACAGAATCTAACCAACAAAGACAGAAATTCTATCACACTCCACACACACACACACACACACACACCCCACTGAACTTCCCTACCATCTTGTATATCGAATACCTTCATACCAAGACTGTCTAGTACTTTGAGCAGCTCAGGAAAGCTATCTTTTATTGATTTTCTTGCAGCTATTTAAAAAATCTATTTATTCTGACTCTTAACAAAGTTCTTAAGTAATCCAAAACCATAGAACATACATGTCTATATGTGTGTATGTCACCTTTTGCTCTTAACACAACAAATACAGACTACTATTTTTCTTTGTCCATGCAACATGCAGGATCCTAGTTCTCCAGTGAGGAATTGAACCCATGTCCCAGCAGGAGATATGCACAGCATTTACAGTCATGTCTGACTCTTTGGACTGTACAGTCCATGGAATTCTCCAAGCCAGAATACTGGAGTGGGTAGCCTTTCCCTTCTCCAGGGGATCTTCCCAACCCAGGGATTGAACCCAGGTCTCCCACATTGCAGGTGGATTCTTTACCAGCTGAGCCACCAGGGAAGCCCAAGAATACAGGAGTGGGTAGCCTATCCCTTCTCCAGAGGATCCTCCCAACCCAGGAATCGAACCAGGATCTCCTGCATTGCAGGCAGATCTTTACCAACTGAGCTACCAGGGAAACCCGCCCCCCCCCCCCACCCCAGTAGGAGAAGTGGAGAACACTGGACCACCAGGGAATTCCCTAGACAACTATTTTTTTAAAGTACAGTTGATATACAACTGCTTTCTCTTTCACATGCCTTCATCTGAACTTTGACATTGTAAATGACTGCTTACTACATCCTAAATATTTTATGTGCATTATTTTCAACTCCATGAGGAAGCTTGGATTGTATGTTATCTTTTACAGTTAGGAAAGCAGAGACTCTAAAAGGATAAACACCATTGCTCCGTTAACAATGAGCTGAAATTTAAACTCACTCCTTCGTCATGAAGCCAACTTATTAGAAAAGACCTTGATGCTGGGAAAAAGTGAGGGCCGGAGGAGAGGGGAACGACAAAGGATGAGATGGTTCGATGGCATCACTGACTCATCAGACATGAGTTTGAGCAAACTCAGGGGGATAGCGAAGGAAAGGGAAGCCTGGCAGGCTGCAGTCCACAGGGTCGCAAAGAGTCAGACACGACTCAGTGACTGGACAACAACAACTTCATCCTGACAATAGAGTGTTTCCTTGAACTAGAGTGTTGTGTTGTTTTATCTAAAACAAAGTATCTTTTTAAAAAACATATTTATTTAGTTGGAGGATAATCTCTTTGCAAAACTGTGATGTTTTTGTCATACGTCAATTTGAATCGGCCGTTGTATACACGTGTCCCCTCCATCCTGAACCCCCCTCCCACCTCCCTCCCCACCCTATCCCTCCAAGTTGTCCCTTAGCACTGGCTTAGGATGCCCTGCTTCATACATCAAATTCCACACTGGCTATCTATTTTACATATGGCAATGTATATGTTTCAGTGCTCTTCTCTCAAGTCATCCCCTCACTCCTCCCACTGAGTCCAAAAATCTGTTCTTTATACCCTATGTGCAGGGCAGCATGGGAGACACACTCATAAATAAAGCATCTTTAAATTGGACAGTTTGATGTTTGTGGACACAACCATATTGATAGAAACTTCTGAACAGCTTTAAAAATACAGCCTTTGGGAGGAGGGATAAACTGGGAGGCTGAGACTGACATACACACACTACTGTGTATAAAATAGATAATTAATAAAAACCTATTGTATAGCACAGGGAACTCTACCCAATACTCTGTAATGACCTATATGAGAAAAGAATCTTGAAAAGAGTAGATATATGTATATGTATAACTGATTCACTTTACTGTACACTTGAAACCAACACAACATTGCAAATGAACTATACACCATTAAAAATTAATTTTTTAAAAAAGAAAGAAAATGCAGGTCAAAGCCATGATATACGCTTCCCACATCCTCCATTATGACCCTTGTTCATAACTAGAAAGTCTGACCTTGTTGATCTGGGGGAAAGATGTGGGGGCAAAATGGTGACTTTTATTTACTACATCTGTGTTCAATATTTAATAGTTTTTAAGTTTAAACCTGTCTATAATTCTACATTAAGTAAGACAAGATTTATGATGTAAAATCGACTGAACACACTCTGTTATTGTTGTTCAGTCACTCTATCGTGTCCAACTCTCTGTGACTCCACTGGACTCAGCACACCAGCCTCCCCTGTCCTCCACTATCTCCCAGAGTTTGCTGAAATTCATGTCCATTGAGCCAGTGATGCCATCCAACCATCTCATCCTCTGTCGTCGCCTTCTCTTCCCGCCTTCAATCTTTCCCAGCATCAGGGTCTTTTCCAATGACTTGGCTCTTTGAATCAGGTGGCCAAAGGATTGGAGCTTCAGCTGCAGCATCAGTCCTTCCAGTGAATATTCAGGATTGATTTTGTTTAGGATGGACTGGTTTGATCTCCTTGCTATCCAAGGGACTCTCAAGAGTTTTCTCCATCACCACAGTTCAAAAGCATCAATTCTTCGGTGCTCAGCCTTCTTTGCACTGTATGTCTTAGGGGCTGTTTAAAAAAATGGTTTTGCAGACCCCCAGACATAGAGAACAGACTTGCGGTTGCCAAGGGGAAGGGAGTAGGACAGAATGGATTAGGAGTTTGGGGTTAGCAGATGCAAACTAGTATACATAGGAGGGATAAAAAACAAGGTCCTACCGTAGAGCACAGGGAACTATATTCCATATCCTGTGATAAGTCTTGATGGAAAAGAATATGAAAAAGAACATATATATGTGTGTGTGTGTGTGTGTATCTGAATCACTTTGCTATACAGCAGAAATGAACACAACACTGTAAAAAAACTATACTTCAAAAAAACATTTTTTTAAATAATAGGTTATAATAGGTAATAAAAAGGTTTTGGTCTAAAAAGAAAAAGAAAAATACGAAAGAGGATTCCTTTACGATCAGCAACTCACCCTGAGTCTCTGTCTGCAGCCAAGACAGAGAAAACAAGGTTTTGGGTAACAGACCCGATCCTCTGGGTGGATGTTAAGTCTATGGCCAATCCTACCCTCCGCAACACCACTGCTAGTCATGAACAATAACAACATGTAAGGAATACAGATTCCAGATGGCAGATTAAAGCCTCTATTAGATTTCAAATGAAAACTCCTACTGTAATACTTCGAACGTGATACAGTCCCACAAAAAGAAAGATGAATCACAAGACTGTTTTAAACGAAAGGTTTGACTGAATTACGTCACAGTAAGTCACACTGCCTTTCAACATCCTCACGCTGAGAACAGGACCCAGAAATAGAAACAAGGGCCAAGCGGCAGGTCAGTCCACAGGTCAGGTTCAGGCCTGGCCCAGCCCTCGCTCTTTCAAGCCAGCATCACAGAACCATAAGTGCAAGAGGAGGCAGGGAGAGACAAAGTGTGTTTGGAAGAAAAACTAGTTCCAGCTGTCTTGAGAGGTAAGTCAGCTGGGATAACAGAGGGAGCATGGAATAAGAACTCCCCAGAAACAAGCCCTAACTCTCGCAGTACAGATATCTTTGCAGCAGAGTTAAGCCTTTACTTTCACATTCCACATGCAGGTGGATCCAGGAGAACATTTCCCTGCAGAACTGTAGATTCCGAGCTCTGATTCTAAATTCACTGGTGCTTCCAGCTTCCGTATGATATTTACAGATGCTGGATTAAACAGTCACTCAGCTACCGGGAAACCACAAGCAAATATAAAATACAGAAACTCTACAGGTCACAACAAGTTAAAAAAATTTTTTAAACCCCACCAACTAGAGATTGAAACTCACTAAAATGAACAGTTAATTTTTTTTTAAAACCCTAACTACTAGTGATTAAAGCTCACTCAACTGGAGAGGCAGTGTAGCATAGTCCAAAAGGCACATGATTTAGGAAAAAAAAAAGACCGTGAACTAAATTCCAGTCCTACCCTACCTTAACCCCATTATCTGTGTGACCTTGGGCAAGTCACTTTACCACTTCTGGAGCTGTTAAGCCAGGCTGTAAAACAAGGATAATTATTAGGGTGGCTATGAAGACAGAATGAGATAATTTATATAAAGTGATTAAAAGATAGTAAACAGCTCTTATGAAAATAATTATCAAAAACAACAAATCAGGGACTTCCCTGGTGGTCCAGTGGTTAAGAATTTGCTTTGTAATGCAGGGGACACAAGTTCAATCCCTGGTCGGGGAATTAAGATCCCACATGCCTTGTAGCAACTAAGCCCATTTGCTGTGACTCCTGAGCCCACGGGCCACAACTAAAGAGCCTGTGCACCACAACGACAGATTCCACATGGTGCAGCGAAGACCTGATGCAGCCAAATAAATAAATAAATATTTTAAAAATAACAAGTCAAAATTATCTTCAGAAACTCTTTAGACAACAAGAATGTTATATAGTCAAAATCTGTGAGGGCAGCCAAAGCCCTGCTCAGGGGTGCATTTATGGCCTTAAAAGCTTTAATTTTATTAAAAGTGTATTATTAAATTATTCACTCATTCATTCCCCAATTTATTCAAAGACTTAGGCATCTGGTGACGTCATCTAAACATTTCACACCAAAAGGAGAAAAAGAAGCAAAATCCATGCCTCAGAATAATCTAAAAATGAAAAGGATTCATATTATAACAGTAACTAATGAATCGTGGGGAAAGAAAATTGATACATAAATCCAAGATTTGCTTTGTTTAAAAAAATGGCAAGTCTAAATAGAAAGAAAGAAGAATATGCCAACAAGATATTTATTTAATTGCACACTATTAAATCTGATCATTTCAATGAAATGATCCCTAATAAAATACAAATCACAAAAGTTAACTCAAAAAGATTTCATCAGAGGTTAAAAAAAAAATTCCAGACTGCATTCTATAACAAACTAGTATAAAATTTTTAAAGATATTAAAGAATTGCTTTCTCAACAGTTTATTGCACCATGGGATTTCTCCAACAAATAATCATTTTCAAGGAAGTGTTAGTTCTGATGCCATAATTCTAAAACATTTAAAATGAGAACTTGCCTAGTTCATTTTAGGTGGCTTAGGATATCAGATAACAAAACTTGATGAAGAGATTGCAAAGTAAAACAGACCAAAAACATAACAGGGTTTCACTCTTGAACACACGTGGCAAAGATCCATAAAAACAAAGCAAATCGACTTCAACACTATACTAGAAGAATAATTCATCACAACCAGGTAGGGTTTACCACACAGGAAAGCAAGGTTGACTTTATGCTAGGAAATCTATTAAACATGATTGTCAGATAATACCATTGTTAAATATTTAATATGAGTCTTGGTCAATAGAATAAGATTTTAAATGAAATGAAAGGTACAACATTTAGACATGATTTTTTTTAATAAAATTGCACACAATAAATAAAAATATTTAAAACTTACTAATCAATTTCACTAAAGGATCTGAATTCAGGATAAATACACTTATTTACAGTACTACCACCAACAAAAACTCTGTGTTATAGGAATTAAAAATCATCACAGCAAGAAATATATGGGATAAATATTTTTAAAAGCATAACATGAAAAGATTTGTAAAAATGGAGAAACTGATCACATACCTGCATGGAAAGGAAAAACATTAAGGTATTGATTACTCAAGTTAATATACAGATTTACAGATTAATATAATTTTTCATCAAAACTTCAAGGGATTTCATGTGTATGGGAGGAGGTAAATTTGTAAATTCTTAAGTTTGACAAGAATAAACATTTTAAAAAAGTGTAATAGGAAAAAACTGAATCTACCATCAATAAAACATACTCTAGATCTATAATAATTAAATCAGCATGGTACTGAAGAGATGCAAATGAATACAATAGAACTGATATCTCTGAGGCGGATCCTGGTTTTTGATTGAATTTAGTGTGTGCCTGTTCAGTCACGTCCAACTCTTTGCAACTGTAGCCCTCCAGAGTCCTTTGTCCATGGAATTTTCCAGGCAAGAATACAGGAGTGGGTTGCCATCTCCCACTCCAGGGGATCTTCCCAACCCAGGAATCAAACTCTCATCTCTTGCATCTCCTGCATTGCAGGTGGATTCTTTACCACTGGTACCACGTGGGAAGCCAGGCATTTTGTAGTAGAAGGCAAAAAAAAAAATGGCCACAAATGCTTCCCCTCCAATCAACACGTAGCATCTATATCCACCCTCTTCCTTCGAGCTTTTCTCAACCACATGACTTGCTATGACCAATGGGGACTTAGCACATGTGAAGCAAAAAGAGACTTGAAAAACACTTGAGCGCTGGGGAACTATGTCTCGTTACTCTGGGAACCTTGAAACCATCACATGATCCAAAATCCAAGCCAAGCTCATGCAAGATGAGTGACCACAGCAAGAAAAAACAAAGCACCCCAGCAGACAGCCCATACCAAATACCAGCCATGTGAGTGAGGCCAAGCTAGACCATCCAGCTACCAGTCATCCCACCAGCTGATCCCAGAGACTGGAGATAACCAAGCCTGTGTCTTTGGTCAACTGGGATGGTCCAACCCAGAAAACCCACTTAGAAAACTTAACTCACAGGTTCATGAGCAAAGTAAATTGCAGTTGTGCTGTGGAACTCTGCTGAATGCTATGTGGCAGCCTGGATGGGAGGAAGTTTGGGGGGAAATGGATACCCGCATATGCATGGCTGGATCTCTTCACTGTTCACCTGAAACTATCACATTGTTTGTTAATCAACTGTACTCCAATACAAAATAAAAAGTTTTTAAAAAATGACAGTTGTGCAAAGTCAGGATGTTTCAGAGAAGGTCTGTTATGCAGCAAAAGCTAGCTGATACAAGTTCCAAGAGAAGATCCCATGTCATCCCAATAATGGAGAAGGAAACAGCACCTCACTCCAGTACTCTTGCCTGGAGAATCCCATGGACAGAGGAGCCTGGTAGGCTACAGTCCATGGGGTCGCTAAGAGTCGGACACGAATGAGAGACTTCACTTTCATGCATTGGAGAAAGGAATGGCAACCCACTCCAGTGTTCTTGCATGGAGAATCCCAGGGACAGGGAAGCCTGGTGGGCTGCCATCTATGGGGTCGCACAGAGTCTGACATGGCTGAAGCGACTTAGCAGCAGCAGGAGCAGCAGCAGCAGCATCCCAATAAACCGCCCCCTTGTGGTTTAAGTTAGTCTGAGTGGATTCCGATCACCAGCAATTATGTGTTGACTCTGACGCTCAATGCTGAACCAGGAAGACAAACTCAGGCTGAGGTTCCCTCCCTTACTGCCTTACTCATCCTGAGTCCACTTCCTCTCTACCCTGTTACCTTGAAAGCATTCTGTTCCCCAGAGAAAGAGGAGAAGTCAAGAAGGAGCTGACACATTCCTCGCTCTCGGTCACCCATAGACATGATGACACTCTCAGCCCTGGTCAACACACCTACCCCTTCCTTGTTCCTCTTCTCGATTAGATGTCCCTATAATGGCCTCTTTGTTATGCTCAACTTTCCCAAGCTACTCCTTCCTCTATTCCAGGGCTTACAAAGCTTGGGGTGGAGGGGGAGACGGGGAATTATTCATTGTTGTCTTATCTTTAAAGGGGAAAAAAATCAAGCTCAAAATAAAGAAAAGGAATAGGATTTTTTTTTTTTTTTTTTTGGTCAAAAGAAGAGATATCAGTTAAAAGTTAAAGAAAAAAACTTTAAGTCTGGGTTCCTTAGCATTTCCTCATTCTACACGAGGAAACAGAGGCTGAGAAGAGCTAGTCCAAGGTCACATAAGAGACTCAAAATTCAAGACCTGGTTTGCCTGACTTCAGAGCTAACTTTGGGCTTCCCTGGTGGCTCAGATGGTAAAGAATCTGCCTGCAATGCAGGAGACTCGGGTTCCATCCCTGGGTCAGGAAGAGCCCCTGGAGAAGGGAATGGCAACCCACTCCAGTATTCTTGCCTGGAGAATCCCATGGATAGAGGAGCCTGGCAGGCTAACTTTAATCATGAAGTGAAACGCTCCAGAACAGTGCTACCCAACAGAACTTATGACAGTGATGGAAAAGTCCTACATTTGTGTTTTCCAAACATAGTGAGTGCAATCAAGGGAGAAATGCTTCATTTTTATTTCATTGTAATTCGTTTTAACTCAGCCACACTCTAGACAGCACAGCTCTAGAATACCATCAAGTTGGTTCCACACCACTATCAAAGGGGAGACCCTCAACATCCTTATGCTCCCTGAATCCCACCCACGCAACCAGGAGAAGTGGCAATTGAAAGATGATAAGACCTTAAGGGGAAAAGAGCATGAGGGCATTAGGTTACAACCAAACCTAGTAAAGTACTCTATAAATATGTTAATATCCTCTGAAATTAAACAAACAGATGACCTGTTACCCAAAAACTGAGTTCACCTCTTGGTGGATGTTGAGCCAATGGACACAACAAAGCCAAAGATCATAAGAAAGGATTTATTATTTGCTCCAAGTAAGGAGAACACCAGGGATCCCTCCCAAAGCAATGTCTCCCTAAACAGCAAAATTGGGGAAGTTTTAAATTAAGGGCTTCCCTGGTGGCCCAGTGGTAAAGAATCCCCCTGCCAGTGCAGGAGACACGGGTTTGATCCCTGGGTTGAGAAGATCCCCTGGAGAAGGAAAAGGCAACCCACTCCAGTATTCTTGCCTGGGAAATTCCATGCACAGAGAAGCCTGGTGGGCTATAGTCCATGGGGTAGCAAACAGTTGGACATGACTTAGAAACTAAAAACAACAACATGCATATTCGTGAGGGGGCTTGAAGAGAGGAGAATTCAGCACAATATTGGGACAAAGGTAGACAGATCTTTAGTTGATTGAAGTGGGGAGGTGGTAAGCAGGAGCCAACATCCTCCACCTGGATGGGGGCTTTAGTTCCTGCAGAACTCAAAGGTATATTATATGTATACAATATAATGCATGTGTGCATGCTAAGTCACTTCAGTCATGTTCAATTCTTTGTGACCCATGTACTGCAGCCCAGCAGGCTCCTCTGTCCATGGGATTCTCCAGGTAATAATAGGTATGCGTATTCTGAAGAACCAGGACCCTGCCCCAAGGCTGCACTATAGATTCTTGACTGCCTCCCTTGTTTCTGCATTCCCTCCTGTAACAGCACTAATTACTGGGAGTTCCCTGGTTGCCTAGTGGTTAGGATTCCAGGCTTTCACTGCTGTGGCCTAAGTTCAATCTTTTGTTGAGGAACTGAGATCCTACAAGATGCATGGCCAGAAAAAAAAAAACAAAAAACTTTAATTACTGAGACCTATTCAAGCGCACCCTTATGGCAGAAAGTGAAGAGGAACTCAAAAGCCTCTTGATGAAAGTGAAAGTGGAGAGTGAAAAAGTTGGCTTAAAGCTCAACATTCAGAAAACGAAGATCATGGCATCTGGTCCCATCACTTCATGGGAAATAGATGGGGAAACGGTGGAAACAGTGTCAGACTTTATTTTTCGGGCTCCAAAATCACTGCAGATGGTGACTGCAGCCATAAAATTAAAAGACGCTTACTCCTTGGAAGGGAAGTTATGACCAACCTAGATAGCATATTCAAAAGCAGAGACATTACTTTGCCAACAAAGGTCTGTCTAGTCAAGGCTATGGTTTTTCCTGTGGTCATGTATGGATGTGAGAGTTGGACTGTGAAGAAGGCTGAGCGCCAAAGAATTGATGCTTTTGAACTGTGGTGTTGGAGAAGACTCCTGAGAGTCCCTTGGACTGCAAGGAGATCCAACCAGTCCATTCTGAAGGAGATCAGCCCTGGGATTTCTTTGGAAGGAATGATGCTAAAGCTGAAACTCCAGTACTTTGGCCACCTCATGCGAAGAGTTGATTCATTGGAGAAGACTCTGATGCTGGGAGGGATTGGGGGCAGGAGGAGAAGGGGACGACAGAGGATGAGATGGCTGGATGGCATCACTGACTCGATGGACATGAGTCTCAGTGAACTCCGGGAGTTGGTGTTGGACAGGGAGGCCTGGCGTGCTGCGATTCATGGGGTCGCAAAGAGTCGGACACGACTGAGCAACTGATCTGATCTGATTCAAGGGCAAGCATTGCAGCCAGGCTTAGATCACAAAATGGGTTAGGCAAAAATAGGTTCTCTTATGTCCAGTAAGCCACCCTTGGTTCTCTTTTTCCAGGAACCCAGTACCCTATGTGTTTATAAACTGATGCCATGCTATGCTTATTCAGCTAGCAAGAACAGATTCTGAACAATGGATTCCCATTGTCCACTCCTATTGGCTAGATCCCTTTCTAGAGCTTTCAGAGTTGGGGAAAACTTAGAGGGGAAAAAAAAACCTCTGTGTAGGCAATAGCTGCACTCTACATCAAGTGGGGAAAAGAATCAATGTCATCTTCTGACTTCTTTTATTCTGAATTTTTAACTCTTATGCCCTGGGTCTATGTTAGCTTCCTTCATTCCTCCTCCCAAGATCTCAGGGTCAATATGCCAAGGTGTCCTTCACTTTCTATCCCATCAGTCCTATTTTTCATCCTACCAAATGCCCATTGCTGTTATCTGCAATCCCCAATAAATATTACACTCCGAATGGCCAAGACTCCTCAAATAAAGTCAGGCAGTGCACCAAGCTTGTGGGTTTCAAAGACATCCTTTCAAAACTGTGAAAATCTGTGAAGTATTATGCCCTCATCTGAACCACATGGGCCCCTTTAAGACAATTCTCCAACTTTTTCTTCATCAAACTTTTCCCCACATGGGACATCTTTCCTTTCTTGGATTCATCTACTGTTTTACTTCTGACACGTGTCTCAAGGTCTTCTGACTAAGTTGTCTTCTGTACAACCACAAATCCTAAGATCAACTTCTTGCTTTCTTTTTCTCTTGCCCTTGTAAAATTCCTTTGCAAATAACCTTCATACCTCCCTCGCTTATAAAAATAATTTTCTTAGCAAAACTTGCCTTGGTTAAAGAACATAGAGTTTTGTTACAAAGTTCAGCCTGTGCCTTGTTTATCATAAACTAAAAATGGGAGGCCACTGAGTACTCTTTGACTGCATAACAAAATTTTTAGGTTTTTGAAAAAGAAAAAAAATAATTCTCAAAGAGCCCACCACCACCCATATCCGTGCTCCAGAGGAGGAGCGGCCAGAATGATTGCCTCTCAAAACGGTCCGTTGCAAATAGTCCTAGGGTGGAGCTGGGGGGTGGGGCAGATGTTAAATAAAGTCCACTGAGGGACTAGAATCTGAGTCTGACCCTCTGGGTCCAGAGGACGGAAAGCCAAGCTGAACTGTGCCATGAGAGAGCAGTCAGCAACACTCAGATGGGGGGACATGCCCCCAGGTGGAGCAGCCCAGTTCTCCAACAGGGAGAGTGGAAGAAAAAGAAAGGGATGGAGGCGAATGCTACAGATGAGGATTTTTACACGCCAGATCATTCTAGGAGGTAAGGGCTCTGTCTGCATTGTAGGGTGGCAATCACTGCAGATGGGACTGCAGCTATGAAATTAAAAGACCCTTGCTCCTTGGAAGAAAAACTATGACAATCCTAGACAGCATATTAAAAAGCAGAGACCTCACTTTGCTGACAAAGGTCTGTGTAGTCAGAGCTATGGTTTTTCCAGGAGTCATGCATGGATGTGAGAGTTGGAACATAAAGAAGGCTGAGTGCTGAAGAATTGATGCTTTCAAATTGTGGTGCTAAAGACTCTTGAGAGTCCCTTGGACTGCAAGGAGATCAAATCAGTCAATCCTAAAGGAAATCAACCCTGAATGTTCACTTGAAGGACTGCTGCTGAAGCTGAAGCTCCAATCCTTTGGCCACCTGATGCAAAGAACCGACTCAGTGGAAAAGATCCTGTTGCTGGAAAAGATTGAGAGCAGGAGGAGAAGAGGGCAGCAAAGGATGAGATGTTTAGATGGCATTACTGACTCAATGGACATGGGTTTGAGCAAACTCCAGGAGATACCAAAGGACAAGCCTTGCATGCTTCAGTCCGTGGGGTTGCAAAGAGTCAGACATAACTTAGCAACCGAACAACAACAACAACAAAGACAATTCAAGATGGGGCTGGTCCCTGGAAGACCAAGTGCATAATTAGAGGGGTGGGATTTTCAGCCTAGCCTCCAGACAGGGGAGGGGTCTGGAGATGGAGTTCAGTCAAGAAGAGGGTGGCAGAGTATGGGATAGTTAGATAGCATCACTGACTCAATGGACATGAGTTTGAGCAAATTCCAGAAGACAGTGAAGGATGGAAAAGCCTGGCATACTGCAGTCCATGGGGTCTCACAGAGTCAGACATGACTGAGCAACCAAACAACAATAATAACTGCATTGTAGGGTACTGAATGGCATCCATGACCTCCACCTGCTCGATGTCAGGAGTATCACCCCCTACAATCTGCAACACCCAAAAATGTCTCTAGACATTGAAAAATGTCCTCTAGAGGTCAAAATCACCCACAGTTGAGAATCACTGCTATAGACCCAAAGAGACAGATCCATTTTTTTTTTAATGGTTGAGACTAAACTATATTGTCTATAGATTCACATTCAAGTGATCAAACAGAAAGAAGTAACTAGTAGAAAAGACAGGATAGTGACCATTTGGGGGCTGGAGGGAGAAGCGGGACTGTGTCTAGAGTGGGGACCATGGAAGGACTTCCAGAGGCAAGGTTGCTGGCAAAGTACTATTGCTCAGCCAGAGTTGGGGGGATGTAAGGTTGCTTGTGTGCATGCTCTGTCACTCAGAGATGTCTGACTCTTTGAGACCCCATGGACTGTAGCCCACCAAGCTCCTCTGTCCATGGGATTTTCCAGGCAAGAATACTGGAACAAGTTGCCATTTCCTGCTCCAGGGGATCTTCCCAACTCAGGAATCAAACCTACATCTCTTGAGTCTCTTGCATTGGCGAAAGGATTCTTTACCACTGAGCCACCTGCAGACCACAACTGAAAGATCTCACATGCTGCCACTAAATATTGCACATGCCACAATCAAAACAGAAGATCCCGAATGCTGCAACCAAGACCCAGCACAGCCAAATAAATAAATAAATACATTTCAAAAAAACTTCTATAATAAAAAGGCCAAATGATCCTCTACCCCAAACCTTCCAGGCATTTAACAAATATGGGCTTTATCTACCAGGTGCCCCACAGTGCCCAGTTGATGAACACACTTTACCCTGTGCTTCTATGCCCTGTGGCTTGAGTTTGGGCTGGGAGATCTCAGTCCATTTCCCAAACCTGGAATCCAAGGAAAGTAGCCCAATCTACTGCTACTCATATGGTCCCACCCATGATGGACAACAGGAGCCCAAGGAAAGCGAGTGTTTTTTTATTTGTTTCCTTGCTGTTGTTTGTCGCTGAGTTGTATCTGACTCTTTGCGGCCCCATGAACTGCATCATGCCAGGCTCCTCTGTCCATGAGATTTCCCAGGCAAGAATACTGGAGTGGGTTGCCCTTTCCTTCTCCAAGGGATCTTCCTGGCCCAGGGATCGAACCTGCATCGAATCTCCTCCTACATTGGTAGGCAGATTCTTTACCACTGAGGCAGCTGGGAAGCCCCATTTGTTTCCTACTCTTGACTTTGATCTCTAGTGTGGGCAGGCATTTAGTTTGAGCTAGCAAAAGACTCTATGCTCAGTCCCTCAGTCGTGTCCAACCCTTGGTG
The DNA here is from genome assembly GCF_003369695.1 of Bos indicus x Bos taurus. Taxonomy (NCBI): domain Eukaryota; kingdom Metazoa; phylum Chordata; class Mammalia; order Artiodactyla; family Bovidae; genus Bos; species Bos indicus x Bos taurus. Next base: position 94,372,559 of record NC_040082.1, on the reverse strand, counting down.
ACCCTGTGGACTGTAGCCTGCCAGACTCCTCTATCCATGGGATTTTCCAGGCAAGAATACTGGAGTGGGTTACCATTTCCTACTCCAAGCAAAGACTCTAAGCCCAAGACAAAGAGAGGAAGAGGGAGAAGGGGAGGTGGGGGACTGGGTTGGGGGTAGATGAAGAGATGGGAGAGCTGAGGTTGAGGGGGAGAATGGGGAGGAGAGGCAGAGGAGAGAGAGGAAGAAGGAAGAGGAGATAAAGGACACAATTTTGAAACCCCACCACCCACATCAGTTCTTTTTTACCAGGAAAGGGAACATTCTATGAGGCACAGGTGTGTAGAGAGAGAAGTACTGACCACAGGGAGTACCTGGGCTCCCAGCCTGACCAGAGCTGAGGTCCCCAGGACAGCCGTGGGGCATTTCAGGTGTTCAGCTACAAAGAAGAGATTTTAATTCTGAAAACAGGTATGGGGACAGGATGGGAAATAACTGGTCAACAAATTTCATCAAGGAGGTGGGAGAAAAAGAAAAACTCGTCAGACCAGTTACCACGTTACCAGACAGTCAGCCACCTTTCCATAATTATGTATTTAACTCTACCCTACCTTTTTCTAAAGGACTGGATCAATTTATTTCTCTAAGAGAAAAGATAGTTGAATGAGTACCCCTAAGCCCCGCTCCAGGAAGGCAAGAACTTGTGAGAACTGTAGGCCTATATCTTCATTAATAAGTTTTCAGACTGTACTGTCCCCAAGATGCCAGGTGACTATGCGGTCAACTGGTTGACCTTTCTTCAGGGCTTCAAGCCTACAGAAACACTTTCTGCCTACTTATCTTATCTCCTTATTGTTATTTCTTTGACTTTCTCCCAGACTCAGCAAGGACTGTGGGGTCCCAGCAGCAAGCCTAGCTCAGCACAGCTGTCTACTCAATATCAGTGAAAAACAACCCATCCTGATTGTAGCCCCAAGTGTAACCTCTGTGATCTCTCCACCATACCTGCAGGAAAACTTCTAGCACTCAGAGCACACGATTGCACAAGCCTCTCTTCACAGTATAAGCAGCCTCCTTACCCTCGCCCTGAAGACCTCTGTGCTTTTGTCATTGCCTTTCCATCCATCTGAAACACCCTTCCCTCTTACCCTCCAAGCATCATTTGCCACACAAACCAAATTACACCTTTCCAACCACTCCAACCTGGAATAATCTCTCTCCTTCCATGGATGCCATGGCAAGTCATCATCAATACTAGGGAAGGAAGGGGAGGCTCAAAAACAAACTCTCTAGAACTCTTTATATATATATATATATATATATATATATGCAATGTTATTTACTTATGCATTTTATCTTTGGCTTCACTGGGTCTTTGTTGCTGCACATGGGCTTTCTCTAGTTGTGGTGAGTGGGGGCTACTCTTCATTGCGGTGCACAGGTCTCTCACTGAAATGGCTTTTCTTGTTGCAGAGCGTGGCCTCTAGGGTATGGGGGCTTTTGTAGTTGTGGCATTTGGGCTTAGTTGCACATGGAATCTTCCTGGACCAGGAATCAAACCCATGTCCCCTGCATTGGCAGGTGGATTCTTAACCACTGGATCACCAAGGAAGTCCATATTCCCTAGGACGCTTGTTCTCCCCTGTTATACAAAAACCCAATCATTTCCAAAATTAAGAGTTTACTTAAAAAATTCTGATTATCTCAGTGATAAAGAAATTACGAAGACCACAAAACTTTTTCAGTATAGTGCTTTTAATTCTCTCCTAGATTTTAAAACAAAAAAGAATAAATACAAATGAAACACTCCAATGGGCCTCTGTATTACATGATCTGTTGCCTTTTTTCTAATTATTATTATCAAGATCCTGTACATATTAGACTTTTCTGTTTTCTGCATGGACTGCAATGGCATAACCACAAAGGAATTTAATTTATCAACATTCTGAAGTGTTATCTAGAGAACATCACGATTTCAGGTGCCCCAGCACCAAACATGTCTAGAATCACTGGTCTGATGACTCACTTAGTGGGGGAAGGGGAGAGTCTCTCTTGCCTTGTGACATCTCCTGCTCACTGGCCTACCTTGAATGGTTAATTGGCTCCTGCCTTTTAACTCCCCAGCCACATTGAGAGCTCCTGAGGGGCAAGGATGATATTCCATTCTTTCCAGCCCTCTCATGTCAGTGCCAGCAAGGAACAGAGGGACTGCTTTGGCCTAATGCTAAGATGTCCCAACTTCCACTGAAAACAAGCATCTATCTGGAAAGGTCCTCCTCATTTTTATAAGGGGCACAGCCAAGAACAGATGATGTTACTTTTTTTTTTCTTTAAAGAGCCATACAATTTTGGTCCATACAGCAGCCACAGGCAAGACATAAATGAATAAATGACCAAGCATGACTGTATTCCAATGAAACTTGATTTAGGGACACTGAAATGTTAATTGCAGATAACTTTCACCTCTCACAAAATACTACTCTTTAGATTTTCCCCTCAATCTCTGTATTTTTAAAATTTATTTTATTGAAGTATAGTTGATTTACAATGCTGTGTTACTTTCTGCTGTACAGCAACCTGTTTACATATACATTCTTTTTTATATTCTTTTCCTTTCTGGTTTATCACAGGATATTGAATATGGTTCCCTCTGCTGTGCAATAGGACCCTGTTGTTTATCCATCCTGTTTATGAGTTTGCATCTGCTAATCCCGAACTCCCAATCGATCACTCCCTCACCCGGCCTTGGCAACCACAAGTCTGTTTTCTATGTCTGTACCCTCAATCTTTTTAAAGTAGAAAAAAAACATTCTTAGCTCATGGGCCACACAAAAATGCTGGAGAACTGAATTTGGCTCATGGATTGTAGTTTGCTGACTAGTCAATGGTTTTATACCAGTCTGAGATCAAACCATTTCCCAACAAAGTCTCCTAGAATAAGTTTCTTAATTACTATCCAAGCTTGAATGTCCCCTTCTGCAAAATGGGAATAACATCTTCTCATAGGCTACCATAAGGATTCCATGAGTCAGAGCTTGTCACATTCTTAGCACAGAGCTTAGTGCATTGTAAATGCTCAATAAGCATTGGCTAGTAATAAATGGTCAAAGATGTCATTGTTTATCTACATGACTGGTCCTGAGGACACAAATATAAATGCCACGGTCCTTGTATTCAGGAGAACTCAGTCTGATGCAGGAGACAGCTAACTTAAGATGGGATGAAAAGAGACATACAAATGGCCAGGAGGCACGTGAAAAGATCCTCAAAATGCAAATCAAAACTACAATGAGGTACTACCTCACATCAGTCAGAATGGCCATCATCAAAAACTCTATAAACCAATTAATGCCAAGGAGGGCATGGAGGAAAGGGAACCTTCCTATACTGTTGGTGGGAATGTCAACTGGCAGCCACTACAGTCCCTGTGTGGCTCAGATGGTAAAGAATCTGCAATGCTAGAGACCCGGATTCAATCCCTGTGTCGGGAAGATCCCCTGGAGAAGGGTATAGCTTCCCATTCCAGTATTCTTGCTTGGAGAATGCCATAGACAGAGGAGCCTGGCATGCTACAGTTCATAGGGTCACAAAGAGTCAGACATGACTAAAGCAACTGAGCATGAGCCCACACAACGGAGAATAGTATGAAGATTTCTTTAAATACTAAAAATAGAGCTACCATATGATCTAGGAATTCCACTCCTGGGCATATACTCAGAGAAAATCATAAATCGAAAACATACATGTCCGCAAATGTTTATAGCAGCACTGCTTACAATAGCCAAGACATGGAAGCAATCTACATGTTAATCAACAAGAAATGGATAATGTGGTAACTTATCTACAATGGAATATTACTCAGCCATAAAAAAGAATGTAATAATACCATTTACAGCAACATGGATGGACCTAGAGATTATCATACTGAGTGAAATGTCAGACAAATATTATATGATATTGCTTATATGTGACATCTAAAAAAATGGTACAAATGAATCTATTTACAAAACAGAAAGAGTCATGGATAGAGAAAACAAACTGATGATTACCAAAGGGGAAAGCAAGAGAGGGATAAATTGGGAGACTGGGATTAACATGTACACATTATTATATAAAAAATAGATAACTAAAAAGAATCTATTGTATAGCACAAGGAATTCTAATCAATACTCTGTAATGACCTAAAGGGGACTAGAACCTACAAAAGAATGAATATGTGTATAACTGATGCACTCTGTTATACAGCAGAAACCAATACAACATTGTGAATTGACTATGCTCCATTAAAAATTAATTTGAAAAAATTAAGACGATGAGATGAGATGGGAAGGGCAATAGGAAAAGGCAGCCAGAATGTTGGCAGGGCCAATTCTAGGGCGTCTCCCACCCCAGATTTCTCTGTTCTCTGCAGTTCCCCCAACTTTCCACAATGAGCACAGAGAAGCCCAGTGGTTAGAAGCTCAGATTCGGAGCCAGAATACCTGGCTTTGGGGATCAAAGCCCATCTCTACTACTTATGAGTGATGTGACCCTGGACAAGTAGTTTTACCTCCTGGGGCTCCCAGGACCTCATCTGTAAGGAGAAATCGTTGGAAGAGCTTGCTGCTGTATCATAAGCAAAGCAACTTAGTATCTGGCACAAAATAATTCACTAAGAAACCTCTGATTATTACAATAGTACAGGCAAAGTCTGAAAACGGAAAAAGTGGGGGAAAGTTTCAACCTGAAGTTCAGACCTCTGCCTCAAAGCAAACCCTTCAAGAGTGACTGTGTGTGCATTTAAAAAGGCAGTGTTTAATATCAACAGAGCACCTTAACCTTCAGAGAATCTGAAACACAGCATGCATACTATGTCACTTCAGTAGCGTACGACTCTGTGCGACCCCATGGACTGTAGCCCGCCAGGCTCCTCTGTCCATGGGATTCTCCAGGCAAGAATACTGGAGTGGGTTGCCATGCCCTCCTCCAAGGGATCTTCCCAACCCAGGGATGGAACCTGCATCTCTTGCATCTCCTGCATCAGCACGTGGGTTCTTTATCACTAGCGCCACCTGGGAAGCCCTCTGAAACACAGATGGAAATGCAAACTCAGAGACTCATCTCCCTCTGCCTCCTGCTCCTTCCTGCTTTCTTACCGATGTCTCTGTGTTGCCAGCCAGTTTCCTGGTACCCGGCATGCCCCAGACTCATCCTCTCCTCTGACTGGCAGCAAGTAGCTGGTGTGGCCTCCCAGGGGAAAAAGAAATACCAGTGGGTTTGGCTAGAGCAGCTGGTCAAGCAAGTCCTGTGGTGTCTAGTCTCCAAAAGCCCAAAGCTGAGGCACCAAGTAAAGAAAGGTATTTTCCCTCTGGGGCTATAGGTCCAAGCACCCAGTTCTCATGGTAGGTTTTCATCTGTCTGCCTCAAGACCAAAATCAGAAATGGAGCCAAGCTTTGGCAGACACTCACCCAGGGGCTGGTCTGCCCAGAGAGGCTGGTGAACTCATGGCATCTAGGAGAAGCTTCCAGAATATTCACCAAATGCCAGGTGCTGGGATAAGTGTACCCCTAGGTATCATTTCATTTAACCCCCCAAACTGCAACCCTGACAAGCAGGTGCCACAATTATTCAAACTCTTCAGATGGGGAAGCACAGGTTTAGTCCAGCTCATGTACCGTGAACAGCAGGACAGGACTCTGAACAATTTCTGTAACTGTTTGCAAATGGGTCCAGCACGGCCAATCTTTGAGGTCTTTTTTTTAAAACCCTTTTTATTCATCTTCTAGGTGGTAACCATTTCCTTTTTAAAAATAATTTTATTTATTTATTTATTTTTGGCTGCACTGGGTCTTCATCGCATGTCCAGGCTTTCTCTAGTTGCGGCGGGCGGGGGCTATTCTCTAGCTGTGCCTCACGGGCTTCTCGCTGCAGCGGCTTCTTTTGTTGCAGAGCACAGGCTCTAGAGCGAGGACTCAGTCGTCGCAGCGCACAGGCTTAGTTGCTCCTCGCCAGGTGGGATCTTCCCGGACCAGGAATCGAACCCGTGGTCTCCTGCATTGGCAGGCAGATTCTTGACCACTAGATAACCAGGGAAGTCTGACTTTCGGGGTCTTAATGACCCATCCATGTCTGGGGCAGGGAGCGATTTTCTGACCTGGAAGACTAGAGCTTCACCCCATGCTTTCACCCACAGACCCTCCCTCTTGCCACTCATCCCACAAGTGCATTCAGTCACATGTTCAATGTCTGCATTTGCTACCAGAAGAGCCTCTCTAAGGAGACAGGAGCTGGTCACTTCTGTGTCCCCAAGGACCGCACGACCTGGCACACAGTAGGTTCTCAATAAACACAGCTTGTGACCCAGCTTACATAGACCCCTATCCACTCTGCTCATTCAGAGTTCCTTGTATTTGACCTCCGTTTGCATCTCCACCCCAAATATGTAGACAGAGTGATGGAGAGGAAGCAGCTCAAGACACACGCCAGAGTGATTATCCTTTTAATTTACTTTAACCATTGAGAACCTTCTTTTCTCTCTTTGCCCAAATCATCATTGTTTGGGGACCAGGTAGGAAAGGGGCCATTGTAGAGAATGTTTAAACTGGGTCCAGAGGACAACCCAACACCTTCATCCCAGTGGTCTGTCTGTCTGGTCTGGTCTGTCTTTTGAGTTAAAAATGTATTTTACAAATTCTTGGGTTTTTTTCTAGTTCTACTTGAATATATACATAAAATCATTATGAAATTAGCTATCCATTCTTCATAAATTGCAAATCTGATTTTCCAGGGATTTTCTTTTTATCAGTGTGGTACCTATGATATTTCAAAACTCCATCAGAAAATTTCCCCCTTGTTATGTCTTGAGATAGGTTAATTTGCTATCCAAAAGTATATTTTTTTCCTATCCCTGAAAGTTTCTGGTTCTTTCTAGCTTTCACAGATGCAATTATCCTAACACTCTTCATATCCTGTTTTCTAATAATTATGGGTGTGAATTAATGTTAAAAAGAAGAACAAATAATGATTCACTCTGCTTAATTGATTGTCCATGCACATGGGTGGGTCATTATTACAACACAGATATCTACACTCCAGATCCTTAGTAGAAAACTAAACCTTAAACTCTTTGTTTTTGAATTACACATCTGATCTGGAGTAATGATCTTTATGGAGGACTCTCTGAAAAGGATGCAATCCGTCCTTTTCTCTAGATTTCTGGTCTGCTGACAGATCTTGGAGATTTCCAGAACCTGGCAATCATGCTAGAAAGAGGCTCAACGAGGTGCTGGAGAGGACTCCAGGGAAATTGAGGACTTGATGGTACTTTTCACAGGTTTGTATCTGTTGCCTAAGACAGGGTGGGAGGAGTATCTTCTACAGATTCATGTCAGTCTGTTTTACCTTGGAAAATCCCACACAGTGTTGGGTAAGCCTTCTAAAGCCACAGCAACTAAGTAACATAAGCATTTTAAAAGACAGAGAAGTATGCCCATGTTCATAGCAGCATTGTTCACAGTAGCCAAAAGGAGGAAATGACCCAAATGTCCATTGATGAATGGATAAACAAAATGTGGTCCATTCATACAATGGCATATTATTCAGCCCTAAAAAATAAGGAAATTCTGACACCTGCTACAACATGGATGATCTCAAGAACATTATATTCAATGAAGTAAGCCAGACATAAAAATAAAAGTGAAAAAAGAGACAAATACTGTATGATTCCACTTATATGAGATCCCTAGAGAAGTCAAATCCACAGAGACAGAGAGTAGATGGTAGGGGCAGGGCGCTGGGGGAGGGGAGGGGGAGTGAGTGTTTAATGAGGACAGAGTTCCAGTTTGGCAAGATGCAAAAGTTCTGGAGATGGATGGTAGGGATGGTTGCACAACAATTGACTGTACTTAGTGTCACTGAGCTGTGCATTTTAAACAGTTAAGATGGTAAACGTTATGTTATATATATTTTACCACAATCAAAGAAATTGAAGGGGCAAAAAGCCAGAGCTGAGTTGTACTGGATAGACAAGAGTGTAGCTTCAAATAAACAATCATTTCTTATCATCTGTGACCAGGAGAGGACAATGTCCTGGCGCCAAAAGAACTGATGCTTTCAGACTGTGGTGCTGGAGAAGACTCTTCAGAGTCCCTTGGACAGCAAGGAGATCAAACCAGTCAATCCTCATGGAAATCAACCCTGAATATTCATTGGAAGTACTGACGCTGAAGCTGAAGCTCCAATACTTTGGCTACCTTATGTGAAGAGCCAACTCATTGGAAAAGACCCTGATGCTGGGAAAGATTGAGGGCAAGAAAAAGGGGTGACAGAGGATGAGACGGCTGGATGGCATCACTGACTGGATTTGAGCAAACTCTGGGAGATAGTGGAGGACAGGGGAGGGTGGCATACTGCAGCCCATGAGGCTGCAAAGAGTCAGACACAACTTAGTGACTAACAGAGGGCCCCACCACAGGATTATGAACCAGGAGCAAACACTGATTCTATATGCCAGGAACCAGTATCTGGCACAGGTCTCAACTTCTCAGCTGCAACCTTATATGCAAAGCCACGCCTTCTCTGGTGATGAAACCCCCAGTGTAGGAAAACAAGCCTTGTTCTCCAAAGCACAAGATTAAAAACAAAACCTACTCAAAACATCACGGACATTTTTGCAGATAATACCATCCTGGATATTTTGACTAAAATAGGTACAGAAATAAATCCACAGAGGAATGTCTTAAATTATATCTCAAGACGTGTGAGTATGGAGCAAAAATAAGAAACTGATTTTGGAGAACGGAGCATTGGGATAAAAGTGTTCACTGTTTTCTCCCAATGCCCCAGCTACTAGTAAGCTCCCCACCTCTAAACAGAGCAGGCACCCCTGCCCCCCCAAAACACACACAGAGATGCTATTTTTGTATCTCAGATGTGGTGCAAACTCCAGCCATCTTTTATTAGCTGTGTGGCCTTAGGCAGGTTAAAAACCTCTCTGGTCTCTAAAATAAGGATAACAGGATTCCCACTGCAGCTGTGTGTCCTTGTAACATGGTAGGGCCTACACAGCCTCTCCTCCCCTCACCATCAAAGAAGGTAACCCCCTTACCTCCGAATTCATCAGCATATTCACTCCCACCCAGATTATTCACCCCCACCGCCACCTCAGAAATCTCGCCACCTCAGAAATCTCCCCGTTCTATGAAATTCCAAACCCATGGGTGGTCCTCTACTTTTGCCAAGACTTTGCCCCAGTTTTGATCTTTCTTCTTGATCATAGCTTGGCTTCTCTGTGTCCCTGACCTACCGACGTTCTCAAGATTCTTCCACAACATAACAACCATTGTTCCCTTGTCCATCCACAAACCACCAGATTCTCCCTCCCCTCACTGGCCAAACTCTCAAAAAAGAGGTATCCGCTCTCTCACCTCCTGTTTTCTCCCATTCAACATCTCCATGCATGATGATTCCTTCCTGGAACTTGAAGGAGCCCTCCCTGCTGAGTCTATGGATTCTACTCAGGACTGACTTCTCCATAGCTGTGTGGCTTCTCCATAGCTTTGGGCTCAGATGAGAAAACCCTCTTTTTTCCCTTCCCTTATCTTTTGTGATACAATCGTTAAGCCACCCATTCACTTTCTCTGTCTCCATCTCATATTTGCTAATTCTTCCCAGGGAATTTCACAGCATGTGAAAGAGTCAATAAAACAATAAACAACTAACAAGTTTGTGTTGGGAACTAGCCTTCTTGGATATCAAAACATTATAAAACTACATGGATTAGAACGGTAATAACTTCAGCACATGGAAAGGCAGACATATTTATAGAAACTCAGAAAGAGACCCCCAAATCAATGATGAAGGGGTAAATTTCTGCAATAAATGGCCTTGAGCCCTCACCTAATTATTTGGGGGAAAATGGATACCCTTGAAATTTTTTTAATGATAATAATTAAAGTTAAGATAGAAAACTTGGAGGAAAAAAAACTTTCATTTTATGGATAGAAAGGGACTTTCTAAGCATAAAATAATATGAGATGCATGCAAAAATTCAGGTCTGAACTCCATAAACATTTTAAGCTTCTCTGGCAACGGACAACCAGAGTATTTTCATCACGGAACAAAAACATCTGAAAATGTAATTGGCAAAAAGTTAACAGTCTTTGCTATGAAAACCACACGCAGATTAATATTTCAAAAACCACTAAGGCACTGAAAGATAAATGGACAAAGGATATGAACAGGAAGAAAAAACCTAAATGATAAATAAACATGTTTTAAAAGGTTCAACCCTGATAGCAATCAAAGAAATGCAAATAGAAACAATGACAACACACCAGCTCCTCCCTCCAGTAAATTATGAAAGATTTTTCAAACAACACTCCAAGCTAGCCAAGGTGTTCCCTCTCAGCCAGTGCTAGGAGGAGTGCCCGTTGGTACAACATTTCCGGAAAGCTATTTGGCAATCAATATCAAGAAACTTTGACCCAGAAATTTAACTTCTGGAAAACCAAAATCTGAAGGGGAAAACAAAAAAAATGCTCAATAAAGCTTCCATACCAAAATGTTCAACCCTCTTTGTGAAAACTAGAAATAATTTAAATACCCAATGACAGGAAAAGTTAAGTAAATCCAGACACAACAGAGCCACTAGCGGGAAATACCCCCAGTAATCGTGGAATAAGGATGGCCGCTTTGTTTTTATCCTTTACACGTTCCTTTTTCCAAATGCCTACCATGAGCAATCTTAAATCAGACAAGAAATAGATTTCCTTTTTTCGACAGCAAAATCCATACTCATCTGCTCTCTCAAACAAGAGGAACATTCAACCAGCTAGCTCAGGTGTTGGCAAAATCCGGCCCTCCGCTTGGTTTTGTAAATAAAGTTTTATTGAAACACAGCCATGCCCGTATATGTATTGCCCATTGTTGCCAGGTGGCTGCTTCCTCGGTCCAATAGCAGGGTTAAGTAGTTGCAATAGAGACTGTATAGGCTGCAAAGTTTAAAGTTTATTTATTGTCTGAGCCTTTGCAAAACAAGGTTTGTCACCACCTGAGCTAGTGAACACTTCCAGCATCTTTTTAATGAATCAAGTCACAAGAAATGGTATAGAATCCAGAGAACTCTGACATACCTTTCTGGCAGTGGCTGTGTGTCCAGCACCGCTCCACAAATTGCCCGTTGATGACAGTGGCAGGGCAGTTGGTCTTGCCCTTGGCGGTGCCTGGACAAATGTCCCCACACTCCTCATTGTCGTCTTTGTTCAGCACGATATAATTATCCTCCACGGAATCCAGGATGCGAGACCAGTCAATGGTGGCCAGGTAGCAGAGTTCATTGTTCTTCTCAATGCGGACAGACCCCCGGGTGATGTTCATCAGGTTGTAGAGGCCAAGCTCCTTCAGGTGAACCATCTCAAAGATGACCAGCGCATAATTAAAGAAGAGGCGTGAGCCTCGGATAACCGTGAGGTTGGGGAACAAGTCCTTCAGGCTCTCCAGCCCATAGACCCGGAAGAGCAGCAAGTAATCAGTGATCATGATGAGTTTGGGGAAACTGAGGTCTCGGAAGTCCTCAGGTCTCGTTTTGAACATCAACAAAATCTGCAAATGTCCTTCGATGACTGAGCAGTTGGCCAGCTCATGCAGCCGGGTGAGATTATTCCGGATATCCATACCGGGGCACACTGGAAGTGCAAACAAGCAGAGAGCAAGACAAGTGAGCAAACATCCCATGGATGGTTTATAAGAATGAGTGGCAGGGCAGCCATGTGGCCATGTGACCTGGGTCCCACGCCTGCTCAGAAGGGCCTTGCCCTGGGCTTAATGTTCTCTCATCCGTCTTGAAATCCTTAATCATTTTTGGGTGAGGCGGTCCCAAGATTTCATTCTGCACTGAACCCCACGACTTCTATAGCCAGCCCCCATCAGTGGTTTTCTCCGTCAAGTGTCCATGCCTAAGTAATTACTCTCAAAAGGCAAAAAACCTGAAGAGTAATAATTCCTTTGGCGGTACCTGTTTAGAAACCTTAAAACCATCACATCAAATATGATGCAAAGGAGACACTGGGATTACAGGGGGTTGAGTAATGCAGCAGGTGCAGAAGGGGAAAGGGGAGCCATCCCCAGTGAGTCAATGTGAAACATCTTCAGGAAATGGATTTATGGGGATAAAGGTGCCCACATCAGAAATGAGGCAAGGAGACCTGGCTGTGTTTTGTCAATTCTCTCATTTTCCTGACTCTCCTTCCCAACCCGCCCTCCTGGCAGGCAGCCACAGTCTAATCACCTTTTACCCAGGTGTGTCAAGGGCTTCCCAGAGAGTCTGATCTCCCCAGTACAAACACCCTGAACACCTATTCTCCTGCAGTTGGTCTCTCCCTTGCTCAGACACCCTCTATGGCTCCCCAGCACCCTGCACTTTCCCTCTCACAGCTCTCAAGGTTCTGCCCCTCCATCCCCGGCACCATGTAAAACAGGCCTGTCCACGACTCTCCAATTACAAGAGGGCCTTCCAAACCTCCCCCCTCCCATAACATGACCTATGAAGAGAAGGGAATGAAATAATGCAGACACCCAAGCAGTGGCTGGCACACAGTAGGTGCTCAATTAATGTCAGCCATTTTCTTGTTGTTTATGTCTCCCAAACGCATCACAGTGTCACCTCTAGGCTCTGTGCTTTCATCCCCATAGACCAGGGTAGGCAAATATTTTCTATAAAGGCTCAGATAGTAAATACATTCTGCTTTGCGGTCAGTCTCTGTTTAGACTATTCCACTCTGTCGTTACAGCTCAAAAGCAGCCCAGAGACCACGAGTGGCTATGGCTGTGTTCCAATAAACCTTTATTATCAAAGCAGGCTGTGGGCTGGTGTTTTCCCTTGAGGTGGTAGTCTGGTGACCCCTGCCTTACTCTGACAAAGTCCAAAGGTACTTCTGCAACAATAGAGATATTCTACATACGTGCTGGTCATATGGAAGCCACCGGCCAATTCGTGGTTGTCAAGCACTTGAAATGCGGCTTATATAAGACTGAGGAGCTGAGTATTTGATTTCACTTTAGTTAGTATGAATGGAAATAGACATGTGCACCAAGTGGCCACTGTTCTAAATACAGTAGCTCGAGTCCCTTTGGCTGTCAAAGTTCTTTACACCTTACCTCCCTACTTTGAAATCCAACTCATCATCCTTCAAGATCTAGTTCAGAGGCCACCTCCTCCAGGAAGGCTCCTCTGATTTCCTTTCCTCCATATACTTATTTAGATCTTTCCCTCCTCCTGTGTTCCTTATACTGGAGTTAACATTCATCAGATGCGAATCCCTCAGACAGCCTCTCCTTGCCAAAACACACACACTCACTCAGTCAGAGGTTGGGAGACACCTTCTAGAGGACTAGGATATCAGTTCCAACACCACACACTCATGCCACCCAAGCCTTGTCTGAGGCTCCCAGCTTCAGTCACATCAACAGCATCTACACACAAAGGTCTGTCTAGACAGGTACCTTGAACCCTTCCAACAGGCTCCATCTGCACCCCACAGATGAGAAAACTTTGAGAGGCAAAGCCAATCAGCCAAGGACCCACCAGTAACATTCAAGGTTGCCAGATTTAGCAAATAAAAATGAAGGACAGGGCTTCCCTGGTGGCTCAGTGGCAAAGAGTCTGCCATCTAATGCACGAGACATGGGTTCCATCCCTGGTACAGGAAGATCCCACATGCCTTGGAGCAGCTAAGCCCCCATGCGCCACAACGATTAAGCCTGTGCTCTAGAGCCCGGGAACTGCAACTACTGAAGCCCGAGCGCCTAGAGCCTGTGCTCTGCAACAACGGAAGCCACTGCAACGAGAAGCCCTTCAACTGCAACTAGAGAGTAGCCCCTACTCACTGCAACTGGAGAAAAGCCCAAGAGTAATGAAGACCCAGCACAGTCATAGATTAGTTGATTAAAAGTTTAGAAAAAAATGCAGACCGCCCAGTTAAATTTGAATTTCAGATAAGCAAGGAGTACTTTTTAGGTAAGTCTGTTTCATGCAATGTTTGGGACATACTTATCCTTAAAAATTACTCATTGTTTATATTAAATTCAAATTTAATTTGGTGTCCTGTACTATATCCGGCAGTGTACAGCTTAGACTTGGTCACAGGTCTGGGCTTCTCAAGCCTGAGCCTCGTAACTCTATGTTACCTGCACACACACACACACACACTTCTGAAATTGGTGCAGAGACAAAAACACCATCCTTCCCAAGTTGTGGGAGAAATCAGATATGAACATGCATTCAAAGATTAACCAGCTGTTGAACATCAGGGAAATGTAAATCCAAATCACAGTGAGATACAACTTCACTCCCACCAGGATGGCTCAAATTAAAAAGACAGACAATAACAATAGTTGACACAGAAGCGGAGAAATTAAAACCCTGTACATTACTGGTGGGAATGGAAAATGGCTCAGCTGCCGTTGTGGAAAATAGTCTTGTAACCCCTCAAAAGATTAAGCAAAGAGTTACCATATAACCCAGAAACTTCATTCCTAGGTAAAATGAAAACATAGGTCCAACCAGAAATGTGTATACAAATGTCCATAGCATCATTATTTATGATAACCAGCAAGGGAGAAACAAGCCAACACTACACACCCATGAAATGTAGCATGTCTAATACAGAGGAGGATTATTCAACAATAACAGAGGAGGAAACCCTGACACCAGTTACAAAAGGGATGAACCCTGAAAACATGATGCTCAGTGAAGGAAGCCAGTCACAAAAGACCACATGTGGAATGATTCCATTTACATGAAATATCCAGAATAGGCAAATCCATAGAAAGTAGATTAGTGGTTTCAAGGGGTTCGAGAGAGGGAAATGCGGAGTGACAGATAAAGAGTATGGGATTTCTTTGGGAGGACTGATGAAAATGTTCTAAATTGATCACAGTGATGGTTGCCCAATTCTGTGAATGTACTAATGTATGAAGAACTTCTAAATGGTAAACTTTAAATAGGTGAATTGTATGGTATTTAATTAGCTCTCAATAAAGTTGTTGTTTAAAAATTAAATGACTATAACTACCTGGGACAACAAAGAATTGCTTTATTTTTTAATCTCCAATGACTTGAGTTAAAGTCATTAAAGCCATAGTGGTGTTGGTGGTGGTTTAGCTGCTCAGTCGTGTCCGACTCTTTGTTACCCCATGGACTGCAGCCCACCAGGCTCCTCTGTCCATGGGATTTCCCAGGCAAGGACACTGGAGTGGGTTGCCATTTCCTTCTCCTCATTAAAGCCGTATGTGTCCCTATTAGTATAAGACAATAGAGCAATTTACTGCGGGGACAGAAAATACCCAGAGGATGTTAGAAGTGGTGCCAACAATATATGTAGGATCTTGCACTGGTTTTTAATACCTCTGGGTGGGAAACTGAAGGATGCTTCAGGTCCTCAGTAAGTGGCACCTGGTTAACCATCAGTCTACACACAGATAGGGAAGGACCAGAGGGATCAGGGGAGGAGGGCAATCCTGGTGACAGCTAACACACTCACTTATGTGAAGCACTTGGTCATGTTCTGGCAGGCACATTCTCTGTCTCTCTTTTTTAAATTATTTATTTAAGTTTTGGTTACATTCCGTCTTCATTGCTATGCACGGGCTTTTTCTAGTTGCGTTGAGCAGGGGCTACTCTCTAGTTGCAGTGCTCAGGCTTCTCATTGCGGTGGCTTCTATTGTTGCAGACACAGACTTAGGCTCACGGGCTCAGTAGTTGCGGCTCTGAGGCTCTAAAGCTGGGGCTCTGTAACTGTGGCACTCGAGCTCAGTTGCCCCGTGGCACGTGGAATCTTCCCAAACCAGGGATCGAACCCGTATTCCCTGCACTGGCAGGCGGATTCTTATCTACTATACCACCAGGGAAGTCCTCTCTTGATGAATTCTAAAACTAATCCCAGAGGAAGTAGATAAACAAAATGGTCCATGCCCATTTTTGTGATGAGCAAGTCAAGATTCACACAGAATGAGTTGTAAGGGGTAACTGAGATTTCAACCCAGCAATTAAAGGCAAAGTTTATGCTATTACTATGTTACAGTCTATCCACCTCTGTTTTTTCAAAAACATACCTAATGAAAAAGCAGGTGAATGTGACTTAAATAAGGAAACAATGAAATAATGTCCATGCGGTGACAACCCGGAGGAAACTTGCTAAAGACGGCTTTCTTCGTTCACTCCTGCAGCACCTATCTGCTGCTAAGTCCGACTCTGTGCGACCCCAGAGACAGCAGCCCACCAGGTTTCCCCGTCCCTGGGACTCTCCAGGCAAGAACACTGGAGTGGGTTGCCATTTCCTTTTCCAATGCATGAAAGTGAAAAGCGAAAGGGAAGTCGCTCAGTCATGTCCAACTCTTAGCCACCCCATGGACTGCAGCCTACCAGGCTGAAAACCTGTTTCCACTGTTCCAGGGACTGGAAGTGCTTAAAAGAATAGGATACAGGCTGCCCTGGGTCTCAGAGACTGTAGATGCTATTAACTATTCAAATCAATTGAAGGTATAACTGAGGAGGATATCTCAGTTAGGTAAGGACAGTGTCAAAGGCTAGAAGAAATCATAAAAAAAAAACAAGCTACTTGAATAAGCCTGGGACAGTCAAGGAGGGCTTCCTGGAGGAGGTGACACCAGGACTTAAAACCTACACAAACAGAGCAATAAGAATTATTCTGTTCTGCCTACTTCATCGGAAGGTCAAGAGTGACAGCAAGCTACAGCTCATCGCTGTAGGTCACCAGGGTGTGTAGGGTCTATAATAGCCTTATCTGATAGAAACATGATAGAACTTTAAATTTTCTCTAAAAAAGTAAAAAAGAAACACTGAAATTAAATATACTTAATCCAATATATCCAAAAATTTCACTTCCGCATGTAAGCAATACTAAAAAAAAAAAAAAACTACAAGATTTTTTTTCACATTATGCCTCCCAAATGCCACGTGTATTATACACTTGCAACATGTCTCAATTTAGATGCTAAATTTTGATCAGAAATACTCAATCAGTATATGCATATTCCACAAAATGAGTCATTGAAAATGTAGGGTTCTTTGTATCCCTCCCAAAAACAGTTGTTCAATAACAGAATCAAGTGTTGATTTCCTGACATTTCAATCAACTAAAGTTAAACAAGACTTTATGTTTCCTTTTTTCACATTTACGTTTCAATGAATTACAGTTTGTTGTTGTTCAGTCTAAGTCGCATCCGACGGTTTTTGACCCCATGGGCTGCAGCACACTAGGCTTCCCTGTCCTCCACTATCTCCCTGAATTTTCTCAAACTCATGTCTATTGAGTCAGTGATGTCATCCAACCATCTCTTCCTCTGTTGCCCCCTTCTCCTTTTGCCTTCAATCTTTTCTAGCATCAGGGTCTTTTCCAATGAGTTGGCTCTTCGAATCAGGTGGCCAAAGTACTAGAGCTTCAGCATCAGTCCTTCCAATGAATGTTCAAGATTGATTTCCTTTAGGGTTGACTGATTTGATCTCCTTGCAGTCTAAGGGACTCTAAAGAGTCTTCTCCAGCACCACAATTCAAAAGCATCAATTCTTCAGCACTCAGCCCTCATCATGGTCCAACTCTCACATCTATACATCACTAAGGGAAAACCACAGCTTTGACTATACAAACTATTAAAGTAAAAATCTATTTGCCCTGGCCACAATTTCAAGAGCACCATGTGGATAGTAGCCACCATATTGGATATGCAACTATAGACTATTTCCATCAAAGCAGACAGTGCTAGTCTTGGAGTTCCCCTCTTGGCCAGAAGAATCTATAATTTTTCAGTTGGAGAGAAGATGGATACAAGAGCCATCTTGGAAAGTGTCCCCTCTCCCCTGGTTTTCTTGTCACCATGGAAACGGCAAATAGGTACTGAGGATCTGGGAGGGAGAGGTCTAGAAGATTCTGAAACTTCTTTACAATGCTAAGAGTTATACTTTTTGCTTTCAAGCCTGTACATTCTTCAGACATTCTTCAAATGCTCCCTGGTGGCCTCTTCCGGGGCCACATGTTCCTCTCTGCATTCTTTCCGGTCTTAACACTGCTTCTTCCAAAATTCAGGAGTCCTAGCCAACAAGTCTTGGGTTCAGGTGTCAGGCCACCACCCACACCAGTTTCAGGGCACACAAGAAACCCAACAGATCTGGGAGCTTCCCTAGTGGCCCAGTGGCTAAGACGCCACACTCCCAGTCCAGGGGGCCTGGGTTCCATCCCTGAACAGGGAACTAGATCCCACACACGGCAACTGAGAGTTCACATGCCACAAGTAAAGATCCTGCGTGCCTCAACAAAGATGGAAGACCCTGTGTGGCACAGCTAAGAGCTGGTGCAGCCAAAAATAGATAGATAATTTTTTTTAAAGAGAGACAGAGAGAGAGAAACCCAACAGATCTGCCCTCCCACTCCAGCGTGGGCACCTGCCAACAGTATGATCCTGAGTCATATATTTAATCTCTGTGTGCCTCAGTTTCCTCATCTATAAATGATGATAATCATGTGATGAAGGGTAGGAAGAATAGAGGAGAACCGGCGTCCGGCCACATACACGCATCAGTTCTTCACTCCAAGCTACTTGGAACAAATTCCCAGATTTATTCCCTTCAGAAATTATAACTTGGGCACACCGAGGTACCAGATACCCTTATGAGTCTCCACCTGACTGCTTTTAAGTCTGGCTCTTAAAACTGACTTCAGCCAAAACCTAGACAGCATATTAAAAAGCAGAGACATCACTTTGCTGACAAAGGTCTATATCGTCAAAGCTATGGTTTTTCCAGTAGTCATGTACAGATATAAGAGTTGGACCATAAAGAAGGCTGAGTGCTGAAGAATTCATGCTTTTGAATTGTGGTGCTGGAGAAGACTCTTGAGAGTCTCTTGGACTGCAAGGGGATCAAACCAGTCAATCCTAAAGAAAGTCAACCCTGAACATTCACTGGAAGCACTGATGCTAAAGCTGAAGCTCCAATACTCTGTCCATCTCTTGCAGAGAGCTGACTCATTGGAAAAGACCCTGATGCTGGAAAAGATCGAGGGCGGGAGGAAAAGGGGATGACAGAGGATGAGATGGTTGGACATCATCACTGATTCAATGGACATGAACTTGGGCGAACTCCAGGAGATGGTGACAGACAGGGAAGCCTGGTGTGCTGCAGTCCGTGGGGTCTCAAAGAATTGAACATGACTTGGCAACTGAACAACAACAACGAAAGTGTGTGAGATGGATTCTTCTGGAAATGGCTGGACACAGAAGGGCAGTAAATACCCTGAGGTGGGAGATGCACAAGACTGGGGTCTGGGCAACAGGCAAACTGTCACCAAGACAGATTTCCTCAAAGAGGAAAGAAACTGAGGCTCGGAAAGAAACATGTCCTCCTCAAGGTCATGAAGCCAGAAGGAGACAGAGCTGGGATTTAAACCCAGCATATTAGTCTACTGTGCCATCCCTAACCAATGACCACAGACCAGGTGGCTTAAACAAGAGGAAATTATTTTCTCCCAATTCTGGAGGCCAGAAGTCCGAGATTAAGATGTCAGCAGAACTGATCCTTTCTGAAGCCTCTCTCCTTGGCTTGTAGACGGCCGTCTTCTCCCTGCATCCTCACTTGCTCTCTGGGTGTGTCTGCGTCCCAATCTCCTCTTATAAAGACATCAGTCTTATCAGCAAATGGGCTTCCCAGGTGGCTCACTGCTAAAGAACCCACCTGCCAGTGCAGGAGATGTGGATTCGATCCCTGGGTCAGGAAGATCCCCTGCAGGAGGAAACAGCAACCCACTCCAGTGTTCTTGCCTGGGAAATCCCGTGGACAGAGGAGCCTGGCTGGCCGCAGTCCATGGGGCCGCAAAGAGAAGGACATAACTGAGCACATGACTTATTAGCTTAGAGGCCACGCTGGTTATCTCATTTTACCTTGACTGCCTCTTTAAAGACCCAATCTCCAAAGACAGTCACATTCTGAGATGTTAGAGGGTTGGGACTTCAGCATGTGAGTTTGTGGGGAAGGACAAAATTCAGCCTATCACACGTAGGTCCTTAGGATTCCCACACCTGTGTCCTTAGCCATTACACAGCATTTCTCAAAATATTCAGTGGAGGGCTTTCCTGGTGGCTCAGTGGTAAAGAATCTGCCTGTCAATGCAGAAGGCACGGGTTCGATCCCTGATCTGGGAAGATCCCACATGCCTCAGAACAACTAAGCCCATGTGTCACAACCACTGAACCTGTGCTCTAGATCCCGGAAGTCACAACTGCTGAGCCCACGGGCCACAACGGCTAAAGCCCAAGCGCCCTAGAGTCCATGCTTCGCAACAAGAGAAGCCACTGTAATGAGAAGTCTGCACACCAGGACTGGAAAGTACCCTCTGTTTACCAAAACGAGCAAAAAAAGCCCACACAGCAACGAAGACCCAGCACAGCCATAAATAAATAAATAAATATTTTTTAAAATAGAGTATCCCTTCCTTTAATAAAAATTCTCTGTGGACCATCAGAATCACCTGGAGTGATTCTGGGCTGGGGTGGGGGAGAGTGGTGTATGTTAAAATGCAGGTTCTTAGGCCCAGCTCTGGACCAAATGAATCAATGTCTCTAGGAGCCCAGCCTGTGAATCTGCATTTTAAATGAGGCCCCCCCAAGGATATGTCAGGGACTCACGTAAGACAAACATACCGTCTACCCAACCTGGGTCACCTCTCCAGCCCCACCTGTTCCTCTGAGCACTCTGTTCCAGGATCAATACCATTAGTTGCCTTCTTTGGGGTTGTTGGTTGTTGTTTTGTTTTTTAATTTACTTGGCTCCACCTGGTCTTAGTCGCAGCACATGTGATCTTTAGCTGTGGCATGTAGAATCTAGTTCCTTGATCAAGGATCGAACCTGGGACCCCTGCATTGGGAAGTCAGAGTCTTAACCACTGGACCACCAGAGAAGTCCCTCCTCGTTCTGAGGCTACAGTCCTATTGGTTTAGGACTGCCCTCTCATGACCTCATTTAACCTTAATTACCTCCTAAAAGCTCTATCTCCAAATACAGCCACATTGAGGAGTTAAAGTTTCAACCCATGAATGGGGAGCGGGGAGGTAGCAATTCAGACCACAACAGTTCTTTTCCCCTCCTTTCCAGGACCTGCCCACTCCAGGATAGACTGCTTCCTACTTTAGACAAACATGTACCAAGCCCTTCTCCGACCCACACTTAGAGTACGGTTTCATTTACCGTGTAGTCAGCGTTTCACTAGAATGCACCTCCACTGGGCAGACCAATGTCTGTGGGGACCCAGAAAGATACACCTAGTCTGTGCTGAAAGGGAAGGCGAATGGGGTGGGTGATGAAGCCAGAGAGGGGAGGAAGGAGGCCTCTGACCCAGTTCCTTGAGGAAAAAGTAGGAATCCATGGGTGAAAAGAAGGAAGAGAGGTCCTTGGGGAACAGGAAGCAAACGCAAGCGCATAAAGAAGAGAGAACCCCAAGGAAGTGCAGTCATGAAGTCAGGGAGTTGAGACCACATGCTGCCCAGCTAAGGCCAGGCTCAACTGCCAGGGGGATGGGCTGATTGAGCTGGCAGCTGTAGTCGGACCGAAGCAGCAAGTGGAAAAATCTTTCTGGTAGTAGGGCAGAGAAGGTACTGGACAGGGCACTCTGGAACCACCTCTATGGCTTGGCCTAGGGGGCCTGTCATGGGGTGGGTGCAAAAGGAAACAGACAAGACCACAGAGTCATCTAAGGAACCAGCATCAACAGGGACTCGGTCCCCAGGGAGGTGGGGTGGGGGTGGGGGGTGAGGCACCATTGTTTGATGAACCTGGAGAGGGCCAGATAGAACCAGTGGCAAGGACAGCAGGCTCAGACTGGGGTACAGTGAGTCTGTGGGGGCCTTGGGGATGCTCTGGGATGTGGATCCAGCGGGTGATGGAAAGATGTAGACCCGGAGCTTGGGGAGAGGGGTGGATGCAGGCAGAAGTGATGGCAGTATGTGCTAAAATCAAGAGGATAAAAGGATGGAAGGGGTATGGGAGGTCTGGAGAGCACAGTATTTAAGACCAAGGAACCAGAGAGAGGACCAAAGACCCACAGTCACCCTGACACCCATATCTCCCACAAGCTTCTCTGAAAGCTCCAGAACAGCTAGGCTAATCCCTCCAGTCAGTTCCATACCTCTGTATAGACCACCCCAAGGACATCACCCATCAAACCACAAGGTTACAAGGGGCTTCCATGCCATTTCAAGAGTCCTACCTCCTCATGTGTACAGATGATGCCACAAAAGACACTGGACAAAAATACCAAGAGAAGTCTTGGAACTTTTCTTGGAATCAGCCTGGCAATGCAGGGGACACAGGTTTGATCCCTGGTCCGGGATGATCCCACGTGCCGTGGAGCAACTACTGAACCCAAGTGTTGCAACTGCAGAAGCTTGCACACCCTAGAGCCTGTGCTCCGCAACTCGAGAAGCCGCTTCGATGAGAAGCCAGCGCAGGGCAACTAGTGAGTAGCCCACATGCAACGATGAAGACCCAGTGCAGTCAAAAATAAATTACAAAGTTTTAAACAAGAAAACCAAGAGAAGACTTGTAAGAACAACAACAACAAAAAAGTAGCAGATGTCTTCAATACCATGTAACTGGATATAATTAGGAAGAAACGTCTCGGTGAGAATTTATCCATTTTCTAATCTCCTGCAAGGAAACCAGATCCATGGTTGAAAACAGATTAGCAACAAGAAGTCACAGAAAGGCCATCAGAAAACAAGGGGAGCCCTGCTTTCTTTATCCATTTGTGTCCAACCACTACCTTTTCCCGCACTCTTAATAAACACAGTTTTTTGAAAGTACCTATGTTTTCCACCTTCTCACAAAGGCATGGGAGAGAAGCAAGCACCTCCTGGTAACAGCCTGGGCTTCCTGAACATGAAACAGAAGGTACCCTCTCAACCTGATGGGACACCATCCCCTGAATGAATCGAAAGAAAGGCTCTGATTTGACATCAAATTTTAATCCTCATCAGTCTGCCTCGAACTCCACCTGGAACTCATATCCAGTCTGCACTGGGCAACACAGAACGAATCTCACTCTGCTGGAAACAAAATAGGTTTCTAGAAGCCCCGACAGCCACTGGGGAATGGCTCAGCACCAGGGTCAGCAGAACACAGGAGGACCTCCCTGCTCCTTGAAACAACAGCTAGGGGCTCTCTGCCATCTCTCATCTCTCAAGGGTTTCCCAGGTGGCTCAGTGGTAAAGACTCCACCTGCCAATGCAGGAGACGTGGGTTTGATCCCTGGGTCAGGAAGATCCCCTGGAGGAGGAAATGGCAACCCACTTCAGTATTCTTGCCTGGGAAATCCCATGGACAGAGGAGCCTAGCGGGCTACAGTCCATGGGGTTGCAAAGAGTGGGACACGATGGAGAGACTGAACAAATGTGCACATGTATAGACCTGAATTACTTTGCTGTACACCAGAAACTAACACAACATTGTGGACCAAGTATACTTCAATTAAAAAAATGTTTAAGGATGTTTGTCTTAATCCTTGGGGATTTATGAATCCACACCAGGAGAGATGCGACAAGAAGGCAAGATGTCACCTTGTTCGATCTGAGCTGGAACATGCCTGTCAGATGATCCCAATTTTTTGCCACTTGTGCCTCCTGGTGCATGTCCAGGAATAACAATTAAAGCTCTGAGTATTTATTTTGGAATTACAAATGTGCTTTACTGTGCTTAGTCACTCAGTCGTGTCTGACTCTTTGCGACCCCATGGACTGCAGCCTGCCAGGCTCCTCTATCCATGGAGATTCTCCAGACAAGAATACTGGAGTGGGTTGCCATTCCCTCCTCCAGGGGATGTTCCCAATTCAGGGATCAAACCCAGGTCTCCCACACTGCAGGTGGATTCTTTATCATCTGAGCCACCGGGGATGCCAAATAAATTTTCACAAATAGGTGAATTCACAAATACGGAATCCAGAAAAAATGAGTATCTTATGAGTAATGAAGTTTTCAAGCTTAAGACTATTGATCCAATATAAGATACTTATTAAAAATATTTATTCATTTATTTGGCTGCCCTGGGTCTTAATTGTGGCTTGTGGGATGTTTGGTTACAGCATGTGGGACCTTAAGTCCCTGACCAGGGATCAAACCCAGGCCCTTTGCCTTGGGAATATGAAGTCTTAGCCACTGGGCCACCAGGGAAGTCGTAGGAATTAAGACACTTTTAAAAGTCTAGGGAAAACTGCTAAGTCACTTCAGTCGTGTCCAACTCTGTGCGACCCCATAGACGGCAGCCCACCAGGCTCCCCCGTCCCTGGGATTCTCCAGGCAAGAACGCTGGAGTGGGTTGCCATTTCCTTCTCCAATGCATGAAAGTGAAAAGTGAAAGTGAAGTCACTCAGTTGTGTCCGACTCTTAGCAACCCCATGGACTGCAGCCTACCAGGCTCCTCCACCCATGGGATTTTCCAGGCAAGAGTACTGGAGTGGGGTGCCATTGCCTTCTCTGTTGAATGTCTCTAAAGGCAGCCATTTAAAATAAAATCTTCTTTAAAGAAAGTGAAAGTGAAGTCGCTCAGTCGTGTCCGACTCTTTGCGACCCCATGGACTGTAGCCCACCAGGCTCCTCCATCCATGGAAATTTCTAGGCAGGAGTACTGGAGTGGGTTGCCATTTAGGGATGCAAAATGTTGCCAGGGGTTTGAGGTAGGGATGGCATAACAATAAAGGGGTGGCTAGAAGGAGTTTGCGGAGAAGGCAATGGCACCCCACTCCAGTACTCTTGCTTGGAAAATCCCATGGATAGAGGAACCTGGTAGGCTACAGTCCATGGGGTCGTTAGGAGTCGGACGTGACTGAGCGACTTCACTTTCACTTTTCACTTTCATGTATTGGAGAAGGAAATGCCAACCCACTCCAGGGTTCTTGCCTGGAGAATCCCAGGGACAGGGGAGCCTGGTGGGCTGCCGTCTATGGGGTCGCACAGAGTTGGACACGACTGAAGCGACTTAGCAGGAGAAGGAGTTTGGGTGGTGGTAGATGGGACACTTCTGTGTCCTAACTGTGGGGACAGCTACACAATTCTATGCAGGGATTAAAATGCAAAAACTGTACGCACCAAAAAAAGTCAGATTTACCGTACCACCATTTTTATAATAAAAATATTTAAAGATCCACACCAAACAGGGACTTCCCTGGAGGTCCACTGGTTAAGAATCTGCCTTCCAATGCAGGGGATGCAGATTTGATCCCTGGTTGGGAGAACTAAGGTCCCACATGCTGCTGGGCAGCTACGCCCATGTGCCACAGCTACTGAAACCCCCGGCTCTAGAGCCCATATGCCACAACTAGAGAGAAGCCCGTGCACCACAACTAAGACCTGAAGCAGCCAAATAAATAAATAAATATTTAAATCAAAAAGACACACACCAAAATAGGACACACACCTATGTATATGTATGTATGTGTGCGTGTGTGCATGTACAACCTCAGGCATGTCTGACTCTTTGTGATCCCAGGGGACTGAACCTGCCAGGCTCCTCTGTCCATGGGATTATCTAGGCACGAATACTGGAGTAGGTTGCCATTTCCTTCTCCAGGGCATCTTCCCGACCCAGGGATCAAACCTGTGTCTCCTGCATCGGCAGGTGCGTTCTTTGCCACTGAGCCACTGGGAAGCCCAAACACAGCGTAGTCATCTCCCAAGACAGAAATACAATGGTTTTAGGGACAAAACGGAACTTTTATTGCTTCCCCCTCTAAACTTGTGCAATTTTTCTTTTGCAATGAGAATGCAGTTATTATTTTAATTTAAAAACCATAAGTATGATCCAATCGCAAAACATAAAGCGAGTCACTCCACTGTGTTCTTCATAGAAATTTACATAAGGGGTTCTCAAGAGGTCCCCGCAAGTGGTATCTCCCAGCAGATACCACTTTCTCTTGGCACTAGAGACAGGGCTGATAGCACAGAGTCCTCACTCGATGCCAAGAAGACGGTTTAAACAAATAAACCCAAAGATCTCTCACACACACACACCCAAAGAAGGAACATCACTGTTATTTTCTCACCATCAGAACCCATACATTCAGCACAGCAAATGATATCAGTTTCTTTAATAAGGCTTGCTCTGTAAAGGGAAAAACACAGTGTTTTTCCTGAGCGTTTCATTTAACTTGATTCATTCAAAGTCGAACCAGGACCACACAAGCTATGAGGCATGTCATAACGATCCTCGAGGAGTTTGTTCTAAATCCAAAGTCGGCAAACTTTCTCTGGAAAGGGCCCAAGTGTAAATATTGTTGGGAGCCACGCGATCGCAACCGTTCAACTCTGCCCTTACAGCACGAAAGCAGTGATAGAGGACGCCTGAGCCAACGGGCATGGCGGCTTGCCAATAAAACTTTATTTACAAAAACAGGCGTGGGCGGGCAGGGTTTGACCCCTGTTCTAAAGACTTTGACCACATATAAATTAACAAGTGAGCGTGAGAGAGAGAGTCAGAGTAGGGAATGGCCGTCGATGCAGACCAAGATAATAAGCCCAGAAAAGGAGCAGAGGAAAAGAAGAGAGAGAATGGGAGGAGCCAGGTACAGGTGAAAACTCACCAGGAGAGGGGAAGCAAAACCCAGAGAAGTCAGCTGGGGTGAGGCTGCCATTGGTAGGTGAGGAACGACTTTTGCTAGCACCATGGGCAAAGCAACGGAGACACAAGCCAGATGCTGTGGGCAGAGCAGTGGGTGAAAAGTGAGAGAGCAAGGGTGATGAGTGCCCATCAGCAGTTGGGGGAGGCTTGACAGAGGAAGGCAAAAGGTGGGTGGTGGGTAGCGGGGCCCTGGGGAGTATTGAGGCTGAAAAGAACAAGGCTCCCAGGCGGATGGAGATCCCTGAACAGAGAGGAGAGAGGAGGGGACCTAAGTGGATAAGTGTCCTGCATACTAAGTCACTTCAGTCGTGTCTGACTCTTTATGACCCCATCGACTGCAGCTTGCCAGTGTCTTCTGTCCATGAGATTTCCCAGGCAAGCATACTGGAGCAGGTTGCCATGCCTTCCTCCAGGGGATCTTCCTGATCCAGGGATTGAACCCACATCTCATGTGTCTCCTGCACTGGCAGGTAGGTTCTTTACCACTAGCACCAAAAGCAGTGGTTCTCAATCAGAGGACAGTTGGTGGTGTCTGGAGACACATTTTAGTGGTCATGACTTGGAGAGGGGCATTGCTACTGGTCAGAGACCACAGACAGTGAGCAACATCTTAAGATACACAAGATAACCCCCTGCAACCAAGAACTATCCAACCTCATAGATCAAGAGCATGGAAATTGAGAAGGTCTATTCTAGCCAAAAAATAAAGGATGTCAATGAGGAAGTGGAGTGAGGTGGGGTCCCTCGGGGTGAGGCTCGCCCCCAGTGACCTCTATGAATGAGCAGGGCAGGGTTGAGAGGCAGGTCACTAAGAGGGAAGCAAAGACTAGGAAGAACCTCAGAGAACTGACCCAGAGAGCAGAAGTTCTGCTCTGAGGGTCCCGGAGTGCACCGGAGAACCCACAAGAGACACACTAGATTCCACCCTCGAGATGTAAGGGGGATCCAAAAGCAACAACTAGCACCTCAACTCATCAATTTACTGCCCCCGCCAAGATTCAGTTTCTACTATAATTAATCCCACTTTGCCTTCATTCTCTGACTTTGCAGTGCTCCTGGGTCATCTCGGGCCAGAGTGGGTCAACCCAAGGAGACATGGGAGGGAAAACCACTGCCCAGTTCAGCCAAGCCACAGAGACTCCACAGGGGGGATGAAATGGGCTGGCACATCCCACGTGACATTGAGGAGAGAGTCCTCAGTCCTTCAAAATCCCACTGATCTCCCTCGACCCCACCCCCACCCCAGACAGAATGCCACACTGCTTGCTGCTGGAGATTAACCAACGATCCGGAAAGTTCCTTACCCCACCCCAAACCTCCGAAGGGCATCACATGTCATTTATTCGAGAGTATTTTGTTAACCTTTACACCACAGGGGTTAGGGCGGGGAGGCTCAGAGTCCCAAGAAGGACCTTCTGTTAAGAAACCTTTTATTAACAAACCGGGCTTCTCATCTCAGCACTGCCACCTCATCCAAGTTCCTCACCTTCGAAATGGATGATAAACCTTACTTCAGAGGGCTGTGGTGAGGATTAATCGAGATTATCAATGCAGAGTGTGTAGAATAGTGCCTGCGGAGGCTTTGCTTATATTTGTGGCAGTTAGGTTTTATCTGGAGAATAAAGGAGCCATGACTTGGACTCCTGGGGAGAACAGGAAGGATAGGAGTTGAATCTACAGCAAATATTTAGGACTTCCCTGGTGATCCAAGGGTGACAAATCCGCCTGCCAGTGCTGAGGACAGGGGTTCGACCTCTGGTGTGGGAAGATCCCGTGTGCTGCAGAGCAGCTAAGCCCGAGGGCCACAGCTGCTGAGCCTGTGCTCTAGGGCCAGGGACCCACAACTATTGAGCACACGTGCCACAACTACTGAAGCCCGCGTACCCTAGAGCCTGGTCTCCACAACAAGAGAAGCCACCGGAATGAGAAGCCCATGCACAGCAACTAGAGAGTAGCCTCGATCCTCACACCCAGAGAAAAGCCCAGCACAGCAATGAAGACCCAGCACAGTCAAAATAAATTTATCAAACATCTACTAGGTGTCAGGGGCTGCTCTAGACTCTGGAACTGTGGCAGTGAACAAAAGAAACATAAGCCTCCCCCTCGTGGAAACTATAAACATGTAAGAAGTAGTAAATCCATCCACTGACCCCTGAAAGTGAAAGTCGTTCAGTCGTATCGGACTCTTTGGGACCCCATGGACTGTAGCCCACCAGGCTCTGTCCATGAGATTCTCCAGGCAAGAATACTGGAGTGAATAGCCATTCCCCTCTCCAGGGGACCTTCCCGATCCAGGGATCAAACCCAGGTTCCTACAGGCAGATTCTTTACCATCTGAGCCACCAGAAAAGCCAGCCCAGGCACAAATCCACTATTAATTACTAAAGCTACCAGGAACAGAGGAGCAAGGAATTGCATACATATACAGGTGTGCACGCACACACAGACACATGGGCATGGACGTGCAAAGCCTGATACAGATCTAACAGCTGGTCTGGGTTTCTGTTTTTTTTTTAAACAAGAGCCTAAATCCACTGCTACCCTTCCTTGGAGGAGCACCCACTGTATACCAGGCACTCAGTGCTTGGAGACTTGCCTAATTGGCAAAGGTGCTCCACAAACCCGGTTTGTCAACTCCAGAGCCCCCACATGCTTTCTCGTGCATCCCCACTCACTGACAGGCAACTCAGACACTTCTGCTCCTTCCCTGCCTGACCCCTTCCTCATCGGGACTGATTTCCTTTTATGGAGAAATCTGAAGAAGTAACCCAACACATATTTTGAAAGCAGGGCCTCCGCCATCATGGTGGGAAACCCCAGTTAGATTCTCTTCAAGGATTTTCCATCCTTGACCTGCAGCCAGAAGGACCTGCTGTCAAGCCCAAGGAAAATGCTGGGACTTGCCCCTCTCCCCATACCAGGGAGCTGCTAGCCCAGGGACACTCATGAGGGAGACTTGAGGAGGGAGACTTGAGAAGGCAGAGGGGACGGGGTGCTGGGCTGACCACAGGTTAGAGACCTGCCCAGCCGACAGGTAAAAGGGTGGAGGAGGGAGGTTACCAGGGGTTCCTGGGGCATGGGCAGCTGGGCAGAGCCCTGGGCCCTGGCACCACCAGAGAGGTTTGTCTTCTCTCCAGCTCTGATTCTGGGGCAAGTGAATTCTGTGTCCTTCCTGAGCCTCAGTTTACTCCTCTATGAAATGGCCCAACAGCAGTATCAGCCTCCACGGGCTGCGGCAGAGATCCAGAGAGATAAGACCGGCCAGCCCGAGGCATCTGGCGACACTAGCTATAATAATCATAAAAGCCGACACTACTGCTACTACAGCTGCGCGGTTGCCAAGGGCTAGAGCTTGCCTCCGACATCTGGAAACAGAATTCCAGAGTATAAACATGGAACTGAAGTCAGGGGTAGCCGTGGGTCTAGATACCAGAAAGAAAGGGGCGGGTTCTGCACTTCCTCGGCCCCTGGGGTAGCGTCACCAAGCTGCTGGGATCCCAACGGACCACCCTGCCTTCAGTCAGTCACCCTCGATTCTCACTCCAAACCGTCTGTGCCCGGGGCATTTGGCTGTCCGAGAGTGTCCGATGACCCTACTTCTCGGAGGCGACCCAGAGAGGACGTGTGTCCCGTCTCTGGAGCCAGGTGGTGGGCTCGGAGAGGCCCAGACACGGGGGTTTGAGGAGCGCTCTCGGGAGAGGCGCCCGCAGAAGGGCGGGCACTAGGGCAAGGTTCCTGCAGCCCGGGGCCGCATGCGGGTCTTGGAGCCGCTAGCCCAGGCGGGCAAAGGCCAAGGTCAGCGGCTTCCCGCCCCCCGCGAGGCCGGAGAAACCGTCCGGGCCACCAGCCCTCCGACGGAGGACTGCACTCCGTCCACAACGGGGGGTGGTTCCATTTTGGCAAAGGGTACCCTCCCCAGCCGCGCGGCTTCCCGCCCACTCCGGGACCCCCCAGACTCACCTTCTCCAGGGTACAGGTGGCCCGCGGCGCCCACCAGCAGCGCGGCGACGACCACCATCAGCAGCACGGCTGCCGCCCCCCTCCCGCCCCCGGCGCCCATGGCTGCGGGAGCGCGGAGTGCCGAAGGATCAGAGCGCGAGGCGCTGGCTGGCGGGGTGCATGCTACGAAGCGGCCGCCCCAGAGGGGCTGGGGGTCGCGCGTCCTTCTCTTCCACGCGGGCCGCCCAAGGTCCCGCAGCCTGCGCCTGGGAGGACTCTAGAAACGGCCCCGGGAGGGGCGCGCGGCCTCCGCCGCTACGAATCCGGCAGCGCGGCCGGGTGGAGACGGTCCCGACTCCGGGCCCCCGCGGCCCGGGCCCCCGTCCCGACGATCTTAGGGCCCGGAGCCCCGCGCTCTGCCCCCCTGACTCTAGGCTTTTGGCCCCGAGTGCTCCGGAGCTCCGATCTTCGGACGCGCGGACAAACGGACGTGCGGACAGGCGGGCGGGCACCTGGGCTGGCGGGTGGCGGGCAGGCGGCGGGAGCCAGGGCTGCTCGGCCCGTAAACAACGCGGCCCGTCAGCTGGGCCCCGTTCGGGCCGCAGGAAAAGGCGGCGCGGATCTAGGCTCGGAAGGGACTCGGCGCCCGGCAGAGGCCCGAGAAGGGTGGAAGGAGGACGGGCAGGGGGGAGGCGCCGCCCCGCCCGCCCGCCAGTCTCCCTATCCTGGGCCCCGCGCTGGAGGCCCCCGTCGCGCCCTAGCTGAGGGGGCGCCCCAGATCCCTGCCCAGCCCCAGCGCCCTGTACAGCCCCAGGATTCCTGTCTCAGAGCCCGGGAGCGCCCCAGATTGACCAACTCAGCAAGTCGTATCCCGTGTTCCCGTGTTTAAAACATTTTGCTAGTTTGTTCTTCGTGGGACTTTGGAAAATTCATTTTTATTTTTTTTAATATTGTATTAAAATATTGTTTATCGTGGTTACTCGGCTTTTTGGTACTCCCTTAAATGTTACGTTCACCTCCCCCTCGTCACAGTCTGGCCAGTGAGTATGGGCCTCGACGCCCCAGAGCGTCCTACCCCGGAGTGCGCCCCCGCCCAGAGCCAGGCCCCTAGGGACAGCCACGTGCACGAGCGTGCTGCGTGCGCTCAAGTATTCGGTAGCCTGGGCCCCTCCGCACAATGCGTGGTTCAAGGTGGAGAAATGACCCTTAGGAGAAAGTGTAGAAACTCGCAAAAAAAAAAAAAAAAAGTGCAAACCAGGCGCTGGAGATGTTGGGTAGGACACAGGTAGACACACCCAATTTTCAATATGCAGCCCCAGAGTCCATGTGTGTTTGAGTGTCAGTCACATGACTGTGGCCACCCCGCCTTGCTGAAGAGGGGCCTTAAGCTCAGAAAAGCCAGAACCTAGTGAGAATCTGGTCCCTCCACTTAAGACTTCCTGTGCAGCCTTGAATGAGTAATTTTTCTTTCTCTCGATGGGCCTCATCTGTATGATGCATGTAAGGACACCTTCAGGTCAGATTTGGTGAGTTGTAAGGGCTTCCCGGGTGGCTCAGTGGTAAAGAATTTGCCCACCAATGCAGGAGACTCAGGTTAGATTCCTGGGTCAGGAAGATCCCCTGGAGGAGGAAATGGCAACCCACTCCAGTATTCTTACCTGGAAAATCCCATGGATAGAGGCAGGCTACAGTCCATGGAGTCACAAAGAGTTTGACATGACTGAGCTCGTATGCGTACACACACACACACACACACACACACACACACGACCGAGCACGCATACACATGCACACACACACAGTCTCAGAGGGGAAATAAAGCATGACAAAGCACCCAGAACAACTGTTGGCTGAGGGCGTTCATTCTTTCTTTCATCTATTAACCAAATATTAGTTTGCCAGTAGATGGGCCCACTGTTCTTCTAACTCAAATCTATTCCTGCCTCCCTGTCCCTCTAGTGTCTGGCTCCACTTGTCTGTTCCAATGAGCCTTCCCTGACCACCCTTTGCAAACACTCCCTGTCCCCTCTGCCGTTTGTTCCTGTTCGGGACAACACACTGGTGTCTCTACTTGAAATTCTGACTTACTGTATGTATTCACCCCTCCCCAGGAAGGCAGAAATCTTGTCCATCATGTTCAGTATTTTACACCCAATGACTGACATATCCATTGCTTAATAAATATTTGTTGAGTGGAAAAATCAACATGCAGTAAGCAGTGGGGATTTGCAGGGAGCCAAATAAATACCATTCATTTCCTTGTAGACCTCACAACCCAGTGTGGGGAGAAAGCCATTAAGTTACACATCAGATGTTTTATAAGGTGAGGTGGGGAGAGGCAGAAAGATTCTCCAAAGAGGTGATTTTGAACTGAAATCTGAGGAGGCAGAGCCAGCGCAGGGAAGCATCAAGAAAGTGTTCCAGGTGGAGGGAATGGCATGTGCAAAGGCCCAGAGGACAGGCTAGTGTTCTCACAACTGGGCCAGGCACTGTAGCTGGAGCAAAGAAAAGAGGGAGGCTGGGCTGGTAGGCGAGACTAGAAGGGATGGATATACCATGGACAGGTTGTCTTCAACACACCCTTTGTCCTAAAAGCAACAGGGATGCATTAAAGGGTTTATACCAAAAGGTTGGGCTTCCCTGGTGGCTCAGACAGTAAAGAATCTGCCTGCAGTGCAGGAGACCCAGGTTGGACCCTGGGTCTGGAAGATCCCCTGGAGAAGGGAATGGCTACCCACTCCAGTATTCTTGCCTGGAAAATCCCATGGACAGAGGAGCCTGGCATGCTACAGTCCATGGGATCGCAAAGAGTCAGACACAACTGAGCGACTGAACTGAACTGACTGAAAAGCCACCAACAATTTCAGGCAGGTGCCATTTGCTAAAATTCCAAGGGACATATTGCCCTCTGGAAATCCTTCAGGATGCAAGACCTCCACATAAAGTTAGGTATAAAGTCAGAAGAATCATTGTAGTTGTGACTTACTGGGAGAAAATGAAGACCCCTCCACTTCCAGAAAAAAAACAACAACTCATTATTTCTTCTGTAAGCTACCTCCCCCACGCCCCCCCCAAAAAAATACCAGGATATAAAAAATGAAAGTCAACCTCTGCCCTTTCTTAAAAGCACTGGAGTGGGAGTAGAAAATCACCATTTGCTAATCTCCAAAATAATTGATTCTGGCAAGAGCCATCAATGAATGTTAAAAGTGATGGTTGGAAACTTGAAAAGTAATGGGGTATTTCCATGGTCTGCAAGTATCTCTTTGCAGCATGTTTGTCCAAAAAAAGAAAAATGGTAGCTTCGTGGAAGAAAAACCTGGCTTAACAAAATGATCAAAGTTACTCCTGGATTTTCTTTTGTAATAAAATAGATTATTGGGACAGTTGGGGAAGATTGAAATGAATCTATCAGTTCCACAGTGATACTGTATCAATATTAATTTTGATCCTTTTACTGAAGTGATGTAGCAGAATGTCCTTGGCTTTAGGTAATAAACATCAAGTGAAGTATGTAGAGGTTAAGGAACATAATATCTGCAACTTACTCTGAAATGGTTCAGAAAAAAAAAAAGAGAGAGAGACAGAGAAAGAACAAAGCAGGTGTGATTTTTAAAAGTGTGATGAAATTGGTGAATCTGATAAAGTGTGTATATAAGGGTTAATTGCACTATTTGTGCAACTTTTCTGGACGTCTGTGCAGGTGTGTACTCAGTCGATCAGTCGTATCTGACTCTTTGTGACCTCATGGACTGTAGCCCACCAGGCTCCTCTGTCCATTGGATTTTCCAGGCAAGAATACTAGAGTAGGTTGCCATTCCCTCCTCCAGAGGATCTTCCCAACCCAGGGATCCAACCCACGTCTCCTAAGTCCCCTGCATTGGCAGGCAGATTCTTTACCGCTGAGGAAGTCTGCTGCTGCTGCTGCTAAGTCGCTTCAGTGGTGTCCAACTCTGTGCGACCCCATAGGAAGTCTGACATGTCAAAATTATTAATAAAAGCTTTAATAGTTTTGAAAAACCACTTGGGACTTTCATTTGGCTTTGTTTTTCTTAGATTGGCTTTGGTCTGACATTTAAACACATACCATACTTGAAGACATGATGGAAAGAGAGAGATCGTTTCACGGTTCATGAGTATAAACACCAAATACTGTACTTGTGTTATGCATCGAGGAGGGCTTGGAGAGACACCACCACCACCTTGCTGGGGTCTTCCTTTAGCGAGTCCCTTTGGGACAATCTCCCTCAATCTTGCGTTATGTTATGTTAAAGTTTTCCGTTATGTTAAAGCAGGAAGCCCAGTGTAAATCCTGACTCCTGTGTTGTCATGGAAACCTGCTTTAATAGAGTACATTTAGGAGTAGAGGGGGAAACTACAGATGGATCTGCCTTGCGGGTGACAGTGCAAAAACCCAGCAGTGAGAATTTACTAACAGAACCAGGAGGAAGCTTGCGTGAACATGACACCCACACCAGGATCAAGTGGAACTTGGGCCAGGAGGGCAACGATGGTTCAACACTAGGAAGTCTAGTCATCCAGATCACCGTCTTCATAGATTTAGGTTACATGAGCATCTCTATGCTACTGAAAATGTCTTTTATGGAACTTCCCTGGTGGTTCAGTAGCTAAGACTCCACGGTCCCAAGGTAGAGAGCCCAGGTTCAATCCCTGTTCAGGGAACCAGATGCCACAAGACACAAGTAAAGATTCTGCTGCAACAAAGATCAAAGATCCAAAGTGCTGCAATGAAGCCCTGGTGCAGCCAAACAAATAAATATGTACTTGTAGATGTATTTGATGAATTCCATAGCCGCTCAAAAAAGGAAGCATAAGACTGCAATATGGAAATTTTGTTTTATAATTGCAAAGTAGGGAACATCTCTTCAAGCAAGACGCAAACCTAAAATCTAAAAATAACAAATCTGGCTATGTAAACATTGAGTTATATGAATAGTGAAATAAAGTCCTGCATAAAACCGAACGTCAGATTTTTAAAAGTGAGAAAAACATATGCAACTTAAGTGACAGATAAAGGGCATGCATTATGGCATGTTACATAATGTGTAATACATAATACTTTCAGTGAGGGAAAAAAGTCCAAACTTTTATTTGCCAAAATAAAAATGGCAAAGGACATGAATAGACACAAAGACAGACCCCTGAAAAGAAAAGAAAAAAAAGATGGAACACAAAAAATATTGAAATATGTAAAAGGATGTTCAGCTTTCTTCATAGTTAGAGATATGCCGATGTCATTTTCAACTGCATTTGCCAATAGTCAGGAAAACGGTAACACAATGTGAAGATTTGTGAGAATGCACACAC
This sequence comes from Bos indicus x Bos taurus, assembly GCF_003369695.1. NCBI lineage: Eukaryota > Metazoa > Chordata > Mammalia > Artiodactyla > Bovidae > Bos > Bos indicus x Bos taurus. The sequence goes on along the minus strand of NC_040082.1, from coordinate 94,336,661 downwards.
ATAAACATGGTATAAACACTGGTTGTCCAGTGGCTAAGACTCCATTCCTCCAATGCAGAAAGCCCAAGTTCGATCCCTGGTCAGGGAACTCAATCCCACATGCTGCAACTAGATTCTTATGCCTCAACTAAAACCTGATGCAACCAAATAAATATTTTTTAATGACATTTTAAGTGTTTTTTTTTAAACCCACTGGTATAAATGAGTTCAGCCTATGAGGGGGGTAGATTTGGCAATGACTTTCAGCATATAAATTGCATTGATGCTTTTTCCCACTGGTCTCACTTCTAGGAAATTAGACACTGCACAAATATTCTCCACAGGTGTAAAAAGAAGTATTCTCAAAGACAGTCATTGCAACAAAGCCTGAAAGCAACCTAACTAACTTTTCCCCCAAGAAACGGGGAGACTTTTACATTCTCCTCAAAATGCCTCATCACTTCAAATATTTCAAAATTTCCTTGTCCTTTGTCTTTTCTTTCTTCTCTGATTCCACTCACATATGATTTACACTGACAAGTTATAGTAACTTCCAGTATCCTCCAACTTTTCCCTGGGTTTTATTTTTCCTTTGAGACTGTAAAGGCAGGGTGTGAAATTGATATAAAAACAGATATCTTATACTTACACAGCTTGATGTCTGCCCATCCTGTTCTGATGGGGTGTTATTTCAACACTTCCACAAAGCACTGTTATTCATAAAATCTCCATGTCTGACCCTTAGTCAAATACACTCGGCTATTGTTTTTGTTTTATATTTATCGTGGTAAAATATATATAATACAGAATTCACCACTGAAACCATCTTAAAGCGTACAATTCAGTGACATTCAGTATGATGTTGTGCAACTTTTACTATTATCTTGTTCCAAATTTTTTTTCATCTTCCCAGACGGAAACACCATACCCGTTAAGCAACCACTCTCCGTTCTCCCTCCCCTCAGCCCCTGGCAACTGCTAATCTACTTTCTGCCTCCATGGATTTGTCTATTCTGCACATTTCCTATAAATAGGATTATATATTATGTGACTTTGTGACTTCCACTACTTACCATATTGTAGCATGGATTAGCTGTTCAGTCACTAAGTCGGGTCCTACCCTTTGCAACCCCATGGACTACAGGCACCAGGCTTCCCTGTGCTTCACTGTCTCCCGGAATTTGCTCAAATTCATGCCTGTTGAGTCGGCGATGCTATCTAAACATCTCATCCTCTGTCACCCCCTTCTCCTTTTGCCCTCAATCTTTCCGAGCATCAGGGTCTTTTCCGATGAGTTGGCGCTTCACATCAGGTGGCCAAGGTATTGGAGCTTTAGCTTCATCATCAGTCCTTCCAATGGATATTCAGGGTTGATTTCCTTTAGGATCGACTGGTTTGATCTCACAGTCCAAAGGATTAGTTCTTCATTTTTTTATGGCTGAATGACATTCCATTATCAATAGATGTGGATATGGATTTTGAATCATCAGGCCCTTCCATATTCCCATTTTGCACCCACACTTGAATCCACATTTTCCAAAATCTATAGCATGACTGAACTGCAACCCATGGGAATTTTTAACATTTATTTATTTATTTATTTATTTGGCTGTGCTGGGTCTTAGTTGTGGCAAGCAAACTCTTAGTTTCACGTGGGCTCTAGTTTTGTGACCAGGGATTGAACCAGAGCCCCTCCGTTGGGAATGCAGAATCTTAGCCACTGGACCACCAGGAAGTCCCAGCTCCTGGGAATTTTTGAGTAATGGGTTTCTCCTGGTTTCTGATGCATTGTCCAAATTGAGGCTTCATCTTAACCAGCTTCAGAGAATTTAGATTGTGGCTGAACTTAACAAATAAAATGCTAAAGAGATGGAAAAGCTGCCAAGACAAACTGTTCATCCTGAACAAGACAAAACATATTAAGAGAGTACCACCAACGAATATGAACGTCTTACCACTGTGATGTTCGCGTCTCTCACCTCCTTCCTTCCTCCCAGTGTAGTTTTCAAGAAAGATGAAAGACGCGAGGAAACGCATATAAAATATTTTTATTTCTCAGAAACGTTTCCTTTCACTGTTGCAAGGTCCAGGACTCTTTCCTATTGGCTGAGGGTAACAGTTACCTGAATCTAGGTGGAAAAAATTATATAAAAATTATAATTTAAAGAAAACCGTTTTCCAGACTCACAGACATAGAAAATAGATAAGTAGTTGCCAAGGAGGATGGATGGAGTAGGAGTTTGGGATTAGCAACTGCAAACTATTACATATAGGATGGATAAATAGCTAGGTGCTACTGTATAGCACAGGGAGCTATATTCAATATCCTGTGATAAACCATAATGGAAAAGAACATGAAAAAAGGATGTGTATGTACATATATGCACGTGTGTGTGTATTTCTGCTGTATAGCACAGGGATTCAGATATATGTATATATATCACATGCCACATGGCATGGCCAAAAAAAGGCGGGGCTTATTTCTGGATAAGAAAATAAGGTTAGTCTAAGGACTATCCCTCCCCCTCCAAAAAAAAAAAAAAAGAATTTCTAAATCCAATTTAAATAAAAATCTGTACCTAAAAGAATATAGGAAAATTATTCTGATATTCATCTAGAAAGGGGTTTCTCAATCTCAGGATTTATGGACATTTAGGGCCAGATCATTCTTTGTTGCAAGGGCTGTATTATATACATTATAGGATATTTAGCAGCATCCTTGGTCTCTGTGCCATTATATCACCTCATCTGTAACAATCAAAACTGTCTCCAGAGACAGCCAAGTGTTCTCTGGGGTGCAAAGTACTGACTGAGAACCACTGGTCTAAAAGAACAATTAAATCAGCATCAGGGGACTTCCCTGGTGGTCCAGTGGTTGAGAATCCACCTTTCAATGCAGAGGTGGCAGGTTCCATCCCTGACCAGGGAATTCAGATTCCACATGCCCCAGGGCAATGAAGCCCACAAGTCGTCCACTGCAGCTACTGAACCTGAGCACCAAAACCAGAAAGAAGCATGTGCATTGCAATGAAGACCCAGCTAAGGGGGAAAAAAAAAAACTAGCAATGAGAAGAAAGATCTGGAAAAGCTCTTTTACTGAGTAATTAGGAAAGCAGTAACACTCTCACACATCAGAATATTAAAATATTATAAAGCTAAAAAGGAAATGAACTTGGGCAAACTCTGGGAGATAGTGAGGGACAGGGAGGCCTGGTGTGCTTACAGTCCACGGGGTCCCAAAGAGTCAGGCACGACTTAGCGACTGAACAACAACAAAGTTAAAGTAAGTTTGAATAGACCCAAGTGTAGCCAGTTTTATATCAGGAGTAACCTAGGAAGGTGCTCCCATTTTTAATCACTTTAAAGAATTTTCATTGGAGTATAGTTGATTTATAATCATTTATTTTTAAAGGTCACTCCCAGTCAGCTGAAAAGAGAAAAATCTTCAACATCGTCATTCAATAAAAGTGGCCAGGATAATTGTTTAGTAATTTGAGGAGGATAATCTATAGTCTTTAGAATGAATGGATTTAAAAACTTAAAAAGTGTTTTTAAGTTTAAATGTAATTTACTAAATGGAGAATTTTAAATTGTTCTATTCTTCTGGAACAAACTAGAAGAATGTAGAATTGGGTATGTATCCATCTTTCCAGAGACAGCCCTTGCTAAGCCTTTGCTAAGTCACCAAAAATATGACAATAACAAGTTCAGGATTTCACTCCACAAAAATGAAAAGGTCGACATATTAAAAAAAAAAAGAAATGGCCAAAATGAAAACACAAGTAACAGAGAGAGAAAATATATTCAACAACCATGACACAAAAGAGGTTCATATCTGCCTTACAGAAAAGGTGTTTACAAATTGATAAAGGGGAAAGAAAGAGATCCTATTAGAGAATAAGCGAATGGTGTGAAGGGACTGTTCTCAGAAAATAAAACTGCCAAGAAGTCAAGGGTTCAGGTTTACTCTTAAGCAGAGAAACGGCGTGAGTAAAAACAACTTAGGCGGGTGCCATCAGTCACCTATGAAATTCCCCAGTTTAAAACTAGGACACAAGGGACCTTCTGGGGAGTCCCGAGGGGGCACTGCTTCAATCCCTGGTTGGGGAACTAAGATCCCCCTTGCTGTTCTGAGCAGCCTCAAAAATAGAACAAAAGAAGACCCAGAGATTACTGTGTGTGTGTGCTCAATCACGTCTGACTCTTTGTGACCCCGTGGACTGTAGCCCACAAGGCTCCTATGTCCATGGGATTTCCCCAGGCAAGAATACTGGAGTGGGTTGCCATTCCCTCCTCCCGGGGATCTTCCCGACCCAGGGATTGAACCCAGTTCTCCTGCATGGCAGGCAGATTCTTTACCATCTGAGCTGTCAAATCATCAGATTGCACACTTAAAATGTGTACCATCTTATTCGTCCACCGCACCTCAATAAGCTGGAAAACAGATACTCTGCAGCTGGACAGTGGTGATGGCTGCATGATATTGAGAACGTTATTTAGTGCACTGAACTGTACACTGTATGGCAGAAACCAACACAACATTGTTAATATTAGAAAACAGAAAAGAATTTTAAAAAACTTCCAAAAAATCAAGATGGTAAATTTCAAGCTATATATTTTTTTTCTATTTTTTTTAAAAGAACAACAAAAAATATATAGCCCTGAGTGAAAGAAGTCAGTCTGAAATGCTACATATGATTCCAACTATGTGAACTTCATTTTGGAAAAGGCAAAGTTATGAAGATAGAAAAGAAGATCAGGGGTTGCCAGGAGTGGGCCGGGGAGAGAAGGAGGGAGGGATGAAGAGATGGAGCACGGGGGGCTTTCTAGGGCTGTGAAACTACTCTATATAATACTGGAATGAAGGATTATATAGAATATATATATAAAGAATATCTATACAAAGTATTATATAGAATATATGAAGTATCAAAAACAAAGAAGATGCGACACCAAGAGTAAACTCTTGGCCGAACGACCACCTTGACTTCAATGTTGGCTCATCAGTTGTAGCAAACAGAATCCACTCGTGCAAGATGCTAATGATAAGGGAAATAGAGGGAGAAGGGAAAGAAGGTGTCTGGAAACTATTTTTTGCTCCATTTTTCTATAAAGCTACTCTATGGAAACATTTTTTAGAATAAAAGTATTTAAACTTTTAAAATTTATTTAAAATGGAAACAGAAGAACACCTCTCTTGGACGCCCAGCTAGCATCAATGAGATGCAGTGAAAACAGCAGCTGGGGTGGGGGGTGGGGGTAGGGGATTAAGAAGCCCTCTCCTGGAATCTTCCTACCCTGTGGGTGGGAATGTAAGTTGGTCTAGCTACTATGGAAAACAGTATGGAGATTCTTTAAAAAACTAAAAATAGAGCTACCATATCATCCAGCAATCCCATTCCTGGGCATATATCCAGAAAAAGACAAAAACTCTAATTAGAAAAGATACGTGCACCCCGGTGTTCATTGTTGTTGTTGTAATTCGGCTGCTCAGTCATGTCCGACTCTGCAACCCCACGGACTGCAGCATGCGAGGCTTCCCTGTCCTTCACTATCTTCCGGAGTTGCTCAAACTCATGTCCATGTGTCCAGTGTTCATAGAGGCACTATTGACAATAGCCAAGACACGGAAACAAACTAAATGTCCATCAACAGAGGAATGAATAAAGAAAACAGGATACCTATATATAAAATATCATTATTTTATAAAAATAAAATATGTAAATATCAGTGATACAAAATAATAAAAGAATGAAAAAAGAACAAAATACTGCCATCTGCAGCAAAATGGATGGACCTAGAGATTCCCTACTAATTGAAGTAATTCAGAAAGAGAAAGACAAATATATGATATTGACCACGCTGCTGCTGCTGCTAAGTCGCTTCAGTCGTGTCCGACTCTGTGCAACCCCATAGACGGCAGCCCACCAGGCTCCCCGGTCCCTGGGTTTCTCCAGGCAAGAACACTGGAGTGGGTTGCCATTTCCTTCTCCAATGCATGAAAGGGAAAAGTGAAAGTGAAGTCTCTGAGTCGTGTCCGACTCTTGGAATCTAAAAAGATTATACAAATGAACGTATATACAAAACAAAGACAGACTCAGACACTGAAAATAAATGTCTAGTTACCAAAAGGGGCATAAATTAGGAGCTGGGAATTAACATATACACACTACTATGGATAAAATAGATAACCAAAATGGACCTACTGTATAGAACAGTATCTTATCATAAACTATAATAGAAAAGAATCTAAAAAGAATTTTAAAATCTTAAACCCTTTTCTGTTTCTGAATTGCTTCCATGAGGGGCACTGTGGGAACATCCCTTGACTCCCAGTAGCAAGGGTCTGGACTGACCCAGGCATCCAAGACCGCCACTCCTCTCCGGGCTTCCTTTCAGACACTTGAACTTAAGCTTTGCTGTATCTCCTCCATGTCTGAGCATGGAGACCACTCCTCCTCCCACCAATCATCTTACAAACATTTCCTGAGAATTTACTAGGTGCCAGGTGGACTGTATCTATTTCCTAGGGCTCCTGTAACAAACTGCCACAAACTCAGCAACTTAAAACAGCACAGTTCTGGAGCTAAGACGTCCAAAATCGTCTCAATAAGCAAAAATCAAGATGTCAGCAGGCATAATGAAAAAGAATATTAAAAAGAATGTGTATAGTGTATAACTGAGTCACTTTGCTGTATGGCAGAAATTAACCCAACATTGTAAATCGACTATGCATGCGTGCTCAGTCACTCAACCGTGTCTGACTCTTCGAGACCCTATGGACAGTAGCCCACCAGACTCCTCTGTCCATGGGGTTCTCCAGGCAAGAACCACTGGAGTGGGTTGCCATGCCCTCCTCCAGGGGATCTTCCGCATATCTCCTGTGTCTCCTGCATTGTCAGGCAGATTCTTTACAACTGAGCCACTTGGGAAGCTATGTTTACATTTAAAAAATATTTTAAAGATGTTGGCAGAGTTGTATTCTTTCAAAAGTTCTAGAAAGTCCGTTTCTTTGTCTTTCCAACTTTTGGAGGCCACCTGCATTCTTTGGTCCATAGATCACTCCTCCGTCTTGAAAGCCAGCAACACCGGGCCAAGTCCTTCTCATGTTGCCATCTCTCTGGTTCTCTCTCTCCCGCCTCTCTCTTCCATATTTAAGGACCCTGGTGATTAATTACACTGGGCTCCGCCAGATAAGGCAGAATCATCTCCCCATCTCAAGGTCAGCTGATTAACAGCCTTCATTCCCCTTTGCCATTTAATCTAACATATTCATGGGCTGACTTAGGGAGTGGACATCCTTGGAGGGGCCATTATCCTGCCTACAACATGGTGGATGTGGCCTTAAATAAAAACAAATAAGATCTCTGCCCTTGTTTGTAGAGCTGATAGTGTAGAAGTAGAAAACAAGCCATAAACATGGAGAGGGGGAGGCAATAATAACGATGACAGAATAGCAATGAGAGCTGTGAACAAAATAAAAGTGAAATCTGATAAGAGATCATAAAAACACACAAGCTGCTGAGTTAAGGAAGAGCCCTATGGCATACCACCATCTTCGCAGGTGGCACAGTGCTGAAGAATCCGCCTGACATTGCAGGAGACGCAAGAGACACAGGTTTGATCCCTGGATTGGGAAGATCCCCTGGAGAAGGAAATGCCAACCCACTCCAGTATTCTTGTCTGGGGAATCCCTTGGACCGAGGAGCGTGGTGGGCTACAGTCCATGGGGTCGCAAAGAGTCAGACAAGACTGAGCAACTTCCCTTTCTTTCTTTCCAGTATTCTTACCTGGAGAATTCTGTGGACAGAGGAGACTGGTGGGTTATACAGTCTATGGGGTTGCAAAGAGTCAGACACAACTGAATGTGCAACATACACACACACACACACACACACACACACACGCCAACTCCTAGTTGCAATGAGCAGGATCTAGTTCCCTGATCAAGGATCAAATCAGGCCCCCTGCATTGGGAGGGTGGAGTCTTAGCCACTGGATCACCAGGGAAGTCCTCAAACTTGCAACTTATTTATAGTAGATAAATAAATCTAGAGATTCAATACACAGCATAATCATGAGTCAACGATACTGTCTTATAAACTTCAGAGTCTTTAAGAGACCAGATCTTAAGTGGTCCCACCACACACACACACACACACACACACACACACACGTTATAATTATGTAATGAGATAAGGGTGTTAGCTAAGGCTATGGTGGTGTTAGTGTTGCAATATATAAATGTATCAGATCAGCAGAGTACATCTTAAACTTACACAACTGTGTTTCATTTAAAGAGACTATTTAAGGGAATGTATTATCTCATAGAACAAGAAGTTCTGATGCTGAGTGGCTCCAGAATTCCTAAAAACAGCAGAATCAAAATCCAGATTCTTCCACGTGTCACCCTTCTGTCTGCAGCACGTTGAGTGAACAAAGATGCTGAGTTCAGTTTTGGAATGTGCTAGGTGGGGATGTGGTGGGGGGTGCTGTCAGGAGGCAGCTAGAGCTCAGAGCAAGACATGGAACCAGAGTCGTTCCTCCACTGTGGGAGAGGATGGGAAGACCCTGGGAAGGTGTGTGGAGTGAGAAGCTGGCCCCTGATGCAGCAGCACTGCACACACCTGCATTCATGAAGCTCCTGCTGCATACCCAGCCCTAGCTGAACTCCAAGCGGTCAGGGGTTCTGGAGGGTGGGGTCTCCTCCATCCAAATCAAGGATTTGGATGCAAGGATTTATTACAGAGAAGTCACCAGGAAGGGAGGGTGGGAAGCAGGATAGAGCAGGGGAAAGCTATGTAGATGAGTGAATCCCTGTTAAGTCCCAGCTGGCCTCAGCCTGATGCTGCTGAGAGCCCTGAGTGTGATGGTATCTTGGAGTTTGTTCTGTCTCCTGAAGGGCGCTTGGCTTTGACTCTCTAGACATTTGCTGTGGGCACGACAGAGGAGGTAGAGAGGCTCCAGACACTCTGGCTTGCCTCTGTGAGACCACTCCAAAGAGCAAGGCAGTGCTGAAAGCCACAGGTGTGAGTCTTAGCAGGAGAACAGGGAAGATAAGGAAGATTATATATGTATATATGTATATATATGATATATGACATACATATCATATATATCATATATATAGGCTTCTCAGGTGGGGCAGTGGTAAAGAATTCACCTGCCAATGCAGGAGACATAAGAGATGCAGATTCAATTCCTGGGTTGGGAAGATCCCCTGGAGTAGGAAATGGCAACCCACACCAGTGTTCTTGCCTGAAAAATCCCATGGACAGAAGAGCCTAATGGGTTACAGTCCATGGGGTTACAAAGAGTCGTACATGACTGAGCACATGCACACACACACATATAAGTATACACATATACACACAGCTGCAAGTGATGAATCAGAATGAAATGATCATTGTACACGGTGCAAAGGGCCACCCCAAGCCTCTCCAACAGAAAACAGACATATACATACAATGGGATACTACTCCGCCATAAGAAAGAAATAAACAATGTCATTTGCACAACGTGGATGGACCTAGAAAGGATCATACTAAGTGAAGCAAGCCAGAAAGAGAAAGACAGATACCATGTATTACTTGTATGTGGAATCTAAAATATGGCACACGTGAACTTATCTATGAAACAGAAATTGACTCCCAGACTAGAGAACAGAGTTGTGGTGACCAAGGTAGGGGGCAGGGAGAGATAGACTGGGAGTTTGGCATTAGCAGAGGCAAATTATTATAAATAGAATGGATAACCAACAGAGCCCTCCTGTATAGCACAGGGAACTCTGCTCAAAGTTACATGGCAGCCTGGGATGAAGAAGAGTATGGGGGAGAATAGATATGTGTATCCATATGGCCAAGTCCCTTTTCCGTCCACCTCAAAGTATCACAACATTGTTAACTGGCTCTATTCCAATATAAAAAAATTTTAAAAACTACACAGATATATTACTATCGTATATTACAAACATATTAATTATGTTATGTTATATTACTAACATAATAAATTACTGCAAATGTCATTTATTTGTCCATTCAACTGCATTATGCTAGTGGTCAATTCTAAAACAAAGTAAGTCTTTTATCCCTCTGCGGCTCGTGTCTCAACTGGAAAGAACTTCTTCTCCATCTAAAAAACTCCTATTCATCCTTCAAAGCCTAACTTAAAGTCCTCTTTCGCTGACTCTCCTCTCTCCTATGCCTTATGAGATAACACCTCCCTCTACCATGCTAGTGTGGAAGTGAAGGAACTGCTGCAGCATTTAATTCAATAGGTCAGAAAGAAAAAACAAGCCTAGGAAGGAATTCCTAATGAGTGGCAGAGTAGAACTTCATCAGGGAGAACACATAAAAACGTTAGAATTAAAAAAAAGGAATTCTGAAACAGAAGAGCCGTATTTCTAGGCAGTTAATTCAAGAAACAGAAAAAACAAATGCAATTATCTAAAACCAGATATAGAGAGGCTCTTTCATAGAAGAATATGACATGCAACTCTAAGCTGAAAAATTTGAAGATCTCAGTGAAACGGAGCTTTCTACAAACATATACGTTACCAACATTAGCTCAAGAAGGCACAGAGCGCCTGAATGAATAAATAATGATGGAAAACAAAACCAAAGACATTGTCAAAAAAGTCGATCTCCAACGATTTCGCCATTCAACCTTCAGAAGCTCAGTCTTCAAAAGGTCAAGAAAGAGGTAAACGTTTCTAAGTTAGATGGAAAATTTCCTAATCATTCTGTAAACAGCCCAACCCTGATACAAAACCTGCCAACCTGGGAAAAAAATGTTCAAAGACTAAGCTCATCCAATAAAAAAAAAAAGAACAGACGTATTAAACAAAGCCCAGGTTCACAGACTCGTGTCCGTAATTCTGGAAAAAAAAAAAAAGTTCAGCAAAGTGGAATTTTTTTTGGTACGTTTGGCATCAAAACAAAGTTGATACTCTCTTGGCAAATGTCACATTGCGCTTGAAACTATGTGGGTTATTTTCAAATATCTTTTGATGTTGATTTCTCACATAATTCCACAGTGATAAGAGAATGGACTCCATGATTTCGATACCTACACCTTTAGACCACAAAATTTTTGCACCTGGTTTTATGTCCCTGGATATGTTCCAGTGTCTCCTAGTTTTTATAGACTATGGGAACTTGAATAAAACTTATATCCTACTGTTTTGTGAAAATTGTATAAATCCTAATTACGTTGAATTGGTTCATGGTGCTTTTCAGTCTATTGGATCTTTCTACTTTTCTGTATATTCATTCTACTAATTTTTGAGAGCCTGATACTGAAACTCCAACTAAAAATCTCACTTTTTCTACTCAAAAAATAATTGTAATATATAGTGGAACTACATGTAACTTTGTTCTGTATTTTCCAAATCTCCTGTAAATGTGTTATCATACTTTCATAATGTAAAACATTTTTAAATAGAGAGAAAATCTAATTTGATAGCCAACGTGACCCACAGTGATATGAGCTTCTTTATAATATTTATGAATAAATATTATATGAATATATAGTATAATATGTTATATATAATATGTGTAATAAATATATATATTACATATATTATATTTCTGTGAATAAATTCATGCACCTTTGCTGCTGAAATATTAATGTGTTTGATTACAAGTTCTCCAGCAACCCACTAGTGGTGTTAAGTGACAATACAGAATATGCACTCTATTTTGTGTGTGTGTGTGTGTTGTGTGTTTGTGTGCAAAAATAACAATTTGCTGTGACCTTAGAGACTTATGCCAGGAATGCAAGGATGAATCTATGTTGGTAGTTGGGTCGTGGGAAGCATCAGAGTTCATTTCTCCATCTCTTTACTCAGTGATATCATGCTGGTAGCCTGAAACCATCCATGGGGAGAGTATCTGTATGCGTCCTCAATCATGTCAGGCTCTTTGACCCCATGGACTACAGCTCACCAGGATCCTCTGTCCATGAAATTTTCCAGGCAAGAATACTGGAGTGGGTTGCCATGCCCTCCTCCAGGGGCTCTTCCTGATGCAGGGATTGAACTCGAGTCTCTTTTATCTCCTGCATTGGCAGGCAGATTCTTTACCACTAGCACCATTTCAGGAAGAGTATTTACACCACAGCAATTGGCAAATTCTTCTGAACCTTCCCCTCCCTCCCTCCATCTACCAGCGCTCTACTGAACATTGAAAAGTTTTAAATAAAATTCACCATCAGTAAGTGAAAGGAAAAAAACAGTAGATGTTCGGCTCCAGAGAAGTCAGAAAGTCATTTGGTAAAATCTTGATCCATTACAATATAAGAATTTAGTAATGCAAAGACATTTTCACGGTCCAGGAAGGTATTATAGCATTGTTAAACACACGGGCTCAGAAATTCTATTCCCTGTTTTTTTTTTTTAATTATTTTACTTATTTGTCTATGAGACTGGTCTGGGTCTTAGTTGCGGGATGCAGGATCTAGGTCCCAGACCAGGGATGGAACCCAGGCCCCCTGTATTGGGAGCATGGAATCACAGTCTCTGGACCACTAGGAAGGTCCCTATTCCCTGGTTTTAAACCTTGCTGCTTCCATTGACTGTTTTTTCTTGGGTTCTCTGAACCTAAGTTTCCTCCTGTGAAATGGGAATAGCAATAGCACCTATCTCTGAGGACTGTTGAAAAGAATTAAATGAAACAATCCTGCAAAACATATAGAAAAGTGATCGGCAATAGTAAGAACCTCGTCAATGGTAGTTATTGTTACTGTGCTTTTTTGTGGAAAAAAAATTTTTTTTTAAACTTTTATTTTATATTAGAGTATGGGCTGCCCAGGTGGCTCATTGGTAAAGAATCTGCCTACCAGTGCAGGAGATGTAGGTTCAGTCCCTGAGTCGGCAGTATCCCCTGGAGGAGGAAATGGCACCCCACTCCAGTATTCTTGCCTGGAGAATCCCATGGACTGAGGAGCCTGGCAGGCTGCAGTCCATGGGGTCCCAAAAAGCAGGACACAACTCAGCGACTGAGCACACACACACGCGTGCAGTTTTGATCTACAATGTGTTAGTTTTAGGTCTACAGCAAAGTGATTCAGCGATACATATACATGTAGCTATTCTTTTTCAAAGTTTTTTCCCATTTAGGTCATGACAGAGAATTGAGTATCGTTCCCTGTGCTATACAGTAGGTCTTTGTTGATTACCTAGTTTACATATAGTAATGTGTGTACGTTAACCCTAACCTCTTAATTTATCCTCCCCTCTCCTTTCCCCTTTGGGAACCATAAACAATTAATTGGGTTTTTAAAAATTTATTTATTTTAATTGGAGACTAATTACTATACAATATTGTAGTGGGTTTTGCCATACACTGACATGAATCAGCCATGGGTGTACATGTGTTCCCCATCCTGAACCCCCCTCCCACCTCCCTCTCCATCCCATCCCTCTGGGTCATCCCAGTGTACCAGCCCTGAGCACCTGTCTCATGCATCAAATCTGGACTGGCAAACTGTTTCTCATATGGTAACATACATGTTTCAATGCTATTCTCCCAAATCATCCCACCCTCTCCCTCTCCCACAGAGTCCAAAAGACTGTTCTATACATCTGTGTCTCTTTTGCTGTCTTGCATATAGGGTTATCATTACCATCTTTCTAAATTCCATATATATGCATTAGAATACTCTTGGTGTTTTTCTTTCTTGCTTACTTCACTCTCAATTAATTGTTAAATATGAAAAAAAGATAACACTTTCCTAAAAAACTAATTATTTTGACTCAACCAGTCTATTTAACAGAGAAACACAAGTTTTCTTTTTTTTTTTTTAACAAGGAACCTAATTTATATCTACAAACACATTTTTCCATCATTCATTTCACTATTTCTAATTTTCTAATGACTATACAGTCAGCAGTCACTATAGAAATAGTATACCTTTTTAAATTTAAATTTATTTTTTTAATTGGAGGCTAATTACTTTACAATATTGTATTGGTTTTGCCATACATCAACATGAATCCACCACGGGTGTACACGTGCTCCCCATCCTGAACCCCCTCCCACTTCCTTCCCCATACCATCCCTCTGGGTCATCCCAGTGCACCAGCCCCAAGCATCCTGTATCCTGCATCGAACCTGGACTGGCGATTCGTTTCTTATATGGTACTATACATGTTTCAATGCCATTCTCCCAAATCATCCCCCCGTCTCCCTCTTCCACAGAGTCCAAAAGACTGTTCTATACATCTGTGTCTCTTTTGCTGTCTCGCATACAGGGTTATCGTTACCATCTTTTTAAATTCCATATATATGCTTTAGTATACTGTATTACAATTAAGGAAAGAATACATTATTAGTTAATTCTTGGATGTTCTAATCACCTAGTAAAATAAGAAAAAATAATTATCAAGAGAAAAGGAGATCAAATAATCTTTATTTATAGGTAATAACCATATTTGCCTTAGAAAATCTAGCTGAAAAACTGTTCAAGTTAACAGGAAATCCTGAAGGCAACAGTGTACCAAAAAAATACACAAACACTAATCACTTTGTTATTGCTATTATTGCTAAGAGTCGTGTCGGACTCTTAGCAACCCGTGGACTGTAGCCCACCAGGCTCCTCTGTCCATGGAATTTCCCAGGCAAAAATACTAGAGAGATTGTCATTTCCTTCTCCAGGGGATCTTCCCGAGCCAGGGATCAAACCAGAGTCTCTTGCGTCTCTTGCACTGGCAGACGAGCCATCGGGGAAACCCAATCGCTTTCCCAAAGACCAGCAGTTGCCAAAAAATATAAAAGGGAAATGACTCATTTTATAATAGCAACCCAGAACATATATAACCTAGGGATACATTTGATCATAACTGTATAGGGTTAATGTGAATGAAATCATTAAAATTGTAAGGAGTATTTTAAAATGAAACGAATAAATATTCCTGAAAGGGAAGAATATTATGAATTACTAAGGTACAGAAAACAAAAAGAGACAGATTTATATGGGAAAAAAGCAGAAGAATAATATGTTCCTGAAAAGGAAGGATATTATAAACTACTAAGATACAGAAAAAAAAAAGAGATTTATAGGAAAAAATAAAAAAACAGAAGATCCTTAAAGAGACCCAAATGTAGATAACTATTTGGTATTTCCAAACAAGGAACTCCAAATCAGAAGGCAAATAACTACTTATTCAATAACATGGATCCGGGACAACTGACTAAATGTTTGGAAAAAAAGTTACGTTTGACCTTCATTTCAACCCTCACAACCAAATAAATTCCAGATGGATAGAAAAGTAAGATTTAAAAAAAAAAAAATGTGGTAACACACACATTAGAAGAAAATACAAGATGAATATTTACCAAAGGTATCAATAATAAAGGAAAAGACTGAGAAAATTGACCAATTTTTTATTTTTTTACCCTGGGGGCCAAAACCAATTTCAAAAAGTTAAAAAAGAACGGGAAAACTAGAAAAGGCTGTTTGAAATGTATTAGCCAGTGGATTATTTTATATGTAAGAGATCAACAAGGAAAAGAAAAGATCATGGGAAAGAGACATATAAAAAATGCTGAACTGCATTAGATATCAAAGTTTTTTATAAATTAAAATAAGATGCACTATTTGCCTTTCCATTTGGCAAAACATAATAATACCCACTTCTGGGGAGGATGTGGGGAAACCCACTCATATACAGAACAAGAGAGAGTAAGTTTGCTCCATTTTTCTGAGATCAATTTCACTTTAGGTAAAAAATATAAACACCGTTCAACCCTGAAGTCTTCCAAACACTCATCTCTGTGACCCAACAGTAGATATTCATTCAAAAGAAATGAAAACAATATTCACCCAAAACCTCTATGTATGCTATTGTGTATTGTAGCTGTATTTATAGTTCCCAGAAACTAGAAACAACCCAAATGTCCTTTCAGGGAATAAAAAGACTGTGGCATAATCCACACACTAGAATTCTTCTCAACAACAAAAAGGAACCAATGACAGGACTTCCTTGGTGGTCTAGTGGTTAAGACTCCAAGCTTCCCATGCAGGGAGTATAGGTTTGATCCCTGGTCAGGGAATTGAGATTTCACATGCTATGCAGTGTGGCAAAAAAAAATTTTTTTTAAATAACAAATGGCAAATACACACAACTATAGGGATGAATCTCAAATGTATTCTTCTGAGTGAAAGACACCAGGCTCCAAAAGCTAAATATTGCATCCATTTGCATGACATTCTGCAGAAAGCAAAACTGTAATTACAGACATCAGAGCAGTGGTTTCCAAGGACAAGGATGAAGGGAAGAAAGTGAACACAGGAAAAAAAACCCTGCAGGAATGCGGCAAACAACAGAATATTCTGCAGGTATTTGCTAAAACCTATAAAATTGTAGACTGAACTGGGAGAATCTTAGTGTATGTAGGTGACATATCAATAAACCTAATTTTTAAAAAATCATCTTAAGGAAGAACATAAGCAAAGAATTGAGTATATGGATAGTTGTCATAGCATAATACATAACACATAAAAAATGAATCATTTAGAATAACCTACGGCTTCCCTGGTGGCTCAGAGGTAAAGAATCCACCTGCCAAAGAAGGAGATGCAGGTTTGATCCTTGCATTGAGAAGATCCCCTGGAGAAGGAAGTGGCAACCCACTCCAGTATGCTTACCCAGGAAATCCCAAGGACAGAGGAGCCGAGCAGGCTACATACAGTTCATGAGGTCGCAGGGTCAGACACAACTGAGCAAGTAAACAGCAACAGTGTACCAAGGCCAATTTCTTAGTTTTGACAAAAATACCCTAGTTGTACATAGGATGGCAACTTTAGGGAGAGCTGGATATAGGATGTATGGAAACTCTCTGTACTGCTTTTTTACTACTTTTCTGCAAATCCAAAATTATTTACAAAATGCGTTTTTAAAGACCATTTAAACATTTACTGTACAGACATAGATAAGAACTCTGGATGTGAACGCCACAATCCTCCCATAAAATCCCAACTGGCTTTTATGTTATCCCTTCCATTGGCACTTTTATTTTTTCACAATAAATATGCAGTATAATTTCTTTACAGGGTTATAAAAACAAACACGAAGCCAGTATGACCTTGCATGAAGGCTTGGTCGCGGAAGCTCACCTTATGAGTGTTTCAGTCATAAAGCACCTACTATGTGTCAGAGACAGAGTCAACCTTTGGAGAGATGTTGTCTTCACACACACACACACACACACACAGAAACCCCCCAAAGTGATGGATGGTATGTTTTCTGTACCAAGTCATCAATTTCGTGAGACAAGTGAGTCAGAGCCCATGGTGTCAGAATTGTATTCTTAAGCTGTAAATAAACAGTAATTTCCTTAAAGACCAAGGGAGTACAATTTTTCAATAGTCTTTCCTCTCCTCTGCCTTCACCACCTCCATGGACTGTCAACTCCAAGCCCCTAAAATCTGTTCAGATTTTTTGAATAATTGACTCCATTTCTTGCTCACTTGTTGGGCAGGGCACACTTTCAGTTTTATGCTATATGGTCCAAAAGGCAGCTCACAATTTGGCAGCTTGCTTCTTCAGCATCATCAAGGGAGAGAGAAGGGGAGGCTTCTAGCAGAGGACAGTGCCATCTTAACATCACATGATCTTTAGCACATAATCACAGACATCCCGAGCATCCCTGGTGGCTCAGTGGTAAAGAACCCACCGGCCAATGCAGGAGACTTGGGCTTGATCCCTGGGTTGGGAAGATCCCCTGGAGAAGAAATGGCAACCCACTCCAGTATTCTTGCCTGGAGAATCCCACAGACAGAGGAGCCTGGAGGGCTACAAGCCATGGGGTCACAAAGAGTCGGACTCAACTGAGCGACTGACACTGTTGTCACCAAGTCCAAGCTTGCTTCGCTTGCCGCACGATAGGTCAATAAATCCAGGAGAGAGGCGTGGAGGCAAGGGACACGACTTGATTTGGTGGCTTACGGAGATGTCAGCGTATTGTCTCAGAGTAAGCATCTTATCATGGTCTGAATGCCAGGTTCTTTTATAGAAGAGAAATGGGGGGTGGGGAAGAGAAGTAAAAAACCCATTAATCTTGCAAACATCTCTTAGAATGGGAAATCTCACAGAAAGGATGTGTGGCTTCCTTCCTGTAGCCATCCACAGGTGGATAGGGTCCCGCACAAAGGCACTTAGGTTTAATATTTAGAGAGGGGGCAGGGTTCCCTGAGGTAAGCCATTGTGTATAAACAATATCCTTTCAGTGAACAAAAGCAACGAGAAGCAAAGATTAAAGTAAAAGAAACAGATCTAAACAGGGAGTCAGAATTGGCTCTTTCCTGCAAGGCTATAATAGGGTTGTCTATATGCACTGCACCATGCATTAGGTTCCTAGGTTGTTCTTGTCATCGTTTAGCTGCTCAGATGTTTCCAACTCTTTGCAGACCCATGGACTGTAGCCCGCCAGGCTCCTCTGTCCATGGAATTCTCCAGGCAAGAATACTGGAGTGGCTAGCCATTCCCTTCTCCAGAGGATCTTCCCAAACCAGGGATCGAAGCCAGGTCTCCTGCATTGCAGGCAGATTCTCTACCGTCTGAGCCACCAGGAACCCCAGTATCATGATTCCTATTATTTTTAACTTTAGCCTCTACGGTGTGAACTTACTGGTCCATGCCTCTTTTGCAGTTGACTCAGCAGGTTTGCAAGTAACATTTGTTGAATGAATGAATCTTTGCATTAATGGAGCTATATAACCAGAGAATCTTCCTTCCTTCCTTCTAGTAAGGTTTTTTTTTTCTGAGGACTTGATAAAATAATGGATAACTTTTGAGCTCATATGCACCAAGACACATATTCTAAGCATTTCCCATGGGTTTACTCTGAATTTAGAAATATTTTCAAGGGACTTCCCTGGTGGTCCAGTGGTGAAGACTCTGAGATTCCACTGCAGGGGTGAAGTTTCCACCCATGATAGGGGAATTAAGATCCTGCATGCCACACACAGCAGGGCTAAACACTAAAAAAAAAAATGTTTTTAAAAAAGAAATACTATCATAGGCATTTGACAGACCAGAAAAAGGAGGGCGCAGAGATGTTAAAGTAATTACCCACATGGATGATAAGTAACAGAGTTTGAGACTCAGTTGGAAATAAACCAGGCAGGACCCTGATCACACCAAGCTTTCATTCTAACTGCAGAGAGCAAAAAAATAAGATCAGAAACAATACAGAATCTAAGTGTCATAAATGTAATAAAGGAAATAAAGTCAAGTGATGTGATAGTGAGTGATGGAATAGGAGTGTTTCCACTTAGGAAGGGGGGGCATGTAACACTTGACCTAAGACCCAGAGAATGAGATGAGCCTAGCCATGAAGGTCTGGGAAGGAAAAGGATACCAAGGAAGAAAAAAAAAACCAAAACAGTAACTGCAAAGGCTCTGAGGCTGGAGAGAGGTCTGTCCGAAGGGCAAAAAGGCAGCTGGTGTGGTTGGAGGACTGTGAGCAGGAGAGGGGTACAATTTGTTGGGAGGAAAATATAGAACAAAGTTTATAGCATCCCAGGGCTTTCCTGATGGCTTAGCAGCAGAATCTGCCTGCAAGGCAGAAGATGAAAGAGACATGAGTTCGATCCCTCGGTTGGAAAGATCCCCGAGGTAATGACAACCCACTCCAGTATTCTTGCCTGGAAAATTCCATGGACAGGGGAGCCCAGCAGGCTACAGTCCACGAGTCACAAAGAGTCGGACGCTACAGGGTGACTGAGCACATATCCCAGCCCTGGGCCTGGCACACAGCCCTCATTCAGTAAATATAACGATTGTTATAACTGCTTCAAAGGGCTGAGAGCTGCATTTGCTGCCCCCAGGGGCTGAACATCAGGAAGTTCCCGGCCTTTAGGTGTGGCCAAGGTGCAAGAGTGGGCCGTGGGAGCCTCTGCAGGATCTGGCTCAGGAAGACCCTGCCTGGGAAGGGCCGACCAGCTGGTGCATCATTCATCCTTCCTCAAGTCCTCAAACACTGCCCACACCCTCCTGCCGGGAACAGGGTTGGAGTCAGCACCACCTTCCCACTCGCCCAAGACACTTTTGTCAGAGGTCGGTGACTTTTTTTTTTTTTTACATAATAGCAAAACGCAGATCTCCCATCACTTCATGGCAAATAGATGGGGAAAAAAATGGAAACAGTGACAGACTTTATTTTCTTGGGCTCCAAAATCACTGCGGACTGTGACTGCAGCCAGGAAATTAAAAGACGGTTGCTCCTTGGAAGAAAAGCTACGGCAAACCTAGACAACAGGTTAAAAAGAAGAGACAGCTCTTTGCTGACAAAGTTCCATCTAGTCAAAGCTATGGTTTTCCCAGTAGTCATGTACGGATGCGAGAGCTGGACCGTAAGAAGGCTGAGTGCTGAAGAATTGATGCTTTTGAATTGTGGTGTTAGAGAACTCTTAAGAGTCCCTTGGACAGCAAGGCAATCAAACCAGTCAATCCTAAAGTCCTGAATATTCATTGGAAGGACTAATGCTGAAGCTGAAGCTCCAACAGTTAGGCCACTGAACAACCGACTCATTGGAAAAAACCATGATGCTGGGAAAGGTTGAGGGCAGGAGGAGAAGGGCATGACAGAGGATGAGATGGTTGGATGGCATCATCAACTCAATGGACATGAGTTTGAGCAAATTCAGGGAGATAGTGAAGGACAGGGAAGCCTGGGGTGCTGCACTCCACAGGGTCACGAAGAGTCGGACATGACTTAGCAACTACACAACAACAAAATTCAGGAAAATAACAACCAAAGAGAAGAAAATGGAGAAAGAGGAAGAGGAAAAGGAGGCGGGAGGAGAGAATGAGTGGGAGGAATAAGGAGAAGAGGAGGAAGGGAAAGAGGAAGAGGAGATACGGGAAGGGGAGGAGGAGGGAGAGGAAGCAGAAGAAGAAAGAAGGAGGGAAGGAAGGAGAGAAGGAAGATTTCTTGCATCTCCTGCATTGGCGGGTGGATTCTTTACCTCTGAACCACCTGAAAAGCCCCAGAGTGGCCCAAGCTTGGCTTCAGTCCCTCTCAGTCTCCCTAGCTCTGAACTTTGGACACCACTGATGACGCCTCTCAGGGCGTGCTGAGGACATGGCACCATAGCCCCCCAGGTGCAGCATCTAGGTACAACACGTCACCTCTATCTTGTTGACTATCATCCAGTTCCACATGTGAACTCAGCCGCGCATGCATGGAACTGGATCCTGCCAGAGAAATCGGATCTGGAACATCCCAGAATTTGTGGTCCCAGCTCCTGCCCCCAGGGAGCCAGGGGACCCGTCCAGGAAGATGGTTCCCACACTGGACAGCTCTGGATCCCTCCGTGGGAACCACTGGGAGGCCCGGCAGCTGCTGGAGGAATTTCTTCCACTGCGTCCTGGTTCTTTGAAGACGAATTTGTCTTAGGGGATGGCCAGAGTGGCTCAGGGTCAAGGCTGGGGGAGAGAGGAAGTCAAGCTCTTCCATGGGTCTGAAATGAGTCAGTATGGGAGTGGTGGGAGGTTTAGGAGATCCCTTGGCTCAGGATAGGCCAACTTTGAAGGCTCATGGGCATCACACATGGACATCCTTAGACCTGGGTACACATGCAGATATGCTGGGGACACACGTGTGTTCACGTGGGCACATGCACAGACATGCTCAAGCACACATCTGTGTGTTAATAAGCACATAGGCAAGAAGATGCTCCAAAGACTTCCCTGGTGGCACAGTAAACAAGAATCTACCTGCCAATAGAGGAGACTTGGGTTCGATCCCTGGTCCGAGGAGATCCCACATGCCGAGGGACCACTAAACCCATGCGCCACAGCTACTGAGCCCTCACTCTAGAGCCCATGCTCCGCAGCAACAGAAGTCACCTCACTGAGAAGCCCAAGAACCACAGTGAAGAGTCTATCTCCTGCTTGCTGCAACTAGAGAAACCCTGAGCAAAGCAAAGACCCAGCACAGCCAAAAATAAATAAATAAGTTTTTTTGAAAAAGAATACACTCCAATACACCCATGCAAACTGTAGAGTCTCTTCTGTCCATGGGATTACCCTGGCAAGAATACTGGAGTGGGTTGCCATATACATATATATGAATCACTTTGTTATGCAGCTGAAAGTAACACAATACTGTAAATCAACTATATACACTTCAATTAAAAAAAAAAAAAAACAGAAAGAAAAACAGAAAACAAGGGGGCCCTTGCCCTGCAAGAGTGTAGAGACCAGGGTTGCCATTTCCTTCTCCAGGGGATCTTCCCCACTCAGGGATCGAACCCAGGTCTCCTGCATTGTAGGCAGACGCTTTACCATCTGAGCCACCGTAGAGACCAGAGACAAACCCAAAGCTCAAATCCAGCCAGCCACCTGCCAACACAGACAGGAAAAACTTTTGCACAAACTTTTGCACACCCCACCCCACAACAGTCCGTCCTCAATCTTGAATTGTACCCGATTTCAAATCTTAACACCTGCTTAGTCGTCAAAATATACCTAGAATCCAACCACTTCCTTTTCCCACGCTCCCTCACCTGGTCAGGCCCCAGCATCGCTCACCTGGACCAATGCAGTCCTCTTCGGAGTACTGATCCCCGGCTCCCACCCCAGCTCTCACAGTCTGTCCTCCCTGAAGCAACCACCGGAGGGCGCCCGTGAGCACCTGAGTCAGGCCCCGCCTCCTCCTCTGCTCACAGCCCTCCAGGGCTCCCATCTTACGGAAAACAAAAACCCAAATGCTCCCGCAGCCCACAAAGCTAGACAACCTGGTCGATCCCCTCCCTCCCTTCCCTCCTCCCTCTCTCCCCTTGCTTACTTTGCTCCACCTGCATGGGCCTCCTGGCTGTTCCTCCAGCACGGCAGGCCAGGTCTTTGCCCAGGACCTTTGCACAGGCTGTGCCCTCTGTCCAGACCGCTCTTCTCTCAGATATCTTGACTCGCTCCCTTAACTTCCTTCAGTTTTCATTTCTGTTCTCTCTCCCCTACTACCCGAAAGGTCACTCCAGACAAGAATGTCTGTGGGCTTCATGCTCTGTTGGTGTCTCAGTTCTAAATGGTGCCAGCATACAGTAGGGGTTCCATAATTATCTTTTGTTGTTGTTCAAGCTGAGTAAATATTAGACAATATTGTTTCTGTTGTTAACCTATCTAGTATCTATCTCTTACTCCCTTGGGGACAAAGGGTTTCTCCTTTCTTTTCACTTATTTTTTTCTGCACTGGGTCTCAGTTGCTGCTCGGGGTCTTTCTCTGGTGCTTGAGCTTCTCGTTGTGCTGGCATCTCTCATTGCAGAGCAGGGGATGTAGGGCACATGGGCTTCAGCAGTGGTGGTGAGTGGCCTTAGTTGCCCCGTGGCATGTGGGATTTTCACTGACCAGGGCTCAAACCCTCATCCTCTGCATTGGCAGGCAGATGTGTTAACCACTGGACCACCAGGGAAGTCTCCTTCTTTCTTTTATCAAATATTTATTGAGCACCTAGTGCAAGCCTAGCTGCTGCTGCTGCTAAGTCGCATCAGTTGTGTCCGACTCTGTGCAACCCCATAGACGGCAGCCCACCAGGCTCCCCCATCCCTGGGATTCTCCAGGCAAGAGTACTGGAGTGGGTTGCCATTTCTTTCTCCAATGCATGAAAGTGAAAAGTGAAAGTGGAGTCCCTCAGTCGTGTCCGACTCTTCTCGACCCCATGGACTGCAGCCTTCCAGGCTCCTCCGTCCATGGGATTTTCCAGGCAAGAGTACTGGAGTGGGTTGCCATTGCCTTCTCCAGCATGCCTAGCAGGCAAAGGAAATAGGCATAAAGCCCCTGCCCCCCAAAACTTGCATTCACATGCAGAAGGCAGGTTAACATGTGCAGAGCAAGAAATGATTTCAGATACAGCAGAAACTAACACAACATTGTAAACCAACTGCACTCTAATAAAACATTTTAAATTTATATATTTATATATATGCTGCTGCTGCTGCTAAGTCGCTTCAGTCGTGTCCGACTCTGTGCGACCCCATAGACGGCAGCCCGCCAGGCTCGGCCATCCCTGGGATTCTCCAGGCAAGAACACCGGAGTGGGTTGCCATATCCTTCTCCAGTGCATGAAAGTGAAAGGTGAAAGTGAAGTCGCTCAGTCGTATCTGACTCTTAGTGACCCCATGGATTTCAGCCTACCAGGCTCCTCCGTCCATGGGATTTTCCAGGCAAGAGTACTGGAGTGGGGTGCCAATATAATGGATAACTAATAAGAACCTGCTGTATAGCACAGGGACTTTTACTCAATACTCTGTAATGAGCTGTATGAGAAAAGAATCTTTAAAAAAAAAGAATGGATATATGTGTGTGTGTAACTGATTCACTTCGCTGTACACCTGAAACTAACATGACATTGTAAATCAACCATAATCCAATTTAAAGTTTTTCATTTTAAAATTAAAAAACTAAATGTAAATCAGATGTAAAAAGAGAAATAAATGATTTCAGACAGTGGCAAGAAAATGCAGACAGCAGAAAAAATGAAACAGGAAGAGAGTTTGGAGAGGGAGCTGGGGAGAGACAGAATAGCTGAAAGCTGGGAATCCATCTTTAGGTCAGGCTGGTACAATGTACAATAGCCAGGACGTGGAAGCCACCTAGATGGCCATCGATATAAGAATGGACAAAGAAGACATGGTCCATATATACAATGGAATATCACTCAGCCGTAACAAGAACGTATTTGAGTCAGTCCTAGTGAGGTGAATGAACCTAGAGCCTGTTATACAGAGTGAAGTGAGTCAGAAACAGGAAAACAAATAGCATATATTAACGCACACATGTGGAATCTAGAAAAATGGTTTTGATGAACCTATTTGCAGGAAGGGAATCGAGATACAGATGTAGAGAAGAGACTTGTGGACACGGGGGAGGAGGGAGAAAGTGGGATTAATGGAGAAAGTAGCATCAACATATACACACCATCATGTGTAAAATGGATAGCTGGTGAGAAACTGCCGTATATAACACACAGAGCCCAGTCTGGCACTCTGTGATGACCTAGAGGGGTGGGATGGAGGAGGGAAGAGAGCCTCAAAAGGGAGGAGATATATGTATGATTTTGGCTGATTCACATTGTTGTATGGCAGAAACCAACAAAACATTGCAAAAATTTGAAAAAGAAAAATTGTCCATGTGCAAATTTCACAATAATGACAAATGTTAGATTTTAAGGCCAAATATCTGCTATCTTCATTGTTTAAAAAAAAAAAAAGATTTCACTTAAGACAAAATAAATCTCAATTTCTCACCAAAAAAAAAAAACCAAACTCAGGTTGGTGCTATACTGCAGTTCCAGCTGTGATGGCAAATGAAGGAAGGAGGAGTGCACACCGCAGAGGCGCAGGCTCCAGCAGGTAAGGACCCCTCCCGCAGGGCAATACGCACAGCGTGCACTTGGCCAGATGACCAGCTCCCCAGCCCCACACGCAGACCGGCTTCCTTGACCCCTGAGTCCATGAGTGCACGGGAAGAGAGGGCCCATGGTTGAGACGCCCTGCCCTTCCTCCAGGGTTCCCAGACACCTGCCACGGGCTCCCCACCAGAAGGAAAAGGAAGAACGTCAGCCCAGGGCAGCCGCTGCCTTGTGGAGTGGGCTGGCTGCTGGAGGGGGGACTTCTTCCCAGCCCCCTCCCTTCCAGGGTGACCAGAGGGGTTGCTGGAAAAGTCCAAGCACGGGAAATACAAACAGGCAGATGGCAGGGAGCAGGCAGGGACGTTATACCCATAGACTGGCGGGAACTGAAGCCTTGCATCCCAAGCGTGGAGATACTGGACTCCGACCCCCGACCCCGCTCCCCGCCGGAGCCTCCCCCAGGGCCTGTCTGCTAGGGAACCAGGCTGAAAGCCAGGAGGCACCCTCTTTCCCTACCAGGCTTCTACACCAAAACCAGCTCATTCTGCCGCCTGAATGCCCCTCAAAACCACCCACTTCTCTCCCTCCTGCATCCCCGCTAAGCAACCACCCACTATCCCCTGGATAATAGCCCTCCCCCGACCTGTTCTCCACTTTGCTGGGGCAACCTCTATCCATTCTGCCCCCACCAAGCTAGAGGGATTTCTAAACAAGCCCCAGACCTTGCCACCTGCCCCCTGGATAAAGCCTTCCATGGCTCCCCATTGCCCTTAGTGCCAAACCTAAACTTTTAAAACCCCACCTCCTCCAGCCCAGCCCACTGTGGCCTCTGTCTCTAGCATCCTTCATCATGGTCTCTCCCCCTCGTGGTTCTGCTGGTGGCAGACAGGTGAATTCACTTTGGATTCCTCTGCAGCTTGTCCCAGCATCCCCCAGTCTCCCCCATTCTTTAACAGTCTGCTGAGCATGGCTCCATGAAGACACCTTCCTGGACTCCCGCTAGAGCTCAGTCCATATAGCTTGGTTCTTACCTGTATCTCTGTGTCCTTAGCAGACTCGAGTTCTGCAGGGGTCTCCCACACCTGGTACAGTATCTGCTTTAAAATAGGTGCTTAATAGGTAACACAAGATATACTGTATGGGAAGGTGGGTTTCAAGCTGACTGTGCCTGGCAGGGGACAGTCTGCTGCTGTTCTAACCACTGTTCCGTGATTGATGGGGCTAGGTGGTTACCAGGCACTTACAAGCTGTTCCTCATGGTTCACCCGGAAGGTGGACATAGGTGATCCCTTGCTCTGCTCTCTTAGCCAAGATGAGCTTCATGGGCCAAAAAAGAAAAACTTTCTTGAAAAGGAAGTTTTTAAGGGAAGAATCAGCATCTAAAAGTTCAAAGCCTAACTTTGCCTAGAAGGGGACTTGATTAACTCTGGTGTGGGGGTGCTCACTGCCTCTCACCATGGATGACCTTGATTAGCCCTGGTGTTGGGAGGCTCACTACCTCTCACCGTGGACAACCTCAGTTGTGTGAAGGCAGGTTTTGGAACCATCTTTCTCCAGCCTCTGTGTGCCCCACCCAGCAGTGGAGGATGACCCCTGCCCCCTGTCATGACGGTAGACACACCTCAAGAGGGAGCTTGGGCTGAAAGAAGCTGAAGGACTCTTGAGTCCAGGTTACTAGCGGAGACAGGCAGGGCCAGTTACTTCAGGCTCATCTTACAACTGGAAGTATGTAAAGAAACCATGCTGTGCTTCTGTGGGCATCTCATTGTGAGAACATTGGGTTCTTGGGTTATATTAAGATGTGGTTTTCCTGTTGGAGCCTCTCGCGTCCTCTGTGGTTTCTCTGGGGGTTCAACAACAAGGGAAGGAATGGGTTCTCAGTAAGGGGTGGGCACAAGAAGGGGCCCAGCCAGCCTCCCACCTGGTGTTGCTGTCTAAACTCGGAATCCAGCCCCCCGGCGGGTGGGGAGTCACCCCAAAACGTTCCGTGAGTAGGGCTGCCATATAAAACTATAAGATGTCTGGGGATTTCCCTGGTGTTCCAGTGGTTAAGACTCCTTGTTTCTCCAAATAAGCAAGGGTGATTACTGGGGGTGCCTGTAATCACTGATACAACAGTTCTGAATGATCTAGAAAAAATAAATTGTATTTAATAGAAAATGTAAATAAAGTCAGGGAAATGTTTAAAAAAAAAAAAAAAGACTCCATGCTTCCAATGTAGGGGGCGCAGGTTTGATCCCTGGTTGGGGAACTAAGATCCTACAGCCTAAATATATTACACACACACACACACACACACACAGGTGGCAGTAGTGGTAAAGAACCCGCCTGCCAATGCAGGAGATGTAAGAGATGCAGGTTCAATCCCTGGGTCGGGAAGATCCCCTGGAGGAGGGCATGGCAACCCACTCCAGTATTCTTGCCTGGAGAATCCCATGGACATAGGAACCTGCCAGGCTACAGTCCATAGGGTCATAAAGAGTCAGACACAACTGAAGCAACTTAGCACGCACATGTATTCATATACGTGGAGAAAGAGAGAGATAGAATCTAGCAACTTCTATTTTATCTAGCAAGCTTGAGTCTAAAAGTGCAAAGTGAAAATGTTAGTCACTTAGTCATGTCCAACTCTGGGTCCCCATGGACTGCAGCCCACCAGACTCCTCTGTCCATGGGATTTCCCAGGCCAGAATACTGGAGTGGGTAGCCATTCCCTTCTCCAGAGGATCTTCCCAACCCAGGGACTGAACCCAGGTCTTCTGCATTGCAGGGGGATTCTTTACCATCTGAGCCACCAGGGAAGCCCTGAGTCTACAGTTGTGCAAAGGACCCTCTCCTGTATGAATAAATAAGGTGTCCTGCATATAGGTAGGTCTATTTTTATAATGAGGGCAGGTGCTGCCTTGTTTTAAAAATACAAATGGATTAAAGATGTTGATGAAATCATCTTAGCTCTTTGCCTGCGTGCGCATGTGCCTGCACTCGCGCACACACACAGACACACACACAATTATGTAGTTGAAAGGGCACCAGAAGAGGACTAGTCCAACAGAGGGATCTGCAGGTGCAGAGACCCTGAGGTTAGAAGGCTGTTGGCAGCAAAGGCGAGGAAACCTACCTGATACCTGCTGCTGCTAAGTCGCTTCAGTCGTGTCCAACTCTGTGTGACCCCATAGACGGCAGCCCACCAGGCTCCCCCGTCCCTGGGATTCTCCAGGCAAGAACACTGGAGTGGGTTGCCATTTCCTTCTCCAATGCATGAAAGTGAAAAGTGCAAGTGAAGTCGTTCAGTCGTGTCTGACTCTTAGCGACCCCATGGACTGCAGCCCACCAGGCTCCTCCATCCATGGGATTTTCCAGGCAAGAGTACTGGAGTGGGGTGCCATTGCCTTCTCCAACCTGATACCTACAGTGAACCATATCCTGTTCTGAGCGCTTTACCTGCATCACCTCATCAAAACCTCTGTTATGGGGTGGGGGGTACTGTGGGACAGACAGATATAGGCACTTGCCCACTCAGCAAGTCATTGGCAGGATTGGAAGTTGAACCCAGATGCCACACTCTTAGCCCCTGCAGACTCTATTACCTTCACTCTCCATCCAGGGATATTAAAAGACCCAAGAGTACTCATTCAAATTGTCTGATGTTACAAATATAGAGAACTAACTAGTGGTTACTAGTCGGAGGGAGGGAAGGAATGAGAGGAGGGGTAAGAGAGGGGTAAGGGATTAAGAGGCACAAGCTACTATGTATAAAATAAATAATCGGGACTTCTCTGGTGGTCCATTGGTTAAGACTTCGCCTTCCAATGCAGGGCATGTGGGCTCCATCCTTGGTCAGGGAGCTAAGATCACACATGGGCCAAAAACCCAAAACATAGAAAGAATATTATAACAAATTTAATACTTTTAAAAAAGTCTTTAAACAAGAAAAATTTTCAGTTAAAAGCATGTTAATAGATAAAACAAAATTAAAAATAAATACTCTACAGGGGTATATTGTACAGCACAGGAAATATAGCCAATACTTTATAGTAGCTTTAAGTGGAGTATAATTTACAAAAATAGTGAATCATTATGTTGTACACCTGAAACTAACATAATACTGTGAATCAACTATACTTCAATTTAAAAAGAAGGAAATCAGCTTTGGTAATAATGTAACTATTTTTAAAATTTTTTCTGATGTTATAAAGGGACCCTAACCCAATGAGAGACCATGACACACTGTTTGGAATGGCTAAAATTAGTAAACGATAGCACTAAGTGTTGGCAAGGGTTTGGAGCAACTAGAACTCTCAAATGCTGCTGACGGGGATGCAAAATTGTGCGTTATTAACACTACTTTGTGAAACAGTTTACATTTTTCTTACCAAGGTAAATACACATTTACAGATATGACCCAGCAATGCCGTCCCTAGATACTGTCCCAAGAGAAATGAAAGCTTGTGTCACACAGAACCTTCAGCACAAATGCTTATAGTGGCATTATTCATAATCACCAACCACCAGATACAGTTGTTTAAAATATATATTTATTTTTGACTGTGCTAGGTCTTCCCTGCTGCACACGGCCTTCCTCCGGTTGCGGCGAGCAGGGACCACGCTCCAGCTTCGGTGTGGGGCTCACCGCAGCGTCTTCTTTCATTGTGTATCATGGGCTCTAGGTGTGAGGGCCTCAGCACATGGGCTTAGTTGCCCCACGGCCTGTGGAATCTTCACAGACCAGGGATCAAACTAGTGTCCCTTGCATTGGCAGGCAGATTCTTAACCACTGGACCACGAGGAAAGTCCCGAGATACACTTTAAATGACCTTCAGTGGGTGAATGGGTAAGCAGGCAGCCGTATATATCATATAATGCTGAGAGACAGAAAGGAATCATCAATACACAAGCAACAGAGACAAATCTTGAATGCACAAGCAGAAAAGGTCAGACTCAAGGCTAAAACACTGAATGATTCTGATACTTCCCTGGTGGTCCAGTGGCTGAGACTCTGCTCCCAGTGCAGGGGGCGTGTTCAGTCCCTGGCCAGGGAACTAGATCCCACATGTTGCCACTAAAGATCCTGCATGCTGCAACCAAGACCCTGGCACAGCCAAAGAAACAAATTAAATAAATAAGTGGGTTTTGTTTTGCCTTAAAAAAAAAAAAGCTGAATAATTCCATAAAGACAGAGAAGAAAAACAATACCATAAAGACAGAGAAGATATCAGTGGTTTTCAGGGTTAGGGGAAAAAAGGTGCCTACCAAACTCCCAATCCATTCCTCCCCCACCCCTACCCCCTTGGCAACCATCCCCTTGGCAACCATATGTCTGTTCTCTATCTTACTCCATTTTTAATGAGCCTTCTGTTTATTAATTTTCACACAGATAGCCTCACCTGTGACTGTTTCTGGTTTATACTGTTAGAGGAAGAATAACTAAATATTGGTATATGATAAGATGTGCCAGTACCCCTTTCTCTTCATCTCTGTCAGCAGCAGGTGTTGCCAATTTTTCATGTTTTTTCCTCACTTTTTAAAATATTTTATCTCAGCTCAGTACTCTGTGGTGACCTAGAGTGGTGGGAAACAGAGGGGTGAGATGCAGACTCAAGAGGGAGGGGATATGTGTATACTTATGGCCAATTCACATTGTTGTGCAGCAGGAGCCAGAACAACATTGTAAAGCAATTGCCCTCCATTTAAAAATAAATTTTTTAATTTATGATAATTGCTTGCAAGAGTTTCTTTGCTCAGTTTTAGAAAATACCAGATTTCCAATGTGATGGACAAGTTAAACATGTAGGATTTCACAAACTTTATGATTTCTGTTACAATTTAACTACAGTAAGTGAAAGTGAAAGCCGCTCGGTCGTGTCCAACTCTTTGTGACCCCATGGACTATATAGTCCACAGACTTCTCCAGGCCAGAGTACTGGAGTGGGTAGCCTTTCCCTTCTCCAGGGGAACATGAAATACATGCTTTCCCTCTTCTTGACTGTTGTTTTTGCCACTTGCTTGGGTGTGAAGTGATAGCTCATCATTACTGAAATTTGCACTCTCTGGGCTCCTGGGGGATGTATTTTAACATGTTCTTTGGCTTTAGGGTCTGAGAAGTGTCTGCTCATATCCTTTCTAAATTTCCTGTTTATGTTCTTTGTCTTTTTCTTATCAATGTGTAGAAACTCTTTATATATGAAGGTACTAACTCTTCTCAGACTAATTGATTTTTAAATTTATTTTTAGCCAAAAGGGTTTCCATTGCTGTGCACCAACTTTCTCTAGTTGTGGCAGGCAGGGGCTGCTCTTGTTGCAGAGCACAGGCTTTAAGGCACTCAGGCTTCAGTAATTGTGGCTCACAGTTTTGGTTGTCCCAAGGCATGTGGGAACTTCCCCAGGGATCAAACCTGTGTCCCCTGCATTGTCGGGAGGATTGTTAACCACGGGACCACCAGGGAAGTATCTACTAATTGATTTTTTACTTGTTGCTTTTATTTATAATATTATTTCCCTAAGATTTTGTAGATTTATATATAATCTTATATTTCTTTCATTTATGCCTTCCAAGTTTACTGTCTTAGTTTTAAAAACCAAAACAGCAGCAACAACAACAAAAACAGGTTTTTAAGCCTAAGTTGTAAAAGTAGCCTTGAAATTCATTCTACCACATATGTTGACTTGGGGGTGGGGGCTCTTGTTTTTTTACATTTTATCTTTCACTCTTCTGGTTTTTGTTTTTTTTTTTTCCTTGTAACACAGAAATATTTCGCCCCATCACATCTCGATGAACAGTAGGAGAAAGAAAGGTAAACAGTCCATCTGTGTTCCATACCCATGCATGCTAAGTCACTCCAGTCGTGTCCAACTCTTTGAGACTCTATGGACTGCCGCCCGCCAGGCTTCGCTGTCCATGGGATTCTCCAGGCAAGAACACTGGAGTGGGTTGCCATGCCTTCCACCAGAGCATCTTCCCGACCCAGGGATCAAACTCATCTCTGTTGTCTCCTGCACTGGCAGGGAGTTCTTTACCACTAGCGCCACCTGGGAAGCCCCTCCATACCTACCTTCCTCTCTAACTCAAGCCATGGCTTTAACCCTTCCGCCTTGGAAGTCCTATCCCTGACCTGGCTTTCCCTTTTTTAATCTCACTGTGGTCTTAATTTAGCCCGAGAAGCCCCAGGAAAGCACTGCCCTCTAGTGGCTAATTCAGTAATAGCACCTACAGCCTGGAGATAAAGCTGTTTGTGTCCTGTGCCCTGGCAACCTCTTTGCTGGGCGCATGCCAGCCTCACAGCCCATTCCTGCCAGATCCCTCTCCTTTCCCCAGTGGCCAGGAAAGGCACTTGCCTTCCACCCTGGGCACACAGATCCCAGCTGCCGCCTCATCTTGCTCCCACTAGAGCCTCTGGCACCCGGAAGCAGCTTGGCCTGTGCTCTGCAGCTGCAAAGGGTCACTGGCATCACTGAGTCCAGCTGCTTTGCCTGTTTGACCTGTGCGTGAGAACACAGGTGGGAACGGGGACCTGCCCAGGGAAACAGAGGGCTCCGCACAAGGACCCCGTCCCTGGGTCTGGGGCAGCACCCACCTCAGCAGACAGCTGTGCCTGCACCGTGCTCAGCTCCACGAGGATGAGGATGCGTGTGCATGCACTCCCGCCAGTGCCTGACCCACAGGCCCGCCCAGGGCCCCAGGCCCCAGGCCCCAGGAGGCAGAGCCAGGGTCTCGATCATGGTGCCAGCTCGGCTGACCTAGTGAGTCCAGGTGGGGGTCGGGGCCAGAACAGCTTTGGAAAGAAGAGGCGGGCATCTGGGCTGGGTGCTGATGGCTGAGGATCCCCCCCACATGGAGGGGGTATGATCAGGGATGGCCAGTGGGCTCACGTGGAGGGAGTGCCAGGGATCTGGGGACAGGCAGCAAGGAGCAAGGGGCTAGCAGGCCCCTCTCAGGATGACCTGGGACTGGGGAATTTGATGGGGCTCACGAGGGCCTCCTCGGAACAAGAAGGTGCTAAGGCTTGGCTCCTCTGTGCCCGCCCCACGTCAGGGTTAGGAACAAGAGCTGCTATCTCTTCGGAGGACTGCTGAGCGGCTCCCATTTCATCTCAGGAGAGGCCACATCCTGGAAAAGCCACGTCTGATGTGCATCACTACGAACAAAGCTAAAGGAGGTGATGGAATTCCAGTTGAACTATTTCAAATCCTAAAACATGATGCTGTGAAAGTGCTGCACTCAATATGCCAGATCTTTTTTGTATAGTTCTTCTGTGTATTCTTGCTACCTCTTCTTAATATCTTCTGCTTCTGTTTGGTCCGTACCATTTCTGTCCACGGAGAAGGCAATGGCACCCCACTCCAGTACTCTTGCCTGGAAAATCCCATGGACGGATGAGCCTGGTAGGCTGCAGTCCATGGGGTCGCTAAGAGTCAGATACGACTGAGCGACTTCGCTTTCACTTTTCACTTTCATGCATTGGAGAAGGAAATGGCAACCCACTCCAGTGTTCTTGCCTGGAGAATCCCAGGGACGGTGGAGCCTGATGGGCTGCCGTGTCTGGGGTCGCACAGAGTCGGACACGACTGAAGCGACTTAGCAGCAGCAGCAGCAGCATTTCTGTCCTAGTGGTAGCAAGAATACACAGAAGAACTATACAAAAAAGATCTTCATGACCCAGATAACCATGATGGCAGCAAGGAGCTCACCTAGAGCCAGATGTCTGGAGCTCATGTCCTGGGTCATGAAGATCTTGACATGATCCATGTCATGAGCCAGGATCCCTTCCCATGTCTGGGTTTAAAACTCACCAGCAGAAGATAAAGGATTGAAAATCAGAAGTCAAACTGATATTTGTACACCTGTGTCCACAGAAGCATCATCACAATAACCAGAAGGTAGAAACAATTCAAGTGTCCATCATCAGATAAATGGACAAACAAAACGTGATCCATCCACGTGGTGGAATATTCAGGAAATTTCCAGCATGTGCTACAACGAGATGAAACTTGAGGACATGATGCTCAGAGAAATAAACATGACACAAAAGTATATGACACAAAATGCTGTGAGATCCCACCCTCAGGAGGTCCCCAGAGGAGTCAGATCCACAGAGACAGGAAGTAGATGGTGGGGCCAGGGGCTGGGGGAGGGGATGGGGAGTGAGTGCTTCCTGGGGACAGAGTTTCAGTTTGGGGAGATGACAAAGTTCTGGTGATGGATGGTGGGGATGGTTGAGCAACAGTGGGAAGGAACCTGATACCACTGAGCTGTGCACTTTAAAATGGTTAGAATGGTGAATTTTGTGTCATGTATATTTCACCAACAAGGAAAGTGGGAAAGGGTAGTGCAGGCAGGGGCTGGGGGGAGCCTTGTGGAGGTGAGCCCTCGTTCTGGGTGGGGAGAGGGGAGCCAAACGTGCATGGTTGAGCCTCCAGGAGTAGGTGGGGACCTGGGCAGGGAGGCAATGGGTCTCTGGGGGGTGGAGACCAGAGTGCATCTGGTGAGGAAGCCCGGATTAAGAGTCTCAATAGCACTCTCAAGACTTTTGGCCATAAGAGGGAAGAGCAGGACCCGGAGGTGGCGCAGCAGGGGGTGGGGGGGTGTTCAGAAAGGGGACAGTAGAGTCAGCGGAGAAGCTTGAGAGAGCTTAAATTCTGGGGGAGGGAGAGCCCGGGAAGAGGAGACTAAAAAGAGAGAATGTGTGCTGTGCTAAATTGCTTTGGTCTGATTCTTTGTCACCCCATGGACAGAAGCCCACCAGACTCCTCTGTCCATGGGATTCTCCAGGCAAGAATACTGGAGTGGGTTGCCATGCCCTCCTCCAGAGGATCTTCCCAACCCAGGAATTGAACCTGTGTCTCTTATGTCTCCTGCATTGGCAGGCAGGTTCTTTACCACTAGTGCCACCTGGGAAGCCCAAGAACAGAGAGGCATGGAGAGAAAGAGA
Organism: Bos indicus x Bos taurus; assembly: GCF_003369695.1. Lineage (NCBI taxonomy): Eukaryota > Metazoa > Chordata > Mammalia > Artiodactyla > Bovidae > Bos > Bos indicus x Bos taurus. Next base: position 94,301,403 of record NC_040082.1, on the reverse strand, counting down.
GGAGGAAAGACTGTGATAAAGATGAAATGAGAGAAAGATGGACAGAGGCAGAGAGCACTGCTCCCTCTCTGCTGTAGGATCCTGAACCCACTTTCCCTCCCAGCACCACACTGTGACCATCTCTGGGACTCTCTGGGCTCCCTCATCCTGAGTCACCTTGTCCCCACCGCTTCCAATTCATCCCCGGCTTGAACCCCTCTAGTGGTGCCCAGCAATCACACCTACAACCTGGTCCCCCAAGGCTCCCCCAAACTCCAACAGCCTCACAGCCTCTGTCACCACCAGCCTCCCCCCAGTCACGCGGGCCTCCTCCTACTCCTCAAACATGCCAAAGCTCAGACCTGCCTCTGAGCCTTTGTCCCTGCAGTTCCCACCACCGGGAATGCCCTTTCCCCACAGCTCTTCATTTCCATGCCTGGCCACTGGGCAATCAGGTCTCAGCTCCGAGAGCCTTCCCTGACCTCCCCTCCCCCATCCCACCCTCGCTGAAGCGGCCATCACCCCCACCCAGTCTCGGTCACATAACAAGGTTTACTTCCTGTCGCAGCAATGAACACCATCTGAAGTTACCTCGCGGGTCTGTTTCCTGATTCACAGTTTGCCTTCCCCACTGAACCATGAGCCTCCCCCCACCCCAAGAAGGAACTGCATCTGTATTATTTATGGTAATCCCACACCCACAAAAGTGCCTGGCATACAGTAGGCGCTCAATCAATGTGTGTTGCATTAAACAAATAATCGACCGGTTGCAGAATGAATAGGTGGTGCATGTGAATCTGTGTGCTTTCCTGTCTGCTTGTGTCTCGGGTGTTTCGTCTTCTGTGGACGGTCCCACGTGTGTCCCTGAGGACAAGAGTGAAGTTCTGGATCAATGAGGGTTCGTGTTGAAGGGCCCCTGGGTCCACGTGTTGGTGGCTTTGGGGAAGATGTCACAGGATAAGCAGTGTGTCTGTGTCTCCATGCATGTTCTCATGGGTGCCCAGTGCCTACATCTTGTGTGTGTGCATGTATGTGTGAGTCATTGCATGATCTCCTTTAGCTCAGCTGGTAAAGAGTCGGCCTGCAATGCAGGAGATCCCAGTTCAATTCCTGGGTCGGGAAAATCCCCATGGAGAAGGGATAGGCTACCCACTTCAGTATTCTTGGGCTTCCCTGGTGGCTCAGATGGTAAAGAATCTGCCTGTAATGCGGGAAACCTGGGTTCAATCCCTGGGTTCAGAAGATCCCCTGGAGGACGGCATGGCAACCCACTCCAGTATTCTTGCCTGGAGAATCCCCATGGACAGAGGAGCCTGGAGGGCTACAATCCATGGGGTTGCAGAGAATTGGACACCACTGAGCAACGAAGCACAGCATGGCCCCTGTATGTCCAGAGGTGTTCAATGTTTGTGTGTCCGTCACGCCCCATCGTGATGGCACTTGCTCAAGTGTGACCATGTGTGCATGAACACAGTTCAGTTCAGTCACTCAGTCGTGTCCGACTCTTTGTGACCCCGTGAACTGCAGCACGCCAGGCCTCCCTGTCCATCACCAAGTCCCGGAGATTACTCAGACTCACGTCCACTGAGTCAGTGATGCCATCCAGCCATCTCATCCTCTGTCGTCCCCTTCTCCTCCTGCCCCCAATCCCTCCCAGCATCAGAGTCTTTTCCAATGAGTCAACTCTTTGCATGAGGTGGCCAAAGTATTGGAGTTTCACCTTCAGCGTCAGTCCTTCCAATGAACACCCAGGACTGATCTCCTTTAGAATGGACTGGTTGGATCTCCTCGAAGTCCAAGGGACTCTCAAGAGTCTTCTCCAAAACCACAGTTCAAAAGCATCAATTCTTCAGCACTCCGCTTTCTTCACAGTCCACCTCTCACATCCATACATGACCACTGGAAAAACCATAGCCTTGATAGACGGACCTTTGTTGGCAAAGTAATGTCTCTGCTTTTCAATATGCTATCTAGGTTGGTCATAACTTTCCTTCCAAGGAGTAAGCGTCTTTTAATTTCATGGCTGCAGTCACCATCTGCAGTGATTTTGGAGCCCCAAAACATAAAGTCTGACACTGTTTCCACTGTTTCCCCATCTATTTCCCATGAAGTGATGGCACCAGATGCCATGATCTTCGTTTTCTGAATGTTGAGCTTTAAGCCAACTTCTTCACTCTCCTTTTTCACTTTCATCAAGAGGCTTTTTAGTTCCTCTTCACTTTCTGTCATACGGATGGTGTCATCTGCATATCTGAGGCTATTGATATTTCTCCCGGCAATCTTGAGTCCAGCTTGTGCTTTTTCCAGCCCAGCATTTCTCATGATGTACTCTGCATAGAAGTTAAATAAGCAGGGTGACAATATACAGCCTTGACGTACTCCTTTTCCTATTTGGAACCAGTCTGTTGTTCCATGTCCAGTTCTAAATGTTGCTTCCTGACCTGCATATAGGTTTCTCAAGAGGCAGGTCAGGTGGTCTGCTATTCCCATCTCTTTCAGAATTTTCCACAGTTTACTGTGATCCACACAGTCAAAGGCTTTGGCATAGTCAATAAAGCAGAAATAGATGTTTTTCTGGAACTTTCTTGCTTTTTCAATGATCCAGCAGATGTTGACAGTTTGATCTCTGGTTTCTCTGCCTTTTCTAAAGCCAACTTGAACATCTGGAAGTTCACGGTTCACGTATTGCTGAAGCCTGGCTTGGAGAATTTTGAGCATTACTTTACTAGCGTGTGAGATGAGTGCAATTGTGCGGTAGTTTGAGCATTCTTTGGCATTGCCTTTCTTTGGGATTGGAATGAAAACTGACCTTTTCTAGTCCTGTGGCCACTGCTGAGTTTTCCAAATTTGCTGGCATATTGAGTGAAGCACTTTCACAGCATCATCTTTAAGGATTTGAAATAGCTCCACTGGAATTCCATCACCTCCACTAGCTTTGTTCATAGTGATGCTTTCTAAGGCCCACTTGACTTCACATTCCAGGATGTCTGGCTCTAGGTCAGTGATCACACCATCGTGATTATCTTGGTCGTGAAGATCTTTTTTGTACAGTTCTTCTGTGTATTCTTGCCACCTCTTCTTAATATCATCTGCTTCTGTTAGGTCCATACCATTTCTGTCCTTTATCGAGCCCATCTTTACATGAAATGTTCCCTTGGTATCTCTAATTTTCTTGAAGAGATCTCTAGTCTTTCCCATTCTGTTGTTTTCCTCTATTTCTTTGCATTGATCGCTGAGGAAGGCTTTCTTATCTCTTCTTGCTCTTCTTTGGAACTCTGCATTCAGATGCTTATATCTTTCCTTTTCTCCTTTGCTTTTCACTTCTCTTCTTTTCACGGCTATTTGTAAGCTATTTGTTCACAGCATGAACACAGGGGTCTGTATTTGTGTCTCCTTGCATGCCCCTCTCTGAGTGAGTCTCTACAGGTTCCTGTTTCCAGGTGTCCAGGAGCCTGTCATGCTTGTGTGTGTCTCTGGTGTGTGGTGTGTGCCCCTGTAGGCTCCTGCATTCATGCATGCAATGTCACACGTGCAGATGTGCACACTCTGTGCAGTGGTGTGCTGGTAAATAGTTAACAGCCAGCTCTTGGGTGGAAAGTGTTGATTTGCCCATTTGCATGGTATAAATACCCTCAGTTTCAACGTACCAATGTGATGTCACCAAACACAGAATTACAAAGATGTAGTCCAGTATACAAATATATACCTTAATAGAGAGATACTTCCATACAGATATATAGATATGGACTAGTATATAATGCCTTTATATACTGTTTCCATCAAGCAGTTTCAGTAGCCACGCTGCTGCTGCCGCTAAGTTGCTTCAGTTGTGCCCGACTCTGTGCAACCCCATAGATGGCAGCCCACTAGGCTCCTCTGTCCCTGGGATTCTCCAGGCAAGAACACTGGAGTGGGTTGCCATTTCCTTCTCCAGTGCATGAAGGTGAAAAGTGAAAGTGAAGTCGCTCAGTAGCCATAAATAACCTCAAAAGCATGAGTAAGAGGAAAATGGAGCAAAATAATTAGGAAGTAATGCGTTTCTTTTCAATTTTATTACGGTAAAACATCGTGATGCAAAGTGTACCACTTAACCATTTTTAAGCATGCAGTTCAGGAGCATTAAGTACATGATGACAGATTTAAGTGGTGTTATTACTTTTGTCAATTCAAATCATCAAATTTTTATGATAGCTGCATTTAACAACCGGCTCACGAAATTCCTAAACATTTTAGAATATGGGGCTCCCCTGGTGGTTCAGTGGTTAAGAATCTACCTGCCGATGCAGGGGACACACGTTCCATCCCTAGTCTGGGAATATCCCACATGCCACAGGGCAACTAAGTCTGCATGCCACAACTACTGAGCCCGTGTGTTGCAACTACTGAAGCCCGCACGCCCTAGAGCCTGTGCTCTGCAATAAGAGAAGCCCCCACAATGAGAAGCCCAAGCCTCAGCTGGAGAAAGTCCAAGCACTGCAGCAAAGACCCAGTATAGCCAAATATAAACCAATAAATAATAACTTTTACATGTGTTTTTAAAAGAATGGGCTTTCGTGAGCCAGGACCGCTGGCTCTGCCTGTCTCTGTGCTGTTATGGGCTCCTTCTAACCTTAGCTTCCAGGTGCATGTCCCCACACTTGAGTTTTCCTGAGTCTGCATGAGTATATCGTCTGTGTCTATACACCACCTGTCTCTGAGTGCCAAGGAGCCCGCGTGTACCTTGCATGCACCCAGGGGTGTCTGTGGGCAGACTGCTCTGTCCACACACTCCCACATCTTGGGGACCCACAGATACCTACACACCTGCAAACCTGGGGGCACATGTCTCTCTGTAAGAATCCAAGTGCCCAGGTGTCCACTCTAGTGGCATGCCGGAGGCAAGCCTGAGCATCTCTTCCTCACCCCATGCAGAATGACATCAGGTTGGCAGTTGAAATCAGTCATGATGGGAGTATTTACACCACACGCCAGCTGCATGCCCATTCGCTCAGTCACGTCCGACTCTTTGCAACCCCATGGACTGTAGCCTGCCAGGCTCCTCTATCCATGGGATTTCCCAAGCAAGAATACTGGAGTGGGTTGTCATGCCCTCCTCCAGCGTATCTTTCCAACCCAGGGATCGAACCCTTGTCTCCTGCGTTGGCAGGCAGATTCTTTACCACTGAGCCACCAGGGAAGCCCCTACAAAATCAACAAATGCTATGCATCACAGCTTTGAGTGTATGTGTCTGTGTGTGTGTGTGTGGTCAAGAGAGGTGGTTACTCACCTTTTACCAGTGCACCCTGGGGACGCAGGTGCCTCCGTATGCCCCATGTAACCGTGTGTATGCTCGTGTTGCCGTGCGTGTATGTGAGTGCCTGTGTCGCCGTGGATACACATGACTGGCGTGTCCCACATGCTGGGGGGAGGCCCCAGCCCTCTATACCTCTTTGGCAGTGGGTTCCACAGGAAGTGGGGGGTGGGGAGAGTGCTGAGACTGCCCTCCACATCCCCAGTCTGCTACCCCATCTCAAGATGCCTGCATGCACGGGGCGGGGTGTTGCTGAGTGGAGGGGGGAGAGCTCCCTCTTTTAAAACCCTGTCCTGTGCTGCACTCGCATCCGTGCCTCAGCCCACGACAGGGGGGTAGAGGCGCCAGGCAGGCAGGCAGGCGATTGAGGAAGAGGAAGTTGGGGCAGAGTTGGGTCACCCTGTGGCTTAACCCGGGCTCTGGCCCGCAGATGCTCCCCTGGGGCCAGCTCAAAGCCCTAGCCAAGGGTCGTGGGGGCTGCGGGAGCTAGTACACCAAGCTGGGGCACCCACAGCAGCGAGGACAAGGCTCCATCTGGTGAGTGACCATCCCTGGGGAGTGCGGGACAGATGGATGAACAGCGGTGGGAGGGGGGCCTCAGGGGCAGCAGAGAGCCCATCTACAATTTCTCTCCACCTTCTAGTCAGCCCGCTTCCTGAGTGGGTTGGGGAGGCTGTTTGACTTGAATCTTTGCTCTGCAAATGTCTGTGGTTTTAAGAAGTCAACTCAGCGGGCTGGGGTCCATAATCAATAAGAGCAAGAGAGAAGGATGGCCCCCTTGTAGCCAAAGTCTGCTCGGGGGACAAGGAACAGGGGATAAATTGGGAGATGGGATTAGGCTCCCGGAGGCAAAGTCAGTCAAAGATGCTTTTGTTCTTAAGCTAGAGATGTGGGGTGAGAAGAGAGGTTATGTGTGTGCTGTGCTTAGTCGCTCAGTCATGTCCGACTCTTTGCAACCCCATGGACTGCAGCCCACCAGGCTCCTCTGTCCATAGAATTCTCCAGTCAAGAATACTGGAGTGGGTTGCCATTTCCTCATCCAGAAGATCTTCTTGACCCAGGGATCAAACCCACATCTCCTGCATTGACAGATGGATTGTTTTACCACTGAGCCACCCTGGAAGCCCCAGAGAGGTCTCAGACCTCCCTGAAACATAATCCAGATAGTGGCGTTGGGGGAGTCTGACTTTCAGAACAAACTCCCACTGATGACCAAGGACATCCTTATCCTAGTCTTCCAAGGTCATCAAAGAAGGAGGTCCCACCACCCAGGCAGCCCTCCTGGTTGGAGCCCTCCACTTGGGGAGGCGCCCCAGGTCCCACCTTGGCCCTCCACCGGGAGCCTTCACACCCAGCTGCCTGGGGTGGGGTGAGGTTGGGTAGAAAGGATGTGGTTTCTGAAAGGGCACACCCAGGCCTGCTGCTTCCTCCCGGCCCCAGTGCCAACACGGCCATCAGGGTCTGGGAAGGTGGCCCAGAAGCAGCCAGGAGTGGGATGGATTTAGAGTGGAAGGCTGGAGCCAGGGATGATGGAGCTGGTGGGGTTAGGCTAGGGGCACATCAAAAAGGCCTCGAATGCTGCACTCAGAGAGTTCCACTGGCCAGGTCACCCGTGGTTCTGAGGAAAACCTTGACAACCACTGGCAGCCAAGGGAGCGCTTCCCCCACTGCCAAGCACCTTGAGCTCCCCAGCCACTGGAGTGAGTGAGTCCATCTGGGAGGACTTCCTGGCAGAGGCAGGCTTTTCACTGGACCTTGAAGCACCCGTGGAATATCAATCTCAAACCCATCAGTGCATCTGGTCTGGGACATTGCCCCCACTCCACCCCCCAAGCTCCGACACAGGGCCAGACACCTGCCAGCGCTCAGTACTGCTGCGGATGGAAGGATGGCTGTGTCGGCCAGTTGTGGGTTCAGAGCTGCACTCCCCTGTGTCTGCGTGGCTGTAGGCAAGTGTCCGCACTGCTCTGGCTTTGTCTGTGCTCCTCCATAGAATGTGCTGTGCTGTGGATCTTGCATGTGAGAGCATGGCTCAGTGCCCAGCATACAGTAGGCACTCTGAAACACTGTCCACCTTGCCCATTCTCTCATATTTTGTCCCTGTCCCACAGCCTGGCTATCCTGAGCACTCTCCACCCATGCCACACGTGTGCATCTGTAGAAACTCTGTGAGTCACATCTAGAAAGAGGGACTAGTCATGGGTGTCAATCTCCATCAAGCGTGCAGGGAGTAGTCTGTTATACAGAGTGAAGTACGTCAGAAAGAGGAAAACAAATATCACATATTAAGGCAGCCAATTAAGGCAATCAAACCAGTCAATCCTAAAGGAAATCAACCCTGAATATTCACTGGAAGGACTGATTATGATGCTAAAGCTCCAATACTTTAGCCACTTGATGCAAAGAGCCGACTCATTGGAAAATACCCTGATGCTGGGAAAGATTGAGGGCAGGAGGAGAAGGGGACAACAGAGGATGAGATGGTTGGATGGTATCACTGACTCGATGGACATGAGTTTGAGCAATTGGAGTTTGGGAGTTGGTGATGGACAGAGAAGCCTGGCGTGCTGCAGTCCATGGGGTCACACAGCTGAGCAACTAAACAAAAACAATTGACCACAGCCCACCAGGCTCCTGTGTCCATGGGATTTCCCAGGCAAAATACTGGAGTGAGTTGCCATCTCCTACACCAGGGGATCTCCCTGAACCAAGGATCAAACTCGAGTCTCTGTATTGATAGATGAATGAGTCACCTCATTCATCGGAGTCACCTGGGAAGCCCCCACAGTAAGGTAATGTTCTTAAATAAGTTGATGAATTCACAAAATGACTCTCTGCACCTGCTCTGGTGAATTAGTTAGATCGGTATTTGTCACAAGGTATAGTAAGGAAATTTCAGGCACAGTGTTCTTTCAGGGAAAGGAAGGTCTACTTTGTTGCTAAGGCAGCTTGTGAGTTGTAAAGCAGACCTGGAGCTCTGGTCCTTCTAAAGTTATTATGAAGTGCAGAAAGCAACTTCTGAGGGCAGGAGGAGAAGAGGGCAATAGAGATGAGATGGTTGGATGGCATCACCGACTCAATGGACATGAGTTTCAGCAAACTCTGGGAGTTGGTGAAGGACAGGAAACCTGGTGTGCTGCAGTCCATGGGGTCTCAGAGAGTGGAGATGACTTATTGACTGAACAGCAACATATTAATGCATGTATATATATATATGGACTCTAGAAAATGGTACCAATGAACCCATTTGCAGGGCAGTAATAGAGACAGACATAGACAACAGACTTGTGGATACAGGGGGAGAAGCTGGGACAAATTTAGAGAGTGGCATTGACATATACACCATCGTTGTTGTTGTGTCCAACTCTTGTGACTCCATGGACTGTAGCCCCCAAGGCTCCTCTGTCCATGGGATTTCCCAGGCAAGAATATTGGAGTGGGTTGCCATTTCCTTCTCCACGGGATCTTCCTGACCCAGGAATCAAAATTGGCAGGCAGATTCTTTACGACTGAACCACCAGGAAAGCCCAACATATATACAGTACCAGGTGTAAAGTAGCTAGCTAGTGGAAAGCTGCTGTATAGCACAGGGAGCTCAGTTCAGTGTTCTGTGATGACCTAGAGGGGTGGGATGAGGGGGTGGAGGGAGGCTCAAGAGTGAGGGGATATATGTATCCCCTCATATACATATGGAAGAGGACTGGAGACAAGACTTGGGGACCATTTGGTGACTCTAGACATGGCTCAAGCCCATGGGGAATCCAGGACAACATGCTGATTTCAGCTTTAATGAGGGGATGGATATGACTTGGGAAGAAGTTGTGTTTAAGATGTTTGTTACTTACCCTCTTTGCGTCTTGGTTTCCTCACCTGAACAACGGGAATGCTGGAAGCGTCAATAGCATCATGCCACCATAGGATGATTGTGAAGAGTAAAAGAATTATTGACGTAAAACCTTGGAGTGGTGGCTGGCAAGACATAAGCGCTTGTTAAATGTTAGCTTGTGTGCTATTACTTCATCCCCGGCCTTTGCGCTGGCATGACCCACACACATGGCCTTCTAGTTGGCACTCCCTCTGAATGCCCATCAACTTACCTAACCCTACACCAGCTGGCTGGTTCTTCCAGCTTCAGCCAATCTCTGCTGGGCTCACTAATGGATCCATGGGACATGCTGTCATGGAGGTGTCTCTGGAATCTGCCCTTTCTAGATGTCAGGGCACCATTGTGTCAAGAGAGGGTACCATCAACAAGATGGCAATCACCATCAATAAGATAGTAAAAGACCTCACTAAGATGGCAGAGATCCTCACCAAGATGGTAGATGCCCTCACCAACATGGAGGCTATCCCCACCAAGATGGCAGCTACGTCCATCAAGATGGAACACACTCCATACTCTTCACCCCCATCCAGACTCTCTTCCAGATCTTTGTATCATCTTTTAACACCTAGAACCAAAAGACCACCCTTTGGCAGGCCAAAGGGCTATTTACAACTTTAACTTGAGACATTCAAGGTCATTGGCCCTCTGCCTCCAATGACTAGCCCCCACCACACAAATCAACCCAGCCTTCCTCCTCCCTGACAACATCACAACCAGCCCAACAGCTCAATATTTAACTGTGGGCTGCTATGTTTATGATCTGGGGTTGGTTGAATCCACAGATGCAGAGAGCCAACTGTGGGGCTTGAACACTGGAGGATTTTGGTATTCATGACAGGTCTTGGAACCAACCCCACACAGGTTATAGAGGGATGGCCGTACATCATAACTTTGTACTAAGTAGGTATACCTGATCCTGTCCGTGGAGGGGATTCCTGAAAATATCCCTTCCCTGTGACATTTTACACCAGACCAAGCCATCCCTGGCCCATATTCTACCTTGCTTTCCTTTGCAGTATCTGTATCTTCTGTGGGTTTGTTGCTATGTCGGTTTTTCTTCTACTTTTAGTTCATGAGATCCTATTCTCTGATGTGCCTCAACTTTTGACTGACTGCCAGATACCGTTTACGAAAAACTGTAGATATTTCTGGTGGTTCTTCATGGTGCTATTTCCTTCCAGAGAGGTTTTACTTTTGCTTCTGGCAGATAGTGAAAGTAAAGGCAGGTGTTGCGTGCATGTTCTGTTGCTCAGTCATATCTGATTCTTTGCAACCCAACGGACTGTAGCCCGCCAGGCTCCTCTGTCCGTGGGATTTCCCAGGTAAGAATACTGGAGTGGGTTGCCATTTCCTCCTCCAGGGAATCTTCCTGACTCAGGGATGGAATCTGTGTCTCTTGCATCTCCTTCACTGGCAGGTGGATTCTTTCCCACTGCGCCACCTGGGAAGCCCCCAAAGGCAGGTGATTTCAGTCTAATCAGAAATTAAGCGGAGTTGAAGCTGAATTTTAGTCTGGGTGAAGGTTGCTCTGTTTCTCGTTGCTCCCTGCTCCTAGAATGAAGTTTTTGGTGACCCCATCTTTCCAGGGTCTATTTCTCCAGCCCCAGAAGATTGCCAGAATTCAGAATTCAGCTTCTCAGCCTCTCTCTGGCCTGCTTTGCACCGAAGAATTGCATTCAAATCAACAACTTGCTTGCGAGGGGAGGGTGGGGGAAACAGCACTGCATCATGCCTACTCACCTTTCTAGGATTCTGACCTCTCATATCCTGGTTTGACAACACCTTGATACTGAAGGTGTTTTTTTGCCTTCTGATTTTATCCAGTTTTTTTCAAAAAAGCTGATTCTGGTGGAAGGGTAAATCTGCAATGAGGTAGCCTGCCATCACTAGAAATAGTTATCCTGGTTGTATTTTTTCTAAGTATTTAAAATTATTTACTCATTTGTTTTTGGCTGTGCTGGGTCTTTGCTGCTGCGTGCAAGCTTTTCTCTAGTTGCAGCTAGCGGGGGCTACTCTTTGTTGTGGTACACGGGCTTCTCAGCTCAGCAGCTTCTCTCACTGCAGAGCATGAAGGCTTCAGTAGTTGTGGCTCCTGGGCTCCAGAGCACAAGTTCAGTAGTTGTGGTTCACAGGCTTAGTTGCTCCATGACAGGTGGGATCTTCGTGGACCAGGGATCGAACCTGTGTCTCTTGCATTGGCAGGCGGATTCTTAACCATTAACCCACCAAGGAAGTCCTTCCTGTTGTATTTTTAACATAAGATTTTTATCAAGCCTCCATTTCTGACTCTGCTCAGATCACCATGTTTCTCTGTTTCTGGCCTCCTGGGTCCCTGCCTTTGTTACCACCAGTTTGATGAAGGCCCCTCCTAACTTCTTACTGCCTTTGATTTCCCTGAAGTTCTCATATCTGCTGTCTACCCAAAGGTCTGGAAGATCCAAGAGGCATTTGCAGTCTGTCCAGGGAAAGTGATGGGAGATGAGGAATTAAAACCTGGAGCACAGCAGAGGAGGTAATTTTTTAAATCTCCTTGGGTTTTCCTCTGGATTTCTGTGTAAGCATCTAGATGTTTGTGTATAACTGTTCTCAGTCACTCAGTTGTGTTTGACTCTTTGCGAACTCATGGACTGTAGCCTGCCAGGCTTCTCTGTCCATGGGATTCTCTAGGCAAGAATAATGGAGTGGGTTGCCATTTCCTACTCCAGGGGATCTTCCCGACCCCGGGATCAAACTCGTGTCTCTTGCATCTCCCACAATAGCAGGTGGATTCTTTACCACTGAGCCATCTGTTAACATATGTCTGACTGCTTATGTGTATGTGTTTGCCATTGTCTGCAAGTGCTGGAGAGTGTGTTGGGAAGTGGGAAGTGTTGGTGTATCGAGTATGGTGCGGTATCTTTCAAGTTTTTTTTTGATGTGGATTTATAAAGTCTTTATTGAGTTTGCTGTTAATACGATACTGCCTGCTTTATGTTTTGGTTTTTTAGCCATAAGGCATGTGGGATCTTAGTTTCCCAGCCAGGTATCCAACCCTCATCCCCTACACTGGAAGGCAAAGTCTTAACCACTGGACTACCAGTGTGTTACATTTGTAGAGTGTATTTTTATGTTTTTTTGTAGTTGAAGATTCAGGTGCCACCTACTCAATAGGATAGTGGAAATGATGAGGGAGGTGCAGATGAGGGTCACCAAGGCCAGTGGGGAGAGCAAGAAGTGACCAAGGACAGAGCCCTGTGTATATAGAGTTCAAAGGTCAGGCAGAAACAGGAAGAGGAACCAAGTCAAGAAGGGAGACTGAGAAGGAACAGACAGAGAAACAAGAGGCCTGTGAGGGATGGATTTCAGGAAGACAGTGGTCAGACCTGTCCCATGAATGTGAGACTGAAAAATGCCTGTTACAGATTTAGCCACAGAGAGAGCTAGAAGACTGAAAGGGATGGAAATAAGACTTCAGGGGGTGGTGGAGTCAAGTAGGTGTGTGTTGGTAAAGACAGAAGTGTGGATGACCCTTTGAGAAGGCAGGGTGGAGGCTGAGAGGTCACTGAAGAGAGAAGGAACAGCCAGGAATTTTTCAGAAGAGGTGGCAAGAATACACAGAAGAACTGTACAGAAAAGATCTTCATGACCCAGATAACTGGGTCAGATAACATGACTTCATGATGGTGTCATCACTCACCTAGAGCCATACATTCTGGAATGTGAAGTCAAGTGGGCCTTAGAAAGCATCACTACGAACAAAGCTAGTGGAGGTGATGGAATTCCAGTTGAGCTATTTCAGATCCTTAAAGATGATGCTGTGAAAGTGTTGCACTCAATATGCCAGCAAATTTGGAAAACTCAGCAGTGGCCACAGGACTGGAAAAGGTCAGTTTTCATTCCAATCCCAAAGAAAGGCAATACCAAAGAATGCTCACACTACTGCACAATTGCACTTATCTCACATGCTAGTAAAGTAATGCTCAAAATTCTCCAAGCCAGGCTTCAACAATACATGAACTGTAAACTTCCAGATGTTCAAGCTGGTTTTAGAAAAGGCAGAGGAACCAGAGATCAAATTGCCAACATCTGCTGGATCATCGAAAAAGCAAGAGAGTTCCAGAAAAACATCTATTTCTGCTTTATTGACTATGCTTTGACTGTGTGGATCACAATAAACTGTGGGAAATTCTGAAAGAGATGGGAATAGCAGACCACCTGACCTGCCTCTTGAGAAACCTATATGCAGGTCAGGAAGCAACATTTAGAACTGGACATGGAACAACAGACTGGTTCCAAATAGGAAAAGGAGTACGTCAAGGCTGTATATTGTCACCCTGCTTATTTAACTTCTATGCAGAGTACATCATGAGAAATGCTGGGCTGGAAGAAGCACAAGATGGAATCAAGATTGCTGGGAGAAATGTCAATAACCTCAGATATGCAGATGACACCACTCTTATGGCAGAAAGTGAAGAGGAACTAAAAAGCCTCTTGATAAAAGTGGAAAAGGAGAGTGAAAAAGTTGGCTTAAAGTTCAACATTCAAAAAACGAAGATCATGGCATCTGGTCCCATCACTTCATGGGAAATAGATGGGGAAACAGTGGAAACAGTGTCAGACTTTATGTTTTGGGGCTCCAAAATCACTGCAGATGGTGATTGCAGCCATGAAATTAAAAGACGCTTACTCCTTGGAAGGAAAGTTATGACCAACCTAGATAGCATATTGAAAAGCAGAGACATTACTTTGCCAACAAAGGTCCGTCTATCAAGGCTATGGTTTTTCCAGTGGTCATGTATGGATGTGAGAGGTGGACTGTGAAGAAAGCGGAGTGCTGAAGAATTGATGCTTTTGAACTGTGGTTTTGGAGAAGACTCTTGAGAGTCCCTTGGACTTCGAGGAGATCCAACCAGTCCATTCTAAAGGAGATCAGTCCTGGGTGTTCATTGGAAGGACTGACGCTGAAGGTGAAACTCCAATACTTTGGCCACCTCATGCGGAGGGTTGACTCATTGGAAAAGACCCTGATTCTGGGAGGGATTGGGGGTAGGAGGAGAAGGGGACGACAGAGGATGAGATGGCTGGATGGCATCACCGACTCAATGGGCATGAGTTTGAGTGAACTCCGGGAGTTGGTGATGGACAGGGAGGCCTGGCGTGCTGCAATTCATGGGGTCACAAAGAGTCGGACACGACTGAGCAACTGAACTGAACTGAACTGAAGTGAGGAAGATTCCACCACCAGGAGGCAGCACTTGTATGAACAAGCGAGGGCTGGCATCCACACAGATGCACATACAGATAAAGCAACAGACTTGTAGACACAAGGAAACCACAGGCCAATACCAAGCTCTCCCCCAAATACTGGAAGCAGATCTCCCCAAGTCCCAGGTGAGTCATGTAGAACCCATCCCACAGATATGGGCATTCACACAAATACATACAGAGGATCACAGAGATTTTAAAAACCACATAGATAATATTATTCAGCCATTTTTAAAAAAAAGGATACTTTGCCTGTTACAACAACATGGATAGACTTTAAAGGCATTATGCTAATGAAATAAATAAGTTCTCAACGCAAATGCTATGTGATCTCATTTATATGTAGAACTTAAAAAAAATAAACGGTGACAACCAAACTCATAGAAAAAGAGATCAGATTTGTGGTTACTAGAGACAGGGAGTGGGGTGGGGAAATTGGATGAAGTTGGTCAAAAGGTTCCAACTTCCAGTTGTAAGATGAGTAAATCTTTGATGTAACGTATAACATGATGGCTACAGTTAACGTTGCTATATGGTGTCTTTGCTTCCCTGGTGGCTCAGTCAGTTAAGAATCCACCTGCAGTGCAGGAGATGCAAGAGATGTGGCTTTGATCCCTGGGTTGGCAAGATCCCCTGGAAAAGGAAATGGCTATCCACTCCAGTATTCTTGCCTGGGAAATCCCATGGACAGAGGAGCCTAGTGTGCTACAGTCCACGGGGTTCCAAGAGATGGACATGACTTAGCAACTAAACCAACCACCAACCAGGAGAGTAAATCCTACAAGTTCTCATCAGAACAACAACAACAAAAAACATATTTTTTCTTTTCTTGGTATCTATATGGGTTGATGACTTCTCTGGTGGCTCAGACATGACTCAGCAACTTCACTTTTTATGGATTGATGGATGCTAACGAAATTTACTGCACTAATCATTTCACAATATATTAAGTCATTATGATGTAAACCTTAAACTTATACAGTGATGTCAGTCAACTATACCTCAATGAAACTAGGAGGAAACATTGATATAAACACCCCTATATACACACACCCCCATAGACAAGTTGACACTCAAGATTTAAAAACATGCTATGTGCTGACACACAAAAGGACTTTGTGTTCACACTCACTCAGTTGTATCCAACTCTTTGTAATCCCAAGGACTGCAGCACACTAGGCTCCTCTGTCCATGGGATTTCCCAGGCAGGAATACCAGATTGGGTTGCTATTTCCTCCTCCAGGGGATCTTCTGGACCCAGGGATCAAACCCAGGTCTCTGCACCTCCTGCATTGCAGGCAGATTCTTTACCACTGCATCGCCTGGGAAGCTGTCACACAAATGCACTGTCAAAAGCATAGTGTGTGCATGCTCAGTGAGTTCAGTTGTGTCCAGCTCTTTGTGACCCCCTGGACTGTAGCCCACCAGGCTCCTCCGTCTATGGAATTCTCCAGGCAAGAATGCTGGAGTGGTATCCCATTCTCCAGGGGATCTTCCTGACCCAGGGATCAAACCCAGGTCTCCTGCATGGCAGGCAGATTCTTTAACATCTGAGCCACCAGGGAAGCCCTCAAAAGCAGAGACAATGACAAACACTCATACACAAACACTCAGACATTCACGCATACCCAAGCCCACCGACCTCAAGACCCAGTCTATACCTGTGTCCTGAGGACTCTCTCACTGCTCTCTTCTGCTCCTCCTGGGAATGTCTTGTATTAATACAGCCAGAGCAAGAGGCCTAGAGGGCAAGGGAGGTGTGGGGTAATGCTAAGTGCTCGGCCTCCCCCAAGGCTGCAGTCCTGCCTCCCCCGTCTCCCGCCCCAGTCCCCAGCTGCCATCAGCTGATGTGTCTGGCAGCCCCTGCAGACAGTCTCCGCCCCTCTCGCTGGCAGCCCTGTCCTGGCAGGGCTTCCCAGCCGAGCGCCTTCTTCATCCTGCCGTTCACTCACACGCTCGCACGCACGGCCCCCATGGCCAGCTCGGCGCTCAACCACTCCTGGCCGGCTCTCTCCAAGTTCTGGCTGAAGCGGTGGGCCTTTAAGAGAGGTAAGGGGGCATGCAGTGAGTAGTGGGCACTGGCCACCCAGGCTCCCTGGACAGCCTGCTGCCCACCATCCCACTCCAAACCTTTTCTCAGCTCAGGGTACAGACACTGCCTGAATCAGCCCCAGATGATCTCTGCTTCCCCAGGGCCCCCATGGAACATCACAGACTTGTGGGGTCCCTCTTGTCTCAGAGGAGATGTCTCCCCAAGCTCTGCCAGGAGGTTGTCTTGGAAGGTAAATTTGTGGATGGACAATTCGCCCTAGACCTGGGGCAGCCTGGTGGCTTCCTGGGGGTTCCTGATGCTACTTGTTCCCCGGGTGGGTGCAGGACAGAGGCTCAGAGAGGCAGCAAGAGGAAGGTCTGAGACATCCAGAGATTCAAGTAGACATGCCCTGGAATATGCACACACATACACATTGGCTGGTAGCACTCCCCCACACCGGGTCCCAGGACCTCAGTTTACCTCTGGGAGCTGGATAGACTCTTGTATCATATCCCCCAAGGTCCGGGTGAATTGCTTTTGCAAAAAGGCACTTCTTAAATCTCAGCAAGAGTTTAGTCCTGAAAGATAGCCAGATAGTGTCCAAGGCCACGGGGCACAGGGGGATTGTGTGATAGGAACTCCCCCTACCCCTTGCTTAAGCTGGGTACTTGTTAGTGAGTGAGTTTCCGTGCAGGAGACGAACCATGGAGAAGACCCATTCGCTTCTTCATGACATACGCTCTGGTTGAGGACCTGTAGTGTGCCAGGCACTCTGCTGGAGGAGATAGGGCTAGCAGGGGACCTGGAGGCTGGGGCTGGGGAGGGAGAGGGTGGCCTGGGGACTGGGATGCAATAGAAGAACAGTCATAGTGGTAGAAATTGCTGCCAGCTGTTGAGCCCTTGTGAAGCCGGACTCAGAAAGGAGGCGTGATGAACTCAAGGTCACACAGCAAGTATATACTGAAAGACCCATGCTTTGAAACCCATTCTGTTCCAAGGCCACCTCTGGAGTGTGTTCTGGGCAGTGAAGGAAGCTACCAGTGTGAGTGGGGAGGGGGGGCTTGCAGAGAGTGTTTAAATCCACCAGTGGATGGCTATGCTAGAGAATTAGGGTATCAGCCATGGATCACGAAGATGTCCACATCCTTATGAAGGTCTAGCCACTCCTGGCCACCCAGCCCACCCTGTCTCCCCACCCCAGGCAGGTTGAAGCTATGATTTATAGGCTGGCAGGTGGGGGAGTGAGCTGTGGGAACCAGTGGCAACTCTTAAACCCTTTTATGGCGAGGGCTGCAGGGGTTGCTGGTGTAAGAGGCTGCCTAGAACCTGAATCCAAGCTGCTAGGCGGCTCCTTAGAGAGAAGCTTGGGGGTGCGGCACAGAGAGGGGCTCCCTAACCGTGTCCTTCCCGTCTCTAGCCTTTCTGTGCCCTCCTCTTACGCTCTGTAACTGGCTGTCTGGGCACCAGACGGGGCCTCCTGGGAAAATAATGGAGTAGATGTGGGGAGCCAGACAAGGCTAGGGAAGGGGGGTTGGGATTTGCAGCAGGGCAGAGCCCCACTGGCCCTTTCCCTCGGTTGCTCAGTTACTCATTTTGGCCACACTTTTTCCACTCTTTCCCTAGTATATGATAAGCATGTATATCATGAGTACATTCTGTGTCTCAACTTGGTTTCCTTCTTGCCTGGCTTCTCTGCCACAGTCCTGCCTCCTTCCATCTAGAGCTCTCCCCACCCTCATCCCCTAGGAATACCATCTCCAGAATGCAGAGCAATCACTGCCACTGGACACTGCCACACGACTTATCCCAACTATCCGTCCTTTCATCCATCCATGCATCCATCTAACCATCCACTTTTTTATCCATCCAACCAGTCAGGTAGCCAACTATCCATTCATGCCTCCATGTATCCATGTTTTCATCCATCCATCCATCTAACCATCTACCCATTCATCTACTCAACAGAGAGACAGCCAACTATCTATCCATGCATCCTTGGATCTATGCATCCATCCACCTATCCATCCAAAGACCCATCCAACTAGTTATCCATCTAAACGTCTACTCATTCATCCATCCAACCAGCCAGCCAGTCAACCATCCACCTATGTGTCTACACATTCTTCCCTCCCTCTAACCACCCATTAATCCATATAGGTAACCATCCACCCATCTAAACATCCATTCATCCAACCGTATAGCCAGACAACTTTCCCTTCAGCCAGCCAGCCAATGAACTAGCCAGCTATCCAACAACCATCTATCCAACAATTCATCCAATTCATCCATCCACCCTTCCATCCAATCATTTATCCACCCATCTATCCATTCATCAGCTCACCACAGAATAGCTCTGTGGTTAGGAGCCCTTGCTTTGGAATAAGAAATACCTGGCTTCCCATCTCAGCTCTGCCTCTTGACAGCCTGGTATGACCTTGGACAAGTCAGTACACCTCTCTGAGCCTCAGTTTCTCCTTCCATAATGTGGGGACTCAGAGGGTTGTTGTTAAGATAGAAGAATGGAAAGAACATGACAGGCTTAGCATGAAGCAAGACATATTGGAACTGATCAAGAGACTTGGGGGATGTAAAAGTGGGTTGGATACAGAACTTGCCCCCATGGACCTTGGAGTGGGAGTCAGAAAACCTTTTCTGT
This sequence comes from Bos indicus x Bos taurus, assembly GCF_003369695.1. Lineage (NCBI taxonomy): Eukaryota > Metazoa > Chordata > Mammalia > Artiodactyla > Bovidae > Bos > Bos indicus x Bos taurus. The sequence goes on along the minus strand of NC_040082.1, from coordinate 94,282,315 downwards.
AAAGGGCCAGGGAGTAATACCTCCAGCTTTGCAGGTGATATGGTCTCTGATGCAACTATTGGACACTGTCATTGTAGCATGATGACAGCCACAGACAGCAAGGCACATGAATGGGTGTGGCTGTGTGCTACTAAAATTTTATTTACAAAATCAGGTGTTGAGCCAGAATTGGCCTGTGAAACTCCTGGTCTAGAAGGGAACAAGTAGTCCAATTAAAGTACATCCAGAAGCAGAAAAGGGGTGCGTGCGTGCATGCTTAGTCCCTCAGTCATGTCTGACTCTTTGCAGCTTCATGAACTGTAGCCCACCAGGCTCCTCTGTCCATGGGATTCTCCAGGCTAGAATCCTGGAGTGGGTTGCCATGCCCTCCTCTAGGTGATCTTCCTAACCCAGGGGTTGAACTCGAGTCTCTTATGTCTCGTGCATTGGCCCAGGGGTTCTTAGCCACTAGCAAACCAATCCAAAGTTTTCTGGCTAAGACCATCTACAGAGGATCAGAGGGACCCCTTGGTTGCCAGGCAGAAGAGTGGGAAAGAGTGGTGGGAACTGCACAGAGGTGCACAGGAGAATGGTGAGTTAGGAGCTCAGGCATTTGGGGGGAGTTGAGCGGGCAGACTGAAAAGTGCTCAAATGTCCTTGTAAGGGGACTGGTGTCTATGGGGTGGGGACCAGACGAAGGAGGGTGACTCTGAAATGTCATGCCAAGAAGACACATCTTCTTCTACTGGGATGGAAGAAGCCAACTATTGTTGGCAATGGTTTGTACAGGAAAATCCCAATGAGAGTTGCGATTGTAGGGACTTCCCTGATGGTCCAATGGTTAAGGACTCCGTACTCTCAATGCCAAGGGCATGAGTTTGATCCCTGCTTGGGGAACTAGGATCCTGCATGCCTGGATAGCATGACCAAAAAGAAAAAAACTTGTGGTTGTGTAGAGAGAGCACTGTTGTGTTTAGTCACTAAGTTGTATGCGACTTTTTGCGACCCCGTGGTCTGTAGCCACTAGGCTCCTCTGTCCATGGAATTCTCCAGGCAAGAATACTGGAGTGGGTTGCCATTCCCTTCTCCAGGGGATCTTCCTGACCCAGGGATTGGACCCAGGTCTCCTGAATTGGCAGGCAGATTCTTTAATGCTGAGCCATCTGGGAAACCAGATAGAGCATAATGGAGGCTGATATTAAGATCATATCAAAGGCAAAACCAAAGAAGGACGGAGGGACTGCCCTGGTGGTTTAGAGGTTAGGACTGTGCTCCCAGTGAAGGGGCTCTGGGTTCAATCCCTGGTCAGGAAACTAGATCCTACTTGCTGCACCTGAGAGTTTGCATGCCACAACTAAGACCTGGCACAGCCAAATAAGTAAATAAAGCTAAAGAAATGGAAATTTTTTTAAAAAAGAGGGGTGGGGAATTGACAGGGCTTGGTGTCCTGAGGGGTTGGGAGGAGGCGAGGCTCGAGTTCGGGTTTCTGGTGGGGGTCACTGGGGAGACACTACAGTCACACTGATACATAGACCCCAAAGGAGAAAGGAAGACAAGGAGTTTGGTCTTAACAGCTTGAGGTTGGAGTGCAGGTGGGGAGATCAGGCAGTGGTGACCAGAGGCCACTGAAGACAAAGACTGGAGCTTGAGAGAATCTGTCACCAGAACCAAGCTCAGAGTGTGACTTCAGAGTCAGGGCTCAGTGTGTGCCTGGGGTCAGTGTTTAGTGTGTGATGAGGATTGGGGTACAGCTTGAAGCTCTAGGATGGGAACTCAGTCCATGACTCCAGTACTGGGACTCAGTCTATGACACCACAATCAGGGCTTAGAGTATGATGCCAGGACCGAGGTTCAGTCAATGACACTGGGACAGGGATTCAGTCTGTGACCCAAAGATTGAGGCTCAGCATGTGATGCAGAGATCAGAATGGACTCTGTCTTCAGGGTCAGGCTCAGCCTGTTCCTGGGTCAGAAATGACGTGAAGTGACAGTTGCTTCAGTCGTGTCCAACTCTTTGTGACCCCGTGAACTATAGCCCGCCAGGCTCCTCTGTCCATGGGATTTTCCAGGCAAGAGTAGTTACTGAGTGGGTTGCCATGCCCTCCTCCAGAGATGGAACCCACATCTCTTACATCTTCTGCATTGGCAGGCAGATTCTTTACCATCTAAGCCACCAGGGAAGCCACACATTCCTGGGTCAGAAGCATCCATCCAAAGAATCAACTTTTACCTTCAGCCTTTGGGTCCCAGACCTGCAGGGTCACAGATGCAAGGATGAGGTTCAAGCCTCTGTGAAGCCCCCATCCAGGAAAGCAGGCACACCCAGCAGCCTGTCCTGAGGCCCCCTGGGATCTTGGCCAAGGGATGAAACTGCCTCTCAGGGAGTCTCTCCCTCTTTTTTCAAGCTGCCATCAGCCTCCAGGACTCACCCCCACATCTGGCTTTTCTCGTCCTTCACAGCCTGCTTGTTTTATTCCAACATCTCCCCGAGTCATAGAAGCTGCCTTGTGGGAGATGCAGGGCTGAATGAGGGCAGCCGAACAGAGGCCCTAACCCAGCTTGGGATAGTAGCTAGGAGAGCAGCGGTGGTTTCTAGAATATACCGTGATGGGAATCCCCAGCTTCCCAGTGGTTAGGACTCGGTGCTTTGACTTTCACTGCTGGGGGCCAGGTTCATTCCCTAGTTGGGAATCATGATCCCACAAGCCTTGTGGCATGGTCAAAAAAAAAAAAAAAATAGGAGTGTTGTGAATGATTACCACAATCAATTTTAGAAGGTTTTCATCACCCCCAAAAGAAATCTGAATCCTTTATTCATCACTCCAAAGTTCCCCATTTCTCCCCAGCCTTGCATGCTAAGTCACTTCAGTTGTGTCTGACTCTGCAATCCCATGGACTGTAGCCCGCCAGGCTCCTCTGTCCATGGGATTTCCCAGGCAAGAATACTGGAGTGGGTTGCCATCCCCTTCTCCAGGGCATCTTCCTGACCCCAGGGATCGAACCCGTGTCTCCTGCATTGGCAGGTGGGTTCTTTACCACTAGTACCACCTGGGAAGCCTCTCCCCAGCCTTGCTGCTACTGCTGCTAAGTCGCTTCAGTCGTGTCCGACTCTGTGCAACCCCACAGACAGCAGCCCACCAGGCTCCTCTGTCCCTGGGATTCTCCAGGCAAGAATACTGGAGTGGGTTGCCATTTCCTTCTCCAATGCATGAAAGTGAAAAGTGAAAGTAAAGTCGCTCAGTCGTGCCCAACTCTTAGTGACCCCATGGACTGCAGCCCACCAGGCTCCTCCGCTCATGGGATTTTCCAGGTAAGAGTACTGGAGTAGGGTGCCATTGCCTTCTCCGTCCCCAGCCTTAGACAACAACTAATCTACTTTTTGCCCCTATAGATACACCTGTTCTGGACATTTCATATAAATGAAATCCACTAACATGGGATATTTTGTGAAATGACTTCTGCAACGTCACATGATATCTGTCTTCGAGGTTCATTCATGGTATAATAGGTTTCAAAACGCCATTCCCTTTTGTATTCTTCTTTTGTTTATTTGTTTGTTTGTGGGATCTTAGTTCCCTGCCCAGGGGCTTAGTTCCCTAACCTCGGCAGTTAAAGCACTGAGTTCTAACCATTGGACCTCCAGGGAATTCCCAGAACTCCCCCCCGTTTCTTATTATGACTGAAAAACATTCCATTGTATGGATGGACCACATTTCGTGTATCTATTCATCTGTTTATGAACATTTGGATTGTTTCCACCATTTTTTTTTTTTTTTTTTTTGGTCGCCCTGGATTTTTGTTGCTGCTCAAAGGCTTTCTCCAGTTGCAGCAAGTGGGGCTACTCTCTAGCTGCGGTGCACGGGTGTCTCATGGCAGCGGCTTCTCTTGCTGTGGATCACAGGCTGTAGGGTGTGTGGGCTCCAGTAGTTCTGCATCTCATGGGCTTAGTTGCCCTGCAGGGTGTGGGATCTTCCCAGGCCTGGGACCAAGCCCGTGTCCCCTGCATTGGCAGGCAGATTCTTAACCACTAGACCACATAGGAGGTCCTTAAGTTTTTATTTATATATTTATTTATTTATTGTTTATTGAAGGATAATTGCTTTACAGAATTTTGCTGTTTTCTGTCAAACCTCAACATGAGTCAGCCACAGGTATACATATAGCCCCTCCCTTTGAACCTCCCTCCCATCTCCCTCCCCATCCCACCCCTCTAGGTTGATACAGAGCCCCTGTTTGAGCTTCCTGAGCCATAGTATGCTTAAGTTTTCGAAGAACTGCCAAAATGTTTTCCAAACTCCTTAAGTTTTTCACACCCATGTAATAGCTTTTCATTCATCTATTTATGGAATGTGTTTATTCCTGTCTTGGCTGTTTTCTGCTGTTCTTGCTACTTCCCAGTAATTTTGCATTCATAATTTCATACTCTTTTTCTTAAAAAAAGTAGCCCTCCAAATTATACAAGTGTCATGCCCCCAAAAACGTAGGGCAGTGTTGGTATATACACAGCTGGGAGGAGAAGGAAGGTAAGTGGCTACAGACAGCTCATCCTACTTTGGGATAGAAAAAGACAGCATCATCTCTTCTCATCTGCGGGCCACGGTGGTTATAGGTGGAGTGGCCACAAAGTGGCCACCCCACTGGTACCCTTTGGAGGGCAAAAGCGTGGTACTGTGGGAGGTTTTGTTTTATTTATTTCTTTGGCTATGCCGGGTCTTAGTTGTGGCACACAGAATCTTTTAATTGTGGCATGTGGGATCTAGTTCCCAACCAGGGATCAAACCCAGGTTCCCTGCACTGAGAGCATGGAGTCCTAGTCCCTGGACCACCAGGGAGGTCCCATAATGTTCATCATTACTTGACTCAGCAGCATAAACCAGGACTGTGTCCAGCAAGCCAGGAGATGGGATCACCCAGCCACAGAGGACCTGAGCTAAGGAATGAAGGAGGCCCTAACTGGCACTGCCCAAGGACCCCACCATCCCACTCCCCACCCCAGCCCAGCCCCTCGGGGCTCTTACTGGCTCTTACCGCAAACGTGCTGGTCCGTCTCTCCAAGTACCACCTCCACCTTCCCCCAGCTCCTCCACTGTCACCTCTACACACACTTCTCTTAGCTCCCCAGTTTCAACAGGACCTGGGATGTCATGGCAGGGGGCGTGGAGGCATGAAAGGAGGCCAGGGGTCAAGATAATGCAGTGCAATGACGTGCAGGGCAATGCCCAGGACAGAGGCACCATGGGAGGAGGGTGGATGGACATTTCTGCAGTGAGTAGGATGAGGTCTTCAGGCAGGTGGCCCTGGAACAGGAACGGGGTGCTCTTAGGCAGTGGGTCCCGCCTAAGGGGCAGAGACAAGGCGCAGAGGAGGATCCTGGTGGACATCGGTGGCTGAGCCAAGACATTCGACCTTTTTCCTCCAGGTGGTGGGGCACCTCCATGGGGATTCGAATAGGGAGGCACGATATGCTCTAGAAGCCGTGCAAGGGGCAGAGGGAGAGAGACAGGACACCTGTGTCTCCCTCAGCAAAAGGCTCAGTCCAGGACTTCCCTGGTGGTCCAATGGTTAAGAATCTATCTGCCAATGCAGGGGACGTGGGTTCAATTCCTGGTTTGGGAAGATCCCACATGCTGTGGGGTGATTAAGCCCATGTGCCACAACTACTAAAGCCCGAGCTGTAAGGCCCTCGAGCCACAACTGCTGAGCTTGTGGCCTGCAACTACTGAAGCCCATATGTACTAGAGCCTCACACCGCAACCAGTGAGCCCCCGAGCTGCAACTGCTGAAGCCCACGTGCCTAGAGCCTGTTGCCCACAACAAGAGAAGCTACTGCAATGAGAAGCCTGACCACTGCAACAAAGAGAAGCCCCTGCTCACTGCAACTAGAGAAAGCCTACATGTGGCAACAAAGACTCAGTGCAACCAAAAATAATAATAAATAAAAAAATTTTTTAAATAATGCACTGGGAAGAATTCTGAGGGGGCCATGGCTCAGGAGGAAAGAGCCGTGTGCCTGAACAGAAATGTCTGCTCCAGGCTCAGGATGAGTGGTGGGGAGTGGTGGCATGTATGTTGGCTTACAGATCATCGGTACCATCCTCCCCTGCAACCCCATTTTACAGATGAGAAAACTGAGGCCCAGATGCAGCATTTGGGGCCCAACTCTTCAGGCCTCACAGCTCAGGTCTAACACCTTGTCCCTCCTTTCCCACAGGCTCTGAGCCCAAGCCATGTGTCCAGCCCTTTGACTCTGGAGCTGCAGATTCAGCCACCAAGAGCAGCAGTGGACCCTGGAGGCCTGAGGACCCAGACTTCTCCACTATGGAGGATGAGCAGGCAGGTGTCCAACTGCTGAGATGGGCAGGAGTTGATGACTCCAGGGGAGCAAGTACACTTTGTTTAGCACCTGGGTTTTACCAGGCACTTGTGTGCAATATTTCAGGGAATTATTAAAACATAGCAGAGTGGTTATTATGCCATTCCACAGGTGAGGAAATGAACCCTTTATGGAACAAGAAGAGGGAGCACGGGATGAGTAGAGTGGAGGGATGATGGCTGGAAGGAGGAAAGGAAGGAAGGATAGAAGAAGACATGGATGATGGATGGATGGATGGAAGGACATTTTGACAGAAGAGATGGATGGATGGACAGATGGATAGATGGGTGGGTGGATGGATGGAAGGACTGACAGAAGAGATGGATGGATGGATAGAAGAATCAAGGGAAGAAAGGAAGAGAGGGAGGAGGGAAGGGTGGCTAAATGGATGCATGGGTGGGTAGATGGATCAATGAAGAAGGAAGGAAAAGCTCCCATGAGGAGCTCTGAGCTAGAACATCCCTGCAGAGTCATCCCAAATTAGGCTGAAATGACCAAGCCATTGCATCCCCACACCAATAAGTCATGGCCTGTGGACTGCCCAGGAAGGGATATGACTTCCTGGGAGGAGGCTGACAGCTGACAGCCGTCTGCTGATAGCCACCCACCCCTTAGCATCTGGGGCAACACATCCTCACCAAAGGGGGAATCTGGGTGGCATTTTGGACCACCCACCACACTAAGGAAAGAGGCTTCATTATAGTCAAACCATATACAGGGAATTCTGTGTATCTGCTGGTATTGTTTTTTAAATTTTATTGATTGATTGATCAAGGCGGTGCTAAATTTTCATTGCTGCGTGTGGGCTTTCTCTAGTTGCAGTGACTGGGGGCTGCCCTCCAGTTGTGATGCACAGACTTCTCATTGCTTCCCTGCTGCAGAACATGAGCCCTAGAGTGCTCCGGCTTCAGTAGTTGTGGCTCACAGCCTTAGCTTACCCACAGCAGGCGGAATCTTCCCTGGACCAGGGATGGAACCTGTGTCCCCTGCTTTCGCAGGCCGACTCTTAACCACTGGACCACCAGGGAAGTCCACCCCTTATTTTGGAGAAGAGCACACTGGGGTCCAAGAGGGAGAGAATTTGCCTCGGTGTTGGGAAGAGTCCAGAGTAAATGAAGAGAGACCTGAGACTCAGGCTTAGCCCTAGAGCCTTCCAGGGCTCTGTATATATTGGAATAGGGACCGTGGGCAGCAGGCAGTTGGGCAGCTAGGATGGTGATGGAGAGACCACGCATCTGGGGAAGCAGGGAGCCCTGGGTGTGCTCGCTGAGCACCTACCACCTCCAAAGAAGCCCTGCCACCCACATCCTCATCCTCATCTTGTTGGCCACCAGAGCTGGAGGCAGCAGATGGCGATGTCCCTGCCCCTTCTGTCCAAAAGCCCTGTATAGCATCAGACCTGTACAGCTCTCAGTGCTATCCACGTCTGTCCCTGCCTTTCCGCTGCCCTGGTGGAGGCCACCATAGTTGCTCACCCAGGTGATCTGCACAGGCATCTTCGCTGCTTCAAGCCCATCTGGGCTCTGCATCTTGCGTCATCTCTCTGAAGGGGAATCACCACCTCCTCTCCCCCAGCCTCCCTACCACTACTGTTGGGAACTTAGAGATTAAATCCTTCCTTGGGCTCCCAGGCCTGCTGATACAGCTCCATCCCCCCTACCCCAACACACACACACACACACACACACACCTCCAGCCAAAAGGAAATCTTGCCAGTCCTGCAGGCTTCTGAACATCCTGTTCTTTTAATGCCTGGAATGCCCTCACCCAGAGCCTCCGCCTAGCTAACTCCTACTCATTGCTCAGGGTGTCCCTCATTGTCACTTCCTCCAGGAAGCCCTCCCGATTTCTTCCTTCCTTCTTCTTTTTTTACATTTAGTAGGAGTTCTCATTGAAATATGCATGCATTTTAATGAAAAGTATGTATCAGATCAGATCAGATCAGATCAGTCGCTCAGTCGTGTCCGACTCTTTGCGACCCCATGGACTGTAGCCTACAAGGCTCCTCTTTACTGGAGTGGATACACAGGTAAGATATAGATTATTTTAAAATATATGCAATTGGCTATATATATTGACCTATATAGCCAGTTCAAGAAATCACTTACCTGTCACATAGACACTATGTGATTGGATATACAGTTTGGGGGCTTAATTTTGGTTATGGAAGCTGTCTAAAGATGGTCTAACCTGTCCTAATTGAGTTATCCTTAGTAGATTTTGCATACCAGTGATTACCCCAGTGGTTGGTCCATTTTAAAAGAGGGATTTTTTGTATGATCTGGCTTAGAATAAATCTAATTTTTCAAACTTAAAAAAATTAAGTTTTAAAAAATAATAACAAAAAAGGGATTTCCTAAGTAGAACTCCAGTCCAGAATTCTTGTCCCTCCAGAGTCAACTGTCCCCTCCTGTTCTTTCTAGCCCACTTTCTACTTTCTAGAACATTCACTCATACTTGATTGTCATTGCAGGGTTTAATCATTGGTCTACTCCAATTAGCTCCATCTGGCAGGGCCCCAGAGGAAGATCCCTGATTCCTGAAGTATTAAAAACAACCACCATAATATGGGCTTGGCCAAAAAGTGTGCTCAGGTTTTTCCGTAAGATGTTATAGAAAAACCCAAATGAGCTTTTTGGCCAAACCCATATCTGCTTCCACTGATCAAGGGCTTGCTGATAAGTCACTTCAGTCGTGTCTGACTCTGTGCGACCACATAGATGGCAGCCCACCAGGCTCCTCCGTCCCTGGGATTCTCCAGGCAAGAACACTGGAGTGGGTTGCCATTTCCTTCCCCAATGCATGAAAGTGAAAAGTGAAAGTGAAGTCACTCAGTCGTGTCTGACTCCTAGTGACCCCATGGACTGCAGCCCACCAGGCTCCTCCGTCCATGGGATTTTCCAGGCAAGAGTACTGGAGTCGGGTGCCATTGCCTTCTCCGGATCAAGGGCTTACAAGATGTAAATATCATCTCATTTCACCTGCCTAGCAATCCTACAAAAAGGCAACATAAGGTTTCCCTGGGTGGCTCAGTGGTGAAGAATCCGCCTGCCAATGCAGGAGACAAGGGTTTGATCCCTGGTCTGGGAGGATTCCACAGGCTGCGGAGCAACTGGGCCCGTGTGCTCCAACTACTGAGCCTGTGCGCTAGAGCCCACAAGCCGCATCTACTGAAGTCTAAGCGCCCTAGGGCCTGTGTTCTACAGCAAGAGAAGCCACTGTAGCGAGAGGCCCAAGCGCTGCAAGTAAGAAAAGCCCGCACAGCAATGAAGACCCAGCAAAGCCAAAAATAACTAAATAAGCAAATAAAAATATATTCAAAAAGAAGGCAACATAACACCCATTTTAGAGATGACAAGACTGAGGCCCAGAGAGGCTTAGAAATTTGTCTTAGGTCACACTGAGCCAACAAAAGCTACATCAAGGATGCAAACCCTGACGAAGGCCTTTCTACCCTTCCAGCCACCAGAAAACCCTCTGTCCCTGTTCTGCTCTCTTGTTTGAAACTCGTTCCCTGTTTTACATGATGAAACAGAACCAGAGACACGAAGTTTGCTCTGGTGTGCTATTTTTTTCCTAAAGTACAAGGAGATAAATAGCCATTTACATTTTTAAAAAAACGTTGATCTGTGTACTATTTAAATCTGCACACAGCTAGCCGTTTTTATAGAGTGGAAATTCCTGGGGCATCTCGCCTCTGGGTCTGCGGGGGCGGGGAGGCACCCATCCCCCAAGGCTCCCCAGGGTCCAGGGAGCAGGAGTCTGAGTTGATGGCACGCTCTCTGGGGTGTCAGGGCCAGCATACCTATGTTTGGGCAGATGCCCGGGGAGGCTCCTAGTGGGCTGGTTCCTGTTTCTCACCCAGGAAATGTTGGAGGAAAGATACAAGTTCCCCAGCAAAGGACGAAGCCCCCTCCCTCCTCCTCCCTCGCTGTACCTGCCACAGCCGTCCACCCTCCCCTTCCACCCAAAGACCTGGCCGGGTTCCCACTTCTGCCTCCTGTGAGGGAGGCCAGATGCAGGAGACAGAGGAGGGGGGACCCAGTCCAGGCCAAGAGGCTGTCCTGACGTGTTTATATTTACAGGAGGATGAAAACCAGAGATGCGAGGAAACTTTAGGGGCTGTGGCAGAGGAAGACGGGGTTGGTAGAGGTTGTCCAGACACCCGGGACGGGATGGGAGTGACTTCAGGAAGGCGGCTGGGGAAGTCAGAGGAGAATCAGGGGAACCCGGACCAGCTGGGCCAGAGGGGTGGGTTTTTTGGATAGAGACTGAAGGAGAGGTACCCTGGTGTATGAAAGGCACAGGGAGGAAGTGGCAGACAGAGAAGGAGCAGCCAGGCAGGTTGGGGGAACCAGAGCAGTGGGTGCAGGAACTTCCCTGGCGTTCCAGTGGTTGAGATGCAATGCTTTCCACTGCAGGGGGCATGGGTTCGATCCCTGGTCGGGGAACTAAGATCCCACATGCCACACAGAGCAGCCAAAAAAAAAAAAAGAAAACAGATTAGTGGGTGTAAAGGAGAAATTCAAGAGGGGAGACCATGGAAAATATGGCCAGGGCTCCAGAAGCCAGTCAGAGAATTGCTGTATGATCTAGCAACCCCGCTTCTACAGATCTACCCAAAAGAGGTAAATATGGAGACTCAGACATTTATACACCTCGGACACGACTGAGCGACTGACTTGAACTGAACTGAACTGATTCATAGCAGCAAAATCCACAAGAGCTAAAAGGTGGAAGCCACTCAATTGTCCATCAAAGACCAAATAGATAAACAAAATGCAGTTTTGCTTATATCCACGCAGTGTGGTTCCATCCATACAATGAAATGTTATCCTTCCTTAAGAAGAAAGGAAACTGTGACCTGTGCTAGAACACGGATGAACTTGAAAACATTAAGCTAAGTGAAATAAACTAGACACAAGATGACAAACACTGTACGATCCCACTTAAACAAGGTGCCTAGAATAGGCAGGCGGCCAAAGCCTTATGGGAAGAACCCTGATGCTGGGAAAGACTGAGGGCAGGCAGAGAAGGGGACGGCAGAGGATGAGATGATTGGATGGCATCATTGACTCAAAGGACATGAGTTTGAGCAAACCCAGGGAGATAGTGAAGGACAGGGAAGCCTGGCGTGCTGCAGTCCCTGGGGTCACAGAGAATCAGACATAACTTAGCGACTGAACAACAGCAAAGAATAGGCAAATCCAATGAGACACAGTAGAGTTGAGGTGACTAGAAGCTGGAGGAGGTAACAATAAGCAATTACTATTTACTGGGTACAAACCCTTCTGCTGCTGCTGCTAGGTTGCTTCAGTCGTGTCGGAGTCTGTGAGACCCCACAGACGGCAGCCCACCAGGCTCCCCTGTCCCTGGGATGCTCTAGGCAAGAATACTGGAGTGGGTTGCCATTTCCTTCTCCAATACATGAAAGTGAAAAGTGAAAGTGAAGTCGCTCAGTCGTGTCCGACTCTTATCGACGCCATGGACTGCAACCTACCAGGCTCCTCCATCCATGGGATTTTCCAGGCAAGAGTACTGGAGTGGGGTGCCATTGCCTTCTCCGACAAACCCTCCTTAGGGGGAGATGAAAAAAAGTTCATCTGGAGATGGAGAGTGATGATGATTACATATCGAGTAAATGTAGTTTATGCCACAGAGTTGTACACAAAATTGTTACAATGGTGAATTCTGTTATATTTTTGTTGCTATTGTTCAGTCACTAAGTTGTGTCTGACTCTTTAAGACCCCATGGACTGTAACCCGCCAGGCTTCCCTGGCCATGGGATTTCCCAGACAAGAATGCTGGAGTGGGTTGCCGTTTCTTCCTCCAGGGGATCTTCCTGACCCCCCCGTCTCCTGCATTGGCAGGTGGATTCTTTACCACTGAGCTGCCAGGGAAGCCCCATTTATATTTTACTATAAGGCATCAAAACTGTAGAGTTCCACGTGGGGAAGGTCAGAGAAAAAGCCAGACCCTAGTTCTTCCAACCTCATTCAAGACAGGTATGGACACTGCTGCCTGCCTCCCACCAGCCAAGATCCCCAGCCAACCAAATGCCTGGCTCTTGGCTGGCAAGTATTTCCTCTTTCTCTTTTAAAAATTTTGGTTATATATTTATTGCTTGTTTTGGGCTATGCTGAGTCTTCATTGCTGCACACGTGCTTTCTCTATTTGCAGCGAGCAGGGGCTATTCACTAGTTGTGTGCATGGGTTTCTCATTATGGTGGCTTCTCTTGTTGCAGAGTGTGGGCTCTAGACTGCGTGGGCTCAGTAGTAAGGACACTCAGGCTTAGGTGGCCCACACCATGTGGGGTCTTCCCAGACCAGGGATTGAACCCATGTTCCCTGCATTGGCGGGTAGATTCTTATCCAATGGACCACCAGGGCAGTCCAGGTATTTTCCACTTTCAATTGGCTGCTTCTCTGAAAATTCCCCTCACCAAGCATTAGTAGGGACCTCCCTGTTCCCCCTTTCCTAGTAAAGACTGCCCATGACCGGCCAAATGGCCCATGGATAGGTAGGCTTGCAAAATTGAGCAAATAAAATTACAGGATGCCCAGTTAGAACTGATTGCCAAATATTGCAATGTTTGTAATCTATTTACACTAGAAAAAAAAAAATAGTCGTTTATCTGAAATTCGAATTTCACTGGGTGTCCAGTATTTTATCTGGCAATTCTATCCTGGGAGCCTCTTGTAGAAACCATCAAGGGTGGCAGGTCTGCTCAGTGGGCCCTTTAGGCCACCAATCGGGACAGTCCATCAAGGACTGCCTGAGCTCACACAGATGCCTAAGGCCACATCTCAGGGTTGGTTTTGCCTGTAGCATGGGGGGCGGACCACCCACCTACCCACCAAAGCCTGTCTGAGGACAGCGTCACAACAGCCTGGAAAGGAATAGTCCTTATCCTGCAGACCCTGACAGCCCAGAGGAGGGACACCTTATTTAGATTGGAAGAGTCAGAAAGGCAGCCTGGAGGGCATGCCCAAGGTGGGTTTTGAAGGAGGAATAGGAGTTCACCAGACTGCCTCTGGATGGCCTAGGAGAAGAGATTCTCCAGGGAAAGGAAAAAACAGGTGCCCTGGCTGGGAAGAAAAAAAAAAAAAAAAGGATGAATGACAGGGAGAGGAGAGGGCAAAGAAAAGACTAGGAAAAGAAATAGAGGAGGAAGTAGAGCAAGAAAGAGCATAGAGCTTGGATCCAGACAGATCCCACAGAGTATGAGTCTGGCTCTGCCATTTACCAACTGTGTGACCCGAGGCTGCACAGTCCTTTCTTCTCCCTGAGCCTTAGCCTCCTGATCTGGGAAGTGGGACAACAACACCCCCTGGTAAGAGCTGCAATGGGATTAAGAATAAGGCCCTTGAATAACTGTTGGGGAGGCAACTGGTTGGTGCTTTGGTGGATGTGGCGTTATCATCTACCTCTACGTATTTTTAGAGTCTAACAGCTGCCTCCTGGGTGGGTGGGAACGTGAGGCTGCAGAGGGGCTGGAAGCAGGAGGCGGTGGACCCTGGAGCCCTTTGTAAATACTGGGCTGAGGAGGGAGGGGAAGGTATCGGAAGGGATTTAGGAGCTCAAAGGTTCCAAGCTACTCTCTGGTACAATGGAGCGGAGGGCTGGAAATAGGGTGAGGTGAGCGAAGTGCAGGGTCCAATACTGTCATGTCTTAATTTTTAAAAATTATTTATTTATGTATTTATTTTTAGCTATGCTGGGTCTTGGTCGCTGCACACAGGTTTTCTCTAGTTGTGGCGACAGGGGTTACTCTCTAGTTGCAGTACACAGGCTTCTCATTGCGGTGGCCTGTTGTTGCAGAGAATGGGCTCTGGGGCACACAGGCTTCAATAACTGCAGCACGTTGGCTCAGTAGCTGTGGCTCAAGGGCTCGAGAGCACAGCCTCGGTAGTTGTGGCGCACAGGCTTAGTTGCTCTGAGGCATGTGGGATCCTCCTGGATCAGGGATTGAACCTGTGTCTCCTGCATTGGCAGGCGGATTCTTTACCTCTGAGCCACCATGGAAGCCCCGCCTTTTAAAAAAATTTTGGCCCCAGCACACAGCATGTGGGATCTTAGTTCCTAGACCAGCAGTGAAAGCGCCAAGTCCTAACCACTGGACCACCAGGGAAGTCCCTGTCATGTCGTAACACTTTGATGATTTGTTCATCATGGAACTCTGCACTATATTGAAGTTTGTTGGGTTTTTTGTTACTGTTGTATTAGGGGCTTCCCTGGTGGTCCTTAGGGCTTCTTCCCTGAGGCTCAGACAGTAAAGAACCTGCCCACAATGCGGGAGACCCTGCTTTGATCCCTGGGTTGGGAAGATCCCCTGGAGAAGGAAATGGCTACCACTCCAACATTCTTGCCTGGAGAACCCCACGGACAGAGGAGCTTGGTAGGCTACAGTCCATGGGATTGCAGAGAGTTGGACACGACTGAATTACTTACACTTAGTGGTGGTCCAGTGGTTAAGACTGCATTACCACTACAACGGCACCAGTTCGATCCCTGGTGGGGGAAGTTTCCCATGCCATGAGGTGTGGCCAAACAAAAAAGAAAGGAAAAAGAAAAAAATGAAAATTACAAACTTAAAAAAAAAGTGTGAAAATACGCTTTTCTTGATCTCTGAGTTTGGGGGTACCCCCTACAATTTTGTGCCCGAGGTAGCTTCCTCACGTGCTCCACTCTCATCCTGGCTTGGGAGGGAGACTTAGGGTCTAGGAGACCCCTAAGGGCAGCCCTGGGGAAAGCCTAGGAGCCACAATACTGCCTGAAATTCAGCCAGTAGCATCAAGGATACTGCGTGCAGTTCAGTTCAGTTGCTCAGTCGTGTCCGACTCTTTGTGACCCCATGGACTGCAGCACTCCAGGCTTCCCTATCCATCACCAACTCCCAGAGTTTGCTCAAACTCACATCCATCAAGTTGGTGAAGCCATCCAACCATCTCATCCTCTGCTGTCCCCTTCTCCTCCTGCCTTCAATCTTTCCCAGCATCAGGGTCTTTTCCAATGAATCAGTTCTTTGCATCAGGTGGCCAAATTATGGAGTACAGCACTTGTACAAATTGCATTCACACACATGATCTTATAAGAGGCTTAAAGCAAGCTGGGTGAGCCGGCAGACAGAGGAGAGAGGACAGAGGACAGGATTTACGTGGCCTGTTTCATAAGATGATCAGACAGAAACTCAACAATGGAGGTCGAGTCGGGGCCAGTAGCCCTAATTTCCAACCCCTTTTCTGAGGACTAAGGCCTTGAAGGCCTGCACTGAGGGGACCACCCTCATTCTACCCCACCTGCCAAGAGCTGGGCCCAGAGCCCAGGTTGGATAAGTAGGGGATGGTGTGGAGGGTCTGGATGTGGGGGTCTTCGCTGCCTGTGGGTCAAGGCCTTTTCCGCATCTGTCTCCAGGAGGATGGAATCCCAGGGCTGCTCGGCGGTAGCGAGAGTTCAGAGGACCTCAGCCTGGATTTGGGGGCCCTTCAGGGCAGTGAGTATCTCCAGGACCTGGGCCTCGAAGTCCTTTCACACAGCCAGCCTGGGGGAGCCAGAGACAGTGGCCCCCCTAGTGAAGAAGCCCGAGGAGAAACGCCCCGAGGAGAAACGCCCCTCTCCAGCGCTGCGAGGTCCCAGGGCCTTGCTCGGAGACGCAGCTGGGAGAGGTCAAGGAGCTGCTCTGAGAGCCGGCAGAGGTCAGCCGCCCACTGCGCCGCCGCCTTCCGGGACACACCTTCCAGGGCGGCCACACGCTGCTCCTCACCCCCCACCACCACCTCTGGGTCACCTAGCTCAAGGGCCACCAGAGGTGTCTGTGCTATCAGAGGCAGCCCCAGAGACCCCCTCCGGAGGTGCACACATGCGTGTGGGCACATGCATCTGTGTGCACGGGTGAGCAAGCACACGCTGAAGGAGCGTCCGCCAGGTCAACCTGGAGGCTGCATGAAGCCGGCAGGCATGCTTGGACCCAGATGAGCACACCTGGCCTTGCACACGGGGGCTACATGCCCACACACAGGCATGCACCCTCCTCCTGCTCAAACCCAGAGACGCCTAAATGTGTCCCTTGCATATGCGAGCACAGAACCACAGAGGCACTTCTGTTCGAAACACAGATAGGTGCTTGGCACCACCCACACAGTGCAGGGGCAGCCTCAAACAGTGGAGTGCTTTAGCTGTGGGCCCTCCTCAACTCTCCCCCCACCCCTCTTTCTCCCTCCACCCCTCACATGCTTGTGTGCTCAGTCACTTCAGCTGTGTCTGGCTCTTCTGCAACCCCATGGACTGTAGACCACCAGTCTCCTCTGTCCATGGGATTCTCCGGGCAAGAACGTTGGAGTGGGTTGCCATGTCCTCCTCCAGGGGATCTTCCCGACCCAGGGACTGAAACCCAGTCTTTTATGTCTCTTGCATTAGTAGGCAGATCCTTTACCATTGCACCACCTGGGAAGCCCCCACCCCTCACAGTTTTCCCCAAATATTCATCTAGTCTGTGTAAAAAGAGCAGTGGACCTGTGATGCAAATGGAACTTCAGCATCAACTCCTCTAGCCAGGTTTCCCGTCCACCCCCCTGGTGCTGGGAGATCTGGAACACTGTCTGTGCCCTGCCCCCATCACAGGACCACCCAAGGGTTCCCCCCAGCCCCTGTGCTTCGAATGCTGGAGCTGGGGCGACAGCCCAGTGGTAGAGACCTGACTCCCTCTTGATCTTCACCAGGCTCAGCATCGAATCCTCAGCTGTGAATGAGGGGCCCTTTCTGCCTCGGACACTGGCCAGCCTCGCTCTGAACCTGCCAGGAGAGGGCCTGCAGGCCTGGACCCAAGGGTGTCTGCCTGGGGGTGGAACCCCCGCAGAGCAACCAAGCAAGGTTGGTGCAACCCCCAACCACCCCAGTTAATAACACAACTATGCGCCCAGCAGCTGCCTCTGTGGGACCCTGGGGTGCCTTACACATAGCTGGGGGGACCAACCCATCATGGCAGGTGTCACCCATGACAGAGAAGTCGCTGGGTCCTAAGACTTCAGACCAAGCCTGAAGGTCCTTTGCTGGCCTGAGATCCTTGGCTGTAAGCGCCATCCCCTGGGCTAGGGAACTCAGGCTTGTCTCTGAATCTTTGCAGCTGGGTGGAAGCCCTGTCTGTGACTGAACTTTGCAACGGAGAAGAACTCATCTCAGGTCTGGGATTTTAGCCCAAAGCTGGAGAATGTACACTCGGAGCTGAAGCTTCCACCTGGGGCATCTCTGCCCTTGACCATGACTGGGTGGGGAGTTTCTGGCCATGGCTGGAATTTGTGGTTCAAAATTCCAGAACTCCAGCCCACAGCTGGGGGGTGGTCCTTGGCTGGTACGGTCCTTGGCTCCAGCCCTCGGCTGCTGTGGAGACCCATCCCTACTCCTGTGCCCCAAGGCTGAGGGTAGCCCCTGTCTGCAGCTGGAGGCTGGGGACCCTCAACCCAGGGAAACTGCCTGCAGCCCAGGCTGCCTCTGGGCTTAGCGAGATGCTTATTCCCTGCAGGAATGTGACAGCCCCGAGAAAAGAGTGAGGTCACGGTCTGTTCCTGTGTCCTTCGATGAGATCAGCTCCCTGGAAATCTTTCCAGCTTTGGAAGTGCCACCTCCAGCTGTTCAAGGTAGCCCAGCCTGGGGGTTTCCTTCATTCAAACAAGTGGGGTAGGGGGTTTCTGCTGGAGGGTCCCCTGGTTGGGGCTAGTGGAGGAGGCTTAGGATCCCCTCGGCAGGAATTGGGCAGAATGCTGGGGGAGGGGTGACATGGCTCCTCCATCATCTGCCCTTCCCCCTCACCCTCCCAGGGGACTCTCAAGCCAAGGTGGGCACAATATTGGAATGACCTCCAACACTCTCTTCCTCCTCTGATTCTGTGTCTTTCTTTGTCTCCTTCTTTTTCTCTGAATCTCTATCTGAAGAGCTTGTGTTCCTCTGGTAACAGAAAGACCTACAGGCCAAACCAGAAGCTACCACTTTCTTTTTCTTTTTTTAAAAATTTTTATTTATTAATTTATTTTTTGGCTGCACTGGGTCTTTATGCTGTGTGCAGGATTTTTCTAGTTGCAGCAAGCAGGGGCTACTCTTCAGTGCGGTGCATGGTCTTCTCATTGTAGCGGCTTCTCCTGTTGTGGAGCACAGGCTCTAGGGTGCACAGACTTTAGCAGTTCTGGCACGTGGCTCGAGGGTTCTAGAACACAGGCTCAGTAGATGTGGCACACGAGGCATTCCGAGGCATGTGGAATCTTCCCGGAATCTCCCCTGCATTGGCAGGCAGATTCTTAACCACTGTACCACCAGGGAAGTCCAGGAATTTACCACTTTCTAACAAGTCTCTGAACCTCCTCCACTTTGTCGCTAAGAAAGACAATCAGAGTATCTTCTTAGCGTCACTTTGAGAGTCCACTGACCTAATATGTGTAAAGCGTTTCGCCCTTTGTGAGCTCATGACACACCCGGGACGCTTCCATCCCTGGCTGTCTGTCCTGTTTACAACTCTCCCTCGCCCCGAGGATGGCAAGCCCCATCTGGACCGGCTCCAGGTCTACAGGGGTGCGTTCAGGAGTTGTATGCCAGGCTGGTCCTGCCCCAGGGCACCTTTCACACCTATGTCTCCTGGGGTGGGGGCTGCTTCCAGGCCTGGACCCCCCGGTGCTGGAGTGCATGGAAAAGGATCATGTGGAGCCGAATCATGTGTGAGTGTCTGACCCTTAGGTGGGGGAGGGACCCCCAGGACAGCCAAGGGGGTCAAGGTTTGGGGAAGAGGGATGCAAGGATGTAGCATCGTTGCCCATAAAAGTGAGCAGGGCCAGCCACTGCTGCTGCTGCTAAGTCGCTTCAGTCGTGTCCGATTCTGTGTGACCCCATAGATGGCAGCCCACCAGGCTCCTCCGTCCCTGGGATTCTCCAGGCAAGAACACTGGAGTGGGTTGCCATTTCCTTCTCCAATGCATGAAAGTGAAAAGTGAAAGTGCAGTCGCTCAGTCATGTCCGACTCTAGCGGCCCCATGGACTGCAACCCACCAGGCTCCTCCATCCATGGGATTTTCCAGGCAAAAGTACTGGAGTGGGGTGCCATTGCCTTCTCTGAGGGCCAGCCACAGTCCCCCTCTAATAACCTCAGTCTCCTCTCCCACACCAACTTTCTCCCGGCACCTCAGAAGGTTCTCGACAGTATCAGGAGAGGGTTTGGGCCTTCCAGTTAAGGGTTGCATCAGGACCAGGGCCGGGTCAGGCATTCACAGCTCGTTTGGGGAAATGTCTGTCATTGGGGGCAACTGTGGACTATTTTTATCCAACCCCCCCGCTCAGGTTGATTGTCCAGCAGGTGCTTGAAGAACTCCGACAGTACCATGGGTGAGTGGATAGGGGGCCAGGTGTGGGGGAACAGGTGTGTGAGACAGATGTAGAAGGCAGGTGTAGGGGGACGGTGGACAGGGATGGGGGACGCAAACAGGGAACGGATATGGGAAGACAGGTGTGGGGACAGGTGGAAGAGTGGACGGGTAGAGGGGACATGTGTGAGGATGGGGAGGAATGGGAGGAAAATGAGGACTGGAGAGGTGGGAGGAGGCACAGGTGTGGGGAAGGACAGGACACAGGAGCAAGCTGCCGCTAGCCACGCTGTACCTTTGCACAAACGGGAAAAGGCGGCCCTTTCCCAAAATGCTGCCGTCTGTTGGAAAAATCTTCCCAACATGTTAACTTTGTTTGACCAAGACCTGTTACTACCCTCTGCTGGAAAACCCATCACAATGACCATGTATCCAAGCCCACACGTGGAGGGATGACAGGATCCCTGGTCATGGGCTGCACACCTGTCCACAGGAGCCCTAGGAGAGAGGGGACAGATGAGGGGGCCGCTAGGGGTCAGGGGAAGGGCTGCTGACCCTGTTGTCTGTCCCCTTTGACCTTGCAGGGCCCGGCAGAGGGCTCGATTGTCGGTCTGCCCCGGAGGAGCAGCTTCGAACCTCACCTGGTTTGAGTTCTTGTCTGAGTGAGTACTGAGCTGTGGGCGGGGCAGGCACTGAATTGAGAGGGCAGGGACCTGAGATGGGATGAGGGGTTGGGGCCCCATCCTCTTACTGGAATCACCAGAGAAACAGTGGGGGTGGCAGGGGGCTCCTCATACTCCCTGGCAGGGCAGGGGAAGACTTCTCAGAGGAGGTGACAGCTTGAGCTGGTTTCCAATGGAAAAGTAGGAGTTTGCCGGTATGCTGAGATGAGATGGGGAAAAGAATTGGGTGCCTTCCACAGGAAAGGTGTCGGGGTGGGGCTGGAAGGAGGGGAGGGGAGTCAGCAAAGGCCAGATTGCTGCTGGGAAGCAGAAGTCCACAGCTCTGTGGTGACCAGTGATGGTGAGCACCATCAAGGGTGCAGACCAGAGGCATGGAATCTCCCTCCAGGGACTCGATTCTGCAGGGGTTGGGGTTCTTTGTATTATATGTATTATAATAAATACATGCAATGACTTAATATGTTATTTATTAAATGAGAGTACGCTGGTCATCCAGAAGAGGTAAGATCTAAGGCTTGAGTGTTGGGTGGGAAGAGGGCAGGGGGATTTGAGAGACATCCCATGGGAAGAATGGACAGAGTTTCAGGCTGATAAGATAGGAAGGGGGTGTGAATCAGAGGAAGGAGGCAGAGATGGACAAGGTCCATCAAGGTACCTCAAGCTTGAGACCATGTCACTTTCCCCTAGGCAAACCCAGTCCCCAAGTCTGCTGGAACTTTGCAAACCTCCATAAATGTTGTGTGTGTGTGTGTGTGTGTGTGTGTGTGTGTGTGTGTGTGTCTGTGTTCAGTCACTCAGTCGGGTCTGACTCTTTGAGACCCTGTAGACTGTAGCCTGCCAGGCTTCTCTGTCCATGGGATTTTTCCAGGCAAGAACACTAGAGTGGTTTGCCATTCTCCTCTCCAGGGGATCTCTCTGATCAAGGGATCAAATCTGGGTCTTCTGCTTGGCAGGTGGATTCTTTACCACTGAGCCACCTGGGAAGCCCTATATATGAATATGAAAGTGAAAGTGTTAGTTGCTCAATCGTGTTTGACTCTTTGCAACCCCATGGACTGTAGCCCACAAGGATCCTCTGTCCGTGGAATTCTCTAGGCACGAATACTGGAGTCGGTTGCCATGCCCTTCTCCAGGAGATCTTTCCGACCCAGGGGTCAAACCTGGGTCTCCCAAATTGCAGCAGATTCTTTTACCATCTGAGCCACCAGGGAAGCTCTCTCTCTCTATATATATACGATATATGATAGATATCTATATCTATCTCTCTATATATACATCTATATATTATACATACTATATCTGTATGCAAACTATAGTATATACATACTATACCTATATATATGTCTGTATATATATACAATTGCACTCGTTGCTTGTTGCTGCACAGGCTTTTCTCTAGTTGAGGTGCTCGGGCGTCTCACTGCGGTGGCTTCTCGTGTTGTGGAGCGTGGGCTCTAGGTGCTTGAGCTTCAGTCACTGTGCCTCCCAGGCTCTATAGCACAGGTTCAGTAGTTGTGGCACACCAGCTTCGTTGCCCCACAGCATGTGAGATCTTGCCAGACCAGGAATTGAACCTGTATCTCTTGCATTGGCAAGCAGATTCTTACCCACTGTGCCACCAGGGAAGCCCAGTAAATGTGTTTTGAGTGAATAAGTGAGTGAGAGGAGAGAGAGAGTTCAGGACCACAGCAAGGGTGGAACAGGATAGAGGGGCCTCAGGTAGATTCCAGGTGGATCCCAGGAGTGACATGCAGAACTGGCCAGAAGGGCCTTTTGGGTCTGCTGTAACCCTCCTCACCAAACTCTCCACCCCTTAGGAGTGAGGACAGCATGGGGAAGACGGAGAGAAGCGACAGGGGCACCAAGGTGAAACGCAGCCTGAGCTCCCTGCGCAATCGAGTCACCAGGCAGAAGGAGAAGGTCAGAGGGCTGGGCCAGGGGTTGGGGGGACCCTCTCTGCCTTCTCCAGCTTGCCAGGATGTCCCTGGTCCCAGAGCCCTGTGATTCCAAGTGGGAAGGGACACACAGGGCATTCTAAGGTCCACCTCTGTCCCCAACAGGGGAAGACCCCAGTGCATCAGAAGGACAAAGGTCAGGATGCGCGAGAGAGGAAAGAATGTATCAACGGGCACCAGCTGGCTCGAGGAACCTTCTCTGGCCACTCCAGCTGCCCTATGTGCGGCAAACCTTTTCTGAGCTCTGGTGAGTCCGGTGGCCCAGCCCGTCGCCCTGGATGGCAGCCACTTCCTCTGCCTTACTTCCCTTAAATTGCTCCCATGGCCTCCTTCCATCTTTGCATCCTCCCTTTCAGCTCAGGCCAACCATGGCTTCCTGGAGGTCACCAGGAATCCATCCCTAAGAGCAGGGGTATTTGGTTAGCTTGGACTGCCCCACACAAGTTCCTTTTTTTAAAAAGTGCTTATTAATTCATTTATGGGGCTGCACCAGATCTTAGGTCCAGCACGCAGTATCTTCAATCTTCGTTTCAGCATGCAGGATATTTAGTTGTGGCATGTGAACTCTCAGTTGCAACATGTGGGATCTAGTTCCCTGACCGGGGATGGAACCCAGGTCCCCTGCCATGGGAGTGCAGAGTGTTAGTCACTGGACCACCAGGGAAGTTTGGGACTCCCAGATTCCCTTTAAGTTTTCGCTTTCGTTGTTGGCAAAATCCAGACTCAGGCAGTGTATTAGTTAGCTACAATCTGGCTGGTTTAAACCACAGAAATGCATTGTCTCAGAGTTCTGGAGAAGTTCAAGATCGAGGTGTCAGCTCCCTCTACAGGTGCTGGGAAGGGGTCCATCCCAAGTGTCTTTCCTGGCTTCCGGAAGTCCAATGGTTTGTGCCAGAAGAACTATGGTCTTCATGTGGCATTTTCCCCACACTCATGTTCATGCCTCAAATCCCCCTTTGCCTGAGGATTAGGGGCCAACCCTAAGTCAGTATGACCTCACTGAACTAAATACATTAGCTTAATAAGGCCACCTTATGATGCCCTGATGGGGCTTCCCTGGCGGCTCTGTGGTAAAGAATTGCCTGCCAATGCAGGAGAACTGGGTTCGATCCCTGGAGGAGGAAATGGTAACCCACTCCAGTATATTTGCCTGGAGAATTCCATGGACAGTGGAGCCCTGAAGGCTATAGTCTGTAGGGTCGCAAAGAGTCAGACATGATTTAGCAACTTAGCATGCACGCAGGCATGATGTAGTGAAAGGGGTGAGGTCTGTAATATATGAATTGGAGGGAGAGAGAGAGGAGGAGGCAGGATCAGCCCATTAACAGGCAATTTCCTGCCTCCCAGAACAGTCTCTGCTCAGGAAAACATTTTGTTTGTTTTGTTTAGTCGCTAAGCCATGTACGGACTCTTCAGTGACCCCATGACTACAGCCTGCCAGGCTCCTCATCCATGGGATTTCCCAGTGCCATTTCCTTCTCCAGGGGATCTTCCCAACCCAGGGATTGAACCTGTGTCTCCCACATTGGCAGGCAGATTTTTTTTTTTTTACCACTGTGAAACCCAACACAGAAATCAGGAAAAAGTATTGGGTTCCAAAGGCCTTGGAGGGAGATGACTCTGGTCTTTTATGAGATTTAGAACTTCGCTTTTTTTGACAAGGGGCAGAGAGGAGGCACTGGCAACTGCATGCTAGTTGCAAATTCAGGCTGCTGCAGGGTTCCTCCACCTTGGCCCTATTGCTCTTTGAGGCCTGGTCATTCTTTGTTGAGGGAGGGGAGGGCTGTTTTGTGAACTGCAGGATACTGAGCAGCATCCCTTGCCTCCACCCACTAGATGCTGTTAACACCTGCCCCATGAGTCATGTCAGCCAAAAATGTCTCTAGATGTGGCCAAATGTCCCCTGGGGGCTAGGATTGCCCAGGTGAGAATCAGTGGGCGAGTACAACAGAGAATTGGCCCCAGGGTGGGCCATACAGTGACAGCGGTCCCTCCATCCTGGG
The DNA here is from genome assembly GCF_003369695.1 of Bos indicus x Bos taurus. Taxonomy (NCBI): domain Eukaryota; kingdom Metazoa; phylum Chordata; class Mammalia; order Artiodactyla; family Bovidae; genus Bos; species Bos indicus x Bos taurus. The sequence goes on along the minus strand of NC_040082.1, from coordinate 94,257,980 downwards.
GGCAGGTGCCTCCTCAAGACCTGAGCCACAGGTTTTGCATTTCTGCCTTGCTTGGCCCCACACGTGGGCATTTTCCTTCTTCCTCATTCCTCCCGTTTTCCGGAGTAGTTTTTGCTGGCGGCAGGCCTGTTGGCTGCTGCAGTCAGGAGTGGACCCATTTGGAGCTTTCTCTCCAAAGATATCCAACCTGCTTTCTGACCCTGTGAACGCTCTCCAGCAGAAGCCACCCAGGCTTTGCAAAGTCTTCAGCATCTTAAAGTCCTTTTAAGCAGCAGGTGAGTGCTAAATTTGCTTTAGTAGTGTCTGACTCTTTGTGACCCCATGGACTGTAGCCCGCCAGGCTCCTCTGTCTATGGGATTCTCCAGGCAAGAATACTGGAGTGGGTTGCCATGCCCTCCTCCAGGGAATCTTCCTGACCAGCAAGTGACTTCTTGTTTCTGCTGACTTCCTTATCTCTTCATCTGGGAGGGGTGGGGGTGAGGTCTGCTGGATACTGGAACCTCCCTGGAAGGCCACGATCAAGCCCTGAGGGCTCTATCTCAAGCAGCAAATTCAAGGTGCAGGTGGGAAGTTGGCAGAAGGAAGGGTGAGGGCAGAGATCCAGAACTGAGCCAGTACTGATCCAGTAGAGAAATGTATCCATGTTGTTGCAGAGTTGAATATTTTTAAATAAATACACAGATATATTCAAACTACTGCACAATTGCAGTCATCTCACACATTAGCAAAGTAATGCTCAAAATTCTCCAAGCCAACAGTGCGTGAACCATGAACTTCCAGATGTTCAAGCTGGATTTAGAAAAGGCAGAGGAACCAGAGATCAAATTGCCAACATCTGTTGGATCACAGAAAAAGCTAGAGAATTCCAGAAAAACATCTACTTCTGTTTCATTGACTATGCTAAAGCCTTTGACTGTGTAGATCACAACAAACTGTGGAAAATTCTTCAAGAGATGGGAATACCAGACCACCTTACCTGCCTCCTGCGAAACCTGTATACAAGTCAAGAAGCAATAGTTAGAACTGGACATGGAACAATGGACTGGTTCAAAATTGGGAAAGGAGTACATTAAGGCTGTATATTGTCATATTGCTTATTTAACTTATATGTAGAGTACATCATATGAAATGCTGGGCTGGATGAAGCACAAGCTGGAATCAAGATTGCCAGGAGAAATATCAATAACCTTAAATATGCAGATAACACCATCCTTATGGAAGAAAGTGAAGAGGAATTAAAGGGCCTGTTGATGAAGGTGAAAGAGGACAGTGAAAGTTGGCTTAGAACTCAACATTCAGAAAACTAAGATCACGGCATCTGGTCCCATCTCTTCACGACAAATAGATGCAGAAACAATGGAAACAGTGACAGACTTTATTCTCTTGGGCTCCAAAATCACTATGGACAGTGACTGCAGCCATGAAATTAAAAGACACTTGCTCCTTGGAAGAAAAGCAATGACAAACATAGACAGTGTATTAAAAAGCAGACATTATTTTCCCCAGAAAGGTCCATATAGTCAACGCTATGGTTTTTCCAGTAGTCATGTACAGATGTAAGAGCTGGGCAATAAAAAGGCTGAGTGCTAAAGAACTGATGCCTTCAAAATGAGGTGCTGGAGAAGACTCTTGGAGTCCCTTGGACAGCAAGGAGATCAAACCAGTCAATACTAAAGGAAATCCTGAATATTCATTGGAAGGACTAAAGCTGAAGCTGAAGCCCCAATGCCTGATGCAAAGAAAAAACACCCTGATGCTGGGAAAGATTGAAGGCAGGAGAAGGGGATGATAGAGGATGAGATGGTTGGATGGCATCACTGACTCAATGGACATGAGTTTGAGCAGACTCATGTTAGAGTTGAGATGGTGAATGGTTAATGTTAATGGTTAAAGTTGAGATGGTGAAGGACAGGGAAGCCTGGCGTGCAACAGTCCATGGGGTGGCAAAGAGTTGGATATGAATGCGTGACTAAACAACAACAAAGGCAAAATTTTATATTTTAAAAGAAAATTAAATTACAGAAGAGCAAAAGTCTAATATGCCAAAGACACTTTGTTTGATGCACTTAATGTCAATAATTGGAGCACTTTTTAAGGCTTTTTTCCTACAAAAAAAAAAAATGGCATCGATAATGGCTCTGTACAATAATATTTAAAATAGTAGGAAGATGAAAACATCTTCATACCATATTTTGGCAAACAGTTCTAAAGACAGCAAACACGCACTCAGTGGATTTTCCTTTGCTTTAAAATGAGCTACCAGTAATTCTAAACCAAGCAAAAATGCATTGTTCCTGGATGGAATATAAGCACTCATACTCGCAAAAATGTTTTGCAATGAGTTCTTGGCTTCTGTGAAAATCCCAAAATAGCAAAGGAGAGATTAGAGTTTATCTTCAGATTCTATGACTGGCTTCCAACAATCTTTTATCAGTAGACTTACAGGCAAAATACTAGACGCTCAGGATCAGATTCCATTCCTTGATGTAAGGATGGAACTCTGTGGATTGCTGTCCTTGGCTAGCATAAACCAGCAAATAACCACGTGTAGAATAAAATGCAAGACAGGCAGAAGGGGTAGCTTAATGGTTTTTTGTTGTTGTTGTTGTTGTTGCAGGAAAAAAAGAATCCATGCTAATACTATGGTGAAACCAATGCTTACTTAGGGATTTTACCATTAGAGTAAGACTCAAGATCAGACTTCAAAGAGACCAGATCTGTAACTTGGAAGTGAAATGTTTTGCTGCATTTTGGCAATAGACTCTAACTTGGAGTATGCTCAGTTGCTTCAGTCGTGTCTCTTTGCGACCCCATGACTGAACCCCAGCTCCTCTGTCCATGGAATTTTCCAGGCAAGAATACTGGAACAGGTTGCCATTTCCTCCTACAGAGGATCTTCCCAACCCAGGGATCGAACCTGGGTCTCCTACATTGCAGACAGATTCTTTACCACTGAGCCACCTGGGGGAGCAACTTAGAGTATACAACTATCTATTTGAGGACTCTCCTACCCCTCCAGTGGGGGGCAGACCCCTGTCCTCCTGGCAACTTTTCATTTTAGATTTACAGAAAAGTGCAGAGAGAGCTCCCATATACACTTCACCTAGTTTTCCCTCATGTTAATGTCTTGTTGTTCAGTCACTAACTCGTGTCTGACTCTTTACCACCCCATGGGCTGCACTACGCCAGGCTTCCCTGTCCGCCATCTCCCAGAGTCCGCTCAAACTCATGTCCATTGAGTCAGTGATGCCATCCAACCATCTCATCCTCTGTTGGTGCCCTTCTCCTCCTGCCCTCAATCTTTCCCAGCATCAGGGTCTTTTCCAGTGAGTCAGCTCTTGGCATCACGTGGCCAAAGTATTGGAGCTTCAGCTTCAGCATCGGTCCTTCCAGTGTGTATTCAGGGTTGATTTCCTTTAGGATTGACTGATTTGATCTCCTTGCTGTCCAAGGGACTCTCAACAGGACCTCGATACATTTGTCACAACTTAGGAACTAACATTGGTCCAGTACTATTAACCCAATTCTGGATTCTATTCAGATTTCACCAGGTTTGGTTTGGTTCTTTCATTAGTATTCTCCTTGTTTCAGGATCCAATTCAGATACTACATTCTCTTCAATCGTCCTGTCTTCCTAGTCTCTCTGGTCTGTGAGGGTTTCTCTGTCTCGTCTTACTATTCATGACCTTGACAATCCAGAGAAATGCTAGCCAGGTGTCTTGTACGAGGTCCATTAATCTGGGCTTGCCTGATGTTTTGGGGGAGGTTGTTATCATTATTGGTTTTGGGGTTTTGATGGGTTTGTTTTTTGCCATGCCTCTCAGCTTGTGGGATCTTAGCTCCCCAGTCAGGGCTCGAACCCATGTCCTCAGTAGGGAAAGTACGGATTCTTAACCACTGGACGCCCAGAGAATTCCCATGTCTTATGTTTTCTTTTTTAATTGTGAAGGCAATGGCACCCCACTCCAGTACTCTTGCCTGGAAAATCCCATGGACGGAGAAGCCTGGTAGGCTGCAGTCCATGGGGTCGCTAAGAGTCGGACACGACTGAGCGACTTCACTTTCACTTTTCTCTTTCATGCATTGGTGAAGGAAATGGCAACCCACTCCAGTATTCTTGCCTGGAGAATCCCAGGGATGGCGGAGCCTGGTGGGCTGCCGTCTATGGGGTCGCACAGAGTCGGACACGACTGAAGCGACTTAGCATAGCATAGCATAGCATAGCATTAGTCGCTCAGTCATGTCTGACTCTTTGCAACTCCATGGACTGTAGCCCGCCAAGGTCCCCTGTTCATGGGAATTCTCTAGACAAGACTATTAGAGTAGGTTGCCATGTCCTCCTCCAGGGGATCTTCTTAACCCAGGGATCAAACCCAGGTCTCCCGCATTGCAGGCGGGTTTTGTTTTTTTTTACTATCTGAGCTACCAGGGAAGCCCTTTTTAAAAATTTATTTATTATTTGTTTTTGGCTGCACTGGGTGTGTGTTGCAGGGCATGTGCCTCTCGTTGCGGTGGCTTCTCTTGTTGCAGAGCACACGCTCTAGGTTCTCAGGCTTCAGTATTTGCAGCACGGGGCGCAGTTGTGTCACATGGGCTTAGCTGTCCCGCAGTATGTGGAATCTTCCCAGACCAGGGATCAAACCTGTGTCCCCTGCATTCGCAGATGAATTCTTTCCCACGGCACCATCAAGGAAGTCCTGGTGTTTTCTTAAAATTGTAGAGGGGCTATGGGTTTGGGGAACCTTTATGCCTCATCAGATAAGGGGGTAAGTGCTATCGACATGACATCCTTGAGAATATTAATCTTTATCACCGGGGTAAGGTTAACAACTGCCAGGTTGCTATTTTTCCCGTTTCTCTTCTCTATTCTCTAGAAGCAGGTCACTCAATCCAGCCTACTCTCAGGATGGCAGGAGTCAAATTCCATGTTCTGGAGACAATATTTGACTTTCAGGACAACCCTTTGAGATCAAGGGAGATTGGAGTTCATGTCACAGAAATGATGAGCACTCAACATGGTGCCGGGTACATACGGGCAATGGTAGCACCTATTGTCATCGTCATTTGGCAATATCTCTCTTTTTACATTGTAGTGTTTATTTATAGGCTGTACTGGGTCTTCATTGCTTTGAGTGGACTTCCTCCAGTTGTGGCAAATGGGGGCTACTCTCTTAATTGCGGTGCATGGGCTTCTCACTGCAGTAGCTTCTCTTGTTACGGAGCACAGGCTCTAAGGCAGGTGGGCTTCAGTAGTTGTGGCACACAGGTTTATTTGCTCCATGGCATGTGGGATCTTCCTGGACCAGGGATTGAATCTGTGTCCCCTGCATTGACAGAAGGATTCTCAGAGCACTGGACCACCAGGGAAGTCCTAGTGCTAGCTCTTGTTATGGAGGCAAAGCTAGCCTTTTAGTTACAGACCCTAACCCTAGGCTCTGACCACAGCCCCACACCTGTCTAAGGGAGCAACGTGAGGCCAGAACACCTGTGTCTCACTCCAGCAGGCTGAGAGCAGGCACCACCCAGGTGTAAGTCACCACAAGCTTACCTCCCATCACAGATATTCAAAGCTAGATGTGACTGACTGTCCCCTTAAGGAAACAGCCCCACTGTAAGTTGAACAGAACAGGAAGTGAATCATGTTCCAGGTAATTAGTGTCTCCAGGGTAAAGCTGAGATGCTTTCCCAGCGACCAGCTCCGCTGGTGGAGTGCCATTCCTGATAGTCCTGTTCCTAGCCTTGACCTTTGGGGCCCCTCCGTGGTCTGACCCCACCTAGCCCTCCACCCTTCTCTGCCACTACTCAACCCCCAAGATCCCCTCGCCCGGCCACCCTGAAGTCTCGTGGCTACTCGTGCCGGTCACATGTGCCTTGCTCATTCAGTGCTCTTCCTGGAACTCCTTCCACCACCTAACTCTTACTCATTCTCTAAGACAAAGAGCAAGGCCACCTCCCCCAGGAAGCCTGCATGGGGTGACTTTAAAGCCTGCATGAGGTGACTTTAAATTCCAATGGCTGTCAGCCAAGGGCCACTGTGTCCCCCCTGAAGAATATTTAGCAATGTCTGCAGACATTATGGTCTTCCCAAGTGGCTCAGACAGTAAAGAATCTGCCTGCAACTCAGGAGACCTGGGTTCGATCCCTGGGTCAGGAAGATTCCCTGGAGAAGGGCATGGCAACCCACTCCAGTATTCTTGCCTGGAGAATCCCATGGACAGAGGACTTTCATGCATTGAAGGAAACTGGTGGGGCTACAGTCCATAGTGTCGCAGACTCCACTGAGTGACTGAGCACAAGCATGAACTGTCATTAGTAGCAAAACTGAGAAACACAGATCCTTAGCTCTTGGCAGAGTCCCTGGCCCATGATAAGGACTCAGTAAAAGCAGGAAATGGTTAGATGGATAAGAGGAAGACAAGAGATGCCTCTTCTTTCTGACAGGCCCCTTGAAAGGGTTTAGGGGAGAACTTTGTCAACCTGAAGGTAACAAAGGGAGCTCTAGATATAAGGATCATGCCACTCTTCCTGCTTAAAATCTTTCAGTGACTCCCCACTGCCTTTGGGATAAAGTCCAAAAGTTATGGGCATTCAGAGTGATCATTTACAGATCCATCGAGACCTCAAAAGTACCTGTGTCTGGGCTTCTGACCTCAACTGGGGTGGGTGTCTGATGACCTCCACTGGGGTGGGATTCTTGCACTTTTGGACCCTCCAACTCCCTAGACGTGTTCCCTCTCCTGATCATGAAGTCTGGACTTAAACCGAAGGCAGGTCACTTGGGGACTCCGCCACCCAGGTTCTAAATTGAGAGCTGTCAAACACAGATTGTGTGTGGCTTTATTATTATTATTTATTTGGCTGCACCAGGTCTTGGTTGAGGCACGTGGGATCTTTCAGTTGCAGCATGCAGGACTTTTAGTTCAGCATTCAAACTCTTAGTTGTGGCATGTGGGATCTAGTTCCCTGACCAGGGATTAAACCCAGACCCCTCGCATTGGGAGCATGGAGTCTTTGCCACTGGATCACTAGGGACATCCTGATTGTGTGTGTTTTGAAGTAAGATTATTTGGGGGTGATCTTGACCTGGTTGACTAGCTTGGACCTTAGGTGAAAGCTCTTTGGCTCCTCTCCTGGTTCTTACCCACCCTCTTCACCTATGGAGGGCCTGGATTAGACAAATCTCAGGACTGGGGTGGCTGATGGTATTTGAGGGGATGCTGGCACATGGAGGGGCATCTGGCATGTCTATAGGCGTCTGAAAACACCTCTGTGGGGGTGTCCAGCATGTGTTTCATCCTCTGAACACCCCTTTGGGGGTTTCTAATAGCATCTGTGTTGGAGGGAATCTAGAAGTTTCCATGTGGGGCTTGATATATTCCAGAGTGTCTGAAAGCCTGTTTGTGGGTAGTTGATGGCTACTGGATGAAGGTATCCAGTACTTTTGAGATATTTGGCATGTTTTTCAGATTCTGAATAGTTTGGGGGTATTTAAGGGACCTACTGCTGCTGCTAAGTTGCTCCAGTCATATCCGACTCTGTGCAACACCATAGACGGCAGCCCACTAGGCTCCCATGTCCCTGGGATTCTCCAGGCAAGAACACTGGAGTGGGTTGCCATTTCCTTCAATGCATGAAAGAGAAAAGTGAAAGTGAAGTCGCTCAGTCTTGTCCAACTCTTAGCGACCCCAAGGACTGCAGCCTACCAGGCTCCTCCGTCCATGGGATTTTCTGGGCAAGAGTACTGGAGTGGGTTGCCCTTGCCTTCTCCGTGAGAAGGGATCTACAAGGGGTGTCTATTTTCCCATGCCTGAAAGTGAGTTTTGAGTATCTGATGGTATCTGCCTGGGTTTCTGAAATGTGTTTGGGGTATCCGGTGGTATCTATGTTGCAGTGTCTGGGATCACCTGAGAGATAAATGACTCATGTTTTCAAGACTTGTAAATTTTCACTTCCTGTAACCTAGGATGCCACTTCTTCGCAGGAGACAGACCTGTTCTCTCCATTTCTTGCATCCTCCCCTCTCAAACTTCTCTCCCCCGGGGTTAATCCCCCTTTGATGTCCCCAGGCTTCCACGGTACCCCACTTTCTGCCTCTAGATACCCCTAACTCCCCAAGTCGCCCCCCGCCCAGCCCTGCTATCCTCTACCAGGAAACCCCTCCCAGACCTGCTAATTACCCACGTCCCCGATGACTCCACAAAACTTCCCTCAACCCCAATAATCTCTCCTTAAGATTCCTTCTAAGCGCCTCCCAGTCCCGCGAATACCTCGGGGCCCCACTGACCGCCTCCCCACAAACGGCTCCCAACCCCGCTGATTTCCTCTCATGACCTCCCTCCCCTAGACGCCCCTCTGCCCGACTGACCCGCCCCTCAAGGATCGCCCTCACCCTCCTCGAAAGTACCTTTCAGTCCCTTCGCCTTGCCTAAGCTCGAGCTAAAGACCCCTGCCTGCATCATCACCAGGATGAGCCTTAATGTCCCAGGTTCGTGCGACCCACCGACCCTCGAGCCACGCCCCCTTCCGCGTCCACACCCTCTGATCCGCCCTTGGGGGCGAGGCCGCGCGTGCGCATCTCACCCCCGTGGCTTCCCGCTTCCGGCTCCGAGCCGAGGGCAGCCGTGGACCCCGGGAGGCCGGGCGGCAGCAGCGGTGGGGAAGCTAACGGAGTTGCGGGCGGCGAGTGACCTGCGGCGGACTGAGGTGAGGGCGGCGGGGCAGGTCTGAGGAGAACGAGGCTCGGGAGGAGGCCTCGGGCCCCACGAAGGCGTCGTCGGTTCCCGCGGGTGGCCTCGGGCGCAGGACCCCCGAGGCTGCCTCGGCTTCGGGGCCGGCCCCCGTGGGCTCGTCCAAACTGGTGGGTGGATCCTGCAGTGCAGGCTGTCCCTTCCGTGCATGCAGGCTCTGTTTGGAGAAGGCACAGTTCAGACGATGCCCGCCGGCTCCGGCCGAGCCCCAGCCCTCGGGCAGTGCAACCTCCCTGGTTCAACAGGGAGAGGACTCGGCGTCCGGGATCTGGAGCTCCCGGGGCAGGACCTGAGATGTGGTGATAACTCAGCACTGGGGGACTTGAAGCCCCCGAGCATCGCTCACTCCGTGGAGCCCACGTCCTCCTGCCAGTTGATCGTTAGGGTCACAAAATCATAGGAAGTGTGTGTGCTTTGGGTCTTTAGTTCTCCCTCCAGTTTCTTTCTTGTGGGAGAATTTAGATGGTGCGGTGCAGGAATCAGAGGCCCTTGGTCCTTGCATGGTTTATTGTAGCTGTCTTCTCCTCCTCTCTTCTACCTGGTTCTCTGTTGAGATCGAAGTGGTAGAAGAGATGGCTGGCCCAGGGGATCAAAAGCGTTGGCGAAGTTTTACCTCGGAAATGAAGAACACAACTTTTCTTCCTTTTGTCTCCGTTTGGGGGAGAGTGGAACTCCAGCCAGGATCGTAGACGGGCAGGTCTCTTCTTGTTGACTAGAGAAAGTTCAGGACAGGTGAACAGCCCTATGGCCAAGGGCGATGTGGGGATGGTTTTGCAGGTATCCGGGTGAATGATTAATTCTGGAGTTGTATGGAGAAGTGTCAAGAGCACAGGCTTAAGTGTCAAATCACATCTGGGTTCTTCTGGTCCCAGTTTCCACCACTTAAGTCACAGTCTCCCCATCTTTAAACCCAGAATGAGGATCAGTTGTGGATTTGATGAGGTAATACATGTAAGGTGGGAAGCACAGCCCCTGGCATATGGTGAATGCTCAATAAATGTTATATATTCTGTGCATGTGGTATGCCCCCAGGTCTGTATTTTAATTTTTTATTTTTACTGAAATATAGTTGATTACAATGTTGTTTTACTTTCAAGTGTACAGCAGAGTGATTCAGTGATACATATATATATTTGTTGTTGGTTAGTCACTAAGTTGTGTCCGACTCTGTGACCCTATGGACTGTAGCCTACCAGGCTCCTCTGTCCATAGGATTTCCCAGGCAAGAATACTGGAGTGGGTTGCCGTTTCCTTCTCAAGGGGATCTTCTCAACCCAGGGATCAAATGTGCATCTCCTGCATTTCAGGCAGATTCTTCACTGCTGAGCTACCGGGGATTCCATATATACAAATATATTCCCATATATGTATATTCCTATATGTATATATACACACATATATACATTCTTTTTCATACTCTCTTCTGTTATAGTTTTTTACACGATAGTTCCCTGTGCTATACAGTAGATCCTTGCTGTTTACCTGTTTTATATATAAACAGGTAAACAACAGGTGTGTGTATGTTAATCCCAAATTCTTAATTTATCTTCCTGCCATCCCCTTTGGTAACCCTAAGTTTGTTTTCTATGTCTGTGAGTCTATTTCTGTTTTGTAGTTACATTCATTCGTATCATTTCTTTAGATTCCACCTGTAAATGATACCATATGATATTTGTCTTTCTCTGACTGACTTCATTTAATACTCTAGGTCCATCCATATTGCTGCAAATGGCATTATTTCTTTTTTCTTTTTTTTTTAAATCTCAGGCCCATATTTTTCAGTCGACGTTCCGAGTAATAAAGAGTCTGGAGAATGTGAGCATCTCAGTTGTTGTTTGGACTGGGTTGCAATTTATGTTTTATCAGTAGTTTGCTAGTTCTGTAGGTCAAGCCCTTCTAAGGGGGTGGAAGAAGCTGTGCTAAAAGGAGTAAGAGGGGCTTCCCCGGCGGTGCAGTGTCTAGGGCTCTGTGCTTCCATTGCAGGGCAAAGGTTTGGTCCCTGGTCAGGGAACTAAAATCTTGCATGCAGCACAGCTCAGCCCAAAAATAAAGGAGTGGGGTAGTTTTTTTAATTCTGGTCAGTGTAACTTGTTTGCATTGTGTATCGCTTACTTCCCGCTTCAGTGGCATGAAGGAGAGAAAGGAGATTCTTTGAATCTCTTTTCTTTCTCTTTTTTTCTTCAGTCTGAGGTAAGAACGCCCCCACGTTGAAAGCGTGGTAGCACGTACATTGTTCCTGGTGGAAACCTTGGTATACTTTTCATTGTCACACAGTAGCGATTACAGCCAGTTGCCCTTGTCACCAGCGCACCCCCACCCCACCCCCGGCCTAGGGCTGTGGTCACCAGCTGTGCCTCCCTGGCTGTTTACCTTCCACGTGCTTAGCATATTTCTGATCCTCGTGTCAAGGTCTCCTTCATTTTTCTTCACTCGTCCTGGGTCCTGTTTCCATTTCCGCAAATTCCACCCATGACTTTTTAAACATTTTCCTCTAGGCTCTCTTAAGTCATTTTAAGCCCAGAGGCTTTGTTAGGTCCAGCTAGTCACTGTTTCTTCATTATTTGTGACTTAAACTTTACTTTTCCCCTGAAAGTGGTGAAGAGCTGCTCTTGGTTTGTAAACCCTCTCTCCAGGTGCAAAGCAATTCCCTGCACAGCTCCTGAGCGGCCACTAGGAATTTTTCTGGAGGAGGAATGTGGCTGACGGGGGAGGGGCAGTCTGATTCAAATAATGTCCTCCAGGAGGCCTCAGTGAAAGGACCCCTGCAGCTACGCTTTTTTTGAGTGTGCGATTAAAATTGCCTTGGGTGTAAGCAGTAAAATTGCCTTGGGCGTAAACGGTAAAATTGCCTTGGGTGTAAGCGGTAAAGAATCCACCTGCAATGCCAGAGACACAGGAGACTCAGGTTCAGTCCCTGGACAAGGAAACGACAACCTACTCCAGTATTCTTGCCTGGAAAATCCCATGGAGAGAGGAGGCTGGTGGGCTGCAATCCATACGGTTGCAAAGAGAGCCACAGCTAAACACAGAGGTAAGCAGGCTAACTAAATTCAACTGGTATGCTGCTTCTCTGCTTTGGTTCTTAAGTAGATTCATAGTTGCCATTGAGATTAAAGATGCACTTGTGGGGAGGGAGGAGGGAGGAGGGTTCAGGATGGGGAACACATGTATACCTGTGGCGGATTCATTTCAATATTTGGCCAAACCAATACAATATTGTAAAGTTTAAAAATAAAATAAAATTAAAAAAAAAAAAGAATCTAAAAAAAAAAGTTGCAGTTGGTTTTGTTCAAAGTATCACCATATCTTGAGAAAATTATTCTAAAGATTTTAAGGAAGGGGCTATATATTTAACATATTGCAGGTGGTTACATTCTGAATGCATGTCAATTTTTTTTAACTGGCATATAATCGCTTTACAATGTTGTGTTAGTTTCTGCTGCACAACAATGGTGAATCAGCCATGCTGTTGCTGCTGCTAAGTCGCTTCAGTCGTGTCCGAATCTGTGCGACCCCATAGACGGCAGCCCACCAGGCTCTGCTGTCCCTGGGATTCTCCAGGCAAGAACACTGGAGTGGGTTGCCATTTCCTTCTCCAATGCATGAAAGTGAAAAGTGAAAGTGAAGTTGCTCAGTTGTGTCCGACTCTTAGCGACCCCATGGACTGTAGCCCACCAGGTTCCTCCGTCCATGGGATTTTCCAGGCAAGAGTACTGGAGTGGGGTGCCGTTGCCTTCTCCTGTATACATATACCTCCTCCCTCTTGAGTCTCCCTCCCACGCCCCCATCCCACAGAGCGCGGGGCTGAGCCCCCTGTGCTATACAGCAGTTCCCACTAGCTATCTGTTTTACACACGGTAGTGCATATATGGCTTCCCTGGTGGTTCAGCGGTAAAGAATCCACCTGCCAGTGCAGGAGATGCAAGCTCGATCCCTGAATTAGAAGATCCTCTGGAGGAGGAAATGGTGTAAATGTCAATGCAAGTGTCTCTAGTCGTCCACCCTCTCCTTACCACCACCACCACCACCACCACCACCTCATGTCCACAAGTCTCTTCTCTACATCTGTAAATGCATGTCACTTTAAAAGAAAAAAAAAAAAGCTTCATTAAAACATAATTCACATACCATAAAATTCACCCTTTTAAAGGGTGCCTTTCTGTGGGTTTTAGAACATTCACAAGCTCACACAACTGTCACCACTGTCAACCGCCGGGACATTTTATCAGCTGGTCATTCCTACAGATGGGTTTCAGGAGGAGAGAAAGGCCACAGTAAGAGGGTCTAAGTGGGTGCCCCCTCCATCACAGTGTGGGGTGCAGGGACGGCAGGACCCCATCAGACTGCTTGGCTGGAATCCATTGTGATCCCATGAGGACAATTTGTTGTTCAGTCACTCGGTTGTGTCTGACTCTTTGCAATCCCGAAGACTGCAGCACACCAGGACAGTTACACTGTTCATGGATGACTCTGATTTGCTGAGATTAATTTTCAGAGGGAAATTGAATTTAGAAGAATAACTTGTGAAGTCATCCACAGTAGGGTTAGTGTACTCCTCCGTCCCCTCATAAGAGTGAAATGGACAGTAACTGACCAGATAAAATGGGGAGCATCCCTGGGCATCATGGCAGTAAGGGAATCAGCTCTGGGTCATCTGGGAGTCAGTTCTCATCATGCCAGGACATGGGAGTGATGGCAGATCCTTGTGACCCTTTGCATCATCCCCTCAGGGGCTCTCTGTCTAAGAACTGAAAGAGAAACAGGAAGATGGAAAGATGGAGACCCTCAGACACTGCTGGTAGGACTGTAGAACAGGGCAGCAACTGTGAAAACAGTCTGGCAGTGCCTCTAAAGGTCAGACATTAGATTTACCATAAGATCCAGCAGTTCCACCCCTAGGTATGTGCCAAATAGAAAAGAAAGCCTCCTGCTGCTAAGTCGCTTCAGTCGTGTCCGACTCTGTGAGACCCCATAGACGGCAGCCCACCAGGCTCCCCTGTCCCTGGGATTCTCCAGGCAAGAACACTGGAGTGGGTTTCCATTTCCTTCTCCAATGCATGAAAGTGAAAAGTGAAAGTGAAGTTGCTCAGTCGTGTCGGACTCTTAGCGACCCCATGGACTGCAGCCCACCAGGCTCTTCCGTCCATGGGATTCTCCAGGCAAGAGTACTGGACTGGGGTGCCAAAGCCTAGGTCTACACAAAAATTGGCACAAAAACATCACAGGAGCATTGTTCACAACAGCCAAAGAGTAGAAACAATCTCAATGTCCATCAGCTGATGAATGGATAAAGAAAACGTGGGCCAGGAAGTTCCCTGTGGCCTCAGGATTCCAGGCTTTCACTGTTGTGACTCCAGTTTAGTCCCTGGTCAGGGAACTGAGACCTCACAAGCCATGCAGTGTGGCCAAAAAAAAAAAGGAAGAATGGGTGAAAGAAAATGTGGGCCATCCATGCGGTGGACTGTTCTTCAGCAGTGCAAAGGAATGAAGCATTGACACACTCTACAACTTGGCTGAGTCTCAAAACTGTGTGAAAGCTCAATGAAAGAAGCCAGTCCCCAAAGGCCACATAGGGTCTGATTCCATTTACACAGAATATCCAGAACAGGCAAATTCATGGAGACACCAGAAAAGTAGATTAGTGGTTGCCTGGGGTGGGGAGAGGGGGAAATGGTGAGTGACAGCTAAGGGGTCCAGGCTTCCTTTTGAGGGTAAGGAAAATGTTCTGAAACTGACACACAACTCTGAATAAACTGAAAGCCATCGGACTGTACACTTGAAAAGGATGACTTACGTAGTATTTTAATTCCATTTCAAGAAAGCTGTTGAGGGGCTTCCCCGGTGGCTCAGTGGTAAAGAATCCACCTGCAATGCAGGAGACCCGGATTCAATCTCTGGGTCAAGAAGATCCCCTGCAGAAGGAAATGGCAACTTGCTTCAGTATTCTTGCCTGGGAAATCCCATGGAGAGAAGAGCCTGGTGGGCTACAGCCCATAGGGTCACAAAGAGTCGGATGTGATTTAGCGACTAAACGAGAAAGTAGATTATAGACTCAGGTCCCTGCCACGTGGGAGACAGTTAGGGTCCTCAGTGCTGTCCGTTAGGACAGGCCAGTTGAGGCAGAGACTTGGGGTCACAGTGTCACCCTGGCTGTGTCCCAGGCGGGAGAGTCCTCTGTGGAGGGGTGGTGGCCAGGCCAGGCCTCAGCGGCTGTGAGCAGAGGGAGAATGGTGTACAGAGGCTCAGAGTCAGGAAATGATGTGCCATCCATCGTATCTTATAGGCCAGGGTGGACCCAATGGCGGCCTCCATCCTCGGGTGGCGGAACAGGAAAGGGGGGAGTCTGGAGACAGGGTGGCCTGAGAGGTGATGATCCGTTGAACCCAAACAAACAAGGACTGTAGAAAGAGGACAGAGTTCAGGTCGCTTCACAGGTAGATGAGTGAGGGCTTTGTCGGTGGTAGTGTGGGAGAGAGGGTGACGGAGGTGACCAGATGGATGCTGGGCCCCAACGTCATCAGCTAGGAGAACGCTTCCCTACACAGCCTGCAGCTCCCAGGAGCCTACCCTCACTGGTCTGGCTAGTTGGAGCTCTCTCCAAGTTTGTCTTGCTTTGAAGATTGGGGAAGACTGTGCCCTCCCGTCAGATCAAGGCTCTCTTCTCGCCTCCCCACCTCCACCCCATCCCAGGGTCTTTCAGAGGTCTAGAACATTGAAAAGTATTCATCTGTAGACCACCAGGGACCCTGAAGTTGTAGCTCTTTGGGATGGAAGGGGAGCGGGGCAGAAGGGTAACCCATGGCACTCGCAATCTTTAGTTGGGGCATGTGGAATCAAGTTCCCCAACCAGGGATGGAACCCCTGCCCCCTGCATGGGGAGCGAGGAGTCTTAGCCAGCTGGACCCTCAGGAAAGTCCCACGGTGTCTATTTAGAAAGCAGGCGCTGCCTGCTAGGGGTTGGGGGAAGAGGGGGGAGGGGAGAGTTGGAGAATCCAGCAGCAAAGTGATGTGAAAACCTTCAAAAATGAAATCTGACAGCAGAACAGCAACCTGACTCGTGTGCTTATGTAACCAGCCTCAGAAGCCTGATGCCCTTCAGCCGGCTGATTTCCCATCCTTGCTTTTCCAGGCTTTTCTGGCCATTTCCAGCAGGCATCAGCTAACACACACACACACCAAGGTGTTATTCATGGAGAGTTGTGGTTCTAGAGATCAAGGAGACATCTACATCTCTTTTCTGTTCTGGAACTATAGCGGACCTCTCCCACCCCATTGATCCTGTGGAAATATGGCCCAAAGATGCCCATGTCCTAACCCCCAAGAACTTTGAATAGATGACCTACCGTGGCCAAAAGGAATTTTGCAGGTGTGAGTTAGTTAAGGATCTGGAGGTGGGGAGATAATCCTTGGTTATCTAGATGGCTCCAGTGTCGTCACTAGGGTCTTTATGCAAGGGAGGCGGGAGGGTCTGGGTCAGAGAAGGTGATGCTATGACCAAAGCAGAGGTCAGAGACAGGTTAGAAGATGCTAGCTTTAGGACTTCCCTGTGGTCCAGTAGTTAAGAATCTGCCTGCTGATTCAGGGATCATGGGTTCAGTCCCTGGTCCAGGAAGATTCCACATGCTTCAATGCAACTAAGCCTCAGAGCTCTAGAGCCTATGCTCTGCAACAAAAGGAACCACCACAGTGAGAAGCCCGCATACCCCAACTAGAGAGTAGCCCCAACTCACTGCAAATGGAGAAAGCCTGTGCACAGCAGTGAACACCCGTGTAGCCAAAAATAAATAAATAAACATGTATAAAAAATTTTTCAAAAGAAGATGCTGGCTTTGAAGATGGAGGAAGGGGCCACGAACCACGGGAAGCAGGCAGCCTCTAGAAGCTGAAAGAGGTCAGGAAACATTCTACCCTGGAGCCTCTGGAAGGATCGCAACCCTGCTGTTTCAGACTTCAGACCTCCAGAACCAAAAGAGAATATATTTGTGTTGTTCTCAGCCATTGTTTGTGGTAGATTGACACAAACAAAATAGCAAAATTGCACACCTGGTTTCCCATGCGGCTCAGCAGTAAAGAATCCACCTGCCAATGCAGGAGACGCGAGTTCGATCCCTGAGTCAGGAAGGTCCCTTGGAGGAGGACAGGGCAACCTACTCCAGTATTGTTGCCTGGAGAATCCCATGGGCAGAGGAGCCTGGCGGGCTACAGTCCGTGGGATTGCAAAGAGTCAGACAAAACTAAAGTGACTGAGCGCACAGCACACCTGGTTTTCCTCTTGTCTGACTCGGGAGCCCCCGGCTCACAGCCCTGCCCTGCCTCACTTTCCCTTCTCACTGCAGGCCTTTGTCAGGAGGCCACTGTCACTCCTCCTTTGCTGGCCTGCCTCGAGGCCCCTTCTCTGCACACAGGACCATGAGCACCTGGACACAAAGATGACAGCAGGGCACTTGGGTCTGCTTCTGTCCTGTTGGGGAGGCTACCTGAACTCTCTAATCCTTGGTTTCCTGTCCATCGCATTACAAACATACCACTCCTTGCTTCCTAGGGCTGTTATTGCTAGTGGAGCGCTCCCACAGCGTCTGGGTGTGTTTGTTCATTCGCTCACTCGGTCATTCATTCATTCAGCAGATTATTTATTATCCGGTACCTGCTGTGAACCAGGTCCTAGAATTGCAACAGTGAATGCAACTTTGCTCTTTGTGTTTTTAACTTTAAAGAATCACGTCTTTCAAAATGAATAAATGGATAGTTTTTTCCTTAAATGAAGTGCAACCACAGTGGTCTCCTCCAGAAATCCAAGGAACAGTTATTTTAAGTCCCACCTGGTAAATCAGTGCTTCCAAATCTGTCACCAGGTTCCCCCTTCCACCCCAGCCCCGCTGATGATCAGGAAGCTAAAACCTTCCTTGGGGTGTTTTTCCTTCTTCTAGAATGTTCCCAGAGCTTCAATCAAAGGGGAAGACTTCCCCACCTACTGGGGTGAGCTCTGCCATTCACAGGCTCAACCATTCTGCTGCTCCTTTTTTTAATTGGGGTATTATAATTCATGGGGCTTCCCTCGAGGCTCAGACAGTAAAGAATCTGCCCGCAATGAGGGAGACCTAGGTTCAATCCCTGGGTTGGGAAGAGCCCCTGGAGAAGGGAATGGTTCCTCCTCCAGTATTCTTGCCTGGAAAATTCATATACCATAATATTCACCCTTTTAAAACGTATGAGTCAGTGGTTTGTAATATAGTCACAGTGTTGTGCAATCATACCCACTGTCTTAATTCCAGAACATTCTCACCATCCACAATGGAAATCTCGTACCCATTAGCCATCACTCCCCTTTTCCCCATCCCCAGGCACAAATCTACTTCCCATCTCTATGTACTTGCCTATTCTGGACATTTCCTATCAATGAAATCACAACAGGCAGCCTTTTGCATCTGATTTATTTTACTTAATGTAACGTTTTCAGGCTTCATCCATGTTGTCACCTGGATCTAGCTGTGTTTTGTTTTGTTTTAAATAAGTATTTATTTTGGCCGCACTGGGTCTTAGTTGAGGCATGCGAACTGTTGCAGCATGCAGGATCTAGTTCGCAAACCAGGGACCAGACCCAGGCCGCCTGCGTTGGGAGTGTGGAGTCTTAGCCACTGGACCACCAGGGAAGTCCCTATATATTCTTTTCCACTTTCTTTTCCCTGGTGGTTTGTCCCCAGCTATTGAATGTAGTTCCCCGTGCTGTGCAATAGGGCCTTGTTAATCCTTTCTTCCGCCTCCGTCTTCACGTGGCCTCCTCCTCTGGTGCCTGTCTCCATATCTGTGTGTCTCTCCGCGTCCAAATATCCCTCTTCTTTCCCTTATAAAGACACCATCATTTGGATCTCGGGCCCACCCTAAATCCGGGATGATCTCATCTTGAGATCCTTGACTTGATTATATCTGCAGAGACCCCATGTCCAAATAAGGCCACCTTCTGGGGTTCCGGGTGGACATGAAACTGGGGGGGATTTTATGCCACCCACCGCAGGAGCTCTGTGTTTCCAGTGACTTGTAAATGAGAACAGGCTTACAGGAGTTGCTAGTACTTAATCCGTACATTCTTTAGAACACATCGTAACTTCCAGGTATTTTAAAATTAAGGGTTGGACTCGAGCTCGCTCTCAGGAGCCCAGTTTAAGTGAGGAGAGGAAAGAGATTGACCTTAAGGAGAACTAGTTCCTTGCTTGGGAAGCGTCTAAATCTGAATCCTCTGTGGGTATAATTTGCTGTAAAGTATAAATTGGTGCCTAATACATTACAGTGGGTCAAAATGTTTGGCTATTTGCCTGTCCTCTGCATAATCTGCTCCTTCTCCATGTGTTCAGATACCACCCTCTTAAATACAAAAGTCTTGTTGCCTTAGAGAGGGAAAAAAAGTTCTGTCTGCCCAGCCCTCCACCTAGCTTACATAAGCACATGAAAAGTGTTTTCTCCCTGACCTTGAGACATGAGATATATTAAAATGTATTCAAGCTCACAGCGTTGCAGTACTAAAAGGAATACTAATGAAGGTTTTGCAAGGTTCTGGAATTTTCCAAATGTAGGAGCCAGTTAGAACCAGCATTCTCAGGACAGTGGGGATCTTGAGATGGTCAGAAACCCACCCCTCATACCTGTTTGCTACCAACATGAGCCGTTTCAGGGCTCTGGAATTCAGTAATGACTCCACACAGCTAAACCACTTCCCTGCTTCCTTTATTCCATTCCCTGTGTGTGTCAGGAATTAAAAAGGGGAGTATCACATGAGCCCTTCTGGGTGCATGTTGATTGCAGGGAATAGGCCCTCCTTTCCAAAACAAACCAATTAGATACGGTAGACCAGGGCTCAGCATTCTTTTTCTATAAAAAGCCCAGGAGTAAATACAGCCTCTGCAGGCCACAGAGCCTTGGTCACAGCTGCCCTACCTGCTAAAGCAGTCCCAGACAGCAAGTGGGCGTGGCCTGGGTGCCGATAAAACTTTATTGACTAAAACCGGTCGCTGGCCCAAGGGCCAGAGTCTGCCACCACCTGATTTTACAACAGACTCCTGATTTTTCCTGTTCTCTTTCTAGGCCCATGATTCTGATCCTGTAAATACGGTGAGGGACACACCTACAGAGGGGACAGGAGTTCCTGGCAGGTGTGTGTGCACTGGGAACTCCCCATGAAAGGTCTTCTTGCTAAGCCTCCCCAACCTCTGACACCATTTCAGTTCTCTTCACAGACGTGCAGTGCCCTTGAATAATTTCCCAGGCCATTGCAAGCAAGGTTCAGTTTTGTTTTTCCTTTTAGCGTTGTAGGTTTGTGTTTTTCTTTCCTGCCTTCCTCCTTGAACAGAATGGTTTTTATCTACTGAAAGAGAAACCCACTGACCTGCGTCAAGTGTTTGATTTCCCCTGCCCTCCTCACAGCCACCTCTGCTGACGTTTGCTCTTTATTTCCCGCATTGAAGGTTTGAAAAATAATACTATTACATAATCAGGCCAGTTGGGGTTTTCTGCAAGATTTCAGATGCGTCGTAGCTACACCTGAATTAATCTTTTCAAAATCACTTTGTTTTCATTAAAATGTTTTTATCACGTCATTCTGATTTCTGGACAGTCAGTTGAATTTGCATAATTGTTTACAACATGCCAATGAGGAAAGCCTGCCGACTTGCTAGCAGGGCCTCAGCGGGTGGAATGGTTTTGCTGGGGCCCCTACAGTCCTGCCTCTGGCCTTGCCCTCAGAGGGATGAAATAACTTATCCACAAAGTGCATGCTTTTTTTAAGGTCTGAATTCCTTGTGAATGAGGCTGAAGGTGCCTCTTTGCCTAATACCAGAAAGTGGTGGGAAATGGAGCAAAGGGAAGCGGATAAGCTCTGGGACATGCCTGAGCTGTGCAGGGGCGTCCTCCTCCCGTCCTTCCCAGCCATGTTCGTATCGAAGCATCACGATCACACCTTTGTCCTCCCGACCCGATTTGCCCTTTCATCCTCATGTCGGAAGGCTGTTTGCCCTGGTGATCGGTGTTATCATTTAGGAGTGATTCTTAGTAGTTTACTCTTTTTTTTTTTAGCACTATAGAATATTTTTTAGTTGAAGTGTTCATTTACAATAGTTCATTTACAATATCATGTTAGTTTATAGTGATTAGTTATGTGTGTTTAAAGTGATTTAAACACTTTAAACACTTTAAATATTTAAACACTTTAAATATTAGTTAGTTTAAAGTGATTCAGTTATGTGTGTGTGTGTGCATGTGTGTTCTTTTTCAGATTCTTTTCTATTATGAGTTATTACAAGATATTGAGTATAGTTCCCTGTGCTATATAGTAGATCCTTATTGAGTACTCTTGCCTGGAAAATCCCATGGACGGAGGAGCCTGATAGGCTGTTCGTATCCCAGCCATGTTCGTATCGAAGCATCACGATCACACCTTTGTCCTCCCGACCCGATTTGCCCTTTCATCCTCATGTCGGAAGGCTGTTTGCCCTGGTGATCGGTGTTATCATTTAGGAGTGATTCTTAGTAGTTTACTCTTTTTTTTTTTAGCACTATAGAATATTTTTTAGTTGAAGTGTTCATTTACAATAGTTCATTTACAATATCATGTTAGTTTATAGTGATTAGTTATGTGTGTTTAAAGTGATTTAAACACTTTAATTTAAACACTTTAAATATTTAAACACTTTAAATATTAGTTAGTTTAAAGTGATTCAGTTATGTGTGTGTGTGTGCATGTGTGTTCTTTTTCAGATTCTTTTCTATTATGAGTTATTACAAGATATTGAGTATAGTTCCCTGTGCTATATAGTAGATCCTTATTGAGTACTCTTGCCTGGAAAATCCCATGGACGGAGGAGCCTGATAGGCTGCAGTCCGTGGGGTCGCTAGGAGTTGGGCACAACTGAGCGACTTCACTTTCACTTTTCACTTTCATGCACTGGAGAGGGAAATGGCAACCCACTCCAGTATTCTTGCCTGGAGAATCCCAGGGACAGAGGAGCCTACTGGGCTGCCGTCTATGGGGTTGCACAGAGTCGGACACTACTGAAGCAACTTAGCAGCAGCAGTGTGTATGTGTTAATCCCAAACTCCTAATTCATCTCTCCTACCTGGCACTCTCCCTTTTGGTAACCATGTTTGTTTTCTATGTCTGTGAGTCTGTTTCTGTTTTGTGAATAAGGTCATTTGTATCATTTTTTAAGATTCCAGATATAAGTGATGTCCCATGATGGTTGTTTCTCTCTGTTTGACTTCCTTCACTTAGTATGATCATCTCTAGGGCCATCCGTGTTGCTCTAAATGGCATTATTTCATTCTTTTTTATGGCTGAGTAATATTTCATTGTGTGGGTGGGTGGGTGGGTGTGTACATCTTCTTAAGCCAGTCACCTGTTGATGATTTGGGTTGCTTCCATGTCTTGTCTGTTATAAATAGTGCTGCTATGAACATAGGGCTGCATTGTGTCTTTTCAAATTAAACTTTTCTCCTGATATGTACCCAGGGGTGGGATTGCTGGATCACATGGTAGTTACTAGTTTACTCTTGGTAAAAAGTTCCAGAGACACCCTTCCTCCCCCTCCCTACCCGCTGCCTCCCCTTCCCCTCCATGCAGTGGGTAAACTTGTTCATCAGAATGACTCAAAAACACTAAACATAGCAGTTTTGTTTCCTTATTTCCCTGAACCACCCTTGTCAAACGCTAAGGGAGCTCTGAGGAGCGACCACTAAAAGTGGGCAGCAGGGACCTTCCGGGCCACTTTTAGAGCCCTGAGCAATTCCCTGGGTGTCGGAATCAGTTTCTTGAGGAAGCTCTCAGTGCCCTGTCCATCATGCAAGATAGCTGTCAGTAGAGAGGAAAGACGCCCAGGATGTCAGGTTTGTGGGAGGAAGCTAAAATCCACGATGGCCGAGCTGCAGCCTCACTCTGAAGGGCAAGGCCCCTCTAGCTCTAGTCGTGCCTTTTTTTTCTTAGGAAACATTCTAACTGGTTTTAAGTGTAGATTCACATCGCTACACCACCATCCCCACCATCTATCTCCTGGACTTTCTTATCTTCCCAGACCCTGTCCCCATGAAACACTGGCTCCCCAGACTGTGTTACCCACCATTCTACTTTGTGTCTCTGAGAATCTGCCTACACTCAGCCCCTCGTATATGTAAAATCATGCAGTATTTGTCCTTTTGTGACTGGCTTGTTTCACAGAGCATGATGTCCCCGGGGCTCATCCAGCTTGTAACAGGCATGAGAATTTCCTTCGTTTTTAAGGCTGGGTACTGTTCCATCTTATGGCTATATCTCATTTTGTTTGTCCATTTATCTGTTCACGGACCCTTGGGTTGCTTCCACCTCTTGGCTGTTGTGAATCACGATGCTATGCACACGGGTGTGCAGATACCTGTTTGAGTCCCTGCTGTCAGTTCTCTTGGGTCCATACCCAGAAGTGGAATTGTTGGACTGCATGGTAATTCGTTTGACTTCTTGAGGAACTGCCAAACTTTCCCAAAGCAGCTGCACCGTTTTACATTTCCACCAGCAACATAGGAGGATTCCAGTTTCTCTGCATCCTCCCCTACCCTTGTCATTTTACATCATCCCATGCTAGTGGGTGTGAAGTGGCATTTCATCGTGGTTTTGATTTGCATTTTCCTAACAATAGGGATGTTGAACTGCTTTTCACAGGCTTATTGGCTACTTCTCGCTATCTTTTTTTTTTTTAAGTATGTATTTATTTGGCTGCGCTGGGTCTTGGTTGCAGCATGCAGGCTCTTTTACCTGTGGCATGCAGGATTTTAGTTATAGCATGCGGAGTCTTTTAGTTGCACCATTTCTGTATGTTCTTTGGAGAAATACGTATTCACACCCTTTGCCCGTTTTTGAATCAGTCGTTTGGTTTTTCATTGTTGGATCGTAAGGCTTCTCTACGCTAGTTGGGCCTGACACCAGAGAGTTGTAAGAACTTAAAAGCAAGTCTCAGATACCCATGACCTCTGACGTTTCTGGGCATCCCAGCAGAAGCATCTGACATCTGGCAAGTGTGGTCTCAGGCCTGGGGAGGAAGCAGAAGGATTGGCCAGGGCCATCCCCCAACTAGAGACAGCCGACCCGCCATCATGCCTCCGTCACCCAGAAGAGTGGGTCATCAAAGCTGCGGTTGTAAGCCCTAAAGCCAGCATGCATCCCTGGGAAGAAATGGTGTCACAGCAGCCTTATTTCCTCCTCTGGCAGGTGACGGTCTGGTCAGTCGACCAGGAAAGTGGGGTGGAACACCGGGCGATGGGAAGGTCAGATCTGCTCCTAGACAACATTCTTGGGGTAGAAGGAAGTACACGGAGACGTTAAGATGATTCTGAGCTAATCACCCTTTAGCCAGGCTTATAATAAGTTGGGTGAAAGTTCCCAAAGGGCATTAATTAGGAAGTTAATTCCCCTGGAGAAGGAAATGGCAACCCATTATTCTTGTCTGGAGAATCCCATGGATAGAGGAGCCTGGTGGCTGCAGTCCATGGGGTCACAGAGTCGGACACAACTGAGTGACTGAGCACATGTGCTCACATTTGGTGAGTTAATTAGAGGGAGACCGCTCCTGGGTTCCATCCTCTGCTCTGTCCTGACCAGTCATTTACCATGTAATTTAGAAAGACACAGATGTGGAAGGTTTGCTTATCAAAGCTTTAGGGTGGCCCCCATCTCTGTGTCATCAGAGCCCCCAGGTCTCAGTGACTGAAGCCAGCAAGGTGGGCTTCAGGGCAAAGAATGTTTCAGTTTCCATGTCCGGGTCTCACGTGGCCTTTCCCACCCTGGGCACTGTGGACATTTGGGGCCGGATGGTTCTCTGTGGTTGGGGTGCCGAGCAGTATCCTTAGTAGTGACCTAGGATGTCAGGAGCACCCCCGACCCCTGATGATGATCTCGACTGTTTTCAGATGCTGCCAAATGTCCCCCAAATGCCAAATTACCCCAGGATGAGAACCATTGGTCTAAATTAGCAGCTAGGGAAATACAGGATGGAGAACGAGGACTGAATGACAGCCTGTGAGAAAACAGCCTACAGATTTCAGTTGATGAAGCAGTGCTTCTGAGATGAACTCCCTCTGCCCGCTGTTCTGCACTACATGCAGCAGCCAGGGACCCTGAGGGCCATCGTTGCCATGTCTTGCCCCATCCAGTCCCCAGGCAGCTCTGCAAAGCAGTCTCTCCAGCTCTGGAGTCTCGTCCACTCCTTGGCTTCAGGTACTGTCGTCTGCCCAAGTCTCCATCCCTCTTCTGGACTGTCTCTTGAGGGCCCCACTCCTGCATCTAGCTGTCACCTGAGACCTCCCAAGCAGCTTGGGCGACTCCCATCCTAGGTCAAAGGTCACCCCTCCCCTCTCCCTGCCCTGAGTCTGCCCCTGCCCATCCCCCGTGTCAGCAGTCCTGGCACTCTCCACCCCTGGCTCCTTCCATTACTGCTCCCTGGTTGCATCAGCCGCTTCCAGAGGCAAATCTGATCTAGGACCCTCATGCATAAACTTTTCTGTAGCTTCAGTTTCAAGGAAAAAGTATAAACCCGAGGCACCTCTAAAGGCCCATGACAGTGTCCCTCCCCCCTCTGCCCACTTTGTTTCTCCTTGTTTCTCTTCTTCATACCCCGAGCCCCCTGCAGTGGAAGCGTGGAGTCTTAACCACTGGTCCACCAGGGAAGCCCCAGCACTTCTTTTTAAAAGTCATAGACCTTCAATATTTAAAGTAGATAAATGCACTTTTATTTGCCTGCCATTTGGTATAGATCCAACAGCCTTTCCATTAATGGAAATTTGTCAGGTTTCCTGCTTGAAACCAAACCTATGGTAGAGACTCTCCTCTCTAATTTCCTTTTAATCAGAAATTTAAAGAAGACTCCAGCCATCCAAATGCTAAATCGTTTGAAATAATTTTAGATCTTTGAAGAAAATCTAAAAAAAAAAAAAAGGATCATGTAGAAATTCCCTGGCGGTGCAGTAGCTGGGCCTCAGCACTTTCACCACCAGCTCCTGGGTTCAATCCTTGGTGGTGGAACTAGGATCCCATAAACCTCACAGCTTCAGCAAAAAAAAAAAAAAATAAGATTGTGCAGAGTTCCCACACACCCTGCATTCAGCTTCCTCCTAATATTAACCTTTTCTTTTTTTTTTTTTTAACTATAAAGGTCATATGGCCATCACAGGGAATTTGGAAAACAGAAAAATGAGGGGAAATACCCACAATCCCTTGCAACTGCGGCTAGCTGTCAGTCTGTTGTGTCCCCTCCCAGGGTTATCTTTCCTTACTCCCGTTTTCCTATTTTCCTGCAGTGTTGTTCTCGTCGGTACATTTATTTGGAGAAGCAGTTTACTGACACAGATCTGAAATCATAAAGCGTTTTCTAATCTCTGCCTTTGCAATTCTGTCCCCTTGACGCTTGCGTATATTATTGAAATACATGGCTCTGACATCTGACTACAGGGAAATGATTAAAATGATTCAAAGACCATGCCCTGTGCTGTGCTCAGTCATGTTCGACTCTTGCAACCCCATGGACTATAGCCCAGCAGGCTCCTCTGTCCATGGGATTCTCCAGGCAAGAATACTGGAATGGGTTGCCATTCCCCTCTCCAGGGGATCTTCCCAACCCAGGGATCGAGCCTGTGGCTCCTGCAGTGGCAGGAGGATTCTTTACCTTCTGGGGTATATTCACTGTGATGACAGCTGTCAGCGTACCACCCAGGCAAACAGATATTGGGGCAGAGTCATTTGTGAATGATGACAAGAGTATTGGCTGGTTTTTAATTTTATCTTTAAAAAAAAAATTTTTTTTTTTTTTTTAAGTTCATTCCTCTACTATAATTGAGGGATCAAATCCAGGTAACAGTGACAGAGGTGACATTTTTGCATGAGCCCTTACCTGAGTTTCCTGAGGACCATTTCTTTTCAGCCAGCAATCTGTGCAGGTAAGGAGTTTGGACTGCATTTTTCTCCAGGAGCATAATATGCAGCTGCCTGGATTTAAGCCCAAGAATGTTCTGCTTTGTTCTTTTTTTTTTTCTTTAAGATGACTCACCAATAGCAGTTTGCTTTAGTTAGCTCTTATCTTTACAAAACAAGAATAATTTAGAGAAATTCCATCTTGACATTAGATATTAATTTAGAGATGTACCTTATTTATTGGTGGAATAATTAAGCCAGTGTTCCCCCCCCCCCCCCGCCCCCGCCAGAAAAAACTTTCAAGTTAAGGTTTATTAAGAATGTTAAGAACTGACTGTAGGCAGTACACCAGCTGCTTAATTAACATAATTAACCTCTACTGACTGGGTACTAAAATCTAGCTGTGCCTGACTGCCCTACCCCAGCCTCTTTTTTTCCCAGCAATGTCAGAGTAATATTTTTCTACACATCATGTCCCTGTGAGGAAATGATGCTAAACTACTTGAGGGATAATGGGGACAGACTGGCCCACTTCTGCCAGAATAAAGGTCTCACGTGAATGTTTCCAGTTAGAGTATGTTTTACGCCACAAAGCATCCCTAACTCTCAGATGTGCTAGAAGGAAAAGGAGCTTTGAACAGTTTTCGTGGAAGAGTGTGGTTTCTCCCCATGCACCCAAGTTTTTCCGTAGTGTGCCATCAAAATTTCCTAATCAGAGGTCACCTCACAATGTAGAAAGAGCCTCCTCCATCTCTCAGAATTCTGGGGCTGGAGGAGCCCGAGGGAAACAAGGTTCTGATCTTGGAAGGCTAGAGACAAGACCACCCACAGCCCCTCCCTCTCTTTCCCCTGACAAACTAGAGGCGGCCTGGCCCACCACCCCAATTCCAAATGGGTAGTGGGATTCCATCTGGTCTGCTTTCAGACACAGAGGTTTAAAACCTGCCAGGAGGAATTTCCCTGGTGAGCCAGTGGTTAGGACTCTGAGCATTCAATGCTGAGGGCCAGGGTTCAAACCGTGATCTGGAAACTAAGACCCCACATGCCACAAGCTGCACAGCATGGCCTAGATAGATAGATAAGTAAATAAATAAACCCATAACAAAGGCTGAGCGCCAAAGAATTGATGCCTTTGAACAGTGGAGCTGGAGAAAACTCTTGAGAGTTCCTTGGACAGCAAGGAGATCAAATCAGTCAGTCCTAAAGGAAATCAACCCTGAATATTCATTGGAAGGACTGATGCTGAAGCTGAAGCTCCCATACTCTGGCCACCTGATTGGAAGAGCTGACTCATTGGAAAAGACGCTGATGCTAGGAAAGATTGAGGGCAGGAGGAGAAGTGGGCAACAGAGGATGAGATGGTTAGATAGCATCACTAACTCAATGGACGTGAATTTGAGCAAACTCCAGGAGATAGTGGAGGACAGGGAAGCCTGGTGTGCTGCAGTCCTTGGGTTTGCAAAGAGTCAGATATGACTCAGCAACTGACCAAACAACAACAAAAATAAATCAAACCTGCCAGGAAAGCCAGGTGGGCCAAGGGCAAGGGCAGAGTGTCTGCCCAGTTCCCAAGGGTGGGCGTGTCTCTGGGCCGTGTGGGGGGGTGAGGCTGTCCTCATCAAGTCAGCTAGGGTAACAAGAGAGCCACAGAGACCCCAGGAGAAGTGTGCAAAGGTGACCACGTGTCTTTAAAGTGAAATAACCAAGAACAGGCTGGACAGGCTTGTACCTGACTACTGCAGGCCTCACCCTTGGATGTCTGCCTTTGACCTTCCCAGCAGGGCTGAGATCTGCCTGTGTAGCTGTGCCCTGAGCCCAAAGATGGCCAGTGATGTCACACAGAGATGAGTGACACCCACCCCTTACCCTCATGGGGGTCAAGGTTCAATGAGGCCTGAGTGATGCAGTGAAAGTGGGGGAGGGTAAAGAAACCACCAAAAGGCCTAGACCTTGAGGGTGGGAAGCAGGGCAGGGCAACCCAGAGGGACTCTGGCCTGGCCCCAAAGCTGGCGAAGCAAAGGGGCGCCTGGGCCAGGGTCCCCAAGGCCTCCGAGGGTGGACATGGTGGCAAGAGGTGAGGCCTAGGAAGGGCCCACATCCCAGAGAGTCTGTCTGAAGCAGGCCAAGGGCTCAGGACTGCATCCTGAAGCCATGGGGACTACTAGCCAGGTGCGTGGGAAGCCGAGCTGGCAGCAGGTGAGGAGGGACGGGGCTGGCAAGTCTGGGCGGGCAGCCTCTCAAGGAGGTCACAGCCTTGGCCAAACGGCCAGGGCGTGTCTCACTGGTACAGAGGGAGGGCCCTACACAGAGGGGCAGGGGCTCCCGAAGAGCCCAGGGAGGGGCCCCAGGGACAATGGGGGAAAGAACGGGTGTGTGCAGAGGGGACCCCGCCTCTCCTGGAAAGTGTGTCAAGTCTGAGTTCCCTCGTTGGGGGAGGCCACATACCCCCAGCTCACCAGAGTGCTTTTGGCTCAGTAGAGCTCTTTGAGCTGTTTTTCTTTTGGCTGCAAGTCTTGTGGGATCTTAGCTCCCCGACCAGGGATCGAGCCTGCAACCCCTGCATTGAAAACACAGGGTCTTTTTTTCCCCACAATCAGGAAGATTCCAGACTGTCTGCATTGTGATGGGGGGAA
Organism: Bos indicus x Bos taurus; assembly: GCF_003369695.1. NCBI lineage: Eukaryota > Metazoa > Chordata > Mammalia > Artiodactyla > Bovidae > Bos > Bos indicus x Bos taurus. Next base: position 94,228,685 of record NC_040082.1, on the reverse strand, counting down.
CAGACTGTGGAAATGGGCCACGGGGGTTACCCAGCTGCTAATAAGGATCTATCCCAGGAAAATATCCGTTGCTGATCGGAAGTGTGTCATGCAGGTGTCCATCACAGCTTAATTTATAACCACAGGAAACATTACAACACAACATTAGAGGAGCATGTGTGCTCAATCTCTCAGTCAAGTCTGACTTCTTACGACCCCCATGGACTATAGCCCACCAGGCTCCTCTGTCCATGGGATTCTCCAGGACAATACTGGACAGTTCTTCAGGACAATTCTCCAGGAGAATACTGGAGTGGGTTGCCATTTCCTCCTCCAAGGGATCTTCCCCACCCAGGGATCAAACCCACATCTCTCATGACATCTCCTGTACTGGCAGGTGGATTCTTTACCACCGCACCACCTGGGAAGCCTATTAGAGGAGTGGTCGTCTCCAATAAGTGATTTTACAGCCATTGCAGAAGACTTCCGTACAAAAGCCACAGTACAAGCTTTCCGCAGTGTGTTTCACAGGCTGACAGAATGTTTATGACACATCTTCAGCAGAAAGGCGGGATGCAAAATTGAGTTTGGCAAGAGCTCACCCCCATGTGAGGTCCAACTGTGGGAAAAGGTTGTTTTTGCAGATCAGAAATGGTTGATGGTGGATGACAGCATGACCTCCTCATTGAAATGAACAGAAATAAAGATGGAAAAGAATGTGCTGAAACAGGAGCGGTGGTTCCGTGTGGTTTGTGGAATCCTGGGCAGTTGCTATTAAGTGTTTAATAATTATGGGAAAGTGACAGTTCCTCACCTGTTACCGTCACCTGTTGCATAGGGCAGCCCCCCAGGAGAACCTGCTTCCATACCCGCCCACAGGCCTGTCCTGCATGGACACCATCCTGCGCTTTCTTTCCTCCAAGCATCGCTCCCAACCTTCTACCCCTTCCTTTCCAGTCACAGCTGGGACCCCTTGGTGGGTCTGTCAACCTTCCAGGCATGCCCCACCGGGCCCTCAAGGGGGCCTGGGGCCCCCTGTGTGCCACCCTCTCTGGTACTTTTTAGAAAACCGTGTGGCTTCCTGGGTGCCACTTTGGGGCAGTGAACTCACTGGACTTGGCTGTGGCCCAAGGTAAATGCCCAGGCAGGCCTGGCCGGCCAGCAGCTTAGCCCTCCTGGCTCTGGTTATCTCACTGACGTTGCTGTGACCTAAGGTGACCCAGCCCTGTGTGCAGCACGCTGGTGGTTTACTGAGGTGCTGGCAGGCACCTGGAACGCCCCCCTGGTTTTTCACCTGTGCTGCTGCTGCAGGTGGCCCCACACCCCCCATCTTTGCTGGATCTCTTGGTATTTCCTCTATAGTAATTTCTCCAAGACAGTTTTGTGTTAATTCATCTCTCTGTCTTTATTTACAAACAAAATCTGGGGCAACTTTTCTGCTGCGTGTCATCCGTGAATTTGATAAGCAAGGCTCCTATGGTCTCATCTCAGTCAAGGCCAAGGACAGAGCCCTTTGGCATTCTACTGGAGACCCTCTTTCTGTGTAAGATCAGTCCACTGCCAAGCCTGAGTGTTTGTGGACACCCAGTAAACTTTTTAAAATATTTATTTACTTGGCTGTACCGAGTCTTAGTTGCAGCACACAGGATCTTCATTGCAGCTTGTGGAACCTTTTTAGTTGTGGCATGCGGGCTCTTACTTGTAGCATGTGGGATCTTAGTTCTGTGGCCAGGAATTGAACCCGGGTGGTCCCCTGCATTGGAAGTGCAGAGTCTTAGTCACAGGACCAGCAGGGAAGTGTGGTCCCAGTAAATTTTAAAGTCCCTCAAGCTGTGCTCATGGGTTCTTAATCCCCCTGTGAATTTACAAGGATGTCACAAGGGACTCAGCCAGCACCTAACTTATACCCCAGGGGCCCGTATCCACTCTGTCTCCCCACTGTGCCCAGAACCGCCCAGGGACTAGCAGGCCATTTGCTGTAGCGACCATGAGCACCTTCTCTCTGTCTGCTCTCCTCTAGTGCTGCAGAGCACACCTCTCGGAGTTGTCTTGATTTGTTCCAAGGAACAGGAAACCCAAGATTCTCAGCCCATTATGTCCCATGCTCACATCCCAGAAAGCTTTTTTTTTTTTTTTTGCCACAGATTAACATCGAGTTTGTAAGATTAACTTCCTTCCTCTTTGCCAATCAGGATGGCTTTGCCCTTCTGTCATCTCTGTCCTCCCCAGCTCCCCCAGAGGTGCTCCACACAGGCTCAGCCAGCTGTGTCCATGTCCCACTCGAGCATCGTTCAGTCTAGGGACTTCACTTGGTGCCATCTGTGTCCCTGGGCTGTGCTGTGCCTGGCCCTGAGGAGCTGAGGTCAAGTACGCGTGCCTAGTCCTGCCTTGAGCCTTGATGATCTTCGAAGTGTGTTGTTTCTGTTCCTTCGCAGTCCAGGGGCCATCTCACCTGCACGGAATGAAGATGGAAACCACAGTGAAGGAGTCTCATTTCTTTTGTGTGGACACACTCTGAGTCCCTTAATGGGATGTTAATAGTCATAAAATACACTAAAAACTTGTCATCTTAACCATCTTAAGGGCATAATTCAGTGGCTGAAAGTACTTTCACAACACTGTGACTATTCCCACCATCCATCTCCAGAACTTGAGTCTCGAAATACTGGAACTCCATCCCCATGAAACACTCACTCCCTGGCCCCTCGCCCCGCCCCCGCCTCACCGTCCACTTCCTGTCTCTGTGGATCTGACTCCTCCAAGGACCACCTGTGAGTGGGATCAGACCCTGTGTCCTTCTGTGTCTGGTTTCTCTCACTGAGCATCATGTCCCCAAGGCTTATCCACAGTGTGGCAGGGCTCAGCATCTCCTTCCTTTTTTTTTTTAAGACTAAAATAAAATCCCAGTGCTATGAATGGACCACATCTGTTAATCCATTCCTCCACCTATAGACACTTGGGTTGCTCCCGCCTCAGCATCACTGTGAATAATGCCACTGCTGAACATGGGTATCCCTAAATAAATATTTTCAATTGCTTGTCTCCTCCCTCTGCCAAGAAGGGCCTGGCCCATTCTAGTCCTTTTTAAACATAACTCAGAGTGTCCACACACATATCTTTTCAAAAATTATTCTTTTGTTTTTAATAAGGCTCAGTTCTTCCTGAACTTTAAAAAAAAAAAGTAACTGTTTGGGATTACTCTTCAATTTATAAAAAAAGTTACAAAAAAAGAGAGTACAGAGTTTGCATATATCTCCCACTCAGTTTCCCGATGCTCACATTCCTGCAGGAATTCTTCTTTTTTTTTTTTTTGTCTGACTTTATTTGCATATTTACTTTAATGCCTTTATTTACATTTATAGAAATATAAATATTCCTAACATTTATTCATGGCTGTGCTGGGTCTTTATTGCTGCATTGAAGCTTTCTCTACTTGTGGCAAGCGGGGTTACTCTCCAGTTGTGGCGCGCAGGGGCTTCTCATTGCGGTGGCTTCTCTTATTGCAGAGCACAGGCTTCAGCAGTTGCAGCTCGCACACTCCAGAGGGCAGGCTCATTAACTGTGGCACCCAGACTCAGTTGCTCCAAGACATGTGGGATCTTCCCAGAGCAGGGATCGGATCCTCGTCCCCTGCATTGGCAGATGGATTCCAGTCCACTGCAGGGAAGTCCAAGGTTGGCTCTTTTATCTCAGTACAATGCCCGTGAGATCCACCCTGACTGTTGTGTGTTGTATTCTGTCGTGTGGGTAGACTGAAGTTTGTCTAGCCTTTTACTCCATGAAGGACCCATGTATTGTTTCTAGTTTGGGCTTCAAAGAAGCAGTGAACAGTGGTGCATAGGTGTTTGTCTGGACTGAAGTTTTGCATTCTCTGAGATAAATACCTAGGAATGCAGTTGTTTTGTTTTCTTTACAAACTGCCCAATTGTTTTCCAGAGCGACTGCACTCTCTACATTCTCACCAGCCATGTATGAGCAATCCAGTTTCTCCACATCCTCGCAAGCAATTAGCATCATCACTGTTTTTTTATTTTAACTATCCTGGTAGTGATGGTCCCTGGTGGTTTTGGTTTGCATTTGACGGTTGAGTGATGTTGAACATCATTTCATGTGCTTTTTTTACATCATCATTCAATATCTTCTTCGCTGAAATGTAGTCTTCATCTCTTCTGCTCATTTTTCTAAATGGGTTGTTTGTATTTTTACGATTGGATTTTGAGAGTCTGTTATATATTCTAGATGCTAGTCCTTCATCAGGCAGTTTGCAAATTTCTTCCCAAGCCTCTTTCCATCCTTTTAAGAGATCTTCCACAAGCAAACATTTTTAATCATGATGAAGACAGTTTAAAAAATTTTTTTTTCTTTTGTGGATCAGGCTGCTGGTGTCACAGCAAAGAACTCTTTACCATTTCAGCCCCAGTTCCTAAAGATTTTCTCCTATGTTAGTTCTGAATACTTCTATGGTTCTAAATCTGTGGTCCATTTTGAGTTTTTGTTTGTGAAAAACATGAAGTTTTTAGGTTGAAGTTCATGTTTATGCCCACAGACATGGCCATTTGTCCTTTCTATGTTTAACTTCCAGAATTATCCATAGAGAATATGGAATATTTTGTATGATTGTGATTTGCAAGCATATCACTTGATGGTATAACCCACATGTCCTGTACAGTATTTATGCAAAAAATATGGTATTTGCTACCATATTATCCTTTTGCTATACATGAGGGAGCTTTCAACATGGCTCTGTAAATCACTCAGTATTAAACATTAATTCTCAACTTGCAAATCTTCATTCCAGTACCAGTTAACTGTGGACGGTGACGTTATGGGTTATTTCTACTTTTATACTGTTTTGTGATGCTTAAGTCTTCTGCACACACAGTCAAGAAAATACCACTTTTTTTTTTTTTTTTTTAATAGTGGTGTTTGCTGGTTTGACGTAATTGGGAGTAAGGGGGCTGTGTATTTTGTTAATTGGGTGATTTCAGATCCACAAAGAATGTTCTTTCTGGCTTACTCTTCTAAACCACAGTATGCCTTTTTTTTTTTAGTTGTTTTGCTTGTCCTTTGAGGCAGGGGGTTAAGATTTGGGGCTTGGCTGTTGGTTTTGTTTTTTGGGGTTGTTTTTTTTTGCCTCCTATATTTTTTCTTTTTCTTTTTTATGCCACCTCGGTTGTATAACATACAATGAAGCAAGGCAGAGAAATCAATGAGTTGTCTCAGCATCGATTCAGTCTGTTCTCAGGCAGCCGCCAAGCCTGGAGCTGTGAACTGAAAACTCCACTTGGCATCAGATTTTCTTAATTGTCTCTGGAACACTCTCCCTGCAGCCTGTGCTTGCTAGAACTCTCTAGAGACAGGCGGCACTCACAGCCTGGGAGAGAAGTTTTCGCAAACACAAAGAACGGAGGTGGTGGGAGGAGGACCCAGGACCTCACCCAAATGGGAGAAATGGGGGAGCTGTTCTGAAGCCAAGCTTCCAAAACTGCTGGGTGGCTGGGGAAGTCTGGTCCTGCCTAAAGATGCCGCCAGTCTGATCCACTTGCTTGGCCTGCAGTAGAAAACTGCAGGAACGTGGTACCCTGGCCCAGCTGCCTCCCAGAGATGTTTCCAGTTGGTTTCCTATAGAGTGACAGGAGGAGTCTGCCATTTAGAATATTAAAAAAATTTTTAAAGTCTAGTTGATTTGCAATGTTGTGTTAGTTTCAGGTGTACTGCAAAATGATTCAGTAATACCAGGTGGATCAGTGGTAAAGAATCCACCCGCCAGTGCAGGAGACTTGGGTTCGATCTCCGGGCTGGAAAGATCCCCTGGAGAAGGAAATGGCCACCCACTCCAGTATTCTTGCCCAGGAAATCCCATGGACAGAGGAGCCTGGTGGGCTACAGTCATGTCATGGGGTTGCAAAAGAGTCAGACACGATTTAGCAACCGAACAACAATACATGTATATCTATTCTTTTTCAGATTCGTTTCCATTATTGGTTATTATAAGATATTGAATATAGGTCCCCATGCTACACAGCAGGGGGGTATATGGTTGTTGGTATAACAACAGGGGGTATATCCTTGTTGGTTAGAATTTAAAATTCTTATTTGGAAGTCAGTGTTTCTGGAAACCAGTGTGGGTCTAGATTATAGAAGGACAGTTTAAGTCCAATTAAGATGGTCACTTGATGGGTTTCCTTGAAAATTAATTTTCAACAGGTCTGTAACTATTAAGTCATATTCATAGACTTTTCTTGTGGGTCCTTAATGATTCCCCCGGGGGCTGATGGGGTCCTGCTGGTGTATCAGGGGATTTATAGATGGCAGCTCACTCGGGAGCCTAAGTGGGATAGAAATTAGCCCCTGTTCACCTGAACTGCACAGCGTGGGGTCTGTCACCCAAGTAACATCTCAAGGTGGGATCACTTCAGCTCTCACACCAGCTTCGTCACCTGATTTGCTCAGAGACCACTCTTTAAGAAACCAAGACAAAACGGGTTTTTGTTTTTGTGGTTTTAGCAGCAAGGACATTTTTAAAAGTGATTACGTTATTTGCTTTTATTCATTGAAGAACATTAGGAGGGATATGATTCATAACCCAGGGTGTGTGGGTGCTAAGTTGCTTCTGCAACCTGGTGGACTGTGTAGCCCTCCAGGCTCCCCTGTCCATGGGATTCTCCAGGCAAGAATACTGGTGTAGGTTGCCATGCCCTCCTCCAAGGCAACTTCCCAACCCAGGGATCAAACCCTTGTCTGTTGTGTCTCCTGCATTTGCAAGCGGAATCTTTACTGTCTGAGCCACCAGGCTTAGGATATATACCTGTATTATATGACCAGTCTGTCTGAGACTCTCCCACATGGAAGCCCAACCCAGGGTAGCATCTTTTTTTATTATTATTATTATTATTATTGATTTTCTTTGGAGTACAGTTGCTTTACGATGTTGTGTCAGTTTCTGCTGTACTGCACAGTGACTCAGCCGTATGTTTACATATATCCCCTCTTTTTTGGATTTCCTCCCCATTTAGGTAACCACAGAGCACTGAGTAGAGTTCCTTGTGCGGTAGGTTCTCATCAGTTAGCGATTTTATACCTACTATCAGTAGAGTGTATATATGTTCATCCAAAGCTTCCAGTTCACCCGCTTCACCCCTTTCCCCTTTGATATCCATCCATTTGTTCTCTATGTCTGTGTCTATTTCTGCTTTGCAAATAAGATCATTTACACTATTTTTCTAGATTCCAGGTTTGAAAAAAAAAAAAATTCCTGAGAACGGACTGCTGTCTGTGTTTGTGGCTGAGAACAGGGTGTGTTTTTTCCTCCGGGCCAAGAACTTTTTCCATTTTTACCATTCACTTCTCTTTGTTGTCCCTCCCTCTCCTCTGGGTCCCCTCCACGGTGGACGGGTGGCCACAGAGGGCCAGGAGCACACCGGTCGATGGCACCTCTCAGCGGCAGGCAGAGGGTGCTAATTAAGCTCCCGGGTGGCTCCCATGGCAGTGCAGACAGCACCGCCCAGATCCCAGCGCCCGGCCACTGCTCACCTGCCCCACCGTAGCTGTCCTGGTGTAGGAGAACACGATGGCAGGACAAATACAGATTCCTGCTGTCTCAGAGTCAGGGACAGCAAGATTCACTCACAGTGGGGGTCAAGCCTACAGATCCCTTGGCTCCCTCTCCTCCTGCAGAAAGATGGCCCTTCCTCTCAGTTTACCCATTAACCATGATGCAATGCACATATCATACAATCCACCAATTTCAGTGTGCGGTGCAGTGGCTTTTAATGTTCTCAGAGTCACTGCAATCCATTTTATTGATTTAAAAAATGTTTTAATTAAAAACTGTTTCTTTGGCCACACCACGTGGCTTTCAGGATCTTAGTTCCCCAACCAGAGATCGAACCCCAGGCCCAGGACAGTGAAAGCGCCAATTCCTAACCACTGGACCATCAGGGAATTTCCCCCTTCTCATTTTTTTTTCGTGAAGTCAAGTTTAGACCCCCAGAAGAAACCCCATACCCATGAGCTGTCCCCCTCCAATCTCCCCCAGTCCTGTTGTTGTGCTTAGGCGCTTCAGTCATGTCCAGCTCTTTTTAATCCTATGGACTTTAGCCCACCAGGCTCCTCTGTCTGTGGGATTTTCTAGGCAAGGATAGTGGAGTGGGTTGCCATGCCCTCTTCCAGGGGTTCTTCCCAACTCAGGGATAGAACCCAGGTCTCCCACACTGCATGCAGAATCTTTACCGTCTGAGCAACCAGGGAAGCCCCCAGTCCTAGGCACCTGTTAATCTGCTTTCTGCCTTTGTAGATGGACTTATCCTGCATGTTTCCTAGAGACGGGATCCTGCACTGAGAGATCTTATGTGCCTGACCTCTTTCACTCAGCAGGGTTTTTCCCAGGTCCATCCTCATAGGAGCATGTTTCAACCTTTCGTTCCTTCTTTGGCTGAGTACCTCGTATTCCACTGTATGGACGAACGACATTATTCTTGGATTCCGTGTTTGCAGATTCACCTGCTGGCTAAAATGTGTCTGTAACCCTCAAATCAGTACTTGTGCGGTGTTCACAATCACGTGCAGAGATAGTTGAAGTGAAAAATGTGAGTCACTTAGGAGTTCCCTGGTAATCCGGTGACTAAGGCTCCAGCCTTACCATTTTGAAGAGTACAATCCAGTGGCATTAAGTACATTCACAGGGTCAGGCAACCATCACCACCATCCATCTCCAAAACTCTCTTCATTTTCCCCAATTGAAACTGTCCATGTTAAGCAAAACTCCTCATTCCCCTCCCCCACCCCGGGAACCCACCTCAGCCCATCCTGCATTCTGTCTCTGGGAGTCTGACTCCTCTTGGGACCTCCTAGAAGAGGAATCCGACCATCTTTGTCCTTTGGTGTCTGACTTACTTCACTGAGCATCGTGTCCTCACATTTTGTCCACGTTGCAGCAAGTATCAGAATTTCATTCCTTTTTCTAGCTGAATAAAATCCTGTGAAACAGTGATTTCTTGGTGCCTACTTTGTGAGAGACCCTTTCTCCCTCCTACCAAGGAGACAGACAATAATGAGAGTAAATGAGTAAATCATGGCATACGTTGTCAGGGCCAACTCAGCATTGTGTTACCTGGAATTTTGTCCCTTCTCCCCTTCTGAGAGTCCAGGGGTACCTGGGATCCCTAAGCAAGACCAAGATGGAAGAACCTCAAAGTGTCTTCCCAACACCCCAAGGAGGCTCTGATTACACTTACTGTAGATTTAGTGTTATCCATCATTTTCTAAAAATTCTCTGGAAGCGGTGATTCTTCGAGGGCGTTCCTGGTTACCTTTTCTTCTGTGGGCTGTTCGATTACAGCAGAATCCATCCAACTTCAGGCAGGACCTTGGGTCACAGGAACAGCCTACCAGCCACACCAGGACACTGGGCAAAGGCTTTGTCTCTGCGTTCGTCCCGTTTGTACATCCAGATAGATCATAATTGCCGAGGTGGAGTTCACTGGGTATAGAAATGCCGGGAAGCACTTGCCAGGGACCGTGGAGGCCTCGGTTTACTATTTTCACCTTTGCCAAACAGGTGTTGGTATATGGGCGACAGCTTGACCACCTGTGTCTACCACGATAATAGGCACCATTAGCCATTTACAATCTCCATGTCAGGACGTCTGAAATCACTGAGCACGTGGCACCACCCAGTCTCCATGCTACTCAGAACCAGAATCCCAACTACTTTCCTCGAGTGACATAGAGAAACCAGGGGACGGGGAAGGGATGCGCTGGGGACCCAGGAGCCAGATCTGGAATGCCAGTGGTCAGATTTCTTTTAAAGGCTGCTGTTTGTCTTAGAGCAAAGCTTTTAAATGTGGCTTTCAAAATTAGCCAAGCAGCCCATCCCAAGTAGGCTTGACTTACATGGTGGATTTGCCAAAAAAGAGGCAGCAAAAAATCAGCCTAATTAATGACAGCCTGGCTTTCTAAGAGCTGCAGTTTTCCATCAGTGAGGGAGGAATCAGTGGGCACCGTGCATCTAAATGTTCAGCACTTTTTTTTCCCCTGTATATATTTTTATTTTTGGCTGTGCTGGGTCTTGGTTGCTGCTCAGGCTTTTATCTAGTTGCAGCGAGGGAGGCTACTCTCCAGTTTCGGTGCACCAGCTTCTCACTGTGGTGGCTTCTCTTGTCCTGGAGCACAGGCTCTAGGCACGCACGCTTTGGTAGTTACAGCACATGGGCTCAGTACTTGTGGCTTGCAGGCCCTAGAGCGGTGGCTCAATGGTTGTGTTGCACAGGGTTAGTTGCCCCCATCACATGTGGGATCTTTCCAGACCAGAGATTGAACCCTTGTCCCCTGCATTGGCAGGTGGATTCTTAACCACTGGACTACCAGAGAAGTCCTTCAATACATATTTTTAAATTTAAAAAGGCAAAAATTACATTTGCACTTTTAAAACATTAATTCTAGCATCACATTTTTTAAAAATAATTTGAAATTATTTTAATTTCAAATTTCTCTTGGTCTCTTACTTGTGTTCAACATCCTTTCCGCTCGACATCCAGTCTGTTGCTACATTTCTGGTTTTGTTGTTTTTGTTTTTTATTGTGTGTGTGTGTGTATTGTGTTTGGGGGGTGTGTGTCCAAAATCCAGTATAATCATGACTTCAAGTATAGTTATAATAGATCAGTACTCGCCCATAGATTGTGACCTTAAAGTAACATGCAAGGCACTGCTAGTAACAAGTGTGAAAAAATTATAGATTTGAATCAGGTCATCTTGTGAGTATATCATGGGCTTTCATTTATCAAATATAAGTGGCATTGGGCTTCTTAATTATCAGTGTCCTTATTTATCAAGGTGAAGATAAGATTGCCTAGTTTCACACTTACTGAGAGGATTGAATGAATTCACATATGAGTAGAACACATTCAAGTTTATGATCTGTGGCAGGGTTGGGGGGGATAAGTTGCTATCAACAGTAACATGCCAACTCTGAAATTAACGAGCTGATGAGCACAGACAGCCCTGCTGGGGCCCCTGTTGTGTGTTCGGTTGGTTTCCGATCACCTTCTACTATAGGATCAGAGCCTCAGGTTCTGTTAGCAATTACGAGCATCAGAGACCCAGTGGTCTCCACATCTCAGAATCACCCTGACAGCTGGTCTCAGATTAATTACAATCGCGTGTGTGATGTCGGTACGAGGTCCTTAGTCTGTGATCCTAAGATTCTCTGTGGCGGATATAAGCTGATCCTTACTATCTGCCCCCTCTCCCCACCAAGACAGAAAGGGTCTGGAGTGGGGGAGTTGCCGTTTTGTTGGTGTTTTACCCAAGGAGAAAATCCTATGCGATTTCCACACTGAACGGTCACAGTGGGGACCCACTTCCTGCCCTCCAGACCCACGGCTTCAGCCAATACAGTAAGAGAACCAGCTTGCCATTTCTAGAAGGATTCCCCCCCCTCCCTGCTCCAGGGTATAAAAACAGCACAGAGCAGCCGAGTCTCAGTGCCCAGAGCGTGACCATGGGGAACGGGCATTCCAAGAGCAGCGACAGGGAGGGCGCGCCCCGCAGCTGCCCTGAGCTCTCCTTCTATGGCTCTCTCCCCAGGAAGTGGAGCGAGAGCATCTTCCTGGACAACGAGCTGCTGACCTCCAAGATCCTTTCGGCGCTGCGGCCCCAGTCGGAGCAGGGCCTCCCGACGGGCCACCTGCGCTACCCCGCCCACTTCCTCAGCACCCACTCTGTCTTTGCCTCTGTTGCAGCATCCCTGAAGGAGCACCCGAGGGCCACCCTCCTGTCTGATGGCAGCCCACGCCCGACCAGGAATGTCGGCATGACGGTCTCGCAGAAGGGGGGTCCACAGCCAGCACCCAGCCCAGCGGGAACCGGGACAAGACTCGGGTGAGTGGGTTACCCCCTTTGCCACCAGGAGCTGGCGAAGGGAGGAAGCGGGTAGGTGGGGAGGCTTCCTCAGGGACCCCTCGGACAGCCTCTCCGGAAGGAGACCCTCGGCAGGACCACACCACCAAAAGGCAAGATTCCCATTAACACCTGCCTGGGAGATTCACTTCTCTTCCTTTTTCAAAAACAGTGTGTTCCGCACTGTTATATTTTAAATGGATAACCAACAAAGACCTACGCTATAGCACAGGGAGCTCTGCTCAGTGTCATGTGGCAACCTGGATAGGAGAGGGGTCTGGGGGAGAATGGATACATGTATATGTATGACTGAGTCCCTTCAGTGTTCACCTGAAACCATCATGACATTGTTAATCAGCTATACCCCAATATAAAATAAAAAGTTCAAAAGGGAAGGGAAAAAAAAGGTGTGTTCTGGGGTCCCCAGCCACTTGGAGCCAGTTTGCCTCCCGCTCTTGAAGAACCCTTGGACAGGGCTCCTTTCCGTCCTGCAGACCAGGCAGGAAGCCTGCTGGGGTCGCTGCGGAGTCTGTATCGTATTATTTATGCTTTAGGCTGGTTTTCCTAGGGCTTCCAGGTGGTTCTCGAAGTGCTGCATTCAGCAGCGTTCAAGTAGAAAACCTCATGTTAAAAAAAAATGTCTCTGCATGAGTCGGTAGGACAAGAAGCTGATCTTCTTTTCCCCTAGAAAGGATTCTCCCTTTAATCTGGACTGGGAATGAAGCTGTGTCCACCCTGCTCTGGCTGGAAAGAATTCTGGGGATTCCAGAGGGCACCAGTGGCTAGGAAAGGAAGCATTTAATGAATACACCTGTAGAGTGTACTTGGGTGGCTTCCCTGATGCTCAGATGGTAGAGAATCTGCCTATAATGCAGGAGACTGGAGTTTGATCCCTGGATCGGGAAGATCCCCTGGAGAAGGGAATGGCAACCCACTTCAGCATTCTTGCCTGGAGAATCCCATGGACAGAAGAGCCTGGCAGCTACAGTCCAGGGGGTTTCAAAGAGTTAGACACGGCTGAGTGACTAACGCTTTAACTCACTTTTTCATAGAATGTACTTGAACATTAAATTAGTTTTGGTGGCAGATACAGAGAGCAAACTAATGTTGCCAGTGGGGAGAGGCAAGATAGGGGCAAGGACTTAAGAGGCACAAACTACTACGTACAGAATAGATGAGCTACAGGGATGTATTGTATAGCACAGGAGATATAGCCAATATTTTATAATAACTATAAACGGAATATAAAAGTTGAGTCAAAAAAATTCTGATTCACTATGTTATACACCCATAACTTACGTAATATTGTAGATCAACCATACTCCCTACCCTCCACCAAAAAAAAGTTAGTTTGATGGAAGAGCTCGTCATGTCACATTCACAGGTAGTCTCCTAATTTTCAAAAATGATCTGTGACAAGGACTTCCCTGGTGGTCCAGTGGTTAAGACTGGGCACTTCCATGGCGGGGGGTGCAGGTTCAGTCCTGGTCAGGGAACTAACATCCCACAAACCACGCAGCACAGCCAGAAAAAGAAAGGAAAAAAAAAGGTTTATGACAGAGTTAAGCCTTATATTGACATCCAGAAAGTTCTCAAATAGTATCTAATCAAATCAAGTAACAACCTGGTTTGCTCTTAATCAAATCAAGTAATAACCTGGTTTGCTCTTATAGACTGTGTGTGTGTGTGTATGAGTGTGTGTGTGTGTGTGTGTGCGCGCGCGCGCGCTTAATTCAAGTTCTTTAAAGTTGTTTTTATGTCTCTTTAGACCACTCACAGGAGAGATGGATGAAACTGATACACTGTTTCCGAAGCTCAAGCAGGTGGCGGATGACTCGCTTTTTCTTACATCTTCCAGCACTGAGCCCATCTTTATAGAAGGTACCATCACCGTGATCCTTCCCCGGGTGTCACGTAGGCTCCAGTCTCTGGGAGGCATCGAGACCCACGTGCAGGCATCCAGGGGACAAGGGCGGGGGGTAGCCCCTGAGCCAGCTAGGCCCCAGCCGCCGAGCAGCAGCCTCCTGTCCTTCCCTCAGACCCCTACACTGCCTCGCTGAGAGGCGAGGTCGAAGCGGACACCCACGAGTTCGAGGCTGAGTCCTGGAGCCTCTCTGTGGACCCCGAGTATGTGAAGAAACAGAAGAGGGAGGTGGTGAAAAGGCAGGACGTGCTTTATGGTAAGGAGGCCTGCGCGCCTTCTCTTTCTTCTTTTCTCGTTTTTTTTTTTTAATTGATTCCACTGGGGAGCCGGGGCTCCACTGTCGATCCTTCCTGAGACCACGTGGCACCCTACACTTGCTCCCCTCATCCCAGGGCAACTGGGCCTTCCGGGCCAGGGATGGGGCGGCCGGGCAAGACTTTCTGAGAATCAGTCCCCGGGGAGGGGAATGGCCCAATGCCCAGTCCTTAGTCATCCCCACCTTGCTGGTGACCCCGAGGGAGAAGACCACGCAGGCCCATCCCAGCCGTCCCCAGTCAGATGACCGCAAACAGGCCCAGACAGAGCCGCAATGGGGGCTCTGAAGGCGGGTCTGTCCATCTGAATGTGACCATAACACCGGCTCCCAGGTGGGCACCTCTTCCCAGTAACCATCAGAGAGCTAGCCGTGAGCAGCCACTCTCCTGAGACCGGATATCATGGTCACCATGGAAACCATAGCTCCCAGACACTGCCCAAACCTGGGCTGGTGCTCCCGGCAGGTCCCTCCAGGCCCCCCTCCCTGCAGCTCAGTGGTGACCACTCACCAGTGGACACTCAACTCCTTCCGCGTTTTACACACTCAGCTCCCTGCCAGGGCCAGAGCAAGTCGGGGTGTGGGCAAGGAGGAGAGCCCGGGCCAGCCAGGGGTCCTGCAGACAGGGCCGGTGGGGGCAGCAGTCCACCGCTTCCATCTGGACAGCGCTTCGCCTCGCTGTCTCCACAGCTGGACAAGCACAGAGTCCTTCCAGCCCCATGGCTGGCAGCCCTGGAACGGGCCGATGCTATTAAGCTTTCCCTTAAACTTTTTATTTTAAATTGGAGTATAACTGATTAACGGGCTTTTCTGATGGCTCAGTGGTTAAGAATCTGCCTGCCAAGCAGGAGACGTGGGTGTGATCCCTGGGTTGGAACGATCCCCTGGAGAAGGATATGGCTGACTACCCACTCCAGTATTCTTGCCTGGGAAATCCCATGGACAGAGGAGCAGAGCCTGGCAGGCTACAGTCCATGGGGTCACAAGAGAGACACAGCGTAGTGACTAAACAACAGCAATAGCCAGTGAACAACATGGTGATAGTTTCAGGTGGACAGCATCAGGAATCAGCCGTGCGCATACATGTATCCTCTTGACTTCTGTTTCGTCTCTGACAGCTTCAAGACCTTAAGTTAAACAACAGAAAAACTTCATCACAAAATCTAATCTTTATTTGCTTTTAACATGAATTAAAAATCCTCCCTTGAGCTTCACTTTTCCTATCAGTTACAGTCTGGGGCGAGTCTCTGACACAGCACCAGCGTGTGAGTTTCACATCCCAGGGAGGGATGTCCATCAGAACAGTCTTGTTTCAAGCAGCCTGAAAACGTCTTCAGTTGACATTAGACAGAAAACCCTCCTGTGAAGTTGAGGTCTCGGCATACATCCAGTCCTCCCTTTCCTGGTGTGTGTCCACCTCCTTAAGCTGGGCCCTGGGCAGTGCTGGGCCAGGGAGGACGGGAGGCCTGGCCCCTGGGAGGTCAGACGACTATGATGAGGGCTTCGAGGAAAGCTGAGAGGCCAGACTGGCCCATAGTGAGACGAGGGAGGGCCCAGCCGGGGTGTCGACCTGTGCCGCTAATTCCCACATCCCCGCCCCCTCAGAGCTGATGCAGACGGAGGCCCACCATGTGCGGACGCTCAAGATCATGCTCAAGGTCTACTCCCGGGCCCTGCGGGAGGAGCTGCAATTCAGCCCCAAGGCCGTCAGCCGCCTGTTCCCAGGCGCAGACGACCTGCTGGAGGTGCACAGCCACTTCCTGTGTCGGCTGAAGGAGCGCCGCCTGGAGTCGCTGGAGGAGGGCAGTGCCCACAACTACATCATCCGGAAGATCGGGGACCTCCTGCTTCAGCAGGTGGGTATGGCCAGACCCACCCCCACCCCACTTTGTCCTTCTGTGTTCTGAGAGCCCAGCCCCCGAGGACAGTGGTCCTGGCCTCTCACAGCTGCCCATCTGAGGCAGGGGAGCTCAGAAACAGAGGCCTGAACAGCAAACACGCTTGTCGAGACACCGTCCAGTGTACAGGCTGTGCTTTTGTTTGGCCAGTTGGTTAGCCAGTTTTTACTTTTTTTTTGGTCTTGACACCTGCGTGGTGTTTGAACCACTGCCATGGATGGCAGGGCCATGGACCCCAAACTGACTTTTGAATGGACTTCTGGGCCGAGCCGAGATTGACAGAGGGGACCCAGGACCCCTCATCTGCCCTTGAAGCACCCGGAGCATGCAAGTCACCTAACTAAGGAGAAGACGACCCTTTCATGAAAAGAAGACCCTTTTCACCTCTGATTTTTTTCTGACATTCTCTTGCTTAAATGTATTCTTCCTGGTCGGATTTCGGGGTGTTTTACAAGCACCTGTGACATGCAGAAGTTTTCTCCTTTGCCCTTTCGGTGCCCTGTTAATGAGACACCATGTGCCGAAGCATTTTGTTTGGGGCCAGCAAGCCAGACGAGAGTGAAACCCCAAGTCAGGTCAATCTGTGGTTTAGCAGACTCAGGCGAACGAGGTGAAGACGTTCCCCAGCAGTTTCCATGTTTCTCCTAGTAACAGGTCCACGCCTCTCCTCAGTTTTCAGGTGAAAACGGAGAGAGGATGAAAGAAAAATACAGCGTCTTTTGTAGCGGTCACAACGATGCTGTCAGTCACTACAAGTTGCTGCTGCAGCAAAACAAGAAATTTCAAAACTTGATCAAGGTAAAAAAAAATTATTTCTTTATATTAAAAACGTATTCTCTTTGCAGTAGGTGGGTTTTTTGGTTTGTTCATGGGGAGCGGTTTTGTTTTGTTTATTTTTGTTTTCCCCACAAAACTGTAGGCATTTGGAGAGGTTTATAAAGGACTTGTTACAAAACGGTGATTTTCCAGGTTCTACCTCATTTTTAACCACAGAGTCATTTAGAACAGGGCCATGAAAGGTCTGGAAAATCCCCGGGTGTAAAGCACAGCAGGCGTGGTTTTTGTTTCCACCACAGCAGGGTGGCCCCTGAGATGCCACTCAGTGGGTGACCACCGTCCTTCAGACTGTCGAGGGGACACGAGCGTCCCCTCCGGAGCCACCTCCCCTGCCTCAGATGTTCTAGCAGATACAAGGCCTGCAAGCCTTTGCCCCCTTCTGTCCTCCGGCCGTCTGCTCCCCGCTCGTCCCCATCAGCCCATGGAATGACCCACACCTGTCCTCTGCCTGACAGCATGTGGGTGCTCAGGGCCCAGGAGCCAAGACCCCTGCCTGCCGCGTCCTGGGAGGTGCTCCTGGGCCAAGGCCGTGGGGCGCTGTCAGCGTGTGCCCTGCAGCAGAAGCCCCAAAACAGCTCCATGCCTGCAACCTGTGCCCCAAGTGACACCCAGTAAATAACGGGCTAGAGTGAAGGGCAGAGAGTCATTAAATTTCACTCCATTGTCCCGGCAGCAGACCGATGGGACAGGGAGAGGGTCGTCTAGTGGTCTGAATTCATCTGGTGATGAGCACGGGGCCAGGCCGCCTGACGTCCTGAACCAGAAGCCCCTCGCAGGTGGGGGTTTCCCACGAGACAGAAGGAAACAGAGCCAAGTCTCAGGTCTCTGTCCCATCCCCTCCCATGCTCTTACAAACTGGCTCCTGGGACCTCCCTGGCAGTCCAGTGGTTAAGACTCCACGCTTCCGATACAGGGGGCACAGGTTTGATCCTAGTCAGGGGAATTAAGATCCCACATGCCACCATGGCACAGTCAAAAATACAATGGTTCCTGGCCTTCCTAAAACACAAAGCAGAGCAGTGGGGACAGACAAGCAGAAGGAAGCACAGGAAGCTGCCCCAGCCCCCACCAAGAGGTGCTTCAGGGCTTTCCCTGCCGTCCGGTGGTTAGCACTTGCCACTTCACTGCTGTGGACCTGGATTCAATCCCTGATTGAGGAACTAAGATTCCGCAAGCTGCACAATTCAGCCAAAAAAAGAAAGGATGGCTTCAGATGATCGCCTCTTTGGGCTCTTAGCCAGAAGCATGCACCAGCAGCCACCAGGGAGCTACTGCAGGGACCACAGGCCCAACTGCATCAGAAGGCCTCAACAACCATCAGCAGTGTTAGGGTCTGCACGTGTGCACGTGTGTGTGTGGACAGCTCTCCGGTGATTCCCAAAATCCACACCAGCTAGTTTCTTCCTCATGGCTTTTGCAGAGCCCTGCATTTTACAGCAAGTGAGTCAACCTCTGGCTTCTTGGCCTTTCTGTATATAGCAGGCACTCCTTGCTTTCTTTTTTTAATTTTTTATTTAGTTAGTTATTTTTGGCTGTGCTGGGTCTTCATTGCTGCATGCGGGCTTTCTCTGGTGGCAAGCGGGAGCTACTCTTCATTGCAGTGCATGGGCTTCTCACTGCAGTAGCTTCTTTTTGAGAAGCACAGGCTCTAGGGCGAATGGGCTTTAGTAGTCACAGCATGTGGGCTCAGTTGCTCCTTGGCATGTCGAATCTTCCCGGACCAGGGTTCAAATCGGTGTCCCCTGCATTGCAAGGTGGACTCTCAACTACCGGACCACCAGGGAAGCCCGGTCCCTGCTTTCAAGTGTCTGCTGAAGCAACAAAGAAAAGGTCCCCATGAACTGATAAAGGAAAGGGTCCCCAGCCCCCCGTGTCCCACCGTTAACGATTCGGCAGGAAACAGATGCCCATACGGCATGGCTTTGTCTTCTCTATTTCACAGAGAATCGGCAACTTCTCCATCGTGAGGCGGCTCGGCGTGCAGGAGTGTATCCTCCTGGTCACCCAACGCATCACCAAGTACCCTGTGCTGGTAGAGCGAATTATCCAGAATACAGAAGGTATGCCAGCCCTCCTGCCTTGCCTGTCCACGCTGGGTGGGGAGGAGGGTCTCAGTCTCCCCGCCCCCGTTCTAACAGTGGATTAGACAGTCTGCTCTGCAATCTGTCCTGGATTCAGCCAGGCTCAGCGATCATTAACTGAGCTCCCACCTTGTAGAATCTACCCTCCTGGGGGCTGGGATTTCCAACTTGAGAAACACAGGGTGTTTGGTCTCCCTTGCCTGCACCCCCCCTTCAGTTCCTGCAAAGTCTCAACTAGAGCAGTTGAACTAGTATTGAAGAGTCAGTGGAAGGGTGCAAGCTGTGTTCTGGCTAAGGACCTCCGTGTCACATGCCTGGTGCCATGGAGGGCAGAGAAGATGAGCATGTAGCCCAGCCCAGGGTTCTCAAAGGCCAGGGCAGTACTGACCACACCTCCCTTGTTTTCTCCAGGGGATTTGGGCAGTGGGAGGATGCAGGAGTTCCGCTGCCCTTGGAGTGGGAGGAGCCAGCCCTTGGTGATGGTGGGGGACGGTGGTGGGAGTCTTTTTTGGAGAGCTGGAGGGCAGGGGGAGGCTGGTGACCCAGGGCTGTGCAGGGCCGTTTTAATTGCTTGACTTGCGCCTCAGCTTCTACATTCAACAAACGCTCTGTCTTGGTGTCAGCCAGGCACTGGGCTGTACCTTTACTTAGGAGAAGCGTTTATCTCTCAGGAGACTTGAGCTGGAAGGTGACTCTCGAGGCCGCTCTGAGCCATGGCCTCGGGAGACACCTCCTCGACCCCATAGCCTGCCTGCCTCCATCACGTGTGTGGATGCAGACCAAGGAAAGCGCTAACTCTGCCATGTGTGGTAGCTGGCTCCGAGGACCACAGAGACCTGACCCAGGCCCTGAACCTCATCAAAGACATCATCTCACAAGTGGACGCCAGGGTCAGTGAGTGCGAGAAGGGCCAGCGCCTCAGGGAGATCGCTGGGAAGATGGACCTCAAGTCCTCCAGCAAGCTCAAAAATGGGCTGACCTTCCGCAAGGAGGACATGCTGCAGAGGCAGCTCCACCTGGAGGGCACCCTGTGCTGGAAGACCACCTCTGGGCGCCTGAAAGGTAAAGCCCTGCGCCGGCCGCCTCTGCTGGGCTCCATCATGGCGTGGTCAGCGCCATCTTGGATCAGTGGCACCATCTTGGGTTGGTGAATGTCATCCTGGGTTGGTGGTACCATTTTAGAGTAGTAGGTGCCATCTTGCATTAGTGGCGCCATCTTGTATCAGTGGCACCACCTTGGAGTAGTGGGTGCCATCTTGGAGTGGTGGGTGCCATCTTGGATCGGTGGCACCATCTTGGAGTGGTGGGTGCCATCTTGGATCGGTGGCACCATCTTGGAGTGGTGGGTGCCATCTTGGATCGGTGGCACCATCTTGGAGTGGTGGGTGCCATCTTGGATCGGTGGCACCATCTTGGAGTGGTGGGTGCCATCTTGGAGTGGTGGCTGCCATCTTGGAGTGGTGGGTACCATCTTGGAGTGGGTGCCATCTTGGATCAGTGACACCATCTTGGAGTAGTGGGTGCCATCTTGGATCGGTGGCACCATCTTGGAGTGGTTGGTGCCATCTTGGATCGGTGGCACCATCTTGGAGTGGTGGGTGCCATCTTGGATCGGTGGTACCATCTTGGAGTGGTGGGTGCCATCTTGGATTGGTGGCTGCCATCTTGGAGTGGTGGGTGCCATCTTGGAGTGGTGGGTGCCATCTTGGATCAGTGACACCATCTTGGAGTACTGGGTGCCATCTTGGATCAGTGGCACCATCTTGGAGTGGTGGGTGCCATCTTGGATCGGTGGCACCATCTTGGAGTGGTGGGTGCCATCTTGGATCGGTGGCACCATCTTGGAGTGGTGGGTGCCATCTTGGAGTAGTGGGTGCCATCTTGGATCGGTGGCACCATCTTGGAGTAGTGGGTGCCATCTTGGATCGGTGGCACCATCTTGGAGTGGTGGGTGCCATCTTGGATTGGTGGCTGCCATCTTGGAGTGGTGGGTGCCATCTTGGATTGGTGGCTGCCATCTTGGAGTGGTGGGTGCCATCTTGGAGTAGTGGGTGCCATCTTGGATCGGTGGCACCATCTTGGAGTAGTGGGTGCCATCTTGGATCGGTGGCACCATCTTGGAGTGGTGGGTGCCATCTTGGATCGGTGGCACCATCTTGGAGTGGTGGGTGCCATCTTGGATCGGTGGCTGCCATCTTGGAGTGGTGGGTGCCATCTTGGATTGGTGGCTGCCATCTTGGAGTGGTGGGTGCCATCTTGGAGTGGTGGGTGCCATCTTGGATCAGTGACACCATCTTGGAGTACTGGGTGCCATCTTGGATCAGTGGCACCATCTTGGAGTGGTTGGTGCCATCTTGGATCGGTGGCACCATCTTGGAGTAGTGGGTGCCATCTTGGATCGGTGGCACCATCTTGGAGTGGTGGGTGCCATCTTGGATTGGTGGCACCATCTTGGAGTGATGGGTGCCATCTTGGATCAGTGTTACCACCTCGGAGTGGTGGGTGTAATGTTCGAGTGGTGGACGCTATCTTGGATCAGTGGCACCATTTTGGAGTGGTGGGTACCAGCTGACACAGAGCCAGCACTTCATGGCTAAAGGATGGTTATATAGCAAGTCGGGAGGAGTAGAGAATCAGAGCAGGAGCAAGCTGGAGGTGGCTGCAGGGGTGCCCTCTGTCTCCAGTGATGGAGGTGGTATGGTGCACACAGCAAGGGCCACCAGGTGAAGAGGGCGCAGCGAGTCACCGACTCCTGAGCAGAAACCCAGCATATCATGACTCCCTGACTCAGCAGAGGCCTCAGAGTTCTAAACAACAGTAACAGGCCCCAGTGGGGGTAGAGAATGCGACGTGGGTGTCACCCCTGCTGCTTGGGGCGAGCTCCAAGCCTCCTTTCGAGATCTGCTGTGCCGTTCCAAACCAGAGCTCAGGGCTCATCCTTGAGTGTCCTGTCCGTTCCATGAGCCTCTGGAAACACCCATCGCCTGTCCTTTGGCCTCAGCATCTTTAAAGATCTCTGGGGAAGTGTCACAGGTGGCCAGATGACAGAAAGTGTCTGTTCTCCATGTAAGCAGGTGAGCAGCGAGAAGATACGGTTTACAACTGAGACCCACTATGTGCCCAGCACCAAGGCAGGTGGCCGAGGCCCTACCCCGTGGGGCTCCAGCCGGTGGACAGAGAGAAGTAAACAGGAAAACAGTGAAAAGCTCAGTACGTGCTTCAGAGGAACCCCGCAGGCTTCAGTGCAGGAGAATTCCATAAGGGGAGGGTATCTAACTGGGGTGGGGTATCCTGAGCAAGCTCCCTGAGGAGGCGGTGTTTTCATTTCCCACAGCGCTAGTGCTGCTGTTAGAAACACAGCTTAGGATTCGCACCCCTGTGTACCAGCTCTGCCTGGCGGTCACCTCACGATGTCTCCACAGGGACAGGGCTCCAAGCCTGCCACCACCAGGAAGCTCTGGCGCCTGGGGACGAGAGTATATCCGTGGCAGGAGGCAGGATGCGAGGGTCCAGGGGTTCGCTGTTAAATGTTGAAACCAGGAGAGGGGAGGGGAGGGATCAAGTCGAAGCTGGGACACCCCCCGACACTGGGCTGCTGCAGAAGCATCATGGCACCGACTTAGCACCACAGGGCCGAGGCCACCTGGGCTTCCGTCTGCCTGGCAGGATCCACATGGCCACGGGGACCCTGAAAGACATCTCCTTTCATGCTCTCCCTTTAGACGTCCTCGCAGTCCTGTTGACAGATGTGCTGCTGCTGCTCCAAGAAAAGGATCAGAAATACGTCTTTGCATCCGTGGTACGTGTCCTGTCCCTTCGCTACTCAAAACCTGCCCACATGGAGGCAGCTGAGGGGCAGGAGCAACCAGGGGGCTACCTCAGTGCTGGGGCAGGGGGGTGGCCTGAGAGCATGGTGGCTAGAGAAGCACACCCATATGTTACCCTGTCGTCCCAGGCCCTCCCAGGGCCAGAAGGTGCCAGCAAGGCAGGAGTAGACTTTGCCAAAACCAAGGTCCCGTGCAGTGGCTTGAGGGGGCCTCAGGGTCATGCCAAGGCTGCCCGGTCACCCCTGAGGATGCGGCTCAGGCAGCCGCCATCCTGTGAGCTGTGGCTGCGTTGGCCCCATGGCCCACTGGTCCTAGAACAGCCACATTGCAGGAGCTCCCCGCTGGGGAGGACTCGGAGTCAGTCTGGGGTCCATCCACCCCACCTGGCCCTCGTCTACCAGGGAGTTGGCCTCTTCCCCCTCTCACCTGGGTGACCCATGAATACCCACTGCTGAGTCCCCCTGGAGAGGATGAGGGACTTTGTCACTCAACTCTGGAGTCTCATCCCTTTCCCAGAGACTTAAACTGGCTTCTCAAGAAGTTTCCAGAAGTAGGTTGCGCTGTCACGCCCATGACCCCAGCAAGCGTCATGCGTGCTGGGTGTTCACTCCCACGAGGGCGACACCATGTCTGCTGCTCCCCAAGTGCCCCACCTGGCCACCCTCTGTGTGTGCCTGGATCCTGATCATCACCTCTGCTCAGAAAGACCCCAGTCCTGTTGGGTCAGGGCCACCCCCCTCAGCCCTCACTTCAACTTAGTCACCCCTTTAACAACTCTGTCTCCATATACCATCATGTTTTCTGAGGTTAGGACCACGGCATATGGATTTAGCTAGGGTCAGTGGCGGCTAGAGACCAGTTCAGCCCATAACAACCAGTTACAAGCGTGCCTTTTACTGGTCGGTCAGAGCACTGCCTCTTGGGGGATGCCCAGAGATTGGGAATACTGCTTGGCTCTGATTGTTTGGGACACAGGTTTGGGAGGAAGATGTGTTTGTTACCATAGACCACCAGCTGTTATATTGCTGAGTTTTGTACAGCATTCATGCATTAGCGATCATAAAACATCTTTTAAGCACATTGAACAGACACATGAAAAATGATGTGAGGATATCATCACCATAGTGCCTTTTTCCCCCTAGATGGAAAAACCTTTCTCCCTTGAATTGGAGGATAAGCGGGGTGCACGCCCCCACCCCCGTCCCCTTCCCCTCCAGCTCGCGGTTCCACAGCTGTGGGGCAGCAGCAGGTACAGGGTCACCCTCCCTGTTCCCCTCCCACCTGTGCAGGACTCCAAGCGCCCCGTCATCTCGCTGCAAAAGCTCATCGTGAGGGAGGTAGCCAACGAGGAGAAAGCCATGTTTCTGATCAGTGCCTCCCTGCATGGGCCCGAGATGTACGAGATCTATACCAGCTCGAAGGAAGACAGGAACACCTGGATGGCCCACATCCGGAGGGCCGTGGAGAGGTGAGGGGCCCGGCAGGCCTTCCCACCCCCCATGGCTGCACCCTCGGCTCTGTTGTTGTTGCTCAGTCACTCAGTCCTGTACGACTCTTTGCAACCCCCTGGACTGCAGCCCACCAGGCTCCTCTGTCTGTGGGATTTCCCAGGCAAGGATACTGGAGTGGGTTGCCATTTCCTTCTCCAGGGGATCGTCCCGACCCAGGGATCGAACCCCCATCTCCTGCATTGGCAGGCGGGTTCTTTACCACTGAGCCACCAGGGAAGCCCTTGGCTTCGGCAGCTGGCAAGTTGGCAGATGCCTAGAAGTGCCCGTGAGGTGCTGGGCTCGCAGGCAGGCGGGAGACCCCTGTGCTTTTCCCCTCCCTCTCCTTCCACCTCGGTGCTCTGTCCCTCCCCTCATCTGAGGGCAGACAGACAGCCCCATTGGGCTCCTTCCGACATGACTAACTGCATGTCTCTGGGACAGGGATGCAGGGTTGGCAGCTCTAATCTTCTGTATTGGTGGGCTGTCTCCCTCCCACAAAGGGGGCTGTTCTTCCCCCTCCAGCCACAGACCCCAGCCCTGTGGCTCCGTGTGATGCCTGGCTTATGGTCCTCAGATGGGGCCGGGGGTCTGGCCCCCATGCCCAGCCTGCTGCCTCTCTTTATACCCAGGAGCTTCCCTTAGTCTGCTCAGCCTGCCCTCAGTGCTCAGCTTCAGCTCTGCTGGGCTGGCAGCCTCCCATGCCTGGGAGGCCCCAGGGAATGAATTGCCCCAAATAGTGTCCAGGTATTTAAAACGTGTGGCCGATGGTTTCCCAACACTTGGAGACTGGATGCACGCTGATGGCTGTGTCTCCCCCTCAAGGTTGGCCACTAACAAGCTACATCTCTCAGCACATCAGAGATGCTTTTTGCAGTGGCTTCTCCAGGTGGACCTCTGCCAGCTCAGAGGCAGCCAGTCCCTGGAGTGCACTCACCCATCCGTCCCCTCTCCCTACAGCTGCCCAGACGAAGAGGAAGGGCCCTTCAGCGAGGCCGAAGAGGAAAAGAAGGTGGTCGAGACGCGTGCTGTGAGGCTGAGGGACTTCCAAGGTGAGAGGGGAGGGAATCAGTCCGACCTCCACACCCATGACCCAGCCCTCACCTGGTGACACGGCCCCGGGAGCCCTCCTGGGCCCAGTGGTGGCCCTTCCCTTCTGTCCCATGAGGGCTGGCCATGGAGCAGATCACTGCCCACACATCCAGGGCTTGAACTGTGGGATGGCCCTTGCCCTGGGGTAGTGATCTTCCAGGAAGCGTATAGGAAAGGGATTGGGGGGCTCTAGGGTTCCTCCTGGGGTCTTCGCTCAGGAAGGGACTCGACGTGGTATCCCACGTCAAGTGCGTCAGACCCTCCAGGTCCCTGTGAGAGCTGGGACCCCCACGGCCTCCTCCTAAAGTTGAGTGGATTCAGGCCATCCTGGTTTTGCAACCAGCCACACCGGCTTCCTCTTCCATCTGGATATTTTTTTAACTACGTTATCGAACTGTATTCCACATACCACACAGGTCACCCATTCACAACATGCCATGCAGTGGCTTTAGTCTATACCAAAAGGTGGTGCAACCGTCCCGACAGTTTCAGGCTGTTTTCATCACCCCAAAAAGAAACCCCATCCCCATTAGCCATCACTCCCACTCTTTCTCCACCCCTAGACCCTGGGAACCTCTGTCCTACTGTCTGTCTGGGAATTTAGCTATTCCACACATCTCTTATCAATGGGGACATTTGTCCCTTTGTGACGGGTCTGTCTCACTGCATGATGTTTTCAAGGTTCATCCGTGCAACAGACTCTTTTCTTTTTTAAAGCTGAATAATATTCCATCTTATCGTTGGACCACATCATGCTTATTTTCCTCCCCAGTTTTCACAGCTTCCTGTGCAGTTTCAGCGAGGTCATTGCCAAAAATAAGTCCAAGTACTTTGTGATCTCAGTCAATTTCCCTCTTCTCCCGTTCTTATCGTGATCTTTATATTCAACTTAGATAACATGGAAGCAGTAAGCACCTAAAATTAGGTAGTGTGTATTTTATTTCTCTGTGTGAGGAGAGGTGCACATTGGAGGGTATTCAGGAATAAAATTATTCAAAGGAAAGGGGAAATCCCCTTGACCCCAAAAGTATCATGCTAACATACTGCTCATTTCACCCCCTCCTCACTCTTGTATTCCTGCCAAAGGGTAATTAATAAAGTACAGGCCTTGCCCAGACACATCTCCACAGACACCTCAGAGTCATCCAGGAATGTCTCATTGTCACCCATTCCTGACGAGTTGTGGTGAATTAGAAATCGGTATCTTCTTCACTGAACTCTTCTTTCCCATCTTGGACCGAAAGCCAATCTCATCCTTCACACTGGAAGGTCAGGGACCCTCCCATCAAAGCTAGGATCGAGACAGGGCCCCCCCCTACCATCACCACCATTAGTATCTCCACCCTGGACTTTCCAGCCAGGGTAATAATGGGAAGACTCTGAAGTAAGAGATCACAGTTGCGGAAATTCCCTTGTGATCCAGTGGTTAGGACTCCACACTTTCACTGCCAAAGGCACAGGTTCAATCCCTGGTCGGGGAACTAAGCTTCCACAAGCCATTCTCCACAGCCAAAAAGAAAATGGAAAAAAAAATCACAATTGGAAGGGAGGTGGCAGAATTATTTTTTGCAGGTGACAGGATTATCTGCCTAGGAAATCTGATAGAATCAACTGGAAAACTATTGGAAATGTTAAGAGAACTAAATAATTTAGCTAAATAGGATGTGTGTATATATATATATATACACACACTAGCAGTCATGTGAGAAAGTCTAGTAAAATAAGTCATAGTCACAGCAGCAAAAAAGCTATAGGGACTTCCCTGGTGGTTCAGTGGTTAAGACTCCACACTTCCATTGCAGGGGACTCGGGTTGATATCCTTGGTCAGGGAACTAAGATCCCACATGCTGTGAAATGTGGCCAGAAATAAAAATTTTAAAAGTATAAAACCCAGAGACTTGTAAGAAGGCTTTCAAGATTAGAAAACTAAGTCTTTAAAGGCTCTCGGTTTGTCCCAAACTAATAAATTTAGTCTGCTATGGCCCTGCCCCACACTCCCACCATATTTGATCTTTTTATAATTGAGGGAAGCAAGCAGGAGGCAGGGCCACACCCTTGCCTGCCTCTCGGGAATTCTGGATGAAGGGAGTGGTCCAGGACAGGATGAGGGTCAGTGGGAACGCCGGAGGCCCTCCTGGCCCAGCGAGGCATCATGACAGCCGGTTCCTCGGGGAAACCACCCCAGAGGAGGCTTACCACCACCTCACGGCCACCTTGCAGAGCGACTGAACAGGAAAGACCAGCAGATTGCACAGAGCCTGAGCGAGAAGCAGCAGATCTACCTGGAGATGGCAGAGATGAGCGGGCTCGAGGACCTCGCCCTGTCTCGGCTTCTCTTCCGGGGAGGGGACCCCCCCGAGAACCTGCAGGGCGAGCTGATTCTCAAGTCAGCCATGAGTGAGAGTGAGTAGCCACGAGCCCACCCCTGCAGCCCAGCCCCATCGTTCCTGGGGCCTCCCAGGGGACCCCAGGCCGGGCACACAGCCCTGTGTGGCCTACCAGCCACCCCATCCCCGTGTGCTTCTGCCCGCTTCTGTTAGAGCTGGAAGGTCCCTGGACCAGTTGGGTGCCAGCCCCTCGATGCAGACTCCAAGCACCATCTCACATTCACTCAATAAACATTCCCAGTGCCTGCCGAGCTCCAGGCCCCATGCTGGGCAGGGGGGATCTCAAATTGACTGAGATGGTTCCTCTTTCTGATAAGTGGATCACTGATGCTCTCCCCAGAAAAAGACACACATACAAGTTTGATGGGTCATTTTAGGGGCTCCTGGTCCCCGTAGCTGAAGGGTGCTGGCCGATAAGCGGCCTGCTTCCCAGAGCCATCAGGGTCCTTGTGGAGCCCCTAGCATCTTCCACATGGCTGCTGAGTCCTGTGCCAGGCCAGGGGCTTTGCTGGGCAGGATGGCCAGTGCTTATCCAATCTGACAGCACAGCCAGGGCTGCTCTTCCATCAACCAGCAAGACAGACAGGGTCCTGCCCTCCAGAACTTTCCATCAGAGTGAAGGGAAAAGGCGGGAAGGGTCCCATGTGGACTCAGTCTTGCTCTCTCCAGCCAAGCCACCGTCTCCGATGTCTGTAGTCACCACTGTTCCTGGGCCCTGAAACTCCCTCGTGTCTGGTGCCTCAGCCTAGAACATTCTCCCCACCCCCTCACCTGGCCAAAGTTTGTGTCCTCAAGCACCTTGTGTGACCACCCCTGCCCCCTCCCCTCGAGGCCACCTCCTGTGTCTCCTGCCCATCT
Source organism: Bos indicus x Bos taurus (assembly GCF_003369695.1). NCBI lineage: Eukaryota > Metazoa > Chordata > Mammalia > Artiodactyla > Bovidae > Bos > Bos indicus x Bos taurus. The sequence goes on along the minus strand of NC_040082.1, from coordinate 94,200,102 downwards.
GTGTGACCATCAGCACACAGGTAGTGGCCATGCTGAGTTCCCTCCCAGGCCCAGGGCCCCCCACCTCCCACCCCATGGTCCCCTGAGATCCCACCTCTCCTGTAGATTGGCATGTCCTAGGCGCAGCACCTGTGCAGGGGGTGCCCAGGATAGTGGGTAACCGACACCCTTTGAGGCCTCTGCCTGGGTCCCTGAATTTGGCTCTGAATGCCCAGGGTGGAGCCAGAGGGTGACTCAGCTCCCCTCCATCCCCTTCCTTCCACAGTCGAAGACATCCAGAGTTTCATCTGCAGGCGGCTGGGCAACGCCTACTGCCAGGCAGAAGACGGGGGCAGCGCAGGCAGCCCAGGCAAGGGTAAATGGTGCTGCCACCTACTGGGGACCCCGGAGCTCGGCAACCATGGGAGGGCGTGCCTTTCCACAGCATCTGGGCATTTGCTCTTCAGCATCTCTCTGCTGCTTCCCTCAACCTTCTGTAAACACCAGGGTCAGGTTTCTGGAACTTCCCGGGTTTTGTCAGTCATGTTCTGACAGCAGCACCCAAGCCAGTTTCTGCAGCCCAGGTTCCCTACCCAGCCAGGGGATGAGGTGGGGCGGGGAGCAGGGCAGGTGGGACCCGAGGCATCTCACGCACCTGGCTTGGGGTTTCAGACGGCAGTCTTCAGAAGAACATGTGCAGCAGTGACCTCAGCCCCCGAGACTGGCAGGGCCTGGTGAGCAGCCTGGACTCGAGGCCTGGAGACACCCAGGGGGCCCCCGAGGAAGCCTCAAAGGTGGTACGTTGCCTCCTTGGGATGTGCCTGAGCTCAGTACAGAGTCAGCCCATATCCCTATAATTATCCTCTGAGGCCGAACAGCCTGTGTTTGGTTTGTCTGGTTTTTCCCTCTTGGGGCAAATAGCAGCCAGTGCTACCCCACTCGGCAGTGACTAATCGTTAATGTGCAAAAGGACATGCAGGTTCCTCCTGCAGTCCCAAGGAAGGGCGGGGTGGGAGGCGCACAGGAAGGAGGCAGGGGAGGGGACCTGCTCAGGGCAGTGGCCTCATCAGTAGGTGAGAGGTACTAGGCAGGGACCACCAGCTGGCAGTCTACACAGGTGTCCACCTTCCACGGATGTGACGTCACTGGCTGTTCCTCTCTTTAGCTCCTAAGGCCCACCCTTGCCAAGCACTGGGCTCAGAGTCCCAGCTCTGGGCTCCTCAGAGCCTCGCACATGGGCCCACACCCCTGCACACTCCTACCTCCCAGGAACCACCCTTCGCCCTTAATTCTCCAGACACCAAGGCTGGCACAAGTCAGATGAGCAGAGGGGGGGCCGGTCCCATGCTAAGGGGATGTCTCATCAATAGTAAGTGGGTCCCACTCAAGTCAGATTGGCCTGTAAAGGCTCTATGTGTTGATGCTGTCTCCCCAGGCAGAGTCACCAGGTGCAGACCCCGGCCCCCACCCACCTGCGGTCCTGGAGTTGGAGGTAAGTGAAGGTTTGTGTGTCCACGTCCCCACACCTACTCCCTGGGACCCAGCGGGGCTTCCTGCAGCGCCCAGTGGCCCTGTCCCTCTCTCCACAGCTCGTCCAGCGGATCCAGACGCTGTCCCAGCTGCTCCTCAGCCTCCAGGTACGGGGCCTTTGGGGAGCGCAGCGGGCCACATGTGCCCTCCTCCTTCAGGTTAAGGCTGGGGGCTGGAGGATGGCCTGGCTCTTCCTAAAGCCGGCCCTCCCCTCCCCTCCCCCAGGTGGTCATCGCCCAGCAGGACAGCTACGTGGAAATTCAGAAAGCAGCCATCCAGGAGCGCGAGAAGCAGTTCCGGCTGCAGTCAACACGCGGGAACCTGCTGCTGGAACAGGAGCGGCAGCGCAACTTTGAGAAGCAGCGAGAGGAGCTGGCAGGCGTGCAGAAGCTGCAGGGCCAGCTGCGGCTGGAGCAGCAACGCTGGGAGCGCGAGCGGGAGCAGCAGCGCCGGGAGCTGGACCAGGCCTCGGCGCGGCTGCAGCAGCGTGAGAGTGAGTTGCTGCGGCTGCAGGAGCGGCTGAACCAGGAGCGCGAGGAGCTGGAGCGCCAGCGCCAGGCCTACCAGCATGACCTGGAGCGGCTGCGCGAGGCCCAGCGCGCCGTGGAGCGGGAGCGCGAGCGCCTAGAGGTGCTGCGCCGGCTCAAGAAGCAGAACACAGCGCCTGGGGCGCTGCCGCCGGAGGCACTGGCGGAGGTGAGCACCGGCCTAATGGTGCCTGTGCCTGAGAGCCTGAGTGTGCACATGCGTGGGTGGGTACGTGCCTGTGTTTTCGGGACAAGGGAGGAATGTTGACTCCATCAGGCCTACACCAGACTCTATGCCCAGATGGGACCCTCCGAACTAAGAGGCTTCGGTTAAGCCATGCCGGGCCCGGGAGGTGGGCAGGCACGCCAGCTCCATCCAACCTCCAAAACCCCACCTCCACCCTGGAGCCTGCAAAGTGTGGGGGCTGGTGCATGGCACCGTGCTGATCCGCAGGGCGCTGCCCCTCCTCAGTACCCCAAGAAGGGCTTCCAGCAGGAACAGTGTTGGGATGTGTCTTCTGTGGCTTTTTCAGACCCAGCCTCTAAGCCACACTCCCAGCTTCAATGGGAATGGGCTGGATGGATCCATGACCCTGACCAAAGCACCAGGGCCCCGACCCACCTCGCTGGTGTCCAGTGCGGGGTCCGAGTACGCCGAGCGCCCCGAGGTGGCCCGCAGGGACAGCGCCCCGGCCAAGAGCGAAGTGCCCATCCAGCTGCTGAGTGCCACCAACCAGATCCAGAGGCAGGCAGCTGTGCAGCAGCAGATTCCCACCAAGTTGGCAGCCTCCACCAAGGGCGGAAAGGACAAGGGAGGCAAGAACCGGGGCTCCCAGCGCTGGGACAGCTCGGGTGAGTTGGGACTTCCTGGCACCCCCCCTTCCCTCCCCTCACCTGGTGCCCTCCTGGCTCCTTACCTCTGGACAAGACACCGACAGGAAACCCCAGCTGGTGATGGAGCTGAGGCCTGCGCCACACACACAACCACCTACCCACCCCCAGAGACTTCAGAACTCAGTTCCTGTTCCCACCTTGGCCCTCAAAACTGGGATCAGACACAAGGGAGCACCTTGGTGATTCAGAAACGGGCCTCGGAAACCCCCGTGCAGAGGGGGAAAGTGTGCCAGTGACTGACACTGCTTACTCCCCACTGAGTCCTTGCCCCAGAGCCAGTGTTCCCCAGTAAGAAGGCCCTGGGGCCCTCCTGGGGAACAGGGCCCTGGTCCCAGGACCCCAGGCTGCAGCATCACAGAGCCTCTTGTCTGAAGATTGAACGAGTCCAGGGGCCCCCCCTCGTTCGCCAGGGGTGTCTGCTCTGGGTTTTGTCAGTGAATTCGGGGCCTGTTGTCTGAGCGGCGTCCCTCCCTGGGAACCGGCACTGGAGAAAGTGTGGGCGAGGAGTGGGGCGAGGTCCAGGTGCTCTGGCACTGGCAGCGAGACTGCAGACCCCAGTATCTTCCACCCTCTTTCAGCCTCATTTGACCTGAGGCAGCCGCTGCTTCTCAACAAGCTCATGGGCAAAGAAGAGAACACCTCTCGGAACCGCCGCTCTCTGAGTCCCGTCCTGCCCAGCTCCACGCCCCACCAAGGTGAGCGAGCCGGCCCAGCCCCCTACCCCCTGGCACCCACAGTGCCTGGCTGATGCGGACACCCACCACCCCGTCTCTCTTCCAGACCCCAGCCTTCCAGCCCCGACCCCGGGCCCAGCCGATGTCCCCACCGAGTCCCTCCCCCTCAAGACCTGGGGGCCATCCTTTCCACCCGGGGCCCCGTCCTCCACACCAGTCAACAAGGAAGAAACCGGCAAGGAAGACGTCATCTTCTTCTAGGGGGCATGGCTCGGGGTGCAGACCCCTCCCTGCACCGCCCACTCTTCATGCTCTGTGGCCCCACCCCACCCCCAGCCCACCCTCTCCCCTTCCCACACAGGCCTCCTCTGACATCTGCCAGGACGGGGCAGGCAGAGCTGGCCTGCTGTCTTGAGGCTGCTCGCTCTGAAGGATTAGCAGTGGTGCCTGGGCAACTTTGTAAACCTTTTTGTTAACGTGAAAAGGAAAGTTTGTAATGGAAGGCTGAAGCAAAGCTAACCCACTGGAGCTGCCATCTGCCATCATAGCACCCCATTCCAGCAGAGGAGAGTCCCACTCTGGGCTATCTTTCCAAGGTAGTGACCAGAGCCACCAGGAGACCCTGCAGCAAGCCACAATGGCACCAGAAGGGGCCTGATGGGGTTGGCTCTGTCCACAGAATCAGGCCGAAATGACTTCTAAAGCAGAGACACGAGTGGGTTTGTGGTGAACTTCTAGGCCAGGATGCGACCCCACCCAGGGGTGGCACACAGTTCACCCAGGACAGAGGGCCACAGGGCAGGCAGGGTGGCTGAAGGGGTTGGCCCATGGCATGCAGGTATGTCCTGCAGGTTCGGAATTTCATCCTGAAAGGGGCTGACCGGGAGGGGACAGACCACCGCTCATTTTAATCTGGTGGAGGTTTTTAAAACCCACTCTTGTCGAAGTTGGTGCTTTCCCAAAGCGCCTCCCAGACTCAATGCCTGGGAAGCCAAACCCAGGGCTTCCACCAGGGCTGGCGCATGCCTGAGGGTCCCAGCCCTGGATGGAGAGTCCTCCTTCCCCATGAGGTGGCCCCCAGCTGGCATCTCCAGTGGATGGGCAGATACTGAGGTGACACAGAGCAGTGGGAGCAGAACTTGGAAGGGACCAGTGTGGCCTGGGCAGTCACTGTTGGCAGCGAGTGCACAGATAGCCGCCTCACAGGCACCTCACGTCCAGTGAGCTGTCGCAGGTTGTCATCAGTCCCCGAGAGGAGGGCGAGGACCACTGGTCCAGCCTCGTGGTGCAGCCGCAGTTGTTGGGGTGGTGTCGCGCGTGACAGTGGGCACACCCACATTCCAGCTCTGACCAAGTGCAGGCTCAGGGCCAGGGAGCATTCCAGCCTTTTCCTGCACCCCAGACGCCCCTGCAGAACCCAGTATCCCGCCAAGCATTGGTGGGAAGGCAGGGTCTGGGGTGGAGCAGGAGCTTGGGCACCATGGCCCACAGTGACAAGGAACTGACCGCAGTCCTGGAGTGCTCCAGAGGAGCAGCGGCCCCTCCCCGGGACACGTCCGGCCACCCACGCCACGTCTGTAACCACTGTGTTTGGTCCTGAGACGCATCGGAGCACTTTAGAAAAGCTGACTTTACATTCCTGTCCTGTCGTGAAGAGGACATTCCTGGGCCCCGTGCCCCCACCCACAGGATCCTCTCACCCACCCAGGGGATTCCTGCAGGGATAAGTTCAACGCCACGTGGTGGGAATCGGCCACAGAGGCTTCCAGGTGGTGCCTGCAGCGGGGCAGCACCATGGGCCCGTCCCACCAGGACCCCGAGGCCACTCCCAGGTACAGCCCAGTCTCGTTTGTAAAGTTAGGAGTTGAGCAAACATTCCTACTTCGGTGGGGTCTGTGCACATCTTCGTTAATTGTGACCATGACCTTAGTCAACCCAACGATCATTTTTTACGATGATAGCAGCATCTCCTCACTGGGGGTTATGTCTGAACTGCTCTAGAACTTAAGACCTGACTCTTGCAATAAACGTGTCTAGGGGGAGCGGACCGGAGTCACTTTCTTTGGGGTTTTGTTCTAGGACAACCTGCCCAAACTTCAGTGCTGCAGTCTGCGTGGCGGGGGGGCAGCAGCACTCAGACCCTCTGTTTTGCTAGGACCCTGGGGAGCCCTGGACACCAGGCCCAAGGCCTGCTTGATGACCAGACTGTGATTCTCCACTTCTCCTGGCGGGGAGTGTAGGGAGGCAGGGACATGTCCCAGGCCAGTAACAGCCCTCACCCCCAGTCCCACTTGGCATCAGCTCCGACGAGTGACGGGATAGACCGCACAGACAACCCAGGCCAGGCAGCCTGCTCTGGATTCCACCTGGACAGTCAAGGCTGGAGGCAGTGGCAGTGCTGAGGTGGCCCCCCAGCGCATGGGTCCCCACCCATTTAGGCTGCCCCCCGCACCATGGTCCTGGGATGTCAGCCTCCTCGACAAGGGGGGACCCTACTGGCTTCTGGACCTGTCAATCTCCCTCCTCAAAGGAGCCTAATTTGCCATACACATGCTCCCCCACATCCCATGAAAAAGCTGTCTATGCCCCTGGGGCTTGGTCCCCTGGAATCATCATCTTGTTTGACCCCAACCTCTAACTGACCTGCCAGCCCAGGGAAGGGCACCAGGCAGGGGGCACAGCCACATGACTGGCAGTGCCAGCAGCTGTATCCCAGCCCTGCTGCCCAGGCCCTCGGGGATGCCAGCCCCTGGGGTACCTGTGACCTGCCGCATCACACACACAGGTGTTCACGTGGTTCCCTGGCAAGCACGCTGCCTTGCAGGTGTTAACTCAGAGTCTTCAGACAGGCAGGTGCCACTCTGACCCCCACCCTAATCTCACAGGTCCTCTGGGTGCCTGGAAGGCAGAGGGAAGGGGGAGAGTGACCTGGCCCAGCCTCCTAACCCAGAGGGAGCACCCCAGATGGACGGGGCAGGGGCTCAGCTGGAGGCCAGGTGGGGTCCTTGTGTCCTGTGAGACCCTGAGCAGCCCCACACCCCAGCTGCCCACCACGTACCTTCTTTGTAAAAGAACAAAACATGGTTGAAACCACAGGCTTCAGGGCCTGTAAACACGACCCTTCATTGGCTCTTCCAGGGGCCAGTGAGTGAGGGGCAGGCGTGGGCCGCCCACCACCTGCCAATATCACCTGAGGCCACACATGCATGTGGCCTCTCAAACCCCAGATTGGAAACAAACTGGTCCCTTCTCGCCCGCCGTGCTTTCACAAGCTGGGAGCCTCAGGCATCTCCAGTGATGATGCTCAGAGCCCTCGAAATGCTCAGACCGGCCCCGAATGGACCACAGCAGCCCTGAGTCCACGCCGTGGCTGTGAGGTGCTTCAGCCACGACAGGCACCCCGCGATGCCTGGGAGCTTGAGACCCGGGCAAGGCCTGGCAGAGGAAGCAGCATCCACAGCCAGCCAAGGGTGCCCAAGCCCGCGGGTTGGGAAGGAAGGACCGCCCTCTGTGGCTGAGCCTCTTGGGGTCAACAGGCTGCGTTTGTAGCATCGGAGGGGAAGGTGGGCTGGGAGGTGGTGCTTCCCGCTGCAGCTCCAGCCCACAGGAGGCTGAACCCTATTAGACCCAGGGGGCGCCCCCAACCTCTGGGGAGAGAGGGCGTGAGAATAAGCAGACGGAGACACGGGACTTAGGAATCAGCTCACACCTGGCCTGGCACCATCACCACCTCATTTAATTGATCCTCACTTCACAGTCCTCAGGCCCAACCCGGCTGCCCTGCTTGCCTTTATTGCACACAAGACTAAGGCCTGCCAGGGGCTGGTTCCTCTTGCAAGTTGAGTCTTCGGGGTCTTCCTGCTCCACCCCTACTGAGGCAGCACCTGGGGGACCTCAGCCGCCCAAGCCCACCCCTCTGGGGGCTGGTACCCTAGACTGCTCTGGTGTGCCCTCTAGCCGCACCTTCCTACTGGCACCTGGCCGTGATCTCCTGGATTAGAGACCCGCCCGTCCTGGGCAATCACGCTCCATAGGAAGGGTCCTTGTTGGGGTTCTGGCGCCCCTATCCGTCAGGGGGTGGCATTGGCCTGGCCACCCGCCTGGACTGCCTGGTACACGCTGAGGAGTGACGAGAGGGTGCCCAGGAGGCCCACCAGCCACTGGGGGAAGCGGCCGGCCCACAGGACACCCGGGGGCAGCCAGTGCACTGCGTTGGCCAGGTCCGCCAGGTTGCTCAGGAGGGTCAGTACCTCCGAGCAGATCTGGGTCTCCACGGTCCTCCTCTTGCCCCGGGTCAGCCGGCTGTGGGAGCAAAGGGCAAGGAGTGCTGGGGAGGGCGGAGGACCAGCAGGCTGCGACCATCACATCCGCCAGAGGGAGCCCACAGTGGGAACCAGAGTCTCAGGTCCTCGGGCGGGAGGGAGGGGGGAAAGGGGAGGGGTGAGCAGCTTCCGGGCCTGTGCCGGGCAACTGCTTTACCCTGCATTCCTTCCCAGGATGAGACAGTGACTGACCTTGGTCCTCAGGACAGACTCCACCTTGGATCATCCTCCCAGACATCCTCCCATCTGGCCCAGCCGTGAAGGCTCAGCCCTGGAGTCCCAGCTCTGCCACTTCCTGCCTAGGGGACCCCAGCTAGCCTCAGTTTCCCCATCTGTAAAAGGGCTTCCATCCCCTGGGGCGCCGCAGCGGTGCCCCGGTACCTAGCACACATCAGCCCCCCACCCCCACCCAAGAGCCTGCATGCGTGGGGTAGGGCAGTGACTCTGAGCACTTCCTTGACTGGGCAGACCCGCTGGGGACCAGCTTGCTGGAAGAAGTCTTCTAGGGGAACCGTGGACGACGTACCTGGTGAAGGCTTCCGGGGGGTTCCTCAGCCTGTGTCTCAGCTTCAGGACCATCCACAGAGACCTGCAACACCACACAGGATGGGGTGGGAGCAGCTGAGTAGGGGGTCACCAGGTAAATGGGGTCCAGATGGGTGCAAAGCCTGTCCACTGCCTTCCTACACAGACACCCTGGACACTGGCTGGGCCTGTCTGAAGGCAATCTAGACAACCTTCTGGGTCCCCAGGGCTGGATCTGCAGGCTGGGGAAGCAGCCACCAGATGGGCGTCCTCCAGTGCTCCCTCCAGCCTTTGCTCCCTGCAGCCTGGGCAGGTGACTCTCCGGCACCCTGGGGTCTTAGGGACCATGTTGTTCAGTCGCTCAGTCGTGTCCGACTCTTTGTGACCCCATGGACTGCAGCCCACCAGGCTTTTCTGTCCTTCAACAGCTCCTGGAGTTTGCTCAAACCTGTGTTCATTGAGTCATGATGAGCACACACCAAATGCTCCCCAGCCCCCATACCCTTACTCACACCAAATACAGAGAAACGATGGGAAAACTAGCTGCTCTAAAATGAATGGAGGACTTCCCTACTGGTCCAGTGGTTAAGACTCTGCCTGCCAATGCAGGGGACTCGGGTTCAATTCCTGTTCTGGGAAGACTGCACGTGAGGGGCAGCCCAGCCCATGAGCCAACTACTGAGCCCACATGCTGCAACCACTGAAGCCTTTCTAGCACCTAAAGCCCTTTCTCCACAAGAGAAGCCGCTGCAGTGAGAGGCCCGACCACTGCAACTAGAGAGCAGCCCCCGCACAGCAACGAAGACCCAGTGCAGCCATAAATAAGTGAAATTTTACATAGATAAAAAGCACCCTGCTGCTGCTGCTGCTGCTAAGTCGCTTCAGTCGTGTCCGACTCTGTGCGACCCCACAGATGGCAGCCCACCAGGCTCCCCCGTCTCTGGGATTCTCCAGGCAAGAACATGAGTGGGTTGCCATTTCTTCTCCAATGCATGAAAGTGAAAAGTGAAAGTGAAGTCGCTCAGTCGTGTCTGACTCTTTGCGACCCCATGGACTGCAGCCCACTAGGCTCCTCCATCCATGGGATTTTCCAGACAAGAGTACTGGAGTGGAGTGCCATCGCCTTCTCCAAAAAGCACCCTAAAAGGTATTTAATACAAAATAACATGAATGGAAGAACAAGCAGAGCATATTCACCCTAAAAATAGGATTTTTAGGGCAGTGGAAATACTTCAGTGGTGGATACATGTTATCATACGTTTGTCCAAACTCAAAGTGCAACACAGAGTGTGAACCCTGATGTAAACCATGGACGTGGGATGATTATGCCATGTCAACGTCGGTTCGTGGACTAACAAATGTCGGGCCGTGGTGCCATGTGGATGGTGGGGAAGTCTGTATGTGTGTGGCGGGTACGTGGGAAAACTCTGCTTCCGGTTCAGTTTTGCTGTGAACCTAAAACTGTTCTAAAAAATAGTCTATTTAAAAGAAAAAAAATTAAGGGAAACAAGGCAGCCCTGAAAGCAGGAACGGGAAGTCTCTCAGGGCCGCAGGTCACAGGGCAGCCTCAGAAGAGGCTGTGGCCTCAGAGCACCCGGAGCCCAGCCTGGGCACCCTGAGCACACGGGGTGTGGGCAATGCTGATGGAAAGACAGGGCCAGCTCCATAACAGCCGCCGAGACTGTGAAGGGAGCTGACGTCGAAACGGGGCTGTGTCCCTAAACCAGGAGAGCAGAAACAAGTGGAAACATGTCAGCACGGCATCCGAAACAAAGGCTGTTGGGACTGATACATGTGTGCTGCTGCTGCTGCTGCTTAGTCGCTTGGTCGTGTCCGACTCTTTGCGACCCCGTGGACTGTAGCCCACCAGGCTCCTCTGTCCATGGAATTCTCCAGGCAAGAATACTGGAGTGGGTTGCCATTCTCTCCTCCAGGGGATCTTCCCAACCCAGGGATCAAACCCGAATCTCCTTCTTGGCAGGTGGATTCCTTACCACTGAGCCACCTAGGAAGCCCACTACTATGTATAAAGTAGATAACTAATGAGAACCTACTGTATAGCTAAGGAACGCACTGCTCTGTGGTAGCCTAAATGGGAAGGAAATCCAAAACAGAGGGGGTCCATGTATACATACAGCTAATTCACTTTGCGATACAGCAGACACTAATACAACATTTTAAAGCAACTAAACTAAAAAAATGTTTCGTTTTGCTTTTTAAATCAAAGACTGGGGAAAATCACCAAAGTATAAAGAGAGAGGGTCTCTGGGTTGGATAGTGGATGACTTGAATCTTTGTCAACAAAGGTCTGTCTAGTCAAGGCTATGGTTTTTCCAGTGGTCACGTATGGATGTGAGAGTTGGACTATAAAGAAAGCTGAGCACCGAAGAATTGATGCTTTTTGAACTGTGGTGTTGGAGAAGACTCTTGAGAGCCCCTTGGACTGCAAGGAGATCCAACCAGTCCATTCTAAAGGAGATCAGTCCTGGGTGTTCATTGGAAGGACTGATGTTGAAGCTGAAACTCCAATACTTTGGCCACTTGATGCAAAGAGCTGACTCATTTGAAAAGACCCTGATGCTGGGAAGGATTGAGGGCAGGAGGAGAAGGGGACGACAGAGGAGGAGATGGCTGGAAGGCATCACAGACTCAATGGACATGGGTTTGGGTAAACTCTGGGAGTTGGTGATGGACAGGGAGGCCTGGCATGCTGCGGTTCATGGGGTCGCAAAGAGTCGGACACGACTGAGCGACTAAACTGAACTGAACTGAATCTTCCACTTTGGAGTCTGCTCACTTTCCAGACCATCTACAGTAAACATATCACTAGGGTGAGGGGGAGACAAGGACTACTGGATATCAGTGTACGCCCAGGGACAAGGGACAGCAGATGAGGGCACTGGCCCCTCAACCTCGAGGTTAGGGGCTGCCCCACATCCCTTCAGGGATCTAAGAGACCTTTGCCCCCAGGAAACAGCACTGGAGGTCCTGCTTTGCCCATGCTTTCTGGGCCAGGGGGCTCTGAACAAACCCATTCAGCAAATTGGCAGAGGGGAAGAAACCATTAAAGTTTTAGAGACCTTATGGTTTGTGGAAGCACAGAGCCAGTCTGGAAACTCCTGGCTGCTCCGTCTGAGGTTTGCTGATGACAATGCAAACAAGACCCGGGGACCCGGGGAAAGGCAGCCACGCCAGCCACTTCTGTCCATGCCCCCCAAGTTATTTTCTTCTTCCTGGGTCTGGTAGGCATAGTCATGGGCCCCCCACCCCCAGAGATTCCTACATCCTAATCCCCAGGCTTATGATGTGAGTGTGTTCCCTTCCACAGCAAAAACGGCTTTGCAGGCCTTCCCTGGTGGTGCAGTGGATAAGAGTCCACCTGGCAATGCATGAGACACAGGTTCAATCCCTGGTCTGGGACGATCCCACATGCCTCAGAGCAACTAAGCCCATGCACCACAACTACTCAAGCTCTCACACCTAGAGCCCAGGCTCTGCAACAAGAGAAGCCACCGCACCTCAGAAGAGAAGCCGGCACACGGCAACAACAAGGAGCCTCTGCTCGCCACAACTAGAGAAAGCCCGAGCACAGCAACGAAGACCCCGCACAGCCAAAAATAAATGAATAATTTTTTTCAAAAAGGAATTTGCAGGTGTTATTGAGTTAAGGGTGTGGACATCAGAGATGATCTGGGGGTGGGTGTCATCACAGGGGTCCTCAAAGGAGGGAGGAGGAGGCTCAGAGTCAGAGAAGGAGTTGTGACAAGAGACGCAGAAGCTGGAGTGACGGACATGTTTCAAAGATGGAGGGAGGGGCTGCGAGCCGAGGGATGCGGGCGCCTCTAGCAGCTGGAGGGCTTCGCAGGTGGTGCCAGTGGTAAAAGAACCTGCCTGCCAATGCAGATGTAAGAGATGCAGGTTTGATCCCTGGGTCAGGAAGATCCCCTGGAGGAAGCAGGGCACAGCAACCCAGGCTTCTTTCGTGGAGAATGCCATGGACAGAGGAGCCTGGCGGGCTACAGTCCATAGAGTCACACAGAGTTGGACACAACTGAAGTGACTTAGCACACACACACGCACACTAGAAGCTGGGAAGGCCGAAAACAGACTCCCTCGGAGCCCCTAGGAAGAACATAGGCCTGCCCACGCTTGGATGTTAGCCCACTGAGAGCCATTTTGGACTTCTAACCTCCAAAACTGTTAAGATGATCAATTTGTGTTGCTTAAAGCTGCCAGAGTTGGACACGACTGAGCAACTGAATGGAGAGCTGCCAAGTTTGTGGGAATCCATTTCAGCAGCTGCAGGGGATGGATACAGTGAGGGATGACAAGAGGGGGAAAGGCAGGAGAGGCCAAAACAGTCCCACCCCCGCCCCCCAGCCCCCCAGTCCACCTGCCCACCCACCCAGGCGATGTCAGGGGCTCCCTTCCAGTCTCCTGATGGGCAGCAATGCTGCTTACCTAGCAACCCCCAGGAGCAGGGAGAGGCCCCAGAGGGTGGTGCTCAGTGTCCACCACCGGGCAGAGTCCACGTGGAGGATTTTGGCGTCGGCGGCCCAGGCGACATGTTCACAGGGGTAATAGAGCTGGTCGGCCAGGTTGCTCAGGATAGACACACAGCGGACAAACACATCCTCCTCCTGCAGGAATGGAAGAGTGGGGGCTGGGCCTGCAGTGGGTGGGACCCACAGCAGGACCCACCCACTGTCCATTTCAGGGGCTCGGGCCATACCAGGGGGCAGTCACAGGGCAAGGTCCAGGCCAGGCAGGTTGGCTCATGGCTGGCACTGTGGGAGAAAGGCCTGATTTCTCAGTGTGGTCACCTCTGCTCAGTAGAGCGGCTGGTCTCAACTCCACCGTGCTGTGGGATCCCTGCATGTGTGTGCAAGCTGCTGCAGTCGTGTCCTCTTTGCGACCCCATGGACGTAGCCCAACAGGCTCCTCAGTCTATGGGATTTCCCGGGCAAGAATACTGCACTGGGTTGCCATTTCCTTCTCAAGGGGCCCCTCCTGACCCAGGGATCAAACAGATGTCTCCTGAGTCTCCTGCATTGGCAGGAAGATTCTTTACCACTGCACCACCTGGGGCACCTCAGGGGATGCCTGGGGAGCTTCAAAAACCCCCACTCAGCCCCCAGCCCCAGGGGTGCTGCCGCACCAAGGCTGAGGTGGGCCCTGGCACCAGTAATTAAGTTCCCGGATGATTCCTGTGGAGGACAACCTGGGATGCCCTGCATCAGGGCATTCCTAGTTCCTGGGTATGAGTCTCAGGCTCAGGACCCTGAGGGGGGCAGGGGAGGGAGCCCCGCAGAGAACCCTCTCCAGGCAGAGCGGCTGGCTGGCCTGCTGGGTTGCCACACACCCAGTGCCAGCTCGAGCAGGCACAATGCTCACTACAAGGCTTGGATCACCTCCCCCAGATCAGACAGGGGTGAGCACCCGGCAAGGCAAGGCCGGTTGAGGCTGTAGGAGCCTCTTCCCTGGGCCCCAGGGGCCCCCTCCAGGCCTCCAAGTTGGCCTGGTCCCTGGCCAAGTCCCTCACTTCCCTGCCTGGAACCGTGTCACCCTCGCTGCCTGCCGTGCCCTTCCCCTCCTCTCTGTCTTCCCTGTTTAGCCCTCTCCTTCCTGGTAGCCGGCTGTGGTCCTGCCTCCCTCTGGATGCTGAACCCCACTCCAGCCTCCCCATCCCATCTGGGACCTTCTGGGGTGTCCTTCATCCCTCTGTGAGGATGGGGCTCACTCCACCAATGTTTTCTGAGAAGCTGCAAGACCTGGGGCCCTATGCTGGGGAAGAGGTAGGAGCAGAGGGCACTCAACCAAAGAGGGTTCTTGTTCTGGCTAAGGGATATATGAGATGCAGAGAGCCCTCCCCCTCACCTAGGGACTCAGGGGAGTCTTCACAGAAGAGATGGTTGGGGAGACAGTGCAGGGAACATGCCCTCATCAAAGAAGCTGGAGAGATGGGTGTCAACACAGGAGGAAGGCCTAGGCAAACCCTTGAGACTGGGGATAATCAGGCCATGGGCACTGGGGCAGGATGAGGGGGGCATCTGAGCAAGTGAGTTTGGGAGGAGACCTCTGGAGGGTGGGGGGAGGGCAGGGCAGCCCAGGAAGGGGCATAACTCAGCCCATCCCCTGGTAGAGCAAGATCACATTCCCTGCTGCCCCCTCCCCAGGTGAGGAGCATCGCTCTAGACCCACTGGTGACATGAGGTTCTGTTGTATCTGCAAGATCTTATAAATAATCTACATGTCCAACAGGGGACCAGTTCAGTAAGTCACCATCCGGCTATACATGTGTACCCTGAGGCCCTAAAGAAGGAAGGAGCTTCTTTTGGTTTTTGGTTTTTGCCAAGGCACATGGCTTGAGGGAATGTTAGTTCCTCAAATGGGGATTATACTCAGGCCCTCTGCAGTGAAGGGGCTTCTCAGGTGGTGCAGTGGTAAAGAATCTGCCTGCCAATGCAGGAGATGCAAAAGATGCAGATTAGATCCCTGGGCTGGGAAGATCCCCTGTAGGAGGAAATGGCAACCCACTCCAGTATTCTTGCCTGGAGAATCCCACGGACAGAGAAGCCTGGAGGGCTACAGTCCATGGGGGTCGCAAAGAGTTAGACACGACTGAGGGCGTACTCTTTCGCGGCAGTGAAAGTGCTGAGTCCTAACTGCTGGACCACCAGGGAATTCCCAGAAGGACTGATATGGAATGACCTTCAAGTTGCACTGTTCCATGAAAAAAGCAAGTGGCAGAAGAATGTAAATGTCATGTAACTATTGATGTAAGCAAAGCACAGGTGCAGGAAGTCTCATGAAGGAAACACAAGATGCCGAGAGCAGTGGCTGCCTCTGAGGAGGAAAACTGGTGACCCAAGGGTCAGGAAGAAGACTTCTTAATTACATAGTCTTTGGGAATGAGCTAATTTGTTTAACTGAAACTGAAACGAGAACGTCTGATTGTCTCAAAAAAAAAGTAAAATTGAAAAAATAATAAACAGCCCATATTGTTGCCTTTGTAAAGGCCAGTCCATAAGATGCCAACTTCCCAGGGTCCGCACCCCCTCCCTGGAGCCCCACACACCCCCGTTACCTCTGCCCCCAGGCCGTACTGCTTAGTGTAGACAAACATGGCCGCATCATCAAAGAGTCGCAGGACGACCCTGCAGTGGCTGAGCTGGGAGGACAGTGCCAACAGGCGAGTCCCCACTTCTGACCTGGCAGGACATTGTTCCACCAGGACCCCGCCCACCAGCTGGCAGCAGTAACCCAGCGTTCGGATCTGCGGGAAACCAGAAGCAGTCAGTAGGACTCAGCCGATCACCCCTGACCTGGCCTCAGGCCTCGGGGGATCAAACAGGAGGAGGACTCTCAATCAAACTCCCAACAGAAAGTTGAAAGGTACTTGTAGGTGGGATACATGGAGACACACGACATCATTGTGCCAAAGGCTCTGGGAGACTGGATTGACAGGTATACACTATTGATACTATGTGTAAAACAGACAACTGGGTGTGTTAGTCGCTCAGTCATGTCTGACTCTTCGAGACTCCATGGACTGCAGCCTGCCAGGCTCTTCTGTCCATGAGGATTCTCCAGGCAAGAATACTGGAGTTTGGAATGCACAGGATCTTCCCAACCTAAGGATTGAATCTCGATCTCCCACATTACAGACAGATTCTTTACCATCTGAGCCACTAGGGAAGCCCAAAACAGATAACTAATGAGAACCTACTGCATAGCTCAGGGAACTCTAGTCAGTTCCTGAATGGTGACCTGAATGAGAAGGAAGTCCCGGATGGAGGAGATATATGTATATGGATGGCTGATTCATTCTGCTGTATGGAAGAAACTAACACAACATTGTAAAGCAACCATATACTCCAATAAAAATCAATTTTTAAAAGAAAAGGCACTGTGGAGACTCAGGGCATGCCGGCTCATGTCACTGAGTGGCACAGTCTTTGGAGACACGTGATGGGGACGAGAAAAAGAAACCCCCACATCTTACCTCCTGGATCCTTTCTCCCAGCAGGCAGGAAGGCTATTTGCATCTACCTGGCTGGACCAAAGTCCGTGGCTGGGTTGTGACTTAGGAAGGTGAGCAGGCCTCAACCCAGTGAACAAAAGGATAATTTGTTTGCATTACTTTAGTGAGAAGGAACCCAGTGGTGATTCCGGAATCAGTGGGTGATCTGGAGCATGGTGAACAGGGTCTGCTTCCCCGCTCTTATATCTTTATTTCATCTGCTTTTCACAAGTTGCTTTTTCCTGTTGTTTTATATATTATTTTTACTTGTAATGCCTTTTCGCATCCTTTGTAATGGCAAAAACACTGCATTTTAAGTCCAGCTTTTTTGTTGTTGTTTAGTCGCCAAGTCGTCTCCGACTCTTTCGCAAACCCATGGACAGTAGCCCACCAGACTCCTCTGTCCATGGGATTTCCCAGGCAACAATACTGGAGTGGGGTGCCATTTCCTTCTCCAGGGGATTTAGAACCTGAATACTCAATCAGAGAGGATTTGCCTAGAACCTAAATGCCCAGCCACTGGTACATTCCCTGGTACAACTGGAATGCCTACCTGTAAGAAGTTGATTGGGACAAGCTCAGAGTCCGACCTCAGCGGCCTGGAAGGAACAATCTAAATGCCCAATCTGAGTCGAGCGGAAGCTCAGAACCTAAACATCTAGCCACAGGGAAAGCAGTGCAAAATCTTATATCCCCATATTAGATTTCGACAACCGAGGAACTAACTACAGTGGCTTAGTCTGATCCTAAATGTCCCAACATGGGTTTGTTTGGCCTGGGAATGTCTGGCCAGGCCGAACTGGCCAGAGCAACCTAAGTGCCCAACTCCAGGGGATTTAGTCAGAACCCAAATGTCCAGCCTTAAAGGGAGCCCTGCCACATCCCAAATCCTTATACAACGTTGTCTGGGACCAACTTCAGTGGTCCGGCTGGATTCAAATGTACAAACGTGAGGATCTGGCTGGTTCTGTAAATTTCCAGTCGTTTGGGGCGGCGGGAAGAACCTACATGTCCACCGCTAGGGGACAGGGCATCTGTCCTGGGGGGAATCCTGAGTGACCCCGCTCCCTCTCTGGCCTCAATGTCCCGGTCTCTGGGTTTTGGCCGGACTCCAGGACCTCTGGCCTCGCTCCACCCCAGCCTCACCAGGCGATCGCGACCCCTATAAGACTCCAGCGCCGACGCCAGATCGCTCAGGGCCACCATAGCGACTCCACCGTGACGACACCGTGAGGTCAGTTCGCCGCGTCAGGGGGCGGGCCTGGCGCAGTGGGCTGCGTTCCTGGGAGCTTTCTGCGCAGGCGCTGGCACGACCCTTTGTCCGGGACTCCGCCCTTTGTCTGCTTCTGGGAGCAAAGCAGTTTGCAGCTTTGGGACTTCTACTTGTGGTTTCTCCCGGCCCCGTGCACCTAGATGGACGGTCTGAGCTCGCTACCCATGTTTTCAAAGTTAACCAGTTACACACACGCACACATAAAGATTCCAAGCAAAAGCACCAACCTGTTTGCTGTGGTCCAAGAAGAAAGTTTTCTAATTTTTCTGCTTCACCCTTTCTGCGTTGTCGTCTTGTCTTTAGAGAGCATGGTTTGCTGTTATGTCCTGTAAGGCAGTTTTAAAAAGTCAAGGAAACTTTGGGGAATTCCCTGGTAGCCTAGTGGTTGGGACGCTCTGCTTGGACTACAGGGGGCGCGAGTTCCATCCGTGTTTCCGCGTGCCTGCGTGCTCAGTCGTCCGACTCTGCCGACCCCATGGACTTTTGCCCGCCAGGCTCCTCTCTCCGTGGGATTTTCCTGGCAAGAATACTGGAGTGGGTTGCCATGCCCTCTTCCAGGGGATCTTCCCAATCCAGGGGTCAAACCCGCATCTCCTGCATCTCTTGCATTGGGAGGCGGATTCTTTACCACTGAGCTACCTGGGAAGCCCAAGTTCCTGCACGCGTGCATGAATAAACTAGTCTCCTTTAAAAAAAAAGAAAAAGAAATGCATGGAACCGGTCTAGAAGATTAGACAAGAATCTGACAACTGGAATATCCCCAGAGGATAACTGGGTGGCTGATGTTGACTGAAATAAAAACGCACACCATGAGAGCTGTGAGTTTTTGTTTTATTGTGGGGTTTACTGAGGGCTATAATCCAAGAGGTCTCAGGAAGAGTTGAGTGGAAGGTCTGCACGTGTGTGATTTTGGAGATTATGTGTAATCAAGCATCCCAGTGGAAAGTTGTTTCTGGTCACAAAGAGCAAATACTGCAGTTAATGATTTTAGTGCTTTTCTAAGTGTGGGAAGATGGACAAGAATCCAGACTCATAAAATTTTTTTCCTGAAAATATCTTCACTCTCTGAAGGCCTGTCCTGTCAATTTTCCCAGAGCAGAGAGCCGCTCCTTTCTGATCCTCCACGTGGAACTCTTTCCAGGGGGTGTTAAAGGTCAGTGACTGCAGTGGCCAATGACTCAATCCTTGTGGAGCCAGATGGCCAGCCATTAGTCATCACTGGGAGGAGATTGAATGTTCACCTTTGTACTGTTTTGTAGTCTTTGAATTTTGTGCCATCTGCATGGACTAGCCGGAAAAAAAAATCAAAGACACTATTTTTTGTTTGACTTAGTATGAATAGAATGCTAGATTTCTATTTTATATTCAAAACTTTGATATAGTTCCATGTATTTTGGCATCTACTATTACTGCTAAAAGTCTAGAAAGTTTATTATCTTAGTGATTTAAAAAAAATTTTTGAAAGAGGCTTGAAACTTCTAATCCAATTCTGAGAATATAAAAAATACTATGTTGTAAAAAAATCAAAGCACAGGGAATTAACATGTGATACACTATTATTAACTAATACACAGATTTTGTTCAAATTTCACAGAATTGTGTGTTAGTGTGCATTTGTTTTCATACCTTATTCAAGATTCCACATTATATTTAGTTCCATTGAGCAGCTTCAGCTGCATGCAACAAATTCTGGTAAATTCTTTTTCATTTTATTCTATCACAAATATTTTCTAATTTTCCTTGTTATGGCTTTTTAGATTCACCCATCATTTAAAATTGGACATTTAATTTCCAAATACATACCCACTCCAGTATTCTTGGGCTTCCCTTGTGGCTCAACTGGTGAAGAATCCACCTGCAATGCGGGAGACCTGGGTTCGATCCCTGGGTTGGGAAGATGCCCTGGAGAAGGGAACAGCTACCCTCTCCAGTATTCTGGCCTGGAGAATTCCACGGACTGTATAGTCTGTGGGGTCGCAAAGAGTCAGACACGACTGAGCGACTTTCAGCCTCACTCATATAGCAAAAAGTTCACCATTTTAAGATGTCCAATTCTGTGGCATTTAGTACATTCATGTGTCATACAGACGTCCCACCTTGATAGTTTTCAAATGTTTTCATCACCCTCAAAAGAACCTTGTGACTCTTTCATGCAGTCACACTATTCCTCCTCCCCCAGTCTCTAGCAACCACCATCTGCTGTCTGTGTCTACTGATTTACCTATTCTGGACATTTCTTATACATAGAATCATGTAACATGTGAACATTTGGGTCTGGCTTCTTTCACTGACCCTGTTTTTTAAGTTCTCCACATTGTGCATGTCTCAATAGTACTTAATTCCTTTCGTGGCTGAATAATATTCCGTGCTCTGGCTACATCATATTTTTATCTGCTCATTGGTTGGTGGACACTTGGGTTGTTTCTACCTCTTTTTGTTTGTTTTTTTTGCTACACTGGGTCTTTGTTGCTGCTCGAGGCCTTTCTCTAGTTGCAACAAGCAGGGGCTACTCTCTAGTTGCCGTGCGAGGGCTCCTCACTGCAGCGGCCTCTCTTGTTTCAGAGCACCAGTTAGAACTGTAGCACACCGCTCAGTAGTTGCGGCTCACGGGCTTTGTTGCCCCTGAGCGTGTTGCCCTTCGGAAACTTCCTGGACCAGGGATCGAACCCGTGTCCTTGGCATTGGCAGGCGTTTTCCTAAACACTGGACCTCCAGGGAAGCCTCGTTTCCACCTTTTGACTCTTGTGAACAGTGCTGCTGTGAACATGGTCTACGTGTACTTGTTCTAGTCCCTGCTTTCAGTTCCTACCTAGGACTAGAATTGCCGGGCCGTTCTACTATGTTTGACTTTTTAAAAAAATATTTGTTTGTTTATTTGGCTGTGCCAGGTCTTAATTGTGGCACGCAAACTCTTAGTTGCAGCATGTGAGATATAGTTCCCTGACAAAGGATCGAACTTGGGCCCCCTGCATTGGGAATGCAGAGTCTTAGCCACTGGACCACCAGGGAAGTCCCCATGTTTGACTTGATGAGGAACCATTAGACCATTTTTCACAATGGCTGCACCATTTTACATTCCCACCCACAATGCACAAGGGTTCCAATTTCTCCACATTCTTGCCAACACTTGGACTATTCATTTTAATAATACATTTTATTTAACCCAACATGCAAAAATATTGTCATGCCAGCTTGGGATCCGTCCAGACTAATGTACACACATTATACCCCCTAATCCTCTCACCTTCATTCTTTTCTCATAGTTCATCAGCTTTCTTTGTCCTCTTCTTAGTCAATTCAGGAAATTCCTCTACATACATTCCTCCTTTGCAAGATTGCATCTGCTCTCCTATTTTTCCCAAGGCTAAAATAATAAATAAGGCTCAAGGAAAGATAAGCTGGCTTACCAGTAAGGAGACACCCAAGAGCTCATCTCCTGCTGACTCTGAAGTGGTATCTCACTGTGGTTTTGTTTTGCATCACTAATGATGCTGACTGGTTTCCTTTTTTAAGAAACAAATACATTTCCTCTTGATTTAGACACATATTACTCATCCAGCCTGATTCACTCATATCCAACCATGTTGCCTTTGTCCTGTTCCTTGAAGTTCCAGCCCACACCAACCTCAGGACTTTTGCACATTCTGTTGGCTCTGCCTGGAAGGCTCTCCTTCCAGATACTCGTCTGGCTCCCTCCCACACTTCCTTTTCAGATATACTCAACTGTCATTCTCCTCTGGGACCACACACACATACCCCTAGGCACTTCCTCAGAGAAGGCAATGGCACCCCACTCCAGTACTCTTGCCTGGAAAATCCCATGGATGGAGGAGCCTGGTAGGCTGCAGTCCATGGGGTCACTAAAAGTTGGCCACCACTGAGCGACTTCACTTTCACTTTTCACTTTCAATGCATTGGAGAAGGAAATGGCAACCCACTCCAGTGTTCTTGCCTGGAGAATCCCAGAGATGGGGGAGCCTGATGGGCTTCCGTCTATGGGGTCGCACAGAGTCGGACATGACTGACGTGACTTAGCAGCAGCAGTAGCAGGCACTTCCTGCCCGCTTTTCTTGCTACCTTATTTTCCTTTTTAGCTTGTAACAGTACTTAACATGACTGCGTATGTTACTTCTTCTTTTTCTTTCTTTAATATGGCTGTGCCAGGTGTTAGTTGCGACACGTGGGATCTTCAATCTTCACTGCAGGATGCGGGATTTTTAGTTGCAGCCACCAGGTGGGACCTAGTTCTCTGACCAGGAATCAAACCGGAGTCCCCTTCATTGACAGCATGGAGTTTTAGCCACTGGACCAACAGAGAAGTCCCTATGTTGCTTCTTAACCTGTGTGTGCATGCTCAGTCACTCAGTCATGTACAATTCTTTAAGACCCCATGGACTGTAGCCCGCCAGGCTCCTCTGTCCACGGGATTCTCCAGGCAAGAATACTGGAGCAGGTTGCCATGCCTTCCTCCAGGGGATCTTCCTGACCCAGGGATCAAACCCACATCTCTTATTTCTCCTGCACTGGCAGGAGGGTTCTTGACCACTAGCACCACCTGGGAAGCCCCCAACATCCTGCAACTAAAAAAAAAAATCCCACATGCCTCATTGAAGATCAAAGATCCTACAACTAAGACCCAGAGCAGGCAAATATAACACACACACATACATACATACATACATACTGCAGGAAAAATCGAAGCCAAGCCCAAGGCCTACAAAGGGAAGGAGACCTTGGGCTGCAGACTGGCCAGATCCCTTCTCCTGAGCCTGTACTGTCCCCATGGTCCTTGTAAGAGCACACCACATTTCTTTGATGCCTACTGTGTGCCGAGCCCTGTTTTAGGCACCAAAGAGACAGCAGTGAGCCTGGCAGGCAGCCCTGCCCTCCCAGTGTCCATCACCGTCTGGTTAGGGCTCAGCTTGACCTTTGGGAAAGCGACAGGAGCTGGCGTGGCATTCACGGCTGGCCTTGTGGTTGCTAGGAGCTGGCCTGGAGCTCACTTGCAGTTGGGCGCTGGTGTTCTCCTGCTGGACACAGATAATTTCACAGGATGCCTACATCAGACGAGGCCACTCTGTGACCATGGTGGAACAAGACAAAACAAGCCCGCTCCATCATGCTGTCTGAACACAGACAAAACATGAGCACTGTCTAAATCATTACAGCAACCAAATGTGTCCCGGCTAATCTGAAGGACTCCGAGTCTTTGCCAACTGCCACTTTTTTTCTTTAAAAAACTATTTTATTATTTATTTGGTTGCCTTGGGTTTTAGATCCTGCACTCAGGATCTTTCATTGTGGAATGCAGGCTTAGGTGCCTTGCAGCATGTGGGATCTTAGTTCCCTGACCAGGGATCGAAACTGCGTCCCCTGCTTTGGAAGGCAGACTCTTAACCACTGGACAACCAGGGAAGTCCCCAATCACTGCTTTCAAGTTGCTTCATTCCTTAGACTTTGTGATCAAGATTATTCAGTTCCTCCATAAGAGTGTTACTTCTCCCCCTTGCTTTAAGACAGCATACAGAACCTACCCACTTCTGCATCCTCCTTTCCCAGGCAGGCAGAGAAAATGTATTTTTGCATCAAAATGGGCTTCCCCAGTGGCTCAGCTGTAAAGAATCCGTCTGCCAATGCAGGAGATGCAGGTTGGCTCCTGAGTCAGGAAGATAAACTGAAGGAGGAAATGGCAACCCACTCCAGTATTCTTGCCTGGGAAATCCCATGGACAGAGGAGCCTGGTGGGCTACAGTCCATGGGGTCACAAAGAGACAGACACAACTGAGCGACTGAGCACGCACACACGGCTGGACCAGAGCCCTCAGCAGGACCCTGGGGTGGGGACCAAGTGATGGAACCTCACCCCAGTGGGGAAAACAACACTTTGCTTACATTTAGTGAAAAGGAATTCATTCCGTATATAAGTCCTGGAGCTTGAATTCAAAGTACGGGAAGGACAGACCATACATACACAAACACACATGCAGACAAAACTGTATTATAAACATAAAACCCAACCATATACCAGATGTTAGTTGTTGCAGACCCTAGAAGAAATGATAGTGAGGTGATGCCAAACAGGTGTGGGCTAAGGCTACAGGAATAACCATGGTGCCAAAGAAATGCATCAAAAACTGCTATGTTATTCAACTCACACAATGCTATATGTCAACTATATTGGAAGAGAGAAAGAGGAGTGAGGAAGGAGGGGGCTGGAGAAAAGAAGGGAGGGAGGAAGAAAGAAAAAGGAAAGGATGGAAGGAAGCTGTCATTCAGTAGGTGATCTGGGGCAGCGTGAAAGAGTCACCGCCCTTACATTTTTATTTCATCTGTGTTTTTTTTTTAAGAAATTGCTTTTTCCTTTAAGTTTTTTTGTATTGTGGTAAAATATACTTCAAACTGACCATTTTAATCATCTTTATGTGTTCAGTGGCATTAAGTGCACTCAGTCTGTTGTATAACCATCCCCACCGTCCACCTCCAGAACTTTTTCTTCTCCCCAAACTGAAACTCTGTCCACATGAAACATCAGTTTCCCATTCCCCATCCCATTCCGAGGGGTTTTTTGAATATATTATTTATATTTGTCCGGACATTAAAAAAAAAAAAAGAAAAAGAAGTCGATAGGACTTCCCTGGCAATCCAGTGGTTAAGACACTGTGCTCCCAATGCAGAGAGCATGGGTTTAATTGCTGGTCTGATGCTGGGAAAGATTGAGGGCAGGAGGAAAAGGGGGCGACAGAGGATGAGATGGTTGGATGGCACCATCGACTAAATGGACATGAGTTTGAACAAACTCTGGGAGATGGTCAAGGACAGGGAAGCCTGGTGTGCTGCAGTCCATGGGGTCGCAAAGAGTCAGACATGACTGACTGACTGAAGAACAAACTGGGAATTAAGATCCCATATGCCATGCTGCGCAGCCAATAAATAAATAAATAAAAAGAAAGTCCAATTTCCAACCAGTAAAAGCATCCAACACACAGCAAAGTCCCCACGTATTGAAACTTCCCTGGAAGCACCGAAGACAAAGCCCAGATCCATGACATGCATTGTACCCATTGCTGCAAATAACAAGCCCTGTGTGGTTCAAATACATGTGTGTTCCTGGTGGTCTTGGGGCTGAAGGTGGGAAGCACAGATGTCTTTAAGGCTACACTGGACGTCTGTGAGCCCTGGAGTGGCATTAAGAGATATGGTGACTCAGAGAGTTTGGCCCATCCTGTGCAGACAAGTGTTAGAAAGCTGATGAGAAATAAAACCTGGGGAAATGGTGATAATACAATCAGGTGGCCTCTGGCATCAAATCTTCCCCCACTGAAGTGGCTGCCATCTCCAGCCCCATTTTCCAGATGACAAAACTGAGTCTTTGAGAAGTCAAGTCACGGGCCAGGCTCCCTCAAGCTCTCAGGGGGCAGGATCCTCTGTTCTTGCTTCTGATTTTCCTCCTGGTTGCCCCCAGAGTTGCTGGGGGACCCTTGTGACAGCATCGTCCCAGGCAGCTTATTGGGTCACAATGCGCAGGGCCAGACCACACTTGGATAAATCCCCAGATGGAACATCTGAGCATCCTCTGGGAGACCAGGGACTGAGGGAGTCTTGAGGGTCATGCCCACACCAAGTGCATCTTCTAAGACTCACTAGCTCCCATGCCCCACCTCGAGGTAGGTGCACTCTCTTCAACCCTGATCAGGAAACAAAATGAAGCTCACAGGAGCCCAGTTAATTATTCCAAGGTGACCCAGCTAGTCATTTCAGTCATCAGATTTTCCCACAAACTATTTGAAAGCTTCTCGATCTTCAACTATTTTAGGTGGTAAAATGATCAGGAAAAAAAAAACCACTGTGGTTTTGTTTTAAAAAAAAAACAACACTTCATGTGTGTTTTCTGAAGAGATTGATGTGAACCAATAGTTGTGGGCTGAAGCAGTCTGGGAGGGCTTCCTGAAGGAGGTGATGCTGAGTGAGCCAGGGGTGTTGGTGGTATCCAAGGATCTGGTCTCTGAGGGGCAGAGACAGGTGAGGGAGAGAGCTCTGAGAAAAAGCCAGAAAGTCTAAGTGGGGTGCTGAGAGTCCGGAGCTAAAGGTCAGAGAAATGAGTAAGAGGTGTGTAAAATGCAGACAGCTGGAAGACAGAAAGAACAGTCAGGGCCTGGGAAAACTGCTGAGGGCAGGAAGACCAGTGAGGAGAGGGGTATGGCAGAGATGGGACAGAGATTGGAAGAGACAGAAGTGGGTTCCCAGGCATGAAGGAGGGGAGGGCCATGGTCTTCACAACTGACTGACAGTGAAGAGAGTAGGTTCCAGTAGCAAACTCTCAAATGCAGTAGTTAATTCTGCAGCTCTTCCTATGTCTCTGCAGCAGCCGCAGGGCCTTTGTACCTGCTGTTTCTTCTGCCCAGAATGTTATTCAGTTCAGTTCAGTTCAATCACTCAGTCGTGTCCGACTCTTTGCAACCCCATGAATCGCAGCACGCCAGGCCTCCCTGTCCATCACCAAGTCCCAGAGTTCACCCAGACTCACGTCCATCGAGTCAGTGATGCCATCCAGCCATCTCATCCTCTGTTGTCCCCTTCTCCTCCTGCCCCCAATCCCTCCCAGCATCAGTCTTTTCCAATGAGTTAACTCTTCACATGAGGTGGCCAAAGTACTGGAGTTTCAGCTTTAGCATCATTCCTTCCAAAGAACACCCAGGGCTGATCTCCTTCAGAATGGACTGGTTGGATCTCCTTGCAATCCAAGGGACTCTCAAGAGTCTTCTCCAACACCACAGCTCAAAAGTATCAATTCTTCGGCACTCAGCTTTCTTCACAGTCCAACTCTCGCATCCATACATGACCATAGGAAAAACCATAGCCTTGACTAGATGAACCTTTGTTGGCAAAGTAATGTCTCTGCTTTTCAATATGCTGTCTAGGTTGGTCATAACCTTCCTTCCAAGGAGTAAATGTCTTTTAATTTCATGGCTGCAGTCACCATCTGCAGTGATTTTGGAGCCCCAAAAAATAAAGTCTGACACTGTTTCCACTGTTTCCCCACATATTTCCCATGAAGTGATGGGACCACATGGTATGATCTTCGTTTCCTGAATGTTGAGCTTTAAGCCAACTTTTTCACTCTCCTCTTTCACTTTCATCAAGAGGCTTTTTAGTTCCTCTTCACTTTCTGCCATAAGGGTGGTATCATCTGCATATCTGAGGTTATTGATATTTCTCCCGGCAATCTTGATTCCAGCTTATGCTTCTTCCAGCCCAGGATTTCTCATGATGTACTCTGCATATAAGTTAAATAAGCAGGGTGACAATATACAGCCTTGACATACTCCTTTTCCTATTTGGAACAAGTCTGTTGTTCCATGTCCAGTTCTAACTGTTGCTTCCTGACCTGCATACAGATTTCTCAAGAGGCAGGTCAGGTGGTCTGGTATTCCCATCTCTTTCAGAATTTTCCACAGTTTATTGTGATCCACACAGTCAAAGGCTTTGGCATAGTCAATAAAGCAGAAATAGATGTTTTTCTGGAACTCTCTTGCTTTTTCCATGATCCAGCAGATGTTGGCAATTTGATCTCTGGTTCCCCTGCCTTTTCTAAAACCAGCTTGAACATCAGGAAGTTCACAGTTCACATATTGTTGAAGCCTCGCTTGGAGAATTTTGAGCATTACTTTACTAGCGTGTGAGATGAGTGCAACTGTTCAGTAGTTTAAGCATTCTTTGGCATTGCCTTTCTTTGGGATTGGAATGAAAACTGACCTTTTCCAGTCCTGTGGCCACTGCTGAGTTTTCCAAATTTGCTGGCATATTGAGTGCAGCACTTTCACAGCATCATC
This sequence comes from Bos indicus x Bos taurus, assembly GCF_003369695.1. Classification (NCBI taxonomy): domain Eukaryota; kingdom Metazoa; phylum Chordata; class Mammalia; order Artiodactyla; family Bovidae; genus Bos; species Bos indicus x Bos taurus. The sequence continues at coordinate 94,172,525 of NC_040082.1, read as the reverse complement.
TTTCAGGATTTGGAATAGCTCAACTGGAATCCCATCAGCTCCACTAGCTTTGTTCGTAGTGATGCCCGCTTGACTTCACACTCCAGGATGTCTGGCTCTAGGTGAGTGATCACAGCATCGTGATTATCTGGGTCGTGAAGATCTTTTTTGTACAGTTCTTCTGTGTATTCTTGCCATCTCTTCTTAATATCTTCTGCTTCTGTTAGGTCCATACCATTTCTGTCCTTTATCGAGCCCATCTTTGCATGAAATGTTCCCTTGGTATCTCTTATTTTCTTGAAGAGATCTCTAGTCTTTCCCATTCTGTTGTTTTCCTCTATTTCTTTTACCCACCCCAAATACCCAAATGCCCCACTGCCCCTCTTTCCAGGTCTTTGCTCAACTATCATCTTAGTGATGCCTCCCTGACTTATTTTAAAATTTATTTATTTATTTATTTATGACTGCACTGGTTCCTCGTTGCTGTACGTGGGCTTTCTCTAACTGTGGCAAGCAGGGAGCTACTCTTCACTGTGTGTGTTTCTCAGTGCCCTGGCTTCTCTTGTGGTGCATGGGCTCCTAGGGTGTGGGCTTTGGTAGTTGTGGCTCCCACGGGCTTAATTGATCTGCAGCATATGGAATCTTCCCAGACCAGGGATCGAACCCATGTTGCCTGCAATGGCAGGTGGATTCTTATCCACTGCACCACCAAGGAATGCCTTTCCTGACTATGTAAAACAACAAGGCTTCTAGCCCAAACCCTATCCTTCACACCATGTGACTTTTCCCCCCCCCAAGGCACTTAACCACCTCGTAACTTACTCTGCAATTGATGTGATTACATTTATTCATTATTGTATGTTCCACAATACAATACATCTCCACAAAGATAGGGCTCTAGGTCTGTTGATGAACCCCCTCTAGAACCGTGCCTGGCACACTCTAAATGCCAAATAAGTGATTACTTCTATCTCTACTTTCCCTGCGGGCAGGCAAACAGGGCTACACCTGTTTCTTTTAGGCGGGGGTGAGGGCTGCACCACAGGGCTTGCGGGATCTCAGTTCCCGGATCAGGGTTGAACCCTGGTCCCTGGAAGTGAAAGCTAGGAGTCCTGACCACTGGACCGCCAGTAAAATCCTTAAACCTGTTACTTGATGTCTCCAACCCCGAGCCCACTGTGGGACCTGCTCATTCCTGTCTCCGCCTCCTCGCAGGTGGCACCTCCCCCCGCTATGGCCGCGGGAGCCCTCCTGCCGTGCCCAGTGTCCCGGCTGGACTTCCTCAAGGCCTCGCACTTCGCGCTGGGGCCGGACCCGCGGCTGCACGCGGACGCCAAGCAGTCCACATCGCACCGGGACTTTCCCGCCTACTCGAGCGCTATCCGTGGGCCGCTGTGCCCGCCGCCGCCCTGCGCATCCCTCTTCCAAAAGGATGCGCGCTGGGCGGGCCAGGAGCGCCTGTCGGAGACGCGCTGCGCCTATGAGCCCCCGCCACCTATGCTGTTGAGGGAGCAGGAGCGGGAACTGGCGCGGGAGCGCACACTCGCCATGCAAGCCAGTCACCTGCACGTGCACGCGGAAGCGCGCGCACGCACCGGCCTCTCCACCGCGCGCGGCGACTACGGCTGGCCAGAGCCGCCGGAGCGCGCTCGCGAACAGATCCGCGGGGCGCGCCTCATCTTCGACCGCGACTCGCTGCCGTCGGGCGACCCAGACAAGCTGCGCATCCCGTCCACCACGTACCGGGAGTTCTTCCCGCTCCACGACCTTTGCCTAAAGCCCCGCGAGCCTGCCTGCCGCCTCTGTGAGTGCGCGCCGCGGCGCCCTAGGCAATTTCACCGACACACTTATTCTCGCGGCGAACAGGGATTCTGCTCCTCGCCCCCAGTGGACACTTGGCAGTGTCTGATGATCGTCTTTTTGTCTTTACGACGGGAAGGAGAGAATACTACTGTCAGGGAGTTGATGGAAGCCAGGGATGCTACTAAACATCTTACCACGCATAGGGGAGCTCCCCACAGTAAAGAATTTTCCAGATGTTGGCTTCCCTGGTGGCTCAGTTGGTTAAGAATCTGCCTGCCAATCCAGGAGACGCCGGTTCGATCCCTGGGTCAGAAAGATACCCCAGAGAAGGGAATTGCAACCCACTCCTGCATTCTTGCCTGGAAAACCCTATGGACAGAGGAGCCTGGAGGGCTACTGTCCATGGAGTCGCAAAGAGTGGAACACAACCGAGCGATTAACACTTGCGATTAACACTTTCGCGTCAAATGTCAACAGCGCAGAGGCTGAGAAACCCTGGAACCTCCTTGAGCCTCAGTTTCTGCATCCACAGAATGGGCACATCTCCCGAAGCTCTCCAGGGTGCTTTGCTGTGGGCAGAGTCATGAAGCTGGTTTGGGGTTAAACAAATATGCTAAGTGTCCTCCATCTCTACCACCCAGCCCTGACACCTCGGTAGTTGTGTAACTCTAAGGGAGACAACCTCTTCCAGCCTCAGTTTACTCATCTGCAAAGTGGGTGTGACAACCAGTTTTATAGTTACTGGTGAAGCCAAAAGAGCCCCGAGTGCTGGACGTGCCTGCCAGATAGCAACAAAGGGTCGTTGTCATTTGTATGATTTTTCCAATTCTGTGACTCAGGAACATATAGCTTGTGCGATCTCAGCTCCTGACCAGAGACTGAACCTGGGTCACAGCAGTGACAACCTGGAATCCTAACCACTAGGCCATCAGGGAACTCCCTTGTTGTCATTTTAAATATATATAGCTGTACTGGGTCTTAGTTTTGGCCCGCGGGATCTTTGATCTTCATTGTGGCATGGGGGGTCTAGTTCCCTGACCAGAGATCAAACGAACCCAGGCCCCCTGCATTGGGAGTCACCCCATGGACTGTAGCCCACCAGGCTCCTGTCTCCATGGGATTCTCCAGGCAAGAATACTGGAGTGGTTCTTCAGGGGATCAGCCCAGAGATCCAACCTGCTTCACCTGCGGCTCCTGCATTGCAGGTGGACTGTCTACCACTGAACCACCAGGGAAGCCCGTGAAAGTTCCTACTTCTTATTATTTTTGATGTTTTCCAGATAGGCCTTTGGCTAAGCTAGTCTGGACTGCCCACCTGCCCTTCCCAGGTGAGGAATAGAATCCCAGTGGTCCTGAAGCTGCCAAGAATTGATCCCATTCTCTCTCCTCTTGCTCATCCTCAGGTGGGCTCAATCCCCTCCAGTGGGAGCACAAGAGACAGGATGACAGCACCTCCTACCAGAGACAGTTCCAGGCCCTGCCAGGCCCACCTGCCTTGCCGTGTAAGAGGGTAAATTGAGACCGGGCTGGTGCTGCGGGTGGGGGTCAGGCGGAGGAGCAGCGAGGGGGGCTGGGTGGTCTTGCCCTCCCCATTCCTGTCCACCCACAGGCCTCCTCCAGCATAGAACTGGGAGACTTCAAGATTGGCTACAGGCCCATGTGCACGGAGCAGAAACAAGCCTACGGGCCTCCGGATCTGCCCCCGGACAGGTACAAAGGAACCATGGCCTTTTCTATCAAGACAGGGTGACGTGGGGTGGGTCACCTAAGTCTCTAGGGCCAACACTGTGCCCTTGAAGTCTCCATCACCCACAGGCAAGGCCCACTATTGTGCCAGATCACTCACAATTAGCACCCCACAGCTTGGCTATTGGGGAGCTTGTCCCTCCCTCCCTTTTCCTGGGAGTTGTAAGGGCCCAGATCAGATGGATCCACCTCCTGCTTCCCATCCCCTTGCCTGCAGGTATGACAAGGCCCAGGCCTCAGCCCACATCCACTGTGTGAACATCCGTCCTGGGGATGGCCTCTTCCACGACAGGACCACCAAGGGGGAACACTTCTATGCCCGGGAGCCAGGTGAGATCCGGCTGCCTGCCCTGCCCCCTCATTCCCACAGCAGCCACCCAGGGTTGCTCAGGACCTACTTTGCCACTGGCAGAACCTTTCCTTCTTCACCACGACCAGACTCCTGAGTCACACATCCTGGAAGGAAATGGGTGTCCCGGTCCGGGGAGCCTCACCACCTCCACACACTTCTTCTACCGTCAGGTCAGCAGGAAGGCGAAAGGCTGCAGGGCAAGTCAGGGAAACGGGCTTTCCTCTGTTTGTGTATAATAGCAAGTGCAAAGGCCCTGAGGTGGGAGGGAGCTGGACATGTGTATAGGGATCTCCTGGATCTATTTGCGGGATGTAGGGCGAGCCACTTAACCACTTCATACCTCAGTGGTTGTCTGTAAACTTAAATAACAGTACCAATTCCCAGCGCCATCCGTGGGACCCAAAGAAAGTGTGAGCCGTCCAAGGTCACACAGCTCCCGCTTTTGAGCTTCATCCCTGGCCTTGGGACATCCATGACGAGGGGAGCTTCCCAGATGCACTGTGGTCCTTACAGCCCCTGCGAACGAGCGAGCCAGCCAGCCGCCACGTGCCTCATGAGACATTGCAGAGTCACATAACCCTAGGGGAGCCGTCGCTGCTCGGACAGTTCTTCCAGACCTCCATGGGCACGGACTACTTACCCCCTGGGATGCCAAAGCCGCCGAAAGCGCCCAACCTCCACCTGCAGCGCAGCAACCTGCCAGAGGGCACCGGTGGTGAGCGAGGCCCCGCCCATCTTGGGAAGCCCCGCCTTACCCCTGCTACCTCTGTGGTCCCGCCCCCGGCCAATCCCACCTCGCCCACTGCCTGACTCTGGCTCCGCCTCCTGAAGGGTTAGATCTCATGCCCTGGGCCAAGATTCCCAGCTCTGACCCTGAACAACCCCATGCTCTCGTCATCGTGTCTCTCAACAACCCCCTCCATCCCTGCATGACTCCGCCCCTCTGGTATGGCTCCTCTCCTCTCCATATCCACCCTCTCAAGACTCTTGGCCCTCCTCCTCCTCTGCAACACTCTGGCTCCGCCCCTTGACCAGCTAGTGCACTCTTCCTGTCCCCCCACCAGCCCCTCACCCCGGATCTTCTGCCTTTGCCCCGCCCCTGGCCACCTCAGTCCCCCCGCCTGGCTCCCTTACCCTCCCTGCCTCCTAACGCATCCTCCTCCCCTGACAACTTCGGCGGGAACCCAGGTGTCGCCCTTGAACCCTTGTTGCATCCTTAGTCTCCTGCGTCCTTTCCCCCTGGGCTCTGCCTTTCCTCCCTCAGACCCTCAGCTCAGCCACCCCACTCAAATCTCCAGACCTAGATTTTTTAACCATGAACCAGAAGATGCTGAAGCCACATGGAATAGCTCCAGCCTCTGTGACCAAGGAGCTGCTACAGCGGGTGAGGGAGGAGAGGGTATCTCCTTAACCAGGTAACCTCTCAGATCAGAATTAGTCTCACATCTGCTCAGGGTCGGGATTCTCTGGTGACTCAGATGGTAAAGAATCTGCCTGCAAGGCAGGAGACATGGGTTGGATTCCTGGGTCGGAAAGATCCCCTGGAGGAGGGCATGGCAACCCACTCCAGTATTCTTGCCTGGAGAATTCCATGGACAGAGGAGCCTGGTGGGTTACAGTCCATGGGGTCACAAAGAGTCAGATACAAATGAGTGACTAGCACTTTCACTTCACTGCTCAGGATCACTCTAGGGTCATCCAAGGCTCAGGGGCCCATCATGGTCAGTTCAGGGGCAACTGTGGTGAGCCACAGTTACATTCCAAGCTGAGGGTGAGCTCAGAAGCACCTAAATTCAACAAGGCTATGGGGTCTCTCCAGGGGTCTGCACTGGTGTCTCATCCAGCTCCTGTGTCACTCCAACCTTTTACCCACCTCTCCAGGACCCAGTCATGGGCCAAACCCGGCTGAGTCTCTCCCCACACTTTTATGTTCCCAGGGTGGCCTGGGTGGGTCAGCCACCCTCCAGGCTGCCCTGCCAGGCTCCCCCACCCTGACTCCACAGTGCAAGTATAGCCACTTGGAGCCCCCACTGGGTCAACAGCGCTTCTTCTCAACCCTAAACAAGGATGAATTTACCTTCAAGTACCAGGGCCCAGCAGTGCTAAGATGGGACGACTTCCAGGAGAGTCACTTGCCCCTGGGCTCTCTTCATCAATGGGGCTGTAGGGCTCGGAAAGTGGACCCTCGGGCCCCCCAGACCCCTATCTACCCATGCCCTAGCCAGCAATAAACAGTGCTTTGGCAACCCATGCATGTGTGCTCAGTTGTGTCTGACTCTGTGCAACCCCATGGACTGTAGCCCATCAGGCAGCTGTGTCCATGGAATTTTCCAGGCAAGAATACTGGAGTGGATTGCCATGCCCTCCTCCAGGAGATAGGGGGCTTGCGGGATGAAGGGTGGAGGTCGGGGAGAATGTACAAGAGAGAATGACTCCAGGGAGAAGCCCTTTTGCAGACTCTGGGTGTTGTCCCACTCTGGGCAGGGAGGCCATCCGAGTTTGTGCAAAGGCTTGGTGGTTGGATTCATGTAAGGAGTTTGCTGTCACAAGCTCTGAATGATGTGGGTGAATGAGGCAGTGTCATGAGGCTGAGATCACAGGCTCCTGGAACTGAGTGGACAGAGTCCAAATCCTGACTCCACCATGTCCTGAAAAGTACTCTTGGGCAGGTCATTTGACCCCTCTGAGCCTCTAGTTGCTTATCTATAAAATGGAGATAAATAATAGCTCTCTCTCATTGCGTGTGTGCCATGAGCTAAGTTGCTTCAGTCATGTATGACTTTTTGCGACCCCATAGACTATAGCCTGCCAGGCTCCTCTGTCCATGGGATTCTCTAAGCAAAAATATTGGAGTGGGTTGCCATGCCCTCCTCCAGAGGATCTTCCCAAACCAGGGATTGAACCTTTGTCTCTTATGTCTCCTGTATTGCCAGATGGGTTCTTTACCACTAGCACCACCTGGACACAATCTCTCTCTCATTAGATTGTTATAACTGAGAAATGTACACAGTAGTCAGGTTGTGGCTGGGAGTTAAGAAAGGAGAGCTTCCCTTCCAAGGATGAACGAGAGGAGGGGGAGGAAGGAGCTTTCAATCCTTGAGAATGCGAGGAAGGAGCTTTCAATCCTTGAGAATGCGAGGAAGGAGCTTTCAATCCTTGAGAATGCTGGCTGGGGCTCAGAGGGGGCATGAAGGGGTGGACATGAGAATGAGCCAGCAGTTTACCCTGTTGTGGGCAGAGGCAGGAAGCTGAATGGTTGGCGCACTAGCTGGCTGGGAAACTGGCCCCCAGGTCAAAAGGGAAAAACAACAAAAGTCATCAGAATATAATCAGATCCAAGGGGGCAGGTGTTCAGCCAGAGATAGAATGAAAAGGGTAGAAAGGAGGAGGTTGGGGTGGGCCCCTGAAGCCAGTGGGTGACAGGGCTTAGCAAACATGTCAAGAACCAGTACCTTGGACAGCAACCCACCATGACAATCTTGGAGGTCTGGTGCAATCAACACTGAGAAGTTGGCTCTGTCTGGAATGATCAGATGGGTCTTGGTGGCCATGCTTGGGCCCTGCCTCAACAGGCTGTTGAGAATCTGGTTTCAGGGAATGAACGTAGTTTCCTGACCCTGTAGACAGACCTTCACAAGACCCCCAATCCAATGGGCCACTAAGAGTCAGCCTCAAGCCTGGCCAGGAGTCTTTTCCCCATGGGCAATAGTCCTGTGAGACCAGCCTGTCATTTCCACAGGAAGGAGAGAAGTCCAGTTTGAGGTCCTACTGGGACAAGATGGCCCTTTTGGCTGCAATCATGGTATCCACGTTGACCATGAGAAGGTCTGCTAGAGGCCGGACATTTCTTCTGTTTGCTTTCACTAATGATGCAGATGACACTTTTGTGAATTACTCCATGATAATAACAGGCTTTCTCAATGTCAGCATTATTGGCATTCTGGATAGGATCATTCTTGGTGGTTGGAGGCCATCTCGCGCATTGCAGGCTGGCCAGCATCATCCTTGACCTCTACCCACCATGCGCCAATAGTACATTCCTCCTCCCCAACCCAGTTGTGACAACCAAAGATGTCTCCATACATTGCCAAGTGTCCCTTGGGGGGAAAAGTTACCCCTGGTTGAGGACCACTGCAATAAACCCATTCTCCAGTGATTCCCACAACAAAATCATGTTCTCCTGGTAAAGCCGATCTGCTGCTTGGCCAGACTGTACGTACAAAGGGACTCATCCTCTTTGCCTTGCCTTCCAGGAAGCTCAGAAATTTTGCTTTGGTTCTGTGTAGCTCCAGTTGCAGGATTTTGGGTGCTTCTGCCTTGTTCTAAGAATGGTTTAAACTGCTGAGACACCAGATGAGAAATAAGAGGTAGGAGTTACAAGGAGGCAGATTTTTGCACATTGTGAAGCATTTTCTAACCAAGGAACTGACAAGCCCCAGTATGGGTTGCCAGGAAAGAACAGAAACTTTACTCGAAATGTCTTCAGTACAGAAAGAAATTACATTATGATGATTCCGGTTTTATGTTATGGATTTATGTCTATCCCTCCTATATTCCACATACTTTCCAAAAAAGGCATGTCATATGAACTATAAAAACTAAAAGAGCTTATAAAATTAGATGAATACAATAATCTTTTTAAAAATTTTATGTATTTACCTTTTTTTACTGTGCTCAGTCCTTATTGCTGCTTGGGCTTTTCTCTAGTTGTAGTGAGTGGAGGCTACTCTTTAGTTGCAGTGCATGAGCTTCTCATTTTGGTGACTTTTCCTGTTGTGAGCACAGGCTCTAGAGCTCCTGGGCTTCAATAGTTGTGGCATGAGGGCTCAGTAGTTGCAGTTCCCAGGCTCTAGAGCAAAGGCTCAATAGTTGTGATGCATGGGTTTAGTTGCTCCATGGCATGTGGGATCTTCCCAGACCAGAGATCAAACCGTTGTCTCCTGCATTGGCAGGCAGCTTTTTTTTTTTTTTTTTTTTAACTACTGAGCTACCAGGGAAGCCCAAATGAAATAGTCTTGAACATGAGAAAACAGATGACTCTTTTTGTATTTAGGCTATGCTTGGTCTTTGTTGTGACTCGGGCTTTTATCTAGTTGCAATGTGCAGGGGCTTCTCTTGTTGTGGAGCACGGGCTCGAGAGTACACATCCTCAGTAGTTGCTGCACTCGGGCCTAGTTGCCCCTGCATGTGGGGATCTTAGTTCCTCGACCAGGGATTGAACCCTCATCTCCTGCATTGCAAGGCACATTCTTAACCACTGGATCACCGGGGAAGTCCCCAAAGAGATGACTTTTTAAAGGAAAACATTCTGGTCAATGGTACTCATCACTAAGCATCAGACTTATCTCTTTTTGTCCCTCTGCAAATGATTTCATACTCTCACCCTCACTTTCATTATGTGAAAAATTGGGGAGAGCAACAGTTCCTCCTTCATGGAGGGTTACAAAGAGTCAATACAATGTGCACATACCATCTTAAAACAGGGCGTCACACTTGGCTGCAGCTCAATGAACAGTGCCTATATTTTGTTAAGATTTTCAGTTCATTTCAGTTCAGGCACTCAGTCATGTCCAACTCTTTGCGACCCCATGAATCGCAGCACGCCAGGCCTCCCTGTTCGTCACCAACTCCCGGAGTTCACTCAAACTCACGTCCATCTAGTCGGTGATGCCATCCAGCCATCTCATCCTCTGTCGTCCCCTTCTCCTCCTGCCCCTAATCCCTCCCAGCATCAGAGTCTTTTCCAGTGAGTCAACTCTTCACATGAGGTGGCCAAAGTACTGGAGTTTCAGCTTTAGCATCATTCCTTCCAAAGAAATCCCAGGGCTGATCTCCTTCAGAATGGACTGGTTGGATCTCCTTGCAGTCCAAGGGACTTGCAAGAGTCTTCTCCAACACCACAGTTCAAAAGCATCAATTCTTTGGCATTCAGCTTTCTTCACAGTCCAACTCTCACATCCATACATGACCACTGGAAAAACCATAGCCTTGACTAGACAGACCTTTGTTGGCAAAGTAATGTCTCTGCTTTTGAATATGCTGTCTAGGTTGGTCATAACTTTCCTTCCAAGGAATAAGCATCTTTTAATTTCATGGCTGCAATCACCATCTGCAGTGATTTTGGAGCCCCCCCCAAAAAAGTCTGACACTGTTTCCACTGTTTCCCCATCTATTTCCCATGAAGTGATGGGACCACATGCCATGATCTTCGTTTCCTGAATGTTGAGCTTTAAGCCAACTTTTTCACTCTCCTTTTTCACTTTCATCAAGAGGCTTTTTATAAAGTTCCTCTTCACTTTCTGCCATAAGGGTGGTGTCTTCTGCATATCTGAGGTTATTGATATTTCTCCTGGCAATCTTGATTCCAGCTTGTGCTTCTTCCAGCCCAGCGTTTCTCATGATGTACTCTGAGACCATAAGTTAAGGTCTTACGTATTTCTATTTCAAGTATCAGAAACCTATCTCTATTTGCTCAAGCAGCCAGGGATTTTATTGACTTAAGAAAGTCTGTAACTAGCAAGACTGCCAATTCCTTATCAGGCATGCTTTCTGCCTTGCTGCCTCTCAGTTCAAGCAGTGGCAAAAAACAAAACCAAAACCAAACCCAAATCCTAATAGTTAGGCCCTAAAGGAAGAGCTGTCTTGCATTAGAAAGTAAGGAACACTCTGACTGACCCATTTGTGACACATGTCCAGCTGCAAACCAATCACTGTGTCCAGAGGGATGGGATGCTGTGATTGAATGGCCGGATGATTTGGTTCTCCAAACCTCACCACGATCTTGGAGTCTGGAGGCCAACCTTGGTAGATCCTGTATCTTAGCAACAGACCTGTGCCTGCCCATCCCCATAGCATCTATCTTGCCCCAGGTTACAATCTAGAGAGCAGACAGACTAAGCCAATAGGCTCGTCCCATTGAGGGTAATTGTGCCTTTAGAAACAGGCAGTGTTCAGTGTTTGAAAGTACCCACCAGATTTCTGATAATCCCAGCCTTATCTCCCCATCTCATTCCTAGAAACTTTGTTTTTTAGCCTGGGGCAGAGAATTGAGCTCTGGCAATCTCACAAAATCAGTTCAGTTCAGTTCAGTTCGGTCACTCAGTCGTGTCCAACTCTTTGTGACCCCATGAATCGCAGCACGCCTGGCCTCCCTGTCCATCACCAACTCCCAGAGTTCACTCAGACTCATGTCCATCGAGTCGGTGATGCCATCCAGCCATCTCATCCTCTGTCGTCCCCTTCTCCTCCTGCCCCCAATCCAACCCAGCATCAGAGTCTTTTCCAATGAGTCAACTCTTCACATGAGGTGGCCAAAATACTGGAGCATCATTCCTTCCAAAGAACACCCAGGGCTGATCTCCTTCAGAATGGACTGGTTGGATCTCCTTGCTGTCCAAGGAACTCTCAAGAGTCTTCTCCAACACCACAGCTCAAAAGCATCAATTCTTCGGTGCTCAGCTTTCTTCACAGTCCAACTCTCACATCCATACATGACCACAGGAAAAACCATAGCCTTGACTAGACGGACCTTTGTTGGCAAAGTAATGTCTCTGCTTTTCAATATGCTATCTAGGTTGGTCATAACTTTCCTTCCAAAGAGTAGGCGTTTTTTTATTTCATGGCTGCAGTCACCATCTGCAGTGATTTTGGAGCCCCAAAAAATAAAGTCTGACACTGTTTCCCCATCTATTTCCCATGAAGTGATGGGACCACATGCCATGATCTTCGTTTCCTGAATGTTGAGCTTTAAGCCAACTTTTTCACTCTCCTCTTTCACTTTCATCAAGAGGCTTTTTAGTTCCTCTTCACTGTCTGCCATAAGGGTGGTATCATCTGCATATCTGAGGTTATTGATATTTCTCCTGGCAATCTTGATTCCAGCTTGTGCTTCTTCCAGCCCAGCATTTCCCATGATATACTCTGCATAGAAGTTAAATAAGCAGGGTGACAATATACAGCCTTGACATACTCCTTTTCCTATTTGGAACCAGTCTGTTGTTCCATGTCCAACATGTTCCAACTATTGCTTCCTGACCTTCATATAGGTTTCTCAAGAGGCAGGTCAGGTGGTCTGGTATTCCCATCTCTTTCAGAATTTTCCACACTTTATTGTGATCCACACAGTCAAAGGCTTTGGCATAGTCAATAAAGCAGAAATAGATGGTTTTTTGGAACTCTCTTGCTTTTTCGATGATCCAGTGGATGTTGGCAATTTGATCTCTGGTTCCTCTGCCTTTTCTAAAACCAGCTTGTACATCTGGAAGTTCATGGTTCACATATTGTTGAAACCTCGCTTGGAGAATTTTGAGCATTATTTTACTAGCGTGTGAGATGAGTGCAATTGTGCGGTAGTTTGAGCATTCTTTGGCATTGCCTTTCTTTGGGATTGGAATGAAAACGGACCTTTTCCAGTCCTGTGGCCACTGCTGAGTTTTCCAAATTTGCTGGCATATTGAGTGAAGCACTTTCATAGCATCATCTTTCAGGATTTGAAATAGCTCAACTGGAATCCCATCAGCTCCACAAGCTTTGTTTGTAGTGATGCTTTCTAAGGCCCACTTGACTTCACACTCCAGGATGTCTGGCTCTAGGTGAGTGATCACAGCATCGTGATTATCTGGGTCGTGAAGATCTTTTTTGTACAGTTCTTCTGTGTATTCTTGCCATCTCTTCTTAATATCTTCTGCTTCTGTTAGGTCCATACCATTTCTGTCCTTTATCGAGCCCATCTTTGCATGAAATGTTCCCTTCGTATCTCTAATTTTCTTGAAGAGATCCCTAGTCTTTCCCATTCTGTTGTTTTCCTCTATTTCTTTGCATTGATTGCTGAGGAAGGCTTTCTTATCTCTCCTTGCTACTATTTGGAACTCTGCATTCAGACACTTATATCTTTCTTTTTCTCCTTTGCTTTTCACTTCTCTTCTTTTCACAGCTATTTGTAAGGCCTCCCCAGACAGCCATTTTGCTTTTTTGCATTTCTTTTCTGTGGGGATGGTCTTGATCCCTGTCTCCTGTACAATGTCACGAACCTCCGTCTGTAGTTCATCATGGACTTTATCAGATCTATCAGATCTAGTCCCTTAAATCTATTTCTCACTTCCACTGTGTAATCATAAGGGATTTGATTTGGGTCATACCTGAATGGTCTAGTGGTTTCCCCTGCTTTCTTCAATTTAAGTCTGAATTTGGCAATAAGGAGTTGATGATCTGAGCCACAGTCAGCTCCTGGTCTTGTTTTTGTTGACTGTATAGAGCTTCTCCATCTTTGGCTGCAAAGAATACAATCAATCTGATTTTGGTGTTGACCATTTGGTGATGTCCATGTGTAGAGTCTTCTCTTGTGTTGTTCGAAGAGGGTGTTTGCTATGACCAGTGCATTTTCTTGGCAAAACTCTATTAGTCTTTGCCCTGCTTCATTCCGTATTCCAAGGCCAAATTCAAAGAAGTGCTAACTTCACAAAATCAAAGAAGTGCTAACTCTGCTTTAAGAAGCAGCAGATAGAGGGAGTTTGTATGTATCTTATAAGACCTTGCTGAAGACTTCATGGAAGCTCCCAGATATTCCAACATCCTGATGTTTTCCTCCAAAGGCACTTGAGCCACAGTCTCAGGTGACACCCTGTTAGAGTGCCAAGATAAAACAGGCAACAATTTAATCAGCTATTTTTCTACATAATAGATGTCTAGTCTCCTGAAAAGGGCTCTTCTACAGGGTGTGACATACATCTGAGGAGATTGTGCACAGCACAATGTTCAAAGTCCTATTCATAATGAATATATATGTCTGTGGTGGCCCTGACCCTCTATTTTACCTTTGTTCAGCCAATTTCACATTTTACATTATTTCCTTCAATACCCTTCCCTTTCCCGAAACTAATTTATAAATTAGTCAAGACTGTCATGACAGCAAAGAACAGATACCCACTAAACTAGCGACTGAACTGAACTGAACTGAACTGAAACTAGCTCAAATACCCAAGAAATTGGTTGGCTTGTGATACTGACAAGACTAAGGGCTTCAGGTATGGCTATATCCAGGAACTCAACCTGGCTATATCCATGACCAACCTAGACAGCATATTAAAAAGCAGAGACATTACTTTGCCACCAAAGGTCTGTCTAGTCAAAGCTACGGTTTTTCCAGTAGCCATGTAAGGATGTGAGAGTTAGACTGTAAAGAAACCTGAGCGCCAAAAAAATGATGCTTTTGAACTGTGGTGTTGGAGAAGACTCTTGAGAGTCCCTTGGACTGCTAGGAGATCAAACTAGTCCATCCTAAAGGAAATCAGTCCTGAATATTCATTGGAAGGACTGATGCTGAAGCTGAAACTCCAATACTGTGGCCACCTGATGCGAAGAACTGACTTATTGGAAAAGACTCTGATGCTGGGAAAGATTGAAGGTGAGAGGAGAAGGGGACAACAAAGGATGAGAAGGTTGGATGGTATCACCAACTCACTGGACATGAGTTTGAGCAGGCTCAGGGAGTTGGTAATGGACAGGGAAGCCTGGCGTGCTGCAGTCTTGCAAAGAGTTGGACACGACTGAGTGAACTGAACTGAACTGAACTGAGGAGCTCAACCAATATAGCTATGGCTGTCTCTGACTCTCACCTCTACATCCTGGTACACATTGACTTCAGTCTGAAGACTGTTCTTCCACACAACTGAGGAAGGTGGGTGCAGGTAGAATGAGGTCCTGTGAACAGTTCATGATCCCAGAGGAAGAAAGAGATCCTCCAGCTACATGGCTTCATCCCAGACTTCATTCTTTGTGGCCGGGGTTGGGGGGTGGGGGGGTTGAAGTTCTCGGGTTGATAAGTTTCAATTACAAGATACTGAGGGCTGTGTTAGACACAGATCTGTCTGGAGTAGTGGTGGGGGCTACACAAAGGGAAAACAAGGTGCTGAGAGAGAGACTAGGCAGACAGAAACAACAGCTGTCTTTACAAGTATTACTGTAATGGGATCATCCAGCAGGATAAGGATCCAGGAACATAATCCAATTGCAGTCTCAAGTCTCTCAGATCTGCTGTGGACTTCTCCACAGAGGGGTAGAAAGCAGGTCTCAGGCCAAAAGTTCAGCCCAGATCTAGAAGATTCCAGAAGGAAGAGCAAAGTCTCCTGGAGCCCTGACCTACATGCAAGGGTAGGTGGTGTCAAAATTCACCAGCCAAGGACCATCAGAGGCACTTGTTTTGTCGTTTTTAGTTGCTCAGTCATGTCTGACTCTTTGCGACTCCATGGACTGTAGCCCTTCAGGCTCCTCTGTCCATGGGATTCTCCAGACAAGAATACTGGAGTGGGTTGCCATTCCCTTTTCCAGGGGATCTTCATGACCCAGGAATAGAACCCATGTCTTCTGCATTGGCAGGTGGGTTCTTTACCACTGAGCCCCAAGAAAAGCCCCATCAGAAGCACACCAGTAGTCAAAAAAGTTTGGTTCTTTTTAGCTTGTGCAGCAAGGAAGACCCCTTAGCAGGGTATCTCCAGAGGAGAGAGGTGGAGGACAGAAAGGCTTCTTATAGGATTCAGGTTTGTGCTGGATAATTTTAAGTAGAGTTGAGAGCAGAAGCAATTCTAGCCTGGCTCTGTGAGGGAGCAGATTGGTGATTGGGTCTTTTGGTGATTCTTAGATGTAGGAGGATGGATGTGGGGTGGTCATTGGGAAGAAGCGGCGGTCATCTCCGTTAGTAGGGGGCACAGGGTATGTATTCATTTTTGAGGTTGCAGAGTGTCCTTGTGTCTATCTCAGCTCAGACGCAGTCACAGAGCGGCCTTGTGTGATGACTGTTTATATTCTGAGACCGTTGTTTATGTTCTGGTAAGAACATCACAGCCCAGCTGCCAGCTGCCAGGACTGTATTTCATTCCCTCTTCACAGGGATCTCCATCTCCAGGTAAAGTATGCCCAGACTGCTTCCCAGACCTGGCTTATAGAAGGAGGAACAGGCACGGGGAGCCCACCAGTGACAGCCCTGCTTGACCCTGGGAGGAGAAAGAGGAGGAGTATCCCCAGCTCTTTTCCTCGGAGGAGGAGTCTTAAAGGGAAAACGCTGGACTGAGCAAAGATACCACAAGTTTGTAAATTCTCAGCGTCTGAACTATGCTGATGTGTGTTTCCCGTCTGCAAGAGACAGAGACTGTTCGGTGTTCCTGGAAACGAGAGAGAGAAAGAGAGACAGAGTCGGAGACACGGGCTGGAGGCAGAGACAGGGAGAGAGAGGAGGAGGATGCAGAGACAGAGGGATGGAGGCAGAGAAAGTGACAAGAGAGGCCAAGACATGGAAATAAAGGGACGGAGGAACAGAGAAGGGACACAGAGAGAGAGACAGGGGCGGAGAGGGATCAAGAGCGGCTGGGAGAGAAGCAGAAGAGGAGAGGCAGCGGCGGGGACAGCGCGGGCGGAGCCCGGCGCAGACAAAGGCGCGGCCGCGAGGCCGGGTGGCCCGGCCGGGACAAAGGCTGGCCCGGGGGGCGGGGGCAGCGATGGCGACGGCCGAGGCGGGCGCGGGCGAACTACAAGTCCCAGCAGCCCCCGCTGCGGCCCTCGGCCAGCCCCTCTCGCTCCCCGGGAGCGCCTGGCGGGGCCGCAGGGCCGAGGGGGCCGCCGGCGGGGCTGGCGGGCGGGGGGCTTCCTGCGGGCCCCGGGGGCGCCGGCGGGCGCGGCGGGCCGGGCAGGGGAGAGGGGCGCCGGGTGAGTGTCCCCGCGAGCGGGCCGGGCGGGCGGGGGCTGCGATGAGGGGGGCGGGCGCGGGGGGCCCCCAGCGCGGGGCGCGGCCCGGGGCGACCTCTGTCCTACCCCACGCCGCCGCCCCGCGCGCCCGCCCGCCCGGGGAGAGCAGAGCGTGGGGCGCGATGGGAGGGGGCCTCGCGACCTGCGGGCCTAGCGCGCCGGTTCCGCCGCTGCGGCCCGGGGGAGGGCCCAGCCCAAGCTGGGCGCCGTCAATAGGGAGGTAGGGGAGGGGGGCACCCCTCGGCTGGGGGCGGGGGCGTAAGTCCAGAACGCCCCCTCCCCTGGAGGCGATCCGGATCCCCCACCCCAGGAGCCCAGGTATTGTTCCCTCAGACCCTCCAGCCTGGGGTCCGGAGTTCAGGAGACCCATCCTCCAGAGGGACCTCCCCCAGGACCCCAAGTGTTTCCCCTCACTCTCCAGTCTTGGGGTCCAGAGCACTGGAAGCCCCTTCCTCAGGAGGTGATCCAGGATTCCACCTGCCCCCCCGGAACTCAGGGAAGGACCCCAGTTATGTCTCCTTGCTACTTGTAGCTCAGAGGTGGGAATTCAGGAGCCAATCTAAGGGTCTTCCCCCTACTGGGAATCCAGGGGTGACCCAGCACTGTCCCCCCACCCTCCATCATGGAATGTGAGGAGGTGAACTAGGAACTCAGGCCTCTTTCTGTGTGTATCCACTCCCAGTTCTGAGGTTGTGGCTCAGAAGGTCCCCCTCCCCCAAAGGAGAGCCAAAGTGCCCCCCAACGCACACCCACCCACCCCCACCTCAACCCCCCTCCCAATAATGATCTATTTGTTGTTTCCCCCCCCAGGCCTAGTCATGGGGTGGGCATCACCTCCCCTTCAGATAATCCTGAGCTCCCCCTGCTCCCCAGAAGGGGTCCCAGCTTGTTTCTCTGTCCCACTCCCTACCTCCAGCCATGGAGGTAGAATTCAGGATCTTTCTTCCCAGAGAGGACCATCTCCATGCTTGAGCCATGGAGTCAGTCACTCAAATCATTCCCTCCTAGGAGATGGCCCAGGGGTCCCTCCAGTAACCAAAGAGAAGCCCAATGTGTTGTTTTGCCTACCCAACAGCTAGGGGTTTTCTGGTGGCTCAAATGGTAAAGAATCTGCCTGCAATGCAGGAGACCCTTGTTTGATCCCTGGGTGGGGAAGATCCGCTGGAGAAGGGAATTGGCTACCCACCCCAGTTTTCTTGCCTGGATAATTCCTTGGACAGAGAAGCCTGGTGGGTTACAGTCCATGAGATACCAAACAGCTGGACTGGACTAAGCGACTAACAAGCTAGGGGTTAGAATTCAGGATCTATCCAGTCGGGCAAACAGGTACACGGACACTTGTCGCTACTCTCCTGGATAATGGGTCCATGGGTCTCCCTGCCCCCTCCAGGGGTTCCCATGCACACTCTACCTTTAGAAGTCAGCATTCAGGATCTTCTAAGACGGAACATAGGTGTTTTGACACTTAGTCATACCCCAGAACTATGAAGTTTGGAATTCACGTTGTCTCTTCCCCCGGAAGCAAGCCAGGGGTCTCCCTGCTTGCCCCCAGTGACCCAGGAGAAGTACCAGATGTTGTCTGCACCCCCCCCCAACACACACACTCATCCCCCACAGATAGAGGCTTCAGAGATCACAGTGTTTCCTCTAGGAGGTGAGCCAAGTTCCCTACCAGGAACCCCCAAATATGCCACCCCCAACAATGGGACTGGAATTCAGGCCATGTACTTAGAGCAAGCACAGGAACCCAGACACCCACCCTCTTCCCCTCAAAGCGGCCATGGTCAAGGGGACTCTCTCCTCCACAGGACCTGAGCTTCCCACCAGAGGAGGAGCCCAGGATGGAGAGAGGGGCGGAACCATGGAGCTGGGTGCTGGAGACCTCTAGTGCTGGGTCCCCTGACTTCTGTCCAGGTGTGGGGCTGAGAAGGGAGGCCCCTCCCCCTGTCCCACCAGGGTCCCTCTTCTCCCTGACCTGGCAGGAACCAGTGCAGTCTCCCTATAGCACGAGACAAGAGAAGGATCTGTGTGTTTACCCCAAAGCGGGATCTGGGGTACAGCCCAACTCCCTCTCTCTTCCCTGCCCAGGCTCCAGAAGAGACCCCGGGTTCCGCAGAACCTACTCTCCACTCACCCTCTGCCCTCACCCCATAGATCCTGCCCCAGAAGCCGGTACTTCCACACCAGGGATGAGGCGTTCCGTCTTAGTCAGGAACCCAGGCCACAAGGGCAGGAGGCCGGATTATGAAGAGCTTGACTCAGACTCAGAAGACCTAGACCCTGACCCAGAAGAGCTGGACCCGGCTTCCGAAAAGCAGGAGCCTGAGCCGGAAGACCTCCACACTGTCTCTGAGGACGTGGACCCCAGCTATGAAGATCTGGAGCCTGTCTCCGAGGCTCTGGATGCGGAGGCGGATGCTCCAGGCTCCATCTCGGGGATCCGTGACTCCGACCCCCAAGATCTCGACCCCCTGTCTTCAAGTTTCGACGACCCCGACGTCATCGGCCCGGTTCCCCTGATCCTCGACCCTAACAGCGACACCCTCAGTCCCACTGCCTCCCCAGACCTGGACTCCCTCTCCTCCGACCTCCCTGCCACCCCTGAGGTCCTGACCGCTGCCCCCGCGGTGCTCCCTGCACCTGCCAGCCCGCCCCGGCCCTTCTCCTGCCCCGACTGCGGGCGAGCCTTCCGCCGCAGCTCGGGGCTGAGCCAGCACCGCCGCACGCACAGCGGCGAGAAGCCCTACCGCTGCCCCGACTGCGGCAAATCATTCAGCCACGGCGCCACGCTGGCGCAGCACCGGGGCATCCACACTGGCGCGCGGCCCTACCAGTGCGCCGCATGCGGCAAGGCCTTCGGTTGGCGCTCCACACTGCTCAAGCACCGCAGCAGCCACAGTGGCGAGAAGCCTCACCATTGCCCGGTGTGTGGCAAAGCCTTCGGCCATGGCTCGCTGCTGGCGCAGCACCTGCGCACGCACGGCGGCCCGCGGCCGCACAAGTGCCCGGTGTGCGCCAAGGGCTTCGGGCAGGGCTCGGCGCTGCTGAAGCACCTGCGCACGCACACGGGTGAGAGGCCGTACCCATGCCCGCAATGTGGCAAGGCCTTCGGGCAGAGCTCGGCGCTGCTGCAGCACCAGCGCACGCACACGGCCGAGCGTCCCTACCGCTGTCCCCACTGCGGCAAGGCCTTTGGCCAGAGCTCCAACCTGCAGCATCACCTGCGCACGCACACGGGCGAGCGGCCCTACGCCTGCCCCCACTGCTCCAAGGCCTTTGGGCAGAGCTCCGCGTTGCTGCAGCACCTACATGTGCATTCGGGCGAGCGCCCCTACCGCTGCCAGCTCTGCGGCAAGGCCTTCGGCCAAGCCTCTAGCCTCACCAAGCACAAGCGCGTGCACGAGGGTGCGGCTGCAGCTGCGGCTGCCGCCGCTGCCGCTGCCGGCCTGGGCCTCAGCCCCGCTTCGATGCTAAGGCCAGGGCAGGCCTCCCTCCTGGGTCCGGATGCTGTCTCAGTGCTCAGCCCTGGCCCTAGCTCTGGCCTTGACCGTGATCCTGGCTCTGGGCTGGGCTCCCTCCCCAATCCCAACCTCAAACCCACCAGTGGCTCTGGATCTAGCCCCAGCCCTGATTCTGCCCTGTCTTCTGACCCTAAGCCTGGGCACAATGCCAATTCCGACCTCCTGGCTAGCCCTGACCACAGATCTGGTCCCAGCCCCGACACAGATCCTGTGCCCAGCCCTGACTCCAACTCCAAGTCCCACCCTGACCCTGGCTCTCCCATCTGTGACACTGTCAGCCCAGCCCTCCCTACGGGCGAGAGTCCCAGGTGGGTGCAGGAGCAAGAAGCCCTGCTTGGGCCTGATGGCTAAAGGGTGTGCTGGCACCCACAGGTGCCTGGGAAAGCGTGTGTTGTGCAGTTAGTAAAATCTTCCCACTGCCTCCTGGCTCTGTGTCGTGGTTCTGCTGTTGCTCTTTTTTCTCTAATGTGCAGCCTGTTCCTGGGGAGATGGGAGGGCATTGCCTGAGTGAGCCACACAAATGGAACCTTACTATCCTGGCTCCCTCCACAATATCCTCCTGGCTTCCCCCAGGAGGTCTCATAGTGGTCCATCCCAGCAGTCGCCACTCTCTGTTCCCCCAGACCTAGCCACCCCAGTCAGGGGCGGACTCACCCTGCGATCTGGTCTATGCTGCTTCCTTCCCTTTTAGAGTTAACTTTCCCACGAGTGGTGGGATTTCTGGCACATTGAATGTCTAGCAGGTGCATAGCAGAGGCTGATATGAAACCATGTGGGCAGCCTGCCCTTTCTGCTCCCCAGATTTACCCCCTTATCCTTCAAAGCCCATGTTGCAGGTACACCACAGGACAAAGGAGAGGTTACTCGCTTATGCATTCAATAAACACGTGTTGATTGCTCAAGCCTCAGCAGGGAGCAAGATTAGCATGGCCTTGGTTCTCACAGAGCTCCCAGAGTTCAGAAACACTTAAAAAGCAACTATAGAGTATGGTGCATTCAAGAAGCATAACAAGACTTCTGATTTAAATAGGGGACAGCTTCCCTGTGGAAGGACTTTGTAAATCTAATCACTGCTACTTCAGCACTACTGCTGGTCCAGACTTGTGCTATGCATTTGCATTTTCTCACTTAATTCTTTTTTTAAAACAATTTTATTTATCTTTTGGCCATGCTAGGTCTTCATTGCTGTGTGTGGGCTTTTCTCTAGTTGCAGTGAGCAGGGGCTACACTTGGTTGTGGTACACAGGCTTCTCATTGCTTTAGTTTCTCTTATGGAGCACAGGCTCTAGGCAGACAGGCTTCAGTAGTTGTGACTCACAGGCTCTAGAGCACTGGCTCAGTACTTGTGGAACACAGACCTAGTTGCTCCTTGCCGTGTGGGATCTTCCCAGACCAAGATAGAATCTGTGTTCCCTGCAGATTCTTAATTACTGGACCATCAAGGAAGCCCTCTCATTTAATTCTCTCAGCAGCTCCATGAGACAGATAACTGAGTATTCCCCTTTTGCAAATGAGGACACTGAGGCACATGGCATTTAAAGGAGTTTTTCAAAGACCCAGAAGTGGTGGTTGGGAGCGTGTTATGACCAACCTAGATAGCATATTCAAAAGCAGAGACATTACTTTGCCAACAAAGGTTCGTCTAGTCAAGGCTATGGTTTTTCCTGTGGTCATGTATGGATGTGAGAGTTGGACTGTGAAGAAGGCTGAGCGCCAAAGAATTGATGCTTTTGAACTGTGGTGTTGGAAAAGACTCTTGAGAGTCCCTTGGACTGGGAGATCAGCCCTGGGATTTCTTTGAAAGGAATGATGCTAAAGCTGAAACTCCAGTACTTTGGCCACCTCATGCGAAGAGTTGACTCACTGGAAAAGACTCTGATGCTGGGAGGGATTGGGGGCAGGAGGAGAAGGGGACAACAGAGGATGAGATGGCTGGATGGCATCACTGACTCGATGGACGTGAGTCTCAGTGAACTCCGGGAGTTGGTGATGGACAGGGAAGCCTGGAGTGCTGCGATTCATGGGGTCGCAAAGAGTTGGACACGACTGAGTGACTGAACTGATCTGATCACTTGCCTTCTTGCCTAAGGCAAGAAGATTGTACTAAGGCCCTGGGGCCACTGAGATGAGATAGGGGAGGAGGTAGGTGGGGCTGGAAAAGACGGCTCAGTAGATTGAAGAGCGGAGTTTGCTTGTCATCCAAGAGAAATGGGAAGCTACCAGCAGGTTCTGACAGAGGACTATCAGTTATTTTTGGAAGACCCTTCTGGCTGCTGGATGGAGAGGGGAATGGAGGGGGATCAGAAATAGGAGCGTAAGATCAGGGAGGTTGTTGCAGTGGTCCAAGCCAGGAATGTTGGGAGACTCTGGGCTGACAGCCATAGGAGTGGAGGAAAGTGGTCCTATTTAGGATACAATTAGGAAAAGAAGTAGGATTGATGATAGGTCAGATGAGAGGGGGTTGAGAGTAAGGGAGGGTTTCTGGGAGGATGGAGCCGGACACCCTTGAGACAGGATCCTTATCCTACACCGCGGAGGGAAAGGGGTCAAGCATTAGACATGGAAGCCATGAGATTGGCACTGGACGCCGGAACGACAGGGAGCCAGGACTGAGTCAGTCCTAAGTCCGCACGCTCACAGCCGGCCCATCCCCCAAGCACATTGTCACCTTCGGCGCTAGGACCTCGCGACCGCCTAGAGGAAGCCAGCCGCCATCCGAGGCACGCTTGCGCGCTGCTCAGGCAGGGGACGTCGTGGCGCAGGGGGAGGGACCGGATTTGGTCGCCTGCCTCCCTGGCCGCGGTGGTCACGTGTCTGAGGCGCGAGTCAGCTGATGCGGGAGGGTTTGAAGCTGCACCGCCAGGGAGCGAGGCCGCAGTGACAGCGCGGGGCGTTCGGACCCCGGCTGCCCCGCAGCGCCCGGCGGCGTCCGGCGCTCCGGGCCCCGACATGGCAGTCCCCGTAGGCCCGCGCGGCTCAGGTGAGGGCGCAGGCAATCCGGCGAGCTCCGGAACGCGGGTTGCGAACCTGCGGACGGCTTCTCCTACCTGGGACGGCGGAGCTCCGGGTTTCCCTTTTCCTCAGCTCCCATGCCCACCTCTCAGCTTCCCGGTGGCGTCGGTATGGACTGACGGCTCCTAGAGCCTAGGCAGAAAAGGCAGGCTGCCCACATGTGGCGGGTGGGCACCAGCTTCTCCCTTCTAAGTGGCGGGACTCCGGGCTGTGCTCTGAGTACCTTCAACTCAGGCAGCTGGCGAGCCGCCAGCTTCTCGACGCGCGGCGGCGAGGGTCCCAGGATTTGCATCCCGGGCCTAGATTCGGATTGCTTAGTTCTGTTGAAACTCCGACTGCGGCCCCAGCTTCTCCAACCCCCACCCCTACCCTCCCGCCCCAACGTCAGACTCCCAGACTCTGCTTCCCCAGGCCAGGAGGCAAATGCTCAGCTTTTCTAAACCCAGGCAGGACTGCTGGGGCGGGGTTGCCACTTTAAACCCAGGCGCCTAACTCAATTTCAGATCTCCAAACCCGTGGAAGCTCAGTTGCCTCTCATAGGGAAGCCTGGAGGAATGCCCATGTGTTGATCATCTTTTAAACTAGCTGCAGACATCTCAGAGATGTCCTAGTCATTGGAGCCTGGGGTGGATTAGCTGTGATCCCAGCCAGGGAGGTGCCCCACCCTCTGGTTTCCCATCCAGCTGTCTTGTAAACAACCACAACAGCATCTGAGTGCCAAAGGGATCTGAAGGTGGCCCTCACTGTGGGACAGGTTCTAAGAGTGTCCACATTTCATCTTGGTGGCTGGGCTAGGCAGAGAGTCAGCCAGACCTTGGAATGAAACAGGGTTCTTCCAGTGGGGATCATGGGGGTATGTCAGGGACTATTCTCAGCTGCTGTGACCAACTATGACCAGCAGTTGCTGAAAACTTGGACTTCTTCTTGGGCTGGTCAGGATTGAAAGGAATCAGTGATGCTTAGAATAGCCTCTATTTAGGAGTTCGCTGGGCTTCCCTGGTGGCTAAGAGGGTAAAGCATCTCCCTGCAATGCGGGAGACCCGGGTTCGATCCCTGGGTCGAGAAGATCGCCTGGAGAAGGAAATGGCAACCCACTCCCATACTCTTGCCTGGAAAATCCCATGGATGGAGAAGCCTGTAGGCTATGGTCTATAGTAGGCTACAGTCTATGGGGTCGCAAAGAGTCCGACACGACTGAGTGACTTCACTTTCACTTTCAGGAGTTCCCTGGTGGTCTAGTGGTTAGGACTTGGTGCTTTCATTGCTGCGGCCTGGGTTCAGTCCCTGGTCTGGGAACTAAGATCCTGCAAGCCCTTGCTGCTGCTGCTGCTAAGTCGCTTCAGTCGTGTCCGACTCTGTGCGACCCCATAGACGGCAGCCCACCAGGCTCTTCCGTCCCTGGGATTCTCCAGGCAAGAACACTGGAGTGGATTGCCATTTCCTTCTCCAATGCATGAAAGTGAAAAGTGAAAGTGAAATCGCTCAGTCGTTTCCAACTCTTGGCGACCCCATGGTCTGCAGCCTACCAGGCTCCTCCGTCCATGGGATTCTCCAGGCAAGAGTACTGGAGTGGGGTGCCATTGCCTTCTCTGCCCTTAGGCATGGCCAAAAAGAAGGGGGGAAAAACAAACAAAAAAATAGAATAGCCTCTACTTGTTGAGGAACTATTGACGCTTAGGAATGGAATGCTTTGTAAGTATCAAATCCTTAGCTTCCTAAGTGAGAGAATTTATTGCCCCATTTTGCAGTCGAGGAAGCTGAGACTCAGGGAAGCTGAGTGCCCTGAGGCAGGGCCAGGAATCAGTTCAGGCTCTTTCAAGTGATTTATAGTCTTTGACCAGCACTGCTGCAAATATCTGTAAAATGTTACGAATTTTCTGGTTTTCCTTAGATCTCTCAGAGTTCTTTTTTAGCTGGAGCTTGGGACCTGCCTCCCCTATTGGCAGGTAAACTTGTCTCGGCCTGGTCCCCACTTCCCCCTCCCTCCCATCTCACAGAGACCGAGCGGCTTCTGACACCCAGCCCTGGATATGGGACTCAGACAGGGGCTTCCCCAGCCCCCTCTACCCCTCCAGAAGAGGAAGATCTCCGTCGCCGTCTCAAGTACTTCTTCATGAGCCCCTGTGATAAATTCCGGGCCAAGGGTCGCAAGCCTTTCAAGCTTATGCTGCAAGTGGTGAAGATCTTGGTGGTCACCGTGCAGGTGAGACCTGTACCACTCGCCCCTGCCCCCAGAGTTCCACCTGTGGGCCCTATTTTCCTTGAAGGGGAAAAGCCTAGAGTCAGAGCCTAGTCCTGCCCCCTCAGCAGCATGTGGCACTCATCAGTCGGAAGCCCTCTGGGACCTGCACAGGAGCAGCTCCTTTAAGCTTCACAAATGCCCTCTAAGGTTCTGGTCAGTGTTGTTGCACTTTTTTTATAGATGAGACAAATGAAGCTCAGAAAGTTTAAGGGACTTGTCCAAAGTCACATAGCCACTAAGCCTTGGGAGCTGGCATGTGGACCCTGGCAGTCTGATGCTGTGCTGACCCTCAAAGAAAACTGGTCTGGTGGCTGCAGAGACCACTGCCCTCCCTCCCTCCCTCTCCCAGGACCTGTGCTGGGCTCCAAGGACTCCGTGATGAGTCAGACTCAGCCCCTGTCCTGAGAGCTTCTGGTCTAGTGCCTTTGGGTATGTCACCATGCTTCTAATCTCCTGTCAGTAAAGAAGCCCAGTGAGGGGCTTCCCAGGTGACTCAGTGGTAAAGAACCTACCTGCCAATGCAGGAGACGCAGGTTTAATCCCTGGGTTGGGAAGATCCTCTAGAGGAGGAAATGGCAACCCACTCCAGTATTCTTGCCAGTGAAATCCCACGGACAGAGGACTATCCCACGGATAGTCCATGGGATCGAAAGGAGTTGGACACGACTGAGCGACTGAACAACAGCAAAAGGAGCCAGCAGTGGTGCTTACCTGTGCAGTTCAGTCCAGTCCCTCAGTCATGTCTGACTCTTTGTGACCCCATGGACTGCAGCTCACCAGGCTTCCCTGTCCATCACCAACTCCTGGAGCTTGACTCTCCCCATAGGTTTGGGTTTAGCACAGCAGCTGGCACCCAGTACACATGTAATGGACGTTAGCTGTTGCCGTGAGTTCTATGAGCAGCCACTGTTTGCGTATGGAAGGCCTGCCCTCATGGGGAGGGCCCTCTCTTCTCTCCGTCCACTCATGCACTGTGGGAGATCCCCATCGTCCTTGTCCCTCCTACCAGCTCATCCTGTTTGGGCTCAGCAACCAGCTGGCAGTGACGTTCCGGGAGGAGAACACCATCGCTTTCCGACACCTCTTCCTGCTGGGCTACACGGATGGGGCGGATGACACGTTCGCAGCCTACACACGGCAGCAGCTATACCAGGCCATCTTCTATGCCGTGGACCAGGTGCGGGTGGCCAGGAGCCATTGGGCAGCTGGGCCCTCAGGGGAGAGCGGGCGGGGCTGACAGATCCTCCCCTCCTTTGCCCGCAGTACCTGACACTCCCAGACGTGTCCCTGGGCCGGTATGCCTATGTGCGGGGCGGGGGCGGCCCCTGGGCCAACGGCTCGGCCTTGGCCCTCTGCCAGTGCTACTACCACCGGGGCCACGTGGACCCAGCCAACGACACATTTGACATTGATCCGATGGTCGTCACGGGTGAGTGGGCCGGGCAGGGCTCAGTGGTCAGGAGCCCGGGCTGCTAGGATTAAAATCCCACTTGAAAATCCCTCCTGCTCTTCTGGAAGACAGGGTGGCGAGGATGATGTGATGATGAGTTGGCTGCTTGGTGTGCAGACAGAGCTGCATGTTATGTTTCGCTGTCATTCATTCTCTAAACACCTGGGGCCACAGAGCACCAGGCACTGGGGCCTGTGTACGGGGTTAGATAGACTGGGCCTGACCCTTGTGGGGTAGACAACAGAAACAGACAAATGTGGAAATACGAAGGGAGTGGTAAAGCAGGGAAGGGGGCTGTCGGGGACTCTGGGGAGACCTGCCTGTGCCTCCTCTGCCACCAGTGTCCCCTCCCTGACTCCCTGTCCTCAGACTGTATCCGGGTGGACCCCCCTGAGAGACCCCCCGTCCCCCCCAGTGATGATCTCTCCCTCTCGGATGGCAGCGCCAGTTACAGGAACCTCACGCTCAAATTCCACAAGTACTGTCTGACCGATCGAGGGGGCTGGGGGTGCGGGGAGGCAGGACTCCAGGCACCTTCAGTGTTGGGGGAGGGGGCAGCCACTTCCCCACAAGCCTGGGCTGGGCAGGCCAAGCTGCCACGTGAGCACTTCCTCTGCCAGCTGCAGAGTCAGCATGGGGCAGAGCACTGGCACTCAGGCAGAGCCCACCCACCCCCTCACCCAAGCCTCCCCGCCAGGCTGATCAACGTCACCATCCACTTCCAGCTGAAGACCATTAACCTCCAGAGCCTGATCAACAATGAAATCCCAGACTGCTACACCTTCAGTATCCTGGTGAGCCCACGGTCCCTGGGGTGTGGGTGAGGAACCAGCCTGTGACGGGGTAGGGTGGGGGGCGGGGCACAGGACTCCTGAACTCTGGAGCTGGGGGACCCTGGGCCAGGGGCAGTGTGGGGGTGACGGGGGAGGCTGGGGCTGGACAGACCATCCATCCTGCAGGTCTGGGAGCCTTGGGTCTGCCGAGGTTTACCCTGTCCCGTCTCATCTCGCTGCACCCCTGCAGATCACATTTGACAATAAGGCACACAGTGGGCGTGTCCCCATCAGCCTAGAGACCCAGGCCCACATCCAGGAGTGTAAGCACCCCAGCGTCTTTGGCCATGGTGAGCCCCCAAGCCCTGAACCAGTGCTGCCCAGGGGCTCTGAATCTCCCTGGGAGCCCCGAGCCCCAGACCAGTGTGAACCGAGCTCTTGACTCACCCAGACAAACCTATGAGCCCACTGACCAGCCCAAAGCAGCCCTGAAGCCCCCCCCCCCCGGGCCTGGCCCCTCCCCGCAGGAGACAACAGCTTCCGGCTCCTGTTTGACGTGGTTGTGATCCTTACCTGCGCCTTCTCCTTCCTGCTGTGCGCCCGCTCACTGCTCCGAGGCTTCCTGCTGCAGAACGTGAGAGCCAGCCCCAGCCTCGCCCAGCTCTGGGACCCTTGGGGCCACCAGGGTGGGGAGCCTCCCCTGCCCAGACCAGCCCTCACCCCACCCGCCTACCCCTGCAGGAATTTGTCAGGTTCATGTGGCGACGGCGGGGACGGGTCATCAGCCTGTGGGAGCGGTTGGAATTTGTCAACGGCTGGTACATCCTTCTGGTCACCAGTGACATGCTCACCATCTCGGGTACCATCATGAAGATTGGCATCGAAGCCAAGGTGGGTCCAGCCCACGCCCTGCCTCCCCACCCCATCTCCTTCCAGCCCTGTCCCCCTCTCCCACTCTCTGCCAATGCCATCCCCAGGGAAGGGGCAGATGGAGTTGACGCTACTCCCGCCCCTAGAACCTGGCAAGCTACGACGTCTGCAGCATCCTCCTGGGCACCTCAACACTGCTAGTCTGGGTCGGAGTCATCCGCTACTTGACCTTCTTCCATAAGTACAATGTAAGCTTCAGATATGCAGGCAGGGCCCCCTTGGTGGCGGCCACATGTCCCTTAATTCCCACCCCCTCGACCCCCAGATAAATCATACCCGTATTGCCATCAACAGCCCCTGCAGATGACCCACCAGGAGCCTCTTCCCCATACCTGCCCCCTCACCCCTGCCAGACATACCTGTCACTCTACATGGGCAGGGGCTATGTGAGCCCACTTTCATCCCCAACCCCTTGCCAGCTGAATCCAGCCAAGGGGGTGTGCTCTCAGCACCCTGCTGCCCCTTCTGAGGCTCCTTCCAGCTTCACTGGTCACCCCAGCTGGCCTGTGTTGTGGGTATGCCCACACTGTCCGTCCCCCCACTCCTCCCTCCACAGATCCTCATCGCCACGCTGCGGGTGGCCCTGCCCAGCGTCATGCGCTTCTGCTGCTGTGTGGCCGTCATCTATCTGGGCTATTGCTTCTGCGGCTGGATCGTGTTGGGGCCCTACCATGTGAAGGTAGGGGCTGGCAGGGACCTGTGGGTGGCGCTCATGACCCACTGTCCAAGGGTCCCTGGCTCCCCTTCTTACTTCCTGAGTCTTCTGACACCAGCGGGTCCATCTGCTGTTGATCTGGTGACGCTGAACGACCCACCTTGATCCCTGGTCTCCAGCAATTCTGTCCACTGTCCTCTCTGAACCCACCCAGTGACCCTGGCCTTGATCCTTATTCAGTGACCCATCCCCCCCGAGCTGGCCTTACCGTGACTACTAGTGCTCTGTCTGCTGTCCCCTCTGACTCCCCAATGCCACTACCAGCCCCATCCCAGCCCCTGCCACGCCCCCAGCTTGCTCTGACCCCCCTACTACGCTGCCCACCTGCAGTTCCGCTCACTGTCCATGGTGTCCGAGTGCCTGTTCTCGCTCATCAACGGGGATGACATGTTCGTGACCTTCGCGGCCATGCAGGCGCAGCAGAGCCGCAGCAGCCTGGTCTGGCTCTTCTCTCAGCTCTACCTGTACTCCTTCATCAGCCTGTTCATCTACATGGTGCTCAGTCTCTTCATCGCGCTCATCACAGGCGCCTATGACACCATCAAGGTCAGCCACCTCCCTGTGGGCCACCCCACATGCATTAGCACACAGCCCCAAACTCAGGCTGTAAGTCCCTCGAGGTTGGCCACATTGGGGTGAGGCGAGAAGGACCCTGGGAAAGAATATGGGAGACTCCACGAGGCCAAAGGAGAGGTTAGCTCAGAAGTGGGGGGCCCAAGAGGGGCTGATACCATCACAGCTGCTGCATTCTCAGTTTTATCAAGGTGTGGGGCCAGGTAGGATTCCTGCATCTTTTACCAACAGGGAACCCAAGCCATTGGAGTAGGAAACGGCAACCCACTCCAGCATTCTTGCGTGGAAAATCCCTTGAATAGAGGAGCCTGGTGGGCTATAGTCCCTGGGATTGCAAAGAGTCGGACACAACTGAGTGACTGAACACACACAAACCAAGCCATAGAGTTTCACTGACTCGCCCAAGGTTGGCTACTAGGCAGATGGTGGACCCAGCTCATCCCGAAACTGTGTGATTCCAGAAGTGCTGCTCCAAGCCCCTGTGTCCTGTGGGTCTAGGGAATGATGGTGGTCCTGCAGGCTGCAGGGCCCAGAGCAGAACGCGGGCGTGACAGGTAGACAGGTGTGACACATCTGTCAGCAGACACATCTTTCAGCAGATGTGTTTGGGGGCCTGTTGTGTTGCAAGCCTGGTGCCAGGTGTCTGTCCAGCACTGGTGGGCAGGATGGATAATGGACAAACCAGAGTATGGCAATCTACCGATGGAGGTGGTATAAACTGAAGGTTACAGAGGCCTCCTGCTTTAGACTGGTGTTAGGCTGAGTCCAGGCAAATTTCTAAAATGTGCTGTCTGGTCTCTGGCCACACACGTGACTAGTTACACTTTGACTTTCATGAAAATGAAACAATTCTAAATTCAGTTCCTCACTCACACCAGGCATAGAGCAAGCACCCAAATGCCAGTGCAGTTAGTAGCTACCAGATTTAGACAGCATAGATATCAAACCTTTCCATCATCTCAGAACATTCTGGATTGATGAGACAAGAGCCCGGGAGAGAGCGCACCAGGGAGAAGGAACTGCTAGAAAGGATTTGGAGAAGAGAGTGCTCCCATGAGGTTGGGAAGGGTGAAAAAGAGGCTGAAAGCCAGAACATCCCTGCAACTGGGAATGCAGAAGACTGCACCGGCCTGTGCCTGGACATACAGCCAGGCAACAGACATAATTCTGTCACTCAGACCCAAGGACCCCTTATAGGTCTTCCTCTAGCACTTAAAGATCACACATGTCTATCAGCCTTGGGGGTACAAACCCAGACCTTGCTTCCGCTGTGTGCACCCAAGTCAGTAGGTGGTTGCCAAGCACCCAGATTGGGTCCAGTATGGCTCTAGGTGGTGGCCCCGCAGGCGGAGAGACACATTCAGTGGTCAGGGAATGTCTCCAGGTGAAGCAAAGCACGGGGAACCAGCAGGTGGAGGGCACAGCATGTACAAAGCCCCAGAGGAGGGAGCCTGGTTGGTCCACCAGGATCAGGGAGGAGATTCAGATGGTTGGAGAGGATGGGGAGGGCAGGGGTGTCTTTCATGTGGGTCCCGGGTCTTTCTCCCCAGCACCCAGGCGGAGCGGGCGCAGAGGTGAGCGAGCTCCAGGCCTACATCGCGCAGTGCCAGGACAGCCCCACCTCCGGCAAATTCCGCCGCGGGAGCGGCTCCGCCTGCAGCCTCCTTTGCTGTTGTGGCAGGTTCGAGGCTGGTTTGGTTCGGGTTTGGGATTGGCTGGTGGAAGGGAAGCGGACGGAAGGAACCGATGCTTTCCACCTCCGCTAACACTGCCCTTCCTTCAGGGACGCTTCGGAGGAGCATTCGCTGCTGGTGAATTGACTCGGACCCGGACTGCTACTGGACATTAGCCCCCTCACCACCACCACCCCCGGAGTGCGGAGACCCAAGCTTATTTATTTTACCCTTTGCTTTTAAGGGCCGGCTGCCAGTCGCGCCCCGTGAGGGCCTGGGCCAGTCGGGTCGGACTTTGGACAAGGATAGGGTGGGTGTTAAATAAACGGGAAAATAAACTTGTTCTCATTTGTAGTGGGAGGGGCATTCCCTGCGCCAACTGGTCGCGGGTCCCTTTAAAGCGTCGCCACACTCCGCGCGACCTTCCAAGCATGGCGAGGGGCGGGGCTGCGGCGCGCCCTGCGGTGAATAATTTAAAGGGGCCGCGTCTGCGGCGCTGGGCGGAACGCTAACGGAGTTGGCGAAGGGTGGACCCCAGCTGCGGCTCCTGGGTGAGTCCGGGTTTCCTTGGCACCCGCAGGGACATCCCTTCGCGGGTTGTTAGCGAGCCCTCGGCTTTCCTAAGATCTGTCTTCCGTCTATTCTCGGTATCTCTCGACTTCCTGACTCTTACCCCGCTCCCCCAGCTCCCGGCAGGTGTTTTCGCACCGGTAGCCAGGTGCATCCTCGGGTGGGAGAAGACCAATCCCCTGTGAATTTTCCAGGTACGGTCTCAAGGGCCCAGTGACTACCCCAGATTTCCATTAATCCTCTGAGGTTGCCAAAACAGTCTCAGCTTCCCAGGAAAGTCAGTGATAATTCCAGCATTCTTCAGTATCACGCTCCAACGACTCCAGGGATGTGCCCAACCAGTTCCGATTTTCTCAGTGATAGTCTTACATGCTTCGCAATCTCGATAACTTTCTATCGACCCTTGGTAACTCCAGCGTCCCTGGTTACATCTCCCAGCAATGGTCCCAGCCTCGTTCCCCGAGTCCCATCAGAAAACCCCTAAATTTTACTATTACGTGACAGTAAATCTCCAGCATCAACCAGTAACACTTTGCGAGCCCACTCCACTCCAAGCATCCCAGGATGCTACTGAGACCTCGTCATTGCATCACGACTCCTTGTGAAGGCGCTCCTGGCAGCATTCCAGCGGGAGCCAGGCATCTCCCCAGCCCCATGACTCGGGCCCGGTTTCCCTGGGGTGCGGCATCCAGTGTTCGCAGAGAGTGCAGGGGTGCGGCCTAGGGATCGGGTCAGGATTGATCCTGAAGAGGGGGCCACCTGCTGGAGAAAACCGTGCCCCTTGGGGAACCTGTTCTCTGGCTGCTGATAATAGGTGTCCGACCGGCTGCCCTTCAGCCCCAGGGTGGGGCTGGACGAGTGGGGCGTCAGGCCGGCCTGGTAAGTAAGGAGACCCTGGTGGGGACCCGGGAACCCACCTCACTCCCTAGCTTGGGCCCCGAACTCAATTTGCCCCACCCTCCAGCCGTCCCCAAGCCGGCAGAGAAACCTCCCGGCAGTAAGGGTAAGAAGAGGGCAGGGCTTGCTGCAGGGGAGAGGCGGCCCAGAGTGACGACTTGCCCGGGTTGCTCCGGCTTCTCATTCCCCAGGAGTGCCAGACGTGCAGCCCTGCCTGAAGAAACAGATGGACGCCCCGCTGCAAACCGGAATGGTAAGGGTTGGAGGTTGTGCGCCTCCGCGGGGACTACGGTTCCCGACGTGCTTAGCGCGCATCAGCGCGGTCCCGCGATAACTAGGCTGCGTCTGTTCAGGCTGAACTACGTTTCCCGGCGTGCACTGCGGGCCGCCGAACCTCCAGAAAGAGTTGACTCCCCCGGGGAGGGAGCCGCGCTGGCCCATTTTGCAGATGGGGACGTCGAGGGCCGAGCCGACTGTGATCTCCGGGGCGGACTTGGCTCCGTTGGATGGAGTCCCAAGCGTCCCGACCCCCGGGGAAGGCTTGGCGGGGCCGGTATGCGATGCGCAGCCTGTGCCGTTCGTCCCGCAGGTGCTGGGCATGATGATCGGGGCTGGAGTCGCGGTTCTGGTCACGGCCGTGCTCATCCTGCTGCTGGTGCGGAGGCTTCGAGTGCCGAGTGAGGACCCGGAGGGCCTTTGGGGGCTGTTGAGGGATGGGAAGGTGAAATGTCTGGGCCCGTGAGTCAGTAGAGATGGGATTTGCTGGAGCCCGCACGCAGCGTCCCCATCTTTCGCCGCGCGGAGTATGCGTATAGCTCAGAATGCCCCTCTCCGCACTTATTATCCCCAGAAGCTCCAGCCCCGGACGGCCCCCGTTACCGATTCCGGAAGAGAGACAAAGTGCTTTTCTATGGCCGGAAGATCATGCGAAAGGTAAGTCTGGGACCCTCTGGGGCTCCTTTTGGCCACACAGAGGCCCTGCCCTTTTCCTAGTTATACTTCTTAGTAAGCCCGCCTCCCTCCTTGATTAAGGGCCTTGGATTTGCCCCCGCCTCCTTAGGGTCTGAACTGACAGTTGATGCATCCCTCTCACTCCCACCCCCCTTAATTCTCCCAGGTGTCACAATCCACTTCTTCCTTAGTGGACGCCTCCGTCTCCACCACTTCCCGCCCACGCATGAAGAAGAAACTTAAGATGCTCAACATTGCCAAGAAGTAAGGCTGTGCTGGATGTACCCGGGGCTATGTTCAGGGCTTTTTGAGTGATCAACCCACACCGAAGCGTGCATCTCAGGCTTCTTTGAACCCTATGGACTGTCTGTCTCAGGAGTCTTTCCACGTCTGTGGAACTGTTTCAGAGCTCTCCCCTACCAGACAGGCTGTTTCTGTTCCTTGAGGGCTCTCTCAGTGATGTTTCTCTACTACAGAAGTATCTATGATTTATTTAATCCCCAGTTACTATCTCTGGCTTTGGTGGCTCAGTGGTAAAGAATCCACCTGCCAATGCAGGAGATGTGGGTTTGATCCTTGGGTTAGGAGATCCTCTGGAGAAGGAAATGGCAACCTACTCCAGTATTCTTGCCTGGAAAATCCCATGAACAGAGGAACCTGGCAGGCTACAATCCATCGGGTCACAAAGAGTCGGACACAAATTAGCAACTAAACAACAACAATGCTATCTTGGATGTCTTGCCTTGGTCAAATCTCCCCACGTGAGAGGGCTTATTCCAGGGTACTCCAGGGTGTTTCTGCGACCTGCTGGAGGGGTTGTCTCTACCTTTTGTTCCCCGGCGGTTATCTCAGCAGTCCCTCTATATCAGAAAGCATCTCTCTATGTCACCTTCATTGCAGTTCTTCTACTACAAGAAGACTACGTCAGGGATTTCTGTTCCCTAGGAGTCATCTCAAGAATCTTTTCACACTTGAGACAGGAAGGACATCTCAGGACATGTCATCATAAAAGGGCTACCTTGGGGTTTCTGAGCAAGGCCCTCCCAGAGATCGTTCTAAGCTGAGAGCTGGCTGTGGGGTCTCCTGACAATGTAGGGTCTACATGAAGGTCTGTCTCAAGTGTTTCTTCACACTGAGGCGCTATGCCAGGGCGGACCACAGTCAGTAGGTGTGCTATCCCATGACTTTCTATGACTTGAGCAGAAGGGCTGTCTCTAGGTCTTCCACAATGAGTTGAGGGTCTGTCCAACTCCTGGGGGGCAGTCTCATTGGCTGCACAGCCTTGAGGAGCTACCCTGATATCACCATGACCTTCAAAGGGCTATCTCACTTCTCTGTGACCTAGATAAGGGCTAGCCCAAGGATCTTCCTGATCAGAAGGGGAACCACTGTGCGATTCCTCTGTTCTGTGGAGTTTAACTCAGTTTGAGCTCATTCTAGAGGGTCTATCTTGAGCATTTTGTAACCAGTGGAAGGACTGTCTCAGTAATAACTATGCCTTGCAGGGCAGAGCTATCTGAGGTCCATGATCAGCAGAGGAGCTGTATCTGGATTCTCTGTCTGTAACCAGAGCTATCTCAAGAGCCTCTGTAGCCATCCAAGAGGCTCTCTCGGGGCTGTCTGAGGCTTGGGAGGAAGGGCTATCTCAGGGATTGTTATAAAGAGCAGAGAGGCTGCATCTGGGGTCTTCTGATATAACAGAAGCTACCCCAGGGGTCTGCCTTCATGAGGGAGGCTGTATCAGGAGTCTAATCTGTGATTGCCAGCTGATGGACTATATCTGGAGTGCCGTGATGAACATAGATGATTTTCCTGGGGTCTGCTCGTATCTTGGAAGCTATGTCAGGAGTCTGCCCAATGAGAGGTTCCATCTAGGAAGCCTGTGACTAGTGGAGGGCAACCTCAGAGTTTTACATTAGGGGTCAGCAAGTTTCTTCTTTTTCGAGCCACATCTTAGGCTTTGCAGGCTGCATACAACGGTAATGTAATGACTCAATCCTGCTATTGTATCATTAAAGCAGCCACAGATATGTGTAAATGAATGAATATAGCTGTGTGCCAATAAAACTTTATGGACAAAAAGGAGGTGGCTGGCGTGGCTGGCCTGATTTGGCCAGTGGGCCAGAGTTTGCTGACCCCTGCTCTAAGGACTCCAGGAAGGGCTCTGTGGGGGCAGGAGGATCTGAGGTCTGCCTGAGCCTTCTTCCTGCTCCCCACTGTCCCCATCCCCCTCTCCTGCCACCAGGATCCTGCGCATCCAGAAAGAGGCGCCCACGCTGCAGCGGAAGGAGCCCCCGCCTGCTGTGCTGGAGGCTGACCTGACCGAGGGCGACCTGGCCAACTCCCACCTGCCCTCCGAGGTGCTCTACATGCTCAAGAATGTCCGGTCAGTGTCAGGGTACAGGCAGGGGCATTGCAGAGCTGGGGCTGACCTGACCTCCTCATATCCACAATTCCCCACCTTCCCTGTCCAGGGTGCTGGGCCACTTTGAGAAGCCACTCTTCCTGGAGCTCTGCCGCCACATGGTCTTCCAGCGGCTCAGTCAGGGTGACTATGTCTTCCGACCTGGCCAGCCGGATGCAAGCATCTATGTGGTACAGGATGGACTCCTGGAGCTCTGTCTGCCGGGGCCTGTGAGTGTACCACCCTGGGGGGCTCTGTGGGGCAACAAGGTGGGTGGCAGGACAAGCATGGGTGCCACGGTCACGGGACAGACAGTGGTTTTGGTCAGCAGGGTTGGTGGTCTTTTTTTTTTTTTTTTTTTAATTTGGGCCGTGCTGCATGGCTTGCAGAATCTCAGTTCCCTGATCAGGGATCAAATCCAGGCCATGGCAGTGAAAGCACCAAATCCTAAACACTAGACCACCAGGGAACTCCCCAGGTTGGTGGTCCTTATGAGATGTACAGGCAGGAGTCAGGAACGGATGCCCAGGGGCTTCTGGGGTGGTCAGCACAGCCACTGGCTAGTTAGCGATGCTGGTCGGAAGGTTCATGGGGTCAGGATGTCAACGATCACCAGACTACATGAGAATGAGGGCTAGTGGCTTGGTCAGGGGGCAAGATGTGGGTCAGCAGGGTAAGGGCAGCACTGGGCAGTGCTCACCCCACTTTGTGTGTCTCAGGACGGGAAGGAGTGTGTGGTGAAGGAAGTGGTTCCTGGGGACAGTGTCAACAGCCTCCTGAGCATACTGGATGTCATCACTGTGAGTCACCAGTACGGAGGGGTGTGGGGACAGTAGGAGGCCACACCCACCAGACTGGGTAGGAGAGGGTCACCCCAAGAGCCCCCATCTCTGATGGGTCTCTGATGTTTCCAGGGGTCCCTCAAGGAATGGCATTGGGAAGGGGCCAGGGGAAGCAGGCAGGGGGCTCTCACCACCCCGACCTTGACTCTCCTTGTGCCCCCTGTGCCCCCAGGGTCACCAGCACCCACAGCGCACTGTGTCCGCCCGGGCAGCCCGAGACTCCACGGTGCTGCGGCTGCCGGTGGAGGCCTTCTCAGCGGTATTCACCAAGTACCCCGAGAGCCTGGTGCGGGTGGTGCAGGTGAGTGGGCGGTTCACTTCCTTCTATGACCCCCGCCCATCACAGGCTCCTGGGGGCTGGACCCAGCTGCCAAGAGGCGCTCACGATGGGCTTATCAACTCTGAGCAGCCAGACCTCGCCAACTCCTCCTCTGAGCCGCCTCCACCCCATCTTCCCAGGCTTCTGCCACCTGATTGTGGGTTTCTCCCTGGCTCCCATGGCCCTGCCCAGCCCCTTCCTGCTCTGATCTTGACCTCTGACCTTAGCTCCCTCTCCTTCTCCCCATCCATGGCCCCACCTCCAAGTGCTAGGTCCCCACTTTCTCCCGGGGCTCACCCTCTTTCTCCTTGGCCCCCTCCTCTGCGGACCACGCCCCTGAAGATCATCATGGTGAGGTTGCAGCGGGTCACTTTCCTGGCACTCCACAACTACCTGGGACTGACCAATGAGCTCTTCAGCCATGTGAGTTGCCTGCAGAGCACCAGGAGCTGGAGGGGTGAGTGACGCCTGCCTCCCCCGGACATGCCACAAGTATGCTGTCTGCCCCTAGGAGATCCAGCCACTGCGCCTCTTCCCTAGCCCGGGCCTCCCACCCCGCACCAGCCCAGTGCGTGGCTCCAAGCGGATGGTCAGCACTGTGGCCTCAGAGGAGCTGAGGGAGACCCCTGGCCGGCCGTCTGACCCCACTGGGGCCCCACTGCCCGGGACTGGAGGTACCCAAGGTGACTGCTGCCTGGCCCCCAGGAGCTCAGGTTGACCCAGCCTCTGCCCCTCAGTGCCTGTCTCAGTTCCTCAGGGACTCCCACCTAACTTGCCCAGCCCCCCAAAAGTGAAAGTGTTGGTCACTTTAGTCATGTCTGACTCCTTGTGACTTCATGGACTGTAGCCTACCAGGCTCCTCTGTCCATGGAATTCTCCAGGCAAGAATACTGGAGTGGGTAGCTATTTCCTTCTCCAGGGGATCTTCCCAACCCAGGGATCGAACCCAGGTCTCCTGCATTGTAGGCAGATTCTTTACCATCTGAGCCACCACGGAAGCTCTCAGCCCCCCAAGAGCCCTTTCAACTAGGTCTCCAGGTCTGCCTCCTGCCTAGTCCCCCAGAACCCCTGGCCTCAGTCCCATGGGCCCATTGGAATTGCTTTTCCTAGTCCCCCAGTCCCCAGGAACTCTGAGCTGACCCCTCCTCAAGCTCCCTTCAGTTCCCCACCCTCTGATCCTAGCTGTAGACCTGGGGGCTCCGAGGGGCCGGAGCCTAAATATATGTCTCCTCCAGGGGACCCAGTGAAGCCCACATCCCTGGAAACCTCCTCAGCCCCCTTGCTGAGTCGCTGCATCTCCATGCCAGTGGATATCTCAGGTTTGGGGCACCAGGTGGAGCTGGGAGAGGCTATCAAATATCATTTATTTACTTATTTTTGCCTGCAGTGGGTCTTCGTTGCTGTGCAAGGGGGCTACTCTTCATTGTGGTGCACGGGCTTCTCAGGCAGTGGCGTCTCTTATTGCAAAGCATGGGCTCTAGAGTGTGCACTCAGTAGTTGTAACTTAGTAGTTACTCAGAGGCATGTGGGATCTTCCTGGACCAGGAATAGTACCCTGCATTGGCAGGAGGATTCTTAACCACTGGGTCACCAGGGAAGTCCATCTGCCTCCCAGTCTTGATTTTTCTCATCCACGAAATAGGAATATTGGGAGCATTTCTCATGTCTTTTTTTCTGTGGGTCCTTGTTGAGATGGTGCTCTCCGCACTGTAGTGAGAAGGGTTGCAAGGGAGAGAGAGAGGCGATGGATTAGTCCATGTCTTTCCGGCTGCTGCCCGGGATAACGTTATGTAGATAGTGTTTGCTTAGATTCCCACTATGGTTACTCTGATCTTTATTGCATTTATTGCCCCTCATCCACCGCAGGCTTGCAGGGTGGGCCCCGTTCAGACTTCGACATGGCATATGAACGGGGCCGAATCTCTGTGTCCCTGCAAGAAGAGGCCTCAGGAGGGTTCCAGGCAGCCTCAGCTCGGGTAGGGCCTTGTCCTCTTCCCCTGCCCCTGCCTCCTGACTCCAATCCCCTCCTGGAACCCTGGCCTAGCCACAGGTGGAGTCTCCCAAGGAGGAAGGTTTGGGGGGAGCATGGAGGTCACAGACCCTCCCCCACAGACTCCCAGTCAGGAGCCCCGGGAGCAGCCAGCAGGCGCCTGTGAGTACAGCTATTGTGAGGACGAGTCGGCCTCCGGCAGCTGCCCCTTCGGGCCCTACCAGGGCCGCCAGACAAGCAGCATCTTTGAGGCAGCAAAGCAGGAGCTGGCCAAGCTGATGCAGATTGAGGTGGGCAGCCCAGGGCATCTAGGGGACCAGGTAAGGGGGGTGGTAGGCATCGCTGGGCTGTCTCAAGCCCCTATCCTTCCTCACCAGGACCCCACTCTTCTGAATAGTCGAGTTCTGCTACATCACGCCAAAGCTGGCACCATCATCGCCCGCCAGGGGGACCAGGTGAGTCTGACCCTTGATCTCTGACCCTGCAGCTCTGACCCGAGACCTCTCTCTCCCCCTCTCTGGTCTCTGATCCTTGCCTTTTCACCTTACATGTAGACCTCTCAGTCTGTGATTTCCAACCCCTGACCTTTGGATCCTATGATTCTGACCCCCAGCCCTCCCTCCCCAAGTCCTGTGGACCTATTTACCTTTCCCCTCCAAACTTGAACCTTTTACACTAGGACCCCCACCCCAAGATCTCTCTTCCCTGCCCTTGGCCATTCCTACAACCTCCATTTTTCTGACCTTCGAAATCTACAACATATTCTGATGCTGTATTTCTTATCCTAGGTCCCTGCTGGGATGGGGGTGGGTGGGGCTCACTAAATGGGTGCGGGTGTGAATCTGGCCTGGAGGCCAGGAACCAGCCCTATGAGCCCCACGAGCTGGATTTCATTGCCCCTTGATGACACGCAGGAGGTGGAGGAAACCACTAATCTGCCCATTCTCCAGATGGGGAAACTGAGGCCCTTTTGTGACATCACAGCTGGGGAGCACAGGGGAGGAGGGTTAGAGAGGGAACCAGAGTTGCAGCCCTTGGGTGACCTTGGGTGAATCATATAGAAACTTCTCATCTTTCCCACCTGTGGAATGGGGTCGGGGGTATGTGGCTCATAACTACCTGCAGGAACTGTTGTGAGGATCAAGCAGGAAGTACTCAGTTCTGAGCTGCTAGGGTGTGTGCAAGGGTGACCAGAGGGAGGTGTGCTGACAGAAGGATGGGGAGGTGACAGTAAGGGTGACATGACTTAAGTGCTGAAACCGCAGCAGCACCCCAGGCTCAGGAGAGGGAGGTCTGCGCTTGGAAGAGGGGATGGCCCAGCTGTTAGCTGGCTGGGCGATGGTGGTTTTTATTTTAATTAGATTCTAGTTGATTTGTTATATCACATGATCAGTTTGATTATATTGTCACTTTGAGCTGCTCAATGCAGAATGGGCTCCTTCCTGCAGAGTACATTTGGTGGCAGTTGTTCAAGGCCCGGCTGAGGAAGTGTGGTCACATCATGGCCCTTGCAGGGGCCCCTGGGCCCTGCTTATCTGGAAACCTCTGCTGGGCTCAACTCAGCCCAGCCCAGCCCAGCCCAGCCCAGCCTGCTAACATACCAGGCTGGTGTGCAACCATCAAAGGCTCCTCAGGGTCTTCAGGACTTTGTTAGGGACAAAGCTGGTCTGCTGTGCCCCTCCCCAAACCATGCACAGTGGGCGAGGTGGAGACAGTTTGGCCCACCCCCCTGGGATATTTGGCCACGTGGAGACTTTTTTTTAAGCTTTTCTTGAGTGTTTTTGAGATCAGGTTTTACTTATTTCCTTATTCATTTATCTGGCTGTGTCTGGTCTTAGTTGTGGCACACAGGATCATCCTGCGTCATGTGGGATCTTTTGTTGCGATGCATGGACTCTCTAGTTGTGGTGTGCAGACTCAGTTGCTCCACGGCATGTAGGATCTTAGTTCCCCAACCAGAGATCCAACCTGTGTCCCCTGCATTGCAAAGCGGATTCTTAACCACTGGACCACCAGGCAAGTCCCACAGGGTGACATTTTTGATTGGCTTGGGAGGGTGGTACCGTCACCTAATGGCTAGACACCAGGGATGCAAAAGGCACAGGCCAGCCCCCCACAACAGAATTATCCAGTCCAACATGTCAGTAGTGCCAACGTTGAGAAACCTTGCTTTCCACAAACATTTCCCAGAGTATATTTCACGGAACACCCCTATCACAAGGGATCTGAGTGCAACAGGTTTGGGGAACACGGGCTGTTTTAGTCCTTCTTGGAAGTGCCCAGTGAACTCATTAGCATATTCAAAGCTCTGAGAAGTCCTGCAGTTGGGGGGTGGTGAGGAAACATGTTTCCCAATCTGAGGATGAATGGCAGCCTAATACTAGTCACTCCCATTGTATCCCAAACCCAGGCTGGGAATTCTGTCTTAGAAGGTTCCAGCATGTGTGTATGTCCCCCACCCCTCCCAAGGATCCTTGCAGTGTTTTGGTGCTCACCAGGGCTTTGTGGGGTGTCGTACAGGTTTGTGTGCTGGATGAGGAAGGAACATTTCTGTCTCTAGGCAGTTTCAGTTCCTTACTTAAGAGGGTGGTACAGAGTGGTGTCCAGCTGGGCAGGCTAACCAGAGGGGAGAGGGGTATTTGCTGTGTCCCAGGCTTGCTGTGGAGAAGGCAATGGCACCCCACTCCAGTACTCTTGCCTGGCAAATCCCATGGATGGAGGAGCCTGGTGGGCTGCAGTCCATGGGGTCGCTAGGAGTCGGACACGACTGAGCGACTTCACTTGCACTTTTCACTTTCATGCATTGGAGAAGGAAATGGCAACCCACTCCAGTGTTCTTGCCTGGAGAATCCCAGGGATGGAGGAGCCTGGTGGGCTGCCATCTATGGGGTCGCACAGAGTGGGACACGACTGAAGTGACTTAGCAGCAGTAGCAGCAGTTAGCAGGCTTGCTGTAGGGCCAAAAAACACCAGCAGGGGTCCCCTGCCCTTGAGAAGCTCACAGATAGACCTTTCACTCAAAGGATGATACAGATTGTTGCTAAATCATATAGGCTTCGTGCTACAAAGGGGATGTCCTCAGTTCTACAACCTCTGATTTAGGCAGAGCAGTGTCTCTGAGGAAGTGACCTCCAGTGAAGTAGGAAGAACAAAGAGAAATTAACTAGGTGCAAGGGGGAGGAAAGAACATTTTAGGCAGAGGGTACAGTTTGTGCAGATGTCCTGTAGTGGAGCTGTCCCATCTGGAAAACAAAGGAAAACCAACAAGGTTGGAGCAGAACACAGGAATTGAGAACAAAGGGGTTTTTTGTTGTTGTTTTGTTTTGCACCAGTCAGCTTGTGGGATCTCAGTTCCCTGACCAAGGATTGAACCTTGGCTTCAGTAGTGAAAGTGCCAAATGCTAACCACTAGACCACCAGCGAACTCCCCAAAGGGGATTTTTTTTGTGTGTGTGATAATTTTAGAGCTGTAATTCACACATGATACAGTTCACCCATTTGAAGAGTACAATTCAGTGGTTTTTAGTATATTCAGAGTTGTGCAACCATAACCACTGTCGATTTGAGAACATCCCTTTAAAGAGAAACACCACACTCTAAAGCCATCGATCTCCTACCTCCTAACCAGCCGCAGCCCTAAGCAACTACTGATCTTATGTTTCTATAGATTTGCCTGTTCTGGACACTTCATATAAATGGAATCAAACAATATGTGGCCCTTTGTGTCTGGGATTCTTTCCCGTAGTATGATGTTTTCAGGCTTCACCCATGTTGTGGCATGTGTCAGTGCCTTATTCCATTACTGCTGCTGCTAAGTCGCTTCAGTCGTGTCCGACTCTGTGCGACCCCATAGAGGGCAGCCCACCAGGCTCCGCTGTCCCTGGGATTCTCCAGGCAAGAACACTGGAGTGGGTTGCCATTTCCTTCTCCAATGCATGAAAGTGAAAAGTGAAAGTGAAGTCGCTCAGTCATGCCTGACTCTTAGTGACCCCATGGACTGCAGCCTACCAGGCTCCTCTGCCCATGGGATTTTCCAGGCAAGAGTACTGGAGTGGGCTGCCGTTGCCTTCTCCGATTCCATTACAGCTGAATACTATTCCATCATAGAAATGAACCACATTTTGGTTCTCAGTTCATCTTCTGATGGACATTGAGTTATTTCCACCTTTTGGCTAGTATGCATAATAGCGTGATTCAGGTATGAACATTATGTACACATGTCTGTGTGGATATATTTTCATTGTGTCCTAGAGTTGAGTTGCTGGGTCATAGGGCAACTCTGGAGAAGGAAATGGCAACCCACTCCAGTATTCTTGCCTAGAGAATCCCATGGACAGGAGCTTAGCAGGCTACAGTCCATAGTGTCACAAAGAGTAGGACATGACTTAGCATGCATCATGTGGTGATTTGTAATGTTGAGCATCTTCATAGGATCACTAGCCATTCATACATCCTTTGGAGAAACGTCTATTTGGAGCCTTTGCCCGTTTTTAAAATTGTGTTGTCTTTTTAGTGTGGAGTTGTAAAAATTCTTCACATATTCTGAATAGCAGACCCTTAGCAGATATATGATTTGCAAATGTTTTCTCCTAGCCTGTGGGTTTCCTTTCAGTTGATAGTGCCCTTTGAAGCTCAAAAGTTTTTAACTTGGATGAAGTCCAGTTTATCCGTTTTTCATTTTGTCACTTGGGCTTTTAGTATCATATCCAAGATTCCATTGCGTCCACGGTCCAGTGTGACCATGATTGACTCCTGTGTTTTCTCCTTAGAGTTGTATAGTTTAAGCTCTCACATTCATGTCTTTGATCCATTTTGACATGATGAAAGGTGAGGCTGCAACTTTGTTCCTTTCCATGTAGCTATGCAGTTGCCCAGCACAAGCAAAGAGGACCTAAGCTCAGCCATGCTCCTATGTAGCCGGTCTTCCCAGCCTCTTGCTGACCCTGTTGAAAAGAATTCCTGCCTCTTAATCTGGGCTGCGATGGGTGATCTATTAGCAGCATCTGGCACCCCACTCCATTTGCCTAGAAAATCCCATGGGCGGAGGAGCCTGGTAGGCTGCAGTCCATGGGGTCACTAAGAGTCAGACACGACTGAGAGACTTCACTTTCACTTTTCACTTTCATGCATTGGAGAAGGAAATGGCAACCCACTCCAGTGTTCTTGCCTGGAGAATCCCAGGGACGGGGGAGCCTGGTGGGCTGCCGTCTATGGGGTCGCACAGAATCGGACACGACTGATGCGACTTAGCAGCAGCAGCAGCAGCAGCTGTGGGTGCTGAATGGGAATATAAATACATGTGCTGCTCAGCTCAGTGCTATGGAGGGCCTTCACTACCTCCAACTTTTCTTTCCTTAACCTTTTCCGAGCTCACAGACCCGAGCTGTGGGTGGAGTGTTGCCCGGATGCCCATCTCCTGGCCCCTCTCCCACAGGATGTGAGCCTGCACTT
The DNA here is from genome assembly GCF_003369695.1 of Bos indicus x Bos taurus. Lineage (NCBI taxonomy): Eukaryota > Metazoa > Chordata > Mammalia > Artiodactyla > Bovidae > Bos > Bos indicus x Bos taurus. The sequence continues at coordinate 94,127,597 of NC_040082.1, read as the reverse complement.
TGTGCTGTGGGGCAGTCTGCACGTGTACCAGCGCATGATCGACAAGGCCGAGGACGTGTGCCTGTTCGTGGTACAGCCCGGGGAGCTAGTGGGACAGTTGGCTGTGCTCACCGGCGAGCCCCTCATCTTCACGCTTCGAGCCCAGCGTGACTGTACCTTCCTGCGGATCTCCAAGTCCAACTTCTACGAGTACATCCTGGGCCCGATGTTGGGGCGGGGGTGACTCAGGGGGTTCCCCGACCAACTCCATTCTGCCCTACATGAGGCTATGCCTCTGACCCTCCACACTTTTCAACGGCACTTGAAAAGCCGTTTTCACTTTTTGAGCCCTTCCTGTCCCACCCCCCAGGCCATCACCCAACTCAACACTCCCTATCGGCTGTTCCTGGGCGCCCCCAGGCCCATGCGCCCCTGCCCTTTGCCTGCAGGATCATGCGTGCACAGCCCAGCGTGGTGCTGAGCGCCGCACAAACCGTGGCCGCCAGGATGTCGCCCTTCGTGCGCCAGATGGACTTCGCCATCGACTGGACAGCGGTGGAGGCGGGACGCGCACTGTACAGGTGCAGCCCCCGCCCCTACCTCTTCCTTCAGGTCCTGCCTACCTTCCTACTCTGACACCCGCACCCCCACCGCAGGCAGGGAGACCGTTCAGACTGCACCTACATCGTGCTCAACGGGCGGCTGCGTAGTGTCATTCAGAGGGGCAGCGGCAAAAAAGAGCTGGTGGGCGAGTACGGCCGCGGGGATCTCATAGGAGTGGTGAGCGTGGCCCCACCCACTGATCTCTAACCTCTTCCAGTCCAGGTTCCCCCCACCCCCAACATATATTTCATCCCAGACAACAGGATGGGGCACTAAACGCGCAGCACCCCCCCCCACCCCCCGCCTCTAACCTTCTGTACTCCACTTTCTCCAACTGCTTTCCATGGGGCGGGGAGATGGGGGCAACCTCATCAGCGTAGTGAGGGACCCTCACCCGGTGTGGCACCCTCTCCTGGCCTCTCTTTCCCCGAGCTCGGAGATGGATAGCGAGGCTTCGTTCCGCCTTCTGTCTGCACCCACAGTCGGTCTTCCCCTTACCTATCAGCCTCCTGGCTCATTCAGCCCTGGTCACACACGCGATCCCCTAGGTGGAGGCGCTGACAAGGCAGCCACGTGCCACGACGGTGCACGCGGTGCGCGACACAGAGCTGGCCAAACTCCCCGAGGGCACCCTGGGCCACATCAAACGTCGATACCCGCAGGTGCAGCTCGTTGGGCTGGGGGCTGTTCTCCTAATGGAGATGGGACAGATGAGTGGGGGTGTGGCCCTAGAGAGGGCGGGGCCTAATGGGTGGGGAGGGGGTTCGGGTGCAGATGGAGCCCTAGGGAGGAGCTGAAGCCTCCAAGTGAGGGGCGGGGCTCGTGGGGTGGGGCCCAGGTAACGGACCCAGGCGCCCTGGTCAAGAAGGAAAAAGTGGTACTCGCAGAGTTGCTCCTGCAGTCTAACTGGACCGCCGGCCTCCAACGCCCCAGGTCGTGACCCGCCTCATCCACCTGCTGAGTCAGAAGATTCTGGGGAATTTGCAGCAGCTGCGAGGACCCTTCCCAGGTGGGAGCCTGCAAGCGCCCGGGAATACTGGGGGATGTAGTCCAACGCCGCAGAACGTGCTGGGGGAGGGAGCCTTGAGCCTAGGGCATGCTGGGAGGTGGAGTCCGGCGTATAACCTGCTCTGGGTGGAGCTTGAAGCAGGAAATGGCAATCCGAGTTCTAGTGCATGCTGGGGGATGAAGTTCGGGTTCCTGGGCATGCCGGGAAACGGAGTCCTGGAGCCAGGGCTGCTTCAGTTCAGTTCAGTCGCTCAGTCGTGTCCGACTCTTTGCGACCCCATGAATCGCAGCACGCCAGGCCTCCCTGTCCATCACCAACTCCCGGAGTTCACCCAAACTCATGTGCATCGAGTCGGTGATGCCATCCAGCCACCTCATCCTCTGTCGTCCCCTTCTCCTCCTGCCCCCAATCCCTCCCAGCATCAGGGTCTTTTCCAATGAGTCAACTCTTCGCATGAGGTGGCCAAAGAGTTTCAGCCTCAGCATCAGTCCTTCCAATGAACACCCAGGACTGGTCTCCTTTAGGATGGATGTTAGTGGAATCTAAAGCGTCAGTCATGACGAGAGGTGGGCGTCTTAGGGGCAGCCCGGTTCTGGGTGTCAGAGCTGGCTGGAGGATGGAGTCCACCTACTAGAAAAGGAACGCCTAGACTAACGTGTGCTGGGAAGTGTAGTTTGTGGGGTGGTGTTTGGGGCCTAGGGTATATTGGAAAGTGACTTCAATAGGTTACCAACATGGTGGGAGATGTGGTTCCTGGTCCTGGTGGATGCTGGGAGTTGTATTTCTCAGTTTCAGTGCATGCTGGGAGGTGTGGTTCCCTTCCAGGGCATACTGGGAGGTGAATTTTCCCAGCTAGGATACACTGGGAAGTGGTCGGATTTGAGGCGTGCAGAAATATGGGCCCGAGGTTTTCAATTATGGTGACCTGACCCTGGACTAGCCTAGGCAACCTCTACTTTCCTTTTTCGCCTGGGGGCTTCTGCCCAGTCAGCCCTGACACCTGGATCTCTTGGGTGGGGCCAAGGTGAGCCATGGCAACGAATCATCCCTACACCCAGAGTCTTCCCCGACAGACTTTCCCCCTAGTCCTACACTCTGTGCCCAAGTACACTTTCACTCCCACTCTGTTGGCAGGACACCCTTGATGTGATTCTGGGGCAGCTATGGGGCAGGGACTTTAAAAATTTCAGACCCCTGAGAACCTCTCTGTGATGCTACGAAGACAGTTTCTAGTGAGCATCTAGTGTGTGCTGGGCATCCTGCAGTGTGCAGGGTGGTGGGAAAGTACACAAGACAGACAAAGCCCCTAGAATGGCTTATGGCTTGGCTTGCAAGATAACAGTTTTTAAAATACAAAGAAAGAGTACAATGTCAGTTAAGGTACTGTGTAGAAAACGAGAGTCTTGCTGGGGCGTGACTAACCTAAGGAGGCAGGCTTTTCTGAGGACAATGAGCAGAGACTTGATAAATGAGATGGGACAAGACAAGACTCCGAAAGGGTTTGGTGGTGTTGAAACACTTTAAGGGGGAAAGTGAGTGAGGGGGAGGAATGGGCCAGGGCAAGTCTTGTAGCAACCAGAAAGGCATTTGAACTTGTTTAGATTGTTATAATCTGAGCAAACTCTGGGAGATAGTGAAAGACAGGAAAGCCTGGCATGCTGCAGTTTTTGGGGTCCCAAAGAATCGGACATGACTTAGCAACTGAACGACAACAACAGAACTGTTATAGGAATTGGTGGAGAAGAGGCAGTGAGAGGTCTGATCAAGAGATGGGGTCGATGTTTTAGTCTAAGGTGTATGCAGAGAAGCTGAGATGCAATAGGTGGGTCAGAAACATCTTTATCTCAGTCTAGTTCTGTGTTCAAGTCCTCTTAGTGGACAGAGACACCCCCCGCCCCACCCCGCCCAGGCGAGAATGGGTAGGGGCACAGATCAAGTCCATGTAGGCAGAGTGGAAAACAGAAAGGGTTATACAGTTGTGTAATGGATCCCCCTGAGGAGACTGGGCCAAAACTGAGGGTCAGATAACCACATCTTATCAAGGACAGTGGTTGAGGCTGTGGGACGAGGATTGAGACCATGATCTTCAGTATGGCGTCACTAAGCCTCAGCTGAGGGACAAGGAGAAGGGATTTCTGAGAAGGTAGGGGAGAGCTGACCTTTCCAAACACAGGACCGCACAGCAAATACCATCCTTTGGGGTCTCAGCAGGCTCGGGACTAGGTGTCCCCCCTCACTCGGAGCTCACCAACCCCGCCAGCAACCTGTCAACAGTGGCAGTGCTGCCTGTGTGTGCCGAGGTGCCCATGGTGGCCTTCATGCTGGAGCTGCAGCACGCTCTGCAAGCCATTGGTCAGTCGTGGGCAAGGGCAGGCCTTTGGTCTGCGTGGGGCAAGGCGCGTGTGGGTGGGGCATCGGTCAAGGAATGGAAATGCCTTGGTGGGTCAGGGTGGGGGTGGAGCTGGAACAAGGCCCTGTAAGCCAAGTAGGTGGTATTCTCTCATGGGAGAGGCCCCACCTCTGTTGGCCCAGGTTCCTAAACACCCTTCCTCACTCATCCATCTCCAGGCCCCACGCTCCTCCTCAACAGTGACATCATCCGGGCCCGCCTGGGGGCCTCTGCACTGGACAGGTGTGTGTTGGGGTATGGGGACGGGGAGCACAGGGATGAGCTCAGAACGTAGGATTCCTTCAGTTTCATTTGAGTTCTAGGCTGTGAAACAAGGAGCGTGGGCCCCCATCCCTCTGGCCACTGGGGAGACAGTGGGGTGAATTGGTCCCTAGAGGATGCAGTCATGTCTAGGCCTTGAATGTCCACATCCACGTCCCCACAGCAGTGGAGCTACATGGTCTCTGAGGGCACAGACCCCTGACCAGCCCCAAGATGACCCTCCCCACTCCCACCCTAGCATCCAAGAATTCCGGCTGTCAGGGTGGCTGGCCCAGCAGGAGGACACGCACCGCATCGTGCTCTACCAAACAGACACATCGCTGACGCCCTGGACTGTGCGCTGCCTGCGTCAGGCCGACTGCATCCTCATCGTGGGGCTGGGCGACCAGGAGCCCACACTTGGCCAGGTCCGGAGACCAGGCACAGTGACCCCTATCCCTGGGATCCCGCCCCAGGCCCTTGGGTGCCTGTGCCGGGCCATGTGCACCTTCACCATTGGGGCTAGGTGGCCAGGAACCCAGGGGGCCAGCTGTGGGGGGCGAGGAGGAAACCACCGGTGAGAGTGACTTCAGTCCTCCTCACTCCCACCCCCCCATGCAGCTGGAGCAGATGCTGGAGAACACGGCAGTGCGCGCCCTCAAGCAGCTGGTCCTGCTGCACCGCGAGGAGGGCGCAGGCCCCACACGCACTGTGGAGTGGCTCAACATGCGCAGCTGGTGCTCGGGACACCTGCATCTGCGCTGTCCGCGCCGCCTCTTCTCACGCCGCAGCCCGGCCAAGCTGGTGAGGGGTGCTGTGGGGCGCAGGTCCACTGGCAGAACCCTTCGGGGGCGTGGCTAGTGGAGGGGCATGGCTTAGAGGCCAGAGGGGCGTGGCGGTGTGTTGAAGGTCCAGAGGGTGCCTCTTACACCCCAATCCTTATACGCCGTGTCTCTCTCCCCTCATACCAGCATGAGCTCTATGAGAAGGTTTTCTCGAGGCGCGCAGACCGGCACAGCGACTTCTCCCGCCTGGCGCGGGTGCTCACGGGCAACACCATCGCCCTGGTGCTGGGCGGGGGCGGAGCCAGGTGAGGGGTGCGGTCAGTGCCGGCACGGGCGGGACCAGGTGCCTTGAGGGGTGGAGCTGACTCCTTGAGCAGGATCCCACAGGGACTCGGCTAGCACCACGTTCCTTGCTGGTGGTGGAGACTGGAGGAGATTCCTGGGGGTGGGGCTTAGGGGATCCCCAGCAAGTCACTGAGTCTCCTCCACCGTGCAGGGGCTGCTCACACATCGGGGTGCTGAAGGCATTAGAGGAGGCGGGGGTCCCCGTTGACCTGGTGGGTGGCACGTCCATCGGCTCCTTCATCGGGGCCCTGTACGCCGAGGAGCGGAGCGCCAGCCGCACTAAACAGCGGGCCCGGGAGTGGGCTAAGGTGTGCGTTATGGGGAAGGGGTGGGGAGGTGATGGGGAAGGGTCCCCCCACCCCAGGAGCACCCTGAAAAACCTGACCTCAGAGGGGCTTCTGGACTTCTCCTGACCCTCCCTGACTTAATCCTGTGAAGCCCATCCAGATGCTTATAGAGATACCTCCAGGACCTTGGATGACCCCTGTGACTTCCAGGCTAGTGATCCTAGCCCCCAGCTCCCAGCTAGAACAATCAAGACCCTTAAAGACCTACTAGTCAGTGACCCCCAAGTAACTCCTGTTTGACCCCAGCTCGCTCCTCACCCCTAGAGCATGACTTCGGTGCTGGAGCCTGTACTGGACCTCACCTACCCCGTCACCTCCATGTTCACGGGGTCAGCCTTCAACCGCAGCATCCACCGTGTCTTCCAGGACAAGCAGATCGAGGTACATACTTCCCCCATGCCCCCCCCCCACCCCTACCCCTCCCCATAGGCGTACCCAGTCCTCCTGGATCGCGGTCCCTGTTCCTGCAGGACCTGTGGCTGCCATACTTCAATGTGACCACGGATATCACCTCCTCAGCCATGCGTGTCCACAAAGATGGTGCGTGCCCCCAGGCGGCCCAACCACAACCACTGGGGCCGTTTGGGGAGTGGGTGCTGGGGGGGCAGCCAAGTTGTTAACATGAGTGACCATCCCTCCTGGCCTGATTGCTGAGCACTAACCGTCACCCACTAATGCCCCAGAGGGCCCCAGGTATGTCTGTCCTGGGGAGGGCGGGGGGGTTGGGAGACTTGTCGGGCGCCTCACCCCCTCACCCCCCGTCCCCGCAGGCTGCGTGTGGCGCTACGTCCGGGCCAGTGCCTCCTACTGCCCCTACCTGCCCCCGCTCTGCGACCCCAGGGACGGGCACCTGCTGGTGGATGGGTGCTTCGTCAACAACGTGCCAGGTCAGCGAGCCCACGGGGCTGGCCGGGCCTCTGAGTGCGTCTGAGTGTGCCTGTGCGTGTCTGTGTCTGTGTGTCCCGCTGGGCAGGCTCCCTGTGGCGATACGTGCGTGCCAGCATGACTCTCTCGGGCTACCTGCCGCCGCTGTGCGACCCCAAGGATGGGCACCTCCTCATGGACGGCGGCTACATCAACAACCTGCCAGGCAAGTAGCCACCTGCTCATCCCCCTGTGTGGACACACGGGCGAGCTCACAGCTGGTATGTGCATGTGTAGGATGCACGCATGTGCTGTGCTGGACATGCACATACACACACAAATGGGTGGGGTGCCTCCACCACCAGCTTTCTCTCACACCTGCTGACTTGAAGCATGCAGACAAGAGACAGGGGCATTTGCAACTTAAAATTCCATACACACAGAAGCGTGCAAACACAAGTAGACACCTATGCTGGCTACACAGACGCTTGAGGTCCCATAAGCCAGGGATCCACACAGTTCGCTTGCACACCAAGTTCAGCCCCCTGCCTGATTTTATAAATAAAGTTTTATTGGCACACAGCCACTCCCGGTCATTAACCTTTTGTCTGTGGCTGTGTCTGTGCAGCAGAGTCAAATAACTGCATCAGAGACCACACGGCCTAAAAAGCCAAAATAATTTTTCCTCTGGCCTTTTATGGTTTGCCAACTCTGGCACAGGCAGTCCAAATAGATACATGCACTCACACAACCACATTCACGTGAGCAGGTGTGTACAAACTCTGATGGACAGGCATGCTTGGACGCACAAGGAAACATACACAGACGTTGATCTAGGGCCATGTGAAAGGAATACAAACAGTACTGGGTGTGTGTACAGAGGTATACCCCACCCAGAGGTGGGTGTATTCACAAACATACAGACAAGAGTTGCATATATCTGATAAGGGTGCATACGGCACGCGTGCACACACAAAAACTTGTGAGGGACACAAGCAGTCTGATGGAGACTCAGGTGTCTTTGGGGAATGGGCATGGCTATAGGACCTGTCCATAGGCACCCCCACACACAGAGACCCTCAGTGGGGCACACAGACTGTGACCACAGCACCCCACACACACTGTGCCATCACCCCACCCCTTCCCCTATCCATCCTGCTCCCCTGAATCTCCTTGAACCAGCTCTTTGTTGTCTTGCCTCAGTCTTGAGGTCTCTTATTCTACCTGGATTCTCTATCCTTCCATATCTCTGGCCACTGATCTCTGTCTCTTTCTCCCACCTGTCTCTGTTGCTATCTCTGGTCCCCTGTGTTTCTCTTCCCTTGGCTGTGTCTCCTGGTATCTTTTTTTGTTTTTAGCTGCTCTGGGTCTTCATTGTGGTATGTGGGCTCTTTGGTGAGGTATTTAGACTTTCTCTAGTTGCAGTGCAATGGGGCTTCTCCAGTTGTGGCACAAGGGCTTAGTTGCCCTGCAGCATGTGGGATCTTAGTTTCCTAACCAGGAATCGAACTCATGTCCCTTGCATTGGAAGGTGGATTCTTAACCACTGGACCAACAGGGAAGTCCCTCTCTGGGTGTCTTTATTCCCACATCTCCCTGTCAGTTTCCTTCCACCACTGTCTCCCTGCATCTCAGACCCACTGTCTGTTTCCATGACTGATCCCTTCACCTTTCTTTCCTGATGTCCTTACTATACTCTCTCTCTCTGTCACTCTCCTTCCATGTCTCTGTTCCCCATGCATCTGACTTCGTGTGTCTTTCCACAGTGATTTTGTCCCTGTGCTCCATCTTCTCCATTCCCTTGGCCCTGGTTCCCCAAACCCCAAAGCGCCAACACCCAACCCCACTTCCCACACATCATCAGCCTCTACATCCATCCATACATACCCCTTTGCATGCCTACATGTCGTTCACATGGTTTTTTAGCATGACCATGTGAGTGATGGTGTTTGTGGGACTGGATTGATCTTCCCTGCCCCGGTACTGGTGGGGAGCCCCCAGCTGACTCCCTGGCCCCACAGCGGACATCGCCCGCAGCATGGGTGCCAAGACAGTCATCGCCATCGACGTGGGGAGCCAGGACGAGACAGACCTTAGCACATACGGGGACAGCCTGTCTGGCTGGTGGCTTCTGTGGAAGCGGCTGAATCCCTGGGCAGACAAGATCAAGGTTCCAGATATGGCAGAGATCCAGTCTCGCCTGGCCTACGTGTCCTGCGTGCGACAGCTGGAGGTTGTGAAGTCCAGCTCCTACTGTGAGTACCTGCGCCCACCCATCGACTGCTTCAAGACCATGGACTTCGGGAAGTTCGACCAGATCTATGTGAGTTGGTGAGAGCCACCTGGTGACAGTGTGGTGGGCCGGTAGACCTTTACTTCTGAAAGCCCAAAACCACAGAAGGGGAAATAGTCTAGGGCTTTGTTTGGGATCTAGGGGGAATAGAACGGTAATCCATTAGTGATGTCTACAATGAGTGTCACAAGGGGGCGTGGCTGCACATGCGCTATATATCAACTACCAGGCAAGTTGCGCGGCCTGAAGCACAGTGTAGAGATTTCTAACACCATTTCTGTGTTGGTGGGAATAAACACCATGGTCAGTTAGTAATGTCTGCCACAGGTTTGTGATGCACTGAATGCAGTAGTGTGTAATGTGCCACTGGTCCAGAAAAATGGATCTTAGTGCATGCCAAGAGAAAATGGTCAGTAGCTGGGGACTTCCCTGGTCCAGTGGTTAAGATTCAGAGCTTCTGCTCCAGGGGGCGTGGGTTCAATTCCTGGCTGGGGAACTATGATCCTGCCTGCCACATAGTGCAGCCAAAAAGAGAAAAAAGAAAGCATCAGTAGCTGCCTGTCCAGTGCGCTGAGTAAAAAATGTTTGATGCCCTTTCCAGGCTCACTGGGAAGGCAAGCCATGATGGATTAGTGATGTCTGTAGTGGGCATGGGAGATGGTGATATTTAGGGGTATAGCACATATTTGCAAGGGCTTCCCTGGTGGCTCAGATGGTAAAGAATCTGCCCACAGTGCCAGAGAGCCAGGTTCCATCCCTGGGTCAGGAAGACCCCCTGGAGAAGGGAATGGCTACCCACTCCAGTATTCTTGCCTGGAGAATTTCATGGACAGTGGGGACTGGTGGGCTACCGTCCATGGGGTCACAAACAGTCGAGCATGACTGAACGACTAATACTTAATTGTAGAGCTTGAAATAAGCTTACACACTGCCACCTGTCCTTTGACACTTGACACACTCCGTGGGGCTGAGTTGGGAAAGAAATGTGCTAAGACAGATTAGTAATGTTTGGTAGGGGCACAGGATCACAGGACATGGGGGTGAGTGTGCTAAGTACACCCAAGTCTGAACTTTATGTAGTCTCAAATGCCAGGTCCTACAGAGCAGCAGGCTTCTGAGGGGCCAGGGGAGGAGCAGGCATGGTGGGGATAAGCAGAGAGGAACATTCTGGGGGTTGCACACATGGCCCCAAGCCCCCTTCATTTCCTGCAGGATGTGGGCTACCAGTATGGATCGACCGTCTTTGGGGGCTGGAGCCGGGGCGACATCATTGAAAAGATGCTCACAGACCGGTGGTCTGCCGACCTGAACGAGAGCCGCCGTGCAGACGTAAGCTTGCGCCTTCCTCCATCAGCAGGGCCCCTCTGACAACAGATTCCCCCCCAACCCCAGTTCCCTCTGGACCCCGGCCCACCCCACCCCCACCCCCCGAACACACACACCTCAGATGACCGCCGAGAGCCTCATCCACATTACCCGGCAGGTGCTCGCCTTCCCCAGCTCTGGCTTCACCGACTTGGCGGAGATAGTGTCCCGGATCGAGCCGCCCACCACGAGCTACGTTTCGGTTTCCGACGGTTGTGCTGATGGTGAGGGACCGAGGGCCACCCTAGGAGGGTGGGGATGATGTACGTGGCCGGAGAGGTCAGACCAGTCCTGAGCCGCGTCAACTTCACCCACGCCATTCCAGGGGAGGAGTCGGACTGTCTGACGGAGTATGAGGAGGACGCGGGCCCTGAGTGCTCACGGGACGAAGGGGGCTCTCCGGAGGGCGCAAGCCCCAGCACTGCCTTGGAGATGGTGAGAGGAGGATGGCCCGGGCCCCCCTCCCCACCGCCCGCGCAGTGGGGAGACTCTGCTGATGTGCCCCCCCGGCCTGGGCTGTGTGATGACACATGCAGGGCGTGGGGGGCCACCCCTTGTCCCCACAGGAGGAGGAGAAGTCGATCCTCCGGCACCGGCGCTGGCTGCCGCAGGAACCCTCCAGCCCTGCTGCAGATACCTGAGGACCTCCAGAGGGGTCCCTGCCTTGAGCTAGACAAGGGGTGAGCCCTATGGGGGTGGCTCACTCCCCCTCTGCCTGCTGCTATGCCTGTGGCCCTTTGGGTCCCCCTTGACCCCCAGGGCCCACACACTGGACTGGCCTGTCCCCCCTCCCTGGCATGGGGGAGGGGCAGCACTGCACTGATGACCCTCGATCAGTCACACCAATAAACCTTCCCCTCTTAGAAGTGGCCTTATGTCATCTTTGGGTTCAGGGGGCACCTCACTCCGCCTTCCATGCTCAGGATGGTGGAGGCTGGCACTGAAAACAGCCTTGAGCTTGTCACAGTGACCAGTGCTCCCAGCCTTGGGCTGAACATCCCCCACTCCCAGTGGGAGTGGCCTGTAGTCCCACTCAGTGCAGGCTCTGGACCACACGGCCTGCAGATGCTGTGTGCCTCTCTGGGAATCACGGATGCCCATTCTGGCACCCCTCATTCTCCATACTAGGTTCCCACAGCCTTCGCCCCTTGACTAGTCCTACTGTGTGCAGAAGCTCCATGTCTTCTATGTGTTCCTATTGTGTGTTCTCCTGAGCCTGGTCCCCAGAGGATGTCCCATACATACACGCATAAACGGAGCTCAAGAACTTTACTCTCGGAGGCTCCCAGCCAGGTTCCTCTACTGCGTGCTGCTGGCCTGTTGGGGCTCCCCATCACTGCCTCCCCGGAGCCAGAGCGGGGATGTGACAATGGCTGGGCTCATTCACAAGACTATCTTGCGGACAGCGAGGAACCCTGGATGATTTTTTGTTTGTTTAGTTGTGTGTGTATGATTTATTATAAAATATACATCACATAGGAGACTTCCCTGTCCATCCAGTGTTTAAGACCCCATGCTTCCAGTGCAGGGAGCATGGGTTCGATCCCTGGGTGAGGAACTAAGATCCCACATGCCATGTGGCATGGCCAAAAAAGGTAAATAAAATTTTATATGTATATGTTTTAAAATTTTTTTCTTTTTAATTGAAGTATAGTTGGTTTACAATGCTGTGTTAGTTTCTGGCACACAGCAGAGTGATTCAGTTATATATAAGCCATACATTCATTTTCAGATTCTTTTCCCTTACAGATTGTTATAAAATACTGAGGATAGTTCCCTGTGCTATACAGCATGTCCTTGTTGGTTATCTGGTTTTTTTAATAAAGTGAGAGTGAGTGTTTTTATTGACTCACTATTTACCTGGCTGTGTCAGGTTCTCATTGTGGCATGCGGAATCTTCGTTGTGTCATGGGAGATCTTTCACTGTGGCACACAGACTCTAGTTGCAGTGCACAGACTTTACTAGTTGTGGCACATGGGCTTAGTTGACCCTGGGCATGTGTGAAGTGAAAGTGTTAAGACCCCGTGGACTGTAGCCTGCCAGGCTCCTCTGTCCATGGGATGTTCCAGGCAAGAATACTGGAGTGTGTGGCCATTTCCTTCCCCAGGGGATCATCCCATTTGTTTAAAATGTATTCATTTTAAAAACGTATTTATGGTTGCTGTGGGTCTTCATGGCTTTTGGCACAGGCTTTCCTCTAGTTGTGTGGAGCAGGAGCTGCCCTTTGTTGTGCATGGACTGCTCATTGCTGTGGCTTCTTGTTGCGAAGCACAGGGTTAGGCACACAGACTTCAGTAGTGGTGGCTCGTGGGCTTAGTTGAAATCTTCCTGGACCAGAGATTGAACTTGTGTACCCTGAATGGCAGGTGGATTCTTATCCACTGCCTCACCAGGGAAACCCCCATTTGTTTATTTTCTGTTTTTATTTCCATTACCCTAGGAGACAAATCTAAAAAGATATTCCTGTGGTTTCTAAGAGTGTCCTCCCTATGTTTTCCTCTAGGAGTTTTATAGGATCCATTCTCATATTTAGGTCTTTAATCCATTCTGATTTTCCTTTTGTGTATGGTATTAGAGAATTTTCTAATTTCATTCTTTTACAGGTAACTGTCCGGTTTTCCCAGCACCTCGTATTGAAGAGATTGTCTTTTCTCCTTTGTATATTCTTGCCTCCTTTGTTGTAGATTAATTGACCATAGATGCATGGGTTAAGGCCTCTTTTCTGTGTAAGGTGACACATTCATAGGTTCCAGGAATTAAATTTTTGGAGATATTTTGCCTAGGTTAAAGCGTCTGCTTGCAATGCGGGAGACCTGGGTTCGAACCCTGGGTCGGAAAGATTCCCTGGAGAAGGAAATGGCAACCCACTCCAGTACTCTTGCCTAGAGAATCCCATGGACAGAGGAGCCTGGTGGGCTATAGTCCATGGGGTCGCAAAGAGTCAGACATGACTGAGCGACTTCACTTTCACTTTCACTTGCCTACCATAAGTTCCTAGGAGAAAAGAATGGCAACAGCAACCCACTCCAGTATTCTTGCCTGGAAAATTCCATGGACAGAGGAGTCTGGCAGGCTACAGCCCATGGAGTCACAAAGAGTCAGACACGACTGAGTGACTAACACTTTCACTTTATAAGTTCCTAAGTTCACAAGCTAAGCCAATAGGAGACTCTCAGTGAATAATGGTTGTTACTAGGATGATCAGTAGATCATTATTGACATTATCACTATTTATACCTGGAACTTCAGCATCTCGAGGGTGGGAACTTAGTCTCCTGTGTCTTCATTGTTGAATCAATGATGTCTCCCTTTTGGGGAACAGTGTCTCAGCGTGTCAGCACCATGGACAGCGAGGGTGCTATCCCAGGTGCTCCCAAGGCCCACCTCCCTCTTCCTTCACCTCCAAGCCTCTGATATCCCTGCCCTCTTCAGATCCTGGGGAACACATTAAGCTGAAAATTAAGCCCCGGTTTGTACCCTGCAGACATCTCCACCATAATTGCCCCCCACTCCATGTTCACTTGCTCCTCCAATTCCACTAGCATTTCTTCTGCAACTCAAACTCTTCATAGATTCCTGCCTTGGAGCTCTTTACTCTGTGTAGTTGAATAAGTCTATTCTCAAATATTGCCTCTTCAGATTGTCTGAAAGTACTGTCTAAATCAGTTTCCCCACTCCCACTGCCCTGTTTTCTTGCCTTTTTTTATTTTTAAAAAATCTTTTGGCAGCACTGTGCAGCATGCATGATCTTAGTTGTTTGACCAGGGATCGAACCTGTACACCCATATTGGGAGCATGGAGTCTTAATCACTAGACTTCCAGGCAAGTCCCCTCCATGCCTTTTTAAAAAAATAATTTTATTTATTTATAGCTGTGTGGGTCTTTGTTGATGTGCGGCTTTTCTCTAGTTGTGACAAGCAGGGGCTACTCTTTGGTTGCAATATGCAACCTTCTCATTGTGGTAGCTTCTTTCATTCCAGAGCATGGGTGGGCTCTAGGGAGCTCAGGCTTCAGTAATTGCAGTGTGTGAACTCAGTAGTGTAGCTCCTGGGCTCTAGAGCACAGACTCAATAGCTATGATGCATGGGCTTAGTTGCTCCATGGCATATGGGATCTTCCCAGACCAGGGATGAAACCTGTGTCTCCTGCATTGGCAGGCAGACTCTTTATCACTGAGCCACCAGGGAAGCCCCCTTCCTTGCCTTTTAATCATACTCACTGACCTCAGTTGCTTCGCTTGTTTATCATCTGCCTCTTTTTGCTCAAATATAAGTTCCAACCCTGGAGAAACCTTGTGTAGAAGAGCTTTTGGCCCATAGTAGGAATGTTTGTCTAATAAGATCAAGCTCTGGGGATGAAGCAAAGATACCTGAGATGTCCCTTATGCTCTAGGAATCTCGAGACCCCCCACTTGGAAGCCACATAACATCCTTTTTCCCTTAAGCACATATGAGCATCACCAGCAGCAGTAACAATGACAATTTTTGGAGAGAATTTCCATATATCATGTCTTGTGCTGATGCATACATATTCTCTCTTTGAACTCTCACAATAGCTCCATAGAGGATGTATATTATTATTATTATTATTATTATTATTATTATCCCATTTCATAGAAAAGATAACTGAAGCTCAAAGAGAGGGTTAAGTGACACAGTTGCTAAGAGATGGAGCTGGTTTTCATATTCAGAAGCTTAACCACCAACTTATACTATCTCCCTGGGAAATGGATTTGTTGAAGTTTCCTCACTAGGCCGCATTCCTGTGGACAGCACTTGATCCTCAGGAAAGAAGTCCTCTGTGGACCTGGAAAGAGTCCCCTGATCACTCAGCTCCCTTCTCTCACTGAAGCTGGGAAGGCTGGGACCCCTGGCACCTTGGAGTTGAAATTGAGTCTGTAATGGGGTGATTTTTGTTGTTGTTCAGTTGCTAAGTGGGGTCCAACTCTTTGTGACCCTGTGGACAGCAATATGCCAGGCTCCCCTGTCCTTCACTGTCTCCTGGAGTTTGTTCAGATTCATGTCCATTGAGTCGCTGATGCTGTCTGACCATCTCATCCTCTACCACCCCCTTCTCCTTTTGCCTTCTATCTTCCCCAGCTTCAGGGTCTTTTCCAATGAGCTGGCTCTTTGCATCAGGTGACCAAAGTATTGGAGTTTCAGCTTCAGTGTCACTCCTTCCAATGAATATTCAGGGTTGATTTCCTTTAAGATTTACTGGTTTTATCTCCTTGCAGTCCAAGGGGCTCTCAAGAGTTTTCTCCAGCACCACAATTAAAAAGCATCAATTCTTCTGTGCTTAGTCTTCTTTATGGTCCAACTCCCACATCCATACATGACTACTGAGAAACCATAGCTTTGACTATATGGACCTTTGTCGGCAAAGTGATGTCTCTGCTTTTTAATACACTGTCTAGGTTTGTCATAGCTTACCTTCCAAGGAGCAAACATCTTTTAATTTCATGGCTGCAGTCTCTGTCCACAGTAATTTGGAGCCCAAGAAAACAAAATCTGTCACTGCTTCCCCTTTTCCCCCTTATATTTGCTGTGAAGTGATCGGACTGGCTTCCATGATCTTAGCTTTTTCAATGCTGAGTTTCAAGCCAGCATCCCTCCAAATCTATATATTGAAATCCTCATCTCCAGGACATCAGAATGGGACTTTATCTGGAGATGGGATCTCTAAGAAGCAATAAAGTTGAAAGGAGATAATTCAGATGGGTCCTAATCTGTTATGTGACTGGTGTCCTTAAAAAGGGTGGGGGGAATTTGAACACAGACACACATAGAGGAAAGATGATGGGGAGACATAGGGAGAACATCACCTAAAAACCAAGGAACCCCTGAGACTTTGAGAAGCTGGGAGAGGGGCATAGAACAGATTTTCCCTTACTGCCCTCAGAAGAAATCAAGGCTGAAGCATCTTGATCTTGAACTTCTAGCCTCAAGAACAGAGATAATCCATTTCTGTTGTTTAAACTACCCAGTCTGTGGTCCCTGGCTGTGGCAACCCTATCAAATGAGTAGAGAGCCCTTGGTCGGACCCAGGTGCATGAGGTAGATGGGTTAGTGTATCAGTCAGGAAAATTTATGTTATACTAACCAGGGTGCATAAAATTTAGATTATGCAGATGACACCACCCTTATGGCTGAAAGTGAAGAAGAACTCTTGATGACAATGAAAGAAGAGAGTGAAAAAGCTGGCTTAAAACTCAACATTCAGAAAGTGAAGATCATGACATCCGGTCCCATCACTTCATGGCAAATAGATGGGGAAACAATGGAAACAGTGACAGACTTTATTTTCTTGGGCTCCAAAATCACTGCAGATGGGGACTGCAGCCATGAAATTAAAAGACAATTGCTCCTTGGAAGAAAAGTTATGACCAACCTAGACAGCATATTAAAAAGGAAAGACATTACTTTGCCAACAAAGGTCCATCTAGTCAAAGCTATGGTTTTTCCAGTGAACTGTGGTGTTGAAGACTATTGAGAGTCCCTTGGACTGCAAGGAGCTCAAACCAGTCATTTCTAAAGGAAATCAGTCCTGAATATGCACTGGAAGGACTGATGCTGAAGCTGAAGCTCCAATACTTTGGCCACCTGATGTGAAGAACTGACTCACTGGAGAAGACCCTGATGCTGGGAAAGATTGAAGGCAGGAGGAGAAGGGGTAACAGAGGATGAGATGGTTGGATAGCATCATTGACTCAATAGACATGAGTTTCAGCAAGCTCTGGGAGTTGGTGATGGACAGGGAAGCCTGGCATTCTGCAGTCTATGGTGTTGCAAAGAGTTGGACATGACTGAGCGACTGAACTGAACTGAACTGAACTGAACCAGGGTGCCTAAAGAATACAAAATTAATTTCTCACTCCCAGGATGTATCCATCACAGATCCACTGGGGATTCTTTCCCATGTACCTTCACTCCATGACCCAGGCGATGAAGCAGCCACTGCCTGGAATATGTCAGGACACCATAACAGAGGATAGGAACTCTCTGGAGGGTCTTGCGCCAGCCATTCAATACTCTGGCCCAGAAATGACACAGCATTTCTGTTCACTTCTCATTGGCCAGAATAAGTCATGTGGTCCCACCCAACTAAGAGAGAGCAGGAAAGAACAGCCCTACCCTGTGCTCAGAAGAGACAGCAATGGAAACATTTGATGAACATTCATCACTAATAGAGTTAGTCAGATTTCACTGGATCTTCTTGAGCTGTTTTGGCTACTTCTCTCTATTCCAGAGCTTGAGCCTCAGCTAACACTAAGAAATCTTGGGGTTCCAGAGGCCTGACCCGAACTCACAGAAGCTGGGAAAGAAGAGTGGAGCCAGAGGAGGCTGATGGAGCCAGGCTCACAAGAGGTGTGTGTGTGTGTGTGTGTTTCTAGCCAGGTCTCTGGAAATGCCCATATAGAGATTAGACAGCAAAGTGACAACTATGTTGGACCCCAGACATCTGGGAAGTTGAGTTTAAAAGACTTCTTATACATAGAGTTAGTTTATGGTCCAGAAATACCACTCCTAGGTTTCTACCCAAGAGATATGAAAGTATATGTCCACAGAAATGTTGTACATGAAAGTTCAGGACATCATTCTTCATAATAGCCAATCAGACGCCCAACCACTGATGACTGAATAAAAAAATTGTGGCATATCCATACAATGGGACATTTATTTGGACCTAAGTGGCACAGTGGTAAAGAATCCCCTTGCCAATGCAGGAGACACAAGAGATGCAGGTTCAGTCCCTGGGTTGGGAAGATCCCTGGAGTAGGAAATGGCAACCCACTCCAGTATTCTTGCCTGGGAAATGCCATGGACAAAGGAGCCCGGTGGGCTACAGTCCACGGGGTCACAAAAGAGTCAGACACAACTGAGCACAACAGAACAAAAAGGAATGAAGTACAGACACATGTTACAACATGGGTGAAACTTGAAAACACTGTGCCAAGTGCAAGAAGCTGGATACAAAAGGCCCCACGTTGTACTATTCCATTTGTAGGAGTGCTTCCATTAATATGAAATATCTAGAACAGGAAATCCCTGGAGACAGACAGATTAGCAGTTGTCAGGGTTTGGTGGGAGGGGAAATAAGGAATGACTGCTAATGAGCTTGGGGTTTCTTTCTGAGGTAACGGAAATGTTCTCTTTTTTTTCCACCCAGCTTTTTTTTTATCAAGGTATAATTGACAAAATTATAAGATATTGTAAGTGTGCCATATGATAATGTATACACTGAAAAATGATACCCTCCGTCTAGTTCATTAATACCTCCATCACCTCTCATATTTACTTTTTTTTTTTATTTTGGGGTGAGAACACTTCAATTCTACCCTCTTGGTCAGTTTCAGTCATACCATACAGTGTTGTTAACAGTAATTACCATGTTATACATTAAATCCTCAGAGCTATCTATTCATCTTCTAACTGAAAGCTTATACTCTTTACCAACATCTCCCTATTTATCTCACCCCCAGCGTCTGGAAACTTCTTTTCTCCTCTCCGTTTCTATGAGCTCTACTTTTTTCCTTTAGATTCCACATATAAGTGATTGCAGGACTCCCGCGGTGGGCCAATGATCGAGACTCTGTGCTTCCACTACAGGGGACATGGTTCCATCTCTGGTCAGGGAACTAAGACCCCACGTGCTGCGTTGAGCAGCCAAAAATTCTTAAAAAGTAAGTGACTGCAGTATTTTTCTTTCTCTGTTTAGTTTATTTCACATAGCACAATGCCCTCCACGTTTGTCCATGTTGTTGCAAATGACAGAATTTCATTCTTTTTAAAGGCTGAATCATATTCCATCCCCTATATAGTGGGGGAAAGACGTATCCCATTTTCCTTATCTCTTCATCCATCAAGGAACACTTCGGTTGTTTTCATACCTGGGCTATTGTGAATAATGCTGCTATGAAATAGGAGTGCAACTATTTCTTCTGGAAAAAGGTATCATTTCCTTTGGATGTAGATCCAGGAGTGGGATCGCTGGACCATATGATAGTTCTATTTTTAATTTCTCGTGGAAACCTTACTACTGTTTTCCACCGTGGGTGCACTGATTTACATTCCCACCGACAGTGCACGAGGGTTCCCTTTTCTCCACATCCTGTGATAGAAATGTTTTCAAATTGATAGTGATGATGGTTGCACAACTCGGAATAGACTAAAACTCACTGAACTGTACACTTTCAATGGGTGAATTGAATATTATATGAATTAGATCCACAGACAGGGCAGGGGACCTTTGGGAACAGAGGACTTCGTGATCAAAAACAGGGACCTGGGGGAATTCCCTGGTGGTCCAGTGATTAAGACCCCACACTTGCACTGAAGGAGGCATGGGTTCGGCCCCTGTTTGGGGAACTAAGATCCTGCACTCTCTATGGCACAGCCAAGAAACAAACAAAACAAAAACCAACCAAATAACAGCAAGAAAAAAATAGGCACTTGGACATTTCTCCAAGCAGGTGAGGAGCTGTACCTTGCCAGCAGGTTGATTCAAATTCCTCATCTGTGTCTTTTACATAATTTTTGTCCCCAACTCAAAGGGTTACTTTGTGATGTAAGTAAAATGGAACAGAACTTCTTAACAGGAGGGCAGGCAGGTGAGTGTGCGCGCGTGCACACACACACACACACACACACACACACACACACACCCTCCCTGGATCACCTCATCTCTCTACCACCTACCACCAGGGGGCGATCCTGCCATAATGTTTGAGTGTTCAGTCCCCACAGCTGGCTCCTTCCAGGGTGGAGCTTTCCTCTGCTGGCTCTGTTTGCATTAAGTGTGGAGTCCCAAGCTGACTCCCTTTTTGGTCTTTTAAGATAAACAACGCTTATTGGGAAGGGGTGCTTTTTCTCATTATAAAATGATTATCAGTGCGCTTAGCATAAAATTTATGACCACATAAAGCATAAAAATAAAGGTAATATGTGTTCACTTGGAAATACATATTCATGACACATGCTCCTTAGACCATTCTGAAAACATGAAACATAAAAAAAGAGAAGTCGTCTGAATTCTATCGCCCAGAGGTGAACATTGCTAATATTTTCTTCTTTCTCAGTTTCTTACTCTTGTTGTTCAGTCGCTCAGTCGTGTCCAGATCTTTGCAACCCCGTGGACTGCAGCATGCCAGGCCCCTCTGTCCTTCACTGCCTCCCAGAATTTGCTCAGACTCATGTCCTACTGAGTTTCCGATGCCATCCAACTATCTCATCCTCTGTTGCCCACCCTATGTTCTGGTTTAAATGTTCCGGTTTTGCTTTTTTTGAAACTGAGAGCCATGAAAGAAAAGACAGACAGATTTGATGACATGGAAACACGCTGAACAAAGACAAAAGGGCCAACAGAGCTGCATCCCTGAAGGAAATATTTGCAACATAAATGATAGCAAAAGGGCAATTATTGCTAATGTTTTATTAACTGCTCACTGAATACTGGATACTCTTCTTGGCCTTAGTATACATAAAGTAATTTAATCCTCAACCCTATGAGATGGATACTATCATTATCTCTATCTTACAGATGAGAAACAGGGACACAGAAAGGTTAAGTGACTTACCCAAGGTCACAGAGTCAGTAAACAACCGAGCTGGAAGCAAAGCAGCTTGGCCATGGAGTTCATATTCCTAACCCCTACGTCATCATGCCTCTTTATATAAATTAGGTTGACATCTGGACTGTGCAAGCGGGCTAGAAATATAAATAGAAAAAAAAAAAGACAGCAACATGCTCAGTCTCACTAGTAATCAGACAGATTTTAATCCTCATTCTTTAACTTGTGCTGTGCTCAGTTGTGTCTGATTCTTTGTGGCCCTGTGGACTGCAGCCCACCAGGTTCCTTTGTCCGTGGAACTTTCCAAGCAACAATACTGGAGTTGGTTGCCATTTCCTACTCCAGGGGATCTTCCTGACCCAGGGATCGACCCAGTCTCTTGAGTCTCCTGCACGGGCAGCAGGCTCTTTACCACTAGCGCCACAGGGGAAGCCCAACATTAAAACTATTGCAAGCATGAGATCTTATGGAGAATTGGATGAATAATAAGCATTGCCACATTGTTGAGTGGGGGAAGTGTAAATTACTGCAACTTTTTTGGAAGGGAATTTGACTGTGGGCGAACAAACCATTTAAAGCACGTCACCTTTCACCTGGGCACTCTACAGCCAACAATTGATCCCAGGAATATACGTGCCCAAAGATGTGTTCTCATCAAAGCCTTGCTTGCAATGATGCCATTGCTCGTAAAAGCAAAACATGGAAAACAGTCTTTATGACTGACAATAGGGGCATAGTTGGACAAATTAGGGCATGGCAGACTGTGGGAACGCAGCACAACCATTAAAAAAAAATGACTTGGAAAAATCCCTGTGTGTGTTGCTGGTATATTGCTCTGTGGGAAAAAAAAAAAAACAACCATAACATTGTATACAGTCTGATTGCACTTATTGTAAAGAATGTGAATGATACACAAGTATGTACACGTATAAGACGCCCTGGGAGTTTATTCCAAACAATTACCAGTGGTTTCCTCTTAGGAAGAAGTCGCAGGGTGACAGTTAAAAGTGGAACTTCTGTATCGTCACTTTCTGCATTCTTTGACCCTTTTGTACAATGAGATTGCACTGTTTCGATCATTTTTTAAGCCCCCCAGAAAAAAACTTGTTAAATATTCCTCTAAAACAAGATTCCTGGGACTTCCCTGGCAGCCTAGTGGTTATGATTCCATATTTCCTGCGGGGGAAGGAGAGGGTGGGACAAATCGAGAGAGTAGCACTGAATTATATACACTGGCAGGTGTGAAATAGATAGCTAGTGGGAAACTGCTATGTAACAGAGAGCTCAGCTCGGTGCTCCGTAATGACCTAAAGGAGTGGAATGGGGAAGGAGGTAAGAGAGAGGTTCAAGAGGGAGGGGATATTTGTGTACGTATGGCTGATTCATGCTGTCGTATGGCAGAAACCAACACAACTATGCAAAGCTACTGTCCTCCAATTAAAAATAAGTTTTTTAAAAAACTGCAGGGCTTCATGAAAGGAAAAGAAAAAAAAAAAGATTCTTTGCTTCTACTGCAGGGGACGTGGGTTCAATCCCTGGGCAGGGAACTAAGATCCCAAATGGCTTGTGGTGTGGCAAGAAACAAAAAACAACAAAGAAACAAAAGCACCGGACTCCTTCTCTCCCCTGCCAACATGGCTGCTGCGTAATTATTTAACCAGGTCTCTCCTGCTGGGCATCCAGGTTGGTTCTAACTTTCACTATTATGAATGAAATTGGGATGAATGTCCTTGAATGTTCACCTTTATTTGCCTCTGTGATTTCTTCACGCTAGTCCCAACTGATTAGTGAAGAAATAAATACACAAGCACATACTTATTATTTCTTTGCTTATGCTCTTAAGGAAAATAATCCCAGATGTGGAAATACTGGATTAAAAAATAAGTGATTTGGATGCAATTAACCTCCGTGGGAAAACCATCTGAAAAAGAATAGATACACGTATGTGTATAACGGAATCACTTTGCTGTACACCTGAAACTAACACAGTATTGTAGATCGACTATACTCCAACATAAAATTAAAAAACTTTAACTTAAAAATATAAATTAATAAATAAGTGATCTGGGGAATTCTCTGGTGGTCCAATGATTGGGACTCTGAGCTTTCAGTGCTGAGAGCACAGGGTCAAACCCTGGTCAAGGAAATAAGATCCCACAAGCCGAGCTGCGTGACCGAAAGAATAAATAAATAATTTAAAAATAATAAAAATACACGGTTTTGTTAAATTTCTTGATGCATTGTGCTGAGTGGTCCTGGAAAAAATGTCTGTCGTCCCCAGCACTGGATGTAAGTCTCAGTCCAGAGGACACCTGAAGACCTGGGACATGATCACAGTTGGAAGGCATCTACTGATGGAGTGACTGACACTTTGACTTTCTCTGATGCAATCGAAAATGGAATATCTCACATCCATGTAATGTTATGGGCTTCCCTGGTAATTCAGCTGATAAAGAATCTGCCTGTAAGGCAGGAGACTCGGGTTCAATTCCTGGGTCGGGAAGTTCCCCTGGAGAAGGGATAGGCTACCCACTTCAGATTCTTGGGTTTCCCTGGTGGCTCAGACAGTAAAGAATCCACCTGCGATTTGGAAGACCTGGGCTCTTCGATCTCTGGGCTGGGAAAATCCCCTGGAGGAGGAAATGGCAACCCACTCCAGTATTCTTGCCTGGAGAATCCCATGGGCAGAGGAGCCTGGAGGGTTTACAGTCCATGGGGTCGCAAAGAGTTGGACATAATTGAGTGACTGAGCAGACAAGCATGCCATTCTCCAAGACACTTCCTTTCCACCTTTTTTCATTCTACAGTTCTGCTGGCAGGATTAAGTTTTGGGGAATGATAGGAAGTGGAAAAGAAGCACAAAGCAGGAAGGATGGACTTGTGGGGGATAACAGCTTTGGAGAGAGCAAAGGAAAAGCGTGAACGGTGGCTTGAAAATTTCAGTGATGTTTCTACTCTCTCATCTCATTGCCTCATTTACTCCCTCCCTTGGGCCTCTTCACACACATTTCTTTGAGGCCAGTTTCCCCAAAATCACCATTGAACCGCTCTGTCCTTGCATCAGCTGTGACTGCCCATTCTTTCTCCTGCAGTCACTCCAAGCTAACCCTGACCCTGGGGATCCCTCTCACCGTCCAGAAGCCCCTGCCCACTCGGTCCTTCACCCGTGTCTCATTTTTCTCAAGCCTTCGATTTCTCGAACTCCCACACAGGCATCTCCAGCCCTGACCATTACTCTTGAGGAGCTCACACACCATGGGGTCTTAGCAGATGGGGCCATTGCAAGACCCCAAAGTTTGTGTGTGATTTGCTGAGTGTCTCTTACAGTTGAAAATGGTGGTTGAGCACAGCAATGAATTCAAAGGATGATACAGACCCTTCATTTGTGTTGCATCTCTACAGTCTTCATCAGAGTCTGAAGATCAGCCTCTCTTCATCCTTCTTTGCCTACAATCATCTTGTGTGTGTCCTTGCTAAGCTGTTTCAGTCGTGTCCGACTCTGTGCGACCCTATGGACTGTAGCCCACCAAGCTCCTCTGTCCATGGGAATCCTGGAGTGGGTTGCCATGCCCTCCTCCCGGGTATCTTCCCGACTCAGAGATGGAACCTGCGTTTTCTGCATGGGCAGGTGGGTTCTTTACCACTAGCACCACTTGGGAAGCCCACAGTCACCTCAGATTTTTGTTTTCTAGCCTGCTTTAGAAAGTCACTGGCTTCCCTGGTGGTTCACATGGTAAAGAATCTGCCTGTAATGCAGGAGACCTGGGTTCGATCCTTGGGTTGGGTAATGCCAACCCACTCTCCAGTATTTTGCCTGGAGGAGCCTGGCGGGATATGGTTCAAGGGGTCACAGTCAGACACGACTGACTTTCTAACACTTTCACTTTAGAAAGTCATCTAACACTTTCACTTTAGAAAGTCACTGCCTCCCTTCTGTCTGCCCACAGATCTTCTCCTCCCAGAGGGAGGAAAAGGGAGAAAGGAACAAAGTGGATAGAAAATTTCTTTCCATCGAGGACATGCAGAGGACAGAGGCACACTCGAGATAATCTTTTTTGCCTTGACCTACATCAATAATGAGTATGGCGTGAGCGTGTGTGTGTGAGGTGTTCATGCACAGATATTGGTGCTCATGAGGATGAGCATGTGGGTATTATTGTGTGGTTTTTAAAATTATATTGGGATGCAGTTGATTTACAATGTTGTGTTAGTTTCAGGTGTACAGCAGAGTGATTCAGTGATACACATGCATATATCCATTCCTTTTTAGATTCTTTTCCCAGGTAGGTTATCACAGAATATCGAGTAGATACCTGTTGATGATCTGTTGTAGATAGAGCAGGGTGCATAGGTTAATCCCCAGTTCCTAATTTATCTTCCCTCACATGTTTCCCATTGGGTATATTTTAAATGCCCCAGTATGTATTTATGAATATTTGCTCAGTGTTTATATGTGGGTCTCACTATATCTGTTTATTATAGACTAACTTTTAGAGCAGCTTTAGGTTCACAGCAAAATTGAGCAGAAAATACAGATTAGATTTCCCACATACCCCTCCCCCCATAGCCTCCCCTACTATTGCCATCCCCCACCACATGGTGCATTTGTTACAATGAACACACCTACAGCGAACACTAACAGTTCGTTATCACTCAAAGTCCATTGTCAACATTAGGGCTCACTCTTGGTGGTGTACATTCAGTGGGTTTTGGACAAAAGTATAATGGCAAGGGTCTGCCATTATAGCACCACAAAGGGTTTTTTCACTGCCCTGAAAATCCACAGGGCCCTGCCTGTTCATCCTTCCTGCCCGCTTCATCCCCAGGAGCCACTGATTCTTTTACTGTCTCCGTAGCTTTGCCTTTTCCAAAATATCCTCAAGTTGGAATCACCCACTCCATAGATTTTTCAGATCAGCTTCTTTCACTTAGTTGTATGCATTTTTTAAAGTTGCTCTGAGTCTTTTCACAGCCTGACTGCTCCTCTTTTTAGCACCGAACAGTATTCTATTGTCTGGATGTCTCACAGTTTGTTTATCCTGCTGAAGGACATCTTAGTGGTTTTCAAGTCTCCATTGTGTCTTCTTCTTCTTCTTTTTTAATTTGCCCATGCTGGGTCTTACTTGCAGCATGTGGGATCTAGTTTCTTGACCAGGGATCAAACCTGGGCCTCCTGCATTGGGAGCATGGGAGTGTTAGCCAGTGGGCCACTACACTATGGAAGCCCCCAAATTGTGTCTTTGTGCCACAGAAGCAAGGGGCCAAATTACCCCTTTGAGACTATTTTACATTCGTGGAAACACACAAGGCACCACTCATCGAGACAGGTATGGGCATCTTCCAAACTCCTCCCTTCTCCTTCTGTCCTCCTCCTCCCATCAATCAGCAAGTCTTGTCAATTCTGTTTGGTTTTTTTTTGGCCATGGCAGGAGGCTGGAGAGGTCTTAGTTCCCAACCAGGCATTGAACCCTCACCTTGGGCAGTGAAACCACTGAGTCCTAATCACTGGACTGCCAGGAAATCCCCCAATTCTCTCTCTCTTTCTCTCATTTTTTAATAATTTTATTTATTTATTCTTGGCTACGCTGGGTTTTTGTTGCTGCACGGGCTTTTCTCTAGCTGTGGAGTGTGGGCTTCTCCTTGTGGTGGCTTCTTTTGTTGCAGAGCACGGGCTCCAGGTGAGTCGGGCTTCAGAGGTTGTGGCACGTGGGCTCTAAAGCACAGGCCCAGTAGTTGTGTTCAGTAGTTGTATGGGGTTGGTTGCACTGCAGCCTGTGGGATCTTCCTGGACCAGGGATGGAATCAGTGTCTCCGGCATTGACAAGCGGATTCTTTGCAAGTAGATGGGCCACCAGGGAAACCCCTCAATTTTCTCTTTTCAACACAATTCTGAATCCTTGCTTTCTATCTAGTCCCAAAGCCAAGCCCTAGGATTGGCCTCCTAAGACATGTTTCTGTGGCCCACCGGGCTGGAGGAGGATTGTTTCAGAGATCCCAAGCCCCTCAATGCAGCCGTGAGGTCACAGACATGCCTAGGTCTTTCTGGACTGTTACCAGGTTTGACCTCATCACCTGCACACATGCATGGTTTTCAATGGGCGAGTGATTGATTCACATGGCCTGGGGGACGTTTGGTAATGTGTAGAGATAATTTTGGTTGTCACAATTGGAGAGGTGGCTGCTACTGGTGTCTAGAGGGCAGAGGTCAGGGAAGTTGCTAAACATCCACAATACAAAGGACTGATCCCCACAGCAAAGACTGATCTGTTCCCCAAATGTCAACAGAACCGAGGGTGAGAACCACTGATCTAGAACTGCTCAGATCAACCCACAGACCAGTGCTGGTCCCATCTGGCTGATTATCCATCCAGATAAGAGAGTATAGAAAACGATAAGGAGGCACTTCCCTGGTGATCCAGTGGCTAAGACTCTGCATTCCCAATATAGAGGGCCTGGGTTTGATCCCTGGTCTGGGAACTACACCCCACATGATGCAACTGAAGCTCCTGCTTGCAGCAACAAAGACTTATGCAGGCACAGACAAATAAATAGATATTTTTTTTTAAGGAAAGAATAAGTGTTTAGAAACTTTATAGCAACTTGCCATAGTCATTTCATGGACTACTGGGCTTGTGTTTTGCATGTTTTGTAAATTCTTTTTTGTAAACATTTTTTAAATTGACATATACTTTGGCCATGCAAAAAGCTGACTCATTGGAAAAGACCCTGATCCCGGGAAAGATTGAAAAACAAAAGGAGAAGGGGCGGGGGGCAGAGGATGAGATGGTTGGATAGCATCAAGGACTCAATGGACTGAATTTGAGAAACTCTGGGAGATAGTGAAGGACAGGGAAGCTTGGCGCATGCTGCAGTCCATGGGGTCACAGAGTCAGTCACAACTTAGCAACTGAACAACAACAATTAGTTTACAATGTTGTGTTAATTTCGTGTGCACAGCAAAATGACTCAGTTATACAATCATATATAAATATTCATTTTCAGATTCTTTTCCATACAAATTCTTTATTTTAATTAATAGACTTTTCTAGAACAAATTAAAATTTACAGAAACATTGGGCAGATAGTACTATTTCCATATATTTCCTGCCCCAACACACACACATACAGTTTCCCCAGTAACTAGTGGAAGTAATATCTTCCACTAGTCTGGGATTGGTGAACCAAGGCTTCCCTGGTAGCTCAGCTGGTAAAGAATCCACCTACAATGCAGGATACCCCAGTTTGATTCCTGGATCAGGAAGATCCCCTGGAGAAGGGATAGGCTACCCACTCCAGTATTCTTGCCTTCCCTTGTGGCTCAGCTGGTAAAGAATCTACTGCAATGTGGGAAACCTGGGTTCGATCCCTGGGTTGAGCAGGTCCCCTGGAGGAGGGCATGGCAACTCATTCCAGTATTCTTGCCTGGAGATTCCAATGGACAGAGGAGCCTGGCTGGCTACAGTCCATGGGGTCACAAAGGGTTGGACATGACTGAGCAACTAAGCACAGCACATCTATACATTATCATTAACTAACAGCATGAACTTTAGCATGAACTAAAGTTCATGACTGCAGCATGGCGGGCTACAGTCCATAGGGTCACAAAGAGTGGGACATGACATCATTAACTTTAGCATGAACTAAAGTTCATGCTTTATTCATATTTCTTCAGTTTTCCCAGAATATACTTTTTCTGGTCCAGGAGCCCACATGACAACTAATTGACATGTCTCCTTAGATTTCTCTTGGCTGGGGCAGTTTCTTGAGCTCCCCCTGTCTTTGATGACCTTGAGAGTTTTGAGGATCATGGTCAACTATACAGGAGGATGGGGCTTCCAAGGTGGCACTAGTGTTAAAGAACCCACCTGCCAATGCAGGAAATGTAAGAGACGTGGGTTCGGTCCCTGGGTTGGGAAGATGCCCTGGAGGAGGGCATGGCAACCCACTCCAGTATTCTTGCCTGGAGAATCCAATGGACAGAGGAGCATGGCGGGCTACAGTCCATAGGGTCACAAAGAGTGGGACATGACTAAAGCGACTTAGCATGCATGCACACAAACAAGTGGATGCCTCTCAAGTTTTTGGATTATTTCCCTCATATTTAGACTAGGGTTATGGGTTTGGGGGGAGAAAGATCACAGAGGTAAAGTGCCATTTTCATCACATCATCTCAAGAGTGCATATGATCAAGAGTACAATTATGACTGTTGACCTTGAACACCCAGCCAGGTGATGTAGCATGTATGACAGTTTTCTCCACTGAAAAGTTACTCTTTCTTTCCTTTCTTTACATACTGTTCCTTCTGGGAAGGAACCCACTGTGTGCAGTTCTAACCATCCCCTGGGGTGGAGTACTTACATAAATTATCTGAAAACCTTCCATACCTGTCCTTCATGTGTTAATGTATTCCATCATTTCTGTGTATCGCTTACAAACTCATGGACATTTATTTTCTTCCTGGGTTTTTTTTTTGGCTGTGCTGGGTCTTCTCTGCTCTGCTTTCTTGTGATGCGGCAAGCAGGGGCTACTCTTCATTGCGGTGCACGGGCTCTTCATTGCAGTGGCTTCTCTTGTTGCGGAACATGGGCTATAGGCTGGAGGGCTTCAGCAGTTGCAGCTTGCAGGCCCTAGAGCATAGGCTCAGTGGTTGTGGCATGCACAGGCTTAGTTGCCCTGCGGCACATGGGATCCATTGCACCACTAGGGAAATCGTCTTCCTTGGGTTATAATCCAATACTATGCTGCTGCTGCTGCTGCTAAGTCGCTTCAGTCGTGTCCGACTCTGTGCGACCCCATAGACGGCAGCCCACCAGGCTCCCCCGTCCCTGGGATTCTCCAGGCAAGAACACTGGAGTGGGTTGCCATTTCCTTCTCCAATGCAGGAAAGTGAAAAGTGAAAAAGTGAAAGTGAAGTCGCTCAGTCATGTCTGACTCTTAGCGACCCTATGGACTGCAGCCCACCAGGCTTCTCCGAATCCAATACTATATATATATATTTTAATATTTATTTTATTTGGCTGTGCTGGGTCTTAGTTGCGGTACATGGGATCTGGTTCTGTCACCAGGGATCAAACCCAGGCCTCCTGCATTGGGAGCTTGGAGTCTTAGCCACTGGACCACCACAGAAGTCCCCCAATACTTGATTAATTTTGTTGTTCAAATGGCTCTGGCTTTGTCCTCTGGAAACTCTTTTAGTTGACTCCTGTGGATATCCTCTTGTCCTTGATCCTTGTCAGCTGTTCCTTGCTTTCTGGCTCTAAGCACATCTTTTTCTTTCTTTCTGGCCATATGCCACATGGCTTGTGGAATCTTAGTTCCTGGATCAGGGATCAAACCCATGCCCCTTGCAATGAAAGCTTGCAAGTCCTAACTGCCAGGGGATTCCCATGCGTGTCTTTTTCAATCTCATTTTCAATCTTATTTTCCTAGAAATTAATTTCTATTGCATTTTGATTACAAAAAAAAAAAAAAAGATCTGCGTTTCAGAGAATTTAAGGAGCACTCCAAAACTTTCTAACATCTTCCTCTGCCTGTCTCATTCACACCAGCTCCAGGGACCTGTCCTGAGCACCAGGCTTTTACCTGCCTCCCGCCCCCCCCCCCCCCGCCCCCCCGCCCCCCTTGCCCTTTGCCCAGGCAACTCTCTCTGCCTGGAATGCTCTCCCTCCAACTGCTCTGGGTCATCAATCCTGTCTCAGCTCCATCTCCCCCTCCTCAAAAAAGTCTCCTGGTCTCAAACTGAAGAAGCCCCCACCCTGGCTATTTCCAGGTCCTCCCCCCCTGCCCCGCCCCCCACCACTTTGTTTCATTCCTGTCTCACTATTTCATCCCTTGCTGAAATGATCTCTTTAATGAATTTGTTTATCACCTCTGCATGGAAGTGTCATGAGGACGGGGACAACCCTGGGCAATGCACCATCGTGTTTTAGTTTTAAAAGACGTTATTTTGAAATATTTTAGAAATGTCTCCTGGAGGCCCCTGGAGGTCTGATAATAATCTCCCTCTACTCTGGCCAAACTTCAGAGGTACCACCATGGGAATACTGTGGGAATGTGGAGGACAGAAGCACTGACCATACCTGAATCCCATCACCACAGCTTGCTATGTAGGCTGCAGGTACATAAAAGGGACCTCAGACTTCTTCCTCCACTCTGAGATCCCCAAAACTAGAGGCCTCACCCAACTCTATTTGAAGGTTCATAGATATGTAGAGAATGTGGGCCAGCCTTGGAATGGAAGGGCAGCATATTTGTTAGGCAGATGCAACTTGAATCCTGGTGACTTGGGCTCAAAGCGTCCTTACATTCTCCTTGCCACCTGACTTGATGGTGCTCGGCTTCAGTTTTCCTGTCTGTGAAATGGGTATGATAATACGCTAGGGTGGTTGTGAGGATTAAATGAGACTGTGCTGGGCATATCGTACTCTCAGAAATTGTTATCTGTTAGCACAATCCCTGAAAGTGCACTGCACATACATAATTTTGCAGATGGCTTTTTCGGGGTTCATCAGTTCCCTAAACTTAGTTCTGAACCCTTGACCTACAAAGTCTCTAAGTCATCCCTACCCACCCCCGTTTAATAACCAGGGCCCATCGAATGAGTTAAGAGGCTTGAGAGCCAGGCCTGCAGGTGAGCAAGGAGGCTGGAAGCAAAGAAGCCGGCAGGGCGGGAGGGGGCTGCTAGGATGGGGCGCCTGGTGCACACTGGAGAGTCAGTTTGTCTGGAGCCGCCCAGGCCCCAGGAACAAGACCCCGGAGGGGAAGGTGGGACGTGGTTTCCAGCAGGCGTGGGTGGGGCGGTCCAGCCCAGCCAGGCATTCCAGTCCGCCCAGTGTGGGGGCTGGGCGCCAGGAGGCCACTGGCTCCTGCTCGCTACACCACCGGAAGCCCCCTGGCTCTCCCACCCCCGGGCAGTTGAGGGCTAGCGGAGGCGCCTCCCAAGGCGGGAAAGCCTTTGGCTGCGTGGTCATAATGCATCCCCCAGGAGAGTGCCCACAAGCGGGAGGCACTGCCTTCACCCATGTTTGCCCTTGGGGTCCACAAAGGTCGTGAGAACCTCCCCAGGGAAAGCACAGACACGTGGGTCCCGGCAGGACACACCACGCTCCCAGGAGGGGCAGGGCACGCAGGCACGCCCGTCCCCGCCAGGTCACCTCCCTAGCCCCGGAGCCCGGGATCCCCTGACAGTGTTGTAGATGGGGACACCGAAGCCCAGGGGAAAAAGGGACTGAAGCCCAAGGGAAAAAGGGACTCGTCCATGTCTTTCAGGGGGGAGGAGCGGGGGGTTGGGATAGGGGCCAGGGCACGTGCGCCACACACATCCCACACGTGTGTTCAGACACATCCACACTGGCCCCTTTGTGAGTGCGTCCACACCCACTCCTGCACGGGCACATCCAGACAGGAGGGCCCACGCCCCAGCTCCCTTCCCTTAGGCACACCCACCTCCTGCCCCTCAACATGCTCTGGACCAGGAGTCCCACTCCTCAAGCACCGCTGTACCTTGCATGTTAAGCGGATGGGCAATTTCTACAAAGGATGGGGCTCAGGGACCCCTGTGGGGGGCGGTTGTAAAGAGACTGACTTGCTGTAGTCAGTTTCATCTCATAGAATTTTACACAGTCAAGAAAACACTGTTCTGTGTGTGTGTTTATAGACTGAAACCCCTCTGTAGTTGTAAATGCACAGACTCAGTTTCCCTTACACGAAATTCACCCACCCAGTCTCACTTATATATGACACCAAAGTGCATCCAGATGCACAAATACTTACCCTTATTCACCCACAAAGCCATTCAAAGTATGACTTCTTACACACATACACCTACACACACACTACAGCCATATGTTCACAACCAGGCACCCACAAAAGCACTTATACACAAAGAGATATGTTCAGGCACTCAGTTTATATTCAGAAACCAGATACACACACTGTTACAGGTGCAATATCCACAAATCCACACAGAGGTAAACACCAGCTCCACACACACAAATATACACACAATACACTCAGTGATACAGGTCAATGCTCATATAAACAGATAACATATAAACCCAAACATATACGTACATTTACTATACACACAAAACTGCACTCTGATATACACATCTGCTGCTTCTAAGTCACTTCAGTCGTGTACGACTCTGTGAGACCCCAGAGACGGCAGCCCACGAGGCCCACCACCCCACCCCACCACCCCCTCTGGCCGGTCCCTGGGATTCTCCAGGCAAGAACACTGGAGTGGGTTGCCATTTCCTTTTCCAATGCATGAAAGTGAAAAGTGAAAGTGAAGTCGCTCAGTCGTGTCCGACTCTTCGAGACCCCATGGACTGCAGCCCACCAGGCTCCTCTGTCCATGGGATTTTCCAGGCAAGAGTACTGGAGTGGGGTGCCATTGCCTTCTCCGATATACGCATCTAGACCTACACAAATACCTAACATTCACAAACACTCCTGTGTTCACAATTACACACAGTTAAGAGGCCCACAGTTGACACACACACACACAAAAAAACACTATGGAACACACAAGCAAATATTAAACAAATATCCACCAATAGGCGCTCAGACATTTACAAGTATACCCAGTAACATCCACACAATTGCATTGTGTACACAAATATCTGAGCTCACACACATATATTCACACATACACACACACCTCCATGCCAACATACACAATCAGGCTCATACCACAAACAGATTTGCTCACACATATCTGCAGTTCCTACAGAAATAGGCACACACTCATAAAGGGCTTCCCAGGTGGCGCTAGCTAGTGGTAAAGAACCTGCCTGCCAATGCAGGAGACACAAGAGACATGGGTTCAATCCCTGGGTCCGGAAGATCTCCTGGAGGAGGGAATGGCAACCTACTCCAGTATTCTCGCCTGGAGAACTCCATGAACAGAGGAGCCTGGTGTGCTACAGTCCATGGAGTCTCAAAGCGTTAGACAGGACTGAAAGGACTTAACATGCACGCACACTCATAAATGCATCCAAGAAATGGACATTCTTACACAATTACATCCCCTTCCACGATTTACACACCCTGTCACACCACCCTGATTCACACCATATACCCAAACGCAGTCATCCACAAATACACTTACATGTAAATACACATATATGCACAGAACACATTCTGCCATGTCTCCCCCCATAGACATCCATTGCACACAATCACACTCATAGACTCATATACAAATGCACTTGGATACAAATACATAATCCCCATCTATACACAGTTGGAGCCCCACCCCCAACCAATTCTGTTGACATCACAAATCCACACATGAATGTAAATATATTTGCAGATATACCCAGTAACAGCCACTGAAACACACTCACAGCTACAAGCCGTCACACTCTATAAATACACATACTCAATTTTTCACTTATCCTCCTTCATTGACATTCATCACACTCTGATACATAATACAAGTGCATTTAAATGCTCACAAATAGGCACACTCACAAGCACAATGACAAAACACACTCCTGTTTTCTAAGGACACAGGCACCTACACAATATAGATCCTTGAAAACACAACACTCATGAAAATCAAGGACACACACAATCGCTGTCACACACTCACACAGATACGCACATGCAGACACCCTCAAAGACACTCGTGCACCACCCAAACACTTGCAGAGACCATACACTCGTGCGAACACAGACACCCGTTCTTGGACGCTCCCAAGACACAATGAGAAACAGGTGCACCCACGCGCGCGCTGCCTCCGGGGCCAGGAATGACAAGCTCACATTCTCATCTAAGGAAACAACACTTGTGCCTGCACCCACACCCGCAAGCCGAGGGTCCCTCATCCTCCCCAGTGCGCGCACACAGACAAGCGCGCGCGGGCGCGCACACACACACACACACTCCTCCGCAGCCTCCCCCGCCGCCACCGCAGTCTGGGCCCGCCCCACCCTGCGGCGGCGAGGGATCGGGCGAGGCGAGGGGACCGGGAGAGGCGAGGGGACCGGGTCAGGCGAGGGGACCGGGTCGGGGGCCAGGGCCGGGGGCGGGGCGCACCTGGGCTCCGCCCCGGGGCGGGGCCGACGCAGCGTCGTGAGCGCGAGCGGCCGCACCTGGCTCGCCTGCAGTGGTGGTGGTGGTGGTGGTGGCGGTGGCGGCTGTGGTGGCGGCAGCGGGCCCGGCCCGGGTGCGAGCGCGGCGAAGCCCAGCCCGAGCGAGCGCGGAGCCGGTGCCCGCAGCCCCCGCGCCGCCATGGTGGAGGCGGCGCCCCCGGGGCCCGGGCCGCTGCGGAGGACCTTCCTGGTGCCCGAGATAAAGTCGCTGGACCAGTACGATTTCTCGCGGGCCAAGGCGGCGGCGAGCCTGGCGTGGGTGCTGCGGGCCGCATTCGGGGGCGCAGGTACCGGGGCCAGGGGAAGAAGGGGGCGGCAGGTGCGGGGGGCGGGGCGCCGCGCTGGGGAGGCCGGGGCCGTGGGAACAATAGCGCCGGCCGCCGGGGGCGGGGGGGTCCCCGGGCCTGGGCCCCTCGGCGCCGGGCCTCTGGGCTTCCTGCTCGGCCCGGGCGGTGGACTTTGCCCGCGCGGCTGCGGGAGCGCGGTGGGGGTGGGGCCGGCTGCCCAGCTCCGCGCCACGAGCGGGGCGTCCGGGTCCCCAGGTGAGCCGGGCAGGGTCTGTGGGCCGAGTGGTGTCCCCCAGGCGAGCCTCGCCTCGCCTCTGGCACGTCCTCCCCCCACCCTTTACACCCTTATATCACGCGCCCGCGAGGACCCCCGCCCCAGTCCAGGCCGGACACACACACCCGGCGTCGGCCCTGCCTGCGCTGCGAGCGGCGAAGGGAGCTCCAGGAAGCCCCTCTCTCGCCTCCATGGCCCCGGCCGGCGGCTGGCAGCTGTGACTTATTGCCCCATTTTACTCAGGAGGCGGGCGAGCCCGGCAGAAGGGAAATGGCTTATCCATGATCGCCGGGAGTGGGGGCCAGGTGTGGGGCCTTGTCCCACTTCCTCCCCAAGACCCACATGTGTGGAGACTTCGGGCCACCCCACGGGGGAGGAGGATGCGGGTACATCCCTAGGATTTGAGGCCCAGGGCAGTTTCAGTCATGGCCTCATGCCAGAGCCAGGAGTCAGGGCCTGGCCATGGGGAAGAGGAGTTAATTAAGGTCTGGGCCTTCTGGGGGGACGCCCTGCCCGCCTACGGGTCCTGCCCACTGGTCTTGGCACCAGCTGAGCACAGCCCATCCCCCCTTCAGTGGCCTTCCCAGATCAACCTGTTCTGGGTGTGGGTCTTGGTGACAGCTGTCCATCTGTCTCCTGGTTCCGCCTGAGCCTGTCTTTTTCTCCCAATCTCTTTCCCTGCAGTCTCCCAGGCAGGGCCCACTCTAGGGCCCACCCACCCCCAAATACCTGCTTGAGGAAGAGAGGAAGGCTTGGCAGGGAGAGAGCCCAGCCTGCCCCAGTCCCCCCATCCCAAGTTATGAGGCCACAGAGGACTCAGCTTTGGGAATCAGCTGGGTTTGAGTGCCACATTCCCCCAGAATGTGGATGAATTAACCCAATTCTCTAAGCTTCTGTTGAGTCCTCTGTAAAAGAAGGCATGTATTCACTTTGTTTTCCATTTCACAATTGTCCACTAAGTCCCAGGGCAGTGCTGGGGTGAGTGGGGTCCCAGTTTCATCTTTCACAAGGTGAGACAGACAGACCATGGGATTCTTCTGTGTCTGGCCCACTATACACACTAAGTGGATGTTGCTATTTCTGCTGCCATGACCAGTGGTATTTTTATTAATAATATTATTTGTCCTCTGTCCAGGGGACAGAAGAGAAATTACTATTACATTTTGCAGAAAGAAAAGTCAGGTCTCTGGGAGGATGCCCTGACTCACCTGGTTCTGTTTTCACTGACTCAGCTCCCCTGAATTGTGTGATATGGTCCCGGAGGGTCAAGTTCAGTCTGTCCCCTCACCCATGTTCTCTGAACAGAGGGGGACTGAGGAAGGGGAGACCCCAGGCTCTAAGCAGAAAGTGGTGAGCAGACCCCTGCTTGATCCATGAACTCTGGAACTCTCTACTGATGCCTGTTGGGTGCCAGGCCAGTGCTGGGCTCTCAGGACAGAAAAGATGGGGATGAACTCTGGAGAGAGGACGATGGGACCTGAAACTAGACCGTTGCTTCTTCTAGTGATAAAGCTGGTGATGTCCAAGCAGTGTGGAAGAGGGCTGCCAGCCCTTACAGAGGGGCTAGGGGAGGAAATCCTAGAAGTCTTCCAGGGAAGGGAGGAGAAGGGACAGACAGCTCACTAGAGGAGAGAGCGTTTGGACCTTGAAGGGTGTGTAGGAGTTTTTTAGGGGGAGGAGACCCACAGGGAGTTCTCTGTGCTGTGCCCAGGAGTAGCTGGGGGCGATGAGGGAGTCTGGTGCCATTGGAGAGGTCCTCTCAGGCCACATGTGGGGATCTGAGGGCCCTGGGGAGCTGGGGAAGGTGTTTGGGGACTGACAAGATGAGATCAGCTATGCAGTTGCCCCTCTGGGGAAAAATGGCTAGGGGGATGGGGTCTTTCTGGTGGCCTGGGGCACAGGCCTGAGGAGGTTGGGCAAGAATGCAGGCTAGTAGGCTCCACAGTGAGCTCAGAGATAAGATAAGGAAGGGTGCCATCTTTACACAAGTTTGGGAAGTGCTACATGCAGTCCCTCAGGCCTCCAGAACCTCCCTGTGATGCTCTAGGGAGCTAGGGTCCTGTCGGCTCCACCCTTTACTATCTCTTTGGATCTTGGCCAAGTCATATTAGCTGTCTGGGTCTATGTTTTCCTATCTGTACAATGGATAAGTTTCATAAGAATTCCATGAGCAAGGGGGGTGGGAGGAGGCTCAAGAGGGAGGGGAATATATGGATACTTATGGCTGATTCCATATCAGCGGTGTGTGGCAGAAACCAATACAACATCGTAGAGCAGTTATCCTCCAATTAAAAAAAGAAAAGGAATGCCAGGAGCAGATGCACACAAGGCGGGTGGTCCAAAGACTAGCTGTGCTGTCCAGCGTGGTAGCCACGAGCAACATATTGTTGTTCAGTCACTTACTTGTGTCCATCTCTTTGCAACCCCATGGGCTGCAGCACACCAGGCTTCCCTATCCTTCACTATCTCCTGGAGCTTGCTCAAACTCATGTCCATTGAGTCGGTGATGCCATCCAACCATCTCATCCTCTGTCGCCCCCTTTTCCTCCTGCCCTCAATCTTTCCCAGCATCACGGTCTTTTCCAATGAGTCGGCTCTTCGCATCAGATGGCCAAAGTTTTGGAGCTTCAGCATCAGTCCTTCCATAAATATTCAGGGTTGACTTCCTTTAGGACTGACTGGTTTGATCTCCTTGCAATCCAAGGGACTCTCAAGAGCAACATGTGGCTGATCTGACTTGTGAAAGGCTGTCAATGTAAAATACACAGTGGCTTCTGGAGACCTGGTACCAAAAAAAAATGTGAACATCCCATTAATAATGTTTTTATGTTGACATGTTGAAATAATATTTTGGACATATATATATATATGATGAGATATATTACTAAGATATATATTACCAATATATATATATATTGGGTGAGATATATTATAAGGTCTTGTTACTCCTTGCTGCTTTTTAAACGGTGCAATAGAAAAATTTAAACTTCTTGTGTGGCTCGTATTCTATTCCTGTCGGACAGTATTAAGTGCTCCAATACACATAGCATAGAGCCGTAGTTCTCAACCGAGGATGAGTTTGTCACTTAGGGGCCATGTTTGGGAATATCTTTGGTGGCCACTATTAGAGAGGACAGTGCTCTTGTCAGCTCTCGAGGAGAGACCAGGAAGTCTGCTAAATATGTTACAATGCCCAGAACAGCACTCCCTGCCCCAATTCCCCACACCTACAGCCCCACTAAACACAAATCATCCAGCCCCAAATGCCAGTTGTGCCTCGGCAAAGACACACTAGTATAACCTAAGTACTTGATAAACATTGTGTGTGCTTGGGTTGTGTCTCACTCTTTGCAACCGTATGGACTGTTGCCCACCAGGCTCCTCTGTCCCTGGGATTTCCCAGACAAGAATACTGGAGTGGGTTGCCATGCCCTTCTCCAGGGGATTTTCCCCTCCCAGGGATCAAACCCACGTCTCTTGTGTCTCCTGCACTGGCACGTGAATTCTTTACCATTGCACCACCTGGTAAGCCCCTGACCCTGGAAGCCCCTTAATAAACAGTAGCCATCGGTAGCTCCAGCTCAAGTTGTCGTCTTCAAGGCCCTGACAAGTCCTGCAGGAAAGAAACTTGTTTCATTTTGCTGATGAGAGCAGGAAACAAACCTGGAGCTAGAGAGAGAGGGAGGAGGGTTTGGCTTCAGGGGATGCCAGGAGCTGAACCCCGGTGAGTTGAGGCTGGATGTTGGAGGTGGGGAGAGAGAAGGAGAGATGGTGTTCTCTTACTGTGATGGGAACAGAGAGAAGGAGAAGGATGCTAAGGATTAGGGGCAATGCCTGAGCTGCAGCAGGAGGCAGTGCTCAGATGACTATGGAAGCCATCATTGTGGTGGGAAGGAGGTGGGGAGAGCATGTCCATTGACAGGGCTGCTCAGACAGAGCTATCAGGAGCCCAGCAATGAAAAGGCATGGGGGCAGGCAGCCAGGCTTGAGTGGTGAGAGAAAGAGAAAGAGGATGTTGGGAGACACCAGAGGGAGGAAGACTTCCCAAAGAAGGAGATGCTCGGCAGAGAGCCCAGGCAAGATAGTGGGCTTTGGAACGCCACTGCTGGCCTTGGGAAGGCTGGGAGCTACAAGGGAAGGAACGGATGGGGAGGAGTCCGATCGGGAGTAGAGTGGAAGGAAAGAGAACCTGGAGAACTTTTTTCTTTTTTTTAATTGGAGTATAGTTACAATGTTGTGTTTAGTTTCACATAAACAGCAAACTGACTCAGTTATACATACATATATAGGCTTCCCAGGTGGCGAAGTGGTAAAGAACCCACCTGTCAATGAGGGATATGCAAGAGACATGGGTTCGATCCCTGGGTTGGAAAGATCCCCTGGAGTATGAAATGGCAACCTGCTCCAGGATTCTTGCCTTGAAAATTCCATGGACAAAGGAGCTGATGAGCTAGTCCATGGGGTTGCAAAAAGCTGGACATGACTGAACGACTGAACACACACACACACACACACATTCATTTTCAGATTCTTTTTCAGTGTAGGTTATTACAAGATATTGAGTATAGTTTTCTGTGCTCTGCAGTAGGTCCTATTTGGTTATCTAGTTCATAGTACTATATATACGTTAATCCTAAATTCCTAATTAATTGCTCCCCGCTTCCCCTTTAGTAACCCTAAGTTTGTTTTCTGTCTTGTTTCTGTTTTGTAAATAAGCCCCTTTGTATCATTTTTTTAGATTCCACATATGGAATATTCCACATATTCCAAGCGATGGGGTTTGATATATGTGTTTCTCTGTCTGACTTCACATAATATAATCTCTTGCTCTGGAGAGCTTTTCCTTCAAGGGTCAGGGAGATGGCCCAACTCTTCACAAG
The DNA here is from genome assembly GCF_003369695.1 of Bos indicus x Bos taurus. Classification (NCBI taxonomy): domain Eukaryota; kingdom Metazoa; phylum Chordata; class Mammalia; order Artiodactyla; family Bovidae; genus Bos; species Bos indicus x Bos taurus. Next base: position 94,087,241 of record NC_040082.1, on the reverse strand, counting down.
GTTTGGGTATTAAGTGGGAAGGTCAAGTGTGAGTTTAAGGTGTGGGGAAAGATCAGGGAGGGGCAGGGAGGGGTTGAAGGCAAGGGTGCCTGGGTCCTTGTAGCTGAGGGCCGGGACCCCGGGGGAGCACTGCTGTGAACTCAGGCACCTGAGGAAGGCCTGGTATGTCACGTTCAAATGTTTCTGAACGGTACAATCCTGCCTTCTTGCATTCTTCCAACACAGGCATAACCCACGTGTACAGAGCAGCGGCTCTGACTGGGATAAGACTTGGGGCCTCCCTGGAAGGCCCAGGAGGGCAGATCTAACTGAGTTGGATCCTCCTCCTCTACCTCCCGAATCTTCCTAGTGGCTCTGATTTTTCTCCTCCTCACCCTTGGGTTTTACTTGGTTGGGGTTCTGCTACTGCCCCCCTCCCCCTGGGGCTTCCTCAAGCCTCCTCGTCTTACCTTGCCCCTCTCTTTCAGAGTTTCCATGGCTGCCTCTAAGTCCCCGGCCCTCCTGTACCCCCATCTCAGCCAACACCCTCTTTCTCCTGCCTGTCTTCCCCCTCCAGATAGGGCTCTGGGTGCCTCTCTTCCCCCCACCCCCACCCCCCCTTCAGTCACCAAGTTCAGGCCATTCACCCCTCTCAACGTGTTTGCAGTCTGTCCCCTCCTCCATTCTATGCCCTTCCAGCCAGCCCCCTGCTCCACAGCTCATCCCACCTCCAGCCTCCACTCTAAGGGTGTAGTCTCCTTGAGACCTGGGTTTGAATCCCAGTCCCAACCTTTTTTTTTTTTTATTTTTAATATTTATTTGTTTGGATATTTAGTTGTGCCATGCGAACTCTTAGTTGCGGCATGTGGGATCTAGTTCCCTGACCAAGAGAGTGCAGAGTCTTAGCTACTGGCCCACCAGGGAAGTCCCCCAGTCCCAGCCTTGATCAGCTGTGTGGCCTTGGTGCCTAGGTCTCCTCATCTATAAAGCGGAGTTACCACGTGTGCCCAGGCTGCCTCTTCCTAGGGTTGCTGTAAGGGGAAGCACCGGGGAGGTCCATTAACCCTTCGAGTCACTGTTGTCCTTAGGTGAAGGCGAGAGGCGTGGCTTCAAGACCCCGCCTATCTGACCTCCATTTCCACTCTGGGTCCAAGAGCCCGCCACCTCCTCTAGGCTTGGTGCTCCGTCCCACCCACCGTCTCTCCTTTGTATGCAGAGCCCCCTGCCAGAAACTCCGTCATCCCTTCCTCTGGGAAACTCCTCTGCATTTGCGCCTCTCATCTTAGCCCAGCTCCCCTATTCTCTCATCTTGGTGCCATCCTTCTTGGTACAGACCTGCCCCAACCCACACCCCATCCACCCCTGCTTTAATTGGGGCCATGTAATTGTATGTAAGGGCTTCCCTGGTGGCTCAGACGGGAAAGAATCTGCCTGCAATGCTGGAGTTCCGGGTTCGATTCCTGGGTTGATCCCTGGGTCCTGGAGAAGGGAATGGCTACCCACTTCAGTATTCTTGCCTGGAGAATTCCATGGACAGAGGCGCCTGGTAGGCTACCTAGTCTGTGGGGTTGCAAGTATGGGGGTTTGTGCCCCGTGCCCTGACTCTGCCATTACCTCCACTCCGCCCCCGCAGAGCATGTGCCCTCGGAGCTGTGGGAGCCCTTCTACACGGATCAGTACGCCCAGGAGCATGTGAAGCCCCCGGTGACACGGCTGCTGCTCTCGGCCGAGCTGTACTGCCGGGCCTGGCGCCAGGCGCTGCCGCAGCTCGAAGCACCCCCTAGCCCCTCTGCGCTTCTGGCACTGCTGGCACGGAGGGGCACAGTGCCTGCGCTGCCCGAGCGCCCGGTGCAGGAGGCCGACCTGAGGCACCAGCCTATCCTCATGGTAGGCCCCGCCCCTGCCCAGCCAGGCCCCGCCCCACCAAACAAGGTCCCTCCCCCACCAAGGCTCCGCCCATCAGCCCTGGCTCCTCCTACCAAGTCAGGCACCTCCCCAAAAGGCGCTACTCTGGACGCCAGATCGCTAAGGCCTAGTTTGTGACCTCCAAGTATTCTGGCCTGGAGAATTCCATGGGCTGTATAGTCCATGAGGTCTCAAAGAGTTAGACACTGAGCGACTTTAACTTTCCCTTTCAAGCTTGGCCTGCTTCCCAAGCCCGTCCCACTGTAAGCCCCTCCCACCTCCAGGTTTTTCCTGTTTCTTTTCCCTTGGAGGCCTCCAACCTGTGCTCTGGGCTCACCCTTCAGCCCTTGCCCCTACAGGGAGCCCATCTAGCTGTCATTGATGCCCTCATGGTTGCCTTCGCCTTCGAGTGGACAAAGACACTGCCTGGTCCCTTGGCCCTAGCCAGCTTGGAGCACAAGCTCCTTTTCTGGGTAGACACGGTAGGTGGGGGTTGGGCCAAGATGGGGGGGCGGGGGGCGGGGGGGTGCAGCCGGAGGCGGCCAGGACCGGTCCAGTGACTAGAGTGCTAACGTCTCCCTGCTCCGCAGACCATCCGGCGGCTGCAGGAGAAGACGGAGCAGGAAGCTGCCCAGAGAGCTACTCCAGCGGCCCCTGCAGATGGGGTGGCCCCAGCGCAGCCTTCGGTGAGGCTGGGGTGATGGATGGAAGGAAGGAGGGAGGGGCGGATCTTTGAGGGCTGGATGGGTAGGTCGGGGCTGTGCCTCGAGGCCATTCCTGCTCTTGGCGGGGCGGAAGTGACTCTCTCTCTCTCTCTCTCTCTCTCTGCCGCCTTGCCTCTGCCCACTCCTGCCACACTCTCCTCTCTGCCTCTCTGGCATCAGTGCCCCACACGCTGGTACTGGAAGCTGGTTCCTGTAAGTGGGGCTGTCTTTCTGCCCTGTCTGCCTGCCCCGCTTGTCGCTGTCTGTGTGTCTCTTTCTGCCTGCCTGTCCCGCTCCCTCTCCTATTCTCCCCTGCTCCCAGTTATGAGCAAAGGAAGTGGGACCCAGCCCTGGGGGACAGAGGGAAGCCCTTTGGGGAACCAAGGCAAGAGGGTCATCTCTGCTCTTACTTCTCCCCTGGTATATGACTCCCCTCCCAGTAATCCAGAGGCTTGTCCACCTGAGCCGAGGTGGGGAGACCTCTGGGGCTTCTGAGGGGAGGACCCCAGCCCATCAGACACATGGATCCTGACCCCAGCAGGCAGGGCACAGGGAGAAGACCCTTCTGGCCAAGAGGAAGATCCTCAAACCCAAAAGAGGGGAGAGGAACCTTCCTAACTGAGCCTCCAGCTTCCCTAAGGACAGCTCCCTGCTCCCAGCTCTGGAGGCAGTGGGGTGTCCATCCCTGAAGTGCAATAAGGGGAAAGTGACCACTGCAAGTGGGGTGAGGGTGGGGGCGCTTTGGGCTGAAGCCCCTGCCTTTGCTCACTTCAGGGCCTCCTCCTTCCCCCCACCCTAGGGCCTGGGTCAGGGGCTCCTCTCCTGCCTACCTGCTTCCTCTGCTTGCCCTCCCCCAGCCAGGGCCTGGGTCTCTTGAGTGGGTGGGGGAGGACTTGCTGCATGAGAGGCTGCTCTGTTGGGTCCCTCCGTGCTGGGAGGTGCTGGGGTCCCCAGAGCCGGCCAGAGCACAGCCAGGGAGCTGGACGGCCAGGGCTCAGGACAGGGGTCAGGGCCGTCCCCCATCCCGGAGGTGTGCTTGGGGGCCCAGCAAGTCAGCACCCCTCCCGCCCCGCTGACGGCTGCTCCTCTCCCCCCCAGCACGCAATTGCCTTCTGTTTGAAGGAGTCGGGGAGCAAACCCCCCATGGTAATGTATCCCCCACCCCAGGGTCTCAGGAGTCCCTGCCCCCAGCCCCCGCTGCTGGCCTGGCTGCTCGCGGACACCTCCTCTGCCTCTTGCTGCTGCCCTTCCCCACCCTGCTCCAGGCTGGCCCCCCTCCCACACTGGCTCTGGGACCCCCCTGGCTTCACGCCCCTTCGTGGTGGAAACCCCAGGCCTCCCCACACAGCTTGCATGACCACGGACTTGGAGGCCAGCCTGACCTCTGACCTGACACGACTCCCACCCGCAGATTCGATATCGCAAGGACCGTGCGGTGGCCCGACGTGCCCCCTGCTTTCCGACGGTGACCAGCCTCCAGGACCTGGCAAGTGGGGCTGCGCTGGCCGCCACAATCCACTGCTACTGTCCCCAGCTCTTGCGACTTGAGGGTGAGTGAATGGGTCTGAGCCAGATCCTGTCCCGACGAGCCTGGCACCCAGGCCTTGGCTCCTGTCCCCAGAGTATCGCAGAGACTGTTAAGTGTAGCTCCCAGGATTGGCAGACCTGAGTTTGAACATCTCTCTCCTATTAATGAGCTGTGTGACCTTGCCCAAGTGTCTAAACGTCTCTGTGCTGCCTATAATTCAGTGTGTGTTAGTTGCTCAATCGTGTCTGACACTTTGTGACCCCACTGTAGACTGCCAGGCTCCTCTGCCCATGGGATTCTCCAGGCAAGAATACTGGAGTGGGTTGTCATGTCTTCCTCCTGGGGATCTTGCCAACCCAGGGATCGAACCCAGGTCTCCTGCATTGCAGGAAGATTCTTTACCATCTGAGCCATACTGTGTGATTCCATAATTCAGTCCTGCAGCAAATGTGAGTAGAGTAGAAACTGTGTGCCAGATCCTATTGTAGGCACCAAGAGATCCAACCAAAACAATATGGACCTGCCCCTGGCCTCAGGCGGCTCACATCCTAGTTGAGAGAGAATGAACCATAAGTTCATCTAGAGGAATATTCTGGATGTTAAGTACTTTGTCAGGTGCTGGGTAGTCAGAAGCCATTTGAGTTGAGTTCTCGGGGGACTAGCATTCCAGGCGGTGGGGACAGTAGATGCAAAGACCTGAGGGACAGCCAGCCTGTCATGACACCCACCTTATGAAGGGGGCCCGGCTCAGCTCATCAGTCGAAGGTGTCCGTGTATATTGTGTGCTGGGACCCCGTCCTCCTTCCTGGAGAGCCAGGGACCCAGGCATCCTGTCCCGACAGAGGTATGCCTCAAGGACCCCATGTCTGTGGCGGACAGCCTGTACAACCTCCAGCTGGTGCAGGATTTCTGTGCCTCCCGCCTCCCTCGGGGCTGCCCGCTGTCCTTGGAGGACCTTCTCTATGTCCCACCGCCCCTCAAGGTAAGGCTACCTCGTGGGCCTCATGGGCATCCGGGGCTGTGGGTCCGGGCGGCTGACCCTGCCTCTCGCCTCCAGGTCAACCTGATGGTGCTGCTGGCTGAGTTGTTCATGTGCTTCGAGGTGCTGAAACCCGACTTTGTGCAGGTCAAGGATCTGCCTGATGGTCACGGTAAGGCCTGGCCCCGGGCCTGGGGTGGGGTGAGGTTGAGGGGGATAGTGGGAAGACCAAGCCCTGCCTGACCCTCTGCTCTGTGTACAGCCGCCTCCCCCCAGGCCACAGAGGCCTCTACTCCCCAGAACAGCGGCAGCAGGTACATCCCCTGGTGGGTGGAGACTTCCCAGCCACGACGGGTTCCTCCTCCTGCTGGGTCCCTCCTCCTGCTGGGTTGGCTAGAGGGAAGGTGTCGGGGGGATACTCTGGTCTCCACTCCCAAGGGGGGAGGGGAGGGGGATGGGGGGACCCTTGGCTGACACACCTCTCTTGGCAGCTCTCCTGTCTTCAATTTCCGCCATCCACTCCTGTCACCTGGTGGCCCCCAGTCCCCACTCCGAGGATCCACAGGTGAGGGCAGGGGGATGGCTCGTCACTGGAGATCCGCCCCCCCCCCCCACACCCAAAGACTGCCCCTGCTGACCTCATGTGGGCACCTTGTGACCCCTCCATTGGGTCTGTCTGGTACCTGAATGACTTCCTTGGTGACATTCACTGGCCCCCACAGTGACCTCCTCACAAGGACCCCCTAGTGACACCACGTGGCCCCCAGCTCTCCATCCACATAATGCCCCATCAGTGACTCACCCACTGACACCCCATAGCTTACCCCACCCAGGGTCCCCAGTGACCCCAGAATGACCACTCATCACCCCTCCCCAGGCTCGCTGAAGTCCTCCCCGTCCATGTCCCACATGGAGGCCCTCGGCAAAGCCTGGAACCGTCAGCTCAGGTGAGCACATCGAAAGGGCCCAGGCAGTGGAGTCAGAGGGGCCAGGTGGGGCCTGGACCTGTCCCAGGGGCTGACCCTTCCCTCCGGCCGCCCAGCCGTCCCCTTTCCCAGGCCGTGTCGTTCAGCACCCCCTTTGGCCTGGACAGCGACGTGGATGTTGTCATGGGAGACCCCGTCCTACTGCGCTCCGTCAGCTCAGACAGCCTGGGTCCCCAGCGCCCTGTGCCAGCCCGGACCCCCGCGCAGCCACCCCCGGAGACTGGCGACCTGCCTACCATCGAGGAGGCCCTGCAGATCATCCACAGTGCCGAGCCTCGGCTGCTCCCAGATGGGGCTGCCGATGGCAGCTTCTACCTCCACTCCCCTGAGGGGTCCTCCAAACTGCCGCTGGCTTCCCCCTACCCACTGGAGGGGTCCTCGAAACCACTGCCTGACGGGCCCACCAAAGTACCTGCCTACTTGCCCCACCCCGAGGGCCCCTCAAAACCAGCTCCCTGCCCAGCTGGGGAGGTATCAAAACCACCAGCCCTGCCTGAGGGCTCCCCAAAGGTGGCAGCTTCATCCCCAGCAGCCAGCAACTCTGAAGTGAAGATGACCAGCTTTGCTGAACGCAAGAAGCAGCTGGTGAAGGCCGAGGTCGAGGCCGGGTCCCCGGTGGCCACCCCGGGGGCACCGGAGGCCCTGAGCTCGGAGATGAGTGAGCTTGGAGCCCGGCTAGAGGAGAAACGCCGGGCCATCGAGGCCCAGAAGCGACGGATCGAGGCCATCTTTGCCAAGCACCGCCAACGACTGGGCAAGAATGCTTTCCTGCAGGTGCAGCCCCGGGAGGCCGGTGGGGAAGCAGAGGCAGAGCTGGGCCCGGCCCCTGGCGGGGAGCGGCCAGCAGGTGAGGGCCAGGGTGAGCCATCCCCACGGCCAAAGGCGGTGACCTTCTCACCAGAACTGGGCCCGGTGCCCCCCGAAGGACTGGGGGACTATAACCGGGCAGTGAGCAAGCTGAGCGCGGCGCTGAACTCTCTGCAACGGGACATGCAGAGGCTCACAGACCAGCAGCAGCGGCTCCTGGCCCCACCCGAGTCCTCCACAGTCGCCCCTACTCCCGCTGCCGCCGCGTGGGTCATCCCCGGTCCCACAGCAGGCCCCAAAGCTGCATCCCCCAGCCCCGCCCGGCGCGCCCCAGCTGCCCGGCGCAGCCACGGGCCGGGCCCCAGCCCCGGCCCCAGCCCCACACCCCGCAGCCCCAAACACGCGCGGCCAGCAGAGCTGCGGCTGGCGCCCCTGACCAGGGTGCTCACGCCCCCACACGACGTGGACAGCCTCCCCCATCTGCGCAAGTTCTCGCCGAGCCAGGTGCCGGTGCAGACGCGCTCCTCCATCCTCCTGGCCGAGGGGCCGCCCCCCGAGGAGCCCGCAGCACGGCCCGGCCTCATCGAGATCCCACTGAGCAGCCTGGAGGAGCCAGCAGCTGAGGACGAGGGAGATGGGAGCCCCCCTGGGGCTGAGGACTCCTTAGAGGAGGAAGTGTCTTCAGAGGGAGAGCCCCGCACCGGACTGGGCTTCTTCTATAAGGTGAGCACCTGAGCAGGTGGGGGCGGGGCCAGGTGGGCGGATGGATGAACGGACGGATGGGCAGACAGGCAGGTGGACAGGTGGTCGCATGGATGGGGCTTTCTCAGTGTATGACCAAACAGATAGAGCTGGTAGGGGAACAGAATGGATAGATGGTTAGCCAGGTGGGAGAGGCAGACCTACAAGGTGTGTGTGGTCAGATGGACATGTAGATGCGGTGGGTAGTGGGGGAATACAAAGTAAGTGGTAGACAGATGTACAGGGGTGGCCCAGTAGACGGATGGGTAGGTGGGTTACGGACAGGTGAACAGGAATAGGCAGATCAACAGATGCGGCTGGCATCTTCCACAGCATCCCCTCCCTCCTGTCCTCTCCTCCCCACTGCCCCCAGCATGGCCCTACCAGTTCCTCTTTTGAACTTTCCCATATCCAATCACTCTTCTTTCTGTCGGCATCCCCAGCCTGGGCCAGCACCTTTTACTTGGACACCAGCAGTCTCGTCCTGATTGGTCTCCACTGCCCACCCCTCACCACACCAATCCCTGACCACTGTGAACTGAGCAGTTAGCATTTATTTAAAATGTAAATTAGACTTTGTCACTCCCATCTGTGGGCTTACCCGGTGGCTCAGACAGTGAAGATTCTGCCTGCAATGCAGGAGACTGGAGTTCAATCCCTGGGTTGGGAAGATCCCCTGGAGAAGGGAATGGCAACCCGCTAACAATATTCTTGTCTGGAGAATCCCACGGACAGAGGAGCCTGGCGGGCTACAGTCCATGGGGCCACAGTCGGGCACAACTGAGCGACTAACACACATTCCCCTATTTAAAACCCTCCTGTGGCTCCCCTTTGGTCCTAGAATAAACTGGCCTCCCTGCTCCACACCTGCTCAACCTGCTCTGATCTCAGGGCCTTTGCACTTCCTGTTCCCGCCCCAGATTGCACTCCTCACCACTCAACCCCACCCAGTTCAGTCCACCTCATTCTCCTAGGCTGCTTCCTCCAGGAAACCTCTCCTGGTATCTCCAGACTAGGATAAATCCTGCCCCACCAGTGTGCTCACCAGTGTTGCGTCCTAGCTGGGTTGAGGCCTTTGTGTGCCCAGAACCCAGCATGGGGTCACACACACAGCAGGCACCCACCAAACGCCTTCAGACCAATGACAAAAACTCAAGGACATGTGAGTGACTGGCAGGCTGGGTCGAAACAGACTCCAGCCGAACCAGGGGAGGGACAGCCAGCTACACTTGGTGCCTGCCCCCAGGATGAAGACAAGCCCGAGGACGAGATGGCCCAGAAGCGGGCCAGCCTGCTGGAACGGCAGCAGCGGCGGGCAGAGGAGGCACGGCGGAGGAAGCAGTGGCAGGAGGCTGAGAAGGAGCAGCGGAGGGAGGAGGCCTCGAGGTGAGGCTGAGCTCAGCCCAGGACCTCTGCCCCCGGCAACCCTGCCACCTGTCTGACTGTGTCCATCTCCTCTGTGCATAGGCTGGTCCAGGAGGAGGTGACCCCCAGCCCCCCTGCACCCACAGCTCCTACGGCCTCTGCTGCAATCCCAGCCCCAGCTGCCCGGGCCCCTGCTGAGGAGGAGGTGGGCCCCCGGCGGGGGGAGTTCACACGGCTGGAGTATGAACGCCGGGCCCAGCTGAAGCTGATGGACGATCTTGATAAGGTGCTGCGGCCCCGGGCAGCAGGGAGTGGGGGGCCGGGCCGCGGCGGTCGGAGGGCCCCTCGGCCACGCTCTGGTTGCTGTGATGACTCGGCCCTGGCTCGGAGCCCAGCCCGTGGACTGCTGGGTGAGGCCCCCAGGGGGCAAGTGGGGCGGCTTGGGGTATATACACAGGGCTGCGGTGTGGGGATTCAAGGCTTCCAGAAGGATGTGGGGGCCACAGCAGGGTAAAGGGTACTGGCTCAGAGTTCTCTCCGCAGCTTAATAGGTCAGGCACTGCTTCCCTACAGCCTGGCTTAGGGGGGACGGGGGATAGTCAGTGTGGGGTGAGGGTCTTAGGCAGGGTTGACCCCCATGTTCCTTCTCCAACTGGCCAGGTCAGGCCCCCTAGGCATACGTGGAGCTAAGGGGGTTTGGTGGGGGGTGCTTGACCTGACACCCTCTGCTCCCAGGCTCTCGGCTCAGCAAAATCTACTCCCAGTCCACCCTGTCTCTGTCCACGGTGGCCAACGAGGGCCCCAGTAACCTTGGTGTGAAGAGGCCCACGTCTCGGTGAGTTTGGCCTGGACGTGCATGTGCCACATGCCTCTCAGAGTGTGCGTGTGTGTGTGTGTGTGAGTGTGTGTGTGAATGCATGCCTAGGAGTGTGGTATGGCACAAGGAGCCATATGGTGATATGGTGCCAGAGATGAAAGGTCACACACCTGAGACAGAACCTAAGGATGCGTCTCTCTGCTCCCGTATTCAGCGTGCCCAGGGCTGGGACCTGGCCCTGCAGGGACTTAGGAGCACAGATGGTATCTGTGGATACATCCTGCTTTGCCATTGTCCTGGGCGCACCCTTCCTGGGTCTCACTGCATACTGACTTCGTCCACCACTGACCGCACCCCCACCCCATCCCACCTTCCCCCGCAGGGCTCCATCTCCATCTGGCCTCATGTCCCCAAGCCGCCTGCCCGGCAGCCGCGAACGTGAGTGGGACAATGGCAGCAACGCATCTTCCCCGGCCTCAGTGCCTGAGTATACGGGTAGGTGGTAGGACTTTCGGGGGTGGGGGGGTGGTGAGCACCGGCCCCCACCAGTCCCTGCTCACTGCCCTGCCCCCTAGGTCCGCGGCTGTACAAGGAGCCGAGTGCCAAGTCCAACAAGTTCATCATCCACAATGCCCTGTCACACTGCTGCCTGGCAGGCAAGGTGAATGAGCCACAGAAGAACCGCATTCTTGAGGTAGGCCCTTGCCGGGGCTTTATAGGGGGTCAGGGGCAGGTGGGGGGTCTCTGGTGGCCTGGCTAACTGTGTCTGCCGCCCACCAGGAGATCGAGAAGAGCAAGGCCAACCACTTCCTGATCCTCTTCCGCGACTCAAGCTGCCAGTTCCGGGCCCTGTACACATTGTCCGCAGAAACAGAGGAGCTATCACGGCTGGCGGGCTATGGCCCCCGCACGGTCACGCCAGCCATGGTCGAGGGCATCTACAAGTACAACTCAGACCGCAAGCGCTTCACGCAGATCCCCGCCAAGACCATGTCCATGAGCGTGGATGCCTTCACCATCCAGGGACACCTCTGGCAGAGCAAGAAGCCCACCACTCCCAAGAAGGGCAGCAGCACCCCCAAATAGCCCCATCCTGGGTGGTCCGCAGGCCGGGCCCTGTGTACTCCGACTGCCGCCCCCTCCGGGGACCAGCCCGGAGGACAGTCAGTCGGTGTTCCTGGGTCCTGTCTGTCCCCGACCTTGTCTGGGTGGGGCTGGAGTCCCCACCCCCTAATTTTTGTCCCGTCCTGCTGTGGGGGCTGAGCTGGGAGGTTCAAGGACTCAGGGCTCAGCTCAGTCCCCCCCAACCGTCTGTCCTCCCCACCTTCTTGAATAAAGTAATTTAAAGAGAGCGAGACTACTGGAGACTACTGGCCATCTCCTCGAGGCTGGCTGGGGGGCTGGGGACATCTCTGCAGGAGAGGTTTCCCACACTCGCCATTTCCTGTCTCCCAATTCCCTCTTGATCCTGCTCCAGCCTCTTGTCTGCCCCCTTCGATGGCTCTGGTGCAGCTTCTGCCAAGGTCTGGCATGACTCCCCTGCCCGGGCCCCATGGCCGATTCCCAGCTGCCTCTTAGCTGAACTCCTGGGCACCTGGGGCTTCCAGCCAGCCCTCCCCACCCCCACTGGCTTCATTTTCCTCCTCAGCCTGGCTGTTATTATCAGCCCCTCCTGTCATTTGGTCCTTGGCCAACTGCTAAACTTGATCTTCTCTCCCTCACCCCACTGCCTACGTTTCTAGACTCGGTGACTGCCTCTGGGCCAGGGGGTCCTGTTTCTCTCAGCCAAGCTCCAGGTCTGAGGTTGCTGCCTTGGCGTGGCCCCCGGATGTCTCCGGTGGAGGAGCTAAGTCATAAGCTCAAGTGGGGAACCTCAGCCTCCCCAGGGTCACCTGATCCTGCACATTCGCCTCCTGAAGGCCTACCTGCTCACTCACTTCTCTGTCCCCATGACTGCATCCCCAGTCACCTCCTGCTACCAGCCGGTCCCACAGCAGTCTGCCTGGCCTGTTAAGGGCACAAATCTGATTAAGTCCCTGAATGCTTCAAATCCTTTAATAGCTTAGAGCCCGATAATGGCTTCCCAGAGCTTAGGACTAAGGACCACGCCCTGGCCGTGGCCCAGGGCCGAGGTCTGGCTCCTGGCTGCTGTCCAGGTAGAGAATAGCCTTGCTAAGATCGCAGAGGTGGTCAGGGCCTGCCTGCCTCCAAAGCTGTCAGACTAGTAACCTCCCAAGGGTGGAGGGTGCCGCCCTCGCCCAGGGAGGAAGGGTTCGAGGTGGCGTGCTGTCTACCTGCTAATGGGAAGCGGGACAGGGCCCCTCTAGGATCAGGCCCTCAGGCCGCGGAGAGACTGGCCTCTCAGAGTCCAGAACTCGCTCGGTGGGGTGAGGGTGGGGCGGGTGCCTGCCCTGGCCTAGAGCCCAGCCTGCCCCACCTCCCACATGAGCCAATCCAGGGGTGGAGGGGGGCGGGGCGCTGAGTTGGCAAACCCCTCAGGCACCTGGGCAGCAGGAGAGAGGGGGCAGGAAGGAGGCTCAGACCAGGACGTACAAACACAAGCTTCATTGAGGGGAGAGGCAGAGTGGGCAGGGGCGGGAGTCAGTCTTCCTTCAGGCTCCCGAACACAGCGGCTGGCACGCTCTGCTGTTCCAGGCGCACCTCTGGATGGGGGTGGGATGTGAGGAGGACTCGGTCACTCTCTGGGAGGGGGTCCCACCCCTACCCTCCACCCCTCCGGCCCACTGGCCCCTCACCGTTGGGCTCCAGGTCCATTTCATCCTCATCCTCGTCCTCGCCCAGCTCAATCTCCTCTGGGTTGGCCTGCTGGGCCAGCTCAGCCAGCTCCTCCCGGGAGGCGTCACTCCTGGGGCAGAGGGGGCCACACTGCTCAGCCAGGCCCGGCGGCCCCCCACCTCCTGGTGTCTCCCCTCCTGAGAGCTGGCTGGCTCTGAGCCCCAGCCTCAGGGCGCCCTCCCTCACCTCACAAACAGGATCTTGCTCTGGGCCCTTGAGGGCTGGTCCCGCTCCGCCTCGGCCGCCAACTGCTCGGCACGCTGCTCCAGCAGCTTCATGTCATCCATACCGCTCTGCCCGGGGGCCAGGTCGGACACTGGGGGTGGAGGCAGGGAACGTGGGGGTCAGATGCCGTGGGGACTGTGCCTGCTTTGCTCTGGGTGCTGCTGGGTGCCCCCCACGTAAGCCTGAGGCCCCAATCCCCCAGGGGGTTCCCAGCCTGAGGCATGGGGGACGGGGTGAAGCTTGATGCTCTCAGACCTGGGAGGCCAGCACCCATGGCAAGGGCCTGCTCACCGGTGCCCGTGGCGCTGCCCGACACCTTGAGCATCTGCGAGGCCATGAAGTTGACCTGTGTGTTGTATGTGGCCTGCACGCTGCGGCGGATCCGCAGCATCTCCCGGATGGTGTCCTCGTTGCCATGCCGGACCTCAAAGTCCTTCCACGTTTGCCAGAAGGCCCCGGTCGTCTGCAGAGGGGGTAGCAGGAACATGAGCTGGTCAGCTTGGCCACAACCTCCCACCCCTCAATCCCTCCCCAGGTCCAGGACCGTCCCTACCCGGGGGTCGCAGATCTGCGAGCAGAAGCTGTATATGGCCCGGGCGCGGTCGATCTCCCCGAGCTTGCACTCCATGTCAGCGAACCGCAGGCACATCTCCCGGGCGTGCTCGTCAGACAGCACCTGGTGGGGTTGGGAGGGGTCAGGGAGGCTGGGATGGGGGCGGGGGTGCACACACCCCTCTGGGCACACCAGGCTGGCCCCTGGGCAGTAAGCCTACCCTCTGCCACACACACACAGGCTCACTCAGATTCCCTGCCTGCAAGACCCTCTTCTTCCCCCTCACCCCCCACCCCCAACGCGGGCACCTCAATGGCCTTCTGATAGATGCTGCGGGTGTGGGTGACCCCGTAGATCTCAGCCGCCCGCTTGATGTAGATGTTGAACATGTCGTACTGCTGCGCGGGCTCCACAGCCCTGGTGGCACGCTCATACACTGCCATGGCGTGCCGCGCCAGGCCCCACTCTTCTTCCAGCTGCGCGTACAGCAGGTACAGCGCTGCGGCAGGACAAAGCAGGGGGTTGGATTAGAGATCAGCAGTTGGGCCTGGGATGCACCCCTACCCCCCAAGACCATTTGGCCCCCCTCACTCTTGGCATATTTGGGAGGGCAGCCATCCAGCGCCTGCTCAAAGAGGTCACGTGCTCGCTCCAGCTTGCGGCCCCCGTAGCGGGCAATGAACTTCGTCAGGTAGGTACTCCAGATGTCCGACACGTTGGGCCACTTGAACAACGAGATGCCGCGCTCGTATGCCTGCCCGAGGGGGTGCTGTGTGTGAGCCCTCAGCAGGAGGACCCCTCACGCCCATGTCCCCTTCTGGCTCATTCAGCGGGCCCCTGGCCTGCCTGCCTGCCTCTCCCTCCTGCTCCTCCCCGTGATCACGCAATCAAAACCCAGCTTGGCGGCCAACGCATGGCCTGTCTTCCTCTATAGGCTGCCAGGACCCTAAACAGAGCTGGACTAGGACTCACTAAGCTAACTCAGCAACTTTATGGCTGAAGATGGGAGTAGATCCTCAGCTCCACAGACACTGAAGCCTGGGGAGAAAGGTCACCACCCAGGCAGGGGGGCAGGCCTGACACTCAAGAGGCGGCACTCATGTGTGTACGACACCGTCCCCCCCACCGTGTCCCCATTCCTGTGTCCCTGTGTCCCCCCAAATTCAAGTCAAAACCCTAGCTCCCAGTACCTCAGAACAAGATTATTTGGAAAAAAATTTTACAAGATGTAACTTGAGTTAAAATGAGATGATTAAGGTGACCTCGCTCCAATACAACTCACATCCTCATGACAGCAGAGGCAGCCACGTCAGAACACCACGAAGAGGCGACCTCTACAAGCCAGAGGGAGGGGCTCTCGGAGGAAAACCACCCTGCCCACACCTTGATCTCAGACTTTGGGCCTCCACGATGAAGAAAACGCACCTCCGTGGGTTAAGCCGCCCAGTGGGTGGTACCTTGTGGGGGCGGCCTGAGCACAGAACAGTGTCCCTGACACCTGGGTGGGACCCCCGTACCTTGAAGCTCTCCTCAAAGTACTTGTGCTCCTCCAGGAACATGGCGTAGTTAATGACGATCTGCGGCGTGGCGATGCGCAGGTCCAGGATGCGGTCGTACACTGCCTTGGTGGACTGCGGGGCGGGGACAGGGCGGTGTGCCCCGGGTGGGGGGAGTCAGCCCCCCTCCCCTCCGTAGGGAGCGCGTCGCATTCCCCCACCCCATCCCAGGGGCTCCACTGGAAGGTGCAATCCCACCCCCATCCTGTTCCAGGGGCTCACCTGGAAGGTGCCGAGGCTCTCCTCCAGGTCGGCCAGCATGGACCACACCTTCAGAGACTTGTACACACGGTTCTGCACAGGCTCTGAGCCATCAAAGTACTCGGCGCGCCGGGCAGGCAGCGCTGTCGCCTTCTGCAGGGGCAAGGACGGCAGGGGGAGGCGCTCAGGGGGCGTCCTGAACCCTGACGGCACACCCTGCAGCGCCCAAGCGCGCCCATCCCACCCCTCGCCGGCCCATCCCACCCCTCGCCAGCCTATGCTCACCCGCAGAAGTCGCAAGGCCTGGTCGTAGTTCTCATGCCGGAGCTCCAGCTCTCCACACTCGCACCACACACTGGCCAGGTCGTCCACCTGCTTGAAACTCACCTTGGTGGCTTTCTCCAAGATGACGCGGGCCTGCGGGGCGGGCAGAGGCCAGGCTGAGACCCCGCCCACGAAGGGGGCGGGGCAGAGGACCCATAAGACGTCCATCCGCAACACCCACACTCACATCGTCCAGCTGCCCGTTGTCCTCGTAAAACTTGGCAAACGCGACCCACAGCGTGTGGGGCTTGCCGGTGGCTTTGAAGGGGTCCACCGTCTGCACAGCCTCCGTGTACGTATTGATGATCTGGGAGGGAAGGGCTGGGTCAGGCTGGGCGGGGACCTGGTGGGGAGGGGGCGGGCCTCGGAGGAGAGGGGGCCAAGACAGGCTCTGGAGGCGGGGCCGTCACACACCTCCCGAGGGCGGCCCTGGTGCAGGGCCACACGCTTGTGCCACTCGTGCACGTGGTGCGGGTTCTGGCGCAGCAGGACGCTGTTGAGGAGCAGAGGCCGCCGGCTGATGAGCTGCTCGAAGCGGGCCAGGCGTAGCTCCAGGTCTACGTCATCTGCGAAGTCAGGGCAGGGCGGAGGGCGTCAGTTCACAGTACCCAGGGCACCTCCTGCTCACTGCCGGTCCCTACCCTACGCCCCCACTGTCCATCTGGGCACTCCCTCTCCGAGCTGCCCCAGGGCCACCGTGAACCCACACGTGGGCAGGGTCCAGGCTACCCTGGAAACCCCTCAATTCCACCGCCCCCCCCCAAGCCCTCCTTCCCTGCCAAGCTCTGGCCCAGGCCCCCTCTCCACCTCACTGTGTACCCTGCTTTCCCTTCCCACCAGCGTTCAACCCAAGCCCCACTGAAAAGTGTCCCCAGTCCTGGCAACCCACCCACTCACACTCCCCTGCTGCTGGCCTCTGACCCCAAGACCCACTCACCCCCAACAAGTCACTAGGGACCCCTCTCCCCCAGCTCACCCTCCTCCTCCCGCCCCAGCTCCGAGGCGGTCTCCATCTTCGCCGCGATCATACTCTCCTCGAATTGGGCATAGCTGTCAAACACCTGGGTGAAGTCCCGCACGGTCATCACAGTCCGGATGGCCTCCTCATACACGTCCCGAGCCTGCAGGGAAGGGAAGTGGGGGAGGAGGTTGTAAGCAAAGTGCAGGGGAGAGGCGTGTGTGCCCACCACAGGGACCCTAGGCATCTGACAGAACCGGCCTCTGAGCACCCATCCCAGATCAGAATCCCCGTAGGGTACTCCCTGGGGCCTGCCCAGCACTGCCAGCATCCAACAATGGTTGGAGCTCTCCCTTCCCCTCTTCTACCAGATGATCTGGGGACCTCGGCTCCTCATCAGTAAACAGAGTCCTGGGGCCTGCCCAGCACTGCCAGCATCCAACAATGGTTGGAGCTCTCCCTTCCCCTCTTCTACCAGATGACCTGGGGACCTCGGCTCCTCATCAGTAAACAGAGTGGCAGCTCCTCGTGCAGTAACCATGGGGCTCAAGTGAGATACATGATGGCCCAGCCCCCGCTGGACCAAAAGGGGGACCAACCACCCTGCCAGGGCCTGAGCCTCAGCAGGTCATGGACGGCTCAGCTGTTGCTACAAAGTACCCCTCACACCAGTCTGACCCCTCTTTCCAGCACACATTCTCCTGGTCATTCCCCAAACCCCGAGGGGACAGGCAGTATGAAAGGAAAGTGGTGGGAGGCCCCCTCACTCTGCCCCTGCCTGGCCAGTCTCCTGCTGCCAGCCCCGGCCTATGTGGTCCACTCAAAGTGTCAGCCCGAAGGGTCTTTGTATTTTTGTAGAAGGCACAGCTGGTCAGGCCTGCGTCCTGCTCATGGCTGGCTAACTCGCAGCTCCCTGTAGCGGGACACAGTTGGCCCCTTGTTGGCCTGCAGGGCTCCCCCTTCCCCCAGGCCTGCACAGCCCACTCTGGGCCCCGACTCCAGCTCCACCCTCTTGCTCTGATCACCCCTGGCCCACCCAGCCCCTCCAGGGACCTCTCCGAGCCCCCCCACACGGCCCCCATCCCCAAGCTTGCCACTCCACTGTCACAAGGAGAACAGCCAACATGAACAGATGGTAACACCAACACCTCAGGAGGGACCCTCACACCAAACCCCAACTCCAGCCTGAGTCCCAATAGGTGGGAATGCAACTGTCACTCTCAAAAGTTCATTCTCAGGAAACTTCAGCAAATGAGGACACCCAAGCTAAAACAGGTCCAAGGCTACCACCATGGAAAACTAGGTTTCGCTGGTTCAAGGTGGGTGCGCTCGCTGGCAGTCTGCCTCGCCCCACCTTCAGGAAGGCACGTGCAGAAGTGTGCACTAGCAATACACTGGCACATGTTTCTGCTCATATGCACGTCCACAGGTGTCCCCAAAGGCTGAGTGCTGGAGGGAGGCCCCGCCCCGCTCCCAGACCCCTGCCTGCCCAGGCACCTTCTCGAAGTGACCGCTACGGATGTAGTAGTCAGCCAGCGAGCACCAGAGCTTGCCCAGCTGGTCGGTGAAGCGGGTGAGGCCCCCACGGATGATGGCGTCCACATTGAGAGACTGCACCTTGTCAGGGTTCTGGGAGATGAGGTCACAGAGCTCGTGCCACAGCTGCGGGGTGAGGGAAGGTCAGCCTTGGCCCCAAGGGGCCAGCCCTCCCGCCTGGCCAGCACCCAGGGCCCACCTGGTAGTTAGACTTGCCGGCCTTCGACACGAAGCGTTCGTCGTTCACCACGGTGGCCAGGCGCTGCGCTGCCTCATCCAGCCGGTCGCTTGACTTGAGGTACTCAATATACTCCTCAGCGCTTTCGGGGCTCAGCTGGGCACCCACACACCACCGGCTGTCAGTGGGGCCACAGGGCCACACCACCATGCCCCCTCCCACCCCACCTCCGGTCAGCCACCCACCACTGTTCTGGGCAGGAGCTAGCGCTGCACTTCCAGTCTCAGCCCCAGCCCTCACCAGTCCAGGTCCAGCCCTCACTGTCTGGGTCAGACACGAGCGGTCCAGCCTGCACAGACCAGGCCTTGCTTTCATCCCAAGCCCCCTACCTAAAACAGCACTGCACTAAGGACTTCACGATGCATAAGAGACTATACATGTGGGGAAACCGCATGAGGCCTCCATACTGTTTGCCCCTCGACTCTCAGCCCTGCCTGTTATGTGTTTATCTCCTGTTCCCTGCCCTCTCGTGGTTGCAGATTTACTCTGGTTTATGCAGTCAGGCCGCAAGCATTTGTCTGCCAGGTGAGACTGAAAGCTCCGTGCAAACGGACGGTCTTAGCCACGCTATCCCCAGCACCTGTATCCCAGTGCCTGACGTGGAGCAGATGCTCGCAAACTCTCTGGAGATTGAACACAGAACTCATAAACAAAACCCTGTCTGTCTCAATGAGCCACGTTCCCATTTCCTGTCTGTCAGGGCACACAGTGCCCCCAACGAGCCCGTTTTTGGAAAGTCCTGACCTGGGGAACTGGCCCACCTGCCTGAACCTGGCCCCGTCTTGCCCTTTTAGGAGCCTCACCTTGAGGAAGCGCCGGTAGCCCCGCACAGCAGTCTCAGGCAGGGGGTGTGAGCGCAGGAAGCGCAGGTACAGGGGCCAAATACGAGAGTGCTGGGTGATGGGCAATGCCCGGAGGGCCCGGTCGAAAGTTCGGCGCGTGTGCGTGACACGTCCCTGGTCCATTAGGAACTGGCAGTAATCCAGCCACAGCCGGGGCATCTGGAGGGGTGGGGAGAGGAGGGGCTGAGCTGCCAGCCTCAGCACTGGGCCCCAGGATGCTGGATGTCCCCTGCAGCAGGACCCAGAACCCCAGTGTCCCTGGAACTAAGTCTTGCTCAGGCCGGCATGCACAGAGGTCACAGAATTCCCACCCCTGCTCTGTCCACCTCCGTGGACTCTGAGCCCCACCTCCCTACTCATTCCCTGGCCCAGCCATGCCCCTCCCCACCTTGTGCATGAACACAAAGGCCCTCTCATGGCAGTTGTTGACATCTTCATAGGCGGGGTCAGTCACGCAGCGATGCTTCACCTGTGCCCGGCGGGCCTTCAGGTAGCGGTACCAGAGTTTGTAGCTGGGAGTTGGAGGGAGGGGCAGTGACTGGTCAGCTTTTATGGACTCCCGGGACCCTTCCCTCTGCCCTATGAGACGAGGGCTAGGAGCAGGGGCCTGGGGAGGATGGCCAGGACATCAGGGAAGGTGTGCTCAGCGATTCCTGGGATGTCTACTCGCTGACACAACACCTAGGAGGGACCTGGGACCTACTAGCCAGTTCTGGTGTGATGGGATAAGAAAAGGTGGGGCAGGGGGCGGAGGCAGGCAGGGCAGCTGCTGCCAATCTCACCTGCAGGGCAGCAGCTTGAGCGCCCGCTCATACAGTTGATTGAGCCTGGGCTTGGGGGCCCCCTGCTTGAACTCGATGTAGCGGAGCCAGCACTTGACGGAGAACTGGTTCCGCATGATTTCCTCCTCATAGGGGAGGTCCTCTTCCTCCTGCCAGGGCATGGGGAGAAGACAGACCTGCTCTCAGAGCCTGCGCACAGCACCACTCCTACTGGGACCCCTACCCAGGTCCCAGATGCCACTGCTCACCACTGGAGCCCAGTCACCCAGATACCAGGACCAGACTTTTACCTCTCAGAATCTGATGACTTACAACGTGACCCAGACTATCAGACTCCTCGGTCACCGGGTTCCAGGCCAGGCATGAAACTATCACCCAGATATCACTCTCTTGGCCTTCCGAATCAAGCTATCCACTTTCTGGCCCAGGTCACCAGACTCTACAGACACCAAGGTTCTGGTCCAACGCTAGGCCTCTGCCCTAGTCACCAAGTCTTACCTCCTTAGAGCATGACTCCCCAGACACCAGACCTTTGGCATCTCAGGCTCCCACCAGCCAGTTTAGTTCAACTCTGCCCCAGAAGTTGGAAGCTAGATCCTTTATCTCAGGAAGAAAGGTATGGACAAGTTCCCTAGCCTTTAACTCGAGACACCAAGAAGCAATCTAGTGAAAATGCCACGCCTCTACTCCAAACACCAAGACTTTGACTCTCCAGGATTCTACTGGCCGTCGCCCACTCAGCTCCACATCACCAGGTCTTTACTTCTTTCCCAAGATTCTCCCGGTCCAGACACCATGCCTTTATCCCAGAAACTATAACGCTCAGGACCAGACCTGGACCGTTACCCGGAACACTTAGATTTTACCAATGAAACCAGCCCTGGACTACTCACCATGCTTTTACTTCAAACACCAGGCCTCTCAAGGCTTAGCTACATGAGTTTCCCTTCCCGCCCACACCCTGCGCGCTCCCATTTCCGCCCCAGGTCTGGGATGCTAGGCCCTTAACTTCGACCATTTGCTCTTTACTAAGGTCACCTGAGCTCCGGCACCAGATCTTTGCTCCTGACCAGCCTGGTCCAGACATCACGAGTCGGCCCGTAAGGGTCCTCCTGCTCTCAGACCGGCACAGTTTTAGCCTAAATATCCCGAGTGGCCAAGCCCCAATCCCCTGAGGTATCTAAGCCCCGGCGCCCCTATGAATGCCATCCCCGGCCCGCCGCGGACTCACGAACACAAGGTCCGGTCGCTCGGGCCTCGAAAGCCGCGCCATCACCACCATTTTCCAGGCTCCCCAGACACGGACAGGAGTCGCGGTATGATGACGTCTACGCCTAAAGGCCTCCTATCTCGAACCAGACTAATTTCCCATTGGCTGAACTCCTCCCGATCATGCGCCAGGTGTTGTTGACTTTCCTTTCGACCACCCCAGCTACCGGAAGCATTGGCGAGCGCCCTAAGATGACGTCATCATGAAGCTACTTGGACCAATCAGCTTTAGCAGTGGAGCCCGCGGACTCCCAATGACCTACTGTCTTGTTGGACGGTTGGCTTTGGGCGGAAGCGGCTGTGAAGCCTAAGAGCAGAAACATGGGGGTGAAGCTTGAGGTGTTTCGGGTCAGTGAGCAACGGAGCGGTCGGAAAGCTGGGCGCGGGGTTCTTCCTGGATGAGAAGGCTCTGAAAAGGGAGGCCTCCGAGAGAGGGGCTCTGGGGCGAAAGCTCCATTGATTTGAAAGGGACCTTTACTGTTGGAGACGCAGAGAAGGGGGCGCTGGGTTGGGGGCTCTGGGAGGGCAGGTGTGAGGAAAACCCTCTGAGAGATGTGACCTGGGGAGGAGACTCTAAGAAGGAAGACTTCAGGCTCTGGCGGAGCTCTCGGGTTTAAAGTGGGTGTGCGTCTTTCTCCTAGACCGACTCCTAGACTCTGAAGAATGAGTTCTGGATCTGAGGGTGCTCTGGAATCTAGCTGGGGGTGGTTTGAGGTCTCAGAGAGATGCCTTTATTGTAGTACAAGCTCTTCTGCTCCTGGGGCCAATATATCTGTGTTTCTTTGAGAAAGAGTCTTTCAGACTTGGAGGGGGCTTTCGGGGTGGGGGTGGGGGGTTACTCTTGGATTCTTGGGACTAGACTTCAAGGTGTGTGACTTCTGTACCCTTGCTGGGAGTTTTGGGGTTCTGGAGGGTCCTGAAGAAACACCTCTGGTCTCGGCCAGAGGATCGTTTTCCCGACTCTGACCAGCCTCTGTACAGTAGGGGTTGAGGCGGGGATGGTAATTCCTGACTACTCATCCCTCCCCTTCCCTTCCAGATGACCATCTACCTCACCTTCCCTGTGGCTATGTTCTGGATTGCCAATCAGGCCGAGTGGTTTGAGGACTACGTCATACAGCGCAAGGTGGGCACTGGTTCATTCCAGGGAATGGGGAAGGGTATGAGGGAACAGGGTCAGCCTTCCCTGAGCCGACCCTGCCCTGGATGCGGGGCTCTGGAGGCTTCTGGCTTGTGACTCCATCTGTGACTTTGTCCCTACAGAGGGAGCTGTGGCCCCCTGAGAAGGAGGACCAGGTAAGCCATGTACTTTTCCTCCCACCGGAGTGGGGAGGGGCCTGGATTCCTGTGGGCAGGGAACCTAGGGTGGAGGGACACATGATTTCCTTAACTGCCCTCTCCCTGAAAGTGAAAGTTGCTCAGTCGTGTCTGACTCTTTGCGGACCCCATGGACTATACAGTCCATGGAATTCTCTGGGCCGTAATACTGGAGTGGGTAGCCTTTCCTTTCTCCAGGGGATCTTCCCAACCCAGGGATCAAACCCAGGTCTCCTGCATTAGAGACGGATTCTTTACCAGCTGAGCTACAAGGGAACCCCAAGAAGACTGGAGTGGGTAGCCTATCCTTTCTCTAGCAGATCTTCCCAACCCAGGAATTGAACTGGGGTATCCTGCATTGCAGGTGGATTCTTTACCAATTGAGCTATCAGGGAACTCCCTGAAGGTTGAAGCTAATCTGGGGTTGTAATTGGCACAGGCTTCATTGTAGATAGGAACTCTGAAGCCACGGTCTGGGGGGTTAAGGGGAGGTGGGCTGGGAACAAGATCCAGGCCCTGAGGTGCATTTGCCTCTCCTTCCTTCCCATTTCACCTCCCCAGCGCCGGGAGCTAGAAGAATTCAAAGAGAGGATACGGAAGCAGCGGGAGGAGAAACTCCTTCGTGCTGCCCAGCAGGGCCCCTGAGGTCTCTCCGTGCCGGAATTCCAGCCTGCCCCGAAGAATAACACACACACGGTTCTTTGTTGCTCATGGAAGTGCTTTATTGTCGGCTCTCAGGGGCCAAGTGGGGCCCAGGACACCTCAGGTCCTCAGGGGGCTTGTGTCTGGGGCTGGGGGCTGCTGTTCCGACGGAAGCTGAGAGCAGCTGGGT
This sequence comes from Bos indicus x Bos taurus, assembly GCF_003369695.1. Classification (NCBI taxonomy): domain Eukaryota; kingdom Metazoa; phylum Chordata; class Mammalia; order Artiodactyla; family Bovidae; genus Bos; species Bos indicus x Bos taurus. Next base: position 94,064,001 of record NC_040082.1, on the reverse strand, counting down.
CCTGGGGGGTGAGGAGGGGTTGGGGACTGAGGGTCCCAGCTCGTTTCTGCACTCCGTCCTGTTGATACAAAGGGGTCAACCAGAGAGAGGGGCCGAGGGTAGTGCCAACCAGAGGGGGACACAGACGCTGGAGGGAGGCGGCAGATGGCAGCTGAGTCACACCTCCCCTCCCTCCCCTTACCTGCTCCCACCATCCCTGAGCCTCTGTGCTCCTTGGTTACTCAACATTAAGGGTGGTATTTTGGGGCTGGTGGGTCTTGGGGGCCTCACTGGGGTCCTGATCAGAACCCAAGCTGTGGGCAAGTATGTGTGATGTGGACATGTGGGGGTCTGGATGCATCCTGTGCACAAGCTCACCTGTCCTCCACCCTCGGGGTGCCTTCCCAGGAAGGGGTCTATTCTCTGTCACCTCCTCATAGCTCTCAGACACTCGGGCTCAGGAGCTGTGAGTTCTCGCCATGTCTCTGACTTGAACATGCCCCAGACATGACCTCGATCCCTTTTCAGCCCTGTCTGGGCCTCTGCCCTCCCTCTGAACCGGGGTATTGGATCCACCGGGGTCTTGTGACTGGCAGGGACTCAGGATGAGTGCTCCTACCAGATGATGGATGGACAGAGGTGGGGGTGGGGCCCCTTGCACTCCTGGCTGGGGGTAGAAGGCAGGGTTAAAGGCCTCAGCCTGGTTGGTCTCTCCTCAGCCCAGGCAGAACATCACCTACCTTGGGGCCCAAAGGCTGGAAGCCAGGCAGAGCGCTGACCGTCACTCGCTGGTCATCCATGCGGCGGCCCTGGGTATTGGCCAGCATGTCCATGAGGCTGTCCATCTCGGGTGCAGGGCTGCTCTCTGCGTGGAGCCAAGGCCATGGGGAGCTCAGCCCAGCTGGAGCCCCCCAGCCCACATCCTCCAAGAAGCATGCTGGTATCTGCCCCCAACCCATGGCCATCTCTGTCCCCAGTCACCAGCTCACTTTCTCAGACTCTTTCCCACAGGCCCCCCAGGTGGCCACTTGCCCCATTCATGCCCGGCCACCCACATCACAGCCACTTCTGCACACCCTGCTGCCCACTCTCACGGTTGTCAGAGGCTGGGCCCGGCCCCGCCTGCAGCGAGCAGCGCTGCTCCTCCATCCGGCCGCCCTGCACGTGGCTCAGCAGGTTGAAGAAGCCCTCCTGGTCTGGGGAGCCAGCCTGGGGAACAGATATGCTCAGTCCAGCCCACCCTCAGCCAGGAGACCCATCAACCCAGTCAGCCAGCTTCCACCTGGCTCCTGGGCCCGCTCTGAGCTTCTCTGTGGCTCTCACCATGGTCCCCGCCGATGTGCTGCTTTGCAGAGCTGCTCCAAATGAGACATGAGTCTCCTCCTCAATCTCGCCCTGGCCCCTGCCCCAGGGGGCCCCACCAGCAGTGCCACGTGACTGCAGCGCTGCCCCAAGAGAGAGGGCTGACGTCCTACATAGGGGCCTGACTGCGGGGTGGCCTGGGACTGGGACACTAGCCAGGGGACCATCCCGGGGGCCGCTCCCTTATCCCAACCCCCTCCCTTCATGGGGTCATCACTGAGAGCCCTGACCTCGCTGGGGGGTGGATTAGGCACTCAGAACCTCAAGTGCCCTCCTGCACCTTCTTAGGTGGCAACTGGGTCAGGGGTCCCAGAAGACTCCTTGCTAATTAGGTGCCCTACAAATGAATTAGTCTTGTCATTCACAGGCCCTTGGGGGGGTGGGGGTGGGGCCTGCTCACCTTGTCGCAGGCTGAGCCCACATCCTCCTGTTCCTGGTCCATCGTTGTCCCTGCTGCCCTCCCCTGGATCCCGTCCACCTCTCCGCTGGCCTCTGCCCCAGCCCCAGGCCAGAGAAGGCTTTTTAAGAGACTGGGATATGGAGGGGGGCGGGGTGTGTGTAGTGGATACCCAGCCCCAAATCCCCAGCTCATGCCCCATCTGCTCCCACCCAAGCTTAAGCCCCATAAAGATGATCCAGATAATTGTTTTTGCAGCGTGAGGCCGGGGCTGCTGTGGGGGCAGGAGGCAGGGTGACCTGGGTTTAGGACCCGCTGGGCCTCAAGGACTCTGAGGTGGAGTGCAGGGTCCCCACAGTGGAGAGCTTGAGTTGACTGGACCCCCTTGGGAGAGGACTGGACCATGGGACAGCTCAGGTGACATCTGCATCCACCTTGCCCACCCGTATTGGCTGGAAAGGCAGTTGCCATCCACAGGTGGTGGGAGGAGAGGAAGCTCAAGGACACCTGAGCCACCACCAGCTAGCCTGGCTCCACCTCTGTCTCCTGGCCATCCTTTCTACTACTGTCCCCAGGTCTGGTTGTCCACACCTCATCCCCCCAAAAAACTGGAAGTTGTGGGACCACCTGTCTCCCCATCACCAATGCCAAGTTGGCCTGTCTCCTCCCATTTGACCCCCCCTCCCCCAGTCCCAGTTAGGGATGAGAGGCTACAGTCCTGCCGAGGGAGGCAAGAAGGAAACCCCACCCCGTCCCCTGAGCAGCTGTGGCTCCCCATCAGTGCCCTGGGAGAGGGTGCTGTTGGGAGGACCCCAAGTGCACCCCACCCCCTCTCCCGCATGCCTTTCTGGAAACCAGTTCAAGTTTCTTCACAGGATAAAGGGGCCGCGCCATGACCACCTCTGCACGATTGTAAAGCTTGGTCCTCCTCCCCAGACAGACCACTGCCCTCTGGAGCCCCTGTCCACATCTTCTCCGTGGCCCCATGACCCCAAATGCCAACGTGCTGTCCTGCTCCTCCCCAGACATATTAGTTCCCAGACTTCTTAATGAAGTGTGCCGAACGAGGTAGCTTAGAGCAGCAGACATTTATTGTCATACAGTTCTGGAGGCCAGAAGTCCAAAATCCAGGTGTTGGCAGGGCCATGCGGAGGAGAGACTCTTTCCTTGCCTCTCCCTGGGTTCAAGTGGCTGCTGGCAGTCCTTAATGTCCTGTGGCTTGTCGCTGCAGGACTTGTCTCTGCCTTTGTCATCACAGGCATCCCCATCATGTACTGTTTTAACACAGCTGTCCTAAGACATAGACACTAGTCACACTGCTTTGGGGACTCACCCTACCACAGCACAACCTCATCTTTTACTAACTGCACCTGCAAAAACCATATATCCAAAACAGGGCACATTCTAAGGTACTGGGAGTAAGGGCTGTAACATACTTTTTTTTTTTTTTCCTTCAAGGGGGTGGTTAGCACACCCTTGAGCCCATAGCAGCAGAAGACCTGATTATCCTCACCTGATAGAGTGAGGCCAGACCCTACAGAGTCTCACCACCAGAGGACAGACCAAGAGAGACGCTAGAGGTGGTCCCAGCTCCCTCCCCCCTCCCCATTGCCCCTACAATCCATCCTTCCTCCCAGGAACCACAGGGGTCTCCTCCCTCCCTCACTCAGAACTCTCCCTTGGCCCCCACTGTCCTCAGGAGAAAACCCGAATACCATGAGACCATGGAGATGTTCTAAACTTGACTGGTGATGTCAGTCAGAATGGCCATCATTTAAAAATCTTATAAATGCTGGAGAGGATGTGGAGGAAAGGGAACCATCCTACACTGTGGGTGGGTATGTAAGATAGGGCAGTCACTATGGAGAACAGTATTGGAGGTTCCTCAAAAAACTAAGAATGGAGCTACCATATGATCCAGCAATCCCACTTTTAGGCATACATCCAGACAAAACTAACTTGTAAAGATACACGCACCCCAGTGTTCATTGCAGCACTATTCACAATAGCTAAGGCACAGAAACAACAGATGAATGGATAACAAATGGAGAATCAACAGATGGATGGATAAAAAAGATGCGGTGCATATACACAATGGAATATTACTCAACCATTAAAAAGAATGAAATAATGCCATTTGCAGCAACATGGACCTAGAAGTTATTATACTAGGTGAAGTAAGTTAGAGAAACAGCATCTGATTTCACTCAGGTATGGAATCTAAAATACGACACAAATTATTTACATAACAGAAACAGATTAACAGACACAAAAAAGAGACTTGTGGTTGTCAAATGCAAGGAGGTGTGGAGGAGGGATGGACTAAGAGTTTGGGGTTAGCAAATGAAAACTTCTATATAGAGTATAGCACAAAACTATTTAATATCCTGTGATAAACCATAATGGAAAAGAATATGAAAAACAACGTGCATGTATATCTGAATCATTTGCTGTAAAGTAGAAATTGACATGGTAAATCAACAATACTTCAGTAAATAAATTGACAGGTAAAGGATACACAACCGTGAATATGGCAAAAGCCATTGATTGTCCCCTCTGTGGTTAAATTGTATGTGAATTATATTGTAATAAAGCTAAGAAGCAAAAAGGGGAAAAAAAGGATGGTAGAGAGGGGGAGAGAGAGAAGATGAGGGAGAGAAAGAAAAGAAGAAAGAAAAACCCAAGCTCCTTTGTAGAGAGGCCAGCCCTCCTGGTTTGGCCAGGACTGTCCCAGTTTTATCACTGAAAGCCCTGGGTCCTGAAAACCTCTCAATCCCATGCAAATTGGGCTAGGTTAGTCCTGCCATGTCCCACTGGGGTCTGGTCTCTGTGGCCCCTCCAACCTCAGCTTCTGTTGGGGAGGGGGGCATCCCCCCCTCATCTCACTCCAGCCACTCCTCCAATCTCACCTCCTGCTTCTCTATGCACGGCTGCTCCCTAATACCGCTCAGGGTTAAAAGATCATCCCCTCAGGATACCCCTCTGGCACCACCCCCAATAGAGTGCCCCCACCCCACCCCCAAATTTGCTATCATGTCACTTTCTTTCCTTAAGGCATAATTGATCATTTTCTCTCCCCTCCTCCTCCATTCAACTTTAAGTGTGCCTGGCAGGCTTTTTGGTCTTACTCATTATGGTCAGTCCCATGCCCATCCCGTGAAAGTGGCACAGGGCTTGGCACTTGGCTAAACTCTCAAAAAACCACAGCCAAATAAAACCACGCGTTCAGGACTGAGCCAGCTCAGGATTCTGTACCCACACACGAGTGTCACACCTTAAATCCTCATCAAAAGGAGAAGGTGATGCTGGACTGTGCCTGCTGTGTGATAAGGTGTCAGCCCTTTGCTGGCACACAGCCAGGGCAGGCCCTAATATTTCAAGTCGAGTGTAAATTGAGATGTGTGTGTATGTATGTGTGCAAGCGGTTGAACATGCCACTGAGTTCACGTGTGCATCAGCAAGGCTGTGACTAGCATACCTCCTGGGACCAACTCGTGCTTCAGACTGCAATAGGCCTATTCATCACCCGGCCTTGGACAAGGGTCAGTCCGAGTTGCGGTTTCATTGTCCAACCTGCGCTGCCCATCAGGGCCTCTGCAGGGTCGACTGAGAATCTGTATGTGTGTGTTACCTGCTCAGTCGTGTCAGACTCTTTGTGATCCCATGGACTGTTGCCTTCCAGGCTCCTCTGTCCGTGGAATTCTCCAGGCAAGAATGCTGGAGTGGATTTGCTATTTCCTTCTTCACGAGATCTTACCGACCCAGGAATCGAACCCCTGTGTTGCAGGCAGATTCTTTATCATCTGAGCCACCAGAGAAGCCCCGACTAAGAACCTGATAAGTCACTTAAGTCGTGTCCGACTCTGTGTAACCCCATAGACGGCAGCCCACAAGGCTCCCCTGTCCCTGGGATTCTCCAGGCAAGAACACTGGAGTGGGTTGCCATTTCCTTCTCCAATGCAGTAAAGTGAAAAATGAAAGTGAAGTCGCTGAGTCTTGTCCGACTCTTAGCGACCCCATGGACTGCGGCCCACCAGGCTCCTCCGTCCATGGGATTTTCCAGGCAAGAGTCCTGGAGTGGGGTGCCATTGCCTTCTCCGGACTGAGAACCTAGCACCCAATAATTGCTAGCTTAGCTCCAACCTTCCCCCAGGCCTCCTTATCAAGTGTTGCCCAAGCCCACTGCTGCTACTAAACTCGGGAACAGAAGGTAAGTGGATCACGGGTTTGTGGTCCCGTAGCTCCAAGTAGGCATACACAGTATCGTTTAGACCCAGGGGAGAAATTTCTGCCGGGGTGGAACTATGCCTGGGGAAGATAAAGGGGTTATTATTGCCTTGCGATCCCACTTTCTCGTTGCACACAAGCTAGGGAAGTGTGTCTGAGCTCACGTCTATGAACGTGTCGTCGGGCCGTGCTCCTCCGGCGACTTTGAAGATGTCTGCAGGGACGCTTTCCCCTGTCGTTTCAGCAAGGAACGCAACTTCTCCGAGAACCGGTGGAGGGGCGGGGCCAGGTGGGCAGGGGGCGTGCCCTGGACCCGCAGGGCGGGGGCCACGTGGATGACGCGCGGGGCCACGCCCCCACCTTGGGACAGACCCGGAAGCGGCGGCGCCCCTAGGGAAAGATGGCGCCCTCGGGGCTGAAGGCGGTGGTAGGAGAAAGTGAGTGCCGCCCCCTGGGGGCGGGGGGCCGGGGGCGCACGGACTCTGGGAGTCTAGCGGCGGGGAGTTGGGGACCTGGCAGGACGTCGAGCACCTGACCCTCGAGGGGGTGCGCGGGGACTTGGCTCTCCCTTGAGGGAGCGGAACAAAGTTGGGAGACTAAACTCCGGGGACCGAAAGAAATCAGACTAAGGGTGGAGTAGACAGGCGTTGGGCATGGACTCCTGGACCCCCTAAAGAATGGGCGTGGGGAGGGCACCGCTGGACAGCCAGGCTCCGGCGTCTCTAAGCCGGGCAAAGTCCGGCGGGCTGGACTCTTGGGGCCCCATGTTGCGGACCGCGGCCGGGCCTGGGTGCGCTGGTCAGCGACCCCAGCTGGTGAGAGTGCTCAGGATGCGCGTCCAGGCTCCAATGCAGATCCAAGGGCGGGGGACGCCTTGCTCTTTGCCCGGCCCCCAGGAGTCCCTTGCAGCCTGGGGACCGTGGCATCCAGGCCTCGCGGGCCTGGTTCTTTCGTGGGGGGTGGGTGGAGGTCGTCCCCTCCCCCACCCCCGGTAGTTCCGGCCTCAGAGTCTTCTTCCGCCCTGGCAGTGCTGATAACAGTGGACAAGACACTTGCTGGGCGGGGCCGCCCTGGCCCTTTTGCCCACTCCCTCCACTAGGCAGAGCCGAGTGTGGCTCAAACTCCCCAAACCCCAACTGAAAAAGGAGCCTCCTCCTATGAAGGGATTGATGGAGAGACAGGAGAGCCATTGATTCCATTTTACAAATGAGGAAACTGAGGCTGGATATTGGGTAATGGGATGACCACAGCCAGGCATGTTTCAGACAGGGATCCAGGGGTCCTGCATTCTGGTTCAGGGTAAACGATGGAGGTGAAATGAGGGTGTGGCTGAAATCTACATGCCAGGAGTACTCCAGTATATAGGGGGATGGAGAGCCCAGTTCTGGAGGCAGGTAGACCTGTTATGTGAGTCGTGGCTTTCCAGTTATTCGTTTATCTAAAGCATATTTATCTACTACTTATGCTCCAGGCACTTGCCACTTAGGTGCTGAGGGTCCTTAGGCAATTTCCTTCTCCTCTCTGAACCTCAGTGGCCCTGACTATAATTTGGGGGTGACCTCAGGAGCTACCTCAAAGGACTGAGGGGAGGAGTAAATGGGAGTTCCGATGGAAGTCCAGCCCAGGACCCAGAAAACTGGGGGGCACTGTGGGGCCAGAGGACCCCACATACTGAACCCACCCCTCATTTCCCTGCAGAAATTTTGAGCGGAGTCATTCGGAGCGTCAAGAAAGATGGAGAGTGGAAGGTAGGGGCGAGATAGAATGCCTTGTCCAAACCCATGTCAGGGGGCCCTGAATGTGGGACACCCCCCACCACTCCAGCTCCCCGAGGAGGCTGCTGGTCCACAGAGGTCACGTGGGTGGGTCTGGGTTGGGCTTGGGTAGGGTCCTGGGTCCTCTTGTTCAATCAGCTCATGAAGCTGAGAGACTTGCCCGTGGCTCCAGCCCCTTCTTGGGGACAGCTTCAACCTCTCCCACCCTCTTTTCTGTCCATTCCATCCGTCTGGACAGGTGCTCATCATGGACCACCCGAGCATGCGCATCTTGTCGTCCTGCTGCAAGATGTCAGACATCTTGGCTGAGGGCATCACCAGTGAGTGGCTACCTCAACCCCAGGCTTCCCAGCTGGGACCAGAGTGTGGGATCCCCTGAAATTGTCCAGGACTTCCAAGGATGCGGTTTCCTTTACAGACAGCCCTGATATGGCAACCCCTAGATAGTCAGACTTCCCACGCAAGGGGCTCCCTAGCTGCAACCCCTAAGGGGTCAGCCTCCCCAGCTGTGCAACCCCTTTGTGTGGAACCCCATGTGGGGCTTTCAGCGTGTGACCCCGAGAATGTGTAACTCTCAAAGGTCGATCCCCAGGAGGCGATGACTGTGTGATCCCGAATGTGCAGAGCCCTGCCCACATAGCTCTTAGTCCTGTGATCCATGGATGTGTCCCCTGAAGCTCAGGACCCTCAGGGAGTGTGCATATCCCCTCCTGCCTCTGCACCCCAAGTGTCCAGCTCCCTGAGTGTGCGACTCTGCATGTGCCCTGGCCCCAGTGCCATCCACACATGTCCCCTTTCTCTGTTCCTACTAGTTGTGGAGGACATCAACAAAAGACGAGAACCCATCCCCAGCCTGGAGGCTATTTATCTGCTGAGCCCCACGGAGAAGGTGCCTATGATAGTGTGTGTGTGTGTGTGGATGCGTGTGTGCGGGCATACATGTCTGTGTGTGTATGAGGGGCAGGCAGTGGCTGGGAGGTTGGGTCAGGGGTGGTCTGTCTAAGGGTACTTGGCCAGGCCTGGAGAGTGATCCACCTTCCCCAGTCGGTACAGGCCCTGATCGCAGATTTCCGGGGGACCCCGACCTTCACCTACAAAGCCGCACACGTCTTCTTCACCGACAGTGAGTGAGGAGAGCCGGGTAGGGGTGCGGTGTGGGGGTCAGGGTAAGGGGGTGTGAGGGCTGCCCTGGCCTGATGCCCCGTCTTGCCCATTCCCAGCCTGCCCTGAGCCCCTGTTCAGTGAGCTGGGTCGCTCCCGTCTGGCAAAGGTGGTGAAGACGCTGAAAGAGATCCACCTTGCCTTCCTCCCATACGAAGCTCAGGTATAGCCCAGCCCACTTCTGGGTAGGAAGTGGGGCTTCGTCACCAAGTATCCCAGGTTCCCTCAGAAATAGGCAAGGTGATAAGCAGAGAGGGTGCTGAATCAGAAAGGAAAGCAGCTAACAACCGGTGGAATGAGCTCTTAGCGGGAGTCACCTGGAGTTCCGTCTTCCTGGGCAATAGCAGGGGGGCAGCATGCAGCTCACTGCTTGTCTTCCCCCACAAGGCAGAGGGGGCTGGGGTATTCCACAAAACAGCAGTCAGGGGGCTGCCCCAGGCCTGCAAAGCAGGCTCCAGAGACCGGAGGAAGCCCCGGGGAGTGGCACATGGCCGCGGCTGGAGTTGGGCAGGGGCGCACCTCCAGCAGTGGCGGCTCTGTGTCCTCGCAGGTGTTCTCCCTGGATGCCCCCCACAGCACCTACAACCTCTACTGCCCCTTCCGGGCGGGCGAGAGAGCACGGCAGCTGGAGGCACTGGCCCAGCAGATCGCCACCCTGTGCGCCACTCTGCAAGAGTACCCGGCCATCCGCTACCGCAAGTGGGTCCCCAGCCAGATGCCGCCCTGACCTTGACCCCATCCTGCTTCCAACCTTGCACCTCTCTTCCAACCCCAGCTCCAGTCCTCACCCTGACCCCTGACTCCCATCCCTAACCCCATCCCTGACTCCCAGTCTGTGCCGACTGGCCCTCCCAAACCCCACACCCTGAGGCACCCACCCCGTGTCTGCCCACCCCATCCCCAGGGGCCCAGAGGACACAGCACAGCTGGCCCATGCCGTCCTAGCCAAGCTGAACGCCTTTAAGGCAGACACTCCCAACCTGGGCGAGGTGAGGGGGCTTTCTGGGGAGGTGGAGGGAGGCCCCAGCCAGGGTCAGGGTCAATGGCTTCATCCCCCTGCCCACCCCTTGCACCCCAGGGCCCTGAGAAGACTCGCTCACAGCTGCTCATCATGGACCGGGCGGCTGACCCCGTGTCCCCCTTGCTGCATGAGCTCACCTTCCAGGCCATGGCCTACGACCTGCTGGACATCGACCAGGACACCTACAGGTGGGCAGACCCTGGAACTTATCCTCTGCTGTCACTGCAGACCCAGGTCCCTGGGCTTCAGCGAGCGCTCACAACCTTCATGTCTCTGGCTTTCCCAGGTACGAGACCACCGGGCTCAGTGAGGCCCGGGAGAAGGCGGTGCTGCTGGACGAGGATGATGACCTGTGGGTGGAGCTTCGACACATGCACATTGCGGACGTGTCCAAGTATGTGCATGCGCGTGCGTGTGCTCGCGGGGGGCACCGGGGTTGGGGGCCCTCTGGCACGAGGTCCCCACCCCTCCCTCCCATTATGGACCCATTCTGCATGAATGCCTGTCAACGAGCCACACCCCTTTGCTGGCCTCCCCATGCCTTTCCAGTGTGGGCTCATACACGGCCTGTGTCCCCTGGCTGGCATCCCCGGGCCATGTGACTCCCCCACCCCCCAACTCTGCCCCCATATGACCGTCTCGGCACCAGTCCCCAACCTACCCTCTGCCCACTCTCACTGCCAGGAAGGTCACGGAGCTCCTAAAGAATTTCTGTGAGAGCAAGAGGCTGACCACAGACAAGGTAGGCTGTAGTGTGTAGGGTGCAGGCCCGGGGCAGGGTGGGCCACTTGGGAGGGGCGGGGCCTCAGTCTGGAGCCCCAGCCTAGACTGGGGGCCTCGGGTAGGCAGGGCCTGGCCTCATGCTCAGCCTTGTTCCCAGGCCAACATCAAAGACCTGTCTCATATCCTGAAAAAGATGCCACAGTACCAGAAGGAGCTGAACAAGGTGAGCAATAAGCGGGGACCAGGAACCTGCGTGCCTCCAACTGTCACCCTGTCTCCATCCTGACTCAGTCTCTGTTACCCCTGACTCCCACACCTACCCTGCAGTACTCTACACACCTGCATTTAGCTGATGACTGCATGAAGCATTTCAAGGGCTGCGTGGAGAAGCTGTGCAGCGTGGAGCAGGTGTGTGGGCCCTGGGCAGGGGTGGGGTCTGTATGGGCTGGGCTGGGAGTGGAGAGGCATTTCTGGGGCAGTCTGTGACTTGTGGGGGGTGGCCCGGCCTGGAAAAAAGTAGGACCTGGGTATGGGCTGGGGCCTCTGGAGAGGTGTGGCCTGTGTGAGGAGTGGGATCTGTCTCCTCTTGAGACTTGGAGTGTGGGCGTGGGGCCTGTGGGGCCAGCCCCTTGAAGAGGCAGTTTCTTGTGGGGAGGGCAGGCCCAAGGAGCTCAGACGGTAATCTGCCTGCAATGAGGGAGACCCAGGTTCGATCCCTGGGTCAGGAAGATCCCCTGGAGAAGGAAATGGCAACCCACTCCAGTATTCTTGCCTGGAGAATTCTATGGACAAAGGAGCCTGGTGGTCTACAGACCATGGGGTTATGAAGAGTCCAACACCACTGAGCAATTAACACACTGCTGCTGCTGCTGCTAAGTCACATCAGTCGTGTCCGATTCTGTGCGACCCCATAGACGGCAGCCCACCAGGCTCCCCCATCCCTGGGATTCTCCAGGAAAGAACACTGGAGTGGGTTGCCATTTCCATCTCCAATGCATAAAAGTGAAAAGTCAAAGTGAAGTCGCTCAGTCGTGTCCAACTCTTGGTGACCCCATGGACTGTAGCCTACCAGGCTCCTCCGTCCATGGGATTTTCCAGGCAAGAGTACTGGAGTGGGTTGCCATTGCCTTCTCCGAATTAACACACACACCCTTGGAAATGCGGGGCCTGTGGAGAGTTGTGGCCTGTGTGAGGGGTGTGGCCTGTGTGAGAGGTATGGCCTGTAGGGGAGGAGGCTAAACCTCCTAGAGGGTGAAGCCTATGGGGAGGAGGGGCCTGTGTGAGGGGTGGGACCTCACAGCGAACAGTGTGTAGAACCTTCAGAGACTGGTAGAGCAAAATGAAGCCCAGAGGTCTTGCCGAGGCCCATGGGGATGTCCCTGCCCTGCCCCGTCCCTCCACATGGTGTCTGACCCCTATGGCCCCCAGGACTTAGCCATGGGCTCAGACGCAGAGGGTGAGAAGATCAAGGACCCCATGAAGCTGATTGTACCGGTGCTACTGGACGCTGCAGTGCCAGCCTACGACAAGATCCGGGTTCTGTTGCTCTACATCCTGCTACGGAATGGTAGGTAGGGGGCCTGGAGTTGAAGAGGCGGGGGAGGTTGGTATACCATCATTCACCACGGTTTCTGGTGACTGTGGGAGGCTCTCACTCCTGCAGATGCCCCCACACACCAGGTACGCCAAACCCCGCAGATACCACTCTGGACCTTGGGCCACCCTCCATTGGCCTCCGTTGGCCTGGAGACCCTCTGAATCTATTTTTAGGGCTCCTCCAAATTTAGCCCCCTCAACTGATTCCAGAGGCTCCTCCAATCTACCACCTCCTCTAGGATTCCCATCCAGAGTTCTAACATGAGGAATCCGCCCCCTCTGTGAGCGTAGGTGGCTCCCCCGGTCCCCAGGGTGTCCCGACTGCTGGATGCCCCCACCCCAAGCCCCTCAAGCCAGAAGCCTGTGTGGCCACCTCTCCACCCTCCCCCTTGCCCACCACCACCCTGTGAGCCTCCACATAAGCCCCGCCCTCCGGCCGCCTCCAGGTGTGAGCGAGGAGAACCTGGCCAAGCTGATTCAGCACGCCAATGTGCAGGCACACAGCAACCTCATCAGGAACCTGGAGCAGCTGGGGGGCACTGTCACCAACCCTGGGGTATGCTGGGCAGGGAGAGGGCACTGAGTCAGAGGGGGGTGACTGGGGTCAGAGGGCACATCACCAGGGCGGGGACACACCAGGCGTGATGTGGTTCTGGGAGCACGGGGAGCCCTGAGTAGGGTCTGGGGATTGGGGGGCAGCAGGGCTGTTCCGAGTCTCAGAGTCACAGGAGAAGTGGGGGCCATGAGGCATAGAGCCCGAGTCCTAGTGGTGCTGCCGTGTGGGGCGTGTGGTCCACGTCCCACAGGTCGATAGCTGGGTCCCCAGCAGGGGACCCTGGGCTCCCGGAGGTCTCAGGGCCTCCAGTCCACCCGGAACACACTCAGCAGCTTCCTGGGCTCGGCTCTCAACACGTCCCTCCTCCCTCGACCTTGCCTCCGCTGCCGCTCGACTGCAGGCACCTCTCGTGTTCTCCCCCTGCCTGCCCTCTGCCTCTCTCCCAGGCGCCCCCGTCTGTCACCCTGTCCACCTCCTCTCAGTCCCCCTGTTTCTGTGTCCTCCGTCGTCAGTCCCCATCTCTCTCAGTCCTGATTTCTTCTTTGTCTCGTCTTGGTTTCATCACCTGTGTATTTCTTCCTCCCTCCCTCTTGTTTTCCTTCCTCGCTCTGTCTGCAACCTCCCCCAGCCCGACAAGCCCCATCCGTGACCTGCCTCCTTCTCCCTAATTCCCCCACCAACCCCACCCGCCCCACCTGTAGAGCTCTGGGACCACCAGCCGACTGGAGCGGAGGGAGCGCTCAGAGCCCACCTATCAGCTGTCTCGCTGGACCCCGGTCATCAAGGATGTGATGGAGGTACCGCTGGTAGGGGTGGGACCTGAGTTCCCCGATCCAGGCCATGCTCAGCCCCCTCCCTGCTCACTGTCCTAAGCCCCAGGGCTTAAGAGAAAATCCCTCATTACGGGCATCCCCGTGGCTCTGCCTGGGGTCTGGGGGCAACCCCATCCCACACTGGAGGAACAGGGGCGCATACAGAGAGAAGAGCTTCATCTTCTCTCCACTTGCTGGCCCCCTCTTCTGTCCCCCTCTATTCACTCCTGCCCCCCAGGACGCCACCTGGGTCCCGCTTTGCCCTGCCCATACCAACCCCAGCCCCACTGTGGGAGCCAAAAGCAGCAGCAGCCTAAAAGACCTGGCCAGGGACCTGGCTTCCTGCTTCCTGCCGTCTGTATGGAGTCCTGGCATCTCTGCCTGCTTGGAGACCCCCTTATCCTTATGGATCCTGGATGCCTAGACCTCTGGGTTCCTGAGGGGTTAGGGGCTCAGAATCTTGGCTTCTCCAGGGGCTGGAGGTCCACACTCCTGGGTCCCTGAGGAGCTGAGCAGGAGCAGGGTCCTTAAGAAGCTAAGAGGCCGGGTCCTGGGTCATTAAGGGGCTGGAGGTACAGGTGGCAGCCCCTGTCTGCCAGGATCTTGGCCCGGGAACATACCCGATGGAGGAGGCTCCAGACCTTGGGCCTCATTGCCCGGGCCCCTCTCCTCAGCCTCCCTCTCCGGCCCTAGGATGCTGTGGAAGACCGGCTGGACCGGAAGCTGTGGCCCTTTGTGTCTGACCCTGCCCCCACATCCAGCTCCCAGGCTGCCGTCAGGTGAGGCCAGGGACACGCCCAGACCCACAGGAAGTAAGGCTTGGGGAAGGGGTGATCTGCTACCCAGTCTGACCTCCGCCTGCCTTCCTCGCACAGTGCCCGCTTCGGCCACTGGCACAAGAACAAGGCAGGCGTGGAGGCCCGGGCAGGGCCCCGGCTTATTGTCTACATCGTGGGTGGTGTGGCCATGTCAGAGATGCGGGCCGCCTACGAAGTTACCAGGGCCACTGATGGCAAGTGGGAGGTGCTCATCGGTGAGTGGCCAAGACTGGGGTCTCCTGGGGTGGGCAGGGGCTGGGAGCCCGACTCTCCCGCCTGTGGGTTCCTGGGGAACTGATAGCTGTGCACCTTCTGGGTCCCCAAACCCTGGAGCCTCTGCAGGGCTGGCATCTGGGAGCCCTAGGTGAGAAGGGTTAGGGCTTGGCTTCCCAGGAATGGGGTCCCCTGGGAGTGGACCCTTCCCTTTCCAGGAGGTGAGACTCCTGAGTCCTGAGAGCCAGGGTGTTCCTGAACGACCCTCTGGGTGGAAGGGTCAGGGGCCAAGGCCACTCTCGCAGCCCCTCCCTCCCGTCCAGGCTCCTCGCACATCCTCACCCCGACCCGCTTCCTGGATGATCTGAAGACTCTGGACCAGAAGCTAGAGGGTGTCTCCCTGCCCTGACCCCCGCCTGACCTGCTGCATCCCTTTCCAGAGAAATAAACTCCCATCTGCCAGCTGGCACCCACCTTGCTTTCTTTCCAAGGGAGCCATATGGGGCCCACCTCCCTTGGGTCCCGTCCCCTGACCTTGTGCCTCAGGCCCCACCCAACCCTGTTCTTCTAGAGGGCATTCCACACTCTTAAGGTGAACATGGACTCCAAGATCTACTAGCTTCCAGGTTCCAGCCAACATCTTGGGTTGGCCTTTCCAGACCCTGGGAACCAGTGATGGTTCTCTTGGCCACTCTGATGGGACCGTCAGTAGCAGAGTGTCAACAGACCAGACAGACTCCCCAGCCCTCTGGCACTGTCTCCTTGGGACTTGCAGCCACACAGATCAGGAGTCTTTTTCCGCTTGCTAAGATCAGAACTGGCACTTGTGTGAGGACAGGAGCACGGCAAACGATGCCTGCCCAGCTCCCATCCCAGAGAGTTGGAGCTCCTCCTGCTTCTTCCTCTCCATTTCCGGCAGGGTATTCACAGGGCTTCCTAACTGCAGGACTTATCAGGGACTTTACTGGGTGGATTAGTAATGCCGGGGCTGCCACAACCCAGTCCCACGTACCAGGTGACCTACACAACAGAAATTACTCTCTCCCATTTGTGGAGAGCAGGAGTCCAAGGTGAAGGTGTTGGCAGGGTTGATTTCTTCAAAGGCCCCTCTCCTTGGCGCATAGATGGCTTTCTTCTCCTTGTGTCCTCACATGCTCTTGCCTCTGTGCATATCTGTGTCCTAATCTCCTCTTAAGGACACCAGTCGTATTGGCTTAGAGTCTACACTAGTGACCTCATTTGGATTTAATTATCTTTTTTTTTTTTAATCACTTCTCTCCATTCTGGATCATCCCTTTGATTTATTCTCCCTGACTGACACTGTCAAAGAAAAACTTTTTTGGACTGCACCGACTCTTAATTCGGAGAAGGCACTGGCACCCCACTCCAGTACTCTTGCCTGGAAAATCCCATGGACAGAGGAGCCTGGTAGGCTGCAGTCCATGGGGTCGCTGAGGGTCGGACACAACTGAGCGACTTCACTTTCACTTTTCACTTTCATGCATTGGAGAAGGAAATGGCCACCCACTCCAGTGTTATTGCCTGGAGAATCCCAGGGACAGGGGAGCCTGGTGGGCTGCTGTCTATGGGGTCACACAGAGTCGGATGGACATGACTGAAGTGACTTAGCAGCAGCGACTCTTAATTGCAGCACACAGAATCTTTTGTTGCAGTATGTGGGATCTAGTTCCCCAGCCAGGGACGGAACCTGTGCCCCCTGAATTGAGAGCATGGAGTCTTAGCCACTGAACCACCAGGGAACTCCCAACTTAATGATCTTTCTGAAAGTCTTATCTCCAAATAGAGTCACGTTCTGAGGCATAGGGCTTAGGACTCCAGCATACGAATTTTCTGGGGGCACAGTTCAGTCCATAACCCTTAGCTAAAATCAGATGTGAATTTTACAGCCTGAATAAGAGCTATGAGGCCCCTTTCCTCTGAGGGCACAGACACATAGCCTGGTCAGAAGTCTGTATCACATGGGGCTAAGAGATCCCTGAGGACACCATAATCCACTCAGCCTGGGGCAGTCAGGGAAGGCTTCCTGGAGGAGGGGGCACTTAAGAGAATGTGAAGAGAAAGTGAAGAGGTGTTACCTGGGAAGGGAGGGGGTGTGTGGAGGCAAAAGCAAGACAGCAGAATGGAGCCAGTGGGAAAGGGTCTTGAGGGGTCAAGGTCTAATAGCCACCTGGGGCCTGAGTAAGAATATGACCCCTGAATATGACCGCTGCTGGAGTGATGGGAAACTGCAGAAGGGATCTCAGCAGGGTCAGGTGGGGTCCAAGTGTAATGTGGGTGATGGGACTCAGCTGGGATGGGTGCCTGGGGAGGGGACCCTGATGGGAGGATAAGCTGAATATCGTGACCACCCCCCTCCAGGTAGAGCACTACCCCACCTGTAATCGGAGTTGTGGCCCATCTGAGGTTGTGACCAAGAGAGTGTGGGCAGAAATGGGACACCTAGGCCCCTCCTTTCCCACCCACCGAAGACTTGGCCCTGATTTTGAGGTCACCTATCCTTTTTGTTTTTTTGGTGGGGGCAGGCTGTGCAACATGCGGGATCCCAGTTCCCCAACCGGGAATTGAAGTCTTGCCCCCTGCATAGGGAGTGTGGAATCCTAACCACTGGACTACTAGGGAAGTCCAGAGGTCACCTCTCCTTTTGAGAATTCGGAGAAATCTAAAGACACCCTAACTAGAAAAATCACACACACACA
Source organism: Bos indicus x Bos taurus (assembly GCF_003369695.1). NCBI lineage: Eukaryota > Metazoa > Chordata > Mammalia > Artiodactyla > Bovidae > Bos > Bos indicus x Bos taurus. The sequence continues at coordinate 94,046,644 of NC_040082.1, read as the reverse complement.
GTTTTGCAGGTGGGGCCTTGGAGAAGCAAAAACCCCCTCCAATTCAGCATTTCTTCTGAGATTTACAGGGCTTCTCTGGTGGCTAAGTGGGAAAGAATCTGCCTGCCAATGCAGGAGATGCAGGAGGGCATGGCAACCCACTCCAGTATTCTTGTCTGGAGAATCCCATGGACAGAGAAGCCTGGCAGCCTTATAGTCCATGGGGTCGCAAAAGAGTCGGACACGACTGAGCGACTAAACAACACCAATAGCAACAACTAAAACTTACGTGAAACTCCTAACAGGGCAGAAAGATGGACGTGCAAGGCCCTTGAGTAGATAGGATACAGGGAAGAAAGTGGGTCATCTCGGACCCCTGAGATATCCCGCCCTGGATGCGAGGCTCCCTTCACAGACTTGGCAGGGAAGCCTTTCAACTGGTGGGAGACACAATGGGAGGGAGATGGTTTTAAGAGTTTAACTTAAAAAAAAATTGTTTAGTTTTGTCCGCGGAGCACCTTAGTTCCCTGACCAGTGATGGAACCCGCATCTCCCCACAATGGAAGGGTGGGTTATAACTACTGGACCACCAGGGAAGTCCCCAAAATTTAACATTTAAACCTTGCTCTGGGAAGCCAGAGAAATATCAATAACCTCAGATATGCAGATGACACCACCTTTATGGAAGAAAGTGAAGAACTAAAGAGCCTCTTGATGAAAGTGAAGGAGGAGAGTGAAAAAGTTGGCTTAAAACTCAACATTCAGAAAACTAAGATCAGGGCATCCGTTCCAATCACTTCATGGAAAATAGATGGGGAAATAATGGAAACAGTGAGAGGCTTTATTTTGAGGGGCTCCAAAATCACTGCAGATGGTGACTGCAGTCATGAAATTTAAAAGATGCTTGCTCCTTGGAAAAAGGCTATGATCAACCTAGACAGCATATTAAACAAAGGTCCATCTAGTCAAAGCTATGGTTTTTCCAGTAGTCATGTATGGATGTGAGAGTTGGACTATAAAGAAAGCTGAGCTCAAGAAGAACTGATCCTGTTGAACTGTGGTGTTGGAGAAGACTTGAGAGTCCCTTGGACAGCAAGGAGATCCAACCAGTCCATCCTAAAGGAAATCAGTCCTGAATATTCACTGGAAGGACCGATGCTGAAGCTGAAACTCCAATACTTTGGCCACCTGATGCAAAGAACTGACTCATTGAAGAGACCCTGATGCTGGGAAAGTTTGAAGGGGGGAGAAGGGGACGACAGAGGATGAGATGTTTGGATGGCATCACTGACTCGATGGACATGAGTTTGAGTAAACTCTGGGAGTTGGTGATGGACAGGGAAGCCTGACATGCTGCAGTTCATGGGGTCTCAAAGAGTTGGACACAACTGAGTGAACTGAACTGAACTGGCCAAGCCAGGCTTCAGCAATACTCGAACCTTGAACTTCCAGATGTTCAAGCTGGTTTTAGAAAAGGCAAAGGAACCAGAGATCAAATTGCCAGCATCCTCTGGATCATTGAAAAAGCAAGAGAGTTCCAGAAAAACATCTATTTCTGCTTTATTGACTATACCAAAGCCTTTGACTGTGTGGATCACAATAAACTGTGGAAAATTTTGAAAGAGAAGAGAATACCAGACCATCTGACCTGTCTCTTGAGAAACCTGTATTCAGGTCAGGAAGCAACAGTTAGAACTGGACATGGAACAACAGACTGGTTCCAAATAGGAAAAGGAGTACGTCAAGGCTGTATATTGTCACCCTGCTTATATAACTTCTATGCAGAGAACATCATGAGAAACGCTGGGCTGGAAGAAGCACAAGCTGGAATCAAGGTTGCCGGGAGAAATATCAATAACCTCAGATATGCAGGTGACACCACCCTTATGGCAGAAAGTGAAGAGGAACTAAAAAGCCTCTTGAAGAAAGTGAAAGAGGAGAGTGAAAAAGTTGGCTTAAAGCTCAACATTCCGAAAACAAAGATCATGGCATCTGGTCCCATCACTTCATGGGAAATAGATGGGGAAACAGTGGAAACAGTGTCAGACTTTATTTTGGGGGGCTCCAAAATCACGGTAGATGGTGATTGCAGCCATGAAATTAAAAGACACTTACTCCTTGGAAGGAAAGTTATGACCAACCTAGACAGCGTGTTAAAAAGCAGAGACATTACTTTGCCAACAAAGTTCTGTCTAGTCAAGGCTATGGTTTTTCCAGTGGTCATGTATGGATGTGAGAGTTGGACTATAAAGAAGGCTGAGTGCCGAAGAATTGATGCTTTTCAACTATGGTGTTGGAGAAGACTCTTGAGAGTCCCTTGGACAGCAAGGAGATCCAACCAGTCCATCCTAAAGGAGACCAGTCCTGGGTGTTCATTGGAAGGACTGATGTTGAAGCTGAAACTCCAATACTTTGGCCACCTCATGCGAAGAGTTGACTCATTGGAAAAGACCCTAATGCTGAAAGGGATTGGGGGCAGGAGGAGGGGACGACAGAGGATGAGATGGCTGGAAGGCATCACCGACTCGAGGGACATGGGTTTGGGTAGACTCCGGGAGTTGGGGGTGGACATGGAGGCCTGGCGTGCTGCGATTCATGGGGTCGCAAAGAGTCGGACACGACTGAGCGACTGAACTGAACTGAACTGAATTGGGAAGTCACGGTATTCCCTCCGGGGCCCGCTTAGGCAGGTAAACTCTCTGAGCGCAAGGGGGCGCTGTGGCTCAACTTGCCGGTTGCTTTGATCGAAAGATCAAAAAGCGTCTGTAACCGGGAATTTGGGTGACCCTAATTAGAGACCTCGCCGGTGGCGGGCCGCGGGGAGGGGGGATGGAGGAGGGAGAGTAGGTCATGAGTTACTCCGTAGTTCTCAGCGTCAACGAAACTCTGTTTAAATCGCCTCGGCCTCGGCCCCTTATTTGTACGTAAATGATGGTGTAAAATCTTCCACCTAAGGGCATTTTATTCTAAGAATATTCACGGACCCCACCCACCATGGACCAGAGCAGCCAGTAGTGTCAGTCCTGACCACGCCCCCAGGTATCACGCCAAGTGCCCCACGCGTTGCACAAAATTCTCAAAACCCTCTCAGGAGAGTAAACTCCAACCTTTATGCGTTCCATGATGCATTACGTCAGGGACTCCATGATGTCATGTCCCTACGGTCAGTCGGTGGCTGGGGTGAGGGCAAGGCGGGAGGTCTGTGATTTCCAACAACTCTCCGCATAAAGGTTTTAGCAGTCCTGGGTTCCTGCAAGTTTACACCTTAAAAAAAATTTTTTTTCTCTGCCTGGGGACGTTCAGGATCCTAGTTCCCCTACCAGGGATTGAAACTTGCCCCCTGAACTTCGGACCCCCAGGGAATTCCTTCCATCTCCCTTTTTAAATTAATTATTATTTTTTTGTTGTTGGCGGTGTCTGGAGGTTTGCAGGATCTTAGTTCCCCTACCAGAGAGTGAACCTAGGCCATGCAGGGAAAGCAAGGAGTCCTAACCACTGGATAGCCAGGGAATTCCTAAATCTCCCCCCACCCCCCCGCCCCAGTATTTAAAACTTCCCTGGTGGCTCAGATGGTCACGAATCTGCCTGCAATGCAGGAGACCTGGGTTTGATTCCTGGGTCGGGAAGATCCCCCGGAGAAGAAAATGGCAACCCTCTCCAATATTCTTAACTGGAGAATCCCATGGACAGAGGAGCCTGGTGGGCGACAGTCCATGGGTCGCAAAAGAGTGGGACACGACTGAGCGACTTCACTTTCATGTAACTGTGTGTGTGCATGCTCAGTCATGTCAGACTCTGCAACCCCAGGGACTGTAGCCCGCCAGCTTTCTCTGTCTGTGGAATTTTCCAGGCAAGAATACTGGAGTGAGTTGCCAGTTCCTACTCCAATCTATATACCTATCTATTGCCAATAACTCTTGAGGATTATTTTCATCCCTGTCATTCCTCACACTGGAATCAGCTGGAATCCTTCTTCTTCTTAATTTTTTAATACGTATTTATTTGGCCTCACCAGGTCTTTAGGTGCAGCATATGAGATCTGGTTCCCTGACCAGGGATTGAACCCAGATCCCCTGCATTGGGAGCATGGAGTGTTAGCCACTGGACGACCAGGGAAGTCCCTGGAACCCTTCTTGAAAGGACTGTCCCTCAAAAACAACTGTAGTTGGTTTGTAGGGAAAGTAGCAACCTAAGGCTTTTTACCTATTACTTGTGGGTGTGGCTTAGGTCCCCAGGATCCCCAGGAGACAACTGAACACGTGAGCTCATCAGGGAGGCCTCGGGTGCAAACAGATGCCAGAGTCACTGTTGGGTCACAGTATAACCTGGGCAACACTTAGGAACTCCTGGCTGCCACAGTGATAATAATATATGGATGTGATATTAATATATACTATAATAATATAGTCTTGATGTAATAATACGTTATTATTATTGAATACCCAAAAGGGGTCTGGCTCTGGCCTGGGCGGTGTAGTTCCCAGGATGTACTAAGAAGGAGAGCCCCACAAAGTGAGAAGGGAATTCCTCAGGTGAGCAGCAGGGCTTGGGAAGGTCAGGAGGGCACCCCTGGGGTGGTGAGCACTGATGTTCTGGAGGGGGGAGTTGGGAACACATCACAGCAGAGGATGGTTCTCAGTCCATGCTATGCTGGGCAGGGGGCTTTTCTAAAGTATTATCTCCCCCAAATGACAGGAGGGAAAGGTTTGTGGTCTTGAATTTGCTCTACTTAAAAAAAAAGTGTGCTCAATTGCTAAGTCGTGTCTGACTCTGTGACCCCATGGACTGTAGCCCACCAGACTCCTCTGTCTATGGAATTCTCCAGGCAAGAATACTGGAGTGGGTTGCCATTTCCTTCTCCAGGGGATCTTCCCAACCCAGGGATCAAACCCAGGTCTCCAGCGTTGCAGGCAGATTCTTTACCGTCTGAGCCACCAGAGAAGCCCAAAATACTTGTTACAACATGAATAAACCTCAAACACACTATGCTAAGTGAAAGAAGCTTGATGCAAAAGAACACATATTGGGGGACTTGCCTGGTGGTCCAGTGGTTAAGACTTTGCTTTCTAATTCAGGGGTGACAGTTCCATCCCTGGTCAGGAAGCTAAGATCCCATTTGCCTCGAGGTCAAAAAAACAAAGACATGAAAAACAGAAGTAATATTGTAACAAATTCAATAAAAACTTTCAAAATGGTCCACATCAAAAAATCCTAAAAAAAAAAAAACCACCACATAGTGTATGATTCTATTTATATGGAATGTCCAGAATAAGCAAATTCACAGACAGAAAGTGGTTGCCTAGGGATGGGATTGGGAATAGACAGGGACTGAAAAGCAGCACAGAATTCCTTTTAAGGGCAATGGAAATGTTCCAGAACTGGATTGCAGTGATGGCTGCGCACCCCTATGAAATTTTACTGCAGACCATCGAGTCCTGTACTTGAAATGGATAAATGTTGTAGCGTGTAAATTATACTTCAGTAAAGCTGCTTCTCAAAGCTATGTTTTTTTCCAGTAGTCATATAGGGATGTAAGAGTTCGACCATAAAGAAGGCTGAGTGCTGAAGAATTGATGCTTTCCAACTGTGGTATTGGGAGAAGACTCTTGAGAATCCTTTGGACAGCAAGGAGATCAAACCAGTCAATCCTAAAGGAAATCAATCCTGAATATTCATTGGAAGGACTGATGCTGAAGCTGAAGCTCCCATACTTTGGCCACCTGATGTGAAGAGCCGACTCATTGTAAAAGACCCTAATGCTGGGAAAGATTGAGGGCAGGAGAAGGGAGCAGCAGACGGTGAGATGGTTGGATGGCATCACCAACTCAATGGACATGAGTTTGTGCAAACTCTGGGAGATAGTGAAGGACAAGGGAGCCTCGTGGGCTGCAGTCCATGGTGTGGCAAAGAGTCAGACATGACTTAGTGACTGAACAACAAAAGCTGCTTTTAAAAAGAACAAAAAAGTGAGGGTCTGGAGCTGCCAACTGAGCAAGGATGGTGGAGGTGGGATGGTGACCCTCTGCCCCCTGCCAGGGACACTGGCAGAGCAAGAAGTGCCCTAGGCCTTCAGGGGAGGAGCTGAGGGTTTCTGAGGAACCCAGTAGACATCAAGGAAGCAAAGCAAGCTTCCTTATTTTTTTTTTTCTGTAAAGTTGCTCAAAATCTGAAAACAGAAATTAACCAACAGGTCCTGCTAAGAATATTGTGAAAAGGCTCCTAGGGGTGTGGAAATAGCCCCAAGAGTGGGAAAGTTCCATTCCTGTGGGGCCAAGATGGAGTCCCCAGGGCTGAGGTGTTGAGGGGTTGGGACAGGAAGAGGAAGTCTGGGTGGGGGACCCCTCCACCTTCAGTGACCACTCGGAGCTTTGATCCCTGTCAGCAGTTGGGGAAATTCTGGGGAAGTAATGAACAAAAAAGATGTTTATAAAACATTCATCATGCATTGCCTACGTAGATTCACATAAATTACACACTGGATGAAATAAGTCAGAGGGAGCAGACAAATACTGTCTGACCTTACGTAACTGTGGAATCTACTTTTTTCCCCTAGCTGTGTTGAGATAAGCTTACGATGTACAAAGTAGTGATTTAATACATATATACGGATAAAAGAAATCTTCCCATTATTGAGGTTTGGGGAAGTCGTTCTGGCTCCTACATGTGTGCTCAGTCATGTGCAACTCTTTGCGACCCCATGGACTGTAGCCTGTCAGGCTCCTCTATCCAAGAAAATTTCCAGGCAAAGAATACTGGAGCAGGTTGCCATTTCCTTCTCCAGGGGATCTTCCTGACCCAGGGATCGAACTTGTGTCTCCTATATTGGCCGGCGGAATTCTTTACCACTGGGCCACCTGGGTTAACTTGAACTTGATGCTAACTAGAACAGCCTGTTTGTAGCCTACCAAAGCTACATTGTACTTCGGCTTTAATTATTAAAGAAAAGGGCACATTGACCAGAAGTCAAGAATGTCCATATTCAAAATAAAAATTAAATGCCTCACTTCCTGGGACACCAGCGCTGGTCCTCCTTCAGTAATAAGACTCCTTTCCCAGGTGCCAAGGTCATACTGACTTGCTGTGCATGTGCCGGTCTGTTTCTTTGAAACTTTGAAGGAGTGTCTCCCTGACTTGTTTGATGTTTTTATTTTAACAAGACATACAACAGAGCTAAAATCATGGTTCTCTGAGGCAGTTCCTCGGAGTCATCAGAGAGGCTGTCTTCTGGGCTATATTCCTCCGTTTGGCGCAAATAAAACTCTTCTCTCAGACTTCCGTACCAGTCAAGTAGTGAGGAGTCTGCGCTCTCACAGCTATGGGCCCGAGTTTGATTCCTGGTCAGGGAACTAAGATCCCAAAAGCTGGGTGGCATTAGAAGAAAAAAAAAAAAAACCTCTTCTATTTCTATTAGAGATGCCTTGGGCTTCCCAGGTGGCACTAGTGGTTAAAGAACCTGCCTGCCAATGCAGGAGATGTAAGAGATGGAGGTTTGATCCCTGGGTGAAGAAGATCCCTGGAGTAGGAAACCCACTCCAGTATTCTTTCTGGAGAATCCCATGGAGAGAGGAACCCAGCAGACTATAGTCCACAGAGTTGCAAAGAGTCAGGTACAACTGAAGTGACTTGGCATGCACACAGATGATTTATTGATTATTTGTGTTGACAATACTTTGCAAAACGATAACTACAATAAGGTTAGGTAGTATATCCAACTCTTCACATAGTTGTCCTGTGTGTTGTGAGAAATTTTTAGTTTTATGTCTTTTTTTGGCCACACTGCCCAGCTCCTGGGATCTTAGTTCCCGGATCAGGGATTGAATCAGTATCTTTGGCAGTAAAAGGGTGGAGCCCTAACCACTGGACTGCCAGGGAATTTCCAAGAACTTTTCAATTCTCCTTTCTTAGCGACCTTTCAATACACAATATGCAATATTGTTAACCATCATCCGTATGTTGTACATTACACCCCCAGACAGAATTTACTCCTCTTATAACTGGAAGTTTGTACCTTTCAACAAGCCTTAACCCATTTCTCTTACTTCCCAGGCCCTGGCAAACGCCAGTCTCTTTGTATGAGTTTGATCTTGTTTTTAAAGATTTATTTGTGAAATCTAAGAAAGCTGAGCCAGAACAACAGAGAACAGGATAGTGGTGACCAAGGGCTGGGTGGATGGGGACATGGGGAGATGTTTCTCGAAGGGGACAGACTTTCAGTTAGAAGATTAATAAATTCTGGGGACCTAACATACAGCACGGTGATTACAAGTGACACTGTATGTGTACTGGAAAGTTGCTAAGAGAGTAGGTCTTAAGTGTTCTCACCACACACACAAAAAGATAATTATGGGAGATGATGGAGGTGTTAACTAACCTTATGTGGTAGTCATTTTGCAACATACACATGTCACATCATCACGTTATACACCTTAAACCCAGGCAATGCTACATGTCAGTTTTATCTTGGTAAAGCTGCGGGAGGAGGAGTAGTCAATCATCACCCCGGCCGTGTAAGGTAGTCACTGAGAATACTTCCATTTTACAAAAGGGAAAACAGAGGCCCAGAGGTGTTTTAGCCACTTTCTCAAAGCTATGCAGCTAGTCAATGGCTGAGCTGGGGTTCCCAGGAAGGGGGCTGGACATCACCACCCCAGCATCCTTAAAACTCCTTGGCATCTGCTCTTGTTTGGATATGCTGGGCAGGGTGGGTGCAGGGGTGGGGGGGGGCCCAGCACAAAGGGGCTGGAGAGACAGCTCATCCTGGGCCAGCGGGGCCCCAAGAGCTAGGCTGCCCCTTACTTTGTCCTCCATGTGTTCCCCCCACCTCATGATATGGGGGGAAAATGCCTTGGTTATAAGTAAGGACTTTGAGGGTTCTCCCTGGCGGTTCAGTGGTTAAGACGCTTCCACTGCAGGGGGCATGAGTTCAATCCTTGGTCTGGGAACTAAGATCCTGCAAGACCCACGCTGCAGCCAAAAAAACAGACTAAGCACCTTGGCACCTAACAAATCTGCGTCTGAAACCTTCCCTTTGAAAGTGACTCAGTCTCACCCAACATCAGTTTTCCCATCTGTGAAATGGGGTACGTGGTGGGGGGCTCTCAAGAAGCTTTGGCCAGGCTTTCCATTCTGCCCCCACACCATTATCTTTTATTCTTTTAAAATTATATTATTTTTTATTATTCAAGTACAGTTGATTTACGATGTTGTGTTAGTTTCAGGTGTACAGAACAGAGATTCAGTTAGATATATAACATATGTATATGCTGCTGCTGCTGCTAAGTCGTTTCAGTCGTGTCTGACTCTGTGCGACCCCATAGATGGCAGCCCACCAGGCTCCCCCGTCCCTGGGATTCTCCAGGCAAGAACACTGGAGTGGGTTGCCATTTCCTTCTCCAATGCATGAAAGTGAAAAGTCAAAGTGAAGTCGCTCAGTCGTGTCCAACTCTTAGTGACCTCATGGACTGCAGCCTACCAGGCTCCTCCATCCATGGGATTTTCCAGGCAAGAGTACTGGAGTGAGGTGCCACGGCCTTCTCTGAACATATGTATATACACACATATATATTTCAGATTCATTTACCTTATAACTTATTATAAAATATTGAGTACAGTTCCTTGTGCTATACAGGAGGTCCTTGTTGGTCATCTAGTTTATAATAGTACTGTGTGTATATTAAGTCTAACCTAATTTATCCTTCCCTAATTTCCCCTTTGGTAGCCATAATTTTGTCTTCTGTGTCTGTGGATCTGTTTCTGTTTTGTAAACAAGTTCATTTGTATCTTTTTTAAGATTCCATGTATAAGCCATATCATATAGTATTTGTCTTGCTTTGTCTGACTTACTTCATCTAGTATGAGAATCACTAGGTCCATCCCTGTTGCTGCAAATGGCATTATTTCATCCTTTTTTTATCCCTGAGTAATATTCAATTGACATATATATGTCAACAGAATATATATTCCACATCTTCTTTATCCATCATCTGTTGATGGATAGATATTGAGATTGTTTCTGGAGTATTGTGAATAGTGTTTCTGTGAACATAGGGGTGCATGTATCCTTCTGAATTCTAGTTTTCTCCAGATATATGCCCAGGACTGGGATTTCTGGATTGTTATGGCAACTCTATTTTTAGGTTTTTGAGGAAGCTCCATCCTGTTCTCCATAGGAACTGTACCAGTTTACATTCCCACCAACAGTATAGGGGGGTCCCTTTTCTCCACACTCTCTCCAGCATTTATTGTTTGTAGACTTTTTGATGATGGCCATTCTGACCAGCATGAGGTATCTCACTATGGTTTTGATTTGCATTTCTCTAGTAATTATCAAGACTTTTACTTTTATCTTCTGTCATTCATGTGGGACAGGAAGCAAGTGTCAATGATTCATTTCTGATTGGCAGGGCTACCTGTCATTGCTACATGCATTAGCCAAGTTATGTAGCAAGGCAGTAACCAGTCAGAATCGGGGGAAGGGAGTAACCAGTCAGAATCGTGGGTTGCCTATGCAAGTCAGTTTCACAAGAAGTGGCAACAGTTTCCAGTCTTCCAAGTGATACAGGCCTCTTTGTTCAAAACTACTTCAAGGGCAGATGTATATTAACAGAGGCAAGAACAAGCTGGTAACACTTGCAAATATTCAGGGGATCTGCAGAGCACAAAAAAAAAAACCAGTTGTTTGGGGCAGAAAAATCCTTCCTTTCTGTGACTTCAGGACACATATTACCTTCAACTCTTTGGGAGACTCCTTTTTTTCCAATTATAATTTGAATTATAAATATTTGGTTTACACAACTGTAATGATGGTTACACAACTGTACACATTTGTCAAAACTCATAGAACTCAGTAAAAAGAGTGAATTTTGCAGTATGTCAATTACACACAATTAAAAATAAAACCCAATACTTGGGAAAAACAAAACATTGATGCAGTATGCAGGTATATAGACTTGTCAAAATGCATCCAACTGAACATTTAAGATAGACATATTTTATTTCATGAAATTACACACAAAATCTATTTTTAAAAATTATAGGTGGGTGATTGCCCTATTGTGCTTTTAAAAGACCTGGTTCTAGAATTTTATTCGGTAGTATTAGATGTAAAATTACAGCCACTAGAGCTCAGTTTTGTTGGCAGAAATCAGGGAGAATGAAAGGATTTTTTAAAAAGAGAATTAAGTGGGACTTCCCTGGTGGTCCAGCAGCTTAGACCCCCTGTGAATTTAGGAGGCGGGCTTTGATCCCTAGTCAGGGAATTAGATCCCATAAGCCATAACTAAGAGTTAGCGTGCCCTAACTAAAGATCCTGCACGCTGCAACTAAGACCCAGTGCAGCCAAATAAAATAAATAAATAAAATATATTTTTTCATAGAAGATAATTAAGGGACTGTTGATGACAATAATCAATAAACATCTATAATAAGAATAGAATAGGGCTTTACTAGAGCCAAACTGAGGACTATAACTCAGAAGACAGCCTCTCAGATTACTCTGAGGAAGTGCTCCGGAGAGGTATGGCTTTTCAGTGCAGTTTTATGTCTTGTCAGGGCTTCCCTCATAGCTCAGTTGGTAAAGAATCCACCTGCAATGCAGGAGACCCTCGTTCAATTCCTGGGTTGGGAAGATCCACTGGAGAAGGGATAAGCCACCCACTCCAGTATTCTTGGGCTTCCCTTGTGACTCAGCTGGTAAGAATCCACCTGCAATGAGGGAGACCTGGTTTTGGTTCCTGGGTTGGGAAGACCCCCTGGAGAAAGGAAAGGATACTCACTCCAGTATTCTGGCCTGGAGAATTCCATGAAGTTGAAGAAAGTGGAGAAAACCACTAGACCATTCAGGTATGACCTAAATCAAATCCTTTATGACTGTACAGTGGACATGAGAAATAGATTTAAGGGGCTAGATCTGATAGACAGAGTGCCTGATGAATTATGGACGGAGGTTCGTGACATTGTACAAGAGACAGGAATCAAGACCATCCCCAAGAAAAAGAAATGAAAAAACCAAAATGGCTGTCTAAGGAGGCCTTACAAATAGCTGTGAAATTAAGGGAAGCAAAAAGCAAAGGAGAAAAGGAAAGATATACCCATGTGAATGCAAGGTTCCAAAGAATAGCAAGGAGAGATAAGAAAGTCTTCCTCAGCAATCAATGCAAAGAAATAGAGGAAAACAATAGAATGGGAAAGACTAGAGATCTCTTCAAGAAAATTAGAGATACCAAGGGAACATTTCATGCAAAGATGGGCTCAATAAAGGACAGAAATGGTAGGGACCTAACAGAAGCAGAAGATATTAAGAAGAGGTGGCAAGAATACACAGAAAAACTGTACAAAAAAGATCTTCATGGCCCAGATAATCACAATGGTGTGATCACTCAACTAGAGCCAGACATCCTGGAATGTGAAGTCAAATGGGCCTTAGGAAGCATCACTATGAACAAAGCTAGTGGAGGTGATGGAATTGAGTTGAGCTATTTCAAATCCTGAAAGATGATGCTGTGAAAGTGCTGCACTCAATATGCCAGCAAATTTGGAAAACTCAGCAGTGGCCACAGGACTGGAAAAGGTCAGTTTTCATTCCAATCCCAAAGAAAGGCAGTGCCAAAGAATGCTCAAACTACCGCACAATTGCACTCATCTCACACGCTAGTAAAGTAATGCTTTAAATTCTCCAAGCCAGGCTTCAGCAATATGTGAACCGTGAACTTCCAGATGTTCAAGCTGGTTTTAGAAAAGGCAGAGCAACCAGAGATCAAATTGCCAAAATCCGCTGGATCATAGAAAAAGCAAGAGAATTCCAGAAAAACATCTATTTCTGTTTTATTGACTATGCCAAAGCCTTTGACTGTGTGGATCACAATAAACTGTGGAAAATTCTGAAAAAGATGGGAATACCAGACCACCTGACCTGCCTCTTGAGAAACCTATACGCAGGTCAGGAAGCAACAGTTAGAACTGGACATGGAACAACAGACTGGTTCCAAATAGGAAAAGGAGTATGTCAAGGCTGTATATTGTCACTCTGCTTATTTAACTTATATGCAGAGAACATCATGAGAAACGCTGGGCTGGAGGAAGCACAAGCTGGACTCAAGATTGCCAGGAGAAATATCAATAACCTCAGATATGCAGATGACATCACCCTTATGGCAGAAAGTGAACTAAAGAGCCTCTTGATGAAGGTGAAAGAGAGTGGAAAAGTTGGCTTAAAGCTCAACATTCAGAAAATGAAGATCATGGCATCTGGTCCCATCATTTCATGGGAAATAGATGGGGAAACAGTGGAAACAGTGTCAGACTTTATTTTTCTGGGCTCCAAAATCATGGTAGATGGTGATTGCAGCCATGAAATTAAAAGATGCTTATTTCTTGGAAGGAAAGTTATGACCAACCTAGACAGCATATTGAAAAGCAGAGACATTACTTTGCCAACAAAGGTCTGTCTATCAAGGCTATGGTTTTTCTGAGTGCCAAAGGATTGATGCTTTTGAACTGTGGTGTTGGAGAAGACTCTTGAGAGTCCCTTGGACTGCAAAGAGATCCAACGAGTCTATCCTAAAGGAGATCAGTCCTGGATGTTCATTGGAAGGACTGATGTTGAAGCTGAAATTCCAATACTTTGGCCACCTGATGCGAAGAGCTGACTCATTTGAAAAGACCCTGATGCTGGGAAAGATTGAGGGCAGGAGGAGAAGGGGACGACAGAGGATGAGATGGCTGGATGGCATCACCGACTCAGTGTACATGGGTTTGGGTGAACTCCGGGAGTTGGTGATGGACAGGGAGGCCTGGCGTGCTGTGGTTCATGGGGTTTCAAAGAGTCAGAGAGTGACTGAAGTGAACTGAACTGATACAGTCCATGGGGTTGCAGAGTCGGACACGACTGAATGACTTTCACTTTGTGTCTTGTCAGAGCAAAGAATGTCAGACAAGTCAGAGAGACACTCCTTCAAAGTTTCAAAGAAACAAGACCAGAATGTGCATAGTCAGCCAGTATGGCCTTGGAGCTTGGGAAGGGAGTCTTATCACCAAAGGAGGACCAGCATTGATGTCCCAGGAAGGGAGGCATTTAATCTTTATTTTGAACATGGACATTCTTGACTTCTGGTCAGTGTGCCCGTTTCTTTAATAATTAAAGCAAGTATATAATGTAGGTTTGATAGGTCACAAGCAGGCTATTTTAGCTAGCATAAAATTCAAGCTAACTTATGTAGAAGCCAGAATGACTTCTCCAGACCTCCGTATGTGAACCTTTCTTTTATCAGGGCATGTATACCTCTTTCCTGCTACTGAGCTAGGGGTTTTCAACTGAGTCCCCAGGGAATCCCAGGGGCTTCTACCCACTGTCCTTGTTTTTCACCTCTCCTGTAGTTAGAGCTGCCCACTTCTTTTGCTTCCTTCAAAAGCTCTTATCTGAAAAGTTCTGAGACTAAAGGGTTTGAAAAAATCAGAGCACTCGAAAAATGACTTTTGCCTTAGTTTCAGGTGTACAACATGGTTGTAAATTGTAAAATTTAAATATGTAAATATGTAAAATTGTAAATAAAAAGTTTAAATTGTAAAATTTCAAAAAATTGAAATTTTTATAGATTATACTCCTGTATAATTATTATGAAGTCACCTGTATTCCCTTGCTGTACAATATGTATCTTGGTAGCTTATTTATTTTATACATTGTAGTTTGTACCCCTTAATCTCCTACTCCTCTTTTGCCCCTCCTCCTTCCCTCTCCCCACTGGCAACCACTAGTTTGTTCTCTTTGTTTTTTGTTATATTTACTACTATGTTGTATTTTTTAGATTCTGCATATATCCTGATAACATACAGTATTTGTCCCTCTCTGTCTTAGTTCACTAAGCATAATATTTTCTAGGCTGAGTAATATACCATCATACATATATATGTGTATGCTGCTCCTGCTGCTAAGTCGCTTCAGTCGTGTCTGACTCTGTGCGACCCCATAGACGGCCGCCCACCAGGCTCCCCCGTCCCTGGGATTCTCCAGGCAAGAACACTGGAGTGGGTTGCCATTTCCTTCTCCAATGCATGAAAGTGAAAAGTGAAAGTGAAGTCGCTCAGTCGTGTCCGACTCTTAGCGACCCCGTGGACTGCAGCCTACCAGGCTCCTCTGTCCATGGGATTTTCCAGGCAAGAGTACTGAAGTGGGGTGCCATCGCCATATATGTGTATATATGTGTGTATATATATGCCACATCTTTATCCACTTGTCTGTTGATGGGCACTTAGGTTGCTTCCATATCTGGGCTATCATAAATAATGCCGCAATGAACAGCAAGGAGTGCATGTATCCTTTCAAACTAGTGTTTTCATTGTCTTCTGATATATACTCAGGAGTGGAATTGCTGGATCATGTAGTAGTTCTACTTTTAGTTTTTTGAGGCACCTTCACACTGTTCTCCATTGTGACTGCACGAATGTGTACAGTGTCTTTTTTCTCTACATTCTCATCAACAAGTTTTATCTGCAGTCTTTTTGAAGATGGCCATCCTGACAGGTGTGAGTTGATATCTCACTGTAGTTCTGATTTGCGTTTCTCTAATAGCGATGTTGAGCATCTTTTCATGTACCTATTGGCCATCTGTATGTCTTATTTGGAGGAATGTCTATTCAGGTCTATTCTTCTATTCTTGTGTCAGAAATCCTCCTAGAATCGGGTTTCTCTGCTTCAGGGAGAAAAGGACAGGTGGAGGCTGAGGCTGACTGAGTGCTCTCTTGCTGTCTGTCTTTCTGTGACAGGGCAGACTTTGAGAGGGCAGGAGTGTCCCTTTGATCCTTCCTGGATGCCCAATGTTTAGCATCTTTGCCACACTAGTAAGTGCTCAATAAATCTACACTTTGGCCATGTGAACACTGTTGTATTTACACAGCCATTTTACACACTGGTGGCTCAGTGGTAAAGAATCCACCTGCCAATGCAAGAGACTCAGGCTCGATCCCTGGGTCAGAAAGATCCCCTGGAGAAGGAAATGGCAACTCACTCCAGTATTCTTGCCTGGGAAATCCCATGGGCAGAGGAGCCTGGTGGGCTACAGTTCATGGGGTCACAAAAGAGTCCCACAGGACTTGGAAACTAAACAAAACAACACTTTTATTGAGATATAATATGCATAAAGAAAAATGTGCAAATACACATGTACAGCTGAAAATTTTCACGAGTTTTCCAGAAGCCTTCCTTCTGCTCCTTTCTCATCTCTATTCATTACTTCCAGGAAAATTTCATTCTTATTCCCAACAGCACAGACCAGTTGTGCTTTAGTGGGTTTTTTTTGTTTGTTTGTTTGTTTTGGTTTGCGTTCTTTAACTTTTTATTTATTTGGCAGCACATCCCAGCACGCAGGATCTTAGTTACCTGACCAGGAATTGAAACCACAGCCCCTGCATTGGAAACATTGAGTCTTAACCACTGGACCAGCAGGGAAGTCCTAGTTTGGGGCCTTTAAAATAGATGGATTGATGTAATATGTCCTCTTTTATCTCTGGGTTCCTTTGCTCACCACTAGGTTGGTGGAAATCACCCAGATTGTTGCATGTAGCTGCCTGAAATTCATATGTCCATTATGTATTCACACTCATGGCTATTGGGTGGGCAAAAGTTTTTTTCTGTGCTCAGTCACATCCAATTCTTTGTGACCCGGTGGACCATAGCCTGCCAAGCTCTTCTGTCCATGGAACTTTTCCAGGCAAGAATACTGGAGTGGGTCACCATTTCCTACTGCAGGGGACCTTCTCCATCCAGTGATCGAAACCACGTCTCTTGTGTCTCCTGCATTGGCAGGCCGATTCTTTACCACTAGTGCCACCTGGGAAGCCCTCTCTGTAAAGGGCCAGACAGCAAATGCGGTCGGCTTTGTGGGTCATTATGGACACTGCCATGACGTCTCAACTCTGTGAGTGACTTCGTAAAAGCAGCCATAGATGGTATCTTCAAAAGTGGGCATGCCTGTGATTTGAGAAAATTTGATGTGCACTCTGGACTAAATATTAAGTTTCTGTCAATGATTTAAAAATGTAAACACTGTTTGGCAGTCCCTCGAAAAGTTAAACATAGAATTGCTATAGTCACCATAGTGAAGTCGCTCAGTCGTGTCCGACTCTTTGCAACCCCATGGACTGTAGCCTATCAGGCTCCTCCCTCCATGGGATTTTCCAGGCAAGAGTACTAGAGTGGATTGCCATTTCCTTCTCCAGGGGATCTTCCCAACCCAGGGATTGAACCCAGGTCTCCCACATTCCAGGCAGACGCTTTAACCTCTGAGCCACCAGGGAAGCTCAGCAATTCCACTCCTGGGTTTAAGGACCCAGCAATTCCACTCCTGGGTTTAAGCCTAAAATAATTGAAAGCAGTCACTTGAAGGAAACTTGTGGTCCCAAGTTCAGAGCAATATCCTTGGCAATAGCCAGAAGGTAGAAACAGGACTTTCCTAGTGGTCCAGTGGTTAAGCATCTGCCTGCTAATGCAGGTGACACAGGTTTGATCCCTGGTCGGGGAAGATCCCACATGCCATGGAGCAGTGAAGTCCATGTGCCGCAAGTACTGAAGCCCACGTGCTTAGAGCCCATGCTCCACAAGAGAAGCCACTGCAATGAGAAGCCCACTCACCGCAACTGGAGAGTAGCCCCCGCTCACCAAAACTAGAGAAAGCCTGTGTGCAGCAACAAAGATCCAATGCAGCCAAAAAAAAAAAAAAAAAATTCACTGAAAAGAAACATTTTTTTTAAAGGTGGAAACAACCTAACTGTCCATCAACAAATGGATGACACACAAAATCCAGTGTGTACATAAAATTGAATATTAGCCTGAAAAAGGAATGAGGTTTTGATCCATGCTACAACATGGATGAATGTTTAAATGTTATGCTAGTGAAATAAGTCAGGCACAGAAGGGTAACTATCCTAGGATTCCACTTATTTGTGGTATAAATAGGCAAATTCATAGGAACAGAAAGTAGATTAGAGGTTACCAGGGACTTCAGGAAGAGGAAGTGGGAGTTAGTGTTTATGGGTAAAGTCAGTTTAGAATGATTAAAAAAAAAATTGTGGAAATGGACAGAGGTGATGATTACACAACACCGTGTGTGACTGAAATCAAGCCACACTCCCTTTAAAGGCTCTGGGAAAGAATCAGTTCTGGAGTTCTTCCAGCTTCTCGTGGCTGCTGGCATCCTTTTGCTTTTGGCCACAACAGTCCCGTGTCTGCCTCGGTGGTTGCTCCATCTTAGTGCCGATGAACCGTACACTTGAAAATGGTACATTTTATGTTATGTGTGTTTTACCACAGTATTTAAAAAATCCATGTTGGAAACAAAAACAAACCAAAACAATGTAAAAACCATTCTTAGCTCATGGGTTGTACAAAAATAGATGGTGGGCAAAGCTCCCTGGTGGTCCAGTGATTAAGAGTCCGAGCTTCCACTGCAGAGGGTACCGGTATTCCATCCCTGGTTGGGGAACTATGCCATACATGATGCATGGTGTAGCCAAAAAGAAAAAGAAAGATGGTGGGCTAGATCTAGCCCATGGGCCATAGTTTGACAACTTCAGTTGTCCATTATTCCTTTGAAGAAATAAATCATGGTTTTATTTTCTATTGTGATAGGCATTTGGGAATGAACATGGCATGTAGTTCTTTTTTTTAAAGATTTATTTGTCTATTGGCTGGGCTGGGTCTTCATTGCTGCACTAGGACTTTCTCTAGTTGCAGTGAGGTGGGAGTTACTTTCTAGTTTCAGTGCTTGGGCTTCTCATTAGAGTGGCTTCTCGTTGCGGAGCACAGGCTCTAAGTTCGAGGGCTCAGTATTTGCAGAATGTGAGTTCTGGGGTTGTGGCACACGGGCAGAGTTGCTTTGAGGCATGTGGGATCTTCCAGGACCAGCGATCGATCTGGTGTCTCCTGCATTGCAAGGCAGATCCTTAACGATTGGACCACCAGGGAAGCCCAGCATGCAGTTCTTACACAAGGACATGGCTCTGGTCACGTGTGTGTGCCCTCCCACCGCTCCACATAAGCTGGTTTCTCTCTCTGCTCTTCTGACTATGGTTATTCCACCAGGTACTATCTTCCGGACCAGCCCCCAGCCTAGATGAGGGCAGGGAAGGCTCTGGAAGGCGGAGTCTGTGGCATTACTAGGTCCCTGGACTCTACCCCGGGGGCTTCCTCTTAGCCCCGGATGTGGAAAGGGAGGCCCAGGATGCCAAGGGTCTTAGCCAAGACAGGAAGCTGTACAGCCGGCAGCCTTAAAGAGGGAGCGGAGGCAGGGGCGCAGAATTAGTGTTCAAAATTTGGCCTGCTGAGTCCACAGAGAGGGTAAGTGACAGCTGCTCCTGCCTGTAGGGGCAAAGCTGGGTCTCCAGCCCCATCCTCAGTTGGGACCCACAGCTCCCAATTCCACATGCTCTGTGGGTCTGAGCTTCCCCAGGATGGGGAGGGGTAGACCCAGCTGGGGGTTTCTTGGGTTTTTTTCTTGCAGCACCTGCAGGATGAAGGCTCTCTCCTTCCTCTTCATCCCAGTCCTGGGGCTGCTGGTGTGTGGCCAGTCGCTGTGCCCCATAGATAAAGCCATCAGTGAGAAGATCCAGGAGGTCACCACCTCCCTAGGTGAGAACCCTCCCATCCAACCTCAGCCAGGCCCTCAGGGGCCTCTCTGATTCCTGACATGGAGCGAACATCAGGCCAGCCCCAACCCCAACCAAATCTCAACCCCAAACCCAACCCAACGCCAATCTCCACTGGTTTCCACCTCTAACTACAGCTCAAAACCCTCCTCCCTCAAAAACGCCCACTCAGGACAGAATCCTTGGAGGTGGGGAGTTCCCGACCTACTGGGCCTTCCCCAGGGGCGTTTTCTTGACCCTCTGCCCATCTCCAAACCACCAGGGCCTAGGCAGCATGAGAAGGGGGTTGGGGCAGCTTGGTCTCACAGTTACTTTGCATCACCCCTTCCCGCAGTTCCTGGGGCAGTAAGGATCACTGGCCTGGACTGCCGGAGTGTCACCTCTAGAGGGTCCCTGGTCACCTGCCCTTCAGGTAGGTACAGAACTCCGTTGTCCAGTCTCCTGGCTCTATTCTCAGCACCCCATATCCCCCTCCACTGTGTTTAGGTTCCATTTCTCTAGAACCACGGAGCCCCAGCCTCTAATTCCTTAATATCCTGGTCTGCACTCCCGGCCTTGTCCCTTCCCCCAACTCCCAGGCCCCATTTCCTCAGGAACACTGGTGTCCAGGCCCCCAGCATCCCTGCCACCCACGCTGCCAGCCCCCTGGAAGCGCAAACTCAAAGCTTCTGGTTCGGGGTCCAAGCTCTCTCCTCCTTGCTCCCCCTCGCAGGCTTCGCCGTCACTGGCTGCACGTGTGGCTCCGCCTGTGGCTCGTGGGACGTACGTGCTGAGACCACGTGCCACTGCCAGTGCGCTGGCATGGACTGGACTGGAGCTCGCTGCTGCCGCCTGCATATCCAGTAGCCTAAGACTGCGCTTGCGCGGTGCAGGCCTGGGGGGCGTGGCCAGGCATTTGGGGGCGGGTCATATCTCTGAAGGGCCGGGCCAGGCCCCGGCTGGAAATAAACCTCTTTGAGATGATGGGGAGGGCCCGGGCCCTGAGCTGTGTCTTCTGTGGGGTGTGGGTGACTGAGCTGGCGTCTCCAAAAAGAGCAAGGTGCATCAGCACCGGAGAGGGTGGGGGAGCAACCGCAACTTTTCTTCTCCCCATTCCGCCCTCCTCCCTTGTTGTCCGCAACTTCTATTTTTGAAAATGGGGCCCTAACTTCCTTTAATGACATCCACACTCAAGGCTCATGGTCTTCGTCAAAGGAGAAGACAGTGTTAGACTATTTTTGTGGGGGGCCTCTCTGCACGGCATGTGGGATCTTAGTTCCCTGACTGACCAGTTATGGAACCCGTGCCTTTTGCAGTGGAAGCTGGGGAGTCTTAACCACTGGACCGTCAGGGAAGTCCCGTAGTATTACCTTTGAGGCCACCTTGACGGCCACACGAGGGTCCTAGGCCTCCTGGGAAGTTGCTGGGTTATTCTCCCCCACAATGATGCCTCTTTGGGGATCTGGGTCTGGACAGGACAGGAACCACCCCACCCCCACCAACCCCTACCCCACATATGCTCCAGAGCCTCAAGTCATGAGCAGCCTCAGGGTCAGGGTGCATCCCTATTCATCGCTGTACCCAGAGACCTGAGCTCCATCCCTCACTCCCCACCTGCAACAGGGACATTCGTTCCTATTCCTCATGAACATTCAAATGTGACAACACGGGTAGGGGATTTGTTGGCTCTTTGGTATATCCTGCTTAGAAGAGAGAATGGCACATTGAAGGTGTTCAGGAAATGTCCGTTGAATAAATAACCAGACACACAGGTGAATACACCACCTAGGTACACATGCTACACCTATATACACAGTGACACATGCCTTGTGCACACAAAATACACAACCCAGTTACCACGGTCACACAAGGACGCCACGCCCTATAGACACACACATGCCAACTGTGGGGAGGGAACTAGGGACACAGGAACTCTTGTGTGCCTTGGATGGACTCTCGTGCTCTCAACATCAAGTCCCCATCCCAGCCTGGATGACGTTGGTCTCAGTCTGGAGTCAATGCCCCAGAAGAGAAATACTCAGCACCACTGGGGGCACAAATCCAGGTGATTCAAGGTCCAGTTTCCTGAGAACCCTAACCCAGGAGTCTTAAAATCCAGTCCCTGAGAGATGCAGACAGAGACTTCAGAACACTTGGTGCCCAGGTTTAAGAGGGACCCCAGACTTAAATAGCACAGTCCCCAGCAGCACACTCCAGAGGCTGAAGAATGGGTGACAGGGTGGGTTTCTGGTTTTCAGGATGATTTAGACTCTTACCACTGACAACCACCCCCCATGGTGGTACACCACCCCGCCCCCACTGGTTGCAATGATCGAGAACTGAGATCACGAACACTCCTGGTGCCCATGGAATCCACTACATGCCAATCCAGGGATTCCCCTCCCAGGTCCTCCCCCTTAAAACACTTTGGCCTTGGGGTTGGAGTGGGATCACAGAGTCAGAAATGTGTTAAGGACCAGAGAGGGCAAGCATAGTTCCTTGCCCATCCTGCCCCTCACTGTCCCCAGACTCTCATGTGAATGCCTCTGTCTTTAAGACCTACAATTGTCCCCTTGTATCTGGACCTCAAGAAGGGCCTCTTTTGAGCTCTCAGTTCCAACACAGTCTTCCTCCTGTCCCAGAGTGTAGACTTCAAAAGTCTCTTTCCTCATTTGCTAACTGCACAGCCCCCTGTGAGAGTTGAACTTTGGTGCTGGAGAATATTCTTTTTTTTTTTTTTTTTTTAAGATTTTACTCCATTTGGCGGCACCAATAGGTGTTCTGGAGCCAATCCAGGACAAAATAACAGCCAGACTTGAAGATGGGACGCCAAAAACGGAATGGGGCTAGCAAGTGGAAGAATAGAGACTCAGCCCCACTAGCTAGTTACCTGGAGAATATTCTTGAGAGTCCCTTGGACAGCAAGGATCTCAAACCAATCAATCCTAAAGGAAATCAACCCTGAATATTCATTGGAAGGACTGATGCTGAAGCTGAAGCTCCAATCCTTTGGCCTCCTGATGTGAAGAACTAACTCATTAGAAAAGACCCTGATGCCAGGAAAGATTGAGGGCAGGAGGAGAAGGGGGCGAAAGAGGATGAGATTGTTGGATGGCATCATGGACTCAATGGATATGAGTTTAAGCAAACTCCCGGAGATAGGGAAGGACAGGGAAGCCTGGCATGCTGCAGTCCCTGGGGTTGCAGAGTCGGCCACGACTGAGTGACTGAACAACAGCCCCCTATAGTAGCCAAGATTGTTGGTTGCCAGCCCCCCAGACCCCACCTCAATCTGCTGCTACTGCTAAGTCACTTCAGTTGTGTCTGACTCTGTGTGACCCCATAGATGGCAGCCCACCAGGCTCCCCGTCCCTGGGATTCTCCAGGCAAGAACACTGGAGTGGGTTGCCATTTCCTTCTCCAGTGCATGAAAGTGAAAAGTGAAAGTGAAGTCGCTCAGTCATGTCCGACTCCTAGGGACCCCATGGACTGCAGCCCACCAGGCTCCTCTGTCTATGGGATTTGCCAGGCAAGAGTACTGGGGTGGGTTGCCATTGCCTTCTCCCATATTTATTATATCATATCATAATATATATTTATGATATATAAATATATATTTATATACCATAAATATATTATACATTATACATTTATTAATAGTTTAAAATCTCTTCAGTTTTTCTGTAAGAAAAACTTTTCGTAAGAGGAGGTTAATGTTTAGTAATTAATGTTTTAAAATCTTATTTTATTTAGAAATGACCTAGCTATTTAACAAACTTTTATTATTTAGTTTAGTACAACTCTAGAAGTTTAAGTTATTCCAATCCTAAGAGATTATTTTAGATTATAATAACAGATTATAATAATATTCTATTAAAATATAATTATTTTTAATAGAGTTCATCTAAAAGTTTTTATCATATATATATATATATATATATATATATATATATCTCGAGCTAAAATGAAAGGACATTTTCTGGATTACCTAAATGAGAGGCTCGGGTTCAGAACAACAGACTCAGGAATGACTGAATCCAGGGTTTCAGACAATGTCTCCGGGACTCGACTCCTTGTCATGTCTGCTTTCCTTACTGTTGACCTCACTTTTAGGCAAGTTCTTCCCTGCCGAGGCTCCAGGCTTATATCCCGGCAGTCTGACAGAAGTGGGAAAGAGAGAATGCCCCTTCACCTGGTTAACCCAACAAAAGCCCCAGGCCTGGGTTTCATTGGTTGAGTCTGGCTCCTTTGCCCACCCGCTCTGCGCCACATCTTGGTCTTTGATTGGCTGGACCTAGATCATTATTTAAAGAAAATTCAGACTGTTGCCCCATGAAAGCATCGGGTCAGCCAACCCCATGGAGTCCTCTTAGGCCACCATGACACCGTTGCTTGTGGGTCTTCAGTTCTGGGGCTACCTTTTTCTCCAAGTCCAGAGGGCTGTACCCTGGTTTTGGCCTCATTTTAGTCAGGGAAATGTGCAATGCTGCAGACCCGCCCCCTATGCCTGTCCATCAGAGCAGAGTCAGTTCCCCATTGGTCCATCTTTTTTCAGCTATTGTATCATCAGTGGAGGTGAGGCCACGTCTCTCAACGACTGACTTCTTTGTAAGAGGAGATAGAAGAGCTGGCATCTAATTATTGTTAAACTGATCTTCCTTGAGCAGACAAGACCGGCAGTAATTTATTTGTTTATTTATACTGCACTGTGTGGCATGTGGGATTTTAGTTCACCAACTAGGGATCTACTACAGCCCCTGCAGTGGAAGGTCAGAGTCTTAATCACTTGACTGTGAGGAAGTCCCAAGATTGGTAATACTTCAGGAAAGAGAACATTGTCCTCACCAGCCAGTTCTTGGGGGTAATTCCAAACTTGCATGCATGCTAAGTCACTTCAATTGTGTCCTACTCTTTGTGACCCTGTGGACTGTAGCCTGCCACGCTCCTCTGTCCATGGGATTCTCCAGGCAAGAGTACTGAAATGGGTTGCCATGCCCTTCTCCAGGGGATCTTCCTGACCCAGGGGTTGAACACGTGTGTCTTACATCTCCTATGTTAGCAAGCAGGTTCTTTACCACAAGCGCCACCTGGGAAGCCCAAAGTTACTTAAAATTTAATCACATATTTTAAACCTAAAACATACTCACTTCTCACACATAGAAAGTTTTAATCTAATTTTTTCCAAAGGGAGTGTAACAGAGTGGGACCCTATGGGCCTTCCCAGGACAGACGCCACCTCCCGCCATGTCCTCTGCTTGTCTCTTGTCTACAGAAAAATTTTATCCAAGAATAAATTTAATCAAAGAAAATTTAAAAGTGCAGAAACAAAGAAAAATGATCAAACAGAATAAAATAATAATAAACCATTAAACTAAGTCAAGGACATTTAGTCCCTCCTCAAGGGCTATAGATAATACTGTGTCATATGCTTGGAGCTGTTTCGCGGATACCAAACCCCCCAGGTTGGGGGAACTAACTACATGATGACCAGACTGTAGCCATGACATAAGCTGCCACATCTTACACAATTTCAAGAACTGGCCTCAAGGAAATGGGAACAATCCAACCCTGGAACTGAAGATTAAGTGCACTTAAAACAATCAAGATGACACTGATCAGACCACTGCATAAGCAACTTCAGGATGATTGTCAGAGCTGAGGTACTGTTTCTGTACACAGCCCCCTCCCTCCACCTATACACTCCTAAAATTCCCCTTAAAGCTCTTGCCCCCTGATCAACAGCTGGGAGATGACTTTTGGACATGCCATATGTACACATGAGCAGACGTGCAACTGGAAGTATTCAGGTATCTACACACACACACACACACACACACACACACACACACACAGAATGGAATATTACTCAGCCATCAAAAAGGATAAAGTTCTGCCATTTGCAGCAACATGGATGGACTCAGAGGGTATTATGCTTAGTGTGGGATTCCCAGGTGGCTCAGTGGGTAAAGTATCCACCCACAGTGCAGGAGACATGGGTTTGATCCCTGGATCAGGAAGATCCCCTGGAAGAAGGCATGGCAACCCTCTCCAGTATTCTTGCCTGGAGAATCCCGTGGATAGAGGAGCTTGGTGTGCTACAATCCATAGGGACACAAAGAATAGGACATGGCTGAAGCACCTGAGCAGGTACACAGGCACATGCTTAGTGAAGTAACTCAGATAGAGATACAAATAGTTGTATGTCATGTTAGTGTATGTTATCACTTGTGTGTGGAATCTAAAAACAATTTTTAAAGGAATGCACGTAACCAAATGGATGCAGATTCACGGACAGGACAAACTAGTGGTTACCGGTGGAGAGAGGCGAGAGAAGAAGGGCAATATAAGGGCAAGAGATTAAGAGATACAAACTAATATGTATATAGTAGATTAGCAACAAGGATATATTTTACAGTACACGGAAATATATCCATTATTTTGTAATAACTTTAAATGGAGTATAATCTACAAAAATATTGAACCACTATGCTATACACCTGGAGCTAACATAATATTATAAGTCAACTACATTTCAATTTTTAAGAACCCTGCTGGGGACTTCCCTGGTGGTCCAATGGTTAAGACTCTGTGCTCCCAATGCAGGGAGCATGGGTTTTTATCCCCGGTCAGGAACTAAGATCTAGGTCAGTGCAGCCAAAAAAAAAAAAGGAGGAAAAAATATCTGCCAAAAACCCACATGTGTTTCACATCATATTTACTTCTAACAGAAGGCAAGTGCTCTAGACTGAAAGAGAAAATTCCTTGTATACTTAGCCTCATTTTAATCCCCAGTTTTCAAGGTCAGATAGACACAAGGAAAGCTTTAAAGATACCTAGACAGAGTGGAGACAGTGTGCACACATGAATATATATAAGCATGCAAATGACCACGCCATATGTACACACGTACAGATGTGCAATTGGGGGTATTCAGAAGTGTGAGTGTGCAAGTGTGTGTGTGGGTCTGGGTAGGTGAGCTGATGTGTGGATGAGTGTGAATGTGTTTCTGAGTGTTCCTTTGCCGGGGGTCTCCAGGTGGAAGGGGAACTGCTTCTGGGTTAGGTCAAGGTGACATCTGGCCTCAGTCCCAGATGTGGGAGTGGACTTCCAGTGGTTAGCCCTATTGCCTCATATCCATTCTTCTCCAAAGGGCCTTGGAGAAGTAGAACTTCTCTGGGTGGAGCTAAGGGGGGGGACTAGGGCAGAAGGAAGGTAGGTGTGGGGACCTAGGGATCTTGCCCCCAAAGGTGGGGTGCCATAGTATCTCCCATGAGAGCAAGAGATGGGAGGACGAGGTTCATCCAGGTGGACACACATACACACACACGGAGAGCTTCCTGTAAAGTTCCTGACTATCCTATTTTCAAAATTATTTTTATTGAATATAATTGACCCATGACTTTGTGTAAGTTTACGGTGTACGATATGTTGACTTGATACATTTTTCGATTGCAATATGACGATCCCCGTGGAACTCAGGTCTCCTGCATTGCAGGCAGAATCTTTGTCATCTGATCTACCAACAGGGCGTTAGTTAACACCTCTACCACAAATTGCTGACCATCTTGTTTCTGGGTCTGTGTGAATCTCTTCTTGTCCCTCCTGAGATCTCTGGTCTCCTAAGACTCTTTTTTTTTTTTTTTTAAGCTGTGACTGTTCTTTTTTTAAAACAAGATCTTCTTTTTAAAACATGTTCTTTTTGGCTGCACTGGGTCTTTGTTGCTGTGCATGTTCTCTGATTGGTGAGTGGCGGCTGCTCTCCAGTTGCGGTGGGAGAGCTTCTCATAGCGGCCGCTTCTCTTGTGGGCTCCAGTAGTTGTGGCTCCTGGGCTCTAGAGCACAGGCTCAATAGTTGTGGTGCAGGGGCTTAACTGCCAGATCTTCCCGGATCAGGGATCCAACCTGTGTCTCCTGCATTGGCAGGTGGATGCCTAAGACTCCTGTTGAGCCGGGGTTGGGGTGAGGATGCCCCAAGGGTGGGGGGTTCCTGGATCCCTGAAAGCAGGAAGCCTACATTTTCCTTCCTCTCCTCTACCTCAACGCAGAGATTTCCTCATCTCCCCAGACACTTTCCTGTGGGTGGGGCTGTATGAAGACAAATTTGCTGCCGGGGACCATAGAGACTGAGGAAATATACATAAACCAGGTCAAGATGCAGCCGGTAGCCTTCAAAGACAAGAGACGGGGATCCTCAGGCAATAAAGAAGGTTAGGCATCTCGGGCGAGAGGGGAGAGGTTGGGATGGGAGGAGTGAGGAGCTGAAAGTGAAGGTTGGAGGGCTCCTCCCTCCCCCCAAAAAATGTGTGTGTGTGTAACCCAAAGGCTCACACGCACTAAGATGAAGATCAGAGTTCCCTACTCCTTATCTTTGCCCCGAGAAATCTGTTGTGTGGAGGATTCAGTAAACCAAGATGTCTGAGCTCCCTCTCCCATACTCACCCCTGCCCCAGATCTCCGGGCAGGTTTCCTCAAGCCTCTAAATGACTTGCCCACAGCTGCAGATGACCCTAACTATGAGAACATCACTTTTACCTTCAAAAACCAGAACCGGCCAAAAGGCAGTCATTCACCACCCAAGAATAAGGGTAAGCAGCCGCCCCCTGCCCCCCAACCCCTATCACACAGCCCTGGGAGAGATCTGAGGGAGGGCACTGCAGGGACAAAGGACAGTGTGTGAAGGTCAGGGTCAATGGTGTGGGGGTGTGTTGGTGTCGAGGCTTTGTGTGATAGTGGTGGGGGGGTAGCTGTGTAGGTGATGATGAAGAGGATGATGTGACTGTGTTGGTGGAGGTGTTGGTGAAGGTCTGGGTGTCAGTGATGCTGGTGGATTGGGACGGGATCATCTAGACAGAGCTGATGAAAGTATTGATGAGGTCCTGATGACCTGTTGACAGGGACAGTGCTGGCAAGGACAAGTATTGATGCTGGTGATGGGATCATAAGAGGGCATCATGGGGACAGTGCTAGGGACAACTGCTAGTGCTGCCGGCTGGGGTGCATGCTAGTGGCAGGGTGTTCGATGGCACAGCTGCTGATGGTATTGAGAACAGTAGGTACAGGTGAAGAGCTGTCTGTGGTGGTAGAGTCAGTGCCGATGGGCTGAGCAGCGGTGTTGGGCCCTGGAGATGAGCTGTCCTACCTCTCTCCCAGTGCCGGCCGAGCCCAGGCCACCCTTGGACACTGCCCAGGGACACCACTGGTTGCCTAAAGCCATGATGAGTCTGAACACCTTCTTGACTCTGTCCTGCATGGTCCTCTTAGCTGTGGTCCTGGTGAAGAGTGAGTGGGGTGTTTCTTTCAGTTGGTGGAGGAAGGGGCTGGGGGCAGTGTGGAGGGGTCCCCAGAAGCTGGGGAGGGCCAGTGCTGCTCCCGACTGCAGGACTCGGGTGATTCTAACGTTTTTCTAAGGTTTTCTTGCCCCCTGCCCCACACATCCTGAACAGATTCCGAGATGTCCAGGGAGCTGGTGGTCTTGAAAGAGGAGCTCTGGAACGGTGAGGGGAAGAGTTGGGTCGGGGTTGGGGGAGTAGGGGGAGCGAAGGTGACTCTGACAACTCCAATCCACACCCTTAGTCTCCACTTCGGTGCAAGAGTACCAGGAAGAGCAGAAGACTCAGTGGGGCAACGTGAAACAGAGTGTCATGGCAGCCAAGAAAAGCATTGACACAGTCATGACGAGAATCCAGGAAGGGAACCCGAAACGGACGCAGCTGGCCACAGGTGCCCTGGCAGACCTCCCTGGGGCAAATATACCTCCGTGCCCAGTACTGGGTTGGGTGCTGGGGAATCTGGGGAGGGGACAGCAGGGGTCCTGCCCTCCCTGAGCACAAGGTTTGGAGGGGTGATGGATGTCACCCCCCACAAACACACCCCGAGTCACTCAGGGAGTATGTATATGCTGCTGGGAACTCCAAGTACTTTGGGATTGTGTGGCATCTTTTTCGGGTTGGGGGTCGGGCAGGGAAAAGGCTTCCAATAAAGCTAAGAGTGTCCCATCTCAGCTTTTTCCTGTCTCTCCACCACTCCAGTCCCAAATATAGATGAAGTCAAGAAAACATTACAGGAAATCCTCAGTACACTGAAGACGTCAAAACCAAGTAAGCTGGGGCCAGGGGCAGCAAATGAGGGGGGTCCCCCGAATTTGGCTCCAGGTTCTTTTCCAAGAATGGGATCTGTCTGATCTCTGGTCTCCATCCTTCACCCCCGCCCCTACTCTGCAGGTCCCACACCTCAGTGAGTGAGAAAATCTCACAGCCCTGGCTGCACCATGGAGGAAAGACAGCACTTCTTCCATGAAGAAGGAACATGGGGACCCACGCTGGTCTGAAGCTGCCCTTCATCCCACATGTAGAAAATCACATGTCTTGAGAATGAGTGTTGTGGAATTGCATGTGTGCATGTGCGTGCGTGTGTCAGCGTAAGCTCTTCAAGGAGGGTGGGTATTTCAATGTGTCGCACAGGAAGGTGTTATAGGTGAATGTTGATGGTGAGTGTGGTGTGCTTCCGGGTCACTGTTCACAGGCACACACGTGTGGGCTGTGGCATGGCGTGAGTGTAATTCGTGTCACTGTGTGCGGCTGTGGGGACCACAAAGGCATGTCACTCTAGGTGTGGGTGTCGGTGGCACGTGTCGCAGGCACCCATTTCACCGTCAGCGTAAACACACGCATGTGTCCTGCTGAATGTTGTGTGATGCAGGTGTGAGGGGGTGGGGTGCATGGGAAGGTATCACTGTAATTGTGGATGAGTGTCCTGTCACGCTATGCCGGCGTGAACAGGTGCGTGTCAACACGAGTGTGCCTGATTGCACCGCCGAGGGTTCAGAGCAGTCCCTGCATGTGTCCATTTGTTTCTGCACTCACGTTTTGTGATTCACCATGATAAAGCCCAAAGGGAGACCACATGGCTTTCCCGTCTGTTTGGTGCGGCTGGGGGGGCTTTGGGACCTGGTGGGGGAGGGTGCATAAGTGTGCAGACTTGGAGAATGGGAAAGGTCATGTGGGGAACACGTGGGCCTGATGCCAGGAGCCCTGGGGGCAGGAGGGGGTGTGAGAACCAATGCACCCAGTGGATCCCTGTGTGTCCATGAACCTGTACCCAGGGGTGACTGAATCCCTGTGCCCCTAAATGTTTGTGGACTGAGAGGGGCAATGCTCTTGGACCAAAACAGAAATGAAGGTTTTCTTCTGATAATAAGGAAAATATAGGGAAAAATGAACAGACTAGAAAAGTAGCATAAACGGGCCTGAAAGAGTTAATTAATCCTAGTTTTATTTTAAATGTTACTAATCTGTAGTGTCTGTAACTCTGTCCTTCACAAGGCTAACCTCTAACACTCTCTGAATCTGTGAATTACACCCAGCACCTAACACTCTGTGAATTACATCCTGTTCCTGTTGTTTTACACTCCCGTGTAGCAAATCACCGCTTGCAGCATTCTGCATTTCAGAAAGCAGGTCGCGGGTCAATAACCCGGAGAGCAATGGACCCAATTATTGGGTTGCCTGACACTGTGTACTTAGTCGCTCAGTCATGTCCGACTCTTTGCGACCCCATGGACCGTAGCCCTCTAGGCTCCTCTGTCCATGAGGATTCTCCAGGCAAGAATACTGGAGTGGGTTAACGTGCCCTCCTCCAGGGGAACCTTCCCAACCCAGAGATTGAACCCAGGTCTCCCGCATTGCAGGCGGATTCTTTACCTTCTGAGCCACCTGACACTAGCTCTGACTGTTTTGAAATAATGCAGGAAGAAGAAAAACGCAAGACCTTCACCATTTTGATCCTTGCCACCAACCCGCACCCCTGGACTTGAAGCCCCACCTATTAGAGTTCTCCTGATTCCCCAGGGCGGGGGATGGTGTTGGAGGCTGGGGAATGGTCTTGAGGCTCCAGGCAGCTGCGTTCCCTCTTTGCCGGGCAAAAAAATAAAACTCCTCTTTCTTTTCTCCTCCAAACGTAGTCTTCGTGCTTCTGTTAGACATCGGTGCACAGAGAATCAAGATATTGACATTAATGTCTCCCTAAGTGTGCATGGCCTCACGGATATATGAGCCCCTGAGTACGGTACTGTGCTCCGGTATGTTATCTGTCCATAAAGCATGTATTCAGGAGCGCACGTCCCCTCAGAGAACTTGTGCCCATGGGCATGCACATGGACATGTTTGTCCGGAAGGTGAGCGTATGTGTGACCCAAGATGAGCAGACGCACATGTGCCTGACACAGAGACCCATGTTTACCATCAGACGTGCACTCTGAGCAGGGGATGACCCATGCCCCTGTCCCCTTGATTGTGGGCCAACCAAGGCCAGCGAGGCCCCTGCCCGTGTACCTGCGCCCTTAAGTCGGGTTCCACGGACACATGCGCCCCCCTGTGGCCGCTCTCCGGAATCGCCTCGCGCGCCCTGCCCACACGCCCGTCGCTGCGCCTGCGCACGCCCCCCTTTTACGACGCCGTAAAGCAGCTCGGCCAAATCGGCGGCCGCAGGTTCGGGTGAGACCCCGCCCGCCGCGACCCCTCCCCGGCCCGGGCCGAGTCCATTTCCCGAACCCCTGCCCGCGGGTCTTTGGGTCCTGGGCCAAGGTCTCGGTGTTCGCAATCCCCGGTCATCCCCCACCTCGTCCCATCCGCCGGGGGTGGGGGCGCGAGGAGGGTGGGCTCCTCCCCGGTTCCGTTGTCTGGTCCACACCCGCGCCGAGGTCACGGGATCCCGGTCGTTCCGTGGCTTAGCTTACCAACCCCGCATGTCGCGCGCTGGGCCCTCTCCATGTAGGCGGCTGCGCAGCGGGGCAGGGACGTCCTGGAGTTCCTAAAATTCCCTCCGGTCCGCTTTTCATCCTCCACATTGACCCTAGCTGGGGCCCTGTCTCAGCCTCCCCAGACCCTTCCGGCCTCTGGTCCCGTCCCTGCGTAGTGGGGGGTCGGGGCTCTCAGCTCCCCTCCTGACGGTGGGTGGGTGTGTGTGTGTGTGTTACTCCGAGCCCTTGACATCCCCCATCCGCGGCCATTCTCGTCGCAGATCCAGTGTGTTTATCTCAGCATCCCCTAGGGATTTTCTCCCCACAGCCCCACTTCCGGGTCTTTCCCGCCACTGATGGCTTCTCGCTCTGGAGTGGGAGGATCACGGCGCCCCCTCCTGGCTCCGCTAACACCCCGGGTCCGATAGTCCGCCCCCTCCGTCTTGCTTCCCACAGTGCAGCTAGTTTTCTGGAAAGCACGAGGGTGGGGAGGTGGGGCTCTCAGCGCCTTCTCTGGCTGCCCCTCCCGTCTTTTTACCAAGGCGGGTCCACTCCAAGAGGCATGCTTCGTGCCTGACAAATTCGGTGTGCCCGAGGCTGCGGGTTTAGAAGGGTTGCCAGCATCCTCTCCTGGCTCGCTCCATGTGCCTTCCTTGTTCCCCAAGGCCCCAGACCCTCCTGGCCCTGAGTCTCGCCACATCCCCTTTCTTCTCTCTTCTGACTTCACCCTGGGAAGTCAGCGCTGTTGCTGCTGGAGCGTGTCCTCTCACGGCCCCTCACCCTCGTCCCCTCCCCATGCACACATCTCATTACTGGCACCGGCTTGAAGGGTTCAGGGCGATGCTTTTAATGCACAAAGATCACCTGGAACTCGGGTTGGGGTGGTTTCGAGTGCCTCCTTCCGTGTGTCTCTCCTCCCACCTCCCCTCTCTATCAGAGAATGGAAGTGTTACTTGCTCAGTCGTGTCGTGACTCTGCGACCCCATGGATGGTAGCCAGCCAGGCTCCTCTGTCCTTGGGATTCTCCAGGCAAGAATACTAGAGTGGGTTGCCATTCCTTTTTCTAGGGAATCTTCCCTCCTCAGGGATCGAGCTCAGGTCTCCCACATTGCAGGCAGAGTCTTTACCATCTGAGCCACCAGGGAAGCCCTCCACTTGCCTCCCTCCCAAGCCCTCTCCTGGACAAGGGTATAAGCCTCATAAGGGAGGTATGCTTTATACGCGGGTAGATTCTCCTTTTCTTCTCATCTCTTCCCACGTGGGAAATCAGCGATGGCATACACACGGGGGGGGGTGGTTGGGAGGGGGTCTCCTTCCCACCTCTGACACCCACGTTTCTTCTCCCTGCAGGGCGGCGGCATGGAGGCGCGTTTCACGCGCGGGAAGTCGGCGCTGCTGGAACGCGCGCTGGCCCGGCCACGCACCGAGGTGAGCCTGAGCGCCTTTGCCCTGCTCTTCTCCGAGCTGGTTCAGCACTGCCAGAGCCGCGTCTTCTCAGTGGCGGAGTTGCAGGCGCGCCTGGCCGCGCTGGGTCGCCAGGTGGGCGCCCGTGTCCTCGATGCGCTGGTGGCTCGCGAAAAGGGTGCCCGGCGCGAAACCAAGGTGCTGGGCGCCCTGCTCTTCGTTAAGGGCGCCGTGTGGAAGGCGCTCTTCGGCAAGGAGGCCGACAAGCTGGAGCAGGCCAACGACGATGCCCGCACCTTCTACATCATCGAGCGCGAGCCGCTCATCAACACCTACATCTCCGTGCCCAAAGAGAACAGCACGCTCAACTGTGCCAGCTTCACCGCGGGCATCGTGGAGGCAGTGCTCACGCACAGCGGCTTCCCCGCCAAGGTCACGGCGCACTGGCACAAGGGCACCACGCTGATGATCAAGTTCGAGGAGGCGGTCATAGCCCGAGACCGGGCCCTGGAGGGCCGCTGATCCCCTCAAGATAAAGGATGCAGACAGCCCCCTTCCCAAGTGTGTCTTGTGTCTTGTTTGAGGGCCTCGGAGATCCCCTCAGCACCTCGACCGGGGACTTCCCTGGCAATCCAGCGGTTGGGACTCAGCACTTTCACTGCTGAGAGTGTGGTTGGGGAACTAAGGCCCTGCAAGCCACACAGGGCCCTGCCAAACAAAACAAACCCCACCATGACCCAGGGCCTTGCCTCAGACTGCTGAGGGTGGCCAGAGGCCTAATACAATGGAGAAGTGGGGTGGGGGCAGATTTGACCTAGCTTGGGGGTTGGGGGAAGTGGGGTGGGACGCCGGGGTGGGGCAGAGGGCAGAGAAACCAGGCCCAACCAAGGAGCTGCTGATTTGGCTCCAAAAGTGAAAGTCGCTCAGTCATGTCAAAGTCTTTGTAACCCCTATGGACTACACAGTCCATGGAATTCTCCAGGCCAGAATACTGGAGTGGGTAAGCTTTCCCTTCTCCAGGGGATCTTTCCAACTCAGGGATCAACCTAGGTCTCCCTCATTGCAGGCAGATTCTTTAGCAGCTGAGCCACAAGAGAAGCCCCCTGCTGGTTTGGCTGGGGTGTGGGGGGAATGCTGGTACTTTCTGGAATCACAGCTGGAGGCCATCCATCTGCAGAAGAGGTGTGGGGAGGTGGTTATTAGGGTTCGGGCAGGGGTCGGGCTGAGGGAGATTCCTTTAGACAGGGGCTGGCTTTGCCTTATGTAAAAGACCAGAGAGTGAGCAGTTGCCCCCCTACCCCCTAGCCTCTCCCGGTTACTTTGCGCCCATAGGGGTAGGCAGCAGTAGGTTGAGGAGCGGATGTAGCTGTGCATCTAGAAAACAAGCAGAAGGTAGTTGTTTGTCAACTCCCCTCCCCCCGACTGGTTTTTAGACCCTTGCTACTCCCAGTGTGGTCCTGGGCCTTGGCATCAGCATTTGAAACCAATTGGGTGTCATCTTGGGGGCTCTGAAGGACTCCGGTACCATAGTCCTTTATGTCTCAGCAAAGAACAGAATTCAGTGAGTGGGGCAGTGATAAATAAGAAATGATTGATTAGAACAAGACACTAGCTAAAGGCTTTACAAGCAGGTGGGTGAGAAATGCCACACCCTGAGAATTTAACTGAGCTGCAGTTTTATAATCAAAGGAAGAGTGCGGAGGGGGAGAAGACCTCCTTTGTCTTTCTTGGGTAGACGTCATGCTTCTATCATCAGCTCCTTCTCCAGGGTGGGCAGGGGAGCTTTCTTGTCCCCATGTGGTCAAGCTAGGGCCGCAAAGTATTGTTCTTCTTGTGTGCAGTGAGCTTGTCCCAGGAATCGGTAACTTACTGAGCTCTCTGGACAGGAGGTGGGGCTCATGTCACCATTGTTTTATTGTTTTGGGTCAGTCTCGAGCCTCTGTTACATGGTTATGTTGCTACGCAAGCCTGGTTAGTTTTGTGGTTAAGCAAATCTGCTTTCTTGAGTAACCATTAATTTACAGGGGTCTCCCATATCTTTCTACTTACAATCCCCTAGCAGGATTAGCTATCTAATGACCTGCTTTGTCTGTTTGGATGCGTGCATGCTCAGTCGCTTCAGCTGTGTCTGACTCTTTGTGACCTTATGGACCGCAGCCCTACCAGGCTCCAGAATCCTCCTGGGATTCTCCAGGCAAGAATACTGGAATGGGTTGCCATGCCCTCCTCCAGGGGATCTTCCCAGCCCAGGGATCAAACCCACCTCTCTTACATTGCAGGTGGATTCTTCACGCACTGAGCCACCTGGGAAGCCCCTTTTCTCTATCACATCTTGAGAGCCTGTCGGAAATGCAGACACTCGGGCCCACCCCAGACTAACCATCAGAGTCTGCATTTTAGCGAGGTCCCCAGGGGATTCCTGCGTGCACACTGGGGTGGCCACCCCCTCCCTCCACTCCCCAGAGTTTCCAGTTCTGCAGATCTGGGCCCCAGCTGGGGATTTGCATCTCTAACAAGTTCCCAGGAACTGCTGGTACTCCGGAGGTAGGGGGTGGTGTGTCGGGGAGGGGACCCATTTTGAGAACCCTGGCCCTAGCGACTTGCTTCTCAAGGGGAAATGGGCAGGCTCTCTGCAAAATCATCTGGGTGCTTAAAATAGCTTGCGGTTAATTTCTGAACATGTGAGCTATGCCTGGACACACCTTCCTGGTTCAAAAAGGTCGATGAGTACACTTCAGGTGAATTGCACCCTTGTGCCCACCACCCTTGGTCCCTGATCACTCCTTCCTCCCCCATCCCCCCCGCCCAAGGAAAGCCCTTCTGGACTTTTGGGGGGGAAATTTCTTCAAAATTTCACTTCCCCTCTCTCCCAGCCCCAAGACCTGAACAAGTGTGTTTTGAGAGGGAATCTCAGACACTTTTGCTTGGGTCCCCCTCACGGCGTATGAGAAGGGTTTTAAGGGCAGAGCAGGTGCAGCTTTTCCACTGACTGGAGGGGGTTACAAGACGGGGAGATGGGGGTGGGATGGGGGTGCCAGGCTTGGTCGGGGGCAGCTTCAGTCACCCCAGCAAGAGATGAGGCTCAGCACATTGCCAAGGAGGTACTGGGTGTCAACAGGAGAAACAACAACCCTGTGTAGTGCACAGATGATCAGGAAATGGCTAGTGGGGCGGGGGTGTTGGGGGGAGGGGAGGCAGCCCCCGGCAGCTGGGAGAAGGCTAGCTGGGGTGGCAGCCTGAACCAGGGGTGAGGAGGCAGTGGCGGTGCCTGGAGGATGGCGAGCCAGAGGCTCTGGGAAGCGGGATTTCAGAGGGAGCCGCAGGAATAACCTTCAGGCTGAGCAACCCGAGGTCCTCAGGGACCCTAGAGAGAGAGGCTTCTGGGCCCACTGGGGCAGGGGCCAGCTTGCAGGAGCGAGGGGCAGGAGGTGGGGGTGGCGGGACAAGCTCCATTCAGAAGCCCAGCAATGAAGGATGCCCTAGAGCAGCAGTCCCCAGCCTTTTAGGCACCAGAGACCTGTTTTGTGGAAGACAATTTTTCCATGAATGGGGGATGGGAGAGGGGAGTTTGGGGACGATTCAAGCACATGAAATTTACTGTGCACTTTATGATTATTACACCAGCTCCACCTCAGATTATCAGCCATTAGATCTCAGAAGCTGGGGACCCCTGCCCTAGGGAAATAGGACGGGGGAAGGAGATACAGTTGGTCCCCATAGGATGCTGGAGAGCTTGGGAGCTGGGAGAGGAGAGCCCAGGGTCTTTTGCTCCCTGCAGAGGATAGGTAGGGACTCGGGACAAAGGGAGAAGGTTTGGGACAAGCTGAAGGATTGTGGGGCCAGGTACCTGTTAAGGGCAAGGGAAGGATGCCGGGGACGAACTAGCAGCCACAGTCCTGCAGGCTCCCATCACAGGGGCTCTGACTTCGGATGCTCGGGACTGAAGCCCCCAGATGCAGGGGAGTGGAGTGAGGATGATGAACCCAGCACCGATCCTTGGTGAGGCAGGCAGGCAGCATCCTTTGTTTCACAGCCCCCTGAAGCAGGTGCCGAGAGCAAGTCGCATGTCAATTTAATTCAACCGATATTTATTGAGCGCCTACTCTGTGCCAGGCTCTGGGGACACAGCTGAGAACAAAACAAAGGCCCTCGCTAATCTGAAACAGATCAGTAACTTACACAACCTGCTGAAAGAAGAGGCTTTGGTACAAAAACACAGTGGGGTAGAAGGGATGGGGAGTCAGGAGGTGTCCTTTTAAATGGGAGGGAGGTGGGAGGAGCATGTGCAAAGGCCCTGTGGTGGGAGTTAGCCTAAATGTTGAAGGAGCAGTGAGGATGCTGGCGGAGGAGAACCTGGGGCGATACAGCCTGCAGGAGGGGTCCACACGATCAGAAAGAAGCCTGTGGGACTCCGGCTTTTTCCCTGAGCTGGAAGGAAACTTCTGGGGGTCTTAGGCAGTGAAGAGGAAGACCTGGGTGAGCAAGGAGGGGGCCTGCACCAAGGCTGAAGCAGGAGGGGGTGAGAGGTGAGGGGATTCTGAATGTGGCTTGACTGGGACCTTGGCTCTTTCTGATGGGTTTGGGAAGGGATTGGTGAGAGAAAGGTGGCGAGGGTGACGCCCTGTCGACCTGAGCAGCCTGGAGGCAGAAGCCTGAGTTCCCATGAGGAGAGGTTGGGTAGGCAGCTGTGCGCTGGCCCAGAGTTCTGAGGAAGGGTTTGGGGGAGAGAAAAATATCGGGGTGGTGCCAGGGAGAGCGAACAGCTGAGTGGGGGTTCTAGCCCATGTGTCACTCAAGGGGTCAGCTTTGTCCCCACCCTGTTCTGGGCCCCAGGGAACCCTCCATAGGCTCCAAACGTGTGGCTGGGGCTTAGCCTGGCCCTTGACTCTTAGGATTCTGGGTGGCCCATTGTGGGTCTCTCCTCTTTCTCAAGTGGGCCCGAGAATCACATGAGCACGTCTGGCTCTTCCTTTTCTAGACGAGAAACGGGGTGGGCAGGTGAGGTGCTTAACCAGGGGCATTCTAAGATCCTAGTCTGCCTCCCTCCATGGCCCCCCAGAGGTGTGGGGCTGACCATGTCAAATCTGGGGTTGGTGCTACCCCAGCCTCCTAGACCCTGCATGGGGGTGGGGCCGGCAGCTGAGGACCCAAAAAGGCCTCCGGGTGACCTGTCCACCTCCCCCATGAGCTTCTCCAGCCTTCTGTGTACTAGGCCCTATTCTGGACTGAGAACCACGTTCACGGTAGTCCCCTGCCTTGCCCTGCAATATTCCTGAGTAGACGTCTAGGGGTGTTCTCTGCTCCATCAGACCCGAGTCTTCATCTTCAGGCCCTGCCTAGTAAATGCTTCTTATAATGAAGTAGGAAAAAAAAAAACAGGGGAACTATCCATGCCACTTCAGTTCCTGGTACTCAGAGGTGGCGCCGGGCACCAAGTTCTACAACTCCCAGCATCCCTGTTCCACACCTGGAGACCAGAGCCAGCAAGGCCCCGAGGAAAGGGCATGATGCAGGTGGGTGGTAGGGGAGCATTGGCTGCCTGAGCTGAGGTCTCTGTCCTCTGGGGCCAGGATATGGGTCTGTATCAGGAGAGGGTGAGCTGGGGATGGAGGAGCACGCTGGGGTTTCAGGTGTTCCCTGCTGCTCCCTGGAAGGCTGGGCTGCCAGGCGCTGTGCTCCAAAGGGAAGGGGGCTTCTAGCCTCCAAATTGGAGGGCAGGGGATTCTCAGATTGGGAACTCTGAGCACTTGAGGGCAGGCCAGTGGTGACGGCCCGCTGGGCTGAGAGGCAAGGGACGGGCCCTCGGGGATGTTGGTGGGGACACGGGAATGAGCCTGCTGCTTCTGCTTGCTGGGGGTCCTCAGGGTCTTGCTGTGGGTTGGGCTGTTCCTGTGTTCAAGGTGGAGGAGTGATGCAGAAGGGTGCAGCTGGAGGGTGGGCAGGGGCACCCAGGGCCAAGGTGGCAGGCCAACGCTCAGCACGTGGCCAGCCGGTCGCACACCCAGCCATGAAGTTCGCTTCCACAGAAGGCGTCATTCCACTTCCCAGAGCCCAGCATCATCACGCAGTTCTCACCCTGGCCTGCATCGTTGGGCTCCCCTGGCTGCCAGTTGCTGGAGCAGAAAGCCTTCAGGTCAGAGGATGAGGAAGGAGGAAGGGTCCCCTGGGCCCTCCCCACCCCATCACTGGATTCCCATCACAACTCCCAGCAGCCTGGAGATACCACCCTCCCTCCCCCGAGTCTAGTCTGAATCCAAACCCTGACCATCTCCCTTGGGTTCCATCCAGAAGCTCCCCAAGGCACATACCCCCCAAAACCCTCCTCTCCCAAGACAGAAAGGCTCCCCTCCCCTCCTCTACATTCCCCCCATCTTCACCTATAGTCCAGGGGCTGGTTGTCCATCCAGATAAACTCCCCTTCAATGTCCAGGTCCCGAAGGCCAATCCAGGAGCCCCTCCAGTTGGCACGTTTGGTCAGGAAGTCCTGGGGAGGAGGATAGGGCTAGAGGGCTGGGGAGACGTGCCTGGGTTCCCCCGCCCTTACCCCACAGGAGATCGGGGTGGGAATCTGCCACCTCCCCTGCAGAACCCAGGCCCACCTGCTCCTCTGGGCTGTGGATGCTAACCAGCCGCCCGTGCAGATTTTCACAGGCGTACCGGGCCTGGATCCATTTCTTGGCGCCCTCCCCGAAGTAGTAGCACTTCTTTTGGAAATAGATCCATGCCTCGGGGCACGTGTTGCACACAGAGCCTGGGGTGGAGGAGAGGCTGAGGGGGGCAGCCGTGGTGGGCACCATGGTGGGTGCTGTCGTAGTTGCTGTGGTGCTGGGCACCATGGTGGGTGCTGTCGTAGTTGCTGTGGTGCTGGGCACCATGGTGGGTGCTGTAGTGGATGTTGTTGTCGTGGGTACCAAGGTGGATGCTGTGTTGGGTACCATGGAGAGCGCAATGGCGGGTGCCGTGGGTACCACAGACAAAGTGGGTGGCAGCATCTCTCCTGGGGGCTGGGCTGAAAAGCAGATCAACCCCAGGGCCTAACAGAAAGTCTCCTTCTTCCCTGGAGCTCCCGTGTTGATGTACATGTGAGACCATCTCCACGGCAGGGGCACCTCAGCCACCACCACCATCAGCACACACCCCCCCACCAACTGTCAGGAACATCGTGATCACCAGCACCCCCACCACAGGTACCCACAATGGCCAGCAGCATTTCTCCACCACCAACTCCACAGCCAGTGCCAAGCCAGCCATATCTTAGTCTCCAGTGCCAACGGCACGAGGAGGCCAAGACTGCCAGCATCACTTTCCCCACTACCATCCCCACCAACAGCTGCCCCCCACAGTAGCCCTCGCCACCATCATGGCCATCACCCCCCAACCAGCACTCTTGGTGACTTTCTGGGAAACTGAGATGATTTTCTTCTAGTTGGTCAGGGGAGTCTGTGGTGGGGGTGGGGTAGGAAAAGACTGGAGGGCTGGGTCCTGACGATCTCCATCAGGGACCACCGTGGTCTTTCTTTCCTTGCCCCAACCCCAGGGAAACTCTCAGCCAGTCATCACCACCAGCCCTGCCAGCTGGGAGGTTAAAACCACTCTTACTGGACTGACTCTCTGCTTATTTAAATGAGATTTTCTTAGAGTGAAGTTGTGGAGGGCTCCATAGCTTGGGTGGAATTTTTCTAAGGAGCCGTGGGTCCACCAAACTCTGAAGAGCCCTGGGGAGACTTCCCACACATCGGACTGTAACCAGAAGTCAGCCCTCTGGCGGGGGGTGGGGAGAGGGGACAGCATTAAAACAGACGAGGGCATCTCTGGACCTTCAAGATAACTTTGGGGGATGATGCCCTGGCTCTGGGTCACATGATCATGGAGAGACAGCCACCGAGCTGGGCTCAGAACCCAGACCATGGGGCCAGATTTTGGGGGAGGGAGTCGGGTCAAAACGAATGAGATCCAGGTTCCGGTGTAGGGGAAGGGCACGGTGGGGTTTCTTGCTGGGATTCCCACAGCCACCCCAGGTCCCAGGGGACAGGACTCCACACAGAGCAGAGATCCTTCCTCTTCTCTGACCCAGCAGGGGCTTCCCAGAAGGGCGAGGGGGTGGGTCTTCAGGCAGGAACCCCCAGCTTCCACCCCAGGTTCCAGGCACAGTGATTGAACACTTTCTGCACTTTGCTGGGACCACCCCTATGACCCTCGGGACTGCCAACATCATCTCTCTCATTGTCACCCCTGGGAAGACCCCACGGTTCCCCTGGTCTGCACTGCTGCGAGGTTACTCCCCCTTTTGCCCCCTGGCTGGGTCAGACAGTCCTCCATGAGGGCTGTGGCTGAGGGCCTCCTACCCACGACCCTCTCCTGAGTGGAGATGGGCAGAGGTGAGATCAGTAAAGAGAACCCATTTTTGGTGAATGCTCAATGTCTTTACCTGGAGGAGGAAAAACCTTGGAAGCCCCCCACCCAGGTCAGTGGAGGGGAGCTTCTGGAATCAGAAAGGGTTTTCTCTGGTGTCCCCATGTGGGTCCAGCCACACACACGAGCACACACCCATCCACACTGTCATGCTCACACCTCTACTGCAGGCTGGAACAGGTTGCACCCAAGGTCTCTTGCATGAGCCAACAAGCCCCCTCCCCCACCCCACCCCCACCCCCCAACAGAGGCGCATGCTCACCGTTGGCAGCGCGTAGCTCGATCCACAACTTTCCCACCTCCTCTTGGAGTCTTCCCAGTGAATCCAAGGCCTGACGCATCTCATTCAAGCCTTGAGTGGTTGGGTCAGGGGTAGGGGGGTAGGAATCAAGGTGTTT
This sequence comes from Bos indicus x Bos taurus, assembly GCF_003369695.1. NCBI lineage: Eukaryota > Metazoa > Chordata > Mammalia > Artiodactyla > Bovidae > Bos > Bos indicus x Bos taurus. The sequence continues at coordinate 94,004,101 of NC_040082.1, read as the reverse complement.
GTTTTTAATTTGCGGAGGGGCCGGGCACAGATCCAGGCATACCTCCCTGCCCCCTACCCCCTGTTCCTCCCCAGCTGCTCACCGCGGGACTTCAGGTCACTCAGGTCAGCTCGAAGACCATCCAGGTTCCAGGAGAGCTCAGACTCTGATGGGGGTGGTGGCGGGGGCAGGGCTGGTGTCAGGGATGATGCCCCCCGAGCTGCACAGCCCCGCCTTAGCTCTAGAACCCAAGGCCGCACCCTACCCTGCCCCCAGCTCTCACCCTGAGATTCCATTCTCTTCTGTTCAGTTTGGATTCGTTCCATGTCCTGCATCATCTGGGCAGCTGGTTGCAGGGAGGGGGCTCAGATCAGATCAGATCAGTTGCTCAGTCGTGTCCGACTCTTTGTGACCCCATGAATTGCAGCATGCCAGGCCTCCCTGTCCATCACCAACTCCCGGAGTTCACTCAGACTCACGTCCATCGAGTCAGTGATGCCATCCAGCCATCTCATCCTGTCATCCCTTTCTCCTCCTGCCCCCAATCCCTCCCAGCATCAGAGTCTTTTCCAATGAGTCAACTCTTCGCATGAGGTGGCAGTGGTAAGCAAATTCTCAGACTCACCCCTCAGTAGTCCCTTCCTGACACCTCCTCTCCCACTCTCCACCCCCCAACCCCGCCACCAGCGTGGTCTCTTCGCCTGAGTCTTTAGAGTCACCTGCCCATTTTGCAACTCATGGAGGGCTGGAGCCCTGTGTCCACATGTTCATCCATCCTCCTTAGACCCCAAGCTCAGCTCACTCACCCTGGGATTTCTGGGCCATCTGGTCACCCTTTTGTCTTTCCAAGTCTTTGGACACCTGAGAGACTGGAGCAGGGGAAGAGAAGACCTGTTGAGCTAAGAGCGCAGGCTGGCGAATCACCCCCCACCCCATCCCAAGTGCACAGACCCCCAACACATCATCTGGATGACCGCAGCTGTTGCTTAATTTAAAAGCAATTAAAAATTGTTCTTAATTCCAAGGACACGAGGACAAGCAGATCTGCTTTTATTTCTCTTGGCAGCTAACGCATGTTTTACAAGACAAAGGTCTGTGGCGATCACAGAAAAAGTCTGTGAATGCCATTTTCCCAGCTTCTTTTGCTCCCTTCCTGTTTCAGTGTCACATTTTGGTGACTCTCGCAATTTTTCAAACTTCTTCATTCTGGCTGTCTCTGTTAGGATGGTCTGTGGTCAGTGATCTTTGGTGTCACTCTGATAATGGTTTTAGGGTACCAGGAACCACACCCATTATGGTGAACTTAATTGATGAGTGTTCTGTGTGTTCTGACTGCTTCACTGACCAGCGGTTCCCCCATCTCTGTCCCTCTTTTGGGGCCTCCCTATCCCCTGAGACACAACAATACTGAAATGAAGTCAATGAATATCCCTACAGCAGCCTCCAAGTGTTCAAGTGAAAGGAAGAGTCACATGTGACTCACTTTAAATTAAAAGCTAGGAATGATGAAGTTTAGTGAGGAAGGCACCTGGCAGGCTGAAGTAGACCAAAAGCTAAGCCTTTTGTGCTGAACAGTTAGCTGAGCGGTGAATGCAAAGGAAATGTTCTCGGAGGAAATTAAGAATGCTACTCCAATAAAGACACAAATGATGTGGAAGTGAAACAGCCTCATAGCTAATACTGAGAAAGTTTTCGTGATCTGGAGAGAAGATCAAATCATCCACAACATTTGATGAAGTCAAAGCCAAAGAAGCCTGAGCGCCATAGAATTGATGCTTTTGAATTGTGGTGCTGGAAAAGACTTGAGAGTTCCTTGGACTGCAAGGAGGTCAAACCAGTTGATTTACTAAAGTAAATCAACCCTAAATATTCATTGGAAGGACCGATGCTGAAGCTGAAGCTCCAATACTTTGGCCACCTGATGCAAACAGCCGACTCATTGTAAAAGACCCTGATGCTGGAAAAGATTGAGGGCAAGAGGAGAAGGGGGTGGCAGAGGATGAGATGGTTGAGATGGCATCACCAACTCAATGGACTTGAATTTGAACAAAGTCTGGGAAATAGTGAAGAACAGGGAAGTCTGGTGTGCTGCAGTCCATGAGGTTGCAAAGAGTTGGACATGACTTAGTGACTGAACAACAACAAAGCCTTCTCTAGAGCAAGGCCCTAACTCTCAGCTGAGAGAGGTGAGGAAGTTGCAGAAGAAAAGTGTTCAGCCTGCAGAAGTTGGTTCATGAGGTTGAAGGAAAGAGGCCGCCCCCATAACATGAAAGAGCAAGGAGAAAGTAACCAGTGCTGGTGTAGAAGCTTCAGCTGGTTCTCCAGAAGATCTAGCTAATTCATGAAGGTGGCTACACTATACAAGAGATTTTTGTTGTAGATGAAATAGCCTTGTATTGGAAGAACATGCCATCTTTCATAGCTAGAAAGGAAAAGTCAATGCCTGGCATCAAAGCTTCAGAGGATGGAACTTCCCTGTGGTCCAGTGGTTAATAATCAGCCTACCAACGCAGGGGACATGAGTCCAATCCCTGGTCCAGGGAGATCCCACATGCCTCAGAGCAACAGAGCTACTGCAGCCACTGAGCTTGCACGCCTTAGAGCCTGAGCCCCACGACAAGAGAAGCCCCCACTCTCCACAAGTAGAGAAAGCCTGCGTGCAGCAATGAAGACCCAGAGCAGCCAATAAATAAATAATTTTTTTAAAAGCATCCAAGGATAGGTTGACTCTCTTGTTAGGGGCTAATGCAGCTGGTGACTTTCAGTTGAAGCCAGTACTCATTTAACATTCTGAAAATCCTGGGGCCGTTAAGAACTATGCTAAATCTACTCAGCTCATGGCCTATAAATGGAACAGCAAAGCCTGGATGACAGCACACCTGTTTACAACACGCTTACTGGGTATTTTAAGCCCACTGTTGAGACCTACTGCTTAGAGAAGAAAGATCCTTTCAAAATATGACTGCTCATTGGCAATGTATCCGGCCACGCAAGAAATCTGATGGAGACAGACAAGGAGATTCATGTTGCTTTCATGCCTGCTAACCAGCATCCACGCCATGACCCATAGATCAAGGAGGCATCTTGACTTTCAAGTCTTATTCTTTAAGAAATACATTTCTTAAGACTAGAGCTGCCATTTCGTAAGACTAGGTGGCCCAGATGGTTAAGAATCCTCCGCTTGCAGGAGACCTAGGTTCGATCCCTGAGGGTTGGGAATATCCCCTGGAGGAGGGCATGGTAACCCACTCCAGTATTCTTGCCTGGTCATCCCCATGGACAGAGGAGCCTGGCGGGCTACAGGCCAAGGGATCACAAAGAGTCAGACATGAATGAGCGACTAAGCACACCGAGCGGCCACAGATAGTGATTCCACTGATGGATCTGGGCAAAGTCCGCTGAAAACCTCCTGGAAAGGATTCGCCACTCCAAACGACATGAAGAACAAGTGTGATTCATAGGAAGAGTCAAGCTATCAACGTTAGTGGGAATTTGGGAGGAGTTGATTCCAGCCCTAAAGAGGGTTCAAGACTTCAATGGAAGAAGTCACTACAGATGCGATGGAAACAGCGAGAGAACTCGAATTAGAAGGGGAACCTGAAGATGGGCTTCCCTGGTGGAAAGAGTAGAGACGGTAAAGAGTCTGTCTGCAATGCAGAAGAAGCAGGAGACCCAGGTTCAATCCCTGGGTTGGGAAGATCCCCTGGAGAAGGGAATGGCAACCCATTCCAGTATTCTTACCTGGAGAATTCCATAGACAGAGGAGCTTGGCCGGCTACAGTCCATGGGGTTGCAAAGAGTTGGACATGACTGAGTGACTAACACTTTCACTGAAGATAGGACTAAATTGCTGCCATCTCAGAATAAAACCCTCCACCAGCAAAAAAGATTACAACTCGTTGAAGGCTCAGATGATGATCAGCAATTTTTTTAGCAAGAAGGTATTTTTACATTAAGGTATGTACACTTTTTTTTAGACCTAATGTTATTACACATTTAACAGACCACAGTATCATGTAATCATAACTTCTATATATACTGAGAAACCAAAATATTCCTGTGACTTCCTTTATTGTGACATTGGCTTTATTCTGGAACCAAGCCCTTGATGTGTCTGAGGTCTGCCTGTACTCAGGAAAGTGCAGGCAAGAGTCCAGTGAACCTGTGTACCCTTCCGCCACCCAGAATGAGATGCAAAAGCAGCAGGCATTTCTCAAAAGCTCACTGGACTCAGTTCTGAGCTCTTCAAAAGTCTTTTTTTTTTTTTTTTTTTCCTGCCTCTTAGCACTAACACGATGCCTGTTTTACAGGTGTGGAAGCTGAGGTACAGAGCAGGTAGGTATCAGTTCCATTAGGCACAGCTCAGACCCTCCCCTCCAAGAGTCTCTGGGTTTTCATCCCCCACCCCACCTCCTCAGGCGAGCATAGACTGACCCTTAGATCCTGGGAGAGACCCTGGAGCCCAGACTTTGTCTGTCATCCCACACTAGTCAGTGGCAGAAGCAAGACAAGAGCCTGGTTTCTGCCCCCCTGCTCCCCTGCGCCTCCCCACTCAGCCCCTCCATACCATTCAGGGCAGCGGTCTCCTCCAGCTGTTTTAGATTTCGTGCATTTTCCCAGTCTGGAGCATGGGAGAGGGGGTGGATGAGGGAGAGGAGAGGAGAGAAAGGATATATTTCGGGTGTTCCCATCCATCCACACCCCACCTGCCAGCTGGAGATGGAGGTTTGGGGTGGGAAGTGTCCCAAGGTGGGAGATCAGGGAAATTGGGCTCCCCAGGATCAGAGAGTGGGGGTCAGGGAGGGAACATGAGATGGGGGTCTCGGGGGTTAGGGGTGTCCTCACGCCACAAGAGAAGCAGAGTCAGCAGCCCAGCCCATAGCGCCGTCGTCACCAGTGCCAGCAGGGCCAGCTGCGTTCCCCTAGAGCAGCACGGCCTCCGCCTTCTGGAAAATTTCGTGAATTCTGCCAGGAACACGGGGAGCAACAGGGGGTGAAGGGTGAGGCTAGGCTCCGGCTCGGCCGGACGTCCCATCACCCAGAGTCCTAGGAGCTCGTCCAGAGCCCACAGTGGAGCAGAGGGCCTCAGTGGACCCCGAGCCTCCTCCGGACATTTTACCCACATGCTGCTTTCATGTCCGTCAGCGATCGCCACCACCCCCCATCTTTGTCCGTCTCTGCATCTCTGAGTCTCTTCCTCTGCCAGTCCAGCCCAAAGACGGCTGCTCCTTCTGCCCACACTCCAGCAGCCAGCAAGCCTGACGTGGCGCCATGTCACTATCCAGAGAGATGGGTCTGGGGGCCAGGAGCTGAGATCCCCTGTCCTCCACAGACCCCCCTCCTCAGTTGGCCGACCTATGCCCCTTCTCCCTTGTATGGGTTCAGCTACCCGTCTGCCCCCAATGCTGGTTCCCCACACCAGCTCAGGAAGACTGGGTCCTCCTTCCCGGGCCCCCCGGCCCCCCGCCCCCAGCCCTCACCCTGAGACCTATTCCCTAAACACCAGACACTGGGTCTCAGTTCTTCCCCAAATCCAAACTCTTCCCTCACCCCCTCAGGGCTCCCCCAGAACTCTACCTTGCTGCCCCATTGCAGGCCCGGGTCCCCTCCCCTCAGCCCGGCTGTGAGGAGTCATTGTGTTGGATTCCACTCGTTCTGAGTCCCCTTCATATGGTTGTCGGTCTATCGGGCTCCCCCGTGCCCCAGCTGGAGCTGGGGTTTTTTTTTTTTTTTTTTTTCGGTCTTGAGGGTGTTGAGTCAGGGAAGGGAGTGGCCTGAAGCTTCCTTTGTCTGCCTGGCTCTGTGCCACGAACCCCAGTCAGGGCTCACCTCCCTTCCCTTGCTGGGCTTTTGCTAAAAAATCACTCTTCATTCCAAATAGGGACCTTGGAGCCCCGCTCCTCTCCTGGGTGGAAAATAGGAGGTCAGAGTTCTTGATTTGGCCAGGGTCAGCTTCAGAGAGTTCTCTCACCTGAGTAGGAACTTTCCTCCATGGCAGCACTGCTTGGATTCTCCCAGTGACGGGGTGCTCACTACCTGTCAAGGCAGCCCACTTGACGGGCACAGTGGCGGCCGTTCTGGCTGGGATCTGGGTTTTAACAGGGGGTGAGGGTTAGATGTCAGGTTCTAGTCACTCACACAGGCCAGCACCTGGGACTTGAGTGCAGTGACCATTGGCTGGTTTTGTTTAGTCGATGACTGGAAATCAATGCTGCAGTTAAGTGGGGGATGCAACTGAAGTGGAGGGTGAGCAGCCTGAAGCCAGAGGTGGGCACCCAGGGGTCCATCACACATAAGGCGCAGAGCAGGTGTTCCATCAGTGTGCACCTGAGTCATCTTGGCAAGTGGCTTAACCTCAAAACCAATCTCCTCATCCACCACATGACAAAATTAAGGTATTCTACTCCACAGGGTGCTCTAGGTGAATGTGTAAAGTGCTTTGGGACATAGCAAGCACTGAAAATACCATCAGCTATTGTTACTGTTGCTGCCAGTGCAACCTCAGCCCAAGACTCAATCTTTCTGAGCCTCAGTTTTCCCCTCTGTAAAATGGGGCAACCCATGAGCCAGGGTAGGACCAAATGAGATAACAGTGGACTTAAGGCTTGTGGCACAGCTGCACACAGTGGGTCTTCAGGTCTTAAATATCTATATCAAGCATCCATTCTGTGCCAATTCCTGCTGGGAAATGCAGACTGTGTCACTCAGGCCTCAGCTTCCTTCTCTTCCAACATGCCCAAGGCATTTTTAAAAGTCTCTTGACTCTAAAGTACCTACTAGGTGCTGAAGAGCATGGGCTTTGCCATCAGAGAAGCCTGGGGTCCACCAGCTGCCCTGCCTTGCTGGGTGACGATGGGCAAGTCGCTTCCCCTCTCTGAGTCTCAGAGAAACGGAGAAGGGGTCAGCCAGGCTGTCGCTCAAACTGGGTCTTTTGCCATCCTGGAGGAAGCCAAAGGGGTCACCATCCTGTGGCCAGACATGCCTGAGCCCGTGCTGACCAGACCTGAGGCTGAGTCCTGGCTTCTCCCTAGACAAACGGCTCAGTTTGCCCATCTGTAAGCTGGGGGCGAGCGACAGCACTGGCTTTCCTGGAGGCACATTGGAGGTGCTGGTGCACAGTAGGTGAACTGAGGGACCCAGAGGGGAAGGAATCTGCCCGCCTCACACCGCGGCGGGACTGGTGAACCCAGGTGAGTGACCCAGGTGAGTGACCTCAGAGCCTATTGGCTCCACCCCAGGGAGACATGACCTCCTGGTGTGTGTGTGCTGCCGAGGGCTGGGGTGACAGGGTCCTATGCCAGCCCACCTTTCTAACACAAGACTCCTTCCCCTGCTTACAGCCTTCATATCTCCCCAGGGTCCGGCACGATCAGACCCTCATGCACGCGCCAAGCCCATCTTTCTTGCTCAGTCATGCCAATCAACTGGGTTTCACTTCCCTGAACCTGGCCCCTGCACACACCTGGCAATTCCATCCCCACCTGCCCCCCTGCCCACCATCCGTTCCATAGTCAGTCCTCCTCCTGGTCATTCCCTGAGACTCAGTCCAGAGGTCGTTTCTTCCAGGAAGCCTTTACACTTTCCACAACCATCACACACACACACACACACACACAGTCACAGACTCAGAGGCACGGACACACAATCACATGTGTTGTGCACTCACATGAGTTTTGAATGTGTTGCTGTCCTCTTGGTCAGCTGGGGCCAATGGAGGCAGGAGCCACGGGCTTGGTGAGGAGTTTAAACCCAGAGAGGTACTTTCTCCTGAAACTAGATTCACCCACTGCTTGTATTTTCACAGACCTAATTATGGGCTTGCCACCCGGATAACCCCAGTCCACGCATGGCCTCCTCTGAAGCTCCCTACCACCTGGCCAGGTCTCTGCTATGTTGAGCTCCATCTCTCAGGTGAACAAACTGAGTTCTGAGGCACTAAGTCACCTTCCCAGAGTGCCAAAGGAGCTAAGTGATAGAGTCAGGATTTGAACCCCAAAATGACTAACTCATGACGCTGGGAAGAGGGAGAGAGACAGAGAGAGAGAGATGGAGAGAGGAATGGAGAGAGAGGGGGATGGAGAGAGAGAGGGGTGGAGAGAGAGAGGGATGGAGAGAGAAAGAGAGACAAGGAGATGGAGAGAAGGAGAGAGAGGGAGGGAGGAGAGAGGAAAATAAGGAAGGAGGGAGGGAGGGAAGGATGAAAAAGAAACATACATGAGATAATGTGATAACCTTCCGGTCAAATACTGAGAGTTTTGTTATATGGTTTATTTTAGTAGCAACCCATGTTGGGCACAGTCCTCTGTGTCTTATGCATTAACAAATGTAACATTCCTGACCAACAACCTTATGAGGCAGACCGTTTTGTTACCAATGCTGTCTTACGGATGAAAGATGGGAAGCACAGAGAGGGTAAGTAACTTTCCAAGGTCACACAGCTCACAAATGGCAGAGCCAGGATTTGAACCCAGGTGGTGTGGGTCCTGAGTCTGCAGCCTTCCCCATCATGCACCTAGCTTTGTACTGACAGGGAACTTCCTGACACCGCATGCATCCTGCTCTTCCTCCCTGAAATGTATCTCCTGATCCTTAACCCAGGGCTTCTCAGTGGGGAAACGTCTTGTGCTGAACTCCTGGTTGGGCTGTCTCCCCGCCCCAGGCCTGATGCTCTGCTGTTGGGGGCCAGAGTGAGGTACTCCGCCCGTGACAAAGGTCATGAGGAAGGAGGCTCGACATATGCAAAGGCGGGATCGAGCCTCAGGAGTCCCCCTGGAACTCCTCGAGCATCTACCCCCATAACCAGAGCCTGCCTACTTTACTACTTTGTGCTCTTACCTACACCTCTGACTTTACGGGGGGCTGTCCCCCACCACCTCTTTCGGAGAAGGAGTTAACCTAGAGCTCCAGTCAATAAAAACTCTTGGGTGTGACAAGAGTGTTTTAACCTACAAACTCCTCTGAAGGTTCTCTGGCCTGCCTGACAGGCTTGTCCGGCCACATGTGATCGCTCACAGCCTCCCAACCGTGAGAGGCACAAGATGCTTTAAACCTTCTAAAAACAGGTTCCTTAGAAAAGTTAGAAAACTATTAGTATAAGTATAATGGGCTAATTAGAAATTGTGTTGGTGAAGGGTTTTTCATTTGTTGAGCCAATGTTTGTTGCTAAGTCTCCATATCCCCTGCCCTTACACACATTAATGAATATATAGAATTAACCTTTGATATTAATCACGTTAGACCTTAGGCTAAGTAAATTCTTTCCTTAACTAAAACCCACTACACCCTCACCCTGTAGGAATGTAACTTTATTTGGGTGGCGTCTGTTTTGAGAATAATCAGCCCTGGAGAAATAAGTGTCCTGATTGACTGACCGCTGTCACAAGGAGAGGGTCGTAAATTGTCAGCAGGCCCCCCTGGCCAGAAGATGATGTAACACCCCTAAGACCTCTGTATACATTTGTATGAAGCACCTGACTTTGATAAAAGTCAGGACTGCTGACCCCGCGTGACTTTTGCATAACATCTCAGTGTATAAAAGTAGACCATGGAAAATAAAGAATTGGGATCAGTTTCTCGAAATACTGGTCTCCCCATGTCGCTCTCTCTCTCACTCTGGTTGAGTCTCCATCTGGAGCGCGGAACCCACCATGCTTACTAATTATGCCTGGGCTTCTAAGATCCGACCGGGGAGGCCTCAGTGTCTCCTCTCCTTCGGGAGAACGGAAGGACGCCTGCGGCCTACGTAAGTGGTGCAAGCTTCTTGTCTTGAAGTTTTATTGGTCCCCCGCGTAAACCAAGCTACTCAGCCTCTTTTCTCCACTGAATTTTCCTACTGAGCTATCCTTATTCTATTACTCTTTATATCTTTAATTAATATCTAATTGAAGCTATTATATCCTGATCCTCGCCTACGCCGTCTCTCCTTCGAATACCCTGGATCAGCCGGGGCTGGTCCCCGGCAGGTGGCGCCCGAGACAGGGACTTTCGAAGGTAAGCTCCCCAAAGCAATCAGAGCCATCAGCCCTATTGCTCCCCGTTCTCGGAACAACTGGGTCAGCAGCCCTCTTGTTCCCCCACGGAGCAGTTTGGGTCACCAGCCCTACTGCTCCTCCCTCGGAACAGTTTGAGCCATCAGCCTACTGTTCCTCCCCCCGGAACAATCTGGGCCATCAGCCCTATTGTTCTTCCAATGTTCGGGACGGCTAGGACCCCACTCGAGGGTGCCGCGGACCCCCCTGTAGGATAGACAGGGTGAGAGGAGTGGGAAGTGTTGAAAGTGTTAAAGAGTTAGAGTTAGAAAAAACAGTTTCTGAAGTTAAAAGGCCAAAGAAAAGCCTGATCTTTTGATAGCTTAAAGCAAAATCTTTTACTATACTTAATTTTCTGACATGGGTAACACTGAAACTAAGAATGGCAACTCTTTATACAAGTAATCTTGAAACTGTTAAAGAGGCTACTGTTAATTTAGATACTTGGGTGAAGGTGAAAAAACAACTAAACACTTATCCTATAAATATGATTAAAAATGTTCTGGATCCTCATCATGAGGCTGTGGGATGACCTATGGGAGAGGCTATAGCGGTGGATGGTAGTGGGTCTCCACCTTCTGCACAGATCATATTTTCTGCCATTGACAAGGAAGAGGAGGGACACTGTGCTCTACCTCCCGAGGAGTGAGAGGGCTTACAGGACGCTGCGGCCGGGCGCCCTGGCGAGCCCCCTCTCCCTCTACACAAACCTTTAAAAATTTATCCAACAATTTCTGATTTAAGGCGACTACTCCACCTCCGCTTGCACCTCCCAGGGCCTAAAAATTCCCCAGTTTACATCCAAAGCCTCCCAGAGCATTGCCTAAGGTTGAAAAAGATTAAAAAGTTTTATTTTTAAAGAAAGGAGCTTTTAAAAAATACACAATATACAGAGCCTACTCCTTGCAGAAAAACCCCCTCAGGGGGGCTTCACCCAAGCAAAAAAAAGCAAAAAAAGAGAGAAAAAGAAAAAAGAAAAAAAGTGAAAAAGAAAAAAGGAAAGAAAATAGAGAAAGATCTAAAGATAGAAAAAGAACTAAAGAGTGAAAAGGAGAGAGGAATGGAGGAGGAAGGAATCAGGGAATGCAGCAAGATAGAAAAAGGAAAAAAGGAAGTTAGAAAAAGAGATACAGAGAGAAAGAGAGGGAGGAGGAAAGAAAAAGTTAGAGAGAAAGAGGATAAAGGAAAAGAAACGAAAGAAAGAGAAGACAGTAAGAAGGAAGAAGGGAGAATGAAAGAGGGAAACAAGAAGGAAATGATAGAAAGTAAAAGAGAAGAGAAGAGGAAGGAAAAAAGATAGAGTGAGGGAAAGAAAACTTGAGAAAGATTTAAAGAGAAGAAGGAAGAAAAAATCAGCAGAGAGGAGAGGACTTACAGGACACTGTGGCCAGACGCCCTGGCGAGCTACCTCCCCCTCTGCGCAAACTTTTAAAAAAACTTATCCACCACTTTCTGATTTGGGGCGATAGCCGCCGCCTCCGTTTGCGCCTTCCAGGGCCCAAGAGTTCCCCACTTTGCCCCCAAAGCCTCTCAAAGTGTTGCCTAAGCCTGAAAAAGATAAAAAGTTTTTTAAACAGTGGAGCTTTTAAAACAGACTGCATGCACAATATGCAGAGCCTGCTCCTTGGAGAAAACCCCCTCAGGGGGGTCTCACCCAGGCTAAGAGAAAAGCCGAATGGTAAGGGGATTTAGCAACAATATTAACCCTTGACAAGGTTACTCCAATTCCAACGGGAGTGGCTGGCCCCCTACCTGAGGGCATTGTAGGACTTGTGCTAGGGCGTAGCTCGCTTTCTTAAAAAAAAAAAAAAAAAAAGAAAGAAAGAAAAAGAGTAAATAAATAAATAAAAAGAAAAAGAAAATTTCGGTGGTGCATGGTGTAGTAGATTCTGATTATATTGAGAAATTAAAGTTTTGTTCTCACCGCCTACTAAAACTGTGCAAATTAATAAAGGTCAAAGAGTAACACAGCTTTTGCTTTTTACCTTATTATCAGACAAGAAAAAACCTTGACTTCTCAGGCTAGGAGCCACAGAACATTTGGATTTAGTGATCTAGCCTTTCGGGTGCAGAAAATTACAGCTCCAAGGCCTTTAAAAGATCTTTTAATTCAAGAAAATAAAATGTCAGGGCTATTAGACACAGGAACAGATGTCTCTTAACATTGCTGGGAAAGACTGGCCTAGTTCCTGGCCCACATATAATACTAAAAATGAGTTGGTGAGATTAGAGAAAGTGATATGCGGGGTGAGAATGCTGTAGAAAAAAAAAAGGTGAGGGAGAGTTTAAAACCTTGAAGAGTAGTGAGTTCCCTGTTGCTGGAAGTATTCAAGCAAAGATTAGATGGTTACTTGTCATCTAAAAAGCTATAGACCAGATTTAGGTTACAAAACAAAAACTGGAGAAGCTTATAAAGATGTTGTGCAACACCTCTTTACTTGCTTCTCATATTTAGGTGTGCCAAAAGTTTTAAAAACTGATAATGCCCCTTTGAAGCTGCGGAGAGATTGTTTACTAACTTTAAATGATTTCCAAAAAGTATTAGGGGACATTAATTGGATATGCCTACATTTAAAACTGACTACTACAGATTTAAAGCCTTTGTTTGATTGCTTAAAAATTGATCCTAATTCCAGTTCTAAGAGAAAGTTGACTAATGAGACAGAGTTAGCTCTTGTTGAAGTGTATGAGACTTTAAATGATCAGTTAATTAGGATTAATATTACCAAAAGATGAGATTAAATTATTTTTGCCACGAAACATACACCTACAGGGTGCTTGTGACAAAAAGGCCTATTGGTTCCATCTACCAGTGACCCCAAGAAAAATAGTTTTATCTTATCCCAGTTTGGTGGCACAATTAATTATAAAAGGAGGAAAAAAGAAGCGTGGAACTTTTTAGAAAAGAAGTAGCAAATATAGTAATTCCATTCAATAAGGATCAACTGCAAGTCTTTTACAAAGTAGTGATGACTGGCAAGTTGCCCTGATAGATTTCAGGGGTCAAATTTTGTTTCATTTGCCCTCAAGCCCCCACAGTAGTTAAAAGTTCAAAAATGTTAGATTGGCAGTTTGAAGATACCTGTGGAACTTTCCAACCCTATGTAGTTCCTACGCTCCCCTTTACCCTATGGGGGAGGGACATGCTGTCTCAAATAGGAGATACTCAGAGAAGGATTTTCTCAATTTCTTAGTTATCAACAGGCAGTACAATTAATAATACTATATATATTATTATAAATACATAATATAAATATATTTGCCTAATTGCAGTTCGCCTAATTAGGTATGGGTATAAATAAAATATAATAGAGGTATACCTAATTCTATTTATAGATCTATACTTAATTAATTTGTATATAATTAATATGTATAGTATATATGCATATTATATATATACTGTATAATCAAATATATATTGCAGTAATATAATGTGTGTGGCTGATATTAATTGGTATGGATTGATGTGCTGTGATGATATATGTTCTATATACTGTATAATTATATGTGTGTGACATGTATTATTGCAGTACATTGGTTTGTGTTGGCTGGTATTAGCTGTGTACGTGTTGTATTGCTGTAATATATATTAATTAACATTAATTATAAAGATTAATTCAAGTATATTATGTCAATAAGTTTATACTTGTTGAAATGTATAAATACATATATAAATACATTTTGCATTTAGATATATTTGTTTACCAAAATGAGATAAGGAGGTTATACATTTATTGTTTAAATTTATACAGAGACCCAAACTAAACATTAGACCTAAATTAACATATCCCTAAATTTATGTTGTTAAATTGTAAATTTTAAAAATTTAAAAAATTAAATTGACAACTGCTTGACAATTCTTTTACCATAAAACCCCCATAGGTGTAATTGGGGTAGCCAGACAAAAAATTGGTTTTATGGCAAAACGGCCCCCTAGAATGGGTCCATCTCCCCGCCCAAGCTAAAAAGGTAGCGGCTTCTTATCCAGGATTGATAGCTACGTTGATATTAAAAGGAAAAAAGTGGAGCATTGAATTATTTGGTTAAAGAGCCATCAGAAATTGTAATTCCATATAATAAAGAACAACTTGGTGCTCTTCTAATGTTTGACAATCTCCTATTCCAAATGCTCAGATAGTTTTTACTGATGGGTCAGCAAACGGTAAAGCCTCCGTAGTCACTAAAAATCACCAAAAGGTTTTAGAAACACGGGAAACTTCAGCTCAAAGAGCTGAAATAACAGCAGTCATAGAGGCTTTTGCTATTTTTGCAGATGAAGAATTTAACCTTTATTCTGATTCTCAGTACATTGTCAGGTTGTTTCCACACATTGAAACTGCGGTTTTTGTCTGAAAATAAAACTACCATATTTCATTTGTTAACTAAATTACAGCAACAAATTTGGAAAAGAAATAAAATATTTTTCATTGGACACATTCGGGCTCATTCCGGATTGCCTGGCGCTTTAAATGCCTTTAATGATTTGGCTGACTTAACCAGAAATACAGTGGCTACTGTGATTGAGGAGGCCAGAGCCTCTCACTCACTTCATCATCAATATGCTACTGCCTTAAGATATCAATTCCAAATTCCCAGAGAAACTGCTAGGGAGATTGTGCGTTCTTGCTTATATTGCCCCACTGTTTATAATATAGTCTACCTACGGGAGTTAACCCTCGCGGTCTCAAACCTAACGTGCTCTGGCAAATGGATGTAACTCATGTCTCTTCATTTGGAAAACTTTCCTTTGTTCATGTAACTGTAGATACCTTTTCTCATGTTATTATTGCAACTTCTCGTACCGGAGAGGCAGTTAAAGGTGTTATACAACATCTCTTTACTTGTTTTTCATATTTGGGCCTACCAAAAGCTCTGAAAACTGACAACGCTCCTGCTTACACTTCTAAGTCTTTTCAGGAATTTTGTTTACAGTTTCAAATTAAACACAATACAGGCATCCCTTATAATCCCCGGGGACAAGCCATTGTGGAAAGAGCACATCAAACATTAAGCTTCAAATTCAAAAATTAAAAGAAGGGGAGTTTAAGTATAGTTCTCCCCATCAAATCTTGCAACATGCTCTTTTCGTAATAAATATTCTAAATGCTGATCTGGCTGGAACTACTGCAATGCTTCGTCATTGATGCCTGGAGCAATTAAATGTAAAACCATTAGTTAAATGGAAGGACCTCCTCTCAGGACAATGAAAGGGTCCTGACCCATTATTAACTAGCGGTCGAGGATGTGCTTGTATTTTTCCACAGGATGCAAATTCTCCAATTTAGATCCGGGACAGGTTGATTCTCCATGTTGCAGACCCCCAGACATCCAGTTCCCCCATTGCTTCGCTCACAAAAGAGGAGCCCGCCGGCAGGGGAGACAAGATAAACATCGAGATCCCGGCGAGACTGACAGGGCTGCTGCAGCGTGAACTCCAACCAGAAAATAATTCTACTTATTCTGTTTTAGCTTATCCACCCTTGCCTTATGTTTTCCTTTTTACTAATGACTCCAACAAACTTAATGTAGGCATGAATGACTTGTGAACAATGTATGCTTTCATCTTGTTTAAACCCTCAATGTAATGTTTGCTCCTTTGTGGTGTTACAATGCCCATCCTATCTTATGGTGCCTATATGATAGCTATGGTCTTACTGTGTTACAACAACTGCAGGATTTAATGCGATCGCGACGGTTTGTGGTCTTGCTTATCCTAGGAATATCAGCTTTGATAGCAACAATTACTTCTGTTACTGCGGCAGCAATATCATTGACTCAACAAGTGCATACTGCCCAATATGTTGATACCATGTCTAAAATTGTTTCTTTAACTCTAGCAACACAGGAAGCTATAGATAGGAAATTAGAGATGAGAGTAGACACCTTAGAAGAAGCAATTATGCATATTGGGATTGAGTTACAGGCTTTAAAGGTGAAGATGGTTTTGACGTGCCACGCTGATTACAGGTGGATATGCGTGACATCTTTGAAGGTAAACGAGACAGATTATGAATTGGGAAAAGATTAAAAATCATATCTCAGGTGTTTGGAACAGTTCTGATATTGGCCTGGACTTAGGGAAACTTCATAATCAAATACAGACCTTGGAACACTCTCGACTGGATTTTACCGCCACTGGAGCAGCTAATGACTTTTTTCACACCTTCTCTAACTTTATTTCTGGAAAAAATATTCTGTCTAATATCCCTAGTCTCTAATTCTACTTCTCATAATCACTCTTCCTTGTATTGTCAGGATTCTTCGGCAGAGCATTCGGAAGCTCGCGACTGAGCTGCATCTGGTTGTTTTAAGAAATAAAAAAGGGGGAGATGTTGGGGGCCAGAGTGAGGTACTCCGCCCGTGACAAAGGTCATGAGGAAGGAGGCTCGACATATGCAAAGGCGGGATCGAGCCTCAGGAGTCCCCCTGGAACTCCTCGAGCATCTACCCCCATAACCAGAGCCTGCCTACTTTACTACTTTGTGCTCTTACCTACACCTCTGACTTTACGGGGGGCTGTCCCCCACCACCTCTTTCGGAGAAGGAGTTAACCTAGAGCTCCAGTCAATAAAAACTCTTGGGTGTGACAAGAGTGTTTTAACCTACAAACTCCTCTGAAGGTTCTCTGGCCTGCCTGACAGGCTTGTCCGGCCACATGTGATCGCTCACAGCCTCCCAACCGTGAGAGGCACAAGATGCTTTAAACCTTCTAAAAACAGGTTCCTTAGAAAAGTTAGAAAACTATTAGTATAAGTATAATGGGCTAATTAGAAATTGTGTTGGTGAAGGGTTTTTCATTTGTTGAGCCAATGTTTGTTGCTAAGTCTCCATATCCCCTGCCCTTACACACATTAATGAATATATAGAATTAACCTTTGATATTAATCACGTTAGACCTTAGGCTAAGTAAATTCTTTCCTTAACTAAAACCCACTACACCCTCACCCTGTAGGAATGTAACTTTATTTGGGTGGCGTCTGTTTTGAGAATAATCAGCCCTGGAGAAATAAGTGTCCTGATTGACTGACCGCTGTCACAAGGAGAGGGTCGTAAATTGTCAGCAGGCCCCCCTGGCCAGAAGATGATGTAACACCCCTAAGACCTCTGTATACATTTGTATGAAGCACCTGACTTTGATAAAAGTCAGGACTGCTGACCCCGCGTGACTTTTGCATAACATCTCAGTGTATAAAAGTAGACCATGGAAAATAAAGAATTGGGATCAGTTTCTCGAAATACTGGTCTCCCCATGTCGCTCTCTCTCTCACTCTGGTTGAGTCTCCATCTGGAGCGCGGAACCCACCATGCTTACTAATTATGCCTGGGCTTCTAAGATCCGACCGGGGAGGCCTCAGTGTCTCCTCTCCTTCGGGAGAACGGAAGGACGCCTGCGGCCTACGTAAGTGGTGCAAGCTTCTTGTCTTGAAGTTTTATTGGTCCCCCGCGTAAACCAAGCTACTCAGCCTCTTTTCTCCACTGAATTTTCCTACTGAGCTATCCTTATTCTATTACTCTTTATATCTTTAATTAATATCTAATTGAAGCTATTATATCCTGATCCTCGCCTACGCCGTCTCTCCTTCGAATACCCTGGATCAGCCGGGGCTGGTCCCCGGCACTCTGCCTCTCAGAAAGATGTCCACCTGTGCCCACCGTGTTCCACTTCCCAACCACGACTAGGCCAGGCTGTCCACCAAGCAGGAAGGGGCTGGCTGGAATGTCCCTGGAAGGCGGACTGCAAGATAGCAAGCACTGTGTTCGCTCATCTGTCATTGTATCCCCGGCTTGGGGATGGGTAGCCTTCAGCACTTGTCTACTGAATGAATGACCCTGGTGGCCTGAGGCTGCTCATACTGGGCCCCCAAGTGTCCCTTGCAACCTTGATCCGGGCTACCTGTGGGGGCCTGAACCCTTGGCATGGTTTGCCAAGTGACAGAGGAGAAACACTTTAAGTTGGGGAGAGAGTTATCAGCTGGGCATCAGAGAGAGGTCACAGGGAGCCACTGGGTGGCCAGAGATGGCAGGAAGCCTGGGGAGTGGGGACCCTGGGGAACGTCCATGGGGGCCAGGTGGCAATGGGGACAATGGTAGGGGCTGTCACCTGGTCCAGGAACCAGAGGAAGTGGCCAGGGGCAGTGGTTATGTAGATGGAGAGAAGCAGGTAGGTTTGAGATGAGATGGTCTTGGTGATAGGAAAAAGATGGGGACGGGTGCTCAGAAGATGCTATGGAAAATGACCAGTCTCGGCAAGAGTGTCTGGGTGGACAGGCGGGCAGTGAGGACACCGGAAGAGGAGGAGAAAGTTTGGGAACAAGTCCTGCTGGGCTGTAGCTAGGCCTCAGGATGGAGTCCTGGATACAGGCTGCAGCTGGAGTAGAGGCTAGTGATGGAGTCTGGAGTTTCCCAGCTTCTGACAGCTCTGCAGGTGGATGCACCTTGCCCCAATCTCTACTGGTGCCCACTGGTCCTCCGTGTTCTAACTGGGGCTCGAGGGCTCACTGCGGTCCTGGGTCCCCACCAAGACTCAATTTAGACAAGAGGATGTTTGAAGGGCACGCACCCCCCCCCGCCCCCGACTCTGGGGGCGGGGGACCGTATCACAGACCCTGCTCCCTCTTCCCTTCGGCAGTGACAACCCACGTCTCTCACTGACGTTAGAGGATAAACAGGAAACCACACGGATGTGGGCTGTGACCCGACGGTGTCGGTTCTTCTTTCAGGGTCAGCATCTCTACACTGCTGCCAGTCACTCCTGAATCTGGACTCCCGTAGGAACTGGTCAGAGATTAGGCAATGACTGTAAACAATTCTCAGGCGGGATCCCAGCCGCAACAGGGACCCCCTGGACCCCGATTTGTCCCCCACGAGGCTCCCATCCCCAACACTAACCGGTCCTGGGTGCGGCGCCCACTAGGACTCTCAGCACCAGGGACAGGGCACGACACTCAAAGCAGCTGTGATGAAAGCAGGAACCTCGCGGCCTTGATCCGGACCCCGTCCTGGAACTGCTCAGGGCTCACCCCACCTGTCCATTTTTTTCTGATGTTGTGAGGAGGGGCAAGCAAAGGGTGTGTGAGTGTGGGGGGGGGGAGGCAAGTAGGCGTGCCAACTTCAGGAGGACTTCCAGGCGAGGTGTCTTTAAAGCTGGGTTTCTCATTCTCTGCACTGGTTGACGTTGGACCCAGATGATTCCTCGTCGTGGGGGAGCGGTCTTCTGCATTATCCGGTATTTAGCAACGTCCCTGGTCTTTGCTCTGGCCTTCCCAGGTGGCTCGGTGTTAAAGAATCTGCCTACTAATGCAGGAGACACGGGTTCGATCCCTGGGTTGGGAAGATCCGCTGGAGGAGGAAATGGCAACCCACTCCAAGTATGCTTGCCTGGGAAATCCCATGGACAGAGGAGCGTGCTGGGCTACAGTCCATGGGGTCGCAAAGAGTCGGATACGACTTAGCGACTGAGCATGCGCACTGGCCTCCACTCGCCACTTGCTTAGCACCTCCCCTCTCCTTTCCAAAAATGTCCAGGCTTCTCCAGATGACCCCTGAGGGGCACAGAATCACCCACAGTTGAGGACTACTGCTTCGTAGCAGATTTCCGGTGGAGAAGTACTGATTTCAGGCTTTTCCG
Source organism: Bos indicus x Bos taurus (assembly GCF_003369695.1). NCBI lineage: Eukaryota > Metazoa > Chordata > Mammalia > Artiodactyla > Bovidae > Bos > Bos indicus x Bos taurus. The sequence continues at coordinate 93,984,466 of NC_040082.1, read as the reverse complement.
TATTTCCCTGTCTCCCATCTCTCTCTCTCTCCATCCACTGTGGACAGATAAACTCTGACCTCTTTCATTCATTCAACAATCATTGATTCAACAATCACTGAGCACCTACTGTGTGCGACAGTGCAGACAAGATTAAGTCCCAGCTCTCTTGAGAGAGGAAAACAAAGATTTTCAGTTTTAATTCTGTATATACAATATACACAAATGTTATATTGCTTATATTACACATACAAATATATTTGACACAAATTGTACCATTTAATCATTTTCAGTGGCATTAAGTCCATTGCTGGGGTGCAACTATCTTCACCATCCATCCCAGAATGTTTTCACCTTCCCAAACTGAAACTCTGTCCCGCTTACACACGAACTCCCCTCCCCCAGCCCCTGGCCCCACCACTCCACTTCGTGTCTCTATGGATCTGACTACTCTAGGGACCTCCTAGAAGTGGAATCAATCAGTATTTTTCTTTTAGCCTCTGGCTCACTTCACTGAGTGGAAGGTCCCCAAGGTTCATCCCTGCTGCAGCACAAAAACAAAGTTTAAAATTCATCAATCCACAGGACAATTTCAGGTGGTGGAGAGCAGGGTGCGGGCTAGGCGGAGGAAGAGCTGGTTTAGACCGGAGGACTCAGAAACCTGGGGGGAAGGGAGGGGGCATTGGAGGAGACCACCCCTGGAGAAGCAGACCCTGCTGCTGGACTTTTGTCTAAATGTTTCATGCTGCCAGTTGCTCCCCAGGGCTTTGCCGCCTCAAAGTCATGAGTGGATGCTCTCGCAGTCAGGGGAAACCCACACCATCCTTTCCCAGAGGCCCCAGGTCCCAGAGAGGGGCCAGGGGCCCTGCAGCCTCGCCTGACCTTGGCTGTGTGACTTACACACAGACCCCATAGGTCTCAGTTTTCCCTACGGAGGAGGGCACTGGACTCCTGGAAGCCCAGGGGCACCAATCAGCCCCTCCCTGGCAGGACCACAGGTCTCGTCATAGCCTCTTGCAGGCAGGCTCCCAGCGCTGTGGGGAAGTAGGAATTCTGAAGAACTGGGGTTGATCCTGAGTGACTCACTGGGGTGAGGGATGTGGGGTGTAGGGGCCCCCAACAATGGAGACACATAGAGGCATGAAGTGTTGCAACATCACTTGCAGAGTCACACAGGCACACCACAGACCGACAGCCACTACGCAAATGAACCACAAACACCCACACAACACACACACAGACACAGCACAAAAACAAAACAGACAGTCACTACACACACACATAAGACACAACACGAAAACAAAACACAAAGACTCACACACAGTGACAAACAACACAATCCAACCACAGATACCTACACAACACAAAACCACACATGTACCACAGACACACAGACACAGCCTAGAGGCACCTATACAACTCACACACAAAGATACAGACCACAGGACACCACCAAACCACACACACACACCACATACACATGCGCACGCGCCCTCTGCTGGGCTTCTGCAGAACTGTTTCAATAGAGGGTTTGATGGACAGAAGCAGGCCCTTTCAGCAGCAGCCCTTCTGCGAGTCTCAGCCCTCCTCCCCGCTGCAGGGCTCAGTTTACCCTCAGGCCTCTCCCTCCACCTCTGTACCAACATCTGGCTTAAATCACTCCCCATCCTTTCTACTTCCACCATCTCTCTGTTCAGCCCTGTGCATCCCTTGTGAATCATTTGTTCATGCGATGAAAACACTCATGAACAATCAATCTAAGAAAGAAATGGAAAATTTGATTAGAGCCAACCTGAGGATGATAACCCAGGAGACAGTCTCTCATCTCTGAGGGCTGTTCGAAAGAAATAAAGGGGGACGCTGGTATAGATGTGATTTGGGAGAAGAGGGGTTCATACAATTGAGCATTCATCTTTAAAAATTTTTTTTTAATTTTTACTTTTGGTCATGCCATGTGGTGTGTGGCATCTTAGTTCCCCGACCAGGGATCAAACTTGCAACCCTGCATTGCTGCTACTGCTAAGTCACTTCAGTCGTGTCCAACTCTGTGCGACCCCATGGACGGCAGCCCACCAGCTCCCCCGTCCCTGGGATTCTCCAGGCAAGAACACTGGAGTGGGTTGCCATTTCCTTCTCCAATGCATGAAAGTGAAAAGTGAAAGTGAAGTCGCTCAGTCATATCTGACTCTTAGCGACCCCATGGACTGCAGCCTACCAGGCTCCTCCATCCATGGGATTTTCCAGGCAAGAGTACTGGAGTGGGGTGCCACTGCCTTCTCCAACCCCTGCATTAGAAGCCTGGAATCTTAACTACTGGACCACCAGGGAAGTCCCTCACCTTTTAAAAAAAACTTTCATTGAAGTGTAGTTGATTTACAAGGTTGTGTTGATTCTGCTGTACAGCACAATGACTCGGTTATACATATTTTTCCCCCATTTCATATTTGAGCACTCATCTTGATAGAAGGTTGCTGCTATTCACAAGAAACAGGTATCTTCCTTAATGGTTTTAGTGCTTCCCTGAGGATGGGCAAATACAAGGAACTGAGTTCATAACATTGTCTCCTGAACTGTCTAACTATCTGAAGGCCAGTTCTGTCAATTTTCCCAGAGCACAAAGTGCCTCGTTCTGATTTTCACTCTGGGTTTCTTGCCATAGGTCAGCGATTGCAGTGGCTAATGACTTGCTTCTTGTAGAATCAAGAATGTGCAACATTCTTTGTTTTACAATCCCCTCCCTTTTGGTCTCAATTTTGACCGAGTTCGGGAGGTATTTTGTGACCAGTTTGTCCCATGGCGCTAGAAATGTTCATCCCGGGATCTGCAGGAAGATCCCCTGGAGGAGGGCGTGGCAACCCACTCCAGTATTCTTGCCTGGATAATCCCCACCGACAGAGGAGCCTGGTGGCCTACAGTCCATGGGGTTGCAAAGAGTCAGATACAACTGAAGTAACTAAGCACACACACACAGGTCAGGCAAGGATTTCATGATAGAGCCACTCCATGTGCTATTAGTGGACTGTTAACAGTGGCCAAAAGGGACTTCCCTCGTGGTCCAGTGGTTAAGACTCCACTTGGCAATACAGGGGACACGGGTTCAATCCCTGGTCTGGGAACTAAGATTTCGCATGCCATGGGGCAACTAACCCTGCTCACCGCAACTACTGAGCCCACATGACACAACAATAAATTTTAAAAAGAGTTAAAAATAATTTTCTTTACTTTTGGCTGTGTTGGGTCTTTGTTGCTGCATGGACTTCCCTCTAGTTGCAGAGATTGGGGGCTACTCTGTCATTGCGGCGCACAAGCCTCTCAATGCGGTGGCTTCTCTTGTGGAGTGTGGCTGTGTAGGTTTCAATGGTTGTGACTCAAAGACTCAGCAGTTGTGGCTCCTGGGCCCTAGAGCACAGGTTCAATAGTTGTGGTGCACAGGCTTAGCTGCTCTGCGGCATGTGGGATCGTCCCAGATCAGGGATCGAACCTGTGTCTCCTGCATTGGCAGATGGATTATTTACCACTGAACCACCAAGGAAACTCCTTAAAAATATTTTTAAAAAGACCAGACAAACAGCAGCCAAAAGCCCCTGCACCACCTGTCCTACGAGCCTGTTATGGTCCAGGAAATTGTTCCCTCTTGTTGCTTCTTCCCCTAGCTAGAGTTACACTGTTACAGTCATTGATCTTATAGGACTGTACATTTAATCAAGTCTTTCAAGTCATCTAATCATGTTTAAATTTACCTGAGGCTTGATTACACATTTGGTAATGCAAGAAACAACCTGGTAAAATAGGGAGACTACAAGTCGTGTAGCTAGTGGCATTAATACGGTCATAAGTAAGTCAGTTCAGTCCAGTTCAGCCACTCAGTCGTGTCCAACTCTTTGCGACCCCATGAACCGCAACACGCCAGGCCTCCCTGCCCATCACCAACTCCCGGAGTCCACCCAAACCCATGTCCGTTGAGTCGGTGATGCCATCCAGCCATCTCATCCTCTGTCATCCCCTTCTCCTCCTCCCCTCAATCTTTTCCAGCATCAGGGTCTTTTCAAATAAGTCAGCTCTTCACATCAGGTGGCCAAAGTATTGGAGTTTCAGCTTCAACATCAGTCCTTCCAATGAACACCCAGGACTGATCTCCTTTAGGATGGACTGGTTGGATCTCCCATAAGTAAGTATTTAAGCTAAATACTTAGGTATTTAAGTATTTATCCATTAGGTACATTAACCATGTAATGGATACATCATCCATGTAATGGATAAAGTATTATCCATTAGGTACAGCCCAGGTTCACCCCAGGTCATCTGACCAGTCTGTTCTGCATCCATCTCTACCTTGAAGCAAAATGATTTATTGGCATCGTACATAAAGTTCCCTGGAGGTGTCTGTGCCTACAGGGCGAGTGGTCATCATGACCCCTTTCAGACTGCGGAAGGGATGTCGCCGTCTAAGGATTTACGGGGACTGGTGCAGGAGGAGAAAATTGATCTTTATGGTGAAGCAGGTTATTTCTACCTTTGCGGGGGTCTGGTTCACACATAATGCAGGTGCCTGATGCACACAAGAGAATGAGGGAGGAGGCCAAAGAGCAGAGGAAAAGTTTTATGTTTAAATTTGTCTTGTTTTGCCCTAAAATGTGAATTTTTATTTCATTGCTGTCATGCACTCATTCATTCATTCATTCATACACTCATTTATTCACTCAGTGAGATGCTGGACACCATAATGGGGCCCTTAGGACTGATGTCATGAACAAACTGGACAAATGTCTATGCCCTTGAAGCTGACATTCTAGCAGGGGAGACAGACAAATGTCAGAGGGTGATGAAGGCCAGGAAGAGTCATAAAGGAGACAGGAGGAGGGGTGTCAGAGGAGCTGTTTATTTATTTATTTATGTACTTATTTTTGACAGTACTGGGTCTTCATTGCTGTGCAGGCTTTTCTCCAGTTGCGGCAAATGGAAGCTACTCTGTAGCTGTGGGGCATGCTTCTCATTGCGGTGGCTTCTCTAGTTGAAGAGCAGGGGCTTCAGAGCGCAAGGGCTTCAGAGCTGCAGCATGTGGGCTCAGTACTTTCCGCTCCCAGGCTCTAGAGCACAGACTCAATAGTTGTGGCTTATTTGCTCCATGGCGTGTGAGATCTTCCTGGACCAGGGATCAAACCCATGTCTCCTCCGTTGTCAGGTGGATTCTCTACCACTGAACCACCAGGGAAACCCCGGAGCTGTTTAAATAGTGATCCAGGAAGGCTCTCAGAGTGGGTAATGGTTGGGCTGGGACCCCTGAGGGAAATAAGAATCCCCAGCTTCATGGATGGGGGAGGGGTTCCCAGTAGAGGGAACAGCATGTGAAAAGGCCAAAGAAGAGCCCACACAGCCCTGTGAAACTGCCATCTTCCCCTTCTGCCCACGCCTGGGGATCCCCTGGGCTGGATGGTGTAGGGTGTTTTGGAGCAAATCAAGTCAGCTGGTGTGATGAGCAGAGTGAGCCCAGATGCCGCCCCTGCCCTGGGCTGAGCACAACATTGCCCACCATCACCTGCTCCTCCCCACCCCCATCATCCACATTCCTTATCTTTTCATCATCTGTCTCTCCTCTTGTGGGCGTGCATGTGTGCTTGGTCGCTTCAGTTGTGTCCAACTCTTTGTGACCCCATGGACTGCAGCCCACCAGGCTCCTCTGTCCATGGGATTATCCCAGCAAGAATACTGGAGTGGGTTGCCATTTTCCCCTTCAGGGTCTCTCCTCTTCCATGACCTCAACTCTGATCACCATCCTACCCCCTAGAAAATGGCAGCAGCCCCCCTTCTGGCAGCCACATGACCATATCTTCCCCCTGCTTCCAGCCACCTCTCCCCATGCTCCCCTGCCTGGAGTTCAAGGGCTTTAACCTGCTCTAGCCCCATCTCTCCCCACCCCTACTCCCTAGACACACACTTACACTTCAGGGCCTTTGCACTGGCAGCTCCTACTCCTAGGGCGTCAAGCTGGCCTGCAGTGACTGTTTGCAAGGAGCCTCCCTGCCTGCAGAGGTCAGGTAGGGGGCCTCCTCTGAGGCCCCTGTATCCCTCTTACACCAGTCCATCTGCAATACATGAGCTCTCCTGGGATCCAGAGCTTTTTGAGGATGAAACCTAGGCACCCTTCCTGGAGGGGCCCTGAGCTCACAGCCATGTAGCTCCTCCTTATCCCGAGGTGGGGGGTGGGAAACAGGTCAGCAGGAAGAGGGCAGGCCTGAGTGGCATGGGGAGGGGCTGGCTCTGCATTTTTATCTCCTGGAGCCTCGGAGTCTGGAGCTGGGTTTGTTTTTTTATGTTGTTGGGAGGGTAGGGAAGGGTTGGAGAGGAGCTCAGGGTGAGGGGGACACAGAGCTTGATTTGTCCACATTCTTCCTTCTGGAGAGACTCCCAGGCCCCAGGCCCACTCCCTTCAGCCCCTCCAGGCCCCAGCACACTCCCTGGGACCAGGGGGCTGAGTCAGCCCATCCTGGGAATCCTGAGAGCATTCCAGGGCTTGTACTGGGAGATTCAGGGATTGCTCTGGGACATTGCCCATGGTTCTCAGAGAGGATGGGAATTGTGTGGGGACCAGACCAGACAACAGATAGTTCCCAGCTGCCTGCTGCTGCTGCTGCTGCTGCTAAGTCACTTCAATCGTGTCCGACTCTGTGCGACCCCATAGACAGCAGCCCACCAGGCTCCCCTGGGATTCTTCAGGCAAGAATACTGGAGTGGGCTGCCATTTTCTTCTCCAATGCGTGAAAGTGAAGTAGCCCAGCTGCCTAGAGATACAGAAATCTCTAGGCAGCTGAGAAAACAGAAAACCCCAGGCTCTATCATCAGGGACCCAGGCCCCTTGCCTTTAGGAGATCCAGGATTCCACAACCCTCATCCTGACTTTCAGGAACCCAGAAATCTAGGTCCCCAGGCCCCCAGGCCCTTAGGAACCTTGTCTAGCATGGTGAGTTCTTTCCACTCCATCTGGAGGCTCGGCAGGCTGGTTCCCTAGATCTGTCTGTAGGAGTGTTGCCCTCTGCTGGATACATCTGGTCACTGCGCCCTCCCCCTAGATGCCTCCCCACAACCCACAGCTGCTGAGAGAAGGCCTTGGAGTCCTAGCTCCACACCCATCCCTGCGGACCTGAGTTTCTTCATCTGTAAAGTGGGAATACGGACAATGCCCCCACGTAGGTTTTCGTGTGCCTAAGTCCTGCGCAGTAAAAAAAAAAAGGTGTCTTCCACCGCATAGAGAGAAGTCCGCCATAAATGGGAGCCCTGTTGGCGTTATTTCCTGAAACATGTTGCTGTTGCGTATCTCCCATTATTAATAGCTCCCCTCCCCAACACGCACACTCAAAGCGCAAAGGCTCTTAGAGCAAACTCCCCACAGCCAGCAGGACCCTGTGCGGCTGGCACCTTCCCCATTGCACCGCTCCCACTGTATTCAGCTCCAGCCACACCAGCACGCTTTTCTGGTTTTTGAGCCCTTTGGGCTGGTCGTTCCTCATCCTTCAGGTCTCTGCTCTCCGAGGGAAGTGGTCCCGGCTACACCGGTCCCTAGCCTCTCAGCCCTTGAATGGTCTTTTAGTCTTGTAGAGACGTGAGAGTTGAACCATAAAAAAGACGGAGCGCTGCAGAATTGATGCTTTCGAACTCTGGTACTGGAGAAGACTCTTGAGAGTCCCTTGGACTGCAGGGAGATCAAACCAGTCAATCCTAAAGGAAATCAACCCTGGATATTCACTGGAACACTGATCCTGAAGCTGAAGCTCCAATACTTTGCCCACCTGATGCGAAGAGCCGACTCATTGGAAAAGACCCTGATAGAAAGATTTCATGCAAGAGGAAAAGGAGACAACAGAGGATGAGCTGGTTGGATGGCATCACTGATTCAATGAACATGAGTTTGAGCAAACTCCAAGAGATAGTGAAGGACAGGGGAGACTGGTGGGCTACAGTCCATGGGATTTCGAAGATTTGGATATGACTCAGTGAGTGAACAACACCCCTGCCCCGAAACATGTGAATGAGTCTGGTTTGCTTGTTCCTTTGCTTGTTCCTTGCATGGTGCCCTGTTGGAACAGGAGTTCCAGGAGGAGAGGTGCTCTGCCTGTTGTCACCACAGTGTCCCCAGCCTGTGGCTCAAGGCTAGGCACACAGTGGGTGCTTTACAGGCATTGCCTCTGCACGAGTTTCTTATAACTACTGTGAAGAATTACTGTAAACCACTTGGTTTTAAACAACATGTATTATTGTGCAGTTCTGGAGGTCAGAGCCTAACACTGGTCTCACTGGCTAAAATCAAGGCACTCACAGAAAGGCCCTCCTTCTTTTGGCCACGTGGTGGGGCCTGTGGGATCTTAGTCCCCATAGCACCCACCCCCACACTCCCCCCCTCCACCGCCCCCTGCCAAGGATGGAACCCGTGGCCCCTCTGCAGTGGAAGCACAGAGTCCTAAACACTGAACCACTAGGGAAGTCCTGCCTTTTTGAGGTTCTAGAAAGAATCCATCCTCTTAACCTTTTCCAGCCTCTAGAGCGCCCCACCCACCCACCACATTCCTCGGCTTGTGGTCCATCCCTCCATCTGTGAACCAAACAGTGCAGCAGCTTTCCACATTCTCTGACTCCACCTTGGTGGTCACATCTCCTTCTCTAACTCTGATCCTCCTGCTGTTCTCAGTCATGTCCGACTCTTTCGACCCCGTGGACTGTAGCTCAACAGACTCCTCTGTGCATGGGATTCTCCAGACAAGAATACTGGAGAGGGTTTCCATTTCCTCCTCCAGGAGATCTTCCTGACCCAGGCATCAAACCTGCGTCTCCTGGGACTCCTGCATTGGCAGGCAGATTCCTTACCTACTGAGCCACCTGAGAAGCCCCACTGATGCTCCTGCTTTCCTCTTATAAAGGCTCTTGTGATGACACTGGGCCCATCTGGGTCATCCACAATCATCTCCCCAACTTCAGATCTTAATCTCACCTCAAAGTCCCCTTCACTCTGTAAGGTTCCTTATTCAGAAGTTTCAGAGACTAGAATGGGGACATCTTTGGGAATGTACCGACCACAGTACCCAAGGAGATGAGGGTTTTTATTATTGTTCCCACTTGACAGATGCAAAAACTGAGGCTCGGGGAGGCAGTGTCACGTGCGTAGGCTCACCCTGCGACTGAGAGGCAAGCAGTGTGGCCTTTCTGCCTGTGTCTGGGAAATCCATCCATTTGAGCCATCTGTGAGTGGGTGTGGGGACATAGGAGAGGCAAGAGTTGGGCATGGGGCAAGGTGAGGTGGATGGGCAAGGGGCTGCCAAGGGGGCCAGAGGAGTGTGTGTTCTGTCCTAGCCTGGGGGCTTCCCCGGACACCCCAGCCAATCTGGTAAGATGCCCCAGGGATTCCTGGGGGTTTCCTGGAATTTCAGGGAGTGAGATTGGAAAGGACAGGCTATTCTGTCCCAAGGTCACTTCCTTGGAAAGGGGGGTGATGGATAGGGCTGTTCCATGCAGGAAGCTCTGGCTGGGCTGCAAGGTCACCTCTGACTTGCTGACTCAGCCCTGGACAGTGAGTCATGTGGTTGCACAGGGGTCGTTGGTAGGGACACCTACTGGGAAAGGATAAGAAGGTGGCCACAAGGGTTCTCTTCTGCCCTGAACCCCCTGCTTCCCAGCACAAGCCCTAACGCATCCTTAGGCTAGAAGGGCAAGGAGCAGGGGACTGTGTTTCCAGAATGTTCCACCTCCAATCTCCCCATGTGGACTCACCACCTTCTATCTTGCCTCACCATCTCCTCCTCTCCTGGCCAGACTGTGAGCCCCAGGAAGGCAGCAGCCACAGCCTGAACCCCAACATTTCATTATGACCATTTCTAAGCATACAGAAAGCTTGAGTTTTAGAATGAAAACCCATCCTTAGATTCTACAATCAACATTGTCTCGATTTGCTTGATTATCTGCCTCTTCTAGAGCTTCATATAAATGGATTCATAGAGTCTATACTATTGATATTTTGTGGGTGGCTGCTTCTGCTCAGCCTAAGATTTTTTAGATTCCTTCATGTCCCTTGCTGCTGACCTCTTGTTTTCCACTGTAACTCCAGTGCCTGATGTATTATAAGTGCACAAGAAATGTTTCTGGGTGAGAAAATGATTGCATTAAATTAATGAATGAAATTGCTCCTTGTTCACGGAGACTTGCTCTTCCATCATCTCTCCTCTCTCCAGCTTCTCTCTGGGGCCAACCTCCTCCTTGGTCTGCTGAAGCACCATCTATTGTCATCCCCAGAAGACCTCCCTTTGTGGTGCAGTAACCACCCTTCTATCTGTCTCTGGGTGAGTGGGTGAGTGCCATTCCAAATAGCAGAGACCCCCTCCCCCACTGCCTGCTTCCCAGCCCCCCAGTCTCATCTTCCTGTGAAAACATGTGTTATCAGGCACGTGTCAACCCGTGCTTCCTGCCTTCCCACAATATCAGCTTCAGTTTCCACCCTCACTTCCGGCCCTCCTGCTTTTCTCTAGATAAGCCCCTCCACCTGATTCTAGAACTGCTGAAGACTCTGTTGGGTCAAAAGTACCCTCAGGCTTCCCTGGTGGTCCAATGGTTAAGAAATCACCTGCAAAGTGCAGGGGACACGGGTTTGATGTCTGGTTCAAGAAGATCCTCCACATGCTTCGAGGCAACTAAGCCCCTGTGCGCCACAACTACTGAGCCTGTGCTCTAGAGCCTGGGAACCACAAGTACTGAAGCCCGCACACCCTAGACCCTGTGCTCTGCAATGAGAAGTCCAAGCACCTCAATGAAGAGTAGCCCCTGCTTGCCGCAACTAGAGAAGCCTGTGTGCAGCAATGAAGACCCAGCACAACCAAAAATCAAATAAATATATCTTTAAAAAAATACCCCTCTTCCAGCTACCGCAGGCTTGAGACATTGCTGAGCATTGGGGGTGCAGAAATGGTGCAACCACTTTGGAAAACTGTTTGGCAATTTCTTATAAAGTTAATCCTCACCTATCTGACCTACTCCCAGGTATTTGCCCAGGAGAAGTGAAAACTTAAATCCATAAAAACATTGTTCATAGCAGCTTCATTCATAGTCTCATATTGGAAACAAGCCAAACATCTGTCAACAGGTGACTGGATACACAGAAGGCAGTCCAGCCAACCAATAGTTAAATGATCTGCAATGAAAAGAAACAAACTTCAGGGATTTCCCTGGTGGTCCAGTGGCTAAGAATCTAGCATGCAATGCAGGGGATGTGGGTTCAATCCCTGGTCAGGGAACTAAGACCCCACATGCTTCAGGGCATCTGAGCCTATGAGCTGCAACTCGAGTCCCAACACCAAGCCCAACTAAGACCCGTTGAAGCCAAAAATAAATAAATATTTAAAAAAAAAAAGAAACAAATTACAGCACTCTACACTGTATGACTCAGTTTATATGGCATTTGAGGAAAGACAAATCTAGTCAATACTGATGGAAAGCAGGTCCTGGTGGCCTGGGGGAAGGAAGAGGATGAGGACTGACAGGGAAGCGACAAGAAGGAATTTTAGGGGCTGACAGAGATGTTCTATATCTGCAATACAGTGGTGGCTACACAGTTGTATACAGTCCTCAAAACTTGTTAACTTGCGAATAAGTGCATTTAAAATAAAAATTGGGGGTAATTCCCTGGTGGTCCAGTGGTTGGGATTTCTCATTTCCATTGCAGGGAGCATGAGTTCAATCCCTGATTGGGGAACTAGGATCCTACAAGGTGGGCAGCTTGGTGGAAAAAATAAATAAATAAAGTGAAAATAAAAATTTTGAAATAGTGGAGAAATACACATAAGATGAAATTCACCATGTTAACCACTATTTTTTACATTTTTCAGCGTTTTATTAAAAACATTATGAAATGTTTCATAAAATTTTATGAAATGTATTATATGTAGGATGAATATATTTTGTGATGAAAAAGAGCTACCTCCATCCAAACATTTCTTCTTTCCTTGTAATCATACCACATTAACCATTTTTAAGTGGACACTTCAGGAGTGTTAAGTATATTCACACTGGGGACTTCCCTGGCGGGCTGGTGGTTAGGCCTCTGTGGTTAGAGGACCTAAGATCCCCAGTGCTGCCAAAAAAAGTATATTCACATTGTTCTGTAACAGATCTTCAGAATTGTTTCTCCTGCAAAACTGAAACTCTGTATCCATTAAGCAGCAGTATTTGTCCTTTGTGAGTGGTTTATTTCACACAGCATACTGTTATAGTATGTGTCAGAATTTCCTTCCCTTTTCAATGCTGAATAATATTCCATTGTATGGATGAGCTTGTTTGGTTTATCCATTCATCCATTGGTGCACACTTGGGTTGCTTCTACCGGTTGGCTATTGTGAATAATGCTGCTATAAACATGGGTATGCAAATATCTTTTCAAGAGCCTGCTTTCAGGACTTTGCCGGTGGTTCAGTGCTTAAGAATCTGCCTGCCAATACAGGAGACATGGGTTCAATCCCTGGTCTGGGAAGATTCTACAGGCTGTGGAGCAATTGAGCCCTTGCACCATGACTACTGAAGCCTGTGAGCCCTAGAGCCTGTTCTCTGCAACAAGAGAAGCCACCCCAATAAGAAGCCTATGCACTGTAACTAGAGAAAGCCTGTGTGCAGCAACGAAGACCTAGTCCAGCCAAAATTTTTTTAAAGAACCCACTTTCAATTCCTTTGAATATCTACCCAGAAGTGAAATTGCTGGGTCATATGGAGTTTCTGGAGGGACCCTGATCCTGGTGACCTTGATTTCATCCCAGTGAAACTAATTTTGACCTCCACAAGTGTAAAATAGCTGTATATTGTTTCAAGCCACCAAGCTGGTGGACATTTGTTACAGCAGCAGTAGGACGCTCATACACTTTCCCTAGTTGACTATCCGGAAATCCATCAGTCTGACCAACAGTCCACTAGGTACGATATCTGTCCAGAAGTTCAGACAGCTCCTGGGCAAGGTCAGTGCCTTGCTCTGGGCTGCAGTTTAGAGGATTCAGAGACAGATTGAGGGGGTTCCTGGTTACAACAATGAAAGATTCCCCCTGGTCAGGGAGTTTCGGTGCTGATCCCTCCTCTTCCTGTTCTGTGGATGCTCTCAGGGCTGGGCAGCTTAGTTCTGGACTCAGCTTTGCACTGAACTAAATGCTGCTAGCCTGTCACTCCCCTCAGTTGCACAGTTGGACTTGTCTCCACTGGAAAACCTGGGAGAGCCTCCAGGTCCCCGGGACAGGAATGCTGGGTAAGTTCAGATAAAAAGTCCCCAGTTGATAAATTCAGGCTGTGTGCTCCTCACATTCCCCCAACCTCGAAATGGGCTCAGCAACACCCTCTATCTGCAAAGCCCTCCCTTCCCAGCTCCATTGCCAGAGTTGAAATCCCATTGTTCTTCCAAAGTCCATCTTTTCTGGATATATTTCCTGAACTCCCCACAGGACCTGGGGTGCCCGAGACAGAAGGAGTCTGCTCATCAGATCCGAGCTGCCCCTCTCCCATCTCTGTGTCAGGGCCTGTGTCAGGCTACCTATAATCTCAACAGGGTGACAGTGTCCTCAGGGAACTGGGCCAGCACGGCAGCATCTCAGCAGAGTCCCTCTTCTGGGGACACAGGAGACTCCTCCATGTATTCCTCAATCTAGTCACTGGTCACATTGTCCCAGAGCGTAGGGACAGGGTCTGGCTCATTCCTGTGTCCCCAGGGCTCTACAACCCCCCTGGCCCAATGCAGCTTACACACTGGGTTTCGGGTGTGGGGGGAGGGGAATCATCAGGCCCTGGAGGCTTCCCAGGTGGCTCTAGTGGTAAAGAATCCGCCTGCCAATACAGGAGACACAGGAGATGTGGGTTCAATCCCTGGGTCGGGAAGATTTCCTGAAGAAGGAGATGGCAACCCATTCCAGTATATTGCCTGGGAAATCCCATGACAGGAACCTGGCAGGCCACAGTTCATGAAGTGGGAGTCAGACACATGCATGCACACGGGCCCCTGAGGTCAGGGTCACTCACATGAATTACATCAGAGTCTCTGAGATAAAGCTTAGATCAGAGGCAGGAGCCAAGATTCATTTTCTCATTTATTGATGCTCCCTGGGGCTGCCAAGAAGGTTCACAAAATCCCCTATCTTTGAGGCAGCTCACCTGGGGTAAAAAAGCAAGTAAATCAAACAGCTCCATCCCTGAGTCGCGGGGCCTTGGTTAGGGAGGGAGATGGGGGTCAGATCACGGGTCCAAGGAACTCAGATTTTGGAGCGGGAGCAGACTTGGTGAGGTCCATGGGCGAGGGGTTGCAGCGAGGTTGGAGCGAAAGTCTCCCCGTGCAGTTACTGGCTTGGACTGTGGGTGGCACCATGGTTCTTGCTAGAGTTGGGTGGGGAAGGGATTTACGGTGGTGGGCGGAGCCAGGAAGGTGAGCGGCTCAGGCGATGGGACAAGTGCCAGTGGGCGCGGCTCTGGGCCAGGGACAAGGTCAGCAGCTGAGCCTCTTCTCACAGATCCAGTTGTCGTTCTCGTTGTCACATGGCGCGTCGTTCCACATCCCCGTGCGGAGCATCATGATACAATCCTCGCGCCCCATAGAGTCGTTGGGCTCCCCCCGATTCCAGTGGCTGCAGTGGTTTGGCAGGGGAGAGGGGGTGTTGCTGAAAAGCTAGGACTTTCCGAGTTCTAGCCTGTTTAGTACTTGGATCTCACATCCTGAGAATTAACCTGAGTATGCACCTTGGTGTATAACTTTCTCAGCCCAGAATTTAACCCTAGTCAGTTCCTGGGGTCTGGCCCGCCCAGCCCTAAGGAGACCCTATGACCTGGCCGAAGCATTTCCCCTAGGATCCGAACGGTCTGCCTCCCCAGGTCCCTTCTCTCACCTGAAACTGAGCGCGACTCCGTCCACCCACTGGTAGCCCTGGATCCTGCGCACCTTGCGCACGGCCCTGAGGCCCAGCCAATAACCGCGGCCACGCGTATTCCGACTCAGGAAACCCTAGGCAGTGGGGAAAACTGAGCCGGCGGCATCCGTCCCGCCCCGCCCCCTACGACCCCGGGCCACGCCCCCTCGGGTAAACTCAGCGCTCTCCCTGCTCCCAGGCAGCCGGGGCTTCGCACCTGCTCTTCCAGGCCTCCGACTATCACCAGGTGCGCGCCGGAGCGCTCGCAGTGCTGCTGTGCCTCCACCCACGTGGCCCGCAGCGTGGAGAAGAAGTAACAGGAACCCTGGAACGGCAGCCACGACTCGGGGCACTCCTTGCAGGAGCCTGCAGGGTGGCGAGGGTCAAAGAGGTGATTTGCTCCCAAGTGGAGCAGACGAAGTGGATTGGAGAGGGGGATGTTGGACAACCCCCCTATCCCGGGCCCAGGATTGGAACCTCCGAGACCAGGCCGAGGTCAAAGGGCGGGGCCAGGCGGATCAGGGAACCCCGGGCAGAGTCCACTGATCCTCTCCCCTTGCCGCCCTCCCTGCTTGCTCACTGTTCCCAAGCCGGGCTTGCTCCAGTGCCCGGAAGAGCTCAGTGCGAATGTTCTCACGGTCCCTCCCCGCTTCAGCCAGGTTCTGGGTCACTGAGAGGGAGAAGATTATAGCTAGGGTCAGGATCAAGGGTAAGATCATGATTAGTTAAGGTCAGCATCCACGTCCGTGGTCAGTGCCAAGGTGACGAATGACATTACTGTCAAGGACTGTTAGAGCTGGGTAGGGTGCCCGTTATGCTTAGGGTTAGGACTTGCAGTTAAGGTTAGAGTCCACAGGTCAGGGTCAGGATGGGGGACACTATTTGGGTCAATGGTCAAGATCACAGGTTAGGTGTGTAGGGGGGTGGTGCACAGAAGGGTCCAGAGTGAATCGAGTTTCGGGTAACAGCAGGGGTGAGGGGTTAGGGATGGTCCCGCCCTCACCGCGCTCGCTCAGTTCTTTCAGGGCACTCTCCTGCTGCAACAACTTCGACCTTGCCTCTGTAAGCTCCTTGCTGACTGTCTGCAGCTGTGCCTGCGTCCTCAGGCCTGGGGAGGGGGTGAGGTGATGGGAGCTGGACACCTGAGGTCAGCCCGCCCAGCCCCTACGCGCCGCGAGCCCCCGCTCCCACTCGCCTCCTCCAATCCCGGCCACAAGTCCCGCCCCCTCGCCCCCCGCCCACCACCACCATCTCACTCACAGCAGCTATTGCACGCTCGGACCTCCTCCTCCAAGATACCCAGCACCGCCGTCTGTTTGGAGGCTGGAACGATTCCACGCCCGCACGCACGCACGCCAGGTCATCCTCGGGGACTCCCAGGACCCCACCCAACTCCAGGGCCAGCCCCGCGGACCGTGGGATCCCCGCGCTCCCGCCCACTACTCCGACACCCGGGTCCAAGACCCTTCTGCCCCCGAACTTTGGCAAGAGCCTCTGTTCTCTCCGTACCGTTTGCGCTCAGCCCGTCTTGGAGGTCAAGCAGCGCCCCGCGCTCGGTGGACGCTGCGGAGAGAGGAGGACTCGAAAACTCTCCCCTCGGCCCCTGGGAGTGCGGGGACCCGGGTCATGGGGTGCACAGCAGGGGGCGGACGGACGTGTAGCATGGGCGGACAGGCACATGCACGGGGCACAGACTCGCACATGTGGGTGCTCGCACTCAGACCAGGCAGAGGCTTCGGATCTGGCTGGTGAGCCCTGGGGCGCAGAAAACGTCTATGTTCTCTGCGGGGTGAGGGTGGGGGTGGGGGTGAGGGGGGCGGTGCACACGCCATCTCCCATCGTCCAGTCACTCACCCTTGGAAAACAGGACGCTGAGAATGAGGGCCCACAGGACTGTGATGACCACGAGAGCGAAGAGCAGGAAAAGGGGTCTCCGTCCCCAGCGTCCCAAGTGCCCTGGGATAACACAGACGGACTCCTGAGCTCTTCTCTGGACCCTTGGGCTCCCAGGACTGAGCCCCAGTCACTTGGGTTTCTCCCAGGTAACTGAGATTCAGAGAGGTGCAATAAGTTGCCTGTGGTCACACAGCCCCTAAGCGGCAGAGTTGGAATTTGAAACCAGGTCCAGCTGACTCTAGGATGGGTGGTGTCTTTCCTGCACCCACTACAAAAGCTCTCTCGTGGCTGAGCGTCTCCCTTCCCCCACGTGTGCATACGTGTGTGCCAAATCGCTTCACTCTTGTCTGACTCTTTGCAACCCTATGGATGGTAGCTCGTCAGGCTCCTCTGTCCACAGGATTCTCCAGACAAGAATACTGGAGTGGGTTGCCATGCCCTCGTCTGGGGGATCTTCCCACCCTAGGGATGGAATGAACCCACGTCTCTTATGTCTCCTGCATTGGCAGGGGGGTTCTTTACCACTACTGCCACATGGGAAGCCCCTCCCTTCCCCATCAAACCCCAAACCACTGGCCAGAGAGGGACCCAAGGGGACCTCTGAGGCAGCCCCGTTGCTCATACCTCCGGGGACCTCTTCCAGCCTGCCGTCCCACTTGCTGTACCCAGCAGTGTCCATGGTGAGCAGGCGCCTAGCTCTGGGAGTAGATACAAAAGTAGTCCCATCCCTCCCCCCACCCTACCCACCCTCTTCCTTCCTTCCCATCTTCCTGGTCTCAATTCCTGGTACCGAGAACCACTGACCAATCATAGAGATGGACCCTTTCTGGGCTGGGCTGGGCTAGGCTGGAGTAAGGGAGGGGTGGGGAGGGGAAGTGGGGAGTTGGAGGGGGTGGAGGGGTAGAAGTGGGGAGGGAGGGCTGGAGAGTGAAGTGTGTGCGTGCGTGCGTGTGGGCCTGGTTGCAGCAGCAGCATCTCCAGGCTGCTCATCCCGGCTGGACCATCACCAAGTACACACTCCAGCGACACTCCCCAGAGTCTGCTGGGGCTTTGCTTTCCAGCCCATTCTACATCTCTTATAGGTCTGGCACCAATCTTCCTTCAGAGAGAGACAGGTTGAACCCAGTCAAGTTCAAGGCCACTCCCTTCTGGTCCCTGAGAAAGCCCCTTCAGGTGTGCCCCCCACTCTACCCCACCCTGTGCCAGCTGCTCATCCCTTTTCAGCTCCGCTGCATGTGCCAGCTAGAAGTTGCATCTGACCTGAGCTTCATTCAGTCCTCTTTGGCCAGAAGGGAGAACATTGCTGATTGTTGAGGGGCAGTCAGCTAAGCTTCTGGACTCTACGATTGGGTGTGTATGTATAGGGTATCCATATGCAACTTCTAGAAGCCTGTTTTTCTCCTCTGTGTAAAGGGGGACAATGACAAGGCCTCCCTCCAAGGAATGCTGTGATAAAGAAATGAAGTAATATGTGGCAAGCCTTGACACCATCCCCAGGCACAAAACCCTCCAAATGTCACTCATTCTTTCAACTAATATTGGATGCCTACCACGTGCCAAGGAGCTGAAGCTACGTCAGTGCCCCGAAGAAGCAAATTCCTTTTCCCTTGGAGTTAGCATTCCAGTAGGAGCTTCCCTGATAGCTCAGTTGGTAAAGAATCCACCTGCAATTCGGGAGACCTGGGTTCAATTCCTGGGTGGGGAAGATCCCCTTGAGAAGGGAAAAGGCTACCCACTCCAGTATTCTGGCCTGGAGAATTCCATGGACAGTCCATGGGGTCTCAAAGAGTTGGACACAACTGAGCGACTTTCGCTTTTCACTTTCAGGATGTGGGAACAGCCAACAATGAACATAATCAAAAGATAAGCTGAATAGTATAGTGGCTCTAAACTCCAAGCGATTCATCTCCCCCACTGATATGGACCAAAGTCAGGAGACATTTGTGGTTGTCACAATTGGTGGGGGTGCTCCTGGCATCTAGTGAATGGAGGCCAAAGATGGGGCTCAACATCCTACGATGCACAGGACAGCCCCCCACAGCAAAGACAGGAACAGGCTTCATAGTCTTAAAGAGCAAGCTTATGGTTACCAGAATGGAAGGGTGGGGGAAGGGATAGTTAGGGAATTTGTGATTATTTACACACTGCTATATTTAACATGGTGAACCAACAAGACCTACTGTGCACCACAGGGAACTCTGTAACAACCTAACTGGGGAAAGAATTTGTGAAAGAATAGATTTATGTACATGTATAACTGAATCACTTTTCTGTAAGACTGAAACTAACACAACATTGTGAATCAACTGTACTCCACTATAAAATTTTAAAAGTATTTAAAAATAAAATATGAAATAAACAAAAAATCACAAGTATTACAAAAGAAAAGGAAGAACAATCAAGTTGGACAAGGAGCCCTGGAGTGCCAGTCTGGAGCAGTGACCAGCAAGTAATGTGGCCTGGGTGGGCTTCGCTGAAAAGGAAAAAAAATTTTTTTTTTGGTAAGGAGCACTTCCTGCATTTTAGCCCCCCTTATAGATGCATTTCGGAGAAGGCAATGGCACCCCACTTCAGTACTCTTGCCTGGAAAATCCCATGGACGGAGGAGCCCCGTAGGCTGCAGTCCATGGGGTCACTAAGAGTCGGGCACGACTGAGCGATTTCACTTTCACTTTTCACTTTCATGCATTGGAAAAGGAAATGGCAACCCACTCCAGTGTTCTTGCCTGGAGAATTCCAGGGACCGGGGAGCCTGGTGGGCTGCCGTCTATGGGGTCACAGAGTCGGACACGACTGAAGCCACTTAGCAGCAGCAGCAGCAGCATAGATGCGTTTACACACTCCACCTTCTCACAACCTCTCAACAACCCTCAGAAATAACAAACCTTATCCACTTTCTGTTTAAAATTGTTATCTGATTCCTATTCTCTCACCTTGTCTCAGGCAGGAATGAGAGAGAATTACACGATCAAATAAAATGGAAAGACAAGATTTTTTTTTAAAGGAAGACACTCGTTAGTGTAACTTGGAGTCGTGTGTTCTGCACCAACTCCCAAAGGTCCCCAGTGAGATTCAGCCCCAGGTGCCCACAGCAGTACCTTCACCTGAGCACATCCTATACAAGCATTTTCCCTTCCCTCTCCTATCCTCACATTCCTCCAGGGGCTTCTAGAACCACCTCCCAGGTAAACTACAAGTCCTCTAATCCTTAGGCTCTGCTTCTGGGGTGACCCAAAGACTCCCTGGCTGTTTCAAGAGACCTGCAGAGTAACACGTTCAGCCTGGCAGGGTTCCATAAGAGGCAGCTGCTTTTATTTTTGCTGTTGATACTGTTATTATAATCTTTCTATAACTGGCCATCCAAGATCAACTGAAAACTCTAGTTAAATGGGTTACCCATATTCAGGGAGAGAAAGAGTCTTAGAAATGTTGATTTTAACCTGTTTTCTTGTTTTTGTTGTGTAGTGGCAAAGTCGTATCCGACTCTTTGAGACCCCCATGGATTGCAGCACACCAGGCTTCTCTGTTCCCCATTATGCCCCAGAGTTTGCTCAAATTCATGTCCATTGAGTCTGTGATACTACCTAACCATCTTAGCGACTGCTGCGCCCTTCTCCTTTTGCCTTCAATCTTTCTCAGCATCAAAGTCTTTTCCAAGGAGTCAGCTCTTTGTATCAGGTGGCCAAAGTATCAGAGTTTCAGCTTCAGCATCAGTCCTTTCAATAAATATTCAGGGTTGATTTCCTTTAGCACTGACTGGTTTGATCTTCTTGCAGCCCAAGGCACCCTGCAAGAGTCTTCTCCAGCACCACAATTTGAAAGCATTCTTGGTGATAACTAAAAGGAGGATTATCAGAGTGATTATAAAACTGGATTGCTGGGTCTTCTGTGATGGCTCAAGTGGTAAGGAATCCACCTGCCAACCCAGGAGACACGAGTTCAAGTCCTGGTCTGGGAAGATCCCACGTGCTGGGCAACTACTAGGCCGGTGGACCACAACTATTGAGTCCCTGCTCCACAAGGAGAGAGTAACCCCCACTTGTCACAGCTAGAGAAAGTACACACAGCAAAGAAGACCCAGCACGGCCAAAATAAGTGAATTAAAAAAAAAAAAAAAAAAAAACTGGATTGCTTCTACTTCACAGGAAGGAATCACAAGTTCAGACAGGAAAGGTAGTTCACCCAGGATTTAGCCAAAACGCGTCTGTGCCCTAATCCAAAGCCATGTTCCTCCTGCAACACAGCCAATTCTCTTAGTTACTGTGCAAGACTGAAACATCCGGACCAAATCTCACAGCTTTCCTACACAAAACCCTGCATTGACTTCGTTACTCCTCCCCTCCAGTGGAATCGATTTCCTCAGTCAGAATCTAGAACGCCCGCGACGTGCTTTGACCAATGGGTGTGCAGAAGCGCCACCACGTGAGTCCGGGGGCGCCCGTGCGTTTTGCGGCTTCCACCCGCGTGCTCCTGGCGTGCTGCGGGTCTCCTGGTTAGAGATTCTGACTTTACTGGGTGAGAATGAGAGGCCGCGTGGAGGGGAAGGCAGTCCCCATGGCCTCCAGCGAGAAAAATCCTCTTGGCTTGTCCGGCCAGTTCAACTGTCACCCCAGGGCAACAACCCAACTGATTCTAGGCAAGACCAGCAAAGGAGTCACCCCCTAAACCCGTGGAATTGTGAAAAGTAACAAGTCAGTTTTAAGCCCCAAGAAGTAGGGTGATTTATCTTGCATAGACAGCAAATGAATATGTGCCATATATTGTAGTGTTGCAGAGCAGTAAGCATATACACTATTCTATACTATTCCACCAAGGAATGAAGGGAAAATGAAGTAGGGTAAGCAGATAGTGCATGATTTGGGGCAGCTGTTTTAAGACAGTCAGGAAAGGGTCTTCTGAAAATGCAACATTTCTTTGGAAAGTGGTTTGACAGTTCTTACGTCAGTGAAACATAGTATTACCATGTGACCCAGCAGTTTCCAAGAAATATGAAAAGATACATCCACATAAAAACTGTCACACTGAATGATCATAGCTGCATGATTCATAGTAACCAAAAAGTGGAACTAAGCCAACTGTCCTGGGGTACATTTAAACAATGAAATGCCACAGCCATAAAAAGAATGAAATCTTAATACATGCTATGATATGGGTGAACTTCAAAAACATTATGCTAAAGGAAAGAAGCCAGATATAAAAGACCATATATTATATGACTCCACATGTAAGAAATATCCAGAAAAAATAGAGGCAAAAATAGATTGGCAGTTGCCTAAGGCTAGGAGTGGGGCTTCCCAGGTCGTTCAGTGGTAATGAATGCACCTGTCAATGCAGGAGACTCAGGTTCGATCCCTGGGTTGGGAAGATCTCCTGACAAATGAAATGGCAACCCATTCCAGTATTCTTGCCTGGGAAATCCCATGGACAGAGGAGCCGGGTGGGCTACAGTCCATGGGGTCAGAAAGAGTCGGACATGACTTAGCAACTAAACAATAACAGAGGCTAGGAGTGATTGGGGGCAAAGTGGAGGGTGATGGTTATAGAGTGTGGGTCTTATTTTTAGGGATTATGAAAAGTTCTTACGTTGGTTATGGCGATGGATGCATGATGGTGTGAATATAATAAAAGCCATTGCATCGCAAGAGTGAATTGTATGGTATGTGAACAGTATTTCAATTAAGCCAGAAAGAGAGAGAGAGGAAAGAGTTAGGAAGGGAGGAAAGATGCAAGGCAAGAAGGAAGGAAGGCAGGGGAAACATTTAAGCACAGATCCAAAAGAAACAAGAGAATAGCCTCAACATATTAGAGGAAGCACATTGCAACCCAAGGGAATAGCAGGTGCAAAATCTTCGCTATTTACTCTCATTTATTTAACAAACATTCATTTAACACCTCCTAAGTGCCAGACCAAGGAGCTGTAGATGTCAAAAAGAAGCAGCTGCAATTTCTGCCCTCATAGAAGTCACACATGAAACTAAGAATTCCAATTACTACATTACTAGAAAAAATGTTCCATAAATTAATTTCATTTTCTAATCAATGACTTTCCTACTTTCCTAATTCTCAAGCTCAGATTTTCCCCTCCTTTCTCTTGAATTGTCCAAGAATCTTTCAGTTCAGTTCAGTTCAGTTCAGTCGCTCAGTCGTATCCAACTCTTTACAACCCCATGAATTGCAGCACGCCAGGCCTCCCTGTTCATCACCAGCTCCTGGAGTTTACTCAAACTCATGTCCATCGAGTCAGTGATGCCATCCAGCCATCTCATCCTCTGTCATCCTCTTCTCCTCCTGCCCCCAATCCCTCCCAGCATCAGGGTCTTTTCCAATGAGTCAACTCTTCGCATGCAGTGGCCAGACATTTGGAGTTTCAGCTTTAGCATCAGTCCTTCCAATGAACATCCAGGGCTGATCTCCTTTAGAATGGACTGGTTGGATCTCCTTGCAGTCCAAGGAACTCTCAAGAGTCTTCTCCAACGCCACAGTTCAAAAGCATCAATTCTTCGGTGCTCAGCTTTCTTTACAGTCCAACTCTCACATCCATACATGACCACTGGAAAAACCATAGCCTTGACTAGACGGACTTTTGTTGACAAATTAATGTCTCTGCTTTTTAATATGCTATCTAGGTTGGTCATAACTTTCCTTCCAAGGAGTAAGCATCTTTTAATTTCATGGCTGCAGTCACCATCTGCAGTGATTTTGGAGCCCCCAAAAATAAGGTCTGACAGTTTCCCCATTTATTTCCCATGAAGTGATGGGACCAGATGCCATGATCTCAGTTTTCTGAATGTTGAGCTTTAAACCAACTTTTTCACTCTCCTCTTTCACTTTCATCAAGAGGCTTTTTAGTTCCTCTTCACTTTCTGCCATAAGGGTGCTGTCATCTGCATATCTGAGGTTATTGATATTCTCCGGGCAATCTTGATTCCAGTTTGTGCTTCTTCCAGTCCAGCGTTTCTCATGATGTACTCTGCATATAAGTTAAATAAGCAGGGTGAGAATATACAGCCTTGATGTACTCCTTTTCCTATTTGGAACCAGTCTGTTGTTCCATGTCTAGTCCTAACTGTTGCTTCCTGATCTGCATATAGGTTTCTCAATAGGCAGGTCAGGTGGTCTGGTATTCCCATCTCTTTCAGAATTTCCCACAGTTTATTGTGATCCACATAGTCAAAGTCTTTGGCATAGTCAATAAAGCAGAAATAGATGTTTTTCTGGAACTCTGTTGCTTTTTCGATGATCTAGCAGATGTTGGCAATTTGATCTCTGGTTGCTCTGCCTTTTCCAAAACCAGTTTGAACATCTGGAAGTTCATGGTTCATGTATTTCTTTTTTTTTTTTTGTCGTTGTTGTTGTTTCAAAGTAGTTTATTTAGGGGTTCCAGTTTCACTCCTCAATAGATTTTATGTATTTCTCATATGCTTCTTCACTCATTAGTTCATCTAGTTCTGAAATGTCATCTTGATCAGCCAACCATCTTCGTAACAAGACTTGTTGACAAGTCCTGGATTTTCTGCTAGAGCTTTATTAATTTCAGTTACTTCTCCTGATAGAGGAGAATAGAGTTCACTAGCAGCTTTCACACTTTCCAAAGCACCAAACTCCTCTTGTTTGTTCAACTTTGTCCCAACTTCAGGCAGACTACAGTAAACAACATCTCCCAAAGCTGCCTGTGCAAAATTGCTGATTCCCACTGTTCCGACACCATTTTCTGTGTTGTTACCCATTCGTGTTTTTCTGTGAATTTCCGCACCGACCGCAGAGCAGGGCCGGTGCGCAGCTCCCGGACGGCACCGGCTCGCAGTCCCCAGGGCCGCGGCGAGCAGGGCGCGCTGGGTGCCGAGATGGCGCGCAGGCTGCCGACCGCAGCCCGCCCGCTCCGCACCGCGCGCAGCGCCATGTTCGCAGGGGTGCAGAGGGTCTCCGCGCGGCACCTAGAGCACCCAGGCCGGCGGGGGCGGGGCGGGACCGGTTCATGTATTTCTGAAGCCTGGCTTGGAGAATTTTGAGCATTACTAACGTGAGAAATGAGTGCAATTGTGTGGTAGTTTGAGCATTCTTTGGCATTGCCTTTCTTTGGGATTGGAATGAAAACTGACCTTTTCCAGTCCTGTGGCCACTGCTGAGTTTTCCAAATATGCTGGCATATTGAGTGCAGTACTTTCACAGCATCATCTTTCAGGATTTGAAATAGCTCAACTGGAATTCCATCACCTCCACTAGATTTGTTTGCTCCTGCTGCTAAGTCACTTCAGTCGTGTCCGACTCTGTGCGACCCCATAGACAGCAGCCCACCAGGCTCCCCGGCCCTGGGATTCTCCAGACAAGAACACTGGAGTGGGTTGCCATTTCCTTCTCCAAAGCATGAAAGTGAAAAGTGAAAGTGAAGTCGCTCAGTCGTGCCCGACTCTTAGTGACCCCATGGACTGCAGCCTACCAGGCTCCTCCATCCATGGGATTTTCCAGGCAAGAGTACTGGAGTGGGGTGCCATTGCCTTCTCCAGATTTGTTTAGTGACCCTAAAAACCAAAGGGGAGGAGACTGAGCAGAAAGGCTTCCACCCCCAATGGAGACTGGGACTTTTTCAGCTCACTTTTGCAGTTCCTTTCCAAACCACGCGGTGGCGCTATTGAAGACCAGTCTCTATGGGTTGACCAATGAGATGGGCAGCCTTCTGGATCCAGGTACCCAGAAGCCAAAGCTGTCTCTTTGCACTCACTCTCACCAAGGGACGTGTGGGCTGAGATACAGACCCATATCCACCATCCCAGGAACTCATTATCTTAAGCTTCACCCAAACTCTTTGAATAGGTATTTAATGACTGCCTTCTCTGGCCTCTCGTGAATTCCTTTAACAAGTATTTGAGTGCCTACCGTGTACCATGCCCTGTGGAAGGCCAAGTCATGGCAAATAAGACAGCAAACCCCAGCTCAGCTGGATCTAAATCTAAATATTTGAAAAGCAAAATGTTGGGGGAAATATCCAGGTAGAAAGGATTTCTTAGTCAAAATATCGAGAAGACAAAAGAATGATTAATAAACTATTTTAATCTATTGTCCATTTTTTATCTATTTATTATTTATTTGCCTGT
This sequence comes from Bos indicus x Bos taurus, assembly GCF_003369695.1. Lineage (NCBI taxonomy): Eukaryota > Metazoa > Chordata > Mammalia > Artiodactyla > Bovidae > Bos > Bos indicus x Bos taurus. The sequence continues at coordinate 93,958,599 of NC_040082.1, read as the reverse complement.
GTCTGTTCTTAGTTGTGGCACAGGGGTCTTCATCGTGTCATGTGGGATCTCTTATTGCAGCACACAGACTCTCTAGTTGTGGAGTGAGGGCTCAGCAGTTGCTCCTGGGCATGTGGGACCTTACTTCCCGGACCAAAAATCAAACAGAAGTCCCCTGCCTTGGGAGGTGGATTCTTAACCACCAGACCACCAGGGAAGTCCCCAAACTACATTTTCAGAAATTCAACTTTTATTTGGGTCATGTTTCCTTAAGAGGCTGTTTTCCCCAGATCTCTCAGTATATTACCATATAAGCACACACAGTGGGGTTTTAAAAAATTATTTTAATTGCTGTTCTATTTTTGTTGTACTTTTATATCCATTTCTGGTCCATTCCAGGCTTACCTTAGATATACCCCATGGGCTAGTCTGATTCTACATTCCAGGCTTACCTTAGCTAGTCTGATTCTAAAAAATAGGTTCTGTTTTGTTCTTTCTACTATTTTTGGTTTAAAGACATGGTGTTATTTACTAGTTGAGTCAAACTTCCTGGGTTTAAATCCCAAATATACCCTTTACAAGATGTATTGGGTTGGCCAAAAAGTTCATTCAGTTTAAAAAGTAAAGCTAAAAGACACAGTTTTATATTTTTACCAAGAACTTTATTGAACATCATAATCACAGTTTGTTTCACTACCTTCGGCCATTTTCAGGCAACTTCATAATTCCATCTTCCCAAAACTTATCTTTTTTGGCAAAGAACTGTTCCAGGTGCCTTTTACAGTCTTCCAGGGAATTGAAAATTTTCCATTAAGAAAGTTTTGTAAAGATTGAACTAAATGGACATCTGAAGGTTCAATGTCTGGCAAATACGGCAGATGAATCAGAAATTCCTGGTCAAGCGCTTATAGTTTTTGCCTGGTCATCAAAGAAACATGTGGTCTTGTGTTATCCTGATGGAAGATTATGGGTTTTCTGTTGACTAATTCCTGATGCTTTTCATGGAATGCTGCTTTCAGTTGGTCTAGTTGGGAGAAGTAGTTGTTGGAATTCATCGTTTGGTTTTCCAAAAGGAGCTCATATAAAGGACTCCCTTCCAATCCCACCATATACACGTCCTCACCTTCTTTGGATGAAGACTGGCCTTTGCTGTAATTGATAGTAGTTCATTTCACTTGCCCCCAAATCTATTCCATTCCACATTATTGATTATCACACAGTATCCACTTTTCATCGCCTATCACAATTTGTTTGAAAAATGGAGTGGTTTCAGACTTCCCTGGTCATCCGGTGGTTAAGAATCCACTTGCCCATGCAGGGGAAATGGGCTCGATCCCTGGTCTGGGAAGATCTCACATGCCATGGAGCAACTAAACCCATGTACCACAACTACTGAGCCCTCGTGCTGCAAGTACTGAAGCCCTAGAGCCCATGATCTGCCACAAGAGAAGCCATGGCAGTAAGAAGCCTGTGTCCCACAATGAAGACTCAGCATAGTCAAAAATAAATATATATACTTTTTAAAATTCTACTGTCATTTAAAACAATGAAACATTTTTGTTATGTTTCAGTAGAGAATTGCATATGGAAATACAGTGAAGAAAGTTTTTCCCCCGTTAACTTATGTGGAACCCAAACATCAAAGTGATTAACATAATCAAGCTGGTGCAAATTATTTTCAACACTTGACCTGAATACTTTGAGTGTATTGGCTATCTCTCATGTGGTATAACATTGATTATTCTCAATGAATGTATTGATTTGATTGATATCAATTTCAACTGATCTACCTGACTATGGAACAACATTCAGCAAGAAATCTCCAGCACAAAACTTTGCAGACCACTATTGACATGTTCACAGCACCTTCTCATACACTGCACAAATCTCTTTGCATTTCAGTTATGTTTTTTGTTGTTATTCAATCACTAAGTTCTGTCCAACTCTTTGCAATTCCATGGACTGAAGCACACCAGGCTTCCCTGTCCTTCACTGTCTCCCGCAGTTTGCTCAAACTCATGTCCTTAAGTCAGTGATGTTATCCAACTATCTAATCCTCTGTTGCCCGCTTCTCCTCCTGCCCTTAATCTTTCCCAGCATCAAGGTCTTTTCCAATGAGTTGGCTAGAAGAGTTGCCTTTTTACCTTTCTTGAAATAATAAAGCATTGTATGCTAAAAATGTTCCTTTCTTTCCTTCCACCTTCAATATAAAATGGCCACCCCAAAATTCACCAATTTTGATGTTTTTTTAAATGCATGCTGATATGATAGCTGTCACAATACATTCTAACAAAATTGTTTCAAATGAAGTTAAAGACAACTAAGAACCACTAGAGCCATCTTTTGGAAGAAAATGAATGAATCTTTTGGCCAAACCAATACAATCTTAGAACAATCAATGACTCTTCTTATGACTCAGTTCCCCATCTAAAAAATGGGAGAGTAAAATTAATAGTTTCTACTTCTTCAGACTATTATGAGCTTATCAGTTAACATGTATAAAAGTTCTTTAAAACTCATGGCTATTCTTATTTTTATTCAATCATTTCAACTTTAATTTAAAAAACATTCCCTATTCTTACTTTCTTTTAGTTTATTTTGGCTTTTTATAAACTAATTTGTCTATCTATGACCCAGCAACTAATGTCCTGGATGTTTATCCTAGAAAAAAGAAAAAGTATGTTCACCCAAAATTTGTGTACAAATGTTTATAGCAGCATTGTTTATAATAGCCATTAAGTGGAAACAACCCATTAAAAAAAATCTAACTTGTCAAGTGAGATTCTTAATTCCTTCATTTTCAGTCCTTTGTTAATGGAATGAACCATCCTTTCAATCCACCCTTCCCCCCAACTCCTCTCTCTTACTTTCCACACATCCCCCTCGCCTTAGTTTAAAAAACAAAAAGATTTCACATTTTTACCAGAGAACTTCTTTTGCTTCTCACTGAATCTCATTGTGGCTTTTCCCCCCCTCATTGTGGCTTTTGATCCTGTTTCCTGAATCCTGCAGATTTTGAGTATCAGTATGTATTGACTCTTCTGGTTTGCTTTTCTATACATTGTATCCTTTTTCCATCTTTTTCTATGAGATGGTTTAGGTTTTTTTTTTTCTTTCTTTCTTTATTAACTTAGAGAAGATCTGTAGGTAGAGATGCAAAGGCAAATAGTATCTCCCAAGTAATGGAGGGTTCTTTCCATTTTTCTTGTGATGCTTTTGATTGCTCATTAATGAATAAGAAGAACTTGATGGGCACTCACTCTGAAACAAACGCGTAATAAACTAGTTGCATAGGCGGCCATGGTCTAGATCGCAGTGACCTAGATTGACAAGAAGCAGAAACCACTTGAGATATATAGCTCTGGGACATTTCTGTAACTTACACACACACAACCACGCCAAGTATGCAAGGCATATGCAAGGGTGTGCATCACCCATTCAGAGAGAGGCTGGCCATGGTGCTGAGTTGGGGAAGATGGTTAGACATTAAAAGTCAACAGTCAGACTTCCCTGGTGGCTCTGTGGATAAGAATCTGCCTGCCAATGAAAGGGACATGGGTTTGATCCCTGGTGCAGGAAGATTTCCACATGCCAAAGAGCAACAAAGCTCGTGTGTCAAAACTACAGAGCCTGCGCGCCTGGAGCCTGTGCTCCATGAGAGGAGAAGCCAAAGCAATGAGAAGCTCTTGAACCACAAGAGTAGCTCCTGCTCACCGCAGAAGCCCCATGCAAAGAGAAAAAGAAAGCCCATGCAAAGCAATGAAGACCCAATGCAGCCAAAAATTAATAAAATAAAAATTTTTAAAGTCAACAGGCCTGGGGAATTCGCTGGTGGTCCAGGGGTTAGGACTCTGCACTTCCACTGCAGTGAGCACAGGTTCAGGAACTAAGATCCCACGAGCTGCACTGAGTGGCCAAAAAACAGATAATTACAACAGCAAAAGTCAGCAGGGCTCAGAGGCCATGCAGGGCTGACGAAGATTCCTGTCCACAGGATGGGAGGTTCCCGCTCCTCTTTCTAGAAGTCCCCTGGTTCTGAGATGCACAAGGATGATCTTGCCTTTGTCATCAGAAATGGAACCTGAATCAACAGGGGCTGACAGCTGCCTTACCAGCAGGAGGTTACAGAGGGGCAGGACATTCTGGGAGGGTGCACCCTCCTTCTAGGGCTCTCAAGGACAGCAGAATGCAGGAGGGTTGAGGGCTCAGTAGGAGGAAACGGAAGGAAAAAACCCACAAGCGTTGCACAATCTCATTAGACTATGTTCTTGGGAAAGGATCTAGTAGGAACGGATTTGTCAGCCATTATGGAGGGCATTGCTATTTACTTTTGGCTGTCTTGGATCTTTGTAAAGAATCTGCATGCAAAGCAGGAGACATAGGTTCAATCCCTGGGCTGGGAAGATCCCCTGGAGAAGGGAATGCCGACACACTCCAGTATTCTTGGCCTGGAAAATCCCATGGACAGAGGAGCTTGGCGGGCTACAGTCCATGGGGTTGCAAAGAGTCGACACGACTGAGCGACTGACACACACATATGGGGGGCATTAGAGGAAGTTTTCTGAAAGAAGTAGCATTGCAACAGGGCCACCAAGAACTTGTGCACTGCTGACAGAGAAAGGAACAGTCAGAGGGCACAGCCAAGGCTAAGGCAAGGAGACAGGAAAGTGGATCTCTGTTGTACACACCTGTAGCTGAGGCTACTTTTGGGGAGTGGCAGCAGAAGAGGGGAGATGTGCACCACTACCAGGCAACCAGAGGCTGCCCACTCCCTGTCCTGTACTCAGAATTTTCCCACAGGGAAAGTTCAAAGGGAAGGGAGGTCCCAGGCACAAGATCAGCCACAGCCCTCTAACTTCTAGCCCTGTCCCCCACCCAGGGAAGGGAATGGAGACTCATCCTTGGAGTGGGAGAGAGAGAGCAAGGAGATGGGAAACATGTGACCAGGGCCTTGAAAACAATGTGATGAGTCTAGGAAGCACAGGAGACTAGGAGAACCCCTAGAAGCATCTGACTCAGCCTAGAGGATCTGGTGGGGCTTCCAGGAGGAGGTGTTGCCTGAAGAAAAAACCAGAATTATTCCAGAGGATGAGAGAGCATGATATTAATATTTGCTAAGATTGGGAGGAGAGAGGCCACAGGACTCTTCAGAGAAGCTGAGACTAAGTCAGAGTGGTAATCTGAGGCTGGGGTGCCAGCTGGGGCCAGATTGTAAAGGGACTTGGATCATGGAGACAGGGGGTTTGGATTAGTGTGGGAGGAAGGTGAAAGTCAGACTTCCCCAGGTAGCTCAGCAGTAAAGAATCTGCCTACAATGCAGGAGACGCAAGAGGCTCTGGTTTGATCCCTGGCTTGGGAAGACCCCCTGGAGGACGGTCCAGCAATCCACTCCAGTATTACCTGGAAAAGCCCATGGACAGAAGAGACTGGTGAGCTATGGTCCCTAGGGTCACAAAGAGTCTAAAGTGACTGAGTTCGCAAGGTGAAAGTCACAAGGTTCAGTCCCAAGGCCAAGACCACTCTGATTTCCATTCTTGCCAAAGATGAGAAGCTCACTATTGACCAGGGTACCTGGTTTGGTGCAAAGCATATCTTGTGCTTTGGTCGCTGATGTTACTTTTGGCTTTGCCTTTTTATTATTAAAAAAACTAAGCATGTACAAAGGTTAAATATGAAAACCCCCTTGCCTTCTACTCAGCTTTATCAAGTACTGACTTCTTTGTGTTTTTGAGATCTTCTTAAAAGTAAATAAATTGTAGCTGATAGTCTCATATACCACTCTGGTTTTATTTCTCTCCTTCCTTCCCCAAAGAAGATGCCCTCCCAAACTTTGTGTTTCTCATATTAAATCATATCTGAATCATGTGTGCATTTAAACAATTTATTGGATTGTTTCATACATCTGAAAACTTTGTCTAAACAGTACCATGTGGGATACATCCTTCCACAATTTATTTTTGACCTTTCCACATTGCAGTTACAAAATATATCTATTCAATGCTCATTCTTCTTAAAACACACACACACCCACACACACAAAACAAATGCTGAGATAAACAAAGAACGGGATAAAAATTTCTTCTTTTGATAAGTGAGAATTTCTGGGAACCCACAGAAATGTCTTACTTATGAATTAACACAACATTATAAAGCAGCTATGGGGCTTCCTCAGTGGCTCAGTGATAAAGAATACACCTGCAATGCAGGAGACTTAAGAGGCTTGGGTTCAGTCCCTGGGTTGGGAAGATCCCCTGCAGGAGGGCATGGCAACCCACTACAGCATTCTTGCCTGGAGAATCCCTTGTGGGTCTAAGTCCCAAGCTGAGTTACATAGTCAACTTATACCATGGGATGAAGCTGAGACCACAGAAGTGAGAAATGGAGTATTTCTTGCCATATCAATAAACAAGGGTGTCACAGTCATCAGCAATTGGAGCCTTCCAGGGCAACCGGGAAGAGAACAATACCTGTGATCCGACAGCCATTAGACTGCAGCCACTCTCCATTGTGAGCCCCAAGGGAGTGCAAGATGTGAAAACACAGGATACTGGCTCCAGACAGCTGAGATGCATATGGAAGGAATGATTTTCAATGAGCCTAGACTCTTGCATCTTACCATGCATAGGTAAGCACTAAATTCCTTAACCTGGGATATCTGGTTTTCTTTAATTAACAATAATCTTCTGATGTTTAGACTACTGACCCTTTGTTGCAACACTTCTATATAATCTGGCTCCTCTCCTCACCTCCCTGGAGCAGCTCTTTCAAGCCTACTTGAGATGCTGCCTCCTGGCCTTGAAGTCCTAAAAATTCCCACGGAATAAAACGTAACTCTTAACTTTTAGATTTTGACTAATTTTTAAGTCAACAGAAGGTAGAGATGGATGAGAATGGGGTCAGAAACAGCATCTCTGATCTGCCGAGGACCACTGTAAAAAAGAACTTACAGTGAGCCACACCAATTAATCACTCACTCATTCTTTCACTCCTATTTCTGCTGTTATTATGTTACTGCTGTTCAGTTGCTCAGCTGTGTCCGACTCTTGAGACCCCATGAACTGCAGCACACCAGGCTTCCTGTCCTTCACCATCTCCCAGAGCTTGCTCAAACTCATGTCCATTGAGTCAGTGATTCCATCCAACCATCTTGTCCTCTGTCACCCCCTTCTCCTCTTGTCTTCAATCTTCCCCAGCATCAGGGTCTTTTCTAATGAAAAAAAGGCTTCTGCACCCATGGGCCCCACAGGGTCCTGCTCAGTTTCAGTCCTGAACATGGAGATAATTTAAAAATACCTGCTTTATCTTGAGAAAGAATAACAGAGATGGGGCAATCAGGCTTCCTGAGCTTCAGGCTATATTACAAAGCTACAGTAATCAAAACAGTATGGTACTGGCACAAAAATAGAAATGTAGATCAATGGAACATAATAGAAAGTCCAGAGATAAACCCATGCACCTATGATCACCTAATCTATAACGAAGGAGATAAGAATATACAATGGAGAAAAGACAGTCTCTTCAATAAATGATGCTGAGAAAACTGGACAGCTACATGTAAAAAATGAAACTTAGAACACTCCCTAACACCATATGCAAAAGTAAACTCAAAATGAATTGAAGACCTAAATGCAAGATGGGACATTATAAAACTCTTAGAGAAAAACATAGGCAGAACACTCTGACATAAATTGCAGCAAGGTGTTATTGATATACTTTCTGGAGTGATGAAAATAAAAGCAAAAATAAACAAATGAGACCTAATTAAGCTTAAAAGCTTTGCACAGCACAGGAAACAGTAAACAAAATAAAAAGTAAGCCCTGGGAATGGGAAAAAATATTTGCAAAAGAAGCAACAGACATGAGATTAATCTCCAAAATATAATAATAGCTCAGGCAGCTCAATATTTAAAAAAAAAAAAAAACTCAATCAAAAAATAGCAAGGAACTTCCCTGATGGCACAGTGGGTAAAGAGTTAACCTACCAATACAGAGAACACAAGTTCCATCCCTGGTCCAGGAAGATCCCACATGCCATGGGACAGCTCAGCCCATGCACCACTACTACTGAGACAGCTCAGCCCATGCACCACTACTACTGAGACAGCTCAGCCCATGCACCACTACTACTGAGACAGCTCAGCCCATGCACCACTACTACTGAGACAGCTCAGCCCATGCACCACTACTACTGAGACAGCTCAGCCCATGCACCACTACTACTGAGACAGCTCAGCCCATGCACCACTACTACTGAGACAGCTCAGCCCATGCACCACTACTACTGAGACAGCTCAGCCCATGCACCACTACTACTGAGACAGCTCAGCCCATGCACCACTACTACTGAGCCCACACTCTGGAGCCCATGCTCCACATCAAAGAGAAGCCACCACATATGAGAAGCCTGGGCACGGCAATTAGAGAGTAGTCCTTACTCACTGCAGCTAGAGAAAGCCCAAGTGCAGCAAATAAGACCCAGCACGGCCAAAAAATGAAAAACTTAAATAAAAACAAACTCATTAAAAGTTTGAATTAAAAAAAATGATAGTTAAGAAAGACCTACTGTGCAGCACAGGGAACTCTATTCAGTAGTATGTAATGACCCATATGGGAAAAGAATCTTAAAAATAGTGGACGTATGTATATGTATAACTGATTCACTTTGCTGTACGCCTGAAACTAACACAACATTGTAAATCAATAATATTCCAATGCATTTTTTAAAAATTCAGGTCTCCCCTCCTATTTCTGCCACCAACAGAACAAACACAAACAAAATCCACTAAATTAAGTCGATTTTGCTGCATTGGCATAAGTGGGGACCATCGAGCTGCCCATCTGAACAAAAGGACAAAAGTAAATTCAGAGAGAGTAATTGGAAGCACCTCGAGAAAAAGGAAGGAAAAGAAAAAGATTTCTGACAGAGTTAAGGCTTTTATTGATATCCAGAAAGTTCTCAAATAGTATCTAATCAGATCGAGTAACAACCTGATTTGTTCTTGTAGACATTATATATGTGTTAGTGTGTGTGTGTGTTTAATTCAACTTTCTAAAATTTGGTTTTATGATGTCTATTGGGCTTCCCTGGTGACTCAGATGGTAAAGAATCTACCTGCAATGTGGGAGACATGGGTTTGATCCCTGGGTTGGGAAGATCCCCTGGAGAAGGGCATGGCTACCCACTCCAGTATTCTTGCCTGGAGAATCCCCATGGACAGAGGAGCCTGGCAGGCTACAGTCCATGGCATCACAGAGAATCAGACATGACTGAGCAACTAAGCACAGCACAGAATGAAAATACAGACAAAATTAACAAAGGAAAAAGTTCCTCTGAAGTGGAATCAGGAAGTAGAAGAAAACCGTAAGTCAACACTCCAAAGAGAATCAAATGTAATCCAACAAACATTTCAGATATGAAAAATCACTATACATCAAAAATTAAAAACTAGGGATTTCCCTGGTGGTCCAGTGTTTAAGACTTCACCTTCTGATGCAGGTCCAGTGTTTAAGACTTCACCTGACCAGGGATGAAACCCTGTCGGGTAACTGAGATCCCAACAGGGATCTGGCTGCAGAATGCAGCCAGATTTTTTTTTTTAATTCAAAAGCTAAAGAGTCAAGTACTGATGTGATGAAGAGATATTTGAATCAACTAGGGAAAGATATGGCAGAAAAAGACAAACTTATTTCAGAAATGCAGACTAAATAAGGTACCCAAGAGAGAATAAACGCAAATGAAAGTATAATAAAAAGACGTTGGAAAAAGACAGAAAAACAACAGAGAGAGGGACAATGACATAAAGAGGAAGAAATAGAAAAGCTTCGGAGGTGGGGAGAAATGAACGGCAATGGAATTTTGGACATTGAAGGAGAAATACACACTTTTGGGGATCCTTGAAGAAACAAAACAAAACAGCAAATATTTAAAGTCATAGGGAATCCCTTGGCAGTCCAGTGATTGGGACTCCACACTTCCCCTAGAGGGACCATAGATTCAATCCCTGGTGGGGGATCTAGGACCGTGCATGCCACACGGGCAAAAACAAAAATTAATCAATTTTTAAAAGGTAACATATGGGACTTCCCTGGTATGCCAGTGGTTAAGAATTCATTTTGTGATGCAAGGGATGTGGGTTTGATCCCTGGTCGAGGAATTGAGATTCCACTGCTTTGGAGCAACTCTACCTGGGCACTACAACTACTGAGCCCACAAGCCATAGTTGGAGAGTCCGTGTGCTGCAATGAAAGACCCTGCATGATACAAGAAAGACCCAACACAGCCAGATGAATGAAGTAAAATCATAATAAAATTTTTTCCTGAAATAGAAAATCACCTGAAATTACACATTGAGAGGGCTGACTAGGTACCTGGGAAAGTAGCCCAGAACGTCAACTCTGAGGCATATTCCTATGTCTATTTGACATAGGAAAAGCTACTTGATTTTGAAGATTAAGATAAAATTCTTAAGGTCTTCCAAATCAAGAAATTTATGAAGTCATAAGAATTATACTGGTATTAGACTTTTCAAAGCTAATATTCAAAGCAATACAACAATGGAGGAACATTAAAAATTACTCAATGAATGAAAGTATGAACCAAGGATTTGATATCCAGCCCAGCTGTCTTTCAAACATGTACAAGAAATTAAGGAATTTAATCTATGTATGTGTGTGTGTGTGTATATATATATATATGTGTACACACGCACACACATGTGCTTAGTCACTCAGTGGTGTCCAACTCTTTGGGACCCCATGGACTGTAGCTCACCAGTCTCCTCTGTCCACGTGATTCTCTAGGCAAAAATAGTGGCTTGAATAGCCATACCCTTCTCTAGAGGATCTTCCCTATCTCCTGCAGCTCCTGATTGCAAGTGGATTCATTACCATATGAGCCACCTGGGAAGTCCCAATCCCAGGTGGCTAGGTGCTAAAGAATCTGCGGGTCAATGCAAGAGATGCAGGAAATGCAGTTTCAATTCCTGTATCAGGAAGATTCCCTGGAGGAGGAAATGGCAACCCACTCCAGTATTCCTCCCTAGAAAAATCCCATGGATGGAGGAGCCTGGCGGGCCAAAGTCCATAGGGTTGCAAAGAGCCAGACACACCTGAGCATGCATGAAATGCACAAACAGGAGGGTGGTGGGGAAACACCAGGCAAACTCAATCTGAGGAACAGTGTACAGAAACATTGACCAGCACTCATCAAAAATGACAAGAGCATGAAGGTCAGGACAAGATTAGACCATTACAGATTGGAGGAGACTAAGAAATGACAATTAAATGTGATTTGACGTCCTGAGCCAGGAAAAGGACCAAATAAGTTCTGTAGTTTGGTTAATAATAGTGTATCAACATGACATTTCCTGGGTTTGATCATTATACTATGGTTGGTAAGATGTTAACATTGGTGGAATGTGGATGAAGAGTATTTGGGAATTCATGTCTATTTCCCCAACTTTTCTTCTAAGTCTTAAAATCATTTCACAGTACAAAGTAAAATAAATAACTGCACTCCAGTGCTTATTTCACTCACAAATTTTATCTTAGCATAACGTTTCTATTGAGTTTGTGCCTTTAGTGGTTACCCACCAGCTGACCCCACACTCAGGCGTGGTTTATTTGGGAGATGAACCTGAGAGGCATGAATAAGGCAGTGGGGATGTGAGAAATGGAAAAGTGGGAATTAAGATAACAGATAGAAATAAGGTCTTTAATTGACTTATCTGAAAATAGTGAGTTTAGACTGCTTATCCAGTGTGTGTGTGTGCTTAGTCGCTTCAGTCATGTTCAACTCTTTGCAATCTTATGGAATAGCCTGCCAGGCTGCTCTGTCCGTGGGATTGGAATGGACGCCCTCCTCCAGGGGATCTTCCCAACCCAAGGATCGAGACTACGTCTTCTGCATCTCCTACATTGCAGGCGGATTCTTTACTGCTGAGTCACCTGGGAATCCTATGCTTATCCAGTGGGACCAATGTAATCACAGGGTCTTTTAAATGTGGAACAGAAGAAGCAGTGTTTGAGCCACACAAGGTGAGAAAGACTGAGTCATGGCTGGCTCTGCAGATGGAGGGAAGGAGCCCCCAGCCGACAATTGCTGGCAGCCTCTAGAAACTGGAAAAGGCAAGAAAGCAGATTCTCCCCAGGAATATTCAGAAAGGAAGGCAGCCCTACTTGATTTCAAGCCCGCGAGACCCATTTTGGACTTCTGACTTCCAGAACCGTAAGATAACACATTTGTGTTGTCTGAAGCCACTAAGTTTGTGATAATTTGTTACAGCACCAATAGGAAGCCAATGTGTACTTAGTCACTCAGTCATGTCCAACTCTTTGGGACTCTATGGACTGTAGCCTGCCAGGCTCCTCTGTCCATGGGGATTCTCCAGGCAAGAATACTGGAGTGGGTTGCCATGCCCTCCTCCAGGCGATCTTTCCAATCCAAGGATCAAACCCAGGTCTCCCGCATTGCAGGCCAATTCTTTACCATCTGAGCCGCTGGGGAAGCCAAAACACATGCCTAGAAATAGTGGGTTTTTTCAGATTCATATGAAGAAAATCATAAAACTTTACTGAAGGACATTTTTAAAGTACCTGAATAGGGGAGGGTAGGTGGGGAAGGGATAGACTGGGAGTTTGGGATTAGCAGATGCAAACTGTTATATACAGAATAGATAAACAACAAGATCCTACTGTATAGCACAGGGTAATATATTCAATATCCTGTAATAAAACCATAATGGAAAAGAATACAAAAAAATATATATGCATAAAATCACTTTGCTGTACACTAGAAACTAAGACAACATTGTAAATCAAGTATACATTAATAAAATAAATTTTTTAAACCAAAGTACCTGAATAATAATTGGTTCATGAATAAATGAACACATAGCTAGACAGACACATATAAACATATACATATTGTATATATGCATATTCCCAACCAAAATTACAAACTGATTCAAAACCCTATCTGGGGACTTCCCTGGTGGTCCAGTAGTTGGGAGTCTGCCTGCCAATGCAGGAGACAGGGCTTCAATTCCTGCTCTGGGAAGATCCACATGCCGAAGCGCAGCTAAGCCCGTGTGCCACAACTTCTGAAGCCTGTGGGCCCTACAGCCCAAGCTCTGCAAAAAGAAGCCACTGCAATGAGAAGCCCGCGTATTGCAGTGAAGAGTAGCACCCCCCCATCCCATTCCCCACTTACCACAGCTAGAGAAAGCCTGCATGCAGCAACGAAGATCCAGCACAGCCAAACATAAATAATTTAACTAAATTCAATAAAAACTGTATCTGGGGGACTTCCCTGGCAGTCCAGTGGTTAAGACTCCATGCTTCCAATGCAGGGGGAGGGAAATACAGGTTCCATCCCTGGTCAGGAAACTAAGATCTCACACGCTACGTGGTGCAGTCAAAAAACAAAACAAAACGGTATCAACTACACAAAAAAGAAAAGCGTATTGAAAAAAGACAATGTCCTCCAGTGCATCAAACAGATTATCAAACTACAGTGACTCAAACAGTGGCAAAGGAACAAAAATAAGTTCAATGGGACACATAATGCAAGGTATGACTTTATTAGGGGGATATCATGGTGGGACAGAGTGGGGAGCTGAGCCTATCGATAGATGTAGAAAAATGGTCTATAGCTTGTGGAGAGATTGGTCTTAGAGAATCTCAAAGTCTTCTGAATACTAAGGGGATGGGCATTCACCAAAGGGGAAAACAGAAAGGGGTGGGGCCCAAGAGGAACCTCGGAGTGCATGTTCCAGTTGGCTGATCTCTGCTAACCGGGCAGGATCGGGGGTGGGGCGGGGCGGGGCGAGGTGGGATGGTGGAGGCAGCAGCCCTCAGAGGACTGGGCAGGGAACCGAGGGCTTCTCACAGATCCAGGGGTTTTCTGTAACACATCTGCCATCATTCCAGCCATCGTTGTGCAGTTCCACACAGTCCTCATCTCCGTGGTTGTTGGGCTCCCCTTTTTTCCAGAAGCTGTGAACCGCATCAGTGCAATGAGACCCCTACTCCACCCAGTGCCCACCCCCAATTTTGGAGGGCCTGGTCCCTGGACTTTGACAGCAAATTGCCAAGTACCAGCCAGAGGTTGGTGAGGAATTCGGAGGCAGGGTTTTTGAAATGTGGGTTCAAACACCACATCCACCAGAATCAGTTCTGGGAAAGTTAAATGTGGGCTTCCCCGGTGGCTCAGATGGTAAAGACTCTACCTGCAATGTGGGAGACCCAGGTTTAATCCCTGGGGTTGGAAAGATTCCCTGGAGAAGAAAATGGGTACCCATTCCAGTACTCTTGCCTGGAGAATTCCATGAACAGAGGAGCCTGGTGGGCTACAGTCCATGGGGTTGCAAAGAGCCTGACACAACTGAGTGATGACACTAACACAAAATTAAATGCAGATTCCTGGGCCTGTACCTAGACGTATAGAATCAGACTCCCACCCAACTCCTACCCCCTACCCCCAGATGAAGGCAGCACTCTGCATCTTCACCAAGCTTCTCAGGTGATGCTTTCCAGTCCAGAGTCTGAGCACCCTTGGTCTGGAGTTCCTGCCCACCTCTCCTGGGACATTGTCACTGGGAGGTTACCTGAGTTGGACAGGACTGTCATCCACCCACCGCCAGGAACCCTCACTGTGGTGGTCACTGAGGCCGATCCAGGTGGGTTTATTATTTCTGGGATACCAAAAGTTCAGGAATTTCTGGGGGTGGGTGGGGAGAGGGGTATCAGGAGGAAGATCCCTGGACGCCACACATCCCATGTCTGCCCACATCTCCATGGACCCCTACCTCCCACAGAAGTTCTTCTCACAGTCTAGCCTAGAGGCCTTACTCAAGTTGTATGTGTTAACATGTGCATGGAGGCTGTGGATGTGTGTTAATGTAATACACATGTGGATATGACTTGTGTCTCAGTTAACATGCATTGTATATGGCCTCAAGGGCACTCTGAATTCCCTTCCTGTCCATACATGGGCTCCTCTCATCCATGTTCTTCTCTCACATGACCTTCCTGAGTCCATTATGATTCCTCCTCCCAGAAGCCTTCCTTGATTGTATCTCACCTCTCATCCCCCCGCCAAACCCCCAGCTGCCCATCTCTCAGAGGGCAGAAGAGGGAAGCAGAAGGTTCTTTCTTGACCTGGCAATATGGCCCAGCCTCTCGGGAGACCTTGCCCAGCCCACCTCCTCCTCAGTACTCTCGATGATAACTAGGTGGGCCCCAATAAGCAGACAGGCAGAGACGGCAGATCTCCAGTCACTCTGGGTCCAGGAGAAGAAGTAGCAGCTTCCATCGAAAAACTCCCAATTCTGAGGACAAGGATGGCACAGGCCAGCTGGGGAAGAGGAGTGGAGTTGGGACAGAGACATTGCTTGGCTCCTAGGCTCCAGATCTTCGGAACCCAGGGCTAGGCCCTTCTCTTCAGCTGTCAGGTCAGTTCCTCAAGAAACCCATGAGGAACATTCCAGCTCTGCTCTGCCCTCCTCAGCCTGGCAGCTGCAGCAGGTGTGGCCCAGCCCCCACCCACCATCCTGTGACTTCCTCTTGACCTTGGTGTGGTTCCCTTACCCAGGGTGGCATTCATCCGGGTCAGGCGCTGTAGGATCTTCTCCAGGTTTGATTGCATCTGCTTCTCTGCAACTTCAGCTGGAGGGAGAGGACGTCAATTATTAAGCACCTACTGTGTATGTGGTGCAGAGAGCCCCATGAGAACATCGTGTGTGGATGTCAGGTGACCCAGAGAGCCCATCATACAGACGAGAAAACTGAGGCTTAGAGAGTGACTTGCCCGACATCGCCAGCTCACCAGGACCTCTTGCAGGGGTCCGATCCCCTCCCTGACTCCTGCCCTCTCTCCTCCACCCCTGGCAGTGGTGGCTTGTCCACAGCCATACAGCCCCTCCCTACTCAGACTCCGGAACCTGGTGTCCAGCCACTTATCCAGGCTGTTGTTCTCACGGTCTTCCGAATCTCTCTGCAGACACTGGATCCTGGAAACTACAACGGAGCAGAGAAATCCCTCTTTAAGCACTGACCCTGAGCCAAATCTGCTTTCAAGGTCTCCCCACCGGGAGGATGAACCACCTTTCAAATAAGGAAGCAGACTTAGAGAGGGAGAGTTACTGGCACATGGTCACACAGAAGGTGACACAGAGCCCGCACGACCCAGCCCTAGCAGGTCTAGGGACTGTGGAAAAGGGCAAAGACCATCTCAGAGAGAAAACCCAAAGGGACCGAGGACTCTAAGCCCCTAGATGCTCACTCACCTTGAACCAGAGTGGTCAGCTGGAGCGTGAAGAAGCCCAGTGAGACGAAGAGGAGCAGCAGGAGAAGCAGAGGGCCCCAGGTCAGACACTCTGCAGGACCAGCAGATGGCTGGGGCTCGGGGCTGGGGGCAGACTCTGCCCCCACTCCACCCCCTGCCTGCCCCCGTTCCCCTAGCTGCCTGCTCCTGAACCAAGCACTCCCGTACCTGACAAGCTCCTCAAACTGTGTAGTGGTCGAGGGTGTCTCTCAGCCAGTCTCTGGCCCCCAAATGTCTCCTCCTCTGGACAGAACAGAGCACATGCACTTGAACTTGGAAGTCGGCTGAGCCCTGCTCTCAGAGTTGCAAGCTGGCTGCCAGGCCCCAAGCACCATCAGGAGCCTGGGACCCTGTCATCCCCACTATCACCCCAGACTGGGGGCCCAGCCTCACCAGAGTCATCTGGCTCCTTGTGTTCATACATCTCTGCCATCCTTCTTCCCTTTCTGTTCCTCTTCCCAACACTTCTCTGGACTATGGTTTTTATAAGCTCATGTATTTCCCTCTGTAGCCCCTCCTCAGACCTGTTCTTTCTCAACTCACAGAGAATGAGGAACACGATAGGGATAACACTTCCTCTCAGAAAAATCTGGGGACCCGTGAAGCGGCTGACACAACTAAAGAGAGGTCACTTCGGGCGGGGCAGAGGCTGGGCAGTCAAGTTTGCAGCCAGAAGGCACTATTCCAACCCCTGTCCAACCCTGGTACCTTCAGCCTCATGTTTCCAGAGCCCCAGTTCCTTCACCTGGGAAATGGGACAATGAGCCTGCCTAAAGGAAACTGACCCTGAATATTCCTTGGAAGGACTGATGCAGAAGCTGAAGCTCCAACACTCTGGACACCTGATGCGAAGAACTGACTCACTAGGAAAGACCCTGATGCTGAGAAAGACTGAGGGCAGGAAAAGCAGGTGACAGAGGAGGAGATGGTTGCAGGGCATCATTGACTCAGTGGTCATGAGTTTGAGCAAAGTCTGGGAGAGAGTGAAGGACAAGGAAGCCTGGCGTGCTACAGTTCATGGGGTCACAAAGAGTTGGACAGGACTTAGTGATTGGATGATAGCAATCCTGCTTCACATTATAATGATGAGGTTGAATACAGTGCACTAGTAATGGATATAAACGGCTTATTCTAATGATAAGTACTCAGTAATAACAGCACTTGAGCATGTGCCAACCATTCTCCTTGGTGTGTGTTCTCCCTCACTGCCCCCAGTAATAAATCCAGACTCGTTAACCACAGTGGTCTAACAGTTCTCACAATAGCCCTATGAGAAAGGTAGTTACTATCCTTCTTTATAGATGAGGAAACCGAGAGGGCAAGGAACTGCCTGAGGTCACACAGCTCAAAAGCAGTGGGGCTGGGAGTTGACCCCTGAATCCCTGCTTAACCACTACACAGGGCAGTTACTTTTTCCCCCTTTGTAACTACTAAATATAATATAGATAGTCACTTTGAAACTTTGTGTATCAAACTTCCAATTTATTTCTATACTGACCCTATCTGATTCAACTGAGTATATACAACTATCCTTTTCCCCTTAATCTTAAAGTGAGTCTTTTGTAGACAGCATATAATGGGATCATCTGTTTGATTCTTTCTGTCAATCTCTACCTTTTAGTTGGAGAATTTAACTCTTTTATATTTAACATAATTACTGATATGGTAGACTTTTTATCTGCCATTTTGCTATTTGTTTTTCATATGTCTTATTTCCTTTTTATTCCTCGGTTCCTTTGTTACTATCTTTTTCATGTTAAGTAATTTCTTCTTTTAAAAAAAAAAAAAGAAGAAGAATTGATTTACAGTGTTAACTTTTATGTGAAATGGAAAACCAAAGAATTTATGTGGTTTGCTTCATTGCAGTATTTGCTTTATTGTGCTAGAACCAAAATTCACAGTACCTCCAAGGTATACCTTGTAATATAATATGGCAACTATGGATATCATATTCTACCTCCTTCTGAAGGTTTGTTGCCATTGTGATTTTCCATAGTAGTTGTTTCTTGTTGATTTAATGATTTTTCTGAATTAATTCTGCAAAGTCTCTATTCTCTGTCATGTACGATCACTTAAATCTCTACTTAGCTTGGTGTTTAGCAAGTGATTGAACAAACTTCCTTGAAAATCTGAAACTAAAAGTCTCCCAGTCTTCATCCAGGATCTCTGTATGTTTTGACACACAGTCAACACTCAGTCAGGAAACTTGCAACCCAGCCTTATCTGCCACTTCCCACTTTCTTGGAGCCTTGAAGTCAGCCAGAATTAAGAGCTTAGGAACTTGTCAGATCTTTCCTGAGTATGCACACAGCCCTCCACATGCATGTAGCCTTCCAGATTCCCAGGAATATGTTGGAGCTTTTCAAAGCCTCTTATGTTCATGCTCAGTCTCTCAGTCATGTCCAACTCTGCAATCCCACGGACTATATAGCCCACCAGGCTCCTCTGTCCATGGGATTTCCCAAATAAGGATACTAGAGTGAGTTGCCTTTCCTCCTCCAGGGGATTGCCCTGACCCTGGGATGGAACCCTTATTTTCTGCATCTCCTGCATTAGCAGGTGAATTCTTTACCACTGAGCCACCTGGAAAGCCCTTTCAAAGTCCCTAGGGACATCTCATTCCTTAACTTTTCTTTTTAAGACTGTTTGGTTAGGTTATTATTTGTCCCAGCTGTTATCCACCACCTCAGGGAGCTGTGATGTTAAAATATTTGACAGACACCCCCTGGGGAGAGGTTTTTAGCATTGGGCAACTTCGAGTGAAGTCAATGAAAGATAATCTTTTCAAGGGTGGTCTTCCAGGGAACCACTAGATAGATCAGGTAATACTATTCCTTGGGAACAGGGCTTTATAAGAGCTCTGACTCCGTTTTTCTTCCTGTACCAGAAATGTGACCTGTTATTTTTTAAGGCTATCTTGTTTTTAAATTTTATTTTATCGAAGTATAGTCAATTTACAATGTTGTGTTAATTTCGGCTGTACAGGGAAGTGGTTCAGTTATTCACATATATACATTCTTTTTCATATTCTCTTTCATTATGGTTTGTCACAGGATATTGAATAAGGCTCCCTGTGCTCTACAGTAGGAACTTATTATTTACTCATTCTATATATAATAGTTTGCATCTGCTAATCCCAAATTCCCAATCCTCCCCACCCCCTTGGCAACCACAAATCTATCTATTCTCTGTGTCTGTGAGTCTGTAAAGCTATTTCTGTGTTGGAGAGTGAGGAATGGGACTAGGGTGAGTTAAAATTCCACCAAGCTCACTGTTCTTTATTGAGATTCAGCCGTATTTCTTGTCTAAATACTCCCTGAATTACTGTAAGCTTTTGGTTGATTGCCAGTGTTCCAAAAGTGTTGATTCTGACAAATTCTTCAGTTTTTCCATTGCTTTCATGGAAGGGCAAAATTTTTACTCTGCCATTTTTGCTGACATTTCTTTTTTTTTTTTTCTTTCTTTCTGTTTTTTTGATGGTTAAAGTGTCTTTGATTTGGCTAGTGGGAGCCTTTCACTCTGGCTCTGTGTCCATTCAACATGTGCTTATCAGTTTTTTGCTGATCAGGCTTTCCTTGCCCAAACCCTGGAATCACCCATTTTCCAAAAGAGACCCGGTTGCTTGTAAGTGGAGAATGACATTCAGAACCAAGACCTGAGTGTTGAGTGCATCGTTATTATTAGGGTGTCATTAATCCCAGGACCTCTGAGTAGACAGACAAGAAAACAGATACATGCACATTTATTTCTCTATCAGTTAGTTCAGTCGCTCAGTCATGTCAAACTCTTTTTCGACCCCATGGACTGCAGCACGCCAGGCCTCCCTGTCCACCACCAAGTCCCAGAGCCTGCTCAAACTCATGTCCATTGAGTCGGTGATGCCATCCAGCCATCTCATCCTCTGTTGGCCCCTTTTTCCCCTGCCTTCAGTCTTTCCCAGCATCAGGGTCTTTTCAAATGAATCCGCTCTTTGCATCAGGTCACCAAAGTATTGGAGTTTCAGCTTCAACATCAGTCCTTTCAATGAACACTCAGGACTGATCTCCTTTAGGATGGACTGGTTGGATCTCCTTGCAGTCCAAGGGACTCTCAAGAGTCTTCTCCAACACCACAGTTCAAAAGCATCAATTCTTCAGCACTCAGCTTTCTTTATAGTCCAACTCTCACATCCATACATGACCACTGGAAAAACCATAGCCTTGACTAGAAGGACCTTTGTTGGCATATTTCTCTATATATATCACAGAGTTGGAAACAACTGAGCGACTAAGCACACACACACATATGTTGAAAACCATGAGTTCACACCAACACTAAATACAGTAGAGTTCATTTCTAATTTGCCCTCCATTCTTTTTTTTTTTTTTTTTTCGGTCACACAGTTTTCAGCATCTCAGTTTCCCAAGCAGAGACTGAACTGGGGCCATGATAGTGAAAGCCTGGAATCCTAACCACTAAGCCACAAGGGAATTCCCACTCCATTCATCTTTGTAACACTCTTCTCTGATGGTGGGAAACCTGGTTCTCATTATCCTGGGTGCATTTATTTACTCATTTCATCAATCCCACCATATGTATAGCCAACCTCATTTTCCCATCACCATCCCTTATACTATGTAGATGCACTGGGCACTCACCCGCTCCGGCCAGGTAGACAGGCCCTCCTGTTGTTGTCCTTCTTACCTCACTTGGGCTCTGACATCACATACCACTCATCTCTCCACTAGGATGCTCTCCTCCCCAAGTCTGGACTCCAGCACTCTCAGATCAGATCAGCCGCCATTTTGAATGCTTCCTTCTGTCATCTAAGAACTGGCTGACTTACCTTGTCCCCAAAACACCTCTCCATCCATGTAAGCCTGTCCATACCCAGAGCTTGTGCCTGCCTGTCCTCTCGTATAGAAGCTGCAACTGCTGTTGGATCACCTACAAGGAGTTTTTGTTGTTGTTGTTAATTAAAAAAAGAAAAAGTCACACCACATGGCATGTGGGATCCCAGTTCCCTGGTCAGGGGTTGAACCTGTACTCCCTGCAGTGGAAGCACAGAGTCTTAACCACTGGACTGCCAGGGAAGTCCCTGAAGGGCTCATTTTTATTTCTGAAACCCAGCTCCTCGAGGCTTCCTTGCATTTACCACTTTGACTAGTCCTATTGAAAAGTGTGGGGTCTTCTAGTTATCACCGTAGAAAGGAGGGTCTTTGGGAAATTTCTGCATTTTCACCAGTGGAAATCCTGTCATCACTCTTTCAACACTTACTTTGTGCTAAATGCTTTTCAGACACGACCTCAGCAAATCTCCACAACACAGCTACTACTGCCCTCGTTTTACCTATGAGCAAACAGATCCAAGGGCTTCCTGGGTGATGCAGTGGTAAAGAACCCGCCTGTCAATGCAGGAGGTGAAAGAGATGTGGGTTTGATCCCTGGGTTGGGAAGATCCCCTGGAGGAGGAAATGATAACCCACTCCAGTATTCTTGCCTGAGAATCCCATGGACAGAGGAGCCTGGCAGGCTACAGTCATAGGGTTGTAAAGAGTTGGACATGACTGAGCAACTGGGTATACACATACATACAGAGGTTCAAAGGTCACATCAAATGTCCATGATCCATCAGCTTATAAATGCTGGGGGTTAATCCATGAAAACACATCATTTTCTTTTCTTACGTAGGTTTTGTTGTTGTTGTTTTGTTTTATTTTTTTAGTTTTTGGTCATGCCCTGCTGCATATGGGATCTTAGTTCCCCCAGCAGGGATGGAACTCACACCCCCTGCATTGGAAGCACAGAGTCTTAACCACTGGATCACCAGTGAAATCCCAAGCACATCATTTCATTCATCGCTGTGTCCCTCAATTCAAACCAGCTCAAAAAATACCCATTGGAGTGCGGAGTGAGAATTGATCGCTTTGCGTCTCTTAACTGAGAAGTCTAAGAGAAAGAGAGCTCCAAAGAATTGATGTTTTTGAAATGTGATGTTGGAGAAGACTCTTGAAAGTCCCTTGGACAGCAAGGAGATCAAACCAGTCAATCCTAAAGGAAATCAGTCCTGAATATTCACTGGAAGGACTGAAGCTGAAGTTAAAGCTCCAATATTTTGGCCTCCTGATTCAAAGAGCTGACTCATTGGAAAAGGCCCTGATACTGGGGAAGATTGAGAGCAGGAGGAGGAGTGGGTGACAGAGGATGAGATGGTTGGATGGCATCACCGACTCAATGGACGTGAGTTTGAGTCAACTCCGGTAGATAGTGAAGGACAGGGAAGCCTGGTGTGCTGCAGTCTATGAAGTCACAAAGGGTCGTACACAACTGAGTGACTGAACAACAACAAGAAAAAGAGAGAAGAGGACAAAATTTGAACCTAGGTGTCTCACCCAGAAGGTAACCTTCTAGACCAAAAATTGGCAAATGTGTTTTCTGAAAAGGACCAAATATTCTAGGTGTCATTTCTGCCACAGTTACTCCCACTGTAACCCTGTAAAAACCGGGACAATATGTATCAGTGGCTGGGTGGGGCTGAGTTTCACTAAACTATTTATAAAAACAGCTGGAGCCAGCTGTTCAGAGGAAGGAGACCAACTCTGTTTTATTCACTACTACATCCCAGTGTTAAGAACACTGACTGGCAAGTAATGGGCAATTCAAAGATGATAATAAACGAATTATCACTTGTATATTCTTTTTTTCCCTTTATCTCTTTCTTTTTTTAAGTTTTTTTTTGGGGGGGGGGGGGGAGGGGCACGCCCTGTGGCTTGAAGGATCTTAGCTCCCTAAACAGGAATTGAATGCCCGCCCTTAGCAGCAAAAGCACAGATTCCTAACCACTTGTTGTTGTTCAGTTGCTAGGTTGCGTCCGACTCCACCACGCCAGGCTTCCTGTCCTTCACTATCTCCCAGAGTTTGCTCAAACTCATGTCCATTGAGTCGGTGATGCCATCCTGTCGCCCACCCCTCCTCCTGCCCTCAATCTTTCCCAGCATCAGGGTCTTTTCCAACGAGTCAGCTCCTCGCATCAGGTGGCCAAAGTACTGGAGCTTCAGCTTCAGCATTGGTTCTTCCAATGAATATTACCTAACCACTGGACCACCAGGGAAATCCCATTGCTTGTATATTCTTGATGGAAAAGTAGTGATACAACCAGAGTGAGCAGTGCTGGTGGGATGGTTGGACAGAGCATGGGAGATATAGCTGTGCAACATGTTCAAGGTGTTTTGGAGGAGTTTTTGCTCTTTAAAAAAAGGAGCAGGAATGGGACTCCCATGGGGGTCCAGTAGCTGAGATTGTGCATTCCAATGCAGGGGACACAAGTTCGATCCCTAGCTGGGGAACTAAGATCCCACAGGCTATGGCCAAAAAAAAAAAGTTTTTTTAAAGAAGAGAAAGAAATGAATTTTATTGGGCAATTGTTTGGTGCCAAGAGACCTAACTTTTCTCATGACAGACCTGTGAGGTGGGTCTGTATCATAGACTGAATGCTTGTGTCCAACATCCCCACCTTGGTATTCCTACTTTGAAACCTAATCCCCAATGAGATGATATTCAGAAGTGGGGTATTTGGGAAGTAATTAGATCAAGAATGGGATCAACACTCTTATAAAAGAGACCCCAGGGACTTCCCTGGTGGTCCAGTGGTTAAGATTCCAAACTCCCAAAGCAGAGGACTACATGGTTCAATCCCTGGTCAGGGAACTAGATCCCACATGTTGCAACCAAAGGTTCATACGTTGCAACTAAGACCCGCACAGCCAAATAAAATTTTTTAAAAAATTTATTTTAAAAGAAAGACACCAGAGAGCTCTCTCCCTGCTTCTGCCACCTGAGGACATCGCCAGAAGGAGATGGTCTTCCATGGATCTGGAGGCATATCCTCAGGTTGTGCTAGTGGTAAAGAATTTGCCTGCATTGCAGGAGGTGAAAGAGACATGGGTTCAATCCCTGGGTTGGGAAGATCCCCTGGAGGAGGAAATGGCAACCCACTCCAGTATTCTTGCCTGGAGAATCCCATGGGCAGAGGAGTCTGATGGGCTACAGTCCATGGGGTCACAAAGAGTCAGACATGACTGAGCACACACACAGAAAAACACAAAATTCTCAGCAGACACCAAATTTCACCACATATTGATCTAATTTATTTTATTTTTTGGCTGCACTGGGTCTTTGCGGCAGCATGTGGGCTCTTTGTTGTATTGGGCAGGCTTTTTCTAACTTAGTTTCCAAGCTCAGTCTTAGTTGCTCCATGGCATGTGGGATCTTAGTTCCCTGACCAGGGATCGAACCCCCTGTCCCCTACATTGAAAGGTGAATTCTTAACCACTGGACTCCCAGGGCAGTCCCCTCACATGTTGATCTTAGATTTCCAGCCTTCAGAACTCTGAGAAATAAATGTTGGTTGCTTAAGCCCTTAGAAGTCTATGGTATTCTGTTATAGCAGTCTGAATGGACTAAGATGATCTGTGTCCCCATTTCTCATATGGGGAAAACTGAGGCTCAGGAGTTGAGGAGACACACCACTCATGGCCTCAGAGCTAGAGACACAGTTTGGAAGGTGGTGGCTTTCTCATATCCAAAGACACATCAGCAGAGTTGGAACACCAGCCTCTCAGAAAGGTGAGACAAGACACTCTATTGGATGGGCTGTTCCTACTACATTCATTACAAACCTCTCTGCCTTGTAGGGCTTCCTTGGTGGCTCAGCTGGTAAAGAATCTGCCTGTAATGCACGAGACCCAGGTTCGATCCATGGGTTGGGAAGATCCCCTGGAGAAGGAAATGGCAACCCACTCCAGTATTCTTGCCTGGAAAATCCCATGGACAGAAGAGCTTGGAGGGCTGCAGTCCATGGGGTCACAAAGAGTCAGACACAACTGAGCAACTCACACACACTGCCTGGGGTTCAATATTTTGTGATGGGATCCTGAACTGGCCACCCCGTTTTTCTCTCCTGGGGCTGCAGATGCCTGCTGAAAAACTTTCTGTTCCTCTAGGAAGCCACATTCTCTTTCACTTCCCAGCCTCTGCACATGCTGATTGCCCTAACAGAAAACACCCATTCTCCAACCACCCTGTCCCATCTCCTCTTGAAAAATCAGTCCTTCAGGATGTAACCTTTCCCCTAGAACATGATCTTAAGAAAGCTCTAGAGTATTTTCCAGCATCCTCGAGCCATTCTCCAAGTCTCACTGGACTCCAGTGGGATGTCCTGCAGACTGAAGGCAGTTCTGACACCATCCACCTGGAGACCAAATGAGATCTGTTTAAAAAAAAAAAAAAAAAAGCAAATGCGTATATGTTAAAGATCTCGCTGGCTTTATCCAATGATGCATGAATCAGGCAGCATCCAGTTTAGCAGACAGAAAGGAGCTCTGAAGGGCTGTACAAGGCTAGAGGTTTTCTAGGCAGACAGGAGCAGGGTCAAGGAAGTTGTACCTGAAAAAAAGTGGGTGGGTCATTGCAAAGTTACTTTCCAATAGAGGGATGGCAGGGGTCTATCAGATGATTCCTGATTGGCTGGTTTAAGATTTCATTTCTGAAACAGCTGAAACTGTCATGAAGGCTGAGTTAAGCTTTACTAAGGCTTTCACTGGCTAAGTCAAAGATCTCCCTTGGTATTAATAAATGTCACATTGCACTTGAAAATATGTGGGTTATTTTAAAATATTTTTGACATTGATTTCTGACATAATTCCACAATGATAAAAGAACAGACTCTGTATGGTTTCAATACCTTTAGACCACGAAATTTTTGCACCTGGTTTTATGTCCCTAGATATGTTCCAGTGTCTCCTAGTTTATAGTCTATGGGAACTTGAATAGAATTTGTATCCTACTGTTGTGTGAAAATTGTATAAATTTTAATTATGTTGGATTGGTTCATAGTGCTTTTCAGGTCTCCTATATCCGTCTACTTTTTTGTATATTCATTCTATTAATTTTTGAGAGTTTGATATTGAAACTCCAGCTAAAAATCTTAACTTATCTACTTTAAAAATTTGTAATATATGGTGGAACAATTGGAGAAGGAAGTGGCAACCCACTGCAGTATTCTTGCCTGGGAAATCCGATGGACAGAGGAGCCTGGCATGTTACAGTCCATGGAGTTGCAAGAATTGGACACAATTGAGTGACTAAACCACCACCACCAGGTATATGTAACTGTTCTGTATTTTCCAAG
Organism: Bos indicus x Bos taurus; assembly: GCF_003369695.1. Classification (NCBI taxonomy): domain Eukaryota; kingdom Metazoa; phylum Chordata; class Mammalia; order Artiodactyla; family Bovidae; genus Bos; species Bos indicus x Bos taurus. The sequence continues at coordinate 93,932,128 of NC_040082.1, read as the reverse complement.
TCTCCTGTAAATGTGTTATCACACCTTCATAATTTAAAAAAAATTTTAAAAAGGAAAGAGAAAGAAAAGACTGAGTTATGTGTCATGAGACTTACCATAAGTAACTCCACTTTTGGTCTATTGTCTTATTATTTTTTAAATATTTATTTCTGTGCGTGCATGCTAAGTTGCTAAGTCATATCCGACTCTTTGTGACCGCATAGACTGTAACCCACCAGGCTCCTCTGTCCATGGGATTCTCCAGGCAAGAATTCTGGAGTGGGCTGCCATGCTCTCCTCCAGGGGATTTTCCCATCCCAAGGATCAAACCCACGTTTCTTACGTCTCCTACACTGGCAGGCAGGTCCACTAGCACCACCTGGGAAGCTCCAGTTATTTATGCACGTACCTTTATTTTTGGCTGTGTTGGGTCTTAGTTGCGGCAGCGGGCTCAGTAGTTGAGGCCCTCGGGCTTAGTTGCACCCCAAGCATGTGGGATCTTAGTTCCCTGACCAGAGATTGAACTTGTGACCTCTGTATTGGCAGATGGATTCTTAACCACTGGACCACCAGGGAAGTCCAGATATATTTCTTATTCTATCACAAACGCTGTCCAAGGTTCCCTCCAGGCTGGGTCAGGTGCCTCTTCTGGGCAATCCCAACCCCTTTTTCAGGTATCACACAAAAGTTCTGTGCTTTCAGATCTGTGTCCCCCTCCAGATTGTGAGTTCCACAGAAGACCGTGTCCTTGGAATCAAAGCAGGTGTTCGACAAATGTCTAGTAAACAGATGAGATGAGTGAAGAAATGTCTCATTCTATTGCCTATTTCATCTTTACCGCCCAGACATGAGTAACTGCCCAGTCCTCCATTCCCACCCGGAATCTCACCTCTCTCTTCCACTGACAAATCACATCTTTTAATACCACCTCCTCCAGGAAGCCTTCCTTTCCCACCCACTCGGAGCCCCATCCAAAACCAGGTGAGGAGCAGACTCTGTCATCCCTTAGAAGGTCTCACCTGACAGCAGGAAGATTTCCCCAAAGACTTGCCCCAGGTTAGACCCCACCTTCCTCCACAACTCTCAGACGAGTGCCACCTGCTGCTTTAGAGGTGTCATTGAAATAGGGCTCAATGGGCTGGGCTGGCCTTACAGAAACTTGCCAGCACCAGAATTCCAGAACCTCAGCTAACATCGTAGACCAGAAGACCTATTGGGTTTCTCTCCAGGCTGGACAGCGCCACCCAGTGGTCAAGAAGGCTTCGACATAGGTTAACAGAACAGACACCTTCCTGCCTCCTTGACTTCGCGTTGGCTGGTCCTTTTGCCTGGCATCCCGCCCTTCCTTCGTCTCTCAATGTCTTACTTGCTCTTTAGAGTGACATCACAGTCCTCCAGTTTGCTTGTTTCCTCACCTTGAGCCTTAGCTCCTCTAAAGCCCCAGGAAGGAAGGCATGCCCCACCACAAATTCTGCCCTGCAGTAAAATGTCCTGAGTCAGCTGTTCCTCCAACCTCAACAGCTCCACTCCTGGTCATGTGGGTAAATTGTGCCCCACGTCTCGGAACAGGAATTCCGGGAACAGGACCACGCTTCTTCCATCTTTGGGGGAAAACCTCTGGGTATCATCACACTTCTTAGAAGAGGTGTTTTCATTCCTGCCTTCACCCCCTCCCCAAATCACCAGTGACGGTATCTACCTTTCCTTTGAGAAAAACAGCAGACCCATTTTTGTCTTGGTCCCCCCTGTGATAGAGGTGGCCACTTCTTCCTTCCTGCCTGAACTCCACTTTCCTGGGACTCCTCTGATAGCCTCACCTGCTGTGTCTCCTTCTTCCTCCTGGGCTGCTCCTGCTCCATCACTCTTCCTCTTCTTTCGCCTGACCTTGCAACTTGCCTGTCATTGATGAATCTTTGCTATCCAAATCCTCTTCTTCTGTTGGGAGGACAAGAAAGGAAGAATGCCAGGGATGGACTAATTGTCCAGTTTCTCCAGGATTGCAGCCAGCCTGAGGTTGTAGAGGGCAGCAAAGTCAGAGGGAGACACCAGGGCCAGAGCGTAGTAAGAAATCACCCAAGATCCAATAGGTCAAAAGTGAAAGCCCAGGGACTTCCCTGGTGGTCCAGACTTCACGCTTCCAGCCCAGGGACCTCCCTCCTGGCACTAGTGGTAAAGAATATGTCTGCTAATGCAGGAGATGCAAGAGACATGAGTACAATCCCTAGGTCAGGAAGGTCCCCTGAAATAATAGGAAATGGCACTCTGCTCCAGTATTCTTGCCTGGAGAATCCCATGGACAGAGGAGCCTGGCGGGCTACAGTCCATGGCATCATAAAGACTGAGGACACGCACACCTGTGCAAACACACACACACACACACACTTTTCCAGTGCAGGGGGGCATGGGTTTGATCCTTGGTCAGGAAACTAAGATCCCACATTCTGTGTGGTGTCACAAAAAAAGCAAGAATGCCCAAACTGGTTTTAAACACCAAATGAGAGTACTGGAGTGGGGTGCCATCGCCTTCTCCGTATAGGGAGACCAGGGTGAGGCTATAAAACCACCTTATCCTGATGCTGTTTCAGGTACTTGGTCTTTAATCATCTTCCTTTTTAGTGTCTCCTATGATGTTTAGTCTGCTCAGTTTTCAAACCTCTCCTTCTTGGATCCTTTCAGATATCTTGTGTCATTCTATGATCTATTTCCAAATTGTTCTTTGATTTGTTTGTTTCAACTCTGGCTCCTCTATATAAAAGTTATCTATCATTGTATAACTAATTGCTACAAACTGAGTGGATTAACACACATTTATTATTCCAGGTTTTTGTGAGTCAGGAATCTAGCCATGACTTAGTGGATCCCTTGCCTAGGATCTTTCTTGATGACTTAGGGGGTGGGATGGGGAGTTGGAGGGAGATTCAACAGGGAAGGGATGTATGTATATGTAGGAATAGGAAATGGCACTTTGTTCCACAAAGCTAAACCCAAGAATACCGGAGCAGGAAGCCTATCCTTTCTCCAGCAGATCTTCCTGACCCAGGAATCAAACTGGAGTCTCCTACATTGCAGGCGGATTCTTTACCAACTGAGCTATCAGGGAAGACCAAAAATATGTGAAAGTGAAAGTCACTCAGTTGTGTCCAATTCTTTGCAACCGCATGAACTATATATATATAGTCCATGGAATTCTCCAGGTCAAAATATGGGAATGGGTAGCCTTTCCCTTCTCCAGTGGATTTTCCTGACCCAGGGATTGAACCGGGGTCTCCTGCATTGCAGGCGGGTTCTTTACCAGTTGAGCCACAAGGGAAGCCCAAGTACACTGGAATAGGTAGCCTATCCCTTCTCCAGGGGATCTTCTGGACCCAGGAATTGTACCGGGGTCTCCTGCATTGCAGGTGGGTTCTTTACCAACTGAGCTATTAGGGAAGCCCACAACCATTGTAGAACAGTTATATTTCAGTAACAAAATAACTACCTTAAATATCAAGCTGGAGGACTCATACATTCTGATTTTAAACAATGCAAATCTATGGTAACAAAACAGTTCAAAACAGTGTAGTTCTGACCCAAGAAAAGATGTGTTACCAATGGAAAAGAATTAAATGTCCAGAAATAAACCCATACATCGATGGCCAGTTGATTTTTCACAATGGTGCCAAGTCCATTCAAAGGGGGAAAAATAGTATCTTCAACAAATAGTACTGAGGCAACCGGATTTCCACAAGCAAATGAATGAAATTGGACACTTGGATCACATTGCACATAAACATTAACTCAACGTGGAACAACAGCCTAAATATAAGAGCTAAAACTCTTAAAAGAAAGCATAAGGGTAAACCTGTATGACATTGAATTTGGCAATAGATTTTTAGACATGACATGCAAAGCACAGGTGACCAAAAAAATAGATAAACTGGACTTCATCAAAATTTAAAACTTTCATGCATTAAAGGACATCTTCAAGAAGGCGAAAACAACCTACTGAGTGAGAGAAAATACTTGTAAATCATATATCTGATAAGGGCTTGATATCCAGAACATATAAAGAAAATCTGCACCTCAATAACAACAAAAACATACAATTCAGTTAAAAAATGGGCAAAATACTTGAATAGACATTTACCCCAAGATGATGTACAAATGGCCAATAAGCACATAAAAGGATACTCAATATTATTTGTCATTAGGTAGTGCAAGTCAAAGCCACAATAAGATAACAATTCACACCTACTAGAATAACTATAATTTTTTTAAAAAAATAATAAATATTGGTAAGAAGGTAGAGAAATTGAAACCCTCAGACTTTGCTGCTGGGGATTTAAAATGGTGCAGCCACTGTAGAAAACACTTTGGTTGCTCCTCAAAAAGTTAAACATAGAATTGTCATTTGGTCCAGCAATTTCACTCCTGTTGTTGTTCAGTCACTCAGTCGTGTCTGACTGTCTGCAACCCCATGGACTGCAGCATACCAGGCTTCCCTGTCCTTCACCATCTCCCAGAGTTTGCTCAAACTCACGTCCATTGAATCAGTGATGCTATCCAACCATCTTGTCCTCTGTTGTCCCCTTCTCCTTCTGCCCTCAATTTTCCCCAGCATCAGGGTCTTTTCTAATGAGTCAGCTCTTTGCATCAGGTGGCCAAAGTATTGGAGCTTTAGCTTCAGTGTCTGTCCTTCAAATGAACATTCAGGATTGATTTCCTTTAGGATTGACTGGTTTGATTGCCTTGCAGTCCAAGGGCCTCTCGAGAGTCTACTCCTGGGTATATATCAAAATAATTGAAAACAGGGACTGAAATAGACACTTGTATACCTGTGTTCATAGCAGCATTATTCACAGCAGCCAAAAGGTGGAAACAACTCAAGTGTCCATTCACAGATGAGTGGATAAGCAAAATACAGTTTATGCAAACATCAGAATATGACCTAAATTTTAATAAAAAGGACAGAAGTTTTAACACAACATGAATGAACCTGAAAATATTTGCTAACTGAAATAAACCAAACACAAAAGGACAAATATTGTACGATTCTACTTAGATGAAATGCCTAGAATAAATTCATAGAGACAAAAGTGAAATAGAGGTTACCAGGGTCTGGGCAGGGTAGGGGATGAGTAATGGGGAGTTTTAAAATAGGGATGGAGTTTCTACATGGGAATGATGAAAAAGTTTTGGAAGTAGGTAGTAATGATTGCACAGCATTGTGAATGCACCTAATGCCACTGGATTGTACATTTAAAATGGCAAATGTTAGGTTACATATATTTTACCACAATCAAATATTCTAAAAAAAAAAAGGAGAAGAAGCTGCCATGTCTCTTAAGTTCTAGGCTCAGAACTAACTAGCCCAACATCACCTCTGATGTATTCTGTTGGTCAGAACAAGTAACAAAACCAGCTCAGATTCAAGTGATGGGAAAACAGACTCCACTTCTTCATAGGAGGAGCTATATGTATTATCCCCGTTTGCTCTTTATAAGACAAAGTATCAAGTCTGAGCCCACGGTGATCAATATTCACAACAAACAAATTTTGAGTTAAAATCTTAATCTCAAAACAAATTTTTTTGTGCTAAAACTTCTTATCCACTAAATACTGAGAGAAAAGTAACTTAATAAGTTGAAAGATGCAAAATTTGACTCTGAAGAAATGATAACCACCTCCCCCCTACTGAAAAAATCACAGAGGGAGAATTGACAGTTGGTAAAAAAAAAAAAAAAAAATTGGACAAAAAGAACCCAATGAATCAAATGTTTACTGCAAAGATCACATGGAAAAAATGTTCCTGATAAAAATGATTTCAATCAAATAAAAGTAAACACTGAAAAAAAATTGGGGGCAGTTTAAGTGCACTGAATAAAAGCAAAGTTATCCAGGAATCTAGTTGGCCAGATGCAGCTTAGGGTTCAAAATCTTTTCCAACAGAATATGTGTTGGATTTTTTTTTTCTCACTGAGCTTTTAAAAATGGAATCAAAGTGTCCCCAGAATAAAACCATCCTTTGTGTGAGCATGGCAGGGTGAGCAAGAGAGGGTCAGAAGCCCTGGGCATCTTTCTGGCATTTAATTTTATTCCCCAGACACCAATTATCTCCTAGGCAAATTCCCAGAAACAATCCAGTCCTTACGTCTTTCTGGGCTTCCCTGGACCCCACCCAGGTCTGTGTCTCTGCAGACCCCTGTCTCCCACCTCCCAACAGTCCAGGTATTTTGTTCCTTGGAAGTTGTAGGTCACACTAAACTGTTCTTTTCTGGGGGTGAACCCCAAGATTTGTCCTCACTCCTCCACACTGGGAGACCATGGGAAGCCAACTCAGAGATTATCCCTTGCTGGTTACGTGGCCCTCACCACATCCTGGGTATTATTCTTGCCCTCCTGACTTGAGACCATGTGTTCTATCTCTAGGGCTCACCTAGTGCTTCCCAGGTGGCACAGTGGTAAAGAATCCACCTGCCAATGCAGGAGATGCAGTTTCCATCCCTGACTTGGGAAGATCCCCTGGAGGAGGAAAGGCAACCCACTCCAGCATTCTTGCCTGAAGAATCCCACGGACAGAGGAGCCTGGTAGGCTACAGTCCATGGGATTGCAAAGAGTCGGACACAACCGAGCAACTGAGCACAGACGCACATTCCGTATCTAACTATGTCCACAGGGATCCTCCCCCCACCTCTTAAGTCTGCTAGGAATCAATGGACAATGTCCATGAGGTTCACTTCAGCTTCATATTCTGCAAATACAAGGCCACCTTGTGACTATGTCAGAACTGAAATGTCTAGCACATAAATTTTAAAGGAAGGGAGCAAATAGAGACTTCCCTGGTGGTCCAGTGGTTAAGGCTCCGCCCTTCCACTTCAAGGAGCATGGCTTCAACCCTGGCCCAGGCAATAAGATCCTCCTCCCTAAAAGGAGCGGTAAGGCAAAGATATGCTTTTTTTGGCCATGTGGCATGCAGGATCTTAGTTCCCCAATCTGGAATCAAATCCCAGGCCCTCGACAGTGAAAGCACGGAGTCCTAACCATTGGACTGCCAGGGAATCAAAAATATGTTCTTTAAAAAAAAAAAAGAGAAGTATGGGGGAATATGGGCATGTGCAGGAGAAGGAATTCATTATAATTATTTTTACCATTGAGTTTTTAGAAATATGCTTCAAAGCTTTTCTGAACAGTTCCAGAATTTTAATAGATGCAATGTACAATAGATAGTAAGAGAGAGGGGGAGAGAGAAGACACCCAATGAGGGAGTATAGACAGTGGCAGAGAGGGTGTAGACAGATTCAGAGCGGGGACAGAGACAAAGAGAGAGAAGGCAGGCAAAATGTAGATTAGACAGAGTGTAGACAGAGGCGGAGACAAATGACAGGGGCAGGGAGCGTGGCCCGATGTCGTTCACTGCTCCCCAAACCAGAAGGTACCCCCTACCTACTATTTAGAAGACTGAGATCTCAGACCTCAGTAGGTCCTGACATGGCCCATCTTGGGTCCCAGGCTTCCCGTTCCCTTTTCTGTCTCTTTCCATTTTCAGTTCCCATTCTGAGCTGACGATGTCACCCTATCTTCTGTGACAGGGTCCTTCTTCCCTGCCCCAGCCCCTCCGGGACCCTTCCCTGCATCTTGGGGTGTAAGCGTGTCCTTTTTGCTAAGTCTTGCCCCCTGTCAGTAACTCCCCAGCCTGAATGCTCCTTCCACCCGTCCCTTCCCTGTTAATCATCTTGGGCCCGCCATTCATTCATTTATCAAATATTTTATAAGCAGTCCTATGTGCCGGGCCCCTACTCAGCAATGCTGGGGACCGCGGGAGGAAACCTGACCTAGGCCCTGCATCACTCCCACCCTGTCCCCGTGTGTCTAAGAGGTGTGGGGGGTGTGGGAGTCATGTAAGCAGTGATAACGGCATGCTCAGAGTTTGATGGAGGAACATTAGACTCTTAAGAGAAGAAATTTAACCTGGCCTAGACTAGAGCAGGCCCTGAGTCCCCGGTGTGACACCCCAACCCCCCCAAAGCCCCGCCCCCAACACAAATTGGGCAGTGTGAAGATGCTGTCCCTCAGCCGCAGGGACTTCTGGTAACGCCCCTTCTCAGACCCAACCCTTTAGCCTCTACCTGCTCAGCCCCTGTCCCAGGGCTGATCTAGGCCACGCCCCTCTCAGCCCCGCCCCTATTTCATTCAGGCCTTTCATTCAGGCCTTAAGTCCCACCGCCCGGGAGGGCACCTGCACAACAATATCGCAATCTCATTGGCCAGAAAGCGTTACTTCACCGCCCTCCTTCAGTGTCATTGGCTCGCTAGATGTCAATTTTCTTTATAGCGGCCCAACAGTTGCCATGGCCGAGGTTTGAGGGACAGATAATAATGGACGACCCAGGACGCCTCGTTATTGGGCAAAAAGCCCGGCTGTGGGCGGGGCTTAGCGCCAAACGCTCGCCTGCCTCTGCGGTTCCTCAGGGACGCAGTCTTTCCTCAGAGACACACCCCTCTCTCCTCGCTATTGGTCCTGCCAAGTGTTGATCAACAGGGCGCCACATTTCGATAGGCAAAACTACCCGTCCTTCACTGCTTCCCTAACTTCAATTCGCTTCTCTCCTTAAAGGCGGCAACCTTCTGGCCGTAGCCAGGGCCCGCCTTACGGTATGACCACAGATTGGCCAAACACGCCATCACTCCTTGGCAGTGGGCGGAGCCAGAGCGGCTGGGGGCGGTGAATTGGCTGACTGGGCCTCGGGGGCGGGGCAGCGGCTCCTGTCAGCGGGTGAAATGGCAGCGGAGGAGCCGGCGGCGACCGCGGTCCCGGGGGGCGGCTGAGGGGGCCGGGCCGGGCCGGGGCTGCGGGGCGAGCGACACGGCGGGGATCCGGCGGCGCGGCCCGGGACGGCGACACTCGGCATGGCGATGGCGCGCTCTTTACAGGTAGGTAGGCGGCGCGGGCCGGGCCTCCCGGGCGCCTTCTCAGGCCCGCGGCTCCGCGTTGCGGCCCATGGGGGCCGGGCAAGACCGGGACTCCGGGCCTCTTGCCCCGGCACCCGCCCCGGGAGCCCTCGGCACTCCCAGCACGGACACAGGCCGTCAACCTCGGGCCCTGGCCCCTGCACATCCTCGTTCCTGGAGCTTCCCGACCCCTCTGGGCCCCTCCCAGGACCCTTCCAGGTGCCCTCCCCCCCAACACTGCCCCCTTCCCGGGAGCCCCCACTCAGGCCCGTGACCCCCGCTCACCCTCTTTACTGACCCTCAGGACCCCTTTCCAGGCCCTTCAAGGCTCCCCCAGTCACCACCCCACAGACCCGCCCCCTACAAGCGCCCCCCCCCCAACCCCGACGCAAGCCCAGGACCCCCGTCCTCTCTCTCTCCGGATCCCCCAAGACTCCTTTCATCTGTAGACCCCTGGTCACGCCGTCCCTCTCCTCACTTCGTATCCCATCCCTGGGCCCAGACCTGCCCCCACCCCCTTAGATACCAGCCTTAGAGCCATACCCCTCCAGTCTGACCCCTCCTCAGCCTCTGTAAATCTGGATTCCTGCCCACAAGCCTCACTTCAGCCTTCTGGCCCATCTCCCACCCCCAGAAGACCCATGCCCAAGGGCACCCCTGAAAACCACTCCTGGGATACTCCCCACACACACCCCTGATCCTGATTCCCCTCGATTCCAGCTTCCTGAAAATCCACCCTCACCTTGTGCTCGGGACAGCCCAACAGATAGTCTGAACCCCCTCCCCAACCAGTGACACCCACCCCTCTGAGGGCCCCACTCACTTGCACAGACACACACACACATACACACACACACCTGAGAGCCAACAGAGGGACAGCTGTGAATCCTCAACAGCTCATACTAATATGAGTATGAGGGGCCCATGGTGGGTGTGATAGACAGACTGGACCCCTCATACACAGACATTCAGGAGCCCTTCACACAAACACACACACACAGAGTCTGACTCTTGGATCCCCAACACACACAGAAACACTTAAGACCTTCAACACAGACCCAGGCAGTTGGGAACCCCCCCAACTTGCCTCCCATACACACACACACACACACACACAACACACACACACACTTGCCTCCCATACACACACACACATGTGCATGCGCGTGCACACACACACACTTGCCTCCCATACACACACACGTGCATGCTCGTGCACGCTCACACACACACACACTTACTTCCCATACACACGTGTGCATGCACGCACGCACACACACACACACACACACACCTCCTCAGCACTTTAGCACTCCTCCTTGGAATTCATCTGCCCAAGTCCTCCTGGAAGCCGCCACCAGCTCCCAGCTCAGGCAGAGACTCCGATGTCAGCTGCCTGCCCTGCCCCAGGTGGCCAGCCTTTCCGTCCACACCAGCCTGCCTGAACCGGTGCCCCCACTGGGGCCTTGCAGGTGGCGGAGTGACCCAGAATCTCCCAGCATCCCTGTGGACACCTGCCCCAGACCTCTTCCCATTCATCCATCTCTCCCTATTTTTTACCCCTTCAGAGGAAAGGGTGCTCCCTCTTTCTCTCCCCTACCCCAGTCTCCCCCAAAGACCCAGTGCCTGCCCCCTGATTGATGCCACCCGTGGCAGAGGATGGGGTTGCCGGCTGCCCCTGGCCCCAGTCCTGAAGTCTGACCAGACTGGTAGGACCAGCATCCTGACCCCATCACGCCTGCTGGCCTCAGATGGCAGCAGCTACCCAGGTGCCGCCCCTGACTGACCCAGGAGTTCCTTCCCCCATGGCCAGTGTGTCATGAGAAAATGAAACAGCTTCCACCCACCCTGGCATTTGGGACCCGGTGGGGCTGGGTTTGGGCCTGCCAGAAGCAGGCAGCTCTTTGTTAAGGAATATTTTCAGATGGAAAAATGTGCTGAAGAGGCTTGTGTGGAACACGAGTGAGGAGTCGGCTTGGTTTTTGTTGTTTTTTTTTCCCCACCTTGGCCTGACTGGGATGGAGCTGGGAGACCTGTGTCCACATGTCTTTCTAGGTGCTCTTGCTCTTTCTGCCCAGCTGGCCCTGGCTGGCTGACCCACAGCCCACCCCGTCGTGTCCAACCTGTGGGTTCCCCTGGGCTTCAGCGGTCGCCCACAGGTGGTCCGGCCCTGGCACAGGAAGGGGGAAGTCACAGAGCGGTGCAGATCAGAGAACTGGGGAGACAGCGTGTCCAGGACCACAAGGTTGAGGAGGAGCCCCAGGTCCCCCCTAAGGGGAATCTGGATCAGTCCAGTGCTGCCTGCTGTCTCCTTCATCTGACCTGAGCCTGCCTGGAAAACCCCAGAGAAATAAGCCCAGCTTCTCTGTGGACATTCACCAGTGGTTTCTGGGTGGCTCTGGGGAAAACTGCATCTTGGCTTGAGGCCTTGACTTACTCATCTGGAAAATGGGGAGAGAAATCCCACAACCAAGACCTGGGACTTCAGGGGAGCCAGCGAGATTAGGATGTGTCCCTCAGTGTCTCCCTGGGCACCATGTGGAAGAGGGATCCAAGGGGTCTGTGGTGCTAGTAGAGTCACTGGCCTTCTCAGTCCCCTGGTTGTAATTCGCTGATGCCTCGGTGAATAGTGGCTGTCCTTCCATGGCTGGGCTATGCTTAGGGCTGAGAGACAGTCTGTTATGGGATTTGTGGTCACACAGGAACCTCCCAGAGGGACAGAGGGCAGTCGGGGGCCCACTGGCTGGCAATGCCCACGCCCCATGGAGCCCTCTGACGTGGGGCAGAGCGAGGTTTGTTCTGTCCACGTGCTGAAGGGAGGAGAGAAGCGGAGACTCCTGAAGGTCACAAGGCACACAGGAAGCAAACTCCACAGCCTTGCTGGGGAGGGGGAGACTTTGTGCTGATGCACTGGAGTCAGGAGCCTCCCAGGACAGACTGTGAGCTCCTCAGGAAAAAACAAGAAGGCTCCCAAGGAGGGCTGGTGAGCCCTTTTACCCTGGTCTGGGGTCCGGGGTGGGTCTTTGTGTCTGTGCTGTTGACATAGGGTATAGGGGGCACAGAGGATCCTGATCTCAGTTTCCCCTTGCAGAATACAGGTGCTGGTTGTTCCAGGTGAGGCCCCCAACAGTGAACTGGGAATTGAGCCAGGGGTTAGGGTGTGAAGGAATGTCAGGTGTGGCCCATGCCCTGTGTCTAAAGCCCCTCTCTATTTCAGGAGGCCAGAGCTGAAACCAGTAGCTCATGCCAATCAGGCTGTGCCATGTGCCATGCCTGGTGCCAGCCCCATTTACATATCATCTCACTTAATCCCCCCAAACCACCCAGAAGAAACGGCATTCCAGCCCCTGCCCTGACCACCACATCCCCTGTGGAAGCAGGAGACAGATTAATGGATGGCATGTGCTGGGAGCAGAGGGAAGGGCCCGGCGCATCCCAGAGGCATCAGGGAAGGGGGAGCAGGGATGACATATGAGTTGGGAGAGGAGCTCTCTGGTTCTCCAGGCAGGCGTGGCTGGGAGGGGCATTCAGGCAGCCCGAACGCTTGGCCCAAGGCCTGGGCAGCAGGAGCAAGCGTGGCGAGTACAGGGAGGTGCGCCTCCTGGGTGGGTTTCATCCTATACACCTTCATGTCCTGCATGCAGTCCACGGGGCAGATACTGGGGGACCCTCCCTGGTCAAAGGGGTCAGTATTTGGAACTGAACTTGGAACAGCAGTCAACCCTGCCCTGCCCAGGGATGTCTACAGCACACATGCTGTAGAAGCCGAACACAGGGCAAAGGGGAGGTGAGTTAGGAGAGCTGACTGCCAGAGCCAAGGAAGAGATTGGGCCCTCCAGGGAGATCTCAAGGACCTCACTGGCACAGTTCACCTGCACTTCTATTTCATTTCTCATCATGATGTGTTGGTGAGATAATTTCTTTTCTTTTTCTTTAATCTTTTGGCTGTGCCATGCGGCATGTGGGAACTTAGTTCCCCAACCAGGGATCAAATCCATGCCTTCTGCATTGGACACATAGAGTCTTAACCACCGGACCTCCAGGGATGCCTCCATGAGATTGTTTCATTGGCGGCTGTTTTCCAGTCCACAAGTCCCACAAGGGCAAGGCACATGTCTGTTCATGGCTGAGTCCAAGGCGAGAACAGGGCATGCAGAAGATGTTCAGTAAACACTTGGTTGATTTCAGGAGCTGAGCATCCTCCCTATTCACTCACTTCTGCAAGAGGGCCTGGATCTCTTCTGCAGAAAGAGGTTGTGTCCATCTACTTGGAGAGCCCCCTAAGACAGGGAAGATGCACCCCACCCCAGCCCCCAGCCTAGCCAGCCTTCACAGCAGGAAAGCTACCATCTTGACTTGAAGAGCCAAGAACCTGCACAGGATGCCATTTCTCTTACTCACTTGTCCCTGGAGGGCTTCTGGGGGCTTTAAATTGTTTTCTTTGTCATCCTCAGGGACACTGAAATATAGAGAAATGAAGGATTTGCCTGGAAGGAACTTGTGACAGTGGCAGGAAGTATTAGCTGCTAACATGAAGGATAGTAAAGTTTTGGGGGTTTTTTAGGTCAGAAGAGATTCCAATGGTCATAATGGTCATCTGCCCCTCAGATTTTAGCCTGAGGTTGTTTATTGCTGCTGCTGTTACTACTAATAAAGATGATTATAGTTTTACTGCATTTAACATTTAAACAGAGCCACCACAGAAGGGATGGGCCTGCTGAGGAGGAGAAGTTTGTTTCTTCAGTCCACAAATGTCAGATGCCTGATGGTCCACTGGATGCTGGGGATCCAGTAGTGGGCAGGTCAGCCCCTGCCCTCATGGAACTTTCCAGCCAAGAGAATATTACAGGCCAGTTCCCCTCCTAGGCACTTGACAGGTTTTAGCTTGTACATTCCTCACAACAAAACCCATGAAGTCGGTACTATCATCAGCCATGTTTTCAGATGAGGAAATTGGCATAAAGTGCATCATACCCAGATCAGAAAGCAAGAAACTGGGAGAAGAGGGATTTGAACCCAGGCTTCTGGCCCCAAAGTTCTCCTTGGAGACCAGGAGACCTGGGATCGTTATCTACACACATGACTGGGGTGGGAGGTACATGGACATGGAAACATTCTGTGTGGCACAGAGGAGAGGCTAGAACTGGGGATGAGAGGAGGGCTGGCAGTGACCACCTGGATTCCAGCAGCCATCCTTGTTACCCAAGGGGCAGCTCGCCCATCAAATGCCCACCCCATTGCCAAGGGAAAAGAGCCCAAGACATCAGAGTCAGGGTGGTCTGTGTGGCTCACCTGACAGTCCATCAGGCTGGGTAGATGGAGTCAGGTATCTTTGAAGACTTCAGGTTCAGAAATGATTCTATGTCCCTATAATCATTAGAGGTAGAGCAGGGGACCTCCAGGCCAGGGACCAGTACTTCCTGTCAAATCAGTGGCAGCATTAGATTAGAAATAAAGTGCATGATAAGTGTACTGTGCTTGAATCATCTTGAAACCATCCCCCCGAACCCCTGGTCCATGGAAACACTGTCTTCCATGAAATCAGTCTCTGGTGCCAAAAAGGCTGGGGACTGCAGAGGTAAGAAGCTGGGGTGGGGGCTGGGGGGCAGAGGCAGAGCAGGTAGGGAAACAAAATTAAAGGGACTATGGGGTCTTTCTTCCTGCCTCAGAATGATGGAGCACACACACTCACTCTCCCGGGTGAAAAAGAGTAACTCATTTACAGAGTGCCCACTGCACTCCATGTTTTACGTGAGTTATTTCTAAAGTATGCAGAGAGTGGCAGCTCAGCAGATCAGCTTGGGGTCAAGACTCTAGAGTCAGAAATCCAAGTGCAGGGAATTCTCTGGTGGTCCGGTGGTTAAGACTCCGTGCTTTCAGTGCTGAGGGCTCAGGTTCGATCCCTGGTCAGGGAACTAAGATCCCTCAAGCCATGTAGCGTGGCATGAAAGAACAAAATGAAGTGATTAAAAAAAAAAAAAAAGTACTTGAGTCACTCAGTATTTTAAAAAAGAAATTCCAAGTGTAAATCCTTCCCCTAGCGCCTCATCTGGAGACCCTGTGAGTGACACTCTACCCACAAGGGGGCCTCTCACTTATTACCACTGTCCTGGACTTTTCTGTCTACCCTGGTACAGAACCTTCTCTCTCTCTTTTTAAAAAATTTTTAAATAGGCTTTAGGGACTTCCCTGGTTGGTCCAGTGGTTAAGACTCCACAATTCCACTAGTTGTAGTGGAGGAGGCACTAGTTGTATCCCTAGTCTGGAAACTAAGATCCCACATGCCTCATGGTACAGTCAAAAAATAATAAAATTTTAAAATAAAGTAGACTTCGTTTTCAAAACAGTTTTAGGTTTACAGAGAAATTAAGAGAGCACAAAGTGCTCACACAGAGCCCACACCCACACCCAGTTTCCGCATTAGTAACGTTATCTGCTATGTTTGTTATAATGAATGGACCAGTATTCAGTTCAGTTCACTTGCTCAGTTGTGTCTGACTCTTCGTGACCCCATGGACCACAGCACGCCAGGCCTCCCTGTTCATCACCAACTCCCGGAGTCTACTCAAACTCATATCCATCGAGTCTGTGATGCCATCCAACCATCTCATCCTCTGTCATCCCCTTTTCCTCCTGCCTTCAATCTTTTCAAATGAGTCAGCTCTTTGCATCAGGTCACCAAAGTATTGGAGTTTCAGCTTCAACATCAGTGCTTTCAATGAACACTAAGGACTGATTTCCTTTAGGATAGACTGGTTGGATCTCCTTGCAGTCCAAGGGACTCTCAGGAGTCTTCTCCAACACCACAGTTCAAAAGCATCAATTCTTCGGTGCTCAGCTTTCTTTACAGTTCAACTCTCACATCCATACATGACTGCTGGAAAAACCATAGCCTGATTAGACAGACTTTTGTTGGCAAAGTAATGTCTCTGTTTTTTAATATGCTATCTAGGTTGATCATAACTTTCCTTCCAAGGAGTAAGCGTCTTTTAATTTCATGGCTGCAGTCACCATCTGCAGTGATTTTGGAGCCCTAAAAAATAAAGTCAGTCACTGTTACCACTGTTTCTCCATCTATTTGCCATGAAGTGATGGGACCAGATGCCATGATCTTCGTTTTCTGAATGTTGAGCTTTAAGCCAACTTATTCACTCTCTTTCACTTTCATCAAGAGGCTCTTTAGTTCTTCACTTTCTGCCATAAGGGTGGTGTCATCTGCATATCTGAGGTTATTGATATTTCTCCTGGAAATCTTGAGTCCAGCTTATGCTTCATCCAGCCCAGCATTTCTCATGATGTACTCTGCATATAAGTTAAATAAGCAGGGTGACAATATACAGGCTTGATGTACTCCTTTTCCTATCTGGAACCAGTCTGTTGTTCCATGTCCAGTTCTAGCTGTTGCTTCCTGACCTGCATACAGATTTCTCAATAGGCAGGTCAGGTGGTCTGGTATTCCCATCTCTTGAAGAATTTTCCACAGTTTATTGTGATCCACACAGTCAAAGGCTTTGGCATAGTCAATAAAGCAGAAATAGATGTTTTTCTGGAACTCTCTTGCTTTCTTGATGATCCAGCGGATGTTGACAATTTGATCTCTGGTTCCTCTGCCTTTTCTAAAACCAGCTTGAACATCAGGAAGTTCATGGTTCATGTATTGCTGAAGCCTGGCTTGGAGAATTTTGAGCATCACTTTACTAGTGTGTGAGATGAGTGCAATTGTGTGGTAGTTTGGGCATTCTTTGGCATTGCCTTTCTTTGGGATTGGAATGAAAACGGACCTTTTCCAGTCCTGTGGCCGCTGCTGAGTTTTCCAAATTTGCTGGCATATTGAGTGCAGCACTTTAACAGCATCATCTTTTAGGATTTGAAATAGCTCAACTGGAATTCTATCACCTCCACTAGCTTTGTTCCTAGTGATGCTTCCTAGGGCCCACTTGACTTCACATTCCAGGATGTCTGGCTCTGAGTGAGTGATCACACCATTGTGATTATTTGGGTCATGAAGATCTTTTTTGTAGTTTTTCTGTGTATTCTTGCCACCTCTTCTTAATATCTTCTGCTCTGTTAGGTCCATACCATTTCTGTCCTTTATTGTGCCCATCTTTGCATGAAATGTTTCCTTGGTATCTCTAATTTTCTTGAAGAGATCTCTAGTCTTTCCCATTCTATTGTTTTCCTGTATTTCTTTGCACTGATCACTGATGAAGGCTTTCTTATCTCTCCTTGCTATTCTTTGGAACTCTGCATTCAAATGGGTATATCTTTCCTTTTCTCCTTTGTTTTTGGCTTCTTCTTTTCACAGCTATTTGTAAGGCCTCCTCAGGCAGCCATTTTTCTTTTTGCATTTCTTTTTCTTGGGGATGGTGTTGATCCCTGTCTTCTGTACAATGTCACGAACCTCCATCCATAGTTCATCAGGCACTCTGTCTATCAGATCTAGTCCCTTAAATCTGTTTCTTATTTCCACTGTATAATCGTAAGGGATTTGATTTAGGTCATACCTGGATAGTCTTGTGGTTTTCTCTACTTTCTTCAATTTAAGTCTGAATTTGGCAATAAGGAGTTCATGATCTGAGCCACAGTCAGCTCCCAGTCTTGTTTTTGCTGACTGTATAGAGCTTTTCCATCTTTGGCTGTAAAGAATATAATCAATCTGATTTCAGTGTCAGTCATCTGGATGTCCATGTGTAGAGTCTTCTCTTGTGTTGTTGGACCAATATTGATACATTATAATTAACTAGATGGTAACATGGTAAAGAATTCACCTGCAAATGCAGGAGATTCAAGAAATGCAGTTTTCTATCCCTGAGCCCAAAACTTTCCCTGGAGTAGGAAACTGGCAACCTACTCTTAGTGTTCTTGCCTGAAAAATGGACAGAGGAGCCTGGAGGGCTGCAGTCCATGGGGTCACAAAGAGTCAGACACGACTGAGCGCCTGGGCACACACATGATTGACTAAAGTCCGTATTTTATTCAGATTTCCTTAGCTTTTCCCTTTTTCTGTCTTAGGACCACATCCTGGATCCCACAGGACATTTTGTCATCACATCTCCTGAAACTTCTCTTATCTGGGACAGCTTGCTTAGGCTTTCCTTGTCTTTGATGACTTTGACAGTTCAGGAGGACTAGTCAGCAATGCTCTAAAGCATCTCTTACTCTGGACTGGTCACATGATTTTCTCATAGTCTTGGGGAGGAAAACACAGAGATGAAGGGCCCTTCTCATGTCAGCATATTAAGTGCACATGCTCTCCACGTGACTTATCACTAATCCTGTTGACCTTGATCACCTGGCTGAGTGACAGAGGGACTTTTCTCTTGATTCATCCAGCAAAGACATCGAGTACCTGCTAACGGCCAGATGCTGCATTAGAGGCTTGGATTAAAACATTAAGAAGACAAGCTTTTGCCCCCAGTACGTTTATGACCCAGTAGGGCAGGCCGGTGGATATACAAAGAATTGCTGTAGAATGTGTCTCGGGGGACTTCCCTGGTTCTGCAGTGGTTCAGAATCTGCCTCCCAGTGCAGGGGATGTGGGTTCAATCCCTGGTGGGGGAACTAAGATCCCACATGCCTGGTGCAGGTAAGCCCGTGTGCTGCAGCTACTGAGCCTGTCAGCCTCAACTAGAGAAACTCATGTGCCACAGCAAAGATCCAGTGCTGCCAAAAGAAACCCAAAAGTGTGTGTTGGGCTGGGGTGTAGGGTTAGATATTTTCAGAGAGAGGGGAGAAAAGTGAGCCCGCATACTGGGGGCGGTGGGGTGGGGGGATTTACCAGGAAAGAGTTCACCAGAAAAAGTCTGTTCCTTTTTATGGGTGAATACTATTCCGTCATATAGATAGACCACATTTCACTTACCCATTCATCCACCAATGGACATTTGGGTTGTTTCCACTTTCTGGCTATTGTGAACAATTGTATACAGGTTTTCATGTGGATGTATATTTTCCGTTCTCTTGGGTAGAATTCCTAGAAGTGGAATTGCTGGGTCATATTGCTAACACTTTTTTTTTTTTTTTAAGAGACAGCCTATTTATTTATTTGACTGCACTGGGTGGGCCTTAGTTGCAGCACACAGGATCTTTTCAGTTGCATCATAAAGGATCTTTAGTTGCAGCATGTGGGATCTAGTTCCCCAAATCGGGACCAAACCCCAGTCCCCTGCACTGGGAGCATGGAGTCTTAGTCACTGGACCACCAGGAAAGTCCCATATTGGTAACTGTCTACCTTTCTGAAGAACTGCCAGACTGTTTTCCACTCTTGTTGTTCAGTCGCTAAATCATGTCCTAATCTTTGCTACCCCAAGGAGTGCAGCACACTAGGCTCCGCTGTCTTTCACTGTCTCCCAGAGTTTGCTCAAACTCATGTCCATTGTGTTGGTGATGCAATCCAACCATCTCATCCTCTGTTGTCCCCTTCTCCTCCTGCCCTCAATCTTTCCCAGCATCAGGGTCTTTTCCAATGAGTCAATTCTTTGCATCAGGTGGCCAAAGTATTGGAGCTTCAGCTTCAGCATCAGTCCTTCCAATACATATTCAGGGTTGATTTCCTTTAGGATTGACTGGTTTGATCTCCTTACAGTCCAAGGGACTCTCAAGAGTCTTCTCCAGCACCACAATTTGAAAGCACCAATTCTTCAGTGCTCAGCCTTTGTTATGGGCCAACTCTCACATCCATCCATGACTACTGGAAAAACCATAGCTTTGACTATGCGCACCTTTGTGGGCAATATGATATCTTTGCTTTTTATGCTGTCTAGGTTTGTCATAACTTTCCTTCCAAGGAGAAAGAGTCTTTTAATTTCCACTGTGCCTCATCTTTTATTCCATGGGTTTCTCTCAATCAGTCATAGTAAGCTCGGGTGATCATTTCTAAGTCTCTTCTCCTCCCTGTTCCACATGCTCTGGGCGGGCAGGGGGCTGTGTCTCTCTTTGCCCAGCAGTCTTCAGTCCTCACCTCGGTGAGGTGAGGAAAAAGAAGGGAAAAGCTAGGGACATGGGTGTCACAATCACAGACAAGCCTTTCTGTTCATTTAAGTCCTGAAAACACCACCACCAAGGGCCTGAAGGGATAAGGGCCAAGGCAAGGCCTGTGGAAGAAGGGGCCTCTCGCTGGGCTGAGACAGAGGGGGAGCCCCAGGAGGCCAAGGAGCCCAGTGTCTCAAAACTATATGGGAGTGGACTTTGAGAAGGAGAAAGTGTAGGGGATTTCCCTGGTGGCCCAGTGGTTAAGACTCCAAGCTCCTAGTGTAGTGGGCACGGGTTCCATCCCTGGTCAGGGAACTAAGATCCCACAAGTCACATGGCATGGGAAAAAATTATATTAACAGAAAAAAAAAAAGTATCAGGAGGAAGAAGCATGGTTGTCAGTGTCCAAACGCTCCTGCAAAGGAGGAGAAAAGAGAGGTAGAGGGACCCTGGCATCTGGACCTTTTTGTACCAGCCCCACCCCACCCCTGGCCCCAGCTCACCAGCAGTCTCCTCCCACTCCTCTGGCTTGGCTCAGCCTCCAAAGCCATGCAGCCAGCGTTTGGGGGCATGGAGGGTAGTGGTGCCAGCAGAGGCTGTGTTAGGTGGCCCACCACCCACTCTTTAGGCCGGGACCCTGCTTTGGGTGGCCACAGTGGAGCAGAAACAAAGGGCATTGAAGTTGAAGCTCTTGAGAGGCTGGGACCCCAGACCTGGACGGTCTGTGTGTGGATCTCAGAAGCTAGTGGCTCCTCAGCACTCGAGGGGACCTGCCTTGTCTCTCTGTCTCTGTGCCCAGCCAGCAAAGGGTGGGACGGCTGCATATGCCCTGAGGAGGTGGGGGCTCATTCACCTGGTTCCACTCCACATCCCTGTCCCTAGGACAGTGCAGGCCCTCAGACAACACCCAGTAAGTGCCAGGGGAGGAGAGGCTGAGCCAATAAGAGTCCAGGTGCTCGGAATAGAGGGGGGTGGGAGACAGGCCTCCTCACAGAGCTCCGAGGGCAGAGAGCCCGCATCCATTCCTGTCTACTGGATTCAGGCATGGGGAGCCTTGGTCAGTGCAGGAAGGGTGTGTGTGAGTGTGTATGTGTGCGTGTGTGGGCAAAGGGGTGTGTGGGTGTAAGATAGCGTGTGAATGTGTATCTGAGTGTGTAGGCGTGCGATTGTGTGTGTTTCAGAGCATGTGTGCATGAGCATGCAAGACTGTGTATTAGTGTATCCGTGTATTGATATGTGAGATGGTTTGTGAGTGGGAATAGATCTGAGTGTGTGGGGTGTGAAGTGTGGGTAAATGTGAGTGTGTGAGTGTGAAGTAATGTGCGTGCATCAGCTTTCAGGCTGCACAGTGTTTAAAGAGTTGGGGGTGAGTCAAGAGAAAGTGCCTGAGGGATTGGAAGATCCCACCTCTCAGACCGCACATTTCAGCACTGAGTATGGGATCAGGTTTATTTCTTGTGTGAAATACACATTAATATGTGATAAGTATCTGAGCAAACTCTGCGAGCAGATGGCCCGAGTTGTTTCTTTTCATCAGAAACCCAGAGCTGAACCACTGGGCTCTTTTCAGGCCAGGGTGTTGGGTAGTGGGGGTAGGGTGGGGGAAGGCAATGCACTTCTGAGATTAGGGTTCCCCTGGGCACAGCAGGGAAACAGTGGGCCCCAGCCCCAGCCACATGTGGCCTTTGTCCCCGAGCCCCACATGCCTCCTCAAATCCAGCTGTGCTTCCAGGGCTCTGATCCTTCTCTCCACCTCTCCTCTCCCACCCCAGTCCTGATGTCAGGAAACCCACACAGCCTTTCCTGCCCCTGCCTGCCCACAGAGAGCCTTCCAAGTCAGCACTTCTTGTCCGCAGCCCATCTCTGTCCCGCAGCCACAGACTGACTCTGCGGGAAGCCCCAAGCGGCCCCCACGGTCCCTCTCTCAGGAATGATCAGCTCCTGGCTTGGAGGTGTATGTGGCTTGGTCTTCAAGGCAGGTGGTCCCCGGGCCAGGCAATGGGAGGAAAAGTTCTTCCAGTTCTGAGGGGAGCCATCACCTCAAGTTTGTACTGCTCACTAAAGCTAGAGCCCTTGGTGCCCACCCAACTCGGGGGGCCCTCGGGGGCCAGAGGGAGAACCAGTTCCCTGGGGAGCCACAGAGTCCTGGGGTGAGAGAGTTCTGGGCACCCCTACGAGGTGAAAGAAAAATGGTGTCCCCCTTCCACCCCATGACAGCCCTGGGAAAGGAGACTAGAATCAAGTGCATGGCCAGGGTCAAGTCCCACCGACCTGTGGGCTTGCAGGTGTTGGTAGGGGGCTGAACTTGGGCTGTGGGAAGGTGCCCAGTGACCTGAGGGTGCCAGGCAGCTATGTTTTTGTCCTGTCACTGTCCTGCTGCCACCTAGGGGACAAGATGCCCCTTCTCCAGAAACTGGCCAAGAGCCCCTCTGTGGTTGAGCTGTCCGAACCCTCACTGGGGTCCAAGGGAGCCTCACTTCAGACGCTGGTCCATTTGAGTCCAGAGCCTCTGTTTTTGGCATAGTGCTGAGCCACCTCTCCTGGGGCTGGCAGAGGGGAGATGCCAGTGTCCCTGAAGCTCCCAGGAGGGTGGGATCACACCCTCCACAGGCAGAACAGCAGAGATGGGCCAGCATCAACCTGGTACATGGCAGGCCAAGATCAGGACACCGACCAGAGCCTGTGCCTCGCTCTGCGGCCGCCAGAGCACAGATTCCCAGCACTTGGACGTGCCCCTGGCTTCCCAGCCCAGGAAGAGTTGGCTCTTCTGGCCATTGGCAGCACCAGACAATTAACAGTAGAGAATAATTGCTTTCTGGCTGTGCCAGCAGCCCACTCTGGTTGATGAGACAGGGCAGGTCGGATGCTGAGGCAGGGCTCTCAGGTCAGACCACAGCTGGGGACAGGGACCAAGGCTGACTAGAACAGGCACCAGAGCAGGGACGTCTGCAGGTCCTGGCAGGGGCCCTGAGTAACAAGCAGCCTTGGCCCCTGGCCCTGCTGAAGACTCAGGGGTGTCTGCTGAGAGTTGGTGTCCATGCCCAGGGAGAGCAGAATAGCACAGGCCCTGGCCGTGGCCCTCCTTACTCCTCGCTGGCGTCTGCACCATAAAAGTGGGGAGCCTAGTAGCCAGCACCTGGAGCAGAAGGAGCTAGCAACTGGACCGGGGTGCCTGGGACAAGGGGTGACCAAGTGGACAGACCCAAGGTGGGAAGCCTGGGGTGAGGAGATGTCTCAGGTGATCAGCAGGCTCACTGGTCCAGAGCCAGCAGGACAGGGCGGGCACCCCTCCCAGTGCTGATCACGCATCTCTGGTCCCCAGACAGTTCTGTGACCTGACCCTGCTCACAGCTGAGGAGCCTGACCGCCATGGCGAGCCCCACTCTGAGCCCCGACTCCTCATCCCAGGAGGCCCTGTCAGCCCCCACCTGCTCCCCCACCTCTGACTCCGAGAACCTCAGCCCCGATGAGCTGGAGCTGCTGGCCAAGCTTGAAGAGCAGAACCGGTGAGTTGGTCCCTGGGGGACCAGGTGGGTACAGCCTGGGCCCCAAACGGAAGCTCCTGGGTGTCCCCTGCACTCAGAGCCCTAGGCCAAGTAACACTTCCACTGAGGCTAGCATTTGCCATCACCTCCCAACAGACGTTCTCCCATTCAGATGAGAAGATCATGGGATCAGGGCCCAGTGAGCCCCGCCTGCACTTTCAGGCCTTTGTTGTAGGAAAGCGTAAAGCTTCTGACTCTGGAACTGGCCCTTCCCAACCTTCTTCTCTGGCTCAGCCCCTGTTTTAAAGTGTGGGTTTTATTATTATGCCAGGAAGTCGAGGCCAGCAGATCAGGAGATGACCCCAGGAAGTCTGGGGACTTCCCTGGTCAGCATTTAGAATGCTGAGCTTGGGTTCAATCCCTGGTTGGGGAACTAAGATCCTGCATGCCATGTGGTGAGGCCAAAAAAAAAAGACAGTTTGTTACTCACAGATTCCAAGAGGAGGGGCACAGCGCACCACGAACCCTGTAGGGCCACCCGGGGAAGCACCAGGACCAGTCAGGAGGCAGAGGGAGTGAGAAAAATGTAGGTGAGAGCTTTTATTGTGGTTTCCGCCAGGAGTGGTGAGGCAGTGTAATCAGGGTTAGGACTGGCTAGTCTGAGTAACTTCAGCAAGCTGGGGCACAGGGTCTGGGCCTATTAGTCTAGAATCCGGCCCTGGGTAATTAGGGCAGAGGACAGTGGCCCTGAGTGCTAGCACCTAACAGAGGTGGTTGGTTTGTGGACTCTGGATTGGTTGGTTTGCATATGATAGGTGCACTGACAAGCAAGTCTGTAACCATTTCTGCCGATCTGCTAGGCCTGGGAGGGGCTATCCCTCCAGGGTCAGGGAGGCCCCAGATGTTAGAGCATCAGAAACAGCTGGTTAATGCAGCCTCTTGTGAGCCGTGGGCCCCCAGCTAGCCACTCACCCTCTCTGTACCTCATCTGTAAACACATCTTAACAAAGCCTGCCCCTCGGGACTAAATGAGCTGATCCCCAAGCTTCTCAGCCCAGGGCACAAAGTGGGACACATGCATGGCAGCCTCTCCAGGGACCCAGGATCAAAACCAGGGCTCAGAGAGGTTAGAGCACCAGCCAAGGTCACACAGCAAGTGCCATGCAGGAAGAACAACTAAGACCCAATCTGGGACCCTAGGGAGGAGGGGCTGGGCTCTCTGGGGTCCAAGAGCTGGGGCTGGAAGTACCTGCAGCCACCCCTCACCCCCTGCCTGCCCACCTAGGCTGCTGGAGGCCGACTCCAAGTCCATGCGCTCCATGAATGGCTCCCGGCGGAACAGTGGCTCCTCGCTGGTGTCCAGCTCCTCAGCCTCCTCCAACCTGAGCCACCTGGAGGAGGACACGTGGATTCTGTGGGGCCGGATAGCCAACGAGTGGGAGGAGTGGCGACGCCGGAAGGAGAAGCTGCTGAAGGTGGGGGGACTGTGGGCCCGGGGCAGGCTGGTCAGTGGCTGGGGGCGGGCAAGGTCCAGGGCTGGAGGTGTGCCTGGTGGAGGGTGGGGAGGAGGGAGAGTGGGCGGGGCTGGCCTCCCAGACACCCCCACCTGCTTCCCACCCGTGTGCTCCGTGACAGGCTGGAGCACTGTGGCACTCTGTGCCATGAGGTGGCTTAGCCAAGCTCTCTGGGCCTCCGGGGAGGCGTGGACAGGCCCCATCTCCAAGGCCCGGCTGGACGGCCCTGGGGAGGCCACTCTGGGACTGGATCCAGCCCGGTCTTCCGCTCCCCCTCTGACCGGTCTCCAGGAGCTGATCCGCAAGGGCATCCCACACCACTTCCGGGCCATCGTCTGGCAGCTCCTGTGCAGTGCCACAGACATGCCGGTTAAGAACCAGTACTCAGAGCTGCTCAAGATGTCGTCCCCCTGCGAGAAGCTCATCCGCAGGGACATCGCCCGCACCTACCCAGAGCACGAGTTCTTCAAGGGCCAGGACAGCCTAGGCCAGGAGGTCCTCTTCAATGTCATGAAGGTGAGCCCTGGCCCTGGAGAGATGCCCTGTGGTTGCCAGCCCGGTGGGACCCCGCCCTGACTCCCGTGCGTTCCCGTGCAGGCCTACTCGCTGGTGGACCGGGAGGTGGGCTACTGCCAGGGCAGTGCCTTCATCGTGGGCCTGCTGCTCATGCAGGTAGGTGGCCTGGGCTAGCCCAGCCCGCTCTGTCGGTCCCCACCTCTGTCGGAGGTGGACAGAAGCAAGTGTTCCCTCCATCAGTGTAGGCCTGGGGTCAGAGCTTCCCCCTGCCCGCCTGTGACCTCTGACAGTCTCCCAACCAAGCACAGAAGGCTGGCAGCTGGTCCTGACCACTATCCCATCCTGCTCGGTCACCTGCCAGGGTCAGATGAGGAACCCAGGTGGGAGACTTGGTTTGGCCAGTGCAGTGTTTATGGGGCTGGGGGTTTCCTGTGGAGGCTCTGGCAGGCTCAGGAGGGGAGAATGGTGGGGACTGGACGAGAGGCTGCCTCCACCGTGGGCTCTGGGGTTCAAGTCCCAGCTCCACTGTTTCTTGCCAGGCGGCCTTGGGCTCGCGACTTCAGCCTCTAGATGCTTCCCATCAGTGAAACGGGGACTTTATTGACCGGAGGTTTGCCATGGGGGTCCAGGCAGCCTGGCACCATCTGTGTTCAGTCAAAGTAAACAGCAGAAACAAGCAAAGTCAGGAGAAGAGCAGCAGGCACCCCCTCCCATGCTACCCCCACTCAGAGACACCCCCTGCCCCCAGATGCCCGAGGAGGAGGCCTTCTGTGTGTTCGTGCGGCTGATGCAGGAGTACCGCCTACGAGAGCTCTTCAAGCCCAGCATGGCCGAGCTGGGGCTCTGCATCTACCAATTTGAATACATGCTACAGGTGAGCAGGCCCAGGTGGTCATGCCCACCCACTCTGCCCCCCCATACCCTGCCAGCCCACACTCACGGGTGCTGACCTTGGCCCTCCCAGGGAGTCTCTTCGACTGAAAATTCCAGGCCTGAGAACCCACCCAGACATACCAGGGCAGAAAGGGGTCCTACTCCCCAGGGGGCTGTGGAGCACTGCCTGAAGGATGCTTCAGGGGCCAGTCCTTACAGTGGGGGCTTCTCAGAACTCAGGGTTCCCAGAGTCATTCAGGCCAGGATGGAGAGGTTGGCCTGCCTCAGACACACCCCCACACTGTCCCTTTCTATCTGCTCCCCAGTGTGGTGGAAGGGGGAAAGTGTTGTCTGCCTGCCTTTGCTGATTACTAGAGAGCTGTAGCCGCCTATTTATAAATAGTAGCCCCCGCAGGGCCCGCTCCTGGCTGGCAGACAGCACCGGTGTACACACACACACACACACACACACACACACACACACACACACACACACACGCACGCACTCTGGCCTGCTCCGGAAGCCGGTTGCAGGTGGAGCTGTGTGGCTGGGCACCAGTGGGCAGGATGCCTCTGGTTGTGAAAGCCCGCTCCTCAGGCCTGGAGGACCAGGAGGTGCTGTCGGTCAAGGGGACCGGAAATGCCAGCCAGCAGGTGGCCCAGGGCCACAGAGAAAGAGCCGAGAGCTCCCGTGGCAAAGTAGCTGGCCACCACCAGAGAGTCCCTGAGTCCAGAGGAGGCCCAGGGCAGGCCAGGGGACAGCCAAGGGTCCGTTCTTCCTGTGAAGGACCAGCAGGGCCTCCTAACATCTCCAGCCTCAGTTTCCCCAGTTTCTGTCACTTTCCAGCTGTCTAAAGTTCAGGCCAATCAAACATCCCTTAAGCATGTCTGGGCACAAAATGTAGAGCATTGTTGGGGGTGGTGGTGAGCCTCCCCGGGAAGCTGGGCCGCCTGCTGTCCCTGCCTGGGTCCCCCCTCGTGCTGCTCAGAGCTCTGGGGTGCTTCTGCCCCACCCAGGGACAGTGTGGCAGGGGGGCTGCCCAGGGTAAGTCAGGGAAGGCTCCCTGAAGATGCAGGCACTTCCGGGTAGAGGGAACCTGAGGGTGTGGACTGCTGTGCCCAGCACCCTCCTCATGGTGTCTGGCCTCCTCCCTGACCCCAGGAGCAGCTCCCGGACCTGAACACCCACTTCCGCTCCCAGAGCTTCCACACGTCCATGTATGCCTCGTCCTGGTTCCTCACACTCTTCCTCACCACCTTCCCACTGCCCGTTGCCACCCGTGTCTTTGACATCTTCATGTACGAGGTAAGGACCCCTTCTTCTCCTGGGCACTCTGGATGGAGTGACTCAGGTCCCCACTGGAAATGATCCCAGGGCTCAGGGAGGGCTCAGAGGCCCCTGGGAAAGCAGAACTGGAGATGCACTGCCCCCGCTGCCTTTGCAGGGCCTGGAGATCATCTTCCGGGTGGGCCTCGCCCTGCTGCAGGTGAACCAGACGGAGCTGATGCAGCTGGACATGGAGGGGATGTCCCAGGTGGGCAGGGGTCCAGGGTGGTGGGTTTGCCCCCAGCAGGGGCACCTGGGCAAGTGAACCCTTCCTGAAAGATGGGGAGACCCTGGACTTCCTGAGTGCCCTGATCCTTTCCTATCATCTCTGCCCCCTAAGATCTCCCTGAAGGGCCAGGGCTGAGGCGGGGGCAGTGCCTGAGGAGCCCCCAGCTCTGCCAGAGTTGGGCCAGGGCCAGCAGCCTGGCAGCAGGGAGAGAAGAATGCCAAGCCCGGAAGTCCACCCCCCTTCACCTGCCCCCAGCTCCAGGTCCCCTAGAGCCTAATGTGACAAATAGCAATACTAGCCACACCTGGAGGCCTTGGGTGTGGTTTCAGCCCCAGCAACTAGGTCAGACGAAGGCCCAGGAGGGAGTGAGGGTCTGGGGCTGACCCTCCCCTTGCCTGCCCCGGCTAGCTGCCCTGCCTGCGGAGAGAGGCCAGCCTGCTTCTCACTGCCATGTCCCCATCATGCAGGCCCCTGCCCCCTCCCAGTGTTCTCCAGCTGGTGGTTTGGGGAAGAATGCACAAAGGCCACAGTTGTGTTCACGAACACGGGCACCCATTGTCCGCAGCTGCCAGAGGGGGCCAGCTGGGCTGTGGAGCCCAGCCCAGTCCCAAGCCGCAGAAAGCTATGTCCACCGGCAGCGTGCGCTTAAACTCTGCGTGGAGGCCCCAGGGGCCCTGGGCGAGCAGGCAGGCCCCCAAGGGCTCCTTCTTTCAGCTTCCTCCCTGCCACCCTGATCCTTCAACCTCTTCCATCTCTTTTCACTGCCCTGGGTCAGCGGCATGGCTCCCCCTGCCCCCGCCATGAAGGACCCTCTTCTCAGACCCCACCCCAGCCTTCCCCCTCAGGAGTTCCTGAAGCCTGCTTCTCCTGCAGACAGAAGTCCTGGCCACAGGCAGCTCCTTCTCACAATTCCTGCTTCTCATACTTGCTCATTCGATCCACATACACTGATGGAGCGCCCACAGAGGGCCAGGCCATGCAAGGCCCCAGGCCAACGGGCTCTGGCTGACACTTCTGGCATGCCCAGGCCCCTCCTCCAGGGAAGCAGGGCCTCCCACGGGCTTGGGTGGCCCCAGGTGGTCAGGGCCCACATGTCAGTGACCACCCATGTCCCCACAGTACTTCCAGAGAGTGATCCCCCATCAGTTCGACAGCTGTCCAGATAAGCTGATCCTCAAGGCTTACCAGGTCAAGTACAACCCCAAGAAGATGAAGAGGTCAGTAGCGGGCATCCGGGGTGCAGGCAGTAGGGGGGTCCCTGAGAGTGGGACAGTGAGCACATCGGCCCTCCCCTCTCTCTGCAGGCTGGAGAAGGAGTATGCGGCCATGAAGAGCAAGGAGATGGAGGAGCAGATTGAGATCAAGGTGAGTTCAGGTGGGATGGGCCAGGCTGGGGCAGGATGCCCCGGAAGCCCCCTGATGAGGGTGGCCCCACCCAGCATGGGCCACACAGCAGGGTGTCCCATGGCCTCAAGGGGTGATCCCTTGGCCCAGCTGCCCTTTCACTCACCACCAGGCCACACAGAGTGAGAGCCACCCCCACCCCCTGAACTGGGGACATGGTTTAACAGGTGGACAGTTCCCTGGGCCCGGAGATTCAACTCCCAGCCCTCTCCCTTCCCTGAGGTCAGGCAGAAAGTTCCAACCCTCTCATCACAGGATCTGGTCACCTGGCTACCAGCCCCATGCTTAGGTGACCTGGGGGATTTCCAAAAGTCACCTCATTAACATAACAAGTGACACCTTGATTCCTTTCTAAGAAAATTCCCAGGGTTTTAGGAGTGCTGTGCCAGGACCAGAGATGAAGACCAAATATATATTCCTGGTAGGTCACAATATCAGAGGGGCTTTCCTGGGCATGCAGAGCCTCTATACACAGACTCCCTTCCATCTCCTTCCCTCTGCTTTTGACCCTCCAGATGTGATCTTGGTTATCTCTCCACAGGGATCTAGCAGGCACCTACTATGTGCCAGAATCATGGCAGAGACTGAGGGCCCCCAGTCCAGTGGGGGTGGGGGTCAGACACAGATGCAAACCCCAACACAGCCTGGCTCTGTCTTCTTCAGGGACAGATTCCCACAGTGCCTGGGCCTGGCGTCCCACAGACCAGAGTTCAAATCTCAGCTCTACTACAAACCAGCTGGGTGACCTGCCAGGAACGTGAATGCACCTCTCTGAGCCTCAGTGTCCCCTTCTGCAAAATGGGGATGACACTTGCTCTACTGTTCAAATTATTATTATGAACCACCACCATCATCCCAACTTCCTCTCAAAAGACAGAAACAGAACCTAGATGATAATCCAGGTTACCTGCTGCCCATATCTGAGTGGGGAAAGAGGACCTTATTGTCCTGGCCCTGTTGGTAGGTTTTCTGAGAAACAATTCTGTGTCCTAAACTTTTAAGCATCTCCCTTTCTCAGGAATGGCAGCATTACTGATGCACCAGTCCAAACATGTACATGTGTCTTGCTCATGCAGACAAGGGCATGCTCTCACCTGGTGGCCAAGAGGGCTCAGCAGTAGGGAGGGATGCAGCAGACCCTCAGACCACATGTCCAGCCTGGAAATGTCCCACAAGACAAGCCTGAGCACCCCCAAGGGCAGGGCAGGACAGATGCCTTCTCCCTTGTCCCTGCCCTGTGCTCTTTCACCTTTTGCCTGTTTTAAAGCAAACCTGAGATTTGTTTTCATCAAGTACAGTGAGGTGACAAACACAGACAACCGCCTTTAGAAGGACAGTTTGTTACTCACAGTTCCCAGAGGGGCGCACCTCTGCTGTGTGTGCAGGGCCACATGGGGAAGCATCAGGGCAGGGCAGGAGAAAAGTCTGGGCCAGAGCCCGTGCTGGGATTTCCATGGGAAGGGTTGGGTCAGGGTTCAAGAGGGTGTGTAGGCAGATTCAAGAGAGTCAAGATTGGCTGGTTTGAATAATTTCCAGGGCTCTGGCCTATAGGAGTGGTCACCACCTGTCCTGGGACAATTGAGGGCATGGGAAATAATGGTTTGTGTGTGAGAGGTAAGGGAGGTAGGCAGGGGTGTGACCGCTTAGTGTGTAGAAGGCAGACCAGCAGGCATGCTGTCTACTGTCCCTAGGAATTAACTAGTCCTAGGAGCAGCAGTATCACCGGGATTAGCAAGGCAGCAGGATATCAAAGTATCAAAAATACAGAACAAAAAACTTTTCAGTACTGTGATTAGTACGTAGGCCCCCACAGTCCTTGTTCACACCCTATCGGGTTTTCTCCTGGGAGGAAGAGGAGCAAGGTGAGGTGTGGTCAGCACACTCAGCTCCTCCAAGGATGGCTGAGCTTGGCCATCCGTGCGTTGAGGCCAGAAAGTAGACAGAACCCAGGGGTCAGGGGTCAGGACTCTGGTTCTGGATTCCTGTGACGGACAGAGACCCAGGCCTGCAACAGCTCTGACTCCGGCAAGCCAGGAGCCTCCGGCAAGACCCTGCCTGCCTCCAACTCAGTTTCTCTTGACATGAGTCAGCGCCCATCAATCAAGTCTGTGATCCTCTCTGACATAGCTGCTTCCAGGGTGTGTTCTGCATGTTTCCATCACCTTCTTCTCTCCGGAAGAATGTCCTGTGTGATACACAGGGAAGCAGGACTCTCGCTGACCTGCTGATGGAAATGATTTCTGTACCCACTGCTTAAAGGACTCGGGGGTAGAAACTAGGGGTGAGGCGGATGTCAACCTCCCCCGCTTCCCAGAAGGCTGCGGGGAAACCTACAACCACGAGTACCCCCACCAAAACCACCAGCACAGCATGGAAGGTGGAAGGAAGACTGCCTTGAAAATTAGAGGGGGTGGGGGCAACGGTGACAACTGTCGGGCGCAGCTGGTTCTCAAAGGGACGCAGAAATGTAGTCATCAACAGCACGCACGTTCGCAAGACCCCTTTCCTTTCCTGGACCTAGACTCCAAGTCTGTCCTCTAAGCCCTGGGGCTCAAATCCAAGCCGTGAGGGGTGGGGACTGTCTGCCAGCAGCTTCCCCCAGAACACAGAAGGCTCTGCCCTTGACAGGCCCAAGGCGACTCCACAGGAGGACACGGGTGCTGACTGCCCCCTCCATACCCCCTCACACAGTGCATATCCACCCAAGCCATCACATTGGTTTTCCTGAACCAAGATTTGTTTGTTTTTTTTTTTTAAATACCTAGTGGGCCATTCCAAATGAGAATTGGCCTTGACTGTTTTATGGAATCACTAACTTGGACCATTAAACGCTGGTGCCCTCCTGCCTGAAGATGGCCTGGCTCCAAGGGGACAGACTTCTGGGTGCACAGGAGCAGGACATGGGGCTCTGACGCACTCTTCCCTCTTCCCCCCACTACAGAGGCTTCGGACGGAGAACCGGCTCCTGAAGCAGCGGATCGAGACCCTGGAAAAGGTGAGGGGTGCAGCCGCCAGCCTGTAGCACCAAACCCTCCCAGTCCTGAGCAGGACCTAGCAGCCGGAGGGCCGGCCAGCCAGCCTCCTGCCCCAGGCACGACCCCACCCTAAACTCCCACCATAAATCCCACAGGCCCCACCATGTGTTTCCCTGAGACTTCGGCTGCTGTGTAAATTGGGGACCAAGGGGAAGCTTTGCCTGAAGGGGGACTGAGTTATAACCCCATTAACTGCAAACACAGAAATCCATTTGGGTCTGGCGCCCTCCCGGGCTGCCTGGGTGTGGGCTGCTTTGACAAAAGAAAGGAGAACAGGGTGGCTGTGCACCATGGAGGGGGTGCCATAGCCTTGACCCTTGCCCCCAACCTGTTTTTAAATATGAGAGTAGAGACGGGGGCTCTCAACTTCCAGCTCCCTGCTCAGTCTCACTTGACCCACTACTGACCGCAGGTGGAATTTGTCCTTGGCCCAAAGCCTTGAGTCTTTTTCTGCCTCCAAATTAAAACTGCACTCACGGGGCCCAGGGCTCCCCCGCCAACCCTCTTCAGGTGAGGCCCCAGCCCCGCAGCTCCCATGGGTGACCCTGCCCCCACCCCCTATTCACACACAGACTCCTCCCCAGGACGGAGCTTGCTCTGGCTTTGGTCTTCCTCCCGGCCCTCTCCTGCTGGTTCTCTGGTTCTCCGGTCTCACTCCTCTCTCCCGCTTCTAGAGATAGCCCACCGCGTTAGTGACATGTGGTTCTTGTCTGTCTCCCCTCTCCTGTCCCCGCGCCTTCTGCTCTGCCTCCTCCCCCTGTCGCTCGGAACCCCTCCGCCGGGTAGGAGAGCGCTGCTCTGGCTGATAGGTTAATACAGGTACTGTAGCTTTTCCTCTCCCTCTCCCACTTCTTCCCAGTGCCCACACATGACCACCAGACACCTCTGCCCTGGCCGCTGCCATCCCTTGGGGGAGGAGGGGGGAGGGGGCAGGCCTGGCGCTGTGCATGGGGGCGGCTGGGGACCGCTTCTCCAGGAGACAGAGGCTTCCCTCTGGGGGAGGGGGCATGCGTGTGAAGGCCTGGTGCCTGTGGGCGCGTGTGAGCGTGCACGCAATGCACAGGTTTCCTCTCTCCAGGGGACCCTGGTAGGGATAAGGGTGGGGACCCTGAGGCTACATTAGCAACAGGCCCTGGTTGGTGTGTGCACAGCTGAGCCACCCCAACACACACACACACACACACACACACACTCCCCTACCCCTTATGGCCCCTCACGCTCTTCTCTGCTCCAACCTGCAAGGCCTGTCCTCTTCTCTCACTCGCCTGCTTCTGCTGCTGCCTCATCCTGAATGGCTTTCTCTGGAAGCTCCTGCCTCACCACCTGGTGGCTCTGAGCCTGGAATGGGGGGCCTAAATTGGGGGTTGAGGGGATGAGGCTGGGGAGTCTTAGTCTTGGGCAGGTGGAACTCTGGGGGCCAGGACTGAAGAAGATTGGGGGAGAGGTGTACCCCCCAGCCTGGCCCCCAGGAGCCCGTCCTGAGCCTCCTGGCCCTCGGCTGTCCCCAGATCCCCGTCATTCCCAGCAGAGCCTGGCCTCTGCTGTGCTGTCCACCCTAAGTGGACAAGGACTTATTTCTCCTTACCTGGGACAGAGGCTGCAAGCCAGAGCCTGGGTCCCGGGTGGGTCTGTTCCTCCAGGTTCCTCCTGGTTCCTGTTCCTGCCTGCCCCCCCAACATCCCCAGGCCCTAGGGGGCACCCCATCCCAGGCTCTTGAGTGTGGGAGGTCCTCCTCCTCCCACCCCGCCTCCACCCTCTCTGGGCCTCCCCACTGGCAGGCCCCAGGCAGAGCTGGGGGTGTGAGCAGAGAGTCACGGCACCTCATCCTCGCTGTCCTCAGGGGCAGGTGACACGCGCACAGGAGGCAGAGGAGAACTACGTCATCAAGCGGGAACTGGCTGTGGTGAGGCAGCAGTGTAGCTCGGCAGCCGAAGACCTGCAGAAGGCGCAGAGCACCATACGGCAGCTGCAGGAGCAGCAGGTACCAGGCCGGTGGCGGGGCCCAGGGCCAGGCCACGCCCTATGCCTGGCTGCCTGCAGAGCTCTGGGGCACCTGGCCCCAATCAGCCCTGGCCCTCCTGTTCCTTCCTTGGGGACAGGGGACCCAGAGTCTCCTCCAGCCCCACACCCGGGGCGATCCTGTGGTTTCCCTTTCCCACCCCGCAGTGGGGCATCCGGCCTACCATATTACCACACTGAGGGCAAGACAGTCAGCCTCCACCCATCCCCCAACTGTCCCTGCAGGGACCCCGCCCTCCACTGATAGATCTGTGATTCCTTGGGGGAGCCTTGATGTCTCCCCAGGGTCTGAAGGGCTGTTGGGCTGTTACCAAACCAAACCTAGGTCCACTCATCTGACATGCAGCAAAACCAGCTACCAACACGGCTTGTGGTGAAGGAAACCACAGCATCTTCTGCAAACAAGGAGAAAGGGCAGCTCATGCTCAAAAGAACCCAGAAAGTCCCTGATGCCTTTTCAGCAGGGGATTTTTTAGTATTTTCATTTATTTATCTGGCTGAATCAGGTCTTGGTAGTGGCACTCGGGACCTTCCGTCTTCACTGCAGCACGTGGGATCTCTAGTTGCAGCATGTGAACTCTTAGTGGTGGAATGTGGCATCTGGGTCCCCAACCAGCGATCAAACCCAAGCCCCCTGCATTGGGAATGTGGAGTCTTAGCCACTGGACCCCCAGGGAAGCCTCTAGGCAGGGTCTTTTTTTAAGACAGTGCCAGAGGAAAGGGTCCAAGGACACAGGGTCAGCTCGTGGACCTTCTTCTGATTGGTTGGTGGTGAGGAAACAGGGTCATGTTTAGGGAACCTCAGTCATCATCAACCCTCTTGCTACAACCAGTCTGGGGTCTGGTGCTGCTGGTCAGTGTGTAGTCACCATGCTCCACCTGGCTGGGGCTCTTAATTTCTGCAGAAGAACTCAAAGACCCATGTCAAGTAGTTATCTCTACTCCTTCAGGAGGGCCTAGGCATCCTGGGACTCTATGATCCTCATCATTTACTGCCTGAGGCTGCTTTCTGGAACTCAGCAGAGGTCTTGGAGACTACAGCCTTTTTCTACAAACAAGAAACAGGGACACAGAAGGGCTTTTGTACCCAGGAGGGCCCACGGGATCCTGCTTGGTTTCAGCCCGCCATTTTCTTTGAAACTCAAGGGAGGCACAGGAAAGGCAATAAAGTTTTGGGGGATAGAGAGGTTAATCATACACTCGGGAGGGGAGCTCAGTTTCAGGGCTTCCTCAGGGGGTGGGTAGGCAGCCATGCATGGTAGGAGCTGGGGTGAGGGAGGGTAACCCCCTCCAGTGCCCAACACCTTGCCCTCAGAAGAGGGTCTGGTCTGTGCCCGCCACCCTGAGCTAATGGGTTGGAGATGAGGTGGGGGCAGCCCAAGTCTGTTTTGGAGTCATGAACTCAGGTGGGTGGTGGAGAGCCCATGAGCTGAAGCATGGCAGAGTCCACTTCTCCCAAAGAAGGCTTCCAGAACTCTCCTCCAGCCACACCCAGCAGCTGCCTTCCTGATGTGGTAACACACTGGCAGCTGTGGCCTCCAAACTCAGCAGGTATGACTGAGCACAGGCCCTGAGGGGCAGGGAAGGGCGCTGTCGGCTCCCCATACCCCAGGGCTGAACCAGCAGGGCCTGGCAGTGAGGTGAGGGTCCCTGATGTGGAGAAACCACAGGGTGCTTGAGAAAGGGTGAAGAGAAGGAATGGTCATTGGCTGAGGAGAATCCCTCCCCTACGTGTTGACCCTCTGCTCCTGGGGACAGAGGGGCAGAACTTCACTATTGCTGACCCGCATCCACCTCTGGCTCAAGTTCAAGTGCTATAGCCCCACCTGGCTTTAAAGCAGCCAGGCCAGTGGGGAAGCTGAGGCTGGGCTAACCCTACCCATGGCACAATGCCCTCCATCAGGCCAGTTGGAGAGACATTCACCTGCCCCCTCAGGGCTCCTGCCCTTAGGCCTGCTGCAGAGCTGGGTGAGGCAGGGAGGTCACTGCAAGGCAGAGGGAGGCCGGGAGGGAGTGTGGGAGATGCTGGTGGGGCCCCTGGAAGAGATGCAGCCGGGCAGAGCTGCCACGGGGCCCAGAGCCCATCTGGGCCGAGAGAGAGCCACCCACACCCCTGGACTTCAGAGACCCCCAGTGGTCAAGGGTAGCAAGCAGACCTGGGCAGTTAGGCAGGAGGGCCCCATAAATAAGACCTGGTCAGTGGGGAAGCAGGGGGTGGGGCAGCTGAGGAGCAGGGTGGCTGGGGCAACTTGCCAGAGAACTGCCCTGCCAGGCCACCCAGGCAGCAAGATGCAGGCTGTGCTCCGACCCCAGGGGCTTCCTCCCTCACTGTCGAGGTCTTCTGTATGGGGCCCACCCATCACCCCTGGGACTCCCAGGTACCTCTGAGAAGCCCCTGGACACTGACCAAGAAAGTGGTCTCAGCCAACTCTTTCCCCATCTGCCCCTCACAACCCCCATGGTGTGGTCAGGCCACAGACCACACAGCAGGAAGCAGCGCCCAGAGAACTCGTTCTGCATACTCACCCCAGTGATCCTGTGAACCAATCATTGGTGTACCTCAGGGGGCCTCCTGAGGCCATGTGTGGTGTCCCCAGGACCCCAAGACAAAGCATCAGGGCCCCCGTGGTGTTCTGCCCTTCCAGGGGATATGGGCTTTCTCCTTGCCCTCCTCTCCACCCACAACCTAAGCCCCCACTCCTGGCCATGGGGGTGGAAGAGGTGGGACCAGGCCTGGGCCCTCACCTGGCTGGCAGGAAAGCTGCCCACCTCTGGCCACAGCCTGTCGCCCAGCACAGCTCTCTGCCTGCCCCCAGGATAACCCGCGCCTCACCGAGGACTTTGTGGCCCACCTGGAGACGGAGCTGGAGCAGTCACGGCTTCGGGAGACCGAGACCCTGGGGGCCCTTCGGGAGATGCAGGACAAGGTTCTGGACATGGAGAAGGTGCGACTGGGTGGCCGCTGGGGGCACCCTGGAGACGGGGCAGTAAGGGCGCCCCTGGGAGGTGACCACCGGGCCCTTGCCAAGGATAAGGGGGGCAGCCCCAAGGACCTGAGGGCCAGGCCCTGGAGTCAGAGCCCTTCCCCTGCCTCCTCCCCCATAGTCTCCACAGCACGGTATGTACCACTCAAGCCCCGGAGGCGCACACACACACACACACACAGCAGCAGCACGACTCCGTGAGAGCCACGCCTGCCCTCATATGCCAGACATCAGGCCAGCAGCACAGTAGCTGTCATGGGCCCCCTGGACAGCCCATCCTGCCTGTGTATGTCCCCCTCAGGCCCTGAGCTCCAGGGGGAAGGGAAGGCGCAGGCCCATCAAGGCTGCTCCCCTCCACAGCCCCACCACCCAGGGGGCCGCCTTCTCCCACCTGCAGCCCTGCAGGGAGCACCAGGCCTCTTGGTACCTTCCCAGTTCCTTCTACCCTGGTTATTGTCTCAATTCCCTTGAGCCGCCAGAAGGGAAATGCCCTGGCCACCAGAGGGCAGTACTCACCCACTAGCAGAAGCCACGCCCCCCCCAGCTTCAAGCTGCAGTTTGGGGTGTCCTCCTAGGTGGGGTGTCTCTGCCACAGCCTTGCATGGGGCCATTGGCCTCACAGTCCCTGTTGACCCACTACCCAGACTGGGCTTTCCTCTCTCCTCTCTACATCAGAGGGAAATGTGGGTCCAGAAGTTCCACCACCCTCCCCCCAACTCCCAGACAAGAGGCAGCGAGAACCTCCTGCAGCGAGTTGGCTTTTGGTCCAAGAGGCTGGAGCACAAATCTCATCTCTGAGCCCTTGGGAGGCCAGGATAGGGCCTAGGCCGGCCCTCTGTCCCCAGGGACAATGCCGAAACCTGCCATCTGCTCAGCTTCTGCTGGGCCAGGTCTGGGCTGGGAGGGCGAGGATCTCAGATTCCCAGGTGAGGAGCACCTGGCCTCGCTGCCCTCCTGGTGTTATCAACAATCACGTGTGGTGTGGGGGTTGCCCTGGACCAGCCCCCTGAGAGAGCAGGTGCTGTTACTACAGCCGGCTTTACAGACCAGGATTTCCAGCAGGGGCTGCGAGGGTGGGGTCTCCTCCCCTGGGGCCTCCTCCTCATTCCCCTGGGCATCCGGGCGTCCAGGGTGCACCCTCTCCCAGCCCGGCTGCCAGTGGTGAAGCCCAGAGGAGAGGGGGCCGGGGAGTGAGGCCTGCGGGCAGCTCTGAGCGCTCCTCTCCCCGCAGAGGAACAACTCGCTGCCCGACGAGAACAACGTGGCTCGGCTTCAGGAGGAGCTGAAGGCGCTCAAGGTTCGGGAGGGTGAGGCAGTGGCCTCGGCACGGGAGCTGAAGCTGCAGCTGCAGGAGCTCTCGGACACCTGGCAGGTGAGGGCGGGCCTCGTTCCAGGGGGTCGAAGCGGCCTTGGGCCCCGGGCGCAGGCCGACCGCCGACCTCTCCCCGCAGGCCCACCTGTCCCGCGGTGGCCGCTGGAAGGAGTCCCCGCGGAAGCTGGTCCTGGGCGAGCTGCAGGACGAGCTGATGAGCGTGCGGCTGCGAGAGGCCCAGGCGCTGGCCGAGGGTCGAGAGCTGCGGCAGCGCGTAGTGGAGCTCGAGACGCAGGTGGGCCGAGGCCGGCCCAGGGAGGGAATCCGGCGCCCGGGGTCGGGCCCTCGGCAAGGCCTTGACCCCCGCCCATCCGCCCCCAGGACCACATCCACCGCAACCTGCTGAACCGTGTGGAGGCTGAGCGCGCGGCGCTGCAAGAGAAGCTGCAGTACCTGGCGGCACAGAACAAGGGGCTGCAGACGCAGCTCAGCGAGAGCCGCCGCAAGCAGGCTGAGGCTGAGTGCAAGGTGCCCGCACCCCCACTCCCCCTATCCCCTAAGCCCTGCCGCGCCCCTTGACCCCTTTTCCCCCACCCCCGCCCCCAGAGCAAGGAGGAGGTGATGGCCGTGCGCCTGCGGGAGGCGGACAGCATGGCGGCGGTGGCCGAGATGCGGCAGCGCATTGCGGAGCTGGAGATCCAGGTGAGCGGTGAGGCCAGGGCGGGGCGCGCTGCGGACTGGCTCGGGGACCGGACCCCGTGCTGACTGGCACGGCCCGCCCTCAGAGAGAGGAGGGCCGCATCCAGGGCCAGCTGAACCACTCGGACTCGTCGCAGTACATCCGCGAGCTCAAGGACCAGATCGAGGAGCTGAAGGCCGAGGTGAGCGCGGGCGGGGCGTGAGAGCCCTGGTGGCCGCGACCAGTGATGGGCCGGGCGTCGGCGTTTCGGGGAGCGGGAGAGGAGGAGGGCCCGGCGGCCGGACTCCATCCATGGGGACATCGATGCACGCCTCCAGCGCGCGGGTCCCACCTCACCCCAACCCCCCGCCCCAGGTGCGGCTGCTGAAGGGCCCGCCGCCCTTTGAGGACCCGCTGGCCTTCGACGGGCTGGGCCTGGCGCGGCACCTGGACGAGGACTCGCTACCGTCGTCCGACGAGGAGCTGCTGGGCGTGGGCGTGGGCGTTGGCGCCGCGCTGCAGGACGCGCTCTACCCGCTGTCCCCGCGCGACGCGCGCTTCTTCCGCCGGCTGGAGCGGCCGGCCAAGGACAGTGAGGGCAGCTCCGACAGCGACGCCGATGAGCTGGCCGCGCCCTACAGCCAGGGCCTGGACAACTGAGGCCGTGCCACGCGTGCTCGGAGCCAGGGCGCGGGGGTAAGGGGGTAGGCCGCCGCCAGCCCGCTCCTGCGTCGGCGCCAGCTTTTCACAGACTCCACGCCCTCGGCAGTTTCACCCACCCAGAGGGCCAGGCCCAGCGCACAACCGGGCACAGAGGGCAGGGCCGGAGGCTGGGGATCCTCACAGTGCCCTGGCAGACCCACCCTCCCCAGCAGTGTTTACCCATCTTGGTCCGTTCCCTTCTCGGCCCATTTACCTGGAAGGTCTGCCCCTCTTAACAGCCAGGGCCAGGACGACCCAAGGGTCCCAGGACTGCACCAACGGAAGCTGCCCCTCCTAGCCGGCCTCCTCCTGGGACAAGAGCGGCCCTGCTGGGAAGGGCCCAGGCTCTGGGGCAGGCCTGAGGAGGAAGGTGCCCCTGTAGGCCGGACTTTACCACCCATGAAGGCCCTGGGGATCCTTGGCCTCTGGAGACAGATGGCCAGGCAGGGCTTCCCTGCCTGGTTGCAGGCATTGTGGCCCCTGCAACAGAAACCAAAGTCCCTCCTACTGAGTGCAGGGCTGCCAGGGTGTGAGTGGCCAACTGGAACCAGCCAGGGCCTGGGCAGTATCTGTCCCTACTTCCTAGGGGCCAGAGCAGCTGTAAGGAAGTGGAGACACCTCCCCTTCCCCAGCACCCCACCTCTTCCTCTGTGGCAGTCCCATCACCCCAGCTT
Source organism: Bos indicus x Bos taurus (assembly GCF_003369695.1). Classification (NCBI taxonomy): domain Eukaryota; kingdom Metazoa; phylum Chordata; class Mammalia; order Artiodactyla; family Bovidae; genus Bos; species Bos indicus x Bos taurus. The sequence continues at coordinate 93,891,495 of NC_040082.1, read as the reverse complement.
GGCCAGTGACGGGGGGAGAGGGGCTCCTCATGCAGGCTAGCCTCCTCTCCAGGGGGTCCCCAGCCTCCAAGTCCCTTCCTCCTCTGTATCCCTAGCCCCACCATCCAGCCCCAGGGGAGGAGGCCTCCTGGCTGAGTGCCCCCCCTACCTGCTCACAGTGGTCCCGTGGTCTCTGCTGAGTCAGAGCCAAGAACGGTGCCAAAGTCCAACGATGCCCCCAGACCCGACCCCCCCCCGGGACCTCATGACCCCCGGGCTGACCTTCTCGGTGCTCCTGGAGCCTAGAACAGCATCACAAAGAGTCCCCCTGGCGCTTCCTGGGGTGGGGATCCATGCTCAGTCCCCCCTTCCCGGTCGCCCACTCAGTGTTACAAAGCCTGGGGACCAGGGTGGGCATCCCAGGGGCTCACCCACATGCCCCCCGCACTGCCCACCACCATTTTGCACACTGCCTGTTCACACTCCACATGTCGCCCAGGCGGGAAAGATGGAAAATAAAGTGTATTTACACAGTCACGACAAGGGGCGCTGAGCGGGGCAGGCCTGGGGGTCCCTGGCCCCTTGTGAAGCAGCGGGGAAGGGAGGAGGCTGTCTATGCCCTTGGGAGCCTCCCACTGTCTAAGAGAACCAGAGGCACAGGTCACAGCAGGCCAGCAGGGGCCCAAAGAGGCTGCCCAGGACGGGGTGCAGAGTGGAAGAGCAAAGTTCACACCATGCATGTGAACATTAAGTGTGGGGGTAGGAAGAGATAGGTTGGTATTGGAGGAACAGGTCAGATGCACCCTTAGAGCAGGCATTTTCAGGAGGATGGCTCTGGACATGGGGAGAGTGGGCCATGATTTTCCACCAGGGCAATTCAGCCAGGGCCTCCCTTGAGAGTCATGAAGAATGAAGGGGCTTGGGCTTGGGGCCTCAGGAGGATTCAGGATCTACTTTCCTCCATTCGGCATGTACTTCCTGAGGCCTTTAGGGTTTTCTGCTCTGATTCTGGTTCTGAGGGGTCCCAAGTGCAGTGGAGGAGACAGACACTGGGGGGGCGCGGTGAGGGATAAGTCTGCGCTAAGAATGGTGAGTGCCTAGATGAATGTGTAGGGAGATCAGGGAAGGTTTCTTGGAGGAGGTGGGGGTGGGGGGAGTGCATCTCCAAGGGCAGAAGCATAAGGGTGAGATGTGGAGGGATCAGCAGGAGACATGTGAGATCTGTGAAGAAGGAACAGGAGAAAGTGGGCATGGCCAGACTGGGAAGGGGGTTTTCAAGTCAGGAGAAGAAAGACTTTGCACTTTGAACTGAGGGTACTGGGGAGCCATGGAGGGCTTAGGTGAGAGGGGCACCATCAGAGGGACTACAGTCTTGGGGGTCAGCACAGAGACAAAACTGAGCCAGGCAGTGGGGACTGCCCTGGGGAAAGAAGACCCAGAAAGGCAGGTCTTTTGTAGGATTGCCCACAGAGCTGAGGCGTAGTCCCAGCTAGCACAGGAGTCAGATCCAGGGATGGCAAAGAAGGCTTCCTGGGGGAGACATTTAACTGGGTCCAGCCAGATACCAGCCTGGCCCTGACCTCTACGCCCGGTGTGGACCCACAAAGTGTGCCCTGCTCTGCTGCATGATACCTGCGGAGCAGCGAGCAGGACACCTGTCATGCACCGGGACAGCTGAGCCCTTCTCACACCACAGCTCCTGTGGACCCATCATCATCCCCACCACACAGTTTGAACACTGAGACCTTGACCGTTGCTGCCTGCCTCTCCTGCTCCCACCAAGTAACTCCACCCGGTTAGCTCCCAGGATGGGGCAGGAAGTTGGGAGAACTGGGGCTCTGCCCTGCTCCTTCTCGAGGGCTGGCCTTGGGGTCTCAGCTACCCAACATGTCACGAGTCAGCCCCTACCCTCGGGCTTGTCTCAGCATCTGGAAACAAGGACACCCGGGTCCTCACCAGGGCCCAGCTTAGAAAAGGAAGCTCTGTAGTTTGTCACCTTAACTGATTGGCTCCCAGGGATGGAGGTGACAGTATCCCATCAAGACTGGGCCAATTTCTCTTCAGATCCTAGGTTGGGAGGCAGTTGCTTCTGGAGTGGGGACCAGCAGGAACCCAGCTTCAGGGACTGGGTCTATAGACAGAGAAATAGCCCCACAGGGGGTCCTTCTCTGTCCATCTACCTGTCCTGAGGATTGTGGTTCCCCTCCGGCCGCCATCATTTTGGGTGTAAAGCAGGACACTCTTGGGGAGGAAAGGCCTAGGGGATCCATTTCCTGCACGGGTACTTGGGAAGAAAGAGGGCCTGGGCTGTGGCTTAAAGGAGCTACAGTCAGGATGACTGGACTCTGGGAGGAAGGGCAAGGAATTCTGACTCGGGGAGATAAGCAAAGGCAGTAGTTGGCTCTGGCGAGGACCCTCGACACTGGTGCACAGGCAAGGATGCCCGGCTAGAGGGCTTGGGGGGACACCCTAAGTTGAGATGAAAGGCGAGGCCCATGGCTGGGAAGCAGGCCCAGAGGGGCATGGTGAGGGCTCCTGGAGAGGAGTGGGCAATGGAAGCATGCCCAGATCTCCCACCAGCCTTGGAGAGGCTGCTCCTTCCCTGTGCTGCTCAGTGCGGTCCACCCAGGAGGCAGTGACTCCCCTTCCCAAGCCCAGGGCTCAGCTGCGGGCCTGCCTTTTGCACTGCAGCCTCCTTGGTAAGCAGAGGGCAGTGTGCCCTCTTGGGAGGCCCTGGAGGGACCCGAGATGGCCATCAGTCTCAGGCCTCCCCTGTCTCCAACACCCCAGGGCGTGGAAAGTAAAGGGGTGCACACTGTGAGGAAGAACCTCAGGAAGTGGCTTGCGCCCTCTCCTGAGATTCAAGCAATCCCTCCCCAAGTGTCTTCCCTGACCCCCCAAGGAGTGCCTACTGCTGTGGCAGAGTATGGGAAGAGCTTAGTCAACTGGCCACAACGGGCACACCTCGTTCATTCACTTGGTCGCGCAGTCCCACCTGGGCCCCTCCTGCACTTGATATTTCCATGAAAAGTTGGGCATAAGAATGCCTACATTAATGCACGCTGGTGGGTGCGCGGCGCTGGACCACGGGACTCTCAGCATTTCCTGATCCCACCAGCCCCTCCTTGTACGCCCCTACCCTCAGCGGAGGAACTTTGGGGAAAGCCTTCAACCAGAGCTACAACCTGCTGTGCACAGCCCCAAGGCTCGCCTGGCCCCTCGCGCCGCCCTGCGGTTGGATGCGCCCAGGAGGCCCCCAGCCCTCGACCGCAAAGAGGAAAGTAAACAGGCCTCGGTCTCTGCTTTATTGCAAACTCGGGCTGCGTGGTAGACAATACACTGGACACCGGGAAGAGCCTAGGCCGAGGAAGGTACGGGGCTCGAGGGGTGCAGGAGCGCGTTCTAGGCCAAAGGCGAGGGGTTCAAGGGGAGGGCCTTGGCCAAAGGTGTGGTTGGGTCGCAAGAGTGAAGTCAAGTCGCTCAGTCGTGTCTGACTCTTAGCAACCCCATGGACTGCAGCCTACCAGGCTCCTCCGTCCATGGGATTTTCCAGGCAAGAGTACTGGAGTGGGGTGCCATTGCCTTCTCCAATGGGTCACAAGCCTGGACCAAAATTCTAGGGCTCTAAAGGGACTGAGACCAATTCACGGGAAGCCGGGCTCCTGGAGGAAGGGAGGAGGAGATCTAAGACCTTTGAAGTGTAACCTGAGGGGCAAATCCTAAGGCAGGGGTGGAGTGGGCGGGCGGGGACAGGGTGGGGCTCAGTGGAAGGTCTCCACCTCTACCACGGTCCAGTCACCCTGCGGGGAAGCCACGTCATCCGGGGAGAAGCTAGTGACTGAGGTGATGCTGGCGCGGGACTCGTCCAGTGGAGACAACAGTTCGGCCCAGCGACCCAGTTCGGCGTCGCTCAGCGCAGTGCGGGCGCCGCCCGCGCTGCCTCCACCCCCAGCGCCCCCTGGACCACCGCTGCCTCCCGCGGCCTCCTCGGTCGCAGCTAGCAGCAGCGTCCGGCTCAGCAGGTGCTGCACGACGCTCGCCTGCAGCGCTCCCAGCGGCAGCTCTCCCAAGCGCGCCGGCTTCGCGCCACGAGAAGCCGCACCAGCCGCAACTCCAGCCGCCGCTTTCCCACCTCCCGCGCCGGGCCCGGGCCCGGGATCCAGCGCGTCTGTGGCGGGGCTCGCCGACTCGGGACCTTCAGCCTCGTAGATGGTGCACAAGCCATCAGCAGAGCCCGATCCGGATGCAGGAGACCAAGGCAGGGGAGCTCCTGCGGGGAGAGGGGCCGGGATGCCCAGAGAGAGCGGGAAGCCCCAACCCCGCCACGAGACTCCGCCCCTCCCTTCAGCTCCGCCCTCAAACCCAACTGTCCTACCCCCGAGCCGAGCCTCCGACCCTGCCCTCTCACATCCCAGACCTCGCGAGGACTGCTTACCTGGGGTGCTGCGGATGGCCAGAGGCGGCGCGGAACCTCGGCTCCAAGCTGCCGGGTGGCAGGCGGCGAGCTCGGCATCAGCAGGCGGAGAGGCTGCGGCACCGCCCTCAGGCCCACTGTCGTAGCCGCGTAGCTCCTCGGGCGTGCTGGTGGCGCTGCTGCTGTGGCCCGCCAGGTCCGGGCCACTCAGCGTACTGGATGGGCTGCGCGACGGCGGCGGCGGTGGGCCTGGGGCCAGCGCCAGGGTCAGCCGTGGGCCAGAGATGGGGGCATCGGGACCCGGGGTTGGAGGGCGGCGTGGGGCCTGCTGAGGAGGTGAGGCAGGGGGAGAGGGAGGGGTCTGCAAAGTCGGCAAGGCCAGGGAAGGTGGAGCACGTGGTGGGGGCGTGATCAGAGGAGAGGGAGGGTCTTGCAGAGGGGGTGAAGCAGAGGGAGAGGGACCAGCCTGCAGAGGGAGCGCGGACAGAGAAGGTGGAGCCTGGAGAGGAGGCAGGCTCTGAGGAGGAGTGGCCTGTAAGGGGGGCGTGCTCAAAGAAGGCGGATCCCGCGGAGGGGGTGTGGCCAGGGGAGAGGGAGAGTCTTGCAGAGGGGGTGAAGCTCGAGGAGAAGGGGCCTGAAGAGGGGGCAAGGCCAGAGAAGGTGGAGCCTGCAGAGGAGGCAGGCTTTGAGGAGGAGGAGTGGCCTGTAAAGGGGGCGTGCTCAGGGAAGGTAGAGCCCGCGGAGGGGGTGTGGCCAGGGGAGAGGAAGAGTCTTGGAGAGAGGGTGAAGCAGGGGGAGAAGGGGGAGCCTGAAGAGGAGGCGAGGCCAGAGAAGGTGGACCCCTCTGTGGGGGCAGAGCCCGAAGAGAGGGAGGACCATGCAGAGGAGATGAAGCAAGGGGAGGAGAGGATAGGGCCTGCAAAGGAGGTGAGACCAAAGAAGGTGAAGCCAGCAGAGGAGGCAGGCTCTGAGGGGGAGTGGCCTGTAAAGAAGGCGTGGTCAGAGAAGGTGGAGAGAGCGGATGAGGCACGGCCAGCGGAGGAGGGGTCGCCCGCAAAGGTGGTGAGGCTAGAGATGGGGCCTGTATAGGAGTGGCCTGTCGAGGGGAAGTAGCCAGAGGAGGTGGAGTCTGTAGTAGAGGCCTGACCAGGGGAGAGGGAGACTCTGAACGGGGAGAACTCTGCAAAGAGAGTGTGGTCTGAGACGGTGAGGCCTGTGGAGTGGGTGTGGGAGGTGTGTCCAGTGTACAAGGCGTGGCCTGAAAAGGTGGAGACAGAGGACTGGCCTGCGGAGGGGGCGTGGCCAGAGCGGAAGGAGCCTGAGGAGGGGGTGTGGCTAGGGGAGAGGGCAGGTTCCTCACAGATGCTGCTTGAGACAGAGGGGCTTGTAGGGGGGCAGCGGCTGGTGGTAGAGGACCTGCCGAATGTGGTGTGGCTAAGGGAGAGGGGAGAGCTGGAAAAGGAGGTAAAGTCAAAGACGCCTCGGTGGGGAGTACACTATGCAGAGCGGGTGAAACTGGAGGGACTGATGCCAGAAGAGGGGCCATGGCCAAGGGAGAGGCGGACCCCTCCGGAAAGGATGTACCCAGGTGTGTGGGTGGAGCCTGCAAAGGAGGTGTGGCCGGCGGAGAGGGGAGGGTCAGCAGAGAGGGTGGAGCCGAAGAAGAGGGAGGGGCTAGTGAATGGGGCGTGGTCAAAGGCCGGCTGAGGGCCTGAGAAGGGGGCGTGGTCGGTGGAGAAGGAGGGAGCGCGTCCCGAGAGGTAGTGGCTGGGACACACGGAGGTGGTGCGGTAGGACAAGGAAGAGAGGATGTGGCCAGAGGAGGAGAAAGGCCCCTCACTGGGGCTGTGCCCTTCCTGGGGGATGTGGCCTGAGGGGCGCGAAGGGCCTGCAGTCCTTTCGACTTGGGCTGAACAACAAGAGCCCGGGGTGTTCCAGCCGGGGAGGCTCCAGAGCGGACTGGGGAGGATAGAGGGGTGACGCTAGAGCCCAGGGGGCGCGAGGTTGGCCTCTGGAGGCTCCCGCCGGCGCTGGGTCGCCTCCTGGCGGCAGGGCTCGGCTCCGCCGCGCTGCGCTCTGGGGCGCTGCTCACTGACTTCCTGGAAGCCTCAGTCGTTGGGGGCCGGAGCCGGGCACTTGGAGCTGCCCGGGGCACACCCACCTCAGCGCCCGCAGCCCGGGGCCGACGGGAATTGACCGGGGAGGGGATGGCTGGGGTAGACCCAGAAGAATCTGGGGACAAAACAGAAGGCCAAAGGTCACCAATACTTCACAGCTCAGGAACCCCGCCGGTTCCTCCCCCAGGTCACATACCTCTCCGGGCCCCGGTACTCAGGGTGCTCCTTCTGGGTGAATCTGTGGCTTTTCCTCTGGCCGCAGGTTCCTCAGCTGGGGGACGGAGCCCCTTCTGCCCAAGAGGGCCTGGTCTGAGGACAGGAGGGGCTGCGATCAGGGCAGAGCTCCAGTTCCTGTTTCCTCTCCCAAGTCTACATTTCCCCATCTGTAAAATGGGGCATATGCTCTCTCTGCCACCCAATAAAAGCTTTCACCAATTTGTGCCCAGTGACCAGCAAGTGCTCCCACACACTTTAATTAAAGGCTTCCAGATGGAGACACTAACTCTTGCCTAAGGGACTAGGGGGGTGGGGGCGGGTGTGTTACCTGGTGGGCGCGCTGGCATGCCCGGGGCTAGAGATACAGCCTGAGCCTGGGGTCCTGGCAGGGGCCCGCTCCCCTCTCCCAGCCGCTGGGGGCCTGGAGGCTGTGGGGAGAAGGCCGAGTCAACGCAGGTGCCCCAGAAATCAAGGGGATGCTGGTGCCTCAGAGGAGGGGAGGCAAGATGGGGTCAGAATCAGGGAAAGAGGTTGAAGTACCTGGGCTCCGGGGGCCCGTCCCAGCGCTCCGCGTTGGCCCCAACTGGGGAGTAACCTCCGGGAGAGCGGTTCCCCGGATACCCCCGGTTCTCTCTGCCAGGGGCCCTCGCCCTGCGGCTGCTGCTGCTCCCAGAACTCGGAGAGCCGCGCTGGTTACTGGAGGAGGGGGTCGTGGAGACCCTGCGGGCTTGGGGATCTGAAGGCCTGGAGGGCGAGAAGCGGGCGGGCGACCGGCGGCCGCTGCCCTGGACTTGTCCCTCTTGTCCATCCAGCACCTGACGAAGAAACAGATTAATCAGCATCCCAGGTCCTGGACCGCTATGCTGCCTGCAAGGCTCTGGGTCCTGGCACCTCTCTGCTCCTTCTCCTGCGTCACCACCCATGGGCGCCCAAATCTCTGCTTGGATCCACTTCCTTCCACCCACCCACCACTCACTAGCGCAGCTGCTCACGGTGGTCCCCAAGTCTCGTCCTTATCGCCTTTCCTCCAGGCCACACCTGCCTCTGCTCCCTCTCAGGACTAGAGATCAACCCACCTACCCCTCGCCCCTTCAGGGCCTTGACCACCAGCGTTGGACCAGGGGGCCTGCCACTGGTTCCAAATGAAGGGATGAGCATACACCCCGGTCCCCTCGCCAGCCCCCAGAGCAGTCCCGGGCCTCCGGGAGAGATGCCGGCACCTGCCGGGAGGAGGAGCGGTCCCGGCAGCCCGCGCACGGGCTTGGGAGACAAAGAGCCGCGTTCTGAGCCCGTCCGCCTGCGCCAGCTGGGCCCTGGTCCGCGCCGCCCTTCCACCTGCTCGCGCCACTGCTCACCTTGGGCTTCGGTCTCCCTCCGCTCCACGCTGGGTCGCCTTGGGTGCGGCCGGGTGGGAGCGCCGCGGCGGTGGCTGCGGCGAGCAGAGGGCAGGCGAGGGGAGGGGGCGGCGGGCGGCGGCGCAGTGAGGCGGGCCCGGCCCTTGGCGGCGGGCGGGGGAGAAGGGGGCGCGTGCGCTGGATGCAGACCGGGAAGGCGCAGGCGGGAGCGCGCGGAATTGAGTGGGGAGGGGGGAGCGCGTGGGAGGCACAGGCGGCTTCTCTGCGGCTGCGCCTGAGGACCTCAGACACCCAACCGGAGGGGCTTCGGGGAGGGGGTAATCCCTTGGGGTCTGCGATCCAGTCTAACCCCCTCTTCCCCACCCGCTGCCACACACACACCTGCCCAGGCCCCCACCCAACCACCTGGAGACCCGAGGCCCGCCTGACCGCGGATAGGCTGGGCCCTGGCAACCAGGGAGGGGGGCGGGACCATCGCCCCTCGAGCCCAGTTCGCCAATCCGGCCTCTCGATGTCCCTGGCCCAGTCTTCGCCTTCGCGACCGCAGAGGCTGCCCCCGGACCCAGGTTTCCTGGGGCTTCCACCACTCTTTTACCCTAAGCTTTTTCACAGACCCAAGGAAACCTCCTATCTCGTTGAGCTCGGGGGACTGGTGGGAGAATGAAGCCCTGGGAAAGTAGGGGTAGACCCCGATTTGGGGGAAGAGAGGAAAAAAGAACGAGGGGGAGAGAGAGACCGAGGCTGGTGAGAAGTGACCCAACCTTCTACAGGGCAGCGCAGCCCCACTCTCCACACCCTCCCAGGTCACATAAAGTCAAGTCAGCAAAGGCTTCCGGATAGAGCCAGGCTTTGGGGAGTTGAGATTATTGGAGGCGTGTGGGGGGGGGCCGCTGGAGGTGTCAAAACCAGTGCATGAAGGAGCTGAAGAAATCCCGTTCGAGGTTTCCCAGCCCAGCCTGAGGTAGTAGGGGTGTCATTTTGGTGATTTGCCAACTGGTACAGGGGCCACCTGGAGTACCTTGATCGGGGGATTGTGGCATGGAGGGGATGGAAGCATGAAGAGGGACATGGCCATCTTCCGCCTCCCTGAGCTGGGGGACAGTGCCAGGCGCCCTCTTGCACCTCTGCTTATACTCAAAACCACATTGGGGACTTCCCTGGTGGTTCAGTGGCTACCCTCCCAACACAGGGAACTAGACCCCACATGCTGCGAGTTTGCCTGCTGCAACTAAAGATCCCGTGTGTCGCAACACAGACTGAATGAAGATCCTGTGTGCTGCAGCTGAGACCCAGTGCAGCCAAATCAATTAATTAAAAAATAAAAGACCACATCGACCCCACAGAAACACTGGGCTCTCTGCTCCCAAGCCTAATCTCTCCAGACTCTTAGCTACCCACTATCCCATCCCAAAGAACCAGCTCCCTCTGCCCCACCTCCTCCCCATCACATTTGTTCATACAGAGAACTTGAGAATGCCCTACGTGGTCCCATTCATACAACCTTCTGGAAATTGCAAGCTAATCTATAGACAGTGACAGAAAGCAACTCAATGGTTGTTGGGGTCCAGGGAAGGGAAACTTGAATAGCCACTCTAACTGATTCCTGACCCTGAGAAACTGCATGTGTGCTCAGGTTCCTCAGTGATCCTATGGACTATAGCCCACCAGATTTCTCTGTCCATGGGATTTCCTAGGCAAGAATACTGGAGTGAGTGGCCATTTCTTCCTCTGGGGATCTTCCCAACCCAGAGATAGAACCCTTTTTCTCCTCTGTCTCCTGCATTGCAGGTAGATTCTTTATTGCTGAGCCACCAGGGAAGTCCTGAGAGACTGTCAGACAGTAAATTCTTGCTGTCTTAAGGAGCTAGGGTTTGGGGCAGTTTGTTACACAGCAATAGATAGCTACCTCAGGTTCACAAAACCTTAAAACTGGTTATAAACAATCAAGTACTGGTGAGAATATGGAGAAATAAGAACACGTGTGTACCATTAGTGGGAATGTAAAATGATATAGCCACTGTGCAGAGAAGGCAATGGCACCCCACTCCAGTACTCTTGCCTGGAAAATCCCACGGACAGAGGAGCCTGGTAGGCTGCAGTCCATGGGGTCGCTGGGAGCCGGACACGACTGAGTGACTTTACTTTCACTTTTCACTTTCATGCATTGGAGAAGGAAATGGCAACCCACTCCAGTGTTCTTGCCTGGAGAATCCCAGGGACGGGGGAGTCTGGCGGGCTTCCATCTGTGGGGTCGCACAGAGTCGGACACGACTGACGAGACTTAGCAGCAGCAGCAGCAGCATAGCCACTGGACCCACTAATATGAGGCCCCCAGAGGATTCAGATTCATTGAGATGGACGGTATAATGCTGAGTGCCAGGGGCTGGGGGAGAGGAATAGTGAATTTGTGTTCCATGAGGACAGAGTTTCAGTTTTTGCAAAATAAAAAAAGTTCTGAAGATGGATGGTGGGGATGGTTGCCCAACACTGTGAAATTACTTAATGCCACTGAAGTGAGAGTATTGGTTGCTCAGTCATGTCTGACTCTTTGGTGACCCCAAGGACTATAGCCCTCCAGGCTCCTCTTGTCCATGGGATTCTCCAGGCAAAAATATTGGAGTGGGTTGTCATTTCCTTCTCCAGAGGATCTTCCTGACCCAGGGATCAAACCTGAATTGCAGGGATCAATCTGCATTGCAGGCAGATTCTTTACCTCTGAGCCACCAGGGAAGCCCTTAATGCCAGTGAGCTGTACCCTTAAAAATAGTTAGGATGGCAAATTATGTGTGTGTACGTTACCACAATCGTTTAAAACCCTGGATAGTGTGCATGTGGGGAAACTCATGAACTACTAATGGGAATGTAAAGTAGGGGATCTTTCTGGAGGACCGCTGGGAAGCATTGCATGATGTCATATGGCTAAGACATCCCACTCAAGCATTTGTACCTGTGACAGATCCCGTACAGTCCCTCCCATATCCTCTGAGCACCCAGTCCCCACGTGCAGGGAAAGTCAGGAGTCCCAAGGCATGGAGTCCCTCCACTCCCGTCTCCAGAGAAGCCCTCAGCCACAACAGACAGAAGCTGGTGCAACAATACTTCCACTCCTCCGCCACTTGGGTGGGTACACCTTGGAGGTGCATCTGCCAGAGCTACCCTCATTAACACTTACTGGCTTACTGGCTTCCTTCTCTTCCCCACTGGCTCACCATTAATGCTTCCTGAGTTCACCTTCCAGAGAAACTATTGCCATCTAATTCCTTGCCTCAGGGTCTGCATCAAGAAGAGCCTGAACTAAGCATCCATCCATCATTTACTGAATGCCCACTGTGTGCCAGGCACCATCTGAAGTGTCAGAAAAGATATGTGTCTAGGGCTCATGGGGCTTCAGTTCCGATGACTGCAGAGACTATTGCACAAGAGTGTAAAGCAGTGTGTAACAAGACACGCATCCCAGCATATAGCTGAGAACAAACCCTCAGGACATGGATCTCAAGGAGCTACTCCAGAGGCTAGGAGGAAAAGGAGAAACTATTCATCTCAAAAGGCCCCTTTGCTACCACTTCACCTCACCCTGTTTTGCTATATACACAGCATAAGTGTATGCTCAATCGCTCAGTCATGTCTGACTCTTTGAGACACCATGGGCTGTAGTCCGCCAGACTCCTCTGTTCATGGGATTATCCAGGCAAGAATACTGGAGAGGGTTGCCATTTCCTTCTACAAAGGTCCTTCCCCACCCAGGGATCATACCTGCATCTCCTGCACTGGCAGGCAGATTCTTTATGACTGCACCACCTGGGAAGCCCCTATATACACAAGCATTTGTCACAAATTGACATTATCTTGTTCCTTAATTATACACATCCTTACCCTCTCCCTGTCCCCACCCCCATCCACACACAGACACACACAGACACACACACACCAATAGAGCAGAAGCTCTGAGAGAGAGAGAGAAGATAGCCTCACTTATCTTGTCCACACAAAGATTAATCTTTGGGCGGCCCATGGCCAAGCCAACAGGGACTTCTGCAAGGGGGTCACGACCATTGCCAGATTTCACAGAGGAACCTAAGCTTAGGGGGTCCCAACCCTCGAGGTTTCAGAGTATCTCTAATCTGGTGAACTTGTGGGCTTCTTTTCCCCATGAAAGATGGGGTATCACTCTCCCATCTTCTCAGGTCTCCTCTCCCTTGAGTCTAGCAGACAGAGCAGATCAAGGTAAAAGTCTTGTCTGAGATCTAGGGCAGGCCTCCCAAAGTGGGGAGGAAATCGTGGGGGTTGGGGCAGCAAGGTCTCCCTTTGAGAAGCAGACCTCCCAGATTGGATTCCATCCTTGGCTCCCAGAGCCCTCTGACCCCGGACTCTGTCTCCTCCCCAGTGAAGAGCCTCCCTTGGTTGGGTGGTCAGAGCAGGAAGGAGAAAGCGCCCCGCCCTCCCTTGGGCCCCCGATCACTGATTCCCTGTTTGAGTTTCAAAGCCAAGTAGCTGCACCTGGAAGTGAAGGGAGGAGGAGGGCTTCCACCTGTTCCTGACTGGTCTATATAGCTTAGGTCCTAGAAAAGTACTCTCAGGTTGGCTTTGGGCGTCCAACGCCTTCAGCCCCTCTCAGTGCCCCCCATGTCAGCTCCGCCCCACTGCAGCGGAGCGCAGAATTCTACCGTTCCTGCTCCTCCGACGAGCTCCTCCCCTTCCCGGGGACTCCAGGGTTAGAATCGCCTACCTCCGGCTCTCCGGCGGTACCGGGAGTCCCGGAGCGTCCGAAGGGAGGCGGGACCGAGACGGCTGGTGGGCGGGACGGGGCAGGGCAGCCCGCGGCTCCGGTCCCGCCCGCCCTGACTCACCCAGTCCGGCCCGCGAACTCCGCGGGAGTCCCGGCCGCTCAGTTCCCCGGGACACAGGAGTTGGAAACAGCGTCTGGCCCGTGAGGTGAGTAGATGGCTCTCCGCGCTTGGGGACCGGGTGGCGGGGTGAGGACCTGGCCCACAGGAGGACCGCCCGAGGTGCGGCTGGCCCTGCGACCTGAGCCCTAAGCCGTCTGGGGCACAGAAGGAGCTGGGCGTTGGGGGGTGGGGGCGGGGGGTGGTGAGAGGGGGCGGTGCAGAGAGAGGCCCGGCCCTGGCCAGCCCAAGGGCGTCTATCCAGGGAGCCCGGCAGGCCTGACCAAGGACAGAGTGAAGATCGAACAGCTAGAGTCCACCCTGGGCATCTTGATACCTTGTTCCCCTCTCCTCTTGCCAGTGACAGCTCATCCCAACGAGTCCCTCACCTCCCAGAGCCCTAACACGTGGGGGCCTCCCCAGGCTGTCCCTTCCGGGTCCCTTGAACCTAAAGACTCCCCAGAACCCCCAGTTCTGGAAAGGCAGCTTGGAAAAATACTAGGTTGGGACTCCCCAGGCCTAAGGCCCAGAACTGGCTCTGCTGCTACTGCTCCCCCCGCCCCCGACCATAATTTCTCCCTCGTGTAGAAGTCAAAGGTTAAACCGAGTGCCCTCCAAGGCCCGTTTCGGGGCTGACAACTGTCACTCTTTCTTCTTTGCCGCTTAGCTTGGGCGGTGGGTGGAAATGGGGGTTGGGGGGATCAGGGGCACCCGCTGCCAATGTTTAGAGGCAAGGTGGAGGCCTGAGAGAGAAGCAAGGGTGAGGCATGGGTAGGCGGAGCTAAGGCTACCTAGGGGGCAATTTCCCGTTCAGAGGCTGACAAAGACAACTTAGCCTGGTAGGCAGAGCAGCCATCCTCCTGCCATCTCTTCTCTACCAGAAGAAGCCCCCTTCTGAGGCTCCCTGGCAAAGATGCTTCATCTCAGTGAGATGTTCTTGCTCAACCTGGAACAGAGTGCCTGTGATCAGACGGACAAGACTCAGGGGGTCTCCCTCAAACGCTGCTTGTCACAAGCTGGGACACCTTGAATGAGTTATTTCACTTCCCCGAGTCTGGGAAATAAGGGTCTCCACATCCGTGCTCCCAGAATTGGGATCAAACAAGACACTGAAAGCATTTGGTGGCCTTAAGTTCTCTGTCCCCACACCCTCATGATGCTTTCCCCCCTAGCCCTCCCACCAGCCTGGTTCAGACAAAGGGGGGCCAGTCTTGTGTCTGGGGAAACTTAATGGCAGGTTCCAAACAATCAAGATTGAGTCATGGAGACAGATAATGATAACCCCATGTCTGCCTTTGGGGCTGCTGTGTATACACCTTGCTCTGTGGGAGCCTCTGACCCATCCGTTGGGGACCCTGGGTGTCTCTGCCTTCTTGCTTTTGATTGTGGGTCTGGGATGGCCAATGGCAGAGCTTCCACAATTGTGAGATATGTCCTGAAGGGTGGCAGGGCCTCGGGGGCAGGAAGTTGATCCTCCCTGCCTGTCTGTGTGGCATTTCTGCTAAGAGTCACCATTCTTAATTGAAGCAGTGTCCCATGCAGGGGCAGGTGGCCAGGGCAGGGAGAATAGTGGGTGGCCAGAACTGGAAGAGAGAGAGTATATGGCTGTGTCTCTGGTCCTGAATCTCCCTTCAGCTTGTACACACGTGCACTGGTGTGTACACACTAGAATGCCCCCAGGGTTGTCCCACTTGGCTGCAATTGGCCCCTGGGGGCTGTGGAGTTGCCCTGGGTGTGTTTCTATCAGATTCCCTGGTGTCTGAAGCCTGTGATGCACTGAGGGGTGGGGGTGGGGGTGGGGGATGGGGGGGCACCTTTACTAGGCTTGTTGTTGAGGACAGGTTGTGAAACTGAGCGCAAGGGCTGGGTCACTGGGTGAGGGATCCTGTGTTCTATGTACCCCCTTGTGTGTGCCTGGTGCTGGGTGAGTCAGGGCCTGAGTCAGGGGCCCCTGGAGACCGGGTGTAGGCAGGTGTGTCCCTTTGCGTGCCATCCCTGGTGGGATTAAGTGGTGTGGCGGACTGCCCTGACTTCAGCCTGCTGGGCGGGGCCTGCATCCTATAGCCCCGCCCACTTCCACCTTGTCCTCATTCAGTAGTAATGGAAGGCCTTCCAGGGTTATGGGGACCAAAGAGGGAGGCACGGAGGTATCAGAGCGATTGGCTGAGGTGTGGGACAGAGGCCAGGCCCTGCCCCCACAGGAGATGGGTGAGAGACTGGAGGATGATCAGAAGACCCAGACGTCTCCCTTCCTTGCCCAGCCAGTGACAAGCTATGAGGATAAGGACCACAGGGCCCAGGAAACCTACATGAGAAACAGGCGTCGGTGCTCAGTCATGTCCGATTCTTTGCGACCCCATGGACTATAGCCCCCCAGGCTCCACTGTCCATGGGATTCTCCAGGCAAGAATAATGAAGTGGGTAGCCATTTCCTCCTCCAGGGGATCTTCCCCATTCAGGGATCAAACCCACGTCTCTTGCATCTCCTGCATCGGCAAGCGGGTTCTTGACCACTTGCCATCTGGGAAGCATGAGAAGGATGAGAAACAGGGGCTTTATATTGGGGAGCATGGGTGCTGGGGAGGGGGGACGGACCGGCCTAGGAGCCCCCTCGGAGACAGTGGGGGCCTTGCTGCCTCCCTTTCTTTCTCCTTCTAGACCTGGGAAGAGAGGCTCCAGGGCTGCCTGTCTGGGAGGGTGCTGTACCAGCTTGTGATCCACGCCCCCGAGTGACTTGCGCCTGGCTGTCTGTATCTGAAATAATGATACCTTGGTCTAAAATGAAACCCAGGGACAGACAGAGTAGGCTAGCCGCCCAGGAGCCTGGCAGCCCAGCCCTGTCCTAGACGTTGTAGTCGTAGGTGTCACCCTGGTTCTCTCCCTGTGAGTTTTCCATTTCCTGATTCTTTGCCCCTCAGCCCTTGCCTTTCGGGTATCGGTTTTCCGCAGCAGATCCTAAACACTGGCCCCACCAGAAACCCAGGTGTCCTGTCACTGCCACCCCCCACCCCCCAGGGCGGCCAAGCCTTCAGCTCCGCCACTCCCTGCCCCTGGGGCCCGTAACCAGAGCCAGGCTCCAGCCGGCTTTTCCGGTTGGAGGTTGGAGGTGGTGCCCGGAGCGCCCCTGAAGGGGGTGGGGGTCCACGCCCCGGAAGTCCCGAGTCTCGGGACTCTCTGTGGTCCAGTGAGGGAGGGATCCGGGGCTGGCCGCCTGGGTACCGGGTGTCTGGAGTCAAGGAAGCAGAGCGAAGTGTTTGGGACTGGCGTCAAGGGTGGGAGATGCCTGGGCTCGGGAAAAAGGCCACACCGACGAGTGGTGGAGCAGCGGCCTCGTGGAATGCCCCTCCTGAACTCTGAGTGGGCAAGCCCAGTCCCATCGGGGCAGGGGTCCCTGGGAACAGAGGTGGTAAGGACTTACCGAGCAGTAAGTACTTACCACCTTAAGCCAAGCGTTCAGTCTTAGGCGCTTGGCTCCAGGAGGGAGGTGAGGTCTAGGGGGCGGGGGAGGGGAAGGGAGCGCACAGCTGTGGGTTCTGCCGGAGTTCCGCGGGGCGGAACGCGGATACAGGGAGCAGAGGCGTGTTTCTGGCTCTTCTGGGGGCCTGGCTCACAAGGCATCCTTTCCTGAGGGTCTCTCTCTGCACCCTCCGCTTCCTGCTCTCCTCATAGGAAGGATGATTCCGGTGGCGGAGTTCAAGCAGTTCACGGAGCAGCAACCCGCCTTCAAGGTGCTCAAACCTTGGTGGGACGTGCTGGCCGAGTACCTCACCGTGGCCATGCTCATGATCGGGGTCTTCGGCTGCACCCTCCAGGTAAGGGGCGGGGCGGGGTGTGGCCTGGATGGGGCGTGGCCTCCTAGGGGCGGGGTCTGGGAGATTCCGGAAGTCTTCCTTTATCCTATCATAGTTCTGGAGACTGGACATCCGAAATCAAAGTGTTGACAGGGCTGGTTTCTTGCGAAGGCTGTGCCTCTTGGCTAGACTCTGGTGGCCTCAGGCATTCCTTGGTTGATAGAGGACATTCTCCCTGTATCTTCACAGCATTTTCCCTCAGTGTGAGTGTGTGTGTGTGTCCAAATTTCTCCATCTTAACTTGATTACATCTGCTCTGCAAACACTATTTCCAGACAAGGCATCAATCACAGGTTAGGTATTTGGGGCTTAGGACTTCAACATCTTTTTTGTTTGTTTAATATTTATTTGCCTGCACCAGTTCTTAGTTGCCTCATGTGGCATTTTTACTTGCATCCTGGAAGATCTTTTTTTTTTTAAGTTGGAGCATGAACCCTTAGGTGTGGCATGTGGGATCTAGTTCCCTGACCAGGGATCAAACCCAGGCCTCCTGCCCAGTCTTAGTCACTGGGCCAGCAGGGAAGTCCCTAGGTCTTTAACATATTTTCGAGGAACACAAATCAACCCAGCTCTTTTATTTCCAGACAAAGTCCCATGCTCAAAGGTTTAGTGACTCTTCCAAAGTTACAGCCAGCTGAGGACAGCTGGGGATCAACACAGACCTCTCCTGCTTGCAGCCTGCTTCCTCTCTCTATAACTTCCCAGGCCGCCCCAGATCCTTCACCCTCTTTCATACCCTCTCCCCCATCCCCAGGTGACGCAGGACAAGATCATCTGTCTGCCCAGTCATGAACCCCGGGAGAATTTATCTGAAGCCCCATGCCAACAGCTGCTGCCGCGGGGGATCTCAGAGCCCATGGGGGACCTTCGGGAGTTGAGCGGCCTCAAGAACAACCTGGACCTACAGCAGTACAGCTTCATCAACCAGCTCTGCTACGAGACGGCCCTCCACTGGTATGCCAAGTACTTTCCCTACTTGGTTGTCATCCACACGCTCATCTTCATGGTCTGCACCAGCTTCTGGTTCAAGTTCCCCGGCACCAGCTCCAAGATCGAGCACTTCATCTCCATTCTGGGCAAGTGTTTTGACTCGCCATGGACTACTCGGGCGCTGTCCGAGGTCTCCGGGGAGAACCACAAGGGCCCTGCTGCCACCACAGCTGGGCGGGCGACAGTGACCGTGACCACAACTGCAGGGCCGGGGAAGGCAGGGGAGGGTGAGAAGGAGAAGGTATTGCCAGAGCCCGAGAAGGTGGTGACAGAGCCCCCTGCTGTCACCCTGCTGGACAAGAAGGAGGGAGAGCAGGCCAAAGCCCTGTTTGAAAAGGTCAAGAAATTCCGCGTGCACGTGGAGGAGGGCGACATCCTGTACACCATGTACATCCGGCAGACGGTGCTCAAGGTCTGCAAATTCTTGGCCATCCTGGTCTACAACCTGGTCTACGTGGGAAAGATCAGCTTCCTGGTGGCCTGCAGGGTGGAGACCTCGGAGGTGACGGGCTACGCCAGCTTCTGCTGCAACCACACCAAGGCCCACCTCTTCTCCAAGCTGGCTTTCTGCTACATCTCCTTCGTGTGCGTCTACGGGATCACCTGTCTCTATACCCTCTACTGGCTCTTCCACCGGCCCCTCAAGGAGTACTCCTTCCGGTCAGTGCGGGAGGAAACTGGCATGGGCGACATCCCCGATGTCAAGAACGACTTCGCCTTTATGCTGCACCTCATCGACCAGTACGACTCGCTCTACTCCAAGCGCTTTGCTGTCTTCCTCTCTGAGGTCAGCGAGAGCCGCCTGAAGCAGCTCAACCTCAACCACGAGTGGACTGCCGAGAAGCTGCGACAGAAGCTGCAGCGCAACGCCCGGGGCCGGCTGGAACTGGCCCTCTGCATGCTCCCGGGGCTGCCGGACACGGTCTTCGAGCTCAGCGAGGTGGAGGCGCTGCGGCTGGAGGCCATTGGCGACATCACCTTCCCCCCGGGCCTCTCGCAGCTGGTGCACTTGCAGGAGCTGAGCCTGCTCCACTCGCCCGCCAGGCTTCCGTTCTCCTCGCAGATCTTCCTGCGGGACCGCCTGAAGGTCATCCGAATCAAGTGCGAGGAGCTGCGGGAGGTGCCCCTCTGGGTGTTTGGGTTGCGTGGTCTGGAGGAGCTGCATCTAGAGGGGCTCTTTCCCCCAGAGCTGGCCCGGGCGGCCACCCTCGAGAGCCTCCGGGAGCTGAAGCAGCTGAAGGTGCTGTCTCTGCGGAGCAACGCTGGCAAGGTTCCCGCCAGTGTGACTGATGTGGCCGGCCACCTGCAGCGGCTCAGCCTGCACAACGACGGGGCACGTCTGTTGGCACTGAACAGCCTCAAGAAGCTGGCAGCGCTGCGGGAGCTGGAGCTGGTGGCCTGCGGACTGGAGCGCATCCCCCACGCTGTCTTCAGCCTAGGTGCGCTGCAGGAGCTTGACCTCCGGGACAACCACCTGCGTTCCATCGAGGAGATCCTCAGCTTCCAGCACTGCCGCAAGCTGCTCACACTCCGACTGTGGCACAACCAGATTGCCTATGTCCCCGAGCATGTGCGGAAGCTCCGGGGCCTCGAGCAGCTCTATCTGAGCCACAACAAGCTGGAGACGCTGCCCACCCAGCTCGGCATGTGCTCCAGCCTCCGCCTGCTGGACGTCTCGCACAATGGGCTGCATTCCCTGCCAGCCGAGCTGGGTCTCCTGCAGAATCTTCAGCACTTGGCTCTCTCCTACAATGCCCTGGAGTTTCTACCCGATGAGCTCTTCTTCTGCCGCAAGCTGCGGACGCTGCTCCTAGGTTACAACCACCTGAGCCAGCTTGCGCCCCAGGTGGGGGCCCTCAGGGCCCTCAGCCGCCTGGAGCTCAAGGGCAACCGGCTGGAAGCACTGCCGGAAGAGCTTGGCAACTGTGGGGGGCTCAAGAAGTCGGGGCTCCTGGTGGAGGACACCCTTTATGATGGGCTTCCGGCCGAGGTACGGGACCGGATGGAGGCAGAGTGAAGCCAGGGAGGGAGGACAGGTTGAGGTCAAAGCCTCCTGGATGCTACCGCCCCAGAATCTCTACCATTATCTTCGAGGGAGGTGGCCAAGTGGGCCCCAGCCAGGAGACAAGGAACAAACATGTCAGTTTGATGGAGCCCAGGCAAGATCCTGGGACTGGTTTGTCTGGGAGGCTGTGGATTTGGGGTGGAACATCCTGGAGAGATTAACTCAGTCAGAAGACTCTCAGACCAAAACCACACCTGTGTTTTTGGCTTGGCTGACCTGCCCCTAGCCCTGGGCCAGAGATGCTGCCATCCCCCAGACAGCAGCCACAGTACCGCAGATGGGGGGTGGGGTGGGGGAGGCTCATCCTAGTGGGATTTCAACCCTCTCCCCTGACCAAAACAGCTTACATCTGGGGTTTTCTCCCAACGAGGGGACACAGACACAAGGGACCAACCTCCCCCGCCAATTTTGATATTAATCCCCTATTTATAAGTTGCTTGCTATGGACACCTGAACTCAGAAAGCAATGGTTCTCATATTTGGCTGAAATCAACATCTCCAAAACAAAACATCCGAGGCCCCACCCTTGAAAGGCTGACTCAGGATGTTGGCTGGAGGCCAGGAACTTGCTGGTAAACAGAATCACCCCAGGTAATTCTGATTTGGACCATCCCAGGCCTGAATGTTGGGAAATGCTGACCTACAGAGTAGATATCTGGGTGTTAAGAGCAGGGATTCTGAACTTGGTTTTAGATCTCTAGATTCTTTGAGAAATCTGATGAAAGGTGGGCACCTCCTTCCTTAGGAAAATGCTCATGTTCACATAAGTTAAAAGCTCTGCAGACAACTTCAAGCAATCAACATTCCCCCAGACCCCCCAGGGGGCTATTCATGGATGTGCTAAGGATTGGAACACCTGCAGGGCAGGTACATTTTTCTGTAGGCTGGGACTTTGTCTTTCAATGTTCCCTATGTGAGGGAGTGTTTATCAGTGGGTGCTTAATAAATAACACTATGAGAACCATATATATATTTTTTGGCTGAGCTGGGCCTTCCTCGTTGCACTCAGGCTTTCTCGAGCTGTGGTGCATGGGTTTCTCATTGTGGTCACTTCTCTTTTGCAGAGCACAGGCTCAGTAGTTGCGGCACAAGGGCTTAGTGGCTCCGTGGCATGTGGAATCTCCCCAGACAGGAATCGAACCCAAGTCCCCTGCTTTGGCAGGTGGATTCTTAACCACTGGGCCATCAGGGAAGTCTGAAAATAAGTTTGATCCCTTGTGTCCACTCCTGCCGTTGTCTAAGGCTTCTATTTCACCAGACCAAGTACAGGCAAGTGGCAAGAGTCAGGTTCCAGAATCAAGGCTATAAGCCTCTTCCCTGGGAGCAGAGGCAGAGAGAGACCTTAGTTAACCAGGAGACATCAGGTGGTCGTCTACATAGCCTTTTCCCGTAGAAGTGCCTGTCCTTTACATTCCGTTATTCTCATGGCTCCACAGTTTTGGATCTGCTTCACCTGTAAGTTGTCACCAGGAGAGTCATCAGAAACCTTCAACACCAATCAGTTTTCTCGTGCTAGAGTGGGCAGGGCCTTGGCACAGCCTGCCCAACCCTGACCTCCTGGGCTTCA
The DNA here is from genome assembly GCF_003369695.1 of Bos indicus x Bos taurus. Classification (NCBI taxonomy): domain Eukaryota; kingdom Metazoa; phylum Chordata; class Mammalia; order Artiodactyla; family Bovidae; genus Bos; species Bos indicus x Bos taurus. The sequence continues at coordinate 93,870,058 of NC_040082.1, read as the reverse complement.
CCACCTCCATGGTGTCTCCAACATGTGAGCCTCCTCCAGGCACCAGAGAGCAGAAGCAAGCTGCTTACCTGGGCGCCCCAGGGTTCCAGATGGGGACATTTTCCCAGCACTCTTCAGGCCAGCTGAAGAAAATGTGTAGGTGGTGAAGGCATCAGGTGGAGGAACCAAACCCCAGGTCCTAACTTCTGCATTGTCCAGGAGCTAAACAGATGAGGGATGCCTTCAAATTTCCCACAGCCAATCTGACTTGGAACTCTCTATCCTTGACCTTGGCCCCACGTCGCTGAGGGCAGGGATCACGCCGCTAGATTCTCACCGTCCAGACAGTGGCCCAAACCCTACCCCGCCCATCCTTCAAGTCCTCGTGGCCAACCCTGACCCCGCTGAAATGGAAAGGGCTTCCCACAGGTGCCTAATTATGGTGAGTAGGCAGCAATTAAGCACTACAGGGACCGTAACGAAGCACTGTCCGAGATGAGAAAGGCAGTTTTGGAAGGCGTGGGTGCCAGCTAGGGCCGGCCGGGAAGAGAAAGAACGAGGCTGAGGATACAGCCTGGCGACCACCGGGGACAGCGGCAGGAAATTTAAAAAAATAAAAAAAGAGCGAGAAACCAAGAGTGCGCATGCGCAGCAGACGGCACGCGAGTACCCCCCCCCCCCCCCGGGTCTCACCTTCTGTACGCCTGCGCACTGCTTTCTCCGCCCACCGCTCTTAACGGAATGGTGAGTGGGTTTTCAAACAGCGCCTCCTGCCGGAGTTCTAGGGGATTTGCACATGCGCATCACACTGGGAGGATGTGTACGCTGCTACTCGCGAGCTCTAGGAGGCGTCATCCCTCCGGCTGGGATGAAGCACGCACGCGCGGAGGTTCGCACGCGGGGAGGGCGGGTGCGCGCCCCGGGCATGCGCCTTGCATAGCGAGACGGCGGCTCGGCGGGGTCATCCAAGCGCAGGCGCAGTGCGGTGTTTGTCTGCCGGACTGACGGGCGGCCGGGCGGTGCGCGGCGGCGGCGGCGGCGGGGAAGATGGCGGCGTCCTCCCTGGAGCAGAAGCTGTCCCGCCTGGAAGCAAAGCTAAAGCAGGAGAACCGCGAGGCCCGGCGGAGGATCGACCTCAACCTGGATATCAGCCCCCAGCGGCCCAGGCCCAGTAAGCACGGCGGCGTGGGGGAGGGGGCGGGCGGGGCGGGGCGCGCGCCGCGGGAGGCCCCGCCCCCGCCACCAGGCCCCGCCCCCGCTTCCGGGGCGCTCTTGCTCCTCCTCTCCGCCCGGCTCCCCGCTGTCGGCCCGCGGGGAGAGGGTCACGGTGACCCGGGGGGCGTGGGGCCCGTGAGCTCCCCGTCAGTCCTCACCCTGCCTCGGGGTTCCCCCTAATGGGGCCTGGGAACCTAGTTACCGGCTCCAGGGCGAGGCCCTCCATCTGATGACCCGCCCCCAATCACCGGGAACCTCGGAGCCTCTGTCACCTGCTCTAAGCCTTGGTGCGCCTACTCCATGCAGCCGTGACCACATCCAGCTCCTCCGTATACGTGTACACATCCCTTTTCACCAACTGATTCCACTGTCGCCATCTCAGAGACTGTCAAGAGGTCCCCTCCCCCGCCACCTGGTCCTTGTCAGCCGGGTTCAGCAGCTGACACAAGTGCAGCTGACCTGGGGACACCTGACGTCGCTGGACCATATATAACTGCCCCTGTGATTATGTCTAGTGCTCCCTTCTCCCCGCTTCAGGATCTTGTCACTAGTTCAGCAGGCTCCCTCCTACCTACCTTTTTACCCACCTAAGCCAGGCTCCCTCCTCATACTCCGCGGACTAGTTTCACTGCCACCATCTTTCTGGATTCTCCAGAAATAAATACGCAGCTTCCAAGCGTGGCAACGTTGTCATCTTGAATCAAGTGACTCCCCCTTCCACACATAGCCCAGGGACACCTGAGGCCAGTCTGAGGCTATCTGGGCATCCCAGGCTGTACACGCACCGCTACTTTGTGATCCCATGATCTCAGTGCCTGTCTCTCCGGAATCCTGTCTTGTGGCGTCAAGAGCTGCCCCTCAACACCCGCACCTGGCCCGGGATCACCATGCAACATCTAGTCTGCTCGTAATGTCCTACGGAACCCTTCCCCATATCCTCGAAGCTCACAGGGAGTCAGATTTTCCCCCTTCCTACTGACCTGATGAAGAGTATTCCCCACACATACTTTCTTTTCTTTACATTACTTTTTGGCCACTTCTTGTGGTATTCGGGATCTTAGTTCCACAACCAGGGATGGAACCCGTGCCCCCTGCCTGCATTGGAAGTGCAGAATATAAACCACTGGACCACCAGGGAAGTCCCCTCCCACACGTGCTTTCTGTGTCCCTCTTGACCCAGCAAATTCCCCTTCTTGTTAACCTCTCTGATATGACTCTTGTGGCTTATGTAGCTCCCTGTCGGGTCATCTTGAGAGGTAGGGAAGATATCTCTTCATCTGGGTACTCCCACCACTCCTTCGTCACCCCCCATTCTCATGTATGGCCCACTCCCTACCCTCCCTTTTCTGCCCTTGGTCCGTGTGGGTTCCTGACTGGAGTGGGGAGGGGTCTCTAGGGTCCCAGGAAGAACCCTGAGGCAGCAGTGCTGTGTTAGACTCTGCCTGGGGTAGGAAGCCCAGCCAGGACTGGAGGGTCCCCACCAGGCTCTTCAGTGCTGCTCCCCCTCCAGCCCCAGCGTGGATGAGACAGGCCTGGGCAGGGCCTGGGATGCCTGGTGGGGTGGCTGTCCCAGATGGGCAGGAGGCACAGGGAGGCCCACGGAGAACATGCCCCGGGGAGCCCCCTCCTGGCGCCTGTGTCTGTCAGCTCCATCCCATCCTCTCAGCCCTCCCATCTGTTGTTCTCTGCACTTTGGTGCCGCGTGCCTCCCCCTTCCTCCTTGTTATGATTTGATTTTCCTTTCTTTTGGACAAATCAGTTGCTTCTGTTGTGATTTATCGTGGTGTTGTTTTTCTTTTTTTTTCTTCCTTTTCCCCATCCAGTTATTGTGATCACTCTAAGCCCTGCTCCTGCCCCGTCCCAACGAGCAGGTACCAGCCTTTTTATCATCGCTGCTTGAATCTCTGCACCATTGACCTAACCGCTGCCCCAGCCGCAGAATGCCATCCCTCCTCCCCACCCCGTCATGCTCCGTGTGTGCGTGTGCATCCCCCCATCCCACCCTCACTCTCTCCAGCCACATGGTCAGTGTCTGGCCCACCCGGCCACTTCCTCCGTATCCTGTCACCTCCCGCTCCTCTGTTCCTCTCAGGCTCAGGTTTGGACTCTCCACAGGAGGAAACAGACTCCCTCACCTGCCAGGAGTCTGTCGCCTGCTGAGGGGGTCCCGAGTGTCCGTGCGTGTGCCTGCAGGCGTGTGTGTGTGTGTGCGTGTGCATGTACATGTATGTGAGTGGAGGGAGGGAAGGTTGGGCTCCCTACCTGCCGATCCACTTCATCAGCTCAGCGGACCCATGTCACCCCCCACCCTGTGCTGAGCAGTGCTAGGCCTGGACTGAGCCTGTCTGTTCCAGGGGCTGGTGCTCCCCTGGGGGTGGGAGGCCGTGGGGGTTGGGGGGTCCTCCGGGCAGGGAGAAGTGGAAGAGGCCCCGTGCCTTGGAGGAAAGGCCCAGTGAAGCAGGGTCATGGATTCTGCAGGGTTGGGGGATGGGGGGGGGGTGCGGTGGTCGGGAAGCCTGGGGAGAAGGTGGCATTTGAGCAAAGTCTCCTGGGAGGTGGGGAGCACAGGAGTGGAAGTAGAGGAAACAGCCCCTCAGGGCCCAAGAGGCAGCCAGATGTGCCTGTGGGGAAGGTGGGGGATGGGGGGCCGGCTGGCCTCATTGATCCTTGTGTGTGGAATAGGACTGGGTTGGGAAGTGTGTGTGTGTGTAAGAACATGAGGGAGAGTTGGCTCTGTTGGGGGCCTTGTGGCGTGTGTGTGTGTGTGTAAGAACATGAGGGAGAGTTGGCTCTATTGGGGGTCCCGTGGCGTGTTGTCTGCACGTGTTTGTGGGTTTGTGTCATGCCCTGTGTGTGTACGTGTGTGTGCTCACTGACAGCCTGGCAGGCTGCATGCTCCACCCCACCCCACCGCCCTGTGTCTTCTCTCATCCTTGCTCATTCATCCTCCTCTTTTTTCTCTCCCCTTCAGTCTCTTGCTCTCATTTGGCCTTCCTGACCTGCCGTGGGCCCGGCACCACCTGTGTGATCTCTGTTCTCAGGGCCTTTGTATACCTCCCCCGGCCTTACCCCCCTTAGCCATCCTGCACCGGCCCCTCTTAAACACCTGCCGTGCTTCAGTTTGTGGGACCGGCTGGAAGCCTCTCTCCCCCCACAAGCTGCCTTGGCCCCGGGCTCTGGGGGAGCCTTCAGAGGGCCCGGTGGACTGTGTGAGGGGTTGGGGGTGGGGGCGACAGGGCACAGAGAGGCCTGGGGAGGGGAGGGACGTGGTCCTCACCCAGGGAGCCTGCCAGGGATGCAGGGTCCCAGAGCTTGAGGGTCTTTGGGAGCCCTGGAGGGTGTCCAGCCAGAGAGGGAGGGTTTAGGACCAGACTTCTGGCCGTGGTAGAGCAGGGAGGGCACTGGAGGAGAGGCCTCTGGGCCAGTGGAGGGGACTGGGCTCAGCCACGTCCTCGGGCTCCCAGAGCTCTTCCATCACTCTCGCCATGCCCTCCTGGGACTGGCAGGCCAGCCTCATAGGTCTGCTCCTCGCTTTGGCTGCGACCAAGATCGTAGGCCAGCAGGGCACGAAAAGTGCCTGGGCGCCAAGAGCCACACTGCATCTGTCTGTACCCATTGGCCACTGGGCCCACGCCACCGGGCGCCTGGAGAACTTGCAGGGGAGAAGCTCCGCCCCCCGGCCCAGCTCCCAGCCCTCTCTCCAAGGGGAGGTGGACCTGGGGGCTGCTTGTAGCCTTCGGCCTCCCCAGCCAGGGGCTCCCTTCTGGAGGCCAAGTGCCGGGGTCTCTGAGGTTCCTGGGTTCTCTGGAGGGCCGTCCATCTTTTCCAGGGCCACTCTGGCCTCTGCTCCCACTCTGTGGCCTGCCTGGCCAGGAGGCTTCTGTCCATCAGGGGCCTGCTCTCCTGTCCCTAGCCCCTCTCCGGCCTGTCTCTGCAGCGCCTCTTCTGGGCAGCTGGGCCCCAAGTCTCAGCTCCCATCTGTCTGTCTCCCACCCCCCCGTCCCCTAACGCCGCCTGCCCATCCTGGGGTGCCCGCTGCCTGCCCGCTGCCTGCCCGCCTGCCTGTAGCATGCCCAAGCTGTCCGCATGCAGGCTTCTGGAAAGAACCAACCTCCCCACCTGGCCTGGCCTGTCCCTGGAGCCCTGCCGGCCCCTGGAGGGGCTGGGTCACCTGGCTCCCTTCACCTGAAGGACACAGGTCCAGCCTGGGCTCCTGCCCTGGCCTCATTGGCCCCACCTCTGCAGGCCGGGCCGGAGGCTCACAGAGTCTGCTGGCCAGAGGGCAGCCCTCCCTGACCCTGAAACAGAACAGGCAAGGCAGCTGGAAGCCTGGGTCCCTCACCCACTCTCTCCCCAGTTTAGCATTGCCACTTTGTGGGGGTGGTGGCCCTGAGCCTCTTCCTGGGCAGAGTGGGGAGGAAGGGGCCCCAGGGTAGGGGCGGCCTACCTGCCTGAGATCCACTAGCAGCCTCAGGGCCTCCTTTCTCTATCAGGGAATACTTGGGGTGAACCCTCAGCCTCTGGGGACCACTCTTCCCCCACCAGCCCACTGCAAGCCCTTCCCAGTCAGGGGGGCTGGGAGAAAGCACCCCGAGAGTGGTCTAGGAGCGGGGCACTCCCTGTCCGCCAGGGCTGGGGGCTGTGCTGGCCCACCTGAGGGATACCGGGGAGGGAAGGATGGGGGCGCCAGGGCCTGCAGCTGGGGCCAGCCGGGAGCTAACCCCCTCCCCACCCCTGGTTCTCACCACCCCCCAGCCCTGCAGCTCCCACTGGCCAACGATGGGGGCAGCCGCTCACCGTCCTCCGAGAGCTCCCCACAGCACCCCACGCCCCCCGCCCGGCCCCGCCACATGCTGGGGCTGCCTTCAACCTTGTTCACACCCCGCAGCATGGAGAGGTGAGCCGCCTGGGGGATGGTCAGGAGGTCAGGGGGCGCAGGGCCAGCCTCAGGGTGGTGCTGGTGAGCTCTGTGGAACCCCCTGCGTGTTGGGGGCTGGGGTCACCTCACGTTGGTCAGGACCCCCCTCCACCGGCACCCACTCCCTCTCCCTTCAGCATCGAGATTGACCAGAAGCTGCAGGAGATCATGAAACAGACGGGCTACCTGACCATCGGGGGCCAGGTAACCTAACGCACTTCCCTTGGCGGCCTCAGGGAGGGCGGGCGGGACACAGCTGGGAGATGTGGGCCGGGGCTGAGGTCAGAGGCCCGCTGGATCCCCAGCCCTGACTCTCCTTGCCAGCGCTACCAGGCGGAGATCAATGACCTGGAGAACCTGGGGGAGATGGGCAGCGGCACTTGCGGCCAGGTGTGGAAGATGCGCTTCCGGAAGACGGGGCACGTCATCGCTGTCAAGGTGAGCCCACCCCGCCCTGCCCATGGGAGCGCAACCCCCTCCATGTCCCATGGCGGCCCTGCGCCCCAGGCTCAGCGCTGAGCCCTCGGCTGTCCCATGCAGCAAATGCGGCGCTCGGGGAATAAGGAGGAGAACAAGAGGATCCTCATGGATTTGGATGTGGTGCTCAAGAGCCACGACTGCCCCTACATTGTGCAGTGCTTCGGGACTTTCATCACCAATGTGAGACGAGGGCTTCCCCCAATCCTCCCATCTCCTCCCCCGGGCCCTGAGCCTGTCGGGTGGGCAGAGGGGTACAGCCACTGCTGTCCCTGCAGACGGACGTCTTCATCGCCATGGAGCTCATGGGCACGTGCGCGGAGAAGCTCAAGAAGCGGATGCAGGGCCCCATCCCCGAGCGGATCCTGGGCAAGATGACGGTGGCAGTGAGTGGCCTGGAGGGCGCAGGTGGGCAGGCAGGTGCCCCCCAGCCTCGGCCTCCACATCACCGATCGGTGTCCTCCGCTGCCCACACTGCAGATTGTGAAGGCGCTCTACTACCTGAAGGAGAAGCATGGCGTGATCCACCGTGACGTCAAGCCCTCCAACATCCTGCTGGACGAGCGGGGCCAGATCAAGCTCTGTGACTTCGGCATCAGCGGCCGCCTGGTCGACTCCAAAGCCAAAACGCGGAGTGCGGGCTGTGCCGCCTACATGGCAGTAAGTAGGGGGCCCGGGGGTGCCGGCAGGAGGGGTGGTGCACCCACCCCGGCCCCAGGGCTCATCCATCACCCTCTCCCCCCTCCCACCGGCAGCCTGAGCGCATCGACCCCCCGGATCCCACCAAGCCCGACTACGACATCCGGGCCGATGTGTGGAGCCTGGGCATCTCCTTGGTGAGTTGGGGCCCCGGCTTTTGGAGGCTGGGTTTTCTCGGGGCCCGGAGGCAGGCAGTGGCAGCAGAAAGGGCAGGGCCCTGTCCTCCCTGGCCGGCCCAGCCCTGCCCGTTTCTCTCCCAGGTGGAGCTGGCGACAGGACAGTTCCCCTACAAGAACTGCAAGACAGACTTTGAGGTCCTCACCAAAGTCCTCCAAGAGGAGCCCCCGCTCCTGCCCGGACACATGGGCTTCTCGGGGGACTTCCAGTCCTTCGTCAAAGACTGGTGAGCACCCCCAGCCCTGCCCTCCAGTCTGGAAGGCAGGGCGAGGTCAGATGTGACCCTGAGCTTAGGCCACTGGGGTGGGGTGAAGGGCCCCCTGGGATGGGGGCTGGGGGCTGCAGACTGGAGCCAGAGCCTAAGCCCTGCGTCCAGACTCAGCCACAGGGAACCCCTAGCCCTGGGGTATTTGGCAAGGTGGTCCTTGGCCTTCACCAGGGAACTGTGAATGAGCACAGGTGTCCCAGGACTGAGAGCTCAGAGGGTCCCACACCATTGAGCAGGGTGTCCACACAGGAGCTTTCCGGGGGGAGGGGGGAGGGATGGGGCCGGGGTGGGGAAGTGGGTGGGAGTGGGTAGGAAGCCCACCCATCTACCTATCCCCCCACCTACCTACTTCTCCCGTGGGCGTCTCACTGTGTGTGTCAGGCTTTTGTCAGAGATAAGGGGCCTGAGTGCAACCCTGGCCTCTCTGTCAGCACAAGGCTTTGGGGAGCGAGGAAATGGGCTCTGGCCCGCAGATCCAGCAGCCCTGATTCAGTGGGGTGGGCAGCCAGGCCCCTCCTCCCGGCTCTCATTTCTCTCCTTTCTCTCTCTCTCTTTAGCCTTACTAAAGATCACAGGAAGAGACCAAAGTATAATAAGCTACTTGTGAGTACCCAGGACCCCTCCCAGCCCCCATCCAAAAACCCCTGCCCCACTGGAGGCCAGGCGGCCAGGGAACAGACACCCTGGTCCTGAGCCCCACCCACTTGGGCCCCCAGGAACACAGCTTCATCAAGCGCTACGAGACGCTGGAGGTGGATGTGGCGTCCTGGTTCAAGGATGTCATGGCGAAGACCGAGTCACCGAGGACAAGCGGGGTCCTGAGCCAGCACCACCTGCCCTTCTTCAGGTAGCCGCACGGTGGCGGCCGGCCCGCTGGGGGACGCGGCCTCAGGCCCCCCCTTCCCTGCACAGTCCCCCAGCTGCCCACCAGGGGAGCCTTGGGACCCGGATGGCCAACGAGGGCTGAGGACAGATAGTAGGGGGCGCCGACCCACCCCCGACTCCCTGCCCACCAGCCGTGGACAGATGGGCCTGCCAGGCCCCAGCCCTTTCCCGTCCTGGGATCAGCCGGCCGTACACGTCCCCCCCCCCGACAGACACTGTGAACGGAAGACAGCAGGCCGCGAGCAGTCTCGCTATTTATTCAGTTGTAACCTCTGGGCTGGGGCGGCCCCCAGGGGTCGGGAGAGAGCCGCCATTCCCTGCACCCTCCCACACCGCGCTGTCCCCACCGCCCCCTCCATGCACACATGCACCCTGGCTCCATCTCCCTCTCTGCCACTTCCCTCTCTACCTCTCTGGCTTTCCCCGTCTCCCTCCCCACCTCTGCCTCTCTCCTGGCCCAGGCCCTGCCACCCCCGGCGGGGACCCCTGGGTCCACTTAGGTCTCTGGCCAGTGATGAGCCAGTTGGCGGGCGCCCTTCCCCCGGCAGGCGGGCTGGACATTGTGACTGCAGCCGGACCCGGGCTGGTCTCTCTCTCTCTCTCTTTGATCTCAGGGGGTCCTTTTTGGAGTTTATTGTATTTTATTGTACTTGGTGGGGTGTTTGGGGGTGGGGGGAGGAGAAGAGCTTGTTCTCATGGGCTTTGTTGGTACCTTCAGAAACTTTTACCAAAGTCGTGTTTAGCTGCTTGTGGCGGCAGCCCCCCGAACCGCTGTGGGTACTGGGGGGCTGGGCTGGGGGCTGAGCCGTGGGGGCTCATGCTACCACCCGGGAGAGACTAGTCCCAAAGGTGGGCTCTGGGGGTGGGGGGTTGCTCCTCCCTCAGGGCTGGAGACTGGCCAAGTTTGCAGGGGTGAGCGGAGGACCTCAGGGGGTATGGAGGAAGCCCAAGGGGCCGTGGCCACACAGGGTGGCCTTCAGGGACAGTAGGCGCGGGGCGTGGTGGAAGGCAGCCGGCGCTGGTGTGGCAGGGAGGTGGCGGAGGGAACGGGTGACAGGAGGGGGTCCGTGGGGCCCCGGGAGGTAGGGATGAGGGTGCACGGATTGGATGTGGGGGTTCGAGGATGTGTTGACAGGGACAGAGGTGGGAGCAGGCCAAGGGCTGGGCGTGTGCAGGCAGTCACGCCCTCGTAGTGGCCCACGAGTGCCCCTCGACTCACCCGGAGCTGGCCAGTCCCCAGCCCACCCTGAGGCCCTGGCGTCCATGGGGCCCTGGGCAGCAAGCAGCCAGAGCAAGAGGGACTGTGTTTCCTTGTTGGTGGTGATGCATGCGAATCAAGTGGACAGTAGAACAAAATAACGTTAACAGGAAAAAAAAAAAAAAGGAAAAAACAAAACCCCAGAAAAACCACAAAAATCAACCAACACCAAAGGTGAGGAACCTCGCTGGATGTAGCTGAAGCAATCTAGACTAGGCATCACTGTACCTCCATTTATCTCACCGAATCTAGTTACTACTAGGATAGTCACAAAACGCCGCATGTTTAAAAAGTACTCAAAGTCATCTTTGTCCCCCGCCCCAGGGGGTGGCCACCTTTTCTTGCTCCAGTCCCCTTTGTGAGGGGAGAGGGGCAGGGTGTGGGGCCAGTAGGCATGGCCTCCGCCCTCCCTTGCCAGGGGCCTTTCTGGGTAGCCAGGAAGGTTGCGTGGCCAGCCCCAGGGCCCGCACAGGCCTGAGGCCAGCTGCCTGGGTTTAACTTTTATTTAACTTTATTTTCTGTTTTGTGTGTGAGTGTCCACCTGTGTCCCCCTTCCCCTTCAGTGTTAAATGGGAGCCTCTCCTTCCCCCCTTCCTCTCCCATGTCTCCCTTCCCCCGCCCCCCAGTCACCAGCCACCAGCCACCCCCTCTCAACCAGGCAGAGGGCAGAGTGGGCAGCCAGGGGCCTGGGGCGGCCTGGCCTAGCCCATCGGCCCACCACCGCTCCTCAGGCCGCCAGTATTGCCCCATCCCTTTTTAAAACAAAATGCCCTCGTTTGTAAATCCTTAGACGCTTGAGAATAAAACCCCTCCCTTTTCTTCCACTGAGTCTGTGGCGTGTGTCCTGAGCCTGGCAGCAAGGTGGGAAAAGGGGAAGGGGTCCTGAGGCCTGACCTTGGAAGTGGGCTGGGGGCCATCTAAGTGGAAGAGGCCTATGCAGTGAGGGGAGGCAGGGCTGGGGGCCAGAGGGGTAGTTTGTAGTGACTTGCTGCATATTTAATGTCCAGTGTGTGGGACCTCCCCCTAATCTGATAGCCACAGGTCCGGTGGGAGAGCCCTTAATCCCTGGCAGGCCTTGGGCGCCAGCTCTGATGTCGACCCAACAGTCTGCCGCCCCCGCTCCTTGCCTCCGGAAGTGGCCACCCAGCCAAGGACAGGGCCGCCTGCCCACCTCCTGGGTGTGGGTGCTGCCTGGCTGGTGCCTCTGCCACCAGCCCTGTACGCTGTCACCTCAGCCAGGCCAGCATGCTGGGCACCGTGCTCCTGCTGCTGGCCCTGCTCTCAGGGACCACCGCCTTGCCCAGCGAGCCAGCTGGTATGTACAGGCAAGGGGACATGGCCCAGCACACCCCCATTCCTGTGCTGCCCTATCTCAAGCAGCCTCTCATCTACCCTGCCTGGGGGAGTGGGAGGGTGGAAGGTGGGGTCTCCCCACCCCCCATTCCAGGTTGTCTTGGATCCCCAACTTCAAAGTCCCCAGCAGCCATGGTGAGGCCAAGGGCTGTGGGAGGGGAGTGGTCTGCACAAATGATCTTAGGAACGGTGCGCGTTTAGATACCATCCTTTGAGAACACAGTTGAGTGCCTCCTGAAGGCAGATGGGGGTAGCAGGGTGATCACACACCCCAGTAGGAGCTCCCCGGTGCCTATTTCCTTTGCTGCTGCTGCCCTCAGTCCAGAAGTGAGGAACCAGATATGGGGAAAAGCCCCAGACCCTGGTGGCCAGGCTGGGCTTCCATGGTGCCGAAACGGCTGGAGGAAGACCACCTTGCTGTTCTCCCCAACTCGTAGAAAGCAAAGGGTGGGGTCAGCATCGTCCCCCTTAGACAGCCCTGCTATGACCCCAAAGCAGTCCCTGGTCCTGGGTGGGTGGGGGTAGGGGAGGACCTTTGCGCTCACCCAGACCATCCACTGCCAGGCGCCCCTCAGCTCCCCTTCCCCGCCAGGGATCCTTTGCCCACTGCAGGTGGAGAAGACGGGGTCTGGGAAAAGGGGTGCCTCCCCAGGAAGGTGCAGCTTTGCGTCCAGGCTCAGGGGCTGGGCTGGAACGTCCTGGGGGTCTCCAGGGGGTACATCACGGCAGCTTTATGGCTGAAGGCATGAGGCACAGAGCCGAGCGCAGGTGAATCCTCCACAACCGCATCCGTCTTCCAAAGAAGGCAGGGGAGGCGGGGAGGTTGGCTGGGGGAACCAAGAGACAGCGCGTCCTCCCTGTCCTGTGCCGCCCTTTCTCCCCGCCAGAGCCCCCGTTCCCTGCGGCGCCCGGGCCCTGGCTGCGCCGACCCCTTTTCAATCTGGAGCTGTCAGACGCGGAGGACGCCTTCCCGCGCCGTGCGGGGCCGCTCGAGGTCCCAGCGGACAGCCGCGTGTTTGTGCAGGTAGACGCGGGACGCACGGAGGCCGGGTGAGGGCCGGTGAGGGCTGCCGATCCTGACGGCGACCCCGCCCCCCAGGCGGCCCTGGCCCGTCCCTCCCCACGCTGGGGCCTGGCCCTGCACGGCTGCTCCGTAACACCTTCCTCGCGCCCGGCCCTGGGCCCCGCCCTGGCGCTGCTGCGCGGGGGCTGCTCCGCCGACTCCTCGGTCACCTTCCCGCCACCGCGGCCGCTCCTCGGTGCCGCCCGTCCTGCGCGTTTCAGCTTCCGCCTGCGCCCGGTCTTCAACGCCTCTGTGCAGTTCCTGCACTGCCAACTGAGTCGCTGCCGCCGCCGCCGCCTCCGCCATGCCCGCTGGACGCCTGCGCCTTTGACGCTGCCTCCACTGTCGCCGGTGCGCGGGCGCAGGAGCGCAGGACCGGGAACGTGGGCTCCCGGGCCCATCAGGGGTCGGGCGAGTGCCTCTGACATCCGAGGGAGAAACTCCTTAGGGTTTGGGCATCTGGGCGCTTTTGGACCTGGGGGCGGTGGTATCTCGAAACTGGGAGTAGGTACTGGGTCTCAGGCAGGGGTTGGGGGCAGAGACTTCCGAAGGGGCCAGATTTCCAGGGTTCTAGTGATGCGATCCCTGGTTGCAACAGAGTGCTAGACACTTAGATCTGCCTGCGGCCCAGTCCATGCAGTCCGGCCCCTGACATTCCCGTCTCTTGTGCCCCCTCTCCTTGCAGTGTCTGCCTCAGGATGAGGCGTGCGCAGGCGCCGGCAGTGGCAGCGATGAGAGCCTGGGTGCTGACAGCCCCCACCTGCACACATTGACGCAGCCCATCGTGGTGACCGTGCCACGGCTGCCCCCCAGTGAGCGGGGAGATCTCTGGGGTCCAGAAGAGGGGTGGGGAGGACATCTGAGGCCTGATTCCAGTCTTAGCGTTGTACTTCTCACAGGGCTACCCAAGGGCTTCCCCGGCAGAGCTGTGCGACCCGAGTCTCCCGCGCCGGCGCCGGAGGCCCTGGAGCCCGCGCCGGTGGTAGCGCTAGTGTTGGCCGCTTTCGCGCTGGGCGCCGCTGTGGCCGCCGGCCTCAGCCTCGTGTGCGCGCACTCAGGTACCAATCTCCACCCTCCGGGATCTCCGCCTGGCCCCCAGTCTATTCCAGCGCGTCGGCCTGCTCAGCCCTGAACATCCCTAGACCGGCCTCCGCTACGCCCGCAGCAGCCTCCAGGGGTCGCCCTAGCTCCGGCCCTGCGCACCGCAGCCCCTATTTCTCAGCTTCCTCTCTTCTCCAGCGCCCCAACTCCCCGGTCAGCCCCCGAGAGCCTCGCCCAGCGGCCGCCCGCCCAGGAGGCCCCAGTGAGGCAGGTAAGTGTTGGGGCGCAGGAAGGAGGGGGAGTGTAACGTGGGGCCGGTTAGCACAGATGGAGGAGGGAGGGGATGATAATGATCTTCATAGCCCGTTCTTTCTGCCAGGCGGAGTTCCAAATGATTAACGCATATTAATCCTTGTAACAACTTTCTACTATTATCTCCATATTAGAAGGAAAATGAGGCACTCTCTGAAATGGACTTGCTAAAGGTCACAAAAATTTAGTGGAACTGGGATTCGAACTCAGGTAGTGGGTGACCCGTAGCCGACTGCGGGTTTAGTGTCATAAGAAAGGTTCTCAACACCTCACACAGGCAGTAGGCAAAGAGAATTCGGGTTTCAGACTTAGCATCCTCTCTCACCCAGCCATGATGGGGCGGCCGGCGATGGGTTGAGAAGAGGGTGACCAGCCTTAGTGTCCTCTCCCCACTCAGCCTGAGTCGCCTCTTTCCAGAGATGGCGCGCCCCCAGCAGGGTCCAAAGACAAACCAGCCACGGCCTCGTATCAGGCCCGCCTCGGGGGACTACGTTACTCGTTGAGACTACGATCGCTGCGCCCCGCCCTCCTTGCTTCTCCCACCCTCCCACCTGGGCCCAAAATAAACCTCTGGTCTGGACTGCGGCTTTCTGAAGTCCGCGCGTGCGCGTGTGCGTGGAGCGGGGGTGGGGATTCCGGGCAGGAAGAGGTTCAGATTGGAGGGGTGGGGCTTTGAGGCGGGGCTTTGAGGCCCTTATACACGTGTGCAGATACCGCCCACGGGCATTTTATCCCTAACAAAAGGGAACATCCAATCCCACCAGCTTAAATAGCCTCGTCTCCTCCTCCAAACCTGCCAGCTCACCGGCCTTCTCAAAGTCTCTCCGCGCTCTACTCCCACCGCCCGGACCCTGCCCTTCCTAAGACCTCGAGCTCAAGTCTCTGCTCCAAGCTCCTCTCCGTCTTGCCTTAAGGTCCTTAAATCCCTCCTGCCTGACCTCACCCTCCTCAGAGCATAGACAAAGGCGGGATTTTAGCTCCATTTTACGGCTGAGGAAACAGCCTCGGCAAGGCCACATCACTTAAATCACCAATCTGGGCTATCCGACCCCACAGCTGAGGTTCTTGGCTACAAAGCACATAACAGGAGTTTCACAAGACTTATTCCTGGAATGGAGGGAAGGGATGAGATCTAAGGTCTCGGCTCCAGTTCACGAATGAGACAGAATGCGGGCGGTGGGGTCTCGTTTGCCTTAGCTTCAGTTAGATACCAGTCCCCATCGCTTCCGGGGTAGGCCGTTCCTCACGGCCTGCAAACGCAGAGCCACGCCCCCATCCAAGTCTGCTTCCGCGCGGAGTCTTTTGGACCCAGAGGCCGCCGTAACCCCGCCCACCAAGGAAACACTCCGGAACGACGCCGAGGCCCTCACCCGGCTCACCGGCATGAAGCCACCGCAGCGGCGGCGAGCGATCCCGAGGCGCTATCTGGTGGAGGTGACTGGCCCCGCGGCCTGGAGAGCCAGCGAGAAGCGGCAGTTGTTACGACTACTGCAGGCGCGACAGGGCCAACCAGAGCTGGACGCCGCCGAGCTGGCCCGAGAGTTACCGGGCCGGAGCAATACGGAGGTGAGAAGAGTCCCGAGATGGGAGCAAGGCTGGAGGCGGGGCTAGGATGTGTCCGGGGCTGGCATAGGGGCGGGGCCTGAGGGTGGGCTGAACGAAAGTGAGGCTTGGGGGCGGGGCCTTGGAGTGGGCCGGTCGAGGGTGAGGCGGGGACGAGGCCGAGGTTGAGGAACCGGAAGAACGCCGGAGAAGGCGGGACTAGTGCAAGGCTGGGCCTTGTGTGGCTGCGAGAAGCTGAGGGCGGGGTGAGGGCGGGACAGAGCGAGTCGAGGGGCGGGGCGAGGAGGAGGCCGTGTCGCCGAAGTCTGAGAGGCGGAGCGAAGGCAAAATTTAGGGGCGGGGCGAGCTCCGAGTTTGAAAGAAGGCCCCAGAATGGGTCTTCCCTGCTGGCTCAAATGGTGAAGAAATCTGCCTGCAATGCAGACGGTGCCGATTCGATCCCTGGGTCGGGAAGATCCCCTGGAGAAGGGAATGGCTACCCACTCTAGTATTCTTGCCCGGAGAACTCCATGGACGGAGGAGCCTGAAGGGCTGCAGTCCATGGGGTCGCTAAGAGTCGGCAACGACTGAGCGACGAACACTTTCCTTCACTTCCCAGAATGGGTGGCAGGTCGCAGCGGGACTGGACGGGAATGAATGAGATTGAAATGGGAGTCAAGAAGTGAGAGTCAGGGAAATAGAGCGTAGTGGAAGAAGCGGGTAGGTGACTAGGATAGTACTTAACCATGGATGTGGGCTGTGGCTGCGGGGAGGAGCCAGAACCGGCCAGGGCCTTATATCTTTGTCAGGTAGCTGGTCATGCCTAGGGCCTTGGCCCGAGAACCCTGGGCACAGTCCCTATGACCCTCAACCCCTGGCCAGTGGGAGGCTAGGGAGCAGTGGCTAGCCCTGGAACAGGCAGGACTGCCTAGCCCTGGGCTTCTAGAAGGTCCATTTGGCCTCTTCTTACTTCGCAGATCCAGGACTTTATCCGGCAGCTCAAGGGCCGAGTGGCCCGGGAGGCCATTCAGAGGATACATCCAGGTGGCCCAAAGGGTCCAAGGCGTTGGGAAACACAGACCCCAGCTCCCATCGAGGTGAGATGGGGCAAGGTTCCCCAGGGCTGGCCCCTGGGGAATGAGGTGGGAGTTCTGGGGGATAATCTGGACAGGGGAGCTCCAGGGAGGGGTAGGGTATGGGGGACTCCTGAGAATTGATCCCTAAGTATCTTCTGCTTGTTCCACCCAGGTGTGGATGGATCTGGCTGAGAAGATAACAGGCCCACTGGAGGAGGCACTTACTGTGGCTTTCTCACAGGTATAGCCATCCCCCCCCAGGCAGGATGGGGGTGTCCCGGAGGACAGGATCGTATATATGAGTCTACGCTGGACCTGGATCCCTTCCCTTTGCCAGCTCTGTGATTCTGGCCTGTTACTGGTCACCCTAGCCTCCATGTCCACCCTCTCAGCCTTCCTCAGGGTGGGAGGGAGGATTTGAAGGTTGTCTCCTGCAGGGCAGGGGAGCAACCCACGGGGACACTTCTGCCCTTCCTTCCCTGATCTTTCTCTGCCTGCCAGGTGCTCGCCATCGCTGCCACGGAGCCCGTCAGCCTCCTGCACTCAGTGCCCTCCAAGCCCACGCAGGCTTGTGGAAAGCCACTGCTCCTCAGAGCCCCTGGAGGACAGGAGGACCTGGGTCCTGAGGCTTCCAGCCCCGCCCCCGAGGCCCCCGGAGGGGGTGAGGTTCCTGGCTCCACTCCCAAGACACCAGGCCCTGCTCCTGAGGCATCCTCCGAGTCCCTGGCTGGCCAGTCTGCTGAGGGAGACTTTTCTGTGGACTTCGAAAAGATCTACACGTACCTATCATCCGTCTCCCGCGGTGGCCAGGGCCCTGAGCTTTCCGCAGCTGGTGAGGAGGGCAGGGCCGGCACTCTGGGGGTGGGTTCTTTGGTGGCCAGCACCCCTCTCCCGACTCATCCCCTTTCCATCCCTCACCAGAGTCCGCTGTGGTCCTTGACCTGCTCATGGCGCTTCCTGAGGAGTTGTCCCGTCTGCCCTGCGCCACCCTGGTTCAACACATGTCGGGTATGTACCGACATCTGACGGCCCCCCAGCGCGACCTTGCCAGTGGGGGCCTGGCGTCGGGAACTGAGGATAGTGGGGCAGGTTCCAGGGGTCAGGAGGAGACTGGCCAGGCCAGCCCTCAGGCCCCTGAGAATGCTGGCTCCAGCCAGCCCATATCCTCTTGGCAAGCGGCTGGGGTGTGCCCCCTGAACCCGTTCCTGGTACCCTTGGAGCTTCTGCGCCAGGTGGCAAGGTAGAGGCCTGGCAGGCAGGGGACACGCCAGACCTCGGTGAGCCCCCAGACTCTCAATCCTGCTCGGTCTGGCCCTGTATTGTCATGAGGATCTTGCCACGGTGGAAGGTCCCTGAGCCAATGTGCAGTGGCCTTAACATGCTTGATACAGTGGGGGTCTCATAGACGAAGCCCAACTGTACAAGGAGGGGTTCAGCCATAGAACTGGCTGGGCTAA
Organism: Bos indicus x Bos taurus; assembly: GCF_003369695.1. Taxonomy (NCBI): domain Eukaryota; kingdom Metazoa; phylum Chordata; class Mammalia; order Artiodactyla; family Bovidae; genus Bos; species Bos indicus x Bos taurus. Next base: position 93,852,338 of record NC_040082.1, on the reverse strand, counting down.
CACCGCCGTCAAATCTTTCCCCCACTGGTTCTTCATCCCTTCCAAAGCCCAGTATCCTGTGTCCTGTAACGGTAAATAAAGTTCTTGTCAACCCCCCTGAATGACTCTTTCTCCTGTGAGTTAGAGGTGGGAGAGGGCTCAAAATGCTGGAGGGAAAATCTGAGCTAGAGAACCATAGCTTAGAGTTCCTGGGGTCTGAGTGGGGTATGCCAAGCAGGAGGGTGCGGTGGGCAGTGAAGCAACCCTTGGTGATTGTTTGGAGGGTCTTGGTCTGAGCCTGACTGAGGTGGGGGAGTCAGGTCCCCGGCTAGGGGAGGGTGAGGGGTGGGCTGCCCATGTGTCAGGAAGTTGGAGGGAGGGGAGTGAGTCTCTGAGGTGGCCTTGGGGAGGGAGGGAGAGCTGGAGGGGGAGCAGAGGAGCAGAGAAGGGAGCAGAGCTGGGTAGAGGATGGGGCTGGGCTCCCAGCTGCTGTCAAAGGCCTCATGTTCCCAGGGGTGCTCTCGGGCCTCTCTCCCTGCTCGGCCCCCTCCATCAGCCTCCCTGGAGGTGCGGAGGCAGGGACAGGCTGGTTTGGGCTGGGCGGGGGCACCAGGTGTCCTCCCACAGTACTGCCTTCTCCCAGATCTTACCAGTCCTCTAAGAGCTGGCGAAATTTCTGTTCACGGAGCCTGTGCATTCACACAACATTCCTTTTATAGCAACACTCAGTTTCTCCCCACACACACTGCACACGGCTCCCCCGGGGCGCACAACACTTCTCCTAGGCGGGTCGTGGAACGGAGCCAGCCCACTCCGTGACCACGGCCCCACCACACCAGACCTGAGGTTTCTGAAGTTGATGGTGGGATGGAGGGATCAGGTCAGAGTGGTCTGGGGCTGCAGGTATGGTCACAGTGTCAGGAGGCCACGTCAGGTCTCGGAGACAACCTCCAGGGCTGGCTGAGGGTGCCCCATCCCAGCTCCCTACCAGGCTAAGTCGCCCCAAGTTAAGGGAAGGAAGGGTGGTCCTGGCTCTTTCTAGAATGGGGGGAATTAGAGACGGTTAGCCTCAGTTCCCCAGAGCATGCATCTGGGTGTTTCTCAGCCCTGGGCAGCTCTTAAGAGTGTGCAAAAGTCAGCCCTGGGTTCAGATTCTAGCTCTGGCAAGTCACTGAACCTGTCTGGACCCGAGTCCCCAGGCCTGTAGAATGACGATGCTAACAAGATCCTGAAAATACAAGAGGCCGAAGTGCAGAGTCTCTACCTCAGCACACTGCTTGGCATGCAGTAAGCGCTCAATAATAGCTTTTATTAACAGCATGGGCTCAGAGGCAAGGAGGAGTGAGAGGCCAGAGGAGGGTCTGGGGAGGGGGTGTGGCAGAGGGATCAGGGGGAGGTAGCAGGCGAGCCAAAGAAGGGTGGAGGTGGTAACAGAGGGAGGGGCGCGCTGACCTGAACTGGGGCCTGGGCTGGGGGCACGAGGGAACCTGTCTGCCCTCTCCTCCCGTGGAAGGAGCCACCCATCCTGGATACAGCAGCCATTGTCGCTCTTCAGGCTCTGTCTCCGGAGCAGGCCGCGCAGGGCATATTGGTCTGCAGTATCCCACCCCGTGAGCCCAGGAGAGCCTGCCTCGCAAGCCGGAGCCCGAGGAGGGGCTCAGCGCTTACGGGCGGGGTTGCGCGCGGTGGGGAGTGAGGATGGTCACAGAACAAGGAGAAAGGGAAAGGATACGGGGGTCTCTGAATACAGGAGTGGACAGGACACTCATGCTGCTAGGCGGCAGGACAACAGCAAAGAAACACCTACACGCTGGGGGCGGAGGGGTGGGACAGGGCAGGATAAAGGCACGAAGTGGGGCTCCGGCCTGGCCAGGAGGGAAGATGGGAGGGGTCTGAGGGGGGAGGGCTTGGACTTCTCCTCATGCCCTCCCCACTCGGGCTGCGGGCTCGCGGGGCAGGATCCCGAGCGCGGTCCAGGCCTGGCGGCGCCCCTCGTCAAATCTGCCCTGGGAGACAGACCCCGCCGAGGGCCGGCCAGGGGCGCCGCACAGCTCAGACCAGCGCGTAGTCGAACTGCCCGCGCTCGAGCGCCTCCTTGTGGTCGGTCCAGGACGAGGCGGGCATGCGGCTGTAGGGGTCGAGCAGGATACGCACGCAGCGCACCATCAGCAGCACCAGCACCACGAGCAGGCACAGCACGAAGGCGAACACGGTGCGCTGCTCCGCGTCCAGGCCCGCACCCACCGGGGGCCCCGTAGACGGTGGCAGCGGCTCGGGGGACAGGGTCCACGTCGCGCTCATGGCTCACATCGCCGCGCGCCCTGGGGAGGAGAGGCCCGCCCGGGATGCGGGGATGAAGCTGCGACCTCCCTCGCCCCCGCATCGTCCCCTCCCGCCGCCGCCCCCCCACTCCCTGCGGAGCCCCAGCCCCCGCCTGCGCCTCAGTCCCGGGGCTACGCCCATGCCCGGCCCGCGAGCACCCAACTCCGGGCGTGCTCGCAGGTGGGGACGCTATGAACAAGGAGAGAAAACCCCGACCCGGCCGGTCCGCGCACAACAGGTGCGAACGCGCGGTCTGGGGAGGTGGCGGGGGCTAGACCCGGCTCCCCCGCCCCACTCCCTTTGTTCTTGCGTCCCGGGGACCCCCCTCCCCCACCACCCCCGTCCCGCCGCGCCCCTCACCCTGGCCTGAACCGGGACCGGGACCCAACGCCCGGCAGCCTCGCTGTCTTCCGGGACCCGCACCCTGTCCGCTCTTGGCCTCTCCGCGGCGGCGACCCCGGCTCTGCCCACCCCACCCGCCCCTGGAGCCGCGGAGACCGAGGCAGGCGAGCAGCGCGCGAGCCGGGCCGCCGCGGCTGTTCCCATGGCGACGGGGGGGCGGGGCCGCCGCGGGGGGCGGAGGCTGCGCAGGGAGCGGCGCTCGCGCCCGCGACCCCGCCCCGCCCACCGGGAAAACCGGGCCCCGCCCCGAGCCGCTCGAGGCATAGACCACCAGCCCCAAAGAACCGTGAGCACCAAGGACTTCACCCTCCCACCCCAACCAGTACTCCTAAACCTCCCAGCCCGACTTCAGCTCCCACACTCCCATTCTCCTCTGCAACTGACCTCTCAGTTTCCCTGTTTGGAGGATCCCAGTGCCCCCAAAACTCATTCCAGCGCTAAAGGTCCCCTGGCCCCAGGGACCCCAACCTTCAAGAGACCCCACCCAGGTCACCGAAAACCTCCATAGCTTTCCTTGTCATTGTCCCCCCTCACCCCCACACATAGCTAGGGTGGGCAGGGTCTTGCCCAGGTAAAGCCACCCCCTCTTCTGTTGCAGCTTCTTTAGTCACCATGACCGCCTCCTCATCACCACTGGGCTGGCCACCTCCTCCTCAGTCCCAGCTCCCCCACCCCAGTGACAGACACCCTGGACAACCCAAGTTGTTCTCTTGCACTTTGGTGATTTATTATTTCCAAATCTCCACTTATATACAGGATAACAAGGGCACTGTTTAAAAAAAAAAAAAGAGCTAAAATGGCCTGGCTGATGTGGCCAGTGGGCCCAGGCCCCACTGCTCAGTCCTGGGAGGGAGTGCCTGGTCTGAGGCCCGCAGGCCAGCAGCCACCAGGGGGCCGATGCAGCCCCCTACCCTCCCCGCTCCATCCAGCCGGTGTTGCAGCTGGCCTGGCCGAGCAGGGGCAGAGCTGACAGTCCTGTCCCCAGAGCTCTGGCTGCTGCAGGTGGACGCCAGTTCCCTGCATGTCCACAGTGAGGGTCAGCCCTGGAGGGCCCGGGCATGGCCGCCATGCTCAGAGGACCTGCTCTGTGCTGGAGGCTGAGATGTCCAGGAGCCGCCAGGCTGCATAGGGGTTCAGCTCGTCCTGGTCTCGGCAGAGAGCCCACACATACAGCATTCGCAGTACCTTGTCCTGCGGAACCCAGGAAGGGTGAGGGCTGGAGGCAGGGAGCACCCGGTACCCACACCAGAAGGAGGGCAGGGTGATGCTGCAGCCAGGTCAGGGCTGGGAGGGAGCAGGGAGCGGGTCTGGGGTGTTGGCCTGGGTCTGGGATCCAGAGCAAAGGCTGGGGCAGAGGCTGGGACTCAGGACTTGGTCAAACCAGACAGACCAGTGGCCCTCTGACCTCCACCAGGCCCAGAGCAACATGCCGTCCTGGTGCCCTGCACTGCAGGGAACTCAGTGCGTGCCCTGCCCCTCCCTTCCTGCCCACTTACCGGGTCACCCTCGACCACTTCGCCTTTGGGGTTCTTGATCACCATCACCATCTGGGCCTGGAAGGTGATGATCAGCACTGGCCCCTGCTCCATCATCTTGCCCATGGCCAGCTGCAGGGGGTGGGGACAAGGTGGATGGGCCTCAGAGAGTGGTCCCTGGTGCCTTCCTTGCAGCCCCCATCCAGGGGCAGACCCGAGCTTCAGCACCCCAGGCCTACCGCCTCCCACTGGTCTGTTTCCAGTGGGAACTTCCCAACTGTAAGCAGAATCGGACAGGATCCCTGGACTGAGGCTTTGTGGACACACAGAGGCCTCTCAGAGCCACCCGTCTTCCATATGGGTGTGGGCTCCCCACAGAGTCGTGGCCGAGAGACCAGTGGGGGCCTGAGCGGTCCCAAAAGAGCCCCCACCTTTCTCAGTGAGAGTCCTGGCCTCAGGAGTCCCGGGATCTGGGCAGCAGCACCCCTGGGCCACCACTTGCTTGAGAATTCCCAACTCCAGGACTATGGAAACCCTTCAGTGAAAGCGACCCTACTCCTCCAGGGACAAGGAACTCACCCTTCCCAGCTGAGCACAATTCAGAGAAGCACCCCTGCCCCTCCCCGCCACCCTGGAAGAGGCACTCACATCGATGTGGTCAATGTCCAGGATGCGGGAGTGGAACTGGAGGCCCAGAGCCTTGGCCTGCTGGATTGGGTGGGCCAGTTGGCTGTAGGTCTGCAACAAGAAGCCGAACATGCCCATGGGACCGGTTACCCTCGAGCAAGCCATGCCAAGGCACCTAGGAGCCGGGGGCACCACACACCCCAGGCCAGTAGTGGGCTCACAGGCAGGGTTTCAAGCTTTCAGCTTGTGTACCTCCCAAAAAGGGCTCTCGCGCCAGGAGTGACAGATGCCAGGATCAGGCAGGCTGGTGCCACCCTCTTGCTGGCGCGAGTCACACACTTCCCTCTCATTACCAAGACAACACCGTATCACCACTATTGAAAGCGGTATTAATCAGTGAGGTCGGGAATGCTCCTGGAACGCAAACAGGAACATGCTCCCAGAGAGGTAAGTTGAGGCCTCTCTGGCTGATGCAGAACATTCTCCTGTGGATCCTGGCCTGGAACCAAACGCTTTTTTCTAGGATTCATCCTGCCCCACGGCTGCGCTGGGGTGAGCTGCCTGGGTCTGCCTGCTTCTCCTTGACCAGCGCCTGTGGGTGGCTTTCGGCCACAGGCAGCCTGTTTCTCCTATGGGGGCAAAGACACCATAGCCCTCTTGTGCCTGCTCCCAAGCCTGGGATATGGCAATCTCGCATCTCAATGGAAGACATTCCAACAGCACCCACTTTTTATGCAACTAACGGACCCACCAAATGAAAAGAAAAAAAAAGGTGCCAATCTGAGTTCTGGTGTGCTTTCTTAAAGATGACATTCTCAGAACGCCCTGGGGTGAGTGGCTTCAACTTCAGCTGTGTTTCTAGGGGCACCAGCAGCAGCTCGCGGGTAGAGATAACCAGTCACATCTTAACAGTCCCAAAGTTAAAAAAAAAAAAAAAAAACCAACCCACTCATAAACGCCTGCTGGATTAGTCACCGTGCAGGGGAGTATTTAAAAAGAAAACCTGACATCTTCTCCTCTGCTTTTCCCAACTTGTTTGTGAGCTGGGTACAGCAGAGAATCAGCCAAAAGAGATTCTGGATTATTTAGTATCAAGAAGCTGGGGGTGAAGAAAAACAAACTCCCAGAAGACACAGGTCAGGGAGCCAGAAGGATGGGGCAAGGTGGCCCCGTGGGGACAAGCAGGCTGCCAGGAAGGGACGGGGCAGACGGGGTGCTCCCAAGGCCGCCTGACCCGTCACCACGCAGCCCAGCCCTTCCTGTGGCCTGGGACCTGGAGTTGGAGCTCCAGCTAGGCCTCCTTAAGACACGCAGCTCTTACCCACGCAGAAATATATCAATGTCTGCTTGGATCTATGTTTGAGGATCTCGTGATGAGAAAAACAGCTAATGAATCCATCCAATGCCGCCTGTGTGGGAGCTCTGCTTTGGTGTCCCCAAAGCACCCTCTTGATTCCCAAGGGATGAGCCCAGTGATGTAACCCTGGCCTTGGGAAGGGGGGCCATGGGGCCTCACACCCCACTTGCTGGCCAGCACCTGTGACCCCCATGCACAGAGTGAACATCTGATGCACCCCAGGGTTCTCCAGTATCCCTTTCCACCCACTTCCCTGACCCCTGGATCCCCAGCCTGCAGCCACCCCCAGCCCCGACACTCCCATCCCCATCGAGCTCTTCCTGGATGGAGCCACCCAAGCAGATCTCCTCCAAATTGTTATTTCTTCTTAGGCCTAAACAGGAAAAAAAAAAAGCCAGCAAGCACTCACAGCTTCATAGCACCAGTCTTTGAGAATGTCGAGTTCCCCAGAAATCATGGCCTAAAAAGGGAAAGACAAAAAATCAAGTATGAGAATGAGTGGGCTTTGGAGGCAGGGAGATACTGCTAGAGAATGTTCTCCAGGGAGACCCTTTCCTTGCAGCCTCCCAGCCCCACCCTGGGGTCCAAGTCTGGGGAGGGGAGACCTGGCCAGGCTGGGGCAGTGGGAGGGGAGCTCCCGCAGCTAACAGTGGGGCAGCCCAGAGTGGGTCCCCAGGGTCTGCAGGAAGGAAGGGGAAGGTGGCAGTGGTCGGAGGTCTGGTCCCAGCCTGGAAACTGAGCCAAGGTGGCCATGCAGGGGCAGCCTGCCTGCCCTGGGGACAAAGCTCTAGATGGCCTGGCCCAGGAGGGACGGGGCAGAGGGGGAGTGTGGGGGAGGGCTCTCAGGGTGCAAGGAGAGAAGCTGCCACAGCAACAGGATGTGGTGAGGGTCCTGGGGGGTAGGGGGCGCTGTGGGGGAACCACAGAGCATGGTGGGGGTGGGGGCTGAGATGACTTCACCCCAGAGGATCCTGCCTGGGCTCGGGCTGCTGCTTTTGGGAGATGCTACCTTTTCACCTCCTCCCAGCCCTGCCCTGAGTGTCCTGAGGAAGCTGAGAACACGGAGGAGGGAGAAGGGCCCCAGGAGGAGGGATCAGATGTTTACAGAGGACTGGGGGGCAGGAGGTGGGGGGACGCTCCCTGCAGTCCCACTAGGCCACGCCACAGGCCTCTGTATGCACTGGGCTGCAGGACTCCCAGGCTCTAGCCAGGGCTGGTGGCCATGGAGGGGCAGGGACGTGGCAGGGAAAAGGCAGAACACCTAGCCAGGCGCACACCCACCTCCAGGACGTTGGGGATGATGTCGTTCTCGCACTGCTGCAGGAAGCGGTCCTTGTCAAAGGCGGGGTCCACACGCAGGATCTCTGTGAGCACCTCTGACATCTCTGTCTTCGAGAACAGGCCCCCTGGGATGGCCGAGCCGGCAGGGCAGTGAGGGCCTGAGACTGCCCCCTTGCTGGCTCAGGGTGAGGGGATGTCTTGGGGCAGCCCACTCACCCAGCAAATCCGTGACCTTGTCTGTTAGCACACGGGATGCCCGGATGAAGGCATTGTCGCTCTCGTCATACTTCATCTTCATCTCAAAGAACCCTGTGGCAGGTGGCGGGTAGGGTCAGGGCCCTTCCAGAAAGACACCCCTACTCCATCACAGCCCCCTCCCCGAGCAGACTGGGTAACTGAGGGGGCCTCTCCGAGGCTGCTTCTTCCTCAAGAGACCAGGGCCTGTGGGTCAACCTCAGGGTGGGGGTGTGGAGACCCTGCCACCATGACCTTGGGGGGCTGTGTGAACCGTGGGGGGGCCACCTCCATTGGCAGCTGCTTTCACTGCAAAGGAAACACAGGCTCCTGGGAATCACCATGGGATGACGGACAGGCTCCCTGTCAGTGCGAGGGAAGCCAGGTGCCCTAGAGTGGGCAGAGCATGCTGGGCCTTGAGCTGGTTCCTGGCTTGTGAGGCAGGGTGTGTAAGGGCCAAATCCACAGCTGCACCATCGGGGTGGGGATGGGGGGGTGGGGGACACTCATACCTGCCTGCCCCACAGCCACACTGGCTCTAGTCAAGATGGTGACCCAGGCCCGACAGCAGAGCCCCTGCCGCCCAAGATGTACTGGGTGCTTCCCCTCGGGCCTCCTGAGGCCCACACTCCACTGCTCACACGCTGGGTGACTCTGCTGCAGTGCCTGGCCCCCTCAGACCCCAGCCTCCTCCTCTGTGTGGTGTCCGCCCCCGGGGAGCGCTCAGTGAGTGTCTCTCACCGCCCTGCCGTTGGGCCGTTCTGAGATGGGGACACTCACGATTGAATACCACATTGTTGTCCCTGAAGTCCTTCCACTGCTGGTACCACTTGGAATCCTTGTGCAGCACGACCCCCAGTGCCTCTCTGGGGAAGACCAGGGAAGCCAGTGAGCGCAGTGCAGGGGCCGCTCCCACGGGGAGAGGGACCAGTCAGACAGTGTGATGACCCTGGCCTCACCTCCCGGCCTCCTGCCTTCTCATTTCCCCTGCCCATCCCTTCCCACCTCCATTCTCTCAGGGAGCCAGGGAACCCTGGGGAGAAAGAAACCCCACAAGCAGATTCGGGTCGGAACCCTGTGTGGTCCTCAGAGACAGACAACACTGCAGGTGGCTAAAAAGGGAGGTGGAGACGGGGCGGGAAGGCCCCTGACCGGTCTGGTACCTACTCATTGGCCTCAAACACTTTCTCTTCCTTGAATTTCTCTCCAGCAAACTCCTTCCTTTTCCGGAGCCGCTCCGGTCGCCGATAGGGCCCGGTCTGTCCCAGGACACTCTCGTCGATCTCCTTCTTGACAGACTCCACGCCCTGCAGAGCACAGCCGGGCATGTAGGAGTTGGGCAACCCCCGACCAGAAGCTGTACACCCACCCTAGCTCCAGGTCTCAAGGTCACCTGCCTTGCAGGTTCAGGCCAAGGATTTGTCGGAGCCTCGGGGGGGAGGCAGACGCTCGCTGCCGGGAGAAGACCCTGGCTATCTGACTTCTGCCCCTGACTCCCCCCGATCCCCACCAACCCCTGCTCTAAGAGCAGCCTCCAGACGACCCTCACATTCTGAGGTCGATTCCCCGTCTCCCTGGAAACCTCCCTTCAGCTGGGGAGAAACCAGCAACTGGAGGGGCATCCTGAGCGGCCCCTGCCCCATGACCCCTATCCAGGCTGACCCAGTCTGTGGATCCCGACTTCCCAAACCTCTGGAACCCATTTCCCTCCCGGCCCCAACACCCCAGACACTCTCCAGCCACCTCTGAGCCGCTGCCCGAGTCCTCGTTGGCGGCTGTGCTTTCAGGATAAAACCTGAACTCTTCCGTGTGGCCCCCAGGCCCCTGCAGTGGCTCTGGTCACAGCCAGTTGGCCCCGGTGCCCCGAGCTGGCTATGCCTGCTCCCCTGGCCTGGAGCAGCCCCTGGACGCTCCTGTTGTTACTCAGGACTGCCTGCCCCTTCCCTGTCCCCATGCCTGCCCTGCGATCCTTTGAGAGCAGCAACTCAGACCTTCTCTCCTGTGGCCCTGTGGCCAGCAGAGGGCCCAGTGTGAGGTAAGGTCTTCACAGAAGGAATTCAGGACCTCAAGTGACCGGGAGTGATAGTCTCGGGGTTCTGGGCCAGACCTAAGGGTGTCAGCCACTGACTACGGGCTGGAGCTCTCGGTCTGGTAACCCGTAGCTCCCTAGGGGCCACAATTTGCCCAAGACCACCCAGCTGGGAGGGCTGAGCCCAGAGATGGGAACTCGGCTCCTGGGGGCTGGGAGCGGGACAGAGTCTCGAGTGCCCGCAGGCACGAGCGCAGCCCAGCTTACCTGGGAGAGGGCTTTGAAGGCAGCAGTCCGGCCAAGCCTCTCCCCGCCTTTGGACACTGACTCGGCAGACTGCTTGGCGGTCTTGGCTGCTTCTTCCACACCTTCCTTGATTTTCCGGCCAAGGTCACTTTTACTGACTTCGTCAAGACTCTACTGAGACAGAGAAAGGGGAGGTGTCAACGTGGCATAGGCTGGGGGCTGGCAGGAGCTCCCCCAGGGCTAAGGGCCAACCAGGCCAAAGAGGGGTGGGAGCAGGCAGCCTGAGTTTGTCTGGCTGATGGAGCTGTGACGGGTATGTGCATGCTCGAGAAGGGTGCCTATGACCTCTGGGGCACTGGGCCTGGGGCTGCAGGCACGGAGCAGACAGGAGCCCCAGCTCTCCCAGGATACATAGGAGTGGCACCCACAGGTGGCAGGGAGGCAGGAAGAAGGTGAGGAGGTGTACATGGAGCTGGGCTGGCCTCAAAGCCCTGCCCCTCTCTCCTGGAGATGCAGGAGACTCGAGTTCGATCCCTAGGTTGGAAGGATCCCCTGGAAAAGGGCATGGCCACCCACTCCAGTATTCTTGCCTGGAGAATCCCATGGACAGGGAGCCTGGACAGAGGGCTACAGTCCATGGGTCACAAGACTGAAGTGACTTAGCAGGCAGGTCCCTCTCTCCAGCCCAGGAGAACAGAAAAACCAAAGAGAAGCAACAAAGAAGAAAGCCCTCCAGGAAAGTCACTCCCACCTCCACCCTTGGAGGCAAAGTACTCACCTCCTATCCTAAGGAGGGAAGAAAAACATCCTCATTTGACCCTCCTGATTGTAGCACAGAGGCTTCTAACTTAAGCAGGCCAGTGAACTACAGGCCAGTGGGCTGGTCTGACGTCGCCCTCCTTCCTGAGGGCATCCTGGACTCCGGAAAGCCTCTGGAGTGAACAGGCTGCTCACCACCCCAGCCTACACAGTGCTGGCTGCCAGTTCTTCCTGAGGCTCCCAGCACCGCCCCCGCCCCCCAACTCCTCTGCCAGAGGTGGGAACAAACAGGCCCTGCAGCCTCGGGTAAGAGGCCCTGGGAGCCCTGAGGCCATTACCTCCTTGACGGTGCCTGTGATCTCCCCCAGCTTCTTCCTGATCACCTCGCTTGTCCGCAGGGTTTCCGATTCAATGGTTCTCTAGGGGGAAGGACATTGTGTCTCTGTGTTGTGATGCACAGTCCAAAGCAGCATTTTCTCAGCAGTCCCTTCCTCCCCAGACACCTCTGTTTCTCTTGCCCCTCCCCCTCAGCCTGCCCAACGGGTCCCTCCCTTCTGCCCAGGGTCCCTGGCTGCCCCTCAGCCTGGCATGAATCCTGGACAAGGACCCTCCTGAGCACAAAGCCCCAGGCCCCGAATCTCTCTCTGGGTGGCAGCGGGTGAACTCTTCTACCTGCTCATCAGTGATATGTTGAGGGCGGTGGTGGTGGGGTGCTGTTCCCACTCTGCCCCCACCCAGGCACCCTGCCTCAACCTCAGCCTCCTCTGCCCCCAGGTGGCCCCTCAGCCCACTCCTCTTCCTTCATGACAAGGAAGGGCGCTCTCCCATAGGGTGGAATCCCCCACAGAGAGTTTAGCGGAGACTCGGAGGGAACAGGCCTCACTGCGCCAGCAGCCCGGGATCGGGGGTCAACACAGCGAAACACCGAGGGACCTGGGGCATCCGGGGCAAGCGCCCACACTCCAGGCTCAGCCACCCACAGGGGAGATGGCAGGGCTCACAGAGCCCTCGCGGGCAGACAGATAAAGGGCTACAGGCCCATTCACAGGCAGCTGAAAGTTGTTTGGGTGTTTCCGTACGCTCTAATGGAAAAATCCAAGTTTTTGGCCAAATGACCATGTAACAATTACACTAGCCCTGGAACCCACTTTCTACCCATTGCACTCAGAGGCCCTCCGGAGTACACATCTCAAACCTAGTGCCTGAGAGATCTATGGAGATGTAGATTCTTCTTTTTTTTTTTCCTTTTTTATTTATTTTTAATTGGAGATGGTTGCTTTACAATGTTGTGTTGGTTTCTCCTGTAGAGCAGTGCGAGTCAGCCGTAAGTACACACATGTCCCCCTCTCTTGAGCCTCCCCCACAATGCAGATTCTGACACAGGAGGTCCAGAAAGCCCCCCATGTGCTGGTCTGTGTGCAGAGGATGCTGCAGGCTCACCACAGACCTGACAGGCTGAGTGGCTCCCCCGGCCCCCTTACTCCCCATCATCAGGGACCCTGACAGCCGGGGCACTGTGCTACAGGAATTCCTGGCTCCAGGGAGCAAGTAAGAGGTGAGAGAGGTTAATCAGTGATTAACATACTGGGTTGGCCAATAAGTCTGTTCAGAGACGAGTCGCGAAGGGGACTCACGTATTTCCTCCTGGCTTCCTGGAGTGCATCTGACTCTTCCAGCTTCTTGGCCTCATCTCGGAACTTTTTTATACTTTCTTTCATTTCTTTGTTTTTGGCTAATTCCTGTTTGATGTTATCGAGCAAGCCAGAGAGAAAGCCTTTTCTGCTTCCAGAGGAATAGGATTTGGACTAGAAAGAATGTAGAAAGAGACAAAGGATGTTTTTTTTTTTTAATTTTCTATTTTCTGTTGATACAGGTTTAACAATGAAGAGCTCTCTCTTTGCAGAAGAGTAGAAGAGGCACACTAAAAAACTATTAGGTGATAAACTGTGGAGCACCCAGACAACAAGACATTATTCAGCAATAAAAAGAAATGAAGCCACCACTTCCCTGGTGGCACAGAAGATAAGAATCTGCCTGCCAGTGCAGGGGACATGGGTTTGATCCCTGGTCCAGGAAGATCCCACATGAGGCCCCACTCCATGCACTGCCCTGCCCAATTCATGGGCTTTGGGGTCAGACACAGCTGGGTTTAGATCCTGGCTTCTCCTCCTTCACAGGCTCAGGAAAGAGAAAGCTTCAGAAATGATTGTGAGCGAGTGACTCAGGTCACGGGGACATGGCCACGTGTGCTTGGCTGCTCCCACTTCTGAGGGTGTGCGGGGTCCCCACCAGGCCTGGGGACTCACCCTACCAGTTTCGGGGCAACAGCCCCCCTGGCTGCTATCAAGCCCCAGCAAAAGAGGCAGAAAATCTGGGTGCTGCCCCAGAGGTGGGGTGGCCAGGCCTGGTGCTGGCAGGCAGCTGTCTGGTCCAGATGGGTCCTGGCCAGCCCTTCGCTAGGGGAAATCCAGGTTCCAAGAGTGTCAGGGACTGCCTCAGCTCACAGCAGCCCCACCATTCACCCCAGGACTGGGGACTGGGTGGTAGTGGTGGGGGGCAGGGCAGATCAGAGATGTGGACAACTAATGGGAAAGACACATCCCACACCTACAACAGCCCGAGGACACGGCTGGGGAGACAGGCTGGCACAGGTAACTAGAGGGCTGTGCTGAGACTCAAAAGAAAGGGAGGGTGTGAGCTGCTCAAGGATGTGGAAGTGGAGTCAGTGTGAAGTTTGGGGCTTTCCTCCCCATGGTGGTGACACACCAGCAGAAGCATGGTTGAGGAGGAGTGATGGAGAGGGCAAAAGCTCTAGGAAATGCTATTTCTGACAAACAACGTCAAGATTAAGAGAGATATCGGGGCTTCCCTGGTGGTCCAGTGGTTTAGAATCCACCTGCCAATGCAGGGGACATGGATTCGATCCCTGATCCGGGAAGATCCCACCTGCTGTGGGGCAACTAAACCCTGGTGCCACAATTACCGCAGCCTCCGAGCCCTAGAGGGTATGCTCTGCAACGAGAAAAGCCGACACAACGAGAAGCCCGCGCACGGCAACTAGAGAGTAGCCCCCACTCGCTGCAACCAGAGAAAGCCCCAAGCATAGCAACCAAGACCCAGGACAGCTATAAATAAAATTATGCAAATTATATATATAAACTTTATAAAAATATAAAAACATTATATAAATATATAAATATAAAATTACATAAAAACAAAATTACAGAAATTTTGTATAAAAATATAAATGTAAAAGTTTTATAAATAAATACAATAAAAAAAATAAAGGTAAGGATGGTCTAGCCTGGGGAAACCCAGCTCCAGAAGATGTGTGACTCTATGAATGCAAATGCCCATGGGGCCGTCTCCCAGAAGCAAGGCCCAGCTTTGCTTGAAGGACCCAGACGTGCGACCCAGTAGGTGGTGCATTTCAGCTCCGCTACAGGGATCCCAGTCCACTCTGGGAGGCAGGAGCCCCACCCACAGTGTGCCGAGCACTTCCAGATACCAAAAGCACCAGGCCCACTGGGCTCTGTGACTCCAGAAGGCCTGCCCATCAGAGGCCCCGGCAGTGTGGGCAGCATCCTGCAGGCCTCTTCTGTCACCTATGCCTGACCCTCACATCTCCCCTTCCAGCCAGCTGGCTCACATCTTGAGTCACTCACCAGGGTCAGCTCTCCACTAGGCCTGGGCAGCTGGTAGGAACCATGGGGCAGTGGCACTAGATTGTGGCTGGACAGTAGATGGACTCCGCTGCCAACACATCTCTAATCGAGGGAGAAGAGATAAAGATCCGTTTAGACCAGAGGGTGATGAGGAAGGAATGAAATAGGCCACCTAAAAGAGCAGAGATTGCTAAGACTCATCTGACGATTTTTATCCCATCCCACCTGCATGCTTGATGCTCGACCATCTTCTCAAATTATGAGAAGCCAGTGGAATCTGGTAGAAAGAGAAAATCTTGGAACTGTACCTGCAGGGCCTACATGTACCGTCCCGACTCTGAACCTAGGGGAAACCAGATGGGTCCTATGCCAACCTATGGTGGAAGAACGCTAAAGGCTAAATGTGCCAGTCTGATTTAAGGCCTTAGTCTGAAAATGGGCATGCGGAGCCTTGATGCTGGTAGCAACCAGCCTTCTCTACTTCTGCGGCCTCGGAGGACCAGAGGCCTGGGCTTTCAGAGGCACACACTGATAACTTACTGTCCCAGGCACGACCCTGCAATAAACCTACGATGTCCTGATCCAGGCTTGGGATGTGAGCAGAGCAACTTACGGGAGTCACCTGGGCAGAGAGATGCTGCTAACCTCATGTGAAAGGCATTTCTTCTCTGACCAAATGATGAACTTAAGCTCCAGGAGGGAAGCTCCATGTAGGTCCTGTTCAATGCTGCATCCTAGCACCCAGCATGGAGCCAGTAACATGGATGTCAATGACCTGACAAAATCACATTTCCATTTCTACAATCCCTGCGCCTCTCCTCATCCTGTTCCATGCTTCCTGTCTCCAGGAACTCTAAGCAACATACAGACTTACACAGATGCCATGATCTCCTATAGCTACTCAAGAGTAACTCCTGTGAGTTATCGAAACTTTTGTTTTAATTGCTTTGTTGTTTTCTTCTTTTAAATGCCTACAGCCATTGATCCTAGAGCCACCGACGTCAGCAGCAGTCTGAAGTTGAAGCCGATCGCTCTCTAATTGGGAAGGAAAACCCCACAGGAGGACGGAACCTGAAGGTGGCTCCTCTTTTGTCTTGTGCCCAAATCAAACACCTGTACACGCAGCCTTCAAACCCTGACTCAAAAGACAATCAGTCCAGAAGAAAAGCTCTGCCCTGAGTCAGAAACACCTTGTTTCTCCTGACACTCAGATTCCTGTGAGATAACTTTCCTTCCTGACCTGAGCTTTGGGCCAGGTCAACCACCCTGCTAGCTCTGAGACTGTGGGCAGCTTGCTTAGCACGACTGAGCTCCCAGTTTCCTAACCTGTTGAGATAGCATCAAATAGTAGCAACGTGAGTACTATTGTCCCAATGCACTTTATACGCCTTGACCCCCAAGGCATCTGTGAGCCCAGATTCTCAGCCAGGGCGACAACTACCTCCCGTACTTTCAGAGGATTAGGAGGAAAGACGGAAAGTGCTCCCGGTTGCGGACGAAGCGTATTAAGCCGAGCCGTGACTGTCACGGTTTTCTGCCTTTTCCTCGCCACTGCTTCTCCATGGAGCGCCACGGTCACCATTCACTCCTCGGTACACGTGGGGTCAGCCAGAAATGAGGGGCGATCATACATTACTGCCCCCGGCGGCTCCATGCATTACTGCCCCCGGCCGGACAGTCTCGGCTCCCCCGCCCTCAGGCCTAGCTCCAGGCCCCACGTTACCGGGCCCCCGCCCCGGCCTCGGCTGACCCAGTGACCAAACTCTGAGTCTCTCGCGGAGTCCAGGGAAGGGGGCAAAGAGGTCAAAGAACTCGGGACAACGAGATCCTGGAGGTCGCCAGTCCGGAGCTCCCTAGTCCCGCCCTCCTGGCCCCGCATATCTGCTCACCCGCGGGCAGCGGCAACAGCCTGCCCGCAGCGCCGCCGCCGCCATGCTGGAGGATCCCGTGTGACCTTCTCGGGGCGCGACTCGATACCGTCATCCGCCGCGTCTGCCTGGTAGGGTCTGGGCCTGGGAAAAGCAGACCTGGGGGCGGGGTTTGTGAAAGGAAGGGCGTATCATTGGACAGGACTCCTAAGGAAGGAGGGGCCGTGGAGGGAGGTCCATAATGGAGGCGTGGCCTCACAGAGGGCGGGAGAGTCCTGGAGAGCTAGGCCTCTGATAGGGCAGAGTTTCGGAAGAGCGGGGCCTGTGACTGGATGTGACCTGGGGGGCGTGTACTCCTGTGTGGCAGAGACCTATGGTTGGATAAGAAAGCGAAGAGGCGGAGCCTGAGGATGTGGAGTCTGTCACGAGCGAAGATTTTCCTACAGACAACCCAGGGTTCGCGTGGCCGGAAAGACCGGTACAGAGCGACCTACCATAAGAACCGATTCAACTGGGTTCTGACTGATTGACCGATGGGCCTGCCCTTTGCCACTGACTCTGACTCACTGACAGTGACTGACATTGACTAACAGACGAGCAAGTGAGTTGCTTCAAGAGCAAGAGCGAATGAGCCCACATTTGTACAGCACTTTCGGGAGGCACCTGTTAGTTTTGGTCCAGAAAAGGAACGGGAAGCTGAGACCTGGCTGAGTGTGAGCCACTCTTCCCTCCATCCATTTAGTGTGAATTGATACACCTGGACCGGAAGAAGGTCATGCCTCTGTCACATCAGCACCCAGATGCTATTTTCCATTTAGAGAATCCACCAACTGGCGGTACCTGGACATGGTCGTGCAGCTGGGAAGAGATGGTGTGTTGGTAGCGTTGTTGTTCAACCTCTCAGTCATATCCGACTCTTCCTGACCCTATGGGCTGCAGCACGCCAGGCTTCCCTGTCCTTCACTATTTCCCAGAGTTTGCTCCAACTCCTGTCCATTTGTTGATAATGCTATCCAACCATCTAATCCTCTGTCGGCCCCCTTCTCTTGCACTCAACTTTTCCCACCACGAGGGTCTTTTCCAGTGAGTCAGCTCTTAGCGTCAAGTGGCCAAAATATTGGAGCTTCAGCTTCAGCATCAGTCCTTCCAATGAATATTTAGGGTTGATTTCCTTTAGGACTGACTGGTTTGATCTCCATGCTGTCCAAGGGACTCTCAAGAGTTCTCCTGCAACACAATTCAAAAGCATCAATTCTTTGGCGCACAACCTTCTTTATAGTCCAACTCTCACATCTGTACATGACTATTGGAAAAACCATAGCTTTGACTATATGGACCTCTGTGGGGAAAATGTCTCTGCTTTTTAATACGCTGTCTAGGCTTCCTTGGTAGCTCAGTTGGTAAAGAATCCACCTGCAATACAGGAGACCTGGGTTCAATCCCTGGCTTGGGAAAATCCCCTGAAAGAGGGCACAGCAACCCAGTCCAGTACTCTTGCCTGGAGAATTCCCATGGACAGAGGAGCTTGGTGGGCTACAGTCCATGGGGTCTCAAACAGTTGGACACAACTGATTGACTAGGCACAGCACAGGGGTGTCATAGCCTTTTTTCCAAGGAGCAAGCATCTTTTAATTTCATGGCTGCAGTCACCATCCGCAGTGATTTTGGAGACCTAGAAAAGATCAGTCACTGTTTCCACTTTTTCCCCATCTATTTGCCATGAATTGATAGGACTGGATGCCATGATCTTAGATTTTGAGTGTTGAATTTAAGCCAGTTTTTTTCACTCTCTTCCTTCACCTTCATGAAGAGGCTGTTTAGTTCCTCTTTGCTTTTTGCCATTAGGTATCATCTAGATATCTAAGGCTGTTGATATTTCTCCTGGCAGTCTTGATTCCAGTTTGTGTTTCATTCAGCCCAGTATTTCACATGGTGTACTCGCTGGTACCATGGGGAGAGTTAATAATGTATGTTGCCTTTGCCCTATTGAAACCTTTGCCATTACTAAAACTGTGATAAGGTCTATGGGACTTGGAAGGGAGGCAGCATACACTCCCTGGCTTCAGAGTTGGACACATCTGCGTTCTCTGTCCCTCAGGAGCGCCACCTGGAGGTGAGAAGAAGTGTTGAGGGCTTCCACTCTGGCTTTGTTGGAAATGCCATGTATAGATGTGAGAGTTGGACTGTGAAGAAAGCTGAGCGCCGAAGAATTGGTGTTTTTGAACTGTGGTATTGGAGAAGACTCTTGAGAGTCCCTTGGACTGCAAGGAGATCCAACCAGTCCATTCTAAAGGAGATCAGCCCTGGGTGTTCTTTGGAAGGAATGATGCTAAAGTTGAAACTCATGCGAAGAGTTGACTCATTGGAAAAGTCTCAGACGCTGGGAGGGATTGGAGGCAGGAGGAAAAGGGGACGACAGAGGATGAGATGGCTGGATGGCATCACCGACTCGATGGACATGAGTTTGAGTGAACTCCGGGAGTTGTTAAACACAACACTCCGGGAGTTGGTGATGGACAGGGAGGCCTGGCGTGCTGCGATTCATGGGGTCGTAAAGAGTCGGGCACGACTGAGCAACTGAACTGAACTGAAACTAGTTAAGAGGTTGGGATATACAGGTTTGCTGCTGAGAAGAAGGTCTAAGGGTTTCTTAGCTGTAGTTGAAATCATGGAGTTAGACAAGGGCACCCAGAGAGAATATGTCAGGTGGGCACATCAAAACCCTGTAGTCAGATGGAGGAAGAAGAGCCCTTAAAAGAGACTGGGCAGGACTGGTTAACAGGTCATAAGAGGACCTGGAGTCGCTTGGAGAAGACAGGTGGAGTAAGCGGTGCTGAATGCAGTAGAGAACTCAGGCCAGGCACACCAGGTCAGAATGGTATCCATTGGCCCTTGTACTTTGTAATATGGAGGTCCCTGAGGAGAGAAACTAGAAGATTTTGGTTGAATGGTGGCTGTGGAAGCCAGATTTCAATTGGCTGAGCTTTCGTTTTTTTTTACAGAGGTGTGCTGGAACCAGCTTGGACTGCCTGGCAAGAGCCAATTGTCAAATTTTTAGGAATTTTGGAGCTAGTTATTAAACACAGTCATTATTTTAAAATTGATTGTATAAACTTACAATCAACTGGATTATATTAAAATAATGGTAATAAATTCTCAAAACTCAATACTTCTTATTATGCCCCTGTCTATGCTACTGAAGTTATTTACATATGTCTCTTCTGTAGGCTGGAAATACCATGTTAGATATGCTATACCTCTTACTAATTCTGTCTTTTTTTGTCTAAAGTAATGGTTTATTTGCAGGGTGCCACACAGGGAAATGGGAGACAAGTCACAGGTCCACTTCATCTCGGTCACTGAGTTAGGGATTCTTTTTCCTATTTATTTTTATTTATTTAATTTGGCTGAGCCAGGTCTTCATTGCAACATGTGGGATCTAGTTCCCTGATCAGGGATCGAACCTGGGCTTCCAGCATTGGGAGCACCGAGTCTTTGCCACTGGACCACCAGGGAAGTCCCCACCAATTCTGCCTCTAATGCACCACATTAGTAGCCTGAAATTGGCCATGGTGGGGGTATTTATGCCGTAGGAATTGACAAACGCTACAGATCGAGAACTTTCTGGCATGTTTGGAGAGTCCGTTATTAAATGTTTAATAGGCACATAGAGAAGGAGAACAGAGATGCCTCTGAGGAATCTTTGCAGTGCTTAGAAAGTGAAATGATGACAGCTGGAGGTACATATGGGGTAGAGTGAGGGTGGTTTATGTTTTCCCTACCTTTTCATTTTGAAAATGTTCAAAGCTGCAAAAAAGTTGCAAGAATAGTATAATGAACACTCATACACCCTTTACCTACATCTGTTTTGCCACAGGTGCTTTAGCAGGTGCTATGTACCTGCGAGGGTTTCCCAGGTGGTGCTAGAGGTAAAGAACCTGCCTGACAATGCAGGAGACATAAAAGATCCTGGTTCAAGCCCTGGGTCAGGAAGATCCCCTGGAGGAAGGCATGGCAACCCAGTCCAGGATTCTTGCCTAGAAAATCCCATGAACAGAGGAGCCTGATGGGCTACAATCCATGGGGTCACAGACTCGGATATAACTGAGCATCTGAGAACTGATAGTTGATTTACAATATTGTGTTAGTTCATTCGACTATATACATATATATATAATTATTTTTTAACAATTCTTTTCCATTATAGTTTGGTACAAGACACTGAATATAGTTCCCTGTGCTATACAGTAGGCCCTTGTTGTTTACTTATTCTATATATGTTCTCAGATGCTCAGTCGTGTCTGACTCTTTGTAACCCCATGGACTATAGCCCACCAGGCTCCTCTCTCCATGGAATTTTCCAGGCAAGAATACTGGAGTAGCATTATGTGTATGGAAAAAAAAAAAAAAAGAAAAGAATACTGGAGTAGGGTGCCATTTCCTTCTCCAGGGGATCTTTCCAACCCAGGGATTGAACCCACATCTCTTACAACTCTTGCATTGGCAGGTAGATTCTCTACCACTACCTCCACCTGGGAAGCCATTTTTATATAGTGGTATGTATCTATTAAGTCAATACTTCCAATTTATCCCCCCACCCAGTGCTCTTGCCTGGAAAATCCCATGGACAGAGGAGCCTGGAAGACTGCAGTCCATGGGGTTGCGAAGAGTCGGACACGACTGAGCGACTTCCCTTTCACTTTTCACTTTCATGCATTGGAGAAGGAAATGGCAACCCACTCCAGTGTTCTTGCCTGGAGAATCCCAGGGACGGCGGAGCCTGGTGGGCTTCCGTCTATGGGGTCACACAGAGTCGGACATGACTGAAGCGACTTAGCAGCAGCAGCATCCCCTTTGGTAAGTGAAGTTTGTTTTCTATGTCGATGAGTCTGTTTCAGTTTTGTAAATAAGTTCATTTGTACTGTTTTTTAGATCCCACATATGTAGTATCATATGGTATTTGTCTTTCTCTGTCTGACTTACTTCACTTAGTAAGCTATTCTCCAGGTCCATCCATGTTGCTGCAAATGGTATTATTCCCACTCTTTTTGTGACTAATATTCCATTACTTATTATACATATCTTCTTTTTCCATTCACCTGTTGATGGGCTCTTAGCTTGTTTCCATGTCTTGGCTATTGTAAATAGTACTGCTCTGAACATTGGGATGCATGTGTATTTTCAAATTAGAGCTTTTGTCTTTTCTGGATATATGCCCAGGATGGGGATTGCTGGATATATGGCTACTCTATTTTTAGTTTTCTTAAGGAATCTCTATAGTTTTTCCATAGTAACTGCACTGATTTACAATCCTACTAACGTTTAGATTTGTACCTACCTTTTCGCCACATCCTCTCCAGCATTTATTATTTGTAGACTTTCTAATGATGGCCATTCTGACCAGTATGAGGTGGTACCTCATTGTGGCTTTGTTTTGCATTTCTCTAATAGCGATATTGAGCATCTTTTCATGTGCATCTGTTTGTTTTCTTTGGAGAAAAGTCTGTTTAGGTCTTCTGTAGCCCAGGCATAAGGTTAACAAAGGCAGAAAAGGTAAAAGGGAAGGGATCTTTGTGATTTCAGCTCCTTGAGTAGACCTCGGTTACAGGGTCGCCTGCCTTGTCTTGTAACTTGGTGTGTCACTGGTGATTGTGCCTGATCTACGTGTTCCTACAAAGCAAACCAGCAAATCGTGGTCTGTTGTCTAAGCCAACCAGTGGGTGGTATTTTGTTACAGCTGCCCCAGCTGACTAAGACAGTCAGTTCCCCCAGGTGGTAGGCGAACCCCAGGCTGCCTGGAAACTTTCCCAGTGCTGTCAGGTGAGTGTGTGTTAAGGCCGACCGGCGTGGTCCACGGTGAAGCCAGGGAACGGGGACCAAGACGCCGGGGAGTCACCCTCTGGGGGGAGCATCCAGAAAACCCATACTGTGTCCTGTGTGCACTGAGACCCCAGGAAGGGTGAGTTGGCGCTAAGATGATCACAGAAAGGACTCTGTGTATTATTCATCTACTGCTCTGCAACAAATTACCCAAAATGTTACGGCTTAACAAAGAGAAGGGTGGTTGCCAGGGGCTGGGTGTAGATAAGCAAGATACATGAATTCTAGAACTCTGGTATACAGCCAGCTCAATGCCTACAGTTAATCGTCCTGTACTGGGCACTTACACGTTTCTTAATGTCCCTGCTGGTCCAGTGGTTAAGAAGCCACCTTGCAATGCAGGGGACACTAGTTCCATCCCTGGCCCGGGATCTAAGATTCCACGCCCAGCTCCTGCTGCCCACGGACCTGCGCCATCTGTTTGCCTTCTGTCTGGCCTTCTTCCCACTTCTGCTCCCCCTCTACCCGGCTGACTCTCCTCTCCATCTCCTGTTCTCCTTCCCCAGAAATAATAATAGCTGCTGGCACTGACGGCACGCCTCCCCTGTTCCAGACAGCGAGCTAGGCTCCAGGAAGCAGCTTCTGATCTGGCGCCAGCCCACAAGCCCCCAAGGCGGATGCTATCATTAGTCCTCTACAGACAGGCGCCCACAGCTCGCAGGCAGGGAGGAAGCGCCCACATCAACCACGTCCACAGAGAGAATCTAGCTGGAGAGTTAGGGCCAAGCCCCAGGCCCAGGTCACAGTGTAGACCCCCACCCGGCGGCCACGGCCAGGCTGGGTGATGTGAAAAGCAAGGGCTGTCGGTAAGGTAGGATTTGAATCCTCCTTAAAATCTGTGAAACTGGCACTATCATTCCCTTCTCTATCAAGGAAGCAAAGGCCTCCAGAAGTTGATCCACTCAAGGGCTGGGATGGGGAAGTCGAAGGTGTTTGAAAGAAGCCATAAAGGGCAGTTAGAGACTTCCCTGGGGGTCCAGTGGCTAAGACTCCCTACTCCCAACGCAGGGGGTGCTGGGTTGATCCTTGGTCAGGGAACTAGATGCCACACGCCACGACTAAGAATTCGGATGCTGCAACTAGCGATCCTGAGTGCCGCAACAAAGACCGGGTTCAACCAAAACAAGATAAATAAATAAAGGAGCGGCTAGACAGGAAAGCTTGCTGTGGGGACAGTGCCAGCAGGGGTTGGAGACAGATCATGGAAATGTCAGGGGGAGCAGGAGAGCCTGGCTGGAGAGGATAGGTGGGGACCAGATCACGAGGGTTGCCTAAGTAGGTACACTGGGGAGTTTTAAAGAGGGCATGGCGGGGTGCCGTGTGAGCCATCCGATCAGCTCTGTTTTGTGGAGAGATCCTGAGGCCACTGTGGTCGCTAGGAGACCACAGCATCCCAAACAGGGGGACCAGCAGATGGACCTGTGGAAGAGCCAGGGGTCAGAACGCTCAGGACTCCGGGTCACGGAAGCCTGTCTTTTATGGTGCAGGTTGGGGGCAGGGGCACACCTGGCTGTCAGCTTCCAGGCACTGTGCAGGGCGGAGCCTTTGGCTGTGCTGTGCAGGGCCCTCAGCAGGTAGTTGATCGGGAGGGGCTTCTAGCATCTCCAGTGGTCCTTAGGGTCCTTCATCCTCTCTCTTTGGAACCTCATTTCTCTTCTCATGATTATTTGCACCAATCAGATTCCATGTAGACTGTGGGTGGAACAGTCAAGTAGCAGATGCAGAGCTTATAAGGCAATCAGACCTTTCAAAGAACGAGAACTGGGATTTCTCAAATGGTCCCTGGGACTTCCCAAATGGTCCCTGGGACTTCCCTGGGACTTCCAAGACGGTCCAGCAGTTAAGACTCCATGCTCCCAGTGCAGGGGGCGTGGGTTCCATCCCTGGTCAGGGAACTAAGATCCTGCATGCCGTGTGGACAAAAACAAACAAAAACACAACCACCCCCACCCAAAACCAAATACACTTCCAGGGTAAACAAAAGGAAAAAAAGAAAAAAGAACCAGTCTTGACCTCTTAGCAGGGGTGACCTTCCTCTCAGGTGACTAAGGGCCTACCATACTTGGGGGCTTTTTGCAAAGGTTTTGCTTTCTTTTAAAATAAGAAGAAAAAATATATAATCTAGCTGGAATTTCAGTCATATTTATGCCAACAGTGTTGTAAAACATATATTTTTTTTCCTTTTTCCATGGGGGATAGAACCTATGAAGGCAAAATTGTGTGGGGCTAATGAAAGTCACAACGGGGCGATTTTGGCATATTTCTTGGGCCTTATCATGCTAGGGTCTGTCTCTTCCATCTTAAGGACCATTATCAATCCCTCTTTTGTTACCATGATCCAGGAAGGGGAGGTGGAGAAGGGAAAAGGGAAAAAGAGACCAAAAAAAAAAAAAAACAAAACCCAGTGGAACCAAAGAGGTATTTGCAGACCCATGTTCAGAGCAGCATTAGTCCTCTTCACCCAAAGGTAGAAGCAAGTGTCCATCAACAGGTGAGTGGATAAACACAATGTGATCCATTCGTATGATGGAATATTACTCAGCTTTCAAAAGGAATGAAGTTCTGATACATGCTACAGCATGGATGGAGCTGAAAACACTTGTTAAATAAGCTTGCAGTTTCTGAAATGCAGGACACTCTACAAGCAGTAAAACACGCCCCTCTCAGCATTTTGGTGGGTTTAAAACACAGACCTGGTGGCTTGGCCACCCACCTATTTAAAATACAACATCAACACATAGTTGACTGGAAAGTGCCTGCGCACACAGGCAGCTCAAGAGAGGAAAGCCGGGTGGCAAGGAAAGCAGAGAGAGGGGGAGTTTTCATTCAATCATCTTTGGACATTGCATGCTTTGAATGGTGAACATTACCTGTTAAGAATAAACAGAGGCTTCCAAAGAAGACATACAGATGGGCAATGGTCACGTGAAAAGATGCTCATGTACTCAGTCATGTCTGACTCTGTGACACCATGAACCCAGGAGGCTCTTCTGTTGATGGGATTTTTCAGGCGAGAATACTGGAGTGGGTTGCCATTTCCTTCTCCATGGTATCTTCCCGACCCAGAGAGTGAACCTGCGTCTCCTGTGTCTCTTACGTTGCAGGTGTATTCTTTATCCGCTGAGCCTATTTTATTCTGCCTTATTTTAGTTTTATTTTGCCTTACTCTGTTTTATTTGCCATGTTGCGTGGCTTGTGGGATCTGAGTTTCCCCACCAGGGATGAAACCCATGCCCTTGGCAATGAAAACAGAGTCCTAACTACTGAAGAGCTAGGAAGTCCCAGAAAACCCTCCATTTTAAATTGAACAACTCAGTGGATTTCCCTGTATTCACAAGGTTGCGGCAACCACCACCTCCATCTAGTTCCAAAACATTTTCTTCACCCCAAAAGGAAGCCCTGTGCCCAGCAAGCAGTAGGTCTCATTCCCACCCCACCCCACCAGGCCCCTGGCAATAACTGACCTACTTTCTGTGGATCTGCCTGTTCCGGACATTTCTTATCAATGGAATCACACACTGTGTGGCATTTTGCGTCTGGCTTCTTTCTCCAATCATCATATTCTCTGGGTTCATCCATGTTGTCTCAGGTGTCTCAGAGACCCGTTCCCTTTTACGGCTGAATGCTGGGAAAGACTAAGGCAAAAAGAGAAGGGGGGCGGCAGAGATGAGATGGTTTGATTGCATCACCCACTCAGTGGACATGAACATGAGCAAACTCCAGGAGATAATGGAGGACAGAGGAGCCTGGTGTGCTGCAGTCCATGGGGTCGCAAAGAGCCAGACATGACTGAGCAACTGAAGAACAACAATATTCCATCATATGGATGGACTATATTGTGCTTTTTGCTTGTGTGTGGGTGGTCCTGCAGTGTTTGACCTGATGGATATGTGTGGATTGAATATAAGAATGGTTAGAAGGATATTGAGATAAGCAAGCTGTAGGCACAGAGGCATCAGTGGCAGGTCCTACTACCCCCTGTCTCAGGACCAGGAGTCCAGTGGGGACCCCTAACTCAGCTGTGGGAGCGTGGGTAAGGGGGGATTTGAGGTAAGTGATGGGGGGAGGGGAGCAAACTTTGTCCTGGCTCAGATGGGGCTGACGCACTCCCTTTTCCATGTGACCACAGCAAGGAAGACCCTCCTTGGGGTCCTTGGGTTGGGACCCCAGAAAGGGCAAGTCATGTGCCTGCAACACCCAGACCTTGTCAGGAGGGAAACCGGAATTCTGCCCTTAGAAGTTCGTCGCCACCCAGCTTGCCTTTTATTGTACCAATTACGTCTGCCAGCAAGGGCGTGCTGTGTGAGTTTTCATAGAGAGACCTGGACTGTATTCCTCCAGGTGATGAGAACACCAGCTGTGAGCAGGTTTCTCCCCATCTGGGCACAGAGAGCGAGGGAGTCCTGGCTGCATGGGGAGGTCTGCTGGCTGCAGGTGGCGCAAGATGTAGGCAGCCAGCTGGGGCAACATCTGATCCATGGGGTAGCACATGCTGTTTCACGCTTTGCGGTTGCCATCTTGAAATTCTTTTTTTTAAAGATAACTTTATTTTTGGCTGTGCTAGGACTTTGTTGCTACGTGCAGGCTTTCTCTAGTTGCGGCGAGTGGGGGCTACTCTCTAGTTGCGGTGCGTGGGCTCCTCATTGCTGTGGCTTCTCTTGTTATGGAGCGTGGGCTCTAGGGCGTGTGGGTTTCAGTAGTTGCTGCACTTGGGCTCAACAGTTGTGGTGTGTGGGCTTAGCTGTCCAGCGGCATGTGGGCTCTTAGTTTCTGGGCCAGGGATTGAACCCGTGTCCCCTGCATTCACAAACAGATCTTAACATCTAGACCACCAGGGAAGTACACTACCCACCCTTTTTTTTAACGATTATTTTTGGTGTGGACCATTTTTAAAGTCTTTATTGAATTTTCTATGTTATGTCTTTTTTAATTTCTATTTTTTCAGTTTTTTTTGGCCATGAGGCATGTGGATTCTTAGCTCCCCGATCAGGGATCAAACCTGTATCCCATGCATTGGAAGGCAAAGTCTTAACCACTGAACCACCGGGGAAGTCCTGTCATCTTGAAATTCCTAATACATTTTTTAAAAACTTTATTTTTTAAGTGTGGTAAACTACACATAACCTAAAATTCACTTAAAAGAGTGCACAGCTCAGCAGCATTAAGTACATTCACACTGTCCTGCAATCACCCATCGCCTGGACTTTTTCATCTTCAGTAGAAACTGTCTGCACTAAACGCTGACTCCCCATCCCCTCCCCAGCCCCCGGCCCCCACCATCCTACCTTGTCTCCATGGACTTGACTTCTCCAGGGCTCTCACGTAATGGAATCTTACCACGTTCGTCCTTTTGTGACTGGTTTATTTCACTTACCATGGTTCACTTGTGTTGTAGCATGTGTTAGAATTTCCTTCCTTTTAAAGGATGAATAATGTTCCATTTTACGGATACACTGCATTTTGTGTATCTGAAATTCTGGATAATTTTTAAAGAGGGGGCTCTGCATTTTCATGCTACACTAGGCCCCCAAATTACATAGCTCATCCTGTTAGCCCCTGTCACACTGAATCCAGCAGGAGGAATCCTTCCAGCTTACTCAGTCCCCTCTTCCATGGAAGACCCAGAAGCAAACTCAGCAGTGGCAGTCGACTAACCACCCCCAACCCCCTACCCTGACTGCTTTGGGGAAGAACTCAGAAAAGACCCAGTGACACATTTAAAAATATATACGTTTATTTTTTCGGCTGTGTTGGGTCTTAGTTGTGGCACTCTGGATCTTTAGTTGCAGCATAAACTCTTAGTTGAGGCACGTGGGATTTATTCCCTGACCAGGGATTGAACACAGGCCCCCTGCATTGGGAGCATGGAGTCTTAGCCACTGGACCACCAGGGCAGATTTTGAAAGGCTTTTCATGGGCTGAACTGCCCCCCCAAAAGGTATGTTGAAATCCTAAACCCCAGGACCTCAGAATGTGACCTTCTTTGGAGGTAGGGTCTTGGGAGAGATGATAAAATTAATATGTGGTCATCATCGTGGGCCCTGATCCAGTAGGACTCGTGTCCTTATAAAAAGCAGAGGTTTGGACACAGAGTCAGATGTGCACAGAGCGGAAACGATGTGAAGAGATACAGCGAGACAGGCACACGAGTGGAGGGTTGCACCCCTTCCTCCAAGAGGCACACATAGAGCAGGTAGGGAGAACCCAGGCCCCTGTGAATCGGCCTGCCTACGGAGGCTCGGGGATGGCTGGGCTTGGCCTCCCCCTTCCCCATCGGCTTCCTCCATTGTCACCCTGGACGTGCCGCCCACACCTTCCTGTCTGATGCCTGGCTTCTTGTTCCCGCCTCCCCCTCCCCCACCCCACCCCATCCACCCCTGCCCTGCCACAGGCACAGCTTACAGGATCTTAGTTCCCTGACCAGGAATCAAACCCGAGGGCCCAGGCAGTGAAAATGCTGAGTCCTAAACACTGGACCACCTGGCAATTCCCTGATGCCTTGATGCCTGGCTTATTTATTTGGTTTTGTAGCTCAGTCGGTAAAGAATCTGCCTGTAATGCAGGAGAGCCAGGTTCGATTTCTGTGTGGGAAAGATCCCCTGGAGAAGGAAACAGCAACCCAGTCCAATATTCTTGCCTAGGGAATCCCATGGACAGAGGAGCCTGGTGGGCTACATAGTCCATGCGGTCGCCGAGTCGGACGCGACTTAACGACTAAACCACGCACGCCAGGTCTTAGCTGCGGCGTGTGGAATCTAGTTCCCTGACCGGGGATCAGACCCAAGCCCGCTGCACTGGGAGCACGGAGCCTTAATTACTGGACTACCAGGGAATTCCCTGATGTCTGGCTTTTTAAGGCTCTAATCTGCACTGGGCATGGGGCAGGGTACTCAAAGCGGCTGCAAAGGGAGACATCCAGGAAGTGGGTGCTTTACACACATCTTAAATTGTAAACGTTTACAGGTTGCATCTTCACGTGGCCAAAAGCGTTTGAAAATAATACATTTTAATGTTCTTCTTTGGTCATGAAAGCAGATGAATCTTTTCAGATTTTAAGAAATTAGAAAAAAAATTAAAAAGTGCAAGCCTTTTGAAAAAGTGTATTTAAGGTTTATACTTTGGTTTTTCTGTGAGTCTGGGGCCTGATGCCTCCATGGTCAGTTGCCCTCCTTCCGTCTCTGCAAAGCACTTTGCAACCTCTGTCTTGGACACATTCCTTTCTTTTTAAAAAATATTTATTTAGCTGCACTGGGTCTGACTTTACGGACATGGAGGAAAGAGAAAGCTCACATGTATTTATTTGTAAATCAGGACTGGTTTTAGTTTTGGAGTCCCTGGAGTCTCTCCTGTGGGGCCCTGGTGGTCCTGGAGCTCCACCACTGCAGACTGCTTCTGGGGACTTGTTCTGCCCCGTCTCTTGGTGCTCCCAGGGGTTGGCTGCTTGGTGTGGGTCGGGCAGTGGGTGGTTCACACGGTTGACCTGCCAGAGTTTGCCATGAGGCTTCACTTGCCAGAGAGAGGAGGGGGTTCATGTATGTGCCACCAGACCACTTCCCCTGCCCTGTGCCCACCCCCACCTCCTGTCCAGGGTCCCTTGAACAGGAAAGGACCCTCCAGTGGCCTGCCTCGAGCCCTGGCCCCTCTCCCTGACAGCCACCCTGAGGCTCTTTGAGCTGCAGTGTCTTCTAGGACTCAACCAAATCCTTCAACTTTTAAAACATTGATTTTGGCTGTGCAGCATGTGGGATCTTAGTTTCCCAATCAGGAGTGGAATCCATACCCCCTGCCTTGTAAGCGTGGAATCTTAACCACTGGACCACGAGAGAAGTCCCCAAATCTTTCAACTTTGAGAAAACCAATGGGACAGAAGCTGGTCCTTGGAACAAAGGCGAAGGTGAATTTTGAGGTTCCAGAGTCTACAGGAAGGCCAAAGTTAACCAGAAAGCTTCTAAACAGAAAGGGTGTCGGGACATGGACCCATGCCCACACAGGACCCCACACTCAGAGAGCCCCACTGTGCTCGGTTTAGTGTTCTGAGGTCAACGACTTGAAGTTCTTGGTACTTTTCTGAATCACAGGCTCTGCAAATTCTGTCCCCAGTTTGGTGGAGGTTAGAAGCCCTTGGGGTCTCAGAGGGACACTGTTCCTGGAGCTCCAGGTGCAGAGGGGCTGGCTGTGTGCTCACGATATGGGAATTCCCTCCCTCAACTGTCTGGGGTGACTTGAAAGATCCCCAGGAGAGCTGGGGGTTGGGTCTAGGCCCCGGCATGTGCCCATGGGTACCTGAGCCCCTTCCTACCCCCGTGTGGTTACACAGGCAGAATGTCCCTCCTGCGGGAGGCCTTGTGTCCCCTCCGCATCCCCAACTTCCTGTCCTGGCTGAACCCCAAGACAGACAACTCAGATGCACAGAGGGAACGGGTGGTCTAAACCCAGGATGCTCCGTTATCAAACTGGTGGGGGGAAAAAAGGTCACCAGCACTGAATGGTGTCCGTTTTCCCAATCGGCTGAGCTTCAGGGAATCACCTTTAAAGGACTACGGGGACAATACCAACAACTTCCTCACGGTGCCGTGAAGGACTCTAAGGTGAACAGCACACTAACAGCTAACAGGTAGCATGTCCACCAGCACCTCCTACCTCCCTGAGGTCCCCCTCGCCCCAGCACTCAGCACCGCCTACACACAGGATGGTGGGGGTCTTCGGTCTGTGCTTTTGGAGCCCTGGGTGGGGAAAGCAAGGCATTCGCTGGGGAGGCGTGCTCCAGGGCCGGCTTGAATTCTACTGTGGGACTTGTGTGTGGCTTCCCAGAGCTCAGGGCTCGCAGCTCCACATCACCCCTACCTGTCCTACTCTGAGTGGGCTCCAGGCTGGGGGCAGAGGGCAAGGGGCCAGGGTTGCTGCCCCAGTGCCTCCCACTCTGCAGTGAAAACCACCCTCATGGCACAACTTGGTCCTTCCTATCACTAGACTCCAGGACACTAATCTCCAGTGATAGACTCCAATCACTAGGTTCTCCAGGACAACACTGTTGTCTATGGTTTTTTTTCTCTTCTGAAAATCCTTTCCAAATGAGCTAGGAAAGCATGGAGGTGAAACAAGACATAGAGATGAAGGGATGCAGGCATAGGCCCTCAGAGCCTTAACCTTGAACGGAACTGTGAAGACAGCCCCCACCCACTGGCCCCGGGCAGGGTGGGGCCGACCTGCCTCTACCATCCGGGAGGGACACGGGTTGGGTATTCCGAGGGAGCGCAATGCAGGACCATAGGACACACACACACACTCACAAAAGGAAACCCAATGACTTCAGAAGAGGCCCCGTAAGTGTTGGAGAAGTACATGAGGCTTTTAGCTGAGCCCACTGAGCGTGGGGGAGCCAGGGGTAGGGTCGGGTGGGGGCTGCTCTCTCTGCCCACCCCAGCGTTGCCCCTGGATTCAGAGCAGCCGTGGTGACTGCGGTACCTACTTGATTTGTTTTCCTTTCCACGAGGATCCTGTGGACCCCATTTCACAGCTGGGGATGCTGAGGCTGGGGAGGAGAGTCAAGGACTTGCCTACTGAGGACAGCGTGGAGTCAGGATGCGAACCTGAGACCCTGACCCTGAGACCCTGACACATCGTCCTGCCTCTAGGGGAGTCAGAACTCACCTGCCCTCCCCCGAGGGGATAAGTGTCAGAAGACATTCGGAATGGCCAGAGGCTCAGATGGATAGGCAATACTCAGGGACAAGACAGGGGGCTCACAAATCTTTGAGCCTGGAGAAGGGAGAGGTCTCTAGGTCTCCAAGGGGAGGGAGCTGATTCGTGTGTGTGGGGCGGGGGTGGGGGTGGGGGGGTGGCATCTAGGCAGAGTGGTGTGTGGCAAGGGAGCTGGGCACAGGATACATCCTAGAGTCATCCCTGGGGCTGGCTGTCCCGAGGGCTCCCTGCCTCCCCGAGCACAGAGCCTGGTGAGGGGCAGCCTCTGAACTAGGAAGCAGGGAGTCACCGGCAGCTATCACTGGCGCTTCACTCGGCGATGGCTGCTTTACAAGGCACACACCGTCACCCCCACACCACCACGTCTCCACGATCCCACTTCATTTATTACCAAAATATCACAGAATTCCAGTCATAGTTAACATACAGAGATTAACACAAACCTGATACCTGCGGGAAGGACTATGTATTCGGACAATCGCGTTGTTTTGGAATCGTAAGGCCCCACACTGTGAGCACTCCGTACTCCAAAAATACACTCTGAGAGCTTTGAAAACTGAATTAAAATGTCTACACAGCTATGAACAATTGTTTAATAAAACTTTTTCATGTTTTCATTACATGTAAATATATCAATTTGGCATCTCTATAAAAACTCTGAAAATGGTGCAAAAGTTTCATTCTCTTTGAGAAAGCCATTGACAAAAAATATTCACACTTCACTAAAATTTTGAAAAATGGTCTTCTTTCAAAGTTTCTTTATTAATCTGAAGTCTTCTGGATTATCAAAATCTAGGTTTGCTTTTTCCTCCTAAAACACTAAAGAACATTTATTCACAAGGATAAAAAGGCAAACTGGGGGGATGGAAAACTGAGGAGGACATTTTTTTTCCCTGAAAATAAAAAAAAAGAAAGAAAAAAAAGAAAAAGAAAAAAAAAAAAAAAGCTAGTTACATAAGCAATCTCCAAAGAACACAATGGGATTCATTTTATTGTTGGCTTTTGGACAGCAGTGTCACACTTTATTGAAAACAAACCCATGTAAAAACAAAGTTAAAATGAAAAATGGTACCTGAAAAATAAATTATTTTATATAAAACAAACCAATAACTTAAAACATACTAATATACAAAAGGTCTACCCATCTACTGTACAACGTGGGAACCACTTGGGAAAGTGCCCCCCACCGGCCCAGAGCAAGTCACTATACACGGAACGTTACACAGTAAAGACGTGGCCCCGACCAACGGACAAGCCTTCTCTCCTGGCAGAAGTGAAACACAGTCCTCCCGGGTCGCTGCAGACCACCGGTCAGCCTAACTTCAGTCCTCACGGGGACTTACGAGGAGTTAAGTTATTTAACGACCAAGCAGAAAACTGACTCTTGTCACCAAAAGGTTGTGGAAAAATACAATCGTTAAGAAGTCAGAGGCAAAATCAAAAGGCGTGGAAATGTGACCCCTGCTGGGGGTCCTACTGCCGTTGCAAGAAAGCGTCAGTTCCCGCTGCCACTCAGCGGAGGGCTCTCAGGACTTGGGGTGAGGGCTGGGCCTGGGAATCTGATGAGCAGCAGGTGTTTCCTGAGGTGCTGCCTCAGGTCCCAGGAGGTACCGTGGGTCCTGGGAAGATGGGAGGGATTTCAGATGGAGGAGGGCTGGGGTGGGGGTCGTGGGGTGGGAAGAGGGGCCCTTGGTGGCTTGGTCTCATTCTCTGTGATCCAGCCCAGGACGGCTGTGGAAAGCACAGGGAAGTTGTGTCAGGCAGGGATGGATGCAAAATGGGACAGCCAGGGGGACATTAACTCTGATTTTCAAGGCCAACGGCAGACTGGGGTCAGTCCACGGCCCTAGTCTGGAGGCCAACTGGCTAAGTTATTGTCAATGGCTGTCTCAGGCTTCTCACGTCTGTCTGATCCAGCAGGGCTTCCCCACCACAGCTGCCAGCTCACAAGGACCGGCTCCCTACAGCAGCGAGGTTCAGAGCCTGGAAGGTGGGTTTCCAGCACTAACGCCAAGCGCAGACTCTCGGAGGTTAAGGCAGCTGCCCTTGGCGAGGGAAAGACTCACCTTGGGGGAACAAGGAAGGTGCCGCCGGCTGAGAAAGCCCAGCCTTTGGCTATTCTGGCAAGAGGGGGGGCAGTGGGGGAGGATGTCGCAGTCACGGGATGTGTGACCAGAGGCACAGCCAGCGCAGAAAACCACAGCTTGGCGTATGACATTGAAAAGCTGAAGAAAGGCAGAGCTGAGGGGTAAAGAGTGGATTATTTGACTGGAACCAGGTACACAGAGGTGCAGCTGCTGAGTGAACAACTAGGAGGGCCAGTCACACAGGCCAAGAGAATTCAGTCAGAGTCTCTTTGGTATTTATGTGCCAAACCAAAGTTTTCATAAATTAACATCATCTTATCCTCAATTCTTTTTCAGCAAAATTCTTAAAGAAAAGGAGAGCATTCATTTCACAAGATACAAATATGACTGATCTAGGTTAAAAAAATTTTTTTTTAAACATGGTTTCTTTCAGATTGTGACTTGAAAAAAAAAAATGAGGTCTTCCTTTTGCAAACAAGCTTAGCGATGTAATGAATTTTTCGGACACAGGGCCAGCATCTGGGACTTCCGTGGCAGTGACGATTACTTTTCGGAAGTAGAACGTGTCAAAGGCAGTATCCTCCTGCACGCTCGCAAATTAAAACTCCCAAAGAAACACATGAGGGTTTTTAGCCAGAAGGCTGTTCAGAGTGGGGACCGCGTAAAACGAGACATTTACTGAGATACTCTGGGCAACTCGCAGAGGTCCGTATGCGCTTCACGTTTCCATCTCATGTGTACTACCATCAGGAAAACCAATGTGATCCCAATAAAACAGAGGGGACGAGGGGACGGGCTATGGTGCTGGCTGTGAGCCTGTCGCTCCGCAGTGCAGGCCTCTGACAGAGTTCTCGTAGGAGACTGCATGCCAGCGTGGGCTGGCAGGCTGTGTCAGCGAGGAGGCCTAAGGGCCACCCTGAGGACGGGGAGCCTCACCTGCTCTGAGAAGATGTTAGCCCGAGGCTGGCACCACCTGCATGGTATATTTTTCTAGGAGAGCATCCCAGGCCTGGGGTGTGGAGTGCTCTGGGGTACACACAGTGGGGACCCTCTTCATGTCAAGTCCGGGCAAATGGGCCTTGGATCCAGGAGGAGGCATGTAAGCTGGCTTGGACTTAGAATCTGGAAGATCCTACAGGAGGGAGGAGGCCCTCCGTGGCACTTGGCCAACTTGTGAGACAAGACCTCAAGGGATGAAATTGGCCCTTTGTGGGGTAAGAAGAGGGCTGCATGGTAAACTGGGGAGGCTCAGGTAAGCGGCTGGCAGTCCCTCAGTAAAGCATGAGGGAAGGGATGGGGGGACGGGCAGCCTCAAATGGTCGAGGGCGGGAGTGGGGTGGTGTTTCAGAACACTGACCCACTCTGTGGAAGGCTGTGCCTACAGCCCAGTGACTTCCACTTAAATAAATAAATAAATAAATAAAGCCGCAATTCCATGATATCGATAACTAAAAAACAGCCTATCGTTCACATGCTTTATTAGTCTCTCGTGTCAAGGTTAAAAACCGCTGGTACTAAATTATGGTGGTTTTGACTCTCTCATACACTGGTTATTTATAAAAAAAATCACATCACGCTCCTGAGGAGTTGCCCGGAGCCTGGGGCCCTGCCTGTTTACCTCTCAGGCCCTCTCTCGGACTCTCCCTGCCCACTCCCCGTTTGGGAAAAAACCCCACCTGTGCGGGCGCAATCCTAACATCACAGATCCGGAAATGCTTTGTCTTGAGGCAAGTATATTTGTTGCTTAAAATTTTACGAATCCTCCCTGAATGCTGGGCTGTCTGTACCTTACCTAGCCAAAAAGAAAGAAAAGGTAAAATAAAAAACAAAACAAAATTCGAGCAAAACAAAATCAAATTTAATGGTCTTAAATGCAAAAGTAAAAACAAACAAAAAACACAAAAAAGCAAAAGAAAATTAACAGAACAACCCAAAACGTCAAGGCAGTTATGAAGAGAACTTTGAGGGTTAATCTTTAAAACTACAAATCAAAGGGTGTTTTTTTGTTGTTGTTGTTTGTTTTTTTTGTTAATAGGTAACTGTCAGGAAGTAAGTACTTTTCTGTTGAGTGTTCACAGGAGAGCAAAGTTTCAAAACAAAACCCGACTAAAATAGAAAAAAGCCTAGCGCTCACGAGAAGGGATGCGAGAAATACAATGCTCAAATGTTTCTGTGTCGTTAAAAAATAGAGCTATCTGACGCATTGGAGCTGTGGTCAATGCGCTCGGAAACTGGAGCGAAGACAGGGGTCGACAATATCCGCTGTTGTGGGGGCACTGTGCATGCAACGTGTGGACAGGAATTCGGGGTGTCGGAGGAGCAAGGCATCTTGAGGCGTGCCTGCAGCTGAGATCTGACTCTGGAATACACTGGAGTTCCCCTGAAACTCTTTGGTCCGTTCCCATTGGCGCCTGGGCGTAGGAGACCCCTCGTGTCCTCCGCAGGGCCTGGCCCGGCCCGGCGTGCGGTCCCCCTCCCGCCGGTGGCCCACAGCAGACTGGCCCGCTGCCACAGCCGGGGGCCCTCAGCTGAGTGAGCAGCAGGTGGCAATGGGACCTGCTTGGGAAAGCAATTTCCTGTCAACCGAAGCAGAAATCGCTTAAAATGTGGAAGCGGTTGAGAAAAACACGCACTCAGCATCTGTCTAACATCTTTAGGAACTAAAACTAAAACATCATTTCTGTTTGCTTGTTGGTTTCTATCCAGTTTGTGGAGACATTGAATGAAACGCGTGTTAGACAGTCTCGGAAGTTAAAGCATGCTTCAGTTTCACCACCATCCCGAGGGACTGGTTAGTCAATGCAGTCTATTTAGATTTCTGTTTAATATATATTTTAAAGGAAATAACTTAAGAAACTTAAAATTGGTCTAACATTGTGGGATTTCAAACATTTGAACATGTCGGCTGCATCCCAAGAGTATAAAAACCTTTTCACTTCTCATTTAGACTAAGACAAACACTTGTGAAAATTGGCGCAAAATGAGTTGTACACTAACAAAAAAGTTTCAACTTCTTCACTCTTAATTATCTATTCCGTACAAAAAAAAAAAAAGCGTAAGCGAGTTATTTGTGGGACTTGTTGGTTTTGAAGGAAACCTGTAAGATTTTGTCCCCCAGGCGGTAGCCGTTCAGACTTGCTATGGCCATGGCAGCTTCTTCATAGTTTGTCATGGTCACAAAGCCAAAGCCTTTGCACTTGTTGGTGTTGAAGTCGCGAATCACTTTCACATTGGTAACGGCGCCAAACGGGCCGAACATCTGCCAGAGGATCCCCTCATCGGCATCCTGGCCCAGGTTGTAGATGAAGATGCACCAGCCCGAAGAAGCGTTGCCCGGGACATTGACACCAGAAAGCCCACTCATGTGATCTACACCCATGGGGGAGAACCTAGCAAACAGAGAGCACAGCGTTCAGGTCAGGGTCAAGGTGGGCCCGCGCGTGGACACGTGGCCCATGGGGGCGCTTGGGCTGGCAGCCCCCCACCTTGGGCACCATCAGAGTTTTTCACTGAGCGGAAGTCAATACAGTGTCAGAGGGAGGGCACGGGCTCCTTGCTCCATAGGGAATGGGCTCTGAGGAGACACTGGCTGCCCGGAGTGGGTCAGAGCCTCAACCCACCTCCCCCATTGAGGGGGCCTGTAGTGGCCTCTGACCAGCCGCTCCCTCCACCCCTCCCACTGTGGGGAGGGGGGTCCTGTTTAGTCACACCTGTACTTCCCACATTTTAAAAGATGGGAACTTCTCTACATCCTCCTAGGTGCTGTTACACTCCCAGCTCCCTCTAGGGAAACCCTTCCTTATCCTATACGTCTGTGTATGTATGTGTGTTTGCCTGGGGTGGGGGAGGGCTGAATCTTCTTGTTTCTCTGAATTTTGTACCCCCCACCTCGTCAGGACCCTCCCTCTCCAAGGGTTCACAGCCAAGCAGTGTCTGCATACAGCATACACCCATGAAGGCCACTGCAGCAGGGCACAGCTCTGGACAACCTTCCACTGCTGGCTCATAACACCCCAGAAGGGCCTGGGCTGTGGACTGCAAGTCCACCAAGCTTTACCAAAAATGTGAGACCACCCAGTTTCTAAAAAAAATTTTTGGCTGCACCCCATAGTATGTGGGACTTTAGTCCCCTGACCAGGGATCGAACCCATGGCCCCTGCCTTGGAAGGCAGTCTTAGCCACTGGACTTCCAGGGAAGCCCCTTGGGCCCCGTTTCTAAAGAAACACTTTTAGTCATGTAAAAATAAGCCTACAAATCATGGCCGTGGCAGTAACGATGAAGGAAGATGACAAAATTGCTACTGAAGCCATGTGGCCCTTGAGATGTTTCAAAAACACAAAAGTTAACTGTCAGAGGACCAGTTGAGAAACCTTGAGCATGACACAGCATCTCTGAAGCCCCACAATGCAATCGGAAAAGTACTACCTGCTCCAAAACGCAATCAAGTTTGAGGTGTGGGTCTGACCCAGGGGTGAGCAGGGTGCCTTCGAGTGCCACTGAACAGATTCACTCCCTGGACAGACTCTGGAGAAGAGTGGCCAGCCCCCTGGGGTGCGGCCCACTGACAGAACGGTGACCACTGATGAAGAATCAAGGCGTGCCGTGGGCCGTGATTTTGAATTTGCGGGAATGACGTTAAACAGACACACCGGATGTCTGAGTTGGTTAAATGATTTGTTAGTGGTGAGACCACAGAATCACTGAAATGGGGGTGGGTAAGGGCCCCAGAGTGCCTGTGTAAGTTGCTTTTCAGTGAGAACTGGAAAGAGGTCTGAGTTTTAAACGAACCTTGTTTCCTCTAACTTTTGTAGGATGTGGACCCAAGTTATGATAGTGGTTCACTAAACCTTGACGTATCCGTTAAACTGAAAACGATCCAAGGCTGTTCAAAAAGACAGACTGCGCTGTCTTGTTGACAGTGTAGTTCATTCTCATTCACTCCCAAGAGTCTCCTGCTAGTGGTAGCTGACCATCTCAACTCTCGTGAACTGCCCCGTTCTTACCTCTGATGGTACAGAGGTAGACTGACCCATCCTATCCTAGATCTGGGGGCCCTTCTGCAAACTCTCTCCTCTTCTGGGTCTTCCTCCCTCTTATTCTGACCTCCCCTCTTTGCTCTTTCCTTTTGTCTGTCCCTGGAGGTCATGGTCACTCTCCTGCCTGGCCCTTCCTGAATTTGTGTCTCCCTTTCTCTTCTCCCCCGAGCTCTCTGGTTTTCCAGAGTTCACAGGTAACTTCCTGAACTTGGCCATCTACACCCTCCACCAGATCCGCAGTGACACTGATTGCGCTATCTGACTTTCAAACTGGATCAAGCTCACTTCTGTCCACTTCCCCAGCTGTGCCTTTAAACCTGAAAAGCCAACGAAGACAGGCCAGCTTGTGGGCCTCTC
Source organism: Bos indicus x Bos taurus (assembly GCF_003369695.1). Lineage (NCBI taxonomy): Eukaryota > Metazoa > Chordata > Mammalia > Artiodactyla > Bovidae > Bos > Bos indicus x Bos taurus. Next base: position 93,813,031 of record NC_040082.1, on the reverse strand, counting down.
TGTTGTTCATGAGATAGTAATACAGCTGATTTCAGAGTCCAAGTCACCAGCTCTACGCGTCTCTGCTCTACTACATCCTGGCGACTAGAACTGTTTTATGTGGAAAGGCTAAGGAAGGCGGGTAAACAGTCCACCTCTAGGACGGGGCTTTTCAACAGCAGAATCAGTAATATTTAGACACCAAATGACTCCACAAGGAGGTGGACAAGAAAGGTTTGCCCTTGGGCTGCTCATCAAAAGTCTAAAACCTGTTTAGAACTCTGGAAGGAGAGCAGCCTTCCAGTGAACTCAGGCTACACCTTCCTCCCCAGATACAGGATGCTCCTCCGTATTGCGGTCCGCTTGCCTGTCCTGAGGAACTGCAGGCTGCAGTGCCAGGCGCTGGGAGCTAGCTGGAGCTGTGCCACCTTTTTTACTCCCATTAGAGACATACTCAGATGGAAACACACGGCTCCACACAGATAGCCCTCTGAGGCGGGCAGGGGACACAGAGACAGGACACGATCAGCCCAGTGTGCAGCAGTTCCTGCAGCCCGGGAGTGCCTGCCCAGCAGGCTGCGAGCAGCTGGATGCGGCACGTGTGGCCGTGGCAGGAAGAGTGCACCCTCCTGACCCACCTGAATCTCTGCGCCTGGTGGTGGACGGGGCCTCCGAACCGTCTAGCTGGTGAGTGGTACAGCTGGGAGAGCAGCGCCACGTTTTTGTTCTGGTTGGGATTGGCTGCGAACTTCACTGTAATGGGCTCGGAGGAACCTGGGGGTTTATGACCATTGAAACTGGTAATTGCCTCTTCTGCCTCCGACCGTTTGTCAAACCGGATAAACGCAACCCCTCTGGACAAACCTTTTTAACAAACCAACAAAAATGGAGTTAGGGGGAAAAAATGCAAGGAGCTTTAAAACTGAAAAGCAAAAGTCAAGTCAGTCAGCCTACTGTGGTTTAAACTGGATGCTTGGCTAATAAGAGAAACAAAAATTAAACCTAAATATGGAACATGAACAAATTAAAACAAACAATGACTAATAAAAGATTAAGGTTTCAAACTTTCTTCTGAGTTGAAGAAACAATGAAGCCTCTGCGCAATAAGACACTTTGGCACAACATCCTGGAGAAATGCCCCAGACCTCTTTTTTAAAAGGAAGCCACGTTTTATCCTCTGTTACTGTGGAGGTCCGGGGCCCACCACAGTGCCGGTGCACGGCATGCTGAGGGGTGGGCGGACAGTTAGAAATTCTCCCTTGCCCCAGGGTGCTCCCTCCCGTGGCCTGCCGGCCATCCGGCCTCATACCCACGCCAGGCCTTCACAGGTCACCTTCCCAGCTTGGCCTGATCTAATCCATTTGCTCAGTGCCTGACTCAGCCTCCTGAGTCTCCGAAGGACGTGGAGTCTGAGTAACCCAGCTGCCCCCTGGTGGCTCTTTCCTGCCGCCAACACCTCACTCACCTCTTGGATATTCTAAGTTTTCTGGGAAAAGTCTGGCCTCACTTGACTCTGAGGGCCCTCAGCAGTGCTGACACCCACCCATAGGCTCCCTGCCTTGGGTATGTTCATCATTGGCTTCAGCTGCCTTGGGTCCCTGGACAGGGCCTCCTGAAGGCAAGCCCCCGATTCTGCTGCTGCCCCAGCCCTTGAAGGAACAAGAACATGGCTGCCTGAATCCCAGGCCCAACTGCTGAAGGCAGGGCCAGGTCAGCCTGGCATGAGGGTGAGACCTGAACAAACCAGGTGGGAGTGGGCTCAGTCACCTTCTACCCTCCTTCTGCCCACATTCTGGGCCTGGGAGGAATGACAGGGGCTGGTCCCTTGAAGAAATGGAGAAATGAGGTGGGGCTGGGGTGAAGCAATGTGGAGCCATGAAGAGAACCAGCTCTTTCTCCTGGGGTCAAGGGTGGAGGTCGCAGTGTGGAGGTGACAGCTGAAGGCGAGTGGGGGAGCACCCTGGAGAGGAGGCTGTGGCAGACAGCCCTACCCTGGACGTTCTCACTCTCCACGGCCAGTCACAGGCTGTCCTGAGGCCTTTACCAGATGGTGAATGACAGTTATCAGAGCAGAAGAGCCCAGGGCCCTGGACTACCGGCTAAGTGAGTGTAAGGAACACCCCCAAGTTGGCTCCCATGTCCCACAGGGTCCCATCGATAGTCCCCAGGATGGGCCCAGGGTGGGGGCCAAGGAGGGGTGTGGGGGACTCAGGCATACCAGGCAGGGGCAGCAATGACAAGTTCTACTGCCAGAAGTGGTGTCCCCTCGGGGCCTACTAATAGAATCCCACGCTCTGTTCTGACTGGGAAGACACATCGTGGGCCCCATGTAAACAAGCAGACGGAAGTCAGGGGCATTCAGGCAGGGGTTCTTCTGCCACAACTGTAACATACTGTGAATGCCAAGTCCTAAAGCACACACCCCAACTTTCCAACCGGGAAATGCTTCCTCCTGGGGGCGCCCCCAGCACAGCACCCTGGGAGGCCACACAGTGGCCCCTGGCAGTCTCAAGGCTGCCCCCACCATGGCTCCATGACTATGTAAGTATGAACTTTAAATGGACATAGCCAGAGATGCTCACTGAGTCAGTGAGACCAGATCCGGAGATTCACATGTGCCAGGCGCAGTCTAGAGCCTGAGCCCATTTTAAAATTTTAGTTCAGAAGGAACACCTGAAAACAAGTACTTGGCATACACTCTTTATTTACTCTTTAACGACACGAACGATGGCTTAGACAGATGGGAACCCGAACGAGATCTAACTGCAGGCAAATCTCATTGGAAGCCGCGGCTGGCTGGCTCCCACAGAAAGCTGCCTGCAGGGGACAGTCTCACTCTATTTAGGAAGACCTTGCGATCAAGCAGAGAGAGTGTGTGTGTGCAAGTGTGGCTTCCTTGTCTGGTTTTGTAAAATGACTATCAAATGAAAACTGCCCAAGTGAAAGCAAGAAAACCCAAGTAAAAGAAAGTTACTTAAAGTGAGGGAATATAAACTCAATGCTTGGATGAATGTATACATTTTAAAGATGAGTTTTTATTTTTCCTCTAGAGTTTTGGGATTAAGAGCAGAGACCACTAAATGGCACCATCTCTAGATGAGCCAACTATAAAAGTCATTAATTACAATGTATAAAGAAGCAAAGAAAAAAAAAAACAAAAAAAACACTTCTGTCAGCTCAGAAATTATGGTTTTTCTTTTTTCTTTTTTTCTTTTTTTAATTAACCAGACCATCTGTTTTTTTCTTTTTAATTACTCAGGCCATTTTTAAAAAAAATTATGGGTTAAGGTTTTTTGAGCGCGTCTCTGTTTCTTTAAAACATACGTCACACGAAAGCAAACCTGACATGCAGACTTGCTCTGTGTCATTCGCGGCCTGGCTGCTGGGCTCCAGAGGGTCCCAACAGAGGAGCACTGAGCAGTGGCATCCTCCAGAGCAGAGAAGGGGAGCCCACAGGCCCACGGGCTTGCTTTCTACTCTCCAGCGTCACATTCCGGCCTAGGGGAGGGCTGTGGAGAGGAGGCCCTGGGGGCTCCTCACATCTCCTGCACCCTCTTCTTGCAAAGCTCCTCAAGACAGGCAGGGGTGTGGAGTGGGGGCCCACATATAAGTGGCAGAAGCTGGTGGGGAGGCCTGAGGGTCTCCCAAAATCTAGGAGACAGCAGCCTTGCAAAGGGAAAGAGGGCAAAATCTCCAGCAAACAGGTGAGTGAACTGCCTGTAGGAGTGACCGCCCTCAGGACGTTGGGGACAAAAGCTCCGTGGCCCAGGGGTGGGGGAGGTGCCCTCAAGGTGGGTGGACTCCAGAGTGGGAGCTGGGCCCTGCTCAGCAGTGCAGGGCTGGACCGAGATGAGCAGAGGCCAGCAGTCCACACAGGACTGGGGAAAGCAGGGCCACAGAGGTGGGATGCGGGCCACCATCACTGGCCGCTCCAGGTCCCGACACCCCACTCAGACGCTCCTGTGCAGGAGGGTAAACAGAGGCGCTGACCAGTCAGCAGGGTCACTTGATTGACTGGTACTTGAAGGTAAGGGAGGGGCCAAATGAGGGACCACAGGAACTAGCCTGGCGCAGGGGTTTATACCAAGCACATGGCATTGTCACCTCATGCCCATCCCCGGCCCAGAGCCAGGGGCAGAAAGGCCAGGTGGGTGGAGTCCATGTCCCTGTAGCAGAGCGGGTGTCGGTGCCAGACTGGGGGGTACCCAGATCTGCCAGCGACCTGCACCTGGGGACCACACTCCAGGAGCCTCTGCTCCTTCTCGGGGCCCTGGAGGACTCAAGCTGTCTGCCCCTCTCCAAGCTGGGCTCCAGCCCACACCCAGCTGAGACGGGACAAGGGAGAGTTGGGGACAAGGCTGCGGGCCCCAGAGCATGCAGCTCAGGGAGGATACGGGAAAACATGCACCCCCACTCTTGTCTGCCACGGGCTGGGACACCCCACCCACCTGCTCCGTGTCTGTTTTCAGCCTCCCAGGGGAGGTCACCTCGGAGCCACGGCTGCTGCAGCCCAACTACCAGTGTGCGCTGACTACCTCAGCTAAGGAGGTGGGGAATATGCTCAGTGCTGGAAGAACATGAAAAAACGACCAGTCAAGTCTATCAGTTTCACCGAGCTCTGGGAGCAGCGGTTTTACTTTCTAGCTGGTCAGCAAATTCCCACTCCTGCAGAAAACAGAGCCGAGGGGCCCAAACATCAGACGTCTCAAGCTCACTGCTTCCCTGACAGAGCCGAGTGTGTGGCTGGCCCGACCCAGGCCCAAGGCTGGTGGAGCAGATGGTCACCTTGAGGGGCGGCTTCTGGGCATGTGGTACTCAGTTCGGTGGGGCCTGAGTGCTGTGTGCAAAGCCCAGAGCCTGAGCTGCTTGTGTCCTGAGCTGAGCTGACCCAAGGGTGGGTAGTGAAGTGGCCAGGACAGCCTGAGAGAGGACATCATGCTGCCTTCGAGCTCTGAATGTGCTACCGGGGTGGGGGTTATTGAGTGGTGGAGACTCAAGAATGACTCCTCAGAAACAGTCCCCTTGGAGCTCTGGGACAATGACAGGTGGGGACTCTGGACCTGGAAAAGAGACTGTACCACACCGCACCCTACTGCCTGCAGTAGGAGGGCAATGTTTGAGTCCAGGCTGGGATGGGTGGTGCCTGTGGATAGTGCCAGGATCTCTTAGCGTTTTCACTGTAAAAGCCTGGCCGCCCCTCAACTTTCATGTTGGGGCAGCTTTTATGTCACGTAACACCCCGCCCCCCCCCCCCCCGCCCCCCGCCCCCGCCAACCTTCCTGGCCTCATTAAACAAAAGCCAATGTCTTCTCACTGTGATTCTGTCCTCATGGCTGGAGTAACTAAAGACAGCCATCTGCCTTCCCAAGGAGACTCGAGCTCTACCCAGAGGAACGCGCACTGCATCCCAGGCCAGGCACCGTACCTGTGGTCTGATCCACAAGGACTCGTGAGTTGATGATCCGCCCAAACCGAGAGAACATGTCCTCTACATCCTTCTGGGTCATGTTCCTCGGGAGCCCGCTGATGTACAAGTTGGCGTCTTTGATGACTTCAGAGCTTGGGCGCGCATATGACACCTTGAAAACAAAACCGCTTGCTAGCATTAGGGCAGGTGCATGGCCAAGGCATCCAGGGAGGGTGTTACACCTTCAGGTGAGGGAAAGTCAACCCTGTGGGAGGTCACCTGTGGCAGCCCGTGCTGGCAGCCCGCCTTGGGCCAGGCAGGGACCCTCATGTGCCATGATGATGCAGATGTCATTCCTATCTCATAGTCGAGAGTCTGGGGGTGCGTGGCTGGCATGGGGCAGGGCAGGGACCAAGCCCGGCTGCCCGTGCTCCTACCTTGGCCTCGGGCCTCTCTGGACAAGAAGCAGGGCTGGAAGGGGACTCTGTCCTACCTGGGAGGGGCCCAGAGGACGGCTGGGGAGAGAGCTGGGTGCTCTGGGGAGTGTGACGCCCACGAGGCAGCAGGCCAGCTAGACATGGAGTCCAGATGGGGCCCCGTGGCTGGGGGAACACAGGTGAGTGCTCAACATTAAATGACCCTATGATTTTTGGGGCTTCTGTTTTGCAAAACTGAAGGAAGACTAATAGGAACTTTGCAGTAGTTTAGATAAAACGGTGTGTACGTCCGAGGCTGGGGGCAAGGAAATGTCTTTAGTGTTTCCCGTTTGGGGTGAGAGAAGGGTAGATCTTGTGGGCCATGGAGGGATGGGGCCAAGGCCAGACCTCTGTGGGCAAGGAGTCCCTGGGACAAAGCCCTTCACCTCTGGCTGAGCAGACAGGACTGTGTCACACCCCACACCTGAGGGAGTCAGGACCAAGTCAGGAGGCTGGGGGACAAAGGAGGTAGAAGCAGCAGAGAACCATGTGCTCTGGAAGGGGGAGCAGTTAGACCTGAGTAGAACTCCTCCCTGGGGGTCAAAAAACTGAGACCATACATAACACAGTAGCAGACACGACCTCTCAGGTGTCACTGGGCAGCACAAGGGCACAAACGATAGATGTGTTCCCACCACAACACTCAGGCCTGCCAGGAAGGGCAGGCGTGCAGGGCTACACATGGAGGCCACACCCCCACACACATCCCTTTGTTCACGCGCTCACTGACTCTCACACACTTGAGGCACATTTGGAATATTCCAGAAAAGGAGACGACAGGCACTGCCTTTGCCTGGAAAGCAAGACACAGGCCACAGGGAGAGAGAGAGGGTGAAAGGAGAAAATGGGGTGTGGTCAGAGCCCAGCTCCACCTGAGGGGAGAGTGGAACAGCAGTGACAACATCCCCTGGACGCGTCCCTGCGCTGCAGCCAGGCCTGAGGCACTTTGGGGACACTCTGGGGCAAGACCTGGGGCAGAAGCAGCACTGCCCTCAGAGAAAGAGGCCACCAGGTGGGCGTGGCCATGTGTCTCAACTTCAAGAAGAATATTGGCCACACTCTTATGTCTGCACCTTAACTTTCTGGGTCTACATCCCCCCACAGAACACCTCGCTCAAACTCCTGACAGAGGGAGTCACTCCAACTGTTTCATGTCAGATTTCAGGCAGGATGGCTGAAGGCAGGAGCTGGGACTCAGGCTGTTCTGCGCTTTCCTGGGATTGGGCCAGGCGAGCAGGAAGTTGTCCCCCAGGATGTCCTGCCTGGCCCCTTGCAGATCCGCCTGGAACAGGCTGCATTTGGGGTCTGCCCTCGGCTTTTGGTGAAGGACGCTGTGGGAAAGAACATTCCCAGACCAGTGCCAGGGGAGTGCTGTGGTGGCCGGCGCTGGCCGTGGTTGCGATCACCTCTTAATAAAGCCCGGGGAGGAAATGCTTTCAGAGCCAAGTGCACTTCAGTCCCTTCCAGCCTTGGTGTCTCCAGGGACTCTGATGACTACTGCAGCTTCCTGTCCTCTCCAGCTACTGTCCAGATCAGAGTCAAATCAGAATCCAAGAAGACAGCAGCAGTGAGCCCGTCCACCCGTGGCAGGCACGCCCGACTGGATCTGCGACACTGCCCAGAACCCTCTCTTAAGCTCCCGCACCACCTGCTCCCTTGCCTCTGGCAGGTCCACTGTCCTATTCTTGGGAAACCCTCCTGTGAGAGGTTTTTAAAGAACACAAGACTTCTGAATTACATCCTCCCACAAATTCCCGTTGGGAGTCCTGACCCCAGGACCTCGGAGTGTGACCTCATTAGAAACAGGATCGTGATAGATCCAATTCATGATGATGAGTTCAGAGCAGAGTAAGATGGCCCCAGATCAATGATGGGGGGTCCTTATAAAAAGGAGACATCTGGACACAGATATGCACACAGGGGGAACCCCGTGTGAAGACGAAGGCAGAGACTGGGGTGACACTTCTATAAGCTGAGAACCACTCAAGATCCAGTGACCACCAGGCACTGGGAGGGGCAGGGACCAGACCCTCTCACACAGCTCACGGCCCTCAGAGGGCACTCAGACTTCTGGCCCCTCGAGCTACCTGAGGATCTGGAAGATGCAGAGGTTCAACAAGGCAACCTTGTTCCAGGGGCTTCGGGTTGAGGGAGATGCTCTGGAGACACTGGTGGGTGCCTGTCTCAGGCATGAGGGCCTCACCAGGTCTGTGGGTGAGGGCCGGTGGGCACAGCACAGGAGGGGCTACTGCAGGAAGCCCGGCCAGGGTCCCTCGTGGAGTGGGAAGAGGGGGCATGTTCTACAGCAGGGCTGGGCACGGAGTGAAGATCAGGAAAACCCAAAGCTGGTCCAGGGGTGGACAGAGCCTGAAGACAGACACCTGGGGGTGGGGAGGGGTGAGACTGAGAAAAGGAAGGTGTGGTCAGCGATGGCAGGTTGAGAGGAAGGTGGGAGGGTCTGTCCGGGGAGGCCTGGAGGACTCGCCAACTTGTCCCAGGAACCCACCTCAGCCCCTGATTAGGGAATGACGCTTCTGACAGTCTGTCTAGGCTACCCCGTCGTGCTGCATGGCTCTCTCCCTTCCCTCAAGTCACCTCAAGTCATCAAGAAGACCCCCACAGGACACAGCACCCCCAACTGGTGACACCTACCTTGGCACACACCTGGTGTCATATTTATCATCTGTGTGCACCTGTGCACATGCAGATACTCAGCCTGCCCTACAAGGGCGTGGAAATGGTTTTGTTCACTGAGTGGCACACAGTGGGCAACTCCTAAATGTTGCCAGTGACTGCTGAGTGAGCTGGTAGGAGGACCGTAACTGCTGGGATGGGGCAGGAAGGGGAGCCTGAGGCCGGGGCAGATGGGCAGTGCTGCCACCGCTGCAACAATGACCAGGTCCAAGTGGGAAGGTGGCGCTGGTCCAATGCACACTCGGCAGGAGGACAGCAGTGCTGGGCCGGTAGAGGAGACTGGCAGGGAGGTCTTCATGTCAGGGGGCTGCTGTGAGCCAACACGCCAGGGACACCGGGGTCGGGGAGGGGCGGTCCCATGCAAGTCCTTTCCGGGGATCCTCCCTTTGCAGGTGGGGCTGAGGAGCCAGAGGAACAAGGGCTGGGACAGTCACCACCCGACACGGGTCTCACACAAGCCGACAGGAGATGCCCTGGAAGTGCCCAGGCTCTGAGGGGCAACTGTGCTAATGGTGCCAAGACAGTGATGGGGAGATAAAAGCTTGGGTCTTTCACTAAGGCCAGGGCTCAACACAGATCTCTGTGCAGCTCGGAACCAATGAGATGATGATTGCAGCTCTTTACCTTAATGGTTTTTGACTGGAGCCGCAGGCCATTCAGTGTGTTTATCGCTCTCTCTGCATCCTTGGCAGTCACGTAGTTCACAAAGCCGTAGCCCAAGCTGTGTCCTGTGTGGAGAACATGTGCACATCAGTGAGCCACTGGGAGCCAGCCAGCCAGCGAGGGGTAGGGGAGAAAGGAGGGGAGAGAGAGACAGAGAGGATGGACAGGGCTGCACCTGGCTGGGCTCAAAAGGACAAGACCAGAGAGAAGGTGACCAAGGAAACACAAGAGCTAAAAGCCATGGCTTCTGGGAAGGAGGGGTTAGAGGTCAACAGTTAAGAGTCTGTACTGATGGTTTATTCGTGACACCACCTTGGCAAACTTGCACATTTTCTGCAAAGAACAAACCTATAAAATGTGACTTTTGTAATTGAGCATCCTGGGGAGCCCATCACCAAAGCAGGGCTGAGGATCTGTTCCATTGGTGCTGGCTGCTCTGTGCAGCCCCCAGTGGGGGGGACCTGGGACGGGGGGTGTGGAGGACAGTCACGGCAGCAGACAGGACAGGCGGGTGGGGAGAACCCGCCGATGACCAGATGTCAGTGTCCAGGCTGTTTTCCGCCCCTGCTGTGCTGGAGTGGGAAGGTCTGCTGGGCTCTGGCGCCCCCCAGTGTCGGTTCCCTTCACTTTCCTGAACTGAAAGTCCAGCTGCAGGAGGAGGAAGTACAGGGGTAACCAGCGCTGAGGGCAGCCTGGCCACCAGAGTCCCCTTTGGCAGCACCTCCTACGGTGACAGCATCATCAGCCGATGCCCAGGGGCATCATAAGGCCGGTGCAAACCTCAGTTCTTCCCAAAGAAATCCAGGGTTACAGGCAGGGTATCCCACCCCTTCTCAGGTAACCACTGGGAAGTGGTGGGGTGACCACCAACTGGATGCACAGGAGGGACCAGGCACGACAGGAGCTGTGGGCCTCTAGGAGACCCTGAGAGAAGCAATGGGTGACGGTCAGAGTGGGAGGAACCCGACGCCTTCCCTACAGAGGAGCAGGAGGAGGTCCCGAGAAGAGAACGGCCACCAAGCCCGCATCTTACCCCTCCCTGCGCCATGTCAGTGGGCACACCCCGTGCACCGGCCTCTGCTCTCAGCAGAGACAGTGGGTGAGCAGGAGAGACGACTGCTCTCCCCAAGTCCTGTACACACACACGTGCCCACTGGATGATTAAAACAGAAGGCGTGAGCCACCAGCAGGCAGAGATCTGCACAGCAGATGAGCTGGCTCTGCCCACTTCACCAGCTGAACCCAGGCTTATCTTGCCATTAATGAGACCTGCCATTAATGAGAGCCTAACCCACTGCCGTCACCTTGAAACAAACAACAATACTTTATGTTTTAGATTTAAAGAAAAATTACAAAGATGATGCAGCGTTCCCACATACTCCACACCCATGTTCCCTATTAGTAACATCTCATCCTAGGATGGTATATTTGTCACATTAGTGAATTGGTACCGATGTTCACATCTGAGCCAGACCGCCTGAATTCTCCCCTAATGTCCTTTTCTGTCCCAGGACACCATCCAGGGTCCCCCGTGACAATGAGCTGCCAATTATCCTTACACTCTTCTTGGCAGGGACAGTTTCTCACACCTTTCTTGTTTTTGATGACCTTGACAGCTGTGAGGACTGGTCCAGAAATTTTGTAGACTCTCCATCAGCTTGGGTTTGTCGGAAGATTTCCTGTGGTCAGACTGGGGTTATACTGGGCTTTTAGGAGGAAGGTCACAGAGTGAAGAGCCCTTCTCATGCCATCGTTCTGGGGTGTGTGCTGTCCACAGGGCTCATCCTGTTTGATGCTGGCCTTGACCCCGGTCTCACCAGTCTCTTTGTGTGCGGCCTGCACATTGTGAGTGCCCTGTGGAGTCACACCCTCCCCACTTCAGGGCAGAGAAGCTACACAAACTACTGGTGATTCTGCAAGGGCTACTTTCTCCTGCCCTGTCCGGGCCATCTTCTTCGCTGTTCTCTGTCATTTCATGTTCCTGCCCCTCCCACAAGGCCAATCCCAAGGCTGGGCCACCTGTGCCCATGGCTCCTGGCACTTCTGGTGCCAGGCCGTGTTCTCGTGCCTTCTGCTGCAACTGGTTCCTCCTGGCGTCTGGACAGGGCCCGCCCCCCACCCTCAGTTGCCGATTCCTCCCTGCCCTCCCACCTTGGCCGGCCGCACCAACACCAACTGGCCCTCAGGGTGTGCCCACAGAGTTTTAGGACACAGCTCCAGAAACCCTCAGTGGCACTGGGCACTGCCAACCTGCCTGAGGTGCCACCTCCTCCAGAATGTGACTGCAACGCCAACTGACCCTCCCCAGGCTCCTCGTCCTCTGCTCACTCCATCAAGATGGCCCATAAGGCTCTACCTTTGCCCTTATCCCTATTATCCAAGCTTCCTGGGTGACCTCCTTGACCACCGTGTGGCCACAGCTAACAATGTCATTTAGGAAGTCACACACTTTTGACAATGGCCACTGGCTCCTTCCCCTGCTCCCCCTCCACTCTTCTCAACAAGCCAATGTGTACTCACTGAACACCCACTATGTGCTGGGCTGCGTGCCAGGCTGGCCAGGGGTTTAATGATCATCACCAAGGATAGCTCCTGCCATAATGAAATTCACATCCCACTGAGTAAGTCAGACAACAAATGAGCAAGAAACTAACAGACAAAGCTACACTCAGGTGCTACCAGGGGATCTCCATGGTGGAGTGAAAGGATGGACAGGACGGGTCCAGGGGAGACAGGTGGTCAGGAGTGTGTGTCCCTTGAGGAGGGGGTATGAGAAGCATACCCGCTCCCTGCGGTGGCTGGAGGCGAGTATTCTGGCAGAAAAGCAAGCACCAAGCTTCTGTGGCACAGACGACTCAGGAGTGCTCTAGCAAACAAAAGGCGGCCGGCGGCTAAACCCAATGAGTTAGGGGCCTGGCCTGGAGGCAGCTGCTGGGTGGAGCACGGCAGCAGCAGGGCTGAGGCCAGTGTAGAGACCACAGGAACCCATGAGCCAGACCAGGTGTGAGATGAGGACCCCAGCAGGCAGGGGTGAGCAGGAGGGAGAGCCACCAAGCGGACTTGCCAGTGGGCTGATGGGGAGGGAGCTCTGGCAGCAAAGGTCCCTAAAGCACCAGCACTCCCGGGCTGGGACTGGCTCTGTCCCCTAGTCTGCTCTCCTCTCTGTGGTGGGCACCTCTGTGCGCCGAGAGGGAGGTGGGTGAGGAATGAAGGGGAGCCTGTGGTTCTGCCCACTGGGTAAGGCTGGAGACTAAAGTGTCAACAGTGGTGAACGCCCACCTCCATGCATCCTTTCTTTCACCATAACCAACTGCTCTCAACTCCGGCCGCTTGTTAGAATCAGCAGGACGGCTGCTACAAACCATTACTGCCCAGGCCACATCCCGGACCAAGGAAATGACAGGGGGCTGGGGAGGCAGGAGCAGGGACAGCTTCAGCAGTTTGTAAAGCCCCTCAAGGACTCTATTGCCAAGCCCAGGTTGAGAACTCCCGCTGGCAGTGCCTGAAGGGAGTGGGCCAGTTATGCAGAAGAGCCAGACTGGAGGGGCTGTGCTCAGAGCAGGCGACTGGGGGAAGGCCCTCACTTCCCAAGTTACCATTTCTCTAACAGGGTCCGCCAGCCACCTGGGGAAACGATGCAGCTCCCTAGGGTGCTCCTCAGTCCAGAATCCAGGACGTGGGGTAGGGTGGGGATCCCCACTTCCAAGCTCCTTACAGATGACTTTCCGGTGACCTAGAGGCCACTGGAGTCAGTGCCATGAAGGCAGGTCAGTGGCTGCCCCTCACCCCCTTGAGGGGCGATGGGAGACCAACCCTGAACAAGGGGGCTGAGGTCTGGTGGGCGAGCAGGGGCACTCTGGGGTAAGCGTGGTCAGGGCGTGGATCCTGCACAGGTGCTGGGCTTCAGGCGGCTGAAGCCTGCCAGAGCCAGGGTGGAGTCTAGCGGAAAGGGGACAGGCAGGGGAGGAGGGCCAACAAACCCCGGGCCTGGTGGAGGCGCGTGGGAGGCCAGCACCCCTCACTTGGGGTTCCAACTGCCCGGTACCAGCACTGCCCCCTCCGGAAAGGCTCAAACTCCCCAGCTGGCTGACTCGGTGGATCTGGGTGGGGCCTCGGACGTGTTTCTCCTGGTCCCCAGGCACCGCTAATGCTCAGGGGCTGGCCGAGAGCCACTGCCCTGGAGAAAGCAAGGCCGCCTCCATGCAGAGCGCTCAGATGCTGGGCTGGGTGACCCCTGGGCCAGGACCCTCCTGTTTCCAAATGTCTCCTCTCTTTTTAGACAAGGGTTAAGACTACAAGACGATTCCACGGCATCTCACCTTGCTTCTGCAGACCAGAGCAGCCAGACATCATGTTTTAACCCCTCAGTGTTCCTCATGCTGACCTGGGGTGCCCAGTTGAGGAAGGTGAGCACCCCATGGACAGGGCACTCCTTTGCAGCATGAGACTGGGGTGCAGTCGAGTCCTTTCTCTAAAGGCCCACGGGGGCTCAAGGGATGACATCACTGAGGGAGAGACTCCGTCTTGGGGGCGATGAGTGAATTAATTAGGCGATAAATAAGAAACAGCAAATGTCCCCAAAGGAAAGAAGATGGGCAAAGGACAAAAAGAGTTCTTACATAAAAGAGTATAAACAGCCAGAACGGATGAACTTCACAAGAAATGCAGACTGTCACCACACTCAGATGTCATTTTTCACTTAAGATGTGAGAAACCCTGCCCGGCATCAAGGATGCCAGGGCCAAGCAGAGGGCATGTGAACCGGAAGGCCCCTGGAGGGCCAGCTGGCAATACGGGTCAACAGCTTCTAGACAGTACCCGCTCTCCCCTCTGAGGGTTCACTTCTAGGAAGACTGCCTACAGAAATAACTGGTGAGCCAAGATTTGTGCCAGGGTATTAACCTCAGTGGGGCTTGTAGCTGTAGAAAAGCAGTTACAACCTGTCATAAACTCAGAATAGCCTGTAACCACTGTGACCACAAGACAGCGTAAGTCCAGTGACAGGGAGAGATGTTCACAGATAGAGGAGGAAGAGACAGCTTGGGAGGTGCAAACCGATTTCTGTAAAAGCACATGACTGCTCACAACCATAAATATGTAAAGAAAAAGCTATGGACAGACACGAGCCAAAAAGCTAACAGTAGTGGGATTATGCATAATTTAAACTTTTCTTCCTGCTTGTCTCATGTTAAACTCTTTTTCTGTAAGGACGGAGATGATTTCTATTGAGAAAAAAAGTGGTCAGCTGGACGGGTGTGGAAGTGTATCTTTGCGGAGGGAGCAGTACTGAAGTCACAGGAGTGTGGCAGGAGGGTGTGTCTGGGAGATGACAAGCAGTGGATCCCACTCAAGAGGAGGGTGAGTGTGGGCTGCAGTGGCTAGGGGTGAGGGGTCTCAAGGAGGCTTGGAAACACAGGCTGGGGTGTGGGCTCTATCCTGACCAGAAGTGCAAGCCAATGAGACAGAAGCTGAGTGGGAAGGCTGAAGGCTGTGGACCAGTGACCAGTAACCAGTATGACACGGTCCAGGAGGGTGCAGACTGGTCATGGTGCCCCGCGGGCCACATGACATCTGCAGACGGGCTTAGATACCAGGACAGAGAGCAGGGCAGGCTGCACAGTAAGGCCAAGTAGTGACTGTGGATGGAACAGGCAACAACAAAACAGGAGGGGCCCGGCTGGTCAGAAACACTCTGTATCTCGAGGCCAGCACACTGAACATCCCCACATCCAGCCACCATCTTGTCCCACCGCCTCCCACCCCCAGTGCCTGGCCCCCGGTTGGCACTTATAAGAGGCTTGCTGAATGAATGACTGCCCATGCCGATCTGCATTCTCCCCCAGCCCCAGGCCCACTCAGTCATTCATTCACTCCACAAAAACTGATTATGTCACATCTGGGGATACCAGAGGGTCCATGCCTCTGAGAACCATAAGGACCTACTGGATGAGCAAGTTCCAACTTCAGTGCCTTGTGGAAACCCATGCTGGCTGATTGCCATGGGGACCCAGAGGAGCCTGTATCGTCAACTAGATCAGGCCAGGAAAGACATCCCAGAGCAAACGGAGCCCAGGTGAGTGACAGGACACATTACTGTCACTGGGGTGCTAGAGATCCCACTGTCACAGTCAGGAGCATGGTCTGGAGGGAGCACGGAAGGCCAGCTGAGAGCCTAAAGCAGCAGGTCAGGCAGAAGATGATGTGGCCTGCTCTAAGGTGATGGCAGGAGGGATGGCGGAAAAGGGATGGAAACATTCAGGGACACAGGTCAAAGGTCATGCTTAGATTTCTGACTGGAGCCACTGAGTAGACAGTGGTGCCATCGGCTAAGATGGAAACCTGGGAAACAAGCGGCTGGCTTGTGGGAGACTCAAGGTCAGTCTGGGAAACACTGAGAGGCTGAAGGCCCTGGAGCTTGGAAGAATTTCTGGTTGCCAAGAGAGGTGGCACAGCTGCATGTCAGGCTAAGCTCAGGGGTGTATCCACTCACCCTAGTGTTGGCCTAGGAAGAAGAGGAGGCTAAGGAATAAGTCAAGGACTGCCTAGGTCAACGGCTGGGAAGAGCTGCAAGAGAGACAGAAAGTGGGATGGGTGCCTCAGAGGTAGGAGAAAGCCAGGCTCATGAATCTGAGGGAAGAGGAAGCTTCTTTCTGTAAGGAAGAGACAGAAGACATGGTTCCATGAACAGCAGAGGGTGGATGTCAGCCAGAGGAGCTTCTCATCTGGGGGCTATTCTGCACTTCTGGGGACCTCTTTTGGTTTTCACAACTTAGAAGGCGCCCCCAGCACCTACAGGGCAGAGGCTAGGGAAGCAACCTACAGGATGGCCCTCCCTCAAGACTTACCCAGTTTCAAACGTCAAGTGGAGAAACCCTGAGCTACAGGGGGTCCGGGCATCGAGCAAGGACTCTTAAAGACAACAGAGACTGGAGCGTGTTTGAATGCTGGTGGCAGATCCTGGAAAGACCCAGAAAAGTAGGTACTTGCATAACTTGAGGTTCTTTGGATGCTGAGACGGGAAGGGATCTAGGACAGAGGTGAAATGGCTGTTACGCGAGAGGAATCGGGGCCTGAGGGGAGAATATGTGCTGAAATGGCTCATGTAGGGCACGGAGATGTCCATGTTGCAAGCTTGGCTGAGGTTTGACTGGACAAGGTGCCTGTCTGCCATGATGCAAGAGTCTTTTTGGGATGGGTACCTGAGCCAGGCTGGGAGAAAGCAGACTGAGAAAGGTAACCATGTCCAGGGCTTCACCAGAGGAATATAACAGAGGACAAGATGGAGTGAGAACCAGCCTTGAAGAAGTTATCACACACTGGTGCCAAGAGGAGAAAAGCGAATGAGGTAAGTTTTCCATAAAATTAAGTTCATTCAATTTAAAGAACTACTAGCAAGGACTGCGGTTTCCCAGGTGGCTTAGCAGTAAAGAATCTGCCAATGCAGGAGACTCAGATCCAGTCCCTGGGTCAGTAAGATCCCCTGAAGAAGGAAATGGCAACCCACTCAAGTTTTCTTGCCTGGAGAATCCCATGGACAGAGGGGCCTGGCGGGCTACAGTCCATGGGGTTACAGAGTCAACATGACTGAGAGACTAAACAACAGCAGCAGCAGGGACTTCCCTGGTCCAGGGGCTAAGACTCTGCGCTCCTAATGCAGTAAGCCCAGGTTCGATCCCTGGTCAGGGAACTAGATCCCACATGCTGCAACTAAGACCTGGAGCAAGCAAATAATAAATAAATAAATATATATGCGTGTGTGTGTGTGTGTGTGTATATATTTTTTTTTTTAATTTAAATAAAGAACTATAAGATGCGAGATGCAGAGCTGAAATGTCAACCCAGGCTCATCTACTCTACAACTCCCAATGCATTACACTCAAACTTGCCCAGAGAGCAGAAAATCTTTATTTCTGAACTGAAATAATTTCCAAATCATGCCTGTGCTGATTTCACTGGTTCTCAAAACCAGTTCTCTCTGGACTCATCTCACCAAATCTAGGTGTTCCTATTAACATAGCTCTAATGCCTTTGAAAAACGCCAACAAGCCAAGAGACAGAGGAGTCAGGAATATTGCCGGGACTGAAAATTTCCTTCTGCCAGAACACAAGAGGAGAAAGGCAAGACTCAGAAGCAGCGCAGAAGAATTTCAAAACCTCTCTGAACAAGGATTCTTATTAAGGATGGTCTTCTGGAACTGGAGACAGAGAGGAATTTCTGTCTGACATTCCAACACTGTTCAATTTTGTGTATTATCTAAAGCCCCTATTTTGAAGACATGTAATAAACTGCAGACTCTCAGAATTTGGAGGATCATTAAAGGACTCTGAGTTCAAAGTCCTCTCTCTGGGACTTCCCTACTGATCCAGTGGCTGAGACTCCGAGCTCCCAGTGCAGGGGCCCGGATTCAACCCCTGGTCAGGGAACTGAGAGCTCACATGCTGCAACTAAGACCCCGTGCAGCCAAATAAACAATCAAATAAAACCAAAACCTTGTTTTAAAAACAAAAAACCAAAATCCTCCTCTGATGAACTAACTCCCTGTACCGTGGTCAGCCAGCCTCTACGGGACTCACCTTGGGGACAGGCATCTTAGAGTTACTGGCAAATGCTGAGAGTTGATGAAACAGGACAATGGGTACATGGGGTTCAATAGAATTATTCTAATGTAAACTTAAATCTTGGGTTGGCCAAAAAGTTCAGGTTTTTCCATAAGATGCTACAGAGAAGCCCGAACGAACTCTTTGGCCAACCCAATATAATATTTCCATAATAAATATGACTTTGACTTGAAATTATTTTTCAGTGTAGGGAATCAAGATCTTACAAGCCAGGGTGGGAGCCAGAGCACTGCTGAGAGGACTGGCCATTCCTCAGAAGAGCTGGACAGAGATGAGGGGGAGGAGGGGGGAGGGGGAGGTAAAGGAGGGCTCCCCAAACGTACCTCCCTGGGAAGGAAAGAAAGCAAGTGCTTCACAGCCCCAGGTCTCTTCACATTTCTCTCTAGAACCCTTGCAACCTTGCTCTCAGAACAGAGGCCTCCTTACAGAGGGCCTTACCAGGTACTGGCCTTCTGCAAACCCTTAGGCAGTAGGTAGCATCGTGAGGAAGGCAGGTGCCACCACCCCCACTTCGTGGATGGGGACACTGAGGTGCTGTGGGAGGGTGGAGCTTTGCGCCTGCCTGCCTGCCAAATCCATGGCCCACCCATGATCCTCTGCTCCCCTGCTCCAACCCCCGTGAGAGTTCAAGCTCAGTTTCAGATGTTCAAGTTGACAGCACGAGAACAGAGAGTCAGGGTGGCCCAAACCTAGCGAAGGGCTGCCCACAGGGGACTGACTCAGTGCTCTGCTGCAGGTCTGACCTTGAATGCACTGCCTGAGAAGATGGGCTGGGCCTGCCCCAGGCAGGACACTGGCTAGGGTCCCTCTGCAGCTGGAACCATGCCCCTTCCAGCTCTCACAGCATCCCCGTTTCTCCTTCCTGTCTCCTCATCTTCCCTCCCCTCCCACTGTCTTGTTTTGTACATATTCTCCATCTCAGGATGGATTTTTCCTCCTTTGGGAACCTACAGCCAATCTTACACCAGGAAGGGAGCAAAACAGAGTTGAGATAAAAATGAAACTTCCTGGCTAAGAAACAGGGCTTGGTGGGACTGCCCCAGATACCGCCCCCCCACCCAACACACACAAAAATGGCTCTGTTTCTTTACCTGCCACTTTATCCCGAATAAGTTTTGCAGATTCCACTTCACCAATACTGCTGAACAGACTTCGTAGCTCATCCTGGGTCATGTTCTGAGGGAGGTAGTTGACGATCAGATTTGTTCTCCCGATGTCGTCCCTGCAGTCTTCGGCCATGTGGTCTTCATAACCATTAGACATTGTATTTTTTTAAAAAAATCTGCAGGGGGAGGAAAAAATGAAGTAAATTCCAAACATTCCCACTGCAGGATATCAAAGCAATGCTCATGACTGTGTTTGCACTTCAGACATTTTTCTTTTCAATGCTACAAGTTCAACTTATGTCCACGCAAAAACCTGCATGTGGATGTTTATAGCAGCTTTATTCGTAACCGCCCCCAGACTGGAGGCAGCCAGGATGCCCTTCAGTGGGTGAATGGAGAAACACACGCCAGTCATCTGGTAACACACACACAGTGGAAAGTTCTTCAGTGCCAAGAAGACAGAAGCCAGGAAGCCACAGACATGGAGGAGCCTTACATGCACACTGCTGAATGAAAGCTTGAAAGGCTACATACTAGGGGGTCTCCAGTATGTGACATTGTGGCAAAGGCAAAACTAGAGAGACTGCAAGATCAGGAGTTTCAGGGAAAGGGGGACGAATAGGTAGGGCACAGGGGTTTTTAGGGTAGCGACGCTGTTCTCTGAGGGTATAATGGGGGATACATGTCATCATACATTTGACCAAACCCACAGAAGGTTTAAAGTGAAGAGTAAAGTCTAGGACTTCTCTGGTGGCACTGTGGATAAGAATCTGCCTGCTCATGCAGGGCACATGGGTTTGGTCCCTGGTCTAGGAAGATCCCACACGCCGTGGAGCAACTAAGTCTGTGCACCACAACTACTGAGCCCGTGCTCTGGAGCCCATGAGCTGCAACCACTGAAGCCCGTGGGCCCAGAGCCCGTTCTCTGCAACAAGAGAAGCCCCTGCAATGAGAAGCCCATGCACTGCAATGACGAGGAGCCCCTGCTCACTGCAACTAGAGAAAGTCCACATGTAGCGAGGAAGACCTAGCACAACCAAAAATAAACAAATAAAGAAGATTTTTTTTTTCTAAGAGAGAACTCTAAGGCAAACCCTGGGCTTTAGTTAGGTAACAACAAGGGTTCATCTATTACAACAAAATACCACACTAAGGCAAGATTTAGTAATAGGGGACGGAAACTGTGCCTGTGGAAGGGTATAGGGAAATTCACTCTGGACTCTCTTCACAATCTTTCTATGAACCTAAAACTGCTCTAAAAATAAAGTCTACTGAAACAAAACCAGAACTAGTCCAAGTTTAACCATTTGCACTTAATAAGAGGGCTTTAAAGAAGCAAGCCCACAAACAATTCCAGTACCATGATTGGAGCCTCTGGGAAAAGTGTTTGGGGCGTCTTGAGAACACTCTAAAGATCTTGGATTGCTTTGTCGGGTCTCCATGTGCACTACTGATGCAGCGGGACATGGAGGAGCCTGCAACGAGCGCCGGGGCAGTCTACCCAGACACCCTGTCTGTTCTCCGGCCAGCAGGCAGAGGGCCTCTGCACTGCTTTCCTCACAAGACAGAGTGACTGAGCTAGGAAAGAGGTTACGATTTCTCTACCAGTTAGGGGACCTTTGTCTCCAAAGCTGGCAGGTTCTGGAACACCTTAAGCTGCCTACAGAAATCCTGACTTTCAGCAACACCAGCAGGGCACAAAGATAGCTTCAGAGGAAAGTTGGCTCAAAACTGCTCTTCTGGAAGCACCACTCACTCGAGGTTTTGCTCACAGGCACTGCTGTGAAGTCCTGTGTCCTTGACTCTAAAGAAGCAGGCATCTCTATGGAGCTGAAAGTCATCACTGAGAAAAAGGCCCTGCTGCCCACTAGTCGGGAGGTCTCCAGGGCAGCCCAACCCTTTCTCCAGATTCTTACTGCCCAGTTCTGACTTTATGCTTCAAAACCCAGTGCCCAGTGTCTAGAGCATTTCGCCTCCTCTAAAAATAGTCTTGCCAGCGGTTATATAAAAACCAGTACGCATCTCCTGCACAGGATTTCCCGCATGCCCCATAACAACACGGAGAGAGGAATCAGGTCTGGTTCTGAGTTTCCTGGGGGAGACATTCAGGTCTTCTCTACCTTCCAGCTCTCACTTGCTTCAGACTGTACACAACATGCAGAATCAGTCTTGTCTCCTAGTATTTCTTTTTTGAAAATGGTCTATGCTTCCTGCTCTTTAAAAAGCAGTTAGTTTAGCATCAAGAGTCATAAAAGAAAAGATTGGAAAGGGAGACTTCACAAGGTTAGAAACTCGTGGATGGCAAAGACATTACAGGCAAGCAGCAGGCTGACAGGGAGAAAGTGCCAGCTCCTTATTATCTCACTTAGAGCTGGGTTCTCACCTTGGGTGATTTTGCCCTGTCCTCCGTGGGACACTGGGCAGCATCTGGGGGCACTGCTGGCCAACAGGATGGGAGAGCCTTGTGCCACTGGCACCCAGTGGTTAGAGGCCAGGGATGCTGCTAAACACTCCATAAGGCACAGGACAAGACAGCCCCCACAACCAGAAATTATCTAAAGTGTCAGTACTGCTGACACTGAGAAAAACTGATTCAAGGTATCTAGAAATCAATATGAAAAAAGCCAATGTATCACTAACAGAGAAATGGACCAAGGATATGAGCGGAAACTAATAGATGCTGGCAGTTAAACAGCCAATAAGGCAAGAAAAGAGGTTCAAGTTCACAAACAATGAAGAAAATGCAAAATAAAAGTAGATGCTACTTTGTGTCAGTCAGAGGGACTACAATCCAGGATGGATAAAACCCAGTGTAAGTAAGGAGAAGGCAATGGCACCCCACTCCAGTACTCTTGCCTGGAAAATCCCATGGACGGAGGAGCCTGGAAGACTGCAGTCCATGGGGTCGCTTAGGGTCGGACTCGACTGAGCAACTTCACTTTCACTTTTCACTTTCATGCACTGCAGAAGGAAATGGCAACCCACTCCAGTGTTCTTGCCTGGAGAATCCCAGGGATGGGGGAGCCTGGTGGGCTGCCATCTCCGGGGTCGCACAGAGTCAGACACGACTGAAGTGACTTAGCAGTAAGTAAGGATAAGTGGAGAAAAAAACACACCCTTCCCCCACCTTTTTTTAAACACTCTTATATACCACCAATATGAGTGTGCAAAGTGCAACCTTTTGGAAAGACAACATGGCAGGCCTATCAAAATATTTAATGTGAACGCTACCCTCTGACTTAGAGCTGCAGGAAACTGCTCTACAGAAATAATCACACAAGTGCAGGGAAATATGTGCAAGGAACATGCTGACCCCAAGGCTGGTAAAACACTGGATATAATCTAAACATGTATTAGAGACTTCCCTGGAGGTCCAGTGGTTAAGACTCCGCAGGGGACCTAGGTTTGATCCCTGGTTAGGGAACTAAGATCCCACATGCCTCAAGGCCAAACAAAACAAAACATAAATATGTATTAATGGGAGATGGTTAAATAAATACCATTTTCAGTAAAAAGCATGGCATTAACAGGTTTGATCAGGAAAAACTCCACAAACCTGTTAAACTGTCTGTAGCCATGAGATTTTAAGATCACTGGAGAAGGAAATGGCAACCCACTCCAGTGTTCCTGCCTGAAGAATCCCAGGGATGGAGGGACCTGGTGGGCTGCTATCTACGCGGTCTCACAGTCGGACACGACTGAAGCAACTTAGCAGCAGCAGCAGCTCAGAAACAAACAAAAACACTGGCTGAAGCCTGAACCAAAGTACAAGGATTAACTAAAGAATTAAAATGCATGCTGAAGTTTGCTCAAAATGTGACTCAAATCTTTTTCTTCCTCCTTCCCCATTTTTCCCTCTATCTCCCTCTCCACTCTTGTTTTACTCTTCTGCCTTTTCTCTCACATGGATTTCACAGATAATAAACTGGGCAGTAATTACCAGAGTGGGCTGTCCTCAATGCCTGGCAAAAAATTTGCTTTCTAAATCAGTGGTTGGCAAACCATGGCCCATGGGCCAAATTTGTTCAGACCACAGCCTGTTTTTATAAATAAAGTTTTATTGGCACATAGCTACTCTCATTTGTTTATGTTCTGTCTATGGCTGTTTTTGCACTCCAGTGACAGAGCTGAGTAGCTGTGACAGGGACCATATGGTCCATAAAGCTGAAAATATTTACCATCTGGCTCTTTACAGAAAAAGTGTGCCGACCTCTGTTCTAAAATGTAAAAATAGAAAAATTTCTTGGAGAAAATCTTTGTGACACTGGGTGAAGCAAAGATTTCTTAGGTACCATGCACGAAGCCAGATCCATTTAAAAGAAAATTGATAAACTGGATATCATCAAAATGGAAAACTTTTGCTCTTGCAAAAAAGACACTGCTATGAAAATTATAATCCAGAAGATTATATTTGCAAATCATGTGTCTGAGAAAGGTCTTGTATCCAGAACTTTTTTTTTTTTTTTAAAGAAAAACCTCTGACACTTAACAGTAAGAAAACAACTCAATTTTTTAAATAGCAAACAATGTGAACAGATACCAAGCCAAAAAAGATATATGGATGGCAAACAAACACATGAAAAGATGCTCAACATTATCAGTTATCAGGAAAACACAAATTAAAACCACATCAAGGGAATTCCCTGGCAGTCCAGTGGTTAGGACTGCACACTTTCATTGCCAAGGGCCTAGGTTCAATCTTGGTCGGGAAACTAAGATCCTGCATGACCAAAAGACAGACAAACCACATCAAAACACTGTTACCCATCTAGGCCTACAGGAGGTCTAAAACAAAAATAAAAGCAAGAAAGCAAACAATGACAACAGACCATACTGAGCTCTGGTGAGGCAGTGGAGAAACTAGAACTCTCATGTATTGCTGGTAGCAATATAAAAATGTTAAAGCCGCTGTGGACAACAGCTTGGCAGCTTCTTATAATTAAACATAAACTTACCATATGACCCAGCAACCCTAGTCCTAGTACTCACACACAGAAAATAAAAACTTTTGTTTATATAAAAACCTATGCAGTAATGTTAATAGCAGCTTTATTCATTTTTTTAAACATTCAGTTTTTATTTTTTATGTGTTTGTTTTTTCATCATCTTTTCCATTTTGGTTTATTATGGGATATGGAATATAGTTCCCTATGCTATACAGTAGGATCTTGTTGTTTACCCAGCCTATATATATATGTTTGCATCTGCTATCCCTTCCCTCCCCCTTGGCAACCACAAGCATGTTCTCTGTGTCTGAGTCAGTTTCTATTTTGTTCACAGGTTAACTTGTGCCATACTTTAGATTCCACATATAAGTGACATCTCACATGGTATTTGTCTTTTTCTTTCTGAATTACTTCACTTAATGTGATAATCTCTAGGTCCATCCATGCTGCCACAAATGGCATTATTTCATTCTTTTTTTATGCCTGAGTAGTATGCCATTGTGTATATGTACCACATGTTCTACATCCATTCCCCTGTTTAAGGGCATTTAGGCTGTTTCCATGTCTTGCTATTGTGAATACTGCTGCTATGAACATAGGGGTGCACGTATCTTTTTGAGTTAGTTTTATTTGGATATATGCCCAGGAGGGGAATTGCTGGATCCTATGGTAGCTCTATTTTTAGTTCTTCTGAGAAACTTCCATACTGTTCCCCATAGTGACTGTACCCATTTACATTCCCACCAGCAGTGGAAGAAGGTTCCTTTTTCTCCACACTTTCTCCAGCATTTATTATTTGTAGACTTTTTGATGATGGCTATTCTGACTGGTGTGAGGTGATACCTTGCTGTGGTTTTGTTTTGCATTTCTCTAATAGCAATGTTGAGCATCTTTTCATGTACTTATTGACCACCTGTCTTCTTTGGAGAAAAGTCTATTTAGGTCTCCTGCCCATTTTTTGATTGGGTTGTTTTTTTCCGAGTTGTATGAGCTATTTGTATATTTTGGAAAGTAAGCCCTTGTCAGTTGCATCATTTGCAAATTTTTTCTCCCGGGCTGTAGGCTGTCTTTTCATTTTGTTTATCGTTTCCTTTGCTGTGCAAAAGCTTGTAAGTCTGATTAGATTTCACTTGTTTATTTTTGCTTTTATTTCTATTGCCTGGGAAATTGACCTAAGAAAAAAATGGTATAATTTATGTCAAAGAATGCTTTATGTTTTATTCTATGAGTTTTTATGGTGTCATGTCTTAATAAGTCTTTAATCCAGTATGAGTTTATTTCTGTGTAGGGTATGAAGGTGTGTAATAATGTCATTGATTTACATGCAGAGCACTCTTCTTCATAACTGCCAAAAACTGGAACAATCCAAAAGTCCCTTGAACCTCCAGTGGATAAACTACAGTACACCATACGATGGAACAGTATTCAACAATTAAAAAGGTACTACTATTCACGCAATTCGTAAGACTCTCACATACATTTTGCTGAGTGACTGAAAACAGACTCAAAGGCTACTGCATGGTTCCATTCTGGAAAAGGCAAAAGCTTCTCCAGAGGTTACAGATAAATCAGTGGTTGCCAGGCGCAAGCAGTGGGGGAAGGGTTGACTTCACAAGGAGAACAATATTTTTGTTTCCCAGGTGATAAAATTTTCCAACATCATGATCATTCAGTTCAGTTCAGTTCAGTTGCTCAGTTGTGTCCGACTCTTTGTGACCCCATGAATTGCAGCACGCCAGGCCTCCCTGTCCATCACCATCTCCTGGAGTTCACTCAAACTCAAGTCCATCGAGTTGGTGATGCCATCCAGCCATCTCATCCTCTGTCGTCCCCTTCTCCTCCTGCCTCCAATCCCTCCCAGCATCAGAGTCTTTTCCAATGAGTCAACTCTTCGCATGAGGTGGCCAAAGTACTGGAGTTTCAGCTTTAGCATCACTCCTTCCAAAGAACACCCAGGGCTGATCTCCTTTGGAATGGACTGGTTGGATCTCCTTGCAGTCCAGGGGACTCTCAAGAGTCTTCTCCAACACCACAGTTCAAAAGCATCAATTCTTCGGCACTCAGCTTTCTTCACAGTCCAAATCTCGCATCCATACATGACCACTGGAAAAACCATAGCCTTGACTAGACAGACCTTTGTTGGCAAAGTAATGTCTCTGCTTTTCAATATGCTATCTAGGTTGGTCATAACTTTTCTTTCAAGGAGTAAGGGTCTTTTAATTTCATGGCTGCAGTCACCATCTGCAGTGATTTTGGAGTCCAAAAAAATAAAGTCTGACACTGTTTCCACTGTTTCCCCATCTATTTCCCGTGAAGTGATGGGACTAGATGCCATGATCTTTGTTTCTGAATGTTGAGCTTTAAGCCAACGTTTTCACTCTCCTCTTTCACGGTGGTGGTCATATTCATTTGTAAAAATTCAACTCTACAACGAAAACTGAATTAAAAAATAAATTTTAGGGACTTTCCTGGTGGTCCAGTGGTTAAGATTCTGCCTGTTCACTGCAGGGGGCACTGGTTTAAGCCTTGGTCAGGGAATTCCCCATATGCCGTGCCATGGTGCGACCAAAAAAAAAAAAAAAAAATTTTTTTTTTTAAATTTTTGTAAAGATTGAAAGCGTGAAGCTTCTGCATGACAGCCCTGTCCTTGGCATTGCTGCCTCCTCCTGACATGCCCAGTCAAGGCTGAGCAGCCCCCTGTGGGCCCCATTCTTGGTCAACTGGCACCGCTGAAGAACTCAAACCCCAAGAGCAGTTTCTTGGTGCTTCGGTGCCACCCTGCAGTTCACGTCCCTTCCCCTGACCTTTCCAAATCTGCATAGCTGTCCCCGGAAGCACCAACCACAACCTGGTCTTGGTGTCTGCCTGACAATCGATGACTCCAGCCATCTCTCACTCGCCAGACCCTGCCTCCTGTTACTCAGCGTCCCTCCAAGTGGCAGTCCTGTAGACATCTCCAGGTTACCCCCCCCAGCCCCACCAAGCCAGCTCCCCCACTTCCCGCCCCCGCCGGTTCTCCCTGACAGTGGAGTCACCACCTGCTGAGGCTCAGAGGTTACACGACTTTGTCCAGGGGCAGTCATCACCCTGTTAATTAGTGGCAGGACCAACCCTCAAGTTGTTGCTGCAGAGCAGTCTTCCAAGGATAAAATGCCAGGCCTGCTACAACGGCCCCTGCTCGTCCCCCCTTCTCCCTTCACTTGACCGTCCCCAGCATGCTGCGGACCTTCATCTTTCTGTGCTTTTGTTTCAGCTGCTCTCTTGACAGGGACAGCCCTCCCTCTCCATCACCTCTTCATTTATCTTTAAATAATCTCCCAGGATGCTCAGTTGCTCTTGTTCTCAGTGCCTGTACACTGCTGGTGTGAACCTTCATTGTTGCACAAATCACTCTGACTCATAATTATTTGCTTTTCACCCACATCAGTGAAAGTTTTGAGGGTCAAGGCTACATCACTGTTGCCAAGGGTCCCCAGGGGTATCTGGCAAACATACCAGGCACACACAGAAGAGGGGTACAGGCACACTGGGAATCATATGTATATGCATTATTTGATGTTAAAGAAGGGTGGCTAGAAATTGTATCGACAATCTATTTAATACATTTAATATCTTACTTTATTATGGTCATCCCATCCCAGCCCAACCCGTGCACCAAAGTCAGTTGCAGGGAGCAAAAGGAGAAACTTAGTGTAGCAAAGTGATCCCTGCTAATTTGGAAATGTTTCTGGTAACGGATCTGTGATGGAGAAGTCCCGTTGGGACGATCTCTGAGGGTTTTCAGCCCTACTGAGCTATTTTCAAAAGTTCTGGTCGTGTGACTTCAAAGATGTTGCTCACATCAGTAGTATACCTACTGTGTATATAAGGGAGAGATACCCTATACATGTGAGTGTATGTGTGTGTGTATATAAATGATATAAAAGCATATGTAGGCGGTACATATGCAAAGCAGCAAGATCAGTTTCCACCAGGCACCTATGAGCATCTGTCTTGGTTTATAGTCACAGAACAGGCTTTCTACTTGGGCCAGAACAAAACTAGAACAAGTCAAATATATCCTGGGGCTCAACCCTGACACCTCACACATCACACGACAGGGCCTGGACTCAATTATTTCTGCCGTCCTTTCCAGATGCAAAGTCCTGAGTTCTTCAAGGTGAAAGTCTTAGGAGTGTAAGGTCACCCAGGAAACGCTGTGGTGCCAGAAAAAAAAACTGACAGCGCTACCTGACCCAATTACAACCACTACGCAAGGTAAGGGCTCACTGAGATCAACTCAGTTTCCTTCCTCGTCCCTTCCCACAGCCCACGGTGACGAAAGCTGTCCAATGGGGACAGCTAAGTCACAGCAAGTCCATGCCTGCCAGTCTGAGAAGCCCAGGAAAGAGGCAGAGTGGGTGCAGCTGGGTGTCCAGTCCAGCCAGAGCGTTCCATAGACCCCGAGGGCACTGGATCACACCCACAGCCCTGCTAGGAGTTCCAGTTGATCAAGGCCCCTCCAGGGCTCTCACATGAAACTGCAGAGCAACCTGGCCCAGGAGGAAAAACCCACGGGCTTTAACAGACCTGAGCTCCAACACTAACCTTACTGCTCATCAGCTGAACTGTCAGGGATGTCACTTCCTTTCCCGGAGCTTCCGTCTCCCTGTCTGCAGACTGAGGTGTCACCCCCTGCTTCAGCTCTCAGCACAGTTCCTGACACGTGGCGAGCGCCCACTAAGGACCACACTGACCCTTTCCACTTGGGGCCCTGGAAATGATCCGTACCTCTGAGGCCATTTCTAACGGGCCTGGGTTCCACGGAAGCCACGGTGCATTCCAGAGCCAGGGATCACAAGCACCCATGGGACACAGAAGAGATCCGTGGTAGTCCCTGGTCAGTCACGCATCAATTACACACATATCCTGAGACGAACTGGCGGGTCTCCTCATCTGTTCACCAGCAACATGAACCTCATTCAAGTCTCGTCCTCTCACTCTGACTTTACCAACAAAGTCAAGGTGAGCACGTGTCTCCCTGTCCTCCCCACCTCCAGGTGCAAGCATCCTCATGTCTCCTTCTGTTCTCACCCCCCTCTTCAAACCTTCCCCTCCCCCTGAATCACTTCATTTGGTGGCACCCATTTACACTTGTCCCCCAGGCCACCTCTCCCATCCCCCAAGCCTAAGTGAGCACCAGTTTCTGCTGGTTTTGCATCTGAGATGCCTCACTCTCCCTCCATCTCTCTGCCATTGTCCCTGTTCAGGTCACTGTCAGCTTCTCGGCAGACTGACTCCTATCCAGTCTCCCTGCCACATGATTATTTCACACCAAGCACTGTTTGGCCTTCTCCCCCCAGTTCACTCCCATTCCTCTGTCTCCTGATTTCTGTTTGTGGCGACATCAGTCTTGCCTTTGGGTTGCTCTGCGCTGTTTCCTCTCCTGTAAATCTTTCCTCTGGCATGACTGTCTCCCTGACAGGTGGCTGGATCCAGTCACCTCTGAGCTCCCTTCTTTCCCCCAGCACACACAGAGTGCAATCACATGCCAGCACGAGCAAGGCAGTGGGTGTAGAAGACAAAACAGCAGTCCCAGTCCTGATCCTCAGGCGAGTGCTGGGCCATCTCTGTCCTACCAAAGCCTCTTGACTGGTCTGTCTGTCCTTACTCTCAGGGCTTCCCCGGTGGCCCAGTGGCTGACTCCGCGCTTCCAATGCAGAAGGCGCAGGTTCAATCTCTGTCAGGGAACTAAATCCCAAATGCCACAACAAAAGAGTTCACAGGCCACAACTAAAGATCCTACATAACGCAAGTAAGACCTGGCACAGCCAAATAAACAAATAAATATCTGGGGGTAGGGGGGGAAAGGAATAAAAGAAAAGCGCTTTTCCAAACTCACTTCTTGACTGTGTCGAGAAGCCCTGTGCCACCTGATCCTGGCATACTTCTCTAGATTCATCTCCAAGCCCACCTTCTTGATCCTCTGCCTGCCCAAACCGGTCCCCTCAGCGTTCTGGACTTCTCTGCATTCACCTTTTCTCTTACTTAGGCTGCTGGCGGCACCTGGAAATAGCTGCCCACGCCTCTCTGATGACAATGACCAGTTTGGATACCGCCTCCTTCATCAAGAACAAACCCCAAGTAACAAACAATAATTTCTTTCAAGGCTCTCCAGGCTGTCGCTACCCATGGCTTCCTCCTTTCATTACTTTAATCTCACACATCTATGTCTTTTTTCCCCAGCTCAGGTTGTCAATTCCTCGAGGAGGCAATTTCTTCCCCTCCTCCCTGTTTCCCACAATAATGAGCCAACAGTAAGGTTTTACATGTTCAGTCTATAAAACTGTGCTCACTGACTTGGCCAGTGCCCTCGAGTGAGGATGGACAGTGAACATATGAGCGAGTCCCATCGACACCTCTAGACAGGACACTACCTTCTGCCACCTCCCCACTTTCGGTCTGTATATGCACAGAAGGTACACATATCCTACTCAAGTGATGTGCTATTTTGTCTATGTCTACATGCTAAACTGCTCCTTCTTTTGTCTTCTCTGTTTCTCTGAGTGACCGTTATCCACCTACTGGGCACTCAGGCAGGGCGCCGAATCATTGCCCAGTGTTTTCTCACATCCCACAGCTAAACACCCACTGAGCCCTGTGTCCTTTACCCCCTAACTGGGTCTCAAACCCACCCCCTACTTCCAGACCACCATAGCCCTGGGTCATATTTTTGACCTTTCTGATTTACAGGAAAGTCATCACCTCCGAAGCAGTTTGCTGGCTTTCAGCAATATTCTCCTCCAGCTCTTTGTCTTGTGCGCAGACCTGACCCCTTTGCTTTGTGGAATCAAACTGTCAGACAGTTCCCCTCGGCCTGGTCTGCAGGACAACACCCTTTCCCTCTGCACACCAGCTATCAGAGTCCTCTTACCACCACTCACTTCACCTTTCTTGCCTCTGAACTACCAGATCCCGTGTGGGTCTCTGAACAAACCAAGACATCCCCACCTCCATGCCTTGGCTGGTGTGGTTCTTGCATCCTACCAAGCCCTTCCCCACAGTCTGGGCCTGGATAACCCCTCCCCTCCTGTTTCACCTCCTCCAGGACGGTGATTACCTTTGCCCACCAGGGCTAGGTTAACAGTTTCCTTTTCTGTGTTTCCACACCAGCAGGCACATAACCATAATTACCACGCTCAACAGAGTGGGCTGAAACAATCTGTGCATTCGCTGCAATCACCAGTGCCTCCCCAGAGCCTAGAACAGAGCCTGGGACTCAGAAGCCGAGGGCAGAGAGTCAGCTAAAGGAGGGAAGCAAAACTAACTTCCCTCCCACAGGCTGGTTTTCTCTTGCTCTTCCCCTGACTCAGTCTCAGGTCGGCCTTGCCGCTTAGCTACTGCCACCTAGGGGCGAAAGGAGGCGGCTGTACTTCTTTCACCATTCAGCACTGAACCTGATTCCATTGAATGAGATGCGGACAGGAGTGAGGAACTACTGGTGAGGGCAGAGAAAGAGCAGCAGTCTGGGGAGGCTTCATATAGTGAGTGAGCTTCAACCTGGGCCACACAGCATGAAGAGGAGATCTCCAGGTGGAGGAGACCGACATTCCAGAAAGTGGGGGCAACAGGCATGAGGGTCGGAGTTTGGGGCCTATGTGCAGGTGAAATCAGAAAGGAAGCGGGGGGGGCGGGGAGGGGGGCAGTGGTTAGAATGTGCAAAGGATCCTCGACTTCAGCTTTTAAGCCACCTAAAAAGGTTTAAAAATTAATTTATTTTCCACCCAAACACTCTTGATTGGGAATAACATAATCAGACCTTGCTTGAGTGCGGAAAGGTGATAAGAGATGGGAGGCAGGGGTGACACAAAAGCAGGGCCTTAGGAAGATGGTACTTTCATAAACCTCTCATTTTCCACTTGCTGCCCCATGACTTCACACTCAACACAGCCAATCCGAAACTCCGCCTCTTCAACATAAACCTTTTGAGATGTTCATATATCTTGCTTTCTTCATGGGCCTTTAAGTCAAATATTTTTATAACAGATCCTAGCACAAAGCTCTGCACACAGAAAATGCTCAGTGATACATGAATGGAACGTCTCTCCAGGTCCCCCAGATGCTGGGATTATAAGAGTGGTAAAACTTGGCCGTTAAAGGTAAGAAATCTGAGTCAGAGTGCCTGAGTTCAAATCCTGCCATTAGCCACTTTCCCGTGTGAGACTGGTCTCACTAAGCGACCTACTGGGCTTCTTTGTTCCTAAAACGGAACTTACAACAGACAGTACCCACCTCAAAGGCTGGAGATCAATGTCCATCCGTGGATAGCACATAGTAAATCCTCACTAAATATGGTCGACTATTTATAACATTATATATTCAGTGTCTCCTCAGGCACAGGTCATGCAGAATGCTAAGGCTTCCCAAATCCTTAAATCTGCACAGCAACAGTCTCATCCATCCCATTCTACAGATAAGCAAACTAAGGCTCCCACAAGTAGAGTTTGTCCAACGTCTTGGGAACTCTGGATTTCAAGGAATCAGAAATAGGGCTAGGGGTGCTTCTAGTGGAAGATCATTCATTTAGTCCAGGAGTGGTTCTCACACATGTGAGTATGTGTGTGGTACTTTCGGAAATCTCTAAAGATATTTTTGATCTTCACAAATGGGGGAAGAAGATGCTGCTGGCATCTAAGTGGGTAGATGCCAGGGACAGCCCCTCCTCCACCCAAACCCAGAATGATCAGACCCAAAATGTCAGTAGTGCCAAGGTTGAGAAACGCTTTTCGAGAGAATCCGCCTCCCCAACGTCCCACTTTTGGAGCCTTGGCTATTCAGATCGCTCATGAATACTCTGTGAGGGGGGGCTCTGTTCCTCCAGGGGCGGCACCTGCAGAAGTTCTTCTCCACCTGCCCTGCACACAGTGGGTATCAGAACCCATTTTTAATATGCCTAGCAGCAGAGGACGCCGGAAAAGGAAGAGCATCCATCCCCCATTGTTCAATTGCGTGCAGTTTGTGTTTTCAACACACACACATTTTACAAATCCAGACGTCCCACACCCCAGAAACTGTTTTGTGAGAAACGGTGTTCAAAAAATATTTTTCTTTCTTCCCCTAGGGCTCTCATACATACCGAAGGGTTTGTACACTTCTAAGAGGACCTCAGATCCACCGCGGTCCTCTGACAACCGCTACAAAAGATTGTGTAAGATTTCCCGGGGGAGCGAGCCCGGGGGCCGTGACCTCCGAGAGCTGAGGGCGCTCACTCCACTCCCTCGCCTCTGGCTCCGCTCTCCCGCCCCCGGATACCCGGCTTGCAAGGCTACCCGGGCCCGGCCGCGGAGTCCGGCCGCCAGGCGCGTGCCCACGCCGCGACCCCCTACCTCGGCCCTCGCGGCGGCCGAGGAATCCGGCCCGGGGCCTGTCGCTGGCGCCCACACCGGCCGGCCCCCGCCCGCTCGCCGAGGCCCGCGCGCGTCCCCTCCCTGCGCGGCGCGGCCTGGGCCTCGGCCGGTGCAGGCCCGCGAGCGCCCGCGGCCGGCCCAGGCGAGCTCAGGCCTGCCGCGGCCTACCCCGTCGGGCGCCGTCGAAGGCCCCCGCCTCACCTGGACGCGGGCGGGTGGGCCCGGGGCTGCTCCTGGGCAGGCGGGCGGCGGCGGCGCGGCGCTAACGGTTCCGCTCGGCCTCGGTAGCGCTGGCGGTAGCGGCGGCGACGGCGACGGCGGCGGCGGCTCCTCCTCAGCGCGCACGACCCGCTCCGGCCCGCGGCCCGGACACGCCCCCCCGGCGCGCGCGCCCATTGGCCGGCGTCCGCCACGGCGCGCTTCTCATTGGCCCGCGTTGCTGTCGCGGCGCCCCGGGGCGCGCGGCGGGGGCGGGACTTCCGGCTGGCGCCGCCTGCGAAGAGCTCGGCGGCAGGCAGAGACGCGCGGGTGGCCAGCGATGGCCGCGGAGAGGGCCAGCTGTGGCCTGGCCCACGGAGGCCGACGGGAGGCTGCGGCCGAAGAGTCGCTCCCTTTGTCCTGGGCATGGTGTGTGTCTCGCGCCTGTTTATCCCGCCGCCTCCTCGGCCGCCGTCACCAATCTGCAAGGTAGGAACGGTCAGCGCGCCTGGGCTGCGGTGGCAATCGGGGTTCGAATCCCGGCCTCGACGTTTCCGCACTGCGTGCAGTTGGGTTGGGGTTACGTCACCTCGCCCGGACTCAGTTTCCTTATCTGCTGTAGTGAAGAGGCGGACCTAGGGACATGGTCAGTGTTCCATCTGTGTTGATTATTAGAGCTAACGGGTGCCCAGAGGCTCAGCCTAACGTCCGTTCATTAAAATTTAATTGACCGCCTACTATGTGCCGATCACTGTATCGGCAGCGAACAGGCGAAAATACCCGCCTCTATTTGGCTGACATTCTAGACTGATGCTGTCCATCTAGACTGATGCTGTCCATGAGAAATGTAGTGTTAGTCGCTCAGTCGTGTCTGACTCTGCGACCTCATGGGCTGTAACCCTCCAGTCTCTGCCCATGGGGATTCTCCAGGCAATAATCCTGGAGTGGGTTACCATTTCTTTCTTCAGGGGATCAAGCCTGTGTCTCCTGCACTGCACGCAGATTCTTTACCATCTGAGCCACTAGGGAAGCCCATGAGAAATGTAAGGCAACCACAAATGTTAGCCACATGCATAATTTAAAATTTCTAGTAGCCATGTTAAAAAAAAAAAAGAAAGAAAGAAACAGGTGATGTTAATTTTAATAACGTGTCTTCTTTAACCCAGTTTATCTCCAAAATGCTGTTTCAGCCTGTAACTAATGTAAAAATGTATGAGATATTCTTACATTCTTTTTTTTTCCTTTTCTTTTCTCTACATGCCTTTGAAATTTTGTATGTCTTTTACACTCACAGCACATCTGAAGTTGGACTGGCTGTGTTTCAAGGCCTCAGGAGCCGTGGTTACCAACGGCTACAGCATTGAACCATGCAGTGCTAGATACGGAGTCAGGAAAGAAATTAAGTGGATTCCACAGCAAGTGGTAAGACCAAAAAGTAAATTGGGCATGGGGTATGTGGGGGTGGGGGTGGGGGTTGCAGTTTGAAAGAGGGCTGTTGGGAAGGTTGAGAAGGTAAGATTTGCAGAAGGACCTGAAGGAGTCAAGAATACTGAACAAACAATCGTGCTGTTTATTGTTTTGTGCTACTGCTAAGTCGCTGCAGTCGTGTCCGACTCTGTGCGACCGCAGAGACGGCAGTCCACCAGGCTTCCCTGTCCCTGGGATTCTCCAGACAAGAATACTGGAGTGGGGTGCCATTGCCTTCTCCAATGTATGAAAGTGAAAAGTGAAAATGAAGTCTCTCAGTCATGTCCAACTCCTAGCGACTCCATGGACTGCAGCCTACCAGGCTCCTCTGTTCATGGGATTTTCCAGGCAAAAGTACAGGAGTGGGGTGCCATTGCCTTCTCCATTGTTTTATGCAGTGTTGTCCAATAGAACATTCTGTGCTCATGGGCATTTCTTTTTAATCAACACTGCCAAATTTAATAGCCACGAGCTCTATGTGGCTCTTGGGCACTTGACATGTAGCTGGTAGCACTAAAGAACCGAGCATTTAATGAACTTAATTTTTGTTGTTCAGTTGCTAAGTCATGTCCGACTCTTTGCCACCCCCATGACTGCAGTATACCAGTCTCCCGTGTCCATCACTATCTCCTGGAGTTTGCTCAAACTCGTATCCATTGAGTCAGTGATGCTATCTAACCATCTCATCCTCTGCCACCCCCTTCTTCTTTTGCCTTTAATCTTTCCTAGCATCAGAGTCTTTTCCAGTGAAATCAGCTCTTTCCTAAAGTATTGGAGCTTCATGGATCATAGCTTTGTTGTGGTCAGGGGGCTTGTGTTAACGCAATAAAGCTTTGAGCTATGCTGTGCAGGGCCCCCGAAGATGGATGGGTCATCATGGAAATTTCTGACAAAACATGGTCCATTGGAGGAGGGAATGGCAAACCACTCCAGTTTCTTGCCACAAGAACTCCATTAAGTTAATTTTTACTTAATTTAAATTTTGTCATGTAGAGCTCATGGCTTCCATAGTGGATGGCATAGATTTCGTCGAATGGTGACAAGTGCAGTGCTCTGAATTAAGCTATACCTCATGCTGAATGCTTTATGTCGGTTCTACGGAGTGCTCACAATAAAGTGTAAGAAGAGAGCTACAGTCATTGTCACCATGATGAATAGTGGAGTATTGTGATTGTTCACCTATGGTTTATCATTGCTGTCATTCGTGGACTTGACTTTTTAGAAGAATTTTAGATTCACGGAAATATTGCGCAGAAAGCAGAGTTACCATTTCACCCACACCCACTTTCCCGGACCCTACCGTCTTTAATTAGCAGGACACGTTTGTTACACTGAACGAACCAGGACCGATACATTCTTGTCAACCCTTCTTCATGTTTTGATTTCCTTTGTTTTTACCTAATGTCCTTTTTGTCATCCAGAATCTCATCTAGGATACCACGTTACACTGAGTTGTTTTCTCTCTCTAAAAAGAGATAATTGACATGACATTGCATTAGTTTTGGAGTATACAACATAATGATTTGATGCATGTGTATATTACATAATGACCACCACAATAAGGTGGTTAAAGATTAACATCCATCACCACACTTAGGTTTCTTTTTTTCTCTTGTGATGAGAACTTTTAAGATCCAGTCTCTTAGTTGTCCTGTCTCTTTAGTCTCCAAAAAGCTTTGGCATGTTCTCCAACTTTCCTTGATTTGGATCATCTTAATTGTTCTGAGAGACCTGGTCAGATATTTGGTAGGATGCTCCTCTATTGGCATTTGTCTGGTATATTTCCTGTGGTAACCCTGGGATGATGGGTTTGAGGGAGGAAGACCAAAGAGTTAGTAAAGGCCATTTTCATCTTACCATGTCAAGGATACATACAACTGGGGACTTCCCTCGTGGTCCAGTGGTTAAGACACTGTGCCCCCAATTCAGGGGGCATGGGTTTGATCCCTGGTCAGGAAACTAAGATCCCACAGGCGGAGCAGTGAGGCCAAAATAAAAGAAAGTAAGGGAATTCTTTTTTTAAAAAAGGATATGTACTATCAACTTTATTTATGTGTGTTGATATTGGCCTTCATCACCTGGCTAACTTAGTATTTGTTAGGTTTTTCCACTGTAAAGTCACTTTTCCCTTTTTCCTTTGGAAGGAAGTCACTATATGCAGCCCACATAGAGAGTGGACATGTGTGTTCCCTTCCTTAAAGATGGATATCTACATAAATTACTTGGAATCCTTCTGCATGAAAGGCTTACCTCTTCTCCCCCCATTTATTAGTTTATCCAGTCATTTAATTAGATCAGTATAGCTTCCTGAATATTTATTTATACTCTGGATTATAAGCCAATACTACTTTATTTTGCTCAAATTGCTCCAGCATTGGCCACTGGTAGCCCTTTCAGTTGGCTCCTTTGTTTTGTTTTTAATTTATTTATTTTTGGCTGTATTGGGTCTTCATTGAGGGCTTTTCTCTAGTTACAGCGCACAGACTTCTCATTGCAGTGACTTCTCTTGTCCTGGAGCACAGGCTCTAGGGTGTGTGGGCTTCAGTACTTAGGGCTTAATAGTTGTGGCTCTAGAGGCTTAGCTGCTCCTTGGCATATGGGATCTTCCCAAACCAGGGATCCAACCCATGTCTCCTGCATTGGCAGCCAGATTATTTACCACTGGATCACCAGGGAAGCCCTCCTTTGGTTTTTGACACACTCCTATCAATGTGTTTTGTTTGGTGAGTTTTTTTTTTTTTGCTTGTTTGTTTTTTCTGTAGGACTTCCTTACCTTCTAGCACTGCAAGATGCTGTAGGTTCTTCTCATGTGTATTTCCTGATCCCAGCCTTAGAAGCAGCCGTTTCGCTGAGTCTGGTTCCTCGGATTAGAGCATGGTATTAGAAACCAAGATCTGAACTCTAGGAGTGCTTGTTGCTACTGCAGTGCTGTTTCTTTTAGGTCATCAGTGCTTTGCAGTCGCCTGTAATTCAGCCGGTCTAGGCGCTCAGCCCTGGGGATACGTACAACAACGACCCGACATGCATCCGCCCTCACAGAGCTCAGAGTCAACCTGCGAGGACAGGCTTAGGAGGGGAGCTCTGACACTCCATCGCCGTGCAACCTTGGGCAAGTTGTTTAATTTCTCTGAACTTCAGCCTCCTATTCCACGAAGTGGGGGTGCTTTATGAGGGCACTGTGAGAATGAAATGAAATCACCCACTTTCAGAATCTGAAGTAGAACTTGGTAGCAAGTGCTTATTAATTGTAAGAAGAAATGACACACATAATTTCAACCTGCAGAGGTCCAGAGTGCCAGCAAAGTGTGTAACAGGCAGACCTGACTTCGCCCAGGGGCAGCCAGGGGGGGCCTGCACAGTCATTAGGGTGAGTCACAGGCAAAGGGGAGCAGGACGGTTCAGGCAGCAGGAACAGCAAGCACAAAGGCCCTGAGGCCCATAGGAGCGTGGCACACTTAGGAAAGGCCAGTGACTCATGGGATTGAAAGGGGCATGACACACGGGGCTTGATTGGCCATGGCAAGTTGAGACCCTGTCCTAAGAGCAAGGGAGGTGACTTGTCCAGGTACACATGTCTAGTAAGGACAGGGATTTGAGTCCAGCCTGCCTGATCTCAGAGATCTTTATTACCCTGATCTGATCTTGAGATAGAAATTCTTTGTTTTGTTTTTTAGTAAGAAGCATAGTTTTGGTTCTTAAGGGTCAGGGTTAGACTACACTCCAGCCACTAAAATTCCTGATTGTTCTTATTGTGCCTCGAAGCACATGCTCTCAGGGTCCACGTGATCAGGATGACTCCGTTTGGGTTCCTGCTCGAAAGGACCTTGCTGCTGCAAGAAAGAAGAGGACATGCAGACACCAAGCCCAGGCAGTGTGACAAGAGCCAGGTCCAGAGCACCACCTTTCATGAGGGCAGCACTGGGCTGGAGGGCAGCAGGAGCCAGGGTCTGCCAGCCACAGGAGGGGGAGATGGGGCTTTCACACATGGACCAGCCAGAGCACAGGTGCAGCTTTGCCTGTGAGGAGGGTTCACGGAGCAGTAGGTGTCTCAAGGAAAGAAGACGATAAGACGGGACTGGCAGGGTGTCTGTCTCTGGCTGTCAAGGACTCTAGAGAGTCAGGCAGAGAAGTTGGGATTTCATCCTGCGGACGAGAAGCTAGCTGACTGCAGCCTGATTCCACCCACACCTTTTTTTTACACAGCCTGTGAGCTACAAATGATGTTTACATTTTTATTTTATTTATCTTATTTAATTTTTTGACTGCACCACAGGGCACATGGGATCTTAGTTCTCCAGTCAGGGAACCCGTGTCCCCTGCATTGGAAGCATGGGAGCATTTACATTTACAGCGTTTACATTTCTAAATGATTGGAAAAAAAACCCAAAAGAATAGCATTTTGTGACATGGGAAAGTGCACCTTCAGCGTCCATCACGTTTACTGGTCCCACGCCCACTCCCGTCATCTGTGTGTGGCCCACGGCCGCTTTCAGGTTGCAGGAGCAGACGCAGACTTGCTCAGATGGCGGGGGCCTGTACTTCTGCCGTCACTGGTCTGAAATTCTTAATCTTGTGAATGAAGGAGTCCCATATTTTTATCTTGCATTGAGCTCTGAAAATTGTGCAGTCTTAGCAACAGAGACCAGATGGCCCACAAAGCCTAAAAGATTTATTGCGGGGCCCTTTTCAGAAAAAGTAGGCTTGTCTTGCTGTGATGGGCAGAATAACAGTGGTCTCTGGGAACCTGTGAAGATGTCCCCTTACCTAGCAGAAGGGACTCTGCAGATGGGATTAAGTTGAGGATCTGGAGATGGGCAGGCAGTCGTGGATTATCTGTATGAGACCAACATCATCACAGATTCTTATCAGAGGGAGGCAGGAGGGGCAGAGAAGGAGATGTGAAAGTACAAAGAGAGGACAGTGATGCCATTGATGTCTTTGACGTTGGAGGAGGTGGCCACGAGCCACGGAATGCGGACGGCCTCTAGTGGCCAGAAAATGGATTATCTCCTCCAACTTCCAGGACTGCAGCCCTGCCAGCAGCTTGATCTAAGCCCAATAAGACTGAATTCAGACTTGTGACTGCCAGGACTGTTGAATAATAAATGTGCCTCGCTTTAAGCCACCAAGGTTGTAGTAACTCAATACAGCAGTCACAGGGCCCCAGTACTCCTGCCGTAGGCAATGGGCAGCTGAAAGAAT
Organism: Bos indicus x Bos taurus; assembly: GCF_003369695.1. NCBI lineage: Eukaryota > Metazoa > Chordata > Mammalia > Artiodactyla > Bovidae > Bos > Bos indicus x Bos taurus. Next base: position 93,772,888 of record NC_040082.1, on the reverse strand, counting down.
CTTTCAGACAGAATTTTTTATTGTTTTTTTAAAATATATGTAGTTTTGATGTGGACCAGCTTTTTTAAAGTCTTTATTAAATTTGTTACAGTATTGCTTCTATTTTATGATTTGGTTTTCTGGCCACAAAGCATGTGGGATCTTAGCTCCCAGAGCAGGGATCAAACCTGTGCCTCCTGCAGTGGAAGTGTGGGGTTTTAACCACTGGACCACTGGAGAAGTCCCCAGCCAAAGAGCATTTTAAATGAGACACTTAATGTGATTCTTTGCTGATTTGTTAGAAGGAAGGGCCCCAGAGCCAGGCGTGGAATGCACACTTCAAAAGAGGGGGTGGGGACTGTGAAGACAGCCCCAGGGAGAGCTGACCAAGCAGGTGTATGACAGGATGTAGAGAGGAGGATTCCAAGTGTCTTAGAAGTGGGATCAGGACTTGGAGACAGTCAGGTGTGGGCAAGGCGGTAGCCCAGTTATTAGGCACAGCAGTGGGGAAGCCATGACACCTGGACCACTTTCAGGGCTCACAGTGTGGGTGGGGGCTATTTTGGGGACATAGAAGTGAGTTTAGGGACCTACCTGGTGGTCCAGTGGTTGAGATTCTGTGCTTCCAGTGCAGCGGGCACAGGTTTGATCCCCGGTTGTGGAACTAAGATCCCACTTGCCTCATAGCTCAGACAAAACAGAAGAGTAATAGGTTTTATTGTCAGGGGAGCCATTTACCAGTCAGCCCCCAAAGAGAGCTGAGGCATCGAAGCGGATCATCCATCCTGAGGATGGAAGTCGAGCAGCCTGGCTTCTGGAAGAAAGAATTTTCCAGCACTGGAGCTCTTTGGGGGCCAAACTTCAGTCTGATTTCATTACTAGTGCTGAGTCGGTGAGTGATGGAAAAAACCAGGAAGCTGTATCGACTTCTTTTTGGACGGTTGAGTTTGTTTTCAGTGGGCAACCCCATTGGAGTTCATGGCCCTGATTACTCCAGAGTTGGAGGAATGGGTAGCCAGGGGTTCCTTCTGGGCGTGGGTCCCCCGTGCTTCCTGCTCGTATGCATTTCTGACCCAGAGAACCTGACCTGGAGCAGGCACAGAGCTTACACCCAGGAACTGCCGTGTGATAATCTCCCAAGCCTCTGTTTATTTGTAAAAGATGAGGGGCACCGCCACCTCGAGGACACACATTGAGCAGGGCAGCTGAGGCCCAGGACAACCACCCTGGCACAGGCCCACAAAGGAGATTCTATGCTCAATGCCTGGGAGAACAGGAAGGGAGGGGTCCCCTGCTCGTCCGAAAGGCAAGCTCCCCACACACCACGGCGCAAGATCACATGGGTCAGTGACCTGAGTGAGCTTGGCGAGTGCTGGTTCCCAGAATTCCCTTTCTAGATCTGACCATGCCCCTTCCACTGGGCATTCTTCCAGCAAGAGCAGTAGTGGCATTTTATCTCCCACTGTATCAAAGGTTAGAACAGGCCCTGTGACTCCAATTCCGAGGGTCACTATTGACAGTGATCACTTTCACTTTTCCTGTCACTTCACCCACCTCATTCCTGCCAGTGACCGGGAAGTAGCCACTGTGTCATTTTTTTTCATGTTTAAGATTTCTATTTTCCTTTAAATCCAGCTGTTATTTTTCATGCCATATGTGTTCTCCTTGACCTGTCTCTACGTGTTTTACATGTATGTGTTGGGCTTTTTGCAGTACTTCTTAAAAAAAAATTACACAGAAATGCAGTAGTTTCCAGTGTATCCACAAAGTTGCACAAACCTCACCGCCACCTCATTCCAGCACATTTCATCACTCCAGAAAGGAACCCCAGGACTTCCCTGGAGGTCCAGTGGCTAAGATGCCAAACTCCCAATGCAGTGGGCCTGGGGTTTGAGCCCTGGTCAGGTAACCAGATTTCCACATGCTGCAACTAAAGATCCTACATGCCACAACTAAGATCTGGTGCAGCCAAATAAATAAATAATTTTTTTAAAGGAACCCCCATGCCCTTTGGGGTTCCCTGGTGGCTCAGACGGTAAAGTATACCTGTAGTGTTTGGTCTCTGGGTCAGGAACATCCCCTGGAGTAGGAAATGGCAGCCCACTCCAGTATTCTTGCCTGGAGAATCCCATGGACAGAGAGTCTGGCGGGTGGGCTCCAGGCCGTGGGGTTGTAAAGAGTTGGACACAACTGAGCGACACAACTAACATCATTCATTCATGACCTTTTACAGTCCCTCCCCCAGCCCCTGGCAGCCACTAGTCCACTTTCTGACTCCATGAATTTGCCTGTTCTGATCACTTTATATGAATAGACTCATACAATATGTGGCCTTTTGTGTCTGAACATCATGTCTTCAAAGCTTGTTTCTGTTGTAGCATGATTTAGTACCTCATTCATTTTCAGGGCTGAATAATATTCCATGGTATGTGGCTGGACCACGTGTTGATCCGTTCACCCATCGACGGACATTTTGGGGGCTGTTTCTTCACTAAAGCCTTGTGGCTTTAGTGAATCATGCTGCTGTGAACATTTATAGGCAAGTGTCTGATGGGATGTATGTTATTTCTTTTAGGTAGATATCTAGGACTAAAGTGGCTGGCTGACAAGGTAACTTTATGAGAAATCGCCAGACCATTTTCCTCAATCTTTGCTTTGTAAATGAGATGGAGACTTCATGCCTGTCAGTCATTGGCAGGTGCTCCGTTGGCTGTGACCATTCTCCAGCCCTGCTCCTCGTCCAGCATCCCATGGGAAGCAGCTAGGGCCCCTTGGGTTTGCCAAGGTGCCTCCCACCTGCCCCAATGTGCAGGGGCAAGGGTCCCAAGGGTGGGCCCATTATGGGCCTCTGCCCCACCGTGTAACTCCCACATTCCATATAGCAGGAAACCCTCAAACCATTCAGTTCCCCAGATGAAAAATTCAAAAGCACTGCCAGCGGCATCTCTGGGAGTCTTCCACATGGGCTAACCTCTGATTATGCAAGGTTAAGAGTGAGTTGTACCAGGGGAACAAGCCAGGTGTGTTATCAGCTATTAAAAGCTCATGCAAATCGACAAGAACTCAAGGAGCAAAGATCAGCAACAGTTCACCAGGGAAGAAAGAGTCGACAAACCTCAGAATGGCCCTTGGGTGAGAACTGGTTAAGGTGAAACCATTCCAGTGCTGCCAAGACCCGGACACTGGCTCCTCAGGGTGGTAGCTGGGGTTACCAGAAAATTACAAAACCTTCGGAAGCTACTTGCTTAGCATCTTACGAGTTTCATGGTCTGACCCTGTGGTTACACCACCGACAAGTGTCCTGAGCCCCCAGTGGAAGGGCTGTTCTTACAGCCTTTAAAGAGTAAAAGGTTGGCAGTGATCTGAATGCCCAGTGTTGGCAGCTGGCTTGGGAACTGCTCTAGAAATGGACAGGAGGCCTGCGACCACGTGGAGTAAGAACGCCTCCTGAGCGTGGCCAAGCCTTGTGCGAAGGCAGTTTAATCCTCATCATAAGTCTCTGAGTTGGGTCCTGTTAGATGGACTGAGCAGAATGCAGATGAAAGCAGGGTGGGAGCTGGGGAGAAGGGAGGGGCTGAGGAGATGATTTGCATCGACCATTCTGGGGAAGGAGTACCCAGCTGGGGTGGGGGGTTGTGGGTTCACTGTGGCATCTTTGGGGTATTACTTCTACTCTTCCAGCCAGGGTGCAGCAGCTTAAGATGCTTGAGCATGGAGAGGAGTGGGCATCCTCAGTGGTATGGTTAAAGTGAGGGCTTCAGGGACTTCCCTGGCGGTCCAGTGGTTAAGACTTTGTGCTTGCTATGCAGGGTACACAGGTTTGATCTTTGGTCCAGGAACTTGGATCCCACATGCCAAAAAAAATTTTTTTAATTAAAAAATAAAATTAAAAAATATTGGCACTTCTCTGGTGTCCAGTGGCTAAGACTCTGTGCTTACAATGCAGGGCCCAGGTTCAATCCTTAGTTAGGGAACTAGATTCCCACATGCCACGACCGAGTTCTCATGCTGCAACAAAGATCGGAGATCCCGCATGCTGAAACTAAGGCCTGGTGTGGCCAAATAAATAAAACTAAATAAATACCGAAGTGATGGCTTCAGGCTCACACGGGAGAGGAAAGAAACAGGGCCCATGCTCACCTTGCTCCAACCCCATCCCCAGGCACCCGGCGATGGGCTGCTGCCTCCCTTAAGGGCGCCCTGCGAGTATGAGTTCACTAGGGCTGCCACAACAAAGCACAGGCCAGGACTTAAGCAACAGACACTCACTTCCTCAGTCCTGCAGGCAGGAAGTCCAGGGTCAAGGTCGGCTTCACTCTGAGGCCTCTCTCCTTAGCTTGCAGATGGCCATCTTCTCCCCGCATCCTTAATGTGGCCTTCCCTCAGTGTCCCTGATTTCCCCACCATAAAAGGACACCAGTCAAACTGGGTTAGACTCATTTTTAACTCCAGTTCCTCTTTAAAGGTCCTAAAGCCAAAGATTTAGGTAAAGGCTTCAACATACGGATTTTGGGGAGGACAGTTCAGCCTGGGGAGCATGTGATTCTGCCATACCCACCCTGGGTGTGGGCGGGAGCTCGGGTGGCCCTCATCACACACCAACACTGCCCAGTCTTCCACAGGTCATGGGAATTCTGGGGTCTGGGCTCCCCATTTTCTGGTGGATAGAGCAGACCTGGAACTCCAGTGGGAAGATGGGGAGCTGGGCCTCAGGAGCTCAGCCTCAGAGGCTGGCCAGTGGGGCGGGGATGGGGAGGCTGGTCATCTCCCCAGACGAGCCCCCGCTCCCCCCCAGGAGTAGGGGTTTTCCTGGGCTCACCCCCAAGGAAGTCCCCCTGAACACATGTTTGCCTCCCCCCCTCCACTTCTCCAAGCCGTTGTGCTGATGCACTGGGGCTTTCTTTACCCAGGTCCCCACAGCCCTCTCCCCCCACAACCCCTGGTCCTTTCCCGCAGAAGCGCAGTCACTAGGCCTGTTCCAGCACAGGGTCTGGTTAAGTGAAAGTGAGAGTCACTCAGCCATGTCCAGCTCTTTGCTACCCCATGGACTATACAGTCCATAGAATTCTCCAGGCCAGAATACTGGAGTGGGTAACCTTTCCCTTCTCCAAGGGATCTTCCCAACCCAGCGATCAAACCCAGGTCTCCCGCATTGCAGGCGGATTCTTTACCAGCTGAGCCACAAGCAGTCAGCAAACGCGAGCCCTGCCACCCTTCCCTCATCTCCAGCACCCAGTAGGTGTCAAAGTTCTGCTGACCTAGTGAACCAGCAGCCAACCTCTCTCTCGAGGGTCCACTGCAGTAAGACACCAGCCCAGGATTACCATATCTTGGCAGAGCCCACCGTGTCCCCATCCCCCCACCATTAGGCCACCCAAGCTGGGTCCTCTCCTCAGTGTGTGAGATGGGCACCCACTCCTGCCCTGACCCAAGGAGGACCTGTCAGACTCCAGGGGCCCGTAGTTGAGGGATGTCACCAACCTGAGCACAGTGGGGTGTGGGGGTGGCAATAAGGAGCTGGAGGGGACACCCCAGCCCCAGCTCACCCCCCCTCCTGTCCGCTGTCCCATGGGTGAACCGGCTCGTTCCCCACCCGGTGACCCATCCAGCGTCCTCAGCACACTGCCCACCTCCCTGCCCTTCCTGGTGTGGCAGGGACCAGAGGCCAGAGCAGATAGGGGCTGGGGTGGAGGGTGGGGAGTGAGGGGTGGGGAGGAAGCACTGGTCCCCAGCTGTGTGTCCCTCTCACCCCCAGGGCCTCACATTCCAGAGGTAGGAGTGTTCAACCCTCTCATGGGCTTCCAATCCAGGGCGGGCCAAGGGTCAGGAGGAACCAGAAACTGCTTTTTCCTAGAAAGGTGGGGCAGGGGTAGACAGGCCAAAGGTTACTGAATAGAAACCCTCCATCGGGAGAGAAGGGGAGAAGCTTGTCTGGGTCTGGATAGATAGGACCAGAAAGTGGCCACAGCAGGGCTCCTCCCTGACATTGGGGCCAGAGGATTCTTCCTGTTGGAGACAGGACCAGGCCTTGTAGGATCTGTAGCAGCATTTCTGCCTCCTCAGCTTCCCTCCCGCCACCACAACTGTGACAATCTCTTCTCTCTCCAGACCTGGGCAGGTGGCCTCTCCACTGGCTTTCTATGCTCATGTTAAGGGCCCTCAGGTCACATCTGGGTCAGGTATTCAGGGAGCCTACTGTTTTATGTGTCTGGTTCCCTCTGCCTGTTGTTCTCTGTTCCCTCACCCACCCTCCCTTCCTGCCACCTTCCAGAACTGAGCCTGATCTCGGGTGACCTCAGCCTGCAGCGGCTTGAAGCAGGATTTCAGTTCCCAGCCAGAGAATGAAGTCCGGCTGCAGCAGTGAGAGCACTGAATCCTAGCCACCAGACCACCAGGGACCAGGGGCCAGTGACCAAGCCCCTGGCCCGTCAGCTGTGCAGAAATGAGTTTTCACATAGAGACAGAAAGTAGTGAAACAAGTGAAGTGCTTATTAGGAGGAAAAAGGGATATGTGTGGATAGACACACTAGTGGGCTCGGAGAGACTCACGCCCTTGTGGTAATTTGAATCACTTTTATAGGGCATTCTCCTGGGTTTCCTCTGGCCAGCCATCTTGCTTTGTCTGGTTCTGAGCCCGTATTGGGTGATCTCAGTGTCCTCCCGTGTGTGCGTGCACATCTCTTAGCCAAGATGGATTCCAGCAAAGAGGCCTATGGGTAGGCTGACATCACTTACTACGAAGTGGTGCCCTCTCTCTTTTGACCATTTTGTGCATGCATAGTTGGGAAGGTCTCCTTGACTTTGAACATGAGGAATGTGTGGTCTTTTATTTGGACAGGGCCCACCTTCTCTCTTGCTTCTGCTATTCTGGAGTTTTAGTCCACAGAGGACAAACTCTGGCTGCTCAGCCTGGGGCCCATCCGTCTCTTGCCACAAGTCTGCACATCACTTCCCCTGAGGAGTGTTCCCTACCCTCCCTTAGGAGTTTGCTCCCCATGAGTGCTGTGGGAGGCAACAGAATTCCCTTCCCCCAGGATGTCATGTCCTGATGCCCAGAACCTAGGGATACATGGTACTGCACAGCAAGGGGACTCTGCAGGTTGATCAAGTTGAGGCTCTGGACATGAGAGGTGATCCTGGACTATCAGGATGGGCCAGCGTTAATCACAGGGATTCTTACGAAAGGAAGGCAGAAGGGTCCAGGTCAGAGAAGGAGATGTGATGACAGAAACAGAGGTCAGAGACAGGTTAAAAGAGGCCACACTGCTGGGTTTGAAGATGGAGGAAGGGGCCACAAGCCAAGGGATGCAGGTGGCTGTGAGAAACTTGGAAAAGGTCTGGGAACTGATTCTCCATGAGAGCCTTCCAGAAGGAACTGCCCTGTCAACACCTTGATTCTAGGACTTCCACCCCCCTGTGACTTAGGAGAATACTGGGAGTCAAGGCTATGGTGGACCAGACCTTCTCAGGCTTAGAACACTGGGGTGGAGAAACAGACACAATGACCAGTTTTTCTCCACAAATTAAGAAAGGTATGCACATAAAGCCACCAAAGTCACAATCTTTGCTTCTCGTAGCTGACTTTGACAGGCTTCCCATGTTCTCCAACATGCCCTTGGCCAATTCTTTTCCCTTTTCGCTAGGAGAAGACTTTTCTGATTTTTACAGCAAACCTCAAAGGGAAACGGTATGGACCTACCAGAAGCAGAAGATATTAAGAAGAGGTGGCAAGAATATACAGAAGAACTATACAAAAAAGATCTTAATGGCCCAGATAACCATGATAGTATGATCACACCTAGAACCAGATATTCTGGAATGTGAAGTCAAGTGGGCCTTAGGAAGCATCACTATGAACAAAGCTAGTGGAGGTGATGGAATTCCAGTTGAGCTATTTCAAATCCTAAAAGATGATGCTATTAAAGAACTGCACTCAATATGTCAGCAAATTTGGAAAACTTAGCAGTGGCCACAGGACTGGAAAAGGTCAGTTTTCATTCCAATCCAAAGAAAGGCAATGCCAAAGAATGTTCAAACTACAGCACAATTGCACTCATCTCACATGCTAGCAAGTTCAGTTAGATCGCTCAGTTGTGTCTGACTCTTTGCAACCCCATGGACTGCAGTATGCCAGGCTTCCCTGTCCATCACCAACTCCAGGAGCTTACTCAAACTCATGTCCATTGAGTCTGTGATGCCATCCAACCATCTCATCCTCTGTTGTCCCCTTCTCCTCCTGCCTTCAATCTTACCCAGCATCAGGGTCTTTTCCAGTGAGTCAGTTCTTCGTATCAGGTGGCCAAAGGATTGGAGTTTCAGCTTCAGCATCAGTCCTTCCAATGACTATGCAGGACTGATTTCCTTTAGGTTGGACTGGTTGGATCTCCTTGCTGTCCAAGGGACTTTCAAGAGTCTTCTCCAACACCACAGTTCAAAAGCATCAATTCTTCAGAGCTCAGCTTCCTTTATGGTCCAACTCTCACCTCCATACATGACTACTGGAGAAACTATATCTTTGACTAGATGGACCTTTGTTGGCAAAGTAATGTCTCTGCTTTTTAATGTGCTGTCTAGGTTGGTCATAACTTTTCTTCCAAGGAGCAAGCATCTTTTAATCTCATGGCTGCATTCACCATCTGCAGTGATTTTGGAGCCCAAAAAAATAAAGTCTGTCACTGTTTCCATTGTTTCCCCATCTATTTGCCATGAAGTGATGGGACCAGATGCCATGATCTTAGTTTTCTGAATGTTGAATTTTAAGCCAGCTTTTTCACTCTTTTCTTTCACTTTCATCAAGAAGCTCTTTAGTTCTTTTTTGATTTCTGCCTTAAGTGTGGTGTCATCTGCATATCTGAGATTATTGATATTTCTCCTGACAATCTTGATTACAGCTTGTGCCTCATCCAGTCCAGCATTTCTCATGATGTACTCTGCATATAAGTTAAATAAGCAGCGTGACAATATACAGCCTTGAGGTACTCCTTTCCTGAGTTGGAACCAATCTGTTGTTCCGTGTCCAGTTCTAACTGTTGCTTCTTGACCTGCATACAGATTTCTCAGGAGGCAGTTCAGGTGGTCTGGTCATCTCTTTAAGAATTTTCCACAGTTTGTTGTGATCCACACAGTCAAAGGCTTTGGCACAGTCAATAAAGCAGAAGTAGATACTTTTCTGGAACTTTCTCACTTTTTTGATGATCCATCAGATGTTGCTAGCAAAGTAATGCTCAAAATTCTCCAAGCCAGGCTTCAACAGTACATGAACCGAGAACTTCCAGATGTTCAAGCTGGATTTAGAAAAGGCAAAGGAAGTTGCCAACATCTGCTGGATCATAGAAAAAGCAAGAGTTCCAGAAAAACATCTACTTCTGCTTTATTGACTATGCCAAAGCCTTTGACTGTGTGGATCACAACAAACCGTGAAAAATTCTTAAAGAGATGGGAATACCAGACCACCTTACCTGCCTCCTGAGAAATCTGTATGCAGGTCAAGAAGCAATAGTTAGAACTGGACATGGAACAACAGACTGGTTCCAAATTGGGAAAGGAGTACTTCGAGGCTGTATATTGTCACACTGCTTATTTAACTTATATGCAGAGTACATCATGCAAAATGCTGGGCTGGATAAGGCACAAGCTGGAATCAAGATTGCCAGGAGAAATATCAATAACCTCACATATGCAGATGACACCACCCTTATGGCAGAAAGCAAAGAAGAACTAAAGAGCCTCTTGATGAAAGTGAAAGAGAGGAGTGAAAAAGCTGGCTTAAAACTCAACATTAAAAAAACGAAGATCATGGCATCTGATCCTATTACTTCATGGCAAATAGATGGGGAAAAAATGGAAACAGTGACAGACTATTTTCCTGGACTCCAAAATCACTGCAGATGGTGACTGCAGCCATGAAATTAAAAGACGCCCCTTGCAAGAAAAGCTATGACCAACCTAGGCAAGTATATTAACAAGCAGAGACAAAGGTCAAGGAGCCATTGTGTATTTTGCTGACAAAGGTCTGTCTAGTCAAAGCTATAGTTTTTTTCCAGTAGTCATGTATGGATATGAGAGTTGGACTATAAAGAAAGCTGAGCTCTGAAGAATTGATGCTTTTGAACTGAAGTGTTGGAGAAGACTCTTGAGAGTCCCTTGGACAGCAAGGAGGTCCAACCAGTCAATCTTAGAGGAAATCAGTCCTGAATAGTCACTGGAAGGACTGATGCTGAAGCTGAAACTCCAATCCTTTGGCCACCTGATTCGAAGAACTGACTCATTGGAAAAGACCCTGATGCTGGGAAAGATTGAAGGCAGGAGGAGAAGGGGAAAACGGGATGAGATGGTTGGATGGCATTAACTGTCTCAATGGACATGATTTTGAGTAAGCTCCAGGAGTTAGTGATGGACGGGAAGCCTGGTGTGCTGCAGTCTATGGGGTTGCAAAGAGTCTGAGATGACTGAGCGAGTGAACTTACTTACTTGAAAGGGAAAATGAGTCTTTAGTTGCAGAAGTTCACGGCCAAACAGATATATGATCTTTAAGGCACCTCAAAGCCTTCTGTCAGCAGCTAGAATCCCAACATAGGGTTTGTGTGGCCTCAGCCCTCTCCAAGAGGGACCAGGGCCGAAAACTTGGGAAAACACTCTTGACACAGCAATGATGATCGACACAAAATGGGTTGTATCTCTGAAGCCAAAGGAGGTGACAGTCTTAGGGGAGGGGTGGCGAGGGGCCAAGGGTGAGGGGCCACTGTTAGGCTTCAGTGGGAGCCAGGGCAGGAGTCCAAGAGTGGGAGGTGATGGGGGACAGTGAGGCAGGAGAGTAGAGACACCAGAGAGACTTGAAGGCTGTCCTTGGCATTCCTCCACTGCCAAAAAGGAGTGGCTGTGAAGCAGGCAAGAGGGGATGACAGGTGATGAGAGGAGAGAGGTGATGAGCATACTCATCGTGGGTTTTATTTTCTGTGTTTTATAATGTTTTGACATCTGCCAGCCTTGCTGATCTGGGACAGACTGCCCTTACAGCAATCCTTAGAGATAGCAGGTAATGGAGCGAGCCTTTCCAATGCAGGGCAACCAATCCAGAGCTCAGACTCCAGGCAACTCTGTTGTCAGGCTCTCACACTCCTGGGACGCAAAATCCCCCTGCCCTAGTTCCCCCAGGGAGAGGTATTATACCAGCCAACCGGGGAGAGCCACTCCGCCCCTGGGGCCAGCCGAGAGTGTTCAAACTGGCCAGTCCCAAATCTCTTACCCTGCCTGGCCTGGCCTTCCTCAGGGAAGGCCCTGCTTTCTCCTTGCTCCTTCTGTTTCCCTACTGACTCTGGTGCTTCCCCAAGTTTCCCCGCATGGTGTGTTATGCCCCCTCCTCTTGGGATCTATGAGCAGCAAACTGTCTTCTCTATCACAATTTTTTTTATTTTAATTTTTTTCACTCTCACAATTTTTAAAAATATTAATCAGCTTTTGGTTGTGCTGGGTCTTTGATGCTATCACGGGCTTTCTTTGGTTGCAGCAAGCAGGGGCTTCTCATTGCTGTGGCTTCTCTTGTTGCACAGAGCATGGGCTCTAGGCACACAGGCTTCAGTAATTACCACTCATGGGCTCTAGAGCACAGGCTCAGTAGTTGTAGCACGTGGGCTTAGTTGCTTCTCAACATGTCAGATCTTCCCAGACTAGGGGTGGAACCTGTGTCCCCTACATTGGCAGGCAGATTCTTAACTACTGGACCACCAGGGAAGTCCCCATTATTGTGATTTCCGTGGGAAGGGTTGAGTGAGGCTGGGTAAGCAGGCTTAGGACTTGCTAGTGTGAATCATTTCAGCAGGCTCTGGGACTAGAGCCTGTCCCTAGTTGTCTATTGCCTGGCCCTGGGGCGACCCGGGCTGGAGAATAGTGACCCTGAGTGTGGGAGCCTGATAGAAGAGGGAGTTAGGGTATGGGCTCTGGACTGGCTGGTTTGCATATGAAAGGTGCCCTTGAAAGGAGGCCATTTACTATCTCTGGGAATCTGCTAACCCTAGGAGGGGTAGTACCTTCAGAATCAGCAAGTCCCCAGCTGTCAAAACATCAGAATAAAAAAGACATGCTGGGAGCCTAGAGGTTTTTAAAGCAGTGAAATATTCAGTATAACACCATGATGATGGATAAACGTCCTTATACATTTTGTCCAGACATGTAGAATGTACAAGGGCTTCCCTGGTGGCGCTCATGGTAAAGAATCCACCTGCCAATGCAGGAGGTGCAGTTTTGTTCCCTTGGTCGGGAAGATCCCCTGGAGGAGGGCATGGCAACCCATTCTACTATTCTTGCCTGGGAAATCCCATGGGCAGAGGAGCCTGGTGGGCTGCAGTCATGAGACCGCAAAGAGTCGGGCACGACTGGAGTGACCGAGCACATGGAATGTACAACAGCAGGCGTGAACCCGAATGCAGACCCCGGACTTCGGATGATAGTGATTGGTCAGTGTAGGTTCATTGGCAGTAACAAACATGGCCCTGAGATGCAGGCTGTTGATAATGTGGGGCAGGGCATGGATGGGAAATCTCTGTACCTTCTCTCCAATTTTGCTGGGAAAATTAAACTGCCCTTAAAAAGTCAATAGAAAATGAAAGAAAAGAAACAGTGTAAAATTTTGAATTGACTGTGATCTGTGGCTGGAAATGCACTGTCCAGTAAGACAGACACCAGCCACATGTGGCTATTCAGCACTTACAGTGCACTGAAACTTTTCAATAAGCCATGTTTTGAACACTTCCTATGCAAAAAAGGGAAAATATCTCATAAATAATTTTTTTGATTGCATGTTGAAATGATATTATCTTGGCTTGTTGTTGTGTAGTCGCTGGTCATGTCTCTTTTGCAACCCCATGAACAGTAGCCCGCCCAGCTCCTTCCGTCCATGGGATTTCCCCAGGCAGGAATACTGCCATTTCCTCCTCCAGGGGATCTGTCCAACCCAGAGATCAAACCTGTGTCTCCTGCATTAGCAGGCAGATTCTTTACCACTGAGCCACCAGGGAAGCCCATTATCTTGGATGGATAGGGTTAAACAAAATACATTATTTTAAAAAAAGACATGCGTAATACAGTTCCCAAAAAGTACATGTGGAATGAAGGAGTCAGACCTCAACTTGGAATCTGGCTGCCACTTACTTGGCCAGGTAACAACCTCTCCAGACCTCAGATGATTGTTTTTTCCCCTGTCCAGTGGGGATAAATATTAATCCCATTGCATTTGCTGTCACCTCAAGTCATTCTCTTTAGAGGAGCCCAACCCATCCCCGGCATCTTCCTGCCACCTCCAGATTTGAAGTAGTGATGCTTGTCTCCAAGGATCTTGCTTCATAACTTGCTACCTGTCTGCTCTGCACTGCTTACCCAGGGCACCCAGCCTAGTGCCTGGCATACAGTAGGTGTTCGCCACCTGTTTGTTGAATGAATAACAAATGGCCTCAAACAGGTGCTTGATGAGGATCAGTGACATCGCCGTCCCCCTTCCTGGCTGGGAGACATCTGCTTGCTCACTCCAGTCACCCCTGGGAATGTGGCTGGTATGTAACAGGTACCCAGAGACCTGTGTGGAAGGGCTGAGTGGAGCTCAGCATCCTCAAAGTAAAAATTGTTCATTTGTGTCCAACTCTGCGACCCCATGGAATTCTCCAGGCCAGAATACTAGAGTGGGTAGCCTTTGCCTTCTCCTGGCGATCTTGATCGAACCCAGGTCCCCCACATTGCAGGCAGATTCTTTACCAGCTGAGCCACAAGGGAAGCCCAAGAATACTGGAGTAGGTAGCCTATCCCTTCTCCAGCGGATCTTCCCTACCCAGGAATTGAACTGGGGTCTCCTGCATTGCAGGAAGTTTCTTTACCAACTGAGCTATCAGGGAAGCCCCAGCATCTTCAAAGAGGGACTCATACCCATATGGGACCCTCTCCTCAGGACCCACTGCCCTCCCTCCCCGCATCACCCTTGCCCCAGCTGCCCCAGCCCCCACATGTTCAGTAGGTGTAGGAGAAACACAAGGACTGAGGCCACAGCCAGTGGTGGTAGCCTGAGTACCCTGCCCAGGTCCCCTGGAACACAGAGGCAGCTGGTCGGTCTGGGGAGGGAAGCCCTTCAAATCTGACTTTTCAGGAGGCAGGCCAACCACATGGGGAACACAGTAAAATGGGTCACACAAGGAACTAAGTCCCTGAAAGTCAGGCCAGAGGCTTGCAAGCCATCCTTAAAAACAAAACAAACAAACAAAAATAGCACTTTTCCTTCCTTCCTCCAGTTGCCTGGCAACCACTGTACATCTGGACCAGAGTGAGAGGCAGCTGGGTACAACCGGAGCCCAGGCCTGGCAGACAGGATACCCGGGGTCTGGTGTGTGGAGTCAGGATGGTGGGGGGTGGGGTGGGGACGGCATCCCAGGGGCTTCTCTCAGAGGCCACCTGAACCAGGACCCGGAGGCACCAAAGGTTCAGGAGGCAGGCAGCATGGGGAGTTGGAGGTGGAGGTGTGATGCAAAAGCAACTGCAGGAGGCCCTCCACCCAGGATCCTTCCTGATGAGCCCAGGCCTCTGCTCAGTGGCCTTCCCTCCATTAGGAGATGGCCCCCTTTCCTTCACAGTATTTAAGAAATAAAAGTTGGATTTTCCTGGCCAAAGAATAAAAAATAAAAAGGGTCTCTGAGACCCTCAGTCTCCTCTGTAAAATTGGTCAACTGTTAGGAGCACCTGGGAGGTCTTCCAGCAGAGAAATGAGTGAGCCGGGTACCCAGACCCCCGAGAGGAGCTCACTCCAAAGGCAGTGGTTGGTATTTCCCTTCACCCAGCCACCTGGCTGCCCCATTCTGCAGTCCGACCATCCGAGAGGTGCGCTGAGCTGTGCCCCTGCCCCCTACCGCTCACCCTGCACTGCATCCTGTCCTGCGGACCCTGGGGTGTGGTCAGTCCCTGAATTTGGCTCAGCTGCAGGCTGGCGGTGACTCACAACGGCCTCATGCTCAGAGCTGGGGACTGGGGAGCAGGAGGCGGCTTTGTCCTCTGCGCTGTGTTCACACATGCAGAGAAGAGGGTCCCCTCGCTGGGGACAGTTTACCCTGACCACCTCCGGGAGCTGCGGGAACATAGGCCTCCCCTTGCTCAGCCGAGCCCTGACCGTGGAGGTCTGGCCCCACAATCAGCAACTGCGATCCTCGAAACTCCAGGTCTCCACCCAGGGGCCTTAGTCCTGAAGCATCTTGTCCGCCGCTCAGACACTTGAGAGCAAAAACTCCTGCCTGCCCTGCGTGCTGGTTCCTCAGACCCCTTGCTCCCTTTTAAGGCTGCTGGTGGGACCAACTGTGAGCGGTGGGGAGGTGGGCTTGCTCACGGGGAACCTCCGCCCCTACTGAGTAACGCCACGTCTTGGCCGCTGCCCGCCGACCGGGCAGGCAGGGACGGTAGGCCTTAGCGGAGAGGCTGACCCCGGCCCGCCACGCCGCGTCCCCAAGCCCGCAGCCACGCGGAACCGCGTCCTGGACCAGCCTCACCTACTCCGGGAGAGGGAGCGGCCACGGCCACCGGCGCAAGACCGCTGGTCTCCGGGCCTCTGAGTCCGTAAGCACCGCCCTGGTCTCAGCCCCAGTCAGAAAGCCCCGCCTCGGCGCTCAGTGTGCAAATCAAGGCCCGGCACCTGCACCAAGCCCCACCCATTTAGCCACCCGACCGGGCCCAGGGAGTTGGTGAGGGGCCCCGCCAGGGTCTCCTGGTGGAGCTGGAGAGATGAGAAAGGGGTAGAGAGTGTCATAAATGCTCCGAACGGTCTATATAGTTAAGGAAGTCGACAATAAAAAGTTACAGACGATCAGCTGTGAGGTTTCTGCAGAGTCCCCTTCCCCACTACCTGCTCCTCCACCCCCACGGCCCCCACCCTCACCCCCCTGCTCCGGGTGGACCACGCTGACCCTGGAAAAAAAGAAACTCCTTCTAGGTGGGTGCCTGCTGGCGTGGTTTCCTGGAGTTCCCGCTTTTCTTCCAAAACCAGAACATTATTGTGGTCCTTATTCTCAAGATAATATTCGGGGAAATTCAAGTTGCATATATTGCACTGTTAAAGATTTTATATATATATAGAGAGAGAGGTCATTGTGGCTAATACATGAGTTAACCTCAATTTTATTATTATTTTTAGGCCATGGCACTCACCTTGAGGGGATCTGAGATTGCTCACCAAGGATCAAACCCCAGGTCCCCTGCATTGAGAGCTGGAGTCTTAACCACTGGACCACCAGGGAAGTCCCCCTGTTAACTTAAATTTGATGCTAACTTAAAAAGCCTGTTTGTGGCTTATCAACCTACATTGTACATCTGCTTTACTTAAGAGGACGCACTGACCAGAAGTCAAGGATGTCCATGTTCAAAATAAAGATTAAAGTCCTTGCTGGGATGCCAGTTCTGGTCCTCCTCTGATAATAAGACTTACTTCACAGGTGCCAAGGTCATACTGACTCGCCTCAAACGTGGTCTGTTCTGAGACCTTGAAGAAATGTCTCCCTGACTTGTTTGACATTCTTTGTTCTGACAAGACACAAAACTACGCTGAAAACCCTGCTTCTTTGGAGCAGTTTCACAGAGTAATCTGGAAAGCAGGCTTCTGGGCTAGCCCTCAGTCTGGCTCAAAACTCTTTTTTTGATTATCGTTTATTATTATTATTTTTTTGCATGAGACATTACCTATTGAAAGTGTACCATTCCATGCTGTTTACTATATCACAGAGTCCCTCGACCACCACCACCATCTAATTTCAGAGCAAAAAGAAATCTATACCATTCCTTTTAACCTCATCCCCATTCTCCCCTCCTCCCAGCCTATGGCGACAGCTGATTTTACTTTCTGTTTCTGTGGGTTTGCCTGTTCTCAAAAAACAGGGCTTTTCTGTGACACAATAAGTCACCCCACTATGGAAGAAGAGAAAAATGGGATAAAGTCAAGGCCCCACGGGCACAGGTGACTGGGGAGTGGGGAGAAGAGATGAAGGCTCTCCCCTGCTCTAGGCAGCCTGAGTCCTGCCTGTGGGAAGCCAGGGTCCACCTTGAGATGCAGCAAGAAAGGAGCCAGGAGAATGAGGAGAAAAGGCCCTTCAGGGAGAAAGCCAGGGTGCTGGCTAAGGGGCCTGGAGGGGGAGAAGGTGAACCTTCAAGGGGGCTGGCTAAGGTCAAGGCTGGGTCTGTCCACCTGCATCTGTCCACCTCTCACCCTCATCCAAGCAAGTTAGTTGAAGGTATCATTTCCTGCCCAGTTCTTTGATTTGGATCCTTTTGCCCCTGGCCCCCAACTTCCGCCAAGTGCATCATGACATTGGAGAGAAGAGCTAGAAAAATGGAGAGAAGAGAGGAGGGTAAGGCTGAAGGGAGAAGCCAGGAGGTGAAGTGGGAGGGGAGGCAGGGAGGAGGAGGGAGGGCGGAGCAGCAGGGTGGGGTTCCATCTATAAAGGGTGAAGCCTACTGGCCTGGCAGGCAGGAGAGCTCAGGTTCACTCCAGCAGGCGCCAGCCCCAGGGACACCATAGGCTTTGGTGAGTCCTCCCCGAGATCGGCAGCAGGTCCCTGCAGCACTTGTCCCCATCCCATGCCACCTGCCTCCCTTGCAGGGGGCCCTGGCTTGAGATGGGGGTGCTCCTGGTGCCTGCCGCTGTCCATGTTGGGTCCTCATCATCCACCCACCTGCTCTCCCCAGTTAATCCTCAAGGTAGGTGCCAGAAGGGGAGGACCAGCCTGCACTATGAATCCGTGGCTCCTGGTCTGCCTGGTGGCCTGCTTCGCAGTTGCCTGGGGTCCCACTGTCCACGCTCAAGGTACTGCCTCAGTTCATCCCTCCCTCCTCCTCTGGAGTCCCCTCTCCCCATCTTTCCTTTGCCTCCCACTATCAATGTGCTTCTCCCCTCCTCCAGAAACCTCCCCTGATCCCACCAGCACTGAATCCATTCTCTGATGGACAGCTCCCCCACCAGGCATGCAAAAACGCCCACCATTTGTGCAGCTCCTTGGAGGTGATGGTCCTCAGCCTCTCCTTCCAGAGCCCCTGGGTGCCTTCCCCACAGTCCATGACCCAAGGCATCCCTCCTAACTCCAGCCAGCCCAGGAACTATGGGGAACAGATGGCTCCATGGCTGCTTACCGCCTAGGACACATTGCAGTGACCTGAGCCTGCAAACGGAGTGTTGAGATCAGAGCCTGGGAGCCCAGTGAAAATGGGTCTCCATCTTGGCTTCCCCCACCCAGGCTACCTGTGTGGTCTGGCCTTTATGAACCCCATTTTTTTCATCTGCCAAGTGAGGTTCCAAATTCCCACTGCAGAGATGGGACATGAGGATCCAATTGGATACTCCTGGCCCAGTGCCTGGCAGCTACTATGATAACCATTACTGCTATTAACGGGGAATTCTTCTCCTCCTCTCCCGAGATTAGGCACTTGATATTGGGGACCAAAGTTCATTCCGGATGCCCCCCCACCCAGTGTCCCTCAGCTCTGCCACTGTTTTCTCCATCCCTGTGTGCCTGAGGAGGCAGCTGAGCCCCAGCAGGTAGCCAAGCAGAACCTCTGGCAAGTGGAAGCCCCATGGCCCCACCCACCTGCCCCACCTGCCCCTCATTAGGTCTGAGAGGCCCTAGCCCTGCCCCAGCAGACCTTAGCCTTTGCCCAGGATGGGGCTGGGCCTCATTCTCATTGTCCTCTAATAAGAGGCCTATTTCAGGAGCCAGGCCCAACCTGGGCCCTTTGATCCTGCGGGTAGAGTTGCCCCCCAGTCCCAGGGAGCTTCCTGCCTGGCACTGCAATACCGTCCATCTGACTCCACTGCTCCTTGCTTTCTGGGTCAAGGTGGGGATAGAGGGAGCCTTCAAGTCCTCCCTGAGTCCCTCCCAGAAGTCAGATGTGGCCCCTGGAGGCAGGGATTGGCAGAGGGATGGATCCCAGAGGAACTTGAAGGTCCAGCACTGTCTCCATATTAATTCATCCTTTGCTCATCCCACCCTCTCATCCTCCTTGATACTTCTGGCACCAGGTTGGCACCTCCACCTCCAACCAAGCCCCCTCCTTTTCTCAGGGCATTGCACCCACTCCTTGCCCTCTGCACCGGAGCAGGAGTGGAAATGGCCTTGGTCGATTTATTTTGCGGTCTTGGACCCTTCCCAGCTGGGGCCTGTGGGGCCCTCTCCAACTCCTGCCAGCTGTCCCTTTGTCAAGGGCCAAAGATGAGCCCAACGGCCACCTCGCTGTCTATGCTGTCCCTGGGCCTTCACAGTGCCTAGAAGGGTTGCAGTGTGCGCGCGGATAACTACGTCTGTGGGCATCCCTGCAGAGCGCATGCGCGGCCGCACACCTCAGTTGGGGCATCCCTGCAGGGCACCTGTGAAACCGCAGGGTGCACACGTAGCCGCACATGCGCGTAGGTGCCATGTCTGTGGACGGCCCTGCAGAGTGCATGCGCCGCCGTACATGCACGTGCTCAGACTTGAGCCTATGGGCGGCTGTGTGGTCGCAGGTGCCTTTGAGGACTGCTGCTTGGCCTACCACCGCCGAGCCCGGCTATCCTTGCTGCGGCATGCCCAGAGTTACCATCGCCAGGACGTGAGTGGGAGCTGCAACCTGCCTGCTGTGATGTGAGTGGGACCGCGGGGGAGTCCGTGGGGGCTGTCACACAACTTTCCTCTCCACTTACATCCTCACCTGGGCATCCCCATCCCTGCAGATTCTTCTTACCCCAGAAAAACAAGATGGTGTGCGGGAGGCCAGGGGACAGGTGGGTTCGGGCTTGGATGAAGATTTTGGATGCCCGGAAAAACAGCCAGTACCACCATGGCACCAGGAGAAACTTCCAAGGTGGGTGAGACCCCAGGCCAGCATCTAAGAAGTCCATCCTCCCAGCTGCAGACCCTGAACTTCTCAACCCTCGAAGGAGGGGACAACAGCCAAGTCCCTGACAGCTGCCTCCACCCCAAAGAGAGCCAGGGGCGGGTGAGTGGGAGGCTGAAGGAATGTGCAGCATTTTAAGTCAAGACACTTTCAATAGCTAGAGATGGAAAAATTCAAGAAAATAGGAAACTCATTGGCTCAAATAACCAGCCAACATGAGGCTTCAGGTTTGGGTGGATCCAGGTGCTCAAAATGTATAGGTGGACTCTTTTTCTATTTCTCTTGCCTTCTGACAGTCCCTCACTCTGGGGTGAGGAAATTGAGCTCTGGAACCTCAACACTTCCATTGTCAAGGTTTAGCGGCCCCACCAGAAACAACAAGAGGAAAACTTCTCTCCTGTCAACTGCTAATCCAGGTTGATTCTTGGTCACGTGATCACCCCTCCCCTCGCGCCTCCATCCAGCCCCAACTCCACCCCATCACTGCTGTGAGGAATGAGGGGTCTCTGATCAGCCTCACAGGTTCACATGGGCAGGTCCTAGGGGGCTGATCATTACCCTGCCCTGTCCAGAGGGGCTTCGGCAGGGTAATGAAATGCCAGGCATGTGAACCAAAAGCTGCAGGGCCCCCCTCACTCCACTCCAGTCCTCACCCGCCAACACCTCTGATCCCTCCAGCAGGACCGTGAGCCCACACTACTCCAGGATCTACCCACACAAGATGGGCTGGACCTCTCTCTGCCACAGTCGTCACTCTGCGGCCTTGACTGCCCCAGCCCCTCTATCCTTCAGGACAAATCTCAACCCCCATCCCTGAGGCTGCGCCGGGTCCCTCCTTGTCACCCCTGCCACCTCCCGCTCCTCCAGCGACTGGAACCAGGGAGCCCTGTTACTTTAAGCCCCGCGCCTGCTCCAGACACGAGTCACACCTGCCTGGGTAACCATTCTCGGAAAGAACCATCACGATCGTTGCCTGCCTGCGGGGACACACCTACCCTCATCCCTCTGGGTCCTTGCAGAGCTTCAGGTTTCTCCCAGGACATGCTTCTAAAACTTTTAAATAAACTGTTGGTAGGACGCCATGCTTGTCTCTGTCACCTTTCATTATGGGGTGCGAACCTCCAGCCTGTGTTGAAACCCACACGATGCCCTCCGACCACAGGATTTGTGCTTTTAGGCTGGAAGGGCCAATCACTGGTACGAGTGGCTCTGTGTGAGTCCAGCCTTGTGCTTCCCAGTGGCAGCCTTGAGCACATCACCCTTTCTTCCTTTCTCATCACTGGGGTCAGCATGCTAGCTCTGCCCAGACCCCTGGGCTGTAGTGAGACTGGGTGATGGACAGAGTTCTCTGCACGCTCTGATGGGACCCAGAGGTTCCTGATAAGTCAGGACTGGAATAAGTACAGAGCCCTGTAGCCAGGCACGAGTGACTGCTCTGCAGAAGGCAGAGCCACACACTGGGGTCCTGGGTCTCTCACCCAGACTCGAGCCACCCAACTGTGCAGCCTCCTTTTCCACCATGACTGAGGATGTTACAGATGAGACCCAAATGCACCATCCCTAGAGGACAATAAGTGGCCAGGGGCCAAGGTGCAGACTCGGCAGAATGCCCCAGTCCCACTACACTGTGTGGGTGCCCAGAGCAGGTTCCACAAACTCCCGAAGCTTCAGTTTCCCAAACAGAGGTGGTAACACTTCCTGCCTCATACATGTTCATGGGGACTAAATATGCTATTGTTTGTTACACATCAAAGCATCTGCACAAGCTTGACCTCAACACAATGAGTTCATTGAGCTTGGCCATCAAACTCAGGAGATCCAGCCCAACCTGGCATGGTTCCCTGACTTTGAACTCGGTTCTTCTATCTATACCCTGGTGTTGCCTTGGTCAGGTTGCTTAATCTCTCTTAGCCTCAGTTTTCCTATCTGTAAAATGGGGATGAGAGTAGCAGTATTTATTCCACGGGCGTATAAATGTAACAGGGAAGAACCTTTTGTATCCTATTTCAAGTTAATCAGTAAAGGGATGTTGCCTATAAGCTTAAATTATACATAATGGCCCATTTTGGGAACGTTGCTTCCCAGGTAATGAGCACAAACCTAAAATACCTTCGATTAGCTTACAGGAGGCATCCAGGCCAGGCCCATCTGTGAATGACTGCAGGAAGGAAGAAATTAACACCTCTCCTCCCCTCTGGAGGCTGACGGGAACCAGGAAATTGGTTTGACTTCACACCCTCCCCCTTTTAGTATAAAAGAAGCCTGGATTCAACTCAGGCAAGACAGTCCTTTGGGGCACAAGTCCACCATCTTCTCGGTTTGCTGGATCTCCGAATAAAATCGCTATTCTTTGCCCCAGCAACTCATCTCCCGGTTTATCGGCCTGTTGTGCAGCGAGCAGTGCGTGAGCTTGGACTCAGTAAGAAGGACCGAATGGGTCAGTAATCGTAAAATACTTAGAATGGTGCCTAGTATAATATGTCATCTGAGCTCATGAGTCATTATTATCAGCGATGGTAAACCCACAGGAGAACCAGTGGTTAGCACTGCAGCCTGACTTTGTGCCAAAACTCCCGGGTCTGAAGTTGGCAGAACCTACCTGCACCCTGGGATGATGCCCCAAGATGCAGCGTTGGTCTTCACCCATCTCACCTACACCCTTCCTCCTCGGAACCCGGGGCAGAAGCTCATGCTTCCCAAAGCTGCTGCCGTCCTGGTCCCCTCCTCATAAGCCCCGCCTGGCCCTGCCAAAAACAGCCTCTACTGCCAGAACTTGCCAAGGGACGTACTTAACCCAAAATAACTTTATTGTTGTCTCTGCTTCTGATATGAAAGTATCCTCAGAACCTTAGCCCAGTCCCCGTGGGGATGATGAACATGGCTGCACATCAGTGACTGGGCTGGGGCCCCGCGGGCTCTTCTGCTGGAAGGAACGAGCCCTAGGCCCACCCCAACCACCCATTCCCATGTCCTCCCGACCCCCTGGGGCCAGCCCCCCCTGCAGTGCAGAAGTTTCAGCCTGAGATTGACCAGATACAGTGAAACCCAGGGCCCTCCTGGACCCTGGCTGTAGAAGTGGAGGGGGCACGCAGCTGCGGCTGCCAGCTGTCTCCAGGAAACAGTGTCGGGGTCCCTCGGGTAGAGGCTGGGCTCGCTTGAGGTCAGAGGATAGCACTTCACTCTTCCTGAGTTTTGGGGTTCCACCTGGTCGGCCATTGCTGCAGGGGATTGAACCCTCCCGCCTTCCAAATCTCCCACCTCTGGAGAGGAGGACCACATGGGGACCCTGGGGCCCATCGAGTCCAGGGCTTGTCACTAGGGTCTCCCGGGGCTGGGGTGGGTCATAGCAAACAGAGTGACATCAGTTTCCCCAAAACCCCGTGGAAGGAGGCAGGGGTGGGGCAGTGCCCAGGTGGTGAGTCTGAAAATCAGGCTGCAGGGGGTGCCTGGGGCTAGGTGGGAGGTGTGGGAACCCCTGGATTATAGCAGCTGCAACTGCACCTTCAGCCGCAAGGCTTGGCCCCCCGGCCGCCCCTCTGGCTGGGTGCCCCAGGGCTCACCCACACTCACAACCTCCAGCTGGTATGTGCCAGGCCCTGGCTTCCGGTGCCCCAGCTGCAGGGAGCTGAGACCATGAAGGTGATGCATGCGGAAGAAGCCTCTTTCATTGCCACGGGCAATGACGTAGCGGACGCGGCCCCCCAGGCTCTCCAGCGCTGGCCTCAGCTCTAAGATATGCTGGGCCTGGCCCAGACAGGAGAGGTTCAGTCCCAAGGTCAGCGGAGCCTCCGTGTCAAGGCTGGCCAGGCTCGCCTGGGGAGAAAGACCAGGTGGATAACGGCAGGGGCTGGGAGAAATCAGAATGCAGGGGTATGGGGGGAGGCAAGGGGCCAAGAGGAGATTTTCAGCCAATCTCTAAAGTGGAGTAAAAAACGGACCACTCAATGCCCTTGACTTCTGTCTAGCCCTCCACCCACAAGGCCAATGGTCAGCTTGGGCTGTAGACAGAGGGTGAAGGTGGAGGCTGGTTCCCAGGTGGAAAGCAAAGAGGGGGAGGCAGGCTGACTTCAGACCCCTTGTTTCGACCGAGGGACCTTACTTGGATCCCTGCCAGTCTGGATAGAAGAAATAGAGGATTCCCCGTCAGATACCCAGACCAAAGAATTGATGCTTTCCAACTGTGGTGCTGGAAAAGACTCTTGAGAGTCCCTTGAACTGCAAGGCGATCAAACCAGTCAATCCTAAGGGAAATCAACCCATGAATACTCATTGGAAGAACTGATGCTGAAGCTGAAGCTCCAATACTTTGGCCACCTGATGTGAAGAGCCAACTCATTGGAAAAGACTGATGTTTTGGAACATCTGATGTTTCCAACTCATTGGAAAAGACTCTGTCTGGGGTGGCTAGAGTTATGACCATGGGCATTGCAGCAAGAGCCAGCCCCAGACACACAGTGACAGAGACACAGAGGAGCCAGACAGAGGCGCTGCCCAGCATCACTCCAGTTCCGGAGGCCCGCTGCACTTCCTGCATCTGGGCTCTCTGAGAGCCCCACTGTGTACAGATGACAAAACCCTCTTTATCTAAGCTCCTCTGAATGCTTCCTGGCCCTGGCAGCCAGACAGGACCCCTGAATAAGCCAGCAAACCTCAATGGCAGGCTGACCCTGGATGGGTGATGTGTCCAATCCCACAGGAGGTTATCTGTGTTTTCATCTCCTTTGCTCTGGGCAGAGCTGTTTGTTCTGCGTAATTTACATGCTGATGGGGGTATTTTGCTGTTGCCTGAAAGTGAAAGCTATTCCTGTCCATGCCCCCCCCCCCACCCCCACCGCCTTTCAGTTCCAGAGATTTAGCCCTTCACCAGGAGTGCTGCTAGACATGCACTCTTAGTGACACCCGCTGGCAGTCCGTGGGTATTGCAGGCAAAACCACAAGACCCAGCCTGCTTCTGCCTAGATCTGCTTGGGTCCATGCTAGAAGCCCTGACAACCACTCCAGTCACTCTTAGTTCCAAAGGCTGGTGAAACAGTGGCAAACCTGAGACACTGGGCCTTATCCCTATGAAGCTTACAAAAATAATGGCAACAAATGCCTTTGTTGCCTGTCACCTCCTGGCTGGGACAGCCCTCTCTCAGAGTCCCTCTGGGTTTAAGCACCAATAACCCTCAAAACAACCAGCTTAACCCCTTCTTCCCTCCGCCTCGTTCAGACCCTCTGCTTCTGCACCTCTTTCCAGTACCCATGATGCTCCTGGAACTATGCCCAGGCCTCCTGGGCATATACCCACATGGTTTTTCCCAGAAAGGGGAAAACAACAACTAGAAAGAAAAGCAAAGGAAGTGCTTGGAGCAGCACATGTATCCAGCAGCAAATGCTTAGCTTTCAGATGCCTTAGAGGGGATGGTGGCAAGACTGGCCAGAAGTGGCCTCAGAGACTGTTCAGCTGAAGGACAAGAAAGCTGAATCTGAGACAAAAACATCCTCCCTACAAAAGGCCCTGGTGGGGTCAGGGCCATGGCTGGAGTGGCCCCAGGGGACAGAGGGGCTAAACTGCAGAACTGCTCTGCTGTTCTTGAGAGTGTAGTGGGGAGGGGGGAGAGGCCCTTGCAATTTCCAGAGACAAGAAGGGTTCAGGAGGCCTGGGCATAGTTCCAGGAGCATCATGGGTACTGGAAAGAGGTGCAGAGGCAGAGGGTCTGAACGAGGGGGAGGGAAGAAGGGGTTAAGCTGGCTATTATGAGGGTTACTGGTGCTTAAACCCAGAGGGACTCTGAGAGAGGGCTGTCCCTGCCAGGAGGTGACAGGTGACAAGTCCCAGGGCATAGGCAGGTTTGGGGGCTCAAGACATTTCTCCTGCATCCAAGTACCATGGAAAGGATCCCTGGGAGGCATCACACCCAGGGTCTGTGTGTGTGGGGGGGTCTGACTTGTCAGTGGGAGCAAGTTGGGGTGTTTGGGGGGCCTGTGTTCCCCAGAGAGCTCCCAAGGGGAATCCTCAGGCTGAGAAAGTACAGTAAGATGCAGGCAGGCACCATGACACAGGGGACAGCTGTGACCTGGAGTCTGTGCTCCTCATCTCTGCCCATCCCCTGGCTGCTCCCCATGCCCAGTGCACCCCCCGTGGCACCTGGTGGTCCCTACGAGCGCTGCGCCGTGGCCGGTCACGAGAAGGCTGGCCGTTGATCTTGCATTCGTAGCAGGCTTCAGGTGACAGTGGCTCCCCCTCATCTGGGGCATCCTGGGATCCGGGGCTGAAGCCCAGGCCAGAGACACAGTGCCTTGGCCAGGACAGAGGGCAGGTGAATCAGGCTGGTGGGACATCCCCAGCCACCCAACCCCCTACACTCCATTTGGAGTCACACTGCCCATGGGGACGAGGATGAGTGTGCCAGTGTGTCTTTGCATGCACCTACATGTGTGTGTGCACCCTTATGTGGGTGTGGGTGTGAACCTGCGTGCACGCAGAGGTGTGGATATACACCCGAGTGTACCTGTGTGTGTGTGTGTGAGCCTGCGTGCACCCTGTCAACATGGGCTTGCACACATGTGCACACTGGGATACAGGAATGCACAAGGGTACCCAGGCATGTTGGCATAGGTGTGAGCCCTGTGCACACTCGAGTATATTAGCACTGAGCACATGAAGGTGTACAGGACAATGACACACTACAGTGGGGTGTGAGCTTGTGTATGCACATCCACAGGTGTTGTTGGGCCTCTGCACCATTTCTCAGCGTACATGTATATACATGCCTGCATGTGGGCCCGTGAGTGTGTGTGCACTCCCGGGGTATGGGGGGCTCTGGGTTCACTCCATTCAAGCCCCTCACCCTTGCCCAGCCCGGAAGTAGCCTCGAGGGCAGCCGCACAGGAAGCCACCGGGGGTATTGGCACAGCTGTAGCTGCAGGGGCCGCTCCGAGCCGCACACTCATCCACGTCCTGGCAGCCCCTAACGGCCTGGTCAAAGTCAAAGCCCGAGGGGCAGACACAGCGGAAGCCGCCCAGCGTGTTGTGGCAGGAGGCACTGCCACAGGCCGAGGGTGACAGGACACACTCGTTCTCATCTGTGGATGGGGAGGGGGAGAGAGGGTGGGAGGTGGGGGGCGGGGGGCCACCTTCGTATCTCCTGAGCCCTCCACCTGCATTGCTCCCGTCCCCACGAAGCAACTCCAGCTCCTTCTTCAAGCCCA
This sequence comes from Bos indicus x Bos taurus, assembly GCF_003369695.1. Lineage (NCBI taxonomy): Eukaryota > Metazoa > Chordata > Mammalia > Artiodactyla > Bovidae > Bos > Bos indicus x Bos taurus. Next base: position 93,745,840 of record NC_040082.1, on the reverse strand, counting down.
AGACCAATGTCGAAACCTCCATAGGGGGCTTCCCTGGTGGGTCAGTGGTAAAGAATTTGCCTGCCAATGTAGGGGATACACGTTCGATCTCGGATCCAGGAAGATCCCATATATGGCTGAGCAACTAAACCCGTGTGCCACAACTACTGAGCCTATGTGCTCTAGAGCCCCAGAACTGCAACTACTGAGCCCATGTGTTGCAACTACTGAAGCCTGCAGGCCTTAGAGCCCATGCTCTGCAGCAAGAGAAGCCACTGCAATGAGAACCCACTCACTGAAACTAGAGAAAAGCCTGCACAGCAATGAAGACCCATCATAGCCATAAATAAATAAATAAATAAAGCTATTAAAAACAAAAAAAAGCCTCCATCAAGCTTCCTGTGAGTCCTTGGACTAGGTCTATCGGCCCCTGTACTTCACCTCCCCACCCCAGATCCCGTGATTCTGCTTTGAAGCATTTCTCAAAACTTCCCAGGAATCCTAGGGACTTCCTGGTAGACTGGTGGCTAAGACTCTTTGCTTCCACTACAGGGGCATGGGTTTGATCTCTGGTTGGGGAACTAAGATCCCAAATGCTGGGCAGTGTGGCCAGAAAAAGAGAGAAAAAAAAAAAAAAAAAAAAAACCCAAAACCAAAAAACTTCCCAGGAATTCCTAAATGGTGGGATGTTCTTAGAACAAGATATCCCCCCTTGGCATTACTGTGGTTTGAGGCCATTTCATTCTCTGTGTTGGGTGGCTGTCCACCCACTAAATGCCAGGAGCACCCAGCACCCAGTTGTGATCATCAAAAGTATCTCCATGACACTTCGAAATGGCACCTGGTTGAGAACCACTGACATAATTGATCCCTGTCTCCCCCTCAAGACTGGACAATGAGTGGGCAGCAATGGAGTCTGATCTCAGCTCACTTCTGCATCCATAGGGCCTGAATAAGGCAGGTCCCGGGCATACCATTGCCAAAGGAATGAATGAGTAAGTATGCAGAGCAGGAGACAGGCTGAGAAACGGGGACTGGCCAACGAGGCAATTACCTGTGGGCTCCCAGGGGACAACAAACACGTGAGACAGGGCAAAAGATGGAGAATTTAGCTTAGGACCCACCAGGAGGGGCAGGAGGAGGAGCCAGAGAGAAGGCAGTGCTGGAGGTAGTGGCAGGACAGAGAAAGCTGAGTCACAGTGGGTGGAGAGTCTGGGAGGGGCAGACAGTGATACCCAGAGCAGAGGAGGTGGAAGGCAAAGGCCAAGGAAAGGTGATGGAGAGGTCGCAGGAGAGTGGTCCCCACGTGGGTAGAATGTAAAGGCTAGACTGCAGGGGAGAAGGAAGAGGAGAGCTGAGGATGACGCTGTTATTGGGAGCAGCAAAGAACAGTGTGCAGTGAGGAAGGCTGGAGGGAAGGCAGAAGACTAGTCCCTCAAACTCAGGGCATCTTGCAACAGGTACGACAAAAGATGTAGCATACACACACCCATTTCCATTGCCACATCCATGGCAGACATTACTAATCAATCCAAGCACACTTTCTCAGTGATCATAGGCACATCTCAAACTCTCCACTGAGCTCTCCATACTATCACTCCCTGAGAAATGACTACCACTCTGCCACCCTGGCTCTGCAGACCCCTGACTCCCTAGCTTCTCCAGCAGCAGGGAACTCAACTAACTTCTAAACCAGCCCATCAGACCTTTAGGTAGTCTTGCTTATCACAGCATCCTGCCCTGGGAGTGGTTCCCAGTCACCAAGTTTGGACAGATTCTGGTTGGGGGTCAGCTTCCTCCCAGGCCCCCCACTCACCTACACACTGGCTCCACTGGGAATGTGGGGTGAAGCCCTGGGGGCAGCTGCAGCGATAGCCCCCCAGCTCGTTCTGACAGCCATGCTTGCAGCGATGAGGCCCATTGCATTCATCCACGTCTGTGAGATTGAGAAAGAGGACAAGAGGCTGGCCAGGCAGCCCCCAGGGGCACCCCCGAGGGCCTAGACCTCATCCAAGCCCAGTTCTACCTTTGCAGCCATGACCGGAGCTGTCCAGGGTGAAGCCTTGATAGCACTCACAGCTGAAGCTGCCTGGGGCATTGTGGCAGCGCCCACGGGTACCACATGGGCCAGGCTGGGCCAAGCACTCGTCATTGTCTGCAGAGGACAGAGAAGAGGGTGGTAAGGGCACCATGCTGCCGGGCCTACCACCTGATCAACTGTTCCAGACATACCTTAACCTCTCTGAGGCCTGAGTTTCCCCCACTGTGAAAGGAGATCCAGAACAGTGCCCACTTCACAGAAACGTCACTAACATTTGAGATCACACACAAATAGGACTTCGTTTGACTCTCTACCACCTCAACACTGTGTGACTTAGGGCAATTGACTTACCCTCTCCGTGCCTCAGCTTTACCAGCTGTAGTGTAGAGATGATAATATCTACCTCATTGTGTTTATAAGAATTAAATTAATCTAATCACATTAAGCACTGGGACAGTGCTCAACATAAAATTAACAAAGACCCTTTTCCTTCTCTGGGAAAATGACCTGGGGTAACCACTGCACCCTGTCCTCGTGGAAAGCTGAAAATTGTGGCATATCAGCCAGAGTCATGGACTGAATGTGTGTGGGTCCCCACCCACCTCACCACCACCACCAAATCCCCATGTTGAAACCCTAACCCCCAGAGTGATGGTATTAGAAGGCGAGACATTTGGGTGGTGATTAGGGTTAGATAAGGTCATGAGGGTGGGGCCCTCATGATGGGATTGGTGCCCTTGTAAGAGACATCAGAGAGATTACTCCTGTTCTCCCTCCCCTATGTGAGGAAGGCAGCTGTCTGCAAGCCAGGAAGAGCCTCACCACAAGCGGATCTTAATCTCAGATTTCCAGCCTCCAGAGCCGGCAATAAATGTCTGTTTTTTAAGCCACCCGGTCTATGATACTTTCTAATGGCAGCCTGAGCCAAGACAACCTAGTTACCAGGCAACATTGGCATGGTGGTCATGACCCACAGTGGTAAATTGCACTGGGACTAGGATCATGCAGAATGAACCACACATTTCTTAAAAAAGTGAAGTGAAGTTGCTCAGTCATGTCCAACTCTTTGCGACCCTATAGACTGTAGCATACCAGGGTCCTCTGTCCATGGGATTTTCCAGGCAATAGTACTGGAGTGGATTGCCATTTCCTTCTCCAGGGGATCTTCCCAACCCAGGGCTCGAACCCAGGTCTCCCGCATCGTAGACAGACGCTTTACCGTCTGAGCCACCAGGGAAGTGCAATCCTAATTTGAGCTTCCTTGAGTTTGGCGATTCTTTTATCATTTAATATTTTTTTTAATTAAAAAAATTATTTTTTTGGCCATACCATGTGGCATGCGGAATCTTAAATCCCTCAATCAGGGATTGAACCCACACCTCCTGTGGTGGAAGCACAGAGTCTGAAGCACTGGATTGCCAGGAAAGTCCTTACTTTTTAATTTTTTAAAATTTACCTTATTCAAATGAAGTTAATTTACAATGTTGTGTTAGCTTCTTGTATATAGCAAAGTGACTCAGTTATATATATATATATTTTTTTTCACATTCTTTTCCATTATGGCTTATTATAGGATACTCTATGCTATAGAATAGGACCTTGATGTTTATCTATTCTCTGTACTAAATTTGCATTTGCTAATCCCAAACTTCCCATCAATCTCTCCCCCACCCCATCCTCCTTGGGTACCACAGATCTGTTCTCTATGTTTGAGAGCCTGTTTCTATGTTGTAGATAGGTTCACTTGTGCCTTATCTTAGTTTCTGTGTGTTAAGTGATGTGATATGGTATATGCCTTTCTCTGTCTGACTTCACTTAGCATGACAGTCTCTAGGTCCATTTATGTTGCTGCAAATGGCATTATTTCACTCTTTTTCGTGGCTGTGTAGTATTCCACTACGTATACATATACATATATATACACACACACGTAGCACATCTTCTTCATTGAGTATGAAGATTCTCGACACCAGGCACATCCCTGTGGGAACCTAGAAGCTGTCTTGGGTACAGGAGGAATTGGGTATTCTAAGCCTTTGTGTGCACACGTGTACAGCTGCACACACACAGTTGCCACGTTAAGCGTGCTCACCTCAGGAAGGAAGGAAAGTGACTGAACAACAACAACAGAAAAAGGGGAATGCCTGTCATTTCGTGGCTGGAAATGCTCACTCCTTTACCAGATATGCACATGGCTCACCTCCTTCAAACCTTTGCTCAAATTTCCTCTTTCAGTGAGGCTTGTCATTAATTCTGTTTTAAAATTGTAGGCCTCCTAGTGATTCCTCTTCTGGGTGTGTTTATCCAAAGAAAATGAAAACACTAATTCGAAAAGATATCCACAGCCCCATGATCATTGCAGCATTATTCAGAATAGCCAAGAGCTGAAACAACCTAAGTGTCCAAAGACAGATGAAAAAAGAAAAATGTGTTACATGTGTACAATGGACTATTAGTCAGCTATAAAAAAGGAGATCCTGCTGTTCATGATAACATGGTTGGTTGGACCTTGTGAGTATTTTGCTAAGATGAAATCAGTTGGACAGAGAAAGACAAATGCCATATGATCCCACTTATATATGGAATCTAAAAACAAAATAAGAAAGCCAAGCTCACAGATACAGAGAATAAACTCATGGTTGTTAGAGAAGGGTTTTGGGGGGGTGAGTGAAAGGCGTTAAGGGGATCATAGGTACAAATTTCCAGTTAAAAATAAATGAATCATGGGATGTAATGTACAGCATGGTGACTGTGGTTAGTAATACTACAATGAATGAAATAGTGCCGTTTGCAGCAACATGGATGGATCTAGAGATTGTCGTACTAAGTGAAGTAAGTCAGACTGAGAAACACAAATATTATATGATATCACTTACACACGGAATCTAAAAAGATGACGTAAATGAACTCATTTATAAAACAGAAACAGACTCACAGACACAGTAAAAAAATTTATGGTTGCCAAAGGGGAAAAGGCGAGGGGGAGGGATGAATTAGTAGGAGTTTGGGATTAATATACACACCCTGCTGCTGCTGCTGCTAAGTCGCTTCAGTTGTGTCTGACTTTGTGCGACCCCAAAGACGGCAGCCCACCAGGCTCCCCTGTCCCTGGGGTTCTCCAGGCAAGAACACTGGAGTGGGTTGCCATTTCCTCCTCCAATGCATGAAAGTGAAAAGTGAAAGTGAAGTTGCTCAGTCGTGTCCGACTCTTAGCGACCCCATGGACTGCAGCCCACCAGGCTCCTCCGTCCATGGAATTCTCCAGGCAAGAGTACTGGAGTGGGGTGCCATTGCCTTCTCCGAATATACACACCCTACTATATATAAAATAGATAACCAACAAGGACCTACTAAATATTCACAAAGAACTCTACTAAATATTCTGTAATAACCTATATGGGAAAAGAATATGAAAAAAAATAGATAAGTATATATGTACACATGTGGTGTACATGTGGTGGCTCAGTGGTAAGGAAGCCACTTGCCAATGCAGGAGATGCAGGTTCAACCCCTGGGTTGGGACAGAAACAGCAGAAGGAAATGGCAACCTACCCTAGTACTCTTGCCTGGGAAATTCCATGGACAGAGGAGCTTGGTGGGCTATAATCCATGGGGTCACAAACGAGTCGGGCACAACTTAGCGACTTAATCACCCTGTGTATAACTGAATCATGTCCTATACCCTTGGGGTCTAGAACAGGATGAAGCAAACTGCTTCTGTAAAGGACCAGGTAGGAAATATCATTTACCCTATTGCAACTACTAGGTTCTGCTGTTGTAGCAAAAGCAGCCACAGACATGTAAATGAATGGGCATGGCTGTGTGCCAATAAAACTTTATTGACAAAAGCAAGCAGGGGGCTGGGCTTGACCTGGGGGCTGGAGTCTGCTGATTTCTGGTCTAGAGCACTGCCTAGTACACAGGTGTTCAGTATCTGTTAGCTGAGTTCATGGGAGCCCAAACAAAGCCACCTGTGACTGGGCTCAGCCCTTGGGGGAGATATGGTTCTCCCAGGTCACAAGACACTAAGAAGTGATTGGTGTGGACTGTATAAGCCCCTTGGCTTTTAGGAGCAGCCTGGAGAAGCCCTAAAAGACAGACTCAGCACACCAGAGGTGAGGATAGGTGTCCTGGGCCAAGGTCAGAGAGACTCCTGAGGGTGGCCTCCTAGGTTCCTAGGGCAAGGAAGAAGACTGAGGTCCAAGACACCACTAGGATGTAAACAGCGACAGAACAAGCACTTTGATCACCCCTGTGTCCCTGACATCTGGCCCACACTGTGCCTTTGCTTCTTATCTGGTGAAAGCTGGGGTCATGCTGCCAGGGAGGGCTGAGGGGACTCACCAAAGCAGGCCTGGTGGTGCTGGGTGAAGCCAGGGGGACAGCGGCAGGTGAAGGCACCGATGGTGTTGACGCAGAAGAACTGGCAGTTGTGCTGCCTGGAGGAGCACTCATCCAGGTCTGTGACACAGAAGGTCCCAGAGGGCTCAGGGTAGGGCCTGCCGGGGCTGGGGGCTTCCCAGGGGAGATGCCCTGGAGACAGAAGCTCACCCCATGCAACGGGAGGGGGAGCCCCTGAGGAGGACAGGGACAGAGCCCCATGGGCCGTGGGTGTGGGAAGAGGGATGTCACCTCGGCAGATCCTGCCGTTCTCCTCCAGCAGGTAGCCACGGGGGCAGGCACACAGGAAGCTGCCCTCAGTGTTTTTGCAGAGGAAGGGACATGGCGTGGGGGCCTGGCTGCACTCATCCACATCTAGACGGGACACAGCACTCAGGAGGGTCAGACAGACATTCCTGGGGGCTCAGGGGTGGGGTTCTCCACCCAGGCCCAGTTGAGGCCTCTTTCCCAGACCCTAGACAACCAGAATCTGTGGGCTTAACCAAGGAACCAGCATTTTTTTCTGCAAAAAGCGAGAGAGTAAATATATTTGGCTTTGTGGTCTTAATTCCAACTACTCAACTCTTTGTAGCAGGAAAAACAGCCACTGTATGAGAAGACAAACAGGCATGGCCGTGTGACAATAAAACTTTATTAACAAAACAAGCAGAGGGCCGGATTCAGCCTTTGGGCAGGAGTTTGCTGACCCTGATTTAGATGAACCCCTGCTACACAATGTAATTGAAAATCTTAGGATGCACCAAATAACAGGAGAAAAGCGGCCCAAATAGAGTCGGGTGGAGGAAAGAAACGAAGCTGCTTTGCTTTCTGGACTTGGTTTTCTCATGGAAGTGTGTGCCAGGTGCTGTAAGGAGAGGCTCAGAGAAAGGGGCGGGGGGCTCACCTAGGCAGGCTGTGGCAGTGGTGTCAGGCGCGTACCCAGCCTGGCAGTGGCAACGGAAGGAGCCAAGGCTATTGATGCATTCACCATGAGGGCACAGGTGAGGGAGCACACGGCACTCATCCACATCTGAGGACAAGCAGGGCTTGGCTGGGGCTACCCACCTTGGTCACTGGGACACGCCACCTCCCTCGGGTCCACCAGCACTCCCCTGGGAGGTAAGGCCAGCCCTTGCTTCCCCGCCCTGCACCCCAGAGCTCGAGACCCAGCCCCTGTGATCCCCACACTCAGGCTTATGAAGCTCCTCCTACTGGATGCTGAGAGCCCTCAGGGTGGAGGACACATAGCCTCACCAGCAACACCTCATCAGGACACCCCAGACACATACATGGAAGCAAAGATGGACATGCCAGTCACCTGCTTAGATGCTTCTACAGAATCACAAGGGCACACACTCGTGGGTTTCTCTGGGTCAGACACGCACACTCGCTCACACGTGCCCATCCTCATAGATGCTTATCAGAATCCTGAACCAGCTCACTCCTTCTCATCCACTTTCTGGTGTGAACTCCCCACCCAGCCTCACCCTCAACAGCACACACACACACACACACACACATGCTAACAAGCTCGCACACATAACACACACCAGCTCACATGCTCAACTAGCTTGCACTCATAGGAGAGGCACACCAGCTCACACACTCTCACACACTAAGGAGCCCCCACACACCCAGAACAAAGGACACACACACACATACACACACACTTTGGTTCACACACCTGCTCACCCATCCACCCAAGTTCATGCACACACACTCACAGAGCGACGAACAGGCTGTGGTTCACACTGGTCCACCCACCCGCCAGCACAGAGATGCATACACACTGGTTCACACACACCAACACTGGCCGCGGCACAGGCACACGACAGAGAACAGTACCCACCTCGGCCGTCGGCAGTGTAGCCGGAGCCGTGGGGGCACAACTTCCGGTGGGCAGACGTGCCAGGTAGCGGACAGGGCTCGCAGCCGGGGCCCCAGCCGCGGCCGCCCCCGCAGCAGCACTCGGCCCTGGTGACCGCCTCACCCCTGCTGGACTGAGCCTGGCACGTGGCCTGCAGCACCTCAGAGAAGCAGGGCCCCTGCCGGATGTCTGGGGAGAACAGGTGGAGATGACGGGCGGGAGGAACAAGCCATCCATCCAGGCTCCCCTTCCCCAAGGGCATCGGCGGTGCTGAGAATCTACATATAGGTTCCAGCATCTCCAACACGACTGCGCATGTCCACTGCGTGGCGGCTTCTAAACTGTGGTCGCCCAGCACTGTGGGTTTTTTCCCCCGCTTTGGGTGCATTACGCAGCATGGAAGATCTTAGTTCCCCAACCAGGGATCAAACCCTAGCTCCTTGCAGTGGAAGCGTGGAGTCTTAACCAGGGGACCACCAGGGAAGTCTGCCCGCCCCCTTCTCGCCCTGGCCTAGCGCTGTGAAACGCCCTCTGGCGGCTGGGGCTGGACTGTGGCAGAACCTAGAGACCCCAAATCCGAGGCGTAGCCCCTGGGCTGCAGATGTGGGCGGCTTTCTGAGGTCAAACGGCAGCATCCCTCTGGCCGCAGGGAGAACGGATGGTCAAGGGGTAGCGTGGAGGCAAAAGGTTGTGGCCTCCAGGACAGACAGTGGGGCCAGAGCAGAGAGGTGATGTCCACGGAGGTGGGGAGAAGGTCATCAGATTACTTGGGGAGGCTGGCTTGGGGGTCCGGGTGGGAAGCAGGGCATCACTGAGATGGGGTTCAGGGAGCAGGTACTGAACTTGCTCTGGGGTGAGCTGCATCTGGGGGTCATGGAGGCTGGGGTGGTACGGGAGGCAGCTGGATACACCCCCTTGGCCTGAAGCTGAGGGGTGGAGACTGTGCTCCAGGAGCAGAGTGTGTAGAGAGAAGGCGACAAGGACACTGGGGACCAGGACAGATAAGTCGCCCGGACACCTGGTTCCACTGGGTCGCCCTCTAGGTTTAGCCCCACGAAGTGGTGAACTTGGGGAGGGCCTCTTCCTGGGTGTAATGATAGGGTAGTGGGGACATGCCCTCATCTTTCGGGGGGGTGACCGAAGGGACAAAGGGAAGCTGGGGGCGTGCGATGAACACATGTGTCTGGACTGGCTGGGTAACCCCCTTGGTGCCCCCGACCCTGTCCCCGCCTCAGGTAACTCCCGGGTGGTGGTGCCACACTGGGACTTTGTCACACTCACCCTGGCACTTGGTGAGGCTGGGGCTGGGCTGGTAGCCCTCGTCACAGTCACAGTGGAAGCTGCCCACGGTGTTGATGCAGTGGCCATTGGCACAGGGGCTGGGCTGGGCACGGCATTCATCATCATCTGAGGCAGGAGGGATAAGGCAGGCCGGCAGGGAGGCAGGGAGGCCAGAGTCCTCTGACCTGGCCTCCACCTCCAGGGTCCATGTCTGCCCTCCACCTCCAGGATCCATGTCTACCTCTTCGCGTGCCCTCTGGCTTTGAACTCTCTTGTCTGTGGTGGGATAGGGTGGGGAAGCCCTCTGTACCTGTGCAGCCCTCCCTGGAGCCTGGCTGGGGCCTCATGCCTGGGGGGCAGATGCAGGCGAAAGTGCCAATGAGGTTCTTGCACAGCATTCCCCGGGCGTGGCAGTCTTGCTCACCGTCTGCACACTCGTCCACATCTGTGGGTGACCATGGGTTGATGGTGCTCGTGGCTCAGCTCCAGGCTGTGAAAATCTGGACTCTCCCACCCTACAATGGCCTCCCAGAGAGGTACCTGAAGCACTGCCCACTGTCCATTCCTCCCCCACCTATCCCAGACTTCCTGGGAAGTCAAGTGGGAGGGGATGGTCAGGACTGCCCCAAACACCTGCATCCCCTGCCCACATCAGGGTCTCTGAATCTGTATGACCTTCACCATGGTCCCTGGAACATTGACCCTGAAACAGCCCTTGAGGGACCAAGTCCCAGGCCAGGGTTTCTACCCTCTACACTATGGACATTTGGGACTCGAAAATTCTTTGTGGTGGGAGGCTCTTCTGTCCAGTGTAGGATACTGAACAGCAACCTTGGCCACCCGATGCCTGTAGTAACCCCCACCTCTATTCAACTGTGACAATAAAAAGTATCTCCAGACATTTCCACATGTCCCCAGGGGGGAAGGGAACAGTCACTGTCCCCACTGTGCCAGCCCATTCAGGGCATGTCCAGTCACCACCAGAGAGGCCTCCTGAGCCACAGTCCTGTTCTGTTAGACTGAGGAGATGCTCCCCTTTCATAAAAATACAGAACCACCCCTCACAAAAGAGCACCCATTGCACCTCACTTGTCTCAGCTCTCCCGTCACTTTATCACTTAGTACTCATTCCCACTCTTGGAGGCACAGCTCTTATTTCTTCATTTTCTCTCGGGACCGAAGTATGGCGAGCCCCAGCGCCCTGTCTATCCGCCACCTGCCTGTGCGGGTCCTACCTCGGCACATGGCCCCATCCTCTCGTAACGCATAGCCGACTGGACAGGTGCACACGTAGGAGCCCTCGGTGTTGTGGCAGCGGAAGGCACAGAGCAGGGGGTTCAGGGAGCACTCATCAATGTCTGGAAAGGCCAGTGGAGGTGCCGGGTGGGTGGGGTCTGCCTGCAGGACCTCCTCTCCCTTTCTCAGGTCAGCCCCCATTAGCCTCCGTTTCACAGCCCCAGGTCTGGGCAGGCCAAGCCTTACCCTCGCAGGTCATCATGGGACCAGGTTCAAAGCCATCTGCACAGGCACATTCGAAGCCTCCTATGACATTGGTGCAGGTGCCTCCCCCACAGGGGTGCCCGATGGAGCACTCATCTGTGTCTGCGGTGGGGAGGTAAGGGGGTGGTCAGGGCCTTCAGGGAGCCCCCACCCTTGACATGATCCTGTCTGCCTCCTGCTGAGTGTCTACAGACTGGACAGGGCTAGATTTGCCGCATCAGGGCTGGACTCGGGGCAGAGGCATTCCGTAAGTGAATACGTGAATGAGGGACTTCCTGGTGGCCCGGTGGCTAAGACTCTGCGCTCCCACTGCAGGACACCCGGGTTCCATGCCTGGTCAGGGAACTAGATCCCACATGCCGCAACTGAGTTCACATGCAACAAAGAGTTCACACACCATAACTAAGATCCTGCGTGCCGCAACTAAGACCTGATGCAGCCAGTTAAATAAATATTAAAAAAGAAATAGTAAAAGCTTTAAAAATAGGTGAATGTAAGCTAGTGAATGAATGAGCAAGAGAGTACGTAAATGAATCAATGAATAAGTGTGAGAATGTGTGAATAAGTGAATAGGTGAAAGAGTAAATAAATGAATAACTCTGCAAATGCATGAATGAATGAGTGAATAAGCGAGTAAACATTGGTGAGATGGACAGGTGGGTGTGCAGAGTGATAGCAGCTGAGAGGCGGGATGCTCCCTTGGGTGGCATGTGCCCTCCCCAGCTCCTTCCTTTCCTGGGAAGCAAGCTGGGGTGGGCTAGTCCCTCACCCACGCAGCTGACACCCGTGAAGTCCAGGCTGTAACCAAAGGGACACTCGCAGCGGAATGAGCCATCGGTGTTGACGCAAAGGCCATTAGTGCAGACGCCAGGGGTCTCCGCACACTCGTTTACATCTGCAAGCAGCAGGGGTTGCAGGCCTCTGTCACACCCTGGCCACAATCAGGGTCTCTTCCTTCCCTTCAAGGAGGTGGGCGGGGGGCGGTGTCCAGGGCCACCCATGGGTCAAGGAGGGAACCTGAGACTGGGGAATCAGGACAGAGCTCAGACAGGGCTGGGAAGGAATGCAGGAGGCTGCTGTGGCCTCGGGGGCTCTCAGCACTTGGGTGAGAAGCTCACCTTCCCTGGAGTCATCTGGGCCTGGGACTGCCCCGTGGCCAAAGGGACACAGCTCCTGAAAGGCGACTGGACACCAAGAGGGGAAGGGAGGTGAGGGTCTGTGGCCAGGTGCAGTCCCCAGCATCCCCTGTGTGTGGGGAAGGCTGGAGAAGAATTGAAGGAGAGCAGACAGGGGAGGGGCAGGGGGCAGGCAGGAAGGACCAGGGAGACTGGGCAGGGGGGCCCTCACCACTGCCTTCCTGGGGACACAGCTCGCAGGGGTCGTTCCAGCCCTCGCCGGGCCTCTGGCTACAACAGCACCGGGCCTTGGTGGTGTTGAAAGCTTTGGGTACTGAGCACTTTCCGGCCTCGAAATGGGTAAAGCAGAAACTCTGCCGTGTGTCTGTGGGGGTGATTCCCCAGTGAAACTGCTAGAAGGGCCAGCCACCCCCAGTTCTTGTGAATGGGGTGGTCCTGACCCTACCAGCAGCCAATCAGAACAGTTCAGGATTACTCCGTGGTGATTGGTTCAGGGACGAACATGTGACCCACCCTGGGCCAATGAGGGTCGGTCCTGGGGCTTTTGCTGAGAATCTGAGAATCCTTTCCAGCAACACCCCACATTCACAGAATCTGAGAATCCTTTCCAGTAACACCCCACATTCACAGCTGTGGGAGTCATCCCAAGTTAGCAGAATGGTCAAACCTAGCCATGTAATTCTTGGATCAGAATCCCCTTCTTGGAGAGGCAAAGCAACTCATTCCAAAGAACCAGAGGACCCCAGACTTCAGACCCCAAATTCTCATTACTGACACCCATTCCCTAGCCTGAGCCTTCACTGACGTGATTCGGCTTTACAGACTGAGGAGTTTGGCTCACCACTGGTTCCCAGAATGACAAATACTGGTCGAGTTGCCCTAACCTGGGAGAGAAGAGACCAGCTCAACCCAGGTGAAGCTAGCCCACACTGGACAAGCCTCCTGGAGACCCACACAAGAAACTGCAAGTCCCCTTTATGGGTGATGTAGCTTTTCCCCCACCCCACTCCCACCTCTTCCCTCAGCCTGAGTGCTCCCTGGCTCCAGACTCACCAAAGCAACGGTGCCCGTTGTCAGACAGGACAAAGTCAGGCGGGCAGAGGCAATCGAAGCTTCCGGCACTGTTGGTACAGGTGCCAAAAAGGCACAGGTTGGGCTCTTCGGAGCACTCGTCGATGTCTGGAGGGGCAGGGACATGAAGTGAGGGGGGATGCATCAGGCCTTCCACGGGTGGGGCAGCGTCAGCTGCTGGGAGGGGCAGAAGGAGTGGGGGCCCATCCCGGGAGGATCCAGGGACTGTTGCGGGGTGGGGTCCCCAGGGCTCAGGATAAGCCAGAGCTCCAGGTAGGCAATGTGTGTGTGTGTCTCTCTCCTAGAAGGTGTCTCCAAGGTAGAGGTCATGGTCAGGAAAAGTTCATCATTAGAGACTAAATTTGTACAGAGCTAACCAAGACTGGTCCCCTGAAGAAGGGAATGGTAACCTACTGCAGTATTCTTGCCTAGGAAATCCCATGGACAGGGGAACAACTGTAGTTCATGGGTTCGAAAAGAGTCAGACATGCCTGAGTGACTAAACCGCCACCAACCAAGACTGGGTAACATTAGCCTACGGTGGATGGAGTTAGCTCACATTATACTAGACTAGTCCATCTGCTAAGGCCAGACTGGCCCAGGTTATCCCAGGTTGCACAAGCCTAATCCAAGTGAATGAATGGTGGTCAGGCCAGACTGCTCCAGATTAGCATGGAATATACAAGTCACCCAGGTGTGGAATAATGCCGGAGCTCAGGTCAGACCAGTCCTCGACCATCACTCATCGAGTGATGAATTCCACGTTTGGGCCAGTGAGACCCACACCCATGCCCATATCATGGGATTCATGAGGAAGCCTGAGGGCCCCAGAGAGACCTGAGCTGAGAGACCATCTTAATAACAGTAAAAGTGTATGGAGCTGCATTGAGCACTGTGCTAAGAGCATCTTGTGTGTGTATGTGATTCGGTTTTATTTTTTAATTTTTGGCTGCATCACAGGCATGTGGGATCCTAGCTCCTTGACCAGGGTTCGAACCCACGTCCCCTGAGTTGGAAGCGAGGACTCTATACCACTGAACTACCAAGCTCAGTTCAGTTCAGTTCAGTTCAGTCGCTCAGTTGTGTCTGACTCTTTAAGGTAGTCCCCTAAGTGCATCTTTTCACTCACCACCAGTCCAGCTGGCATTCCCATTTTACACATGGAGGAACAGAGGCCCAGGGGTGCCCTCCCCTCCCGGCCCCAGAGCTGGGAGGTGAGGCCAGGTACTCACCGACACAATGGTCGCTCTGCACCTGGAAGCCTGGGGGACAAATGCAGCGGAAGGAGCCCTCGAGGTTCTGGCAAGTGCCTGGCAGGCAGGTTCCCGGAAGGCTGAGACACTCGTTGGTGTCTGTGGAGAGGAGGAGGAGGGGTCTCAGCACTAGCTGGGGGGCAGGGACTCGCCTGGGGCTGAGACCAGCAGCTATGGTCACAGCATAATGGCTGAGGGCCCCCAGACAAGCCTTCCTGGATCCAGAGGAAGGGCTGAGCCTTGGGAAAACAAAGACATCTGGAGAAGAATATTCTGGGTCCTGGTGGGGGTTATAAATGGAGCCAGGTGTTTTCCAGGGAAAGGGGGAGTGAAGTTCCTAATCTCAAGCCACTTGCAGACCCCTTTCATGCTTTCCTTGTCATCCACGCAGCTCCTCTATTATTTCATGCATCATAAAACTTGGATTTTTAAGACAGTCATTCTCTAAACCACAAACCTGGTGAAAACATGGGTGTGGTATGCTGGTTCTGTCTCTTTTTATACCTTAAAATAAATGTATGGTTATGAAATGGAGTCATGCAGTCTCAAAAGTACCAACTGCAGGTCAGCTTGGAGCAGGGGCTGGCTGAGATGGCTTCAGCACCATGGTGAAGGAATGGCAACCCACTCCAGTATTCTTGCCTGGAGAATTCCATGGACAGAGGAGCCTAGCGGGCTACCGTCTATGGGGCCGCAAAGAGTCAGACATGACTGAGTGGCTAACACACACACACACCATAGTGAGACTCACCTATGCAGTTCTTCCCATCACTTGTGAGCTCAAAGCCATCCTTGCAGAGGCAGTGGAAGGAGCCAGCCGTGTTGAGGCACTGGCCAAATCGGCACACCTGCCCCACCATGGTGGTGCACTCATCCATGTCTGCAGAGGGAAGATGGGTCAGCAGGGTTACCCACAGAGCCTAAGGCTCTGAGCGTCCCTTTCACTTCTATTCAAAAATTGACTTCACGGCTGTGACTTCAATTTACTGAGCACTTGGATGCCAGTTGTATATTAACTCTCCAACTATCCTATGAAGCAGACACCAGTATTTTCTAATATGAGCACTGTAATGCTATGAATTTGCCTATAGGTCCTACCTTAGCTGCATCCCACAAATTTTATGTTGTATTTTATTTTCATTTAATTCAAAATGTTTTCTAATTTTCCTTATGATTTCTTCTTTTATCTGTGGGTTCTTTAGGAGTACATTGCTTAATTTCCAAATATTTAGGGATTTTCTAGAGATCTTTTTGTGACTGACTACTACAATAGTTTAATTCCATTACATCTGAGACCCTACCTTGTGTAACCTCAATTAAAAAAAAAAAACTGTTTTATGGCCCAGAATATGATCTTTCCTGGTGAATGTTCATGTACACCTAAGAATAGTGTATATTCTGGAATGCTCCATAAATATCATTTGGGTCTAGGTGGTTCATAGTACTGTTGAGGTGTTTTATATTCTTTCTTACTGATCTACTTTTCCCTCTATTACTGAGGGAGGAGAGAGTTGAGGTCTCTAACCATAACTGTGAGTTTGTCTATTTCATTTTTAGTTCTGTCAATTTTTACTTCTTACCTTTTGAAACTCATTATTAGCTGCATAAGCATTTATGATTGTTATGTCTTCTAAGAGAACTGACTCCTTATAATACATACACTGATTCTATTTCTGGTAATATTCTTTGTCCAGAAGTCAGTCTGATCTGATATTAAGATAGGTAGGTACTGCTGCTGCTGCTAAGTCGCTTCAGTCGTGTCCGATTCTGTGCAACCCCATAGACGGCAGCCCACCAGGCTCGCCCGTCCCTGGGATCCTCCAGGCAAGAATACTGGAGTGGGTTGCCATTGCCTTCTCCAAATATTCTTTGTCCAGAAGTCAATTTGATTGATATTAAGATAGGTAGGTACTACTATTCTATAAGTCTCCTTTTCACAGAGGAGGAAAGTAAAGCACAGACAGGTTAAGTGACTTGCCTAGGGTCACATAGCTGGCAGATGGCAAAGCTGGGATTTGAACTCTTACCACTTGAACTCGTAATCTACACTTTGAACCACGGTACTAAATTACCAGCATCTTGCTTTCACTGTTCACCTTCCTCTCTGTATCGGCCATCTCCTTCTTATCAACCTGAGTGTAAGCTCTAGGAAGGGGCCCCTGGCACCTAACAACTGTAGGGGTTTGGAGAACTTTGTGGTTAACTAGTTTTTAATCTCCTGAGGTTGTTTTACTGAAGGTGTCCCCAGGTCGAGATCCTTCATTTCAGAGAGGTGGTGCCTCTCAAGCCAAGGATCAGCTTTTCAGTGGGGGTGCACTGAGGCTGGGCAGCTCACCCACACAATCTCCGTTGTGTGCTGCCACAAAGCCGGGGAAGCAGAGGCAGTTGTAGGAGCCGACAATGTTCTTGCAGGTCCCATTTCCACACGGCTGCCGGTCACACTCGTCGACATCTGCCAGAGCAAAGGCCCCGACCCCTGGCCAGCTCACCCAGGGCAACAGGCAGCTTGGGGACTGAGGGCCTGACTGGACCCAGCCCCCTTCTCCAGTACCCAGCCCTGCCCACATGGATGGGAAATATATCCTTGGTACTATTTACTACCCCCATTTTACAGATGAGAAAACTGAGGTGCAGGGAGGTGAGTAAGTTATTCACCCCAGGTGTCAGGGGCCAGGACTCAAACTTGTGAGTCAATGAACCAGGATGGGCGGAAGCACCAGCCCCACCCCAGGGGAGGTATAGACCCATGGCCTCCTCATGGCCTGGCCATTGAGGCGGGAGCAGGTGGGCGCTCTCACCCATGCACAGGGTCTGGTCCGCTGAGGCCCGGAAGCCACGGTGACACAGACACATGTAGCTGTCCACTGTGTCCATGCAGTCGCCATGGCTACAGGCATTCGGGATCTCTCGACACTCGTTCCGTCCTGAGGGAGGGCAGGCAGCACAGTGTCCCCAGGGCTCCCACCCACAGCATGTCCTGAGCCGTCACATGCTGCAGTTGGGGGAGCCCGACCCTGCGGGGAAGCTCCCCATGTGAGCTGTTGCCCCAGGGGAGACACTTCACCTCCCATTTCATCCTCACGACTCCCCCATTAACAGATGCCCTCGGCACCCCCACCCCAAAGTACAGCCAAGGTGGCAACTCCAGCGATTAGGACTGTGCGCTTCCACTGCAGGGGGCATGGGTTTGATCGCTGGTCCGAGAACTACGGTCCCTCTTGTAAAGTGACATGGCCAAAAAAAAAAAAAAAAAAAAACCGCAGCCAAGGAGCAAAGTCCGGACAGGACCATGCCCTACCCGAGTCCCAGCAGGAGACAGAGTCTGGCTTTGTCCTACTCCCTCACCTCCCGACTATGTCCCCACTTACCCACGCAAGCCCCGCCCGGCGACAGCTTGTACCCTTGGGCGCACTCGCAGCGGTAGCTGCCAGCGATGTTGACACAGTCGGCATTCTGCTGGCAGGGGTTCTCCCCGCTGGTGCACTCATCCACGTCTGGGGAGTACAGCCAGCCAGGTGGGGGCAGTGAAAGAAAATCTTTCCTGCAGAATCAAACCCTAAATCCAGCCCCCTCCCCCTGGTTTTTCCAGAAGCAGCTAGAACCACACGGAGGGGGGTGACACAGGATGGAGCCCCTTGGAAAGCTGTTAGCCCCATAGGCAGAGGGGGAAACTGAGATTCATGGAATTTAAATGACTTGCCCAGAGAGGACAGGGTGGGAGAAGGACCAGGATCCCACCTGGGGGTGGGGGTAGGGGGGTGGCAGCACCTTCGCAGACCAGCAGCAGACTGTTGTAGCTGAAGCCCGCAGGGCACTCGCAGCGGAAGCTCCCGATCTGGTTGATGCAGACGCCGCTGGCACAGATGGCGGGGATCTCCCCGCACTCGTCAATGTCTGGGGGAGGTCACCAGCCATCAGGGGCAGTCCAGCCCCTGGCGTCGTCTAGGGACCCTGACCTAAGAGATCGTGCCACTGGGGAGGACTTGTGTGTCCACAAGCGAGCCTTCAATTGAAAAATTCTGCCGTGGCTAACCTAGAACTGCTGACAGCAGAAAGAAATTAGAACGTGAGAGGGAAGGCAGAAGGGGAGAGGGCATCTTTCTCAACAAAAGTGCACATTGGCTGTGACCCAGCACATTTGTGTGTGTGTGTGTGTGTGTGCGTGTGTGTGCAAGACTGCTATTCTGGGGTCTCTGGAATGAAGCAGCCCCATGTGTCAGCAGGAGGTTGCATGAGAGGACCTGCGATGACATTTAGCAAGAGACCAGAAACATCAAAGGAGGAATGGATGACAAAATGTGGTCTCTCCAGACTTCCCTGGTGGTCCAGTCATTAAGACTCTGTGCTCCCACTGCAGGGATCACAGGTTCGATCCCTGGTCAGGGAAGAGCCTGCATGCCACGTGGTCAAAAAAAAATGTTGCTATCTGTTTTACCACCACAATATTGTAAAGTAATTATCCTCTAATTTTTTAAAAAAGGATAAAAAATGTGGTCTTTTCATACAAGAGAATACGATTCAGCCTGAAAAAGGGGTGAAGCACTGACACTCACTACAATGTGGTTGAACCTTGAAAACATGAAGCTTAATGAGAGAAACCAGTCCCCACAGAACAAACACCGTATGATACCATTTATATGAAATGTCCAGAACAGACACATCCAAAGAGACAGAAAGCAGACTAGTGGTTGCTGGGGGCCTGGGGGAAGAGAGAATGAGGAATGATTGTTTATAGGGACGGAGTTTCTTTTTGTGTGCAATGCAACGCTCTAAACTTGAATTGAAGTGATGGAGCACAACTCTGAGAATATACGAAAACCCACTGAACTGTGCACTTTTTCTTTTTCCCTTTGACCACACCTCATAGCATGTGGAACTTTCTAGACTAGGGATCAAACCCATGCCCCCTTCAGTGGAAGGACAGAGCCTTAACCCCTGGATCACCAAGGAAGCCCCTGAACTGTGCACTTTTGATGGGTGAAGTGTATGGTGTGTGAATTATATCTCAGGAGAGCTGTTGTTTTATTTATATGAGATCCTGGAATCTGCCTAAGTGTCCATCCACGGGGAACTGACTTATGACCTGGGATGTGTCCATACTTGGAATACTACAAAGTAGGATGTAGGAGGAAGCAGTCCTGTGTGTAGTAACCTGGCTGGTTCTTCACGACTCTTTTCTGGGGGGAAAAAGAAAGGTTTTTTTTTTTTTTTTTTTTTTTTGTCCTACAGACAATATGTGGGAAAGCATAGGATTTATGTCCAACTCCCAGAAAATAATGCCTACATTTTCAATGGGGGGAACCTCAATATGTGTTTAAATGCATGAAGAAGGCACTAGAAAGAAGTACTCCAGGAATAAAGCACGAGTTGTATCTCAATAAAGCTGTTGTTTATAAAGAAGAACCTGGAATCAGCCTAAGAGTGCACTGGGGGACTGATTTACGACCTTGAACCCTTGAGAGAGGGGGAAAGAGACTGAGATTTGAAGGGGTGGCTGGAAGGGAATCAGATCTCATCTGCTCTGTTCCAGTTGTTGAAAGTAAGGAGAGGGACTTCCCTGGTGGTCCAGGGACTAAGACTCCAAGCTCCCCATGCAGGGGCCAGGCTTCCATCCCTGGTCAGGGAATGGATCTCGCATGCTGCAACAAAGAGCGAAGATCCTTTGTGCCACGACTAAGACCCAGTGCAGCCAAATTAATTACTTAATTAATTTTTTAAAAAAGGAAATAAGGAGAATACATCCATGGGATGAAGACAACTGAAAGTAGGTTCATCAATTAAATACCGCACAGCTGAAATTTAGCATTCAGGTACAAGACCTCATTTAACTTTGATCCATGCTGCAACATGGGTAAATCTTGGGAACATTATGCTGAGTGAAATAAGCCAGACATATAATAAAAGGACTCTTGAGAGTCCTGTGGATTGCAAGGAGATCAAACCAGTCAATCTTGAAGGAAGTTCAGTTCAGTTCAGTCGCTGAGTCGTGTCCGACTCTTTGCGACCCCATGGACTGCAGCATGCCAGGCTTCCCTGTCCATCATCAACTCCCAGAGACAACTCAAACTCATGTCCATCAAGTCAGTGATGCCATCCAACCATCTCATCCTCTGTCGTCCCCTTCTCCTCCCGCCTTCAATCTTTCTCAGCATCAGGGTCTTTTCCAATGAGTCAGTTCTTCCAATCAGGTGGCCAAAGTATTGGAGTTTCAGCTTCAGCATCAGTCCTTCTAATGAATACTCAGGACTGATTTTCATGGCAAATAGATGGGGAAACAATGGAAACAGTGAGAGACTTTATTTTCTTGGGCTCCAAAATCACTGCAGATGGTGACTGCAGCCATGAAATTAAGACACTTCCTCCTTGGAAGAAAAGCTATGAGACAGCATATTAAAAAGCGAGACATTACTTTGCCAATAAAGGTCCATCTAGTCAAAGCTATGGTTTTTCCAGTAGTCATGTACAGATGTGAGAGTTGGACTATAAAGAAAACTGAGCACCGAAGAATTGATGCTTTTGAACTGTGGTGTTGGAGAAGACTCTTGAGAGTCTCTTGGACTGCAAGGAGATCCAACCAGCCAATCCTAAAGGAAATCCTGAAGGAAATCAATCCTGAACATTCAATGGAAGGACTGATGCTGAAGCTGAAGCTGCAGTACTTTGGCCACCTGATGCAAAGAGCCGACTCATTGGAAAATACTCTGATGCTGGGAAAGATTGAAGGCAGGAGGAAATGGGGCAACAGAGTATGAGGTGGTTGGATAGTATCACCAACTCAATGGACATGAGTTTGAGCAAACTCCAGGAGATAGCAGAGGACAGGGAAGCCTGGTGTGCTGCAGTCCATGGGGTAGCAAAGAATCGGACACAAAACTTAGCGACTGAACAGCAGCAGCAAACAAAAAGGACAAATACCATATGATTCTGTTTCTGTGACATAAAATTTACGGAGACCACAGTTCTCCATAAATTGTGGACCTCCACCACAGACCTCCACCACAGTTTGAAAGTAGAATGGGGGTTCCCAGGAGCTGGGGGAAGGGGTGGGGAGTCAGTGTTTATGGGAACAGAGTTTCAGTAGGGGAAGATGACAAAGTTCTGGGGATGAATGGTGGGGATGGTTGCACGATGGTATGAATCTGTTTATTGTTACGAATTGGACACTTAAAAATGGTTAAAATGGCCAATTTTCTGTTATGGGTATTTTAACAGAATGTTTAAAAATGAAGAACAATTTACTAAAAATACTCTCTGCTTTAATTTAAAAAAAAAGAAAAAAAAGGAAAAAAAAGGAGCAGGATTGAGGGGCAGGATTCCTGGCCGAGGGAGATGGAAGAGCGAGGGTGTGGGGTAGAGGAGAATGGAAGGGAAAGAGTTGTGGGGGAGGGGAAAAGAGGGGGCAGGGCTCAGGGCACAGAGTGACCAGGGGCTCCAGGCAGTGGCAGGGGGGAGAAGGGGGCATGGAGGTCACTCACCAAGGGGCTTCCCTGTGTGGATGTCGATGACGAACCCGGGAACCTGGTTTCCACACAGGATCTGGTAATCCACTGTGCAAAGGAAAACAGGGGAGTGGGGGCTGAGGCTGCAGCCCTGCTAGGAGGACCCCTCCTCTTGTCTCTCTGATCACCTGGTCCATCCCTGTAGCCCGGTGCTCACGTGGCCTCTGATAACTCCCTCCACGCTAAACAGCACCGGGAGGGTTACAGGCCCCTGTGCAGTGTGATCTTCCAACACGTAGGCAATTCTCTTCTCTCTGTGAGTGCCACCAGCCACACCCCACCATCCTCACCATAAAATGCAGACTCTACAGTCTGGACCTCCAGACCTTCCTCTCTCCCTCAGTCTCACCTTTCTGCCAACAGGAACTCTTGCCCTCCTGTTACCCTGATTTCATTACACATCTGGATATTCCTGCTGTTACGCTACCATAACTTTGCACATACTGTTCCCTTTGCTGTTCTCTAGCACAGTCTGCTTCAGCCTTGAGGACTCAGGGCAGCTCATCACTCTGGCCATGGACAGAGGATGATACTGTCCTTTGGCTCCCCCAGGCAATTCGTTGTTGCTGTTGTTGTTCAGTCACTAAGTCACGTCCAACTCTTTGTAGCCCCCTGAACTGCAGCCCACCAGGCTCCTCTGTCCATGGGGTTTCCCAGGAGAAAATACTGGAGTGGCTTGCCATTTCCTCCTCCAGGGGATCTTCCCAACCCAGGGATTGAACCCATGTCTCCTGCATTGGCAGGCAGATTCTTTACCACTGAGCCAGCTAGGAAGTCCCCTGGGCAATTCACTCTCTAATTATATCCCACTGCTGACACCAAAATTTTGCTTACCTGACCTCAGTCCCCAGGTGGGTGTGTGTCCCTGGACCCACGTGACAGACATTATCAGGCATTAGGTTGGTGCCCCCTTTCCCCAGGTCCCTGCCCTGCCCCTCACTCACTCTTCTGCCTGCATCATGATGGGACATGATGGCCACTGAGCCTAGTGTGGACTTCCGCCTCATCGGTATTCGACCTGCAGCTCAGATTCAGGTGCACACAATTCAGGCAGGTACCCGAGTCCCAGCACATAATCTGTGACTGACGTTTGATCTATTTTGATGATTTCATGACCAGACTTGGCCGTCTGCAGTTTCCTCCCAGACTGCACAGCTTGGGTCTACCATATTCTTATTTTCTAGAACTCAGAACAGGGTCTGGCACCCAGAGATACCCAATAATGACCCCCTCCCCACTCCATTGTGTTGGGTTGAACAATGACCCTCCCACCCCCAAAGTTCCTGTCCACCAAGACTTTCTGGGACCTTTTTTGGAAATAGGATCTTTGCAGAGTTAATCAAGTTGAGGTGATCCTAGATCAGGGTAGCCCTAATGCAATGACTGGGCTTCCCTGGTAGCTCAGATGGTAAAGAATCTGCCTGCAATGCAGGAGACGTGGGTTCAATCCCTGGGTCAGGAAGACCCCCTGGAGAAGGGAGTGGCTACCTATTCCAGTATTCTTGACTGGAGATTCCCATGGACAGAGGAGTCTGGTGGGCTACAGTCCATGGGGTCTCAAAGAGTCAGACATGACTGAGTGGCTAGGCCCACACACACAGTGCAATGACTGGTGTCCTTATAAGAAAAGGAGAGATGGGTGGAGACATGAGGAGAGGTCATGTGAGCTGAAGGCAGAGACAGGGATGATGCAGGTACAAGCCAAGCAACACCAAAGAAGCCACCAGAGGATGGACAAGGCAAAAAGGAATTCTGCCCTCGAGCCTCTGGGGAAGAATAACGCTGCTCACACCTTCACTTCTGACTTCTAGCCTCCATGACTGTGAGAAAATACATTTCTGTTTGTTTGGTTGGTTGCTTTTGGCCACACTGGGCAGGATGTGGGATCTTAGTTCCCTGATCAGGGATTGAACCCACCACCCCTGCAATAGGAGCATGGAGTTTTAACCACTGGACTGCCAGGGAAGTCCCCCATATTTTTCTTTTTTTAAAGCCACCAAGTCTGTGGTATTTGTTGCCACAACCCTAGGGAACTCATTGTCTCAGTTCAGGCTGCTATAAGGAAATACCATGGACAGTGTGGCTTCAATAACAAACATTTACTTCTCATGATTCTGCAGGCTGCGAAGTTGAAGGTCAAGGCACCGGCAGATCTGGTGTCTGGTGAGAAGTCTTCCTGTCTGTCTTCCTGCTGTGTCTTCACATGGCAAACACAGAGCAACTCTTGTGTCTCTTCTTATAAGGGCACCACTCCCATTTAGAGGGCTCCATCCACATGACCTAATTAACTCCCAAAGGCACCACCTCCAAACACTATTATTACACTGAGGGTTAGGGCTTCAACATATGAAATCTGGGATGAGGGACACAAGCATTCATTCCATAGCACTAATACGCTTGTCAAACCAGTCAATCCTAAAGGAAATCAACCCTGAATATTCATTGGAATGACTGATGCTGAAGCTCCAATACTTTGGCCACCTGATGGGAAGAGCCAACTCACTGGAAAAGACCCAGATGCTGGGAAAGATTGAGGGCAGGAGGAGAAGGCAGCGACAGAGGATGAGATGGTTGGATGGCATCACTGACTCAATGGACGAGTTTGGGCAAACTCTGGGAGATAGTGGAGGACAGGGGAGGCTGGTGCGCTGCAGCTCATGGGGTTGCAGATTCAGAAATGATTGAGAGACTGAACAATACACTTTAATCTTCGGCTGCTCTCTCTGGTGGGCACTCCATTCCTGCAGCTCTTTCTGATGCCCAGCTGGCTGATAAGTTTTTCTAATAGAGCTCACCCCTACTGCTCAGTCCTTCTTTTAGGGTTTTTCTCCTGCTGTCCCCTGCCTGGAACACCCTTCTTCATCCCAATCGACATTTCTGTAATCCTTTCCAGAGCTTCTGTGAGCTCGCTACTTTCCCAGTTCATGGGGCCCTGGTGTCTCTGACCACTTCTGTTTTTCGCTCTTGGCCCCACGCATTCACTGACATCCCTCCACCCCTAGATAATCTGTGAGTCTTCAAAGTTCTTTAACCCAGATGAAAGCCTTGCTGATCCACCCTGAATTCCACAAGTCTGCAAAATCAGGATGCATTGATTTTCCCCATACACTGATCGGGATGGAATTTCAACTCTTTGGCTCTAATCAAAACAACGACTCATCCAGGAGTCCTAAGTGCAGCAGGCTGCCTTAAACACTGCCCTGAAAAGGGCCAGACTGAAAGAAGGCGGGGGAGGGGCACTCACGACTGGCGGGGGTCGGGCAGGCCTCACAGGGTCTATTCCAGGCCTGGCCAATGTTGTAGGAACAGCAGCACATCTTCCGGGTCACGTTAAAGGCCAGCTCATTCTGACATGTGCTGTTGTAATGCCGGAAGCAGATGCTCTTCCTCATGTCTGCAGTTGGGTTGGGGAGAAGGATGTAGGTAAGAGACACCAGAGGAAGACAGCCAGAGAGGCAGAAGCTCATTCACAAATCCATTTGAAAACCACTGGCTTGACTTCTCTGAGGCAACACACAGAAGAGTGCCATTCACATGTTGACCTTTCTTGGGCAGTGCACAACCTGGACAACCATTCATGGCAGCCCTGAGCCTGCAGCCTTGTTCACTGCTGCCTAGCAGCATTTCAAATACACTCACCCTTCATCTCTCCCCCAACAAACATGCCTCTCCACACTCTTTCAAGGGTTGGAGACTTCCAGAAGCCCCTCCCATAGGCTAGTCCTTTTTTCACAACTACTGGTCTCTCTCATCATCATACTTCATACCCATGCAGTTATTGCCACCGTTGACTTGCAGGTATTCCACAGGGCAGACACAAGTGTAGTTCCCCAGAGTGTTATAGCAGGTTCCAGGGCCACAGATGCCTGAGTGTGCAGAGCATTCGTCGATGTCTGCAAGGGAGGGAGGAATTGTCTGTATCCAGGAATCATCTGGATAACTCCCCACCCCAGGTCTGCCAGAACCACTTTACTATGTGCTTGAGTCTAGTTTCAAGATCAGCTTCAAATGCACAGATATCTTAGTGATGTGGAAAGACACAGCATGGTGTTAGGTGGGGAAAACAGTTTACTATGATCCCTGCTCTATTAAGAAAAAAGAAAAAATATGACCTGCTGCTGCTGCTGCTAAGTCGCTTCAGTCATGTCTGACTCTATGCGACCCCATAGACGGCAGCCCACAAGGCTCCCCCGTCCCTGAGATTCTCCAGGCAAGAACACTGGAGTGGGTTGCCATTTCCTTCTCCAGTGCATGAAAGTAAAAAGTGAAAGTGAAGTTGCTCAGTCGTGTCCGACTCTTAGCGACCCCATGGACTGCAGCCCAGAGCTTACAAATGAATGATATTATCACCAAGAGTGGGGCAATCCCGTGCTTCCCAGTGTGATGCAATAGGAAGCAAGAGTCCTTCGAATAAAATATTATTGAAAGAAAAAAGTTGATTCTCAATCAGATCAATCCCCTAGTCCAGAGGCAGCAAATTTTTTCTGCAAAGCAAATTGCTGCTTAGTTGCTTAGTCGTGTCTAATCCTTTTGTGACCCCATGGAATGTAGCCCACCAGGCTCCTCTGTCCATGGGATTCTCCAGGCAAGAATACTAGAGTGGGTTGCCTTTCCTTTTCCAGGGGATCTTCTCAACCCAGGGATCAAACCCATGTCTCTTCCATCTCCTGAACTGCAGGCAGATTCTTTACCACTAAGCCACCAGGGCTTTTTTTTTTTCGCATTGTCAGGCAACAATGGTCTCTGATGAGCTTTTCACACTGCCAAGGAGCGTGTAGGCAGCCAAAGACAATGAGTAAACAAATTAGCATGCTATGCTCTAATAAAACTTGATTTATGGCCACTGAAATGTGAGTTTCATGTCATTTTCATGTGGCTCAAAATATTATTCTTCTGATTTTTTTCCAATAATTTTTAAAAATGTAAAAAGCATTCCTAATGGCCTACACAAAAACAAGCAGTAGTTTATTTCACTAGGAGTGACATTTCCAAAAATGGCAGAGGGACCCAGAGGGATGGTATGGGGAGGGAGGAGGGAGGAGGGTTCAGGAAAAAAAAAAAAAGTAATTAAATGACAGACTTTTAAAATTACTAAATAATAACCAAAAAATAAAAAAATAAAAGCTTTGGAAGGAAAATGAAAAAAAAAAATGGCAGAGTAGGGAATGTTGAAGTTCTACTCCTCCACAAAAAGCAACTACAGAGCTGGGCAAAAACTGACAAAATTAACTTTAGATGAACTCTGGGACCCAGTCAAAAACTTACAAAACCAGGGGACCTGACATAGAGGATATACTAAAGAATCCACAGAATGAAAACTATTAAAACTATAAATGAGGTCAGCACAATTGCAGCATACAAGATCAACAAAACACTGACCAAGAAATTTCAGTTGTATTTCTGCACACTATCAAAAAGTAATTACAAGTGAAATTAAGGAAATAATTCCACTTAGCATCCAAAAGGTAAAATATTTAAGAGTAAGTGCAGCCCAAGAGGTGAAAGACTTGTACGCAGAAACCTATAAAACGCTCCTAAGAAAAATTAATAAGACCTAAGTAAATGGAAAAACATCCTGTAGACATGAATTAAAAGACTCATTATTGTTAAAATGTCAATACTCCCCAAAGTGATTTATAGATTCAATGTATTCTAATCAAAATCCCAATGACTTCTCTTTTTTGGCAGAAATGGAAAAGCTGATCCTAAAACTCATATGGAATTGTAGGAAACCCCAAATAGCCAAAACAGTCTTGAGAAAAGAAAAAAAAGTTGGAGGAGTCAGGCTTCTCCATTTCTAAAACTACTTACAATGCTACAGTAATCAAAAGAGTGTGGTACTGGTATAAGGATAGACCTATAAATCAGTGGAATAGAATTTAGAGTACAGAAATAAACCCAGACATCTATAGTCAATTGATTTTCAACAACACTATTCAATGGAGAAAAAAGAGGCTTCTCAACAAATGGTGCTGGGACGATTAGATATCCACATGCAAAAGAATGAAGTTGGATCCTACCTCATACCATACACAAAAATTAACTCAAAATACAAAACTCAAATTAACTCAAAATACAAAAAAATTAATACAAAACTCAAATTAACTCAAAATACAAAAAATTAGCTCAAAATACAAAGACCTAAACAGGGGAGGTAACACATAAAACCCTTGGAAGAAAACACAGAGGTAAATCTTAAAGACCTTGTATTTAGCAATAGATTCTTAGATACGACACCAAAAGCACAAACCAAAAAGCAAACAAAAAACCCAGATAAGCTGGATTTCATAAAAATTTAAACCTATTGTGCATCAGTGACACTATCAAGAAAGTAAAACACAACCCACAGAATGGGAGAAACTCTTTGCAAATCACATAGGTGATGGGAGTCTTGTCCAGCATATATAAAGAACTCTTACAACTCAACAACAAAAAGACAAACAACCCAATTTCTAAATGGGCAAAAGGCCTGAAAGGACATTTTTTCCAAAGAAGATACACAAATGGCCAATAAGCACATGAAAAGGTACTCAACCTCATTAGTCATTAGGGGAACACAAATCAAAACCATGAGATACCACCTCACACCCACTAGGATAATATTACTTTAAATGATGGAAAATAGCAAGTGTTGATAACAAACATGGAGAAATTGGAACCCTCGTATGTTGCTGGTGAAAATGCAAAACGGTGCAGCTGCTGTGGAAAACGGTTTGGCAGTTCCTCAGAAAAGTCAAACACAGAATCACCATGTGACTTAGTGATTCTAGGAGTCAGATAAAATTTTCAACAAGGACTGGTTATAGAATTTGCCCAGCGCAAATGAAAACCCTTGTTTAAAGTATATGAAGAATTTCAAGATGGCAAGAGCAGAGCATTAAACTAAGTGGACAGGGCTGGGGAGTGGGGGCTTCGGAGTAGAGGGCCCTTGAGCCCGAAAGCTGGAAAGTACTGCAAGACTGCAGCCCTCAAGGGCACGAACTGACCCTGCAAGGCTCCACAGCCAAGGCCAACATTCAGGTTGAAATCTTTCTGCCCTGTGATAGTCAAAAAATGCAGCACACTGCCATATTTGATGACAGAAGTTTTCCCCTTTTCTTTTGATAGTCTATGGGATAGGAGAAGCAGGGAAGGATAAAATAATTTTCAAGCATTTTGGGTTCTGATTCTGGTTTGCCAGCTCCCACCTACACATACAAAGGAGCTTTCGAGCTTAGATCTCTCCCAGCCTTCACCATTTCCTTGAGTCTCTAAAGCATGAGAAAACTCTTAAGTGTCCCTTGGATAGCAAGGACCAATCAATCCTAAAGGAAATCAACCCTGAATATTCATTAGAAGGACTGATGCTGAAGCTGAAGCTCCAATACTTTGGCCACATGATGCAAAGAGCTGGCTCATTGGAAAAGACCCTAATGCTGGAAAAGACTGAGGGCAGGAAGACAAGGGGGCAACAGAGGATGAGATGGTTGGATGGCATCATTGACTCAACGGACATGAGTTTGAGCAAACTCTGGGAGATAGAGAAGGAGAGGGGAAGCCTGGCGTGCTGCAGTCCATGGGGTTGCAAAGAGTAGGACATGACTGAGTGACTGAACAACTAAAGCGTGCTGCTCAGAGTGGACAGTCTGCTGTCCTAGTGTGCTGATGCTGGGTCTGGTTGCATGCAGGTGCTCAGTTAATATTGCTGAAAAGAAAAAAAGGAATGGGTTGGTGGACAGATGGATGGATGAAGGAAGGAATTTGATACATTGTATGAAAACAGCTCAGGCTCAAGGATCAGGATGGCTGGGCCGGGACCCAGTTTCTATCACTTACTGGCTGGTTTTGTGGCTCAGACAGTAAAGAACC
Organism: Bos indicus x Bos taurus; assembly: GCF_003369695.1. Taxonomy (NCBI): domain Eukaryota; kingdom Metazoa; phylum Chordata; class Mammalia; order Artiodactyla; family Bovidae; genus Bos; species Bos indicus x Bos taurus. The sequence continues at coordinate 93,715,985 of NC_040082.1, read as the reverse complement.
CACCTACAATACAGGAGACTGGGTTTGATCCCTGGGTCAGGAAGATCCCCTGGAGAAGGGAATAGTAACCCATTCCAAGTATTCTTAGCTGGAGAATCCCATGAACAGAGAGGAGCCTAGTGGGCTATAGTTGCTGAGACAGACATGACTGAATGACTAACACTTTCACTTTCACCACTCAAATGACTTAACTCCCTTAGTTTCTGAATCCGAAAAATGGGGTCATAGTAGGAACATCTCCCCCATGAGGCTGTTTTGGTAAATGAATGAATGGCAAGTGCTCAGCTCCGTGGTGATACTCAATTACAGACACCAATTAACTGTTGGTTGTTACTAAGATGCAAGAGAGGACCGTAAGACAAATGAAGCGGATGCTTAAAGGAAAGGTGTGACTGCTCTTTAGGTGTCTGTTTCCTTCCTCTCTTAGCTCTGGGCCTTGGTCAGCTTTTGCCCTGAGGAAGGGCATGGCTGCTGAGATAAACCCAGATCAATTCTGAGTGGGAAGGAGGCTGGAGGTCAGGCAATGGGGAGATGGGGAAGAAGCAATGGAGCAGAGGGTAGATCGGGGCATTCCAAGGAAGCATTCGCAGCCCTTCCAGTGGGCCCTGGGCAGCAAGGCAAGGGAGCAGACTCTGGAGTGGGGCATGTGAGCCCCCAGGCCCTGAAGAAGAGGTGAGGCTGGGCAGAAATGCAGGCAGGGAGGAGAGGGCTCAAGCTCACCCTCACAGATGCGGGTATCCTCATTGAGGTGGTAGCCGGGTGGGCACTCGCACTGGAAGCTGCCAAAGGTGTTGACACAGTTGCCCCCCTGGCACAGCCCTGGCAGCTCCTGGCATTCGTCAATGTCTGTCAGGAAGTGAGGAAGCTGTGCTTGGAAGCTATACCCAAGCAGAGTACTTGGGGGACACCCATGCTTTCCCCTGGGACCTCCTGCTTCTTTAAGGACACCCAAGAGCTGTTGGATATTTAGAGGCTGTACCCAGACTCTCCTGGGTCAATGTCACTGTGAATTCATCCTCTTTCCCTTCATTGGATCGTCCATCCTCTCATCCATCCAACTATCCTTCACAAAGCTCCCTCTTGATGGAATTCCCAATCTCATTATCCACTTTGGATAGAAGAATAGATGGATGGGTGGGTGGGTAAGCAGATGGACAGAGATGAAAAGTAGTGGATGAGGGAATAAACAACAGTGTGAATGGACAAGAACATGAGTGTGAATAAACAGGTGGGTGAGTAGGCGGATGAATAAATGAAAGGAGGAATGAGTAGGTGGATGGATGGATGTGTGGATGGATGGATATGGGAGGATAGATGTATCAATGGGCAGATAGGTGGATATGAAAAGCAGGGAACGGGTCAAATAAGCAAACGGGTCAATGGATGAAAAGAATGACTGGATGGATGGGTGGGCGGGTAGGTGAGTAGATGAATGGATTGTAGGTGAGTGGATGGATAAACGTACTTATATGCATGTATATATGGATGAATGGATGGAAGGAAGGAAAGAAGAAAGGGTGGAAGGATGGATGGGGAATGGATATATGGATGGGTGGATGGGGACTGGATAGAAGGATGAATCAACAAACCAATAGGTGGAAAAGCTGAGAGGACCTGCCCCCCACCCCAAAGTTGCCCAACTCTGCTCCTTGGTGATGGGACATGAAAGGAAGGTCAATCAGTGGGTACATGGATGGATAGTCTACCAGGAACTCACCTTCCAGGATGACAGTGATGGAATTAGGCCGGAAGCCCTCACCCCCTGGGCACAGGGTTCTGTACTCAGCTGCAAGGCAAAGAAGCTCTTGTGAGGGGCTGTGGGGTGAGGCATTTGGGCAAAGCTCAGGGGAAGCACAGGAGGGGAGGTCCCCTAAAAAGGCCTCAAGAATGGGCCTGGCATCCTGTTACCATAGAAACTACATCCCTTTACCTCCTCAGCCTCTGGAGCCTAGAAACTGGTACAATCATGGAGGATCTGGTGTCTGTGTGTGTGTGTATAAACACTTGCTCACCTTCAACATGTAAGCAGATGGATTTTGTGGCGGTAGTTGGGGGTAGGGAGGAAGGATTCTTGTGATCCAAAACCAGACTCTAATGTGACCACAAGTTTACCCCATGAAAGGAAGATCTTGCATGTACATTCACACACACATATGCCCCGGAATAGGTACACACATGCCTCCCTGCTCCACACCTGAGGACTTTGCACATGCTGTTCCCATTGCACCACACATCCTTCCCCCTACACTGCCTGGAAAACTCCTACACATTCTTCAAAACCTCATTCAAGTCCTCTCCTAGGAAGACTTCCCTTACCCACTTCCTCTCCATGGCTTCCTCTTTGGCCATCACTATGTCTCAAACAGACCCTTACAATAGTTCTACTCTCAACAGTCCAGGGACTGTTGGTTTATGGGGGGGGGCAGGGTGCAGCGGCTGTATTTCATCCTTCTCTAGGTTCCTTGCCCTAGGAATTCTCAATGTTTGTTGACTGACTGAGTGGGCAAGTAAATGTACACATACAAAGAATTTGCAGGAAGAGATGACAGAGGAGATTCTGGGGAGAGGTCGAGATGATGAACTGCTGAGAATATGCTGTGTGACCCAGGCTGAGTCCTTCTCCCTTTCTGGTTCCCAGTGTCCCTCCCTTAGCAGAGATGACCCCCTAAGCCCTAAGGGAGCCTGGACCAGGGCTAGGTCTCTGTCTTCTCCAGCCCCCACTCCACTCAGGGACTCACTGGTGTTGGCCAGCGGGCACAGCTCACAAGGGTTGCCCCAAGCCCGACCCAGGGAGCAACAGCAGGACGCCCGGGTGACGCCAACCCCGATCTCCGCACTGCAGGAAATGCCACCGTCCCCTCGATCCTGCGTGTCCAGGAAACAGTTCCCGACCCGGGTATCTAAACAGGCAGAAAGGGGTGGTTAGCAAGTGGTGGGGGAGAAATAGGGTGGGTGTGTCTGTGTGTGTGTTTGCACCTCTTGTATGTGTAACTGTGTATTACTCTATGTATGTCTGTGTGTGCATGTGTCTGTGTGCATATGTGACTCTGACCATCTGTCAGTCTAGAGCCCAAAGGCTGTATCGCAAAAGACAGGGACAATTGCTCTGGCCAAGGGCCTGTCTATCGGGAGCAGGTGGCCTCATCCAGCGCGTGGACCCCAGAACCCCACCTGCAGCAGAGTGCATACTTACCCACGCAGCCCACGCCGCTGGGATTCAGCTCAAAATCCTGCGGGCAGTTGCAGAGGTAGCTGCCAGGGGTGTTGACACACAGGCCGTTGATGCAGTTCACAGGGTCTGCACACTCATTCACATCTGTGGGGTGGGGGCAGCATCAGCAGAGATCCTCCCCCTCTCAACTCACTTCCCTCCTGCCTTTTTCCTGGGGAGTCGAATACCTGGCTGCTGGGGGCTGGTCTTAAGGACAAGGCCCCTGGGAAGAAAGCCTGATGGGACAGTAGCCTGTCCCAGGCAACCCCCTGCTTTCCTCTGCTCTTTTCTGCTTGGCCTGGAGGTTTGCCTTTGCCAGCAGAGTCCACGAGCTAACATACAAAAACCAATATTGAGGACATGTTTCAAGCTAGGGGCTGGCAGACTACAACTTGTGGGTCAAATCCGGCCCCCTATCTGTTTGTGTAAATAAAATTTTACTGGTACACAAGCACAACCATTCATTCACTTATCACCTATGTCTGTTTCTAAGCTACAGGGCAAAGACTGTATGGCTGAAAACTGAAAATATTTACTGGCTGGCCCTTCATTGAAAAAGTCTGCTGACTCCCATTTGGGATAGACAGGTGGGAGACCATTTTGATGGTTGCGGTGGAGGGAGCTCGACTTCATTGATTTACAGCATCCTTTTTTTCTTTTGGCTGCATGGCATGCAGGATGCGAGACCTTAGTTCCCCAACCAGGGATCGAACTTGTGTCCCCTGCAGTGGAAGCATGGAATCTTAACCACTGGACTGCCAGAGAAGTCTCCCTGATTCACTGGATTTATTTGGGGGATGATAAATGATGATGATGATGAAGGTTAATGGAGAGGGGCACTATTGGAGGTGGGGTCAGACAAGGACTCCCTCCACTCTGTAGAGGACATGTGAGAAGAGATCTGTGGGAATTGATGGAACAAGCCTGCCACCCTGAACCCTGCGGACCCCACACCTGTGCAGTTGCCACCACCGCGGTCCAGCTCATAGCCCTCATCGCAGATACAGCGGAACATCCCCGGCAGGTTCTCACAGCTCCCGAACACACAGATGTTCCCGAGCACACACTCATCCACATCTGAGGAGGAGTGGAGCCCAGGTGAGCACAGCCTGGTCAGCATCCCGCTCCTGCTGCCCCCAGCGCCAGCGACTCCAGGGACCCCCTGCTCTGCCCGCACCCCGGCCGCCCCAGACCTCACCCTGGCAGGCATGCTGGTCCTTGGTGGGGCTGAAGCCCATCTCGCACTCGCAGCGGTACCCGCCGGGGACATTGAGACACTGCCCATTCTCGCAAAGGGCCACATTCTCTGCACACTCGTCCCTGTCTAAAGGGACTCAAAGGAGGGGGGCTGGTGGTCAGCAGGTGAGGACCCACATGGTGGGGGCAGGCGGCCCTGATCACTCGAACCCTTCACTGTCACCTGGAGTTCTAGGGAGCTGGCAAGTAGCCCGGGGGCACTCAGACCCCGACTCAATGGGCAGGTGATTGAGTCAGAGCCAGGGAGAGGACAGGGGTCATGGTCACTCACAATCTGGGGTGGAGGGCCAACAGAAAGCAAGTATTCCTGTCCCCACACCCAGAAAACTCTACACATTTGGAGTCCAGGGGAGAAGACTGCCCCTAAGGGACTCTGGGACTTCCCTGGTGGCTCAGATGATAAAGTGTCTGCCTACAATGTGGGAGACCCAGGTTTAATCCCTGGGTTCGGAAGATCTCCTGGAGAAGAAAATGGCAACCCACTCCAGTATTCTTGCCTGGAAAATCCCATGGACAGAGAAGCCTGGTAGACTACAGTCCATGGGGTCGCAGAGTCGGGCATGACTGAGAGACTTCACTTGCACTTGCACTTTCAAGGGACTCAGGGCCTGGCCTCTGGCCCCAAGGGCTGAAGGTACATCCTTTCTGGCATCCACAGAGCAGTGAGTGGATCAGTGTGAGTCGTGGGCACCTCGGAATCCAGCCCCCTTGGCCATCCTTTCTGGACCCCTCCAGCCCTCCCATCCCACGCCCCGACCTCACCTTCACAGGAGAAGCCATCCCCAGAGAAGCCCAGGTGGCAGGCACAGCGGTAGGAGCCGGGGGCGTTGAGGCAGTCAGCTCTCGGGCTGCACCCATGCTCCTTGGAGGCGCATTCATCCAGGTCTGCAGGAGACGGAACCCAGGGTCCCCCAGGTGTGTGCGCTGGGGGGCTGTGGGGAGGCAGACCCTCCAAATCCCAACCCTGACCCTCCCCCATGGACATGCCTGAGCCCAGACACCTCTGCCCGGCTGTAGCCTGCCCACTCACCCCACCCACCTCTGCTTCTCTGTCCAGACCTCTGGCCCCCAGACACTTACCACGGCATTTGAAGCCGTCCCCAACCCAGCCTGGCTGGCAACTGCAGCTGAAACTCCCAGGGGTGTTGAGGCAGGAGGCATGACTGTCACAGCTGTGTCCCCCAAGCTGACATTCATCTACATCTGAGAGAAGAGGGACCCAGGCATAGAAGGGCAGGACCAGGAGATGGGGTGGAGGACAGAGGACCCCCCAAGAGGCCTGGGCCTAGTAGAAACAGGGCTTCAGGTACAGAGTGGGGAGACTCAGGGCAAGAGCAGGAGAAAAGACCTTCCCTAGGGTAGGACTGGGCCCAGAAATGCCCCTCACCACTGCAGGAGCTTCCACCCTCACCCAGAGCCCAAAAGGAAAACCCCCAAACTCAACAGGGCATGACTCCCAGCATGCCCCAGAAATGGTCTGAAATGGCAGCATGAGAGACTCAGGGTAGACAATAAGAGGAACTGTCCTTGGTTAGGATTCCTGGCTTTCACTAAAGGGCTTGGGTTCAATCCCTGGTTGGGGAACTAACATGGCACAGCCAAAAAAAGTCACTGTCTTAATGAAGACACTCTCCCTCTAAAGCAGGATTTCCTTCTAAACCACAGTGTCTAACCCTCAGCCAATTTTGCATCAGCCTTATCATCTCTGCGATGTTCATCAACCACCTAAGTGAGCTACCGTTCCCTGAAAGTTTTTCCTTTGTGAGAATTTTATTTGGCTGCACCGGGTCTTAGCTGTGGCATGCGAACTCTTAGTTGCAGCACGTGGGATCTAGTGCCCTGACCAGGGATCGAATCTGGGTCCCCTGCACTGGGAGCAAGGACATGGTCTTAGCCACTAGACCACCAGGGAAGTCCTCGCTAAAAGTTTCTTTACGCTGTCTCCCATTTTTACTTACTTGAATGTACTTTAGAAGAAAAACGTATAACAACGATCTCTAAGAAATCATGGTTTGGATGCTCTGTTTTCTAATGTTTGCTTCTACTATGCATTGAAATAACTACATAATGATGGCAAATAGAATTATGTTCTCCCTGCCAAGAAAGCATGTTTCAATCCTGACTCTAAGAACCTCTGAACGTGGCCTTTTTGGGAAACCAAGTCTTTGTAAATGTAACCAAATTAAAATGAGGTCCTCCTGGATTACAGGGGGTCCTAAATGCAATGACCAGTGATCTCACAAGAAGAGGAAAATTTGGACGCAGAGGGAAGAACACCCCGTGATGACAGACATGGAGACTGGAGTGATGTGTTCAAGCACTGTGGCTACCACCAGAGATGAGGAGAGAGGAATGGGCCAGTTCTCCCTCTGGGCCCCTGAGAAGGAACCAACCCTTCTGACACCCTGATCTCAGACTCTGCCCTCCAGAACCATTCTATAGAGAGGAGACATCTGTGGTTCTGAGGCACCAGGTCTGTGGTCATGAACGACTGACATGTTTGAATGTTCATCGCTGTGACACTTAAAAGCATCAGGCTTACACGCCTTAGGAACTGCTGTGGATCTAAGGGATCCAGAGTTGCCCCTGCAGAGCCATCAAGGGAGCCCCACGGGCATGTGATCAGATCCTATTTTTGCTTCAGCACGAGGGCCCACCAGTGGAAATGAGTAAGAATGAGGTCTGGCCTTGCTCTGCCCCAAGGGATGGGGTGGACCCCAAAGACCCTGAGCTGGTCCCTCAGGGGCGCCCCTCTGCGTCTGCTCCACTGACCACCAGCTCACCGGAGCAGCCCATGGCCCCCTTCCTGACGATGTAACCCAGCTGGCAGTGGCAGACAAAGGAGCCCCTGGTGTTCTCGCAGACCCCATGGAGGCAGATGTGGGGGTTCAGGTCACACTCGTCCACGTCTATGGGGTGACAGGAGAAGAAGCAGGTGAGGGTGGGGTATAGCAGCATGGCTGCGTCCCCTGCCACGCGGGTCCCCTGTCCAGGTTCTTTTTGCCCATCTTCAAGGGCAGGGAGCTCCCCTGATTCCACTACTGGTTATAGCTCCCCCATTCCACCCCTGGGCAGCTGCGAGAATTCAGTCAACATTCTATAGTTCATATTCCATGGAACACATCGGACAAACATTTCCAAAAAGATTTTACACCAATACATTAAGAAGATGCTAAGCTAAAGCTAAGGCCTGAAGGCCTTTTCAGAGCCTTTATTGCCGATGTGGATCTGCAAGAAGGGATGCAGGAGGCAGCATTTCCTACTTAACTTGGTCCCAAGCCCCTTTTGTTCAGTGTTTCCTAAGATTGCTGTGATCTGGAATGCTTAAGCTGCACTGAGCTGGACACCTATCCCTGGGAGGGTTCCCTTTTTCATATCCTTGTACTCTGGCCCCAGCTCTGCCCTGATGGAGTCACCAGTTCACATCTGCTCCCCAGGGCCTGTGCCAACCAGCCCCCACCAGAAGACGGCAGTGACCCTGGCAGAGACGACAGAGACAAGGTCCCAAAGCAGGGCTCAGAGAACACAGCGTCCTTCTATCTCATACACCTTCCTCTGCATAAACCCCTTGGTCTCTGATGATCTTATAAGGTGACTCTCAAAGCCGGGCACGCACCTGGCTGTATGTGCTGGGTACACAGTGGGTGTTTAATAAGTGTATTCAAAAGAACAAAGTTTGGGGGGGTCTCTGCTGCTGTGAACAAGATCCCGCAGGTCTCGGTGCAGGGCCTCGGGGTGCAGGTGGCCAGGAGCAGACCACCAAGAACAAACCTGCATCTCCCCTGCCCACATGTTCCGGGAACGGGCCTGGCGTCTGCGTTGCCCACCTGTCTCCTTGTGGAAGGCCTGGTGAGTGAAGTGAAGCTGCCTCCTCCACCTGTATATAGTCCCAACTCCTCACCTACACACATCCTCACGTCCAACGTGGCCACAAAGCCGTCATAGCAGAGGCAGCGGTGACCCCCTGGCATGTTGGTGCACTGGCCCCCGTCACAGATGTCCGGATTCTGCTCACATTCGTCCACATCTGGGGGACCAGGGTAGGGGTCGGGTTGCAGGTGGGAAGGGACAGAGGGGGAACCCCAGGGACACTTCTGCGGGGTCAGTGGCCTGGTTAGGGTGTGGCTGGCTTCATTTGGGCCGGGCCAGGTGGGTTCCCACATCCCAGGCCGGAGGGAGGGTGCCGCACCCACCCACCTTCACACGCCCTCCCATCGGGCATCAGAGAGTAGCCAGGTCCGCATTCGCACTGGTAGCTGCCCTTAGTGTTAACACAGTGGACGTGGCAACCACCGTTCCTGGTGCGGCATTCGTCCACATCTGCAGGAGGCAGGAAGAGGTAGGGGGCACCGCCGGAGGTAGGGCAAGGCGAGGTGGGGGGCGTGACGGAGGCGTGACAAGGCAGGAGGCGGGGCATGGCGAGGGAGGAGGCCGGGTGAGGTAGGCCGAGCTGGGGGCGTGGCAGGGGCGTGGCAAGGCGGGAGGCGGGGCATAGTGAGGGTGTGGTAAGAGGTAGGACGTGATGGGAGGCGGGGCAAGGTGGAAGTGGGAGGCTGGGCTAGGTGAGGGCCTGGCGGAGGCACATCAAGCAGGGGGCTGACTGTCGGGGCGGAGGTGGTCAAGGGTAGAGGCAGGGGCTCGGACTGAGGCCAGGAGAGACTGAAGCGGCGGCGAGGGCCGCGGCTGGGGCTGGGGGCGGGCGCGGTCTCACCCACGCAGCCTTGGCGGTCAGGTGTGCTCTGGAAGCCGGCATAGCAGGAGCACTGGAAGGCACCGATGACGTTGACACACTGGCCGTGCGGACACAGGCCGTCACTCAGGGAACACTCGTCCACGTCTACGGGGCAAACGGATGGCTGGTAAGGGCAGCAGGTGGCGGAGGGGCCCAGGAAAGGATGGGCCTGTGCCCAGCCGCCTTCTGCACAGGGACACACGCATGCACGATGATGCACTCACACTCTTGCATCTATGCCCGCCCCCCCCACCCCCCTACCCCCGCCATGGGTGTGAGTCTACATCTCACCCTGGTACAAACACATGCGTGAAGTCGTTTCAGTCATATTCAACTCTTTTCCACCCCATGGACTGCAGCCCTCCAGGCTCCTCTGTCCATGGGATTCTCCAGGCAAAAATACTGGAGTGGGCTGCCATGCCCTCCTCCAGGGGGTCTTCCTGACCCAGAGATTGAACCTGTGTCTCTTCTGTCTCCTGCATTGCAGGTGGATTCTACCGCTGAGCCACTGGGGAAGCCCAGTACAAAAGGGCACCTCACCCTGATTCACACATCCACCCAGGTGCACACTAACAAGACACCCGAAACCCACCCTTGATACACACTCACCCTCAGCAGACAGACCCACAACCTGATCCACACAGCCACATGCACACAGCTCACACAGCAGCACACCCTCACACTTATTCGCAAACAAACACAATCACCCTCAGTAGACACACATCTGCATAGCCAGATGCACACTCAGACTCACAAACACACCTCATGCCCACTCATAAACATATTTGCACACCTTGCATTGCATTGGATTTGCCCTTGTGTCACATTTTCATATCCACTCAGGTAGACTCACAAAGAACCCTTGTGTGCGTGTGTGCTAAGTCACTTCAGTTGTGTCCGACTCTGAAACCCCATGGACTGTAGCCCACCAGGCTCCTCTGTCCATGGGATTCTCCAGGCAAGAATACTGGAGTGGGTTGCAATGCCCTCCTCCAGGGGATCTTCACGACCCAGGGATCAAACCTGCATCTCCTATGTCTCCCATAGTGCAGGCAGATTCTTAATCGCTGAGCCACTGGGGAAGCCCCACCCCCTGTGTACACACATACAAACACACGCTCAACAGACACACCTACATGCACACAGCCCCCTCCACAAACACACCCGTGTGCAAACACATGCCCACACTTAGACACACACTCTCGCACAACCTTATGTAGACACACAAATAACCACTTCCATCGCCTTACATAAGAACAATCATTCTTGTGTAAACACTTACACACTCACAGACTCACACAAACACCAATACACACTTACTCTTGGACAGATGCATTCCCAGAAAGACACCTGCATGCTCAGACACACAAATACACACTCCTTCCATCTCACAACCACACAAGTGACACTTCACATGGGTGCACACTGACCCACACTCACACACTCGATTTTCCGTTTTCACACAGAAACACACACAAATGTGCTCTCCCAATACCTGATGCATGTGACCACTCATGCACACAAATACACAAGTATGTACTCAGGGAGATGCACAAACACACATACTCGTATCCTCTCCCTCTTGCAAGCTGCACTCACCTTCGCAGGCAGTGCCCTCAGCTGCCAGCGCATGTCCAGGGGGACACTGGCACTCATAACTCCCATCTGTGTTGGTACAGGTGCCTCCCCGGCACAGCAGCGGGTCCCGGGCACACTCATCCACATCTGGGCATGTGGAGAGAGAGAAGAGGTGTGAGATGCTGATCCAGGTTGGTGTGATGGGGCTCATGGAAGCTCCCCCCTGTTGCCCCCATCCCCCAACCCTGCTGCCCTGGCTGAGGCCAAGAGAGTCTGGAGCCCTGGGGTGTGGATGACCCAGGGGAGTCAGAATGGGAGGGAAGCTGGAATTCTCAGAGTTTTCAGGGACACAGGCTGACATTCCTGGAGCTAAAGGAGGCCCTGAGGAACCCCTTCCCCACTCCAGAAGTGACAGGGGGAAGGCAAGGACCAGCCCCACTGGGCATTAGTACATGGAACCAGGGGCCTCACCACTCATCTCACAACTCTCCTCCCACTCCAGCCTCAGGGGCTTCCTCCCATCTCTCATGTCAACCTCAGGGCCTTTGCACACACGGTCCCCCCTTCCGCCTTCCCTCCTCCCCACAGCAGCTCCTTCCATCCCTCACATCCACCCCAGGGCCTTTGCACACACTGTTCTTTCTCCATACAACTCTTCAGCCCTTCTTCACCACAATTACTCCCACTCTCTTGGCCCCACAAAATGGGATACATCCCTGGGGTTCTCAGCTCACACTGCACCATACAGCCCTTTCAAGTGCTTCTGACAGTGGCTCTTTATTTTCTGTTTGTCTAGGGATTTATTTTATCCTCCCTATTAGGTCCTGAACTCCAAGGAAATGGCCTCCTGTATCCGAGCTCTCCATAGTTCCCCCGAGTAGATGCATGTGAAACGTTCACTGAATGAATGAGAAAAATGAAAAGGGAAGAGGCTCCTCTCTCCAGGGCCCTCTCCTCTTTTCATGCTACCCCGACCCTGGGAGAACCTGCCCAAATCTTGGTCCCCATGCTTCTCCTCCGAATGCCAGACCCAGTGTCCGGCAGTCTTCAGGGACGACACTCACACCTGCTGTCCCAGCTGGATCATGGCTTCTCTCTACTTCTGCCCCCTCCACCCACATCCAGCACAGCAATGTCCTCCCACCCCATTCCTCGGCTCGGCCCCAAGACCCGCGGGCACCACCCTGCCCTGGGGTGGCTGCCTACCCATGCAGTTCTTCATCAACATGAAGCCACTCTCATAGCCACGGAGACACTCGCACTCAAAGCTGCCCGGGGTGTTGACACAGGTGCCCTGGCCACAGAGGTCAGGGGAGATGCGGCACTCGTCGATGTCTGTGGAGACAGTGGGCATGGGCCAGGCCTCCATGTCTGCAGACACCCAGGGCCACAGAGGAGCCCCAAGGCATTGAACAGAGCCAGGGAAATGGAGGTGCTGTGACTGCACCCCCAGATGAGAGGAGGGAATTTCTTTCCAGCCCGCAGGCCCCTAGAGATCAGTTTTAAATTAATCAATTTATTTACTTGCTGCATTGGGTCTTAGTTGAGGCATGCAGGATTTTCAGCTGAGGTATGTGGGATCTAGTTCCCTGACCAGGGATTGAACCCAGGACCCCTGCATTGGAAGCACGGAGTCTTAGCAAAGGATTACCAGGGAAGTTGCCGGAGGTTACTTTGCCATGCCAAGTTGCTTCATTCATGCCTGACTCTTTGCAATCCTATGGACCGCAGCCCGCCAGACTCCTCTGTCCATGGGATTCTCCAGATGAGAATAATGGAGTAGGTAGCCATGCCCTTCTCCAGGGGATCTTCCTGACTCAGGGATCGAACCTGTGTCTCTTATGTCTCCTGCATTAGCAGGAGGGTTCTTTACCACTAGTGCCACCTTTTGCTAGCCCCTCCTTTTATAGCCGGGATCCTGGAGGCCCAGAAAGGGTATTGAGCTGCCCTGGGTCACACAGCAGACAGGCAGGAGGAACAAGGCCAGTTCTTGCCTTTTAGGCGCCTCTAGTTTGTGATCCCCCATCCCTGCAGGCACCTGCCAAGGAGGCAGAGGCAGGTACGTACCTGTGCAGTTCCTTTCCTGGGCATCCAGGGCGAAGCCCCCCGCACAGGAGCAACGGAAGCTGCCCACAGTGTTGCGGCACGTGCCATGGGCGCACAGCCCAGGGAAGGCTTTGCACTCATTCACATCTGCAGCACGGGAGTACAAAACGTCACACTACTCCATGTCCCTGAGTCCCCTGCCTCCTGAGCGTTCACCCCTCTGATCACAGATATTTGGTCTCTCCCAAACCTGCTTCCCACTCCAGGCCTCTGCCCATGCTCTGCCCTCTTCCCATCCTCCATCCAGGCTCCCCAAGCCCAAACGCACCTTTATAGAAGGGACGGCCTGACAGGAAGTCCCGGCTGGCAAAGCCCAGCCCCCGGGGACACAGGCTGGTAAAAGCCGGGGACTCAGGCTCAGGGCACGCCTCGCATGCGGTGCCCCATGCAGCCCCCACAGTACAGCAGCAGACATCCATCCGGTACTTGCCCAGCAGGGCAGCCCCACACTCGTCCTCCTCCCAACGCAGGAAACAAAGCTCCAGGCGCATGTCTGCAAGGAGGGGTGGTCACCGGTCCCACCCCTGCCACACTCTGGCTGCCAGGACAGGCAGTGTCGTCCAAAACGTCCTCCCCAGTGGGGAGACTGAATTTCTCAGCTGACACTCCATGTCCTCCAAGTGACCTTTTTTTTTTTGGCCACACTGTGGGGCTTGTGGGATCTTAGTTCCCTGACCAGGGATCAAACCCAGGGCATTGGCAATAAAAACAGCTGAGTCTTAACCACTGGACCACAAGGAATTCCCAACAGTTAAACTGGAATAGGGTATAACCCAACAGTTACATTTTTTTAAAACAAAAATTTTTTAAGGATTTTTTTTTATGTGGGCCATTTTTAAGATCATTATTGAATTTGTTACAATATTGCTTCTGTTCCATGTTTTGGCTTTTTGGCCGAGAGGCATGTGGGGTCTTAACTCCGGGACCAGGAAAGGAACCTGTACCCCCTGGATTGGAAGGCAAAGTCTTAACCACTAGACCACCAGGGCAATCCCCCAAAGTTACATTTTAATAATAACTTGCACTGCTAGGTGTTTGCTATGTGCTGCTGCTAAGCTGCTGCTGCTGCTAAGTTGCTTCAGTCGTGTCCAACTCTGTACGACCCCATAGACGGCAGCCCACCAGGCGCCGCCATCCCTGGGATTCTCCAGGCAAGAACACTGGAGTGGGTTGCCATTTCCTTCTCCAATGCATGAAAGTGAAAGGTGAAAGTGAAGTCATTCAGTTGTGTCCGACTCTTAGCGACCCCGTGGACTGCAGCCTACCAGGCTCCTCCATCCAAGGGATTTTCCAAGCAAGAGTAATGGAGTGGGGTGCCATTGTGCTGGACACTGTTCTAAGCTCATCAACCCATTTAGTCTTTAAAATAACACCAAGAGGAAAATGGTTATCATCATGCTTATTTTACATGCAAGAAAACTGAGGCAGAGACGGGTTAGGTAGCTGGCCTGAGGCCACACAGTAAGAGGTAGAGAGAGATTCAAACTACGCCACCTGGCTCCAGAGTGTGTGTGTTTAATTTTTAAAACCTCCTCAGAATAATCTGGCAATGGATAAGGCTTCTTTCAATACCAGACACGATGGTCTAAGACTGGGGCTGGTTAACTATGGCCCACGGTGCCAACTGCCTGCTGTTTTTATAAATAAAGTTTTATTGACATAGTCACATTCATTTATTTCTGTCCTACACAGTAGAGCTGAGTAACTGCAACAGATTCTGAGGCTCCTAAAGCTGAAAATATTTACTCTCTGGCCCTTTGCAGAAACAACTGGCTGATCCCTTGACTAGGACAATTTTTCACCTCTTGCAAAAGGAACATATGTTTAAGTGGATCCATTTGAAAATGAGACCCTGTTACAGAACCTTTAGAAAAAAATAAAGATAAACAGAAGTGCCACGACACACAGGGCTCCGTCTTAAGTTCTTGGGTACCCGGTGCCTTGGTCCAGGGCTGCTCAGACAGCATTTCACCTGGCTGGGAATTCAGTAATATTTTTATTTTTTCTTTACTTGGCTACTTTCTTTCCTTGCTCACATTCTGGGATCAGCAAGAAAACCTGATGCACATCTGAAGCTCAGTTTAGAAGAAAATCAAAGCTGAAAAGAGTCATCAGGGCCCATCTGCCTTCTGTTGACCAGGCTCCATGGTGCCACCGAGGAGGCCACTAATGGGTCAATGTTACTATGGGAGGAAAAAATGATAGAATGCAGAGCCCTATCTGCTGGCTGGCAGATGCTCTTGGCCAAGAAATGTCCTGTTCAAGATGTTGATGGTGTAAAGCAAGAAGCCCTCCTTGAGGGGGAAAATATCTGAGAGCCTTTGAGCCTAAGAGCAAGCCATTCAGGGTGAGGGTTTGAGCCCTGGATGCTGAGGAAGGGCTGCAGGCATGAATTACCACTCATGATAGAGGCAGGTGCCTTGTGCTCAAATCCACCTCCTGTAAACCTTGTTTGGTAGCAAGAAAGAATATACCAAGGTGGCAGGTAACATTCCAAGAGACCGTACCATTTGCAATGAGCTTCATTAGAAGGGCAGTTGATTAAGGGGATCCAACCCCTCCAAAAAAACAAATGTCTTTGGAGACACATTAGCAAGGGGGTGGGCAGAGTACAAGAGGACCCCCAAGACTCCACCTGTCCCTAGGAAGGGCCTCCAGCCGCTGGGAGTGGAGGCAGTGAAGGAAGGGCTGGAGGCCCTGCCCCGGACCCTGCAGGCCCACACTCACCTATGCACAGCCGGCCGGAGGTGTCCAGGATCAGGCCCTCTGGACACTCGCAGCGGAAGGAGCCTGCAGTGTTGATGCATCGCCCATTGGGACAGACTCCAGAGAAGACCTCACACTCATTCACATCTAGGCACAGCAAGCAAGGAGAAGCTAGAGCTGGAGGCTCCCAGGGAGCTGGCTCCCTATGGGTTCAGGACACCACGTGGTTCTTGGGGAGGTGGGAAGAGGCAGTGCCAGCCTCCTAGGCTGGGGGATTGTGGGGAAGACCCGGATACCAAGGAGGGAGCTCTCCAATGACTTCAGAGAGGGCCTTAGGCAGCCACCATGACACTTGCCTGCTCCTGGTGGTGGTGGTGGGGGAGTGGTGGTGAAGTGCACAGGGTGGGGAGTTACCTTCGCAGCTAAGCCCCTTCACGCGGGCGAAGCCTCGGGCACAGGCGCGGTCTGTGATTGGGGAGAGGAGTCATTCTCTCCACCCGGATCCAGGGGACCTTTCCCCCGCATGGTTCTCTCAATGGCCAGGGAGCCCCCAGAGCCGCCCCCCCTAGGGCATTACCCATGTCACAGCGTTCGCAGGGGCTCCCCCAGGCAGTGCCGAGCGTGGCGCAGCACTCGGAGCGCAGGGTGGCTCCGTGCAGGTTCGCCTCGCAGCGGCCATCCTGGATCTTCAGCCAGCAGGTGCCTTTGGTGCTGTCTGCAGGAAAGGGCCGGCTGTGTCATTTGGCAGGCCCACACCTGCACACTAACCCGCAGAGACCCAGACTTCCCCGGGGCGGGCGTCGGGGTCCCCGCTGCTCCGTGGGGCCTCTCACCTAGGCACATGGTGCCAGAAGGTCCCAGGCGGCTGCCGGGGGCGCACTCGCAGGCGTAGGAGCCGGCCAGGTTGCGGCACACGCCATTCACACACGGGTTGGACAGGCACTCGTCGATGTCTACAAAGACAACCAGCCACCGACCCCCGTCAGATCCCTGAGCTGCAGGAACTGGAGCCTCACGCGACCTGAGGCCCCTCCCCTCTGCCGCTGCCAAAGTCCAACAGCAGGGGGCGCATGCGGTCAGAAGGCGAGGGAACGGACTGGGCAGGCGCAGAGGCGCGTGTTTCCATTAAATTGTGCAGTGCACCTGCGCGTGCACGCCGACACGCAGGATCCTGGGAGCCCGCACGGGTGAAAGTGTACAGGGACAGGCACGGTGGGGAACGGTGGCCCTGCAAGGGTCACTCATGGCACAAGAGAGGCCGAGAGTGAGAGGCAGGAGGAAAACCCAGACGGGGAGACCTCGTTGTGGTGGGAGAGGGGGCAGTCTGCCGGAGGCTTGCGCTTAACTCTGTGTGTGTGTGTGTGTGTGTGTGTGTGTGTGTGTGTGTGTGTGTGTGCACGCGCTTGCTCGTGCAGGTATCTGTGAGTGCCCAGGGGTCTGTAATGGACAAGGTCATTGCAACAAAGTTTGTGTGAGGGCGGGTGGGCACATATTCCTGTGTGTGAGTATATTTAAGTGTGTGAATGCACAACTGTGTGGGTATGTGGTATCTGCACATATTAGTGTGTGTGGCTGTGAGCCTAAGTGTGCGAAAGGGTAAAAATGTGGACACACACGTGTCTTTCAGAGTGTGCACGTGAGAGTGTATGATGTGTGGGACTGTGACTATGAGTGTGAATATGGGTGTGTAAGTCTGTTTTGTGTGACTACTGGTGTGTGTAATCAAGTGATCATCAAGTGTGTGAATGTCAGAGTGTCTGTATAAGGGTGTGCCTTTGAGGGTGTAACTCTGGTTATGAGTATATGTGTAAAAAGTGAGAATTGTTCAGTCACTTAGTCATGTCTGACTCTTTGTGGCCCCATGGACGGCAGCATGCAGGCTTCCCTGTCCTTCACCATCTCCTGGAGTTTGCTCAGATTTATGTCCATTGAGTCAGTGATGCCATCCAATCGTCTCATCTTGTGTTGCCCCCTCCTCTTCAGGCCCTCAATCTTTCCCAACATTAGGGTATTTTCCAATGAGTTGGCTCTTTGCATCAGTGAGAATAAGTGTGAATGTGGGTACTGTGTGAGTGTGTACCTAAGAGTGTAACTGTGAGACTATGAATACATGTATGGCTTTGAGCATGTCTGTGTGGGTAAATGCAGGTATACATGCATCTGGCAGCATGTGTGTACCCAGAGCATGCAGTGTGCATAAGTACTTGTGTGTGTGTGCGTGTCTGTGTGCCCCCCAGGACCCTGTACCTTCGCAGGTCTCCGTGTCTGGCCGGAAGCTGAAGCCCTGAGGGCAGGAGCAGCTATAGCTGCCTGGGCTGTTCCTGCACCGCCCATTGTCACACAGGAGGCTGTTGAGGGCGCACTCATCCACATCTGCAATGTGGGCATGGGGCCAGAGAGTGGGGTGAGGGGTGTGCAGTGGGGGCGGCACCCCTCCGCCCGTCCACTCGCCCGGCACGCTCACCAGTGCACTCCCTGCCATCCGCGACTGCCTCGTAGCCCAGGTTGCAGATGCAGCGGTAGCTGCCCCGCAGGTTCTCACACATGCCGTTGGCACAGACGTCGGGGTCGAGGGCACATTCGTTGATGTCTGCAGCAGGAAGATGGCATCAGCAGCTGCCCTGGTTCCCTGGAGGCTCCAGAAGCCAGGTCCTCCGGGGCCAGAGCTCCAACCTAGACCCTGCCTCCTTTCCCTGGAAACCAGGGTTTCTCAACATCATGGATAACTGGAGCCGGATCATTCTTTGCTTTGTGCAGGGGGAGGGGAGAACCTGTGCAATGTAAGATGTTGAGCAACATTTCCAGCGTCTACCCATGAAATGCCAAGAGCGCCCTCCCCAATATTTGTCCAGACATTGCCAAATGGCACCTGGGAGGTGGCAAACTGTCCCTAGTGTGGAACTCATGGAACAGACGTTATTACATCAGCAACAATTTCTTTTAAAGCACAATCATAGTCACTAATGTTATAAGATGCTTACTGTTTTGTGCCGAGTATATTAACTTATTTGGTCCTCACAACGTCCCTGAAATGGGACCTACGAGTATATCCACTTTACAGAAAAGGAGGTGCAGAGATGGGGAGTAACTTGATCAGTATTCAATCAGTAAACAGTAGGGCCTGGAGAGTTCCCTGGTAGTCTAGCGGTTAGGAATCAGTACTTTCACTGCCATGGCGTGGGTTCAATTCCTGGTCAGGGAACTGAGATCCCCTAAGCCTCATGGCACAGCCAAAGAGGGGGCAGGAATAGGCAGCCCTATATATCAAAAATGAAAAAAAAAAAAAAAAGAATGCTGGCTGGGATTTAAACCCAGGCATTTGGATCCAGAATCTGTCCCTTTAACTGAGGGAGGGGCGCTGGACATCTGCCCTGCCCCCATGACCCAGTGGTGGATGGGAAACCTGGCTGTATCCTAAATCCTTTTATTTGTTGCTCAGGCAGGAAGGCTGTAACAGGAAAGGATGGTGTCATAGGTTGGAGTCCTCATCCCCAGGATCACCTCAGCACGTGACTTTATTTGGAGATGGACATACAGTGCATTCTAATATGATTGTATCCTTATAAAAGTGGAGGTCTGGGCACAGACACACAGGGCGAACCCTGTGTCGAGAGGAAAGCAGAGGAGTTTGGGATTAACATATATATGTGCCTACATGTGTGCTCAGTCACTTCAGTAGTGTCTGACTCTGCAACCCCATGGACTGTAGCCCTCCAGACTCCTCTGTCCATGAGATTCTCCAGGCAAGAATACTGGAGTGGGTTGCCATGCCCTGCTCCAGGGGATCTTCCCAACACAGGGATCAAACCCACATTTCCTATGACTCCTGCACTGATTCCTTACCACTGAGCCACCCGGGAAGAAGTCCTTAACATATATACATTACCCTATATAAAACAGAAAACAGACAAGGGCCTACTGTATAGCATGAGGATTAAATTCAATATTTTATAATAACCTATAAGGGCAAAAATCTAAAAACTGTATGTATGTATATATATACTAAAATATATATATACTGAAAATTATACATATCATACGTATATATAGTGCCTGAATCACTTTGCTGTACACCAGAAACATTGTAAATTAAAAAAAAAAAAAAAAGGATGAAGGCAGAGATCAGGGAGATGCTTCGACCAAGCAAGGATTAACAGCTAAGTGCCAGACACTGAGAGAGGTGTGAGACAGACTCTTCCTCACAGCCTCTGAAGAGGCCACCCCTGCTCACACCTTGATCTGGGACACTTAGCCTCCACAGCTATGGGAGAATGCCCTCCCAGCCTGTAATACTTTGTGAAACCCGGTGACCTGACCGGGTTCCCAACCACGTCCCTGGCCCTCAGTCCCAGCCCCAACCCGCTCACCTCTGCCATCCGTGGTGATGCCAAGACCGCTGCTGCATAGGGCCTGGAACTCAGCTGTGGTGGCAGGAACAGGGAGAGGGGGGCGGTCATTGGCCATTGCTGAAGCCAAGCCACGCCCAAGACGTGGCCCCTTGGGGCTGGGCAAGGGTCTAGGACTAAGATGCCTGCTCCAGTGGGAAGAACAGTTTTCCTTCTGTCTCTTCTTGGGGGAGAGACATCCACCCCACCCCATGGGAGCCAAGCCCCCCACCACCACTGTCCCCTCCTGCCCCCCGCAGTTATAAACCACAAGCAAGGACTAAAGGAAAGCGGGGCCGTGGAAAGTTCATGGGGGCGGGGCAGCTGAGGCTCTCACCAGAGTTCTTGGGGGGACACAGCTGGCAGGGCTCCCCAAACCCATGGGCCGGGCTTGCACAGCAGCACTCAGATTTGGTGACAGCACCAGGGAAGGGGCGGGCGCAGGAGCCCTGGTCGAGGGTCCCATAGCATGTACTGCGCACGTGGGTGTCCACGCACACTCGACCATCGGCGGCCACCGCGAGCCCCCCAAGGCAGCGGCAGTGGAAGGAGCCTTCAGTGTTGGTGCAGTGACCATTCATGCAGATGCCTGGCGTCTGGCACTCATCGATGTCTGCAGGGGTCGTGCAGGGGGCACTGCAATGGGTCCCAGCCACCGCATCCCCACCCCCTACCCGCCCTTGCTACCTCCCCTCTCCTCTTCTTCCCCATCCCCATGGGTTCCCCTATGGTCCAGCCTGCAGTTTCTCACCCACACAGTGGCGGCCACCAGGTGCCAGCAGGAAGCCGGGTTTGCAGAGACACGTGAAGCTGCCGTCCTCGTTCAGGCACACTCCGTTGGCACACATGGTGGTGGTTGCACACTCGTTGTGGTCTGGGGATACCAGGAGAGGCTGGGTCCCTGCAGGGTCCTGGCACCCACCCTTTCATTGGGCCAGTCCTGCCAGGTAGACCAGCCCGGCCCTCATGTTTCCAGGAACTGCTCCCGGGGCTGTGGGAGCCTGATAGGATGAGACATGGCTGTCAGAGACTAGTTTGGCATGGGTACTAGGTTGCAGGACTGTGAACTCCCCTGGGGCCAACTGGCACCACTAGCTCATATCTGCATCTTCCCTCCTGGCACACATAGGTGCTCCATGAATAGGTGTTCAAAGTCCTTTAAATAAGTCAGGTGGTGGCTGCACAACATCTCACTAAATGCCTCCAAACTATTCATTTAAAAATGGTTAAGACGATAAACATGTTATGTAGGGACTTCCCTGGTGGCTCAGTGGTAAAGAACCCGCCTGCCGATGCAGGGAACTCAGGTTCTATCCCTGGTCCAGGAAGATCCCACGTGCCGAGGGGCAACCAAGCACATGTGCCATAACTACTGAAGCCCGAGTGCCTACAGCCTATACTCTGCAATGAGAAGCTCATGCGCCACAGCTAGAGAAAGCCTGTGAGCAGCAATGAAAAGCTAGAGCATCCAAAACAATAAAAAAGTTGTGTATATTTCGCCACGATAAAAAATGCAAAAAAATTTGAAAAAATTAGGTAGTGGTTGCATGACATTACAAATGTACAAAAATGCCACCGAATTGTTCCCTTACAAAGGGTAAGATACAAACTACTCTACATAAAATAGATACACAAGGTCCTACGCTATAGCACAGGGAACATATTCAATATTTTACAATAAACTATAATGGAAAAAAAGAGTTAAAATGGTCAATTTTACACTGTGTAATTGTCCCATAATTCTTAAAAATGCAAAAAAGAATTGCATAAATGAGATGGTGGTTGCGTGACATTGGAAATATCCTAAATGCCACCAAATTGTTCACTTAAAAATGCTGTTTCACACATCATGATATTCATTATTAATATATAACCGTATGATCTTTAATACATAAACATGGATGCTTAGTTGTGTAAATACACAAATGAGACCTGGAAGGACACAGCAAACAGTAAACTGCTTGTGCTGATGGATGACTTTAGCTTTTTGCTTGTGTTTTTTGATTTCCTATTGTGCAAGTGTTAACTTTTAAGAAATACATGTTATTTTTAAAAACCTTTAAAAATGCTATTTAAAAAACAAAGAAAGGTGGTTGCACAACATTGGGAATTATTGAGATTTTCACTTTTAAATGATTAAATTTATCTTGTGTGAATCGTACCTGCATTTAAAAAGGAAAGGGCAAAACCCATCAGCTAACAAGAAAATAGTCTAGGGACTTCCCTGGTGGTCCAGTGGTTAAGAATCCACCTTCCAATGCCAGGGACTCTGGTTAGACCCCGATCAGGGAACTTGGATCCCACTTGTGGTGGGGCAGCCAAGCTGGAGTGCCACAGCTACGGAGCCTGCGTGCTCTGGAGCCCACATCCCACAACTAGAGAGAAGCCCATGCACCAGAGCCAAGAGCCTGTCTGCGGCATCGAAAGATCCTGCATGACACAACTTAGACCTGATGCAGCCAAATAAATAAACATTTTTTTCCAAAAACCCCCTCTTGAAAAATAGTTTAATTTAAAAGGCGGCAGTCAGTGCAGTGCAGAAATGATTTGTTTACCAAAGTACAGTGTTAAATAAAAAAGGACTGAAGCAGGAAGAAGGAAGAAAGGGAGGGAGGGAGAAATGGAGATAGGGAGAGAAAAAACATAAAGAATACATAAAAGGTCCACACCTAACTGTGCAGGTGAGCTTCCACAGAGGTACTATCCATAACAGCAAAAGCGGAAACAACCCGAATAGCCACCAGCTGAAGCCGGTAGAGACAAGATGTTGTCTGCTCATATAATGGAATGGCATTTGACAATAAAAAGGAATGGCATTCTGACATGTGCTACCACATGGACGGATCCTGAAAATGTGATGCATCAGTGAAAGAAGCCAGTCACAAAAGGCCACAGAGTGTGCGAGTCCATTTATACAGAATGCCCAGAACAGGCAAATCCATGGGGACACAAAGTAGACTAGTCTCCTGCTGAGGGGTGGGGGCGGGGGCGGGGAAGGAGGATAGATGATTCTGGAATGACTGCCAATGCAGAGGAGGTGATGAAGAGGTTCTAAACTTAGACTGTGGTCATGCTTGTACTAAAAGCCACTGAAATGTACACTTTAAGAGGCTACTTTTATGGTATGAGAGTTACATAGCTATACAGAAGCTAAAAGGGTCTTTAAAAATGAATGAATGCACAAGCAACTTTGCTTAGTATTTTATAACCTATAAAGAAAAAGAATCTGAAACTTTGCTATACATCTGAAACTAACACAACACTGTAAATCACCTATACTTTAAAAAATTAATGAAAAAGTTTATATGTATCAAAAGAAAATAAAAAGACCAAACTAATGATTTCATCAACTCTTACTGGTTACAGACTATGCAGAGATCTAAGGCAACATTAAAGATCTGATGGTAAAATGTGAAACAATGAATTAATCATTAGAATTAATCAAAATTAATTTCAGTACAGGGTTTCCCTGGTGGCTCAGTGGTGAAGAATCTGCCTGCCAATGCAGGAGACACAGGTTCAATTCCTGGTCCAGGAAGATCCTACATGCCGTGGAGCATCTAAGCCCATGCACCACAACTACGGAGCCTGTGCTCTGGAGCCTGGGAGCCACGACCACTGAGCCAATGTGCTGCAACTACAGAAGGCTGTGCACCCTAGAGCCCGTGCTCCACAGAGAGAGCACAGGAGAAGCCACTGAAATGAGAAGCGCATGCCGAGCAACTAGAGCAGCCCCTGCTCATTGCAACTAGAGAAAGCCTGTGCCCAGTGATGAAGACTCAGCACAGCCAAAAATAAATAGAAATTAATTTCAGTAGGTGATATCTAACTAATAAAAAACAATGTAAATAAAAATAATGATTTATGCGTGGAAATAAATTACTGTACTTCACATTAATGCTAAGAAAACAGCTCATTTGATAATCAACTTTCTAAATCTATCTAATGATAAAAAGTAAACGCTCTGCAAAAAAATAACACAATTCTGTAAAGCAATTATCCTTCAATAAAAAAATAAATTAAAAAAAAAAAGAATGAATACAGAAAGGAAAAAAATCCTTCCCAGTGAGGGAAGATTAAGGCAGGTCTCAGACAGGGTGACAGAAGAGGACAAAGGGGATCCCTAGTGGCCCCCACAAGCTATGGGGAGTTTAGTTGGCACCCCCCATACCCCACAGGGAATCTGAGACCAAGGAGCTCTCCATGGTCCTGACCCACCTCTCTTGGAGGCAGATGAGGGGCTTGTCAGGGGCAGAAGCAGACAGCACAGTCTTACCCCAGAGGCCTCTTCCTGGGAGTCACCTGACTCCAAGGAAGGGGAGAATGAAGGCACGGGTAGAGAGTGGACAGACCACAGGAAGGCTCTCAGATGGGCTGGCTGGGCTCAGGAAGGGAAGCAGAGGCTCCATCCAAAGACAGGATGGAGTGATGGAGCAGGAGTGGCAAGATGCGAGAAGCAAGGTAGGGACTCCCTCGGTGGTCCCATGGCTAAGACTCCAACCTCCCAAAGCAGGGGTCCTGGGTTCGATCCTTGGTCAGAGAACTGATCCCACACGTCTCAACTAAGAGTTCAAATGTCACAGCCAAAGATCCTGCATGTCACAACTAAGACCTGCTGCAGCCAAATAAATTAATAAATATTTTTTTTCTTAAAAAGAGGTAAGGAGACACTAAAAGGCAGCTACTGAGGCCCAGAAGCCCCCTCCCCACCCGCCCACCCTCAACTCACCCACACAGTTCTTGCTGTCAGTGCTGAGCTCAAAGCCTGCATTGCAGACACACTGGAAGCTGCCCTCCGTGTTGACACAGCGGCCGTGATGGCAGAGGCCACTGCTGGCGATGCATTCATCTATGTCTGGGGGGTGGGGGGTAAGGCAGGCGGGTGGTCAGCAGGCGTCCTCCCAGCACCCCCAAGACTCCAGTTCGGGCCAGAGATGCAGGCTCCACCAGCCAGGCCCCCTGGCACCCCCACTTCCAAGGGACGGCCATACCCAGGCATGCCTGCTTGGTGAGTGTCGCCTGAAAACCCTCGTGACACCGACAGCGGTAGGAGCCGGGGGTGTTGATGCAGTCTCCGTGGTGGCAGGGGCTGCTGGCACATTCATCCACATCTGCAGGCAGAGGACTCTGAGCCCGAGTCTGGCAGGGCGCGCCCCCACCCCCGCCCAGCCACCGCTCACCAATGCACTCCCCCCGGACGTCCTGCGTGTAGCCCACGTTACACTCGCAGCGGTAGCTGGAAGGGGTGGGCAGGCAGCGGCCGTTGAGACACAGGTTGGTGAAGTGCCGGCAGATGTCGATGGTCTGGTTCAGTGTGGCTGTGCCTGCGGGTGGAGCCGACGGAGGGGGGCGGGTGCCTGACTGAGGGCTGGGCCCCTGGGTCTGGGCCTCACCTCTGGATTCAGACACATACTCAGAGCCCTTATGGCCAGGCTCTCCCACTATAGCCCAGCGTCCTGCCCTAAATTCAGATGCTCCACTTGCCTGAGACCCCGGACCCCCATTCCAGCCCTAGTGTGCATGCCAAGTCATTTCAATCGTCTCTGACTCTGTGCAGCTCCCTGGACTGTAGCCCGCCAAGTTCCTCTGTCCAAGGGATTCTCCAGACGAGAATACTGGAGTGGGTTGTCATTTCCTTCTCCAGTTCCAGCCCTAGACCCTCACCCAAAGCTCAAACTTGGCCTTGAAGGCTGGGATCTCCAATCTGCCCCCACCCCCAGACCACTGTCAGTACTCCCATCCCCACTGCCCAGGCCATGACCCCCACTCCAAAGCCCAGTCCAGACCCTGAGGCCTGGATCCCCTTTTCCCCTGGAGGGGTCTTGGACCCCTCCTCCCAAGTCCTCACCAATGCTGCCATCTCCAAGGCCCAGGCTGGGAACCCGACGACCACTGGAGCCGTGGGGGCTGTGCCGTGCCAGCCCTGGGCCAGGACCCACACCACCACTGGATCCGAAGCCAGGGAGGCTGGGGAAGGGGCCTGGATAGGAAGGCAGGAGCGGGAGTCCCGGGGCACACAGTCGCTGGAACTCATCTGCAAGGGAGTGGGGTTGGAAGTTAAGCCTCGGTTGTACCCCTGGGTCCCCACCCTGCAGGCTGAGCTCTGGGGTAGAGGAAGGTGGGAGGCACCCCCAGCCACTCACCAGAGCCTCGTGGAGGACACAGCTCAGGGGCTGGGCCAGCCGCCCAGCACCTGCCCTTGTCACAGCAGCACTGCCTGTGGGTGTAGTGGCCTGAGAGGTCTCCAGTACAGCGGCCTGCAATCAGCACCGAGAAGCAAGTGCCAGCACGGTGGTCTGCAGCAGGGGGCGGGGTGGGAGGGGTAGGGAGGACCGTTCATGTGTGCTCAGTCGCTGTTCAGTCGTGTCTGACTCTTTTGCGACCCCATGGACTGTAGCCTACCAGGCTCCTCTATTCTTGGGATTCTCCAGGCTACAATACTGGAGTGCTAGCCATTCCCTCCTCCAGGGGATCTTCCCAGACAGGGATCGAACCTGCATCTCCTGCATTGGCAGGCAGGCAGATTCTTTACTGCTGAGTCACCTGGGAAACCCTGAGGACCAGTTACCAGACTGCACATCCCAGCTCCACCAGCACCATCTGCAGGACAGACCTCCTTGCCTCTCTGCGCCTCAGTTTCACCATCCACGGACCAGAGATGCTCAGGGCACTCATATCAGAAAAATGTTGCAGAGTGCACTCTATCTGGCACGTGGGTGATCCTCACTGAGAGGATTAAACCAAGTTTAAACCAAGAGGTAATAAACCAAGATTTCCAAATTACCCCAGAGAAGGAGGTTTGGGCTCATGCCAAGCAATAGTGTCCCATACTGAACACTGGCATTGTTAGTAAGCTCCCTGGGATATTCAACCACACTGAGGAAGACCCCAGGTTCAGGGGGGTTGCCTCAGTGGGAAGTCAAGCTGGATGCTCAAACAGAGATGCTGGAATCTGTAGCTGGGTGGTCTCGCTTGCCAGCCCTGGGCATTCTGCAGAAACCCAAGAGGCTTTTAATCTGAAGAGGGACCAGGGGACCAAAAGCTATGACGAACCTAGACAGCATTGGATCATAGAAAAGGCAAGAGAGTTCCAGAAAAACATCTACTTCTGCTTCATTGACTACACCAAAGCCTTTGTGTGGATCACAACAAACTGTGGAAAATTCTTCAAGAGATGGGAATACCAGACCACCTGATCTGCCTCCAAAGAAACCTGTATGCAAGTCAAATAGCAACAGTTAGAACCGGACATGGAACAACAGACTGGTTCCAAACTGAGAAAGGAGTATGTCAAGGCTGTATATTGTCACTGTTTATTTAAATTATATGCAGAGTACATAATGCGAAATGCAGGGCTGGATGAAGCACAAGCTGGAATCAAGATTGCCAGGAGAAATATCAATAACCTCAGATATGCAGATGACACCACTCTTATGGCAAAAAGTGAAGAGGAACTAAAGAGCCTCTTGACGAAAGCGAAAGAGGACAGTAAAAAGCTGGCTTAAAACTCAACATTCAGAAAACTAAGATCATGGCATCTGGTCCCATCACTTCCTGGCAAATAGATGGGGAAACAATGGAAACAGTGAGAGATTTTATTTTCTTGGGCTCCAAAATCACTGCAGATGGTGACTGCAGCCATGAAATTAAAAGATGCTTGCTCCTTGGAAGAAAAGCTATGACCAACCTAGACAGTATATTAAAAAGCAGAGACATTACTTTGCCAACAAAGGTCCATCTAGTCAAGGCTATGGTTTTTCCAGTAGTCATATATAGATGTGAGAGCTGGACCACAAAGAAGGCTGAATGCCAAAGAATTGATGTTTTTGAACTGTGGTGTTGGAGAAGACTCTTGAGGGTCCCTTGGACTGCAAGAAGATCAAACCACTCAATCCTAAAGGAAATCAGCCCTGAATATTCATTGAAAGGACTGATGCTGGAGCTGAAGCTCCAACACTTTGGCTACCTGATGAGAAGAACTGACTCAACTGGAAAAGACCTTGATGCTGGGAAAGATTGAGAGCAGGAGCAGAAGGGGGCGACAGAGGATGAGATGATTGACTCATCAACCATCTCAATGGACATGAGTTTGAGCAAACTCTGGGAGAGAGTGAAGGACAGGGAAGCCTGGCATGCTGCAGCCCACCAGGTCTCAAAGAACCAGACACAACTGAGCAACTGAACAACAGGGGAGCAGACTGGCAGACTCATAGCGGCAGCCCCTGGGGAAACTGAGGCAGAAGCTCTCCAGCTACAAAAACCACGGACACACTTCCACTGTGATGTCTTGACGGCTTTATTCGGTGATCAGATTTCTTGGGTTCTGACTCTAAAAGAGCATATTTTTAGGTTTGAAAATCCACAAATGTTAGCCAGTGGCCCACAGTGGAAAAACCCCTCCAACCGGCATGGAGGGCCCTTGTAGCCACCCCTGAGCTGCCCAAGGCTGAGAAAACGGCTAGCATTTCTACCTCCCCAGACACACCCCCATGCACCTGGCAGCGGGGGCGGGAGGGGCCCCAGGTGCATGAGTAGGAGTCAGAGTTCTGCAATT
This sequence comes from Bos indicus x Bos taurus, assembly GCF_003369695.1. Classification (NCBI taxonomy): domain Eukaryota; kingdom Metazoa; phylum Chordata; class Mammalia; order Artiodactyla; family Bovidae; genus Bos; species Bos indicus x Bos taurus. Next base: position 93,687,456 of record NC_040082.1, on the reverse strand, counting down.
CCAGCATCATCCCTGGCACTCCACCACGGCTGTGCCTGCCCGGGCAAGAAGAGGTCATCAGACTTGTTCAAGGTCACACAGCTGCTGGAGAGTGAGGAGGGATAGGAAGCCAGGTTCCTGAACCCCAGGGTATTTGACCAAGCAGCTGCCTTTCTAGTAGGGAGGACAAGACAAAATCCAAGTATTAAGCACCTACTGTGATCAGGCTCTGCTAAGTGGTCACAAACCCAACTTCTCTGCTCCCCTGTGTTTCTGAATGTGTACTTAGTACCCCTACTTCCACCCCTGGGTGAATCACTCCATAAATATATAACCCTCTCCTTATGCTTTTGAGCTGTGCTGCTGGAGAAGACTCTTGAGAGTCCCTTGGACTGCAAGAAGATCAAACCACTCAATCCTAAAGGAAATCAGCCCTGAATATTCATTGGAAGGACTGATGCTGAAGCTCCAATCCTTTGGCCACCTGAGGTGAAGAGCTGACTCATTGGAAAAGATCCTGATGCTGGGAAAGATTGAGGGCAGGAGGAGAAGGGGGTGACAGGGGATGAGATGGTTGGATGGCATCCTTAACTCAAGGGACACGAATCTAAGCAAACTCCAGGAGATAGCGAAGGTCAGGGAAGCCTGGTGAGCTGCAGTCCGTGGGGCCACAGAGAGTCAGACATGACTGAGTTAGTGAACAGTAAAATGGGTAAGTACTGCCAGTACTTCACACATAAGGCAGCTGAGGCTAAGCAGAGAGGTTAAGGAACTTGCCCTGGGTCACTTGGAACACAGGACTGAATTGCAAGCTCATTTTCAGAGAACACTTGACCTTGATTCAAATCTAGGCTCCTCTATTTAGTAGCTGGGGAAGGCCCCCACAGTCCAAGGGACGTGCCCAGAGCTAGTCACCATGCCAACCAAGATGGTCCCAAGAGGTGGAGGAATAAATAGGTCTGGCACTGGCCACGGCACACTGGCAGAACACCAAACACAACATTCTCGGTCCTGCCTAGTAGAGATCCAGCCTGAGGGGCCCAGGTGGTGCTGGAGACCTGCCAAGCCCACCTTGTCTCACCAAACCTAGGCTCTGCCCATACCGCATCACAAGTGTTTCTGGCTAGCCCTGTCAGCTGCCTCTAAAGTCTAACCAGCAGCTCATCAAGACAACAGGATGGAGAGAGAGAGCCCAAGGATCCCCCTGCCCCAGCCAGGTGGGGTGTGGGGGATTACAGGAGGGTGGGTATCCAGGGAGAGGCACAGACCAGAGGCCTCCACTTTGGTGGCAGCAGGGTGAGGGGTCTGGGGAGCTGTGTGTGGGTAACTATCTCTTCTACACGTGGATTTGGCTCAAGCAAACCTCCCCTCTCAGGGCCTCAGTTATCTCAAAGACAGGGTGTAGGGGAAGATGGGTACTTTTTAAAAAGTCTTCAGGAGAGGAAAGAGGGATACAGAGACTGGGGCCAGTGAGTCCAGTGGGCAGAAGGACATACAGATGGAGGATGGAGAACAGAGAACCAGAGGGGCATAGAGATGGGGGCTAGAGGGGCAGAAGGGCATAGAGATGGGGGCTAGAGGGGCAGAGGGCCAGAGGGGCATAGAAACAGAGGCCAGGAAGGCAAGAATGACAACCACCCAGTAAGCCAGAAGGACATAGAGTCCTAGGGGTAGAGGGGCATGGGGGAGGGGGAATGCACTGAAGCCAGGAGACCAAGATAAGAGACCAGAGAGCTAAAGGCCTTAGAGATGGGGGCTAGAGGGGCTTGCAGACTGGGGTCAAGAGAGCATAAAGACCAAAGTGTAAGGAGCCAGAATTTCTGAGGGGATGGAAACCAGGGTCCAAAAACACAGAAGGACATAGAAATTGAAGGGCTAGAGAAGCCCTAGGACCAGAAGGTTGCAGAGATAGATGAGCAAGGGGTCTGTCTCCTACCTGGCATCTGCCCATTCAGCCCCCTACCCTACCCCGAGCCCTGGCTCACCTAGGCAGCGAGTGCCGTCCAGGCTGCTGGCATAACCATGGGGACAGGTGCACACGTAGCTCCCAACTGTGTTGGTGCAGTCACCCCCGGAGCAGAGGCCTGGCACACTGAGACATTCATCCACATCTATACAGATCAATGCTGGGTCAGAGCCAGGCACGGTCCCCCACCAGCCCTATCCCACCTCCTCCTCCTCCCTTCAGGGGGAGACTGAGCCGCTCAGAGCAGAGCAGAGAGGAGGTCCCAACCTCTCCTCATCACCCACCTTCACACTTGGCACTGTTCTCACTGAGCCGGTGTCCAGTGGGACAGCGGCACTCAAAGGAACCCACAGTGTTGACACAGCTGCCCCCCTGGCACAGGCCTGGCACAGCCTGGCACTCATCCACATCTGCAAGGGGATGAGAGACCCGTCAGAGGAGGAAACCAAAGCTGCCAAGGGCTCCCACTCAGCCCTGGTTCCCAGGACCTCTGTCCTCACATATTGGCCCCCTCTACTTACCTTGGCAGGCCCCCGTGTTTATATTGGGGATGAAGCCCCGGCGGCAGGGATGTGGCTGAGCTGGGCAGAGCTCACATGGGAAGCCCCAGGCCCGGCCCACAGTGGCACAGCAGAGCGCCTTGGTGCAGATGAGGCCTGTCAGCTGGTGCTGGCACCCCTCAGGGCCCACTCGACCAAAGCAGGGCCCCGTCCGGTAGTCTGCAGGGCAGATGGATGTGGCAGCTGGCCTCAACCTGCCCCACCTCCCCCATTACCATCTGCACTTCCATCCCATCAGGCCCAGCACAGGCCTCCACCTCTCTGGCCTGGACTACTGCTGTGGCCACCTTCCCAGCCTCCCTATACCAACACACCAGGTTGTTTTTTTTTTCCTGACCCCAAGCCTCTACTCATACTGTTCCCTTCCCTTACCTGATGAACTCCTATTCATCTTTCAAAACCCTTTCTCTCCAAAGCAATGTGCAACCAACCTCCAACAGAAGCCAGGACCTCCAAGCCTACAGAGCTCAGAGCATGTCTGGAGACCCCCCCGCCTCCCCCAGGCCCACCCTCCCTGCAGGCTTGGGCAGGGACCCACGGACGCTTTGCTAGAGAGCTGGTCCCATCCCTGAGCAACCTCCGGCTCTGCCGAATCTCCCAGACTCTGGGAGGGACCCAGCATCCACCAAATGCTCTGAACCTACAATTCTTCATCGCTGAATCCCCGCCCAGCCGAAGGTGGTCTCATCAGTCCCCCCACCACCGGGCATGGGCCCAGATGTGACTTCCTGGCTCCATGCTCCAGATGGCTCCAATCAAGGGGCTGGCATTGGACCAAGGGAAGCCCCTCCCAGAAGGAGAAGCCAAAGCCAGCCCCCAGGCCCGTATGGAGAGGAGCTCTGACACAGGCCTGACTTGCCTAAGCAAAACAGAGTTTCCAGACTCTCACCTCAGCCTCCCAGGACCCTGGAATCCCCACTCATTCTTGCCTAGCACCCAGCCCTGCCTCTCTCTAGGGCCCCCACCTCCCAGCCCCCACACCAGGCCCCTCCTCTCTCACCCTCCCCACTAATCTTCACTTTCCCTCAGCCACCGTGACTGCTCCCCCTCTGTCAGCCCAAATTCCAGCTCTGTTTTCTTGCCAAATCCAGTTTCCCAAAGCCCACCCTGGAACCCAGGCAACCCATAGCCCCTCCAGCTTCTGATTTGTGGCTATATCCTCCCCAAACTGGCTCCAGTCACAGATGGGCCTCAGCAGCAGCCCCCGTGCTGGGGTCAGTCCCAGGGCTCTTCCCGTCTTTGCCTTTCTGGGCTCCTTGGCCAAGCAAGGCACTCTGGTGGTTCACTGGCCTGGGCATCCCCATCGCCACACACTCCTTTTCACCTTCTCCTTCCCAGATGCTGGTGGCTGGGCTCCATTTCTTTGGTGGACCCTTAAATCACGCCCCCCTTTTCTTCCCCAAGAACCTCAAACATCCATGGGGCTTCAGATCCCATAGATGTGGCAGCCCCAGACCTGGGTATCCAGCTGCCCCTTTGGTGACCCACAGGTTCCTCAGCCAACACAACCTGAGTGTCTTGCCTTTCCCTGCACCCACCTGCCCCTCAGTTTTCAGAGCACACCTGAGGTTCATCACTGTCTCCTTCCCTTGCCGCCCTGCATCCAACTTCTCATTGCAACCACTGTCTTTGCCTGGGTGACAGTCTCGCAACAGGTGACTCCTCCCACCTCAGCCTGTGGGGTCACTTTGACAGTAGGGGTGCAGCATAAGGGGCCTTGTCCATCTCATGAACTCCAACTTACCCCTTCCTACAGGAAGCCCTCCCTGATTTCCTTCCCGGGAGTAGACAGTTTCTCTGTCCTTCTGAGCAGCAAGGACAGTAGAGAGGAGGTCTACTGGACCCTCCAGGGGTCCAACCACATCTCAGGAAGTGCCCCTTCCCTGCTGACCCCTTCCCCATGCTCAGCTTGGTACCTCTCTCACACTGAGGCCCCATGAAGCCGTACACACAGGCACAGTGGTTTGGCCCAATGCAGCGGCCCCCGTTGTGGCAGCCGTGGTCACAGACAGCTGTGGAGGAAGGGAAGGGGGTGGCCTGAGGTTCCCCAACAGTAGAGGGAGCTGAGGCCCGAGTGAGCATTTCTTCACACAGGAATCCCCGCAACCCAGCCCAGACCGAGGGATAAGATTGTAACAATAAGTGTGTCCCCTCCAATCCTGGTCCCAGAAGAGGGACCGGTGGGCAGTAGGCAGACGATAGCAGAGACCTGGCCTCCGGGGTCCCAAGCCCAGGTGTGCATGGGGGGTACTTACGTTGCCCACACACGGTGCCTGTGTAGCCCCTCTGGCACAGACAAGACTCCCCTCGACAGCTGCCCCCATTCATACAGCTCACACTGCACCCTGACCCTGTGAGCAGGGAGCAGGGCACACACAGGAAAGCCCTGAGATACCTGCTCAAGGCTCTGGGATTAGAAGTGTCCAGCCTGGCTCTGGTCCTTCAGCAAAACCAGCCTGGAAACTTCCAGAGGCTTCCAGAAGCCATTCACCTCCTCTTCCCGCCCCTGGGGTGGGGGATCACTTCCTGCTCACCTCGGCTCACCCCGCAGCTGGGGGCCAGCTTCCCATCAGCGCAGGCACAGAGGTTGGGTCGGGAACAGAAGCCCTGGCCACAGGCGTGCCTACAGATGGCTGGAGGGCAGCAGGCGGCGGTCAAGGCCAGGATTCAAATCTTCTACCATCCCCACCCCCTGTGGGCCCGGAGGACCGAAGCTCTGCTGGAGCCGCGGGGAGACAGAGGTGTTCTTTGGGCCCGAATCACTGAGCAGTAAGGACAGAAGTTGGAGGGTACTGGTATGCTGGCTGTTGTGCTGGGGTAGGGGGGGCGGTGAGAGGGAAGGTCTCTTGCGAACAGAGTCAGATTCCAGACCCACTAGAATGGGGTGTGGGTGGAGAAACAAAAAGAGACAGAGAAAAAGACAGACAGAGATAGACACAGAGACAGGGACTTAGAGAAAGACCAAGACAGAAAGACAGACAGACTGACAAGCAGACAGACACAGGGAAGCTGTAAGGCAAAGAAACATGATTGGGTGGCTTGGGAGCCTGAGGACACAGGCAAGGCCAATTCCATGGCTTAACTCCATACACCCCCGCCCCCAGCCCCCCAGAAGGCAGCGGCACTCACGCACAACACACTGGTTCCCACCGGGCAGCGTCCTCCAGCCAGGACAGCAGTAGGCGTGAAAGCGGGAGCCGCACACGTTAGGCCTTCAGGAGAGCAGGAGAGGCAGGTGAGCCCCTACCTGGCTGGACGTCCCCTGGGCCTCGTTCTCCCACCCAGCAGGATGGCCCAGCCCAGGCCCAGCCCAGATCCCAGGGGCCTCTCAGCATCCCGGGTACCACACACCCTTGCAAGAAGCCAGGGCTGCCACGCCTGCGCACACTTCCGAGACCGGCAGGCTGCACAGCCCCATCCCAACGGCCCTGGACACCCGCCACGCACAACAGGGCTGTCCAGGCCAGCAGGAGCCGAGCCAGAGGGCCCCAGGCCACGGTGAGGGGGCTGGCTCCTCTCCTTGTCAAGCACGGACCCTCCAGAATCATGATACGTCCCTCGGAGGCTGCGGAGAGGAGGCGGAGTCAACCCCAAGAAGCCCTTGGGCACCCAGGAGAACCAGGAGTGGTGGGAAGGCTGCCCGGATGGAGAAACTGGGTGCTGATGGGGGCCCAAGGAGGCATCCAACCCCAACCCGCAAGCAGGTGAACCGTCAGGGGAGGCTTCCCGGAGGAGGTGTGATGTCTCAGTGATGGCGTCAACTGAGAGGAGGGTGTCAAGGCAGAGACAGCACCCTGGGAGCAAAGGCAAGAAGACCTTGGACCTTTGAGTGGAGAGGAGGGGCGGGTGGCGGCTGCGGTGTTTCAGGAGGGCATACCTGTGTACTGGAGCTCCCACTTGTAGGTCAGGGCAGTGGAGAGCCCTTGTAGGACTCTAAGTGGGAGAAACAAGGACAGAAGTGGACGTATGCCAGCGTGCAGGAGGGCATATAAGGGCCCCAGAGGAAGTACGCAGTTGAGGAGGCTGGGCCAGGCATCTAAGGAGGATTGCAGGAGCTCTGGGGCACAGACTGGAACTTCCCACTGGCAAGAACACCCCTCTGTCCAGCAGGGAAGGGACAGCTATTGCGCCCACTTCAAAGAGGAGCAAACTGAGGTCAACACACATTTAGTAAGAGGCTGAGTGGGAGCTGAAGTCCAGGCAGAGGAGATGGGGGGAAAGAAAATCAAGGGGACCCTACGCTCCAGGAGGTGCCTGGTTCTCTCTGGAACCTGGAAGGACGGGAGGGAAGGGATGGGGACACAGCCACTCCTGGCAGGGAGAGGACTGGACAAAGGCTAGGAGGACAGGAGCTGGGCCCTTGGGGAAGAGAAGGTAGACCAAGTGGCCATCACGGGGCCCCTTTCAAGTCCAGCTTTCCGCACTAGGGAGGAAAGGAATTGGGTCTGGAGGCAGAATGGATGGGGAGTGTGCTGTGTGCCCTTGGGCTGGCGGCTGCCCCTCTCTGGGCCATGAGAGTTTGACCAGGTGGTCTTCAGGTCCTCGGAAAAGGAAAAGACCTTTGTCACCTCTGGCGGGGAAGCGAGAAAGTCGGCCCCACTAGTCAAGGGCACTCTTCTGGCTTCCAAGCCGTCCAGGCTGTTTTGCGCTCGGTGGACGCCTTCTCTACGCAGCCTCGGGGCCCGGGGGACCTCCGTCTCCGGCGTGGCCTGACCCAGCTCCCTCCTTCACCCCTCAACTTTGCTTCTGAGAACCGCGCCCAGGAGCTTATGGAATGAATGGGACAGCGCGCTCTCCACGAGGCGGCAGAGGGGTGGGGGTAACCGGAGGGACGGAAAGCGAGGAATCCCAGGATCCGCGAACGAGGTGTAGGGGCTAGTGGGGAGGGCGCGCGCGCCCCCCGAGCCCGCGGGCCGCGTTCTCCACCGGGCAGGGCCCGGGACAGAGGCCCGGGAGCCGCCACCAGGCTCGGTCCCGCCCTCACCTGCGGGTGTGGGTCTGGCCGCGCTCGCACCCTGGACCGAGCCCCTCCGGTGCCTCCGGGTCCCCGCGCCCCAACGCCGGCGCCGAGAGGAGCGCGGGGAGGGGAGGGGGCTGGGGCCGGGGCCGCCGGCTGCAAACAAAGGAATCCCCTCCCCCTCCGTCGCCCCGGCCCCCTCCTCCTGCCTCGGCCTCCCCCCACCCGCTGCTCTCCGGTTCCTCCGCCTGCCCCTGGCCCCGCGCGTCCCTTACCTGCCAGCCGGCGCGCGTGGAGGCAGGCGAGACAAGCGGACGCGCGGGGCTCGGCGTCGGAGGGCCCGCTCGGCGCGGCGCCGGGGGGCCCGGGGCGGGATCGCGAAACCGAGAGGCCGACCCCGCCGAGTTCCCAGCCCAGAGCTGCCACTCTGGGTGGGGGGGCGGGGGGGGTGGTCGGAGGGCGGGAGGAGCTGGGGGAGGGCACGTTTGCACCTCAGAAGCTCCCGGGGCGGGGGGCCGGAGGCTCAGATCCCGGGCCTCGGGGAGGGGCTGGAGCTGGAGGAAGGCTTGGGGCTCTGGGTGAAACTCCGAGGGGCTGAAGAAATGGGATGGGGCGGGAGTACAGACCCGAGGCGCTGCCTGAGACGGGGCGCGGGGAGGCTGTGGGGACCGCGTTTTGGGGTAGAAATTGAGCTGGTGGTGGCCCTAAGATGGGGCTGTGATTTGGTGTGGCCTGGAAGAGATCCAGCCTGAAAGGTCCCAGGACTCACCTGGAGGCTCTTTCCTGTGTTCTCCCCGAGCCGCCGCCTTCTCCCTTGAGCCCGGAGAATTCCAAGGGTGACTGGGGAATCTTACCTGGCTACCTGGAGCCTGGATTCTTAACTAGACTAAGCTCCGGAAGCCCCTAACAATGTAGGCAAAAAGCTGACCAGAGATGCGTTTTCTGGGAAGGAGGTCCGCATTTTTTTTTTTTTAATCTGATTCTCAAAACGAAGAGTTTAAAGAGTCCAAAGGTCTAGCCCTTCTGAGCCTCAGCTTCTCCAGCTGTCACAGAAGTTGAATTTCAGAATTTTTGCTCTCTAGCTGGAACTCAGATCCCAAACAAAAATTTCTAGCTTTCCCCACTGCTTTCCCACCTCTGAGAACAGACACCACCTGCCATCCTTGATATGGAGATTAGTCAGAAGCTGTTGGACCTGAGGCTGTTAGTCCCCTCAGCAAACTCCTATGCATCTGGCAAAGTCCAGTTCAAAAATCCCCTGCCCATGCCAAATAATTAGTTTACCCTATTGAATTCCCAAAACTGATTATGCTGATGGTGCCTCCATCATAGCACTTCTGGAATGTAAAAAATAAATAGCAAATAACCATTTGAGGTAATATTTAGCAGGTGCTTATGGGCTAGGCATGTTGTTAAGAGTTTCATACACATTACCTTATTTATTTGGCTACATCAGGTCTTAGTTGGGGCACTCAGGATCTTTGTTGCCTCGTGTAGAATCTTCCTTTGCAATGCATAGACTCTAGTTGCTGGCCATGAGGGCTTAGTTGTTCCAAAGCATGTGGGATCTTAGTTCCCTGACCAGGGATGGAACCCAAGTCCCCTGCATTCAAAGGCAAATTCTGAATCACTGGACCACCAGAGAAGTCCCACGTATAATCTCATTTCATCACCAAAAAACTCTAGGAGAGAGAGAACTCTTATAATCTCCCAATACAGGTCCCAAGAGACAGACCTGACTCTATGATACTCTTGGACCAGAGAGAAGGACTCTAGGAGGGCAAGAAAGAAAGAAGCATTCTGCCTGGGAATGGGAGTCTTGAAGGCTCAATTGTTGCTGTTGTTGATGAGTCGCTAAGTCATGTCTGACTCTTTGCGACCCCATGTACTGCAGCACTCCAATCTTCCCTGTCCTTCACCATCTCCCAGAGTTTGCTCAAAATCATGTCCATTGAGTTGCTGATGCCATCCAACCATCTCATCTTCTGTCTCCCCCTTCTGCTCTTGCCTTCAATCTTTCCCAGTATCGGGGTCTTTTCAAATGAGTCAGTTATTCACATCAGATGGCCAAAATATTGGAGTTTCAGCTTCAGCATCAGTCCTTCCAACGAATATTCAGGGCTGATTTTCTTTAGGATGGACTGGTTGGATCTCCTTGCAGTCCAAGGGACTCTCAAGAGTTTCCTCCAACACCACAGTTTGAAAGCATCAATTCTTTGGCACTCAGAGCTTTCTTTATAGTCCAACTCTCACATCCATGCATGACTGCTGGAAAAACCATAACTTTGACTAGACAGACCTTTGTTGGCAAAGTAATGTCGACTCACTGTCCTCCATTATCTCCTGGAATTTGCTCAAATTCATGTCCATTGAGTCAGTGATGCTATCCAACCATCTCATCCTCGGTCACCCTCTCCTCCTCCTGCCTTCAATCTTTTCCAGCATCGGGATCTTTTCCAATGAGTCGGCTCTTCATATCAGGTGGCCAAAGTATTGGAGCTTCAGCATCAGTCTTCAGTGGAAAGGAACACCCATGAAAAGCGGAGGGTAGGACAGGCAAATGCCCAAAAACAGGAGCGTGTGGAACATGTGGGAACTGAGTAAGACTGGAGCTTTCAGGGAGGGGAGAAAGGGAAAGAGGACAAATAGAGGCTGGAGGGGTGAGTAGGGGCCAGGAGCCTGCGCAGCAGATCATGGACAAGAGGGGCTATGCCCCACCCCTGAGGTGAGCCCTAATGGGCTCCCAGGAAGAGGAGTCACTCTAGAAGGTTCTCCATGGGGAGAACTAGAACTGGTCTGGGGAGCAGTGAGAGCTCCGGGGCTGGGCTGGAGGAGCATGAGGCAGAGGGAAACTTTAGGGACAAGATTGAGGACATCCTGGCTGAAACAGAGTTCCTGGGGCCCGTGAGGAGGGTCAGGAGGGGTGGTAGGATGTGGGGAGAGTGGCTAGGGAAGGAACCCCAAGATCAAGTTGACAGAGGTATGGGATTCCAGTGTGGGAAGGGTCAGGGGCTGCCGAGGATGAGTCAGCTTTCCTAGAACGCCTTTGTCTCTCTTAGGCTCCTTTGCCAAGGTCCACCCTGGTCTGTTCTTCAGCCACCAAATATGTCTTACACGGGCACTGGGCTAGGCTCCTGCTGCCCCAGAAACAGCCCAGCATACATGTGGAAGGTGGGGAGGGACGGTCCCACATTGGGGACACGCACGACCAATACCTCCATGGCTAAGCCCCATGGAAGGCTGGTGCATCAGGCAGCCATTCCTTCTAGACTTCTCCCTACCTGGACTTCCCTCGTAGGGCAGTAGATAAGAATCTGCCTGCCACTGCAGGGGACACAGGTTCGACCCCTGATCTAGGAAGATCCCACATGCTGCAGAGCAACTAAGCCTGTGCACCACAAGTCCTGAAGCCCACGTGCCTAGAGCTCCACCATGTGAGAAAGTCACAGCAATAAGAAGCCCAAGCACCACAACTGAAGCGTAGCCCCCACTCGCCACAACTAGAGAAAGCCTGCTTGTAGCAACAAAGACTCAGTGCAATCAAAAATAAATAAGTAATAAAAACAAAAAATTCCCCCCACCTGCTCTCTGGAAACCAGGGGAGGAGCAACCGGTCAGGTGTGGTGAGACAGAGGCAGTGTGGGGCCGTTGGAAGTCTTAGTGACACACAAAAGGGACCGTGACAGCAGGGGCTGTTGCTGCCATTGGATCCTCCTCACTGCTGGTGTGCCCTCTTGCCTTCCACTGCACGAGTCTGTTGCATGCCTGCCCCTTACCGACAGGGTCACTCACTACATTACACCATCGTGAAGCCATGTGGGCGCTCTTACCCTCCCCCCAAGCTTGCCAATGCCACCCCCAACACTGCCACAAGGGCAGAGCAAGTCACGGTTTCCCCGTCAACACCAACTGACTGCCAGATTCCTATTACACGGTGATCCGTCAGCGTCCCCCTCTGCTGTCACCTCCTTGTCTCCCATCCAGCCGACACCTTGCTGTTTTCTGGTTTGCTCCCCTGCCTGGGACATTCGTGTGGCCTCCTGTTACCATTACACCTTTCCCTTATTGCCGTGACATTGTCACCCACAAACACCATCACCCAGAGTGTCAGGATTCTTAAAGAGCAAGCCACAGAAATCAGTCTTGGCAGAAAGGGTGCTTGGTGGAGTACAGGATCTCTGGGGTCCTGCAGCCAGCAGAGGCACCTCCAAACCACCCAGAGATCTGGTCCTACTGAAACACCATCCATTCCTTCTCTGCTCCAGTTCAAATGGTGCTTGGCAATCCTGGACTCTGGAAACCAAACTGAAGCCAACCTCAGCAAAACAGAACCCAGGGGAGTCCACTTAATTAAAAAAAAATTTTTTTTTTACTTTATTTGGAGTATAGCCTATGAACAGTGTCGTGATAGTTTCAGGCGGACAGCAAAGGGACTCAGCCACACATATACGTGTATCCATTCTCCCGTCCCACCCAGGCTGCTGCATGATATTGAGCAGAGTTCCCTGTGCATGCATGCTAAGTTGGTTCAGCGTGTCCGACTCTTTGCAACCCTGTGGACCGTAGTCCACCAGACTCCTCTGTCTAAGGGATTCTCCAGGCAAGAATACTGGAGTGGGTTGTCATTTCCTTCTCCAGGGGATCTTCCTGACCCTGGTTATCCATTTTGAATATGGCAGTGTGCACATGCCTATCTCAAACTCCCTAATTATCCTTTCCCTCATCCTTCAAAGGGGTCCCACTCTTGATGCCACCATCCATCAAAGTTGGGGCCAAAGTCACTTGGCTGGAGGACTGTGGCGGGGGGTGCTTATGCCCCCACCTTGCAGCAAGGTGCCTGGGAGAATGGAGATCCAGTGTCTTGAAATTTTGTCATTCGATCTGCCCTGTGAAGGGGGCATGTCCGAGACCCAGGGAAAGGTCATCTTAGTCCTCTGACTAAGGAGGCAGCAAAAGTCCCATATGCTGTGTTGGCTCTGTCTCGTCACCAGTCGCTGGTCCTGCCCCACCGTCTCCCTTGATGCTGTCACCGTCATCACCGAGGCAGTCTTTTTCTTTGGCCACGCCGCACCGCATGTGGGGTCTTAGTTCCCCGACCTGGGATTGAACCCGTGCACCCAGCACTGGAAGTGTGGTCTTAACCACCGGACCACCACTGAAGTCCCCACCATGGCTGTATCTGAGTGTTGTCATCTCTCACTGCCTCGCTCTCTGCTGTCCCTTATCACTGTAAAACGACCGCCCAACCAACATCACACCAATCCCTCGGGTATTGTCCTCTTACACTGTCACCTGTTGCTGTCACACTGCCTCCTCAGGGGCACCTGCTGCTGTCACACTGTCTACATCACCCCCTGTTCCTGTTCATTGTCTCCTGTCCCTGTCACATGGTCACAGCATTCATCCTCCGCTGAGCGCCCCACACTTGTCATCCTGGAGGGTCACTGTGCAATGTCTGAGTCATTCTAGCTCTATTCTTTCTCCCCACATCACCCCCCAGCCCCATGACCTTCGGTACTGTCCTGGACTGCCCTCTTGCAGACAGAACTCAGCTGTATGTGTCCAGGCCTAGAAGACTCGTAGATGCCAGTAACGTGAGTCTAAGGGAAGGAGGGACACATGGCTGGCAGCGTGTGCCCAGGAGCACAGGGCCAGGGCTGGGGACAGACACATGGTGGGACGGGGGGGGGGGGCTGCAGTCTGTGCCGCGGGGGGTGGCCTGGTAGTCTGGGGACAGAGCTCTCTTTGTCTGAGCACAGGAAGCAGCTGGGCTTAGGGAGGATGGAGCACATGGCCAGGGAATTTGGCTGGATGCCTGGGAATGAGGCAGGGTTGGGGCGGGGTGGCAGGGTGCGGGGGGAGTGGTGCGTTCTGGAGTTCCCTGGGAAGGCCCCGAGAAGGTCAGGCGCAGGCTAGGAGGAGCAGAGAGAACAGCTGGACCCAGACGGCCTCCCCATCTGGTTCTGCAGGAATGACAGCCCCCTCTACACATTCTCACAATAGACCCCTGAGGCAGGCTCTTCTGTCCCCATTATACAGATGGGTAAAGGAGATCAGTCCTGGGTGTTCATTGGAAGGACTGATACTAAAGCTGAAACTCCAGTACTTTGGCCACCTCATGGGAAGAGTTGACTCATTGGAAAAGACCCTGATGCTGGGAGGGATTGGGGGCAGAAGGAGAAGGGGACGACAGAGGATGAGATGGCTGGATGGCATCACCGACTCGACGGACATGAGTTTGAGTGAACTCCGGGAGTTGATGATGGACAGGGAGGCCTGGCGTGCTGCAATTCATGGTGTCACAAAGAGTCAGACATGACTGAGCGACTGAACTGAACTGAACTGAACTGAAATGGAGGCACAGAATCCCCAAGTCACTCATCCCGTCCCCAGAGCCCTAAAGAACACAGGCAGATTTGACTCACAAAGCAGCAAACCTCAGTCTGCTGAGCAGAGGGAGACAGCAGAAACCCCTGTCTTTGATACGTACACATATATTCTTTATTCTTCAACCATGAACACAAACGCTGGCCTCCATATGCATTGTTCGTCCTTGTTTTTTTTCCTCTTTGGAAACATTTGTTTTACTTGTAAACCAAGAAGTACCTCTTAATGATTATCATTTTTATTACTTTTTATTTATTTGGGGGACTGGGATAAAATTTATTTTTTCTTTTTTTAAACTTACCTAGAACTTATTTTTACTTTATTTGTTTGGCTTCACTGAGCCTTAATTGCAGCACATGGAATCTTTAGTTGCAACATGTGGAATCTAGTTCCCTGACCAGGGATTGAACCTGGGCCCCCTGAATTAGGAGTTCAGAGTCTGAGCCACTGGACCACCAGGAAACACTCTTGAATTTATTTATTTACTTCTTAAAAATTTTTTTATTTTGTATTGGGGTGTAGCTGATTAACAATGTTGTGACTGTTTAGCTGAACAGGGAAGGGACTAGACATAAGTATACATGTACCCATTCTTCCCAAACTCCCCTCCCATCCCAGCTGCCACATACCACTGAATTGAAGTATAGTTTTTTTACATTATTGTGTTAGTTTCAAGTGTACAGTACAGTGGTTCTATTATATGTATATATATATCATCTTTCAAAAGTTTTATTGAAACGTAGTTAATTTACAATGTCGTGCTCGTTTTGTGAATAGCACAATGATTCAGTTATACATACATATATACACAAATGTACATTCTTTCCTACATTCTCTTCCATTATAGGTTATTCCTTGAGTGTAGTTCCTTGTGCTATGCAGTAGGTTCCTATTGGTTATCTATTTTATATGTAGCAGTGTGTATATGTTAATCCCAAACTCCTAATTTATATCCTTCTCCTGCTTTCCCCTTCGGTTAGCCATAAGTCTATTTTCTATGTCTGCGAATCTATCTCTAGGTTGTAAGTAAGTTCATTTGTATCTTATTTTTTGGATTCTGCATATAAGTAATGTCACACAACGTTTCTCTTACTGTCTGGCTTACTTCATTTAGGTCCATGCATGTTGCTCCTGATGGCTTTATTTCATTCTTTTTATGGCTGAGTAGTATTCTGTTGTCTATATGTACCACATCTTATTAATCCAATCATCTGTCAGAGGACATTTAGGTTGCTTCCATGTCTTGGCTGTTATAAATAGTGCTGCAATGAACACTGGGGTGCATGTATCATTTTGAATTAGGGTTTTGTCAGAATATGTGCCCAGGAGTGGGATTGCTGGATCATATGGTAGGTCTAGCTTTAATTTTTTAACTGAAACTCCATACTGTTCTCCACAGTGGCTGTTCCAATGTACATTCTCACCCACAGTGTAGGAGGGCTCCTTTTTCTCCCACCCTCTTTAGCTCCATTTGATGGAACATTATTCAGCCTTTAAAAGGGAGGAGATTCTGACACCTGCTACAACATGGTGAACCTTGAGGACATGATGCTCAGTAAAAAGAGCCAGATACAAAAGACAAATACTGTCTGATCCCACTCATAGGAGGTCCCTCGAGGAGTCAGATCCACAGAGACAGGAAGTAAACGGTGGGTCCAGGGGCTGGGGGAGGGGATGGGGAGTCAGTGTTTCATGGGGACAGAGCTTCAGTTTGGGGAGATGAAAAAGTACCGGAGATGGATGATGGGATGGTTGCCCAACAATGTGAATGTGCTTAATAGCACGTAAATGCACACTTAAAATGCTTAAGCAGTAATTGCACAATGTATATTTACATCACATCATTACGCTGTCCACTTAAAATTTTTTTTCATTGCTGTCCATTTTTCTACATATAGTTTTATTTTAAAGTTTATTTTATTCTTGGCTGTGCTGGGTCTTCATTGCTGTGCAGTCTTTTTTCTCTAGCTGTGGACAGTGGAGTCTACTCTCCAGCTGTGGTGCTTAGGCTTCTCTTTGCGGTGGCTCCTCTTGTTGCAGAGCACAGGCTGTGCAGGCTGTGCTCAGTAGCTGCAGTACGTGGGCTCAGTAGCTGCAGCTCCAGAGCACAGGCTTGGTAGTTGTGGTGTACGGGCTTAGTTGTTCCGCAGCGTGTGGGATCCTCCAGGGAGGAATTAAACCCATGTCTCCCATACCGGCAGGCAGATCCTTTACCACTGAACCACCACGGAAGCCCCACACTGTCCACTTTAAACCAGTGCAATTCTACCTATCAATTATTCCTCGAAAAAGTGGGGAAAATATTTTAAGAATTTAAATAATCATTAGGATGGTAATTTTTAAAGTATTTTATTGAAATATAGTTGATTTACAATGTTGTGTTAATTTCTGCTGTCCATCAAAGTGATTCAATTACACATATGTATACATTCTTTTTCATATTCTTCTCCATGATGGTTTATCACAGGGCACTGAATATGGTTCCCTGTGCTATGCAGGAAGACCTTGTTGTTTATCCCTTCTCTATATGATCATCTGCATCTCCTAATAGGATGGTAAATCTTACGTTATCTGCATTTTACTTTTTTTTTTTTTTAACATGGAGGCCGCAGTCTCATCGCTGAGCTCACCCAAGCAGAATTCCTTCCGTACCTTCAGCCTCTGTCTTTGGATGGGTGGGGCTGGGTGAGTCTGATTCCACAACCATCACTGTTCCCCAGGGCAGCTCCAGAAACATGACATCATGTTCGTTTGTTTTCTCGGTTTTCGTTTTCCCTCTTGAAGGAGAGAAGTCTGGATGTTGAA
Organism: Bos indicus x Bos taurus; assembly: GCF_003369695.1. Lineage (NCBI taxonomy): Eukaryota > Metazoa > Chordata > Mammalia > Artiodactyla > Bovidae > Bos > Bos indicus x Bos taurus. The sequence continues at coordinate 93,670,802 of NC_040082.1, read as the reverse complement.
GCAGCTATAGGACGAATGATCACTGGCTGCAATGTCACTTCACAAGTCTTGCATTTCCTGTACTTCTGATGTTGCTGAAGGTGACGGTCCTCTGTCTGTCATGGGGGAGGGCAGACCCGGCCACTGGGAGACAGACAGCTGGACCAACAGGGCTGGTTGTGTCTGAAACACAGAGCTTTGGACTTGAGGCAACAGTCTTGCTGCAGCCATCAGATGCCTTCTGCCTGCTGATCTGCTGGAAACTTTCCGTCAGGAAAAGCTTCATATGAGCTTCCTATGGCCACAGTGACAAGTTATCACAGACTTTGTGGCTTGTAAAAAACACCAGTTTTCTATCTTTCCATTCTGGAGGTCAGAACCCAAAATGGCTTTCACTGGGCTGACATCAAGTCACCCTCAGGACTGCAATCCTTCTGGAGACTATGGAGAGAGTCCATTTCCTGGCCTTTTCCATCTTCTGGAAGCTACCTGCATCCCCTGGACTGTGGCCCCTTCCTCCATCTTCAAAGCCAGTCATGTAGCATCCTCTAATCCCTCTCTCTCTGACCCTCCTGCCTCCCTCTTTTAAGGACCCTTGTGATTCCCCTAGTAATGCAGGAGCATCCTCCCATCTCCATATCCTCAACTTAACCCCATCTGCAAAGGTGTCCCCATCTTTCACAGGCCCTGGCAATTAGAATGTGAGCATCTTTGGGACACTCTATGTAGCCTGCCATCGTGAGTTTTTCTGATGGAGAAGAAACATCAGCTCCAGAGGCATGAACAACATATGGAGCCCAACCTCTCAACCTCTGGACTTTGCTTCCCTCATCTTCAAAATGGGAAGGAAAATCTCTCTGTTGGTCATTTTCCTGGGAAAATCAAGTAGGATCCAGCTAATAGTAGTGTACAGTGGCCATGTGGTGGTCCAAGACACAGGTGCCTGGTGACCCAGGCCTGAGGGCATCCTCCATTTCTGTGTGTACTAAGTCGCTTCAGTCGTGTCCAACTCTCTGTGACCCTATGGACTGTAAGCCCACCAGGCTGCTCTGTCCATGGAATTTCCCAGACAAGAATACCAGAGTGGGTTGCCATGCCCTCCTCTAAAGGATCTTCCCAAATCAGGGATGGAACCTGCATCTCTTACATCTCCTGCTTTGGCAGGCGGGTTCTTTACTACTAGTGTCACCCATTTATTGACTGCCTACTGTATACTAGGCATGGGGAACAGGAAGGAAGCAGAAACAGCCCTAGACCCTGCCCTCCTGCTGTTTGTATCAGAGTCTGGGGGATATTATTCACTCTAGCGTTTATTGAGTGCCTGCTATATATATATCAGGCATTGTTCCAGGTGAGGGGGCAGCACAGTGGCAAGCAAAGCAAAGATCCATGGGACTCACATTCTGGTGGTGGTTAGTCTTGGGGCAAGGAGGTATTGATGCCCCAGGGGCCTGACTTAGGCTGGAGGTCAGGGGAGGCTTCTCCAAGACAGAGATTGGCCAGATAAGGAATTAAAACTGAGGGAAGGGGAGAGAGGAGCATCCCAGATGGTAGGGAACAGTATGTGCAAAGGCCCTTGTGAGTTGCATGATGGAGCACAGGGAACAAAGGGAACCACGAGTGAGACGTGAGGCAATGGCAATCTATGGGGATTTTCTTGCTATTTAAAATCATCTGGGAGGGACTCCCCTGGTGGTCCAGTGGCTAAGACTCCATACTCCCAACACAGGGGGCCCAGGTTCAATCTCTGGTCAGGGAACCAGATCCCACATGCCTCAACCAAAGACCCTACATTTTGCAACAAAGATCCTGAATCCTGCAACTAAGACCTGGTGCAGCCAAATAAATAATTAAATGATTTTTTAAATTTTAATTTATTTATCTGTTTGTTTATTTTCTTTTTGGCCGTGCTTGGTTGTTGTTTCTGGGAGAGAGAGCTTTCTCTAGCTGCAGCAAGCAGGAGCCACTCTCCAGTTGTGGTGCTTGGGCTTAGTTGCCTCTTGGCATGTGGAATCGTTCCAGGACGAGGGATCAAACCCATGTCCCCTGCATTGGCAGGTGGGTTTTTAATCACTAGACCACGAGGGAAGCCCCAAAACAATTTTTAAAATATTTTAGGGACTTCCTTGGTAGCCCAGTGGCTAGGACTCCATGCTCCCAATGTGGGAGCCCTGGGATCGATACCTGGTTGGGGAACTAGATCCTACATGCCTCAACTAAGACCTGATGCAGCCAAATAAATAAATAATAAAAATAAAAGATAATCAAATTTTTAATTAAAAATAAATTTTAAATTTTTGAAAATATCTTTAAAAAATCAACAGGGAGCCATTGGCAGCTTTTATGCAAGGGGTGATTGTAAGTGGGTTCTGCAAAGACTGGGGCCACTGGGCCAGGTATGGGTTAGTCCTGTGGGAGCGGGTTACCCACTCCCAGCCCTGACATCTGCACCCACCTCTCTGGGGCTCTGGTGTTTGCCTTACCTGTCTCCCAGTGGTCCCATCCACCCCAACCCCAGCTGCTGTAGGAATCTCTGCTTACAGTTTCTTGCCCTGCCCCCAAGCCTGGAGGATGGCACTAGTTCAGTCAACATCTATTAAGCAGCCATTGTGTGCAAGGAGCTTTACATTTGTTATCACACTGAGTTCCCCCAATAATCCTACCCAGGCTTCCCAGGTGGCACTACTGGTAAAGAATCCACCTGCCAGTGCAGGAGATGAAAGAGACATGGATTCAATCCCTGGATGAGGAAGATCCCCTGGAGGATGAAATGGCAACCCACTCCCATATTCTTGCCTGAAAAATTCCATGGACAGAGGAGCCTGGCAGACATGACTGAGTGATTGAGCAGCCATGCAATCAATCAATAATCCTACTAGGAAGGTGTGAAGCCCAAGATCAAACTCGAAAACTGATGCCCAAGGAGGCAAATGGTTAAGTGAAGACTGTTGGTTCTGGAAGCTCAAACACCACTGACTCTCAGAAGATACCCATGAGCCAGGGTAACCTCTGGGTCTTCGGTGAACCTTCAGTGAATCAATCAATGGATGAGTGAATGGTGGGCAAGTCCAGTGAGGCTAGCGGGAAAGAGTGGAAATTGCCTGTGGAGAGCGGTAAGCTGGACCCAGATTGAGAGGGGCCTCGAAAGCTCAACCTGGCGGGTATGGATATGATGTGGTGGCCGTAGGGAGACATCAAGGGTTCTAGGCAGGGATCTGTTTTTGAGTTTGGACCACATTGCCAGGAAGGGTGGAGTTCAGTGGACCTGCCACTAGGCGGCACTCAAGTCTTACCAGAGATTGTCTTCAGCACGGCATTGTGGAGATGGTGGCCACTGGCCACAGGAAACTGTGGAGTTCTTGGAATGTGACCAGTGTGAACAGAGATTTAAGTGTGAAATACACACTGGATTCGGAAGACTTCATAAGGCAGAAAGAATGTCACTTGCCTCACTGATGCTTTTTAAAATATCAATGACATGGAAATTTCCTGGCAGTCCTGTGCTTAGAACTCGGTGCTTTCACTGCCAGATGTGGGTTCAGTCCCTGGTCAAGGAACGAAGATCCTGCTAGCCGAGTGGTGTAGCCAAATTAAAACTTGTGTGTGTGTGTGTGTGTGTGTGTGCAGTATCTAAGTCGTGTCCGACTCTGCAACCCCACGGACTGTAGTCTGCCAGGCTCCTCTGTCCATGGAGTTTCCCAGGCAAGAATACCGGAGCAGGTTGCCATTTCCTACTCCAGAGGATCCCTCAGACCCAGGAATCAAACCCGTGTCTCTGGCGTCTCCTGCATTGGCAGGCGGATTCTTTACCAGTGCGCCACCTGGGAAGCCCTATATATATTAAATATGTATGTGCACTTTTGCGAAGAAGGCAATGGCACCCCACTCCGGTACTCTTGCCTGGAAAATCCCATGGACGGAGAGGCCTGGTGGGCTGCCGTCCATGGGGTCGCTAGGAGTCGGACAACGACTGAACGACTTCACTTTCACTTTTCACTTTCATGCATTGGAGAAGGAAATGGCAACCCACTCCAGTGTTCTTGCCTGGAGAATCCCAGGGACGGCGGAGCCTGGTGGGCTGTCGTCTATGGGGTCACACAGAGTTGGACACAACCGAAGTGACTTAGCAGTGCACTTTGTGCCAAGTCGCTTGACTTGTGTCCGACTCTTTGCGACCCCATGGACTGTAGCCCACCAGGCCACTCCTCTGTCCATGGGATTCTCCAGGGAAGAATACTGGGGTGGGTTGCCATGCCCTCCTCCAGATCTTCCCCACCCAGGGATCGAACTCATGTCTCTTGTCTCCTGCGTTCGAAGCTGGGTTCTTTACCCGTAGCGCCACCTGGGAAGTCCTGTATATTAAACACATACACATACATACGTGTATCAGTGACATGTTGAGAGAGATATATATATATCAGTGACGTGTTGATGATATTTGGGGCACATGGGCTAAATAAATTATTAAATTTTGTCTGTTTTCTGTTCCACTTTTTTGCAATGTGGTTAAGATGGCATACATGGGTCATATTTATATTTCTCTTGGACGAAACTTGCTTAGAGAGAAGACTTAGTGTTTTCAACAGTTGCCGGGGGCAAACTACCCTCTCTTTTTTTCTTATTTTCTCTTATACTGGTCATCCTTCAAGGTAACCATCTTGCAGTGTGTCTCACCAGGTTATTCTTACTCATTGACTAAGAGTACATAACACATAATAGACCAAAAGTAGAGAGTAAAGGTTACTGTTTCATAAATATAGAATCATATTAGATACACCTTTGTATTCAAGGTATCCTAAGGGAACTGCCCAGACTACCTGCTGAGGTCCTAATTTACTCTTCTGACTTGCTTGATAACCTCCCATGGTGTGGATGAACCATAATTTATTCAAATAAATATTTTTATACCTGTGCCCATAAGTGAAAGTCATTCAGTCGTTTCTGACTTTTTGCAACCCCATGGAGTATAGACTGCCAGGCTCTTCTATCCATGAAATTTTCCAGGCCAGAATACTGGAGTGGGTAGCCATTCCCTTCTCCAGGGGATCTTCCCAACCCAGGGGTCAAACCCAGGTCTCTCGCATTGCGGGAGAGTTCTTTACTGACTGAGCCATCAGGAAAGCCCAAGAATACTGGAGTGGGGAAAAGTGTTCTCAGGCATGACTGACAGAAATGTGCTATTTTGCTCTGGCAATTGAAGTTAAAATAGTTAAATAGATGAGTAAGAAAAAATCATAAAAATCCAGAAAGATATCCCAGAATACATGAAAAGTTGGCATTTTATCTCTTTTCTTTTCAAATATTCCTTTATTGATGTAAAAATTCACAAAATATTTCAAAGTATACAATTCAGTGACCATTTGCTACACTGACCATGTTACGCAACCACCACCTTTCTCTAGTTTCAAAACATTTTCATCCTTCTAAAAGAAAACTCTGTACCCATTAATCATTCAGGCTTTATTCCCCTTTCCCCTCAGGTTTGGGTAACCACCGATTTCCTTCATGTCTATGTTATTGTTGTTAGTCCATAAGTTGCAACCAACTCTTTTGCAACCCCATGGACTGTAGCCCACCAGGCTCCTCTGTCCATGGGATTTCTCAGGCAAGAATACTGGAGTGGGTTGCCATATCCTCCTCCAGGGGATCTTCCTACCCAGGGACGGAATCCACATCTCTTACGTCCCCTGCATTGGAGAGAGATTCTTTACCAATAGCATCACCCTGGAAGCCCAATAAGTACTACACAGAAAAGTAAATTCAAGTCCCCAGATCAGATGAAAAGATGTTCAGATGGGCTGTGGGTAAGAACACGCAAATTGACATAATGGTGAGATGCCACTTCCTCAAACTGACACAAATTTTAAAAAGTGGTAACACGCATTGCTGGTGAAGTGATGGGATCAGATGCCATGATCTTAGTTTTCTGAATGTTGAGCCAACTTTTTCACTCTCCACTTTCACTTTCATCAAGAGGCTCTTTAGTTCTTCTTTACTTTCTGCATAACGGTGGTGTCATCTGCATATCTGAGGTTGTTGATATTTCTCCTGGCAATCTTGATTCCAGCTTGTGCTTCATCCAGCCCAGTGTTTCTCATGATGTACTCTGCATATAAGTTAAAAAAGCAGGGTGGCAATATACAGCCTTGATGTACTGCTTTTCCTATTTGGAACCAGACTGTTCTTCCATGCCCAGTTCTAACTGTTGCTTCCTGACCTGCATACAGATTTCTCAAGAGGCAGCTCAGGTGGTCTGGTATTCCCATCTCTTTCTAGCTTGTGGGTGTGCAAAGCCGATGCTTTTTCTGATCTCTGGGGACCATGCTCCAGCCCCTGCCATGCCCACCAGTGCCTGTGGTTAGGAGTTTGGGGTTGGTTTCCCAGCAAGAGTGCTCTGTCATCTGCCTGGGAAATGATGAGGGGAGAGCAGGAATGAGCAAGGGGCCCTTGCAGGCAAAACCTCTTCTCTCTTTCCAGTCTGAGCCTCTGCCCCCGGGTCTACCCTGTGACCAGGTAATCTGATACTCTTCTATCTGCCTTCTTTTTACTCTGTTCCCATCTGACAGACACTGAGGCTTCTCTGGAGTGGAGAGCCTCTGTGTTCTGGGTGCCAGCAAGTTGCATAAACCCAGGTATCTTGAGAATCTACCCTAGCTGTGGCCAGACCTGGGCAGCTTCAGGCAACGACACCTCCACTAAAGCTTTGCTGTATGTTGACACTGGTAAACACTGACCAATTACCAGAGACAGAGTTGGCCCTAAAGCGTGGAAGAGGGCATTGTTTTAAAGTATAAACATTTCAGCAGCATTAAGTACATTTACTTTGTTGTGTAATCGTCACCATCTATCTCCAATTGGACAGGAAAACTGGTCTTGAGTTGAATTTTTTTTTTTTACTTTAACATCAAACATTTATTTAATTTAAAGTGACTGGATATACATGAAAACGTGCTAGGCACTAAACAAAATGATCAAGACATAGTCCCTGACTTCAAACATACACAGTCAAGCAAATTAATTCCGCTGAGTGGGCACAAACACCAAACCTCTAACTTCAAGCATTTTCTGAACCAGATGCACCCACGATGTTCATTTAATTCCTCTCTGTTTGTGGTGTGATAATGGTAAATATAGGTAGAGAAAGAAGCTTCAAAATAAACAATAACCCTGACAAATTAAATGTAGAATGATAGAGATTCAGGAAGAAATGAGCGGTCTTGCCACCCTCTTAGCTTCTCAAAAAATGTTTTCTTTGCTGTTTTGGTATGAATCATATGTTAATTAACCAGAAGAGAAAAAATAAAAAAGGAAAGATAAGAGCTAGAAGGTCAGAATCGAGATCAAGGAAAACGAGTGCAGAAACAAATTATAAGAGAGAGGAGGAGAGAATTTGGAAAGTTAGAAAAGCCAAAATAATTGCTTGTTGTTGTTTAGCTAAGTCGTGTCCAACTCTTGGTGACCCCGTGGACAAATGGACTGTAGCCCACCAGGCTCCTGTGTCCATGGGATTTCCCAGACAAGAATGTTGGAGCGGGTTGCCATTTCCTTCTCCATTAAACTGCATTTTACAGATGGCAAAACATGGAAGAAATTTGGTCCAAGCGTACATAGATGGGAAGCAAAAGAATCACCAACGGCTCTCTTTCTCTCTTTAACACAGCATTGGGCTGCATCATCCAGGCTGGAACAAAGTTCTGCAGCCCCGTCCTGGGCATTCCAGTCTCCGCTGACAAATTCCATAGCTACTTCTTACTGTGCTACAACGTGAACTTCCTTTTTGTAAGTCACGTGGTTGAAATTGATGGAGAGAGGGTGGATGTTGGGGTAACCCAGAAGCATTTGTTCACACATGTTTTTTTTCCCTAGCAACCTTTATAATTAAAAAAGAAAATCTTAATAATGTAAATAAGAAAAACCTTATTTATTTTTAATTTTTGTATTTTTTTAAGCACCAAAAACATTTTGTATTGGGTTATAGCTGACAGGAAAAACCTTATTTAAAAAGGAAAAATGGAAGCTACAAAAATGATTCTCTTCAGGGTAGGCAGTGCTAGGTTCCATGCCTGAGTTTTGTCCCTGGGTTCCATGTTGGTTTCTGTGATTGGGTTTTATGGCTGGGTTCTGTGGCTTCATGCTATAGTGGGGTTTGTGGCTGGGTTCCATGGTTGAATTCTGTGGCTGGGTTTTGTGTTGGGTTCTTGGCACCCCACTCCAGTACTCTTGCCTGGAAAATCCCATGGACAAAGGAGCCTAGTAGGCTCCAGTCCATGGGGTCACTCAGAGTCAGACACGACTGAGCGACTTCCCTTTCACTTTTCACTTTCATGCACTGGAGAAGGAAATGGCAACCCACTCCAGTGTTCTTGCCTGGAGAATCCCAGGGACGGGGGAGCCTGGTGGGCTGCCGTCTATGGGGTCGCACAGAGTTGGACACGACGGAAGCGACTTAGCAGCAGCAGCAGCTATAGCTAGGTTTTACGACTGGCTTTTATGTTGAGTTCCATGATGGCATTTCATGGTTGTTGTCGTTGTTTTAACCCTACAATTCTTTCCTTCTTTTCACTTTAAAATTTTTATTCATGGTTGCCTTTTGTTCCTGGGCTCTGTGGATGGTTTGGGGCTTCAAAATCTCTACAGCTTTTGCTCTTTTGCCTGGGAAGTTTCAAGTTCAGGCGAAGATACCGCAAAGACATTTTACAGTATGAAGTATTAAATTAATGAAGACATCCACAGGCTGGATCAGATTTCAGTTAGGTTAAAAGTGACCTCTCAGGAGCAAATGCTTTCATCTCAAAGGAAGAGGCGGTGCCCAGAGTTTGAGGCCAGAGACTGGGCACAGAAGGCAGGAGAGGTTTATCTGAGGTAGGGATTAAATCGGGATGACTGCTGGCTGTATTAGTGCTCTGGGGACTAAGTGCCGTGTGGCGGGGTCCAGCCCCGGCTGATCCAGGGTATTTGAAGGGGAGACGGCTTAGGCAACTATTTAAATATTCATCAAAGATATAAAGAGTAATAGAATGAGGATAGCTCAGTAGGAAAATTCAGTGGAGAAAAGAGGCTGAGTAGCTTGGTTTACGCGGGAGACCAATAAAACTTCAAGACAAGAAGCTTGCACCACTTACGTAGGCCGCAGGCGTCCTTCCGTTCTCCCAAAGGAGAGGAGACACTGAGGCCTCCCCGGTCGGATCTTAGAAGCCCAGGCATAATTAGTAAGCATGGTGGGTTCCGCACTCCAGATGGAGACTCAGCCAGAGTGAGAGAGAGAGAGACATGGGGAGACCAGTCTTTCGAGGAACTGATCCCAATTCTTTATTTTCCAGAGTCTGTTTTTATACACTGAGATGTTATACAAAAGTCACGCGGGGACAGCAGTCCTGACTTTTATTAAAGTCAGGTGCTTCATACAAATGTATACAGAGGTCTTAGGGGTGTTACATCATCTTCTGGCCAGGGGGGCCTGCTGACAATTTATGACCCTCTCCTTGTGACAGTGGTCAGTCAACCAGAACACTTTTTTCTCCAAGGGTGATTATTCTTAAAACAGACGCCACCCAAATAAAGTTACATTCCTATAGGGTGAGGGTGTACTGGGTTTTAGTTAAGGAAAGAATTTACTTAGCCTAAGGTCTAACGTGATTAATATCAAAGGTTAATAGTTATTTCTTCTACATATTCATTAATGTGTGTAAGGGCAGGGGATATGGAGACTTAGCAACAAACATTGGCTCAACAAATGAAAAACCCTTCACCAATACAATTTCTAATCAGCCCATTATACTTATACTAATAGTTTTCTAACTTTTCTAAGGAACCTGTTTTTAGAAGGTTTAAAGCATCTCGTGCCTCTCACGGTTGGGAGGCTGTGAGCAATCACATGTGGCCGGACAAGCCTGTCAGGCAGGCTAGAGAACCTTCAGAGGAGTTTGTAGGTTAAAACACTCTTATCACGCCCAGGAATTATTATTAACTGGAGCTCTAAGTTAACTCCTTTTCCGAAAGAGGTGGTGAGGGACAGCCCCCCGTAAAGTCAGAGGTGTAGGTGAGAGCACAAAGTAGTAAAGTAGGCAGGCTCTGGTTAATGGGGGTAGATGCTCGAGGATTTCCAGGGGGACTCCTGAGGCTCGATCCCACCTTTGCGTATGTTGAGCCTCCTTCCTCATGACCTTTGCCATGGGCGGAGTACCTCACTCTGGCCCCCAACAGCCGTGGGTTTTGGTGCTCTGCCCTCAACCTTATTTTCCCTCAAGTATTTTTTGTTATTGGGGCTTCCCATGTGGCACTAGCAGTAAAGAACCTGCCTGCCAATGCAGAAGACATAAGAGACACAGGTTTGATTCCTTGGTTCAGGAAGATTCCCCTGGAGGAGGGCATGGCAACCCACTCCAGTATTCTTGCCTGGAGAATCCCACAGAGGAGCCTCGTGGGCTACAGTCCACGAGGTCTTGCAGAGTTGGACATGATTTAAGCCACTTAGCAAAACATTTGAATACGTTTAATATGTTATTATAATAGCCTATTATAATGTAAATAATACATTATTTATTAATATATTATATATTCTCCAGCCAAGAATACTGGAGTAGGTAGCCATTCCCTTCTCCAGGAGAACTTCCCGACCCAGAGATCAAACCCAGGTCTCCTGCTTTGCAGGCAGATTCTTTACCATCTGAGCCACCAGGGAAGCCCCTATTATATACATAAATACATAAATAATATCCTGTTATTTGAGGAGTGGGATTTTTTTTTCAGGAAAACATTGGAATGTTCTGGTATACGTTCCTGATATGTGGTCACCTACTCTGTGCCAGGCACTTTTTTTTTTTAATTTGGCTGCACCTGGTCTTAATGGCGGCACTCAGAATCTCAGTCGCAGCAGGCACTCTTAGTTGCAGCATTATGGGATCTATTTCCCTGACCAGGCAGATTCCTTACCATCTGAGACACGAGGGAAACCCTCTGTGAGGTGTATTTCTCTCTAAATAAATCCACTTCTTACCCATCACTTTGTCTCTCACTGAATTCTTTCCGTGATGAGACATAAAGAACCTGAGCTTTATTAAGTCCTGGTGTGTGATCTCAGTTAAAAGACCAAGGCTTCAAGTCCTAATCTGAGTTACACGGTTTCAAAGGGGTTTGCCGCTTCCTGTTCAGGGGCTTGGGCAAAGCTGTCATGAGGATAAAAGGGGCAGAAAAATGAGGGCCCTGTGGAAGATTAGCAGGTAGAGGTCACGGGAAGTGGGAGCCTGGACTTGAGTGAATCCATCTGACACCAGGGTCTCTGCAGGGGTGAGTGCTTTGGCAATTGCCCTCTTCATCACAGGTGCTTGGGCTTCTCTAGTGGCTCAGTAAGTAAAGAATTTGCCAGGAGTTCAGGAGACCTGGGTTCAATCTCTGAGTCGGGAAGAATCCCTGAAGGAGGAAATGGCAACTCATTTCAGTGTTCTTACCTGGGGCATCCCATGGACAGAGGAGCTTGGCAGACTATCGACCACGGGATCACAAAGAGTCGGACACGACTCGGACCTGTTCGTGACGAACTCGGACCTGTTTGTGACTAACACGAACAGGTGCTTGCCCTGTGAAATCTGATATTTCCCTCTGCCCAGGAAAGTTCTGGATTCCTTTCAGAAGCTGTCTGGGAGCATTGACCACTACCCAATCTGCCTCAGTTTCCCTGGAAAGCCTCCATTTCCAGTAAGGGTGGCGAGAAGGGGGAGCAGGGCTCGTGGGCATCCTCCTGCGACTGCCTAATGCTCTTTGCCACACCTCGAGTTGAATCTAGGTAAGAATGCTACCTTTCCAGGATGCTGACATGCTGAAGAGGAGGCAGGACCATGGAAGAGTTAAAACAGGGAATTCCCCGGTGGTCCAGTGGTAAGGACTCTGTGCATTCACTTCGAGAACCTGGGTCAATCCCTGGTTGGGGAATTAAGATTCTGAAAGCTGCGTGGCACAGCTGAAATAAAACAAAATTAAAAAACTGTGACTTTTTAAAAGAATTACAGAATGTTGCTCCAACTTGCAGCTTTCAGTATTAATAGCCTTAGGAGAAGGAAATGGCAACCCACTCCAATGTTCTTGCCTGGAGAATCCCAGGGACGGGGGAGCCTGGTGGGCTGCCGTCTATGGGGTCACAAAGAGTTGAATGCTGACTGAGCACACACACACACACACACACACACACACACCAAGAATCATAAATTTGTCTTTTTCTAGCCAGTATTTCCACTTCTAAGAATTCATCCTGAATAAATACAAGAACTAGGCAAGCCAGTCAGAATGGCTGCGATCCTAAAGTCTACAAGCAATAAATGCTGGAGAGGGTGTGGAGAAAAGGGAACCCTCTTACACTGTTGATGGGAATGCAAACTAGTACAGCCACTATGGAGAACAGTGTGGAGATTCCTTAAAAAACTGGAAATAGAACTGCCTTATGATCCAGCAATCCCACTGCTGGGCATACACACTGAGGAAACCAGAATTGAAAGAGACACGTGTAACCCAATGTTCATCGCAGCACTGTTTATAATAGCCAGGACATGGAAGCAACCTAGATGTCCATCAGCAGATGAATGGATAAGAAAGCTGTGGTACATATACACAATGGAGTATTACTCAGCCATTAAAAAGAATACATTTGAATCAGTTCTAATGAGGTGGATGAAACTGGAGCCTATTATACAGAGTGAAGTAAGCCAGAAAGAAAAACACCAATACAGTACACTAACACATATATATGGAATTTAGAAAGATGGTAACAATAACCCTGTGTACGAGACAGCAAAAGAGACACTGATGTATAGATCAGTCTTATGGACTCTGTGGGAGAGGGAGAGGGTGGGAAGATTTGGGAGAATGGCATTGAAACATGTATAACATCATGTATGAAATGGGTCGCCAGTCCAGGTTCAATGCACGATACTGGATGCTTGGGGCTGGTGCCCTGGGACAACCCAGAGGGATGGTATGGGGAGGGAGGAGGGAGGAGGGTTCAGGATGGGGAACACATGTATACCTGTGGCGGATTCATTTCGATATTTGGCAAAACTAATACAATATTGTGAAGTTTAAAAATAAAATAAAATTAAATAAATAAAAAAAAATAAATTTAAAAAAAGTTAAATACAAAAAAAAAAAAAAAAGAACTAGGCAAACATTTGCACATACCCAAAGATCCCCTGGAGAAGGAAATGGCAACCCACTCCAATACTCTTACCTGGAAAATTCCATGGACGGAGGAGCCTGGTAGGTATAGTCCATGGGGTCTCGAAGAATGGGACATGACTGAGCGACTTCACTTTGACTTTTCAAACACATGGTAGTGTTTTTTTAAAAAACATTTATTTTATTGAAGTATAATCGATTTACAGTGTTGTGTTAACTTCTGCTGTATAGCAGAGTGATTCAAATATATGTAAATACATATTCTTTTTCATTTACTTTCCCATTGTGGTTTATCACAGGATTTTGAATGTGGTTTCCTGTGCTATACAGTAGGACCTTGTTGTTTATTCATTCTGTGTATAATAGTTTGCATCTGCTAAGCCCAAACTCTGAATCCATCCCGCCCCCACCCACTGGCAGCATTATTCCAATACTCACTTAGCCAAAGCTTATAGTGCCCAGTTAAGTCAACTGTAATATTATAACATGATCACATTGGCTGCTGCTGCTGCTGCTAAGTCGCTTCAGTCGTGTCGGACTCTGTGCAACCCCATAGATGGCAGCCCACCAGACTCCCCCGTCCCTGGGATTCCCCAAGCAAGAACACTGGAGTGGGTTGCCATTTCCTTCTCCAATACGTGAAAGTGAAAAGTGACGGCTAGACAGTCATTAAAAATGCTTTTAATGCTTTTTAAGTGCATGAAATGATTTTCTAATGACACAGAAAGATTTTTTTTTTAACAATATGACAAGTGTATGTGTTAGCTGCTCAGTTGTGTCCAGCTCTTTGTGACCCCCTGGACTATAGCCCACCAGGCTCCCCTGTCCATGGGGTTCTCCAGGCAAGAATACTAGAGTGGGTTGTCATTTCCTCCTCCAAAAGATCTTCCTGACCCAGGGACTGAACCTGGGTCTCCTGCATTTCAGGCAGATTCTTTACTGTCTGAGCCACCAAGTAAGTGTTTTTATAAATAGTATTCTAAGGAAAACATGCATGCAGGTAGAAGCCAATATTTTTTTCTAGATTTTTCTGTGATTAAAGATCCCAACGGGGCTTCCCTGGTGGCTCAGTGGTGAAGAATCAACCTGCCAATGCAGGAGGCAAGGGTTCGATCCCTGGTCTAGGAAGATCCCACATGCCACAGAGCAACTAAGCCCATGTGCCACAACTGTGGATCCTGTGCCCTAGACTCCAAGAACTGCAATTAATGAAGCCCGTGTGCCCTACAGCCCACGCTCCACCAAAGAGAAGCCACCGAAATAGGACGCCTGTGCACCGCAACGAAGAGCAGCCCCTGCTCACCACAACTAGAGAAAAGCCCTCACAGGAACGAAGACCCAGCTCAGCCAAAAAAATAAATTAATTAATTTAATTATTTTTTAAAAATCCCACTGCCAGGAGTCCCCTGGTGGTTCAGTGGTTAAAACTCTTCACTTCCACTGCAGAAGGCATGGGTTTGATCCCTGGTTGGGGGACTAAGATCCCACATGAGGCACAGCATGGTCAAACAGAAGAAGAAAAAAAAATCCCACAGCCTATGAAGCAATAGGAATTTTCATTCAGTGCTGGTGGGAAGGCAAAATGGTCTAATCACTTTGGGAGACTGTTTGGTGGGTTTTTATAAAACTAAACATATTCTTTTTAAAAATTATTTATTTTGGCTGTGCTGGGTCTTCATTGTTGCGTGGGCTTTTCTCTAGTGGGGTGAGCAGCGGCTACTCTCTGGTTGCGGTGCTCGAGCTTCTCGCCCTGGTGGCTTCTCTTGTTGCAGAGCGCAGCCTCTAGGGCGTGCGGGGTTCATTAGCTGCAGCTCACAGGCTCAATGGTTGTGGTGCCCAGCTTAGTTGCTCCATGGCGCGTGGGATCTTCCTGGACCAGGGATCAAACCCGTGTCTCCTGGGTTGGCAGGCAAATTCTTTACCACTGAGCCACCGGGGAAGCCCCAAACTTATTCTCATCATACGATCCAACAGTCACCATCCTTGATATTCACCCAAGTGAGTTGAAAGTTCTTTCTACACAAAACCTGTGCAAAGATGTTTGCAGGCTTATTCCTAACTGCCAAAACATAGAAGTGACCTGGGTGTCCTTCAGTAATTGAGTGAATAAATAAACCGTGGTACATCCAGACAAGGAAATAATATTCTTCATGGAAAAAAAAAAAAAGAACCGCATCTTCTCTGTCCGTTCATCTGTTGTTGTGCATTTGGGTTGATTCCATGTCATGGCTATCGTGAATACTGCTGCAAAGAACACTGGGGTAGTGGTGGTGGTGGTTTAGTTGCTGTCATAATTCATTTTGAATTATGGTTTTCTCAGGGTACGTGACCAATAGTGGGACTACTGACGCATATGGTAGTTCTTCCCAGACGGCGCTAGTGGTAAAGAACCCGCCTGCCAATGCAGGAGACATAAGAGATGTGGGTTTGATCCCTGGGTTGAGAAGATCCCCTGGAGAAGGACGTGGCAACCCACTCTAGTATTCTTGCCCAGAGAAACCCATGGAGGGAGCCTAGCGGGCTAGAGTCCATAGCATCGCGAGGAGTCGGACAAGGCTGAGTTGACTTAGCGCAGCACATGGCAGTTCTATTTTTAGTTTTTCAAGGAATTGCCATACTGTGTAAAGCAATTATAGTCCAATAAAAAATAAAAATTTTAAAATTCACATCTTAAAAAAAGAAAGAAATGAATTACCAAACCATGAAAAGACATGGAAGAACCTTTAGAGTGAAAGAAGCTGATCTAAAAAGGCTCTTCCAACTCTATGACATGCAAAAGGCAAAACTATAGAAAGAGTGAAGAGGTAGGTGGTTACGAGAGGTTGAGGGGTAAGGAAGGATGAATAGAAGGAGTGCAGGGGATTTTAAGGTAGCAGAACTATTCTGTATGATACGGTGATGGTGAACACATGTCTTCACACATCGGTACCCATAGAGCGAACGACCCCAAGAGTGAACTGTGACGTCAGCTACAGACTGTGGTGGTTGTGATGTATCAGTGTATGGATGCCATGCTAATAGCAGGGCAGGCTGTGTGTGTTGGGGGGCAGGAAGTATTTGGGAACTGCAGGTGGTAAGGAACTAGTGGTAAGAAACCTGCCTGCCAATGCAGGAGACACAAGAGATGTGGGTTCCATCCCTGGGTTGAGAAGATCCCCTAGAGAAGGAAAAGGCAACCCACTCCAGTATTCTTTTCTGGGAAATCCATGGACAGCGGGGCCTGGTGGGCTACAGTCCATAGCATCAAAAAGAGTCGGACATGACTGAGGCAACTTAATATAGCACTTCTATTTTTTTTTTTTTTTGGCTGCTTGTGGGATCTTAATTCCCCAAGCAGGAATTGAACCTGGGCTCCCTGCATTGGGAGCATGGAGTCTTAACCACCGGACGACCAGGGAATTCCCAACTACCTGTACTTTCGGCTCAGTTTTTTAATATCATCATTAGTAAATTTTTTGGCTGTGCTGGGTCTTCGTTGCTGCTCAGGTGTTTCTCAAGTTGTGGCGAGCAGAGAATATTGTCTAGTTTTGGTGCACAGACGTCTTGTTGTGAAATACACGCTCTAGGGCACTTGGGCTTCAGCAGTTGTGGTACCAGGCTCTAGAGTACAAGCTTAGTGTTGTGCTACAAGGGATTAGTTGCTCCATGGCATGTGGGATTTTCCCACATCATGGGTGGAACCCACATCTCCTTCATTGGCAGGTGGATTCTTTACTACTGAGCCACCAGGGACGCCCTCTACTCAGTTTTGTTGTGAGGCTACAACTGCTGTAATAAATAAAGCCTATTTTAAAAAATAAAATCCTGGAAACTATATTCAATATCTTATAATAATCTATAAGGGAAAAGAATCTGAAAAAGAATATCAGTTCAGTTCAGTCGCTCAGTCGTGTCCGACTCTTTGCCACCCCATGCAGCACGCCAGGCCTCCCTGTCCATCACCAACTCCCAGAATTCACTCAAACTCAAATCCATCAAGTCAGTGATGCCATCCAGCCATCTCATCCTCTGTCGTCCCCTTCTCCTCCTGCCCCCAATCCCTCCCAGCATCAGAGTCTTTTCCAATGAGTCAACTCTTCGCATGAGGTGGCCAAAGTACTGGAGTTTCAGCTTTAGCATCATTCCTTCCAAAGAAATCCCAGGGCTGATCTCTTCTAGAATGGACTGGTTGGATCTCCTTGCAGTCCAAGGGACTCTCAAGAGTCTTCTCCAACACCACAGTTCAAAAGCATCAATTCTTCGGCGCTCAGCTTTCTTCACAGTCCAACTCTCACATCCATACATGACCACTGGAAAAACCATAGCCTTGACTAGACGAACCTTTGTTGGCAAAGTAATGTCTCTGCTTTTGAATATGCTATCTAGGTTGGTCATAACTTTCCTTCCAAAGAGTAGGCGTTTTTTTATTTCATGGCTGCAGTCACCATCTGCAGTGATTTTGGAGCCCCAAAAAATAAAGTTTGACACTGTTTCCACTGTTTCCCCATCTATTTGCCATGACTTGATGGGACCAGATGGCATGATCCTCGTTTTCTGAATGTTGAGCTTTGAGCCAACTTTTTCACTCTCCACTTTCACTTTCATCAAGAGGCTTTTTAGTTCCTCTTCACTTTCTGCCATAAGGGTGGTGTCATCTGCATATCTGAGGTTATTGATATTTCTCCTGGCAATCTTGATTCCAGCTTGTGCTTCTTCCAGCCCAGCGTTTCTCATGATGTACTCTGCATATAAGTTAAATAAGCAGGGTGACAATATACAGCCTTGACGTACTCCTTTTCCTATTTGGAACCAGTCTGTTGTTCCATGTCCAGTTCTAACTGTTGCTTCCTGACCTGCATAGAGGTTTCTCAAGAGGCAGGTCAGGTGGTCTGGTATTTCCATCTCTTTCAGAATTTTCCACAGTTGATTGTGATCCACACAGTCAAAGGCTTTGGCATAATCAATAAAGCAGAAATCGATGTTTTTCTGGAACTCTCTTGCTTTTTCCATGATCCAGCGGATGCTGGCAATTTGATCTCTGATTCCTCTGCCTTTTCTAAAACCAGCTTACTGAACCACTTTGCTGTGCACCTGAAACTAACATGACATTGTAAATCAATTACACTTCAATAAAATATATATAAAAATTAAATTAAATTCTGTTGCCCTTATGCTAAATGAAAGAAGCCAGTCTCAAAAGGCTGCACACTATGTGATTCCATTTGTATGACAGTCTCAGGAAGACTAAACTCTGGTGCCAGAGAACAAATCAGCAGTTGCCTGGGGAGCAGAGAGGAGGACAAGGTTGAGGTTACAAAGGCACACTGCAAGGCAATTTTGTTGAGTGATGGAACATTCTGTATCTTGACTACTGTGTGATTTTTTACGAGCATATTCAAATGCTCAGAGCTACATAACAAAGGGAAAAAGTCAATTCTACTTTAAAATACTTTTAAAAGATTTTAATATGCTGAAGAAGCTGAAGTTGAACGGTTCTATGAAGACCTACAAGACCTTTTAGAACTAACACCCAAAAAAGATGTCCTTTTCATTATAGGGGACTGGAATGCAAAAGTAGGAAGTCAAGAAACACCTGGCTGCTGCTGCTGCTAAGTCGCTTCAGTCGTATCCAACTCTGTATGACCCCATAGACAGCAGCCCACCAGGTTCCCCCGTCCCTGGGATTCTCCAGGCAAGAACACTGGAGTGGGTTGCCATTTCCTTCTCTAATGCATGAAAGTGAAAAGTGAAAGGGAAGTCGCTCAGTCGTGTCCAACTCAGCGACCCCATGGACTGCAGCCTACCAGCCTCCTCCATCCATGGGATTTTCCAGGCAAGAATACTGGGGTGGGGTGCCATTGCCTTCTCCTAAGAAACACCTGGAGTAACAGGCAAATTTGGCCTTGGAATACGGAACGAAGCAGGGCAAAGGCTAATAGAGTTTTGCCAAGAAAACGCACTGGTCATAGCAAACACCCTCTTCCAACAACACAAGAGAAGACTCTACACATGGGCATCACCAGATGGTCAACACCGAAATCAGATTGATTATATTCTTTGCAGCCAAAGATGGAGACGCTCTATACAGTCAGCAAAACAAGACCGGGAGCTGACTGTGGCTCAGATCATGAACTCCTTATTGCCAAATTCAGACTTAAATTGAAGAAAGTAGGGAAAACCACTAGACCATTCAGGTATGACCTAAATCAAATCCCGTATGATTATACAGTAGAAGTGAGAAATAGATTTAAGGGACTATATCTGATAGATAGAGTGTCTGATGAACTATGGACGGAGGTTTGTGACATTGTACAGGAGACAGGGATCAAGACCATCCCCATGGAAAAGAAATGCAAAAAAGCAAAATGGTTGTCTGGGGAGGCCTTACAAATAGCTGTGAAAAGAAGAGAAGTGAAAAGCAAAGCAAAGGAGAAAAGGAAAGATATAAGCATCTGAATGCAGAGTTCCAAAGAATAGCAAGGAGAGATAAGAAAGCCTTCCTCAAGCGATCAATGCAAAGAAATAGAGGAGAACAATAGAATGGGAAAGACTAGAGATCTCTTCAAGAAAGTTAGAGATACCAAGGGAACATTTCATGCAAAGATGGGCTCAATAAAGGACAGAAATGATAGGGACCTAACAGAAGCAGAAGATATTAAGAAGAGGTGGCAAGAATACACAGAAGAACCGTACAAAAAAGATCTTCATGACCCAGATAATCACGATGGTGTGATCACTCACCTAGAGCCAGACATCCTGGAATGCTAAGTCAAATGAGCCTTAGAAAGCATCACTATGAACAAAGCTAGTGGAGGTGATGCAATTCTAGTTGAGCTCTTTCAAATCCTGAAAGACGATGCTGTGAGAGTGCTGCAGTCAATATGCCAGAAAATTTGGAAAGCTCAGCAGTGGCCACAGGACTGGAAAAGGTCAGTTTTCATTCCAATCCCAAAGAAAGGCAGTGCCAAAGAATGCTCAAACTATCACACAGTTGCACTCATCTCACACGCTAGTAAAGTGATGCTCAAAATTCTCCAAGCCAGGCTTCAGCAATACATGAACCGTGAAATTCCAGATGTTCAAGCTGGTTTTAGAAAAGGCAGAGGAACCAGAGATCAAATTGCCAGCATCCCCTGGATCATTGAAAAAGCAAGAGAATTCCAGAAAAACATTGATTTCTGCTTTATTGACTATGCCAAAGCCTTTGACTGTGTGGATCACAATCAACTGTGGAAAATTCTGAAAGAGATGGAAATACCAGACCACCTGACCTGCCTCTTGAGAAACCTCTATGCAGGTCAGGAAGCAACAGTTAGAACTGGACATGGAACAACAGACTGGTTCCAAATAGGAAAAGGAGTACGTCAAGGCTGTATATTGTCACCCTGCTTATTTAACTTATATGCAGAGTACATCATGAGAAACGCTGGGCTGGAAGAAGCACAAGCTGGAATCAAGATTGCCAGGAGAAATATCAATAACCTCAGATATGCAGATGACACCACCCTTATGGCAGAAAGTGAAGAGGAACTAAAAAGCCTCTTGATGAAAGTGAAAGTGGAGAGTGAAAAAGTTGGCTCAAAGCTCAACATTCAGAAAACGAGGATCATGCCATCTGGTCCCATCAAGTCATGGCAAATAGATGGGGAAACAGTGGAAACAGTGTCAAACTTTATTTTTTGGGGCTCCAAAATCACTGCAGATGGTGACTGCAGCCATGAAATAAAAAAACGCCTACTCTTTGGAAGGAAAGTTATGACCAACCTAGATAGCATATTCAAAAGCAGAGACATTACTTTGCCAACAAAGGTTCGTCTAGTCAAGGCTATGGTTTTTCCAGTGGTCATGTATGGATGTGAGAGTTGGACTGTGAAGAAAGCTGAGCGCCGAAGAATTGATGCTTTTGAACTGTGGTGTTGGAGAAGACTCTTGAGAGTCCCTTGGACTGCAAGGAGATCCAACCAGTCCATTCTAGAAGAGATCAGCCCTGGGATTTCTTTGGAAGGAATGATGCTAAAGCTGAAACTCCAGTACTTTGGCCACCTCATGCGAAGAGTTGACTCATTGGAAAAGACTCTGATGCTGGGAGGGATTGGGGGCAGGAGGAGAAGGGGACGACAGAGGATGAGATGGCTGGATGGCATCACTGACTTGATGGATTTGAGTTTGAGTGAATTCTGGGAGTTGGTGATGGACAGCAAGGCCTGGCGTGCTGCAATTCATGGGGTTGCAAAGAGTCAGACACAACTGAGCAACTGAACTGAACTGAACTGAATGCAAGAAAAGGAAAATCTTGTTGCCAGATATTCAGCTGTCCTCAGTTGACCCAAAAACTCTGCTGTGTTTGGGACTCTGAATCAAGGTGTTACATCTGAACCTGCTCCAAGCTAGAGATTCTCAGAAAAACGCACAAGGCAGCATATCTTACAAATAATTCCTGAGGTCCTCAGCCCACCCAGGCATCCCTCTTTGTGGAGCCCCACTTTGTCCATGGGACCCTAGGCCAAAATCTAATGACTCTTCAGATCCAGCAGCACCTTCTTCACCTGTGGCTCCTCCCACGATCCCACCTCACCGAAGTTCCCCTCAGTCACCATGATGACACTTAGCCAGAAATTGGCACATTTTTTTCCATTCCTTCCTTTCCCTGCCTCCAGTCAGTTGCTTACATCTGTTGACCTTACCTCCTGAATGCCTCCCAAAACTTTTTCCAAAATATCTGCCCCAGAAATATAGCTGACAAAGAACCTGTGGTCCAGCATATACAAAAAGCTCCTACAAATCAACAAGAAAAAAAAGCAGGAACCCCAAGGGGAAAATGGGCCCCTCCCAAAGGATTATCTCCAAATGGCCACTGAATGGAACCATTTCTTGTGGAGGCAGCAAGAAAAGTGAAAGTGGGTTTTAAAAGAAAATAACTTTCTGACAAGTACTAAGGAGACAGTTATAAGGACTTTGTTGCAGTGATGTTCATAAGAGTTAAAAGCTAGAAGTCACTGCAATGTTCATCAGTGGGGTAGTAGAGAAATGGAAAAGAGGATGGTCCTGTGATGGAATATTATACGGGTGTGAAAAGGGAACAAATAACTTCATCCATCTCTGTCTCTACATACATGGATCTCAAAAAGATACTGCTGAGTGAAAAATGAAGAACCTGTTTGTGATAATAGTGTGATACTATTTATATAAATTAAACACTGAGCTGTGTTGCTTCCACATATATCTCTGCCTGCTTAAGTAAATACAGATCATGAAAGTGGTTGTCCTTGCTGGCAGTGTAGTGATTTTGCTCTGGGTGCTTTCATCATTCAAGCATGTCTCCCCACACTTGTCTCCCCACTGTAGCTCAGTTCAGTTCAGTTGCTCTGTCGTGTCCAACTCTTTGTGACACCATGAATTGCAGCACGCCAGGCCTCCCTGTCCATCACCAACTCCCAGAGTTCACTCAGACTCACATCCATCGAGTTGGAGATGCCACCCAGCCATCTCATCCTCTGTCATCCCCTTCTCCTCCTGCCCCCAATCCCTCCCAGCATCAGGGTCTTTTCCAATGAGTCAACTCTTCGCATGAGGTGGTCAAAGTATTGGAGTTTCAGCTTCAGCATCAGTCCTTCCAATGAACACCCAGGACTGAGGAGAGGGGCAGGGCACAACCTTTAAAAGAATGACAGAGACATAGGACATGACGAAAACTGGTTAGAACCAACTAGGTCTGAAATAGCAGAAGATCTGACTTCCAGTATTCCTTGAACCTCATCATATACTCATTGTAACATGTTAGCATCTAAATGACACACCCACCAGCACCATGATGGTTCTGAGGTCAAAAAGTGAGTGGTGGCCCAATTCCTGGAAATCACTGACCCTTCCCCAAAATAATTGGAATAATCCTCCCACTCATCAGCCTATGAAATTATCCAGCTCATAAAAAAACTAACCACATAATATTTTGAAGCTGTCTTTCTTGGTTTCTGAGATGGCTCACACTCTATCTGTGAAATGTGCTTCTTTCTAAAAAAAAAATCCACTTCTTACCTATCACTTCATCTCTGAACTATTTCATGATGAAGCAAGAACTTTAAATTCACTGGCAACAACCGTAGTCCAATGGCCAGAGTGGAATACTACCTGATAGTCAAGGCAGCCAGGCACATCAGTGTGATGGAGGTGGCCACTGGGGCCAGAGGGACTACAGATGGTCCCAATACCACCATATGTCCATCATATATAAAGAGCTCTTACCAATCAACAAGAAAAAGGCAGAAACAGCATAGGGGAAAATAAGCTTTTCACAAAAGGGAATCTCCAAATGGCCATTAAATTAAAAGATGCTTGTTATCATGAGTCGTCAGGGAAATGCAAGCTAAATCAAAATGCCATGTCACCTACAAGAACAGCTAACATGAGAAAGACCATACCAAGTGACGCTTCTATGCTGCTGGAGGAGAGTAGAATAACACAGCCACTTTGGGACACTGGCAGGATCCACAAAGCCTAATCAACACCTACACTAGGAATAAACTGAAAGGAAATGTGGGACTTTCACTCTTGGAAAAACCTACAAGAATGTTCCTAACACCTCTGCTTGTAAGAACCCAAAACTTGAAACCATCTAAATGTCAAAAAAAAAAAAAAATCAATAAATTGTGGTAATTTCACAAAATGGAATACTATACTGTAGTGATTTTAAACTGGGGGTGATGTTTACCCCTGAGGGAACATTTGGCCATGTTTAGGGACATTTTTTGGAGAAGACAATGGCACCCCACTCCAGTACTCTTGCCTGGAAAATCCCATGGACGGAGGAGCCTGGTGGGTTGCAGTCCATGGGGTCGCGAAGAGTCAGACACAACTGAGCGACGTCACTTTCACTTTTCACTTTTATGCACTGGAGACGGAAATGGCAACCCACTCCAGTGTTCTTGCCTGGAGAACCCCAGGGACGGGGGAGCCTGGTGGACTGCCGTCTATGGGGTCACACAGAGTCGGACACAACTGAAGTGACTTAGCAGCAGGGACATTTTTTAGCTTCCCGGTGACTCAGACAGTAAAGAATCCAACCGCAATGCGGGAGACCTGGATTCTGTCCCTGGGTCGGGAAGATCCCCCGGAGAAGAGAACAGCTACCCACTCCAGTATTCTGGCCTGGAGAATTCCATGGACAGAGGAGCCTGGTGGGCTATAGTCCATAGGGTCACAAAGAGTTGGACATGACTGAGCGACTAACACTTTCACTTTCAGGGACACTTTTGGCTGTCAGAGCTTGGGACATGTGCTACCACCATTTCATGGGTAGAAGCCAGAGATGCTGTTCAGCATCCTACTTCTTGGACACCCCAAGAAGTATTCAGCCACAAATGTTAGCAGTCAGTTAGAAACTCTACAACCATGACAACGAACGAGGATTATGACCCAGAACAACGGGGAGAAAACTTGCCAATCCAATGCTGCCTGAAAGAAGGCAGAACAACCTGTCTGCTTTCATTTATAAAAAGTCTGAATGACAGGCAAAGTAGTTCTATACTAGTCAAACTCAGGTTAGGGGTTACCCTGAAGGGGAGCGGTGTGTGCAGCATGGGGACTGACAGAAGAAGGTACAGAGAAGACATCTGAGGATTGGTGACGTTCTGTCCTCCATCCATCAGGGTGCTACACAAGCTTGTTCACGGTGTGAAAACTTTATAACGTACATTTGTGACCTGTGCATTTTTTTTTTTTGGCATGTGTGCTATATTGAAATAAAAGATTCTAAAAGTTGAATATTTTCCCTCTTCCTTCCACTCCTCTGCCCTTTGCAGGCCTTAACAACTGTGCCCTGGGTGATTGCCCCACTTCTCCCCAGCCCGTCCTCCAGACAGCAGCCAGGGAAGTTCCTCCCTGCTTTGAACTCCACCATGGCTCCCTATTGCCCTCCCCCAAGGTTAGATCCAAGACTTTAAGGACTTCCTTGGCACCAGTGCTGCTTCTTTGGCAGTCTCCTATCCACCTCGTCTCTCTGCTGCTTGCACCATTAAGTTAATGAGCAACGCAGAACATACGGTTCAGACCTCTGGGTCTTTGTACCTACTGTCCTCTGCCTGACTGCCCTGACACACTCTTGCCTTCCAAGATGCCTTTGCTTCAGAAGCCTCCCCCAGCTCTCATAACTGGGGCCAGCTGGCTTTTGGACCAGAGAAGATTTTTTTTTTTGGCCTTGGCTTGCAGGATTCTACTTTCCTGCCCAGGAGTCTCACCTGTGCCCAATGAAGTGGAAGCGTGGACTACCAGGGAATTCCCCCTGAGATTATTTTTCTTCTAGTCAAAGCACACACACACACACACAAGCACACACACACACACACACACAGTCTGTAAAATACAACAGAAGGCATTGAGTACTATGTGAAAGCCTTGACCCAATCCTCAGAATCTTTGTCTCCAGGGAAGCCCCACCCCTCTGGGACGCTCCAGGGTAGGGGTGGAGGGTCTGAGAAACTCCCCGGCTTTGCACAAAGACCACCCCTCCCCCAGTGGTAGCAAAAGGGGAAGTGGGGTGAGGTGGGGAAGTTTCCAGGGAGGTAAATTTAGGTCAGTCCCCCACCCATCAGCTCACGTCCCCAGTCTGGCTCCCGGGCAGACCCCTGGGAGACTCAGCCAAGCCTGTCTCCTGCTATCTGCTGCCTCTCAGCCTATATACCAGGCAGGCTCCACTCAGAGCCACTAGCTTTGCACAGACAGAGTCACTGGCTCACTGCCGGCTGAGCAGGAACACACTGCCCAGGTTCCAGCCTCAGCTCAGCCATTCACAGGCTGTGTGACTTTGGGCCAGTGCCCTAACCTCTCTGTTTCTCAGCTGCCTCACTTGCAAAAGCATAAGAGTACCCGCCTCACAGGGCTGTTGAGGGATCTGATAAGTTTGTTTAAAATAGTGTCTGTCGCTTAATGTCCCATAAGGGTTTCTGGTTGATGTTATTTTTAATAGATGAGAAATGGAGGGCAGGCCCTGCCTTTGAGAAATGGTCAGTAAAGGCCACTTCCCCCTCCCCACTCCTCGCTTTCCTCCTGCCCCAGGAAGATGTGAAGGTCAAGCTCAAGGTCTAAATTGATCTTTCAACTCTTGACCTTCAGCCTCAACTGTCCAGCAAAGCTGCTCAGTGAGCCTCCCCCGCCTGGGTGCTGAGATGGCCCCCAGCAGTTTTGGTAGGGTGGGGGGAGGGAATCCTCCTCTTTCCCACTCCCCCTACAGAGGCTGGCCACCATGGGGCCTCCTACCACCCCATGCCTCTCCCCTGGGCTGACACCAGGGACCCTGCACCTCAGACACACTGAATCTCCAGCGCATGCCTGGATTCTCCCGGCCAATCTGGCCTCTTCCCTCCCAACCTGCCCTGGCCCTGAGCCTACCACCACCACCGCCCCTCACCCACTCAGGGACACCCACATGGCCACCTGGCCAGAGAGGGATACCAAGCTAGTTGCACAGTCAAGGCCTGCCCTGTGACCTCCCTCCCACCCCCATCTCCTTCCTCCAGCCTCCAGACACCCTCATCTCAGGAAACAAGCCTCTTTCGCTCTGTTCTCCCCGTGCACCGCCCACGCTGAGCCCCGTGACCCTCCAGATTGCTAATCAGAGCTTGATGCTCTCCTATAAAAACTGGCTGTGGCTCCACTGAGTCTGAGCCCCAGGGCTCCCAGGCCTAAGAGGACAAGGCCCCCTCCAGCAGCCCCCTTGGGTCACACTGGGCTTTTGTTTCAGTGGAACCCCCGTGGCCCAGCCCCCTGCATCCCTACCCACTGTCCTCCTCGGCTGAGGGACATTCACTCCTTGGGAAGGTTGTCCTTACCTCCTACCCACGTCCTGGACATCCCATTCTCACCCCCACACCCAACCGCTGCACTGACCTGGAATTACCAAGGGGCCTTCTTATTAGCTTCGGCTCACAGGTCCCAGAGAAAAGCCCCTCCAATTAACAGTGGCCCCAAAACCCCAGGGGGCGGAAATAAAAGGGCTGATTGGAAGGAACCGTAACTTTCTGAAAAAGTGTCCAAATTGTGACAAGGAATTCATTTGAACAAGATGTGGGTTATAATTGAAACTACAGCTAATTCTTGGAACACATTCATTGGACTTTTGGCAAGGAGCATTCCCTTCATAAGCATCCTCCCTTGGACAGCAAGGAGATCAAACCAGTCAGTCCTAAAGGAAATCAACCCTGAATGTTCATTGGAAGGACTGATGCTGAAGCTGAAGTTGGCGCCCCAATCCTTTGGCCCCTGATTCAAAGAGCCGACTCATCGGAAAAGACCCTGATGCTGGAAAGATTGAGGGCAAGAAGAGAAGGGGACGACAGAGGATGAGACAGTTGGATGGCATCACCGACTCAATGGACATAAGTTTGAGCAAACTCTGGGAGATAGTAAAGGATAAGGAAGCCTGGTATGCTACAGTTCATGGGGTCTCAAAGAGTCAGACGTGACTGAGTGACTGAACAACAACAAATTTCCCTCACAAATTTGTATTTAATAGTTTAGTAATATTCCTGGTGGCTCAGATGGCAAAGAATCTGCCCATACTGCAGGAAACTCAGGTTCAATCCCTGGGTCAGAAAGATCCCCTGGAGAAAGGATAGGCTACCCTCTCCAGTATTCTTGCCTGGAGAATTCCACAGACAGAGGGACCTGGTGGGCCAAAGCCAATAGGGTCGCAAAGAGTCAGACACAACTGAGCAACTAACACACATACTGTGTAATATTCCAGAAGTCATGTAAGAATGTAAGAGTTGGACCATAAAGAAGGCTGAGCTTGGAAGAGTTGATGTTTTTGAATTGTGGTGCTGGAGAAGACTCTTGAGAGTCCCTTGGACCGCAAACGAGATCAAACCAGTCAATCCTAAAGGAAATCAGCCTTGAATATTCATTGGAAGAACTGATGCTGAAGCTGAAGCTCCAATACTTTGGCCACCTGACTCGAAGAGCCAATTCATTGGAAAAGACCCTGATGCTATAAAAAATTGAAGACAAAAGAAGGGGGAGGCAGAGGATGAGATGGTTAGATAACATCACCAACTCACTGAATCTGAGCAAACTCCAGGAGATAGTAGAAGACAGAGGAGCCTGGTGTGCTGTAGCCCATGGGGTCTCAAAGAGTCGGACACGACTTAGTGGCTGAACGACAACAACAGTGTAATATTTTAATAGCATTCTGGAAAAAGTCATTTTGGGGAGAAATAGACACACACAAGGAAAACAAAACAAAAATACCTGGGGGGCTATTGTGAGTTGAATTGTGTCCCCAGCAAAAGATAGGCTGAAACCCTAACTTCCATTACTGTCAGTGTAACCTGATTCAGAAATAGTGTTTGCAGATGTCATCAAGGCAAGAGGAGGTCACCCTGGAGTAGTGTATGTTTAGTTGCTCAGTCATATCTGACTCTTTGCAACCCTGTGGACTGTAGCCCGCCTGGCTCCTCTGTCCATGGGATTTCCCAGACAAGAATTGAGTGGGCCCTAAATCCAATGACCAGTGTCCTTACAAGGGAAATTTATGGACTTCTCTGGTGGTCCAGTGGTTAAGAATCTGCCTTGCAATGCAAGGGATTTGCAGGATTGATCCCTGGTTGGGGAACTAAGATTCCACACGACACAGCACAACTCAGCCCAAGAGCCACAGCTAGAGAGCCTACGTGCTGCAACAAAGATCTGATGCAGCCAAGTAAAGAAATAAACAAGAGAAATCTGGACACAGAGAAATAAACACACAGAGAAGTGAGGACAGGCAGAAACTGGAGGGATGCTCCTGCAAGCCTAGGTCTGTCGGCAGCTACCGGAAGCTATAAAGAGGCAGGAAAAACATTCTTTCCTAGGGCCCTTGGAGGTAGCATGGCCCTGCCAACATCTTGATTCCAGACTTTGAACTTTCAGAACTGGAAGAGAACAAGTCTCTGTCTTTAAGCCATCCGGTTAGTGATACTTTGTTACTGCATCCTCAGAAAAACTACATACAGGTCTTTGGGTCTGATTGTTCTGGTGTTTTGAGTCATCTCTCCCTGGAGCAGCCAATCCTTCCTTTGCCCGTGGCCCGCTTCTCCACTCTTTCTTGGATTGACCAGCAAGTCTTTCTTTGGTAATGACTTATCAGCGTTTTTGATCCCCATCCCACAGTCTCTTCCTTCTCACCAGGCTGCAGGGCTTTTCATATCATTTTGCAGTGGAATTGCATTGTGCTAGCACTGTTTTGCAGAGAAGGCAATGGCACCCCACTCCAGTACTCTTGCCTGGCAAATCCCATGGACGGAGGAGCCTGGTGGGCTGCAGTCCATGGGGTCGCTAAGAGTCGGACACGGCTGAGTGACTTCCCTTTCACTTTTCACTTTCATGCACTGGAGGAGGAAATGGCAACCCACTCCAGTGTTCTTGCCTGGAGAATCCCAGGGACGGTGGAGCCTGGTGGGCTGCTGTCTATGGGGTCGCACAGAGTCGGACACGACTGAAGCAACTTAGCAGCAGCAGCATTGCTTTGTGGATTGTTTATAATATCCTGCAACCAGAGGACTGATTCCTCTGCCCTCCCCACTCTCCCCAGAGAAAGTCATGTTCCATGGGTGTAGCTCATTTCTGGGGGGAAAAAAAAAAAAACAAACAAAAATCCTGGAGGTTTGGGTATGAGATTATTTCCTCTATCATCAATTTAGTAGTAAACAGCCTTCATATTGTGACAATTCTAATGTTTCTCCACATTTCAAAACTACCCTCCTGGCAGACGTGACAGCTCTAGGGATCTTCCCAAAACTGCATCCAGAAAGGTGGATGAGGGACTTCCCCGGTGGTCAGGTGGCTAAGACTCTGCACAACGAAGATCCGGCATGCCACAGCTAAGAGCTGACATGGACAAATCAGTGCTGTTGTTGAGTCACCAAGTCTTTGGGACCCCAACCCAGGGATTGAACCCGTATCTCTTGGGTCTCCTGCGTTGGCAGGTGGATTCTTTACCACTGAGCCACCCGGGAAGCCCAACAGATACCATATGATTTCACTTATGTTTTTGGAATCTAAAATATGACATGAACGTATCTGTGAAACAAAAAACAGATTCACAGACACAGAGAACAGACTTGTGGTTGCTAGGGCGGGTGGGGTAGAAGAGGAACTGAGTGGGAATGCGGGATTTGCAGATGCAAACTAGTAAATATAGGCTGGCTGAACAACAAAGTCCTATTGTGTAGCACAGGAACCTATATTCAATATCCTGTTGTTCAGTCGCTCAGTCGTGTCCGACTCTTTGCAACCCCATGGAGTGCAGCACCCAGGCTTCTCTGTCCTCCACTATCTCCTAGAGTTTGCTCAAACTCATGTCCATTGAGTCGGTGATGCCATCCAACCATCTCATCCTCTGTCACCCCCTTCTCCTCCTCCAGCCCTCAATCTTTCCCAGCATCAGGGTCTTTTCCAATGAGTCAGCTCTTCATATCAGGTGACCGAAGTACTGGAGCTTCAGTTTCAGCATCAGATCTTCCAATGAATATTCAGGGTTGATATCATTATCCTATGATAAACTATATTGGAAAAGAATATATATATATATATATATACATATATGAATGAATCACTGCTGTACAGCTGAAATTAACACAACATTATAAATCAACTATACTTCGATAAAATGAATTTTAAAAAATACGATGGGGTGTGGACATGGCAGCTCTTATCAAAGAATAGTTAATCTCCTTAATATTTAGAAAAGAGTTTCTAGGTGTATCTTACCATAAATTTCTAAAGCCTCTATAACTATAAAACAAACAAACAAAAAAAAACTAAAACAAGAACATTTTTCCAGGAAAAGAATATAGAAATCTACCTTTTTTATTGGGAGGTGGTGGTCCTCTCAGTGGGGCTGGTGGGACTTTAGTTCCCCTGACCAGGGAGTAAACTAGGCCCTTGGTGGTGAGAGTGGGTTGCAGAACCACCAGGACGTTCCCTTTCTTTGTGGGGGAGGGGCAAGAGCCACCTTTTAAAAACGGAGAAGATGCTCAGCCTCACCCTTTTAACCTCTCAGATTAGCAAAGTCTGATAGTGCTGCCATGGTGGAGGTCAGGGAACCTTGTGGCAATGGCTATCAAATTTCTATCCTCACACATGCCCTGACTAGCAATTTTACTTCTACGAATTTGTGGTGATCTATTTAACCCTGACTCAACCTCACCCCTGCACCAGGTTACTCGTTATACCATTGCTCAGATTAGAAGCATCCTTCTTGCCCATGGATAGGGGACTGGTTCCCTCAAAAAGAACACTGTGGAAGGGACTTCCCTGGTGGTCCAGTAGCTGGGATGCCAAGCTCCCAATGCACGGAGTGGGGGATGGGGGTGCTGAGTTCCATCCCTGGCCTGGGAACTAAATCCCACATGCCTTAACTAAAATTCAGTGCAGCCAAGTAGATATATAGATATATATATATATATATACATATATATATATTTTTTTTTTTTAAAACACAGTGGCAAAAGCTGCCCAACTCTGTGGCTTTATTAAAAACCCTTGACTTGACACTGTAAATTGAGGAATTGGATAGTGCGTAAATTATCTCTCTAAAGCTATTACCAAAATAATAATAATAATAAACCAAAACACTCTTTTCCAAAAAACAAAAAAGAACAAGAGATTTCTTTTTGTACTGTTATCAAAGCACTCTTAAAAGTATTACATTAAAAAAAAAAAAACAAGATTCAGGAACTTTTGTGGCAGACCAAATGATTAAGACTCTGAGCTTCTATTGCAGGTGGCACGGGTTCTATCTCTGCAACAAGAAATTGAAGTCAAGAGGCAGAATACAGAGGGAGAGGCAGAGAGGAAGTAAAGTCAAAAGAGTCTTCAGTCCTGCAAAACATCTTTTGGGACCTGGAAGGATTCCCCCTTGCTGCAACAAAATGGGGATTTTCAATGCACTTGCTTCACAGACAGGACTGCACAGGCTCATCTCTGGCACCAACCTGGTTGTGCAACTCAAACCAGTGAACGTGGGGCCCTGGGAGCTGAAAGGGCCAGACTGGTGCTGGAGAGAAGCCAGGTACTCTGAGCAGCTGGGGCTTTCCTGGTGGCTCAGACAGTATATTTATCTTGCCTGCCTGCAATATGGAAGACCTGGGTTCCATCCTTGGGTTGTGAAGATCCCCTGGAGAAGGAAATGGGAATCCACTCCAGTATTCTTGCCTGGACAATCATATGGACAGAGAAGCCTGGCAGGCTACAGTCCATGGGGTCGCAAAGAGTTGGACACAACTGAGCAATTAACACTCTCTGAGTACCTACCTTGCCCTCAGGTGAGGACACAGGCACCGAGCCAGGAGGGTGCTGGGGTGGGGGAAGGGGGAGGGGAAGCAGCAGGATAAGAGAGGAGCTGGACACTGCTCTGGTGGATGGGGGCAGGGGAGAACGTGAGATCCAGAGCCCCTGAGCAGGGGAAAGCAAGGCTGTCCATGCTCAGACACACACACGCAGATACCTTCACAGACAGACTGACACCAGATGGACACACACACACCTAGAGACACACCCAGACCAATAACCAGAGATACACACAGACAGACAGACAGACAGACTTCCAGACACACAGAGAAACACACAGAAACTCAGATGGACATAGAGACACACAGACACACCCAGCAAGCCCTCTTTCTAAGTCTTTCCTGGACAAAATCTATATCTTGTCTGGCCTCTCCTCATCCCCTCTGCCCTTAATGAATGTTTATGAAGCACTGCTGTATGCCAGGATCTGTTCTAGGTGGCAGAAGGTGGGTTTGATTAAAGAATCAAGTGGTAGGGGGCTTCCCTGGTGGCTCAGTGGTAAAGAATCCACCTGCCAATGCAGGGGACATGAGTTCGATCCCCGGTTCAGGGGAGGATCCCACATGCAACTGAGCCCGTGTGCCACAACTATTGAGCCTATGCTCCAGAGCCAGGAGAACTGCAACTACTGAGCCCCTTGCACAGCAACTACTGAAGCCCTCACTCCCCTCAACTAGAAAAGACCCAGCACGGCTGAAATTTTGTTGTTCAGTCTCTCAGTCGTGTCCGACTCTCTGCAACCCCATGGACTGCAGCACGCCAGGCTTCCCTGTCCTTCACAATCTCCTGGAATTTGCTCAAACTCACGTCCATTGAGTCGATGGTGCCATCCAACCATCTCATCCTCTGTCACCCCCTTCTCCTCCTGCCCTCAACAGCCAAAAAAAAGTAAATACATAAATAAAATCATCAATAACGTAAAAAGAAAAAAAGGAATCAAGGGGACCCCATGGACAAGCAGGAAAAGTATTTCAGCAGAGGAATAGCCAGTGCAAAGTCCTCTCCTCTCCCCAATCCTCCCCACCCTATCTCCTCCCCCAGCCCTGACTCAAGCCATTTGGAATGGGGTAGAGGGGTCCCTCTAGGATCCCCCCACCCCACCTAGCCTGATTATCTTCCATCCTATAGAAGAGGATCCACGGGACTCAGAGAGGCTGTGTCACACACCCAAGGTCACACAGCATGAACGTGGGCTCAGATCTGTCAGAACCGAGGGCCTCTGTCATCAGGAAGAGAAGCCCCTCACTGAGGGCAAGAACCCTGATGGGCAAAGGCTGGGTCAAGGAGGTCAGTCAGCCAAGGGCTTGGGACACCTATCCAGTGTGAGGAACTGGAGTGAGAGTCATGAACTGGATTCTCCAGGGCACGGAGAGGCAGTGACAGACACCTGTGACTCCAGTCCTTGCCCCACCAGGCCAGGGAGCAGCAGCCCCTGAGACCACCAGAGTGGGCACAGAGTCCAAAAAATGGGTGATGGGGACACGTAGCAGGGGGTGTGGGTCTGACCTGGGTGGGTCCTCAGACCCTGGCTGGGTTGTGGGTGCTGATTTTGAAATCGTGTCAGGATCAGAGGGAGACGGGGTCTGACAGCGCAAGCAGGACTCTGGACGGGAGGTTGGGGCTCTGTCTGGGTCTTCTATTGCTACAGTGACAAACCATCAGAAATTTGGTGGCTTAAAACAATTCACATTTACTATCTGACAGTTCTGGAAGTAGGAACCAAAATGGGTCTCACGGGGCTAAAATCAAGAGGTCAGTAGGGCTGGATTCCTTTTGGAAGTTCTAGGGGAGAATGTGTTTCCTGGCCTTTTCCAATTTCTAGAGGCTGCCTGCCTTCTTCCTCCACCTTCAAAATCAACAGGTCAGCATCTTCCCATCTCTTTCCCTCTGACTCTCCTCTCTCTCTCTTATAAGGTCCCTCGTGGGCATTCCCTGTTGGTTCTTCAGTGTTAGGGACTCTGAGATTCCACTGTGGGTGGTGCAGGTTTAATCCCTGGTCAGGGAAACAAGATCCAATATGCCGCACAGTGAGAAGGGCATGGAAACCCACTCCAGTATTGTTGCCTGGAGAATCCCCATGCTATCCTGGCGGGCTACAGACCTTGGGGTTGCAGAGTCGGACACGACTGAGCAACTAACCACAACCACCACATACCATACAGTGATGATGTTGGATAATCCCCCCATCTCCAGATCCTTAACTTAATCAGCCATGCAAAGTCCCTTTTGCCTTGTAAGGTCACATATTCACAGGTTCCAGGGGTTAGGATGTGTGGACATCTTTTTATTCCGTCTAGCACAGGGCTCATTGTCCAGGGTCTAGAGTCCAGCCTCCAGGCCTGGCCATGATGACCCCCAGGGTCTGGAAAAGGCCACTGGGACCAGCCATCTGATGGCGGGGTGGGGGCACAAAAGGGACAAAGAAGCCCTCAGTTTATTACCTGGATC
Organism: Bos indicus x Bos taurus; assembly: GCF_003369695.1. Lineage (NCBI taxonomy): Eukaryota > Metazoa > Chordata > Mammalia > Artiodactyla > Bovidae > Bos > Bos indicus x Bos taurus. The sequence goes on along the minus strand of NC_040082.1, from coordinate 93,635,912 downwards.
AGGTTTATGAGCCTCCCCAATCCTACCTTCCTGTCCCACCCTCAAGTACAGAGGGTGTGAAAGTGTGGAATGAAGGAGGCAAGGAGCTCCCCAAGTCTCCCTTCCCACAACCCAGACACCCTACATTGGACCCACCAACTTAGAAATGACTCCTTCCCCCGACTCTCACCACCCAGGACCTGGCCTCCTCTGATTCCCCCATATCCTGGCAATTTTACTGCTAAATCCCTCTGGAGTTCCTCTCTTCACTCCTGTCTACAATTTCCGGACCAGACCCCAGCTGCTCCTGCTGCTGTCCCATTTTAAATCTGTGTCTAACTTCAAATCTGACTATGCCTTTCCCCAGAGAACCCTGGAGGGCCTTTAGTGACTGGTCCAGCCCTGTCCTCTCCTCACTCACCATTGGGCCTTAATTCAGCTGAATCCCCCTGGTTACAGATGTCACCTCTTCCAGGAAGCCTGCCCTGAACACTGCATGCTCACAGCTGGAGTGGGGAGTGGCTGGTCACAGAAGGGCAGGGAGTAATGGAGAAGTGGCCCATGTAAAGAAGGTCCAGCTTGCATCTCTTTTTGCCAGGCAGAGCCCTTCCTCCAGCCTTCCCACTTCTGCCCAGAAAGTGCCTCCCACCTGAAATCTCTCCCTGACCCCAGCCCACCCAAATCCTCTTTGGAGGACCTCCCCTCTACATCTCCAGGAACCTGCTGCTCCTCCTCTGGGGCCTGGACTGCCCCCATTCTACCAGGTCTCTGGTGTCATTATTAATCCAAATGGCTCTCATGTTCTGCACACCCCCAGGTGCAAGGTACCGTGGACATGACTAAGCGACTGAACAACAAAATTTTCACAATGCTGAGAAAAAGAGTATTGTTTGACTTTTCCTCATGTGCAAAGGAGCTCTTGGGCTTTCCCGGAAGCTCAGCAGTAAAGAATCTGCCTGCCAATGCAGGAGACAAGGGTTTGAACCCTGGGTGGGGAAGATCCCTTGGAGAAGGAAATGGGAACCCGCTTCAGTTTTCTTGCCTGGGAAATCCCATGGACAGAGGAGCCTGGTGGGCTACATACAGTTCATGGGGTCACAAAGAGTTGGACAAGATTGAGTGGCTAAACAACAAAAGAGCTCTTGGAGGAAGGGGAGAGAATAGAAGGGTGAATATGGATGGTGGGGCAGAGGGGAAAGGGGGGCTCTGAGGACCAGACTGAGAGCTGAAGGAGAAGGATGCACACATTTGGGACAAGAAGGGACAGCCCAGCAGAGGGAACAGAAGGTGCAAATGCGGTGAAGCTGGATAGAGTGGGACAGCTTCAACCACGCTTGCAACAGATATCTGGCTCTGCTGTCCTCCCCCTTTGTGTGTGTGGAAATCAATCTCAGAAGATGTGAAGCAACTTGCCACTGTCAAAATAACCTGGGGTTCACTCATCTCACCCCAGGTCTGCTACAGGGAGCGATTTATTGTTCAAAGGTGAGCCACTTGCCTAGATGTCGTGGGGTTGGCCGGTGGTTCTGGAACCCTCTTCCCTTCAAACTGGCTACAGCTGGACTGCAAGTCTCTTAGATGCTGCCCAGGTGCTCACAGACTACCTCTGCGCGATGCAGGATTGCTCAGCATTCATGGCTTGCCCTGGCTCCCTGCCCCTGTGAGCCAGGGGCCACCTTGTGTTCCTCCCTACAAGAGGGAGCCTGGGGTTTTTCTGCCACCAACACTGTCCTACCTCCCCGCCTTTATCTTCCCAGCTCTGCCGCCTATCTCTGCACCCCACTGAACCACAGACTCACCCACCTGCCCTATAGGCCTCCCAGCTCGCAGGGGGGTTCCTTGGCTTCCCAACTCCGCAGTCGGTCCCATGAACCAAAAATTGGACCAGCTCGACCTGAGAGCTGGGACAGGTCACCAGACCTTGGAGGCACTGGGGGTGGCCTCCGAGGTCTGAGGTGGTGAGTCGGGGGGCCTTCTGCACAACACCCAGCGGTGCACTCAGGCGGGTCCAGGAGCGCATGGTGTGTCGGCAGATACACGGATGGATCAGAGCCGGGCCACCAAGGAGGACCCCGGAGGGTGCTGGAGAGGACTTGCAGAGAACGGAAGAGAAAGGGGGGCCGGACTGAGCGCGCAGCAGATGGGGGTAGGTTCAAAGGAAAGAGCTACAGCACAGCGAAGAAACCTGTGGTGGGTTCAGGCTAAACAGCGCCGCAGGGCGGGGCGGGGCGGGTTGGGACTGGAGGCCGGGCCCCTTATGCGGGGCGGGGGTCTAGGAAGCGGCCTTGTCGCACAGAGGGGCCCGAGCGCTTCTAGGACCCCGAGCCTCGAAGGACTCAGCCCGGCCCCGCCCCGGCCCCGCCCCCGATCCCGCCCAGCGCTGCCCCCAAAGCCTGCTTCCCGGCCCCCCGCAGAGGCGGTGCCTGGAGCAGAGTCCGGGTGCCTGGTGCCGGCTGCGCGCGTCTCCTCCTCCGTATCTGCGCCAGGCTAGCTGTCCGCCACCCACCCTACCGCCGGCCCCTGGTGCTCCGGGCCGCCTGCGCCCCCCAGGTAAGTGAGACCCCAGCGCTCCGAACGCGGCCCGGAAAGCCACCCTAGCAGCGAGCTCCGGCCCCGCCTCCACGGCTATGGCGTCCACGGGGGTCCCCAGACACAGCCGCTGTCCCCCATCACCTCGTCCGGGACGGCCTCCCGGGGCTTACCGTCTGGTCCTAGGCCCCGGCCGCCTCCCTGAGAGAGCCCCGCTCCTCCGAGGGCCGGGACGCAGCGAGCGCAGGAGGACGAGGCGGCTGCGTAACGGGCGGGCGGGAGTGGGGACGACCCTAGCGTGGCGGGGGCGGGGGTCGTGGGGAGTCCGGAATGTGTGAACGAGAGGAGCGCAATGCGGGGGTCTGTCGGTCGGTCACCAGAGAATCTATACCTGCTGGGGATGCAGCCGGGGCCCTAACCTCAGAGCCCGTAGCCCGGCCGCGTAGACTGCTAGGAACCGCGTAAACAGACACGGATTATGCCAGTCCATGCACAGTGCGGGTCACGGAGGAATTCTCGGAAAAGGTGTCAGCCGGGCCTGAGAGAACCAGACAGCGAGGGGTTTTTAGGCCCAGAAAACAGCAGAAGATTATGAGGCAGGGCCCAAATTGGCGTGTCTGCAGAGCGGAAAAGAGGCGAGCGTGGCTCAAGTTCAGTGAGCCGGGTATCTGAGGTGCGAAGATTTTGGCCTCGGGCCACGAAGATAACGAGCAGTGTGTGGATTCCGTTCTCAGGTCTGTGGGGACCACGGAGGCTTAGGACAAAGTAAGTGACCGGGTCCAGCTGTGTCTTAAAAAGATCCCAGCAGCTACTCTGCCCCCAAAAAAGAGATGGGAGGAGGAGACTGTTGGTTTGGACCCGACAGGAAGGGGGAGATGGAAAGTGGGCGGTTTGGGGTTCTTCTTTGGCAGAGGGACTTCGCCTGCATTCCCTGCCTGCTCAGAAGAGGGGCAGAAGAAAGGGGCATGGAAGAGATTTCTGGTGTGGGCAGCTGGGAGTGTGGAAGGATGGGGAAACCGAGGGAGAAGCAGGTCAGCGGGTGTGAGGCTGTTATGACTCAGACTGATTTGAAAAACCTGAGATGCCACCCGAGGGGGGATGTCCTGAAGACACCACTGGGAACCCGGGCCAGGTCCAAGGCGACTGAGTGCAAGGGGGCAGCCTGGATCTGTCGTGTGGGGCCACTTGAAATAGAAATTCTGGAGTGCAGAGGTGTCTTTGAAGCCCCCAGAGTTCCCAGCCTCAACTCAGCCCCCTTCCAGGAGCATGTGTATGTGCTCAGTTGTGTCTGACTCTGCCACCCCATGGACCATAGCTCACCAGGCTCCTCTGTTCATGGAATTTTCCAGGCAATAATACTGGAGTGGGTTGCCATTCCCTTCTCCATGGAATCTTCCCGACCCAGGAATTGAACCCATGTGTCCTGCATTGGCAGGTGGATTCTTTACCACTGAGCCACATGGGAAGCCCCTTCCAGGAGCAGCTGCTATGAATAAACTTGGCAGTGATGGGAGTTCCTGGAACCTCACTCAGCATACCTGGGTCCCTGAGGCCCCAGCCAGGCTGCAGGGAGGAGGCAGTCGGAACCTTCCTAGCCTGGCCTTCTCGCTCACCTATTTCCAGCTGGGAGGGAGCCTTGGTCATTGCATTGGCCTTGGGGCCCTAGAGAAAGTTTTCCGGGCTTCAGTTTGCCCATCTATAAAATGGGTCCATAGTACCCGTATCTGGGAATGATGTTCCAATCAAAGGCAGCCTCAGCTAAGAAATAAAAAGGGGTTTGGCTAATCCCAGGGGCAGCCTTATGCCTCGGCTGCAGCCCTGGTGGGAGTTCAGGGCCCAGTGAGCCTCCATTTCTTGCTCTGAGAAATGGGAAGAACTCATAAGTGCGTCCACCTCTAGAACCCACAGGCGTCAACAGATCAAGTGAGTCAGGCATGCAAAGTGTTTGATTGGCCCAGCGCGAAGTGCTCACTGGGCACAGGAACTGCTGTCATGATTGTAGTTGGCCGTGGGGAGCAGGCCAGTCCTCCCACCGCCCCTGGGACTCCCACAGGAAGGCAGGCACTGGGGGGCACACTCCTGCCTTATCTGGGCACTGCAGGCTGTCCCCTCTCTGGCTGCTGGAAGCTGCCTCCGAGCTCATCCTGCCAGTTTGAATGCAGTGCTCCCAGGCTAGTGACTTCGCCTCAGGTTCAATTTCTTCACCTGTAAAATTGAGAATAATAGCAGTCATCACCTCAGAGGTGAGCGCAATGCCCGTCTGGTAATAATAACCACCTGGTAAAGCAGAGTGGATGCCTTGGGGGGTGGGGGAGGCAGAAGGAGGAGCCCAGAGAAGTGACCTGACTCAGCCTCGGGAGGGGTCAGGAGTCAGGCTTCTTGTTGGAGGTGACCATTGGCCTGGTTACTAAAGATGGTTAAGAGTTCATGGGCAGGACTTCCTTGCAGGTCCAGTTGTTAAGAGTCTGCCTGCCAATGCAGGGGATGTGGGCTCGATCTCTCTTCAGGGAGGAGTCCATGTGCTGTGGGGCAACTAGGCCCATGCACCACAGCAGAGGAGCCCATACTCTAGAGCTGTGACTACTGAAGCCTGCATGCCATAAAGTCCGCAGCAAGAGGAGCCACTGCAATGAGAAGCCCACATGCCACAACTAGAGAAAGCCTGTGCACAGCAACAGAGACCCAGCACAGCCAAAAATAAGTAAATAAATAAAAACTTTTAGTTAAAACAGTAGAGTTCACGGGCAGAGAGACCAGTGAACAGAGATGTGGAGGAGAGTCACCTTGGGTAAATGGGAGAAGCTGGGGGCATGGAACCAGAAAATCAGCATGAGAGAGACTGCACTGGTCCGGACCATGATGAGGCTGGACCAGGTGGAGGTGTGGTTGAGTGAGAAGTGAGTAGATCCTGGATAGACTTGAAGTTGGACTTCCCCAGTGGCTCAGCAGTAAAGAATCCGCCTGCAAAGCAAGAGACACAGGAGATGCGGGTTTGATCCCTAGGTCGGGAAGATCCCCTAGAGAAGGGAATGGCAACCCACTCCAGTATTCTTGCTTGGGGAATCCCCATGGACAGAGGAGCCTGGCAGGCTACGGCCCATAGTGTCGAAAAGAGTTGGATGTGACTGAAGCAATGCATGCACACCTTTGTCAGTATGATTCTGTCACACCAGGTCTCCACCCTGAAACAGCAGGAGTGCAGCCCTCTCCCCACATCCTCCTAGGCTTCCCAAATCATATGTGGCTTCAGGGCCCCGTGAGTATGTCTGGGGAGGGGGTCAAGCCCCTGCCAGCCAGCCCCTGGGGATCCCCTTCTACCTTGTGCTGGTCCCCAGTTCCCACCCGCCCCGTCTGTCATTGATTCATTCAGTACGTGCTGATGAAGTGTGCATGCTGGGAAGCAGTGGGGCCTAACAGGGAACAAAATGAAGCTTCTTTGCCACCCCCTCCCCAAGCACCAGCTCATGGGTGGAGCAGATGTTCTGGGAAGGGGGCAAGAGAAACCTGAAGGATGAGAAGGAGCCGGCCAGGCGGACATCTGGAGGAAGGGCATTTCAGGCAGAGGGACCAGCATGTGCAAAGATCTTGAGGCAGGACCCAGCCCGGCATGTTAGAGGTTTAGCAAAGAGGCCCGTGTGGCTGGAACAGCATGAGCTAGGGGGAGAGTGTCAGATGAAAAGACTGAGGGTCCTTAGGGCCCCTCAACCCAACAGCTGCAGACCCTGGGTGGGTCCCTGCTCAAGGGGGAGTGAGGTTGCTGGGCCCACTGCTGTGCAATCTGCTTTGGTGTGGTGTTCCCTGTGTGGAGTGGACAGTGTGCCCCAAAGGCAGAGGAGGCTGGCAGGAGGAAGGAAGAGAAGGCCAGCCCTTTCCTGGTGGGCAATGCTGATGCTGGGAAGGATTGAAGGCAAGGGGAGAAGGGGGTGACAGAGGATGAGATGGTTGGATGGCATCACCAACTCGATGGACATGAGTTTGAGCAAACTCTGGGAGATAGTGAGGCACAGGAAAGCCTGGCGTGCTGCAGTCCATGGGGTCGCAGAGTCAGATACAGCTGAGCGACTGAACAACAACAAAGCTTCTCCCCTTCCTTCTGCACATGCTGGGGCCTCTGATGACCTGGGAGGCTTCCTGGAAAGGCTGGAGGGAGTGGAAGGAAGGAACAAGGGGGAGGGCGCTAATGGATGCAGAGAAGGGGGCCAGGGAGGAAGAGAAGGACGCAGAGCCCAGAGCTGGGTGTTGGGGCAGCATGTTCACAGGGAGGTGACAGGAGATGGCAGGCAGGGGCCTGCTGAGCCTTGAGGACGAGCAGCAAAAACCCACGCAGGTGGTCCCCCCACCAGCCCACAGTCACTCCCTTTCCAGGTGTAGGAGAAAGGGTTTGGCGTCCCGCCCCAAACCCCCTGTGAACCTGGTCAGCTGCGCCTGTTCACCTTTCCCACCCTCACCATTCACCCGGGTGTGCACCAACCCCTCCAGTTTCAGACGCTCAGCGGTTGTGGTGCGTGGGCTTAGTTGCCCTCTGCCAGTGGGCCCTTAGTTCCCTGACCAGGGATCGAACCCTGAGGTCACAAAGAGTTGGACACGACTAAGCAGGTATGCATGCATGAACACAGGCCTGCAGACCTGTCAGGGGGCCAGAGGAGCCAAGGGTTGAGACAGAGGCAAACCGCGAGCTTTGGAGAAAAAAAGCCAGCCTGGACAGATCTGCTGTTGCATTGCAAGGCAAATTTTTAACCACTGGTCCACCAGGGAAGTCCCTGAAGACAGGCTTAGGTTTCAATGAATCCCAACTCTCCACTTCCTACCCGTCCCCTCCCCTGTGCCTCAGTTTCTCCAGCTGCAAAATGGAGATGACAGAAACACCAGGCACCAGACACCAGACACCAGCCACAGCTTCCTGGGGGCCTGACCAGGGAGTGGAAGGAGTTGGGGGCAAATTAGACCCTGGGGCAGGACACTTAGGACTTTCCTGTGTATTCCTAGAATTTTTCAGAAACGTGTGAAGAATGAGGAGGGGGGGCTACTTTACTTCTGGTAGCCCAAGTCTCTCTTAAAGGTAATGTGTGTGTGTGTGTGTGTGTGTGTGTATCTATCTATATATATACATATTTTTTTCCTCTCTTTGTAGGTTTCAAATCTCATTGTAGGATAAAAAAAATTTTTGGAACCCATTCTTCAGGACAAATGCCACAACCCTTTAGGATGTATGTGATCAGTATGTTACCTTCCAAATGGCTAATTTCTGGCATCCAAGTCCAGTTTCCCCTCTTCTGCTGAGTGTCAAGTTTTCTCTTGTCCTAGAGGCTTCTCTGGGCTGCAGTTTTTGTTTTTAGAGTTTTGTTTTATTTTGAGGTGGACCATTTTAAAAAATCTTCATTGAATTTATTACAATATTGTTTCTGTTTTATATTTTGGTTTTTTTTGGCCTTGAGGCATGTGGGATCTTAGTTTCCTGACCCAGGGTGAAACGCACAACCCCTGCATTGGAAGGCAAAGTCTTAACCACTGGACTATCAGGGAAGTCCCTGGGCTATAGATTTTAAGGCTATTCTTAAAGGAGGTATCAGGCTGTACTCTGGTACCTGCTTCCTCTGATGTAGTTCTCACTGGCAAAGTAGTAACTCTGAATGTTGAAACTGTCACCTTTTCTACACAACCAAATTCACATGACTCCACACACGTGTTGAGGTTTTATAGAATAAGATGCATTTATTTGATCTAAGAACCTGGCTTCCCAGGTGGCACTAGTGGGAAAAAAACCCACCTGCCAATGCAGGAGACATAAGTAACGCCGGCTCGATCCCTGGGTCAGGAAGATTCCCCTGAACGAGGGCAGGCAACTCACTCCAGTATTCTTGCCTGGAGAATCCCGTGGACAGGAGAGCTTGGTGGGCTACAGTCCATGGGGTCACATGAAGTCAGACACTACTGAAGCGACTTAGCACGCACACACACGAAGAGCCCTCAGAGCAAGCCTGAGTTGTGGGTTCTGGGTATGCCGAGGTTGACTCCGAGGTTAAGGATTTTCAGAAGCTTTTCCAGGGGTACAGCTATGGACTATAGTCTTTGTGCTTGAGTTGATAAAATCAGGAAGATGCTTGCAATGATGTCTACAAACCAAATAGCTGCAGACGCTTGCCTGTTTCAACCCGTTTCAACCAGTGACACTATTCAGTCAAGGCTCTGAGTGAAATTAACCGACTGAAATTTTAAAACTCGATGAAAAGGTCATGCCTTCGGACCTTGGGAAGTCCAAAAAGCACACAAGGCATCTGCATACCTTGCTCAAACATTACCGAGAAATAGGTCAAAAAATAGTGAGAAACCATCACTGTATGGACATTTGCAGCCACAGCTTTCTTCAGAGCAGTCCTTTTTTGTTATTTTATTCATTTCTGGCTGCGCTGAGTCTTCGTTGCTGCACAGGCTTTTCTCTAGTTGCAGCGAGCGGAGACTACCCTTCTTGCAGTGCACAGCCTTCTTATTGAGGTGGCTTCTCTTTGATGGGAAAGGTGGGCTCAAGGTCCCTCGGGCTTCAGTAGCTGTGTCTCAGGGGCTCTAAATCACAGACTCTGTAGTTGTGGTGCACGGGCTTCATTGTTCTGCGGCATGTGGTATCTTTCTGGACCAGGGATCGAACCTGTGTCTCCTGCATTGGCAGGCGAACTTTTTAGGAGGGCATGGCAACCCACTCCAGTATACTTGCCTGGAAAATCCCATGGACAGAGGAGCCTGGTGGGCTACAGTCCATGGGGTTGCAAAGAGTCAGACACAACTGAGCAACTTAGCACAAACGCGCTGCATTACAGCCATGTTTCTGAGATTTGAACAGACCTCAGGAATCGTGGCCATGGACTCCAGGCTGAGAAGCATGAAGTCTCGTGGCTGAAGGAGGTTGGCGGGGTAGCGGGGGCCAGGCCAGAGCCAGATCATATAGACCTTGGTGATAACCCCAGGCACAAAGGGAAGATTGACTTCCCACCCCCAGCAGCCCAGTCTCCAGTGTGGGGGAAGGCTTTTAGAGTGAGACTCTGGGACTGCTGTGGGGAAAGAGGAAGTACTCTTGTTACAGAAACACCCCTGGGTCTTAAAGGGCCCATACACAGACTCCCCCTGGGGACTCTTCCCTTGGCTTTGGAACCTCCACCTACCCAGAGGGTGAGCCTTCTCACACAAGCCTAGCTTGGCTCCCCACCCTTACCTGGGAGGGCGGGTAGGTAGGCAGTGGGGTGATGACTACATCACTGGAGGCACTGCTAGCCTGGGGCCACCTGGCAAGAGTGGATCTGCCCAGGCTGGTTTTTTCCTCCAAACTCACAGTTTGCCTCTGTCTCAACCCTTGGTTCCCCTGGGACCCTGACAGCGCTGCATGCCTGTGTTCATGCATGCGTGCTCAGTTGTGTCCAACTCTTTGTGACCCTGTGGACTGTAGCCCTCCAGGCTCTTCTGTCCATGGGATTTTCCAGGCAAGAATACTGGAGTGGGTATCCATGTCCTCCTGCAGGGGATCTTCCTGACCCAGGGATCGAACCTGGGTTGCCTGCATTGGCAGATGGATTCTTTACCACTGAGCTACCTGGGAAGCCCTCCTTTAGGTTACTCACTTTAATGCTGTTACCAGAAAAGCAGCATTCCATTTCACTTCTCCTTGCTTCTGTTCCCTGTTGTTGAATACTTTAGAAACAACATCTACTAATTGAGAAGGGTTCAATTCAAATACACTGCCAGGGTCCTCTGTCCTTAGGATTCTCCAGACCAGAATACTGGAGTGGGTTGGCCATGTCCTTCTCCAGGGGATCTTCCCAACCCAGGGATTGAACCTGGGTCTCCCGCATTGCAGGCGGATTTCTTTACTGTCTGAACTACCAAACTACCAGGGAAGCCCATACACCATCTAATTTCTGTAATGTTTTAATCTCTGGGGCACTTCGCCTGATGCAGGTCATCTGAGGTCCCAAGGACAGCCCACGTGACAGGACTATTCACAGGAGAATCACCCCGCTTCTGGGAACATCAAGGCCCAAGGCTCCTGTTGCTGCTGCTGTGTCTTTAAGGCCCAGGTGACAACATTTGCCAACTTCCGCTTGAATGCTTAAACCAGGAGGGCTCAGACCTGGGCTGGCAGGCTCCCTAGAGTTCAGTACCTGCCAGGACCAAATGTCATCCTACTTACATTGTGTTTGTTTTATGCTCACTGTCTGCTTATGATGCTGACACTGGCTCTCTTTTTTCCTTTCCCATTAAAATTTATTACATGATATTGAATACAGTTCCCTGTGCTATCCAGTAGGTCCTTGTCGTTTATCTGTATATAGTAGCTTGAATCTGCTAATCTCAAACTCCTCATTGATTCCTCCCCTCACCCTTATCCCCTTTGGGAACTGTAAATTTGTTTTCTATGTCTGGGAGTCTGTTTCTGTTTTGTAAATAAGTTCATTTGTATCCTTGTTTTAGAGTCCACATGTAAGTGATATATGGTATTTGTCTTTGACTGACTTCATTTAATATGATATCTAAGGTCCCTCCATGTGACTGCAAATGGCATTATTTCATTCTCTTTATGGCTGAGTAATATTCCATTGTTAATATGCACCACATCATCTTTAAACATTCCTCTACTGATGGACTTCTAGGTTGCTTCCATGTCTTGTTTGCAAATGGTGCTGCTGTGAACACTGGGGTGTGTGTATCTTTTCAAATTAAAGTTTTCATATTTTCTGGGTACATGCCCAGAAGTGGGATTGCTGGATCATATGGGAGCTCTATTTTTAGTTTTTTCAGGAACCTCCCTACTATTCTCCATAGTGGCTGCACCAATTTGCATTCCTATCAACAGTGTACAAGGGTTCCATTTTCTCCACACCCTCTCCAGTGCTGGCTTTTCTCTTTCAGGGAAGGAAATGTGGATGGAGGGAGGCAGCCTGGGGAAAACCAGAGGCAGGGGACTTCCCTGGTGGTCCAGTGACTAAGATTCTGAACTCTCAATGAAGGGGGATCAGGGTTCGATCCCTGGTCAGGGAACTAGATCCCTCATGTGGAAACTAAGACCTGGTGCAACCAAATAAATAAATAAAAATAAATATTGATAACATTTTTAAAAAGAAAAGTAATACGAGAGGCAGAGAGATCAAGGTGGAGGTAACCACGAGAATTGAGATCAGAGACGGGTCCTTGGTAGTGGGAATTGAGCGGAGAAGAACTCGCTTGATTATTACGGGAGAGACAGATGCAATTGCAGGACCTGGAGAGTAGCTGAGTGTCTGGGGTGGTGGGGGGCGGGGGTGATGAGGAAGGGTCTGAGATGACTCTCAGATTCTTGTCCCCAAAGACTGGGTACATGGTGGGATGTTGGCCAAGAAGCACACTTACGGTGGAGGATGAGTTGAGTGAGATATATCTGGGCAAGGCATAGCCAGGCGCTGTTGGGTTAACCATTTTGACATTGGGAGAGAAACCTGGAAACTGCAGGAATCTGGAAAACCAAAGCACAGGCTCACTGATAGTGGGGGTGAGATTTCCCAGGGAGAAAAGCTGGTGTGAGAGGGTTCAGGACTGGCCTCATTTAGGGTCATAGGGGAAGAAAAACGGCTTGGATTAGATTAGCCAGGATGCCATGGTTCTTGGAAGGAGAGACAGACAAAAGGGGCAGATAGACCACTAGGAGGAATTGATGCTTTTGAATTGTGGTGCTGCAGAAGACTCTTGAGAGTCCCTTGGACAGCAAGGAGATCAAACCAGTTAATCCTAAAGGAAATCAGTCCAGAATATTCATTGGAAGGACTGAAGCTGAAGCTCCAATACTTTGGCCACCTGATGCAAAGAGCCAACTCATTGGAAAGGACCCTGATACTGGGAAGAATTGAGGGCAGCAGGAGAAAGGGACGACAGAGGATGAGATGGGTGGATAACATCACTGACTCAATGGACATGAATTTGAGCAAACTCCAGGAGATAGTGGAGGACAGATAAGCCTGGTGTACTGCAGTCCATGGGGTCTCAGAGGGCCGGACATGACTTAACAACAAGAACACACACCACTAGGAGGTCAGGAATCCACAGACAGAACTGACCACTGGGGTTGGCGTGGGCCAGGGGGTAGTCACTGAGGATCCAGGCAAAGCCCAGAGTAGATGGGGTGAAGTGTGGGCATAAAGGCAGCAGGTCCTGTTTTCCAAGAATGCAGGGGCTGATGTTCCGTGAGCCCATGTCCATCTAGAACACCGGGTGGTACGGGGCTGAGCTCACATGCAGCCTGGTCAGTTATCAGCTATGTGGCCCTGGGTAGATAAGTCAGTTCATCTGTGACAGGAGAACAGTAACTGCCTTTAGGATGGTATATTTTATGTTAGGTGAATTGTGCAATTAAAAAAAAAAAGATTAAGTCACCTTGAAATACACCTCTTGTAAAAATCAGTGACTCACAAAATAGGTGGACCAGCTCCCCCCATCCCCCAGCTTCCTGATAGAATACCTCTCCGGAGTGTGGACGATATCCTTTAGAGCACTGCAATTGCACATGTGTTGGATCTTTTGATGTTGTCCCAAGGTCACTGAGACTATATATTTTTTTAAGTTGTGGTAAAATGCATGCAAGCTAAACATTTTACCATTTTAACCATTTTTAATTGCATGACTAGGTAGCATTAAGTATATTCACAGTATTGTCCAGCCACCGCTGTCCATTTCTAGATACACATTTTTATTCAATCTTTAGTTTTTTCTTTTCTCTTCTTCTGTTCAGTATTTGTTATTATCAGTCTCCAAATTAGTTAGCTGTCTTTTTTACCATCTCCGATCTGCTATCAAGCCCACAGTGGGAGGGGAAAAAACACCAAAAAACTTTTTTTGGCTTTTTTTCTGGATACATAATGCTTTCTTTTTCTTCTTGTACAATGTATATTGTATTTTATCTATTTTTTAAGATATAGTTGATGTACAGTATTATATGTTTCAATATTATATGAATCACAGTATAGTGATTCACAATTTATAAAGGTTGTATTCCATTTGTTGTTATCATAAAATATTTACTATGTTCCCTGTGTTGTACAATATGTCCTTGTAGCTTATTTATTTTATATATAATAGCTTGTACCTCTTAATTTCCTACCCTTCTCTTGCCCCTCCCTCTTCTCTCTTCCTACCAGTAACCTGTAGTTTGTGGATCTGTTTCTTTTGTGGTATATTCACCCGCTTATTTTATTTTTTAGATTTCACATATAAGTGATATCATACAGTATTTGTCTTTCTCTGTCTGACTTATTTCACTAAGCATAATACCCTCCAAGTCCATCCCTGTTGTTGCAAATTGCAAAATTTCATTCTTTTTATGGCTGAGTCCACAGTCAATTTTTCTATTTCAAATATTGTATTTTTCAGTTTTAGAATCTCCATTTGGTGCATTTTTTTTTTTTTTATAATTTCTGCTTCCCTACTGAGGTTTTTGTTGTTGTTCATTCATTAGGAGGTACTTTTCCTTCACATCCTTGTACCTCTTAATTTCCTACCCTTCTCTTGCCCCTCCCTCTTCTCTCTTCCTACCAGTAACCTGTAGTTTGTGGATCTGTTTCTTTTGTGGTATATTCACCCGCTTATTTTATTTTTTAGATTTCACATATAAGTGATATCATACAGTATTTGTCTTTCTCTGTCTGACTTATTTCACTAAGCATAATACCCTCCAAGTCCATCCCTGTTGTTGCAAATTGCAAAATTTCATTCTTTTTATGGCTGAGTCCACAGTCAATTTTTCTATTTCAAATATTGTATTTTTCAGTTTTAGAATCTCCATTTGGTGCATTTTTTTTTTTTTTATAATTTCTGCTTCCCTACTGAGGTTTTTGTTGTTGTTCATTCATTAGGAGGTACTTTTCCTTCACATCCTTGAATATATTTATAATAGCCACTTCAAAGTCCTTATCTGCTCATTCCAACATCTGGGTCATCTCAAGGTTGGTCCTCAGTAATTTCCTTCTTTCTTGGGCATAGGTCATGTGTTCCTGTTTCTTCACATGTCAAGTAATTTTGGATTGTATTCTGGACATTATGAAAGATACCTTGTAGACACTCTGGATTCTGTTGTGTTCCTCTGAAGAACATTGATTCTTCCCCACATCCCTTTTTTAAATTTTCACAGGCAATTAAACTGTCTGAACTCAAGTTCCAAAGTCTCTTTCCCCTGGGGTGGGAGGAGGGTGATATCTTACTTTTCTTTAGCTTAACCCAGGCTGGTTGAAGTCTGCCCTGCACATGGTTCAAGGGTTAGCAAGAGACTTGCACAGCAATTTTGGATAGAATTTGAACCTGATTTTTGGTTGTTGCTTTTTGGCTTTTTCCTTTCCTGTGTGTTCTGCCCCATTGTTGAACTGTTATAGTCCCTTTGGATTCTGTCTTATCATTTTTCAATCCAGTTTCTATTTCCAGTGAGAAATGGGAAGCTCACCCCATACCATTCCCTTAGAACAGGTAGAGACTCCCCTCCAACTTTTGCCTATTTTTGGTAACTCTCTAGAGCTGTACTGCCCAGTAGAATTTTCTGCATTGATGGGAATGTTCCATACCTTCACTACCCAATATGGTAGCCACAAGCCACATGTGGCTATTAAGTGTAGAAATGTTCATAATACAACTGAGGAACTGAATTTTAGATTTTAATTTTAATTAATTGGAAGTTAAATGAGCACATGTGGCTAATGGATACCATATAGGATGTTGGAACACCAAAACTTCAAGGTATAAGAGTTTTTTAGCCTTTAGTCCAGAGCTTATCATTATCATCTCCGAGAGGGCTGGTCTGATGCAGCTAACTCCACTGTTATAAATGCCAAGGACAGAACTTTTGGTGGTTTTCCATGACATGAATTACATATCAGTTCATTAGTGTCTCTGGATTTTGCTTTCATTTTTTCAACTCAGTGATATTACCAAGTCCATGAGCATAGCTTTCCCTCCTCTCTTCATCCCAATTTGATAATTTTCTTAATTAAAAATTATTTTAATTGTGGTAAACCACATATCGCAAAAAAATTATCATCTGGACCATTTTATACAAGATTCACATTGTCATGTAACCCATCTCCATGACTTATTCATTTTCCAAACAGAAACTGTTTTCATTGAACACTTAACTCCCCATCCAGCTACTCTAGCCCCTGGCACCCATCGTTCTACTTTCTGTCTCTATAAATCTGACTCCTCTAACTAAGGACCCCCTGTAAGTGGAATCAGATAATATCTGTCTTTCTGAGATTGGTTTATTTCACTGGGCATCATGACCTCCAGGTTGGTCTTCCTCCTCCTTTTAAATGCTTATGTAATATTTCATAGTATGGAATCCTGAATTTCTGATGGAATTTCTGATTCCCAGCATTGGACATCCAGGTTGCTTCCAGTTCTCACTGGAAGGGAGAGAGGGAGGAACTCCAAAGGAAGCAAGAAAATTTGGGGAGTGATGGATATGTGTGTGCTCTTTGCTATCTCGTGGACTGTAGCCTACCAGGCTCCTTTGGCTATGAATATTTTCAGGCAAGTGTACTAGAGTGGGTTGCCATTTCCTCCTCCAGGAGATCTTCCCAACCCAGGGATCGGGCCCACAGCTTCTGCATTGACAGGCGGATTTTTTCCCACTAAGCTACCTGGGAAGCCTATAGTGATGGATATCTTGATCCAGGTGATGAGTTCCATCAGTCCATACATATGTCAAATGCATTGAATCACACACTTTAAACATGCATAGTTTTTGTGTGTCACTCAATAAAGTTAGGTTTTTGGTTTTTTAAAAAAAATTTTGGCTGCATCACATAGCATGTGGGATCTTAGTTCCCCGACCAGGGATCAAACCCATGCTCTCTGCAATGGAAGCACAGAGTCTGGACCTCCAAGGAAGTCCCAGAGTTGTGTGGTTTTGTTTTTAACTAATTGCCTGAGCAGGAGACATAGGAGATGCAGGTTCGATTCCTGGGTCAGGAAGATCCCCTGGAAAAGGAAATAGCAACCTGCTCCAGTATTCTTGCCTGGGAAATCCCATGGACAGAGGAACCTGGAGGGCTACAGTCTATGGGGTCACAAAGAGTCAGACACGACTGAGCACACACTCAGCAAGCACTCTCCTTACAAGCCCATCAGTTTGCTTGACCTCTCTGAGTCCTGTGCAGGTAACAATCAGATACTGCTGCCCCACCCCCCTTGCCTCTGGGGCTGGATCTGCTCACTTGCCCACAAAAACTTCCAGAGACCTGATCTCTCTTCCCTCCGTCCTTCTTGAAACTACCCTAACCAACTCCCAACACACCCCTACACTGGGTGATGCTGGGGACCCCACAGGTCTCTTCCTGGTCTGACCCTCACTCTCTGGTAGGAAGGCTCAGCTCTCTAAGCTCCCTGGGGCCAGCCAGGGCTGAACAGAAGCTTTGAAGAAAGGCCCTGGTGGGGTGGGCGGGACTAGGGAGGGAGCTCTGCTTCCTTAGGGTAGGAAGGATAGAGAAGGCCTCTTAAGTAGGGAATTTAATCTGACCCAGGTTTTAAAGACTAGTACAAATGAGCCCAGTGAAGGGGGTGCCTAGTGAAGGGGTGAGGGCACTTAAGGAAAAAGGCACCACCTGTGTAAAGACTTTGCCGCCACTGGGTGGCGCCCTTGGGGGCTCTAGCACCTGGGATATTCCAGGAGATGTAGGAGGGAGGGAACAGATTCCAGGAGGGTGGATGGATGTCCCACAGTCAGCCCTCAGGCATCTGCAGATCAACCCTCACAGCCCTCCCTGATGGTTACTTTATTAGGGGGAGGGGGCAGTGGTAGGGGGTTGCATTGCCAAGGGGTGATTCTGAGAAGGTGCAGCCAGGGAACCTGGAGAAACAGGCTGTAGTGATGAGGGGTGGCCAATGGGCTGGGGATTCCAGGGAACATGGGCCAAGACTCTATGCTTCCAATGCAAGGGACCAGGGTTCCATACCTGGTCCAGGAAAATCCCATGTGCCATGGGGCAACTAAGCCCATGTGCTGCAACTACTGAAGCCTGCACACTGCAACAGAGACTCAGCACGGCCAAAAGTAAGTAAAGAAATAAATAATTGTAAGCATTAAAAAAAAAAAAAGAAAACAGTTCAAGTGGGATGACAGGACTGAAGCAACAAAATTGGGTAAGGAGATGGAATAATATGATGGCTTCTTTGGTAGTGATCTGAGAAGAATTCTCCAAGGAGGTAACAGTGAAGCAAGATGTGAATGATGAGACAGAGATAGACAGGGGTTGCCTGGGAGAACAGCATGTGCAAGGGTCCTGAGGCAGGAATGAACTTGGTGAGTTGGTCATAGCACATGTAAAGGTCCTGAGATGGGAGTGAGCTTGGTGAGTTTTGGACACAGCACATGCAGACCCTGGAGGAGGAATCTGATTGGTGAATTGGAAGCCCACCAAGCAGCCATTGCAGTGAATTGAGTTGGGGGAGGGGGTGTACCAGCAGGGCCAGAGCATGAAGGGGAGAGGCAGAGCCCTGGACTTGGGACACCCCCCGCTTAGGATCCTTGAAGGTGGTATCTCCTGGCCTGGCTACATCTCTGGTCGTGAGCACCCTGCAGGGACCCAGCTCAGAGAGGCCAAAGTGGAGGAGCAGGGGCTGGGTGCAGGAGTGGCTGTGGTTATCTACAAATAACCCCCTCTTAGCCCATCACGTGCTCCCTGCCTGGGCCTCTAGCCGAAGGAGTCAGGTGACCCCAAGCAGGCCAGGCTGTGGGGGCAGTGAGTGAGTATGTGTGTATGTGTCTGTTCTTCCCTGCACAGCCCAGACAAGCCCTGCACTTCCAGCCAGATTTAAAATAAAACGTGTGTGCACAGCTCTGCTCTGCTGGGTGTTGCCAGGGCAGGGGGGTGGGGGGCGGAGTTCAGGGGTGCTCTGCTCATCCTCCCCCTCCCCGTGTCAGCACAAAGCCCTGATCGCTGTCTTCTACTTGCCCCTCCAATCTGGGGATATTTTTAGGCACTAAGAAGGATTATCAGAGTCTGGCTCCCAGGTGGCAGAGGCAGGGCTGGGAGTGGGGCCAAAGTGCCTTTGAGAAGCAGTCCAGGCTGGGAGACCAGCTTGGGGAGGAGGGGGAGGAACTCGAGGGTGGGAGGGGAGATGAGGATAAAACCACAGGCTGGTTAGGCCTGACCAGCTGCCCGCTTGGTGATTCTCCAGATGACCCCTCAGCAGCCATCCTGAGCTCATTCATTGGCTA
The DNA here is from genome assembly GCF_003369695.1 of Bos indicus x Bos taurus. Lineage (NCBI taxonomy): Eukaryota > Metazoa > Chordata > Mammalia > Artiodactyla > Bovidae > Bos > Bos indicus x Bos taurus. Next base: position 93,617,188 of record NC_040082.1, on the reverse strand, counting down.
CAGCTTTAAAGAAAGGCTGCAGAGGGAGGCGGGAGAGGAGCATGGATGGGAGGATGTCCCTGGGAGAACCACTCAGAACCTGCAGGGATCAATGCCCTCATTCCCAGACTGCTTCCCCCACCCAGCTGCTAACAGTAACTACATTTTTACTCAGAGCTCACTCCACCCCAGGCATCATTCCCAACCCCTCCCCCACATGGCGGGCGGCAGCGGGGGTGGGGCGGGTTGGGGGGTGGGGGTGGCATTGTTATTCCCATTTTACAAATGAGGAAACTGAAACAGTGGTGCGGTCAATGGCAGGTAAATTGGAGGAATCAAATCCGTTGCAAGACCAGCGTGGAGCATACAAGCCACCCAGCTTCCTGAACCTGTACAGGGTGCAGCAAAGCAGAAGATCTGGCTGTACACATTTTTCAGATGGGGCACCTTGAGGCCCAGAGAGGCAGAGGGTCCACAGGGAACAAGCAGAGGAGTTGGAGTCCAAAGGAGAAACAAATGAAAGTTATCCCTCACCACCCTGAGCCTTGCTCCCGCCTGCCCCTTAGGAGGAAGGCATCTGTTAGAGGAGGGAGTAGAAAAGAAGTTTGAGGCTTGCGGGCCATTGATGCCTAGTTACAGCCATACCTGAGCCCCTTCTGCATGTCAGACACTGCCCATGTTTTCCACATGCAGGCTCACTGGCCTGCTTGACCACAAAGAAAGGAGGTGGGTGAATTCTCAGAGTTCAGTGTCTCTTCTTTATCAAGAGAGTGAAGGGGGTGAGTGAATAGACAGACACAGTTTAGAGAAAGGGTTTTTCCAGTAGTCATGTGTGGATGTGAGACTTGAACCATAAAGAAAGCTGAGCACCAAATAATTGGTACTTTTGAACTGTGGTATTCAAGCAGACTCTTGAGAGTCCCATGGACTGCAAGGAGATCAAACTAGTCAATCCTAAAGGAAATCAATCCTGAATATTCATTGGAAGGACTGATGCTGAAGCTGAAGCTCCAATACTTTGGCCACCTGATGTGAAGAACTGACTCATTGGAAGAGACTCTGACGCTGGAAAAGATTGAAGGCAGGAGGAGAAGGGGATGACAGAGGATGAGATGATCGGATGGTATCACTGACTCAATGGACATGTTTGAGCAAGCTCTGGGAGTTGGTAATGAACAGGGAAGCCTAGCATGCTGCAGTCCATGGGGTCATGAAGAGTTGGACATGACTGAGCAACTGAACTGACTGAGGAGGCCCAAGGCTGAGTCTTCTGCAGTCTGCAGCCCCCTTTGGAAGGCTCTGAGATTTGGAAAGTGCATTTCTGTTTTCCCTTCTGACTTGATGACCAGACAAGGCTATGCCTGCTTCAGCTGAGAGGACTAGGCATTGAGGTTGGTCATGCTCCCTTCCTTCTCCAACCCCCCTCTAAAGAAGGGCTGTCTGGCCAGCTTCCAACATCACAGTGAATGAGGCAGGGCTGGCAGAGGGTGCTTTAACTGGATCTGAGGTGGGAACAATTGAGAGGTGCCTCCAGGAGGAAGTGGCAACTGAACCGGGTTTTGAAGGATGTGTAGGAGTTTGCCAGACAGACAGGAGAGGTACGTTAGCCCTGTGAGGGCTGAGACCTTACCAGTTTTCGTCACCATTTTGTGTTCTCACTACTCAGCATGGGGCAAAAAATATTAGATGGTCACTCTAGGCAGAGGACGGCATTCGTAAAAGCTGGGGTGTGTGCTAGGAGCGGAATGTATCAAGCAGTGGAAGTGGGCTTTGAGCTGGGGACATGGGCAGAGGCCTGGGATTATGGGATGCCACTGCTTGCGTGCATTTTCACTTGTCCCCAAAGCTCATCGTGACATGCCAGCACCATGGGTGCAGGGGACTCAGATCTTGGGAAGAACATGCGGCTGGGGGCCTGGACTTCTGAGTTCTGGCTCCAGCTCTAGCTGGCTGTGGGCCTTTCCAGGCTGCCCAGCCCGCTTACATCTGTACTGAGGGGTGTTCAGATAGGTGTGAGGGCCCTTGAGAAGGCTATAGATACCCTGTCGTGAATGTAGCTCTTGCTGGGAAGTTGTGTGGGGGTGAGGCCAGAAATTCTGGGCAGGGCATGTGCACTCATGCCCCTGTGGGTGCATGGGATCAGGCCAGATTTTCCTGTTAGTGAATTTTTTATGTGTTTTTTTTTTTAACCATTTTTAAAAATTGAAGTTTTGTTAATTTATGTGTTAGTTTCAGGTGTATAGGACAGTGATTCAGTTTATATATATATATGGTTAGTTGTGGAGAAGGAAATGGCAACCCACTCCAGTACTCTTGCCTGGAAAATCCCATGGATAGAGGAGCCTGATAGGCTACAGTCCATGGGGTCGCAAAGGGTCAGACGCAACTGAGCGACTTCACTCACTCATGGTTAGTTGCTCAGTCATGTCCAACTCTTTGCGACTCTATGGACTATAACCCTCCAGGCTCCTCTGTCCATGGGATTCTCCAGGCAAGAATACTGGAGTGGGTTGCCATGCCCTCCTCCAGGGGATCTTCCAACCCAGGGATCAAACCCAGTCTCCCACATGCAGGCAGATCCTTTACCATCTGAGCTACCAAGGAAGCCCAAGAATACTGGAGTGGGTAGCCTATCCCTTCTCCAGGGCAATCTTTCAGACCCAAGAATCGAACTGGGGTCTCCTGCATTGTAGACGGATTCTTTACCAGCTGGGCTACCCAGGAACTATATATATATACTTTTTCAGAATTCCTTAAGTTCTTTTATATATATATATATTCTTTTTTAGATTCTTTTCCATTCTAGTTATTACAAGATATTAAATACAATTCCTTGTGGTATACAACTGGTCCTCTTGTTTACCAATTTCATATTTGTGTGTTTAGTTGCTCAGTCATGTCCGACTCTTTGCGACCTCATGGATTATAGCCCACTAGGCTCCTCTGCCCATGGGATTCTCCAGCAAGAATGCTGGAATGGGTAGCCGTTACCTTCTCCAGGGCATCTTTCTGATTCAGGGATCAAACCCGGTCTCCTGCATTGCAGGTGGATTCTTTACTGTCTGAGCCACCAGGGAAGTAGTGTTATCTGTTATATGTTAATCACAAACTCCTAATTTATCTTTTTTTAAAGACATCAACCACTTGGGCAGAAGTCCCTCCATCCTCCTATCCATCTGTCTGTTCTGTCTGGGTCTCCTGAACCTTGTGGGTCTAAACTAACCACTGTCACACACCTGTCTTAAGGAAAATTGCACAAGAGGAGAGCTGTGAGTTTACTTTTTATTCAGAGTCTTTATATGTGCACTCAGTCGTGTCTGACTCTTTGCAACCCCATGGACTGTAGCCCGCCAGGCTCCTCTGTCCAAGGGATTTTCCAGGAATAGAGGTGTAGGTTGCCATGGCCTCCTCGAGGGGATCGTCCCAACCCAGGGATCAAACCTGTGTCTCTTGTGTCTCCTGCATTGCCAAGGGGGTTCTTTACCACCGCGCCACCTCAGGGTCTTCTAGAGACAGCCACTTGGTAGCTCTGAGTAAACAGCTCCAAAGATGAAGGGGAGGAGCCAGAATATACATGAATTTTGCGGGGTAGGAAATACATGCAGTCCAGCACACACCTTGGGAAAATATGATTGCCTGTCATGAAGAATAGATAAGATAATCATTTTCGTGCTTTTCTGTGTTTGGGAAGATGCGAGAATCTGAGGTCATTGAAATTCTTCTGGCTACGAGTCTAACTATCCAGGGACCCTTTTTGTCCAAAGCACAGAATGCCTCATCCTGTTTTTCTTCTATCCTGAATTCCCCTGTGGGCTCACTGCCTGTAGGTTGCAATTTAACCCTTCATGTAACTGGATGGTGAGCAACACTCTTTGTTCCCTTTTTTTTTTTGACACTTTTACCATCTGTCAGGCTGGGGCCTCTTGGTGTCCCTCCCACGCCAGCGTGTCCAGTGGTGGTGGCTACTCTTCATCACTTCACTGATGCCTGAACTCGAACGCCCTCTGCCATGGTCTTTGGGCTGATTCCTCATGTACACTTCCTCCCTGGGGGATTTCATCCATTACCTGCCCCAACCCTGGAGGAGCTCCAGCCGAATCCGTGGCCTCAGGGACATCCAAGGCACGGCCCTCCAAATCCACCCAACTCCTGCCCCCCAAATCCACTGTCCACTGAAAAAAAAAAAAGCACAACCTAAAACCTGAGAATTATATTTTACTCTGTGGACATTCTGAGGACTTCAAGCCCAGAGACAGCCTCTCAGATAGCTCTGAGGAAGTGCTCTGAAGAGATGAGGGAGGAATCAGGATATATAGGAATGTTTGTAACAAAGACCAGGTAGTCGGAACTTCAAAAGATTACTGCTAGTTAAAACCAGGGCTTCCCTGCTGGTCTGGTGCTTTAAGAATCCACCTGCCGATGCAGGGGACACGAGTTCAATCCCTGACCCGAGGAGATTGCATGTGGCAGAGGGCAACTGGCCTGGTACCCCACAATGACTGAAGCCCATGCTCCATAACAAGAGAAGCCAAAACATTGGGTCCTAGATTTTTTTCAAGGCAGATGTTTTAATCTGCACAGAGGAGGGCGCACAGCGTGGAAGCACAGCTCAGCGTGTTTTCTCAACCAGAATACCACATGCATCAGGAGACAGGACATTCCAACCCCCAGCAACCTCTCCTGGCCCCTCTGATCCCTGCCTGCTCCTAAGAGTAACCCCCCTTACCTGGCAATGTGCGTGGGGAGAAATAACGCCCCCCTTAATGACGTCTGCATCCTAATCCAGAACCTGGGGGTATGTGCTACCCCATGTGGCAAAGGGAATCTGAGCTTTCAGGTGGACCTAACGTTGCTAGTTGGCAGATCTTGGTGGGGAGGCGGGGAATGTAGTAGCTTCTCCGGGTTTATCTGGGTGGGCCCCTATTCTGGCCTCCAAAGCCACTTCCTGTCTGGGAATCCACCCCCGCCCTTGCCATCTCACCTAAAATAAAACTGAGGGCCATAAAACTCCCAGACTTCACAAGATCAAGTGTAAAATGGTGCAGCCACTCCAGAATACAATTTGGTAGTTGCTCATCAAGGAAGATATGCAGTGAAAGTAAAAAAGTGAAAGTGTTAGTCACTCTGTCATGTCTGATACTTTGCGACCTCATGGATTCGGGCAAGAACACTGGAGTGGGTTGCCGTTCACTTTTCCAGGGGATCCTCCTGACCCAGGGATCAAACCAGGGTCTCCTGCATTGCAGGCAGATTCTTTACTGTCTGAACCACCAAGGAAGCCCAAGTATGACCCAGTAATTCCACTCCTCTGGACAGACCCAGGAAACAGAAAGACATCTATTCACACAAGACTGGGGACGTGAATGTTCTGAACAGTTTTGCTCATAACTACCCCAAACTGAATGCATCTCGGATGTCCATCAAGTGAATGATAAGACTTTCTTGGTGGTCCAGCGGTTGATTGGATCCCTGGTCTGGGAGGATCCCGCAGACTTCGGAGCAACTAAGTCCATGGGCCACAACTACTGAAGCCCACGTGCCCTAGAGCCCGTGCTCCTCAACGAGAAGCCACTGCAACAAAGCCTGCTCACTGCGATTAGAGAGTAGCCCCTGCTCACCACAACTAGAGAAAAGCCTGCATGCAGCAACAAAGACCCAGTGCCGCCAAAAAAATAAACAAAACAAATACATTTAATAATAATAAGTAAAAGTTAAAAAAACAAGTGAATGCCAACCAACTGTGGTATATTCATTTAGTGGGGCTTCCCTGGTAGCTCAGATGGTAAAGAATCTGCCTGCAATGTGGGAGACCTGGGTTTGGTCCCTGGGTTGGGAAGATCCCCTGGAGAAGGGAACGGCAACCCACTCCACTATTCTTGCCTGGAGAATTCCATGGATTGAAGAGCCTGACAGGCTAACAGTCCATGGGGTCGCAAAGAGTCCGACACCAGTGAGCAACTTTCACTGTTCATTTAGTACCAACAATTTGAGAATTAAAGCTACTGAACTTGCAACAACAGAGGTGAATCTTGAAAATATTATACAAGTGAAAGAAGCTAGACACAAAGATGGGGTTTGTGATTCCATTTATATGAAGCTCTGGAACAGACAAAAGTAACCCCCAATGGAAAAAAAAAAAACTGGAGCAGAGGTTACCTTTGGACGGTGGAGATGGAGGTTGACTGAGAAGGGGCTGAGAGAGAGACAGAAGGTGATGGAGGGAGGAGAATGTTTGTGGCTGGAGGTTGGTTTACATAGGTGCGTGTATTGGTCAAAACTCAGCAATTGCGCACTTAATGTTGATGCATTGTGCTCTAGTAAATTTTACCTTCAAAGAAAAAAAAACACGTAAGTCAATATTGAACTCTAGTTAATGATCTGCATGCTGAAATATTTAAGGGTGATATGACTTGATGTCAGCTACTTTTTTAAAAGAATTTATTGAAGTATGGCCCTAGTGGCAGTGGCAAAGAATCCGCCTGCCAGTGCAGAAGATGCAAGAAACTCGGGTTCAGTCCCTCAGCGGGGAAGATCCCCTGGAGGAGGAAATGGCAACCCACTCCAGTATTCTTGACTGGAAAATTCCATGGGCAGGGGAGCCTGGTAGGCTACAGACCATGTGGTCGCAAAGACTTGGACACACCAGTGTGCATACATGCACCAGTGTGCATGTACATGGACACACCAGTGCATACACGGTTGATTTCCACTGTTGTGTTAGCTTCAGGTATACCGCATGGTGAACCAGTTATACACGATATATATTCTTTTTTAGATTCTTTTCCATTACAGGTTATTACAAGAAATTGAATAGAGTCCCCTGTGCTATTCAGTAGGTCCTTGTTGGTTATCAGTTTTATATATAGTAGTATATTGGCACCCCACTCCAGTACTCTTGCCTGGAAAATTCCATGGACAGAGGAGCCTGGTAGGCTACAGTCCATAGGGTTGCAAAGAGTCAGACACGACTGAGCAACTTCACTTTCATATGTATTTTAACCCCAAACTCCTAATTTATTCCTCCCCCTAAGCTGCTTATTTTGTGGGTTTCTGTTTGCTTTTAATGCAAATTCAGATCAGATCAGTCGCTCAGTCGTGTCCAACTCTTTGCAACCCCATGAATCGCAGCACACCAGGCCTCCCTGTCCATCACCAACTCCTGGAGTTCACTGAGACTCACGTCCATCGAGTCAGTGATGCCATCCAGCCATCTCATCCTCTGTCGTCCCCTTCTCCTCTTGCCCCCAATCCCTCCCAGCATCAGAGTCTTTTCCAATGAGTCAACTCTTCGCATGAGGTGGCCAAAGTACTGGAGTTTCAGCTTTAGCATCATTCCTGCCAAAGAAATCCCAGGGCTGATCTCCTTCAGAATGGACTGGTTGGGTCTCCTTGCAGTCCAAGGGACTCTCAAGAGTCTTCTCCAACACCACAGTTCAAAAGCATCAATTCTTCGGCGCTCAGCCTTCTTCACAGTCCAACTCTCACATCCATACATGAGCACTGGAAAAACCATAGCCTTGACTAGACGAACCTTTGTTGGCAAAGTAATGTCTCTGCTTTTGAATATGCTATCTAGGTTGGTCATAACTTTCCTTCCAAGGAGTAAGCGTCTTTTAATTTCATGGCTGCAGTCACCATCTGTAGTGATTTTGGAGCCCAGAAAAATAAAGTCTGACACTGTTTCCACTGTTTCCCCATCTATTTGCCATGAAGTGGTGGGACCGGATGCCATGATCTTCGTTTTCTGAATGTTGAGCTTTAAGCCAACTTTTTCACTCTCCACTTTCACTTTCATCAAGAGGCTTTTGAGTTCCTCTTCACTTTCTGCAATAAGGGTGGTGTCACCTGCATATCTGAGGTTATTGATATTTCTCCTGGCAATCTTGATTCCAGCTTGTGTTTCTTCCAGTCCAGCATTTCTCATGATGTACTCTGCATATTTATTATTAATAGTATACCAATTTTATGCTAATATCACAGGATTTTACAACTTAACAAATAGTTATTAAAGTACATTTAGAAAAGACATGTCAAAGAATTAAAAGGTAAGATAAAAAGACAGCAAATCAAGACGTGGTAATGGTGTAAAGATGGAAATATAGATAAGTGCAACAGAAGAGAAAATTCCATAAATAGATTTTGAAATATAATAACTTTTTAAAAGCTAAAATACTTACTAAAACAAGATAGGAAAGGTGAGCTACTAAGTGGTACTTAAAGAACAAATTGAGAAAAAAGTTCTGATTCCCAGCTTAGTTGTCCCAGCCAAATAAATTCTAAGTAAAGTCTTAAATACACATGTATATGTATGTGCATATATAAAATCACATTGTAGAAACTGTAGTAATAAAAATAGAATATGTATTAAATTGGAGGGTAAATCGCAATCTCTGAAGCAGCAGATAAAATCTTGAGAATAAGTCTTTTTTAAAAAACCATATTATTTAATCTTGAAAGAAGTAAGGTGTTAGTCGCTCAGTCGTGTCCAACTCTCTGCAACCCCATGGACCCCATAGCCCGCCAGGTTCCTCTGTTCATGGGATTTCCCAGGCAAGAATATGGAGTGGGTTGCCATTTCCTCCTCCAGAGGATCTTCCCAGCTCAGGGATGGAACCCAAGTTTCTTGCATCTTCTGTATTGGTAGGTGGATTCTTTACAGCACCAACAGTCTGAACCTGGGTCTCCCGCATTGCAGGCAGATTCTTTAACATCTGAGCCACCAGGGAATGATGTCTTAAGATTAAAACAGCATTAAGAGGAGCTGGTTCTTTTGTTGGTTCTCTGCTGTCATAGACTTTGGGGTGATAAAAGTTCTCCTGGGCTGAGTAAGAAGCAACGTTGTGGTCCCCCAGCTGTTTTTTTGAAGTCCACCCAAAAATGCACTGGTGGGTGGATAGAGGGATGGATGGATGCATGGGCAGATGTGTTATAAAGCAGCAGAGCAAAACGCGAATGGTAGCCTAGTGGTGGGTATATAAACACTCACTGTAAATTTGGCTTCTCTGTAAGATGTTGGAGGAAATCATCTGATTCCGCCTCACAGTCCACAGAGCATGACCTGCCCCCACCCCCTTCCTGCACTCACCTCCTCCCACTCTCTCCCCTTGCTCACTCTGCTCCAGCCACAAAGACATCTTACTGGTCCCCCCCTGCTCAGTGTTGCTCAGTCCTGCCTCAGGGCCTTTGCACCTGCCACTCTGGAAAGTCCCTCCCAGCCCCTCTCCCACCACCACTACCCACTTCTGCACATACCCAAGCCTTCCTCATCTCTAGGTCTCAGCTCAGATTGTGTTTCCTTAGAGACCTTCCATGATAAATCATGTCACCCTGTTTCTACCAGGCCCCATCAAGAAGTGTTGTCTCATTTATATATGAATCTGTTTACTTGTGGGCTGGCTGCCTCCCCCTGCAGGGCTGTGAGCTTCATGGGAACAGGAATGTGTCTGCTTTGTTCCCTGCTGTGTCTCCAACATCCAGCCTCAGGCTCTGGCATGTATAAGACACTCAGAGAACATCTCATGGATGGATGGGTGGATAGATAGGTAGACAGATGGGTGGATGAATGGATGGATGAGTGGATGGATGGGTGGGTGGATGAACAGATGATAGATGAATTGATGGATGGGTAGATGGCTGGATGCATAGATGTAAAGGTGGGCAGGCATGTGGCTGGCTGGCTGAACAGATGAATAGGTGTGTGGAGGGATGGACGGATGAATAGATGGACAGTGGGTGGGTGGATGGATGAACAGACAGGTAGACAGACAGGTGGGTATGGATGTGTGGACAGGTGGATGGATGGATGGGATGATGGACAGGTAAATGGGTGGATGGATAGGTGAATGGATGGATGGATGGATGGATGAACTCGTACATGTACAGGTGGGCAAGCAAATGATATGGCTGGATAGATGAATAGTTGAATAGGTGGACTGAACGGATGGGTGGGTGGGCTGATGGGTGGATGGATGGATGGACGGACAGACAAATGAATGAATAGACTTTGCAAGTGAGGAACAGTATAGGGGTTGGGGCACTTGTTTTAAATCTTGGGAACCAGAGAAGCTATTTGGGCTCCTCAGGACAGCTGGGCCCCACAGCAGCTCCCCAGCAGCTCTTGGTGGAAAGCTGGCCCACCTTGACCATTGCTCCATTATCTGGCAGCAAGCTCGGTTAGACTGTAAGTACTCTTGCCCAGCCGTGGTCAGGAGAAAGTGAGACAGCTGACATTCACACCTCAAGGAGAGTCCATGCGTGGAAGGATGGCCAGGGAGGGAATTGTGGATTCCTTAAATCCTTCATCTTTGGGCTGTTTCAGAGGAACCTCCCCTCAATGACAGAAAAGCTTCCCGGCTGCTTGAGAACTCAAGGTCATCACCCTAATCAGCCTCTCCCTTCTGCCTGCCTTTCTCATGTCTGTAAAGTACAGTATAATAACTACCATCATGAGCTACATTTAAGGGTCAGTAGTCACCAGGCTAAGCACTTTGTGCACCTTATGAAGCTGGGCTGTGAGGTGGATATTGCCATTCCAGTTTTACAAATGAACTTGAGATTCAGAGAGGTCAGGTCATTTGCCTGAGGACATACAGCCCCAGTCTATCCTTCACACTGGCTCTAATAAGCTCCAGGTTGCCAGGGGCTGGGGGGAAGAGGGCAGGTTGCCCGGTCCTCCCACTCAACGTGTCCTGTGTGCCGAGCTGTCCATTCACTGGACCCTGTGTCCACAGGATGTGGTCCAGCCTGAACGACTGGCTGTGGAACGAGAGGTTGTGGCTCCCCGCCAACATCTCATGGGCTCAACTGGAGGACCACGATGGCCTGGTCTTCCCCCACCCCCAGGACACATTGATGGCTGTGCCCCTGGCGCTGGCCCTGGTGGTCGTTCGCTTCACCTTCGAGAGGTAAGTGACTGCGCCACCCACCCTGCGCTCTCCCATCTGCAGGATCGCATCCTCGTGTGTCCCTGGAGGGAGCCTGGCTTTGAGTCACAGTGCTCTTCTGGCTCCATCCTGCCCCCTACCCCAGCTGCCGCCGCCCATATTCTGAGGGTCTCCGAGGCCTGGGACATTGGCTGCAGGTTTCTGGAAGTGCCAGCATCTCGGAAAACAAGTGGGGGCCTTGGGGGGGCAGGGGATGCTCTTGCTTTGCTGACCTGGGATGGGTCTGCAGAGGCCAGTCAGTAAGTGAAGAACTCCCACCCACTCCCTCGTCCTTCCTTCCTGTATGAGTGCCTCTCCTCCCTCCCTGGGCCCCACTCTTCCTTCCTGGTTCCTTCCAATGCCTCCCCTTTGATCTCCTTTGTAGCCAAAGGAAGGGCTAGGGTACTCCAGCCCCCACTTTGGGACCCCCTGTCACTCAGCTCCTGTAGCCGGGCCCCTGGCCCTGAGTGTATGCTGAACGCACCCATGGGTTTTCAGTTATTTCTCATGCGATCCAGCCACTGCCCCAGACTGCAGTTCTTCTTTCCCTGGCCGTCCGTCTCCTGGGTCCCTTCCCTCTGTCCCACGCTCTTCTACCTGACTTACACTGTGGTCACAGCTCCCACATCTGCCTGGCCCCCACGGCCCACCCCCCACAAGGTTTGCCCCCCTCAAAGCTTCCCACTCGGTGCTAGGGGCCCCTCCCGCTCCCCTTCCTGCACAGCTCACATGTGATTTCAGATTCCACTTTTTTCTAAAAAATATGTATGATCTTCGCTGCAGGATGTGGTATCTTTAGTTCCAGCATGCAGCAGCTGTGGCATGTGGGATCTAGTCCCCTGACCAGGGGTTGAACCTGGGCCCCCTGCATTGGGAGCATGGAGTTTCAGCCACTGGACTGCCAGGGCCGTCCCAGGTCCCCAACCTTCTTTGCAACCCCCTGGCGTTTCTACACCGTGCTTGTCCCACTCACAAGGAGCTTCCTGGAGTCAAGGTTCCCGGGACACAGGCTGGACATGGGGGACCCAGGGCCCATTCATTGACATTATATTTACCAGACACTCTTGGAGCTTTTACTCTGCCAACCCCTGCTCTGAGCAGTTTGCCTGTCTTAACTCAGCCCTCATGGCCACCCGGTGAAGTGGTACTGTTATTATCCCCATTTTACAGAAGAGGAAATGGAGGCACAGAGAGGTCAAGTGACCTGCCTGGGGTCACACAGCAGGTAGGTCATCTAGGACCAAGGCTTTGCCTGAGGGATTCTGGGAGGCCCAATTCAGCCAGGCCTTGAAGGCTGGGTCTGTTTTCTTACCTATTTAGCCAATGGCTCCAGCTGAGATGGGCATGTTAACTCCTCCCAAAGATATCCCTTGCTTTTCTAAAGGGCAATGAGGTTGTAAGTAGCTTTTCTGGGGTCAAACACAGGCAGAGGTTTTCCCCATTAAGGGAAAGTGACTCCTGGGCCTGCCTTTCGCTTGCTGTGTCGCCTGGGGTGGATCTCTGGCCTTCCTGAGCCTCAGTTTGCCTATCAGGACAATAATAATAGGGTTAAGTGAGCGGCACACAAGGTGGACTTAGACACGTGCTTGGCAGATCGTACGTTTCAATAAATGGCAGTCGTGGGACCTCCTAGTGGTCCAACGCTTACGAGTCCACGGTTCAGCTGCAGAGGGCCAGGGTTCCATCCCTTGTTGGGGAACTAGGATCCAGAATAACCTGAGGCATAGCCAAAAGAAAAAAACAAAACATGGCAGTCATGTCCCATTCCTGCCTCCTCCCTTCCTGCCCCCCAGCATGAGTGAGTCTGGAATGAGTCCCTTGCTGCGCTGCCCTGAACCTCAGTTTCCCCCAATGTAAGGTGATATTGACACGGTGGACATGCAGCTTGGTCCTGACCCTGGTCTTGGACACCCCCTTGTGAGCACTGTGGTGATTGCCTCACCAGGGTCCCAGCTCCTCCAAATGTCCACAAGAGAGGAGGGGATGCCAGGAGGGAGGAGCCCTGAGAAGGAGCAGACGTGCTCCTGCCTATGGGGGGCCCCCACCCAGGTTGGGGGGCGCAGATCAGAACTCAGGCAATGAAGGGATGATCATCCCTGCTTTGGGATGGAGTGAAGGTGCCTGCTGTTTAGTCACTAAGTCGTATCCAACTTTGCCACCCCATGGACTGCAGCACGCCAGGCTTACCTGTCCTTCACTATGTCCCGCAGTTTGCTCAAACTCATGTCCATTGAGTCTATGATGCCATCCATCCATCTCATCCTCTGCATCCCCCTTCTTCTGCCTTCAATCTTTCCCAGCATCAGGGTCTTTTCCATTGATTCAGCTCTTCACATCAGGTGGCCAAACTATTGGAGCTTCAGCTTCAGCATCAGTCCTTCCAGTGAATATTCAGGATTGAATTCCTTTAGGATTGACTGGTTGGATCTCCTTGCGGTCCACAGGGCTCTCAAGAGTCTTCTCCAGCACCACTATTCCAAAGCATCAATTCTTCGGTGCTCAGCCTTTTTTATAGTCCAACTCTCACATCCAGAGCTACCTGAGTACCACCAAAGTTGATCATCTCACATCCTGAAGACCAATCCAACTACCTTTTTTTTTTTTTTTTTTTTCAATTTTTGGCCGTACTCCGAGGCATGTAAGAGATCCAGCCTGTGCCCCCACCATTGGAAGGTGGCGTCATAACCACGGGACCACCAAGGAAGCCCCCCGAGCTGTCTTTCTTAGGTCGTGCCCATTGCAACAGGCTACCCCCTGCAGGCTCCCAAACTATGGCCTCGCCCCAGTGACCCCTGTTTCCCCACTTGGACTGACAGGCTTTGTCTCCCCTGCACCCAGATTCGTCGCCCTGCCCCTGAGCCGGTGGCTGGGCGTGCGGAACCAGATCAGGAGGCCAGCGGACCCCAACGCCACGCTGGAGAAGCATTACCTAATGAAAGGGCGGGAGCCCACGGAGGTGAGATCCCCGACCCTCTCCTCCATCCCCGTTGGCCTGCTTGGGTGCCCTGGGGGTAGCTCTGGAAGGGGTGCAAGAAAACCCCCACCGCCAACCCCTTGAATCCCAAGGCCCATCAGCCTGTGAGCAGGACTGGGTTTTGGTTTTTATCCTTATTTTCGGCTGTGCTGGTTCTCTTGTTGCTCTGCATAGGCTTTCTCTGCTTGTGGTGAGTGGAGGGAGGGCTGCTCTCTAGATCGGCATGCAGGCCTTTCATTTTGACTTCTCTTGTTGCACGGAGCATGGGCTTCAGGGCGCTCGGGCTTTTGGCACACGGGTCTGGTGGCCCTGAGGCATGTGCAGTCTTCCTGGACCAGGGATTGAACCTGTGTTCCCTGTGTTGGCAGACAGATTTTTAACTGTTAGACCATCAGGAAAGTCCCAGGGCTGGGTTTTTATAAGGCCTGCTTTGGGGGGCTCCACCCTATGGACTTCCCCATGGCTCAGCAGTAACAAATCCACCTGCCAATGCGGGAGACTTGGGTTCAATCCCTGGGTTTGGGAAGATTCCCCTGGAGGAGGAAATGGCAACCCACTCCAGTATTCCTGCCTAGAGAATCCCAAAAGAGTTAGACATGACTGAAGCGACTGAGTACACACACATCACCCTGTGAAACCCCCTATTCCCCTATCAACATAGGTAGACCACCCCACGGGTGAGGTTTAGGACCACGGCGCGGGGAGGGGGTATGCAGAGCTGGGTCTTGGCTGTCCTGGGACAGTGGCGGGAGGCCACCTCTGTGACCCTGGCCCCCATCACCCGCTCTCCAGTCCCAGATGAACCTCCTGGCCTCGCAGTGCGGCCTCACGCTGCGGCAGACTCAGTGCTGGTTCCGGAGACGCAGGAACCAGGACCGGCCCTGCCTGACCAAGAAGTTCTGTGAGTCCAGGTAAGCCCAGGGTGGGGCTGGTGAGGGGGTGTCTGGGGGTGCTGTGAGGGGGGCAGTCTGCTCCTTTGGCAGCTTGCTTCATGGGCTCCCTCCCCACCTGCAGCTGGAAGTTTGTCTTCTATCTGTGCTGCTTCGTCTGTGGAACCATGGTTCTTTATCACGTGAGTGTACCTGATGTGTACCTGCCGTACCCCACAAGCGCCTACTATGTGCTGGGCCCAGACTGGATTGGGGAGGGGTGTGTGGGGCTCAGGCAGAGGGGGAAGCGTGCAAAGGCACAGAGAGGGCGGAAGGAATGTGGCAAGGTTACAGTGAATGTCCACTTGATGGGTGGCCTGTTGAGGACCTACTGTGTGTCAGGGCTGGGGATTCTGAATAATAAGCCTCTGGTGTACAGTGAGAGGGCCTTCCAGGTGGCACCAGTGGTAAAGAACCTACTTGCCAACGCAGGAGACATAAGAGATGAGGGTTCAATCCCTGGGTCGGGAAGATCCCCTGGAGGAGGGCATGGCAACCCACTCCAGTATTACAGTCCATAGGGTTACAGTCCATGGGGTCACAAAGGGTTGGACACAACTGAAGGGCCTTAGCACACACACACTCATGCCCACACCCTACAGTGAGAGCAGGGCTGTAGTTGGCGGGAAACAGCCAGCCTGAGTGAGAGCAGCACGTTGAGAGCCAGAAGTCCGGGAGGAGGACCCAGGCCGGGGTGGGAGTTCTGGGTGCTAACCTTTGGATATCCTCAGACTCCCCCCGTCCCTGCAGGAGTCATGGCTGTGGACGCCGGTCAAGTGCTGGGAAAACTACCCACATCAGGTGAGTGCCAGGGCGGGTGTTTGGAGGCTGGTGGGAAGATCAGCATGGTCAGAGTTCCTATGGTCACAGGCAGGAGAGCCAAAGCGGGACATCCTACCATCATTCCCCTGAGTCCCACTCTATTTTTTGGCTCCCTTGTGGAATGGAGAGGGGCCAGGAGTCAGGACACTCAGAGCAGGAAACCACAAAACCACCACTCTTGGTTACCTTTACGGACAAGGAGCTCATGCCTTCCTCACTCATTGGGATTCATGTGTGGTGGGTTTGAGCAAATGGGGAGGGCCTTGCCCCATACCCCATGCCCTGTGGGCGCCTCCACTCCCCACAGCTAACCTTGCACCCCTGCCACAGCCCCTGAAGCCAGGCCTGTACCACTGGTACCTCTTGGAGCTGAGTTTCTACATCTCTCTGCTGATGACACTGCCCTTTGACACCAAGCGCAAGGTGAGGCCAGGCCAAGACTCTGGCTGAGGAAGTGATGCCCTGGGATGATTATGACCCAGTTCCAGGTGGGGAGGGGTGGCCTTATCCCACACCCCAAGAACCTTGGCACCTCAGGGAGGTGGCAGGGTATCCATCCTCCAAGCAACCTCCCTGGGAGGGCCTGCTCCAGCCACCCAGCGTCATCCCAGCTGTAACCCTCCCTCTCACACAGGACTTCAAGGAGCAGGTGATTCATCACTTCGTGACCATCATCCTGATCAGCTTCTCCTACAGCTTGAACCTGCTGCGCATCGGCTCTCTGGTGCTGCTGCTGCACGACTCCGCCGATTACCTGCTAGAGGTGGGCGGGGCCCAGCCTGACTCCTTCCGGCTTCCACCCCACCCCCCGCCCCGCCCCGCCCCACCGTCCCTGGTGCCCCTGGGGTTGAGGCCCCACCCCCTGTCACCCCCTATCTGCAGGGAGCTGAGGCCCCACCCTATGTCTATCTTCAGGGAGCTGAGGCACCACTCCCTGTCAGTCTTCAGAGAGGTGAGGCCCCCACCCCTGTCACCCCTGCAGATCACACTTTACCTGTCTAGGCAGTTCCTAGAGATAAGACCCTGCCCCAACTCACCTGGCCCAGCCCCGTGGCCCTTTTTCCCTGGAAGGAGGCCCTGCCATTTCTTGGCCCTGCCCCTCCCACGTCTATTTCTCTCTGCTGCCCTCCCCAGGCCAGTAAATTGTTCAACTACATGCACTGGCGGCGCATGTGCGACACTCTGTTCATCATCTTCTCGCTGGTTTTCTTCTACACTCGCCTTGTGCTCTTCCCCACCCGGTGAGTCAGCCCTTCCGCTGTGGGGCGTGGGGGTTCGGGGGGAGAGGTGGCTGAGATACGGGTCTGCCTCGCCATCGGTTCTTGGGTTCCCCAATCCAGGGAACTGGGGCCGTTGGCTGGGAAAGGGGTTTCCAACACAGGGCACAGCCTGTGCAAAGGCCCAGAGGTAGGCAAACAGAGCACTGGGCTTAGCCATCATCGGCCCCGGGTGCCTGGAACACGGACTGGGAGACCTGGTTGGGTCCCTGTTTGGTCAAGTCTTTGGGACTTTGCTGAGCCTGCCGCCTCCCTCCTCTTTCACGCCAGCAGAGGGAACAGCGGGAAGGTCCTGTGGAGCTGACACTGGTGGATGGAGAAGTATAATAGGCAAACAAGTGGGTTTCAGAATATGTGCAGCCGTGATTGTGCTAAAGAGAAGAAAAGTCAGGAAGGGCACAGGAACTGTGTGGAGAGTTGGAATTAAGGTGGTTGGAGAAGGCCTCACTGACAGCATTGTAGAGGCAGGATAGTGTCCAGCATGTTGGAAGAACAGAGTAGAAGATCCCTGTGGGGGAAGCAGAGGGAGAGAGGGAGGAAGTGAAAGTGGAGAACGATGGGACAGAGTATGCAGGGCTTTGGGGAGAAGCGGGCCCTTATCCCAAGTCACTTGGGAGCCCTGAGAAGAGGACTGGAGGGACCCGATGTGGGTGCTCACAGGCTCTCTCTGGTGGCTGCTGGGGGAATAGCTGGTAGGAGGCTGGGGCTGAAGCTGGGGGCCAGGGCCCAGATGACAGCACTGGCCCAGGTAGCCAATGATGGGGCAGGACCAGGGCAGGTGAGAGAAGTGTGTGGGCTCAAGGAGATGACTCAAGGGTTATGAGATGGGAATGGGGTCAGAGTTGCTGCTTGAGGAACAGGAGCTTCGCTGTGACCGTTCTGGGTTTAAGGGGCTGGCAACACCCCCAGTCACCACCACAGCCACCGAAAAGTGGAGGAAGCGGTGGACACTAGCCTGCGGTCCTGGGGAGAGGGGCAAATGTTCAGTGTTTTCATCCACGAGACTGGATGGGGTCACCGGAGACCAGGTGTTGACAGAGAGGCCCAGTTCTGGGGGTGTGGGTCAGGGGAGCCTGCAGAGGAGATGGAGAGGGAGCAGCCATGAAGTGGGGACCTGGGAGTGTGGGTCCCTGAAGGTTCAAGGGGAAAGAGGAGGTGGGCGGGCCAGCCAGGTGCCTGCTCTCTGATCAAGGCAGGTCACTGATGACCCTACAGCTGATCTGGGTGGAAAATGACGGGGACCTGAGAAGGTGTGAAAGGACCACCCAGGAGAGCTACTGGGACACTAAGCTCCCCCTAGGGGTTCAGGGTTATGGCTGCCAGTTGGCCAGCTTGTGCATTCTATGAATTTAATATAATCAGGTGAGGGGATTACTAAACTGCCCAACTGAAGAGCACAGGCATTACTCTTTGGTGGGAGGAGAGTAATGGGGAGCCATAGAAGGTTCTAGAGCAGGGAAGGTCATGCAAGTTAGAGATTCCCAGGACTGGGGGCTACAGCAGCCAGTAAAGCCCTGCCTCTCCCTCCCGCCCACCCACCATAGGATCCTCTATACCACTTTCTTCGAGTCCATTGGCAACTTCAGCCCCTTCTTCGGCTACTACTTCTTGAACATACTTCTGGTGATTCTACAGCTGCTGCATGTGTTCTGGTCTTGGCTCATCCTTTGCATGATCTACAGCTTCATAAAGAAAGGCCAGGTAGGGAGTCTGGTGGTTAAGACTCCATGCTGCCAATGCAGGGGGCGCAGGTTCAATCTCTGGTCGGGGGAACCAAGATCCCCTGTGCGGTGCTCGGGGCCAAAAAAAAAAAAAAGTTAATTAATTAACAAATAAATTTATAAAGGAAAGAAAGACCAGATAGGGCCGGGGTAGTGTTGGCTAGCGGCATGCCTCTCTGGGGCCCCAGCCAAGCCAGTCCCCTGCCTCCTCCTCTTCCCCAGATGGAGAAGGATGTTCGCAGTGACGTGGAGGAGTTAGACTCCAGCGATGGGGAGGCAGCCGAGGAGTGTCCTCAGATGAAGAATGGGGCGGCACAGCGGCCCGGAGCAGCCCCCACTGACGGCCCTCGGAGCCGGGCAGCCGGTCGCATGGTTAACTGGCATACACCAGCCACGTAGCCGGCCAGAGGACTGGCCGCGAGGGGGGCTGCCCCAGCGTCGGGGGCAGCTCTGATATGTGGGGCGGCTGGACTGCGGGATCTCGGGCAGACTTTGTGGAGACAAGGGAGGGCCCCAGGTGGCGCTGATGATCGGTCTCCAGCCCCTTCCTTCAACCCACCCTCCCACCTTCTCTGAGCAACCAACAGAGCTGGGGGAAGAGGGGCGGCGGGCAGCTACAACGACACGCCAGCCCGCTAGCGCCACCTGCAGGCTGCAGCTGGCAACTGTGAAGAGCGCCGGGCGGAAAGGGGTCCAATAAACCTTGACCGGAGCCAGATTCTCTGCCTGAGAGCTTGTGTCCCCCTTACAGCTCCTCATCCATCCCCAGAGGCCCCAAGGCAGCCAGGACTTGGGTACCCCACCAACGGGACCCTCAGTGCCACCCCAAGATACATGCTCACCCCGTGGAGACCCAGAGAGCAGGCAGTGCATAGAGACCCCCTTGAGTGAGTCCCCATCTCCCAGCCAGCGCCTGAGCCAAGCCATCTCCTCCCACAGCAGGGCAGCCCTGCATTAGCTACTCACAGACCCTGAGTACAGATGAGCAGGTACTGAGCTCAGACAGGCGGAGTCCTTTGCCCAAGGCCACACAGGTCCAAGCAGATGGGCAGAGGGGAGACTCACGCCTGTCCTGCAGTTCCCTCTCAAGGCCATCTCCAAGGTCCCCAGGACCCCCCTGAAGACAGTGAAATAGTGGTGGGGGTGGGAGAACGTACTTCAGGCTCCTTCTCAAGGGTCCACCTGGGAGAATTCAGCATCTCCTTATGAGCTGTGCAGAAGGGTACCCCCACCCCAGTGCTCCAGAATCCACAGCCTCAAGGTTCCACACAAGACCGGAAAGGGGTGCCTTCTGGAAACACCAGAGACGGGGTTGGAGAAGAGAAAGGGTAGGGACACCAATCTTGCCTTCTGTGCTTCTCAGCAAAGAGGAGAGGGTGGGAGTAGGGAGAGATGGCAAAGAGGAGAAAGGTTCCTGTTCTGTGTCCACTGAGAGACAAGGACAGAGGGAGAGGAAGGCAGAGAAAAGAGATTCATGTGATCCAGCAACCCCAATCCCGGGCATATATCCAGGCAAAACTAATTCAAAAAGATCCATGCACCCTGTTTATAGCAGCACTGTTTACAACAGCCAAGACATGGAAGCAACCTAAGTGTCCTTCCACAGATAAATGGATAGAAAAGATGCATATACACACAATGGAATATCACCCATAAAAAAGAATGAGATAATGCCATTTGTGGCAACATGAATAGACCTAGAGGTTATCTAGATAGACCTAAAGTACAAAAGTGAAAGTGTTGGTCACTCAGTCATGTCTGACTCTTTGCAAGCCCATGGACTATAGCCCACCAGGCTCCCCTGTCCTTAGAATTCTCCAGGCAAGAATACTGGAGTGGGTAGCCATTCCTTTCTCTAGGGATCTTCCTGACCCAGGGATCTGCTTGGGGCTCTTGCATTGCAGGCAGATTCTTTACTGTCTGAGTCATTTATATATGAAATCTAAACTATGACACGAACTTATATTTATGAAACAAATAGACTCAAGGGGGCAGGGGAGGGACACATTGGGAGTTTGGGATTGGTAGATGTAAACTAGTATGTAGAGGATGGATCAACAGTAAGGTCTTACTGTATAGCACAGGGAACTATATTTATATAGAACTAAATATAAACTATAATGATGGAAAAGAATATGGAAAAGAATATACATATCTGAATTACCTTACTATACAACAGAAATTAACACAACTTTGTAAATCAATTATACATCAATAAAGTAAAAAAAAAAAAGAGGCAGATGTTAAAGATGCCAGAAAGAGGGACTGAAAAGATGAGAAGGGAAAACAGTAAGAACAGCTGAAATGGCATGGGAAGGAACAAACAGGAAACAGAAGGGACGGTGTGGGAGGCAGAAGAAGAGGAGGCGTTGGAGAGAACAGAGAGAAGAGGGAGAGCAGACTAGGAGCTTGGTGGATGCCATCTCTGAAGATGGAGTGACCTAGAGGGAAGAACAGGAGAGGAGAGGAGAAACGGGGGGCAAGGAACAGAAGAACGAGCTGTGAAGGGTTGTCACGCAGAAATGTGAAACAGGAAATGTGACGAGAAAGAATCAGATCCTGAGGGGAGAGAGGGATGAAAAGGTGCGCAGTGGTCCACACAGGACAGAGGTGACAGACAAAAAGATGTTCAGGCTCCCTTGATCTACTACTGCTACTGCTAAGTCACTTCAGTCGTGTCTGACTCTCTGCAACCCCAGAGACGGCAGCCCACCAGGCTCCCCCGTCCCTGGGATTCTCCAGGCAAGAGTACTGGAGTGGGCTGCCATTTCCTTCTCCAATGCATGAAAGTGAAAAGTGAAAGGGAAGTCGCTCAGTCATGTCCGACTCTTAGCGACCCCATGGACTGCAGCCCACCAGGCTCCTCCACCCATGGGATTTTCCAGGCAAGAGTACTGGAGTGGGCTGCCATTGCCTTCTCCGCCCTTGATCTGAGTAAAGCGCAAATTAAACCCAAGATGAATGCCGGTTCTCCTTGCTGTCCCAGCAAAAACAGAGTGACAGCACCCTCTGTGGATGAGATTTGCAGGGGAAAAGGATAGACCCGGACCACGCCCCACCCCACCCCACCCCGGCGTGTGAGCACACACACACACACACACACACACACACACACACACACACACACACACACACCCCTGGGGGTTTCGGCAGTAAACAGAAGGGTAAATGCCTTACCTCTTTATCCCTAAAGATACATCCAGTTTTTCCTAGTACATCTAGAGCTCAGTCAGAAAAGGACAACTGACCTAAAAACAAAACAGAAGCAAAAACCACAATGGGCATTTACAGAAGAGATGTTGCTGTTGCTAGTTGTTAAGTCGTGCCTAACTCTTTGCGACCCCATGGACTGTAGCCTGAGACGCTCATCTGTCCATGGGATTTTCCAGGCAAGAATATTGGAGTGGGTTGCGATCCTTACAGCCAATGAACATATGAAGACATACTCAAATCCCAGTATCAATCAAGGAAACACAAAGCAAGACGGTGAGATACAATTTCAGACCCATTCAGTTGTCAAAAATAAATTGGCCAAAGCAAGTGTTGGAGAAGATGGGAATCAATAACCTCACATATAGGGCTTTCTCTGGTTAAGAATCTTCCTGCCAATGCCAGGGGCATGGGTTTGATCCCTGGTCCAGGAAAGATCACATATGCTGCAGGGCAACTAAGCCCACGCACCACAATTACTGAGCTGGAGCGCCTAGAGCCTGTGCTCTGCAACAAGAGAAGCCATGGCAATGAGAAGCCTGGGCCCCTCAGTAAAGAGTAGCCCCTGCTCAATACAACTAGAGAAAGTCCACATGTAGCAACAAAGACCCAGCAGAGCCAAAAATAAAAATTAATTAATTTTTTTTAAATTAAAAAAAAATTTAAATAACCTCACATGGGGGGTTATAAATTGGTGCAACCACTCAGGATCTATAAAGTTCAGAAACAACTCAAACAAAATGATGTATGGTTTAGACGTGAACATCTATTAGTAGAATTATTTCTGTAATAAACAGAAAACAAACACAAAATTCAGAAAATTCATGTCACTTTTGATCTTGGGAGGCAGGGGGATGGGATTCAGGTAGATTTAAATTACTAGCACTGTTGTAGCTTTTGAAGTTGTGGGGTGTACAGACACCCATTCTATTATTAATAAATACAACTTAAACGGGACATGCAAAAAGACAACCAGCAGGGTGGGAGAAAATATTCACAAATCTTATATCTGAAAAGAGTCTCAGTTCAGTTCAGTTCAGTTGCTCAGTTGTGTCTGACTCTTTGTGACCCCATGAACCGCACCACACCAGGCCTCCCTGTCCATCACCAACTCCTGGAGTCTACCCAAACGCATGTCCATTGAGTTGGTGATGCCATCCAACCATCTCATCCTCTGTCATCCCCTTCTCCTCCTGCCTTCAATCTTTCCCAGCATCAGGGGCTTTTCCAATGAGTCAGCTCTTTGCATCAGGTGGCCAAAGTATTGGAGTTTCAGCTTCAACATCAGTCCTCACAATGAACACCCAGGACTGAGCTCCTTCAGGATGGACTGGTTGGATCTCCTACAGTCCAAGGGACTCTCAAGAGTCTTCTCCAACACCACAGTTCAAAAGCATCAATTCTTCTGCGCTCAGCTTTCTTTATAGTCCAACTCTCACATCCATACATGACCAGTGGAAAAACCATACCCTTGACTAGACAGACCTTTGTTGGCAAAGTAATGTCTCTGCTTTTGAATATGCTATCTAGGTTGGTCATAACTTTCCTTCCAAGGAGTAAGCGTCTTTTAATTTCATGGCTGCAATCACCATCTGCAGTGATTTTGGAGCCCCCCAAAATAAAGTCTGACACTGTTTCCACTGTTTCCCCATCTATTTGCCATAAAGTAATGGGACCAGATGGCATGATCTTAGTTTTCTGAATGTTGAGCTTTAAGCCCACTTTTTCACTCTCCACTTTCACCTTTATCAAGAGGCTTTTTAGTTCCTCTTCACTTTCTGCCATAAGGGTGGTGTCATCTGCATATCTGAGGCTATTGATATTTCTCCTGGCGATCTTGATTCCAGCTTGTGCTTCTTCCAGCCCAGCGTTTCTCATGATGTACTCTGCATAGAAGTTAAATAAGCAGGGTGACAATATACAGTCTTGACATACTCCTTTTCCTGTTTGGAATCAGTCTGTTGTTCCATGTCCAGTACTAACTCTTGCTTCCTGACCTGCATACAGATTTCTCAAGAGGCGGGTAAGGTGGTCTGGTATTCCCATCTCTTTAAGAATTTTCCACAGTTTATTGTGATCCATACAGTCAAAGGCTTTGGCATAGTCAATAAAGCAGAAATAGATGTTTTTCTGGAACTCTCTTGCTTTTTCCATGATCCAGCAGATGTTGGCAATTTGATCTCTGGTTCCTCTGCCTTTCCTAAAACCAGCTTGAACATCTGGAAGTTCACGGTTCACATATTGCTGAAGCCTGGCTTGGAGAATTTTGAGCATTACTTCACTAGCGTGTGAGATGAGTGCAATTATGCAGTAGTTTGAGCATTCTTTGGCATTGCCTTTCTTTGGGATTGGAATGAAAACTGACCTTTTCCAGACCTGTGGCCACTGCTGAGTTTTCCAAATTTTCTGGCATATTGAGTGCAGCACTTTCACAGCATCATCTTTCAGTATTTGAAATAGCTCAACTGGAATTCCATCACCTCCACTAGCTTTGTTCATAGTGATGCTTCCTAAGGCCCAACTGACTTCACATTCCAGGATGTCTGCCTGGAGATGTGATCACCATTGTGATCATCTGGGTTGTGAAGATCTTTTTTGTACAGTTCTTCTGTGTATTCTTGCCACAGAGTCTAGTAAATAGCATACATAAGGAACACTTACAACTCAACAACAAGAAAACATTTTAGAGATGAGCAAAGGACTTCAGTTGACTTTGCTTTTGGAGTCGATTGCCATTTCCTGCTCCAGGGGATCTTCCCAACCCAGGGACCAAACCCGCCTCTCCTGCGTCTTCTGTATTGGCAGGAGGATTCTTTACTGCTGAGCCACCAGGGAAGTCCAACTGATACAACGGTATTATCCAAACTACAGACCATCAGAGTTTTCCAATTGTCCCCCTTGTATGCTATATAGGATGCAACCCAGGGTCACATGATGCATTTAGTTATCCTTTGTCTCGTCAATTATCTTTTTCAATTTCATCTAACCTGGGAGAATTCCTCAGGCTCTGTGTCTTGAGTAACTTTGCCTGCTGATCAGCAGAAGTCTGCTGTCTTTGGACACACACTCTTATCATGTCCTAGGTGAATACATGATGTCCCAAACAGGGGACTCGATCAGGCCTCCTGTGTCCCAGGAGAGGTTGTGGCTCATCGGTGGAAGGCAAGGCTGTGTGGAGCCTGCTGGGTGGACCTGAGGTCTCTGAGAGCCTCTGATGAAACCTCAGAGCCCTTAGACCACTAAGGAATTCGAGGACATCCAAGGGGAATTTGAGGAATGGGAGCAGAGTTGCAGCTGCAGGAACAAAGGGGAAGGACCAGCCTGGACTCCCCCAGGGCCAGCTGGCAAACAGGGATCCAGGGCTTCTCACAGACCCAGACACCCCCTGTCCCCTAACAAGGAATCCTGCTTCTAGTGCTGGCCCCTGCCTCCAGCCAGTTCTCCTTCCTGTGCTTGTAGGCTTCCCCTTTCTCTTGGACATGCAGACACCACCAGTACCTTCAGCCTGACCCACCTCAACCAAGGCAGTGAGCACCTCTGCTTCCTGAAAGGGGATGGTAGAACTCCAGCCTCCCTCCCAGAGAGAAACAAGATTAGGGCGTCAGGCCTTTTCTCTGTTCACCGACCTCTGATATGATACAGTAATCCTGGATCTTGCTTGACCTGAAGGTGTCCTGTCCATCTAGTGCCCCATGCCCTTGGCCCACTAGCCCCTCAGGATGAATTAGGAATTCTGGTGATTTTCATTCACTGCTGCTTACATCCTGCAGCTGCTCATGTTTGTTCCTCCGTGTGTATTCTCATGGGTCCTGTGGGCTTGTGCATATTATCATGTGTGTGTTGTGTGCTTTCCCCACAGAGGATGTTTTATTCTACAGAGAATGTTTGTGTGCATCTTTATAGGGGGCCTATATGGAGGGCCCAAAAGTCTTCTCCAAGGTGCGGAAAGTTCACCATTCAAGACCCACATCCACTCAGCTTCCCAACTGAGTTACATCTCCAAGAAGACTTCTCGGATTGCCCCCACCTCCTCTTCAACTAGGGGGGATGCGACATCCACTGCCTATGCCTTCAAGCCCCCCAGCCTCCCTCCCCTGCACTTGGCCCTGCAAAGCCTGGCATCACCTGTGCAGACCCTAGATTCACAAGTCAGGACTGAGAGCCCATCAGCTTGACCAGGACCTCCTGACTGGACAACAAGCACCTTGCCAGGGAGGGAGGCTGCGCTCAGCCAGAGAGGTGACCTGGCACCAGATTAGGACACGCACAATAGAGAAAACCCAATGACACAGGAAAATAAGGAACTAACACAGATTAAAGAAATCAACAAAACAGAGGGCAAAGGAACAAAACATGGCAAGGATAAAAATTCTGACTCTTTGGGAACGTTAATAAGAGAACCCCCTGAAGAGAATGAACAAGAAGGAAATGAGGAGAGTTTTTAAAATACATACGGGAAGACTAAGAATAATTATGTATCAAAAAGACAAGAGATAACAAATGTTGGTGAGGATGTAGAGAAAAAGGGAACCACAGTGCACTGGCGGTGGGAATGTAATCGATGCAGCCACAGTGGAAAACACTACAGAGATCTCCCCCAAATTAAAAATACAATGCCATTTGTTGTTGGGGTTCAGTCGCTCAGTTGTGTCTGACTCTTTGTGACCCCATGGACCGCAGCACCCCAGGCCTCCCTGTCCATCACCACCTCCCGAAGTTTGCCCAAGTTCGTGTCCATTGCATTGGGGATCCAGCCATCTCATCCTCTGACACCCTCTTCTTCTTCCCTCAATCTTTTCCAGCATCAGAGACTTTTCTGATGAATCGGCTGTTCGTATCAGGTGACCAAAACACAATTACCATCTGATCTAGCAACTCCACTTATGGGTTTTTATCTGAAGCAAACAAAATCACTGTCTTAAAAAGATAAATGCACCGCCCCCCATTTCCACAGCAACAGTATTTACAATAGCCAAGATATGGAAACAATCTTAAGTGTCCACTGACAGATGAATAGATAAAGAAGATGTGATATATATACAATGGAATATTATTCAGGCACAAAAAGGAAATCCTGCCGTTTGCAACCACATGGATGGGTCTTAGAGGCATTATGCTAAATGAAATAAGTCAGAGAGAGAAAGACAAATATTGTATGATCTCACTTACATGTGGAATCTTAAAAAGAAAACAAAAACCAAGCTCATAGATACAAAGAACAGATTGGTAGGTACCAGAGGCAGGGGAGGGAATGGGACAGACAAAATGGTTGAAGGCAATTTTTAAAAACTATATAAACTATATGCTAATAAATTTGACAATCAAGATGAAATGAATTTATTTATGGGGAAATATAAAATGCAAAAATGGTATCATGAACAATCAGAACACTTGACTAGACCCATAAATGTCAATAAACTTGGAATAATGGTAGAAAACAGAAACCTACCTCTCCTTAAAGCACAAAACCTAGAGGATTTTACAGTCAAGTTTTATCGCCATTACAAGTAGCACATAATTCCCATCTTATTCAAACTGATACCAAGATTAAAAAAAAAAAAAAGTAGGGTGCAGGACTTCCCTGGTGGTCCAGTGGATAAGAATCTGCCTGGCAATTCAGGGGAGATGGGTTTGATCCCTGGTCCAGGAAGTTCCCACATACCATGGAGCAGCAAAGCCCAGGCACCACAACCACTGAGCCAGTGCTCCAGAGTCAGTGTTCTGCAACAAGAGAAGACACCGCAAACAGAAGCCCGTGAACCGCAACTAGAGAGTACCCGTCGCTCGACACAAGGGAAGGCTTGTGCGGCAACAAAGACCCTGCCCAGCCTAAATAAATAAATAAATCCTTTAAAGTAGAGGTAGGGTAGAATACCCAACTTCTTTTAAGAGGATGATAAAGACTACAAACCATAACCAAATAGGGCTTCAACATGGCCAAACCTCGAAAACCCAGTATGCCAAGTGAAAGAAGCCAGATTTAAAAGGTTACATATTGCATAATTCTGTTTATATGATATATCCAGAACAGGTAAATCTACAGAGACAGAAAGCAAATTGGTGGTTACTAGGGGGAGGGGAGGAGAAGGAATGGCACATCTGTTTAATGAGTACAGGGTTTCCTTTTGGGACAATGGAAATGTTTTGGAACTAGACAGAGGTGATGGTTGCTCAACATTGAGAGTGGCCTAAATTAGTCCCTGAATTGTTTGCTTTCAAAAGGTTGATTTTGTTCATGTGAATTTCACCTCAATGAAGAGAGATAAGAATATGGAGCAAGGTAGGAAAATTCATAACAGTTTTCAATGATGTCCACAGAAGCAAAAATCTTAGATAAAATACTACCCACAGATATGGAAGCAACCTAAATGTCCATTGACAGATAAATCGGTAAAAAAGATGTGATAGATATAAATTATAAATACAATGGAATATTACTGAGTTATTTTTTTAAAAGAATGAAATAATGCCATTTGCAGCAATGTGGATAGACCTAGGGATTATCACACTAAGCAAAGTAAATCAGAAAGAGAAAGCCAAATATCACATAATATCATTTATATGTGGAATCTAAAAAAAAAAATGATACAAATGAACTTACTTACAAAACAGAAATAGACTTCACAGACACAGAAAACAAATTTATGGTTACCAAAGAAGAAAGGGAGGGAGAAAGGATAAATTAGGAATTTGGGATTAACATATACACATATGTAAAATAGGTAACCAACAAGGACCTACTGTATAGCAAAGGGAAATATACTCAATATCTTGTAATTGCGTGCACGCATGCTCAGTGACTCAGTCTTGTCCAACTCTTTGCAACTGTAGCCCACCAGGCTCCTCTGTCCCTGCGATTCCCTAGGCAAGAATACTGGAGTGGGTTGCCATTTCCTCCTCCAGGGGTATCTTCCCTACCCAGGGATTAAACCAGCATTTCCTGCAGCTCCTGCGTTGGCAGGAAGGTTTTTTTACCACTCAGCCAAAAGAATCTGAAAAAAAAAAAAAAAAGCAAAAAGAATCACTCTGCTATACCCCTGAAACCAACACAAAACTGTAAAGCAACTATACTTCAATAAAAACGTTTGTAAAATACTGCTACTCACATCTCACAGTGTGGGGAGGAAAATCACATCATGGCCAAGGACAACTTGGCCAGAAGAGCATGGAGGAGTCAGCCACAGAAATCCAAAGCTGATTGATCTCTGTCAGCAAATGGACTTGCTTCTAACATAGATGCTTATTTTTGCCTCCGCACCACGTGTGTGTTCCAGGATCTGGGGACCTGAGAGGGTTAGGACTGGTGCAGGAAGTGGGGGTGGGGGTGGGGGTGGGGGTGGGTGGGGGCGGGGCCAGGTCAACATCCTGGCAAACCTGAAGACAGAGCCTTAACAAGAGCAGAAAGGCGCTTAAGAAGAACACCAGTAGAGTTTAAACGTTGAATTTTTAACTGTTACATTTCAAATAGGCATCAAAAAATATAGGAACTCTTCTTTTTAAAAAATTCAGAGGGCTTCTCTGGCGGTCCTGTGGTTAAGATTCTGTGCTTCCACTGTAGGGGGCAGATTAAATAAATATGAATAAAAATTAAATAAATTTAAAAGAAAGTGATTCAGAAATTCTGACATATGCTACAACATGGATGAACCCTGAGGACATTATGCTGAATGAAAGAATCAGTCACAAAAGGATAAACACGGTAAGAGTCCATTAATGTGAGGTCCCCAGAGTAGTCAAATTCATAGAGACAGAAAGTTAGAACAATGGTTACCAGGGGCTGGGGAAAGAGAAATGGGGAGTTAGTGTTTAATGAGCACAGAGTTTCAGTTTTGCAAGATGAAAGGAATTCTGGAGCTGGATGGTGGTGATGCTTGCAGAAGATGAATGTACTCAATGCCACTGAACTGTGCCCTTAAACTGGTTAAAACGGTAAATTTAGTGTTACGTATAATTCACCATGAAAAAATACAAAGGTGGAAAACCAAAACAACAAAGAAAAACAATTTTTAATAAAGATAAAATAAAAACCCAAAGGTGAAGGTCGCTTGATGGAAAACAGTGAGGAAGGATGCAGGCAAAGGCGAGTGAATAAACGCCCCGCGGGGAAGAAGCGGAAAATAAGCACGTGGGCAAAAGGAAACCCATGGCTGGATGTACGTCAATCGCACGCAGAGAGCGCCACCTTCTGGTGACTTCCTGTGTTCGTCAGTTCAGTTCAGTCGCTCAGTCGTGTCGGACTCTGCGACAAGGGGCTGAAAAAGCAAGCTTAGAATTCACTGCCATTTCCTCCTTATACCAACATCATTCCCCACCCCCACCCCCACCCCCGTTTACCAACCATTGTGGCAGAACAGACAGCATCACTGAGAAAACAAAAAGCAGTAGGAAAAAATAACTTCTGTCGCCGCCACCCCCCGCACCGCCGCCACCTCCCGCCCCACCAACCTGTGACCTGAATCCAGAACCATGCACCAGCCCATCCCCCCTTCCTGCTTCTATGAGGAAACAATTTGCCCTGATCCAGCAAATCCAGGCCACCTCCACCAGCTCCCACCGGACTGTTTAACGAGTCACCCCAACTGTCCTCCTTCTCCATTAGATTATTCCCACCAGCAAACAAGTATGCTGATTCATTTTTCACCTTTTTGTTTTATTATTGAGATGAAATTGTCATAACATAAAATTAACCATTTAAAATAAACGTCAGGGGCTTCCTTTGTGGCTCAGTGGTAAAGAGTTCACCTGCCAATGCAGGAGACACAGGTTCGATCCCTGGTCCCGGAAGATCCCATATGCCTCGGAGCAGCTAAGCCCGTGCACCACAACTACTGAGCTTGTGCCCTAGAGCCCAGGAGCCACAACTATCCAGCCCACATGCTGCAACTACTGAAGCCCGCACACCTTAGAGCCGGTGCTCTGCAACATGAGAAGCCAGTGCTCCGCAAATAGAAAGTAGCCCCTGCGCACCACAACTAGAGAAAAGCCACGCAGCAATGAAGACCCAGCACGTCCAAAAAATATAATTATTAAAAATAAGATAAACTTCAGTGCATTTAGTGTATTCATAAAACTGTGCAGCTGTCACCAACATAGACTTCCAAACATGTTCATAGTGCAAATGAGCACATGAAAAGATGCTGCACATATATCACCAGGGAATTGCAAGTTAAGACAACAAGAAACCAGTACATACCTTTGAGAATGGCCAAAATCCAGAAAACAGACAACACCAATTGCTGGTGAGGGATTGCAGCAACAGGAACTCTGGCTCATTGCTGGTGGAATGCAAAATGGTCCAGTCACTCTGGAAGGCAATTTGGCAATTTCTTACAAAACTAAACATAGTCTTACCATATGATCCAGCAATAGCACTCCTTGGTACTTACCCAGAGCAGCTGAAAACTTACGGGCACACAAAAACCTGCACACAGCTGTTTATAGACGCCTAATTCATAATTACCAAGAGTTGGACACAACCAAGACATCTTTCAGCAGGTGAGTGGATAAATTGTAGCACATCCAAACAATAAAATGTTATTCAGAGCTGAAAAGAAATGAGCTATGAGGCCATGAAAAGACATGGAGGAGACTTAAATGCATATGACTAAGTGAAAGACGCCAACCTGAAAAGGCTGCTGCTGCTGCTAAGTCGCTTCAGTTGTGTCCGACTCTGTGCGACCCCATAGACGGCAGCCCACCAGGCTCCCCCGTCCCTGGGATCCTTCAGGTAAGAACACTGAAGTAGGTTGCCATTTCCTTCTCCAATGCATGAAAGTGAAAAGTGAAAGTGAAGTCGCTCAGTCGTGCCCGACTCTTAGGGACCCCATGGACTGTAGCCCACCAGGCTCCTCTGTCCATGGGATTTTCCAGGCAAGAGCACTGGAGTGGGGTGCCATTGCCTTCTCCGCTGAAAAGGCTACATACTGCATGATTTGATCTCTATGGCATTTTGAGGAAAGGCAAAACTATGGAGACAGTAACAATATCAATGGTTTCCAGGAATCAGAGGGCAGGGAGAGATGAATAGGTGGAGCACAGAGGATTTTTAGGGCAGTGAAAATATTCTGTATGATGCTGTAACGGTGGATACACATCATTATTGTTGTTGTTGTTTAGTCACTAAGTTGTGTCTTTGCCACCCACGGACTGCAGCACACCAGGCTTCCCTGTCCTTCACCATTTCCCAGAGTTTGCTCAAAATCATGCCCATTGAGTTGGTGATGCCATCCAACCATCTCATCCTCTGTCACCTCCTTCTCCTCCTGCCCTCAGTCTTTCCCAGTATCAGTGTCTTTTCCAATGAGTCGGCTCTTCACATCAGGTGGCCAAAGTATTGGAGCTTCAGCTTCAGCATCAGACCTTCCAGTGAATATTCAGGGTTGATTTCCTTTAGGATTGATTGCTTTGATCTCCTTGCAGTCCAAGGGACTCACAAGAGTCTTCTCCAGCACCACAGTTTGAAAGTGTCAATCCTTTGGTGCTCAGCCTTCTTTATGGTTCAACTCTTACACCCATACATGACTACTGGAAATACCATAGCTTTGACTATATGGATCTATATGTCGTTACACATTTGTCCAAACCCATAGAATGTACAGAACCAAGAATGAACTAGAAGGCAAACTACAGATTTAGGGTGATAATGACATGTCACTGTAGGTTTATGAAAGATTGTAAGAAAGGTACCACTCTGGTACTCATAATGGGCGAGGCCACGCATGTATGGGGCCATGGAATATAGGGGAAGTATCTATAGCTACCTTCCTCATTTTCCTGTGAACCTAAAACTGATCTAAATACAAAGGTTTTCAAATAGTTTTTATCACCACTTATTTCTTTTAAAGTTTTATTTATTTTCTGGTTGTGGTGGGTCTTCTTTGCTGCACGAGGGTTTTCTCTAGTTATCTCAAGCAGGGGCTACTCTTGGTTGTGGGGCAAGGGCTTCTCACTGAGGCGGCTTGCTGCTGTGAGGCACAGGCTGCAGGCTCACGGGCTTCAGTAGCTGCAGCAACTGGGCTCAGGAGTTGGGGCACACAGGCTTAGTTGCCCCGTCACATGTGGGATCTTCCCAGACCAGTGACTGAACCCGTGTCCTTTGCATTGTGAAGCAGATTCTTAACCCACTGAACCACCAGGGAATCCCACCACCTATTTAGTAAGCAGTTGTTTCCCCTTACCTGCTCCCCACCAGCCCCTGGCAACCACTGATCTACTTTCAGTCTCTGTATCTATTCTGGACATTTCACAGGCTAAATGAACTCATACACCCTGACTTTTTGCCTCTAGTTTCTTTTGCTCTGTGTACGTATTCAAGGTTCAGGCACATTGTAGCGTGTGTCAGAACTTCCTTTGTTGTCATGACTGGATAGCACTCCATTCTGGTCAGACCACATTCTATATGTCCATTCATCCACGGCGGGATACATGGATTGTTCCCGTCTTTTAAGTAATGTGAATAACGTTGCTAGGAACAAGCAGGTACACGTATTTTCCTGAATACCTGTTTCCAGTTACTTGGGATATATTCCTAGGAGTGGAATTTCTGGTGATGTGGTAATTCTATGTTTAACTTTTGAGAAAGCACCAACTCTCTTCCCCAGCGGCTGCATCCCTTTACACTGCCACCAGCAACTTACTGGGGTTCCAATTTTGCGGTAACCCCCACCTTCACTTATCTTCTGTTTTTGCTCCCTTCCCCCAATTAGAGCCCGTCTCCTGGGCATCTTCCACTTTAAGGCAAAAAAAAAAAGAAAGACTGAGCGCCCTCCCTGTCTAGCCTCTGCCCTAGTCTCAGCCTCCACTCTGCCCCACCCCAAGAAAAACTGTAGAAAAAGACGCCCACACACCCTTTCTCCTTCTTACTTTATCTTCAACCTGTGGCACTGCTTTCGCCTCCATCACCCCCACGGTGTTAAAGCGCGGGTCTCGCTCTCGGGTTTTACGGGAAGCCTCGTGGCCTGGGCCCCGATGGTGCTCTTTTATTTGATTCACTCCTTCCTGAACTCTCCGGGTTTCCTTCTCATCCCTATGGTCGCTGCTTCCTTCCTAATTCTTCCTCACCCCCAGAAACCGCTAGTTATGGGGACACTCCCTCCTCCTCTCCAATCCAGGGACACCCACTGAGACAACTAAACTTCTCTCTCCAACGCACAGTCCGAGGCCTTCCTGATCTCTCCATGTGGGGGCCCCGCAGGTCCAGAGCTCTACTCCCAGTGGTACCCGCTCCGTCCTCCCCGCCTTCCCCATCTTCCTCCCCAGAATGGCGGGCTCCATCCTTCCGCAGTTCACCCCAGGTACCTCAGAGGCGCTCTTGCTTCCTCTTTCTCACGGCCACAGGAGATCGACTTTCCCCTCGAAACAAATAGAGAATCCGACCACTTCTCACCCCCTGCACGGCCCCACCCTGCACCAGCGCCATGATGCCCTTCCTGGACCAACATGATCGCCTCCAGGCTCCCACTTTGGTGCCCATCCACCGTAACAGTGTCCCCCCTCCACTATCATCAGAAACACCCTTCCCACTTTAGGGGGCTTTTGCCTTTATTGCTGCATCCTGTGCACCTAGAAAAGTGCCTAATACCTAGTATAATACCATTCAGCTATCTTTTTTTTTTTTGGACTTGGCTTTTGGGATCTTAGTTCCCCAACCAAGGATCCTACCCCAGTCCCCTGCAGTGGAAGCATGGAGTCCTCACCAGTGGACCACCAGGAAGTCCCCAACAAATATCTTTTTTTTTTTTTTTCTAATTGCATCAGTCTTAGTTGCAGCAAGAAGGCTCTTAATTCTGGAGCAGGGGCTCTAGAGTGCCTAGGCTTAGGGGATGGGGGAAGGAATGACCCCAAATGGGGAGGGAGTTTCCCTTTGGGGAGATAAAAATGCTTTGCAGCTAGATAGAGTTGAGGATCACACAACACTGCAAGTGTACTAAATGCATGGTAGACTTTAAAATTGTTTAGTCATTAAGCTGTGTCTGACTTTGTGACCCTATGGACTGTAGCCCACCAGGTTCCTCTGTCCATGGAATTTCCCAGGCAATAACAGTGGAGTGGGTTGCCATTTCCTTCTCCAGGGGATCTTCCCTGCCCAGGGGTCAAACCTGGGTCTCCTGAATTGACAGATGTATTCTTTTATCGCTGAGCCACCAGAGAAGCCCAGACTTTAAAATAGCTAATGGCTAATTTAACGCTATGTGAGTTTCCCTCAAGGTAAAAAGAGAGAAATGGTGAGAGCTGGAGAGATATATACAGACGCGCACACACACCCTGGACCCCCTCTCTATCTTCACCACTGCAGCCCCCACCCCACTCCATCCCTAGCTTCTCAGGCCCATCAGTATTCCCCAAGTGCCAGGACCCAGGCGCACCGACCATGTTCCCCTCCTTGTGGGCCCCCCTCCCTTTTCAACCTGGACCCTCCCTGGAGTATCCTGAAAGTGACTCACTGGGCTTGTTGCCAACAGGACAGGATGGGTAACTGGCAGCACACAGTGACCCTGCTCAAGAGAACAAAGGCCGCTAAAATCCAGGCCTGCTCATGCGAGACAGGTGTTTGTAACCATGGCTGCCCCAGTGTGCCAATGACAAAGCTGGCCCTCGGACAGCAAAGCCACTTGCCCACGGTCACTCAGCAGGCTCCAGTGGCCAGGAGTCACCCACCACAGCCTGCCCGTTCCCGGCCCTCTGTCCCCTTGGTGGCCCTGATGAACCAGGCCTCCCTGGCGTTCATGCCCTTGTGGGGTCACCACCTCTGCCCCTGACACACATCTGGGCTGACCTGAAACTCCACTGAATCAGCAGAGCACGGAGGAACTGGTGGCCCAGTTCTACGTCTGAGTGTTAGAAGCTCTGGGGGCTTCGGCTCTCTACTTTGGGGGAAGCCCGAGTTGTCAGAAAAGGACTTCGGTCATCCCCCTCGGGTCATCACATAGAAGGGCCAACTGGAGAAGCCACGCAGAGGGAGAGGTCCAGCTGTCCCAGGCACCCCCACCCACCTGTGCACCAGACATGACCCTGGTGCCGTCCAGTGACACAGTGACATCCAGCCAGTCCAGCCCCGAGATGCCAGCAGCCACCATTCATGGGAAAATAAAGAGACACTAGCCAGGTGAGAGAATATACCAGTGGGAGTTTGGGGCCGGTGGGTACAGAGTGGTTTGTGCCACTGATCACTGGAAACCCAGCTGACACCCGAGGAAGATCCAGACCTTAGACCTCATCAGCTCAGGTGGCGTCTGACATCAGCCTCGCACCCCCTGACCTGCCTCCATGGCCCACTCTGGCTGGCCACACCTGAACAAAAATGAAGGTGGAAAAAAAAAATCTTAAAAAAAAAAAAAGAAAATTCTACCCTCTGGCATAACTCCTTCCTGACAACCAGAAGCCCATCAGTGTTCCAGTTCTGCAGCATGAAACGTGGGCCCAGCTTGGGGGCTGGGGGTGCCCAGCGGGCACCAAGGGAAGGCCTTGTACCCCAGGAGGCTGGGCACCCTCTGCTCCACTGTTGATCAAGATCCCCTATCCTGGCTGCAGCCCACCTACCAAGCCCCCACAGCTGTCTGACAGAACTCGAGCCCCCAGCACGCTGCCTGAGGCCCAGACTTCAAATCCCATGGGTAACTGCCCAGTGGTCTAGTGGTTAAGACTCCACTTTCACTGCCAAGGGCGCAGGTTCAATCCCTGGTCAGGGAACGAAGATCCCTCAACCCTCGTTGTACAGACAAAACAAAACAAAAACAACCCATCTCCTATGGGAGCAGGGTCCCAAAGCTGAACTTTCATACCCCCAGGAAACTCTGTCCTCTCCCAGCATCTTGTCATCAGGGGCCAGCTCTCCGCCTGCTGGATATCTGAGCCTCAAGACACTGTGTGGGTACCTGGGTGCTTCCCCAGGCTACCAGGGCCCCGGCCACCCCATTAGGACATGAAAGAAACGAGTCAGGGAAGTCTGTCCTCATCACTCCACAGCTAGAGTATATTAAGCACACTTCCTGTATTCTTTTTTTTTTGGCTGCACCACATAGCCTGAGGGATTAGCTCCCTGACTAGGGTTTGAACCCACAGCCCGGGCAATGAAAGCTCAGAGTTGTAACCACTGGACTGCCAGGGAATTTCCCCTTTCTATAGTCTCAACACCCTGGCAGCTGGGGCCTCACTGCCCAGGAACGGACTGTCCCTCAAGGAGTAAGCGAGTTACTGGAGATAATTAACAAGTCACCAGTGACTTGTGCCTCTCGTGTGCATACCAACCAACCCAGAGCCACCATCCCCCTGCGCTGCTCATCCCTGGGGCCAGTGCAGTGTGACTGCCTGACGGTAAACTTTTCTCCTTTTTTGGCCACGCCACTCAGCATGCAGGATCTTAGTTCCCTACTCAGGGATCGAACCCATGCCCCTGCATTGGAAGCCTGGACCCTTAACCACTGGAAGTCCCTGACACTAAGCTTTCGATTGCTGACGTCCATCGTGAATGTTGTGAACAAACGCATCACCAGCTGCACAACACAGCTACTAGCCAAAGCATGCGGAATCTTCCCAGAGCCTGGATTGAACCCATGTCCCCTATACTGGCAGGCAGATTCTGGACCACCATGGAAGTCCTCCCCACTCTGATCTCAGTCGGGGGCCTGCCGTGTACCCTCCAGGACCTTCAGGACAAATCTTGTCCCTCAAAGTTCCTTGATGGCCAGGACTTCCCCAGCGGTCCAGTAGTTAAGATTCTGCGCTTCCAGTCCAGGGGTCATGCATTTGATTCCTTGTCGGGGAAGTTCTGCATCACGCAGAGTGCAGCCAAGTGGTTTTTCGGGAAGTATATCCCGCACTGGTCCAGCTGCCACACTGGCTCTGGTTGGGGAGCATCTGTCGGGGTCTCGCTGTAACAGGGCCCCAGCGGGTGCCCTAGGTGGTGCTCTCTGATAGCCTCGCTGTTGACAGGCTGAGACATTTATAACAGTCCGTGCCGACACCCCAGCTGCTGCTGCTGTTCAGTCACTCAGTCGTGTCCAACTCTTTGCGACCCCATGGACTGCAGCACACCAGGCTTCCCTGTCCTCCACTATCTCCCAGAGCTTGCTCAGATTCATGTCCAGAGTCAGTGATGTTATCTAACCATCTCATCCTCTGCTGCCTCCTTCTCCTTTTGCCCTCAACCTTTCCCAGCATCAGTCTTTTCCAATGAGTCGGCTCTTTGCATCAGGTGGCCAAAAGATTGAAGCTTTAGCTTCAGTATCAGTCTTTTCAGGCCTCAGCATGCCTGAATAATAATAAAACCTACATTTTGAAACAAGGTGGAGACCAACCGGGGGACATCCAGCTTCTGTCTCAAAGACAGGAAGCCGAAACGGATGGAGGCCCCCCAGCCAGCACTCCAGGAGGCACCGCCCAAGATCTGCTCCTCTCTGGGAATGCAAACTGTTCCCAGCCCCACCGTCCCCTGTCCTGATTCCAGGAGGCAGAGTGGCCAAGAGGGTGCCCAGGGCTGGGTCCCTGATTCCCACCCTCTATAGGCAGGCATTCCCCCACAGAGAAGGGGCTGCACAGAGCCCCCAGACCACCCAGGCAGAGGGAGACAGAGGCCCAAAGGCAGACAAAGGATGTGAACTAGCTTTAATCACTACTCTCAAACAGAGGTAGCAATAGTATCTGAGTAAGGGGGCCGCCCCAAGAGTGATCCAGGGCCAGCCCCTCAGTTCCAGCTATGGCATGTTCCCCATCCAGGCTCCTCGTGTCCAGGGGAGGATCCAGGCAACCCCAGCCTCCAGGGTCACCTATCCAGGAGCGCAGGTGCTTGGCACTGTGAGGACAGAAGAAGCCAGGTCTGGGGGCTGATGTGGTAGCAGCCACATGTGGGTCCCCTCTACCTGCCATACTTGGGGGACGTATGATGTGGGGGTGAGAGCACATGCTCAGAGCACCGAGGTCTTCTTCTCTGGCTGCAGTGACCCCTTCATGGACACCAGCAGTCCCAGCGGGGCCAGGCATCCCTGGGCACAAAGCCGGGACAACGCAAACAGGATGCCAGCAGCCAGACTGATGCTGAGCACCGCTGTGGGGAAAGAGAGAGGGGAGTGGGTAAGGGGGTACCGGGAGCCCCCCACATCCACCAAGCTCCTAACACACCAGAAAGGGAAGTATGTAGCTTGTCCATTCTCCAGGGCAGCTTCCAGGTGTGGGAATGGGGGCAGGAGCTGTTCATATTACCTACAGCTGCAATAATCCCATAAACATTTCGGTTTCCGGACTGAACGGAGTCCCAGTCCTCGATGGCGGTGACTGTGGCATTACTGAGGTAAGTGACATTCTCCAGGGTCACAGGAGTCCCCGTGGACATGGTCCTCCCCTCCTCGTGGGTCTTGGTTCCTGCAACAAGTCCAGGCATTCAGCAGCTGGGCAGGGAGCTCTGGGGCTGGAAGGATGAATGGGGGTCCTGGTGCCCCGGGATGAGGGAACCTGGGACTCACCCTCCAGCCCCAGACTGAGTGAGCAAGGCTGGTAAGCACTTGCTGCCCGAGTGCCCTCCTGCATTCCCATGGATATGCGGGCTCAGGCAGACACACATGTGCACCCTCCCAGCCTCGTCACACACTGGAATGTGTCATGCGTCCTGCTCTACTGACCAAGCCTCCCTGCCCCCATAGCCACACACCGCAGCCAAGCTCGTCGCTGTAGTCGGAACAGTCCCGGTGGCCATCGCAGAGCCACGTGCTTGGGATACACACACCATCCAGTGGGCAGCACAGCTCGCCTTCTGGGCAGGACTGGGGCCCGCAGTTGAGAAGATTCTTATTGTGGTCAGGGCAGTCATCCATGATGTCACAAGGGGAGGGGCTTCCATTGGGTACCTCAGTACCTGGGGGTACATGGTGAGTCAGGCCAAATACCCACCCAAGAGAGCACGGGTACTCCCCACCCCTCACCCCGCTGCGAGCCCCACCTTCCGGAGAACGACTGACCCTATAAGGTCTGCCCATCCCAAGGGCTCTGCCCTTCTATTAGCACCACCTTCCAACCAAGACCCCACTAACTTGCTGCCCTGCAAACCCATCTTTTAACCCAAAGATCCAGCCGGCCCTCCTTGAGGCCCCGCCCACCTCAGAGTTCCTTGCCTGAAACCCACACCCCTTCCACAAGCACCTCCTCTCATGGCCCCGAAAAGCCCCACCCCAGGGCATGGCCACTCACCACACTCTTCTTCATCACTGCCATCAGGGCAGTCCTGGTCAACGTCGCAACGCCAGATGAGGGGCAAGCAGCGGCCATCGCTCCGGCACTGGAAGTTGGTGGGCGGGCATGAGCCTGCGCTGGGGCCTGAGGAACGCACACAAGTGGGAGGTCTGGACCCTCAGCTAGGAGGACAGTGTCTCAAGCTGCGACCACCAGGAGAAAGCCAGGTCCCAGGAACTACACTGGTGGTCACCACCTTTGCTAAGGATGCACTGTGTGAGGGGCCTGGAGCCCAGCAGTTCACAGCCTCACCAAGAGCCCTACTGGTCAGATTCTACAGCCATGCCCATTCTACAGAAGACACACAGGAGAGGAAAGGCCTGAGGCTACAAGCTAGTGGCAGAGTCAGGGTTCAAACCCAGGTCTCACTGATCCTGGGGTCTTTACCAGGCTCCAAATGGCCAGATGGTCTCCCCAAGGGTCTCTCCAAGCTTGTGGTTAAACAGACTAGGGGAGGGGCCATCTCTGAACCTGGCCTGGCTCAGGCCCACCGTCAGGGTCAACAAGGCCTGTTATGTCCCAGCTATCCTTAGCAAAGGAGAAGACTCTTGAGAGTCCCCTGGACAGCATGGAGATCAAACCAGTCAATCCTAAAGGATTATCTGATTATCTCAACCCTGAATATTCATTGGAAGGACTGATGCTGAAGCTGAAGCTTCAATACTTTGGCCACCTGATATGAAGAGCCAACTCATTGGAAAAGACCCTGATACTAGGAAAGATTGAGGGCAGGAGGAGAAGGAGATGACAGAGGATGAGATGGTTGAATGGCATCATCGACTCAACGGACACGAGTTTGAGCAAACTCCAGGAGATGATGAAGGATAGGGAAGCCTGGCGTGCTGCAGTCCATGGGGCTGCAAAGAGTCAGACAAGACTGAGTGACTGAACAACAGCAACTTAGAAAGTGAGGCCTTGCGTAAAGGACCTGCTTGGCCACCATGGCTTGTTGACCCACCCACTGAATTCCTCCCAGAACTCTGACCACTTTCCCCATCCTGACTGTGCCACCTCTTCCCCAGGTTCCCCACCCCCATCTCCCTCAGACACCAGAGACCTGTCAGAGTCACACCATTAGGCCACCCACCCTTGCCTGCCCTTTGCTCAGCCTCTCACAGCCTACATCCTATATGTGGCCGGTAAGTCCTGACCAGCCCTGAACCGTTCCTGGACCTTGCTTCCTCCTACATTCCTCCTCTTCATCAAGCTCCCTCTGGCCTAGCCACCATGCTGCTGTGGCAAGAGGCCTGGCCCATTTCCACCTTTTGCCCTTGCCGTTCCCAGGCCCAGTACTCCCTCTCCTCCCTCCTCTCTGCATTTCCATGATTTCCTCTTCAGACTTCACGTCTCCAGCTTATTTCCTGGGAGGGGTCTCAGGTCCCTCTCAGAGACCCCTGAAGCCCAGTGTCTTAGAACAATGGCCCTTGAACTGGTACCTGTGTAAAGTGGACACTTAGTGATGGTCAGGACTGTGACCTTTTGACTGTAAACCCAGGGTACTGCCTGATGATAAATGGACACAGCTCACACAACGGTCTGGGCTGTATCCAGCTGAGATATGAGCCTTCCGGGACCCTGAGCAGGAGGGACATAGAAGGGCCTGGAAGCTGGGCCAGCAGACTGGAGTCTGAGGGACCGAGGAAGGGAGTGGCCTTTATAGCTTCCTCCTGGATGCAGCAGGGTGGGTGGCAAATACCTGGCTTGGCCCCAGCCTAGCTCTGTTCCATTTGATTCTGGTCCTCTTGCCCCTTCCACCTCTGCTCACAGGGGCAAAGTTGAGTAAAGCCCCACTCCAAGCTCCCACCCTCCACAGCCAGCCGGTCTGCAAGCTGGCCTCCAGGCCCAAATAACCTGTAGGCCCCACCGTCCCTGAGTTCTGTGGAATGGCCTGGAGCCGACTTCCTTCCCTTCCATGGGGATCCGAAAGCCTACAGCTCCCTCCCCAAGTCTTGCCCCTCTCCGTAGCAATCTCTGACCTCCCTCCCTGGAGACAGGCAGTGTGTGTGTTTGTCCTATAAAGTGGGCATCAGAGCAGAGCCAACCGGGCCCAAGGCCCGTGGTTTGGCGAGATTAGTGACTGCCCCTCCCAACCTCAGTTTCCCGACCTGGGAAAGGGGCCACGCTAGGAGTCCCTACCTCAGGGTGCTGAAGGAAAGAGACTGCTTGGGTGTAAAGAGCCTGAGCTTGGTTAATGTCTTGATCCTTGAAGGCAGGAGGAACACTTAGCTTGAAAAGGCAGGAGTAAGAAGGGGAACCAGATAAGACAGGACCCGCGGGTGTGTGAATCTGAGTCTACAGCTGAAAGTCGGGGGCACCAGTGTGCACAGGGAGGTCATTCTAACCTGTCCCACTACCTCTAGGAACCTCTGAGAGAGCCACCTCACTGAGGCCAGGGCAAACGTGTCCTAGGGCCTGGGGTGCCAGGGAAGATCCTTCTTTCTCTCATAAGTCCAGAGAAGGAAGGTGCAGAGGTTGAGAGGGCGGGAGATGGTCGCCGAGGAAACTCAGACAAATCGCCCCGGGAAGCAGGCGCCAGATAACCAGCCGCGTTAAGGTTGGAGGTCGGACAACCAGAGTCTGTAAAGAACTTTCCTGCTTGTGCTGGGGTGAAGGGCAGCTTGGAGGTGACAATGAGGCACGACAAAGCAGAGCAGGTGCGGGGTGTGAGAGGGCCGAAGCAGGGCAGTTAAAGGCAGGCACAGCAACCCGGGCAAAGAGTCCACCACTGGGGAAGGCTCTTTCAAGGGCTAGGCTCCCCTAGACCCAAGTGCGGAGGGAGTGTCCTGGACAGACTTGCGGCGTAGCCAATGGTGAAGCGCTGCTGGCGGGCGAGGGCGGAGCTAGACTGCAGTGGGAGAGGGCTCGCGGGCTGCAAGTTCACTCACCTGGGGCCTGGGTCGGGGACCAGGTCTGGATCGGAGTCGGGGCGATCTCCAGGCACAACCCGAAGCAGAGAAGTACCCGCAGCCCCAGGCCTAGGGCCGCAGCACGCCGCGCTAGACCCCAAGCCACCCAACCGTTCATCGTACCACCCCAGCTCAGCGCCGGCTGGGTCCACGCGCACTCCCGGCCTCTCTCTTATCCTCGTGCACGCCTGCGCACATACCCGGGGGGCGGGGCCCACACCCGGGGCGGGGCCTACGGCCAGAGTTCCCGCTGCAGCCCCGGGGTTTGAGTACCGTAAGTGTCCGAATACCAGGGAACCCCCGATTTGAGAGTCTTCCCCTGTTTTCCCAGAGACAGACATATCGAAAGGTATGGGGCCTATTTGAAATTAGAAACCTCTGGAGATGCAAATGAACTCGTACTGACAAGTATTGTCATCTTACGATAACGTTCCACATGCACCAAATGTTCTGCCTAATTATCTTAGGAATGCCTCATCCCCTCCCTGCTCCTGCTTCTTTCGAGCGCCCGAGCTTATTATATATTTTATTTACTAATAGTACTTTGATTTATTGATTCCCCACTAGATGTCAGACCCAGGAGAGCAGGAATGCTGTGTTGCTCCTTGTATCCCCAACGCCTGGAGCAGAGCCTGATAAATCAACGAAACGTCAATTCTTGGCTTTCATTCTGGGTGCTCTGTCCCTAGCCCCAGGATGTTCTCACTACCTCCTAATCCTCACAGACTTCACAGGGCGGGTCTTACACTTTATTTCGGAAGCAAAACAAGCGAAAGTAGCCTCGGCTTTCTCTTCTCACGCACACCCCTTAGGCACACAAAATTCAAACTTACAGGTTTTCTACCCAGCTGCTGTGTTTTCTTCTTGACTATAAAAGCTTTTACCCGCAGCTCTGTCCTCAGCAGAAGCAGCGCTACTGCACAGCAGGCCCCCAGGCAAGTCGCCATCCTTAGCTGTGCGTGTTTCCTGTGAAGCAACACTAACGTGTCCAGATTTTCACAGCAGGGGCTCTACTTGCAGGTTGACGACATGCTTACTATTGAAAACGTTGGCGATGGGCTTTCCTGGTGGCTTAGTGGTAAAGTATCCACCCACCAA
Organism: Bos indicus x Bos taurus; assembly: GCF_003369695.1. NCBI lineage: Eukaryota > Metazoa > Chordata > Mammalia > Artiodactyla > Bovidae > Bos > Bos indicus x Bos taurus. The sequence goes on along the minus strand of NC_040082.1, from coordinate 93,573,131 downwards.
TTCAGGAGACACTTATTCCATCCCTGATCTGACAAGATACCATGTGCCCTCAGGCAACTAAGCCTGTGCACCGCAACTGCTGAGCCTGTGCTCTAGAGCCCAAGAGCCCCAACTACTGAAGCTCTAGAGCCCTTGCTCCACAACAGGAGCAACTACCCCAGTGAGAAGCCTATGCACCCCCAACTGGAGAAAAGCCCTCCTAGCAACAAAGACCCAGGACAGCCAAAAATAAAAATTAAAAATAATGTGTCATATAAAATGGTGACTTAAAAAAAAAGTTGGAGATTATAGCCATGTGAGTGTGTGTGTGTGCTCAGAATAATCTCCAATTCCCAGGAGAAATTGGGTAAGAGACAAAGAGGCAGTGGTGCAAATGCAGATGGGAAGGGCAGCAAGCACGACTGCCTGAGGGAGGGGAGAGGAAGGAAGTGTCCCGCAGCACCACCTGTGGGGCTTGGCATCTTGGTGAGGTTGGCCTCTGGGATCCAGGGAGAAGCATTGAAGAAGCTGTGGGTTACCCAGCTGGCAATGTGTAGTCGTTGAACACAGACTCCTCAGCAGCTAGGTTCAGGGTCAGCTCTCAGGGAGCCTGAGAGAGTTCTTGGTCTCGCCACACCTGTTCTTCTTTCACTGTGACCTCACAGGGACTCCCCAGGTGGCTCTAGTGGTAAAGAACCCACCTGCCAATACAGGAGACTGAAGACGTTGAGTTTGATCCCTGGGTTGGGAAGATCCCCTGGAAACGAGAACGGCAACCCACTCCAGTATTCTTGCCTGGAAAAAACCCATAGCCTTGACTAGATGGACCTTTGTTGGCAAAGTAATGTCTCTGCTTTTTGAAATGCTGTCTAGGTTGGTCATAATTTTCCTTCCAAGGAGTAAGCATCTTTTAATTTCATGGCTGCAATCACCATCTGCAGTGATTTTGGAGCCCCCCAAAATAAAGCCTGCTTCCACTGTTTCTCCATCTGTTTGCCATGAAGTGATGGGACCAGATGCCGCAATTTAATTTTCTGAACGTTGAGCTTAAAGCCAACGTTTTCATTCTCCTCTTTCACTTTCATCAAGAGGCTCTTTAGTTCTGCACTTTCTGCCGTAAGGGTGGTATCATCTACATATCTGAGGTTATTGATATTTCTCCCAGGAATCTTGATTCCAGCTTGTGCTTCATCCAGCCCAGTATTTCTCATGATGTACTCTGCTGCTGCAGACTAAGTCACTTCAGTCATGTCTGACTCTGTGCGACCCCATAGACGGCAGCCCACCAGGCTCCCCTGTCCCTGGGCTTCTCCAGGCACACTCTGCATATAGGTTAAATAAGCATGGTGACAATATACAGCCTTGATGTACTCCTTTTCTTATTTGGAACCAGTCTGTTGTTCCATGTCCAGTTCTGTTGCTTCCTGACCTGCATACACAGCACGTATCTGGCACACAGGATGAGCTCAAGACGTCAGACCTCTTCCCTACTGCATTCCCTTGCCAAATTTCAAGTCTAGGTTATAACACATTTCTTTTTTCTTATTGGCTTACAATTTATTTTCTCAAAATTCTGATAAGTTCAAGATCATGGTGCCAGAATAGTCATCCTCATTGATAACCATCTTTTCACTGCAACCTCACTTGGCAGACTGGGTCATTAACTTTATTCAGAAACCTTCAATGGCACATCTCATCCAGGGTTATTAAGTTCTTTGGTGTTACCTCCTTATTACCTCTGCACACTTTGCCCAGTCTTCTCCCTCCTGATCTTTCTAAATTCGATTTCATTCTTTGCTCAAACCAGAATCCCACCTCTTCCAGGAAGCCTTCCCAGGGGTTTTTTCCTCCTGATAATCATTTAGCATTTGTACTACCCACTCTTGGAGCATTTATACCTTCCCCTATGACTGTGACCTTTTCCCTCCTTGCTCCAAGCTTCCAGAGGGTGAGGCAGCCTCAACACTATCCTGGCACACAGCTGGACATCACCCACTGACAGGTTTTGGGGGTTCTTCCATGGGCACTCACAACCCTGCCACACTGGAGGGCACTGTGTGGCCCCCCCTTCGCACCTGTGACCAGATGAAGGCCACTGCCTTTTCGGCTTTCACCCCCTAATCATGCCTCTGTGGGAAGAAGCCCTTTCCTCTCCTAAGCTAACTCCGCCCCACACCCCCAGGCCTGCACAGTAAAGTTTCTGGTTCAGGGAGGCCTTTCTGCAAGGGCCCTGGTGGGAGGTTCTGGTGAACATCCACAGTAGAGTGGCTGGGGCGGGGAATGGGGGTGGGGGAGGCATCTCTTAGGAGAGGGAAGTGAGCAGGTTTTGTTCCCCCACCACCATCCTTTACAGTGAATGCCCCCTAAACACCCTGGAACCCACTCCACCGCTCTGAAGGGTGGAGCCAGGCCCTCAAGGAAGGGACGGTGACATCTCCATGCCCAGTAAGAGCATGTCACCCTAGAACTCCAGAGCCATTCTCCTGCCCTGTTCCGGCGCGCTCACGGGGTTCAGAGATTCAGGATACAGCAACAAGAATGCCCTGGCAGTCCAGTGGTTAGAACCTGGCGTTTTCACCGCTGGGGTCTGGGTGCAACCCCTAGTCAGGGAAACTAAGATTCCACAAGATGTGTGGTGTGGCTAGAAAAGAAAAAAAGAAGAGATGTGGCACCAACTTCACCCTGAAGTCCAAGTAAGCCCATATGTCCTTTCAAAAGTAAAAACAAGCGATTCTTGGGAGCACAATATATAATTTTTATAAATGAGGTCACGTTCTGCCCAGAGGGAATCAAGGAGTCCAAGGAGGAAGAAGCACTCTGGTGGCCCTGAGGGCTCAGCCTGGCGCCCCCAGCCAGTCACAGGTAAGGCTCATCCTGGGACAGCTCCCACCTCTTTATGGGAGGAGCCGGTGACACAGCCTTCTTCTCAGAGGCTGCTACAGCTGAGCTGGAAAATGAAGAGAGACTTGAGTCAGCAGTGGGGAGCAACCTGAGGGAGCACCCCCATGAGGTAGCAACATATCTGCTGAAACCAGAGATGTGGAGGCCAGATTGCAGGGTGTTTCAGAATGCACAGGCTTCTCTAGTGGGGTTCCCCAAAGGGGCAGCTGACCACTTTCTGCCCCCAAGCAGTAAGACTGTCCTGGTTCCTGGTCTCAGAAATAGTGTGAAATGCTGGACTCTTCCTCCAGCATCCCTTCCCACTGGCCCCCGCCTCCCGCTGCCCCAGGGCAGGACACTGGCTCCAGAAGGGCCAAGCAATCAGATGACCCATGTCCCCAGCAACTCCTCCCCTCGGATTCTGAGCACCTACTACATGGCAGGCACTGTATGCAGGAAGCGCTAATGACATGAGGGCCAGCCAGTCTACTGGGGCTGAGTTAATACGTAGTCAAAAATGACCTTTTGGTCCAGGGTAAGGCCTAAGGAGACACTGTGCAGCAGATCTAAGGCAGGGACCCACCCGGCCCCTGGGGTTCCAGGGCCTCCCCTCCTCCCTTCCCCCACCTGAAGGAAGTTGAAGAGGTAGAAAGCAGCCTCCCTGGGAAATGCAGACACCCTGGGGGCAGGTGAAGCGGTGAGGGGGAGTGGGGCAGCCTGCCAGTCTGGGGATGGGCTCTGGTGAATCTGAAGACCGCAACACGGGCCATTCATTCACTGAGTTCTAAGCCACTTGGCAGGCCCGGCCGCATCACCTTACCAATCTCATCACACTGCAAGCCCACCAACCCCATCTTACAAAGCAGCAGCTGAGGCTCAAGAAGGCCAAAAGACTGGTCCAAAAGACTGGTCCAGGACCACAAGGTGAATCAGCTGCAGAGCCCAGATACCACTGGGAGGGACGGGACAAAATGCTGTGAAATTGCACTTCTGCCACCCACGATCTGTGTGACCTACGCAGAGCACCTGGCCTCAATTTCTTTTTCTCCAACAGAGGTCATCACTGCCTAACTTGTAGAATTATTAAGAGGTAGACGTGCCACTGACTCCATTCTAAGAGCTTACAAATAGTTCATTATGTGAATTAAGCCTCGTAATGACTCTGCTATAGACATTGTTTGTTTCCACACAAAATCCATACGTTAAAATCCTATGCCTCAGTGTGACAGCGTTAGGAGGTGGAGCCTTTGGGAGATGACTAAGGTGGAGCCCTTATAAGAGACCCTTCAGACCCCTGACCCCTTCCCCCATGTGAGGACATGGCAAAAAGATACCACCTAGAACCCAGGAAAGCACCCTCACCAGACACTGAAGCTGCTGGGGCCTTTTACTTGGACTTTCTAGCTTCCAGAACCATGAGAAGCAGTTTTCTGTTGTTTATAAGCCACCTGGTCTGTGGGATCCCGTCCTAGCAGAACCCTTAAGTAAACACCACTACTCCTCCTATTTAACTAAGAGACACTGCCTAAGGCCAGGGACCAAAGTGGGTTTTGAGAGGTCTGAGGTTTACACAATTCTCTCTCAAGAAGGACATAAAATTACAAAAACAACAATGCCTGGGCTTCTTCCAAAGCCCTTGAAGGCCCCATAAAGCTTCCTCTGCTTTGCAGGAAACCCACCCCAGGCTGGGTGGGGATTTATTTGCTCCTCAGATGAAAAGCCCCCGGCAGGACATTTCCTGCCACAGCTGATGCTAGACAGACTTGCGAACTTCAAAAGCACAAGCAGGATAGAGGGGTGGTCTCAGAAGGGGCACTGAGGCGTCCTCACCTCTCTGCGGGCTTGCCTGCCACCAGCACCTTCTGCGAAGACATGACAATCGAGGGCGGCATGGCTTCCCGGCGGCCATCGCGAGTACAGTAGTAATTGTTGGAGAGTTTGTGGCTGGGGCCCACGGGGAGCTTGGGAGGAGGCTGAGTTCTGAGAAGAAAAAACATGGGCACTAAAGCAAAGTGACAGTTGTTCTCTCTGCACGGCTGGGCTGCAGCATGGGCCCATCACCTCAGTCACAAGGCCTGGCGTAGGCAGCCACTGGAATGTGCTGGCGGCCAGGGGTATCCCTTGATACACTGCTGGTGGCACAGGCCTGGGGAAGGGCCAGGGCCCAGAAGCTGGTGGAAGCCCCGGCACTGGATGTGACGGTGCTGGGAGGCGAGTTGTGGGTCTGCCCTAGAAGTGGAAGGCATGGAGGAGCCTTTTGTGAGGGAGGCCTGTTCCCACCCCAGAGCTTGGCCAGAGCTTGGCAGCAGGCTTCATTTCCACCCGCAGGTTCTCAGGAAATGAAAAGGCTCTGTCCACTACCTGTCAAGCAGGCGTGGTCAGCAAACCAACCCTGGGGGAACAGCCGCAGACTCCGCTCATTCTTAGGGGCCTTGTCCCCAGGGGCCAGCCTGCAGAACCTCTGGGCTTGCAGTTCTTTCAGAAGCTCTCTGAAGAACTCTACAGAAGTGAAAGGAATTCTCCAGGCAAGATAGTGAAGTGGGTAGAACCAAACCTGGGTCTCCTGAATGGCAGGCAGATTCTTTAACATCTGAGCCACCAGGGAAGCCCAGGAGATCAGTGCTTATTACTCAGAGCAATTTATCCTCTGAGGTTTCTGCTGCCACCTCGTGGCCGCTGACCCCAGAAGAAGGGTAAACAGAGCTCATTCCTCACTTGGGTTAAAGAAATATACAAAGTTTGAGGCCTGAAAAGGAATCGCTAATCTCGCTAACCCCATGGAAAAGAAATGCAAAAAAGCAAAATGGCTGTCTGAGGAGGCCTTACAAATAGCTGTGAAAAGAAGAGAAGTGAAAAGCAAAGGAGAAAAGGAAAGATATAAGCATCTGAATGCAGAGTTCCAAAGAAGAGCAAGGGGAGATAAGAAAGCCTTCCTCAGCGATCGATGCAAAGAAATAGAGGAAAACAACAGAATGGGAAAGACTAGAGATCTCTTCAAGAAAATTAGAGATACCAAGGGAACATTTCATGCAAAGACAGGCTCGATAAAGGACAGAAATGGTATGGACCTAACAAAAGCAGAAGATATTAAGAAGAGGTGGCAAGAATACACAGAAGAACTGTACAAAAAAGATCTTCACGACCAAGATAATCACAATGGTGTGATCAGTCATCTAGCCAGACATCCTGGAATGTGAAGTCAAGTGGGCCTTAGAAAGCATCACTACGAACAAAGCTAGTGAAGGTGATGGAATTCCAGTTGAGCTATTTCAAATCCTGAAAGATGATGCTATGAAAGTGCTGCACTCAATATTCCAGCAAATTTGGAAAACTCAGCAGTGGCCACAGGACTAGAAAATTGTCAGTTTTCATTCCAATCCCAAAGAAAGGCAATGTCAAAGAATGCTCAAACTACTGCACAATTGCACTCATCTCACACACTAGTAAAGCAATGCTCAAAATTCTCCAAGCCAGGCTTTAGCAATACGTGAACCGTGAACTTCCAGATGTCCAAGCTGGTTTTAGAAAAGGCAGAGGAACCAGAGGTCAAATTGCCAACATCCGCAGGATCATCGACAAAGCAAGAGAGTTCCAGAAAAACATCTATTTCTGCTTTATTGACTATGCCAACACCTTTGTGTGGATCACAATAAACTGTGGAAAATTCTGAAAAAGATGGGAATACCAGACCACCTTACCTGTCTCTTGAGAAACCTATATGCAAGTCAGGAAGCAACAGTTAGAACTGGACATGGAACAACAGACTGGTTCCAAATTGGGAAAGGAGTATGTCAAGGCTGTATATTGTCGCCCTGCTTATTTAACTTCTATGCAGAGTACATCATGAGAAACGCTGGGCTGGAAGAAGCACAAGCTGGAATCAAGATTGCCAGGAGAAATATCAATAACCTCAGGTATGCAGATGACACCACCCTTATGGCAGAAAGTGAAGAGGAGCTAAAAAGCCTCTTGATGAAAGTGAAAAAGCAGTGGAAAAGTTGGCTTAAAGCTCAACATTCAGAAAACTAAGATCATGCCATCTGGTCCCATCACTTCATGGGAAATAGATGGGGAAACAGTGGAAACAGTGACAGACTTTATTTTGGGGGGCTCCAAAATCACTGCAGATGGTGACTGCAGCCATGAAATTAAAAGACGTTTACTCCTTGGAAGGAAAGTTATGACCAACCTAGATAGCATATTCAAAAGCAGAGACATTACTTTGCCAACAAAGGTCTGTCTAGTCAAGGGTATGGTTTTTCCACTGGTCATGTATGGATGTGAGAGTTGGACTGTGAAGAAAGCTGAGCACTGAAGAATTGATGCTTTTGAACTGTGGTGTTGAAGACTCTTGAGTCCCTTGGACTGCAAGGAGATCCAACCGGTCCCTTCTAAAGGAGATCAGTCCTGGGTGTTCATTGGAAGGACTGACGCTTAAGCTGAAACTCCAATACTTCGGCCACCTGATGCAGAGTTGACTCATTGCAAAAGACTCTGATGCTGGGAAGGACTGGGGGCAGGAGGAGAAGGGGACGACAGAGGATGAGATGGCTGGATGGCATCACCGACTGGATGGACTTGAGTTTGAGTGAACTCTGGGAGTTGGTGATGGACAGGGAGGCCTGGAGTGCTGCGATTCATGGGGTTGCAAAGAGTCGGACACGAATGAGCTACTTAACTGAACTGAACTGAATCTCGCTAGCAAAAGATGTTAACAACAACAAAAAAAATCACTAACAAAAGATGAGCTTTCCTAGAAACTGTTGCAGAGAGGGAGGGCAGAAAAGAAAGAAAAATCATAAAAGGATCAGGTTTTCATTCACTGGGGTTTTACCAACTTTTTCCTGATAACCCCAGTATTTAAATTTTTCTTAAAACAAGTGATAGTTATGTATCGAGTGGGGAAAAAAATACAGAAAAAACAAAGTTTAAAAACTTAATATTAAAGGACTTCCTTGGTGGTCCTGTGGCTAAGCTCCTTGCTCCCAATGCAGGGGCCCAGATTCAATCCCTGATCGAGGAACTAGATCCCACAGACTGCAACCAAAGATCCTGCACGCCAAAACAAAGACCCGGTACAGCCAAATGATAAATATTTAAAAGAAAAAAAAAAGAAGCAACATCCTGTGTTGAAGTTAGAGTCTGCCTAATCCCTAGAGTGCAAAGAAGACCCTCTGCTGGGTATGGATCTATAGAAAACAAGCACGAGCAGTGTGCTCAGTCATGTCTGACTCTTCAGGACCCCATGGACTGCAGCCCACCAGGCTCCTCTGTCCACAAAATTTTCCAGATAAGAATATTAGAGCAGGTTACCATTTCCTTCTCTGGGGATCTTCCTGACTCAAGAATTGAACCCGAGTCTCCTACATCTCCTGCACTGGCAGGCAGATTCTTTACTACTGAGCCACCTGGGAAGCCCCAGAAAACAAGCACAGAAAGGGTAAAAAGAACCGTGACCAACTGAAAAGGCCCAAAGGAAGCACCAGGGGGCACCATTATCCTTTAAAAAAAAAAAAAAGTTGAAAATTTTACAAAACTGTTTCCTCAACTGGGCTACCAGTTTTCCTAGGACAGAAAAATACTTTAAAACTTGATATCTGGAATCAGTCACAACATAGAGATATTCACATAGATTTGGTTATTTTAAGGCTATTGTTTTTCCTTTCCTGCTAGTCCTCCCTGGCTGCCTTACCTCTGCCTGTGACATACACACACACACATATAATACACACACACACACACACACACACATATGCCACTATTCCCCATTCTTCAAAGTTTTTCAGCCACACTAGTCTTCTTCCTATGTCTGGCTCTGTTGGGCTGCACAGCCTTGGCACTTACTGCTCCCTCTGTCTGGAATGTTGTTTTAATCATTATCCTTTGGCATTTCAGCTGACTCCAAATCCAATCCCTGAGACCTTTCCTGATCACTTAACCTGAGGTAGCCACTCTCCATCTGGTCCGTTTTGTTTCCTCTTCAGAGCATTCTAAAACGGTGTTTTTTACTTGCTGTGTTTATTTCCCTACTATGCTATGTCTCTGCCTCCTCCCTGGGATATAAGCTCCAAGAAAGGAATGAGAACTTTTCTAGTTCCCCTAGGACTCCCAACGGCTGAGGACAGAGCCCGGCCTTGTAAATGTCAACTAATTTTTGGACTCGAGTTAGAAATCAAAGACACTTCTGGGTTCAAATTCCGGCTGTCAATTTCTGGCTTCTGAGTGATTTTAAGCAAATGATTTCGTTTCTCTGAGTCTCAAATATTTTCATACGTAGCTTGGGGATGATAATACTGTCAGGACCACACTGGAGGCTGCAAATCACAGAAAATTCCCACTCAGAATTCACGCCCCATCTGGTTGTGCAGAAGCACCACAATGTCTGAAACAGCGCAGCAAGATGAAAGGCAAACCTCTGCCTTCACAGCCAGCTAAGGGACTGGAGCCAGGATCTCGGCCCAGCGTTTCAGGGGTCTAAAAGAACAGGGGTTTGGGGTTTTGATAGACGGAGGGCAGGATTGCGGTCTGGGCAGCGAGCGGGGTTTGCTCACCGTTTGGAGATCTCCTGGTAGCGCAGCTGCAGTTTCGCCTGCAAGTCTCGCTGTGGGAGAAAGGATGGAGATCAGTCCCCAGCGCACCCCAGAAGAGAAAACCAGCTAACGGGCATTCCCGCACAGGACAAATTAAGAGAAAGGTGGGACATGTGTCTTTGAGGACAGGATACGGGCCCTGGAGGTGAACAGGGGAGCTGCGGCCCGGAACAAGATCCCGAAGCTAATAAGGTACGGGCCTAGGGAGACCCCAGGCCTGAGGGGTACCACAGCCAACGGCTGGGGAGGGTGTCCTGGGTTGAAGGGGTCACGAGTTCGGGGTTCCAGGCTGAGGAGAATTCCCTACTTAGGGGAATCTCGGCACTAATGGCCTCAGCCCCAGAGATGCAAAAAGGAGGTGAGTAGTGGGAGCGGGTCAGGGCGCGCAGAGCTTGCAGCATCCACAGCCCCTTCCCGCCCCGCCCCGCGCACCCCGGATGCCCAGTTCCGAAGCCACTGGATGAAACGGGTAGCGGACGCCATCTTTCACCGGCGCTGAAGGGCGCCGGTGACGTCTCTACTGCAGGGACTGCTGGGAACATGGCGTACGGTCTCGCGAGAGCGGGAATGGGCGGAGCTAGGGAGTCGTATAAATACTCTCTCCGAAACACGTGACTCCTCTCCGCCCGACCGCCGCCGCGCCGCCATCATGGACACGAGCCGTGTGCAGCCCATCAAGCTTGCCAGGGTGAGGCGGAGGCCCCGTTTTGAGGGCCCAGATGAGGGAGGAGGGAGTAAGGGAACCGGGTGGGCTAGATCTGATTCCAGTTTCTTCCCCCAAGGTCACCAAGGTGTTGGGCAGGACCGGTTCTCAGGGACAGTGCACGCAGGTGAGCGGGGGAGGCGGGGAGCGGGGGGATGTTTGCGGGGTGGGGCTTCTAAAGTTTGAATCTCGAGGATAATTTCTGTGCCCCGGGTTTTGTTCCCTGGTATCTGGGAACCGATACGTTCCCTATTTCCCGGGGCTTACAGAAGGTCGAGGGTCGGAACTTAGGCAAGGCCCTGCCCACTGGATCTGGGCTCTGGCGATCTCATTCCCCGTGTTCTGACATAGTTCGTTGTCCTGGTTCAGCCTGTGCCAACGACCACAGTGGCTCCATGCTCTCACGACAACCCCCAGTTGTCTCCCCTGGTGGCGTCTTCTGGCGCTCGGGAGCTTTGTTCTCCACGCCTTGGCCCCTCTCCGGCTTGTCTCCTATCCCAGTCCTGCCTTCCCAGCCTCAGCCCCTTTTAAGTGTCTCGAAGCAGAAACGTTCTCTGGATCGACATCAGCCGCTTATCCCACGGATCCTATTCTCAACCGACTCTGACTTCTTCCCGTCCTTCCTGTGGGCCCCGTAGGTGCGCGTAGAATTCATGGACGACACGAGCCGCTCCATCATCCGAAACGTGAAAGGCCCCGTGCGCGAGGGCGACGTGCTCACCCTGTTGGAGTCAGAGCGAGAGGCTCGGAGGCTGCGCTGAACTTGTGACTGGTGAGTGCACAAGTGGAGTGGGAAATTGAGCAGCTCCTTGTTAGACCCTTGCCTGGGGGTGGGGAGATTTCGTCAGGGCTCAAGGATCAAGGGCTGTTGGTCGGGGTCTGCTGAAGTTAGCAAGATGGGGGAGGGAGTTTCCCTGTTTGGGGTGGGGGCACCTTGTCAGCATTTCAACGCTTTGGTTTGTTTACAGGGTGCTGGATGTCTGGGTTGTCGCCTTGGCCCACCAGGATGATCTGCTGTTAATAAAGTGTTTGTATCGTATGTAAACCTGAGGTTTTGTCTGGGTTGTCATTAGATTTCCAAAATCCTTCTGTGGGGCCCCCAGGTGGTCACTGACCCAGTGTACTCTGAAAATGGGGGGTGTTCGCCAACAAGGCATTTTCTTTGTGAGGCGGGAGAACCATGTGTCTATGTACACCTCCAAAACAGGACAAGATGAGTTAGGAAGGTTTTATTAGGTAAGAAGCCTGGAGGAATGGGTAGACTAGGGGCTGTGTCACTCCCTCAGCTGCCTCCTCACCCTGTGTGGTTCAAGCTGAGCCTCTGACCACAGACCTCTGCCCAGAGATCAAGACCTGACTCCGCCTCCCCGACCCAGATGTGTTAGGCCAGTCACTGGGGCAGGGGGTCCTCTCCACTGTCACTGCAGCCTCCTTCACCAGGCGTGGCCGTGGATGAATCAGGGGACAGCTGGTGAGAGAGGTGGGGGGGAGGTTCCTGTCAGTCTCCGGCAGACAGGACACTGGGTTTCAGCCCCCCTTAACACTCAGAGATGCTTAAGCTACTGGAGGTCACTTGTTTTCACCGACCCTAAGTGGAACCCCCCCTTGCACAGTAGAGCCAGGCTGCCAGGATTTGAATCCAGCCTCTGTCCCATCTGACCTGGAAGAGGCACTTGACCTCTGTGGTTCTTTTCCCACACATGTACAGGAGAGTGCAGGAAGGGGAGACTGGTAGGGCAAGTTTAATTAGGAAAATGCTGGCACTTTTGCTTATAAGCACCTCCCTTTTGGGGACAGACTGAATCCTCTTGCCCTGCTCCCTAACTCTAAAGCGAAAGTGTTAGTGACTCACTTGCTCAGTCATCTCCAGCTCCCTGCAACCCCATTGATTGTGCCTGCCAGGCTTTTTTATCTATGGGATCTCCAGGCAAGAGGACTAACTCCAAAGGATGCTTTTATTCCTTTGCTCTGGGCCTGTAATGGGAGTCCACAGACATGATGGTCTGAGCTAGGTCTAACAGCTCTTGTCTGACCTTAGGGCAAGCCCCCCTGGAGGCCTCAGGCTCATGACCTTCACTTTACATGTGAAAGTGTGTCTAACCCTTGGGGTGTTCTGAAGATTGAACATCAGACCCAGGTTCCTGCCACCCAGTGCTCCCTCTGTGGGTGCACAAAGAAAAGCCCCTTTTCTGGGAGCACACTTGGTATCCTTGAGCTGTGCAGCTGGTAAACTCCATTTCTGCAGGATGGGGTCGCACTCACCTGGGAGCCAGGCTGGCCTGAGCTCAGGTGGGCATGCAGCAGAGCGGCCACCTCGTCCTGCTCAGCCTCCAAGGCAATGGCCAGGGCACTGGTGCCCTCCTGAGGGATCATAGAGACAGTCAGGTCCCTGAATCAAGGCACTACTACCCCACACCAGCCCCATGGTGGCTCACGTTGTCCAGGAGGGCAGGGTCACAGCCTGGCTGGGCCAGCAGCAACCGCACAGTGTCTAGGCGCCCATACTCGCTGGCGCACATCAGTGCCGTGGCCCCGTCTGCATCTTGCACGTTCACGTCTGCCCCGCATTCCAGCAGGGCAGCTACCATGTCCTGGCGGCCGTGGCTGATGGCCAGCATGAGGGCTGTCTGTCCTGTCTGGGGAGAGGGAAAGAAGGGGACAGGGCTGGTGTGGGCTCTGCAGGAAAGGGAGGGGGGTCTCAGAGACTTGGCTCCGGAAGTGAAAGTGCCACCTGGACTCAACCAGGGAGGAGGCATCTATGCACCTGGCTGGCCTTGGCGTTAACGTTGCCCATTTGAAAGAGTCTCTGGACCACAGCCATGTCCTCCTCTCGCCCCACAGAAGTAAGTGCCGCCAACATGAGGGCAGAGTAGCCAGCTCGATTCTGGTGGTCAATCTTGCAGACCCCTAGGAAAGCGAAGAGGCATCAGTTCAAGAAGCCGACACCTAAATTTGTCCACTCCCCTCCAAGCATCAAGTTCACCATCTGTTTAGCCAGCTTGGTCACTGAGGGTCATGCATGATTTTACTTGTTCCTCTGCCTTACAAGGCTCTTCCCTCTCCAGGAGCCATGTGGCCCTTCTCACCTTTAGAGTTCTGTTTCCATCTCACTGAAAGGTTTCCTCACCTCCCTATTACAAACAGGTTTGGAGACTTGGTTCTGTCCAAACCATCGTATCCCCCAGTACCTAGAGCAATACCTCCCACTAATTGTTCAGTCACTCAGTCGTATCTGACTGCAACCCCATGGACTGCAGCACACCATGCCTCCCTGTCCTTCACTGTTTTCTGGAGTTTGCTCAAGTTCATGTCCATTGAATTGGTGATGCCATCCAACCATCTCATCCTCTGTTGCCCTCTTCCACCTTCAATGTTTCCCAGCATCAGGGTCTTTTCCAATGAGCTGGTTCTTCGCATCAGGTGGCCAGAATACTGGAGCTTCAGCATCAGTCCTTCCAATGAATAGTCAAGGTTGATTTCCTATAGGATTGACTGGTTTGATCTCCTTGCAGTCCAAGGGACTCTGAGTCTTCAACACCACAGTTGGAAAGCATCAATAAAAGGACTACTGTCCACAAAGCCACCATTGTTAGTTCCCCAGAGAACTGTCAGCTGGGCCCCCCTGGTGTCCCAACTCCATTCCAGTTTCCACACAGCAGCCAGAACAAATCAAAAGAAATTTGGCCCCATCACATGAATTTGAGCAAACCTCCAGGGCAAAAGAGCCTGGCATGCTGCTGTCCATGGGGTCACAAAGAATCAGATACGACTGAGCAACTGAACAATTCCATATGACTAGTATCCTCAGAAGAAACAGATCGCCATGTGATGCTGAAGGCAGAGATGAGCTGCCATCAGTAGAAACTTGGGAGAAAGGCATGGAATAGTTTCACTCTGACCCCTAATAATGAACCAGTCCTGTGAACTTAATGGCGTCCTGAACTGCAACACAATTTGTTCTAAACAAATTGTGGCACTTTGTGGTACTTTTTACAGCAGCCCTGGGAAACAGCTTGGTTGTTGCTGCCTGTCCTTTACAGATGAACACAAATGTCAGCTCCATTTCCTCTAGGGTCAGTTCTGTTGCCATCTTGGCCCCCTCCCACACATCATAGCACCTACCTCTGGATCTCATTCCCCAGGGTGTTCAATGCTTGGGTATCCCCACCATTCTGAAAGCTCAAGACTAGGTGCAGTTTGGGGAGATGAATGGTGGGAGAGGTTTGGGGAAAGCAGGGGATCAGGGTATTGGAGTAGATGTCCTAGTCAGAGGAGATCTGAGACAGTGGGCTGAGAAGTAAACAGTTTTAAGTCACAGCGCTTCCCTGGTGGTACAGTGGTTAAGACTGTGCTGCCAATGCAGGGGGCCCGAGGTTCCATCCCTGTTCAGGGAGCTAGATCCCACATGCTACAACTAAGATTTCGCATTCCACAACAAAGATCCTGCATGAGACAAGACCTGGTACAACCAAGTAAATTTTTTAAAAAGGTGGGATAGTTAAGTCAGGACTAAGGGCATCCCCCAGTTGTGTGGCCTATTGTCTAGGTGTCCATTCCTCTCACAAGCCTCTGTGACCCTGGTGGAGGATGTTAGGTGCAGAAGAGGCTCAAAGTAACCACAGTGGGGTGTCTGCAGCTCGCCAGGCACCCCATCTATCTTCCCCCGCCTGCTTTTCCCTTCTGAGGCCTTGCTAAGGAAGGATCCTAAACTAAAGGATTACCCTGTTTCTTGATTCCCTTCCCTGATTTTATCTTGTCATGGCCCTTACCTCTGTTGGAAATTATGTTTGATACTTATCAAGTAAAACTGATCCTTCTCTCCACTCCCTACACGCACCCGCCCAGAGCTCCCATTCATGAAAGCTCATTCATTCAACAAACACCAGAGGGTCTACTGTGTGCCTCAATGAAGTCTGATAAGCAAGCAGGATGAAGTGAGGGAAGGGCAGCAGGAGGATTTTGAGAGAGTACATAAAGGAGAAGTTAATAACAGGCCAGAGGGGGAGCAAGGAGACAGTGCAGTGAAACTGGGTGGGAGCAATGGCTACTGGTCCCACGAGCCCCAAGGATTGTGGGAGTCGGACAACAGGAGACAGTGACCTGAGATGATGGGAGGTGAGAGTTTAGGTGAGAATGCCAGTCCTCCTCTGCATCCTTGGCAGGTGTAGGATGGCAGTGCCAGCCCAGCACTACCCAGATTCCCCCTTCCGTGGGTCCCTATTCTCTAGAGCCCTCCCCACCCCTCCTCAATGCTGACCCGTATCCAGCAGCAAGCTCGCGATGGCCAGGTTCCCATGGGACACGCTGTAGTGCAGGGCTGTGTTTCCGTTGCCATCCGCCAGGTTCACCACGTGCTCCAGCAGCTCTCGCCCCAGGCGCGCCACCGCGCCCAGGACCCCGGCCACGGTCTCCGCTTGAGAGCGCCGCTGGCTCGACACCCGAAACCACTCCTGGGCCACCAGGCGCGCCGCGCCCTGCCAGGACAGGAGAGAGACATCAGCGAGGGCCCAGGGCAGGTGTGGGGGCGGGTCTGGGAACCCAGGCAGGGGGGGGTTGGTCCCTCCGTATTTGAAGAGGGGCGTGGACTCGTGGGCCGCACCCCTTTGGAGGAGGGAGTAGTGTCAGTGTGGGTACGCGGCCCCAGAGGGCAAGGATGCTCTCCTTCCCGAGGAGAGCCTCCGAGAGAACCAGGAGTGGAGGAAGACTGTGAGCGCTTGTCTTTGGGGAGTCCGGGATGGGGTTGGGGCCGGGGTGGACCCTTCTGGGGAAATCAGAGAAAAATCAGCCCTGTTCTGGGGCGGAGATCCCTTTGGAGACCTTGGTATCCATGGAGGGCCCTGGCGCGAGGTGACGGAACTTGGGGCCCCCTTAACTCTAAAGAAGGCGATGCTCTTCCCTAGGCAGGCATCAGACTCCTGTGACGGGCTCTCTATGCACTCACACTGTCGCGGGGGACCCCGCGGGGCCGGCTCAGCTGCCGCTGCAGGGCTGCACACGCCTCCCTCAAACGCGGGCTCAGTTCGCACCTAGGAGACGGAGAGGCTCCAGGAGAGGTCGGGATGGAGAGTGGGAAGGCGGGGGAAAGAGCAGCCGTCCCCATTCCGTGTCCCCCGGGCAGCTCACCTCCCCTGCGCACCCGGCTGAGGTTCCTGCTCTGCCTCCGGCTCAGCGTCCCGGTCCTCCTTGCCGCTGGGAGCGCCAGGGGTCTCGGAGTCGGATGCCGCGCCGCTGTCGTCGCCTGAGCCCGAGGAACTGCTCCTCGGGGGCTCGGCAGCACCATCCTCGCTGTCGCCCTCGCTGGACGAGCTCTCGTACCTGGGAGCAGGGTGGGAGGTATATGCTGAGCCTCCCCCGTGGGCTCAGTCTGGTGTCCTGCGAGGTGGAAAGTGGCTGTCCCCATTTTACAGATGTGGACACTGAGGCCTGCCTAGACCACGCTGCGAGCAAGGGGCAGAGCTGGGATTCAAAACTCCAGTCTATGTCCCAGCAGATGCTGCCATGGGGAGGGGAAAAGTGCTCACTCTCCATTGAGGACCCCAACAAACTGCAGGCTCTTTGGTCCGGGGCTGGTTTGGCCACCAGGTTTACCGTCTTTCCTCTTCATGATGGATTTGAGGGTGCCTGGCGGAGATCAGATGAGACACTGAGTTCGAATTCAGCGGCCAGCAAGCCAGGGCTCAGCGAGAGACGGGGACTCACCCGCGGGTGCCACGGCCCTGTCTCCATCCGTGGATCCGAGGGGGTTCTCCGGCATCGGGGCTGGGGCCTCCTCTGGAGCATCGGTCTGCGTGGTCTTCTCCACATAATCCCACGAGGTCTGGGTGGTAGCCACGCACGGCTGGGGCCGGGACGCCTCGGCCTCGGCCTTGGCCTCCTCAGCAGCCTCGCGGGCTTCCTCCAGCTCGCACAGCCGGCCCCGCAGGAGCTCGCTCACCCCGCGCTGATGCTCCAGGCTGGCGCGAAGTAGTTCCAGCTCGCGCTCGGCGGCCGCGGGCAGCCCCAGCAGAGCTTCCGTCACCCACGCCTCCGCCTCGAGAGTCTCAGGAGCTGCCCCCACGCCGGCCTCCTGGGTCTCCGGCACCGCCTGGACTCCCGCCTTTTGGGTCTCCGGCACGATCTGGGTGCCTGCCTCCCGTGTCTGGGGCGCCCGGTCGAGACCCGGCGGCGCACCCTCGCTGTGGCTAGAAGCTGACCCGTCCGGGCCGTCAGCCCCGGGGCTGGCCCTGGCGCGAACGCCGCGCTCAGAGGTGGCCAGGCGCTCGGTTAGCCGCCGCAGCTGAGCAAGCTTGTCCGGGCGCCCCTCGGCCTCCCCGTCGGACTCCGGCTGCCGGCGCGCAGCCAGCAACCGCGCCTTCTCGGCGCGCAGCGCGCGCACCTGCTCCTGCAGCTCGGGCAGCGCGCGCGCTTGTTCCTCGAGCTCGCGCAGGCGCCGCAGGGCCGCGGCCATCTGTTCGCGCACCAGCTGCAGCTGCGCTGGGCCCGGCGAGGCCAGGGCCGGATTGGGGGCAGGGCTGCTGTGGCCAGACCCGCGCGGGCTGCGCGGGGCAGCGCGGGCCGGGCTGGGCGCACCCTCTTGCGCCTGCGCTAGCTCCAACCGCCGGCTGGTCTCCAGGAGCGTGCGCTCGACGCGCGGGTTGCGCACGGGTGCGCGCGGGGACAGCGGCGGCAGCATCAGCGTGGACGGCGCACCCGGGGAGAATGCGCCCGGCGCTGCGCCATCGTCACTAGCCAGGGACTCGCTGGAGGTCCAGGCGCCTGGGCTGCGCGCACCTGCGAGGCCGGCCCGGGGCGCGCGGGGACGGCGCGCAGGCAGGGGCCCCGCAGAGCGGCGGGCAGCGGGGCCGCGCTCCAGCTCCTCCACATACTTGAGGAAGTCCAAGTCCAGGTGGAAGCCGTAGGGGGTCTCCACCGAATAGGGCGAGTTCGGGCTGCGGGCGCCCCCAGTCGCGCTGGGGCACAGGCGAGGGCCGCCCAGGTCTGCGAACATGACAGGGGCGTGGAGGAACGTCAGGCCGGGGAGACGCAGAGAGACTAACAAAAGGAGCGCCTCCCCACCGCCCCACGACATGCTTTCACGACGCCACCTGCTCCAAACCCTGCACACCTGCGGTTGCACACCGAAGTTTATACACCTATCTGCACCCCAAAAGTTGTGCATTCACGTGTTGAGCACCTACTGTGTACCAAACGCTGAGGACATAGCAATGAACAAGACAAGCATCCTTGCCCACTTGTAGGAGACAGATAAACACAAACGTTCAAAAAAGGTCCTTAGGGCAATAATAAAAATTTCAAGATGAAACAGAGAGCAACTGACAGGCTTTGGCTCTGGCTGTCCCAGCAGATTTCTGCGGAGGGAACTTAGAAGTTGAGCCCTGAATGAGAAGGAGAAAGCAGCTGGGACGGGAGGTTCCTAAAAGAAAACAGCGCGTGCAAAGGCTCTGGGGTGGAATGAACAGGGTGGACCTGAGTAAAAGCGGGATGGAGGTGAGAATGTGCAGAACAGAGTGAAAGAAGGGAGGAGGGAGAAGACTAGAAGAGGGGGACTTGGGCCAGACTGTGAGGAACCTTCTGGGCCACTGTGAGGAGCTGGAGTTTTATTCCACCTGTAATAGGGCACCAGAGGCAGATTTTAAGCAGGGCCAGGACATTATCCACCTTTATAAAGGGCCCTCTGACCACTCTGCAGAGGAGGGAACTGCAGGGCTGTGTGGGCATCTGGGTGCCGGGTGTGGATCTGTACACACACAAACACCATTTTGCACACTTACCCGGCAGGTTCTGATTCAGGGCAAACTTGGCCATGTTTCCCGGAATAGCAGCCACCTTTTTCACACCCTGAAAAAGGCCCCCAGAGGGGTGAGGGTGGGTAGGGCTGGACCCTACCCCTCTGGCTGTGCCTCTGGGGTCTGTCTGGACTCTGCATGAGTAAACAGACCCAGCGCTCCTCTCCACCCCCCAACACCCCCACTACACACACACAGGTCCTCTCCTCCCTCCTCCCTCAAGTGGCCTTGAAAGTTTGGAATGAATGACTGTGGGGGCCCTCCTGTGCCAGGCCTCCTCAGCCTGCTGGGCGGGAAGGGCATCAAAAGAAGAAGGGATGGTGATAAGAGAACCAGAGCAGCTGGGGGCGGGGCAGGGGGCGGTGCTTTCCAGACCTGCGGAGATTTCTGTCAGTCCCTGAGGGAAATTAGAAACTGACGCTCAAAGGGGTGGAGTGTGATCATTCAGAGGAGGAAGGCGAGAGTTGGAAGCCTTTCGTGGGCTCATTAAAAACTCATCTGGTCAGATTCTGCATACTGAAAAGAAACAAACAGAAAACAGAATTCTTACATTTTTTTTTCCTTAGAGTGCAAACAAAATATAATTGTACATCCAAATTTATATCAGTGTCACTTGTGAGATCCTTTAGGAATGATGAAGAGTTCTCCAACAGAGGCACCAAGGATGCAAAGTCTCCTTGTGATGTCTCTACTGGAGTGCCACAGGGCTCTGCCCTTAGTTCGTGAGAAATTGTAGTGGAACCACAAGCACCCAGATTGTGAGAGCTGTGGCTATGTTTGGGGCTAAAGGGAGAGAGACTCTTCAGGTGATGTGATGGAGGCTCTAAGAAACTGAGGGAGGGGCTTCCCTGGTGATCCAGTGGTTAAAAATCCACCTGCCAATGCAGGGGACATGAGTTCAATCCCTGGTCCAGAAAGATCCCACAAGCAGTGGAGCAACTAAGCCCCGTCTGCCACAACTACTGAAGCCCACATGCCTACAGCCCACGCTCCACAGTAAGAGAAGCGACCACAATGGGAAGCCCGTGCACTGCTGCAATGCAATGAAGAGTAGCCTGGGTTTGCCGCAACTAGAGAAAGCCGCAACAACAAAGACGCAGTGCAGCCAAAAACAAACAAATAAAAATAAATAAATCTAAAAAGGAAACTGAAGATTGGGTCACATCTAATAATGTGATATTTAACAGGGATTTTTCCAGAACTTTGTTATTGAGTCCACCACAATCAAAGTTACTGTGCTTTGTTTCAGAAAGCACAGAGCAGGAAAGATGGGGCTTTGAAGAGCCCACAGGAAAAACCCTCAGAGAACTGCAAGCAGCTTGTATCGAGTGCCTACTCTGTGCCTGCTCTCATTTAATGTACCTCCCCCAGTATAAACCTGCAAGGAAGGATGGTTCCCCCTTTTCCAGATGGGGAAGCTAAGGCATAAAGCAATTAAGTCGATTACCTATAGGAAATGTCCTCAGACTGGGTTCCACTCATCTTCTGGGGAACTCTTGTCTGCCCAGCCCTCCACCAGCAGGTGCCCACCAGCCCCAATCTGTATGCTTCCTGACCTACTGCCATCTGCACTAACCACCTGGCAAATTTCCCCATCACCTCTTCAGGTCTCTTGCACTCCTGATGACCACCTGCATACCTAACACCCACCAACCACCTGTTGGCCCACCTGACTCATTTTGCTCCACGGCTGGGTATATGGGCCCACTCGCCACCTCTGTCCAGCCTGGGTCCCTGACATCCCCCCCACCCCCACTCCCCAAGGGAGGAGGGAGTGGCGGGGAACTTGCCGTCCTGAAGCAGCTGTTTCCTGTCCCTCACACTGGCTATAAGGGGCCGGCCAGCGGGGCGGCACAGAGGACAGTCAGTGCCTCTCAGGACTTGTTTTCAGGAAGCTCTCTGGGAAGAGCTGGGTCATGGAGAAAACCTGGACTGGGGCTTAGGGGTCTGGGCTGGCCTCATACACAGCTGGCCAACTGCCTCAGTGGGATCAGCCCCTTGCTTCAGGGACCTGGCCACACCCAAATCCAAGACCCTGGGAATTCAAACAAACAAAAAAACAGCTCTGGGCCATTCCCAAGACCCAAACAAGCTGGAGCAGCCAGACCCAGAAGTTGGCCTGAAAAATGGGTGGATGCCCCCCAAAAGATGCTTTTCTGGTGGCTAGATGGTAAAGAATCTACCTGCAATGAGGAAGACTTGGGTTCAATCCCTGGGTCGGGAATATCCCCTGGAGAAGGGCATGGCAACCCTTTCCAGTATTCTTGCCTGGAGAATACCCATGGACAGAGGACCCTGCCAGGTTACAGTCCATGGGCTCGCACAGAGTCGGACACGACTGAAATGACTAAGCAACAGCAGCAGCCCCAGGAAGAGTAAATAGCAATATAATAAAAACGTTTGCATTTGCTATGGGGGTAGCCTCGATTCTAAGCAATTTATGGGTATTAACTTAGTAAAAAAACAACAACAACAACAAAAAAAAAACTCCTAGGCCCTTTGAAGTAGATTTTCTTAGCATTATTCTTTTCCCCCCTTCCCCATTGTGCAGATGGAGAAACTGAGACTCAGAGATGAAGTGACCCAGCCAAGGTTGTACATGGGCAGAAGCAGGTTTTTGAACCCAGCAGCTTTGCCAGTATTTCATTCTTGCCTGGAGAATCCCATTGCTAGAGGAGCCTGGCAGGCTACAGTCCATAGGGTGGCAAAGAGTCGGACACGACTGAAGCCACTTAACACACACACCCACTGCATTGCCCACTCCACTTGATAGCTTTCTATAAACAGCCCTCCACTCACCATGAGGGGCAAAGAGCTAGAGGGGGTCGGCCCTCCCAGCCTGCACTCCTGCCTGTCTCCTGCGTGTGTCCCTGATGGGAAGAGCAGGGCCAAAGTCTGGTGACTCCAGGGGTTGTACCCTCGCCAGAGCGGGGGCGGGGGGCGTGCAACCGCTCTCTCTTGTCCTCCGCTCCCTGCCCGAGGAGCTGTCACGGCTAGATCCACATCCTCTGCCTGAGACCCTTCGTTAGGCCGTCAGAGTCGACGCCACACGCCCCCACTCCCGCCCCAGGGATTATTTTGGGACTCAGAGCTGTGATCGCAAAACCTGAGGGGTAGGGGAATACTGAAGGCAGTTCAGATCCCGGTCTTGGGGAGGGGGGCGTCTTCCCAGATTGAGGCTCTGGGTGGAGGCACCCCCTCTAATGTGGGGAGGGACTTTCAGACCCCTGAAGTGGGGTGGAGGCTGATGATGGTGCCAGGGGAGAGGTACTGAGGTCAGCACCCCGTCACCCCCATGTCCCCTTAGGACAGCCTCACAGAGACAGAGCAGTTTCCTGCAGGAAACGCTGCCGGGCGGTTCCATCCGCTGCCCATTGTCTGCCGGCCCCGGGGGCCATCCGTCCCTCCTCCCAACGCGGTTTCCGAATCACCCTACACACACACACTCAGGTCCAGAGCGAGGGGATGGACTCGGGTCCCCCAGCTGTCCCGGAGCGACTCCGGGAAAGGATCCCGAAGTCGTGGAAGCACAGGGGGCGAACGACCCCTCCCCCAGCACACTTCGCTCCTGAAGGGCGGGAGAAATGAGACCTCACGAATCCACAGGGCCCCAACTCTGCTCGCTCCCCACCTGGGGCTCCCAGTGTGGGAATGGGGGGGGGGGGGGTCCCAGGCAGAGAACACTGTGCCCTCCCCATCGCTACGCGCTGAGCCAGCAGAGGGGCTGGAAGCGCAGCGCCCCGTCCCGGTGCGTACCCCTGATCCCCGCCCCCCAGATTCCCCATCGGTGCCCAGAAAGCTGGTGCTTTACCTGAAGCCGCAGCCCCAGCCGCGCCCGCACCCGAGCCCGCCCCCTCGAAGTTCGGGGACGGGTTATCAAGGCCTGGACCCTAACTGACAACCACGTCAGCCAACCAGGGCCCTTTGCTCTCCGAACTGTCCAATGGTGAGGCGGGGTGGGCCGCACTGGCCCGCGCCCAGGGTTTGGGGGCGGGGATAGGGGCGGGGCCTGGAGTGACGGTCTTTGAGGGCTTTCTGTCCAAGGTGGGGAGCTGAGTGCTGACCGGCTCAGGGCGAAAGGGCTTGGATCTCATCCACCGGGGACAGGGAGCCATGGGAAGACTCTAAGTAGGAAAGTTACCCGGTGGGACTTGTATATATGGAAGATCCCTTAGGTGGAAGCTGGAAGGACTGATGCTCCTTTCCCAGTGTCTGGGTGAGGGATCCGGACCCTGGATCTTTTCGACCTCAGGGTCTTCGTGCATGCTCTTCCATCTTCCTGAAGTGTTCTTCCCTGCACCTGTTCACTTGGCCACCTTCTCCTATCTTTGAGGGCTCAACTTATGTGTTTCTGTCCTCTAAAGACCTAACGTGGACCTTCTCCAGTTACGAACCTGATAGCTACTTTCACTATCTGGAAAAAAAAAAAAAAAAAAATATATATATATATAAAATTTATTTGTATACTTACTTGCCATCTGTCTCCCAGTAAGGACAGGGAATTGATTGATTTTGGTCACTGCTTTATCCAGTGCCCCGAGCACACAGTAGGCACTTAATAAATGTTTATTGAAGACTCACAGACATAGAGAACAGATGTTGGTTGCTAAGGAGGGGTTGGGAGAAATAGGAAAAACTATTATATAGAGAATAAGATAAACAACAACATCCTATTGTATAGCACAAGGAGCTGTATTCAATATGCTAAGTCACTTCAGTCTGACTGAGTGTCAGACTCTTTTGCGACTCCATGGACTATAGCCCTCCAGGTTTCTCTGTCCATGGGATTCTCCAGGCAAGAATAGTGGAGTGGGTTGCCATGTCCTCTTCCAGGGGATCTTCCCGACTCAAGGATTGAACCCGTGTCTCCTGCATTAGCAGGCAGGGTCTTTACCTCTAGAGCCACCTGGGAAGCCCGTGCTATATTCAATACCCTGTGATCATCCATAATGGAAAAGACTATGAAAAAGAATACATATATATATATATATATATATATATATATATATATATATGTATATATATATGTATAACTGAGTCATTTTGCTGTAGAGCAGAAATTAACACAAAATTGTAAATCAACTACACTTCAAAAAAAAGTTTTTAAATGTTTGTTCAGAGAATGATTTGACATTACATTGAACTCTGTAACCCAGTTGGAATGTAGTATGATCTAAAGTGACCCTCCAGATCTTTTTCTCAATTAATTTAGCATTTATTGAGCACATACAGTGTTCCAGGCACTGTGCAAGTCCTTGAGGGGAACATAGTCCTTGCCATCCTGGGCCTCAAACCTGAGAGGAGGAGATAGACTTTCAAGTTATGGTTTATGCTAAAGGGGTGAGAGGGGTGGGAGCTGGAATCTATGGGAACAGAAAGGGGGGCACATCATTGACCTAGAGTGTCTGGGTAGGCAGCCTGCAAGGATGACACTTAGGAAAGGTGCTCCAGATAGTAGAAATTGCACATGCAACAGGTGATATGGTGAAATTTGACTAAGTCGTGATGTTGGTGGGAGGCGAGCTGGAGGGACAGGCAGAAGGGTATGTCTGAAGCAGCTCAGACTTAATCTGCTAAAATGGGGCCCACTGGAGGTAGGTTACTTTATTTCAGAGATTCATCCATTTGTCCCAGTGCCACTCTGTTTTAACCACAGTATCTTTAGAATATATTTTAACATCTAATACTCCACTTTTTGCAAAATTCCTGGGTTGTTTCCATTGTCTTTTTTCTTCTTCCAGATAAGCCATAGAATACTGTTGTTTCCCCCATAAAAACTATACTGGAATAGATAGATAGATATTACAAAACAGAAACATACTGACAGACTTCAAAAACAAATTTATGACTACCAAATGGGAAAGGTTATGGGGGAGGGGTAAGGGGGGAGGGATAGATTAGGATTTTAGGATTAACATACACATACTACTATATATAAAATGGGGCTTCCCAGGTGACGCTAGTGGTAAAGAATCCACCTGCCAATGCAGGAGACGCAAGGGACTCGGGTTCAATTCCTGGGACAGGAAGAGCCTCTGGAGTAGGATATGGCAACCTGCTCTAATATTCTTGCCTGGAAAAATTCCATGGACAGAGGAGCCTGGTGGGCTACAGTAATAGATAAACAAGGACTTACTATATAGCACAGGGAACTCTACTCAGTATTCTTTAATGACCTGTATGGGAAAAGAATCTGAAAAAGAATAGATACATGTATAACTGAATCATTCTGCTGTACACCTGAAACTAACACAACATTATAAATCAACTGTAGCACGCTCTCTCTGGAAGTCACTCAGTGGTGTCTGACTCTTTGTAACCTGCCAGGCTCCTCTGTCCATGGAGTCCTCCTGGCAAGAATACTGGAGTGGGTAACCACTCCATTCTCCAAGGGATCTTCCCGACCCAGGGATTGAACCTGAGTCTCCTGCATTGCAGATGCAGACGAAGTCTTTACCATCTGAGCCACCAGGGAAGCCCTAAATCGACTATCAGTTCAGTTCAGTTCAGTTCAGTCGCTCAGTCCTGTCCGACTCTTTGCGACCCCATGAATCGCAGCATGCCAGGCCTCCCTGTCCTGTCCATCACCAACTCCCGGAGTTCACTCAGAATCACGTCCATCGAGTCGGTGATGCCATCCAGCCATCTCATCCTCTGGCGTCCCCTTCTCCTCCTGCCCCCAGTCCTTCCCAGCATCAGAGTCTTTTCCAATGAGTCAACTCTTCGCATGAGGTGGCCAAAGTACTGGAGTTTCAGCTTTAGCATCATTCCTTCCAAAGAAATCCCAGGGCTGATCTCCTTCAGGATGGACTGGTTGGATCTCCTTGCACTCCAAGGGACTCTCAAAAGTCTTCTCCAACACCACAGTTCAAAAGCATCAATTCTTCAGCATTCAGCCTTCTTCACAGTCCAACTCTCACATCCATACATGACCACAGGAAAAACCATAGCCTTGACTAGATGGACCTTTGTTGGCAAAGTAATGTCTCTGCTTTTGAATATGCTATCTAGGTTGGTCATAACTTTCCTCCCAAGGAGTAAGCGTCTTTTAATTTCATGGCTGCAGTCACTCCAATATAAAAATTAAAAAGTAAATAAAGTGCATGCACACACAGAGTCAGATCCAAGAAAGCACACAAAATAGATGCATAACTTAAGACACTCCTGAGCGACAGTTCTCAACCAGGAGTGATTATGCCCCCTGGGGAACATTCAGCAATAACTGGAGCCCTTGCTGACTGTCAGGATGGAGTGGGGGAGGGCTGTTCTTGACCTCTACTGGGTGGAGCAGGGATGCTGCTAAACATCTCGTGATGCACATGACAGTCCCACACAACTAACTGTTATCTGACCTGAATGTTGATAGTGCTGAATCTGGGAAACTCAGCTGGAAGACAGACATCATTCTAACCCCCACCCAGGTCCACGAAGAGCAAATCACCAGCAACCCCAGACGCCCTTCCGACAGGCTGTGTCTCAATCACGGTGCTTCCTCACTCTGAAAAGCAACCACTGTTGTGACTTGTGTAATAATCACTGCCTGGTATTTCTGAGTAGTTTATCATGCAAGTTTGAATCTCTAGATACTGTGGTTTAGTCTTGCCCATGCAAAAAAAAAAAGAAAATGATATGTCTTTTAAGTCTCTTTTAATTCATGGGTTCCCCCTCCATCCCTTTTCTCCATTACAAATGAATCAGTTGCACAATTCAGGCTGTTTCCCACGGTCCGGGTGGTGTTGATCCCATCCTCATGGTGCACGCCGGCATGGTCCTCTGCCCTTCATCTTTCATGCAAATTGGCAATTGTTTCCAGAACCAGGATTAGACTAGGGTTTAATGCCTTTGACCCGATGGTGAGTGCTGTTGGTTCCTTCAGATCAGGCTCACTCTCCTTGTCTCTCCTTGCATGAGGTTAGCAGCCATTGATGACGAACTTGTCGGAGGTTGCAAAGTAGTGATGTGTTCTTCTTCGCATTTTGTCCTTCTTTATTAGCTAAACTTCTTCCCTTGCAGATGCTTCCTCTTAAATTCCATTTGGTTACACTTTTCATGTAAAAGTGCTTGATTCTTTCCCTTTAGAGACTACTTTTCTAAATAGTGAATTAATTCCCCATAAACCTCTGAAAGTGACAGTCTTTTTTTTTTTTTTTTTTTGAAGTTGGTTTAAAAATGGCCACCCAATCCAGTATTCTTGCCTGGAAAACCCCATGGACAGAGGAGCCTTGCAGGCTACAGTCCTTGGGTTGCAAAGAGTTGTACATGACTGAGTGACTGAGCATGGATGCATTAGTTTAAGATGTACAGAAAAGTGATTCTTTTCCATTACAGGTTATTACAAGACATTCAGTATAGTTCCATGTATTATATAGTAAGTCCTTCTTATTTATCTATTTTGTATGTAGTGTGTGTGTGTGGTGTATGTCTTTTAAACTCAAACTCCTAATTCATTCACCCCTATTTCCCTTTGGTAACCATAAATTTGTTTCTCTCCCCCTCCTTTTTTTTGGCTGCACCATATGGCTTGTGGAATCTCATTTCCCCAACCCAGGATTGAATCTGGGGCACAGCAGTAAAAGCACTGAGTCTTAAGCACTGGACCTCCAGAAAACTCCCTCCATAAGTTTGTTTCTATGTCTATGAGTCTGTTTCTTATATTTTCCTAACTAGCTGCTTTTAACATGTTAGGGTGCTATTGGGATTGTGTATTTGTGTTCCTTTGTTGTGTCCTGCCTTTTCTTAGACAGAAAGGAGAACAAACCAATCAATCCTAAAGGAAATCAACCCTGAACATTCATTGGAAGGACTGATGCTGAAGCTGAAGCTCCAGTACTTTGGTCACCTGATGAAAAGAGCGGACTCATTGGAAAAGACCCTGATGCTGGCAAAGACTGAAGGCAGGAGGATAAGAGGGTGACAGAGGATGAGATGGTTGGAGAGCACCACTGACTCGATGGACATGAGTTTGAGCAAACTCTGGGAGATGGTGAAAGACAGGGAATCCTGTCGTGCTGCAGTTCATGGTGTCACAAAGAGTCAGACACAACTGAGCAACTGAACAACAACAACCTTTTTTAGAAACACCAAATGAGATAAAGGTGGGAAGGTGAAAAAGAGATGGAGCTGGCGGTGGAAGGGGAGGCAGATGGAGGTGAGAACTCGCGAGGTGATAAAGACAGGACTTCAGGCTGGGTGGAACTATAACCAGGTTGAAAGGTGAAAGAGGGACCAGTTGAGGGGCAAAGTCATTATCCTTCCTCTCATGGCTCCCATCTCACTTAATATAAGGACTAAAATCAACTTCCCTGGTGGTCCAGTTGTTAAGAATCTGCCTGCCAATGTAGGGGACTGGTCATTCCCTGGTCCAGGGAAATCCCACATGGCATGGAGCAACTAAGCCCCTGTGCCACAACTACTGAGCCCTGGGGTGCAATTATTGCAGCCTGCATACCTAGAACCTGTGCTCTGGAGCAAGAGAAGCCAGCACACGGCAACTAGAAAGTAGCCTCCACTCACTACAACGGGAGAAAGCCGTGAAGACCCAGAGCATCCAAAAATGAATAAACTAAAATCCTTAGAGTAGTCCACAAGATCATGCCCTTAGATCATGCCCTTCATGATCTGCTCCTGTCACCTCTTTTTAAAATTTTATTTTTATTTATTATTATTATTCATCTTTTGTCCACACTGCATGGCATGTAGGATTCTAGTTCCCTGACCAAGGATCAAACCCATGCCCCTTGTGTTGGCAGCATGGAGTCCCAATCATGGACAGCCAGGGAAGTCCCTCCTGCCACCTGCTGACTTCTTCTCTCCTCTCTCTCACTGTTTCCCTTGCTCCTTCTGCTCCACTAGGCACAGTTCTGCCTCAGGGCATTTGCACCTGCTGCTCCATCTATGGGAATGCTCTTCCCATAGATGTCCACACAGCTTCTGCCTCACACCTTCTGATCTTTGCTCAAATGTCCCTGTGAGGCTCCCTTGGCTGCCTTCCCTGAATTCTCCACTCAACACACCTCCTTAGCCTGCATTAATTTTTTCCCCCTAGCACTTATAACATTCTTATACCGTGTCTGTTCCTCACTGGAATGTCAACCCCACGTGAGCAGGAAATTTTTTGTCTGTCTTCCACATTGCCTGGTCCCTAGAGCCTCAAACAATGCTTGGCACACAGAGGGGCTCTATAAATACTTGTTCGCTGAATGAAAGGAACAGAAGGTAAGCTTGAACATCACGTGGACCAAGGATTTCCGATAGGGGCTGGATAAGCATCCTAGCCTTGCCAGCCAGCATGGAGATATGTAACAGCAAGAAAGCACTTTGATTGGGTGGGTGAGGGATGAAGATGCAATTAGTTTTTTGTTTTTTGATTGCACAGCAGGTTTGTAGGATCTTAGCTTCCCCACCAGGAATCAACCCTGGGCCCCCCTAGCAGTGAAACCACTGAGTCCTAACTACTGGACTGCCAGGGAATTTCCCTTAGATTTCTCAAATAACTCCCCCACCCATCAGATTCCTGACACCATTCAAGGTAGAACATGTGACGTTTCTCTGCCACAGGCTGAAGCTGGAACCAGAGACGAGGAGAGCCAGGCTCCTGGCCACTCCGGCACACACATGAGCCTCTTGGAAGCCACCTTCAGCCCCTTTGCCAGGTCAAGGGCCTCGGAAATGCCAGAGCAGTTCCTGCCCAGGTCTGGAATGCCTGGCTGCCCCAGAGAGGCTCAGTCTGTCCCTCAACACTCACATCCCCAGCCCTGAGGGCTCATCAGCCCCAGGTGAGGGTCGCAGAGGACAGTATCCCCAGATTGCCCTCCATCCTCTTCCCGGGGTTCAAAATCTAAGCAGTCCACATCCTGTAAGTTTCACCACCTGAGTAGTTCTGGAATTCATCCCCATTTCCCCATCTAGTGAATCAAAGACCCTACCATCCCAGGCCTGTCTTTTGCCCTCCTGCCCTCATCTCCCAATGCATATTTGCAACTTTGAATAATTTGTATTTATCTCCAGGGGGGAATGTTTTGGGGTTTCACATGTCCTGATGCAGGGTTTACCAAGTGGTCCAGTGGTAAAGAAACTGCCTGCAATGCAAAAGACACAGGAGATGCGAGTTCAATCCCTGGGTTGGGAAGATCCCTTGGAGGAGGGCATGGCAACCCACTCCAGTATTCTTGCTTGGGAAATCCCATGGACAGAAGAGCCTGGTGGGCTATGGTCCCTAGGGTCACAAAGAATTGGACATGACTGAAGCTACTGAGCAGGCACTCATATCCTGATGAATCCGTTTCTGATCCTGATTGAAAGTTACATGGATGTGCATTTCAACCCTTTGGGGGCTTTTTGTTCGTTTGTTTTTCCTTTTGTGTTTATTTCTTTGGCTGCATCAGGCCTTAGCTGCAGCCTGATGGGATGCAGTTGTGGGATCTAGTTCCCTGACCAGGGATCAAACCTGGGCCCTCTGCATCAGGAGTGCAAAGTCTTAATCACTGGACTTCCAGGGAAGTCCCATTTCATCGCTACTCTTTCCATTTCACACATAGGTTAAAAGCAGCCTTTTGAGTGTATTCAGTGTTTATGTAGAACAATTATTAAAAGCAACCAATCAGGACAATTGATTCAGGCAAGAATCATCAATGGATGCTGAAACTGGTGAGTTAAAGTTTCATGAGAAACAAGGTACTTGCGTAGCTTCTCTGTATCTGCCCATAGGATACATATTTATGACAACGGAAAAGACTGTCATTTCACAGAGGAGAAACAGACAGACAATGTCTTAATCAAGGGATCATAGTTTAAATGACCAGTAATGTAGCAAAGGGACAAATCGAATCTTGATACACTGCATAGAAAGGGACACACTATCACTTCTGTGGTACTTCTTCCAAAGATGCTTAACCTGAATCTAATCACAAGGAAAATCAGACAAATGCAATGTCTCAGACAAGAACATTCTACAAAACAACTGGCCTATGACCTTCAAAAATGTCAATGTCAAGAAGTCTACAAATAACAAATGTTGGACAGGGGGTAAAGAAAAGAGAACTCTTCCATACTGTTGGTGGGAATGTAAACTGGTACAGCCACTATGGAAAACAGTATGGAGGTTCCTCAAAAAACTAGACTTGCCATATTATCCAGCAATCCCACTCCTGGGCATATATATCCAAACAAAACCACATTTCGTAAAGATGCATTCACGTCAATGTTCATTGCAGGACTATTTATAATAGCCAAGACATGGAAACAATCTAAACGTCCATCGACAGAGAAATGGATCAAGAATATGTAGTACATAAACACAGTGGGATACTCAGTCAGTTCAGTCCCTCAGTCGTGTCCGACTCTTTGCGACCCCGTGAATCGCAGCACGCCAGGTCTCCCTGTCCATCACCAACTCCGGGAGTTCACTGAGACTCACGTCCATTGAGTCAGTGATGCCGTCCAGCCATCTCATCCTCTGTCGTCCCCTTCTCCTCCTGCCCCCAATCCCTCCCAGCATCAGAGTCTTTTCCAATGAGTCAACCCTTCGCATGAGGTGGCCAAAGTATTGGAGTTTCAGCTTCAGCATCAGTCCTTCCAATGAACACCCAGGATTGGTCTCCTTTAGGATGGACTGGTTGGATCTCCTTGCAGTCCAGCAGACTCTCAAGAGTCTTCTCCAACACCACAGTTCAAAAGCATCAGTTCTTCGATGCTCAGTTATAGAAGCAATGGTTCTCAACTAGGGGAGAGGGCGGAGATGGGGCACTCTTCTGTCATCCAGGGGAGATTAACTAACTTGTGAAGGCATTTTTGGCTGTCTCAACCAGGGATGTAGGGACATGTGCGCTACTGACATCTAGTGGGTGGAAGCTGGGGATGTTAAAAATCTTACAGTGCACAGGACAGCCCTCCACAGCAAAGAATTATCTGCCATCAGGGTCAAGAAGGTAGAGAAACCCTCTGTAAGAGAAGGTCATTTTTCTCGGGAAATATAAATTGAAGTATTTAGGAATAAGGAGGAGTCATGTCTATGGCTGGTTTGCAAAAGGTTCAGAAAAACATGTGTATCTATGTCTATACCTGTCTATATGAAACAGAGCAGGACGACTCTATGGTCCTTGCCCCCCCAGCCCCACCACCTCATGTCCTCTGCCTGCCTTTTTAGTCTGTGGAAAACTTTAGTCAAAGAATAAGTTTAATCAGTGAAATGCAGAAACAAAAGAAAACAGTCAAAGGAGGTAAAATCATAATAATGTGAAACAGAGTCAAGGACCTTTAGTTCTTTCACAAGGGCTGTAGATAATCTTCTGAGCCACACCCACTGAGCTGTCTTACAGATGCTAAAACCCCAGGTGGAGAAGTTAGCTACATGATGACCAGACTGTACTCATGCCATAAGCTGCCACAAGCTTGATAACTGGCCTCAAAGAAATGGGCACAAACAGACCCTGGAACTGAAGATTAACTGTACCCAAAACAACCAAGATGACACAGGTCAGACCACCGATGATCAATTTGAAGATGACTGTCAGGAATGACTGTTCTGTTTCTGCATGTGGCCTCCTCCTTCTGTCTATAAAAGCCCTTGCCCCACCAGTTGCTGGTGTTGCGGGAGTGGGCCTTTGGACAGACATCTGCATGTCCCCCACCCCCAGTTGCTAGCATCTGAAATAAAGCAAACTTTCCTTTCCACCAGCCTGGCCTGGTAATTGGCTTTTGGGCAGCGAGCAGTCAGACCCCACACACACTCTTTTGGTAACATATATACTCACCTGTGTGTATGTGTTCCTTAACCAGATTCCTCAAATGGTAATCTGTTGCCATGTTTGGGTATTATTCTTTTCTCAGTCTGTCTCTCTCCCCTCCCCCCCCACCCCTGTTTCGCCCTGCAGGAACTTCTTGTTGCTGCTGCTGCTGCTAAGTCACTTCAGTCTTGTCCGACTCTGTGTGACCCCATAGACAGCAGCCCACCAGGCTCCTCTGTCCATGGGATTCTCCAGGCAAGAACACTGGAGTGGGTTGCCATTTCCTCCTCCAATGCATGAATAGTGTTCCTCAAACACATCAGAAACCTCAGGCTCTTTGCACTGGCTATTCCTTCTTCCTAGAATGTCCTTCCCCCAGATATCTGCCTGACTTACTTCTTCACCTCCTTTGCCTCACTACTCACACAGCCTCTTCTCCATGATTCGGGTCCAGACTTGTTGTTGTGGCTCAGTCACATCAATTTTTTGGCGCTCAGCCTTCTTTATGGTCCAAATCTCACATCCATATAAGACCACTGGGAAAACTATAGCTTTGACTATATGCACTTTTGTCAGAAAAGTAATGTTTCTGCTTTTTAATATGCTGTCTAGGTTTGTCATAGCTTTTCTTCCAAGAAGCAAGCACCTTTTAATTTCATGGCTGCACCCAGGTCCAGACTACTCTATTTCAAATAGCCAGGGGACTTCTTTGGCTGTTCAGTAGTTTGAGCACCGCAGAATTGATGCTTAAGAACTGTGGTGCTGGAGAAGACTCTTGAGAGTCTCTTCTACTGCAATGAGATCAAACAAGTCAATCTTAAAGGAAATCAACCCTGAATATTCATTAGAAGGACTGATGCTGAAGCTGAAGCTCCAATATTTTGGCCACCTGATGCGAAGAGCCGACTGACTGGAAAAGACTCTAATGCTGGGAAAGATTGAAGGAAGGAGGAGAAGGGGACGACAGAGGATGAGATGGTTGGATGGCATCACCAACTCAATGGACTTGAGTTTGAGCAAACTCTGGGAGATAGTGAAGGACAGAGAAGCCTGTCCTATGCATGCTGCAGTCCATGGGGTCGCAAAAAATCGGACACGACTGAGCAACTGAATGACAACAGCAATCCTGTTTGATCCCTGGTTGGGGAACTAGGATCCCACCTGCCACGTGGCATGGCAAAGCTTTTTAAAATAAATAAATAAGATTTCCATCCTCCCCTCATTCCATATCTCCTTTCTTCAATTTATTTTTCTTCTTAATACTTATCACCATGTAACATGCTATACATTTTCTCTGTTTACTGTGTCTTTCTCACAGACACTGTGCCAGGCAAAACACATTTGTCCCCAGTGCTTGGAACGGGGCCAGGCACACAGTAGGTGCTCAATTCATTGACGAATAGATGAATTGCTGTTAAGTAAATGAGATGGTCTAACGAGAAGAGGAAGTGGGGGGCGGGGAGGAAGAGGAAAGTTGCCGCTCATCACGTCCACAGCTCCCTTTGACTCCTCCTTTGAATCGCTTATCTTCCAGGACAAAACCTCGAGGACACCCCCAGGGGACCTCTCAGACTTCAAGAGTCTCGCACAGGACAGGGGGGACTCAGCAGCCGGGAACACTGTCCTTTCCTCCCGGGGGCTGCTCTCTGATTCGCCACCAGGGGCGCTTCTCCCTAGCCAAATCCCAGGGTGCGAGGCTGGTCCAGGTATTACTTGGGAAGCAATTTTTCTTCAGAAAAAAAGAAACAGAAAGTCATATCTAGCTTTTTCTAACTGTTACAAAAAATTTTAATTAGCCTGTTTATCATAGAAAATTAAAAAGCTAAAGAGAGAAATAAAACTTGGTGCACCAGCCCACCAATATTGAATCCACCAACATATTTTTACTTGAATCTTTTACGTATTCAAAAATTTTATTTTCACCTTTTAACTTCGAGCGTTGTGAACCAAGAAGTAGGGAGATGCTACTCAACTGTACACCTAAAAGGGGTAAAGATGGTAAATTTTGCATGATGTATCTTTTCCTGCTGGTCTTCCCAGTGGTCAAGAATGGTTGTGAGAACTGGAACATAAAGAAGGCAGAACAACAAAGAATTGATGTCTTTGAACTGTGGTGCTGGAGAAGACTCCTGAAAGTCCCTTGGACATCAAGGAGATCAAACCAGTCAATCTTTAGGGAAATCAACCCTGAATATTCACTGGAAGAACTGATGCCAAAGCTGAAGCTCCAGTATTTTGGTCATCTGACTCGAACAGACAACTCATTGGAAAAGCCCCTGATGCTGGGAAAGATCAGGGGCAGAAGAAGAGGGCATAAGAGGATGAGATGGCTGGATGGCATCACTGATACAATAAACATGAACTTGGGCAAACTCCGGGAGATGGTGAAGGACAGGGAAGTCTGGCATGCTGCAGTCCATGGGGTCCCAAAGAGTCGGACACGACTGGGCGACTGAAGAACAACAACATATTTTCCCAAAATGAAAAAAAAAGATTGTATAATCTGAACACCAGTTATCAAGTCTATTTTGTTTCATCTCCCACCTGGGTTCCCACTTCCTCCCAGTTGGATTATTTTGAAGCAAATCCCGGCCATTTCATTATCAGTAGATATTTGAGTATGCATTCTAGGAGACACAAATCACTTTTTTAGGACATTTCTTTAAACAAAATACTACCCATATGTTGGGACTTCCCTGGTGGTCCCATGGCTAAGACTCTGTGCTCCCAATACTGGGTTTCATCCCTGGTCAGGGAGCTAGATCACACATGCCACAACTAAGACCCAGTGCATACAAATAAATTTTTTAAATTAGATTTAATTAAAAAATAAAAATACCCATATAACATTATCACACTTTTAAATTTCTACATCATCCAATGTCCAGTAATTTAATGTCCATAAATTTTATGATTTGTTGTTATCCTTTGTTTTATTATTTTAGAGATAGTTTGAATCAAGTTTCTCAAATATCCATACGTTACCTTTGGTTGAAATGTTTTTAAATCTCTTTTGGGGACTTTCCTGGTGGTTCAGTGGTTAAGACTCTGTGCTCCTAGTGCAGGGGGTAAGGGTTTGATCTCTCTTCAGGGAACTAGATCCCACATGCCACAGCAAAAGCTCCTGTATACCTCAACTAAGACTTGGTGCAGCCAAATAAATAAGTATTTTTTAAAATTGCCATTGAATCTCTTTTAAACTAAAAATTCCTTGACGCACCCCTTTCCCAGTTTGGAGGCAGTTCATTGTTCCATGTCCACTTCTTTTTTTTTTTTTACTTTACAATATGGTAGTGGTTTTGCCATACATCAACATGAATCCGCCATGGGTATATACATGTTCCCCATCCTGAACCCCCCTCCCAACTACCTCCCCACCATCCCTCTGGGTCATCCCAGTGCACCAGCCCCAAGCATCCTGTATCATGCATTGAACCTGGACTGGCGATTCGTTTCACATATGATAATATACATGTTTCAATGACATTCTCCCAAATCATCCCACCCTCTCCCTCTCCCACAGAGTCCAACAGACTGTTCTATACATCTGTGTCTCTTTTGCTGTCTTGCATACAGGGTTATCGTTACCATCTTTCTAAATTCCATATATATGCGTTAGTATACTGTATTGGTGTTTTTCTTTCTGGCTTACTTCACTCTGTATAATAGGCTCCAGTTTCATCCACCTCATTAGAACTGATTCATATGTATTCTTTTTAATGGCTGAGAAATATTCCATTGTGTACATGTACCACAGCTTTCTTATCCCTTCATCCGCTGATGGACATCTAGGTTGCTTCCATGTCCTGGCTATTATAAACAGTTCATGTCTACTTCTAACTGTTGCTTTTTGACCTGAATACAGATTTCTCAGGAGGCAGGTAAGGTGGTCTGGTATTCCCATCTCTTTAAGAATGTTCCAGTTCGTTGTAATTCACATAGTCAATGGCTTTAGCGTAGTCAATAAAGCAGAAGTAGATGTTTTTCTGGAACTCTCTGCTTTTTCTCTGATCCAATGGATGTTGACAATTTGATCTGTGGTTCATCTACCTTTTTTAAATCCAGCTTGAACATCTAGAAGTTCTTGGTTTACAGACTGTTGAAGTGTACCTTGACTGAAACTAAAAATTGTCTCACCATCTTTTTGTTGTTTTTAGTTTTTTGCTTAAAAAGAAAAAAAGATTTGTCCACTAATATCTCTCACAGTTTGGATTGGGCTGACCCCACCCCTTTGGTGTCCTTTAAGATGTTCCCCTGTCTTCTGTATTTTGTAAACATTGGCAGCTGGATCTAGGTCTAGATCTAGACCAATGCTGTGTAATAAAAATATAAGGTGAGCCACAAATACGAATCACAAGTTTAATTTAAATTTTTCTAGTAGCCACTCTAAAAAGTAAATTAAAGAAGACAAAATTTGTTTTAGTCATTTGTAACTATTTATTTATTTCGGCTGTACTGGGTCTTCCTTTCTTTTGCCTGGGCTTTCTCTAGTTTCTCTCTCCATCACAGAGCTCAGGCTTCTCATTGCAGTGGCTAGTTTCGGAGCACAGGCTCCAGGCACTCTGACTTCAGCAGCTGTAGCACATGGGCTCAGTAGTTGCGGCCAGCAGGCTTCGTGGCTCAGCGCCATGTGGGATCTTCCAGGGCCAGGGATCAAACCCGTGTCCCCTGCACTGCAGGCAGATTCCCATCTGCTACACCACCGGAGAAGTCCCAGTTTTATTCATTTTTAATAATTAATTGTATTGAAATATAACTGATTTATGATGTGTTAATTCCTACTCTACAGCAAAGTGATTCAGTTATGCATACATATATATCCTTTTTCATATTCTTTTCCATTGTGGTTTATCATAGGATATTGAATACAGTTCTTTGTGCTATGCAGTAACATGTTGTTTACCCAACCTGTATATGAGAGTTTGTATCCACTAATCCCAAACTCCCAATCCATCCCTCGCCCACCCCTCCCCTTTGGCAACCACAGGTCTGTCTCTATGTCTGTGAATCTATTTCTGTTTCATAGATAAGCTGTGTCATATTTTAGATTCTACATATAAATGAAATTATATGGTATTTGTCTTTCTCTTTATTTTCTTTCTTTAGTTTAATCATTAATTTCAATCTAACACACCCAAAATTTGATGATTTCAACATGCAATACATATAAAAAACTTAGATATTTTACTTTTTTTTTTTTTAACCAAGTCTTCCTAATGTGATGTGTTGTTTATACTTAGAACACATCACATGACAACTTGGAATGGCCACCTTTCAAGTGTCTGACAGCCACAGGTGACTCATTGCTACTATTTTGGATTTTGGACATTCTAGAGATTTTTTTTTAGATTCAAGTTTGATTTTTCAGCAAGGTTACTTCATCAGTGGTGATGGGCACTGTCAAGCAGAGATGCAAAACTGCCTCCTTTTGTAATCCGAACATGAACAAATATCTTCATGAATAAATGAACAGGCCCACAGACATCCTGCCTGAGGTTGTTAATCCATTTCTGTGTTTCTCACCAGCCTCTTTTCTCATAAACATGTTTAAAAAGAAACATTGGAACTGAATCACTTTGCTGTACACTTTAAAGTAACATAACATTGTAAATTAGCTGTACTTTAACTTTTAAAAAAAGAAAGAAACATTGGAATGTTATTGGACACACTGAATTTCTTACTTAACACAGCCTATATTTCTCAGAGGTCACTAAGTACTTCCTTGAAATAATTTGCAATTTGAAAGTGGGTTTGGCGCGTTACACTGGATAGCCATACTCTCGTGCTGGAACACTTAGGTTGTTTCCAGACTGTGAGCCAGTCACTTACAATAAATCACTGGTTAGGGAAGTGATGTAATTGATTCATTAAGATATTGTTGTTCAGTTGCTGTCAAGTTATGTCTGACTCTTTGTGACCCCATGGACTGCAGTATGCCAGGCTCCTCTGTTCTTCACCATCTCCTGGAGTTTGCTCAAACTCAAGTCCATTGAGTTGATGATGCCATCCAACCATCTCATCCTCTGTCACCCCCTTCTTCTCCTGCCTTCAATCTTTCCTAGCATCAGGGTCTTTTCCAGTGAGTTAGCTCTTTGCTTTAGGTGGCCAAAGTACTAGAGCTTCAGCATCAATCCTTCCAATGAATATTCAGGACTGATTTCCTTTAGGATTGACTGGTCTGATCTCCTTGCTGTCCAAGGGACTCTCAAGAGTCTTCTCCAGCAACACAATTCGAAAGCATCAATTCTTCGGCACTCAGCTTTATAGTCCAACTCTCACATCCATACATGACCACTGGAAAAACCATAGCTTAGGCTATATGGACCTCTGTTGGCAAAGTGATGTTTCTGCTTTTGAATATGCTGTTAAGGTTTGTCATAGCTTTCCTTTCAAGGAGCAAGCATGTTTTAATTTCAGGGCTGTAAGATGTTGTAATTTGCATCAAATAACTAAGCATGAAAATAAAACCATAAATGTTCTGCAACAGAGTAGAAAAGGAAAATCTTACCTTGCAATAAAGATTTTCTGTGACTTAAAACCTAGAAGAATTTTTTTTTGGTCTTTATTATTTAAATTGAATTATAGTTGATTTACAATGTAGTGTTAGTTTCAGGTTACAGAAAGGTGACTCGGTGATATAAATATATATATACTTACTATTGCCAGTGATTATGAATATGTATAAGGGGAACTGGATGGCTAAAGGACAGGAGTACAAGGGAAATTGAAATTAAAATTTTTAATTAAATTTTTTTTCTCCGAGAGTAATGAAAGCACTATTCCATCAAAAACTTGTACCTGACATTGGATTCACATACTAAGTGAAGCAGATCAGAAACTGAGGCAAATACCATATGATATCATTTATATGTAGAAGCTAAAATTAGATCCAAATGAACTTATCTACAAAACTGAAGCAGAATCACAAACATAGGGAACAGACTTGAGGGGGCAGAAAGGATTGGGAGTTTGGGATTAGCAGATGCAAACTATGATATATAGCCTGGATAAAGAACAAGGTCTTATTGCACAGCACAGGAACTATATTCAGTGTTCTATGATAAACCATAATGGAAAGAATATAAAGAAGAATATATATATATATATTCCTGAATCACTTTGCTGATCAGCAGAAATTAACACATTGTAAATAAAATATACTTCAATTAAAAAAAAACTTCTTGAAAGTTGTATGTGAGTTGTCCATAGGAGCTGTATTTTTAAAAAGATTTTTGTTGTTGTGGGCAATTTTTAAAGTCTCTACTGGATTTGTTACAATATTTTACAATATAAGTTGTTACAATTTCTATTTTATGTTTTGGTTTTTGGCCATGAAGCATGTGGGATCTTAGCTCCCCAACCAGGGATTGAACTCACACCATCTGCATTGGAAGATGAAACCACTGAACCACTGAACCACCAGGGGAGTCCCAGAAGCTTTTATTTTTAATAAATGAAGACCAGAAACAACTCAAATGTTCTTCAACAGATGAATGGATTTCATTTGTTGGTTTATCCATATAGACATTAAAAATAACCATACTATTGATACACATTGCAACATGCTGTTGCTGCTGCTAAGTCGCTTCAGTCGTGTCCGATTCTGTGCGACCCCATAGACAGCCGTCCACCAGGCTCCCCCGTCCCTGGGATTCTCCAGGCAAGAACACTGGAGTGGGTTGCCATTTCCTTCTCCAATACACGAAAATGAAAAGTGAAAGTGAAGTCGCTCAGTAGTGTCCAACTCTTAGCAAACCCATGGACTGCAGCCCACCAGGCTCCTCTGTCCATGGGATTTTCCAGGCAAGAGTGCTGGATGACTTTCAAAATAATCATGCTGAATGAAAAAAAAAAAAAGTGGACCAAAAAAAAAAGAGTTCATTCTATGTGATTCCATTTATATAAAATTCTAGGAAATGCAAACTTATCTGTAGTGACAGAAAGCAGGATGTGGTTATCTGGAGAAGATGGGAGGAGCCAGTGGGAGCTTCCTAAGAGGGACAAGGAAACTTTGGGCTGTGATAGAGATTTCTATTACCTTTATTATGCTGATAGAGTCACAGGTGTTTACATAGGTCAAAGTTGGTTAGATCGTGCACCTGAAGTATGTACAGATTGCTGTGCTATGCTAAGTCATATCTGACTCTTTGTGACTCCATGGACTGTAGCCCTCCAGGTTCCTCTGTCCGTGGAATTCTCCAGGCAAGAATATTGGAGTGGGTAGCCATGCCCTTCTCCAGGGGATCTTCCCCATCCAGGAATTGAACCCATGTCTGCCTGTGTCTCCTGAACTGCAGGCAGAATTCTTTTACCCACTGAGCCACCTGGGAAGCCCCATCATGACCTAATCACCTCCCAAAGTCCCCACCTCCAATTACCATTAGATTGGGGGTTTAGGGCTTCAATATATGAATTAAATTTTTTAATATTTATATTTTATTGAAGTATAGTTGACTTACAATGTTTCGGGTACACAGAAAGGTGATTCAGTTATACACATACACATATTATTTTTGAAATTATCTTTCATTATAGTTTGTTACAAGATAACTATTGACTATAGTTCCCTGTGCTATACAGTAAATCTTTGTCGCTCATTGCACTCAACATATGAATTTTAAGAGAATCCAAACATTCAGTCCATAACAATTTTGAAGTTTTGAAAAGAAATATGTTTAGACCCACAAAGAACTTCAAAAATGATTATGAATAAACCTGAATAAACACTCTGGAACAAAGTTTCAGGTGAACACATGATTAAGGAAAGGGAGACTTTTCCAGCTATGGGTTTTGATTTTTTATTTTTAAAAATATTTATTTGGCTGCACTGGGCCTCACTTGCGACATGTGACACTCAGGATCTTTTTATTATGGTTGTGGTAGGTGGGGTCTTTTAGCTGAGGCATGATGTGGGCTCTTAGTTGCAGCCTCTTAGCTGCGGCATGCGGGGTCTAGTTCTCTGACCCGGGCTGGAACCCCGGCCCCCTGCATTGGGACCACGGAGTCTTAGCCACTGGGCCACCAAAGAAGTCCTTCTGGCTATGGTTTTTAGACTTGTGGGGCTTGGCACAATGCTAATGCCTCACCCATTCAAAACTGTAATTTACAAAGTGAAAGTGAAAGTCATGTCCAACTCTTTTGGACCCCGTGGACTATACAGTCCATGGAATTCTCCAGACCAGGATACTGGAGTGAGTAGCCTTTCCCTTCTCCAGGGGATCTTCCCAGCCCAGGGATCGAACTGGGGCCTCCAGCATTGGAGGCAGGTTCTTCACCAGCTGAGCTACCAGGGAAAGCCGTAACTTACAAAAACAGGCAAGATTTTTTAAAAAATTAAGATTCATTAGTTAGGAACTTGAGAGAACAAGTTTCAAATCTTGGCCTTTCCAAGCTGTCTTCAGTCAAGTATGTGAACATTTCAGAACCTCACAACTTTCCGGTCAGCCCAAAAGAGAAAGGAA
Source organism: Bos indicus x Bos taurus (assembly GCF_003369695.1). NCBI lineage: Eukaryota > Metazoa > Chordata > Mammalia > Artiodactyla > Bovidae > Bos > Bos indicus x Bos taurus. Next base: position 93,531,008 of record NC_040082.1, on the reverse strand, counting down.
CACTTTCATTTTCAGGGCTGATTTGAGAGTGACAGAAGACTGGACTATGCATGTGCCTAATGGGATCAAGGTGAATGCTAAGTTAACGTGCCCTGTTGCACTTATTCTTTCCTGAGGGAGTTCAGGGCTGTTTGCCCTGGGGTCCAAAGGTTGTAGGTTTACACGCACGCAAGCACCTTGGCTAACAGGACTGGGTGGGAGGCGAGAGGAGGTGGGAAGAATGACTTGGGCAGAGTCCACGCCATTTCTTTGTGGAGGCTCAGCCCAGAATCTGAGTCATCCTTTTTGGTCTGAGCCTCCTGCCCTAAAGCTGACTTTCCCTGGTGACCTGGATGTGACTAGATTCTGACAGGAAAGGTGGTGAGGGGGCCGTTCCTGGACAGAGACCCTGCAGCTTCTTTTAGGATGTCTACACACAGAGTCCCAATGTCCCTCTGACCTGGTCCAGGAAAAAACAGACACACATCCCAGGCTACAGTGCGTTATTCACTGTCTTCCCCAGTCTGGGTCACTCACTCCAGACACTTTTCGTCTGGATAATCTTATGACTCCTCAGTCTCAGCTGCCCCCTGCCCCCCAACCAAAAGCCTTTCCTGCTGGGGGTGGCCCCTTCTCTGCCACCTTCTGTGCTTCCCATTACAGCATCAATCACCCAATACTAAAGTCAAGTGGTTAGGGGTTGCCTAGCAGGCCAGTGGTTAAGACTCCAAGCTTCCCATTCAGGTGGCCTGGGTTCGATCCCTGGTCGGGAAACTAAGATCCCACCTGCTGCGTCACAAAAAAAAGTTAAGTGGTTAAATATAGAGCAAAGAGAACAGACTTGTGGTTGTCAAGGGGGAGTGATGTGGGAGAGGGGTGGACTGGGCAGATGCAAGCTGTTATATATAGGATGGATAAACAGCAAGATCCTACTTTGGGCTTCCTTGGTGGTTCAGATGGTAAAGAATCCACCTGCAGTGCAAGAGACCTTGGTTCAATCCCTGGGTTGCAAAGATCCTTTGGAGAAGGAAATGGCTACCGACTCCAGTATTCTTGGGGCTTCCCTGGTGGCTCAGATGGTAAAGACATCATCTGCAATGCAGGAGGCTCGGGTTCAATCCCTGGAGATCCCCTGGAGAAGGGAATGGCTACCCACTCCAGTATTCTAGCCTGGAGAATCCCATGGACAGAGGAGCCTAGCGGGCACAGTCCATGGGGTCGCAAAGTCAGACACGACAGAGGTGACTAATACTTAAGGAAACACAACAAGGAAATTCACCATGTGATCCTGGATGGAACGCCAGAGATAAAACATTGCTGTAAAGGGCACAGTTGATGAAACTGGAATCTGGACCATGGATTAGATAATAGCATTATGTCAGGGTCAAACTTCCTCAAGTTGCTATCTGTGCTGCAGTTACATAAGTGAATGTCCTTGTTCTTAGTAAAAGCACTAATCAGGTCTGCAGCAGAATCAAGTCTGCAACATATCCTGAAGTGGTTCAGGAAAAAAAAATTGCATGATTATCTTTTTTTTTTTTCCTCTGTGTGTATTTTATACACTGTGTGGATCACAACAAACTGAAAAATTCTTAAAGAGATGGGAATACCAGACCACCTTACCTGCCTCCTGAGAAAATTATATGCAGGTCAAGAACCAACTGTTAGAACTGGACATGGAACAACAGACTGGTTTGAAATTGGGAAAGGAGTACTTCGAGGCTGTATATTGTCACCCTGCTTATTTAACTTATATGCGGAGTACATCATGCGAGATGCTGGGAGGGATGAAGCACAAGCTGGAATCAAGATTGCTGGGAGGAATATCAATAAGCTCAGATGTGCAGATGACACCACCTTTACAGCAGAAAGCGAAGAGGAACTACAGAGCCTTTTGATAAAAGTGAAAGAGGAGAGTGAAAAAGCTGGTTTAAAATTCAACATTCAAAAAACAATGAACATGGCATCTGGTCCCATCACTTTATGGCAAATAGACCTGGAAACAATGGAAACAGGGACAGACTTTACTTTCTTGGGCTCCAAAATCACTGCAGATGGTGACTACAGGAATGAAATTAAAAGACGCTTACTCCTTGGAAGAAAAGCTATGACCAACCTAGACAGCATATTAAAAAGTAGAGACATTACTTTGCTGACAAAGGTTTGTTTAGTCAAAGCTATGGTTTTCCAGTAGTCATGTATGGATATAAGAGTTGGACCATAAAGAAAGCTGAGCACTGAAGAATTGGTGCTTTTGAACTGTGGTGTTGGAGAAGACTCTTGAGAGTCTCTTGGACTGCAAGGAGATCAAACCAGTCAATCCAAAAGGAAATCAGTCCTGAATATTCATTGGAAGGACTGATGCTAAAGCTGAAGCTCCAATACTTTGGCCACCTGATGCAAAGAACTGACTTATTTGAAAAGACTCTGATTCTGGGAAAGATTAAAGGCAGGAGGAGAAGGGGACGACAGAGAGTGAGATGGTTGGATGGCATCACCGACTCGATGGACATGAGTTTGAGCAAGCTCTGGGAGATGGTGAAGGACAGAGAAGCCTGGCATGCTGCAGTCCATGGGGTCGCAGAGTCGTACACAACTGAGCGACTGAACGGAACTGATTTGCTGCTGCTGCTCAGTGGCTTCAGTTTATTTCTTTCTTTATTTTTGGCTGCGCTGGTTCTTTGTTGCTCCACGTGGGCTTTTCCTAGCTGTGGCAAGCGAGAGCTTCTCATTCTCTCCAGGGTGCACAGGCTTAGTAGTTGTGGCACAAGGGTCAGTTGCCCCATGGTATGTGGAATCTTCCCAGACCAGGGATCAGACCACTGTCTCTTGCATTGCAAGGCGGAATCTTTACCACTGGGCCACCAAGGAAGCCTCGAAATTGCCTTTTTAAAAAGATCCTCATGGTGCATGCTCAGTGGTGTCTGACTCTTTGTGATCTCATGGACTATATAGAATCTGTGGGATTCTCCAGGCAAGAGTGCTAGAGTGGATAGCCATTCCCTTCTCCGGGGGATCTTCCCCACCCAGGGATAGAACCTGGTCTCTTGCATTGCAGATAGATTCTTTACCATTTGAATGAGGGAAGCCCCAGCCAGAGCAAAACAGGTGCCAAAGAAACAATTCATCATGGTGATAAATTATTGCTGGAACAAAGGCATATTCCACAGAGCAGTTTTTAGGATATAGTCTAGGGTCAGTTCCAGGCTCCTGGAGAAACTCTTTTGTAGCTTGTTCACTACAGGAGTTTCTAAGAGGCTTGGGTGTATTCTGTGCCCTCTGAAACACAGCACAGAGATAGAAGCCCCTGAGAAGTGGATCAGGAAATGGCCATCAGGTTGGAAAAGTAATTGATCATTTTTCTCAGTTCAAGAAGCTAGGGAGGTGGGCTTCCCTTGTGGCTCAGTGGTACGGAATCCACCTGCTAATGCAGGGGACCCGGGTTCCATCCCTGGTCCGGGAAGATCCCATATGCCGAGGAGCAACTAAGTCCGTGTGCCACAACTACTGCAGCCCGTGCTCTCCAACAAGAGAAACCACTGCAATGAGAAGCCTGCGCACTGCAACTGAAAAAGGCCCACAAAGACCCAGCACAGCCAAAAATTAAATAAATAAATATATCTTTGACAAAAGAAGAAGAAGCCAGAGAGAAGAGCCCATTCTGGGAGACCAGTGACCCTCACTCAGAAAGAGGCTGAGGCCTGGCAGCTGAACCAGCTGGCTGCCTGGGCAGATGGTGGCTGTCTAGATGTACTCCTTGCCAAGGTTTTGTTCCCCGCCCTTCCCATCTGCCTGTCACAGCTGCCGGGATCTGCCATCCTGGTCTGGCTCAGCCAAGTGTATGAGTGGTGACCTGCACGTCAGCCCCGGGGCGGGGAGTTTCAGATTCCAGAGCCCCGCTGAGTCAACTCTGTTCTTCTTGCCTGTGCTCTCTCTGTCTGAGCCAATGTGCCCTGGGTTTTTCCTGGCAGGCAGGTTTTCTATGCCAGCCTCAATTTTTGTACAAGGTATAGGGAAGTTGGTGGGGCTGGAGGGGGAGGACTTCAGTAAAAGTTTGTCAAATAAGTGCTAAGCCTGGAGAAGGAAATGGTAACCCACTCCAGTATTTTTGCCGAGAAATCCCATGGACAGAAGAGCCTGGCAGGCTGTGGTCCATGGCGTCCCAAAGAGTCGGACAAGACTGAGCAGCTAAACAGTAGCAGCCCAAATCATGAACGTGGTCCGCATCATGGCCTCAATTCAATTCTTCCTCTGTCCCAACTGTGCCCCTACCCCAGGCTCAGATGGTGGGGTCCTTCCACCACCCTGGGGACTCCATGTAGTAGAGCAGAGGGCCCTTTTTTTGAATTAATGAATGCAGGAGAGGGAGACTGAACATGGAAGAACATTCTTCCATGCAGCCCCTCTTCCCTTCTGAGTTTCCTGCTTCAGTACAGGCAAATACTCAAGACTCTGAAGACCCTGAGGGTGAGTGGGCATTAGGGAGACAGGCCCCAGCTGGAGACTGAGCAAGACAGATCTGGGCCCTGCCACCAGGGCACTAAGTTTCAAGGAGTGGGATGAGGGATGTTTAAGAATCAGGCAAAGGGACTTCCTTGGTGGTCCAGTGGCTGCGACTCCGAGCTCGCAGTGAAGGGGACCTAGGTTTGATCCCTGGTCAGGGAACTAAAGACCCTGCATGCCTCAACTAAGACCCAGCACACCCAAATTTAAAAAAGAAAACGAAAATCCCACCAACACATCTGCGATGATGAAGCCTTGAGCAGGAAGGAGAGCAGAAGCCTGGGAGATGCCTCCCCAGGGGGTCCAGCCTGGGCTTGATATGCTCTCCCGGAGGAGGGGATGTTTGCGTGCTTCCGGGCTTCCTGCCTGGTCCTGCTGGACTCAACATACCAGAACCCTCTTCTCTAGCTCTTGACTTGGAGAGTGGGGGTCAGGAATGCTGCCGGGCATGCCGTTCCTGCCGGCGCCGTTTCCCCACCGAACGTGGCTGGGGTGGGGTGGGGGTAGGGCCTCGGAATGCCGGTGCCTGGAAGGGGACCGCGGGGAGAGGAGGTCACGTCTCCCATGGTCAGCAGAGAAGGCACGACGGAAAACGCACATCAGGACCTGGTGAGAGAAGCCAGACTTTTGCACTTCCCACGGCTTCCCAGAGCCGGCATAACTACCCTGCTTCCAGCGTACTGAACCCCAACCCCGGCCCCCACTCCCCGCCCCCGGAACTTCACGCGCCCCGCCTTCTAGGCTCCTCCTTCCTCGCGCGCGCAGCGCTTATAACAGAGGGCGTCGCACAGACACACCAAGCCGAGGGCCGGGGGCTGTCACTCTAGTCTTTCCTCCGGCTTCTGCACCGAAGCGAGTCCTCCGCCAGGGCCTTCGGGTTTCCAGCCCTCGCACCTCGACCCCAGAGTCTCTCTGGCGCCCCCTCATTCCTGCCTCTCCGAATCTCCGCGTTCCGAAGCCTGGACCACCAGGAAGGATGCGCTGTGCGCCGACAGCCGGAGCAGCCCTGATGCTGTGCGCCGCCACCGCCGGGCTGCTGAGCGCTCAGGGCCGCCCGGAGCCTCCCGAGACGCCGCGCTTTGCTTCCTGGGACGAGGTGAACGTGCTGGCACACGGCCTCTTGCAGCTCGGCCACGGGCTGCGCGAACACGTGGAGCGCACCCGTGGGCAGCTGGGCGAGCTGGAACGGCGTCTGGGCGCGTGTGGGGCCGCCTGCAAGGATCCTGAGGGGTCCGCCGCGCCTCCGCGCGCCCAGGCCAATCTGGTCAATCCCGGCGGCGGCGACGCCTCCCCAGAAACCCTCCGCAGCTTGAAGGTACATATACGCTACTGCCCTGGAAGGGAGTGAACAAGAAGGGGCGCATCCCGAACACCCTGGTCTCTCCTTTTTGCCTGCATGCTCAGTCGCTCCGTGATATCCGGCTCTTTTGCTACCCCATGGACTGTAACGAGCTTCCCTGGTGGCTCAGACGGTAAAGAACCCGCCTCAGTGCAGGAGACCCTGGGTTCGATCCCTGGGTTGGGAAGATACCTTGGAGGAGGGCATGACAACCCTTTCCGTTATTCTTGCCTGGAGAATCCCCATGGTCAGAGAAGCCTGGCAGGCTACAGTCCATGGGGTCGCAAAGAGTCGGACACGAGTGAGCGACTATGCACAACACAGGACTGTAGCCCTCCAGGCTCCTCTGTCCATGGGATTCTCCAGGCAAGAACACTGGAGTGGGTTGCCATTTCCTCCTCCAGCGGATCTCCAGGGATCGAACCCACTTCTCCTGTATCTTCTGCATGGACAGTCGAATTCTTTACCACTGAGCCACCAGGGAAGCCTGGGCTCTTCTGCCCCGGCCTCAAAGGATGGAGAGTTGGAAGCAGGACCAGCGGATGAATGGAGAAGGTGGTGGCAGAAGACCGGATCCTCACCAGACTTTTACACTCTCCCCAGACTCAGCTGGAGGCTCAGAACAGCAGGATCCAGCAACTCTTCCAGAAGGTGGCCCAGCAGCAGCGGCACTTGGAGAAGCAGCAGCTGCGAATCCAGAATCTACAGAGCCAGGTGCCAGTGCTTGCTCCAGATGGGGAGGGAGGTTCAAGGTGGACCCTGTGGGTCTGGCTGTGGAGCCAGGCAGGTTGAGCAGCCTGAACCAGCCAGACCTGACATCCTCCTCCTGGTCCTGTCCTAGATGGATCACCTGGCCCCCAGGCACCTGGGCCACGAGATGGCCAAGCCCGCCAGGAGGAAGAGGCTGCCCAAGATGGCCCAGCTTGCTGGCCCAGCTCACAATATCAGCCGCCTGCACAGTGAGTGTCCAACCTTTTGCTGGACTCTAGCAAACTCCCCCCAACCCCCACCCTCATTCCCCGACTTACCATTCTTTCCCCTTTCCTTGTTCGGTCCACCTTACTGAGAAAGAGAGAGGCTCTGGCTGTGCATCCTCGTGGGAGGACAGGTCTCTGGTGAAGGGGTGACCAGGACATCCCCCTCTTCAGCCCTTACCCTTCCTCTCTGGGCTCCCCTCAAACCCTTCTTCCCAGAAAGTCAGTGGGATTTTCCCAAAGCCTCGAGAGCCACTAACTGGAGCAGGGGTTGGGAAAGTGGGTCCAAGAGGGGGTTGAGCTGCAAGGGTGTGGGGAAAGGGCTGGCATGGCTCAGGGACAACTTCCTGGGGGTTGGACCCTTGCAGGAGGGCGGGATGGTGGACAAAAGGGTGCCAGTTTGGGAGACTGGAGCCCCCCTTGGGTTAAAAGAGAACGGCTGCTGGGGAGGGGGATGTTCTGACGTTTGGGGCCACCAGGTGTTTGTTGTTGTTTGTTTGTTTGTTTTCTGCATCACTTGGCATGTGGATCCTAGTTCCCTGACCAGGGATTGAACTCACGCCCCATGCACTGGAAGCACAGAGTCTTAACCACAGGCCGGCCAGGGAATTCTGGGCCCTCATTTTAGAGTGTGGATCTGGGAAGGGAGACTAAGGCAGGGAACCCCCATCTCCCCGGCCAGTCACACCATTCACTCTTGCATCTCTTAACAAGTCTGGGCCCCTTGATCCATGCACCTTGCCTGGCTCTCACGGCTCTATTGACCTGGAAGTGCTGATCGCCCCTTCTCACCCTGCCCCGACTCCTACAAGTTCTAGATCCTTTATTGTGTGTGCCCCAGAGCACCCCACATCTCCAAACCAGCATGTCTGTAGGTGTCTGACCCTGGCTCCCAGCTCCCCAGTGTCTCTGTCCCACCCTAAGTTCACAGGTCCAGACCTGGCTGACTTCCCTGAGGTCCTCCTACCCCATCCCCCCACTGGCATCTGCAGCAGTCTACAGCCAACCGGGTGAAAGTTCGAATCCCCCTCTTCACACCCGCCCTCGGGCTGGTTGCTGGCTTCCATCCCTCTGGTCTTGAAGGCTCTCCCACCTCTTGGTCCCACCACCTCCCCCACCAGGAAGGGGAAGGGTCCGCTACACCCTCCCAAATGGTAGCCCTGCCATGAGGGGCTTCTGGGAGGGGCCAGCAGGCAAAGGTCCCACCTCAGGAATGTGATGGGGGAGGGGGGGTCATGTGTAGGTTGGGGGACTCCAGGCTCAGCCCTGCCAAGCCGGAGAAAGGTCAGAGCTGAGGAGACAAACAGCTGGTGCTAATGGAAGCCACACTGGTGGTTTGGCCGGCTGCCTGTTGTGATTGGAAGAGAGGAAAGTAGGCGAAAGGGGAGCTGCCTGAGGAGCCGGGAAATGTCAGCAGTCACTCTGGGCCCGCCCCCACCCCCACAGCGCCAACATGTTCACCCCTCAACCTGAGCCTGCCCTTCCCCCTTCAACCTTTCCCCTACTTTTCCTGCTGGGGTGGGGGCCAGGGACTTCCCCAGTCTGCAGACATGCCCAAGCCATCCCTCCGTCCCTCCCTCCTTCACTCTTCAATCCTTCCTTCTCCCTCTCAGATGCCCGGGACCCCGGGTGGGGCCTCTGTGGTGCCCTCCAAACCCTATCCAGGCCTAATGCTCACCCGAGGCTGGAGGAAGCAGAGCCCCTTCCCGTTTCTCTCTGTTCCGGCCCCACCCCCACTCTGGTCCAGCTCCTTCAATCATTCTTTCATGGCATCTTTATTAAACATCTGCTGTGGGCTGGCATCAGCTGGTGCCAGATGGTGGGCAGAGAGCCATTCCTCATTCCTGACTTCAGGGACTTCATACAGTATGGGAAGTTGTGGAGAGATCACAGATGTCCCCAGTGTTGGGGAGTAGGAAGTCCTCAGTGGCCCTTAGCCTGGTCTTGGGCTAATGATGGCCAAAATCTTGGCCTTCTCTGCCCACTGAAGCTGAAGAAAAAAATACAGAGACAGAGTTTGGAGGGAATAGAAAGGTGGCTTTAATTCTCAGCCAGCAAAGAGTTTCGAAACACGGTAGGCTCATGCCTCAAGAACTGTGCCCCCTCAACGCCCATGATGAGTCTCGGGCCTTATATAAGGCAAAGGCTCATAGTCAGGGGTCGGTGATGAGGAACAAAGGCGACAGGGTCTTGATTTCTCCCTCTTGCATTGTTTCTAAGACAGCCATAGTCTGGTGTTGGTAACTCAGTGATTGAGTCTGGCTGTTACGTGGCTCTGTGGTCTTCTTTCCAGTGTGTAACTACAAGGGGAAGGGTGTTGTAAGGGTAAACCCCAGAAAGGCCGAAGAGCAAGCTTCCTTACAGACAAGCAGAGTTAGGAGCAGTTAAAGTAAGAAAAAGGAAACAACTAGGAATGTTCAGGCCTGATCACTGTTCTCTTTATCTTCTTTGTTCTCAGGAAAGGGAAAGAAAAAAACTCATTCCTCTTTTTTCCCTATTTATTGCAACAGGATGTGGGGGAGGGGAGGGGAGGGATGGGTGTCTGAGACATCATCCTTTCCAGAAGCTGGGACTTTTAATATGAGGCAGAGAACTGCATGAGGGAAGAGGTCCTAGGCAGAATACTAGCATGTTCCAAGGCCCTGTGGCCAGAGCGTGCGTGCTACCAGGAAGGCTGTGTGGCCAGAGGATGGGCGTTCAGGGTGGGAGGAGGCAGGATGGGTCTGGCTGGTCCTGGGGAGTCATGGGCAACTTTAGGCAAGTGGAAGGGGGCACGGTGAGCTGAGGAGTGCCCCCTCCTGCCCCTGTCACATGCTGCCTAGCCCCCAGACATGCCTGTTTCCTTAGACGCCCCTAGGACGGCTCTCCGTTTCAATCCCCCCCATCTTTTGTCTGTCCTTCAGGACTGCCCAGGGACTGCCAGGAGCTGTTTGAAGAGGGAGAGAGGGAAAGTGGATTGTTCCAGATCCAGCCCCAGGGATCCCCGCCTTTCCTGGTTAACTGCAAAATGACCTCAGGTAGGGCTGGGCTGGCCCCCAGGTACCCTGAATATCACAGGCCTGGTTGTCTTTCCGTCAAGTGCAGCCACTTCTTATTCCCCACTTCCTCCTTCTCTGCTGAGTCCTGGGACAAAGATCTAGGCAGAACCCCCAGCTTACTGGCCAGCTCACCTTCTTTCTTTGCCAGTCTTCCTCCCATCCTGCTGGGGTGGGTGAGAGGAACTGTTCTCCCTGGGTTTAGAGGTGCTTTGGGGTTTAGGGAGCCAAACAGGGGAGGCAGGATCCCTTATAAGAAGAATCCTCCTGATGACCTCGCACTTTTCTGGGCAGATGGAGGCTGGACCGTAATTCAGAGGCGTCAGGATGGCTCCGTGGACTTTAACCAGCCCTGGGAAGCCTACAAAGATGGCTTCGGAGACCCCCAAGGTAGGTGTTTCCTGCAGGCCAGAGGCATAGCGGGGAGGAGAGTGTTACAGATCTGGGGGTCCTCTTCATGGATTGGCCTCTCCCGTGGCAGGCGAGTTCTGGCTGGGCCTGGAGAAGGTGCATCACATCCTTGGGGACCGTGGCAGCCGCCTGGCTGTGCAGCTGCAGGACTGGGAGGGCAATGCCGAGTCCTTGCAGTTCCCCATCCACCTGGGGGGTGAAGACACCGCCTACAGCCTGCAGCTCACGCCACCGGTGGCCAGCAAACTGGGCGCCACCACCTTCTCGCCCAGTGGCCTCTCCCTGCCCTTCTCCACTTGGGACCAGGACCACGACCTCCGCGGAGACAAGAACTGCGCCAGGAGCCTCTCTGGTAAGCGAGCCCTGTCCCTCCCCATCTTGCCCTTCTCCACACAGCTTTTCAGCATCCCTGCCCCGCCTTCAACCCCATCTGTTTCCATGCCACTGTTCTTTTTTTGGCTGTGCCAGGTCTTAGTTGAAGCATGTGGGATCTAGTTCCCTGACCAGAAATCAAACCCGTGCCCCCTGCATTGGGAGTGCAGATTCTTAACCATTGGACCACCAGGGAAGTCCTTATTTCTGTGCCCCCTTCTCCATACTTGCTGTGGACCCTTAGGCAACTGACAAGGCCTCCCCCCCTTCATTTTCCCCATCTTTAAAATGGGTATAGAGACTTCCCTGGTGGTCCAGTGGTTGGGGATCTGAGCTTCCACTGTAGGGGACATGGGTTCAATCCTAGGTCACGGAACTAGGATCCTGCATGGTGAGGCCAGAAAAAAAGAAAGGGTATAACCACTCTGCCCACACCACATGATTGCTATGAAAATATTAATACAATGAGATGACTTTGCCACAGGCTAGCCACCAAGACAAACTGAAGGCAGAGCCCACGACCTATGAAGTGAAACAGATGAAACTGCCTTGTGGTGGGTCAAAGAAGGATGGTTGTTTGTTGTTTAGTCACTGAGTCATGTCCAACTCTTTGTGACCCCGAGGACTGTAGCCTGCCAGGCTCCTCTGTCCATGGGATTTCCCAGGCAGGAACACTGGAGTGGGTTGCCATTTCCGTCTTGGGAAGAAGGATGGAATAGTGATTAATTTCACATGGTTCAGTGTGATACAAACTAGTGAAACACACGACAGTCATAGAAAGGCTTTAATAAATGTTCACCATGTGGCAAGTGTGGACAAGTAACTTGCCAGGGTCACAGATGTAAAAGCCGCAGTTACCAGGATGGGGTGGGGAGGTGCCCTGAGCCCCTGAGGTGCCTTTGTCACAAGCTGGGGTTCCTTGGAACACAGTCTGACAACCACTGCCAAAGTTCTCTCATCTAAAGTGGGTGATGGCCAACACCCAGCCCCCTCCCCACCTCGGCCCCACTGGAGACCCAAGGACCCACAGGCTTGACCATGTCCCCTTTTCTCTGACCTTGGCAGGTGGCTGGTGGTTTGGCACCTGCAGTCACTCCAACCTGAACGGCCAGTATTTCCACTCCATTCCAAGGCAGCGGCAGCAGCGTAAGAAGGGCATCTTCTGGAAGACCTGGCGGGGCCGCTACTACCCACTGCAGGCCACCACCATCCTGGTACAGCCCACAGCGGCCTCCTAGCCTCCTCTCTGGGGCCTGGTTTCAGGCCCCCAGAGGACAGTGACTCTTGTCCACGTGTGGCCACTCCCTGCCTGGGCAGGGGCTCCAGACAAGGGCTGTCTGGAGCCTCAAGGACAGAGAAGATGCCCATGACTGGAGAGGTCCCCTTGATGAGTAGGGGAGGCTGCAGGAAATGCCCTCTGAGGAGAGCAGGGCTGTAGGGCTGCTGGGCACAGACCCCAAAAACGTGGGACAGAGGGGCACAGAAACCCCCCTCACCCGCCAAGGAGCAGGGGATGCAGAGGGGACCCTGCGGGGGTGGGGCAGCCAGGCCGGCCCTCGATGGCCAGTGGATTCAGTCACATTGACTGGCTGGAGGACCAGGGCTTCCCGTAGGCCTGGGCACCCTCACCGTACTGTGGTGCCTGGGTGCTGTGAGTCAGCTGGCGCCCACGGCGTCTGGGTGGAACCCACAGAATTCTCGGAATAAAAGCAACTTCAAAACATTTCATTCTTTTATGTCTTTTGGTTTGTTTTTCAAAGTGGACAGTTTTCAGAGTCCGCATAAACAGGCTCACAGGGTGGAGGGTGAACACTCCAGGGCTCTTGAGGACAATGCTAGTCATCCCCACCGTCTCCAACATCTGCTTTCAACTTCCTTCACTTATGGTTTCATAATGGAGATCTCATGTTCATTTTCAGAGGTACAAAGCAAAACCCTCATTTGGTCCTTCTGGAAGCAGGTAATAGAGAAAGTTTGATGCTCTTCCTGATCATACTTATGCACATGAATCTTGATAACCTTTTAGTGTCTGGCCACATGAGAGAAATAGGGATGTAAGCTGCATATTTAATGTTATTTTTTTTTAGGGGTCACATTTTTAAAAAAGCAAAACAAAGAAAAAGGAAATAAAAACAGCTAAAGTTTAAAAAGAAACAAAGTAGGGGACTCCCCTGGTGGTCCAGTGGTTAAGGCTCTGAGCTTCCACTGCAGGGGGTACAGGTTTGATCCATGGTCTGGAAATAAGATCCTACATGCCTTGTGGCATGGGCAAAAAAAAAAAAATATATATATATATATATATATAAGAAAGAAAAAATTATTTAGGAGTGTACTTGATTGAACCCGATATATTCAAAATATTGCAGGTTAAACATGTGGTCAATATAAAAGTTACTGAGATACTTGACGTGGCTTCTCGTACTGAGTCTTCTGAACCCGGTATAGATTTCACATTTACGGCACATTTCCATTTGGACCGACCATATTTAAGGGCTCAGCAGCCACAGTGGCCAATGGCCACCATCTTGCACAACCCAGCTCTACTGTGTTACTTTTTTTTTTTCCTTGCCTTGCAACTTGCGGATCTTAGTTCTCCTACCAGGGATTGAACCCACGACCTCGGCAGTGAATGCTCAAGAGTTCTAACCACTGAATTGCCAGGGAATTCCCTCTACTCTTACATTAATGCAGAGTTTTGTGTAAACTCTTCCCACTTTTGGCTATGTCTGCAAAAGTTTTCCTTTAAATTAGCCTTAAAATATATACATATAGTGGGTGAGGAGGGGTGGATAAAAAGAAAAAATATATATGTGTGTATGTGTATGTAGTGTATATATATATATATATATATATAGGCTTCACAGGTGGCACTAGGGGTAAAGAACACGCTTGCCAGTGCAGAAGACATGAGACACACGTTCTTCGATCCCTGGGTCGGGAAGATCCCCTGGAGGAGAGCATGGCAACCCACTCCAGTATTCTTGCCTGGAGAATCCCCATGGACAGAGAAGCCTGGCGGGCTACAGTCCATGCAGTCACAAAAGAGGCAGACAAGACTGAAGTGACTTAGCACGCGGGTGTGCACACACACACACACACATATAAATTCAACTAATATTTCTTAAGCACCTACTAAAGGCCAAGCCCTGTCCCAAGTGCTTGGGACACGCTAGTCAACAGAAAGATCCTCATCTGGGGACTTCCCTGGCAGTCCAGTGGCTAAGACTCCATGCTCCCAATGCAGGGGACACAGGTTCCAACCCAGTCAGGGAGCTAGATCTCACATGCCGCAACAAAAGACCCCATATGCCACAGCAAAGATCAGAGATCCCCATTGCCGCAACTGGCTCGGCCAGTTGCGAATACCTGGCTCGGCCAAATGAATAAAAATAAATTTTTAAAAGATTTGTCTCAGCACCATGCATGTATTCCCATTACAGATAAGGGTCCAAACAGAGACACTCTTCTAATTGATCGTCCAAATGGAGACACTGTTGAGAGTGAAAGGGGGGTGTGTTGTTAATAATTAAGCCAGATGACACACTCCTAGGCATACAGGGACTTATTGACCCAGTTTTTTAAAAAGTAGAGGCATATCTCTACAGCATGTGGAAAACCCATATCACTTGCTATAAATAGGTTAGGAAAACTAAACTCGGTGAAAAAACAATGCCGATGCTTTCAAATTCCAGTTAGAGGGACTTCCCTGACCGTCCAGCGGTTAGGAGTCTGTGCTTTCACTGCTGAGGGTGCGGATTAATTTCTGGTTTAGGGGAACTAAGATCCCGCAAGCTTCATGGATCGGCCAAAATTAAATAAATAGACTCTGGGCTCTCAGTGTTCTGGGCTCGGGTTCAATCCCTGGTCGGGGAACTAGATCCCACATGCCACAATTAAAGATGCTGCAATGAAGACTGAAGGTCACTCCTGCCGCAACTAAGACCTGGCACAACCAAATAAATAAAAATAAATATTTTAAAATTTCTGAAAAATATGTCTCCATATATAATTGAATATATATTATATATATATGAATCACTGTACTATACACCTGAAATTAACACAACACTGTAAATCAACAATACTTCAATAAAGAACTAACTTAAAAAAAAGAACTGGAAAAAAAAGGTATGACTTTCTCAGTATGTGTGTGCACGTGTTAAGCTGCTTCAGTTCGTGTCTGACTCTCTGCGACCCCATGGACTGTAGCCCACTAGGCTCTTCTCCATGGGATCCATTCACCACCAAGCAAGAGACTGGAGTGGGTTGCCATTTCGACCTCCAGGGTATCTTCCCGACCCACGAACCAAACCCAGGGATCAAGCCTATGTCTCTTGCATCTCCGGCATGGGCAGGCAGGTTCTTTACCACTAGTGCCACCAGGGAAGCCCCATATACACACTGCTGCCGCCGCCACTGCTGCTAAGTCGCATCAGTCGTGTCCGACTCTGTGCGACCCCATAGACGGCAGCCCACCAGGCTCCTCCATCCCTGGGATTCTCCAGGCAAGAACACTGGAGTGGGTTGCCATTTCCTGCTCCAATATACACACTACTAAACAGGGCCTATTGTACACTACAGGGAACTATATTCAATATTTTGCAATAGCCTATAATGGAAAATAATCTGAGATATATATATTTATATGAATATATATTCATATATATTTACATGAATCATTTTGCTACATACCTGAAAGTATATAAATCAAGTGATTTATATACTTGTAAATCAAGTGAAAGTGAAAGTGTTAGTCGGTTCGATCATGTCTGACTCTGCAACACCATGAAC
Organism: Bos indicus x Bos taurus; assembly: GCF_003369695.1. Classification (NCBI taxonomy): domain Eukaryota; kingdom Metazoa; phylum Chordata; class Mammalia; order Artiodactyla; family Bovidae; genus Bos; species Bos indicus x Bos taurus. Next base: position 93,515,604 of record NC_040082.1, on the reverse strand, counting down.
TGTAGCCCATCAGTCTCCTCCGTCCATGGGATTTCCCAGGCAAGAATACTGGAGTGGATTGCCATTTCCTTCTCCAGGGGATCTTCTCGACCCAGGGATCAAACCCAGGTCTCCGGCATTGCAGGTGGATTCTTTACCATCTGAGCCACCAGGGAATCCCATTGTAAATCAACTATACTTCAATTTGAAAAGAAAGGAAGAAAGAAAGACTCTGACTCCTATGCGAAGAACAGACTGTGTGAGGTGAGCACAGAGCAGGGAATTTTGGGAACAGGAAACACAGGTCCAGGTAGTGATGACAGGGCTGGGACAGGGGCAGCAGCAGAGGAGAGGGTGCCAAGTGGTCAGAAATTTAGGAGGGAGGAGGGGCAGAGTAATGCAATTGAGGGAGGGGATGGGAGAGAGGGGCAGGGGAATAAAGGATGAGAAAAAGAGAGGAGTCCACAACCTCTGGCTTTGATGATGGGAGTGGGGGGATGGAGTCACAGGAGGAGGAGAGAATATGGGAAAAGAGGTCAAATTTGTGTTTGGGATGCCTGGTGAACATCCCAAGGATGAGGTCCAGGAGGCAATTATAATAATTACTATAATTAGCACATGAGCTCTATGCTTACACTGCATAGAGCATGCCTGCATGCTCAGTTGTGTCTGACTTGTTGCAACCCCATGGACTGTAGCCTGCCCACCAGGCTCCTCTGCCTATAGAATTTTCCAGGCAAGAATACTGGATTGGGTTGCCATTTCCTCCTCCATCTTTCTGACCCAGGGATCAAACCCGAGTCTCCTGCATCTCCTGCATTGTAGGCAAATTCTTCACCACTGTGCCACCTGGGAAGCCCCTATACTTACACTATCATTAATCAACCATTTATTGTGCACTAGCTATGACAAAGCAGTGATGGCCACAAACACAGTCTCTGCCCTCACAGGGTTGATGTTCTGTTGGTGGGGGACAGAAACTAAATATGTAAATATATTTGTGAAAATTAAAAACAGGAAACCTCAACTAAAATTGGCATCAAAGGGACTTCCCTCGTGACGCAGTGGTTAAGATCCCACACTCCCAAGGCAGGGGGCCCTGATTTGATCCCTGGTCAGGAAAACTAGATTCCACATGCTGCAACTAAGAGCCTCCATGACTCAACTAAAAGATTCCGCATGCGGCAACTAAGACCCAGGGCAGGCAAATTAAAAAAAGAAAAAGGAGTTAAAAAGGCTTGCAGAGGGAGCTCTTATGACCTGCCACTCTTCAATTACCCCAAACAGGAAGACATCAGTTACAGACCCCAACCAGAAGAGAGGCACCTTACGCTCCCAAACAGAACTGCTACTACTTCACTCAAGTGGGAGAAAAGAAGACTTTCTTCCTGTCCAGCCAATGGAAACACCACAATTCAGCCAATCAAAAGCTGGCCTCACCTGAAGGCTTTCATTTTTCTGTTGTGCATGACTTCTTTGTTCCACCCTCTTTTCTATAAAAGTCTTCCATTTTGTACAATCCTAAAGGAAATGAACCCTCAATGGAAGGTTGATTGGAAGGACTGATGCTGAAGCTGAAGCTCCAATACTTTGGCCACCTGATTCAAAGAGTCAGCTCATTGAAAAAGACACTGATGAGGGGAAAGATTGAAGGCAGGAGAAGAGGGTGACAGAGGATGTGATGGTTGGATGGCATCATTGACTCAATGGACATGGTTTTGAGCAAACCCTGGGAGATGGTGAAGGACAGGGAAGCCTGGGGTGCTTGCAGCCCATGGGGTCACAAAGAGTTGGACACAACTGAGTTACTGAACAACAACAACTGGGAATTATCTCTGCTTGACAGATGAGATGTTGCTTGATTCATGAACCTTTTAATAAGGGCAATAAGATCTTCACATTTACTCAGCTGAATTTTGTTTATTAACAGGATTGAGAGGGAAATATACTTTAATGTCAAGGGAAGATAAATAAATCCTCCTTACGGCAGAAGAGATGTGGAATAAAGCAAGATAAAGAGACAGAGAAGGAGAGAGTGTCTGACATCCCAGATGTTGTTTAGTCGCTCAGTTGTGTCTGACTCTTTGCAACCCTATGGACTGTAGCCCACCAGGCTCCTCTGTTCATGGGATTCTTCAGGCAAGAATACTAGAGTGGGTTGCCATTTCCTTCTCCACAATCAAACCTGCATCTCCTGCTTGGCAGAGGGATTCTGACATCCAGTAAGGATTTATATATATTTGTTAAACAAAGACCCAATGACTGACGGTGGTGGTAGATTAGATCTGTTTAGATCAATGATCTAGTTATACTCCAAGATTCCCTAAGATTTCTTCCCTGTTATACAGAGTGAGGAAACCGAGGCCGCCGTAGGGATGGAAACTGCAACCCAGAAAGAAGGGGACCTCTAAGAAGAAAAGGTCCACACACAGATGCCCGCCAGGAGCTGTCATTTACTGGGGCAGCGAGGGTGGGAGTGGGCGTACCGCAGAGCAGCGCGCATTGACCTATGACGTCATTGGGACGTTAAATAGCGTAACACTACCTGGACGTAGCCCTATTTCCCTTCCCGGACAGGTCATCTGGAGGCCCGGTACTATCTGAATCAAACCTCTCATTGGCTACTCGCCCCGTCAATCCGTTCCATTCTTCCAGTCTTCCGCCCCGCCTTCCAGAACTCGCTTCTGATAGGCTGGTGAGGCTGTCACTTCCGAAAGGTCCGCATTCCTTCCGCCTTTCTCCGGGAGACCGAGGGCGAAGAAGGTGGGTCTCCGGAGGCGCCCACCCCAGAGGCTCTGCTTCCGTCTCTTATTGGCTGCCCTGGGTGCCGGTCGCTACATCACCCACCGCTGATTGGCCATTCGGCCGCCGCTCTGCGCGGCGCCGGCTCCGCCCCCGTCGGGTGTTTGTGGTGGGGCTGCGGAGTCGCCGATCCCGCCGGAAGCGCCAGGACAATGGGGACCCGGGACGACGAGTACGACTACCTATTCAAAGGTGCGGTCGGTGGGGCACAGACGGGCAAGCGGGCGGTGGCAGGCAGGAGCCGAGGCTGCGCTTCAGGCCTCTGGGCCTAGGCCGCAGCCCGAAGCTTGGGGCCCAGCAGGCCGGGCAGCCGAGAAAGGCCAGTGAAGGCCGGTCTTGGTCAAGTTCGGGCCAGGGTGCGCGGCCATGCGAGGCCGGCTGCCCAGAGAGGCTTGGGGGCCCGGGATGCGCCGAGGCGGGGCCAGGGCCCAGAGTGGGTGGGGCCCCGGGCAGTGGGAGAGGCCGTTAGGGGCGGGGCCTTCAGAGGGGCGGGGCCGCCCCAGCATTTGGCGGGCCGGGCTGAGTGGAAAGCTCCCTTCGCGATGGGGGCGGGGCCGTTAGAGGCGGTGCTAGGATGTGGTGGGCGTGTCCAAGAAATGGGCTGGGCGAATGGGGGCGGTGCTCTCACCTAGTGGGAGGGGCCTGTTTTGATTAGTGGCAGTGCATCTGTAGGGTGCCCGGGAAGGTAGGGGAGAACAATGGGGATCAAGGTGTGGTGGTGGTGGGAGGGCAGTGGAGCCTGGATTGGGAAGTGGAGTCGGAAATGCGTTGAGGGGCACCTGGAGTGGGGGGGGAAGTCAGGGACTGTGTGTGCTAAACCCAGACCTGATGGTTAACTCTTAGAACTCTTTTAAAAGCGCTCTCCAAATACCTGCACTTTTCTAAGCACTTTACACACGTGAATTCATTGAAGCCCTCGCCACAGTGAGGTCGGTATTGTATTATCCAGTCTTTCTCTTTATGAACCTGGAAACGGGCACAGTTTACGTGGTGGAGCAGGATTTGAACCCAGACCATTTAAGCAGTGTACCTGGGGTTGTCAGACCTCCTCCTCCAACCTACCAAAGGATCTTCCTTGGCCAGGGAGCAGAGGGCTCTAGGGGCCTCAAGTAAGACGTGGGCAGGTCAGGCAGCCATTGCTGGGCTGGCTTAGGGGTCACTGACTTTCCAGAGCCTTCTGTGCCAACCTAGGCTTTGGCCAGGTCCTGTGCCACTGAGCTGTGTTCCCCGGCCGACATTGGCCACCCTTGAGAGCTAACTCCAGGCCCACTCAGGGCACCCTTGCCATGCTACCTCCCATGCCAGCCTTTGGCATCTTTGCCTCATTGGGGGAGCTTGGCCATGGCTGGGAATGTAGTGTGCCCGTCACTATGTGTCTGTGGTATCATCCCTGGTTGAGTCTGGGGTTCTGGGGACCTTGGGGATGTAGAAAGTGGGATCTCCAGTAGTGAATGGTTTCTGGGCAGAGGGAGTCCCTGTGCCACTCTGTCACACAGCATTGTGGGCTCCAGGAGCTGCTTGCAAGCTCATAGGTTGCCAGCAGGTGAGGCTGTGTGGTCAGCAGGCATCTGGCTCAGGTGCTGACTGAGTCCTGGGGGGGTCTCACATTAGAGGCGAGAATGGACACTGTCAGGGCTTTGAGGGTGGGTGACAGGTGGCCTGGATGCCAGTCCTGCAGCACATGGTGCCTATGTCTACCCAGCCTACTCCAGGGGGCTGCTCCCCAGGTGCTGACTGGCTCCCACCTGGATGTGTACTGCTGGGCAGGCCTGGGTAGGGGGCGTTCCTCCCAGAGTCTCTTTTCTTTTATAAATATTTATTTATCTGGCTGCATTGGGACTTAGTTGCAGCATGTGGGATCTAGTACCCTGACCAAGGATTGAACCCTGGCCCCCTTGCATTGGGAGCATGGAGTCTTAGCCACTGGGTCGATCACCAGGGAAATTCCCCCTCCCAGTGTTTCTGTGGTCCTTCCTCACTTGTTATTTGCAGGGCTGGTTTAGGGGTCACTGACTTTCCAGAGTCTTCTGTGTGAACCTAGGCTTTGGTCAGGTCCTGTGCCGCTGAGCTGGGCTCCCCAGCTGACATTGGCCACCCTTGAGAGCTAATTCCAGGCCCACTCGGAACACAACAATTTGCTGTTGTAAATAATCCAGCTCCAAGTGTTTGCACGAGTCATCTTTTGTCCTTTGGTTTATTTCCTTGAAGTCTGTTCCCAGAAGAACAGTTACTGGGTCAGGGGCACTGGAACTGGGCTGTGCGCTTCCCAGGACCCATCTCCTGAGTCCTCTTTCTGGAAATACTTCAGGGACAACTGGCCCCAGGGGGCAATGCCCGCCTGCCCCACTGCCCTCTCCCCCTGCGCTCTAGCAGGTGCCCTGCTGACCTCGAGCCGGGTCAGAAGTGACAGTCTAACCCACAAGGTCAGCGGTTCCTAGTCTGGTCATCTGAGACCTCCCTTCACACTTAATGCCTTGTCAGAGGACCTCTCTATTATTTTTTGACCCTCTATTATTTATTTTTGGCTGTGCTAAGTCTTTGTTGCTGTGCGGACTTTTCTCTCGTTGCGGCAAGAGGGGGCTAGTTTCTCTGTGGTGGTGTCGGCTTCTCATTGCAATGGCTTTTCTTGTTGCAGAGCATAGACACTGGGGCATGCGTGTTTCAGTAGTGTTGGCTCCCAGGCTCAATAATTGTGGCACACAGGCTTAGCTGCCCTATGGCATGAGGGATCATCCCAGACCAGGGGTTGAACCTGTGTCTCCTGCATTGGCAGGCAATTCTTTACCACTGAGCCACCAGGGAAGAACCCTCCCCCTCCCCTGCCAATTATCTTTTAATATTTGTCTCTAAATCCACTCAGTTAAATAGGAAAAGGAAATTCTGACTCTGGGAAATAAAGAAGGAAGGAAGACAGCAGGCAGCGAGCTGCCACTATCGCATCACTGGCCATAAATATGGCAAGTAGACAGAAACGTGAATAAGCTGCCCCCCCACAGGCCCTCCTGTGACCCCATGGCCTGCAGAGGGTCAGGCCTGGGCAGTAGAGAGGTGTCCAGACACAGCTGTGCTGGAAGGGTTGACAAGGATCCACTTTCTCACCACACAGCTCCCCCGCCCTGCCGCCTGGTCGGGGGAGCCCTTCTGGAGTGGAGTGGTTTGTGATCTTCCCATCCCCCATCCTGTGCCCAGCCTCCCCCAGGCTTCAGTCACCTTTCCCTGGCCCTGCCCTGGGCATGGAGGGGCCACACCGCTCACTCAGGACACTGGCTGCCCTCTGCCCAGCCCTCCCGGCACCAATGTGCTTTTCTGGCAGCCACATCACAGGTTGGCTCCCCTGTCCTCCTGGTCAAGGCCAACAGGTCCCCCTGGGGGTTTTCCCACATGCTTCTCCTTTTCCACTAGGCTCATCCCTCGCACCCCCAGAAGTGAGTTTATTTATTTGTATCTAATTATAGACCCTCACTTTTATCCTGCTAACATTTTATCGTTTTCAGTCCAGGGCCATTTCCCCAGCCTGCCCGTCAATTCCCCAGGGGTTCCCTTGACCTCTCCTCTGATGGACCAGGTGGTGAGGTCCACAGTGGGAGCATCTGTGACCCCTGATCAGCCTGGAGTGGGGGGGGGCAGTGCCTCTGATGGCCACTCAGTGGCCTGAGTGTCAGAGGCTGGACTCTAGATGTGCTGCACTGTCCTGGGGCAGGGCAGGGGACCAAGGGTTTCCAAGAGGTGCCAGCTCTTTGTTTTTGCCAGCGGGGCTTGCCTGCTTGGCCAGCCAAGTGGTGTGCCCTGGGGGACTGTGTCCCGGCCAGTGATGCCACCAACTTCTGGGGAAATGCTGGGGGCCATGTCCTCAAGGGCTCTTTCTTTCCCTGAGACAACAGATGACTTGTACTTTGGACAATGCCATCCTCATTCCACAGCCTGCACACAGGACTGGCCTGGCCACTGCCTCACCAGCCAGTTCTGCACTGGGCACCGTGTGCCAGGGACCTAGGGGGCAGCCCTGCCTTCTGGGCCATTTGTCTGGGCTGTGGCTGGTGGCCCTTGTGTGGCTCTGGGCTCCACTGTTCTCATGGCGTGACCTTGGGCCAGGGGACTTGGTCACTCTGGGTTAAGCATCCCCAACTATACATGATCATGTGAGCATCTGTCCCTGGGGTGGCCTTGCGAACTCCATAACAAAGCCCTTAGGGCTGGGCCTGGCCTGGGGGGCTCAAGAGATTGTTGGCTGGGCCAGAGCAGACCCCATGTGGAGAATGGGACCCCCAGGCTGGACAGATGGACAGGGCTGGGAAGACCGTGAGAGGGTAGGGGGAATACAGGGCCGGGCCTAAAGGGACCCTCTTCCTCTGCATTTCCTGTTCTGTTCCTGAGGACATGAGACCTGTGTGCAAATCTTCTTGGCTTTGGCCAGATTCATGCCATCACCATGGGAAGGAGGTCAGGGCTTGGGGGTGTGGACAGTGGGCCCACAGTCAGTCCAGCCGTGGCCCCACTGGCATGGCTGGGAGTCCTTGGCCCTCAGGCCCATGTTCACTGACCTCTTTCCACCATTCTCTGAAGTCAACTTGGCATTCTTGTGTCTGGTGCCCATGGTGTCAGGAGAGGACATTGGCATTGTCATCAGTGGCTTGGTGGTAGTTTGAGAGGAGAGGAGTGCCTGAACCCAGGGGTTTTGAAGGATGAATAGGAGTTACCAGCTACTGTAGGGGGTCAGGATACCCCAGATGGTGGGAGAGGAGGCTAAACCCAGACCCCTGAGCTCAGCCCTGTACTTAGGAATCCTGGGTTCACATCCTGCTGAACCACTCTTCAACTGGATGGTCCCACGCAAGTGGCTGCCTGTCTGCACCTCAGTTTCTCATCTGTAAAATGCGTCATGTGATGTATATGTGAGGTGATAGCACATCAAGAGCTTTCTCAGCACAGAACATTCTTCTTGTTCTTGTTATTCTTGGCTCTAATGCAGCCAGTCCAGAGAGCGTACTGAGTCCTGGGAGCTGCCTGGCCTACCCCTCCTTACTTAGAGCCCGAGGATGGTGACCTGGGCATCTCCCACTGGGGGAGAGGTGGGCCTGGGAAGCTCCGCCAGCTCCTTTGGCATTCGTTCATCCAATAGGTATTAATCGGGTGTGTCCTGTGCGCCACACCGCGCCAGGTCCTGGGGATACGACAGCAAACCAGACTGTCCAAGATGGCTGACCTCGAGGCAGAGTGACAAAAAAAATCATTAAATGAAAGCTGGCGAGTGTGGTGGGTTGGAAGCTATGGAGGAAAGACAGGGAAGGGGACTGGGGAGTGACGTTTTAAGAAAATGGCAGGGTTTGGCCTCCTTGATCAAGTGCCACCAGAGGGGCCACACAGAGGAGAGCAGGAACCCGGTGGGTACTTGGGGAATAACCTTCCAGGTAAAGGGTAGTGTCGCGAGGAGGCCCACGTGTCTGGAACAGAGTGAGTGAGGGGGGAAAAAGAGGGGAGATGAGGGCAGGGAGGGGACGGGGCAGGTCATGCAGGGCCCTGTGGGCTCCGGACTTTGGAGGTGGGATCCCTATGAGGGGGTGGCGGGGGGGGGGGGGGGGGGGGGGGGGACCCACTCTGGGTGCTCACAGTCGCCCTCTGGCGGCGTAGAGGAAAACAGCCTGTTCGTCGACGCTGAGAATAAACGTAGAAACTCCTGTCTGGGGTCAGGGAGCAGCGAAGCTGTAACAAGCAGCAGGAATCTGGGCGTGCACACATAGAATTTCTCATCAAGGAAAAACTTCGCTGGGACCTTGAGCGACCGACCATGTCCGCAGCCCCTGGGGTGCCAGAGCCTAAGACCAACGCTTGGGCGTCCCTGTGGTTTCCAACTGGAGCATCTAGAGAGACGCTGTTTCTTCTGCACTGCGCACACACGGTGCACACACGGACACAAGTCCCCGGGACTGTGTTCTGAGCCTGAACACAGCCCCTCCTGGCCTTTCCAGCCCAGAGCCTGGAGCGGCTGGGCCCCCAGAGGCAGGGCTTACACGGCTGGGGACAGGCAGCACGATAAAGGGAAGAGTGGAGAGAGACTCGCCCATTTTCTGCCCTGCTCTGCGTTCACGGCTCAGGCAGGCTCTTGTTCCGTCGTGCCTGCAGGATGATCTGACACCACCGCCCTACCTGCCTTGCAAACCTGCCCTAGTGTACCAGATGTTGGCTGAGTTCCGATCCCAGGCATTCCCATGACCCCCTCCCTAAGGTGCTCCCGTCACTGTCTTCCTGTGGAAAAGGCAGCCCAGAGAGGTTAAGTGACCTGCGGAAGGTCACCCAGTCCTGAGGCTTTCTCAGGCATGCCCTGACTTCCCAGGTCACCAGGGAAGTTTGGGACTGTCGAGGTTTGCGACTCCCCAGGCTGCCTTCTGCCCAGTGCCTGGGTCCCATCTGGGGCAGCCCTGCTCTAAAGGACCCTATTCGTGTCGTACCTCATGCTAGGGGCCCAGGACAGTACTGACTCCGCTCCGTCTGACTCTTGTCATGCGTCTGCAGCACCCTGGGCGCCGCTGTGAAGGCCCTGTGGGTGGATGTGGGCGGCATGTGGGGTCTTGGCTCTGGGGCACTGCCCGCTTCTGGCCCAGGGAGCCTCACTCGTGCCCCTCCCCACCCCTCCCCCCAGTGGTGCTTATCGGGGACTCGGGCGTGGGGAAGAGCAACCTGCTGTCCCGCTTCACCCGCAACGAGTTCAACCTGGAGAGCAAGAGCACCATCGGCGTCGAATTCGCCACCCGCAGCATCCAGGTGGACGGCAAGACCATCAAGGCGCAGATCTGGGACACTGCTGGCCAGGAGCGCTACCGCGCCATCACCTCGGCGTGAGCAGCGGGGCCAGGGGAGAGGGGAATCGTGAACACAACCCCGAGAGCAGGAGGCCCAGGGTGGAGGGACAAGATCCCTGGGAGCTGTGGACCCGCTAGAAGGCTGGTGCCCAGTCTTGGCCATGCTGTGACCCCCAGGTGGGCACGCCCCACAGCCCCTCTGACCCCTGGGTCCTGTTGACGTATTGCCGTGCCTCTGGGCACTGGCTGCATGGTGGGGGCTGTCATCACCAGTCTTGGCCTGGGCCACTCCCCTCTGCCTGTGCCCCATCCTGTCTGCTCAGCCCGCCCAGCCCCCCACCAGTGCTCACCATGTCCCACTCCATCCTGGCCTCCCAGTAGCCATCATGACCCCACAGGCTGCCTCTTCCCTGACCCTTCCAACTTCCATCAGCCACTTGCTGCCTCCTGGATTCCTTTCACTGAGGCCAGGTCCCTTCCTCCGCTCCTTAATCTCTTGGACTGAATGCCTGTCCATCCATCTGCTTGGTGCCCCGGACAGGACAGGCCACAGCGGGCATTAGGCCACACAGGGCATTTCCCTGTGTGGTGGTCTTCTCCTTTTAGTGGTTGACCCAAGGAGTGTCTTCTGACCCCAGATTCCCAACTCTCTCTCAGGCCTCCCCATTCCTGAGCTGAATCCGGGGGGTGGAGCCTGGGGCCTCAGGACACGCACCTCTCTCTTGAGGCCACGTTGGTCACCCCTCAGGCCAAGGAGCTGCTGCCCATGGAGCCTGGGATGCCCCCTCAGGCACTGACTCAGCTCACACCTGGCCCCGCCCCTCCATCCTCACAGGTACTACCGTGGCGCAGTGGGCGCCCTGCTGGTATATGACATTGCCAAGCACCTGACGTATGAGAACGTGGAGCGCTGGCTGAAGGAGCTGCGGGACCACGCTGACAGCAACATCGTCATCATGCTGGTGGGCAACAAGAGCGACCTGCGCCACCTGCGGGCTGTGCCCACGGATGAGGCCCGCGCCTTCGCAGGTGAGTGCCCACCAGACCTGAAGGGGTGGCCAGAGGGCAGCCAGGGGGTCACTCTGGGTCATCTGCTCTGGCCGGGGCCTCGAGGGGCCATGCTGCTGAGAGCGGGACTCTGACTGAGGTGTCAGAGAAGCATCTGGAAGGCAGGCAAGGCAGCTGGCCCACACTGGGTGCATCTTCCATGCCTGTGGCCACAGAGCCAGTCTCCCCTCCCCGAGAGTAAGTATCCAGTCCTACCCCTTTGGCCCCCAACCTTCATCTCCTGGACCAGGTGAGTGGGCAGGCAGGCAGGGTCCCCAGGAGAGGGTAGGGGTGCCCCCCACCCCACCCCCCCAGCTGACTCACCTGGGCCACATCCTCTCTTCCAGAAAAGAACAACTTGTCCTTCATTGAGACCTCAGCCCTGGATTCCACCAACGTGGAGGAAGCATTTAAGAACATCCTCACAGGTGGTCACAGGGCCAAGCTGGGGTCCCAGAGGGTGGGCATGAGCAGGGCCCCAGCCACCCAGGTCACATGCTCCAGAGCACAGCCCCCAAACCTTCCTTCATGAAGACCACTGTTCAGTCTAGACATGGGGACAGACAGGGCCTGCTCCACAGCATGAGGCCAGGTCCCACCCGTACTGTCACTCACAACACAGGGACCCTCCTGCAGGTGGGTCCTGGGTAGCTTCACTAGAGAACAGCCTGCAGGGTCGGCGGGAGGCATGTGGCCTCAGGGACTCGGAGCCCAAGGGCTTCTGGAAATTTCTCCTTGGAAAAGAAGGCCTCTGATCTTACAGAACGAGTGGCCCTGGGTGGGAGGTACATTTGCAGACAGGTGTGGGTCCTTCTGTTTCCGGGTACACAGCTAGCCTTGGGGGTTGGGGGGAACCTCCGGGAGCCCATTAAGGGGCGCCCAGGGCACAGTGGGAGCCTTTGAGAGGGATTCCAACTCAGCATCCGGAGGGCTGCCTGGAGGAGGTGACATCCGGAAGAGTACTGCGGCCTCACCCCGTGCTTCCCTCCCCCCACCCCGTAGAGATCTATCGCATCGTGTCACAGAAGCAAATTGCGGACCGTGCAGCGCACGACGAGTCCCCCGGAAACAACGTTGTGGACATCAGCGTGCCGCCCACCACCGACGGACAGAAACCCAACAAGCTGCAGTGCTGCCAGAACCTGTGACCGCCCCGCACCTGTTCCGAGCGTGCGTGCACGTCCCGGCCCTCCGCCCCTCTCACTGCCCCGCCCCCACCCTCCCGCCCCTCTACGACTGGCTCCGGCCCTCCCCTCAAGCTCCGCACGAAGAACCAGACCAAGGAAAGCTAGGAGCCCCTGGCTGCTGCACCTGCTCTCCTTGGGTTCCAGTGGGCCTCTCATCTCTGCGGGGCGGGGAGGGTGGTAGGAGGAAGGCGCGGGCCAGAGGCCAGGGGGATGAGCAGCAGGCTCTTCCAGTTTTCCACGGCAGCCTCAGAGGAGCGATCGCCGCCCTCCCTCTCTGGCGGGTTCCCACCCCGAACCCCACTCCTGGCTGATTCAGCCAGCCAAGCAAGGCGCCGGGGGCTGGGCAGGCGGACACTTGGCTCTCAACCGCCTGCTCGCCCACGCACAGCCGGCACAGCGCACGCCTTCATCCTCTCCCGCGCGTGCGCGACTCAAGCTCCTGCCTGTAGATTTATGCTGGGAGAAGACCCTCTCCCCCCTCCCCCTCCTTTTTGCACGCAGCGCGCTCTCCAGCCTTCACCCCATCCTGTGCCCCCCTTTCTGTCTTGTCTCCCCGTCTGGTCAGGAACCTGTTTGCAAGTGAAGCAATATCTCCGTGTTTTGTATATACAACCGCTCTTGTAGCCTTTGGTTTTTTGTTATTGTAGAGAAACACAGATTCTTTATACACTTTGTAAGATTTACGCCAAACCCTAGCTCTCGATCTCTTATTCTCCCTGTGGCCCCTGCATTGTTGCCCGGATGCCTCGTTTCTCTCGCCCGGTTACTAAAATGTATAATTCGAACTTCCTGTACAGAAACCTGCCGCTGCGCCTTTGTCTTCTTTTTCTTTGCCAGGTGGCGCTCCTGAGCTGGGGTCTCACTGCAGGCGCCCATCGCCATGGCTCAGCCCCTGCGCAGGACAGAGCAGATCCCACCGTGGTCCTGGGGTGGGTGAGGGTGTGGTTGGGTGGACCCTCTTCCTGCCGCCCCGAGGCAGGGAGGGAGGAAAGGCTGGGGGGTGGGCAGTTAGACGCCCCCGGCACTAGGACTGCCAGGCCTAAGACCTGAGGGTGTGAAAGGGTGGGCTGTGTCCACTGCTCCCCGTTCTCAGCCCCCAGGTTGGGGTTCACTGCTGACATTCAGTGGCAGCCCACTCCAGTACTCTTGCCTGGAGAATCCCATGGACGGAGGGGCTTGGTGGGCTGCAGTCCATGGGGTCGCTGAGAGTCGGACACGACTGAGCGAGCGACTTCACTTTCACGCATTGGAGAAGGAAATGGCAACCCACTCCAGTGTTCTTGCCTGGAGAATCCCAGGGACGGGGGAGGCTGGTGGGCTGCCGTCTGTGGGGTCGCACAGAGTCGAACACGACTGAAGCGACTTAGCAGCAGCAGCAGCAGCTGACATTCTACCGCCCACCTGGCCTCCTCCTCAGCCGTCACCTTGCTCGATGTCAGCTCCACCCCAGCTCACTCCATCCTAGACCAGCCTTTGAGGAGTGCCCACTGGGGGAACACCTGTGACAGAGGAGGGGTGGAGGGCGCTGACGGTTCCTCTGGGTCTCCTCAGGACCCAGCTTCTCCCCTTGGCCCGTGTGGGCAGGACTGGCCTGAGGATCACTTCTCACTGTGGAGGGGGCAGAGCAATGCCCTGCCCCACTCTGATTACATAACCGTGAGTGTGTACGTGTGCGTGTGTGTGTGTGCGCGCGCGCACGCGCGTGTCTCCCCCCACCCATCACCTGAGCGCTGGCAGCTGTTCTAGAAGCTCCAGCCTCTGGGAGAAGCCAATTGTGCCCTTGAGCCCTAGGAGAGCCACCAGAGTGGGATGGGGGGGGGGGGGGGGGAGGAGTGGTGGCACGCCCTCCAGGCTCCGGCTGCCCTGCCAGGAAGGATGGACAGACCCTGACACATCTCTCCTGGAAGAGCTCAGAGCCCAGAGCCGCAGGGGTGTTCTGACCTGGGAGGTGGAATCAGGATGTGTGGTCCAGGGGGCCAAGGCCAGTGAGAGAACTGGGGGTCCTGTGGGACTGCACACTCCAGGGCTGAACACAGCCCCTGGGGGGTGCTGACTCACCTGGGTTTGGACAGGGCAGGGCATGGAGAGGGTGGATGGTGTAAAGAGGGCTCAGGAGGGCCAGGTAAAGTGATGAGGCACCGGAAGGGTGTCAGGCGATCAGAAGAGGAAATCTGGAAATTCCCTGGCAGTACAGTGATTAGGATTTCTTGCTTCCACTGCAGGGGGGCACAGGTTCAATCCCTAGTCAGGGAACTAAGATCCTGCATTGCAAGCAGCGTCCCCACCCCCTACCCCCCAAAAATCAAGTCTTAATGGAGCCTCTGTGATGACCCAGGCCTGGGGCACATATCTGAGAACAAGAATATGTGTCCCTGTGCCCTTGGGGGGGTCACAGTCCTGCAATGCTGTTTCGATTACTCTACAGTGATTTAATAAGCACAGTGTTAATAAATAAATAAATAAGCACAGTGTTTTCTCTCTGTGCCAGGCACTGCTCTTGAAGTATTTTTTTAATGCTAAAATACACATAATTACCATAAAATACATATATCATAAAGCATGCCATCTTAAAAAAAAAAAAAACATCTTAACCATTTAAGTATATGGTTCAGCAACATTAAGTATCATATTGTTGTCCAACCATCACCACCATCCATCTCCAAAACTTCACCCTACAAAACTCAAACTCTGTCTCCACTAAACTCTAACTCCTCTTTCTCCCTCCTCCAGCCCCTGCCAGCCACCATTCAACTTTCTGTCTCTGTGAAATTAACTCCTCTCGCACCTCCCACTCCAGTGTTCTTGCCTGGAGAATCCCAGGGACGGGGGAGCCTGGTGGGCTGCTGTCTATGGAGTCACACAGAGTCGGACACAACTGAAGTGACTTAGCAACAGCAGCAGGGACCTCCTATAAGTGGAATCCTCATTTGTGACAGGCTCTTTTCACTGAGCATCACGTCCATCACATCATCCACGTTGTAGCAGCTGTCAGACTCTCCTTCCCGTTTAAGGCTGTATGGATATTCCATTTTTCTGTGGATGGGCACTTGGGTTGCTTCCATCTTTTGGCACTTGTGGATCATGCTGCTATGAACACAGTGGTACAAATATCTGACTTCCGGCTTTCATTTCTTTTGAATGTATACCCAGAGAAGTTCCCTGGTGGCTCAGATGGTAAGGAATCTGCAGTGTGGGAGACCTGGGTTGGGAAGATCCCCTGAAGAAGGAAATGGCTACCCACTCCAGTATTCTTGCCTGGAAAACCCCAGGGACGGAGGAGCCTGGCAAGTACGGTCCATGGGGTTGCAAAGAATCAAACATGACTGAGTGACTGATACACACACACACACATATTTAGAAGTGGAATTGCTGAACCACATGGTAATTCTGTGTTTAATTTTTTGTGGAATTGTGTTAACCTAAATAAACTGATATGTAAAAGAACATGATACCACACACAAAAAATAAGTCTTTTACATCTCATTTATATACTATTTACAGTAGGCCTAGGAGGTAGGCATAACTTAATAGCCCCAATTTAGAGATGGGGAACAGAAGTGACACCCCAAGGGTCCCACGATTAGTAAGAAGTGAGCAGATTTCAACTTTGGAGCTGGGTTTATAGCTGCTAAGCTGTGGGGCTTTACCCAATGTTTAGTGAGTGTCTACCATAAGCCAGAGGAGAAGGCACTGGCACCCCACTCCAGTACTCTTGCCTGGAAAATCCCATGGACAGAGGAGCCTGGTAGGCTGCAGTCCATGGGGTCGCTAAGGGTCGGACACGACTGAGCAACTTCACTTTCACTTTTCACTTTCACACATTGGAGAAGGAAATGGCAACCCACTACAGTGTTCTTGCCTGGAGAATCCCAGGGACAGGGGAGCCTGGTGGGCTGCCGTCTATGGGGTCGTACAGAGTCGGACACGACTGAAGTGACTTAGCAGCAGCAGCAACCATAAGCCAGAAAGCCCTAATAAATGGAGAAGATGCCCAGATAAAAGGCTGGGAAGAAGCATACCAAATTTTTTTTTTAATTTATGGAAAAATTTAACACATAAAAGTGGACAGACTAGTTTAATGAATCCCCATCAGCCCACCACCCAACTTCAACCCATCTAATTTCACCCTAATCTCCTGTTTGCAAATCCCCAACATGCTCTCGCTATCAATATTTCTGTGTGTTTATCTAAAATACAGGCTTTTAAAAACATCACCTCAATACTATCATCCCACCTAAAGAAATGAGCAGTAATTCCCTAATATTACCAAAGAGCTAGTGTTTGCTTTTCCTGATTGTCTTATAATTTGTTAATGATTTATGTGACTCACGGTCCACTGGCTCCAATTGGTTGACACTTCTCTTTGATCGCTTTTAATGTACACATTCTCCCCCTCTGATCCCTTTGTTTTCTTGCCTTTTTTTTTTTTTTTGCCATTAAACTTTTTATTTTCTATTTTTCTTTAATTTTTAAATTTTATGTATTTATCTTGGTCTGCACTGGGTCTTTGTTGCTGTGCACAGATTTTTCTCTAGTTGTGGTTATCAGGGGATAACCTGATTTTTCTCTTGTTGTGGAGCCCAGGCTCTAAGTGCATGGGCTTCAGTGGTTGCAGCAGGCAGGCTCAGTAGCTGTGGCGCATAGGCTCAGTTGCTCCATGGCACCTGGGACCTTCCCGGACCAGGGATCAAACCTGTATCCTCTGCACTGGACCACCAGGAAAGTCCCTATTTTTAAAATTTTTATTGGAGTACAGTTGATTTACAATATTGTATTAGTTTTTGCTGTACAGTGAAGTGAGCCAGTTATTATACACATTCAACATATATCCACCCTGTTTTACATTCTTTTCCCATATAGGTCATTACAGAGTATTGAGCAGAGTTTCCTCTGCTATACAGTAGGTTCTTATTATCTCTTTTATGTATAGTACTGTGTGTATGTAAATCCCAATCTCCCAATATCCCCCCTTTTTTTCTGTTAAATAAGTGGGTCAATTGTATTGTAGTTTCTTGTTTATGGCATCCCTAGAGTATCTTTTTGCTTTTTAAAAATTGCAGACAAAATTCTCATAACATAAAACTCACCACTTAAGAACTGTTTCAAAAATACATTTGGTGGATTTTAGGATATTCAAAATGTTGGGCAACCTTTACCACTATTTAATCCAGAAGTTTTCTACCACTCCAAAAAGAAACCCAGAACCCATTAAGCAGTTACTCCCTCCTCCTCTCTCCATCCCTCAGCCTCTGGCAATCATTAATCTGCTTTCTGTCTCTGTGGACACAGGGTGGCATTAATGTGTCCCACTGTCCCCCAAATTTCCTGTAAATGAATGTTCAGTGGCAAGTGGTGTCCAACTCTTTGTGATTCCATGGACTGCAACTTGCCAGGTTTCTCTGTCCTCCACCATCTCCTGGAGTTTGCTCACACTCATGTCCATTGGGTCAATGATGCTATCTAACCAGCTCATCCTCTGTCGCCCCGTTCTCCTCCTGCCTTCAGTCTTTCCCAGTGTCAGGGTCTTTTCCAATGAGTCGACTCTTCCCATCAGGTAGCCAAAGTACTGGAGCTTCAGCTTCAGCATCAGTCCTTCCAACGATGTAAATGAATAGCTGGATCTAGAGGTTGATTGCATTTAGGAGTGGACACTTCGTAGGTAATATTGTGTATGTAACCCAAGGTGGCAGGTAATGTCAGTGCGTTTCTCATTCATGGTGGTAGCAGCTGGTGAGAAGCATGACCTAGATTCATAATCTATTAAGAGTTACAAAATGATAACTGTTGTTTATTTTCAAATCCTATCCTTCTTCATTTACTCTTTTTTCTTTTCTAAAATTATTTCCTTTTTCATTTTTATTTATTTTTCTTATTGGAGAAAAATTATTCTGATTCCTTTAAATGCTGTTTGTAAAGTTTCTTCTGTTCAACAATGTGAATAAGCTATTAAATATACATATATCCCCTTCCTCTTCTTTATTTACTTTTGAAATACATATGTAAAGAGAAATTTCCCTTCATCTATGTGGTTACCTGGAGCTACAGATGGTATGTGTGTGTTCATGCTAAGTTGCTTCAGTCATGTCTGACTCTTCGTGACCTTATGGACAATAGCCCACCAGGCTCCTCTGTCCGTGGAATTCTTCAGCAAGGATACTGGAGTGGGTTACCATTTCCTCCTCCAGGGCATCTTCCCGACCCAAGCATCAAAGGCAGACAGGTTCTTTACCAGTAGTGCCACTTGGGAAGCCCCACAGATGGTATAAGCCAGTGTAAATAATTAATTCTCTATTTGCCTGTCAATTTTCAAGGTTCATAATTTTTAAGATTTTGAGTTGGTTCCCAAGTAGCCTTCAAAAATGACTGGTGGGTTGAGGGACGGGTTGCAATTAACATATACACACTACTAGGCTTCCCTGGTGGCTCAGCTGGCAAAGAATCTGCCTGCAATGCAGGAGACCTGGGCTCAGTCCCTGGATTGGGAAGATCCCCTGGGGAAGGGAACAGCTACCCACTCCAGTATTCTGGCCTGGAGAATTCCATGGACTGTATAGTTCATGGGATTGAAAAGAGTCAGACACGGCGGAGCGACTTACACTTCACTCACTCCATATATAAAATAGATAAACAAAGGAGAATTTACTGTATAGCACAGGGAGCTCTGCTCAATATTTTGTAATAACCTATAAGGGAAAACAATATGAAAAATAATTTATATATGTCTGTGTGTGTATGTAACATTGTCTGCCTCCTGATACACGCACTGGGAACACAGTATCATTTCGGTGGTTTCTGTCCCTGATGAAATATTAGAGAAATGCAAATTGAGAGGCTTTCTACAAAGTAACTAGCCAGTAATCTTCAAAAATATCAAGGTCATTGGATTCTGGACAGATATCACATCCAAGATGTGCGCTTGTCCCCTCGGTTTGTTCAGCGCTGCAAGCCATGACCGGTTCCCCGCCCCCGCCACCCCCAGAGCTTTAAGGAAAAAGAACACGGTTCATGGAAGGAACAGACTGCCTCTTAAAAAAAAAAAAAGCCAAAATCTTCTCCCCACCTTTTTTTTTTCATTCCACTGGGCTGGGGTATGTCTGTTTCTGTTTTCTCTTTTTTATTCCTGCTACCACAGAAAGCAGTTCAAACCATTTCGAATATCAAGTAACATTGATGTTATCATCTTAAGAAAAAAATACCCATTAAAAAGTTTGGGAGAAACTCTGTGGCATGTAGCTCTGCAGTTAGGAGTATGTCTCAGTGCTTTATCCACCTTTAGATGAAAATCTTTATGTCGTATGTACCACATATATCATTAAATAATTTTAAATTATGATCTGAGACATTCCAGTAATTTAATCTCTCTGTCCTTTTAAGTGTAACTGGAATTCTTTGAATTTATATCACTTTATCATATCAATGAGTTCAACACCTTGGGGAAAAATTAACAGTATGCTGTAAAAATCTGCTAGTATTAAAACAGAGCATGAATCAGCAGATACTGGTATGATATGGCTACAGTCTTTTGCATCAGTTGTGAATCTTTCCTAAGTCTCATAGCTGCTTATAAATCTAAAGCATACAAATTGGTGTGGAAGAATTTGTAAAAATGGAATTGCCTTAAAACAGTTCGAAGTGACAGCAAGTTTTTTGTTTTTTGGCACATCAGTGAACAGCTTTCCTTCTCGTATTAAACTAAAGAGGCGAGGTGATCTTCTCTCTTTCCTGGTAGTTCCAAAGTAATTCAGAACAGAGACGTTCCCCAAGTATTTGCAGTTGGCATCTTAAGGATGACTCCGTGGTTGTTGGAGTCACCCCACACATTGTGTCTTTAGATCTGATCTCTCCTACCTTATTAACTCTCAGGCTTATTGAATGGCTTCCTTTCAGGTTTGGTTAATTTCTCCCCTCAAATGCATGTCAATGTATTCTCAATAAGCTGTATTCCCAGCAATCAATAAATGGACATATGTAAAAATATATATATATATCAAGGTCATGAAAGACAAGGAAAGGATGAGGAATTGTTCCAGACTGCAGGAGACTGAATTACACAGCAAAATATAACAGGTGATCCTAGAATGGAGTCTGGAGCTTTAAAGAACTTTATTGAAACTTTGAATGGGATTTGGGAACTACCTGGTGATACTGGATCAATATTAATTTTCTGATTTTGAAGATAATACTATAATTATGTAGAAGAATGTACTTTACTTAAGAAATAAGCCCTGGGACTTCCCTGGTGGTCCAGTTGTTAAGAGTCCACCTGCCAATGCAGGGGACATGAGTCCCATCCCTGGTCTGAGAAGATCCCACTCTCAAAGGGACAACTAAGCCTGTGTGCCACAACTGCTGTGCCTGTGTGCTGCAACTATTGAAGCCCATGAGTCTAGAGCCTGTGCTCCGCAACAAAAGAAGCCACTGCCATGAGAAGCTGGTGCACGACAACTAGAGAACAGCTCCTGCTTGCCGCAGCCAGAGAAAGCTTGAGTACAGCAACAAAGACAGAGCATGGCCCAAGATAATTAATTTTAAAAAAGAAATAAACACTGAAGCATTAAGGGTTAATGAGACACCATATATCTATTTTATACTCAAAGGATTCAGAAACGTTAACAATTGAGGAATCTGGGCAAAAGGTTTATGGGAGTTCTGTGCATTATTTCTGCAACTTTTTCATCAATTTGACATTATTTTAGAACAAAAAAATTAAAAACCCAAGTGCATAAAGTTGAACATTTGCTTCATTTTGATCTGCGATCATGATCTTTATTGAAGGTGAAATAGTCTAATTTGTGGCCAATGGAAGCTGCTAATTGGTTCCCATTGACATTATGTTAGTAGGTAATGTCTTTGATAACTCCCTTTCTGGTATTTAAAGATGTGCCATGTTCATCTGTACATTTCCTGCTCCTGACTCAGTCTGTTGTTTTCTTCAATATTCCTAGCCTCTTTCAAATGGAAATGGTATTTAGAGACCACTGTCTGGGCTTATGGGGGCTTCCGAAGTGGTTCGGTGGTAAAAAGAAAAAAAAAATCCACCTGCCTATGCAGGAGACGTGGGTTTGATCCCTGGGTGAGGAAGATCCCCTGGAGAAGGAAATGGCAACCCACTCCAGCATTCTTACCTGGAAAATTCCACGGACAGAGGAGCCTGGCGGGCTACAGTCCATGGAGTCACAAAGAGTCGGACACGACTGAGCACAACTGGGACTGTGGGATGCTTGTTGCAGGCTTTTCAGTGGACACAGGCAGCAAATGTTTGCTTTTTATAAAGACGAAATGTATCGTGATACTCCAAATTCAAGACCACAGGTGTTTTTTTTTTTTCCTTTAATGTGATCAATCTTACATCTGTGCCTCCTTCACTCCCTATGAAAAACCCAGTTCTTGATACTGACATAATCACTCCTTTGCTTTATCCCAGACTAAGTGTGCAACAAGCTCAGAATAACCATTTTATCTCCACCACCACCACCATCACTATATTGAGTATGGACAGTCAAATTCTGGTGTTTTAAAGTCACTAGGAGTTCATCTCTGGGTTATTTTGTCACCAATTGGATATACAGGTTAATTCATTTTATTTCAGTTTTGTTTTTTAGATATCTTACATTTAAAATTTTGTTTTAAAGTTATATAAAATATCTACATGGTTGTAAAGTTGAATGTATAAAACAAGGTACAGTTTTAAAAGCCTAGCTTCTGGGACCTCCCTGGTGCTCCAGTGGTTAAGGCTCCACACTTCTAATGCAGGTCACAGATTCAGATTCCTGGTGAGGAATCAGTCCAGCCAAAAAGTAAAAAAAAAAAAAAAAAAAATTAAAAAGTGTAGCTTCTATTTTGTCCTTTCTATTCTACTTCCCTCTATAGGTAACCTATATGATTTATAATTCCATTTTTTAAAAATATAAGCCAGTACAACACGAAAGAATTTGACTAAGGTGACTAAGCTGGATCTACATACTCAATAAAGGCAGGGGAAGAAAGGAGTATTAAGGAAATTCTCCATCCCACCTCAGACACTTTGCATGTGACAGTGTCAGTTCAATTGCTTCTTTAGGGAATTACTTTTGAACTTTCCAAATATTCCGTGATATGCCTCTCTCGCTCGCTACAATTTATCACCTTTGCAATTAATAATTACATTACTGACTGTTTAACGTCTACTTCACCCCCTACACTGCGATCCGTGAGGGCAGCACTATTTACCATATTAAACATTGTGTCCACAGCGCCTAGCACAGTGCCTGGCTCATATTGATGTTTATTACATCTAATCAATTAATTTGTTGTATATATGAATGAAAATGAATGATGAATAAATGATGGCTTTAGGCTCTTCCACGGCCCCCTAACCTCTCTAGGTTTCTGTTTCCTCTCTGTGAAATGTGATCAGATGGTTCATCCCGCCGCCAGAATTGATGAGACGCTTAAGGGAGGTGAGGAACACAAATCCCTCTGCTGGTGTCACGTTGAATTCGGTAACGGTTTAATTTATTAACTGGTCGTCTGCAGGTGGCGCCACCTGCCCCGCTCGTGCCCCGAGTCGAGATAGGGCGGGGTCGGGGATCGGGGGGCGGGATCGAGGTTGGGGCGGAGCCAGGACGCGGCAGGGGCGGAGTCAGTAGCTGCGGCGCCGCCGGGCCTGTGCGGCCCAGAACGTCCCCGTCGCCTGTGGCCCCGCCTTCCAGGGCGGGACATCCATGACAATTGGCCAGTGTAGGCGAGAGGTGGTCGCCATTGGTCCGTGACACCGTCGGCTCGGCGGGCGGTGTCCAGACGCAGGTACCGGCCAGAGCGGAGCTAGCGGCGCTGACGGGACCGGCCGGGCCGGGACCAGGGCCGGGGCGAGCGGAGGGGCCTGCGCGGCCGCCCGGCCCGGCCGCGGATCAGGTGGGCACGGGCGGGAGGTTGGGGTGGAGGGGTGCCGTTCTGCTGCATGGCCCAGAGTTCGAGGCCCGAGCCCGGCCCCCTGAAGGACGGCCAGGCTCGGACCGTCGGCCTCAGCCTTCCCAGCAAGTAGGTGTTCTCAGTTTCCGTCTTTGTAGAAGGCAGGAGGTCTCCGGGGGGCTGGCGCACAGTAGGTGCCTCTCTGAGCCTCACTTTCCCCATCTGTGAAACTAGGTCATCCCAGGACCAACCTAACGGGGCTGTTGTGAAGATTAAGGAGGTGCAGACGAAGAAAGCGCCCTGCGTATAGTAGGCGGTCAATAAGTGACCAGTCACCTTCCCCAACCTCCTCCTCAGAGGGGCTCTGCCAGGAAAATAGTCAAGATGATGACCCAGGCATTTGCTTAGCAGAGAGCCTGGCTGTTAGTGGGTGCTCAAAACAGGACAGCCAGAATTTATAGGTTTAGTCCATTTAATCCTTTAGTGACAATATCAAGTGGAAGTACTTGATACTTCAAGTACTTCAAGGGAAGAAATGTTCCCTGCTGTGTTGCTGTTGTTTAGTGACCAAGTCGTGTCTGACTCTTTTGCGACCCCATGGAGTGTAGCCCACCAGGTTCCTCTGTCCATGGGATTTCCCAGGCAAGAATACTGGAGTGGGTTGCCATTTCCTTCTCCAGGGGATCTTCCTGACCTAGGAATCGAACCCACATCTCCTGCATTGGCAGGTGGATTCTTTACCAATGAGCCACCAGGGAAGCCCCTCTCTGCTATACAGCTGAGGAAGTCAAGGCTCAGAGAGGGCCAGCTTTTCAACCAGGGCTACATAGTGAGTAAAGATCAGAGCTGGGATTAGAGTCTGGCCTCCAGTGCAGGGTTATGCAAGTGCTGAAGGGCACACAGGAGCTTCTCTTTGCTAAGTGAAGAGGAATGAATGCATTTCACAGACTACACATTTATCCTAAAAAAAAATAACTGAGCATTTGTTGAGTGCTTAGTGTGTGCCAGGCACTGACTGTGCCTTGTATTATCAGACCCTCCCAACAGCTGTCTGTAAGCTGAGGACAATAATTATCATAAGAGCTAAAATTTATCAACTTATTCATGCTTATGCATATATGAGCTGGGTCTCATTGCAACCCCCCGTTATACAAAAGAGAAAACTGAGGCCCAGGGAGTGAAGCAACTGAACTGAGACAACACTGTGGGGGAATTAGGGCCATCTGACTCTTCTTCCCTCAGTTTCCTGCCCTCAGAAAAAAGAAGCTGTTCAAAATGTTGTGGTGCCCCCGTGCCACCCCAGACAAGCCTAGCCAAGGACAAGCTTTGCTGGAGGAATTGAGCCTGAATTGACCCTTCTTCTTATGAAGCCCTTCAGCAGACACAGTGCACTAGCTTCATCAACTTATTTGACAAAAGAGGAGAATGAGGCCCAGAGAAGCCAAGTGACTTGTCCCAGGATACACAGCATCAGCACCAGAGTCAGGACTTAAAAGAACCCAGATCTCTTGGGTCCCAGACCCACTCACTGGACTAAGTTCAAATCCTGCACTGTCCCAACTTAGCTGTGTGATCTTGGGCAAGTAACTGCCCCTCTCTGAGCCTCCTCAACTGTCAAATGGGGATAGTTATTGGACTTCCATCATAGGTTTGTTGTGAAGATTCAGTGAAATCCATCTCCTGGGCACTGGGCCAAGTTTGCTGGAGGCGTTGGCTTAGTCACCCCTCCCAGCAGCCCCAGAGCTGAGTCCAGCCTGCAGCCACCCTACCCTTGTATCCAGGCTCGAGACTGGCCTCTCCTGAGCCCAAGCCTCTGTGCTTTGCACAGATCTCCAGCCTCTGAAGATTTCTGGTTCCCATCTTGGGTGCTGGCAAACCAGGGTCTGGAGATCAAGGGACTGGCTCTCCCACCCTGCTCTTACACAGAAGAGGGGCTGAGGAATTAATGCAGGAACTGTGTACCAGACGTTGGATCAGGCGCTGGAGATGACTGATAGTGGAAGACAGATGTGGTTTAAACAGCAGATGAAGAAATAAGAACATTAAAGGGACCTCCCTGGTGGTGCAGTGGTTGGGACTCTGTGTTCTCATTGCTGAGGGCCTAGGTTCAATCCCTGGTCAAGGAACTAAGATCCTACAAGCCTCACCATGTGGGCAAAAAAAAAAAAAGAAAAAGAAATAAGAGCATTTCAGAGAGGGACACATCTGTGAGGGCAATAATGTGGACATGAGTAGCACTTCAACCCAAGTGATCACGGAAGGCCTTGCTGGGGAGGTGACCTTTGAAGGAACATTTATAACAACTATTGGAGTTCAATAAACTCAGCACAGTGCCTGGCTTGTAGTAGGTACCTTTTCTTTTTTTTAATTTTTATTGTTTCTTACACCATTTTGTATTGGGGTATAGCCAATTAACAACATTGTGATAGTTTCAGGTAAACAGCAAAGGAACTCAGCCATACATACACATGTTTCCATTCTCCCCTCAAACCGCCCTCCCATCCAAGCTGGCACGTAACACTGAGCAGAGTTCTATGTGTTATATAATAGACCTTTGTTGGTTATCCATTTTAAATATAGCACTGAGGTTAGGTACATTTTAAATATATATATATATATATATATTTTTATATATATATATTAGGCTTGCCCGGTGGCTCAGATGGTAGAGAATCCGCCTGCAAGGCAGGAGACCTGGGTTTAATCTCTGGGTAGGGAGGATCCTCTGGAAAGGGAATGGTAACCCACTCTAGTTTTCTTGCCTGGAGAATTCTATGGACAGAGGAGCCTGGCAGGCTACAGTCCATGCTGTCGCTGAGCTGGGTCTTAGTTGCAGCATGTAGGATCTCTAGTCAAGGTTTGTGGGATCTAGTTCCCTGACCAGGGATCCAACCTGGTCCGCCAGCATTGGGAGCCCAGAATCTTAGCCACTAGACCACTGGGGATGTCCTACCAGTTACTTACAGTAGCCACTATTATTTTTTTCCCAAACTTTTTGTTTTGTACTAGGGTATAGCCGATTAACAATGTTGTGGTAGTTTCAGGTGAACAGGGAAGGGACTCAGCCATACATATATATGTATCCATTCCAACACTGCCCCCCCCCCACCCCGCCCAATCCCAGAACCAGCCAATAAGGCTTGTGTGTTTCCCTCTGAGAATTACATGAAAGTAACAGAATTTCTCTCATCAGAGCAGACACATAACATTGAGCAGAGTTCCCTGTGCTCTACGAAATGTCCTTGTCAGTTATCCATTTTAAATATAGCAGTGTGTACATGACCTTCCCACTATCCCTAACTATCCCTTCCCCCGGCAACCATGAGTTTATTTTGCAGTAGCTGCTAGCATCATTTGGTTGATTTGCAAGCCTTGCATGAGCAGATTTTACCAGTGTTGTTTTGGTTCTGTTATTGCTTTTCCTCTGACAATAAAAGAAATGGTAGAACTTAATGCATAGGAGCTGTGATGTGTCTTGGGACGCCCAATTACTTGCAGAAATGTGAAGGCCAATCCTTGGAGGGGCAAGAGGCGTGGAGTCCCCTCTGCAGCCTTTCCCTTGGGTAGCCCAGCAACTTCCCTGCTGGCCTCACT
Source organism: Bos indicus x Bos taurus (assembly GCF_003369695.1). Classification (NCBI taxonomy): domain Eukaryota; kingdom Metazoa; phylum Chordata; class Mammalia; order Artiodactyla; family Bovidae; genus Bos; species Bos indicus x Bos taurus. Next base: position 93,489,308 of record NC_040082.1, on the reverse strand, counting down.
TGGGAGGGACAGCAGTGTGCACGACGTGGCAGCCTGGCCACTGGCCTGTGGGTGTTATCTTGGTCATGCAGCCTTCCTCGAAGGCTCCTCCTGCCTCTGGGCTGACACTTGCTTATCTGGCTGACTGTGTGGCCCCACTTAGGAGGCTCAGAAGGGCCTGTTGGGCCCAGAGTGCTTCTGGCTGAGCTGTTCAGAGATTGTTGATCCACAGGAGACTGTCCTGGTACACAAAGTTAGCCAGTGACTTGCACTGCTTCCCTCCGCCCCTCTTTGGATCTCAGAGTTTGACTAGCAAGGGTGGGTAAAAAACACTTGTGTGTGTGGAGGGGTACCTCGGTGAGTGTTTCTGGGGTCTCTGGACCACAGTTCCTGGGGGCAGATGGTGGAGGGTGAGATAAGTTTGGGATGGAAATCCTAATCTCTGGGGCACCTTTATTGGCTTCCGGAGGCCTCAGTCCCTTTCCTGAAATTCTCACAGGGAAACACACAAGCCTTGCTGGTTGGTTCTGGGATGGAAGAGGAGCTTGCCAAGGGTTCCTGCTGACAGGTCAGACCCTGGGGTGGGGAGGTAGGGGGATGGAATCCTGCTGAAGTCAGTCCCCACCCTCGCCACCAGAGCAGACTTCAGCTTGCTGCCTGAGGCTCTGGCTATCTCCCATGGCCTCTCCTTGGGGACAGAGGCACTGCTCTAAGTGGTTGCTCTTCTGGGTGGGGACAGACACTACCCCATTCTGGACTACCACTTCCTCGATAGCCTGAATTATCAAGAAACTCAGAGCCCACAAGAAGCCATGAACCAGCAGGGTCAAAATGACTCACCATCCTGGTCATTTGGGCCAAGTTTGTAGCTCAGTTCCAGCCCACTCCATGGCAGGCTTATTCTCTCTGAGTCCAACCCTGGGAATCCAGTCCACGGGGAACAGTTTCTCCATGATTTTGGCAGGGATAGTTCTGGCCCTAGAGAGCACGGTGCACTGGGCCTACCACACAGATGGTATTCAGTCACTGTTAGCCACTGCTATCCAGGCTGGAAAGGTGATGTCCTGCATGCTTTGTGGGCCAGACCAGGCTGGCCTTTCTTAGGAGAGCCAGAGAGAATATAGCCAGGCCCCTGAGATGCGCCAGGCCTGGCCTGAGTTGCATGTGTGACCTGACTGAATCCTCATAGCCCCCCCTCCAAAGGCCCATCTTAGAGATTGTTCAACCACAGCTCAGAGAGCTGGCTCTGTGCTGTGTGTGGTTTGCTAACCTTGCTCTTGATCCTCCGGCCGGCCTCTCCCCAGGCTCCTGGGACCATGGGCCTTGGGCCCTGAGGACACAGGGCGCCCTGTGGCCATGACGACGGGTGACTGTTGTCACCTCCCCGGCTCCCTGTGTGACTGCTCCGACAGCCCTGCCTTCTCCAAGGTCGTGGAGGCCACAGGCCTCGGACCACCCCAGTATGTGGCCCAGGTGACTTCAAGAGATGGCCGGCTCCTCTCGACTGTCATCCGGGCCTTGGAGACACCAAGGTGAGTGGTGACCGAGCAGGAATTGATGCTTTCACTTGCTTCACTCTCCAGCCCAGTTAATTCCCAGCCCCGCCTGCAGTCAGAAATCCAACCACCTGGGACATCCCTGGCAGTCCAATGGTTAAGACTCCACGTTTTCACCACAGGGGTCGTGGGTTCCATCACTGGTTGGGGAACTAAAATCCCACATGCCAAGTGGTGCAGCCAAAAAAAAAGAAAAGAAAAATTCACCACCTAGAGGGGCCAGGTAGGCAAATAAATCAGCGAAAGGGGCCCAGTGAGTAATCACCACATGGAAACTGGGTAGACAGGTCAGATTCTTCAGGAAAAGCTGAAACTCCAGATTACTGGGTGAAATTCGGAGATCTGATGTTGGTGAGTAGTTCACATCTTGGGGAGGCCGCACAAGGAAGTAGCTGGTAGTGCTGGTTGTGGCCTCAAGGTACCTGGGCTTGGTGCCCACGTGGGATGGGAGCCTCTCTCCATGTAGGACTGGCAACAGTTGCTGCTCCCCTGTATCTCTAACCTGGGGCACCTTCTTGCTGAGTGGTTCTGAAAGTGCATGGCCATGGTCCCCATATATTGCTCACAAGGGGCTTTGCCACCTCATAATGCTTCCCTGGTGGCTCAGTGGTAAATAATCAGGAGCCACAGGTTCGATCTCTGGGTTGGGAAGATCCCCTGGAGGAGAAAATGGCACCCCACTCCAGTATTCTTGCCTGAAAAATCCCACGGACAGAGGAGCCTGGCGGGCTACAGTCCACGGGGTCGAACACAACTGAAGCGACTGAGCATGCAAAGTTTTCGATTAATGTACTTAAACCTCGGTGCCAATCTTCCAGACACATGTGTGAGCTGAATCTGCTTGGTTCACCAACTTATCATCAAGGGAAAGAGATTTAAGGAAGCCCCATGTGTGCGTGCTAAGTAGCTTTAGTCGTGTCCGACTCTGCAACTCCATGGACTGTAGCCTGCCAGGCTCTTCTGTCCGTGGGATTCTCTAGGCAAGAATACTGAAGTGGGGTGGCGTGCCCTCCTCCAAGGATTCTTCCCAACCCAGGGATGGAACCCTGGTCTCTTATGTTTCCTGCGTTGGCAGGCGGGTTCTTTACCACTAGCGCCACCCGGGAAGCCCAAGGAAACCCCACGCCAATTTAAATCTGCCTTAACTCATTAAGATTTAAGCTGCTGCTGCTGCTGCTAAGTCGCTTCAGTCGTGTCCGACTCTGTGCGACCTCATAGACGGCAGCCAACCAGGCTTCCCCGTCCCTGGGATTCTCCAGGCAAGAACACTGGAGTGGGTTGCCATTTCTTTCTCCAATGCATGAAAGTGAAAAGTGAAAGTGAAGTCGCTCAGTCATGTCTGACTCTATCGACCCCATGGACTGCTGCCTGCCAGGCTCCTCCGTCCATGGGATTTTCCAGGCAAGAATACTGGAGTGGGGTGCCATTGCCTTCTCTGAAGATTTAAGCTAGCCACCAGTTTTTCAAGTCTAATGTATTACCATGATGTTTCCTTCAGATCATCAAATTCATAAACTTTTCCTTCTAGTTTTTTTATGGTTAAGATATAACGTACAATTTACCTTTTTGGCCACTTGAAAGTGTACTGTTCAGTGGCTTTAAGTGCATTCATGGTGTTGTGTAACCATCACCATCATTCAGCCCCACGACTTTCTTTTTTTAATATTTATTTATTTGGCCCTGTCAGGTCTTCGTTGCAGCACTTGGGATCTTCACTGTGGGTCACAGACTCTCCAGCTGTAGCGTGCGGGCTCTGGAGCACACAGGCTCAGTAGTTGCGGCACACTGGCTTAATTGCCCTGAAGCATGTGAAATTTTAGTTTCCTGACCAGGAATCGAACCCATGTACTCTGCATTGCAAGGCAGATTCTTAACCACTGGACCACCAGGGAAGTCCCTCCCATAACTCTTTTGATCTTGCACTCTGTCTTCACTAAAACACTCACTCCCCCTCCCCCTTCCTCAGCCCAGGGGCCCCACACCATTCCTACTTTCTGTCTCTGGATCTGACTTCCCTCTAGAAAACTTGCAGAAGTGGAATTCGCCAGTCTGTCCTTTTGTGACCGGCTTCTTTCACAGAGTGTCACGCCCTCAAGGTTCATCCACATGGGTAGCAGGTGTCAGAATTAATTCATAAACTTTTCATTCAGACATACAGAGAAGCAGACGGAAGCCTTGCCGTGTTGTGGAGGGAGCCCAGTGCTGGGCCCCTTACAGGTCTTTGCCTTGCCTGAGCCCAGTGAGACTGGAGGGCTCCTTCTGGGCTTCTTCCAGGGTCTTGGTTTTTCTGTATGCATCTCCATCAGACCCCTTGAGTCAGGAAGGTGTCTGTGCCACATGACCCAGCCTGGGAGTGAGGGGATCCTTGGCAGGCCTAGGGGGTTCCCAGCCAGAGCTGCCAGCATGGGGGTGGGGAGGACTTCTCCCTCCATGGGGTTCCCATGGGGCACCTTGCCCCACCCTCCCTTTTGATACCTGCGGAAGCCGAGGCCTGGAGAGAACTGGATACCTGCCAGCGTCACTGGGCATGGCTTCCATTTCCTTTCTTGTTCACATCTCTCTTCTGTGGAGCCTGCACCGGGCAGCCCGACAGCGGCCTGTGGATGTCTCACCCACTCTCCCGTCCCATTTTCTCCTCTCCTGTTTCCTCTGAATGATTTTCCTGCCAGAATTTCAAACAGTAGAGCCCACTTCTCTTGCCCTACTTCTGGGGGCAGGCAACCTAGTGGTTCCGGGTTCACAGGCCTTGGAGCGACTTCCTGGGTTCAAATCCAGTGTGACTTGGCACAACCAAGTCAACCTCTCAATACCTCAGTTTCCACATCTGTGAAATGGGGGCAATAACAGCACCTTCCTCCCAGGCTCCCTGTGAGAACGAAACAGATTAACCCCCATGTTGCCCTTTGAATGGTGTGTGGGACCTGATCATAGCTCCATCATAGTCAGTGTGTGCTTTGCTTACCCATATTTCATTTTCTCTGAACTTGAACCTCCTACGTAGGGTTCCCCGGGACAAACCCCCCAAACCAACGTAACTCGCTCTCCTGGTCCTCATTGCTTCCACTTTCTGGCTTGGCTCCTAGAGCAGGGATGTCTTTCCTGTTCACTGAATGTGTGTCGGGAACATGGGATCAGGGTGTGGGAGCACAGGGGAGCTGGGCAGGCCCTTTTGATGTCGGAGGAGAAAGCATCACCCCACGCATAGGACCAAGGGCCAGAAAGCAGACCTGAGGGGTCAGCTCTCAGCTCCTGGGTTTCAAAGCAGCTGGGCCCCACCCCCACAGCAGGGACACTGAGAAAAGGAGAGAAAGTTTCCTAGGGGAAACTGGCAGTGTTGTCTGGAAAACAGCTCTCCTGCTCCACTTTCTTCATGTGTTCCTGCAATCCACTTTCTGGGCAGAAATGTCTGGAAAACAATGACTCATGTGCTGGACAGCCTCTGGGCCCACTAAGGCCATGCCCTTGGTCTCTTGAACTGCCCCAGGAAGGACCCAGAATCCCCTGAGACCATGCTGGGGCAGAGACTTCCCTGAAATGGGAAATGGCTTCCTGTAGATGCCTTTTTATGTCTGTTTTCCCAGCTTCACTAGAGTGGAGGAGCCCAGGAGCTCTTCTGGGATGCACAGGTTTCTCCGGTGGCATGGCCTTCAGGTGTGGCTGGATCTGGTGCTTCTGATGATGTTCTTGGGAATCTGCCTCTCCCTACCTTTGGGCTCCGTGATCCTCTGTTTTAGCATCATTTGCAGACTCCAGGTGGAGCCCGAGCTGCTGCCAGCAGCTCCAGACTTACATCAGCCATGCTGCCTGTAGTTCTGGAGTTTAGAAGAAAAAAAGAAGAGTTTCAGAAATCAATTCCAGTGGCTCTGCATCACATGTGCCCTTCCCTGAGTCAGCCTCTGTGACCAGAGATGTGTGATGTTTTGATTGGTCAGGCCTGGGGTCATCAGGGGTGTCCTCTTGAGATTGGGGCAGTTGCCCAACACAGTTAGAGTGGTGGTATAGAAGGAGGAGCAGACACTGGGCAGGCAGGTACAAGTGATGCCCACCCTGGGCCTAAAACGATGCTGCAGGAACCCTGGGGAGGGAGCACATCACTCCACCTGTGGGAGTCTGGGAAGGCTTTCCAAGAGAAAAGGACATTTGGAGCTGGGCATTGAGGGATGAATAGGGGTTTGCCAAAAAGCAGTATATAGGGGCAGCACTGAGCTTACGATCCAGGGCAGAGTGAAGCAGGAGCAGGCAGGAGGCTCAACCATTACTCATGTGTCCCATCTCTGTGTCTAGCGATGGTCCCTTCTGCCGGATCTGCCATGAGGGGGCAAATGGGGAGAGCCTACTGTCTCCATGTGGGTGCAGTGGCACGCTGGGCGCTGTGCACAAGAGCTGTCTGGAGAGGTGGCTTTCCTCATCCAACACCAGCTACTGCGAGCTGTGCCATACAGAGTTTGCAGTGGAGAAGCGGTCCCGATCTCTCACAGAGGTACGCTTGGGAGCCAGAGGCCGGAGTTGGGAGAAGGGAGGAAGGCAGACATGGGGCCGAAGGAGGAAATGGCCTTGGAGGATCCTAGTGGGCTGGGGAAGCGGCTTCTCTAGAGGGAGGACCCTCTCTCCTCTCCCTGGGGCCACTTCTGCTGATGGGGGTGGGAACTGGGCCTGAGGTTCCAGATCTGACAGGTCCTGTGCCCCTTCCCTGTTTTGGTTACTTCAGGTGACCCTAGAGCTGAGACCTGAGGAATGAGGAGCCCCAACCTGGGGAAGGACAGTCCTGGCAGGGGGCACAGCAGGTGTAAAGGCCCTGAGGCCTCCTTTGAGGAGGAGCTTGGTGTCCTTGGTCAAGCCCACGTGGTTGGAGAGAAGGGAGTTAAAGGAGGAGGACAGTGGCCCTGAAGGAGGGGTGGTGACCTGGCCGGGGGACTTTGTGGGCCAATCCCGAGAGCTCAGCTTGAGTGCAGTGGGTTGGGGTCGACACAAGGTATTTCCAAGTGTGGTGGGAGCCACACGGCTTCCCAGAGCAGTTGCTGCTCACCAGGGTGCCCTCCAGACTCCTCCATGCCCAGCCTAGCTTGGCATGGGGCATCTGAGAACTACAAGGGGTGATGTCACTGAGCTGAGGTGGGGGCTCCTGGAAGAGCCCCTGGCCCGCCTAGGACCTACTCTTAAGAGAACAGTGGGAGGGCAAGCCGGCCTGTCCACACAGCTCACCCTCTCCCCACTACCCATTGTGTGGAACACATGCTCCCACCCCAGGGCCTTTGCACATGCTGTTTCTGCAGCCTGGAGCACATCTCCCCCATTCCTCATGAGGTTCCTTCTGCTCAATTGGGTCTCTGCAGCCATGGCACCCCACTCCAGTACTCTTGCCTGGAAAATCCCTTGGATGGAGGAGCCTGGTAGGCTTCAGTCCATGGGGTCGCTAAGAGTTGGACACGACTGAGCAACTTCACTTTCACATTTCACTTTCCTGCATTGGAGAAGGAAATGGCAACCCACTCCAGTGTTCTTGCCTGGAGAATCCCAGGGACGGGGGAGCCTGGTGGGCTGCTGTCTTGGGTCGCACAGAGTCGGACACGACTGAAGCGACTTAGCAGCAGCAGCAGCAGCAGCAGCAGCAGCCTTACCTCTTCAGCATAGCAGTCCCCACCCTGATCGTTCAGTCATTTCCTCTCTCCCCCAACCAGCAGGGAAGCCGCAGGCAGGGATTCCTACCACCCATCATCTGTGGCAGGCAGTGTACCATAGCAGCCAAGGACACACAGACCCTGAGGCAAGACTTCCTGGGCTCCAGTTCTGGCTTTGTAGATCACTAGCCATGTGAGTTTGCACAAAGGAGTCAGCCCCTCTATGCCCTCTGTTTCTCCCATCTGTAAAATAGGCATGGGACTTCGTTGGCAGTCCAGTGGTTAACTCCACTCTTCATCTAGGGCCTCCCAGGTGGCTTAGTGGTAAAAAAAAAAAAAAAAATCTGCCTGCCAGTGCAGGAGATGCAAGAGATGCAGTTTCTATCTCTGGGTCGGGAAAATCCCCTGGAGGAGGAAACAGCAACCGGCTCCAGTATTCTTGCCTGGTGAATCCCATGGACAGAGGAGCCTGGTGGGCTACAGTCCATGGGATCACAGAGAGTCAGACACGACTGAGCTTCCACTGCAGGAGGTGCAGGTTCTATCCCTGGTCGGGGAACTAAAATCCTGCAAGCCTTGTGATGTGGCAAAAAAAACAAAACCAGGGGCAGAAATGCCCTGCACCTACCCAGGCCTGTCCTGTCATCATCTCAGTAAGTATCTGAAAGAAAGAAAGGATTGTAGGAGGCAAGGCAGAAGTAGGGTCCTGCAGGAACAGTGATGAAGATGGGTGTCTGCAGAGAGGGCCCTGATGCCCCATCCCCTGGCATAGGCTCGTAGCAGGGCGGTGTGTGGTGGTCCCTCTCACCGGCTCCCCCTCCCTCCTTCCCCGCAGTGGCTGAAGGATCCCGGGCCTCGGACAGAGAAGCGGACGCTGTGCTGTGACGTGGTGTGCTTCCTGTTCATCACGCCACTGGCCGCTATCTCAGGCTGGCTGTGCCTGCGAGGGGCCCAGGACCACCTCCGGCTCCACAGCCATCTGGAGGCCTTGGGGCTGATCGCCCTCACCATCGCCCTCTTCACCATCTATGTCCTCTGGACGCTGGTGAGTGGCTGCCAGCCAGACAGCAGGCATCTGGGAGCAGACAGGTCAGGGGCTTGGGCAGTGACTTGGATGGAGCTGGGGTGGGGGACAGGGCGGCACTCTGCCTGCCTGGGCTTGTGGCTGGACCGTGGGGTGGAAGCAACTCCCAGCATCTCATGGAGCTCCAGATTCCGGGCCGGTTTGAGGTCCCAGGAGCCAAGTGTGAGGCTTCTGCCCGAGGAATGCAAGATCACAGGATCACTTCAGCTGAGTGCAGGCCCCACTAGCCACGAGTCCTGTTAAGACTGGACTGTCTGGGTTTTGGGGGCAAGGGGAAGGGAGAGAGGCAGAGAGCCACTGGAAAGACTGTGGGAGAAAAGGCAGAAGAATGAGAGAGACAGAGAGGACGATCAAGAGACTAAGAGAGACTTCCTGGCAGTCCAGTGGTTAAGGCTGCCAGTGCAGGGGACTTGGTTTGATCCCCGGTCAGGGAACTAAGGTCCCACAGGCCATGTGGTGCAGCCAGAAAATAAAAAATAAAGAGACTGAGAGAAAAGGTGACTGGGGTTGGGAGAGAGTGAGTGTGGTAGGGGTGTTGTCCCTGGGATCTGGAGGCATGAGAACCCTCACTCGGGGGGGAAGGTCCCGCAGATAGAACCACAGCTATGGGGGTGCCCCCTCCTCAAGAATTATTTGCCAGTGCACCCACCACGCAGATTTCTTAATACAAGTAGGATGCATCATAGGTTCTGCTTTGCAGTCTGCTTGTTTTCACTTTGCTAACATCCTTTTAAAAAAAAAAAGGCAGTCACCCAACAGTCCTTCATTGTGTGGGTGTGCTATATTTATTTAACTAATCTCTTTTGATGGACACAGGGATTATTCCAATTTTTTTTTCCTTCTCCTTTATTTGCTGTTATAAACAGTGCTTTGGGTGCCACCCGTGCAAATGTTTCTTGGAACTTCCTTGGTCAAAGAGTAGGAACCACTGACATTTACTGGGGGAAAAAAAATTTTTTTTAAACAGATTTGATTCATTAGAGCAGTTCAAGGTTTAACAGCAAAATGGAGCGGGAAGTACAGAGTTCTCCAAAATCCTCCCTGACACCTGCCCAGCCTCCCCCACGGTCAACGTGGCACCAGAGCGGCAAGTTCATTAATCGATGAACCAACACTGACGCATCATCACCCAAGGCCACAGTTTACATCAAGGGTTCAGTCTTGGTGTGGAACAATTTGTGGGTTTAGACCACCGTATAAAGACACGTATCTCCCACTATGGGATCATACAGAGTGTTTTCACCACCCTAAAAATGCTGTGCTCTGTTTATTCATCCCTCCTCCCTCTCTGATCCCTGGAAAACCACTGATCTTGTTACTGTCTCCATAGTTTTGCCTTTCCTTAAAAATGTCATAGAGGTGGAATCTCGCAGTAAGTGGTCTTTTTAGTGAAAGTGCCGAGTCCTAACTAACCACTGGACCACCAGGGAATTCCCTGTAGCCTCTTCAGATTGGCTTCTTTCATTCAGCCGTATGCATTTAAGATTCCTCCATGTCTTTTCACAGCTTGATAGCTCATTTCTTTTTGGAGCTGACTAATAGTCTAATGGGCTTCCCAGGTGGTGCTTAGTGGTAAAGAATCCACCACCTGCAAATGCAGGAGTCTCAAGAGACACAGATTCGATCCCTGAGTCGGAAAGATCCCCTGGAGGAGGGCACAACAACCCACTCCAGTATTATTGCCTGGAGAATCCCATGGACAGAGGAGCTTGGCAGGCTACCATCCATAGGGTCGCAGAGTCAGACATGGCTGAAGCGACTTAGCATGCATGCACGCAAGGGGCTGTATCACTTCACTGCCACCTTCTGAGAAACAGAAAGGGACCACCCCCTCTACACACACACACACACACACACACACACACCCTTGGCAGGGCCCTCAGTGCTGCTGGGGAGGGTCCCTGGGCGAGTGAGTGGGTGTATGTGCTCTGTCCATGTGAGAACCGCTTTGATGCTGCCGCTGCCTCTGGAAGCAGGGGCCTGGTGCTGATCTGGGTCAGGGCAGAGGCCCCAGGGGCGCTAGTTTTCCAGCCACTGGCCCTCCCGCTCATGTCCACCCTGCCCTGCAGGTCTCATTCCGCTACCATTGCCAGCTGTACTCCGAGTGGAGAAGGACCAACCAGAAAGTGCGCCTGAAGATGCAGGCTGATGGCTCCGAGGGCAGCCAGCACTCCCCACTGGCGGCCGGACTCTTGAAGAAGGTGGCTGAGGAGACACCCGTGTGAAGGCCGGGCCGGCCTTGCTGCCTGGGCTGGAGGCAGCTGGCAATGCCCTGGTGTTCAGAAAGACAGAAACTGCCTGACCCTTGCTGCACGGCCAGAGCGCTTCTCAGGCCAAGAGATGCCGAGCGGAGGAGCCGATTCTGTGATTCCTGAGTGAAGCTGTTTTCAGATTGATTTTGCACACTCTTGTACACGAGGATGATGAACAGACAGATGTGGTCCCAAGCTCCGGATGGAGCGGGCACCCTGATCTCATTCTGAAGTCTCTCTGGCCCCTCCTGGGCCACCAGTCGCAGCCAGAGGCAAGTCTTGAGTGCCCATCGGGCCAGGAGGCTCTGCAGGCTTCTTGCACTTTCCTGCACCTGGCAGGCTCGCTTTCCAGGCACCCTTGACTTTATAACGTTGCACCACATTTCAGAACACTCCCCCCCGCCCGAATGAATAAAAGGAGCCCCTTGCTGGACAAAACGGACTTGTCAGTCACATTTCTGAGACCTCAAAGGGAGGGCCTGGGACCGAGGGGGGTCAGGGACTACCCAGAGGTAACAGTGGCAACAGCAGATGCTCCCAACTGGTTTGAGGGATCCATTGTGAAATGCAGGGCTAGAAGCAGTGTCTGAGTTTTCCAGGGACAAGGAGGTAGCAGGGCTACGTAGTAAATGATTTAAAATAAATATACATGAGAAGAATAGGTTTCACTTCCTGTGTATTTCCCGTGGGTTAGATACCATGCTAGACCCTTCGCACTCACTAACGTAACATCCACACTTCTGGAGGGTCACCCCGAATGTGGCCCAGTTCTAAACCTCAGCAGACATCTGCCCTTTAACCCCCTCTACCATTATCAGCAGAAGGAATGGCTATTAACCCCATTTTACAGACAAGAAGACTGAGGCCTAGAACAAGGCAGCCTTTGTCTAAAGAAGTGGAATTCCTTAGAATTCCACTATAACAACTCCAGGAAGTGGAATTGGGGGTTGACCCTGGGGTCTGCATGGCCCCTGTGCTGGCCTCTGTGTTTCTCCTTGAGGAGGACCCAGGTAAAGAAGCTGAACATGGTCATTCTAACTACAGCACCTGCTTCCTGAGGAAACTTCTGAGCTTTTTACACTTGATAGTTCTTTGCTTCAGGCCACATTGAATACTCAGAGCACCCCCCTGAAAGTGGGTTCTGTGGGCGGTGGGGGGGGGGGGGTCCCTTATGAGTCCCATTTTGCAGATGGGCAAACTGAGGCTCAAAACCACCATAGGGTCCTTCACCTGAGTTTGCACATCCCCAGTGGGCCTAGCACAGCATCTGGCTATTCTGTTGTTTTGGGCACGAATATTGGAAAAGACCCTGATGCTGGGAAAGATTGAGGGCAGAAGAAGGGGGTAACAGAGGATGAGATTGTTGGCGTCACCGACTCGATGGACATGAGTTTGAGCAAACTCTGGGAGATAATGAAGGACAGGGAAGCCTGGCATGGTGCTGTTCATGGGGTCACAAACAGCTGGACATGACTGTGACTGAGCACGCATGCCCTAAAAGTAAAGTTCCCTCTGCCCCGGGGAGGCCAGCTGGGATGCAGGGGTGGAGCCTTGGAAGCTGGCACCTGAGAGGCATGTAGGAGGAGCAGCATGGCAGATGGGTTATGCATGGAGCCCTGTGACTGAGGGGCAGAGGGGTAGGAGAGAGGCAGTTAGAAAGATGAGCATCACGTGGAGGCATCTGCGGAAACAGGCTCACCCTCAGGCATTAACTGGCGTCATTTGGGGCCTTTCTTGCTTCTGTAGCGTCTCCCTCTACATAGGACTGGCACCCACCCCCTCAGGCCAGCTTTAGAATGTGGTGCCCTTTGGATGATGTAAAGAGGCCCCAGGGTATGCTATCGTGAAGAGAGAAAGCTGTTTCCCTTGCAAACCTCTTCCAATACTTTCCATGACATCAAAGAGAAAATTGTAGTTTGGTGCTAGGCTGTCTTTCATGACTCTTAACTCTAGCAAAGAGAGAGCAAGTCTTAGAGCCTTTGGCAGAGCCTACGACTGCATGTGTACTTTAATAGCATCATCTCTTGTTCTTTACAATAAGCTATTTATAGCAAGCTTTCAATATGGGCTGTGTGCTGTGCTGTGCTTAGTTGCTCAACTGTGCCCGATTCTTTGTGACCCCATGGACTGTAATCCACCAGGCACTTCTGTCCATGGGGATTCTCCAGGCGAGAATACTGGAGTGGGTTGCTACGCCCTCCTCCAGGAGATCTTCCCAACCCAGAGATCAAATTCAGGTCTTCCTCATATGGGCTGTGAGGTAAAGCAACATCTTTTTTTCTTTAAGCAACATTTTAAAACATCTTTTTTATCATTCTTGTTTTTTTTTTTTTTTGGCCAAGCTGTGAGGCTTGCAGGATCTTAGGCCCTTGATCAGGAATTGAACCCAGGCCCTGACAGTGAAAGCGCCGAGTCCTAACCACCAGACTTCCAGGGAATTCCTCAAACATCCTTCTTTTAAAGACAGTAAAGCATCAGTTACAGCAAAGTGTGAAAGAATTAATAGCCCAGGCGATGACAAAACCCAGGAACTTGGTCAGGGTGGGGTTACATCCACCAGCCTATAGTGGAGAGTTTGTCTTCTCCCTGGGTCTGGCTTGTGGCTGATCTCCAGTCACACCCACTTTGGGAGAAGGGATCAGAGGAGAAGTGGCTTCTTGTCCCCAGTGCTTTGTGTTCGAACTCCTCTCCATGATTCTGACAGATTGCTGTCACCTTCCTCTGCCATCTCTGAGCCCTGCTGGACAAGGGAATTCAGAGATTTGTGAGGCTTCCTCTGGTTCAAGGGCCACTCTGGTCAGAGAGGTCGAAGGGAGAAGACGTTAAACTGAGATAGATTCCAGTGGGGCCAGCAGAGAAGGGTTGGTATGCAGGGTGGATTTTAGTAGATCAGAGATTTCTGAGTGGGAGGGGCAAGGGTAAGGCGGTGAGGGGCCAAGATGAGAGGAGGAGGGGCTTGCAGATGGGGGAGAGAAAGGAATTCTGAGACAAGAAGTTTGAGAAGTGCTTGGGATTGGGACAATTGCACTCATCTCACACACACTAGCAAAGTAATGCTCAAAATTCTCCAAGCCAGGCTTCAACAGTACGTGAACTGAGAACTTCCAGATGTTTAAGCTGGATTTAGGAAAGGCAGAGGAACCAGAGATCAAATTGCCAACATCCGCTGGATCATAGAAAAAGCAAGAGAATTCCAGAAAAACATCTACTTCTGCTTTATTGACTATGCCAAAGCCTTTGTGTGGATCACAACAAACTGGAAAATTCTTAAAGAGATGGGTATACCTGCCTTACCTGCCTCCTGAGAAATCTATATGCAGGTCAAGACGCAACAGTTAGAACTGGACATGAAACAACAGACTGGTTCCAAATCAGGAAAGGAGCATGTCAAAGTTGTATATTGTCACCCTGCTTATTTAACTTATATGCAGAGTACATCATGTGAAAAGCCGGGCTGGATGAAGCAGAAGCTAGAATCAAGATTGCCGGGAGAAATATCAATAACCTCAGATACACAGATGACACTACCCTTATGGCAGAAAGCAAAGGAGAACTAAAGAGCCTCTTGATGAAAGTGAAACAGGAAAGTGAAAAAGTTGGCTTAAAACTTAGCTTAAAAACTAAAATCACAGCATCCGGACCCATCACTTCATGGCAAATACATGGGGAAACAATGGAATCAGTGACAGACTTTATTTTCTTGGGCTCCAAAATCATTGCAGATGGTGACTGCAGCCATAAAATTAAAAGACACTTGCTCCTTGGAAGAAAAGCTATGACCAACCTAGATAGCATATTAAAAAACAGAGACATTACTTTGCTGACAGAGATCTGTCTAGTCAAAGCTATGGTTTTTCTAGTAGTCATGTATGGATGTGAGAGTTGGGCTATAAAGAAAGCTGAGCACTGTAGAATTGATGCTTTTGAACTGTGGTGTTGGATAAGACTCTTGAGAGTCCCTTGGACTGCAAGGAGATCAAGCCAGTCAATCCAAAAGGAAATCAGTCCTGAATATTCATTGGAAGGACTGATGTTGAAGCTGAAACTCCAATACTTTGGCCACCTGATGTGAAGAAATGACTCCTTAGAAAAGTCTTGATGTTGGGAAAGATTGAAGGCAGGAAGAGAAGGGGATGACGGAAGATGAGATGGTTGGATGGTATCACCGACTCAATGGACATGAGTTTGAGCAAGCTCTGGGTGTTGGTGATGGACAGGGAAGCCTGGTGTGTTGCAGTCCATGGGATCACAAAGAGTCAGACATGACTGAATGACTGAACTGAACTGAACTGGGATTGGGAGCAGGAGAGGGTGGGGCCTAGCCTCCACCTCAACAGTGTGTGCTAAGTCGCTTCAGTCATGTCCAACTGTTTTCAAGTGCATGGACTGTAGCCTGCCTCTGTCCAAGGGATTCTCCAGGTAAGAATACTGGAGTGCGTTACCATTTCCTTCTCCAGGGTATCTTCCCGATGTAGGAATCGAACCTGGGTCTCTTACGTCTACCTGCATTGGCAGGTGGATTCTTTACCACTAGCTTTGCGACCCCATGGACTATACAGTTCATGGAATTCTCTGGGCCAGAATACTGGACTGGGTAGCCTATGCCTTCTCCAGCGGATCTTCCCGACCCAGGAATCGAACCAGGGCCTCCTGCATTGCAGACAGATTCTTTACCAATTGAGCTATCTGGGAAGCCCTACCTCCACCTAGGAAGCCCCAAAACCCCCATAGCAGAAAGAGTGAGTGGGGCTTAGCCTCTGCCTCATGCTGGGTTTACTGAATTTATTCTCTGGGCCTGCAGTTCTCAGCCAGGGTCAGAATCACCAGGCTGGATTAAGTATTTAATTTGGTGGAAGATGTAGCAAGTGAGAGAGTTTCCCAGAGGCTGATGAATGTAGTTATTCAGTGAGAGAGGGTAAAACGACAACAAGAACAAGAACAAACCAACAAAACTCTTTCCCTTTGTGAGTTTAGAGAGAGTTTGGGGGTCATATGGGAATGTCTGCAAGTTCCAGTGAAACATTTCAATGTACCAGAGACACCAGAGAGAGAGGTGGCTGCTGGGGAAGGGAGCCTGAGGCGTCTATGCTGGGGGCTCTGGACTCTTCCCAGGCCACTGTGGCTGCCCCAGAACACAGCCCTGTATCAACCCTGAAAACCCATCTGAGGACAGGGCCAAGCTCTCAGAGCAGAAGGACCCAGGGTCAGGCAGGAAGGAGTCCAATCGTTTCTTTCATCATGTGATTTCTATCAACAGGTTTGGCTTCTTGCTTGTGCACTCACTTAACAAACATTCATAAGCACAAAGGAAGTCTCCAGCTAGACATCCTGTTATTAGTTGATGGCTGTTTAGTGAGAGAGATTTGGGCCATGGGCTCTGCACTGAGTTCTCAGGCCGGATTGAGCCCAGGTATTCCTGGTGTAGGATGAGATAATTTCTTAACGAGACATTGTTAACATTTTGCACATTTGTCCTACTGCTTGGCCCTTCAGTGTCCTACCCTGGCCTGGCTAACTCCTTATAGCCTAGGAAACAGAACTTTAGCTGTCATTCTACCCCAGCTCGGATTACAGAAAGCTGGGAGTGACGAGGTCCAGGTGTGGCGGGTGGAGAGATGCCTCCCTCATTAGATCTGGCAGAGGATGAGATGGTTGGATGGGATCACCCACTCACGTGAGTTTGAGCAGACTCCGGGATAAAATGAAGGGCAGGGAAGTCTGGCATGCTGCAGTTCATGGAGTCGCAAAGAATCGGACAGGACTGAGCCATAATAACAACAATTACACCTGGAGAGAGGATACTGTATCCAGTAGGAGCGAAACAAGTTTGTTGTAAGAATGAATTAATAACAGCTGACGGTGCGTGCGTGCGCGCGGCGGGGGCGTGGCCCGGAGCAGGGGCGTGGCCCGGGCCGAGAGGGAAGGAGACCGGAGGCCGCCGCGGCGCGCGCAGGCGTTACTGGTCGCCCCGAGTCACGTGGGCACGCAGGCGCAGCGCCGCGCAGCCCTCTCGCTCACACAAAGCCCAGACGCGGAGAAAATGGCGGCAGGGGTCGAAGCGGCGGCCGAGGTGGCGGCGACGGAGCCCAAAATGGAGGAGGAGAGCGGCGCGCCTGGCGTGCCAAGCGGCAACGGAGCTCCGGGCCCGAAAGGGTGAGTATTTTACGGCTCCTTGTCCCAGGCTGGGCGCTTTCGCGGTGGCTGGCGGCGGCTCCGTTAGATCTGTTGGGGCCTCCTCCCGGCGCGGCCTCAGCTGGGCTTTCTTTCCCTTCAGAGTCTGCCGAGGGTGGAGGCGGCCCAGGCTGTGAGGGGTGAAGCCGGGCGGCCCTGTGAGCGCCTGTAGGACCGCTCTCTCCCAGGCATCGGGTCTCAGCTCCTCTGGTCTCTCCAGACCGGGTCCGACGCTGAGGCCTTAGGCCGGGCCTCTGCGCGCAAGGATAATGGCGCGCGGGCCCAGAGCCGACGAGACCCGGAGTCCGCGACCTGCTGGCCTGTCGGGTGACCTTGGTTGGGCGCGTGGCTTCCCGTCTCTTCGCCGTCGTCCGGGGTCTCAGTTTCCCGATCCGTTAAGTGGGGGATAGGGGAGGAAGTGCGCACGCAGGACCTCGCGCGCGGTCGGTCCCGGTAAACGGTAGCGGAGGCGGGTAGGTATCGGGAAGGACCGCGAGGACGGTCGGACTCCCCCTCCCCCTTCCGCCCCGGAGCGCGCGGTTCCCCTCCCCCCTCCCGGCCCCGCGGGAAGTGCCTCGATCGGAACTGCCCCTTGCCCCAAGCTCCGACCTGGAGTTAGTCCCTCAGCTCCTCCCCAGGTGCGCGGTAGGTGTATGTGGAGCGATCGGATCTGCTGCTCAGTGTTCATCTGTAGAAACAAAGTGTAAGAGGAAAGGAAGAAAAAGGGAAACATTTTCCGTGTTCTAGGGGAAGATTTTGCATCATTAGGCGGGTTCACCTATATCCAAACTCGGCCACCCTTTCGAGTCCTATTGGGGGCTCTGTCTCAGGTCCTCGGTTTTGAAAGTTTTCTTAAAGCGTTAAAGCATCGTCTTATGTTTCTGGTGAACCCCACTCATTCTGATTACAGTCGGCTGAGAGGTGCGGAAAGACGTTTTGCCTTCGCCCGCCAACTGTAGGGGGAGGTGAGGGGAAGGCTTGGGCACACTTTTGATTTCCCACATACATTTTTTTTAAAACCTGGTGAAATTTACAGTTTCAGCCATTTTTAGGTGGATGATTCCGTGGCATCGAGTGCATTCGCGGTTTTGTGCAGCATCACGAATATCCACGCTGAAAACTTTTTCCTCACTCTAAATAGAAACTGTAGCCATTAAGCAGTTAACTTAACCATTCACCTCTCCTGGATACCTGTGCTATGCGTTCTGTCTCCTATGGATTTACCTTCCCACCAATTTTTAATGTGTATAATTAGAGTTCATGGGGATTAAAAGTGAGTGTAGTTAAGAGTAGTTTGCTTATGAACACTCACTAAATACTAGCTATATTGTTAAAAACTCTCTCTCCTGAGGTGGGGAGGAGCCGAATACCGTGGTTACTGGTCCTTGGAAATCGAGAGAAAGGCATCCTAGAAGTATTCCCAACTCTTTTGTTATTGAAAACTCTGGAAAGGGACGTGTTCATTTAGACTTTTTTAAATAACTTGTTTAAGGGAGCCTGGTAGGATATTTGAGGACCATGTTTGGAGGCCTTTAAGATATACATTTATGTCCTTTTTTTTTTTTCTTTCAAAGCAGTTATCGCAGGATGGAGTGCTGCTAGAATCGTGCTAGGTGAGAAGTTATTAGTTACAGATTATAGCATCTGGGGTACATTTTCCAAATTTCCCATTTTCCACAGTCCATTTCCAAATAGTCATTTTGTGACTGATTCATTTGACAAACATAAAACAGGGCCTTCAGAAAGAATCTGAAGGTTTCAGAAATTTAAAAAAGTCTTTGTTGGGAGAACCTCAGTCTGAGACTCTTGAAATAGAGAATATTTTAGGCAGTTAGGAACACTTAGATTTATTTTGTAGGGCCATTGGAAAAGTTTGTATTTTGGGTGTTTTTGTGTGTGTGTGTGTGTTTTGCCTCGGGAAGCCTTTAAAGCAGAGCTCTTTAGAAAACAGTCTTCCTGCTCATAGGGAGGGACCAATGGATATTTTTGTAGTAAAGTTGATATAAGTAAAAGGAGTTAACGGGTGGGGAGCTTGGAGGAACTCCCCTCCCTCAATCCTAGGCTGTTGGGGGCGACCAGGTGTTCCCCTAGGAGGAGGAGGATGAAAGGTGATCATTGGAGAGAAGCAGAGAGGAGTTTTCAAAGATTTTGACATGTTTGATATATATTTATAAAGAACTTCATTTTCCTTTTACTTTCTTTATAAAGAACTGAAACTGCTGGAGCACTGAAGGCCAGCTGGTGGGCAGTGAATTCCAGACTAGGGAGTTCAGATTTTTATCTTGAGAGCTTTTTTGTGATTTTGTGAAAGTCGCTCAGTCGTGTCCGACTCTTGGCCACCCCATACAGTCCATGAAATTCTCTAGGCCAGAATACTGGAGTGGGGAGCCTTTCCCTTCTCCAGGGGATCTTTCAAACCCAGGTTTCCCGCATTGCAAATGGTTTCTTTACCAGCTGAGCCACTTTTGCGGGATGGGAAATAAGTGAGACTGGATTCTTCTCACCTTTGTCTCCACCAGGAGTGGAGTGTGCTGAAAGCTGAAAAGGCACTGAGACAGCAAGCTTCATGAGGACCATGAAAAGCACAGCCCGTTTTGCAATTCCTTTTCTCTCCCAGCTGTAAGCCGACTGTTTTTTTTTTTTTTTTTTTTATATTGATGAGAAATGCATTCCATCTAAGGACAGTCAAGATTCAGAGTTAGAGTGTATTGGGGGTAAAAATGTTCATTTTAGAGGGACACATAGGCTTAGGGGTTTTTTTTTTTTTTATTGTTTAAAAATAGAGGTTACACTATACATTTAAAATCAGTGACTTAACCTACTCCACTTCCAGATTAACCTGTGGCCGAATCTGAAAGGTGAGAGATGGGCTATTTTAAAAATAAAAATTTGTATTTAGTGTAAATTTCTGGGGATGCAAGGTTAGTGTTAAGACTGTTTTACAGTCAAGAAAAGGTTTTTTTTTTTTCAATTGAGAAAATTCAGGTTAAAGAAATTGACGCTAAGAATCTGGGGGAGGCCATCTTGACTTCAAGGCTTTTGCTGTTTCCACAGCAAACCTCTCAGTAAACAGACGTTTTAAGTGTTTTTTTTTTTTCTTTTTTAATTTTTAACCAGATTCTTTGTGCTTTTTGCGGTAACTTGAGTGTTTGCTGCACTTTAAGAAGTGCTTGTATGCTTGATAATCTTGAGACATATTTGATGGTGAGCTCAGGATTAGAATGGGGCTCTGGATTGTTGGAATGCATGCTGCTAGCTCTTTGCTTTTTTGATTTTATTCAAGGCTAGGCTGGGGGATACTAGTCTGCAAAGATTAGGTTGCTTGTTTCATTTGGGATTTCTCAGATAGACTCCTCCATTACCGTGTTTTGCAGTGAGGTTAAATTTGAATTACCGTTTTGGTAGTCTGTGATGAGTACAGTGGAGGTTTCCCTGGTGGTTCAGTGGTAAAGAATCTGCCTGCAATACAGGAGACAGGAGTTCGATCTCTGGGTCGAGAAGATCCCTAGGGAAGGAAACAGCAACCCACTCCAGTATTCTTGCCTAGGAAATCCCCTGGACAGAGGAGACTGGTGGGCTACAGTCCTTGGGGTCACAAAGAGTCAGTCCTTGGGGTCACAAAGAGTCAGAGACTACACAAAGTCAAACACGGCGCTAAACAGCAAGTACAGTGTTTAGGTTTCCTTAGCCACGGCCCCAGTGGGCTTAAAGTCTAATCAGTATGTGCAGTGGTAGAATGCAAGGAGTGAATCATTCTCCAGAAAGTTTTTGGTACAAAAATACGTCATCGTCACAGTTAGTGTGCCAGCTTCTCCTTTAAACTTGTGAGTGTGGATAGTAACCTCCTTTTGCAGATTAAGGAACTGAGGCCTGGCAAAGAGCTGGTAACATTGGGGTTCAGACTTTGATGACCCTACCTCTTAGTCACATGTGGTACTACCCTCTTAGATAACTGCGCTGAACATTTATCAAGCTGCTTTTTGTTAGGCTGCTTGTTGATTCTCACAACACCCCTGTGAGCTGTGTGGATACAGGTTATGCTGGTTTTGCTGGTAAAGACCCATAGAGGTAAAGAACTGGACTCACGTGGGTAGTTAAGTGGTAGACCTGGAGCTAGAATGGTGCTCTCTACATGTTCAATACATTAGTGGAGTTCAGGATTGAAAGGATTTTTGTGAAGACTCATTCTATATAAGGGATAGTTCTGAAGGGAATATGGAGGTTGAGGGGGGTCTTTTCCCTCAAGAGATGTGGTGAGGATTTCAAGATATTGTAGTTGCTGTTTCAAACTACACTCCTGATTGAAAAACTCCAGGAGTTATGAGAGCATTATACATGGGAATGCTGTGGAAGCGTAAGAGAGGGTAGGGATTTACTGTTTTACTTAGTGAATGTAGCAGCTCTTTGTGGACTAGGCACTCAGTATTTTGTTTTTTTTTAGTTGTGATCTTTATGTAAAGTATAATTCTAGTACGGTGGAGCAGTGACATGGTAAGTTACCAGTCTTCAAAGAGTATAATCAGGAAAACAGTTCCAAAACCATATTAATCATAATTAATCTTACTTGACTGACTCAGAAGCTTCTTAAGGTATTTTGGACTTATCTTTATCGATGTATTAGGAATTAGGTTATAGACTGTCAGGAAAAGTTTTTAACATACTGGGTCTATTTAGAACTTCAGATAGATAATTGGGTACCAGAATCAAATAGGGTGTTTATTGACAATTGGAAGCAAGTTAGCAAGGAGACTATCGGTAAGACATTTATTTAGCTGGTTTAGGTAGCTTCAGTTTCTTTGAAAGATTGCAAATTTGTTAGCTTTATATAGCAGTTACAGGTCAAGTTATGTTGGAGTAAGATTTGGAATTTGAGAAATCAGCAGAAACTTTAAGAAATGTGTAATTGGCACAACAAACTGCACAGGTTGGAAGTGTGTGATTTGATATCATCACTGAATGAAAATAATACAGTTATAACCTGTAGAAGTTTTTGCTGCCCCTTGGTAATCCTGAGTCCTCCTTTCCCCCACCTCCAGGCAACTATTAGTTTGTTCTCCACATCAGTATGTATCAGTGCTTCTCATTGGGAGATTTCTTTCCCTTCAGGAGACATTTGAAAGTGTCTTGGGGATTTTTTTTTCCCCCTTATCTTCATCTTCAGATCTGAGGAATGGGGCTGCTTCTGGCCTCCCTTGGGAAGAGATCAGGGATCCTGCAGCACATAGGGCAGGCTCAAACAACAAAAGAATTTTCTGGCCCAAAATGTTCATACTGTTGAGGCTGAGAGAACCTGCTGTAAATTAGTTTGCCAGATTACATTTTCTCACACAGTTTTACATGGTGAAGTCATACTATATGTACGCTTCTTCTGTCTGGTATCTTTGAGTGTAATTATTTTGAGGTTCATCCATGTTGTGTGTAATTCATTACTTACTGTTGAATAGTATTTCAGTGTATGAATACAGTTTGTTGATTCATTCACCTGTTAGTGGTGAATTTAGTTGCTAAGTGGTGTTCAACTCTTGTGACCCCATGGACTGTACAGCCTGCCAGGCTCATCTGTCCATGGGATTTCCCAGACAACAATACTGGAGTGGGTAGCAGTTCCCTTTAGGGTATCCTCCCAACCCAGGGTTTGACCTGGATCTCCTACATTGCAGGCACATTTTTTATATAGTGAGCCACCAGGGAAGCTTGATCTCTGCCTGTTTGTAGGTAGACATTTAGATTTCCAGTTTTTGGGAAACTGGAATAAATAATGTTGTTACGAGCATTCAGGTATAAGTTTTTGCATGGATATGTTAATTTTCTTCTGGGTATCTAGTTGTGCATAACATGGTAGGTGTATTTTAACATTTTGAATTTATAATCTCATAAATTTGGGGTATTTAGGATAAAACAGTTTTTCGTCAGTGTAGCTAAATGATAATCTACCTGTAAAAATGTATTTCTAAAAGGTGTTTACAGTTGTGTTACATGTATTTTAGGCCTAGAAGAATATTCCCCTAATTCTGTCTAGAAGATAAATGAGAAAATTGAACATTTTTTAAAAATGGGATTTTGTTCAGTTATATCATCTGTACTTGAATATGTGTCATGTGAGGTTTTTTTGAGGATGGTTCTCTACTATTCTGTAAAGAATAGAGTTGATAATGATTATTAGATTTATGAAAAGGTCAATTTTTTAAGAAACTGCAAGTGATGAGATAGTTCACCTGTTTTACTTAGGAGGAAACTTCTCAGAGAGAGGAAATGATTAGCTGGAGAAGGATTTGGGTATAGTGGTGCTGTGGGCATACTTTGGGCATAACCCACATGAGCTGCCTTCTGGATGGCGAGCCCTGTGGTGTGGATTAACCCCAAACCAAATCCCCATCTTCTGTGGTTAGATTGGGCAGTTTATTCTTAGCAGTAATGCTGCACGGCAGAATTTGGCCTAGACACTTTGTTAACCTTTGTCTTGTAATGAGTTATTTATACATTTTGTAATTTATAAGGTGAGTTGAGCAGTCTGTTAAAACACAGGCTGAAACTGTAACTGTGTCATGGACCCTGTGTCAGAATAATGTTTTTTAATGTTGCTGATGGAATATTTCGGCTTCAAAAGAAGCCAATTCTGTTACAATGTTTTTCTACCCATAGACCCTCTGTAGTTAGGCCCATGAAATGAAAATTGATCTCCATTTTATTAATTGTAATACTTGTCCTTCTCATCTGCTGAGGGTAAGACGCATGGACGCGTGCTGTTTGGCAGCCCTGGTGCTGGGCTTTCCTGTGGAGTAGACAGGTGGACTGTGTTTATGGTGTGCAGTCAGCCTAAGGAGAGTCTGTCATGAGCCTGGGTAGACAGAGTAAAGATTTCTAGGAATCCAGGGATTGTGTGACCCTATCCCTTTCTGTCATCTGCCAGCCCTTGTGAAGGAGGTCTGTTGATTGCATGTTGATATTGGTATCAATCAGATCATGGAGGAAGTTGCTTTCCTTAACATTTGGCACACTTGTATTTGGCTGTGAGGGACCAGTTTTTAAAAAAATACCTTGGGGACTAAAATAAGTTGCTAACTTTAATTTTTCCAGGTACACTGAAAGAAAGTCCTCCAGCTGCCATTCCCCACTGCAGGGAAGACATATCCTAGAATAAAGATCAACTCTTACTTTAAAAAAGGTGGTCTTGTAAATCATCAATACCATAGTCTTGATTTTTTTGTTTTCTTTGCCTTTTTGTCATGGATCACAAAGTCTCTGCTGGAATCTGTAGTTGTGGGAGTCCCTCAGTTCTCACTGGTAGAAAAGCAGAGGGCTTGGGAAGCAGACAGTGCTGGACTTGATGCACAAGAGGACTTCTGTGGCTGCTGGCTCCCTACTTGTTCCTGGTCAGCTCTCACTGGTGTCCGCCTGTGATCACGGGGGCTCAGGGAGCAGTCTTGCTCAGCCGGCCCAGCCTTGCCCTGGCTGTGCACACACTCTGGCCAGTTCCTGGGCTTTGGCCCGGGCTTCCAGCCTGTCTGGTTCTGTCCTTTGGGAGCCTGCATTTTTTGTGAACCTTTTTCCTGCTCACTCTAAGCCACATTTGTACCTGTAGGGTTTAGAAATGCTACTCCGTGGAAGCACCTAACACACAAAGGTAGAGAGTATTGCAGGAAAGTCCACGCAAAAAAAAAAAAAAAAAAAAATCCACCCTTCTCTACTAAAGAATTGTTAGCCTGCTTTTTACCTACCAGAGTTGCTTGACTTCAGTTTCCCTAGCCTCAAAGTAATGGAGTTGAGTAGAGAAAGGTTTCTTTCCCTTTAAAAAAACTTAAAAAAAAATTGTGGTAAGATGTATGTAAATTTCACCATCTTAAAATGATTATATGTACAATTTAATGGCATTAGGTACAGTGTTGTACCTATTCACTCACCATTTCCAGAACTTTTTTTTTTTTAATCATCCCAAACAAACTCTGTAGCCATTAAACAGTAACTCACCATTCCCATCTCTCCCCAGTCCTGGGTAACTTTACCTCTCCTTTTTTTCTCTATGCCTGACTTATTTCACTTAGCATAATGTTTTCAAAGTTCATCTCTTTTGCAACATGTATCAGCACTTCATTCCTTTTTTTTTTTTTTAATGACTGAGTAATATTTCATTGCCTGGATCTACCACATTTTGTTTATTCCGTTCATCTTTTGGTGTATGCTTGGGTTGTTTTCACCTTTTGCTACTGTGAATAATAACTGCCTAGGAGTGGAATTGCTCGGTCCTGTGGTAATTATGTTTTAACTTTTTGAGTAATTGCCAAACTGTTTTGTAGTAACTGCACCATTTTACGTTTCCACTTAAAAAATTTTTTTTGCCCCCACAATGAAAATTACTTATTTGTAGGGCTGAAGTTTGTTGGGCCTACGTGTACCACCTCTTTGGGGTTCCATGAAGTCTTATAAATCTTCCCTTCTGTTTTCCTGTTACTGTCTTAGAATTAAAGCACCTCAGGTAGGGAGATGGCCTCCGCACCCCCCACATATGTTAGAGCCCCACAGGAGTGTGTGAAGCCCTAGGAAAGCACATTTGTCTTGGAAATGGTTTTTTTGATAGGTGGATTTTCAGGAGTGTACTACTGCAGTTTTCTGCTCTATGGACCACTTCAGTTTGAGTGACTCAATATTCTTGTGTTATATGTAACTTTGCCTGAGATAATCAGGATAATTTGCCTGGAAAATCAAATATTGTCTTTTGGGTTGTGCTAACTTGTGAATGTTTTTTTCTCCTCTTTTGAATTCAGTGAAGGAGAACGACCTGCTCAGAATGAGAAGAGGAAGGAGAAAAACATAAAAAGAGGAGGCAATCGCTTTGAGCCATATGCCAATCCAACTAAAAGATACAGAGCCTTCATTACAAACATACCTTTTGATGTGAAATGGCAGTCACTTAAAGACCTGGTTAAAGAAAAAGGTAATGGTACTGGTGGTTGAGTAGGGTCAGAAGGTTGGTGTGTCATCTTCTCTGTGCCTAATTCCTTGGTTATTTTTTGTCAGTGGAAGCTGTTCTGAGTAGAGCATGTGTTCTCTCCAGGCTTGAGAGCTAAGCCCCGTCCCCATCCACCCTACCTTTTTTCCTTTTTTTTGTGGTCATGCACTTGTGTGTCAGATGGGGGCATTTGTATGATCCCTTGGCCTATGAATGATTTCACTGGCTTAGTATGGTTAACAGGGCTTCGATTAAACTTGAGGGGAGCCTCTTTGTTAGGGAATTAAGGAAACTTTTTGAATTCTTCCTATTAGGTGGGAGAAATTTTTTTCTTTTCCCTTTTTGTTTTAAAATTCTGGCGGGAAGGTAGTACTTTGTCTAAATTTTGCGGATGTCTTCCTGGGATCAAAATTTGGTGGCTGGAACGTGTGCTGCTCAGATTCTAAATTATAAATCCATGCCCTGGGGAGGAAAACACAGATTCGATCGGCAGTTGGGTAGCTGAAAGTAAAGCATCCGCTGTGTAATTTGGTGCCTTCAGGCACCCACCAGTCCCAACCCTGGTGTCCAGAGTCTGGTTGAGGCAGAGGAAGGAACGGAAGCCCTGCTGCCACCAGGAGGCCCTGGGCGGTTGGCTGCCCCCGTGTCCTCTGTCTCTGCCTCCTGTGCACACCGTGTGTGTCCTCCTCCTCGTCACACTCTTGTTCTGCTGCGTTTGTCGTCTTTTCCTGATTCTGGGCCCTGCTGGTGGCACACAGGGCTAAAGAGATTGCTCAGCCCTGGTTTAGATGAAACTTGATAGAGAACCATTTGTCTAAAGGCCTGGAGGTCTCCCCTCACTCTTACCCCATGGGAAACCTAGAATCAAATAATTCTTAACCGGAGTCTTTTTGAAGGACTGAAAGGTACTGGTTTTTCTGGAGCATTCATAATGTAAAGAGATTTGAGCTTGATTTGTCAAATGATTAACATCTCAGTGACAGACAGATGCCACTTGGATAGGCCATTTTGGTATGTGTACTGGTGCTCCCAGCATTGGGTTTTGAAATTATGAACGGCCCACTGCCATCATGGTCCCATCATTTAATTCAACCACAACATGCCAGAAGCATTAGGCACTGTGAACCTCTCTGTACAGTCATGTAGGCTGCTCCCATGTAGTATTTCTCCAGGTAACATGGATGGAAAAACGTTCTGGTGTGAGGTTTGTTTTCCTGCCTTGATCAGCCAAATCATTCCTGCCAGTGCTCCTAGGGCACGAGTGAAGTTTCTTTTTGTCTGAAGGGCGTGTCACGAGGCATCCCAGATGCAGTGTTCTTGGTTTTTGGGACTGCTGCTTCAATAAAGCTTAGAATTTCTGTACAGCACAGTTGGGTCTCATTCGAATTAGTTTTTGGAATAACCTCCAAATTTGTGTTCTCGCGATTTGGTTGAACCGCTGAATGGATACATCCATTGATAATAAGGTATAGTAGTTCCAAGAACCAGGAATGTGGCTTTGAAAATGCAATTGTTAGAACTTTGTAAGAGATTGCAGGCCAAATTATTTTCCATTTTTAGGAGTGTGTGAACCAGTTTTGGGACATGATGGATAAAGTAGGTGACATTTTTACTGCTTTACCATTCAGTAATTCAGTTTTGGGAGCCTTAAAGCTGGTAGCAGCAGCAGCAGCCATGACGTTTCTGGATGTAGAAGCAGTTCACCTCAACTTCCTATTTGCACTGTATTAAGTGTGGAGCCAGCCTGGTGGTTTATTCGGATACTTCCAAACTGGTTCTCATATTCCCCTGGCATACTGCTATGAATGCCCTGGCTCAGCCCTTTCAGTGTATTTTTGGTGGTGTAATTTAGAATTACAGGTGTGCAGTAAATCAGTTATTTTTAATAAACCTTAAAATGTTCTTGTTTAGCGCTCCCCTGTACAGGTTAAATTAATTACCTTTCTGTTTAATTAAGTTTTAGCAGTATTGGATTGTGGATAAAGGGATTCATAAGAGAAAGGTAATCTTTTCATGGTAAATCTTATATTCAGTATGTGAAGTCAAAAGAAAATTACTGTTTATGTAAGTACAAATGTTCTTATTTTCATTTTGAGGTTTTTAAAACTTTTAATTCATGTCTTGGTAAACAAAAATATGTTTCAATGATTACTTGAAATCTGAAATATATTCTTAAAATCTGTCGCAATGTTTTAAGGTTTTAGAAGACTTGTTATTGCACAGGGGAGAAAAAAGTTGGGGATAGAGGCTCTTACAGTCTAAAAGTATTATTCTCAGGACAGTCTCTGAAGTGGGCAAACCACAATAATGGGCTGTTGTGATCCAACCACTCTTTATCAGTCTATATTTTAAGGTCTGTTCCTGATGAAATCATACCCCTGTTGTTTTCAGAAAACTAGTGAGATGGCTAGAATTAGTTGTCCTCGGCTTAGAGATGTGAAAAGTGCTCTGTCATTGCAGCACTACCTATAATATGTAATAGCTGCATCTCAGAACTCAGTAGCTTTGAGATGGCAAGACAGGAGCTTTTTTCTAAGGATGATCATGCATCATGTACCCCTCCCTAATTCCTGCTCCTTGGACACCAGGTATATCTTCTCTGTTAGCTTTTAACAGCCTTCTCATCATGTACCCCTCCCTAATTCCTGCTCCTTGGACACCAGGTATATCTTCTCTGTTTGTTAGCTTTTAACAGCCTTCTCATCATGTACTCCTCCCTAATTCCTGCTCCTTGGACACCAGGTGTATCTTCTCTGTTAGCTTTTAATAGTATTCTCGGAGCACCTGTTAGTAATGCATGTCTTATGTGAACAGGCCGCTGGTGCCTTTTCCCCTGGATGGGATCACAAAGCTTGTTTGGTGGCAGTGTCATGCAGTCAGCATTGCTGGTTTTAAAGAGAAGAGGTATGAGAGCTTTGTTTCCTTCTGTGCCAGGCTGCTTCCGCTGCCCCCTCTTGCATCATAAACCATTCAGGGAGAGATGGATTAAACAGCCCACAGAACTGAACTCACCCTTCCTTGAGCTTCCCTGTTCCTGCTCTGAATGTCCTGAAGGCGCAGAGAGGTTTTTTGTTGGCTCAAGAAGATCTACATTGTGTATCTAGGAGCAGAACTTTATTTTCAATTTAAGTAAAAGTCCCTACCCAGTCTGTTTGGCTCCTCGTGTTTTCCTTTGTCCCTGTGATCATGCTTATTTTTAATGGAGATATTATGTGGAACATATGACTCCATGAACACTGAAGAGTGGATTGAAACAAAAACTGAAATCCAATGTAAGATAAATTTGAATTGGAGACTGCCAGACTAGGTTTGCAAGTGACTGAACAGTCTCACAACTGCCTGGTTTTCATCACTTGACAAATACTGGTAGACACGAACATCTCAAGAGTGTTTGACTGTAAGGTCTGGGTGAAAAATTAAGACTTCTGTGAGCAAAGGGTGATTGATTGATTTTGGGAATTGTAAACTTGAAGGGTGTTATGCACCGTTTTAGAGAAGTCCTGTGTGCCCAAGGAAAGCTCATAGTTGAGCTGTTCTCCAGCAGCCTGGAGGTGGGGCCGCTGCACCCTGGCAGGACTGAGCTGGAGCGCAGTGTGAGGAAGACAGAAGGCCAGCGGTACAGCTTACTCTCAGTCAATCTCAAGGGTAGCAGCAGTCAGTTTAACTTGTGTAAGCAAGGATTTCTTAAGCACTTAATCCTTCTGTTTTTATTGAATGCGTCACTTTAAGTAAATTTCAAATTCCAGCTGACAGAAAACTGAGGCCCAGAGGGCAAGTATAGTCCAATAGTAAGTCTGTTGGCTCTCAATGATAATCTACATTGTGAGTCTGCAGAGCAGAACTTTATTTTCAATTTAAGTAAAAATCCCTTGGTAAAAATACCAAGTCTGTGACTCCTTTATGATTTCCTCTGTTGGATATTCAGCCTGCGTTTTGGAAAGGTCTGTTGCT
Source organism: Bos indicus x Bos taurus (assembly GCF_003369695.1). Classification (NCBI taxonomy): domain Eukaryota; kingdom Metazoa; phylum Chordata; class Mammalia; order Artiodactyla; family Bovidae; genus Bos; species Bos indicus x Bos taurus. Next base: position 93,459,750 of record NC_040082.1, on the reverse strand, counting down.
GCTGCAGCATTCATATTTGTGGGTACGTGGATCGAACCTTAACAGTACAGCCTGCCTGTCTTGTTGGGTTTCGGTCAAGTTAGAGAGGCAGTGTTCTGCGGTGTGGAATTAGCAGCAAGAATGTGCTTAATCATTTTTTCTAACTTGTCCATGAATTGAATATTCATTGTATCGGATAATGTTTTTTGTTATGTGTCAAGTTAGCTGTATAGCAAAGAAACATGCTTTCCAAGTTAAAATACGCATTTTTCCCCGTGCACCCCTCCATTAGAGTGGCTCCCTGAGCATTGGCTGAGTGACAATGTTTGATAACATGGTTTTGAGCTCTTCCCCCACCCCCTTTATTCCTTTCACTTACGAGTTTTCTTCAGTGAAGCTTTAGCCCCTGTACTTTGATACAAAGATGCGCAGGAGTGTTAGAGCAGAGTAGCTCCAAGGGACTACCTGAGTTCTTTGGGAGTTGCTCATTTTCTTATCCTCATCATGTTTTATTCTTGAGGTAATATTTTGAATAATCCACCTAAATGTTGGTTAACAGTGAGTTCTTGGAGCATTTTAAAATAAAGGTAGGTAATAACATTTGGCATTCAATTTTTCAAAGACTTCGTTTTTTCATTCAGAAACTTTGATGTTTAAAGCTGCAGTAGAATTTAGCAGTCTATCTACTCTTGGGATTCCATGGATTCCATCCATGATCATGAACAAGAGGAGCAGCAGTATTTTCCATTAATACCTGCAGATTCTATCTCTACGAGACTTGAAACTGCCAGTTTGTTAACTCTGCCTCACAGCCTTAACTTCTGTGCTTGGGTTGATTTGTTCTTTTAAACTTCATTTCATTGAATGTGACTAGACTATGAATAGTTGACACATTTTGCCTTCAAAGTGTTAATAGTTGCACTGACTGTACTTAACAGGCCTTTGCTTTAATAATGTAAAACTAAAGGAGAGGTGACCTTTTTAAAGGTTTTGTTACCATCTTCCTGTAGAGAAGTATGAATTGGTAACTGTTGCAGATTGTCTAACCGTGGTTTGCTTACACCTCTGAATTCATGTGGTCTCTCAGGGTAGAGATCAGAAAATTATGGATTTATGAGGAACGTGGTTATTATGGAAACAGTGCTACTCATGGTAGAACCGCAAGACTTGCCTGACCTATAGCTAAACTGAGGATGGAGGTCTTTTAAATATAATTTTTAATAAGCAGCTGTACCTTTTGGGGAAGAGAGAACCCTTTAAGCAGAGTTATTGGTAGAGAGGATTGAAGTTGGATTCGTGCTGTCTCTAGAATGTTAAGTAGACAAAGTCCTAATTTCTAAACCTGGCTTTTGGTTAAAATGGTTATGATCATGGAAAAAGGTTTGGTTTAGACTTGCTTGGTTTCTGGGTTGCAGTGACAACTTTTTGATAAATCAGTGTCTTTATAGGCACAAACTAGAAACTTCTAAAAATGCAACAGTATTTGAATTCTGACAACATGGTTACAGCTGTCAGAGTTAGATACTGTGATTTTTAAATTTATTTTTAAGGTTATTAGGTAGTAGTCTCAGCTCTAGGAGGTTAACTTGGGATGGGGTCTCTTTCACTGTCTTGATACAACTTGACATTTTCATCAACGTGGAGTCAAGGGCTGTTGGTCCTCAAATGGCTGCTGCTATTGAAATAAATGGCTTTTAACATGGCCTCAAGAATGACCACAGCATTTTTGGACTTTCTTTACTTTTGTAAGGATGACAGAAAGCCAATTTGTATGACTATTTATTCCTTGGCTGTGATCATTTTTCAGTTGTGCATACTCCAAAAGTTAAACTAAACCAGTTCCTCCTAATTTTTTCTTTAGAAATAATCCTAATTTCTTTTCTTTGCACCGATTTTCCTTCCTGTTTTGTGCAAAGTGCTGGTGTAGTCTGTAATATTTCAGGAAAGGACAAAGGCGGTGAGGCTATAGATTTAAACTTTGAATCCTTGACCTTCTTCCTGTCCACTGCCATGCAAATATATTACTAATAAGTATGCTCTTCAAATTAAAAAAAATTAATCTTACTTTGCACTTAAGTCTTTTTGTGGTATATTAATTTAAAAATCCTTATAATTTTAATATCCTTTGAACAAAGGAATAGGCTAGGCAAGACTTGGGGCCATTAAGAGATTTATTTTTGTACTGCTAAACCAAATTGAAAACTGAGTGAGAGGAGGCTTTATCATCATAAAGAATAATCCTGAAAATGAAAAAAATATTTCTTGAAACAAAAGCCCTTTCTTGACTTTGGAGAGTCTGCTTAGTTGTTATTTCCTCCAAGTTAACACTAAAATTTCTAGGCTTTTTTGGTGTGTTTGTGCCATCTTCAAGTTCAGCAGCCATTTTGGTGGTTGTCTTGGTGGGTTCTAACATCTGGTTGTGGTGGTCATGAATTGGCAATCCAAACCTGGAGGAAAATCTGTGGGTTCTTTGGAAATGTTTGTTTTTTTCCCCTTTTGTGTCGACTAGCCTTCTGAGTGAGTCTTTGTAGCTCTTGAGGTGCCAACTGAGCTCTAAGTCTGCATTTATCTGTGTCCTGTAGTGAGAAGGTTGAGAGAGCAGTGAGAATAAAGCCTGGCTTAATTCATTGAAAAGAATGCAGATGCTGCTCTGGTTTTGTGATGAATAAGTTATACATCCTGCTTGTGATAGTTATGAAGCCTAGTGCTGTGTGCAGAAATCAGCCACAGAATTTGTGGGGCCCAGTGCAACATGAAAGCACCGGGCCCCTTATTTAAAAACTACTGAGCATTTCAAGACAGCAGCAGAGCGTTAACTATGTGCATGGCCCTCAGCAGAGCCCGATGCGATTGGACAGGTTGCACACTCCTGTAGCCAGCCACGCTGTGTGTGCGCCTTTTGAGCATATACATGTACACATCTTTGTAGTGAACAGTTGAGCTCATTCAGTGGCATTGCATTTAGTGTGCTGTTTACCTGCTTTCAGCAGTCAGTGTATGTGTAAAAGTGTTTTCCTTCCTTCTTCCCAAAAGTGAATCATGCAGACTTCTTTCCTGTAGATTTGGATTGCCTGTAGTCATGAACGAGCATTTCAGACAGGGAAATAGCTTGTTTGAGGTGGGAGGAAAATCAAGGACATATTGTTAACAACTTTCACCTACTTTTACTGCACACCTGTAATGCCTAGTGTGGCGGTTTAGAGAACATGGAGTGTTTCTGGGCTTTCTTATAAGGCAGAGGCTCCATACAAGGTTGCTGATGATTGTTCTAAATTCCCATTGTTTTCTTGGCTTTTCTCCCTTGGTTTATGTGTCGTCTGGAAACTGATTTGTAGTTGGTGAGGTAACATACGTGGAGCTCTTAATGGACGCTGAAGGAAAGTCAAGGGTAAGTGTCTGAGAGAATTTCTTCTGTGGATTTACTACATGAAAAATGTAACTGTATGGTGGCGTGGAATCGAATGAAATCAGGAAGGCAGTGAGTGCTCATGTTACAGTAGCTATGTTTGGTTTGCCAAACATCCGAGTGGGGTGGGAGGGGATTTGCCAACTGGAGTCCCGCTTTTCCAAATGGCTGGCCAATGAGCTTCTTGGTATTCTTTTTGGATGCCCAATTTGGATAACTGGGGACCAAGAGCAGCATTGTCTCTTTGTTAACAGAGGAATTGGCTGTGTGTGAATTATGCATGGAATTTTAGCGGTGGTATATTAATGTAAAACGTGTGTTCTTGTCTAGAAAATGTTACTTTTGGTTGTTTGCTGAATTTGAAAGTTGTGTGAACCAAAGATTCTGAAAAGTTGCCTTTGTGCCAGTAAATTGTAAAACAAATAATAAAATGTGAACGTTTAAAATTGGCCTCGTTTAAAGAGAAAATTAACTATTTTCTGTCGTGCAATAGAATGGCTTAGAATAATCAAAAGGATGAGCTTAATTTATGGAAGGGATGGATTTAAGGAGGAGTATGACAAGGAATTGATTGAGTGCCGAGGGAAGCAGATCTAAAGTTTGTGTGATTTCTTGGAGAACCTGAATTAGGTCTGCTCATTATAACTTCAGCAGCACTAGTGCAAAAGCTGGTAATGTGAAGAGAGGAGACGCTAGGAGCGGAGCTCTTAATAAGGAAGGCCAGGCAAGACACTCTGTCAGCTTCCCCTTAGAAGGGTTAATTTAAAAACTGTTACAAAAATCATACTTTTAATTTATAACTGTCACTGAAATTTACTTTTTTTTCTTTTTTCCCCCTCTTGCTCTTCTGACTGGTCTGTGGCTTCTTCCAAAGGGATGTGCGTAAGTATTGTCTCATTACTTATTGGCAATTGAACCTTCTTAGCTGTAGGACTGGTTTCACTCATTTCCTTTTGACTCTTCATAGTGTTGTTGAATTCAAGATGGAAGAGAGCATGAAAAAAGCTGCTGAAGTTCTAAACAAGCATAGTCTGAGTGGAAGACCACTGAAAGTCAAAGAAGTAAGCTCATGAAACACTGTGGATACCATCTGTAGTTGTCGAGTTGTCCCTGTTTGGAGATAGGAAAAGACAGACATAGTCCTTGGTGACATTTTACAGAGCAGAACATCCTGTTGTTTTGTAAAGAGGAGGGTCAGTCGCAGGCTTCAGCAATCTTTCCCATAAGAACTTTGGGATAGTGGCTGAACATGTCTTGAGCCACTGCCTGCTGCCTTCCTGACACCTGTGGTTTGTCTTAGGCCAGCCTGCCTTGGTTTGGCCACTCAAACTGAGCCCATGGTTTTCTACTGTGTGTGTGTTTGTTTTTAAGGTATTCTACATCTGCAGTTTTACTCAGTCTGAATCCTCATCTTTTTTTGTTAAATGTGTTTGAGTCCTTTTTCGTAGCTAATCCAAATCAGGTGTCTTCTGTCCCTGAATGAAAATGGGAGGTTTTTGGTTAATTCAATCCTTCCTTGACTTATTTTTACCTCCTACTCTTGAAGGAAGGTCAGTAAGTACACAGAGGCCAGAGAGGAAGCATGGTAGGACTTGAGTGCTCTCATGTGAAGGTGGCACACAAAACAGCAGAGTTCAAGAATAAACACCAGCGATTCATGAACCTTTGCACACATTACTCATGAGTTGAATACCTGAATTCTTGAAGGATGAAGTAAATAACCTTGGTGATTTAGAGCTGTGTTTTCAAACTTTTGGGAAATCACCAATGGGGTTTACACAAATTATAAAACCTCATTGAATTAGTGAGAATTCAATTATACCAAGCCCTTGAAGATCTTATTTCAACCTGGAAGTTCTGGCTAATCATTTCATCCACCCCTTTACCTTTTGTTTTTTTCTTAGTTCAAATTGAGAGCTAAATTTTATACCCTTCCTTTCTTCCTCATTCTTTTGGCTGGAATTGTTCCTGGCCTGGCAATTTGGTTTTAGTTCATTTGAATTTCTTGTTACAGATTTTGAGAAATGGTTTCTAAACATCCTCTCAGTATCTGAAATTTTAGGAACATCACTTAACTGTTGGAGCTGGTTTTAATTGTCACTGGGTCAGTTAAATATAACCCTTTTGTGCTTATTTTAGGATCCTGATGGTGAACATGCCAGGAGAGCAATGCAAAAGGTGATGGCTACGACTGGTGGGATGGGTATGGGACCAGGTGGCCCAGGAATGATTAATATCCCACCCAGTATCCTAAATAATCCTAACATCCCAAATGAGATTATCCATGCATTACAGGCTGGAAGACTTGGAAGCACAGTATTTGTAGCAAATGTAAGTAAATGGACACATTGTTTCGTAAAGTTTGAGTTACTGCTTTAGATGGTCTTGTCAATGAGTTAAAACAGTAGCTCTGACATTTGAGCTGGGGGTGGGGAGGTGGGGGAGCTAAAGGAGGGTTATGGGCTTTGTCCCCTAATGACCACAGTAGTCATAAGTCACACAGGCTTGACCCATGGTCCTGTTGGGGCATGTTTACTGAGTTCTGCTTGTGTTTGTAAGAGTACGTGCCGGGTAAAGTATATGAACAGAGGTTGTATATTGATGTTCCCTTCTTGTTACATCTGGGTGTATGGTAATAAACCTTTGTCATTTGCAAAGGGAAAAAGTGGATTGGGGAGGATGATGGTAAACCTTAAATGGGGAGCAAAGTTTTTTAGTATTCACAAAATAAGCATTACCTTGAAAGGAATGAGGTGACTTAAATCGTTTCTTTAGAGAAAAGACTTTACTATTCAGTAAATAGTAGTTAAAATAGGCTTATGACATTATTTTTGTAACATTTTCTAATGCTTGTTTTCTACCCAAAGCATGTCACATTCATGTAGTAAAAATGTTTACAGTGAGATTTGCCTCTCTCTTCTCTTGATTAGCTGGATTATAAAGTTGGCTGGAAGAAACTGAAGGAAGTTTTTAGTATGGCTGGTGTGGTGGTCCGAGCAGACATTCTTGAGGATAAAGACGGAAAAAGTCGTGGAATAGGCACTGTTACTTTTGAACAGTCCATTGAAGCCGTGCAAGCTATATGTATCCTTTTTTTGGAATTCAACTTAGTGAATTTAGTTTGGCTTAAATGTTGTATTAGTAATGCAGGTTTGTGTGGGGAAGTGGTAATTTTGTGTATTAGCATTTCCTGTGTTACTAGAGGATCCTCAGGTGGCGCTAGTGGTAAAGAATCACCTGCCAGTACAGGAGATGCAAGAGATATGGGTATGATTCTTGGGTCAGGAAGACCCCCTGGAGGAGGCGATAGCAACCCACTCCAGTATTGTTGCCTGGAAAATCCCATGGACAGGGGAGCCTGACGGGCTACAGTCCTTGGCGTCTCAAAGAGTCAGACACAAGTGAACGTGTATGTACACATGACTAGAGAAAATACGTTCAGTTCAGTCAGTTCAGTTGCTCAGTCGTGTCCGACTCTTTGCGACCCCATGAATCGCAGCACGCCAGGCCTCCCTGTCCATCACCAACTCCCAGAGTTCACTCAAACTCATGTCCATCAAGTCAGTGATGCCATCCAGCCATCTCATCCTCTGTCGTCCCCTTCTCCCCCTGCCCCCAATCCCTCCCAGCATCAAAGTCTTTTTCCAGTGAGTCAACTCTTCGCATGAGGTGGCCAAAGTACTGGAGTTTCAGCTTTAGCATCATTTCTTCCAAAGAAATCCCAGGGCTCATCTCCTTCAGAATGGACTGGTTGGATCTCCTTGCAGTCCAAGGAACTCTCAAGAGTCTTCTCCACCACCACAGTTCAAAAGCATCAATTCTTCAGCACTCAGCCTTCTTCACAGTCCAGCTTTCACATCCATACGTGACCACAGGAAAAACCATAGCCTTGACTAGACGGACCTTTGTTGGCAAAGTAATGTCTCTGCTTTTGAATATGCTATCCAGGTTGGACATAAATTTCCTTCCAAGGAGTAACTGTCTTTTAATTTCATGGCTGCAGTCACCATCTGCGGTGATTTTGGAGCCCCCAAAAATAGTCTGACACTGTTTCCACTGTTTCCCCATCTATTTCCCATGAAGTGATGGGACCGGATGCCATGATCTTCATTTTCTGAATGTTGAGCTTTAAGCCAACTTTTTCACTCTCCACTTTCACTTTCATCAAGAGGCTTTTTAGTTCCTCTTCACTTTCTGCCATAAGGGTGGTGTCATCTGCATATCTGAGGTTAGTGATATTTCTCCCGGCAATCTTGATTCCAGCTTGTGCTTCTTCCAGTCCAGCGTTTCTCATGATGTACTCTGCATGTAAGTTAAATAAGCAGGGTGACGATATACAGCCTTGACGTACTCCTTTTCCTATTTGGAACCAGTCTGTTGTTCCATGTCCAGTTCTAACTGTTGCTTCCTGACCTGCATACAGATTTCTCAAGAGGCAGGACAGGTGGTCTGGTATTCCCATCTCTTTGAGAATTTCCCACAGTTCATTGTGATCCACACAGTCAAAGGCTTTGGCATAGTCAATAAAGCAGAAATAGATCTTTTTCTGGAACTCTTTTGCTTTTTCCATGATCCAGCAGATGTTGGCAATTTGATCTCTGGTTCCTCTGCCTTTTCTAAAACCAGCTTGAACATCAGGAAGTTCACAGTTCACATATTGCTGAAGCCTGGCTTGGAGAATTTTGAGCATTACTTTACTAGCATGTGAGATGAGTGCAATTGTGCAGTAGTTTGAGCATTCTTGGGCATTGCCTTTCTTTGGGATTGAGAATATGTTACTGTGGATATTATTACGGGAGTCCAATACTGTGTAGATAGAAGCGATGGTTCGAAAATGGGCACATGTCAATGGGTGGTCTTCTCCAGGGTTTTCTTTTTAGAGGGTCTGATTTGAAGGGAGAGGTAAATCCTTACAGGGCCTGTCTTCTCCAGTGGATTGACATTCTGGAAGAAGCACCTCTCTGACTCTAGGCTGCTCACTCTAGAGTGACCACAGAGAGGATACCACACAGGAACACTGATCTTAAACTCTGGTAAGATTGTCACTGAGTATATTAGCCAGAAAACACAGTACTTCAAAACATGCTAGAAGACCGGGCTTATTGGACGCAGTAGGAAAACTGATGTCAGTGCTGTTCTTTTTTTTGCGGGGAGGTGGCGGGCGAAGGGGGCGTTCATGTAGCACATGGAATCTTAGTTCGCTAAGCAGGGATCAAATCTGCTTTCTTTGCATTGGAAGCATGACGTTGAACCATTGGACCATGGAGGGAGTCCCTAATGTGAGTGCTTTTTAAGAGGAGAATGGTTTAGTGAGAAGTATAAGATTTTTTTTTTTTAAGGTTTTTTGAATGAAGATCCACACCTAAGGAGTAAGCAGAGGTTTCGTTTTATCCCCCTTGAGCCTTGTTTATTGTTGCTTTTATGTTTACTGTAGGAACAAATACTTGAAAGTATAAGCAGGAATCAAAATTACTCATAAATTCACTACTTAGAGGGACTGGTGGCAGCAGTTGGAGTATTTTTCTCTTGGGTATTTCTCTCGTGCTATGCGTGTTTTTAGAATTGCAAGAAATAGCCTTAATTGTAATATCAGCTATGTTTAATGGCCAGCTGCTGTTTGACAGACCAATGCACGTGAAAATGGTAAGTTAATAGGATCTTTTATTTATTTATTGGCTGTGCTGGATCTTTGTTGCCGCACACTGACTTTCTCTAGTTGCTGGGAGTGAGGGCTACTCTGTAGTTGTGGGCCACAGGCCTTTTCATTGCAGTGACTTCTCTTATTGTGTAGCACAGGCTCTAGGGCACATGGGCTTCAGTAGTTGTGGTTCATGGGCTGAGTTGCTCCATGGCATGTGGAATCTTCCTGGACCAGGGGTTGAATCTGTGTCCCCTGCATTGGAAGGTGGATTCTTAACTATTGGACCACCAGGGAATTCCAAGGATCTCTTTAATATACTCAAATAAGGTTAGCAAAAACATGGGATTATTTAAGAGTGTACATGCACATAGCCATTCTGCTCTATTTATGGATCAGTCTGAGTCAGAGTCTGCAGTATGTTGAGCAAATTTATGACAGAAATAACCAATAACTTTTGCTCATGCAGCTCTTCAGATATTTTTTCCTTTGCATGATCAGGAGTCACTTGAGTATCCTGTATCCTGCTTGAGCAAATGGTTGGTTTCAGAGAATGGTTATATACATAGGTTTCAATTTTCAGAGTATTAAAAGTATGTTTGGTTAGCATCCTATCTGTTGTAAACATAATGAAGTCTGATTCAGAAAGCCTTTAAAGTTCTTTTGGAGCATTTTAGTATAAACATTAGCCCAGCTGTGGCTGTGCCAAAGATGCCAAAGATAACAGTATTAATGATTAATACAGGCATGACTGGAACGTGCTGAGGGTCATCTAGTTAGGACTGAAGGTCAGGAAGAAAACAGAAGAAACTCTTAAGGATTTGTTTTGTTCCTTTAAGCGTTCAGTTTAGCTTTTTGGATAGATAATTGCTTCACATTATCACATTATAACATCAAGTTATCACCTGATAACTCAGTTGGTAAAGGATCCACCTGCAATACAGGAGACCCCGGTTCAATTCCTGGGTTGGGAAGATCTGCTGGAGAGGGGATAGGCTACCCACTCCAGTGTTTTTGGGCTTCCCTTGTGGCTCAGCTGGTAAAGAATCCACCTGCAATGCGGGAGACCTGGGTTCCATCCCTGGCTTGGGAAGACCCCCTAGAGAAGGGAAAGGCTGCCCACTTGTATTCTGGCCTAGAGAATTCCATGGACAGTCCATGGGGTCACCAAGAGTTGGACACAACTGAGCGACTTTCACTTTCATGTGATTCAAAAGTCAGAACACATGAAAAGTTGAGTGTGAGAGTCTTTCTCTTACTTTGTGTCCAGGTCCCATTCTTCCTCCACAGTGACGTGAACGTTTATTTTTTATCTTTCCCCCTTTACATGAAAGATCGCAACTCTCCCGTATTCTTTTTTTTCCCCCATATTCTTTTATTTATACTTGGCATGTTCTTCCGTGGCATGGGTGTATCATCATGTCTCTGATCTGTCCTCTGTTGATAGGAATTGTTTCCAGCTTTTGCTGATGCTGGCAGTGCTGCAGGGAATACTGAGATTTATTCACTTTCTCTTTCAGGATGAGAGGGCCTTACCAAAGGGAGATTTTTTCCCTCCTGAGCGTCCACAACAACTTCCCCGTAAGTGTCTCAATTATTATGGCTACGATTTTGAATTTAACATATTCTAACCAGAAAATTACAATTACATTTGAACTTGGGCTGTCAGTCTGCAGTTATCTAGACTGTTCTTGAGCAAAACATTCAAAAAGATTGTTTTCCTTATAAATTTTTTTGGGGTGAAAAATAAGCAGAGAGACAATATAGGAAGGGTTGTTAGGATTACATTGCGGTGAGGCAGGCTGCCCAGGACACAGAAGGTGTAGCTGGGAAGAAACAAACTGCAAAAAAAAAATGAAAGCCAGCTTGCACTTGGGTTCAGAAGAGATTGGTTATTACAATATGGCCTAGCAGTCCCACTCTTAGGTGTACACTACAAGAGAGCTGAAACCTTGTACCCACACAGAAACCTGTACACAGATATTCACGACTGCATGGTTTCAGCTGATGAATGGGTAAATAAAACATGGTAAATCTATACAGTGGACTATTAGTCAGCTGTAAAAAAGAAACAAAGTACTGGTAACATGCTACAGTATGGATGAATTTGATTCTGTCTATTGGAAATGTCTAGAATAAGCGAGTTCATAAGACAGGTGGATTGTGATTGCCAGGGCCTGGAGAAAGGGTGAAGTTTATGGTGTGTGAAGTATAACAGTCAGAATTTTTATGTAGGGTTATTTGTGACATCCAGGTGAAAGTCCATCCTGGGGCAGGGAAGGCATAGGTGGGAAGAGCGGGTAATAGTGAAGTCATCCTGGGTGAGCCCACAGAAGGGCAGGGAGTCTGAGCACAGGGAGCAGTGGAGGGGAGGTTTGTGGTGGCCTGAGGGGCTGTGTGTCAGCAGTGCAGGCAGGGCTGGCCTGTGGGAGGCAGACTGAGGCTTGGGATAGGGCCAGACCAGCTGGTGTCTGTGAGAGAGGACTTTTCCTCACGTGAGGCTGTGGGGTTGAGGTGTTTGGAGGGCCGGCCAGGGCCACCTCCTGTCTGGAGCAGTGGCTCATGCCTAATGCTTAGCCATCAGAGGTTGAATTGAATGGGAGCCTAGACTAGCATACTAATTCTTGTTTGCAGTTTAGGATTATAGAAGCATAGTAGAGACAGATTTTTGAGGGGAAGTCCATGGTTTCACGAATATAAGATGGGTAATCTGTTGAAAGTTAGCATTATTTAGAGATGGACCCCATTTCCTTGTCATAATCTGTGTGGTCTCTTACGGTAATTACCAGGAACAGGGTGCTGGCTCTTGCTGATTTTGTGCCTAGAGGAGGAGGTGAGGGCTGCTTGGCAGCCAGACTGGCACCCTGGGCTCCAGGGAGCCCATTATTTGTGGCTTTTGGTTTCCCCAGAAAATCTCAGGTTGACTTCAGTGCTTTGGGGAGTAAGTAACCTTGGTGAGCTCTTGCTGCTGTTTATGTGCGGTTTCAGAACACGGTTTTTATCAGATTAAAAATTGGAGAACTGTTGTTTTTTTGTTTTGTCAATGTTGTTTTTTTTTTTAAGTGAACTTTGTTCCTATTTTTAAAAATCTCACCTGGTCTTAGCCTCCAAGCCATAATCACCCAGAGCATTGCAAGTATCATACACTCTGAGGCCTCGTTGGCTGTTTTGAGATTGGCCTGTATTCTGTGGGTAGGGTGCAGTCCTTGGCTCAGGAAGCTTTCTGGGTACTAGATGGGTTCCTTGGATACACTAGCTTCATTACTCAAACCACCTGCAGCAGAGTCAGAGAATAGCCTAAGCCCAATGTGTTAATTGGCTGGTTTATCACATTGTTTTTTTCCGGAGAAAAGTCCTTTGGGTCACCAGGTTGAGAGATGAGGGTTGGGTGTATTTGTGCTGCTTTCTTTGTGAGGTCTCCAGTTGCCTTTTCTGATTAAACATTTCTCATTTCACTATTCAGGGAAACAAGTAGGTGCTCACAACTTGTCACTGTGTGGGTTGTTGTTCACAGATCTTCTCTGTAGTTCTCATGTGAACTGATTTTTAGTTGCGCTCGTTTTATATAGATCACACATTCTAGTCCCTGTTGTTTTAGGAGAGCTTATGCCTTTAAAGGGAGAGCTCCCAAATGCATCAGTGTTGAATCATGGATTAGGCCCTGGATTTGGTGGTGCAGATGGGCGGTGGGGCGAGTGTAACAGCTACTACACAGTAAACAAAGGGTCTTTTTAACTTTTAGGGTCAGGGCTTCCTAAGGAAGTAGAATCAATACTCTGACTTTCTCATTTCCTTTCAGATGGACTTGGTGGTATTGGCATGGGGTTAGGACCAGGAGGGCAGCCTATTGATGCCAACCATTTGAATAAAGGCATTGGAATGGGCAACCTGGGACCTGCAGGTGAGAAGTACAGTGTGCCTCTTGACTGGGGATTTCTGGGGAAGTTAAAGTTATCTTAATAATTTTTGGGATAATTGGACATTGAGTAGTTCAAGTGGAATGAGGCTCATATTGGGACAAATTAATTCCTTCCTTATTTATCTTTGATGCATTTTAATTGGGCTTCCCTGGTGACTGAGACGGTAAAGAATCTGCCTGCAGTGCAGGAGGCATGGGTTCAATCCCTAGGTCGGGAAGATTCCTGGAGAAGGAAATGGCAGCCCACTCCAGTATTCTTGCCTAAAGAATTCCATGGACAGAGGAGCCTAGAGGGTCACAAGAAGTCAGACACGACTGAGCGACTAACTAACGTTTTGATTAAGGCAGTATTTTGCATTTTTACCAAGTGAATACTTTCGTGCTTTGCATTTTATCCTCACAAGTCCTTCTGAGCTGAGATACTCAGTTAAGCCTTTGGATAAGAGGAGGCAAGCCAGAGAGATGGTCTTGCTCAAGGTCACACTATCAGTTAGTGACAGAAATTCCTGATCTTGGGACCACCTCACTGCCACCATCTATCACCCAGATGCCTGTGGGCTGTCCCCTGGTGTTTACAGGGCTTCTTGAGGCAGGGGCATTGTCGGATGCAGAAAGACATGGAGGGCCTCGTCGCATGACTACATAGCTCTCCTAGGCCTGTTTAAGAAGAAAAGCAATAGCTAACGATTAAAGCTTTGACATGTAGAATGAACTTTAAACTTCACTTTTTGGTGTTTTTGTGCAATGAGGCATTCATATCATTTAAACATACTGCGTTTTTACGGCCTCAGACTTATGTCTTGCTTGCAGTTCTTTGAATTGCAAGATGGATACTCTCAACCCTGCTACCGTCAGTTCTGCTTTTCCTTTGTCTCCCTCCCAGATTAAGCTCTGGGGCTGAAGAAAGTGTTTCAGGTGGCTTTACTGATCTGAACACCACATCCCCTGACCTGACACCTCAGAGGAGAGTCTGGGGTTGAGGAGAGGGAAGCCTCAGTGTTTTTAGGAACTGCTCTTAGAGAATTTTACCTTTAAAGGAGATTTTAAAATGTACTTCTGTTCCCTGAAGTAAGCTTCTAAAAAGTGAATGTGCCCTACTCTCTTCCTAAAACTTAACATTTCATGTCTAACTTGGTCATTTAGTGAAACTGTATGAACACTATCAAATTTTGAGTCACAGGATGATTATTTAGTTAAAGGCATAAGTTGCTTTCTTGGGATGTACTAGTTTGTCAGTTGAAATGGAAGAGCCCCTACCCCATTTTTTTTTCCCCCTTGACAATTAAACTATATTTGGAGTCAGGGATATTTTTTGCTGTTTGGAATTTCTTGTGCTTTTTAAGTTCAAACATTACGGCTTTGACATAATTTTAGTTTGCATTGACTTTTTCTTTTTAAGGAATGGGAATGGAAGGCATAGGATTTGGAATAAATAAAATGGGAGGTAAGACAACTCAAATGAAGTATGAATGTAACTACTTTTAGGTATGGTTTCCCCTCTTTTCTTCCCTTTTGCTTTTCTCTTAAGCCCTGCATGAAATTTTCACTTGGGTTTCCAAACAGTTTAAGTCTAGAGATTACTTTTACCCATTGATCCTTCTATTGGGCGACTTGGCTTTTGGTTCTGGCTTTCTCACTGACTAGCTCTGTGACCTTGGGCAAGTCACTCCATCTCTCTGGGTCTCTCTTTGCTTGTCTGTTCATTGACTGGATTGGATCAGATCAGCCTTTTGAAGATAGTGATTTTTAAGTAAGGGCTCTAGCCTTTTTTCTCCAAAAGCCCTTAAGACTTGGTAAGTTTTTGGCAGCACATGCCCTAGGTGAAACTTGTGAAAACATTTTCTATTCCTGTTCACTTTGAGTCTTGTTAGGCTGCTGCTAAAATGTAAATATGTCTCTTTCAGGCATGGAAGGACCCTTTGGTGGTGGTATGGAAAACATGGGTCGATTTGGATCTGGGATGAACATGGGCAGAATAAACGGTAAGCTCTGTGTGCCTACCTACCCTTTCCTGTCTGTTGGCTCTAGGTGACCTTTAGGCAGCAGACTGATTTTTAATAAGTGATTTCACCCTCCCACTTTTGTGCTGAATCTGTTAACTTTGAATTGCCTTAAATAGTTTGTATTCCAGAAGCTAGATTTAATGGTAGGCAAGTGTTCATTCTCTTAGTTACTAAACTCTTGAGGTTTTCTGTTTCAGATCTTCCCGGTAATTGTCCAATAAAACTTTAAAAACTTTAAAGCATTCCTGTGGCCTCCAGCACTTGTCTCCCCTAGAGTGCTGGACTGGGTGAGGCTTGATCATCTGCTCTGATGTCTGCAAATTGGGAGTGGATGCAGCATTTGTTTAATTTTGTATTTATATCATGTGAAATTTGGTGTACTACTGTTTAAATCTTACAGGCCTCCCATCTTAATAACTGAGACATAGTTATGTCAAGTATAATGATAAAACTGTTATTTCATTTAGTTCTTGTAAGAACCATATGATGTGTAGGTACTGTTATCCCCATTTCATTGGAAATTGAGGCCCAGAGTGACTTGCCTAAGGTCACATGGCTAGTAATGATGGAATGTGGACCCAGGCTGTCTGACTCCAGAGCTTGGCTCTTAATCTGAGATCCTGCCTTTTAGAATTGTCTCCAACATAGACACCACTCCCTCCCACCCTATCCTTCCCCCAAATAGGGCTATAGAGGGCCATGAAGATCTTGCTGCTTTTGAGAGTCTTTCTGAAATCCTCTGTGACCCACAGCTGTGGGAATGCTGCTGTTTTACTAACTTTTGTGGAATGAGAAGTTATTAAGAATTGGGGGCTGGAGGGTTTTTTTGTTTTTTTTTTTAAAACTTTTAAAATTGAAGTATAGTTGATTTACAGTGTTTTGTTAATTTCTGCTATACAGCAAAGTAACTCAGTTATTATACACGTAAGGATTTCGGTTTAAATGTTTCTTTGCTGGTCTGTGTAACATACCATGTGAAGACTGTATAGAGCAAGTAAGAACCTTACTAGGATAGATAGTAACTATCAAACTGGAAAGACAGATTCCTGTTGAATAAGCTGCCCTTCTTCTTCATGGAGTACCTTGTTCTAGATGATGATAAAAAGATTTAGGAAGAATAATAAGAAATGAAGGAACAGAGGTTTGTGTTTCCAGTGTACTTTCAGGCTTGTCTTTAGCTCATGTGTGCATGGGATTTTTAATAAAAAGTAAGAATTGGAGAAGTCTGGCTTGATGAAGTATTTGCTCAGAGCAGATGAACCATTAAAAAGGAGATTTGGGTTGTTGCTCTGAGGAGTGGAGTGATATGATTTAGAAGTTGATGGAAATGAGGGTGGGCCTATGCTGAGCCATGGGGACTAAGTCTTGGGAAACCTGGCCAATGGAATTCAGCAGTTACGCTTGTGAGCCTGGTGATTCAAGGTTCCAAGTGCTGAGTGTCTTGAAGAGCCATAGTGGAGGATGTGTTGTTGCTCTTGTGTTCTTGGATGTTCCCAGATCCAGACTCGGAGTCGTCCTCCTCCATCCTCTGCAGCAGAGAGTTGGAGGTTTCCTGCACTGGAGCTGTTTTGAGATTTGAGTTGAATTGGCTTCAGAGCCCTTGGGCGCTGGGTCCAAGGAAGGTTTCAGTCACTGGAGAAGTTAATAAAGATGTGTCAGATTTAACTCTTAATGTTTAGTTGATGATCATGATGCCATCCCATTATGGTCACGGGTGCTGACATTAGACTGTTAGAGATCAGATTCTCAGGGCCAGTCAACCAGCCAGTGAGGGTCAAATCTTAGGATACATACAAACATTTTTTTATGGGAAGGTCATTACATATCAAGCAGTGATTGGTTTGATGCAGTATTTGACAGTGAAACTTCTTTCTCTGACTCTTGCTCTCCTTTTTGTGTTGGGGAGAGTACCTTGGAGTTTGTATAGTGCTCCCTGTGCTTGGGAAGATAAGTTCTGAGGCCTTTGCCAACACGTTAATGCCTGCATATGATTTCTTTGTTGGGGGATGTTGCGTTCTTCATGGGCTTATGATAAGGATTAAACGTGCACGGCAGAGCTCCCATCCGTTACCACTCTGGGATTTCTGTTCTGCCTACCATACACAGGCTTGCTTGAGTTAGATGTATTTCTAGCAGATAGCAAGCCACCAACCTGTGACGCTCAGTGGGGTGGATTCAAATTGTGACTGAAGTCCACTGCTGTTATCTGCTGTATCTTATTAATTCATAATGCTGGCCTGCTTCCATGTTTATAAATATGTAATGCATTCATTTGCTTCATTGAAAGTATAGGGGCTCCAGCTGCATTTTTGATAATTGTGCAATAGAAAGCATCCATTATATAGCACCTGTACACCTCATGTTTCTCAGGAGCAAATTAATAAACCAGATTTTCCAAGGACCTTTCAATATGGAAAGGAGACAGTGTGATGCACACTCTGTCTTGCTTTAGAGGAATGTACAAGGGAAGAAGTAGTGAATGACAGGAATCCTGAAAGGGTTTCTCAAACAGGTGACAGCAGTGGCAGGGCTTTTCCCGCACAGGAGCTAAGACCTTTGTTTCTAGAAGACGTTGTGAAAAAGTAATAAGTATTCCTGCAGTCAGTGTAGAAGAATGAAGTTCCCAAACCCCATTATATAGATCAAACTGCTCCAGTTATTGGAAGAGCAGTTGTGTTGTCTGTCCACAGGTGTCTTTCTGTTCTTGTGCTGGTGACTGGACCGTGGACTTCTGTGTTGGATTTAGGTTCCAGCCTTTGCCTCCCTCTTTATGGAGCATATGACATCGGTCAGTTTCTCAGTCATTGAGCCTCACTTTGGGGCCAGTAGTGGTGGAGGGTGATGCAGGTGTGCAGGCTGGTTATGAGGAGTCCATGAAATCATAGCACATGTAAAGGCCCTGGGCTGGGCAAGCATGAGGGGGTGCCCTAGAGCGGGTAGCTGCTGCTGCTGCTGTGTGTAACCTGGGCAGGCTCTCCTGTAGTCTTCCCACGCCAGCTACTGCGGGAGTGGGTGCTCAGTGCACTCTCTGTGTGATTGTGATGTAAGCGGAAGTTACATCTCAGTGGACTGAAGGTAGGGTATTTTCAGGGATTCATTTGTGGTGACTTGCTTTTTTAAGGAATAGAGGATGAATACTGGTTTCCTGTAGAAAACTAAACGTGCTGACTTGCTGGTAGTTGTTGTGTATCTATAGTTTTGGGGTTTAATGTCTAAAACATAATGGCATTCCTGGAAAGGCCGAGGGTAATGTTTTTCTCCACAGAGATGGAGCGTGGCAGGGGTGGAGGATTTGAGAGAGACTTTGCCAGAAAGCAGATGGGAATGTCTCGAAGCTTTGGAGAGCCCCTTGGCAGAGGAATGGGTAAGAAGGCCCCATGGACCCCATGTGGGCAGGGTCAACCCTCCAGGGGTGCAGGCTCACCCTGATATTGGGAGGTTCTTAGGCAAGTCAGCTATTTTTCTGAAGGCTTTTAAAAAATTGTATGTTTTCTAGACCTGATACAAACTTTTGGTCCTTGAATTTTTTATTGATAGCAGCAGCAGCACTATTATTGTTTCAGTCTTTTCAAATGGCTGCTTTTTTCACATTGGTATAAGGTGTTTTCTTGCTGCAGAGTTAAGACTGCTGTATTTATGTGAGGTTGTGGCTCTCTAGTCATGGGGAAGATTGTCAAGGCTCAGCGGGGGTGTGAGTCTCCTTAGTCCAGTGGCCTGTAGGGTTCCAGTTGAATGAGGGTGTGCTTGCTCTTGCATGTGAAAGAGCTCTTGGTGAACCAGGGAAGTTTCCTAATGTTGGAAGACTTTGAGTACTGGGTCCATCTAAATGTAGTTTTGGTTAGTTTGCAGAGCAGTATATTCTTTACTTTTCCATAGTTGGTTTCCCCTGTTTTGAGCTTAGATGTTTCTAAGAATTTGTCAGCCTAATTCTTCTCTGTTAATTAGCGTGGAACAAGGAGATTGGCTATTCATGGGCTCTAGAGTTTGTTTCTCTCAGGAGATTTAGAACGTGGATAACTCCCCCCCGCCACACACATGCCCCCTTTCCCCATCTTCACTGGCACATCATCCTGAGCAGATAGGCGGCTGCTAGGTCCTAGCCTCAGAGTGCTCAGCCTCTGTCTCTGTGGGACACCTTGGGCTAGGTGTGAGAATTGTAAGCTTTTTATGTCTAGTTTGTGTGAGCTGAGCTGTATTCTTAGAATTTATGAAGGCCCTAGAAAATTTGTCATCAGTGAGACAGGGTTCAACATTCTGCAGCTTATCTCCAGGAACCCAGTCTTCTGTGTTTACGTCATGAAAATCAGGAATTATTAAGAACTGTTTCTTTCAGAGTAGCCGGTTGAACTTTGGTTCATTTACCCCCCTGACCGTGGTTAGGAAAGTTGAGTGACTTTTCTTGTATCGACATTGACTGGTAGTCAAGATTTTTTTCCTGGCTTGCTTGTTATGACTGTTGCTTTATTCTAGATTGAGCTTTAGAATTTGGGGGTAAGTGATTAGGTCAGTTACAAGTTTCTTGTTGCCATAACTGTCTTTGTTTTTGTGTCTTGGAATGGTGGGATATTAAAAAAATTAGTTATTGTCGTTGGACTGCAGATACTAATTTGTAGATGAGAACAAAATGGCACATGACTTTGCTCCCTCAGGCACTTTCTCCTCCTCTTGAGCCTTGATCCTTTGCTGCTCTGGGTACCTCTCAGCTCTGACGAGGCTGTCAGCTTTGCCCCAGGTCCTGTGGTGGCCCAGGAAGGAGGTGGCCTGCTGAGGTCCTCTTGTGTGGTGCCAGGAAACTTGTCCTCTCCCGACCTGAATACAGAACGGCCACTGCCGGCCTCGGTCTCTCCTGCTCCTCTGGGCCTTCTCTCTGATTGAGACCGCATCCTGTTTGTCCTGAGCCTTCCCACAGTGGCCATAGCAACAGTAAAGAGCTTTTGTTCTCTTGCTTCTTAGGATCAGACCCAAGTTAGCAAAACGGTCTTTGTAACAAAGCAAATTTTGAAGTCAGGTTTTCAGAGGAGTTGCCTGGGTGGTTTTTCAGATTCAGTTTCTGGCCTTGTATTCCTGTGTGGCTTATTTGACAGGTCATTTTGGTGTGCCATTCGGTGTCCCTTCCTGTCAAGGCAGTAGATCTCTACCTCTCTGTACGGACAGCTGTACTTTGTACTGCAGGGACGTAGATGGATCCTTGACCTTGAAGAGTGTGCTGTCACCTAGGAGTAATGCTAAGAGTGGCTCAGGGCAGCGCCACAGGTCAACTCGGAGAAGTGACCTAATTGAGGGAGCCGTGGAGATGCTGGCTCCTGGGCTCTTGGCAACCATGTGAGCACCACACAAAGGCTCTTGTTTTCTCTGTGTTAGGATTTATAAAAGCACCACTCTAGTTGACTGGTAGAAGTGGTGGGGGTGCAGGAAGATGATGCAGTAACTGCAGGGCACGCTGGAGGGCTGGGTTTCAGCATGGTAGAAGGGTCCATGCCCATAGAGAGGGCTGACAGAGTCAGTTGCAGAGGCTTGGAGGTGTTGGTCTACCTTGGATGGGAAGAACAGATTAAAATTGAGAGTCAGAGCAGAGAGGCCTGTGAATGCCCTTTGTGAAAATAATTTGGTCTTTCTCTTCAAATCAGCAGTGGGCCGACTGCGAAGTCTTTTGCAGGGAATGGTTTGATCCATGTGATATTATAGGAACTAAACCACAGGCCTGGGCATACAGAGCAGGCTCCCAGGCGTCATGCAAGAGTAAGCCCTGGTCTTGCTTGCAGGTGGGAGGTCTGCTTCTTGGTGTACCTTCCCACCCCCTTCCTTTAGCAGGTAATTGTAACACTTAAAACAGCTGCAGGGCGAGGGTTCAGTCTCCTCGTCACAATATGAGATGTGTTGTATGGCTGTTGTCCATGTTGCTTAGTACTCTTCAAGACCAGTGAGAGGGTGGGGACAGGTCTCTCTTACATAATGAAAGACCCAGAAGAAACTGAAACGCTAACACTAGCTTAAAATAGGTTTTTCTGAACCTCCAGCAAGCAAGCAGCAGTATTGCTGTTTTGGACAGCTGAGCATATTGGGGTTTGTTCGCCTGCGGTGGCGTCCGTCACTTGGTCACCATCACATGTAGCTCCCTCCACGCAGGGCTGGTGGGCTCAGTTGGCTACCGCCTTGCCTGGCCTGGCTTGTGGACTGGGACGAACTTCCAGCACTGCACAGGGTTACTGCTGGTTTTTATGGTTTGGGCTCTCAGTGTAGCTACAGCAGTTTGTTGAAGAGTACCTGTGAGGGGTTGACTGGAAATGGGCGGGTGAGTGTGCTCTTCAGTCTGCGAGTCCTGAGGGTCTGGACCGGCTTTAGAAAACTGGGCTGCTGGCCCCCCGTTCCTGCTGTGACTTACCGAGTTCAGCTCACGGGTGCCTCTTTCCAGAGGCCCTCCCGAGCAGGCCTGGGCCTGGAGCTCCATGGGTCCTGCCATCTGACCCGTCGTCAGGACTCTTGCAGCTTCCCAGTAAAATGACCTTGTCTGTGTGTGTGTTTCTCAACCCCTCCCCCTTTCCTTTTTTAATTAGTAGTAGTCCTGCTCTGGAATCTGTGATAAATTTCTATTTCCATAGAGGAATTTGGCTAATTTTTTTTTCTTCCTGATTTCCTTAGAAATCCTAAGTAATGCCCTGAAGAGAGGAGAGATCATTGCAAAGCAGGGAGGAGGTAGGAAACGCTTAGTTTTGATGTTTTGATGTTTAGAATAGGCTTGTGTTACTGGGGGTAGTAGAGTGTAGTGCTGAAAGCATGGGCTCAAAAATAGACTGCCTGGGGTGGGGAACCAGCTCTGCCTTCTCTTAGCTGTGTGACACTTGGCAAGTTACTGAACTTCTCTGTTTTTCATGCTGTAAAATGGGGCTATCATGGTACCTACCTCATAGGGTTGGTCTGTAAAGGAAATGAGTTAATGTGTACACTTTTGCCATTGTCAGAATGTCCATGTGATCTGGGGACTTACTTGTTTCTAGTGTAAAATTGCAAATTGCTAAAAGTAAATATCTTAACCTGATTATAAAAGTGTACACCACCTAATCATAACAAATGGACTGTATACATGTACTCAAATTCAGAAAATTATGAAGAACGTAAATACCTGAAATCTCACTGCCCAGTGATGAATGCTATAAATATTTTGAAATACATTCTTGCATTAGTACACCTTTTTTGACGGGTACCTAAAACTAAATGTAGTTATTTCAGAAAAGGGGGGGGAAAAAAGTTTTTGTTTTTTTTTTTCTTATGGCTCTGAGCATCTTGGCATGTCCTTGCTAACTCCACTTGCTGGAGTTACTCTGTGGTGGGCCGATTCTAGAATTCCATGTGGGTACTGTTTCTTCCTAGTTCTCTGCTGCTCTTGGCATCTAAAGTGTCACACTCATTTTTGATAATCATTTGGGTATGCTATCCAACCTCTCTAGACTTGTTAACATTTTTATAGTTTCTGAGATATTTTGGCTCTGGAAGTTTAATATACTTAAAATTATGTTTATATTTTGCCACTTGGTATGTTGTTACTCAGAGAAGAAAAGAGTCACCAAGAAGTGGCATGCCTTGTGCAAGGTCATGGGCTTGGTCAGTTAGAGGATCAAAGAATCTCCTCTTCTTGATTTGCATCCTGGCCTTGGCTACTTGATTCAGTAGTGGCAGGCTGGGTGCTCAGCTGCTCATTTTTCAGAGGCCGGTGGTGGTGGTGGTGGTGGTGGTGGTGAAACTTGAATGAGAGGAACCCTTGGGCTTTGCATGTGGAAAAACTTGGTGGGCGGTGCCTTGGTGATGGAGCAGACCCTCCTCTCTAAAACTGCAGGTATCTCAGGGTCCCTGTGCCCTGCTGACCTGCCGTAGTTCAGTGTCCAGCTGAACCAGGAACCATGGCAGTGAGGGACTGATCCCAGGCCACTTCCAGAATCTTCTCTGCAGTGCCATCGGCTTTTTCTTTCAAAGCTGGCAGAGTTACACATGGCACAGTCAGGTGACGGTTTCCCTGACAGACAGAGTGAGGTTCATTGGAAGTGGCTGGCTGTGTTCATTCATAGATAAGGGTCTGTATTAGTGTTGATTTTGGTTTTATTTGTCTCTTCCTGATCACATGGCTGTGTAATAACTTCTGTATGCTGTGGAGGTGCTAAGGACATGCAGCCAAACTGGTTACCAGCAGGGGATTGTAGAGGACAGGTTGGGGGATGATAGAGCTTGTGAGCAATCCTAATTGTCACTATTTATATTCCATGTAAGCTGGTTGGGTGACCAGCTGAGTGTGGGGCTTCTGTCCCCCACCCCTATAAATGTCTTTTTGGGGGGGCACTGCAGAGTTCTCAGGAATTGATGTCTGTTGCTCACAAAGCTTGTCCCAAGTATCAGCACCCTCAAAGTGATGTGAAGGACATTGTTGATAAAAGTCCTCGGGTGGGTTTTCCCCCCTTTTAAATTTTTCTGTGGAAATTAACTGTGGCACCGAAGTAGGAAGAATGATGTACTCACTACCCAGCTTTTGAGGGTTATCTATGATAAATTATTGCTGAACCATGGTTGAGCTTGTAAACTGCCCAGGCCTCTGCACCCAGGGAGCCCTCCAGGCACAATGTGCATACAGGTCCTCAAGCCCCTGATATACACCTGTTCTGTGTCTCCATTTTAGGTGGAGGCGGAGGCAGTGTCCCTGGAATTGAGAGGATGGGCCCTGGCATTGACCGCATCGGGGGGGCCGGCATGGAACGCATGGGCGCAGGCCTGGGCCACGGCATGGATCGTGTGGGCTCCGAGATTGAGCGCATGGGCCTGGTCATGGACCGCATGGGCTCCGTCGAGCGCATGGGCTCTGGCATCGAGCGCATGGGCCCCCTGGGCCTCGACCACATGGCCTCCAGCATCGAGCGCATGGGCCAGACCATGGAGCGCATCGGCTCTGGCGTAGAGCGCATGGGTGCCGGCATGGGCTTTGGCCTCGAGCGAATGGCCGCACCCATTGACCGTGTGGGCCAGACCATCGAGCGCATGGGCTCTGGTGTGGAGCGCATGGGCCCTGCCATCGAGCGCATGGGCCTGGGCATGGAGCGCATGGTGCCCGCAGGCATGGGGGCAGGCCTGGAGCGCATGGGCCCCGTGATGGATCGCATGGCCACCGGCCTGGAGCGCATGGGCGCCAACAACCTGGAGCGCATGGGCCTGGAGCGTATGGGCGCCAACAGTCTCGAGCGTATGGGCCTGGAGCGCATGGGCGCCAACAGCCTAGAGCGTATGGGTCCTGCCATGGGCCCGGCCCTGGGCGCTGGCATTGAGCGCATGGGCCTGGCCATGGGTGGCGGTGGCGGTGCCAGCTTTGACCGTGCCATCGAGATGGAGCGTGGCAACTTTGGAGGAAGTTTCGCGGGTTCCTTTGGTGGAGCTGGAGGCCATGCCCCTGGGGTGGCCAGGAAGGCCTGCCAGATATTTGTGAGAAATGTAAGTGGCTCTTCAGGAACATCTCGGCCCCTGTGCACATGGGGAAGAGGGAGGCAGAGGTCAGCAGGACCAAGGGTGGCAGGTTGCAGTGAGAGGGGATGGCCTCAGAAGGAGAGCTTAGCATGCAAGGCCACCTTGCCTTTGTCCCCAAGGTTTGGTGTCGGTAGAATGAGGTGGGAACATGAGAGCTTACGACACTTGTGCAGCAGAAATAGTGGGTTTTGTGAAATCCTGGGCTTCTCTGACTACTAGGTAGAGAAGACTGTGATCTGGAGAACTTGAGGGTTTTTGTTTTTTTTTAACTCTCAGCTTGATGAGCTGCTAAATACCTGGCATGACAATTCAGAGTGGGGAGAAGGCTATATCTGAATTACCTTTACCAGATGGACCACTTTTAGCCACTGTGCTGTGGTTCTGTGGGCTGTTGACTACGGGCAGCTGTGCGTCCTGTTCCCTGTGTGAAGTTGCCTCAGATAACAGGGAATGAACTTGCTGTGCTAGTTTAGGACCTCACCCAGACAGACTTGTTTTCTGCTGATCACCGCAGTGTGAAGGTCAGCCAGTATCTGTGTGTAATGAGAGGTTTTAAAGGCATCCTGAGACATTTTAGGTTTCTGCATTAGGATTTGGTTGCATCACTCACCAGTTCCCCCTTTCTCCACTCTCAGCTCCCGTTTGATTTTACATGGAAGATGCTAAAAGACAAGTTCAACGAATGCGGTAAGTGTTTGAGAGCAGCTTCCTAAATGCTTCCTTGTGTTGTGGCTTGTGTCAAGGCTCCCATCCTTGTCTTGTAGACACCTTCCATGACTCTATAGAGGACGGATGGGACTTGCCATTTTTCTGCCTGTGCAAATGCTCAAGCCGATTGTTGAGTTTCCTGTTATGTGTCAGACACTTCTTCACCCCTGTTCTCATTTCATCTTTGCAGTGTGCCTTTTCCGGTTTTTGAAAAGAGGTGGGCATTGTCCTCATTGTACAGAGTCAGGCAAAGTCACTTTGCCAAGATCACATGGCTTCTAAGTGACAAAGCTCAGTAAAATAAGTACATCTGAGACAAGGGTGCCTTCCACAACCGCACCATGGGTTTGTGTCTCAAAGAGCACTCACCCAGCAGGCACGGATGAGGATTCCCGGGCTCAGGGCAGGTGTTAGTTTGTGTGCAGTGTGGTTTCCTGGCAAACCGGGCAGCCACTCTGGATGGCTTGCTTTGTGGCCAAAAGGAAGTTCTGTTGTCTCTGGGTGAGGCACTGCCCCTCACCCCCACCACTTTTGTTCTTTGAACCATGGCAAGTTGGGAGCCCCAGCCTTAAGCCAGAGGCCTGGCTGACTCTGGATCAAGGCTTCCTCAGTGTTTTCTCATTTCCTTTTGCCGCAGTAACTCAGATTTCACCAATGTTGCAGCCTCTCCTGGTTCTTCTCTTGGGTCAGTTATTGAGCCATAGCCTGCCTTCTTGCCCTCTTGCCCTCTCTCCCTACTCCTTAGTTCACAGATTGTAGTAGAAAAGTCAAGTGGATCATGCCACTTCCCCTCCCAGGCCTGGAGGTGTCTGTCCCTCTCTTGGCAAGAGAAATCCAAAACTACAAGCCCTGTACCACTTAGTGTCTGCCCAAGCTGTTTTAGAACTTGCCTGTGAGAAGCCCTCCAGGGCTTGACCTTCTCTTAAGCAGAGTTCATGGCCCTAGTGCTGTGCAGGCCAGCCCCGCTACACTTGTGTTCTTGGCCCTGCGTTTCTGTAGCTCTTCCCTTGTATTGTTTTCCACAGTGCTTGACACATAACCAGGATGCTTAACCAGAGCTTGAAGGAATAACCTGCTTGTTAATGATTACAAAGCTTGTATTTGGACAGTACAGAAGTGTCCATGGTATTGGCGATGGCCTTGTAAACACAGAGGAGCAGTGTATTAAAAGTGAAGCCTCTGTAAAATTTGCCTATAAAGTTGGCTTCACACAGCGTATTTTTTTTAATAACTCTTGAGCATGAAGGTGTACTTTCAGGACTGCTTATCATGAGTCAGATTGTTGTCCCGTGGGCAGAAGAATGGCAGTGTGGTGGAGGGCCATGGTAGCCGGGTTCCAGCCGCTGTGTTCTGAGCATTCTTGCGTCAGGCGCAAGGGCCGCTCTCCCTTTTGACTCTGTCAACCGAAATCCAACAGGTGATCTGGACTGAGTGGAGCCCAGACTGAGCTCTGGGTTTGCCTGATGAGTTGTGGTCTCTTCTTCCCTCCCTGTGCCCAGGCCACGTGCTGTATGCTGACATCAAGATGGAGAATGGGAAGTCCAAGGGGTGCGGTGTGGTTAAGTTTGAGTCGCCAGAGGTGGCTGAGAGAGCCTGCCGGATGATGAATGGGATGAAGCTGAGTGGCCGAGAGATTGATGTTCGAATCGATAGAAATGCTTAAGCAGTTGCCTTTTTTAAACATCGATACCAGACCTCTGAATTTGTATTTTTTCTTGTTAACCATTTTAATTTGTTGGCTGGATGTATAAAGATGTTTAAAAAATTCAGTTGCTTTTTGGGGTAATTTGAATTACTTTTTTAATGACTGGGGTTCCATTTGACTGTTTGCATTGAGATTGCAATGTGCGCAATTTTTTTTGTAGTTGTGGCATCTTGTTGACATCGAATATGACTTTGATAATAAATACCAGTTCCTGAAAGCTGCTTGCTTCTGTGTGTGTGTTGTGGGGTAACCACCTGAGGTTGAGGAACCAAAGCCACTCAGTCTCCTTTCTGCCCTTGGAGCTGTGTGGACCCTTGAGGTGAGAGGCCACTGCCCTCAGCCTCTTGAGAAAAATCTCTTTATGGAAACCGAGTCCTGAGTGGGCCTGAGTCTCCAGTGCCAGTGGTGGTGTACTTGGCTGTCACAACCAGCCTGTCTCCCCAGTGCAGTGATTCTATGGGGCACAGATACTGCAAGGGGCCCACTTCCAGACTTTGTCCCAGTCTGCCCCAGCTGCTGAAAGGAGCATTTGTTTCTGTCAGTCCTGGAGGGTGGGTGGTCCTGTCAAGGTGCTGGCAGATCCAGGGCCTGGTGAGGGCCTTGTCCTAGTGCATGGATGACACTTTCTAGCTGTAACCTCACGTGGCAGGAGTCGTTGAGGGAACTTTCTCAGATATTTAGAACAATATTTTATTTGGCTGTGCCATGTGGCTTGTGGGTCTTCAGTTCTCCAAACAGGATGGGGACTGAACCCAGGCCCTTGGCCATGGAAGTGCATTGTCCTAACCACTGGACAACCAGGGAAGTCCCCAGACCTCTTTCATAGGGCACAGATCCCATCCACGAGGACTCTGCCTCTGGACCTCATGCTTTCTTGTGCCGTCACCTAGAGGGGTAGGTTTTCAATTTAGGAATTTGTTTTTGACAGCCAGAACACAAACTTCAGTCCATAGCAGCTTTTCTTTGCTAAAACAGACCAAGAAGAGTGTAGGTTTCTGAGCATGTTCTGCCCTGTCAGAGGTTTCGGCTGAACTTGATACTGTACTTGGTCAGAACTGGGTCACATTCTCTCCACAATGTGACTGACTTGGGCTATTGCCCGTGAGGAGCTGCAGCAGCTGCTTGTCGTGCTGGACGTGGAGGGCCCCCAAGTATCTCCCTCTGCTCGCTGACCGCAGCTGACCTGGTGCCATCAGAGGGTCCCTCAGCTCAGCTTCCAAGAGTGGCCCCCTCCCTTGCCACCTTCCCCTGCCCTCCTTTTTCCCTTCTGGCCTTTATCCTTGAGGGGTGAGGAGACCTGGACCTCACAGATTTCCCCCCAGTATTTGATCATGGCTCCACTGTGTGTGGTCATTAGCAGGGAAAGAAAAGACAAGACACAGGAGTCACTTTAAAAGAGGGACTTTATGTGGTCTGTGGACGTGGCCAGACAGGAGCCCAGGCAACCGCTGGGGTCCAGAGCTCCTGATTAGCAGGTGACTGGACTGGTGGGCTGTCCATTCATCCCCACACCTGCAGCCTTACTGTCCCTAGGGCAATGGTTGGCTGTCCAAAGGATCTGCCAAGAAAGGTGACTTTCAGTGACCCTTTCCCTGTGAGCAGGTAGCCAGCAGCCCCTGGAGGAGTAGCAGAGGACCTCGCCCCACCCGTCCCATCCACCCAGAGCATCTACATACCCCAGGCAGCGACGTCATCGTACACCTCCGTTTCCCTGGTGGAGAGCACAGTTGGGTCGGTCAGGGTCACCCTGCCCTATTGTCACACCCCCACCCCCACCCCCTGTCCCCAGTCAGCGCTGGCACTCACAAGGGCAGTAGAGCTGTTCTAGGCACATAGCCATCTGTGAAGAGAGCAGGGTGGGTGGGTGAGGTCTCCTCCCTCCTTGGGCGGCCTGCCTTCCCAGGCTGCCCTCCACTGGTGACTCACTCACACTTGCCCTTGGTGTCCCGGCACAGCATCTCCTCCTTGCTGGTGAACTCAATCACCTCCAGGATCTCCCCACGCCGGATCCCTAGGTGCTTGCCACCCCCACGGCGAGTCTTGGCATTGGGGTCGATCATCATCCTCGTCTGAACCACAATCTCTCCCTCAAACTGGGGAGGGGGACACAAGAGCTGCCGCTTGCCCTGCTGCCCTCAGAACCCCGTGTGGGGCGGTGGCCACCTGGGGCCGAGCCCAGCCCTCCCAGGACTCTTCATTCACACCTTGAACTTCTTCCGAAACTCCCGCTCAGCTTTCTCTGCCTTCCGGAGCTGCTTCAGGGACTTCAGGTCCGTGGGCGGCACCTGCGGTGGCTGGAGGGGCACCTTCTCCTTCCTGAGCACCCGCCCCCCCAAGGAATTAGGTGCTCATGCTTCTCAGGGACCCCCTTTTACTGTTCTCCCCAGCTCAGCCCAGCCCTGCCCACCTCCCTCTGGTACCTGAGCTCTGGGTTTTGAGGTGGCCTCCACGGGTACTGCTGAGCCGACAACGCTTCATCTGGGACAGTCAGAGTGCTGAGTTAGGGCAGGGCCATTGAGTGTGGGCCTCTGGCTCTGGTGGCCTGATGTTCCCTGGTCAGTTTTCAGGACTTGGGTCTCCTCCTCACCCTCAGCTGCCCAGGCCTCTCATAGTAGATTCCCTTCCATTTTCCTAACTCCTGCCACAGGCCAGGCACAGCAGAAACCGTTAACCATTTCTTTCAACTTTCTTTTCTTTAAGAAATGTATTTGGCTGCTCTCGGTCTTAGTTGCAGTATGTGGGATCTAATTGCCTGTCCAGGGACCGAACCCATGCCCCCTGCATTGGGAATGTGAAGTCTTAGCCGCTGAACCAACAGGGAAGTCCCTTCTTTCAACTTTCTTGATGGCTGTCATCCCAAGTTGCCTGCTGAGGAGGTAGCAAGGGCTGGAGAGGTAAGGCAGCCTGCCCAAGGCCACCAAGTCATTAAATGGTAGAGGCAGGGCTCCTCTGTCAGCTTTTGAGGCAGTTTCACCCTTCCCTCCTACAGCACGTAGGTTTTGGGAATTCTAATGAGGCATGGGTCAAAAAAGAAGGCCAAGAAAAGTGTTTCCTCAAAGCAAACAAAGCCTGCCTCTGAGAAGGGGCTGTGTCTGGCTGGGGTTCTTGCTTGGTCTGGCTGATGAGGAGACTGGACTGGAAGGAGTCACCCAGGTGGCAGCCCACTCACTACCTGGCAGATGACCAGCTTTTTAGGTGAGGGCACTGCAGGCCAAGGGTCTGCTTACAGTGAGAGCCTCATGAACACTGGGTGAGTGAAGGATCTAGAACCTGTAGCCCCCAGCTCTTTTTGCAGTCCTCTCTGAACGATTTGAAGTGCCGCCCTGGGCATACCAGACCACGCTGGGGTGGGGAGGGGGCTGCATATCTGCATGGTGCACTCTTCCCTCCCCAGACACTTTTTGCCTCCAGCCTCAGCCTGGTACTGAAGTGACAGTCACACCCAGAGGCCACCCGGGCTGGAGATTGTCACCCAGCTGGAAGCAGTACTGACTTCATCCCAGGGCTCCTATACACCTCCCGCAACCTAAGCACACACAGCCCTGGGTGCAGCCGAGCAGGGCAGACCCTGGCGCCCTATAGCCCCGGCACCCGGGGCAGTGAGATCCTGAGCAGGCTGCCCTCAGCTCCTGACCCTTGAGGAGCTCCCTGTCTGTGCAGCGAGCTGCCACTGCTCCGAGTGAGGCAGAGAGTGTGAGGGAGGCACCCAGAGTCCCTCAGGTCAGGGATAAATGAAAGGGGCAGAGCAGCCTTTGGGACAGTCTGCACTGCTGTGAGCACCCACCCCCACCCCTCGAGAGGGAGAGATCTGGGCAAGCGTGTGGTACTGGGTCAGAGTCTTGGAGAATGACCGGCACAGGATGGGGGACAGTGAGCTAAGCTGAGGATGTGTCTGGTCTACTTGGGGTTGGGGAAACAGAAAAGGGTGGGCTCATGCCTGCAGAGTTGCTGGAGGTGGT
Source organism: Bos indicus x Bos taurus (assembly GCF_003369695.1). NCBI lineage: Eukaryota > Metazoa > Chordata > Mammalia > Artiodactyla > Bovidae > Bos > Bos indicus x Bos taurus. The sequence continues at coordinate 93,428,935 of NC_040082.1, read as the reverse complement.
GCATTCAGAGGTCCACATCCCCCGGAGTGGCAGCCCCCTCCAGACCCGAGCCACAGAGCCTCACTAGAGCGGAAGCAAGAGGGGCCCTGTCAGGAAGCTCTGTGCTCACAGAGGTGTTGCAAGCAGCCCCTGGGGAAAGCAAGCCCAGGAGAAGTAGCAGGGCCCAGGAAGGAGTCAAGCCATAGAGGCAGCAGGTTTTGGGGGCTGGGCTGGTGAGGAGGGGCAGCAGCTGGGGACCCCTCGGGTACCTCTGACAAGAGGTTGCCTGGCAGGAGACCCTCCAGAGATAAGGGCAGGAAGCAGCCTGGGGGCAGAGGCTCCCATGTGCTGGCTGTGAGCTGGGGCAAGTCATGTCTCAAGCTTCCACTTGTGTAAAATGGGGGTGGGGGGGCACAGTGCACATCCATTAAGTGCTGGTGGGGAGATGGGGTGCATTTCTCATGTGAGGTCGGTGAATGCCTCTTCCCTGAGCTGGACCTGCCTGGCCTTCCTCATGCTCTCCAGGAGCGGAGGCATGGAAAACGAGACAAAAGGGGCCTTGGACACCCAGAGCACATGGATCTGGAGGGTCGGCCATATCCTGGCTCCAGCCCTCTCCTTCTTGAGTTCAGGCCCAAGCCCTTCCCCTCAGGCACCTCCAGTGCTGTGGATCTCCTGACACCTCTTCCTTACTCAGGGTCACCTCCACTTGACACCCAGGTGCAGGCTCAACATTTAAGCCTCATCCCTATCCTGAGTTTGCTTGCTATCATCCCTGGTGATACACCATTACATCCTTGCCGGTTTTGGGTTTTGTTTTTTTTTGGCCACGCTGCTTGCAGGATCTTATTCCTGGAACAGGGATGAAACCTGTGCCCCCTGTGTTGGGAGTTCAGGGTCTTAACCACTAGACCAGGGAAATGCCCCTCTATGGGATTCTTCCCCTGTTCTACATGTCTACGGCCACCACCCTGGGACACAACCCTTGGCTTGGCCGCACCGTGGTCAGGCTGCTGGCCTCTGGCTGTCCTTCCTGTTCCTCCACCAGGAGCTGCCATGACCTCTCTGACCCCTTTCTCTCTTTTTTTCTCCCCTAGCTATACTCCAGTGTTCTTGCCTGGAGAATCCCACGGATGGGGGAGCCTGGTGGGCTGCCGTCTATGGGGTCGCATAGAGTCGGACACGACTGAAGTGACTTAGCAGCAGCAGCAGCAGCAGCTCTGCTTTCAATCCCTCAGGCATATGGGTTGTCATGGGGCCTGGTACTAGCAACATGGACAGAATAGGCCCCTGTGATGACTGTTCCCCCTCCTCGGATGCTTCAGCAGACTGGTTTGGCTGAGTGTCCCGCTCTGTCACCTCTGCTCCTGGGGCCGGGTCCAGAGTGGTCTGTGGGCTCGACATCATCGTACACCTCGTCTGGGTCCCTGCAGGGATACCTGACGTGAGTGAGGGCCTGTTTCAGCCCCGTGACCCATGCCTGTGCTCCCTGACTCCCCATGCTCACTGTGGGATTAAGTAGAGGCCAGCAGAAGAGGAGGTCCTGGGCAGAGCTGCGGAGAGATGAGATGGGAGGTGGGGACGTGGGTAGGCCAGGGAGCATCGACCTGCCTGCCCCTGCTTTCTACCTGGGCCATCCACACCCACCTGTGTCTGCTGCTGCAGCTCTCCGGAAGCTCTGGATGTCCCTGGGGCCTGGGGGCAGTGGGGGCTTGGCTGGGGGAGGGCCCAGGCTGCTGGCCGGGGGTAGAGGCCTCCGCCGGGGCAGGTGACCAGGTCTGAGACCCAGCCTGGAGCCAGCACTCCGAGCGAGGGCTCCTGATCTCTGCTGCCGTGCCCCAAACCCTGGGCTGAGCGGGACCCGGGGGTTGGAGCCCGCTACGGCAGAGGGCAGCGAGCTCTCTGAAAAGGAGCCAGGGAGCAGGGGCTTTCTTGGGAGGTTCCTGGGAAGAGAACCGGGCTCCGGCTGGGAGAGCTTGCGGGGGGGCCCCCGACACTCGGGCTGCAGAAACTTTGAGGGGAACACGCTGAACTCGGGCTCCGAGGATGTCCTCGAGAGGCTGGTGGGCTCGGGCTGCGGGGGCTTCTTGGAGAGCACCTTGAACTCACACTGGCGTGGCTTCTTGGGAACCACACTGACCTCCGGCTCCGAGGATGTCCTGGTGAGGTCACCAAACTCAGGTGGCAGGGGCTTCTTGGGGAGGTCATTCAGCTGAGGCCGGGCGATCTTTCTGGGAAATGTACTGAAGTCGGGCTGTGAGGAGTGGGGGTGGGGCTCACCAGATTCGGGCTTTGAAAGGGGCACTGGAGGGACCTCACTGGACTCGGGCTGCAGCAGGGGCTTCTTAGGGAGGCCACTGACCTGAGGCTGTGGGGGCTTTCTGGGGAGCTCACAGAACTCAGGCTGCGGGGCCTTCTTGGGAAGAGTACTGAAGTTAGGTTCTGAGGAGTGGGGGTGGGGCTCACCGAATTCAGGCTTTAAGAGGGGCACTGGAGGGACCTCACTGGACTCGGGCTGCAGCAGGGGCTTCTTAGGGAGGCCACCAACCTGAGGCTGCAGGGGCTTTCTGGGGAGCTCACAGAACTCAGGCTGTGGGAGCTTCTTGGGAAGAGTACTGAAGTTAGGCTCTGAGGAGTGGGGATGGGGCTCACTGAATTCGGGCTTTAAGAGGGGCACTGGAGGGATCTCACTGGACTCGGGCTGCGGCAGGGGCTTCTTAGGGAGGCCACTGACTTGAGGCTGTGGGGGCTTTCTGGGGAGCCCACAGAACTCAGGCTGCGGGGGCTTCTTATGAGGAGTACTGAACTTGGGCTCCATGGGGGGCCTGGGGGTGTTGCTGAGCTCAGGCTGCTGCGGGGGCTTCTGAGAGGGGGCCTCAGGGACCTCGGGCTTTCTGGGGAGCGGCGTGGCCTCGGGCTGCAGGAACTTCTTGGAGAGTTCACTGAACTCAAGTTTGGGAGGCTTTTTGGGCAGGTCAGTGAACTCAGGCTGTGGGGGCTTCTTGGGGTGCTCGCCTAGCTCTGGCTGTGGGAACTTTTTGAGGAGTTTCTGGAACTCAGGCTTCGGGGGCTTTTTGGGGAGGTCACCAGTCTCCGGCTGAGAGGCCTGGAACTTTGCTTGAAGGCTCCGGAAGTCCTGATGACTCCCCTAGGGGACACAGGCAGGCAAGGGACTCATACACATGGGGGCCATGGAGAGACGGACGTGGGGACAAGCAGACCGACCACAGACACACACCCTTGTCGTCCTCCTCCCGGCCTTCTGCCGTTGACTCTCTTCTCTTGACCAGACTCCCATGTTTTTGTCTCCAGCCTCCCTGTGAGAGTGCCAGGCTCTCTTCCTGAACTACCACACACCCTCTGACCTCATCACTTAAGCCCGGAATGTGCACCCACCCTCACCCCACTCTGGACCCACGCTCCTGGGGTCCCCTGTGGCCTTCTGCTCCCATACCTGCCCCCACCCGAACTCTGTAGAGCATCCTCAAGCTCCTCCTCCCCTCCTGCATGTCCCTAGGCCTTTCTTTTCTTATTTCAAAATGTATCTGGAGGGACTTCCCTGGCAGTCAGGTGGCTAAGTCTCCTAGCTCCTGTTTGGGGAAGTAGATCCCACATGCCACAATGAAGAGTTTATGTGCCTCAACTGAAGATTCCGCGTGCCACCACTAAGAGCCGGTGCAGCCAAAAGCAAGAAATGTATATTAGTATATCTGGAACTGAACAACTTCGGACCACCTGCACCCCTGTCCTGGAATCCACCCAGGGGAGGCGGCCTCCCCCGCAACAGCATTACTGTAAGAGGCTCCTCCTTGTTTCTCCTGCCCCCGACGCCCCACACCCCCATTCCGGGTCAGTGCACCCTCAGCAGCCAGAGGAGGCCTGAGTCTGTCTGCACTGAATCTGGGTGTGCTCTGTCACTTCCCCACAGTAAAAGCTCCAGAGCTCACAAACCCCCTGAACGGCACGCCTGACCTCCCCCTGCTGCCGCCTCCCTGGCCTCCCTCTCCTGCTTGGCTCCTGCCGCCTGGCCTGCCTGGGCCACACTTCCCACTGCACGTTCTCTCCTCTTCCGGGTTTCTACTCCTTTATTCCATGTGGTAGAGGCCTTTTTTCCCAGAACACCCTGATTTAAAAAAAAAAAAAGGATCCCCCTAGGACTCTGATCCCCCCAACCTGCCTGATTTTTCTCTTAGTGCCTACCACTCTATATCATCCTATTTATTTTTACTTATTTTTTTTTTTTTACTACTTATTGGCATGCCACGTAGCATGTGCTACTATATATTCCTAGTTCCCCAAATAGGCATTGAACCAGTGCCCCTTGCATTGGAAGCAAGGAGTCGTAACCGCTACACTGCCACCCAGTACTGTTTTTTAAATGTCTTGACTATTTAGGGTTTGTGTGTGTGTGTGTCAACTCCCTCCCCCGCTGCCCCTGAACGTGACACGAGGGCAGCAGCGCCGCTGTCTTCCCAGTGCCTCGCACTCAGTAAGATGCTCAGTAACTATTTGTTGAAATAAAGAATCTACTAGGGACTTCCCTTGTGGCTCGGTGGTTGAGACTTTATGCTTCCAATGCAGGAGGTGCGTTGATCCCTGGTTGGGGAACTAAGATCCTACATGATGCCGTGTGGCACGGCAAAAAAAAAAAAAAAATCTATCTATCTATCTATATATATATACTGGACACTGAGACAAACAGCATATACTCTGCCACATCCAGTCTGATGTGGTGCACCAGTCCTGGCACATGAAGTCCATCCTGGATCCCGTCTCGACAGGACCTACACCCTCGGTCACAGACACAGGAGACACACAAGTAGGCCAGGGCTGCTCTGACTGACAAATGACCCCAGAAGTGGCCCTGCCACAGGCCCCTGGGCCTGGCTTCACCTGGGGTCTAGGAGATTGGGGAGGGGAAGGGTAGGACCTCACTCATCTGCCCTGTCTGAGCTTCACTCTCCCCTGACCCAGAGAACAAGGAAGGGTGGCAGTTCCTGCCTAGGGCCTGAGATACCTCTGAAAGCACCCCCCACCAGCTGGGCTGGGATAGGCTCCCAGGTGACCCAGGGGGCCGGAGAAGTCAGGTCAGCAGGTCAGGGCCTGGAGGACTGCTGGGGTGGGCGGGGTGGGAAGCAGGTATATGACCTACTTTGTCACCCACAGGAAGTCCCTGCCACTCACCCTGGCTGCCTGTTACCCGGTGGCTGTTCATGCTGACCTTGGGGGAGGGGAGTCACCCCAGCAGGCCCACCTGTTCCCCTTCTGGTCACAGCCTCAGCCCATCGCCGCCCCTCGGAGCCTGAGCTGTCCCAGAAGTGGATTCCGGCTGCTTCTTACCTCTGGGCATTTGTGGCGGTCTTTCTCATGTCCCCAACAGCTTTCCTGCCCTTCTGCCGCCCCACTTTTGGAATATGCCCCTCTGGTTTCCACCCATGGCATCCCTCACCTCCAGCCAGTGTGGGGCTCTCCCAGGCCCTGGAGACTCACTCACCATGGCTGCAGGAGGGCGATGGACCACAAGGCGAGTGGGACCCAGGCCAGGACCGCTGCCTTCAGGAAGTGACTGTGGCTTCTGCTCCACGGGGTGGGGTCTGCTGGCCAGGCGGGGAGGGGAGGGGAGGAAGGGGCAGAGGCGGGGACAGCCCCAGCCTGGTCTCAGATCCTGTCAGTGCTTCTTGAATTCCTGTCCTGCCCTGCAAGCTTTGGGCATCCTGTTAGCAGAATCCCTCCCAACAGTCACTCATTTCTAGATTCCGCTGCCCTCTCATTGCCACCCCAGTCCTGCCGTGTGCTGGCCTCCGAACTCCAGGGAGGACTTGTGCCAGTCCAGGAGGGCCTCCTGCCAACAGAGGCAGGCCAAGGCCACCTCCAGCCAGGGCCTCCGTGCGAGGGGAGGGGTAGTTCTCAGTAGGGAAGGGACATGGTAAGCTTCATGCTTACTCGGGAGTCGGAGTGAGCCGGGTGGGTGAGGCCCTCCTGCTGGCCCTTGTTGCCTCAAGATGCCTTCCTCATTTCAACACTTCCCTGCAGTCCCGATTTCCAGCTCTGAGCAGGACTCAGGACTTCCTGTTGCAGGGACAGCTGCTACACAGGCCGACAGCCCAGGTGGGGTGGCAGATTTGGTGATGGGCGGATGGGTGGGCAGTGTCCAGGTTCCCAGAGGACTAGGGAAGGAGGAAAATGGGGGTGGCTGGGAGACCAGCAAAGGGGGGGTAAAGGTGGGGCACAAGACCAGGACTGTCTGGAGGGAAACCCTGATGGCTTGGCTTGGTTCCCAAGAGGTCAGTGACCTTGGGGCTCATAGGAAAGGAGAAAACACCCAGTGGGGGAGAGCAGAGCCCTGATTCTCAGCTTGGCCACACCGTCGGGGTCCCTTGAAGAGTTCACAGAGGTGAACAGAAACTCCTGGAGATCCTTTTTTTTTTTTTTTTAATTTAAAACTTTTTGGCTACACTGGGTCTTTGCAGGCTTTCTCAAGTTGCAAAGAGCAGAGATACTCTAGTTGCAGCGTGCAGGCTTCTCTCATTGTGGTGACTTCGCTTGTTGTAGAGCACAGGATCTAGGGAGCTGGGGCGGGGCTTGAGTAGTTGCAGGGCCCAGGCTCTAGAGCACAGGTGCAGGGGCTTAGCTGCCCCTCAACATGAGGGATCCTCCTGGACCAGGGGTCAAACCCATGTCCCCTGCACTGGCAGGTAGATTCTTTACCACTGAGCCATCAGGGAAGTCTGTTCCTGGGGATTCTGACTTAATTGGTCTGGGTTGTGGCCTGAGCCTGGGGATTTCTTACATACCCTCAGGGTGATTCTAATGTGAAGCTGGGAAAGAACTTGGTCCACTAGTCACCCTGGCATCCCGATAAAGTGTGAGCTGTGCCTCAGGTCTGTCAGAGTCTGAAGCATCCCAGATGATGCCCATACTGTGATCCAAGGATCACACCTAGACTAGCAGGGATGTTTGAAGTTTCCAGAAGGCTACAGACAGCAGTTGGCAGTGACTCCGCCTGTGTGTCTGCTCTAAGAGCAGAGCTCGGGGATTCTGGGGCCCCTAGGGCCCTGCACAGACCAACATGCACTCTGGGTCACATTCCTGGTGTGGGTTCCCCTCCGAGTAGGAGGCTGAGGCTGAGGATGAAGAGGTCTGTGTCCCAGAGCTGCTGAGCCTGGGAACCTGCAGTCTCTGGCCAACCTGCGCCCTCGGGTAGCTGCACAAGGTGGGTGCCTGCCTGGACACGTGGGCCCCTCATTCATCCTCCCTTCAGATGGACACTCCTGAGCGCCCTCTGCTGGGCGGAGCTAGGGCCCTCAGAGGGACTGCTTTCAGGCATCTTGGAGTTGAGGTGGTGGGGCTGTGGAGGAACCTGTGGAGGCTTTGAGGTCACAGCTTGGTTGGCCAGAGAGAGGCCAGGGGCTGCAGAGGCCCATAAGGCACATTGGGGACATTGGGAGCAGTAAGACTTCCCAAGCGAGCAGACAAAGATTGGACATGAGTTGGGAGGGGATGAGGGTAGGAGGTGGCGCAGTAGTAAAGAATCTGCCTGCCAATGTGGGAGACACAAGAGACGTGGGTTCGACCCCTAGGTTGGGATGATCCCCTGGAGGAGGAAATGGTAACCCATGCCAGTATTCTTGCCTGGAGAATTCCATGGACAGAGGAATCTGGCAGGCTACTGGTTACAGAGTCGGACACCATTGAGTGACTGAACACACATGCACGAGGGTAGGAGGCAGTTTCCAGTGACCCAACTCGCCAGGCCTCAGAGCACTTTCAGCTTGCTCCAGAGGCCAGCGAGGGGCCCGGGGAGCATGGGGACCGTGGACCCACTGTACCCATGGGAGGGGCTGTTGCATCTACGTGGATGATGGAGTTGGGAGGCAGGTACCTGGGCCAACATTTGGCTCTGAGTCTCTCTGGAAAGGTCCTGACACACTAGGAAGTGACACACGGCACGGCCTGGATTCGGGGGTGGCTGAACGAGGGCCTTAGGGTGAAGACTTCTAGGCGCTGGGGGACCCTGGTCCCCTGGAGATGCAGGAAAGGGTGAGCCTCGGGCCATATTCCCAAAGGTGTCTAGGGCCTTGGAGGTGCAGGAAAAGGTGAGAGTGCCTGGGTTTTCTCATCAGTGGTAACTGTGTCCCACTTTTGGGGTCGTGTAGAAATCAGTGTGACTTTGGAACCGAGCCTGGCTAGAGTTGGGCTCAGTCAGCTTACCAGCCTAGCCTCGCCTTCTCTATCTGTACAGTGGGCCCTTGACCCACCTCCTCCCCAGGTTCTTGAGAGGGCCCCAGGCAGCCAGCCACAGGCTTGGTGGCTGGAGGGATGTCAACTGCTGGCCAACGTTTCTCAAGCCCCCTCCCTCTCTCCCCATCCCTCTGTGAATTCTCACAAGAACTCCAAAGGCAGACTGTCATGACACCCACTTTAAGGACTAGAAAAGTGAGATACTTAGAGGGTCGGTCTTGGAGCTTCCTCAGCAGTCCTGTGGTTAGGACTGTGCTCAGTGCAGGGGGCATGGATTTGATCCCTGGTGAGGGAACTAAAGTCCCACATGTTGCATGTCATACCCAAAAGGCTCCCCCAAAAGGCTGAATCTTCCCCAGGGTCACCCAGCTGTGGATCCAAGGCTTCTGGCTGAGAAGTGTGTGTCGGGGGAGCTTATGGGGGTCTGGAGCCCCCAGGGTTCCCTAATGGTCCCACAGCTCGTGTTCAGTGTCAGCTGCCTCAGTAGGGGCCTGGGGGCCTGGAGATGGTGGCAGCGTGGTCACCTGGCCGGAGTTACCTGGGCCTCAGCTGCAACCCCATCAAGAACACTGGAGCCCTGAAGCCCCTTGAGAGCCCGAGGATGGAGGGCAGGCAGTCCGGCTCCTGGATGTCCAGGTGGGATAGGTCCTAAGGGCACTAGATCTCCCTACTGCCCTTCCCAGGAGAAGCAGAAGGGCCTTCGGAACCTGGAAGTGTTCAACTTCGAGGAGACACAGCGGCCACACTAACGGGAGCAGGTGTTTGAGCCGATACCCCAGCTAGGCTTTACCTGGATGGCTTCCATGTTGAGGACCTTGCTTGGCTCTGAGACTGAGAGATGAAGATTCTGAGGAGGACTCGGGGAGGACAGGAAAGGAGAAAAGAGGAAGACAGGAGGCTGCTGCTGGGTGAGGGGTGGGGCCCGGGGACTTCCCCCCAGGGGGTGACCAGTGTCTTGTTGGTGGCAGACAGAGGACAACCCTGATAACGTGGAAGATGGAGGAGGTAAGGGATGAAACGGGGTGGGGTGGGGCTAGGAGTCGCTGGGTTCTTGCTCACAGGATGTCTAGGTTCCCCAGGAGGAAGAGGAGAGGAATGGTGAGTGTGGCCCTGATAGGAAGAGTGGAAGATGTGCAAGATGGGGCCCTGTGGGCTACTAGGAGGACAGGATCTTCATCCAGAGAGCTGAGAGGAGCGATAGGGGTACTAGGCATGGGAAGGGGCACGATTGGAAGAGACTTGTTTCCAGGGGTCTTCAGACTGGATGGAAGTGGGGGCGGGGGGTGGAGGACTGCTTCTGGTGCCCAGGACCAAGCAAGATGAGGTCTGGGCTAGGGGGCCACAGGGCTGGAAGGGAGAAAGATGTAGCAGGTAAAGCCAGGCCCAGAGGGATGGGGCTTCCATACCCTGGAGGTTCGACCCTCAGGGTTCTGGTGACAGCAGCTGTGGGACCAGATTTTGAACCCTGGCCCCCACCTGACTCCCAGGAAGAAAAGGAAGGAGAGAACCTATATGGGGGAGAGGAGGAGGGAGGGAGCCAGGCTCTGGAGGACTGGCCAACACCCAGCCTCATCCTCAGGGCTGGAGATAAAAGGGGAGATGGGCAGCCCACAGTGACAGTCCAGAGGACAGGGAGGGAGAGTGGCTCTGAGGCCTAAGCCCCAGCCTGCCACACAGCGTCCAGCCCGGGTGACCTGGCACCACTTTTGCCAGGACTGCTCTGTCACCTCCCTGAGGGTTGGCACAGGCCTCAGGATCTGGGGGGTTCTGGCTGGGTGCTCCTGGGACTTTTCAAATAAAACTGGCAAGTGCCATCTCATCTGGTTTCTGGAAGTGGTAGGACAGAAGGGAAGGTCACCAACAGCTGTCCCAGGGTTGAGGTGACAGGGGAGGCGGGACACAGGTGGGCAGTGAGGGGGGACCTGCCTCCTCCCAAGGTGGCGGTGCCCCAGGACTGCAGTGGAGGAGCAAGGGACCCAGACACACGGCACATCTACAGCTGGCTCATCTGCCTCTTTTATTGCCCCCCACCCCTGCCATCTCAGGCTTTCCCTAAAACGACACCATTACCCACAGCCCGCTCCCTACGCGGCGGCGTTCAGAGCGGCGAGAAAACAGGACACTCCCCCTCAGACAGCAGCGGCGATGCCTTGGGTGCCAGCGGGGCCGGGTCTGGGTGGCAGAGGAGAGAGCGCCTGAGCCTCAGCCCCGGTCCTCGCCTCAGGACCCCCCACCCTTCCCACCCGCGCGCTCCCCCTGGCCTTACCCGCCGGCGCGTCGGGGCGCGGCTGCCCGGGCGCCGGGGCCGCGGGGCCGCCGGGGCGGTGGTCCTCCAAGTGTAGGGTCATGGCGGGCCGCGAGGCCGTGGAGAAGGCGCACTGCATGCATGAGTAGCGGCCGCGCGTGTGCTCCCACACGATGCGGCTGGGAGCCGCGTGCCCTGCGGGCAGGCAGGACCCGGTCAGCCCCGGCCCTGGGCGAGGGCGGGTCGGACCTTTCCCAGCCTCCCCATCAGCTCCCGGGAGTGGGGGCGTGGGGCGGGGGGCGCTGGCCTGGCCGATCCGTTTCTCCCGATTGTTTCCCCAAGTGTCTGGGGGCACTAAACTTGACTTATCCGCGTCCCCTCCTCCCATCCTCTGAACCCATGTGGGAGGGAAGGGCTCCGGATCCGGGCGCGAGTTTTACACGGAAACGCCGGCGCAGATGAAGGAGCAGGGGCCGCAATTTTAAAGGCAAAATCCTGTATTTCGGGGGAGACATTTCTGGGCACCTGGAAAGGGGGTGGGTATCCCCCAGGTCCCGCCGGGCGCAGGAAAGAAATCCCCTCCACCCTCCCTGGTGGTCACCTGCACGCACCTGAGGGCGCGTCGGAGCCGCCCTGGGGTCTTCGCGGGCTGCCGCCTGCACCTGCGGTCAACGGGCGGGTCAAGGTCAGAAGCCAGAGTGAGCCCAGCCCACCCTGAAGGCGGCCCCGATAGCCCACACTCACCTTGGCTCTTTTTCCAGACGGCGGCGCTGGAGGCAGGAGGCCCCGGAGCGGCGGCCAGAAAGGGGCGCAGGCGTGGGGGACTTAGGCCAAAAGGCGCGGGGTTCAGGTAGGGCAGAAAGGGCCCGGTGGGGGCAGGGGCAGGGGTCGTGAACGGCTCGAGCAGCGGGTACGGCAGGCCAGGCGCCGGCGCAGGGTCGGACTCCGGGGGGCGCTCGGACGCGGGCGACTCCCTGTCCAGGGCCGGGGGTGGCGGCGGCGGGGCTGGGCTCTGCGCATGCTCGGCGCAAACATGCAGATGCTTGAAGAGCGAGCGGTGAGTGCGGAAGCGCAGCAGGCAGTTCTCACACCTGGGGGGCAGCACAGGGCTGGGCTGGGTCTCCCAGGGGACCCAGGGAGGGGCCTATCCGCGGTAACCTGGAGAGCCGCCGCTCCAGGGTGGTCAAGGACCCTGGGCCCAAATAACCTGACTCCCCCACCTGCGGGGGAGGAGTTTGCCCTAAGCGGCCGCCCACAGTGGTCGCGACCCTTCCGGACTTCTCCAGGTCGGAACCCTGGGAAGAGGAAGGAAGTCTCAATTTTGACTTAGGTTATCAGTTTTCCTCTTGGGAAGTAGAGGACTGGGCGGAGTCGTGCCATGTATGTCCCCCTCTACACACATACTCCCTCCCAAGCCCCGCCCTCGGGGTCCCTGGAATTGGCTCTAGGGACCAGTCTCTTCTGGGCAGGTAAGGGCAAGGCTGGCCCTAGATCACGTCCTCTTCCTGATTCAACCCCCTCGGAAAAGGAAGGGAGAAAAGCCAGGACCCCAGGTAGTAGCTGTCAAAATCGGTGGTCAGGGGGAGCTGCCTGGTCCCCCACACCAGCAGAGGTCACGGTGGACCAGGTCTCACTTGAAGTAGCGGTTGGGTTTGTAGTGCAGCTTGCCGTGGGCCACCAGTTCCTGCATGTTGGGGAAGGTCTCGGTGCAGCTCAGGGCGGAACAGCGGAAGAGCTTGCCTGGCGGCACAGGGATGAATGACAGAGGAGTGGAGTTGGGTGGCCAGGATTGGCCGGGAGGCTCGGCCCGCCTCCCACCCTAACCTGCCTCCCCACCATCTACCCTGGCCCTACCTTCCAGGGACTGTGTGGGTGGGCAGTGGGTACGCAGATGCTGTGCCAGGTCTCGAACGCTGGGGAAACTGAGGCAGCAGCCTGGGCTGGAGCACGGTATCTGCTTCCCTGAAGGATGCACAGAAGCAGGGGGAGGGTCACCATCCCTTCGTCATCCACGTTGTCCAGGGCTCTGCCCCAGAGAGGCATTTATGGGGCTGCAACTACCCTGCAACTACTAACTATGGTTTCTTACTGAGGCCTTTACCTTCTGCCTCCCCCACCAGAAAATAGCGGCTGAGTTTCCCTGGCTCTTCGTTGGAACCACAGCCTGGCACACAATGGGGCTCAGCAAGTGGTGATTCCCTCTAGGTGGGCCCCCAGTCTGGAGATACTCAGTAGTCTGCATTTCTATTGTTCCAGGCCTGTGATCCCCCAGAAGGTCCCATCACGTGTCACCTGGTGGTGGGCGTCGTCTGGGAGGCCGCAGGTCCTCACTGGTCCCGGAGACAGTGCTGGTTGGGCCAAGGGTGTGTCCAGGTCCGGAATGGCCACTGTCTGGGGCTGGGGAGGCACCCTGCTGGGTCCCTCCGGTGGGCCCTCCACGTTCCCACACTGGGGGTGTGGTTGCCCGGTCAGGGCCCGGCTCCTCCTCCATAGAAGAGGATTTGTCTATAGCAGCCAGAACTGGGGACACCCCCTTGTCGGTCTCACTGGAGCTGGGCTCTGCAGTAGCCGGCATGTCCAGGCTGGGCCCCGAGGGTTCCTCATTCTGGTGGAAGGAAGAGGTGGGGAGAACCCCCTGGGCCCAGGTCTGCCTGTGCCAGCTAGAGGAATCCCTTCACCCCTCCATAACCATTGGGTGTTTCTGAAACAGCGAATGCCCCGGAGACATCACCCAGTCGGCCCCCATCATAAGGAGAGGCAGTGGGTGAGGGGGTTGAACGTCTGCCTCCAGTGTCCCCGTCCTTTGGAAGAGAGTTGGGAGGTGTGCCAAATGTAGAAGGGGGTACCTTTCCAGGAAGCCCCTATATGAAATAAGCATGCTCTGATCCTAACTTGGAAAGCTGAGGGGCCCCTCCACTACAAGGCTGGGGCGTGGCCCAGAGGGAGTGGGCGGTGCAAAGGCGGGGCTCTGAACAGGGCGCGGCTAGGAAGATTCTGGAGGGCCAGAAGTGGCCAAGTGGGTGTTTGAGAACGGAGATATAGCTACCAGAGGGGTTCGAGCTGTGCAGGCGAACTGGAGGTGTTGGGACCCCAAACATATAAAGACCAGGGGGCGGTGCCTGAGCCCTGTAGGCGTGGCCCAGTCGAAGCCAGGACCGGAAGTAGGGGGTAGGGTGCTCCCTGAGTGACAGCGGCGGGCGACTGCCCGGATGTGGAGGCGGGGTCGGCAGGAGGCTTAGAAGGCCGCTCCCCGCCAGTCCCTGCTTGTTCGCCGCGTCCGCATCCCCGGTGTCGCGCTCACCATCCTCAGCTTGGTTCAGCCTCTTGTTCCCGCGGCTTCAGCGGCTCCAACTAAGGCTGCGGCGACTCCTTCGGTGGCCGCGGGCTCGCGCTCACGTCGGCGCCATTTTTTCGGCTCCTAGGTCTCGCGAGAACGGGGGCGGGGTACGCGCACTGTGCTCAGCCAGGAGGCGGGGCCTGAGATCCAGGATTCTCCCGAACCGCTATGCCCAGAGGGAGAAGGCAATGGCACCCCACTCCAGTACTCTTGCCTGGAAAATCCCATGGATGGAGGAACCTGGTAGGCTGCAGTCCATGGGGTCGTGAAGAGTCGGACACGACTGAGCGACTTCACTTTCACTTTTCACTTTCATGCATAGGAGAAGGAAATGGCAACCCACTCCAGTGTTCTTGCCTGGAGAATCCCAGGGACTGGGGAGCCTGGTGGGCTGCCGTCTCTGGGGTCGCACAGAGTCGGACACGACTGAAGCGACTTAGCAGCAGCAGCAGCAGCTATGCCCAGAAAATGTGTGCAGGGATCTAGGATTAAAATTTTCCCGGGCCTTTGTGTTCTCCTGTGCAAAATGAGCATCTTCATTTTCTCCCGTCCCGTCACCATATCTCGAAGGAGGATAAACAGCAGTTCTCAAGTTTTGAGAAGGTCATGTTTAGAGGGCTGCGTCTTTGGAGGGAAATTGCCACAGACTTCAACATTTTCAATGCACTTAGTCCGGAAGTTGGACTGGATCTGTTGAGATAGCCAAGGGCGGGAAACAAGTTCACTATCCTTCCTCAGGACACCCGGAACGTGCGTAGCCTAAAGATGGAGCAGTGTGTGTTTTCAGGAGGATAGGTGGAGAGCCCTGGCATGAAATGAGTCACCTATCCAACTTACGTTCCTTGAGTGCCTACTTTGTGCTAGGCTCTGGGGATCCAGAGATGAACAGGACAGGCCAACATTCCTGCTCTCAGGGGGCACTCAAGTTTTAAAATGGGGAAACAGACAATGAATCAACAAATGCGGGAAATGATCTTATGGTTATATTAAGTGCCATAAAGGAAAAAGGGCTTCCCAGGTGGCGCTAGTGGTAAAGAACCCGCCTGTCAATGCTGAGATGTAAGAGACGCTGGTTTGATCCCCTGGCCAGGAAGATCCCCTGGAGGAGGAAATGGCAACCCGCTCCAGTATTCTTGCTGGGGAGAATCCCATGGACAGAGGAGCCTAGCAGGCTACAGTCCATGGGGTTGCAGAGAGTCACTGGTGACTGACTGGCTGAGCACAATAGAGGGGGGAAAAAAGCCCAGAAGGATGTGATGGTCATGGGCCAGGGAAGTTTCTCTGTGAGATGACTTCTGAGCTGTTGCCTGATTGTCAGAAGGGAGTTACCCAATGGAAGTTCAGGCGGCCACATCGCTGTGGGAAGAAAGAATAGCTGGTGCAAGTGGCCTGAGTTGGGGAGGGACAAGCTTATCTTTTTCAAGAAACAGTGAAGTGATCAGCTCACTGCTGGAGCCAGGTGGAGGCAGGGAGTGAATATCAGAAGGTAGACATGGTTCAAGAAAGGTCATTCAGGGACCTAGTAAACCGTGGAAAGAGAGGTGTGTGGTCTCTATTCTAGCTGATGAATTTTTAGCAGGGGGAGGTACACCATCTGATTGCTGGGTGTCCTTTGGAGGATGCATCATTGTTGGGACAGTAAAGTGGATCTTTGCTGTAAGATCTCTGGAATACATTATTCAAGCATTTGAGAGTTCTAGGCAAGTGTTGGCTTTATATACAATGTATTTCCGTCTATGTACATAAGATGTGCGTGTGAGCGCTTAGTGGCTCAGTCATGTCCAACTCTTTTCGACCCCATGGACTGTAGCCTGCCAGACTCCTCTGACCATGGAATTTTGCAGGCCAGGATGCTGGAGGGGGTTGCCATTTTCTACTCCGTTAATATGTACCTATCTGCTTTTATATGCCAAGAATATCATTGGGAGGAGACATCAACAAACTAGGGTGGAGGGGGAACAGACAGGAATTTTGCAGTGAGAGGGAAGACAGATTTTTCACACTTTTGGGCTGTCTGAATTTTAAAAAACAATTTTCTTTTGATTATCATTAATATGGTTAAAAACTCATTAAAAAATCCTTTTTAGGAAGGGTGGAGGTGTGTGTGTGTGCATGTGTGCGTGTGTGCGTGTGCAGGGGAGGTTGGTGCAATCTGGGCAAGGGTGGAGTGAGGTCTCAGAAAGGACAGAGAACCAAGAAAGGGAGAGGAGGGGCCCGATTTAAGAAACTTTGTAACAGAGTCAACAGGATGTTGCTGAATGGGCGGGGCTGAGATGATTGAGGTTTGCAGTCTGAAGATGCTATAACCTAGATATGAGATGCTGTCTGCTAGAAGATGTCAAACCTACTCTCCTCTTCATCCCCAGTGAATAGCCCTACTTCCTGAAAACGTGGTGATGGTTATTGCAGTAGGGCCTCAGGGCTATACCCCTTACTGGGAAGAGGGGCAGCCTGCATGGTGAGTTCTAAGGCAGAGAGGAGACAGAAGCCTTCATTCCCCTTCAATACCAGGAAATGCCCAACTGATGGTGTTGTGGCTCACACAGTCCTCCCACAGTCTGTCCCCCAATCTAACTGTTGCTGAGAGACAGGCACAGTGGTAGCTGGGCAGTGGAGGGGCAAAAATCATAGATGGAGGGAACCAGGGACATTCAAGAGATTGTAAAGTGTGAAAGTGAAAGTCACTCAGTCGTGCCTGACTCTTTGCGACCCCGTGGACTATAGCCCATCAGCCTCCTCTGTCCATGGGTTTCTCCAGGTAAGAATACTGGAATGGGTTGCCATTCCCTTCTACAAGGGTTCTTCCTGACCCCGGGATCAAACTTGGGTCTCCTGCATTGCAAGCAGATTCTTTACTGTCTGAGCCACCAGGGAAGCCCCCAGTTCAAGAGACAGGTTAAATGTTTGTGTAATGATAGACTAATAACAGGGCTGTTGAGGCACAATTGCACAATTGGGATTTTTTTTTTTCTCCAGCCACACTCAGCTTTCCAGGTAGATCTGGATCCTGAAGAAGGCTCTTCTGACCAGTTTTTCTTCGATACCTATCTCCCATCCTCCAGGTGGGTAGGTGTCTTCCATCTGGAGTCCTTCCGTTACAGCGTAGATCACTCTGTGTAGTATTCACCATCAAGATCTGTTGACCCTTTCATCCTTCTTGGCTCCTCCAGCAACGCCTACACTCTCTCTGCACTCCTGTCCCCTGCTCTAGCCCCAGTCCCTTCTCTGGCTCAGTCCTGACCTCACTTATCTGGTTCCATCTCTCCCAGACGGACTGCTCTTTGTGGAGCTGAGCACAGAGGGGGTGTTCATCCTTAGGCTCAGATCCAAGGATTCACCTGCATGGATGGGGAGGTTTGAAAGGCTCAGACTCCAGCACTGGTTTTGGGACAGCTGGAAGGGGTGGACAGGTAGCCAGGCCGACCCCTCCTTCACCATGACATAAGTGCAGAAAGCCCTCAAATGTCAGAACCGGTCCATACTCCAGGTGAGTGACAGCTAAGGAAAGAGACGTGGGGTGGGGGCAGGGTCCAGGGATGACTCTGAGTGGATTATGGGGGGGACATGTGGGACCTGCCTCCTTCCTCAGGGTCCCAGCTGGGTTTGGTATTGGGGAGGTGTGTAGATTCAAAAGCTGACAGGGCCCACCAGAACATTTTCTGCAGGAGAGCTGGCATGAAGCTTCTGGAAGCCAGCAAGTGAGACAAACTCAAGCTTTGTGAGGGACGGGAGTGTATCCGAGTTCAAGACTTGGCTCTGTGGAATCTTAGGTGAGTGACTAAACCTCCCTGAGCCTCCATTTTTCCATCTGTAAGACGGGGTTGTTTGCTGATCCTACCTAACAGAGTTATGAGAAGGCAGTCCTTGTTGGTACTCAGTAAGTTAATTCATATTTTCATTCAGCAAACATTTATGAGAGGAGGGAAGTCAAGCTTGTCAAGGTCCCCCCAAATGTGCTTGGCTCTTTGCCCCTGGGACACAGCTCATATCCTACTCACAAGGCAGCTGTGAGGTAGGTCGTGTTAGCCCTGTTTCACACAGGAGGAAACAGGTGTGACTTGCGGGAGGCCAGGGTCCAGGGCGGGGGGACAGGGGCTCCAGTGGTGACCCCTAGACCCAGGGCCTGGGTTAGGCCGGGCTGGAGGTCACAGAACTGGACCTTCTGGCCAATGTAGCCGAGGGAAACGAGACCCATGTTGCAGGATCCAGGTAGGCAGGTGGGAGGGCAGGGTCCCAGGCCCCTGCCCCACTCAGATCTTCTCCACATAGTTTCCGGGGAAGAGGCCCTCCTGGCCATGCAGCCGGCCTTTCCACCAACCTGACGAATCTGTGGGAGAGGAGAAGATATAATCCCATGCCCAGCTCGCCCCAGAGAAAGCCTTCATGCTGGCTCTGTGTCTGTCTTGTCTCCACTGGCCCAGCATAGGGCAGAGACTGTCTTCTCTAAGACAGAAAGAAGGGATGGAGCTGCACGTGCGTTTGCCTTGCCCCTGGCTCACACTTTCATTTTTCTAGACCATCCACTGGTGCTACTCCCTCATCCTTCTCATATAGGTCCATCCCCATGATCCCCACGGGGGACCCAGGAATAACTCCTAAGATATTCCCCACCCACCTGCAGAGGGTGCTGTTGAAGCTCCTCTAGGTGCAACCTAGGGGCAAAGTAGGAGGTGGCCTGGGCCATCCAGACAAGGCCCATTTCCAACTCATAAGGTAGGTCTGTTAGTGGCCCTAGTGCTTGACAGGTGGGGAAAATGAGGCTGGGGTTTTGGGTGTGATACAGTCAGGCCAGGCTCCCAGGGTTGCTTAGGAGGTGACCTCCAGACCTTGGAGATGTCCTTCTGTTTCTGCCCTGGCACACACACCTTCCATAAGGATCTCGATGACCTCGTTCACATTGAAGCTCAGCTCATCCACGTCTTGGCCGACATACTGATACAGTGCCCGGCACCTGGGGCCATGGATCCGTGGCTGGGGCTTAGGTCGGCCTACACCAGGCACAGGTCGCTGTCCCACGCTGCGCTTCCTCTGCATGCTGTGGGCACATGAGGGCATTCATCACAGCCCCAGATACTCCCCATCCCATTCCTGGGGCTGTCCTTCCACACCACCTACCCAGCCACGCCCTGGTCAGGCACATTGAGGAATTCTGTGTTGTGCTCCGAGGGGGGCCGTGCCCGTGGGCGTCTGCTGGCCCCCAAGGCTGAGGACGGAGGGCCCCGTGGTGGCCGCTGGGAGCCCCCTCCAGATGTGATCTCCATGGGCAAGGGGCCCCTTCTGGCAGAGGGAGGCACCCCATTGCGGTCCAGGCCTGCAGCAAGAGTAAGGATGGGAGCATTTGTCAGGGTGATGCTAGCAGGATTTGAGGAGGACTTAGCTCCAAGTTCCCTGAGGGAAGAGGCAGCTACTCTCAACCCTGTATGATAAGGACTGGCCTGGAGAAAGAGACCCTGGGGTTAGGAAGGCATAGATTGACACTCTGCCAGGGGTAAGATTTTCCCCCACCTACTTCTGTAGAAGGGCTTTTGTGGGTGGGTCTTAGGATGAATAGGAGTTCATATGGAATAGGAGTTTGGGAGACAGGCAGAGCAAACAGCTCAAGCAAAGGCCTGGAGGGAAGACAAAATTTGGTAAATTGGCAAAATAAGATGTAGCTTGCATGACAGGAGTTTAAGATGGCAGGAGAGAAGAGGTCAGTGGTTAGCTGGGGTCAGAATCTGAAGGGTTTTTGAATACCAAACTATGCTTAGCCTTTATTCTATGGGAGATGGGGACTATAGAGAGTTCTGGACAAGAAAGAAGAGAGTGGTCCACTGTTTGTAAGATCCCGTTGACAGGAGGTCTGTCTTAGGCAAGGAAGACATTTAGTGGCGGGTGTCTCTTCACCTCTGGGGGGCCCAGGAGCTGCCCGGGTAGCAGTCTGGCCTGGCCTTCTAGATTTTCCCTGGGCCATCCCCTTCCGTGTAGGCTCTGAAAGGGAAAGGAGAAAAGATATAGGGATTTGAGTGGTGGCCACACTAGATTCTTGGCCCCACCCCCAAGTCCGGTTTACTCCGGGCCCCGCCCCCTAACTCACTGGCTCTCTCATCAGGACAGAGCCCCTTAATTACTGGAATACTGATTGAGGGAGTGAAAGTCGCTCAGTCGTCTCCGACTCTTTGCGACCCCGTAGACTATACAGTCCATGGAATTCTCCAGGGCAGAATACTGGAGTGGGTAGCCTTTCCCTTCTCCAGGGGATCTTCCCAACCCAGGGATCGAACCCAGGTCTCCCTCATTGCAGGCGGATTCTTTACCAGCTGAGCTATCTGGGAAGCCCCAATAATTGGCTCCGCCTCCCCAGGACCCACCCCTCGTTGGCTTTTGGGACCGCCCTCTCCAAAGATCTTCCCATTCAGCAACTGACACACGTGTCTACTCTATGGCCACGCCCCTCCATAGTTCTCGCTCACTTATTGGTCACCTCTCTAGCCCTGCCCTCTTCGTGGCCTCGTCCATTACCCACTTTTGACCTCCCTCACTGGCTCCGCCCCACGGTTTTGATTGGTCCCTGTCTCTGATCCCACCCCCTACAGGGCCAGCCTCTTGTGCTCCAATCTCCTGGTTCTGCGCAGACTCACTGGAGCTTTTGGGCAGTCCGTCACCCACGCTGACTGTGAGGGCCTTGCCGCTAGCCTTGAGCACCGCCACGTCGCCGGAACCACGCGAGAAAGTGACGCTTCGGGTGCCACCTCCGCCCCAGCCCTCCTTCTTCACCCGGAACTGTAGTCTGTGAGGAGAGGAGGAAGCTGTGGTTTTCCCCACCCGCCAAGCAGGGGTCACCTCCTCATCCCATCCTTGCGGACCCGGGCTGAGATGGGAGGGGACAAGGCAAGGGCGCATATCGGTCAGTCTGGGAAGAGGGAGAGGGGGCGTTGTGCCAAGCCAAGCCAGAGGATGGTACGGAGGTGGGGGTCGTACGTGTCGCTGAAGGTGAGGGCCAGGGGCCTCCGCACCGCCTCCTCGAAGCGCTTGCACAGGAGGCTGACGAACTCAGTCTTGAAGATGCTTTCCAAGAAACTGTCGGCCGCGTCTTCTTGGAGGATGAAGAAGTCATCCTGCCGCGTGCTGGGGGAGGGGCGGGAGGAAAAGCAGGTGAGAGTGACAGGTGAGGCTGGCAGAAGGGCTGATATTTGAGATGCAACAGGGGAGGGGCAAATGAGGGGTGACACAGATGGGGGCAAACGGGAGAGGTGGCAAGGAGCTAGAAAAGGTGGTAATAGAGAAGAGTCGGGGAGGGGACCGGTGCTGTTGGCAAATGACCATGAATTTGAGGGCAAGTGAAGGTGACAGATAGGACCAAGAGAAAGTTGCAGGTATAGAAGGTAACATGTCCAGGGTGACAGATGGGGTGACAGGAGGGCAGCTGATGATGAAGGGTGCTAGTAGGGGGCCTCACCTGAGAGAAACTCCCCGGAGCGCCTGGATCTCCAGCTTCTTCTTCAGGACTTCACGCACCTGGCCCTTCTCAGGCCCCTTCTTCACCTTCTCCCGCCCGATCACATACACACACTTGGGTGTCAGGATCAAGTCCCTCTTGATGGGCTATGAGGATACAAGACCAGAGAGGCTGGTGCCAGGAGCCCGGGGCATGGGAAGCCTGGCCTCAGGGCATCAGCCCAGGTAGAGGGGTAGTGTCGGCAGGTCAGATGAAGGACAGGTCAGGGGAGGGTCCCTCTACATGAAGGTATATGAGTGGCTACTTTTTATAAGAAACAGGAAGTTAAATAAGGTTATGCTGGCTAGAAAGGAGTGTGGGGAATGAACAGGTACAGGATAGGTGAAGGTATGTTTGCTGGACATGAGTGTAAAGGCCTGATGAGAGTTTACCTGTACACAGATATATCCATGCTAGGTGAAGGTATGTTTAATTGAGAGGCCTGTCTAGACTGCGTGAGAGGATACTTAATGGATAGGTGTGTCTTGGATAAGTGAAGGTGGTCCTATGGTCAGAGCTGAACAAGGTAAACTTGCAATTCTGGACAGATGTGTCTGACCTGGTGAGGATATATCTGATGGACAAGTGTGTCTGGGCTATATATAAGGATATATCTGATACAGCCATATCTACATTAGTTGAGCCTATGTCCATGGGCAGATGTGTTTGGGCAAGGTGCAGGAGTACCTCTGGTGGGGCATGGGCAGGGTCCCGG
Source organism: Bos indicus x Bos taurus (assembly GCF_003369695.1). Taxonomy (NCBI): domain Eukaryota; kingdom Metazoa; phylum Chordata; class Mammalia; order Artiodactyla; family Bovidae; genus Bos; species Bos indicus x Bos taurus. The sequence goes on along the minus strand of NC_040082.1, from coordinate 93,406,941 downwards.
ATATGGCCGCCTGCTAGTACCTCACCTTGAAGCGTCGGTCATACTTGTTGACTGAGTCAGCAAAGTCCACGCGCTCTCTCTTGCCTAGGAACTGACGCAGCTCCGGCCGCTCCTCCAGCCCCAGGTAGTCCCCAACAAAGTTCCTATTGATGCTGTTGCGTCTCCGCTCCTTCTTGTTCAGCAGGATGTTGGAAGCTGTGGGGGCACAGGGTCAGGGGGGCAGAGGTCATGGTTTGGCTCCCCCAAGCCAATCCGTCCTCAGCCCCAGCTTCCCACCTGCAGCCTCTCACCTTCCTCCCGCATCTCCTCATACTTCCGGACTGCCACATGGCGCCGCCAGGCCTTCTGAATGGTGCGGGCAAAGCCATCGAACTTGCGCTCTCTCATCTCCTCTAGTAGGAAGAGCTGGAGAAGGAGGGCTGGTGGGTCCTGGAATCTACCCAGGGGGCACAGTTTCCAGTTTCCTCTGTGTTTCCACCCCACCCATGTGCTTTTGCTGACAGGCACCTGCATACATGCTTTTACGTTATGGACAAAAAATTTTGTCTTTTTCCAAATGACCAGACCCAGGAATCCCTCCCAATATGTAGCATAATTTCTGCATTAAATTACAACTGTAGATTTGCTTGCTGGGTTTAAATCCCAGCTCTGTCACTTACCACCTATGTGGTCTTGCCAGAAATGTTACAACATCATGACTTTTCACCCTTATTAAGCTATGGCCTACCATCCGTGGGAGGTCCATATCCATTTCAGAGATGTTAGAAATGTGAACCAATGTGCATCTTGGAAAACCAATAAAAGTACTGTAAATATGAAAATTGGACAGACAGGCCTGTTGAAGTGACTAGTGACCATGTGGTTGTACAGGATACAACCTGCACACCCATCCATGGCAGCCCCTGAAAGGAAGCCCTGATAGAAAAGCAGAGAAAATTTGAATTTTAAGAGTCTCCACCCAGACAGGATATAGAGAATAAATTATTAGAGCAAGTCACCTGGAATAATAACCAGCGACTATATCAGGGAAGGAACCTATGGGATAAAATATTACAAATCTACAGTAATAAAATTAAAAGATGCTTGCTCCTTGAAGGAAAGCTATGACAAATCTAGACAGCGTATTAAAAAGCAGAGACATCACTTTGCCAACAAAGGCCCGTATAGTCACAGCTATGGTTTTTCCCATAGTCATGTATGGATGTGGGAGTTGGACCATAAAGAAGGCTGAGCGTTGGAGAATTGATGCTTTCAAATTGTGGTGCTGGAGAAGACTCTTGAGGATCCCTTGGACAGTAAAGAGATCAAGCCAGTCAATCCTAAAGGAAATGAACCCTGAATATTCATTGGAAGGACTGATACTGAAGCTGAACCTCCAGTACTCTGGCCACCTGCTGCAAAATGTCATTGGAAAAGACCCTGATGCTGAGAAAGATTGAAGGCAAAAGGAGAAGGTGGCAGCAGAGGATGAGATGGTTAGATAGCATCACTGCCTTAATGCACGTGAATTTGAGCAAATTCTGGGAGATAGTGGAGGACAAGGGAGCCTGGCATGCTGTAGTCCGTGCGGTTGCAAACAGTAAGACACTGAACAACAATAACAGTAATTTAAAAAATGGAGTGTTGATCAAAGAATAGAACAACCTTGGACCACGACAGATAGTTGGAAAACACTGTAGTTCAAATGGAAATTTAGTGACAAAAAGGACAGTATGGTCAATCAGTGACGATGGGAAAATAATTGAAAATAAACTTGGGCTTTATTTAGAAAAAAATAATTAGCACTTCAGCCAGAGGGTTTTCTCAAATACACAAACATCACATCACTGCTGAAAGCCTGCCATTTTGATGACACTGATGGCTAATGTCTCCTAGAAACCCCAGACTTCCCTGGCAGGACTAAAAGAATTCTGCCGGTACTTGGTTCAAGCTCACTTTAAAAATACATAATATCTTGGAGGGCTTGTAGATCTGTGAGTATTGAACACTGGAGTATCTCCTGCCATGTCAGTAAACAAGGATTTCAGTCATCAGTGATTCTGGCTGTCCAAATGTAAATACCTGAGCCCTAAGGGCACTCAGGAAGGAGAATACCTGTGTGACCTGAGAGTCATCAGGCTGTAGCCATTCCCTACAGTGGGCACTGAGGGACTCTAGATATGAAAACACTGGATATTGGCCCCAGATAGCTGAGATGCGTATGAAAGGAGTGATTTCGGTGAGCCCAGACTCTGGCATCTTCCCATACATAGAAAAGTGCTAAATTCCTTCACTTGGGGTGTCTGGTTTTCTTTAATTCACAAAATACTTTTGACGTTCAGACTACCTGTTCTTTGTTGCAAACTTCTACGTAAACTGACCCCTCCCCCTAACTCCTTGGAGCAGTTTTCTCAGGGTCACTTGAGATTCTGTCTCCCGGGCTTAAGTCCTAAAAATTCCCACCGAGCAAGACATAACTCTCAACTTTTCGGTTGTGACTATTAAGTCAACAGTGTTCATAACTGATCATAAAAAGTAGGTTTTCTTTCTCACCAGAGGGAAAAAACAACCTGTTGCAGGTTGCAGGCGATTGAGGGGTATTTTGTCGTTGTTCAGTCGCTAAGTCTTGTCTGACGCTTTGTGACCCCATAGACTGCAGCACACCAGGCTCCTCTGTCTTCCACTATCTCCCAGAGAGTGCTCAAATTCATGCCTATCTAAGTATCTCATCCTCTGTTGTCCCCTCTTCCTCCTGCCCTCAATCTTTTCCAGCATCAGGGTCTTTTCCAACATCAGGGTCTTTTCCAATGAGTGGTATTTACATATTCTTTTATTTCTCAGACCAGTACTCTGTGGATCCAGGAGTTTGTGTGCAAATCTTGTGCAAGTAATGCCTGTATAGGGTGTCTGGAGGGCAGGTACATGCATTCTGTGGTTTGCTGAGGGAATGGCAGGTCTGAGTAAAGGGAGACCAGCCGTGCAGAACTAGGGGCAGACCAGTCAACCAGGACAAGTGTCTTCCAACCTTGTTATTTCTGCCCAGGAGAGAGGGTTTGGTTTCAGCTGGGGAAATAAAATCTTTCTTTCTCCACAGTATTAAAGGCATCTCTTTCCATGCTGCTAAGGGCAGGGGTGGGTGTGCTTAAGGTGGATGACACATACACCCCAGATCTGAGCTTGACTGCACTGAATATCGTTCTCCCCAAACTTAGGTGCACTTGGCGGGAACTTGTGAATGTGACTTTATGTGGAAAGAGGATCTTTGCAGAGGTAATCAAGATAACATGAGGTTAGACTTAGCAGCAGCAGCAGCAGCAGACTGGAATAGGGTGAATCCAAAATCCAATCTAACTGGTGTTCTTATAAGAAGGAGGGACTTCCCTGGTGGTCCAGTGGTTAAGAATCCATGGTTCCAATGCAAGGGGTGTGGGTTTGATCCCTGGCCAGGAAACTATGATCCCACATGCTCCATGGTGTGTCAAAAAAAAAGAGGGAAATTTGGACCCAGATACACGGAGAAGAAGGCCATGTGGTGCCAGAGGCAGAGACTATACACCAACAATATAGGTATGATATATCTGTATACCAAGGAATGGCAAGGATTGCTGACAACCACCAGAATTTAGGGAGAAACAAAGAAAGATTCTTCCCTGGCACCTTCAGAGGGCTCACAGCCCTTGATTTTGGATTTCTAGCTTCCAGAAATGGGCTTCCCAAGTGGCTCAAAGGTAAAGAATCTGCCTGCAATGCAGGAGACTCAGCTTTGATCCCTGGATTGGGAAGATCCCCTGGAGGAGGAAATGGCAACCCACTGCGGTATTCTTGCCTGGAGAATCCCATGGATAGAGGAGCCTGGTGGGCTACAGTCCATGGGGTAGCAAAGAGTTGGACATGACTGAGCATAAGCACAAGCCTCAGAAACGTTGAGAAAATAAATTTTTACTAGGTTAAGCCAGCCAGTTTGTGGTACTCTCTTACAGCATCCCCAGGAAGCTTGGGATAATGGGTCGCCAAATGTATTAAACATTTGATGCATTTTGAATTCATGATTACAAGAAACAAGACCCAACTCTAAATAAGTGCATCTGTAGTTGAGAAAAGCTCCAACTCCATTAATTAACTTAATTCTTTGATCAATTTTTGAGAAACCACAGTTTAACTGTTTCCATTTTACTAAAATTATTTTCATTAGGAATAGTTTTCTTTTTGTTTTTTTTTTTTCCTGTGCAAATTTTTAGTCTCTGTTTTTTTTCCTTATGAGACTTTCCCACCAGGGGCCTCCCCAGTGGTCCAGTGGTTAAGAGTCTACCTGCCAATGCAGGGGGTGTGGGTTTGATCCCTGGTTGGGGAACTAGGATCCGACATGCTGCAGCGTGGGGCCAAAAATTAAACAAAATAAAGTTTAAAAACTTTCCCACCAAGCTTTTACCTTTATGAGCTTCATTATTTCCAGCTAGTTCACCTTTCCCCCCTCAAAATGTGCAGAGCGCAATTTTGGTCAAAATTTGATTTTACCTCTATTGTCTTAGCCAGCGCTAGCATTCTTTTCATACTGCAGCCATAAAGTTAAAAGACACTTGCTCCTTGGAAGAAAAGCTATGACAAACCTAGACAGCATATTAAAAATCAGAGACATTACTTTGCTGCAAAGGTCCATATAGTCAAGGCTATGGTTCTTCCAGTAGTCATGTATGGATGTGAGAGTTGGACCATAAAGAAGGCTGAGCACCGAAGAATTGATGCTTTTGAATTGTGGTGTTGGAGAAGACTCTTGAGAGTCTCTTGGACTGCAAGGAGATCCAACCAGTCAATCCTAAAGGAAATCAGTCCTGGGTGTTCATTGGAAGGAATGATGTTGAAGCTGAAACTCCAGTACTGTGGCCACCTGATGGGAAGACCTGACTCATTGGAAAAGACCCTGATGCTGGGAAAGATTGGAGGCAGGAGGAGAAGGGGACAACAGAGGATGAGATAGTTGGATGGCATCACTGATTTCTATGGACATGAGTCTGAGCAAACTCTGGGAGTTGGTGATGGACAAGGAGGCCTGGTGTGCTGCAGTTCATGGGGTCACAAAGAATCAGACACAGCTGAACTGAACTGAGCATTCTTTTGTCTGTGTGTGTGTGTGTGTCAATTTTTATCTTTTCCTTTCAGAGTCACATATTCCAACTTGCCCGTAACCAGCAAGATGGATTCTCTTTCTCTCTCTCACCCTCCCGTTTTCCTCTTTTTTCCTACCCCTCCCTCTCTCTTCTCTTTCTTATGTGTTAACACTTAAATTCTTCCAGGTGCAGTTTTAGCCTCAGACAGTTTTGGTTTGTTCTGTTTACCGGAGTGGGTAGCCATTCCCTTCGACCCAGGGATCAAAGCCAGATCTCACTGCTTTGTAGGCAGATTCCTTACCATCTGAGCCACCAGAGCAGCCCAAGTTTCTATCACTAACAATATCTATCTTGAATGTGATTCTATAACTGTTTTTATTCTGTGGAGCAAAGTACATCCATAGTGAAAAGCTCTAGGAGGTAAAGGCCAACATATCTGGGGGATGAAGAATCTGGACCTTCCAAGAAAGAGACTGTTTTTGTAGCTATGGAATCTCTCTAAAGCCTCCACCCCACTGTGTTACGTTTTTGCTTTGCTGAGAGAACAGTTACTTGTAAGTTACAGTAACATTAAGGGAATCAGGCAGACAATCCCCTGGTTGTATTCATAAAGTCCTTGAGAGGCTATGGAGCAGGTGACGTGATTATGCACGTGATGGGCACACAGCTGGGCCTGGCCCACACCCCCAGCACACCTTGCCCCCGTGCTCCAGCTTCTCTGGAACCTAATTCCTTTGGAAGTCAGGTGAACCGGCCCAGTTCACTGAGATGGTCATCTCTCTGTGTACTTTCCAGTCCTCACACCAAAGCAGGTGGCCAGACAGGCCCTTAGGGGCTTCGTCACCTTGGTTTCTTTTTGTTATTCTTGTCACTGTTGCTTTTTTAAAAACTTGCCCCCTCCCAGCTTTATTGAGCTATAACTGACATACAGCACTGTGTAAGTTTAAAGTGTACACATATATGTTGATCTGATACACCTATTATGTTGCAAAATGATTACCACTATAGGTTAGCTAACCCTTCTGTCCTGTCACATAATTACCACATAATTACCATGTCTTTCTTGTGGCAAGACCACTGAAGATCTACTCCCTAAGCAAATTCCCAGTATTTAATGTGCTGTGCTTAGTCACTCAGGAGAAGGCAATGGCAACCCACTCCAGTACTCTTGCCTGGAAAATCCCACTGGTGGACGAGCCTGGTAGGCTGCAGTCCATGGGGTCGCTAAGAGTCGAACACGACTGAGCGACTTCACTTTCACTTTTTCACTTTCATGCATTGGAGAAGGAAATGGCAACCCACTCCAGTGTTCTTGCTTGGAGAATCCCAGGGACGGGGGAGCCTGGTGGGCTGCTGTCTCTGGGGTCGCACAGAGTCGGACACGACTGAAGCGACTTAGCAGCAGCAGCAGCTTAGTCACTCAGTCATGTACAACTCTTTGCGATGCCATGGACTATAGCCTGTCAGCCTCCTCTGTCCCTGAGGATTCTCCAGGCAAGAATACTGGAGTGGGTTGCTATGACCTCTTTCAGGGGATCTTCCCAACCCAGGGATCGAACCCAGGTCTCACACTGCAGGCAGATTCTTTACCGTCTGAGCCACCAGGGAAGCCCCCAGTATATAATACAGTACTGCCAGCCTTAATCACCACACTGCCCTGTACATTAGATCCCTAGAACTCGTTGCTTTTGTTCCTGAAAGTAGAGGCAGCATAAAGTTTCAGGTGCGTCCAGCCTTTTGATAAAAGGCTAGAAACTGATGACAGTGTGCTGGAAGGATTATTTCTATGTTGGAGGATGTGAAATGAGGTTTGTCTTATAACAAGAAAATTGCCACTTTGGGACTTCCCTGGCAGGCCAGTGGTTAAGACTCTGCACTTCCACTGCAGGGTGCCTGGGTTCGATCCCTGATCAGGGCACTAAGATTCTGCATGCTGTGTGGCATAGCCAAAGAACACATAAAAATAAACTAAGAAAATTGCCACTTTGACCTGAATCTCTGGTCCAGGTACTCATGAATGAAGGAATGAAATAAGAAAAGAGAGAGAAAACAGGACAAGAGGAAGGAAGGCAAAGGAAGGAATGAAGATGATAGAAGGAGATGGAGGAAAGAACAAAGAAAGGAAGGGACAAAAAGACATTCTGGTCCCTTCCAACGGGCTATCACCGCAGGTGGATGTGTGTTTCTCCAGCAGCTTCCTGGCCCCAAGGACCCTCTAGCTAATTTTTTTTTTTTTCCCCTGCCATGCCCATTGGTATGAAGGATCCTAGTTCCTCCCCTAGGGATCAAACCTGCACCCGCTGCATTGGAAGCTCAGCATCTTAACCACTGAACCACCAGGGAAGTCCCACTAACTTAGTTTTCCTGAGCACTGTGCCTCGGACTTCCCATTTTGTCTAATTCTTACGTTGATCCTGCAGGGTGACTAGGACTCTCTGCAATTTCCAAATGGAGAAACCGAGGCTTGAGGGTGGCGGGGAGGAAACGTGCCCAGGGCCACCCAGGCGCCTGAAGAACAGGACCATGCAAGTGATGCTGGTGTCTGTCTGTCTCTCCCACACACTTACGGACTCAGGATTCTTAACGAAGACCTTGGTGCTCCCCATCTGGTACTGGTCCGGCTCCATGTTGACTGCCCGCAGCAAGTGCTGGACCCCCTGACGCTCGTCCCCGCGCCAATACGGCCACGTCTCGGGGGTCAGAATGGCGTACCTGAGGCCGGGGCGGGGGAGGGTCTGAGCGGCTGGTGGGGCTGCGGGCAGGGTGGGCGGAGCGTCGGGTGGTGGTGGGGCGACTGGAGTTGGGGGGCGGGGGGCGGACGGGGGAACGGGGTGGGGCGGGCGGTGGGTGAGTGTGGCACAGATAGCTCACCTCTGCAGGAACTTGGCGAACTGGCGGCGGTAGGCAAAGCCCGCGCGGCGCACCCTGATGTTCTCCTTCAGGCCCAGGTACTCCACCTGGTGCTTGACCCTGGGGAGAGGGCAGCCTGAGTCCCCTGGTGGCGGCCTCACCGCTCCGGGGGTGTCTGGATTCATGCTGGGAGCAGTTTGGGGGGTGAGTTCTGAGGTCTAGGGAGGGGGTTCAGTGCTGGTCCAGGGGTCCACTTGGGAGTTAGTTCTGTGCACTGGGGGCCTGGCTTCTAGGGGGAGGGATCGGTGTTTGCTTCGTGGTCAGTTTTAGAATCAATTCTAGGGGTGGGTCCTGGGGTCTGGGGAATGAGGGGGACTGTATTATTAGTTCCACAGACAGTCTGGGATCCTCCCTGGAGACCTTGGTCAGTGCTAGGTGTAAATTTGTGCTGGTCCTAGGGGTTAGCCTGGGTGAGACCTGTGATGGATTCCATGACCCTGGGTGGGGGGGGGGAGGTTTGCGAGGGAGGGTCAGTCTTAGGGACAGGCAGTGTGGACTGGCTTAGATGGGGCGGGGGTGGGGTGGGGTCACCTGTTCTCCTCCCAGTCGCGGGGCCTCTTGGTCTCATTGGGCTTGATGCATCGGATGTAGTGGGGAGTGCATCTTTTCAGCGTGGACACCAGGTCATTGGCTTGTTTCTAAGGAGGGGAGAGAAGATGGGGGATGGGGGGCACAGATGCAACCCTCTGGCCCCTCTCTCTTCCCATTCTGAATACAGCCCCAAGAGACTGAGACATGCTGCACGGGAACGTGGAGGGTGGCACCTGATGGACTCAGGTATCCCTGGTCCCTGTGTGGCTCTGTTAGCACATACCACATGGGGTTGATATCATGTGTGTGTACCTGACCCTTGAACCCCTGCCGCACTCACTGCTTAGCCAGGCGCAGAGTAAGTGCTCAGCGAAGGTTTGTTGATGGAATAGCTGAGCACGTGGGAGCACACACTCCCTGGTTATTTCTGCCTGTCCTTTGGGGCACAGGTGTTTTAAAAGCAGAGAATCACACGTGTATGCCTGAGAGGTAGTCCTGCAGAGGAGACTAGAAAGGAAATCGTTCCAAGGGGGAAGACTGGAGGAGTGGTAGAGAGAGCCTGGCATGGATCACAGTTCTGCTGTGCGATCCAGGCCAGTGACTGCACCTCTCTGAGCCTTGGCCTCCCATCTGCCAGGTGGGACTAATCTCCTGTCTGTAAAGTGTCTCGTGTCTGCTGCCAGCACTGAGAAGTGCCCAATATACTGTTATTAAAGTATTATTATGATGGTACACCCATGTTCATAAAAGCACTCTTCACAATAGCCAAAAGGTAAAAACAGCCCAAGTGTCCATCGGTGGAGGAATGCATAAGAAAATATCCATTATATCTATGGTATATTATTCAGCCTTAAAAAGGGAGGAAATTCTGACACATGTGTGAACCTTGAAGATATTATGCTCAGGGAAATAAACCAGCCACATAAGTGTCCAATTCCACTTATAGGAAATCCCCAGAAGAGTTATACCCATAGAGACAGAAAGCAAGATGGCAGGTGCAAGGGGCTGGGGAAGAGGATGGGGAATTAGTGATTAATGGGGACAAAGTTTCAGTTTGGGAAGGTGAGAAAGTTCTGGAGATCGATGGTTGTTATGGTTGCATAAGAATGTGAATGTCCTTCATGCCGCTGAGATGTACACTTAAAAATGGTTAAGGCTCAGAAGGTAAAGAATCCTCCGGACAATGTAGGAGGTGCGGGTTCAATCCCTGGGTCAGGAAGATTGCCTGGAGAAGGGAATGGTGACCCACTCCAGTATTCTTGCCTGGAGAAGAATCCCATGGACAGGGGAGCCTGGCTGGTGACAGTCCATGGGATCCCAAAGAATTGAACACAACTGAGTGACTAACACTTTGACTTTTTGTATATTTTACCATAACGAAGAAGAAAGTGACAAATGACCAAAAGACCAAAAAAAAAAAAAAAAAAATCATTAGGATGATGGCTCATGTATGGATTTAGGGGGTTAGGAGGACATTAAGGAAGCTGGTCCAAGCTCCCCAACCCCAGCACTGGAAGAAGCCCTTGTTGAATAGGAGATGCCAGAGGGAGGGGCAGAGGCTCTGCGATGGGGAGAGATGGACACAGGAATGGTAGAACTGGGCCTGTCCCTCCCCATGTCCACCTTGATCTTGGAACCGGCAGTGCTGGGGCGGCCCTTCTTTTCCACGTCCAGCTTCTCGGGAAAGAGCATCCGGAGGAAGGCCCTGGGTGGGGGAAGAGAAGGAGTTTGGAGGTGTAGGTGAACCTTGGGTGCCTTCCTGGAGGTGGGGCTGTTGAGGTGTCTGGGACCCAGAGATCATGCTGTACATGTGCGGTTCTCCCTGAAGGTTGGTGGGTGTGATGATGAGAACCAGAGGGTGGGTTTCATCCTTTTGGTTCCTTGATTTATTTGTACTGTTACTTTTCCCTCCGTGACTGTGCATGACTTGGGTAGCAAGTAAAAGAAGACAGTTTGACTAAGTGATGTGGCATCTCTGGCATCATAGGTAGGTCCCCTTGGAGGAAATGTCTTACAGGCAGGGGCTTGCACATGCGTGCGGGGAAATAAAGACAAGGACCTTGATGCTCCAGCCCCGTGGGTGATACCCACAGATGGGCACAACCTCAGTGTCCATCAACAGGGGATTGGTTAAATTCACTTTGGTGAACCTGAGCAGGACCCTTGAGGGGAACTTCCCAAAGACAGACAATTCCTCCTCCTTCCCATGTCCCCCGCCTATTTTCTGTTTGAAAGTTTTAGCCTCCTAGGCCTTCTCTGAAATCCAAAGGGCAAATTTAATCAGAAAAGTGAGAAAATAAAGAAACAAAGGAAAGCAGTCAAGCAGGAAAAAATAATGATAGTTTAGCTGTAAAAGAAAGTTGAAGACTTTCAATTCTTCCTCAGTGGGTGTAGAGGGCTTCCTTGGTGGCTCATGGGTAAGGAATCCTCCTGCCAGTGTAGGAGATGAGGGTTCAAGGGTTCAATCTCTGGATTGGGAAATTCCCTGGAGAGAGAAAAAAAATGACAACCCACTCCAATATTCTTGCCTGGGAAATCCCATGGACAGAGGAGGCTGAGGGGTTACAGTTCCACGGGGTCGCAAAGAGTTGGACGCGACTTGGCAACCAACAACAAAGGGCTATAGATAATATCCTGAGCCATATCCTTAAGCTGTTTTGCAGATACTAAAACCCCTGCCAGGTAGAAGAAGTTAAATACATTCTGACCAGCAGCATGTAAACCCCAGACCAGCTGGAACCAGGTTGATTAAGATTTCTGAAACATCACCCTGTTACCTCACCATCAACTGATCAGAAAATTGTGAAAGGATCACACCCTGTGACCCTTTCTCTCACACTGTAAAGATCCTTCCCTGAAAGCCCTTGGGGAGTTTGGGGTCTTTTGAGTAGACCTACCTGTTCTTGCTCGGACCTGCAATTAATGCTGTACTTTCCTTCACCGCCTCCTAGTTTTGGGAGGTTGACTTTGCAGTGAGTCAGGTGGACAGGCCTGAGTTTGGTTTGGCAACATTGTTATGTTCATTGTTACATTCCTCTTTGATGAGATCCTCCCTGAGGGCTATAATCCAGAATGAGTGGACCCCTTGAGTGAGATGCAGACTAGTGTTTGCACGCATGCGTGCTCAGTCATGTCCAACTCTTTGCGACCCTATGGACCAGGCTCCTCTGTCCATGGGATTCTCCAGGCAAGAATACTGGAGTGGGTTGCCATTTCCTCCTTCAGGGGATCTTCTCCCCACCACGCAGGGGTGGAACCCCTGCGTCTCCTGCATTGCAGGCAGGTTCCTTTACTGCTGGAGCCACCAGGGAAGCCCACACAAGTGATAGGAATGGGGATTTGACTGCAGTTTTGCATGAGGGATCTTTGTGGGTAAGGCACATGTGTCAAATTGGATTGTGGTGATGGCTGTACAATTCTGTACATTTATTAAAAATCATTTCTAAAAATGGATGCATTTAATGGAATGCAATTTATATCTGAATCAGGCCATTTAAAAATAAGTGTCTGTGTAGACTCAGTTTTACTGGATGTGGAGTAATATTGGACAGTGTTGCTCTAAATCAGTGGTTCCCAAACTCAAATGTACACATGGCTCCTGGGATCTTGTTAAAATGCAGACTCTGAGTCATTCAGTTTACGGTGGAGCCTGAGATTCTCTTTCTTTCAGAAGATGCTCATGTTACCATTCTAGAAACCACAATATCAGCACTTTATGAACCACTGTCTTAGAACATTCACCCTGTGCTATATTCCATTTGCTTTCAAATTGTGGTGCTGGAGAAGTCTCCTGAGAGTTCCTTGGACTGCAAGGAGATAAACCAGTCAATCCTAAAGAAAATCAACCCTAAGCATTCACTAGAAGGACTGATGCTGAAGCTGAAGCTCTAATATTTCGACCACTTGATGCAAAGAGCTGACTCATTGGAAGATACCCTGATGCTGGGAAAGATTGAGGGCAGGAGAAGGGGGTGGCAGAGGATGAGATGGGTGGATAGCACCGACTCAATAGACATGGATTTGAACAAACTCCGAGAGACAGTGAATGACAGGGGAGCCTGGCATGCTGCAGTTCATGGGGTCATGAAGAATCAGAAGTGACTGAGCCACTGAACAACAAAATTGACTAGAAACAGCTGTCCCCACAAACACTATGGAGTGATGGGAGCTCTGGGGAAGGTGAGGTGGTCCCTGGGCCTCCCCCATCCCCACAGGGAGTTGCCCAGAGACTTCCACGCCTGAGACCACTCACTGCTCACTGGTCTGCATCAACTCTATGAGGTCAGAGAAGAGGACATCACGGTTCCTCTCGCAGAAGCCGTTGACATCATAGGAGACCTGGAAGAAGGTGGCACGGGGAGGAGTGAGAATCTGAAGTGAGGGATGGGGGGTCCCATGGGGGCCCGCTCTGGGGTGAGAAGACTGGGCAGTATCTATGGTTCACATTAGGCAGTCGGGAGCAGCATGGACCTGGTTGGGGGACAGCCTGGAGGTCTCATGTTCAAGGTGAGATTGGAGGGTTAGGACTGCAGTCTGGGTCAGAGGGGAGAGAAGATGGAGGGTTACAGTCCAGATTGGGGGAGGCAGCTGCAGGCTGGATCAGAGGAAGGAGGAGGTGACAGTTATAGCCCAGCTTGGGGAGTGAGGGTAGGGGGGAGCAGTCCCTGGGTGTCTGCTAATTAATTTGGAATCAAAAGGTCACATTGAGCCTCTGTGTTCTGGTTGATTGGGAGCCTGGGGGATTGTGTCAGGAGGGTTATAGCACTGACTGGAGTTTGGTGGGTGGGTGGGTGGGGGGGTTTCAGCCTGGCATGTAGACTGGGTCTGTATCCAAGGTGCAGCCTCCCTATAGTTCTGGTCGGGCTACTCTCAGGATGAGGAGCACGGAGCCCCAGCCCATTTTAGGAATGGTGGGCTGCAGCACAGTCAGGGAACCACTGGGACTGTTTACTGCCCATGATAAGATCAAAGAGAAAGTGCGCAGTCTTGTAAACTGGGGAGGGGGACCTTGGCCAGGGTGGGAGGACAGTGGGTTTCTGAAACTTTGGGTAGGGGTCTGTCTGTAGGGGGTCTGTCTGAGGTGGTAGGTTGCAGCACGATCCAGGGGTCTCCAAGTTGGGATCAGAAGAAGGGTGGCCATGTTCTGGGTCAGGGGGACACTGGGGCTTATAGCTCAGATTAGGGCTTAGGGGGCTCTGCTGCCTAATTTGGGGTTGATGGGAGGGAGTTTGTATCCTGTAGGGTGTGTGTGTGTGGGGGGATACTCAGTCATTTTGGACTGTAGCCCACTAGGCTCCTCTGTCCGTGGGAATCTCCAGGCAATACTAGAGTGGGTTGCCATCCCCTTCTCCAGGGTATCTTCCTGACCCGGGGATAAAACCCACATCTCTCGCAATGGCAGGCAGATTCTTTACCAGTGAGCCACCCAAGAAGTCTGTAAGGGGCAAGTGTCGCCGTTCTGTTAGTTGGGAGCGCTGTGGCCTTGATAGGGGAGTGGACAGTGGGTTTACCAGCCCTGCTGAAAGGCCATGATAGTGGGGGGGCTAGGCCAATTCCTGGGGGTCAGTGGGAGGGGGGCATCGTATTTCTGGTCAGTAGGGGGAAGGATCGAGAAGGGGATTAGTGTTCTTTAGCCCTGGCTGGTGTCTGGGTAAACTCCTGTTGGAAGATTGGGAGGCTGCAGCGGGAAAAAGCCTCTGGAGGTGTGTGTGGGGGTGTCTGAGGGGCGGGGCCTGATGGGCGGGGTCCGAGGGATAGGGTCTGAGTAGTGGGGGCGGGGCCCGAGGGAGTGGGATCTGATGGGCGGGGTTGGGTCTTAGTGGGCGGAGACCGAGGGGAGGAGTCAGGTTAGGTCTGAGGGGGCGTGTCCGAGGGGCGAGGTCTGATGGGTGGGGTCGGGTCTGAGGGGCGGAGTCTGAGGATCCGAGGGGCGGGGTCCGAGGGACGGGGACAGGGCGCACCTTGCCAGCGTAGTGGTGGATGACGAAGCCCGCGCTCCAGCTGTTGAAGTGCTCGTGGTTGCCCACGGCTGCCTGCAGCTTCTGCAGCAGCGTCTGATCGGCGCCGCCGCCCGTGGCGTGCATGGTGGCGCATACGTCGTCCAGGACGCTCATGATGCCTGGGGGGTTCTGTGGGGTGAGGAGGTGGGGAAGGGCTCAGCCCGGCCTGGCCCCAACCCCTTGCCGCTCCTGGGAGGGAGCGGAAGTGATGGGAAGCTCCGATGTGTGGGGATGCTGTGGAAGCTCTCTGGTACAGGGTGGGGTGAGGAACCCCATAAGGGATCCGTGCCTCTATCCTTTCCCCAGATGGAGATGAAGGGGGACCTGTCAACTTTGACCCCTCTCTCCCCCGCAGCCTGCCTTGGGGGCCATGTTTGTGGAGTGAATAAGTGACAGGTGAGCAGAGTGAATGGACGTGGTGGCTGATGCGTATGTCCGTGGGCCTCCATCTGCCTAAGGGGGAGCGTGGGTTAGAAGGGTCTATAGCGGCCCACCTCCAGGGCTCTCCCAGCTCTTCCAAGCCCAGCTCAGGGGCACAGTGATTTCCCAAGCCTAGTTCTGACTGGGGCCCAGCGAGAACCCCCAAATCTGGCTTAGCCCTTACCAGCTTGTTTTCGATGAGGTCACAGACGATTTTGTTGTTGAAGTACTGGATGGGGGTCCAGCGGATACCCTCCTGTACGTACTCCTCCTGGGGGTGGCAAAGGGGGCAGGGATGGGACCGGGCATCTGGGCAAAGATGTGAGTGTTTCTAGAATGTTAGTTTCACAAGCATGGGTGGAGGAAGTGTGACAGATGTTCCCCCCATAACTTGTCCCTCCAGTCTCATCACTTAGGACTGTCTCTGATAACAAATCTCATTTCTCTGGAGGTCAGACCTTCCCTCTGGGGTCCCAGAATTCAGCCCCAGTTACCCGAAGTGTGATCTTTTCGTGAATACATCCCATTTGGCTCTTAAAAAAAAAAAAATCCCTTTCAGAGCCTGAAAGGCCAGTGGTTAAGACTCTGCTCTTCCACTGCAGGGGGTATGGGTTCAATCCCCGGTGGGAGTCTAAGATCTCACATGCAGTGTGGTGTAGCCAAAAATAAATAATTAATTAAACAAAAATCCCTTTCTCACTTCTTCAATCATCTCCTGGTATTTGCCCTGAATCCTAGTCGCAGGCTCTGCCTCTGCAGGATGGGTAGAATGAAAATGGCAGGATTTTGTCCATCCCATTCATGGGGGTCTTCTCAGCACTGCAAACTGTGCCTGCTACATAGCAGGTGCTGCTCAGTCATGTCCGACTCTTTGCAACCCCATGGACTGTAGCCCGCCAGGCTCCTCTGTCCATGGGATTCTCCAGGCAAGAATACTGGAGTGGGTAGTCATGCTCTCCTCCAGGGGATCTTCCTGACTCAGGGATCAAAGCCATGTCTCCTGTATTGGCAGGCAGATTCTTTACTGTCTGAGCCACCAGGAAGCCCATTGAAGGTTTGAACAAAGAGGCAATGCTCCAGCCCTCATCAGAGCTTTAGAGGTAGAAAACCTCCTATGAAGAAGGAGCTTGGACATGTCAGCAGAGAGAAGTGTCCATGTGGGGCTGAGGTGTCCCTGGTTGCTTGGCAACCTTCATGGTCCCACATCTCCTCCCCAGTGACCCCTGGCCCTGGCCAGTTGTCTTCCCCTGCCCACCTGTTCAGCCTTCAGAGTGAGTTCAATAAAGATCTGCTGCAGTTTCTCATTGACAAAGTTGATGCAGAACTGCTCAAAGCCGTTTTTCTGCCAAGGGAGGAAAAGTGTGCCTCTCTCAGTGGGGTGATGCTGGAGCCCCCCCTCCCTCAGGGTGGGTGTGGGTTGGCCACAGGGTCATACCTGGAATATCTCAAAGCCGTAGATGTCAAGCACGCCGATACTGTACTCCTCTTGGGGCTTCTGCATGGCACGGTTGATGGCCTGTGATGCACAGGGACACTAGGTGAGTGGCTACACAGGCCTGCCACTCTCTTGAAATGCTCTTGTCCCCTCCCACCAGTGTCTCTCCTGCCTTCCCCATCGCTGTACCTACCCTCACCCCTGTCCATCATTCCTACAATAAACCAGGTGTTAGGACATTAGGGTTCCTGCCTTGGGAGCTGGCTCTGCCCCTTAACCACTTTGCACCTCTATTTGCTCATCTTTAAAATGGGTTCACAGTAGCATCTCTCTTAGAGGGCTTTTTCTTAAGAATTAAATAAATCAATGCATGGAGAACGGAACCATAGCTGGTATGAATTAATTGCTATGGAGTGTTGACTACTACAGTCACAATCCTTTTTTCTTTTTTTGACAGGAAAGTGGGATTTATTGGTGGGCATGAGTGCCTATCAGTGCAAGAGACAGGTTTTATCCCTGTGTTGGGAAGACCTCCTGGAGGAGGAACTGGCAACTCACTCCAGTATTCTTGCCTGGAGAATCCCATGGACAGAGGAGCCTGGTGGGCTACAGGCCATAGGGTCGCAGAGTCAGGCATGACTGAGGTGACTTAGCACGCCCAAATCAGGAGGGGACAGTGCCCAGGCTCTTGTGAGCACAGGGCCCACCATTTGTCCAGGGGGCAGTGATTAGAGCTGTATTTGACCCCACAGCCATCTGGAATGAGCCGCTTTTCTGCCACCATGTTTCCAAATTCATCTGCATTAAACTTAGTAAATCCTCACTTCTAGGAGATATGGATCTTCTGGCAGCCAGGGAACTTGAACTTGGCCCTGTGGAGGGCCTCAAACATATGCTCCTTATTCTGCAGCTTGGTGCGGATGGACATCATGACTTGGCCAGGGTGGACCCTGGCCACTGGGCCCTGGGGCTTTTCAAAGGCACCTTGCACACCTGTCTAGAGCCTAGACTGGGGAGAGGGGGCAGCATGTCCATCATGAATGTCCCCTGGAAAGGACTGTCTCCAAGATCCCTTAGGCAACAGGCCACCTACACTACCAAGGAGGCTGCTGTTTGCAATCATTGCACGTTTAGTCACCATTCTTGACCTTGACAAATCCTGTTCTCATCCACCATCACCTGGTCCATCACTTTGTCCTTCTGACAGCCGCTCTCGTGGCTCTCTCTAAGGCACCCACCCCTCTCCATTCCAGCAGCCCCCTTCTTGATCCAGGCCTGGACATTTCCGATAGCCCCCTCCTGCTTGGGCTCCATGGAACAGCCAAAGTGAAAGTGAAAGTATTAGTCACTCAGTTGTGTCCTACTCTTTTGTGACCCCATAGACTGTAGCCCATCAGGCTCCTCTGTCCATGGGATTCTCTAGGCAAGAATACTGGAGTGTCTTGCCATTCCCTTCTCCAGGGGATCTTTCCTACCCAGGGATCAAACCCAAATCTCACTCCTTTGCAGGCAGATTCTTTACTGTCTGAGCCACCAGGGAAGCCCACAGATTAGTTTTTAAGGAAGACCTTAAATGTCCCATCAAATCACCTCCTGCCCTATGTGGTACCTCCCAAAGCTGAGCATTAGCGAGGTCATGACACTCAAGACGCTCCCCCTCCCCCTCTTGGCTGGTACAAGCCCTGGGCCTGGTGCTGCCCCAGAGCCCGTCTTTCCCTACCCCTGTCCTCAGAGCCCTACTTGCCTCCACGAGGAAGTCAAAGAGACGGGAGTAGAGTCCCTTGGCCAGAGCATCCCGCGTGTAGGCTGCCTGCTCCACGTTCAGGGTCACGTCAATGGACTCACTGCGTCCGCCCCAGCGGCTGTCCATCTTGCGGCTGGTCAGTTTCTCCTGCAGCC
Source organism: Bos indicus x Bos taurus (assembly GCF_003369695.1). Lineage (NCBI taxonomy): Eukaryota > Metazoa > Chordata > Mammalia > Artiodactyla > Bovidae > Bos > Bos indicus x Bos taurus. Next base: position 93,388,663 of record NC_040082.1, on the reverse strand, counting down.
GCCCACTGTCAATGCCCAGGAGGTAGGCGGGGAAGGCCAGGACTGCCAGGTGGTGGGGTGGGGAGAAAGGGAGCAGCCGGTCGGGTTCTTGGGCCTCACACGGGGGCTCCCATCTCTCCCCATTTTTGCCCCGTGACATCGATCTTGTCCGCTTAGGTCCTCAGCTTCTGGGGGCCACAACTGGGAGGAAGCAGTTCACACACACACACACACACACACGCCTCCACCACACCCTCCGCAGCACCGACACTCACGGTCTGCGCTTTCCACCCGGGCATAATTCCCGTCTTCACAGAAGCTGATGTTTCCCAAATGCAAGATGCCTGCCACAAGCTGCAGGACCAGCTCTTGGACGTTGGCCGGGATCCCGATGACTTGCATGGCGCTCTGTAGGCACATGGGGCACAGAGCCTGTGGTGCAAAGGCTGACCTCCAGCCGACCCGCGGGTTAGGCTTCAGTGGCCACAGCACACACATGTGGGGCAGGGGGAAAGATCAGGACACCTGGACCCCTCTCCTGGCTTTTTTTTTTTTTTTTTCTGTGTGACCTTGGGCAAGTCTCTGTCCCTCTCCGGGCCTTGGTTTCCCAATTTGTAATACAAGAAGGTTTCCCAGGGCTGAAGCGGCAACGGTGCTCACCAGAGTCTCACTGAAGTCGCTCCGGTCATCGGTGCCGTCCACCTTGTAGGTGTCTGACTGGTTGAGGTAGTAATAGTAGTCGGGAGTCATGAGCCCTAGGTTCTGCCGCTGCTCCTGAGAGGCCCCTTCCAGCAGCTGGAGGGCGAGTGAAGCTCATTCCCATTGTGGTGGACGGGTGCAGCCCTCGTAACCCCCCAGTCCTCGCCGTCACGGGCTCCCAAACACCGACCCTCCCATGGTATCCCCCCTGGGCTCCAGCGAGGCTCCCTCTGCCCCAGCCCATGGCCACCTTCCTTGTACCTGATAGTAGATGTGGAAATTCCTCTCATTTTCATTCTGCATGACCACGCGGGATTTCTCCAGCAGGAAGTTGGAGATCTTGCCCCCATCTGGCTCCCCCCCTCGGCTGAACTGGATCTCAAAGTACTTGCCCTGAACCCAAGAAAGGCACATCAGTACCTGTCCAGGGTCCCAGGGCTGCAGGTGAGGAAGGACAGGGGATGGGTCTTATGAGCCTTCTTCCCCAAGTGACCTCAAGTAGCTCTTCTCTCCCCAACTTCCACTTACTGTTCTTCTCACCAGCTCCTTTCCTCCAGCCCTTGCTTAAAATGGGTCCTGGGCCAGGAATACCTTTTCCTTGCTCCCTGATGATTCAAGCCCTAACCTGGGGCCTCTAGCCCTGTTGCCATTCCCTTCTCCAGGGAACCTTCCCAACCCAAGAATTGAACCCTGGTCTCCTGCATTGCAGGTGGATTCTTTACCGTCTGAGCCAAAATTATATAAAATAAAGGGCTTCCCAGGTAGCACCAGTGGTAAAGAATCTGCCTGCCAATGCAGGAGACATAAGTACCTTGGGTTCGACCTCTGGTCCGATCCAGGGGATTGGAAAGATCCCCTGGAGAAGGAAGTGGCAACCCACTCCAGTATTCTTGCTTGGGAAATCCCACGGACAGAGGAGCCTGGCAGGCTACAGTCCATGGGGTCGCAAAAGAGTTGGACACCACTGAGCACAACAGCAGCAATAGAATAAAATAAAATAAAATAGAATTACATGTTCTTGCGGTTCATCCATGTTTTGCTGTATATTAGTAGTCTGAAAACACAGACTGTGTGAGTCTATTTATATGAAATTCTGAAACTATTAAAACTAATCTACGGTGCAAAAAAAAATTAGAGTGACTTCTTCTTGGATAAGGTAGAAGTAGAGGTTGATTAGAAGGAGATAAGAGGAGACTTTCTGCAGAGATGGTGATATTCTGTGTACTGATAGGAGTGTTGGTTGCATGGGTGTCTGCACTCATCTAAATTAATGAATAGTCCCCTTTAGATTTACATTTTTGCTGTATGCAAATTTAACTTTAAAAGAAATGAAAGAGAGCTGCAAATTTATATTGGACTCTGATTAACCATCTGCATGCTCAAGTGTTTGAGGGAAAGGTATGATGTTTAACTTATAGTGCATAAAAAAAGTGGATCGATACACATATGATTAAGCAAGAATAGTAAAATATTAATGGTAGAATCTAGGAGATGAGCATACAGGCATTTACTGTAGTGTTTAGATTTTCCATGTATATGAAAATTTTAAAATAAAATGTTGGAGAAAATACTTCAAATATAATTATATTAAAATATATTCAAAAATAAAATATAATTAATATTATAGATAATAATATCCAGGGGAGAAAATCTCATTAGTGTCAGAATTCATTAAGCCATTTCCATGTTCAAGCATTTACTGAAATTATTGAAGTCTATGAAAGTGAAAGTGTTCATCACTCAGTTGTGTCCAACTCTCTGTGACCCCACAGCCCACCAGGCTCCTCTGTCCATGGGATTCTCCAGGCAAGAATACTGGAGTGGGTTGCCATGCCCTCCTCCAGGGAATCTTCCCAATTCAGGGGTCAAACTTGGATTTCCTGAAGTGCAGGGAGTTTCTTTACTGTCTGAGCCACCACACCATCCCATTCCAACAGAGGAGACCCACAAGGTTACATTGGTTTGTTTTTGTCCAAGCCACACATCCAAACAGTGACAGAAGATGATGACAAGCCCAAGTCTGTTTACCTATCCTGTCTTTCATTAGGCTCAGCATAGCACCTGACACAGAGAAGGACTCCAAGAAGCATTTGATAAAAGAAAGAATGAACGAGGGACCTGAAATGCAAGTAGGAACAGAATAGCCTAGTTGCAGCCATGGGAGGAGTATTCAAGAATGGTACACGAACATGTCCTGGCCTGCATAGAGCTGCTGATCGGGGACTTTTTTTCCAGAGGGATCATGAACAGGAAGCCAGTCTCCCATTGAGCAGCAAGTATTTCCTGTACTCTTGAGCATATAGATAAAGGAAAGAGACAGAGACAAACAGTGTAGAGGCCACAGAGACTCACAAAGCGACTGGAATTATTGTTGCGCACTGTCTTGGCATTGCCAAAGGCTTCCAGCAGTGGGTTTGATTGAAGGATGATATCTTTCACATGCTGGGGAAAGAGGCAGGTGGGGGCGGGAAGAGGTCAGACTGAGGTAGGGTGTGGGAGTTTGGAGGTGAGGGGATGAAATTCTGTGTGGGGAGACCCAGCCCCTCTTCCTGTTTTGCCTTACCTGGACCTTCTCGCCTCCGCCCGACACCTTGGAGATGTAGCCCATGATATATTTTGCTGCCACTGTCTTCCCAGCTCCACTCTCTCCACTGAGGATGGGTGAGGGAAAAGGATGATGAGTGACCAGAAGTGGAGGAAGTGCCCTTTCCGGTTGGGGCTCTGATTGTTCATTCATTGACGCCTATTGGGTGCCAGGCAATAGCCCAGGCTACTGGGGATACCATAGTGAACAAGATGGATCTAAATTTCCTGACCCTTAGATGGAACAGGTGGGCAATAACAGAATGAATGCATAAAATACGTCATGGATCAGGTGGTGAGCGGCTAAGTAGAGTGGGGCTGGGGGTGGAGAGGGACAGCAAGGCTCTGTTTGGATCCGGAATTCCAATTAAACCTCCCTGGGGTGGTGATGCTGTTTGAGGGGACCTTGGGGAGGAGGGTCTGGGGTTCCCACTCTGTACCTGATAATGACACATTGGTTCTCACAGTCTATAAGCATGTTCCGGTACATATTGTCGGTGAGGGCATAGATGTGCGGGGGATTCTCATATTGGGCCTGGTGGGAGAGATCAGGGCTCAGCCTAGGTCTAAGGTTGGGGGGAGGCCTTGGGGCTGTGGCTCCCACCCGGCCCCCGCCTCACCGCGCCCTGGTAGAGGTCGATCTCGCGGTCTGTGAAGTAGGGCATCTGCTTGAAGGGGTTTACGGAGATGAGCACGGAGCCAATGTAGGTCTGGGGTGGAGGTGGTTAAGGGCCATGCAGCGTCCTGGCAAGCTGAGTCCCTCAAGGGGCCCTGCCCCCTCCTCCTGCTCCCTTGGGGCCTCCTAGAGCCCCGTGGCTTGGAGGAAAGGATGGAGATACTCCAGGTGTCTTAGGAAAAAACTGAGCTGGATCCAGATTGAGGGGAACAGAGGGTGCTGTGCCTGAGTCACCCTCGAGCAGAGGGAGCAGTGAGAGCCACGGCCACCCCCAGCTGGAGCCCCGCTGTTACTCTGCTGTCCCCTGTGTCCTAACGCCCCCTGCTCTTGCTGCCCATCCCCACTCTGTTCCTGTGCTCAGGTATGCGTGTCCCTTCTGTGCTACAGCCTCTCTTTCATCCTCCCCTGCCCTCACCCACCAACCATCCCTCCATCCGCTGGTCAGTCGTCCTCTGTCCCTGAGTCCTGCATCTGCCCACCCCGCCCACGGCCCAGGGTACAAAGATGTAGTCGTCCATGAAGCGCTTGCGGAGGTTGCCCACGATGCCGTCCTCAGTGATCTGGGGCAGAAGCACCATGTCGTCCACGCCGCTCTGCTTCACATTGTGGCTCTGCCAGTGGAAGCGCTCCTTGCTGCCCTGGGGGTGGGGGCGGTGGGGTGACGATGAGCCCCTGCAGGGGGCGTGGTGGGGACTGGTGCATGAGCACTCCTCCCCTTCCCACCTGGCTCACCTACATCATCAGCTTCTGATGCTGTCCCCTTGCCCACCTGCCACCTCCCTCCCTCCTTCCCCATCTCAGGGATGACAGGAGAGGGAGACAAGGTCTACTCCCCAAAGAGGAGGACAGACAGAATGACAGCTTGGATGTGTCCCTCAGCCCTCTCTCTTTTGGTACCAGCGTCCCTCCACTTTGTATCCCATTGCCATGGAGCAGAGGGTGATGCCTGGTCCAGTGGGGCAGAGTGTGCTTGGGGATCTGGCGACTGTGGGAGGGGAGGAGGGGATCAGCGAAGGCTTGATGGGGGAGCTCACCCACCCTCTTTGTCACATCCCCAGCCCATCTCTCCCTCCCTTGGCCCAGGCTGAGTTCCTGACTTCTCCCTGGTATTTGATCCAAGACGCTTGCTCCTTGAAAGAAAAGCTATGACAAACAGTGTATTAAAAAGCAGAGACATCACTTTGCTGGCAAATTTCCATATAGTCAAAGCTATGGTTTTTCCAATAGTCATGTATGGATGTGAGAGTTGGACCATAAAGCAGGGTGAGTCCTGATGATGCTTTCGAACTGTGGTGCTGGAGAAGACTCTTGAGAATCCTTTGGACAGCAAGGAGATCAAACTAGTCAATCCTAAAGGATATCAACCCTGAATATTCATTGGAAGGACTGATACTGAAGCTGAAACTTCAACACTTCGGCCACCTGATGTGAAGAGCTGACTCATTGGGAAAGACTCTGATCTAAGAAAGACTGAAAGCAAAAGGAGAAGGGGGCAGCAGAAGCTGATGGTTGGATGGCATCACCAACTCAACAGATATGAGTTTGAACAAACTAGGGATAGTGAAGGACAGGAAAGCCTGGCGAGCCGCAGTCCGTGGGGTCGCAAAGAAATCGGACACGACTGAGTGACTGAACAACAACAAGGTTTTCACCTCAGGATGACTTTCTTCCCCCTCACTTGCTTCCTCCTACCTTGGCATCCTCCTGGCCCATCCCCCTGAGATTCTCTCAGTCACCATGTCTAGTGCCCTGCTCTGACCTTGGTCCTCAGCTCCCCCAGCCTTCCCACCACCTCTGCTGTGGTCTCCATCCTTAGAGAGCCAGTTCTGGCACATTCCAAGCTCCCACTTTCCCTTTTAATTCTCTCCCTCAGCTTTTCATCAGCTGACACCTTCCGTAGGCCCCAAGGAGGAGACTCAGACACAGGTTCCCCATTTAAACTCCTCCTCCAGGAAGCCTGCCAGGAATGCTCTCTCCTTTCAGCCCAGCTGAGCTCATCCGGCACCTTAAACACTTCAGCACACTGACTCTCGCAGGCCCTCTCTGCCTCCGTTCAATACACACTGTCACGGAGGGATTGGCACACGGAGCGGTGGCGACTTGGATAGAGCTCTCCTGGCTGGTAACTCATGCTCAGACAAGGTGTCCCTCCTGCAGAAATCCCCACACCCACCCCAGACCTGGAGCTCCTGGAGGACAGGGATTTGGACTGAGTCCTTTCTCAGCCCCCGCAGGGAGGGCCTAGCAAGGGACAAGGGCAAAGAAAGAAACCCAGCTTCAGAGGAAGCCCCCAAGAGCAAAAATGCATAAGTGATAAGACCCTTCAGTCATGTCCGACTCTTTGCAACTCTATGGACTGTAGCTCACCAGGTCCTCTGTCCATGGGATTCTCCAGACAAGAATATTGGAGTGGGTTCCCATGCCCTCCTCTAGGGGATCTTACCGACCCAGGGATCGAACCCGCAGTCCTTATGTCCCCTGTATTGGCAGGCAGGTTCTTTAACACTAGCACCACTTGGGAAGCTCAAGAGCAAAGATACTGGGAACCAAAGTCAGGTCTTCAAAGATGACCAGGACTTGCCAGGGAAATGAAGATGGTGTGCTGGGCCCATCTGGGAGGGGATTCAGGCAGAGATCAAGTGGGAGGGTCAGTGTGGGCAACTCCAGGGCAGAGATAGATGAGAAGCCAGTCTCCACCCAGTGCTCCCCAGGGGGCATTGGGAGCCATAGAAGGTTCCTGAGCAGGGGAGGTGCTAGCTCAGATTCTGGTCATGCTGACAGTCCCTGAGGTTGGGGGAGGGGTGGGATTCATGGAAGAATATCCAGAGGCATGAAATGAGCCTAGTTTTGGGTGTGGGGTAGATCTGGGTTCTGATCCTGGCTGTGTGACCTAACACTGCTCTGAGCCTCAGTGACTTCATCTGTAAAAAGGGAGAAGCAGCCTTACTTCCCAGAGTTGATAAGAGAGATTAGCTGCTCTGGGGGAACAAAGTGGGGAAGGGGGAGGGTTCCCGGAAGAGGGACACTTGATGAAATTAACATTTACCAAGCATCTATGACATGTCCGATGCTGGAAGCAGGTGTTGCTGATTTTTTTAAAAACTTATTTTGCATTGGGGTATAGCTGATTAACCGGAGAAGGCAATGGCACCCCACTCCAGTACTCTTGCCTGGAAAACCCCATGGATGGAGGAGCCTTGTGGGCTACAGTCCACGGGGTCGCTAAGAGTCAGACATGACTGAGGGACTTCACTTTCACTTTTCTCTTTCCTGCATTGGAGAAGGAAATGGCAACCCACTCCAGTGTTCTTGCCTGGAGAATCCCAGGGACGGGGGAGCCTGGTGGGCTGCCATCTATGGGGTCGCACAGAATCAGACACGACTGAAGTGACTCAGCAGCAGCAGCAGCAGCAGCAGAGCTGATTAACAAACAATGTTGTGATACTTTCAGGTGAACAGTGAAGGGACTCAGCCATGCAAAATGTCACCCATATTATCAGCAATCGTCATAGCTCAGTGTGGTAAAGTCTGGGAAGGAGATTGGTGCCTGAGAGGGATTTGACCCTTGACTAAGGATGCAGCTAACCTGGTTCCAAGGATGTGGGGTTCAAATCTGGGGTCATCTGACAGCAAAGACCAGGTTTTTGCATCTACAGTCGTGAGTGGCTGGGCCCCAGGGGGCTTTGGGGATGGTATGTGAAAGCTGAGAAGGGTTTTGATCAAGTACAGGGAGAAAAGGTTCACCAGAGAGAGTGAACTGCCAGGGCAAATGCAGAGGTGTGACTGAAGCAGAAGAGAAGGTAGAGGAGGGAGTGTTTTGGGGAGGGTAGCGGGGAGGAAGGGGCAGGGCTGGAACCCCTGAGACTGCTTCTAGCCTGATTATTGAGAGTGAGATTTTCTTTCTTTTTTAAAAAAGAACACGATTTTATTATTCTTACTATTATTTAATTTATTTATTGGCTGTGCCATGCAGATTTGTGACCTTGGTTCCCTGACTAGGGATTTAACCCATGCCCCCTGCATTGAAAGTGCAGTCTTAACCATTGGACCGCCAGGCAAGTCCCAAGTGTGAATTTTTCCAATGGCAATTATGACACCATCTCTCTGTCGGTGGCTTCCCATCACTGCTATCCCCATGCAGCCACTCCACAGAGATTTCTTGAGCACCTAGTCTGCGCCAGTAACCTAGGACTTCAGGAAGAACTCAGTTCCTCACTACCTTGCCTCTAAGTCTTTGCAGATGTTGAGCCCTCTGCCCAGAACATCCTTCCTGCCTGGTTAATAATGCCAATCTAGGGACTTTCCTACCAGTCCAGTGGTTAATAACCCACCAACCAATGTGGGGGACACGGGTTCAATCCCTGGTCTGGGAAGATCCCACATGCTGCGGAGCAACTCAGCCTATGCGCCACAACTCCTGAGTCTGCTTGCTGCAGCTACCGAAGCCTGTGTGCCTAGAGCCTGTGCTCTGCAACAAGAGAAGCCATCACAATGAGAAGGCCTTGTACCTCAACTAGTGAGGAGCCCCCGCTCGTGGCAACTACAGAAAGCGTACATGCAGCAGCAAAGACTCAGTGCAGCCCAAAAATAAAAAAGCCAACCTTTGCCTTTAGACACGGCTCAGGTGACACCTCCCCTGAGAAGACCTCCCTGATTCCAGTCCAGGTCAAGCGCTCCCTCTACATCTGCCAACTCTCTGGGCATCCCTCTCCATAACCCCATCCCCGATCTGGATGTTCTGAGTGCTATCTGGGGGTATACTGCTCCTGGGGGTGCTTTAAGAATTGTGGGAGGACTTCCCTGGTTGTCCAGTGGTTAAGAATCCGCTTGCCAATGCAGGGGACACAGGTTTGATCCCTGATCTGGGAACTAAGATCCCACTTGGTGGTGGGGCAACTAAGCTCGCTCTACAACTAGTAAAGTCTGCACGCCCGAGAGCTCGTGCACTGCAACAAGAGAAGCCACCACAGTGGGAAGCCTGTGACCTCAGCAAAGATTAGCCCCTGCTCACTGCAACTGGAGAAAGCCCACAGGCAACAACAAACACCCAGCGCAGCCATAAAGAGGTAAATTAACTAATGTAAGAAAAAGAAAGAAGCATCCAGTGTTTAGAAGCTTACGTTGCTCGTGAGGTTAATGTGTGTGTCCTACTTGGGGCGGGGGGTGCGGCTGTCTTGCGGGCTGAGACACACCTGTGTTGAGGTGTGAGCACCTGGCCACTCCAGTGAGAGTTCTTGGGCCACTGGCCCGAGCACTTTCATCTTTTCGTGCACATTTTATTCTAAATGACTTTCTCCCGGTCTTGCGGGGGACCACATTCAATGTTTCTGAAAGATGGAAGTTAGTGTGTTTTGCTGCATGTGAATTTCATTTCAGTGTTTCAAGGGGGCCTGCTAAGATGTTTGGTACAAGGGGGTGTAATGGGCTTCCCAGGTGGCTCAGTGGTAAAGAATCCGCCTGCCGATACAGGAGACGTGGGTTCTCTCCCTGGGTTGGGAAGATCCCTTGGAGGAGATGGCAACTCACTCCAATATTCTTGCCTGGAAAACCCCATCAACAGAGGAGCCTGGTGGGCTACAGTCCATGGGGTCACAAAGAGACAGACAAGACAGTGACTGAGCAACAACAGCAGCTGGTGTGATGCTCTGAGAGCCCTGGGATACAGCAGGAAGGGTAGGTGGGGGAGGACAAGATTTCGGAAACAGCAGCGTGGAGGGGTTAGCAAGCATGCCCACGGAAGAGGCTGAGTTTGGAGACAGCCAGGACCTGGGGTGGCCGGTTTGGAGAAGCAGGGAGCTGTCGACTGGACCCCCAGATGCTAAAGAACTTTACACTCACTGGAGGCTCAGAGGGTCCCCCATGGACACCTCAGGGTCAGGAGTCAACTTGGGAGGTCAGGAGCTATAGACAGGGAGAGGACTGCTTTTGGACAGTCTGGCCAAGAAGGGGAAAGAGGGAAATAGGCTTGTGGGGAAGAGGGGTCAGGGGAGTGTATGTTCTGTTTTTAAAATAAGGAGACCAGCTGGTTTGTTGGTAAGAGCCGATGAAATTTTAAATACAGGGGATGAAGTGGTGTCATTCAGGGACCTGCTGGGGCTGTCCTTTCCCTGAGTCAGGGTGGGGAGGTTGGGTGGGCGAACTGGAAGTGGATTCTCTCTCTGAAGACCTCAAAGGGTGGGGCGTGGGTGGTAACTATGGTAACCGGGAACAACAATAGGTAACAAAAGTTCACGCCCCACTGGCACTTATTTTGTGCCAGACTCTGGTCTAAACTTTTTCCGTGAATTATCTCATCGCATCCTCTGGGCACGCGACTGGGTCATTGCTCTGATTAGATCCATTTTGCGAAAGAGAAAACTATGGCCCAGAGAGAGAGGTTAGGTGTCCTCTCTAAGGTCAAACAGCAGAAAGGGAAGCCGGGTCTGCGACGGGAATGGCCAGGGTTGGTGCTATAGGTCAGATGAGGACGGGGAGGAGACACACATTGTCCTGTCCAGGGTTTCCTCTTTGGGGTCATCCTGATGTCCATGCTCTTGGGACCCCCTCGGGCTCAGCTGAGACTTCAGGCCACTTCCTTTCTCTGAGGTCAGAGGCCCTGAGGCCGGCTGTGTCTGGCTGGCTCTCCTGGCCCCGAGAACTTGGTTCCTCTTCCTGTCCCTCCCTTCTTTCCCCACCCAGTGGAATGGGCCTCTGCCTCTAGCAATCCCTCCTTCTGTGTCCAGCCCCAGGAAGCCGGGACTCCTGGATCCAGCCGAGTTCTACGCAATCACACAAAAAAACCCATGGGTTGTTTGTGGCGGAGAGAGAGGTTTTGCTCAAGAGGGTATAGTGTGAGGAGAGTCGAGAATTTTGGCAAGGGATGAACTGGGTGTGAGGCCTGGCTTGACACTTGGCTATGGGACCCTAGGGAGGCCACTTCACTTCTCCAAGCCTCAGTTGCCCCATCTGTAGAACGGGTGCCATAATAAATCTCCTCCGTGGGCTTGCTGGGGAAAATAAACAAGCCGGTGCTGAGAAAAGACCTACTGGGTTACCTCAGGAAATGGCAGCCAGTGTCCCCAGGAGCATTTAGTGAAAGTGGTCCGTGTTTGATAATATAGAGGAACTGGTCAATGTACACTTGTTGAATGAATAAATGAATGAAGTATCATTGCAATAAGACTGCCTCTTATCCTGTGTCATTGGTATCCATCTCTCTGTGTCCCCCAAGTCTCCGAGGGTCAAGCTGAAGCTGTTTGTTCCTCCCTTAGGGGTGAGGGTGTAACAGAGAGCTTGTGGTCACAGTTGACCACAAGTCAGATATGACTCAAGAGGCTGGAGTTCTTGTGAAAGATAGTCAGGGGCGCGAGGTGACTGGGACAGAAGAGAACATAGTCTCTAACTTCAGCTCTTCAGAGAGGCTCCCCCCGCCCCCCCCGCAACTTACAGTAGAGGCATGGGGTTGCAGCTTCCCTGGTGCCAAAGAAGGGAGAACCAAGGGCTGGGGCATTGGAGCCCTGTAGTGAAAACACTTTCTGAACTCCTACTGTGCATGGAGGTCTGTGGGGACCAGGCCTAGACTCTGCTCTTGAGTAGCTCAGAAGCGAGTTGTCCAGGGGAGACAGTGATCCCAATCAGACTGCACGAAGAAGAACTGAGGCAATCAGAGAGGGCTTCCTGTAGGAGGCTGAGGCAATCAGAGCAGGCTTCCTGTAGGAGATAGACCTTGAAACATGAATATTTCAGAATGTTGTCAGTAGTGGCAGCTGGAGCGATGGGCCAGAAGGCCTTGGGTGTGTGTGGCACACCAGCATTCTAGTTGCTTGAATTAAAACTAGACTATAGGAGTCAGCCCACACCCTCAGGTAGCTTCTCAGCTGGAAGGAGGAGGAAGAGGTTGTCGATCAAGGTGGCTGTTCAAAGTGTGACCTTGGGGATCACTGGTTGAAATTTTCTACTATCTTGGGTTGTCCTGCAGCTAGCTGAACCTCCCTGCCTCTGTTTTCTCATCGGGCAAATGGGAACATTGAGGACTATGGGCCTCGTGGGCAGCTGTGCAGATTCAACGAGGTGAAGCTTGTCAAGCGGAAACACTAGCCTCTCTCCCCATCGCCAGTGGCAGCAGCAGCCTTAAGCTGGCCAATCCCACAGGCTCGGGACACAGGGCCAGGAGGAAGGGCTGGAGGAGCCAGCTTTTGCAATCTGCACCAACTGCTCTGGCCTCCCTGCTCCTGGGTGGTGATGAGCAGAGCCCCAGACTGGAGACAACAACGAAACAGCCACTTCCTTCCTCTCTGGGGTCCTGTGTACTGTGGTTGCCAGCCGGTGGTGAGGTGAAGCTGCTGTGGCAGTGGCTGCTGGAGCTGCCCTCAGCCCTTGGCCCCACCCTGGCCCCCTGATGTGCCCTTGGAGCCTGGGTCTTGCTCTGTGGGGCTCTGGGGACACACCCTGTGTCTCTACCCCACGCAAACAACATTCTCACCTCCAACAGCTCTCAGGTCTCCCCCTCCCTTGGGAGGGGTGTCTCAGGCTCTTTGACCCTAACCAGAGGCCATTCTCCAACATCTGGGGATCCTTGTCCTTCTAGAATCTTTTTCCTTCACCCTTTCTTGGCCTCCAGCCTTTTCTGTCCATCCCTGTGACTGCTGCCCCTGGATCAAGCAGCCACATTACTGGCCTCCCAGCTTCATATCTGTACTTTCAAAACAACCACCATTACCCTCATGTCACCACCATTATCAACTGAGGACAACCAATTGCTGCCTTTACCTGCCCCTGAGCCGAAGTCGAACAGAAATTGCTGATAACCTTAATGCCAGCTAATATAAAGCAGAAGTACGAAAGATTCCACCACCCATTTCCTTACCATCACTCATCACCATCAGCACGCATTACCACCGGCACCAACAACCCATAATAACCAATCACCATGGACAGTAACAACCACGATCACAATAGTAGCCATCAACAAACACAGGTAACCTACCACCACTGAAGCAGTCGTGGTTGTCTAGTCACTAAATCGTAACTAGTAGTCACAGACTCTTCTGTGACCCCCTGTGGACTGTAGCCTGCCAGGCTCCTCTGTAAACGGGATTTTCCAGGCAAGAATACTGGAGTGGGTTGCTATTTCCTTCTCTAGGGGATCTCCCAGACCCAGGGATCAAATGCAGTGTTCTGTGTTGGCAGACAGATCCTTTACCACTGAGCCACCTAGGAAGTTCAGCCTTCAATCGTACCCCTTTCCAAACCAACAGTGCATCACCGCCAGTCCCAAGACAGTCACCCAGATCATCAATGAATGACCAACAGCAAACGAACATCACTGTCACCACCCAACTTCAAACGATGACCAGCTGCCATTATTCTAGAGATCAACCCTCCAGCGGAAAACAAGCAACCACCAGCCACCAATATTGAACACTAGCTGGCACTAAAAGCAGCCATCACTGCCACCACCACACCACCAACATGGGACAATGGACAGCAATGACCACCATCATGAACAATGACATCAACAGCCCAATTCTTCTACAGGAACCAAGAATGAAGCCACATCCATCCATCACCATGGCTAACTCCCACTGTGAATATGGCTTCTGCGGTGTATGGAGCACATTATGTGCTCTGTGAAGCACTTGACGAACATCATTTCACTGAATCTTTCAACACCTCTTTCTGGCATCCAGCATTCCTCCAGAAAGATGTCAGCACCTCTAGACAGAGGTATTAACCTCATGGATAAATTCCACTCTTTTTTTTTTTTAATTCATGATCCTCTTGGGTGAGTTTCTCCCTTCCCAGACCCAGTTGGCCAAGCAGATCATTGACTCAGCATTTCACATGGTTTCCTTGGGAGGGGTTGCTTTTCTCTGAAGTAGCAAATTATTTCCTGTGCTTCTTTGATCAAGGAGTCTTCCTGGGCTGGCTCCGTCTTGGAAGGGCTTCTGTCTCAAGCCCAGAGCTCTAGTTGATGGTTTGCTTGCCGGTTAACCAGAGGGGTCCGTGGCCCGTGGTGCCCCATTTATCACTGGCTTTCTGAAGTAGGGTGATCTCACAACCCCTGCCTCCACATTGCGGCAACTGCCAGCAACTCTGCAGTTGTCACTTTTAGCTCTGTGACTGACCCCAGCCACACGCCCTCATGGACAGATTGACAAAAAATGAAAGCTGAAGTGGCTTGCAGAGCCATGGAACTTTGGCTGCGGGGGACGGAGGTGTGACATTTATAGCCAGCCAAGTCTCCTCTTCATGCGTGTGACATGATGCTACTGGATCTAGACCGAGGACCATGACCATCTCCACAGCCTTATCACCACAGTCATCATCAGACCTCAGTCTCAGCAGGTGGTGAGGCTTCTGGGTGTAGTGTTTTTTCCCTGCTGCCCTCCAGCAGAAGGAACCCATGGTGGTGTGGAATGTTTCATCTCACCCATTCCCGCTTCTGTGATGACTACTGCCAAACCACCCTGTCACCCACACTGGGATGCCGGCATGCCACCATCATGGCAACCCACCACCCATTTGACCCAGCTTTCTCTCCCAGCTCTGGTGGACTCACAGAGGCTGGATCCCAAGACCCTCTGAAGGTTCCAATGGAGAGGAGCCCCCAAACACCTTCCACATCCTGAGAGACTTCCAAATATGACGTGTGGGAACTGAGACCCGCAGAGGGGGAAGTGACTGGCCCAAGGCCACACGGAGATGAGGCACCAAACTCAACTAGGAACTGGGTTCCCCACGCCCCAGAAAAGGGGTTTGTCCCTGCACCTGCAGGCACTGTGGGAGCCTTCAAAACCACCTTCTGTCCTCCGGTTACTGCTCCATCCTTGGTGCCCCATCCCCACCCTGGCATCTTGTCCACCATCCAGTGGGAGCTTGGTGCCCGGTGTGGGATGCTTGGAGCACCTGAGCTGTATTGCAGAATCCCAAAGGGTCTGCTGTGCCCGTTCCCATGGCCCCACTTTCTGGTGGTGGCCTCTAGGCACTTCCATCTGACTGGTGCCCCCGACTGCTGCACTTCAGGGCCCACCCTGAATGACTTACCATGGTAGGGGCTGGTGTCTGGGTCCCTGGGGAGGTGCCTGGAGGGGTCGTGGAAGGGGTGCAGGCTCAGGAAGCTCCTGGGGGCGGCTCGGGCATGGCCCTGCTCCTGCTCCTCCTGCAGACTCCCGGCCCTAGTTCCTCTTACAACAGCCCCCTTCTCACTTCCTTTGGCGGGAGGGGCCCGCGGCTACCGGGGAGGGAAGCTGAGCCTGGGGGCGGGGAGAGCGCCCAGACTGGCCCGAGGGAGCTGCTGGTCTGGAGCCCAGAGCCCGAAGGGAGAGGTTAAGGATGGAAGGCAGCAGCTGCCAGACCCCAGGAAACCGAGTCTCCAACTCCCTCGCGCCCCCCGCCCCGCCCCGCCCCCCGCGGGACGCGGCTGCAGCAGGCGGGACAAGGATCCGTTGGCTGCGGACTGATTGCTCTGTCCTGGGCTGCTTAGGAGTCTTCCAGACCCACTTGAGATGTGTATCTGCTCTGGGCATCCCTGGGCAAACTCTCACTTCCGAAGCCGCTTCCGCTGGTCCTTCTTCCAGGAGGGACCTTGGGAATCAGGTGCGTTTCTGCCAGGGGAGTGGAGGGTCCCGAGAGCCAGGGGCATTTGGAAGGTCCCAGACTTTGAATGTTACGTCTAGAATTAATGACTGCACCCGCCGCCCCAGCTCTCTTCATTTTCTCATCCTAAAACGGCGGCGGTGGGGCTGGGGATCCTGCCGGGAGCGCCTGGCGCGCACATCAGTATTAGTCGCTCAGTCGTGTCTTTGTGACCCCATGGACTGTAGCCCGCCAGGCCTCTCTGTCCATGGGATTTCCCAGGCAAGAACACTGGAGTGTGTTGCCATGCCTTCCTCCAGGGGATCTTCCCAACGCAGGGATCGAACCCGGGTCTCCAGCATTGCCGTCAGATTCTTGACCGTCTGAGCCACCAAGGAAGCACATGACATCCATCAAATGATGGCCCATCTTCTGATGTTTGGGAGACCAGTAGGCCGTGTGCTGGTCTCCTCCTGACGTGTGAGGAAATGGCATTTCCCAGAGGCTGTCGTCTGCCACACACAGTGGGGAAGTGGCGGAGGCAGAAACAGACCCTGGGAGAGCCTGGCAGGAAGGCCTGCATACCCGGGTATCCCCGCGCTCCAGGCCACACACCGCATCCTGCGCGGAGACTGGAGTGCCGCGGCGCCCCCTAGTGGCCACATCTGGGGAGCAGCCCGTTTCTCAACCGACGGGCTTGGTGCCTGCAAACCTCAGCAATGTCTCCAGGGCACTAGAAGTGAACAGTCAGGTCGACACCCCCGCCCCCCACCTTATTGAGGGCGTCAGGGGAGGCTTCTGGGAGGAGGCGACTTTTTTTGCTGAGACCGCGAAGTGAGCTGGAGTTAACCAGGTGAAGGGGGAACGGGAGGGTACACCTGGCAGAGGAAAACAGCTCTAGCAAAGGCCTTAAGATGGGAAGATGGGGACTCTGAGGAAATTTCAGGAGTCCAGGGCGGCTGGAGATGGCAGAGTGACAGGGAGTGTGGTGGCTGGGGTAACAGGTGCCAGATTGCGTTGCTTTGAGAGTCTCTAAGAGACGCTGTATTAAAAAAAAAAAAAAAAAAAGATTATTTTAGGTTCTGTTGGGTCTTCTTTGCTGCACCCTGCTTCCTCTAGTTGCGGCGAGTGGGGGCTACTCTTCCTTATTGCGTGTGGGCTTGTCATTGCGGTAGCTTCTCTTGCAGAGTATGGGGCTGGTCCGCTTCTGTAGTTGCAGCACACAGACTCTAGCCCGGGCTCAGGAATTGTGGTGCACGGGGTTAGTTGGCCCACGGGCATGTGTAATCTTCCCGGACCAGGGATCTAACCTGTGTCCCCTGCATTGGCAGGCGGACGCTCAACTACTGGACCACCAAGGAAGTCCAAGAAGCAACTGTATTTTTGACCTAAGGTTACTGGGCTCTAGTCTGTATTGGTACAAGTCCCCTTTGGGCTGTTGGGGCCGACCTGTGAGGGGGTGTGGCCGCTTCCAGGGCGGGGGGATAATTGGATGGGACCCATTCGCGCGCGCGCGCGCGCGCACACACACACACACACACACACAGTCGGGCACAGAAATCTACACAAGACAGAACTTTATTGATGTAGGGCTTCCTGGTGAGGGGGTGTGTGGGCCCCAGGGCAGGGCCTGTAGCACCATCATGGGGGTAGCCTGGATGACGGGGTCCCCCTGGGGCAGGTAAGGCAGAGAATGGGGTGGGTCTTCCCAGCTCTGCCTCCCGCTTCTAGCTGGTCTGGTTGGGGGCAGGGTGGCAGGGAGGTGGTGCTAATCCCCTCCCCCATAGCGGACATAGATTTCGCCCCCCAGCTCAGAGTGGAGGGGCAGGGCAGTGCTGGGGGGGGCAGGGCACCGGCTGACCCCCTCCCCACCCCCACTCTTCACAGTACATATTCCGATCAAAGGCGGGTGTTGTGTGGGGGGCTCCCTAAAGGTGGGTGGCAAGAGTTCTAGGGAGAGCAACTGTTCCAACTCAAGCTCACCCTGGAGGGGGTGGTCTCTCTGTGAACTGGGAGGTGCGCAGAGGAGGGGCCGTGGGCGTGGCCAGCCCCTCTCCATTCCCTCACCCCCTCCCCCCGCCCCCAGTCAGGAGCCCTGCAGGAGTTCCCAATAAATAACTTCCAGCTCCATCTCACCATTCACTCCCAGTTCCTGCCCCCTCGGGCTCCTTCAGGCTGGTCAGCTGCAGGCCTGGTTCCCCCCACCCCCAGCCCGCGCACATCCAGGGCTCGCTCCGAAGGCCGAGCGCCCTCTAGCGGCCCTGGCAGGTTTTGCAGCACATCTGGCGGAAGTAGGCTCTGCTGCAGAACTGAAATTTCAGCACCAGGGGGCAGTAGGCGACCTTGTTCACATCCTTGCACTCTGAAAGGGGCGGGAGAAGAGGAAGGGGAGGGGAATCTGGTCTCAGCGCCTCCCCCCCTCCCCCCGTAGTGCGACCAATGGCTGCACACCGCTTCCTAGCTTCTCTGTGCCTTGGCTTCTCAGCTCTCAAAGTGGGGCTTCTAACAGTAACCATGTCACTAGGCTCTCTGGAGAATTTTGAAAGAGAGTGCAGGTCTGGGGCTTGGACACCGTATTAAAATGACGAGAAAAGTGTTCCTTTTCCAATTACCCGTTTGGTGTATATAACCCTTGCTCGTTTCCCTTTGTCACACACTGGGGACCTTGAACTCCAGTGTGGTCCTTCCTCTTAGGGTATATGTGTATTCTGTGTTCAAGGTAACTGACAGTCTGTTCCTGACAATGGACCAGGGTTCTCACTTAGCAGTCACTGACGTATGACAGAGCCTGGGCTAATACAGGGCTTCACGTGGATTTAGTCTCTCTCCTTAAGGTGGTATGGAGAAGGCACTGGCGACCCACTCTGGTACTCTTGCTTGGAAAATCCCATGGACGGAGGAGCCTGGTAGGCTGCAGTCCATGGGGTCGCTAAGAGTCGGACACGACTTCAGCGACTTCACTTTCATTTTTCACTTTTATGCATTGGGGAAGGAAATGGCAACCCACTCCAGTGTTCTTGCCTGGTGAATCCTAGGAATGGAGGAGCCTGGTGGGCTGCCGTCTATGGGGTCACACAGAGTCGGACACAACAGAGGCGACTTAGCAGCAGCAGCAGCTTAAGGTGGTATTACCTCCAGTGAATATATTAACACATACCACCACTCCTCCGCCTCTTGACAGATAAGAAAACCAAGACACAGAGATGGAAGATGAATCCAGGCAGTTTGGTCCCAGTGCCTGGAGTAAGTAACCTATAGCTCTCTATGAAATATATATTTACTTAGGTAGAAAGAGATGGGTATATTTAGAGCAGTGGTTTCCAAGGGAGGCAGTTTTGCCTCCCAGGGGATATTTGGAGATGTTTGGAAGCATTTTTCGGTTTTCACCACTGGGAGGAGGGGTACCATTGGCATCTAGCAGGGTCAGGGATGCTGAACCGTTGACAATGCACAGGGCCGCCCGCAAGACAAGGAACCTTCTGGCCCCAAACATCAATAGTGCCCGAGGCTGAGAAACTGATTGAAAGAAAAACATCAGGCAGATAATGTAGCAGATCCCTTTCATGGATCACAGCCTTGTCATGGTGAAGGGATTTGCATAACAATGAAGTTATGAGCTATGCTGTGCAGAGCCACCCAAGACAGACAGGTCATGGTGAAGAGTTCTGACAAAACGTGGTCCATTAGAGGAGAAAATGGCAACCCACTCCAGTATTCTTGCTGTGAAAACCCCATGAACAGTTTGAAAAGGCAAAAAGAGGACACGGGAAATGAGCCCCCCAGATCAGAAGGTATTCAATATTCTACTGGGGAAGTGAAAGTGTTAGTCGCTGTCTTGTCCAACTCTTGTGGACTGTAGCCTGCCAGGCTCCTCTGTCCATGGAGTTTTCTAGGCAAGAATACTGGAGTAGGTTGCCATTGCCTTCTCCAGGGGATCTTCTCCACCCAGGGATCGAACCTGGGTCTGCTGCATTGCAGGCAGATTCTCTGCTAGTCAGAACCACAAGAGAAGCTCACACTGGGAAAGAATGGAGGGCAATTTTTCCATGGGGTCGCAAAGAGTCAGACACAACTTAGCGAGTGAACAACAGCAAATGTCATAGATGGAAATGAACAGGGAGGGTTAGAGTCAAGGAGGTGGTTGAAGGAATGACCTGAGTTTGGACCCCCAGAAAAATCAGGTTCCTACAATGCCTGGCACACAGTGGTACCCAATACATGTTGGCAGGCAGGAGATGATGAAAGATGGTCTGGAGGTGACAGAGAAAGGGATGTCAGTGTTTGGAGGCACCCTAGGGACAAGGGTCCCTCAGCTCTCCTAGCTATGGCATCCTCTGGACAGGGCCCTCCCAGTGCCCCTCGGCCCCCCAGCCCCACAAACCTTCCAAGCCGTCCCCCGGGGGCGCACTGTCACATTTGGCCTCGCACTGCTGTGTGGCGGGTGGCCGCAGGGCCTCGGCGCACTCGCTCGAGGGCTGCCCGGTGTGGCTGGAACAGCGCACAGGGCGCTGCTGCTGCCCGAAGCCACACTGCGCGGAGCACTGTGGGGAGTCGCCGATGAGCGGAAGCCCGGCACCGCCGCCCACCCTGCCACCCCTGCCCTGGGTCCCCGCTCGGCAGGGTGCACGCGCCTACCTCGCCCCACTCCCCCGCCACCCAGCGGGCCGGAGGGCAGCGGCGCAGGTTGCAGCGCATGGTGGCTGGTGGCTTGGCCGCGGGCTGGCAATGCGCGGGGGGCAGCGTGGCGCGGTGATCTGCGCTCTTACAGAGGACCACGCGATGGCGGAGGCCCGGCCCGCAGCTGGGGGTGCACTGCAGTTGGGAGGGGGCGTTTCATGCTCAGTGGGCACCCTGCTCCCCGCTTGAACAAGCCGTGGGGAGGATGCTGATTCAGTGGGAATGGAGGACGGTATAGCTAACTTAGGACCAATCACGGGGGGCCCACTAGGGCCAGCGGGAGTGGGGAGGCGCCTGGGGGGGCGGCACCCGACGTGGGGCCACCCCGGCCCCTCCCTGTTCTGCCTAGGGAGTAGTGGGTGGGCTGCGGGCGGGAAGGGGCGGCTGACCTCCGACCAGTCGAGGGCGGCCCACTCCGGAGGGCAGGCAGGGCCGTGGCAGGCTTCCAGTACTGGGGGGCGCGGCTGCGGGCAAGCGCTGTCGTCCAGCGCCTTCTCCTCGGCCGCTGACACGCGGCGCTGGCACACGACGGAGCGGCTGCGCACGCCTGCATCACAACTGCGGCTGCAGCGCGACCAGTTCCCTACCACCCAGCTGTGGGGGGAGGGGCGGTCTGAGACAGTAGGCAGGGCAGCACCCTGACCTCGGGGCACTGGCAGGTCCTCCCGCCTAACAACCAGCATCCTTATGGAAACTGGCACCCGAATGCCTGCTGTTCCCACCACCCCACACCCCAAACTCAGAACATCTTTACTCTGGACCCTCACTGGGGGCAGGGAGGCACATCAGGGAGCACCACTGCTCTGAGTCTGACTCTGGGACACCCCTGTCTGCACCTTAGGGAGCCTTGACTCCTCTGATCCCAGGAGCCTGTCGCCCCGGCCCTGCAACCCCACCGGCACTCACTCAGGTGGGCAGGGCTCCGTGTTGCAGGCACGCTGCCTCTTGGGCAGCTTGCTGTGGGCGCTGCAGTGGTGGGGGGCCACGGCGGAGCTGTCCAGCTGATTCCGACACTCTACAGCCTGCACCTGGCTGCCTGGGGGCGGGTGACAGGCCCGCTCAGCCCTGCCTGGCCCAAAAGGTCAGCCTGGTGACCAGAACCTGCCCCATCCCGTCCCACTCCTGGGTCTCACCGCCTGCACACTGGGCTGAGCACTTGGTCCAGGGTGCGTAGTGCCAGGAATAGGGAGGCAGTGCATCACGGGCAATGGGTGCATTGAAGCGGTAGCGGAGGGCAGGCAGTTCAGTTTGGGTCAGTACCTGGGGTCGCAGCGGTGGGGGATGGGGGGTGGGGGAGAATCAAATAGAAGCCAAGTTTGAGATCCCAAAAGGATGCTAACGTCCTCCTGCACCGTGCTCCCAGCCCTGCCGTTACCATGACGATGAGAGATGCATTAATGGGTCCTAGGGCTTCTAGGCTCTGGGTCTGATCCGGCCCTTGTCGGAGCTGAAAAGTGGTTCCGGCCAGGGGCAGGCGGTGGGGCTGGGGGGTCCCGGGCAGCCCCTCCAGCAGCAGGGACTCCTGGTCTCCCTTCAGGGCTGGGGGACAGCAAAGAGGTCAGAATTCCAGCCACACTGATACCCCCGCTAACCCCAGTCCTCATTCCCCCACCTCTGGCTCACCCAGGTGACTGAGGGAGAGGTTCAAGTCCTGGATGAAAATGTGGACGGAGCCTTTGGGGATCCAGACGACTTCCTCATACCCTGGAGAGGAGAGTTCAGGTGTCACAGGCTTGGTCTGTCCCTGTACCTGCCTGCCCACCCCACCCCCCACTCCTGGTCCCTGATGACAGCAGGTAACCATTACTGTGCTAAGCGCTTACAGAGAGGCCCACTGTGTCTCTGGCTCTGTTAAGTAGACACGTCATCATACCCACTTTACAGATGACAAAACTGAGGCTCAAAGAGATGAAACAGCTTGCCTAGGTTTTATAGCTAGGAAGTGGTTCAGCTGGGATTTGACCTCCAATTTTCTTACCTCTCAAACCACTAAAATGGTCCAACCCACCCCCACCCTAAGACAAGCAGCAGGACTGAGCTTTGGGCAGAGGGAAGGGGGTACCATGGGGTTCCTGAGCCATATACGGTGACTTGATGGTTTTAGCAGTCAGAGTCAGGTTGCAGTGGGCTCCATCACTTATGACTGGATGATCTTGGGCCCCTGTGGACCCTCTATCCTTGCCCACCTGCATCCCCCATGCATACTGGTTTAACTGCCTGTCCCCTGGACGCCACACTTGGGCTTCAGTGGCTGTTTGGGCCCTTAACACTTTCCCACTCTCACCGCCCCCCAAACACTCCCTGGGGTCTCTTTCCTTCAGCCCAAGGCTGGGAAGCCCTCGACTTACCACACCCTGCAGCTACCCTTGCCCCTAGTAAGCTTTGTGGTCTGGCACAGACAGCCCCTCAGTCCCCTTGGAGAGTCATGCTCCTGGCTCCTCAAGATGGCATGAGACCCTCAGGATGGGGCATGGGAGAGATTTAGGTACCCACCCTCTGGGATGCTTTCAATGTGAAGGTTTAGGCACCAGAGCCCAAGCCAGTTCCTGACTGTGACCTGGGGCACTACTCCTGAATCTTTTGGGGTGAACTGTGCCCCCAGCTGCCAAATGGGGGAGTGTAGGAGAGAAGCTGGGGTCTCTCACCAGTCCCAAGCAAGGCTGGGCTGAAGACCCCCTCGATGGTCTCGCAGGCACTCCCGTCACCCCCGCACACTCGGCACTTGTCCTCTCGTAGGTCGGAGCCCAGGACGCGGTCGCAACCTACGTGCTGGGAAGGGCAGTGGTGGGGGAGGGGGTGTCAGGGAGCCGCCTCCCACCTCCAGCCACCCGCCTCCCCTGCCCTCTCTCTGGGAGTCCCCTCCACCTTGCACTCGCCGCTGACACAAATGTCCACTGTGTCCGGGCGGCAGGGAGTCCCGTCCACCACAGCTGCTGCCCTCTCCGTGTAGAAGTTGAAGCCTTCTGCTAGGCATGTGAGAGAGCAGGCCTTCACGCCCCCTGGGGGGCACAGCCCCATTAGACCAAAGGCCAGACCCCAGACCCAACGAGGATGGGCAGGTTGAGCAGAGGAAGTGGGGTCCCCGCTGTATAGTCCAGGCACTCATGGGCACTCTGGTTCCTTGGGAGAGGGGCTGCTCAAGACAAAACCCATGATCCTGCCTCCACCTGCAGCTGTCCCCCTCCACTCCACGACCTTCTCAGTTCCCTGCTCACCTCCCCGGTATGTCTTCCATGTGTAGAATTTTCCACGAAAGGGGACGCTGTCAAATTCAGAGCACTGCATTTCCCTGAAGTCCTGGGAGCCTGGGGGACAGTCCTGGGGGGCACCAGAAGGGAGAAGTCAGGAGGCCAGGTACGGAGTATGGGGGGATGTAGTTAGGGCAGAGGCCCAGAGGCTGGAGAACTCATGCTCTGAGACTGGAGGCAGGGAAGCCAGGAAGGAGGCCCGAGGGACAGGTGCCTCTGCAATGGGAGTAGGTGACTCACTCGAGTTTGTGGGCAAGCTAAGAATGACACCTGGGTTTCTGGCTTCAGACCATGGGGCCTTTCTTGAGAGAGCGGGCCTAGAAAGGAGTCAAGCACACTCTTCATGAGCGTGTGGGACTTGTGGCTGGGAGTTTTGGACAGGAGACGGTGATCCCTGGTCAGAAAGGAATGCAATGAAAACCTGGCCACTGGATTGGCAAGGAGCACAGGGTCAGCTTTGGAGCAGGGGTGGGGCTTTGGTGGGGAGTAGAATTGGGCAGTAAAGGAAGGGGCCCGTTGTGGCTGGTGCGAGATGCATCTACTGCAAATGTGTGAGCTGGAAGGAGCTGGGACCCAGGACAGGTGTGGGGAGGGCCCGGAAAGGAGCGGGTGGCCGCTGGAGGTTCCAAAGAGATGGTGGCCACCCGGTCAGAGCTCACTGGAAACTGACTTATGCCTTTCTTTCCTCGTGTCAGAGGGACCCGGCTTGAGGTCCTGGGGGAACTCGCCTCGGTGTTGCAGGAGCGGTGCCTCCGTCTCTCTCCCAGGCAGTACTTGCCCCCGATGGTCGGCCTGGAAGCGGGGGCGGACAGGAGAGAAATGGGGCAGGGGGGACGGGGGGAGGGGCCGCCCGCCTCTCCTGCAGAAGGGCCTGAGAACTGACCTGGGGCTGTCGCAGTGTCGGCTGGAGGAGGACACGCCGCCACCGCACGTCCGGCTGCAGTCACCCCACGGGGTCCACGGGCCCCAGGCGCCGTCCACGCCCTCCGGCCTCGACCCGAAGGGGACGCAGACCCGCTTGTAGCACCACTGCGGGTGGGATGATGAGGCAGGTGAGTCGGACTCTGCAGTCTCGAGGCCTTGGCGATCATTCCCACCCCCTCCCCAGGCCCACAGCTGGAGCTCTAAGCCCTCGGGGGGTGGGGCGAAAGGGGGAGGATGGAGGTGGGGTCCGTAGACCTGGATAGTACAGGGTAACGTGGGGGCGTGGCCTAAGCACAGTCCCCAGCAGTGGGTGGAGCTAGTATTGGGCCAAGCATGCAGGGCGTAGCCTGGGAGGGGTGTGGCCTCGGGCAGGGGGCGGGACCTGCAGGCAGTGGGCGTGGCCAAAGCCGATGGCGGGCCCCGGCGGTGGCCCAGGCCGGTCGAGGCTCACCCCCTTGTCGATGGTGTGTGTTTGGCACAACGTGCCCTCGGCGGCCGGGATGCTGTTGGTGATGCACCGGTTGCTCTTGCTCAGACACCACAACTCGCTGCAGACCTCCTGCGGGCCAAGGTGCCCGCTCAGGCTCGGACCCTCCCTCCCACCTTCCTTGGGAGAACCCAGGCGACCCGCTCAGTGGGGCTCCAGCCTTCCTTTCCTGGGTTTCTTTTTGCAACTACTGGCAGGGTATAGGAAGGGACCTCTTCTCGGGCTATAAGCAGCTCTTATCAAACACCTAGTGAAAGTGAAAGTCGCTCAGTCGGGTCCGACTCTTCACGACCCCATGCACTATACATACAGTCCATGGAATTCTCCAGGCCAGAATACTGGAGTGGGTAGCCTTTCCCTTCTGCAGAGGATCTTCTCAACCCAGGGATCAAACCCAGGTCTCCATCATTGCAGGCAGATTATTTACCAGCTGAGCTACAAGGGAAGTCCTATCAAACACCTAGGAGACCCTCAAACTCCCTTAGGCACTATACTCTCCATTTTACTGTGGGAAAACCAAGGATCAGAGAGGTAGGGTCACTTGCTAGAGGTCATACAGCTGCTAAGGAGGCAATCTGGATTCTATCCCAGAACTTTAATCGATAGCTGGGTCTACGATCTAATCCCTCTGTAGTTCAGCCCCTTCTTTAGTAGCTAAGTCCTGTCCCACCCTTGCGACCCCATGGATTGTAGCCCAAGCCCATGGATTGGGCTTCCCAGATGGCACTAGCGGTAAAAACCCTGCCTGCCAATGCAGGTTAGATGTGAGAGACACAGGTTCGATCCCTAGGTTGGTAAGATCCCCTAGAGGAGGGCATGGCAATCCACTCCAGTATTCTTGCCTGGAGAATCCCATGGGCAGAGGAGCCTGGCAGGCTGCAGTCCACGGGTTCACAAATAGTTGGACACAACTGAAGTGACTTAGCACACAGGCCCTTCTATCCATGGGATTTCTGGGCAAGAATACTGGAGTGGGTTGCCATTTCCTTCCCCAGGGGATCTTTTTGGGAGTTCAACCCCTGGCACTTCCCAAATTTCTAGAAGGAAACTTGGGACCGGCTGAGGAATAAGGAGGAAGGATGCTGGATTTCTTTTTAGAGTGGGCAAAGCAGCCCACCTCAAGAGCTGTGGTTCTGAAAAATCCAGGCTTGATGATGGCTCAGGTCAAGGGCCCCACCTCTAACTTTTTATTCCCCCAGCAGGTGGTTCTTATTGTTTCCCCAACCTAAACTGGCGAAGCTCCTCAAAGTTTTAATCTATGGAAGGTTGAGAGGGGATAAGGCCAGGCTAGGTCTGTGTGGAAAGCTGCTCTAGTTCTCCCAGTGAAAAATCAGCCCATCTTCTTCCTGAGTCTTACTTGGGCTGGCCCAGACCCTGGCAACCCACTCTGGTACTCTTGCCTGAAAAATCCCATGGACAGAGGAGCCTGGTGGGCTACAGTCCAAAGGGTCACAAAGAGTTGGACACGACTGAGTGACTAAACACACAACACAAAGACTCTGGCAGCAGGTCCTGTCCATGGCAGGAAGCTGGATCAGTCCCAGGGAGCCATTCTGACCCTTTAGGTCCAGGTTAATTAATATCCCTGGACAAGCTTTACTGGGTTCAGGTGTGGCCAAATCTGACCTTCTAGCCTACATCCTGTTCATTTCCTAGAGTCTTGCCTCTGAGATGTGGAAATCCTTCTTGCCTCATTTTACAATCACATGTAATCTTCTCTTTGAACCTGATCCTCCTAAGCTTTGAAGATTTGGGATTGGACCCATCAATGGCTGTAGGAAGGGACATTTCCTGTGTCAGCCTCTGAGACAACTGCACACATATGAGAAGCTTACAAGGTGGTCCTCAAACTTGCTCCCTCAAAGGATACTCTCATCTTAAAGACTCAGCCTGGGGCTTCTCTGGTGGCTCAGTGGTAAAGAATCTGCCTGCCAATGCAGAAGTCATGGGTTCAATCCCTAGTCTGGGAAGATCCAACATGCCTCGGAACAACTAAGCCAGTGTGCCGCAACTATTGTTCCCGGGAGCCGCAACTTCTGAGCCTGTGTGCAGCAATCACTGAAGCCCATTCACCCTAGAGCCTGTGCTCTACAACAAGAGAAGCTCCTTTAATGAGAATCCTGGGCACTGCGACAAAGAGTAGCGCCCGCTCACTGCAACTACAGAAAACCCCGCACAGCAATGAAGGCCCAGCACAGCCAAAAATAAATAAATAAATAAATAAAATTATTAAAAAAAAAAAAACAACAAAACAACACCTCAGCCTGGTTTTCTGGCTTCACTTGGGTTATATTCTCCTGGCCATTTGCTAAAATATGACAGATCCCACTTCTGACACCTCTTAAAGAGAACTGCCTAGTCTAGCTCTGCTTATCCTCCTTTCCACAAGGACGTGCCATGGTCTGTAAGAAATGAGCCCTGGGTCTCATTTAACTCTGGGAGACTTTAACTCCACCACTGATTTGCAACACATCCCCCCTCTCTGCGCCTTGTCTGTAAGATGGGCCTTGCCTACATATGCCTGACAGGCATGTGACGACAGAGTCAGTATGAAAGGGCTTGCACAAACATCTTGTTACAGAGTGATAAAGGCCGCGACTACCTCCGGACCATGCCTCAGGTCCAGCTCTTTACACATATTAACTGAGTTACATGTAGTCCATTATTTATCCCTTTGCCAGGAGGGCCCAGAAGATGTTCCTTGGAAAAATAAAAGGAAAAGTCTATGCAACATACAACCAGCAGTGGTCTGTGCGTGATAATCTGGCACTTCCTCCACCTCCCTACCTCATTATAAACTTTGGATTCAGAAAAAAACCTCGACTCAAATCCCGGCTCCACCATGTTCTCGAACTGTGACTTTGGGTAAGGCCTTCTTCCTATTCCTCAGTCCGTCCCCCCGCAATGTGTGGCTGTCAGGATTGTCAGGAGTTTAACTGAGATGATAGGTATGGCATGCTGGACCTGTAGTGGGCATTCAGTAAGTGTCTGCCATCACCGTCACAGTTAGGACCCCTGGGACACAGCAGAGGCTCAAGTGGCTTCTGAATTCTTTAGGAATTCACTAGAGGGAGCCAAGTTGGGTGGAGTGGGGTGGCAAGAGTGGGTTAAATATAAATGGATCAAGGGGCTTCCCTGGTAGTACAGTGGTTGAGAATCTGCCTGCCAACGCAGGAGACATGGGTTTGATCTCTGGTCTGGGAAGATCCCATGTGGCAGCTAAGCCTGTGCGCAACAACTACTGAGCCACCATTCTAGAGCCTGGGAACCACAGCTACTGAAGCCCACGTGCCTAGAGCCTGTGCTCTGCAACAAGAGAAACCACTGGAACGAAAAGCTCACACACTGCAACGAAGAGTAGCCCCCGCTTTCTGCAACTAGAGGAAGCTTGCACACAGCAACAAAGATCTGGCACGGCCAAAAATAGCTAAATGAGTAAATAAAATAAATCTTTAAAAAGATTTAATGGATTGAGGGTTTCTTTCCCTGTCTCGCACTGGAATAAAGTGAGGGCTTTTAACACCTCCCTGCTCCCTGTTTGGAGTTGACACGGCCTCAGCTTGGACATTCAAACTGATCTTTTTGAGTCCTGACGATGTGAAGGGCTGCGGCTGGGCTATTTGGGGTGAGCCTGTAACGAGTTGGGGAGCATGTTCAGGGAATTGGGGAAGATGGGCAGGGGAGGGGCAGGCCCTAGATGAGCCGGGGGTCCCTGGTGGCTGAAGAGGGAAGCCAGTGGGGCACCAGTTTCCTGGGAGGAGCTGGGAGGGCACCCCCAGCTCGCTTCTCTTTGGGTGGATGGGGCTTTGGGAGCTGAGCCTAAGCCTCAAGAAAGAGTGGGGCGTGATCAGGAGGCTCAGAGCTTGTCCAGCTAAGGACTGGGGCCAAGAGATCTTGTGAACCAGTCAGCGGGGGATGCAGGGAATGAAGACAGGGTGTCCCTGGAAGCCTTTGTCCCATTTTTTTGCCAAGTGGGGAAGATGGTTCATCCCTTGGGAAACTATTTCCACCAAGTCTGGATGTTTGGTTAAAAATGGCCCCGTTAGGGATCTTGGGACTTTGGTCCTGCTGCAACAGAAGGGGTACCCCCCAGGTTCTCCCCAGTTCAGCCCCCAAAACAGGGGTCTGGAGAAGCAAGGGGATCCCATTCTTGTCCTTGAGCACTGAGATTGCGTGTGACATTTGTATAACCCTCCCATCCATCTCTGTCCCCGAACCCGCCACTGAGGCTCACATCCCTTCCCAGCTCTCCCATCCCCACCCCCTGTCCCCACCCCACCCCTGACCCTGGTGGTGGTGGGCCCCCTCCCCTCCCAGGAAGGAAAGCAGGAAGGCTCTCTCTACCCCGTATTTACACTGACGCGATTTGACTCCATGCTGGAAGCGGCACTGCTCATCCGCGTCGTAGGCCTGGCCAGGGGCCACGGTTGGGTACACGAAGTCCTGTCTGGGGGGCCGGTTGTTCAGGCAGAGCCCCAGGCCTGAGCTGTGGAGAGAAGAGTGTGGCTGTCACACTGGAGGGCTGCAGGCCAAGCACACAGGGGCCCTGGGGAGCAGCCCTGAGCGTATCCCCCTCCTCGGAGGCAGCCCCTCTCCCTGCAACATGAGTGTGAGACCCTGGGCGGGATGGGCAGGCGGGCGGGCAGATCCTCACTCCAGAAAGCTGGTGATGTAGTCGCGGCTACAGGAGGACCACACGAACGGGTTGGTCTTCATGGTGATGTGAGCCGCCATGAGCTTTGCTGGGTCCTGGCCACGGGCCCCGCAGCTGTTGCCCACGCCGTCGTGGTTCATGCCAAACCTGGGGACAGGGCCAGTGAGCAGCTCCACCAGGTGCCGGGCGACACTCCCTGCTCCTCCTGCCCGCCGCCTCCCGTGTCCCCGGCCTCACGTGTGTCCGATCTCGTGGGCGATGGTGAACGCCGTGGCCAGGCCGATATCTTCGTTAATGCTACAGCTTCTCTCTCGCTCGCACATGCCGCCCACAGGGGCCAGGCCTGGGGAATGGGCGTGGGGGTGGGGCGGGGCTGGGGGCTCAGGGCTGTGTCTGTCGGCTCTGTCCACTCTGCCAGGTCCCCACCCCCACCGGGGCCAGTGTCACCCAGCCCACTGCCTTCAGAGGTGCCTGAAACCCAGGGGACCCGGGTACCTAGTGTGCCGCAGGGTTTGTTCTTGTAGATGCAGATGTCATAGCTGTGGGAGGAGACGGAGGAGTCAGGAGGCTGGGCTGCCTCCCTAAGGGCCGCCCTCCCTCAACCCTCTCACGGTTGAGTCCTGCCCCTGAACCGAAACCTCATGCTCTTCTCCCAGCCAGCCTTGGAGATGCTGGGGTGCACAAGTGGCCGACTGAACAAAGGACAGAGTGAGGGATGCGTCAAGTGCCCAAATAGATCCCCACCTGCCTCCCCACATTCTCAGGCTTGCAGCAGCCCCTCCCCTTCCCTGGCTCCCCGACAGGGCGACTAGACAGTCCTGGTCTCTCCCATCTCCCAGCAGAAGTGACCTCTGCTTGGACCTGGGCAATCCCCTGGACCATTTGCTCCTCCCCCGGCCCCCTCCCCAACAGAAGGCGCCCCCCGGAGCCTTCCTTGCCCCTCACCGCGTGATGAGCACTGCCGTGTCATGGTTGGCCACACCGTTCTCCGGAATGGCATTGCCATGGCCGCTGCGGTTCACGATGGACTTCTGCCACTTACAAAAGCTGTCCAGGGACTTCCCGGCATGGTGGGTAATCTCCAGGGTGGGCTGAGGATGGACAGAGTGAGGTACGCGGGTACCAGCCACCCAGGGGGCAACGCAGGCAGTGCTGAATTCTGTGGTGGTGGAAGGTGGGGGAACCTCCCCCCACCCCCGCACCTGGTCCTCTGTGAGCAGGATGAGGCGTGTTACCAGGATATTAACGATGTTTCCCAGACTCGAGTCCTGGAAAAGTTTGGCAACCTGACCTCCAAGAAACAAGAGAGACCGAGTCTTAAGAGGGGCCCAGAATAGGAAACAAAAAGAAATGAGGACAACAGCTTGTATCAATCAAGAGCCTACTGAGTGCTGGGGCTCAGGCTATGCCTGCCGCCCAGATCTTCACAGTAGATATTAGTATTCCCATTTTACAGATAAGCCACCCGATGCTCAGAGAGGTCAGGACGCACAGCTAGTAGGTGCTGAAAGTGGAACTCCAGTCTGGCTAAGCCTTCCTGCTAGCGTTTGTCTTTCTGACTCAAACCCCCAGCTCAGCCTGTCTACTTGTCCTCCATCCTCGAGGCCCACCCAACAGCTGCCTCTGCCCAGAGGCGGCCTGAAAGATGTGCACATCTGGCCTCATTCCATACTGTCTGAAGGCACCGATTTGAGCATCACCACTGGAAAGTGGATGTGTGGAGGCTGGAAGCTCTGGAGCCAGTGGTCAGAGGGGAGGTGGATGACTGAGGCCACTCTGTGCAATGACCTTGAAGCCCTGAGCCATCACCATCCCATGTGGAAACTCCCCAGAAACCCTGGCAGGTTTGAGGAAACTTGGAAGCCCAAGGAAGGGAGGCAGAGCCTGGGCAGAAACCAGTGGGGTTAGGCATGATATTATGTCTACATAATAGGTCATCTGTCTGTGCTAAACTTTCTCTCTTCCCTTTTTGCTTCAGTGGAACAACAGCATCACTCATCAAACCCTGACTACATGCCAAGTTGTCTAGCTGTCTTCCCTCCCACCACAGCTTTGTGACAGGTACTATTAGAATCCCATTTTACAGAGGCGGGAACTGAGGCTCAGAAAGGTCCAGAGTCTTGATCAAGATCCAAGACGGGCGCCAACTCTGAGTGTGAGTCAGCCAGCTCATCTTGTATGAATTTACAGGAAGGTGCTCGGGTGAGCCCTGCATGCAGAGAGACGCACGCCCATAAGTGTACTGCTAACCTCAACAAGTACCTGCAAGCTGCCTGTTTAATTTTATACAGTAAACAATTATAGGGTAAGTACTATGAGTTAGGTGTATGGTGAGCACTTTAGCAATTCACTGTATCCACGTAGCCTTATGAAGTTGGTACTATGATTAAACCCATTTTACAGGTGGGTAATCCAAGGCAGAGAGGCAAAGTAGCTTGCCCAAGGGCACACAGTCAAAGATTGGCAAAGCTGAGATTTAAGGCCAGGTTGGCTAGCTCCTGAGTTCATGCTCCTAACCACTGTGCTAGGCTACTTTCACTAACAGGCTTTCTTTCTGAGGCACCCCGTCCCCTTCCCATTCTGTTTCACTGGCATTTGATCAGTGATGGGGGGGATGGTGACAGCCCTTTTCCTGACTCTGGAGGTGGGCTCCACATTTTTGGGGGTCCATGTCCAGGGAGGGGGAGGCACTTACAATGTTCATGATGGCCAGCACGTACTGTTCCACATCCCGGCGTCCGTGGTAGGCCACCATCATCTTGTCAGCCACCACCAAGGTCTCCACGTAGCGCTCTCGGCTGACGGAGCGCTTCAGGCCTGGTTGGCCACGCTCTGTTTCATTCCCGAGGGGCCGGGCAGGTGGCGGTTTCAGGGTGCGCAGCCACCACGGCCGCCCCTTCCACGGTTTCTCATCTGGATGGGCAATTTCTGGTCATTCTGCTGCTTTCTCTAGCTGTCCGAGTCCCTGTCTGATGGTTCATCTGCCTGTCAAACACCTCATTCTTTTGCTCTTGGTTCTACAGTGGTGAGGCTGCCCCACTGCCAAACTCATTGGTCGAACAGCCACCCAGCATCCCATGACAATTAACATGACCATGCAGCTTCCCGACAATTCTACTGCCCAAATAGAGGTGTGTAGCAGCCTGCTCTACTGCCAGAACTGTGTGCTGGTATGGCTCCCTGGCCTTCTGACTGGGCAACTTTTTACTCACCCTGCAGCCCAACTGTCTGGCTGTAGAATAATCCCCCTGCCTGACAGTCTTTTCTGATCAGCTGTCTCACTGGTCATCCAACTATGACACCACTTTTCTGTTAGTACAACCCACTGTGGTTGTGTGTCTGCCACGATATGCTACTTTGAGACTGTCAGCTATGCAACTAACAACATTCCAGTGGTCTGTATTTTCACGGACAGAGATTATTGTTTTTAGCTCTATGACTATCCTGGTGAATCACTGATGTCCAGCTGGCTCCCCTAATGGCTTAAGACAGTAAAGAATCTGCCCGCAATGTGGGACACTTGGGTTCAATCTCTGGTTTGGGAAGATCGCCTGGAGAAGCGAATGGCTACATACTCCAGTATTCTTGGGGCTTCCCTGGTAACACAGATGGTAAAGAATCTGCCCACAATGTGGAAGACCTGGGTTCGATCCCTGGGTCGGGAAGGTTCCCCTGAAGATGGGAAAGGCTACCAACACCAGTATTCTTGCCTGGAGAATTCCATGGACTGAGCAGCTTGGCAGGCTATAGTCCATGGGGTTGCAATGAGCTGGACACGACTGAGCAACTAACACTTTACTTCCTTTCCCATCCCTTAAATATCTGATGTTATAACTGTCCCCCTGCACATCTGGTTGTAAATCTGATCTCCCAAATGGTGGTTAAGTTCTCCTGACATTTTCCATTGTGCAACTGCTCCAGTATCTGCTACCACTATCCCGCTGCTTAACTGTCTGATCAGACGATAATCCCACAGATGGATGGTTTTACAGCACCTGGCTGGCTATCCGGCTGCCTTTCTCACTCACTGTTGGGCCATCGGACTCTGGAAGTGACAGATGGGCTTGTCCACTGCCTACTGCCCTGCTGACCATCTGCATTGCTCCCTGCACGCAGCTGACCTTCCAGGTGGAGGGACGCCGGCATGCACCTCTATCTTGAGGCACAGGTATTGTGCCTCTGCCCAGCCCCAGACAGACAGCTGTACCTCTCACTCCACAGGCTGTGTCCAGGTGAGGGTGACGCAGAGAGGAACGCTTATATACCACGTGGGGGCCACTCTCCTCCGGTCCCCGGTGCCCCTTGGGCCCCCCTTGCAGGGGCTCGATTAAGTATTCTTCTTCATCTGCCACAATCAGGCCGTGCTGGGGGTCGGGAAAGTGGGACAGAAGGTTCGGTCAGGTTCCGGGTCCCGGGACCCCTGGGGCCCTATCTCTGTCGTTCTGATTTGATTCCGTTTTACTTGGTTTACGGTGCTACTGCCTTTTCAGTTTCTTCAGATGGGTGTTCAGCCCATTAATTTTCAGCCTGACCTAAGGCTACACATTTTCTTCTAAGTCCTGCTTTAGCTGCATCTTAAAATAGCTAATCCTCTGGGTTAGCTCAAAATGTTTCAACAACTCCCACGGAAGGGGACTTCCCTGGTGGTCCAGTAGCTAAGACTCTGCACTTCCCAGGCAGGGGACCCGGGGTCAATCCCTGGTCAGGAAACTAGATCCCACATGGAACAACTAAGAGTGTGCGTGCTGCCACTAGAGATGCGGCATGCACGATGAAGATTAAAGATCCCGTGTGCTGCAACTAAGACCTGGCGCAGCTGAATAAAGACAGGAAGGAAAAAAGAGAGGGGAAAAAAAAAGTTGGAATTAATAAAAACCCCTGCCACTGTGATTCCTTCTGTGACCTATATAAGTGTTTTTCTTAACTCCCAAGCTTGTAGGCGTTCCTCCCTATCTCCCAGAACCCTCCACTCACCAGGCCCCCGCAGGTGCTGATGGCCACGTGGGAGCTGCTGGCCTGGCCCTGCAGGTGGCCCGCGTAGAGGCAGTGGGGCCGGGCGGCCCTCTGCCAGGCCAGGCCTTCTCGAGTCCAGTACTCCACGGACACGTGCCCCGCCAGGAGGCGAGGGCTGTGGGTCAGGTTTAGCAGGAAGTGGGTGCTGGGTGCGGCCACCTTGTAGAAGAGACGGGACTCTGCTTGAGGTCCCGTGCCCCGACGCTGCCTCCGGGGGGCCGGGGGCGAGAAGGCCAGCAGCGCCCCGTTGTGGTCCACTCGGGTGGGGAAGGCGATCTCATAGCTGTCTAGACTGGACAGGAACTCATCTATGGGTGAGGGTCAGAGGCCTGGGGTGGGCCCCGGGAAGGAGCCCTGTGTCCTGCCTGCTTGGCTGCAGGGTGAGTGAGGCTGGCTTCAGTGGCCCCTGAATCTGGGTCACTGGCCGCAAGACTCTGGCCTCACCAACCCCAGGGCCTCCCCAGTGCCCACGATCCCCGTTCAGTTCCCACTGCCACCCCCCACCCTGGGTTGGGCCTACCTTGAGACCGGAAGGCGTGTGTGACCTCGAATGCGAGGCCCAGCCCCAGGGCGAGGGCCCAGTGGAGGATCTGGCAGGCGGGAGCCATAGAGGCCACGTGTCCACATGTCTCTCCCCAGCCCCGGCTGCTGGCAGCCCATGCAGCGCTGCCTTCCCTGTTCACAGCCTGGACAGCATCACCGGGCTCCTGGGAGGCGAAAGGGTGGGGAGCTGGGTCAGGGGGGCCTGGCCCTACTGCTGGCTGGAGCAGTGCCAAGGTCCCTTGCCAGGTGGACAAGGGCACCTGCAACCAACCCTCTTCCCAATCCAGGTTTGAAGACTCTGAACGCATCTCTAGCTCAGCAAACTCCCTCCCCTTCCCCCCACGCCCCCAGCGTCCCCCTTATCCTCTTAGGACAGCTGAGGATCTGGACTCCACGAGCACCTACTATGTGCTGGCTACTGGCCAAGCACATTCATCTCCATGATAACCCTTAGGATTCATTCATCAGGTGGTGACTACATAATATAGGCTTCCCTGGTGGCTCAGGTGGTAAAGAATCTGCCTGCAATGCAAGAGACACAGGTTCAATCCTGGGTCGGGAAGATCCCCTGGAGAAGGGCATGGCAACCCACTCCAGTATTCTTGCCTGGGGAATCTCATGGACAGAGGAGCCTGGCAGGGTACAGTCCATGGATAATATGAATACAGTCTCTGCCCCACTCCCCCCTCAACCCATGGGACTCAATCTCCCAGGAGCAAGATGACAGACCAGTAAATGAAGAGACACATGATTCAGATCAGGCCATGCTCTTTATGAGAAATAACCGAGAGGCTTGGAAGTGGAGGTGGGAGGATGAAGAGACAGGAGAGGGTGTGCCAGGTGGCGGAGCAGCAGGGGGCAAGGTCCCGGGGGCAGGGAGGAGCTTGGTGCGGACCCACGACCCCGAGGGCCAGCGCAGGAGGACCACAAGGGGAGAGGGAGACTGGCCTGGGACACAGGAAGGTTGGTCAGCGTGCATTTTCAACCCAGAGGAGACCCAAGGCCAGTGCTTGGTGCCCCTCCCACCTTGGGTGAGGGGTCCTGCCTTGGGAGTCTCTGCCATGGGTAGCACCACTCACCCCACCCTGCATCCTGATCTCTGTTCCCGTGACCTCTCCTCCACCCTGCCCTTCCAGCCTGGCCCTTAGTCCCGCTTCCTCTCATTTCCGATTCTTCCTCGAAGCTTCAGGCCTGTGGGGCAGGTCTATTTCTCCAGCATCTACCCTGGTCTGTTTCTCCAGCATCTACCCTGGGCCAGCCTGCCACAGACACCGCTCTGGGCCACCGCCCTGTGCCAAGCCCTCCACCCCCTCCTGTCTCCGCCCTCCTCCTCCTCCTCTGTGCAATTTCCCCCTTAATCACACACTGTCTTGTTTTCTTTGCAGCCTGGCCAAGTCTGAGAGTTGATCCCCAAACAGGGCAGTTCAGCTCCTGAGGGATGAAGCCAGATAGATGCTGACTTAGAAGCTGACCTCTCCCCTCTTCTGATTGGAGCCCCTCGGCCCAGCCCAGTGATGGGGAGCTCACTCTCACACTTTGTGTTGCTCTTTTCAGACAGGCTGATGTTTACCCCAGGGGTTTCTTTTTCCCCCTCTTGTTTACCTTACGGGGGCTTCAGTTGGTGGCGCGGTGTCGAACCCTTGTGTGCGGGTCCCTCTGGGCCTCAGCGCCTCTTCTGGGAGCCTGGACAGGGTGGGAAGGGGCAGTGAGGAGAGAGGAGCTGGGGCTGCAGTTCAGGGGTCACTGAGGACACCTTCTCCCCAGCCCTGGTCAACCTCCCTTTGGCTTTCATCCTCCCTTGGTTCCTAGCCCCCGTTCCCCCAAAGTTCCCTCCTCCCCCACTTCTGTCCCCCTCTCCCACCCCACCCCCATCTCCTCTCCTATTCCATCCCTGACTAGCTCTGGGATTCAAGCGCTCCCTGTGTGGGGGTCCCTTGAGCCCCTTCCTGCCTTAACCACCTCCCCATGTCCAGGCGGCAGCATTCTCACTGCAAATGAGGCTGGAGACCCTTGGCCTCACCCCAGTCCTGTCTCTCCTCCTCCTCCTCCTACTCCTCGCACTGCCAGGCCTGGTACAGTCCTCACCTCATTCCTCTGAAGCTGGGCCCCTCTCCCCAACAACCTCACCCGCCTCTGGTGCTTCCAGCTCAAGGGGGTGTAGTGGAGAGGGTGGAGGACCCAGCACAGGTGATGGGTGGGGTGGGGTGGGGTGTGGGGTGGGAGGAGCCTGGGAGGGTACAGGTACGAAGAGTCTACCAGGGGGAGGCCAGCATCTGTAATAGGGGGACAGCCTGTGCAGGGGGTTGGGGGTGGGGGTGGTGGTGGGGCCCATGAACAGATTGGCTGCTCTGGGGCAGGGAAGAGAGGAGGCCAGGGGACAGGTAGAGGATTCCTGGGCCTGAGCCTCTAGGGGTGGGGGCAATAGCATGTCAGCAGGGGGTCCCCCCAGGCTGCATGTGGGGGGTGATCACACGTCTGCGACTGGGTGACTTTGTGTGTGGTGTCTGCCCATGTGACCCTGCGCGCAGCTGCAGGAGTGTGTTTGTGTGTGTGTGTGTGTGTGTACCCAGGCCTGGCCTTCCCCCCAGCTCCTCCTCCTGGAAGGCAGGAGGGAGGTGGCCGGTGTGGGGGAGGGTGCCAGCTCGCTGGAGGCTGGGGGAGGAAATGCCGGACGGAAACCGCCTCTACGGAGACTCCATCCCATCCTGGGGATCCTGGGGGGACCCCCACTGCTCTACATCCAGACTCCAGGGCTGAGCTGGGGGCCAGGGCCACAGAGCCTCCCTGTGGAGGCCAAGGCCGAGATGGAGGCTGCCCTGGGGCAAAGGCCAGGCAGGAGTCCCTGCCTGGAGAGGAGAGCAGACAAAGGCCCAGCCCGGAGGAGGCCGGCACCCAGGCACCCGGTGGGTACGCAGCCAGCCGCTAATTAAAGGCCCTGAGCCCCTGGCTGGAGACACTGGAGACAGACCTCCGTCTCCGAGGCCCCAGTCACCAACTCAGGGGAAGTGGGCGGCGGCCCTCCCACACCCAGACACACACACACACACACACACATATACAGAGACTTGAGGGTGACCATACCTGTGCAGCAGGGGGACCAACAATCAGACACCCCAGACCCACAAGACAACCCCCCTACTCAGTACACACTCACACATCCCAGCACCAGAGACACAACCACAGACTCCCCAGATCTGTGTGCATACACACTCATTCACACACACACCCCACAGACAGACACACACACCCGGGCCTACGTGCACAGACACGTACACACTCAGAACAGACCAGGAACACACTCACACAGTCCTGCAAGCCTCGAGACCCACCAGATGTATGTACCCACAGGCGTTTACACACTCCTTACACCCTGACACACACAGGGAGACACGCCGGCAGATGTGTGCAAATACACACTCATCCGGACACTTACCCAGGAGACACTGGACTCCGTGCACACATTGGCTTACGCTCACACTTCCGCAGATACACAACACCCACATCACACATCACACACAAGTTCAAACACAGCCAGACATTCAGATTTTCACGTAGGCACACAGGCGCCGACACACGGCATTTATACAGACGTGGATATCCACATCCACACACACACACACACACACACACACACACACGCACACACGGAGCAAACAAACCCAGACAGGAGCTCCCAGGACCTCAGGGGCGCGCTGAGTGTCGCACACGCTCAGGGACATCACACACCGCTGCAGCCCCCACGGCCCGACGTCCCCCGTCCCGCGGCCCAGGGACACCCCCGGGCTGCGACGCGGACGCACAGGGTCGCCCGCAGCCCCCCGGCCCGCCGCGCCCCGCCCGCTCCGTTACCCGCGGCCGGCCGCCCGCCCGGGCCTCCGCCTGCTGTCCCGCCGCGGTCTCGCCGGCCCGCGCGCAGGAAGGGAGGGAGCGAGCGCGGCGGCGTGGCCGGGGGAGGGGGCGCGGGGACGGCACTTCCTGAGCCGCCTGCCAGGGTTATAAAAAACCCCCAAACCGCGCGCCGCCAGGACCCCGCCCGCCGCCGCCCGGCCTGGGCCGCGGGCTGGACCCGAGCCAGGGCCCCGGGAGCTCGGGCGGCCCCGCCCGGACCGGCGCCCCGCCGTGGGGGCGGGGGAGGGGTGGGGGAAGAGGGGGGTGACACAGTGGGGGCGGGGACAGTGGGCGGGGGCTGGGGGAGCGGAGGGGGCGGAGGAGTGGGGGAGGGGAGGGTCAGGGTATCAGGAGGGAGGGAGAATTAGGCAGGGGTAAGGGAAACGGGGAAAGGGGAGCAGGGGGCTGGTCGGGGGAGGGGGAGATGGAAGGGAAAGAGGCGGGGCGAGGGGGAGGCGGCAAAATCGGGTGGGGGGATCAGAGGCAGGGAAGGGGGAACAGGGAGGGGGAGGGGAGGGCTCACTCCCTCGCTAGCATCCACAGCGTCCACAACAGCTGTTATTTATTGAAGGCTCCTCCTCGCTCAAGCAAGCATTTATTGGGCGCCTCCCGTGTGCCAGGCACAGTGCCCAGGGAGGCTGGATCCATCTCAACCTGCTCCCTCCCAGCTCTACCCTCTGGGAGTTTGACCAGCCCTAAGCCTGGGCATGGCCTGACTGGGCCCATTTCACAGAAGAGGAAACTGAGGCCAGACAGTGGGGGGAGAGTGACCGCTCTCTGAGAGTAGGGGTCCTGTGGGTTTTGGACACCCCTGGGTCAGTGTGCCATAGATGAGCTAATGTATGAACAAGGGTGACCTGGAAGGTCAGAGCAAGGTTGGGATTCAAACCCTACGTGGCCGGCTCCCCCTCAGGCCTCTGGACATCTGTCCAGGAGGCTGAAGCTCCCGGACAGGACGAGGCGGTGACCCCTAGACCTCACCATTCCAGGTATTTTCCAGGCCTGGCCCCCAGGGAGCTATGCAGAGGCTGGGCTGGCCTTGCCCTTGGCCTCCTCGGCTTCCTCATCCCTGGGTGGCTGAGGGGGCCGGTAGTAGCCTTTACTGGGCCGCTGGGGGAGGGGTTCTCCCCTTAGCAAACTTGTTTTTGCCTTGAACTTGGAATGACATATCAGGGCTCCTGCATACAGTAGGTGCTCTGTAAATACCACAGTCCTCCTGGAGCTCCCACCAAGTTGACCCTCCACCTCCATCCCACCCTGTTCCACCCCCCACCCCCGCCCCCCCCCACCCCCGCCAGAGGGGAGGGGCAGCCCATCCTCATGTTTGCTACCCACTCGTGGCAGGGAGGAGCAAGTCTAAATGAGCCCTCTCTGCCTCTGCCAGCCTGACCCTCTGTTCCCCTCGTGGGCCTGTTGGGAGCCCGCCCCGAGGTGCCTTTGTTTACCTCTTTCTCCGTCCGAGGTGGGGGGTGGCTGCCTTTGTCTTCTCTGTTTGCCCTGATGCTAGAAGCTCCTCCTTTCAGCCCAGTCTGGTCCAGCCACAGGCCCTTAGTCTGCTGATGGGTGGCCACCAGACAGCACCGAGAATTTCTGAGCTGCTTTCAGCCGGGAGAGCTCCCAGGCTCGGCCACTTACTAGCTGTAAAACCTCATAATTATCTGGGAAACTGGCTCTTTGCATCTATGCCACAGGCCCACATGTCCTCTGGGTGCTCTTTCTCCCCACTAGGTGTGGTCTGGGTAGAGCGTGTAACTTGGCTGTAAGCCACACCCACATCCCATCTCCTGGGTTCCTGGACTGATGGGATGATGGGCACGAAAACCACCCTTAATAAGCTATGTCAGGGCTTTTGCGTGGAATCCTGGGAAACAGACTTTTGTAGCATTTGAAACTGAGTCCCCATCTTAGGGAACATGAACTCAGTGGACATGAACTTGGGCAAACTCCGAGAGACTGTGAGGGACAGGGAGGCCTGGTGTATTGCAGTCCATGGGCTTGCAAAGAATCGGACATGACTTGGCAACTGAACAACAACCCCATCTTAGACAATGGGAGAGACATCTTCGAAGACTGAAGCCAACAGACTTGTGGCTGCCAAGGGAGAAGGGGATGGGGGAGGGAACGGTTGGGGTTTGGGATTAGTAGATTAAAACTGTTACGTATAGGATGGATAAACGACAAGGTCCTACTGTACAGCACAGGAAACTATATTCAATATCCCATGATAAACCATAATGGAAAAGAATATGAAAAATAATGTATGTATGTATAACTGAATTGCTTTGCTGAATAGCAGCAATTAACACAACACTGTAAATCGACTATGTTGTCACTGAGTTACTGAGTCATGTCTGACTCTTTGCAACCGCATGGACTGTAGCCCACCAGTCTCCTCTAACCATGGGATTTCCCAGGCTAGAATACTGGAGTGGGTTGCCATTTACTTCTCCAGGGGATCTTCCAGACCCTGGAATTGAACCCACATCTCCTGCATTGGCAGGCAGATTCCTTACCCCTGAGCCACCAGGGAAGCCGAAATCAACTATGCTTCAACTAAACACAAACAAACAGTGACCGGGGCCACCAGGTAGAGGAGGGTAATAGCCTCAGGGCCCTCATTTCAGCCCTAAACTAGCTGTTCCTGAAACCCATAGCTGGGCTTCCATTCAGGGAATCTTTATTAAGCGCTATTTTGTGCTAGGTGCTGTTCTAGGTACTGGGGACACAGCCAGGAGCAATGACAATCTCCATCCCCCAAAGGTAACTGACCTGCCTCAGGGCCTTTGCACTTATTGTTCTCTTTATTCTCTATGCTTGGGACAAACTCTGGAAGATAGTGAAGGACAGAGAAGCCTTGGCGTGCTGCAGTTCATGGAGCTGCAAAGAGTCAGGTGGGACTTGGTGACTGGACAATCGCCACTTGCTTGGAATGCCCACTGCATCTTATTCTTCAAGTCTAATCTCAAGTGTAGCCCTCTCAGTGAGACCCGCAGTGTGCCCCCTCTCACTTCAAGGTTACAGCCTCCCCCCCCACCCCAACTCCTTCTCTCCCATTTTCTGACCTTTTACTCGGCGTGAGTCACCGCCTGACATACTCTATGGAATACTTGTATTTGTTGATTCTCAATCTTTCCCATCAGAATGTCAGCTCTGAGGACAGAATCTTCATCTGTGTGGTCCACAGCAGTATCCCTCGTGCCTGGAGCAGGATCTGGCCCAGAGTTGGTGCTTAGTACTGACTAAACCGGGAGCTGGCAAACGGCTCCCTGTGGAGGTGGCATAGACATTGTGGTTTGAATGTTAAAGAGGAGGAAGTGGGGGCGGGGAGTGAGGGCATTCTTGGAAGAGGGCACAGCAAGTGCAGAGGTTGTTATGGCCAGTACATCATCTTTTGATTTAAACCAGCTTGGACTGATTTAAAAGATTTTTTTTTTTTTTTTGGTAACTTGCAACCTTTAGAATCCGGAGTGATGTAATGAGTTGGGCCTGAAGGGATGCAGTACTCCAGTGATGCCACAGGAGGGCGCAGTGGATCCTCATTGTTGCCGTTGGACTGTAGCAAAAGGGAAGATAGGAAAAGAATGACGATGCCTGCGATGCTGAAGCATCGTTTTAACTTCACATCAGCCCAGGGGAGTGGGCACTATTATCCTAACCATTTTCCAACTGAGAAAACTGAGCCATGGAGAGGCTCAAGGTTGCTCATTGAGGAGTGGCAGAACCAGAATAGAACCAAGGTACAAATCACCAGTTACCTGACAACCTAGAGGGAAGGCGGAGAAGGCAATGGCACCCCACTCCGGTCCTCTTGCCTGGAAAATCCCATGGATGGAGGAGCCTGGTGGGCTGCAGTACATGGGGTCGCTAGGAGTCGGACACGACTGAGCGACTTCACTTTCACTTTTCACTTTCATGCGTTGGAGAAGGAAATGGCAACCCACTCCAGTGTTCTTGCCTGGAGAATCCCAGGGACGGGGGAGCCTGATGGGCTGCCGTCTATGGGGTTGCACAGAGTCAGACACGACTGAAGCGACTTAGCAGCAGCAGCATCTAGAGAGAAGGCAGGTGAGCTTCGAGGTGGAAGAGTGGGATTGTTGCAGGAAGGGGGACCCCTTCCAGGGCCTGAAACTGGGCTCTTGTCTAACACTCAGAAATGAATTGTCCGAGGAGACACATATGCTGACAAAGCAAGAGATTTTATCAGGAAAGGGCACCTGGGTGGAGAGCAGCGGGGTAAGGGAACCCAGGAGAACAGCTCTGCCACGTGGCTCGCAGTGTCCAGTTTTATGGTGATGGGATTAGTTTCTGGGTTGTTTTTAGCCAATCATTCTGACTCAGAGTCCTTCCTGGTGGTGCACGCCTTGTTCAGCCAAGATGGATGCCAGGGGAAGGATTCTGAGAGGTGGTCTGACATGTGGTGTCTCTTTTTGACCTTTCCTGAACTCTTCCGGTTGGTGGAGGCTTATTAGTTCCGTGTTGCTTACTGGGACCTCCTGTGAACTTATGCAAATAGTTACTATGGTACCTGGCCAGGGTGGATGGTTTCAATCAGGGTGCTTGCCCTAACAGGATCATGGAGTCTGGAGCCCCCATCTGTAGCTCGCCTGCCAGATATTTTCCCCAGCCACATGGTTGGTATCCCCTTAAATGTTGAGACAAATAGCACCTGCTCAAGGTCAGCTGAAAGTGACAAAAAGACCATCTGCTCCTAAGTTCGGAGAAGGCAATGGCACCCCACTCCAGTGCTCTTGACTGGAAAATCCCATGGACGGAGGAGCCTGGTAGGCTACAGTCCACGGGGTCGCTAGGAGTCGGACATGACTGAGCGACTTCACTTTCACTTTTCACTTTCATGCCTTGGAGAAGGAAATGGCAATCCAGTCCAGTATTCTTGCCTGGAGAATCCCAGGGATGGGGGAGCCTGGTGGGCTGCTGTCTATGGGGTTGCACAGA
Source organism: Bos indicus x Bos taurus (assembly GCF_003369695.1). NCBI lineage: Eukaryota > Metazoa > Chordata > Mammalia > Artiodactyla > Bovidae > Bos > Bos indicus x Bos taurus. The sequence goes on along the minus strand of NC_040082.1, from coordinate 93,344,783 downwards.
GTCAGACACGACTGAAGTGACTTAGCAGCAGCAGTAGCAGCTCCTAAGTCAGAGGGTCAGGAAAGGCTTTCCAGAGGAAACCACAACTTTTTTTTAATACAGATTTACTTTTTTAACCTTTTTATTTTGTATTGAGGTATAGCCAATTAACAAACAATGATGTGATAGTTTCAGGTGAACAGCAAATGGACTCAGCCATACATATTCATATATATTTTTAATTGAAAGTTGATTTTTTTCCTCTTCTCTTTTAAAGTATCTATTTGGCTGTGTCAGGTCTTAATTATGGCATGCAGGATCTTCTCTGCAGCATGCGGGCTTCTTTCTAATTGCTCTGTGGCATGTGGAATCTTAGTTCCCTGACTGCAGATTGAACCCATGTCCCCTGCATTGGAAGGCTGATTCTTCACCACTGGGAAGTTCTGGAGACATCATTCTATAAGAGATCTGTAGAATGACTAGGCAATCGAAGAGGTAAGAGAGTTCAGGCTGAGAACACAGCAAGTGCAGAGCTTGGGGTGGGAGAGGGAAGGGAATGTTGGATTCACTCCTGTGTCTGGAGTGAATATTTATTCAAATTCCTCCCCAAAAGTCAGATAGAGAAAGACGAATACTGTACAGTCTCACTTCTGTGTGGATTTGAAGTAAAATAGTGGTTTCCAGGGGCTGGGGCTTGGGGAAAGGGGGAGATGTCAGTCAGAGGGGGTAACTTCTGATTAGAAGATGAATAAGCCCTGGGGATGTAATGGACAGCATGATGACTGCAGGTAACTCTGTACTGAGTACTTGAAAGTTGCTAAGAGAGTAGACCATCAGTGTTCTCATTGCAAGAAAGAAATGGTAATCATGTGTTGTGGTGGACATGTTAGCTAATGTCATAGAATTGTATTACATTATTGCAGTTGTACACCTTAAACTTACATAATGTTACATGTCACTTATATCTCAATAAAGCTGGAGGAGGGATTCCCTGGGGGCTCAGTGGTAAAGAATCTGCCTGCCAAAGCTGGGGACATAGGTTCAATCCCTGGTAGGAAGATCCCACGTGCCACACAGCAACTAAGCCCGTGTGGCATCACTGTTGAGCCTGTGCTCTAGATCCCCAGAGTCACAGCTACTGAAGTCCGTGCACCCTAGAGCCTGTGCTCCGAAACAAGAGCAGCCACCTCAGTGAGAAGCCTGAGGACCACAATTAACACAGCTGGAGAGTAGCCCCTGCTCTCTACAGCTAGAGAAAAGCTTGCACAGCAATGAAGACCTAACACAGCCAAAAGTAAATAGATAAATAAATAAAATTATTTTTAAAAAAACACTGTCATACTTTTAAAAAGCTGCAGGAAAAACAAGTCCAAACCCCCAAAGTCTGCCCTGTAAAGGTGACACACCCCTCCCACCTTCCCCCTCAGTTTCCAATGAGCCCTGGAGGTTTTCCGTCCCACTGCCTCCCCAGCACCCCCTCCTCCCCAGTCACCCCCAACACAGGTCCCTTGTCCCTCTGCTAGTGGCACAGAATCCACCTGCCAATGCAGGAGATCTAAGAATCGCCGATCCCTGGATTGGGAAGATGCCCTGGAGAAGGAAATGGCAACCCACTGCAGTATTCTTGCCTGGAAAATCTCATGGACAGAGGCGCCTGGAGGGCTACAGGCCATGGGGTCGCAGAGAGCTGGACACAACTGAAGCAACTTGGTGTGCGTGCATGTGAGGGACATCACTCTTGATCCTAGAGTGTTGATTTGCGGGCTGGCCTCAGTTTCCCCTCTGCTCCTGGGACACAGACGTCTCAGCTGTCCTCCTCTGCCACCCTCAGAGCCGGTGGGGGGCGATCCTACTCAAGCAGTTTGTCACTTTGATGTAAACTTCAAATGCAGCCTCCTTTCTTGTCCTGGACTTCCATCCTGCCCCCTGGCTCATCCAGGTGAGCGGCCACCCTCGTACCACTTAGAACAGAACCCAGTAGCGATGGTGGTGATTTAATCACTCAGACGTGTCTGACTCTGCGACCGCACGGACTGTAGCCCACCAGTCTCCTCTGTTCATGGAGTTTCCCAGGAAAGAATACTGGAGTGGGTGGCCATTTCCTTCTCCAAGGTATCTTCCTAGCTGTTACTGAAATGAAGGAAGAGCCTTGATAACTGGAAAACCCCTAGCATCAGACAATCACTAGTGAACATTTAAAGTCCTGCCCCACTGGCACTTCCATCAACAACCATCATCAGAGAGGGACCCGGAGGCTCAGAAAGGCTAGTGTGTGACAGTGTGAGTGTCTTGAATGGCTGAGATGGCCTTCCTGCTCATCTAGGAGTCTGTCTAGACTCCTAGAACCACGTGCCTGACCATCCTCTGGCCTGTCTGTCCTCCATCCAGCCAGGCTGGCCATCTACTACCTCTTTCTCTTGGCAAAACCTCCTGTCTTGGCCATCAGTGGGAGTCTGGCCTCCTCCAGGCCTGAATTAGAAGCCACATGTTTAAGAGGAGAAGGGAGCGACAGAGGATGAGATGGTTGGATGGCATCATCGACTCAGTGGACATGAATTTGAGCAAACTCCCAGAGATAGTGAAGGACAGGGAAGCCTGGTGTGCTGCAGTCTACGGGGTAGCAAAGACTCAGACACAACTGAGCAATTAAATAACAACAATAACAAATATCCAACCTAGTCCAGGGGCTATTTCAGTGTGGGACATCATGGATGGCTTCCTGGAGGAGGTGACATTTGAACAGGACCTGATGGAAGTGTGGGAGATCTGGGGCAAGAGTGTTCCAGGCAGAGGTAACAGCTGGTGCAAATGCCCTGAGGTCGGACTGTGTACCTGACTTGTTCTCGGATCATTAAGAGGCCAATGTGTGGCTCAGATGGTAAAGAATCTGCCTGCAATGCAGGAGACTGGGGTTGGATCTCTGGGTAGGGAAGATCCCCTGGAAAAGGGAATGGCCACCCACTCCAGTATTCTTGCCTGGGAAATCTATGGGCAGAAGAGCCTAGTGGGCTAGAGTCCATGGATCACCAGAGTTGGACATGACTGAACAACTCACACAGGTGTCTGAGTGAGGTGGGGAGAGAAAGGAGGGAAAAGACTTGGGCTTTTACCCCAAGGGAGGTGGGAGCCCTGGAGGGCTGTGGGTAGAGAAGGGACAGGAGACTCCATAGAAGGGTGAAATGGCGCAAGAGCAGATTCCGTATCTCACAGAGCCCTCGTCCTCATCCAGTGATGGATTCATTTGCTGGCCCCATTTTCCAGATGAGGTCTGCCAACTGATTTAATTTGTGGCCCCGGGATCACACAGCTGCTAACTCTTCCCTGAACAATCATGTTCCATTCACAATTCGAATCCATACCTGTCTGTCCTGGTGTCAGGAATAAGAGATGAGGGTGTTCGTTAAAGTCTAACTGCTATCATAGGTCTTTATAATGTGCCCTCATGGCATCTGGGTCACTGACAATGCCTGCCATGCCTTGGATAGCAGCATGGCCCCTGCCATGGCCACGTGGGTGTAGGGACAGCAGGAGGCACTGGGGGAATCTGAGATCTCAGGTGCAGGACTGAGGGTTTGATCAGAGAGCCAGGGGCTGGAGCGAGGACCAAGGTTGGGGCAGGAGGGCTGAGCCCCCTCTCCTGCCCTCTGTGGTTGTTTCTGGTCTCTCACTGACGGTAGCTCTCGGGGCTTTTGTTTCCCACATTCCCTCCCTCCAGGTCCAGTCAAACTGACCTCCTCTCTCTGCAGTTTGATGGCTCTCTGCCCCTCCGGGCTGTCACAATGGGCATTTAATTGGGGCTGTGGACGTCCAGAGCATGTTTTGTGGAACTGGAGCCAAGTGTGGTGATTAGCAGAGCTAAATGGGGCCATTCCACACAGGTCTTCTCAGAGCCTTTCATTCACTCACAACTTTCCACAACCTATGTGCCCCCTTGGCATTTTTTTCCCCCTCGGAAGCATTTTTGGGAGGGACTGGAGGGTTTTTTCTGAAATAGGTAAAGGAAACAACTGCTTTAACCCAAAGGGGAAACTTGAATGACGGAATTTCAGGCACAGGCTCTGGCCAAGCATCAGAGTTTTCCTCCCTCTCCTCTTTTTCCCAGGACCTGAGAACAGGGCTGGCATCCCGCGGCTCTCTCTGGGGTGGCCCGGCGGGGTTGCAAACTCTGGGCAGCCAAATTAGGAGCTCAGGACGAGGCTGGACGGGGTCAGCCCAGGCGGGACTGGGGGCTGGACTTGTGGGACTCCTGGAGGGGCGGGGCGGAGAGGCAAGATTGCGAACCGGATCGGGCTCTTGGGTGTCGGAGGGTTCTCCAGGTGGGCGTGTCTTCTGGGAAACCGGCAGAGTCCCCTGGGATGAAGCCCAGAGATTAGCTCAGGAGAGAAACATCTGGTCCCCCGCAGGCCCCCAATCCCGGGTCGCAGTGGGAGGCCACAGAAAGTAAACACACCCTGCTGGCCTGGTTCCCACCTCGGTCCAGCCGTTAGACCTGTGCCCAGCCCCCTTCTGCGGCCCTTCTGGCAGGTCAGCCTCCCCCCTCCCTGCCTTTCACCTTCCACCTCCTTCTGCCCACCCACTCTGGCCTCTCCCACCATCTCTGGCTGTGGGGACCCCGGGGACTCAGTCACTCCCGGTCTCGCCCCTGGGTGGCCCCGAGGAGCGCCGTCCAGGAAGGCACAGGGAAGTGGAGGCAGATGCAGAGCTGGCTGCCCCGGGGCTGTTATTATGATTACTGTTGTTGCTGTTATTGCCAGTGAGACAGAGATGCTGGGACACAGTTCAGGATGCAGAGAAAATGCTTGGTTTCCGAGATGCCTTGACCTGGGGGCCCTTGCTAGGGCTCGGAGGATCCGCCCCTGCCCCCGTCTCTGCCTTTTCCACCTCTGGCTTCTCAAGTTGCACCTGCAGCTGTCTTGGGGAGCAGCCTCTCTAACTATACACCAAGGGTGGTTTCCTGCTTCAACTTGCTGCCCCGACACCAGTGTTGCTACTACCCCCTCTCAGATCCTAGGACAAGCCCCCACCTCGCTGCCTTGCCCTCATTCTCCAGGAGGGAGCAGGTCTATGAGTTTGCAAGGCAGGGCTGGCTGATCTGGGAAGATGGAGGTGGGGGGCACCGCGTGGGCAAAGGTGTGGGGAGCGGGTGTTAGAGGGAAGGCGAGGAGCTGGCTGGAGCAGAGGGTTGGGGTGTTTAAGAGTCAGTGAAGTGATAAGGAGTCATGGCAGGCTCTTAAAAAAAGGTTTTTTTTTGGCTGCACACTGAGCCAGGTAGGACCTTAGTTCCCCAACCAGGGGTTGAACCAGTGCCCCTTGCCTTAGAAGGCAGAGTCTCAATCACTGGACCTCCAGGGAATCAAAAAGATTTAAAATCGTGGTAAAATTGCATTTAACAATTTTAACTTAACATTTACCATCGTAACCATTTTAAGTGTGCAATTCACTGGTGTTATGCACGTTCTCAGTGCCAAGCAGCCATCCCCACCGTACGGTTCCAGGACTTTCTCATCTTCCCAACTCAAACTGTCTCCATTAAAGTGGAGCCAGATGCAGAGCTGGCTGCATCCGGAATTAGCTGGGAAACATTCTTCATCCCCTCCCCTACCCCCTGGTCCCCCATCCTACTTTCTATCTTTGTGAATCTGACACTTCTAGGGACCTCATGTAAGTGGTGTGTGTGTGTTAGCCACTCAGTCGTGTCTGCCTCTTTGCAACCCCATGGACTTGTAGCCTGCCAGGCTCCTCTGTCCATGGGATTTCTCAGGCAAGAATACTGGAGTGGGTTGCCATCCCCTTCTCCAGGGGATCTTCCCAACCCAGGGATGGAACCCAGGTCTCCTGCATTGCAGGCAGATTCACCATTTGAGACACTAGGAAAGTGCAAAATACTCCAAAGGATCTTCCTGACCCAGGGATCAAATCTTCATCTCTTGCATCTCCTACACTGGCAGATTCTTTACCACTAGCACCAGGAATCATATAATATTTGTTCATTATGTCTGGCTTCTTCCACTTTACATGTTTACAGCATCTAACCGTGATGTAGTATGTGTCAGAATTTCATTCTTTCTGGAAGCTGAATACTATTCCATTGTATGGATGGACCACACTTTATTTACCCAGTCATCTGTTGAAGGACACTTGGGTTGTTTCACCTTTTGACTACTGTGAGTTATGCTGCTATGCAGAGTCATGTACAGCATGAGGGATCTTAGTTCCCTGACCACGGATCAAACCCATACCCCATGCAGTGATAACATCTTAACCATTGGAACACCAGGCAAGTCCCCAGATTTTTTGTTTTGGAGTTCCTGCTTTCTATTCCTTTAGGTATGTATTTGAGAGTAGAATTACTGGGTCATAGGGTAACTCTCAGTTAGTTCTTTGAAGAACCACCGAACTGTTTTCCATAGTTTTCCGTTTTCCATTCTCAGCAGTAATGTGTGAGGGTTTTAGTTTCTCCACATTCACATCAGTCAGTTCAGTTGCTCAGTTATGTCCGACTCTTTGTCGAACTGCAGCACAGCAGGCTTCCCTGTCCATCACCAACTCCCAGAGCTTGCTCAAACTCACGTCCATAGAGTCCGTGATGCCATCCAACCATCTCATCCTCTGTCATCCCCTTCTGCCTTCAATCTTTCCCAGCATCACGGTCTTTTCTAAGAAGTCAGTTCTTTGCATCAGGTGGCCAAAGTATCGTAGCTTCAGCTGCAGCATCAGTCCTTCCAATGAATATTCAGGACTGACTTCCTTTCGGATTGACTAGTTTGATCTCCTTGCAGTCCAAGGGACTCTCAAGAGTCTTCTCTAACACCATAGTTCAAAAGCATCAAGTCTTTGGCACTCAGCTTTCTTTATGGCACAACTCTCACATCCATACATGACCACTGGAAAAACCATAGTTTTAACTAGACAGACCTTTGTTGCCAAAGTAATGTCTCTGCTTTTTAATATGCTGTCTAGGTTGGTCATAGTTTTTCTTCCAAGGAGCAAGCGTCTTTTGATTTCATGGCTGCAGTTGCCATCTTCAGTGATTTTGGAGCCCCCCAAAATAAAGTCTGTTACTGTTTCCATTGTTTCCCCATCTATTTGCCATGATCTTAGTTGAGTTTTCTATGGGGTCACTCAGAGTCGGACACGACTGAAGTGACTTAGCAGTAGCAGTAGCAGTAGTTGAGTTTTAAGGTAGCTTTTTAACTCTCCTCTTTCACATTATCATCAATACTTGCTTTCTCTCTCTCTCTTTTTTTAATTGCCATCCTAGTAGATGTGAGGTTGTATCCTATTGTGGTTTTGATTTGCATTATGTGGTACTTGGATGCACTCAAAAACGACAGAATGATCTCTGTTCGTTTCCAAGGCAAACCATTCAATAGCATAGTAATCTAAGTCTATGCCCCAACCAGTAACACTGAAGAAGCTGAAGTTGAACGGTTCTATGAAGACCTACAAGACCTTTTAGAACTAACACCCCAAAAAGGTGTCCTTTTCATTATAGGGGACTGGAATGCAAAAGTAGGAAGTCAAGAAACACCTGGAGTAACAGGCAAATTTGGCCTTGGAATACAGAATGAAGCAGGGCAAAGGCTAATAGAATTTTGCCAAGAGAACGCACTGGTCATAGCAAACATCTTCTTCCAACAACACAAGAGAAGACTTGACACATGGACATCACCAGATGGTCAACACCGAAATCAGATTGATTATATTCTTTGCAGCCAAAGATGGAGAAGCTCTATACAGTCAGCAAAAACAAGACCGGGAGCGGACTGTGACTCAGATCATGAACTCCTTATTGCCAAATTCAGACTTAAATTGAAGAAAGTAGGGAAAACCACTAGACCATTCAGGTATGACCTAAATCAAATCCCTTATGATTATACAGTGGAAGTGAGAAATAGATTTCAGGGACTAGATCTGATAGACAGAGTGCCTGATGAACTATGGGCGGAGGTTTGTAATATTGTACAGGAGACAGGGATCAAGACCATCCCCATGGAAAAGAAATGCAAAAAAGCAAAATGGCTGTCTGGGAGGCCTTACAAATAGCTGTGAAAAGAAGAGAAGTGAAAAGCAAAGGAGAAAAGGAAAGATATAAGCATCTGAATGCAGAGTTCCAAAGAATAGCAAGAAGAGATAAGAAAGCCTCCCTCAGCGATCAATGCAAAGAAATAGAGGGAAACAACAGAATGGGAAAGCCTAGAGATCTCTTCAAGAAAATTAGAGCTACCAAGGGAAAATTTCATGCAAATGGGCTCGATAAAGGACAGAAATCATATGGACCTAACAAAAGCAGAAGATATCAAGAAGAGGTGGCAAGAATACACAGAAAGTGCAAGTGAAAGTGAAGTTGCTCAGTCATGTCCGACTCTTATCGACCCCATGGACTGCAGCCTACCAGGCTCCTCCATCCATGGGATTTTCCAGGCAAGAGTACTGGAGTGGGTTGCCATTGCCTTCTCCCAGAATACACAGAAGAACTGTACAAAAAAGATCTTCACGACCAAGATAATCACGATGGTACGATCACTCACCTAGAGCCAGACATCCTGGAGTGTGAAGTCAAGTGGGCCTTAGAAAGCATCACTACAAACAAAGCTAGTGGAGGTGATGGAATTCCAGCTGAGCTATTTCAAATCCTGAAAGATGATGCTGTGAAAGTGCTGCACTCAATATGCCAGCAAATTTGGAAAACTCAGCAGTGGCCACAGGACTGGAAAAGGTCAGTTTTCATTCCAATCCCAAAGAAAGGCAATGCCAAAGAATGCTCAAACTACTGCACAATTGTACTCATCTCACACGCTAGTAAAGTAATGCTTGAAATTCTCCAAACCAGACTTCAGCAATATGTGAACTGTGAACTTCCAGATGTTCAAGCTGATTTTAGAAAAGGCAAAGGAACCAGAGATCAAATTGCCAACATCTACTGGATCATCAAAAAAGCAAGAGAGTTCCAGAAAAACATCTATTTCTGCTGTATTGACTATGTCAAAGCCTTTGACTGTGTGGATCACAATAAACTGTGGAAAATTCTGAAAGAGATGGGAATACCAGACCACCTGATCTGCCTCTTGAGAAACCTCTATGCAGGTCAGGAAGCAAGAGTTAGAACTGGACATGGAACAACAGACTGGTTCCAAATAGGAAAGGGATTACGTCAAGGCTGTATATTGTCACCCTGCTTATTTAACTTCTATGCAGAGTACATCATGAAAAACACTGGGCTGGAAGAAGCACACGCTGGAATCAAGATTGCCGGGAGAAATATCACTAACCTCAGATATTCAGATGACACCACCCTTATGGCAGAAAGTGAAGAGGAACTCAAAAGCCTCTTGATGAAAGTGAAAGTGGAGAGTGAAAAAGTTGGCTTAAAGCTCAACATTCAGAAAACGGAGATCATGGCATCTGGTCCCATCACTTCATGGGAAATAGATGGGGAAACAGTGGAAACAGTGTTAGACTTTATTTTTTTGGGCTCCAAAATCACTGCAGATGATGACTGCAGCCATGAAATTAAAAGACGCTTACTCCTTGGAAGAAAAGTTATGACCAACCTAGATAGCATATTGAAAAGCAGAGACATTACTTTGCCAACAAAGGTCCGTCTAGTCAAGGCTATGGTTTTTCCTGTGGTCATGTATGGATGTGAGAGTTGGACTGTGAAGAAAGCTGAGCACTGAAGAATTGATGCTTTTGAACTATGGTGTTGGAGAAGACTCTTGAGAGTCCCTGGACTGCAAGGAGATCCAACCAGTTTATTCTGAAAGAGATCAGCCCTGGGATTTCTTTGGAAGGAATGATGCTAAAGCTGAAATGCCAGTACTTTGGCCACCTCGTGCGAAGAGTTGACTCATTGGAAAAGATTCTGATGCTGGGAGGGATTGGCGGCAGGAGGAAAAGGGGACGACAGAGGATGAGATAGCTGGATGGCATCACCGACTCAATGGACGTGAGTTTGAGTGAACTCCGGGAGATGGTGATGGACAGGGAGGCCTGGCGTGCTGCGATTCATGGGGTTGCAAAGAGTCGGACACTTTCAGACTGAGTGACTGAACTGAAGTGAACTGAATGACTAATGCCAGAGAAGGCAATGGCACCCCACTCCAGTACTCTTGCCTGGAAAATCCCATGGATGGAGGAGCCTGGTAGGCTGCAGTCCATGGAGTGGCTAAGAGTTGGACACGACTGAAGTGACTTAGCAGCAGCAGCAGCAGCAGCAATGACTAATGCTGTTACACATCTCTTCATGTGCTTATTGGCCATCTTTGGAGAAATGTCTCTTCAAGTTCTTTGACCAGTTTTGAATTTTTGTTATTGTCAAGTTATGAGAATTCATTATATATCCCAGATGCTAATTCCTTATCAGGTATATGGTTTGCAAATATTTTCTCACATTTTGTAGGTTGTCTTTTTGCTTTCTTGTGTTTTTTGATGCACAAAAGTTCTCAGTTTTGATGAAGTTCAAGTTATCTACTTTTGCCTTTTGTTACCTGTGCTTTTAATGTCATATTTTGACACACTGGGGTTCCCAGGTGGCTCAGTGGTATAGAATTCACCTGCCAATGCAGGAGATGCAGGAGACCAGGGTTCGATCCCTGGGTTGGGAATTTCCTCTGGAAAAGGGTATGGCAACCCACTCCAGTATTCTTGCCTGGAAAATCACATAGGCAGAGGAACCTGATGGGGATCACAAAGAGTTGGACAGGACTCAGCAACTGAGCAGGCACATTGATAGGTGAAACAGTTGCCAAATTCAACGTCATGATTTCTCACAATGTTACTAAGAATCCCCCCCCAATATTTTCTTCTAAGAGTTTTATAGTTTTAACTCTTAACTCTAGGTCTTTAATCCCATGAGAGGTTTTTGAGCAAGGAAAGTTCAGGGAAGACTTGGCAAACATTATCTTGAAACTTCAAAGCACAGATTAGGTGGAAAACAGGCTTGGAGTTCGACCAACCACAAGGCACAATGTGAGTCAAATCTGGATCCCAGGTCATATTAATAGAAATATGTCATGGACAACTAAGGAGGTGAGGTCAGTACAAATTAAACTCAAGAGACACCAGGATGGGGTGTGGAGGACCTGGGTATGGTTGGTATGTTTTTAATTTGTGAAGCCACAAACAGGATGGCCCAGGTCAGGGGGTGGTGTGTTTGTTGAGGAGTTGGGGAGGAGACAGAACAGGAGCTGTCAGTGATGGAGGAGGCAAGCGGGAGAAGTTGCATAAGGATCCTAGAGAGCTTTGAGTCTCAAGCAGAAGAGAGTATTCACCAGCATCCATGGGACTTAGCAACAAGAAGGGCAAGGAGAATGAGCAGGGCGAGAGGATGGCCCTAGCCATTTAGCTGGAGGGCTTTTCTGATGGCTCAGCGGGTAAAGAATCCACCTGCAATGCAGGAGACACAGGAAACACAGGTTCGATCCCTAGGTTGGGAAGATCCCCTAGAGGAGGAAAATGGAAACCCACTCCTGTATTCCTGCCTGAAAAATCCCATGGACAGAGGATCTTGGTGGGTTACAGTCCATGGGGTTGCAAAGGGTCAGACACGACTGAGCAACTAAGCATAAGCACAACCAGTCAAGGTAACAAGGTCTGATCAGGAATAGACTGTGAGCCTGGACAAGAGGTTGGGGGAGAGGAAGTGGGTCTGTGGAGTACAGACGGCCTTTCCTTTCCTATTCAGCCATTATTTTCACTGGATAGTATGTCTTTCCTACTGGCTCTATCCCCCCCTTTCATGAAAAAAAAGTAAAGAATAACTTACACACAGTAAAATCCATCCATTTTAGTATACAGTTCTGGTATTTGGCAAATACATGTAGTTGTACCATGGCAAATAGATGGGGAAAAAGTGGAAACAGTGGTTGATTTTACATTCTTGGGCTCCAAAATCACTGTGGACGGTGACTGCAGCCATGAAATTAAAAGGCACTTGCTCCTTGGAAGAAAAGCTATGACAAAGCTAGATAGTGTATTAAAAAAGCAGAGACATCACTTTGCTGACAAAAATCCATGTAGTCAAAGCTATGATTTTCCCTGTAGTCATGTACGGATGTGAGAGTTGGACCATAAAAGAAGTCTGAGCACCGAAGAATTTATGCTTTCAAATTGTGGTGCTGGAAAAGACTCTTGAGAGTCCCTTAGACACCAAGGAAATCAAATCGGTCAATCCCAAAAGAAATTAACCCCAAATATTCATTGGAAGGACTGTTGCTGAAGCTGAAGCTCCAATACTTTGGCCACCTGATGCGAAGAGCCGACTCATTGGAAGAATCTGATGTTGGGAAAGACTGAGGGCAGGAGGAGGAGGGGGTGGCAGAGGATGAGATGGTTGGATAGCAGCCTTGACTCAATGGACATGAGTTTGAGCAAACTCTGGGAGATAGTGAAGGACAGGGGAGCCTGGCGTGCTGAAGTCCCTGCGGCAGCAAAGAGTTGGACATGACTTAGAACAACGACAGTTGCAAAAACACCACCGCAGTCAAGATACAGAATATGGCCCCATACACAGCCTCTGGCAACCACTGGTCTGAGCTCTGTTACTACAGTTTGCTTTTTCCAGAATAGTGTACACACAGAATCATACAACACATAGCCTTTTGAGTCTGGCTTAGTTTCCTTAGCAGAATGCACTGGAGATTCACTGCTGGTCTTGGTGTATCATCATTTCATTCCTTTTTATTTTATTTTAAAGGAAGTTCCTTCCTTTGTTTATTTTTCTATTATTTATTTTTGGTTGCACTGGGTCTTCGTTGCTGCATGCTGGCTTCCTCTGGTTGCGGTGGTCTGGCTTCTCACTGTGGTGGCTTCTCATGTTGCGGAGTCCCAGCTCTAGGGCATGTGCGCTCAGTAGTTGTGGGGCGTGGTCCTAGTGGCCCCCGCCCTCCCACTCCCCCTCAGCCCCTCTCAACCTCCTGCCCCCTTCATGTGGGATCTTAGTTCTCCCACCAGGAATTGAACCTGTGTCCTCTGCATTGGCAGGCGGATTCTTAGCCACTGGACCACCAGGGAAGCCCCACCTCTGGCTTTGTAAACAGTGAGCCCTACCGTCCTCAGAGAAGATGACACTGGGCTACAGCCACCTGTCTTCCCTTGCACGGATCCGTGTTTGTTTCTTTGGTGGTACCTACCTCAGTCTGTCATCATGATTTTTGTCTCTTCCATGTTCATTGCACTCCTGTCTCTCCCCTGGAGTGTAATCTTCAAGAGGGCAGAGACTATGATTGCTTCTTCATCCCCTATCCTCCACACCTGGTCTAAAACACAGTAAGAACTCAACAGTTAGGTGTATGACCAGGGCATCCAAAGCCGGTGCTCTGTGACACCTGGAGGGATGGGGCGGGGAATGGGGTGGAAGGGGAGTTCAGAGGCGAGGGGACACTTGTATGCCTACGGCTGATTCATGTTGATGTATGCAAAAATCATCACAATATTGTAAAGTAATTACCCACCATTTAAGATTTTTTTAAAAAAAAGACAAAATCAAAAAAGAATTCAACATCCATTCATCCAAGGAATGAATGGCTCCAGGGACTGGGGTGTGGGGATCAGTGAAGGCATCTAGGCATCCCCCTCCTCCCTCCTCCAGGGGATCTTCCCGGCCAGGGATCAGATTCATGTCTCCTGCATTGGCAGATGAATTCTGTACCCACTGGGAAGCCCCCGGCAGAGGGAGAAGCATGTGTAAAGGCCCTGAGGCAGGAGTTAGCTCCGTGAGTTCACATGGGTGAAACAGAATGAGCGAGGAGGGAAGTGGGAGGAGGTGAGGGCAGGGAGGGGACATGGCAGGTCATGCGGGTCTCTATGGGTAAGAAGAGGGGCTTGGGCTTTCACCCTGGGAGGGTGTTGAAGCAAGTCTCCTGCCTGCTATGCGGATGATGACAGCATTGACTCTAAGGAGTTGTTATAAGAATTATATGAATTAGCATCTTCCGTGGTGTTCAGTGGTTAAGAATCTCCTGCCATTGCAGGGGACATGGGTTCGAACCCTGGTCTGGGAGGGTTCCACATGCCGTGGAGCAACTAAGCCAACAAGCCATGGGCCTGTGTGCTGCAACCACGGAAGCCTGTGCACATGGAGCCCATGTGTGTATGGTCAGTTGTGTCCGACTCTTTTGCAACCGCATGGACTATAGCCCACCAGGCTCCTCTGTCTATGGGATTCTCCGTGCAAGAATACTGAAGTGGGTTGCCGTGCCCTTCTCCAGGGGATCTTCCCAACACAGGGACTGGATCCGTGTCTTCTGCATTGCAGGCGGATTCTTTACCCACTGAGCACCTGGGAAGCCCAGAGCCCGTGCTCCGCAGCAAGAAAATCCACCTCAATGTGAAGCCTGCTCACTGCAAGGAAGAGTGGCCCCCTACCCCTCACCCCAACTAGAGAAAGTCCGTGTCAAGCAATGAAGATCCAGCACAGCCCAAAATAATAAAATTAAGAAAACACTAAAATATTAAAAAAAAGAATTGTACAATTGAAGGACTTCCCTGATGAGCTAGTGGCGGCTAAGACTCCTTGCTCCCAATGTAGGGGACTCTGAGTTGGATTGCTGGTCAGGGAACTGGATCCCATGTGCTGTAACCAAGACTTTGCATGCCCCAGTGAAGACTGAAGACCCCATGTGCTGCAACAAAGACCCGGCTCAGTCAAATAAAGAAATAAATATTTACAAAAATGGTTCCTTAAAAAAAAAAAGAATTGCATAAATTACTATGTGTAAAGAGAGAGTGCAGAATCCGATGCACGCTGCCCACATGTGAAACATTAGGTTGTCGTTCTATGTGGTGGACATGTGTGTCTCGGGGTGTGTCTGCCCTGCAGCTGAGCCAAGGCTCCTAGTGACTTTGTTGTTGTGAAAGAATCTCTCTAAACCTATTTAAAACCCCCCCAAAAACAAACAAAAAAAACACACACCACACTGGGTGTTTGAAAGCCCTGCTGGGGTTATTGCTCTCTGGCTGGGACCGGCTCTTTTGTATAACAGCTGTTACCCAGATGTCAGCCAGGGTTACTCAGGCCTCATAGATTTGGTGTCTGCCTCAGTCCCACAACCTGCGGGGAGCCCAAGCCTGCCCCGTAGATTTCTGCAAATTTCTAGGGCCTGTGTTCTCCTGCTTGCTTCTTGGCCCAAGTTTCTGCCCCATGGAACCCACCTTCCCCGGGGCCCAACCCTTTAGGGGAACCAGTTCTGTTTTCTTGATTTCTCACAGACCACCCACGTGGGATCTCTGCATACTTACCTGATTGCCTGTGGGTGCCCCACCCTTTCCCCTGCAAGATGGGATGCTCTCCCTGGGATCCTGCCATCCCAAAGACTTTCACAGGGTTTGAGTTTCCGGTCAGACACTGCTTGGCAAAAATTCCACCACCCAGAGGAAAAGTCTGCACGCTTCTCGCACCACACAGCAAAGTTTATGAGCAACTTACGGTGAACTGGGCTGTCATGGCAGAGGGGGATCTCGCGGGGGACACCTAAGGCCAGTGACTGTGAACAGCTGTAGGAGCTTTTGATATCAGGTTAGTGTGAAGATCCTGAGGCAGGTAGGAAGACCAAAGTTGGCTGTCGGAAGTCAAGGCAGGGGCAGATAGGAGCAGGCACAGAACAGAGAGGAGGCTGGTGGGGGTGGGGGTGAGGGTGGGCGGTGAGCAGCTGTGAGAGATAACAGCTTATTCCAGGGAAGCATCAAGCCACCAGAAACATTTACAATGAGTCAGACTTCAGGACTGCTAGCTCAGTTGGTAAAGAATCCACCTGCAATGCAGGAGATCCTGGTTTGATTCCTGGGTAGGGAAGATCTGATGCAGAAGGGATAGGCTACCCACTCCAGTATTCTTGGGCTTCGCTTGTGGCTCAGCTGGTAAAGAATCTGCCTGCAAGGCGGGAGACCTGGGTTTGATCCCTGGGTTGGGAAGATCCCCTGGAGAAGGGGGAGATCTCCAGTATTCTGGACTGGAGAATTCCATGGATGGTATAGTCCATGGGGGAGAAGGCAATGGCAACCCATTCCAGTACTCTTGCCTGGAAAATCCCATGGACGGAGAAGCCTGGTAGGTTGCAGTCTGTGGGGTCGCGAAGAGTTGGACACGACTAAGTTGGACACGACTAAGTGACTGCACTTCCACTTTTCACTTCATGCATTGGAGAAGAAAATGGCAACCCACTCCAGTGTTCTTGCCTGGAGAATCCCAGGGATGGCAGAGCCTGGTGGGCTGCCGTCTATGGGGTTGCACAGAGTCGGACACGACTGAAGTGACTTAGCAGCAGCATAGTCCATGGGGTTGCAAAGAGTCAGATGTGACTGAGTGACTTTCAATTCACTTCACTTCACTTCAGACTCCTGGAAGATTAGGCAAGGGCTGCTTCAGACAGAATCTGCTGTAGACTTTTTTTTTGGTAGTTCCTGTGATTATCGCTGGGGCTTGCTGGATAGCGCTGGTGGTGAAGAACCCGCCTGCCAATGCAGGAGATGTAAGAGCTGTGGATTCCATCCCTGGGTCAGGAAGATCCCCTGGGGGAGGACCTGGCAACCCACTCTGGTATTCTTGCCTGGAAAATACTATGGACAAAAGAGCCTGGTGGGCTACAGAGACTCCACATGCAGCACGTGATCATTAACTGCTTGTTCTGGGTGTGGATATAGACGTAGGGCTCAGAGGTTAAAGTTGTAGCAACAGAACCTTGCATGGGGCAGGGTGAGAACAACGCCCCTCGCTGAACCCCCGCCCCCACCATGACACCGTGACAAGCCCAGAACTGGTTAAGTTCCAAGAGAAGAATAGAGGGTGTGTTAGAAAGAAGTGTTCTACTCAAGCCTGAGATTAAGACCAGGGTCATGTTTGGCCTTGAGCACAGTCCAGTACTGCTGTGTCACGGACCAGACCACATTGTCACCGAGACTGTTCTCTGTAAGGTTTGCTTGGTTCCTGCACAATTGTAATTGTGGCATTTGGTATCAATTCGAATAGGAAGCTGACACCTGGAATAAGAATTGAAGAGGATATCATGCAATGTTTCTGAACCTTCTCTGGATCACAGACATATTTGGAAATCTAATTGAATCGAAAGACTACCTCCAATCCATTGACCCCAACTCCCCCCACCTCCAAATATATTTACTCCAAAGTTAAAAAAAAATTTTAATTGGAGTATAGTTGCTTTATTTTTTAGTTTTTAAAATGTTTTTTCAAACACCAAAAACATTTTGTATTGGGGTATAACTGATTAACAATATTGTGATAATTTCAGGTGAATAACAAAGAGACTTGGCCATACATACACGGAGTATAGTTGCTTTTCAACGTTATGTTAGTTTCTGTGTGTGTGTGCTCAGTCGCTTCAGTCATGTCCAGCTCTTTGCGACTCTATGCCCTCCAGGATCCTTTGTCCGTGGGATTTTCCAGGCAAGAATATTGGAGTGGGTCGCCATGCTACTCCCAGAGATGCAACCCACATCTCTTATGTCTCCTGCACTGGCAGGCAGGTACTTTACCGCTAGTGCCCCCTGTGAAGCCCGTATTAGTTCCTGCTGTATAACAAAGTGAATCAACTCTATGCATACATATATCCCCTTGTTTTTGGATTCTCTTCCCATTTTGGTTACTGCAGAGCACTGGGTAGAGTTGCCTGAGCTATGCAGTAGGTTCTCATTAGTTATCTATTCTATACATGGTATCAATAATGTATATATGTCAAGCCCAGTCTTCCAATTCATCCCACTCCCATCTCTCCCCCTTGGCATCTATATCTGTGTCTCTTGGACAGTTACATGTCATCATGATTGTTCATTCCAGGTTGGGAACTTTTGATTTTAGTTTGGTTCTCTCGTTTTGCATGAAATGAAACAGAGGCACAAGAGCATAGCAACCTTACTCAGGGTTACACAGAAAATCTGATAGAGCTGGGTGTCAGTCCAATGTAATTATTAATTGCAGAGTCTGCCTGGATGCAAGCCCTGGCTCTATCCCTTATCAGCAAGAGATGTAATCTCCTTATGCCTTGGTTTCCTTATCTGCAAAATTGAGATAATGATTTCCAAGATAAAGATAATAGTGGTTTTTTTTTTTGAAGTAAATGTACAAATTGATTCCTTAGCCTGTAAGTGAAAGTGAAAGTGAAGTCGCTCAGTCGTGTCCGACTCTTAGCGACTCCATGGACTGCAGCCCACCAGGCTCCCCCGTCCCTGGGATTCTCCAGGCAAGAACACTGGAGTGGGTTGCCATTTCCTTCTCCAATGCATGAAAGTGAAAAGTGAAAGTAAAGTCGCTCAGTTGTGTCCGACTCTTCGCGACCCCATGGACTGCAGCCCACCAGGTTCCTCCGTCCATGGGAGTTTCCAGGCAAGAGTACTTCTAGCTTAAGTTAAGTTTGGGTCAGATAAAGAATTCCTGCCACCTAGTGGTAAAATTGGAGAAAGTAGGTAAAACCACTAAACCATTCAGTTCAGTTCAGTCTGGTCACTCAGTTGTCTCCGACTCTTTGCGACCCCATGAATTGCAGCATGCCAGGCCTCCCTGTCCATCACCAACTCCCGGAGTTCACTCAAATTCACATCCATCAAGTCGGTGATGCAATCCAGCCATCTCATCCTCTGTCATCCCCTTTTCCTCCTGCCTCCAATCCCTCCCAGCATCAGAGTCTTTTCCAATGAGTCAACTCTTCGCATGAGGTGGCCAAAGTACTGGAGTTTCAGCTTTAGCATCATTCCTTCCAAAGACCACAGAGGACTGATCACCTTTAAAATGGACTGGTTGGATCTCCTTGCAGTCCACGGGACTCTCAAGAGTCTTCTCCAACACCATAGTTCAAAAGCATCAATTCTTCAGTGCTCAGCTTTCTTCACAGTCCACTTCTCACATCCATACATGACCACAGGAAAAACCATAGCCTTGACTAGACGAACCTTTGTTGGCAAAGTAATGTCTCTGCTTTTCAATATGCTATCTAGGTTGGTCATAACTTTCCTTCCAAGGAGTAAGCGTCTTTTAATTTCATGGCTGCAAACACCATCTGCAGTGATTTTGGAGCCCCCCAAAATAAAGTCTGACACTGTTTCCACTGTTTCCCCATCTATTTCCCATGAAGTGATGGGACCAGATGCCATGATCTTCGTTTTCTGAATGTTGAGCTTTAAGCCAACTTTTTCACTCTTCTCTTTCACTTTCATCAAGAGGCTTTTGAGTTCCTCTTCACTTTCTGCCATAAGGGTGGTGTCATCTGCATATCTGAGGTTAGTGATATTTCTCCCGGCAATCTTGATTCCAGCGTGTGCTTCTTCCAGTCCAGCGTTTCTCATGATGTACTCTGCATAGAAGTTAAACAAGTAGGGTGACAATATACAGCCTTGACGTAATCCCTTTCCTCTTTGGAACCAGTCTGTTGTTCCATGTCCAGTTCTAACTGTTGCTTCCTGACCTGCATACAAATTTCTCAAGAGACAGATCAGGTTGTCTGGTATTCCCATCTCTTTCAGAATTTTCCACAGTTTATTGTGATCCACACAGTCAAAGGCTTTGGCATAGTCAATAAAGCAGAAATAGATGTTTTTCTGGAATTCTCTTGCTTTTTTGATGATCCAGAAGATGTTGGTAATTTGATCTCTGGTTCCTCTACCTTTTCTAAAACCAGCTTGAACATATGGAAGTTCACGGTTCACATATTGCTGAAGTCTGGCTTGGAGAATTTTGAGCATTACTTTACTAGCATGTGAGATGGGTGCAATTGTGTGGTAGTTTGAGCATTCTTGGGCATTGCCTTTCTTTGGGATTGGAATGAAAACTGATCTTTTCCAGTCCTGTGGCCACTGCTGAGTTTTCCAAATTTGCTGGCATATTGAGTGCAGCACTTTCAAAGCATCATCTTTCAGGATTTGGAATAGCTCAACTGGAATTCCATCACCTCCACTAGCTTTGTTTGTAGTGATGCTTTCTAAGGCCCACTTGACTTCACATTCCAGGATGTCTGGCTCTAGGTGAGTGATCGTACCATCGTGATTATCTTGGACTTGAAGATCTTTTTTGTACAGTTCTTCTGTGTATTCTTGCCACCTCTTCTTAATATCTTCTGCTTCTGTTAGGTCCATACCTTTTCTGTCCTTTATCGAGCCCATCTTTGCATGAAATGTTCCCTTAGTATCTCTAATTTTCTTGAAGAGATCTCTAGGCTTTCCCATTCTGTGGTTTTCCTCTATTTCTTTGCATTGATCACTGAGGAAGGCTTTCTTATCTCTTCTTGCTATTCTTTGGAACTCTGCATTCAGATGCTTATATCTTTCCTTTTCTCCTTTGCTTTTCGCTTCTCTTCTTTTCACAGCTATTTGTAAGGCCTCTGCAGACAGCCATTTTGCTTTCTTGCATTTCTTTTCCATGGGGATGGTCTTGATCCCTGTCTCCTGTACAATGTCACGAACCTTTGTCCATAGTTCATCAGGCAGTCTATCTATCAGATCTAGTCCCTTAAATATATTTCTCACTTCCACTGTATAATCATAAGGGATTTAATTTAGGTCATACCTGAATGGTCTAGTGGTTTTCCCTACTTTCTTCAATTTAAGTCTGAATTTGGCAATAAGGAGCTCATGATCTGAGCCACGGTCAGCTCCCGGTCTTGTTTTTGCTGACTGTATAGAGCTTCTCTACACTCAATATGCCTGCAAATTTGGGAAAATCAGCAGTGGCCACAGGACTGGAAAATGTCGATTTTCATTCCAAGGCCGCTGGGCTTGCAATAACCGTCTGTGAGGAACCCACGAATAAGGGTGCAGTTTCAAACGTCTCCCACCAGGTGCCGCTGTTTCCAAATCAAGGCTTGCTCAATTCCACCGAGGAACGATTCTGCCTCAATCAGGCCAGGTTTTGGGCTCCAACAGAGGGTGGAGAGGGGCTTCAGTGGTAGCTCAGACGGTAAATAATCTGTCTGCAATATAAGAGATCCAGGTTCTATCCCTGGGTAGGGAAGATGCCCTGGAGTAGGGCATGGCGACCCACTCCCGTATTCTTGCCTGGAGAATCCCAAGGACAGAGAAATCTGGTGGGCTACAGTCCTTGGGGTGTCAGAGTTGGACGTGACCGAGCGACTAACACACACACACACACACACACACACACACACAGAATGCAGAGGGAGCCTCAGATTATTCGCCCCCTCCAGGTCCCCATCCTGCCTCTTCAGTCTGTTCATTCCCCTCCAGAGGCCACGTAGGAGATCTTTCCCACAAGCAGTTCTGCCCACCTCCCTTCACCTTGCAGGACTCGCTGAATGTACAGCTGCTGATCCTTACCTCTGAGCCTTTGCCCAGCTATTTCCCCTTCCTGGAATGTTTTTATTCTTGTTTATTGATGCTCACTCAGAAAACTCATACTGGAAAGATTTAGACCTACTTTCTATCTTTTAAAAAAGTAATTAATTGGGGGCTTCCTGGATGGTTCAGATGGTAAAGAATCTGCCTGCAATGCAGGAGACCCAGGTTCCATCTTTGGGTTGGGAAGATCCCCTGGAGAAGGGATCTAGTATTTTTGCCTGGAGAAATCCATAGAGAGAGGAGTCTGGTGGGCTACAGTCCATGGGGTCGCAAAGAGTTGGGCATGACTGAGCGACTAAGCACACAATTAATGAATTAGGTTACATCAGGTCCCCGTTGTGGCACCCAGGCTTAGTTGCTCTGTGGCATGTGGGATCTTAGTTCCCCGACCACGGATTGAACCCGCATCCCCTGCACTTCAGGGTGGATTCTTAACCACTGGACTACCACCTGGGAAGGCCCCCTCCCACTCCCTTAAAAAAAATTTTTTTTTTGATGTGGACCATTTTCAATGCAGAACAATACTGCTTCCATTGTTTATATTATCTCTCTCTCTCTCTTTTCGTGGCTATGAGTCATGTGGGATCTTAGCTCCCCATCCAGGGATTGAACCTGCATCCCCTTCATTTGAAGCAACGTGTTACCCACTGGACTGCCTGGGAAGTCCCTAGACCCACTTTCTCCTGGTGTTCCGTGCCTTAGTTTCTTCTGATGGGAAGCCTGGATAGAGAAATTACGTCCAAACGGAGGAATCAGAAGATCTGCAGGGCACTGGGGAGCCACAGAAGGTGCTTGAGCAGGACAGTGTCCCTGCGGGTAGATCAAGTGCCCCTTGATCTAACTTAGAAGAGTCTTCAAGGGCTGAAAGTGAGAGGCCATAACTTTGCTCAGCCCGATACTCTCTCCAACCTTGGTGACCAGTGGCTAGATCAGCGGGTGCTCCCTGGTGATACCCCTGCCCCCGACCCCAGCCTGAGCCAGCCCACAGCACCTGCTCTCTGGGCAGACACCAGGTGTGCGGGGGAGCACAGCCCTGCAGGGAAAGCCACGAACTACAGGCGGGGGCCGGGTGTTGCCTCTACGGAAGCCCTGGTTGACTCCTCCGCGGAGGAGTCTGAGGCCCCGTGAGGCCGATGTGGCTCACGGGGGACTCGCCACGGTTGCTGCAACCCGGAGGTAATCCTCGCAGGCAGGTAGCGGCCCAGCCAGGCTGGTGAACGTCCCGGGACCGGGTTGGTGGCGGGGGCGGGGTGGGGGGGCTCGGGGGGCCTCGGGAATCCACACCGTGACCATCTCCCCCTGGCATCTCAGGCCCTCTCTCGACAAGGTCCTTTCTCGCTTTCCTACCTGGCGCCGGCACTTAATGTGTCTCTCTCCCTGTCTTAGCACGCTCTTTCTCTCTCTGGGTTTCTGGATCTGAGAATCTGTGGCTCTTCGGGTTTCTCTTTTAGTGACCCTGCCCTGGTTGTCCCTCTCTCTCTCTGCCACTGTCCCTTCTGTCCCATCCAACCCCCACTCTCCCGCCGGTGGGGGCGGGGAAGAACAGGCTTACCCCCACCCGAGGGTCCCCTTCCTCTCACTTCTTAGTTTCTGCCTCCTCTGCCCATGTTGCCCGTGAGGGGAAGAAAGGTGGTAGGTGTTGTCCTGGTGAAGGAGCCGGGAGGGCCGCCTGGTGCAGGTGGCGCCAGGCCCAGGCCCCATGGAGCCCGGTGTGGGGGACATCAGGCTTCAGACCCTGAATGAGGCTGACATTCGTTTGGGGGGCCACTTTGCAGCCTCTTCTCCCCGAAGCCCACATTTCTCCTTGCTTCTTGCCGCTTCTCCCATCACAGGGCTCCTGACCTCCTGTCGTGTGTTTCTGTTCCTTCGGTGGGTATTGCCGACCCCCCAAAACCCAGTCTCTGTCCTCCACATGGTGCAACTGCTGATGGCTGACGTCTGGCTAGCTGTAGCCTGGTCAGCTCTAATGGGATGAAAAAACACAGGCTCTGTGCATATCCATAAAGGACCCAAGAATGTGGGTCCCTAAGGGAGACTGCAGCCTCCTGGGGATGGGGGTGGGTGGCCGGGAGACTGGGTGGGGGGTTGAGGTCTCAGAAGAGGCTGCTTCAGGGACCAGGGAGGGTCTGCTCTTGGGTGGTCTTGTAAGGAATCCGGCTGTAGGGGAGGGTCAGGTTTGTTTCTCAGGAGTCCGACTGTGTTCTGGGATCTGGTGGTGAAGCGGCTCCAGCTGCAGTGCAGACCTGTGGGTATGTGTGCTCAGGGTTGGTGTGCTGTGGGGTCTGACTAGGTAATAACTGTGGGGAGCCAGTTATTGTAAGGATTTGAGGGTCTCTGGGCTCTGGCATGTTGGTGATGAGGTTCCAGCGGCCGTGGAGGATGGATATGGGCGGTTTGCAGATATGGGTGGCTGTTTGCTGGGGTCTGTGGAGTGTGGGCGGAGAAGGCAATGGCGCCCCACTCCAGTACTCTTGCCTGGAAAATCCCATGGACAGAGGAGCCTGGTAGGCTGCAGTCCATGGGGTCGCTGAGTCGGACACGACTGAGCGACTTCACTTTCACTTTTCACCTTCATGCATTGGAGAAGGAAATGGCACCCCACTCCAGTGCTCTTGCCTGGAGAACCCCAGGGACGGGGGAGCCTGGTGGCCTGCTGTCTATGGGGTCGCACAGAGTCGGACACGACTGAAGCGACTTAGCAGCAGCAGCAGTGGAGTGTGGGTGGGTGGAGTGTGGGTGTGTGGAGTGTGGGTAGGTGGCTATCAGCTCTCTCACTTGCCCTGTCTCTCCTTCCCTCTCTGCTTCCTCTGTCCATCTCTTTCTCCTCTTCTTTCTCTGTCCCACTGCAGTCCACATTGATCGACATGCTTGATGATGTGGCTACCATCTGGCCACAGTGGGTGCCTGGGGGCTAATGGTGGGCATGGAGTGTGGAGTCGCATGTTCATTTGGAGCAAATGGGCTGGAGGTTTGTGTCTCAGAGACCTTCTCCCACCCCGGGGCAAGCTTTGTCCCATAAACTTCATCCATCTGCAGAACTCTTTTCACCTTATAAAAGGTCTCCTCCCCCAGCCCCTATCTCCAGTCTACTTTCTGTCTCTATGAGGTGACTGACTGTAAAAGGTGACTCTTTTAGGCACCTCCTGTAAATGGAATCAGGCTATTTGTCCTTCTGTGTCTGTCTTCTTTCACTGAGCATCATGTCCTCAAGGTTTATCCATGTTTTGCAAGTGTCAGAATCTCCTTCCTTTTTCAAGGCTGAGTAGGATCCCATTTCACACTTTCATTCATCTATCAATAGACACGTGGGTAGTTCCTACCTTTTAGATATTGTGAATAATGCTGCTATGGGCATGGTCTACAACTATCTCTTCCAGACTCTGCTTTCAATTCTGTTTGATATATACCTGCAGGTGGAAATGCTGGCTCTTATGGTAATTCTACGTTTAATTTTTTGAGGAACTGCCAGACTGTTTTCCACAACGGCTGGACCATTTTGCATTCCCACCAACAAGGTACAAGGGTTTCAGTTTCTCCACACCCTAGCCAACTTATTATTTTCTGTCTTTCGATAGAAGTCTAATGGGTATGAAGTGGTACCTCATTGTGGTTTTTCCTGTTTTAAATTTTATTGGTGTATAGTTGATTTCCAAAGTTGTGTTAGTTTCAGGACTTCATTTTGGTTTTACTGTGCATTTCCCTAATGATGATTGATGTTGAGCATCTTTTCCTGTGCGTATTGACCATTCATGTATCTTCCTGGGAGAAATGTCTTTTCAAGCTCTTTGTTCATTTTCAAAATTGAGTGTTGTTGTTGAATCATAGTTCTCTATATATTCTGGTTATTAATCCTTCATCAGATATATGATTTGCAAATGTTTTTTTTCCCATTTGTGAGTCACCTTTTTACTCTGTGGATAGTGTCTTTTGATACACAAGAGCTGGGTGCACGTGCGTGCTGTCGTGTGCTCATGCTAAGTCACTTTAGTTGTGTGTGACTCTGCGGGACCCTATGGGCTGCAGCCTGCCAGGTTCCTCTGTCCATGGGATTCTCCAGGCAAGCATACTGGAGTGGGTCACCATTTCCTCCTCCAGGGGATCTTCCCAACCCAGGGATAGATCCTGTGTGTTTTATGTCTAACCTGCATTAGCAGGTGGGTTCTTTATCACTAGCACCACTGTTATGTGCTCAGTTGTAGCCAACCGTTTGCAACCCCATGGACTGTAGCCTGCAAGGCTCCTCTGTTCATGGGATTTTTCAGGCAAGAATACTGGAGTGGGTTGCCATTTCCTCTGCCAGGGGATCTTCCTGACCCAGGGATTGAACCCGTGTCTCGCATCGGCAGGTAGATTCTTTATCACTTGAGCCACCTGGAAGCTGGGTCCAGGTGAGCTCTATCTTGGGGACCTAGGCTTCCCAGGTGGCGCTAGTGGAAAAGAACCCACCTGCTAATGCTGGAGACAGTAAGAACCATGGGTTTGATCCCTGGGTTGGGAAGATCCCCTGGAAGAGGGCGCGGCAACTCACTCCAGTATTCTTGCTTGCAGAATCCCACGGACAGAGGAGCCTGGTGGGCTACAGTCCATACGGTCGCAGAGTCGGATACAACTGAAGCGACTTAGCACAGCACAGGGTTCCAACCAGACCAGTGCCGCTTCTGATCCAATAAAATAGCCCCTGGGACCAGACCTGGTCTTTTTTTAAAGTTAATTAATTAACTTTTTGTTGCACTGGGCCTTCGCTGCTGTGTACGGGCTTTCTCTCGTTGTGGTGAGCAAGGGCTGGTCTTCACTGTGGTGTGAAGACTTCTCATTGTGGTGGCTTCTCTTGTAGAGCATGGGCTCCAGATGCGTGGGCTTCAGTACTTGTGGCTTCTAATGCATGTGGGATCTTCTCACACCAGGAATCGAACCTGTGTCCCCTGAGTTGGCAGGTGGATTCTCAACCAGTGGACCACCAGGGAAGTCCCAGACCTACCTGGTCTTAATAAATCAGGCTTGGATGTGGGCACCTCCCTTAAAGCAGAGTGTCTCCACACACACTATTGACATTGGTGGTGGAGAGTCTTCTGTCCTGTGTATTATGGTATGTTTAGCATCTCCAGCTTCTACCGTTAGATGCCAGAGACACTCTCCCCTTGTGATGACAACCACAAATGTCTCCAGACATTGACAAACATCCCCTGGGTTTAGAACCACTGTCTTAAAGCAGGAGTGGGAGGTGAGAGGATGCTGTGGGATTGGGGGTGGGGCAGGCTTTGCAGAAGAGAAGTCAGGAGCCCTGGTACCACCTCAGGTGATCAAGCCTTGGTCTCCTCACCTGTAGAATGGGAGCCTGGGAGAGATGCCAGGATTCAGTACATGCACTCATTCATTCGACAAGTTGTTTATCAAGTGCCTACTATGTGCCTGGCCCAGGGGTGGGAAAACACTGGGGAGAAGAAACCCAGGCCCTGGTCTCAAAGGAGAAAGAGAGATGTGAGTCAATGAATTACACAAGTGAGTGTAATGAGTGCTAAGCGGCGGAAACACCTTGTTTTAGTAGGTGCAGAGCAGGGGCGCATGAACTATCCTGGGAGGTCAGCAAGGGCTCCTCAGAGAGGCTGCAATCCTAGGATGAGAACAGGGCAACCAGGGGAACCAAGGAAGGGTGGTCCAGGCAGAAGGGCCGCATGTGCAAAGACCCTGTGGTGGGTTGGAGAGGTCAGAAGGCCAGTGTGGTGGGAACTTAGAGGGGGCCAGCTCCATCTGGACTGCGCAGGGTCCCCTGGGTGGGGCGTGGGAGCTTCGGTCTTGATCTGTTGAGGGTTTTTCACTGGAAAGTGGCATGATCTGATTTGTGTGTTGAAAGAGATTGCTCCAACAGATAGTGACTGTAAAGTGCTTAGCACAGGCAGGGTTGGGCACCCAAATAGGGCCCCCGATGATGCCAGTGAGGGTTTGGGGAACCCAGAGAAATCACAGGGTCTAGTCACTGCTTGTGTCGAGGTCCCCAGGGACAGCTCCAGCTTGTCCCTGGGAACCACAGAGTATCCAGCTCAGGGTGGGGGCTGGGAAAGTGGGGTGTCTCTGCTTTGAGGGCAGCTGCAGAGATGGCAGAGGAGTGGTACCCCTGGCCTGGAGGGCAGGCCTCCCAGGGCCGGAAGCTGTTACTCTCATTATGCTCCTGGGCTTGGCTCAGTAGAAAGACCGAGGCTCTGGGGCTCCACAGACACTGAATCCTGAGCCAGGAGCCGTGTAACAGCCTCAAGGTGGCTCGAGACCTCCCATGCCCCACCCCTGGCTGTATCTTAGGCTCCAGAGAGTGGGCTCCAGGGTCCAGATCACCCATGACCTGCTGTGTGACTCTGGGCAAGATACTGTACCTCTCTGAGCCTCTGTGGAAAAAAGGGGAGAACCTGACTTCCAGGGAAGCTATGAGAATGAAACAAGATTGTTCACGTTGGTTCATTCACTCAATAAATAGCTATATGGATAGTTATTTGGCACGTACTGCATGCCAGGTGCTGTTGTAGGCACTGGGGACAGAGAAGGGTGCCCAGGGGCTGGCATTTTAGAAACTGAAAGACACTAAGCAAATAAGTCAGTAATGAAAAAGTAAGGGAGATACTTCCTGGGTGATCCAGTGGGCGAGACTC
The DNA here is from genome assembly GCF_003369695.1 of Bos indicus x Bos taurus. Taxonomy (NCBI): domain Eukaryota; kingdom Metazoa; phylum Chordata; class Mammalia; order Artiodactyla; family Bovidae; genus Bos; species Bos indicus x Bos taurus. Next base: position 93,316,869 of record NC_040082.1, on the reverse strand, counting down.
CATGCTTCCAAGGCAAGATGCAGGGGGCACAGGTTTGATCCCTGGTTGGGGAACTAAGATCCCACATGCTGCATGGCATGGCCAAAAAAAAAAAAAAAAAGTAATAATAAGGGAGTGGTAAAAGGCCCTGAGAAGGACTGAAGGCAGTAGAAGGGGGCGACAGAGGACAAGATGGTTGGAAGGCATCACCGACTCAGTGGACATGAGTTTGAGCAAGCTCTGGGAGATGAAGGACAGGGAAGCCTGGTGTGCTGCAGTCCATGGGGTCGCAAAGAGTTGCACACGACTGAGTGACTGAACAACAACAAAAACAGTGATACGTTCATCCAATAAATGCAAAGCAAGAGAGAAAATGAATGGGGGTGTGGGTGGCAGTTTAGCCTGGGGGGGTCAGGGCAGATCTTGCTGAGGCACTGAGACCTGTTAGGAGGTGAGGGAGGGGCCACGTGTGTATCTGGAGGAACAGCATTTTAGGCAGAGGGAACAGCCTCTGCAAAGGCCCTGAGGCAGGACCGGGCCTGGTGTGTTGGGGGAACAAGTGAGGAGGCCTGTGCAGCTAGAGCAGGGTGAGCCAGGGGAGCCAGAGCTACTAGGCTCAGTGTAGGTGTGTGTAGGCCCCGGGGGGCCTGGATGGGGTCTGGTCACCTGCAGAGTCATTTGCAGGCTTGGCTGCCTGGCAGAGAGACCCTCCCGGCAGGAGACTGAGTGGGCCCAGGGGCTGGCTGGGTCCTGACGTTGGTGGGACATGGTGTGAGTGGTGACTGAGGCCAGGTACCCTCAGCCCCTCCAGTGACACCACCTCCGGGCTAGGGAGGGCCTCGAGCTTCTAACTGGCAGCCAGACCCCAGCCTGCCAGGCACTGAGAAGCTGGGGTTCCTCTTGTTTTGGGGGTTGTTCTGGTTTGGGCTGGAGAGATGGGGACACAGAGCCTGAGGGATTTGTTTGGTCAGGGGCGGAAGGCTTTAGGTACCAGAGATGGATTCTTTTCCATGTGACTTGCAGGAGGTGAATTTCCATTGGGCTGTCACTCACAGGCAGCCAACCTGCCCTTGGATCAGACCCCCGCCCCGCTCCCCGTGAGTCCTGTGTGCCTCCCTGAAGCTTGGCATTGACAAGCAACACCCACTACCTTTTGGGACTAAGTGTGTACCTGGGTTACTTACCAACACAGGCACCGACCTTGTACCCGTTTGACAGGTGAAAAGACAGGCTTGGCAAAGACCAGGAATTTGTGTCAAGTTAGGATATGTGCCTTGCCACCTCAAGGATCGAACCCCTGGCCTGGCTCCTGACACCCCTCCCCCATCTTCCCCGCCCCTTTCCTGCCAGTTCCTGGCTCCGGGGACTCCAGCTGGGCTTGTGGGCTGGGCACAGAGATACCAACGGCTTCCGGCCACTCCCTGCGCCCCGGGAGGGTAGAGGGGAGGGCTGCCCGCAGACCAGAGTGCCTTGCATTTTTCGCCTTGAAATCTGAGTTCCCACACAGGGTTCTCGGTTTTAGAGGTAGGTTTCGCTGGAGCTTCTGTGAAGTAGGGTTCTCTCAGAGCGAGAGCGCGCGGCCCGGAGGCGCTATTCGGCGCCTTGAACTCTGTGAGGATGTAGCCTCTTGCGACTCTTCAGTGGAATGGGTTGGGCTGCGCTAGGGCCGTGGGAACAGCTCCTGTGAGTCCTCTCTCTTCCCTGGGTCACCTTCTGAGTCAGAGGAGGGCCACATGAACAGATTGGGGAGGAAGGCACCCCCGGGCCCTGAATCTGTGCAGGGAAGGGTGGATACGTCAGAGAGAGGGACTGAGAGAAGCAGTTTCTGACCCCCCAGTTGCATAGCTCTTGTGACAGGCAGCTCATTACCACTCGAGACAGCCTCTGCTGGAATTTTAAGAAAAATTTCTCCCTCTCTGTGGTTCTTTCTCTGCCTTCTGGGACTACACAGAGCACATCCCTTCTCCAAATATTTCACTCCTCCTGCATTTACTGAACATCTGTTCTGGAGATTGCGTTTTCCCTGGTGGGTCAATGGTAAAGAATCTGCCTGCCAATGCAGGAGATACAGGTTTAATCCCTAGGTAGGGAAGCTCCCTGGAGAAGGAAATGGCAACCCACTCCAGTATTCTTGCCTGGGAAATCCCATGAACAGAGGAGCCTGGTGGGCTACAGTCCGTGGGTTCACAAAAGAGTCAGACACAACTTAGCAACTGAAGGACAACAAATTCTGGAGATCGGTGGACATGGGGAGGCAGACTCAAGAGTGATCCCTGTGGAGGTGATGGTGAAAGCCCCTGGGTACAGGGAGCCAGAAGATGCTCCTGGTCTAGATAAGAGGGATCAGTCTGGTAGGCTTCCTGTGTGAAGCAAAATCTAGGCTCAGTTCTGAAGGGTGAATAAGATTTGGCTGGGGAATTGGTGAGGGAAGAGAAAGAATGTTTCAGGCAGAAGAAACAGCATGTAGAGATGAGAGAACATCTTTTCAGTAAATGAAAGAGGTTCTAACTGGCTGGAATGGTGTATTTGAGGGATATTGGGGCTACTGAGGGCAAAATAGGGAGATGCTTGAAGCAGTGATCCAGGTGGGAAGAAAGGGGCACTTTTACTCCTCAGACAGGGTTTAAGCCTAACTGTGTTTCATATTGCCTAATTGTTTTGCCAGGAAGCAATTGACACCTCCGCCTTCTAGATATAGAAGTGCCCATCTCACCGCATCCTTGCTAGCATTGGGTTTTATCGTTTTTTAAAATCTTTGCCAATTTCAGTTGGAAAAAAACAGTATCTCATTGTGTAAATGAAAACAAATGAGTATTCCTCTTATGGGGGCAAACCATTTTTCCAGAGGTGCATCACCCACATGAATGCCACTTCTTGCTGTTAAGTGTTAAGAAGTCTTACACCCACTGGAGAGTTTGTGGTCATTTGTAGCTCCCCACTTAGCATGGAACAAGGGGAAAGCTTGTGGGCTCCTTTTGGCCACATGGGTGCGGAATTTATGGGCATAGTGTCTCTTCTTTGATTCATCTTTTCTTCCCCTCACCTTTACAATTTTCCTTTCAAACTTTTTCTCTCTGCTGTCTTGGTGGTTGAGACCCCAAGTGATTGTAGTTTGTTCTTATCTGGGGTGTCTTTGGGCTCAAGGAAGGAGTTTGCTCAGCTCCAGTGTTCTGTGTGAGACCATCTGGACATGCCATGTGTCTTGTACACACAACTTACTATTTAATTCTCAAAACATCTCCATGTGATAGGGCCCCTCGAACCCATTTTTATTGCTGTTCAGTTGCTAAGTCCTGTTCAACTTTTTGAGACCCCAAGGACTGCAGGATGCCAGCCTTCCCTGTCCTACACCATCTCCTGGAGTTTCCTCAAATTCATGTCCATTGAGTCAATGACGCCATCCAACCATCTCATCCTCTGTCACCCTCTTCTCCTGTGCTCAAATTTTCCCAGCATCAGGGTCTTTTCCAGTGAATCAGCTTGTCGCATCAGGTAGCCAAAGTACTGGAGCTTCAGCTTCAGCATCAGTCCTTCCAATGAATGTTCAGGGTTGATTTCCTTTAGGATTGACTGGTTTGATCTCCTTGCAGTCCACAGGACTCTCAAGAGTCTTCTTCAGCACCACAATTTGAAAAAATCAATGCTTTGGTGATCAGCCTTCTTTATGATCCAACTTCTACATCTGTACATGACTACTGGAAAAATCATAGCTTTGACTAGATGGATCTTTGTCAGTGAAGTGAACCCATTTTATGGATGAGGAATCAGAGGCTCAGAGACCAGCATCCCATGGCCAATACTAACTATTCCTCTTCTGACATTAAGATTCTGTTTAATTAAATTCTAATTTGGGAGGAGAGGGCCATGCTTTGCTCCGTACCCTTCATTCCCACCCTGTCCAGTCAGACAATGGAAGCCCTGTTTCTCATCAGGAAGGAACTTTGAAGTTCAGCTCAGCAGCAACCTTATAATACAGGGAAAGGAAAGAAAAACAGACAAGAGAGAGAGGGGAGCCATGGAACACTCTTGGAGAGTCATAGATGGCCTCAGGCTCAGGTCCTGAGCTAGACTTCAGTTCTGGGCTTTTCAAAGCTGAGCTCTGAGTACTATTTCCATTTTGGCCACTAAAATTCCATCTGACCTTGGTAAGTCTGTTCCCAAATCTGGATCTCGGTTTCTGCTTCTACTAGGCAACCCATGTCTTGAGGTTTTTTTTTGTTTTTTTCTTAGTAACTATATTTTTCATAGCTGAGAAATTCATTCTTTTAAAATATCTACTTTCTTTTGTTTTATAACCTCCTGTTCTGGTCTTATGGTTAGTATTCCCTCCTTTATCTTTTTGAATCGCTTTATCTATTCATTGTAAAACTCTTTGAAGATTGCACTGATTATCTCTATTTCTGCAGATGTAAATTCTTCCAGTTGGGGAGTTTTTGGCAACTTCATGAAGTGGTTGTGAATTCCTCATCTCTTCAGGATCTCTTCCCCTGTCCTCTGAGTCTTCTGAGAATGTGCATCTTTGACATCCTATATTAGGGGCCCTACATTTCTGTGGGTGGGGGCATCCTTGTCACTGGGCATCTCTGCTTTGATCTCTGGTTCACATTGGCGCTTCTCTGTCCAAGTGTTTGGAGGAGGAACAAGGGAGGTCTCTGTGGGTACTTGGTCTGCCATCTTGGATGGAAGTCCAATTTCATCATCTATAAACCGATACCATTGTGTTGGATGGACTGTAAGTTTATCCATTCCATATATATAACAGTTTGCGTCTGCTAATCCCAAACTCTCAATCCTTCCTTCCCCCACCTCCTCCTCCTCCTCCTTGGCAACCACAGAGTCTGTCCTCTAGGTCGGTGAGTCTGTTTCCATTTTGTGTGGGTGTTTTCAACACAGATAACCATTAGGGTCTGGCAGCAGAAGCTTAGTGGGAGAGGATTCTACCATCACCATCAAATAAAAAATAACCCTGTGGCTCATTTTGTACTATTATGTACTGGCTCTTCACACCTATGATCTCATTCTTTATAGAACCAGTGAAGTAGGTACCACTATTACCTTCAGTTTAAATGAGGCATTGGAAGCTCAGAGGGGTGACAGGACTTGCCCCCACACACTCAGCTGGGAGGGAAAATCTGAACCCAGGCAGAACTGGCTGAAGCTCTTTCCTCTGTCCATCCGTGCATCATTCTGACAGCCTGGACATTCATCTCAGCCCTGCCCATTGCCAGCTGTTCGGTCGCTGGACCCCTTTTTCCTCTGTGGACACCGACCTCTATTCTTCAGAGGTGCTAAACAAACGCAAAACTCTGTCCTCAGTGGAATAAGTAGGGGAAAAGCCGGGAGGATTCAGCGGATGTGTTCAAGTGTGGGCTCTGGTGTCTGTTGCTGACTCAGGTAAGTCACGGGGTCTCTCAGCTGTTTCTTCATCTGTCAAATGAGGACAATAACTGAGTGTTTCTCTTTGAGTGGTAGTGAGTGCAGAGTAAGACACTGCATATGCCTGGCACGCAGATGCCAGTAGGTGCTCAGTAAACATTACCACTTTCCTTAGAGACTGGAATAGGAATAGAGGAATGTGAATGTCAGTTCATCACATCCTTAGGGGCCAGAGAGAGGAGTTTCTCGAACACTCACACAGAGAACACATTCTAACGGGAAAAAAGTCTGGTGAAGGTGGATTTTGCTCTGTACCAGGAAGACCTCTCCCCCCTCCTCATTCTCCCCTTCCTCCTTCCCCTCCCCTTCCTCCTCTTTCTTCTTCCCCTTCTTCTTCTTTATCTTCTTTTTTTTAAACAAAATTTATTGACGTATAATTGATTTACCATGTTGTGTTTAATTTATGGTGCTGGTTTAGTTGCTCAGTCATGTCCAACTCTTGTGAACCCCATGGACTGTAGCCTGCCAGACTCTTTTATCCCTGGGATTCTCCAGGCAAGAATACTGGAGTGTGTTGCCATTTCCTTCTCCAGTGTTTAATTTATGCTCTGCAGCAAAACGACTCAGTTATACACATATATTTTTTTCATATTCTTTTCCATTATGATTTTTTTTTACAGGATATTGAATATAGTTTCTTGTGGTATACAGTGAAAAGTGAAAGTGATAGTCATTCAGTCATGTCTGACTCTATGCAACCCCCATGGACTATACCGCACCAGGCTTTTCTGTCCATGGAATTCTCCAGGCGAGATTACTGGAGTGGATTGCCTTGCCTTCCTCCAGGGGACCTTCCTGACTCAGGAATTGAACCCAGATTTCCTGCGTTGCAGGCAGACTCTTTACCATCTGAGCCACCAGGCAAGCACAGTAGGATCTTAAAAATTTTTTTTAATTTATTTCTATTTTTATTTTTGGCTGTGCTGAGTCTTTGTTGCCGCATGGGCTTTTATCTAGTTGAGGCAAGCAGGGGCTACTCTCTGCTGCTGTTGCTGCTGCTAAATCGCTTCAGTCGTGTCCGACTCTGCGTGACCCCATAGATGGCAGCCCACCAGGCTCCCCCGTCCCTGGGATTCTCCAGGCAAGAACACTGGAGTGGGCTGCCATTTCCTTCTCCAGTGCATGAAGGTGAAAAGTGAAAGTGAAGTCGCTCAGTCGTGTCTGACTCTTAGCGACTCCATGGACTGTAGCCCACCAGGCTCCTCCATCCATGGGATTTTCCAGGCAAGAGTACTGGAGTGGGGTGCCATTGCCTTCTCCATGGGCTACTCTTTAGTTCTGGTGTGAAGGCTTCTCATTTGCCGTGGCTTCTCTTGTTGCAGAGCACAGGCTCTATGGTGCATGGGCTCAGGAGCTGTGGCTCCCAGACTCGAGAGCACAGGCTCAGTAGTTGTGGAGCATGGGTGCTTTGGAGCACGTGCATCTTCCTGTACCTGGGATTGAGCCCATATTTACCACCGAACCACCAGGGAAGCCCCTAGAGTAGGATCTTGTTGTTTATCCATCCCATATATAATAATTTGCAACTGGTAATCCCAAATTCTCAGTCCTTTCCCTCCCCACCCCGTCTGCCTTGGCAACCACAAGTCTGCTCTCTGCGTCTGTGAGTCTGTTTCCATTTTGTAGAGAAGTTCATTTGAGTCCTATCTTAGATTCCACATATAAGTGATACCATATGGTATTTGTCAGAAAGACCTTCTTGACTATGAGAAGTCACCCAGCCTCGCAGCGGCTGACTGTAGTGAATGAGTTCCCCGTCACTTGGGGGAACTGAGAAGAGCCTTGACTGCCAGCAGTCAGTCAGTCAGTGGAGGGTGATGGGGCTGGGGTGGAGTTGCGCTGGGCCACCTCTGAGGGAGATTTTCCGGTTTCCTCTTCCCCTCACTGGCTGATTCATGGGAAGTGTCCCCTGACTTGCCTGCCCCCACCAGCACCTCCTCCACGACCACAGGAAGGCCCAGCCCAGCGCTCGCTGCGTATTCTCTAAATAAACTCAGGCAGCTGAGCTATCTACTGCCCCATCTCCCTCTGGGTTCCTGTGGAGGTGTTGGGGTGGTGGTTAGGGGGGCCTCTGGCCAAGCCACAGAGAGGAGGGGACTCGGGCAGGGAGCCGCACAGTGAGGCTGAACCCTGTCGGCCTCATGGGCATAGCGTGAGAGCCTCCGGTTCCTCTTGTAACTGACCACCAGCCCACGCACTGCCTCCTTCCCTGGGCATCTGCTGGCTTTGACTTGGGCTTAGGTGACCCTTAGGCCGTCCTTCTCCCTTTCCAGCCCAGCTGGCCCCCATCCTCTCTCCCCGAGCCAGAATGGTGCCCTCTGGACGCTGGTCCCAGGGTCCTGGGATATGCCTTTGACACCCATCATCTCCTGGCTTTGTGAGGGCAGGGAGACTGTTCAGTTTTCCTCTGCCAGCCCAGTAACCACCTTAGAACCTGGCACAGTGTTGTATGAGCGAATGAAAAAATATATATCCCAAGATGTTTTGTGAAGTTAATATTTCATGGCCAAATACATTTGAGAACTTCCAAGTCAAACACAAGTTAAACCTTTTTGCAGGACTCGTCAGAGCCTTTAATGATTCCCACGTGTTTGTGATTTTCATATAAGAACAAGGATTGCAATATTTTTCAAATATATTTTTATCTCTTGTTTTTGGCAGAACACTGTTGCCACTGGGATTCTTTTATAAAAAATAATTTTCTTTGTTTTTGGCTGTGCTGGATCTTGGTTGCTGCACGGGGTTTGCTCTAGCTGTGGTGAGTGAGTCTACTGTGTAGCTGCAGTGCTTGGTCTTCTCATTTCAGAGGCTTCTCTTGTTGCAGAGTACGGGCTCTAGGGCGAGTGGGCTTAGTAGTTGCGTCTCAGCTCCCAGACTCTATAGGACAGGCTCATAGCTGTGGTGCATGGGCTCAGTTACTCTGCGACATGTGGGATCTTCTTGGACCAGGGGTTGAACCTGTTGTCTCCTGCATTGGCAGGCTGATTCTTTACCACTGAGCCATCAGGGAAGCTGGGCCACTGGGATTCTTGAGAATAAACTTTTGCAAAATGTGGGTCTAGGATTATGGTCAGAATTCCTAGGAGTGTTGTTATTTGACTGTTTATGCCTCCATGCTTTTTCAAACATGGCCAAGAGCACAGAATAAAAGACTAACTTCAAACAATAACATTAGAGGAGAAAAACTGCATTCCCAACTCAAGAAACCACTAGAGTTCATCTCAAAACCCAGTGCTGAGTTTCCTGGTGGCCAAAGCAAGGAGGCTGATGAAGTGGGTTTCACAGTTTTAGACTGGCAGTTCAATGGGAGGGCCAAACTCTCTATGTGTGAACAAGATTCTGTTTTTATTCATTTATGTGGCTATTCACTCATTCAACAAATATTTATTTACCCACTACTATCTATGAGCCCAATGTCAGGCACAGGAGTACAATGGTAGACCAAAAAAAAAAAAAAAAAAAAAAGGCACATACTGTCCTCATGGAGGTTTTTCAGTGTTTTTTTGGAACAAAATTGTCAGCCCCCAGTGTCCACTTTTCCCTTGAGCCCATGCTGAGTCAGAACGCTCATACCTTGCTCTGGTTTTCCTCTCATCCTGTTTTGCATCAGAATCACAGAAGGTGATGACATCCTAGGTGCCGGGAACCCAGGGGTTCAGTAGAGACCAGATCTTTGTATCAGAAAATTCAGGAAAACCAACATGGGGAAATGGGCTATGGTAAGAGAGGTGGTTCCCCATCCTTGGGGTGTCCCTGGGGCATCTTTTCTGAGCTGCACTCTAGGGGTTGGGAATCTAATGACTTTGCTTCTTCTGTCTGCTCAGTCCCGTAGTTGTGTCTGACACTCCATGGACTGTGGCCCGCCAGGCTCCTCAGTTCATGGGATTCTCCAGGCAAGAACACTGGAGAGGGTTGCCATTTCCTCCTCCAGGGGATCTTCTTGGCCCAGGACTCAAACTCGTGTCTCCTGCACTGTAGGTGGATTCTTTACAGCTGAGCTACCAGGCAAGTCCTCATCTGCTCCTCTTCTTTAATATTTTTTAAATTTGATTGCATCTGGTCTCTATGGTGACATGTAGGACCTTTGTTGAGTCATGCGGGATCTCCAGCTGTGGTGTGGGGCTCCAGAGCACAGAGGCTCTCGAGTTGTGGTACTTGGGCTCCAGAGCGTGTGGGCTCAGTAGTTGCTCCAGGGGATGTGGGGATCTTAGTTCCCTGACCAGGGATCCAACCCACATCCCCTGCATTGCAAGGTGGATTCTAAACCACTGGACCACTAGGGAAGTCCCTTGCTCCTATTCTTAACATCCTGGTTCTTCAACACTAGTCATGTGGGAAGTTCTTATCAATTGCTTTCTTACTAGTTGGGTGGATGGGTGGACTCATGGAGGGATATAGAGATGAATGAATGGATTTGTGGAAGGATGACTGGCACATAGGAAGGATGTGTTAGATGGATGAGAGGATGGAGGAATAGAAGGCGGGTGAGTGGACCAGTAAATGAATATATGGACAGAAAGATGCCTGGCGCTTAGTAAGGACCAGTAAGGACCAGTAAATGAATATATGGATGGAAAGTTGCCTGGCACAAAATTATTATTATTAAAATGTTCTTAGTGTGGTAAAATACATATATCATAAAATTTATCACCTTAACCGTTTTTAAGCGTACAGTTCAGTGGTATTAAGTATGTTCACGTGACACAGATTGTGCAGCCATCACCACCATCCGTCTTCATAACTCTTCCCATCTTCTAAAACTGAAATTCTATATCCGTTAAACACTAACTCACTTCTTTCCCTCAGCCCCAGCAACCACCACGTTTTATCAATACTTTCTGTCTTTGTGGCTTTGACTACTCAGGGCTTCCCTGGTGGCTCAGATGGTAAAGAATCTGCCTGCCGTGAGAGAGACCCAAGTTCAGTCCCTAGGTTGGGAAGATCCCCTGGAGGAGGGCATGGAGCCCCACAGCAGTGTTCTTGCCTGGAGAAGCCCATGGACGGAGGATCCTGGTGGGCTACCATTCTTGGCTACCTTAAGTCCCTCCAATAAGTGGAACCATACGAAAGGAGAATTTATTCTTTAGTCATTGGGTTATTTCAGTGAGCATAATGCCTTTAAATTGCATCCACATTGAAGCATGTGTCAGAATTTTCTTCCTTTTTTACAAAAAGTCTTTTTATCGTAGTATAATCTTGTGTCAGATTCAGGCGTACAAGTAAGTACATTGGTTATACATATGAGTGTGTGTGCTAAGTCACTGCAGTTGTGTCCTACTCTTTGTGAACTTATGGACTGTAGCCCTCCAGGCTCCTCTCTCTATGGGATTCTCCAGGCAAGAATACTGGAGTGGGTTGCCAAGCCACTCCTAGGCATGGATAATGCATCTCTTATGTCTCCTGCGTTGGCAGGCAGGTTCTTTACCACTGGCATCACCTGGGAAGCCTTATACACTGGATATATACCCAAAAGAATTGAAAGCAGGGTCTCCTTTTAAGAATTTCTTTCCTTTTAAGGGCTGGACAATATTCTGCTGTATGGATGGACTACTTATCCATTCGTCTGTTGATGGACACTTGGGTTACTTCCACCGTTTGGCTATTATGAATGATGCTGCTACGAACATGGGTGTACAAATGTTTCTTTGAGACCCGGCTTTCAATTCTTTTAGGTATATATCCACTGGGCTTCCCAGGTGGTGCTAGTGGTAAAGAACCCACCTGCCAATGTAGGAGATTAAGAGACGAGGGTGGTTCAATACCTGGGGTTGGGAAGATCCCCTGGAGAAGGGTATGGCAACTGACTTCAGTATTCTTGCCTGGAGAATCCCATGGACTGAGGAGCCTGGTGGGCTACAGTCCATGGGGTCACAAGGAGTCAGACGCGACTGAAGTGATTTAGCAGGTATAGCCAGAAGTGGAATTGCTGGATCATGTGGTAATTCTATTTTTAATTTTTTTTTGAGGAACCATCGTAACGTTTTCCACAATGGCTACACCATTTTACATTCCCATAAGCAGTTCATAAAAGTTCCTGTTTCTCCATATCCTGGCTAACCCTTGCTACTTTCTGCTGTTTTGATAGTAGTCATCTGAGGAGGTGTGAGGTGGTATCTCATTGTGGTTTTGATTTTTATTTCCCTAATGATTAGTGATACTGAGTATCTTTTCATGTACTTTTTGGCCATTTATATAGCTTCTTTGGAGAAATGTCTACTCAAGTCCTTGGTTTGTTTTTGAATTGAGTTGTTTGGTGTTTGTTGTTGTTGAGTTTTAGGAGTTTCCTATATATTCTGGATACAAATACCTATGTAATCTGCAAATTATATCAGCTTTATGATTTGCAAATATTTTCTCCTATTCTGTGGGTTGTCTTTTTATTCTGTGAATAGTGTCCTTCGTTGTGCAAAATTTAAACATTTTCATGAGGTCCAATTTGTCTATTTTTTATTTTTCCTGTAGGCACAATATTATTTTAAAAATAAAGCTAACAGTGAATGAATTGACAGATGGATGAGTGACTGGGCAAGGAATAGACAGAGGATTGTACAATCAAATGGGGGATGGATGGGTGTCCTTCACTATCTCCTGGAGTTTGCTCAAATTCATATCCATGGAGATGGAATTCATGTCCATGGAGTCAGTGATGCTATTTAACCATCTCATCCTCTACCACTTCCTTCTTTTGCGTTCGATCTTTCCTAGCATTAGGTAGGGTCTTTTTCAATGAATCGGCTCTTCTCATCAGGTGGCCAAAGTATTGGAGCTTCAGCCTCAGTATCAGTCCTTCCAATGAATATTCAGGACTGATTTCCTTCAGGATTGACTGGTTTGATCTCCCTGCAGTCCAAGGGACTCTCATCTTCTCCAGCACCACAATTTGAAAGCATCAATTCTTTGGCACTCAGTCTTCTTTATGGTCCAACTCTCACACCTGTACATGACTACATAGCTCTGACTATACAGACTTTTGCTGGCAAAGTGATGTCTCCGCTTTTTAACACACTGTGAAGTTTTGTCATAGCTTTCCTTACAAGGAGCAAGCGTTTTTAAATTTCATAACTGCAGTCACCATCTGCAGTGATTTTGGAGCCCAAGAAAATAAAATCTGTCACTGTGTCCACTTCCCCCCCTTCTATTTGCCAGGAAGTGATGGGACCGGGATGGATGGATAAATAGATGCTTGGTAGATGAAGGGATGAATGGATGGAATGGGAGCTGGCTAGGTAGGTCGGTGAAGGGTGTATGACTGAGTGAGTGGGCGAATAGAAGACCTTATGAATATATATAAGTAGGGTGGATGGGCAGGTGGAAACCTCTGGCTGCAGATGGAGATCTTGGTGTATAACCTTGGCACTTTTCAGGTGAGTAGTGGCTTATCTTCTGACCCCACCTTGGCTCAGTTTAACTCCACGGACACATATTCTCTTTTTCTAGGTTTGGCTTTCCTCCTGTGTCTCTCTGGGTCTCCAAGAATCCTACCCTGAAGCTCAGATTGAATTGAGCCCTTGGCTTGTGTGCTGACCTCCTCAGTAGTAAGAACTCCTGGGAAAGAGCCTCCGTCTTCCTGAGGATATGGTACCCAACCTACTCTCCCTGACTCCAGTGGCTTCCTTTTAAGCCCGAAATCCATCCTCTCTCTGGCAGCCTCACCCACTTCTCCCTCAGACATCAAACCATCCCATCAGCTCCCCACTCTTTCTGCTACACTCCTTTCTGCCCCCACCCAGCTCTCCAGCCCAATTTCCACTCTTTCCTGGGTCCCTCCCCTGGGGATGGTGGAGATACAGGATAAATTAGAGGGACTCGTTCAGGGCAATTTCCTGCTTCCAGTCCAAGAATTCGTCTTTCCTCCCCCAGGGCTCCCAGGCGACCATGGATGTGGGTCTCTTGGTCCTCCCGGATGTACCCCACGGTCACCGCAAAACTCTGCCGGGAGCGCGGGTCCGCGGTCCGGCCGTGCGCCGGCAGCGGGAGTTCATGCCGGAAGAGAAGAAGGACACGGTTTACTGGGAGAAGCGCAGGAAGAACAACGAGGCGGCCAAGAGATCCCGCGAGAAGCGCCGTCTCAATGACGCGGCCCTGGAGGGCCGGCTGGCCGCCCTGCTCGAGGAGAATGCTTTGCTCAGGGCTGAGCTGCGGGCGCTCAAGCATCGCTTTGGCCTCCTGCCCGCCACCGGTGGGACCCGGACCCTGCCTACTCTGCTATGGGATTCCCCCTGGCCTGGGGACTCCAGTCCTAGGGCTGATCAGACCCTGACTCTACCTGGCTCCCACGGTTGCCTCTTGAGACCGTGTTCCTTGGACGCTGGGGTTCCAGGATGCTGGCGCTGCCTAGTGGCTCACAGGTGGACTAGCCTGGCCACTCCTCCCAGGTCCCTCCAGGACCCTGCCTCAAAAAGAGTGGACATGGCCTTGCAGGCTGCCCTGCCTGCTGCCTTCTTCAGCTGTCACCTCCTGGATAGGCATGGGGGCCCCAGACCAGAGCTCAGGCCCTGCTGGGGGCTGTGGTCACCCATACCCACTGCATACCAGGCCTCAGGGTCCTCTGACGTGTTGCTGACAGCCGGTGTGGATCCCATGGGGTTGCCTCCCAGAGTGGCCTGCCCGGTCCCTGAGAACCATCCCCAGGAGGATCTGGCTCAGGCCTCCCTGCCCCATAAATTGCGAATCAAGTCCCGAGCTTCCAGCAGAGTACCTTGGGGCTGGGAGAGTGGCGGGAGCCCCATCTGAAAGCTTCCCCTGGGCAAGGCCAGGCCTGCAAGGCTGTAGTGGGGACTGATCATGGGTTTGTCTGGGAGTATGAGTGGCTTGGCTTTGACCCAGCTCCAAAAACTGGGCAAGGCTGGGGATAGAATCCACTTTTTAGTGTCCAGACCAGATTTTCAAGAGGAGAGTCTGTGGGACCTTGGGTCATATCATGGTTCCTATTCTGCCTGAAATATGTTTTGGGTAGTCACTTTTTCTTCCTCTTTCCATTTATCCATCCATCCATCCATCCGTCTATCCTTCTGTCTGCCTTCCCATCCATTCATCCATTCACTGATCCTTGCATGTGTCCATCTGTCCACTCATCCATCCACCCATCTATGCATTTGTCCATCCATCTGTCCATCCATCCTACCTTCCTTCCATTCTTCTATTTGTCTATTCATTCATCTGAACACTCAGCCATCTAATCACATCAACTCACCCACCCATTCTCCCTTTCTCCCACCCTTCCTTCCATCTATCCATCCTTAGATCTATTGATCCATCCACCCAACCACTTTACTCTGAATCTACACACCTATCCATTCATCCATTCATCTACCTACCCATATGTCTGTCCATTCATCAATACTTTTATACATTTAATCACTCATTCATGTGTTCAGTTGATCATTCATTCATTCATTCTCTCACTCATTTCTTTACAATTCATAGTGCCCAGCTTAGTAACAAGCATGAGAACAGCTTCCTGGCTTTGGGGTTCCTATTCTAGGGGGATGGTGGGGACTGGGAACAGACACACTGAGGGCCATACTGAAGGAGGAGTTAAAATTTTAGGATGTCTGACTCCTCACTTCTTGCAGGATCGGGTGTGTGTACTTACCACCTCGTGTGGAGGTCAGACTTACCCAGTTCAGGTGGCTTCCTCTGTGTGCTGAGTCACAGCCCAAGCCTCTGGAACAGATCCTCAGTATCTAAGGGTGTGTATGTTAGTCTTCTCTCTCTCTTTGGCTACTTGTATCCTAGAAGACCTCTCAGCCCCAGAACACATCCTGGGCTTGAAGACTTACATCTCCCAAGAAGATCCTGAGGAGACAGGAAGGAGGGCTGCCTGGAGGTGGCAGCTCTAGCCTGTTCCCTTCTTAGCCAGAGCCCACTGTTGGAAAGGGGTAGACTAGGGGTGCAGAGAAGTTGGCTCTCAACATAAAGATGCCACATAGTTGTGGGTGATCATGCATAGAGGCCTTAAATGCAGGCTTGGCCCTAGAAATGTTAAAAAATGCTGACAAGTAGACAGAAGAAGGAAGTCAGGGCGTAGCATACCACCTCTGGGAGATGTGGGTAGCTTGGTGCTTCCTCTTGGTGAGTCCACTCACTTGGTGTGTCTGAAGTGTCGGAGCCCAGCTCACTCACACCCCATGTACTCAGGGGAATGGGGGTTGGCGGCCTTGGATCATTCAAGTCCCTTTTAACCTTCCAGCTCCAGTTGGAAAAGCCCAGAGAAGGATCTGCCTAAAACAGGTCATAGAATTTCAACATCTGGAGGGGCTCCGAGAATCTAGTGATGAGTGGTTATCTAGTCTCTACCTGAATTCCTCTAGGGACGGAGAACTCACTCCCTTCAAAACCCCATTACTGTTCCTTCTCTAGAGCCAGAACCCACTGCTTGAAAACTTCTACCTCTGATCCTATTCTTACCACAGGGGACCACTCAGACCCCCTGCCCCACCCCTCCCTCTACTTGGAGGTGGCCTGTGGAGCCTCTGGTTCCTCTTCTCCAAAGTAGAGACCACCACACCTACCTCAGATGGTTTGAGAAGATTAAATCTCATTTACTAATGTGTAGCATTTCATACGCAAGTGTTCGACAGATGTTAACTCCTCTCTCTTCTTTTCCTTTTTAGAAAGCACTCACGGTCCCAACCCCAGAGTAGTGCTGTCTTCAGGGGAAATGTCCTCTCATTCTTCAAAATTGTTTCCCTTCACCCTGACCTGGCTCTTTACTATTTTTTTGTCAATGTCATTTATATATGATGGTTCTTGGGATTGAATATGAATCATTTCTTCATTCATCAAATGCATATATATTTTTCAATAAATGTTTTTTTTTAATCTCCTTCTGTGTGTCAAACAGGAACTGGATGAGGGAAGAAGTATTCCACACTGAAGTGTTTGCAAGTGGAAACTTGCACAAATGTCTAAACTGTTCTCGATTACTCATGTGATGGGCTCTGGGGCCGTAGGTGTGGCCTCTGCCCTCTGATAGCCAGTAGGCAACTGCAGCCTTCCATGTGGCTGCCTGGGAGTTGCTGCTGTAAGAACTATCCCATGCCATGTTCCACCCTGGGGCATCCACGGGCCCCTTGGGTCATGTGTGCAACAACATGATTGAATTGGGGACCAGATTTTAGGACACTGTGCAACCACATGTTATGTTTCCTCTTCCACCCATCCTTGTAGGCTGGGGAGATTTCTTTGGCTATCAATGCATGAGATTCTCTTCCTGCTTCGGGTGTGCCTGGCTCATAGTGAATGTGCAACAGATGTTGAATGAAAGTTTCTGCCCACCTGAATGATGACTTCTTGGGGCAGAGATAAAATGAGTTGAAAATGTTGATGAGGCCACGTTTCTCAGTTTTGTCTGCAAGGGTTCACAGACACATCTTGGTGGAATCCTGTGCTACATGGATCCTTGACACTCAAGTCATGATCTATGAGCTAGCATCATCAGGATCACTGGGAGCTTGTTAGAAATGCAGAGTCCCAGGCTCCTCCCTGAACTGCTGAGTCAGAATCTGTGTTTTAACAAGGTTCCCAGGAGATCTGTATGCACACTGAAGTTTGAGAAGCAGTGACCCAGAGCAGAGTTTGGCAAACTCTTCCTGTACGGAGCAGCCACAGAGTGAATATTTTTGACTTTGTGGGATGGCCGCTGTTGCATCTACTCCACCTTTTCATTGTAGCACGAAAGCAGCCATAGACAGTATGTAAATAAGTGGACATAGCTGTGTTCCAATAAAACTTTATTTCCCTAAACAGGTATAGCCAGAATTGGCCCAAGGGCCATAGTTTACTGTTGGTATATACCCAGGAGAGAAATTGCAGACTTGCATGGTGTTTGTCTTCAACCTTGACACTGTCAAAGTGTTCCACTGAGTGGTATTACCAATCCACACTCCTTTGTATGCAGAGGATGTCCGTGTTGTGCTGACATATAATGATTTTTATGAACTGTTTGGTTTTTGCCAATCTGGTGAGTGTAAAATGAATTTAACCTGCATTCATCTGCTGAACATCTTTGCCAAAATCTGTTGACCACTTGGGTTTCCTCTTCTATGAATTGCCTGTTCTGCTGGGATATTTACCTTTTTCTTGTTGATTTCTCAGAGTTCTTTATATATTCCAGATATACATCCTCTGTCACATGTGAACATCACAGCATTCTTGCCTGACTTGTCTTTTCATCTTTTTTCTGGCAGATTTTGTTGAAGACAAGTTCTAAAATCAGATGTTGCCAAATGTATCCTTCTTTTCTATTACAGTTGTACATTTCTGTCTTTTTTAAGAATCCTTCCATGCCTCAAGGTCATGAAGATAGTCTCCTAAATGTTCCCATAAATGTTTATAAGTTTTGCTTAACCCATCTCTTTGTGTATGTGTGTGTGTCATTTTGTGGTGGGTTGTGGTTTAGTCCCTAAGTCGTGTCCGACTCTTGCAACCTCATGGATTGTAGCCTGCCAGGCTCCTCTGTCTATGGGATTTCCCAGGCAAGAATACTGGAGTGGCTTGCCATCCCCTTCTCCATGAGATCTTCCCAACCCAGGAATCCAACTGCAGGTCTCCTGCCTTTCTTTACCATCTGAGCCACCAGGGAAGCCCTTCATCCTCACAGAGAATGTAACTAATCTTGTTTCCCTTTCTGCTTTGGCCACCAGGGGGCTTGGGGCTAAACTTACAGCTCAGTCATCATAACCATTCATTCATTCATTCATTTAGAAAATTCCTTTACTCATTTAGGAAATATTTATTGATCGGATACCATGTTCCAGGTACTGAGGAAAGAGCAATGAACAATCTTGACTCTGTAGTGCCAGCAGCCTAGTGAGGGAGACATATAAAAGAAATAAACAAGAAAAAATGTATAGCAGGGTCAGTGGTGATAAACGTCATGGAGAACAAAGAGGTAAGGGGATTGGGAGAGGTAGTGTTGGGTGAGTCATAAAAATTGAAATTGAGAGATCAGGAAAGGCCCTGCTGAGAAGATGACATTTGAACAGAGTTGAGGGATCTATATATGTACTGGGGGAAGACCCCCTCCTTCGGCTAAGAGAACTGTCTGTGCCAAGGTCTGGAAATGGGACCATGCTGGGTGAGTTGGTGAAACATAGAGGAAGCTCATGTGGCTGAGGCTGTGATGGAGGGGGAGAGTGGGAGGAGGTGGGGACAGGGAGGTGATGGGGGGCAGGTCACGCAGGGCCTGTGGGTCGAGGTGAGGACTCTGGTTTCCTCTCTGAGTGAGATGGGGGTGCCGGGGAGTTTCTGAGTGTATTTCTGCTATAACTGTCCTTCTTTCCCACCCCACTCCATCCTGTGGTGTGTGAGACTGAGTGAAAATAAATAAAGCCACCACACAAGCACAGGAGAGCTGGCTGGCTCATCATCTTGAGAAAAGGGGTGACTGACCACAGCCTTGCTGTGCCTCATCTTCCCACGGGTGGCCACAGGCCGTCCCCGTCAGCCCTCCTGCCAAATTGCTCATCTATCCCTGTTTCCGACCCTCTCTGAGCTGTGAGGGGATGAAGCAGGTAAAGCTGCTCCATGAGGAGGATTCATGGAAGGAAAATTCATGTGGTTTTCTTTTCTGCTTCGTAAAACTGCCTTCCACAAAAACCCATTTAGGGCAAGTGTGAGAGGGTGGGCTTTCAGATGTGTGTGTGTTGGCATGGGGGGGAGCGGTGGAATGCCAGAAAGATGAAGGACCTGCTGAGGCTGGGGGGAAAGGTCAGCAACGTAGTGAGCAGGAATAGTTGAGGTGGAGGGGGCTCAGGTAAATTGGAGGGGCTGTAGATAAGCTGTAGATAATTGGCTCCAGCTGGCAACAGTGGGAGACTGGCTCTGCAAGACGAAAGGGTGGAGGAGGCAGAGGTTTACACCTACCCAACAACGGCTGTGACCCCCTGGAGTCCATCCCCCAGGACAGGTGGGCTCATCTCTCGGCTGCCAGTTCTGAGCTGGTCCCTGTGCACTGGATTTTGTTTCATCTTCTACAAAAGGCTTCATTATTATATCCTCATGAACAGACAGAGAAACTGAGGCTTGGGGCAGTTAAATGTATGCTGCCTAACCTCAAACAGTCAGCAGCGAATGGGCCACTCATCCCCCTCATCACTGCACTGGTGTCATGGCCAACTTTCTCCTCCTTGAAATCCTCAGGTCTCTGTCCTTTCTATTCCTTCTCCCTATAATGCTTTATTTACCTTCAGTCTTTAAATGATTCTCTCTTGGTTCAAACATTACTTTTTTGAAAAAAAATTATTTATTTATTTAGGCTTGTCCAGGTCTTGGTTGCAGCATGTGGGATCTTTAGTTGGAGCATGCAAACTCTTAGCTGTGGCAGGGGAGATCTAGTTCCCCAACTAGGGATTGAACCTCCACCCCCTGCACTGGGAGTGCAGCGTCTCAGCCACTAGACCACCAGGGAAGTCCCAAACACTGCTCTCTTAGGAAAGACTATCCTTCAACACCCACTGTAAAATACCAGATATTAATATTTATGTCAATCCTACACACAGTAAGTTTTCCATAAATATCTGTGGAATGAATAAGCAAGTTGGATAGGAACAGTTGATCCTTCTAGTAACAACTTTGATTGCAGTTAAATCCTGTGTCGGCAGTGAGAAATTGACTATTTTATGCCATATCAGTAAACAGGGACGTCACAGTTTATCAGCGATTGCAACCCTCCAAGGTGAGCCAGTGAGCCCTAAGAGCACTCAGGAAGGAGAAGAATACCTACAGTCTAGCAGCCATCCCTGGGTTGGGAAGATCCCCTGGAGAAGCAAATGGCTACCCACTCCAGTATTCTCGCCTGGAGAATTCCATGGACAGAGGAGCGTGGTGGGCTACAGTCCATGGGGTCGTAGAGAGTTGGACATGACTGAGCAACTAACATGTTCAGCAGTCATCAGTGACTGCAGCCACTCCCTACGGTGAGCACCAAGGGAGCTCAAGATGTGAAAACAAAGGTTACTGGCCCTGGAGAGCTGAGCTGCATAAGAAAGGAATAATTTCAATGACTCCAGGCTCTTGCATGTTCCCCTACATAGAAAAGTGCTAAATTCCTTAACTTGGGATATCTGGTTTTCTTTAACTAACAATCATATTTTGATGTTCAGACTACTTATCTTTTATTGCAAAACTTTTAAATAACCTGTCTCCTCCCCTGCCTCCTCAGAGGAGCAGTTCTCTCAGGGTCATTTGAGATGCTGTCTCCCAGGTTTAAAGTCTTAAAAATTTCCACTGAATAAAACATAACTCTCAACTTTTAGGTTGTAAATAGTTTTTAAGTTGACACCAGGTAGACTGCTTCCACCTGGATGATGAAGGTGCTGTGGGGAAGGGGATCCCACCTGTTGTTTCCCCTGGGGGAGCCCAGTATCTGGGACAGGACCTCTCAAGCAGTAGGTGCATGATTAAATACTGTTGTACTGAATCTGAGGATTGAAGAGGAAGTTGAGGCTACGTTACCGGGCAGAGAGAGACAGGAAAGGACAGAGTCACACGGGTCATTCATTCAGTCACTGACAACTTTCCAGAGAGGATGAAACCTATCCTTGTCCTTTAGAGCCTGTGCCTTTGGGGAGAAGGACCACTGAGAGAATCAGAAGGTCAAGACTACGTCAGATGCTGCTGAGGATTGTGGGCCAAGGTTTCTGGGGATGCGGGAGGTCAGGGAAGGTCTCTTGGAAGAGGTGACATTTGATCTGAGATCTAGAAAGCATAAGTGTAAGAAGCCAGTCCCTGAAGGCCACTTGTTGTATGATTCCATTATATGAAATATTCAAAACAGACCAATCCACACAGGCAGATAGTGGTTGATGGTTGGTTGTCAGAGGCTAGGGGGTGGGGAGGGGGGAGTCAGGAGTGATGAGTTCTTGAGCAGGGGGTTTCCTCTGGAGGTGATGAAAATGTTTTGGACTGAGATAGAGGTGGTGCTGAATGCATTAAATTCCTCGGAATCGTTCACTTTAAAATGTTAATTTTTCTTGTTTTGTGAATTTCACCTCAAGTTAAAAAAAAATTTGCCATCGAGTCTGTCCTGCACAGAGGACTGATGGCCAATTGAGGGATGGAAAGGAAGAAATTGGCCAGAGAACTGGGTTCAACCTGCAGGGGGAATGTGGAAGGAAGGACATGGACCCGGGTTTGGTCCCAGCCTGTACACACTGCCCTCAGGGAGATGGGGGCGGGGGCCATCTCCGGTGGCCTCAGCCTGCAGCCGCTAGAAGCAAGGTTTCGATTCGGCCGGAGACTGCAGTCTGGCTGCAGCAGTGAGAGCACTGAATCCTAGCCACCAGACCACCGGGGACCACTGGCCAGTGCCCAGGCCCCTGGCCTGTCAGCTGTGCAGAAATGAATTTCCACACAGAGACAGAAAGTAGTGAAACAAGTAAAGTGCTTGTTAGGAGGAAAAAGGGGTACGTGTTGATAGACACACGGGTGTGCTCGGAGAGAGTCGCACCCTCCTGGTAGTTTGAATCACTTTTATGGGGCATGTCTTCCGGGTTTCCTCTGGCCTCTCATCTTGCTTTTCCTGAGCCCGTATTGGGTGTATCGCAGCGTCCTCCTGTGTGCGTGCGCATCTCTTAGCCAAGATGAATTCCAGCAAAGAGGCCTATCACTCCATTTCTGACCTCCAAGGAGCCTTTCTGCGCTTGTGTAATCAGGAAGGTCTCCTTGACTTCCAGAATGAGAAATCTGCGGTCTTATCTGGGCAAGGCTCAACTCTGCTCTAGCTTCTGCTATTTTGGAGTTTCTGTTCATAGGGGACGAACTCCAGCTGCTCAGCTTGGGGGCTTATCTATCTTGGGTTTTGTGATGTGCCTGGGTGACTGGGGGTGAAACGCCTGGGTCTACCTGAGTTGACTCACTGAGCAGGTGTGCGCGCGTATGTGCGCGCGCACCCCCCCCCCCCCTCGCCTGGGTGTGCATGTGTGACATGACATGCATGTATACCTGTGTACCGGGGCCTCCGTGGAGACATGAACCACACATGCACACACAGGCTAACGCCTAGTGTAAAGGGGGCCCCACAAGTCTCCTCATTATGTGGGGGGTGAGGTGGAGGGATGGAGGAGAGAGGAGGCCCTTTTCATAAGGCCTGAGCTGGGCCTCCCCACCCCCATCACCCGCCTCTCCGGCACCCACTCTCCCTGTGGTTGCGCAGGCCCTGGGGGGCAGCCCAAGCGTCCCCTCCCCCCATCCTACTGTAAATTCTGAGAAACCCTGTCCGCGGTTTGGCGCATCCCCTCCCCCGCCCTCTAGCAGGGCTGTCCTGGGCACTGTCTTCCTGTCTTGGGGCCTGGGTGGGGGGCTCTAAAGCGGGGTCGGGGGAATGGCTGGGAGCCACGCCCTCTTAGCCCCGGGGTCCCAGGCCGAGGCGGCTCTGGACTGCTTCAGGGATCTTAGCATCCCCTCCCGGGGCCCTTGTCTTCTCTTCTGTAGAACGGAGATAATATCAATTAGTCCCAACCTCAGAGAGACGAGTGCAGGTGGTGACTCGCACTGGGCGGTGAGCGCAGCTGAGTCTGGCAGGTAGGAAGGGCTAGAGGCTATTATTATCCACTTCCTGCCCCTAGCTCCGCCCCACTTCCCCGCCACCTCCAGCTTCCACACGGAAGCTTGGTGGTCTGCTACCCAGAATGTCTGTCTCCTGTCTCCCTGGTGAAACCTAGGAATCATTCAAATTTCAGATTCTCCGGAAATAAGGGAGAGCAGTGGGACCAGCCGGATCTGGGAGACAGGGAACCTGGGTTCGAATCCGGCTGTGCCGAGGGCGCACCGGGCAGCCAGTTTTCCTTGAGCGCTCCGATGCTCTGTGGTTCTAAGCCTCCTTGATGAACAACAACTCTTCTGCCTCAAGGTTACTCTTATTTTCCGATGCTAAGCCACCTTCCTGGGCTGTTCTTGCCACAAACAGTGGAACTCTCTGGAATTTAACTTGCTGGAGGTTTGGAGACCTCCAGAGACTTGCCTCTAATTCTCATAGTTCTGCCCACTCGCCCTCCCAAATGCAGCTTAAATCTGTCCATTCTCCAGCTAGATCTACAGCTTGAGCATTTTCATGGTTTCCCTGAATCCACTTGGTTGTCCCAAAGGCACCCCGCCCCTGCTCTCAAGCCTTCCATGGGGCCCTATTGCTCCTAGAAGAAAAAATCTGAAGTCTTCCCTGCAGCTGTCAGTTAAAAAAACAAATCTGGACTCAGTAAGTTAGTTAGTGTTAGTCGCTCAGTTGTGTCCGACTCTTTGCGACCCCATGGACCATAGCCTCCCGTGTTCCTCTGTCCGTGGGATTCTTCAGGCAAGAATACTGTTGGGGATTGCCATTTCCTTCTCCTGGGGATCTTTTTGGACCAGGGATTGAACCCAGGTCTCCTGCACTGCAGACAGATTCTTTACTGTCTGAGCCACCAGGGAAGCCCAGACTTAGTAAGGAGAGCCTTTATTCAAAAGGATTATGGCAAGGGGAGAGGAGAAAGATGATGCCCTGGGGAGAAGGCTCTGATTGTGGAGTCTGCAAGCCTCCCAAGAGTGAGGCCAGAGGGTGCTCTTTTCATGAAGACAGTGAACAAGGCAGAAGAGGACCAGGTGTAGGGAGGGGATGAGAGAGGGGCAGGATGAAATACCGGATGAGAGGATACTTTGCGCTGGGCCAGCCTGTTCTCAGTGGGCTGTCTGCTGGTGCTTAGGTTCAGGGACCTGAAGGAAGGAGAGGAGTTAAGCAAAGTTTGGTTGGCAAGCATTTTGTTCTAGCTGGTCAGTGGGGACACCCAGTCCAGCTACTCATTTAGGAGGCAAAGAATGGAAATTTGGAGGGTTGGCATCTGGTCTTGTTACAGGCACACAAGAAAATCTGTATTGGGATTCTTCATAGAACAGATAGAGTGGATCAGTCTATCTTATCTATCATCTATCAATCTTCAATCATCTATCTATTTATCTATCATCTTTCTATCAATCTACAGTTTCATCTGTCTCTCTTTATCCACTATATATACCTCTATCTATTTATCTCTCTATCTCTACACAGCTATAAGAGCTTCTCTGGTGGCTCAGAGGGTGAACAATCTGCCTGCAACGCGGGAAACCCATGTTTGACTTTTGGGTTGGGAAGATCCCCTGGAGAAGGGAATGGTAACCCACTCCAGTATTCTTGCTTGGAGAATTCCATGAACAGAGGAGCCTGGCAGGCTACAGTCCATGGGGCCACAGAGAGTTGGACATGACTGAGTAACTAACATTTTCACTTCACTTTTCATATGGCTATAAATATATAGATAATATCTATATAATATAGATATCTATAGATCTTAGAGATATCTATAGATCTGTCTAAATCTTAATATAGATATCTCTATATACCTATACATTCTAGCCAGGCTCCTCTGTTCATGGGAATTCCCAGGCAAGAATACTGGATTGGGTTGTCATTTCCTTCTCCAGAGGATCTTCCTGACCCAAGAATCAAACTCGAGTCTCCTGCATTGCTGACATCTCCTGCATTGCAGGCAGATACTTTCCTGACAGAGCTACGAGGGAAGCCCATATCCATAATATATCTATATATTACATATCTATACTATATATTGGGCTTCCCTGGGGGCTCACATGGTAAAGAATCTGCCTGCAATGTGGGAGACCCAGGTTCAATCCCTGGGTCGAGAAGATCCCATGGAGAAGGGAATGGCTACCCACTCCACGATTCTTGCCTGAAAAATCCCAGGGACAAAGGAGCCTGGTGTGCTACAGTTCATGGGGCTGGAAAAAGTCAGACACGACTGAGTGACTTCCACTTTCACTTCATACTACATATGTATATCTATATCTATTTAGATATCTATCCACTTTGATATAATATCTGTCTATAGATCTACGTGTAGCTCTAGATATATGTCTGTAGCCTGGAATATCTATTATAAGGAGTTGGCTTGTGTGATTATGGAGATGAGCAAATCTCAAGATCTACAGGCTCAAACTGAGATCAACAGGAGGAAGTGAGGTTTCAGTTCAAGTCCCAAGGCCAGAAAACAGATGGTCTTTCAGGCAGGCGGAATTCTGTCTTAGTAGGAGGACCGTCAGCTTTCTGGTCTAGTCAGCCTTCAACTGATTGGACAAGGCCCACCCTCACCAGGAAGGGCAATCTGCTTTACCCAGTCTACAGATTTAAATGTTAGTTCATGCACAAACACCCTCCCAAACGCACACACAATAATGTTTGACCAAATATCTGGGCCCTGTGGCCCAGTCAAGTTGAGACATAAAATTAACCATCAGAGCATGTTGTCTGTGGGACTCCTCTAAGTCATATGGGAGGGTGGTTCCTTAGAGTAACCGTGAAAGGTGGAACATGAGAGGTTGGGAAGGGGATTCTTAATCTTCAGCATTTTCCAAGATCACAGAGCTTTGGTAAAGTTTATTTTAAAAAATTTTTTTACATGTTTTGGAGTATGTTCTATTCCACATACAGCCAAGTATGTTTATTAAGATTATTTTAATTGAAGTATTGTTGATTTATAATGTGTGAATATTGTTTTTAAATATGTTTTTAATTTAATTTTGACTGCGCTGAGTCTTTGTTGTGGGGTCTGGGCTTCTCTCTAGTTCCCTCACAGTGTGTGGGCTTAGTTGCCCTGCAGCATGGGGGATCTTAGCTCCTTGATCAGGGATCAAACCCATGTTCCCTGCATTGGAAGGAAGATTGTCAACCACTGTACCATCAATGCAGTTTAATATTGTTAATATTGAAGTCTCAGGCAAGTTTAATATTGTTGTGCTTCATAAGGGCCTGCATGACCTGTGGTCACCCCTCCCTTGCTCCCTCCCACCCAATCCACTGTGATCCCCAAACCCGTCACGCTGGTCCTTGTGGGTCCTTCAGTCTGGAATGCTTTTCCCTCATCTTCTTGGATCCTCTCCTATCACCCATCCCGTCACCCTGTTTAATTTTCTTTTTTTCTTATTTATTTATATATACTTAGTTGGTTGTGGCGCGTCTTAGTTGTGGCACGTGGGATCTAGTTTCCTGACCAGGGATTGAAGCTGGGCCCCCTGCATTGATAGTGAGGAGTCTTAACTGCTGGCCCACCAGGGAGGTCCTACATCACCTTGTTTAATTTTATTCAGGGCATTTTCTACCATGTGTCTTATTTCTTTCCATGTTTATTATCTGTTTCTTCCACTGGGCAGAAAGCTCTCAAACTGTCAAGTAAGTGTTGGCTGAGGACTTACTATGTATCAGTGTCCAGACCTCCCAGAAGTCACAGTTCACTGGGGGAGGCTGAAGTGAGTTGTGTCACCTGGGCAGACAGACATAATGTATAATCCTGATACATGTTAGGCTGAAGCCTGGTGCTTGGAGGACTTGACCTGCCTGGGTGGTCACAAAGGGCTTCCCAGAGCTGAGATCTGAAGCAGGGGCATAGCATTAACTCGGGAAAGACAAGAAAATAAAGTGCTCTGGGTGGAGGGAACAGCTTGTGCAAAGGTCCTGAGGTGGAGGGAAAGTCCCCCTGACCTTGAACCCTGTCACCTGGCCCAGTACTCCCTCCACCTCCCCATCCCCATCTGGCAGCCATGTCTGTCCATGCAAAGTTTCAAGAGACCTCAGGTAATAGGGGTAGGAATACATGTGTGATTGTGTGAACAGTCCTGCTAAAACCAGAATTTAATTACACTGTGCTTGGGTGGGGTGAGTGTTGGCTGTGTCCCTCTTCTCCTGGGGCAGTGAGCTGGACGGGGGCCAAGAAGCAGCTGCAGGTGTCCCACCGTAGGTATGGGTGGCAGTGCCGATGACTTCCTGGTTTCCATGGGAAGCCCTGTGGCCAGGGTCTCCAGGAGCCTGACCTTCCAGTCTCTACTTCTTGGGCCAGCCTCATGCACACTGTCTCAGTGCCTCACCGCCTCCCCTGTCTTCATACACACAGCTGAGATTAGGGCAAGGCGAGTGAGGCATTCTGCCTGACAGCTCAGTAATCAAAGTGAATAAACCTTGAAATATGCTTCACATATGACATCGTGTAAATTTAAGGTGTACCACATGCTAATTGGATATATTGCTACATTGTAACATGATTGCCATTGTAGTAATATTTATACCTCTGTCACTATTACTGGGGCTTCCTAGGTAGCTAGTGGTAAAGAACCTGTCTGCCAATGCAGGAAACTTAAGAGATGCAGGTTTGATCCCTGGGTCGGGAGGATCCCCTGGGGGAGGGCATGGCAACCCACTCCAATCCATGGGGTCCAAAGAGTTGGACACGACTGAAGTGACTTAGCACGTACGCACATCACTATCATTATCACCTCTGTTCCATTATTATAATTTCTCTTTAGTGGTTAGAATAATAAAGTTCCAGTCTCAGCAAATTTGATGATTACAGTATTGTTGTCTATATGCTCTAGACTGTGCATTAAATCTCTAGGGCTTATCAAGTAAATAATATTTCAGTGCAATGTTTTTTGTTGTTTGTTTTGGGGTTTTTTTTGGTCACACCATGTAGCAGGTAGGATCTTAGTTCTTTGACCAGGGATTGAACCCACGCCCCCTGCAGTGGAAGCAGAGTCCTAACTGTCAGGGAAGTCCCAATGCAATGATTTTAATTGAGAGTGTTTTCTGTGCCATACAATTCACCCTTTGGAAGTGTATAGTTCGGAGGCAGTTAGTATATTCATGAGGTTGTACGGCCATCACCCCTGTCTCCTCCAGAATTGTTTCATCATCCCAGAAAGAAACCCCATACCCATAGACATCACTCTGTATCCCTCTCTACCCTCAGCTCCTGGCATCAATGCACGTAAAAAAATCAACATTAATGCAAAAAATTCCATGATAAACAAAGTGTCAAATTTTAAGATGCAATCTTTCAGTTGTTCAGACTTATTCAGTCAGTAAGTTGTGTCTGACTCTTTGCAACCCCATGAACTTTAGCCTGCCAGGCTCCTCTGTCCGTGGGATTATCCTGGCAGGAAGATTGAAGTGGGTTGCCATTTCCTCCTCTAGTAGATCTTCCAGACCTGGGGATCAAATCCAGGTCTCCTGTGGCTCCTTCTCTGGCTCATGAAATGCTAAGTCACTTCAGTCGTCTCTGACTCTTTGGAACTCATGGGCTGTAGCCCGCCAGTCTCCTCTGTTCATGGGATTCTCCAGGCAAGAGTACTATAGTTGGTTGCCATACCCTCCTCTAGGGGATCTTCCTGACCCAGGGATCGAACCTGCATCTCTTATGTCTCCTGCATTGGCAGACGGGTTCTTTACCACTGAGCCACCTGAGCAGCCTGATATTATCCTCAAAGAGTGAAAAGTGGTTTGGGGATATGTGCACAGACATACATAGACTGTATATGTTTAGATATGGTAGATACATACTGGTTCTGTGGCATTAAACTTTTATACAGGGCAATTAAAAAATGTCTAAAAATGATTGCTCCTTAATGTGTAATAATGAAATAAAGTTTGAGAACCTCTGATCTAATAGCAGCCACTACTCAGATTTTTTTCTGAGAACTTCCAGAGATATTCTAGGCATTTTCAAGCAAATACCTACACTTCCATTTATTCATTTTTTTAAAAAAGATTGATTTATGGCTACACTGGGTCTTTGTTCTGCACATGGTCTTTCTCTAGTTGTGGCGAGTGGGGGCTACTCCTCATTGGGGTGCGCAGGCTTCTCGTGGCAATGGCTTCTCTTGTTGTACAGCACAGGCTCTCGGTGCTCGGGCTTCAGTAGTTGTGGTACATGGGCTTGGTAGTTGAGGCTCATGGACTCTAGAGCACTAGCTCAGTTGTTCTGAGGCATGTGGGAATCTTCCTGGACCCGGGATTGAACCTGTGACCCCTGCATTGGCAGGTGGATTCTTATCTACGGGACCACCAGGAAAGCCCCTCCTTTATTTATTTATATTTCTAGCATAAATGGTCACAAACCATCCTGTGGCCTTCTTTTTTTTCACTTTGAGTATATCTTGGTGAACACTCCATGTCAGTGAACAGAGCTTGCTGGTCCCTTTTTTAGAGTTATGCCTGGAAAATCCCATGGGCGGAGGAGCCTGGTAGGCTGCAGTCCATGGAGTCGCACAGTCGGACACGACTGAGTGACTTCACTTTCACTTTTCACTTTCATGCATTGGAGGAGGAAATGGCAACCCACTCCAGTGTTCTCGCCTGGAGAACCCCAGGGCCGGCGGAGCCTGGTGGGCTGCCGTCTATGGGGTTGCACAGAGTCGGACACTGAAGCGACTTAGCAGCAGCAGCAGCAGTATTCCTCTATGTTTGAATGAAATGTATGTTCTCATGGATGTGTTCTCATGGATGCTCACATGATGTTGGCAACATATGATGTTGTTTCCAACCTTTTGCCACAATAAAGTGCTGCAGTGTGTGATGGACAAGTGCATTTGCGTCATCTCACATACAAGCGATTGTATCTGAAGGAGAAATTCCTAGAAATGTGATAACTGGCTTGGAAGCTGTGTGCATTTGTCATTTAGGTAGATATTACCACTTGTTCTGCATAGAGTTGGTACCAGTTTCCTTCTTCATCATCAGAATAAGAGAGTGCCAGTTTCCTCAGAGCCTCACCAACAGGAGGTGTTATCAAACCTTTTGATCTTTGCCAATCTGATCGGTTAAACATTGCATTGTGGTGTAGTTTTAATGTTCACTTCCCTTATGAAGTTGAGAATCTTCTCTTGTGACTAAGAACCATTTGTTTCTCTTCCTCTGTGAGCTCAAAGTTCATATCCTTTGTTCACATTTTTATGGACTGTTGTAATATTTTTCTTATTGTTTCTAAGCGTTCTTTATATATTAAGGACATTGTCCCTTTGTGTTACGCCCCTTTGTTTATTATTTGTCATTTGCCTTTTAAGAGTTTATTATTTTTGAATTGTCATTTGTCTTAACATTGTTCAGGGTGATTTTTACCAGATTTTTTTTTGATGTTTACATGAGATAACTATTCTAGTTATTCCTTTTATGGCATCAGAGCTTTGTGTTATACTGACAAGGCAGGCCTTCCTTTGATAAGATAGGAGGTGGAAAGGAGCATTCTGAGTAGAGGGAGTAGCAGGTGCAAAGATCCTGAGGTATGTAAGTCAGGGTTCCCCAGAGAAACAGAACCAACAGGATGTGTGCATAGAGAGGGAATATCATTTTAAGGAATTGACCCATGTGGTTGTGGAGGCTGACAAGTCCAAAATCTGCATGATGGCCAGCAGACTAATGACCCTGGAAGCGCTGCAATTTGATCTGAAAGCAGTCAGCTGAAGAATTCCTCCTTTCTTGGGGGCAGTCAGTCTTTGTTTCCTTAGACCTTCAACTGATTAGATGAGACTCATCTACATTATTGGCGTGGGGTGGGTGGGGGGGTGGTAATCTGTTTTATTCAAAGTCTACTGATTTAAATGATAATCTTATCTAAAAAAAAAAAAAACCTTCCCAGCAACATCTAGATGGGCACCATGGCCTCACCAAGTTGATACATAAAATAAGCCATCACAAATCTACCCATTGTCAACCTGACATGCACACAAACTCCTTAAACCACACTTAATCTGCAAAAAAAGGCAATAACAAGATGATGCTCCCACCTAATATGATAAAACTGTCCTGCAAATGACTGAAAACATGCTAACCCTTGCCTCAGAAGAGGAGACAAAGTCCTTGAGTGATGTTTACCCTTCTCTTTGATATCCTAATTTAAATACTACGGTCTAGGGGCTTCCCTGGTGGCTCAGTGGTAAAAAATTTGCCTGCCAAGACAGGAGACATAGGTTCAATCCCTGGTCTGGAAATATCCCACATGACATGTGGAAACTAAGCCCATGGACCACTACTACTGAGCCTGTGCTCTAGAGCCTGGAAACTGCAACTGCTGAAGCCCGCACGCCCTGGAGCCCCTCCACAGCAAGAGAAGCCACCGCAGTGAGAAGCCTGTGTACTAGAGAAAAGTTCGTGCACAGCGATGAAGACACAGCGCAGCCAAAAACAAATAAAGAATTAAAAAAATACTACGATGTGAAGTTAATGATACTTAAACACTATGTTATAAAGTCAACACATCTTCTGTTACACGATATGGAAATAAAAAAGGGAGGAAAACAAAGGTATTTGCTTAATTTGTATACCTGCGTCTCCCACAGCTCCTGTATTGCAGGTGGATTCTTTGTCATCTGAGCCACCTGGGAAGCAATTATATGTGTAAATTTGTACTATCCACACATATTCATAACAAAACAGGGGAGAAATTCTCATGAGAGTTGTAGTCATTTCTTGTGTAACTTGTCACGTGGTTGTAGCCGATATTTATAACTACCTTCTGAGCCACCCTTGGTACCAAATTTCTCTTAGTCTCCTGGGGTCGCCATAACAAAACACTTAACAGATTGTGTGGCCTAAACTTCAGACATTAATTTTTTCACATTTCTGGAGGCTAGGAATTCAAGACTGAGATGTTGACAGGGCTGGTTTCTTCTGAGGCCTCTCTCCTTGGTTTATAGATGGCCGTCTTCTCGTTGTGTCCTCAGAGGCTGTTTTCTCCAAGTGGTATAATAATTTCTCCCTCTTTATAAGGACTCTAGCCATATTGGACTAAGACCCACCCTAATGGCTTTACCTTAATTATATCTTTAAAGGTCATATCTCCAAACACAGTCATATTCTGGGGTGCTGGGGTTAGGGTTTCAACATACGAATTTGCCGGGGTGGGGGGTGGTGGCAGTGTCACAGTGCAGGCCACGACAGTACTCCCTTTGAGGAACAAAGATGTGACTGGTGTGGTAACGATGAAGATGTGCTCAGTCATGTCTGACTCTTTGCAACCCCATGGACTGTAGCCCACCAGGCTCCTCTGTCCATGGGATTCTCCAGACAAGAGTACTAGAGCGGGTTGCCTCCTCCAGGAGAGCATCCTGACCCAGGGATAGAACCCATGTCTCTTGCATTGGCAGGTGGGTTCTTTACCACTAGTGCCAACTGGGAAGCCCAGAAGAAGAAGGTGGTGGGAAGGAAAGCCAAGGAAAAGTTTGGAGAGGTTGGCAAAGGGTTCAGAGCTGTTGTGAGAACTTGGTTTTTTCTTTTCCACCAGAGTGTTTTAAGTTGCAGTTTGCAAAAATCCTCTGCAAGGTCTTCTGGAAGGTGAGAGGGGTGACCGAAGTGCCAGTGAGGAGGCTCCCCTGATCTTCCAAGT
The DNA here is from genome assembly GCF_003369695.1 of Bos indicus x Bos taurus. Taxonomy (NCBI): domain Eukaryota; kingdom Metazoa; phylum Chordata; class Mammalia; order Artiodactyla; family Bovidae; genus Bos; species Bos indicus x Bos taurus. The sequence goes on along the minus strand of NC_040082.1, from coordinate 93,284,278 downwards.
GAGCAATGAAGGGACTTGGGCTGGGGTGCGAAGGAAGGAAGTGGGTGGTTTTGAAGCCACAAGAAGGAAAGGACTGGAACTTTCCTGATGGTCCAGTGGTTAGGAATCCACCTACTAATGCAGGGGACATGGGTTTGATCCCTGTTTGGGGAAGATCCCACATGCCTTGGAGCAACAGAGCCCGTGCGCTGCAACTACTGAGCCCACGCTGTAAAGCCTATGCCCCACAACAAGAGAAGTCACTGCAGTGACAAGCCCATGCACTGCAACTTGAGAGCAGCCCCAGCTCGCTACACGTGGAGAAAGCCCACGTGCAGCAATAAAGACCCATAAATACATAAATTACTTAAAAAAAAAAAAAAAAAGAAGGGAAGGACTTGTGGGTCAGTGTGTGGAACAGATATCAGCCAGTGGGAAATTGATGGAAAGTGATCAACCCACTTTCTCTGGTAGGACCTTCCAAGGAGGGTTTGGTAGGCTGAGACTGCATTTCCTGTTCACTGTGGTTTCCTTAGATTTGAGTAGAATGCCAGACATGTAGTGGGTGGCCAGTGAATGTTTCTGGACTGGATGCATGAATGACTTAAAACCAGAAGTGGGAAAATTTGATGATGTTGGGTTTGGGAGAGTAGACTCCACGGGTGGAGAAGGCAATGGTACCCCACTCCAGTCCTCTTGCCTGGAAAATCCCCTGGGCAGAGGAGCCTGGTAGGCTGCAGTCCATGGGGTCGCTACGAGTTGGAAACGACTGAGCAACTTCACTTTCACTTTTCACTTTCACGCATTGGAGAAGGAAATGGCAGCCCACTCCAGTGTTCTTGCCTGGAGAATCCCAGGGACAGGGGAGCCTGGTGGGCTGCCGTCTATGGGGTCTCACAGAGTCGGACACGACTGAAGTGACTTAGCAGCAGCAATAGCAGCAGCAGACTCCACAGGTGCTCGTGCGCCTGAGGTGGGGGGAACTCAGAGTCTCTGTAGCCCTCAGTGCTCTGGATTGAGGGTGGCAAGCAGAGTGCAGAGGTTTACCTAAGTCTGCTGGGAGGAACTGCTATTTCTAACAGATTTGAAGTAGTGAGCTCCCTGTTCCCAGGAGTATGCAAGTGGGAGAGGCACATTTCCAGAGGGTTGTAGAGCAAATCTCTGTCCCAGGGAAGGTTTGGAGCTGGGAGAAGCTTAGTGTGGTCTAAATGAGAGTCCTTTGGGTTTCCCAGCAGCCCAAGGGTCGTGGGGATTTCTGCATCATCACTTTCTGTGATTTCTGAGTCTCAGCCTGTCCCACATCCCTTCTGTGTGTGTGTGTGTGCCTGGCAGTGCCCTAATATTGTGGTGTGGGTGGGTCTAGGGTGCCAGGTTTGCTGCAGTCATTGTGGTTCTAAATTCCGTGCTGCCCTCCCCAGTAGCCTTGTGTTTGGAGGGGCTGCCCCCTGGTGGGAAGAATGAGCAATTCCCCTCACCACTTCCTAACCTCTTGGGAGTTCCCCGGTGGTCAGGTGGCTAAGACTCTGCCTGTAGTCCCAAAGCGGTGGGCTACAGGTTCGATCCCTGGTCAGGGAATTAGGTCCCACATGCTGCAACTAAGACTCGGTGCAGCCAAATTAAAAAAAAAAATTTTTTTAAACTGTTAAAAAAATAAAAAAAGAAGAAGTAGTGCTAGGCGGTGAGTCAGAGGGACACATCTAGTTTGCAAATAAAAATCCAAAACAAAGATACTCACAGAAAGACTCACGGAGAGACAAAGACAGGCAGTGATGCTCAGTAAGTAATGATTGGTTGAAGGAATGAATGAAGGATCCCTTGGAACAAATGTAAACATGGATAAAGCTCTGGCAGCTCAGGCTTAATTCTGTTGATACACTGGGAGGATGTGTCCAGGGGTCCTGATATTCACCAGGCTGGATGGCATAAAGGCAAAGAGTCTTGCCTCCAGCAGGGGCCCAGGTGTCTGAGGATGAGGGTGGCAGGGTGGAGTGGAGGGGACTGAGGGCACCCTTTGGGGAGAATGTCTGGCCCCTCCCCAGCAGGTGAGGTACGAGAGACCACCTAGGGTGTCCTCAGGCAGGTCCCTGAGAAAGTCCCTGGGGTGGCATAGTAGGAATAGGTTGAAAGAGGTTTGGGGAGACGGAGTTAACTTGGAATGAATTACTAGAGGAATGGAAGGAATGGGGAATGGACATCCCAGGACGATAGGCCCCTGCAGACTTGTATGGCGGTGGCAGGAGGGAGCCAGAGTCCAGGGGGAGCCCCCCTCTACCCCAAGCATGCCTCAGGGTTACATTGTCCTGGGCCGCTCTTGTGAATGTCACTGGCCATTGGTGTCTCAATTAAAGGGATGGGACCTTGGGGGGGGTGGTCCTGGGGGTGAGTTCTGGAGAGTCTGAGAACCCCAGGGTGGGTGTTCTGGGGCTCACCATAGGGCAGCCTTGGGAAAGTGTCTTTGGGGAGGCAGTTGGAGAATCAGAACACAGGGGTCAGCCTAGGGTGTTAGTGGGATCGTCACAGGATGATCCTGGAGACTGGAGCTTTCCTAGGATCATTCCAGGGGCTGAAGAATGTGATCCGGAAGTACATTGAGAAACCATGTGGGAGGGTTTCTGGGGGAGTTGCAGAGCAAGGGGGAGGGCTGAGAGCAGAGGGCACCATCCTTGGGGCGGGGGAGGGGGGATGGGGTGGTCTCAGAGCATGGTGTCCTCTGGGAGTACAGATGGGGTGGGGTTGTGGGAGCATCTGGATGGAAGAAGTTTGGGAAAACAGATCATGCAGGGTGGGCAGAGGTGGAACTTAGGGGATGAGCTTTGAACACGGGATCCTTTAGTGAGTCACTGTAGGGAGAGACCCTGAGGGTCAGAATTGGGATCTTTGTAATGGGTGTGGGGGTTCAGCACTTGGGGGGATGTTCAGGACATCAGGGTGTCAGAAAATTTTGGATAATGAGAACTGAAAGGCCAATGAGAGGGTGGATTTGAGGTGCCCAGAACCAGATATGTCTTTGTGGATGGGCCTGGGAAGTAGACCCCAACCTGAGTTTGTAGGAGACTAGGATCCTACTACTACTACTACTAAGTCGCTTCAGTCGTGTCCGACTCTGTGCAACCCCATAGACAGCAGCCCACCAGGCTCCCCCGTCCCTGGGATTCTCCAGGCAAGAACACTGGAGTGGGTTGCCATTTCCTTCTTCAATGCATGAAAGTGAAAAGTCAAAGTGAAGTCACCCAGTCACGACCCCATGGACTGCAGCCTACCAGGCTCCTCCATCCACGGGATTTTCCAGGCAAGAGCACTGGAGTGGGTTGCCATTGGATCATGGAAGCTGGGTCTGACAGAGTTAAGACATGATGGTATGTGTGTGTGTGTGCAGTGTGGACTGATTGTGGGGGAGGGGGGTTCTGGGAGTCAGAATTGGGGTGTATCATGGGGCTTCCCTGGTGGCTCAGACTAGAATCTCCGCCTGCAATACGGGAGACATGGGTTCGATCCCTGGGTCAGGAAGATCCCTTGGAGAAGGGAATGGTTATTCACTCCAGTATTCTTGCTGGGGAATCCCATGGACAGAGAAGAGCCTGGAAGGATACAGTCCATAGGGTCGCAAAGAATCGGACACGACTGAGTAATTAAAAATTTTCACTTTCATGGGAGGTGAATGCAGGCAGGGAAGAACCAGAGATATCTTGAGAGGCAGACCACCTTGGGTGGGGGAAGGTGAGTCTGTGGCGTGGGAACCAGGTGCCTCGGGATGGGTTCAGCAGTGGACCTGGGCGAAGGCAGGACAGAACCAGCTTGGGTAGCAGAAACTTTACTGCTCAGGACTGTCTCCCCGCCACCCCACCTCGCCAACACCCACCCCCGCCCCCGGTCAGTAGCATTTGCGGTACACGATGTAGGGCCCCTGTTCCTCATATTGCTCCCGCAGGACCCAGCAGGACTGGAAGGTGCGCAGCGAGGCCAGGATGGAGCCCCCAATCCACACGGAGAAATTCCTGGTTGGCTGGGCCATCACCACTACGTGTGCCTCTGGTGGCAGATTGCGGAGCAGTTCTGTTTGGAAGCGCGCCTGGAACCCGGTGAAGAGAGAAGAGCCCCCGCACAAGAGCACGTTCTGGGCCAAGTCGGTCCGCAGCTCCGCAGCCACTTTGGAAAGGCTCTGTTGGGCCATGGTGGGGACGCCCACGGGGGACAGCCCTGGGATCTCCGGGGGACTGAACAGCAACTCGGGGCACTGGAACAGCTCTTTGCCCAGCGTGACCGTCCGTCCGTCTGGCAGCTTCAGGGTCTGGCGGCATTCCAGCTCTGGCCGGGCCTGTTCCTTCAGGAAGTCCGGGGCCACGTAGCAGTATCTGTGCTTGATGTTCTCCACCGTGTCCAGGTCCTGCTGTCCCAGGGGTAGCCCAGAGCCGAGCAGCATCTCCGCCAGGAAGGCGGTCAGGTGGGTGCCCGCCAGGTCCAGGCGCTGTGTGGCGTGGGGCAGGTTGTAGCCTTGGAAGACGGGCACGGTGTAGGTGACTCCGTGGCCCGTGTCTACCACCAACCCGCTGACCCGCCCGTGTGCGTAGACCGACAGCACTGACTGAGAAGCCACGTACATGGCCGGGGAGCTCAGCGACTCAAAAGCCACCTCCACTAGCTTCTCGCGGTTGGTGGAGGGGCTGAAGGGCGGGTCGGAGAACAGCAGCGGGTGGTCGCGGGTGGCCACGCGGAGGTCATGCTCCAGCATGTGGCGCCAGATGAGCTCGGCCGCATCCCAGTCCACCACGATGCCGCTGTGCACGGGTTGCACTAGCGTCAGCTCTGGGCGTTTGCGGGCTGCTTCGCCGATGAAGGTTTCCATCACCGGCTGCCCTGAGGTGGCCGGTTTCTGGGGCTGGCAGCCGACGATGGTGGCCACGGTATAGGTGGGCCGGGCCTGCCCGGCGAAGCCCACCTTACACGTGCCTGTGCCCATGTCGATGACCACCGCCCCGGTCTTTGGGGGCAGTCTGTCGCCCACCATGCTGGGGGGTTCCTGAGGGAGGGTGCTTTTTGCCAGGATTGAGCTGAGGTTCAGGCTAGGCTTGGGGATCTCCGGAGAGTCTTGGGGCTCTGAGGGGTTGCCCTGATTTGGATCCATGGCTGTGAGTAGTTGCCTGGGCTGCTTGGCAAAGCTGACTACTTTCCTCTGGGGTGTGGGTGGGGGAGAGGTGGGAGTGGAGAGGCTGGGCCTGGAGCAAGCACAGGCAGAGAGAGGGAGAAGGGGCTGGGCCGGGGGTCTGTGACATCATTCTGTTGCTCACAATGCAGAAGGGGGGGTGGGGGTAGGGGTGGACCCTTCCTTTCTGCGGAAAACCCCCAGAGTATTCATCTATTCTGAATTCCCTACCATCACCTACCCACCCCAGTGCCCAATTTGGAGAAGGAATAAGCTAGAAGGTGTCCAAAGAGGAACCTCTGACCCAGCGCCCTGATTCAGTAAGACCCACGAATCCTTCTCTTGGTGCCTTGTCTTGAAGTTATTTATAGTGTGGTCTCTAAGAGCTGCTCACAGTTCTCCTTAGAATATTAAAATATCGATCCTTAGAATATTAATCAGAAAGTGGTTGGTGTTAGGGTGACTTTTTGATTTCTTTAAGTACTTTAAAGTACATAGCTATTTATTTAACTGTGTGGGGTCTTTCATTGCAGCATGTGGGCTCTAGTTCCCTGACCAGGGATTGAACCTGGGCCCTGGGCATTGGGAACGTAGAGCCTTAGCCACTGGACCACCAGGGAAGTCCCAGCTTTTTGTTTTCCCAGAGGATGGGATGGGAGGCAAAGAGAGACACAGACACCCCCTATACTAGATTCTTTGACATTTCTGCTTTTCCTGCTGCCTGAAACAGCCTCCCTTCCTGCAGGGCAGGAATTTGCTCTTCAAATCACAGCAGGAAAACACGTCCTCCTGTAAGTCTTCCTTGATTCCCTCTCCCTCTCTCTACTGCCTGGTGATGGTAGGAGCTGTCTGCCTTCACTGCAGGGACTTTATCTGCTTTCTCTTGGTGGAAGGGAGTGTCTGGGGGATACAGAAGGGAGCTTTCAGGATAGATAGGGCTTCCCAGGTGGCACAATAGTAAAGAATCCACCTGCCAATGCAGGACTGTGAGTTCTATCCCTGGGTCGGCAAGATCCCCTGAAGTAGGAAATGGCAACCCACTTTAGTATTCTTCCCTGGATAATCCTATGGACAGAAGAGCCTGGCAGGCTACCATCCATGGGGTCACAAAGAGTTAGACACAACTAAACGAGTGAAAAACATCAACAATAAAATAGATCCAGATGGCTCAGTGGTAAAGAATTTGCCTATCAATGCAGGAGACACAGGAGACGTACATTCAGTCTCTGGGTTGAGAAGATTCCCTAGAGGAGGGCGTGGCAACCCACTCCAGTATCCTTGCCTGGAGAACCCCATGGACAGAGGAGCCTGGCTGGCTACAGTCCATAGGGTTGCATAGAGTCGAACATGACTGAAGTGACTTAGCATTCATGCTGGTGTTTCACCTCAAAAAAGAAATGATAATTATGCAAGATAGTAGATGGTGGTAAGCATTTTGCAATATGCAATTGTATCAAATCAATCCATACATTTAAACTGACAGTGTTATATGTCAATTATATCTCAGTAAAACTGGGGAAAAAAAGCACCTCCCATCTCCCCCCTCATCCCCCACCACCCACCTCCAATGTGGATCTCAAACCCATTGCTTCTTGGGGGAGAACCTCTGCAATTGTAATTATTCTCCCATTTGTGGGTCATCTATCCAGGGGTATGGGTCTTGATTATACCACATCTTTGCCCTTCCTACCCATTTCATTGTGGTTCCTTCTTTTTTTTAAAAAAAAATTATTATGATGATATTGGCATACTTTTTTTTTTTTCTTTTTTTTTGGCCAAGCGGCACATGGGATCCTAGTTCCCTGACCAGGGACAGAATTCGCATCCCCTGTGTCAAAAGTGTGGAATCTTAACCACTGTAGCACCAGGGAATTCTCCTGCTGTTCCTTCTTTATATCTTTAGATATAGAAGATCTTTTCTGTTAGTCTTCAGGCCTTCCTCATCTATAGCTGCGCTGTAAATAGTTGCAATTTTAGTGTGCTTTTGGGGAGAGGCAAACTCAAGTCCTCCTAGTCTGTCATCTTGGTCACTCCCCATCCATCCATCTTTGATGCAAATCAATGTGGTAGGTGTCGAGAATCCGAGACCCACCAGCCACTTCTCCATATCTCATTTTCTCTTTCCAACCTCCTGTCTGCATCAATAAATATTGATGTGTCCATGTGCCTTGGGTACCAGCTACACAGAAATGGCTAATAGCAGGTACCTTACCAGCATGTGTCTATGGTCTATGACAGTGTTATTCACATTGTGGTCCATAAACTGTTACCGTTTCTTAAAGAGAAAGGAACTTTGGAAGAAACCATAAATCAATATCACTAAACTTTCATTCAACCGATATTTCTTACACAGCAAGCATTTCTCAGTGAAGGAAGCAGTGTACTGTATAACTTTCTGGTGCAAGCTCTTTATCTCCATGCGGACTGTCACCACTGCTTTGAGTACTGGTCTAGAGTCTGAAAAGATCCTTTCATGATGAATGTCAAATCCAGAATTTGTTTGTACTTTGTGCTGAATCATGAAGCTTTATCCAGACTTAGGTAGAAAGCAATGAGATCAATGCTAAAGTATGCCATGGAGTAAGGTGGTGTGACACGCTGCCTGGGATCCTTTCCCAACTGGGACTCCAGATGTGCTGTGACACAAAACTTCCCAGCATTGCTGAAGTCTGGATGAAGTCAAAATCCAATTTGGTGATGTAGTCTCTGTTCTTTCTACTTCTCTTTTCTTTTAATGTTAGTATGTTGAAAGTAAGCTAGATAATTCTCTAATAAATACCTGTATTATTTATTTGTATATAATAAGAGGCTTATTTTGTTAACAAATCCTTTGAACCTGAGACAAAGTGAAAACTTTTGGCAAAACATTCCTTCAAGTGTTCAATATGATTCATTATTTGTATATATTGCAAAATGCTCACCACAATGAATCTAATTCACATCTGTCTCCATACATAGTTACACATTTTTTTCCCTTCATGATGAGAACTTTTAGGATGCACTCTCTTAGGGACTTCCCTTTTGGTCCAGTGGCTAAGACTGTGCTCTCAACGCGGGGCAGCTAGATCCCTGGTCAGGGAGCTAGATCCCACATGCCACAATAAGACCCAGCACAGCCAAATAAATTAAAAAAAAAATTAAAAGATCTACTCTCTAAGCAACTTTCAAACATGCAATACAATATTATTAAGCATAGTCACCACTCTGTACATTGCACCCCCCGACTTGTTTATTTTGTTATTGGAAGAATGAACCTTTTGATCCCTTTCAGCTTTGTTTCAAGCAGCACTCTTGGCAATGTTGTAGGAAGGGGGACCCCTTCCAGGGCCCGAAACTGGGCTCTTGTCTAACACTTGGAAATAAATTGTCTGAGGAGACACATGTGCTGACAAAGCAAGAGATTTTATTGGGAAAGGGCGCCCGGGTGGAGAACAGTAGGGTAAGGGAACCCTTTTATGGTGATGGGATTAATTTCCGGGTTGTCTTCAGCCAATCATTCTGTCTCAGAGTCCTTTCTGGTGGTGTACGCCTTGTTCAGCCAAGATGGATGCCAATGAGGATTCTGGGAGGTGGTCGGACATGTGGTGTCTCCTTTTGACATTTCCTGAACTCTTCCAGTTGGTGGTAGCTTTTTAGTTCCGTGTTCCTTACCAGGACCTCCTGTCGTAAAACAACTCATGCAAATGGTTACTATGGTGCCTGGCCAGGGAGGGCGATTTCAGTCAGTGTGCATCCCCTAACAGTAACTCACTCTGTCTTGGCCACTCCTGTGAATTCTTGTGGTGAGCATCCGTGATCCGGGTGGCCTGGCTCTCTGATCTCTGTCCTTACCCTAAGCTCTGGCCATGGGCACGCAATAAACTCTCAACACTAGAACCATCTATGTCTAAACCATTGTATCTCCTGAGTCTTAAAGGCCCCTCAAGAATGGAGTTTAGAGGAAGGAATTTCCTGACCCAGGAAAACTGTCTCCTGACTGTTCCCCTACCATCATTGTCTCATTATTTAATGCAGAGGAAATATCCTGGACTTCAGAATTTCTTTTTTCCTTTTGAGCATGGGGCCCATTGGCAGTAATGCATTGCCGCACCCCTTCCTCCTAATTAGATGCTCAAAGAAGGGCTTGGATATCTGTCACATGCAAAGATCCACATCAGTGATGCCCATCCTGCCTTTGGTTGAGATGAGTGAATGTTTTTCCATTATCCTCCAGGGACAATCCAAATAGCCAGGCTTCTTGGCTTCTGCTGCAACTCATTCTCCCTCTGGCAGAAAGACCCAGAGGGACTGATGATGCAACAGTGCTCTCTGGAGCCTCAGCTCCTAGATGATGACATCTAAGTCTGCAGAGACAGAGGAAACCCTGGTGAAACCCATGGCATGGGAATCCAGGGAGGTTTTATCAGGGACAATCCTGGAAGAAAGGTGTTGACATGCAAATGGGGTGTTGAGAAAGGTTCTTCAGTCTACACACAGACCTTGGTAAGTGGGGCAGAGGACTTGGAACTCAGCCAGCCTTCTGGGGGTCTTGGGGATGCAGGCTTGATTTAGGAGTTAGGCATTAGTGGTGGGATGGAGCCAAAGAACTGACGAAATTTTCCATGGATATACTGGCTTGAGTCAATACAGGTACTTGAATGGAAAGATGGGTTCTTGTCTATTTCTTTGATATTTGCTAACTGGCAGGCAGCTATCTTATTATATTGAATACTTATTAATTCCCTGTCTGTCTTTGTTGTTATGAACCCAAGAAGGTCAGTCCTCCAGACAGCAGAAAGTCATCTCTATTGATGTGCAGTCCATGTTGAATGTCAACCCATGCTGACCTTCTAGAAAAGCTCTTGGAAGCTGCCAAGCACTGGTACCTGACCATGGTCTCAGAGCCAATGCCAGAATGACTTGTATGGCATGGGTTGGGGGCACCTTTAGCTCACTTTCTGAGGACTGGCCATCCACAAGGGTGCTTCCTCTGAGGAATTCTGAGTTCTGAGCTCCTGGGCAGAAGAGTGGAGCCTTTTCTCTAAGAAAGAGGCAACATGCAGAGTCGAGAGTGCTCAGAATTTGGACTCCTTAAGACAGATTCCAAATCCTAGCCTGCTTTCTTAACAGCTGTGTGACATTAGTTAAGTCACTCATCGTTTCTCAACTCATTTGTCAATAACATTAGTTCTAACACAATAGTGTTTCCCTCACAGAATGTGTTCATTCACCTACTGTTTATTGAACAAGATCTGCTGTGGATCGTTGAGCAGGGGTAATTGAATGTGAGGATTAAATCAACCATGTCAGTGACAGGGTTCTGATTATTAAGAGGATGAAGAGTCCAGATCTTATCTGGTCATGGTGGAGAGATGTGAGAGTTTTAAGGGCAACCAGAAAGTGAATAATGCCAGCCCCTTTCCCCAGGTCACTCAGCATCCGCAGAGGGCCCCTCAGATCAAAATTTTGGTATCATGCAGGAAAATGGGGAAAGGAAGAGTAATATACAGTTTGGAAACTTGCCAAAGGAGATCCTCTTGGACCCAAATGAGAAGCAATGTTGTGAGTCACAGTAAGATAATCCAGCTCAGATTTGAGTGAATCCTGGCTAGCTGTGCCCAGCCCTTGGAGGAGGTTGGAAAATTTTTTTTTTTTTCCAAGAGATTTTGTAGGAGAACGAGTTTATCAAAAGCTTAGGACACAAGGGAATCACAATCAGAGTCTCCAGCCACCAAAGAACTTCAGGCTAGAGATTCCAAAAACCCAGAGGTTTAGAACCCATCTCTTTAAAGATGCATCAACAGTGGGACCACCTGGGAATCCTGGAAGGAAACGTAAGTTTGTAGGCACACAGGACTGAGTGTGTGTGAGTGTGTATAACAAATTCGAAATGTATAACTACAGTGCTTGGGAGGAGTGTGTAGAATGCAAAGGGAAAAATGGGAACTTTGGAATTGGATCCCTATGCTATGCTATGCTATGCTATGCTAAGTCACTTCAGTTGTGTCCGACTCTGTGCGACCCCATAGACAGCAGCCCACCAGGCTCCCCCGTCCCTGGGATTCTCCAGGCAAGAACACTGGAGTGGGTCGCCATTTCCTTCTCCAATGCATGAAAATGAAAAAAAAAAAGTGAAGTCGCTCAGTCATGTCCGACTCTTAGCAACCCCATGGACTGCAGCCTACCAGGCTCCTCTGTCCATGGGATTTTCCAGGCAAGAGTACTGGAGTGGGGTGCCATTGCCTTCTCCAAATCGGATCCCTATTTTGTTCAAATCTTGATTCTGTTACTTGTTGCTGGACAAGTCACCAGACTTCTCTGAATATCTGCTTCTCATCCAAAAAATACAGAAAAACAGCAAGACCTATAGTCAGTGTTTCTTTTTTTATTGTTATAAAATATATATTGTTGTTGTTCAGTTGCTCAATTGTGTTGGGTTCTTTGAGGCCCTTTGGACTGCAGCACACCAGGCTTCCTTCCCTGTCTTTCACAATCTTCTGGAGTTAGCTCCAATTCATACCCATTGAGTCTGTGATGCTATCTAACCATCTCATCCTCTGTTGTCCCCTCCTCCTGATGCCTTTAATCTTTCCCAGCATCAGGATTTTTCCAATACATAATTTTAATACATAAAAATTACCATTTAGACTACTGTCAGTTTAGTTCAGTTCAGTCGCTCAGTCGTGTCTGACTCTTTGCGACCCCCATGAATCACAGCACGCCAGGCCTCCCTGTCCATCACCAACTCCTGGAGTTCATTCAGTCTCACATCCATTGAGTCAGTGATGCCATCCAGCCATCTCATCTTCTGTCGTCACCTTCTCCTGCCCCCAATCCCTCCCAGCATCAGAGTCTTTTCCAATGAGTCAACTCTTCGCATGAGGTGGCCAAAGTACTAGAGTTTCAACTTTAGCATCATTCCTTCCAAAGAAATCCCAGGGCTGATGTCCTTCAGAATGGACTGATTGGATCTCCTTGTAGTCCAAGGGACTCTCAAGAGTCTTCTCCAACACCACAGTTCAAAAGCATCAATTCTTCGGCACTCAGCTTTCTTCACAGTCCAACTCCCACATCCATACATGACCACTGGAAAAACCATAGCCTTGACTATACGGACATTTGTTGGCAAAGTAATGTCTCTGCTTTTCAATATGCTATCTAGGTTGGTCATAACTTTTCTTCCAAGGAGTAAGCGTCTTTTAATTTCATGGCTGCAATCACCATCTGCAGTGATTTTGGAGCTCAAAAAAATAAAGTCTGACACTGTTTCCACTGTTTCCCCATCTATTTCCCATGAAGTGATGGGACCAGATGCCATGATCTTCGTTTTCTGAATGTTGAGCTTTAAGCCAACTTTTTCACTCTCCACTTTCACTTTCATCAAGAGGCTTTTTAGTTCCTTTTCACTTTCTGCCATAAGGGTGGTGTCATCTGCATACCTGAGGTTATTGATATTTCTCCTGGCAATCTTGATTCCAGCTTGTGCTTCCTCCAGCCCAGCGTTTCTCATGATGTACTCTGCATAGAATTTAAATAAGCAGGGTGACAATATACAGCCTTGATGTACTCCTTTTCCTCTTTGGAACCAGTCTGTTGTTCCATGTCCAGTTCTAACTGTTGCTTCCTGGTCTGCATACAGGTTTCTCAAGAGGCAGGTCAGGTGGTGGTGAGGAGATACCCCTCACCTTAATCTGATTTCAGTGTTGGCCATCTGGTGATGTCCATGTGTAGATTCTTCTCTTGTGTTGTTGGAAGAGGGTGTTTGCTATGACCAGTGTGTTCTCTTGGCAAAACTCTATTAGTCTTTGCTCTGCTTCATTCTGTATTCCAAGGCCAAATTTGCCTGTTACTCCAGGTGTTTCTTGACTTCCTACTTTTGCATTCCAGTCCCCTATAATGAAAAAGACATCTTTTTTGGGTGTTAGTTCTATAAGATCTTTTAGGTCTTCATAGAACCATTCAACTTCAGCTTCTTCAGCATTACTGGTTGGGTCATAGACTTGGATTACTGTGATATTGAATGGTTTGCCTTGGAAATGAACAGAGATCATTCTGTCGTTTTTGAGATCACATCCAAGTACTGCATTTCGGACTCTTTTGTTAACTATGATGGCTACTCTATTTCTTCTAAGTGATTCCTGCTCAAATTAGTAGATATAATGGCCATCTGAGTTAAATTCACCCATTCCAGTCCATCTTAGTTAGCTGATTCCTAGAATGTCAATGTTCACTCTTGCCATCTACTGTTTGACCATTTTCAATTTACCTTGATTCATGGACCTAACATTCCAGGTTCCTATGCAATATTGCTCTTTACAGCATCAAATCTTGCTTCTATCACCAGTCCCATCCACAATTGGGTGTTGTTTTTGCTTTGGCTCCATCCCTTCATTCTTTCTGGAGTTATTTCTCCACTGATCTCTAGTAACATATCGGTCACATACCAACCTGGGGAGTTCATCTTTCAGTGTCCTATCTTTTTGCCTTTTCATACTGTTCATGAGGTTCTCAAGGCAAGAATACTGAAGTGGTTTGCCATTCCCTTTTCCAGTGGACCACATTCTGTCAGACCGCTCAGCCATGACCTGACCATCTTGGGTGGCCCCACATGGCATGGCATAGTTTCATCGAGTTAGACAAGGCTGTGGTCCATGTGATCAGATTGGCTAGTTGTCTGTGATTGTGGTTTCAGTCTGTCTGCCCTCGGATGCCCTCTCAGTGCCTACCATCTTACCTGGGTTTCTCTTACCTTGGACATGGGGTATCTCTTCACGGCTGCTCCAGAAAAGCGCAAGAAAATTAGAGATACCAAGGGAACATTTCATGCAAAGATGGGCTCAATAAAGGACATAAATGTATGGACCTAACAGAAGTAGAAGATATTAAGAAGAGGTGGCAAGAATACACAGAAGAACTGTACAAAAAAGATCTTAATGACCCAGATAATCAACATGGTGTGATCACTCACCTAGAGCCAGACATCCTGGAATGTGAAGTCAAGTGGGCCTTACGAGGCATCACTATGAACAAAGCTAATGGAGGTGATGGAATTCCTGTTGAGCTATTTCAAATCCTAAAAGATAATGCAATGAAAGTGCCGCATTCAATATGCCAGCAAACTTGGAAAACTCAGCAGTGGCCACAGGACTGGAAAAGATCAGTTTTCATTCCAATCCCAAAGAAAGGCAGTGCCAAAGAATGCTCAAACTACTGCACAATTGCACTCATCTCACATGCTTGTAAAGTAATGCTCAAAATTCTCCAAGCCAGGCTTCAGCAATACGTGAACTGTGAACTTCAAGACGTTCAATCTGGTTTTAGAAAAGGCAGAGGAACCAGAGATCAAATTGCCAATATCTGCTGGGTCAATTGAAAAAGCAAGAGAGTTCCAGAAAAACATCTATTTCTGCTTTATTTACTATGCCAAAGCCTTTGACTGTGTGGATCACAATAAACTGTGGAAAATTCTGAAAGAGATGGGAATACCAGACCACCTGACCTGCTTCTTGAGAAACCTCTATGCAGGTCAGGAAGCTACAGTTAGGACTGGATATGGAACAACAGACTGGTTCCAAAGAGGAAAAGGAGTACATCAAGGCTGTATATTGTCAGCCTGCTTATTTAACTTCTATGCAGAGTACATCATGAGGAACGCTGGGCTGGAGGAAGCACAAGCTGGAATCAAGATTTCTGGGATAAATATCAATAACCTCAGATATGCAGATGGCACCACCCTTATGGCAGAAAATGAAGAACTAAAGAGCCTCTTGATGAAAGTGAAAGAGGAGAGTGGAAAAGTTGGCTTAAAGCTCAACATTCAGAAAACTAAGATCATGGCATCCAGTCCCATTACTTTTGGCAAATAGATGGGGAAACAGTGGAAACAGTGTCAGACTTTATTTTTCTGGGCTCCAAAATCACTGCAGATAGTGATTGCAGCCATGAAATTAAAAGGTGCTTACTCCTTGGAAGGAAGGTTATGACCAACCTAGACAGCATATTGAAAAGCAGAGACATTTTTTGTTGACAAAGGTCCGTCTAGTCAAGGCTATGGTTTTTCCAGTGGCCATGTATGGATGTGAGATTTGGACTATGAAGAAAGCTGAGTGCCGAAGAATTGATGCTTTTGAACTGTGGTGTTGGAGAAGACTCTTGAGAGTCCCTTGGACTGCAAGGAGATCCAACCAGTCCATCCTAAAGGAGATCAGTCCTGGGTGTTCATTGGAAGGACTGATGCTGAAGCTGAAGCTCCAATACTTTGGCCACCTAATGTGAAGGGCTGACTAATTTGAAAAGACCCTGATGCTGGGAAAGATTGAGGGCAGGAGAAGGGAACGACAGAGGATTAGATGGTTGGATGGCATCACCGACTCAATGGACATGGGTTTGGGGGGATTCCAGGAGTCAGTGATGGACAGGGAGGCCTGGCATGCTGCGGTTCATGGGATCTCAAAGAGTTGGACATGACTGAGTGACTGAACTGAACTGAACTGAAGCCATGTCTGACTCTTTGTGATCCCATGGACTGCAGCACTCCAGGCTCCCCTGTCCTTCACTGTCTCCCAGAGTTTGATCAGATTCACGTCCATTGAGTTGGTAATGCTATCTAACCATCTCATCTCATCCTCTGTCACCCTCTTCTCCTTTTGCCTTTGATCTTTCCCAGCATCAGACTCTTTTCCAATGAGTCAACTCTTCAAATCAGCTGGCCAAAGTATTGGCATATTGAAGTGTTAATTGTGAAATAGCCAGATATCCACTATACAGTCAGTGCTCAGTTGGTGTCAGCTCCTCTCAAGATGAGCATAGTGAGTGAACAGAGCAAGACTAGGTTCATTTTGACTCTTAAATAGCCCTTGACATTTTACCAGCTGGGACTGGTAAAATTGGTGACTAAGGTAATTGATTGGTTCCACATTGGCAGAAAATTGTTAAGGATTGTTAAGGATTAGTTTTTAAGTTTTTCTTTATGAAGCCGTGGAAATAGTGAGATATTCCCAGGATTTATTTAATATAATTTTAGACTGGACTGCCAGGGAAGTCCCCAGACCATCAATTTGATCCCAGTGCTTGCTCATCAGATTTCTCTTTAATCCAGATTCTCATCCAGGCTACTGGACCCAGATCTTTCTCTGTTTTCTTGCTTGGTTTGTTGATTCAACTCCATCTATTTACCAGTCCTTTTGGAATATTACTTCTGCTTTGGCCCCAGCACCACTCGGATGAGGGGTATTGAGACATTCTACTGGGGTTGTGTTCTTTGACTTGGGCCATGAAATTGGGACTGCAAGAGTCAGTGGGAACACAACTTTGTAAAGCAACTATGTGTGTGTGTGTGTGAGTCACTCAGTCATGTTTAACTCTTTTTGATCCCACGGACTGTAGCCCACCAGGCTCCTCAGTCCATGAATGCTCCAGGCTAGAATACTGGAGAGGGTTGCCATTCCTTCTCTAGGGAATCTTCCCAACCCAGGAGTTGAACCCAAGTCTTCTACATGTCTCCTTCGAGGCAGGCAGATTGTTTTACTGCTGAAAGCAACTATACTCCAATAAAAATTAATGTTTAAAAAAAGTGAAAGTGAAGTCCCTCAGTTGTGTCCGATTCTTCACGACCCCATGGACTTGCAGCCTACCAGGCTCCTCCATCCATGGGATTTTCCAGGCAAGAGTGCAGGAGTGGATTACCATTTCCTTCTCCAGGGGGTCTTCCTGATAGAGGAATCAAAACCGGGTCTCCTGCATTGCAGGCAGACGCTTTACCATCTGAGCCACCAGGGAAGCCCATTTAAAAAAGGGGGAAAACTAAATTGCTATTATTAAAAAAAAAAAAAAGAGTAAGTAGGTAGCTCTTGATCAACGTGTGGCCAAGTATCTCATTCAGAGGTTCCAGTTATGGTTTTCCCATCCTATGCCTGTGACAGACATTACTAATCAATCATGCCTTTTTCTACCTATTAATCTTAGCTGTGACCTCATAGTTCTCAAGATGGCACTCCAGGCAGCCTTTACCAATCAATAGCCATTGGCACGTGGGATGAGACGTACATACCAGCCCCCACTTGGGCTTCTTGCCATGGATCTCCAGTTCTTCTTGCAGCAAAAGTATGTTGTGTAAAATACGACAGATATGAATCAGTCAGTGGCTTCTGACTTCATTCTGGTGGGGCTCTTCAGCCGCTCAGGGTCACCTCAGCTACTGTTCTTCCTGGTGGCTGTCATGTTTATCATGGGGCTTCTGGGCAACACCACTCTGCTCTTCCTGATCTGCGTGGACTCCCGGCTCCACACACCGATGTATTTTCTGCTCAGTCAGCTCTCCCTGTTTGATGTTGGCTTCCCCCTGGTCACCATCCCCAAGATGGCCTCAGACTTTCTGCAAGGAGAAGGTTCCATCTCCTTTGGGTGTTGTGCAGCTCAGATATTCTTCCTCACGCTGATGGGTGTGGCTGAGGGCATCCTGTTGGCCCTCATGTCCTATGACCGTTATGTGGCTGTGTGCCACCCGCTGCAGTATTCTCTGCTCATGAGGCGCCAGATGTGCCTGCTCATGGTGATCTCCTCCTGGCTGGCGGGTGTGCTCAATGCCTGCATCCAGACCTCCATCACTCTGCACTTCCCCTACTGTGCCTCGCACACCGTGGACCACTTCTTTTGTGAGGTTCCTGCGCTGCTGAAGCTCTCCTGTGCGGACACCTCCACCTATGAACTGGCGCTGTCCACCTCGGGAGTGCTGATCCTGGTGCTTCCCCTTTCCCTCATTGCCACTTCCTATGGCCACGTGTTGGGGGCTGTTCTACGTATGCGCTCAGAGGAGGCCCACCACAAGGCCTTCACCACCTGCTCTTCACACATCACAGCAGTGGGACTCTTCTATGGAGCAGCTGTGTTCATGTACATGGTCCCGGGTGCCTACCACAGCCCACACCAGGACAACATGGTCTCCCTGTTCTACAGCCTTATCACCCCCACACTCAACCCCCTCATATACAGCCTGAGGAACCGGGAAGTGTGGATGGCTTTGGTCAAAGTTCTCCACAGACCTGGGCTCAGGGCAAAGTGATAATCACAGAGGGAGCTGCGGGTGTGATCTTAGTGGTCCTCCATTCCACCCATCTCACCCAAGTACCAATTTATGGTGCAGCTGCTAAGGCCTTAGATCCAAGGCTAAGTGTCTGCCCAGCTTTTCCCATCCCTTGAGGAGTTGGGTTCATGTTTTCTCGCATGGACTTGTGGAAAGCAATAGTAGCAGTCCTGTATTAAAAAGAAATATACTTTTAGTGTATTCTTGCCCTATTTTTAGCACTATTTACATGAATAGAAGGGGGACTTCCATTCATGGCTCAGACGGTAAAGAAATTGCCTGCAATGCAGGAGACTCAGGTTCCATCCCTGGGTTGGGAAGACACCCTGGAGAAGAGAATGGTTACACACTCCAGTATTCTTACCTGCAGACTTCCATGAGAAGCCTGGCAGGCTACAGTTCATGGGGTCACAAAGAGTCTGACATGACTGAGTGACTAACACACATGCATGAATGGAAGACCCTACTTTGTAAACTTGAAATTTCCTTGTTATTGAATTGATAATTATACTAGTAATAATTAACGTTTTTGACCAATTGATCTACTGAGTAAATGTTATTTTGTCCTCATGACAGCTTTTGAGATGTAGTGACTATGATGTGTTATGTGTAAGAAAAAAGACTCAAAAAGGGAAAATAAGTCATCAGTGTTCAAACTTCCAGGAAGTGGCACAGCTGGGGCTTGAGCCCATGATGTTCTGATGCCAAACTATTGTGCTATTTGACTGCTAAGCAGTGATCTGTTACCTGCCATAGGTGTGTGTGTATATGTATAAAGATGGAAAAACCATGCATATCTCCTTAAAAAATGAAATATGGAGTGTTTCATTTGGAACCCTAAAAAGAAACTCCATCTTTGCTCTTAAGCCCAGCCTTGAAAACAGTTGTAAACAAGAGCAACTGAAACAAAAAAAGCCAAAGTGTAAATATTGAACATAAATCATTAGTCTGCTTCATGTTCATTAGACATCCAAACTTTATTTTGCCCTTGGTTAGATAACTAAAATAAGTGCTTGATTTTTAAAAAATAGATTTAAAACTATATATTTCCTAAAGAAATAATATTTGCTTTTCTCTTTATTTCTTCCTGCTTTCCTTGATATTCTTTTGTTCTTTTAAAAAGATTCTTCATTTTTAAAATTAAGTTAAATACTTTGCATGAGTTAAAAAATGTTTTCGGTGAAATATTTCTTCTCAATGATCTGCCTCTTGAGAAACCTATATGCAGGTCAGGAAGCAACAGTTAAAACTGGACATGGAACAACAGACTGGTTCCAAATAGGAAAAGGAGTACGTCAAGGCTGTATATTGTCACCCTGCTTATTTAACTTCTATGCAGAGTACATTATGAGAAACGCTGGGCTGGAAGAAGCACAAGCTGGAATCCAGATTGCCGGGAGAAATATCACTAACCTCAGATATGCAGATGACACCACTCTTATGGCAGAAAGTGAAGAGGAACTAAAAAGTCTCTTGATGAAAGTGAAAGAGGAGAGTGGAAAAGTTGGCTTAAAGCTCAACATTCAGAAAATGAAGATCATGGCATCTGGTCCCATCACTTCATAGGAAATAGATGGGGAAACAGTGGAAACAGTGTCAGACTTTATATTTTGGGCTCCAAAATCACTGTAGATGGTGATTGCAGCCATGAAATTAAAAGTTGCTTACTCCTTGGGAGGAAAGTTATGACCAACCTAGATAGCATATTGAAAAGCAGAGACATTACTTTGCCAACAAATGTCCGTATAGTCAAGGCTATGGTTTTTCCAGTGGTCATGTATGGATGTGAGAGCTGGACTGTGAAGAAAGTTGAGCACTGAAGAATTGATGCTTTTGAACTGTGGTGTTGGAGAAGACTCTTGAGAGTCCCTTGGACTGCAAGGAGATCCAACCAGTCCATTCTAAAGGAGATCAGTCCTGGGTGTTCATTGGAAGGACTGATGCTGAAGCTGAAACTCCAATACTTTGGCCACCTCGTGCGAAGAGTTGACTCATTGGAAAAGACCCTGATGCTGGGAGGGATTGGGGGCAGGAGGAGAAGGGGACAACAGAGGATGAGATGGCTGGATGGCACTACCAACTCAATGGACATGGGTCTGAGTGGACTCCGGGAGTTTGTGAGGGACAGGGAGGCCTGGTGTGCTGCGGTTCATGGGGTCGCAAAGAGTTGGACACGACTGAGTGACTGAACTGCACTGAATGTATTATGTATTTTCCAGTGATTTCAATATAATAATTCTATGTATTTGGGGGGCCATTTTTTTCAGAGTGTTTAAGAAGCATTAAAAGACTTGTTGGTGAAAACTGGTTTCTTGTTTTAATATACTTTATTTATTTGTTTGATGTGGACCATCTTTAAAGTCTTTATTGAATTTGTTACAAGACTACTTCTGTTTTATGTTTTGCTTTTTTAGGCCATGAGGAATGTGGGATCTTAGCTTCCCAACCAGGGATCGAATCTGAGCCCCTGCATTGGAAAGCAAAGTCTTAACCACTGGACTGCCAGGGAAGTCCATTAATGTATTTTTTAAAATTACTTTCAGTTAGAGGATAATTGCTTTACAATATTGTACTGGTTTCTGCCCTACATCTACATGAATCAGTCATAGGTATAAACATGTCCTTTCCCTCTGGAAGGTCCCTCCCATCTCCTACCCCATCCCACCCCTCTAGGTAGTCACAGAGCACTGGGTTGAACTCCCTGCAGCACACAAAAAATTCCCAGTGGCCATCTGTTTTACGTATGGTAATGCACATGTTTCCATGCTCCTCTCTCAATTTTCCCCATCCTCTCCTTCCCCCACTGTGTTCACAAGCCTGTTCTCCATGTCTGCGTCTCCATTGCTGCCCTGCAAATGGATTAATCAATACCTTCTTTCTAGATTCCCTATATATGCATACTGTTAAAATTGAACTATAGATCATGTATAATAGTATGTTAGTTTTAGGTGTACAAAATGTATGTTAGTTTTAGGTGTACAATATAGTGATCCAACAATCAAATACACTGCAAAATGATCGCCGTGAGAAGTTCAGTAAGTTCTCTCACTCTCCAAAATTATTAGTGTTAATGACTGTATCTCTTGTGCTGTATATTATATCCCCATGACCTATTTATTTGATAAATAGAAGTTTGTATTTCTTAATCCCCTTCACCTAGTTTGCCCAACCCCCAACCCCCCTCCCTCTGGCAACCGCCAGTTTGCTCTGTATCTGTTTTGTTTGTTTTTAGATTCCACGTATCAGTCAGATTATACGGTATTTGTCTTTCTCTGTCTGACTTATTTCACTTAGCATAATACAGTCCTGATTCATCTGTATTGTTGCAAATGGCAAGATTTAATTTTTTTGTTGCTGAGTAATATTCCATTTTATGTACATACCACATCCTCTTTATCCATTCATCTATTTAAAAATATTTTTAGATTTTTAATTGAAGTATAATTGCTTTAAAATGTTGTGTTGGTTTCTGCCATACAACAGCCATAAGCATACATATATCCCCTCCCTCTTGAGCCTCCATCCCATCCCTCCTCCATTTGTCTATTGATAAGACATTTAGAATGTAAGTTCAAAACACTAAGTAATTCCTGAGCCCAATTGTCTTGTAGACTTTAACATAAAATGAAGAAAGATTATGGTAAATAAATATTGAGATTTACCATGAAAAGGGAAGACCATGATAGATACTGCAAAGACATGCGGGTGAAAGTCAAGTCTGTCTTTCTCAAGGACCACCACACTCTCCTTTTCTTTGGCACCAATGGAGCCTGTCTCATTGTGTTTTCAGGGCTCTTTCTTGGTTCCTCTCTCTTCCTCCCTGGCAATCCTATTGGCCCTCAAGGCCAGAGTCAGTCTCTCCTCTTACTTCTTACCATATGCATCTGACTCTTGCTATCTTCAGAGGTTACTTTTTTCTTGCAGACAGGCTGTGAGAGATCCCAGCTGGTTCCTGGACTCCTCTATAGCTGATATGGACACCACCGGGGGTGTCAGGGCTGGTGTGCACACACCTACCCATCCTTAGGTTGGTCCAGACTTTCACCTGAACTACTTGGTGGAATTGTTGTTAAGGCATTTGTAAAATCCAAAGGACTTTCACCTTCGTGGCTGCAAGTAGGAGTCCTCGCGTTCTCTTGTTCTCCAAGGTCTCCTCCCTTTGGCTGTCACCTGAACTCACTGTCAGCCTGGAAAGGTATTCTAGTCACTGATCTCTGGAATATGCAGCTGATCAGTCTTCTTTTCCTTTTTTTTAAAAAAATAATTTTATTTACTTACTTTTGGCTGTACTGGGTCTTTATTGCTGCTCAGGCTTTTCTCCAGTTGCGAAGAGCCAGGGCTACTCTCTAGTTTCAGTGCTTGGGTTTCTCACTGTGTTGGTTTCTCTTGTGGAGCACAGGATCTAGAGCACAGGCTCAGTAGTTGCGGTGCATGGGCTTAGTTGCTCTGAGGTATGTGAGATCTTCCTGGACCAGGGATTGAACCTACTTATGCATTGGCAGATGGATTGGTTACCCCTGGACCACCAGGGAAGCTCTGGTCAGTCTTCCTGAGTGTCTAGGGCTTCAGCCAGTTTTCTGCTTGGCCTGTATCATGGTCTCGTTTCTTCCTCTGTGAAGTTGGTGTGGAGCCCTATACCACAGTCACAGGTGTGGAACTTTGTACCAAGGTCACAGGACAAGAATCTCTGGAATTAACCAAGCTCCATAGCAAATGTTGTCATGAACATCCTGATCTAAACCAGCTAGTTCTCTGACCTTCAGATTGCAGGTTTCCCAGATAGCGCTAGAGGTAAAGAATCTGCCTGCCAATGCAGGAGACATAAGAGACTCGGATTCCATCCCTGAGTCAAGAATATCCTCTGGAGAAGGAAATGACAACCCACTCCAGTATTCTTACCCAGAGAATCCCATGGACAGAGGAGCCTGGGGGGCCACAGTCCGTGAGATCACGGAGTCTGACACTACTGAGCTTTTGAGCACACCATTACCCACCTGCAGCATCCTAAAGCGAAAACTTTAGTCACTCAGTCATGTCTCTTTGTGACCCTCTGGACTGTAGCCCACCAGGCTCCTCTGTTCATGGGATTCTCCAGGCAAGAATACTGGAGTGGGTTGCCATGCCCTTCTCCAGGGATCTTCCCAACTCAGGGATGGAACCCACGTTTCCTGTGTCTCCTGCACTGGGAAGTGGATTCTTTACCAGCTGAGACATAATACAGCATACACTTAGGTAAAGATATCACATTTTGAATGATATACTGCAATAAACTAGGAATTACAGCTTAGATTTCAAATCTTTTTTCCACATAATCCAATTTCGAGATTCTAATCACAATGATCTGTTTAAAATGCAAAATTGATCATTTACTTGAACTTTTTGGTCCTTTTCATTTTTGTCTTTGGCAGATATTTATCCTGTTGTCCTGCCCTAATAACACTGCCTTCTTTATTCCCCAATGTGTCTCAATTTGGAGAAAAAAAATTTGGTCACTTTTTTGCAAAGCACCTACTATGTGCAAAGTGCTGGTATAGAACTTGTGGTCCAGAATTAAACAGTGCTGCTCCTATTTCCTTAGTGAAAGGAAATGGTAAGTAGAGCAAAGAGTTCATAACATCATATAGAAATAAATGCTGTGATCAACAGTAAGACAGAGAGAGACGGAGGGAGGGAGATAGTTTAAGTATGAGCATTTATTCACATTTAAGTGTTTTTTCATGTGTTCATGTACATAAACTCTTGGTGGGGAGTGGATTGTCTCCTTCCGGGGTTTGAGGGAGGCTCCTATGCATTGTAAATTCCTTCCAGGTGCACTTTTTTTGGACTTTATCTTGTTTTTTAAATTGATTTGGCTGTACTGGGTCTTAGTTGTGGCACAGGGGTTCTTGGTTGCAGCAAGTGGGATCTAGTTCCCTGACCAGAGATAGAACCCAGGCCCCCTGCATTGGGAACGTGGACTCTTAGCCACCGGACTACCAATAGGATATAAAGTATATTGAAGAGGAGACTTATTTAGAAATTCACTCACCTAGTTATGAAAGTGAGAAACCTTGCAGTCTGGTTTCTGAGTCTCATACTGAGCAGGGGTCTATGGGACTCCAGGGCACAAAGCCTTTCCATGTCCCCCATTTCTTCGACTACAGGAAACAGCCTTCATTTAGCCCCCATGACCTTCCCTGAGCCCCAGTGGGCAGATTCAAGCAGTTGTTAATTAGGGAAGGGTGGGAATGCAAGACCAGGGAGAAATGGTCAAGAGCAACCTTAGAGCAAGGTCTTGTGTTGTTGTTCAGTCACTAAGTCGTGTCCAACTCTTTGCCAGCCCATGGGCTGTAGCACGCCAGTCTCCTCTGTCCTCCACTATCTCCCAGAGTTTGCTCCAACTCATACCCACTGAGTCAGTGATGCTATTTAACCATCTCATCCTCTGCTGCCCCCTTCTTTTACCTTCAATCTTTCCCAGCATCAGGGTCTTTTCCAGTGAGTCAGTTCTTTGCATAAGGTAGCCAAAGTATTGGAGCTTCAGCTTCAGCATCAGTCCTTCCACTGAATATTCATGGTTAATTTCTTTGAGGATTGACTGGTTTGATTTTCTTGCCGTCCAAGGGACTCTCAAGAGTCTTCTCGAGCACCACAGACTCCTACTTAGCTCACCACTAACCCAGCAGAATGCAAGCCTGTCACTCACTGCCTTGATCCTTATCACCTACCCCTGACCAAGAGCCCAGACTATAAGACCTCTCCCTATTCCCCATTGAGGGGGTGCAGTTCTTGAGGCGCTAGCCTACTCTGGTCCCTCTTTGCCTGGCAAAGGAATAAAGCCACTCTTTTTTTCTCCTTCATAACTGTCTTCATCTTTCCACTTGGCATCAGTGCACAGAAAGGCAAGATTTTGGCAGCATTACCTGCAAGCTGGAGAAGCAGAAAGCCAGTAGTAAAATTCAGTTCAAGTCTGAAGGCCTGAGCTCTGAGTCCAAGGGAAGGAAAAGGTGGACATCCCAGTTCAAGAAAAGAGAATGGATTCACCCTTCCTTCGCTTTTTTGATCCATTTGGCCCTCAGCAGAGTGGATGACACCCCGCCTCCACCTGCCCACTATCCTCCGCCACACTGGGGAGGGTGGGGTCTCTTAACTTAGTCTATGGAATCAAATGCTAATCTCTTCTAGAAATATCTTCAGGAACACACTCAGAATTAATACACAACCTGCTAACTGGGCATTCCCTAGCCCAGTCATGTTTCTCCCTATAATTAAACATCACATGTTGTATTATCCACTCAACACCAATAGAAACAGAACAAGGTGACCTAGGTGATTTTTTAAAATTAATTTTATTTTATTTTTAAACTTTACAAATTGTATTAGTTTTGCCAAATATCAAAATGACCTAGGTGATTTTATGTTTTAATTTATTTTTATTTTTTAAACTCTTCTGGGCTTCCCTGGTGGCTCAGATGGGTAAAGAATCTGCCTGCAATATAGGAGACCTGAGTTTGATCCTGGAGTTGGTAAGATCTCCTGGAGAAGAAAATGGCAATCTACTCTAGCTTTCTTCTTGGGAAATCCTAATGGACAGAGGAATCTGACAGGCTACAGTCCATGGGGTCGCAAAGGAGTTGGACACAACTTAGCAACGAAACAACAAAATACATTCTTGTGGAAGGACTGATACATGGCTGCAGCTTAATGTTCACTCATGATTACTTTCTGCACATTGTTGGGGGTATAACTGATTATATAATTTTAAATTAAAAAAATTTTATAGGTGTATAATTGCTTTACAGTTTTGAATTAGTTTCTGCTGTACAACAACATGAATCAACCTTAAGCATACATATATCCTTTGCTTCTTGAGCCTCCCTCCTGCTCCTCCCATCCCAGCTTGCTAGGTCATCATAGAGCACCGGGCTGAGCTCCCTGTGCTATACAGCAACTTCCCACTAGCTATCTATTTCACACATGGTAGTGTACATAGGTCTGTAATTTTAAATATTTTAAAACACACGTTAAAGAAAGTAAACAGGGAGGAAATTGGTTTCTATACTATTTCTATTTACCAAAGAAATTGAAATTATTTCAAAATGTAGTCCACATCAGAATGAAGAAAAAGTTAAATCACAGTCAGTGAAATAAAGATAGTTAAGAGACTATTTAAAGGGCTTCCCAGGTGGCTCTAGTGGGAAAGAACCTGCCTTTCAGGAAATGTAAGAGAGGTGGGTTTGATCCCTGGGTGGGGTAAATCCCCCGGAGGAGGGCATGGCAGTCCACTCCAGTGTTCTTGCCTGGAGAATCCCATGGACAGAGGAGCCTGGTGGGCTGCAGTCCACAGGGTCCCAAAAAGTCAGACATGACTGAAGCGACTTAGCAAATGCACAAAACACTGATTTCTTTGGAATGGCTATTGGCATAGACTTTATAGATTTTTAATAAAGATTTGGACTTTTACTGATAAACATTTAAACAGCCTCTACTTTATTGTGTTAAAACATAAGCTTATGGATATTTCAGTCCCTTGGACTGCAAGGAGATCCAGCCAGTCCATTCCAAGGGAGATCAGCCCTGGGTGTTCTTTGGAAGGAATGATGCTAAAGCTGAAACTCCAGTACTTTGGCCACCTCAGCAAAGAGCTGACTCATAGGAAAAGACTCTGATGCTGGGAGGGATTGGGGGCAGGAGGAAAAGGGGATGACAGAGGATGAGATGGCTGGATGGCATCACCGACACGATGGACATGAGTCTGAGTGAACTCCAGGAGATTGTGATGGACAGGGAGGCCTGGCGTGCTGCGATTCATGGGGTTGCAAAGAATTGGACACTGAGGCATCAGATCAGACTGAGCGACTGATCTGACCTGATCTGATGGATATTTCTGTGTATAGAAATAATTTTTTTTTGTAGAATGTATCCTGACTGAGAGTAAATGTTAAAAATGTTGGTAGAAACTGCCAACAGCACTCCCAGACACAAATGTATTACATTTTTTTTCATTTACAAGAGTATCTGACACTGTCAATAGCCTCAAATTCTCAACTTTGTGGATAAAGTTTCATAAATCTCTTCAAAGCTTTTGATGAGAGGGAGGGGTGTGTCCTCTGGATTGGGTTGTCCCCTGATTGGGTTGTCCCCTGATTGGGTTGTCCACTCTCTTCCCCTATAAAAGGAGAATCAGAAGCAGAAGTTCCTGTACTTTCTACCAAGTCACAGGCTTTCTGCATCTCCAGAGTGGTCAGAGGACAGCACTTGGAAGACAGGGAATCCTGCATAGACCAGAGTTCCAAGCAGGCCTCTTCTGGTGAGTGTGGAATCTCTCTTGATTGCAAGAGAGTGTTCACATATATACTTGTTTTTTTTGCAAAGTCTTTTTAAGTTGGCAGACAATAGCTCTTAAAGAGGTTACCTTGTTGAAAGTTATTTCCTTGGTGTTAGTGTTAGGAATACTGAAGATTTCGTATATTTTTGAGTCTGAAGATTTTAGGATAGTAGCCCAGATTTTCTTCTTGGCATGTGGGATCTTAGTTCCTAGACCAGGGATCAAACCCCATGCAGTGGAAGCTTGGAGTCTTAACCACTGGACCACCAGGGAAATCCCAGGTTGTACATATATATATTTTTTAAAAACAAAATCACTATGAAGTAGAAGTATTTGGCTGTGTTCTTTAAATAGTTCTCTCTGAGAAGTTGTTTTACACACTATGTGTTTAGTTTTCCTTCCTTTCTTTAAAAAAATTCAGTTCTTTGCTTCAAGAACTATTTGAACCTATTGCTTCAAATAGGTCATCAGTTTGGCCTTCCGCAATTTCTCCATCAACAATTGTCATTAATTTTTTCTCCCTTCTTACCTCTCTTCCTCCATATCTCCTTCTTTCTCTGTCTCTCTGTTGGCTTTATTGATGCTCACAATACTTAATTATACCTGAAACTATAGTAGATATGGGCTTCTCAGGTAGTTCAGCTGGTAAAGAATCCACCTGTAATGCAGGAGACCACCGTTAGACTCCTGGGTCAGGAGGTTCCCCTGGCGAAGGGATAGGCTACCCACTCCAGTATTCTTGTGCTACCCTGGTGGCTCAGACTGTAAAGAGCCTTCATGCAATGTGGGAGATCTGGGTTCAATCGCTGGGTTGGGAAGACGCCCTGGAGGAGAGCATGGCAACCCATTCCAGTATTCTTGCCTGGAGAATCCCCACAATAGTAGATATTCTTTAGTCTATAACCCTTTTTACTCATTAGGATTCAAATAAACTGGGGCAGTGACTTTAATTTAAACTCAAGGGTTTTAGTACAATGTGGCATATAATTGTTGTTCGGTGGCTAAATCATGTCTAACTCTTTGCCATCCCATGGACTGCAGCATGCCAGGCTCCCCTGTCCTTCACTATCTTCCAGAGTTTGTTCTAATTCGTGTCCACTGAGTTGGTGATGCCATCCAACCATCTCATGCTCTGTCATCCCCTTCCTCTCCTGCCTTCAATCTTTCCAAGCATCAGGGTCTTTTCAATTTTTCTTTAGATCAGGTGGCCAAAGGATTGGAGCTTCAGTTTCAGCATTAGTCCTCCCAATAGATGCTCTGTAAATGGGATGATCAAATAATTTTCCCTCCAAACTTGGGACTTCTAGATCAATGTTCAGGGATAGTGTTAATAATTATGGCAGGACAACAGAAATAAAATAAAAATTTTAGTTTCTCCCTTTAAAAATATTTTCTGAAGACAGAGATGATGGATTTAAATGAAAGGGTGTGCTGATTAGGTTTACATGTTAACCAGATTATTGTGATTAGAGGTTAAATGGATTACATAGAGAAAGGATTAGAAGCCCTAGTGCCAATTAGACAGTCTACCACAAAAGAGATTTTTATCACCATATAACTGAAGTTGAGTGAATTTATTAGAAAAGTTTAGAAAGTACTTTTTTGAGTTTGAACAGTCTTTTTCAAAAAATATATCTGAGCCCAGTCTAAGGGCAAAGTGAATAAGTGAGTCTGTCAGTGTAAACTGCTAAAGTCCACATTACTCTTCCCTTCATTGGGCATCCAACTTAGTGAGAAAATCAAGATAAAGAGATGATGTGCCTGCGTGCTAAGTTTGTGAACCCATGGACTGCAGCCTGCCAGGTTCCTCTGCCCATGGGATTCTCCAGGCAAGAAAACTGGAATGGATTGCCATGCCCTTCTCCAGGGGATCTTCCCGACCCAGGGATCGATTACATCTAACCTGCATTGGCAGGCAGGTTCTTTACTAGCACCACCTGGGAAGTCTGGATAGTATACATACAATTCAAAATTGGAAACATTAATAGGGAAAGTGCAATATTAATCTTAATGACTGGATCAGGAAAGGTCACTGTGTTAAATGGTGTTTTGCAGGAACATTGAAAGGTGCTCAAGACTGATTCGAAGGCTCCAGAGGCAGCGGCTCTGGAGGTCTGAGCCACATCACCGACTCCCTGTGGAGGTTCCTAGACTTGCCGTTCCTGGAGCAGTAGAGGGCCTCACCCCGCAGTAGAGACCTGCTGGGTCTCTCTGTTCATCCCGCGAGATCTCGCGTTAACCTCGGCTACTGGAAATATGGCTGCAGCGAGTGAACGGGCAATGGAGAAAACTGTGAAATCTGTTCCTGTGAAGAGGGAAAAGAAAGAAAACGAACAAATCCGTAAACTCTTCATTGGTGGCTTGAGCTCTGAAACCACAGAAGAAAGTCTGAAGAATTACTACCAGCAGTGGGGAGAACTCACAGACTGTGTGGTCATAAGGGGCCTTGCCAGTCAAAAATCAAGAGGGTTTGGTTTTGTTACTTTCTCCTCCGTGGCTGAGGTGGATGCAGCCATGGCAGCCAGACCTCATTCCATTGATGGGAGAGTGGTTGACCCCAAACGTGCTGTTGCGAGAGAGAAGTCTGAAAAACAGGGGTCGCTTGTCAATGTGAAGAAGCTGTTCGTTGGTGGAATTAAGGAAGATACCGAGGAGCATCATCTTAGAGAGTACTTTGAGAAATACGGAAAAATCGATGCCATTGAGATCATTACAGATCGGCAGTCAGGCAAGAAAAGAGGCTTTGGATTTGTGACTTTTGATGACTATGATCCCGTGGATAAGATAATGTTGCAGAAATACCATGCCATCAACGGTCATCGTGCAGAAGTTGGGAAGGCTTTGTCGAGACAGGAAATGAAGGAAATTCAAGGTCCTAGAAGTAGAAAAGGAGGCCCTTTTGGTTTTAGTGTTTCTTCTAATGGGGGTGGAAATTTTGGACGAGGGCCAGGAACTAAATTTAGAGGAGAAGCTGATGGATATGGAAATGGTCCCGGATCTAGGGATGGCTGTCATGGGTATGGAGGAGGACCTGGAGGTGGGAATTTTGGAGGTTACCCTTGTTATGGAGGTGGGAATTTTGGAGGTTACCCTTGTTATGGAGGAGGAGGTGGAGAATATGCTGGTCGACGTCCTGGGTATGGCAACCAGTGGGAATTCTCTGGAGGTGGTTATGGCAATAATTTTGGAAATTACGACCAGCAACCTTCTAATTATGGTCCAATGAGGAATGGAATCTTTGGTGTTGGCAGGAACATAGTGGCCCCATACAGTGGAGGAAATTATGGCCCAGGCGGCAATGGAGGAAGTGGGGGTTATGGAGGTGGAAGTGGATATTGAGCTTCTTCCTGTTTGCCCTGGGCTTCACTGTCTGAATAGCAGAGGATGAGAGCCCAGACATAACAGAACAGTTTCAGGTTCTTGAAATAAGGACATTAAGAAAACTCTTATCTCAGCCATGAATAAATATTTAGTGATGTGTCAGAAGACCTCAGAGCAGATTCAAAGAGTCATTTTTGTGAATGGACTGGATTATTTAAGAACATTACCTTCCTGTGGAGGAAAAATTGTGAAAAAAACTGACTTTGAGACAGTTTCCTAGCTTCTTAACTGTTTATTTCTAGTGAGTGTAGAAGTATTCCTTCTTTGGTAATGTTAAATGTGTAAGTTTCAGGTGACATGTGAAACCTTTAAAATGTTTTTTTCTCAAAGTTTTGAAACTATTAGCCAGAATCAGCACAATAGACAGAATGTTGTTCCTTTTATTGGAAAAATAAAAATATATTAAACTTGAAAAAAAATAAAAATAAAACTGTCTGTAGAGTTAAGAAGCAGTTGTACTTTTATGACTTAATAAAATAATTCTAAAAGAAAAGCAGTTGTAATTTGTCCTTTTTCATTTATAACTTTTTCACTTTAAAATTTTTATCTTTAAGTAATTTTTTTCTACTTTATGAGGTATTATTGATATATACTATTTAATTTACTGTTTATTTTTAGCAGCTTCCCAGGTGGCATCAGTTCAGTTCAGTCAAGTAGTCATGTCCGACTCTTTGCGACCCCATGAATTGCAGCACACCAGGCCTCCTTATCCATCACCAACTCCTGGAGTTCACTCAAACTCACGTCCATCGAGTCACTGATGCCATCCAGCCATCTCATCCTCTGTGATCCCCTTCTCCTCCTGCCCTCAATCCCTCCCAGCATCAGAGTCTTTTCCAATGAGTCAACTCTTCGCATGAGGTGGCCAAAGTACTGGAGTTCCAGCTTCAGCATCAGTCCTTCCAAAGAACACCCAGGACTGATCTCCTTTAGAATGGACTGGTTGGAACTCCTTGCAGTCCAAGGGACTCTCAAGAGTCTTCTCCAACACCACAGTTCAAAAGCATCAGTTCTTTGACACTCAGGCTTCTTCACAGTCCAACTCTCACATCCATACATGACCACTGGAAAAACCATGGCCTTGACTAGATGGACCTTTTTTGGCAAAGTAATGTCTCTGCTTTTGAATGTGCTATCTAGATTGGTCATAACTTTCCTTCCAAGGAGTAGGCGTCTTTTAATTTCATGGCTGCAATCACCATCTACAGTCCCATGAAGTGATGGGACCAGATGCCATGATCTTCGTTTTCTGAATGTTGAGCTTTAAGCCCACTTTTTCACTCTCCACTTTCACTTTCATCAAGAGGCTTTTGAGTTCCTCTTCACTTTCTGCCATAAGGGTGGTGTCATCTGCATACCTGAGGTTATTGATGTTTGTCCTGGCAATGTTGACTCCAGCTTGTGCTTCTTCCAGCCCAGCGTTTCTCATGATGTACTCTGCATACAAGTTAAATAAACAGAGTGACAATATACAGCCTTGACGTACTCCTTTTCCTCTTTGGAACCAGTCTGTTGTTCCATGTCCAGTTCTAACTCTTGCTTCCTGACCTGCATAGAGGTTTCTCAAGAGGCAGATCAGGTGGTCTGGTATTCCCATCTCTTTCAGAAATTTCCACACTTGTGATCCACACAGTCAAAGGCTTTGGCATAGTCAATACAGCAGAAATAGATGTTTTTCTGGAACTCTCTTGCTTTTTCCATGATCCAGAAGATGTTGGCAATTTGATCTCTGGTTCCTCTGCCTTTTCTAAAACCAGCTTGAACATCTGGAAGTTCATGGTTCACATATTGCTGAAGCCTGGCTTGGAGAATTTTGGGCATTACTTTACTAGCATGTGAGATGAGTGCAATTGTGTGGTAGTGTGAGCATTCTTTGGCATTCCCTTTCTTTGGGACTGGAATGAAAACTGACTGGCATAGTGGTAAAGAATCCACCTGCCAATGCAGTAGATGTGGATTCAATTCCTGGGTGGGAAAGATCCTCTGCAGAGGGAAATGGCAACACACTCCAGGATTATCAACTGGGAAATCCTATGGACAGAAGAGCCTGGGGGCTTTAGTCCATGGGGTCCCAAGAGTTGGACATGACTTAATGACTAAACCACCAGACCACTATCACTCATTTATTTAGGCGGCACTGGGTCTTCATTGCAGTGCGTGGATGCCTCTCTTGTTGTAAAGCACCGACTCTAAGGTGCGTGGGTTCTCTACTTGAGGCACACAGGCTCAGTAGTTGCAACAGGTAGGCTTCGTTGTCCTGCGGTATATAGGACAAAAATCAAGTGCTAACTATAGTCATCATGTACATTACATCCCTTGTTGTTCATTCACTGAGTCATGTCTGACTAGTTGCAACCCTATAAACTGCAGCATGCCAGGTTTCTCTATCACCATCTCCCTGAGTTTCCTCAAATAACATGCCCATTGAGTCAGTGATGCCATCCAACTGTCTCATTCTCTGTTTCCCCCTTCTCCTCTTGCCCTCAATTTCCCCAGCATCATGGTGTTTTCCAATGAGCCAGCTCTTCCCATCAGGTGGCCAAAGTATTGGAGCTTCAGGTTCAGCATCAGTCCTTCCAATGAATATTCAGGGTTGATTTCCTTTAGGATTGACTGGTTTGATCTCCTTGCAGTCCAAGGGACTCTCAAGAGTATTCTCCAGCAACACAGTTTGAAAGCATCAATTATTTGGTGCTCAGCCTTCTTTATGGTCCAACTCTCACATCCATACATGACTACTGGAAAAAGCATAACTTTGACCAGATGGACTTTTGTTGGCAAAGTCATGTCTCTGCTTTTAAAAACAGTCAAGGCTTGACATTGCTATTCTTCCAAGGAGTAAGTGTCTTTTAATTTTGTGGCTGCAGTTACCATCAGAAGTGATTTTGGAGCCCCCCAAAATAAAGTCTCTCACTGTTTCCATTGTTTCCCTATCTATTTGCCATGAAGTGATGGGACTGGATGCCATGATCTTTGTTTTTTGAGTGTTGAGTGTTAAGCCAGCTTTTTCCCTCTCCTCTTTCACGTTCTTCAAGAGGCTTTTTAGTTCCTCTTCACTTTCTGACATTAAAGTGGTATCATCTGCATATCTGAGGTTGTTGATATTTCTCCTGGCAATCTTGATTCTAGCTTGTGCTTCAGCCAGCCAGGCATTTCTCATGATGTACTCTGCATTGAAGTTAAATAAGCAGGGTGACAATATACAGCCTCGATGGACTCCTTTCTCAATTTTGAACCAGACCATTGTTCTGTGTCTGGTTCTAACTGTTGCTTCTTTTCCTGCATACAGGTTTCTCAGGAGGAAGGTAAGGTGTTCTGTTATTCCCATTTCTTTAAGAATATTACAGTTTGTCATGATCTACACAAAACTTTTAGCATATTCAATGAAGCAGAAGCAGATTTTTTGGGGAATTCTCTTGCTTTTTTCTATGATCCAGGGTATGTTGGCAATCTGATCTCTGGTTCCTCTGCCTTTTCTAAATCCAATTTGACATCTGAAAGTTCTTGGTTCACATACTGCTGAAGGCTAGCTTGAAGGATTTTGAGCAAAATCTATTGGCATGTGAAATGAGTGTAATTATACAGTAATTTGAACATCTTTTGGCATTGCTTTTCTTTGGGATTGGAATGAAAACTGATGTTTTCCAGTCCTGTGGCCACTGCTGAGTTTTCCAAATTTGCTGGCATAATGAGTGGAGCACTTTAACAGCATCATATTTTAGGATTTGAAATAGCTCAGCTAGAATTCCATCACCTCCATTAGCTTTGTTCATAGCAATGCTTTCTAATCCTTTGTTTAATGCAATGCTCCATAGTCCAGGATGTCTGGCTCTAGGTGAGTGATCACACCATCGTAGTTAACTGGGTCATGAAGATCTTTTTTGTATAGTTGTTCTGTGTATTCTTGCCACATTTTCTTAATCTCTTCTGCTTCTGTTAGGTCCTTGCTGTTTTTGTCCTTTTTTGTGCCTATCTTTGTATGAAATGTTCCCTTGGTATCTCCAATTTTCTTAGAGATCTCTAGTCTTTCCCATTCTATTGTTTTCATCTATTTCTTTGCATTGGTCATTTAAGAAGGCTTTCTTACCACTCCTTGCTATTCTTTGGGACTCTGCATTCGGTTGAGTTTATCTTTCCCTTTCTCCTTTGCCTTTTGCTTTTCTTCTTTTCTCAGCTATTTGTAAGGCCTCTTCAGACAACCACTTTGCCTTGCTGCATTTCTTTTTCTTGGGGATGGTTTTGGTCACCACCTCCTGTACAATGTTAGGAACCTCCATCCATAGGTTTTTAGGCACTCTGTCTATCAGATCTAATCCCTTGAATCTATTTGTCACTTCCATTGTATAATCATAAGGGATTTTATTTTGGTCATAACTGAGTGACCTAGTAGTTTCCCCTACTTTCTTCAATTTGAGCCTGAATTTTGCAGTAAGGAGCTGATGATCTGAGCCATGGTCAGCTTCAGGTCTTGTTTTTGCTGACTGTATAGAGCCTCTCCATCTTTGGCTGCAAAAAATATAATCAATCTAATTCTGGCACTGACCATCTGGTGATGTCAATGTTTAGCATCATCTCTTGTGTCGTTGGAAGAGGGTGTTTGCTATGACCAGTGCATTCTCTTGGCAAAACTGTTAACATTTTCCCTGCTTTGTTTTATACTCCTCTAAGGACAAACTTGCCTGTTACTCCAGTTATCTCTTGACTTCCTACTTTTACATTTCACTCCCCTATGGTGAAGAGGACATCTGTTTCGGTTTTTGTTCTAGGAGGTCTTGTAGGTCTTCATAGAATAGTTCAACTTCAGCTTCTTCAGCATTAGAGGTTGGGGCATAGACTTGGATTACTGTGATATTGAATGGTTTGTCTTGAACAGAGATCATTCTGTTATTTTTGAGATTGCATCCAAGAACTGCATTTTGGACTCTTTTGTTGACTATGAGGGCTACTCCATTTCTTCTAAAGGATTTTTGCCCTTTAGTAGTAGATAGGTCATCTATATTAAATTTGCCCATTCCCGACCATTTTAGTTCACTGATTCCTGAAATGTTGATATTCACTCTTGCCATCTCCTGTTTCAGTTCTGTTCAGTTCAGTTGCTTAGTCATGTCTGACTCTTTGAAACCCCACGAATTGCAGCAAGCCAGGCCTCCCTGTCGATCACCAACTCCCTGAGTTCACCCAAACTCATGTCCATCGAGTCAGTGATGCCATCAAGCCATCTCATCCTCTGTCGTCCCCTTCTCCTCCTGCCCCCAATCCTACCTAGCATCAGAGTCTTTTCTAATGAGTCAACTCTTCTCATGAGGTGGCCAAAGTATGGAGTTTCAGCTTTAGCATCATTCCTTCCAAAGAACACCAAAGACTGATCTCCTTTAGAATGGACTGGTTGGATCTCCTTGCAGTCCAAGGGACTCTCAGGAGTCTTCTCCAACACCACAGTTCAAAAGCATCAGTTCTTTGGCGATCAGCTTTCTTCACAGTCCAACTCTCACATCCATACATGACCACTGGAAAAACCATAACCTTGACTATACGGACCTTTGTTGGCAAAGTAATGTCTCTGCTTTTGAATATGCTATCTAGGTTGGTCATAACTTTCCTTCCAAGGAGTAAGCGTCTTTTAATTTCATGGCTGCAATCACCATCTGCAGTGATTTTGGAGCCCCCCCAAATAAAGTCTAACACTGTTTCCACTGTTTCCCCATCTATTTCCCATGAATGATGTGGGATCAGATGCCATGATATTCGTTTTCTGAATGTTGAACTTTAAGTCAACTTTTTCACTCTCCTCTTTGCCCGGAGCCGGCATATTGCATATTGAGTGCATACTGCATATTGCATTTTGAGTGCAGCACTTTCCACAGCATCATCTTTCAGGATCTGGAATAGCTCAACTGGAATTCTATCACTGCTGGGAGCCAGCGTGAGGAGCTCCACCCATGACAAAGGTCATGAGGAAGGAGGCTCGGCATACGCAAAGGCGGGATCGAGCCTCAGGAGTCCCCCTGGAAATTCTCGAGCATTTACACCCAAAACCAGAGTCTGCCTACTTTCTGCTTTGTGCTTTCACCTACACCTCTGACTTTACGGGGGGCTGTCCCCCACTACCTCTCTGAAAAAAGAGTTAGCTTACAGCTCCAGTTAATAATTCCTGGGTGTGACAGTGTTTCAACCTACAAACTCCTTTGGAAATCCCCTAACCTGCCTGAATAGGTTTTTCCGGCCACATGTGATTGTTCAGAGCCTCCCAACTGTGAGAGGCAGGAGATGTTCTAAACTGTCTAAACACAGATTCTTTTGAGTAGTTAAAAGATTGATTAGAAATTATATTGGTGAAGGGATTTTCACTTGTTGGGCCAATGTTTGCTGCTAAGTTTCCATATCCCTTACCTGCTGTGTCCCTGGCAGTGTATTGATTAATATAATTGGTGTAAGTAGTAGCTTTAATGTTTGTAACCTGGGACCCTTGAGTTAATTCTTTTTCTTGTTATAGCCCACCACACCTTTGCTCTGTAGGAATGCAACTTTATCTAATGCTTTTGGAGGGTGGCTCCTGACCAATCACCTTTAGAGAAAAATAAGTTTTCTGAAGAAAGGGTCTTAAAATGTTAACAGGCCTCCGGGCCAGAAGATGATGTAAATCACCTAAGCTTTTGCACATGATAAGTTTGCAGGAAGAAAGCCTGGCTTGCTGCCTGACTCTACCCCTTCACCCATTATCCTCTATGCATAACTTAAGGTATAAAAACTACTTTGGAAAATAAAGTGCGGGCCTTGTTCACCGAAACTTGGTCTCACCATGTCGTTCTTTCTCTTACCTTCTGGCTGAATTATTCAGCCTCTTTTCTACACTGAATTTCCTCACTGAGCTATCCTTATTTCAGCCTCTTTTCTCCACTGAATTTCCTCACTGAGCTATCCTCATTCTATTACTCTTTGTATCCTTAATTAACATATAATTAAGCAGTTGTTTCCTGATCTTCGCCTACGCCATCTCTCCTTCGAATACCCTGGATCAGCCGGGGCTGGTCCCCGGCACCTCTTTCACTTTCTTCAAGAGGCTTTTTAGTTCCTCTTCACCTTCTGCCATAAAGGTGGTGTCATCTGCATATCTGAAGTTATTGATATTTCTCCCGGCAATCTTGATTCCAGCTTGTGCTTCTTCCAGCCTAGCATTTCTCATGATGTACTCTGCATATAAGTTAAATAAGCAGGGTGACAATATACATCTCCTGTTTGACTACATCCAATTTACCTTGTTTCATGGTCCTAATATTCCAGGTTCCTATGCAGTATTGTTCTTTACAGCATCAGACTTTCCTTTCACCAACAGATACAATCACACCTGGGTGTCATTTTCACTTTGGCTCAGCCTCTTCATCCTTTCTGTAGCTATTTCTCCACTCTACCCCAGTAGAATATTGGGCCCCTACCGACCTGGGGGTTCACCTTTCAGTGTCATCTCTTTTTGCCTTTTCAAACTGTTCATGGGGTTCTCAAGGCAAGAATGTTGAAGTGGTCTGCCATTCCCTTCTACAGTGTACCACGTTTTTAGCACGGATGTGCCCTTCAGCTGCTCAGCATAGCTGGATGAAATGCTTTGTGCTTTGGCTTTCCCACTGCTGGTCCTCAGTGAGCATTTAAACCTTCACTGGCATCAGGAGTCAGTCAAGATGTGGCCAGAGTTTGAGGCAAAGGCCCTGTTGGAGTGGCTGAAAAGGGGGTCTGGGGAAGTCTGGAACTGATGTTGGAGGATGCCCAGGAGTGGAGGGCACCCCCACCTCTGCTGCCGCTGGCTACCCTGGAGTCGATCCACTGCCTGGGAGCTGCTGTCCACCAGTGGAGCTGATAAGCCACCCAGGAGCTGACTATATCCTGGCTTTTCCACTGCTGCTGGTTGCCCTAGTACTTTATTTATCTTAACCAAAAGCTTGTAGCTTTTGGCAACCTTCATTCTATTTCTCTGCCCACAAATTCCCCACCTCTGGTGGTATCTTTTCCTTTGAGATTAAAAAGGAAACTTTAAGTTCATCATATAAATGAGATGCTATAGTATTTGTCTTTCTCTGACTTATTTCACTTAGCATAGTGCCCTCAAGAGATTATCCATGTTGTTGGAAATGGCACAATTTCCTTATTTTTTTTTATGGTTGAACAGTCTATCATTATATGTGTATATATATGTGTACGTATATATGTATATGAGCATGTGTATAGATACATGTATATATGCATAAAATGTAAAATCACATTTTATTTATTCATTCATCTTTTGATAGATATTTAGGGTCATTTCCATGTCTTGGCTATTGTAAGTAATGCTGCAATGAACATGGACTATTCAGGATCATGACTTTTGTTTTGTTCAGATATATACCCAGAAGTGGAGTTGAAATAGAGCAAGTCCCCCCTATAGTCTTTCCCATCCCCCTACCCCATGTCCTCAACCTGCCTATTATCTGTGAAAAAAAAAAACTTAGCTAGAAGAATAAGTTTCATCATAGAAGTGAGAAAATGCAGAAGCAAAGAAAAGCAGTCAAATAGGACAAAACAGTAATAGTTTAGTCATTAAGCATAGTCAAGGAACTTTAGCTCCTTCTCAAGGGCTATAGATAATATTTTGAGCCATATCCTGAGCTGTCTTGTAGATACTGAAACTCCCACCAAGTGGAACAGGTTAACTGTATGATGACCAGAGTGGAGCCATGACAGAAGCTCCCACAGTTGTGAGCATTGGCCTTAAGGAAATGGGAATAATACAACCCTGGAACTTAAAATCAACTGTGTTTAAAACAATCAAGATGATGTTGGTCAGACCACTGGTAACCAATTTCAAGATTACTATTAGAGCTGACTGCTGTTTCTACATGTAGCCCCATTCTTCTGCCTATACACTCTATTGCCCCATGATTGTCAAGGGGGGAGTTGCGCTTTGGACAGGAGTCTGCCCTCCCCCATGGCCCCAGTCACTGGCATCCAAAATATAGCAAATTTTCCTTTCCATCAACCTTGCCTCTTTATTGGCTTTTGAGCAGTGAGGATCTGGACCCCACTTTCAGTTACAGTTTGATGAATTCTGACTCCAATTATATCTTAATATGATCCATTTTAAGATATAATTGGAGTCAGAATTCATCAAACTGCAAGGAGATCCAACCAGTCCATTCTGAAGGAGATCAGCCCTGGGATTTCTTTGGCAGGAATGATGCTAAAGCTGAAACTCCAGTACTTTGGCCACCTCATGTGAAGAGTTGACTCATTGGAAAAGACTCTGATGCTGGGAGGGATTGGGGGCAAGAGGAGAAGGGGACGACAGAGGAGGAGATGGCTGGATGGCATCACTGACTCGATGGACGTGAGTCTGAGTGAACTCCGGGAGTTGGTGATGGACAGGGAGGCCTGGCGTGCTGCGATTCATGGGGTCGAAAAGAGTGGGACATGACTGAGCGACTGATCTGAATCTGATCTGAATATGATCCAAATTACAATGTTCTCCTATCTATCTGACTTTTATCGTATCAGAAGGAATAAATTCTCATCACAAAACTGCTTTTTTATTTAAAAAATTAAATCTGTGGAAGAAGGCATTTAAATTATAACTGATATTAAGGAATTAAGTAACTAAGAAGGTTTTGATTCCAAGAAAAGACTGATTTAGTAAGCTTCAAGACAGTTCAAGAGCAAATAGTCAAACAAAAGCACAGAGTGAAAAATAGACAAGACAGAGCTAAAAGATAAGTGGGAAGTGATGAAGAGTGGACTAGAGAGAAGGTGGGGAGGAATTGATATCACAAGTGAAAATATACGCAAGCATGTTCCAAATGGATGAAATACATCAACCCACAGATGTAAGTAACTCAACGTCCTTTGAGCAAAAAATAAAACAAAACAAAAACAAAAACACAGGGGAAAGAATGAGATACACTATGGTCTCAACGCCAAAGTTAATGTAAAAAGGTTTTAGACATTTTAGAGAATACAGAGGCTAATTGGTGATGCCTAGACATAAATAAAAACTAAGATAGATAGCAATACAGAACCTTTTTATTTTAGAAAATATTTTAATTTCTCTCTCTCTCTCTCTCTTTTTGGCTGTACTGGGTCTTCACACGGGCTTACCTCCAGGGGCAGCATGTGGGCTTCTCTTGCTGCACTCCATGGGCTTCTTGTTGCAGTGCAATGGGCTTCTCTTGTTACAGATCATGAGCTCTAGAGTGCAAGAGCAGTAGCTGCAGCCCAGAGGCTTAGTTGACCTGTGGTATATGGGATCTTAGTTCCCTGACCAGGGATCTAACCTGTGTTGGAGGGTGGATTCCTTTTCTTATATAATTTTATTTATTTATTTCTGGTTATGCTGGATCTTCATTGCTGTGTGGGTTTTTCTCTAGATGCAGCGAATGGGGGCTACTCTCTAGTTGCGGTGCTTGGGCTTCTCACTGCAGTAGCTTCTCGTTTTGGAGCATAGGCTCTACAGCACAGGCTCAATAGATGTGGTGCACTGGCTTAGTTGCTCTGAGGCACGTAGGATCTTCCTAGATCATGGATCAAACCCATATCTCCTGCACTGGCAGGAGGATTCTTTACCATTGAGCCACCAGGGAAGTCCCGGGAAAATGGATTCTTAACCAGTGGACCACCAGGGAAGTCCCGAGAACCTTTTTAAAATGCTAAAATAAATCTCATGTCAAGACAAAATTCTATACCTAGCATCAAAATGGTCCAAAATAAAGATGTCTGAAAAACTTAAAGTGAAGCATTTATTGTTAGTAGCCTTGAATTAGACAAAATACTAGACAGTGTTATTAAGTCCAAAGGACAATAATTCCAAATTAAACACTAGGGATGCAGGAAAGAATAGAGTCAACAAAAGAGAATTTAAAATAAATATCAATGAATTTTGGCTTATAAACAGTTCAAGAAATATGTCATGGAGATTAAAATATATGTAGAATTAAAATGCATGACAGCAGTAATAGAAAAGCCAGGAAAGTTAAAATGAAATTGAAAGTATTCTAAGATTTTAGCTTTGAGAAAAGTGGTAAAAATGATTATCTGTATTTGTTGTTTAGTCACTAAATTTTGTCCAACTCTTTTGTGACCTTAGGGACTGTAGCCCACCAGGTTCCTCTGTTCATGGGATTCTTCAGGCAAGAATACTGGAGTAGGTTGCCCTGCCCTCCTCCAGGGGATCTTCCTGACTTAAGATTGAACCAACATCTCCTGCAACTCCTGCATTGCAGGCAGATTCTTTACCACTGAGCCATGGGGGAAGCCGAAACATATATAGTACTGTATGTCAATGGTGTGTCAATGATATCTCATGAAATCAGAAAAAAATTTTTATGAAAAAAATTAAAAGTACAAAAAAGTATAAATCAAAGAGGACAAACAACTGTATTTTTCTTCAGAATTATTTTATTGAATCATAAATGTACACCTGCTTTATAACTACACTCTAAAATTTAAGGAACAATGTTATGCCTCATTACAACATACTCCTGGCTAACAGCTTTTCAATATCTGAGAAAAATCTTGCAAAAGTTTTCACATGATCAAAATAAGGATGCTTCTACACTCTGACAAAGACCACTAGAAAAAAATAATTAAGCTAAGAAACGGTCTCAAAGGCATTTTCTATATAGTTTTTCCTCTGCAGGCAGGTGATGTTCTTAAATAATCCACTCCACTCACCAATGGCTCTCTGCAGCTGCTCTGGTGTCTTCTGCCACATCACTGCATGTTTACTCATGACTGAGACAATTCACCCGAAGCTGTCCTGTTACCTCTGGGCTCTCATCCTCTGCTATTTAGACAGTGAGTGAAAGTTGCTCAGTCATGTCTGACTCTTTTCGACCCCATGGACTATACAGTCCACGGAATTCTCCAGGCCAGAATACTGGAGTGGGTAGCCTTTCCCTTCTCCAGGGGATCTCCCCAACGCAGGGATTGAACCCAGGTCTCCCGAATTGCAGGCGGATTCTTTACCAGCTGAGCCACAAGGGAAGCCCATGGCAAATAGGAAGAAGCTCAATATGAGCTTTGCCCTCTCAACCTCCACTTCCTCCACTGCCTTCTGGACCAGAGTTTCAGTCTGTAAGTTTTCCCTACTGCTGGCAGTAGTTCCTCAGACTTTCTTCTGTGGTTTCAGACTCAGTTGCTTCAGTTCAATTCCCCATAGCTGAAGGAGATGAGAAAGATCTCAGCAAAGAACGCAGGTCTCAACTGTCCTGGCTCTGGTGAGAACCTAAGGTGCTCCAGGAAAGTACCTCCAGGAGCATCTCCACGAAGACTCAGCAATGCTGCTATGGCCTCTCAGCTCCTGTCTCCCTTGAAGCAATCCTGAGTGATTTTCTACCTTCCTGCAAAACATATCAGTTGAAGAGAGTGACCTTTCCAGAATCAGTCATCAAAATTAATATTCTATTTTCTCTATTAGTTTTCAAATTGTGAATTGTATATGTGTTATCATCTCTTCCTTTTATGTTGATTTTCTCACCTAGTTGAATACCCAATGAAGGGAAGAGTAATGTGGACTTTAATGGTTCACACTGACATTCTTCATACTTATTTATTCACTTTGCTTTTAGAAGGGGATCAGATATATTTTGTTGAAAGAAAGTATTCAATCTCCAAAAACACTTTCTAAAGTTTTCTCTGAAAGTCACTCAACCTCAGTTATACCATGATACCACCTTTTTGGCGGGAGACTGCAGTCAACGGTCACTATGATTTTAACATTCTTTCTCTCTTAATCCATTTAAGACTCTAACCATAATAATCTACTTAAAATGTAAACCTAATCAGTGCACCCTTTCTTTTACAGCCCATCACTTCTGTCTTCAGAGGACGTTTTTGGAGGGAGAAAATAAAAATATTTTAATCCTCTTGTCCTGCCATAATTATTAACACAATCCCTTTCAACACCCAGTATTTCCCAGTTTGGAAAGAAAATCATGTGATCCTTATGTTTACAGAGTTTACACCTATTACATGCCAAGCTGTGGACTAAGACCCATGGTTCAAAATGTCACTGAACAAAGTCTTGCCCCAATGTATTTGAATCTTCATGACAGAAAAGATGTTTTTTTACTCTATTCCTAGGTTTATTTACCTCTACACAACAAAGATCCACCACAACATCATCTAAAATGCCAGGAAGTTACAAAACCCAAAAGAGAAAATAAATAGTACTGACTGTACAATAAAAGCCAAAAAAGCAATGTACACATTGCCAGGGTAGCCTGCAGGGCCATGAACAGCAACACAACTGCCCCCGGTAGGGGTGGTTCTGTGATGACCTGGCAGATCTGGCTCGCAACTTGCCAATTTCAGAGAAAGGGAGTGGAGTGTGTGCGTGTGTGTGTGTGTGTGTGTGTGTGTGTGTGTGTGTGTGTGTGTATACACGTGAAAAGAACTATTTGGGGCAGATAACATGGGGCATTTGTCCCTAGAGGTCAGAAGAGGACCCTAGCAGGGGAGCAGGGCTAGGATAACAGGAATGGCATCACGACAGGACCAGGCCACCAGATCAGCCCAGCTCATTTGGGACATGGGAAAACGTGTTCCCAGG
This sequence comes from Bos indicus x Bos taurus, assembly GCF_003369695.1. Lineage (NCBI taxonomy): Eukaryota > Metazoa > Chordata > Mammalia > Artiodactyla > Bovidae > Bos > Bos indicus x Bos taurus. Next base: position 93,239,841 of record NC_040082.1, on the reverse strand, counting down.
CCGGGGATGTCCCTCCACCTGGAGCCCCCTGGCTCATCCCTGCTGCTTTGCTAGCTACATGACTCCCAGGAACTATAGAAACTTGGAAGTTTTCCAGCCAGAACACTAGAGGGCACCTTTCCAAGCACAACCGCAAACCAGCAACACCCCTGCAGCCAGAGCTCTGCTGCTCGAGGACACGTGTCAACTGCTGCCCTCACCTTCGGCAGGAGACGGAGCTGAAGCCGCTCCAGTGGCGGCGGCGGCGGCGGGGGGATCGGGGTCGCTGGCGCTTGGGGGACCTGCCCCAAGGGGAACGCGACCTGCTCCTCCTCAGCCTGTGCCACGTGGAGGGGGCGGTGGCAGCATTCTCCGGGGAGGGCTCAGTCGTCTGGGGGTGACTGGGGCCAGGGGGCCAGCATGGCTGTGGCCGTGATCTGCTGGGCGTCGATTGCTCTCCCTCCATGTGCTTGAGCGCCTTCGCAGCCTCTTCCGGATTCTTGAACTCCACGTAGGCGTGGCCTTGAGACGGATGCGCGCGCATCCTTTCTCTGGGCAGGTCGATCGCTCTAACTCTCCCGAAGGTGGAGAATATCTCCCGAAGGTGGAGAGTATTTCCCAGATGTGCTCCCTGGTCACCTTCCGGGTGAGCCTTGCTACGTGCACTTTGGTGGGCTTAGGGGCGGGGCTGCGCCGTCTCCTTTCCTTCTAGTCTTGTCCGGGTGGTTTGGGTTTGGAACCGGACCGCCGCCTGTGATCTCGGGGACACCAAGGCCTCGGAGAGCCGGGGGAGCTGCTGGAGCTGGAGCTGCGGGACCCACTGGAGCATCCCGAGCGGCCAGATGCTGAGGGCGAGCTGGAGCCGCGGCTGGAGCCCGCGCGGGACCGAGCCCCTGAGCTGCTGCTACCGCCCGAGGCCTTGAGCCGCTTCCGAGCTTTATCCCTGACGCGGTCCTTCTCGCCGGACTGCTGGGTGGCGCCTGTATCTTTACAGCGATCCACGGACTGCTCGCCAGAGCGCTCTTTGAGTGGGATGGGAGACGGAGTCATCTCGCCTCCGCGCTTCTCAGCTTCAGGAGAGAAAGGGGTTAATAGATTAAAGGCTGTTTCCTACAGTATTAGGTACGATAGAGTGCTGTGATCATCAATAAGGCCATCATAGAGGCAGAAAAAGAGGGAGATATAGAGGAAGAGAAGTAAGAAAGAAAAAAATATTAATGACAATTATTGATGATAAAGAGATTGGAGAAGGGCAAACTGATGACACATATGGATCAGGGAGCTGAATTTTAAAAAACATTCTATTGTTTGCTAAATGTTCCCAGAAATACAAGAGCCAGTGATGTACTAGATTATTTTAGCCCAACACCAAAGCAGGTTCCAGGTTGTTTTCAGTTCAGTTCAGTCGCTCAGTCGTGTCCGACTCTTTGCGACCCCGTGAATCGCAGCACGCCAGGTCTCCCTGTCCATCACCAACTCCCGGAGTTCACTGAGACTCACGTCCATCGAGTCAGTGATGCCATCCAGCCATCTCCTCCTCTGTCGTCCCCTTCTCCTCTTGCCTCCAATCCCTCCCAGCATCAGAGTCTTTTCCAATGAGTCAACTCTTCACATGAGGTGGCCAAAGTACTGGAGTTTCAGCTTTAGCATCATTCCTTCCAAAGAAATCCCAGGGCTGATCTCTTTCAGAATGGACTGGTTGGATCTCCTTGCAGTCCAAGGGACTCTCAAGAGTCTTCTCCAACACCACAGTTCAAAAGCATCAATTCTTCGGCGCTCAGCCTTCTTCACAGTCTAACTCTCACATCCATACATGACCACAGGAAAAACCATAGCCTTGACTAGACGGACCTTTCTTCGCAGTCCAGCTGTCACATCCATACATCCAGTTTTTTTAATGTTTTAGACAACATTAAATGTACAAAGAGGGCTTCCCTGGTGGCTCAGACGCTGAAGAATCTGTTGGCTATGCAGTAGACGTTGGGTGCATGCTAAGTTGCTTCAGTCGTGTCCGACTCTTTGTGACCCTATGGACTGTAACCCTCCAGGCTCCTCTGTCCATGGGATTCTCCAGGAGAGAATACTGGAGTGGTTTGCCATTCTTCCGCTTCAGGGGATCTTCCAGACCCAGGGATTGAACCGGAGTCTCTTCTGTCTCCTGCATTGGCAAACAGGTTCTTTCCCAGTACCGCCACCTGGGAAGCAGTAGACATTAAAGAAAGCTTTATAGAAACATTAAAATACACAAAGGGACTGGATTAAGTTGGAAGAGAAATGAGGTAAAGTTCAACGTCGCCTCAGAGGATATCTCAGGTAGAGAAATCAAAAAGTGAGAAAAAAGAAAAGACACTGTAAAATAACTTAAGTCACCTTGACCCTGGTGTGAGTGATATAGGCAAGTCACAGACAAAACCCTTACCACAAGTCCTAGCACCTCACCACTGTGTCACCCCCAGGGCCCATGGACGTCCAGTCTGTACTGTCTTCGTTACAGCTCAGGGCCACCACAGGGGAAACTAAACCACGAGAAGCAGACCCCGTGCTGCTGTATCAGGCAGATGGCTGGAACACTCTGTCTTCTTCCAGCTTAAAAATGGGATAGTCTGGGCTTTGTAGTGTCATTTAGTTCAGAACTGCCTTTCATGGGAGCACTGCCTCCTCAGCCCACATTATAGGCACTATTAATAGGAAGAGAAAGAAATCTGAAACCCAGTATGGCAGAGTCTGGGGTAGTGTCTATGCATTTCTGCCAAGGGGTCAACCCAGGCCTCTATCTGTAATAAGGACCCTCCTATCAAGTCTCAGAAAGCTTCTCCACCTCACCAGGCTTGACCAGTGGTTTTCAGCATGAGAAAATGAATCCTTGGACCATAAGCAGCAGCAGCGCCTGGGGAATTACTACTAGAAATGCAGAGTCTCAGGCCTTGCTCCCAGATGTGATGAAGCAGAGACTCTGGGATGGAGCAGCAGAGAGCTGAATTAAAAAAGAAGGAAGGAAGAAAGAAAATACCAGAAAAATAAACGACCCAATCAAAAAAATGGGCCAAAGAACTAAACAGACATTTCTCCAAAGAAGACATACAGATGGCCAGCAAACACATGAAAAGATGGTCAACATCACTCATTATCAGAGAAATGCAAATCAAAACCACAATGAGGTACCATGTCTCGCTGGTCAGAATGGCTGCCATCAAAAAGTCTACAAACAATAAATGCTGGAGAGGGTGTGGAGAAAAGGGAACTCTCTTACACTGTTGGTGGGAATGCAAACTAGTACAGCCACTGTGGAGAACAGTGTGGAGACTTCTTAAAAAAACTGGAACTAGAACTGCCATACGACCCAGAAATCCCACTGCTGGGCATACACACTGAGGAAACCAGAGTCAAAAGAGACACATGTACCCCAACATTCATTGCAGCACTGTTTACAATAGCTCAGATGTTGAAGCAACCTAGATATCCATTGGCAGACAAATGGATAAGGAAGTTGTGGTACATACACACAGTGGAATATTACTCAGCTATTAAAAAGAATGCATTTGAGTCAGTTCTAACAAGTGGATGAAACTGGAGCCTATTATACAGAGTGAAGTAAGTCAGAAAGAAAAACACCAATACAGGATATCAACGCATATATATGAAATTTAGAAAGATGGTAACGACAACGCTATGTGCATGACAGCAAAAGAGACAAAGATATAAGGAACAGAGTTCTGGATTCTGAGGGAGAAGGTGAGGGTGGGATGATTTGAGAGAATAACATTGAAAAGTGTATTGGAAAGAAAAGTGAAAGTGAAAGTGAAGTCGCTCAGTCGTGTCCGACTCTTTTCGACCCCATGGACTGTAGCCTACCAGGCTCCTCCCTCCATGGGATTCTCCAGGCAAGAGTACTGGAGTGGGTTGCTGTTTCCTTCTCCAGGAGATCTTCCCAACCCAGGGATCGAACCCAGGTCTCCTGCATTGCAGGCAGACGCTTTACCATCTGAGCCACCAGGGAAGACTCGAAAAGTGTATTACCATATGTGAAATAGATCACCAGTCCAAGTTCAATGCATGAAACAGGGCACTCAAAGCCAGTGCACTGGGACGACCCAGAGGGATGGAATGTGGAGGGAGGTGGAGGGGGGCGGGTTTGGGGCGGAGGGGACAGCATGGCTGATTCATGTCAATGTATGGCAAAACCCACAATATCGTAAAGTAATTAGCTCCAATTAAAGTAAACTGAAAAAAAAAAAAAAAGCCAAGAAACTTGTGGGTAAAACATTTTTCAGAGAGAAATATTTAAACAGAGCCTGGGCAAATACTACTTCTACTTCATAGTGATTTTGTTTAAAAAAATATGCCTTCTTACCCCAAGAAAACTTCATATGTACAGATATAAGAACCCTTGAATCTTTGTTAATACTAACACCACAGAAAAAAACTTTCAATAAGGTAACTTTTTGTCTTAAGGGCAACTGTTTGCTAAATTAAAGAGATTTTACATAGGACAAGGGTAGATAAATGGACACTCTCTTGCCATCAATATGGATTCCAAGCTCATCAGAAGAGGCCAGCTTGGAAATAGGTCTATGCAGTTTCCCCCAGTTCCAAGAGCTTTCCTCTGACTATGCCTGAGTTGCAGACAGCTTGTGACTCCCTGGAAAGTCTACTGACTTCTGCCTCTGCCTCTCCTTTTATAAGGGGAGAGAGTGGACAACACAATCTAGAGGACACGCTTTCTCTCCGATCCAAGGCATTGGAGAGATTCTGAAATCTATATCCATAAACACAAGATTCTGAGGCCATTAACATCATCAGATACTGTTGTAGATGAAAAAAAATACATTTGTGCCTGGGTAGGTATTTGCATCGTCTACCGATATTGTAATGTTTTCTTTCCCTCGGTTGGGATACATTCTACAAAAATAAGAATGGAAGTTGCTTTCTGCACTTCATAATAGCTTTAGAAGGACCAGGGCTCCAGGTCTTCTTTACAACTCACAAGCTCCCTTAGCAACAGAGTAGACCTTCCTTTCCCTGAAAGAACACTGTGCCTGAAATTTCCTTACTATACCTTGTAACAAACACCAATCTACCTAATTCACCAGAGCAGGTGCAGAGAGTCATTTTGTGAATCCATCAACTTATTTAAGAACATTACCTTACTGTGGGGGCTTCCCAGGTGACTCCAATGAATGAGGTGACTCATTCATCTACCAATACAGAGACTCGAGTTTGAGCCTTGGTTTAGGGAGATCCCCTGGTGTAGGAGATGGCAACTCAATCCAGTATTTTGCCTGGGAAATCCCATGGACACAGGAGCCTGGTGGGCTGTGGTCCACTGTTGTTGTTTAGTTGCTCAGCTGTGTGACCCCATGGACTGCAGCACGTCAGGCTTCTCTGTCCATCACCAACTCCCAACCTGCTCTAACTCATGTCCATCGAGTCGGTGATGCCATCCAACCATCTCATCCTCTGTCGCCCCCTTCTCCTCCTGCCTTCAATCTTTCCCAGCATCAGGGTCTTTTCTAAGGAGTCAGCTCTTCACATCAGATGGCCAAAGTACTGGAGCTTCAGCTTCAGCATCAGTCCTTCCAATGAATAGTCAGGATTGATCTCCTTCAGGATTGACTAATTTGATTTCTTTGCAGTTCAAGGGACTCTCAAGAATCTTCTCCAACACCACAGTTCAAAAGCATTAATTCTTCAGCATGCAGCCTTTTTTATGGTCCAGCTCTTACATCCATACATGACTATTGGGAAAAAACCATTGCTTTGACTATATGGACCTTTGTCTGCAAAGTAATGTCTCTGATTTTTAATATGCTGTCTAGGTTTGTCATAGCTTTTTTTCCCCAAGGTGCAGGTGTCTTTTAATTTCATGGCTACAGTCACCATCTGTAGTGATTTTGGAGCCCAAGAAAATAAACTCTCTCTGGTCCATAGGGTTGCAAAGAGTTGGACATGACTGAGCAGCTGAACACACGCACACACACACACACACACACACAAACACACACACACACCTACCTTACTGTGAAGGAAATATGGTATAAAAATGCCTTTTTAAAGGTTATTCACATAAAATATTGGCTACCAACTGAGTAAAAGAAAAACATTACATGTTCATAGAGATTGCAAATACCAGCCCTCCAAACGTATTGAGTTTTTTCATCTACAGTAGTATCTGACGGTGTCAGTAACCTCGAATTCTTGTGTTTGTGGGTACAGATTTAGGAATCTCTCCAATACCTTGGATTTGAGAGAGACCATGTCCTCTGGATTGGGTTGTCTAGTGATTGGGTTGTCTACTGATTTGGTTATCCACTCTCTTCCTCTATAAAAGGAGAGTCAGAGGCAGAAGTCAGTGGACTTTTCAGGGAGCCACAGCCTGAATGCATCTCAAGAGTGGTCAGAGGACAACTCCTGGAACTGGAGGAACCTGCATTGACCAGATTTCCAAGTTGGCCTCTTCTGGTGAGTGATGGCAAGAGAGTATCTGTCTGTCTACTTCTGTCTTTTGTAAAATCTTTCTGTGTGAGGTAGATGTAGTGTTTGCCTAGGCTCTGTTTAAATAGTTCTCTCTGAAAAAATGTTTTACCCACAAAGTATTTGGTCTTTTTCTCTTCAAAACTTCACTTCTCTGCTTCACATGCCATCAGTTTGACCTTTCCCAATCTCTTCATCATTAATACTTGTCATTAATATTTTTTCTTTCTTATTTCTCTTCCCCCATATCTCCATCTTTCTCTGTTACTGTGTTGTCCTTATTATCACAGCTCTTTACTGTACCTAACACTGTAGTAAACATTCTTTCTCTCATCAAGATTCAAATAAACTGGGGCAATGATTTTGTTAAGTGAAATTCTGAATCGTGGATTTTAGTCCACAACTTGGCATATAATAGATGCTCTGTAAGTGGGAGGATCAAGTGCTTTTTTCCTCCAAACTGTGGCATCTTAGATGTTGCTGCTGCTGCTAAGTCGCTTCAGTCGTGTCCGACTCTGTGCGACCCCATAGACGGCAGCCCACCAGGCTCCCCCGTCCCTGGGATTCTCCAGGCAAGAACACTGGAGTGGGTTGCCATTTCCTTCTCCAATGCATGAAAGTGAAAGTGAAGTCGCTCAGTCATGTCTGACTCTTAGCGACCCCATGGACTGCAGCCCACCAGGCTCCTCCGCCCATGGGATTTTCCAGGCAAGAGTACTGGAGTGGGGTGCCATTGCCTTCTCCGCTTAGATGTTGAGAGGGGTAATATTAATAATTATGGCGGGACTACAGAAATGAAATGATATTTGTATTTTCTCCTTTAAATATATCTTCTGAGGAAAGAAGTGTTAGGTGTAAAAGAAAGGATACCCTGATTAGGTTTACATTTTAAGTAGATTATGGTGATCAGATTCTTACATGGATTAACAGAGAAAGGAGTTGAAATCCTACTGAAAGTTGATTGATAACAATAAAGGTGATATCATTGTATAACTGAAGTTGATTTTTTGAGAAAACTTCAGAGAGTGTTTTTGGGAGTTTGAATAGTTTCTTTCAAAAAAATATATTCGAGCTCCTTCTAAAAGCAAAGTGACTAAGTGAGCATGCCATTGTAAACCACTGAGTATCAAATTTAATGAGAAAATCAACACAAAATGAAGAGCTGATAAAACATGCATTTCAAAATTGGAAACTAATAGAGAAAATGCATTGTTAATTTGATGACTGGGTCTGGAAAGGTCACTCTTGGAAATGGTGTTTTGCAGGAAGGCGGAAACGTGCCTAGAGGCCATAGCAGCATCGCTGGGTCCCTGTGGAGGTGCTCCTAGAGGCATTTTCCTGGGGTAGCTGAGTTTCCCACTGCAGAGCCAGGACATGTCTGGTCTGCATTCATCCCTGAGACCTCTCTCATCTCCCTCAGCTATGGGAAATCAGGCTGAAGCAACCGAGTCTGTGATGGAGAAAACCTGGAAATCTGTTCCTATGAGAAGGCAACAGAAAGAGGCCGAACAAATCCGTAAACTTTTCATTGGCGGCTTGAGCTTTCAAACCACAGAAGAAAGTCTGAGGAAGTACTACCAGCAGTGGGGAGAACTCACAGACTGTGTGGTCCTGAGGGACTTTGCCAGTCAACGATCAAGAGGATGTGGTTTTGTCACCTTTTCATCCGTGACCGAGGTGGATGCTGCCATGGCGGCCAGACCCCATTCCATTGACGGCAGAGTGCTTGAACCCAGACGTGCCATCCCAAGAGAGGCATCTGGACAGCGGGGGGCTCACTGGACCCTGAAGAAGCTGTTCGTTGGTGGAATTAAGGAAGATACCGAGGAGCATCATCTTAGAGAGTACTTTGAGAAATATGGAAAAATCGATGCCATTGAGATCATTACTGATAGGCAGTCAGGCAGGAAAAGAGGCTTTGGATTTGTGACTTTTGATGACTATGATCCTGTGGATAAGATAGTGTTGCAGAAATACCATGCCATCAATGGTCATCATGCAGAAGTCAGGAAGGCTTTGTCAATATGGGAAATGCAGCAAGTCCAAGGTTCTAGAAGTAGAAAAAGAGACCCTTTTGATTTTAGTGTTTCTTCTAGTTGGGGTGGGAATTTTGGACGAGGGCCAGGAACTAAATTTAGAGGAGAAGCTGATGGATATGGAAATGGCCCCAGGTCTAGGGATAGCTGTCAAGGGTATGGAGGAGGACCTGGAGGTGGGAATTTTGGAGGTTACCCTGGTTATGGAGGAGGAGGTGGAGAATATGCTGGTCGAGGTCCTGGGTATGGCAACCAGTGGGAATTCTCTGGAGGTGGTTATGGCAATAATTTTGGAAATTACGACCAGCAACCTTCTAACTATGGTCCAATGAGAAATGGAAACTTCGGCGTTGGCAGGAACAAGGCGGCCCCATATGGTGGAGGCAATTATGGCCCAGGAGGCAGTGGCGGAAGTCGGGGTTATGGAGGCAGAAGTGGATATTGAGCTTCTTCCTGTTTGCCCTGGGCTTAACTGTCTAAATAGCAGAGGATGAGAGCCCAGATAAACAGTTTCAGGTTTTTGAATTAAGGACATTAAGGAAACTCTTATCTCAGTCATGAATAAATAGTGATGTGGCAGAAGACAACAGAACAGGTCCAGAGAGCCATTCTGTTGGTGGGTTGGAAGGCTGTATAAAAAGACACTTGTGAATTTTATGCAAGTGAATTTGAAAACTTTGATGAAATATATATATATATATATTTTTTTTTTTTTTAGTAAAAGACAAGTTACTTGTCCTCTTCCTGGAGGGGTCAAAGAAAATAATTCTATATCATATAATGAAATTATATTTAGACTTAGAAGGCTTTCTACCAAGAAGAAAATGCCTTGGAGACAGTTTCTCAGCTTCTTCCTGTTTCTTTGTTGTCGTGGTCTTTGTGAGATTGTAGAAGCATTCCTTCTTTGATAACATTAAATTTGCAAGTTTCAGGTGACATGTGAAAACTTTTTAAAGATTTTACTCAAGTTTTGAAAAGCTATTAGCTAGGAGTATGTTGTAATAAGAAATAATGTTATTCATTAAATTTTAGAGTATAGAGGTATGAAGCAGTTGTAGATTTTTATTTAATAAAATAATTCTAAAAGAAAAACAATTGTAGTTTGTCTGCTTTCATTTATAGCTTTTTGTACTTTAAATTTTTATCTTTGTAATATTTTTTATACTTTCAAGAGATATGGATGTACAGTACTATATATTTTGAAAGTGTGTAGCATAATGATATGACATCTATATCATGCAGTGATTACCACAATAATATTTAACATCCATCATCTCAAATAGTATTAAAAAGATAAAGAAAAAAAAAAGATTTTTGTGTGTGCAATGAGAATTCTTAAGATTACTCTCTAAACATCTTTCCTAGATATCAACAGCAGTGCTAACTGTACTGACCACAAGTCCATGCTCTGTAAGCACAGTGAGACCACATAATACCAAAATGTGGGAGTTTGTAGCAGGGAAAGATTGATTGCAGAGGCAAGCAAGGAGATGGGTGGCTCATGCCTTAAAACCCTCCAAACTCTGTGAAAGCTTTCAGCAAAGCCCTTTTCCAGGCAAGGTGACAGAGGGGCATGGTAAGTTGTTGCAAACTTCTTGTTGTCAGATCTTAACATCAGGGTCACATTCAGGTAATGATTTTCTTGTAAAGTGCAAGTGTTAGTCACTCAGTCGTGTCTGACTCTTTTCGACCCCATGGACTGTAGCCTACCAGGCTCCTCTATCCATGGAATTCTCCAGGTAAGAATACTGGAGTGGGTAGCCATTCCCTTCTCCAGGGGTTCTTGTAAATCTCCATCAAACAAATGTTATTCTCTGTTCTGACAAGAAAGGATAAGGTCCCAAGTCACAGCTTTCACCCTCTGAGGTCATGACCTGCCTAAGAGGTGGGGTTCCCTGCAGGGGCCTGTTACCCTGCCCAAGAACCTTTGTCCAGTACCCAGTCTGGATCCTCCCACCAGTACCCAGGCCAGGATGAAGAGGAAGATCTCTGCTACCAGCTTCCTCAGGGCCAAGTCCCCAGACTGCTGCCCAGCCATCATACTGAAGGAGCCAGTCACCCAGGACCCAGCTGGCCCTCAGGTTCCTTGGTCCTCCCACACAGTAGGGGCCATGTTCCTTGGCCTGCAACCCATGCAGACTGCTTTTGCAGTAGGTCACAGAGGCCATGGGGATGGGGAGAGGTCCCCCTCCAGCTCAAGACTGTATTAGAGCCCGCTGAGTGCAGCCCTTAGCCTGGAGCTGCTCAGATCAGATCAGATCAGATCAGTCATTCAGTCGTGTCTGACTCTTTGCGACCCCATGAATCACAGCACGCCAGGCCTCCCTGTCCCTCATCAACTCCCGGAGTTCACTCAGACTCACGTGCATTGAGTCGGTGATGCCATCCAGCCATCTCATCCTCTGTCGTCCCCTTCTCCTCCTGCCCCCAATCCCTCCCAGCATCAGTCTTTTCCAATGAGTCAGCTCTTCGCATGAGGTGGCCAAAGTGCCATTATTTGCCCCACCCTGTTACCAAGCAACGGTTAAGGTGGGGCCATTAGTGGTTCTGCTCAGTCATTGGTTGGCGCCACGGTGGGCCCTTCCCCCAAGCAAACGGATGTCAATGGGTGACTCTTACTTGGCTCATTCAACCAAGGGTTGGTGGAGTGGTGTTCATGAGGTGGAGAGTGAGGTAACAGGCAGAGCTTGGCCTTCTCCCAGGGGCACTCCAGCTCACCCAGCCTATGGCCAGCTGGTGAGCTGGGAGCGGGGGAGAGGGGGCGGTGGTGCCCAGGGATCAGGCTGGGGACTGTGTCCTGCAGAGCTCTAGAGCCCTCAGCAAGGCCTCCCACTGACCTTGGCCCAGGCCTTGAGGTAGTGGTGAACCTCTCCCCCATCCTTGTCTCTGTGACCCGCACCATTTGGGTGGCCTGAGGAGCCTGAGGATTAGGAGTTACCCCACATCTGAGGTCAGGGGCAGCGGCCAAGAGTGCCAGGCTGCAACCGTGCAGGAACAGCTGAGAAGAGCTACCCAAGTCCGAGGTCAGGGGCGGCAGCTGAGAGGAGCTACCCCACGTCCGAGGCCAGGGTCCGTGGCCGGGAGGACCAACCCCACGTCCAAGGTAGCTGCGCAGGCGCAGGAGGGCCTAGAGGAGCTATCCCACGTTGAAGGTCAGGAAGGGCGGTGGTGAGGAGATGCTCCTCTTCCAAGGTAAGGAGCAGTGGCTGCGGTTTGCTGGAGCAGCCCTGAAGAGATACCCTACGCCCAAGGTAAGAGAAACCCAAGTAAGATGGTAAGTGTTGCAAGAGAGCATGAGGGCAGACACACTGAAACCATACTAACAGAAAACTAGTCAATCTAATCACACTAGGACCACAGCCAGCCTTGTCTAACTCAATGAAACTAAGCCATGCCCGTGGGGCAACCCAAGATGGGCGGGTCATGGCGGAGAGATCTGACAGAATGTGGTCCACTGGAGAAGGGAATGGCAAACCACTTCAGTATTCTTGCCTTGAGAACCCCATGAACAGTATGAAAAGGCAAAATGATAGGATACTGAAAGAGGAACTCCCCAGGTCAGTAGGTGCCCAGTATGCTACTGGAGATCAGTGGAGAAATAACTCCAGAAAGAATGAAGGGATGGAGCCAAAGCAAAAACAATACCCAGCTGTGGATGTGACTGGTGATAGAAGCAAGGTCCGATGCTATAAAGAGCAATATTGCATAGGAACCTGGAATGTCAGGTCCATGAATCAAGGCAAATTGGAAGTGGTCAAACAGGAGATGGCAAGAGTGAACATTGACATTCTAGGAATCAGGACGAACTAAAATGGACTGCAATGAGTGAATTTAACTCAGATGACCATTATCTCTACTACTGCAGGCAGGAATCCCTCAAAAGAAATGGAGTAGCCATCATGGTCAACAAAAGAGTCCGAAATGCAGTACTTGGATGCAATCTTAAAAACGACAGAATGATCTCTGTTCGTTTCCAAGGCAAACCATTCAATATCACAGTAATCCAAGTCTATGCCCCAACCAGTAACTCTGAAGAAGCTGAAGTTGAATGGTTCTATGAAGACCTACAAGACCTTTTAGAACTAATACCCAAAAAAGATGTCCTTTTCATTATAGGGGACTGGAATGCAAAAGTAGGAAGTCAAGAAACACCTGGAGTAACAGGCAAATTTGACCTTGGAATATGCAATGAAGCAGGGCAAAGACTAATAGAGTTTTGCCAAGAAAATGCACTGGTCATAACAAACACCCTCTTCCAACAACACAAGAGAAGACTCTACACATGGACATCACCAGATGGTCAACACTGAAATCAGATTGATTATATTCTTTGCAGCCAAAGGTGGAGAAGCTCTATACAGTCAACAAAAACAAGACCAAGAGCTGACTGGCTCAGATCATGAACTCCTTATTACCAAATTCAGACTTAAACTGAAGAAAGTAGGGAAAACCACTAGACCATTCAGGTATGACCTAAATCAAATCCCTTATGATTATACAGTTGAAGTGAGAAATAGGTTTAAGGGCCTAGATCTGATAGATAGAGTGCCTGATGAACTATGGACTGAGGTTCGTGACATTGTACAGGAGACAGGAATCAAGACCATCCCCATGGAAAAGAAATGCAAAAAAGCAAAATGGCTGTCTGGGGGAGGCCTTGCAAATAGCTGTGAAAAGAAAAGAAGTGAAAAGCAAAGGAGAAAAGGAAAGATATAAGCATCTGAATGCAGAGTTCCAAAGAATAGCAAGAAGAGATATGAAAGCTTTCCTCAGCAATCAATGCAAAGAAATAGAGGAAAACAACAGAATGGAAAAGACTAGAGATCTCTTCAAGAAAATTAGAGATACCAAGGGAATATTTCATGCAAAGATGGGCTTGATAAAGGACAGAAATGGTATGGACCTATCAGAAGCAGAAGACATTAAGAAAAGGTGGCAAGAATACACAGAAGAACTGTACAAAAAAGATCTTCAAGTCCAAGATAATCACGATGCTGTGATCACTGACCTAGAGCCAGATATCCTGGAATGTGAAGTCAAGTGGGCCTTAGAAAGCATCACTATGAACAAAGCTAGTGGAGGTGATGGAATTCCAGTTGAGCTCTTTCAAATCCTGAAAGATGATGCTGTGAAAGTGCTGCACTCAATATGCCAGCAAATTTGGAAAACTCAGCAGTGGCCACAGGACTGGAAAAGGTCAGTCTTCATTCCAATCGCAAAGAAAGGCAATGCCCAAGAATGCTCAAACTACCGCACAATTGCACTCATCTCACACGCTAGTAAAGTAATGCTCAAAATTCTCCAAGCCAGGCTTCAGCAATATGTGAACTGTGAACTTCCAGATGTTCAAGCTGATTTTAGAAAAGGCAGAGGAACCAGAGATCAAATTGCCAACATCCGCTGGATCATGGAAAAAGCAAGAGAATTCCAGAAAAACATCTATTTCTGCTATTGACTATGCCAAAGCCTTTGACTGTGTGGATCACAATAAACTGTGGAACATTCTGAAAGAGATGGGAATACCAGACCACCTGATCTGCCTCTTGAGAAATCTGTATGCAGGTCAGGAAGCAACAGTTAGAACTGGACATGGAACAACAGACTGGTTCCTAATAGGAAAAGAAGGACGTCAAGACTGTATATTGTCACCCTGCTTATTTAACTTCTATGCAGAGTACATCATGAGAAACGCTGGACTGGAAGAAGCACAAGCTGGAATCAAGATTGCCGGGAGAAATATCAATAACCTCAGATATGCAGATGACACCACCCTTATGGTAGAAAGTGAAGAGGAACTAAAAAGCCTCTTGATGAAGGTGAAAGAGGAGAATCAAAAAGTTGTCTTTAATCTCAACATTCAGAAAAGGAAGATCATGGCATCCGGTCCCATCACTTCATGAGAAATAGATGGGGAAACAGTGGAAACAGTATCAGACTTTATTTTTTTTGGGCTCCAAAATCACTGCAGATGGTGACTGCAGCCATGAAATTAAAAGATGCTTACTCCTTGGAAGGAAAGTTATGACCAACCTAGATAGCATACTCAAAAGCAGAGACATTAGTTTGCCAACAAAGGTCCGTCTAGTCAAGGCTATGGTTTTTCCTGTGGTCATGTATGGATGTGAGAGTTGGACTGTGAAGAAGGCTGAGTGCCGAAGAATTGATGCTTTTGAACTGTGGTGTTGGAGAAGACTCCTGAGAGTCCCTTGGACTGCAAGGAGATCCAACCAGTCCATTCAAAGGAGATCAACCCTGGGATTTCTTTGGAAGGAATGATGTTAAAGCTGAAACGCCAGTACTTTGGCCACCTCATGCGAAGGATTGACTTATTGGAAAAGACTCTGATGCTGGGAGGGGTTGGGGGCAAGAGGAGAAGGGGATGACAGAGGATGAGATGGCTGGATGGCACCACTGACTCGATGGACATGAGTCTGAGTGAACTCCGGGAGTTGGTGATGGACAGGGAGGCCTGGCGTGCTGCGATTCATGGGGTCGAAAAGAGAGACACGACTGAGCGACTAAACTGAACTGAGATATACAGATATTTCTTACAAGGTACAGGAAAGACATTTTGGGCACTGTGTTCTTCCAGAAACAGGAAGTAGTAGGAGGAGATACAACAAAGAATGCTCTGAAAAGTTCTTAGTTATGAGATACCTTTTACTAGGATAGAGGAGAGGCTGGAAAAATAGAGGCTGTGCATATTTAATAATGGAAGAAATGGTTAGATTCAATAGCTTTTGCTCTTAGTCTGAGGCAGAAAACCTATGGGTTGCCATTAGTCTGAGAGAAAACCTATGTGTGAGTCTTGATGACAATGCAGTTCTACACAAACATTCTGAAAAAGAGAGCAGAATCCACTGATAAATAGAGGTAAAGCAATTTTGGTTGCTTTTTGATATCTGAACGAACATTTGATATAATAGTAAATTTGATGTAATGCACTCAGATATTATAAATTATATATAATATTTAAACATTTTGTTGTTCAAAATTCTAAAAATGTGATAGAGACTCATGAGATAAAACCCAAGAATGTTTATTTCCCTTGGAACTCAACTTATTCTTTAAACTTTTCAAAGAGTTTTTATCAGTTCTTATAAGAACAATGTAGTACTTTGGGGCAAAGATACAGCCTAGGAGCCCAGCACTGGAGGCCAAGATGGAGACGATCTCCACGGCCACCATGACCTTGCCCTTGGTGCTGTGGCAGATAGGGAGGAAGGTGACCCAGACACTGAGGAGCACCAGCCTGCTGAAGGTCAGGAACTTGGCTTCACTGAAGGTGTCAGGCAGGTTCCTGGCCAGGAAAGCCAAGGAGAAGGTCCCCAGGGCTAAGGAGCCCAGGTAGCCCAGGACACAGTAGAAGGCAGTGACCGAGCCCTTGTTGCACACGATGAGGAGCTCCTTGGGCTCAGAATGAGTGTCCATCTCAAGGAAAGGGGGAGAGGCTCCCAGCCAGACTCCACAGATGATCACCTGGATCATGGAGTACATGGGAAAGACATAGCAGGTCCTGTTAAGAGCAATCGCCTCATGGTTCTTCCTGGTTTCCTGGCCTTGAATGCCAAGATCACAGGGACGATTTTGGCCAAAACAGTGACCACAGCCACAGTGAACACAGCTCCAAATGTGGTCTGTTGGAGGATGGAGGTGGCTGTGTGGGGACAACTGATAAAGAGTAAGGAGCAGAGGAAGCACGGGAGGAGGGAGATGAACAAGTCGGTGACATCCCCAGAGAATCATCAAATTCAGGATGGTCAAGTCCTTGGGGAGGGAGGCAGTGATTTCTCTCGCTGTTTGGATACTCTTAGGCTGGGTGCTGGATACAGACCATTAGGCTGCTCTGCATCTGGGGAAAAAGCAAAGACTCAGTGTTTCAGTTTCAGAAATTCTTCATTTTTGGCCTGTTTTTAACATGATCACCTTTGTTGTCACTGTGTAGACAGACTGCCTGTGATGTAATACTCAGATACAAGATTAAGATTCTGTATTCATAACACAGGAAGAAGGCATTTAGCTACAGGTAAGACAAGACACAGTCAGCCTGGAGCCTGAATCTTCAGCATATGGTGGGTCTAGGCTGGCTCAGTGATGTCACCAAGGATGTGGATTCTTAATCTGTGAATTTATTTCCCCAGGTATCCATTCTCTCTTCTTAGAGCCAAAAACTGTTCCTGGCCTCTCTCTCTCTCTCTCTCTCTCTGTCCTTTCAGATACAAGCTTGGTACCCACAAACACATGTATGTTTTATTATGGGTTCTCAAGTCCCATGTCCTTTATTTCTCTCTTGTTTTAAACACTACTTTGATGTTGTAAACCCTTCAGTAAGTTCCTGAGCAAGAGAAGTCTATTTTAAAGTTAGCTTATTCATCAGTTCAATTCAGTTCAGTCACTCAGTTGTGTCCGACTCTTTGCGACCCCATGAATCACAGCACGCCAGGTCTCCCTGTCCATCACCAACTCCCGGAGTTCACTGAGACTCACATCCATCAAGTCAGTGATGCCATCCATCCATCTCATCCTCTGTCGTCCCCTTCTCCTCCTGCCCCCAATCCCTCCCAGCATCAGAGTCTTTTCCAATAAGTCAACCCTTCGCATGAGGTGGCCAAAGTACTGGAGTTTCAGCTTTAACATCATCCCTTCCAAAGAAATCCCAGGGTTGATCTCCTTCAGAACGGACTGGTTGGATCTCCTTACAGTCCAAGGGACTCTCAAGAGTCTTCTCCAACACCACAGTTCAAAAGCATCAATTCTTCGGCGCTCAGCCTTCTTCACAGTCTAACTCTCACATCCATACATGACCACAGGAAAAACCATAGCCTTGACTAGACAGACCTTTGTTGGCAAAGTGATGTCTCTGCTTTTGAATATGCTATCTAGGTTGGTCATAACTTTTCTTCCAAGGAGTAAGCATCTTTTAATTTCATGGCTACAGTCACATCTGCAGTGATTTTGGAGCCCAAAAAATAAAGTCTGACACTGTTTCCACTGTTTCCCCATCTATTTCCTATGAAGTGATGGGAACAGATGCCATGATCTTCATTTTCTGAATGTTGAGCTTTAAGTCAACTTTTTGACTCTCCTCTTTCACTTTCATCAAGAGGCTTTTTAGTTCCTCTTCACTTTCTGCCATAAGGGTGGTGTCATCTGCATATCTGAGGTTATTGATATTTCTCCTGGCAATCTTGATTCCAGCTTATGCTTCTTCCAGCCAGCGTTTCTCATGATGTACTCTGCATAGAAGTTAAATAAGCAGGGTGACAGTATACAGCCTTGATGTCCTCCTTTTCCTATTAGGAACCAGTCTGTTGTTCCATGTCCAGTTCTAACTGTTGCTTCCTGACCTGCATAGAGGTTTCTCAAGAGGCAGATCAGGTGGTCTGGTATTCCCATCTCTTTCAGAATTTTCCACAGTTTATTGTGATCCACACAGTCAAAGGCTTTGGCATAGTCAGTAAAGCAGAAATAGATGTTTTCCTGGAATTCTCTTGCTTTTTTGATGATCCAGCGGATGTTGGCAATTTGTTCTCTGGTTCTTCTGCCTTTTCTAAAACCAGTTTGAACATCAGGAAGTTCACGGTTCACATATTGGTGAAGCCTGGCTTCAAGAATTTTGAGCATTACTTTACTAACGTGTGAGATGAGTGCAATTGTGTGGTAGTTTGAGCATTCTTTGGCATTGCCTTTCTTTGGGATTGGAATGAAAACTGACCTTTTCCAGTCCTGTGGCCACTGCTGAGTTTTCCAAATTTGCTGGCATATTGAGTGCAGCACTTTCACAGCATCATCTTTCAGGATTTGAAAGAGCTCAACTGGAATTCCATCACCTCCACTAGCTTTGTTCATAGTGATGCTTTCTAAGGCCCACTTGACTTCACATTCTACCTATGTATCTGCCAGATGATGGAAACCTAATGAATCCTACTGTTAAGATGATTGGAATTGTGCAGTATTGATGGAGAATTCAAGTCATTCAATATTGTTATATTTTAGCAAAGAAAAGCACTATAACCCTTCTACACTTTATATTTTATGTTTTGTTGCAATACAGAAGTCTTCAAGTTTCTATCTCATGTAACAGCTACTTTTAAGGTCTCTAGGTTGTGACTTAGATTAGAATGTCGTGTCTTTTTCTTTTTTACATGTTTCTCTCCAGGGTGGAGAAGATCCCCTGGGGGAGGCAATCCACTCCATATTCTTGCTTGAAGAATCCCATGGACAGAGAAGGCTGGCAGGCTACAGTCCATGGGGTCACAAATAATCAGACATGACTGAAGTGGCTTAGCATGCATGCACTCAGCCTGATGTTCTGTGCTCTGTTTGTTTACAATTCTGGTGCCAAGCACTCAGCATTAAATCTTTTAATGTGTCACAATGAAAAAGAACTTTGTTCTTTATCCCACATTTCCCTTCTGTTGTCATATCTTTTTTTTTCTACCATGTTTCATCAAAAATGTTCTCAAAATATTTTTCTAATGACACAGTTTTTTTGTTATCTTTCTTTACAAGGGCTTCCCAGATAGCGCTAGTGGTAAAGAACCTGCCTGCCAATGTGGGAGACATAAGAGACTCAGGTTTGATTCCTGGGTCAGGAAGATCCCCTGGAGAAGGGAATGGCAACCCACTCCAGTATTCTTGCCTTGGGAAATCCCATGCACAGGGAAGCCTGGTGCACTGCAGTCCATGGGGTCACAAAGAGTTGGACATGACTGAGCTTGCACGCACATCTTTTTTTACAAACTTAAAAAAAATTGGAGTATAATTGCTTTACAATGTTGTATTAGTTTCTTCTGTACAACGAAGTGAATCAGGTATATATATACATATATCCCCTCCCTCTTGAGCGTCCCTCCCACCCCTTTAAGTCATCACAGAGCACCAAGCTGAGCTCCCTGTGTTATACAGCAGCTTCCTCTGCTGTGCTTAATCGCTCAGTGTTGTCCGACCCTTTGCAACCCCATGCTCTGTAGCCTGCCAGGCTCCTCTGTCCATGGGGGTCTCCAGGCAAGAATACTGGAATGGGTTGTCATGCACTCCTCCAGGGGATCTTCCCAACCCAGGGATCGAACCCAGGTCTGCTGCATTGCAGGCTTATTCTTTACCAGCTGAGCCACCAGGAAAGCCCAAGAATACTGGAGTGGGTAGCCTATTCCTTCTCCAGGGGATCTTTCCAACCCAGGAATCGAATCAGGGTCTACCGCATTGCAGGCGGATTCTTTACCAGCTGAGTTACCAGGGAAGCCACAGCAGCTTCTTACTAGCTATCTATTTTACACATGATAGTGTATATATGTCATTTCTACTATCCCAACTTCTCACTCTCCGCTTCATTCTTCCCCCACTGTGTTCATACATCCATTCTCTGTATCCGCGTCTCTTCTCCTGCTCTGCAAATCAGACAACACTGAGCGACTAAGCATGGCAAATCAGTGACATTTTTCTAGATCCCACATATATTCATTAATATATGATATTTGTTTTTTTCTTTCTGACATATTTGTTTTTCTCTTTCTTCACTCAGTATGACAGACTCTAGGTCCATTTCAGTTTAGTTCAGTTCAGTCACCCAGTCGTGTCTGACTCTTTGCGACCCCATGGACTGCAGCATGCCAGGCCTCCCTGTCCATCACCAACTCCCGGAGTTTACTCAAACTCCTGTCCATTGAGTTGGTGATTTTATCTAAGCATCTCATCTTCTGTTGTTCCCATCTACTTTGCTACAAATGACCCAGTTTTGTTCCCTTTTATGTCTCAGTAATATTCCACTGTGCCACATTGTCTTTATCCACTCATCTGTCAATGGACATTTAGCCTGCTTCCATGTCCTGGCTATTGAAATAGTGATGCAGTGAGCACTGGGGTACATGTGTCTTTTTGAATTATGATTTTCTCAGGGTATACACCCAGGAGTGGGATTGTTAGGTCATGTGGTGGTTCTATGCTTAGATTTTTAAAGGAGCTGGTATAATGGTTTCTATGAGTTAAATTTCATCAAACGCTTTTTCTGCATCTATTGAGGTGATCATGTGATTTTTATCATTTGTTTTGATAATGTGGTGGATCATATTGAATGATTTGTGAATGGTTTGCATCTTCAGAATAAGTCCCAGTTTATAATGGTGTATGATCTTTTTAGTGTATTGTTGAATGTGATTTAAAAATCTTTTCAATCCCAATGGTGTGAGATAAGATATCTTCTTTGGATTATCCACTGATTGAATTACTCACTCTCTCCATAAAAGGGGGATCAGAAGCATGTTTTCCAGCAAATCACAGACTGCCTGCATCTGAGTAGTGAATAGGTCAGAGGACAATTTCCAAAGATGGGAGAAGCCACACCAATGAGTGTTCCAAGCCAGCCTCTTCTGGTGAGTGAGAAGTCCATATTGATGTCAAAAGTGGCATTTTTTGTAAAATCACTTTAAGTCAGCAAATGGTAATTGTTAACACAATAAGATATTTTTTGAACATTATTTCCTAGGGGTTAATGTTTGCTAAGACATATTTAAGATTTTGTATATTTTTGTATATAAGGTTTTCTTAGAATAATAGACAAAATGTGTTTTCCTTTTTGATCAAATTTACTAGGAAGTGAAAATGCCTTTTGACTTTAGAGTGTTTAAACTGTTCTCTGCTCTGGAAAATTCTTTACGCATAATGCATTTGGTCTTTTCTTCTTTTTTTAAAATTAAATTCTTTGCTCAAATATGTCCTTAGTTCTCTAATCTCATCATTCATCACTACAGTTAATTTCTTTCTCTGTCTATTCCTTCTGACCTCTTTTCCTCCATCCCATCTGCTTTTTCTCTCTGTCTCTTGAGTTGGTCTTATTGTTTATCACAGCACCAAATTATACCCAACACTGCATTAAATGCTCATTGCTCTATTAATTTTTTCCTCTTACCAAGATTAAAATAAACTAGAGAAGTGAAATTGTTTGAAATTCTGAGTCAGGAGTTTGAATACACAGCTTGGTATATAATAAGTGCTCTATAAATTGGAGGATCTAATAATTTCCCTAGGCTTCCCAGGTGGCTCAGGAGTTAAGATTCTGCCTTTCAAGCAGAAGACATGGGTTCAAGCCCTGGGCCAGGAAAATCTTCTGGCATAATAAATGGCAACCTACTCCAGTATTCTTGCCTGGAAAACTGCATGGACAGAGGAGCGGGTCAGGTTACAGTCTATGGGGTCACAAAGAGTCAGACATGACTTAGTGACTAAACAGCAGAAGCAGCAGTAATCTCCCCACCAAACTGGGACATTTTGACTCACAAAAGGAGTAGAATTAATAATTATGGCATGACAAAAAGAATGAAATGAGACTTGTTTTTCCTTAAAAAATCTGAGGACAGAAATGAGAGATTTGTGAGGAACTGTGCACTTATTAGGTTTACAGTTTAAAAAGATTATTGTGAGTAGAGTCTTAAAATGGACTACAGGCACAAAGAGCTTAAAATCTTAGTGACAATTTATCGCAGTTTACTACAAAAGAGATTATGTCATTTTATGCTTTGTAGTTGGGTAAATTTGTTTGAAAAATTTAGAAAGCTTTTTCTCAGTTGAGTTTGCAGAATTTCTTTCAAAAAGATATCTGAGCACCTTCAAAGAGCAAAGCAATAAGTAATAAACATTAAAGTTCCCATTATTCATGTCATTATTGAGTATCCAACTTAGTAAGAAAATCTACATACACACAAAATAATAGTACATAAGATTTAAAAATGGAAAAATTCACTCTCTGGAAATGGTATTATGATGAAAATTGAAAGATACTCAAGAATTATTTCAAAAGCTGAAACTTTTAGGTGGATTCAGAAAGGAAAAGTGAAAGTGTTAGTCAGTCACTCAGTCATATCCAACTCCTTGTGAACACTTGGACTGTAGCTGCCAGGCTCCTCTGTCCATGAACTTCTCCAGGCATGTATACTGAAGTGGGTAGCTGTTCCCTTCTCTGGGGGATCCTCCCTGCCCAGGGATTGAATCTGGGTCTCCCACACTGCAGGCAGATTCTTTACCTACTGAGCCACACCAATGAGTGTTCCAAGCCAGCCTCTTCTGGTGAGTGAGGAATCCATATTGATGTCAAGAGCAATCCTTTGTATCTTTTTTTTCCTTTTGTAAAATCACTTTAAGTTATCCAGGGAAGCCCTCAAAAAGGAAAATGGAGGGTTAACTGATAGAAGCATGGAGTGGCAGGGAGTTCAGAATGACACTCAGTGGCATAGGGT
Organism: Bos indicus x Bos taurus; assembly: GCF_003369695.1. Classification (NCBI taxonomy): domain Eukaryota; kingdom Metazoa; phylum Chordata; class Mammalia; order Artiodactyla; family Bovidae; genus Bos; species Bos indicus x Bos taurus. The sequence continues at coordinate 93,217,124 of NC_040082.1, read as the reverse complement.
ATTAATATCAAAAAGTAAATTTAGGGGACACTGAGATATGGGTGATGTATTTGGAAAAGTAATTGGTTCAACTTGGGACCTGCCCAGTGAGAGTTGAGTCACAAATATCACTGATGTGGTGGGTGGGCAGACGGATATTTGGGTCTTGAGGCTGAAGCCAGATGGGTGAATTTGTGAGCATTTCTAGTTCATGAATGGTATCTGAAGCCAGGGAAATGGATGGGATTGCCTGGAAGAAGGTGAAGATGCAGAACAGATGTGAGAACAGAACCAACTTCTAAGAAGCATTGATCATTAAGTGAGATAGGGGAGAGAGGATTAGGAGGAGGGGAGGAAGAGAGTCAGGGAGTAAAAATGGTTATTTACAGTGGGAAAAGGGAGCTTGGTGATGAGAGTATGGTTCAGGGGAATACTTGAGTGAAGAAGGGAGTTGGGGTAGAAGTGAAGGTGTAATGTCTTGGGAGTCAAAGAACCCTGTGATCTCTTCATCTGAATGTTGGTGGATTTGGGGTTATCAGCATGTGTGTGGTTGACAGTGACAGAGATTGGAAGGTGAAAACATCCTCTAAGAGGATGGTGGAGGGGCAAGTCTGGAATTGGTACTGGGTGATGATCTGGAGCTTTCTGTCCTTGAGTTCCATCTGGCTGATGCCCCAGGATTCAGTTCTCTGTGTCTGGTGCCTGCAGTAGCAGGATTGGTGTAGTTAAGAAGCCAGAAATCACACTGTGGGTCTCTTCCTGGATCCACTTGGGTTTAGATTCAGAAGTCAGAGTTATAACAACCTTGTGAGTGCCTGTGATACACAATGTAATTTGCAGTTCACTTCAGCAGGGAGAGAGCAGGAGGGTGGTTACCCAAATGCTATGAGAATATTCTCCATGACTGGCAGTCATTTCATTACCCCCTCCCCTTATCTAATCATCTTCTCTTTTTATTCAAAGTAAAATTTCATTTTGCTTTTAAAGGAGAAGCTCAAAAGTAATATGATGCCTCAGACATTGGAGAAGAAAAGACAATACTATTTAGACAAGTCAGAGCAGAGCCACTGTGATGAAACTGCACTTCCTATAAGGCTGACCAGCTGCATTTTCCAGAGACCAGTCACAAGGATAACCCCACATCCTGGCAATGTGGTCAGACATCGTCAATGTGAGGGGACCTTGGAAAAGCCCCCAGCAAGTCTGCGCATTCAGGAGACTGCAGTCTCCTGAAAGGAGAACCTTTCAGGACCATGGACAGCGCAAATGTTTGCAGGATCTTTGCCCAACTTAGTGTGGGTGAATCCCTGGGCCATGTTGGCGCCTGGTCTCTGCACACCAACCCTGAGCCCATCCTTGCCCAGTCTTCAGATGGGGCAGAGCTGGACCCAGGATTGGAGCTCTTCCTCCCACACACCCTCTGCAGACAACCAGTAACAGACAGAGATATTCATCAGCAGTCTCGGAAAGTGAAGAGAGCAAGGAAGAGACTGGCTATGGCCTGGAGGGCAGACAGGCTTGCCAGGGAGGCAGAGAAAGCCAGGAGACTTGAGAGCTAGATTAAAAAATAGGAGAAAATCGTCCTGGAGACGCTGAATGATGTGTGGCCCTTGGGAGGTAGTTTATGGGGGGGAGGGGGGAGGGACAGCCCTCCATGATACTTGCATCCTTGAATGTCAGCCCTGTTTCTTGATCTGGATTGAGATGCTTTGTTATATTAACACAGCACTCTGTTAAACCCTTTTGTTTGACAAATGTGAGATGAGGAAATGTTTCTGTGGGTAAGAGGTTGGGTTTCACGTGACAAGAAAAAAGATTTTTGTTTGTCCATGTGCACCTCAATTTCTATTTACTGTGATTTTTAAAATTGACTTTTATATTAAATTCTACAGAGGTTATCTAGCCTGAAGGATTATTTAGTGTTTTATATGTTTTCTTACATTGTTTACACTCAAGGAAGAAATGTCTACCCTAAAGAGATTTTATATATATATATATATAAATTTCACTGAAGTATAGTTGATCCACAATGTTGTGCTAATTTCTGATGTATGACAAAGTGATTCACTTACACATATATATTAATATTCTTTTTCATTATGGTTTATTACAGGTTATCAAATACGATTCCCTGTGCTATACAGTAAGACCTTGTTTATCCATCCTATATGTACTAGTTTGCATCTGTGCTGTGCTGTGCTTAGTCACGCAGTCCTGTTTGACTCTTTGTGATCCCATGTGCTGTAGCCTGCTGGCCTTCTGTCCATGGGAATTCCCCAGGCAAGAATACTGGAGTGGGTTGCCGTGCCCTCCTGCAGGGGATCTTCCCAAACCGGGGATCTAACCTAGGTCTCCCACATTGCAGGCAGATTCTTTACCGTGTGAGCCACCAGGGATGCCCAAGCTCCCAATCCATCCCTCCCCCTCTCTGTCCCCCTTGGCCACCACAGATCTCTTTTCTATGTTTGTGGCTGTGTTTCTGTTTCCCAAATAAATTCATCTGTGTAATTTTTTCACTTCCACATATAAGTGATATCATGTAGTATTTGTGTTTTTAAAGAAATTATATTTTTAATGTCAATTAGCTCTGTAAAAATCTTATTTTATTTAGCTTGCTTTTACACCTCATTCTAATGTAAGCTACATCCTTGTTTCATTTTGTGCTAAATGTTAGATCAAACATTAAGACATTTTAATGTAAATTTAATTAGCACTTAATGCTAATTAGCACTTATGTTTGCCTAAAAATTTGTGGCTATTTTTAAAAATTAGATTTAACGTTAGATTATTAAAAAGGAACATATTCTCTAAAAACATTTGATGTGGAAAATGACTTGCCAGCAAACTTATTGTTTTGCCCTGAAATAGGTCTGGAGTCATTGCAATTTTTCCACCTCACAGTGTGGGATACATCATAATTTTGTAATTGTTTAACAAACAATTATTCATTAAATGATTCATTTTACTTAGAAACAACTTATTCAATAAAACAAGCACTAGAAGAAATTGAGACTCCATTCTTTTTTTTTAATTTATTTTATTTTTGCCTGTGCTGGGTCTTCATTACTGGGTGTGGGCTTCCTCTAGTTGTGAACAGGAGCTACTTTCTGGTTGTGGTTCAAGGGCTTCTCATTGCAGTGCCTTCTCTTGTTGGGGGGAACAAGCTTGAGGGTGTGCAGGCTTCAGTAGTGGCAGTACTTGGTCTTAGGAGATGTGGGTTGTGGGTTTGGGCTCTCGAGCACTGGCTCAGTTGTGGTACACCAGTTCAGATGCCCCACAGCACTGTGGGATCTTGCCAGACCAGGAATTGAACTGATGTCCCATGCATTGCAAGGCAGATTCTTAACCACTGCACCACCAGGGAAGCCCTAGACTCCATTCTTGAAGAGCAGATGCACAGACTTTCTTGCTCTCTCATCCAGCACAGAGGCAGCAAGCTGAAAACAACCTGGTGCTCTGGAAAGCTGGCCTAGATGGCCCCAGGGCACATTCCATCCTCCTCTGGGCTCCCGCATCAAGACCTCCTTCTCTGGTGATGCTTCCTGCTAATGCAGCAGCTGCCTTTACAGCAATCATGTGGACACTTGGAGGGGATGAAGCTACCTTAGGTACCAGTCCTGCCTCTGGCCAGGGCAGAAACTGCCATTATGGGCATGTGTGTGAGTTCATGTGCTTGGAAAGGAGAACAACCAGCTTATGTGGTGTTGGTCCAACCCCTATGGCCCTGACCCAGATGCCGTCTAGGGGAAAAGTGGTATCAGCTCAGATTTGCAGCCCCAAGCTCTTGAGTTCCAGCCATGCCCCCAACCAAAGCAGGGATGGCCATTACACCTGGGAGGAGCCCAACCTCCTTAGGTTTCCTGTTCCAGCCCTTGGTGCCCTGACTCAGAAACTTTGTTCATTGTTGTTGTTCAGTCACTCAGTTGGGTCTGACTCTCTGTGACTCTCTGCGACTGCATTACTCCAGGACCCAATCCTGGGCCCAACTCTGCCCCATCTGAAGACTGGGCAAGGATGGGCTCAGGGCTGGTGTGCAGAGACCGGGCACCAGCACGGCCCACGAATTCACCCACACTAAGCTGGGCAAAGATCCTGCAAACATTTGCACTGTCCATGGTCCTGAAAGGTTCTCCTACTGGGCTGTAGGCCTGAAGACCCTGCAGTCGCCTGAAGACCCTGTAGTCTCCTGAATGCACAGACTTGCTGGGGGCTTTTCCAAGGTCCCCTCACATTGACGGTGTCTGACCACACTGCCAGGATGTGAGGTTATCTTTGTGACTGGTCTCTGGAAAATGCAGCTGGTCAACCTTATAGGAAGTGTGGTTTCATCATAGTGGCCCTGTTCTGACTTCTCTAAATAGTATTTTCTTTTCTTCTCCAATGTCTGAGGCATCATATTACTTTTGAGCTTCTCCTTTGAAAGCAAAATGAAATTTTACTTTGAATAAAAAGAGAAGATGATTAGATAAGGGGAGGGGGTAATGAAATGACTGCCAGTCATGGAGAATGTTCTCATAGCATTTGGATAACCACCCTCCTCTCTCTCTGCAGAAATGAGTCTCAAATTACATTGTTCATCACAGACATTCAGAGGGTTGTTACAACTCTGATTTCTGAATCTAAACCCAAGTGAATCCAGGGAGAGACCCATAGTGTGATTTCTGGCTTCCCAACTGATGCCGGTGCCATTAGTACAGGCATCACACACTAAGAACTGAATCCTGGCACGTCAATCAGATACGACTCAAAGACAGGAAGCTCCAGGTATTTACCTGAGAGAAGTGAGAACACGTGGCCACACATACACACACACAAACATTATATGAAAATGATCATAGCATCTTTATTTATAGTGGAAAAATGGAAATGACTCAAATACACATGAACAGGGGTATGGATAAACATATTGTGATATACAATAGTGTGAAATGCTACTCAGCAATAAAAGGAACAGACTGACAACATATGCATGAAATGGATGAATTCCAAAATAATCATCAAGATGAGTGAAACATGGCAGACACCAAGAGGTCATATTGTATGATTCCATGTATATGGACTTAAAGAATTGACAGAATTAATCTGTTGCTATAGAAATCAGAATAATTGTTTCTGGGGTGGAAGACTGGGGATAAATGATTGAAAGGATTATGTGGGAACTTTCAGGAGTAATGCAAATACTGCATCTCTTGACTTGACTTATGTAGTTAATAGATATATATGCAGGAGGAAGAGGGTTCAATTTCTGGGTTGGGAATATTCCTGGGGAAGGAAATAGCAACTGACTCCAGTATTCTTGACTGGGAAATCCCATGGACAGAGGATCTTGTTGGACTAAGTCCACGGGGTCACAAATGAGTTAGAGACAACAGAGTGACTAAACAAAAAGAGCATATACATGTATATATATTTACAAACTTACTAAGTGTAAGATCTACATGCCTCTGTGTAAAATATCTTAATTGAAAACATAGAGCGCTGCAACACTACACAAAATATTCAACCAAAGCATACATTCTGTGAGCGATTCTACTGTATGATGAAGCAGTTCTCCTGGGTGTTTGAGTCACGTGGCTGATTCTTTCTCCAGGGTGGTTGGGAGGATGACATGGAACTGTTTGTCATTTTCAGACTTAAGTATTGCTTCTTCTTTTCCCCCATAAATTGGATGATTTTTCCATCTCCATGTGTGAATTTATGGGAGAAACAGAAAGAGAAATAATGCTGAAATATTCCTGAAAGTAATTATTAACATCATTTGTTGGGAATTTCCTGACAAAAAGATGAGATTCATATTGAAGCATGGATCCCAGGGAAAGTCTGAGTGTTTTTCTTCCAGGCTTAAGGTACTTGCCTTTGTTTTTTGCATCTCAGAAAATTGAAGATATGAAAGTAATCATAAGATGATGAAGTCTGGCCCACTTATCTCAGCCATGAGGAGACTGATGTCAATATCACACCCAAGTTAATTTCAAAAGTAGGACTGAAACCAAGGTCATACTGCTACATCTCACCTAAATCCATCCTATTTATCCCTTCATTCATTTTCCTTCATCATTATCAAGTAAAAGGAGAAAAGTACTTTGTAATGTCTACCAGTTTCTTCAAGTACTATTTTGCCTATGCCAACAGTCCTTAAATTAAGTCTTTTGTAAAAAACATCAGTGTTCTACAAAATGTAAAGACGTTTTCTACAGGAAAAAAAAAAAAAAATCCTGGCCAAAGATGTTTGGCAAGTCCCAAGTTCTGTGGCTTCTTTTAAGGTTTACAAAGCACAGGCCTGGTTAAGGCTCAGAGCATACCAGCAGTGAAACATCTGTTTGGCAACTTTGTGGAACTCATGAACTAGTATAACTTAGTTATGATGTAACGTATCAAGAAAAAGTTTCATTCATGTTTCTGTAACTCCAAGGTTTGGACTCAGCTTGCTTCTGTTGTTTAGTTGCTAAGTCATGTCCTATTCTTTTGCAACCCCATGGACTACATAGCCTGCCAGGCTCCTATGTCCATGGGATTTCCCAGGCAAGAATACTGGAGTGGGTTGCCATTTCCTTCTCTAGGGGATCTTCCTGACCCTGGATCAAACCTGTGTCTCCTACATTGATAGATGGGTTCTTTACCACCGAGCCACCAGGGAAGCTCTTGGACTCAGAAACCAATAATTCTAGAAAAGTATAATCATGCACTGTGCAGATCATATGTGGTAAGTATGCTATTACCCCACCCTAGAGATGCTCAGCAGAGAAGGCAATGGCAACCCACTCCAGTACTCTTGCCTGAAAAATCCCATGGACGGAGCCTGGTAGGCTGCAGTCCATGGGGTTGCACAGAGTCGGAGATGACTGAGTGACTTCACTTTCACTTTCCACTTTCATGCACTGGAGAAGGAAATGGCAACCCACTCCATTGTTCTTGCCTGGAGAATCCCAAGGATGGTGGAGCCTGGTAGGCTGCCATCTATGGGGTTGCACAGAGTCGGACACGACTGAAGCGACTTAGCAGCAGCAGCAGAAGAGATGCACAGAGTCAGATATTGCACAGTAAGCTGAGACAGAGATGCTAACAGGTTTCTGTACCAAGAGTCAATGTGTGGTCTCATCACACTATTGGGTGAGGGGCAGACCCAACTGCCGGCAGAAGAGAATATTTCAAATAAGGAAACAGCATGGACGGGGACAGGAAATCATCTTACCACATGGGTTTGGATGGTAGAGCTGGAAAGGATGTAGCTGTCAGACTCTGTCTTTTTACTCATGCTCCTAAGCCACTTTACATATTCCTCTCTCACCTGAAAAAGATGGTAAATGAAAATCTTGCATTTAGATACATTCTAGATATATGCATGAATGCTACCAAAAATAATGTTTATTTTTCCATTTATATTTGCAGATAACCCATAGAGGCTATATCAAACAGATTGAACTATAAGTGATTGTGTGTTAGTGGCTCAGTCATGTCTGACTCTTTGAGACCCCATGGACTGTAGACTGACAGGGTCCACTGTCCATGGGATTCTCCAGGCAAGAATACTGGAGTGGGTAGCCATTCCCTTCTCCAGGGGGTAATCCCAGCCCAGAGACCATACCTAGGTCTCCTGCACTGCAGGCAGATTCTTTAGTGTCTGAGCCACCAGAGAGGCCCCATGAGTGATTACAGAGATATTATTTGTGGATCAGCCTGTTCATATTCATGTTAATGATAACACAGCATTTATATCATCCCTAAGAACATGAGCAGTTTTCTGTAACTACTGAGAATTGCTTCCTCCTCTCAATGTTGTTGTTCAGTTGCTAAGTCTTGTCCTACACTTTGCAACCCCATGACTGCAGCACACCAGGCTTCCCTGTCCTTCAATATCTGCTTGAATTTGCTTAAACTCATGTCCACTGAGTCGATGATGCCATCCAACCATCTCATCCCCTGTTCCCCATTCTCCTCCTGCCCTCCCTCAATCTTTCCCAGTATCAGGGTCTTTTCTAAAGATTCGGCTCTTCCCACAAGGAAGCCAAAGGATTGGAGCTTCAGCTCCAGCATAAGTCCTTCCATTGACTATTCTGGGCTGATTTCCTTTAGGATTGACTGTTTTTATCTCCTTGCTGTCCTTTGGACTCTTAAGAGTCTTCTCCAGCACCACAGTTTGAAAGCATCAATTCTTCAGCGTCAGCCTTCTTTATGGTACCACTCTCACATTCGTACCTGACTACATGTCTCTCTGAGATCCATACAACTCCATTGGAGTGAAACCTAGAGATATCTGCCTATTTATTGAGTCAGAATGCAATGTAAAATCACTGCTTAAAAAGCTTATATGGTCCAATCAATGCTGGCAAGTGGAACTTCACTACCACTGCAGTCTCCTATACTCAGAGCACTGCCCTCGCTACATGTCTTTGGGTTCTGGGACTGGCAAGGGTTGCCACATCAGCCTTACTTCCTTTCTTTGGCTGGTTGTCTCCCACCCACATTAAGCCCCTCATTGTCAAGCCTAAGGGAGCCCTATGTGGTAGTTTAATGTCCCCCTAACAATTTTCCCCACAGTGCAAATCACAGTTGGTTATTCAATGTCTAATTATGTTGTTTCCCGTTTCTGATTTCCTCACTGTTCAGAAAGCTGCCCCTGGATCCCCCAGAGCCAAGCAAGTAATAATTGTTAAAATCCAATTTGAGTATTAAAAAATGGAAACCATTGTCCCCCAAACTTTAGTTTTGTTGCTGTCAGACCCCATATTTGTGATCGGAGAAGATGAATGGGGAAGTAACTATCCACTCCTCATTGCAGATTCATGTATTGGGAAACTGGAAAATGGAGACTTGAACTCCCAAAGGGGAATCAAGATGGCGGAGTCGTAGGATGTGGAACTAACCTCATCCTACAGATACATAAAAAATGCATTTGCAAACAGGGGCTTGAACTCCCGGACTCAGTGGAGAATGGTAGGCTTGGGGAAAATGGGAACACACTATCAGACAGAAGGGCATCATGCAGGAGAGAAGGGCTAGCCAGGTAAATGACGTGTGAGGACCCCAGTTGGGAGCTTGGGGGAAGACAGGATGGGTCCTATTACCTGCTGGTTGAGGACGCAGTGGACCAGGAAGATGTAGACTCCCTGCAGGACGTTGGTGATGGTGAAAGCGTAGGCAACGATGGATCTGATGGGTTCCTTTATCAGTTCAGCGAGAAAGAAGCCAAGGCACCAGGAACAGCCCAAGAGGAAGAGCTGAGCAATGGCTTTAAACATCAGCATCCTGTTAACACCAAGAAGGACAGTCACCAACTCACCACCTTCTCTCTTGAGTAGTATGTTTTCCTGTCTTCAGACCCCATCTGCCTTCCTCTCCAACTGTAGTACTTTAGTCCCTAAGTTGTGTTTGACTCTTTGCGACCCCATGAACTGTAGCCTGCCAGGCTTCTCTGTCCATGGAATTATTCAGAATTAAACAAGAATACTGTAGGTGTCCATAGGTTTCCATTTCCTTCTCCAGGGGATGTTCCCAACCCAGGGATCAAGCCTAAGTCTCCTGCATTGGCAGGCAGATTCTTTACCACTGAGCCACCTGGGACGCCTGTTCTAATTACTTGTGAACTTTTCTCAAGCCAGGATGGTTTGGAGTAACTGTGGTTGTGAGTGCAATATTTGGAAGTAATGGCTATCATTTCCATTGTAAAAACTCTAATAGATGAGCATGAGTTTATTCCATGGGTGTTTTCCTCTATTATGAATATTTATAATTGGAATGATATTTTGTGGTGGTGGTGGTTAGCCGCTAAGTCGCGTCCAACTCTTGTGACCCAGTGGACTGTAGTCCGCCAGGCTCCTGTGTCCATGGGATTTCCCAGGCAAGAATACTGAAGTGGGTTGCCATTTCCTCCTCAAGGAAAGGTATTTTACCATTATGTTTTTTTAATGTGGCAAAAACACATAACACAAAATTTACTACAACTACATTTGAACACACATTTCAAAAGCATTAAACACACTCACATTGTTGCACTGCTAGAACAACACTATCCTTCTACTGAGCTTTTTTTCACCCTGAAGAATTGAAACTCTGTATCCAAAAAACAATAAATACCCATTCCTTCCTACCCTCACCCTTGGGCAACATCAATTCTACTTTCTGGTTGTATGAATCTGCTCATTAATTTCAAGGGTTCAAATATATATGATTTTAAGGGTGATTCTCATTTGACAGTGGTTCCTAACATGGTAGGCAACTCTTTACAGATGACTGTTTAGGGGCTTCCCAGGTGCCTCAGTACGTAAACAATCTGCCTGCCAATGCAGGTGACATGGGTTTGATTGTTGCATCAGAAAGATTCCCTGGAGGAGGAAATAGCAACCCACTCCAGTATTCTTGTCTGGGAAATCCCATGGATAGAGGAGCCTGGTGGGCTACTGTCCATGAGGTTGCAAAGTGTTGGGCACCACTTAGTAACTGAGCATGCATGCATGCTTGAAAAAGCAATCCTTTAGGACTACAACCTATGCAAAGCCCATTAAACTGTCTAAACCCATTTTACCTTGTGTTTTGTATCTTGGACACATCTTTATTGAGGGAAGAAAGTCGGTCTCTCAAAATCCACAGGGTTATTGAATAAAAGATTAAGTTTATCTGAAAGAAAAAAAAAGATACTAACTGTGGACCAACATACAGTCTTTTTTTTTTTTTTTTATGATGGCCATTCACCCGTGTGAGGTGAACTACTCTTTGTAGTTTTGATCTGCATTTCTCTGATAGTTCATGATGTTGAGCATCTTTTCATGTGTCTCTTGGCCATCTGTGTGTCTTCTTTGGAGAAATGTCTACATAGGTCTTCTGCCCATTTTTTGATTGGGTGTGTTTCTTCTCATATTGAGTTTTCATGAGCTGTTTGTAAATTTTAGAGATTCATTCCTTGTAAGTTGCTTTGTTTGCCATTATTTTCTCCCATTCTGAGGGTTGTCATTTCATCTCTTTATGGTTTTCCCTGACATATGTGTACTGCCGTGTGTGAAGATACCATGTGTAGAGAGCTACAGATAGCTAGTGGGAACCTGCTGTAGAGTGCAGGGAGCTTAGCTGGGTGTTCTGTGATGACCTAGAGGGGTGAGATGGGGGTGAGTGGGAAGAAGGGCCATGAGAGAGGGGATATATGTGATGGCTCAGAAAGTAAAGAATCTGCCTGTAGTGCGGGAAACCAGGGTTCGATCCCTGGGTCAGGAAGGTCCCTTGGAGAAGGGAGTGCCAACCCACTCCAGTAATCTTGCCCGGAGAATTCCATGGACAGAAGAGCCTAGTGGGCTATGGCCCATGGAGTCGCAAAGAGTTGGACATGGCTGAGTGACTAACATGCTACATGCTGTAGCTAATGCACTTTGTTGTGCAACACTGCAAGGCAACTATTCCCTAAGAAAAAAATAGAGTCAAACTAGAAAGCACTGAAGATCATGGGAAAAGGTATGAGATTTTATAGTTAGAATATGTTGAAACTTGGGGACTTCCCTGGCGGTCCAGTGGTTAAGACTCCATGCGTCCAATACAGGGGATGCAGGTTCCATCCCTGGTCAGGAACTAGGATCCCACATGCCTCATAGCACAGCCAAATAGTTAAAAAAAAGAGAATATATTGAAATTCCTTTGGAGCAGACTGGGGATGCTTGTACAATACCACCAAGGAGCTCCTGAAAGGCCACAAAAGAACATGCGTGGGTGGTCAGGTGGCACAAACGCAGTGCAATGTGGTGTCTCCACCAACACCTTTCCTTGCACACACGGGCCATGGACAGGTATTTTCCAGGCTCATTTCAGATAGTCTGGGGCATGTGGCTGAATTCTAGCGGATGAGATGTTGGTCGCAGTGATATATGCCTGAATCCTACAGTCTTCAACTCTTCCCCTCCAGCAACAACCAAGGAGGTCACATGTCAAAATAATAGAATCATAAAAGAAAAGCTGAGGACTTCCCTGGTGCCACAGGGGCTAACGATCTGCCTGCCAATGCAGGAGATACGAGTTCAATCCCTGGTCTGGGAAGATCCCACATGCCTTGGAGCAACTAACTTCATGTGCCAGAACTAGTGAGTCCATGCGCTGCGACTTCTGAAGCCCTCATGCCTAGAGCCTGTGCTCCACGACAAGAGAAGCCACCTCCATGAGAAACGTGAGCGCCCAAGAAAGAGTAGCCCCCACTCACCACGACTAGAGAAAGCCTGCACAAAGCAACGAAGACCCAGCACAGTCATAGAAAAAGTAAAGCTGAATCTCACATGGGGAGCCTCTTGATCCACACTGGACTTTGCAAAAATAGCACACAAAAACGTATTTGCTCTGCCAAGCCACTGAGATGTTGGGACTTCTTTGTCACTGTACCACACTGTAGCCTAAACTGACTAATCATCAGACTATATCCTGAGTTGAACCAACTGAAGAAGATTTAAGAACACTTGGTGAAATCACTTCCAAATCACATAATTTTATCATAGTCACAATTATATTTTTACACATCCACTTATTTGTTTATTCAACAAATATATATTAAGTATATATGGCATGCTAGATATTAGAGATACAAGGATGATTTCTTCTCTATTCATCAGCATTTAAATATGCTCAAAAATTTTTTTCCTTTTTTTAGATTTTTATTTTTATCATTAAAAATTTTATTTATTTTAATTGGAGGCTAATTACTTTACAATATTGTGGTGGTTTTTACCATACATCGACATGAATCAGCCATGGTGCATATGTGTCCCCCCCATCCTGAAGACCCCTCCTAGCTCCCTCCCCACACCATCCCTCTGAGTTGTTCCAGAGCACCGGCTTTGAGTGCCCTGCCTCATGCATCACACTTGCACTGGTCATCTGTTTTATATGTGGTACTATACATATTTCAATGCTATTCTCTCAAATGATCCCACCCTTGCCTTCTCCCACATAGTCCAAACGTCTGTTCTTTACATCTGTGTCTCTTTTGTTGTCTTGTTGTAGGGTTGTCGTTACTATCTTTCTAAATTCCATATATATGTGTTAATATACTGTATTGGTGCTTTTCTTTCTGACTTACTTCACTCTGTATAATAGGCTCCAGTTTCATCCACTTGTTAGAACTGACTCAAATGTATTCTTTTTTTATAGCTGAGTAATATTCCATTGTGTATATGTACCACAACTTCCTTATCCATTTGTCTGCTGATGGATATCTAGGTTGCTTCCGAGCAATTGTAAACAGTGCTGCAATGAACATTGGGGTACATGTGTCTCTTTTGACTCTGGTTTCCTTGGTGTGTATGCCCAGCAGTGGGATTGCTGAGTTGTATGGCAGTTCTATTTCCAGTTTTTTTTAAGGAACCTCTACACTGTTCTCCACAGTGGCTGTACTAGTTTGAATTCCCACCAACAGTTTAAGAGGGTTTCCTTTTCTCCACACCCTCTCCAGTGTTTATTGTTTGTAGACTTTTTGATGGCAAAAATATGCTCAAAAATTTTAAATAAAGACATATGCTCAAACATCTACTATTAAAAGGAAACAAATGAATGTTAAAATAGTACTTAGATTGCCCTCCTACACTGTTGGTAGGAATGTAAATTGGTAAAACCGGGATGGAGATCAGTATGGAGATTCTTTAAAAAAGTAAAACTAGAACTACTATATGATTCAGCAGTCCCACTCCTGAGCATGTACCCAGAGAAAGCCATACTTTGAGAAGATACATGTTCCCCAATGTTCACTGCAGCTCTATTTATAGTATGCAAGACACGGAAGCAACCTAAATGTCCATCAGCAGAGGCATGGAAAAAGAAGATGTGGTACATATATACAATGGGATATTATTCAGTCATAAAAAGAATGAAATAATGCCATTTGCAGCAACATGGTTGCAACTAGAGATTATCATACTAAGTGAAGTTAAGTCAGAGAAAGACAAATATCATATGCTCCTGCTTATATGTGAAATCTAAAAACAACATACAAATGAATTTAAGTACAAAAGAGAAGTAGACCGACAAACATAAAACAAACTATGGTTACCAAAGGGGAAGTGGGGAGAAGGATAAATTAGGAGGTTGGAATTAATGTATACACATTACTGTATATGAACAGGTAGACAACAATGACCTACTGTATAGCATAGGGAACTATATTCAATTCTTTGATATAACCTATAATGAAAAAGAATCTGAAAAAATATATATTCTTTTATATATATGAGACTTTTATATATATATATATATATATATATAAGTATCCATATATATATACTTTTCCAGATTCTTTTCCATTATATATATATATATATATATATATATATATAGCTGAATCTCTTCACTGTACACCTGAAACTAACACAACATTGTAAATCAGCTGTACTGCAATAAAAAATAAAAAATAGTACCTCTTTTGATCTTCAAATTAAGTTGAATACTACATACCACACACACATACTCTATACACACATGGCACCTGAGGCAGACACATGCACACTACAAACCTACCAAGATGACGGCTGATACAGGTCCTAAGAAACTCAAGATAAACCCTTTCTCTGTGTTGATCCAGCAACTGAAAAACAAAAAGCAACAGTGGCAGCATTTTGAAAGGTAATGGAATACAATACATGATCTGCAATAGAGAATATTTATATAGGACTTTTTGGGCTTCCCAGTGGCTCACTGGTAAAGAATCCATCTTCTATGCAAGGAAATGCAGGAGATGTGGGTCCAGTCCCTGGGTGGGGAAGAGCCCCTGGAGAAGGGTATGGCAACCCACTCCAGTATTCTAGCCTGGAGAGTATTAAAGGAATAAACAAATTACATGCAGTATCTTTATCATGACCCCATTTTTATAAAAGTATATATTTATATGTATATATATTTAAGGGGCTTCTCAAGTGGTGCAGTTGGTAAAGAATCCACCTGCCAAAGCAGGAGACACTGGAGACATGGTTCAAACTCTAGGTCGGGAAGATACTTTGGAGTAGCAAATGGCAATCCACTCCAGTATTCTTGCCTGGAAAATTCCATGGACAGAGGAGCCTAGTGGGCCACAGTCCACGGGGTTGCAGAGTCAGATGTGACTGAATGACTAACACATACTGGGCTTAGTGGTATTACAGAGGTTCTTTATTAGAATATTATTTTTTATAAAACCAGTTATTACTTTCAGTAATAGAAGTATTAAAGATCTATAAACATGTGACATTTATAAATGTAGACATTTGTATAAAAAATAAAAATTCATGCTCCTTCCAGTTTACTGTCTGTGTTACTTTACACTAGTCATTCACCTTTTTCTCTGAACCTCAGTTTGCTTAGTATACAAAATGGGAACAATTGGAGCACTTTCCTCTAGGGATGTTTTGATAGACATGAGAAATGGTGTATATGAAACACTTCGCCCCAGGGGCTGGAGAAATAAATGTTCAGCATCTTTGTTCTCAGCCTGAGTCGTGACCTACTCCACCCTTCCTTCCACCCTCAGTTTCCCAGGGAGACACGTGTGTACCCACGTCCCCGACAGCACATTTTCAGCACTGGACTCACTGCTTAGTGGTGCCGTATCCTTGGGGGTTGATCGCTGCAGACACAGCCACAATCACCGCTGGGACCCCGTAGCCTACAGGGTACATGAACCTCTTCTTGAATCTGCCTGCGCTGGTGTAGTTGGCCACCCTGAGGTTCCTGACAGTGAGGAAGAGGTGCACCCCTTCGAGGAACATCCAGGTGAAGGCACACCCAACATAATTTTGGCTCGCTAGTGATCATTGAGAGTTAAAAGTATGTTGATCAGGGTAAACAAATGTTCACAGATCCATGAAAATATTTTTGAGACTTCAAGGAAAAAATGGATAAAATAGGGGAAAACTTAGAAAGATGAGTCATACTGATGAATAAATGTTCACTTTAATGCCTTTTGCAGGTTTATAGGTAGAATTATATGACTTCTTCACTTCTTGAATTTGACATTATCAGTCTATTCTACTTGAAAATAATACATAAGTTAGGTTTCTCACTTGACAAGTGTTTCATAAAAGTCATAGGAGCTGGGGAATTCTCTGGCAGTACAGTGGTTAAGAATAGCAAGGAGAGATAAGAAAGCCTTCCTCAGCGATCAATGCAAAGAAATAGAGGAAAACAATAGAATGGGAAAGACTAGAGATTTCTTCACAGAACATTAGAGATACCAAGGGAACATTTCATGCAAAGATGGGCTCAATAAAGTACAGGAATGGTAGGGATCTAACAGAAGCAGAAGATATTAAGAAGAGGTGGCAAGAATACACAGAAGAACTGTACAAAAAGATCTTTACAACCCAGATAATTATGATGATATGATCACTCACCTAGAGCCAGACATCCTGGAATGTGAAGTCAAGTGGGCCTTAGGAAGCATCATTATGAACAAGCTATGAGCTATGAGCTAGTGGAGGTGATGGAATTCCAGTGGAGCTATTTCAAATCCGGAAAGATGATGCTTTGAAAGTGCTGCACTCAATATGCCAGCAAATTTGGAAAACTCAGCAGTGGGCACAGGACTGGAAAAAGTCAGTTTTCATTCCAATCCCAAAGAAAGGCAATGCCGAAGAATTCTCAAACTACTGCACAATTGCACTCATCTCATACGCTAGTAAAGTGATGCTTAAAATTCTCCAAGACAGGCTTCAGCAATACATGAACCATGAACTTCCAGATGTTCAAGCTGGTTTTAGAAAGGGCAGAGGAACCAGAGGTCAAATTGCCAACATCCACTGGATCATCGAAAAAGTAAGAGGGTTCCAGAAAAACATCTATTTCTGCTTTATTGACTATGCCAAAGCCTTTGACTGTGTGGATCACAATAAACTGTGGAAAATTCTTCAAGAGATGGGAATACCAGACGACCTGACCTGCCTCTTGAGAAACCTATATGCAGGTCAGGAAGCAACAGTTAGAACTGGACGTGGAACAACAGACTGGTTCCAAATAGGAAAAGGAGTATGTCAAGGCTGTATATTGTCACCCTGCTTATTTAACTTGTATGCAGAGTACATCATGAGAAACGCTGGGCTGGAAGAAACACACGCTGGAATCAAGATTGCTGGGAGAAATATCAATAACCTCAGAATATGCAGATGACACCACCCTGATGAAAGTGAAAGAGGAGAATGAAAAAGTTGGCTTAACGCTCAACATTCAGAAAAATAATATCATGGCATCTGGTCCCATCACTTCATGGCAAATAGATGGGGAAACAGTGGAAACAGTGTCAGACTTTCTTTTTCGGGGCTCCAAAATCACTGCAGATGGTGATTGCAGCCATGAAATTTAAAGATGCTTACTTCTTGGAAGGAAAGTTATGGCCAAAATAGACAGCATATTCAAAAGCAGAGACATTACTTTTTCAACAAAGGTCCATCTAGTCAAGGCTATGGTTTTTCCAGTGGTCATGTATGGATGAGAGTTGGACTATAAAGAAAGCTGAGCACCGAAGATTTAATGCTTTTGAACTGTGGTGTTGGAGAAGACTCTTGAGAGTCCCTTGGACAGCAAGGAGATCCAACCAGTCCATCCTCAAGGAGATCAGTCCTGGGTGTTTATTGGAAGGACTGATGTTGAAGCTGAAACTCCAATACTTTGGCCACCTGATGCAGAGAGCTGACTCATTGGAAAAGACCCTAATGCTGGGAGGGATTGGGGGCAGGAGGAGAAGGGGACGACAGAGGATGAGATGGCTGGATGGCATCACCGACTCGATGGACATGAGTTTGAGTGAACTCCGGTAGTTGGTGATGGACAGGGAGGCCTGGCGTGCTGTGGTTCATGGGGTCACAAAGAGTCGGACACGACTGAGCGACTGGACTGAACTGAACAGTGGTTAGGATTCCACGCTTTCACTGCCGGGGGGCTCAGTTTGAACCCTGATCCAGAAACTAAGATCCTGCAAGCTGCCCCGTGCTGCCAAAAAAACCGAAAAAATCATAAGGCTTGGACAATTAAATGAGTTTATCCTGGGCAATAATTCTAGAAATGCTCTTGGTAATTTCAGCAAAAACAAACAAACAAACAAAACCCCATAAAACAAAACAAAACCCACGTAATATGGAATGAGGAACAATTTTAATGTTTTATATAATACAGGTTGGGGCTTCCAAAATTAGGAGTAGGAAGCAAATGTGATCTCTCTGCAACAGAGGAAGGGTCCTTATCAATTTTCAGTTCCTGTCATGGGACATTCAGATTGAAAGAGAAACGTTTCGGTGTTACGAGGCCTTTGCATGCTTTGTCCAATCCACATGTGACCACCAGGGGGCGCCGTCCACACGCAGCTCAGCTGTCTGTTCTGAGCCAAAAACACCAAGGTGAGACCCAGGCGGAATTTTGACTCGCTAAAGCAAATGGATCCGGGAGAATTCAACTCAGTTTCAGGAAGAAAAATGAGCACGGGACAGCTTTCCATGTCAAAAGTCTGGCCCTGACACGAAAAACTCCATTCGTACAAGAAATTCATGTTTTGCAAGGGTTTCCCAGTTGGTTCAGTGGTAAAGAATCCTCCTGCTAATGCAGGAGCTGTAGGTGACCAGGTGGCAAAGATCTCCTAGAGAAGGAAACGGCAACCCGCTCCAGGATTCGTGCCTGAAAAATCCGGTGGACTGTAGCTCGCCAGGTTCCCCTCTCCGTGGAGTCGCAAAGAGTAGGACACGACTGACCACAGCGCAACAACCACCCCAGAAGCTCACTTTGATCCTATCCTTGTACGACGGAATATAAGAGCAAGCTTTGAAGAGCCCCATTGCCTGATGAAATCATGTTGAAAGTGCCCCATCTTAATTCCTCCAGGTATTTCCATAGGAACATACCTCAGCCATGGTTTAAAAGAGCAAACCAAGTGGATGCCCCCTGCCCAAGCCACAGTGTTGAAAACAAGATAGAGTATGAGAGTTGAAGTGTCCTTGCTATTTCTACTTAGAGAGAATAAAATATTAAATGTTTTTATTATTTAGCTTAAAATTTATTTTTAATTGGAGGATACTTGTTTCTTTTTTTAAATAAAATACTTTTTTAATTGAAGGATAATTGCTTTACAGAATTTTGTTGTTTTCTGTCAAACCTCAACATGAATCAGTCATAGGCATACATACATCCCCTTCCTTCTGAAACCCCCTCCCAATCCTACCCCCTCTAGGTTGATACAGAGCCACTGTTCAAGTGTCCTGAGCCATACAGCAAATTCCTGTTGGCTATCTATTTTACATATGGTAATGTAAGTTTCCATGTTACTCTTTCCATACATCTCACCCTCTCCTTCCTTCTCCCCATGTCCGTATGTCTGTTCTCTATGTCTGTTTAAGATAATTGCTTTATGACGTTGGGTTGGTTGTGGGCATATAACAAGGTGAGTCAGCCAAAAGTATACATATGTCACCTGTCTCTTGAACCTCACGCCCACTGCCCCCCACCCCAGTCCACCCCTCAAAGTTGTCACAGAGCACTGAGTTGCACTCTCTGTGTTATATAACAACTCCACACTAGCTATTTATTTTACACATGATAATGTATGTTTCAATGCTACTCTCTCAATTCATCACACCTTCCTCTTGCCCCCGCCTCCCTCTGCTGTGTCCACACATCCATTCTCTATGTCTGTGTCTCTATTCCTGCCCTGCAAATAGGTTCATCGGTACCTTTTTTTCTAGATTCCATATATATGTATCAATACACAATATTTGCATTTCTTAAAAGAGAATAAAATATTTTAAAGACTTACCACTCCAAGGCAAAAACAGACTTTGAGCCATCACGACAAAATGAAAGCAAAAATAGGAACTTACATCGTCTTTTATCTTTCTCTGGTGTTTCTCAGGGAGAATTGGGGGTTTCGTAACAGCTGCTATGGGATGGTTTTCTAGTATTGTGCAAATGAAGAGAATAGCAATTTTTTTTCTTTTTAAATACAGAAACAGAGACAGTTTACTGAAGGCTTCAACTTACTCTGAAATGCATTAAAAAAATAAGATGAACGAATGAATGTGAATGAGTTAGTGGTTCAGTCATGTCCAGCTGTTTGCGACCCCATGGACCGTAGCCCATGAAGGGAGAGGGCAATGCAGACATGGAGATACACTGAAAACACAAGTAAAACTTTCACTGAAGATTGCAAGTCCATGTGCAGGACCCTCAGTCTGCTCCCACACCAGAAATGGCAATTGGTTTATAATTTGCCCCCAGCTGCGAAACTGTGAAGTTATTTTAGTCCCCTATAGTTTCTTTGCATCTTGTTGTTCAGGAAGGTGTTTGTCCAGGTGGAACCACTGCAACAAACAGTCCCAGGTCCCAGCCTCTCTCAGGTACGTGGGTGTTCACTGTACAATTCTTGCAGCTTGGCAAGTTTTCCTAATAAAGTGATGTTTAAAAATCTTAAAGTACATTTCTTATAGAAGTCTTAGAAAACTTGGATTTAAAAAAGAAGAAAATAAAAGCTACATCTAATCTCTATGCTCAGAGCTCCTACTAATGTTAGAAAATTGTAATTAAATGCTGCATATTTTTTCTATATCTTGGGATTATTGACGTTGGAGTTGGATTATTCTTTGCTGTAGGAGTCAGCTGTAAACTCCACCCACTAGGTGCTAGAAGTACCACCCCCCAGATGTGATAGCCAAAACACTGTCTCACCTCCCACTCCCCCATCCTACCGTTCTCCTCCTCCCACTGGTAACCACTCATTTATACGCTACATCTGTGAGTCAGCTTCTTTTTTGTTATATATAGTCACCCATTTCTCATGTTTCTTAGATCCCACCTCTAAGTGATATCAGATAGTTTTTGTCTTTCTCTGTCTGACTTACTTCACTTAGCCTAATGCCCTCCATGTACATCCATGTTGCTGCAAATGGCAAATTTTCATTCTTTTCTACTGTTTAGTAGCATTCCACTGTGTGTGTATATACACACCCTCCAAGAACACAAGGAACAACTCTGCACATGGACATCATCAGATGGTCAATACCAAAGTCAGATTGATTATATTCTTTGCAGCCAAAGGCGGAGAAGCTCTATACAATCAGAAAAAAAAAAGACTGGGAGCTGACTGTGGCCCAGATCATGAACTCCTTATTGCCAAATTGAAGAAAAAAGGGGAAAACCACTAGGTCATTCAGCTATCACCTAAATCAAATCCCTTATGATTATACAGTGGAAGTGATAAATAGATTCAAGGAATGAGATCTGATAGAGTGCCTCAGGAACTATAGACGGAGGCTTGTAACATTGTACAGGAGGTGGTGATCTAAACCTTCCCCAAGAAAAAGAAACGCAAAAGGCAAAATGGTTGTCTGAAGAGCCTTACAAATAGCTGAGAAAAGAAGAGTCGTGAAAGGTAAGCGAGAAAAGGAAAGATATCCATGCAGGGGAGATAAGAAAGACTTCCTAAGTGATCAATGCAAAGAAATAGAGGACAACAATAGAATGGGAAAGACTAGAGATCTCTTCAAGAAAATTAAAGATACCAAGGGAACATTTCATGCAAAGATGGGCTCAATAAAGGACAGAAATGGTACGGACCTAAGAGAAGCAGAAGCTATTAAGAAGAGGTGGCAAGAATACACAGAATCGTACAAAAAAGATCTTCATGACCCAGATGACAATGATGGTGTGATGACTCCCCTAGAGCTGGACATCGTGGAGCAAAGTCAAGTGGGCCTTAGGAAGCATCACTATGAACAAAGCTAGTGGAGGTGATGGAATTCCAGCTGAGCTATTTCAAATCCTAAAAGATGATGCTGCTAAAATCCTGCACTCAGTATGCCAGAAAATTTGGAAAACTCAACAGTGGCCACAGGACTGGGAAAGGTCAGTTTTCATTCCTTTTGGGAACATCAAAGAATGCTCAAACTACTGCACAATTGCAGTCATCTCACAAGCTAGTAAAGTCGTTGTCAAAGTTCTCCAAGCTAGGCTTCAACAGTACATGAACTGAGAACTTCCAGATGGTCCAGCTGGATTTAGAAAAGGCAGAGGAACCAGAGATCAAATTGCTAGCATCTGTTGGATCATAGAAAAAGCAAGAGAATTCCAGAAAAACATCTACTTCTGCTTTATTGACTATGCCAAAGCCTTTGACTGTGTGGATCACAATAAACTGTGGAAAATTCTGAAAGAGATGGGAATACCAGACCACCTGACCTGCCTCTTGAGAAACCTGTATGCAGGTCAGGAAACAACAGTTAGAACTGGACATGGAACAACAGGCTGGTTCCAAATAGGAAAAGGAGTACGTCAAGGCTGTATAATGTCACCCTGCTTATTTAACTTATATGCAGTGTACATCATGAGAAACGCTGGGCTGGATGAAGCACAAACTGGAATCCAGATTGCCAGGAGAAATATCACTAACCTCAGATATGCAGATGACACCACCCTTATGGCAGAAAGTGAAGAGGAACTAAAGAACCTCTTGATAAAAGTGAAACAGGAGAGTGAAAAAGCTGGTTTAAAACTCAACATTCAAAAAATGGAAGATCATGGCATCCGGTCCCATCACTTCATGACAAATAGATGGGGAAACAATGACAGACTTTATTTGTTTGGTCTCCAAAATTACTGCAGATGTTGACTGCAGTAATGAAATTAAAAGACACTTGTTCCTTGGAAGAAAAGCTATGACAGACCCAGATAGAATATTAAAAATCAGAGACATTACTTTGCTGGTCAAGGTCCATATATTCAAAGCTATGTTTTTTCCAGTAGTCATGAATGGATGTGAGAGTTGGACCATAAAGAAGGCTGAGTGCTGAATAATTGATGCTTTTTAATTGTGATGTTGGAGAAGACTCTTGAGAGTCTCTTGGACAACAAGGAGATCAAACCAGTCAATTGTAAAGGAAGGCATTCCTAAATATTCATTGGAAGGACTGATACTGAGGCTGATGCTCCAATACTTTACCACCTGATGTGAAGAATGGACTCATTGAAAACGGCCCTGATGCTGGGAAAGATTAAGGGCAGGAGAAGGGGATGACAGTGGATGAGATGGTCGGATGGCATCACCGACTCAATGGACATGAGTCTGAGCAAGCTTTGGGAGATGGTGATGGCCAGGGAAACCTGGTATGCTGCAGTCCATGGGGTCACAAAGAATGAGACAAGACTGAGCAACTGAACAACCACCACAAATATATATATATATACACACACACACATATACACACCATGTCTTTTTCCATTCCTCTGTTGATGGACACTCAGGTTACTTCCATATAGTCAGTAATGCTATGAACTTTAGGGTGCATAGCACCTTTAGGGTGTATCTTTTCAATTAAGTGTTTTTGATAATCCACAATAAGTGGTTTCTTGAAGGATATGTGATTTCAGATGATGCTGGAGAGATTAATTAAGTCTTGACACATAAAGGAGCATGATGGGCTCCACTTATGACACATAAGTGGGCATCAGGGCTAATATTCAGAATTTTCAAAGTCCAAACAGGGCCAGGAATATCAGGGTGTTAGTTCCCATTCCAATCTGATATTTCTGACCAAAATAAACTTGCAAATTTGAGGGGATGGGTGGGGAGGAATCAGAAGAAGGAAGTCTCTTTTTTTCTGCTTTTCTAAGAAATATGATGTCTGCAGACTAGCTTTTACTTAGAGGCTGCTTTTCAGTCAAGCCCTACAAAGATGAAGTTATCAAATCACTGAGCTGATCTCTTCCAGATGGAGGCCCAAGTTTGTGAGATGCTGAATGACCCACCATGGCCTTTCTCTCTGCATTCACCTCTCGGCCCCAACATATGCCCAACAACAACTTGATCATGCTATATTCTCCACCTGAATCTTACTTCCTTCCATCAGAGACCAGATCGATGCCTTTCATTCATAGAAGGCTATTTCTATTTTCTTTTCTTTTAGTTAATTTTTTTACATACAAAAATGCCTTGCATAATGAATATATGCAACTCGATGAGTTTGTAGATTAGTACACACTCGTAAGATCATCACAGATGCCAAAATATTGGTCCTCTGTACACAATGCTGAAATGAGATATGGAGACAGAGTTTTGAAGGAGAAAGAGCAGATTTATTCTTTGTCAGGCAAAGAGGGAGTATAGCAAGCTAGTGTCTCAGGAAGTGTTCTCCCCTCTCCAGGGGGAGGCCAATTGAGACATGGAAATCTTTTCAGTCCCTCAGAATATTCTCCAATGTCCCCTTCTGGTCAGTACCATCCTCCCAACCCTGGAATTAACCCATCTCCTGATTTCCACCACCACAGATTATTTTTGTCTGTTCTTGAACTTTATATAAATAGACTCTTACCATCTGTTGTCTCTTCAATTGCTCTTCTGTTGTTAATTGTTGTCTATTAGATTTATCCATGTTGGGGCATATAGCTGTGTTTTGTCCTTTTTCACTGGTATATGGGATTCCATTCCATGAATATACCCTAATCTATTTATCCATACATATCAATTGGTGTATATAGGTACTCATTTCTCTTGGGAATATGCCTAGGAGTGGAATTACACACACACATACACACACACACACATAGCAGAAAGTATATATAGATAACTATAGATAGGGATAAAGATTACAGAGATACAGTAGATGTGGCAAAATAATTTTCCAAAGTTCTTATACCAGCATTTATTGTTTCTCCCACATTTCTTAAATGGCCTGCACTGAGAAATGGGGTGCTTTAACTATGAGCTATCTGGTTGCTCTACTTGCTTCCTAGATACTGACGAGTATTTTTTGCCAGACTAGGTTGTTTAGCTCTCTAAGGGTGGCACCCTGATGCATGTTGCTGCAAAAACCCACTTCCCTCATTTTCTTCCTGTGGTACTAGCAGAACTCAGGGTGCACACAAAGGATGAATGTGTGTTTGGTTATTTTTTTAAATAAATTTATCTTTTATTGAAGGATGATTGCTTTACAGAGTTTTGCTGTTTTCTGTCAAACCTCAGCATGAATCAGCCACAGGTGTACATATATTCCTTCCCTTTTGAACCTCCCTCCCACCTCCCTCCCCATCCTATTCCTATAGGTTGATACGGAGCACCTGTTTGAGTTCCCTGAGACAAAGAGCAAATTCCCTTTGGCTATCTATTTTACATATGGGAAACAGTGTCAGACTTTATTTTTTTGGGCTCCAAAATCACTGCAGATGGTGACTGCAGCCATGAAATTAAAAGATGCTTACTCCTTGGAAGGAAAGTTATGACCAACCTAGATAGCATATTGAAAAGCAGAGACATTACTTTGCCAACAAAGGTCCATCTAGTCAAGGCTATGGTTTTTTCAGTGGTCATGTATGGATGTGAGAGTTGGACTGTGAAGAAAGCTGAGCACTGAAGAATTGATGCTTTTGAACTGTGCTGTTGGAGAAGAGTCTTTTTTTTTTTTTTTTTGCTGTACTTAATCATAATATATCCATTTTTTTACATTTTTTTAACATTTTATTTTATTATTTAACTTTACAATGTTGTATTGTTTTTGCATATATCAACATGAATCTGCCACAGGTATGCTTGGACTGCAAGGAGATCCAGCCAGTCCATCCTAAAGGAGATCAGTCCTGGGTGTTCTTTGGAAGGACTGATGCTGAAGCTGAACTCCAATACTTTGGCCACTTCATGTGAAGAGTTGACTCATTGGAAAAGACCCTGATGCTGAGAGGGATTGGGGGCAGGAAGAGAAGGGGAAGACAGAGGATGAGATGGCTGGATGGCCTCACCGACTCGATGGACATGAGTTTGAGTGAACTCCGGGAGTTGGTGATGGACAGAGAGGCCTGGTGTGCAAAGGGTTGGACACGACTGGGTGACTGAACTGAATGTAAGTTTCCCTGTTACTCGTTCCGTACATCTCACTCTCTCCTCCTCTCTCCCCATGTCCATAAGTCTATTCTCTATGTCTGTTTCTCCATTTTTGCCCTGTAAATAAATTCTTCAGTACCATTTTTCTAGATTACATATATATACACATTAGAATATGATACTTATCTTTCTCTTTCTGACTCACTTCACTCTGTATAATAGGTTCTAGCTTCACTCATCTCATTAGAACTGACTCAAATGAGTTCCTTTCTATGGCTGAGTAATATTCCACTGTTTATATGTACCACAACTTCTTTGTACATTCATCTGTTGATGGACATCGAGGTTGCTTCCATGTTCTAGCTAGTGTAAACAGTGCTTCAATGAACAATGGGATACATGTGTCTCTTTCAATTTTTGTTTCCTCAGGGTATGTGCCTAGGAGTGGGACTGCTGGGTCATATGGTGGTTTTATTCCTAGTTTTTTAAGGAATCTCCATACCGGCTTCCATAGTGCCTGTATCAATTTACATTTGCACCAACAGTGCAAGAGTGTTCCCTTTTCTCCACACCCTCTCCAGCATTTATTGTTTGTAGACTTTTTGGTGATGGCCATTCTGACCGGTATGAGGTGATATCTCATTGTAGTTTTGATTTGCATTTCTCTAATAATGAGCGATGTTGGGCATCTTTTCATGTGTTTGTTAGCCATCCATATGTCTTTGGAGAAATGTCTGTTTAGGTCTTTTCCCCACCTTTTGATTGGGTTGTTTGTTTTTCTGATATTGAGTTGTATGAGCTGCTTGTATATTTTGGAAATTAATCCTTTGTTAGTTGTTTCATTTGCTGTTACTTTCTTCCATTCTGAGGGTTGTCTTTTCACCTTGCTTATAGTTTCCTCTGCTGTTCAAAAACTTTATTTTGAATCAGGTCCCACTTGTTTACTTTTTTTATTTCTGTTACTCTAGGAGGATCTTGCTTTGATTTATGTCATTGAGTGTTCTGCCTATGTTTTCCTCTAAGAATTTTATAGTTTCTGGTCTTACATTTAGGTCTTTAACCCATTTTGAATTTATCTTTGCATATGGTGTTAGGAAGTATTCTAATTTTATTCTTTTACACGTAGCTGTCCAGTTTTCCCAGTACAATTTATTGAAGAGGCTGTCTTTGCCCCATTGTATACTCTTGCCTCCTTTGTCAAAAATAAGGTACTTATAGGTGTATGAGTTTATTTCTGGGCTTTCTATCTTGTCCCATTGGTCTATATGTCTATTTTTGTGCCAGTACCATACTGTCTTGATGACTGTAGCTTTGTAGTATAATTTGAAGTTAGGAAGGTTGATTCCTCCAGCTCCATTCTTCTTTGTCAAGACTGCTTTGGCTATTCAGGGTCTTTTGTGTTTCCATATGAATTGTGAATTTTTTTGTTCTAGTTCTATGAAAAATGCCATTGGTAATTTGAAAAGGGATCACATTGAATCTGTAGATTGCATTTGGTAGCATAGTCATTCTCACAACATTGATTCTTCCTACCCAGGAACATGGAATATCTCTCCATCTCTTTATGTCATCTTTGATTTCTTTCATTAGTGTCTTATAATTTTCTGTGTACAGTTCTTTTATTTCCTTCAGATCAGATCAGATCAGTCACTCAGTTGTGTCCGACTCTTTGCGACCCCATGAATTGCAGCACGCAAGGCCTCCCTGTCCATCACCAACTCCTGGAGTTCACTCAGACTCGCGTCCATCGAGTCAGTGATACCATCCAGCCATCTCATACTCTGTCGTCCCCTTCTCTTCTTGCCCCCAATCCCTCCCAGCATCAGAGTCTTTTCCAAGGAGTCAACTCTTCACATGAAGTGGCCAAAGTACTGGAGTTCCAGCTTTAGCATCATTCCTTCCAAAGAAATCTCAGGGCTGATCTCCTTCAGAATGGACTGGTTGGATATCCTTGTTGCTAAGTCACTTCAGTCGTGTCCGACTCTGTGTGACCCTATGGACAGCAGCCCACCAGGCTCCTGCATCCACAGGATTCTCTAGGCAAGAATACTGCAGTGGGTTGCCATTTCTTTCTCCTGCAACTTTGCTAAATTCACTGATTAGCTCTAGTAAGTTTCTGATACTATCTTTAGGGTTTTCTAAGTATAGTATCCGGAGAAGGCAATGGCACCCCACTCCAGTGCTCTTGCCTGGAGAATCCCATAGATGGAGGAGCCTGGTAGGCTGCAGTCCATGGGGTCTCGAAGAGTCTGACACAACTGAGCGGCTTCACTTTCACTTTTCACTTTCACTTTTCACTTTCATGCCTTGGAGAAGGAAATGGCAACCCACTCCAGTGTTCTTGCCTAGAGAATCCCAGGATGGCAGAGCCTGGTGGGCTGCCATCTCTGGGGTCACACAGAGTTGGACACAACTCAATCATCTCATCTGCAAACAGCGAGAGCTTTACTTCATCTTTTCCGATCTGGATTCCTTTTATTTCTTTTTCTTCTCTGATGGTTGTAGCTAGGACTTCCAGAACTATGTTGAGTTATAGTGGTAAAAGTGGACACCCTCGTTTTGTTTCTGATCTTGGGGGAATGCTTTCAGTTTTTCACCAATGAGAATAATGTTTGCTGAAGGCTTATCATATATGGCCTTTGCTATGTTGAGGTAGGTTCCTTCTATGCCCATTTTTTGAAGAGTTTTAATCATAAGTGTCAAAGGCTTTTCTGGCATCTATTGAGATTATCATACGGTTTTTATTTTTCAATTTGCTAATATGGCATATGACATTGATTTATTTGTGTATATTGAAGAATCCTTGCATTCCTGGAATAAACCCAACTTGATCATGGTGTAGGAGAAGGCAATGGCACCCCACTCCAGTACTCTTGCCTGGCAAATCCCATGGACTGAGGAGCCTGGTAGGCTGCAGTCCATGGGGTCGCTAGGAGTCAGACACGACTGAGTGACTTCACTTTCACTTTTCACTTTTGTGCATTGGAGAAGGAAATGGCAACCCACTCCAGTGTTCTTGCCTGGAGAATCCCAGGGACAGGGGAGCCTGGTGGGCTGCTGTCTCTGGGATCGCACAGAATCAGACACGACTGAAGCGACTTACCAGTACCAGCAGATCATGGTGTATGAGCTTTTTGATGTGTTGTTGAATTCTGTTTGCCAAAATTTTGTTGATGATTTTTGCATCCATGTTCATCAGTGAAATTGGCCTGTAGTTTTCTTTTTTTGTGCTGTCTTTGTCTGGTTTTGGTATCAGGGTGATGGTGGCCTCGTGGAATGAGTTTGGAAGTGTTCCTTCCTCTGCAATTTTTTGAGAGTTTTAGGAGGATGGGCATTATCTCTTCTCTAAATGTTTGATAGAATTCTCCTGTGAAGCCATCTGGTCCTGCTTCTTTGTTTTTGGGGAGATTTTTGATCACAGCTTCAATTTCAGTGCTTGTAATTGGGTTGTTCATAATTTCTATTTCTTCCTGGTTCAGTCTTGGAAGATTGAACTTTTCTAAGGATCTGTCTATTTCTTCCAGGTTATCTATTTTATGGCCATACAGTTGTTCATAATTGTCTCTTATAATCCTTTGTATTTCTGCATTGCCTGTTGTAACCTCTCCTGTTTCATTTCTAATTTTGTTGACTTGATTCTTCTCTCTTTTTTTCTTGATGAGTCTGGCTAAAGGTCTGTCAATTTTGTTTATCTTCTCAAATAACCAGCTTTTAGTTTTATTAATCTTTACCATTGTTTCCTTCATCTCTTTTTCACTTATTTCTGCTTGGATCTTTATGATTTCTTTCCTTCTACTAATTTTGGTGGTATTTTGTTGTTGTTGTTGTTGTTCTCCTTCTTGTTTTTCCAGTTGTTTTAGGTGTAAAGTTAGGTTGTCTATTCGAAGTTTTTCTTGTTTCTTGAGGTAGGATTGTATTGCTATAAACTTGCCTCTTAGGACTGCTTTTGCAGCATCCCATAGGTTTTGAGTTGTTGTGTTTTCATTGTCATTTGTTTCTAGAAATTTTTTTGATTTCCGTTTGATTTCTTCAGTAACCTGTTGGCTATTTAGAAGCGTGTTGTTTAATCTCCATGTGTTTGTATTTCTTACACTTTTTTTCCTTGTAATTGATATCTAGTCTCATAGCATTGTGGTCAGAGAAGATGCTTGATATGATTTCAATTTTCTTAAATTTACTGAGGCTTGATTGGCGACCCATGATATGGTCTCTCCTGGAGAATATTCCATGTGCACTTGAGAAGAAGGTGTATTCTTCTGCATTTGGATGGAATGTCCTGAAGATATCAATGAGATCCAGCTCATCTAATGTATCATTTAAGACTTGTGTTTCCATATTAATTTTGTTTTGATGATCTGTCTATTGATGAGTGGAGTAAAGTCTCCTCCTATTATTGTGTTACTGTCAATTTCTCCTTTTATGTCTGTTAGTGTTTGTCTTATGTATTGAGGTGCTCCTATGTTGGGTGCATAAATATTTCCAATTGTTATGTCTTCCTCTTGGATTGATCCCTTGATCATTACGTAGGGAGCTTCCTTATCTCTTGTAATCTATTTTAATGTCTATTTTGTCTGATATGAGGATTGCTACTCCAGCTTTCTTTTGCTTCCCATTTGCATGGAATGTATTTTTCCATCCTCTCACTTTCAGTCTATATGTGTCTTGAGGTCTGAAGTGGGTTCCTTGTAGACAGCATATATATGGGTCTTGTTTTTGTATCCATTCAGCTAGTTTGTGTCTTTTGGTTGGAGCATTTAATCCATTTACATTTAAAATAATTATTGATATATATGTTCCTATTGCCATTTTCTTAATTGTTTGGGGTTGATTTTGTAGATCTTTTTTCTTCTCTTGTATTTCTTGACTATATAAGTCCCTTTAACATTTGTTGTAAAGCTGGTTTGGTGGTACTGAATTCTCTTGACTTTTGCTTGTCTGAAAAGCCTTTTATTTCTCCATCAATTTTGAATGCGATCCTTGGTAGGTACAGTAATCTTGGTTGTAGCTTTTTCCCTTTTAGTACTTTAAATATATCCTGCCATTCCTTTCTGGCCTACAGAGTTTCTGGTGAAAGATCAGCTGTTAAGCATATGGGGTTTCCCTTGCATGTTACTTGTTGCTTTTCCCTTGCTGCTTTTAATATTCTTTCTTTGTGTTTAGTCTTTGTTAGTTTGATTAGTATGTGTCTTGGTGTGTTTCTCCTTGGGTTGTCCTGTATGGCACTCTTTGTGCCTCTTGGACTTGAGTGACTATTTCCTTTTCCACGCTGGGGAAATTTTCAACTATAATCTCTTGAAAAATTTTCTCTTATCCTTTCTTTTTATCTTCTTCTGGGACCCCTTTAATTCAAATGTTGGTGTGTTTGATATGATCCCAGAGGTCTCTGAGACTGTCCTCAGTTCTTTTCATTTTTTTTACTTTATTCTGCCTTTCAGAAGTCATTTCCACCATTTTATCTTCCAGCTCACTGATTCGTTCTTCTGCTTCAGACATTCTGCTATTGATTCCTTCAGTAGTATTTTTAATTTCAGTAATTGTGCTGTTTGTGTCTGAATGCTTATTCTTTCATTCTTCTAGGTCTTTGTTAATTGATTCTTGCATTTTCTCCATTTTGTTTTCAAGGTTTTGTTTTTGTTTTTTTTTAATCATCTTTACTATCATTATTCTGAATTCTTTTTCAGGTAGTTTGCCTATTTCCTCTTCACTTATTTGGACTTGTGTGTTTCTAGTTTGTTGCTTCATTTGTGCAGTATTTCTCTTATTTTATTTTATTTTTATTTTTTTAACTTATTTTGTTGAGGTCTCCTTTCTCAGGCTTCAAGGAAAGTTGAATTATTTCCTTGAAGAAGGTTGAACTGTTTCTTCCCTTTGGGTTCTGCCCTCCTAATGTTGGTCTAGTGGTTTGTATGATGTGTCCAACCCTGAAATCCAGGACCCTGGCTGGCTCTTATAAGCAACTAGCCTTGCAAGTTTGAGCACACTCATTTATCTTTCTGGTCCACTGCTTCCTCTTCTGCAGAATGTGGAGTTAGCTGACCCCTCAGTCTCTCTACATCTGGGAAGCTTGGAACCCTGGCCTGAAGTCTACCAGTAGTTTTTCCTCTCTTCATCAATCAACAAATATCTGTGGATGTGCCACATGCTCTGGCTCCTTGCTATATACATTTGGTTGATCATTACCCTGGTTTTCTCTATTTATGTTTTCTCTTTTCAAGTAAAATGATTTAAAAAACTAAAGAGCTATGAGAGGGGACTTAACTGGCAGTCCAGCTGTCAGATTTCCAGGCTTCCACTGCAAGGGATATGGGTTCCATCCCTGGTTGGGGAACTAAGATAGGGTGAGGTTTGTGCTGAGTTTTTTGTTTGTTTGTTTTTCCTCTAATGGGCAAGGCTGAGTGAGGTGGTAACCCTGTCTGCTGCTGATTGGGTTTGTATTTTTGTTTTGTTTGTTGTTTAGATGAGGGTTCCTGCACAGGGTGCTGTTGGTGGCTGGGTGATGCTGGGTCTTGTATTCAGGTGGTTTCCTTTGTGTGAGTTCTCACTATTTGATACTTAGGGTCTAGGGTCTTGGAGTCAGTGCTCCCACTCCAAAGGCTCAGCGCTTGATCTCTGGTCAAGAATAAACATTCCACAAATAGTTTGTTATGGCATTAAGTGGGATTAAAACAAATATCAAGAAAAGAGAAACCAAAGATGAGTCCCAGACAACTGACAGTTATAAAATCAGGCAAATAATAATTAAAATAATGGAATATACACTTATACATATATACCCATGAGCAAAGTGAAAACAGTCCAACAAAAATAAAGTACAGTAGACTGACCTGGTGAACAAAGGAAATCAAAGATGATATTGATCAGTTAAGAACAAAACTAACTAAAGCACAAACTAGAAAACAAAACTAAAGCAAGGTGCCAAGTGGGGAATAAAGCAATGAAACAAAACTAACAAATATGTTGCGAGGAAAGGAAAGAAAGAAAGAAAGAATAGACATGCAAAGTTAAATAGACGTAGTTGAAAAAGATTTATATACATTAAAGATTAACTACAAGGGGCAAAGAAAAGTAGGAAAAACAAACAAAGGAATAAATGTAGAAAAAATATAATAGGTTTTAAAAAGTTAAAAATTAAAACTATAAAAAAAGAGAAGAAAAAAGTGGATGAAGAAAGAAAAAAAAAAGGAAAACTCCACAGAAGTGCAAAAGCCCAATGTAGAGGCAGACGTTTATAACAACAATAGAAAGTGTGACTGAATATATACATACACATATACACCCATAAAGAAAACATTCCAGTATTCTTGCCTGGAGAACCCCCTCTCTGACAGAGAAGCCTGGCCGGCCACAGTCTACTGGGTCTTAAAGAGTCAAACACTACCGAAGCAACCCTACACGCATAGAAGCAAGACTTTTGTTTTGCCTGTGGCCTCTCTGCCCCAGTGAGAGTTGAGTGTGAAGGTGGCGCAGCTGCTTGGCTTGCGGGGACCCTGCCGGCACCAAGTGTGTAGGGACATGGACTGCCTCTGCCACAGGAGTTATGGTCCTATCAGAGTCTTTTTTCGAGTCTCTTGTAGCTGGCGATCAGAAAGTCTCTTTGGCCACTCTTTCTCCTTAGCTCCACCTGTTCAGGCACTTAGAGGGCTTCCTTGCCTGGGGTCCTTCTCTGTTGTGTGGTGTATCAGGCACATAGCACCCTCCCCGCCCCTCCCACCCCTAACCCCTCCCCCTCCAACCCGCTCCCCCCCGCCCCCCTGCCAGGTGTTTGATGAGCCAGCCTCTCTATTGTTCAGCTGCAAATGCTGACATGTAGGGGGAGAGAAGCTATGGGGATTGTTCCACCCCCTACACGTGACTCAGCAGTATCACCATGCTTCCATGGCTGCCTGGCTTTCCTTCACCCTCATTTCCCACCACGATCTCCTCTCTCACATCCCCTCAACCCGTCTCTCCGCAGTCAACAGAGGCTCTTGCCCTGGGATTGCTCCACAATCGATAAGCTCCAGCTCCCAGACGCTGCACCTTCCTGGGGGCCAGTGTTCCTGTCCAGGGTATGTATGGCTGTGGCAAGGACTGTCTGATTCTCATTCCATTTAGGCTGCCACAGATCAGCTGTTTCAGTCTCAGCCTTTAAATGTTTCTCCTCTGACTCAAGACAATTGCCCTGATGTGGGGATTGGACCCCTGCTTCAGTTTCCCCACCCACTGAGGGCAGGTCCAGTCCTACCAACACTCCTGTTTTTTTCCCTAGTTCCTTCATCCTACCGAGTTTTGCGTGGTTCTATATACTCTTTTCCACTGGTCTGGTACTCCTGTCTGCTCTCAGCTGGCGTCCTGCATGCACTTCTGTGTCTGAAGGTCTATTCCTGATATATCCCTGGAGATATATCCCTGGAGAGAGATGTACTCCACGTCCACCTACTCCTCCGCCATATTGTTCTCTTGTGTTCGGTTATTAATTGTAATATGCAGTATGACATTCCCATTTCACAGACATCATCTTTAAAGACAAGTTGAACTTAAAAATATAAGATGAACCGTAAGTACATTTATTTATTTTATTTATTTATTTTTTCTCTTAATTTTATTTTATTTAACTTTACAATATTGTATTGGTTTTGTCATATATCAAAATGAATCTGCCACAGGTATACATGTGTTCCCCATCCTGAGCCCTCCTCCCTTTTCCCTCCCCATACCATTCCTCTGGGTCGTCCCAGTACACCAGCCCCAAGCATCCAGTATCATGCATCGAACCTGGACTGGCGACTCGTTTCATATATGATATTATACATATTTCAATGCCATTCTCCCAAATCATCCCACCCTCTCCCTCTCCCACAGAGTCCAAAAGACTGTTCTATACATCAGTGTCTCTTTTGCTGTCTCGTACACAGGGTTATTGTTACCATCTTTCTAAATTCCATATATATGCGTTAGTATACTGGATTGGTGTTTTTCTTTCTGGCTTACTTCACTCTGTATAATAGGCTCCAGTTTCATCCACCTCATTAGAACTGATTCAAATGTATTCTTTTTAATGGATGAGTAATACTCCACTGTGTATATGTACCACAGCTTTCTTATCCATTCATCTGCTGATGGACATCTAGGTTGCTTCCATGTCCTGGCTATTATAAATAGTGCTGCGATGAACATTGGCTTACACGTGTCTCTTTCAATTTTGGTTTCCTCAGTGTGTATGCCCGCAGAAATCCCTTGCATTCCTATACACTAATAATGAGAAAATAGAAAGAGAAATTAAGGAAACAATTCCATTCACCATTGCAATGAAAAGAATAAAATACTTAGGAATATATCTATCTAAAGAAACTAAAGACCTATATAGAAAACTATAAAACACTGGTGAAAGAAATCAAAGAGGACACTAATAGATGGAGAAATATACCATGTTCATGGATTGGAAGAATCAATATAGTGAAAATGAGTATACTACCCAAAGCAATTTATAGATTCAATGCAATCCCTATCAAGCTACCAACGGTATTCTTCACAGAGCTAGAACAAATAATTTCACAATTTGTATGGAAATACAAAAAACCTCGAATAGCCAAAGCGATCTTGAGAAAGAAGAATGGAACTGGAGGAATCAACCTGCCTGACTTCAGGCTCTACTACAAAGCCACAGACATCAAGACAGTATGGTACTGGCACAAAGACAGAAATATAGATCAATGGAACAAAATAGAAAGCCCAGAGATAAATTCACGCACATATGGACACATTATCTTTGACAAAGGAGGCAAGAATATACAATGGATTAAAGACAATCTCTTTAACAAGTGGTGCTGGGAAAACTGGTCAACCACTTGTAAAAGAATGAAACTAGAACACTTTCTAACACCATACACAAAAACAAACTCAAAATGGATTAAAGATCTAAACGTAAGACCAGAAACTATAAAACTCCTAGAGGTGAACATAGGCAAAACACTCTCCGACATACATCACAGCAGGATCCTCTATGACCCACCTCCCAGAATATTGGAAATAAAAGCAAAAATAAACAAATGGGACCTAATTAAACGTAAAAGCTTCTGCACAACAAAGGAAACTATAAGCAAGGTGAAAAGACAGCCTTCAGAATGGGAGAAAATAATAGCAAATGAAGCAACTGACAAACAACTAATCTCAAAAATATATAAGCAACTCCTACAGCTCAATTCCAGAAAATATTTTTAGTTTTTTAAAGAACTTCCATATTGCTCTACATAGTGGATGCACCAATTGATGGTCCTACCAGGAGTGTTCTTTACAGCACTGAACTTTATTTCCCTCACCAGTCACATCCACAACTGGGCATTTTTTCACTTTGGTTCAGCCTCTTCATTCTTTATGGAGTTATTTCTCTGCTATTCTCTAGTAGCATATTGGGCACCTAGTCATCTGGGGAGTTCATCTTTCAGTGTCATATCTTTTCATACTGTTCATACAATTCATGGGGTTCTCAAGGCAAGAATACTGAAGTGGCTTGCTATTCCCTTCTCCAATGGACCACGTTTTGTCAGAACTCTCCACCATGACCCATCTGTCTTGGGTGGCCCTACACAGCATGGCTCATGGTTCATTGAGTTCGACAGGACTGTGATCCATGTGATCAGTTTGGTTAGTTTTCAGTCATTGTGGCTTTCATTCTGTCTGTCCTTTGATGGATAAGGATAAGAGGCTTGTGGAAGCTTCCTGAAGGGAGGGACTGGCTGTGGGGGAATCTGGGTCTTGCTCTTGAAGGGTTGCAGCTGTGAGCCATGTGTTACACTAGGATCTGTGACCTCTGGAGGAGAGAATTTCAATCCAGGGTCAGCGACAAGGTTTGAATACTTGGAGATTTTTGTGCAGCAAAGTTTTATCAAAATATAACAGAGATGGAGAAAGCTTCTGACACAGACATCAGAAGGAAACAGAAAGAGAGCCCGCTTGCTAGTTTTTAGCAAGGTGTTTTATGTCTGCTGGTGAGCTGTTAATCAGATAAATGAGACACCTCAAGGCTGAGGGAGTTTCACCAGGCCCCTCTCTCACAGTATGCATTTTTGAGATAGAATGGCATGAGGTGTCATGCCCCAGCCTAAAACAATTGATACGAACACTGGTTTGTGGAGCCATTATCAGCCCAAGGTTTGAGAAAGGAAAAAAAATGGTTAGTCTTAGGCAGAACTGGTTTTGTCAACAAAAAAAGGGGAAAAAATACATCTGTCACTTGCTCTTTATTTTTTCCTGATGCCTGGGGACCTCTGGCCTCCTACCTATTACCCTCTCATTTCCCCCTTTTCTTTTAGGAGAATTATGTTGCCTAGGGAATGGGGTGGCATTCTCATCCCATAACTGCTTCCACTGATAAGGGGTGTTGTCCCTAAATTCGTGAGGCAACATATTCTCCTAATCCTCGTTTTAAGGGTCTCTGATCTAGAGGCCCCAGGTAGTAGTTGGAGGAAGCTGTGGCACTCGTAGGAGTTTGGCCAACTGTTTGTAACTTAAAAGCCTTCATGTGGCTAGAAACAAATCCAACTACACAGTTACAGATGCATGGAACAAAGAGCAAAAACAGAACAATCAGCAAAGTTAAAAGTCACCTTATGTCCATAGTTAAGGTACAAAATGTTACACTAGTCCATTTTAGGATTGTTAGATGTCATCAGATTAAGAAGAGGGATCACATATGATTGTTGCTGTCGAAGGTAGTTGCAGACTTGGAGAAAGTCCTTTCCCTGACGTGGAGATGCCCACCCTGGGAAGCCTTCCACCGATGAGGAGGGGAGCACTCCGCAGACCCAGCAATTAGACCTGTTGTGGAATGTGGCTTAGGAATGAGCCCAGGACAGGAAGGTGGTGTCTTGAGAGTCAAACAGCAGAGTCAGGATTTTTGGAGTCAGCAGATGCAGGGCCACAGAGATTATTGGGCCCATATAAGAAGTGAAAAGTAAAATCATAGAGAATAAAGACATTAAAATGACATCACTTAGTCTGAGGGGTCAGTATGCCACTTTTTAACTCAAGTGTGGTACACCCATGAATCAGTTCTTGGCACCTTGACAGCCGTGAGAGAAGAAAGAGTAACCTGTTAAGGGCCTTCCCAGAGGGGCTTGAGAGATTGCCCCCACCCCCAGGTCCCAATGTCTTTATCAGGACCTCAGTTCCTGGCTCAAACAGTGGCTTGCTTGACTCAGAGGCTGAGTCAGGAGTCCCTTCCTGGAATTCCTGGGGAGAGAGACTCTGGTTTTAAAACCTGTCCAGCCACCACCACAGCATAATCTGTTTTCTGCTTCCCATCCCAAACAACAGAACTGTCATCTGTAAATAATTTCATGTCAGAATGATCTGATAGGGTGCCCATTAGATCTTCCCGAGCTGTATAGTTTAAGGTTAGAAATAGGGAACAATCGTGATCGGGTGTTTCATTTTTTTCTCAGGAAGGAAAGTGGCAGGATTTAAGTTTTCACAAACTTTAAGCTTAATTATTGGTCCTTCTAACAACAATGACTGATATGTAAGAATCCAACAGTCTGTCATCCAGATATTAACTTTAGAGCTTAAGATTTCACTGACATCATGGGAGTCAGTACAGTAAGAATTCTCCCATTAAAACTTAAGAGCTTCAGGTACTATTAAAGCAATAGTAGCAATTACTCTTAGTCACTTGGCCACCGACATGCCACTACATCTAATTCTCTACTCAGGTATCCTAAAGGTTGCTGGTGAGGTCCTCGAGGTTGTGTCACAACTCCCTAGGCCATACCTTTTCTTTCAGTGACAAACATATTAAACTCTGATCCCGTGGGCAAGCTCAAAGCAGGAAATGCAGGAGATCAGCTTGAAGAGCCTTAAAAGTCATTTGAGTATCTGGAGACCAAATCATCTTGTTGGTTTGGGCTTGTTGAGTTTCAGTTATAAGTTTATATAAAGGCTGGACAAGTTTCCCATAACCCGGAATCCAAATGCTGCAGTACCTGTGATGACCCCAAATCCTCTCGATTGTCTTAAAGTAATAGGTAGGGGATAATTTAGTATAGGCTTAGTTCTCTTGGGCCTATGGCTCTCATCCCTTTGGGTATGATTAGGCCTTCAAATCAATGACTGAACAATATTTGGCTGATTCAGGAATTTCAGACAATAAAGTGTAAGAATTAGGCACCATGGGGTGTAAAGGAACCACAGTCTCATTTATTATTTGTAAATCTTGAACTAATCTCTATTTATCATTTGACTTTTTCACTCCCAAAATAGGAGTGTTGCATGGACTGTTGCAGGGAATTAATAGCCTCTGCTCCTTTAAATGTTCAATGACAGGTTTTAACCCTTCTTTAACCTCGGGCTTTAGAGGATACTGCTTTTGATGTGGAAATATGTGAGGGTCTTTGAGCTTGACAGTGACAGGAATAGCATTTTGGGCTTGGCCCACAGTTTTTCCATCATTCCACACTCTAGGATTTACATTTTGTTCAGTTAATGGGAAAGAAATAGAGGGCTTCATATTCATGAAAACAGAGGCATGGACCTTGCTCAGCATATCCCTCCCCAAAAGGGGTGAGGGAGACTCTGGCACGATCAGAAACTTGTGTGAAAACCGCACAGAGTCCCAATTGCAGCTTAGAGGACAACTGAAATAATAACATTTGGCTCATCCAGACAGTCCCATTACAGTAGTGGATTGGGGGAAAGTGGGCCAGGGACTTCAGTAAGCACAGAGTAAGTTGCCCTGGTGTCCAAAAGGAAGAAAACAGATTGCACCCCCCCCCCCCCCCCCCCGCCACACACACCAGTTATTAATATCTGGGATTCCTCAGGTGTATTTAGAATGGGAGCTTGTGTGGGTACCTTCAGTCTTGATTGTCCTGAGAGTCTGACCTCTCAGGGGCCTA
This sequence comes from Bos indicus x Bos taurus, assembly GCF_003369695.1. Taxonomy (NCBI): domain Eukaryota; kingdom Metazoa; phylum Chordata; class Mammalia; order Artiodactyla; family Bovidae; genus Bos; species Bos indicus x Bos taurus. The sequence goes on along the minus strand of NC_040082.1, from coordinate 93,177,503 downwards.
TGTCTCTGGGGGCAGTCTCTCCTGTGCGGTCCTTTGAAGACAGGACATGCACCCAGGGGTGGCTTAGAAGCCTAAGGGCAATCCCACTTGAGGTGCCCCTCCTTTCCACAGTAATAACAAATCCATCCCTTTCCACCAGGGTCCCTCTGGGCACTTTTTTCAGTCTGTCTCAGAATGGTTCTGACTGTCATTATTAGGGCTTCAGTCTGTTCCTTGGTCTTTCTCTGCCTTTCTTTACTCTTCTCATATTCCCCTCCATAATAAACTGTCTGAGTCAGTTGCAACAAATTATCTAAAGACTGATTTGATACATACACTTGTTTCAGTAGCTTATGGCAGATATCTGGAGCCAACTGAGTGAGAAATCTGTCCTTTCAGATCACTCTTCCCTCTTCACTTTCAGGATCAATCTCAGGGAAGCTGTGAAGGCCTTCTCACAGTCTGTCTAGGAATTTACCAGGTGTTTCCTTCTCTTCCTGTTCTATGTTTGCCAATTTGGCATAGTTTAAAGTCTTAGCATATGCTTGCCTGAGTCCTTCAAGAGTACACCTGACAAAATGACTCTGACCCCATCGCCCTTTAGCTGTGCTATAGTCCCAGTCTGATTCTTTTTTTTTTTAAGTCGCTTCAGTCGTGTCCAACTCTGTGCGACCCCATAGACGGCAGCCCACCAGGCTTCCCCGTCCCTGGGATTCTCCAGGCAAGAACACTGGAGTGGGTTGCCATTTCCTTCTCCAATGCATGAAAGTGAAAAGTGAAAGTGAAGTCGCTCAGTCGTGTCCGACTCTAGCGACCCCATGGACTGCAGCCTACCAGGCTCCTCCGTCCATGGGATTTTCCAGGCAAAAGTACTGGACTGTGATTCTTTTTTTTAAATATAAATTTATTTATTTTAATTGGAAGCTAATTACTTTACAATATTGTATTGGTTTTGCAATACATCGACATGAATCTGCCACAGGTGTATTCGTGTTCCCCATCCTGAACCCCCCTCCCACCTCCCTCTCCATACCATCCCTCTGGGTCATCCCAATGCACCAGCCCCGAACATCCTGTATCATGCATCGAACCTGGACTGGCGATCCGTTTAACATATAGTAATATACATGTTTCAATGCCATTCTCCCAAATCATCCCACCCTCTCCCTCTCCCACAGAGTCCAAAAGACTGTTCTATACATCTGTGTCTCTTTTCCTGTCTCACATACAGGGTTATTGTTACTGTCATTCTAAATTCCATATATATGCATTAGTATACTGTATTGGTGTTTTTCTTTCTGGCTTACTTCACTCTGTATAATAGGCTCCAGTTTCATCCACTTCATTAGAACTGATTCAAATGTATTCTTTTTAATGGCTGAGTAATACTCCATTGTGTATATGTACCACAGCTTTCTTATCCATTCATCTGCTGATGGACATCTAGGTTGCTTCCATGTCCTGGCTATTATAAACAGTGTTGCGATGAACATTAGGGTACATGTGTCTCTTTCAATTCTGGTTTCCTCGGTGTGTATGCCCAGCAGTGGGATTGCTGGGTCGTATGGCAGCCAGTCTGGTTCTATAGTTGGGACCACCTGATTTCCAGTAGGGAGGGTGGCTATCTTGTCTTACCTCTTTTCTGCTAATTCATTACCAAGCCATTCATCTCCATAACTCCATAACTCAATAGCTTTCTCCAAAGCTCAAGTTTTTGAGTCAGGAGTTAGCATCTGCCCCAGGATATACATCACATCCTTTCAAGTAAGGTCATAAAGCAGAATAACACCCTTAAAGTCTCTAATATATTTTTCTGGGTCCTCTAAATAGTCTCCCAGGTCTTCTTTGATTCTTTGTATTTCTTGATAAGAAAAGGGCTCATTAACTCTCACAGATTGATTATTTTTCCTGGTGGGTGCTTTATGGAGAGGCAACATCTTGTTTGGCTGTTCCTCAGCCTGGTGGGCTGCCATCTATGGTGTTGCAAAGAGTTGGACACAACTCAAGCGACTTAGCAGCAGCAGCAGCAGCCTCTTTGGCTGCCCTTCACTTTTGATCCCAAGGATAGATTGGAGAAACCTGTTTTTCCTTATCTCTTTGTCTCCTGTCCTCCATCTCATCCTGTATGTCACTCTTAGTTTTAGCTGTCTGAGCCTCTTTCACTTTGATTGTCTGAGTTTCAGTTGAAACCAGAGTAGTCTGAGGTTATATTGAGACAGCAGTTTGAACTGCTACTGAGACTGGAGCAGTTTGAAATTCAGTTTGAGTTTCTACCAAGACAGAGGCAACCTGCCCCTGAGGGGTGCCCTGACTTTCAGTTTGCTCAGCTGGAAGCCCCCAATATGGGGGCAAAGTAGGAGGACAGGAGGGAGCTGAAGGTTTCACACCCAAATCTATACCCCGAGGACGTAAGTTTGGCATGTCTCTCAGAGAGAAAAAGAGACAACACATATGCTACTTCTACCCATTCCCCTTGTTTTCTACAGATCTGGTCTAATTGTAAGACAATATTATAATTAAAGATGCTCCAACCGGCCACTGTTTCCCTTCCTCCAATGGATACCATGGCCATGCAGTATCACATAGGAAGATCAGGTGAGTCTTTTTAAGCCCTGGGGGTCGAATCTATCCCAGTTTTTCAGGATGCAGTTCAAAGGAGCGAGGCTGGAACTGTCAGCTCCCATCTGTAAGAGAGAAAAAGCAGCATCCAGCGGCCTTTTCTACCAGCGATGTCCCTCCCTGCTCTAGGTGGGGGTTGGAGACAGGAGCTAGAGCTCCACCTAGCTACCGAACGTGCTTTTGTCTGTCAGTTCAGTTCAGTTTAGTTCAGTCGCTCAGTCGTGTCCGACACTTTGCGACCCCATGAATCTCAGCATGCCAGGCCTCCCTGTCCATCACCAACTCCCGGAGTTCACTCAGACTCACGTCCATCGAGTCAGTGATGCCATCCAGCCAGCTCATCCTCTGTCATCCCCTTCTCCTCCTGCCCCCCAATCCCTCCCAACATCAGAGTCTTTTCCAATGAGTCAACTCTTCACATGAGGTGGCCAGAGTACTGGAGTTTCAGCTTTAGCATCATTCCTTCCAAAGAAATCCCAGGGCTGATCTCCTTTAGAATGGACTGGTTGGATCTCCTTGCAGTCCAAGGGACTCTCAAGACTCTTCTCCAACACCACAGTTCAAAAGCATCAATTCTTTGGCTCTCAGCTTTCTTGATGGTCCAACTCTCACATCCATACATGACCACAGGAAAAACCAGAGCCTTGACTAGATGGACCTTTGTTGGCAAAGTAATGTCTCTGCTTTTGAATATGCTATCTAGGTTGGTCATCACTTTCCTTCCAAGGAGTGAGCGTCTTTTAATTTCATGGCTGCAGTCACCATCTGTCTGTAGTGCATGATAAAACAACCAACAGCATGGATTCCAAGTCTTTTGAAAGTCTATGTTCTGACATGTTTGGTTAGTATTTCTAATTCCTCAGGCAGTAGTGAAATGGTCAAAGAGACCAGCAAAGGTGACTGAAGAAAGAAAGTTTGGTCCACACACTTCACCCATTTCTGGCCTCTCCCCTTGCAGGAACTTTGGGTGCCTCTTGGCCTTGGCAGGTCGGTATAAACCTCCAACAAGGCTTCCCTTGGGGCTGCCTTTGGTCATCATGAGGCGCCACAAAACCGCAGAACAGGGCTCAGTGATGGCTCCGTGGCCAATTTCACATCTTATTCACGGTGCTTTCACGCACACAGGCACACCATAGAGTTAGTAAAGTGCTGTGGAAAGTGTGTTTACTAGGAGAATCGAGAACTAGAACTCCAAGCATCCTTATCTTGTCTTGAAGATCCGAGAGGAGCCCCCAAGATGAACGGTTGCTGCTCCAAGCCGTGTATTATACCAGGATTTGTGACCTCCAGAGGAGAGGATTTCAATCCGAGTCAGAGACAAGGCTTGACTACTTGGAGCTTTTTGTGTAGCAAAATTTTATTAAAGTATAATATAGATAGAGAAAGCTTCTGACATAGACACCAGAAGGAGATGGAAAGAGTGTCCCCTTGCTAGTTTTAAGCAAGGCATTTTATGTCTATTAGCGAGTTTCTGCTGCTGCTGCTGCTAAGTCGCTTCAGTTGTGTCTGACTCTGTGCGACCCCATAGATGGCAGCCCACCAAGCTCCGCCATCCCTGGGATTCTTTCTAATCAGATAAAAGGAACACCTCCAGGCTGAGAGAGTTTCAGTAGGTTCTTCTCCCACAATATGCATTTTTGAGATAGGATGGCATGATGTCATCCCCGGCCATAAAACAATTGACATGAACTTTGGTTTGTTGAGCCATTAGAAGCCCAAGTTTTGAGAAAACAAAAGGTTAGTCTTAAGCAGAACTGATTTTGTCAACAGAGAAGGGGAAAAAGTCTGCCACTTGCAGTTTATTTCCTCCTGCCGCTTGGGGACCTCTGGCCTTCCTTCCTGTTACCCTCTCAATTCCACAAATAAGGGATATCATATGATATTTCTCCTTCTCTGTCTGACTTACTTCACTCAGTATGACAATCTCTAGACCCATCCTGTTTGCTGCAAATGCATGACTTCATTATTTTTACTGGGTGAGTAATATTCCATTATATATATGTACCCCATCTTCTTTATTCACCCTTCTGTTGATGGACATTTAGGTTGCTTCCATGTCTTGGCTTCCATGTCTGCAGTTCATGGGGTAGCAAAGAGTCGGACATGACCAAGCAACTGAACAACAACATGTCTTGGCTATTGTAAACAGACCTTCGATGAACCCTGGGGTTCAAGGATCCTTTCTGATCATGTCCAGGAGTGGGATTACAGGATCCTAAGATAGCCCCAGAGGTTCCATCTTGTTCTTTCATTCGAAACATACTCCTCAGCCTTCTCATTGTGTTTCACTTTCTCTCTTTGCCCCTATGAAATTGGTTGAAACAGTAACCTTTCCCAGTCCTGAAGGCAAGTCCTTGTTGGGAGTGTCTGTATACTGTCTATGTGAGCCCATTTGCTTTAGTTGGGAATGGTTCTAAAGTGAGCTTGGAGTGGATCTTCCCCCTGGTACACTGGCAGCTGCTGCCTCAATGGGAGGTTGGGCTAGATTCAGAGGAGTTAGACTCAGAGCCAGGGGGCTTTTCCTAGACTCCATGAAATCGTCATCCTAACTGTCTGATGCTTTTGAATTGTGGTACTGGAGAAGATGCTTGAGAGTCCCTTGGACAGCAAGGAGATACTGCATTATAACGTTTGCAAAGACAATAGCTCTGCTGTCTCGTTAGGACCAGATCCACGTTGCAGAGAGAGCTAAAAACAGAGCAGACACTACCTAGGGGATGACACCATCCACAGTCTAGGAAAAATACTCACTTTGCTATACAGTGGGGATTCCCTGGTGGCTTAGCGGTAAAGAATCTGCCTGCCAATTCAGGAGACATAGGTTTGATCCCTGGGTGGGGAAGATCCCCTGGAGAAGGAAATGGCAATCTACTCCAGTTTCTCGCCTGGGAAACCCCATGGACAGAGGAGCCTGGCAGACTACAGTCCATGGGGTCACAGAGTCAGAAAGGACTGAGCGACTATAACAACAACAACAAAATCAACTCTACTGAAGTTAAGAAAATGAAATGATCTGAATGCATGTACCTGACAAAGACTCATATGCATCATACATGCTCAATTCCTGCAAACAACTCTTGAATGTTTAATGAGGGGTGACATGCAAATGAAAAAGAAACACAAGGAAAGGTGCTCATTTTAAAAACCACAATGAAATCCCTCTTTCCCCCATACAAATGGATAAAAGTCAAAGTACTGATAATATCAAGTGGTGCTCAGGAAGTGGAGGAAGTGAAACTCTTCAATATTCCTGGGTTATTGTAAACTATTGCAAACATTTTAGAGTTTTGTCAGTTTCTTTGAAAGTGGATCATTAACATATGACCTAGCAATTACACCCAAGGTATTTACCCAAGAAAAATGAGACATGCGGCCACACACACACACAAACACAAATATTATATTAGAATGATCATAGCATCTTTATTCATGGTAGAAAAATGGAAATAATTCAAATAGACATCAATAGGAACATGGATAAACAAATTGTGATATACAATAGTGTGAAATGGTACTTAGCAATAAAAAGGCACAGACTAGCAACATATGCATGAAGTGGATGAATTCTAAATGGCAGACACCAGGCAGACACAGTGTATTATTCCATGTATAGGGGCTTTAAGAACTGACAGAATTAATCTGTTGCTATAGAAATCAGAATAATTGTTTCTGGGGTGGAAGACTGGGGATACATGATTGAAAGGATTACGTGGGAACTTCCAGGAATAATGCAAATACTCCATATCTTGATTTGATTGATACAGTTGATAGATATACAAGCAGGAGATTTGGGTTCAAAACTGGGTTGGGAAGATTCCCTGGGAAAGGAAATGGCAATCCACTCTATTATTCTTGCCTGGCAAATTCCATGGATGGAGGAGCCTGTGGGCTACAGTCCATAGGGTTGCAAAGAGTTGGACACAACTTAGAAACTAGACGACAACAACAAATACACGTATATACATTTGGAAACTCACCAGATTTAAGATCTACAGGTCTCTGCGTAAAATAGTTGAAAACACTATTCTTAATTATTTGCAAATAACACTGCAACACTACACAAAATATTATTCAACCTAAGCATACATTCTGCCAACAGTTCTCCTGTAGGATAAATCAGTTCTCATGGATGGTTGAGTCATATGGCTAATTCTTTCTCCAGGGTGATTGGGAGGATGATATGGAAGAACTTGTCACATTCAGACTGAAGTATTGCTTCTTTTCCCCGGGAAGTCGGATGATTTCTCCACCTCCATGTGTGAATTTGTGGGAGAGACAGAAATATAATTAATGCTGAAATATTCCTGAAAGTAATTTTTGAAATCATTTGATGGGAATTTCCTGACAAAAAGATGAGATTGATATTGAAGCATGGATCCCAGGGCAAGTCTGAGTGTTTTTCTTCCAGGCTTAATGTACTTAACTTTGTTTTTTGTATCTCAGAAAGTTGAAGATATGAAAGTAAGCATAAGTTGATGAAGTCTGGTCCCCTTAACTCACCCATGAGGAGACTGACCTCAAATTCACATCCAAATTAATTTTGGAAGTAGGTCTAAAACCAAGCTCTCATGCTCTTACATCTCACCTAAACTCGTCTTATTTATCCCTCCGTTCATTTTCCTTCATCATTATCAAGTAAAAGAAGAAAAGTGTTTCATGATGTCTATCACTTTCTTCAAGTACTATTTTGCCTATGCCAACAGTCCTTAAATTATGTCTTCTTTTTTTAAAAAACACCAGTGTTCTACAAAATGTAAAGACATTTTCTGCTGGAAAAAAAAAATCCTGGCTAAAGATGTTTGGCAAGTCCCGATTCTGTGGCCTCTCTGAAGGTTTACAAAGTACAGGCCTGGTTAAGGCTCAGAGCCTACCAGCAGTGAAACCTGTTTGGCAACTTGTGGAACTCATGAACAAGGATATCTTAGTTACAGTATAACATAAATAAGAAAGAGTTTTATTCATGTTTTTGTAACTCCAAGGTTTGGACTCAGATTGCTGTTGTTATTTAGTGGCTAAATTGTGTCCAATTCTTTTGGGACCCCATGGACTATATAGCCTGCCAGGCTCCTATGTCCATGGGATTTCCCAGGTGAGGACACTGGAGTGGTTTGCCATTTCCTTCTCCAGGGGATCTTCCTGAGCCAGGGATCTAATCCGCATCTCCTGCATTGACAGGCAGGTTCTTTACCACTGAGCCACCGGGGAAGCCCTTGCACTTAGAAACCAATAATCCCAGAAAAACAAAATCTTTCACTGTGCAGATTATGTGTGGGTAAGTATGCTATTACCCTACCCTAGAGATGCTCAGTGTCAGATATTGCACAGTAAGCTGAGACAGAGATGCTAACAGGTTCCTGTGCCAAGAGTCAATGTGTGGTCCAGTCACACTATTGGGGGAGGGGCAGACCGAACTGCCGACCAGTTTGAAGAGAATAATTCAAATTAGGAAACAGCATGGACTAGGAGAGGAAATCATCTTACCATGTGGGTTTGGCTGGTAGAGCTGGAAAGGATGTAGCTGTCAGACTCTGTCTTTTTATTCATCCTCCTAAGCCACTTTACGTACTCATCTCTCACCTGAAAAAGATGGTAAACAAAAATCTTGCGTTTTAATGCTTTCTGGCTATATGCACAATGCTACCGAAAATAGTACTTTCCCCCATTTTTATTTCCAGATGGTCCACGGAGGCCATATCAGATAGATTGATCTATGAGTGACTGTGTGTTCGTCGCTCAGTCATGTCCAGCTCTTTGTGACCCCATGTACTGTAGCCCACCAGGTTCCTCTGCCCATGGAATTCTTCAGGCAAGAATACCGGAGGGATTGCCATGCCCTTCTCCAGGGGGGGTCTTCCCAGCACAGGGATCAACCCCAGGTCTCCTGCATTGCTGGCAGATTCTTTATCATCTGATCCGCCAGGGAGGCCCCTATGAGTGATTACAGAGATATTATTTGTGGATCAGCCTATGCATCTTTATGCTAATGCTAACACAACATTTATATTATCCAAGAGCATGAGCAGTTTTCTGTAACCACTGAGAACTGCTTCCTCCTCTCAATGTTGTTGTTGATGTTCAATTGCTAAGTCTTATCCCACTCTTTGAGACCCCATGGACTGCAGCACACCAGGTTTCCCTGTCCTTCAGTATCTCCTGGGATTTGCTCAAACTTACATCCACTGAGTCGATGATGCCATCCAACTATCACACCCTCTGTTGTCCCTTTCTCCCCCTGTCCTCAGTCTTTCCCAGTATCACGGTCTTCCAATGAGTTCGCTCTTTGCGTCAGGTGCCAAAGTATTGGAGCTTCAGCTTCAGCATCAGTCCAATGTATATCAGTTCCAATGTATGTTCAGGGTTGATTTCCTTTAGAATGAACTGCTTTGATCTCCTTGCTGTCCAAGGGACTCTGAAGAGTCTTCTCCAGCACCACAGTTTGAAGTGTCAATTCTTCAGCGCTCAGCCTTCTTTATGGTTCAACTCTTACATTTATACCTGACTACATGTCTCTCTGAGATCCATACAACCCCACTGGAGTGAAATCTAGCAATATCCATCTATTTATCAAGTCAGAATGCAGTGCAAAATCACTGCTTAAAAAGTTTATGTGGTATTATACATGTTTCAATGCCATTCTCCCAAATCATCCCACCCTCTCCCTCTCCCACAGAGTCCAAAAGACTGTTCTATACATCTGTGTCTCTTTTGCTGTCTCACATACAAGGTTATCGTTACCAGGTTTGATGCAGGATACAGGATGCTCGGGGCTGGTGCGCTGGGATGACCCAGAGGGATGGTACGGGGAGAGAGGCGGGAGGGGGGTTCAGGATGGGGAGCACGTGTACACCCGTGGCGGATTCATGTTGATGTATGGCAAAACCAATACAATATTGTAAAGTAATTAGCCTCCAATTAAAATAAATAAATTTAAATTTAAAAAAAAGTTTATGTGGTCCAGCCAATGCTGGCACCTGGATCATCACTACCACCCTATTCTCCTACACTCAGAGCACTGCCCTCACTACACATCTTTGGGTTCTGGGACTGGCAAGGGTTTCCACATCAGCTTTACTGCCCTTCTTTGGCTGGTTGTCTCCTACCCACCTTAAGCCCCTCACCGTCAAGTCTAAAGAAGCCCTACCTGGTAGTTTAATATCTCCCTAACAATTTTCCCCAAGGTGAAAATCACAGTTGGTTATTCATGTCTAATTATGTTGTTTCCCATTTCTGATTTCTTCACTGTTCAGAAAGCAGCCCCTGGATCCCCCAGAGCCAAGCAAGTAATAATCATTAACATACAATATGAATAGTAAGAAATGGAAACCACTGTCCCCCAAACTTTAGTTTTGCTGCTGTTAGACCCCATATTCATGATCTGAGAAGAATGGGGCCACTACCATCCAATACTCATTACAGATTCATGAGTTGGGGAACTGGAAAATTGGAAAACGGAGACTTGAATGCCCAAAGGAGAATCAAGATGGCAGAGTGGTAGGATGTGGAACTCACCTCATCCTACAGATACATAAAAAATGTTTCTACAAACAGGGGCTTGAACTCCCAGACTCAGTGGAGAATGGTAGGCTTGGGGGAAATGGGAACACACCATCAGGCAGGAGGGCATCATGTGGGAGAATAGGGCTAGCCAGGTAAACGCATGAGAGGACCCCAGCTGGGAGCTGGGAAGAAGACAGGATGGGTCCTATTACCTGCTGGTTGAGGACGCAGTGGACCAGGAAGATGTAGACTCCCTGCAGGACGTTGGTGATGGTGAACGCATAGGCGATGATGGATCTGATGGGTTCCTTTATCAGTTCAGTGAGAAAGAAGCCAAGGCACCAGGAACAGCCCAAGAGGAAGAGCTGAGCAATGGCCTTAAACGTCAGCATCCTGTTAACACCAAGAAGGAGAGTCACCAACTCACCACCTTCTCTCTTGAATAGTATATTGTCCTGTCTTCAGGCCCCATCTGCCTTCCTCTCCAGTTATTGTTATTTAGTTGCTAAGTCATATCTGACTCTTTGAAACCCCATGGACTGTAGCCTCCAGGCTCCTCTGTCTATGGGATTTTCCAGGCAAGAATACTGGAGTGGGTTGCCATTTCCTTCTCCAGGGAATCTTCCCAACCCAGGGATTGAGCCTAGATCTCCTGTATTGGCAGGAAGATTCTTTACCACTGAGCCACCTGGGAAGCCTATTCTCTCCAGTTACTGGTGAAATTTTCTCAAGCCAAGATGGACTTGGAGAAACTGTGGTTGTGATGCAATATTTGGAAGTAATGCTATCATTTTCATTGTAAAAACTTTAATAGATGAACATGAGTTTATTCCATGGGTGTTTTCCTCTAATATGAATGTTTATAACTGGAATGATAATTTGTGGTGGTGGTGGTTGTTAGTCGCTAAGTCGTGTCCAACTCTTGTGACCCAATGGACTGTAGCCCGCCAGGCTCCTGTGTCCATGGGATTTCCCAGGCAAGTGTGGTATTTTACCACTACTTATTTTGATGCAGCAGAATACACATAACACAAAATTTACTACAACTATATTTAAACATACAGTTCATAGGCATTAAATACATTCACATTGTTGTACTACCAGCAACACTATCTTTCTACTGAGCTTTTTTTTCACCCTGAAAAACTGAAACTGTATCCATTAAACAATAAGTACCCATTTCTTCATACTCTCATCTCTTGGCAACATCAATTCTACTTTCTGTTTCTGTGAATCTTCTCATTAATTTCAAGGTTTCAAATGCATATGATTTTAAGGGTGATTCTCATTTGACAGTGGTTCCTAATGTGGTAGGCAACTCTCTACAGATGACTGTTTAGGGGCTTCCCAGGAGACTCAGTAGGTAAACAATCTGCCTGCTGATGCAGGAGATGTGGATTTGATCCCTGGGTTGGGAAGATTCCCTGGAGGAGGAAATAGCAACCCACTCCAGTATTCTTGTCTGGGAAATCCCATGGATAGAGGAGCCTGGTGGGCTACTGTCCATGAGGTTGCAAAGCGTTGGGCACCACTTAGTAACTGAGCATACATGCATGCTTGAAAAAGCAATCCTTTAGGACTACAACCTATGCTAAGCCCATTAAACTGTCTAAACCCGTTTTACCTTGTGTTTTGTATCTTGGACACATCTTTATTGAGGGAAGAAAGTCGATCTCTCAAAATCCACAGGGTTATCGAATAAAAGATTAAGTTTATCTGAAAGAAAAAAAATAAGATGCTAATTGAGGACCAATATACAGAGTCAGGTTTTTTTTATGATGGCCATTCTGACCCGTGTGAGGTAAACTACTCATTGTAGTTTTGATCTGCATTTCTCTAATAGTTCATGATGTTGAGCATCTTTTCATGTGTCTCTTGGCCATCTGTGTGTCTTCTTTGGAGAAATGTCTACATAGGTCTTCTGCCCATTTTTTGATTGGGTGTGTTTCTTCTCATATTGAGTTTCATGAGCTGTTTGTAAATTTTAGAGATTCATTCCTTGTAAATTGCTTTGTTTGCCAATATTTTCTCCCATTCTGATGGCTGTCGTTTCATCTCATGTATGTGTACTGCCATGTGTGAAGATACCATGTGTAGAGAGCTACAGATAGCTAGTGAGAACCTGCTGTAGAGGGCAGGGAGCTTAGCTGGGTGTTCTGTGATGACCTAGAGGGGTGAGATGGGGGTGGGTGGGAAGGAGGGTGGGAAGGAGAGAGGGGATATATGTGATGGCTCAGAAAGTAAAGAATCTGCCTTCAGTGTGGGAAACCAGGGTTCAATCCCTGGGTCAGGAAGATCCCTTGGAGAAGGGAATGCCAACTCACTCCAGTAACCTTGCCTGGAGAATACCATGGACAGAAGAGCCTAGTGGGCTATGGCCCATGGAGTCGCAAAGAGTTGGACATGGCTGAGTGACTAACATGCTACATGCTGTAGCTAATGCACTTTGTTGTGCAACACTGCAAGGCAACTATTCCCTAAGAAAGAAATAGAGAGTCAAACTAGAAAGCACTGAAGATCATGGGAAAAGGTATGAGATTTTATAGTTAGAATATGTTGAAACTTGGGGACTTCCCTGGCGGTCCAGTGGTTAAGACTCCATGCTTCCAATACAGGGGATGCAGGTTCCATCCCTGGTCAGGAACTAGGATCCCACATGCCTCATAGCACAGCCAAAAAGTTAAAAAATATATATGTTGAAATTCCTTTGGAGCAGACTGGGGATACTTGTACAATACCACCAAGGAGCTCCTGAAAGGCCACAAAAGAACATGCATGGGTGGTCAGGTGGCACACACGCAGTGCAATGTGGTGTCTCCACCAACGCCTTTCCTTGCACACATGGGCCATGGACAGGTATTTTCCAGGCTCATTTCAGATAGTCTGGGGCATGTGGCTGAATTCTAGCGGATGAGATGTTGGTCGCAGTGACATATGCCTGAATCCTACACAGTCTTCAACTCTCTTCCCCTCCAGCAACAACCAACAAGGTCATATGTCAAAATAATTGAATCATAAAAGAGAAGCTGAGGACTTCCCTGGTGCCACAGGGGCTAACAACCTGCCTGCCAATGCAGGAGATACGAGTTCAATCCCTGGTCTGGGAAGATCCCACATGCCTTGGAGCAACTAACTTCATGTGCCAGAACTAGTGAGTCCATGTGCTGCGACTTCTGAAGCCCTCATGCCTAGAGCCTGTGCTCCACGACAAGAGAAGCCACCTCCATGAGAAACGTGAGCGCCCAAGAAAGAGTAGCCCCCACTCACCACGACTAGAGAAAGCCTGCACAAAGCAACGAAGACCCAGCACAGTCATAGAAAAAGTAAAGCTGAATCTCTCATGGGGAGGAGCCTCTTGATCCACACTGGACTTTGCAAAAATAGCACACAAAAACGTATTTGCTCTGCCAAGCCACTGAGATGTTGGGACTTCTTTGTCACTGTACCACACTGTAGCCTAAACTGACTAATCATCAGACTATATCCTGAGTTGAACAAACATAAAAACTGAAGAAGATTTAAGAACACTTGGTGAAATCACTTCCAAATCACATAATTCTATCATATTCACAATTATATTTTTATACACCCACTCATTTGTTTATTCAACAAATATATATTAAGTATGTATGGTATGCTAGATATTAGAGATACAAGGATGATTTCTTCTCTATTCATCAGCATTTAAATGTGCTCAAAAATTTTTTCCTTAAAAATTTTTTAAATTTTATTATTTAAAAATTATTAATTTATTTTAATTGGAGGCTAATTACTGTACAATATTGTGGTGGTTTTTGCCATATATCAACATGAATCAGCCATGGGTGCACATATGTACCCCCATCCTGAAGCCCCCTCCCAGCTCCCTCCCCACGCCATCCCTTCTGGACTGTTTCAGAGCACCGGTTTTGAGTCCCCTGCTTCTTGCATCACGCTTGCACTGGTCATCTATTTTACATGTGGTAATATACATGTTTCAATGCTATTCTCTCAAATCATCCCCCTCTTGCCTTCTCCCACATAGTCCAAACATCTGTTTTTTACAACTGTGTCTCTTTTGCTCCCTTGCATATAGGGTTGTCATTACTGTTTTCTAAATTCCATATATATGCGTTAATATACTGTATTGGTGCTTTTCTTTCTGACTTACTTCACTCTGTATGATAGGCTCCAGTTTCATCCACTTGTTGGAACTGACTCAAATACATTCTTTTTATAGCTGAGTAATATTCCATTGTGTATATGTACCACAACTTCCTTATCCATTTGTCTGCCAATGGATATCTAGGTTGCTTCCATGTCTGAGCTACTGTAAACAGTGCTGCAATGAACACTGGGGTACATGTGTCTCTTTTGACTCTGGTTTCCTTGGTGTGTATGCCCAGCAGTGGGATTGCTGAGTTGTATGGCAGTTCTATTTCCAGTTTTTTTTGAGGAATCTTCACACTATACTCCACAGTGGCTGTGCTAGTTTGCATTCCCACCAACAGTATAAAAGGGTTCTCTTTTCTCCACACCCTCTCCAGCATTTATTGTTTGTAGACTTTTTGATGGCAAAAATATGCTCAAAAAATTTTAAATAAAGACATATGCTCAAACATCTACTATTAAAAGGAAACAAATGAATGTTAAAATAGTACTTAGATTGCCCTCCTACACTGTTGGTAGGAATGTAAACTGGTAAAACCGGGCTGGAGATCAGTATGGAGATTCTTTAAAAAAGTAAAACTAGAACTACTATATGATTCAGCAGTCCCACTCCTGAGCATGTACCCAGAGAAAGCCATACTTCGAAAAGATACATGTTCCCCAGTGTTCACTGCAGCTCTATTTATAGTATGCAAGACATGGAAGCAACCTAAATGTCCATCAGCAGAGGCATGGATAAAGAAGATGTGGTACATAAATACAATGTAATATTATTCAGTCATAAAAAGAATGAAATAATGCCATTTGCAGCAACATGGTTACAACTAGAGATTATCATACTAAGTGAAGTTAAGTCAGAGAAAGATAAATATATTATGTTCTTGCTTATATGTGGGATCTAAAAACAATACACAAATGAATTTAAATAGAAAAGAGAAATAGACCGACAAACAGAAAACAAACTATCATTACCAAAGGGGAAGTGGAGAGAAGGATAAATTAGTTGGTCGGAATTAACATATGTACATTACTGTATATGAACAGATAAACAATACCGACCTACTGTATAGCATAGGGAACTATATTGAATACCTTGTAGTAAGCTATAATGAAAAAGAATCTGAAAAATATATATATATATATATGTGTGTGTGTGTGTGTGTGTACATATATATATATATAATATACTTTTTCCATTTACTTTCCATTATATATATGGCTGAATCTCTTCACTGTACACCTGAAACTAACACAACATTGTAAATCAGCTGTACTGCAATAAAAAATAAAAAATAGTACCTCTTTTGACCTTCAAATTAAGTTGAATACTACATACCACACACACATACTCTATACACACATGGCACCTGAGGCAGACACACGCACACTACAAACCTACCAAGATGACGGCTGATATGGGTCCTAAGAAACTCAAGATAAACCCTTTCTCTATGTTGATCCAGCAACTGAAAAACAGAAAGCAACAGTGGCAGCATTTTGAAAGGTAATGGAATACAATACATGATCTGCAATAGAGAATATTTATATAGGACTTCTTGGGCTTCCCAGGTGGCTCACTGGTAAAGAATCCACATGCAATGCAGGAGATGAAAGAGACTTGGGTTTGATCCCTGGGCGGGGAAGAGGCCCTGGAGAAGGGTATGGCAACCCACTCCAGTATTCTAGAGAAACCCATGGACAGAGGAGCCTGTGGGCTACAGTCCATAGGGTCACAAAGAGTTGGATACAACTGAAGCGACTGAGCATGCATATAGCATTTACATGTGTCAGGTACCATTCTAATACTTGGAAGTAGATAGTATTACTCTCTTTATTTTACAGGTGAGAAAACCTAGGAAAGAATTTAACTGTCTCCAGAGTCACCAGGCTAGTAAGTGAGGAAACTTGAAAACTGGAATCAGGTAATCAAGTCTAGAATTCATGCTCCTTCAAGTTTATGGAAGCATTTGGTTATGACACCAAAAATTTGTAAAGAATTTCAGATGTCTATCACTTAGAGATTAATTTTATAAAGATGGTAAGAATATACAATGTAATACATTGAATGATGATGTGTATCTGTAGTAATGTGGAAAAAGTCCACTATATATTATTAAGGGAATAAACAAATTACATGCAATACCTTTATCATGATCCCGTTTTTTATAAAAAAAATACATTTACATGTATATTATATATATATTGGGCTTCCCTGATAGCTCAGTTGGTAAAGAATCTACCTGCAATGCAAGAGACCCTGGTTCCTGATTCCTGAGCCAGGACGATCCCCTGGAGAAGGAATAGGCCACCCACTCAAGTGTTCTTGGGCTTCCCTTGTGGTTCAGCTGGTAAAGAATCTGCCTGCAATGTGGGAGGTCTAGGTTTGATCCCTGGGTTGGGAAGATCCCCTGGAGAAGGGAAAGGCTACCCACTCCAGTATTCTGGTCTGGAGAGTATTAAGGGAATAAACAAATTACATGCAGTATCTTTATCATGATCCCATTTTTATAAAAGTATATATTTATATGTATATATATTTAAGGGGCTTCTCAAGTGGTACAGTTGGTAAAGAATCCACCTGCCAAAGTAGGAGTCACTGGAGACATGGGTTCAAACTCTAGGTCGGGAAGATACTTTGGAGTAGCAAATGGCAATCCACTCCAGTATTCTTGCCTGGAAAATTCCATGGACAGAGGAGCCTAGTGGGCCACAGTCCATGCGGTTGCAGAGTCAGATGTGACTGAATGACTAACACATACTGGGCTTAGTGGTATTACAGAGGTTCTTTATTAGAATATTATTTTTTATAAAACCAGTTATTACTGTCAGTAATAGAAGTATTAAAGATCTATAAACATGTGACATTTATAAATATAGACATTTGTATAAAAAATAAAAATTCATGCTCTTTCCAGTTTACTGTCTGTGTTACTTTACACTAGTCGTTCACCTTTTTCTCTGAACCTCAGTTTGCTTAGTATACAAAATGGGAACAATTGGAGCACTTTCCTCTAGGGATGTTTTGATAGACATGAGAAATGGTGTATATGAAACACTTCGCCTCAGGGGCTGGAGAAATAAATGTTCAGCATCTTTGTTCTCAGCCTGAGTCGTGACCTACTCCACCCTTCCTTCCACCCTCAGTTTCCCAGGGAGACACGTGTGTACCCACGTCCCCGACAGCACATTTTCAGCACCGGACTCACTGCTTAGTGGTGCCGTATCCTTGGGGGTTGATCGCTGCAGACACAGCCACAATCACCGCTGGGACCCCGTAGCCTACAGGGTACATGAACCTCTTCTTGAATCTGCCTGCACTGGTGTAGTTGGCCACCCTGAGGTTCCTGACAGTGAGGAAGAGGTGCAGCCCTTCGAGGAACATCCAGGTGAAGGCGGCCAAGTAGAGGTAATGCAGTCCACCGGCGACGACCTTGCACAGCACCTGGGGGGAGAGGGGGCCACTGGAGTGGTCCTGGGTGCAATGACCTCACCATCTGCTCTTCACCAGGGTTGTCTCCGGGTAACTTTGGTGAGAGATGCTCCTTAGCCTTCTTCACATGTCCTTCTTCTCTTTAGAGTCATGTCTCCAAACGGATGGATGGTCCCCCTTGTCTATTCCCATGCCTTGGCAGGGTGTCACTTGGGCCACCCAAGAAAAACTGAAAATGTATCATGTTTAAAGTTGAATGGGGGACTTCCCTGGTGGTCCAGGGCTTAAAATCCATCTGCCAATGCAGGGGACACAGGTTTGATCTCTTGTCTGGCAAGATTCCACATGCCATGGGGCAACTAAGCCCAAACACCACAACTACGGAAGACCGAGAGCCCTGCTCTCAGTCAAAGCGGTCAAAGCGCATGCTCTGAAACAAGAGACGCAATCACAGTGAGAAGTCCGTGTACTGCAAGGAGTAGCCCCCACTCACTGCACCTAGTGAAAGCTCGCAGCAGTGAAGACCCAGCGCAGCCAAAAATAGCTAACTAGCTAATTAAAGTTCAAAGAGATCTTTGTCCATCTTAAAATGGAGGAAGACAATATTCAAAGTGTGTTAAGGACTGCAGATAGCCCTTTGCCTGTTGGCTAATGGATGCTAGACTTCTCTGAGTCGGATGAAGCTGGTCCTGGCCAGGGCTGTCTCCATCCCAAGAACCCTTAACCACCTCCCTGCCCCCTTTCCCCTTCTGAGGATGAAATTAATCCTCGTGGAAAGCTTATGGCCAGCTTGTCCTGCCGTGATCACTGTCTCTTCCATCTTGATTACTACCCAGAACTGAAGTCACTCTGGTCTGTGTGGCATATATGTTGGGTACATGAATGAGTGAGTGAATGAGTGACTCCTCCAATATGCTTATCCGCATAAAGCCCCATAATTTTCTCTTTTGAGCCAACAGCTCCTGGTTTCCTCCACTATGAAAGCATCTGCTCTGAATGACCTTTTCCGTAGTAAGTAAACCCTCCGCCCTCCTTCTTCATATTCACTGAATGTTCCCTCCATGTCTTTAGGACCACTGGAACTTGAAAAAGTCAACTTTTTCCCTCTCTTTAGGTTGCACAATGCAGCATGTGGAATCTTAGTTACTTGACCAGGGATCAAACCCACGCTCCCTGCATTGGAAGTGTGGAGTTTAACCACTGGGCCACCAGGGAAATGATTGCCCCCACCCCATGTCTTTGATTAAAGTATAACCTGGCTTTTATTTGAGGACACTGCTTCCCACACATTTGAAGAGAACAGTGACCGCTGTCCATTGTCTGAGGGGAACTGGGTTTCCTCGACACCGCTTATGATCTCTCCTGGACCATTGACTCTCTTTTCATGATGAATAAAACCCTCTTTTCTTACGAATCATGTCCTGAGTCTTTCTAGCAACCTCTCAATCTTTGCAAAACTTCATTCACTTCCTGGTTTCTACCTCTCACTCCTTGGAGATGCTGTTGCATGAAACACATGTTTGATATCAAACCTGCTAGCTTGGAATCATAAATCAGTGACCCTCAAGACCCAGCTCCACTGTGCATCGTTCATTCAGTCTGTAAGTTTTTAAATTGACTGTTAACTGGGGGAAGGGACATGAAGAAAACTCTGAGTTTTGGGCATGTTCTAGATCTTGATCAGGGTGACGGTTTTATATCTCTGTCTTTATATCTGGGCTTCCTTGGTGGCTCAGAGGTAAAGAACCCACCTGCCAATGCAGGAGATGTGGGTGTGATCCCTGTGTCGGGAAGATCCCCTGGAGGAGGAAATGGCAACCTACTCCAGTATTTTTGCCTGGGAAATCCCATGGACAGAAGAGCCTGGCAGACTATGGTTCATGGGCTTGCAGAAGTGTCAGACACAACTTAGTGACTAAACAACAACATATCTATATCTATTATAGACATAAGTAATACCAAGTTCCTCTGTCTATGGAATTTCCCAACAACATATCTAATGTACTATCTATCCATGAGAAAGGAGGATTCCTGCCTTCTGGAACAACATGGGTGAACCTTGAGCTATGCTCAGGAGATTGTCAGACAGAGACAAGTACTGTATAATCTTTTATTCATGGAATTGAAAAATCTCAGACTCATGAAAAAAGAAAAAAGTGAAAACCTGATTGCCAGGAGACAGAGGTAGGGGGTGGGATGATAAGGCTGATGTAATTTGTGGATATGAATGTGTAATAAGTAATAAATTACCCAAGGGAATACACAGTTCCATGAATATACTGAAAGCCACTGACATGTACATTTTAAAAGGGCAAACTACATATGTATGAATTATGCTATTGATACTATGTATAAAATAGGTAACTAATGAGAGCCTACTGTACATCACAGGGAACTCTCCTTAATGCACTCTGGTGACCTGAATGAGAAGGAAGCCCCAAAGGGGAGGGAGATATGTGTATGTGTGTGACTGACTCATTTTGCTGTACAGCAGGAACTAGCACTACCTTGTAAAGCAACCATACTCCAATAAAAATTAAAGAAAAAGCTGTTTAAAAAAAAAGAAGGGAATTCCCTGGCAGTCCAGTTTAGGAATTGGCACTTTCACTGTTGTGGGCTTAGGTTCAATCTTTTGTTGGGGAACTAACATCCTACAAGTCATGTAGCCTGGCCAAAATAAAAAATAAGAAAGGGTTTTGGCTAATTCTCCTACCTCGGGCTCTGTCCGTTTGATGCCTGTGAGGAAGAGGAGGTAGGCCAGGAAGAGGCAGATGGAGAGCTGCAGGTGGAGGGAGGTGCTGACGTTCTGGATGGATCGACACAGGAGGAAGGTGAGGGCCGCCAGGAAGAGGCAGAGCAGAGAGAGGCTCAGCCCCACGTAGGTGATCACGGTCAGCACGGGGTCCTCCTAGACGCAGCAGGAGAAAATAGATCCCAATTGGTTTTTGTTTTGGACACTGTGGTTCCCAATAACCCGGGTCTTAGAACCCTCAATGCATGGTGTTAATTAATCCTCGTGAGAAACTGAACAGATCAATAGTGGCCAAGCCGAACTTCCCTCGTAGTCCATTGGTGAAGAATTGGCCTACCAGTGCAGGGGACAAGTGTTCCATGCCTGGTCTGAGAAGGTCCCACATGCTGTGGGGCAGCTAAGCCCGTGTGCCACAAGTACTGAGCCCACCTGCTGCAACTCCTGAGCCTGTGTGCTGCAACTAGTGGAGCCCATGTGCCCTAGAGCCCATTGCTGGGCTCCTCTGCAAGAGAAGCCGCCACAATGAGAAGCCTGGGCACCGCAACTAGAGAGTAGCCCTGGCTTGCCACAAATAGAGAAAGCCCACGTGCAGCAATGAAGACCCAGGCGGCTGAATGTAAATAATTAATTTTTAAAAAGATTAGACAATCACAATGAAACATGACTCTCACCCCAACAATAAGAAAATGATAATTGACAAAATTGTAACTTTTCTTGATCTCATTGGAGAGCCAAGTTTGCACAGCAAAGAGGCAACATTAACTCAAGTTCTTCCCAAAAGAGATGAGACAGAACGATTTCAATTTTGACAGAGCACAGAAGGAACACATGGTTGCTACAGGACTGCATGTGAAGAAATCCACCAGAAATTCCTAAAGGCTGAATGCAGTGGTTTTGGATGACTAGGTTTCCCAGATATAAGTGTTGTTTCACTCACAAGTTCTACCCCATGAAAACATGAAAAAAGGCTCCATGCCACTAGTCATCAGGTCTGTATACATTAAAGCCACAATGAGATACCACTATACACCTCCTAAAAGGGTTGTATATTTTTAACATGAAAAAGAGAAATTTATATTAATGCATGTATAGAAAGGGTTAGTCACTCAGTCATGTCCACCTCTTTGCGACCCCATGGACCATAGCTGGCCAGGCTCTTCTGTCCAAGGGCTTCTCCAGGCAAGAATACTGGAGTGGGTTGCCATTTCCTTCTCCAGAGGAATCTTCCTGAAAAACAGTACTGATGAACCTATTTGCAGTGTGGGAATAGAGACTCAGATATAGAGAAATGACTTGTGTTCACAGAGGGGAAAGGAGAGGGCAGGGCAGGTGAGAGAGCAGCACTGGAGCATATGCACTGCGGCTTCTCAGGTAGCACTGAAACAAGTGCACTACCATGTGTGAAAGAAAAGCTAGCTGGAAGATGCTCAATAGCACAGGGAGTTCCGCTTGGTACTCTGTGATGACCTAACAGGGTGGGATGGGGGTTGGGTGGGATGGGGGTTAGGTAAGAGGGAGACTCAAAAGAGAAGGGAATGTTGGTGTACGGCAGAAACTAACACAGCATTGTAAAGCATTATCCTTGAATTCTAAAAAATGAAAAAGAGGAAGATACATAGCTGTTCCTCTGCTAATGTTTTTTCATCTTCTTTCTGAAGATCCCTGCCTCCCACCAGCACCACCCTGCAGCAGAGCTGACTTTCAGCGGCATGTGTGTTTACACACGTACCTTCAGCTCGACCGAGGCCATGAGGACGGCAAAGGTGGACAGATGGCTGCAACTGCATACAGTTCGAGTTCCGTCGGACAAGATCACGTGGCACCCTTCATTAGACCAGACCAGCTCGTCCCAGTAGACACAAAGAGACTTTCTGCTTTCCCCTACCATCTGGAAAGAAAATTGCTCTTCATGAGACACTATCATTTAAAATCTGAAGCTTTCCACACATACATGCACACACACACACATGCATGCATGCTTACACACAACGAAATACTATTCAACCATAAAAAATGAAATGATGCCATTTGCAACACAGATAGGCCGAAAGGATATTATGCTTGGCAAAATGTCAGGTAGATAAAGACAAATACTTATATTATTTCCTATATGTGGAATCTAAAAAATAAAATGAATGGAATACAGAAAACAGAAACAAACTCACAGACATAAAAAACAAACTTATGATGACCAAAGGGGATAAGGAAGAGGGGAGAGACAAATTAGGACTATGGGATTAACAGATACAAACTCGTATCAATAAAAGAGATAAGCACCTACAATTTACTATATAGCAGAGGAAACTATCCCTATTATTTTGTAATAACCTATAATGGAATATAATATGCAAAAATACTGAATTACCATATTGTATGAATGCGTGCATGGTTAGTTGTGTCCAACCAGGATCCTCTGTCCATGGAATTTTCTGGGCAAGAATACTGGAATGAGTTACCTTTTCCTCCCCCAGGGAATCTTCCCGACCCAGGGATCAAACCCGAGCCTCCTTTGTCTTCTGCACTCGCAGGCAGATTTTTTACCACTGAGTCACCTGGGAAGCCCACTATATTGTATACTTGAAACCAACACAGCATTCTAAATCAACTATACTCCAATAAAGTTTGTTATGTTAAAGTTTTTGGTTTTTAATTTTTGATATAATTTAAATGTTACTTTCCATTTACAATAATCGCAAAATTTTGTTTACACAGAAACAGACTCATAGACATAGAGAACATACTTGTGGTTGCCGGGGGTGGAGCGGGTGGGGAGGGAGAGGGATGGACTGGGAGTTTGGCATTTGTAGATTCAAACTATACATTTACAATGTAGAAACAACAAGGTCCTACTATATAGCATGGGGAAGTATATTAAATATCTTGTGAGGACAATTTTTAATGTGTTTTAAAAATCATGGAATTCAGTTTTTCCTTTTGTATGGTTTTACTGAGGTATAATTGATACACAAAGGTAAAAAATCCGCCTGCTAATGCAGGAGATGCAAGAGACAGGGATTCAATCCCTGGGTTGGGAAGACTCCCTGGGGGTAGAAAATGGCAACCCAATCCAGTGTTCTTGCCTGGACAATCCCATGGACAGAGGAGCCTGGCGGGCTACAGTCCATGGGGCCGTAAGAGTCAGACACGACTGAACACAGCATACTACCTGAAACGTGACGAATTGGGATATATGTACACCTGTGACACCATCACCACCATCAAAGCAACAAAACAAATCCAACACTTCCTGAAGTTTCCTGCGTCCCTTTGTTTCTGCTTTTTGTGGTAAGAACACTGACTATGAGATCTACCCTCTTAACAAAATTTGAAGGGCGTGATACCATATGTACTATGGGCTTTGTTATACAAAGTATCTTTTACTTAGAACTGGAAGACCAGAGAATGTATTTTCAAATCCTTCTTCAATTAATTAGAGGCTCAAGTTTCAATTCTGGGGTCAGAAATGAAATCCTAATATTAAAAAAAAAACTTTCATCTGACTTAAAAAAAGTTTTTTTCTTTATTTTTGGCTGTGCTGGGTCTTCGTTGCTGGGCAGTGTTTTCTCTAGTTTCAGAGAGCAGGGCCTGCTGGCTAGCTGTGGTGCACAGGCTTCTCACTGTGATGGCTGGCTTCTCTTGTTGCTGAGCATGGGCTCCAGGGCACGTGGGCTTCAGCCGTTGCGACACATGGCTCATCATTGCAGCTCGAGGGCTCTAGAGCGCAGAATAGTCGTGGCACACAAGCTTAGTTACCCTGAGGCACGTGGGATCTTCCCAGACCAGGGTTCAAACCCACGTCTCCTGTATTGGCAGGTGAATTATTTGCCAAGGAGCCACCAGGGAAGCTCTCATCTGTATTTTAATTTTTTAAGTTGAGTCGTTTATTTTTTCCAGCTTTATTGAGGAATACTTGACAAATATAACTGTACATACTTAAAGTACATGACTTGATGATTTTACTTTAAAGATCTTACTGTGAACATCTTGGGCTTCCCTGGTGGCTCAGTGGTAAAGAATCTGCCTGGCAGTGCAGGAGACACTGGCTCGATCTCTGGGTTGGGAGGAATCCCCTGAAGGAGAAAATGCCAACCCACTTCAATATTCTTGCTGGAAAATTCCATGGATGGAGGAGCCTGGCTGGATCTGGTCCATGGGATTGTAAAGAGTCACGTTTATTTGTTCATTTCCCAACAGTAAATAAGGCTACAGTTTTTTTTAAATCACTTTTTAGTCCGTTGAAGGAATAATTCCCATCATGTAATTTTTGGAGTAACTCTTAACCAAGGACTGGGTTGAATTTCAAATCTCCATCAGCAATTCCTGATAAATCAGCCTGGGCAGAAAGAACTGACTGTAAAAGCCATACTTTTTCACTACTAGGTTTATAGGTATGATCAGTAGAAATCTCTAGGTGCTCAAACAAGTGGATACTTTGCCCACCTGTATATGGTGAAACGTGAAGTTCACGGGTTTGGCCAGGGAACAATTCTTCTTGCATCCTGTGGTGCCACTTATCACCTTGGAATTCAGTTGAAAGTGATCCAGCTTTTCATCAAGAGTTAGGTTTTCCTTAGACACAAAGGAGCCATCTAAGATGGACCCGAAAGACTTGTAAGAAATAAAGACCACAGCACCTGAAAGGAAGCAAAGAACCAATGAACCTGAGGAGGAGACTGGAGAATGTGTTGCCAGTTAAGGAGTTATCTGGCCAGTTTCTTAGGAGTCAGATATGGAATGTAGGACTCAGAATCCTAATTTATTAGACCATACATCCTTGAAAAATAGATGGGGGAGATTCCAAAATCTTTCCACTTGCAGGATGTTAAGGCTATGTCTGGATTCTAGTAGAGATATCCCCTCTGTCCCTAGCAGCACTTTACAATAGTCAAGATATGGAAGCAAGCTAAGTGTCCTCCCATAGATGAATGGATAAAGAAGTGGTATATATACACAATGGAATATTACACAACCGTAAAAAGAACGAAATCTTTCCATTTGCAGCAACATGGGTGAACCTTGAGGCTATAATGTTATGTTAGTAAAATAAGTCAGACAGAGAAAAACAAATCCCACATGCTTTCACTTCTATGTGGAATCTAAAACACGAGACAAAAGAGAAACAGATTCATGGACACAGAGAACAAAGTGGTGGTTTCAATAGGAGAAAATATGCAGGGGACATGGAGAGAAGAAGGGTGATGAGGATTAAGAGGTACCAACTTCAACTGCAAAATATATGTCACAAAGATGTAATTACAGACAGAGAATATAGTCAAGGATATTGTAACAATTTTGTATAGTGAGGTGATCATTCATAATGTATAAAAGCATCAAATCAGCCTGTTGTATGCCTGAAATTGAGCTTCCCTGGTAAAGAAGTACTGCTCAGTGGTAAAGAATTTTCCTGCAGTGCAGAAGCCACAGGTGACATGCGTTTGATCCCTGGGTCGGGAAGATCCCTTGGGGGAGGGCATGAAATCCCCATGGACAGAGGAGCCTGGTGGGCTATAGTCCATAGGGTGGCAAAAAGTTGGACACGACTGAAGCGACTTAGCATGCATGCATGCATGAAATTAGTATAATATTGTGTATTAATTGTTAGTATAACTCAATAAAAAATAAGAGTAAATTTCCCCTGCCCCCAATTCTAGAGATGTTGAGATAATTTAGGTAATTTCTGTTACCTCCAGTTCCTCCTCCAGTGACAACACTGCAATCGATGTCCATTGTCTCCTTTTCAATCTGTAATTTAACTATCTCATTTTCTGTTTTGCAACCATTCTTGATGGTCAGCGCTTCAATAACTAAAAAAACAGAAAATATGCATGAATGTTGGAAATCCTTATAAACACTTATTTTAAAACATAATCTCCTTGTCCATCTCATTAAAAAACAATGACAAGGACTTCCCTGGTGCCCAGTGGTTAGGAATCCATGCTCCCAATGCGAGGGGCGTGGGTTTGATCCCTGGTCAGGGAACCAAGATCCCACATGCTGCATGGTGTGGCAGAAAAATAAATAAAAATTAAATTTAAAAAATGACAACTGTAGGAGCTTCAGATGAAAACTGGAATTTGGGTGATGGAGTTTGAGTGGACACATAGAAGCTATTGGCTTTATTTGGGTACCGAGTCTCTCATTGGAGGGAAAAATTCAATATATAAATAACCTCGGATATGCAGGGAAACCTGGCATGCTGCAGTAAATGGGGTCGCAGAGCTGGACACGAAGGAGTGACTGAACTTACTTACTTATGCAGATCACACCATTCTTACAGCAGAAAGCAAAGAGGAACGAAAGAGCTTCTTGAAGAAGGTGAAAGAGGAGAGTGAAAAAATTGGCTTAAAACTCAACATTCAAAAAACTAAGATCCTGGCATCTGGTCCCATCACTTCATGCAGACAGATGGGGAAACAGTGGAAACAGTGATGGACTTTACTCTCTTGGGCTTCAAAATCACTGTGGACAGTGACTGCTGTCATGAAATTAAAAGATGCTTGCTCCTTGGAAGAAAAGCTATGACAAAGCTAAACAGCATATTGAGCAGAGACATTACTTTGCAACAAATTTCCATATACTCAAAGCTATGGTTTTTCCAGTAGTCATGTATGGATGTGAGAGCTGGACCATAAAGAAGGCTGAGCACTGAAGAACTGATGCTCTTGAACTGTGGTGTTGGAGAAGACTCTTGAGAGTCCCTTGGACTGCAAGGAGATCAAATCAGTCAATCCTAAAGGAAATCAGTCCTGAATATTCATTGGAAGGACTGATGCTGAAGCTGAAGCTCCAATCCTTTGGCCACCTGATGTGAAGAACCAACTCATTAGAAAAGGCCCTGATGCTGGGAAAGATCCAAGGTGGCAGGAGAAGGGGGCAACAGAGGGTGAGATGGTTGGATGGCATCACCGACTCAGTGGACATGAGTTTGAGCAAGCTTCAGGAGATAGTGAAGGACAAGGAAGCCTGGCTGCTGCAGTCCATGGGGTCACAAAGAGTTGGACATGACTGAGTGACTGAACAACAACAATATGTCAATTACTATTGATACTATGGGCTTCCCAGGTGGCTCAGTGGTAAAGAATCTGCCTGCCAATGCAGGAGATGCCAGAGATGCAAATTCCGTCCCTGGGTCAGGAAGATCCCTTGGTGAGGAAATGGCAACCCACTCTAGTATTCTTGCCTGGGAAATCCCATGGACAGAGGAACCTAGCAGGCTACAGTCCATGGGGTCTCAAAGGGTTGAATGCGATGTTGCAACTAAAAACTAACAACAAATAAAATAGATAACTAATGAGAAGCTACTTTCTAGCACAGGGGACTCTACTCAGTGCTCTGTGGTGACCTAAATGGGAAGCAAATAGAAAAAAAAAGAGGATATGTAGCTGATTCACCTTGCTGTATAGCTGAAACTAATACAACACTGTACAGCAACCATACTCCAAAAAAAATTAATTAAAAAAAGAATCATAAGACATCTTTCTTCCCTTCATCTCTCCATACTCACTCTTCAGCCTCTTTTGTTTTGAATAAACTAATCAACTTCAGCACCAAACTCTCTCTTTCTCTCAAACTCCACATGCACCCTGGCAGCAAATCCAGACCTTTTGCTGAAAAGACACCAACCTTGGTGTGAGTCTGATTTGGGGCACTGACTTCATCTGGCCCACCAGGAGATGTCTCCTGGCTCATCCCAGTCATCTAACTGCATTCATTGTTCCCCCAGAGCAGCCAGTGGGATCCTTTCAAAATGTGAATCAGATAGGGTCTCCCTGAATAAAAGTCAGTGTTGTTACAATTCCCAGGAAGACCCTGCTTGATCTTGCCTTGTATCAGTTCCTTGTCCAGTCACCTTCAGTCACTCTGCAAGTACCTCCAACACACCAGGAATGCTCACCTCAAGCCCTCTGACCAGTATCATTCTCCCCCAGATATGCACACAGCTCACTCCTTCTTCTTCAAGTCTTCTCACAAATCTTGCCTTCTCTCCAAGCCCACTCTATTCACTCTAATTAGCATCACAAACTGCCTCCCTGACATTTGCTATGTCCCTCACCTCCTCTTTAAGACAGACAAATCTGATTAAATCAAAAGTGAAAACATCTCCACTCAAATATCCTTTCAACAAACTACAGATTGGCAGAAGATATTTAGAGACATAAATGAGGTCCATCATATGTAAAGAGCTCCCAAATATCAATAAGACAAAAACCAAAAACACAATGGACAAAGAGCAAAAGGATAAGGGGAAATGGACAAAAAATATAAATCAGAATAATCACAAAAAAGAAACCTAATGGCCAGCATAAAATAGAGACATCTAATCCACCAGTAATCAGTGACATGCAGATAAAACTATAGTGAGATATCATTGCTTATGCATGATGTCAGCAGGAAAGAAGAGCCTGAAAACTTAGAGGTTGTGAGGGGGATAACTATACTTCAACAAAATAATTTTTTAAAGTGGAATTTTATCCTCTAATTGATGACAACACCACAGCTTTTCTGTTCATATATTCATTCATTTATTTGACAATTAGTAAATCCTTCTAGGGTGCTTCTCTGATGGCTCATCAGGTAAAGAACTCACCTGCAATGCAGGAGACACAGGAAATTTGGGTTCAATGAGTCAGGAAGATCCTCTGGAGGAGGAAATGGCACCCCACTCCAGTATTCTTGCCTGGGGAATTTCATGGACAGAGGAGCCTAGCAGGCTACAGTCCATACAGTCACAAAGAGTCTGACATGACTGAGTGGCTAAGTACACAGCACAAATCCTTTTAGGTATCAGACACTTTACCAGGTGCTCTTTATGCCCATGGAAGCCTTGTTAATTCTAAGAGTAAAGACTGCTTTATCCTTCAGTGTATCCTTGATAAAGATTTGTACCTAAGAACCCTAGGGTGACTCTTGGATTAAAAGTGACAGTATATGCAGCCACAAAAGATTCACTATGAAAATAGGTTAGTTGGTGGGAATGCAAACTAGTACAGCCACTATGGAGAACAGTGTGGAGATTCCTTAAAAAACTGGAAATAGAACTGCCATACGACCCAGCAATCCCACTGCTGGACATACACATCGAGGAAACCAGAATTGAAAGAGACACATGTGCCCCAGTGTTCATCGCAGCACTGTTTATAATAGCCAGGACATGGAAGCAACCTAGATGTCCATCAGCAGATGAATGGATAAGAAAGCTGTGGTACATATACACAGTGGAGTATTACTCAGCCATTAAAAAGAATACATTTGAATCAGTTCTAATGAGGTGGATAAAACTGGAGCCTATTATACAGAGTGAAGTAAGCCAGAAAGAAAAACACCAATACAGTATACTAATGCATATATATGGAATTTAGAAAGATGGTAACAATAACCCTGTACGTGAGACAGCAAAAGAGACACAGATGTATAGAACAGTCTTTTGGACTCTGTGGGAGAGGGTGAGGGTGGGATGATTTGGGAGAATGGCATTGAAACATGTATAATATCATAGATGAAACGAGTCGCCAGTCCAGGTTCGATGCACGATACAGGATGCTCAGGGCTAGTGCACTGGGATGACCCAGAGGGATGGTATCGGAAGGGAGGTGGGAGGGGAGTTCAGGATGGGGAACATGTGTACACCCGTGGCGGATTCATGTTGATGTATGGCAAAACCAATACAATATTGTAAAGTAATTAGCCTCCGATTAAAATAAATACATTTATACTAAAAAATAAATAAAATGCAAAAAAAATAGGTTAGACTTGAAAGATGAATGGATGGTCCAGTTAAATGAACTTTCAAGCCTCATTCAATGCAAATTTAGGGTTCTGAAGAGAAATAAGATATTTCATGTCAAGTTCATACACAGATTTTGCCAGTGTAAAGAAAGAGAAGGGTGTTTTCTGCCAGTGAAATTGTAGCTCAACCAGCATTTCCTGAACCCAATTAAGTTTGAGAGTCTGCCTGAGTATCTATGACCGCAGCTTACCCATAAATTGTGACTCTTTCCTCAGCGTTCCTCCTGTGGGTCGATTGAGGGCAGCTTCATAGGCTGCCGACTGCACTCTGTGAAGATACTGTGTTGCTAAACGGGCAGTTTCTTCCTTGTGTTCCTGAGATGGCTTGGTGGTGATGTTGCTGAAGTTGCCAAAAGAATCTGCTATTTCCTGCCATACAAACAGTGAGTTTGCAGACGTAGAGAGCAGATATGTAGTTGCCGAGAGGGAGAGGGTTGGGAGAGGGATGGACTGGGAGTTTGGGATTAACAGATGCAAACTATGATACGAAGGATGGATAAAAAACAAGGTCCCACTGTAGAGCACAGGGAGCTACATTCACTATCCTGTGATAAACCACAACGGAAAAAAATAAATTTAAAAATTGTGAGTGCGTTTATAAAATAGAAACAGACTCACAGATTTCTAAAACAAATTAATGATTACCAAAGGGGAAACACAGGATGCAGGGAGGGACAAATTAGGAAACTGGGATGAACATACACAGGATATAAAACATGGCCTTCTGTACAGCACAGGGACCTATACTCCACATTCTACAATACCTATATGGGAAAAGAAGCTGTAGAAGAATGAATATATTCATTCAATCATATTTATATATACATATAACCGAATGTCTTTGCTATACCCCTGAAACTAACAACATTGTCAATAAACTATACTCCAATAAAATTTTTAAACAAGAATAGAATACTTAGGAATAAACAAAAAACAGAGTGTGATTCAACAATAAAAATTTTTTTAAAAGAATGAAATATGAATAAACAAAAAAGTAGTGGATGTGAAAATGACTATTGTCTAGGAGGAAATCATAAAAGGAAACTAAGACTACAGATTTTATTTTCCAGACCTTTCTCGAAGCTTCCACAACTATGAGCTTTCTCTGGGATTATTCCCATTGCTCAATAGCAGAAGGGAACAGTTTGTAGGGAAAAGACGCGAATGTTTAAACAAAGCAGGAAGAAACTCAGACCTTACACTTTTACTTCATTCCATTGTGAAGTAATTGAATGTTTTTAATTCACTGATCCTAGATTTTGCATCCCCTTCTACCTGGTTTCCTGGGTGGAGACGATCCCCTGGAGGAAGGAATGCAACCCACTCCAGTATTCCTGCCTGGAAAATCCCATGGACAGAGGAGCCTGGTGGGCTATAGTCCGTGGGGTTGCCAAGAGTCGGACACGACTGAGCGACTGAGAACGTGCCCATGCTGCCTGGTCTCACCTTTGCTTTTCTGCTGAATTCCCCTGCCTTTGTGCTTTCTCTTATGGCTTTTTAGTATACCCCTGAAGAAACAGTCAATTGTCATCCAATATGGGAAAATGTTTATTTCCAGAAAAGTAGGAAGGAAGAGACCTCTTGAAATAAGGTTAAAAATCTACACGTGCGGTTTGAATTTCTCCTGTGATGTGGAGACCCAGAAAGGAAAAAGAACTCGTCCCACCTAACTTATAATTAATTCCTTCCGGCATACTGGAGGAAGAAAAAGATGGAGAATTATCTACTGTGAGAAAACATTCACAGAAACAGGGAATGATTTCAAACCTGTAACTTAAGTGTGACATTGTTATCTTCTGGTACTCCTTTTGTCATCATGGTAACAGAGCTAATACTTGTGTTATTTGGGTCCTGGGTGGTGACCTAAAAGGAGAGAATAGAAACATATCATTGGCTTTCATTCAGTTAGAAGCATCCAGAGGTTGTTCTCAAGTTCTCAGAAGCTTTATTAAAACAGTTGGCTCTGGCAGAGAAATACTCTGACATATCTGTGAATGCAAGACTGCAAAATTAAACACACTTGTTGGAGTGTAGCACACACACACAATGTAAATAAAGTTCAATACATTGTTTTGGGACTAATGGGTATCCATTTGAAAAGAATGAATCAGTTCAACACCCACCCCATTATTCTCAAAAGTAGTTTCTAGAGAGCTTACCTGTCAAAAATGCCTAAATATTCCCAACTATTAAGTTAATATCTTTTTTCCCCCACTGAGAAAATTAAAATTGTAGGAGGGGCAATTCAAATATATCAACTTTGGGGGATGGAAGTGAAACAACCAAATGCCATTCATAATAGTCAAAATATTAAAATGTATTTCTATTTTTATATATTTTATATAAAGTCTTTATTTCTATATAACCTTTGTGTATAACAGATAATGATGTAGACATGTCTTTCCACTCTCCATTTTAATAAAAACAATCTGTATAACATATTTACCTTTATTCTTTTTTTCCCAGCTTTATTTATTCTCCTCCTACTCTACTGTTTTTTCTGGTTTGTGTGTGTGTAATTTATTTTTTTAAAAATTAATTTATTTATTTTAATTGGAGTACACAATATTGCGGGGGTTTTGCCATACATCAACATGAATCAGCCATGGGTGTACATGTGTCCCCCAATCCTGAATCCCCCCTCCCACTTCCCTCCCCACCCCATCCTTCTGCATTGTCCCAGAGCACCGGCTTTGAGTGCCCTGCTTCATCCATTGAACTTGCACTGTTCATCTATTTTACATATGGTAATATACATGTTTCAATGCTATTGTCTCAAATCATCCCACCCTCACCTTCTCCCACATAGTCCAAAAGTCTGTTCTTACATGTGTCTCTTTTGCTGTCTTGCATATAGGGTCGTCATTACCATCTTTCTAAATTCCATATATATGTGTTAATATACTGTATTTGTGTTTCTCTTTTTGACTTACTTCACTCTGTATAATAGGCTCCAGTTTCATCCACCTCATTGAATTGACTCAAATGTGTTCTTTTTTATAGCTAAGTAATATTCCATTTACCTTTATTCTTGACTGTGACTAGAGAGAGTCTGTTTTCCAAAAGTGCACTTTAACCTAAATGGTCTAGAAGGCATGTTTTTTAAGTCCTGTAAGTTCTATATGACACTGGACAATTTAGCTGCTAAGTCACTTCAGTCATGTCCAACTCTGTGCGACCACATAGACGGCAGTCCACCAGGCTCCCCTGTCCCTGGGATTCTCCAGGCAAGAGTACTGGAGTGGGGTGCCATTGCCTTCTCCGTCAAGCTGCAAATAACTTTTAATGAAACAAAGGACTGAATTTTGAAAATTCATCTTTTGGGTGTAATATTGATTTCCATATTGTCTCAATGTAACATACGTTTGTTTTGTAAATCACTTTTGAAAGATTTCTTTGCAATAACACATAACATTTGCAACAGTGAAATTATATCAACCATAATGATGATTAAATTGAGGGGGTGTGGGTGCTTACTGTTTGTTTTTTTTTTTTAATAATTTGGCCATGCCATTTAGCATGCGAAATCTTAGTTCTGTGACCAGGGATTGGAGGCACAGAATCTTAACCACTGGACCACCAGGGAAGTCCCAGATGGTGTGTTTTTTATAATTAATTCCGTACAGAACTAGTGTTGACTGAGAACACTTCATGGCTGCCATGTATTCTCCAAACAATACATTGTTGCTCAGAAAGAAAGCAATCGATAAAACAAAATATGGAAGAAATAGGAGAAGATGCAAAAATATTAATATCAAGAAACACCTTTTTATCCCCAAAGACCATTAAGTATATGTGCCCTGGCAGGTGTGGGGAGGTTGATTTGAACCCTTGTTTTATATGTTATATTTAAGGATATTCCCTCTAGAGAATATTTTATTTGTAATTACTGTTTATTTCCACATATTGGTGGTGGGCACCAAACACAGATTTACAAAGATGGAAACATACCTGTTGTTTATAGTCTTCCGAAAATGTAACTTGGGTTGGGGTAGGGGACCTAGGGTTGATTCCTAGAAATAGAATGATAATTAAAAAAAAGAAAAGAAAAACAGAAATGTTTCTTCCCAGTCTGAAATTCGGAAAATTTCCCTCCCCAACTTTTCCTTTTTCCAACTTGCTCCCAGCTTTCTTTTATTATGGGATTTCTGCTTCTCAGTCATGCCTGCTGGTTGTCATGCCTGCTAGCCAATTGAAGTGTTTGTGTGTATATGTGTGTGTTTGTGTGTATATGTGTGTGTTTGTGTGTGTGTTAGTCACTCATTCATATCTGAGTCTTTGTGCCCCCGTGGACTGTAGCCCACCAGACTCCTCCGTCCATAGAATTCTCCAGGGAAGAATACTGGATTGCCGTTCCCTTCTCCAGGGTATCTTCCCCAGGGATCAAACCTGGGTCTCCTGCATTGCAAACGGATTGTTTGAGCAATCAGGGAAGCCCAAAATTGAAGTATAGTTTATTTATAATACTGTATTAGTTTCAGGTATATAACATAGTGATTCAATATTTTTGTATAGATTATACCCCATTTAAAATGATCACAAAGTAATGGGTATATCTCCCTCTGCTATATAATATGTCTTTGTTGCTTATTTATTTTATACATACTTGTCTGTACCTCTTAATTCTATACCCCTATCTTGCCCCTCCCCCTTCTTCTCCCCACTGGTAGCCACTAGTTTGTTCTCTATATCTGTGAGTCTGTTTCTGTTTTGTTATATATCTATTTGTTTTATTTCTTAGAGTCCACATGTAAGTAATATCATACTTACTTGTATTTGTCTTTGTCTGACTTATTTCACTAAGCATAATACTCTCTAGTCCATATTGTTGCAAATGTCAGAATTACATTCTTTTTTATGGCTGAGTAGTATTCCATTCTGTGTATATCTATGTCTGTCTCTATATCTCACATCTTCTTTATCCATTTATCTGTTGATGGACACAGATTGCTTCTGCATCTTGGCTCTTGTAAATACTACTGCTATGAACATTGGGATGAATGTATCTTTTCAAATTAATATTTTTGTTTTCTTCAGATATATACCCAGGAGTGGAATTGCTGGATCATATCGCAGTCCTATGTTTAGTATTTTGAGGAAACTCCATATTGTTTTCCATAAAGTGAAAGTGAAGTCACTCAGTGATGTCCGCCTCTTTGCGACCCTGTGGTCTGTAGCCTGCCAGCCTTCTCCTCTGTCCATGGGATTTTCCAGGGAAGAATACTGGAGTGAGCTGCCATTTTCTTCTCCAGGGGATATGCCCAACACAGGGATCGAACTCAGGTCTCCCACACTGCAGGCAGATTCTTTACCCTCTGAGCCACCAGGGAATCCCTGTTTTCCATAGTGACTATACAAATGCCACCAACAATGTACAAGGGTTTCCTGTACTCCACATCCTCTCCAACATTTATCTGTAGACTTTCTGATGATAGCCATTCTGACAGGTGTGAGGTGTTACTTCATTGTGGTTTTGATTGCATTGCTCTGATGATCAGCAATGTTAAACATCTTTTCATGTGCCTGTTGGCCATCTGTATTTATTCTTTGGAAAAAATGTCTATTCAAGTCTTTTGCTGAGGAATACTAATCCCTAGTCCATCTTATCATTTGTAAATATTTTCTCCTATTATGTGGGTTATCTTTTCATTTTTTTTAACTTTTTATTTTATATCAAAGTATAGCTGATTAACAATGTTGTATTAGTTTCAGGAGTACAGCAAAGTGCTTTAGTTACACACACACACACACATATATATATATATGTCTCTATTCTTTTATAAAATAATTTGTCTTTTCGTTTTTTAATTGAGTTGCCCTAAGCTTCAATATTTCAATATAAGTCAGAAAGACAAGTTAAAATAAGAATAAATTGGCAACCACTAGGGGGAGTCTTAATGTGTTACCTTAACAGGAGCTGCACATTTGGAATGCATCTCTGCTCAGTAGTAAAGAATTGCCTGCCAAAGCAGGAGACGCAGGAGACCTGGATTCGAACCCTGGATCAGGAAGATCCCCTAGAGGAGGTCATACTAATCCTCTCCAGTATTCTTGCCTGGAGAATCCCATGGACAGAGGAGACTGGTGGGCTATAGTCCATGGGGTCGCAAAGAATAGAACATGATTGAAGCGACTGAGCACTCATAAACATGTGTGCACACATACATGTTAAGCACACATAAACAGCCATATCAAAGGATAGTATTTAGATACTGAGGAATTGAAAGGTTATTAGCATACTGAAGTCAGATCCATACTGATGCATTGTTTTCCTTCACTTGTTTACCTCAACTCTTTCTCTCAGAAAATTTTCACCCGAAGGCATCAGAGAATCTGCTTACTTATGCAAGTTCCTCCGGAGCCAGTAAAGTGAGTTCTCCCATCAGGTGTCTCAAACCCAGGATTACAGACACATAAGTAGCTTCCCCGGGTGTTCTTACACTTGGCTGTCGGTGAGCACAGTGCGGGGTCCAGGCATTCATTCTTATCTGTGGCAGGAAAAGGATGAAAAGTGAATCAGTCAGTGACATGGGGTCACTCAGGGCTCCATGAGTTCACCTTTTCATGCCACGTCTGTGGCATGTCCGCCACACACAGGTCACAGTCTGTGCATTTCAAGGTACTCACCTTGGTGTCTTCAAGGCTGTCTCAATATAAAACTGAAAGTTTTGCCTCTGGAAAACCACTAAGCACCAACCCAACCGAGATGGTCAGCCAGTGTCAGAGCAGTGAACAGGATTACTTGTATTTACTTTCCATTTTTTAAATTAACTTTTATGGGAGAATAAAAAACATTTTTTTCTAATGTTGAAGCCCATCCATGAGGATGATGACAGGAAAGTAGATTCTTTACTGTCTGAGTCATCAGGGAAGCCCTAATACCATGTTAATGAAGGGTAACTACCAGCAAGGGAAACTAAAGAGTAGAATCATCAGATGAGATGGTTAGATAGCATCACTGACTCAGTGGACATGAATCTGAGCAAACTCTGGGAGACAGTTAAAGATAGGGAAACCTGGCATGCTGCAGTCCATGGGGTTGCAAAAAGTTGGATACAACTAAGCGACTGAACAACAACAATAAATACCACAATAAAAATTTTTTTAATTAAAAATAAAAAATAGTTTAAAACATATTTGGGCTTCCCTGGTGGCTCAGACTATAATGAATCTGCCTGCAATGTGAGAGACCAGGGTTTGATCTTTGGGTCGGGAATATCCCTGGAGAAGGAAATGGTAACCCACTGCAGTATTCTTGCCTGGAGAATCCCATGGACAGAGCAGCCTGGCGGGCTACGGTCCATGGGATCGCAAAGAACTGAACCAGCTGAAGCGACTGACGCACACGCACACATGTTATGCACATGTATAAACAGCTGTATCAAGTGACAGTGTTTAGATACTGAGGAATTGAAAGGTTATTAGCATACTGAAGTCAGATCTGTACTGATGCATTGTTTGTTTTCCTCAACTCTTTCTCTGAGGAAATTTTCACCGGAAGGCGTCAGAGAATCTGCTTACCTATGCAAGTTCCTCTGGAGCCAGTAAAGTGAGCTCTCCCAGCAGGTGTCTCAAACCCAGGATTGCAGACACATAAGTAGCTTCCCCAGGTGTTAGTACACGTGGCTGTCAGTGGGCACGCTGTGCTGTTCAGGCATTCATTCTTATCTGTGGCAGGAAAAGGATGAAAAGTGAATCAGTCAGTGACAGGGCTCCATGGGGTCACTCAGGGCTCCATGAGTTCACCTTTTCATGCCACGTCTGTGGCATGTCCGCCACACACAGGTCACAGTCTGTGCATTTCAAGGCACTCACCTTGGTTTGCTCAAGCCTGTCTCAATATAAAGCTGAAAGTTTTGCCTCTAGAAAACCACTAAGTGCCAACCCAACCGAGATGGTCAGCCAGTGCCAGAGCAGTGAACAGGATTACTCATATTTATTTTCCTTTCTTTAAATCAATTTTTATTGGAGTATATAAAACATTTTTTTCCCTAGTGTTGGAGCCCATCCATGAGGATGATGACAGGAAGGTATATTCTTTACTGTCTGAGTCACCAGGGAAGCCCTAATACCATGCTAATGAAGGGTAA
Source organism: Bos indicus x Bos taurus (assembly GCF_003369695.1). Classification (NCBI taxonomy): domain Eukaryota; kingdom Metazoa; phylum Chordata; class Mammalia; order Artiodactyla; family Bovidae; genus Bos; species Bos indicus x Bos taurus. The sequence goes on along the minus strand of NC_040082.1, from coordinate 93,139,201 downwards.
CTACAAGCAAGGAAAATAAGAGTAGACTAATCAGTCAGATGACATGGTAAGATAGCTTCACTGACTCAGTGGACATGAATCTGAGCAAACTCTGGGAGACAGTTAAAGACAGGGAAGCCTGGCATGCTGCAGTCCATGGGGTTGCAAGAGTTGGATACAACTAAGTGACTGAACAACAGCAATAAATACTTGAGTAAAATTTTTTTAATTAAAAATTAAAAAACTAATTTAAAACATATTTGGGCTTCCCTGGTGGCTCAGACTGTAATGAATCTGCCTGCAATGTGGGAGACCAGGGTTTGATCTTTGGGTCGGGAATATCCCTTGGAGAAGGAAATGGTAACCCACTGCAGTATTCTTGCCTGGAGAATCCCATGGACAGAGCAGCCTGGCGGGCTACGGTCCATGGGATCGCAAAGAACTGAACCAGCTGAAGCGACTGACGCACACGCACACATGTTATGCACAATAAACAGCTGTATCAAGTGACAGTGTTTAGATACTGAGGAATTGAAAGGTTATAGCATATTGAAGTAAGACCTGTACTGATGCATTGTTTGTTTTCCTCAACTCTTTCTCTGAGGAAATTTTCACCGGAAGGCGTCAGAGAATCTGCTTACCTATGCAAGTTCCTCTGGAGCCAGTAAAGTGAGCTCTCCCAGCAGGTGTCTCAAACCCAGGATTGCAGACACATAAGTAGCTTCCCTGGGTGTTATTACACGTGGCTGTCAGTGGGCACGCTGTGCTGTTCAGGCATTCATTCTTATCTGTGGCAGGAAAAGGATGAAAAGTGAATCAGTCAGTGACAGGGCTCCATGGGGTCACTCAGGGCTCCATGAGTTCACCTTTTCATGCCACGTCTGTGGCATGTCCGCCACACACAGGTCACAGTCTGTGCATTTCAAGGCACTCACCTTGGTTTGCTCAAGCCTGTCTCAATATAAAGCTGAAAGTTTTGCCTCTAGAAAACCACTAAGTGCCAACCCAACCGAGATGGTCAGCCAGTGCCAGAGCAGTGAACAGGATTACTCATATTTATTTTCCTTTCTTTAAATCAATTTTTATTGGAGTATATAAAACATTTTTTTCCCTAGTGTTGGAGCCCATCCATGAGGATGATGACAGGAAGGTATATTCTTTACTGTCTGAGTCACCAGGGAAGCCCTAATACCATGCTAATGAAGGGTAACTACAAGCAAGGAAAATAAGAGTAGACTAATCAGTCAGATGACATGGTAAGATAGCTTCACTGACTCAGTGGACATGAATCTGAGCAAACTCTGGGAGACAGTTAAAGACAGGGAAGCCTGGCATGCTGCAGTCCATGGGGTTGCAAGAGTTGGATACAACTAAGTGACTGAACAACAGCAATAAATACTTGAGTAAAATTTTTTTAATTAAAAATTAAAAAACTAATTTAAAACATATTTGGGCTTCCCTGGTGGCTCAGACTGTAATGAATCTGCCTGCAATGTGGGAGACCAGGGTTTGATCTTTGGGTCGGGAATATCCCTTGGAGAAGGAAATGGTAACCCACTGCAGTATTCTTGCCTGGAGAATCCCATGGACAGAGCAGCCTGGCGGGCTACGGTCCATGGGATCGCAAAGAACTGAACCAGCTGAAGCGACTGACGCACACGCACACATGTTATGCACAATAAACAGCTGTATCAAGTGACAGTGTTTAGATACTGAGGAATTGAAAGGTTATAGCATATTGAAGTAAGACCTGTACTGATGCATTGTTTGTTTTCCTCAACTCTTTCTCTGAGGAAATTTTCACCGGAAGGCGTCAGAGAATCTGCTTACCTATGCAAGTTCCTCTGGAGCCAGTAAAGTGAGCTCTCCCAGCAGGTGTCTCAAACCCAGGATTGCAGACACATAAGTAGCTTCCCCAGGTGTTAGTACACGTGGCTGTCAGTGGGCACGCTGTGCTGTTCAGGCATTCATTCTTATCTGTGGCAGGAAAAGGATGAAAAGTGAATCAGTCAGTGACAGGGCTCCATGGGGTCACTCAGGGCTCCATGAGTTCACCTTTTCATGCCACGTCTGTGGCATGTCCGCCACACACAGGTCACAGTCTGTGCATTTCAAGGCACTCACCTTGGTTTGCTCAAGCCTGTCTCAATATAAAGCTGAAAGTTTTGCCTCTAGAAAACCACTAAGTGCCAACCCAACCGAGATGGTCAGCCAGTGCCAGAGCAGTGAACAGGATTACTCATATTTATTTTCCTTTCTTTAAATCAATTTTTATTGGAGTATATAAAACATTTTTTTCCCTAGTGTTGGAGCCCATCCATGAGGATGATGACAGGAAGGTATATTCTTTACTGTCTGAGTCACCAGGGAAGCCCTAATACCATGTTAATGAAGGGTAACTACAAGCAAGGAAAATAAGAGTAGAATAATCAGTTAGATGACATGGTTAGATAGCTTCACTGACTCAATGGACATGAATCTGAGCAAACTCTGGGAGATAGTTAAAGACAGGAAAGCCTGGCATGCTGCAGTCCATGGGGTTGCAAAGAGTTGGACACAACTTAGCGACTGAAAAACAACAATAAATACATCAGACATTTTTTTTTACATGAAAAAATAGTTGAATACATATTACTTAAAAAAAATAGTTTAATATGGGCTTCCCTGGTGACTCAGACTATAGTGAATCTGCCTGCAATGTAGAAGACCCAGGCTCAATCTCTGTGTCAGGAATATGCCTTGGAGAAGGAAATGTCAACCCATTCTAGTATTCTTGCCTGGGAAGTCCCATGGATAGAGGAGCTTGGTGGGCTAGGCGTTTCAGAGTTGGACATGAATGAACGACTAATACTAACTAACATACATATTTATTTATTGTTTAAAAAACAGTAGAAGAAACAGAGAGTGGTGAGTAGATTTTTTTTTAAATTTTATTTTATTTTTAAACTTTACAATATTGTATTAGTTTTGCCAAATATTGAAATGAATCTGCCACAGGTATACCCACGTTCCCCATCCTGAACCCTCCTCCCTCCTCCCTCCCCTACCCTCCCTCTGGGTCGTCCCAGTGCACCAGCCCCAAGCATCCAGTACCGTGCATCGAACCTGGACTGGCATCTCGTTTCATACATGATATTTTACATGTTTCAATGCCATTCTCCCAAATCTTCCCACCCTCTCCCTCTCCCACAGAGTCCATAAGACTGCTCTATACATCAGTGTCTCTTTTGCTGTCTCGTACACAGGGTTATTGTTACCATCTTTCTAAATTCCATATATATGCGTTAGTATACTGTATTGGTGTTTTTCCTTCTGGCTTACTTCACTCTGTATAAAAGGCTCCAGTTTCATCCACCTCATTAGAACTGATTCAAATGTATTCTTTTTAATGGCTGAGTAATACTCCATTGTGTATACGTACCACAGCTTTCTTATCCATTCATCTGCTGATGGACATCTAGGTTGCTTCCATGTCCTGGCTATTATAAACAGTGCTGTGATGAACATTGGGGTACACGTGTCTCTTTCCCTTCTGGTTTCCTCAGTGTGTATGCCCAGCAGTGGGATTGCTGGGTCGTATGGCAGTTCTATTTCCAGTTTTTTAAGGAATCTCCACACTGTTCTCCATAGTGGCTGTACTAGTTTGCATTCCCACCAACAGTGTAAGAGAGTTCCCTTTTCTCCACACCCTCTCCAGCATTTATTGCTTGTAGACTTATGGATTGCAGCCATTCTGACTGGCATGAAATGGTACCTCATAGTGGTTTTGATTTGCATTTCTCTGATAATGAGTGATGTTGAGCATCTTTTCATGTGTTTGTTAGCCATCTGTATGTCTTCTTTGGAGAAATGTCTATTTAGTTCTTTGGCCCATTTTTTGATTGGGTCATTTATTTTTCTGGAGTTGAGCTGTAGGAGTTGGTTGTATATTTTTGAGATTAGTTGTTTGTCCGTTGCTTCATTTGCTATTATTTTCTCCCATTCTGAAGCCTGCCTTTTCACCTTGCTAATAGTTTCCTTAGTTGTGCAGAAGCTTTTAAGTTTAATTAGGTCCCATTTTTAAAGTATGAGTTTAGAAAATATGTCTCAGAGGAAGTGACAAAGTGTAAGAGAATATGGAAACACCATACAAGAAATCCCCAAAGGAAACAGTGGGGTAAGATTTAGAAAACAGAATGGAATTCACTGGGCTTTCCCAGGTGGTGCTAGTGGTAAAGAATCCACCTGCCAAGGCAGGAGACACAAGAGATGTGGGTTTGATCCCCAGGTCAGGAAAATGGTAATCCACTTCAGTAGTCTTGCCTGGAAAGTTTCATGGACAAGAGGAGCCTGGCGGGCTATAGTCTCTGGGGTCAGGCTGTGACTGAGTGACTGAGCATACACGGAACTCATCTGTGTAGAAAACAACGGAAGAACTAAGACGACTTTACGACGAGCTCACGTTTTCTGTGTCTTGGGCACAGTTGGTATTCTTATGTTCAGAGTCTACAAGCAATACACTCTGAAGAGGGTGTGGAGAGAAGGGAATGCTCCTACATTGTTGGTAGGAATGTAAATTGATACAGCCACTATGGAGAACAGTGTGGAGTGCTTAAAAAAATAAGAATAGAGTTATCATGTGATTCCATAATCCTACTCCTGAGAAAATTTCTACCTAAAAAATAAATATATAAACAACTTTTTAAAATGAGTTGATTTCTCCATTTGAAAAAATCAGAAACAACATTTGAAAAACCACTAATGTGTTTTAGAAGTTAAGTTCTTATAAAACACTTTCTAAAAACTACTTTCTAAACCAAAGCAATAACGTGTTAGAACATATAATGAAAACAAATTCCCATGCACAAATCTTTATAACCTTTTCATTAATTTTTTGCTATAAACACAAATGTAAGTGCTTACAGTTTTTTGAAACCCCAAAATAGTAGTAATAAAATTTTGTGTGAACTCTATTTTTTTTTTTAGTATATTAGGAAACTTGCTCCTTGGAAGGAAAGCTATGACAAATCTAGACAGCATATTAAAAAGCAGAGACATCATTTTGCCAATGCCAACAAAGGTCTGTATAGTCAAAGCTGTGGTTTTTCCAGTAGTCGTATGCGGATGTGAGAGTTGGACCATGAAGAAGGCCATGCACCAAAGAATTGATGCCTTCAAATTGTGACGCTGGAGAAGACTCTTGAGAGTCCCTTGGACAGCAAGGAGATCAAATCAATCAATTCTAAAGGAGATCAGTCCTGGATATTCATTGGAAGGACTGATGCTAAAGCTGAAGCTCCAATACTTTGGCCACCTGAAGTGAAGAGCTATCTCATTGAGAAAGACCCTGATGCTGGGAAAGGTTGAAGGCAAAGGAAGAAGAGGGTAGCAGAGGAATAAGACAGTTAGATAGCATTACCAACTCAATGCACAAGAATTTGAGCAAACTCTGGGAGGTAGTGAAGGATAGGGAAGCCTGGCATGCTGCAGTCCATGGGGTTGCAAAGAGTATGACATGACTTAGCAACTGAACAACAACGTTTCCAAATGAGAAAAACTCATTAGGCTATACATATCTGCCAACCCCTTATTAATATGGACTTTAAAATATTCCAAATTGAGGACAGACGCCTTTTATACATCCCTGGTAACATTCCTTCTTACTTAGCACTTAGATCCAAAGACTATGCAGTCTAAACAAAAAGATCCTTGAGCTAAAGAATTTAAGGGCTCTTTAATGCTATTCAACAAAAAAAGATTGTTTTTCATGCCTAGCATGTAGGTCTCCACTATCAAAGCCATTGATTTGATCAGTTATTATCAAAATTTAGGTCCAATCTCTCAATAGGAGGGATGAGTAGACCTACTTTTTTTCTAGAATGTGCTTACTGGAATAACACTCACCTATGCACGTCACTCCAGGATCATTAAACTGTCTCTTCCCATTGCTTGATTCATATCCAGATTTACAGGTGCAGAAGTAGCTTCCCACAGTGTTCGTGCAGGTGGCTTTCGAAGGGCAGGCCCGGGTATCCATGCATTCATTCACATCTGTGACTAAGGATCCATCAAACGTCAAACGAGTGAGTTCAGTCCATGTCACTATCCTATCAGGCAGGTGTTCAGTCCACTACAGAGTGTTCCTTAGGTTCAGCACTTGGTTTACCATTCTCTTACCCACCAGTTAATGAAAGCACTCCAGGTCCTGGTTCCACAGAGCTTATATTTTAATGAGGGGGCAAGGGAATCCCATATGGAAAGGATTGCAAATAGATGTAAGAAGCCACATTGAGGGCAAAAGGAGAAGGTGACAGAGAAGGGGGTGACAGAGAATGAGATGGTTGGATGACATCACCAACTCAGTGGACATGCTGCTGCTGCTAAGTCACTTCAGTCGTATCCGACTCTGTGCGATCCCATAGACAGCAGCCCACCAGGCTCCCCTGTCCCTGGGATTCTCCAGGCAAGAGTACTGGAGTGGGTTGCCATTTCCTTCTCCACAATGGACATAAGTTTGAGCAAACTCCAGGAGATGGTGAAGGACAGGGAAGTCTGGTGTGCTGCAGTCCATGGGGCCACAAAGAGTCAGACATGACTTAATGACTGAATAACCACAGGAAGAAGGCCGAGGTGGGATGAATTGAGAAAGTAACATTGAAACATACATTACCATATGTAAAATTAGATAGCCAGTGAAAATTTTACTGTATGAAGCATGAAGCTCAAACCCAGTGCTCTGTAACAACCTAAAGGGGTGGGATGGGGTGGGAGGTGGGAGGGAGGTTCAAGAGGGAGGGGACATATGTACAGCCATGAGTGTGAGCAAGCTCCAGGAGTTGGTGATGAACAGGGAAGCTTGGCACGTTGCAGTCCATGGGGTCTCAAAGAATTGGACACTGAGCGACTGAACTGAACTGATAGCTGATTCATATTGATGTACGGCAGAAACCGACACAATACCATAAGGCAATTATCCTTCCAATTAAAAATAAACTTGAAAAAAAGAAGCCAGAAGCTAAGAGAGGGTCAGGAAGAGAAATTCTGTAGGATGACCAGGGCAAGTGTCATCAGGGCAAGCCGAGATGACTAAGTATGAGAAAATCTAGCAGAAGATGTTTTTTTTTTTTTTTTTCTTTTTTGGCCCTGCCACATGGCATGTGGGATCTTAGTTCCCCAACCAGAGATTGAACCTGGGTCTTTTGTGTTGAAAGTGTGGAGTCTTAACCACTGGACAGCCAGGGAAGTCTCTAGCAGAAGTTTTCTTGAGCAGTGGGACAGCCATGAGATGGAGACCATCTTGGTGTGGAATGGTGGACAAGAGTGAACAGGAAGACAGACTGATCATCCCTGAGTTCAAAATGTAATCTTAGGGGCTTCCCTGGTGGCTCAGTGGTAAAGAATCCACCTGCCAGTTCAGGAGACGTGGATTCGATTCCTGGTCCAGGAAGATCCCACACGTCTTGGAGCAACTGAGCCCATTTGCCACAACTACAGAGCCCATGCGCTGCAAGTACTGAAGCCTAAGTATCCTAGAATCCATGCTCGATGACAAGAGAGGACACCACAGTGAGAAGCTGCACCACAGCTAGAGAGTTGCCTCTACTCTCCAAAACTAGAGAAAAGCCTGTGCAACATCAAAGACCCAGGATAGCCAAAAAGAAAATTTTAAAAATATAATCTTAAAAGTTAATGTCCCAAGGCAATCTCCCAGTAAATATTCATGAAGATAATACTTCCTAACTATTTATTTTTATTGGCCAGGAGGCACAGCATGAGGGACCTTAGTTCCCAGAATAGGGATCAAACCCATGCCCCTTGCAGTGAAAACATAGAGTTATAACCATTGGACCACCAGGCAAGTCTCATGATTTTTAATTTCCCAGGCTAGATTGCATTTTCTTAATTTTTTGCTTTCATTTTATCATTTACAAGATGAAAATAATTCTACATATTTGGTCATCCTATGATCCAGTGATTCTTCTTAGAGAAATTCCTCAAGAAAAATGAGAGCATATGTCCACAGAAAGACTTTGTTCAATAGGCTTCACAGCAGCCCTCTTCATCATAGTCAACCATCAGAAAATCAGAAAATCAGGAGTCCATCAACAGGAAAATGGATCAATAAACTGTGGTATATTAACAAAATGGAATGCTGTCTGATTGACAAGAGATATTCAGGATGTATTAGGTGAAATAAAAAGATATTGTAAAATGCATAAACGGTGACTGCATTTGTAAATAATACATACATAGTCATATCTGCATTTATCAAATTTTGGTCTGTATCTATATCTATTTACCTACTTATGTATGTAAATGCATGTTTATATTTACGTACATACTATTTAACATACATAGGCTATTTGTACAAAGAACCCACAAAAATTATATGGAAATAATAAAAGATGATCACTCTTTTTACTGTGACTCATGTGTTTAAATATACACATATTTACTTAATTATATATATAATATATATTTTAAAATGTCTATAGTTATGTATGTATATATATTTAAATATACACCTATTTGTCTATATTTATATTAATATATACTTTTTAAATAACTATATAAATAAGTCAATAGGTACGACATTCTCAGTCACTCAGCCATGTCTAACTCTTTGCAACCCCATGGACTGTAGCCCACTAGGCTACCCTGCCCATGGGATTCTCCAGGCAAGAACACTGGAGTGGGGTGCCATTTCCTACTCCAGGGGGTCTTCCTGACCCAAGGGTCAAGCCTGTGTCTCCTGCACTGCAGGCAGATTCTTTACCACTGAGCCATCCGGGAAGCCCATAAATAGGTGTGTGTGTGTGTGTATATATATATATATATATATTTATATATGTATATGTATATGTATATGTATATATATATATGTAGGAGAATCCCATGGACAGAGGAGCCTGGCAGCTTACAATCTATAGGGTTTTGCAAAGAGTCAGACACAACTGAAGAGACTTAGCATGCACACATAATAAAAAGAATAGTTTTCTCTTTATTATTTCTATATAATTGTTCTTCTGACTTTTGTGGATTCTTTGTGTAAATAGCCTCAGTTACACAGTAAGAATGAGCCAATAAAGCTATTTCTTTTTAAGTGTCATAAATGTAGCATGGTAGGAAAAACTGTGAAGGCTAGAATTACTTGAAGAGTCACATGAGTTTGAGCAAATGCTTACCATTTCCATGTTTCTCTTTTTAACTCTGAATTTGGGGAAAGAGAAAGTTGTTCTGCTTATCCTCAAACTGCTTTGTAAAGAAACATCTACAGGGACTCTCCTAGCAGTCCAGTGGTTAAGATTCCACCTTCCAGTGCAGGGGCTATGGGTTTGATCCCTGGTCAGGGAACTAGGGTCCCACATGCCTCTGATTGCGGTCCAAAAAAAAAAAAAACCCAACATCTGTAGAAACACAGGCTACACAAACTATTCCAGATTCATTCTGCCCATCACCCACATACCTTGAAGTGATGTGTTAGGAATATTCAGAGAGAAAATTAAGCAGGAAAGTCCTGGGGGAGAAAACAAAAGGGGAGTTTAATTTTTTAAATACTTTCTGGTGGCCTGAATCTGTTGAGGCTGACTTTACTTTCCTCCCCCAAATAGCTCTTGAATACTTTCTCTAAACACATGGAGCACATTCAACACAATTTTGGCCCCCTAGAGACTGTTTGGTCCTTGAGAGCTAAAAGTCAGTTGATCATAATCAACAAACATTCACAGATTGATAAAAATATTTTTGAGATGTCAAGGATAAAAATGGATGAAACAGGGGAAAATTTAGAAAGCTGAATAATACTGACAAATAATTATTTACTTTAATGCCTTTTATAAGTCTATGAAAAAAAGCAAAGTGAAAGTGTTAGTTGCTCAGTCTTTGCGACCTCATGGACTATAGCCCACCAGGTTTTTCTGTCCATGGGATTTTCCAGGCAAGAATACTGAAAAGGATTGTCATTTCCTTCTCCAGGGGATTGTCATGACACAGGGATCAAACCTGGGCTGCCTGAATTGAATTGCAGGCAGATTCTTTACTGTCTGAGCCACCAAGGAAGCCCCTATATAGTTACATAGGTAGCAAAATGTGGCTTCGTCAATTGTTGAATTTAACATTCATTAGCACTTTATTTTATTTGAAAATAATGCAGAAGTTAGGTTTTCTCACTGGACAAGTGTTTCATAAAAGTCAAAAGAGTTGGGGAATTCCCTGGTCGTTCAGTGGTTAGGATTCTGTGTTTTCGTTACTGAGGGGCTGGATTGGATTCCTGGTCCGGGAAGTAAGATCCAGTGTGGCCAAAAGAGAAAGTCACAGGACTTGGACAATTGAACGAGTTTATCATGGGCAAGTAAATTAAAAAGTATAATTCTAGAAGTCCTCTTTGTATTTTTAGTAAAACAAAAACAAAAAACACATAGCATGGAATGAGGAGCAATTTCAATATGTTTTATAAAATACATGTTGGGGCTTCCAAAATCAGGAGCAGGAAGCAAACGTGATTTCTCTGAAACAAGAAAGATACTCATCAATTTTTAGTTCCCATCAAGGTACGTTCATACAGAAAGAGCAACATTGCAATTTTACAAGCAATCTGCACGCTCAGTAAATTTACAAGCAATTTGCATGCTCTGAGTCGTCAGCTCAGAGACTTAGAGGACCCAAGTATGGAAATTCTGGCTCACTAAGCAAATAGATCCGGAAGAATCAAACTCAGTTTCAGGAAGAACAATGAGCACGGGACAGCTTTCCATGCCAAAAACCTGGCCCTGACACGAAATAATCCATTCTTACATGAGATTCATGTTTTGCAAGGGCTTTCCAGCTGGCTCAGTAGTAAAGAATCTGCCTGCCAATGCAGGAGTTGCAGGAGACAAGGTGGCAAAGATCTCCTGGAGAAGAAAATGACAACTCGCTCCAAAATTCTTGCCTGGAAAATCCAGTGGACTGTAGCCTGCCAGGCTCCTCTGTCCATGGGGTTGCAAAGAGTAGGACACGACTGAGCACAGCACAACAACAACCACCCCTTGTATGACGGAGTATAAGAGATTGCAAGCTTTGAAGAGCCCCATTGCCTGATGAAATCATTTTGAAGTGCCCTATCTTAATTCCTCCAGGTATTTCCACAGGAGACATACCTCAGCCATGGTTTAAAAGAACAAACCAGGTGGATGCCCCCTGCCCAAGCCACAGTGTTGAAAACAAGACAGAGTATGAGAGTTGAAGTGTCCTTGCTATTTCTATTTAAAGAGAATAACATATATATTTTTAATTTTTTATTGTTTTTTTAAGTTATTTTTAATTGGAGGATAATTGCTTTATAATGTTGTGTTGGCTTCTACCATACAATAACGTGAGTCAGCCCTAAGTATACATATGTCACCTGTCTCTTGACTGCCCCCCACCCCAGTCTACCCCTCAAAGTTGTCACAGAGCACTGAGTTGCACTTTCTGTGTTATACAGCATCTCCCCACTAGCTATCTATTTTACACATGATAAAGTGTATGTTTCAATGCTATTTCTCAATTTGTCTCACCTACTTCTTGCCTCCCTGCCCCCCACCTTCCCCTGCGTCCACAAATCCATCTTCTGTGCCTGTGTCTATTCCTGCCCTGCAAATAGATTCATCAGTACCTTTTTTCTAGATTCCACATATATGCATTAATATACAATATCAGTTTTTGTTAAGAGAGAATAAAATATTTTAACGACTTACCACTCAAAGGCAAAAAGAGACTTCGAGCCATCATGACAAAATGAGAACAGAAATAGGAACTTATATGTCTTTATCTCTGGTATTTCTCAAGGAGAATTGGGGATTTTGTAACCGCTACTGTGGGACCATCTTCTAGTATTCTAATGAGAAACTAAAGAGAACAGCACTTTTTTTTTTTTTTAAATACAGAAACTGAGACAGTCAACTTAAGGCTGCAACTTACTCTGAAATGCATTTTAAAAAATAAGATGAATGTCACAAAACTCCTAGAGCTAATCAGTGAATTTAAGTTGCAGGATACAAAATCAATACACAGAAATCACTTGCATTTCTATATGCTAACAATGAAAAATTGGAAAGAGAAATTGAGGAATCAATCCCATTCACTATTGCAACAAAAAGAATTAAATATCTAGGAATAAATTTACCTAAGGAAACAAAAGAACTGTTACACAGAAAGTTATAAGACACTAATGAAAGAATCAAAGACGACACAAGCAGATGGAGAGATATTCCATTTTCCTAGGTAGGAATAATCAATATTGTGAAAATGACTATACTACCAAATGCAATCTACAGATTTTGTGTGATTCCTATCAAATTCCAAATGAATTTTTTTCACAGAACTAGAATAAAAAATTACACAATTCTTATGGAAACACAAAAGACCCCAAATAGCCAAAGCAGTCTTGAGAAAGAAGAATGGAGCTGGAGGAATCAACCTTCCTGACTTCAGATTATATTACTAAGCTACAGTCATCAAGATCATATGGTACTGGCACAGAAACAGAAATATAGACCAATGAAACAAGATAGAAATCCCAGAAATAAACCCATGCACCTATGGGTACCTCATTTTTGACAAAGGAGGCAAGAATATACAATGGTGTAAAGACAGCCTCTTCAATAAATGGTGCTGGGAAAACTGGACAGCTACATGTAAAAAAATGAAGTTAGAACACTTCCTAACACCATACACAAAGATAAACTCAAAATGGATTAAAGACCTAAATGTAAAACCAGAAGCTATAAAACTCTTAGAGGAAAACATAGGCAGAACACTCGATGACATGAATCAAAGCAAGATCCTCTATGACCCACCTTCTAGAGTAATGGAAATAGAAACAAAAGTAAACAAGTGGGACCTGATTAAACTTAAAACCTTTTGCACAGCAAAGGAAACTATAAGCAAGGTGAAAAGACAACCCTAAGAATGGGAGAAAATAATAGCAAATGAAACAACTGACAAAGGATTAATTTCCAAAATATACAAGCGACTCATACAACTCAATACCAGAAAAACAAACAACCCAATCAAAAAGTGGGAAACAGATTTAAACAGACATTTCTCTGAAGAAGACATACAGATGGCTAACAAACACATGAAAAGATGCTCAACATCGCTCATTATTAGAGAAATGCAAATCAAAACTACAATTAGTGATGTTGAGCATCTTTTCATGTGTTTGTTAGCCATCTGTATGTCTTTTTTGGAGAAATGTCTATTTAGTTCTTTGGCCCATTTTTTGATTGGGTCGTTTATTTTTCTGGAGTTGAGCTGTAGGAGTTGCTTGTATATTTTTGAGATTAGTTGTTTGTCGGTTGCTTCATTTGCTATTATTTTCTCCCATTCTGAAGGCTGTCTTTTCACCTTGCTAATAGTTTCCTTTGATGTGCAGAAGCTTTTAAGGTTAATTAGGTCCCATTTGTTTATTTTTGTTTTTATTTCCAATATTCTGGGAGGTGGGTCATAGAGGATCCTGCTGTGATGTATGTCGGAGAGTGTTTTGCCTATGTTCTCCTCTAGGAGTTTTATAGTTTCTGGTCTTATGTTTAGATCTTTAATCCATTTTGAGTTTATTTTTGTGTATGGTGTTAGAAAGTGGTCCAGTTTCATTCTTTTACAAGTGGTTGACCAGATTTCCCAGCACCACTTGTTAAAGAGATTGTCTTTAATCCATTGTATATTCTTGCCTCCTTTGTCGAAGATAAGGTGTCCATATGTGCGTGGATTTATCTCTGGGCTTTCTATTTTATTCCATTGATCAATATTTCTGTCTTTGGGAGAGGGAGAGGGTGGGAAGATTTGGGAGAATGACATTGTAACATGTAAAATATCATGTAAGAAACAAGTTGCCAGTCCAGGTTCGATGCACGATACTGGATGCTTGGGGCTAGTGCACTGGGACGACCCAGAGGGATGGTATGGGGAGGGAGGAGGGAGGAGGGTTCAGGATGGGGAACACATGTATACCTGTGGTGGATTCATTTTGATATTTGGCAAAACTAATACAATTATGTAAAGTTTAAAAGTAAAATAAAATTAAAAAAAAAAAAAAAAAAACTACAATTAGATATCACCTCACATCAGTCAGAATGGCCATCACCAAAAAGTCTACAAACAATAAATGCTGGAGAGGGTGTGGAGAAAAGGGAATGCTCTTGCACTGTTGGTGGGAATGTAGATTGATACAGGCACTATGAAAGACGGTATGGAGATTCCTTAAAAACTAGGAATAAAACCACCATATGATCCAGCAATCCCACTCCTAGGCATATACCCTGAGGAAACCAAAATTGAAAAAGACACATGTATCCCATTGTTCATTGCAGCACTATTTACAATAGCTAGAACATGGAAGCAATGTAGATGTCCATCGGCAGATGAACGGATAAAGAAGCTGTGGTACATATACACAGTGGAATATTATTCAGCCCTAAAAAGGAACGTATTTGAGTCAGTTCTAATGAGGTGGGTGAACCTAGAACCTATTATACAGAGTGAAGTGAGTCAGGAAGAGAAAGATAAATATCATATTCTAATGCATATATGAGAGAAGGAAATGGCAACCCACTCCAGTCTTCTTGCCTAGAGAACTCTGTAGACAGAGGAGCCTAGTGGGCTGCTGTCCATGGGGTCACACAGAGTCAGACATGACTGAAGCAACTTAGCATGCATGCATGCATTGGAGAAGGAAATGGCAACCCACTCCAGCATTCTTGCCTGGAGAATCCCAGGGACAGAAGAGCCATCTATGGGGTCGCACAGAGTCGGACACGACTGAAGCAACTTAGCAGCAGCAGCAGCAACGCATATATATGTAATCTAGAAAAACGGCACTGAAGAATTTATTTACAGGGCAACAGTGGAGAAACAGACATAGAGAATAGATTTATGGACATGGGGAGAGAGGAGGAGAGAGTGAGATGTATGGAAAGAGTAACAGGGAAACTTACATTACCATATGCAAAATAGATAGCCAATGGGAATTTGCTGTATGGCTCAGGAAACTCAAACAGGGGCTCTGTATCAACATAGAGGGGTGGGATGGTAAGGGAGATGCAAGGGAGGTTCAAAAGGGAAAGGATATATGTATACCTGTGGCTGATTCATGTTGAGGTTTGACAGAAAACAAAAAAATTCTGTAAAGCTACTATCCTCCAATAAAAAAATGAATTAATTTTTAAAAGTAAGATGAACGAATGAAGTGAGAGGGCAATGCAGACATGGAGATACATTGTAAAAACACAAGTAAAATGTTCACTGAAGATTCCAGGTTCGTGTGCAGGACCTGATTTTGCTCCCACCCCTCAGAAATGGCAACTGGCTTGTGGCATTTTTGTATCTTATTGTTCATAATTTGCCCCCATCTGTGCATATGTGAAGTTATTAGTCCCATTTTGCCTTTTGTTGTTCAGGGAGATGTTTGTCCAGGTGGAACCACTGCAATGAAGGGTCCCAGGTCCCAGCCTCTCTCAGGTACATGGACATTCACTGTACAATTCTTGCAGCTTGGCAAGTTTTCATAATAAAATGATGTTTAAAAATCTTAAAGTACCTTTCTTATAGAAATCTTAGAAACATGGATTTGAAATAGAAGAGAATAAAACTTACATCTAAGCTCTATGCTCAGAGCTCCTACTAATGTTAGAAAATTTTTAATTATGCTCTACATATTTTTTCTGTATCTTGGGATTATTGACATTGGAGTTGGATTATTCTTTGCTGTGGGAGCCTGTTGTAGGCCCCACCCACTAGAGGCTAGCAGTACCACCCCCCAGATGTGACAATGAAAACACTGTCGCACCTCCCACTTCCCCATCCTCACATTGCCCCTCCTCCCCACTGGTAACTTGTGCTCTACATCTGTGAGTCCGCTTCTCTTTTATTATATGTTTACCAGTTTTTTTTTGTATTTTTCAGATCCCACCTCTAAGTGATATCATACAGTTTTTATCTTTCTCTGCCTGACTTACTTCACTTAGCATAATGCCCTCCATGTTCATACATGTTGCTGCAAATGGCAAATTTTCATCCCTTTTTATGGCTTAGAAGTATTCCAGGGTGTGTGTATACCACATCTTTTTTCCATTCATCTGTTGATGGACACTCAGGTTACTTCTATATGTTAGCAATTGTCAATAATGCTTCTATGAACTTTGGGATGCATGTATCCTTTCAAATTAGTGTTTTTGATAATCCACAATAAATGGTTTCTTGAAGGATATGTGATTTCAGATGATGCTGGAGAGATTAAATAAGCCTTGACACATGAAGGAGAATGATGAGTTCCAGAATAAGTGGGCATTAGGGCCAATATTCAGAATTTAGTTCATGGACCAACAACCCAGCCAGGCTGGAAGTGCAAAGTCCGAACAGGGCCAAGAGGGCCAAGGTGTTAGTTTCCATTCTGATTTGCTATTTCTGACCAAAATAAACTTGCAAATTTGCGGGGAGCAGGGGAAGGGATCAGAAGAAGGAAGTCTCTTTTCTTCTGCTTTTTAAAGAAATATCTTAGCTATAGATGTCTTCACATTAGCTATTACTTATAAGCTGCTTTTTGATCAAGTCCTACAAAGATGAAGTTATCAAATCACTGAGCTGATCTCTTCCAGATGGAGGCCCACGTTTGTGAGATGCTGAATGTCCCACCATGGCCTTTCTCTCTGCATTCGCCTCTCGGCCCCAACATATGCCCAACAACAACTTGATCATGCTATATTCTCCACCTGAATCTTACTTCCTTCCATCAGAGACCAGATTGATGCCTTTCATTCATAGAAGGCTATTTCTATTTTCTTTTCTTTTAATTAAGTAATTTTTTACATACAAAAAAAAAGCTGTGCATAATGAATATGTGCAACTCAACGAGTTTGTAGATTCGTACAAACTCAGACGACCATTACTGACGCCAAAATATTGGTTCTCTGTACACAATGCTGATATGAGATACGGAGACAGAGTTTCGAAGGAGAAAGAAAGAGCAGATTTATTCTTTGTCAGGCAAAGAGGGAGTACAGCAAGCTAGTGTCTCAGGAAGTGTTCTCCTCTCTTCAGAGGGAGGGTAATCAAGACATGGAAACCTTTTTAGTCCCTCAGAATATTCTCCAATGTCCCCTTCTGGTCAGTACCATCCTCCCAACCCTGGAATTAACCCATTTCCACCACCACAGATTATTTTTGTCTGTTCTTGAACTTTATATAAGTAGACTCTTACCATCTGTTGTCTCTTCAATTGCTCTTCTTTTGTTAATTATTGTCTATTAGATTTATCCATGTTGGGGCATGTAGCTGTGCTTTGTCCTTTTTCATTGGTATATGGGATTCCATTCCATGAATATGTCCCAATCTACTTATCCATACATATCTGTTGGTGTACATGGGTACTCATTTCTTTTGGGAATATGCCTAGGAGTGAAATCACACACACACAGCAAAAAGTATATACAGATAACAATAGATAGGAATAAAGATCACAGAGATGCAGTAGATATGGACAAATAATGTTCCAAAGTTTTTATACCAGCATTTAGTGTTTTCCCCACATTTAAAAAATAACATGCACTGAGAAATGGGGTGCTTTAATTATGTGCTGTCTGGTTGCCATACTCACTTCCTAGATACTGATGGGTATTTTTTCTCAGACTAGATTATTTAGCTCTGTAAAGGTGGCACCCTGATGCATGTTGCTGCAAAAACCCACTTCCCCCATTTTCTTCCTGTGGTAACTAGCAGAGCTCAGGGTGCAAACGAATGATGAATGTGTGTTTGCTTGCTAATATAACATGCAGTATGACATTCCAGTTTCACAGACATCATCTTTATAGACCAGTTGAACTTAAAAATATAAGATGAACTGTAAGTATTTATTATGTATTTAGGCAAATATAGATTAAAATGGAAATGCACAAAGCAATGCTAGACATTGTTCACTGATATGGGTGTTTTATGCATGAATATATGTTGAGATGCATATGTATTTGGATGCATATAATAAACATATGTGTGAAAATCAGAAAGGAAGGATATATGCTAAATAAATACTATTTGCCGCCTTGGGGGAATGGGAAGAAAAACAGAACCTAGGGTTGGAGAGTCAAAGGGAGTCATTGGATCTGTCAAAAGTTATTTTCTTTGTTTAAAATCCCAAAATGAATATAATAAAATGTTGCTAATTAAGACCCAAATTGAATATAATAAAATGCTGCTGTTGTTGCTGCTTAGTTGCTAAGTAGTGTTTGACTCTTTTGCAACCCCATGAACTGTATAGCCCGCCAGGCTTCTCTGTCCATAGGATTCTCTAGGCAACAATACTGGAGTGGGTTGCCATTTCCTCCTCCAGGGGATCTTCTCAACCAAGGGATTGAACTTGGGTCTCCTGCATTGGCAGGTGGATTCCTTACCACCAAGCCACCAGGGAAGCACAATAAAATGTTACTAATTGTCCTTTCTAGGTGATGGGTATATAAGTGTTTGATATAATACATAGTAATTCTTTGGTTTTAATTTTTTCTTTAAAAAAAAAACGATTTTTTTTTTTCAAGAAAAAGATGAGAATTTGGTTGTGGGTTAGCAAGAGACTAAAGATTGAGATTTCATGAATCCGAATTAAGTGGTTCTTTCTTTCCTCCTTTGGCTCTCTGTTCCTTCATTTCTCAAATATTTATTGAGCTCCAACTAATCTGTTAATTTGCCTTGGGAATACGAATGCTATTCCTGTTTCTAAGGCATTACACAGGAGAGAGAAGTGAAGGAGACGCTCGGTGTCTACGGAGATGTTACTCCTGGGGGTACGTGGGTGCTGGCTACATCGGTACTATCATCACATTTCTATAAATCTGAAACTGTTCTCTTTTACTGAAGTATAGTTGATGTACAATGTTGTGTTAGTTTCTGGTGTATATATCTATCCTTTTGCAGATTCTTTTCCATTATAGGTTGTTACAAGATACTGAATATAGCTCCCTGTGCTGTACAATAGGTTCTTGATGTTCATTTTATATATAATAGTATGTACCTATTAATCCCAAACACTTAATTTATTCCTCCACCCTCCCCTTTCCCACTTGGTAACCATAAGTTTGTTTTCAGTGTCTGTGAATCTGTTTCTGTTTTGTAAATAAATTCACTTGTATCGTTTTTTTATAGATTCCACATAGAGACAATGTCATATGATATTTATCTTTGTTTGACTTACTTCACTTAATATGAGAATCTATAGGTCCATCCATGTTGCTACAAATGGCATTATTTCATTCTTTTTTATGGCTAATGGTCCACTGTCTACATGTATTACATCTTTGATATCCATTCACCTGTGGATGGATATTTAGGTTGCTTCCATATTTTGACTGTTGTAAATAGTGCTGCTATGGGATTTCTTTGGAAGGAATGATGCTAAAGCTGAAACTCCAGTACTTTGGCCACCTCGTGCAAAGAGTTGACTCACTGGAAAAGACTCTGATGCTGGGAGGGATTGGGGGCAGGAGGAGAAGGGGACGACAGAGGATGAGCTGGCTGGATGGTAACACCGACTCGATGGACGTGAGTCTCAGTGAACTCCGGGTGTTGGTGATGGACAGGGAGGCCTGGCGTGCTGCGATTCATGGGGTCGCAAAGAGTCGGACACGATTGAGCGACTGAACTGAGCTCAACTGATGAACATTACAGTGCATGGATCCTCTCGCTACAGAGCGAGAGGAAGTCATGGAGGAAGTTAGAACATGAGACATTCTCAGGACTCTCGTCCACTCCCTCCCACCCGGCTGGTGGAGCAGGTGCCGAGCAATCTATATAATTTGTCAGGTGCAGAAACAGAAGGAATCTCTTTCAGAATGAACTGGCAGATACCATCCCAAATAGGGTCCCCAGTAAGGCAGATTGACAAAAGAACAAAAAGATGGTTCTGAAACATCCAGAGCAATGTCAGTGGTGACACTGACAAGAGTAGGATTGTTGGGTCGTATGGTAGGTCTGTTGTTAATTTTTAAAAAGAACTTCCATATTGTTCTCCATAGTGACTACACCAACTGATATTCTTATGAATAGTGTTAGAAGGTTCCTTTTTCTCCACACCCTCTCCAGCATTTGTTATTTGTAGACTTTTTAATGATGGCCATTCTGACCATCATTAGAATGATGAGGTAATACCTCATTATAGTTTTGCTTTGTACTTCTCTAATAATTAGCAATGAGGAGCACCTTCTGAAACAGTTCTTTTAAAATTATGTTAATTATGTGAAGTGAAGGATGTGTTAAATAATCTGATGGTAAACATTTTGCAGTTGTATATGTGTCAAATTATCACACGATTTACTTACACAACATGTAAGTAAACTTAAGCTTAGACAATATTATATGTCAATTGCACTGCAATGAAGCTGGAAAAAAGTCATTCATGGTCTCTACTCCCTTTCTCTTCTAATTCTGGCTTCTGGCTGATGTTACATCACTGACACTGCTCTGGATATTTCAGAAGCATCTTTTTGTTCTTTTGTCAATCTGCATTATTGGGGACCCTGTTTGGGACGGTATCTGACAGTTCATTCTGAAAGAGATTCCTTCTGCTTCTGCACCTGCCAAATTATATAGATTGCTCCACAAATGCTCCACCACCTGGGCGGGAGAGAGTGGACAAGAGTCCTGAGAATGTCTTATGTTCTAACTTCCTCCATGACTTCCTCTCGCTCTGTACTGTCTTTGTCTGACCTTGGTGTGGGGGTGGAGGAGAGGTCAAAAGGACTGCTTGTATGTGATATTGTATTATGTCAAGGTCACCTGAATAACTTTTGAAATTAAAAAAAAAAAATCTTCAATTTGGGAACTACCATCTGACCCAGCAATTTCACTCCTGGGTATATATCTAAAAAAATTTAAATGCTAATTTGGAAAGATACATGTACCCCAATGTCTGTAGCAGCACCATTTAACAATACCAAGATATGGAAGCAATGAAAATGCCCATCAACAGATAAATGGATAAAGAAGATGTAGTATACTTATATAATGGAATATTAGCCATAAAAGTGAATAAAATAATGCCATTTGTAGCAATGTGAATAGACCCAGAGACTATCATACTAAGTGAAGTAAGCCAGACAGAGAAAGGCAAATATCATATGATACCATTTACATGTGGAATCTTAAAAGAGGGTACTGCTGCTGCTGCTAAGTCACTTCAGTCGTGTCCGACTCTGTGTGACCCCATAGACGGCAGCCCACCAGGCTCCGCCGTCCCTGGGATTCTCCAGGCAAGAAACTGGAGTGGGTTGCCATTGCCTTCTCCAATGCATGAAAGTGAAAAGTGAAAAGTGAAAGTGAAGTCGCTCAGTCCTGTCCAACTCTTAGCGACCCCATGGACTGCAGCCCACCAGGCTCCTCCATCCATGGGATTTTCCAGGCAAGAGTACTGGAGTGGGGTGCCATTGCATTCTCTGAAAAGAGGGTACCGGCTCACACACATCAAAAACAAACTTATGGTTACCAAAAGGGAAAGGCAGGAAGGAGGAATAAATTGGGAGTTTGGGGTCAGCATATACAGACTACTAAACTTATGGTTACCAAAAAGGAAAGGCAGGAAGGAGGGATAAATTGGGAGTTTGGGGTCAGCATATACAGACTACTATATATAAAATAGATTAAAAAAAGGACCTACTGTACAGCCCAGAGAACCGTATTCAATATTTTGTAATAACCTATATGGGAAAAAAAACCTGAAAAAAGAATATGCATGCATGCAGGCTAAGTCGCTTCAGTTGTGTCCAACTCTTTGCAACTCTATGGACTGTAGACTCCCAGGCTCCCCTGTTCATGGGATTTCCCAGCAAGAATACTGAAGTGGGTTGCCTTTTCCTTCTGCATGGGATCTTTCTGACCCAGGGATCTAACCTGCATCTCTTATGTCTCCTGCATTGGCAGGTAGGTTCTTTACTACTAGCACTATCTGGGAAGCCCAAGGGGGGTGGGGATTATATATATATATATATATATATAGATTATAGATATATATAACCAAATCACTTTGCTGTACACCTGAAACTAACATAACATTGTAAATCAAGTGTAATTAAATTGAAAAAAGATGTGATATATTTATATATATTACATATTATATATATATACATAATGGAATATACAATAAGCTGGACTTCACTGATGGTCCAGTGGTTAAGAATCCAGTGGTTAAGCCTTGCAATGCAAGGGACACGGGTTTGATCCCTGGTCGGGTTTGATCCCACATGCTGCAGAGCAACTAAGCCAGTGTGCTCTAACTACTGAAGCCTGTGCACCTCAGAGCCTGTGCTCAGCGAGAAGAGAAGCCGCCACAATGAGACGCACGAGCACCACATCAAAGAGAAGCCCCCGCTGGAGGCAACTAGAGAAAGCCCATGTGCAGCCACAGAGATCTACCACAGCCAATAAATAAATAAGTCTTTAAAAGCATACAATGCGATATTAGCTATAAAAAACCCCCCAAATGTGGCATTAGCAGTAAGATGATGAATAGGTGGATGAGTTTTAGGGCTCATGAGTGAATATGCTCTGTGTGAGACTATAATGATGGACACAGATTATTACACAATTATCTAAACCCTTGGAATGCACAACACCCAGAGTGAACCCTAACTGGTGAACTATGGATTTGGGGTGACCATGATGTATTGATGCAGATTCATCAGTTTTAACAAATGTACCGCTGTGGGTGGGCCAGTCAGGGAGCCTCTGCCTGTGTGCAGGTGGCAGGGAATTCTCTATACCCATCGCTTGGTTTTTCTGTGAACCTAGAACTGCTCTAAAAAAACCAATATTTTCTTTAGAAGTCACCTATATCTACAGAATGGTAGAAATAATACACTGACTTTTCCAGCTAGGTACACTTTGATTACCTATCCTGTTCATTCTCCTAAACATTGTATGTGGTAAAAACATCGCATGTGGGGAAACAGGTGAGCATAAAAAACTCAGGTTTTTCTTTTTTCTTTTCTTTCTTTTCGTAATGAGCGAGTGAAACAACGAACCTCATCAATTTTGCTTGAAGACACATACTCACACACATCACGCCAAACTTTGTCATTATATAGATAGATAGATAGATAGATAGATAGATAGAAGTGGGGCTTCTCTGGTGGTTCTAGGGTAAAGAATTCACCTGCCAATGTGGGAGACGTAGTCTTGGTACCAATTTTGGTATTTACCAATATACATATACATATCATATACTAATATATATAGTAGTAGTATCATCCTGGCTATGATGATGACTTGCAAGATGATTTTCCAAAACTGGTATTAAACTTTTTAGCACTGTAAAGACAGGCAAGTTTACACTGGCATACACACAATCATACACCACCCCACCCCCAATTCTGTGAGGCTTTGATAACAGAACACATATTTAGATTGTAAATTGAGCTAAGAACATGAGGGCAGGTCAGGACTACATTTTTTGTCATGAGAGAAAATTTGTAAGTCATCCAGTTCCCATGATAAGTCTTTATTATATTTTTTTAAACCTGCATTGTTTTGAATAATAGGGAAAGTTCATTTCAAAACTTAAATGACATACCATATATATGCATTCATCTGATATATGTATATGTGTATGTGTGTCTTGATGAAGGTGAAAGTGAAAAATCTGACTTAAACCTCAACATTCAAAAAACTAAGATCATGGCATCTGGTCCCATCACTTTATGGCAAATAAATGGGCAAACGGTGGAAACAGTGACAGACTTTTTTCTTGAGTTCCAAAGTCACTGCAGATGGTGACTGTGGCTGTGAAATTAAAAGATGCATGCTTCTTGGAAGAAAAGCTATGACAAGCCTTAAACAGCATATTAAAAAGCAGAGACATCACTTTGCCAACAAAGGTCCGTATAGGCAAAGCTGAGAGTTGGACCATAAAGAAAACTGAGCACTTAAGAACTAATGCTTTTGAACTGTGATGCTGGAGGAGACTCTTGAGAGTCTCTTGGACTGCAAGAAGATCAAACAAGTCAATCCTAAAGGAAATCAACCCTGAATATTCATTGGAAGGACTGATGCTGAAGCTGAAGCTCCAACTCTCTGGCCACCTGATGCAAGGAGCCAACTCGTTGGAAAAGACCATGATGCTGAGAAAGATTGAAAGCAGGAGGATAAGGGGACGACAGAGGATGAGATGGTTGGATGGCATCACTGATTCAATGGACATGAGTTTGGGCAAACTCTGGGAGATGGTGAAGGACAGGGAAACCTGGTGTGCTGCAGTCCAAGGGGTCCCAAAGAGTCTGACAAGAGAACACGACTTAGCGACTGAACAACAACAAAAGTTAAGCCATGCTAGCCTGGGCTATCTTTGAGCATGGTAGCTTAGTAATTTTGTAACTGTATGTACAAGTTTAAGGCAACATTTTCTGTACAAAGTGTTCCTTTTTCCTCCATCTGATACATCACAGCAAATAATTCAGGGTGATAGAACAAATCACATTGTGAATGAAAAATATTGCCTGCCACTTCAGTAAACAAAGGATATGGCAGCCATCCAGATGGTGAGCCCTGATGGAACTCAGGGTAAAAAAAGACAGGATGCCCGGCATCAAGCCCTCAGCCACTGCAGACAACCTCTAAGAGGAAACTCGGGAAGAGAAAGCACAGGTAAGCCGAGGTGCCTGTCAAAGGAATGATTTCCATGAGCCCAGACTCTTGCATCTTCCCATACCTAGAAAAGCGCTAAATTTCTTAACTTGAGATATCTGGTTTTCTTTAATTAACAGTAACCTTTTGATGTTCCAAGGCTTCCCTGATAGCTCAGTTGGTAAAAAGTCCACCTGCAATGTAGGAGACTCCAATTCGATTCCTGGGTCAGGAAAATCCGCTGGAGAAGGGAAAGGCTATTCACTCCAGTATTCTTGGGCTTCCCTTGTGGCTCAGCTGGTAAAAATCTGCCTGCAGTGTGGGAGACCTGGGTTTGATCCCTGGGTTGGGAAGATGCCCTGGAGAAGAGAAAAGCTACCCACTCCAGTATTCTGGCCTGGAGAACTCCATGGGATTGCAAAGAGTTGGACACGACTGAGCGACTTTCACTTTAAGTCACTTTTGATGTTCCAACTACCTGGTTTTTATTGCAAAAACTCCTATGTATCTTGGATCCTGCCCTTGCATCCACCAAATAAAACTTAACTCTCAACTTTCATTTAAAAAAAAATGTGTATTTATTTTTGGTTGCACTGGGTCTCCATTGCTTCCTGAGTTTTCTCTAGTTGTGGCAAGCGGGGGCTACTCTCTAGTTGCGGTGCACAGGCTTCTCAAAGCAGTGGTTTCTTTTGTTGCAGAGCACAGGCTCTAGGCACCCATGCTCAGTAGTTGCGGTGCACAAGCTTAGTTGCCCTACGGCATGTGAAATCTTCCTGGATCAGGGATCAAACCCATGTCCCCTGCCCTGGCAGGCAGATTCTTAACCACTGGGCCACCAGGGAAGCCCGACTCTCTCAAATTTTAGGCTGGACATTTTTTTAAATTCAACATCATTGACCTGAATTTATATATCCTACATCCCTGTAGTTATAAATTATGCTTATCACAATAGCCCCTGGATAGTTTCCTATCAAGGAAGTTTTTAAATGGAAGGATTATTTAATGATTAAATCTGGAGAGTTAGTGCCAAATTGTCCTCCTGAAAAATATTTTGTTTTATGCAAGTTCCATCTATGTAAATTTGAAATTGCATAATATAAACAAATCACTCTATGTGTACACATTTTGAAACCATGTGAATTTCCCTAAATTTTAACTTTTCAAGGAAGAGAAAGTGTGAAAGTGTTTAGTCTTTCAGTTGTGTCCGACTCTTTGTGACCCCATGGACTGTAGCCCACCAGGCTCCTCTATCCATAGGATTCTCCAGGCAACAATATCGGAGTGGCTTGCCATTTCCTTCTCCAGGGGATCTTCCCAACCCGGGGATCTAACCCGCATCTCTTATGTCTTCTGCTTTGCAGGCAGATTCTTTATCCACTGAGCCATAGGAGAAGCCAGCTTTTCAAGAGAAATTACATAATTTCAAAGCTGGGAGAGGAAGTGATTTGTATACTCTGGTTATATTGCTACCACATGGAGGAGATATTTGAGCCCCCTAAGTAGAAAAGGGATACAGTCCTTTGTCTATGACCTTAAAAATGCACACAAAATCTCTTCAAATGAATTATGGTGACTCTTGGCTGCTATTTTAACATTTACTATTGTTACAATTTTTGTTTAGTTTTAAAATTATTTTAAAATTATATTTATGTAAAAGTCCATTTTATTTCTCAGTAAAGCTTTAATTTTTTTTAACTTTTTATTTGGTATAGGATTTTAACAAATTAACAACATTGCAATAGCTTCAGGCAAACAGCAAAGGGACTCAGCCATACATGTACATGTGTCCATTCTCTCCCAAACTTCCTTCCCATCCATGCTGACACATAACATTGAGCAGAGTCCTGTGTGCTATACAGTAGGTCCTTATTGGTCATCCATTTAAAATACAGCAGTATGTACGGGCAACCATGGTCTTCCCCCGTGGCTCAGCAGTTAAGAATCTGCCTGCAATGCAGGAACCACAGGAGACACAAGTTCAATCCCTGGGTTGGGAAGATCCCTTGGAGGAGGGCATGGCAAACCACTCTGGTATTCTTGCCTGGAGAATTCCTATGGACAGAGGAGCTTGGCGGACTACAATTCATAGGGTAGCAAAGAGCGGACACAACTGAGAAGACTTAGCATGCATGCGCAACCATAAGTTCAAGCTGGTTTTAGAAAAGGCAGAGCAACCAAAGATCAAATTGCCAACATCCGCTGGATCATCGAAAAAGCAAGAGAGCTCCAGAAAAAACATCTATTTCTGCTTTATTGATTATACCAAAGCCTTTGACTGTGTGGATCACAATAAACTGTGGAAAATTCTTCAAGAGATGGGAATACTAGACCACCTGACGTGCCTCTTGAGAAATCTGTATGCAGGTCAGGAAGCAACAGTTAGAACTGGACATAGAACAACAGACTGGTTCCAAATAGGAAAAGGAGTACGTCAAGGCTGTATATTGTCACCCTGCTTATTTAACTTATATGCAGAGTACATCAGGAGAAACGCTGGGCTGGAAGAAGCATATGCTGGAATCAAGATTGCTAGGAGAAATATCAATAACCTCAGATATGCAGATGACACCACCCTTATGGCAGAAAGTGAAGAGGAACTAAAAAGCCTCTTGATGAAAGTGGAAGAGGAGAGTGAAAAAATTGGCTTAAAGCTCAACATTCAGAAAACGAAGATCATGGCATCTGGTCCCATCACTTCATGGGAAATAGATGGGGAAACAGTGGAAACAGTGTCAGACTTTATTTTGGGGGGCTCCAAAATCACTGCAGATGGTGATTGCAGCCATGAAATTAAAAGACGCTTACTCCTTGGAAGGAAAGTTATGACCAACCTAGATAGCATATTGAAAAGCAGAGACGTTACTTTGCCAACAAAGGTCCGTCTAGTCAAGGCTATGGTTTTTCCAGTGGTCATGTATGGATGTGAGAGTTGGACTGTGAAGAAAGCTGAGTGTCGAAGAATTGATGCTTTTGAACTGTGGTGTTGGAGAAGACTCCTGAGAGTCCCTTGGACTGCAAGGAGATCCAACCAGTCCATTCTGAAGGAAATCAGTCCTGAGTGTTTTTGGAAAGACTGATGCTAAAGCTGAAACTCCAGTACTTTGGCCACCTCATGCGAAGAGTTGACTCATTGGAAAAGACTCTGATGCTGGGAGGGATTGGGGGCAGGAGAAAAAGGGGACGACAGAGGATGAGATGGCTGGATGGCATCACCGACTCAATGGACATGAGTTTGGGTGAACTCTGGGAGTTGGTGATGGACAGGGAGGCCTGGCGTGCTGCAATTCATGGGTTCACAAAGAGTCGGACGGGACTGAGCGACTGAACTGAACTGAAGTCTGTAAATCTGTTTCTTTTTTGTAAGTAAGTTAATTTGTATCAGTTCTTTTTAGATTCCACATATAAGAGATGTCATAATAAAGATATTTCTCTTTCTCTGCCTGACTTACTTCACTCAGTATGGCGATCTAGAGGTCCATCCATGTTGCTACAAATGGCATTATTTCATTCTTTTTAACAGCTGAGTAATATTCCATTGTATAAATGTTGGTTTTGTTTTTTTAACTGGAATACAGTTGATTTACAATGTCGTGTTCGCTTCTACTGTACAGTAAAGTGAATCATTTATATGTATACATATATTTGCTATTTTTTAAGATTCTTTCCCCATGTGGGCTATTACAGAGTATTGAATAGAGTTCCCTGAGCTGTACAGTAGGTCCTTATTAGTTAATGACACACTAATGTCATTTCACTAATTATTACCTGGCAATTTTTTTGTAGCTCCACTGTTCCCTTTTTCCTCTCTGCCTACCTTTATGAATAGATGATTTTCCAAGGTGGTATACAGTGATTCCATTTTTTGTGTGTGTGTGAATCTACTATACGTTTTTGCTTTTGTGGTTACCCCAAGGCTTCCATAAAACATCTTACAGCTAAAATCATCCATTTTAAGTTGATAGCAACTTAACCCCGGGGCTTCCCTGATACTCAGTTGGTAAAGAATCCGCCTGCAATGCCGAAGACCCTGGTTTGATTCTTGGGTCGGGAAGATCCACTGGAGAAAGGATAGGCTACCCATTCCAGTATTCTTGGGCTTCTCTTGTGGCACAGCTGGTAAAGAATCCACCTGCAATGTGGGGAATCCCTGGGTTGGGAAGATTTCCTGGAGAAGGGAAAGGCTGCCCATTCCAGTATTCTGGCCTGGAGAATTCCATGGACTGTATAGTCCATGGGGTTGCAAAGGAACTGAGTGACTTCTATTTTCACTAACCCCAATCACACATAAAACTACACTCTTCTCTCCTTTTTTGTCTTTGATATGACAATTACAATCTCTTTTTATATTTTTTATTTGTTAACAAATTAAGGTAGCTACAGTTATTTTTAATATCTCATCCTTTAACCTTTACTAAGACTAAGTTGTTAACACACCGCCATATTATAGCATTATGTATGGTGTATGCTCAGTCTTGTCTGACTCTGTGACCCCATGGACTGTAGCCCACCAGGTTCCTCTGTCCATGGGATTTCCCAGTCAAGAATACTGGAGGGGGTTGCCATTTCCTTCTCCAGGGGATCTTCCCAACCCAGGGATCGAACCTGAGTTTCTTATTTCTCTTGCATTGGCAGGCGGGTTCTTTACCACTAGTGCCCCTGGGAAGCCTGTCATAATTACAGTATTGGGGTATTCTGAATTTGACTATATGCTTAACTTTACAGTATGTTCTACACTTTCTTTTTTAATGAATCATAATTGTACTGTCATTACAATTTAAAATTGTTTTGGAAACATTGTCTGGTCACAAAGTTATCCATGCACTTAATAATTCTAATGTTGAAACACACACCTAAAACCCAACATGTTTGGAAATGAATTTAGA
Source organism: Bos indicus x Bos taurus (assembly GCF_003369695.1). Taxonomy (NCBI): domain Eukaryota; kingdom Metazoa; phylum Chordata; class Mammalia; order Artiodactyla; family Bovidae; genus Bos; species Bos indicus x Bos taurus. The sequence continues at coordinate 93,109,748 of NC_040082.1, read as the reverse complement.
AACAGTAGAACAGAATAAATCAGATCAAATTACTGATGTGATATGCCTCACGGTTTTAGTTTGGGAGCATTTATACCAGGACATGGAGATTGTAGGGTAAAGGAGTTAGAGAAGGCGAGGCTCAGAAAAAGAATGAGACCAGCACTCTATAGGAACAGATCACCTTTAATGAGGCGAGAAGGGGCAGCAGTCAGATTATCGAGCTGCTGCACTTACCCAAGAAAAGAGTAAGTACATATAGGCATGTATGTGGAAAGCTGTTGTCTTAAGGGGGCCTGTTCTTCTCCAAGGTTGTTCAGAGTAGTTATCTCTTAAACGGCTGGAGCAAGGAATTTTGGAGATCGGCCAGAGGCTGGACCGGCTGGGAGCTGGGCATAATCAACCTTAATGTCCATTTTTTCTCGGGGTGAGAGAGTTCTTTGTTTTGCGTAGAATGGTGGGGAGGACCTGGAGGGGAATTTTAATTCCAGACTATTTTGAGCCACGTAACTTTTCTTCATTCCAGGCCCTAAGGAATATATATAAAAAGAGAAAGAGAGATGGACGCAGTTAATGTTTAGGGCTTCTTCATGCTGATAAATGAGGATCAGGGGTTTGTGGTCTGGGAGGAAGGAAGTCTAAGGCCCGTAGTGTTGATTTTTATTCTAGCCATCAGGGTCTCAAACAAAAGAACAATCTTGACTTGGTCTTGGGAAATGGCTCAGATTCGGCCTTGGAGGAATTTCTGGAAAAGATTAAACAAATAAGGCCCAAAGGTGAGTAGGAGGATGATAAAAATGAATGGTCTGAGAAGGGGTACAAGTTATAAAAGGTTTCCTGTAGCCACAGGGCGGAGATGTAATCTTCAGTGTGTTTGAGTGTGGATCCTTGAGGACTCATGACCCAGATATCTGCCAGAAGTTGTTCCAGGAATAATTGTAGCCGTGAAACAGACAGGCTCATCTGTTGCCAGTTGGGGCTGGTGGAAGCTGTGAGAATTTTAGAGTTGTAGGGTCTGTGTGAGAAACTAGATAAGTATTAGTCTGGCAAGCATTTTCATCATTGGGCTGCATAACCTTTTTTTTTTTTTTTTAAACAGGGTGATGTATACCCAAGGGGTGATTTTTTTTTTTTTAATTTTGTAGTGGTAGGGGTCAGCAGAATTACTATGTAGGGTCCTTGTCATTTTGGGGTTACATCTGAGTGGGACTGAACTGTCATATAGACTTTGTCTCCTATTTGAAGGGATGGGTATGGAAGACTGGGGTGTGGTCGAGGGAGTAAGTTATCCATATGTTGCCAAAGGGCATTTCGTATCTGGGCAACTAAAGGAAAAGGAAGGTGGGAAGGCAGTTTGGGACTGTCCTGGGAAGGGGGTAGACCCAAAGGTATTATGGGCCTCCCATACATGGCCTCAAATGGACTGATATTTAAGGGTTTTTTGGTTTTTTTTGGTAAGGCCCGGACCTTTAAGAGGGGTAAAGGGAGGAGTTTAGATCGGTCTTGATGAAGTTTGATTGTTAATTTGGTCAGAGTTTCTTTTAGAACTTGGTTGGCTCTCTCAACCTTATCAGAAGACCGGGAATGATAAGGAATGTGAAGCCTCCAAGGAACTAGAAGGGCTCATGCAATATTTTGGGTGATTTGGGATGTGAACTCGGGCCTGTTGTCAGACTGGAAGGAGGAAGGTATTCCAAACCTTGGGAGGATTTCAGTAAGAATAAGCTGAGCCACAGTAGGGGCTCATTTGTTAGTAGTCAGGAAAGCTTCAATCCATCCAGAAAATGTATCTACGAGGACTAGGAGAAACTTAACCCTTTTTACGGGTGGCATGTGGGTGAAATCTATCTGTCAGTCTTGTGCAGGAAGATGTCCACGAATTTGGTGGGTGGGGAAAGGAGGGAGTCAAATGTTAGGATTTGTCTACTGAGAAATGGCACAAGTTTGGGTCAGATTATTTAAATAAGTCACATCATCCTTAGTCAGTTTAATAAAGTTCTGAAGGAAAGCCTTAAGTACTTTTGCAGAGGGGTGGAAAAAGGAATGTAAATATGAAAGTAATGTGTGGGTGTTAGGTTCCCCAATTTGGGCGATAGTAAAGGCAGGACTAACAGAGGCGGCCTGTTGTTGAAATGGCAACCCACTCCAATATTCTTGCCTGAAAAATCCCATGGACAGAGGAGTCTGGTGGGCTAGACTCCACAGGTGGCAAAGAGTCGCCACGACTGAGCGACTTCACATAAAAGGAGATAGGACTGTATCGCTGATGTCTCTGGCAGTGTATTACAGCAGCTTGTTTTGGGAGCTGAGCTGCATGAAGGAGTTCAGAAATAAAAGAAGCATTGAGAATGGGTGTGTCTTTCTGAGAGAGGAATCTCTTTTCTCTCCAGATTATAATGTTAGAATGTAATATGTTATAGACGTATTTGGAGTCAGTGTAAATGTTTATCTTTTGGTCTTTGGCTAGGGTCAAAGCTTGTGTAAGAGCTATCAGTTCAGCCTGTTGTGAGGACGTGTGAGTTGGGAGTGTGGCTGACTTGATGAGGCTAGCGGGGATAACTTTGTCAGGCTGTCCCTGAACTATAGTGTATCGAGCCCCAAATGGGGCTTGTTTTTGGGCAGTGCCATCTATGAACTACGATGGGACTTTGGAGTCAGTAAGGGGCTGATCAGTTATATGTTCAAAGGGATTAAGTGTCACATCTAAAGTCTGAACACAGTCATGAAATAGGTGTTCTGCTTCTGGATCTGGTGTAGGGAGTAAGCTAGCAGGATTGAGAGGTTTACAAGGCATAAAAGAAAGGGATGGGCCAAGGAGGTGTGGGTGAGGATTTGTAATTGAGCAGGGGGCAGAGAAAGGAAAGCCCGATGAGAGAGTAAATCTTTGAAGGAATGAGGTGAGCATACAGTTAGAGGAGCATTTCGGGTTAGTTTTTGGGCTTCAGGTATTAAGAGGGTGGTTGCAGCTAAGGCCTGGAGACAAGGTGGCCATCCGAGCGTGATGAGATCGAGTTGTTTAGATAAGTTGTTTAGATAAGCTAGGGGCCCCGTAAGTCTCCCCTTTTTTTGGCCCAGAATCTCTAAGGCATGTCCTTGTCGAAAATGTACAAAAAGGAAGAAAGGCTTGGTGTAATCAGGTAAGTAAAGAGAAGGGGCCTGTAGTAAATGTTTGATAAGAGTCTGTATTGGGGTGTGGAGAGAGGTGGGGGCCAATAAGGGTTCATTCAAGTCATTTCGAGTAGCTTGGTAGAGAGGTTTTGTGTGGAGGGCAAAATTTGGGACCCATATTTGGAAGAAGTTTAATAGACCTAACAGAGAAAGAAGTTTTCTCTTGATTTGGGGCCTGGGGGTCTGTGCCAAGGCTCAAAATCTCTGAGTTGGGATTATTTTGGATGTGGGAGTGAGAAGTAATCCCATGTGATCGGCAGTGGTGGAAGTAATTCGTGCTTTGGAGAGTGAGACTCTGTAGCCCCAGTCGCCTAGGGCATTTAATACTGTCGCAGTGTGGACCAGGCAGTTATGGCGAGAGGAACAATAAATCATGTACATATTGGAGTCAGGTAGTAGAACCTAGGTCTAAAGTTTGTAGGTCTCTTTGGAGGGCTTGACCGAAAAAATGAGGGCTATCTCTAAACTCCTGTAAAACGGTCTAAGTTAACTGTTGAGATTGATATGTATCTGGATCTGTCTGCTGCTGCTGCTGCTGCTAAGTTGCTTCAGTCGTGTCCAACTCTGTGCAACCCCATAGATGGCAGCCCACCAGGCTCCCCCATCCCTGGAGCTGTCTAGGTGAAGGCAAATAGGGGCTGTGAGGAGTGGTGTAGGGTATAGTAAAGAAATCATCTTTGAGGTCTAAAACCATGAAATAGAGTGTGTCAGGGGGAATACGTGAGAGAAGGGTGTAGGGTTAGTGACCACGGAGTGTACAGGTATTATGGCCTCATTGACCTTGTGAAGATCTTGGACTAGACACCATGAGTGGGGTCCCTTTTTGACTGCCAGTATAGGAGTATTATGAGGAGAACAGATAGGCTGCAAAAGGCTGGTTTTGAGCAGTCGGGAGATTATTGGTTTAAGTCCTTGTTGGGATTCTGTGATCAGGGTATATTGAGTTTGGGTTATTATTTGAGAGGGATTTTTAAGAAAGACCTGCATAGGGAATGGTGTCTGGCTACTGATGGGGCTTCGGTGCCCCAGACCTGAGGATCTATCGGGGAAAGGTCAGGGGGCAGGTTTTGGGAGTGAGGGCTGGCCAGGGGTTCAGGTGCCATTTGAATGCAAAGAAGTGATATGGGATCTAAAAATGGGAAGTTTTAGCTTAGCCAGAAGATCACATCCGATCACTGTCACTGGGTATTGAGGAACTATTATAAAAGAATGTGTTAGTGTTGTTTTGCCAAAGGAATAAAGGAGAGGAGGGGTTATTTTGGGATAGAAAGGGATGTCTGAGACCCATATGATGGCCACTTTTGAAGGTTGGAGAGGGCCCTTAAAGGAGGTTAAAAGTGAAAAGGCCACTCCAGTGTTACAAATGAGACTTTGTGTCTGGCCACCATGCCAATTACCTGAAGCTTTGAGTCTATCTGTATGGGGCGGACTTGGGGTCTGGAGCTTGAGCTCCATCACTGGAATAACCCAGGCATGATTAGATCATGTCTCACCTAATTCGAGGAACCATGGTCTGGGGTGCCAGGGCCTCCCTGAGTCTGGTTCCTGGCCCATTGTTGTTGGGCCTGGGGTGGACCCCAAGATTTGGTGGGTAGTGTCTGAGAACAATCTATTTTCCAGTCGACCCGTTGTTTGCAGGTGGGGCAGGGTTTGGTGGGTGAAGGAAATGGCAACCCACTCCAGTGTTCTTGCCTGGAGAACCCCAGGGACGGGGGAGCCTGGTGGGCTGCTGTCTATGGGGTCGCAAAGAGTCAGACACGACTGAAGCAACTTAGCAGCAGCAGCAGCAGCAGGGGTTTTGGCAGGACTTAGCCCAGTGTCCTGTTTGGTTACATCTGAAGCAGGGACCTGGAGAGTAGTCTCCTATGGGTGGGCTGAGGTTGATGGGCCAAAGGGGTTGAATTTTTCCCTTGGATAGCTGCAGCGAATAAAGCATATGTGGCCTTTTTTTTTTTTTCTTTTTCTTTTTTTGCTTCTTCCTTCCTATTGTTGAAAACTTTAAAGGCTAATTTTAGGAGATCTCACTGAGGGGATTTAGGGCCCTTTTCTAACTGGCATAGTTTTCAGCGAATATTGGGGGCTAACTGGCTTATGAACTGGACATGTAGGTACAGAAGTCCGGCGGGGGTGGAAATATCTAGATTAGTGTATTTTTGGACTGCCTCAGTAAGCCATGAAAGAAAAAGGGCAGTATTTTTATCTTTTTCTTGAGTCACTTCCCTAATCTTATTGTAATTATTAATGTGAATGTGAGAGCTTTTTAGCATTGCTTCTAGTAAACAAATGATCATATGATGTAGGTACCAGATGTTGGCATTGCCTGCTTGATATGTCCACAGTGGTTCAGTTAAAGGGACTGCATCATCAATCACCAGATTTGTCCTATCTTGGTTATGGAGCTGATCAGCAGGAGTCCAGGCTGCCTGTCATATCCATTTCTTTCCATCAGGGGTTAAAGTGGCATTTAGGATGTAATAAAGATCATTTTAGGTTAAATGATATGCTTGTGTAAGGCGGAGGAATTTTTTTATGTATCTAGTAGGATTTTCTGAAAAGGATTCCAATTTTTCTTCAGTTTGGCTCATATCAGAAATTGAGAAAGGTGCATGAACCCGTGTGGGGCCCTCTGGTCCCACTGCCTCTCTGAGAGGAAATGTGTTTGCTTCGGGTCCTGGCCGATGGAGGGGGCTGGAAATCTCTGGGGGTTCTGGAGTCATCGCCTTCTGTTTCGGAGGAGGAAGGGCTAGAGGATGGGGTCTCGTCTCCGGAAGCTTTTTCTCCGGGGCGGTAGGAAGGAGGCTCATCTGCTGGGTCAAAATCGGGGGCTGAGGGTTTAGGGGGCCTTTTAGGGGCTTTAGATTTGGATTCTTTTGTAATGGACAGGGAGAGACAGCAGAGGAGGATTTGATGAACAGTCTTTGCAGAGAGAAGGATGGCTTCTAAGGTCTCAGAAGGCTTGAATATAGGGGTCCTTTGACCATTTGCCATTCCATTTGAGGAAGTTAGTGAGATCTGATAAAATATTGAAATCGAAAGTCCCGATCTCAGGCCAGGATTTTGATTGTCTAATTTTGATTGTCTAATTGGTATTGAGGCCAGATCTGTATACAGAGTTGTTTTAAGCAGTTAGCTTTGAGTTCAGTGAGTGAGTGGTCTGAGATTTTTGAGAACACAAGCTAGAGAGGAATCTTTTGGGACAGATTGGCCAGACCCCATAATTGAAAGGCAAGCAAAGGCTCTTATTGGGAGCTCGAGTTGTCACCCGTAGTCGCAATAGGAGTTACGAGAAGAGAGCTCTGTGTCGAGGTGGAGGGTCCCCCACCATCGCCTACAGAGTGGTCCTAGGCCGGGGGTCCCGGGATCAGAGAGAACTGGGTTCTAGGGAGCCTCTAGAACAGCGTCCGGATCTTACCTTAATTTAGGGGCCGGCTTGAGTGGAGTGTTGCATGTAAAGGGATCGAATGGCAAAAGGCCTCTGTCCTGGAGTTGGTCGGTCTCATGGAAAAGAAAAGTGTAGAGAAAAGAGGAAGAGAGAGAGAGAGGCCAATATTCCTCGGGTTACATAGAAAACCAATAAAGCCCTTACACAGGACTTGTACCGCTCACGAAGGCATAGGGCGTCCTCTTGAGGAGGTCTTGAAAACCCCAGCGGGAAAGAGCTTGGCAGGCTTCCACGCTGCGAAGAGCTGGCCGTGGAGAAGGAGAAGGAACCGTCAACCTCCTGGGGTTTCGACACCAAAAATGTAGGGTAAGGGAGTTAAAGAAGGCGAGGTTCAGAAAAATAACGAGACCAGCACTCTATAGGAACAGATCACCTTTAATGAGGCGAGAAGGGGCAACAGTCAGATTATCGAGCTGCTGCACTTACCCAAGAAAAGAGTAAGTACATATAGGCATGTATGTGGAAAGCTGTTGTCTTAAGGGGGCCTGTTCTTCAAGGTTGTTCAGAGTAGTTATCTCTTAAACGGCTGGGGCAAGGAATTTTGGAGATCGGCCAGAGGCTGGACCGGCTGGGAGCTGGGCATAATCAACCTTAATGTCCATTTTTTCTTGGGGTGAGAGAGTTCTTTGTTTTGCATAGAATGGTGGGGAGGACCTGGAGGGGAACTTTAACGCCAGGCTATTTTGAGCCCTGTAACTTTCCTTCAGAGATGAAACTAAAAAAACAAAATTATATTTAATCAGAGAGTAGGGTAGGTTCAAAAAAATCTTCAGGCAAAGAAAACGGAAAAGTGCTGGTGTTCTGACTGCAAACTTCTTCCTGAAGACAATTCACTCCTAAGTGGGACTGGTGGTGTCCCATTTTTGCATTGCCAAGCATGCAACCCTCTTTTCATATTAATTCATATGAGAATTATTGAATTATGCAGGTGTCCAGAAATGCAAAATCTTGGGGAGCATAAAATGCAGCGGAGAAGCCAGAGGAGAATCTGTAAGCTGGATCCAGATGTTAGTCAGTCATAGGCAAGTTGGTAATGTCTAGCAGAGGAAAATCCACTTATTTCTCTCATCATTAAAAAGGATTTCTTAACCATTTGATTGCGCCTGACACACAATACTGGATTCTGAATCTAAGAACTCCCCCAGGTGTCCCTTTCCTTCTATGGAGAGAGAAACCAAGATGAGGAAATCAGTTAGGACTCATTTTCACAGGTAAGGTCAACAGTGGCATTGGTCCCATCCATACATGACCACGAGGGGGCGCAGTCCACACGCAGCTCAGTTGCCTGTTTTGAGCCAAGAAACACTAACAAGTTGAGGCCCAGGCGGTGGCTGGATAGACGCAGAGTCTTTTTTGCAAAAGAATTCCGATGACTTCTCCAGTTTCTCCTATTTGGGGGAAACAATGTGGAGAAAAAGCTGAAGGGAAATGAACACCTCAGAAATTAACTAAAACTTCTAAGCGTGCTTGGAAGTGACAAGCTAGAATTGCCCTAAGGTTCAAAGCTCAGTAAATCCGAAGCTGCTGCTGCTGCTGCTAAGTCGCTTCAGTCATGTCCGACTCTGTGCGACCCCATAGACGGCAGCCCACCAGGCTCCCCCGTCCCTGGGATTCTCCAGGCAAGAACACTGGAGTGAGTTGGCATTTCCTTCTCCAATGCATGAAAGTGAAAAGTGAAAGTGAAGTCACTCAGTCGTGTCTGACTCTTAGTGACCCCGTGGACTGCAGCCCACCAGGCTCCTCAGTCCAAGGGATTTTCCAGGCAAGAGTACTGGAGTGGGGTGCTATTAATGTTGCCTGATGTATCAGTAAACAAAGGATGGTACAGCCACCTACAAAGGTGCACCCTGAGGGGACTCAGGATGAGAAAGAATGGGATATGGAGGTAAATAGCTAAGATGCTTATCAAAGGAATTATTTCAAAGAGCCTAGGCTCTCGTGGGTTTCCCAGGTGGTGCTAGTGGGAAAGAACCCATCTGCAAAGCAGGAGACTTAAGAGACTTGAGTCAGGAAGATCTTCCTGGGTCAGGAAGATCCTCTATTCCTGGGTGGGCAAGATCCAAGAGGGCATGGCAACCCACTCCAGTAGTCTTGCCTGGAGGGCTTCAGTCCATAGGGTCGCATAGAGTGGGAACGACTAAAGGGACTTAGAGCAAACATGTAGACTCGCATTTTCCTGTACATAGAAAAGCACTAAATTCCTTAAGATGTCCCTTAAGTTAATCTCCCTTAATTAACAGTAATCTTTTGCTGTTCTGACTACCTGATCTTTGTTGTAAACCTCTTATATAACCTGACTTATATAACCTTGCCTCTTTGGAGCAGTCCCTCAGAGCTCTTCTTGAAGTCTTCGGAAAGTCTGACAAATAAAACATAATTCTCAACTTTTAGGTTGTGTGTTTTTTGGGTTTTTTTTACTCAACACCCCATAACACCATCTATGATGGGGTTTCAAAACTTAGTTTCTTCACAAACATTACGTGTTTGGGGCTCAGAGGTAAAGAATCTGCCTGCAATGCAGGAAACCTGGGTTTAGCCCCCGGGTTAGGAAGTTTCACTGGAGAAAAGAATGGCAACCACTCAGGTATTCTTGCAGGGAGAATTCCATGGACAGAGGAGCTTGGTGAACTACGGTCCATGGAGTCACAAGTAGTCAGACATGACTGAGCAACTAACACACGCTGTGTGCCAGGTAGCGTTTGAAGCACTTAACCTATAAGATATCATTTAATTCTCATGATGAGACAGATATTATCATTCCCATTTTACAGATGAAGAAACTGAGATTCAGAGATATCAAGTGGCTTGTGCAAGGTCACACAGCCTGGAGGTGGTAGAATCTGGGATCTGAATCCAGACACTTGGGCTCTATGGAAACCCAATAGTGATGGATCACTTAAACGCTACAGAGGATTAATGGAGGTTGCAAGCTTGGTTAGGTTGATTATATACTACTTATTTATTTATTGGCAGCTCCACCACACAGCATTCGGGATCTTAGTTCCGGACCAGGTATCTAATCCATGCCCCCTGTAGTGGAAGCACAGAATCCTAACCACTGGACAACCAGGAAAGTCTCTGATTATGTGCTTTTTAGAATGTAACACGTTGTCCAAAGATAGGGATTATGAGACTCTTGTGGGGGTCCAGTGGTTAAGACTTTGCCTTTCAATGCAGAGGGTGTGGGTTCAATCCTTGGCTGGGGAGTTAAGATCCCATATGCTTCAGGGCCAAAAAACCAAAATATAAAACAAGCAATATTGTAACACATTCAGTAAAGTCTAAAAATCTTGTTGTTGTTTAGTCGCTAAGTTGCGACTGACTCTTTGACACTCCATGGATTGTAGCACGTCAGCCTCCTCTATCCATGGGATTTCCCAGGCAAGAATGTGGACTTTAAAAATAATCCACATTAAAAAAAATAAGGGATTATGATTATTATTCTGGACTCTTCTATATAGTTAGTTGAAATGTCACCTCCTCAGTTTTTCCCTAATCATTCATTCCAAAATAGTCTTTTCCTCATGACCTATCATTATATTCTAATTCTCTGCATACTCACTGTATGATATTTGTCCTGCCCCTAAAGGTGTTTTGGTCAATCTCTACTCTCTATAAATTTCATTGCTTTGGTCACTATTGTTTTCCTTCTGCCTAGGGCAATGCCTGGCTAGTGGAAATTGCTCACTGGATTTGAGAGTCTTAATTTCTTGTTTTGTTGCTATTGTTCAGTTGCTAAATCATGTCTGACTCTGCGATCTGGTGGATTGCAGCAGGCCAGGCTCCCCTGTTCTTCGCTATCTCCCAGAGTTTGCTCAAATTCGTGTCCGTTGAGTCGGTGATACCATCTAGCCATCTCATCTGCTGCTGCTCCCTTCTCCTCCTGCCTTCAGTCTTTCCCAGCATTAGGGTCTTAGCATTAGGAATCTTAATTCCCTCATCAGAGACTGACTCCACGCCCTCAGCAGTGAAAGCAGAGAGCCCTAATTACTGGACCACCAGAGGATTACCCAGGGGTCATTTTTTAAAAATTAGGTATATTCATCAAGTTTTTTGGCTTCCCTAGTGGCTCAGACAGTAAAGAATCTGCCTGCAATGAAGGAGACCCAGGTTGATCCCTGGGTCTGGAAGATCCCCTGGAGAAGGAAATGGTAACCCTCTCCAGTATTCTTGCCTAGAGAATTCCAGGGACAGAGGATCTTGCTGGGCTACAGTCCATGGGGTCACAAATAGCTGGACACAACTGAGGACTCAAGTGCCAGAGTCTTAGGGAGGTTCAATGTGCTGTGCGCTAAGTCACTTCAGTTGTATTTGACTTTGTGTGGCTCTATGAAGTGTACCCACCAGGCTCCTCCATCCATGGGGTTCTCTAGACAAGAATACTGGAGTGAGTTGCCAGGTCCTCCTACAGGAGATCTTCCCGACCCAAGGATTAAACCTGCATCTCTTATGTCTCCTGTATTGGCAGGCAGGTTCTTTACCACCAGAGCCACCTGGGAAGGGAGGTTCATTATGGCCACATTATTTAAAAATAAACTTCCCCAGAGCTTCCCTGGTGATTCAGTGGTAAAGAATCTAGCCGCAGTGTAGGAGATGCAGGTTTAATCGCTGTATGGGAAGATCCCCTGGAGGAGGATACAGCAACCCACTCCAGTATTCTTGCCTGAAAAATTCCATGGATGGAGGATCCTGGCAGGCTATAGTCCATTGGGTCACAAAGAGTTGGACACGACTAAGCCACTAAAGAACAACAAAACTCTTTCAGCCTGGTGCATTCCTGATTGCTTTCTAAATTTTTCCCCTTTTCATTTTCTTTTTAAAATTTTAATATAATTTTAAAGGTTAATTTCCATTTGAAGTTATTATAAAATATTGGGCATATTCCCTGTGTTGTACAATAGATCTCTGAGCCCATCTTATACCCAGTTGTTCGTACCCCCCCATGTCCCCACCCCTACAGCGCCTCTCCTCAAGTCCAGCCATGAGTTTGTCCTCTGTATCTGTGAGTCCTTTGCTCTATATTTTTTCTAGAGCATATATCATTTTGTAGCACTCTGTATAATCTACTTTTGGTATTTACTGTCTGTCTACTCCCTATTGGAATATCAACTTTGTGAAGGCGAGGATTTCCCCCCAATATCTAAAACAGTGGCTGGCACAAACTAGGAACTCAGTTAATTTTTGTTAAAAGAATGTTGTTGAATACGTGTAACATTTCTGTTAAATATCATTGGGTATTTGTTAATGGACTGAAGAGGAAGAAAGAAAGGAAAGAAGGAAGAAAGATAGGAAAAGGGAAGAAAGGAAGTAAGGGAGAGGAATAAAAAGGGAAAAAAGAGATTTTCTGGGTTTGGTCTCAAAACCCAGAAACTTCCACAGCTTAATGCAGGAATCTAATGTAATCTCTCTCTTTTTTTCAGATCAAACAACCAGGAAGTTCCGAGTAGCAGGAGATACTGAGTTCAGACAAGTACATGGCATTGCAGAAGAGCCCATCTTACCATTTTGGTCTGAGTAGCAGAGCGAAATACCTCAGAGCTTTCAGTTTCAACCCCTTTCCGCACCCCACTAAACCACTTCTTGAATTCCATCTGCACCTAAGGAATATAGAGGCTTGTGTTACATCCAAAGCTTGGTTTGGGAGAAAAGACCCTAAAACAGGAAATTAAAGGTGTGGATGCCAAGACATATTCTCTGCCACCCTTATACTGATTCTTGGTATAATATTGCCATGTTCATGCTGATTCATTTAATTTAGACTGGATTTGCTTGGTTGTTAAAGAGGCATTTACTAAATTAAAGGCACCATAAGGATTCTATATAGGATAATAATAATGATGATGTTGGTGGTGAGGGTGATGGTGAAAATGATGATGATATTGGTATGATGGTGGTGATGGTGATGGTGATGATATGATAGTAATAATGATGAAAAGGATTATGGTCGTGATGGTGATGATGACAAAGAAGGTAATGGTGATGTGATGATTACGAAGATGAAGGCCATTATTTATTGAACACTAGCAATGTTTAATGTACTTTATAGACAATGTATCAGTTAATATGTTAACCAATGCAATGTAACATTCAGAAGAAACAACAGAAGAAAGATTCTTCTCTTACCCCCAATTAAATGTGAAAAAATTGAGACTCTTGGAAGTAAATTGACTTGCCTAAGATCACATGGCCAGCATGCAAAACCTTGTCATTTTTACTCAGAGCCCTGACATAGACCGCCCACTGTGATTCCATGAATTGCCTTCCTTTAACCACATTAAAAAGAGGAGAGTGAAAAAGTTGGCTTAAAACTCAACATTCAGAAAACGAAGATCATGGCATCTGGTCCCATCACTTCATGGGAAATAGATGGGGAAACAGCGGAAACAGTGTCAGACTTTATTTTGGGGGGCTCCAAAATCACTGCAGATGGTGACTGCAGCCATGAAATTAAAAGACACTTACTCCTTGGAAGAAAAGTTATGACCAACCTAGATAGCATATTAAAAAGCAGAGACATTACTTTGCCAACAAAGGTTCATCTAGTCAAGGCTATGGTTTTTCCAGTGGTCATGTATGGATGTGAGAGTTGGACTGTCAAGAAAGCCAAGTGCTGAAGAATTGATGCTTTTGAAGGGTGGTGTTGGAGAAGACTCTTGAGAGTCCCTTGGACTGCAAGGAGATCCAACCAGTCCATTCTGAAGGAGATCAGCTCTGGGATTTCTTTGGAAGGAATGATGCTAAAGCTGAAACTCCAGTACTTTGGCCACCTTATGTGAAGAGTTGACTCATTGGAAAAGACTCTGATGCTGGGAGGGATTGGGGGCAGGAGGAGAAGGGGACGACAGAGGATGAGATGGCTGGATGGCATCACTGACTCGATGGACTTGAGTCTGAGTGAACTCTGGGAGTTGGTGATGGACAGGGAGGCCTGGTGTGCTGCGATTCATGGGGTCGAAAAGAGTCGGACACGACTGAGCGACTGAACTGAACTGAACTGAACTGAAGATCACATGGCCAGCATGCAAAATCTTGTCATTTTTACTCAGAGCCCTGACACAGACCACCCACTGTGATTCCATGAATTGCCTTCCTTTAACCACATTATCATATTTTTTAAAAGACATCTAAATTCTTAATACTCAACATTAACTCACATTAAGTTCTATTTTACTTCTGTGTGTGAGGAGCACCAAGCATTAAGGCACTAAAAGATGAAAGAGAACTTTGTAAATTGTTAAGATGGTCTTTTCACCGCCAGCATCTTAATTGCTGATAGGTCTACTCAACAGCAAAGGGGAAAAAGCCAGGAAAGTTGTTTTCAATTTTTACCCTATAAAGAGTGAAATTATAATGATCCTCACTGAGAACATGTGTGCCACAAACTGCTAAGACATTTGTTTTATGTTATCTCATTTAATTATCAATCTGGTGAGGCTGGTATTGCCATATTTGCAGATGAGAAAAACCAAGGCTCAGAGAGCATAAGAAACCTTCCCAGAGTCACACAGCAACCCAATTAGTGGAAATACCAGGATTAGAGCTGGTCTTTCTGGGTTTGTGGTAATATAAAATTATGCCAATAAACCAGTGCTTTTCCATACAGTGCACCTGACTAGAAGGATTATTCATCCTCTCTCTGACAAATTCAGGTATGGCCATGGGATCTGCTTTGGCCAATGAAAGAGAGTTGAACTGTGCTTTGTCATAATCTCCTTTCCCTTTGCCATGAACACACTAATGTTCTACTAATAAATAAGGGCTGTCCCTTCAGCCTCCATCACAGAGTGAAGATGATACATATCAAACTGCAGCTATGTAGCATAAGCAAGAAATAAGCCTTTGTCATTGTAAGCCACTGAAATCAGAGGGGGATGAGCTGTTACTACAGCAGAATCTCCCTTATCCAGACTGATATGTGTTCTGCTATGAATTAAAGTGTGTCCCCTGAAAATTCATGTATGAAAGCCCTAACTTTCCCAATGTGATTGCATCTGGAGGTATGACCTTGATGGAAGTGATTAAGGTTAAATGCAGTCATAAGCTCCCAGGTGGTGCTAGCGGTATAGAACCTGCCTGCCAATGCAGGAGACACAAGAGACACAGGTTCAATCCCTGGGTCAGGAAGATCCCCTGGAAGAGGGCATGGCAACCTACTCCAATTTTTGCCTGGAGAATCCCATGGACAGAAGAGTCTGGCGGGCTACAGACCATGAGGTCACAGAGAGTTGGATACGACTGAACCAACTTAGCATGCATGAAGTCATAAGCACCGAGTCCCTGTTCAATAGGATTAACAACATCCTTATAAGAAGAGACCTGAAAACTCTCATTCTCACTCCCATGTGAAGACACTTTCAGAAAGTGGCCATCTACCAAGAAGAGAGTCCTCTTCAGAACCCAAACGTAGTGGCATCCTGATATTAGGCATCTGGTCTCCGGAGTTGTGAGACGATAAATTTCTATTGACCAGATCACTCTGTCTGTGATATTTTTTATGGCAATCACCAGCAGACAAAGACATGCAACTTTCTTATACTTATAAAATTATTCCAAAATAAAAAGTTTACTTAAAAAGAAGTTATTAATAACTAGACTAACAATCCTTTTTTTTTCCATATGGCAGGTCCAGATTGGAGTGATGAATGGATGAGACTCAGAGCACATGATTTACCCAAGAAGCACCTAAACCCTCTTCCTAGAATCAAGGCAACTCCAAAATTATAAATATACAAGGTCAGAGAGAAGATCCCCTGGAGAAGGGAACGGCTACCCACTCCAGGGCTTCCCTGGTGGCTCAGATGGTAAAGAATCCGCCTGCAATGTGGGAGACCTGAGTTTGATCCCTGGGTTCGGAAGATCCCCTGGAGAAGGGAATGGCTACCTGCTCCAGTATTCTGGCCTGGAGAATCCCATGGACAGTAGTTGCCAAAAGTCAGTCATGACTAAGCGACTTTCACACGGTCAGAGAAGGGCGAGGATATGAACAACAATTCAACAAGACTTTCAGATTAAGCTGGTGAGACACAAAATGATTTGCCTTACCTGGCGATTAAGAAGACAGTGTACCACAAAAAGCAAAGTCCCCTGTAGAACATTGATGATGGTGAACATGTAGGCGATGATCGATCCAGTGGTCTTCCCAACTTCTTCAACCAAGAAAAAACCAAGACCCCAAGAACATCCCAGGATAAACAGCTGAGAGATGGCTTTAAATGTCATGACTCTGAAAAAGGAAAGAACAGTAATACCTCTCATTTATCACTACATAGTGCGCATGGCACTCAAGGCTTTCAGCACGTTCTTTACCACTAGTGCCACCTGGGAAGCCCTCTCATGAATCACCTTAGTTAAACCTCATGAATAGCTCATGTGGCGAAGTGTCTTCCTCGAACTCATACAACTTGAAGAAGGCAGAACCCAATTTGTTTTTTCTTTTGAAATTAAAAGTAGTTTTTAAAATTTATTTTTAGTAGGAGGATAATTGCTTTACAATAATTGTATTGGTTTCTGCCATACATCAACGTGATTTAGCCATAGGTATGCCCCTTCCATCTTCAACCTCCCTCAGACCTCCCACCTCATCCCACCCCTCTAGGTTGTCACAGGGCATCAGATTTGAGCTCCTTCCATCATATAGAAGATTCCCAGTGGCTATCTATTTTACATATGGTAATGTATCTGTTTCAATGCTACTTTCCCTATTCATCCCACTCTCTTCTTCCCCTGCTGTGTCCACAAGTCTATTTTCTGTGTCTGCGTCTCCATGAACCTAGACCCTTTTATACAGTGAAGTAAGTCAGAAAGAGAAAAACAAATATCTCATATTAATGCATACATGCAGTCTAAGAAGATAGTACTGATGAACCTTTCTGCACAGGAGCAATGGAAAACCTAACGTTTATGACCTCTGAGAATAATGCTTTTTTCTCACTCTTGAAAATTATTCCTCTGCAAAGTCTTTTACCTGGAAGTTTTATACCCTATTTTTGTATGGGTGGTCCCAGAAAATGTGGTCCTATAGGAAAAAAAAATCTATGGGTACCACTAATTCTGGTATGCATTCTTACCTGGTGTTCTGAATGGTGGAAACTTCTTTATTAAGGGAGGAAAGTTTGCTTCTCAAAATCCACAGAACTTGGAAGTAGAACACCAAGTTTATCTGTGGAAACAGAATGGAAAATTGACTTGGAACTGTCTTTTGAAGCTATGTAATGCAACCCAACTTGAGGTAGACCTAAGAATCTTTTCCCAAAAGATACAGACTTTATAAGGGTAGTGATATGCACACAGGCTCTGGTCTTTTATACAACACAGACTATAGAACCCATGCATCTGATGGTTGATTAGCATGACTATATAATTTATCATTCAAGCCAGGACACTTTAAAAGTGAAAGAATGCTATTCACATCTATACCAGGATGACGGATGTAACCAGGAATTTCTTGGCAAACAGGAAAATGTTCTATGCAGAGTGAATATTTTCTAAAGTTTTGTCAAATGAACAAATCCTGGATTTTTAAAAGACTTCCCAGCAGAGGGTTATGTTATATCAGAGGAACCAGGGAGCTGGGGGAAGCTGAAGAAAGACATCTGAAGACAATATTTCCAGCAAGAAGGGTTGATCACATTAGGCTGTATTTCCTTATCACATCTCATTTCCACTTTAACAGGTAAGAAACACACTCGGTGTTTCACCAGTAAATATCAATGGTTGGTCACCTACCAAGATAATGAGTGCTACTGGCCCCATGAAGCTCCAGATGAACCCTTTATCAAGTTTGAGCCAGCAGCTGTTGAGAGAAAGATAAGCATTAGCTGCTGATTTCTTAGGAGAAAGCAAAGGACTTGAATTCCGGCTACTGTAGCAATATCTGAGCAGTGTCCATACCTGTTTGGTTCAGATCTGAATATTAGGTGGAATTAAACATGGGTCCTCATCTCTTGCAAACTGCATGCTTTGAACCTCAGTTTCCCAAGTATAAAGTGGGGCCAACCAAAATGTTTTCAACACTTTTAAGTAACTACTGTGACTATATACCAAGTCTTGAAGTCAGATAGTATTATCAGTCCTCTGACTTTGCTTTTCTCCTTCAATATTGTGTTAGCTATTCTGGGTCATTTGCCACTCCCTATAAACATCAGAACCAGATTGTCAATATCCACAAAATAATTTTCTGGGATTTTGGTTGGGAATACATTCAATCTATAGATCAAGTAGGAAAAAACTGACTTCTTGACAATATTGAGTCTTCCTGTCCATGAACATGGACTATCACTTCATTTATTTGAATTTATTTTGATTTCTTTTATCAAAGTTTCCATCATATAGATCTCATAGTAAAGATTAAATGAGATAATGTTCATGCATTTTTAATACATTTCCTGACAGAATTAAAGACCAATGATTGTAGCTAATAATGTATTCTAATACCATGTGAAAGTGAAAAGTGAAAGTCTTATCTGCATCTTTGCAACCCCATGGACTGTAGAGTCCATGGAATTCTTCAAGCCAGAATACTGGAGTGGGTAGCCATTCCCTTGTCCAGCAAATCTTCCTGACCCAGGAATTGAACCAAGGTCTCCTGCATTGCAGGTAGATTCTTTACCAGCTGAGCTACCAGGGAATCCCAATAAATGTATTCTAATAATGTACTGTGCTTAGTTGCTCAGTCATGACTGACTCCTGGCAACCCCATGGACTGTAGCCCACCCGGCTCCTCTGTCCATGAAATTCTCCAAGCAAGAATACTGCAGTGGGTTGCCATGCCCTCCTCCAGCGGATCTTCCCAACCCAGGGACTGAACCCAGGTCTCCCACATTGAAGGTGGATTCTAATAATAATGATTGCTAAAATAAGAGAGTAAAAGTAGTAATTTTCAGCTACAAAAACTATCAACACTAATAATCAAGCATATTTCATGTACCAAGCACTCTAATGTCCAATACTTTGTATTCTTTCATAGCTTATATTTGAAAAAATAGTATAATTTATCAATATAATTTATTCTGAAAAAGGACATGGCAATATGAAACTGGTAAAAGTAAGCAATTACCAATACTCAGTAGGCAGAAAATCTCCCATACTTGATTCTATTCCAAGGGTTACAACTATGGCCCATAGGCCAAATCTGGTCCTCTCTTTGTTTTTGTAAATAAAGTTTTATTTAAACACAATCACATCCATTAATTTACAAATTGTCTATAACACTACAGGGGCAACGTTGAGTAATTTCCAAAAAGACCATATGGCTTGCAAAACAATAATAGTTACCATCTGTTGTTTTTCTTTTTGTTTTTTTTTTTTTTTTTTTTATAGGAAGTTTGCCAGCCCCTCCCTACCCCCACTGTTTCAGATTTTGTATTGGTAATGGACACCACTTCCACCATGAATGCACTCATCATGCTTACTGAGTATACGTTCCATAATTCTTGTGTCCTACTGTTGCTGATACAGCCACAATCAGAGCTGGGACCCCATAGCCTACAGGGTACATGAACCTCTTCTTGAATCTGCCTGCAGTGGTGTAGTTGGCCACCTTGAGGTTCCTGACAGTGAGGAAGAGGTGTAGCCCTTCGAGGAACATCCAGGTGAAGGCGGCCAAGTAGAGGTAATGCAGTACACCTGCGATGACCTTGCACAGCACCTGGGGGGAGAGTAGAGTTAGGAACATGGAGCTGATGTAGTCTGTACCCGATTATATCCTTGCCTGTGTGCATGCCAAGTCACTTCAGTCGTGTCCAACTCTTTGCAACCCCATGGACTGTAGCCCACCAGTCTCCCCTGTCCATGGGATTCTGCAGGCAAGAATACTGGAGTGGGTTGCCATGCCCTCCTCCAGGGGGTCTTCCCTGCCCAGGGATCAAACCTGCATCTCTTATGTCTCCTGCATTGGTTCTTTATCACTAGCACCACCTGGGAAGTCAAATTATATACTTAACACTTATTATTTCCTGCATGCTAGCCTGGAATTTCAATTCTTACACCTGTGCCATTTTGCTTAGGGGAAACACATCTTCTAGGGACTCTCACCAACCATTGAAATCTGCCTATCTTGTGCATGGGGCAAGCCAGAAGTGCCAAGAAATGAATGTCATGGGTGAAAAGTGAAAGTGTTAGTCACTCAGTCATGTCCAGCTCTTTGTGACCTCATTGACTGTAGCCTGCAAAGCTCCTCAGTCCATGGAATTCTCCAGGCAAGAATACTGGATTGGTAGCCATGTTCTTCTCCAGGAGATCTTTCCAACCCAAGGATTGAACCTGGGTCTGCTCTATTGCAGGCAGATTCTTTACAATCTGAGCCACTGTGGGAGCAGCACTCAAATCCATAATAGACAAGAGTTAGCAAATCAATACTCCATTGACTTTGGCATTTGGGGGGATGGGATGGTTAATTTTATGTTTCAGCTTGACTGGGCTAGGGCATGTCCAGACAACTGATAACACATTTTTCTGGGCATGCCTGTGAGGATGTTTCTGGAAGAGATTAGCATTGGAATCAATAAACTGAGTAACAAAGATGGCCCTCACCAATGAGGATTGGCATCATCCAATTTGTCAAGGGCATAAATAGAACAGAAAGTTGGAGAAAGGGAGAATTTGCTCTCTCTGCTTGAACTGGGACATCCATCTTCTCTAGCTCTCAGACATCAAAGGTCATGGTTCCAATTAATTTTATTTATGAAATGTATGGCAGAAACCAGCAAAGTCACATCCACCAAAATGCCAAGCCTCCATCCACCCTCAGTTTGTCACTAGGACTCAACTTACCAAACAGAGACTACATTTCCCAGCACTCCTTGCAGTTAGTTTGACCATGTGACTGGCTTCTAGCCAATGGGATTTGAGAGGTCCATATAAACCCCTCTCCTAGGACTCCACCACCCTCTTTCTCTTTCCACTTGGTCAAAATGGAAAGAATCTCAGGATGACCTTGGAAGCTGTGTATGCTATGAGAGAGCCTCCCATGGCCTGAGGTTGGAGGAGAGATACCCTTTACACCTGTTCACTCACCCTCTACTGACTCACAGGGGAAAATGAACTACTCTTGGGATAAACCACTGATATTTTATAGTTTATTTGTTGTAGTAGCTATTGTAACCCTAACTAACACCATCAGTCTGATTTAACAAAATGTTTGAGTGTCAGACTGATGGTGTTAGTTAGGGTTACAATAGCTACTGCAACAAATAAACTATAAAATATCAGTGGTTTATCCTAAGAGTAGTTCATTTTCCCCTGTGGGTCAGTAGAGCTATCCAAAAATCTACAAGCAATAAATGCTGGAGAGGATGTGGAGAAAAGGGAACCCTCTTACACTGTTGGTGGGAATGCAAACTAGTACAGCCACTATGGAGAACAGTGTGGAGATTCCTTTAAAAACTGGAAATAAAACTGGCATACGACCCAGCAATCCCACTGCTGGGCATGCACACTGAAGAAACCAGAATTGAGAGGGACTCGTGTACTCCAATGTTCATTGCAGCACTATTTATAATAGCCAGGACACGGAAGCAACCTAGATGTCCATCAGCAGATGAATGGATAAGAAAGCTGTGGTACATATACACAATGGAGTATTACTCAGCCATTAAAAAGAATACACTTGAATCAGTTCTGATGAGGAGGATGAAACTGGAGCCTTTTATACAGAGTGAAGTAAGCCAGAAAGAAAAACACCAATTCAGTATACTAACGCATATATATGGAATTTAGAAAAATGGTAACAATAACCCTGTATGCGAGACAGCAAAAGAGACAGATGTATAGAACAGTCTTCTAGACTCTGTGGGAGAGGGTGAGGGTGGGATGATTTGGGAGAATGGCATTGAAACATGTATATTATCATATGTGAAACAGATCACCAGTCCAGGTTCGATACATTATTCAGGATGCTTGGGGCTGGTGCACTGGGATGACCCAGAGGGATGGGATGGGGAGGGAGGTGGGAGGGGGGTTCAGGATGGGAAACACGTGTACACCCGTGGCAGAGTCATGTCAATGTATGGCAAAACCAATACAATATTGTAATTACCCTCCAACTAAAATAAATAAATTTATACTTAAAAAATAAAATTAAAAAAAAGAAATTATGGGTCATGTTCAAAATTACACAGAGAGATAAAATGGGAATTCTTGCTTTTTACCCTACACAATCATTGGTGTTTATCATCATTCATCCCATCTTTCCTCCAAACTAAGTGGCTAGATTGGATTAGGACCATGAAATAAATAATATGTTAATTCTCCTACCTCAGGTTCAGTTTGATCAATCCCCACGAGGAAGAGGAGGTGGGCCAGAAAGAGGCAGATGGAGAGCTGCAGGTGGAGAGTAGTGCTGGTGTTCTGGATGGATCGACACAGGAGGAAGGTGAGGGCTGCCAGGAGGAGGCAGAGCAGGGAGAGGCTCAGCCCCACATAGGTGATCATGGTCAGCACAGGATCCTCCTAGAAGACACCAAAAGAGGAATATATTATTCCAGCTCTATAGGTATGTTCCTGATGGAGCATCGGATGGACTTTCCAGATCAGCTCCCAAAGAAATGACTTAATCTCTCTAAGACTTGGTGATTCCCTCTTCAAAATATGGGTAGTTATAGCATTTATCACACAGAGCTAGACCAGCATTGACAAATAGAAACAGATGAGCCATGTGCATAATTTTAAATTTTCTAGTAGCCGTATTTTTGAAAATGTCAAAAGAAACAAGTCTAATTGATTTAATAGTACATGTTCAAAATACTGGGCTTCCCAGGTGGTGTTAGTGGTAAAGAACCTGCCTGCCAATTCAGGAGATGTAACAGGCAGGTTCAATCGCTGGGTCAGGAAGATCCCCTGGAGACAGGCATGGCAACCCACTCAAGTATTCCTGCCTGGAGAATCCCATGGTCAGAGGAGCCTGGTGGGCTATAGTTCACTGGCTACACTCACAAAGAATCGGACACGACTGAAGCAATTTAGCACTCATGTACACATGTTCAAAATACTATCAGTTCAATGTGTTGAATGTCATATAATTAATATAATGATATAACAAAAATATAATCAGTTCAAATTACATTCAGTGTAAAAGTTATTAATGAACTAGTTGGTCCTCTTTTCCCTCCATATTCAGTCTTTGAAACCCAGTATGTACTTAACACTTACCGAGCATCTCAATCAAATGCTATATTTTAAAGAGTGAAAGTAAAGCACCGTCCTACCAAAAAACAAAGTTGTATTTAGTGGAAAAATATTTTATACTATTTCTTAATTTCAATACATTCAAATGGAATAGAATTTTTTTCTTCAGTCATACTAGTCACATTTTAAGTGTTCAATAACCATATGTCTGATCCTATTGGACAAGACGGCAATCAAATATAATCTCATGAAGGCTGTTTTGTTCTCTGTAGTATCCACAATGCCTGGAATGGCATCAGACATATAGTAGTTTACTCAAATTCATGTTCATTGAGTTGGTTAGATAGCATCACTGGTTATAAATGGACATAAATTTGAGCAAACTCCAGGAGACAGTGGAGGACAGAGGAGCCTGACGTGCTGCAGTCCATGGGGTCTCAAACAGTCAGACACGACTTAGTGACTGAACAACAAGAAAGTTACTTATATATAAATCTGTTAAATGAACAAAATGAGGTTGTGCGTTTACGTAAGAAATAGGGTGTTATCTTCCAGTCAATGATCAATAAATGGGAGTTTAAAATAAGTGGGGAAACAAGTTAGGTAAATTTCTTTAAATGCGAGTTATCTGAGGTATGGTTGGGACCTGGGAAGTTTAGGGGGCTGTGCTTTTACATGGGTGATGGTCAGTTGCCTTTGTTCTGGTGTGACTGGGCGATGGGGGTTAGCTCTATTTCTCGCAGAGTAACAGGTCTCCATGGATCTTTCCACCGTAGGGGCTGACAACCGACTTTTCAATGATTGAGGGCTTTCTCTGCTAGCTTGAGCACACTCTGCCCATGCCCATGGACATGTCAAGAGAATGAATACTCCCTGGATGTTGTTGTTGTTCAGTCGCTAAGTCTCGTCTGACTCTTTGCAGCCCCATAGACTGCAGCACGCAAGGCTCTTCTGTCCTCTGCTATCTCCCAGAATTTGCTCAAATTCATATCCATTGAGTCGATGATGTAGCTTTCAACAAATGACTGAAGGGAGATGGTGTATAAATAACCCAGCTTTCTCGCCATTCATTTAGGATGACTCTGAGGTGTGTCTTCTACCCTGACTCCAAAAATCTCCCAGAGGGAAGTAACCCCAGTTACTCATAGTGGTACCTGGCATCTGGCTTCTCTGATTGGCTTCTGTCTCTTTCCCATTTCATTTCCCAGTCCCTTACTGATGCTTCCTGGAATTACCTCTCAAGTAATTCTGCTTGACACCTTATCTCAGAGTTGTTTTTTTTATTTTCCCTGAGACTCGGAGAGTCTTCCTGGACACAGTCAAGTTCACTGTAAGGGACCATAAATTGTTGTACCTTGGGAACAAGAGCCACGAGGACAGCAAAGCTGGAAAGGTGGGAGCACTTGCATTGGGTGTGAGAATCATTGCTGCCCAAATGAGCGCAACCCTCCGTCGACCAGCTGCCCCCATCCTTTGATCCTTTCCAGTAGACACAGAAATATTTTCTCCTCCCACCACCTGGCTGGAAAGAGAAGAGCATGAAAGTGGATTTCTTCTGGTTTTTATCATTTCAACTTTATAGGTTAAGTGAGGTGCACTGGGTTGGAAACTGGATTGGAAAAACTCTGAAACCCTTGTGGGGAAGTGTTGCATACCCCACTTTCACTGTGGGATTTGCTCTTCATTTATTCTGCCCATCTCTGGTTTTCCCTGGGACTGACTGTTATGCACTGCTTTCCCCAGGTTGTTGGTCATTGATAAGACCAATGAGAGAAATGGATGAGAGGGAGAAGAGGCAGCTCTGGTATTTCTTCTGTACTGCTGTTCTGCTGCCAACTGTCTCCATCTCCAATTGCCAATCTTCCTGTATACCTGCAGCCTTCACTGGGCAATGCTCATCCCCCCAGTGCTTTTTTTCCCCCATTGCCTTTTTATGCTTAAGTGTGATACCAGCTGTCTCACATTTGCCATCTCTGAGTGCCTCAACATTTGTTAGTTCTCTTAACTCTGAATGATCACAGTTGAATTCAGTTTCCTGCCTGGACTGATAATTCACCTGTTCAAGGTAAAGCCTAGATTTTGCTCACCTGAGTATGTTGGAAGGTCAGGAACACAGGTTTAGATAGATCAACTTTTTCCTTCACACCAATGGAGCCACTTATCACTTGAGAGTTCAGGTTGACTTCCTTTATCCCTCTTCTATCACTGAAAAAGGATCCATTTAGAATATCCCCAAGAGATCGATAAGTGATAAGCGCCACTGCACTTGCATCTGAGAAAATGGAAGAAAAGTCACGTTTGCTAGGGTATCTAGAGGTTGGGGAATTGGTACATTAGTGTTCTGTGTGAGGGTTGTAAGGGGTTGTAAGGGTTATATAAAGTCATAATTGCACTTGGAAGTCTTTTCCATTGCCCAATCAATACATTACATGTGGCTTAGGGATTATTCTGTATATGTAATATATAGTCAAATGTATCACACATTATAAGGGATATAAGGCAATGGCACCCCACTCCTGTACTCTTGCCTGGAAAATCCCATGGATGGAGGAGCATGGTAGGCTGCAGTCCATGGGGTCACTAGGAGTCAGACATGACTGAGCGACTTCACATTCACTTTTCACTTTCATGAATTGGAGAAGGAAATGGCAACCCACTCCAGTGTTCTTGCCTGGAGAATCCCAGGGACGGGGGAGCCTGGTGGGCTGCCATCTCTGGGGTCGCACAGAGTCGGACACGACTGAAGCGACTTAGCAGCAGCATGTGCAAAATATTCTATCGATGTGTTGTAAAATATTTATATATGAACATTAGACATCAAAAGGAGAATCATAAGGCAAGATGTTTGTCTCCAGAAGGTAAAACTCAGGTGTGCGTGTGTGTGTGTTTGTGTGGGCATGCACATGTGCATGTGCCCGTTCAGTCATGTCCAACTCTCTGCGACCCCATGGACTGTAACCCGCCAGGCTCCTCTATCCGTGGGATTCTCCAGGCAAGAATACTGGAGTGAGTTACCATTTCCTTCTCCAGGGGATCTTTCCGACCCAGGGATCAAACCCCCATCTCTTACATCTCCTGCATTGGCAGGCAGGTTCTTTACCCCTAGCACCACCTGAGAAGCCTGGAACTCATGTGGGATGAAGAAATCAAATATTTCTGAATAGATGATGACTCCCTCATATTCATTCCTGTACACTGTTTATGGTGGCCAAGGGACGGAGGCAACCTAGATATCCATCAACAAAGGAATGGATGGAGAAAATGTGGTATGTCTGTACAATGGAATACTACTCATTTATAAAATGAAATAAAGTTGGGACACAGACGGACCTAGAGACTGTCATACAGAGTGAACTGAGCCAGAAAGAGAAAAACAAATATATATTAACACGCATATGTGGAATCTAGAGAAATGGTACAGATGATCTTATTTGCCAAAGAGACAGAGACACAGACCTAAATAACAAATGTATGGACACCAAGTGGGGAAGTGGGGCGCTGGATGAACAGGGAGATTGGGACTGACATATATCACTGCTGATGTGTGTGTGCTCAGTTGCTCAGTCTTGGCCAACTCTTTGCAGCCCTATGAACTGTAGCCCGCCAGGCCCCTCTGTCCATGGAATTTTCCTGGCAAGAACACTGGAGTGGGTTTCCATTTCCTACTCCAGGGTATCTTCCCAACCCAGGGACTGAACCACACCTCTTGTATCTCCTGCCCTGGCGGGTGCATTCTTAACCACTGCAGCACCTGGGAAGCCCTGTACAGTATCAACACTATGTATAAAGTGCATAACTAATGGGAACCTACTGTATAGCCAGGGAACTCTGCTCAATGCTCTGTGCTGAGCTACATGGGGAGGAAATCCAAAAAAGAGGGGATATGTGTATACACATGACTGAGTCACTCTGCTGGATAGTAGAAACTAACACAACATTATAAAGCAACTATACTCCAACAAAAATTAATTTAAAAAGTATTCCAAATAATTCCCATCTTCCACCTCAAGCTGACTCCTGGGTATCTAATTTAATGGAAAAGTATCGTGACGGCCCATTCTGTTCAATTTATCCTCTCACCCTTCCCTCACTCCCTCCTCCTACCTCTCTCGCTCAGCCTCTCTCTCTCTCTTTTTCTCTTTCTCTCTCTCTGTCTCCCTCCCACCCTCTTCCCTTTCCCTTTTCATGCTAGAAGAATTTAAGTCATAGAAGTTGAATGCACAGTATGACACGGTTTCCTAAACTGCAATCATTCACGTGCCACCATGCCAGTTTTACCCCAAACCACTTACCACCTATATCACTCGATCTAAAAAAACCAACTGGTCTTCTCTGGTGGTCCAGTGGATAAGAATCACTGCCAATGCAGAGGAAATGGATTTGATCCCTGGTCCTCGAAGATTCCACATGCCGCAGAGCAAGTAAGTCACAGCTACTGAGCCTGTGCTCTAGAGCCTGTGAATCACAAGTACTGAAGCCCATGCATCCTGTGGAGGCTGGATGCGTGAGAAAGCCGCCACAATGAGAAATACTGAGCACTGCAACTCAGAGAAAGCCCGCAAGCAGAAACAGAGACCCAGCACAACCGAAAATCAATTAAAAAATAGATTTTAAAAAGGAGTGAATGGTTGAAAAAATAATAAAAATCAACTCAGTTTTAGATGTTTTCCCCTCTCCCTCCTCTCTTCTACAGCTCACAGTAAACAGTGAAGATTAACCAGTAGCCAGGAATTTTACAGAGGAGCATAGGAACAAGTATTTCACTCTCTCAAGGTAACTGGGTCTTTCTCTTTGAAATACTTTTCATGCATGCATTCATTCATTCATTTGTCACATGTTTACTGAGCATCTACTGTGTACTGGACAGTGTTCCAGGCATCACAACACAACAGGGAACAAAATGGGCAGAGTCCCTGCCATCAGGGAGATGATGTCATGGGAGAGATAGACAACAAACAAATAAATAAATTAGAAAGGGTCGCATAGTGTGGATGTGATGCAGTGACTTAAATAAAATGACAGAATAAAGCAAGGGTGTCAAATTATGGCCTGGGGGTCAAATCCAGCCTACGACCTGTTTTTGTAAATAAAGTTTTATTGGCACACAGCCATGTCCCTTCATTTACATATCACCAATGGCTGCTTTCACACTACAATGTCAAGAGTTGAGCAGATAAAACAAAAACCATCTGGCCCCAAAACCAGAAATATTTGTCCTCTTGTGTTCTTACAGAAAAAGTTTGCCAACTCTTGCCTGAAAAGTCCCATGGACTGAGGAGCCTGGTGGGCTGCAGTCCATGGGGTCGCTAGGAGTCGGACACGACTGAGCACTTCACTTTGACTTTTCACTTTCATGCATTAGAGGAGGAAATGGCAACCCACTCCAGTGTTCTTGCCTGGAGAATTCCATGGACAGAGGAGCCTGGTGGGCTGCCGTCTATGGGGTCGCACAGAGTCGGACATGACTGAAGCAACTTAGCAGCAGCAGCAGCAGGCTAGCAGAATAGAGAGATTATATAATGCTTCTCAAGGGAAAGAGTGTTTGAGGCAACTCATGTGCCATCATCAAGAGTGAGCTTCTCTGAGGAAATGCTTCTATACTACATTTGGTGGGAATGTAAGTTGGTGCAGCCACCATGGAAAATGGTGTGGTGGTTCCTCAAAAAACCAATACATGATCCAACAATCCCACTCTTGGGCATATTTCCTGCTAAAGCTATAATTCAAACAGGTACATATACCCCTACGTTCATAGCAGCAGTGTTCACAATAATCAAAGCATGGAAACAACCTAAAAGTCCATCAACAGAAGAATAGGTAAAGAAGATGTGGTATGTATATACAATGGAATATTACTCAGCCAAAAAAAGGATGAAATGATGCCATTTGCAGTAACACAGATGGACCTAGAGATTATCATACTAAGTGAAGTAAGTGAGAAAGAGAGACAAATATGCCATATGATATCACTTACATGTGGATCTAAAATATGGCACAAAATAACCTACCTACAAAATGGAAATAGACTCACAGACACAAACAGGCTTGAGGTTGCCATGGGGAGGTGGATGGGGGAGGGAGGGACTGGGCATGTAGGATGAGCGAGGAGGCACAAACTGTTATATAGAGGACGGGCAAACGACAAGGCTCTATTGTTATAACACAGGGAGCTATGGTCTATATCCTGTGATAAACCATAATGGAAAAGAATATTTAAAAAAGAAAGTGTATTATCTGAGTCACTTCGCTATATAGCAGAGATTGGCATGACATTGTAAATCAACTACGAAAGTGAAACTCACTCAGTTGTGTCCGACTCTTTGCGACCCCACGGACTATAGAGTCCATGGAATTCTCCAGGCCAGAATACTGGAGTGGGCAGCCTTTCCCTTCTCCAGGGGATCTTCCCAACCCAGGGATCGAACCCAGGTCTCCCGCATTGCAGGCGGAGTCTTAACAGCTGAGCCACCAGGGACTTCACTTAAAAAATAAAATTTTTTAAAAAGAGTAAGCTTTTTGGATCAGCACATGAAACTGAGCAGGCACCAGCCAGTCCCTTTTAAGGAACTAAGTCAAGGAATCTCTGTTTGAACCTCCGCGTGTATCACAAAGTCCATACAAACTGTGTCCTCAAAATTGCCTGGTTAGTGGTCAAGGCAGATCTTTAAATTCTGCCAGAAGAGTCTTCTTACCTTGAATGCTTTGGAAGCTTGGCTTCATCACCTAGAAATGAGACAACAGTGCCTAGAAGTTATAGGTCAAGAGTATAGGTCATCTTAGACACAGTACCTCTTGTGGTTCCTTTGAAAGCATTTGGGCAGTCGATATCCATCGTGTTGTTTCCAGCTTCTAGAACAGTCTTCTCACTTGTCTCATTGCACTTCTTGGTTTCATAAACTGGAAACATTAGGAAAGTGAGTCCTGCTTTGCTCAGTTCTCATGCCTAAAAAACTTGCTAATAACTCCCTTCTTTGACAGATCCATTACTAGTCATTTTACTTACTGCATGCAAGGTAGACCATGTGGTCCTCCCCTAACATTTCTGACTGGTGGAGATGAAATGTCGAAAGTATAGGCAACACATGTGGGTCACACAACTCAGGGGAAGAGAGAAGACTGTCATGCTTCCCAGAGCTGGCTGAAACAGGCAAGCTCAACCTTTACTATAGAATTTTTAAAGGGAAAAATTTTCTTTAAACAATGTGTAATGAATGGGGCGCCTGGGGAAAGGAGAACTAATTTTTTTAAACAAGGGAAGCTAAGCATTTAAAAGTTTTCCAAGAAATAGAGTTTTCATGAAAAAAAAAAAAAAAAACCTAGAAACAGAGCTACCATATGATCCAGGAATTCTACTCCTGGGCATAGATCCAGAAAAAACAAACACTCTAATTTGAAAAGATACACTTGCCCCAGTGTTCACAGCAGGACTGTGCACGACAGCCAAGACATGGTAGCAACCTAAGTGCCCATCAACAGATGATTGACTTAGGAAAATGTGGTACATATTGGAATATTACTTGGCCATTAAAAAGAATGAAATATTGCCATTTGCAGCAACACGGATGGATCTAGAGAATATAATACTTAATAAAATGTCATAGAAAGACGAATGCTACAGATAACACTTACATGTGGAATCTAAAAAATAATACAAATGAGTGTATGTACAGAATAGAAACAGATTCACAGACATAAAAAACAAATTTATGGTTTCCAAAGGGGAGAGGCAGTGGGGAGGGATAAATTAGGACTATGGGATTAACAGGTACAGACTACAGTGTATAAAATGGATAAGCAACAGAGATTTACTGAATAGCACATGAAGTTATACCCAATATCTCATAATAATCTACAATGGAATGTAATCTGCAAAAGTACTGAATCACTATGCTATACATGCATGTGTGCATGCTAAGTCAATTCAGTCATGTCTGACTTTGCAACCCCATGGATTGAAGCTAGGCTCCTCTGTTCATGGGATTCCCCAGGCAGGAATACTGGAGTGGGTAGCCATGCCCTCCTCGAGGGAATCTTCCTAACTCAGGAATTGAACCCACATCTGTTATGTCTCCTGCATTGGCTACTGCTGCTGCTGCTGCTGCTGCTAAGTCACTTCAGTTGTGTCCGGCTCTGTGCAACCCCATAGACAGCAGCCCACCAGGCTCCCCCGTCCCTGGGATTCTCCAGGCAAGAACACTGGAGTGGGTTGCCATTTCCTTCTCCAATGCATGAAAGTGAAAAGTGAAAGTGAAGTCGTTCAGTCGTGTCCGACTTTTCACGACCCCATGGACTGCAGCCTACCAGGCTCCTCCATCCATGGGATTTTCTAGGCAAAAAGCCTGCATTGGCAGGTGGATTCTTTACCACTAGTGCCACCTGGGAAGCCCTCCTATGCTATATACCTGAAACTAACACAATAACATAAATCAACTATAATTCAATTTTTAAAAATTTAACAATAAAAAATAAAAATTTTCCAAGGGAATAGTCACCTGGGAGCAGTCTTCTGCATTTGGGAAAAATCACTTAAGTGAACTCTGTTCATGATATGTGAATATATTAACACAAGGTCTGATGAAAGATGACTTTCATAAAATTTTCTGGCCTTAAAACTAATGCTTAGTGTTTCTTACCTATGTTAAGGTCAGAATTTTCATACTTTCCTGGAGAAACAAAACTCTCATTCCATATGGTCAATTCTACATGTTGAAGTAGTTGGGTCGCCTGTTTTGCAATGTAGTTTTTGCTTCCATTGTTCCTCAGCATTTCCTTTCAAAGAAATAAAACTAATTAGGTAGATGGTTATTGAAACTTTGAAAAGCAGGAATATACGTAAGTGTGGTTAAGTGAGCCAGCCTCTTGATGAGAGTGAAAAAGCTGGCTTAAAACTCAACATTAAAAAAACTAAGATCATGTCCTCCGGTCCCATCACTTTGTGGCAAACAGAAAGGCAAGTAACAGATTTCCTCTTCTTGTGTTCTAAAATCACTGCTTATGGTCACTGCAGCCATGAAATTAGAAGATGATTGCATCTTGGAAGGAAAGCTATGACAAACCTAGGCAGTAGGTTAAAAAGCAAAGATATCACTTTGCTGACAAATGTCCATATAGTCAAGACTATGTATGGGCTTTCCAGTAGTCATGCACAGATGTGAAAGCTGGACCATAAAGAAGGCATAGCACCAAAGAGTTGATACTTTCCAACTGTGAGAAACTTTCCAACTGTGAGATACTTTCCAACTTCTCCATACTGGAGAAGATGCTTGAGAGTCCTTTGGACAGCAAGGAGATCAAACCAGTCAATCTCAAAGGAACTCAACCCTGAATATTCATCGGAAGACCACCTGATGCAAAGAGCCAACTCATTGGAAAAGACTCTGATCTGGGAAAGATTGAAGGCAAAAGGAGAAGGGGCAACAGAGGATGAGATGGTTAGATAACATCACTGACTCAACAAACATGAATTTGAGAAAACTCCAGGAGTTAGTGAAGGACAGGAGAGCCTGGCATGCTGCAGTCCATGGAGCTGCAAAGAGTCAGACACGACTTGGCGACTGAACAATAACAACAACAAAAGTCATAGAGAGCCATGGTAGTATTTGAGCAGGAGAAATGTATGGTCAGACTGATTGTTTTTCAAACCTAGGCTACACCTTACTTACCCAAATGTCCCCTGGTGCTTGTGTCTTATCACTGGCATCCTCTGAGAAAGAAAAGTAACAGTCAAATGAAATATGGGAAATAACACACTCTAACATAGATCTTTCTTCCAATCACATTCAAGTTGAGTGTTTCCTTCTGCACTCAAATACCATCCTAATTTCATTCTAAGAATTCCCAAATCTCTTCTAAGGTAGAATTTTCAAAGGGAATTAGGATGGGGTTTCTCATTTAAAAATTCAGTCAGTAGTGTTCATGGAGCATTTACTAAGAGGGAGGCTAAATCTTATAGGTGAATAGAGACAGCTGCCATGATCTTTCACTGTTGATGGGAATGTGAATTGATATAGCCACTATGGAGAACAGTATGGGAGGTTCTTTAAAAAGCTAAAAATAGAATTACCATATGACCCAGCAATCCCGCCCTTGAGCACAGATCCTAAGAAAACCATAATTCAAAAAGACACAAGTACCCCAATGTTCACTGCAGCTGTATTTATAATAGCTAGAACATGGAAGCAACCTAGATGTCCATTGACAGATGAATGGATAAAAAAGCTGTGGTACATATACACAGTGGAATATTACTCGGCCGTAAAAAGGAATGCCTTTGAGTCAGTTCTGATGAGGTGGATGAACCTAGAACCTATTATACAGAGTGAAGTCAGTCAGAAAGAGAAAGATATTATCGTATTCTAATGCATATATACGGAATCTAGAAAAATGGTACTAAAGAATTTATTTATAGGGCAACGATGGAGAAACAGACACAGAGAACAGATATGGGGAATGAGGAGGAGAGGAGAAGATGTATAGGAAGAGTAACATGGAAACTTACATTACCATATATAAAATAGATAGCCAACAGGAATTTACTGTATGGCTCAGGAAACTCAAACAGGGGCTCTGTATCAACCTAGAGGAGTAGGGTGGGGAGGGAGACGGGAGGGAGGTTCAAAAGGGAGGGGATATATGTATACCTATGGCTGATTCATACTGAGATTTGACAGAAAACAACACAATTCTGTAAAGCAATTATCCTTCAATTAAAACAAAATAAATTTTTTAAAAACCTAAAAAAAAAACCTGCTGAAAATCAAAGACAAAGAGAAAAAAAGATTATATTCAAATGAAAACCAATTAGACTGATAGCTAACCTCTCATCAGAAACAATGGAATCTAGAAAACAGTAATTTCTTTAAAGTGAACAAAAATAACTAAGAATTAAGATAAAATACATTTTAAGATGAAATATAAAATTTAAGTATTAAATAATAATAAATAAGTAGAAGAAACAAAACAAACCAACAAAAAGAATGAAACTGGGTCATTGGGAGAGACATGGGTAGACCTAGAGCCTGTCATACAGAGTAAAGTAAGTCAGAAAGAGAAAAACAAATACTGTATATTAACACATTTATGTGGAATCTAGAAAACCTTATGGATGAATCTGTTTGCAGGGCAGAAATAGAGAACAGACATGTGAGCACTGAAGGGGTAGAGGGAAAGATGTACTGGGAGACTGGGACTGACCTAAATACACTGCCATGTGTAAAACTGATAGCCGGTGGGAACCTGCAGTATTGCAGGGAGCTCAGCTCAGCACTCTACGATAACCTGGATGGGTGGAATGGAGGGCGATGGGAGGAAGCAGATATGTGTATACACAGAGCTGAGTCACTTCATTGTAGAGCAGATACTAACACACCATTGTAAAGCAACTATACTTCAGGGTTTTAAAAACAGAGACAAAATATGTTCCCTTGTGGAGTTTGCAGCCTATGGCAAAGTTGCCAAGCAAATAATTGAGTGATTATAAGAGTCCAGCATATTAATACATAGGATGAGACGTCTTGGCAGTATACAGAAAAGGACCATGTTTAGGGTGTGGGAAACCCTTCCCAAAGAAACAGGTGTTAATTGGGATAATAACGATCAGTTGTTGTCTACCTAGCATCATATTTTAAGTGACACTGACCACCTGATGTGAAATGCTGACTCATTGGAAAAGACCCTTATGCTGGGAAAGATTGAAGGCAGGAGGAGAAGGGGATGACAGAGGAGGAGATGGTTGGATGGCATCACCAACTCGATGGACCTAAGTTTGAGCAAACTCAGGGATATAGTGATGGACAGGGAAGTCTGGTGTGCTTCAGTCCATGGGGTCGCAAAGAGTTGGACATGACTGAACGACAACAACAAAGGCATCTACTTGGAGATGGTGGCTATTGCCATGGGCTTGAGTGAAATCTCCCAGGAAATGGTTACCAAGGACAACAATGGATTGAAGGGTGAGGACCAGGACAGATCTCTACCTTGTTACCCTAGCCTGAAATTGGTGAAACTCTCAAGGGATCTTCTCCTGCCTCCTTTTTCATAGTGGAGTATTTGATTACTGGAGTATCTGGAGATTCTTACCATAACATTCTGCATGATTAATTGTAAATATACCAGCCACCCAGTTGAAGAGAGGATAATGTGGGACACAGCTGCAGTAGTAATTTCCAATTCCATTTCTGCAATATGCTTTCTTCTTGCACTTTGCCAGCCCTCTCGCACACTCATCAATATCTGTGAATCAAGAGAAAATATCATTAGAAAATATCACTTTTTATTCTCATAAAACCATATTGTTTTCCCTTGCCCATGAGATCTCTACTACCCAACATCACTTATAAATGTACCCAGAACATCTCTCCTTGGTTAAGATGATTCAATACAGAGATGACAATTTTCCTGAAGTTACTTTATAAAGCCAAAGTAATTTCTAGGATGCACTGTGGAGTGAAATAAAGTTCAGAAGGCCTTCTCTGATGTCCTATCAAAAGGATCAAGATCACAGAAGACAAAGAAGGATTAAGAATCTGTCACAGATTAGATGAGGCAGGACTGAGATGACTAAATGCAATATGAGACACTGAAATGGCTCTTAGAACAGAAAAAAAAAAAGGGGGTGGATTTCAGGGGGTAAAACTTTATACTGGTAAAACTTGTATAAAGTCTCTAGTCTAGTTGATATTATTGTCCCATTATTCATCCTCTGATTTTGCTCACTGTATGATGGTTGTCATATCATTGGCTGACCTTAGAGAACTGAGTAAAAGCTCTACAGAATTCATTGCACTGTTTTGCAGTTTTAAGTCTCAAACTGTTTCAAAATACAACATCTAAAAAAATACATCCAATATTGTATGATTCCAAGATAGAATGTAGAATGGTGGGTACCAGAGGATAGGGGGAGAGAAGAGGGAAGTTAGTGTTTAACGGGGAAAGAGTTTCAGTTCTGCAAGATGAAAAACGTTCTGGAGACAAAAGGCAGCGATGGTTGCACAACAGTATGAATGTGCTAAATAACAGTGAAGTACAGTAACAAAGTAGTCAGTGAATAACAGTGATTAAAATGGTAAATTGCATTATACATATTTTACTATAATTGAAAAAAACAATTTAAATAAATAAATACATTATCATATGATTCCACTTATAGGAGGGCCCTAAAGGAGTCAACAAAGGTCGGTCTAGTAAGGCTATGGTTTTTCCAGTAGTCATGTATGGATGTGAGAGTTGGACTGTCAAGAAAGCTGAGCACCAAAGAATTGATGCTTTTGAACTGTGCTGTTGGAGAAGACTCTTGAGAGTCCCTTGGACTGCAAGGAGATCCAACCAGTCCATTCTGAAGGAGATCAGCTCTGGGTGTTCTTTGGAAGGAATGATGCTAAAGCTGAAACTCCAGTACTTTGGCCACCTCATGCAAAGAGTTGACTCATTGGAAAAGACTCTGATGCTGGGAGGGATTGGGGGCAGGAGGAGAAGGGGATGACAGAGGATGAGATGGCTGGATGGGATCACCGACTTGATGGACGTGAGTTTGAGTGAACTCCAGGAGATGGTGATGGACAGGGAGGCCTGGCGTGCTGCGATTCATGGGGTTGCAAAGAGTCGGACGCGACTGAGCCACTGAACTGAACTGAACTGAAAGGAGTCAAATTAACAGAGATAGAAAGCAGGATGGTGGCTGCCAAGGGCTGGGGGAGGAGTAGGAATGGGAATTTAGCATTTAATAGGTACAAAGTTTCCATTTGAGATGATGAAAAAGTTCTGTGGTTGGATGGTAGAGAAGGTTGCAGGACAATGTGAATGTATTAAAAACCACTGAAAGATACATCTGGCTTCCCAAGTGGCTCAGTGGTAAAGAATCTGCCTGCGTATGCAGGAGACAGGAGACCTGGGTTTGATCACTGGATCAGGAAGATCCCCTGGAGGAAGAAATGGCAACACACTCTAATACTCTTGCCTGGGAAATCCCATGAACAGAAGAGCCTGGTGGGCTACAGTCCATGGGGTCTCAAAGAGTTGGACACAACTGAGCCACATGGTAAATTGTAATTCATACATTTGCCACAGTAAAATGAAGTTAAAAAGGAATAAATACATCTTAAATAGTCTACTATTTTCTGTTTCACCTAATGAATTGACACAACAAAGCCATCAAACAGTTAACCAGTTCTAGCAATCAGGATTCAGGAGTGGTATTGCCCTTGGCATTTAGATTGATCTTTAGAATTTGTAGAAATGAAAAAGAGATTTGGCCAGAGCTGATGAGAATAGTGAAAAGTGAAACTGAAAAGCTAAGTTGGGACCACACCACGAAAGATGCTGAGTGATGAGAGAGTTTATTCATTTGTTCCTTTAGGGAACACTTATTTGTTGGGCATCTGCCATGTGATATTGTTCTTTTTCCTATGTATTGAGTGATAAACAAAAGAAATTCTCCCCGCCCTTGTGGAATCCTTAGAACACACCCCTCCAAAAAAAAAAACCAATCACCAGTGCTTGAGACTTTAAGAGTCCAGGGTCCTGAGAACTCCACTTTTCTCTGAAGAAAAACCAAGCCAATATCAGGGCTCACTAAGCCAGCATTGGGATGCACGTGAAAAGAAGGCAAGGGCTGGGGGCTTCTATGGGGACAGTGAGGCAGTCCTAATATTTTCCACTTTGTAATATCATTGTACCATTGCAGTACCAGCAGCACTAGGTGACACAGTATTTGAGACTAGGAAGGTTGCCCCTGGTCCCTTTCAAATGCCAACATGAATGCGGACTTCTTCTTTACCTTCACATTTCTGAGCGGACCTCGAGTACCACAGAGACACAGACTCAAATCCATCTTTGCAAACGCAGGTGCCATTGAGGCAGTTAGCATTTTCTGGGCACGGAGGACAGGAAACTGCAAGGAACATAGAATCCATTCATTCGCTTGTTCATTCATTTCATTTAAGAAATATTCATTGAGCACCTATGATGTACCAGATGCCGCAGTCGCAAGAACCTCCTCTTGGGAATAGCTTATTGGCATCCTTTTGGAAGCCATCCTACTGCTGAACATAGATGCTCACCATGCCCCACCCATTCCCCACCTCTGCCACTAATACCAATTTTGCTTGTCAGTAGAACTTCCAGATTTCAGCACCTATGTTTCCTTACTGAGGGCTCTCTCTGGCCACTAGCATCCTTTTTGCACAGCACATGCTGGTTTTCAAGGTCCTCTTCCCCAAGGACTAGTTTCCTCAAACACTGATGGACTGACTGAGTCAGTGGATTAAAAATAAACCAGCTTCTCATTCCAGATATGAATCAGCTAACCAGAATAATTAACAACAACAAAAAACCCTGCAACAATAAAGCTCTTTTTGGCTACATGTATTGGGGGCTGGTGGTGCCAGAGAAGACTCTTGAGAGTCCCTGGGACAGCAAGGAGATCAAACCAGTCAATCCTAAAGGAAATCCACCCTGAATATTAACTGGAAGAACTGATGCTGAAGCGGAAGCTCCAATCCATTGGCCACCTGATGTGAAGAGTTGAGTCATTAGAAAAGATCCTGATGCTGGGAAAGATTGAGGGCAGGAGGAGAAGGTGTTGAGAGAGGATGAGATGGCTGTATGGCATCAGTGACTCAATGCACATGAGTTTGAGCAACTTACGGGAGATGGTGAAGGACAGGAAAACCTGGTGTGCTGCAGTCCATGGGGTTGCAAAGAGTCAGACATGATTTAGTGACTGAAAAACAACAACTGAAGGCTGGAAAAAAGGAAACACGAGGAGGATAACCAACAAGCGAATAGTGTAGAAAAGTGAGGTTCATGTATGCAACTACAAAAACAAACCAAGGTGTCTTTTTTCTCATTGAAGTATGAAGTATTTGCAATGATAGTGAAGGACAAAGAAGCCTGGTGTGCTGAGGTCCATAGGATCGCAAAGAGTAGGATATGACTGAGCAACTGAACAATAGCAACACACTCACCTCCAGCCTCCTTTGCTTCCAATCCTGACAGAGCCAGGAGGACACTGAGACCTAGAAGAATAAGGGCAGAGATAAAGCGGATGGGAGATGCCCTGAGGCTCTGCTTGGCTGAAGCCTGAGTCAGTCTGGGGGGCTTTGTCTCCTCTTGTCAAGTCATACTTGTGCTAGCTTCACTGCAGATTCTTCTAGATTGGCTATAAACACTAATGTCACAGTACTGATTACAGCTTTAAGAGACTCTACACCCAAGTCCAGTGTGTGTGGGGGACGATGGGAGTTCCCACAACAATAAGCAATCCTCTGACACCAGCTGGGTATCCTATAATTAAACTCAGTTCTTTTTTCCTCTCCCCACCCCCCCAACTCTTTTTTAGATTTTTTTTCTCATATAGATCATTACAAGAGTATTGAGAAGAGTTTCTTGTGCTATAAAATAGGTCCTTGTGCTATGCTAAGTTGCTTCAGTTGTGCCCAACTCTTTGCAACCCTATGGATCCACCATGGTTGCACCATGGCTTCTCTGTCCACGGGATTCTCCAGGCAAGAATACTGGAGTGGGTTGCCCTGCCCTCCTCCAAGGATCTTCCCCACCCAGGAATCAAACCCACATCTCTTATGTCTCCTGCATTGGAAGGTGGATTCTTTACCTTTAATGCTACCTGGGAAGCCTAAAATAGGTCCTTATTAGTTATCTATTTTTTATTTTTGTAATGCAGCATGAAATGTGGGATCTTAAGTTCTCCAACCAAAGATCAGACCTGTGATTCCTGCAGTGGAAGTGCAGAGCCCTAACCACTGGAATAGGGAATTCCTATTTTATATAGAGTAGTGTGTACATGTCAATCCCAACCTCCGAATGTGTCCCTCTCAACTCAGTTCTGGCACTAACTCCCCAGAAAGAGTATCAGCTATCCCAGGTTAAGGGCTCAGTCCCAAAGACTTCAGATACCCATCACAATTCCAAGTTGTCCCCTGGGCTTCTGACCAACTGGCTATGGATTGGATGTTCCAATGACTCCCCCTTTGGGTTCAATTAATTTGCTAGAGCAGCTCACAGAACTCAGAGAAACCATTTACTTACTGGATTACCAGTTTATTGTAGAAGGATATTGGGCGTCCCAGGTGGCACTAGTGGTAAAGAACCCGCCTGCCAATGCAGGAGACATAAGAGACGTGGGTTCCCCTGGGTTGGAAAGATTCTTGAAAGGGCAAGGAAACCCACTCCAGTATTCTTGCCTGGAGAATCCCATGGACAGAAGAGTCTAGTGGGTTATGTCCATGGGGTCACAATCGGACACGACTGACATGATTTGGCATGCACGCATAGAATATATCTCAGAAAGAGCCAAATGGAAGACATACACTGGGCAAGGTATGAGGAAGGGAGTGGGGGTTCCACGCCCTCTTGGCACCACTTTCCTCAAATCTCCATGTGTTCACCAACCCAGAAGCTCTCGGAATCCCATCATTTGGGGGCTTTTATAGACACTTCGTTGGGCATCCCAGGTGGCTCAGTGGTCAAGAATCTACCTGCCAATGTGCGGGATATAGGGTAGATCTCTGGTCTGGGAACATCCCACATGCCATGGGGCAACTAAGCCAGTGCGTCGCAAGTGCTGAAGCCCGTGCACCCTAGAGCCAGTACTCTACAACAAGAGAAGCCCCCGCAATGAGAAGCCTGAGCGCCATAACTAGAAAGTAGTCTGCAAGCAGTAACGAAGATCCAGCACAGCTAAAAAATACCCTCAAGCCTCTGCATTTTCCTTGTGAATACTTTTTTGACACATAAAGAAGTATGACCATAGGGCAAAGGTCAGCCAACTATGGCCTTAGGCCAAATGCAGACCCCCGCCTGGTTTTGTGCAGCCCATGAGCTAAGAATTGTTTTTGCTGCTGCTGCTAAATCGCTTCAGTCATGTCCAACTCTGTGCAACTCCATAGACAGCAGCCCACCAGGCTACCCCCGTCCCTGGGATTCTCCAGGCAAGAACACTGGAGTGGGTTGCCATTTCCTTCTCCAATGCGTGAAAGTGAAAGTGAAGTCGCTCAGTCGTGTCCGACTCCTAGCGACCCCATGGACTGCAGCCCACCAGGCTCCTCCATCCATGGGATTTTCCAGGCAAGAGTACTAGAGTGGGTTGCCAAGTTTTTAGTGGTTTTTAAATGTTTTTTTTTTTTTTAATCAAGGAGAATATAGTGCATGCATGGAATATGAAAATTACCTGAAATTCACATTCCTATGTCTATAAATCAAGATTTATTGGAACACAGCAGTGCCCATCAGTTCACAAAAGGTTGGTGGCTGCTTTTATTTATTTATTTACTTTTTTTGTGGGTGGGGATGAGGTTTTCCAGTGCAGTTTTGTGAAAACCCCACTAGACAAATTCCAAAAGATCTGTCCCACTCTGGCTGCTTTTATAAAGCAACAAGCAGAGTTGAGGCATTAAGACAGGGATCAAAATGGCCCCCAAAGCTGAGAATAATGATTACCTGGATCTTTACAAAAAGAAAAAATATGTTCATTTCTGTCATAAAGTAATGGCCATCACGTGCTTGCTTCTAAGAACTGCTTACAAACTGCCTAGCCTTAAACTGTGTTTGATTCCCCCAGTGGTATTTTTTATTATCTTGAAGTCCCTAAAGCTCAGAGCAGACAGGTGGGTAGGTTCCAGTTACAGTAATATACTAAGCAATGATCCTCCAAGTTTGGACCCGCATAGTGGTCAGTCAGCATGTTAGATGCTTGCCATGTCCCCTAAGCCTACCCAGGAAGGGTTGCACAGTAAGCAGATAACTTACCGTATCTTTCTGTAA
The DNA here is from genome assembly GCF_003369695.1 of Bos indicus x Bos taurus. Taxonomy (NCBI): domain Eukaryota; kingdom Metazoa; phylum Chordata; class Mammalia; order Artiodactyla; family Bovidae; genus Bos; species Bos indicus x Bos taurus. Next base: position 93,068,260 of record NC_040082.1, on the reverse strand, counting down.
AAGGATGTTTTTCTGCAACCCGTGAAGGGCATCAAGAAGCACAGGAGGGGAACTGGTCCAGATTCTTTGCCCTTCTAAGGCACATTACATACTGTGCCTTAGAAAGGATACCCAGCAGGACTGGAGTGCCAGTTACCCACAGTGCTGACCCCTCACCACCACTCTTCTCTCTTCCCTCTTTGGCTTCCCTTCCCAAAGAATCCTAAAGCCTTCCTGGGATTCCTTCCCAAACTGTTTGTGCTCAGTTGCTTCAGTTGTGTCCGGCTCTTTGGGACCCTATGGACCGTAGCCCACCAGGATCCTCTGTCCATGAGGTTCTTCAGGCAAAAATACTGGAGTGGTTGCCATGCCCTTCTCCAGGGGATCTTCCCCACCGAGGGATCGAACCCAGATCTCTTATGTCTCCTGCATTGGCAGGCACGTTCTTTACCACTAGCACCATCTGGGAAGCCTAAATTAATTAAATCCAAGTTTTTGTCTCAGTTCTGCTTTGGAGGAGAGCAACTAAGAGACTCGGTATCAGAGTTTGGAATAGGGCACACACACACAGGAATTTCTGGAGAAAGTGCCAAATTCTAGAAAGCAACCAAAGCTGGGGTATCCAGGGTACTGGAGGGTGGGGAGAATTCTTTGTTCTACTCACCAGAGAGTAGCAACAGGCACCTGCTTCCCATAGCAGTCGAGGTTCCAGGAATGACAACCTTAGAAGCACTCCCAAGCAGGATGTGACAAGGGTTCCTGGGATAAATAAGCCCCATGAGGATTTATTTTGGATGGTCACAAAATTTAGAAGGCAGGTGGTTGATGTTTATCAAAACCCTTTCATTTCTACCTGTCTTTTGACTCAACAACTCCAATTCCGGGAAATAAGCAAGGTTCTGCAAGGATGATTATAGCATAATGGCTCCTAGGAGCAAGGTTAGTAGTAGCAGTAGTCGTCGCTCAGTACTGTTCGACTCTTTGCCACCCTATGGACTGTAGCCCTCCAGGCTCCTCTGTCCATGGGATTCTCCAGGCAAGAACACTGGAGCGGGTTGCCATGCCTTCCTTCAGGAGGTCTTCCCAACCCAGGGGTCAAACCTGCATTTCTTAAGTCTCTTGCACTAGCAGGGAGGTTCTTTACCACTAATGCCACTTGGGAAGCCCAAACCCCCTTGTCTCCTAGGTCTAAACTTGGAATATAAATAAATGAGGCCACTTGGGATCTGGAGGGAATAATTAGAACTCTGGAGATCTGGAGACCATGGACTTTACCTTTGTTATTTCCTGATCCTTTCCCTTCTCTCAACATTCATTTCCTTTTTTATTTATATTTCTCTTCCCTTCCAAAAGCCTACTGTAAGATAAACTATAGAAACTCTCAACGTAGAGAAACCCAGTCTAGTTAGTCGTTATTCTTTATCTTTAAAGACTCTTTTGAAACCAGTTTAACTGAAGTGAATATCTTGTGTGAAAAGGGTGATAATATTTTTCAGAAGAGCTGAGACCTCTAGTGATGTTGATTTCTTTTTTTTTTTTAACCACTTTACTGAGGGATGGTCATCATGTAAAAAGCATGCAAAAGTACATATTTTATGTATATAACTTGATAAGTTTAGAATAAATATATACATATGAAACTGTTACTACCATTAAGGACATAAACATATCCAGCATATCTGAAAATATCCTCCTGCCCTCTTTATGATTTGAGTGTGTGTGTGTATGTGAATAAAACTTAACATAAGATCTACCTTCTTAGAAAATTTTAAGTATACAACACAGTATCATTAGCTATAGACACTAAGCTGTATATACATTACTGGAGTTTTTCATCTTGTGTAACTAAAACTTTATACCCTATGAACTTCCACTCCCATCTTCCTCCCTCCCCAATTCCTGGAAAACATCAGTCTATGCTTCTATGCATTTGACTACCGTAGTTTCTACATCTAAGTGAGATCATATTGTATTTGTTCTTTGGGTCTGATTTATTTCACATATCTAGCAACATTGATTTACAGAGTATTTTGTTTGCTTGTTTTTAAACAAGACCCATTATAAAAAATACATTTTATTTCACAGAGATAGAGAGAAAAGAGTATTTGCTTCAGACTCTGTTCATTGAAACTTTTATTTTAGTTCTCCTTAAGCCCCTCAACACACAATTCATGATTTCTTTTGAGTATTTGAAAAACATTTTAGTATGTCCTATACATACTAAACTGAAATGGGAAAATAAATATGAAATAATGTTTCTAGAGCATCTTTCAAGAGACAAAGCATGGCAGAAACCAATACAATGTTGTAAAGCAATTATTCTCCAATTAAAAATAAATTTTAAAATAAATTTAAATTAAAAAATAAAGCAACAGGACATATAACGAGCTATCCTTTAAAATCTTTCCAGAGCCAGTATATTTTTTTAAGACTCAAGATCACAAACAAAGCATTTTGTATTTTCAGTGGAAAAAACGCAAAACCAGTTCCTCCTTACCCACAAGATGAAAATTCTCACTGGTCACCCAGTCTGGCAGCTTCTTCATGCTAACAACAACCAAAACAGGAAGTTCATCTCTTCTTATCTTGAACTTTAGTTTCTCAAGGAGTCTTGTGGCTGGGTGAGATGACTGCAGGCATTCGTAGCGAGATGGTAACGTTCAAGAAGGGTAAGGCCCCCCAAATGGAGGAAATAGGCTGCAAGAGTCAGACATTTTTTATTTCTCTTAAGTAGCAGAAATGCAAAAAGGCAAAAATGGTTGTCTGAGGAGGCCTTACAAATAGCTGAGAAAAGAAGAGAAGCTAAAGGCAAAGGAGAAAGGAAAGATATACCCATTTGAATGCAGAGTTCCAAAGAATAGCAAGGAGAGATAAGAAAACCTCCCTCAGGGATCAGTGCAAAGAAATAGAGGAAAATAATATAATGGGAAAGACTAGAGATCTCTTCAAGAAAATTAGAGATAGCAAGGGAACATTTCATGCAAAGATGGGCTCAATAAAGGACAGAAATGGTATGGACCTAACAGAAGCAGAAAATACTAAGAGGAGGTGGCAATAATACACAAAAGAAAGATACAAAAAAGATCTTCATGACCCAGATAACCACAATGGTGTGATCACTCACCTAGAGCCAGACATACTAGAATGCAAAGTCAAGTGGGCCTTAGGAAGCATCACTATGGACAAAGCTAGTGGAGGTGATGGAATTCCTGTTGAGCTATTTCAAATCCTGAAAGATGATGCTGTGAAAGTGCTGTACTCAATATGCTAGCAAATCTGGAAAACTCAGCAGTGGCCACAGGACTGGAAAAGGTCAGTTTTCATTTCAATCCCAAAGAAAGGCAATGCCAAAGAATGTTCAGCTACCACACAATTGCACTCATCTCACACGCTAGTAAAGTAATGCCCAAAATTCTCCAAGCCAGGCTCCAACACTACATAAACTGTGAATTTCCAGATGTTCAAGCTGGATTTAGAAAAGGTTGAGGAACCAGAGATCAAATTACCAACATCGTTGGATCATCAAAAAAGCAAGAGAATACCAGAAAAACATCTACTTCTGCTTTATTGATTACGCCTTGACTGTGTAGATCACAACAAACTGTGATCACAAAATTCTTCAAGAGATGGGAATACCAGACCACCTAACCTGCCTCTTGAGAAATACTGGACATGGAACAACAAACTGGTTCCAAATTGGGAAAGGAGTACATCAAGGCTGTATATTGTCACCCTGCTTATTTAATTTATATGCAGAGTACATCAAGCAAAATGATAGGCTGGATGAAGCACAAGCTGGAATCAAGATTGCAGGAGAAATATCAATAATCTCAGATACACAGATGACACTATCCTGATGGCAGAAAGTGAAGAAGAACTAGAGAGCCTCTTGATCAAAGTAAAAAAGGAGAGTGAAAAAGCTGGTTTAAAAATTAACATTCAAAAAATGAAGATCATGGCATCTGGTCCCATCATTTCATGGAATATAGATGGGGAAACAATGGAAACAGTGACAGACTTTATTTTCTTGATCTCCAAAATCACTGCAGATGGTGACTACAGCCATGAAACTAAAAGACACTTGCTCCTTGGAAGAAAATCTATGACAGACCTAGACAGCATATTAAAAAGTAGAGACATTACTTTGCTGACAAAGGTCCATCCAGTCAAAGCTATGGCTTTTCCAGTAGTCATGTATGGATGTGAGAGTTGGACTATAAAGAAAGCTGAGCGCTGAAGAATGGATGTTTTTAAACTGTGGTGTTGGACAAAACTCTTGAGAGTTCCTTGGACTGCAAGGAGATCAAATCAGTCCATCCTAAAGGTAATCAGTCCTGAATATTCACTGGAAGGACTGATGCTAAAGCTGAAACTCCAATACTTTGGCCAGCTGATGTGAAGAACTGACTCCTTGGAAAAGACCCTGATGCTGGGAAAGATTGAAGGCAGAGGAGAAGGGGACAACAGAGGGTGAGCTAGTTGGATGGCATCACCGACTTGATGGACATGAGTTTGAGCAAGCTCCAGGAGTTGGTGATGGACAGGGGGCCTGGCATGCTGCAGGCTATTGGGTCTCAAAGAGTCGGACACGACTGAGTGACTGAACTGAATTGAGCTCAGCAGCAGGAGGACAAGCATCAGATTTTTTTCCCTTTTCTATACAAAATTGAAAGGAGGTTTCTTTTAAAATTCTGCATTGCCATAACAACACCTGATTACACCTAAACTTAACTTTTCTCAAACCTTGAGCTAGCCTATGCATTTTACTTATGGAAATGTTTTCCTTAAGCTATGTTAATGAACTACGTATCTACCTTAGACTCTCTTTCTTCAAGTTGGTTCTGTCTAAGACTCAGAACCGACTTGACAAATCAGTATGTTTCACTCAACAAACCAGTATGTTTTACTCATGTAAATGTTCTCTTAAGCTGTATTAATGAGACTATGTATTTGCTTGGAAATCTGCGTTTCTTCAAGACTCATGTCAATCGTTTTATCACCCAAGATGATTCACCTTGTGCCAATGTTATCTCAAAATGCATGTTGTGTGTGAGGGGCCTGGTGCCACTCTCTGAGTTATGAGACATTTCCTTTCTCTAATTAGCAGCCTGCTAGGGAGAAGGCAATGGCACCCCACTCCAGTACCCTTGCCTGGAAAATCCCATGGACAGAGGAGTCTGGTAGGCTGCAGTCCATGGGGTCGCTAAGAGTCGGACACGACTGAGCGACTTCACTTTCACTTTTCATTTTCATGCATTGGAGGAGGAAATGGCAACCCACTCCAGTGTTCTTGCCTGGAGAATCCCAGGGACGGGGGAGCCTGGCGGGCTGCCATCTATGGGGTCGCACAGAGTCGGACACGACTGAATCGACTTAGCAGCAGCAGCAGCAGTAGGTATATAGTTCCCTGCTAGAGACTAGCAGGGGGGCACTCATTCTGCCCCATTCTGATGTCTATGTCAGAAGCTTTCTCTATCTCTTTTATACTTTAATAAAACTTTATTACACAAAAGCTCCAAGTGATCAAGCCTCGTCACTGGCCCTGGACTGAATTTCTTTCCTCCGGAGGCCAAGAATCCCAGCGTTTTTCATGGCTCCATAACAACTTTTCAGTAGGAGCACTTGCATGATGGGTCCATTACTTCTCATTGCATAAGGGTCCATTAGTTCTCTTTTCATCCAAGTAATTTAAATAGTACATCACCAGGATGGACCATACTTCAGAAAATGAATTTGGAAACAATGATGGTGGCCAAGGCGGAAAACCAGGTAATGGCGAGTGGTCCCAATCTCCATCTATGCCAAGAAAATGGATGCAACTTCGAGAAGCCTTCTTTAATGAGAGGGTTGAAGTCCAGAGTGTGGAAGAGTGTGATAAACTTTATGTTACCCAGTTCCCTGTTATCCTTTCATTTCTCAGCTTACCACTTCTGCAAAGTGAGTACCCGTAACTCTGGTCTTAGAGATAGGGTCACCTAGTGTGTTATTGTTGCTGTTTACTCACTAGGTTGTGTCCAACTTTTTTGTGACACCATGGACTGTAACCCACCAGGCTCCTCTGTCCATAGGATTCTCCAGGCATGAATACTGGAGCAAGTTGCCATTTTCTCCTCTGGGGCATCTTCCTGACCCAGGAATCAAACCTATGGCTCCTGCTGCATGTCCTGCATCACGGGTGGATTCTTCTACTGTTGAGCCACTGGGGAAGCCCCATCACCCAATGTAATTAAATTCAACCACTTGACTAGTAAAATTCATGACTGGTCCCATTAATACGGTGTCCTGAAATTGTCTTCTCATTCATATTTAAAGAGTCTTGGTATGATCCACCACAAATATTGCAAATATCTCCTAGTTTGACAAGTTCAAATATACATTTAGTGATTGATGTCTTGCCCTGGTTGTATTATAGTTGTGAAACATATCCCTGTTGACCTTGAAAATAAAACAGCCCAATTAATGTCACATTGTAAATGCTTCAATAAAAATTTTTTTTAAATAAAGACAAAAATAAAACAGCTAGTTATTTTACCAGAAAAATGAGTTTCTTTGAAAGTAGCAGAGAATTGCAATACAGGACAAGCATGCTATCGCAAAAACTATATGTAAGTCCAGAGAAACAAAGGAGAGGAACTGCTTTTTAGAGGGGAACTAAAACTGCTTTTTAGAGGGGAACTAAAACTGCTTTTTCGGAGAAGACAATGGCACCCCACTCCAGCACTCTTGCCTGGAAAATCCCATGGACGGAAGAGCCTGGTGGGCCACAGTCCATGGGGTCGCTAAGAGTCGGACACGACTGAGCGACTTCACATTCACTTTTCACTTTCATGCATTGGAGAAGGAAATGGCAACCCACTCCAGGGTTCTTGCCTGGAGAATCCCAGGGACAGGGGAGCCTGGTGGGCTGCCGTCTATGGGGTCGCACAGAGTTGGACACGACTGAAGCGACTAAGCAGCAGCAGCAGAAAACTGCTTTTTAGAGGGGAAAAGCAGTTGGGAAGGGTTATTGTAAACAAAGGATCCATTGGAGGAATCTGGGAGTTGAAAGTGTAGGGGCTTATCATTGGCTGACCTGCGACAATCTCTCATTGGCTGGGCTGTCACCAAGTAAGAAGAAAACCTTCCTCCCTCCCATTGGCTAATAAAGCAGTAGTCTTCCTGTTGAAAATGCAAAGTACCTCTCTTTCTGTTTGAGGTCTGCAAATGGCAGTGACTGGTAAGGCATGACAGCGCCACTTTCTGGCTTTCCCAACTCCATTTTAAATACCGTTTGCTTTATTCAGCTTCACGTCCTTGCAATGAGTATCTTTCAGTTTCCCGTTTCTTGTTATAAATTATTTAGAGTCAATGCAGTAAAATATTCAAACAATACCTAGATATGGCTGCATAGGTAGGCTGGCAGTCAACCCCTCTGGTAGTATTCAAAATATTTGCTTCATGTGATACTCAAAAAATGTTTCTTTTGAAATAATACAGCCTTGTAAATCAACCATACTTCAATAAAATTTTTTAAAATTACAGTTATTAAAATATGGAAAAAAGTTTATTTTGCATGGCAACTTAAAGAAGGTTTAGATCTATCTTTGTCAGCTGAGGTGAAGTGAAAAGTGTCTAAATATTAAAGTGAAATGCCTGAATCCAAGAGAAGTCCATGAAATTCTGAGCATTCCGTGTGCTCGAAGATCAGTCTGCAAGTGAGAGATTATTTGCATGAATAGATGCAAGAATGACCCATCTTTGTGTGTAGTCCACCCATGCTGGCTCTACACTTGGCCACGTAACTGACTTTGGCCAGTGGAATAGCAAGTTAACAGGATACAAACAGAGATTTGGAAAATGCTCACGTATTGGGGCTTTCCCTCCCCTGATGCACTTGAAACCCTAAGATCACCATGTAAATGAGCCCAAGTTAACCTGCTAGAGAATGAGAGGCCATGTGGAAGAGAACCAAGGTTGTCTAGCCAATAATTCTTCACCCTGATTGCCAACCTGCCAGATGTAGGAGTGGGCTGTTTGATTTTCCAGCAAACAGCTGACCCACCAACTGACCAAAAATGCATGAAAGAACCAGCCAAGACCAGCCAGGTAGACTAGACCAGAAGAAATCACTTGCCAACCCACAAAATCATGTACAGAATAATACAGTTGTTATTTTAAGCAAATGAAATTTGGGGACTGTTTGCTGCACAGCCAAGTCTAACTGATACACTTCACAAAGTGGACTGGAAGGAGTTCTTTCCACACATGTTGCCAGGCATCATACCATGTGACTCCACCTCCCATCCTTTAGGATTGGACCATGGTTTGGTCTGTGGGTGTCAATAACCTATGATGTATCCCAAGCAGAGAAGTCTATCTTAGAGCAGTTCTCTCTATTGGATGTTGATTGATCAATCTATCCAAGTTGTGTCTCTCTTGGAGAGTTTGAATCCAAAGCCCGCTAGAGAGGGATCCAGGCAGACAATGCAGTGTCCCATAAATCAAGGAACAAATTGAAAAAGAACAAAAGCAGAGATCATCAGACAGGAGAATCTGCTGATGACCTCATCCCTCCTTGGTCAAGCAGTAGCCTGTCACACATCACAGGATTCCAGTTCTTTCCTTCGCCAACCAAGGGAGCAAATGTTCCATCTAGGGAACAGTTCAGTAGGGTATGGCCAACCTCTCAAGCTTTAATAAACACGAGACTGTTCAGTTTGAATGATTGTGGAAGAATCTGCTCTCCATCCTACCATCCTTTTAGATGCTGCTCTGTGTACTTGGAGTTGTCCTGTATGGATCATATAATCAGGCTCTTCTTGTGCTCTCTCTTCCAGTTGGGTTTGGAAGAGAAAGAAACAGACAAATGTCAGTGGAAACCACTTGAAAAACTCCAACAAAGGGTCATATAGTCAAAGCTATGGTTTTTCCAGTAGTCATGTACAGATATGAGAGTTGGACCCTAAAGAAGGCTAGGTACCAAAGAATTGATGCTTTCTAATTGCAGTGCTGGAAAAGACTCTTGAAGTCCCTGGGACAGCAAGATCAAACTAGTCAATCCTAAAGGAAATCAACTCTGAATATTCATTGGAAGGACTGATGCTGAAGCTGAAGCTCCAATCCTTTGGCCACCTGATGTGAAGAGTCAACTCATTGGAAAAGACCCTGATGTTGGGAAAGATTGAAGGCAGGAGGAGGAGGGGGTGACAGAGGATGAGATGGTTAGATGGCATCACTGACTCGATGGACATGAGTTTGAGCAAACTCCATGAGATAGTGAAGGATAGGGAAGCTTGGTGTGCTACAGTCCATGGGGTCGCAAAGAGTCAGACACGACTGAGCGACTGAACAACAACAAAGCCACCTGAAGGAGGGAAGAAGGATTTAAAAAAGAGAGTTGAGGATATTTATTTTCCCAACTCCTTCTTCCTGGCAGGGACTGCACATCTGGACAGTGGTTGGATTCTTCTGTCACAGGCTAAAACCCTTTCCAGTTTGCTATACTTGCTCCATCCAGATGCTCCCTTAAGCCAAGAAGTTATAAGAACCCCACCTCCCTCACTGCTATTATACTTCCAGGGTGCCCCACTCTCCTTTGTTTCTTTTAAACCTGTTGTGGTATTGTGGGCTTTTAAAAATCATTTAATTCTTTTCTCTTTTTGGCTGCACTTGATCCTTGTTGCTATGCACAAGCTTTCTCTAGTTGCAGTGTGCAGGCTTCTCATTGACGTGGCTTCTCTTATTGCAGAGCACAGGCTCTAGAGCACAGGCTCAGTAGTTGTGGTACACGGGGTTAATTGCCCCATGGCATGTGAAATCTTCCCGGACCAGGGATAAAACTCGTGTCCCCTGCATTGGCAGGAGGATTCTTAACCACTGGATCACCAGGGAAGTCTGATATTGTGTTTTAAAATAAGAAATATGTATTTGGTCTTCATCCTATTTCTGGCATAGAGATTCTAAAAACCTTGGAACTTCCTGAGTGATGAGAGCAATGGGAACATCTTTTATTACAATATCTTGTCTTTGATTCCTGAAACCACTTTACAGCCATAGAGGTGAATATATTGTTGTTGTTCAGTCACTCAGTCGTGTCTGACTCTTTGTGACCCCATGGACTGTAGCACACCAAGCTTCCCTATCCTTCACTATCTCCTGGAGTTTACTCAAACTCATGTCCATCGAGTCAGTGATGCCATACAACCATCTCATCCTCTGTCACCCCCTCCTCCTCCTGCCTTCAATCTTTCCCAGCATCAGGGTCTTTTCCAATGAGTTGACTCTTCACATCAGGTGGCCAAAGGATTGGAGCTTCAGCTTGAGCATCAGTCTTTCCAATGATTATTCAGGGTTGGTTTACTTTAGGATTGACTGCTTTGATCTCCTTGCTGTTCAAGGGGCTCTCAAGAGTCTTCTTCTACACCACAGGTCAAATGCATCAATTCTTCAGGGCTCAGCTTTCTTTATGGTCCAACTCTCACAACCATACATGACTGCTGGAAAAACCATAGCTTTGACTAGATGGACTTTGTTGGCAAAGTAATGTCTCTGCTTTTTAATATGCTGTCTAGAGGTGAATATGAATTATTCATAACAAGCCCCTTTCTACCACAACTGTGTTTATGTTAATGAGGTGACTTTGGGAAAGTACCTAATGGTTGGGGCTGGTTGCCAGTGGAACCAACCACATAATGAAAGGTAGGAACTTTCAGTCCCATCCTCCTGATTTCCAGGGAGGGGAAAGGGGCTCGAGGTCAAATCAGTCACCAATGGCAATAATCTAATCAGTCATTCCTACGTAATGCCCTATGCTCATGCTCAGTAGCAATAATCTAATCAGTCATTCCTACGTAATGCCCTATGCTCATGCTCAGTCGTGTCTGACTCTTTGCCACTCCATTGGGCTGTGGTTCAACAGGCTCCTCTGTCCTTGGAATTTCCCAGGCAACAATACTGGAGTGGGTTGCCATTTCCTCCTCCAGGAGATCTTCATGACCCAGGGATTGAACCCACGTCTCCTGTGTCTCCTGCATTGCAGGCAGGTTCTTTACCTGCTGAGCCATCAGGGAATCCTGTGTAATGAGCTCTATAAAAACTCAAAAGCTTGGGATTCAGAGAGCTTCTGGGTTAGAGAACACACAGAGATTTGGGAAGAGGGAACAGAAATAATGTGTGCTTTCCTAGTACCTTGTCCTATACATCTCTTCCATTTGACAAATCTTGAGTTATACCTTTGATAATAAACCAGTAATCTAGTAAGTAAAATGTTTTCTGAATTTTGTGAGCCATTCTAGCAAACTCATGGAACTCATGGAGGGGGTCATGGGAATCTCTGATCTATAATCTGTTGGACAGAAGCACAGGTGACAACCTGGACTTGTGTTGGCATCTGAAATTGGGAGTTGCAGGGAGGGGGTGCAGTCTTGTGGAACCAAGTCCTGAACTTATAATGCTACCTCTGGCTAGAGAGTATCACTGTTGAGTTGAATTGTTGGACTTTCAGCTGGTGTCAGAGAATGGTTTTGTGAAAACCACACACATCGGTACTAGGTTCAGAACTGCTTTTATCTGCCCACACTATTAAGTCTCTTCATTAAGTCTCTGTTTAATTCACTTGATTGGTCCAGCTGCTTCTCACCAAGTCACTAACTAATACACACCCTGGCACTCTAGCATATCTACCATTCTACCAAGAAGCTAAACTTCTCTCTCTTTTTTTTTTTTCAAGATAGTCTTTTAAAAATCTTATGTATTTATTTTGGGCTGTGCTGGGTCTGTGCTGCTGACTTTCTCTAGTTGTAGAGAAAGTAGGGGCTATTCTCCAGTTGCAGTACCTAGGCTTCTCATCGTGGGGGCTTCTTTTGTTGTGGAGTATGGGCTCTGGAACCTGGGCTCAGTAGTTGTGGCACATGGGCTTAGTTGTCCCATGCCATGTGGGATCTTAGTTCCTGGACCAGGGATCCAACCTGAGTCCCCCTGCATGGGCAGGCAGATTCTTAGCCACTGGACTACCAGGGAAGTCCTGAAGCTAAACCTTTCTTAGCCACTGTCATGGAAGAGGAAGATATATTCCAAGAAAAGAAGGAAACATTCTCCTTTGACCAACACATGAACTTAAAGCACAAAACATAAATGCTACTTCCTCTATTGCCCATCATCTACAAACAAGTGTTTCTCACCGAACAACACACACTTTGAAATGGTGGGTTTTGGTGTGGGAATTGGTTGAAAATATGATGAAGGTGTCTCATCCTGCAAGACACAAGAATAAAGTAAAGCCCAGTGTCTCTGCCCTATTAGAATGGCAGCTTAGATTTGATGCCAAATGGTCCTGGTTAGTGACTTATACACATATTTTTTTTTTGCCTGGCTCACTGGGCATGAACTGAACCTTGATTGTAGAGTATACCATCACTTCTGTTTCAAACAAACTCTTTGTACCAAGTGGGCTTGGAACCTCTTAGTTCTTCAGTCACAAAATCATGTCTGACTCTTTGCGACCCCATGGACTGCATCACACCAGGCTCCACTGTCTTCCACTGTCTCCCAGAGTTTGCACAAGTTCATGTTGGCTATCCAACCATCGCATCCTCCATCACCCTCTTCTCCTCCCGCCTTCAATCTTTCCCAGCATCAGGGTCTTTTCCAATGAGTTGGCTCTTCCCATCAGGTGGCCAAAGTATTAGAGCTTCAGCTTCAGCATCAGCCCTTCCAATGAATAGTCAGGGTTGATCCCTTTAGGATTGACTGGTTTGTTTTCCTTGCTGTCCAAGGGACTGTCAAAAGTCTTCTCCAACCCCACAGTTCAAAAGCACAAATTCTTCAGTGCTTAGCCTTCTTGATGGTCCAACTCTCACATCTATGCATGACTACTGGAAAAACCATAGCTGTGACTATATGGTCCTTTGTCGGCAAAGTGATGTCTTTGCTTTTTAATATGCTTTCTAAGTTTGTCATTGCTTTCCTTTCAAGGAACCAGCACCTTTTAATTTTAAGCTTGGAACAGAAGATGGTTAAAATCATGGCACCATGTGGTTGCACACTTTGACTCTTTGATGAGACACTGAATTATATACACTATAAAATGGGTTAAATGGTAAATTTTACATTATGTGACTTTGATCTCTTAAAAAATTAAGACTAAATTAATTTCTGGCCCCACACAGATTTAAACAGGGAATCTGGTTGACCTGTTTGGATTTTGGCAAAATTATATCCTTTATCCATGAATTTTGATGGGTGTTATTTTTCATAAATTCTGAAAACATTGGCTTTTGTTTTCTGTGGTATTTGTGTAGTTATTTGGGATTCCCTTGTAGCTCAGCTGGTAAAGAATTCGCCTGCAATGCAGGGGACCCAAGTTTGATTCCTGGGTCATGAAGATCCACTGAAGAAGGAATAGGCAACCCACTCCAGTATTCTTGGGCTTCCCAGGTGTCTCAGCTGGTAAAGAATCCACCTGCAATACGGAGACCTGGGTTTGATCCCTGGGTTGGGAAGATCCCCTGGAGAAGGGAAAGGCTACCCACTCCGGTATTCTGCCCTGGAGAATTCCATGGACTGTATAGTCCATGTGGTTGCAAAGAGTCGGACATGACTGAGCAACTTTCACTTTCTTTGTGTAGTTATTACAACATGCAAAATGCTGGTGGGGAGAACAAATTATTGTAGTTTGTGCCCTTAAAAATGTGAATATTAATTCCAAAAATTGCATAACTGAAGCCTTCTACATCTTTTTGACTGCACCTCATGGCTTGCGGGATCTTAATTCCCGCTCCATGGATTAAACCCAGGCCCACAGCAGTGGAAGTGCTGAGTCCTAACTTCTGCACCACCAGGCAATTCCTTTCTACATTTTCTTTTTAAAGACATTTAGAAATTGCATGTCAAGCTACTGAGAAAATATCAGAACAGACAAGGAGTAAGAAATTGTAATTGAAAAGACTCGGTATACCAGATCATGGAGCTCTGATGTCCATTCAAGGGACAGAAACCCTTGCACGGTGATCTGTAGGGAAGGAGCTAAGAAAACAAATACCCTGACCTCACTCTCCTCCATTTTTATGATATTCTGTTGGTGTTTCCCATTGGCCAAAACCAACTGAAAACCAGAGGCCAAGAAAGTCCACAGTTATACTCCAGATGTGTTGTCATTCCAGGCAGAGCACTCAATGGTTTTGGAGGGTCAACAGACAACATCCAGCCCACTTAGATATTCATTCACATATTTATTGGGTCTCCTTCGCCATTAGAAAGTATGTTCTATGGAAAAAAAGGCAATGTACTTCTTGCTCATTATCATATCTAGAGAATAGATACTTAGTAAATATTTACAAAATGAATAAATGACACTGCAAATTTCTAAAATCTTAATTTTTTTTTGGCCACACTGCACTGCATGGGTGAGATCTTAGTTCCCCTACCAGGGATCCAACCTCATTCCCTGCAATGGAAGCTTGGAGTCATAATCACTAGAACACCAGGGAAGTTTCCTATTTGTTTTTTTAAAACTTAACTATATATGTCCATTGACCTAGAAGAGTGGATAAAGAAGTTGTGGTACATATATACAACGGAATGTCACTCAACCATAAAAAAGGAATGCATTTCAGTCCGTTTTAATGAGGTGGATGAACCTAAAGACTATTATACAGAGTGAAGTAGATCAGGAAATGAAAAACAAATAGCATATATTAATGTATATATATGGAATCTGGAAGAAAGTACTGATGAACCCATTTACAAAGAAGTGGAAATGCAGACATAGAGGACGGACTTATGGACACAGCAGAGGAATGAGATGTCAGGAGAAACTGAGAAAGTAGCATTGACATATATACACTCTCACGTGTAACATAGATCACTAGTGGGAAGCTGCTGTGTAACACAGGGAGCCCAGCCTTGCACTCTGTGATGACCTAGAGGGGCGGAAATGCGGGTGGGGCGCTCAAGAGGGAGGGAATATATATATATAAAATTATGACTGATTTTCATTGATGTAAGGCAGAGACCACACAACACTGTTAAACAATTATCCTCCAACTAAAACAATAAAATATAGTTGATTTACAGTGTTTGCTTAGTTTCAGAGGGCTTGCCTGGTGGCTGAGATGGTTAAGAATCTGCCTGCAATGCAGGAGACCCAGATTTGATCCCTGGATGGGAAGATCCCCTGGAGGAGGGCATGCCAGCCCACTCCAGTATTCTTGCCTGGAGAATCCCCATGGACAGAGGAGCCTGGTGGGCTACAATCCGTAGGGTTGCAAAGAGTCAGACACAGCTGAAGTGACTTAGCACACATGCACATTAGTTTCAGATACACAGCAAAGTATGAAATTTTTAAACATCTCCAAGCCTCCTGTGTTTTCCCAGATACCTAAAAGATTTTCTTGCCTTTTTTCCCGTCATATGGACTGAACCAGAAATGGAATTTCCATACTCCTGTATAATGATTAAGATACACCCTTCTAAAGCTTCCAGAACACCTACCCGAGTGAGCTGATAGATATGGAGGTTTGGAGAAGCTGCCACTGAAAGGACAAGAGAGAAGTCAGAAGGGTGGAGAGTATCAGTGTGCCTAAAAGGCCTCGGACACAACTGAACGGAACTGAAAAGACCTATGTGGTTACGTGGAGGCCCCTTAAGTTAAGGATAGGCTGGGAGATGGTGCTGCGGTGTTCATGAGTGTAGTAACTCTGTGCCTAAGTGCAGCAGCTCTGGAGCCCAGGAGACAATGGCAGCCCCCACAATGGGTACAGAACTGCTTCTTACAGCCCAGGTCAAGCTGCATCTCAGCGTTCTGTAGACTTGACCAGGCCTTGGGTTGAGATTGCTGTGCTGAGCAGGGAAAGATACCCTGGAGAGGCGTATGAAGGACTTTCAATATCAAAGCAGAGAAAAGAGTGAGAGAAACACGGCCTGCTCCTGCTGCTAAGTTGAGTCAGTCATGTCCGTCTCTGTGCGACCCCATAGACAGCAGCCCACCATGCTCCTCTGCCCCTGGGATTCTCCAGGCAAGAATACTGGAGTGGGTTGCCATTGCCTTCTCTGGAAACATGCCCTGAGCAGATATCAAATAATACTTCAGCAACACCCACAAACTCCTGAGGAGGATTTTTTTTCTGAGAACTAAGAAAGAGGAAGGAAGACAATCTGAGATCCTGTGGTTCAAACCTAGATATGGAAACTGAGCCAACCCATATTTGTAAGTAAGGCAGGTGAAGCTCGAGAGTTTCAAATTACATGAAAACTGGGTTATTTTTTTATCATGTTGGGCATGATTCGTGAAGTAAGGTTTCAGAAGATGGAATATTGATTATAAAGAAATGAGATGCATGTGTGCTAAGTCACTTCAGTCGTGTGCAACTCTTTGTGACCTTGTGGACTGTAGCTCGCCAGGCTCTTCTGTCCATGGGATTCTCCAGGCAAGAATACGGGAGTGGGTTTCCGTTCCCTCCTCCAGGAGATCTTCCCGACCCAGGGATGGAACTCACGTCTCTTATGTCTCCTGCATTGGCAGGTAGTTTCTTTACCACTAGCGCCACCTGGGGGTAAAAATTACAAATAGCAGTGGATGCCGTACCTTACAGAACTGCAAAAGAGAAGACGTGCTCCCTCCCAAGAAAAGCATTAGAAATGTCTCCTTCTGCTGCTTTTCCTATTTTTTTAAAAAGATGAAAACACTTTATCAAAAATGTATTTGGAAGTATAACAGCCCTGCAGTCTAAACACATATTTAATATCTTGTAGCAACCTTTAAGGGAGAAGGCAATGGCACCCCACTCCTGTACTCTTGCCTGGAAAATCCCATGGATGGAGGAGCCTGGTAGGCTGCAGTCCATGGGATCGCTAAGAGTCGGACACGACTGAGCGACTGAGCGACTTCACTTTCACTTTTCACTTTCATGCATTGGAGAAGGAAATGGCAACCCACTCCAGTGTTCTTGCCTGGAGAATCCCAGGGACGGGGAGGGCTGCCATCTATGGGGTCGCACAGAGTCGGACACGACTGAAGCGACTTAGCAGCAGCAGCAGTAGCAGCAGCAGCAACCTTTAAAGTGGTAGTTGCTCAGTCGTATCTGAATCTGCGTGTCCAACTCTTTGAGTCCCTGTGGACTATAGCCCGCCAGGCTCCTCTGTCCATGGAATTCTCCAGGCAAGAATACTGGAGTGGGTATCCATTCCCTTCTCCAGGGGATCTTCCCAACCCAGGAATCAAACCTAGGTCTCCTGCATTGGCAGGTGGATTCTTTACTGTCTGAGTCAAGTATAATCAAAGCTATGGTTTTTCCAGTAGTCATGGATGGATGTGGCTCAGACTGTAAAGCGTCTATTTGCAATGCAGGAGACCCGGGTTTGATCCCTGGGTTGGAAAGATCCCCTGGAGAAGGAAATGGCAGCCCACTCCAGTATTCTTGCCTGAAAAATCCCATGGACAGCGGAGCCTGGTAGGTTACCGTCCATGGGGTCTCAAAGAGTTGGACACGACTGAGCGACTTCACTTTCACTTTCACTATGGATGGATGTGAGAGTTGGACCATAAAGAAGGTTGAGCGCCAAAGAATTGATGCTTTTGAACTATGGCTCTGGAAAAGACTCTTGAGAGCCCCTTGTACACAAGGAAATCAATCCAGTCAATCCTAAGGGAAATCAACATTGAATATTCATTGGAAGGACTGGTGCTGAAGCTACAGCTCCAAGACTTTGGCCAGCCATCTCATTGGGAAGGACCCTGACGCTGGGGAAAATAGAGGGTAGGAGGAGAAGGAGGCGATGGAGGATGAGATGGCCAGACAGCATCATCGACTCAATGAACGAGAGTTTGAGCAAACTCTGGGAAACGGTGGAGGACAGGGAAGCCTAGAGTGCTGCAGTCCACGGGGTCACAGAGGCAGACATGACTGAGTGACTGAACAACAGCAAAATAACCTACAATGGAAGATAATCTGAAAAAGAATATATATACATATGAATTAATTTGATGTATACCTGAAATTAACACATTTTAAAAACTTTTAATTTTGTATTGGGATATAGCCAGTTAACAACGTTCTGATAGTTTTAGGTGAATAGTGAAGGGACTCAGCCATACATATACAAGCATACATTCTCCCCCAAATTGTCCTCCCACCTAGGTGGCCACATAACATTGGGCAGAGTTTCATGTAACACATTTTAAATGAACTATACTTCAATTAAAAAAAAAAGTTGCATTCTAGTCTCAATAAAGCCAAATGGAAAATGATACTGATGAACCTGTTTGCAGGGCAGAAATGAAGACGCCCTCGTAGAGAACAGGCTTGCGGGCACAGGGCGGGAAGGAGAGGGTGAGATGAATTGAGAGAGGAGCACTGACATATATACACTGCCATGTGTAAAATAGATAGCTAGGAAGAAGCTACTGTAGCACAGGGAGCTCAGCTCAGAGCTCTGTGATGATCTAGAAGGGTGGGATGGGGGGAGGTGGGAGGGTGGCTCAAGAGGGAGGCGATATACATTGAGCTGATTCACAATGTTGTACAGCAGAAATCAACACAACATTGTAAAGAAGTTATACTCCAATTAAAAATAAATGTACAAGATCATTTAAAAAAGTCAAATGGTATGGTAAACAATCTCTAAGATCTTTTAGAAAGGGAAAGGTTTTATCAGAATGTCTGAGAAGTTTGGAACATCATTTGAAATAAACATCTTTTTAGTGCCATTCAGAATCTCATTAGAATGAGCTCTAAACACATATCTAAATGCTCATACAAGTTCTTCTGTTTACTGGTCATGAGGATGAGCAGAATCATTATTATTGTTGGTGTGTCTCCCTGACCCCCTTTTTGGGTCAGTTGTCTGCCCCCTTCTGAAAATGGTCAGTCGTGTCCGACTCTTTGAGATCCCATGGACAGTAGCCTGCCAGGCTCCTCTGTCCGTGGATTCTCCAGGCAAGGATACTGGAGTGGGTTGCCAGTCCCTTCTCTAGGGGATTTCCCAACCAGGGATCAAACCCGTGTCTTCAGCATTGCAGGCATTCCCGTTCTAGCTATAGGATTCGTTACCGTCTGAGCCACCAGCCCTGCAATGCTCTGTTGGAAACTGGTCTCCATGAAGCAGGAGCTGCTAAACATCTTCCCATCACAATAGGGGCAGCACACAGCCAGTAATTGACTGACAGAGATTTTTTTTTTTTAATGGCTGGTTGCCTTGTGTCAAAATGGGATGAGGCTGAGATATAATTCATGGATCAGGCTAAAAGTAAGTTCCAGTCGAGACTGTAAACGTGCCTGGCTCCTTCTATTCCTCATCCTGTTTCCTTCACTTTTTCTCTCTTTTCAGAGCATTCTGTCGATAAATCATGAGCACCAAAATCACCCCTCCCACGTTCTGCTTTTAGGGAACCTGACTTAAGTCACCTGTTGTTATTTTAGAAATAGTAGTGTTCAGTGGAAAACAGTGTGGAGCTTCCTTAAAAAAAAAAAAAAAAAAAGCTAGAAACAGAGTGATTGTATGATCCAGCAATCCTACTCCCAGACATATATCTGGGAAAGATGAAAAGTCTAATTTGAAAATGTACATGTACCCTAATGTTCATAGCAGCGCTATTTACAAAATAGCCAAGACATGGAAACAATCTAAATGTCCATGGACAGAGAAATGGATAAAGAAGATGTGGTAAGTATACACAATGCATTAAAATGAATGAAATAATGCCATTTGCAGCAACACAGATGGACCTAGAAATTGCAATACTAAATGAAGTAAGTCAGACAGAGAAGGAGAAATATCATATGACATCCCTTATATATGGAATCTAAAAAGAAATGATACAAATGAACTTACGTTCCAAACAGAAAGGGACTCACAGACCTAGAGAATGAACTTATGGTTACCAGGGGGAAGTATGTGATGGACATGTACACACTGCTATATTTAAAATGGATAACCAACAGGGACCTACTGTATAGCACAGAGGACTCTGCTCAGTGTTATGTGGCAGCCTGGACGGGAGGGGAGTTTGGGGGAGAATGGATACATGTATGTGTGTGGCTGAGTCCCTTTGCTGTCCACCTGAAACTATCACAGCATTGTTTGTTAACCGGCTATACCAGAGTACCAGGGGAAAAAGAGTTTAAAAAAGAGCTGGAGGGTTCTTGGTTGAAAAGCAAGCCAGCCAGTCAGAAAACAAATCATTTATTGAGGGCTACTCTGTGTGTGAAGCATGTGATAGAAGCTGGAGAGGCACGCTTAAAGCCACACATCAAAGGACTTAGGACAAATCAAAGTGGTAGCCAGAAGTTCTTGGTCCTGCCATCGCACTGCGATCTGTTATCTCCACAAAACTCTGAAAAGTCAGAGTTGCAGAACACGGAAGATATAAAACGGTAAGCTGGAACAGAAGCTCTTCTTTTCTCACCAGGACAGGAAGCCATGGGAAGACCACCACACCCAATCATCCATAATCCAAATTGCCCAGAGAGTTCTAGGGCTGGCGAGATAGTGCATTTCCACATTAAGCTGAGAAGAGATTTCAGAGAAGGCTTCTGCAGGCACCTGCTTTCCTGAGATGTTGTTCCATTGTGTATTTGAGAAGGGACTTCAACCCTGTGAGAGAAATCAGGATCAGAATCAATGGCAGGATTAGTACAATTTGAACTCAGGGATCATATGTATGTGGGCACAGGTCTTACAAATACAGGCAGAGATAAATATGGCAACAAAAACTAGAAGGATAAACATTAAAATGTTAGCAATGATTACCTCCAGGCACTGTTGACAAACTCAAAAGCTATTCTCAGAGCCTCTTGACTATTGATATTCCTATTCTAGAAGCTAGAAAGCAGAATACTTGTTTTGTCAAATTCCTCTGTAACTCTGAGTGTTCATGTGATACAGTTCTGACCAATTAGGTGAAAGGGAAATTCACTAAGGGGCTTCTGGAAAAGCTTTTGTTTCTTGTTAAAGAGAGAGGGTTGAAAGGTGAGTTTGCCACTCTGTCCCATCATTCTTCTTCCTGCCTTGAACATGGTCATGATGACTGGAGCTATGGCAGCCACCTTGCAACCATGAAAATAATTGATGAAAAGTCAGCATGTTATTGGTGGGATGGAAAACTAGGAAGAGCTTAGATCCTTAGCAACCTTACTAAGCAACAGAACCAATACCAGCAACGCCTAACTCTGAGCTTCTATTCTTGCAATAAAAAGAATTTCCTATTTATTTAAGCCACTGGATCTTAGTTACTTGTTCCTGGACTACATCAGAGGGGGAAAATTAATAAGACATTCTGGTAGAAGATGGAAGACCACAAAAGATAAATGCAATAAATAAGGAAATTTTAGAAAGTAGATTGTTAGAAAGTAGAAAGTCCTGAAAAGAAAATCAAGATAAGGGGGTGGGAGAAGCATGAACACCTGGATGGGTGAATAGGAAGCTGCACAAAATAGAGTTATCAGAGGAAATTCTATTGAAAAGAAATGACTGGAACAAAGATTTGAAGGAAGTGAAGGAGTTGGCTATGTGGGTGACAGGACAAAAACATTCAAGGCATTCAAGAACATTCAGTTCAAGACTCCAAAGGAGGAAGTGAGCCTGGCATGTCTGAAGAATCTTGAGCAGGCCAGTGTGGGTGGAGCAAAGTGAAATGAGGGGTCTATTAATAGACAACAAGGACAGGAAGGAAAAGAGAGTCAGATCAGACAAGGCCGTGTGGGCCACAAGGAGGACTTTGGCTTTGACTCTGAATAAGGTGGGAGTCATGGAGTGTTGTCGGTAGAGAAGGGAAGATATCTGACTTGGGTGTTCACAAGCACCCTCCAGTTGCTGCAAGGAGAACAGACCAAAGATAAGGCAGGGGAAAGATTAGAGAGGCAGCAAGGCAGACCTCTTTTGAGTTTATTTCCATCATCCTGGATAGAGACAACAGGACTTGGACCACAGTAGAAGGAATGAAGGGAAAGAGAAGCAACCAGATTCGAGATCTATTTTGAGGAAGAGTCAACAGGATTTGCTGATGGAGCAGAGATGAGGGAAGGGGAGAGGAAAGGCGGGGTCAAGCAGAATCAACGTTAATTTCACAACTTCACTCTTGAACAATAGAAAAATAGAGGGCCCTCTGTGGAAATGAGAGGTGGGGGAATCTGCTGAGGTAACATATTCCAAATGAGATGCTCATGTGGGACAGGTTGCCTCTGAAACATCTATTGGATATCTAAGTAGGCATTTGGTAGGTGGTAGTTTATATGAGTATAGAATTCAGGAGACAAGGCTGGACTGCACGTTATTTAAATTTGGGGAGTTGTTGCTAATAGACGATGGTATAGCTGTGAGACTGAATGAGATCCATTGTGCAGAAGACAACGTGCGCTTCAGTAGAAAATGGTGTGCTGTCAGGGGATACCTTCTCTGGGTTATCTGGCCCTGATCTGTAGCGGAACTACTTTACAATTTTGTCCTTTTGAAGCAACTGACAGTGATGGGAAATAATTTCATGGAAAAAATAGTTTTGTCTCTACTTGTGCATTCATGTTGATATTACTGAGATTATACATGTATTATAATTAATACATTAGTACACAAATAAACACATTTATGAATTTTATGTGTTATGTAATATAAATGATTCTATATAACTTCTGAATATTTATATTATATGTACATTATATATATTAAATAATATGAATAATTATATATAATGTCTATATATTTAAAATTTTATATTTATATAGTACATAATTTGAAATGCATATATTATGCAATATGAATAATTACATATACAAAGTCTGTATATACAATTATATGTATAATTTATATATTACATATAAAATTTTTATATACTATATGTATTTATCAGAGAAGGAAATGGCAACCACTCCAGTACTCTTGCCTGGAAACGCTATATATTTGTACTTACATGTATATGTATACTTATATGTATATTTATACTTATATATATTTATATTTATTAATATATAGTTGGGCTTCCCTGGTGGCTCAGTGGTAAAGAATCCGCATGCCAGTGCAGGAGACATGGGTTCAATCCCTGGGTTGGAAAGATCCCCTGGAGCAGAAAATGGCAACCTACTCCAGTATTCCTACCTGGGAAATCCCATGGACAGAGGAGCCTGGCAGACTGTAGTCCATGGAGTCGCAAAGAGTGGGACATATCTTAGCAACTAAACAACAATAACAAATATAAAACTTATATATTATAATATGAATAATAAGATATAATTTTTTATTTACAATTATGTGTATGATTACATGATATATAATTATGTTATATTATATATACTACATTTATTTACCAATGAGGAAACCAGGCAGATGTTTTAACTGGTTCGAAAGACAACACAAAGAGCATGCTGCTGCTACTGCTGCTAAGTCACTTCAGTCGTGTCCGACTCTTTGCGACCCCATAGACAGCAGCCCACCAGGCTCCCCTGTCCCTGGGATTCTCCAGGCAAGAACACTGGAGTGGGTTGCCATTTCCTTCTCCAATGCATGAAAGTGAAAAGTGAAAGTGAAGTCACTCAGTCGTCTCTGACTCTTCACGAACCCATGGACTTCAGCCTACCAGGCTCCTCCACCCATGGGATTTTCCAGGCATGAGTACTGGAGTGAGTTGCCATTGCCTTCTCCATATAAATTAAAAAGTATAGTAATATTATGTATTATGTATACACTGTGAACACTGTATACATTATATGAGTGCTATGCATTATGTATACATTGTATACGTTCTATGTATGATGTAATACACAAACATGTCTGTTCTTTGCATTCTCTTGTGAGCCAGTTACAACATCTGCCCATTCCTTCAATGATTAATACACAGAATAAAATCCTTAATATATGCTTATTTCATATCCATGAGTCATGATTTTATCTTTTTTAGTTTGCACAGCTACTGAAATGCAGAGATGGGATTTAAACCCAGGCAGCCTAGCTCCCCAATCCCCACCTTTAAATACCACAGTTTATCAAATGAGTTAGTACACATGAACATCAAAGCTATGGTTTTTCCAGTAGTCATGTACAGATACAAGAGTTGGACCATAAAGAAGGCTGAGCACCAAAAAAACTGATGCTTTTGAACTGTGGTGGTGGTGGTTTAGTTGCTCAGTCGTATCTGACTCTTGCAACCCCATGGACTGCCACCAGGCTCCTCTGTCCATGGAGCCTTCGAGGCAAAAACACCGGAGTGGGTTGCCATTTCCTTCTCTGCCTTTGTTAAGAGTCCCTTGGACAGCAAGTAGATCAAACCAGTTAATCCTAAAGGAAACCAACCCTGACTATTCATTGGAAGGACTGATGCTGAAGCTGAAGCACCAGTACTTGGCCAGCTGATGGGAAGAGTCGACTCACCGGAAAAGACCCTGATGCTAGGAAAGATTGAGGGCAGGAGGAAAAGGGGACAATAGAAGATGAGATGGTTGGATGGTTACCACCAACTCAATGAACATGAGTTTGAGCAAACTCTGGGAGACAGTGAAAGACAGGAAAGTCTGGTGTGCTGCAGTCCATGGGGTCACAAAGAGTTGGACACAACTGAGCAATGAAACAACAAATGCTTAGCTTACAGCACATAACACTTGGTCTGACCAGAACATGCGGACAACACACAGTCTCACCGTTTTGGAAGTGGAGGGAACAGATGACAGTAAGATCCCTGAGGTCTGGGTCTCAGAGCTGGGTTTGGTCTTCCTGGTCGTGCATCTTCTGTATTCTTCCCGTACCTGAAGGTGGATACACACCATGGGGAGATGAACCATGCTTAGATACAGGGGGAGTGTGTGTGGCAGGGGCAAGCTCCCTGGAAGGAGCAGGGCTGGGAGGGCAGCAGGTACGCACCTGGCGGCTGAGCACACAATGAATGAGGAAGATGAAGGCCCCCTGCAAGCTGTTGATGATGGTGAACAGATAAGCCATGATATTGGCCATGGGTCCAATTTGGAAAATGCCTAACACCCAGGAGCACCCCAAGATGAAGATCTGGGCAAAGGCTTTGAAGGTCAGCAACCTGGAGGGGAAGATTTGCAGAGGATATAGTTCTGGCTGTCACCCTCATGGGCCACCACGCTCCCAGGTATAGTCTGAGGCTGCCACCACGTGACCCATCACCTGGGTGAGAATCAGTGTGGCACACAGGTTCCCAGCCTAGAGGTAGGGAAGTCAAATCCTACAGCCATTGAAAAGGCAATTGGCCTACAGGTACACATGGTCACAAAGATGTGTGGACACATGTATTGAATGCAATATTGTCTATGGTAATAAAAGGCTAGACATAAAGTAGCCAAGCCATGGAAGCAACCTAAATGGTCATCAGCAGATGGATGCATAAAGAAGATGTGGTATGTATAGACAATGGAATATTACATAGCCATAGAAAAGGATGAAATAATGTCATTTGTAGCAACATGGATGGACCTAGAGATGATCATACTAAGTGAAGTAAGTCAGACAGAGAAAGGCAAATTCCATACGATATCACTTATATGGGGAATTTGAAATATGGCACAAATGAAGCTATCTACAAAACAAACAGACTCACAGACACGGAGAACAGACTTGTGGTTACCAAGGAGGGGGTGTGGGGGAGGGGTGGAATGAGAGTCTGGAGTTGGTGTGTGTGTTCAGTCACTCAGTGGGGTCCGACTCTTTGTGATCCCATGGACTGTAGCCTGCCAGGCTCCTCTGTCTATGGAATTCTCCAAGCAAGAATATTGGAGTGCTCTTCTCTGGGGGATCTTCCCAACCCAGGGATCAAATTCAGGTCTTCCACATTGCAGGTGGATTCTTTATCATCTGAGCCACCAGATCATTTAAATAAACTGTGTTCCATCCTTACACTGAAACACTATATCTTAAAAAAAGGTATTGTCAACAGATTTTAGTATTGGAAACACTCGTTCCTCCTAGCAATGGTGCTAAGGCATGCTTCACATGCCTTTCTGATCTAGACACTGTGCTGTATTCCATTTGGAGTGCAGGACCAGGCTTACAAAAGGTACTCAGTGAATATTTGGGGAAAGAAGGAAAGGAGACTAGAAGATGAGGGGAAAGGAAGGCTGGACTGTACCTGGTATCTTTGAGTGTGGAGACTTCTGCATTGACACTAGAAAGCTTCTGCCTCAGGATACATAGTGTCCAAGTCAGGAGGATGGAATTGACCTACAGAGCCAAGCAGAAGGGATGGAAAGACTGGATATACAAATGGATGATGTCCAGACCATTTATGAAAAGAGAACGTTGACCTATAGTCTGCAGTAACCACTCCAGGAAGCCAAACAATAACTCCTTCAGCAACCCACCCCGGATGATCAGAACTTGACTGATAGTTGACAGCCTCCCTTATTTCTGCTCTGCTTCCAACTTAGGACCAAAAGGAAAAAGCCAGTATATAACCCTAACCGATCACCTAGGATGCCCTGCATTTAGTCAGCCTACCTTCAGAGTCCTTGTGTCCACAGCCTCTGAGCAGGGCATACCTGAAGCCTTCCCTTTTTTCCTCTATAAAACTTTCCCACTCATCTGCCTGTTTTTGAATCTCTGACAAAAGCAAGTGATTTGACAAATGAAAGTGGCTGACTCCCTTACCATGTGTGTTCATGCTCAGTCGCTCAGTCATGTCCAATTCTTTGCAACCCCATGGACTGTAGCCCGCCAGGCTTCTCTGTCCATAGGATTCTCCAGGCAAGAATACTGGAGTGGGTTGCCATGCCCTTCTCCAGGGGATCTTCCCGACCCAGGGATTGAACCTGCTTTTCTTACATCTCCTGCATTGGGAGGCGGGTTCTTTACCACGAAGCGCACCTGGGAAGCCCTGGGTCTCTTTGACCCTCCTCCAAAACACACCAGACCAAGCAATCAACTTACCACTATAATTGTGCACACTGGCCCCAGGAAGCTCCAGATGAACCCCGTTTCTGTATTCAGCCAGCAGCTATGTAGAAAAACAGGAGTCAGTCATTGTATCAAAGTCCTAACCCTAAAATGACTCACACCCTGCCAGATATGCTTATGGAAGAGTATTGGAGGATGAGGTTGAAGTGAAAATTTTCACAATGGACCAGGTCACATTTCAGTTTTCTTCTTTCAGACCTTCTTCCTTAGTGAACGTTCCTGAAATGTTCTCTTAACAGCCTGGGATAGAGATCATTTCTCAGTTCATAACCTTTGTATTCCCTCTCTCCAGAACTCTCCATGGTACACTTTGTCATTCAATTCTCAGCTCGAGTATCACCTCCTCTGAAAAGTCACACTGTGTCTGGTCCTTTCCTAGCAGAATTTGCTGCTTTTTTTTTTCATAACATCTATCAGTATCATAAATTATCTTGCTCAGTTGTTTGTTTAAACTGTCTATCTTTCCCTACTAGACTGAGCTACAGGAGAATTTGGACTTTGAATTTTTTGTTTATCTCTGAATACCCAGCACTCAGTCCAAAGCCTGGCATGGATGAGGCATTCTGTAATTATTTGTTAATAGAAGTGAAGTGAGAAATGGAGTGTTTACTGCCATATCAGTAAACAAGGATGTCATATCCATCAGCGATTCCAGCCCTCCAAAAGTGAATTTCTGAGCCTGGAGGGTGATCAGGAAAAACAATACCTGCTATCAGGCAGCCATAAACCACTCCCCTGGTGAGCACTGAGGACCTAGGGGTGGGGATGTGAAAAACCAGGATACTGGCCCCAGATAGCTGGGATGCAAATGAAAAGAATGATTTTAGTGAGTCCAGACTTTGTTGATAAAGGTCCATATAGTCAGTTATGGTTTTTCTAGTAGTCATGTATGGTACAAGAGTTGGACCATAAAGAAGGCTGAGCGCTGAAGAATTAATGCTTTTGTACTGTGGTACTGGAGAGCGAGAGTCCCTTGGACAGCAAGGAGATCAAACCAGTCAATCCTAAAGGAAATCAATCCTGAATATTCATTGGAAGGGCTGATGTTGAAGCTGAAGCTCCAATACTTTGGCTACCTGATAAGAAAAGCTGACTCATTGGAAAAGACCCTGATGCTGGGAAAGATTGAGGGCAGGAGGAGAAGGGGGCAACAGAGGAGGAGATGGTTGGATGGCGTCACTGACTCAATGGACATAAGTTTGAGTAAATTCCAGGTAATAGTGAGGGACAGGGAAACCTGGCGTGCTGCAGTCCATGGGGCCACAAAGAGCTGGACACGACTGAGCGACTGAACAACAACTGGAGCTACTATCTTCTCACACAGAACCTTTGATAAGCCTACCTCACTTTAAAATAGACCATGGCAGAGTATTTCTAAGCCATAAAAAGGGACGAATTTGGGTCAGTTGTAGTGAGGTGGATGTACCTAGAGCCTGTTATACAGAGCAAAGTAAGTCAGAAAGAGAAAAACCAATATCGTATATTAATGCATATACACGGAATCTAGAAAAATGGTACTGATGAAAGTATTTGCAGAGAAGGAATGAAGATGCAGATGTAGAGAACAGATTTGTGAACACAGTGGAGGAAGGAGAGGGTGGGACGAATTGAGAAAGTAGCATTGAGATACACACACTATCATGTGTGAAATAGATAGCTAGTGCACGCATGCCCAGTTGCTTCAGTCATGTCTGACTCTTTGCAACCCTATGGACTGTAGTCTGTCGGGCTCCTATCATCCATGGGGTTGTTAGTGAGAAGCCGCTGGGTAATACAGGGAGCCCAGTGTGGTGCTCTGTGACAACCTAGAGAGACTGGGGTGGTAGAGGGGAGGGAGGCTCACAAGGGAGGGACATATACATAATTATGATTGATTCACGTTGTTGTATGGCAGAAACCAACACAACATTGTAAAGCAATTTTCCTCCAATTAAAAACTTAATGAAAAAAGAGAGACCAACAAAAACATGTATAATGCTTTACACTGTGCCAGACACTGTCTAAATATTTTGCAGATACTAACTCATTTAATACCCACAATAACACTATAATATAGGCATTGTCATCAGCTTGCATATAATAGATGAGGAAATGAGAGCATCGAGTTTAAGTAACTTGCCCAAGGCAGCCTAGCTAGATAGTGGTGTAGCCAGGATCCAGACCCAAGCAAGTTGGCTCTAGAGTCCACAAACTGAAAACTTTGCAATCAAGTTTGCTGTTTACATTGCCACTACCCACCTATACTATAATGCAAACAATGGCTTCCAGATTTGTGCAGTGCACAACCTGGGCTACTGCCCCTGGCAGCCCATAAAGTAAGAGCTCAATAAATGGTAGCCATGACTACTGCTCCCGTTATTGTTCTTTTGTGTGTTCATTTAATTATCACCATGGAACAATTAATAATAACAATTTTCAGGGAAAGAGAAGAATGTCACTTACCGATTATACATCCCATAACCCTGTGGTTGTAAGCCAGCAGAAACAGCCACCACCAGCCCCGGGAGCCCATAGCCAAAGGCGCAGAGATACAGCATCTTGATGTTTCGAGAACTGAAGTAATTCACCACTTTCAGGTTCCTGACCATGAGGAAGAGCATCACAGCCTCCACCAGCATCCAGAAGAAGCACGCAAGGAAAAGGTAGTGCAGAAAGCCTGCGATGAGGGCGCAGCCCATCTGCAGAAGAGAATCAGGCACCTTCAGTCTCCCTTACTCCAGGGAGTATGTTCAGAGGAAGAAGGCAGAGAAGGGGCTCCTCTGTTGCTATTGTTCTTGCTTTTGATAGGTAAGAAGTGGATTTATTTAGAGTGTGCATTATTTATTTAGAATGTGTATCTATACATTCCATATGGCTTCCCAAGTGGCTCAGTGGTAAAGAATCCTGAAAATGCAGGAGATGCAAGACACGTGGGTTTGATCCCTGGGTTGGGAAGATCCCCTGGAGGAGGGCATGGCAACCCACTATATTCTTGCCTTGAGAATCCCATGGACAGAGGAACCTGGTGGGCTACAGTCCATGGGGTCACAAAAAGTCAGATGTGACTGAGCATGCACACCACACCACACACACACACACACACACACACACACACACACACATACATTCCATGACAGAATTCTGTCCATCTCAAAAGGCAAAAGCAGCTGTGCTTAGTTTTTATGGGCTGGGTAATCTCATAGGCTAACAAGTAGGAAGATTATTTCAACTATATATTTGGGGGAAGGAGCAGGGATTTCCAGGAATTGGGCCACTGCCCACGTTTTGGTCTTTGATGGTGGGCCTGGGTGCCTATGGGTGGTCATTTAGCATCCTAATGTATTACAGCAGTGTATGATGAGGCTCAAGGTCTACCGCAAGTTGAATCTTCTGCCATCTCGGACCCGCTGCTGCTAAGTCGCTTCAGTCGTGTCCGACTCTGTGCAACCCCATAGACGGCAGCCCACCAGGCTCCCCCATCCCTGGGATTCTCCAGGCAAGAATACCGGAGTGGGTTGCCATTTCCTTCTCTGGGACCAAGTTGGCTCTAATCAGTCCATACTCTATCCTCACCAGCTATGTCATTCTTTCAGGGTTGTGTCCTGCCTCCTTCCCTGATTCATGTTGATGTATGGCAGAAGCCAGCACAGAATTGTAAAGCAATTATCTTCCGATAAAATTAAAAAAAAAAAACAACCATAATGTGGCTACTTTGACTGGACTTCCCCAAACACGGCCTCTTCATTCATTCCACAAATATTTATAGATATAGTCTTCACTACAGGTAGTTCCATCCCTTTAGTAGGGACACCAATCATTCTGGTTTCCCTAGAAATGAGTTTTCTCAGGATGTACAGCTTCCAGTGCTAAAACTGGGAGAGTCTGAGAGAAAAACAGATAGATGACCACCCTACTTTAGGGGATGTTTGAAGATACAGGGGTGGGGGAGGAGAAGGGATCCACAAACTACAGCCATGGACTGGTTGCAGGTTTTGTAATTAACATTTCATTGACACACAGCCTTCCCCATTTATGTATTCTCTATGGCTGCTTTCAGGCTTCCCTGGTGTCTCAGTGGGTAAAGAACCCGGGTGCCAATGCCAGGAGATAGGTGGGGGTAGGTTCAGTCTCTGGGTCAGAAAGATCCCCTGGAGAAGGAAATGGCAACCCACTCCAGTATTCTTGCCCCATGGATAGAGGAGCCTGATGGGGTACAGTCCATGGGGTCGAAAAGAGTCAGACACGACTGAGTGACTAAACAACAACATGACTGTATTCATGCTAAAGTGGCGGAGTTGAGCAGTTGCCAACGGAGACCATGGCATCTGCAAAATTAAAAATATTTTTATCTGCTTCTTTACAGGAAAATTTTGTTCACCCTTGGTCCCATGATGAGAGGTGGGGAGTGCTACTAGCCTTTGGTTCCCAAGGGGTCTAGGAAGTGAAACACCCCATAGTGAGAGGGTAGTTCTGCTTTAAGAATGATTATCCCACCTGAAATGTCAGTAGTGTTTCCTTTGGAAATACCCCGAGAACCTACTGTTTCGGACACAGTTATTGGAGCTTAATTGGCCAAAAGTTCTTGTTCTCATGGGGCACACAATCTTGTGGAAGAGGTAGATACACAATGAGTAAAACAACAATAACAAAAATCAATATGGTTTCAAATATTAATAGGTGCTGGGAAAAGATGCAAAATAGAGTGTTTGAAAAGTAAAATTTCTCACCTATGGATGCAACTAGAGATGATCACACTAAGTGAAGTAAGTCAGAAAGAGAAAACAATTACCATATGATATCATTTATATGTGGAATCTAAACTATGACACAGATGAACACAGACAAGCGAACAGACTCATTGTCGCCAAGGTCAGGGGAGGGAGAAGGATGAACTGGGAGTTTGGGGTTGTTAGATGCAAATTATTAAATTTAGAATGGATAGACACAAGGTCCTGCTGTACAGCACAGAGAACTATGCTGAACATCCTGTGATAAACCATAATAGAAAAGTATATTAAGAAAGAATGTACTTATGTATACAAATGAGTCACTTTGTTGTATAGCAGAGATTGCCACAACACTGTAAATCAACTATATTTCAGTTTTTAAACAAAGAATTTCTCAACTGTCGCATTACTAATATTTATAACACTGCTACTGCTGTGCTGTGTGCAGTCATGTCTGACTCTCTGTAAACCCAGAGGAGCCCACAAGCCTCCTCTGTCCATGGGATTCTCCAGGCAGGAATGGAATGGGTAACCATTTCTTCCTCCAGGGATCTTCCTGATCCAGGGATTGAACCTGGGTCTCCTGTGACTCCTGTAGTGGCAGGGGGATTCTTTACCAACTGAGCCACCTGGGAAGTCCCTATTTGTAACACTATTGCCTTATTATTTTCTGCTATGGGAAGATGGGGGAGACTGTTCTGTGCATTGTAAGATGTTTAGCAGCATCCCCTCCCAAAGGTGACAACTAGCAATATCTCCAGATATTGCCAAGTGTCCCCTGAGGGCACAGAATCAGCCCGGGTAAGAACCAAAGGCTTAAAGTGTAGGAAGAGAGACCACCCCCATACATAACATGATCAGGAAAAGTCATTCGAAACTGAGACCTATCACCAGAAGGCATCAACTAGAAGCTGGCAGATGAGTATGGAAAGAGGGGAAAGCATGTGCAAAGGTCCTGAGGTGGAAACTGGCATTGAGGGAGTTAGGTGAGGATGAGCAGATGCAGATGGGGAGATGATGGGGATGGATGGGGTCAAAGCCTGAGGGATACGAGACCTGGTTGTCGGTCTTGTCCACACCAGTGAGAAACAGCATCTTGGCCAAGAAGAGGCATATGCAGAGATGCAGGTGGAT
The DNA here is from genome assembly GCF_003369695.1 of Bos indicus x Bos taurus. NCBI lineage: Eukaryota > Metazoa > Chordata > Mammalia > Artiodactyla > Bovidae > Bos > Bos indicus x Bos taurus. The sequence continues at coordinate 93,035,573 of NC_040082.1, read as the reverse complement.
GTAGGTGTTCTGGTTTCGGAGGGTGCGGCACAGAAGGAAGGTGATGATGGCCATGGCAAGACACACCAGTGAGATAATCGTGCCCACGTGACTAATGAGGTACAGGGTGAACTCCATCTGTCAGAAAAGAGATACACTGTTGGCCTCCGAGAATGACCAGTTATAACCCCCAGGCAGCAAAAAGAACTATCCAGACTCTTGGCTTGGGTATATAGAGCTTGGAAGCTTTTTCTCCCTCGGGCGCTTGGTGTGAACTAGATATTGTTCATCATCACCCTTCGGCATCCATCAGCACCCATTCTCATCCCTCTCCTATGACCTATTCTTATAGGGTAAGACATCTACAAACTGCATTTCCCATAATCTCTCGGGGCTAAGGCCCTGAACATCATTTAGGTTCTCCAGTGAGATGCACACATGAAGGTTTTAAAAGGCAGGATGGAGGCAGATACCACTTTTCTGCAGACAGGATCGAGCTATGGCTGGACTCCACATTCCGACTATCCGATCTTTAATTTCATGGATGTGGGGTGAAATGCCAAAGGTAATTTATGACCTCTGGCTGCAGAGGGGCGATCTTGAAGCCACATTCAAGTGGCAGAACCCCTGACTTCAAGTCCTCCATCCCTTCCAAGAATTCTGTGAGCATCCAAGCCCCTGTATTAAAATACTTTCCTGCTTGACATACCTTGAGAGGTTCCTGTTACCTGCACTGAACCAGGACTGATAATAGGTGTTCCAAGGTGCTCCAACTTCCAGGAGTAGAGGTGACAAGTTGAGTCCTTCCCTATGCCATTATTTGTAATTAATTTTATCGGGGTGCTTTCTGTGTGTTAAAGATACGCCAGGCACCAGCTTCTCTATGATGCTGTGATGTAGTGGTTAAGACTACAGTTCTGCCAGTTTCTGGCTGTTTAAGCTTGGGCAAGATACCTAACTGCTCTGTGCCCGTTTCCTCCTCTGTTAAAATGAGGATACCAACAGTAAGTATCATGTGGAATAGTTCCAAGAGGATTCCATGAAAATGCTTAAAGTACTTAGAACAGAAAACACGCATAAGTGTTCGTTTTCATCATCAGTTTCTCTTTTTCCCTAATTAAATGCTGATGCTTTTAATTTTTTGTTTTTGTCTTTTGGCCACACCTTGTGGTATCTTAGTTCCTAGACCAGGGATTGAACCCAGGACATGGAAGTGAAAGTGCTGAGTCCTAATCACTGGACTGCCAGGGAACTCCTGAGTCATCATTTTTCTCTTGTTCTCATTTTTAAGATGAAAAAATTTGGCTCAGCTCAGAGAGGTTGAGTGATATGCCAATGGAAACACAGCTATGAAGTGATTGAGGTGGGACTTGAAACTAGGCTAGACTTGCTCTGGATCAAATTTTCTTAAGTCTTAAGCCTTATATTCCTCTAAGTAGCAATTTAGGACCTGCTTGGCAGAGAACTGAACTTGGGATCCTGTGATAGACAAGGCTACCCATCACAGCACCAATGAGCCTGTCTTTCCTCTCTACCAAATCTAACTTCTCACCAAGGCTTATTTCATGTTCCACCTCCTTCCTGACCTAACCCCAGTTCTCAGTGACACAACTCTCAGTTTCTGTAACACAAATTCTTGCACCATTTACAGGCAGATCTCAGAGACAGTGCAGGTTCAATTCCAGACCACCGCAATAAAGCAAATATTGGCAATAAAATGAGTCACATGAATTTTTATCTCCCAGTGCATATAAAAGTTATGTTTACATGCCACCATACTCACCATACACATTTAAAGTATATAATAGCATATGTCTGGGAAATGTAGATACCTTTATTAAAAAATACTTTATTGCTAAAAGATGCTACCATCATCTGAGCGTTCAGTGAGTCATAATCTTTTTGCTGGTAGAAGGTTTGAGATATTGCAAGAATGACCAAAATGTGACACAGAGACACGAAGTGAGCAAATGCTGTTGGGAAAGCGGTGCCAACAGACTTGCTCAATGCACACAGGGTTGCCACAAACCTTCAATTTGTTTTCTCTGTTTTTTTTAAAAAGTGATGTCTGCAAAGTGCAATAAAATGAAGTATGCCTATGGACAATTTTGTAGAAAGAGACCTCTGGACTCAGGCCATCCTGGGTTTGAATCCCATCTCTACTAATTACTGGCTTCATGACTAAACAGACTATTGAGGTCCAGCCTCCTGTCCTGAAAAGTGCATCTAAAAACAGCTAAAGAGTCAGGCACATTGTGTGTTAAGGCGCTTCAGTCATGTCTGACTCTTTTCGACTCCATGGACTATATCTTGCCCGGCTCCTCTGTCCATGGGATTCTCCAGGCAAGAATACTGGAGTGAGTTGCCATTTCCTTCTCCAGGGGATCTTCCCAATCCAGGGATCAAACCCACATCACTTTACATCTCCTGCATTGGCAGGTGGGTTCTCTACCACGAGTGCCACCTGGGAAGCCCAGGTGCTCTGTAAGTGGGGTTTGTGGTTATTATCGTGCCTGCACCTGTTTAGCAGAGAAGGCAATGGCAACCCACTCCAGTACTCTTGCCTGGAAAATCCCATGGACGGAGGAGCCTGGTGGGCTGCAGTCCATGGGGTCCCTAAGAGTCGGACAAGACTGATTGACTTCACTTTCACTTTTCACTTTCATGCATTGGAGAAGGAAATGGCAACCCACTCCAGTGTTCTTGCCTGGAGAATCCCAGGGACGGGGGAGCCTGGTGGGCTGCTGTCTATGGGGTCGCACAGAGTCGGACACGACTGAAGTGACTTAGCAGCGGCAGCAGCAGCACCTGTTTAGAGTCAGTTCTCATTTCATATACCAGTGTCATGGCTTCTCAACCAGACCATGAATTCTCTAAGGGCAGAGACACAGCACACACCCCTTCTGTCCCCATGACTCCCTCCCACAATGCCCAATTCCATGAGAGGCACACAATGAATGTTAATCAGTATTTTCCCATTGGATTTGAGGATCCAGACTACAGAGCGTCATTACTGACCGTGACCTCCCCAGAAGCCATGATGACAGCCAAGTTCACCATTCGGTTACAGCCACAGACAGTATGTGTCTTGGAAGCTTCAAGGAGCACACAGCCTGATGGTGTCCATCTGCCTCCCTCCACGTCCGGTTTCCAGGAAACGCAGATAGCACTCTCAAAATCCTGCTTTGGCTGAAAATTCAGAGCCTTTAGTTACCTGAGAATCCATCTTGAATGGATTCAACCTGACCAACCTCAAGAAGATGTGGGCACGTTCTGTATGGAATGGAGAAAAATGCTGATATTTCAATGTGCAGTGATAAAAAGAAATGTCTCGGGTGCCAGACCTGTATCCATTACTAATTTGGTTATAATTAATATAAATAAAGCTCATGTAAATGTTCCTGCATCAACGTTACTTAATCTAACCTCAACCTTGCCCATTGATGAATGGAAAAATGCCACATTGAAATAGAAGAGCTCATTTTTCTAGCAGTGGATTTTGGGAAGTGGTTGAGTTATCAGAAATTGTGGACACTTGCTGCTTAATGTTGTCACAAAGTCGTGTCTGACTCTTTGCGAATCCATGGATTGTAGCCCACCAGGCTTCTCTGTCCATGGGATTTTTCCAGGAAAGAATACTGGAGTGGGTTGCCATTTCATTCTCCAGGGGAATGTTCCAACCCAGGGATCAAACCCATGTCTCCTGCGTTAGCAGGTAGATTCTTTATCACTGAGTCACCAGGGAAGATCTGCTTAATGTGTCCCTGTCAAAAAATGAGAGTTAAGCCAATAGAGGATGTGGAGGCCCAGTGAAAACCTTGTCACCAACCTTAATGTTTTCCAGAGTATAGATTACTGGTTTAGAGAACCCGTCTTTCTTCCCTCCTGTTATGATGCCCCCAACAACTCGAGAATTTATCTTCAGCTTCTTCTTGGAGCTGGCCCAGGGGATCTGAAGATCTTTCAAGAAGCGCTCATCCAAAATAGACTCCATACCCGAAAAGGAAACGAAAGCCACCCCGTTGATCCCTGAAATTTCCCCAAAATTAAAAAAAAAAAAAAGCCAATCATTTGCTTAGTAGCTATTACAGATGACCCAGCTCATCCACACATACACACACACTTTAATATCTCACGTATTTCTGCACCTTCACTGGCCTCCTCTCAGGACTGAAACACCAGTGGACTTCCAGATAGTTAACTCTCATCAGAAACTTTAAAAAAAATCTGAGACTTCCCTGGTGGTCCAATGGTTACGAATCTACCTTGCAATGTAGGGAACTCAGGTTCGATCCCTGGTCAGGGAACTAAGATCCCACATGCCGCAGGGCAATTGAGTCCAAGCACCAGAAGTAGAGAGACCATGTACCACAACAGAGCCTCAACACAGCCAGATAAATAAATTAACTTGAAAAAAAAAATCCTGAGGTGGTATTACCTAAAAAAAAAAAAAAAAACTTGGCTACATTTAAAAATTAATTTGAATTTGTGTTGTTTTTAAGGGACGATTCAACTCAGCAGTGGGAAATAAGTTTCCCTTCTCACATTTATGGTTATTCTTGTTCAGTCTCTTTGGGTGGGCTTCCCCTTTCAATGTTGGTGGTCTGTGTCCTAGCCTGTTCCTGGGTCATCCAGACAGCATATAGATCAGGGGAGTGATGAACAGTGACCTACAAGCCAATCTGGCCATCATTGCTTTTTTTTAAAAAAAAAAAAAAAAAAACATTTTTTTAGGCTGTGCTGGTCTTTGTGGCTGCAAACAGGCTTTATCTAGCTGCAGTGGGTAGGGGTACTCTCCATGTGCAAGGGAAGGGCTTCTCATCGTGGTGGCTTCTCTAGTTGTAGAGCACGGGCTCTAGGGCATGCAGGCTGCATAGTTCCAGTGAATGGGCTCAGTAGTGGTGGCACACAGGCTTCATTTCCCTGCGGCATGTACGATCTCCTCTGACCTGGGATCAAACCCACGTCTCCTGCGTTTGTAGGTGGATTCTTAACCAATGGACCTTAAGGGTAGTCCCCATTGCCTGTTTGTGTGTGTGTGTGTGTGAATAAAAATTTCATTGCAACACAGTCTCACCCATTAATTTACATATTGCCTAGGAATGCTTTTGCCCACCCTGATGACAGAGTTGAAATAGTTGCAACAGATCCTATCACGTTCAACGCCTTAAACATTTACTAACCACAGTTTACAGGAAGCGTTTGCTAATCCCTGATACAGATTAGCACTGTATGTTAGAAATTTAGTATGAGTCACATGTGTAATTTTAAATTTTCCAGTAACCACGTTTCAGAACAGTAAAAAAACAAAAAGGGGGGGGGATTATTTAAATTATATATTAACTCACTACCTGCAAAATATTTTCATTTCAACATGTAGTCATTCTAAAAATTATTAATAAGATATTTTAATTCCTTCATCTCTGACATCAAGACATTGAAATCCAGTATGGATATTACACTCACAGTCTAACCACACTTAAAGCTCTCAATAACAAAATGTGACCAATGGCTGCTGACTAGACAGGAAACATCTTGTCATTCCCATATTGTAAGATTATTTTTAAATTAATTTTTTGTTGAGATATAGTTGATTTACAATGTTATGTTAGTTTCTGCTGTATACCAAAGTAAATCAGCCATTGTTGTTCAGTCTCTAAGCCATGTCTGACTCTTTGCCAACCCATGGGCTGTAGCACACCAAGCTTCCCTATCCCTCACTATCTCCTGGAGTTTGCTCAAACTCATGTCCATTGAGTAGGTGATGCCATCCTACCATCTCATCCTTTGTCACCCGCTTCTCCTCTTGCCCTCAGTCTTTCCCAGCATCAGGGTCTTTTTCATAGACCTGCCATACATATACAAATATCCACACTCTTCCAGACTCTACTCCCAGAGATTATTTAATGTCTGACTTCCCTAGAAGATGGGAACTCCCTGAGGGCATGGGCTATTTTTGCCTCTATCATTATTTTATTTTCAATAAATATTTGCTCAAAATAATAAAAAATTAAAGTTAAAAAATAGAGGCACTCCAATGTTCATTGCAGCAATATTTACAATAGTCAAGGCATGGAAGCAATCTTTTTTTGTTGTTTGTTTGGGTTTGTTTGTTTTTTTTTTAGTTTTTAAAAAATTTATTTATTTTAATTGGAGGCTAATTATTTTACAATATTGTAGTGGTTTTTGCCATACATTGACATGAATCAGCCATGGGTGTACATGTGTTCCCCATCCTAAACCCCTCTTCCACCTCCCTCCCCATCCCATCCCTCTGGGTCATCCCAGTGCACCAGCAGCCCTGAGTGCCCTGTCTCATGCATTGAACCTGGACTAGTGATCTATTTCACCTATGATAATATACATGTTTCAATGTTATTCTCTCAGATCATCCCACCCTCGCCTTCTCCCACAGAGTCCAAAAAACTGTTCTATACATCTGTGTCTCTTTTGCTGTCTTGCGTATAGGGTTATCATTACCATTTTTCTAAATTCCATATATATGCATTAGTATACTGTATTGGTGTTTTTCTTTCTGGCTTACTTCACTCTGTATAATAGGCTCCAGATTCATCCACCTCATTAGAACTGATTCAAATGTATTCTTTTAAATGGCTGAGTAATATTCCACTGTGTATATGTACCACAGCTTTCTTATCCATTCATCTGCTGATGGACATCTAGGTTGCTTCCATGTCCTGGCTATTATAAACAGTGCTGACGTGTTTCTTTCCATTCTGGTTTCCTCGGTGTGTGGCATGGAAGCAATCTAAATATCCATGGACAGGTGAATAGATAAAGAAGATATGACACATATAAACAATGGAATACTACTCAGCCATGAAAAATAATGAAATAATGCCATTTGCATCAACATGGATGGAGCTAGAGATTACCATACAAAGTGAAGTAAGTCAGACAGAGGAAATAAACCATGCTGCTGCTAAGTCATTTTAGTCATGTCTGATTCTGTGCAACCCCATAGACGGCAGCCCACCAGGCTCCCCCGACCCTGGGATCCTCCAGGCAAGAACACTGGAGTGGGTTGCCATTTCCTTCTCCAATACGTGAAAGTGAAAAGTGAAAGTGAAGTCGCTCAGTCGAGTCCGACTCTCAGCGACCCCATGGACTGCAGCCTACCAGGCTCCTCTGTCCGTGGGATTTTCCAGGCAAGAGTACCAGATTGGAGTGCCATTGCCTTCTCCAGAAATAAACCATAGGATGTCACTTATATGCAGAATTTTAAAAAATGATCCAAATGAACTTATTTACAAAACTGAAACAGGCTTGCAGACGTAGAGAATGAATTTATGGTAACTGCCGGCATCAGGGTGGGGAGAGTCTGGGGAAAGGATACATAGGGGGAGTTTGGGATTGATAGGAACACACTGCCCTATTTAAAACAGATAACCAACAAAATATTGTTTTTGTTGTGCTCAGTCAAGTCTGACTCTTTGCTACTCCATGGACTATAGCCCACCAGGCTCCTCTGTCCATGGGATTTCCCAGGCAAGAATACTGGAGGGGGTCACCACTTTCTCTTCCAGAGGATCTTCCTGACCCAGGGGTTGAACCTGCATCTCTGGCATCTCCTGCACTAACAGGCAGAGTCTTTACCACTAGTGCCACCTGGGAAGCCCAACCAATAAGGGCTTACTATAAAAATTTTGTTTAATTAAAAATGGTCTAAAAATCAGTCAATCCGTAGGGAGGGTGGGAGGGAGGCTCAGGAGGGAGGGGATATATGAATACATATAGCTGATTCTGGAGAAGGAAATGGCAACCCACTCCAGTATTCTTGCCTGGGAAATCCCACTGACAAAGGAACCTGGTGGGCTATACAGTACATGGGGTCGCCAAGAGTCAGACATGACTAAGCGACTGAGCACACATATAGCTGATTCACTTTGTTGTAGAGCAGAAATGAACACAACATTGTAAAGCAAGTACACTCCAATTAGAAAACATTAAAAATTAAAAAATTTTAAAAAGCAATCAATCCATTAATATTTGTTGCTTGAATGCACCATAACCCTCCTCTTTGTTTCTCAGGAATGGGTTTGTACCTGTGGATTCAGATTCTTTGATTGTGGAACACCAAATCTTCATTTCATCCCCTTTTGCTTTCAACTTAAATGTCTCATTCTCTTTAGTGCATTCTTTGTCAATCACTTTGCTCTCGATATCTAAAAGGGAGAAAGGGAGAAGTGGCAGGAGTTCTCACAGAAAGTAGGATCTGAATTTGGTTTCTGGCCAAGAAAGGAATGCATCTTGTAAGTGAGGGAAAGAACAGAAAGAATGATGGGTCATGGGAAAGATCTTGAGGCCCTTGATTAATGGCAGGCAGATGGAGGCACCAAACAAATTCAAAACCCAGTTGGAACTCTAGGAGTAAGCGTTCACATCTCAGGAGATGCTTCAGGGAAAAATGAACTTGCAGTGAATAAGGATGGAAGATAACAGTCATGAGCCTCTGACTATGTCAAAGTTAGACTGGTTTTCCAAAACCAAAGGAAATCTGGAGGGTCTGGGGCAAGCCCAGCAGAGTGGAAAAGGGTTCATGTTCTGCAGTCACAAACTAGGAGGCCCAGCTCTACCACTCACCTGCTGTGTAAACTTGACCAGTGACTTAACCTCTCTGAGCCTCAGATTTACCTGTAACATGGCAATAATTACAGGACTTTTAATGAAAACTAGATAGGGAATGGAACCAGAGGTGTCCTTTTAAAATATAAGCTAGATGAGATTGTGTTTATTCTCAAACTTTTCAATCCCACTCCCTCCCATTACCTCAAGTAAAATTGTGACTCCCTACTCTGTGTTCAGTCACCTCCAACTCTTTGGGACCTCTTGGACTGTAGCCTGCCAGGCTCCTCCAACCATGGGATTTCCCAGGCAGGAACACTGGAGAGGATTGCCGTTTCCTCCTCCAGGGGTTCTTCCTGACCCAGGGATCAAACCCAGGTGCCCTGCATCTCCTGCATTGCAAGCGGATTCTTTACCACTAAGACATCAGGGAAGCCGGCGTTTGTCTACAAAATCTGCCTCTCTCTCTTCTGATCCCTTCTCCTCCAGATTTTACTGTGCTCCACTCCACTTTAGGGCTTCCCAGGCGGTTCAGTGGTAAAGAATCCATCTGACAATGCAGGAGACACAAGTTGGATGTGGTATATGAGAAAGCCATGGGGAATCACAATGTCAAAGTCACCCGCTTAAGTCAGCCCCCGGGGGCAACCTTGAAAGATATATCCTACCTAAGTGTTTCGTCTGAATAGTCTGACTGACATTCGCTGAGGGTTTCAGAAAAGCTGCCAACGTGGTGCTTTCCACGCTCTCCAGCAAGACTGTGGCCAGCGTCGAGGTCTCTTCTTTGGTGAAGTTGGACCACTTGGATGTTTTTTCAATCACAGAGTCAAGTCTCTTAGCCGTACTCTGCAAGGAAAGGTGTGTGTTTGCTCTTTCTCTCATCAGTGAAACAGCAGTTGTCCCCCGTCTCTCACCATGAGAATGGGTTGACAGTCTGGGATGATGAAGAATTTAAAAGGCCATTCACTAGGGACTTCCCTGGTGGTCCAGTGGTTAAGACTCGTCCATACAATGCAGGTGGCGTGGGTTCCATCCCTGGTTGGGGAGCTAAGATCCCACATGTCCCACATCCCACACATCCCTGGTTGAGGAGTTAAGATCCTACACATCATCCTACATTTTTTTTTTTTTGCCCAAAAAACCCAAAACATAAAACAAGCAATATTGTAACAGATTCAATACAGACTTTAAAAAAAATCTTTAAAAAAAAGACATTTCCTCAGCCTCTTTTTCCTGATTCAAGAAGCCCTACTGGGGATGCAGCTTGGTGTGCAGTAAGTCAGCGCTTGTTGCCTCATAAATTACATGTACCCTTTTGACTCGGCAATTTCCCTTCCGGGAATTCCCTCCTTCAAGAAATACTTTAAAATTGTGCAAGGATCTTGTGTAATGATGTTCATCTCAGCATGGTTTTTGAGAGCAAAAATCTGGAAAGCCTGAATGTCCAAGCAATTGGTTAAATAAAACATGTGAAAATCAAATCATGGGATAGTGTGAAAGTGTTAATCACTCAGTCGTATCTGACTCTTTGTGACCCCATGGACTGTAGTCCACCAGGCTTCTCTGTCCATGGGATTCTCCAGGCAAGAATACTGGAGTGGGTAACCATGCCTTTCACCAGGGGATCTCCCATATACAGGGGAAGCCCCGTATGCAGTTGCTAATAAAAGAATGATATAGTATATCCATATACATTAACAAGCAGAAAGGTTCAAGAGCTATTTTTAAGTAAAGCAAAGTACAGAATCACATTTGTTGTTGTTTTTCACCTGGTTTTGACATTTTCTTCATTATATGAGGTGTCACCACCAGGGAAATTTGGAAGTTTGCATAGGATTCTATGTCTATTTTTGCAATTTCCTGTGAGTCTACAATTATATGTCCTCTTAAAAAATTTTTATTTTATATTGAAGTATCATTGATGAATAATATTGTGTTAGTTTCAGGTGTACAGTAAAGTGATTCAGTGATACATGTACAAGTATCTATTCTTTTTCAAATTCTTTTCCCATTTAGGTTATTACAGAATATTGAGCAGAGTTTCCTGTGTTCTACAGGGAAAAGCCAGAAACTCTGGCTGTCTATTTTAAGCATAGCATTAGGTACACGTCAATTCCAAACCCCTAATCTATCTCTCTCCCCATCACCCCCATAACCATAAGTTAGTTCTCTAAGGCTATAAGTCTGTTACAGAACCATATGTTGTATTATCTCATTTTGCTTTTAAAACAGCAAGCATTTTAATTTAAACTTTCATATTTATTGTATTTATGTTTCTGGCACTAATTGAGATTTTAAAATAAATATAATTAGTACTTATTGTGAACCAAGTATTGATTATATATTATTTAATTTTATATATATTATATATTATTTTTATTTTATAAAATAATATATATTTATTATACATATTATTCATTTAATAAAATAAATATCTAATATATGTTATATATATTTATTATATAAAATATACATGAAGATTCATATATAAATACATTTTATATATTATTTTAATTTATAATTAAATAATTATATTTAATTTACATATATTTAATATATTATATTTTGTTATATATTATATGTATTATATATAATATAATATATAAATAATATGTATATATTATGTGTATATAAATATTCTATATTATTGTATATAATATATTTATATATAATCTTATATACATAATATATAATATTATATATATATTTCATATTTTATATATTTTATATTTATATTTTATATTTTATTATATTTATATATTATCATATATATTATATATATATATTATATAATTTTATATTTATATTTTATAGTTATATATAATATATATTGTATATTATATATGTTATATATAATATATTTTATATAATCTTATATGTATTATTATATATAATAAGATATATGAGATATCTTATATATAATATATAATATAATATATATACTATATACTATATATAATATATAATATATATTATATATATAATTTATGTATAGCATATATAAATATTATATGTTATTATATATGATATATTTTTAATATAATCCTATATAATATATAATATAATATAATATATAACATATATAATATATAATATATGTTTTTATATTATATATTTATACTTTATTATTTTTGTACATTATTTATTGTATATAATTACATATAATCATATATATTCTATATGATTATTTATAATTATATATTATATGTTATATATATTTTATATTTATATTTTATATAGTATATATTTTATATATAATCTTATATATTATTTAATTTTATGATATATTATATATTATTTATTTATTATTTATATTATTTAAATAATATTATAGATATTATTTAATTTTATGATAACTATGAAATAGAGGCTACTGCTAATACCACTTTGGATAGGAAAACATGAGTACATATCTTGTAGATAGTAGGACCAAAATTTGAACCTTGGGGGGTCTGACATCAGACATTGGATTCTTAATCACTGCTATAAACCACTCAGTAGGGTCTGACCTCAGACGTTGGATTCTTAATCACTGCTATAAACCACTCAGTAGGTACTCAATAAATGATTCAATGTGTGTGTGTGTGTGTGTGTGTGTATGGTGTGGATCTGTTTTCCATGTATTCACAAAGTAAAAAAACATATGGAAAGATATACATCTAAATGTTAACATTTGGTTCTGTCTAAGGAACAGAGTTAAGGAAAGAATAGCAATAATTATATTAATATTAATGCTGATACTATTTCCTTGATTGTTGATTATTATCAATAAATTGACTATAAAATGTGACCCCAACAAAAAAAATCTGAAAATAATTCACAACTTAAGAAATGAAGGGAAGAAATTAATTGAATCCAGTCCACTGGTGAAGGAAATTAACAGATATCTTAGCAGGGAAAACAATTTCTATCTACCCAACTTTGATAACAAGAAGATGAAAAGAACTTCAGTAAAAACTGAGTCAGAGTGAAACTTGAGAGATGTTTGGCTGGGAAAAACAAGATGTACTGAGTTTTGTAACCATATCCGAAATGAAAGGCATGAATTTGGGGTCCCTCTCCACTGACGCAGCAGAAGAATCTCAACTACAATCATCCTGAAAAAGTGTGATTCTCAGTTCTGTAGCAGATGAAATATCATCAAAACTCCCTTTGACATTAAATTTATTCATCTTAGCTAGAAAGTTTAGTTTATATCTTCAGAAAAGAAAAAAATATCAGGCAGGCTAAAACTCCATAATGGTGAAACATGTGTGTTAATTTTAGGACATCTTTTAATCTTTGGCTTAATTTGGAAATCTGTTTCTTAATGGTTGGAACAATTTGATGTATTAGAGAGGCAAACCAACCAGATGATTTCATGCCAAAAAGCAATTAGACTTGTGATTTTTTTCTGAACAATTTAAGAGAACAATTTTAAGATTGACATACTGCATTGCACATTTTAAAAATCTGAATTATTATATTCATATGTGTGGTTGATTGGATTTATAAATCCTTTAAGAGCATAGTAAGGGCTTCTCAGGTGGTAAAGAACCCGCCTGCCAATGCAGAAGACATAAGAGATGCGGGTTCCATCAGGAAGATCCCTTGGAGGAGGAAATGGTAACCTATTCCAGTATTCTTGCCTGGGGAATTCCATGGACAGAGGAATCTGGTGGGCTATACTCCAAAGGGTTGCAAAGAGCTGGACATGACCGAAGCAACTCGGCACACATGGCATGTAAGGGTATAGTAACCTTGCCTTAGGTTTGTAAATCTTCATTCCGTACTTAAAATTTGGGGAGAAATGAGAAAACATGTAAACATGGTAGAAAATGTTTGCAGGAATTTAAATAAGTTTGTTGAAAGGGCTCATTGTTTATACAAATTTAATCTGAAATCTCCATGAATGAATATACACTTCATGAATAAATGTTATATTAATTAATTAAAAATTCACCAGAATACAGATGAAAGTGTTATTTTCTTATTTTCATTTAGATTTATCAATGAAATAACAACATCCATTAGTTTCAACTTTAAGACTTAATAGAAATTAATGTTTAATATCTGCAACTGTAGAGAACTATATTCAGTATCCTATGATAAATCCATAATGGAAAAGAATATTTTTTAAATGTATATATGTGTGTAACTGAATCACTTTGCTATATGACAGAAATTAACACAACATTGTAAATCAACTATATATCAATAAAAAGATCTGAATAAAATCTGCTACTATAATGATCTAGTCATTCCACTTCTAGGTATTTACCCTGGAGAAATGAAAATGCAGATTCACACACACACACACACACACACACACACACACATAATGTTTATCGTAGCTCTATTGATAATCACCAAAAGTTGAGGTGGGGGTGGAGGAATGAAGAGATCTTGGTCAACTGGAAACAATTCAAATATCCTTCAAAGATGAGTGGATAAACCTTCTGTGGTCCACCCAGAAAATGGGATACTGCTGCTGCTGCTGCTAAGTCGCTTCAGTCGTATCCGACTCTGTGCGACCGCACAGACGGCAGCCCACCAGGCTCTCCCGTCCCTGGGATTCTCCAGGCAAGAACACTGGAGTGGGTTGCCATTTCCTCCTCCAATGCATGAAAGTGAAAAGTCAAAGTGAAGTCGCTCAGCCGTGTCCGACTCCTACTCAGCCACAAAAAGGAGTGAAGCATTGACACATGCCGCAAAGTGGATGAAACTTGAAAACACAGTGCTTACTGAGAGAAGCTAGACTCTAAAGGCCACTCATTGTGTGATTCCATTTACAAAACATTCTTGAAAAGATAAAACTAAAATGACAGAGAATAGATCAGGAATTCACAGGCGCTAATCGTGAAGGGATTGAATATATGGCGATAAAGAGGAAACCCAAGGAACTTCTTCCGTGGTCCAGTGGTTAAGACTCTGCACTTCCACTGCTGGGATGCAGGTTTGATCCTTGGTTGGGGAACTAGGATCCCACATGCCATGCAGCCAAAAAAAATTTTTTTTTAATTTTTTAAGTAAAAAAAAAAAAAGGAAGGCCAGGGAGGCCAGGGAAGTTGTTGGGGGAGAGGGATGGAACAGTTCTATTGTCTAATTGTGGTGGTAATTACACAAACCTACTCAGGTAATAAACCCCACAAAACTGTACAGAAAAAAGGCAATTTTTCTGCATGTTAATTTTTCAAACCTTACTACTGGAGCAGATTAAACGTTAACTCACAACCCTTTTATGTTAAAGAGGATGTTCTGTACCCAAGGTATGCCTCCAAGATGTTTGAAACTCAAAACATGATTACAAAGACTTCAGTGTTACCTTCAGAGAGACGACAGTGGTTTTGTTTTCACAGACATTGTCCAGAACGCTGAGGGTGGCATTCATCAGCGCACAAAAGGAAACCTGTATCCAAGCGGGAAGAGCACCTGTGAGCATTGATCAAGCATGAAATGCACCAACTGGGCCACTGAACCCTCCACATGGGGTGGTCCTGAATTCCTGGTGTCACAAGGCTATAGTATTCTCAGGAAAATAAAAACTCGCCTTTCAATCAGTATTGGAGTCACAGCACCTTTCTCTCCCATAAGAAAGAAAAGAAACCATCAACCAACAGCAAAACTATTGAGTGGGGTAAAAAGACAGAAGTTCCAATATTTTGGCCGACTCATTGGAAAAGACCCTGATGCTGGGAAAGATTGAGGGCAGGAGGTGAAGGGGGTGACAGAGGATGAGATGGTTGGATGTCATCATTGACTCAATGGACATGAGCTTGAAGAAACTCCAGGAGATAGTGAAGGACAGGGAAGTGCAGAAACTGCGTGCTGCAGTTCATAGAGTCGCAAAAAGTCTAACATAACTGAGTGATTGAACAACAAGAACAAAAACAGACAGAAAATGTGTGAAAAAAACCAGTGGTCCAATTGGAATATAATTCAGCTATGAAAAGGACTGAAGCATTGATACTCCCTACAATGTGGTTGGGCCTTGAGAGCATGATGCACAGTGAGAGAAGCCAGACACAGAAGACCACATAGTGTGTGATTTCATTTATATGAAATAACCAGAATGAACAAGTCTATAGAGATAGAAATTAGATCACTGTTTTTGGGGGGTTGAGGACAGGAGGGAAGACAGAATAACTGCTAATGGGCATATAGGGTTTATTTTGGTGGTGATGAAACAGCTTTGCAGATAGAAGTGGCGTTTTCACACCACTGTGAGTGTACTAAATGCCTCTGAATTGTACACTTTAAAATGATCAATTTTATGTGTATTTCACAATTAAAAAAAAAACAACTGTGGTCTGAAGTACATGGGAATTCCAAAGCTAATTTATACATTTATATTTAATATAGTGACATCAATTTCTGAAAATGCTTTTGGAGTCTTTACTCACTAGAATGACTTCATTAGAAAATCAAGATATCCAAATTCCTCTTTGCCTGGCTTGAAGGCTGTGTATCATCCATTCCACATCACACAGATGCAGCAATACACCTCACAAAAAGTGAGACTCCAACACTCTTACTTGTTTGAGTAAATGAATTCCCAAGTTTTAGATAGGCAAATGTCCTTCCTTTCCAGCTTTTCCTGAAGATAGGTGTAAGCAAAAGTGATACTAGGTCATGTGCTTAAATAGAAGGACTGTGCCTTTCACTTGCCCTTCTCCCCTGCCCACCAACTGGAATGCAGATTTGATGGCAGGAGCTGCAGCAGCCATTTTGGACCACAATAAGGGAGTCTTGTGTTGATGATGGAAGAGTATTATGGAGCCATCATGTCAGATCTCAGCAGCTTACATTCAGATTGCTACAAAGAGAGAAATAAACATCTATCTGGTCTAGGCCACGATTATTTTTGTCTTTGTAAAAGCTGCAGGACAACATCCTACCTAAGTGCCTTCTGGGAGAAACCTCGAAAACTAGGAACCTTCAAAAATACTTACATATTTAGGCTCCACCGCTGCTCCCGCATGGCATAACTGGACCTGCATGTTGCTGGGTATCACATCATCTTTACACTTGAAGGGAATCCCTCCGAAGAAAACAAAAGCAACCAAGTCAAACTTAACCCCAGCAAGTCTGCGTTCATCATCCCCTGCTTGAAATCCATCCATTGCCATGTTATACAATGCAACCATGAAAATGAACCAACTATAGCTACACACTACAGCAGTGATTCTGAGAAGCATGATAGCAAGTGAAGAAAGCAAGTCAGAAAAAACTATACATAATACAATACCACTTTTATAAAGCTCCAAAGCAAACCATACTAAACAAGGAATGTTTAGAGGGGGAATATTTTAAGTTCAGGAATTACAAACAAAGTTCCGAATGGGCCTCTCTTCAGAGGACTCAGGGATATGCATTGGCATTGATTATGTTCTAGTTCTTATGTTGCTAAGGCCTTAAGATATACTCATTTTATTATTATACCCCTTTGCCTCCATATAAGTTATCTATACTTCTAACACATCAAATAGTCCATAACTTAAAAATTTTTAAACCTTTCAAAGTTCCCCATGGTTCTCAGCAAAAAGACTACAAAATTCTTTACACAGCACACAAGTCCTGTAAAAGCTGACCTCTGCCCACATCCTCAGATGACATAAATGCCATTTCCCATGCCCTCCTCACTTTGCATTAGCCTCAGGGCCTTTGCACATGCTATCATTTGGAGCACTATGATCTCTACTCTTCATCTAGATAATCCACACTCTTCCTTCAAATTTCTGTTTAAATGACACTTCACAGAGCATATTAAATATCCCACTACACAATGCACAACAAAGTACACTGCAATTCTTCAATTATCACACTCATTGTGGCTATTAAATAATTATGCATGTGCTCCCTTCCCTAGACTATAAGCTCCATGAGGGTAGCTACCATGTCCATCATATCCAGGATTAAATCCTCAGGACCTAGTGCAGGGGACGGTTGAATTCATTAATTAGCAGATGCTCCAAAAATAATTTATCAAATGAGTGATTAATGAATGAACAAGTGAACAGAAAATAAGAGAATATGTAGATAAAGTTAAAAAAAAAAAAAGAGGAGAATCCAGAGAATGAGAAAAAGTGAGAATTCTACAAAGCAAGACACATATTCCATTGCCAAGACAGGTAAGGAGATGATTACTTTGGCAGCTGAAGTTGCCATGTTTCCAGGAGCCTTCTGGATTGGGATGAAAGCCTACAACGCAGCCACAGCTGTAGGAGCCCAGGGTGTTGGTGCAGACAGAATCTGGGCCGCATCGTGAGGGATCCTGAAGGCACTCGTCAATATCTGCAAAAAACTCAAAGATATCAAACAGTGCAGAGGAGTAAGGAGATTCTTCTTTCCAAGGAGGTCCAACAAACTTCCTACACCCCTATGCAGTCCGCCTTTTGATCTATGGAGTTGAGTTTGTCCATTGCTTGGTGCAAAGCCAGGGTGGCAGGTGCAAAAATAGCTCCCAGGGGTGTTGGTGCATGTCTCATTGAAAAGGCACCTGTCAAGGCACTCATCAACATCTGCGGGGTAGAGACCAGGCATGATGCAGATAGGTCACCAAGCCAACAAAAATCACACTTCCCCTTTCGAAGCAGAGGGTGCACATATGCTCAGTTGCTTCAGTCATGTTTGACTGTTTGTGACCCTGTGGACTGTAGCCCACCAGGCTCCTCTGTCCATGGGATTTTCTAGGGGAGAATGCTGGAGTGGATTGCCGTGTTCTCCTCCAGGGAATCTTCCCCACCCAGGAATGGAACCCACGTCACTTGCACCTCCTGCATTGCAGGCAGATTCTTTACCACTGAGCCACCAGGGAAGCCCCTCAAAGGAAAAAGTTCTTGCTAAAACATAACAGCCCAATCAGAGACTACATTTCCCAGAATCCTCTGCAGCTAGATGGGATCATATGACTAGCTTTCATTTATGGGATGTCAAGGAGTATGACATGTAACTTCTGGGCCAAGGGGTTAAGAAGTTGCTATACCTTTTATCTTTTTCCCCACCACTGACTGTAACCAGGAATTTCTTTTTAAAATCTTTTGGCCATGCCCACGTGGCCTAAGTGGAAGGTTAGTCCCCTAACCAAGGATGGAACTTGCACCCCTTACATTGGGAGCATGGAGTCTTAACCACTGGACCACTAGAGAAGTCCCTGGAACCAGGAATTCTAATGTCTTAAGGGATAGAAGAACCAAGAGATAGAAAGAAACTGGTTCCCTATATCACTCCATGGAGGAAAGTTGCCCCTCGGCCAAGTATATCCGTATTGGATTGGTGTGAGGGTAAGAAATCTCTATTTTGTTGATCTAGTTCTCAACTGAGGGACCTTGGGCAATGTCTGGAGAAATTTTTAGTGGTCACTTGGATCCAATGGGTAGAGACCAAAGACCCTGACAAATATCCTATAAGGCACAGATCAGCATCCCTGACACACAACAAAGAGCTATCCAGCCCCAAAGTCAATAATACCAAAGTTGAGGAACCCTGGCCATCTAACCAATGTCCCTCTGAGTGTTTCTGAGCCAGCTGCCATGCTCTGAGGAAGCCCAAGCAGCCATGAGGAAAACTCCATAAGGAAAACTGAAGGGCCAGCTGAACTCCCAGCCAGAGGCCGTTGCCAACTACCAGCCATGTAAGCAAGGTTATTTTGGACCTGCCAACCATGCTAGGGCCCCAAAAAAACCATATGGTCAACCCACAGAATCATGGGGAAAGACAAATGACTTGGTACTTCCCTGGTGATTCAGTAGTTAAGAATCTATCTTCCAAAACAGGGGACACGGGTTCAATCCTTGGTTGCGGAACTAAGATTTCAAATGCCATGGAGCAACTAAGCCTGCACGCCCCAATGAAAGATCCCATGTACCATGACAAGACCCAAAGCAGCCAAACAAACAAATACTTTTTTTAAAAGAACAAATGACTGTTGTGATAAGTCATCACCATGTTTCAAAGTAGTTTGACACCCACTGAGAAGTCCCCAGAAATGGCGGGAAGAGTTACCTGCACACTTGAAAGCCTCAGGTTTTTCAGGGCTCCACACGCCAGGTGAAAAGAACCCCGGCAAGCAGGAGCAGCTGTATTTTCCTGGGATGTTGGTGCAGACAGAACTGGGACCACAAAGAGTTGAGTTCCTGGAACATTCGTCCACATCTAAGCAAAAAATCAAAATGCAGAAGAACGATGAGAGTACAGTAGCGGCTCACAGTCCCATCACTGACTAGAGCCAATGGGTTTCCCTGACTCCTTCAGGCTCACCTTCTTAAACATATTTGTGTCACTACGAAAAGAAAGCATTTAGAGACATGTATGTGACCCATGCAAATCTTCTGATGAGGATCCCCCACAGCTCAGGACAAACTCCACACTCCTCATTAGAACATGTAAGACCCTGAGAGTCTGTTCCCAGCTGAGCTCATTTTTTCCTTTCTTTTTTTTTTTTTTTTCCTAAGATTTTTTTATGTTGATCAAGGCTTCCCTAGTGAGTCAGTGGTAAAGAATCTGCCTGTCAAATCAAGACACATGAGTTCGATCCTTCAGTCCAGAAGATACCCTGGAGAAGGAAATGGCAACCCAATCCCATATTCTTGCCTGGATAAACCCATGGACAGAGGAGTCTACAGTCCACAGGGTTGCAAAAGAATCAGACATGACTTAGCGGCCAAACAACATTATTTTAAAGTTTTTACTGAATTTGTTACAATATTGCTTCTGTTTTATGTTTTGGAATTTTGGCTGTGAGGCAAGTGGGATCTTAACTCCCCAGCCAGGGGTCAAACCTGTACCCACTGCATTGGAAGGTGAAGTCTTAGCCACTGGACTGCCAGGGAAGTCTCTCATATTTTGCTTCTAATGCCTTCATAATCCATGATTCAAATTCATCGATTACCTGTAGGTTCATGAGGCTCATTCTCTCTCACCTGTGTTCCCTCAGCCTCAAATTCATCACTCCCCTCTTTTGTTAATGAATTTCAATTCCTCTGCAAGGAATCACTATATCCAAGTGGAGGGGTAGAGAGCATGGATGTCATGAGTTCAAAGCCTGGCTCTGACCCTTATAATCTGTGTTTTACTGGATGTTATTGAGTGAATTATGTCTCCCCAAAATTCATAAGTTGAAGGCCTCCTCTCCCTCAGTGGGATGGCATTTGGATGTGGAAAACAATTAGGTTTAGATAAGATCTTGAGTGTGGAGCTCTCGTGATGGGATTAATGCCCTAAAAAGAAGAGGAAGAGGGGCTTTCCTGATGGTCCAGTGGTTAAGAATCTGCCCTGCAATGCAGGGGATGCAGGTTCGATGCCTGGTCAGGGAGTTAATATCCCACGTGCCATGGAGCAACTAAGCCCTCACACTGCAACTACTGAGCGTGTGTGCCACAACTACTGAGTCCATGCACCACAGGGAAGACTATGAGTACCACAATTAAGACACGGCACAGCCAAATAAATATGATGCAACCTGTGTAAAACAGAAATACATGTTATACTTTTGAAACAAGAGGCAAAACGCAAGAGCTCTCTCTCTCTCTGCCATGTGGGGACACAGCAAGAATGCAGCTCTGTACAAGGCAGGAACAGAGCTCTCTCCAGAACCTAACCATGTTGATACTTAATCTTGGACCTCCAGCCTCCAAAACTGTGAGATAATAAATCTCTGTTGGTGAAGCCCCCACCCCCAGTCTATGGTACCTTGTTATGGCAGTCTGAGCTAATACACTGGATAAGAAAAGTCATCTCTCTGTGTCTCTGTTTCCTCATCTTTAAAATGAAAGCAATAATAGAACCCACCCAATTGAGTTGTTCAGAGGATTAAATAAGATGATGAGATCAAACCAGTCAATCTTAAAGGAAATCAACCCTCAATATTCATTGGAAGGACTGATGCTGAAACTGAAGCTCCAACACTTTGGCCGCCTGATGTGAAGGGCCACCTAATCAGAAAAGATCCTGATGCTGGGAAAGATTGAGCACAGAAGAAGGGGACGACAGAGGACGAGATGGTTGGATGGCATCCCCTACTCAATGGACATGAGTTTGAGCAAACTATGGGACATAGTGAAAAACAGGGAAGTCTGGCATGCTCAAAGAGACAGACATGACTTAGTGACTGAACAACAATAAATATCTTTAAATACTCAGAATGGAATCTGGGACAGAGCAAATATTATAGACGTATTCACTAGCTAACATAAAAAATGCACTGCAAACGTGTTGCACTTTCTTTGTGGCAGGCAATGAGGAAAATCTTTTACAGGCATCCACATCATGGAAGCTCACAGCAGCCCTATGAATTGCAAACTAGTATTCCCATTTTTCAGAGGAGAAAACCGAGGCTTCAAAACTGTGCAAAATCACGTATCTTGTGAAAAGCACAACTGCAATTTAAATCCAGGTTCTGTCTGGCTCAGGTATCTTTACATGACAGCTTTCCAAGCTGCCTTGAGTCTCAGGGACTGGGAATTTGAGGATTAAGTTGATATCTGTCCTGCACAGGCCCACCCTGAGATGCTAGTGGTTGCAACCTGATTCAGAGGCAGAAGGGCATGGTGGCTGGGGTATGAAGTCACACTGGGAAGAGCTGAGTCTTAACTCTCTTATTTCCTTTCTACTTGACCTTGGCGATTCCATCATAATGGAGGCTGTTCCTCATCTGTAAGATGGGTATAAAATACCATTGTACCATCAGTTTGTTGGGAGGACTGAATGAACACGTCTGGAAGAGCTTAGTGTCTTGGCTTGTCCAGACCACTGCACCTACTGTTTACTCTTCCTGGAACACCCTTCCCCAGATACCCAGGATGTCACTCCTTCAGGTCTTATATCAAAAATCAACTTCTCAGCATGACTTCTCTCTACCACTCTATTAAAACTACATCACCCTCATGTATTCCCTATTCACCTTTCCTTGAACTATCCCTGACACACAAGATTTCCCTGCATGCATTTTGTTGTTACCTTCCTCTCCCCACATTTCATGATAAGTTCCAGGAGAACAAGTAATTTTTACCTGTGTTACTCACTGCTGTATCCTTCATCCCTAGAATAATGCTTGGCATATACTAGGTGCTCAAGAAGTATTTGTAGAATGAATACATGAATGAATGATTGATTATTGGCTTCAGCTCTACAGACAAGAGCTTTGGACTCAGCTGAGATCCACTTCAACTTCTTTCCCACCACTTCTGTCTTTGCAAACACATTGGACTTGACTCTTCACTTACCTTTACTTACCCTTCACTTACCTTCACATGTCTCTCCTGGTCCCTGGAAATTCTTCTTTCCACTTCTGGATTGAAAACCCGGGTTGCAGACACAAGAGTAGCTTCCAAGACTGTTGTGGCAAGTCGAATGCTCTGGGCAACTTCTGGGATTGGCACATTCGTCCACATCTGGTGAGTAGAAATCAAAACCCATGTCAAAGAAGGAGAAGTGGTAAAGATGGGACACTACAAACAGATTATCTCCCCTTGACCCTCCCCAATATCCAGACTTTCCCCTTCTCCCTAACCTCATTTTAATTAGGCATGGCCATGAGAATACATTCTGGTCAATTGTATGCACACAAAAAGTGACAAATAGTTTCAAACCATAATTATCATAGATTGTAGAAATGGCTGTCATGTTTTACTCCTCCCTGTGTCCAACCTTGGTATGGGGCTTGTGCCATACAATGTGACATTGCCATTCATCTCTCTAATGTGTGGAGTTGGATTCTGTAGCCCTTCACTCTAGCTGGCTCTAGGACTTGCACTAGCCAATAAATACAGCAGAAGCAACGTGGTGGCACTTCCAAACAGACCTCAGGAAACCTATTTCTGTTCATACTTTGGGTCCCTTACCTCTGTCATATGAACAAACCCCAGGATAATAAGAAAAAAACAAAGTGAAAGAGACACAGATCATCCTGGATGAGCTGCAGATATATGAGGCAGCCCAGCCAAGATCAGCAAAGCTGACACACAGCTGACCACAAACACATGCACTAGCCCAGTGGAGACCTAAAGAACTGACCAGAGCAGAGCCCAACCTAAATTTCCAACATGTGGAATTAAGAAATAAACAAATGGTGGTTGTTTTAGCCACTAACTTATGGGGTCATTTGTTACTCAGCAATAGCTAACTGCTACAAATATAGCTAACTGATGCAAATAGATCAGAAGTGTCAGAGATGATTTCAAAATATCTCTAACTCCAAGCCAAGGTAATATGTTGAGGGCTTGATCACTCTATGCCTTGCTTATGGAATCACCCTCCATTCAGATCATTAATAATGCTGCCTCAGACTCAGGAATTGAAACCCATATCTCTTGGTGACAGTATTCTGCTTGTAGTGTGCAGAATAGATTTGAGAAAGCAACACTAGAAAAATGGAGAGACTAGTGAGGAGGCCACTGTAATAATGATGGAACTTAAACCAAGGATGGAAAAGAGTAGAGATTCAAGACATATTTAGCAGGTAGATTGCCCAATACATAATGACTGATTTAATATGGAAGGGAAGGGAATATCAAGAATAACTCTCAGGTCTTCATTCAAATACTTTTCAGGAAAAAATTCTGAATTTTGGATCTGAGCTTTCCCCAGGACAGAATTTATCTCAGTGCTAATGACACATGGGACCAGATTATTCTTGGTTGTGGGGAGGCTGTGATGTGCATTGGAGGATGTTTAGCAGGATCTCTGCTCTCTACCCAGAGACTGACCAGTTGATTAACACAAACTACCCACCAACATCACCAGAATGGAAAACCAAAACTATCTCCAGATACTGTCACATCTCCCACCAGTGAGGTGTAAATCAGGCTAGACCTTGAGCCATGAAGTATTCTAAATACAGCCTGAGCCACAGCTTAATTCATATAAGACACTCAACAGGAATTCAAATTCAGCTTCTTCTACTTCATAGCTGTGTATCCTTGGATTAATGATTTTACCTCTCTGAGCCTCAAGAAGATCATTAAGAACATAATCTTTACCTCATAGGAACATCAAGTAAAGTTCTTAATTAATTGAGTAGCTAAAAAAGAAGATCAAGTTCTCTATACTTTCACAGATGGAATTTTTAGAGGTGAATCCAACATCACAGCTGCAGCGGAAGCTTCACAAAGAGTTGGTGCACTCAGAATGCTCTGGGCAGACCCCATGGGAGAGGCATTCATTAATGTCTGAGAAACAGTGGAGGAGAGTGAGCAGACTAAAGATTAGGTGTCTCAGTTTAGTACACCATGTACTCAACTCAATAGGAGTTGTCTACCAAAGACCCAAGCCTGAGAGTCTGAGTGCATTACCTGTGCAGGTAAAATGACCTGACTTTCCAGGGATCCAATTATTTCCAGTGGGAGAAGAGAAACCAGTCAAACAGCTGCACTCATACCTTCCTGGCAGGTTTCTGCAGCTTGAGTTAGGACCACAAGTTGGGGGCGTTTGAGAACATTCATCTATATCTGGAGAGAAAGAGAGACAGAGTTACAACTTGTCATCATCTTGTGAAATAGTTTGTATTTTCCAAAGATACTAGAAACAATGTCTTTCATTCCTAATGCCCTTAATTCAATGTCCTTTCTTTGATACTCCTTCCATCAAGCAATGAGGTTTATATTTCCTCCCCTTGAATCACAGCATGCGTGTGACTGGTGGTGGAGACACCAGCTCATAAAAAGACCATGCTAAGTCATCACAGTATCACACACTTCCACCTGGTTCTCTTGAGATGCCCATGCTTGATTCAGCTGCCATAGTGTGAGGAAGCTCAACTAGCCATGAAAAAAGCAGCTCTCATGGAGAAGAACTTAGACCTCCAGCTTACAACTCTGGCAGAGCTGCCAGCCAACAGCAAGCACCACCTTCACCTTGTGAGGGAGCCCCTTTCAAAGTGGATCCTCTAGCCCACAGTTGAACCAACACAACTGTCACTGCATGGAGGAATGTCAAGCCGTCATCAGCAAACTCAGCCCAAATACATGATGGTGTTTTGCTTGTTGTCTGATTCTCTCACCATGATAAGAAGTTCCAGTAGAATAAATGCTTTTTTCTGTGTTATCACAGTATCCTCCATCCCTAGAATAATTCTTGGCATATAGTAGGTGCTCAAGAAGTGTTTGTTGAATGCATGCATGAATGAATCCATTGCTATAGGCTTTAGCTTTGCATATGAGGGCTTTGAACTCAGCTAAGACCCACCTTAACTTCTCCCCACCACTTCTGTCTTTTCAAACACATTGGACTTGATTCCCCAGAAGACCCCTGCACATACTTTGACACATCTCTCCTGGCCCCTGGAAACTTTTCTTTCCACTTCTGGATTGAAAACCCGGGTTGCAGACACAAGAGTAGCTTCCAAGACTGTTGTGACAAGTGGAATGCTCTGGGCAACTTCTGGGATTGGCACATTCATCCACATCTGGTGAGTAGAAATGAAAGCCCGGGTCAAGGTAGAAGAAGCAGTGAGAACAGAACACTGCAAACAAGAGATTCATTCTGCCTATTCTCCACCAGATGTCCCCCCCACACACACACCCTGCAATATCCAGACTTTCTCATGCTTTCTAAGTTCCCTTGCAATTAGGCATGACATGACAATAAATTCTGGCCGATTGTATGCAAGCAAAAGGCGGGCATTCTTTTGAAACTGTAATGATTATAGATTGCAGAGATGGTTGTCATCCTTTACTCCTCCCTGTGTCCCCACTTTGGGATGAGGTTTGTGCTACACAATGTGACTTTGCCACTCCCTTCTTTAAGATGTGGAGTTTGGTTCACCAGTCCTTGACTGTAGCTGGCTCTATGACTTTCACTGTCCAATTGAAATGCCAGAAGCAATGTGGGGCCACTTCCAAACTTAGACCTCTAGAAACCTATTTGCTTCTGCTCATATATTGGGCCCCTTGCCTCTGCCATTTGAACAAACCTCAGGTTAATAAGAAAAAGACAAAGGAAAAGAGAGAAGGATCATCCCAGATGAGTCCCAGATATGTGAGACAGCCAGCCAAGATTGGCATAGCTGACACACAGCTAACCACAAACCCATGAACAAGCCCAGTGGCGACCAGAAGAACTGAGCAGCAGAGTCTAACCTAAGGTGCCAACACATGGAATCAAGATATTAAAAATTGTGGTTGTTAAGCCACTAACGTTTGGGGTGATTTGTTACTCAGCAATAGCCAACTGCTTCAAAGATCATAAATGTCAGAGATGACTTCAAATATCTCTAACTTCAAGATGATGTATCCAAGATCCATCCTCACTATAAATAAATAATAGTGTTGTTCAGACTCAGGAAAATGGAGCCCTTAACTCCTGGTGAGAGTGTTACATACTGGCTGCAGTGTAAATGATAGATCTGAGGGAGCAACATTACAAACAGTGAGAAGACTGCTGCAATCATGTTGGAACCCAAACCAAGGACGGAAAAGACTGGAGAGATTCAAGACACATTTAGCAGGTAGATTGGCCAATGACATGATGACTCATTTAATATGGAAAGGGGGCAAGGATCAAGAATAACTCTCAGACACTGATGTATAGAACAGTCTTATGGACTCTGTGGGAGAGGGAAAGGGTGGGAAGATTTGGGAGAATGGCACTGAAACATGTAAATATCATGTATGAAACGAGATGCCAGTTCAGGTTCGATGCACGATGCTGGATGCTTGGGGCTAGTGCACTGGGACGACCCAGACGGAGGGTATGGGGAGGGAGGAAGGAGGAGGGTTCAGGATGGGGAACACATGTATACCTGTGGTGGATTCATTTTGATATTTGGCAAAACTAATGCAATTATGTAAAGTTTAAAAATAAAATTAAATTAAAAAAGAATAACTCTCAGGTCTTCATTCAAATACCTTTTAGGGAAAAGTTCTAACATTTGGGTCTGAGATCTCCCTGGGAAGGAGTGTCTCTATCTCAGTACTATTTACATTTGGGATCAATCATTCTTGCTTGCGGGAAGGTTATTCTGTGCATTGGAGGATGTTTAGCAGGATCTCTGGTCTCTACCCACCAGTTGCCAGTTATACAAACCAACCCACCGCCACCACCAGTTTGGACAAAAGTGTCTCCAGACATTGTCAGTATCACCCCCGGCCCCAGCAGGGCACAAATCAGGCTAGGGACTGAGTCCTCCAGTACTCTCAAATACTGCTTGACCCACTGCTTAACTCATAGTACACCCTCAACAAGAGTTCAAACCCATGTTTTTCCACAGACTAGCTGTGTATCCTTGACCTAGTCACTTTACTTTTATGGGCCTTATTTGGATCATTCCTAAAATGGAGATCAAAATCTCTAGCTCATAGGATCATCAAATAAAGTTCTTAATTAATTAAGTAGCTAAAAGAAATCAGGTTCTCTGTACCTTCACAGGTGGAGTTTCCAGAGGTGAATCCAACTTTGCAGCTGCAACGGTAGCTTCCCAAAGAGTTGGTGCACTCAGAATGCTCAGGGCAGACCCCATGGGAGAGGCATTCATTAATGTCTGAGGAGGAGTGGAAGAGAGTGAGCAGACCAAAGATTAGGTGTCCAAGTTTAGCACACTATGTACTCAACTCAATAGGAGTAGTCTACAAAAGACCCAAGCCTGAGAATCTGAGCTCATTACCTGTACAGGTGAAATGACCTGGCTTTCCAGAGATCCAGTTATTTCCCGTGGGAGAAGAGAAACCAGTCAAACAGCTGCACTCATACCTTCCTGGCAGGTTTCTGCACCTTGAGTTAGGACCACAAGGTGGGGGCTTTTGAGAACATTCGTCTATATCTGGAGAGAAAGAGAGTCCAAGTTACACATTTTCTTCAAATAAAGCTGGGATCTTCCAAAGATTGTTGAAACAATGTCTTCTATTCCATATGCCCTTCACTCAGTGTCTCTTCTTGGGTATGTCTTCCATCGAGCAGGGTCTATATTTCCTCCTCTTGAATCTGAGCATGTTTGTGACTATGCAGTGGTGACACTAGGTCATAAAAGTATTGTGCTAAGTCACAAAAACATCACACACTTTCACCTTGTTCTTTTGGAATTCTCATGCTTGACTCAGGCACCATACTCTGAGGAAGCTCAAAGAGCCATGATAAAACAGTTCATGTGGAGAAGAACTAAGACCTCCAGCCCACAGCTTCATTCAGCACCGGCTTCACCTTGTGAGTGAGCCCCCTTTAAAGTGGATCTTCTAGCCCCCAGTTGAACTAGCTCAACTGGCACTTTGTGGAACAAAGTCAAGTCATCCTCACCAAAGTCCACCCAAAGAGCAGATGCATGCATGTATGTTGCTTCTCATCTGTTTCTCCCCACCCACAACAAGAAGTTTCAGGAGAACAAATATTTTTGCCTGTGTTACTCACTGCAATATCCTCCATCCCTCGAATAGTGCTTTTCTATATAGCAGGTGCTCAAGAAGTGTCTGTTGAATGAACCCATGAATCGATGTATTGGCTTCAGTTCTGCAGACAAGACTTTGAACTCAGCTAAGACCTACCTCAACTTATAACTCTTCCTCCAGAACTGCTGTCTTTCCAAACAGATGGACTTGATTTCCCAGAAGACCCCTGCACCTACCTTGACATGTCTCCCCTGGTCCCTGGAAACTCTTCTTTCCACTTCTGGATATATATCCTGAGTTGCAGGCACAAGAGTAGCTTCCAACACTGTTGTGGCAAGTTGAATGCTCTGGGCAACTTCTGGGATTGGCACATTCATCCACATCTGGTGAGTAGAAATGAAAACTCAGATCAAGGCAGAGGAAGAAGCAAGGACAGGGGACTGAAACAGGAGATTCACTCTACCTGTTCACCACCTGATGCTCCCAAATACCCAGATTTTCCCCTTCTCCAAAACTTCCCTTGCAGTTAGGCATGACGTGAGAATAATTCTGGTCAACTGTATGCACACACAAATAGTTTCAAGCATAATGATCATTGATTGCAGGAATGGCTTTACTATGAGTAAAGGAATCATCCTTTACTCCTCCCTGTGTCCACACCTTGGGATGAGGTTGGTGCTACACAATGCAACCTTGCCACTCTTCCCTTTAAGATGTGGGGTTTGGTTCACCACCTCTTCACTCTATCTGGTTCTGTGACTTGCTTTCAACAAAGAAGTACAGCTGAAGGAAAGTGGTGCCTGTTCCAAACTTAGACTTCAAGAAGCCTATTTGTTTCTGCTTATGCATTGGGCCCCTTCCCTCTACCATATGAACCAACCTCAGGCTAATAACAGAAAAGACAAAGTAGAAGAGAGATGGGTCATCCCAGATGAGTCCCAGATATGTGAGACAGCCCAGCCAAGATCAGCAAAGCTGACACACAGCTGACCACAAACACAGCAACAAGCCCAGTGGAGACTTAAAGGCCTGACCAGCAGAGCCCAACTCAAAGTGCCAGCACATGGTCAAGAGATAAATAAGTGGTGTTTGTTTTAGCCACTAACCTATGGGATGATTTATTACTCTGCAATAGCTAACTGCTACAAATAGACCAAAAACATCAGAGATGACTTCAAATATCTCCATTCAAAATCAGGTAAAATGTAATAATCTCTACATCGTAGCATCATCAAATGAAGTTCTTAATTAATTGAATAGGTAAAGAAGATCAGCTTCTCTACACATTCCCTGACTGAGGATGTTAGAGCTGAATTCAACTTGGTAGCTGCAATGGTAGCTTAACAGTTGGTGCACTCAGAATGCTCTGGGAAGACCCCACTAGAAAGGCATTCATTAACCTCTGAGGAGCAGTGGAGAAGAGTGAGCAGATAAAGATTAGGTGTCTAAGGTAAGAACACATATGTGCACATGTGTGCTAAGTCACTTCAGTCGTGTCTGAATCTTTGTGACCCTATGGGCTGTGGCCCACCAGGCTACTCTGTCCATGAGATTCTCCAGGCAAGAATACTGGAGTGGGTTGCCATGCCCTCCTCAAGGGGATCTTCCTGACCCAGGGATCAAGCCTGTGTCTCCTGCATTTGTAAGCAGGTTCTTTAGCACCTGGGAAACCCCCAAGGAACTTATGCACTCAACACAATCGGAACTGTCCACAAAAGACCCAAGCCTGAGAGCCTGAGCACATTACCTGTACAGAGGAAATGACCTGGCTTTCCAGGGATCCAATTATTTCCAGAGACAGAGTTACAAATTGTCTTAATCTTATGAAATAGTTTGCATTTTCCAAAGATACTAGAAACAATGTCTTTCATTCCTAATGCCCTTAATTCAATGTCCTTTCTTTGATACTCCTTCCATCAAGCAATGAGGTTTATATTTCCTCCCCTTGAATCACAGCATGCGTGTGACTGTGGTGGTGGAGACACCAGCTCATAAAAAGACCATGCTAAGTCATCACAGTATCACACACTTCCACCTGGTTCTCTTGAGATGCCCATGCTTGACTCAGCTGCCATACTGTGAGGAAGCTCAACTAGCCATGAAAAAAGCAGCTCTCATGGAGAAGAACGTAGGCCTCCAGCTTACAACTCTGGCAGAGCTGCCAGCCAACAGCAAGCACCACCTTCACCTTGTGAGGGAGCCCCTTTCAAAGTGGATCCTCTAGCCCACAGTTGAGCCAACACAACTGTCACTGCATGGAAGAATGTCGAGCCGTCATCAGCAAACTCAGCCCAAATACATGATGGTGTTTTGTTTGTTGTCTGATTCTCTCACCATGATAAGAAGTTCCAGTAGAATAAATGCTTTTTTCTGTGTTATCACAGTATCCTCCATCCCTAGAATAATTCTTGGCATATAGTAGGTGCTCAAGAAGTGTTTGTTGAATGCATGCATGAATGAATCCATTGCTATTGGCTTCAGCTTTGCATATGAGGGCTTTGAACTCAGCTAAGACCCACCTCAACTTCTCCCCACCACTTCTGTCTTTTCAAACACATTGGACTTGATTCCCCAGAAGACCCCTGCACATACCTTGACACATCTCTCCTGGCCCCTGGAAACTTTTCCTTCCACTTCTCGATTGAAAACCCGGGTTGCAGACACAAGAGTAGTTTCCAAGACTGTTGTGGCAAGTCGAATGGTCTGGGCAACTTCTGGGATTGGCACATTCATCCACATCTGGTGAGTAGAAATGAAAGCCCGGGTCAAGGTAGAAGATGCAGTGAGAACAGAACACTGCAAACAGGAGATTCATTCCACCTGTTCTCCACAAGATGTACCCCCGCCCCCCACAATATCCAGACTTTCACTTTCTTTCTAAGTTCCCTTGCAATTAGGCATGATAGGAGAATAAATTCTGGCCAATTCTATGCAAGAAAAAGGCGGGTATTCGTTTCAAACTGTAATGATTATAGATTGCAGAAGTGGTTGTCATCCTTTACTCCTCTCTGTGTCCCCACTTTGGGATGAGGTTTGTGCTACACAATGTGACTTTGCCACTCCCTTCTTTAAGATGTGGAGTTTGGTTCACCAGTCCTTGACTCTAGCTGGCTCTATGACTTGCACTGTCCAATTGAAATGGCAGAAGCAATGTGGTGCCACTTCCAAATTTAGACCTCAGAAACCTATTTGCTTCTCCTCATGCATTGGGTCCCTGGCCTCTGCCATTTGAACAAACCTCAGGCTAATAAGAAAAAGACAAAGGGAAAGAGAGAAGGATCATCCCAGATGAGTCCCAGATGTGTGAGACAGCCCAGCCAAGATTGGCAAAGCTGACACACAGCTGACCACACACAGGAACAAGCCCAGTGGAGACCAGAAGAGTATTGTGCTAAGTCATAAAATCATCACACACTTTCACCTTGTTCTTTTGGAATTCTCATGCTTGACTCAGGCACCATACTCTGAGGAAGCTCAAAGAGCCATGATAAAACATGATAAAGCTCATGTGGAGAAGAATTAAGACCTCCAGCCCACAGCTTCATTCAGCACCAGCTTCACCTTCTGAGTGAGCCCCCTTTAAAGTGGATCTTCTAGCCCCCAGTTGAACAAGCTCAACTGGCACTTTGTGGAACAAGGTCAAGTCATCCTCACCAAAGTCAGCCCTAATACCAGATGCATGCACGTATGTTGCTTCTCATCTGTTTCTCCCCACCCTCAACAAAAAGTTTCAGGAGAACAAATGTTTTGCCTGTGTGACTCCCTGCAGTATCCTCCATCCCTCGAATAGTGCTTTTCTATATAGCAGGTGCTCAAGAAGTGTTTGTTGAATGAACCCATGAATGGATGAATTGGCTTCAGTTCTGCAGACAGGATTTTGAACTCAGCTGAGACCTACCTCAACTTCTAACTCTTCCTCCAGCACTGCTGTCTTTCTAAACAGATTGGAGTTGATTCCACAGAAGACACCTGCACCAACCTTGACATGTCTCCCCTGGTCCCTGGAAAGTCTTCTTTCCACTTCTGGAGTTATATCCTGGGTTGCAGGCACAAGAGTAGCTTCCAAGACTGTTGTGGCAAGTCGAATGCTCTGGGCAACTTCTGGGATTGGCACATTCATCCACATCTGGTGAGTAGAAATGAAAACCCAGTTCAAGGCAGAGGAAGAAGAAAGGACAGGGGACTGAAACAGGAGACTCACTCCACCTGTTCGCCACCTGATGCTCCCAAATACCCAGATTTTCCCCTTCTCCAAAACTTCCCTTGCAGTTAGCCATGACGTGAGAATAAATTCTGGCCAATTGTATGCACACAAAAGGGTGGAAAATAGTTTCAAGCCATAATGATCATTGATTGCAGAAATGGCTGTCATCCTTTACTCCTCCCTGTGTCCACACCTTGGGATGAGGTTTGTGCTACAAAATGTGACCTTGTCACTCTTTTCTTTAAGATGTGGGGTTTGGTTCACCACCTCTTCACTCTATCTGGTTCTGTGACTTGCTTTCAACCAAAAAGTACAGCTGAAGGAAAGTGGTGCCAGTTCCAAACTTAGACCCCAAGAAGCCTATTTGTTTCTGCTTATACACTGGGCCCCTTGCCTCTACCATATGAACAAACCCCAAGCTAATATCAAAAAAAGACAAAGTAGAAGAGAGATGGGTCATCCCAGATGAGTCCCAGATATGTGAGACAGCCCAGCCAAGATCAGCAAAGCTGACACACAACTGACCACAAACACAGGAACAAGCCCAGTGGAGACTTAAAGACCTGACCAGCAGAGCCCAACTCAAAGTGCCAACACATGGTCAGGAGACAAATAAATGGTGTTTGTTTTAGTCACTAACCTATGGGATGATTTATTACTCCACAATAGCTAGCTGCTACAAATAGACCAGAAGCATCAGCTGCTGCTAAGTCACTCCACTCGTGTCCGACTCTGGCGAATCCATAGATGGCAGCCCACCAGGCTCCCCAGTCCTTGGGATTCTCCAGGCAAGAACACTGGAGTGGGTTGCCATTTCCTTCTCCAATGCATGAAAGTGAAAAGGGAAAGTGAAGTCGCTCAGTCATGTCTGACTCTTGGCGACCCCATGGACTGCGGCCCACCATGCTCCTCCGTCCATGGGATTTGCCAGGCAAGAATACTGGAGTGAGGTGCCATTGCCTTCTCCAAGAAGCATCAGAGATGACTTCAAATATCTCCATTCAAAATCAGGGAGAAAATCATAATCTCTACCTCATAGCATCATCAAATGAAGTTCTTAATTAATTGAATAGGTAAAGAAGATCAGCTTCTCTACACATTCCCTGACTGAGGATGTTAGAGCTGAATTCAACT
The DNA here is from genome assembly GCF_003369695.1 of Bos indicus x Bos taurus. NCBI lineage: Eukaryota > Metazoa > Chordata > Mammalia > Artiodactyla > Bovidae > Bos > Bos indicus x Bos taurus. The sequence goes on along the minus strand of NC_040082.1, from coordinate 93,001,379 downwards.
TGGTAGCTGCAATGGTAGCTTAACAGTTGGTGCACTCAGAATGCTCTGGGAAGACCCCACTAGAAAGGCATTCATTAACCTCTGAGGAGCAGTGGAGAAGAGTGAGCAGATAAAGATTAGGTGTCTAAGGTAAGAACACATATGTGCACATGTGTGCTAAGTCACTTCAGTCGTGTCTGAATCTTTGTGACCCTATGGGCTGTGGCCCACCAGGCTACTCTGTCCATGAGATTCTCCAGGCAAGAATACTGGAGTGGGTTGCCATGCCCTCCTCAAGGGGATCTTCCTGACCCAGGGATCAAGCCTGTGTCTCCTGCATTTGTAGGCAGGTTCTTTAGCACCTGGGAAACCCCCAAGAAACTTATGCACCCAACACAATCAGACCTGTCCACAAAAAACCCAAGCCTGAGAGCCTGAGCACATTACCTGTACAGGGGAAATGACCTGGCTTTCCAGGGATCCGATTATTTCCAGAGACAGAGTTACAAATTGTCTTCATCTTGTGAAATAGTTTGCATTTCCCAAAGATACTAGAAACAATGTCTTTCATTCCTAATGCCCTTAATTCAATGTCCTTTCTTTGATACTCCTTCCATCAAGCAATGAGGTTTATATTTCCTCCCCTTGAATCACAGCATGCGTGTGACTGTGGTGGTGGAGACACCAGCTCATAAAAAGACCATGCTAAGTCATCACAGTATCACACACTTCCACCTGGTTCTCTTGAGATGCCCATGCTTGACTCAGCTGCCATACTGTGAGGAAGCTCAACTAGCCATGAAAAAATGCAGCTCTCAAGGAGAAGAACTCAGACCTCCAGCTTCCAACTCTGGCAGAGCTGCCAGCCAACAGCCAGCACCACCTTCACCATGTAAGTGAGCCCCTTTCAAAGTGGATCCTCTAGCCCGCAGCTGAGCCAACACAACTGTCACTGCATGGAAGAATGTCAAGCCGTCATCAGCAAACTCAGCCCAAATACATGATGGTGTTTTGTTTGTTGTCTGATTCTCTCACCATGATAAGAAGTTCCAGTAGAATAAATGCTTTTTTCTGTGTTATCACAGTATCTTCCATCCCTAGAATAATGCTTGGCATATAGTAGGTGCTCAAGAAGTGTTTGTTGAATGCATGCATGAATGAATCCATTGCTATTGGCTTCAGCTTTGCATATGAGGGCTTTGAACTCAGCTAAGACCCACCTCAACTTCTCCCCACCACTTCTGTCTTTTCAAACACATTGGACTTGATTCCCCAGAAGACCCCTTCAAATACCTTCACACATCTCTTTTAGCCCCTGGAAACTTTTCCTTCCACTTCTGGATTGAAAACCAGGGTTGCAGACACAAGAGTAACTTCCAGGACTGTTGTGGCAAGTGGAATGCTCTGGGCAACTTCTGGGATTGGCACATTCGTCCACATCTGGTGAGTAGAAATCAAAACCCATGTCAAAGAAGGAGAAGCAGCAAAGATGGGACACTACAAACACAAGATTGTCTCCACCTGACATGCCCCAATATCCAGACTTTCCCCTTCTCCCTAACCTCCCTTGATGTTAGGCATGGCCATGAGAATACATCGGGCCAACTGTATGCACACAAAAGAGTGACAAATAGTTTCAAATGATAATGATCAGTGATCGCAGAAATGGTTGTCATCCTTTAATCTTCCCTGTGTCCACACTTTGGGATGAGGTTTGTGCTACACAGTGTGACCTTGCTACTATGCTCTTTAAGATATGGGGTTTGGTTCCCAGCCCTTGACTCTAGCTGGCTCTATGACTTGCATTGAATCAATCAATACAGAGCAAGCAACATGGTGTTACTTCAAAACTTAGATCTGGAGAAATCTATGTGCTTCTACTCCTACACTGGGCCCGTTACCTCTGCCATATGAACAAACTCCAGGATAATTAAAAAAAGACAAGATGGAAGAGAGATGGATCACCCCAGATGAGCTCCAGGTATGTGAGACAGCCCAGCCAAGATCAGCAAAGCTGACATGCAACTGCCCAGAAACACATGGAGACCAGCCCAGTGGAAACCAAAAGAACTGACCAGCAGCGCCCAATCTAAACTGCCAACACATGGAATGCAGAGAGCTAAATAAATGGTTGTTGTTTTAGTCACTAACTCTCAGGGTGATTTTGCTACTCAGCAATAGCTAACTGCTACAAATAGATTGGAAAAGTCATAGATGACTGTAAATATCTCCAACTCCAAGCAAAGAGGATATGATAAGGGCTTGGCCACTCCATGCCTTGCTTGATGGAGTCACCCTCCCTTTAAATATATAATAGTGCTGCAGCAGACTCGGGAAGATGGAGCCCGTATCTCTTCATGAGAATATTCTGGCTGCAGTGTGGAGGATAAATTTGATGGAGTAACACTAGAAAAATGGAGAGACTAGTGAGGTGGTTACAGTACTAATGATGGTACATAAACCAAGGAGAGAGAAAAGTGGAGAGATTTAAGACATATTTAGCAGATAGATTGCCCAGTGACATGATGACAGATTTAATATGAAAGGGAAAGGAGGATCAAGAATAATTCTCAGGTGGGACTTCCATGCTGATCCAGTTGTTAAGACTCAGCACTTCCAATGCAAGATGCGTGGGTTCAGTCCCTGGTGTGGAAACTATGACCCTACATGCCATGTGGAGCAGCCAAAAAGTATTAAAAAAAAAAAAAAAAAAAAGAACTCTCAGGTCTTCATTTAAATATCTTTTAGGAAAAAGTTTTGGTGTTTGGTTCTGAGCTTTCCCCAGGACTACTGACATTTAGAACCAGATTATTATTGGTTGTAGGGAGGCTGCTCTGTGCATTGGAGGATGTTTAGCAGGATCTCTGTTCTCTACCCACCATATGACGATAACACCAACCACCCCATCACCACCACCAGTTTGGACAACCCAAAATGTCTCCAGATGTTGTTAATATCTCCCCTCAGGAGTGGAAAGGTGTGAATCATGTTAATGATAGAGTTCCCTGTTCCGCTCAAGTACCGCCTGATTCACTGCTTAACTCATAGTAGACACTCAAGAGTGAAGAGTGAAGCGAAAGTTGCTCAGTCATGCCTGACTCTTTGTGACCCCATAGACTGTCCATGGAATTCTCCAGGCCAGAATACTGGAGTGGGTAGCCTTTCCCTTCTCCAAGGTATCTTCCCAACCCAGGGATCAAACCCAAGTCTCCCGCATTGCAGGCAAATTCTTTACCAACTGAGCCATCAAAGAAGACCAGTAGATACTCAATGGGAATTCAAACCCATGTTCTTCTACTTAATAACTGTGTCTCTCTGGACAACTGACTTTACCTCTCTGAGCCTCAGTTGGATCATTCCTAAAATGAGGACCATAACCTTTACTTCATAGGATCATCAAATAAAGTTCTCCATTAATTGAGAAGGTAAAAAAAGAAGATCAGACTCTCTATACTTGCACAGATGGCATTTTTTAAGGTGAATCCCACTTGGCAGCTGCAACAGTAGCTTCCCAAAGAGTTGGTGCACTCAGAATGCTCTGGGCAGACCCCATGGGAAAGGCATTCATTAATGTCTGAAGAGCAGTGGAGGAGAGTGAGCAGACAAAACATTAGTTGTCTAAAGTTAGAACACACATTCCTAACAATAGGAGCTGTCCACCAAAGACCCATGCCTGAGAGTCTGAGCCCCTTACCTCTACAGGTGAAATGACCTTGCTTTCCTGAGATCCAGTTATTTCCAGTGGGAGAAGAGAAACCAGTCATACAGCTGCACCTATATCTCCCAGGCAGATTTCTGCAGATTGAGTTAGGGCCACATGGTGTGGGACTTTGAGAGCATTCATCTATATCTGGAGAGAAAAAGAGTCAGAGTTACAAATCTTCTTCAAATACAGTTTGTATTTTCCAAAGATGGTTGAAACAATGCCTTCTATTTCATATACCCTTAATTTAATGCCCTTTTTTGGTACTCCTTCTATCAAGCAGTGGGGTCTATATCTCCTCTACTTAAATCTGAGCATACTTGTGACTATGGTGGTGGTGACACTAAGTCATTAAAATTACCATGATAAGTCATCAAAATATTGCACACTTCCACACCTTCTCTTGAGATGCTCATGCTTGACTCAATTGCCATACTGTGAGATGCTCAAGCATGAGATGCTCATGCTTGACTCATGCCATACTCAATAAGCCATGAAAAAAATAGCTCTCATGGAGAAGAGCTAAGACCTCCAGCTCACAGCCCTGCAGAGCAACCAGCCAACAGCTATCACCAGCTTGCCAGCCTTGTGAGTGAGCCTCCTTCAAAATGAATCCTCTAGCTCCCAGTTGAGCCACTTCAACTGACACTGTGTGGAACAAAGTCAAGCCATTGTCAGTGAACTCAGCCCAAGTAGAAGATTCATTCAGGAGCAAAATAAATGATCATTGGTGTTTTAATGCACGAAGTTTGCTGCTACCCAGAAATATATAACCAGAACATTTTGCAAACCCATTATACAAATTTACTCATTGAAGTGCCAATAGAATTGTGCAGTCATGGTACCATGGGGTGAAAAGAAAAAAAAAGGAAAGTGAAAGTCACTCAGACATGTCCGACTCTTTGTGACCCCCTGGAGCCTGCCAGACTCCTCTGTCCATGGAATTCTCCAGGCATTTCTACTGGAATGGGTAGCTGTTCTCTTCTCCAGGGGATCTTCCTGACCCAGGGATTGAACTCAAGTCTCCTACATTGCAGGCAGATTCTTTACCATCTGAGGGGTGGTCCTCCCCTAATTTCCTTCACCCCTGCTCTGCCAAATCACCCTAAATAAACACTTTTTATGCACTTGTCATGCAAATAGTAATGTTCATTCAAGCCTTAAGTAATGAAACATTAGAACCACCTAATTGTCCATCAACTGCAGGGTGAGTAAGTTTAGAGCTGGCATAAGGAATAAGGTAGCACATTCCTTCATTTGACAAGAAACTATAAAATATTCACAATGTATTAGGTACCACAGGTCAAAGACAGAGTAGATAAGGTTCTTATGTAGTATCCACCATTTTCTAGATGAGAAATGTTGCTTCTATCCTTTATCTAAAAACAAGAGCCCAAAAGGCTGCTATGTTTACTGAATAACCCATAAACTGTAGCCCAAAGATTTTTTAAAAAATGTTTGTGCAGATGGCCAATAGACACATGAAAAAATACTCAGCATTGCTAATTATCTGAGACATGAAAACCAAAATTACAATGAGGTACCACCTCACACTGGTCAGAATGCCCATCATTAAAAATTCTACAAATAATAAATTCTGGAGAGAGTGTGGAGAAAGGGGACACTTACACACTGTTGGTGGGAATGTAAATCGGTGTAGCCACTATGGAGAACAGTATGGCAGTTCTTCAAAAAACTAAGAACAGAATTGCTTATGATCCAGCAATTCCACTCCTGGGCATATACCAGGACAAAACTATAAATCAAAAGGATACATATACCCCAATATTCATAGCAGCAGTATTTACAATAGCCAAGACATGGAAGTAACCTAAATTTTCATTGACAAAGGAATGGATAAAGAAAGTGTGGTACATATATATAACGGAATATTACTTGGCCATAAAAAAGAATAAATGATACCATTCATAGCAACATGGATGAACCTAGAGATTATACCATGTGAAGTAAGTCAGACAGAAAAGTACAAATACCATATGACATATGTGGAATCTAAAATATGACACAAATGAATTTATTTACAAAACAGAAATAGACTCACAGATATACAGAACAGACTTGCGGTTGCCAAAGGTGGGGGTGGGTAGATTGGCAGTTTGGGATTAGTAGATGCAAAGTATTATATATAGGATGGATAAACAAGGTCCTACTGAATAACACAGGGTTAGGGTTAGGGTTATGGTTTACTATAGGATATTCAATATCCTATAGTAAACCATAGTGGAAAAGAATATATATAATGCCTGAAACTAACATAATATTGTAAATCAACTATATTTTAATAATAACTAATTTTTTTAAGAAAAGGATGTTTGGAGCTCTCTGGGAACTATAATAATGGAAATAAATTATTAAATGGAAATCTTGTTCAGAGCTCAATATACTATAGCCCATAAATCAAATCTGAACTGTCACCTGTTTGTATAAATACAGTTTTATTAAAACACACCTCCACTCATTCATTTATGTATCACTGATGGCTGCTTTTGTACTACAACTGGAGTATTGAGTACTTAAGAGAAAGATCATACAAACTGCAGTCTCCAAAATACTTACTATCTGGCCCCTTACAGAAATAGATTGCAGACCCTTGCAAATTATGTCAGAGGCATGGTCAGACCTTTACTGTCAAGAGGAGAGTTTGGGTCTAAATATAAGGAATATAGACCAAAAATTTAGCTCATTCTAGAAATTATTTTAATTTCTATTATTTATATTAATAGTAGCTCTTGGGACTGTACATGTGCCTAGCACACTGCATACATTACTGCATTTAATCTTCTCAAATATCCTTTAAGGTAGGTACTCTTATACACCCATTTTACAGATGGAAAGATTGAAGCTTAGAGAGATTAAATACATTTCCCCAATGTCTCACATCTGGAGTGTGACAAATAGGTAAGTCGTTGAGAGACTGCCATTAAACTCAAAAAGAACTGGATTTGGATTCCAGTTCAATTGTTCAATGACCCTAAACAAGTCATTTTAGCCCCCCACCCTCAGTCTTCTCATCTGTACAATGGAGATCATCACAGTGCCTATACTATGTGAAAATGCACATAAAGACCTTCACCCAGGGCCTGGTACTCAATACATATTAGAAATTACTTGCATGAAGAGGTGACAGGAAGAAAATCAGTGTTTATTTCTGTATATTGACATACAGCATAATTTTCTTTCTGTTTTTATGAGAATTTTTTTGCCAGGTCTTAGTTGGCAGCATGCAGGATATTTAGTTGCAGCATGTGGGATCTAGTTCCCTGACCAGGGATAGAACCCCAGTCCCCCTGCATTGGGAGCGTGGCGTCTTAGCTGGACCACCAGGAAGTTCCTCTTTTTTTATTCTAACACTTATCTCTAAAATCATTAGTGTTTAATGACCAGGAATTATTTTTATAATAGAAAGAAATTAAGAAAGAAAGAGAGAGATGGGGGAAGGAAGGAGGAAGGAGAGGCAGAGGAAAGAAGAAAGAAAACAATGCTTGGGGATACCTACCTACATCTGCTGCCCAGCCAGCTTCTATCTGATTTTACTACCAAATGCTGGGGAGGAGAGGAGGGTTTGATGGGGCATGAACTCACCTTTGCATTCCACTCCTGGGCCCTTAAATGTCTTCAATCCATTGCTGGACAGAAAGCCTCTTTTGCAAGAGCAGTAGTAACTTCTTGAAGTGTTGGTGCAGGTTGCATACGCTGGACACATGGTGGTATCTGTACACCCATTCCCATCTAGGCAACAGAGAAGAAGGAATTTGGGTTAGAGCCCCGAGTGGAGCAGCAAGGGAGAGGAGGAAGGTTGATCCCTGGCTTGGAAAAATCTCCTGGAGAGGGGAATGGCTACCCACTCCAGTATTCTTGCCTGGAGAATCCCGTGGACAGAGGTGACTGGCAGGCTACAGTCCATGGGGTCACAAAGAGTCAGACACGACTGAGTGACTAACACAAACACACACACACAGAACAGTTCAGAGATTTTTTTTAAATTAATATATCTATTTTAATTGGAGGCTAATTACTTTACAATATTGTGGTGGTTTTTGCCATACATTGATATGAATCGGCTACAGGTGTACATGTGTCCCCCATCCCGAACCCCCCTCCCACCTCCTTCCTCATCCCATCCCTCTGGGTTGTCCCAGTGCACTGACTTTGAGTGCCCTGTTTCATGCATCGAACTTGGAGTAGTCATCTATTTCACATATGGTAATATACATGTTTCAATGCTATTCTTTCAAGTCATCTCACCCTCACCTTCTCCCACAGAGTCCAAAAGTCTGTTCTTTATATCTATGTCTCTTTTGCTGTCTCACATATAGAGTCATTGTTACCATCTTTCTAAATTCCATATATATATGTTAATATACTGTATTGGTGTTTTTCTTTCTGACTTACTTCACTCTGTACAATAGGTTCCAGTTTCATCCACCTCATTAGAACTGATTCAAATGCATTCTTTTTAATGGCTGAGAAATATTCTATTGTGTATATGTACCACAACTTCCTTATCCATTAATCTGCCAATGGACATCTAGGTTGCTTCCATGTCCCAGCTATTGTAAACAGTGCTGTAATGAACATTGGGGTACACGAGTCTCTTTCAATTCTGGTTTCCTCAGTGTGTACACCCAGCAGTGGGATTGGTGGGTTGTATGGCAGTTACATTTCCAGTTTTTTAAGAAGTCTCCACACTGTTCTCCATAGTGGCTGTACTAGTTTGCATTCCCACCAACAGTGTTAGAGGGTTCCCTTTTCTCCACACCCTCTCCAGCATTTATTGCTTATAGACTTTAGGATCGCACCCATTCTGACTGGTGTGAAATGGTACCTCATTGTAGTTTTGATTTGCATTTCTCTGATAATGAGTGATGTTGAGCATCTTTTCATGTGTTTGTTAGCCATTTGTATGTCTTCTTTGGAGAACTGTCTGTTTAGTTCTTTGGCCCATTTTTTGATTGGGTCGTTTATTTTTCTGGTATTGAGCTGCATGAGCTGTTTGTACATTTTTGACATTAATTCTTTGTCAGTTGCTTCATTTGCTATTATTTTATCCCATTCTAAAGGCTGTCTTTTCACCTTGCTTATAGTTTCCTTCATTGTGCAAAAGATTTTAAGTTTAATTAGGTCCCATTTGTTTATTTTTGCTTTTATTTCCATGACTCTGGGAGGTGGGTCATAGAGGATCCTGCTGTGATCTATGTCAGAGAATGTTTTGCCTATCTTTTCCTCTAGGAGTTTTAAAGTTTCTGGTCTTACATTTATATCTTTAATCCATTTTGAGTTTATTTTTGTGTATGGTGTTAGAAAGTGTTCTAGTTTCATTCTTTTACAGATGGTTGACCAGTTTTCCCAGCACCACTTGTGAAAGAAATTGTATTTTCCCCATTGTATATTTTTGCCTCCTTTGTCAAAGATAAGGTATCCATAGATGCACAGATATATCTCTGGGCTTTCTATTTAGTTCCACTGATCTATATTTCTGTCTTTGTGCCAGTACCATACTATCTTGATGACTGTAGCTTTGTAGTATAGCCTGAAGAAACCAGGAATAAAACGACCATATGACCCAGTAATCCCACTACTGAGCATAGACCCTGAGAAAACCATAATTCAAAAAGACACATGTATTCCAATGTTCATTGCAGCACTATTTACAATAGCCAGGACATGGAAGCAACCTGGATGCCCCATTGACAGATGAATGGATAAAGAAGTTGTGGTACATTTATACAATGGAATATAACTCAGCCATAAAAAGGAACAAATTTGAGTCTGTTGTAGTAAAGTGGATGAAACTAGAGCCTGTTTTATAGAGTGAAGTAAGTCAGAAAGAGAAAAACAATATCATATACTAAAGCATGTGTATGGAATCTAGAAAAATGGTGATGATGAACCTATTTGCAGGGCAGGAATAGAGATGCAGACATAGAAAACAGACTTATGGGCACAGCAGAGGAACGAGAGGGCGGGACAAACTGAGACGGTAGCATTGACATAGGTATGCTATCATGTGTAAAACAGATAGCCAGTGGGAAACTGCTGCCTAGCACAGGGAGCTCAGCTCAGTGCTCTGCGGTGTCCTAGTTGGGTGGGATGTAGAGAGGGGGCCCCAAGAGGGAGGGGATATATGTGAAGCTGATTCACTTCACTGTATAGCAGAAACCACCATTGTAAAGTCATTAGACGCCAATTTAAAATTTAATTGATTTTAAAAACTATGAAAATTATGGCTTTTCGTTACTAAGGTCTTGAGAGCCAGACTCTTTGTCACCTACAACATGCCTTGTTTATTTCCCTTCCCTGCACAATGCCTCAGATTCTATCTTTCTTCTCATTTCCAGCTTCCTCTTTCATCTGCAGAGGCAAAACTTCTCTTTGCAGATTTCCGGTGTATTACCACTTGTGATCTCTCAACGCTGAGTTTCCTATTACTTTCCTCTAGCTCTACCTCTCATAACTCAAATCCATTCCAAACCAGAGTAGCAACACCGTCAGTCCTGTGTGACCTGTGTCAGCCTTCCTGGCTCATCTTCGACCTGGTCCCGCTAGCCACGTTCACCTTTGCTCAGTTCTCCAAATTTTCTCTGGTCTGCAGATCCTGCCAGAATCAGGCGAGCCAATTCCTTACAATAAATCTTTACACATATTTATATGTGGGCTTCCCAGTGGCTCAGACGGTAAAGAATCTACCTGCCAATGCAGGAGACCTGGGTTCAGTCCCTGGTTTGGGAAGATCTCATAGAGGAGTGCATGGCAACCTACTCCAGTATTCTTGCCTGGAGAATCCCATGGACAGAGAAGCCTGGTGGGCGACAGTCCATGGGGTCGCAAAGAGTCAGACACGATTGAGCGGCTTTCACTTTCACTTTTATTATCTCTGCTCCTTGCTGTTAATAAACATACTCCCTTCTGAAATGCTCTGTGTCTGGAAATTCTTTTCCAACATACGCTCGGACTGCCATGACAGTTGCCATGATCATGAGCCCTAAATCCAAAATTCAGACCCAGGAAGGGCGATTCCACAGCCCATCTTGTGACAACCCCACATGGAGTTGAATCCTCACTTTGGTGGTACTAGTGGTAAAGAACCCATCTGCCAATTCAGGAGAGGTAAGAGATGCAGGTTGAATCCCTGGGTGGGGAAGATCTCATGGAGGAGGGCATGGCAACCCACTCCAGTATTCTTGCCTGAGAATCCCATGGACAGAAAAGCCTGGTGGGCACAAAGAGTCGGACATGACTAAAGCGACTTAGCACACACGCATTACACTATACATAGTAATCAGGTGACAAAACCAAGAGATGGAGGCACTTGCCCAAGGTCTAATTGCCTTCAAGCTGGGGGAGTCTCTTACCAAGACTCGACGATGACCACCGTGGCTGTTCATCTGCAAGAAAAGAAGAGTCAGTAGATTTTTTGAGAGCTGGCCATGCCCCATTGTCTCAAACCAGGCTCCTTGTTTCCCTGGGCACCAGTGATCACGGTGGTGAGTTGTGAAAGTGGGAGTGGAGATGTAAAGAGGAAAACCCAGCCTCTTCCTGAGGATTTACGTTCATCAGGTAGGTGGAAGGAACTCCTCATGAATTCTTCACACCTTGCCAGGTAACAAAGGGTGGATACCAATGTTCATGGCAGCACTATGGAAGTAACCCCTGTCCATCCACAGATGAATGGATAAAGATGTGGTACATATATACCATGGACTATCACTCAGCCATAAACAAGAATGAAACAATGCCATCTACCGCAACAGAGATTATCATACTAAGTGAAGTAAATCAGAGAAAGACAAGTATCATATGACATGGCTTATATGTGGAATCTTTAAAAATATAATACAGACAAACTTATTTACAAAACAGAAATAGACTCACAGACATAGAAAACAAATTTATGGTTGCCAAAGTGGAAAGGGGATCAGGGAGAGATGAACAAGAACTTTGGGATTAGCTAATGCACACCATTGTATATAAAATAAACAACAAAGACCTATTATACAGCACAGGGAACTATATTCAATGGCTTGTAGCAACCTATGATGGAAAAGAATATGAGAAGATATATATATATATATCTCACTTTTCTGGACACCTGAAACTAACACAACATTGTAAATTAACTATACTTCAATTTTAAAAACCAGTTTTTAAAAAGGGGTACATGTGTACTAAGTCACTTCAGTCACATCCAACTCTGTGTGACCCTATGGACTGTAGCCCTCCAGGCTCATCTGTCCGTGATATTCTGCAGGTAAGAATACTGGAGTGGGTTGACATGCCCTCCTCCAGGGCATCTGCCCCACCCAGGGATCCAACCTGTGTCTCTTACGTCTCCTTACCTTTCTGGATCTGCAGGCAGTTTCTTTACCACTAGCACTACCTGGGAAGCCCTTAAAAAGGGGGTGGGGGAATTCCCTGGTCCAGTGGCTGAAACATTGCTTCCATTGCAGGAGCCACAGGTTTAACCCCTGGCGGGGGGACTAAGCATGCTGTGCAGTGCAGTAAAAAAAAAAATTTTTTTTAAATGGGTAGGGGGGCTAACAGCCATTCCCCCTTTCACTTTACCTAACTGGCATCCCATCTCACACTGTCTCGCTGGCCTGGAAGCACTGCTTGACAGACTTGGGAGTATAACAGCCTCTGGTGTGATTCATACTCCAGAGCTCCTGGCAGGATCAGGCTGTGACAGAAACTTTCCTGAAATATCTTCTGAATGACTTGTTCTTCCCCCTGCTCAATCCCTGTTCCCCTTCCTCCCCTACAAGTGTCTCCTGGGAGCCCTCCCTTAGTAAGTTACTCACAAGAATCCTCATCTCTGACTCTGCTTCTTTGGAAACTAACCAAAAGCAGGTGCTGGTCCTGAAAGGGATGACAGAGGATGGTTGGATGGCATCACCACCTCATCGGACATGAGTTTGAGCAAGCTCCTGGAGGTGGTGATGGACAGGGAGGGCTGGCGTGCTGCAGTCCATGTGGGTCACAAAGAGTCGGACACGACTGAGCAACTGAACTGAACTTTATTTCCTTTTTTATTGTAGTTGATTTACAATGTTGTATTAGCTTCTGGGATATAGTAAAATGATTCATATATATACATATATGTATGTATATATATTCTTTTTCATTATATATTATTTCAAGATACTGAACATAGTTCCCTGTGCTATACAATAGGACCTTGTTGCTTATTTATTTTATATATAGTGCTGTGTATCTGTTGTTTCATTTGCTTTCATCTTTTTCTAAGAAGATAATAATTACTTATTGTAAAAAACTCAAACAATGCAGAAGTATATAAAATTAAAAGTGAAGACTTCCCTGTGCTCCATTCTTATACCAAGAGATCACCACTGTCAAAAAGAGTGAATACTTCCAGATTAGGTCCTGTTCACAAACTCAGTCATGTAAATATGTTAAATATGAATAAATGTATAAATTCACACAATTTTCTTAATGTGAATGGTATCATGCAATATACAGTCCAATACAGTAGATGACTGTTTATTCTGAAATCTATTAAAATTAAGTAAAATGAAGCATTAATTCTTCAGTTACACTAGCCACACTCCAAGTTCTCGGGAGCTCCACTGACTAGTGACTACTGTAGATCTAGAACATATTCACTGAAAGTTCTTTTCAACCACTCTGTTCTGCTTATAACTTTTTTCTCCATGCTACAGTAAGTCTTGCAAACCAAGAGCAGCAAAATTTGCCAAATGTTGAAGTTGGGCAATATGTACATGGGAGTTTTTTATACTATTTTTCCTACCTTTGAATGTTTGTTTCTATAATTTAAAAAAAGTAAGAAAATAATGTTTTGGGCAACTTGCCAAGTCAGTTCACATGACTGAACTCATGCTTTCCAACAGCTGCCTAGTATTGCATTAAAATGGGCTCTAACTGTGCCAGAGATAGCTCAGTAGCCCAAGATCAAACAAAAACTCCACATTTTCCTTTCTGTGGTGTAACATTGAGAGTAGAAGGCAGCTACCCAGCCATGGACTACATTTCCCAGCTCACCTTGCATCCAGATATGGTCATGTGACCCTGAGTGGAAGTGACAAGTGTCACTGCTAAGCCTGGGTTTTAATAACATGCTTTCTCCACTATCTGCAGAGACTCCAAGGCACTAGTGTGGCTGAGTCACAAACAGAAAGCATCTGGGTTCCTGAATCAGCTCATGTAAGAAAACCACCCACTAGCAAGAGATATCCTCATTGGACTCTTGAACAAACAAGAATTAAATTTCTTTTTCTTAAGCCACTGATGGGGGTATATTTGCTGCAGTAGCTTGGGGTACTCTAACAAATGCAACAAGTTTTCCAGCCAGTTCCCAGGGGTAAATATACATTCGTTTACTCCAGTGTTGTTACCATGCTTTACCAATGGACAGAACACCTCATTCAGAGTCCATACTTCACAGCTGCAAGATCCCACAGGCTTCCCCTGTGACAACACCCACACATCATCTTGGTAGGAACAAGAGTAGGGTGAGAAAATTTGAAAGATTAACTCTTCCTACAATATAGACTGAGTTTCCCAAACAATGCTGAACCAGAAAACAGACACTGACAACATTAAGAACTGACAGTGTTTCTCTTCCTGAATCCAGCAGGAGCTTGGAAGATGAGAATACTTAACAAAGCATCCAAAAATGCATTTCTTTTCACATTGAGTTGTAGTTTGATAAAACTCCATATGCATTCCCATGGCACCACCATTTACGAAGCCAGATGATTGACAAAGTTACCTCTTTGGGTTTAAGCTTCACAACATTCCTATGGGATAGGAACCCTTGTTACCTGTATTCTGCAGCTGAGGAAACTGAAGATCAGAGAGGTTGTGTGACTTGCCTGAGGTCACACAGCAATTTTAAGGTACAAGGAAAAGAGCTCAGGTGGGAACCTGGACACGGGATGTTATCCCTTTCTTGGCCACTGACTAGCTCGTGGCAAGTGTCCAGCAGTGGTGCAGCCTCGTGGGACAGAAGTGTGTCCTCCCCACCACATTGGGCATATGGAGTCTCTTTGTCCAACTTACGCCTTGTCATTGATCCCAGTGTGGGTAATGTGAGCATTCCCCAGGTGTATATACCACAACACCCTGTGAAGAAAGAAAAACACCATGATGCATCAAGAAGTTCTTTGGACTCAACCTGAAAAATTACTCCTGGACTGGTCTCATAGAAGCAGGGCTTTTTAAAATATTTATTAGTTTATTTGGCTGTGCCAGGTCTTAGCTGCAGTACACTGGATCTTTGATCTTCACTGTGGCTTGCAAACTCTTTAGTTGTGCCATGCAGGATCTAGTTCGCTGATCAGGGATCCAACCTAGGTCCCCTGCATTGGTAGCTCAAAGTCTTAGGCACTGGACCACCAGGGAAGTCCCTAGAAACAGGTCTGATGAGCCTAAATGAAAGCCCCGGCTGAGTGACAAGCATGAGTGATTATACAGTCTTCACAGCAACCATTCCTGCTTTCCGGCACTTCATCTTTTTTTTCACTTTGTTTGTATTACCTTCATTTCCTTTTCAACTACAAAGAGTTCCAGCTTATTTTCAAAAACATACATTTTTTTTTTTCTGGGCTTTGAAATGGAGCAAAACCCTACAGTCCTTGTGCCTTCCCCCAACCTCCATGTCCTCTGCCTGCCTTTTATCTGTGGAAAATTTGAGTTAAAGGATAAGTTCAATCCAAGAAATGAGAACAGGCAGAAACAAAGGAGAGAAAATAATGATTAATGCAGTCATCAAGCATAGTCAAAGACTTTCAGTTCCTTCTCAAGGGCTACAGACAATTTTCTGAGCCACAGCCTGTGAGCTGTCTTATTCTGAAAGCCCCACCAGGTGGAGAAGTTAACCTCATGAGGGCCAGACAGTACCCACGGCATAAGCTGCCATAATTCTGAGAACTGGCCTCAAAGAAATGGAAATAAACTGATCCTGGAACTGAAGACTGACTGTCCCTAAAACAACTCAAACTCTTTAGGGTCGCAAAGAGTCGGACACGACTGAGCGACTTCACTTCAAAACAACCAAGATGACCAATCTAAAGATGACTGTCAAAGACGACCGCGCTGTTTCTGTGTGTAGCCTCCTCCTTCTGTCCATGAAAACTCTTGTCCCACTGACTGCCAGTGTAGGGGAGTTGGCCTTTGGGCAGATGTCCGCCCTCCCTCCTCAGTTGCCAACATTGAAATAAAACAAACTTTCTGCCAGCCTGGCCTTTTTACTGGCTTTTGAGCAGTGAGCAGCTGAGCTCACCACCTTTCTGTAACAGGCTGTAAAACTCAAGTTTATGAACCAATAAAATCAGAGTTATAAGGCAAAATAGAAAACATAGACCAACACAATGGAAGTCCACCTTCTAAGTTCTCAGGTTCCAACCTGTATCTGCCTCAGGGAGGTTTATCCTTACACTTCCAGTTTATTTCATGCCGGAGAAGGAGGCTCTACAACTTTTACGCAAAGAAATTTCAATGCTTTAAAACTATAATCATGTTTCAGTGGTTGTAATTACTTAAATAAAATTACTAACTTAGAGCTTGGGTTTCTCTATCTGTTCAAGTTTTTTTTTTTTTTTTCTAAAACATACATTTAAACAATCATTCTCAAAGGGAATAACCTCTAGTCAAGGTTATGGTTTTTCCAGTGGTCATGTATAGATGTGAGAGTTGGACTGTGAAGAAAGCTGAGTGCCAAAGAATTGATGCTTTTGAACTGTGGTGTTGGAGAAGAGTCTTGAGAGTCCCTTGGACTGCAAGGAAATCCAACCAGTCCACTCTGAAGGAGATCGGCCCTGGGATTTCTTTGGAAGGAATGATGCTAAAGCTGAAACTCCAGTACTTTGGCCACCTCGTGTGAAGAGTTGACTCATTGGAAAAGACTCTGATACTGCGAGGAATTGGGGGCAGGAGGAGAAGGGGACGACAGAAGATGAGATGGCTGGATGGCATCACCGACTCGATGGACGTGAGTCTGAGTGAACTCTGGGAGTTGGTGATGGACAGGGAGGCCTGGCATGCTGCGATTCATGGGGTCGCAAAGAGTCGGACACGACTGGGCGACTGAACTGAACTGAACTGAACTAAAAAGGCAAACCTTGGCTCTTGTAAAGAGATGAAAAAAAAATCTTGCTGTTTTATGTATAGAACACATACATATATGCATATAATATATAAATAAGTATATAGTATATCCATAGAGCTGCCATGTGTTAAGTGTTAGTTGCTCAGTCATGTCTGACTCTTTGTGACCCCATGGACTACAGCCCACTAGGCTCCTCTGTCCATGGGATTCTCCAGGGAAGAATACTGGAGTGAGTAGCCATTCCCTTCTCCAAGGGATCTTCCCTACCCAGGGATCAAACCCAGGTCTCCTGTATTGCAGGCAGACTCTTCACGATTTGAGCCACCAGGGAAACTCATAGTATATCCATAGTATTAAATTGGATGGGAGGGTAAGATGATTCTTAATTTTATTTTGGCCATGCCGCCCGGCACAGGGGAATCACAGTTCACCAACGAGGGATCACACCGGGGCCCTCTGCAGTGGAAGCACAGAGTCTTAACCACTGGAGCACCAGGGAAGTCCACAATTCTTTTTTTTTTTTTTTAATGTCTAAAAGGCAGTTCAGCTACTCCAGCATTAAGCTCTTCTCTGTCACCACCACTACCACCATCATAATCACATCATCTTCATCATCACCACTACCACCACCGTATCTTTGCCATCATCGTTATCTTCAGCATCACCACTGTCACCACCACCACCATCATCATCACTACCATCATCACCACTCTTTGCATATTAAGGGCAGAATCAGAGTGCTAGTGGCCAGCACTACTGCTGACACTTCAAAGAACAAGTCTGCATTTTAGCACTTGAGGTCCACAAGCGACCTGCTCCTTCTAATGCAGCCTGCCAGTCAGCAAGTCCCAAGGAACCTAACTCCCACCTTTCTTATTTTTTTTTTTTGAAAGTCACTCAGTCGTGTCCGACTCTTTGCGACGCCATGGACTATACAGTCCATGGAATTCTCCAGGCAATAATACTGGAGTGGGTAGCCTTTCCCTTCCCCAGGGGATCTTCCCAACCCAGGGATTGAAGCCAGGTCTCCTGCACTGCAGGCAGATTCTTTACCAGTTGAGCCACAAGGGAAGCCCAAGAATACTGGAGTGGGTAGCCTATCCCTTCTCCAGGGGATCTTTCCTACCCAGGAATTGAACCCAGGTCTTCTGCATTGCAGGTGGATTCTTTACCAACTGAGCTATCAGGAAGCCTTATCTTTAACTGAAATTCTCTTGCCCTTTAATTATTTTAGAGGCAACAAAGCATCATGTTTAAGCATATCAGCTCTAGTGTCAAAATGCTTGGGTTTAAAAATTTGTTATAAGAGGACTTCCCTGGTCATCCAGTGATTAGGACTCCAAGCTTCCAATATAGGGAACTCAGATTCAATCAGGGAAGTAGATCCCTGGGAAGTAGAAGGTGATGGCACCCCACTCCAGTACTCTTGCCTGGAAAATCCCATGGACAGAGGAGCCTGGAAGGCTGCAGTCCATGGGGTCGCTAAGAGTCGGATACAACCGAGCTACTTCACTTTCACTTTTCACTTTCATGCATTGGAGAAGGAAATGGGAACCCACTCCAGTGTTCTTGCCTGGAGATTCCCAGGGATGAGGGAGCTTGGTGGGCTGCCGTCTATGGGGTCGCACACAACTGAAGCGACTTAGCAGCAGCAACAACAAATCCCATGTGCCGAAATCAAAAAAGATTCTACATGCCACAACTGAGACATGGCACAGACAAATAAATAAATAAATATTTCTGTAAAAAAAAAATCAAACCCAGAAAAAGCTGACATCTGAAGAAAAAGAACAAGGTTGACTCCATCTCACTGTTCTTCAGAAATAGCTTCCCTGACTTCCCCCTTCACATAATCCCTAGTCACACTCTATGGCAATTTCTTCCCTAGCAATTGTCATTCCCTGAAATGCTTTTGTTTATTTGTTATTTGGAGCAGCAGAGTTTAGAAAAAAATTGCAGGCTCCGCAACAAGGTTGTTAGTGTTAGTTGCTGGGTTGTGTCTAACTCTTTTCGACCCCATAGACTGTAGCCAACCAGGCTCATCTGTCCAAGGAATTCTCCAGGCAAGAATACTGGAGGGGTAGCCATTCCCTTCTCCAGGAGATCATCCCAGCCCAGGGATCAAACTCGCATCTCTCACATTGCAGGCAGATTCTTTACCATCTGAGTCACCAGGCTGCCCAGTTTTAAATCCTGGCTGTAACCCCTTACTAGCTAAGTGGGCTTGGGCAAGTTATTTCATCTCTGTTGCCTCATTTTTCTCCTTTGTAAAATGGGATTTTACATGACCTGATATCAGAGGAATTTAGTGAAGGTTGAATGCAGTCTGTTTGAGGAACTTAGAAGGTTGCTATTACCGTCAGAGGTAATATTTCCTTTCTTCCTGCCTCCTCCTGCCGGTATGTCAGCTTCTCAAGGGCAGGAACCTTGTCTGTTCATTCACAGCTCTATCCCTGGTGCCTAAAACAGCACCTGGCACATAGTAGGTGCACAGGAAATACATGCCAAATGAAGGACTGTAACAAAACCCTTCCCTGATGGATGAATCCCCTGGACTGACTTTTTGGTCAAAGCTTCCCCAGTGAAGTTGTACAGCATCCAGCCTAGAATCATGATGTCCTGGCTGGACAGTCGAGGTCCCCCGTCTTCCTCAGAGTCTGTTTCCCCCAGGCCTCCTATTCCACATCACACTCACCCCAAAAGAGGAGAAAACTGAAGCTCCACATCGTGCAGGTCCTGCCATTCAAAGAGGAGTACTTTCCCCCTGTTCCCAGGCTTTTCAACAACTGAGGGCGTGGAAAGAAGGGGAGGGCAGAGCGAGAATTGCTCAAGGCAGCCAGAGCATCACGCCCTTTTCTGCTGAGTTGCCTCTACTCAGAAAGGACACTCTGACAAGGCTCGAAGTCTTTCCTTTCTCCACAATGAAGATAAGATCATCTGGTTAGTGTGTCATTGTGTGGGTCTATCTCCCCCTCTCTCTCTTTTCTTCCCACTCACTTTTTCCTTACCCCTACCAAGATCTATCTCCCATCTCTCATCACCTTATTTTATTGCATGCATGCTAAGCTGCTTTAGTCATGTCCAACTCTTTGTGACCCCATGGACTGTAGCCCTACAGGCTCCTCTCACTGTGGGATTCTCCAGGCAAGATTACTGGAGTGGGTTGCCGTGCCCTCTTCCAGGGGATCTTCCTGACCCAGGGATTGAACCCGCATCTCTCGTGTCTTCTGCACTGGCAGGCAGGTTCTTTAGCCACTGAAGAAAGCCCATTTATTTTATTGTACCCAATAATAAATAAGCTACCACTACCTAACCTCAAGGAAGCAAGCCCCAAACTCAAGGGTCCCCTCTCAACCTGCCCCATACAAACATCATAGCCATCAAGCATCAGACACTGTGTTAAACATGTTTCCAATAAAATTTAATTTCATCATCATTCAATGTAATATAGTAGGGATTCTTACCCCTGCCTATTTCACCAAAAATAAAAAGTACAATTAGAGTGGAAACCAAGGGCTTCCCTGGTGGCTCAGTGATTAAGAACCAACCTGCCAATGCAGGAGACAGGTTCCATCTCTAGTCCGGGAAGATCCCATGTGCCAAGAAGCAGCTAAGTCCATCCACCGTAACTACTGAGCCTGTGGCCTAGAGTCCAGAAGCTGCAACTACTGTAGTCCAAGTGCCTTACAGCCCTTGCTCCACAGCAAGAGAAGCCAGCACAGTGAGAAGCTTGTGCACCACAACTAGAGATTAGCCCCTGCCTTCCACAACTAGGGAAAAGCCTGTTCAGCAACAAAGATGCAGCACAGCCCAAAATAAATAAGTAAAATTACTTTTGAAAAATGGAAACCAAGGCTTGGAGAGGAGACGTGACTTGTCCAAGATTACCTGGACCCAAGATTTGAATCCAGGATCGTCTGACTCCAAGGTCTAGAGTTTTCACCATTTTACTTGCTTTCATTCCCCTACAATATCTGGTCACTGGACAGTGATACTCATATCCCATTCCTAGTACCATCCCCAACCCAGCACACACACACACACACACACACACACACACACGCCATCTCATAAATATGGTGATCTAGGAATGTCTTAGTTCAGTTGCTCAGTCGTGTCTGACTCTGCGACCCCATGAATCACAGCACACCAGGCCTCCCTGTCCATCACCAACTCCCAGAGCTCACTCAGACTCATGTCCATCGAGTTGGTGATGCCATCCAGCCATCTCATCCTCTATCGTCCCCTTCTCCTCCTGCCCCCAATCCCTCCCAGCATCAGAGTCTTTTCCAATGAGTCAACTCTTCACATGAGGTGGCCAAAGTACTGGAGTTTCAGCTTTAGCATCATTCCTTCCAAAGAACACCCAGGACTGATCTCCTTTAGGATGGACTGGTTGGATTGCCTTGCCATCCAAGGGACTCTCAAGAGTCTTCTCCAACAGCACAGTTCAAAAGCATCAATTCTTCGGTGCTCAGCTTTCTTCACAGTCCAACTCTCACATCCATACATGACCACTGGAAAAACCATAGCCTTGACTAGACGGACCTTTGTTGGCAAAGTAATGTTTCTGCTTTTGAATAAGCTATTTAGGTTGGTCATAACTTTCCTTCCAAGGAGTAAGCATCTTTTAATTTAGGATCCCCCAGATTTAGACACTGAGACAAGGATTCTAGTGAAAGCATTGGGTTGGCCAAAAAGTTCTTTGGGGGTTTTCCATAATTTTATAGTTCATCAGAGAGGTGACCCCAGAAAGCTCCAGCTGAGGATGGGGGAAGTGAGAGAGGGAAGGGAAAGAACATACAGTAGATGTTCTCAAGCAAGTTATCTAGTAGAAACTAAAACTTAAGGTGGCTGGGGACTTCTGGAAGGCAGCTTAGAGCACACTCTTCAGAGTTATCGCAACTGAGGGGCAAAGGAGTTGGGGTATTTATTCACAAGCTACTGTAAGTCACTGATTAAGGCTGTGTCAACCCCAGACTTGGGCTTCCCAGCTGGCTGAGTAATTAAGAATCCACCTGCCAAAGCATGAGACGCAGGAGACTCTGGTTCAATCCCTGGATCAGGAAGATCCCCAGGAGGAGGAAATGGCAACTCCACTCCAGTATTCTTGCCTGGGGAATCCCATGGAGCGAGGAGCCTGGAAGGCTATAGTCCATGGGGTCACAGAGAGTCAGACACAACCAAGCAGATGAGTGCGTGCACGCACGCGCTCACACACACACACACACAACCCAAGACCTGGCCTCCAAGCAGATAGAATGGGCTCCAGTTCATAATGTACCAATTGGTAACAAAATGCAGTGACTGGCAGGTGTTAGTCTAGCATGCCTTGAAGGATTGAGGGTCACGGGTGTGGGCAGGCTCCCAAAACATCTGCTCTAAGCTAAAACTGAGGTGCAAAGACCACCCCTGTGTTTTTGGAATGACAGTTCCACTTTTATTTTTTAAACAGTTTTAATCCCACGGATGGAGGAGCCTGGTAGGCTGCAGTCCGTGGGGTCGCTAGGAGTCGGACACGACTGACCGACTTCCCTTTCACTTTTCACTTTCATGCATTGGAGAAGGAAATGACAACCCACTCCAGTGTTCTTGCCTGGAGAATCCCAGGGACGGGGAAGCCTGGTGGGCTGCCGTCTATGGGGTCGCACAGAGTCAGACATGACTGAGTGATTAAGCACAGCACATAGCCAATTAACAAACTATGTTGTGATAGCTTCAGGTGAACGACAAAGGTACTCAGCCATACATATACATGTACCCATTCTCCCCCAAGCTCCCCTTCCATCCAGGCTGCCACACAATATTGAGCAGAGTTCCCTGTGCTCAGTAGGTACTTATTGGTTATCCATTTTAACAGTGCGTGGAAATGCAGAGTCTTCACCACTGGCCCACCTGGGAAGTCCCCCTGCTTGTTTTTATATTCTCGTTTTTGCTCTGTGCAAGGCAAAATATCCACCTTGGAGTTACGATGACTGAAGCAGATTCATCAATGGTTCTGACCATTCATCAAGAGACCCTACATGGTGAGGCTGCAGTTACAAGCCCACAAAGTCCACCGAGAAGGAGGATAAGCAGAGCTGTGTCATGTTTAAGAGAGTTGGACACGACTGAAGTGACTTAGCATGCATGCATGCATTGGAGAAGGAAATGGCAACCCACTCCAGTGTTCTTGCCTGGAGAATCCCAGGGACAGAGGAGCCTGGTGGGCTGCCATCTATGGGGTCGCACAGAGTCAGACACGACTGATGCAACTTAGCAGCAGCAGCAGCAGAAGAAGAAAAAGATAAACACAAGATTCTGGCATCAGATTGTTGGGGGTTCAGATATTGTCTGCACCACTTGCTGGTTATGTGTGATCCTGGGCAAGTTCTTTTTTTATTATTTTTATTGAAATATAGTTGATTTACAATTTGTGTTATTTCAGGTGTGTGTAGTAAAATGATTCAGATATATATATTCTTTTTTAACATTCTCTTCCATTATAGGTTATTACAAGATATTGAGTATAGGTCCCTGTGCTATAGAGTAGGTCTTTGTTGGTTACCTATTTTATATATAGTAGTGTGTGTATTTCAACCCCAAACTCCTAATTTATCCCTTTTCCCTCCTCCCCTTTGGTGACCGTACGTTTGCTGTTTATATTGATGGGTCTGTTTCTGTTTTGTAAATATATTCATCTGTATGATCTTTTAGATTCTACCTATGACTGACATCATATAACATTTGTCTTTCTCTGATTTATTGTATTAATATTTCACTTAGTATGATAATCTAAGGTGTCGAGACCAGCTCGAAAAGCAGGGTTTCCAAAAGCGTGATACAGCGGGAGAATGAGAAACGAGACACAAGAATGCAGGGAAAAGCGAGGATCAGGGGACCAGCATCGCTCCAAAGTGAAGGTGCCGAAACTGAAGTCAAGCCAGCTCTCAGCCATGAATGAAAGAATATGCAGGGAGTTAAACCAGAACTCGTGTGGCCTTCAGGGCCAAAGAACAAAATGATCATTAACCATTGAGTAATTAGGAAACAGTAATCAATAACTCATCAGTAACTAAGACTAATATTCTTATCTATAGATTTTCCACCAGATACTTAAAACATGTGACTCTGAGACGCCAGTTGAGAAGCAGTCTGGGGTCAGTTTTCTGACCCCAGGATCATATCTTGTTTTCAAGATTATTAACTGTTTCCTCTGGACTTGTTCCAAGAGTCTCAAGCCTTATAGCATCCAGTTTATCATTATAAATTTCTCTTGCGGCCCTTGCCAGGGGCTGCTTTTCTTTTATTCTTCCTGTCTCCTACACTAAGTTCCATCCATGTTGCTGCACATGGCATTTCATCCTCTTTGTGGCTAATATTCCAGTAATATTCCACTCTGGGCTTCTCAGGTGGTGCTGCTAAGTCACTTGAGTCGTGTCTGACTCTGTGCAACCCCATAGATGGCAGCCCACCAGGCTCCCCCGTCCCTGGGATTCTCCAGGCAAGAACACTGGAGTGGGTTGCCATCTCCTTCTCCAGCACATGAAAGTGAAAAGTGAAAGTGAAGTTGCTCAGTCGTGTCCGACCCTCAGCGACCCCATGGACTGCAGCCCCCCAGGCTCCTCCGTCCATGGGATTTTCCAGGCAACAGTACTGGAGTGGGGTGCCATTGTGATAAAGAACCCACCTGCCAATGCAGGAGATGCAAGAGATGTGGATTTGATCCCTGGGTCAAGAAGACCCCCTGGAGGAAAGCACAGCAACCCACTCCAGTATTCTTGCCTGAAGAATCCCATGGGCAGAGGAGTCTGGCAGGCTACAGTCCATGGGTTGCAAAGAGTTGGACACGACTAAAGTGACTTAGCATACACACACACAATATTCCAATGTATAAACATATCACATCTTTATCTATTCACCCATTAATGGACATTTAGGTTGCTTCCATGACTTGGTTACTGTAAATAGTACTGCTATGAACATCGGGGTGCATGTTTCTTTTGAATTGTGTTTTTCTCAGATAAATGCCCAGGGATGGCATTGCAGGATCATATGCTAACTCTATTTCTTCATTTTTTAAGGAAACTTTCTACTGTTCTCCATAGTAGCTATGTCATTTACATTCCCACCAACAATGTAGGAGGGTTCCCTTTTCTCCACACCCTCTCCAGCGTTTCATTTCTCTCTGCCTCAACATTACCATCTATAAAATGGGCTTGATAATAGCAGGCTCTATCTCTTGGGGTTGAGGTGAGCATCAGAGGAGTGGCTGTGGCATTCTTAGAAGAGAGGCTGGCACACAGGGAAAGCTCCAACTCTTGGCTGTTACTCAAATTCTTTGATATTCTTCCCTTCAAGAGGGGGAACCTAATCCTTCCCTTCTTGGGTATGAGCTGGACAGAGTGACTTGCTTCTAAA
Source organism: Bos indicus x Bos taurus (assembly GCF_003369695.1). NCBI lineage: Eukaryota > Metazoa > Chordata > Mammalia > Artiodactyla > Bovidae > Bos > Bos indicus x Bos taurus. Next base: position 92,976,192 of record NC_040082.1, on the reverse strand, counting down.
GATCAGAAAAAGGAAAGATGTGACATTGTGTGGTGTCCGAGGCATCTGAGATTGTAAGAGTTGTGATGGTTTCCCCTCTTTCTTTCCAGGATAATCCACTGGGTGGGGTGGGGGAAGCTAGTTTATCATGTTGTGGGAACACTCACCGCTGTGGAGAAGCCTGCAAGAGGGGGAGCTAAGATTCCAACCAATAACTTGACAATGATCTCCTGAGAAGACCTGATCCAGCTCTATCTACTTAAGCCACCTTCCGACTCCCAACCCTCAGAAACTGCAAAGAAAATAAAAATGTGTTGTTTTAATGCTGTTACATTTGGAGAGCAACTTGTTACATAGCAAAAGCTAACTGATACACTTAGAAACAATAATCCTTGTCAGTTTTTTTTTAAAAAGGACAATCATTACATCACAGGGTTTAAAGTTTAACGTGATAAAACCCTAAATCCTTCCTAACCAAAAAAAAAAAAAAAGCTCAATACTATTAGTTATTATTGACATTATTATTATCCCACTGTGCCAAGTGGTCACAGTTATTCATCAAAGGTGTGGTCTCTGTAATGACTGAATTGGAAGTCAGCAATTTCATTTCAGGCAGGACTTTCCAGTATGTGTGAGCTGGTTTAGACCTTCCGAGTAGGGCAATAGAAGACATTTCGGCAAGGGAGTAACGGTCACGCTGGTATCTTACAACACTCACATTGTGTAGCATGGGTGTCAGGCAGGATGTGGTCATGGGTGGGGAGATGGGGAGAAGAAAAGGGTAATGACCTGGACTAGGGCAAGGGCTGTGGAGATGGAGAGGAACAGCAGAATGGGGGGAATGTCTGGATGTGGGCAGGAAGTCTGGGACCAATGGAGAAACTGACCTTTGGAGATTGGACTCAAGAATCAGAAAGTTTTTCAGTCAAGTACAGGTTCCCCAGGGGTGATGGGGGTGGGATGAGGCGATATATGGGTTTCCTGCTGCACCGAGACAAATCACCACAAACTTGGTGGCTTGCGACAACACAAATTTATTACGTTACAGGTCTGAAGGTCAGAATTCCAAATGAGTCTTAGAGGGCCTGAAATCAAGATGTCAGGGGGGCTGCGTTCCTTTTGGAGGTTCTAAGAAAGAGTCCATTCTCTGTCTTTTCCAGCTGCTGGAGGTAGTCCGTATTCCTTGGTTCAAAGCCCCTTCCTCCACCTCCAAAGCCAGTAGTGTAATATCTCCTAAATCTATCTCTCTCTCCCGCTATCACACACATTCACTCCATGGCTGGATGGATAGATAGACAGATAGATTAACAAACAATAGATAAATAGACAATAGATGATAGATAGATAGACAATAGATAGACAGACAACAGATGATAGATAGATAAATGATAGATAGATAGACAATAAAGTAGATAGATTTCTCTGTCTTCAACCTCTCTCTCTCTCTCCATCTCCCTCTCTCTCTGACCTTCCTTCCTTCCCACTTAAAAGGACTTTGTGAGTACATTAGACCTACTCATATAATCCAGAATAATCTTCTGTTTTAAGATGCTTAACTTCATTGCACCTGCAAAGTCCTTTTTGCTGTATAAGGTCATATATTCACCATTTCTGGGGACTATGGTCAACCTGTCTGGGGTTGGAAGGGAGGCTCATTATTCTGCCAACCACAGAGAGGGTCTGGGGTCCTGGTGAGTGACTGAGGATTGAAGGTGCCAGTCATCCTTCAAACACTAAAGAGGTGACCAAGGCTATGAAACCTGAATAGCAGAGATCCTCTAGGGATGAGCGGGGGCATAAGGAGATAAGAAAGGGAAGGAAATGTTCAACTCTACTCAAGTGACTTGCGGAAGACTAGCCTTTGTGACTTTCCTGGCAAAGGGGAAATTGAACGAACATTTATGACTCAAGAAGTCAGTTTGGAGAAGCCCCAGACACGTCACTCAACTGTACTCTTAATGAGAATGTGGGGTGAGGGGTGGCTCCAGGGCAGCCCCGCCTGACTAAACTATGTTCCTCCTCTACCCTAAATCCTCCTGTGGCTCCCTATTAACCTCAGGATGAAGTGCAGGCTCATTAATACAGCACTCAAGAGCCTGCCTAATATAGCCAGTGAAAGTGTCAGTCACTCAGTTGTGTCTGACTATTGCAACCCCCATGGACTGTAGCCCATCAGGCTCCTCTGTCCATGGAATTTTCCAGGTAGGAATACTGGAGTGGGTAGCCATTCCCTTCTCCAGGGGCTTTCCCAACCCAGGGACTGAACCCAGGTCTCCTGCATTGCAGGCAGATTCTTTACCATCTGAGCCACCAGAGAAGCCCATATATACCCAGAGCAAACCATAATTCAAAAAGATACATGCACCCCAGCGTTCAGAGCAGCACTATTCACAGCAGCCAAGACATGGAAGCAACCTGAATGTTCGTCAACAGAGGACTGGAGAGAGAAGATGGGATACTCATATACAGTGAAATGCTACTCCACTATAAACACAAGAACAAAATAATACCATTTGCAGCAACATGGATGGACCTAGAGATTGTCATACTGAGTGAGACAGAGAACAAATATCATATGGGATCGCTTATATGTGGAATCTGAAAAAAATGGTGCAAATAAACTTATTTACAAAACAGAAATAGAGTCATAAATGTAGAAAGCAAACTTATGGTTACTGCAGGGAAAGGTAGGTGGGAGATAATTTAGAAGATTGGGAGTGACATATACACACGACTCCATATAAAATAGGTAACTAGTAAGGACCTAGTGTATAGCACAGGGAATTCTGCTCAATACTCTGTAATGACCTATATTGGGAAAGAATTTTAATGAGTGGATATATGTATGTTTAACTGATTCACTTTTCTGTATAGCAGAAACTAACATAACTTTGTAAATCAACAATACTCCAATGAAAATTATAATAAAAATAAAAATAATATGCAAAAATAAACTCAAAACCGATTAAAGACCTAAACGTAAGACCAGAAACTATAAAACTCTTAGAGGAAAACAAGCACAACATTCTATGACATAAATCCTCTATGACCTCCTTCCTGCTGCTGCTGCTGCTAAGTCACTTCAGTCGTGTCCAACTCTGTGCGACCCCATAGATGGCAGCCCACCAGGCTCCCCCGTCCCTGGGATTCTCCAGGCAAGAACACTGGAGTGGGTTGCCATTTCCTTCTCCAATGCATGAAAGTGAAAAGTGGAAGTGAAGTCGTGCAGTCGTGTATGACTCTTAGCGACCCCATGGACTGCAGCCTACCAGGCTCCTCCATCCATGGGATTTGCCAGGCAAGAGTAGTGGAGTGGGGTGCCATTGCCTTCTCCAGACCTCCTTCCTAGAGTAATGGAAATAAAAATAAAAATAAACAAGTGGGATCTAATTAAACTTAAAAGCTTTAGCACAGCAACGGAAACCATAAACCAGGCAAAAAGACAACCTTCAGAATGGGAGAAAATAATAGCAAATGAAATGACTTATAAAAGATTAATTTCTAAAATATACAAGCAGCTCATGCAACTGAATACCAGAAAAACAAACAACCCAATCAAAAAGTGGGCAGAAGACCTAAATAGACATTTCTACAAAGAAGACACACAAATAGCTAACAAACACATGAAAAGATGCCCAACATCACTCATTATTAGAGAAATGCTAATTAAAACTACAATGAGATATCATCTCATGCCAGTCAGAATGGCCATCGTCAAAAAGTCTAACAAACAATAAATGCTGGAGAGGGTTTGGAGAAAAGGGAACCCTCTTGCACTGTTGCTGGGAATGTAAATGGATACAGCTGCTATGGAAGACAGTATGGATATTCCGTAAGAAGCTAGGAATATAACTACCATATGACCCAACAATCCCACTACTGGGCACGTACCTTGAGGAAACCATAATTGAAAAAGACACATGGACCCCAGTGTTTATTGCAGAACTATTTATGATAACTAGAACGTGGAACCAACCTGGATGTCGATCAACAGATGAATGGATAAAAAAGCTGTGGTACATATATACAACAGAATATTACTCAGCCATATAAAGGAACACATTTAAATCAATTCTGATGAGATAGATGAACCTAAAGCCTTTTACAGAGTGGAGTAAGTCAGAAAAAGGAAAACAAATATTGTATACTAGTCCATATATATGAAACCTAGAAAGATGGCACTGATTAACCTATTTGCAGGACAGCACCAGGGAAGCACAGAGAACAGACTGTAGACGCAGGGGCAGGAAGGAGAGGGTGTGACCAATGAACAGAGCAGCATAGAAACATATATACTAACATACGTAAAACAGATAGCCAGTGGGAATTTGGTGTATGACTCAGGGAGCTCAAACCAGGACTCTGTGACAACCTCAAGGGGTGGGGTGGAACGGGAGGTGGGAAGGAGCAAGGGGGCATATGTGTACCTATGGCTGATTCATGTTGATGTATGGCAGAAACCAACACAATATTGTAGGCAATTATTCTTCAATTAAAAATAAATAAATTTTTAAAAATTAAAAGAAGAACAATGCAAACACACACACACACACACACAAAGACCCTGACTAGCCTTATACTTGGAGAAGGCAATGGCACCCCACTCCAGTACTCTTGCCTGGAAACTCCCATGGACGGAGGAGCCTGCTGGGCCGCAGTCCATGGGGTCGCTAAGAGTCGGACGAGACTCAGCGACTTCACTTTCACTTTCACTTTTCACTTTTCTGCATTGGAGAAGGTAATGGCAACCCACTCCAGTGTTCTTGCCTGGAGAATCCCAGGGACGGGGGAGCCTGGTGGGCTGCCGTCTATGGGGTCGCACAGAGTCGGACACGACTGATGCAACTTAGCAGCAGCAGCAGCAGCAGCCTTATAATGGTCCGCCTCTGGCCTCACTGCTCCCTCATCCCTCCAAAGCTCCAGTCATCCTAAACTAACCCAAGTCACCTGTAACGGGCACTGTTGGTGGCCTTGTCCAGCCACCTTTAGCTGCTGGAGCACCCATCCCCCAGTTTCGGTTTCTGTGGGTGTTGCCTGCTAACAGCTCACAGCTTCCCCTTCTCCAAACAACTGCTCTTCAGTTCAATGCCTGCACAAACCCTCAGACCCAACCCATGGCCAATAACTGATGGTCGTGAAGGTCAAAATCTCGCCCCAAGGTGAAGTCAATTCGGGGGGTGTTATTCAGGCTCCAGGGAGCCCTGTGGGATCAGGCTAAGCCTAGGCTCCAGGTAGGACCACCTCTTTGCTCAACTCTTTCTTCCATCTTACCCTCTTTCCCTGTTTATTGAATTTCTATGCATAATATATCATGTGAAATGCTGGGCTGGGTGAATCACAACCTGGAATCAAAATTGCTGGGAGAAATACCAAAAACCTCAGATATGCAGATGATACCACTCTAATGGCAGAGAGCGAAGAACTAAAGAGCCTCTTCATGAGGATAAAAGAGGAGAGTGAAAAAGTTGGCTTAAAGCTCAGCATTCAAAAAACTAAGATCATGGCATCTGGTCCCATCACTCCATGGCAAATAGATGGGGAAAAAGTGGAAACAGTGACAGACTTTATTTTCTTGGGCTCCAAAATCACTGAATACCATGACTGTAACCATGGAATTCAAAAGATGCTTGGTCCTTGGAAGGAAAACTATGACAAACCTAGACAGCATGTTAAACAAAGACATCACTTTGACGGCGAAGGTCCAGATAGGATAGTCAGAGCCATGGTTTTCCCAGTAATCACACATGGATGTGAAAGCTTAACCGTAAAGAAGGCTGAGTGCCAAAGCTCTTATGCTTTCGAACTGTGGTATTGAAGAAGAATCTTGAGAGTCCCTTGGACATCAAGGAGATCAAACCAGTCAATCATAAAGGAAATCAACCCTGAATATTCATTGGAAGGATTGATGCTGAAGCTGAAGGTCCAATATTTTGGCCATCTGATGAGAAGAGCTGACTCATTGGAAAAGACCCTGATGCTGTGAAAGATTGAGGCAAAAGAAGGGGGCAATAGAGAATAAAGTGGTTAGATGGTTTCACGGACTCAATGGACATGAGTTCGAGCAAACTCCAGGAGATAGTGAAGGCAAAGAATCCTGGTGCTGCAGTCCATGGGGTCACAAAGAGTTGGACACAACTTAGAGGGTTTGCACACAAACCATCTTCCCCTCACTCATCCTCTGCCATGCCCTCCATTAATAAACCCCAAAATAAGAATCCTTATGGCAGAGTCAGCTTTCAGGGAAGCCTAAGAACCCCTTCCCACCATTAGACACTAAGCTGTCTCCAACAACACAAGAGAAGACTCTACCTATGGACATCACCAGATGGTCAACACCAAAATCAGATTGATTATATTCTTTGCAGCCAAAGATGGAGAAGCTCTATACAGTCAGCAGAAACAAGACCAGGAGCTGACTGTGGCTCAGATCATGAACTCCTTATTGCCAAATTCAGACTTAAATTGAAGAAAGTATGGGAAATCACTAGGACATTCAGGTATGACCTAAATCAAATCCCTTATGGTTATACAGGGGAAGTGACAAATAGATTCAAGGGATTACATCTGATAGACAGAGTGCCTGAAGAACTATGGACGGAGGTTTGTGACATTGTACAAGAGGCAGTGATCAAGACTATCCCCAAGAAAAAGAAATGCCAAAAGGCAAAATGGTTGTCTGAGGAGGCCTTACAAATAGCTGAGAAAAGAAAAGAAGCTAAAGGCAAAGGAAAAAAGGCAAGATATACCCATTTGAATGCAGAGTTCCAAGGAATAGCAAGAAGAGATAAGAAAGCCTTCCTTGGTGATCAGTGCAAAGAAATAGAGGAAAACAATAGAATGGGAAAGACTAGAGATCTCTGCAAGAAAATTAGAGATACCAAGGGAACATTTCATGCAAAGATGGGCTCAATAAAGTACAGAAATGGTATGGACCTAAAAAAAGCAGAAGATATTAAGAAGAGACAGCAAGAAAACACAGAAGAACTATACAAAAAAGATCTTCATGACCAAGATAACCATGATGGTGTGATCACTCACCTAGAGCCAGACACCTGGAATGCAAAGTCAAGTGGGCCTTAGGAAGCATCTCTATGGACAAAGCTAGTGGAGGTGATGGAATTCCTGTTGAGCTATTTCAAATCCTGAAAGATGATGCTGTGAAAGTGCTGCACTCAATACGCCAGCAAATTTGGAGGACTCAGCAGTGGGCTGAAAAGGTCAGTTTTCATTTCAATCCTGAAAAAAAGCAATGCCAAAGAATGCTCAAACTACTGCACAATTGCACTCATCTCACACGCTAGCAAAGTAATGCTCAAAATTCTTCAAGCCAGGCTTCAACAGTATGTGAACCATGAACTTTCAGATGTTCAAGCTGGGTTTAGAAAAGGCAGAGGAACCAGAGACCAAATTGCCACATCCATTGGGTCATTGAAAAAGCAAGAGAGTTCCAGAAAAACATCTACTTCTTCTTTATTGACTATGCCAAAGCCTTTATGTGGATCACAACAAACTGTGGAAAATTCTTAAAAAGATGGGAATACCAGACCACTTGACCTGCCTCCTGAGAAATAATGTATGCAGGTCAAGAAGTAACAGTTAGGACTAGACATGGAACAACAGACCGGTTCCAAATAGGAAAAGGAGTACGTCAAGGCTGTATATTGTCACCCTGCTTATTTAACTTATATGCAGAGTACATCATGAGAAATGCTGGGCTGGATGAAGCACAACCGGGAATCAAGATTGCCAGGAAAATTATCAATAACCTCAGATATGCAGATGACACCACCCTTATGGCAGAAAGCGAAGAGGAACTAAAGAGCCTCTTGATGAAAGTGAAAGAGTCAAGAGTAAAAAAGTTGGCTTAAAACTCAACATTCAGAAAAACTAAGATCATGGCATCTGGGCCCATTACTTCATGGCAAGCAGATGCAGAAACAATGGAAACAGTGAGAGACTTTATTTTGGGGGGCTCCAAAATCACTGCAGATGGTGACTGCAGCCATGAAATTAAAAGACATTTAGTCCTTTAAATAAAAGTTATGACCAACTTAGATAGCATATTAAAAAGCAGAGACATTACTTTGCCAGGGCTTCCCTGGTGGCTCAGACGGTAAAGTGTCTGTCTGCAATGTGGGAGACCAGGGTTCGATCCCTGGGTTGGGAAGATCCCTGGAGAAGGAAATGACAACCCACTCCAATATTCTTACCTGGAAAATGTTGTGGATTGAGGAGCCTTGTAGGCTACAGTCCAGAGGGTCACAAAGCGTCGGACACGACTGAGTGACTTCGCTTACTTTGCCAACAAAGGTTCATCTAGTCAAAGCTATGGTTTTTCTAGAAGTCATGTATGGATGTGAAAGTTGGACTATAAAGAAAGCTGAGTGCCGAAGAATTGATGCTTTTGAACTATGGTGCTAGAGAAGACTCTTGAGAGTCCCTTGGATGGCAAGGAGATCCAACTAGTCAATCCTAAAGGAAAGCAGCCTTGAATATTCATTGGAAGGACTGATGCGGAAGCTGAAACTCCAGTACTTTGGCCACCTGATGTGAAGAATGGACTCATTGGAAAAGAGTTGGGAAAGATCGAAGGCGGGAGGAGAAGGGGATGACAGAGGATGAGATGTTTGGATGGCATCACCGACTCAGTGGAACTGAGTTTGAGTAGCCTCTGGGCATTGGTGATGGACAGGGAAGCCTGGCATGCTGCAGTCCATGGGATCACAAAGAGTCAGACACGACTAAGCAACTGAACTGAACTGAACTGTCTTAAGAACTGAGGTCTGTCACGGATACTCATGAGTCCCATATCCTATGTATGTTTCCTATGTAAATATCACCTCCTGAGAGGGCAGCAGAGCTTTCCAGTGTAAATATCACCTCTTCCCAGGACTTCCCATGTAACTATCACCTCCACCAGGGAGCCTTCCAGTGTAATTATCATCTCCCCCAAGAAGCTTTCCCATATAAATATCATCTCCTACAGGAAACCCTCCCTGCCCTCTGCTTCAAGATTAGGGACTTCTTCTGTGCTTCCCTGGCAGCTCAGAGGTTAAAGCATCTGCCTGCAATGTGGGAGACCTGGGTTCGATCCCTGGGTTAGGAAGATCCCCTGGAGAAGGAAACGGCAACCCACTCCAGTATTCTTGCCTGGAGAATCCCATGGACAGAGGAGCCTGGTGGGCTGCAGTCCATGGGGTCGCAATGAGTCGGACACGACTGAGCGACTTCACTTCACTCACTCTGCGCTTCTCCAAATCCCAACGCTCAGCATGATCTATGCTTATTGGAAAGAAAGAAAGTGAAGTATTAGTTGCTCCACTGTGTCCGACTTTTTGCAACCCAGTGGACTATGGCCCACCAGGCTCCTCTGTCCATGGAATTCTGCAGGCAAGAATACGGGAGTGGGTTGCCATTTCCTTCTTCAGGATAACTTCCCGATCCAGGGATAGAACCTGGGTTTCCTGCATTACAGGCAGACTCTTTACTGTCTGAACCACCGAGTCTGCTTCCTTCAAAGACTGGGAGCATCACAGGGGCTGGAAAGGGATTCTGTGGGACACTGTATCCTAGAAAATGAGGAAACAAAAGAAGAAAAAAGGGGAACTAATGAATATCCTGATCCTCCCCTGACCTCAGAGAGATGACCAGAGATTTGATGCATTTGGGGGTGAGCAGCAGCAGCCTTTCTACTGGACTAAAGGAAAAGGAGCCCTGAGAGGGAAACAGATGATAAAGGCCAGAGCCACTGCTTTCTCTGAATGATTCCTAGTTATCCTGGGCTCCTCAGACCCCTGCCAAGTAGCAGTGATCTATTGACAATCCCCCAGAACCATACCCAGTTCAATGATTCCCTAGGATGATTCTTAGAACTTGGCACATAGCTATCCTCTCAGTTCAGATCAGATCAGTCCCTCAGTCGTGTCCGACTCTTTGCGACCCCATGAATCACAGCACACCAGGCCTCCCTGTCCATCACCAACTCCCAGAGTTCACACAGACTCATGCCCATCAAATCAGTGATGCCATCCAGCCATCTCATCCTCTGTCATCCCCTTCTCCTCCTGCCCCCAATCCCTCCCAGCATCAGAGTCTTTTCCAGTGAGTCAACTCTTCACATGAGGTGGCCAAAGAACTAGAGTTTCAGCTTTAGCATCGTTCCTTCCAAAGAAATCCCAGGGCTGATCTCCTTCAAAATGGACTGGTTGGATCTCCTTGCCATCCAAGGGACTCTCAAGAGTCTTCTCCCACACCACAGTTCAAAAGCATCAATTCTTCAGTGCTCAGCTTTCTTCACGGTCCAACTCTCACATCCATACATGACCACTGGAAAAATCATAGCCTTGACTAGACAGACCTTTGTTGGCAAAGTAATGTCTCTGCTTTTCAATATGCTATCTAGGTTGGTCATAAGTTTTCTTCCAAGAAGTAAGCGTCTTCTAATTTCATGGCTGCAGTCAGCATCTGCAGTAATTTTGGAGCCCCAAAAAATAAAGTCTGACACGGTTTCCACTGTTTCCCCATCTATTTCCCATGAACTGATGGGACCAGATGCCATGATCTTACTTTTATGAAGGTTGAGTTTTAAGCCAACTTTTTCACTCTCCTCTTTCACCTTCATCAAGAGGCTTTTTAGTTCCTCTTCACTTTCTGCCATAAGGGTGGTGTCATCTGCATATCTGAGCTTATTGATATTTCTCCTGGCAATCTTGAGTCCAGCTTGTGTTTCATCCAGCCCAGCATTTCTCATGATGTACTCTGCATATAAGTTAAATAAGCAGGGTGACAATATACAGCCTTGACATACTCCTTTTCCTATTTGGAACCAGTCTGTTGTTCCATGTCCAGTTCTAACTGTTGCTTCCTGACCTGCATACAGATTTCTCAAGAAGCAGATCAGGTGGTCTGGTATTCCCATCTCTTTCAGAATTTTCCACAGTTTATTGTGATCCACACAGTCAGAGGCTTTGGCATAGTCAATAAAGAAGAAGTAGATGTTTTTCTGGAACTCTCTTGCTTTTTTGATGATCCAGCAGATGTTGGCAATTTGGTCTCTGGTTCCTCTGCCTTTTCTAAAATCAGCTTGAACATCTGGAAGTTCACGGTTCACGTATTGCTGAAGCCTGGCTTGGAGAATTTTGAGCATTACTTTGCTAGCGTGTGAGATGAGTGCAATTGTGCGGTAGTTTGAACATTCTTTGGCATTGCCTTTCTTTGGGATTGGAATGAAAACTGACCTTTTCCAGTCCTGTGGCCACTGCTGAGTTTTCCAAATTTGCTGGCATATTGAGTGCAGCACTTTCACAGCATCATCTTTCAGGATTTGAAATAGCTCAACTGGAATTCCATCACCTCCACTAGCTTTGTTCGTAGTGATGCTTTCTAAGGCCCACTTGACTTCACATTCCAGGATATCTGGCTCTAGGTGAGTGATCACACCATCGTGATTATCTTGGTCATGAAGATCTTTTTTGTACAGTTTTTCTGTGTATTCTTGCCACCTCTTCTTAATATCTTCTGCTTCTGTTAGGTGCATACCATTTCTGTCCTTTATCGAGCTCATCTTTGCATGAAATGTTCCCTTGGTATCTCCAATTTTCTTGAAGAGATCTCTAGTCTTTCCCATTCTGTTGTTTTCCTCTATTTCTTTGCATTGATCTCTGAGGAAGGCTTTCTCATCTCTTCTTGCTATTCTTTGGAACTCTGCATTCAGATGCTTATATCTTTCCTTTTCTCCTTTGCTTTTCACTTCTCTTCTTTTCACAGCTATTTGTAAGGCCTCCCCAGGCAGGCATTTTGCTTTTTTGCATTTCTTTTCCGTGGGGATGGTCTTGATCCCTGTCTCCTGTACAGTGTCACGAACCTCAGTCCATAGTTCATCAGGCACTCTGTCTATCAGTGAGATACAAAGCAAATCAACAAGAGGAAAGTACTGGGACTTCCATTGTTGTCCAGTGGTTCAGACTCCATGCTTCCAAGGCAGGGGGCCTGGGTTTGATCCCTGGTTGGTGAATTAAGATCCAAATGCCAGCAAAAAATAATAATAATAATAATACATTAAAAAACAAACAAACAACAACAACAAAAAAAAAAAAAAAAAACAGAGGAACGGGTTGAAGTCCAGAGGAAATTACGTTCAATCTTCCAGGATTGCCTAGGACCAGGAGTGGAGGGAGAGAAGGATGATCAAAGGGATGAAGAAAATTTAGGAGGAATGACGAAAATGTTCTCTATCTTAATTGCAACAGAGTTTGTCAAAATGCACCAAATCTTATACTGTGAAAAGAAACAGTTTGTTGTGTGTAAATCACTCTCTTGATAGAATTGCTAAGATTAACTCCAAAATGAAGAGTACCCAGCATTCTGTCAAATTATTGTATTGTGCATGCCACATGAAGAGAACAAATTGTTAGATTTTGTATACTATGTATAAAGGGACCAAATTATTTTTATATTATTTATATTATATAAATGGATATTTATATTTATATATTTATATTATATAAACGGATCAGAAGACATGTGCTTCGAGGATCACTAGTGAATTGTGTCCTCTTTTTCATTTAAGCATTTGTTTAAATAGATAGCTAATCTTGGGACTTCCCTGGTGATCCAGTGGCTAAGACTCTGAGCTCTCAATGCAGGGGATGGGGATTTGATCCCTGGTCAAGTCCTTAGATCCCTCAGGTTGCAATTAAAGATCTGGCATGCTGCAACGTAGTTCAAAGATCTTGCAATGCCCCAACTTAAGCCAGGCATAGCTAAAGGAATATTTTTTTAAATAGATAGCTGATCTTATTTCGCAACTATAAAGACCTCAGAAAGCTTAGAAACGATCTAAACGCACACTCCCTTTAAAACCGAAATGAAACAGCAAACACTAAAGCAGTGTGTGTTTCCTAACTGCACCCAGACAGATAAGAAATGTTCCTGGGAAGTCCTTCTCCATCCACAGTGACAGCATGGTTACACGCGGGAACCTACACAGTGAACGTGTGTTAATCTCATGTAATCTAATGGAACATTCCTCTCGAGTGCATTGCTGGTGTTTGCAGGCATTGCTGCACGCCTGATCTCCCTCTGCAAAATAACTGCAGAAACTTGGTTCTCCGAATGCTTTTCTAGTGATTATTCCATCTCACTGCTAGAGGAACTGTAAGTAGACCTCGTTTGGACAGAACCAAAAGTATCAACAGAAGAGGATGTGGACAGACAGAGCTGTGAGAGAAACATAAGAAGTCTTAATATTTGCTCTCCAAACACAGGGTAATTAGGGGCCAGAATTTGAAGAAGCAATTCTCCAACAGTGTAAGAAGAAAGTGGGCCTCCAGGTCTGAGCCTCTGCAACTGTCAAAGACTCTGGAAGGAGTGAAACATCAGAAGGAGACAGCCCTTGAGGACTTCCCAGTGGTTAAGACTCTGTGCTTCCAATGCAGGGGGCAAACGTTCAGTCCCTGGTCAAGAAACTAGATCCCACATGCCACGCGGCATGGCCACAAAAGAACAAGACAGCCCAAACAAGGGATAATTCTGTCCATGAGCTTAGAATACACGGGCAGATAGAACTAGTATCGGTGCATTCCTTTGCTGGGGCTTTCCATACAAAATCCTACAGGTGGTGCTGGTGGTAAAGAAACAGCCTGCCAAAGAGGAGACACAGCGATGTGGGTTTCATCCCTGGGTCGGGAAGATCCCCGGGAGGAGGAAATGACAACCCGCTCCAGTGTTCTCGCCTGGAGAATCCTGTGCACAGATGAGCCTGGCAGGCTACATGGAGTCGCCAAAGAGTCAGATGCAATTGAGTACTCGTGTGTGCTCACACACACACACACACACACACACACACGTAGGTGGCTTAAGCAACAGAGAGATATTCTCTCATGGTCTGGAGGCAGGGTGCCCACAGTCAGGATGTCAGCAGGGCTGGGTCTCTCTGCGGCCTCTCTCCTCATCTCGTAGACAACCGTCTTCTCCCTGTGTCCTCACAGGGCCGTCCCTCTGCTCAGGTGTCCGTGTCCTAATCTCCTCTTCTCTTAAGGACACAGTCCTTGTGGGTCAGAGCCTGCCCTAATGACCTCATTTAACTTCACCTCTGTGAAGACCCCCACCTCCAAGAACAGTCGCATTCTGAGGACCTGGAGTTGAAAACTTTAACAAACAGGTTTTGTTCAGAGACGGGGACACATTTCAATCCATCACACTCACATTCCAGTTCCAACCACTCAGCATGTGACCTTAAAACGTGCTGTTTTCTCATCTACTGAAAAATATGTCTACTTCTGGAAGGAACCTAAATGTCTGTGACAGAGAAGTGGATAAAGAAGATGTGGCATACCTCTATAATGGAATACTACTCAGCCATGAAAAAGAATGAAAGCCTGTCATTTATAGCAACATACATGGGCCTAGAGATTCTAAGTGAAGTAAATCAGACAAAGGTAAATATCATATGTGGAATCTAAAAAATGATACAAATGAACTTATTTACAGAACAGAAATAGACTCACAAACATAGAAAACAAACTTATGGTTACAAAGGGGGAGAGGGAGGGGAAAAATTCAGAGTTTAACAGATACACACCACTATATATAAAATCAGCAAAGGTCTTACTGTAGAGCACAGGAAACTATATTCAATATCTTGTAATAATCTATAAAGGAAAACAATCTGAAAAAGAATACGATGTAGAGATAGATGGAGGAATAACTGAATCAGTTTGCTGTATGCCTGAAATGTTATAAATCAACTATACTCCAATTAAAAATTAATTTTAAAAAATATACATGTCTACTTCAAATAGTAATCATAGGGACTAAATGAAGTAACATAGCACTTAGCCAAAGCACTTAGAGTAACAAAATACCCAGAAAACACGCATCAGCTATATTATCACTCTTACAATACACTACATACATCTACATCCATGTACATACATATTATTAGGCTTCCTTAGTGGCTCAGTGAAGAAGGCTGAGCGCTGAAGAATTGATGCTTTTGAACTGTGGTGTTGGAGAAGATTCTTGAGAGTCCCTTGGACTGCAAGGAGATCCAACCAGTCCATTCTGAAGGAGATAAGCCCTGGGATTTCTTTGGAAGGAATGATGCTAAAGCTGAAACCCCAGTACTTTGGCCACCCCATGTGAAGATTTGACTCATTGGACTCTGATGCTGGGAGGGATTGGGGGCAGGAGGAGAAGGGGATGACAGAGGATGAGATGGCTGGATGGCATCACTGACCCGATGGACGTGAGTCTCGGTGAACTCCGGGAGTTGGTGATGAACAGGGAGGCCTGGTGTGCTGCGATTCATGGGGTCGCAAAGAGTCGGACACGACTGAGCTACTGAACTGAACTGAACTGAGTGGCTCAGTAAAGAATCTGCCTGCAATGCAAGAGTTACGGGTTCGATCCCTGGGTCAGGAAGATCCACTGGAGGAGGAAATGGCAACCCATTCTGGTATTCTTGCTTGGGAAATCCC
Source organism: Bos indicus x Bos taurus (assembly GCF_003369695.1). Taxonomy (NCBI): domain Eukaryota; kingdom Metazoa; phylum Chordata; class Mammalia; order Artiodactyla; family Bovidae; genus Bos; species Bos indicus x Bos taurus. The sequence goes on along the minus strand of NC_040082.1, from coordinate 92,960,734 downwards.
ATGGACAGAGATTTTCACATGTCATGAAATATTGTTCTTGTTTTGATCTTCTTCAACCACTTGTTTACTTTTTGGCTGAACCATGCAACTTGTGGGATCTTAGTTCCCCTCTGAGGCATCGACTCCACACCCCCTGCAGTGAAAGTGCTGAGTACTAACTGCTGGACTGCCAGGGAACTCCCTCTTCATCCATTTCAATGTAAAAAACACTCATAGAAGCACTATTCCCAAAAGCCAAAAGGTGGAAACAGCCCAGATATCTGTCAACAGATGAGTGGATATGCAAAATATGCTATATCTATCTGTTACATAATTAACAGATCAGCTCTTCACATTGAGTGGCCAAAGTATTACAGCTTCAGCATCAGACCCTGATGCTGGGAAAGATTGAAGGCTAAAGGTGAAGGGGGCGATAGAGAATGAGAAGGTTGGATGGCATCACCGACTTAAAAGACATGAGTTTGAGAAAACTCTGGGGGCTAGTGAAGGACAGGAAAGCCTGGGGTGCTGCAGTCCATGGGGTCGCAAAGAGTCAGACCCAACTTAGCGACCAAACAACAACCATCACAATCTGTTACCCAACCAAACTTGGATCCAAGCCATGGTGTAAATATATTATGTATATTTACCACAATAAAATATTATAAATTTTTACAAATCTTCGAACTTGCAGCTTAACTCAGGATGAGTTTTGATCGCCCCTTGTTCCCCTAAGAAAGCACTTTTGTGCAGAACACAAGTATATATAAAAACACCAGCTTCCCATCAAGGTTAGAAAAAAATCCCAAGTTTCCATCATGGTCTGTCTCTGCCAACCTCTTACTTCTCTCTTTTCTCTATTTCAGCCACTTTGGCCTTATTACTAGTTCTTGATTTCACCAAACTCATTCTTCATACTTCCATAAAGCGGTTTAAAAAAAAAAAAAAAGAAGCAGCTCTATCCTACATCTGACTTCATTGCCTGAAATTCCACTGTTAGAAAGTCATTCCTTTGGCTAAAGGCATTTCTCTTCCAGGAAATACAGGGTACAGACTCAACAGTCTCCTCAGAGCCTTTTCACTTTTCATTTCCTCTGTTTAAAACACACATTTTTCCTCCTCGTTTGTCCATGGTGCACTCTCTCCATTCATTTGGGGTCTCAGTTCAAAAGTCAGAGATGACTTCCCTGCTGTCTGATCAATAATAACCACCCGCCACCATCAAGACACCCTCTACCCTGCTACTCTACATACATTCTTTTCCTCCAAGAAGCTACTTTCTAAGTAAACTCAAGCTGAGGTCACATCTTTGCTTATCTCTTGCCGCTTCCAGTTTACAGAGGTCAGTGTGGCCAGAACAAGAAGAATAATGCAAATTACATAAGGTCCTATGGGTCATCCTAAGGATTCAGTTTGGTGCCTGAATTATATGATATTGATTGTGCTTTTGCAGAATGGATTGGAAATTGGGGAGACTTTTACAAAAGTCAATGAACATGATGATACTAATGACTTGAAATAAACTGGGACAAGTGTAAAATGCCATGCCAGCATGCACTGAATAAATCCCCTTACTCCATGGCTCCGTCCTCCTGCAGCTTAAAGTGCAAACTTTTTTTACAACTTTTTTGGCTGAGCTGGGTCTTTTTTTTTTTTTTTTTTTTTAATGTGGTCCACCGGCTCTTCATTGCTGTGGGGGCTCGCCACAACTCTTGTTGTGGCGAGCAGGGTCTACTCCCTAGGTGCGGTGGATGGGCTTCTCACTGCAGTGGCGTCTCTTATCGCAGGTCACGGACTCCAGACTGCCGGCTTCAGTAGTTGCGACGTGCAGGTTCAGTAGTTGTAGCTTCCAGGCTTAGTTGCCCCGCAGTATGTGGAATATTCCTGGACTAGGGATCGAAACTGTGTCCCTTGCACTGGTTAGAGGAGTCCTATGCACTGTGGGTTAGTGCCTCAGTCATGTCCGACTCTTTGCGACCCCATGGACTGTAGCCTGCCAGGTTCCTCTGTCCATGGAATTCTCCAGGCAAGAATACTGGAATGGGTTGCCATTCCCTTCTCCAGGGGATCTTCCCAACCCAGGGATCGAACTCAGGTCTCCCTCATTGCAGGAAGATTCTTTGCCGTCTGAGCCCGCTAGGAAGCACGTACTACCATCAGGGAAGTCCCAAAGCTCAAACTTGTAAGCCTGATGTAGAGCCCGCCCTTCCAGCCTGGTCACAGAAGCAGAAAGTTTAGAATCCGCCGTGGCCACTAGAGGGCAGCACACAGCTTCAAATTGGTGAAGCGGGAACACAAGGCAAAAAGATTTCATTGAACCTGAGCCGTTGCTGCTTCCTCTCAAACGTTGTCCTGAGTCGCCGAGGACAGGCTTTCATCAAGTGAACAGTCCCCATGAAATGTGATAGGAACCCAACGTGGAAATCCACCGCAGGAGTCAATTTTGGGAGGTGATGAAGATGTTTATGGCCTAGATACTGGTGACGCTTTTGTAGGAGGATGAAAAAGAGAGTGTGTTAGTCACTCAGTCTGTGTCTGACTCTTTGCGACCCCCATGGACTGTAGCCTGCCAGTCTCCTCTGTCCATGGGATTTTCCAGGCAAGAATACTGGAGTGGGTTGTCATTTACTTCTCGAGGGCATTTTCCCTACCCAGGGATCAAACTCAGGTCTCCTGCACTGCAGGCAGATTCTTTACCATCTGAGCTACCAGTGTGGATAGGTATCCCCAAACTCATTGCTATGTATACACTCAATGTGTACAAGTTTTATATTAATATGTCAATCATACCTCAATAAACTAGGTTCAAAACGAAAGAAAAAAATGCCCTCTGCCTGACTTCATTGGCATTCCACCATTAGAGAGTCATTTCTTTGGCTTTAATATTTCTCTTCCAAGAGATACAGGGTACTAACTCAACAGCACAAGCTGAGCCCTGGAAGGGATTAAAGAATCAGGAAGAGTCTTTGTGTCACAGTAAAAGGTTCTGGGCAGAGCCCACTGCACATACAGCAGGTGTCTTTTCAGCAGTATGCTTAGTAAGAGTTAGTGGCTCAGTTGTATCCAACTCTTTGTGACCCCATGGACTGTAGCCTGCCCGTCTTCTCTGTCCATGGAATTCTCCAGGCAAGAATACTGGAGTGGGTTGCCATTTCCTTCTCCAGGGGATCTTCCCCACCCTGGCATCATACCCAGGTCTTCTGCATTGCAGGCAGATTCTTTACCATCTGAGCCACTTGGGAAGCCCTTAAACACATGCTTATCTTCCAAAGACCTAGATCCAACCTCTCCTTCCAGGAAACTCATTCCTCTTGGCTCCTCCAACTCTGTGTTTCTCCCTCTTGCCCCAACCTGGCCACATGAAGCTGCGAGTGTTAGTATCCAACAACTCTGACGTGAGGCCTTTATGGATCCCGTCCCTATACTTTTGGGTGAATGAATTGAGGGTGGGATTGGGGGTACCTCTGGGCAGTGTAATGAAGCTGCAGGGCCAAAAGTATAAAGAGCTCTTTCTATTGTTCAAACCTGGGCTTATATAAGCAGGCTTGTGAACAAGCGCGTGTGCACACACACACAGACAGACACACACATACACTCACCCTGCTCTCCACTTTGCCAAGCCAAGTTATCTGCCAAGGAGGTTGGTGCACTACTCCCAATATCCACCAGAGGGCAGGCGTGGCTTAATTTGGGGCTATCTTCATTTGTTGTGTGTGTGTGTGTGTGTGTGTGTGTGTATGTGTGTGAGAGAGAGAGAGAGAGAGAAAAAGAGAGAGAGAGATTTACAGGTTTGGTTTTGTTTTTCCCTTTGGATGATGGCCATTCTGACCTGGGATGGCTTTGGTTTCCCAAGTGGCGCTAGTGGTAAAGAACCCACCTGCCACTGCAGGAGACATAAGAGACAAAGGTTGGATCCTTGGATCTGATCAGGAAGATCCCCTGGAAAAGGAAATGGCAACCCACTCCAGTATTCTTGCCTGGGAAATCCCATGGACAGAGGAGCCTGGAGGTCTACCGTCCATAGGGTTGCAAAGAGTTGGACCCGATGGAAGCTACTTAGCACACACGCATTCTGATCAGTGTGAGGTGATGCCTCATTGTAGTTTTGATTTACATTTCTCTAATAATTAGTGCCAACAAAGGTCCATCTAGTCGAGGCTATGGTTTTTCCACTGGTCATGTATGGATGTGAGAGTTGGACTGTGAAGAAAGCTGAGCGCCAAAGAATTGATGCTTTTGAACTGTGGTGTTGGAGAAGACTCTTGAGAGTCCCTTGGACTGCAAGGAGAGCCAACTTGTCCATTCTAAAGGAGATCAGTCCTGGGTGTTCATTGGAAGGACTGATGCTGAAGCTGAAACTCCAATACTTTGGCCACCTCATGAGAAGAGTTTACTCATTGGAAAAGATCCTGATGCTGGGAGGGATTGGAGGCAGGAGGAGAAGGGGAAGACAGAGGATGAGATGGCTGGATGGCATCATCGACTCAATGGACATGAGTTTGAGTGAACTCCGGGAGTTGGTGATGGACAGGGAGGCCTGGCACGCTGCGATTCATGGGGTCACAAAGAGTCGGACACGACTGAGCGACTGAACTGAACTGAATAATTAGTGGTAGCAAACATCTTTTCATGTGCTTGTTGGCCATCTTTTGTGATGTTTATAAATGTACCTGTTTGATCCAATGGATATATGTCTGATTGTGTTTGAAGTCTGTCCACCAATTTTACCTGTGGATGTCTTCATCTGAGTAAGTAAGGGCAGGGTGTATTGTTTGAGGATGTTGTATCTGTCAATCTGTCTGCTTGTCTCGGGTACCATATGGTGTGTGCTTGGGGTGTGCTTCTGCACCTGGCTGAGTAGACACATGTCTCCGCACCTATCTTTATAAATCAGTTTGACAGGTGCACCTCTGAATTGCCAGTTGAAAGCGGGTGTCAGTATTTTTGCACCTCTGTGTAGGCGTTTCTAATCTTATTTCAGTTAGTTTCAGTATTTGGGGAGGGGAGTATTTGGGGTCTGGGATCTGTTGGCCTGGTGTAATGAGGGGAGGATATCTGTGTGCATCCCTAGAGATGTCCGCTTGACATCAGACGTGGGCAGATCCTTTCAGTGTCCACCTGCATGCCTGCTTTCCGGTCTATTTGCTGTATTTGCCTGTCTGTGTGTATTTGGGGGGCTGTGTTTCTTCATGACAGTCAGTGCACCTGCTTGGCCTGTTATGTGTCTGTTTCATCACAAGGGCCTTTATATCCATCACGTGTGTTATGGGTTAAATTGCATTGACACCCCCCCCCCACAAATAGAGACCTAACACCCAGGACCTCAGAATGTGACCTTATCTAGAAATAGGATCTTGGCAGATATGATGAGTTAATTTGAGGCCACACTGGAGTAAGGGGGGCCCTTAATCCAGTTAGATTGGTGTCCTTATGGTGGTTTAGTTGCTAAGTCATGTCTGACTCTTTTGTGACCCCATGGACTGTAGCCCTCCTGTAGGAGGGCAGAGTGCTGTGTCCACGGGATTTCCCAGGCAAGAATCCTGGAGTGGGTTGCCATTTCCTTTTCCAGGGGCTCTTCCCGACCCAGGAATAGAACCCATGTTTCTTGCATTGCAGGCGGATTCTTTACCAACTGAGCCATAGGGAAGCCAGTGTCCTTTTAGAAAGGAGAAATTTCTTTGTTTTTTGTTTTTGTTTTCGCCTCGTGGCTTGCAGAATCTTACTTTCCAAACTGAGGATCAAACTCTGGTCCTTGGCAGTGGAAGCTCGGAGTCCTAACCACTGGACCACCAGGGATTCCCCAGGAGGGAGAGATTGGACACATGCGCACAAGTAGGCTGCTGTGTCAACACTGGAGTTGTGCTCCCACAAGGCAAGAAGCTCCCAAGAGGTGAGAGAGAGAGATGCCTGAAACAGATGTCTCTCCACCATCTTCAGAGGGAGAACAGCCCCCCGCTGACACCTTGATCTTGAACTTCTGGTCCCCAGAAATGTGAGACAATCCATTTGTTTGGTTTAATTAAGCCTTTCATGGCAGGAAAGCAATGGCAAACCTAGACAGTGTGTTCAAAAGCAAAAACATCAGTTTGCTGACAAAGGTCCGTACAGTCAAGGCTATAGTTTTTCCAGTAGTCATGTACAGATGTGAGGGTTGGACCATAAAGAAGGCTGAGCACCAAAGAATTGATGCTTTTGAACTGTGGTGTTGGAGAAGACTCTTGAGAGTCCCTTGGACTGCAAGGAGATCAAACCAGTCCATTCTAAAGGAAATCAGTACTGCATATTCATTGGAAGGACTGATGCTGAAGCTGGAGCTCCAATACTTTGGGCACCTGATGCAAAGAGTTGATTCAATGGAAAAGACCCTGATGCTGGGAAAGATTGAAGGCGGGAGGAGAAGGGGACGACAGAGGATGAGATGGTTGGATGGCATCACTGACTCGATGGACATGAACTTGGGCAAACTCTGGGAGATGGTGAGGGACAGGGAAGCCTGGAGTGCTGTAGTCCATGGGGTTGCAAAGTCAGGCATGACTTGGCGACCGAGCAACAGTGGCAACAATTAGGCCACTCAGTTTGTGGTACTCAGTTGTGGCACTCTGAGCAAAGTAACACAGTGTGCTGGCGTGCGTGCATCCCCCGGCAGCTGCAGGTAACCGAAAGCCAGAGCCAGGGGAGTTCCTGGTTAGGGCAACGTGGGACTGCCCTGTGTTCTACTTATTTATGTATTGGCTGTGCTGGCTCTTTGTTGCTGCACACAGACTTTTCTCTAGTTGCGGTGAGCAGGGCTACTCTTCGTTGTGGTGCGTGGGCTTCTCACCGCAGTGGCTTCTCTTGTTGCGGATCATGGGCTCCAGAGGGCTGGCTTCAGTAGTTGTGGCACAGGGGCTTCGTTGCTCCCTGACATTTGGGATGCCCCCAGAACAGGGATTGAACCTTGTCCCTTGCACTGGCGGGCAGATTCTTAACCTCTGGACCCCGAGGGAAGTCCCTGCCCTGTGTTCCTTTGAACCTCTCTATGTCAATACATTTGGGTGACAGCTGTTCCCTGGAACCCAACTCTACAACCATCTGCAGGCCACGCCAGGGCACACCTGAGGCCACCCCTCCCCTCCGCCAGCCGGTAAGAAGTGGCCTCTTTCAGCAGCTGTCTGCCTGGTCCCTCCGGGGGTTGTAACAAGGCAGCTCCAACCACTTCTCCGCCCCTTACTCTCTCCCTCCCCATCTGAGCACAGTGCTGCTGCTGCTGCTAAGTCGCTTCAGTCGACCCCATGGACGGCAGCCTACCAGGCTCCTCCGCCCATGGGATTTTCCAGGCAAGAGTACTGGAGTGGGTTGCCATTGCCTTCTCGCTAAGCACAGTAAACTCCTGGTAATTTTCAGAACCTACAAGGCTCACATTCATTTCTCTTTCCCCTAAATCCACCCCATATTTCTTTTTTTCAAATTGAAATATAGCTGATTTACAGTATTGTGTTAGGTCCAGGGATACAGCAAAGTCATTTAGTTATACATACCTTTTTTCGGATTTCTTCCCATATAGATTTCCTCCCATATTACAAGATATTGAGCGTAGTTCTTAGAGTAGGTCCTTATTATTTGCCTATTTTATACAGTCTGTAGACGTTAATCTCATAGGCCTAATTTATCTCACCCTCCCCTCTTTCCCCTTTGGTAACCACAGGTTTTTTAAATCTATGAGTCTGTTTCTATTTTGCAAATAAATAATTGGTGTTTTTTTTTTTAGTTTCCATGGATAAGTGATACCATACAGCATTTGTCTTTTTCTGATTCACTTTGCTTAGTATGATAATCTTTAGGTCCATCCATGTCGCTGTAGGTGACAAGATTTCATTCATATTATGGTTGAGTAGTATTCCAGTGTGTGTGTGTGTGTGTGTGTGTGTGTGTACACGTCTTTAGCCATTCATCTGTTGATGGTATTGATGGTGCGTCCCAATCCTTAGAAGGACACTAGTCACATTGACTTAGGGTCCACCCTAATGACATCACTTTAACTTAATTAGCTCTTTAAAAAACCCATCTTCAAATACAGTCAGCATCACAGATTCCTTCTTATCACAAAAGTGAGTGGATAAATCAATGAATTAATGAATGAATGATAGAAAGGGCTTTCTGGCAGGTTCTGATTTTATCCTGTGTATTCACTGCTTCTCCCTGGTTGAGGAGGAAACCTTTGCCAACTGATGTTGCTCTGGCTAATGAGATGTCTTCTTTTCATTCCCAAGAAGAAATATGAGGAAACCGCCGAGTGGTCCAGTCATTTCTCTGTTACTCCTGCCACAAGCCTGGCACATCCCAAGGCTGCAGTGCCTTCTCCTTCCAGAAGATTCTTCTTCAGCAGAGTTGAGGCCAGTGCATGAAAGAATTATGCAATGTTGAGATGAGAAATCATTTGCTAGAGTAGCAATACTCAGCCCAAGGTGACAAATTTTTTTCTCCTAAGAGTTATTCCTTCAGGAAATCTACCAAAGATGTGACTTCTGGGCTTTCAAAAGCCCAAGGAAAGATTCTGGTGCTCACTTCAGTAGCACAAATATTAAAATTGGAACAGCCCCTGTGCAGGGATAACAGCAAATTTGTCAAGTGTCCCATATTTTTGGCATGGATGGACCTGGAGCCTGTCATACAGAGTGAAGTCAGACAGAGAAAAACAAATATTATATATTAACACATGTGTGCAGGATCCAGAAAAATGGTAGAGATGATCATACTCACAAAACAGAAACAAAGACACAGATGCAGAGAAGAAACGAATGGACACCAAGGGGGAAAGGAGGGAGGGTGGGATGAGCTGGGAGATTAGGACTCACATACACACTATCAATTCTGTGTATAAAATAGGTAACTAGGCGGCGGCCGCCGAGTAGTTAGCCGCCGTAGACTTACCCCGGCCCGCACCGAAAAGGTGATTGCCAACCCTGCGCCCACTCCTCAGCCCCCGGCGCGTAAACGCCGGGGCCCTGGGGGGTTAGCCGCTTAGGGAGCTGGCCGCCCGACCCTGACCTTTTTTAAAAAAATAAAAAAAATAAAATAGGTAACTAACGAGAACCTACTGTACAGCACCCGGAACACCACGATGCTCTGTGGCGACCTAAATGGGAAGGAAATCCGAAAAAGAGGGGATATATGTATACACATAGCTGATTCACTTTGCCGTACAGTAGAAATTAACATAACATTGTAAAGCAACCTTTGCCAACAAAGGTCCATGTAGTCAAAGCTACGGTTTTTCCAGTAGTCATGTACAGATGTGAGAGTTGGACCATAAAGAAGGCTGAGCGTCAAGGAATTTTTGCTTTCAAATTGTGGTGCTTGAGAAGATTCTTGAGCAAGAGTCTTGGACTCTGGGCAGCAAGGAGATCAAACCAGTCAGTCCTAAAGGAAATCAACCCTGAATATTCATTGGAATGACTGATACTGAAGCTGAAGCTCCAACACTTTGGCCTTCTGTAACGAAGATCTGACTCATTGGAAAAGCCCCTGATGCTGTAAAGATTGAGGGCAGGAGAAGAAGGGGAAACAGAGCATGAGTTGGTTCAGTAGCATCACCGACTCAATGGATATGAATTTGAGCAAATTCCATGAGATAGTGAAGGACAGGGAAGCCTGGCGTACTGCAGACCACAGGGCTGCAAAGAATCAGACGTGACTTAGTAACTGAACAACAACAATCCGTGAGTGTAAAATTCTTTCCTGCCACATAGGAGTCCCATTTCTGTATTTCAGGCCTTATTTGTTTTGATATTCTAAACTTTTTTATTTTCTATTTGGGTATAGCCAATTAACAAAGGAGTTTGTGATGGACAAGGAGGCCTGGCGTGCTGCGATTCACGGTGTGGCAAAGAGTCGGACACGACTGAGCGACTGAACTGAACTGAACTGAACTGAATTAACAAACAATATTGTGATAGTTTCGAGTGAATAGTGAAGGGACCCAGCCATATACATACACATGTCCATTCTCCCCCAAACTCCCCTCCCATCCAGGCTGCCACATAACCTTGAGCACTGGAGTTCCATGTACTATACACAGCAGGGCCCTGTTGTTATCCATTTTAAATATAGCAGTGTGTACATATCCATCCCAAACTCCCTAACTATCCCTTCCTCCCATCCTCCCCCCACCACCCCCCACCACCGGCAACCATAAGTTCATTCTCTAAGTCTTCGAGGTCTTATCTTAAGTGACAGAGAAAGGTAAGAGAGCTGGAAAGCAGGAATCAGTGAGGGGGCTTGTGTCTGTCCCAACTCCCTCTCCCACCATTCCCCTTGCAGGTCTGACACAGTCCATCCATTTATCATTTTATTGGAAGTAGTTGCCTGGAGCCCCACCTTCTCAAGGGGACCCAGGAGGAAATGCATGTGTTATAAATTAACCATGGCAGGGCATCATCCCTAGAGCTCTGCCAGCTGGAGGCTAGCCCTCCACAGTCCGTGGACTCTCAGCCTACCAGGATCTGTCTCAGCTCCTGGCCCTATTGCCTGTTCATCCTGGGCTTGGAGCCTAGAATCTCTTTTCTCTCTGCCAATGTGCCAAGGCTCAGCAGTACTCAGAATAGTCCTCTTCCACATAGTTGGAGGGGAACCAGCCAATCTGGAAAGAGACAGGGAAGGAGTCAGGGCAGCCTCTCTGTGCATTCTCCCGCTGTTCCTTGACACACCGGCCAGGTTTCCTCTACCTCAGGGCCTTTGCACCTGCCACACCTTCTACCCCAGAACGTGGCTCCCCGGATACACCCTCAGCTGACCACCTGCACCTCCTCCTGTCCTTTACTCATGCGTCACCTTATCCATAAGGACTTCTAACCATCCAATTTAAGCACTGCAAACCTCACCCACCCCGACACTCTCCACCCCCACTTACTACTTTTCCATAACACTTTTCACCATCTAATTGATTATATATGTTACTTATTTACGGACTTGTTCTCTGTTCCCCCTCCCTTCCCTACAACAGGGCAGGGATTTTTGTCTGTCTGATTCATCACTGAGTTCCAAAAACCTAGAATAGTTCCTGGAACACAGTAAATCCTTAATAAATATTTGTTGAAAAGATAGATGGATGGATGATGGATGGATGGATGAACAAGGGATGGATGATGGAAAGATGGATGGATGGATGGAATGAATGGATAGATGAACAAGGGATGGGTGGATGTAATAATGGATGAATGATTAAATGATGAGTGGATGGATGAATGGATGGATGGATGGAATGATGGATGGATGGGTGAACAATGTATGGAAGGACAAAATGAAGGATGGATGGGTGGGTGGATGGATGGATAGAACAATGGATGGGTGGATGGGTGGATGAATTCTTTATAGCCCAGACCTTCCTAAACACCCCAGAAGGCTCCCTCACACCCCATTTGTCCTCCATCGCACAATACATTTACCCTCTATGGCTCCTAAAACAATTCTCCTAAGCAATTTTTCAGAGGTCACTTTTCATGTTTCCCTCTGGTAGAATTTAAGCTCCTAACTGCTGTCCTTATCTTCATTCAACAAGTATTTTTTGAGAAATCGATACAAGCAAGGCAATATGCTGGAGACTAGAAATTCATCAGCCGATAAAATAAAGAAGACTTTCTCCGCCTTTGTGAGACAAAAATAAGAAGCAAAGAGAAGCAAAGTTTTCTGAGAAAATTTGAGTCGCCTCCTGAAAGTCCAAATTCAGGCAAAGAACACAGAAGGCAAAAGTAGTTGGTCTGCTTCTTCATGCATTCAATAAATATTGAGCAACTACATGACAGCCACTGTTCCAGGCACCGGAGACACTGACGTGAAGAAGACAGACAAACTCCTCCCTTCAGGTTCCCCGAAACATGCCATTCACTCTCTCACCCCAGGGCCTTTGCACATGATGGTTTGTTTGCAATAGCTTCCCACACTGGTCCCCCTCCCCCCCAACTGTGACCTTTTTACCTGGCTAACTTTACTCATCCCTCAGTGATCAGCTTGCCTCTCAGAAGGTGTCTTGACCTCATCCGGGGTGAGTCAGAGGTTCCCCGGGGGCTCCCAAGGTGCCTTACAATTCCCCATCTCAATCTTGACCATTCAGTCTCACGAGGGCATGTTCACAGTTCCACATTTCCCACTAAATTATGAGTTTCGTGGGACAGCGATGGTACTGTGCTCCTCTGTGCCTCCTCGGCACCCAGCAGAATGGCACATAGTAGATGCTCAATAAATAAATGCAAGATGCATACATGAAATCTCTGTCCCTTCCTCCTTTCCAACCAGGGACGCCCCCTGCCCACCCTCCCCAGTCCACCATCCAGGACAGCCCCACTGTAACGGCAGAGCCCCGCCCCGACTCACCCGGCCATAGATCTCCCCTCGCCACCAGCCCTGCTGCCCCTTCTTGTTAAGGATCTTGACGATGTCGCCCTCTTTGAGGGACAGCTCTGACCGGTCCCGGGCGCAGAAGTCATAGCGGGCTTTAGCAGTGCCAAAGATCTTGATGCTCCCGGCTGTACGGCAGAGAGCAGACATGGGAAACAGCCCGGAGCAGAGCCCTCCCACCCACCCACCACCTGCAGAGGACAATGCTCTCAGGAGAATGCGCTGGGATAAAGGACCCCTCAATGCTTCTTTCCACTGAGTGTTAGGCGCCCTGTGTTCTGAGGGAAGACAGCTGTCTTCCCAGATCATTCTTCCAGCCCAACCAGGGTACAAATTTAGAGGATAATACCATATATGATCTTTAAAATGTTTTGTATCTATTCATGCTTTCCTGGTGGCTCAGATGGTAAAGAACTGTTTGCGATGCAGGAGACCCTTGGTCGGGAAGATCCCCTGGAGGAGGAAATGGCGAGGCACTCCAGTATTCTTGCCTGGAAAATTCCACGGACAGAGGAGCCTGGTGAGCTAGAGTCCATGGGGTCACAAAGAGTTGGACGTGACTGAGCAACTAACAAACACACACATATATTCATAGTAAGAGAAACAGAAGAAAGATGTGGAAATTTTCATTCCAGATAATATTAATTATATGAAGGAGGTCTAAGAGTTAAAAAAGAGAAGGAGAGGGGCTTCCTTTGGTGACCCAGTGGCTAAGATTCTGTGCTCCCAATGCAGGGGGCCCAGGTTCAATCTTTGGGCAGGGAACTGGGTCCCACATGTCACAATTAAGTGTCCACACGCCACACCTCAAGGTCCCCCATGTCACAACTAAAAAGATCCTGGATGTCACAATGAAGAAGGAAGATCCCGGGTGCCGAACTAAGACCCAGCACAGCCAAATAAATAAACAAACAGAATTTTTTTTTTTTTAGAAACAAGAAAAGAAAAAGAGAGAGAAAGATAAGCAAGGGGGAAAGGGACACAGGAAAACTTCTCAAAGTACAATATTAAGTGATATTGTAGAAAATTAGTTTGTAGTATTTCTGCAGATAGGCTGACTGAATATATTTTCCAGGAAGAAATGTGCAGACAGAAACATCTGATTCGGTGATGAGAATAAGGACAATTTTCATCTTAGAGTCCCGATGTTGTGCTGGTGTTGCTTTCTCAAAAATACAGCTTTTTCCAGTGGGGAACTGTTATTTTATAGGCAAACATTTGAACAATAATTAATTTTTAAATCCATCTTAAAATTTTTTTGGATAGGTAAGAGTTCAGAAACTCCACCACCCATGTGACTTTTCCACTAAACATACTCCAGAATGCACTCCAGCAAAATAAAATTTGAATTAGAATAAGGAATTTTAAAAATAAAGGAAAACATGGAAAATAAGAAATGTAGACAGTTTAAACAATGCTTGATAACAACTTTGCAAATTGAAATGCAATGGTGAAGAAAGAATTCCTAAAATGTAAGGCATGATTGTTTTCACTCACAGAAAATCACAGCCAACACTCCAGAAAATTTCAACAAACCAGGTTAGTAAGCTATACAAAGGAAAACAGAAGAGAATGCTAAAGATCTTGCCTTTCTGTGGGAGAAAGTTTATTGCTGTTTTAGTCACTCAGTCGTGTCTAACTCTCTATGACCCCATGGACTGTAGCCCGCCAGGTTCCTCTATCCATGGGATTATCCCAAAAAGAACACTAGAGTGGGTAGCCATTCCCTTCTCCAGAGGCTCTTCCCGACCCAGGGTTGGAACCTGGGTCTCCTGAATTGCAGGCAGATTCTTTACAATCTGAGCCACCAGGGAAGCCCAGGAGAAGGTTATCGATACTGATTAATGCCTGATTTAATACAAAATTAAAGGCTTAAAATATATAGATGAGCACCCTTCTGGTTTCTTGTATCCTCATTTTCCCAAATATGAAAGTAACCCCTTTCATCCAAGCAAATGGATATGCAGATCTCTCAGGAGCAAAGGGACAAACTGGAAGTGGGAAGTTCAGGCTCTTTCACAGATAGGACTTCTCCATGCCCACTGGAAGCAATGTCTTCAGCATCCCCCAGCGTTCCCTGCACTACAGAAAGGAGCTGGCACTACAGGCCCCCATCTGGAGGCCTCCTACCTGATGGTTTGTTGATGGCTCTCCTCTCAGGCTCCTTGAAGGGGAACTGCAGGGTGGTGTCCAGCGACTTGAAGCAATCCTTCAGAGAGTTCTGTTGGTAGAATTCCACCAGCTCCTAGAAAGAGAACAGGACAGATGCTCTTCCAGAAGGCCAGCCCACAAGGGAGGGAGCCAGAACTGGAAGGAACCGCATCCAACTCCTTGTGTGAAACAGACCCCTCTTCTGCGCTCCCTGGCAACAGACTCCTTGAAAGCTCCCCTTGACAGGGAGCTAACTCCCTTCCCAGAGGCCAGGACCATTTTATGGGGAAGAAATCACATTGTCTCAAGACAGTTCTCCTAATATCGTTTGTTTCATGATCAACTTACCAAATAATCAACTTGCTTGACGACCAGTTCACCAAAACCAAACCCCCCCCTCCACCCTCTGGGTGTCAAGAGCTCTATTTTTACAGATAATTGTAATAATAATAAATGTTGTTTATGAAGCAACTACTGTGTGCGGGTCAGTGTGCAACCACACATCATCAAAATCTCTTAATAACCTAGAGGGGTGGAAGGGAGGCTCAAGGGGGAGGAGATATATGTATATTTATGGCTGATTCACATTATTGTATGGCAGAAACAACACAACATTGTAAAGAAATTATCCGCTGATTAAAAATAAATATTTAGGGACTTCTCTGGTGGCTCTGATGCTGGGAGGGATTGGGGGCAGGAGGAGAAGGGGACGACAGAGGATGAGATGGCTGGATGGCATCACTGACTCCATGGACGTGAGTCTGAGTGAACTCCGGGAGTTGGTGATGGACAGGGAGGCCTGGCGTGCTGCGATTCATGGGGTCGCAAAGAGTCGGACACGACTGAGCGACTGATCTGGTCTGATCTGGTGGCTCAGTGGTAAATAGTCTGCCTGCCAGTGCAGGAGACATGGGTTCAATCCCTGATCCAGGAGGATCCCATAGGCCACGGAGCAACTAAAGCCCTTCGCCACAACTCCTGAGCCTGTGCTCTAGAGTCCAGGAGCTGCAAGTGCTGGGCCCATGCGCCACCACTACTGAAGCCCACAAGCCTTCTAAGGCTCTGCAGCAAGAGAAGCCACCACAGTGAAAAGCTTGCGCACCTCAGCTAGAGTCTAGCCCCCGCCTGCTGCAAGTAGAGAAAAGTGGGCACAGAAATGAAGACCCAGCCCCCATTTTTTTTTTTTTGGTTTTAAAAAATAAATATTTTTTAAAATTTCTTAATAATCATGGGAGGTAAATACATTGGTGAGTCCCCTATTTTATAAATGGAGAAACTGAGTCACAGAGAAGGCTCATCCAGGGTCACACGGCTAGAAAAGGACAGATCCAGCATTCAGTCCTAGGACAAGAGATAAAATGTAGTAGCCAAAAGGTGGTCTCTATGTGAACGTGTGACAGTCACTCAGTCGTGTCTGACTTTTTGCAACCCGATGGACTGTACAGTTCATGGAATTCTCCAGGCCAGAATACTGGAGTAGGTAGCCCTTCCCTTCTCCCAGGGATCTTCCCAACCCAGCGATTAAACCCAGGTCTCCCAAATTGCAGCTGGATTCTTTACCAGTTGAGCCACAAGGGAAGGCCAGTCTCTATAATAAGACTCATCTGAATTCAAGAGTCAGATGTGTGTCATTTATGACTATTTCTCCCACAAATGTTCAAGCTCATCCTAAGAGTGGGGGAAAAGGCAAGTAAAAATTAAGGGACACTTTGCAAAACAAAATATTTTATATGTTTAAGAGTTCTAGACTTCAAAAATGCCAGTGTCCTAATTCATGTTGATGTTTGGCAGTGAAAGTGAAAGGTGCTCAGTCATGTCCGACTCTTTGCAACCCCATGGACTATAGAGTCCGTGGAATTCTCTAGACCAGAATACTGGAGTGAGTGGCCTTTCCCTTCTCCAGGGGATCTTCCCAACCCAGGGATGGAACCCAGGTCCCCCACAGTGCAGGCGGATTCTTTACCAGCTGAGGCACCAGGGAAGCCCAAGCATTCTGGAGTGGGTAGCCTATCCCTTCTCCAACAGATCTTCCCAAGCCAGTGATTGAACCAGGGCCTTCTGCATTGCAGGCAGATTCTTTATCAACTGAGCTATCAGGGAAGCCCGATGTTTGGCAGAAACCAATACAATACTATAAAACAATTATCCTTCAATTAAAAATAAACACATTTAATTCTTTTTAAAAGTGACACCGTCATAGGTGATGGGAGTGCCTTTTTTTTTTAACAGAGTATGGTTGTTATATGTAATTGAAATATTTTTCCAGTTCATTACAAGTGTGAAGAAACACTCAAAACTCTGGTTGTTTATTTCATCTTTGTTGGATTAACACATTCTCTCACTTGGGAAAACAAACAGACAAAAAAAACGCCAATGTCATGAAAGACCAAAGAAATAAATAAAAGACTGGGGAGCTCTCGCAAATTAAGAGAGACACTAAGGACATGAATGCAACGTGTGATTCCCCTGATTACATCCTGGGGATGAAAAGGCTGTAATAAACGTAATTGGGGCCATCAGGGAGCTTGGAAAACCCACTGTATTAGGTAATAATTTTGTATCAACGTTCAACTCCCTGACTGTGATAATCATACGCTGGTGAGGGGAAAAAAAAATTGTCTTGGCTCTTCAGATATGCATGCTAAAGTACTTATAGGAAGAATTTTTTTAATTTATTTTTAATTGGAGGATAATTGCTTACAATGTTGTGCTAGTTTCTGCCATACAACAATGTGAATCTGCTCTAAGTGTACATATGTCCCCTCCCACTTGAATCTCCCTGCCATCTTCTACCCCTTCCCACCTCTCTAGGCCATCACAGAGAACCAGGGTGATCTCTCTGCGTTATACAGCAACTTCCTATGAGTTATCTATTTTGCACGTGGTTCTGGAAGAGGGCATGGCAACCCACTCCAGTATTCTTGCCTGGGGAATCCCATGGACAGAGGAGCCTGGCGGGCTACAGTCCATGGGGCCGTAAAGAGTTGGACACGACTGAAGCAACTTAGCATAGCGTTACACATGGCAGCGTGTATATTTCCACGCTGCTCTCTAGGTTTGTCCCGCCCTCTCCTCCCCACACTGTGCCCACAAGTCTGTTCTCTACATCTCCGCCCTGCAATAGGTTCATTGGTACCATTTTTCTAAATTATAGGAAAGATCTTGATATCTGCGAATTACTCCTAAATAGTGCAAAACAAATGTGTGTGTGTGTGTGTAGAGGCAGAGAGGGAGAGAAAGAAAGCAAAAGAGGAAGAATATTAACAACCAATCAGTAAAACCAGGTGAAAGGCCCACAAATATTCATGACACTATTCCAGTAACATCTCAGTAATTTTTCAGAAATAAAAAAAATGGGGGGGGAGGAAAAATTTTCAGAATAAAAAGTTTGGGGGAGAAAAAGATATTTGGAATGAATGAACAGTCCCTAACCTTTGGGGGAGTAAAGGATATGTTTGAAGCTCAAATGAAATTTGAGACACCTGCCTCCAAAAAAAAAAAAAAAAAATGCAGATATATGCAAAATTCTAGATTTTTTTTCCAGAGAATTCAAAGCTCCTCAAGGATCCACAGACCATGGGCAGGATCCATGAGCCTTATCAATGGGCTTAAGAGGTCTAAAAGATAGCCCCAAATTGCATGGCAACAAATAGAAGCAAAAACACTTGAAAGGCCTCTGGATTCTCCATGAAATGGTCATTAAACAGGTAAGGAGAGCTAAATCTTTTTAAATTGGGGTATAGTTGCTTTACAATGTTGTGTTCATTTCTGCTATACAGCAATGTGAATCAGCTCTATGTACATGTATATATATCCCCTCTTTCTTGGATTTCCTTCCCATTTAGGTCCCCACAGAGCATTAAGTCAGAGAAGGCAATGGCACCCCACTCCAGTACTCTTGCCTGGAAAATCCCATGGACGGAGGAGCCTGGTAGGCGGCAGTCCATGGGGTCGCACAGAGTCGGACACGACTGAGCGACTTCACTTTCACTTTTCACTTTCCTGCATTGGAGAAGGAAATGGCAACCCACTCCAGTGTTCTTGCCTGGAGAGTCCCAGGGACGGGGGAGCCTGGTGGGCTGCCGTCTATGGGGTCACACAGATTCGGACACGACTGAAGCGACGCAGCAGCAGCAGCAGCAGCAGCAGAGCATTAAGTAGAGTTCCCTGTGCTATACAGCAGGCTCTCAGTTTTCCGTTTCACACATACTAGTGTGTATATGCCAGTCCCAATCTCCCAATCCATCCTACTCCCCCTTTCCCACCTTGGTGTCCATACACTGGTTCTCTATGTCTGTATCTCTATGTCTGCCTTGCAAGAACTAACTCTTGATGTCTGACAAAAATAGAGACTCTGCCATTCTATGACACCAGATGAGAACTAAACCTCAGTTTTCCCCATCTGTGAAATGGGAACTCAGAGCTGAGCAAATGACCTGCAGTCCTAATGATAATATGTCTGGCACTCAACAAGTGCTTTGCAAATGATCACTGCAGCTACTGTTGTTATTATTATTATTCTCATTGTTGGTGATTAGAAAAACAAGTTTAAAGCCAGTTGCTCCATAGTGCCTCTTGGAGTGGTTATTCTGGATGGAGGAAAAGGGGTCCTAAGGTGGAGCCTCAGAGAGGGTCCAACTTAGACTCTGAAAGACTGGGGTTAGGGGTAGATTGACCCTTACCGTAAGTCCCCTGAAAGCTTTCTTTTCTGTAATCCGGTACAGTCCTTCTGCTGTCATGATTTTAATATGCTTGACTTCAACATTATACCTGCATGCAGGGAAAGAGAACAAGATGTCACTGAGACCTGAGTCGGGGAATTCAGGCCCATTTCCTGTTGCGTCTCAGTCCCAGGCTATAACCCCGCACCCCAACCATGGAAGAAGGGTACTTGGCTACTGGAGGGAATGGGCAACCACTGGAACCCAACAGAATCCCTTCCCTGGAGACTTTGCTGTTCTAAGCCTTCATTTCTTCCCCGTGTAATAGGAATCATCTTCCTTAACTCAGGGTTGCCGAGAAGTCAAATAGACTATGTAAGCAAGGCATCCTTCTAGAATAGATTGAATGAAATCTCCACTTCCACAAATACAAAGAACCATAGAATCTAAAGGATGCAGGAGAAGGGAATTCATTTCCACCAATATGGCGGACCACAGACTAGTAAGGACCCAGAAGAGACATGAATTGGCAGGAGTGGTTCTGTTTACATGAAGAATTAGATAACCAAAAAAAAAAAAATCTCCTACTTCAAAAAACCCCTAGAAATGCTGAGAGAAGAATGCTGAACTCTTAAAAAAAAAAAAAAAAAAGGGAAATCCCCCAAAGGACAAACTGAGGATGAAACTTAAAAGTATGTGTCAATTCAATTTTGGCTGTTCGATGCAGCTTGCAGGGTCTCCAACCAGGGATCAAACTCAGGCCCTCAGTAGTCCTAACCATTGGAAAGTAAAAGTGTTAGTTGCTCAATCGTGTGCAACTCTTTGTGACCCCATGGACTGTAGCCCACCAGGCTCCTCTGTCCATGGAATTCTCCAGGCAAGAATTCTGGAGTGAGTTGCCATTTCCTTCTCCAGGGGATCTCTCTGACCAAGGGATTAAACCTGGGTCTCCCACATTTCAGGCAAGGCAGCCCCCACTGGACCACCAGGGAATTCCCTAGAGCATGCATCTTGATCACACAGAAATACGAGATGAGTTATTGTGTCCTTGTTGGGTAGAGAGTTGGCACTGAGACCCACCCTCATTCCAAAAGGCTGGACTGTCAAGTCAAAAAGCTACATCCTCAGGGGGGAAAACGTGTTCTAGAAAAACTCCACCCATCAGCACAGCAGGGACCATGTGAAAGCTTGTTTGTCTCAGACTCAAAATAGAGAAGTCACACTTAAGAATTCACCACCTTAACCTCACCTTCTTACGGGTTTAGCGTTTATACTTAAACCATCCCAGTATAGACTGGGAAACTAAGAATTAAACAAAACTATTTTAATCTGAAAAAGAAGTAAACTTGTTGGTGATTCCCAACGGAAGCAAATGCAAAATCTCTGGACACCCAAGCTACAAAGATGCCCATGGGGAAAGCCCCACTTATCATCACAAGACAAAATGAAAAAACCAACAAGGAAACGAGTCACCACAAGAAAGAAGCTGCACCCAAAACAAACAGAAAGGCAGGACAGCCAGGGCCTGCAAGACTTGGGTCCAGACTGCATTTCTGCCTCTTATGGCATCACCCATCAATGGACATGAGTTGGAGCAAACTCTGGGAGATGGTGAGCAAACTCATGGGGTCACAAAGAGGCGGACAGTACACAGCATACAACAACAAAGAGTATGCTTAATGTCCCCTTAGAGCCTTAAGAAGCATATCTTTTTTTTCTGTGGGTTACCAATCAATGAAAAGAAATAAAAAACAAAAATTAAAAATACACAGGACCCTACAGGAGCTCAATAAAAAGTGACTTGTTAACGTACGATAGTCAATCGTCTTGACAGGGACAGAGCAAAGGGACAAAGTAGGTGATTAAAAACTCAATCCCACTAAGGGATGGTAAATAGAAAAACATGGGAGACCCCTGTAAGTTAATGATTACTCAAGAAAGCAGATTTGCTTAACCACAAAACCAAGCAGGCTTGCTTAGCCACACAGGCATGTCACAGAGTCTCGGGATATGACCCAAAACAATAAAACAATGGTGACATGAGCCCCACCTCCTGTCCAGGGAGCTCAGTAAGTTAATGAATCCTAGGACATGCTCTCTGCACACAGGAAGAACAATAATTTGCGGACCACACAGGGACAAGAAAAGTCTCCTACTCAACCTGGGGGAGGAGGAGCTGATGCCGGAAGCATGACATCTATCTACTCAAGAAAGTCAAAGAAGTTCTCTTCCCCCTCCCCACTTTTCCTTTGTTTATGAAATTGTAGCCCAGTGAGTTCTTAGGGCAGAGCATTTCTGGCTCACCTTTTTGTAAACCTCACAAGCATCCTATCCTAATAAAAGTCACTTCATATCTATCACTTTGCCTCTCACTGAATTCTTTTCCTGCACTGAGACATAAAGGACTGGTACTGGAGCTCTTCAGAGCCCTCAGAAACAATACCCAAATGGTTTCATCCTTCCCAAGCACCTGAAGTGCTCAGCTCACAAGGGGAAACGGACCAGGAAAGAAGAAATTACTTAATACTGATGGCAAATTCCGCGGCATCCTTCACCCTCTGCCGCACCAAGAACGTCCCATCCGAGCGGTTGGTAAGAATGCTTTCCGCCCCGGCTCGCTCCATGGGGCCAGCGTACCTGTCAAGACATACCAAGAAGAGAGGTTCACGTAACTCTGATAGGTAATCCTGGGGGAGGCAGTGGCACCCCACTGCCTCATTAGACACCTTTAAGTCACGCCCAAGCTTTCACAACTGGATTGCAGGAAACAACACAATCCTTTGGGTGTAGCTATGTCTCAGTGCGATACAGGAAGAAATATATTTGTTCTCTATGCTCTCCACCCTTTCCTGGCATGCTGCTGCTGCTAAGTCGCTTCAGTCGTGTCCGCCTCTGTGCGACCCCATAGACGGCAGCCCACCAGACTCCCCCGTCCCTGGGATTCTCCAGGCAAGAATACTAGAGTGGGTTGCCATTGCCTTCTCCATATAACTCCTAAAACCTTTGGAATCTCCAAAGTAATATGTCTTTTTAAAATTTTTATTTATTTTTCTTTTTGGCTGTGTTGGGTCTTTGTTGCTGCGTAGGCTTTTCTCTATTGGGGCACACGGGCTCAGTAGTTGTGGCTCCCGGGCTCTAGAGCACAGGCTCAATAGTTGTGGCACACGGGTTTAGTTGCTCCACAGCATGTGGGATCTTTCCGGATCAGGGATGGAACCAGTTTCTCCTTCATTGGCAGGCAGATTCTTTACCTCTGAGCCACCAGGGAAGCCCAATAAGTGTCTTTTTGTATGCTAATAAGCTGACTGGGGCTCTTCTTTTTTTAATATTTACTTTTATTTACTTGGCTGCCCTGGGTCTTAGTTGAGGCATGCAGGATCATCAGTCTTTGTCGCAGCTTGCAAACTATTAGCTGCATGTGGGATCTAGTTCCCTGACCAGGGATTGAACTCAGGCCCCCTGCATGGGGAGCTTGGAGTCTTAGCCACTAGACCAGGGAAGCCCCTGGGGGCTCTTTAATAGGCTCAGGATGACAGTTAGTAGTCAGAAGAGCCATGTGATTAGAGGCTTGAAACTTTCAGCCCTGCCCCACCTCCACATCTGCGAAGATGGAGGTTGAGTCCATCACTAACGACCCATAATTTAATCAATCTTGCCTATATAAAGATGCCTCAACCGAACTCCAACCAAACAGTTTTGATTTTTTTTTTTTTGCAGGGGGCGGGGGTGGGGGTGGGCTGGAGATTCCTAACCACCACCACTCGTCATGTGGGATCCTACTTCCCTGACCAGCGATCAAACCTGTGCCCCCTGCATGGGACGTGCAAAGTCTTAACCACTGAACTACCAGGGAAGTCCCAACCAAGGTGTTTGGAGAGATTCGAGGTTGGTGAACACAGAGAGATACCAGGGGTGGGGTGGGTGGGTGCAAGCCCAGAGAGGGCATGGAAGCCCTGTCCCATTTCCCCATACCTTGCCCCAAGCAACTCTTCCATCTGACTGTTCCTGATTTGAATCCTTTGATAATAAACAGTCTAGTAAGGAAACTGTTTCTACAAGTTCTGGGAGCTTGTGTTAGCAAATTATCAAACCCAAGGACGGGGCTATGGGAAGCTCCCATTTGTAGCTGGTGGGTCAGAAGTCTGGGTGACCCAGGCTTGTGATTGTCATCTAAAGTGGAGGGCTACCTCTTGAAGTGTGTTAGTCACTCAGTCGTGTCCGACTCTTTGCAACTCTATGGACTGTAGCCTGCCAGGCTCCTCTGTCCATGGGATTCTCCAGGCAAGAATACTGGAGTGGGTTGTCATTTCCTTCTCCAGGGGATCTTCCCAACCCAGGGATTGAACCCAGGTCTCCTGCACTGCACGTGGATTTTTTTTACCATGTGAGCTAGGTAAACCGAGCTAGAAACCAAGCCCTTAATCTATGGGACTTGTCGCTAACTCCAGACAAATCGTGTCAGAATCAAGTTGAATCACAGCACACCCAAGCTGGTGTCTGTAGAATTAGAGAATTGTTAGGTGCGGAGAATAAAAAAAAAAAAAAAAAACCCACACATTTGGTTTCAGAACTATTGAGAGTATGAGTATAGAAAAACAGGTGTGGGTTTTTTTTTTTTCCTTTTACTCTGAAATTTGGCATTTCTGGAAAGGTATTTACTGAGTGCCCACTGTCTGCCCATCTTTGTGGTCACCAGGATGGAAATAGGATGAGGAGAGTGAGACACAGCCTCAGGTACAAAAATTAAAGGGCAAGCCAAAAAACTCAGTCACCAGGATAAATAACAACAAAGAAAATAAGTAGCACTTTAATGCAATATTTTCTAAATCACAAAAGCAACCATACAAAGGAATGAAGTACTGATTAAGTGCTACAAGGCGAATGAACCCTGAAAACATGGTGCTGAGTGAGAGAAGCCAGTCACAAAGGGCACACAGGGTAGAATTCCATTTATATGAAGCACCCAGAACTGGCAAACTCATAGACACAGAAAGTGTGTTCATGGTTGTCAGGGCTTGGGGAGGGAGAGGAGGGGTCACTGTTGACAGGGGGGCAGCGAAAATGTTTCGGAGCTAGAGAGAGGTGCTGGTTGCATACCATTGTAAATGTACATTTAATATAAATGTGAAAAGTAAATAGAGATGTGACTATGAATATAATTATGCTATAAGTGCAAATATACAACAGAAATAATACATATTAATTATATATAATATATAATTATATATGATGTATCAGCAAGAATATGAAATATTAATAGCATAAATTTAAGTATATAACATAAAAATATATATTAACTACAGATAACACATAATTATAAGTCATAATTATATAAATTATATATATAAATATGATGTCATAATTATATAAATATGATGTCAATGTGTTTATGCTATAAATATAAACATTAATATATAACACATAATATATATTATATACTATACAATTACGGAGAAGATGATGGCACCCCACTCTAGTACTCTTGCCTGGAAAATCCCATGGACAGAGGGGCCTGGTGGGCTGAAGTCCATGGGGTCGCTAGGAGTCGGACACGACTGAGCGACTTCTCTTTATTTTTTCACGTTCATGCATTGGAGAAGGAAATGGCAACCCACTCTAAGTGTTCTTGCCTGGAGAATCCCAGGGACAGGGGAGCCTGGTGGGCTGCCATCTATGGGGTCGCACAGAGTCGGACGTGACTGAAGTGACTTAGCAGCAGCAGCATACAGTTAGAGACAGTATGTATGGAATTAGTATGCAACATAAATAATATATACTAACTATATATAATGCATTTATGATATAAATATGAATTATTTATTATATATAAAATGAATGTGTATGTAAATATATAACAATTTATATTATATACCATATAATTACAGATAATATATGTGTGAATATGCCTATATGCTCTAAGTGTGAATATAACATAAATAATATATGTTAATCATACATTTTTGTTGTTAAGTCTCTAAATCGTGTCTGACTCTTTGCAATCCCATGCACTATAGCTGGCCAGGCTTCTTTGTCCATGGGATTTCTCAGGCAAGAATACTGAAGTGGGCTGTCATTTCCTTATCCAGGGGACCTTCCCGACCCAGGGATCAAACCTGCATCTCTTGCATTGTCAAATATTGGCAGGTAGATTCTTTATTGCAGAGCCATCAGGGCTTCCCATAATATAAACATATAACCTAATATGTATTAATTATATATATATATATATAATTACATCATATATTTTAATATATAACTAACTACATTATTGGCTGTATATTTAATATATAACTAACTACATTATAAGGCTGTATATTGTCACCCTGCTTATTTAACTCATATGCAGAGTACAGCATGAGAAACGCTGGGCTGGAAGAAGCACAAGCTGGAATCAAGATTGCCGGGAGAAATATCAATAAGCTCAGATATACAGATGACACCACCCTTATGGCAGAAAGTGAAGAGGAACTAAAAAGCCTCTTGATGAAGGTGAAAGAGGAGAGTGAAAAAGTTGGCTTAAAACTCAACATTCAGAAAACGAAGATCATGGCATCTGGTCCCATCACTTCATGGCAAATAGATGGGGAAACAGTGGAAACAATGTCAGACTTTGTTTTCGGGGGGCTCCAAAATCACTGCAGATGGTGATTGCAGCCATGAAATTAGAAGACGCTTACTCCTTGGAAGAAAAGTTATGACCAACCTAGATAGCATATTAAAAAGCAGAGACATTACTTTGCCAACAAAGGTCCGTCTAGTCAAGGCTATGGTTTTTCCAGTAGTCATGTATGGATGTGAGAGTTGGACTGTGAAGAAAAAGAATTGATGCTTTTGAACTGTGGTGTTGGAGAAGACTCTTGAGAGTCCC
Source organism: Bos indicus x Bos taurus (assembly GCF_003369695.1). Taxonomy (NCBI): domain Eukaryota; kingdom Metazoa; phylum Chordata; class Mammalia; order Artiodactyla; family Bovidae; genus Bos; species Bos indicus x Bos taurus. The sequence continues at coordinate 92,934,703 of NC_040082.1, read as the reverse complement.
TTGGACTGCAAGGAGATCCAACCAGTCCATTCTGAAGGAGATCAGCCCTGGGATTTCTTTGGAAGGAACGATGCTAAAGCTGAAACGCCAGTACTTTGGCCACCTCATGCAAAGAGTTGACTCTTTGGAAAAGACTCTGATGCTGGGAGGGATTGGGGGCAGGAGGAGAGGATGAGATGGCTGGATGGCATCACCAATTTGATGGACGTGAGTCTGAGTGAACTCCGGGAGTTGGTGATGGGCAGGGAGGCCTGGTGTGCTGTGATTCATGGGGTTGCAAAGAGCTGGACACGACTGAGCGACGGAACTGAACTGAACTGAACTACATTATGCAATATATAGTTATATTGATAAATGTGAATATGTAATATAAGTGTAAATAATAACATAAACGCCTCTTTAAATGGTTAGTTTTATGTCATGTGAATTTTACCTCAATTTTAAAACTAAATTGAAAAAAAATCTGTGATGAATAAAATGTCAAAACTTCAAATAAGGACAAGACCTGACTCTGCACGTGCCTGGCTGACCGAAATTCACCTTTCCCTACTCCCAGCCCTGTCATATCCTGACTTGATTTACAGTGTTGATAGTTTGCCCATCATAGCTGTTTGTTTTTTCCCATTGCTTTTGTTTTTTTAAAACATCACATTAAAAGAGTATGGCTCACACACACACACACACACACACACAAAACAGTGTGGCTCTCAAAGTCTGAGGTTTTGGCAGCCCCTTAAATCCTTGCTGCACCCAAAGTCAGGGTCTCGCTCTCTCCTCTCCCCAGTTCCAGCCGCAGTGGCCTCATTTTACCGCATCTGGCCAGGCAGGGATAGAGTGAGCGCCCTGCCTCAGGTGAACACAGTTTAAACCCTGGATCCGCCACCCAGTTGCTCTGTGACCTCGGGACCTGAGTGTGCTCCTCCCAGCCCTAATTTCCTTCTCTGAAAAGAGGAGATAAAACTGCCCATCACAGAGGAACATTTTTGACAAAAGGCAAAGACGCAGTTGAAGCGCCTCATACGTGGTGTGTGTTTACCACACGGGAGTGTTATTAGGCCCTTTGTGTAATAAGGTTGGGCTTTGAAGCCCGGCAGACTTGGGTTCGAATCCCACCTCTTTCACTTCCTTGCTTTGTGACACTGACCAAGTTACTTGCTGCTCTCTGAGTCGTGGTTTCCTCCATTGCAGAAAGAGATTAAGAGGAGTATGCACTCAAAGCATTATTACAAGAATTGCCCTTAAAATGCTGACACAGTGGTCATAAAAACAATACCACAGTCTAGGATACCAATCATTGTAAAATACACCATGCTTTCACGGGCAATTATGAAATAAAAATTACTGGTTTCCCTAGTGGCTCAGATGGTAAAGAATCTGCCCAGAGAAGGGAATGGCTACCCACTCCAGTATTCTTGCCTGGACAGAGGAGCCTGGCAGATTACAGTCCATGAGGTCACAGAGTCTGACATGGCTGAGCGACTTAGCACACACACGCACCCATAAAATTAGGCAGAAGAACTGAGACACCACTAATTGTAAGAACTATTCCAATGCCAGAGGCGTTAAATAGTGAGAGCAAAAAATATGCATTTTACAATGGATGAAATGTGGTCATAACAGCTAATGCTAATAAGAATAGATAATAAAGTGCTTTTTGCATGTCAGGAATAGAGCTAAGCACTTTACAGGCTCATGGAAACTTCTTAACAGCCCTATGAATCAGATATTGTTACCAATCTGTTTTCCAGGGAGGAAAGCTGAAGCGCAGAGAAGCTGAGTTACTGGCTAAAGGTCACACAGCTGGATAATATTAGAGTCAGGATTGGAACCGAAGTCAGCGGGCTCCAAAGCGACAGTATAAACCTCCATCCCTCATTGTACTCTAAGCAGTAGGTTCTCAAAAAAAGGCAGGTGGAGAGGGAGAAGAAGCTCCCATTATATTGTCACCATCGTTTTCTTTACATTAGAACCGAATATCCCAAAGTCAAGGCCCCTCTTTGGTCTGTGCTCTCTCCTCAGCAGCCCCTGGTGTAGGGCTGGACCCAGTAGTTAAGGCCCAAAGTTTGAAGAATGAATAACTGACTTGTTTGCAGCCCCTTGTGGCACCCCAATGTTCAGCCCAAACATCCACCCCAAAGCACCCCAAGTGAAAAATAAGATGGTTCTACTCACCAGAGATGAACGGACAGGTCCTGAGGGGGACCCTGGGGACACAGACAGAGGCGGAGACTTAGGGAAAAGGGTTCAGCATGGCAACAGACTTCAGGACACTGCATTCATTCATTCCACTATCACGTACTGGGTGTCTATTACGTGCCGGGCACTGTGCTCTTCTCTGGAAATACAGCTCCAGAATCCAGTGGGAGAGACCAGTCCCCCCCTCCCAAATGAATCAGCTTTAAAGAGGCAGTTACGTGTGTAGGCAGAAATTGGAAAGACGTCCAGATCTTGATGTGTGAATGCCAAGTCCCACCGAAAGGATCCTGGCTCCTTGGGAAAATGGTCGATTCCAAGATTGGGGCAGAAGGAGTACAAGAGCAGTGTGCTCTTGTGCTAAAAAGTAAAGAAGGGCTCAGAGAACAATGAGGTTATGTCAAAAGGACAGAGGAGCCAGCCTGAAGGGGCTCCCACTGGTCCAGTGAACCAGTGAAGTTGCCCAATCATGTCCAGCTCTTTGCGACCCCATGGACTATAGCCTCCCAGGCTCCTCCATCCATGGAATTTTCCAGGCAAGCGTACTGGAGTGGGTTGCCATTTCCTTCTCCAGGGGATCTTCCACACCCAGGGATCGAACCCAGGTCTCCCACATTACAGGCAGATGCTTTACTGTCTGAGCCACCAGGGAAGCCCTAAGCCCACTGGTCCAGGCCAGGACAATATGAAAATAAAAATCCAGGAACATTTCCTGAGATAGATACCAAACAGATACACAGATAGACACATAGATGATTGATACAGAGATGGCTATATAGATAGATACATAGATAATGGATGAATACACAAGTACATAGATACACAGATGGTTGATTGGTATATACATAGATACACAGATAAATACATAGATGATTATTAGATAGATCCATAGATAATTGATACATAGATGCAAATGGATACATGGATAGACACACAGATACATAGATATGCATGAATCTGTCAGGTAACTGACAGATTCATAGATACAAAGATGATTGATTGATTGATAGATACATACATAATACACAGATACATAGAAGAGACAGTTCTTTACAATAGAATATCAGCTAATAACTTAGGAGGAATGATGGAGTTAGAAATACATAATGCAACTCCACAATGGAGAAAGGACCCCAAGCCAAAAAAAAAAAAAAAAAGGCAAAAGATATTTTTTGGAAAATTGGTAAAGTGTAAATATACACTCTGAATTATGTAATATATAATTTATATATTATAATTTCTAATATGTGATAATTTATAATAGTAGAATGTCCATGCTGAATTTCATGTTTTCAAAAATCACACTATGTATATACAAGAGAAAGTTCCTGTTCTCGGCAGGTATTCAAATTAAAGAGGAAATGTGTCTGTAAACTTACTTTGAAGAGTCTCAAGAAAAAACAAATAATAGACATTTTCCATATAAATGAAATGTTGAGAGAAAGATGACAGAGACAATGAGACAAAATGTTAACAATTGGTGATCTGACTAACAGATGTATGAGCGTTCTTTGCATTATTCTCATGACTTTTCTGGAAGTCTGAAATTACGTAAAATGAAAGCAAAAAAAAAATGGGAGAGACTTTCTGTCTGCAGGCTCCTATGAGGGCTACAAAGTGGTCAGTGGGTAGTTAGGAAGAATGAGGTTTGGGGAGAATGGGGAAGATTTGAAGTCATTATCAAGACGAGGAAATCAAGAGAATGGGAAACAGGTGAAGAAAGACAAGCACCAGGCAGAGCGGTGGGCAGGCCTCGTCCCTGCATGAGGAGGCCCAGGGGACGCGACCCCGTAGATGACTCTGTTTGGTGCCTCTGAAGGAATGCAGGGGTTGGCCAGCCTTCTGAACCCCTGTTCCTTCCCCAAGTGATGGAGAAGATTCAAGGATGAAGGTTCTTTAAAAAACTAAAAACAGAGCTACCATACGACTCTGAAATCCCACTCCTAGGCACATATACAGGGAAAAACATGGTCCAAAAGGATACATGTACCCCAATATTCATTGCTGTGCTGTTTACAATAGCCAAGACATGGAAGCAGCCTAAATGTCCATTGTCAGGGGAATGGACAAAGAAGATGTAGTACATATATAAAATGAAATATTACCCAGCCATTAAAAAGAACAAAATAATGCCATTTGCACATCTCTGGTGGCTCAGATGGTAAAAAATCCACCTGTAATGTGGGAGACCTAGGTTCGATCCCTGGGTTGGGAAGATCCCCTGGAAGAAGGCATGGCAACCCACTTCAGTATTCTCACCTGGAGAATCCCCATGGACAGAGGAGCCTGCGGGCTACAGTCCATGGGGTCCCAAAGAGTCAGACAGGACTGAGAAACTAAGCACAGAGATCGTCATACTGAGTGAAATAAGTCAGACAGAGAAACAGAGACATCGTATGACATCCATTTTTATACTAAATCTAAAAAGACATGATACAAATGAACTTATTTAGAAAACAGAAACAGACTCACAAGAACTTAGAGAATAAACTTATGGTTGCTGAGGAAAGGATGGGAGAAAGGGAGGGTTGGGAGTTTGGTATGGACATGTATACCCTGCTATATTTAAAATAGATAACCAACAAGGATCTGCTGTACAGCACAGGGAACTCTGCTCAATGTCATGTGGCAGCCTGGACGGGAACAGGGTTTGGGGGAGAATGGATACATGTATGTATGACCGAGTCCCTTTTCTGTCCACCTGAAACTACCACAACATTGTCACTGGCTATACTCCAAAACAAAATTAAAGGTTAATTTTAAAAAGTCATATGTTCATGTGTATGTAATAAAAACTGAAACATTGAAAATAAAAAGAACCAAGGAGAAAAGGACTGGTCATCCTTCCCAGGGTGAACCCCTCTCTGGGCTCAGTCAACAAGGTAGGGAGTGACACGCCATGATGGGCAGCCCCTCCTGATCTCAGGAGCATTCCCCTCAATGCTGCCCATCCTCACAGGACGCCCTCTGCACCCCCGTGCCCTCACTCCAACCAGACTGAGGCACTCACATGCACGTAGGGCTTGACCCTATTGCAGGGAAACCAGCCGACTTCATTGGTAGATATATTCCTTCCCTAAAAAGATGGAAGGGAGAGATGGACAGAGAGGTTACAGGCAGCCACAATGCTTGTGTGTATTCATCTTTCACCCAACAGCCACTCTGCTTGGCCATCTACCTCTCCATGACCTGGAATGACCCAGAGAGGGACCAACCAGTATCAACTTCTGGGAATACCACCAGCCCAGAAGGGCCAGATCAGCCCCACAAATCCCCATAGACATCACCCTGCCTGGAGCAAATTTCCATTGCCAGAGTTCAGTGGGAGCATGATCCCACTCCCGAGGCCACCTACACCCTAACCCCATGTTCAGGTCCTTCCCCGTCATTCCCATGGCCCCAGCCTGTACCTCCCACCAGTTCTGTTCGGCTTCAGCCTTAGTGAGCTCCACAATGTCTCCCGGGTTGAGGCGCAAAAAAGGTCCAATGGCTCCAGGGGGTGGGGGCAGCCCGTAGTATTCCTGGCACACCTCCATCTTGGGCAGGCCTGGAGGGGAGGGGAGGGGATGATACAGAGAAGTCCAGGACTTTCACATCCAAGTCTCGCCACCCAGCAGGATGGCAGAAGGTAAAAAGACAGACGATACCAAGTGGCAGCAAGGATGTGGAGCAACTGGAAGTCACCTGGATTCCTGGATTCTCTCTTTTTTTTTAATTTGAAGAAGTTTTTAACATGAAAACATGTAAAATAATTTTTTTTGCATAAACGGGAAGGGTGGCCATGACTCCACAGCTCATTCCTGCATGACTAGTAGGAACCCACTTTGGAAAACTGCTGGGCAGTGTTCACTGAAGCTAATTCCACTCATGAATACATCACCCAGAGAAACGAAACACAGGTCCCCAGAGATTCATAGACGAAGAATGTTCACAGCAGCTCTATTCACAAGAGCTAAAAAATGTGCAACATACCCCATGTCTTTAAGAAGATGGATAAACACAGCATGAAATAACCATATCATGGAATACGATACAGCAATGAAAAAGAACAAGTGACTGCTTCAAGCAGATACGCTAATACGCTGTGAGAGTCCATGCTATACAACTTCATTTGTGTGAAGTTAAAGGGCAGGCAAAACTAATCTGTGCTGATAGAGGTCAGAAAGTGGTTCCTTCTGGGAGACAGGGCAGACTAGCAGTGAGTATGACCAGCACCAGCCAATAAAACTTTCCATGATGATGAAAGTGTCCTATACATTGATCTGAGTGGTGGTTACATGGGTAGAGATTCAGTGAGCCATACTCTTAAAATTTATTCATTGTACACACCTTATGGTATGTATTTTCTATCTCAATAGAAATATTTCCATCTCATAGAACACTACATATATATTATATATATTTCAATAGGAAATTATAGAAAATTACATATTTCTGTCTCAATAGAAAATGATAATTATGTATATCCACATAAAATGGATATGAGCAAGAGTATGTATATATATATATGCAAACATATATGTGAACATATACATATGTTTAAGTATCTGTATGATGGATATATACACACATACACACATTCATATATATTATCTCCTACTGAGGACATCTGGGTTGTTTCTGGTTTTTGACCAGTAAAGCTAATATATACATTTTTTTATACAGCTGATTTTATACATATATATTATTACATTCGGGGAAGGCAATGGCATCCCACTCCAGTACTCTTGCCTGGAAAATCCCATGGACGGAAGAGCCTGGTAGGCTGCAGTCCATGGGGTCACTAAGAATCGGACACGACTGAGCGACTTCACTTTCACTTTTCACTTTCATGCATTGGAGAAGGAAATGGCAACCCACTCCAGTGTTCTTGCCTGGAGAATCCCAGGGACAGGGGAGCCTGGTGGGCTGCTGTCTATGGGGTCGCACAGAGTCGGACACGACTGAAGTGACTTAGCAATTATTACATTATATACATATATAGTATATATCATATATGTATTCCCACTGTTGACCATATTTGAGTTGTTTCTAATTTTTAATTGTTACAAATAAAGCTGAAGTACCTATAGCTATAGATTTAGAACTATAGCTATCTATAGATATCTATCAAGATAGATATAGAATGACAGATATGAAACTGAATCTTTACATTGATTCTGAGCAAAGAGTTTATTTTTCTTGGCCACACCAAGTTCTTTTTTTTTACTCTGTGGCCACACTGTGCAGCATGCAGGATCTTTGCTCCCCGGCCGGGAATCAAATCCGCACCTCCTTCATTGCAAGGCAAATTCTTAACCACTGGGCCACCTGGGAGGTCCCCCCTAGTTCTTGAATAAAGTCTTGCCCTACTCACCTCCTGCTTCTTAGGCTTTGCACATGCTGTTCCCTCTGCCTGGACCACTCCTGCCTCCTCATCCATCTAACTCCACCTCAACTTTCAAGTGTCCACTTTAATGCCTCCTCCTCTGAGCAGCCTTCCCTGATGGCTCAGACTCATCAGGTCTCCCACTGTGATGCTCCGGAAAACCCTCTACTCCTACCACCTCAACTAGAATAACTTAGCCAAACCCTGTCTCCTGCTACCCACCTAGGAGCTTTGGGAGGACAGGAAATATCCTGTTTTAGTCATCAATTTACTTCAGAGGATATATACAATAGATATTGAATAAAAATTACTCATCATGACTGTGATCCCATAGACACTGTTAACATATACAGGAATCCAGCCTTTCTACCACCACCCCCTGCCCAGGCTAAAAAGAATTCTGGCTTGGTCAAACTGCATCTCCTGCTCCCTACCTTTCAGGTGGACTATGCTTACTCCTTGGAAGGAAAGTTATGACCAACCTAGATAGCATATTCAAAAGCAGAATATTTGTTGGCATTACTTTGCCAACAAAGGTCTGTCTAGTCAAGGCTATGGTTTTTCCAGTGGTCATGTATGGATGTGAGAGTTGGACTGTGAAGAAGGCTGCGCGCCAAAGAATTGATGCTTTTGAACTGTGGTGCTGGAGAAGACTCTTGAGAGCCCCTTGGACTGCAAGGAGATCCAACCAGTCCATTCTGAAGGAGATCAGCCCTGGGATTTCTTTGGAAGGAACGATGCTAAAGCTGAAACTCCAGTACTTTGGCCACCTCATGCGAAGAGTTGACTCATTGGAAAAGACTCTGATGCTGGGAGGGATTGGGGGCAGGAGGAGAAGGGGACGACAGAGGATAAGATGGCTGGATGGCATCACTGACTCGATGGATGTGAGTCTGGGTGAACTCCGGGAGTTGGTGACGGACAGGGAGGCCTGGTGTGCTGCGATTCATGGGGTCGCAAAGAGTTGGACACGACTGAGCGACTGAACTGAACTGATGCTTTGCTGAGACCACCCTATTATGATAAGATTCTGTGACACAGAATCAATGGGAGAGGGCATGAGGTGTGCCCAGCCAGCTAAGACTACAGATGGAGTTTGTCAGCAAACCAAAAAAGGGAGGGTGGCCAGTGAATAAAAAAGGTGAATGGGAGGGGGTGGAGGAATAAACTGGGAATTTGAGATGGACAGATGGACACTACTATATATAAAGAGATGAACAACAAGGACCTACTTATAATACAGGGAACTATATTCAATATCTTATAATAACCTACAATGGAAAAGAATCTGAAAAATATCTGTATAACTAAATCACTTTGCTGTATACCTAAATCACTGTAAGCTCCCAGGTGGGTAGCGGGAGACAGGGTTTGGCTAAGTTATTCTAGTTGAGGTGGTAGGAATAGAGGGTTTTCCGGAGCATCACAGTGGGAGACCTGATGAGTCTGAGCCATCAGGGAAGGTTGCTCAGAGGAGGATGCATTAAAGTGGACACTTGAAAGTTGAGGTGGAGTTAGATGGATGAGGAGGCAGGAGTGGTCCAGGCAGAGGGAACAGCATGTGCAAAGCCTAAGAAGCAGGAGGTGAGTAGGGCAAGACTTTATTCAACTAAACTTCAATTTTAAAAAACATCTGTATACATAAAAAAGTGAATGGGAGGCAAGAACATGATAACAAGGATTGCCATGTTCCAAGCACCCCCTTCACAGTGTTTAAGCAAAGCTAATAACAAATTGACTTTGCTATTTAAAAATTCCTTTCAGGTTTCTGGAACTAGAACAGATGTTTTATAAGTAGAATGTTATGTGGTCATTAACATAATTGTTGAGATCTCTCCCTGGGTCAGCATCACTGAGGCAAAGCCTAGATTTCTTTCTGCCCTGCACAGCATCCCCTGCTGACTCACCTAGCTCATTCCTCTTTTTGTCTTGAGCCCGCCGATGTGGCTTATCCTGAAGGGAGAGACAAAAGAGCAAGCATGACTATCTGTACCCCGTCTGGGGGCTCCTCAACCCTTATTTGCCTGCAGATGTGCCTGCTCAGTCACTCAGTTGTGTCAGACTCTTTGCAGCCCCAGGACTGTAGCCTGCCAGGCTCCTCTGTCCATGGGATTTCCCAGGCAAGAATAGTGGAGTGGGTTGCCATTTCCTCCTCCAGGGGATCTTCTAGACCCAGGGATCAACTGGGCATCCAGCCAAGAGCCACACCCACTGATAGAGTCTCCCAGATCCTTCCTTCCCGACTCCTGCCCCACTTTCCATGCACAGAAAGGAACATGGGGGGTCTCACCTTCTTCATAGTTCCTGAATAATCTATGAGAGGGTAAATATACAGATATACTGGTTAGAATGGGGTTGGGGGGAACCCTCATGCAGAAACCCACCTCCCACCTCAGTCCCCTAGTACCTTGTCCATGTCGACCACACGGAGGGACCCTCCCAAGACACTCCTTGTGTGCAGGTGCTCGGCACCGTTGACAGCGGTACCCCTGATAGAAAGTGCCTCTGAGATGCAGGAGAAGATAAAGGAAGGAGTCAGTGATGCTGAACAAACACAGCCAATCATTTTGCCAACAACATAAAGGGCCCCTTTGGGTTTTTTTAGAGCAGAAGAGAGACAGAGAAGCTGAAGATCAAAGGAGAGCCTCCCCCCTCCCAACTCAGGGGCATGATGGCCAGGGGAGCCCCCCCACCCCACAGAGGAAGGGACAACCCACCCCAGCAACCAGGTCCATCCTCCCAGATTCCCACCTCAGCAGCATCTGGCAAGCCTTGCAGGATGTGGTCTCCTCAAAGGAAAACATCTGAAAGTCATGACCATTGGCAGTGGCGTTCTCGGGGTAGATGTTGGAGCTGACGAGGGAAGAGAATTCCATGCAATGGAACAGGATTCAGCCATTAAAGGCAATGACGTACCAGTACACGCTGCAGCCTACTGTTTCATTGCATGGATATGCCCTATTGCGTTTCTCCATGCGCCCACTGATGGACCGTTGGATTGTGACCATTTTGCTAGTGAATAGTGCTTCAGTGAACATAGGTGGGGACAGAAAGTGGGTGAGTGGGTGCCAGGGGCTGGGAGTAGGGAAAACAGGAAGGGATCACTGCTTGAGTGCAGGGTCTCATCTGGGGGTTTGAAGATATTCTGGAACTAGATAGAGGTGATGGTTGCACAGTGTGAATTTACCAAATACCACTGAATTGTGCACTTTTTTAAAAGATTTTTTTTAATGTGGACCATTTTAAAAGTCTTTATTGAATGTGTTACAATATTGCTTCTATTTCTTATGTTTTGGTTTTTTGGCCACAAGGCATGTAGGATCTTAGTTCCCTGACCAGGGATTGAATTCATACCCCCCTGCACTGGAAGGGGGAGTTTCAACCATTGAACTGCCAGGGAAGTCCCAGAATTGTGCACTTCAAAATGGCTAAGTTTTTGTTATGTGAATGTCATCTCAAGAAAGAGAAGGAGGTGGAAGACAAGGAGGAAGGATTTCGAGGCTGGTGATGGAAAATCGTGAACACTTGGCATTCTGGGGATGCAGACTGTCTTGAAAGCCTGTTCCTCCCACTTCCCAGAGGAAGAAACTGAGGTTCTCAGTGACCCCATGGCAAGGTGAGACTAAAGCCCAAAACTGCCTAAAGTCCTCTGAGGATGGAAAGATGGAGGAGGAGGGGGTCTCACATGGCCATCTCGAACTGCTCCATCCACTTCTTCTTTAGTTCTCGTGTCTTGAAGAACAGCTCATAGCCCTGGGCACCTTGGTCCTCAATCAGGAGGAACATGTGAGTCCACTGTGGAGAAGCAGGGTTTAAAATGAAGGCACCCACCCTGCAGAGGGTGGGACCACATGCCCATTGACCCTACTGCTCTGGGGAGGAAGGGGTCAAGCCAACTACAGCCTGTCTGCCCCCAGGAGAGCCGTGTAAAGGGCTTCCCAGGAGAAGCAAATACACATCCACAAATCTAGATTCATACACATGCATACTTATACCTATGGCTGATTCACACTGAGGTATGACAGAAACCAACACAATATTGTAAAGCAATTATCCTCCAATTAAAAACAAATTTAAATAAAAAATTTTTTTAATTACAAAACAAAATCACACTTGGGACTTCTGTGGCTGTCCGGTGGTTAAGACTCTGCACTTCCACTGCAGGGGGGCATGAGTCAGATCCTTGATGGGGGAACTAAGATTCCACAGGCCACGTGGCCAAAATAAATAAATTAAATTTTAAAAATTAATTTATTTCTCTTAATTGGAGACTAATTACTTTACAACACTGTAGTGATTTTTGCCATACACTGACATGAATCAGCCAAGGGTGTACGTGTGTCCCCCATCCTGAACCTCCCTCCCACCTCCCTCCCCATCCCATCCCTCAAAGTTGTCCCAGGGTCCCGGCTTTGAGTGCCCTGTTTCATGCATCGAACTTGGACTGGTGATCTATTTCACATATGATAATATACATGTTTCAGTGCTAAATCACACACACACACACACAGGCATTCCAAGGGCCAAGTAGAGAGCTCAAGTGGCATTGAGGGTCCCCAGCATTGGGGTCTCCCAGTTACCACCTCTGAGCCTTACCTTCTTGTTGTCCCTCTCTCCGGAGGAGTCATCTCGAACCTGGAAGCTGTGCAGGTTCACAAAGTCCTTGAGGTCGTAGGTGTCCCCTCGGCGCTTACAGATGAGCAGAGCTTTGTCAAGCAGGAAGGCATACCTGGAAGCAATCAAGTGTCCCTGTCTGGCTCCTCCCTAAGTTCCCACAAGCTCTCCACTTGATCCCCTCCCACTTTCCGGGCCCACTCTGCTGTCAATCTAGGATTCTGGCTCTTCTTCTCCACAGTGGCCAACTTGGCCACGCCTACCTGTCTATTTTGACTTCACCCATTTGATTCTTGCTGTTCCTGCCACCTGTCCGTCTTGGCTCCACCCACACAACCATGCTGGCTCTGCTTGTCCTCTCAGTCTAGGCTCCACCCACTGGTACATACGGCCCCACCTACCTCAGATGGTAAAGAATCTGCCTGCAATGAGGGAAAGCCAGGTTCGATCCCTAGGTTGGGAAGATCCCCTAGAGAAGGGAATGGCAACCCACTCCAGTACTCTTGCCTGGAGATTCCCATGAAGAGAGGAGCCTGGCGGGCTACAGTCTATGGGATCGCAAAGAGTCGGAGACACCTGGGCAACAAACTTTTTTTTTCAAAACCTGTCTATCTAGAAATAGCACCAAGCCCTTGCCCAGATTCCATCCTAGAACTATGTTGGCTCCACCCACCTGCCTAACCAGTAGCCTGGCCCCGCCCCTGTCCAGGCTCCGCCCCAGATCCGTATTGGCTCCGCCCACCTGTCCATCTTGGAGCGCCTCTCCACCGAAGTTATCTTCAGCTCACCATCGATCTTGGGTCGGCCGTAGTGGGCTAGAGACTGGTCCTACACAGCAGACAAGACGTCTGGCAAGGGGCCCCCAGGAGGAGATGACACCCCCTCTCCACGTGGCCACATCCCGGCCCTCCCCGCCCACCCCCTCACCAGGTTCTCGATGGACAGCTGGAAGTTGGTAATCTGCCGCAGCGTCTCATTGTCCCGCTTGACCTCGTTTACGCACTGTGCCAGGTCCTGGGGGTGGGGCAAGGGTGAGCCTGGGTGCCCCGCTCCCCCAGTCCTATCCCCCACCTGGCAGGGGACAGAGGGTCAACCTCCAGCAGGGGGCAGCAGGAGAATGTCACTGTCCCCAAGGGGGATGCTGGGAATGAATCATTCGAGGTACAGGAGGTCTCGAGAGGGCGGTGGAGGGAGGGGGCGGCCGTGGGTGTGGCCGTGCCTGGGTGGTACTCCCTGACTTAAACCCATGGGTGTCTGGGTGGCACTGCCATCCCTCTGTGTGACCACTCACCCTCATGGCATCTAGGGCCAGCCGCAAGTTGTCCTTCTCCATTGCATCCTGTGTGTGTTTCACCAGCTCCTGTGTGACCCACAGAGATGCATATTGCCTGGGCCTGCCCCCTCCTCCTGGGGGGCCTTCCAAACAAGCCTGGCCCACCAGCTCCTTCTTCCTCCTTCTGCTGTCCCTAGAGGCTGGGGCACAGCCCCAGTGACCCCCTCCCAGAAAGGGAAGCCCAGCCCCCAGGAGCCCTTGCAGGGAGATCTGTGTGCCCCTAGAAGCCCATGCCTTCCCCGCTTTGTGCACCTGGAGCAGGAGGTGATATTTGAGCACTCGCTGCATGGGCACCATCAACAGGTCCCTTAAGGTGAACCTCCCGTTGTTGGCGCGCTGACTACATTCCTAGGGGGTTGGAGAAAGGGGTGAGTGAGAAGAGGTGGAAGCAGGTGGGGATTGTTCTAGACCCTGAAGCCTCTTCTCCCCGCTCCCCAAGGAAATAAAGAACACCATGGGGTGCGGGTGACCAGCTGGAGGCTGCCTGGGGTAGATGTCCAGGATTCCTCAGCTGATGGGGGCTCCAGAGAGGGAGGTAGACAGGCCTGGAGGGTCCCCATGATGGAGACCAAAGAAATTGAATGGACAGCAGACACTGGCCATCCCTCATCATCCCTACTCTGTCTATGCTTCCACTAGACAAACGGATCCAGGTTGGGATTCAGTCCAGGATCCGTGCTCCCTCCAGGATCAGGGCTTGGCTGGGATCGGGGCTCTGTGTGAAGTTGGAACTCAGCCCAGAACTGGGGTTTGGCCCAGACTTGGTGCACAGCCAGGGTTGGGCCTCTGGCTGGGGTTCAGTGTGCCCTCGGAGTTCAGGTCAGTGTCAGAACCTCAGGCTGGTACCAGGGCTCCATCCAGAGTACAGGGTTCAGCTGGGATCAGTTTCTCCCACTTAGCTGATCAGTACCTCCCTCCACAAACCTTCAGCGGACAGACCCCTGACTAGGCTGCAGCAGGAAGGGATGCTCTTTCCAGCTCAGTCTCCCCACTACTGCCCCCCAGAGAGTGGAAAGGAGTGAGAGAACTTCCCCCCGCAAAGATGAAGCCCATCCCCTACTTCCAGCTTCATTTGTACATCCTCCCGGGCTGTGGCCACGCGGTCCAGGTGCTTGCTGGCAGACTCCACCTGGCTACAGTAGCGGCCATAGATGAGGAACCTGCAGGAAGAGGGCAGGCGGCCGGGGAATGACACTGGCACCAAGGTCTGGCAGATCTGGGTGTCAATCCCGGCCCTGCCTCTTCCCAGCTGGATGGTGCTGAGCCTCAGTCTCCCTGTCTGTAAAATGGGCATAACAATAGCACCTCCCACATATGGATTATTGTAGCATTAAATGAGATAATGCACAAGAAGCTCTAAGTGGAGCACCTGGCATATCATCTCTGCTTAATGTTCATTTATTTAATAAGAATTTATTGAACACATACTGTGTGCCAAGTTCCACATTAAGCTCTGTAGAATTCCCTGGTAGCCCAGGTGGTAAAGAATCCACCTGCAGTGCAGGAGACCCCTGTTCGATTCCTGGGTTGGAAATATCCTCTGGAGAAGGGAATGGCTACACACTCCAGTATTCTGGCCTGGAGAATTCCATGGACTATATAGTCCATGGGGTCACAAAGAGTCAGACATGACTGAGAGACTTAAAAAAAAAAAAAGGCATCAATTTATTCGATCCTCACCACAACCCCAAAGAGGTACATTCTTTGGATCACACTGATTTTAGAGATGCAGAAGTAGAAGCACAGAGAGGTTAAGTGACTTTCTAGTGCCATACAGCTCACAAGAGGAAGAGCTGGGAATTTAACCAGAGATGAGCAGCACTGTGCCCACAAGCAAGGATAGAAAAGCCTTCTCTGCTTGGTGGTCTATGAGGGCAATGTCTCCCGAATGCCCAGCCTGGGCAGGGCAGGGTGGCCTCCAGAGGTCTGGGCTGGATGCCTGGGTCTCACCTCTCCTTGTATTTGATGAAGACCTGGTAGAGGGTGGATGCACCAGGGTTGGCCAGGGCTTCCTTCATCTCCTTTAGGAAATGGGTGTGTACACGAAGCAGGTCCTACTTGGAGGGAAGGGGTGAGGCTTGGGGTGGGAGCCTGGAGCTGGGGATGCTGGGTGGGAGAAGGATCATCCGCCCACCCTACGAGGTTCATCTCCCAACCCCCACATCCCAGGGACAGGTGAAGCCAGCAAACCATCCCCTCTGTACAGAAGCCCGGGAAGGCAGTAATCAGTCAGCTCACCTCAATGTTGATGAAGATAATCTCGACGTCTTGGGGTTTAAGGAACCGCTGCAAGGGCTTCATAAAATGCTGTGGGGGAGTGGGGAGAGAAGGATGGAGAAGGGGAAGACTCCTCCTTCCAGGCAAGCCCCAGAGACACAGAGAGGAGGAGACAGAGATGGAAAGGGAGACTGGGAGAGAGAGAGAGATGTGTAGAGAGAAAGAGACAGAGGCAAGGAAACAGAAAATGAGAGAAAAGAGTAATGGAGAAAGTCCACACAAAAAACCTGTACAGGACTGTTCCATGCAGAATTTATTATCATAAATTCCCAAAGCAGAAACAACCCATATGTCTATCGACAGATGAATAAATAACAAAATGTGGTCCATCCAGAAAAAGGAGTGAAGCAATGACACGCACTTCAGTGTGGATGAGCCTTGAAACACGAGATTCAGCGAGAGGAGCCAGGCACAGAAGGCCACATGGTGAATGAGTTCATTTAGATGAAATGTCCAGAATAAGTACGCCACAGAGACAGAAAGTAGGTTAGTGGGTGCCAGGGAGGGGCTGGGGGGAAATCAGAGTTTAAGGGGTGATGGCTAAGGGGTATGGGGTTTCTTTGAGGGATGATGAAAATGTTCTAAAATTGGGAATTTCCTGGTTGTCCAGTGGTTAGGAGAGCCTGGGTTCAATTCCTGGCCCAGGAACGAAAATCTCACAAGCTGCAAGGCCAAAACAACAGGAAAAAAAGAAAATGTTCTAAAATTAAACCGTGGTGGGTCGGGAAGATCCCTTGGAGAAGGAAATGGTAACCCACTCCAGTATTCTTGCCTGGAAAATCCCATGGACAGAGAAGCCTGGTAGAAGCCTGGTAGGCTACAGTCCACGGGGTCACAAAGAGTCAGACACGACTTCACCTTCACCTTCACCTTCACCTTCACACAACTTTGTGGGGTTCCCAGGTGGCGCTAGTAGCAAAGAACCTGCCTGCCAACGCAGGAGACACAGGTTCAATCCCCGGGTCAGGTAGATCCCCTGGAGGAGGGCCTGGCAACCCACTCCAGTATTCTTGCCTGGAGAATCCTATGGACAGAGGAGCCTGGTGGGCTACAGTCCATGGGGTCACAAAGAGTTGGACATGACTGAGCACACATACAATACTGTAAATCAACTATACTCCAATAAATTTTTTTGAAAATAAACAGTGATGATGGTGGCAAACCCTTGTGAATATACCAGAAAATATTAAATTGTAGATGTTCAATGGCTGAATTGTATGGCACTTTGATTAAATCTCAATAAAATGGTTAAAAAAGAGATGGCCAGGGACTTCCCTGGTGGTCCAGTGCTTAAGACTCCATGCTTCCACTGCAGGGGGCATGGGTTAGATCCCTGGTCCAGGGAACTGAGATCTCACATGCCACATAGTGCAGCAAAAAAAAAAAAAGCGAGAGATGGCCAAAGGAAAAAGAGGAAGTAGAAAGTGAGAGTAATAGAGATAAATGGACAAATGAAGATACAGGAAAAGAGGGCGACAGGGATAAAGAGACACAGAAGGAGAGAAATTCAAACAGAGGGAGAAGTAGGGAGCAACGCCGAGGGGACCAGAGACTATGAGAGATGAAGAAATACGGAGCAGTGAGGATGGGAAACATCCCCAAGCCCGTGTGGGCTGGATGATGCCTCTCCGCTCTGCGCATGCGTCTGGCAAGGACCCGGTCGGAGCATCACCTGTTGGATGGAGCCCAGCGTGTCCGTATACTTCTCCTCCGTCTGCTGGATCTCCCGCAGACAGCAGCACCGCTTGTCATACTCTGTCATCTTGGGCTGAGAGTGGGGAGGAGAGGCTGATGTTGGGGTGTCCGGGGATGCGCCCCACCCATGAGCCTGCCCAACCCGGTCCTGCGCCCCCACACACCGGCATGGGCACCGGCTCCGAGCGCATGAGGTCCTCGTAGACCTCGTCGCCCTCTGCCTCCTCGTTCTCCACGCAGTCGTACAGGTCCTCATCCTCCTCCACCGTGTCGCTGCAGGACGCGGAGTCAGGCGGAGCCAGAGAAGCCTCCAGACCAGCCCCCAGACCAGGGACCCTCCGACACCCCAGGGAGAGGCCAGTCCCCTCAGACCCCCACCCCCCATGGCGGGGCCTTGTCTCCTCAGACCACCAGGGCAGGATCATGGTCTCAGACACTCACTCGATCTGGTCGGACAGGCCACTGTAGATGTCTTCATCACCCACACTCTCCTCAGTGGGGAAGGGCCTGGGGGAACCAAGATGGTATGAGCAGAGACCCAGGGGGGCCAGGTGGGCAGGAGGCTTCAAGGAGGAGGAATAGGGCCTAACGGGGTCCAGAGCTGTCAGCTCACGTAGTTACTCACATGATCCCCTTGTTCTGGGCAATCGGGGTCCAGGACAGGGCAGACAGGGTGTAGATGACCTGTGACGGGGGCCAAGGCTGCTCAGCAAGCCCCTTGCCCACCCACATGCCAGAACACAGCCTCCAAGCACTTGACCTTGAGGTTAGACTTCATGTCCCTGGGAGCCCAATTCAGAATTTTCCCACCTTCCTATGTCCCCACATCAGCATGTCCACATTCCCTTAACTGAGCACCCACCACTTGAACCCTTTGTTCTAGTCAATCGCCATAACCACTCAGACAGAATGGGATGATCTTATTTCCAAGTTACAATGGACCTAGGGCTCAGAGAAGCACGGCCACAAATCTGAGGTCACACAGCAAGTGATGGGACAGGGACTCAAACTGGGTTCCACGTGTTCCAAGCAAGGCTGTTTGCACCTGCTGTATGACTTGTTCTAGCCCAGCAGTCCTTCCCTGACAACACTTGGTTTGTCCAGTGTAGACATTCATGGAAATGAATTGAAATCCAGTCTTTGGGCTCTAGGTGTCCATCTCACAGGCAGCTCAGTCCCATCTTACCTTGCCAAAATCCTGCACATCGAAGAGGTCGAAGGCCTCAAAGAGTTCACTCCGCTTGAGGCCAAACTTCTCGTAGCAGGTAGACAGAAAGGTGCGGATATTCTTAAGGCAGAGGAACTGTGGAAAGAGAGACGAGGTTGGAGGAAACAAAATGGGACAGGGGAGAAGTTGACTCCTGGCCATTGGGCTTGAGGTCTGGCACAGAAGAGGGAAAATAAGGCACAGCCCCCTCTCAGGAAAGATCAAGCTGTACCGGAAGCCACATTTACCCCTGCATTTTTTCTTGCTGAAGTACAACTCATAAGATACAAAGTTAACCATTAACAGATAACAATCTGGTGTGTATAAACAATGGAATGTTACTCAGCCATTGAAAAGGAATTACATTTTGATTTATGCTGCATCACAGATAAATCTTGAAAACATTATGCTAAGTGAAATATGCCAAACACAGAAAGATGAAAGGTGTATGATACCACCTATATAAGGTCCCTAGAAAAGGTACATCCATAGAGACAGAAATTAGGATGGGGGACATGCCAGAGGCTGGGGGAGGGGATGGGGAGTCTGTGTTTAATGGGCACAGAGTTTCTGTTGGGGATGATGAAAAAGTTTTGGATATAGTGGTGATGGTGACACAATGTAATGAATGTATTAAATGCCACTGAATTGTATATTTACAAGTGGTTAAAATGGCAAGTATTATTGTTTTATTTTATATATATGTTATTTGTATATTTTCATATAAAATTTTATTTATATTTATAAAATATACTTATTTTATTTATATATAATGATAAATATGCATAGTTTACCACAATAAAAAATTTAACCATTAACCACTTTATTCATTTTTTAATTAATTTTTATTGGGGTATAGTTGATTTACAATGTTGTGTTAGTTTCTGCTCTCCAACAAAGTTTTTCAGTTATACATATACATATATCCACTCTTTTTAAGATTCTTTTCCTGTGTAGGTCATTACAGAGTCTTTTTTTAGAGCAATGTAAAAATATTTTTATTTTCAAAAACAGTAGATGCAAGCATTTAAGGTTGTCTAATACTATTGTTGGAGAAGGCAATGGCACCCCACTCAAATACTCTTGCCTGGAAAATCCCATGGATGGAAGAGCCTGGTAGGCTGCAGTCCATGGGGTCGCTGAGGGTTGGACATGACTTGAGCGACTTCACTTTCACTTTTCACTTTCCTGCATAGAGAAGGAAATGGCAACCCACTCCAGTGTTCTTGCCTGGAGAATCCCAGGGACGGGGGAGCCTGGTGGACTGCGGTCTATGGGGTCGAACAGAGTTGGACACGACTGAAGCGACTCAGCAGCAGCAGCAATAACCTATAATGGACTTCCCTGGTGGTTCAGTGGTAAAGAATCTGCCTGCAATGCAGGAGACACAGGTTCAATCCCTGGGTCGGGAAGATCCCCTGGAGAAGAAAATGGCAACAAGCGCCAGCATTCTTGCCTGGGAAAATCCATGGACAGAGGAGCCTGGGGGGCTACAGTCCATGGGGTCACAAAAGAGTCGGACATGACTTAACAACTAAACAACAACTCTGTGATTCTACAATATTTGTATTTGGGGATGCCTACTTTATGTGGTTGGGTACTCAGACTTGTTCCATTCTCTTGATAACCCTGTGGAGTTTTAATGCCCATTTTACCTAAAAGGAAGCAGGCTCAAAGAGGGAAGGAAAGTTGCCCAAGATTATTAACTGCAAGAGTGACTCTGTGCCTGGGAATTCCCTGGTGGTCTAGTGGTTAAGACTCTGCGCTTCCAGTGCAGAGGACACAGGTTTGATCCCCCGTCGGAGAATGTGTGGCCCAAAAAAAAAAATAAATTCTATGCACAGGGAACTCTGCTCAATATTATGTAACAACCTAAATGGGACAAGAATTTGAAAAAGAACAGATACATGTATGTGTATCACTGAATCACCCGACTGTAAACCTGAAACTAACACAACTTGTTAATCAACTATACTCCAATATAAAATAAGAAGTTAAAAAAGGAAAAAGAGTAAGCATGTGGCACAGAAAACACGCTTCTGGTTATCAAAGGGGAAAGGCCGAGAGGGTGACAAATTAGGAGATGGGGATTTACACACTATTGACTATAAAATAAACAACAGGGACCTACTGTATAGCACAGGTAACTATACTCAATACTCTTGAAATAACTTACAGTGGAAAAGAATCTGAAAAAGACTATATGGCAACCCACTCCAGTATTCCTCCCTGGAGAATCCCCATGGAGAGAGGAGCCTGACAGGCTACAGTCCATGGGTTCCCAAAGAGTCAGACACAACTGAGCAACTAAGCACAGCACACACACATATATAACTGTATCATATGTGCTATGCACTTGAAGCTAACAACACGGTAAAATTCTTGCCTGGCGAATCCCCGTGGACAGAGAAGCCTGCTGGGCTACAGTCCACAGCATCACAAAGATATGGATATGACTTAAGGGACTTAGCACGCGCAAATCAACTATACCTCATTTTTTAAAAATCCAAATAAAAACAAACAAACAAAAGTAAGACCATGGAAGAGCTGAAATTTAATTCCCAGATGGTGTGAATCTGGAGTTGATTTTCTTGACTATAACTTCATTGCTTTGCATGCAGTGGAAGTCACCATGAGCACCTGCCACCTGTTCCATTCTCAGCACTTTCTCTATATTGTTTTAAATTTATGTATCTTCAAATATGTATATATATATATAAGGTAAGCAACAGGACGGTTTGATGTACTTATTCATAGTGAAAGCATTATTACAGTCAAGCTGATTAACACTTCTCATAGTCACCATGAATAACACTATAATAATACAATATTATACTATAATATTATAATATAATAATATAATATTATATAATAATATAATATAATAATATAATAACACTATGAATAACACACTTCTCATAGTCACGTGTGTAATGAATGCACTTGAAATCTACTCTCAGAGCGTAATTATGGTGTTCAGTACAGTGTTACCAAGTACAGTCATACAGTACCCTAGAGCTCCAGACTGACTCATACTATGTAACTTCAACTTAATACCCTTTAACCAATATCTGCACATTAATTTCCCCACCCCTACCCCCAGCTCTTTGTACCTATGGTTCTACTCTGCTTCTGTTAAGTTTTACTCTCTCTGTGTAGAGGTCAGCTCATCAAAATGAATTTAAAAATTAAACAGGAATGCTTCTACTGTGTGTGTCCCCATTAATCATAATGTTCGCTGTTGGTTCCTAACAGAAATTCTGTTCTTCTTTGTCTTTTTTTTCTAATTGAAGTATTAGTTGATTTACACTGTTGTCTTAGCCTCAGGTGTACAACAAAGTGATTCAGATATAGATAGATAATTCTTTTTCAGATTATTTTCCATTGTAAATTTTTGCAAGGTCTTCCCTGGTGGTCCAGTGGTGATGAATCTGCCTGCCTATGTAGGCAACACGGGTTCAATCCCTGATCAGGGAAGATCACACATGCTGTGGAGCAACAAAGCCCCTGCACCAAACTGTTGAGTCCACATGCTGTACCTGCTGGAGCCCATGAGCACAGACCCTGTGCTCTGTGACAAGAGAAGCGCTGCAACGCAAAGCCCACATACAACTACAGCAGACCCCATGGGATGCAACTAGAGAAAGCCAGCACAGCAACAAAGACCCAGTGCAGCCAAAAATAAAAATGATAATAATAAATAAGTTGTTATAAGATAATGAATATAGTTCCCTGTGCGATATAGTAGGTCTTTGTTAGTCATCTATTTTATATATAGCAGGGTATATATGTTAATCCCAAACTTCTAATTTATAGAAACGTTTTTATCCATTTAAATAAGTTTCTTTGTATTCCTAGCTTCTTGGAAAGTCTTTGTATTTGCTTATTTCATTGAATCAAAAATGGATGTTGACTTTGATTAAGTGATTTCAAAGACCTATACAAGACAAGCAAGTGTATTTTGTTCTTGATTCAATTAGTATAGTGAGTTATATTAATCGAATCCCCAATACTGAATCTTTGGTTCTTTTGAAGTGACTCTCAATTTTTTTCTGCATTTGAAAAAGGTAAAAATGAGTCACACAACATCTATGGGCTCTAAAATGTCAGTGTAAAACCCTGATTATAATTTCAGTGTCATTAATTCCTATGTATCTAAAAATTATAGATTTTTGGAGGCTATTCCACCTCAATATTTGTGAATATTTTTGCTCACATGCATGTGGCCACATTTAAGTCAGATCAGAAATGATTAAAATAATGTAAAGGGGAATTTATTTTGAATTTTTTAAATGTATGTAATCGTATTTATATGAGAGATACCATGGAATCCTTGCAATAATCTTACAAAATAATTACAACTATTATACTCATTTTATAGATAAGAAAACTCAGGCAGGGACAGACACAGCTGGAGTACAAACTTAGCTGCATTTATGAATCAATTCAATACACACTGTTCTCTGTATCTTTGTATCTCACACTTTCATCTTCAGATTGTATCTTCTTCTGAATTATTTCCACATCCACAGCCTACTTAAGCCATTCTACGTGAAACATGAACTTTAACATAATTGAATGTATTTAAGGCGAGAACATCCTACTCTCAAAGAAAACCAGGATCGAGTGCTATAAACAGAAGTCAGTATAAAACAAATATGATGTAAATAGTGTTATAAAATTTTAGCTTGGTGGTCCAGTGGTTAGGACTCCGCACTCCCAATGCAGAAGGCCAGAATTCAACCCCTGGTCAGGGAACTAGATCCCACATGCCACAGCTAAAGATCCTGTATGTCACAACTAAGATCTGGTGCCGCCAAATAAATAAATATTTTTTAAAAAATTTAAACCTTTGTCTTAGGTAAAAAGCAAAACATTACACTTAACACTGAAATGCTGCAGAAATTTTCTTTGACATCAGAATTAAGGCAAGAGTGCCCACTGTTCATTCTTATTCATATTGCACCAAAGCGCTTAACCTGTGTTGTAAGACAAGACAAAGAAAGAAAAGGAAATTAGAAAAGAAAGACATTAATGCTCGGTTTTGCAAATGATATGATTGTCAACATAGAAAGCCCCAAAGAACACACACATAAATAACTGGAATCAATAAAATAGCAATGCCACTGAATACAAACTCAACTTAGTGCATCACATGTGGGCACATCAACAACAATCAGAAAATGTGTTGTTTTTTAAAGATAACATTTGTGAAATATTAGAATAAGCCAAACTAAACTACGGTGATAGAAATCAAATCAGTGGTTGCTTCTGGGGTGGGGAGGGTAGAAGAGATTGACTCAGAAAGGCTGCAAGTGATGAAAAAGTTCCGTGTCTTGATAAGGGTGTGGGTTGCACAAGGGTACATGTTTGCTAGAACTGATTGAACAATAAGTTGAAGAACCGAGCATTTCCCTGTATGAAAACTGGATTCGATTTTAAAAGGATAGCATTTCCCATCATCTAAAAAATGTAAAAGCTCAATGTCTGCCAGTTCAGGGACATGGGTTTAATCCCTGGGTCACGAATATCCCCTGGAGTAGCTAATATATTCTCCAGTACTCTTGCCTGGGAAAACCACAGATAGAGGAGCCTGACGGGCTAGAGTTCATAGGGTCACAAAAGAATCAGACACAACTTTGTGACTAAACAACAACAAAATGTTACACAAACAACAAAGCTGGTTAATATCTAACACATCTAACAAAAGAAGTACAAATCCTTTATGAAGTAAATTATAAAATTTTATGGAAAGGTATGAAGGAGCATCTAAATAACTAGAGTGACATATGTACTAATTCTTATCTAGAAAAACTCAAAAAAAAAAAAAAGAAAAACTCAATATTTAAAAATTTTCAGCCTTCACCAAAACTGAGCTATAGATTCAAGGCAATTACTATTAAAATCCCAGAATGACTTTTCACTGAACATCTTTTATGTGACCATCACTGAACTCCAGGGCTCTCTTTAAACCTTACAATCTTTAATCCCTGGAGCCAGGACAGAGATCCTGGGATGGTTAAGGTAGAGAACAGGATGGAGAATAAACTCCCACAGTGCCCCTAATCCAAAAGGATACACGAAGGAAATTCTGTGGCAGCCCAGTAATTAGAACTAACTCCATGTTCTCACTGCCAAGGGCCCAGGCTCAATTCCTGGTTGGAGAACTAAGATCAAGGTGTGTCTAAAAGAAGGATAAGAGGAGATTCTCCTATTCGCTGTGTGTCTTTGGGAAAATCACCTCCCCTCTCTGAACTTGTTTCCTCACGGACCATCATAATGCCCACTGTGGCATTTTGTTGTAATTCAATAGAATAATCCATGTAAAGGGTTCAGCATGGTGTGAGACCTCAATATCTGGAAATAATCATTATCACCATAGTGATTATCACATCATCAGTATTATGATTACCACCACCATAATCATCTTTATAATCATCACCATCAATATCATCACCATCTTCATCATCATGACCAACGTCACCATTACAATGACCGTTACTACCATCATCATCATTACCATCACCATCATCAACATCTTCATCATCATGATCAATGTCCTCATCATAATCTATATTACCATCACCATCATCATATTCATCTTCATCATCATCACCATCAGCAGCAGCAATATCACCATCATAGTCACCACTGTCCCCACCACGACAATCACCAGCATCACCACCATCACTGTCACTGCCATGGTCATCACCACCATCATCACTATGATTGTATTCACCATCATCTTCTTAGCTCCAGCTGGAGAGCCCAAGAGCATTCACCGACCCATCAGTTCCCAGAACTGGAAAAGACCTCAGGTAGCCACTAGTCTCCAATGTTCATCACCCAGAGAGAAGAAAAAAAATCCAGACAGTAGGAACTTATTCAAGGTCACAAAGCAAGCTGGGTATCTCATAGCACCTCCCAGGCCTTAGTTCTATTTCTGCTGCCTACCTGTGCAGAGGCCACTGAAAGTCCACGAGAATTCATGCTTTCTCTTCTATAATATGGAATTGCTGCTGCAAAGTTGACTGCCCAGCCAAAGACTACATTTCCATCCCCTCTTGCAAGTGGGTGTGGCCATATGCCTAGTTCCAGCCAATGGAATGTGAGTATTCATTAGATGCACCATTCTCAGGGCAACGTATTTAAGAAGTGAAATTGCATTCTGTGTACTTTCTTTTCTCCCGTTGTCTACAGGCAGAAATGATGCTGAGACTTTAAGGGATAGCAAAGCTACAAATGAAAATAGTCTCTGAATCACACCATCAGAAAAAAACCTCCCTCCTGATACCAGGAGGAACATTGGACTACTAGGTGAACAGGAAATAAATTTCTATTGAATTGCTGCTATGTCACTTCAGTCGTGTCTGACTCTGTGCGACCCCATAGACGGCAGCCCACCAGGCTCCCCCGTCCCTGGGATTCTCCAGGCAAGAATGCTGGAGGTGGGTTGCCATGTCCTTCTCCAATGCATGAAAGTGAAAAGTGAAAGTGAAGTCGCTCAGTCGTATCTGACTCTTAGCGACCCCATGGACTGCAGCCTACCAGGCTCCTCCATCCATGGGATTTTCCAGGCAAGAGTACTGGAGTGGGGTGCCATTGCCTTCTCCATCTATTGAATTAAGTCACTGCAAAGGCTTATTTGTTACAGCAGCTAGTGTTCTCCTAATACAGTAGCCTTAAGGGCCAGAGCCAGCTGTGGTCTGAATGATCCTCAGAGGCCCCTTGACCGCCCATTCTAGCTCTTCTTGTAATTGTTCCTCTAATTACACACGTGGCAATAAACGAACAGCTGGAACCTGAGCTAAGAGCTCCTGTCACATCTGCCTAGTGGACTTCTGCTCATCCTTCAAGGCTCATCTCCAATACTATTCTTCCAGGAAGCCTCCCCCAGTTTCTTCACCCAAGCAGAGTCCTCACCCTCATTCCCCTGCCCTGGGATCCCTTAGTATGATGTCCCTCTCCACCCCTAAATGTTACATATTTCACGTTTTACACCTTGTTCCTATTCTCCCTCTGCCTGAATGCCCCTTGTGATCATCAACAAATATTTTTCAGCTCCTACCATCTAGAAGGGCTTTCCAGGTGGTACTAGTGGTAAAGAACCTGCCTGCCAATGCAGGAGATGTAAGAGACGCAGGTTCGATCCCTGAGTCAGGAAGATCCCCTAGAGGGGGGCATGGCAACCCACTCCAGTATTCTTGCCTGGAGAATCCCTGTGGACAGAGGAGCCTGGCGGGCTACGGTCCATAGGGCCTCAAAGAGTCAGACACAGCTGAAACAACTTAGCACACATGCACCTAAAGCAACCTGAGTAAGAGTGTCAGAGCCCTCCAAGACAATACGCCTGGATGCAAACCCAAGTCCTCTCTGCAGCTCACCCGCGCCACCTTCCACCATCACCTCCCTCCACTCAGCTCCTCCCCATCCTCCCCTCACCCACTTGGCCCTCTTCACTATTCCTTGAACAGTCAGGCAAGATGAGCCCTAGGACCTTTGCACCAGATTACTCTCTTCCTAGAAGACTATTCATCCCCCCAATTAATTGGGTGCCTCCCTTCCTTGTCGCTTTTGGACCTTTGATGAAATGTCATTTCTCAGGGTGACCTTCCCAACCACTAGATTTAAACTTGTAGAGAATACCCTGGTGGTCCAATGGTTAGGACTTGGCGCTTTCACGCCCTGGGTCCTGATTCGATCCCTAGTCGGGGAAATAAGACCCCACAAGCCAAGAAGCATGGCCAAAAAATAAAATAAAATTGTAACATACACGTATTTCACTTTGCAATTTTTTAAAAAATGTATTTATTTTTGGTTGCACTGGGTCTCTGTTGCTGATCGTGGGCTTTCTCTAGTTGTGGCAAGAGAGGGCTAGACTCCAGTTGCAGTGTGCAGGCTTCCCATCGCAGTAGCTTCTCTTGTTGCACAGCACAGGCTCTAGCGCTCAAGGGCTTCAGTAGTTGCAACTTTCAGGCTTAGTTGCACTGAAGCATACGGGATCTTCCTGGACCTGGGATCAAACTTGTGTCCCCTGCATTGGCAGGCAGATTCTTAACCACTGGACCACCAGGGAAGTCCTCACTTATTTATTTTGTGACTGTCTGTCTGTATTGCCCCACACAAGCCCCCCCACCCCCCAACACTCTAGGACATCAGCACCACGAAGGCAGGATTCTCTGTGTATTTAGTTCACTGCTGTGGCCTCAACAGCTAGTTCAAGGCCCAGCACACAGTCAGTGCTCAAAAAAAAGTTGATGAAGGAATGGATCTCCATTTGACAGATGGGACAACTGAGGCTCAGAAAGGAGATAGCCCCTTCCCAAGCCCACACAGGTAGAAGTGGGGAGCCAGATACCAGCTCTGCAGGTCCAGAGGCAGCGCTCCTCGCCCAAGCTCTTCAAACTACACCAGGCTGCCTCGCGTTTCAGGGTACCGCACTGCAGGTGGAACTACCTGGAAACCAGGGTGCAAAGGCACCTGGGAAATGTAGTTCCCTTTGATACAGAGCAAAGCAAAGTGCAGGTAGGATCTGAGAGCAAGCAGGCTAATAACCCTCATAGAGCCTGAGCAAGTGACTGACTTTCTGAGCTCAGTGTGTTATCTCAGCTCCAATCCTTTGGCCACCTGATGCGAAGAGCCGATTCACTGGGAAAGACCCTGCTGCTGGGAAAGACCACTGAGCAGTTTGAGGGGCTCAGCATGTGACAGGAACCACATGTACCACTCTGCAGCCTGGCAGCCTTTGTGGGATGAGTCCAGACAGGACCTACAACAGAACAGATGGCCCCATCTGGCCTGAGGGAGGAAGTTCTCTGCTGACCTCAGGAAGATCAGCTGAGCCTTAAGCCTCGCCCCACCCCCCACCCAGTCATGTGACATCTCAAAAGGGGAAAGAGGGTATGACTCATCAGCTCTCTGGGCTGGAGTAGGGCCAGGTGAAGAAAGGGGCTCCCTCCGACAGCAGGAGTGACTGAGGTTAGACCACTAGAAGGACTTCCTGGTAGCCGGAAGTGTGGGCGAAGGTAGCAAAGGACAGGAGGCCCTTTGACTAAATGCAGAAGTGGCCTGGGAGACTTTTTTCCTCCCTGCTGGGGAAGAGGGGGGGCAACCCTCAGTTCCCCTCCTCCCTCCACCCGAACCTCAGAGCTGGGCTGGCATCTCGCCCATATGCAAATCAGCACCCAGACACTTCCCCCTTGCTTGCAGGTCCCCCACCATCACAGCCCTGCCCCAGGCAAAGAAAGGGCTGGAAAGGTCGGCCAGTTCATCACCCTCTTTCGGGTAACTGGTGTGCAGCGATAGAGGTCCCTTGGGGTGCTGGAGTTGGGGGCGACGGGATGTAGGGGACATGAAGCAGGAGAGTCAGAAGCCAAAGCCGAGCCCACAAACAAGCAGAAACCAGCTCCCCCACCCCCACCCCAGCCCCAGGGAGCCGACCGGAAACAGGAAATGCCTGTTACCAGGGCTTGCTCGGGGGAGACCGAGAAAGGGCGGCCCCGCCGCATTCAGCCCGTGCAGCCCCTTAATCTTGAGCTCGCAAGACTTCTTCCTGCAGACCAGAGAGGGTGGGCGTGCTGTGCATCCTTTTCGAAGCCTGCAAGCAGAGGTGCTGAGTATAAACGCCTCTTCCTGGCATTCAAAACCCTCCCTGCTCCAGCCCATCTCTCTCCCCATCCCCTCCCCTCCCACTCTAGCACGCATTCAACAATCTCACTACCAGTACAGGGGATCAGACAGACAGGGTTTGACTCTCAGCCAAGCCAACTGCAACCTGAAGGACCTTGAATGGGTCACTGCACCTCCCCGGTTCCTCTGTTTCCTCATCCTCACCATGGAAATAAAAATACCAGTCGAATCTCCACTCTATCCCCTACCCAACAGTCAGGGCCACACTTTCATTCAGCAAGCATGTGTTGAATGCCTGCTGTATGCCAAATCCTGGGACTGGGCGGTGGCTAAGACAGAACCTTGTCCCTACAGAGCTTACAGTCTAGTAGCGAGACAGACACCAAGCAGTTGTCATTGTTTAGCCGCTCAGTCTTGACCGATTCTTTGCGACCCCTTGGACTGTAACCCGCCAGGCTCCTCTGCCCATGGGATTTCCCAGGCAAGAATACTGGAGTGGATTGCCACTCCCTTCTCCAGGGTCTCTTCCCCGACTCAGGAATCGAATCCGCATCTCCTATGGCTCCCACGTTGGCAGGCAGATTCTTTAGCCCTGCGCCACGTGGGAAACCCCACTACTTGTGTAAAAAGTATTATAAACCTATTACAGTACAGCACTATGTAACAAATTGTGTTAGTTTTGGGTACCTGGTCTAACTTTGTTGCCCTTATGAAAAAGTTAGACTTACAGAGAATGGGGACTTTCATTCGTATGTAGGGGACTTACTGTAAACATTATTTTAGAGTGTGAGGTGGGAGAAAAGTGTTCCAGGCAAAGGGAATAGCATGAAAGGGGTCTCTGATCATTTAGCCACTCATTCACTGATTAGGGAAATATTTATTGAGCAACTATTATGTTCCAAACACTGGTTTAAATGCCAAGGATACAGTTGTGGAAAAAAAAAGATTTACATCCCTGCCTCCATGAGGCTGACATTCTGGCAGGAGACAGACAACAAATGTGTTACATGAGTGTGTATATAGCTTGTGTGTGTGTGTGTGTGCGTGCGCCCTCAGTCATGTCCTACTCTTTGCAACCCCATGAACTGTAGCCTGCCAGGCTCCTCTGTCCATGGGGATTCTCCAGGCAAGAATACTAGAATGGGTTGCCACTCCCTTCTCCAGGGGATTGTCCTGACCCAGGGATCGAACCCATGTCTCTTGTGTTTCCAGCATTGGCAGGTGGATTCTTCACCACTGCACGACCTGGGGAATTCATATAGCTTATTGCTGCTGCTGCTAAGTCGCTTCAGTCGTGTCCAACTCTGTGCGACCCCATAGACGGAAGCCCACCAGGCTCCCCCATCCCTGGGATTCTCCAGGCAAGAACACTGGAGTGGGTTGCCATTTCCTTCTCCAATGCATGAAAGTGAAAAGTGAAAGTGAAGTCACTCAGTTGGGTCCGACTCTTCGCGACCCCATGGACTCTAGCCCACCAGGCTCCTCCATCCATGGGATTTTCCAGGCAAGAGTACTGGAGTGGGGTGCCATGCTTATTAGGAGGTGGTAAATATTAAGTGAGAAAAGTAAGTAGGATAACTGGATGGGGCATGCCAGGAAGGGGTGCCATTCTAAATGAAGGGGCCAGAGAAGGCTCACTGAGAGAGTGACATTTGAATAAAGACTTGTAGGAGGACTTCCCTGGTGGTCCAGTGTTTAAGAACGCACTTGCCAATGTAGGGGACACGGGTTTGATCCCCGGTCCGGGAGAATCCCACATGCCTCGGGGCAACCGCAACTACTGAGCCTGCGTGCCTAGAGCCCGCACTCTGCAACACGAGAAGCCACCGCAGTGAGAAACCCGCGCACCACAAAGAAGAGTAGCCCCTGCCTGCTGCAACTAGAGAACGCCAGCGCACAGCAACAAAGACCCAGAGCGGCCGAAAAAGAAGAAGAAGTATTTAAATTAAAAAAAATAAAGAGAGAGACTTGAAGGAGGGAATAATCTGGTTAGGTGTCTGGAAGAAAACCCTTCCAGACAGAGGGAACAGCTAGTGCAAAGACCCTAAGACTGGACCCTGCCTGGTGCTTTGAAGGAAGAGCTTGGAGACCAGAGTGGCTGGAGCAGAGTGAGAAAGGGGGAGTGGGAGGGAGTGAGCCACGGGTGGTATCCGATGCTGATTTACCAAAACTGGGGCCATGTGAGGGAAACGGGGCAAGTGTTGCCATGGGAGCATCCCACCATCCTGCCGTTATCTCCCAGAGTCCCTGTGAGGGAAGCACAAATTATTTTTTTTTAACATTTTTAAAAAGATTGTTTTGATATAGACCATTTTTAAGTCTTTATTGAATCTGTTACAACACTGCTTCAGGTTTATGTCTTGATTTCTCAGCCATGAGGCATGTGGGATCTTAGTTCTCTGACCAGGGATCAAACCCCCACCGCCTGCATTAGAAGGTGAAGCCTTAACCACTGGACCACCAGGGAAGTCCCAAGTACAAATGACTGATGTCTTTTGAAGCATTTTCTCCAACTCTCCCCTGGTCCCCTGCTCAATCACAGCTAAGATTGACGGCAACAGCCCCACCTCTCTTGGGATGCTCAGATGCTGCAAACATCTGGGGGTCACTCTGGGTCCCCCAAGCAAATAACCACAAGACAGCCACCCCCAGGGAGAAGTTCTGGAAACTCCATCCTTTGAGGAGTCATGAAAGCACTGTGGGTGTTCTTCCTCGGTGAGAGGGAACTTGGAGGAAGCTGACGATGTAATCACAGAGGCAGATCTCTGATGGGTTATCTGAAGGAAGACGATTAGCTGGAGACATGTGATAAGGAGAGTCCTAAGAAACAAGATCTGGGTTTGATCTAAGAGTGAACAAGAGTCCAAAAGCAGTAGAGCCATTATAGCTTAGGAGGGCCCTGCCACTGGAAAGAAAATCATTGCTTATCTTTGATTCTCAGGCAAAGAGCAAGAAGAGGAGCTTTCTTTAACTAAGACACTGTTGCTGTTCAGTTGCTAAGTCATGTCTCTTTTGTGACCCCCCCATGGACTGTAGTAAACCAGGCTCCTCTGCCCTCCACTATCTCCCAGAGTTTGCTCAAGTTCATGTCCATTGAGTTGGAGATGTTATCTAACCATCTCATCCTCTGCCACCCCTTTCTCCTTTTGCCTTCAACCTTCCCCAGCATCAGGGTCTTTTCCAGTGAGTCAGCTCTTTGCATCAGGTGGCCAAAGGATTGGAGCTGAGATAACACTCCGAGCACAAAGAGGCAGTCACTTGAGGGTAATTAGCCTGCCTGCTCTCAGATCCTACCTGTCCTTCCTTTGCTTGGCTCTGTGTCAAAGGGAACTGCATTTCCCAGGTGCCTTTGCACCCTTCCTCCCAGCTAGTTCTAGCCAATGGGAGGCCCAGGCAGGAGAACAGAGGGTGGAAGGAAGAGAGAAGCCAGGGTATTTCTCCTTCTCTTGTTCTGCCTCTCCAGCAGCAAATACACCTCCTCCATGGCCTCAGCTCCCTGAAGACAGCTTTAGCCTGAAGGTCTAGCTCCTGTTAAATGGTTCTGACCCCAGGGTCCTGGTCCTACTACCTCCTTCTATTTTTTTCTCCAGTCTATGACTACTCTCTGGCTTACCTTAGTAGTGGGCACCCCTGGTGGCTCAGACAGTAAAAGAAGCTACCTGTAATGCAGGAAACCTGGATCGGGAAGATCCCCTGGAGAAAGAAACATCTACCTACTCCAGTATTTTTGCCTGGAGAATCCCATGGAAAGAGGAGCCAGGCGGGCTACAGTCCATGGGGTTGCAAGAGTCGGATACGACTCAGCGAAATTATTAATAACTGTGCTTTCCAAAGATGGC
Source organism: Bos indicus x Bos taurus (assembly GCF_003369695.1). Taxonomy (NCBI): domain Eukaryota; kingdom Metazoa; phylum Chordata; class Mammalia; order Artiodactyla; family Bovidae; genus Bos; species Bos indicus x Bos taurus. Next base: position 92,901,548 of record NC_040082.1, on the reverse strand, counting down.
AACAAAAATACCACCATCCAGGATGCTCTTCTGCAGTGTGACTTGTCAAATCCCCCTCTAGAGGTGGAGTTTGTTTCCCCACCCCTTGAAACTAGGCTGGTCTCAGCTACTTGCTTGTCACTGAGAACACAGCCAAGTGGCACCATATGATTCCTAATTAGGTCAGAAGAAACCTTCCAGCTTCTGCCTTGGTTTCTTAAGAAACACTTGCCGTCTCTCCACACTCCTCCGTGAAAGCCCAGTCACCATATTGTGAGGAAACCCAAGTCACATAGAGAGACCACATGCCAGTTTTCCAGGCAAGAGCTCCAGCTGAGCAGAGCTTCAAGTCACCCTAGCCTAGGCACTCCCACAAGAGAGTGAAGAAAGCTCCAGGTGCTTCCAGCCCCCGAATATTCAAGGTTTCTCCTCCCAGAGCTAAAAAACCATCATCACCATGCCCCATCTGAACCCCAGACTCACTAAATCTGTCAGAAGGATAACACAGTTATTGACATACATCACTTAGTTTGGGCTGGTCTGTTTCCCAGTAACAGATAACTGAAACACGGAGGTGCCTAAGTCATAAGTACTTAGAACAACACTTGCAGGTAAGTAGGTGCTCAGTTAGTGAGACCTGTTTCTGTTGTTATTCATTATACTTTCTGAATCTAGTCCCATCCATTTCATTAAAATTATTGTTTTCAAAGTACCCAAACCTGGGGAGTTCCCTGGTAGTCCAGCGGTTAGGATTCTGTGCTCTCACTGCTCGTGGCCTAGGTTCAATCCTTGGTCAGGGAACTGAGATCCCACAAGCCACATGGTGCTGCCAAAATAAATCATTAATTAATTCATTTACAACAGGGTTTCAGTTTCCAAGGAAGATGGAAGGTTCTCCTGGAAAGAGGAATTTATGACTACCAGTCATTCACACTTTAGTGAGGATTAACAAACTATCAAAGTGACAGGTGATGGAGATTTACCAAAAAAAAAAAAAAAAATTCCAAGTACCAAGACCTGGATGTGGATACACTTTCCTCTTTAGGTCTCTTGACGTTGCATCCTTCTGGCCCCTGACACTACAAGCCTATAAGGTAGGTATTATCCTTACCCCCAATTCAAAGGGGGGAAACCAAGTCACAGGTTCAGCAGCTCATCCAAGACTGCAAAGTCAAGACTGGCACCCAGACACCCAGGCAACCAGAGTCCATGGCCCTCAAACAGGGTTTCTAGGTCTTTGCAAAACTGATACTTGGGCAGCTATCTTGGGCATTCTTGCTATTGATCAGTTGCTAAGTTGCGTCTGATTCTTTGTGACCCCATGGATTGCAGCATACCAGACTTTCCTGTCCTTCACTATCTCCCGGAGTTTCCTCAAATTCATGTCCATTGAGTCAGTGATGCTATCTAACCATCTCATCCTCTGCCACTCCCTTCTCCTTTTGCCCTCAATCTTTTCCAACATCATTGTCTTTCCCAATGAGGCTGCTCTTCGCATCAGGTGGCCAAAGTTTTAGAGCTTCAGCTTCAGCATCAGTCCTTCCAATGACTATTCAGGGTTGATTTCCTTTAGGATTGACTGATTGGATCTCCTTGCAATCCAAGGGCCTCTCAAGAGTCTTCTCCAGCACCACAATTCAAGAGCCTCAATTCTTCAGCACTCAGCCTTCTTCATGGTCCAGCTCTCACGTCCATATATGACCACTAGAAAAACCATAGTTTTGACTATACAGACCTTTGCCTTGGGCACAAGAGGACAAATAGCTACACCTCTGTTCTCTACCCACTCAACACAGAACCACACCACTCCCTCCAGTAGTGACAGTCCAAAACATCTCCAAGCATTGCCACATGTCCCCTGGTAGGACAGAGCTGCTTCCTCCCTACCCCCAGTTAAGAACAACCGCACTGTGACCCAGGTTCAATCCCTAGTCAGGACTGAAAAAAAAAAAAGGAACCACTGCACTAACCAGCACGCTGGGCTGCCTCCCAACTCCAGGGTCAGATGGCCCAATCAGAACTCCTCAAAAGCTATGTCTCCCCCAGCCTTCCCATCTCAGCAAATGATACCCCATTTGTGTGGGTCCCTAAGCTACAACCTTTGCCTGACATCATCTGGCCTCCTCCTTTCATTTATTTCCAGCCCTCTTCCATCCAATCTGTCAGCAAGTCTGATCAGCCCAACCCCCCCCAAAATGGGAGGCAGATGCATTGTCCCCAGCTCCTTGTCCAAGCCCCCATCACTGCTCCATGGAACCCCTCCATCAACTTCCTCCTCCCAGGTCCTTGCTGCCACCTCTTTTGCCTTTAGAGTCCGGTCACCATAGAGCAGCTTGCTTCTGCTAAGTCAGTTCAGTCGTGTCCGACTCTGTGCGACCCCATAGACAGCAGCCCACCAGGCTTCCCCGTCCCTGGGATTCTCCAGGCAAGAACACTGGAGTTGGTTGCCATTAGAGCAGCTTAAAACCCTCCAAAGATTTCCAATCCCATTTAAATTCCATACACAGTCCCAAAGCATTTTGCAGTGAAGTGCCTTCCTCCCAAACATCATTTTCCTCCACTCCCCCTTCACTGGCTCACCTTCTTCAGCCAGCAGATTCTTCATTCTCATCTGCCTGCCACAGGGCCATTGCACAGGCTTTCTCGTCCCTGCCCCCATGCTTCCTAGAGCTGGCTCCTCATTCTTCAGCTCTCTGCTTTCCTTGACCACCCCGCTCTGTTTGCTCTTCAGCATCCTGAACCTTGATTAATTCCGTCTGCAACACTGACTACTGTGTTTTATCGATTTGCAGGGCGTTGAAAGAAAGTCCCCAGATACATCCACATCAGGCCCTTGGCACCAGTGAACGTGATGTTATTTGGAAAAGAGGGCCCAGGATGGAGGGTAGTCTTTCCTGGTCGCTCAGTGGTAAAGAATCAGCCTGCCAGTGCAGGACACACAAATTCGAGCCCTGACCTGGCAAGATCCTACATGCCATAGAGCAATTAAGCCCATGCCCCACAACTACTTAAGCCTGTGCTATAGAGCCTGGAAGCTGCAACTACTGAGCCCACATGCTGCAACTGCTGAAGCCCATGACCCTAGAGCCCAGGCTCCACAACAAGAGAAGCCATTGCAATGAGGAGACTGTTTACCACAAGGAGAGAGCAGCCTCTGCTAGCCACAACTAGAGAAAAGCCCACGCAGCAACAAAGACCCAGCATAGCCAAAAAAAAAAGACCCTGTGCTTCCAATGCAGAGGGTGTGGATTCGATTTTTCTAAAAATGACTTTGCAAAACATCGTAAAGGATATCGAGGTGAGGAGATTATTCCAGATTATGAGATGCACAGACAGACAGACATAAAGGACACAGTCACGTGAAGATGGAGGCAGAGGCTGGAATAACACTGCCCCAAGCCAAGGAATGCCTGGAGCCAGTCGAAGCTGGAAGATGCAAATAAGGGATTCTGCCTTATAGCCTGGAGTTGGAGCAAGATGCTGCTGACGCCTTGCTTTCCAACCACTGCCCTCCAGAACTCTGAGACAATATAGCTGTTGTTTCAAGCCACCCAGTTTTTGCAACTTTGTTACAGAGGCCACAGAAAACAGAACACAGGCAGCCTTCTCTCCCATGAGGCCACGAACTCAGGAGAGCAGAGAGGAAATCTGTGGTGTTTCTTCCCATCACCCCAGTCATCAGCACAGTGCGGGCCGCCGGATAATAAAATAAAGGAATATCTAACTTGAAGAAGCTCTCAATCTCATCTTTACCCCAGCCAGTAATTAATTGTTCATTTCTCTTTAGATTCTGTACCACCCACCTCCCCCTACTCACCTCCCTCCCCCACCCACCTTCCGGACACAAGAAGCTCACTCCCTCCAAAACAGTGGTTCTCCCAGGGGCAATTCTGCCCACCAGGGTACATTTCGCAATGCCCAGGGACATTTTGTTGATCCCACCCTAGGGGGGAAGAGTGGGTGAAGGTCAGGGATGCTACCCAACTTCCTACAATGCATAGGCAGCTCCCAGGACAGAGAATGAAATGCCAATTTCAGCACTACTGATACTGAGAAACTCTGGACTCAGTTTAGCACTTGATACCAAGATAAACATCGATGGATCAACTGCCTCTTGACTTCTCCCTGCTTTTCTGGTAACCATCCCTCTATTTCCCCGGGATGAAACAGCCCTTCCCCCAGTCTAGTTCCTTTGGGTAGAGTTGACTCCCTCACCAATGCCAGGAATGGGCGTGTGATCTGGCCTGATCAATCAGACCAGGCATTCTCCCAGCAATGGGTTCAGGATTGGACATATCACCCCCTCCCCCAAATGATCATGTCCAATGAAAGAGAGAGCTGGGGTTTAGGAGCCATTAAATCGACCCTCTCATTTTCCACTGGACACAGAATTGTGGGAATAAAAATTTGGAATATCTGGACACTCATATCTACCTCCATGAGGGCAAAGAATGACTAAGATGGAGGAAAACACTTAAAAGAAAACAGAGTTAAGAGATGGAGGGCAATGGGTAGAGAGAGGAGGGTTTCTGAGACATTGTCAAGACCCTGGATCCAGCTGGACATATAGGCCTTCTCTCCCAAGCTTTTCAGTTATGTGAGGTAATAAATATTATTTTTTGACTAAGCCAGTTTCAGTTGGGTTTTCTGTCACAAGATCTAAAACTCTTGCTCGAAACTTCTGCAGATTAAGCTCACAATTTCCTCAAACCTTAAACTTCTCCAACTGAACATCCCTTATTTCTTCAAGAACACAGTTCCCCCAAGGGACCTGACTTTCATGTTCCTCTTAAAGTCCAGGTCTCAGAACACCATCCTTGATATCAGAGGAGGACAGTCCATCTCTGCAATGTAGTCAGATTGTTAGAATGTAATATAGTGAGATTGTTAGAAACCTAAATATGCCCATCCAACATACCCCCGGGTCCTCCCCACTTCCTGACACCGTTAGTTTTAGTAAGAGAGAAACAGAACTCCTTTTGGCCCCTGAAATATACCCGGACTTCCCACAGTCAGTTGGCATGTCACCTCCTCCAGGAAGCCTACCCTGATTGTTTCTGGGACTTCCCTTCTCTCTGCTCCCACAATGCCCTGGGTGCCACCCACCCATCACTGAGTGTGTTACTCTGTCATAGCTGCCTACTTCCTCATCTGTTTCCATGAGCTGCAATATGGTCTGTGTCTCATTCATTGTGGGACTCTCCATCACCCAGTGAGTGGAACGAACTAGTACAAAGAAATGCCTGTGAGGTGGGTGGCAGCCTCATCACCATTATTATTTTTGTTATCATTGCTATCATCATCGGCTTCATTTGCCCCATTTTACGGACAAGAAAACCAAACGTGAGAAAGCCGAGGCAACTGCTTGAAGTCACATAGCCTGGAACTAGTAAAGCCAGGATGATCTCAGGTAATTCATTCTCAATCACCGGTTACCAACTACCACTACCTAGTCATAAGCACTCAACAAATACCTACTCAATCAGAGATGGATCAGCAAACTCTGTAAAGAGGCAGACAGTAGTTTGGGTTTTTTTTGGCTTTGCAGGTCATAGAGTCTTTGTCGTAGGTCACAGAGAGAGAGCAGTCACAAACAATGTGACAAGTGGGCAAGACTTTGTATCAGTTAAACTCTGCTTACAAAAAGAGGCAGACGGCTGATGGTTTCTAGGGTGCTGACCCCGTATTGAATGACTGAATGAATGAATATCTGATCAATGTTTTATTGAGTGGGGCTTCCCTGGTGGCTCAGAATCCGCCTGAGCAATGGTAAAGAATCCACCTGCCAATGTGGGAGATGAGAATTCAATCCCTGGATCAGGAAGATCCCCTGGAGAAGGAAATGGCAACCCACTCCAGTATTCTTTGCTTGGGAAATCCCAGGGGCAGAGAAGCCTGGCAGGTTATATCATCCATGGGGTCATAAATCAGTTGGACATGATTCAGCAACTAAACACCAACAACAATTTTATTAAGCACCTACTATGCGCTGAGTGCTGTCCTAAGAACTAAGGACACAATTGTGAACCAAACAGACAAAAAGCTTTCCCCTGATATTCCAATGGGGGAAGCAGATAATAACCAAATAAGCCAAAAAACTGTGGTAGGTCTGGGGCTTCCCTGGTGGTCCAATGGTTAAGAATCTGCCTTCTAACACAGGGGTCACAAGTGTGATCCCTCGTCCAGGAAGATCCTACATGCCGCAGGGCAACTAATTCACTGCCCCACAACTACTGAGCCCACGGTGCCCTGGGTTAGCCAGGGCACCACAACGCATGCCACAACTAAGACTCGATACAGCCAAATAAGTAAATAATTTTTTTAAGTTAAAAAAAAAAATCAGTGGTAAGTCAGCAAGTGCTAAGTACTACTTTGTTGTTGTTTAGTCACTAAGTCATGTCCACCTCTTTTGTAACCGCAAGGACCATAACCCGCCAGGCTCTTCTGTCCATAGGATTTTCCAGGCGAGAATACTGGAGTGGGTTGCCATTTCCTCCCCCAGGGGATTTTCCCAACCCAGGGATCGAGCTTGCATCTCCTGCATTGGCAGGCAGATTCTTCTCCCACTGAGCCACTTGGGAAGACCCACTAAGTATTACAGAGGAAAAGTTAGAAAGGGAAGAGAATGGAAGGTGTTGTGGTGGGGTGGGGGTGGGGGTGGGGGCAGACAGGGCAGGGGATGCAATTTCATATAAAGAAAGCAGCAGAAATTTCTCTGATAAGAAACCTTCAGGAGATAAGAGAACAATCAGGGTATGTATCTGAGGGGAAGAGTGATTTGTGAAGAAAGACAGCAAGTGCAAAGGCCCTGGGGCTGAATTGTACCTGGTGGGTTCTAAGAACAGTGAGGGGGCCCATGTGGCTGCAGTAGGGTGAGGGAGGAGATGAGAGCTGAGAGGCAGGCAGACACCAAATGCCGAGGCTATTATGGATCATGCTGAAGATTTTGCCTCTTGCTCCAAGGGGATCCATGCATGGGAGGGCTGAGAGCAAGGGAAGGGCTAGGGGTTTCCAGCATCCTCCCTGAAGTCCTGAAGGGTGATGTTTCCCGGTACTGGGCCCAGAGAGGAAGTCAGTGAACAGAATAGAATGGAATGGGAAAGAAGGCACGGCACCAAATATTGACTCTCTCAAGCTTCCATCCCCATCAGCCCTAATGGGCGTGTTTAAATGAGGTCTTCCACCCAACCCAAGCCAACCCACTGGGCTGAGATTTCCTTGTACCCAGGCCCCACTCTGTCCCCAGATGAATCCTTCCCCATGGCTCTGGTCCATGTCCTCCTCCTTCCTCATCTCACAGAGGTTTCCTCAAAGCCAGCCCCCTCCAAAGCTACATCACTGAAGTCAGCTAGGCATTACCTAGGGGTCCTCTTGTCACTGCCTTCTCCATATGCACCCAACCCACTTCCTTGTCCTTCCTGGCACAGAGCTAAACTACATTCCTGGCCTGTCTTGCAGTTGGATGGGACCACATAACCAAGTTCTGGCCAGCAGAATAAGGATGGAGGTGATGGTGCCACTTCTGGGTCTGGTCCATGCAAACCCCCCAGGGTTTCCCTCCTCATCACTCCCTCCTTTGCCTTCTGACTCCAAGGGCTTCAGGGAGGGTGGGGCCATGAGGCAGAAGGAGCCCAGGTCCTGTAGGGACTTTGTAAAAAATGGCTGGGCTTTCCTGGTACCTCAGTGGTAAAGAATCCACCTGCCAATACAGAAGATATGGGTTCGATCTCCAGTCCAAGAAGATCCCATATGCCTTGAAGCAGCTAAGTTGGTACACCACAACTACTGAGCCTGTGTTCTAGAGCCTGAGAACCACAACTACTGAGCGTGCGAGCCTCAGAGCTTGAGTTCTGCGGCAACAGAGGCCACAGCAATGAGGAGCCCTCACGCCACAAGAGAGTGGCCCCTGCTCACCGAAACTAGAGAAAAAGCCCGCGCAGAAACTAAGACCCAGTACAGCCTAAAAATAAATAAAGAAATAAAAGAAATATATACATATATATAAAGAAGGAATATTTTCTTAATCCCCCAGTTGACCCAAACCAGATTGTGATATAAGCCAGAAGGAAATTCTTTAAATTCACTGAAGAAATACAGTTCACTACAGCAACTAACATTTTGCACCCTGACCTATACCACATCCTACAGGCAAGCTCAGACCCACTGAAATCAAATTAGCAAAAAGAATGACTCCCATTAATTTACATGCTATCAATCATATGTCAATCACTGTGATAAAAATTTAGCCTACATTATCATGCTGAACCTTCACACAACCCTGAGATATCAATGCTGTCCACACCCTCATTTTGTAGATACGGCTCAGATAGATTAAGTCATTTTTTTTCTCCAAGATCACAAGGCTACTAAGTACCTGACTTGAAATTCCGAACAGCTCAATATATAAAAAGTTCCTAAAAATCAATTTTAAAAAAGGGGGCAATAGTCCTAGAAGGGAAAAACATGGGCAAATGATATGAACAAATATTCATTTGCAGAAAGAAAATAAAAATAACTCTTATAAGAAAAGATGCTCAGTCTCAGACTAAGAGAAATGTAAACTGAGTCATAATGAGCTTCATTTATCACCCAAGTTGGCAAGACTCCAAAAGCTTAACAACTGTTGGCAAGGCAATGAAGAAACCAGCATTCTCACTGTTAGAGGTAATGTAATTGGAACAATGCATATAGGAACAATCCCATACAGAGAACAATTTGGCAAGATCTACCAAAAGCACAGACTCACCTGCTTTGAGCCAAGAAACCCTTCTGAGAATTGATCCCATGGATATACTTGCTCATGTATCTGGCTGCAATAACAGCATTTATATATAACTAGATACTTTTCTATGTTCTTTATATAACTCATTTATCCTTCACAACAATACTTTCACATAAGGACTTATTATCTCCATTTTAGAGATGAGGAAACAGAAGCACAGAGAGGTTAAGTAACATGCCCAAGGTCACACAGTAGAGGAGCTGAAAAACAGTTCATGGACAAGGTTACTGATCACAGAAAGTGTGTCAGAACAAAAGCCTGGTTCAATACAAGTGCCCAGCAATAGGAGTGATGGTGAAATAAACCATTTCCCAGCTGGGCCATGGAATTGAGTTTAGAGTAAGTTAACAGTAAAGATTCTAAGAGAGAGAGTAGGGCTTCTGAGGGACTTCCCTGGTGGTCCAGTGGTTAAGAGTCCATGCAGGGGGCATGGATTCGGTCCCTGATTGGGGAAGTTCCACATGCCAACACAGGGCAGCCAAAAAGGAAAGGAAAAAAAAAGAGTAAGGATCCTAGGGCCAGGCTGCCTAGGTTCAAATCTGTGACTTTGTCACTTTCAAGCTGGTTACCCTGGGGCTAGGGACTTAACTTCTGTGTCTCAGTTTTCCCAGATGCAGCGTGCAGATTAAGTCACTGTGTAAAAAGTGTTTAAACCAACGATCAGCTCACTTTTTCTACAAACATCTAGATAATAAATGTCTTCAGCACCATAGGCCAGATACTGTCTTCGTCAGTTACTCAAATTTAGAATTGTAACTGGAAATTGGCCATAGATAATATGTAAACAAATGGGCATGGGTGTGTGCTAATAAAACTTTATTTATAAAACATGCTGTGGTCCAGATTCAGCCCTCTTGTTGTAGTTTGCCAGGCCCTAGTTTGGAAGAATGCCTGGCATGTGGTTAGCCCAATAGAAGTAGTTTGTTTAGTAAATGGACAATCTAGAATATCCTGCAGTCAATTTTTTATACATGATCTTAGCCAAAAGGCCGAGAAATGATGCTGCAGTCATTTTTTTTTTAAAGAATGGGAACACTGTATGAACTGATTTGGAAAGACAACCAAGGTAATGATTAAAGTAATGAAAGCAGGGTATAAAGATAGTATGTTCTGTCTTTCACAGAAAGAAAGGAGTGTAGTTAATAAGAACCTAAATTTCTATGTGCATAAGAAAATTCTGTAAGGATATATAGTCAGCTTAAAAAAAGTAGTCACTTATGGGGGAAAGCAGGAACTGGGTATCTGAGGAAGATGGCCAAAGGTTATATTTTTCTCTGCACACCTTTTACGTGTTTTGAACTTTGAACGATACACACATATTATTTAACTAAAGAATCAAATATTTTAAAGATTCTATCAGGCTCTCTGTCCCTCAGCACAGGGTTTCTCAAAGTCAGCCATGTTGACAGTGGGTGCATGTGTGTTCAGGCTTGTCCGACTCTTTGAGACCCCATGGGCTGTAGCCTGCCAGGCTCCCACGTCCATGGAGTTTTCCAGGCAAGAATTCTGGAGTAGGTTGCCATTTCCTCCTCCAGGGGATCTTCCCAACCCAGGGATGGAACCCACATCTCCTGTACTGGCAGGCAGATTCTTTACCACTGCTGCTGCTGTTGCTGCTGCTGCTAAGTCGCTTCAGTCGTGTCCGACTCTGTGAGACCCCAGGACGGCAGCCCACCAGGCTCCCCCGTCCCTGGGATTCTCCAGGCAAGAACACTGGAGTGGGTTGCCATTTCCTTCTCCAATGCAGGAAATTGAAAAGTGAAAGTGAAGTCGCTCAGCCATGTCCGCCTCCTAGCGACCCCATGGACTGTAGCCCACCAGGCCCCTCTGTCCATGGGATTTTCCAGGCAAGAGTACTGGAGTGGGTTGCCATTGCCTTCTCCGTTTACCACTGCACCACCTAGGAATCCCACTGTTGACACTGGGGCTGGATAATTCTCTGTTGTATGTGAAATTGTCAGACGTTGCGCAGCATCCACAGTCTCTATCCACTGGATAACAGTAGCAGAAGTGACAACCCAGACTGACACTGCCGAAGGTCCCCTGCTGGGGGAGCAAAACCACCCCAGTTGAGAACCACTGCCCTAACCCAAACTCCTACAAGCTATGCTATGTTACCAACCCTCCCATTTTCCCTCATCTTTCCTAAGAAGACTTTTTAGCGAGAGTTTATCGCAGATTTGATCCCTGGGTCGGGAAGACCCCCTGGAGGAGGGCATGGCAACCCGCTCCAGTATTCTTTCCTGGAGAATCCCATGGACAGAGGAGCCTGGCGGGTTACAGTCCATGGGGTCACAAAGAGTCGGACCCAACTGAAGCGACTGAGCACAGCACAGCACATCAGGTGTCGACACTATGCCGAGCGGTATTGAAATGTTAAAACAGTCCTCCCCTCAAAGGTGCCATTTTTAGCCACAGTTCACAGATGGGGAAACTGAGGTTCAGAGAGGTGAAACCAGGAAGTGGTGCAGCCGGGATCTGAGCCCAGATCTGGCGCCTCCGAGCCGCCACCACCACCACCACCTCCAGCATAAGCCCACCCCTCCTGTTCTAACCCTCCCACCCTCTCCCTTCCCTGCCTCTACTGATGGTGCCAGGGTTTATTGGCTGGGGATGAAAGCACAGAGAGGTTAAGCAACATGCCTAAGGTCACAGAGTGGAGGAACTGAAAACAAGATTCATCATCTTGGCTCCAGTGACCACCCCCATTCCCAGTATAATAAGCTCCCCAGTCCTGGTGGGATCTTTCCCACAATGACGGTCACATTCATCTCTTCCTCTCCACTTCCTCAGCTTTAAAGTTTCACATCTGCCACCCAGAATTTGGGCTCCCAGAGACAGCAAAGAGTGTCCGGTCACCCCTGTGGCCATCTGTAATGACTTCGTCCTCTCTCTGGGTCTCAGACCTCAGAGAGACCATCCAGCGCGGAGACCCACTTCAATCTGACCTCACCCATGAACTATGCCCACACAGCCAGCTCATGCACTGCCCCGCAGCACAACTATGTGGCCACTGACCTGCTCCTACCTTGGGGCCTTTGCCAGGAGCTCTGTTTCCTTAGATTCACCCAGCTCTTCCCTCACTTTGCCCAGGTCTCTACTCAAACATCACCTCGTCAGGGAAGCCTCCCAGACCTCATATGCGAAAGTGCAGCCTCACACTCCTAAGCCCCCCTTTTTCCAGACCACCCACCACTCCGGACAACATATATGTTGCTTTATTTGCCCACTGTCAGTGTCTCCCATTAGAACATCAGCTTTTTGACAACAGGGTGTTTTTTTGGAGGGGCGGGGAGTACTTTACTTATTTATTTTTGATCGTGCTGCACGGCATGTGGGATCTTAGTTCCCTGACCAGGGATCGAACTCATGTCCCCTGCAGTAGAAATGTGGAGTTTTAACCACTGGACCACCAGGGAAGTCCCGACAACACGGGTTTGTGTGCGTCTTTGTCCCACTGTCTCAGCACCATGGATGAATGAATGAACGAATATGCTCTTTCCACTCTACCCAGGAAAGAGTGGAGCCAAAGCAGAGGAGCTCTCAAGAGGAAATGAGAGAAACGGAGAAGCATTCTAATTCCAGACTCCACACCTTTATTTACGGCATTGTGTGTCCCCCACCCCATCCCACCCTCATCAGGAGCCCTCCCTTTTCTCTTTGCCCTTCCACACCTCACTGGCAGTTCTTAGCCCTGGCTTAAATCTGTTGACAGACAGGGACTTGCAAACTTAGAGGCTGTTCTTGGGGCACCTCCCTTTGGTTTAAAATGACTACCTTTTAGCTTCCCATGCATGGCCCCACTGTGAACAGGGCAAAGGATTGTGCTTTGAAAGGAGATAAAATGCACAGGGCAGCAAGGCCCAGAGCTCCCAGATAGGGAGGATCATGGAACACCCTTGCCCAATGCAGGGTCTGACACAGCTAGGCACCAGGGTCAGAGCAATAAGAAAACTCCTACTCACTCTTCAAAACCCAGCACAAATGTCCCCTCTTGCATTAAGCCCAACTCCCCCAGGCAATCTTTTGCCTTTGCTCCAGGGCCCTCAGCCCAGAATTTTTGTTTCCCTCTGTCTCAGTCCTGACAACACAGGGCTAGGGAATGTCTGTCTTCCCCAGTCTGGGAACTCCTCGAGGGCCAGACTGAGACCTGGGTCCTCAGCATTGACCAGCACAGAAAATCAGGATTCATTAGTCCCTGCAGCTGCCCTCTTAGAGGTTAATGCCACACCCCACTGCCTTTTATCAGAAACCAGCTATAGGGAAGATGCAGGCAAGGATGGAAGTTCATCCTTAGGTCTAACCACTTTCCCATTAGCAGCTATCGAAGCCACACTGGGTCTCAGGTCAGAGGCCTGACTGATCCTAGGGCTACTTCCTTCTGTGTGCAAACACATGTAGGCATAATTGTGTCCTGTGGCCACAACAGCTGGCCGGGGTGGGAGGATCTCTGGGGTTCCCTCATTCTTTCAGGAAGCCTGCCTGTGCTCAGGGAGGGTGAGCCACCCCTCTCTCCCACGCGTGGGCCTGTCACCAGGAAACACCCCCAAGGACCCTTCCCTGATCACTTACTGCTCCTCCCCCCATCTGCACGTGGCATCTCAACCCAGAAAAGAGGCAGTGCCCCAGGCCGCCCTCCCCATCTATCCCCAAAAAGGGCCCCCCACCACCAGCCCACTGCACCTCCAGACAAGGCTTTCATCCTGGGGTGGGACCTGAAGGCTGGATGGCTAGTGTCCCCTCAGACCCCTAGGGCAGGCAGAGTGCCCCCAACCACCACCCATCAGCAGAAATTACTTTTCATCCAGCGCTCAAGAGGCCAGGGGGAACCAGAGAAGGTACAACAGAGAGAGAATCCAGTCCAGTGGCCTCCCCCACCCAACCGCATTCAAATAGGGATTTGAATATATTTCCTGAGCCGGGGAGGTTGAAGTCAAATCCACCACCCCCTGAACCCTGGGGCCCTTGCAGAAATCCCTACAGAGAAAAAGCAGCTATTTCTAGGTTCCCCCAAACCCCAAGAACCCAGTCTCAGGGCTCTTTGGGACTGGGTCCTGCCTCAATGTACCTCTTGGGATGGACAGAGCTAGGAAGACCAGAGTCCCAGACCCACAGTCCCCCCACCCTCCCCATGCTGCCCCAGGCCCCGGCAGGAAGCCAAGGGGAAGATGTGAGGGGAAGGAAGGGGCCCAGGGCCCAGGAGGAGGCGACGCATGTGGGGGAAGGAATAGGAGGAGGCCCTTCCCCCATAGCCAGAATCTTCGTGGGTGGCGGGGTCAAGGGAGTCCAAAATCTCAGGTGCCCTATCGGCCACCCAGGAGATTCCTAGGGCCCCCTGCAGACCCCTAGCACGTCCCTTTTGGGGTCTAAATCTCCAGCGGAGTCAGCCTGAGGTTTTGGACTTGGGTTAACCCCAAGTTTGCCAGTTTTCAGCCTAGACGTGGGAACCCATTCCTATTAACCTTGAGGGGGCCACCCCTGAATCTTCAGTGTTAGGACCCCCACATATCCCCCATGCCAGGCCCAGAGTTGGGGCCAGCCTCCTCTCTTCACTGCTGGCCCAGAGGTGCAGTGCATCAACCTCCTGGGTACCAGCCTGGGGCGCCTCCCGCCACCCACCCTCCGGCAGGCCTGCCTGTGGCCCGTCTCACCTGGGACATCTGGGGACGCAGGTTGACTTCCCGCAGGTTGATGGCATGGGGCAGCAGGTTGTTGAGCAGCTGGCACAGAAGGACGCCATCCCGGAGGGCCTGCGCCAGCTCGCACACTTGGGCTCCATCCCAGGTCACACGGTGGCTGGGCGGTAGCACCCGGCACTGGATGAGCCAGTGGGTGCACTGGCGCCACAGCTCCATGGCCGCTGCCTTCCCAGGCCGGTCCGCACACCCTCGCGGCCTCCTCCACCCGCCCGACCGCCCGCCTGCGTGCCTGCCTGCCTGCCTCTGCTAGCCAGCTACCACTTCCTCTTTTTTGCCTGTAACTGTCGCCCTGAGAAGGGGTGGAGGAGGAGGAGCCGTGGGGTGGGGGCGGGGTGGGGGGGAGCACCTGGCCATACCCAGCCCAGCCCCCTTTCAAGCAGGACCTGGCCTCTCTTTCGCCCACCAGCTAACACCAGGGCATCTGGGCGTGGGGACAGCGTAATTAGGCGGAGTCCCACTGCCTTCCTCTGCATGCAACCCAAGAGCAGGACCACCTCAGGAACACACTCAAAATCCACCCTCTTCTCACCTCTCCCTCCTTCACCTCCTTGCTTGGCCAACCCTGCTCCTTGCTAACCTGGACCAGTCTCCTCCACCTCATCCCCAGGCTCCCGTTCTCACCCACCACAGTCTGTAACCCCTCCATCAGAGGGCGCCTGTGAACACCCCAGTCAAGCCACTGAGTCTCACAGCCCGCCTCGTTGGGTGTAAAAGTCCTGCCTGTACACCACAAGGTTCTTCCCTTATCCCTTCCACTCTCTCCTTCATTTGCTCTCTTCCAGTCAAACAGGGCCTCTTCAATGTTCCCCGAACCCACGAGGTCACCCCAAAATCTAGAGTCCTAGGACTCACCCTAGAGTCCTGCCACAGGGCCTTTGCACATGCTGGTCCTCTGCCTTAGCTCCATGGCCAGCTCCCTCATTTTCTGCAAACCTTAGCTCCAGGCCACCTTCTCATGAAGTCTTCCCAAACCTCTCCATTTCAAATCACAGTCTTTATTCCCCACCCCATCATACCCTGTCCCACTCCCCCCTCCCCCACATTAAGCCCTGATTACCAGTATTCTTGCCTGGAGAATTCACAGACAGAGGCTCCTGGTGGGCTACAGTCCATGGATTACAAAGAGCTGGACACGATTGAGTGACTTTCACTTTTCACAACACTACTATCCCAGAAACCTGATATTTTATTACGCTTACTTTTTTCATTGTGTATTTGGAAATTTGTGTCTATGTTAAAACCACTATCCCCAGTACCTGGCACATACATATATGTTCCACAAGTATTTGTTGAATGAATGAATAAATAGTTAAAAGCTCTACTGGCTCTATCTTTGACATTTATCCCATGGCTCTGGCCACCATCATCTTATAGACTTCCATAATGTCATTCATTCATTTAGCAAATATTTGCAATCCCAAAGAAAGGCCATGCCGAAGAACGCTCAAACTACCGCACAATTGCACTCATCTCACATGCTGGTAAAGTAATGCTCAAAATTCTCCAAGCCAGCCTTCAACAGTACGTGAAACATGAACTTCCAGATGTTCAAGCTGGATTTAGAAAAGGCAGAGGAACCAGAGATCAAATTACCAACATCTGTTGGATCACTGAAAAAGCAAGAGAGTTCCAGAAAAACATCTACTTTGGTTTTATTGACTACGCCAAAGCCTTTGACTGTGTGGATCACAATAAACTGTGGAAAAATCTTAAAGAGATGGGAATACCCGACCACCTGATCTGCCTCCTGAGAAATCTGCATGTAGGTCAAGAAGCAATAGTTAGAACTGGACATGGAACAACAGACTGGTTCCAAATCAGGAAAGGAGTACATCAAGGCTGTATATTGTCACCCTGCTTATTTAATTTCTATGCAGAGTACATCATGCAAAACGCTGGACTGGATGAAGCACAAGCTGGAATCAAGATTGCCAGGAGAATTATCAATAACCTCAGATATGCAGATGACACCACCCTTATGGCAGAAAGTGAAGAACTAAAGAGCCTCTTGATGAAAGTGAAAGAGGAGACTGAAAAAGTTGGCTTAAAGCTCAACATTCAGAAAACTAAGAGCATGGCATCCGGTCCCATCACTTCATGGCAAATAGATGCAGAAACATGAGAACAATGAGAGATTTTATTTTGGGGGGCTCCAAAATCACTGCAGATGGTGACTGCGGCCATGAAATTAAAAAACACTTACTCCTTGGAGTAAAAGTTGTGACCAACCTAGACAGCATATTAAAAAGGAAAGACATTACTTTGCCAACAAAGGTCTGTCTAGTAATAGCTATGGAGAGGGCAATGGCACCCCACTCCAGTGCTCTTGCCTGGAGAATCCCATGGATGGAGGAGCCTGGTAGGCTGCAGTCCATGGGGTCGTGAGGAGTCGGACACGACTGGGCGACTTCACTTTCACTTTTCACCTTCATGCATTGGAGAAGGAAATGGCAACCCGCCCCAGCGTTCTTGCCTGGAGAATCCCAGGAACAGTGGAGCCTGATGGGCTGCTGTCTATGGGGTCACACAGAGTTGGACACGACTGAAGTGACTTAGCAGCAGCAGCAGCAGCAGTCATAGCTATGGTTTTTCCAGTAGTCATGTATGGATGTGAGAGTTGGACTAGAAAGAAAGCTAAGTGCAGAAGAATTGATGCTTTTGAATTGTGGTGCTGGAGGAGACTCTTGAGAGTCCTTTGGACTGCGAGGAGATCCAACCAGGCCATCCTAAAGGAAATCAGTCCTGAATATTCATTGGAAGGACTGACGCTGAAGCTGAAGCTCCAATACTTTGGCCACCTGATGCGAAGAACTGACTCATTTGAAAAGACCCTGATGCTGGGAAAGATTGAAGGTGGGAGGAGAAGGGGATGACAGAGGATGAGATAGTTGGATGGCATCACCAACTCTACAGACATGAATTTGAGTAAGCTCCAGTAGTTGATGAGTGACAGGGAGGCCTGGCATGCTGCAGTCCATGGGGTAGGCTGAGAGTAGGTCAAGACTGTGCAATTGAACTGAACTGCTGTCTTAAAGCCCTTATCATTACCTGAAATCATGTGGTCTACGAGGTCTCTCTCCCCACCTCCACCCCACTAGGCTGGGAGTGTTCTCCTCAGCCCGCTCTATCCCGCAAGCCCCGACCTCACCCCAACACGCCTGGGATTTTTAAATTATTGTAACCACCAGGGGGCGCTAGAAACCTTCATTGGATATAACCGAGCTGTGCACCAAAAGCAGGCTGGCCAAGGAAAGGACACTTCCTCAGCCTGAGACTGAAGTCTCTTCCACATTGGCAGGTGGGAAAGCCCAGCCTGGAAATTCCCAGATTTATGATTCTACAGACACCAAAACTTTCTTCCCCAGGCATCCGTGATTCTCTTTGCGTCAATTTCCTCATCTGTAAAATGAGTGACAACAAACTTCACTGTTTAGAAATACAGTAGAGATCAGAGACGGTGGGGCTGCAAAGATCAGAGGAAGACAGGATAGAGCTCCAGGGCTCCAGGTTTGAATCCCACTTCGGCCAATCACAAGCTGAGTCAACCTTGGGCAAACTTGGGCTTAGTTGCCCCATGCCTGTTTCTGCATCTAGAAAATGGGGTAATGAAAACAGGACCCATCTCATTGAGAGGTCTATGTAAAAATAGAATTATGCAGGCAGGGCAAACAAGTATACAGTAAGCACTTAATTAATGAATGTTCGCTGCAGCTACCGCTTTCAGTTCTGTTGCTAATACTACGCACCCTCAAAAAACTTGGCTAGAGGGTCCTATTTCTGGCTCCAGATCCCCCCACACACCTTCCTCACGCTTGTCTCCAAGCAACAGGATGGAAGCCCCCTTTCTCTCCTTCCTCCACCTAGGAAACCACCTGAATGTTTGCCCCCCACGTCCCGCCAGAGTCTAGATCAATTCCAGCGGTCTGTTACTGGGAAAGACTGTCGTATTTTCCCGCATCTCTCTTCACAAACCCGACACCCAATGTGGGGTTCCTTCCGAGAAACCCAGGGGGGCAGTCTGGAGGAAGCGCACTCTGCCACGTCACAGCCGCCACCACTCCCGGTCGTGTGAGACAGCCCGTAAGGGCCGCCCCGCCCCTGCCCGGAACAGGGGAGCTAGGAGACATCCCTTGCCCCGTCGCAAGGGGTCAGGGGCTCTTAGGACCAGCCTGTGGCCTGAAGCGGAAACAAGGGGCAGGGCTCCAAGGGCGGGACTAAAAGAGGGGTGACTAGATGAGTGGGCGTGGTCAGCCTGAGGGGGCGGGGCAAATTTAAGGAGGCGGGTCCACTAGTAGGACCAAAAGGAGTTCCCCAGGGAGCGTGACCTACAGGAAGAAGGTTCATCCAAGCGGGAGTGGTTAGCGAAAAGAAAGTTTATAAGGGGGCGGGGCGATAACAAGGGGCGGGGCGATAAGTTACAGTAGGAGAAAGGGCGGAGCCTGGAGGGGAGGGGTTTAAAGTGGGCGGGACCAGGTGATGGCGCTAGGAACCCTTCGGGCGCGGCAGGGAAAGGCTGGATCTGGTTGGGGCGGGGAGGGAGGGGTCGGGAGACGCAGAGCCTCAGGCTTCCGCCAGGCCCCAAGTTCTTGCGAGCTCCGCGGGTCCCGGCCCAGGTGAGTGAGGGGCCCCAAGCAGAGCCAGGACCGGGAGATTTGGTGGGGGTAGGGAGTTCTCTTTTCCAGGTGGGGCCACCTGCTCTCTGGAAGAATCTGTCTGTCCCCGCGCGTCCGCGAACGTAAAAGGGGTCACCTGATTGGGTCACTGTGCATCATGCATGTCCGTGTACCTGAACGTCCTCCTGCAAGCGTATTTTCTCTGCAACATGGACAGCCTCCCTGCTTCCATGCCTGAGCAATGTTTTTAAACCACAAACCAGATCGTGACCCTCTCTCACTTCATACCTTTCCGTAGCGTCTCTTCCATCCCACCGAGACGAAAATTCGAGGTCCACCAGGTTCCTGCATCGTCTCTGCCTAACCTCACTGCTCTCCACTTCGCTCGTGGCTCACAGCATTGTCACACCTGCCTCCTTGACGACGTAAAATATAAAAAGCAAGCTCTGCACCTTTGCCCTCCCTGTATACCCCTCACCTGTACTGCTCTTTCTTCACATCTTTGCTTAACTGTTCCCCACCCCCGCCCCCCGCCCCTACTGAGATCTCAGGTCCCAAGTCACTTCGTGGGAGACAGCCTTCTGACTACTATTCATATTTAAGGTAGCCTCCCCCAGCCAGCCTCTCTTTATGTCTCCCTGTCTTATCACCTCCGTTGTTCACCCTTAGACATTATCTTCTTCATTCATCGTGCACTTATTTGTTTTGTGTGTCTCCTCCACCCGAGAGGCCTTGGTCTCATTCATCACTGTTTCTCCTTGGCACACAGTAACCATTCAACCAGTCAGTATTTTGCTCACGTTTGAGTCTCCGTGTCCACCTGTGTCCCTGTCTCGTGCAAGTGGCTGCCCCCTGTAGGAGTATATGGTCGATAGAAAATGAATAATCCCCTCCCTTCTTTCCCCAAACTTGCCTCTCACCCACCTCCTCTCTTGATTTCTGCCCCCTTCCTCTCTCTCCTGCCCAGATACCCAGAAATTATTCCAAACGATGCAGGACAGGTGGATGACTTAATTGGCCTGTGGCCGTCCTGTGACCACTCTGAGCTCCCCCTGAACAAACCAGAGTCAGTGATGCACCTTCACACCCACTAAGGGGCAGGCAAGACAGAGGACGCTGGAGTCAGAGGACTCTTAAAACCAAGGCCAGGCCAGGCCCAGCTGACAAACAGGAAGTGCACAGGTATCCAGGAGACACACCTGGTATTCAGGTATGTGGCGCCTGGAGCCAAAGCTCTGCTCAGCTCTCCCACCCCTTAAGCCACCTCGGACCAGTCTGGGAACTTCCAGGCCCTTTCAGCTGACTCAGGTCCTAAAAATCTTCGTGCTATTTCTCTGCAGATCCTTCCGGGCCCAGAAGGCCCTGGGGGTAGGGGAAGCAAGACACTTTCCCCACCGCCACCTCCCACTCCCTCTCCCCTTCTTTCCTCTCACCCAGAGCAGTTTTTTCACCAGATGCTTGAGAGACCCCGGGGCCTGAGGCATGAGCGATGATCAAGGGGTCCTAGAGTGTCCATGTCCTAAGTTTGATCACAGTAATAACGAATGAAAACCTGTAGATGTCTATTTGCTGTTTGCTGACCTGTCTACAAAAATGTGACCTTTTAATGGTCTTTTAAAATGGGTTTCCCCACTGGCTCAGTGGTAAAGAATTCACTTGCAACCCAGGATTTGGCTGGAGACACAGTTTGATGCCTGGGTCGGGAAGATCCTCTGGAGGAGAAAATGGCAAGCCACTCTGTTATTCTTGCCTGGAGAATCCCAGAGACAAAGAAACCTGCCGGGCTACAGTCAATGGGATCAGAGTCAGACACCACTGAGCGACTGAGCATACAAAATGACCTTATTGGAAAGCCACGCATGGGTTAAATTTTTTTGTACAATCTAAGAATCCTTGAGTGTGCCTACAGATCCCTGAGATGCTATGGGTTTTAGTAAATTTAATTCTCCCCAGCCTGGAATTTATTTCACCCCAAGAACCACCAGGCTTGAGACTTACCCAGTGCTTCGGTGGCTCTGCTCTCCCAAGGCAGGAGGCCTGGGTTCCATCCCTGGTCAGGGAATTAGATCCCACATGCCAGAACTAAGAGTTCTCATGCTGCAACTAAGACTCAGTGGAGCTAAATAAATAAATTAAATTAAAAAAAAAAATTTTTTTAAAGAACCACCTGACTTGGCCCCTTAAAATCCTCCCAACCTTTACCCACCCCCAAGACCTTCCCAGGTCACTGTAAGAAAAATCTTAACTCCACTGCTTGAATCTTCATATCTGATCCCTGATTTCATTTTTCCCCTTAGTTCTCTCAGATCTATTTTAGGCTTCCTTTTCTACTCACTGATTTTCCTAATCTCTGTCTTCTCAGCTAGAAGATGCCTAAGAGCAGGAATCTTGGTCTTGTTGTTCACTGCGAGGTCTCTAGTGCCTACAAGGGGCTCCCGGCACAGAGTGGGTGCCGCATAAATATTCTTTTGAGTTAATTTGTTAATTAAATTTCTACAAAATATAGCACTATGTCATCTGCATTAAAAATTGCATTACATTTGAGATCATTGTCTTCTTCCTTCGCAAGAATCCCAGTGAATTTGCATGACTGTTTTCATGAAATCACAGCCTATTCTAAATTAAAGTTAGGGACTTCCCTGGCAGTCTAGTGGTTAAGACTCTGCACTTCCAAAGCAGGAGGTGCCAGTTTGATTCCTGGATGGGGAACTAAGACCCCAGATGCTGCATGGCACAACCAAAAAATAAATTAATTAAAAAGAATAAATTAAATTTATTCATTTCATGCTTAGTCGCTCCGTCATGTCTGACTGTTTGCAACCCTTTGGACTGTAGTCTTCCTGGCTCCTCCGTCAATGGGATTTTTCAGGCAAGAATACTGGAATGGGTTGCCATTTCCTACTCCAGGGGATCTTCATGACCCAGGGATTGAACCCACGTCTCCTGTGTCACCTGCATTGCAGGTGGCTGCTTTACCCACTGAGCCATCCAGGAAGCCCCAAAGTTACTCATAGCTTGAATTTAATCTGATACATATATCAAATATAACTCATATAATTTATAATTAAAAATATATAATCTGACTATGGGTAACTTCTTTAACTTAATATAAATATATATTAACATTTATATTTAGAATATAAAATACACAAATGTTATATGTAAATATTTAAATACATTTATATATAATTATCGGAGAAGGCAATGGCACCCCACTCCAGTACTCCTGCCTGGAAAATCCCTTGGGTGGTGGAGCCTAGTAGGCTGCAGTCCATGGGGTCGTGAGGAGTTGGACACGACTGAGCGACTTCACTTTCACTTTTCACTTTCACGCATTGGAGAAGGAAATGGCAACCCACTCCGGTGTTCTTGCCTGGAGAATCCCAGGGACGGGGGAGCCTGGTGGGCTGCCGTCTATGGGGTCGCAGAGAGTTAGACATGACTGAAGCGACTTAGCAGTAGCAGTATATATAATTATATAAATATGCTGTGTATTAAAATATCATATATATATACATATACAGAAAGCATTGCATTTTATGGTTTGATAAGATGTGGGCTGTTGTCTTCAAACTATGAGGAACATGAAAGGGCTGACCAAGCCATTCAGGAAGCAAGAATAATTATTCCTGTTTTACAGATGAGGAAGACTGAGGCCTGTTGGAAGTACAAAGCACAGACCCTGCACCCTCTGCCCCCGAGAGCTCCATGCAGGTGCCACAAGATGGAGAGGACTTTGTGGGCCAACCCTGGTACCACGGCCCCCTGTCCCGCCAGGTACCACTGCCTCTCACAGGACCACATACCATCTGATGGGGAATCTCACTCATCTTTGACTTACTGGGGACTCCTGGGTCCCAGATAAGGGCCTTAGGGTCAAGATCTATCAGAAAGAGTGACTTGAGGGCTGAGGATTGTTTTGCAACTTGGTCTATGTGGGATGTCACTTCTTATCTTTAACTTATCACTTCCTTTGGGATGGTGTTGAAGAAGGTGACAGGAGTTGAAGAGGGTACTAATGACTCCTCAAACCACCCTTTGGCCCTACTTGTCTCTCTGTCTCTCTCTGGATTCCAGGCCACCTGTGGCCGCCAGGGTCCCATTTCCCTCTCAATTCAAAGCACCTCATGCTCATCTCCAGCTTAGGAGTCACCTTCAGGAGTCCCAGGACCTGAGATATCTAATCAAATCATGAGAGGCAGTGTAGCTTAATGGTGAAAATCCCACACTTTAGCCACAAGCAGCCTGAGTTCAAATCCTATCCCTACAATTTATATTGGATATAAACTAGAGCAAGGTAGTTGATGTTTCTGGACCTCTGTTTTCCCATCTGTAAAATGGGCATAATAGTACCTACCTCTTATCCTTGGTAAAGGATGAAGTGAGTTCATACATTTTACACTTAAAACAGTGCCTGGCATATAATAAGGGCCATACAAGTGTCCTTTGCACATATTGGCCAGTCCCCAGCCTCCATCAGCAGCTCTGCTTTGCCCCTCTATGATGTTGTGGCCCTCAGGCCCTGTTTTCAGCCACCATAGCTGGCATGATAGTGCTCTATTTTTATAAAGGTGAATTTCAAGGCCATGGTCTGTTTGGAAGAACCTAGCAAATGGCTTTTCTGAAAGCCACATTTGCATAACAAACTCAGCACCTGTCACCAGGTTGGAACTTGCATTAGTCAGCGTCATCTAGTGGCTGTAACAAACATTCCCACGCTGTCAACGACTCCATCAACATTTAAAGACTAGTTCATGTCGCAGTCTAAGAGGATGCAGAGCTTCAAAAGGAGTCAGACCCAAGCCCTTTCAGTCTTCTGCCTCCACTGCCCCCCAGGGCTCTGTGGGCGTCAACTGACAGATTCAGGAAGAAACCTGTAGGATTCTGCTAGACTTATTTCAAGGGCCAGGTCTGCCCATTCCCCACAGCACTCGTCCCACATCCCATTGGTCAGATCTTGTCACACGACAGTTAATCGCAAAGGGGCCTGGGAAATGTAGTGCGGAAGTATGTCCACTAGACAAGAAATTGTTTGGCCGAAAACTACCCAGTCTCTGGGGTGGCTTTTCTTGGGTTGGGGGGAGGGGTCGGGAGTCTCCATTAATTACTGATACGTGCTCATGCGTAAACCCTTGCCCCCCCCCCCGATCCTCCATCCCCAGAAGGCCGAGGACCTTCTCCAGCAAGATGGTGACTTCTTAGTTCGTGCGTCCAAGTCCCGTGGGGGCCACCCTGTCATCTCCTGCCGCTGGCGGGGCTCAGCCCTGCACTTCGAGGTGCTTCGTGTGGCCCTGAGGCCTCGGCCAGGCCGGCCCACAGCCCTCTTTCAGCTAGAGGATGAGCGTTTCCCCAGCCTGCCTGCCCTGGTTCGCAGCTATGTGATTGGCCAGCGTCCACTGTCCCAAGCCACAGGGGCTGTGGCCTCCAGGCCAGTGCCACGGCAAGGACTAATTCGACGCAGCTTTAGTGAGGACACCCTTCCAGACGACCCGGCTCGCACAGAGCCGCTCAGGTATTCACAGGTTCTCTACATCCTGAAGACACCCAAGACCTCCCAGGGTTCTCCACCACTGTTCCTGTGTGTTCCAATAGTGGACCGCTCTGTCCACTATTGACATTTGTTGCCAGATTATTCTTGGTTGTGGGGGGGGCCATTCTGTGCATTGCAGGCTGTTGAACAGCATCCCTGGTCTCTTATCTACTAGATGCCAGTAGAATGCTCTGCACCCCTCCTCTTAGTTATGACAACCAAAACATATCTCCTGACATTGCCAAGTGTTCCCTGGGGCTAGCAAGCACCCTGGGGGATCCCCTGGTTCTGAGTGATGGGATGTAAGGTTTTCTGGGCACTGTGGAGGCTATATGCTATCTAACTATCTGCTAGGAGTAGGACAACATATCTCCCTCCCTCTGTCCCCCAGGGATAGGAAGCGGAGTGATAGTCAGCCCGCAGGTTTGGAGCATATGTGGCGGTCACCAGAAGACCCTCCTGGACCAGGTAAAGGGTCTTCCAGAATAGGACATAGCTCCAAAACTCTTCTGCCACGCACTATCCAAGTGACACTGGGCAGGTGACAACCTGCTGGGGAAAAAGGATGGTGATGCTCTCGATGTTGTCACAGTGACTAAAACACATACAAGAACTCTGTAGGTGCTTAAAAGTATGGGTTTACAATGATTCCAAGAAACCCTCCATGCTCTAACCATAGCTAAGCTCTCTAATAATTCCATCCCTCATCCCCTGTTCACTCTGGCCACACAGACATCCTTTCAGTTGCTGATTGTTGTTGTTCAGTCTGCTGGAACCTTGTACATTTGTTCCTGCCTCAGGGCCTTTGCACTTGCTGGCCTCATCTTTGGAAAGCTCATTCCCTAACCTTTACCTGACTGTTTCTCATCTAACAGGAGTTCCTCAAAGCAGCTAACCCTGGCCATCCTACATAAAGGAGGAGTTCCCCTTGTGCCCTGACTGGCCTGTTGTCTCCCATCAACATGAGCCCTCACTGTGTGTGTCAGAAACAATACTAAGTGCTGAGACACATCAATGAATAAGAATAACAAAGATCCCTGCTCGAGTGGAGCCAACATCCTATTAGAGAATGAAGGACCATGAACAACAGAAATGAGTCATATTTGTTGTTGTTGTTCATTTGCCAAGTCGTGTCTGTGATCCCATGGATACAGCATGGATACATGGATACTCTGTGATCCCATGGATACAGCACACCAAGCTTTCCTGTCCTTCACTATCTCTCAGAGTTTGCTCAAATTCTTGTCCGTTGATTCAGTGATGCTCTCTAACCATCTCATCCTCTGTCACTCCCTTCTCCTTTTGCTTTCAATCTTTACCACCACCAAGGTCTCTTCCAATGAGTTGGCTCTTCCCATTAAGTGGCCAAAGCATTGGAGCTTCAGCTTTAGCATCCATCCTTCCAGTGATTATTCAGGGTTGGTTTCATTTAGGATTAACTGGTTTGATCTTCATGCTGTCCAAGGGACGCTCAAGAGTCTTCTCCAACACCACAATTTAAGAGCATCAATTTTTTGGCACTCAGCCTTCTTTATGATCCAACTCTCATGTCCATACATGACTACTGGGAAAATCATAGCTTTGACAATACAGACCTTTGTCAGCACAGTGATGTCTCTGCTTTTTAATATGCTGTCTAAATTTGTCATGGCTTTCCTTCCAAGGAGCAAGCTTCTTTTAATTTCATAGCTGCAGTCACCATCCACAGTGATTTTGGAGTCCAAGAAAATAAAATCTGTCACTCCTTCCACTTTTTCCCCTGCTGTTTGCCATGAAGTGATGGAACCAAATGCCATGATGTTTGTTTTTGGAATGTTGAGTTTTAAGCCAGCTTTTTCATCCTGCTCTTTCACCCTCATCAAGAGGCTCTTTAGTTCCTCTTCACTTTCTGCCATTAGAATGGCATCATCTGCATATCTGAGGTTGTTGATATTTTGCCCGGCAATCTTGATTCCAGCATGTAATTCATCCAGCCCAGCATTTCACGTGATATACTATGTATATAAGTTAAATAAACAGAGTGACAATATACACTCCTTTCCCAATTTTGAACCACTTTCAGTAAGATTATAACTGTTGCTTCTTGTCCAGCATACAGGTTTTTCAGGAGACAGGTAAGGTGGTCTGGTATTCCTGTTTTTTTAAGAGCTTTCCACAATTTGTTGTGTTCCACACAGTCAAAGGCTTTAGCATAGTCAATAAAGCAGAAGTAGATGTTTTTCTGGAATTCCCTAGCTTTCTCTATGACCCAACGAATGTTGGGGATTTAATCTCTGGTTCCTCTGCCTTTTCTAAACTCAGATTTTCTATCTAGAAGTTCTCAGTTCATGCACTGCTGAAGCCTAGCTTGAAGGATTTTGAGCATAACCTTACTACCATGTGAAATGAGTGCAACTGTATTGTAGTTTGAGCATTCTTAGAGAAGGAAATAACAACCCACTCTAGTATTCTTGCCTGGAGAATCCCATGGACGGAGGAGCCTGGCAGGCTACAGTCCGTGGGGTCACAAAGAGCTGGGCATGACTGAGCGACTTCACTTTTGAACATTCTTTGGCATTGCCCTTCTTTGGGACTGGAATGAAAACTAACCTTTTCCAGTCCTGTGGCCACGGCTGAGTTTTCCAAATTTGCTAATATATTGAGTACAGCACTTTAACAGCATCATCTTTTAGGATTTGAAATAGCTCAGTTGGGATTCCATCACCTCCACCAGCTTTGTTTGTAGTAATGCTTCCTAAGGCCCACTTGACTTCACACTCCAGGATGTCAGGCTCTAGGTGAGTGACCACACCATCATGGTTACCCGTGTCATTAAGACCTTTTTTTTGTACAGTTCTTCTGTGTATTCTTGCCACCTCTTCTTAATAGCTTCTGCTTCGCTTAGGTCCTTACCGTTTCTGTCCTTTATTGTGCCCATTCTCGCATGAAATGTTCCCTTGATATCTCAATTTTCTTGAAGAGATCTCTAGTCTTTCCCATCCTATTGTTTTCCTGTTTCTTGGCATTGTTCATTGAAGAAGGCCTTCTTATCTCTCCTTGCTATTCTCTGGAACTCTGCATTCAGTTGGGTATACCTTTCCCTTTCTCCCTTGCTTTTCACTTCTCTTCTTTCCTCGCTATTTGTAAAGCCTCCTCAGACAACCATTTTGCCTTCTTGCATTTCTTCTTCTTTGGGATGGTTATGGTTACTGCCTCCTGTACAATGTTACAAACCTCTGTCCATAGCTCTTCAGGTACTCATGTCTATCAGATTTAATCCCTTGAATCTATTTGTCACTTCCACTGTATAATCGTAAAGGATTTGATCTAGGTCATACCTGAATCAGAGAAGGCAATGGCAACCCACTCCAGTACTCTTGCCTGGAAAATCCCATGGACGGAGGAGCCTGGTAGGCTGCAGTCCGTGGGGTCGTGAGGAGTTGGACACGACTGAGTGACTTCACTTTCACTTTTCACTTTCATGCATTGGAGAAAGAAATGGCAACCCACTCCAGTGTTCTTGCCTGGAGAATCCCAGGGACGGCAGAGCCTGGTGGGCTGCTGTCTATGGGGTCACACAGAGTTGGACACGACTGAAGCGACTTAGCAGCAGCAGCATACCTGAATGGCCTAATGTTTTTCCCCTACTTTCTCCAATTTAAGATTGAATTCTGCAATAAGGAGCTGATGATTTGAGCCACAGTGAGGTCTAGGTCTTGTTTTTCCTGACTGTATAGAGTTTCTTCATCTTCTGCTGAAAAGAATATAATCAATCTGATTTCCATATTGACCATTTGGTGATGTCTATGTGTAGAGTCGTCTCTTGTGTAGTTGGAAAAAGGTTTGCTGTGACCAGCATATTCTCTTGACAAATC
Organism: Bos indicus x Bos taurus; assembly: GCF_003369695.1. Classification (NCBI taxonomy): domain Eukaryota; kingdom Metazoa; phylum Chordata; class Mammalia; order Artiodactyla; family Bovidae; genus Bos; species Bos indicus x Bos taurus. The sequence goes on along the minus strand of NC_040082.1, from coordinate 92,873,091 downwards.
TCTGTTAGCCTTTTCCCTGCTTCATTTTGTACTCCAAGGCCAGACTTTCTTGTTATTCCAGGTATCTCTTGACTTCCTACTTTTGCAACTCCCTATGATGAAAAAACATCTTTTTTGGTGTTAGTTCTAAAGGTCTTGTAGGTCTTCACAGAAGGGTTCAACTTCATCTTCTCTGGCATTATAGGTTGGGGCATAGATTTGAATTACTGTGATGTTGAATAGTTTGCCTTGGAAACGAACCAAGATCATTCTGTCATTTTTGTGATTGCACCCAAGTGCTGTGTTTCAGAGTGTTTTGTTGACTGTGAGGGCTACTCCATTTCTTCTAAGGGGTTCTTGCCCACAGTAGTAGATATAATGGTCATATGAATTAAATTTGCCCATTCTTGTCTATTTTAGTTCACTGATCCCTAAAATGTTGATGTTTACTCTTGCCATCTCCTGCTTGACCACATCCAATTTACCTTGACTCATGGTGTGCTGCAGTTCATAGGGTCACAAAGAGTTGGACAACCTTAGCGACTGAACAGCAACAACAAATGGATCTAACATTCCAGGTTCTTACACAATATTGTTCTTTACAGCATTGACATTTACTTTCACCACCAGGCACATCCACAACTAAGCACCGTTTCCCCTTTGGCCCAGCTGTTTCATTCTTTCTGGAGCTATTAATGATTGCCCTCCACTCTTCCCCAGTAGCATATTGGATACCTTCTGACCTGAGGGGCTTATCTTCCGGTGTTGTATCTTTTTGCCTTTTCATACTGTTCATGGGGTTCTAACAGCAAGAATACTGGAGTGGTTTGCCATTCCCTCCTCCAGTGGACCACTTTTTGTGATAACTCTTCACTGTGACCCATCTATCTTGGGTGGCCCTGCACGGCACGGCTCATAGCATCATTCAGTTATGCAAGCCACTTTGCCACTACAAGGCTGTGATCCATGAAGGGGAGTCAATTATGCTTTGGGTTAAAAATTAAAAGTAGGACAGAGCAAGGAGTATTACAGTTTTTAGTAGTAGTTAGGAAATTTTCTCATGGAGAAATACTTGAAGGAGATGAGGGAGGGAACGATGTGGATAATGGGGTGAGAGTGGCCCAGACAGAGAGAACAGTCAGAGCAAAGGAACTAGAATCAGAACAAGAGTCTGAACTGTTCATTGAACCAAAAAGAAGTGAGTGTAGCAGAAACAGTGGGAGTGAGAGGGAAGTCGGAGAGATATCAGGCTCAGATTGTGAGAGCTTTGAGGGCTAACAAGAGGACTTTGGTCCTTATTCAGAGTGAGATGGGAACATTAGGGAGGTTTTAAACCCCCATAACAGGGTTGACTTAAATGTTTAGTAGATATAGTCTCCCAAAAGTCTGTGCGCAGTTTTAAGTTAATAACCTCAGAAGTAAATATACCACAAACTTAACAGAAGACATCATTCGAAAGTTTGATAAATTCAGTTTCTTTGAGGCATATGTAACTTTGTGAATTTTGAGTGACATATTTTTTCATTTCAATTTTGTGTGGTCAGTGCTTACCATCTTCAATCAGAGGAGCAAAATGGAAGAGTTCAGACTTAAAATGTAGTATTCAGAATTGGCAGAACTACATCCATGTCAGAGAAAGTTCATTTTCAGACCATTGGTAGGTATCTAGCATCGATGTTGGTGAAGCTGTTCAGCCTCAAAGCTGCAACAAGGTAACTTAGGATACCTGCTTGTTGGCTGAATGAGTGCAGGAACCAGGAGGTTGGTAGCTCAGGAAGCCATCACCCCAGCCAGCTATCTTCTCTGTGTACCTCTTTCTCCCCCTCTTGTATGACCCCCAGGAGCCTCCACTGTACCTGCATCTGGCCTGCCTCGGACAGGTAGTGACCCCGTGATACTAAAGACCCCAGTTCCCTTGGGGTCCGTTGCTGACAGTCTCAGGGCCTCTGATGGGCAGCTTCATGCCAAGGCCCCAACCAAGCCACCTCGAACACCCTCATTGCTACTGCCTGATGCCTCTGGACGCCCCCCGACGTACTGTGAGCTGGTGCCCCGAGTGCTCAGGGTCCAAGGACCACCCCCTGGCCACAGCTGCCCAGAGTCAGAGGTGCCCTGGTGGGAAGCCGAGGAGGAGAAAGAGGAGGACAGATGTTTTGCAAGACCACAGGCTGAGGTCTCTTTCTGTCTCCCTGACACCCCCTCCTGCCTGCTGGGCTCCCAGAATCGGCCTCTGGAACCCGAAGTCCTGCATACTCTCCGTGGCCTGTTCCTGGAACACCATCCTGGGAGCACAGCTCTCCACCTGCTATTGGTAGACTGCCAGGTGGGTCCCCCTACCAGGTTTCCCTCCCCAGGTAGGGCCTGAAGCCAGGGCATGACCAAACCCCACCTCACACCCATAGACTCACTCTGCTCCCTTAACGTCCCTACTCTTACCCCCACCCCCCATCACCAGGCCACAGGTGTCCTGGGAGTGACCAAGGCTCAGCGGGGCGCCATGGGGGTCGCCTCCGGTCTGGAGCTGCTCACACTTCCCCACGGGCATCGCTTGAGATTGGAATTGCTGGAGAGGTGAGACAGCCACCTGAAATCCCCAGGGTCTTCAAACCTCCTCCCATTCCCGGTTCCCCAGGAAGGAGGGGAATGGGTAATGCCGCTGACTGTCCCTCCTCACCCCCACATCGCAAACCTCCCCACTGCCCCCAGACCCTTGCCCTCCGCCTCTACAGGCTCGAGACGCTGGCGTTGGCGGGGGCGCTGGCAGTGCTGGGCTGCGCAGGGCCGCTGGAAGAACGCGCGGCCGCCCTGAGGGGCCTGGTGGAGCTGGCCGTGGCGCTGCGGCCAGGGGCGGTGGGGGACCTGCCCGGACTGGCCGCGGTGATGGGCGCCTTGCTCATGCCCCAGGTGCGTGGGAAGCAAGGGAGGAGGCCGGAGTGCAAGAGATGGGGAAGAGTGGAAGGAAGGAGGGCTCACGTCTCTTCCTCCAGGTGTCGCGTTTGGAACGCACGTGGCGCCACCTGCGAAGGAGCCACACGGAGGCTGCGCTGGCCTTTGAGCAGGAGCTGAAGCCGCTGATGCGATCGCTGAATGAGGGCGCCGGTGAGTGGTGGCTTTCGAGGAGTGATAACCCTAACCAGAATCTGGATTCAGCCCTAAGCCCCGCCCGCCCGTGTCTTAGTCCCCGCCCCTGGGTCTCTCCTAGGCCACGCCCCCTGCCTAGGCCCGGCCCCTGACTCACATCCAGCAATGCGCTAGGCTCTGGCCTCCCGGCCTCGCGCCGAACCCTTGTTTCTGTCTCGGGCTCCACCTTGGCGGTACGAGCCGCCAGCTCGTTAGGTCCTAGGCCCCGCCCTCCGCGCTCTTGCCCCCGCCCTCTACGCGAGACTCTGCCCTGGACCCAACCCCTGGGCGGGCCTGTTCTAGGCTCCGCCCCAGCTTTAGGCCACACCCTTGTCCTCCTCTGGTCTGGGCTCGAGCCTCAGTGTCTGACCCAAACCCCACCCTCTGCCCTGCCCTAGGATGCCCTGGCCCCAGTATATGTTGAGTCCTCTTCACCCTAGGACCCGCACCCCGTCCCTAGCCCAGCCCAGACCCTTCCCCCAACAGGACCCAGCGATCCCGGCGAGGTGGCGCTGCCACACGTGGCACCCGCGGCGCGCCTGCTGGAGGGTGAGGAACTCCCGGGGCCCTTGGACGAGAGCTGCGAGCGGCTGCTGCGCACCCTGCACCGGGCGCGTCAGACGGCCCGGGACGCGCCCAGATTCCGCGAGGCGGTGGCGCGGCGCCTGCGAGGTGAGCTCCTCCCCTTCGAGGGGTTGCCAGAGGATCCCCACTTTCGAAACAACCTGCATGCTCCAGCGCGGTAACCCCCAAATCCACCGGGCCAGAGACTAGACTCCTGTCACACCTCCCAGAGTCCCCCCCCAAACAGGGCGGGCCCCGGTCCCAGGAGTGTTCTCACCTCCACACACGCTACCGCCACCTGCAGCGTTGATGGGCACAGCACCCTCTGCCCCTCGGAGCCAAGCCCACAGGACTCCACCCCCACTCTCCCACCTGGGAAGGCCCTACCCCCAGAGGGTCTCAATTCCCCACAGGAATGCGAAGCTCCCTCCAAAATGACTCAGACCATCACTCTAGCAGAATAGCGCCCCCACTGTACTCAGAACCACACTTCTGTCCTGGGGCAGCCCTGCCTCCGAATCCCGCACTTGGATGGTTTCTTAAGACCCTTCTTCTTCCAACATGGCCTAACCTCCTCCTCCCAAGTTTGTTAGGCAGGTTGGCCCCAAATTCCACCCTCAAGGCAGCTCCATGTCCAGGTTCAAGCCCTAAAGTAAGGGGCGCTCTGATGTGGCCCCTGAAACGGACTGGCCCCCATGCACCCTGGCAGAGCCCGCATCGACCAAGCCCTTCGACCACCGCCCCCCCACCCCCCTCAAACCCCCCCCCCCCCCCCCCGACTCCTGCAGACCCCTCCCCAGCTAACCCTGCCCGGTTGTTCAGATAATCTGGGGCAGAGTCCCTCCTGGGTCAAAGTCCAGAGGGAACCAGGCAGGTGTGGGAGGAGCAAAGCAAGTGCCTGGGCCCTACCCCCAGCTCACCTGGCCTCGCCCCCAGGATTCCGGCCCAACCCGGAGCTGACAGAGGCCCTGACCACTGGCTTCTTGAGGAGGTTGCTCTGGGGGAGCCGAGGGGCTGGGGCGCCATGGGCCACACGACTCGAAAAGTTCCATCGCGTCCTCAGCGTCCTCTCACAGCGCCTGGAGCCTGACCCTTGAAAGCACAAGCCCCCTTCTCACGCTGGATACCCAAGCATCTGGGGACCCCTGATGGAGACCAAGGAAGCCGTCCAAGTTTCTTCACCCAGCCAGATGCAGTGGGGACCTGCACCCTGCTGCACAGAAGGAGCGGACTGGTTTGCAAGAACCCACCTTGCACCCTAAAAAGGCATGTGGATCCTGGGAGTGGACAGCTCCTGCCTTACACTAGAAGACCCAGATGTCTGGAGGCTCTGCACACCCCACCCCACCCCTCAAGTGGTGAATGTATGTCTCTTAATGTTAAAGATAACTTGAAGATCTGTCTGTAAGAGGCCAGAGTTCAAGTGTTTTAAAAGCTGTGTGACTTTTATCAGATCACTTGACCTCTCTGTGCCCAGTTTCAATATAAAAGTGAGACTGTACTTTCTAAGGGTTATCATGGGAATGAAAACTCAACGTTTGAATGAGCTCCTGGGTGGAGAAGGCCTGGCACACAGTAGGTGCTCAGCAGATCTGAGCTGCAGGGAACACCAAAGGGGTGACATCCAGCACTCTCCTCCCTACCGGAGTCACAAACACTCGACTCCCAGCAAGGGGCAGAGCTTGTCCAAGGTGTACCCAGGTTCATTGCCACTTCCTCATTCCCCCCCCACGTGGCCCTTAAGGAGGGTGATGTTTGAATATTCAGCCCCAGTATCCAAACCTAATAAGCCACAGACTCCAAGAGTTTTTCATCATTTTTTATATAAAACAAAATGACCCTAGCCGAGCGGCAGGAAGAAAAAAGATTTGAAACATGAGTATGTACATCAATGGTAGAAGGCACAGCGGGTCCATCTGGGGAGAGGAGTTAGGGGGTGGGGGGCAGCAGGTTACACAGGTCTCAGCCAAAGCCACGGGGGCAGAAATAAAGTGCGTAGGTCCTGGGGCCCCCCGTGGCCCAGAAGCAGCAGCCAACAGCCCCCCTATTCCCGCTTCCAGCAGGGTTCAGTTGAGCATGACGCGGAGGTAAGAGGTGGGCACGTAGCCCTCACCCCCCTGTTTCCGCCTGACCCGGGTCCACCCGTCGCCTTTGTCTTCTTCCATGAGACTGAGGTCCTCGCCCTCAGCCATGGAGATGGTGCCCTCGCTGGACCCTGTCACAGAATGGCAGTGGGCTCAGGTCTGCTGGAGGCGGATCTCAACAGAGCCCAGCCCCAAATGCCACCCTCCCCTGCCCCTACCCCCCACCAAAGTCACCAATGTACCACCCAGGCTGTCCATACCTTCAAAGTGGTAGATGGCCACACAGTGACCAATGGGGGAGGCAGGCTCCTCCTCAAATTCCTCATCAAACTCCGTGTAGATGGGGGCGTCCTGACCCTCCTCAGAGGGGGGCTCTTCAGAGCTGGTTGGAAAAGGCAAAGCAGTGAGAATAGGCACCCCTTACCAGGGTCCCGGGTCTGGGGACAGACCCAACCTGGCCTCCCTGCTCACCTCTCCTTGTTCTCTTGCGATCCACTGTTGCTGTTGCTGCTGCTGTCTGGCGGCGCGCTGGCTGGGGGGTCTGGAGGCCGGGTGTGCCGGCCCAGGGTGTCTCCCCGGTTGCTTAGGACCCGGCTCTCAGCTTCTGCCAGCCAAGCCTGAAAGGAGGGGACCGCACACTCAGCTCCAGGGCCAGGCTCTGGGGTCAGCCCACTCTGGGCCTGGAGGTTTCCTGAGATCACCCATGTACACCAGAGGCAGTGATGAGAAACAGCTGGAGCCCCCACCACCTACAACTCCCTGTCCCTCATTCTCCCCCTCCCCACCAGGCAGTGACTCAGCCAGGCCTGCCGGCCCCGCCTCTCCCCAGGGTCTGCCCTGACCTCATACTTCTGTACTTCCAGTTTCAGCCGTTCGATGTTGTTCAGGGTTTCCGTGATCCGGGGTTCCAAGCTGGCTGGGTCTCCCATCTGGGGTGTCTTTTCATACACATCCTTCATTTTCTTCAGGGCCTCCCTAGGGTGAGACAGATGGAGGAGAAAGAAATCCATGTGATTTAACAAACAAAAAAAGATGGGCTTTGCTTCAGGGAGCTCAGCCAGTGCTTCATAGCCTGGATTCAAATCCCAGAGCGGGCATTTCCTAGTTGTTCCAAAACTGTGTCTCAGTAGGCTTGTCTGTGAAAGGAGAATAATGGTATCTATATGTGTTGTGAAGATGAGAGCAGTGCCTTTACTGGAGTATAACTATGCTGGAGTATAGTTGCTGTACAATGTTGCGTTAGCAAAGTGAATCAGCTCACATGTACACATATATCCCCTCTTTTTTTGGATTTCTTTCCCATTTAGTCCACCACAGTGCATTGAGTAGAGGTCCCTGTGCTATACAGTAGGTTCTCATTAGTTATCTATTTTATACGTAGTAGTGTATATAGGGGGCTTCCCAGGTGGCGCTAGTGGTAAAGAACCACTCATGCAAGAGATGCAGGACATGCGGGTTTGATCTCTGGGTCAGAAGATCCCCCGCAGAAGGAAATGGCAACCCACTCCAGTATTCTTGCCTGGAAAATTCCATGGACAGAGGAGCCTGGAGGGCTACAGTTCATTGGGGTCGCAAAGAGTCTGACATAACTGAGCAATTAACACTTTCAGATTTTCATACTGAGTGCACACAGCATACCAGAAACCCATTCTAGGCATGAGAAATACAGCACTAAACAGAACTATGTGGATCCTACCTCTCAGGTAGGATACACATTGTCTCCTATGTGTATCACAGTCTCTCAGGAAAACAGGAATTCTAATGATCCATGTAAGGAGTTAGAAGCTTTATAAATGCTAGGTATTATTATTATTATTATCATTAGTCTCCTGTCCCTGCTTCCTCCATGTCTATATATACAGATGGTAATTGTTACACGCATGGACCTCTGGACGATGACAAACCTGGGTTCAACTTCTTCCCAGTCCTAATACCTGATGCACATTACAGATGAGGAAACTGGAAAGAGCTAGAATAAAGGCCAGTCCATTTGGACTCCAGAGCATGCACCAGTAACCCCAACATCATAAAAATCTCAGGAATGGGGACTTCTCTGGTGGTCTAGTGGTTAAGAGTCTGCACTTCCCCTGCAGGGGGCGCAGGTTCCATCCCTGGTAGGGAACGAAGACCCAGGATGCTGCTTGAGGTGCAGCCAAAAATTAAAAAAAAAAACGAAACGAAACACTCAGGAACAATAATCAAATGGAACTTTACACCAATAAAAGCCATTTTGTACAAGGAGTTCTGTGCAAAACAGCAAAATATCATTTGGCTGCCTATCTGCAAGTGGCAAACGTCATTCTTATTATGTAAGAGGACTGGGAAGAGAATCTTGCTGCTTGGAAAGTGTGAGTAAAGATTTTCTTTCTTTTTTTTTTAATCTGGCAGGTTTTTTTATTGTTAATATTCTAAGTGTTTTGAGTTATTCCATGAAAAAACCATATGCTTATTTTTTCTTTTAGCCAATGAATGGAGTGAATAAGACTCATAGATGTTTTTGATATTGAACCATCTTTGCATGGCTGGGCTAACCCCACTGATCATGATTTTGTTTGTTTGTTTTTTATTATTATTCTTTATTGTGGTATATACATAATATAAAATTTCCCATTTGTGCTATTTTTAAGTGTACAGATCCATGGCATTAAATTCATTCATGGAGTTGGGCAATCACCATCACCACATGATATAATACTGTTTTTAATACATTGCTGGACTTGGATTGGCTAGGATTTTGCAATCTAAGATCGTTAATTAAATAAATCCATAATTTGATTTTCTTGAATTCTTGCTAACTCAGTTTTGGAACTGAGATTCCACCAGCCTCCTAAATGAACTGGCAGCTTTCACTCTTTTTTTTTTCCCAGTCTTTTTGGCAGCATGTGGGATCTTCATTCTCTGACCAGGGATTGAACCTGTGCTCCCTGCATTGGCAGCATAGAGTCTTAACCACCGGACCTCCAGGGAAGTCCCTTTCACTTTTTTTCTGTTTCCTAGAATGACTTGTATAAGGTGGGAAGAAACTGTTTCTTCTACTTGCTGCGGCTGCTGCTAAGTCACTTCAGTCGTGTCCGACTCTGTGTGACCCCATAGACAGCAGCCCACCAGGCTCCCCCATCCCTGGGATTCTCCAGGCAAGAACACTGGAGTGGGTTGCCATTTCCTTCTCTAAGGCATGAAAGTGAAAGTGAAGTCCCTCAGTCCTGTCCGACTCTTATCGACCCCATGGACGGCAGCCTACCAGGCTCCTCCGTCCATGGGATTTTCCAGGCAAGAGTACTGGAGTGGGGTGCCATCGCCTTCTCCACTTCTACTTGCAGTTCACCTTATAAACCCATTGGGGCCTGGGGTTTGTTAGATCTTTGGGTACCATTTCAGTGTGAATCATTTATCCTTTCACCTTGTTCCTTACCTGCTCAGCCCCTCACCTTACCTCTGGTCCATCTCCTTCTGTAGTTCACGGTTCCGTTCTTCCAGCTGCTGCTGCAGTCGCTTTCTCTGCTGCTCCGGGGGCAAGTGGCTGAAATCCTCAGTCACCACTGTCTGCGAGGTGGAAGAGGATTGAGCTCCGGAACACAGAGTTTGAGCTCCCAGGTCTAAGATAGGCCTAAGACACACCGAGTCCACCTTCCTCCCTGCCCAAGGTTCTTGGGGGGCAAGGCCATGCACAGAGCGAAGCAGGTCCAGGTGGGGCCTTGGAAGGAGGGGGCCCAGCCTGCGGCAGGAAGCGAGCCCAGGGTCCCGCCACCCGGCCGCTGGGCGGGCTGGGGCCGCCCCCTCCTCCTCCCCCAGAGGCCTCACTTACCCCACGGCTGCCTCGAAGGCTGCGGAAGGATGCTAGCCGCGGTTTGACCGACTTACTGATCTCGCTCAGTATGGCCAAGGGGTCGAGGCCGGAGCGGGGGGACGGGGGTCCATTAGGTAATGCCGAGGGCAGGGGGCCCCCCAGGGGGGAGAGAGGTGGGGGACACGGCTACCGGCAGGGGCCAGGGAGGGCATGGGTCAGAAGGGTCGGGAGGATGTAGAGAACAAAGACGGATGGACGGATGGATGGACGGCGGATGGACGCAATAAAGAAAAAAGAAAAAAAAACCAAATGGAGAAAAGAAAAAAAAAAAAGTAAGAAAACCACAACTCAAGATACACAGTCACACACACAGAAAATGCATGCAAAGAGCAACACAAAAATCTGGGAGGTGACGGGAGGGCATTAGATTGTGAGCCAGAAGGCCAGACCCCTCCCCCTCTACCCCCCAACACTTCCCACCTCCCTTGCATCCTATGTCCAGTTTCTAGAATGGAGCCTGGGGGCACAGGGAGGCCCAAGTTTCTCTGCCCCACACCCAACCCCAGCTTTCTGGGCTCACAGTCTAGAAGGTGGAAGGAGAGGCATGCAGAAATCAAGGTCTCAGACAAAAATGGGGCCATAGATGTCAAGGGCAAGCTAAGAGAAGGGTAAAAGGCATGAAATACCAAAAGGGCTACAGCTGGGGTTTAAGCTAGGGGATTCAAAGCATATGTCGACAGGGATCGAAAGTATGAAACAGAAGTCAAAGGTATAAATTGGGCAGAGGAGGGGGTTGTCAAAGGTAGAAACCAGGGGCGTCCAGGTATGTGCCTGACATTGAAAGCCAAAAATCCCAAGAAAAACCAGCCTGAGGTTAGGGGGCCCAAAGACTCATCAGAGGGTTGAAGAGACTCAAGGGGAGTCCCTAGGGCTGGTGTCCCAAGCCCTCACCCAGCCCTGAACCCCAAAGCAGGTCTCTTCTCTCAGCCTCCTGAGAAGGAGCAGACAGACGCCACAGGCCCTCCCCTGTCAATCCGCCCCCACCCCACCCCCCCACAGCCTCGGGGGACTCCCAGACCAATGGCCCAGCCGCCTTCCTTCCCTCCAGCCCGGGCTAGCAGCCAAGAGGAAAATTCCTGCCCGGGACTCAGCGTTCCGGCGGCTGGGGCTGACTCAGTGTGGGCCCCTGCTGTCCCCACTCACACCCAGCCCTCCACACTGAGGGCCCCGGCCCCCACCTTGTTCTTCTTGCCGAATGGCCAGCGCTTAGCCCGGCTGCGGCTCGTGCCTCGGAGCTCTGGCCGTCCATCGGAGGGGGTACCCAGGCTGCTGTCCGAGGGCACACGGTTCATGGGCTGGCTAAAGTCTTCGAATTCCACATCACCCGGACGGGCAAAGCCTGACTTGTGCAGCTCAATTAGGACCTGGGAATCCTGGGGATGGTGAGGGGCAATCAGGGGCAAGACTGGGGGTCCAGCCTTCGGACTCCTACTTCTGCATACCACCCCCAACCACTGCTTGTCCCCCGTGGTCCACTGCCAGGACCGGGTACCCACATTCTTGGCATTCACAGCATCTGCCGCCACCTTCATGCCCTCCAAACACTTGGCGATGATGGGTACCACCTCCAGCTCAGTCTCTGACAGGAGCCCGTAACCAGCCCCCAGGTGGGTGGCCCGCCGCTCATCCATGTCCTGCAGCTTCTATAGAGACAGGGGGCACGGTTCTCAGGGGCATTGGTCGAGGGGCTGGTGGCAGAGTGATTCCCTCCTGAGCATAATGGAGCCCCACACTGACCACAGCCCCAAGCCCAGTTTAGCAGGGAAAACACAGAATTGAACACAGAGACTTCAAGCTCAGTGTGGTCAGGGGAGAAATTTCAGAGGCCAGGAAGATGTCAGAGAGGAATTTGAGGCCCTCCTTTTGCCTAGGGAGTCAGGAAAGGCTCCTCAAAGGAGGTGAAAATGTAGCCAGGAAGGGACTTCCCCAGTGGTCCAGTGGCTAAGGCACTGCATTCCCAATGCAAGGGGTCCAGGTTCAATCCCTGGTCAGGGAACTAGATCCCACATGCTGCAACTAAGACAAGGTGCAGCCTAATTAATTAATTTAAAAAATATACTAAGAAAAAAACACAGCCAGGAATTTCAAGAAAAAAGCAGACCCAACACAGATACTCCCAGTCTCAGTGTTGGGATAGAGAGTAGAGTACAGAGCTGAAACAGGAGAAGGGAAATTTGAGATCTTCCAGAGGGTTTGTTAGAATTGGGGCTTGGAAGAATGTAGGAATTACAAAAGGAAAGAACGACATCCCTGGCAGAAAGAACAGCTTGAATAAAATCGGAGAACACTTGACTATTTGGTTCTAACTCCTTTACAATTTAGAGATTAGGGCATTACAGCTGGGGTTTTGACAAGTGTATAGGAGTTGGTTACCTCTGGGGTTCTCTAGGGAAGGTGGGACTGGGGGTTTGTAGCACTCACATCAAATATCTGGGGCATCTGGGAAAAATAGAAGTGAGACTGGTCACGGTTGAAGCGCTGTAGTTGGGCTGCATACTCATTTTTGCTTTCTTCTGCCATATGACTCCGAAGGTGGGCTTGTTGTTTGGCCTGAGGAATATCGAGGTGGGGGGAAGGTCATAGCCCAGTTCTGGCCTTGCCTAACCCTGACCCCCAAGCCTGTCTCAGACCCCACAGGCACCTTCTCCACATCAGCCTTGGTGGCGTTGATATCCTGGTCAAGCCTCTCAGCGGTCTGGGCTGCCTTCTCAGCCTCCCTGCAGTCCCGTTCAAATTTACGTTTACTCTGTGTTGGAGACAGAACCGGAATGAAGGAGCTGCCCGCCATGGTTTCAGGGACTGGGGGAAGTCACCAGCAACCGGGAGTCAGGGTGGGGACAACAGGCAGGTTGGAAACCCACAGGAGAGGAGGGGTCCCGGCCAGACGAAGTGAATAGACAACCTTCACCCAGCTGCTCGGGGCCAGAGCCTCGCTTCTCCACACCCACAGACTCACATTCTCCAGCTGCTTGAAGCCACTTTCCAGCTGCTGCTGGGCCCGACGACCTTCTTGGAAGTGCTATGGGAAGAGGGGGCGATAAGGCTCACCCTGATGTCAGGGGACCCTCGGGAAGCCCCAGAGAAGGGATCACCCACCATCTTTCTCTCCTGTTTCATCTCCTGCGAGTACTTGGCCAGCTCCAGACATACACGCACGCTGAGGTTCTCAGCCACCAGCTCCCGCTGGCCGGCAAAATCATTCACCTCCTGCAGAATCTGCACGAAGGACTGTTGCTGGCTGAACCTGGGGTGGGATGGAGGCGGGATGGGGGCTGGGGGTCAGGACCCCTGGGAACCACAAGCCCGCAGACCCACCTCCATATGAGAAAGCGTGAGCCCCAAGACATTCACCCCAGAAGCAACAATAAATTCTGGCCCACACCCCCAGCCCTCGAGGGGGACACAGAAACTCAGAATTCTCAGAATTTGGGGAGGTCTTAGAAAGGGGATACGATGCTTATACCATCTTTTTGCATCACTCTCGTGGTGTCAGTAGCAGCATCGTATAATCAAATACTATAAATGCTTTTGCAAGAAGCATTAGTATTCACATAAGTGAGATAAAATCCAAGAAGACCCTAATGAACTTAATTAACTTCATGTCAGTTCAGGTCTTGAGATTGCCTCCAAACAAGTGACCAGAAAACCTTTTGCTTTCTAGAGCTTTGGGGGTTTCCGGAACTGGAATAAAGTGAAATAAGCCAGGCATTGTTTTAACACACTATCTTAACCTTCATATGAGCCCCTACAAGGACATCGTCATCCCCAATTCACAGGAGAGGAAAACCAAGGCTCACAACATGAGTCACTTGCCCAGAGTCACTCATTTAATAACTGTGGGAGCCTCTCCCATTTAATAGGCGAGGGAAACGGAGGCTGAGAACTGAAGTCAAGTGGCCAAAGCAGTTCAGCTGGAAAGTAGTGGATTTAGAATTCCAAGCCAGGTAATTCGGTTCCTGCATCCAAGCTCACGCCTCTGGTGGAACTGGGGTGAGAAGTGAGGGATCTGTTTGCGGGGAGCCCAGCTTGAGAGAGAGAGCCCAGCTTGAGAGAGAGAGGAAGTGGGTCCCATACCCCTGGCCCTCCCAAATCTAGCCCTGTATCCATCCGGTGTTCGTTCTTACTTGGATTCAGGGTCATCTTTGGCAGGTCTTTTGGGCATGTATTTTTTCACCAGGCTCCTACGGAGAGAGGTAGGAAGGCTGAGCCCCCAGTCCTCCAACCGCTCCCCCTAACCCCAGGGCGCGGCCACCTTAGGGTCTCACCGCAGTTGCTTTGCATAAGCCTGCTCCACCTCCGTCCGCTCTTTCACGAACTTCACGTATCTGTCCAACAGGTCCAGACCCCACTGCGTGTGCCGCTCGAGCACCTCAAACTGATCCTAGCAGGGGGATTGGGAGGACCAAGGTCAGGACCCGGGGACCCCACAGCCGCCGACCCAGCGGCAAGGGAGCCTCCTGGCTCCGAGCTCCAAGAAGGAGTGGCTTCCCGGCCCCGCCCCGGAGCGGTGCGGGGGGAGGCAGGAAACCGGCGGGAACCCCCTCCCCTTCCCGGGAAGGGCCAGAGAACTGGGGCGGGGCCCCAGCCGGACTACAGGGTCCCCTCTCCCGGCGTCCAAGAGGGGTGTGGAATGGGGCAAGGCCACTCCCCCTGCCCCGGGTCCCCTAATCCCCCCCAGATTCCGGAAAATCCGGCCGGCCTGGCGTGAGTCAGGGCCAGAGGGGCAGGGTTCCCTGCAGCTTGGGGGGGCCCTAGAATGGTGGGAGCGCGGGCATCAGGTTCCCCCGGTCGCCACGCTTCCCAGGGTCCCCCCAGGGGCGACTCAGTTTTCCTCACTGACTCCACTTTACCTCCAAAAGAAATCCCAGAGTTGGTGTTGGGGGGACGATCTAGTTAACCCAGGGCACCCAGGAACCCAGGAGTGCCACCGCCCCCAGAAAGAGGAGGGGTCAGAGGTTCCGGCTAGGAAAGGGGGAAAAAATTCTGGGGCTTCCAGGGCATAGGTTCGAGGCGATTGGTGGCGGCCCCTCCCAGTGCCTAAGGAGGGCTGGGGGAGGGGGCTGAGGCCGAGGCTCGCAGCCCCCTCCCCCCTACAGCGTCCCAATCCCTAATTGTAGATTAGAGGCGACGTGAAGGCGGTTTGGACTTCCAGGTCCCACGTGGGGTTGGAAGTGGCCAGCGGGCCCCCTCCCCCGCCCCAGCCGGACAGGCGGACGGCGGGCAGGGACCCAGGGGCCGTAAGATAAGCCGCCGGCCCAGTCAGGGCGCTCAAAATAGGTGACCTCTCCCGGCTGCTCAGGCCTGGTCCCAGGACTTCTTCTGCCCTCCTCACTATGAACCCCGTACCTCAGTTTCCCAGCGCGGCAACTGAAAGGTCGCCCTCCGCTCCGGGGCGTCCTGAACCGCCCTGGGAAACTCCGCGGAGAGAGGGGATTCCAGGGGTCGGTGGAAGGAAACGCGCAGAGATCCCGCTGGGGTACTGCAGGGGCAAATCGTGGGTCTGGACCCCAGGAAGGGAGGAACTTGGAGTCAAGCGGAACAGACTCACCCACAGTTCGGTGCCCCAATCCATGCTGCTCCTGCCGCGGCCGACGCCTCCACCGCACCCGGTCCCTGACGCCCGCCGCCGCCGGGAGACTCAGCCCAGGGCGAGGAGCCCGACCCCGCCCCGCTAAAGGCCCCGCCCACTCCAAGCTCTGCCACGCCCCGTACACTCTGCCACGCCCCCGCACTCTTGGAGCCCTGGCACGGCCCCCTGAAAGCAAGAACCCCCTCCAAGGAGGCGGGCCCCAACGGACGCCCCGCCCCTTGTTAAAGGAATGCGCGCCACCCGACGCCACTGGATAGACCCCTTAAAGGACCCCCATCCATTTTCCAAATCCCCTGGGACCCTTTTGTCCACCCCATCCCTGACCCCGCCCTGGACGGTTTTTCTTTTCCTCTTTCTTTTCAATCATTCATTAAAGGGCCAAGACACTAAAGCCCCAACCCAGGAGGTTTTCACCCCACTCCATCGCAGGGAGAACTGAGGTCACCCCGCTCTTGCGGGCCGGCCTGGCTCCAGACGTCTACGTTCGTCCCACTAATGGTCTGGTCCCTCCGGCCACAGGGCGGATGGGAAGACTTCGATCCTGTCCAGGACGCGCCTCCGCCAAGGCCGGGTCCATTAGTGCCCCTACCGCATCCTGCCTCCCTCCCTAAAGTCTACGCCGGGAAACTGAGGACGGGCTGTCCTTGGGGCGTCAGGCCCAGGCCTTTACTCGGCTCCCGTACAGTTCGAGCTTGCACCTGCCCATTTCCCAGTCTCATCCATTAAGGCCCAATCAGGTTTAATAGTTTGCATAGACCCTAGTATTCCTACTCCACCACTCCCCTGCTCCTCGAACCCTTGGGCTTGGAAGTCTGTCACCTCTCTCATAAAAGTCAGTTCACACACTGTTAATCCCTTTGAGGCACTGGGATGAAAGGGGCGAGATCCAAGGAGCAACCTCCCCCAACTCCCATCCTCTCCTGCCTTTGGTAGTTTCTCTTTGGTTACAGAGGTGACAGTCGCCCTGCTGGGGCTGAGGGCTTTGGACCCCCTGGGACAAGTCAGGCTCTGAGCCCCGTCTTCCAGGACACACGAAATACAACACGGCTAGGATAGATAGCTCCAGTAACCCACACTGGGACAGACGGCTCTGCGGGGACCTGGCCCCACCTGCTGGTGGCTTCCGAGTTAGAAAACTTCAAATTGCAAAATAGACGGGCTCCAGAGATTAGATGGAGAAGGAAACGGCAACCCACTCCAGTACTCTTGCCTGGGAAATCCCATGGACAGGGGAGCCTGGCAGGCTACAGTCCATAGGGTCACAAAGAGTCGGACACGACTGAGTTATTGAGCATGCATACCAGAGGTTAGAGGGTCAGATGGAGTCAGAAACTCAGCCTGGGGTCTGGAACTCAGCGGCTCAGCCTGGGAGTTAGGGTCTCAACTGAAATTGGGGTTCATCCCAGGTGGGCACCACAATTGGGATGGGACCTGACTAGGATCGGAGGTTTAGGAGAGGGGTGAGCCACTAGTCGAAGGCCTGGGACTCAAACGAAGGTCCACAGGTCTGTCCTAATCTGAGGTCAGGGCTCAGTCTTTATCTGAGATCTGTCTAGGTGTAAATTCAGCCAGAGATTAAGGCTCAGTAGAGTTGACTCATTGGAAAAGACTCTGATGCTGGGAGGGATTGGGGGCAGGAGGAGAAGGGGACGACTGAGGATGAGATGGCTGGATGGCATCACCGACTCGATGGACGCAAGTTTGAGTAAACTCCGGGAGTTGGTGGTGGACAGGGAGGCCTGGCGTGCTGCGATTCATAGGGTTGCAAAGACTCGGACACGACTGAGCGACTGAACTGAACTGATAGGCTGAGAGTAGAAGGGGAAGGGAGAGCTGCGTTTCAGCTGAGGTCAGGACTCAGCTGCAGGTAGGCGCTCAGCCTGGTGTTGGGGTTCAGCCTGAATCAAGATTGTCCTGGATTCTGGGGATGGGACTCCATCCAGTGGCCTCACTCCAGGATATAAGTGTCCGCCTAAGCCTGGTAACTCAGTCTGGGATCACAGGTCATTCCAGGGTCATGATTTAGCTTGGGGCCAGGTTTTGGCCTTTCGGTGGATCTGCAAGATTAGGAAAACGAGACAGACTTTAGCAAATGCAAGTGTTTACCAAAAGCCTGAGCTTTGGCAGGGAGCCACATCCCCAGGGGAAAAAGGGGAAGTCTGTCCTTAGGGATATTGGGAGATGTAGTTTATTGTATGCCCCCATTGAGTTGTTTGCTGCCCCACCCCCTCCAACCTTGCGTTGTGGGTAATGTAGTTCTGAACGGATCTGTCAGTTAAGAGTGGGTGGAGGAATTCCTCTTCAGGGAAGGATATCAGATCCATCACAATTGGTTAGATGAGCTTTCCATCAACCTACATCCGGGACAATCTTTCTAGTGATTGGTGGGTGTGAAGGCGGGGTTAAGCAATATTAGCATTCCCATTCGGGACTGGTGCTGTCCATTTGGTGTTTTACAGGGGCGGGCGCGAGAGGAGGCAATCGGTGATTGGCTGGGAGGGCTCAAAAAGCAGAAGGGTCGGCCCCCACCGTGCGGCGATTGGTTCACCGGTAGGCGGGCCTGGGGGCGTCAGAGGGGGTGTCAAGGGAGGCGGTGGCTCCAGAGATGGCAGTGAGCGAGAGGAGGGGGCTCGGCCGTGGGAGCCCCGCGGAATGGGGACCGTGGCTACTTCTGCTGCTGCTGTTAGGCGGTTCCTCTGGACGCATTCACCGGCTGACGCTGACGGTGAGTCCCGCCGCGTGGCGGTCTGGGGTGCGGGGCGCAGCTTTGGCCCGGAAAAGCCCCTAGCTTGGAGTGGTCTCGTCCTATCTCCCCCGCTCCTTATGCGGGATGGAGAGGTCCAGCGCCCCCTGCTTCAGGCCAGGAGTGGTCTCGCCAGAGGAGCCCTCTCAGTGGTTCTTTTGAAGATGCCTGGCCTGCTGCGCTGGGGTCGTCCCTTGCCCACAGCGGGTGGGGCTTCACCTCTGGGGACCCAGGACTCTGAGGCCTTTAAATTCTTGGGATCGCTTTGGGGCTGCTAGGGACCCTTGACGCCGCCCAGGGAAGTCCCTGGGGGTTCTAGAATGAGAGTACTAATTGGGATCTTGGGGACTCAGTTGGAACCTAAAAATTTTCCTAGAAGTGAGGACCAGGGTCCCCAAGATGCGTAATCCTGCTTTACGGGTGATGCCCACCTCGTAGGGAGAATTCCACGTATCCCAGACCTTTTCTTCCTGGACTCTCCGAATGGTGGCCAGAGGATCCCGAACCATTCTGTGCTTACCTGGAATTGGTCTGGGGTCATGGCCTACAGGGGTGGCCCTCTCTTTCTCTCCCGTCACCCTTTGAACCTGTCCTAAATACAGAGATACCGGGAGGGGGCCGAAGCCCTTGGCGGAATCTCGTGCCAGAGCCCTGGGGCTGGGCTGGTGGGAAGTCTGAACTGTCTCTGTTTCCTTGGTCTCCGGCAGGGGGAGAAGCGAGCAGATATCCAACTGAACAGCTTTGGTTTCTACACCAACGGCTCCCTGGAGGTGAATCTGAGCCTCCTGAGGCTAGGCCGCCAGGATACAGAAGAGAAGGCCCCGCTGGTGAGGGGCTTTGGGAAATTTGCTGGAGGAGGGAGAGGTGCACAAGTTTCTGAGCCCAGCCACCCCCCCCCCCACCCCCCAGTTCTGGATTCACATCGTAGCTCTGCCTCACCCTTGTGATCGTGGGCCAGTCCTTTGGTCTCTCCTGAGTTTTTATTTGCTTATCTGTAACTGAGGAATATTTGCTTATCTGTAACTGAGGAGAAGGCAATGGCAACCCACTCCAGTACTCTTGCCTGGAAAACCCCATGGACGGAGGAGCCTGGTAGGCTTCAGTCCATGGGGTCGCTGAGTCGGACACGACTGAGCGACTTCACTTTCTCTTTTCACTTTCATGCGTTAGAGAAGGAAATGGCAACCCACTCCAGTGTTCTTGCCTGGAGAATCCCAGGGACGGGGGGAGGCGGGGCTGGTAGGCTGCCATATATGGGGTCACACAGAGTCGGACACGACTGACATGACTTAGCAGCAACTGAGGAATACTTTCTCAGGCTATATAGGAAGCTGGTGAGAGGGGAGCCTACCAGTGAACGGGACAGCCCCAGTTCCTGCAGTCAAAATAAGAGGCTAGTGTTATTGAACCCCCGCTGGGTACCCATATACTGCAAATCAATTTCCATGAGTCTGTTCTGTCATAGCCACCTTTCAGGATCCCTGTGATAATATTACACCTGTAAACCAAATTTTACAGGTGTTTGTACAGACTCAGAGGTATGTGGCTTACTCAGAGTCCCAGAGCTTGGATGTAGATCCAAGTGTGTTGGATTCCAGAGCCCAAGGCAGGAAGCCGTAAACATTCTACTTATTTTTTACATCATCATTTTAAATTGGGGGTGGGGGGGAGAGGAACCAGCGAAGGTCTCCTGGAGGAAATGACATCCTAGTCGAGTGGTTAGGAGTTAAAGGAAGAGGATTGGGGTGCTGGGGGCAAGTAGGAAAAGTCAGTGAATGCAGGATCTCCCCCTTAGTAGGTATTAAGGAAGTTCGAGGTTATGTGTCTGTTGCCACTGATAGAGGTCCTTGCTGGCATCCCCCACCTCACAGTCTCTTTTCTTTCCACTTGCCAGGTGGGGTTCAGTCTGACCCGGGTGAGATCTGGCAGCATTCGCTCCTACTCAGTGAGTGGTAGGGATGAAAGTGGGGAGAGGACGGTGGAGGGGCAGAGGCAGAGGAAGGGGAGGGTTGTCTGTTGGCCTCTGAAACTCAGAGGCCCCTGTCCTCTCCCAGAGAGGAAGGGAGAAACTCACCCTTGCCCCGGGGAAGGAGGAGAGGATGGGGAGGGAGGCAGGGTGGGCCTGGACCAGTGGGTGGGGGTAACCAAAGCTCCCTACTGCCCACCCTCCAGAATCGGGACTCCCATGAGTGTCCTCTCCGGAAAAACAGTAGCAGCCTCCTGGTTCTCTTCCTCATCAACACCAAGGATCTGGAGTGAGTATGGGGGCTACTCTAAAGATCCATCACTGGGGTGTCCCTCGTAATACCCATGTGAGCTGATCAGGTGGAATGAGAACCAGCCAGAAACAACCTTATGCCTTTGGAGAAAGCCACTCGCTTTTGTTGTTGTTGTTAAATTTTAGTTATTTATTTTTGGCTGCACTGGGTCTTTGTTGCTGCACATAGGCTTTCTCTACTGGTGGCGAGCAGAAGCTACTTTCTCTCTACTTAAGATGCTCTGGCTTCTGATTCCTATGGCATCTCTTATTGCGGAGCACGGGCTCTAGGGCATTCGGGCTTCAGTAGGTTCGGCAGGTGAGCTCTAGAACGCAGGCTCAGTGGTTGTGGCGCATGGGCTTAGATGTTCCATGGCATAGGGGATCCTCCCAGACCAGGGATTGAATCCATCTCCCCTGCATTTGGCAGGTGGATTCTTTACCACTGAGCCACCAGGGCAGCCCTCCCTGGTGGTACAGCGGATAAAAATCCACCTACCAATGAAGGAGAGGCAGATTCGATCTCTGGATCAGGAAGATCCCCTGGAGTAGGAAATGGCAACCTGCTCCAGTATTCTTGCCTGGAGAATCCCATGGACAGAGGAACCTGGAGGGCTACATTTCCATAGGGTCCCAAAGAGTTGGACAGAACTGAAGCGACTTAGCATGCACACATGACCAGGGAAGCCTGACAGCATTTTCTTACTAAATAAGGTGTATTTCAGTAGAATGAGTGACTTGGTATCATGGGAAGTGACAGATAATCCCTGGTGCTAGCAACACAGGGATGTGGCAGCCATCTCGATTGGATGGTGGCCAAATGCTGCCACTTGATGACCACTGTTAGAGCCCCCCGAGAGAGGAGACCCTGAGGACCTGAGTGGCCATTGAGTCCCTCAGCACAGCTGGTGTTCCTGACCTCGGGCTTCAGCCGCCCCACATCATCCCCAGGGTCCAGGTACGAAAGTATGGGGAGCAGAAAAAGCTATTCATCTCTGCTGGGCTCCTCCCGGAATCACCCTCCGAACCAGGGCTCCCGAAGTCAGAGCACATGGTCACCCCCAAGGTGGACCACGGTGAGTCGGGCTGGGAGGAGTGGGTGGGCAGGGGTGCTCCATACATCCCCCCATCGTTCTGCTGTCTGTCCATCTCTGATCTCACCTGTGTTTCACCAGCAGGGACCACTGCTGCACCTGACAAGGCCAAGTCAAAACCCACAGGGTTACAAGGGGACCGGCAGGTACGGGAAGCCAGGGCAGGAGGGAGGAAGGCCCCGCCCCCATAGGGGCAACTGATGCTCCATCTCTGTCCCCCGCAGGGTGTCAGTGGGAAGGACCAGGAGCTGGTGTTGGGCCTGGGCCACCTCAACAACTCCTATAATTTCAGTGTGAGTATCTGGGAGTGCCTGCAGCCCCTCCCCTCCACAAAGTGGAGACGCCCCCAAGTTGAGGTCCCCTCTCCCCTCTGTCCGCCCGCCTCTCAGTTCCATGTAGTGATTGGCTCTAGGGCCGAGGAAGGCCAGTACAACCTCAACTTCCACAACTGTGACAACTCGGTGCCAGGCCGGGAGCAGCCATTTGACATCACGGTGAGTGGAGGGGAGGGCAGTGGGACCATGGAGCCCTCACTGCGGGCCAGGTACCGTGTGTGCCTCAGGGAGACGGGAAATCTGAGGATCAGAAATGAGAGAACGGAACCTGGACACTCACACTCAGGGCCCAGCGTGTCTGGAGCTAGCCTGTAACCCCCTGTCCCCCACTGCTTCCTCCCCAGGTAATGATCCGGGAGAAGAACCCCGAGGGCTACCTGTCAGCGGCGGAAATCCCTCTTTTCAAGCTGTACATGGTCATGTCCGCATGCTTCCTGGGCGCCGGCATCTTCTGGGTGTCCATCCTCTGCAAGAACACGTAATGCCCTTGATCCTGGGGGTCCTCCACCTCCTGTCTCCCCACTTTCCCATCCCTGCCCCAAACTAATGCCCTCTCTCTTCTGTCCCTCATCTCTCCTCCCCCTCCAGGTACAACGTCTTCAAGATCCACTGGCTCATGGCAGCCCTGACTTTCACCAAGAGCGTCTCTCTCCTCTTCCACAGTGTGAGAGTCTGGGGCCAGGAACAGCGTGGGGTGGGCTGGAGTCTCTGGGGCCAGGAAAAAGCCCCTACAAGCCACTCCCCAAATCTCTGCAGACCCTGGGCTGGAGAGTTCCATATGTCCATCCGAGTGTCCATCCATTTTATCACTGTAGCCAGCTTTCCATCCAGCCCTTCTGTCCAGCTGTGATAGCCCACCTTTCAGTCTGACTATTTGTGGGTCCAGCTGTGACTATCAACCAGGCCGATTATCTAACTGTCCATCCGTCCGACTGTGACCTTCCCTCCATTGTCGCGGGTGTGACTGTCTCTTTCTCTGTCCACGCGCCATCCTGATTGGAACCGTCTGTTCCTGTCCCCTTCCTGGTCATCCATCCATCAGTGATTGTGCATGTTCCCAAACCACCATCCATCCACCCTCCCCATTCCCCTGTCCATCTGTCTGACTGTCAATCCATCCACCCACCTCCAGATCAACTACTACTTCATCAACAGCCAGGGCCACCCCATCGAAGGCCTCGCTGTCATGCACTACATCACGCATCTGTGAGTGCCCCTTTCTGCTGGGCAAGGTGGTGGGGAGGCAGACAGAGGAGGGCTGGGCCCCCAGGGTCTCACCACACCTCCTACCTCCCTCCGCCAGGCTGAAAGGTGCCCTCCTCTTCATCACCATTGCCTTGATCGGCTCCGGCTGGGCCTTCGTCAAGTATGTGCTGTCAGACAAGGAGAAGAAGATCTTTGGGATAGTGATCCCACTGCAGGTGCCTAGGGAGGTCCCAGGGGCGGGGCTGGTGGGCGTGGCTACACACGCCCAGTCCCCCGCCCACCTGCCCCGCCCCCTGCCCCGCAGGTCCTGGCCAACGTGGCCTACATTGTCATGGAGTCCCGCGAGGAGGGTGCCAGCGACTACGGTATCTGGAAGGAGATCCTCTTCCTGGTGGATCTCATCTGCTGTGGCACCATCCTGTTCCCCGTGGTCTGGTGAGGACCCCCACTAGGCCCCTCCCGCTGTGGGCACGGGCAGGGGCAGTACTGACTGCCCCCTGTGTCCCTCCCTCCGTCCCAGGTCCATCCGGCATCTCCAGGACGCGTCTGGCACTGATGGGAAGGGTGAGGCTGTGCCTGGGGCCCTTGGCTGGCTGCTGGCCCCTCTTGCTGACCCCTGGATGCTCCTCCCATCCCTCCTCTGACTGCCTCTCCTCCCACTTACCTTCCCTTGCACATCCCTCTCCACACTCTGCACCCAAATGTCCTCTCCTCCACCCCTGACCCCTTCGTCCTGCCCCCAGAGTCCTTCCCTTGACCCCCACTCTCTGTGCCCACCGTTCAGTGGCAGTGAACCTGGCCAAGCTGAAGCTGTTCCGGCATTACTATGTCATGGTAGGAACCCTCTGCTCACTCGGGAAGTTTGGGAGGCGGTGGTGGAGCGGGGGCGAGGGGGCAGACGACAGCCAGCTCATTAGCAAGCACACCACCCTAACGCCTCCATCTGCAGTCCCTTGGAGCCCGGCCCCGCTGGCCCCCACCCCAGGCATCCCCAGCGGTGCCGGTGGTCTCATCCCCCGTTGACCTCTCACCCCTACGCCCCTGCAGGTCATCTGCTACATTTACTTCACACGGATCATTGCCATCTTGCTGCGGGCGGTCGTGCCCTTCCAGTGGCAGTGGCTGTACCAGGTGAGCACTGAGGCCCCAGGAGGGGCGGAGGGTGAGCCAGACGATAGCGGTGGAGGCAGGGGGAGTGTGCCTGACACTCCCACTGCACCCTCTCGACCCCTGAGGGGATGAGACCACCGGGACCCCTGGGGATGCCTAGGGTGGGGGCCGGGGAATTATCGGTGGAGGGCAGGGGGGCCGGGCTTCAAGGGACTGCAGATGGAGGGGTTAGGGTGGGTGTACGTACTAAGGAACGGGCTGTCGTCCGTTCCCCCCACCCACCCCCCACCTCCGCCTCCCAAACTTCCCAGCTCTTGGTGGAGGGCTCCACTCTCGCCTTCTTCGTGCTCACGGGCTACAAGTTCCAACCCGCAAGGGATAACCCGTACCTGCAGCTACCCCAAGAGGATGAGGAGGGCATGCAGATAGAGCAAGTGTGAGCCCTAGGGCTGGTGTGGGTGGGGCTTTGGCAGCGAGGGGGCGGGGCCTGGGGCGGGGCCAGGAGGCTCTGGGGTGGGTGTGCTGGGACTGAGTGGGTGGGCCTAGGCAGTGGGGAGGAAGGTGGGGGGGGGCAGTCTCAGCACGGGTGGGTGGGATCTGGGCGAGGCCAGGAGGCTCGGGGTGGGCGTGGTGAGCTTCGAGGGTGAGACTTGGCTCCCCTCAACTCCTGGACCACCTCCTTACTCTCTGCCTGTAGAATGACCGATTCTGGGTTCCGGGAAGGCCTGTCCAAAGTCAACAAAACAGCCAGCGGGCGGGAGCTGTTGTGATCAGGTCTCCACCTCAAACAGTCCTTCGTCCTTCTTCCTCCTCGTCTCTTCAGACATTCCCTGCTCCGGCTTCTCCCAAAGACAGTGAGGGGAGGAGGGGGCCGGTGCTCACAGGGCACCCAGCATCCTGGGACCAGAGTTCCTAGAGCCCGTTCAGAAGACGACAGACAGCCTCCATCCCCCACAGATGTTGAGCACCATGGCCCCACCCGGGACCAACCCCCCACTTGCAGCTGTACAATAATGACCCATCTGTTTTGTTACGCTGGTCTCTTGCCTTTTGGGGGGTTGGAGAGCGCATGCAGAGGCTGTTTGGAATTTAGAGACCCCTGGTGGGGATAGGAGCGGGGGTTGAGGTTGCAGTACCCATTACTTAACACGTTCAATAAGTATCAATTGAGCCACCACTGCATGCCTGCCCCACACAGGACACAGCAGTGACCACAGTCCATCCCAAATCCCAACACTTAAGTGCCTGCTTCCAGCACAGGGTCCTGACCCAGCCTGGGGAGTCAGAGGTGAGCAGAGAGAGAAGAAAGGGATGCACAGGCCCAGATGAGGGGACCGCCTGTGCAAAGGCTGGAGGGGAGGAAAAAATGGTTGATTGGATGACCGCAAGTGGCTCAGTGTCATATCTTTTTGCCTTTTCATACTGTAAAACATTTCTCTCACAATGGAAACAGTGAGAGACTTTATATTTGGGGGCTCCAAAATCACTGCAGATGATGACTGCAGCCATGAAATTAAAAGAAGCTTGCTCCTTGGTAGAAAAGCTATGACCTAGAGAGCATATTAAAAAGCAGAGCCATTACTTTGCCCACAAAGGTCCATCTAGTCAAAGCTATGGTTTTTCCAGTAGTCATATATGGATGTGAGAGTTGGACTAGAAAGAAAGCTGAGCGCTGAATAATTGATGCTTTTGAACTGTGGTGTTGGAGGAGACTCTTGCAAGTCCCTTGGACTGCAAGGAGATCCAACCAGTCCATCCTAAAGGAAATCAGACCTGAATATTCATTGGAAGGACTGATGCTGAACCTGAAGCTCCAATACTTTGGCCACCTGATTCGAAGAACTGACTCATTGGAAAAAACCCTGATGCTGTGAAAGATTGAAGGCAGGAGAAAAGGGGTGAGATGGTTGGATGGCATCACTGACTGGATGGACATGAGTTTGAGAAAGCTCGGGGAGTTGATGATGGACAGGGGAGCCTAGCACGCTGCAGTCCATAGGGTTGCAAAGAGTCGGACACGACAGCTTCTGAACTGAACTGAAATGAGGTGGCTCAGGCTGAGTGCTGTGTGCCACATCTTAGCTAAAGCCTGGGGTCTTTAGAAAAGCTTATGAAGCACAGAAAGACTGTTTAACTTGCCCAAGGTAACACAGCAAAATGTTGGAAGGCTCAAGACTCAAAACATCAGCAGTCTGGTTCCAGAGCTGCCCTTTACCATGGTATGCACTGCCCGCTCTGCACCCAGACTTGCCCCCAAGCCTCTTGATCTTGCCCGCATTTGCTGTGCAGCCTGTTAAGTAGCTTAACCTGTTTCCTTTCATGTAAAATGGGGACCCCAGAGAGCTGAGTATCACACATCATGATGGGAATCTGGCTCAGCACAGTGCCCTGCAACACAGCCTGACCATTTGTGAATTTCCCCCAACCTCCAGGAGTGCAGATTAGAGGTGCACCTGTGCACACATCTGTGCACACACCTGTGGGCAGGTGCCCGTGATGCATTTTGCTCTGCCCCACTTCGCCCTTCATCTAGAGCACTCAGAACCTCTTCTGGACCCTTGAGAAATATTCCTTGGTGGGGACTGCAGGCATGGATGGGCCAGGGGGAGGCAATCAGGCTGGGGTCAAGGCTATCTGCAAGCGGAAACAGGTCCAGCTAGGGAGGGCCCAGATGAATATATATAGCCCAGCCAGACAAAGAAGGAAGTGGGAAGGCATTGCAGGCTGAGGAAATTCTGCAGCAAGGCGATGCCCAGAACAGTTTGCAAGTTCCTCTACAGGTCTGGCAGGGGTCGGGGTGAGGGCAAGAGCAACTGGCAGAAGCCTAAAGGCAGGCAGACATTCTTGGACTTTATGCTGGGGCCCACGGGAGCCAAGAAGAGTTTAAAGCAATGAGGGACTTGGTTGTCCAGGGATGATGTTTTATTCTTCGTGTGTGTTAGGGCATATGGCTCTCCCAAGTTGTCCCCTCCCTAATCCCCACAGCCTGGGACTATGTCCCCTTACATGACAAGAGGCACTTTCCATGTGTGATTCAATTAAGCATGTTAGAATGAGGAATGATTCTGGATTGTTCAGATGGATGCATTGTCATTACAAGAGTCCTTTTAAGAGGGGGGCACTTCGCAGGTGGATCAGATGGTCAAGAATCTGCCTGCAATATAGGAGACCCAGGTACGATTCCTGGGTCAGGAAGAACCCCTGGAGAAGGGAATGGCAACCTGCTCCAGTATTCTTGCCTGGAGAGTCCCATGGACTGAGGAGCCTGGTGGGCTATAGTCCATGGGGTCGCAAAGAAATGGACACGATTCAGTGACTAAAACTAGGAGGGTCAGGATCAGAGAATGAGATGTGATGGTGAAAATGATGTGGGTTTTTTTGTTTGGTTGAGTTTTGGTTTGGTTTTTGGCTGTGTCAGGTCTTAGTTGCTGCACACAGAATCTTCAATTTTTGTTGCAGCATGTGGGATCTTTAGTTATGGCACTCAGTATCTTTTATTTGCTCCCTGTGGGATCTAGTTCCCCAACCAGAGATGGAACTCGGGCCCCCTGCATTCAGAGTGCAGAGTCTTAGCCAGTGGACTGAAGAGAAATCCCTAGAGTCATGCATTTTGAAGATGGAAGAAGCCATGAGCCAAGGAATGCAGGCAGCCCATAGAAGCCTGAATAGCCCTGATACAGATTCTCCTCTAGAACTTCCAGAAGAAACACAGCCCTCCTGACACCTCAATTTCAGACTTCAGCCCTCCAGAGCTGTAGGATAATAAACATATTGTTTCAAGCCACCAGAACTGTGATCATCAGAAACTCTGGAACCCACCTGCCTGCTTCAAATCTCAGCTTCTACCAGCTAGAGGCTCTTAACCAGGTGGCCAAAGCCCTGTTTCTTTATCTGTAAAATGGGGATAGTAATAGCACCTAACAGGCTTGCCCAGTGGCTCAGTGGTAAAGAATCCACCTGCCAATGTAGGAGACTTGAGTTCGATCCCTGGGTTGGGAAGATGCCCTGGAGAAGGAACTGGCAACCCACCCCAAAATTTTGCCTAAGAAATCCCACAGACAGAGGAGCTTGGTGAGCTCCAGCTCGTGGGGTCACAAAAGAGTCAGACACAACTGAGCAACGCAACAACAGTAGCACCTAAGGCATTCAGAATAAACAAGATGTGCAAAGTTAAGATGCATAAAGTCAATAAGATGCTGCCCCTGAGAGGTTCACAGTCATTAGCATGTATTCTGGTATTATGCATCATAATTTTGTAGAAGGAATGCAAAGGTGTGTTTTAGAAAAAAATCCCCAGGAACTTCCCTGGCGGTTCAGTGGTTAAGGCTCCACACTTGCAGTTTGAGGGGCGCAGGTTCAACCCCTGGTCAGAAAACTAAGATCCTACATGCTGCACCATGAGTCCAAAGTGGGGGAAAAAATCCCCAGTTGCTGTGGACTAGATGACCTGGAAGAGGTGAGTTTACAGCAAGGAAGCCAGGGACCACAGGGGTGGAAAGAAGGATGGGTGGGGAGAGACAACCGAGGGGTCCCAGGGAGGATTATAGGGGATGAGGGAGAGGGAGGAAGAGGGAACTCTGGCTTGGAGGCCTGGAGCGGCTGTCACTGAAATAAGGCAAGAGAAAGGAGAAGCAGATGTTAGTAAAAATAAAAATACAGTTCAAGTACATCCTGCATGCACCAAGTGCTGGGTGCCTGTCTGACCACTAGCTTGCCTGATGATAGGTGCTGTCACCTCAAAACTCAGAGGGAGGTTCCGTAGCTGCGATGTCTAATTTAAAGATGAGGAACAGAGGCTGGGAGAAGGCAGAGCTGGAGTCAAAACTTCTGGCTTGGAATTCACTGGTGGTCCAGTGGTTAGGACTCCACTGTCACTGCTGATGGCCTGGGTTCAAACTCTGGTTTGGGAACTAAGATTCTTCAAGCTGAGTGGCACCGTTCAAGAAAAAAAGAAAAAAGAAAACACCCCTGGCCCCTGTATCCCCCAAGGTGGAGGGTTCCTGGTGTCTCTGCTTGCATATGCATGAGTAGGTAGGGGAAAGGAGCCAGAGGGCAAATGGATGGGTTCCATCAGGCCAAGGTTAGCCCAAGTTAATGAGTAACAAGTAGGGGAGAAGGGGGAGCCTAGGCTGCTGGTGGTGGAGGTGGAGGTGGAGACAGGCTCTGGGTCCTGGAGAGAAATTTCCAGAAAGCAGTGTAGCACCCATCCTGGAATGGGTGGGGGTGAAGAGAGGAAGATGGATGTCCGCTGCTCCCAGATGTGGCCACGCCTGTGTGGGGAAAGGGTGGGGTTGGGGAGATAACAGTACTAAGGCAAATGCAGAGAACTAAAGGGGAGAGGGGCACCTGGGCTCCCGTCACTCAGAAATCACGCCCATTTCTGCCCCCCTCCCCATTCTATTTGCACCCTAGCTAGGGTTGCCAGACAAAATACAGGATGCCCAGTTAAATCTGTATTTCAGATAAGTAACAAATATTTTGGGTTTCTCTGGTGGCTCAGTGGTAAAGAATCCACCTGCTAATCCAAAACAACTCGGGTTCAATCCCTGATCCAGGAAGATCCCCTGGAGAAGGAAACGGCAACTCACTCCAGAATTCTTGCCAGGGAAATCCCACGGACAGAGGGCCCTGGTGGGCTACAATCCATGGTGTTGCAAAAGAGTTGGGCACAACTTAGGAACTAAACAACAACAAGCAAACATACTCTGTGTAAGAGTCTCCTAGGGGGCGTCCCTGATGGTCCAGTGGTTAGGGCTCTGGGCTTCCAGTGCAGGGGGTCCTGGGTTTGTTCCCTGGTCGGGAAACTAAGATCCTGCAAGATGTATGGCATGGCCAAAAAAAAAAAAAATCTCCTACATATTCCACTTAGAACCTGCCCAGGCAGCCTCGCTCCCCCTGGGTCCACACCCAGGAATGCCTCCTCTTTCTCCCCTGCTGGCTTATCTTTCCCATCATCCTCCTCCCAAACTTCTGGATGCAAATATCCATTCCCCTGAAAAAGGCCTGGAAGAATTCCTCTTGTTTCCTTCCCTCCCAGGAGACCTTGGTTCACTTTCACTTCCATCCCTCTGGTCACCTCCTGGATGTCATAGGTAGGACCCTTCTCAGACCTCCATCCCTGTGGGCATGAATCTTCCCTCCAAGCCCAGGACTTCAAGGCATCTGTGTGTACTCAGTCGCTCAGTGTCCGGCTCTTTGTTACCCCGCGGACTATAGCCCACCAGGCTCCCCTGTCCATGGGATTCTCCAGGCAAGAATACTGGAGTGGGTAGCCATGCCCTCCTCCAGGGGATCTTCCCAACCCAGGAATCGAACTCGTGTCTCTCACAGAATCTGGGTTCTCTTAATTGTCAAAACAGCAGGAACTGGGACTTCCCTGGCGTTCCAGTGGTTAAGACTCTGTGCTTCAAATGCGGGGGGGGGGGGGGGGGGGGGGGGAGCAGTTTCGATCCTTGGTTGGGGGAGCTAAGATCCCACCTGCCTGCTGCACAGTGAGGCCAAAATAAAAAAATAAAAAACAAAGCAGCAGGAACTGCCATTACTGCCTTTGTTCAGATGGACTAACTGAGGCTCTGAGGGAGGGGCAGGCAACCCCACAGGGGAGAGCGAGGTCAGCAGGAATTCCTTCTCAAATTCTTGATTCCTTGACAAATCACAGAGCCCTAAGGCTTAAGTCTATAACGGAATCAGGAAACGGGGTGAATATTTTGGCGGGTGGACAGGGGAGAAAGATAAAGTATTGGGGAGTGGAGGATCCTAGCAGGTGGCCACATCCCAGTTCCAGAAGTTGAACCCCAGTTCTGTAGAGTAAGCAAGTGTTTGCCTCCCCCCCCTCCTCCTCCTCTTCCAAAGAAAAGGTGTCGCAATCAGATAAGACAGAGCCCAGGTTTGTTGTTTCTCCACGCCTCCCCCTACTGGGGGGAGGGACACAGGAGGCCTGGCCAGGGAAAGAGCGTGGATTACAGGAAATCAGAGTGAGGTCCCTGTTAACCCCTTCAAGGAGGCTTTGGAAAACAGCCCTCTGGGCTTCTGAATCCTCCATCTCTTCAGGGCTCTAGATCCCCCATCCTCCCTACACCTGGTTTCACATTCCCCCTATCCCCCAGAGTCTCAATTTACAAGCAAATTAAACTGACGCTGAGGCGAAAATCCAGTTTGGACGACGTGCCCTTAAGTGGGGCGGTGGGCCAGGGGCAGGGGTTGGGGTACAGGCGGGGTGGGAATGAGGAAATTGGCAACTTTGTGCAAGACTGGTGAATATGCAAATCAATATAACTATGGAGGGGAATTTAGCGATATCTAGCAAGGTTACTGTTAACACACAGCCTTTGATCAGAATTATCTTTTCTCATTGTAGTAAGAACTCTTTGAAGTTGCTTGCTGTTATAACCCCTTTACAGGAGGAAACTGAGGCTCAAGTGGTTATCAGTAATTTCCCCAAGGTTTACCAGTTAATAATCATGAGAACTGGGCAATAACTGGGCAATAATGCAGATTACTGTCTGGAGGGACCATGGTTTTGTAACAATAGGAAGTCTGTCTGTCCATCAGCAGATGACTGGTTACTTTCACTGCAAGAACAAGGAAGCTCTCTGTGCTCTGATAATGAAACAATCCTACCGTATACTGTTTATGAAAAAGCAAGGTGTAACCCAGGGAGACCAGGAAGAAGAGTGTGTAGAGCTTTCTGATATTGTTTTTGTGTAGAGCTTTCTGATTTGTTTTTGAAATGTGTGAGTGTTCGTAAATGTATAATATACCTCTGGAGAGAAACATGAGACTTGGTTACATGGTCATGTCTGAGACCCTGATGGCTAGCAACAAGAGCAGGAGGAAGGTTACCTTTTAGATATTGAACCATATGACTATATTACCAATTCTTATGCAACAAGTTAAATACAATTTTTAATAATAATAATATCCCAAGAGGATGTTTTTAAATTTTTTTTAATTGGAGGATAATTGCTTTATAATGTTGTGTTGGTTTCTGCCACACATAAACATGAATCAGCCATAGGTATACACATGTCCCATCCCTCTTGAACCTCCTTCCCCTAAGAAGGCATTGATGTAATACAAAAGCTAGCCATGGGACTTTCCTCAATTATGACTTTTTAGCCACTCAGGCCTCTTGACGAGATTAGGTGAAGGGAATTCCAGGCTCTCCTTGCCCTAGAAAACATTGTCCTTGGATAGTGAACTCCTACACATACTTCAAAGCCCAGTTGAAATGTCCCCTCCTCCAAGAAACCTTCCCTGACTCTCCAAGAAGCTGAGTCCCTCTCCACTGGAGAAAACACTCTGTGGGGCTAGGAGCATTGATGCTGGACTCTGTCCCCGGCCCCCAGCCCCATGCCAACATGGAAGATTCTGGAAGTGGAACATGAGATGCTAGCACAGAAATGGACTCACAGGAAGAGTCTGGTGAATAAATGCATGCTTAAAAGTAGACTGAGGGCCAGGACCAGATATCTGGAGTTGGGGGCAAGGGGTGGCTCTCTGCCCTTTGCTTTCATCTGCTACCAAGTAGATGTAACAGGGAAAGGTCCCTGATCACCAGATGGCCATGACCCGGAGGGAGGCCCGGGCAGGAGGTTGTTGTGTCTCTGTAGCTGAAGAACATGGCCCCGGGTTACTTATGCCAGGCATGCTGGCCCTACAGATTGAAAAACTTAGGAAACAGTATTGAGAAATCTGGGGCAGTCCCAGGGAGGAGGGAGGCCGCGGGGAGTGAGGGCTGGTCAGAGGAGGGAGGAAGCCAGGAGCCAGATAAAAAGGCAGACTCCAACAACCTCAGCTCACTGCCCCCCTGCCCTCTCCCTCCGTCCCTCTATCCCTCCTTCCCTCCACTGCCCCGGCACCATGAAGCCCACCTCAGGCCCCAGCCTGCTGCTGCTGCTTCTAGCCAGTCTCCCCATGGCCCTGGGGAACCCCATGTGAGTAGTCACAGCCTGACCCCCAAAAAAGGCTGCTTCAGAGACGAGAGTGTGCATTTGTGGTATGCGGCCCTGCATGTGTAGGGCGTATGCGGTGATGAGTGATTCTGCAGGAGAGGTGATCTGGCGTCCTGGACATTTGACCGTCATAGATTCTGGGAGTTTGTAGTTTCAGGTTTTAAGGGTCTAGAGATTTCGCGTGGGTGTATGTGGCTGAGGGCGTGGATCTGGATCTGGGGTGCCACAGGTTTAGGGAGGAGTTTGGGATGGTCTTGGCTGCCCTGGTGGCTCAGCAGGTAAGGAATCCGCCTGCAATGCAGGAGACACAGGAGACGCGGGTTTGATCCCTGGGTCAGGAAGATCCCCTGGAGGAGGGCACCGGCAACCCACTCTGGTATTCTTGCCTGGAGAATCCCATGAACAAAGGAGCCTGGCCGGCTACAGTCTAGAGGGTAGCAAAGAGTCGGACACGATTGACGCCACTTAGCTCATAGCACATATGGTGTTCCAGGGCTGGGTGTTTAGAGACTTGGGGTGTTTAAAGATTTCGGGATTAGAGCTCCTGGAATAAGTGGATTCAGTGGTGAGTTTGGAAGTCTTGGAAGAGGTGGCACCTCTCATTTTGGTGTTGAGGAGTTGATGGGATGTGAAGCACCGCCCCTGCCTCCTCCTCCCCCGCCCCGCCCCCAGTTGTCTGCCGGTCTCCGGATCCCCTGTGAGACCAGGGACTGGGGCAGAGCGCTCACCCTGGGGAAGGGCTGGCAGCCCGGGCTTCCGGGGATGACAGCGCCACGCCCCATGCTCCCCTCCGGCAGGTATTCCATGATCACCCCCAACATCCTGCGTCTGGAGAGCGAGGAGACTGTGGTGCTGGAGGCCCACGGAGGACAAGGGACTATTCAGGTCTCGGTCACCGTCCACGACTTCCCGGCCAAGAAACAAGTGCTGTCAAACGAAAACACCCAGCTGAACAGCAACAATGGCTACCTGAGCACCGTCACCATCAAGGTGGGCGCGCCAGGGAGCCCAATCCTGCTGCTGCCGCACCAGCTCCGAGAGTCCTCCACGCATCCACGTGGCTGAGCTCTCTGAGCCCCACCCACACTGCCTGAGCCCCGCCCCTTCTGAGTCTCCCCCTCCCCCATCTGAGCCCTCCCTTTTCTGAGCCCCTCCCACTGCTTCATCCAGTGCTTTCTCTGAGCTGTCTCCACCTTCTTTTTTATTTTAAATTAATTAATTTATTTTAATTGGAGGACAATTACTTTACAATATTGTGATGGTTTTTGCCATACATCAGCATGAATCGGCCACGGGTATGCATGTGTCCCCCTCCATCCTAAAAACCGCTTCCACAATTCTCCCCACCCTATCCCTCTGAATTGTCCCAAAGCACTGGCTTTGGGTTCCCGGCTTAAAAAAAAAAAAACAAAAAACTTTTAATTTATACTGGAGCATAATTGATTAGCAATGTTGCAGTAATTTCAGGTGTACAGTCAAGTGATTCAGTGATACATATACATGTATCTATTCTTTTCCAAATTCTTGCCTCATTTAGGCTGTTACATAATATTGAGCAGAGGTCCCTGTGCTATACAGTAGCCCCCTGATCTCTCTCAAATCCACCTCCTTCCAAGCCCTAGGATCTCTGAGCCCTTTCCCATTTCTGAGCCCCCGCCCTCCAAGCCCCTCCCTCTCTTAAGCCCTCTTCCTTCAGAGGCCCTTCCATCTGAGTTTTCTTTTTGAGTCCCTTCCCCTTCTGAGCCCTCCCTCCTCTGAGCCGCCTCTTACTCCCCCTTCCCATCCCTCCCTCTGACTCCCACCCCCTCTCTTACCCTCCCGCCATCTCAGTACCCCGTTACTCCCCAAATCTGGGCAAACCAGAATTGATGGGCAGGCTGTGTTGTGAAGAGGGCAGGTGGAGCAGACCCCTAATGATCTCTTGGTTCACGCCCAGATCCCGGCCAGCAAAGAGTTAAAATCCGACAAGGGGCACAAGTTCGTGACTGTCGTAGCGACCTTCGGGAATGTCCAGGTGGAGAAGGTGGTGCTGATCAGCCTTCAGAGCGGGTACCTCTTCATCCAGACGGACAAGACCATCTACACCCCAGGCTCCACGGGTAAGGGGCGGAGAGGGGTGGCTGGAGAGGGCGGGATTGGGGAGGGGCAGGGCTGGGGGAGGAGCAGAGTCTCACCCAACTCTCTTTTTCTGTCCCACCACCTCTCAGTCCTCTATCGGGTCTTCACTGTTGACCACAAGCTGCTGCCCGTGGGCCAGACGGTTTTCATCACCATCGAGGTACCAGCCAGCCAGGGCCCCAGACTTACCCGGGGCTGAGACTAAGGGAGAGACAAAGAGATCGAGACAGAGAAAGAGCCACGGACGGAGACCCAAAGTCAGAGGCATATAGAGAGGTCGGGAGAGGGGGCCGGGAGCCAGGGAGACCACGTGGGGCGATGCTTGCTTGCGCCTGAGGATTCTAGCTCCAGATAGACACCCGGTCACTGTGTGACTCTGGACAGGTCACTTCACATTTCCGCGTCTGTTTTCTTCATCAGAAGATTGGGATGATGACTGACACTAATTCTCTAGTGCCGCCAGAGGGCGCCCGTGAGCACTTGAGTCAGGCCCTGCCCCCTCCTCAGCCCCCAGCCTTCCAGGGCTCCCACTTCCCTGAGAACAAGTTTCAAGTCCTCCTGTGGCCCACAAGACTCTGCAAGACCTACCCCATCCCCTCCGTGCCCTCGCTGCTTCCCTCTTCTCCTCGGCTTACTGTGCTCCAGCCACACACCAGTCTCTTCAGGCAGAGCCCTGCCCCAGGGCCTTTGCATGGGCTACTCCCCCTACCCAGAAAACCCTCTTCCTGGAAATTTCCACACAGACCGCTCCCTCACCTCCTTCAAGTCTTTGTTCCAGTGTCCCAATTTTACAGTGAGATCTCACTGAGTGCCCTGTAAAATTGCAACACCCCCTCTCCTTCTGGCATCTTGTAAATGGGATCTATACATTTTATTAATTGCACCTTCCCCTAACCTCCACTGAACATAAATTCAGTGCTTGGCGGGTAGTAGGATAAATAAAAACTTACTGGAAGGAGGGAGGGAAGGAGAGGGGAGAGAGAAGCAGGGAGAGATGGGGAGGGAACCATACATGTAGAATGAAGGGAGAGAGAAGGGAGGAAGACTGGGGCATGTCCTCCTGTGGGGATCTTCCTGAGTATTTATTGAGATTACACAGAGCTAACAAGGACCAGGTCCTGAAGGCTGTGAGCTGGCTTTAGAGATTTAGGGGTATACAGGGAACAGGATACACATCTCCCCTCAAGGCACAGTGCTCAGCTCCCAGCAAATGTCACCCCGTACCAACAGAAGCATGTTATCCACAGTGACCTTAATTTCCAAGAGAAGCCAGAAAATTGGATTTCTATGTGATGTCTCCTGATGTTTAACTGTTGGCAATGCATGAAATCACATGTGTATGAGGTCTAGCCATGCAACATTGCTATGTCAAAAAGGCAGATGTGGGCAGTTATGTGTGGTGTATGTATGTGCTAATCAAATGCTTAGCACAGGGTCCTGCATCACAATAGATGACACATGTCATCTATTTTTAACATTTATTTATTAGGTTGTGTCGCGTCTTAACTGCGGCATGTGGAATCTAGTTCCATGACCAGGGATCGAACGTGCAATCCCTGCATTGGAAGCGTGGAGTTTTAGCCACTGGACCACCACCAGGGAAGTCCCAAACGCTAGTTATTATTTGTTTTTGGAGAGACGCTGATCATCATCAGCTCTTGCCTATATTAACATTTCCCAAACCAGTGACATAGGAGTAATAATTATCTTTTTCCAGATATGCTCATTGAGCACAGAGAGGCTAAGTAACTTGCCCAAGGTCACACAGCTTGTAATTGGCTCAGTGGGGATTTGAACCCAAGCTGACTGGCTCAGGGGCACGTTCTTCACCACTGCCCCTGTGGACCTAACACAGAGAAAATGTCCAGACACAGACAGGGAGGGGCAAGCCAAGAGGCAAAGCCTCATCTCTGAAGAGCCATTTTTCTCTCTGTCTCCTGACAGACCCCTGATGGCATCCCTGTCAAGCGGGACTCCAAGTCTTCTCAGAACCAGTTTGGCATTTTGACCTTGTCCTGGAACATTCCAGAGCTAGTGAAGTATGTCAGGTCCTCCAGGAGGGGGTTTGGGGCTCCCCTACCCCAGGAGAGGGAGTGGGGGGCCGCCAGGTCTGTCCAGATCACCAGCCTACCTCCCCCACAGCATGGGGGTGTGGAAGATCAAAGCCTACTATGAAGATTCTCCGCAGCAGGTCTTCTCCGCTGAGTTTGAGGTGAAGGAATATGGTAAGAGGGTCCAGGGAACTGGGGTTAGGGGGTAGGGGGATGGGGGAGTGCATCAGGCTGGGCTCAATGCTGGTCCCCCACCAACATGATCTGTCCCCCCCAGTGCTTCCCAGTTTTGAGGTCCAACTAGAGCCTGAAGAGAAATTCTACTACATTGATGACCCAGATGGCCTGAAGGTCAACATCATTGCCAGGTGAGGGGCAGGGGGAGGGGCCAAGTGGGGGGAGGGGCTCAACCGAGGCCAACGCTAGTTTGGAGGAAGACTCATCTGCAGAGGGGAGAATCTGAGACTGTCCCTGCATCGCAGGTTCTTGTACGGGGAACAGGTGGACGGAACAGCTTTCGTCATCTTTGGGGTCCAGGATGGCGACCGGAGAATTTCATTGACTCACTCCCTCACCCGTGTTCCGGTACCTAACAGAGGCCCTGTCTGGTCTCCCCCACCCTAAACACCCTTCCTGTCTCCTGTCGTCTGAGCCCACCCCCTGGTCCCTAACCCCAGGTCCCCCCTCCGCCATGAACCCTTACTGTCTCCCCCAGATCAACGATGGTAATGGGGAGGCCATACTGAAACGTCAGGTTTTGCTGAATGGAGTACAGCCCTCCCGAGCTGATGCCCTGGTGGGCAAGTCCATATATGTGTCCGCCACCGTCATCTTGCAATCAGGTGAGGCCCAGTCTGGGGGCGGAGGCCCAGAATGAAAGGGGGATCCAGTCTGAGAGGGGAGACCCAGAATGAAGCAGGGGATCCAGTTTTGAAGGGGGAGATGCAGTCTGAGGGAGAAGGCCAAGAAGGAAGGGGGCAGGATCCAGTCTGACAAGGGAGGTCTCATCTGAGAGAGGAAGCCCAGAATGAAGGGAGGGTCCAGGCTGGCAGGGGAGGTCTAGTCTGAGGGAAGAGGTGCAGAATGAAGGGAGGGGGGATCCAGTCTTACAGGGGAGACCTAGTCTGAGGGAGGAGGCCCAGAATGAAGAAGGGGTCCAGTCTGACAGGGAAGAACCACTCTGGGGCATAAGACCCAGTGCAAGAGGGAGACTCATTCTGAGGGTGGATGTTCAGAATGAATGTGGAATCAGGTCGATGGGGAAGATACATTCTAAGGACAGAGGCCCAGTACGAAGGCAGAGTGCAGTCTGACGGGGGAAGCCTGGTCCTGAGGGGTGGCCCAGGAGCCCACCCTCATGGCTGGCCCCCCTCAGGCAGTGACATGGTGGAGGCAGAGCGCACCGGGATCCCCATTGTGACTTCCCCCTACCAGATCCATTTCACCAAGACCCCCAAGTTCTTCAAACCTGCCATGCCCTTCGACCTCATGGTGAGACCCTGGGCAGGACTGCACCCCTCAACACTGCTCCTGAGCACGATCACACCCCTGGGTCTGCCTGAATGCCCTCCACCTGCCCCTGTACCCACAGGTGTACGTGACAAACCCCGACGGCTCCCCCGCTCGCCACATCCCGGTGGTGACCCAGGGCAGCAATGTGCAGTCCTTGACCCAGGATGATGGCGTGGCCAAGCTAAGCATCAACACACAGAACAAACGGGATCCCCTGACCATCACCGTGAGTTCTGGGCCAGCCTCAGGGGACTTAATTTTGTAGACTGGGGTCCTGACATGTGCACAAAAGGATCCTGTCTTGGGCATAGAGTGGGTTTCTTTCATTTGCATAAAGGGATGTGCCATCCACAGAGATGTTTTCATTTGCATAGAAGGGCTCTTTTTATGTTTTCATTTATTTGATTGAAGTAGAATTGACTTACAATGTTGTGTTAATTACTGCTGTACAGCAAAGTGATTCAGTTAGACATATACATATGTCTTTTTCATATCTTTTTCCATAATGGTTTATGACAGGATATTGAATAGAGTTCCCTGTGCTGTACTGTAGGGCTTTGTTTATCCATTCTATATATAATAGTTTGCACGCATAGATGTGTTCTCATCTGCACAGCAGGGTCCTACCTTCTAGATGTCTGCTGCCCAGATGTCTTCTTATTTTAAATTATTTACTCATTCATTTTTGGTGGCACTGGGTCTTTGTTGCTGTTTGCCAGCTTTCTCTAGTTGTGGGGCTTGGATTTCTCATTGAGGTGGCTTCTCTTTGTTGCAGACCACAGGCTCTAGGGTGCACAGGCTCGATAGTTGTGACACACAGGCTTAGTTGCTCCACAGCATGTGTAATCTTCCCGGACCAGGGATCGGACCCATGTTCCCTGCATTGGCAGGCAGATTCTTATCCACTGTGCCATCAAGGAAGTCCCTGCCTAGACATCTTATATGGACACTTGTGATGGCATTGGGCCCACCTGGATCATTCAGTCTCCTCCCCATCTCCTTAATATCCTTAACCTAATCTCATCTGCAAAGTCTTTCTCCTCACATAAAATACCCTGGTCTCAGGGGTGTGGATTTAGATGTCTCTGGGGAGGGCGGGTGGGCATCATGGCATCCATCTTTCCCTGACCAGGTACGCACAAAAAAGGACAATATCCCCGAGGGGCGACAGGCCACCAGGACCATGCAGGCCCTACCCTACAACACCCAGGGGAACTCCAATAACTACCTGCACCTCTCTGTGCCCCGCGTGGAGCTCAAGCCTGGGGAGACTCTCAACGTCAACTTCCACCTGCGCACGGACCCCGGCGAGCAAGCCAAGATCCGCTACTACACCTACATGGTCCGTGGCTTTCTAGAACTCCCAGTATCCCCGGGAGCCCTCATCCATCCCAGATTCCACCCCCCACCCCCGTCCCTGACTCCCACCCATTCTCCCGCTCACCTTCCTGATCCTTATACCGAACTGTCCCCCCAGATCATGAACAAGGGGAAGCTGTTGAAGGTGGGACGCCAGTACCGAGAGCCCGGCCAGGACCTAGTGGTATTGCCCTTGACCATCACGTCAGACTTCATCCCTTCCTTCCGCCTGGTGGCCTATTACACACTGATTAATGCCAAAGGCCAGAGGGAGGTGGTGGCCGACTCCGTGTGGGTGGATGTCAAGGACTCGTGTATGGGCACGGTAAGCTCCCTGGCACCTCTCTGTGCCCATCTGGAGACCCTCCACCTGGCTGTCCCTCTCCCCGTCTTGTGCCTCTGGCTCTGTCTCTCTCCAATCTTTTGAGTCCATGCCTCTCCCCATTTCAGAGTTCCTGCCTCTCCTCCTTTTCCATCTTATTCTTCCATCTCTTTCAGCCTCAGTTTCTTCATCTTTTTTTTTCTTGATATGGACCTTTTTTTAAAGTCTTTATTGAATTTGTTACAATATTACTTCTGCTTTATGCTTTTGGTGTTTTGGCTGGGAGGCAGGTGGGATCTTAGCACCCCAACCAGGGATCGAACCTGTACTCCCTGGATTGGAAGGCAAAGTCCTAACCACTGGGCCACCAGGGAAGTTCCCTTAGTAGCTTCTTTTTCTTCCAGTTTTATTGAAATGTAATTTACACACAGTACTAAGTTTAAGGTGTAGAGCATAATGATTTAACCTAGGTACATCATAAGTGATCAGCACAATAAGTTGAGTGAATAGTGATCACCTCATAGAGATATGAGATTAAAGAAATAGAAAAAGAAAATCTTTCCCTTGTGGTGAGAATTCAGGGTTTCCTCTAACGACCTTCCTTATATAATGGCACAGCAGGGTTAATTACATATATTTATTATGTTGTACATTACACCCCTGGTACTTAAAACTGAAAGTTTGTTTTTAACCACCTTCACTCAATTCCCTCTCCCTTTACCACACATCTGATCTCTTTTTCTATGAGTATGTTTGTTTGAAGTATAATTGACCTATGGTGGTGGTTACACGCTAAGTCATGTCTGACTCTTTGAAACCCCATGGACTGTAGTCTGCCAGGCTCCTCTGTACATGGGATTTCCCAGGCAAGAATACTGGAGTGGGTTGTCATTCCCTTCTCCAGGGGATCTTCCTAACCCAGGGATCAAACCTGGGTCTCCTGCATTGCAGGCGGATTCTTTACCAACTGAGCTACAGGGAAGTGCCTAATTGACCTATGCCACTATGTTAGTTCCTGGTGTACGACATTTCTACAATCCACATATCAACATATTTCTGTGTGTTTCAAAATGCTCACCATCATGAGTCCTGTTAGTAACCACATGTCACCATACAAAGGTCCTATGTGCTTATTGACTATCTTCTTCACACTGTGTATTTGATCCCTATGACTCATTTATTTCATAAGTAGACGCTTGCACTCAGTATCTCTCTTGCTCCTGGTTTTCTCTCTTTTCTTGATTTTCTGCCTGATGCCAGTTTGGCTTGCTTCTTCCCCTCCCCTTTCAGTCCAGCTCAAGACCTCCTCTGTCTTGGGCTTCTTGAGGTCTTACAGGGCTGAATTCCCCCTCCAACCTGCTCCCCTCCCATAGCTGGTGGTGAAAAATGGTGGGAAGGAAGAGAAACACCATCGACCCGGGCAACAGATAACCCTGAAGATCGAGGCTGACCAGGGGGCCCGAGTGGGGCTCGTGGCCGTGGACAAGGGCGTGTTTGTGCTGAATAAGAAGAACAAATTGACCCAGAGAAAGGTATGCCCCAGAGTCGCTGAGGTTGGTTCAGAGATGGCATTGGGTTGAGGTGGGAGTGATGCTTATTGTCGTTCAGTCACTCAGTCCTGTCCAACTCTTTTTCAATCCCATGGACTGTAGCCCACCAGGCTTCTCTGTCCATGGCATTTCCCAGGCAAGAATACTGGAGTGGGTTGCCATTTCCTTCTCCAGGGTACCTTCCCCACCCAGGGATGGGACCTGTGTCTCCTGCATTGGCAGGCAGATTCTTTACCACTGAGCCACCTGGGGATGATGCTGGAGAGGAGCAGATAGGTTGAGCATAGAGGTCTGAATGGATGTAGACACGGGGATGGGTTGAAGTCAAGTTGAGGATGAGAATGTGGGTGGACAAAGGTCCACGTTGGAGATGGTGCTGGGAATGGACGCAGTCCAGAGTCCAATTCTGGATCGTCCATCGTGGCCTGCCAGCTTGGGGAACAGGATAAGGATGGATGGGGTGGGGCTGGATGGACAAGCTGGCCAGAGGGTGGTGGCCCTTCTGACCCTCCGCCTGCACTCCACCCCGCAGATCTGGGACGTGGTGGAGAAAGCGGACATTGGCTGCACCCCAGGCAGTGGAAGAAACTATGCTGGCGTCTTCACGGATGCAGGACTCACTCTCAAGACCAGCCAGGGCCTGGAGACCCAGCAGAGGGCAGGTGAGGATGCAGGGAAAGGCAGGGCAGGCGAGAAGCAGGGCCTCCATCCCCCAGATACTGAGATCATGTTAAGGGCAGGGCTCTGGGGTGCAGGTTGGGGTGTTGGAAGTCCCGCCTCCACTATCATCTCGCAAATCACTTCTTTCTGAGCCTCGGTATGGGCCACAATAACACTCCAACATCACGGCGGGGGTGGGGGTGGGGGGAGGCTGCAGTGGGGAGGAAACCAAGGACACATCAGTCAGTCAGTCAGTTCAGTCGCTCACTCATATCCGACTGCAACCCCATGAACTGCAGCACGCCAGGCCTGCCTGTCCACCACCAACTCCCAGAGTTTACCCAAACTCATGTCCATCGAGTCGGTGATGCCATCCAGCCATCTCATTCTCTATCGTCCCCTTCTCCTCCTGCCCCCAGTCCCTCCCAGCATCAGGGTTTTTTCCAATGAGTCAACTCTTCTCATGAGGTGGCCAAAGTATTGGAGTTTCAGCTCAGCATCAGTCCTTCCAATGAACACCCAGGGCTGATCTCCTTCAGAATGGACTGGTTGGATCTCCTTGCAGTCCAAGGGACTCTCAAGAATCTTCTCCAACACCACAGTTCAAAAGCATCATTCTTTTCTTCACAGTTCAGCTCTCACATCCATACATGACCACTGGAAAAACCATAGCCAGGACCTTTGTTGGAAAAGTAATGTCTCTGCTTTTGAATATGCTATCTAGGTTGGTCATAACTTCCCTTCCAAGGAGTAAGCGTCTTTTAATTTCATGGCTGCAGTCACCATCTGCAGTGATTTTGGAGCCCCAAAAAATAAAGTCTGACATTGTTTCTACTGTTTCCCCATGTATTTGCCATGAAGTGATGGGACCAGATGCCATGATCTTAGTTTTCTGAATGTTGAGCTTTAAGCCAACTTTTTCA
Organism: Bos indicus x Bos taurus; assembly: GCF_003369695.1. Taxonomy (NCBI): domain Eukaryota; kingdom Metazoa; phylum Chordata; class Mammalia; order Artiodactyla; family Bovidae; genus Bos; species Bos indicus x Bos taurus. Next base: position 92,829,713 of record NC_040082.1, on the reverse strand, counting down.
GTCTCCTCTTTCACTTTCATCAAGAGGCTTTTTAGTTCCTCTTCACTTTCTGCCATAAGGGTGGTGTCATCTGCATATCTGAGGTTATTGATATTTCTCCCCACAATCTTGATTCCAGCTTGTGCTTCCTCCAGCCCAGCGTTTCTCATGATGTACTCTGCATATAAGTTAAATAAGCAGGGTGACAATATACAGCCTGGACATACTCCTTTTCCTATTTGGAACCAGTCTGTTGTTCCATGTCCAGTTCTAACTGTTGCTTCCTGACCTGCATACAGATTTCTCAAGAAGCAGGTCAGGTGGTCTGGTATTCCCATCTCTTTCAGAATTTTCCACAGTTTATTGTGATCCACACAGTCAAAGGCTTTGGCATAGTCAATAAAGCAGAAACATAGTAGGTGCCTAACCCATCTGGTTCCCCTTCCACCTGCCTTTAGATCCGCAGTGCCCGCAACCAGCCACCCGCCGACGCCGCTCGGTGCAGCTCATGGAGAAGAGGATGGATAAAGGTGTGCGCCCTCCGCTGGTCCCCACCCATTCTGGATCCCAGCTAGAGAGGGAAGGGGAGGGTCTGACCGTGGGGAAGTTCTTCCTGGGCTGTGTCCTGAGTGTCTGCTGCTTCGAGGCCAGCAGCTGAGGGCGCGCGGGACGTGTCGGGGAAATCTGTGTTCCCATAGCGGGTCAGTACAGCAGCGATCTGCGCAAGTGCTGCGAAGACGGCATGCGGGACAACCCCATGAAGTTCCCGTGCCAGCGCCGGGCCCAGTTCATCCTGCAGGGCGACGCGTGCGTCAAGGCCTTCCTGGACTGCTGCGAGTACATCACTCAGCTGCGGCAGCAGCACAGCCGCGACGGCGCCCTGGAGCTGGCCAGGAGTGAGTCCTGTGGCGGGGAGGGCGGGCCTGTCCGAGGTGGGAGGAGGAGCCAATCCGAAGAGGGTAGAGCCAATCTGTTCAAGGAGCGGGGAGTCCAGTCCTAGGGGGAGGAGGTGCCTGTCCGAAGGAAGAGGGGGTCTCTATCCAGCGAGTCCGAGGTGAGGAGGAGGCCTGTCCGGAGAGGGAGGAAGACGTGCCTGTCTGAGGGAGGAGGAGATCTCCAGTGGGGCAAGGAGATCCCTGTCTGAGAGGGAAGGACGTCCTGTCTGAGGGGGATGCGGGTCTGTCGCAGGTGGAAGAAAGTGCCTGTCTGAGGGAAGAAGGACCTAGTCTAGTGGAGAAGACTCCTTTCCTGAGGGCAAGGAAATTTCCTGCCTGGGTGGATTAGCCTGGCCCTGGCCCCAGACCCTCTGAAGTTTGACTTTACCAGTGCCCAGGACACCCCTCCCTCCCATGATCTGAGGGATCATTCTAGAAGATAGAGCTGGTCACACTAGTTGCCAGTAGGAAGACATGAGATGGGTTATAAGCTTGCCTTTACCAAAGAAAACTAATTCATGTTGCCTTATTAAGAGACCTGCTCAACCTTTGCCCAATGTTCAATCATTCATTCATTCATTCGATTCTGGAGAGGACATGTACACAGTCAAAACTCTACATCTCAGGCCACATCAATCTTAAGCAAAGCCAGGGCTTCTCTTAGAAGCCCCCTTTAAGCAAAATCAGAATGGTCTCACCACAAAGTGGCCTTTACAGAACTGACACAGTCTCCACGGCCATCTGTTGAGAGACAGAGGAGCCCGGTGTGGCCTGATCCCACCATTATTCAGTTTTTAAAATTTTTGGTTATGCCATGTGGCATGCAGAATCTTAGTTCCCTGATCAGGGATTGAACCTATGCCCCCTGCAGTGGAACTTCGGGACCTTAACCACTGGACTACCAGTGGGAGAAAAGGAAGTCCCTCTCCTTTTCTTTTTGTTTTTTAAAAATATATTTTAGTATGTCTTAATTAGAAGACTTCTGTGCCAGAATGGGCTTTGTTGAAACTGAACTATCTGCAGATAACTTCTCAAAAGCAGCCACTGCCAAAGTCAAATATTTCTGAATTCCTTTAGCTGGAAAACTAGCAACCCCTTCAACCCTCTACCCCACCAAAAACATGATTCCCAACATACATGAACACAGAATTCTACCTTCAGTCTCTTTGCAAATTATAATGACTAGGCATGCTACTCTCTGCTCCAGTGACCCAAGACTTTTCTTTCGCAAAGAAGAAATTTAGACAATGTGTGTATGATTTACACACACGGATGACTTTTTTCCCCCAGCATTATGTCATTTTTTTAGCCAACTGGGGGTGATACAGAGGGTTGATTAAGAGTTAGTATCCCAAGGCACTTTCATAGATTACTCCAGAGTACTGGGCTTCCCTTGTGGCTCAGCTGGTAAAGAATCTGCCGGGAGACCTGGGTTCGATCCCTGGGTTGGGAAAATCCCTTGGAGAAGGGAAGGGCTACCCACTCCAGTATTCTGGCCTGGAGAATTCCATGGACTGTATAGTCCATGGGGTTGCAAAGAGTCGGACATGACTGAGCGACTTTCACCTTCTTCGCTTTTATGGGTGGATTTAAGTATCTATGGAATTCCACCTACTTTGTGGTTAGGCAGAAAAGTGAAAGTGTTAATCACTAAGACTCTGACTCTGTGACTCCATGGCTGTAGCCCACCAGGTTCCTCTGTCTATGGGATTTCCCAGGCAAGAATACTGGAGTGGGTAGCCATTTCCTCCTCCAGGGGATCTTCCGGACCCAGGGAACCTGTAAGTCCTGCATTGACAGGCAGATTCTTTACCATCTGAACTACCAGGGAAGCCCCAGAACCAAATTAAAATCTGTTCATCATTGTTTGAGGAAAGCCCAGCCAGGATTAAACTCTATTCTAGTCCAGCTTTGTGTACTTGCTGATGGGGTCAAGATGACTTTTAAAGACCACTGTCTCTTTGGCAATCTCCATCAAGTCCAGAGAATCTCTCAGCTAGCCCCATTGCTTTCAGGATAGACTTAACCATCACATGGTTAATGTAACACAGCAGGCATGGGCCAATGATGCTTTTAGAGGCTCTTTCATGCAAATATTTTCATTCCCTTGAAAATCAAAGGGGAAAAAACAAATCAACCCAATGCAGTGTGGCTTATTTTCACCTTTATACCAACATGGTTGTAAAATGTGACTTTTAATATTTTTTTTTATGGAGAAAGGAGCCTCTTGGGGCAAATGTGCCTAGGATCCCTGGAAGTGATCATGTGACCTTGGGTGTGTCCATGCTAGGAATCCCTCTAGGGGATGATAAAGATAAATATCTAAAAGGGACAGTGGAGGGAGCAGGAGGGGGGATTCAGTCTGTTTTAACCCCCCACCCCCCACCCACAGGTGACCTGGATGATGACATAATCCCAGAGGAGGACATCATTTCCCGAAGCCAATTCCCCGAGAGCTGGTTGTGGACCGTCATTGAGGACCTTAAACAAGCAGACAAAAATGGGTAAGGCTGGGATGGCCCCACTTCAACCTATCCCCAGGCCAGCTTCTATGGTCACCCTAGATTGGACACTGCATTTGCATGCCCCTCAAACCCCCTTCTTTTGTGGAATCATGGTGGAAGCACACAACCCAGCCTAGAAAATAGAGTTGGGGCTACCTAAATGTACCCACCTCCAGCCCCCTTCCAATCCTGTCCCTTGGGGCCCCTCCCTACCTGCTCTCCCCCTGCATCCTGCTAGATGTCTTCTCCTAATCACCGCCCCCCCCCCCCACTTCTCCCTGGACCAGAATCTCCACGAAGCTCATGAACGTGTTTTTGAAAGACTCCATCACCACTTGGGAGATTCTGGCCGTGAGCTTGTCAGACAAGAAAGGTGAGAGAGGATGGTGGTCCGGTCCTCGGAGGCCGGGACCCCAGATCCCCTGAGCATTTTCTCATTCCATCCTGACAGATCTTTTGTTTCTTGGTGGCTGACACTTTGCCCTGGTTACTAGAGAGGGATTAGAGTGCAGAATGTGAGTGACATCGTGATTTGGTAAATAGACTTTATTTTTAGCGGTTTTAGTTCAGAGCAAAATTGAGAGGCTGGTGCAGAGACTTCCTATGTACCATTTTCCCTGACCACATACACAGCCTCCCTCACCATCTACATTGTAACAATTGATGGACACATCATTATCTTTGCTAGTTCTTAGCTGACATTAAGGAGAAAGCAATGGCAACCCACTCCAGTACTTTTGCCTGGAGAATCCCATGGACAGAGGAGCCTGGTAGGCTATAGTCCATGGGGTCACATAGAGTCGGACATGACTGACGCGACTTAGCAGCAGCAGCAGCTGACATTAGGGCTCACACTCGGTGTCTTACGTTTCTGCGGGTTTGGACAAATGTATAAAAACACACAGGCTTCCCAGGTGGCGCAGTGGTAAAGAACCTGCCTGCCAAGGCAGGAGATGCAAGAAAGGCAGGTTCGATCCCTGGATCAGGAAGATCCTCTGGAGTAAGAAATGGCAACTCGCTCCAGTATTCTTGCCTGGAAAATTTCATGGGTGGGCTACAGTCCATGGGGTTGTAAAGATTTGGACACGACTGAGCGATTGAGCGTACACGTGCATAAAGACATATATCCACCATATCATATAGAATTATTTGCTATATGATGTATTATTCTATAATATCATAGAGAATAATTTGCAACAACAACTTGGTAGGGGTGATGTTGCCATGATAGTGAGTCAAGCAATTAAGAAAAAATAAAAGAGGAAGCGGGATGAAGTGAGTGATTGAAACATCAGCAGGTAGGCTGTGAAACACAACAAAAAGGGGTATGCGTATCCTCCCCCGCCACTGCCACCAACAGCTGCGTGTGGGACCCTGACAAACCCTAGTCAAGTATGAATGATTTAGAGCTGGTCTGGGAATGGGGCAAGGAAAGTGAGGCACTGACTTTGAATGCAAAATTAGGTGGGTGCCAAAAAATCTCAGTCATCAAGGTAAATTGTATTTTCATGCAATAGTTTTTTAAAAGATCAAAATGAATGCCAAAAAAAAAAAAAATCCATGATGTACAAAATACCTAGATTTTAAATAAAAACCAGCACTGTGTTGAACCCTGTTAGAGCTTGAGGCCAAAGGAAAGATGTGTTTCATATACATATTTTCTGTCCATTTTAAAGGTTATTTTTTTTCCAGAGCATTAAAGTAGTTGAAAAACTATTAAAAACACACACAAAAAAGATGTATTAAAACTCACAGCATTAAGTGTATTTCATTTATACCACACCCAGTTACTCTAGTATACGTTTATTTAGTTATAATTTATCATAAATTATACGCAAGGCACATAGTTTTCCTTCTGCCTGGGACTCCAAAGCCACTCAGCACAGTTCTGGTTTGGGGTCCCCATCCCTGTTTCAAATCAGGGCATCTTCATATTTGCCTGTTGTGCATTTCTGTATACCAAGGTTCTGTCTGAGGTTTCCTTTACCTAAAAAATGTTCCTGCAGCTTGAAAAAAAAATGTAAACTACCTTTAGACCCTTGCCTCTTAAGCATGTTCTCTGGACTAGCTGCAATCTGGTCAAGAAGCTTTACCTCGGAGTTTGTTAGACATTATCTTTTTTTTTTTTTTAACTTTTTTATTTTATATTGAAGTACAGCCGATGAACAGTATTGTGATGGTTTCAGGTGGGCAGTGAAGAGACTCAGCCATACATATCCATGTATCCATTCTCCCCCAAACTCCCCTCCCATCCAGACTGCCACATAACATTGAACAGAGTTCCCTGTGCTATACAGTAAGTCCTTATTTGTTGCCCATTTAAAATATAGCAGTATGTATAAGACATTTAGGCTTCCCTTATGGCTCAGTCAGTAAAGAATCTGCCTGCAATGCAGGAGACCTGGGTCTGATCCCTGGGTTGGGAAGATCTCCTGGAGAAAGAAATGGCAACCCACTCCAGTATTCTTGCCTGGAGAATCCCACGGACAGAGGATCCTGGCGGGCTACAGTCCAGAGTGTTGCAAAGAGTCAGACACGACTGAAGCAGCTTAGCATGCATGCAACCAATAGAACTTGAAAATTTTAAACTTAAGAGCTCTTATGGGGTAAAGAAAGAGTATTGTTAAAAGTGGGGCGCTTCACAAGCCCAAGTCCCTGAGTCCAAATCCCACATCTTTCTCTGGGCAGCTGTGTGGCCTTAATCAAGTTACTCAGCCTCTTGATGCTCATCTATAAAATGGGCACAACTGAAAGAGTAACTACTCAAAGTGTTGGGATTTTATAATAGTTATAATAGTACCGGACACATTGTACATGTTCAATGAGTGTGAACTATTATTTTTATTATTGGAGTTGAGCATATTTTAGGGGTCAAAGAGTAAATGCCTTTTGGAGATGTATAGACGCCTCCTTAAATGACACAGATCAGATATCAGAAGTCAATTCTTTTTTAAAAGATATTTCTTTTTATTTATTTATTTGACTGCACTGGCTTTTAGCTGCGTCATGTGAGATCTAGTTCCTTGATCAGGGATCAAACCTGGGCCCCCTGCATTGGAAACCCAGAGTCTCAGCCACTGGACCACCAGGGAATTCCCTTTTTTAAAAATTGAATTATGGTTGATTCACAGTGTTGTGTTAGTTTCTGGCTTAGTCATTTCTTTTTAAGAGATTTTCTTTTTGTCCACTCCATGTGACTTGCAGGATCTTAGTTCCTTGACCAGGGATCAAACCCCCCCAACCCCCGACCCCCGCCACGATGTGCCATCTATGTGTGTGTGCTTAGTGGCTCAGTCATGTCCAACTCTGAGACCCCATGGACTGTAGCCCGCCAGGCTCCTCTGTCCACAGGATTTCCCAGGCAAGAATCCTGGAGTCGTTTGCCATTGCCTTCTCGAAGGGAATCTTCCTGACCCAGAGAACGAACCCACATCTCCTGTGACACAGGCAGATTCTTTACTATCTGAGCCACCAGGAAAGCCCCCATATTATGTCTATGGGCTTCTGCAAAGACCTTGGGATAGCTCCCGCGGTTAAGTGTAAGCACTGAGACATTGGTAGGGGCAAGAGTTTGGACCCAGTCCACCCTGCCCAGTCCTCTGACCCACTCCTGACACTCTGTGTTCTGTTTCCACTCCGGGCAGGGATCTGTGTGGCTGACCCCTATGAGGTCACTGTGATGCAGGATTTCTTTATCGACCTGCGTCTCCCCTACTCGGTGGTGCGCAACGAGCAAGTGGAGATCCGAGCGATCCTCTACAACTACCGGGAGGCGGAAAATCTCAAGGTGCGTCCCTGGCGCAACAGAGGCATGGAGGGCGCGGGGACTTGGGGGAGCGAGTCTGTGGCACGTTCTCCTGACCCCATACTCTCTCCCCCTGGCAGGTGAGGGTGGAATTGCTCTACAATCCAGCCTTCTGTAGCCTGGCCACCGCCAAGAAGCGCCACCAGCAGACTATAACGATCCCAGCCAGGTCCTCGGTGGCGGTGCCTTACGTCATTGTGCCCCTGAAGATCGGCCTCCACGAGGTGGAGGTCAAGGCTGCCGTCTACAACCACTTCATCAGTGATGGTGTCAAGAAGACCCTGAAGGTCGTGGTGAGTCCTTGGGGTACCTGCTGCCCCTTGTCCTTCAGGAGAGGCTCCGGTTCTCCCTGTGCTGTCAACCCAACTTGGAGACCCAGGCACACCATAGGAGATTCAGGAGTTCTGGAACTTTGAATGGAGGGCCAGGATTAGGGTGAGGCAAGTGAGGCATTATTCTTGGGCACAGAATTTTTAGCAGACACCTGAAAACTCAGAAATCAATAATATTTTTTCATTAAAATATATTTTAATATCAAATATGACATCTTGTAACATTTTAGCACAGGAGTTTTCTTCTGACTTTAAAAATCTTGGGGACAGTTCCCTGGTGGTCCAGTGATTAGGACTCAGTATTTTCACTGCTGTGGCCCTGGATTTGATCCCTGGTCATGGAACTAAGATATCATAAGCCACACAGCACAGCCAAATAAATAAGTAAAATTTAAAAAGCTTGAGAAAATATATTTCACAGAGCAAATATTGGAAAGGAATAATACACAACTGCAAGAACTAGAACACTTCTTTTTTACCTATGAGTTTTACCTATGAGTCTTTACCTATGAGTCTTACCCTTAAAATACGCGTTAACACACAACAAAAAAGAAGACCCATGGGGAAAAAAAACTCAACCCAGAAAAAAAGAAATATGCATTAACAGTCATATTTCTGTTACTGTTTCCTATAGTGTTGAACATTTTCAAATATAATAGACAAAATCATCAACCAAAATGAAAGGATTTTAGCATCTTTCATGAGTACTTTAAAGCAAAGCATAAGATCATAAACAAGATCAAAAATATTTTAGTGCAATATTTTAAGAAATCAAAATTCATTCCCAAAACCTCTGCAATATACAAAATATCAAAATTTTAGAGACAAATTTGATGGTGTCAAACTATGTCATATTGACACCTAAAGCAAAAGAAAACTGAGTTGGGCCCGTGTATATTTTTTATCAGTTATTTTTTCCCAAAAAACATTACAGTAGTTGAAAAAATATTGAAACATTCAAAACCAAATGTATCAAAACTGACAGATTTCACATTGAAATGTTTTATTTACACCCAAATCATAATTTATTATAATTTTTATTTTCTGGCTTTAATGGAAGCAAACATATTTTTTCAACTACTTTAATGTTCTGGAATAAACCTAACCATTAAAATAATATATTTTAAAAATTACATGAAAGTGTGTATATATAGGTGCACACGTTTTTCCCCTTGCTGTGAATTTCAATATGACTCAACACAGGCACTGGTGGGAAGAAACCAGTAGTGAGCTGGAGCCTGTGATACCCAGCTCCCTAGATCCAGTATGTCTACCACGTCCCAAGTCTGTACTCACTCACGGTGGTAGCTTGAAATCCATCATGGTGGAGATATTCACACCAAGGAAATTGGCAGCACTATAAATCAAGAGCTTTTCTTCCTGGAGAGCTGGATGTTACACACTGATGAATACAACATAGGCAGGAACTCAGTCTGCAAAGGAAAAGATGGGACTCACTCCAGGCAAAAGGAGAATGGGTTCTGTGAGGGCAAATGCACCCACTGTCCTCCATGGAGGCTTATGTGCATATACACGTGAGAGCTTGTGTTGGGCCTTTGACTCTAATTAAGATGCCCCTATTTTAATTGAGCACTTACTATCTGCTAGGCACTGTGTTAAGTAGTTATGTACATTCTTTCATCTATTTTTTCTCTTTCCTTTATTATTTATTCTTGTTTACTGGCTCAAAAAGTTTCTTTTAAATTATTTGTTTTAAAATTTTTATTTTATTTAGCCCATTAAGAGGCACTGGGTTAAAAACAGGCTCTGGAGCCAGACTATTAGGTTCAAACCCAAATCCTGTTCTACTTGCTTTGTGACCTTGGGCAAGTTACTTTACCTGTCTGTTCCCCAGTTCCCTCATCTTTAATATTTATTTATTTGGCTTAGTTGTGGCACAGGGATCTTCTTCTCTAGTTGTGGCATATGGGCTCAGTAGTTGCAGCACATGGGCTTGGTTGCCCCATGGTATGTGGGATCTTAGTTCCTTTACCAGGGATCAAACCCATGTACCCTGCACTGCAGGCAGATTATTAACCACTGGGCCATGAGGAAGTCCCTCCCCCATCTGTAAAATGGGAGTGATAAAAGCGGTACCCACTCCAGTGGGTTGTTGTGAAGATTAAATGAATTAACCACAGGAGAGCAATCATCTAGGCTCATAGAAAGATTTCTAAAGGTCTTGTTACTTCTTTGTTAATTTATAATTTTATTATGAACTTGCACAACAATAGGCATGAGGAAAGAAGGAAGATGAGGCACAGAGAGGTTAAGTAACTGACCTCCAGTCACACAGCTAAGATCAGGTGGAGGCCCTCATGCCTTATACTACAGTAATCCCCAGCATATAACCAACTGTCTGTCTTACTCATGCAACTCCCCCTGCCCCTAACACCATCCAGCCAGAAGGCGTAAGAGTCAACAAAACTGTGGCTGTTCGTACACTGAATCCAGAACATCTGGGTCAAGGTGAGTCATCCACGGGAGAGGGAGTGAGGCCTGGGTGGTGGTGATGCAGAATGGGGTGGGAGGGAGCTGGTGCCATCTGTGTCTCCCATTCATCCTGCAGGGGGAGTGCAGCGAGAGGAAGTCCCAGCTGCAGATCTTAGTGATCAAGTCCCAGACACCGAGTCAGAGACCAAGATCCTCCTGCAGGGTGAGATGCCCTTGGACCCCAACCCCAGGAGACCCAGAACAATGTTGGGAGGAGAGTCATGACCCGAGAGTCAGGAGCCCAGTTCCATCCACTCTCACCCCAGGGATATTTAACCATGTGTCTCCTGCCTCCTCTTCAGCTAGAACCCCTCCTCGAACCACTTCATAGAAGGCTCCAGGCAGTACTTAGTTCAGCAAACAGCTTTTGCTGATAAAGAGGTTTACATGAGCAATATAGTTCAAGAGCAGAAATTCCAGATCTAATTGTCTTGGATGGAGAACTGGGGCAAGACGGAGCTAGAAAGGCACCTTGCATCTTGACAGCTGTGAAGTTTGGGGAGGAGACCCTTGGTTTCTTCATCTGTGATAGGAGCGAATAATAGTATTGATATCTAAGGGTATGATATCTAAGAGAATACTATATGGTATTCTCCTAGAACAGAGCCTGGGGAATAGCATGAAGCCTGGTAAAAGTATTCATGACTGTTATTACCGCTGGTGGAACCAGAGGAACCAAGGCCCAGAGTTCCCTTGTGAAGCACAAGCCCACCCCCCACAAAAGCAAAACCCCCTCCAGCCATTCAGCCATGAAGTATCTCCATCATTCACATGCCCCCAGCTGTCCCTGACCCCTTTGGCCCTAGCTGGTCAGAGCCTGAAAAGTCTGGAAGCAGCCGTGGACTTGAGTGCCATCCTCCTGCCGGGTTGCAGGGACTCCGGTGGCCCAAATGACGGAGGACGCCATCGACGGAGAGCGGCTGAAGCACCTTATCCAAACCCCCTCCGGCTGTGGGGAGCAGAACATGATTGGTATGACGCCCACGGTCATCGCCGTGCACTACCTGGACAGCACCGACCAGTGGGAGAAGTTCGGCTTGGAGAAGCGGCAGGAGTCCCTGGAGCTCATCAGAAAGGGTGCACGTCCTACCTGTCCCTCTGAGCCTGCTCCACCCCTGAACCCCGCCCCTCTGAGCCTGCTCCACCCCTGAGCCCGCCCCTCTGAGCCCACTTCATCCCTGAGCCCCGCCCCTCTGGCCTTGCTCCGCCCCTGAGCCCCGCCCCACTGAGCCAGCTCCACCGAGCCCCAGCCCTCTGAGCCGGCTTCATCTCTGAGCCCCCTCCACTCCTAAGACCCCGCCCCTTTCGGGGTCCGGCCCCTTCTCTGAGACTGCCCCCTCCCCCCTCTCTGAACCCCTCTGAGCTCCCTCTCTCGCTGAGGCCCCCTTGCCCCTGAGAACCCATTTTGAGAACCTCTTCTCTTTGAATCCTCTTTCCTCCAAGAATTCCTTCCCCTTCTCTAATCTTCCCACCTTCTGAGTCCCTCTTTAGCTCTCCGTCCTCCCACACACCCGCCCCCTACCCAGAGACCTCTTTCCTCTCTAGACCGCTGTCCCGCCCTTCACAGAATCTTTATCCTCTCTCTAAGCCCCTTCCCTCCCTGGAGGGCGTACGCCCACCAGCCACCCCCTCCACTCAGCCTCTGGTGACACATCTCTCTTCCCCGCAGGGTACACCCAGCAGCTGGCCTTCAGACAAAAGAGCTCAGCCTACGCCGCCTTCCAATATCGGCCCCCCAGCACCTGGTGAGTCTCCAGGATCAGCTTGCACATCCTCAGCCTTTCACATCCCTGAGCAGGCCCTCGATCTCGGCCTGGGGTGGTCTAGGTAGGTCTCCACCCAGAGTCAAGGTACCAGCCCGCTGAATAATCAGCATGCCACACTGGTTTAAGAGCTTGAAGGAACCAAGCCAGGCCCAGCCCCACTCTGCTCATTGGTTGGTTGAGATGCCAGTCTCCGGATCCCAGAGCCAATTGCCTCACGCTTTGTACCCACCCCCGCAGGCTGACAGCCTACGTGGTCAAGGTCTTTGCACTGGCCGCCAACCTCATCGCCATAGACTCCAAGGACCTCTGTGAGACCGTCAAATGGCTGATCCTGGAGAAGCAGAAGCCTGATGGAATCTTCCAGGAGGATGGGCCTGTGATACACCAAGAAATGATTGTAAGAGGCAGAGATTCGGGGCAGGCCAGGGGAGAGGGCACCAGAGCATCACAGGATGGACTGGAGAAAGACTCCACCATCCACCCACTGCCCAATTCACTGCGTGCGGGGACAGGGAAATAAGGGAGCTGACAGTGTCCCTCCTCCCTTGCAAAGATCAGAGACCTGCAGGATCTAGGGCAAAACGAACCCCCCCTGGCTTCCTGTTGCTCTTAAACATACAACGCCTTAGAGCTATGGTCCTAAGAGTGTGATCCTCAGGCCTGCAACATCAGCAAAATTACCTGCAAGCTTTTAGAAATGCAGAATGTCAGAAATTCTCAGGCTGGACTCTAGGTGCACTGAATCAGAAGCTTTAGGGGCAACGTCTAGGAATCCGAGTTTTAACACCTCTCCACCCCCACCGGGTGTGCTTAAGTTGGAGAATTGATGCGTAAGCCTGACCTTTCAGGCTTCCAGCCTCGTGGCCTTACCCACTTCTCTCATCATTCCATCTGTACTGCTAGGAACCTTGCTCTCCTTTGTACATGCTGTTCCTCCTGCCTGGCATGCTAAGCCCCACCCTTTGAGAGTTGACTTCTCCTCTCTGCTCAGATTGTGGTTTTAGCTATCATCTCTCCGGGACACTTTTCCACGACTGAGTCACACTCCCATAGTCCATTCTCAACGCCACATCCACTTCTGCACAGCACTCGTCACTTTCTAATTATGTATCTGTTGACAAGCTGGTTGGTAATCTGTCTCCCCTAACAGACCGAGAGGGCTGGGACTAGAATCTGGTCTTCATCCAACATCTCATCCACAGCACCAGCACATTTGCAAGATGAATGAATGAATACTAAAGAGCCTGGCCCTTCTGGAGAGACATTGGGAGAGACCCAGCCCTGCCTTGATCCACTGAGCCTACAGGGGGCGTAGGTTGACATGTGAAGACATTGGTGACCCTATCTTTGCTTCCACGCTTCTCCTCTAGGGTGGCTTCAGGGACACCAGGGAGAAAGATGTGTCCCTTACAGCCTTTGTTCTCATCGCGCTGCACGAGGCTAAAGACATTTGCGAGGCACAGGTCAACGTAAGTGTCCCCGCCCTCCCCTCCCCGCCCTGCCCTCCCCCACCAAAAACACACCCACCTGAGGTGAGATTTGCTTTCAGGCCATTTCCAGTGCTCCCAGTGCGCTAACAGTCACCACAGTGGCCATAATAGTGTCCAACATTTACCTGGCAATTAAGATCCCAGGTGGCTCAGTGGTAAAGAATCTGCCTGGAATGCAGGAGATGTGGGTTTGATCCTGGGTCGGGAAGGTCCCCTAAAGAAGGAAATGGCAACCCACTTCAGTATTTTTGCCTGGGAAAGTCCATGGACAGAGGAGCCTGGCAGGCTACAGTCCATGGAGTTGCAAAAGACTTGGACACGACTGAGCGACTAAACAACAAAACAAGAGTCTCATATGTTTAATTCCTGTAATCCTTTTAACAGCCCAAGAGATAGGCTACTCTTATTGCCCCCAGTTTACAGAAGAGACAACTGAGGCACAGAGAAATCAAAGATTGGGTCTTTTCTGCCTGCTTTACCATTTTCAGAAAGTTGTAGCCAAACCCAACAAAAAGCCCCTTCAGCTTGCTTTCCACGAGACTCCTACATTCATATTCCTGTGTGTTAGTCACTCAGTCATGTCCAACTCTTTGCGACCCCATGAACTATAGCCCTCCAGTCTCCTCTGTCCATGGATTTCTCCAGGCAAGAATACCAGAGTGGATTGCCATTCCCTTCTCCAGGGGATCTTCCTGACCCAGGGATTGAAACTGGGTTTCCTGCATTGCAGACAGATTCCTTACCATCTGCACCACCAGGGAAGCCCTTCATATCCTTATGGCTTCCCTAAAGAAAACTGAGGACACAAAACTAAAAATGGAAGGAAAATCCTTCCTGGAGATCTTTAAGGGGATTCTTAAAGGGGTCCATGTCCATGACCCCAAAGGATCACCCAGTGGCTCAGTAGTAAGAATCCACCTGAAGTGCACAGGAGACGCAAGAGACGTGGGTTCGATCCCTGGATTGGGAAGATTCCCTGCAGTAGGAAATAGCAACCCACTCCAGTATTCTTGCCTGGGAAATCTCATGGACTGAGGAGCCTGGCATAGGGTCTCCCATAGGGTCACAAAGAGTCAGTCACGACTGAGCATGCATGACCCCAGAAGGGAAAGAATTAATAATGTAGGCTTTTTGCTGTCCCCTATTCCTCTAGTTTGGGTTCTGAAGGAGAGAAGCTTAGAAAGACAGCCTTAGAAAGACAGCCTGTAATCACTCCATCTGCTTTGCTCTGGGGTTTTGAGATTGGGTTGTTTGACTTTTAGTTTCCCTAGTGGGGAACTTCAGGATCTCTCTTTCAGCCAGCTGCTTCTTCCTTCTCAGGACCCCAGAAAAGAGATGGAGTGGAGGGGGCTGCTACCATTAATGCTGGTGACCTTTAAACCAGGATTTCCTGGTTCCAATCTTGGAGATTTGAGAGAAATTATAGTAGAAAAGAGCACCAGGACTGTGGGGTCAGACAGAATTGACCTCAAATCTTGACTCTCATGTAGCCTTTGTCAGGCCTTATTGTGTGCATTTGTAAAATAGGTATAATAATTTTTTGCACTTTTTAGGACTCTCTGAGTTATCTCAGAGGCCACGTGTGTGTCCTGGTTGTCATATGTGTGACTAGATTGTGCAAAAATAAATGGGAAATTTATTTTAGGGATCTAAGAATTTATAGAGTTCAAAAATGAAAGTAGGAATCTGGTAGTCCAGCGGTTAAGACTCCTTGTTTCCACTGCAGGGAGTATGGGTTCATCCCTGGTTGGGGAACTAAGATCCTGCTTGCCATGCATTGCAGCCAAAAAATTAAAAAAAAAAAAAAATGAAAGTAGCTTCAAGGACTCTGCCAGAATTCTTTGTTCTTTATGTTCTCCATGTCTTCCAATCCTTTCTTGCCCAATAATTCACCTTTGCCTGCCACCCAACCTGCCTGGCAGAACATGGCTGTCTTCCTTGAGGAAATAGTCAGACCAAGGCTAGAACGGTCGGATTCCCAGTGAAGGACTCTGATTGGTTCATCCTGGGTCAGGTGATCATCCCTGAACCAATCAGCTGAGACCAGGAAGTAGGTCTCAGTTGGCAAATATGGCTACTTCCATTGTGGCCATTTGAATGAAAGGGAGGAGGTGTTCTTACAACAGAGGAGGATAGATGTAGGAAGGCAGTCAAAAGGGTTGTTTCTACTACAACACAACATTTTCTACAATACAGCAACATTAAAATAAAGTATGGCATAGGCGGTGGAGCCAGACTGACGGTGTTTAAATCAATAGGATGCTACCCAGCTTGTGAAAACCAGTTGTTAAATTTATAGGAATTTGCAATCTGGTTGCTGAACACAAACGTTGTTAAAAATTAAATCATATAAATTCACACTGCAAAGATTAAACACTGAAAACAGGTGATAAACTTAAAATGTATCACTTCCTAAATATTTTGCTACTTTTTATCATTATTCTCAGGGTTATTTATGTCTATTGTATCTCTATATTGGAAATATTATATCATGTTGTTCCACTGTTCCTCTCTTCCCAAATCTACAGTCAGCCATGCCACATTGGTGGGTTGAAATCAAGCATGATAGTATTGACACCATGGAAATCATCAAACATTTCAAATCATGTCTTACCCTGGTCCCCATCTTTCTGTGTCACAGTATTTAATCTGTGTAGTAGGATAATGATGAAAGTAATGCCTGCCTCATAAGATTTTATGAGATTAAATGAGCAGCTATATGACTGGGACATTGTCAGAGCTAGCTGATAATGACTGAATAAGAAGTGTTCCCTGGTGTGCTGAATCTGGCTCACACTAGCTCATGAATGCCTGTTGGGAGTATGTCTTCCCCATTCTATGTTCAAGGACATCACAGTGGTTACTTGAAATTGACCCTGGTGGAAGGTTTTATGCCATTGTAATGGGCAATTTATTGGATTGGCAAAAGTTCAGATTTTTCTATAACATCTTACAGAAAAGCCCGAATGAACAACTAGTACCACACCCATGGCCCCCCGCCCAGTCCTGTGCCTCCACTGAAGAGCTGGTTGTTAAATATTCACCAGCACACCACTTGGTATTTACACATACACACCGCACCACACACACACACACACACACACACACACACACAGCCCATAGTAGGTACTCAGCAACAAAGCAGCTCACAATGGAAAACCCTCAAACATAGATCCAAGGCAAACAGGTCCCAAGGACAAAAGCCACCTGGTCCCAGAAAGTGATCTTCATCAGTTGTCTAACAGCAACGCTCCCCTGACCAGAGTACCCAATCCTCTTTGTCATAGAGCCTGGGCCGCAGCATCGCTAAGGCAGGAGACTTCCTTGAAACCCACTACAGAGAGTTGCGAAGACCATATACTGTGGCCATTGCTGCCTATGCCCTGGCTTTGTTGGGCAAGCTGGAGGGTGACCGCCTCACCAAATTTCTGAACACAGCCAAAGGTGAGGGGTAGCCTGGAGGAGTACGGAGGGACCCCTGGCTGGGGACTGAGGGTGGCCCTCTCCAGCTGGGGTGCATGGTTTTAAGCTGCACTGGGATGAACGTCTCCAAGCTGAACTGGGATGAATGGCTTTGTGGTGTAATAATTTCTGCTTGTAAACCACACAAGAAGGCTCACTGCATAATTCATTCAACCATGTTGAATGCTGAGCACTTGCTATGACCCAGCAGTGAGGTGTCATTACGACCATGAGCATGGACATCAGACAGATCTAAATTGAAATCCCACTCTGCCACTTTCTCACTGTCTGACCTTGTACAAGTCGCTTAACCTCTCTGGATCTTAGTTTCTTCATCTTTAAATGATACCTAGGGCTTCCCTAGTGGCTCAGTGGTCAAGAATCTGCCTGCCAGGAGATTCTTGGGTGCAATCCTTGGATCAGGAAGATCCGCTGGAGAAGGAAATGGCAACCCACTCCAGTATTCTTGCCTGGGAAGTCCCATGGACAGAGGAGCCTGGCAGGCTACAGTTCATGGAGTTATAAAAGAGTCAGATACCACTTAGTGACTAACAGCAACAATATTGTAATATTATAATTATCTCAAAGGTAATCAGGATTCAGTAAAATAATACCATGGGGAATTTAGCACAGTGGTTAGAACATAGTGGGCTGCTAGTCATTGGTTCCAGTGATGACACTGTATCATGTTTGTACGCACTGATAATAAGGTATCTCAAGTATCATATAAACACCAAAGTGGTTTAACACGACAGAAGTATGTTGTTGGTGGACAGCTCTCCTCCATACAGTGACACAGGGATCAAGGTCTCTATCTTTTCATGGCTCTGCCATTCTGGGGCCTCAGAATCCTGCCTTTTCAAGCTGAAAGGGAAATAGGAAGATTGTGCAAGGGACTAGACATAGAAGAGGCCCAATCACTGCTGTGCACATTCCATTGGCCAGAGCTTAGTCATGTGGCCATATCTACCTGCAAAGTCTTCTGGGAAATGTAGTCCAACTGTGTGCACAGGGAGAGGAGGTTATCCTCCTCTTGGTTCTCAGTGACAATCTCTGCCATCATAACTTTCTTTGGCACTTGGGACACCACCGTGAGTACAGCACAGCCCTTGCCATTATGGCCTCACACTCCAATTGAAGAATGAAATGAGTTCATAGATTACTATAGAGTATCAGAGTGCTGGGATCGGAGAAGCACAGGATCCTTTAAGAGACAGGAGGAAGAGGGACCTCCACTCAATCTTGGGGTGCCCACTAATTGTGCAGGGTGGGTAAGAATTAACAAAGTAGATGGAGAAAAGGGGTGGGTAAGAATTAACAAAGTAGATGGAGAAAAGGTACTCTATGTTAAGGGAACAGAATATGCCAAGGCTCAGAGGTAAAAATGTGTGTTTCAAGTTTAGGAAATCTCCCACAGTGGGGCTGAAGTGCAGAGCTCATATGGAAGAGTGAAGGTGGATGAAGGAAGAGAATGAGGCAGGAGCCAGCAGATTAAGGACCTAGAATGTGGGCCAGGACACCTGAACACCGAGCAGTCTAGGCTATGAGTCTTTTTTTCCTGAGTTTTCTCTGAGCTGTTTACAGGATGGACAGAGCAGTGAGCACTTGGGGTGGGGGGTTCTCCCTGCAGAAAAGAACCGCTGGGAGGAACCCAACCAGAAGCTCTACAATGTGGAGGCCACGTCCTACGCCCTCTTGGCTCTGCTGGTACGCAAAGACTACGACACTACGCCTCCTGTCGTGCGCTGGCTCAACGAACAGAGATACTATGGAGGTGGTTATGGCTCCACGCAGGCAAGTAGTCCACACATACCCCGCCCTGGTAACTGCATCCCAGCCTCCTCTGGCCTCATTAGTCTTCTGAAGAAAGTACCGAGACCAAGAGAGGCAGTGCTTCTCTTCCATCAGCCAGGATGATTGGAATGAAGTCAAGAATCTTTTTTTTTTTTTTTTTAATTGCAAACCCATCTGTGAACTCTAGACTACATTCTGAATGCCCTGAGCTGTGTTTCAAGCCTCCTTTTCCCTCTTGGTGTCTATATCATGTTCTCAGGGCCCAGGTTCAAGTGTGAATCTCTCTTTCCCACTGTGGGTTCTAGACCATGTTCCCAGTGCCCCATCTTACTCTGTCTCACTGGTGGGTTCTAGCTCATGTTCATTTCACCAGGCCCCCAGTGTTACCCTGTCTCATCAGTGGGTTCTAGACCAGGTTCTTAATGACTCTACAGCATTATCCAAGGGGCTTCCCTGGTGGCTCAGAGATGAAAGTATCTGCCTGAAATGCAGGAGACCTGGGTTAGATCCTTGGGTTGGGAAGATCCCCTGGAAAAGGGAATGGCAACCCACTCCAGTATTCTTGCTTGGAGAATTCCATGGACAGAGGAGCCTGGTGAGCTACAGTCCATAGGGTCACAAAGAGTTGGACACAACTGAGCAACTAACACCTCACACACCATTATCCAAGCCTCTGTCTCCCACTAGTGGGTTCTAGACCACATTCTAAGTTCCATCAGGCTCCCAGTGTTACCACATCTTATTGTGAGTTCTAGACCAGGTTTTTAGTTATTCTAGTCCCTGATGGGTTCTAGACTATGGGTTCAGTAACCTCAAACTCCAAGAAGCTCAGGCTCCAGTCTAACCGCTTTTCTTTCTGGTGGGTTCTCAATCACACTCTCAGTGTCACTTTGGGGTTCTAGATCAGATGCTCAGTGTTCCCAGATTCCAATTTCATTCTTTTATTTCATGAGTGGGTTCTAGACACATTCTCAGTGCCTCTACCAATGCTTGTCTTAGACTCTCTCCTCTGGATGTGTCTAGAGCACCTTCTCAGTGTGGCTGGACTTTCTGTCTTATGCCTGTACACTCTGGTGGATTCTAGCCATGTTCCCAGTGTCTCTAAGCTCTTGTCTGACCTGTCTCACTCAGAGTTCTAGGACATGTCCTCAGTATCCGACCAGCCCCTAATCATATTCTTACCCTCTCTGGTGGGTTCTAGGTCACTGCCTCAATGCCCCAGGTCTGATATGAGTCTCTTCATCCCTCAGTGGTTCTAACCACTTTCTCAGTAACCCAAATTCACCCCCTTTCTCTGTCATGGGTAACAGGCCACTTTCATGGTGTTCCAAGCCTTGGCCCAATACCAGAAGGATGTTCCTGATCACAAGGAGCTGAACCTGGATGTGTCCATCCAACTGCCCAGCCGCAACTCTGCGGTCAGGCATCGTATCCTCTGGGAATCTGCCAGCCTCCTGCGCTCAGAAGAGGTAAAGTCACCTGGCCACACCCTCATCACTTTCATCCTCCATGCCAGCCAGACTTTCTAGGAGGCAGGAGATAGAGTCGATGACAATCACCAATGGGGGAAGGCTTGGTTCCAAATACTCTCTCATCTCTCTCCCCACTCCTTGCAGACTAAGGAAAATGAGCGTTTCACAGTAAAAGCTGAAGGGAAAGGACAAGGCACCTTGTCGGTAAGGAATGGGAACCTACACCTTCTTGACCCACCACCTTCTCTAGGCCCCTCTGTTCCAGTATCCCCTTTCCTTCCCAAGTCAAATGGACTGACACCTCATCTCCCCTCCTACCTCACCAGGTAGTGACCGTGTACCATGCCAAGCTCAAAGGCAAAGTCTCCTGCAAAAAGTTCGACCTCCGGGTTTCCATACGCCCAGCCCCCGAAACAGGTAAAAGGAGTAGAGACCCTATCTGTTACCCTTCCCCCAACCCTGTTCTTATGTCTGCCTCCCTCCTGGATCAGAACCCAGGAACTACACTCCTCCCGCTTCCCCACCACCATCCATCCTTCTGTTTTCTGTGTTTCTAGTCAAGAAGCCTCAGGACGCCAAAGGTTCCATGATCCTTGACATCTGTACCAAGTAAGAGATGGTTCACTGGGATTCATCTTGGCCATCCCTCTGTCTCTAGCAAGACTTCTTAAAAATAATAACTGTGATGCTTAACACTTTCTGAGAGTATATTGTGCATCTAGTCTTGTGCTGAATACAGGACAAGAAGACCTCCCTTTGCATGGCAGTGTGAGATTAGCAACGTGGTCTTGATGTCAGAACATGGTGCTGGGGGATTGGTGACGTTGAATTAGACCATGGTAACAGAAACATACAAAGTGAGACCTGCCCATGTTCATTCCCAAGAACTGAGGCACAGAGAGGTTAAGTAACCCATCAGATGTTACAGAGAGCTGGGATTTGAACCCGGGCCAGTTGGGTTCCAGAACCTGAAAAATGAATCATCTTGATCATTATGTAGCTTTTCCTGTATTCCCCTTAGGAGAATGTTTCTTACATTTGAACCTCCCTCTGTGCTCCTATGTGGGAACTAGAGGCCTCAGTCTTTGATATGACCCCCTTGTCCGGGCACTGATCCCACCTTGGGGACCAACCCCCTCTCCCTCTGCCCCATCCAGGTACCTGGGAGACCAGGATGCCACTATGTCCATCCTGGATATATCCATGATGACAGGCTTCTCACCTGATGTTGAAGACCTCAAAACGGTATGAAGGCCTTGGGCTCAGGGGCTGGGATCCATGGGCAGGAGCCCAGGGTCTGGAAGAAGCTGGAGTGGCAGGGGGAATGGGGATGCAGGAGGGATTTTTACAAACCACATCCTTCCCCAGCTGAGCACTGGTGTCGACAGATACATCTCTAAGTATGAGATGAACAGAGACTCCAACAAGAACACACTCATCATCTACCTGGACAAGGTAAGGCTTCCATTGGGATCCTGAACCTCTGCCTGGCTGACCTTTCCTTCTCCACTGGCCTCGTGCCCAGGTGGGGCCAGGGAGACAAGGTCTGGACTGCTGGGTGTTGGAGGACAGGGGCATGTAAAACAAGGCCAACCCACCTTCTGTAAGCATTGCACCGTCTGACCACTCATGTCCCAACTGTATTTTTCACTTGTTCCCTCCAGCTTCTTCTCACCAGAGTCTTAACCACTGAGTGGAAAAAAAAACCCACTTGTGGTTTTAAAAAAGCAGTGCTTGATGGAGAGAAAGAGCTTCCCTTGTTCCCCAGCCCCCAGCATTTCTCTCTTCTCTTATTTTCTCCCCATTCTTCCCTTGTTCTATTTATTCCCGTGTTCTATTTATTCAGTTATATGACAGAGCTGGGTCTTCATTGTGGTGCATGGGCTCTTGGCTGTGGCATGCCACAAGTACTGAACCCACATGCCATACCTGGAGAAGTCCACATGCCGATTTACAGTCCGACCAACAGTGCACAGCTTCCCAACATTTGTTAGTTGTGTTCTTTGTGATGATAGCTATTCCGGCATGTGTGGGTGCTATCTCATTGCAGGTTTTGGGGTTTGTTTTTTTTTTTTTTGGCTGAACTGGGTCTTCTTTGCTGCACATGGGCTTTGTCTAGTTGCGGCAAGTGGGGGCTACTCTTCATTGCAGTGCGCGGGCTTCTCATCGTGGTGGCTTCTCTTGATGCTTGAGTGTGGGCTCTAGGGCACAGGCTCGGTACACGGTCTAAGTTGCTCCGCGGCATGTGGAATCTTAGTTCCCCACCCAGGGATCAAACCAGAGTCTCTTGCATTGGCAGGTGGATTCTTGACCATGGAGAGACCTGGGAAGCCCCATATTGATACATACACATGTGTATATGTGATGACACATATATTTGGAGAAAAGTCATAGTAGAGAGAAAGAGAGCAAGGGCAGGGACTTCCCTGCTGGTCCAGTGGTTAAAAATCCACTTTCTTAAGAAGGAAAGGAAATAGCAACCCACTCCAGTATTCTTGCATGGGAAATCCCATGGACAGAAAAGAGCCTGGCGGGCTACAGTCCATGGGGTTGCAAACAGTTGGATGCCACTTAATGACTAAACAACGTCTCAGTACATATATGTGTATATCTGTCTCCTTCCTCCTTCCCTCACTCCCTTTCTCCCTCTTTTCTTTCTCTCTAATTTTTCCAATTTTATTGAGCCGTAATTGACGTATAACACTGTGTAGTTTTAATGTGCACAATGTAACGATTTTATGTATTTATATACTGAGAAATAATTACCACAATAAGGTCAGTTACATCTACCTCCTACATAGTTATAATGTGTGTGTTGAGAACTTTTTTAAGATCTACTCTTAGCAACTTTCAAGTGTCTAATGCAGTCTTGTTAACCACAGAATGTTTTTAAGGACGTAAATAGCAGTCCTTGGCCAGAGCTCAATCACGTGGCCACAAGGAACTGAAACATGCTGAGAAGTGCAATCTAGCCTTAGTGGGGTGGGGTGGGGGTGGGGTAATGGATTTGATGAACTGCTTATTAATCTTTTGTCAAAGATTCCTGCCCACTGCCCCTGCCCCGCCCCTGGCATCTTCCCCACCTAGATCCCTCAGCTTCTCCACCACTTTCCAACCCCCAGGACCCCATGCTGGACTTCCTCCAATGTTGGCCCTGACACTGACCAACCTCCTTCTTCCCAGGTCTCACACACAGTGGAGGACTGTCTGTCCTTCAAAGTTCACCAGTACTTTAATGTCGGACTTATACAGCCTGGGGCAGTCAAGGTGTACTCCTATTACAACCTGGGTGAGCAGCCATCCTAGGACCTGGGATCTGGGAGTTAGACTCTAGGGGTCTTGGGGATCTGAGGGTTAAGAGTTTGGGGGTCCCCAGGTCTTGGAGTTAGGAGCCTGGGGTCCCCAGGTGTGGGAGTTAGGGGTCTGGGAGTTAGGGATCTGGGGGTTAAGGGTCTGGGGGCCTCAGGGATCTGAGAGCTAGGAGTCTGGGGATCCCGGAAATCTGAGGGTTAGGAGTCTGGTGGTCCCTGGGTCTGGGAGTTAGGGATCTGGGGGTCCCCAGGTCTGGGAGTTAAGGGCCTGGGGGTCTCTGGATCTGAGAGTTAGGGGTCTGGGGATCCCCAGGTCTGGGAGTTAGGAGTCTGGGTGTCCCAGGGCTGGGGACCTGGCATCTGGAGGTCTGACCGACTGGAGTTGGATAACTGAGCCTCCAGGTGTGGTGTCTGGGGCGGAGGCCCTAGCCCTCTGACCCCTCCCCATCACCTCTGCTGCAGATGAAACTTGTATCCGCTTCTATCACCCGGATAAAGAGGACGGAATGCTGAGCAAACTCTGCCACAAAGATACCTGCCGCTGTGCAGAGGGTAAGTGCTCAGGCGCCAGGAGGGTGGCCACACCCACTGGACCCCGGCTCCCTTGGGGTGGGGGGTTGACCCAAGAGGGCTAGACCAGGGTACCGGCGTACCCCTGGGTAGTGGGTGCCCTGAACAGGAAGTGGGTCTTAGACCGTGTCCCCCCCGCCCCGCCCCCCACCCACCCCTCAGAGAACTGCTTCATGCACCACACGGAGAAGGAGGTCACTCTGGAGGACCGGCTGGACAAGGCTTGCGAGCCGGGCGTGGACTATGGTGAGTGGGGCGCTGGGCGAGAGGCGGGAAAAGGTGCATGCATGCGTGCTTGTGTGTGAGCGGCAGTGTGAAGGCGGGTGTGGTCCTGGCTGCGTGTGGTGACTGTGGTTGTGGGTGACTGGTGTATGTGTGTGTGTGTTGTAAGGGGCTCTGATTACACAGGGAGACATGGTCATGAGTGGGGTGGTTTTGTGGGTGTGTGTGTGTGACAGGTGGTTGGGAATGGATGTGGTTGTGCATACCGCCATGTTGTGGGGAACCTGTAGGTCACGGTGCTTAGGAGTCACTATCATCATGTCTCCGACGGTGGTTGTGGAGGGCTCTGATTGTGTGCATGGCTGTGAGTGTAGCCCAGCGTGATATACTGCAGTGAGGGGGTGGCTAGCAGGGACATGAGCATGCCTGGCTGTGATCATCACTTGGGAGGAGCCAGGTGAGGGCGCCCCACAGAGAGCCTTGCCCAGGACGCCCCGCTGTCTTCCCCACCCCTCAACAGTGTACAAGACCAGACTTATCCAGAAGAAGCTGGAAGATGACTTTGACGAGTACATCATGGTGATCGAGAACATCATCAAATCGGGTTAGCCCTGTGTCTACTGTCTTTCTACCTCCCCCTTCCCCCAGCCCCTCCCCTTCTCCTCCCCCAACTCAGCTTCCCTTGCCCTCCCCACTCTCCCCCTCTCCCTCCCCCAGCTCAGCTTCCCTTCCCCTCCCTCCCCATACCCAGTCCCTCCCCTCCTCCTCCCCCAGTTCAGCTTCCCTTTCCCTCTGCTCCAGGCTCGGACGAGGTGCAGGTTAAACAGGAGCGCAAGTTCATCAGCCACATCAAGTGCAGGGAAGCCCTTAAACTGAAGGAGGGGGCACACTATCTCGTGTGGGGCGTGTCCTCTGACCTGTGGGGCGAGAAACCCAAGTGAGTTCCCACCCCAGTGCCTTCCAGAGGCCGCCTCCTCCCACCCTCCACACCCCGTCCTGACCCGTCTGTCTTCCCTCAGGATCAGCTACATCATCGGGAAGGACACCTGGGTGGAGCTGTGGCCCGAGGCTGAAGAATGTCAAGATGAGGAGAACCAGAAACAGTGCGAGGACCTGGCCAACTTCACAGAGAACATGGTCGTCTTTGGCTGCCCCAACTGATCCCACACACATACACCCTCTCATACACACTGTCCACGCAATAAAGCTTCACTTCTGTTTCACATGTCTCCTGAAGTCTGGAGGTCTTTGAGAGGGGGACAGAGGCAGCTTCGACCCCCCCCCTCCGCCCCCCCACTGCCTCACTTGCCACTCAGCTCCATCCTACAGGAACCTGACCTGATTCCCACTTCATTACCTCCTGCAGTTCACCTTCACATTCACCGGCTTCCTCATCTCCAGTGCCCGTGCCTGCCTCACCTGTTCCTAGCCGGAAGTGCGTATGCCTCTTCCAGAGGCGGCCTCCGGAAGGCACGGGGGTGGGAACTCACTTGGGTTTCTCGCCCCACAGGTCAGAGGACATGCCCCACACGAGGTAGTGTGCCCACTCCTTAAGGCGGATTCTTCACCATCTGAGCCACCAGGGAAGCCCAAGAGTAGTGGAATGGGTAGTCTATCCCTTCTCTAGGGGAAACTTTTGACCCAGGAATCCAACCAGGGTCTCCTGCACTGCAGGTAGATTCTTTACCAGTTGAGCTTCCCTGACCGGGGATTGAACCCTGCATTGGGAACATGGAGTCTTAGCCACTGGAGCACCAGGGAAGTCCCTCTTCGTGTTTTCTTACCAGCATCCTTGCCTACATCCTCACCTGGGTATTTCCCTGGCTTCTTGCTTGCACCTCCCCCTGCGTCTCTACCTGTGTCTTCAGCATCAGAACCCTCCAGTCCTTCTCTGCCTTTTCACCCTCATGCCCGCCTGTATCCTGAGCTCCCATCCTCATCTGCTGGGACCTTCATCGCATTTGCCCTCCTCCTCAGCTCACTTTCACTCCATTTCCAGTCTCACCTGCACCCCGTGTGCCGGCCTCTAGACTCACCCTCCTGGTCACCATTTTGTAGATGGGCCTGAGCAGACTGGTGGGATTGTGTGAGGCGGCTGGGCCGGGAGGGGGCAGTCACAGGCAGGTCAGGGTGATGTTTCCGCCTGGAGCCTGAGGGACCAAGTCAGAGATCTGACTCATCAGCCAGCGATTGAGGAGGCAGTGCAGGGGCTCTTGTGGTCACAGCCTCATCAGAAACACATAGTGAGGCAGCAGCCACAGAGGGTGAGGCCACTGGCTGCCCAAGGGCCCTAAGTGCCTATCCACCTGTGGCCCCTTGAGGATGGTTGAAGGTGAGATCCAGGCTCAAGCTCTGGGTGAGACCATCACAGGAAAACACCTCTGAACCTGGAAGTCACCCCTGCACAGCCCCCTTCCCCTAAGACCTCAGGTTCTGGAATTCCCCACCCCCTTAACTCCAGGAATGTGAGGGGAAATTGACTCACAGCCCATCCCTACTCCCTCCAGTCCCTGATTGCCAGAGGCTCCTGTCAAGGGGACACTCAAAAATCCTCCTTACTCACTAGGTGTCCCAGCTGACGTCTACCAGCCACTCCCCTCCCCATCACTCTCCTTCTTGGACAGTTTCTCATTTCTTTTCACATTCATTTCTCCTTCCTTCTGGCTTGGAATTCAAGTTCCTCGTTTCTTTAATGCATTGGGTGGTTTTTTGTTGTTGTTTGATTTTTTTTTTTTTTCCAGCATCTATGGTTCGAGGCTGTGAACATATGGTTTGAGGATCTCACATTTCTAAAGATAGCATGGAGTTGATTTCAGACAGTGAGGGTGTCCAAATAAGAAAGGAGAACAGGGCAATGTGAAAAGCCTGCCTGTGATGGAACCACCTTCAAAGTCATTTAGATTGAGGGGTGGTTCAGTTTACATGTCAATTTTTGCTAGGCTATGGTGACCAGTTGTTGGGTTAAACACCAGTCTAAATGTTGCTATGAAGGGTTTTTTTTCCCCTTGAATTTTTTTTTTACTTTTTTTGAAAACTGGGCAGAATGCTAAATATCCACCTTTACAATAAACAAATACAGTAACAGTAACTCACACTGAAACAAACCATATTGGAGAAGGAAATAGCAACCCACTCCAGTATTTGTGTCAAAAAATCCTATGGACAGAGGAGCCTGGCAGGCTACAGT
Source organism: Bos indicus x Bos taurus (assembly GCF_003369695.1). NCBI lineage: Eukaryota > Metazoa > Chordata > Mammalia > Artiodactyla > Bovidae > Bos > Bos indicus x Bos taurus. The sequence goes on along the minus strand of NC_040082.1, from coordinate 92,802,391 downwards.
CCAAAGGGTCACATAGGGTCGGACAAGACTGAGCAACTGAGCACGCACGGGGCTGATTCGTGTTGCTGTATGGCAGAAATCAACAGAACGTCGTGAATCAATTATCCTCTAGTTAAAAATAATTTAAAGAAACATATTTCTGATAGCCATTATTTTTCTGTTTGGGACTGTTTTCAAGGTTTCTTTTGTTAATATTTATATATTTATTTGGGTGTGCCAAGACTTCAGTTGCAGCATGTGGAATCTAGGTCCCTAACCAGGGATGGGCCCCAAGGCCCCTGCGCTGGGAGTGCAGAGTCTTAGCCACTAGACTACCAGGGAAATCCCTGTTTTCAAGGTTTTTTGTCTCAAAAACATGAATGTCCCAATCCAAAGGCTCAGAATAGGCCATCTTTTAAACAAAGAGGCAATGATTGACAAAAGGCTATGAATACAACATGTAAATAGTTGATACAGACCTAATAGGATTTGTCAAAATCAGTCACATCTAGTAACACACCTGAAGTGTTCTTGCATAAAATACCATGTGAAGAAAAGAAGACTTTATCAATGTCTAAAAAAAGTGGGTTTGTTTATAGACAATCTGACAAGTTATCATAAGAAGTGTTTCCTGAGACTTCCCTGGCAGTCCAGTGGTTAAGACTCTGTGCTCTCAGTGTAGGAGGCACAGGTTTGATCCCTGATTAAGGAACTAAGATTCCACACGCCGCGCAGCATGGCCAAAAAAAAAAAAAATGTTTTCCTGAGACATAAGTTAACGCAACATTATTCTTGAACCCTTTCAGTTCGACTTCCCACTCCATAAAATTGCTGAGGATCTGAAACTGAGAAAGTATATTTGAGTACAAACAGCTTGTGAAACTTAATACATTTTTAAACTTTTTTAAATTAATTTTTTAATTGGAGGAAAGTTGCTTTACAATGTGGTGTTGGTTTCTGCCATGTGTGCTTTAGTGCTCAGTCATGTCCTACTCTTGTGACCCCATGACTGTAGCCCGCAGGACTCCTCTGTCCATGTGGATTCTCCAAGCAGTGATACTGGAGTGGGTTGTCATGCTATCCTCCAGGAGATTTTCTCAACGCAGGGACTGAACCCAGGTCTCCTGCATTGCAGGCGGATTCTTTACCATCTGAGCCACCAGAGAAGCTCTGTTTCTGCCACACAACAAAGCAAAATTGGCCATAATTATGCATATATCCCCTCCTTCTTGAGCCTCCCTCCTCTTGCCCCATCCCTCCCCTCTAGGTCCACAGAGCACCAAGCTGGGCTCCCTGTATTATACAGCAACTTCTCACCAGCTATCTGTTTTACACATGTAGCATATATATATATATATATATATATACATATATATATATGTATATATATATATATGTCAATGCCTCTTTCTCCATTCATCCCATTCTCTCCTTCCCTCCCTCTGTCCACAAGTCATTTTTTTTTCTTTTTTGCATTATCAGCAGGTCTTACTGAACTACCAACCAACTTGCCCATTCCATATGCATTTCAGATGGGTGAGGCTTCTCTGTATAGGAGCCAATATTGTCTTTGATCCTATGCTCAAGGTTGTCTAACAGAACAGTTTTCTCCCCATTTTGCAGTACTTTAGCCTTCCTATTAGCAAAAGAGGTGACCAGCCCCATAGACCAAAGAGACTACAGTCACAGGATGGGGAGTTCCTCTTACTTTTTGTTTTTTGACCAAGCTGCATGGCATATGGGAGGGAGCTTAGTTTCCAGACAGGGATTGAACCCATGCCCCCTGCATTGGAAGTGCAGAGTCTTAACCACTGTACCACCAGGGAAGTCCCTCCTCCTCTTACAATTTTTTATTTTGATGTTTGGAATTCTTTTGTTGTTGTTTGAGTTTTTGGTTTGTTTTCTTGCTTGTTTGGGGTTCTTTTTGTTTCTTTGTTGGTTTTTAATTGAAATAAGAGCTTCCCAGGTGGCGCTAGTGGTAAAGAATCTGCCTGCCAATGCAGGCGACACAAGAGATGTGGGTTCAGTCCCTGGGTGGGGAAGACCCCCTGAAGGAGGAAATGGCTACCCACTCCAGTATTCTTCCCTGGTGAGGAGTCCCATGGACTGAGGAGCCTGGCGGATTACAGCCTGTGGGGTTGAAAAGAGTGGGACACGACTGAGTGACTGAACACTACTACTGCTACTAAAGTTGACTTACAGTGTTGTGTTCGGATGTTTGGGACTCTTGATGCCAAGTCTATTTACTTTATTGTTTTGGGTTCGAGTTTATACACCCTTTCTGTGTTTCCTGTCTAGAGAAGATCCTTTAGTATTTGTTGGAGAGCTGGTATGGTGGTGCTGAATTCTCTCAGCTTTTTTTTTTTTTTTTTGAAACAGAACTTTATTCTTCTTTAATATAAATTTATTTATTTTAATTGAAGGCTAATTACTTTACAATATTGTATTGGTTTTGCCATATATCTACAAGAATCTGCCACGGGTGTTCCCCATCCTGACCCCCCCTCCCACCTCCCTCCCCATCCTATCCCTCTGGGTCATCCCAGTGCACCAGCCCCAAGCATCCTGTATCATGCATTGAACCTGGACTGGTGATTCATTTCACATATGATAATATACATGTTTCAATGCCATTCTCCCAAATCATCCCACCCTCGCCCTCTCCCACAGAGTCCAAAAGACTGTTCTATACATCTGTGTCTCTTTTGCTGTCTCGCATACAGGGTTATTGTTACCATCTTTCTAAATTTCATATATATGCATTAGTATACTGTATTGGTGTTTTACTTTCTGGCTTATTTCACTCTGTGTAGGAGAAGGCAATGGCACCCCATTCCAGTACACTTGCCTGGAATATCCCATGGATGGAGGAGCCTGGTGGGCTGCAGTCCATGGGGTTGCTAGGAGTCGGACACGACTGAGCGACTTCACTTTCTCTTTTCACTTTCATGCATTGGAGAAGGAAATGGCAACCCACTCCAGTGTTCTTGCCTGGAGAATCCCAGGGATGGGGGAGCCTGGTGTGCTGCCATCTCTGGGGTCACACAGAGTTGGACACGACTGAAGCGACTTAGCATAGCATCACTCTGTATAATAGGCTCCGGTTTCATCCACCTCATTAGAACTGATTCAAATATATTCTTTTTAATGGCTGAGTAATACTCCATTGTGTATATGTACCACAGCTTTCTTATCCGTTCGTCTGCTGATGGACATCTAGGTTGCTTCCATGTCCTGGCTATTATAAACAGTGCTGCGATGAACATTGGGGTACACGTGTCTCTTTCAATTCTGGTTTCCTTGGTGTGTATGCCCAGCAGTGGGATTGCTGGGTCATATGTCAGTTCTATTTCCAGTTTTTTAAGGAATCTCAACACTGTTCTCCATAGTGGCTGTACTAGTTTGCATTCCCACCAACAGTATAAGAGGGTTCCCTTTTCTCCACACCCTCTCCAGCATTTATTGCTTGTAGACTTTTGGATAGCAGCCATTCTGACTGGTGTGAAATGGTACCTCATTGTGGTTTTGATTTGCATTTCTCTGGTAATGAGTGATGCTGAGCATCCTTTCATGTGTTTGTTAGCCATCTGTATGTCTTCTTTTCAGAAATGTCTGTTTAGTTCTTTGGCCCATTTTGTGATTGGGTCATTTATTTTTCTGGAATTGAGCTGCAGGAGTTGCTTGTATATTTTTGAGATTAATTCTTTGTCAGATGCTTTGTTTGCTATTATTTTCTCCGATTCTGAAGGTTGTCTTTTCACCTTGATTATAGTTTCCCTTGTTGTGCAGAAGCTTTTAATTTTAATTAGGCCCCATTTGTTTACTTTTGCTTTTATTTCCAATATTCTGGGAGGTGGGTCATAGAGGGTCCTGCTGTGATTGCCTATGTTCTCCTCTAGGAGTTTTATAGTTTCTGGTCTTACATTTAGATCTTTAATCCATTTTGAGTTTATTTTTGTGTATGGTGTTAGAAAGTGTTCTAGTTTCATTCTTTTACAAGTGGTTGATGAGTTTTCCCAGCACCACTTGTTAAAGAGATTGTCTTTTCTCCATTGTATATTCTTGCCTCCTTTGTCTAAGATAAGGTGTCCATAAGTGTGTGGATTTATCTCTGGGCTTTCTATTTTGTTCCATTGATCTATATGTCTGTCTTTGTGCCAGTACCATACTGTCTTAATGACTGTGGCTTTGTAGTAGAGCCTGAAGTCAGGCAGGTTGATTCCTCCAGTTCCATTCTTCTTTCTCAAGATTGCTTTGGCTATTCGAGGTTTTTTGTATTTCCATTCAAATTGTGAAATTATTTGTTCTAGCTCTGTGAAGAATACCGTTGGTAGCTTGATAGGGATTGCATTGAATCTATAGACTGCTTTGGGTAGTATACTCATTTTCACTATATTGATTCTTCCGATCCATGAACATGGTATATTTCTCCATCTATTAGTGTCCTCTTTGATTTCTTTCACCAGTGTTTTAAAGTTTTCTATATATAGGTCTTTTGTTTCTTTAGGTAGATATATTCCTAAGTATTTTATTCTTTTCATTGCAATGGTAAAAGAAATTGTTTCCTTAATTTCTCTATTTTCTCATTATTAGTGTATAGGAATGCAAGGGATTTCTGTGTGTTGATTTTATATCCTGCAACTTTACTATATTCATTGATTAGCTCTAGTAATTTTCTGGTGGAGTCTTTAGGGCTTTCTATGTAGAGGATCATGTCATCTACAAACAGTGAGAGTTTTACTTCTTCTTTTCCAATCTGGATTCCTTTTATTTCTTTTTCTGCTCTGATTGCTGTGGCCCAAACTTCCAAAACTATGTTGAATAGTAGTGGTGAGAGTGGGCACCCTTGTCTTGTTCCTGACTTTAGGGGAAATGCTTTCAATTTTTCACCATTGAGGATAATGTTTGCTATGGGTTTGCCATATATAGCTTTTAGTATGTTGAGGTATGTTCCTTCTATTCCTGCTTTCTGGAGGGTTTTTATCATAAAGGGATGTTTAATTTTGTCAAAGGCTTTCTCTGTATCTATTGAGATAATCATCTGGTTTTTACCTTTCAATTTGTTAATGTGGTGTATTACATTGATTGATTTGCAAATATTGAAGAATCCTTGCATCCCTGGAATAAAGCCCACTTGGTCATGATGTATGATCTTTTTAATGTGTTGTTGGATTCTGTTTGCTAGAATTTTGTTAAGGATTTTTGCATCTATACTCATCAGTGATATTGGCCTGTGGTTTTCCTTTTTGTGGCATCTTTTTCTGGTTTTGGTATTAGGGTGATGGTGGCCTCACGGGATGAGTTTAGAAGTTTACCTTCCTCTGCAATTTTCTGGAAGACTTTGAGTAGGATAGGTGTTAGCTCTTCTCTAAATTTTTGGTAGATGGCTGGGAAGCCGTCTGGTCCTGGGCTTTTGTTTGCTGGAAGATTTCTGATTACAGTTTCAATTTCCGTGCTTGTGAAGGGTCTGTTAAGATTTTCTATTTCTTCCTGGTTCAGTTTTGGAAAGTTGTACTTTCTAAGAATTTGTCCATTTCTTCCAAGTTGTCCATTTTATTGGCATATAGTTGCTGATAGTAGTCTCTTATGATCCTTTGTATTTCTGTGTTGTCTGTTGTGATCTCTCCATTTTCATTTCTAATTTTATTGATTTTATTTTTCTCCCTTTGTTTCTTGATGAGTCTGGCTAATGGTTTGTTAATTTTATTTATCTTCTCAAAGAACCAGCTTTTGGCTTTGTTGATTTTTGCTGTGGTCTCTTTTGTTTCTTTTGCATTTATTTCTGCCCTAAGTTTTAAGATTTCTTTCCTTCTACTAACCCTGGGGTTCTTCATTTCTTCCTTTTCTAGTTGCTTTAGGAATAGAGTTAGGTTATTTATTTGACTTTTTTCTTGTTTCTTGAGGTATGCCTGTATTGCTATGAACCTTCCCCTTAGCACTGCTCTTACAGTGTCCCACAGGTTTTGGGTTGTTGTGTTTTCATTTTCATCGTTTCTATGCATATTTTTATTTCTTTTTTGATTTCTTCTGTGATTTGTTGGTTATTCAGCAGCGTGTTGTTTTGCCTCCATATGTTGACATTTTTAATAGTTTTTCTCCTGTAATTGAGATCTAATCTTACTGCATTGTGGTCAGAAAAGATGCTTGGAATGACTTCAATTCTTTTGAACTTACCAAGCCTAGATTTATGGCCCAGGATGTGATCTATCCTGGAGAACGTTCAGTGTGCGCTTGAGAAAAAGGTGAAATTCATTGTTTGGGGATGAACTGTCCTATAGATATCAATTAGGTCTAACTGGTCTATTGTGTCATTTAAAGTTTGTGTTTCTTGTTAATTTTCTGTTTAGTTGATCTATCCATAAGTGTGAGTAGGGTATTAAAGTCTCCCACTATTATTGTGTTATTGTTAATTTACCCTTTCATACTTGTTAGCATTTGTCTTACATATTGTGGTGCTCCTATGTTGGGTGCATATTTATTTATAATTGTCATATCTTCTTCTTGGATTGATCCTTTGATCATTATGTAGTGTCCATCTTTGTCTCTTTTCACAGCCTTTGTTTTAAAGTCTATTTAATCTGACATGAGTATCCCTACTCCTGCTTTCTTTTGGTCTCTATTTGTGTGGAATATCTTTTTCCAGCCCTTCACTTTCAGTCTGTATGTGTCCCTTGTTTCGAGGTGGGTCTCTTGTAGACAACATATATAGGGGTCTTGTTTTTGTATCCATTCAGCCAGTCTTTGTCTTTTGGTTGGGGCATTCAACCCATTTACATTTAAGGTAATTATTGATAAGTATGATCCTGTTGCCATTTACTTTACTGTTTTGGGTTCAAGTTTATACACCCTTTCTGTGTGTCCTGTCTAGAGAAGATCCTTTAGCATTTGCTGGACAGCTGGTTTGGTGGTGCTGAATTCTCTCAGCTTTTGCTTGTCTGTAAAGCTTTTGATTTCTCCTTCATATTTGAATGAGATCCTTGCTGGGTACAGTAATCTGGGCTGTAGGTTATTTTCTTTCATTACTTAAGTATGTCCAGTGCCATTCCCTCCTGACCTGAAGAGTTTCTATTGAAAGATCAGCTGTTATCCTTATGGGAATCCCCTTGTGTGTTATTTGTTGTTTTTCCCTTGCTGCTTTTAATATTTGTTCTTTGTGTTTGATCTTTGTTAATTTGATTAATATGTGTCTTGGGTGTTTCGCCTTGGGTTTATCCTGTTTGGGACTCTCTGGGTTTCTTGGACTTGGGTGATTATTTCCTTCCCCATTTTAGGGAAGTTTTCAACTATTATCTCCTCAAGTATTTTCTCATGGTCTTTCTTTCTGTCTTCTTCTTCTGGGACTCCTATTATTCAAATGTTGGGGCGTTTAACATTGTCCCAGAAGTCTCTGAGGTTGTCCTCATTTCTTTTAATTCGTTTTTCTTTTTTCCTCTGTTTCATTTATTTCTACCATTCTATCTTCTACCTCACTTATCCTATCTTCTGCCTCCATTATTCTACTGTTGGTTCCCTCCAGAGTGTTTTTGATCTCATGTATTGCATTATTCATTATATAGTGACTCTTTTTTATTTCTTTCTTGCATCTTCTCAATCCTTGTCTCCAGGCTGTTTATCTGTCATTCCATTTTGTTTTCAAGATTTCAGATAATTTTCACTGTCATTATTTGGAATTCTTTATCAGGTAGATTCCCTATCTCTTCCTCTTTTGTTTGGTTTGGTGGGCATTTATCCTGTTCCTTTACCTGCTGGGTATTTCTCTGCCTTTTCATCTTGTTTATATTGCTGTGTTTGGCATGGCCTTTCTGTATTCTGGCAGTTTGTGGAGTTCTCTTTATTGTGGAGTTTCCTCGCTGTGGGTGGGGTTGGACAGGTGGTTTGTCAAGGTTTTCTGGTTAGGGAAGCTTGTGTCGGTGTTCTGGTGGGTGGAGCTGGATTTCTTCTCTCTGGAGTGCAATGAAGTGTCCAGTAATGATCTATGAGATGTCAGTGGGTTTGGTGTGACTTTGGGCAGCCTGTATATTGAAGCTCAGGGCTATGTTCCTGTGTTGCTGGAGAATTTGTGTGGTATGTCTTGCCCTAGAACTTGTTGGCCTTTGGGTGATGCTTGGTTTCAGTGTACTTATGGAGGCTTTTTGATGATCCAGCAGATGTTGGAAATTTGATCTCTGGTTCCTCTGCCTTTCCTAAAACCAGCTTCCACTGTGGAAGTTCACAGTTCACATATTGCTGAAGACTGGCTTGGAGAATTTTCAGCATTACTTTACTAGCGTGTGCTGCTGCTGCTGCTGCTGTTGCTAAGTCGCTTCAGTAGTGTCCGACTCTGTGTGATCCCATAGACGGCAGCCCACCAGGCTGCCCCATCCCTGGGATTCTCCAGGCAAGAACACTGGAGTGGGTTGCCATTTCCTTCTCCAATGCATGAAAGTGAAAAGTGAAAGTAAAGTCGCTCAGTCATGTCTGACTCTTCGTGGCCCCATGGACTGCAGCCTACCAGGTTCCTCCGTCCATGGGATTTTCCAGGCAAGAGTACTGGAGTGGGGTGCCATTGCCTTCTCCAACTAGCGTGTGAGATGAGTGCAAGTGTGTGGTAGTTTGAGCATTCTTTGGCATTGCCTTTCTTTGGGATTGGAATGAAAACTGACCTTTCCAGTCCTGTGGCCACTGCTGAGTTTTCCAAATTTGCTGGCATATTGACTGTAGCACTTTCACAGCATCACATTTCAGGATTTGAAATAGCTCAACTGGAATTCCACCACCTCCACTAGCTTTGTTCATAGTGATGCTTTGTAAGGCCCACTTGACTTCACATTCCAGGATGTCTGGCTCTAGGTTAGTGATCACACCATCATGATTATCTGGGTCGTGAAGATCTTTTTTGTACAGTTCTTTTGTGTATTCATGCCATCTCTTCTTAATATCCTCTGCTTCTGTTAGGTCCATACCATTTCTGTCCTTTATTGAGCTCATCTTTGCATGAAATGTTCCCTTGGTATCTCTAATTTTCTTGAAGAAATCGCTAGTCTTTCCCATTCTGTTGTTTTCCTCTATTTCTTTGCATTGATCACTGAGGAAGGCTTTCTCATCTCTCCTTGCTATTATTTGGAACTCTGCATTCAAACAGAAATATCTTTCCTTTTCTCCTTTGCTTTTCACTTCTCTTCTTTTCACAGCTATTTCTAAGGCCTCCTCAGAGAGCCATTTTGCGTTTTTGCTTTTCTTTTCCATGGCGATGGTCTTGATCCCTGTCTCCTGTACAGTGTCATGAACCTCCATCAATAGTTCATCAGGTACTCTATCAGATCTAGTCCCTTAAATCTATTTCTCACTTCCACTGTATCATCATAAGGCATTTGATTTAGGCCATACCTGAATGGTCTGGGGGTGTTCCCTACTTCCTTCAATTTAAGTCTGAATTTGGCAATAAGGAATTCATGATCTGAGCTACAATCAGCTCCCGGTCTTGTTTTTGCTGACTGTATAGAGCTTCTCCATCTTTGGCTGCAAAGAATATAATCAATCTGATTTCGGTGTTGACCAAATGGTGATGTCCATGTGTAGAGTCTTCTCTTGTGTTGTTGGAAGAGGGTGTTTGCTATGACCGGTGCGTTCTCTTGGCAAAACTCTATTAGCCTTTGCCCTGCTTCATTCTGTATTCCAAGGCCAAATTTGCCTGTTACTCCAGATGTTTCTTGACTTCCTACTTTTACATTCCAGTCCCCTATAATGAAAAGGACATCTTTTTTGGGTGTTAGTTCTAAAAGGTCTTGTAGGTCTTCATAGAACCATTCAACTTCAGCTTCTTCAGCATTACTGTTTAGGGCATAGGCGTGGATCACCGTGATATTGAATGGCTTGCCTTGGAAATGAACAGAGATCATCCTGTCGTTTTTGAGATTGCATCCAAGTACTGCATTTTGGACTCTTTTGTTGACCATGATGGCTACTCCATTTCTTCTAAGGGATTCCTGCCCACAGTAGTAGATATAATGGTCATCTGAGTTAAATTCACCTATTCCAGTCCATTTTAGTTTGCTGATTCCTAGAATGTTGATGTTCACTCTTGCCATCTCCTGTTTGACCACTTCCAATTTGCCTTGATGCATGGACCTGACATTCCAGGTTCCTATGCAATATTGTTCTTTACAGCATTGGACCTTGCTTCTATCACGTCACAACCACAACTGGGTATTGTTTTTGCTTTGGCTCCACCCCTTCATTCTTTCTGGAGTTATTTCACCACTGATCTCCTGTAGCATATTGGGCACCTACCGACCTGGGTGTTCCTCTTTCAGTATCCTATCATTTTGCCTTTTCATACTGTTCATGGGGTTCTCAAGGCAAGAATACTGAAGTGGTTTGCCATTCCCTTCTCCAGTGGACCACATTCTGTCAGATCTCTCCACCACGACCTGTCTGTCTTCAGTGGCCCCACACGGCGTGGCTTAGTTTCATTGAGTTAGACAAGGCTGTGGTCCGTGTAATCAGATTAGCTAGTTTTCTGTGATTATGGTTTCAGTGTGTCTGCCTTCTGATGCCCTCTCGCAGCACCTACCATCTCACTTGGGTTTCTCTTACCTTGGACAAGGGGTCAAACATCTATTTCTGCTTTATTGACTATGCCAAAGCCTTTCACTGTGTGGATCACAATAAACTGTGGAAAATTCTGAAAGAGATGGGAATACCAGACCACCTCACATGCCTCTTGAGAAACCTATATGCAGGTCAGGAAGCAACGGACCGGCATAGAACTGGACATGGACCAACAGACTGGTTCCAAATAGGAAAAGGAGTACATCAAGGCTGTATATTGTCACCCTGCTTATTTAACTTATATGCAGAGTACATAATGAGAAACGTTGGGCTGGAAGAAACACAGCTGGAATCAAGATTGCCAGGAGAAATATCAATAACCTCAGATATGCAGATGACACCACCCTTATGGCAGAAAGTGAAGAGGAACTAAAAAGCCTCTTGATGAAAGTGAAAGAGGAGAGTGAAAAAGTTGGCTTAAAACTCAACATTCAGAAAACGAAGATCATGGCATCTGGTCCCATCATTTCATGAGAAATAGAAGGGGAAGCAGTGGAAACAGTGTCAGACTTTACTTTCTTGGGCTCCAAAATCACTGCAGATGGTGATTGCAGCCATGAAATTAAAAGGCGCTTACTCCTTGGAAGGAAAGTTATGACCAACCTAGATAGCATATTAAAAAGCAGAGACATTACTTTGCCAACAAAGGTCCGTCTAGTCAAGGCTATGGTTTTTCCAGTGGTCATGTATGGATGTGAGAGTTGGACTGTGAAGAAAGCTGAGTGCTGAAGAATTGATGCTTTTGAACTGTGGTGTTGGAGAAGACTCTTGAGAGTCCCTTGGACTGCAAGGAGATCCAACCAGTCCATCCTAAAGGAGACCAGTCCTGGGTGTTCATTGGAAGGACTGATGCTGAGGCTGAAACTCCAATACTTTGGCCAACTCATGCGAAGAGTTGACTCATTGGAAAAGACTCTGATGCTGGGAGGGATTGGGGGCAGGAGGAGAAGGGGACGACAGAGGATTAGATGGCTGGATGGCATCCCCGACTCGATGCACATGAGTTTGTGTAATCTCCAGGAGTTGGTGATGGACAGGGAGGCCTGGCATGCTGAGATTCATGGGGTCGCAAAGAGTTTGACACAATCGAGTGGCTGAACTGAACGGACCTGATGGAGGGGTTTGGTGAGCTCTTATGAATTAATGTTCCCTGGAGTCAGGAGTTCTCTGGTGTTCTCAGGATTTTGACTTAAGCCTCCTGCCTCTTGTTTTCAGTCTTATTCTTACAGTAGCCTCAAGACTTCTCCATCTATACAGCACCGATGGTAAAACATCTAGGTTAAAGATGAACAGTTTCTCCACAGTGAGGGACACCCAGACAGGTTCACAGAGTTACGTGGAGAAGAGAAGAGGGAGGAGGTTAATAGAGGTGACCAGGATGAGAAGAGGGGGAATCAAAAGAGGCGAGAGCAAGCTAGCCAGTGATCACTTCCTTATGTGCTCTCCACAGTCTGGACCTCTCAGAGATGTTCACGGAGTTATACAGAGAAGAGAAGAGGAAGGAAGGAGACAGAGGTGGCCAGGAGGATAAAACGGGGAATCAAAAGGAGAGAGACAAATCCAGCCAGTAATCAGTTCCCTGAGTGTTCTCCACAGTCCGGAACACACAACGAGATTCACAGAGTTGGGTAGAGAAGAGCAGGGGGAGGGAGGAGATAAAGGCGATCTGGTGAAGAAAAAGGAGAGTCCAAAGGGGGAGAGAGCAGTCAAGCCAGTAATCTTGCTCCCAAGTAAAAATGGGTACTGAATATTGGGTTCTTAAAGGTACAAAATTGATAACAAATACCAAAAAGCAAAGATTAAATATCTAGAGTAGAGGTTGGATTCTCAAAAGTACACTATAAAGAAAAAAAACAAAGTCACAAAAATTATAATATATGAGATCCAACCAGTCCATTCTGAAGGAGATCAGCCCTGGGATTTCTTTGGAAGGAACGACGCTAAAGCTGAAACTCCAGTACTTTGGCCACCTCATGCGAAGAGTTGACTCATTGGAAAAGACTCTGATGCTGGGAGGGATTGGGGGCAGGAGGAGAAGGGGACAACAGAGGATGAGATGGCTGGATGGCATCACTGACTCGATGGATGTGAGTCTGAGTGAACTCCGGGAGTTGGTGATGGACAGGGAGGCCTGGCGTGCTGCGATTCATGGGGTCGCAAAGAGTCGGACACAACTGAGCGACAGATTTGATCTGATCTGATATATATATATATATATATATATATATATATATAAAGTTTGCTTTAAGAAATAGGGTCTTTTTTCTCTTTGCAAAGTAATAGTAGGTTATAAAAATGAAAATTAAAGGAGTAATAGAGGACTTAAAATAATTTTTTTAATTTAAAAACGATAATAGTAAAAATATACCTAGGACTTTCTCTGGAGGTATTGCGGACAGTGTGGGGTCAGTTCATTTTCAGATAGTTCCCTGATCTGGCTTATGTTTCTCAAGATCTATAGGCCCCTTCTTATGTAGTCGGTGCTAACTACAGGCTTTTAATCTATTGCACCTGTCATTCCAAAGGGGCTCCCTCTGTTTATTTTAGCTTCTTCTGTTTGCTGGTCTCTTCAGTGTCTAAATTCTGCCCTGACACAAGGGGGGCGGTGGCGGTCACTTCTTCTAGGCTCACTTTTTCAGTTGTGCTGTGGGGAGGGAGGAACACTGCAAACAAATATCACTGGTGTCTGTGGGGAGTGTTTGCAGTGTTTCAGCCACACTGGGTTTGCCTCCCCCGCCCCACACCGGCTCCCGGCATGTGTGCTTTCCCAGTCTACGCTGCTCAGGCTCTAGGTTGCTCTGCTGGGAACTGTCTGATGCGGGCCCTGGGTTGCGTGCACTTCCCAGGTCTAAGCCGCTCAGGTTCAGGTACTCGGGTACTCCACAAAGGCACAGACTTGGTTGGGCCTGCGTTTTGTGCCCTTCCTCGGTCCGAGTAGCTCAGGTGACCAGGTGCTTGTCAAGCGCAGTCGCATCTTATCACCTCCCCCGTCCCAGCCGCTTGGTTTTCTGGGTGTACAACGGGCGCGCCTTCTCAGGCATGCTGTGTGTCTCTTCTGGGTAGCTGATCTCTGGCTGCGACCCTCCCGGCGGATGTCGACCGTCCAGAATCCCAAGAAGTTTTGGTTAGCAACGAACTTTGCTTGCAGTTTGGTATAGGATGCCTCTCTGGGGCCGCAATTGCCCTCTTCCAGCTATTGCTGCCCTCACCTGCCTGTCTCCAGCAGGGGATGGGCCCGGCCGCAGCCGGCTAGCTCTGCTCAGTCCTTTGTTCTGAGAGCGGGCCTGGTGGAGTCTTAGGTTAGGGCTTTTCACGGGATAGCTATCCCACAGTCTGGGTTGCTATCTCAAGCTAGTTCCCTCAGATTGCCCTTGGGGCATTCAGGCCAGGTCTTTACCCTAACCAATGCAGCCGCACCAATCTGTCCAGCCCCCCCTTGCTAGTGGGGGATGCAGCATCTGGGCTACTGCTCCGCTTGGAGTTTCTATTAGGTAGGTAATCTGTGGGTTTTAATTATTTATTTTTTCTCCCAGTTATGTTGCCCTCTGAGGTTCCAAGGCTAGCCACAGACCCGCCGGAGAGAGTGTTTCCTGGTGTTTGGGAACTTCTCTCTTTTTAAAGACTCCTTTCCTGGGATGGATCTCTGTCCCTACCTCTTTTGTCTCTCTTTTTATCTTTTATATTTTGTCCTATGTCCTTTCAAAGACAACGGGCTGCTTTTCTGGGCGCCTGATGTCTTCTGCCAGCATTCCGAAGTTGTTTTGTGGAATTTGCTCAGCGTTCAGATGTTCTTTTGATGAATTTTTGGGGAGAAAGTGGTCTCCCTGTCCTATTCCTTCGCCATCTTCTGTGTCTCCCCTGATGCCAAGTTTAGAGCAAGGTGTCCAGGACCTGCTATGCCCAAGGAACAGATAAAGGACTTCTTGGTGACTGATGCACAGATGAAAAACTTAACACACAATAACAGAAGTTGTTACTAAACCACGTCCTAATCTTCCTTGCTTCCACAAGCATATCACATCTTCAATTTGCCCATGCCTCCAGCTCTTTTGTAGTTTTAACTCTGCAACATCCATGGTGCCTATGTACAGAATCAGTTAAAAAGACTGTCAAATTCCTTTTCTCTTGAAAGTGAAAGTCACTCAGTTGCATCCGACTCTTTGCTACCCCATGGACTATACAGCCCATGGAATTCTCCAGGCCAGAATACTGGAGTGGGTAGCTGTTCCCTTCTCCAGGGGTCTTTCCAACCCAGAGATCGAACCCAAGACTTCCACATTGCAGGAGGATTCTTTACCAGCTGAGCCACCAGGGAAGCCTAAGAATACTGGAGTGGGTAGCATATCCCTTCTCCAGTGGATCTTTCTGCCCCCGGAATTGAACCAGGGTCTCCTGTATTGCAGGTGGATTCTTTACCAGCTGAGCTACCAGGGAAGCCCCAGAGCAAACAGTTGACCCCGACATGATCAATTTTTTAAAAAAATTTTATTGGAGTAGAGTTAATCTACAATGTAATGTTAGTTTCAGGTATACAGCAAAGTGAATCAGTTATATGTATACATATACCCACTCTTTTTTAGATTCTATTCCCATATAGGTCATTCATTACAGAGTATTGAGAAGAGTTCCCTGTGCTATACAGTAGGTCCTTACTAGTTATCTGTTTTACATACTAGTGTGTATGTTGATCCCAAACTCCCAATTTATCCTTCCCTTCTTTTTCCTCCCTGGTAACTATATGTTTGTTTTCTACATGTGTGACTCTATTTTTGCTTTGTAAATAAGTTCATTTGTGCCATCTTTTTTAGATTCCACATATAAGTGATATCCTGAGATATTTGTCTTTGTCTGACTTACTGCATTCAGTCTGACAATCTCTAGGTCCATCCATGCTGCTGCAAATGGCATTATTTTATTATTTTTATGGCTGAGTAATATTCCATTGTACATATGTACCACATCTTTTTTATCCATTCATCTGTCAATGGACATTTAGATTGCTTCTACATCCTGGCTATTGTAAATAGCGTTGCAATGAACATTGGGTGCATGTATCTTTTCAAATTATAGCTTTCTCCAGATATATGCCCAGGAGTGGAATTGCAGGATTGTATGGTAAGCTATATTGTTAGTTTTTTTTAAAGAATCTCCATACTGTTCTCCACAGTGGCTGTACCAATTTACATTCCCACCAAAGAGTGTAGGAGGGTTTCCTTTTCTCCATACCCTCTCCAGCATTTATTCTTCATGGATTTTTTGATGATGGACATTCTAACCAGTGGATACCGCACAGTAGTTTTCACTTGCATTCCTCTAATAATTAGTGATACTGAGCATCTTTTCATGTGCTTTTTGGGCTATCTCTGTGTCTTCTTTGGAAAAGTTCATCTATTTTTCACCTGGTCCCAGGTGTATCTGAAGGATTACCTTTTGTCACTCTCTGCTATCACTTGTAGGGGGTGTTCTGGATCATCCCTGTGTTTTGCGGGTTTGTTGGGAGAGGGAACTTGGGGAGGCTGTGCCACTGTGGAGAGGTTGTGGATAACCAGGATGCCCTCCAAGAGCTGGTCCCTCCCTTGGCTGCAGGAAATCATCCTGCAACCCTGCCCATGATGCCTGGCGGGCATCTGCAGTGGCAGCACCACACTCTGGATGAATTTCTTGCTGCTGTATATGGACCAGGCTGCTGATGTGACCAAGAACTCCTGATTCACACAATTTCTTAAACCTTCTGGGATGCAACTTGTGATTGCCAGGTAGGTCTCTGCTCACTCTACCATGCTGTGGGAGGTGTACAAATGAGAGATCTTTCAAGGACCCTGAGCAAAGCTGTAAGGCTCCGACCAGTGCACAACCAAGGGCCACCCCTCTATCCTGCCTTCCTTGAGGTTTAGACCTAAGGATGTCTCATCCACCCGTCCCTCAAGTGTCTCATTCACTAGGGATGCTCCATACCTCATCTGCTCTTTTTTTTTTTTTTCCCCAAAACACCTCAAATTTTACTCATGGTACAAAAGTATTTCATAAGCGCTGTGTTGGTAGAGGAAAACACACAGCCTATAGCTCATCCTTTAAAACCAGAACAGCCAAGTGAAAAGTCAGTATTTTTTTTTTACTGAAAGTCAGTATTATTTTTACTTGAAAAATTAAAACACAAACAGAAAAAAAAATTAAGGTACACATTGGGAACGGAACTACTATGGTTTTTGTTTCTAGGGATGTGACATCCATGTTTTCTGGTCAGTGATGTTCTACCAAACATTGTGCTAAGCCAGTGTACGAAACCCAAGCAGACAGATGACCAGTGAGGCTGTCTGCTAGCTCCTACTGGTGCTGAGGTCGACCAGTGGAACACTATCATGATAAAGTTATTTTGACAGCAAGAAGGGGGTGCAGAGGCCTTCTCTGGTGGTCCAGTGGTTAAGTATCCTCCTTGCAATGCAAGAGACACTGGTTCAACCCCTGGCCTGGAAAGATTCCACATGCCATGGAACAACTGAACCTGTGCACCACAACTACAGAGCCTACACTCTGGAGCCCACAAGCTGCAACCACTGAAGCCCATGTGCATAGAGTCTGTGCTCTGCAACAAGAGAAGCCACCACAATGAAAAACCCTCGCCATACAATGAAAAGTAGCCCCCACTCGCTGCAACTAGAGAAAGCCCGAGTGCAGCAACAAAGACCTAGTGCAGCCAAAAAATAAATTAAATAAGTAGATATAATCTTTTTCGTTTTTAAAGAGAGGAAATGCAGAGCCCTTAACGCAACAGAAAACCTGAAGAGCTGATTTACATAGAAAGCGTTTTACGCAAACTTGCTCAAACACCAACTTGCTTGAAAAAAAGGATGCCTTTTAGTCTACTTCCACCATGAATTCATTAGTGTCAGTAATATAGGACCACCTGCTTTATAGTAAAGTCACTGATGAGGTGGTGGTTATGTCCATTGAGATTATAGTGCAAGGAGATCACAAGGAGACCGTTCTGATAACACTAAGTCCTGAGGGACATAGACCATCTGCAGGCCCAGGGACTGCTCAATCCTGCCCTGCAAGTAAGGGTCATAAAATATGATGCTGAGGGACTTCCCTGGGGGTCCAGTGGTTAAGGCTCCGAACTCCAAATGCAGGTGGCCTGGGGCCGATCCCTGGTCAGGGAATTAGATCCCACGTGCGGCAACTAAGACCAAAGAATGCAGGAGATGAGGGCTGCTCCCCCAGATCAGCTTGATGTTGTGTAATGGTGTGCCTTCAACAGCTTGCCCTGCAGCCTTGATGCCTATCTGCAGGGTCACTCTCAAGGGCCTTGAACTTCTCGAGGTCCTCCCCGAGGAGGGTGATGATGTGATACATCATGGCACCATGGGGGATCTTAGTTCTCTGACCAGGGATTGAACGCATGCCCTCGGCAGTGAAAGCATGGAGTCCTAACAATTGTACCACCAGAAGTCCCCTTAATGTATATTCTTACTTCAGGGGACAGCCCTTCCTCAAAGGGCTATACAGTAAATATTTTAGTCTTTGAGGGCCGAGAGATAAAATTAAGGCTATTAAGAAGGTATTCATAAAACGAAGGATGCTTCCAGCCTGCCTTATGCCCCATTTGCTTGGGATGGGCCATCCAGGGTTGGAAGACAGGATTCCTGTCCAGCTGCTGGAGACATTCTCTGGATGAAGAGTGATGGGCCTGAGGCTTGGAGATTGTCAGCTACAAATTGGCACTTGCCAAGGGCATTTGCCACCTGCCTCTGCAGAGATGGAATCCTGTGCTGCTGCAGTTGCTGACTCTCAATATGCCTTGAAGGCAGTTCAGGGTGAGAGTGAGGCCCTCTGTGCTCCAGAGAAACTGGTGGGACAGGTCTTTAGATAGTCAGATATTTTCAGAAACTGATTTCATGACCCCAGTCCTTATATCTCCTCACATCTAGAGAGTGAGTGAGAGTTTCTTAGTTGTGTCCAACTTTTTGTGACCCCACGAACTCTAGCCCTCCAGGCTCCTCTGTCCATGGAATTTCCCAGGCAAGTATACTGGAGTGGGTTGCCATTTCCTCTTCCAGGGGATATTACTGACCCAGCGATCGAACACGGGTCTCCTGCATTGCAGGTGGATTCTTGACTTATATCTAGAAAAGCACTAAATCCCTTCATGATGACATCAGCTCCTCATGACTAGCAGAAAACCTCATGTGAAATGAGTGCTTGACGGCACTGAACTCCCCCTTCACCAAAATCTTATATATTGACCTTCTTTGATGATTGCTCTTTGAAGCAGTCTCTCAGAGCTATCCAAGGTGCTGTCTCCTATGTTGCAGTCCTCATTTTATCCCAAATGAAACTTAACTTACAACTCTCACGTTGTGCATCTTTTTTAGTAGACAAGATCCAGGTGAGTGGAGAGGGTGTGGGATGACCACCAAGGCCAGTTTCTCTCTGCTCCAGTGATGCCCAGTTTCCAGCCAACCTCTCTTTCCCAAGTCTGGGCTGTCTCATCTGGGTGAGCTGGCCGGAGTTGAAGCAACATGCTGAGTCACCAACCCCCAGAATCAGATGCACCCAGTCAATGCCTAGTAACTGCCAACAGAAGACACACCAACATGTAGGTGGCAGCCCATGTGATGATTACGCAGCCCAAGCTTGCTCTGCTCACCACATGATGGGCCAACTAACCATAAGAGGTGTTGAAGCAAAGAACATGACTTTATTCGGAAAACTGGCTGACCCCGAAGATGGCAGACTAATGTCTCAAGGTAACCATCTTGTTGGGGTCTGGATGCCAGGTTCTTTTATCTAAACAGAGAGGGAGAGACGGTGAGGAAGTAAAGTAAAAAGACCATTTATCTTGCAAAGTAGGACGGGGTGTGTTAATTTCTTCTTTTCTTACAGCCATTCACAGGTGGGCAGGGTCAGATTATCTCTCTGTGAGCTAAACAAAGGCACTTTAGTTCAAGTCAGGCAGAGGGGTAGGATCCTCTGAGGCAGTCAGTCCATAACGTATGATTATAAGAACAAAAGCAAGTCACGGTTCCAAAAGCAAGTCACAGGTCCTGCCAGCTCACCCAGATGAGACAACTGAGGCAGAATCAGTTCTTCCCTGCAACACAATCAGCTACGAAGCCTGGATAGTGGTGAGTGTTGGCTGCCATTTAGGAAGCCAGTTGGAAGCAAAGGGGGGAACAGGGACCAGAGGAAGGTGCCTCATCTGTGACTCCAGGACACTAAAGTATGAGTCCCCTGAGAGCAACTCCTGTGGCTGTACAGAAATATAAGCCTGGGCTGACTCTGCCCACGGGCCACAATCCGTCAACCCTCATAAGCTCAATATGAGGTCATTGGAAGCTTTGTACGGATGTGAGAACTGGACAGCGGCAGCTGCGCGACGCAGGGGCGGCGGCTACGAGGCACAGGGGTGAAGGCTGCACGGCGCAGGGGCAGAGGCTGCACGGCGCAGGGGCGGCCGAGAGGAGCTACCCCACGTCCAAGGTCAGGAGCGGCAGCCGAGAGGAGCTACTCCACGTCCAAGGTAAGGAGCAGTGGCTGCGCTTTGCTGGAGCAGCCCCGAAGGGATATATGTCCAAGATAAGAGAAACCCAAGTGCGGCTGAGAGGAGCTACCCCATGTCCAAGGTCAGGACTGGCGGCCGTGAAGAGATACCCCATGTCCAAGGTAAGGAGCAGTGGCTGCGCTTTGCTGGAGCAGCCCTGAAGGGATATACGTCCAAGGTAAGAGAAACCCAAGTAAGACGGTAAGCGCTGAGAGAGGGCATCACAGGGCAGACAGACTGAAACCACAATCACAGACAACTAGCCAATCTGATCACACGGACCACAGCCTTGTCTAACTCAATAAAACTAAGCCATGCTATGTGGGGCCACGCAAGATGGATGGGTCATGGTGGAGAGGTCTGACATAATGTGGTCCATTGGAGAAGGGAATGGCAAACCACTTCAGTAGCCTTGCCTTGAGAACCCCATGAACAGTATGAAAAGGCAAAAAGATAGGACACTGAAAGATGAACTCCCCAGTTGGTAGGTGCCCAGTATGCTACTGGAGATCAGTGGAGAAATAACTCCAGAAAGAATGAAGGGAAGGAGCAAAAGCAAAAACAACACCCAGTTGTGGATGGGACTGGTGATAGAAGCAAGGTCCGATGCTGTAAAGAGCAGTATCGCATAGGAACCTGGAATGCCAGGTCCATGCATCAAGGCAAATTGGAAGTGGTCAAACAGGAGATGGCAAGAGTGAACATCGACATTCTAGGAATCAGCGAACTAAGATGGACTAGAATGGGTGAATTTAACTCAGATGATCATTATACCTACTACTGTGGGCAGGAATCCCTTAGAAGAAATGGAGTAGCCATCATGGTCAACAAGAGAGTCTGAAATGCAGTATTTGGATGCAATCTCAAAAACAGAATGATCTCTGTTCATTTCCAAGGCAAACCATTCAATATCACAGTAATCCAAGTCTATGGCCCGACCAGTAATGCTGAAGAAGCTGAAGGTTCTATGAAGACCTACAAGACCTTTTAGAACTAACACCCAAAAAAGATGTCCTTTTCATTATAGGGGACTGGAATGCAAAAGTAGGAAGTCAAGAAACACCTGGAGTAACAGGCAAATTTGGCCTTGGAATACAGAATGAAACAGGGCAAAAGCTAATAGAGTTTTGCCAAGAGAACACACTGGTCATAGCAAACACTCTCTTCCAAAAACACAAGAGAAGACTACACATGGACATCACCAGACGGTCAACATTGAAATCAGATTGACTATATGCTTTGCAGCCAAAGATGGAGAAGCTCTATACATTCAGCAAAAACAAGACCAGGAGATGACTGTGGCTCAGATCATGAACTCCTCATTGCAAAATTCAAACTTAAATTGAAGAAAGTGGGGGAAACCACCAGACCATTCAGGTATGACCTAAATCAAATGCCTTATGATCATACAGTGGAAGTGAGAAATAGATTTAAGGGACCGGATCTGATAGAGTACCTGATGAACTATGAATGGAGGTTTGTGACATTGTACAGGAGACAGGGATCAAGACCATCCCCAAGAAATGCAAAAAAGCAAAATGGCTGTCTGAGGAGGCCTCACAAATAGTTGTGAAAAGAAGAGAAGTGAAAAGCAAAGGAGAAAAGGAAAGATATACCCATTTGAATGCAGAGTTCCAAAGAACTTCCAGATGTTCAAGCTGGTTTTAGAAAAGGCGGAGGAACCAGAGATCAAATTGCCAACATCCGCTGGACCATCGAAAAACCACTATGAGGTACCATTTCACACCAGTCAGAATGGCTGCAATCCATAAGGCTACAAGCAATAAATGCTGGAGAGGGTGTGGAGAGAAGGGAACTCTCTTGCACTGTTGGTGGGAATGCAAACTAGTACAGCCACTATGGAGAACAGTGTGGAGATTCCTTAAAAAACTGGAAATAGAACTGCCTTATGATCCAGCAATCCCACTGCTGGGCATACACACCAAGGAAACCAGAAGGGAAAGAGACACGTGTACCCCAATGTTCATCGCAGCACTGTTTATAATAGCCAAGACATGGAAGCAACCTAGATGTCCATCAGCAGATGAATGGATAAGAAAGCTGTGGTACATATACACAATGGAGTATTACTCAGCCATTAAAAAGAATACATTTGAATCAGTTCTAATGAGATGGATGAAACTGGAACCTATTATACAGAGTGAAGTAAGCCAGAAAGAAAAACACCAATACAATATACTAACGCATATATATGGAATTTAGAAAGATGGAAACAATAACCCTGTATACGAGACAGCAAAAGAGACACTGATGTATAGATCAGTCTTATGGACTCTGTGGGAGAGGGAGAGGGTGGGGAGATTTGGGAAAATAGCATTGAAACATGTATAATATCATGTTTGAAACGAGTCGCCAGTCCAAGTTCGATGCACGGTACTGGATGCTTGGGGCTGGTGCATTGGGACGACCCAGAGGGAGGGGAGGGGAGGGAGGAGGGTGGAGGGTTCAGGATGGGGAACGCGGGTATACCTGTGGCGGATTCATTTCGATATTTGGCAAAACTAATACAATTATGTAAAGTTTAAAAATAAAATAAAATTTAAAAAAAATTTAAAAAAAGAATAAATTGCAGTTTAGAAACAAAAAAAAAAAAGAAAAAGCAAGAGAGTTCCAGAAAAACATCTATTTCTTCTTTATTGACTATGCCAAAGCCTTTGACTGTGTGGATCACAATAAACTGTGGAAATTCTGAAAGAGATGGGAATACCAGACCACCTGACCTGCCTCTTGAGAAACCTATATGCAGGTCAGGAAGCAACAGTTAGAGCTGGACATGGACCAACAGACTGGTTCCAAATAGGAAAAGGAGTACGTCAAGGCTGTATATTGTCACCCTGCTTGTTTAACTTATATGCAGAGTACATCATGAGAAATGCTGGGCTGGAAGAAGCAAAAGCTGGAATCAAGACTGCTGGGAGAAATCTCAATAACCTCAGATATGCAGATGACACCACCCTTATGGCAGAAAGTGAAGAAGAACTAAAGAGCCTCTTGATGAAAGTGAAAGAAGAGAGTGAAAAGGTTGGCTTAAAGCTCAACACTCAGAAAACTAAGATCATGGCATCTGGTCCCATCACTTATGGTAAATAGATGGGGAAACAGTGGAAACAGTGTCAGACTTTATTTTTGGGGGCTCCAAAATCACTGCAGATGGTGATTGCAGCCATGAAATTAAAAGGCGCTTACTCCTTGGAAGGAAAGTTATGACCAACCTAGACAGCATATTCAAAAGCAGAGACATTGCTTTGTCAACAAAGGTCCATCTAGTGAAGGCTATGATTTTTCCAGTAGTCATGTATGGATGTGAGAGTTGGATTATAAAGAAAGCTGAGCACAGAAGAATTGATGCTTTTGAACTGTGGTGTTGGAGAAGACTCTTGAGAGTCCCTTGGACTGCAAGGAGATCCAACCCGTCTATCCTAAAGGAAATCAGTCCTGGGTGTTCATTGGAAGGACTGATGTTGAAGCTGAAACTCCAATACTTTGGCCACCTGATATGAAGGGTTGACTCTTTGGAAATGCCCTGATGCTGGGAAAGATGGAGGGCAAGAGGAGAAGGGGATAACAGAGGATGAGATTGTTGATTGGCATCACTGGCTCAACAGACATGAGTTTGAGCAAACTCCAGGAAATAGTGAGGGACAGAGAAGCCTGGCATGCTGCAGTTCATGGAGTCACAAAGAATCAGACACAACTTAGTGGAAGAGATGAGAGTTGACTGAAGTGTTTAAAAGCTGATGCCAGGGGATTTCCTTGGAGGTCCAGTGGTTCATACTTCACGTTTGCACAGCAAGGGGCATGGATTCAATCCCTGGTTGGGGAGCTAGGATCCCACATGCCCCATAGTGTGACCAAAAAATTAAACTATAATTATTTTTTTAAGGCTGATGCCAGCAGTTCCTGTCCTAGGTATATACCCAAAAGAATTGTGACCTGGAACCCAAACACATGCACACACATGTTCGTAGCAGCATTTTTCAAAATAACAAAAAGGTGGAAATAATGTAAATATCCATTAATGGGTGAATGGATAAGCAAAATATGGTTCATCTACACACTGGAATGTTACTCAGCCTTAACAAGGAGTGAAGCACTGAACACGCGCTACAGTGTGAATGAATCTTGGAAACATTATCCTCAGTGAAAGAAGCCAGACACAAAAGACCACGTAGTGTGTGTTTCCATTTTTTTTTTTTTTGAAATGCCCAACACAGGTCAATCCATAGAGCAGGAAAGCGGACTCATAGTTGCCAGGGTCTGGGGTAGGGGAGTTGGGGAATGACTTCTTGATGGTTGTAAGGTTTACCTTTGAGACACTGAAATGCTTTTGAACCAGATAGTGTTGTACAACACTGTAAATGTACTAAATAGACTGAGTTGCTTGCTTTAAAATGATTCATTTTGGGACTTCCCTGGTGGTCCAGTGGTTGAGAATCTGCCTTCCATTGCAGGGGACACAGGTTCAATCCCTGGTCAGGGAACTAAGGCCTCAGGGCACCTAAGCCCTCAAGCAGCAACTAGAGAGGCCTGTGCACCACAATTACTGAGCCCAAGAGCCACACCCAGAGAAGCCACAGTACCACAGTGAACACCCAGCAAGGTCAAAAAAAATTTTTTTTAATATAAATAAACAGTTCATTTTATGCTGTGTGAATTTACAACAATAAAATAAAAAAGAAATAAATAAGCAAGGCCATACTAGCTTGAAGGCACAGAATGAGTCATAAGATGGCATGAGGTAAAGCAGTGTATCCAGCTGGGAAGCTACTGTACCAGTCCAAGCAAAAACTGATGGGTCCCTTAGGGTTTTAGTCTGTTGGGGCTGCTATAAGAAGCTACCCTAGACTGAGTGGCTTAAACAACAGACATCTATTTCTCACAGTTCTAGAGGCTGGAAGTCTGAGACCAGGGTGCCTGCATGGCTGAGTTCCAAAGCAAGCCCTCTTGCTGGCCTGGCCTCCATCCCTCTCTGTCCCCACACAGCAGAGAAGGAGACAGAGCATATATCTCTTACAACTCCCCTTATAAACGCACTAATCCTGTTCAGGAGGGCTCCAACTTTGTGCCCTAGCCTTTCCCCAAGGCTCCACCTCTAAGTACTATCACGTTGGAGGTATTCACACATCAATGTAGGGGCTGAGGAACAAACATAGTCTATAGCACTTAGGGTGGTAGCGGTGGGGATGGAAATGGGTGGCTGGATTTGGGATCTGGCTCGGAGGTTGAATCCATTGGGCTTGCTGAGGGTGGAACGTCATGACAGGATGGAGGAGAGGTCCAGGAGGACTCCCAGGACTTGGCTTTAGTTAGCTGAGTGGATAGTGGTTCCACCCTCTGACTGTGAGTTTCAGTGGGACTTCACTGGTGGTCCACCGGCTAAGACTCCACTCTGAATGCAGGGGACCTGGGTTTGATCCCTGGACAGGGAACTAGATCCCACATGCTGCAACTAAGAGTTCGCATACCACAACTAAAGATCCCGAATGCCGCAACAAAGATCAAAGACCCCATATGCTTCAACTAAGACCCAGTACAGCCAGATAAATAAATAAATACTTAAAAACAAACCACACACACAAAAAAAACTTGCATGCATGCACACAGGAGTGTGTACAGACACACAAGCACACTTAAGCATGGGCATGCACTTGCACCTGCACACATCTGTATGCATACACTACACACATAGGTGCACACTTGCAACTATACACACACACATCCACACACTCATGCACACACATAATCACACCCACACACATGTACACACACAAACCACTCTTTGTGGGCATTTCCCATCACTCGTATTACCATTTCAAGCACTCTATAGCCTTTTCTTACTTACTACGCTGGTCTTTCTCACTCCGCTAGAATAGGAGTACTTTAAGACCACAGACATCTGTCTCTCTTGCTTGCCGCTGTGCCCCCAAACCTAGAACAGTACCTGGGACACAGGAGGTGCTTAGCAAACATTTGGTGACCAAGTGAATGATGCCAAGGTGCTCAGCAAACACTTGGCAACGACGTGGTTGGTGCCATCAGAAGGGAAAGCTGGGACTTTTCGTCTCCCGTCCCCACCTGAGTCATGTCTCCAGATGCCTCTGGAAAGTGTGAGAGGCTCTGAGTGAGAGTGAGATGGGGCCAGCCTGGGGGTGGGGAGATGACAGGAAGGAGAGGAGGGCGTGTGGGGGAAAGGGGAGGGGCCGAGCCCCAGCTCTAAAGGCAGCCCCGGGACCCACGAGTGCCTGTCGGCAGTGTGAGAAGCCCAGGCGTGTTGGGCAATCGTGGTTTCCTCTCTCCTGGCCTGAAGGATTCAGCCAGGCCAGCCAGACCCCAAGCATCTTGGGGCCTCATCCACTCAGGCATGGAAGAGACAGTTGCAAGGCCCTCGGTGTTCGTGGTGGATGGACAGACAGACATCCCATTCAGGAGGCTGGGGCACAGCCGCAGGAGACAGCCCTGCAGTGCTGCCCAGCTGGGACTGGGCCTCATGCTGCTGTTGTTGGTGGCTGGACTGGCTGTCCAGGGCTGGTTCCTGCTGCAGCTGCACTGGCGCCTAGAGGAGATTGGTGCCCCGCTGCAGGTAAGCACCACTGGGGTGGGGGTGGGGATCTCCAAGCCAATGTCACTGAGCATCTGTACGTGTGTGTGTGCAAAGATGGAGGACAGACTAAGAGCAGTCCCAGGCAAGCTAATTCACCTCTGGGACCTCAGTTTCCTCATCCATGAAATGGGCATGATAATAAGAGTCTCCATAGGGAATAAAACAAAATATTGTGTGTGTGGCACAGGCAAAGTGAAGTGAAGTCACTCAGTCATATCCGACTCTTTGCAACCCCATGAACTGTAGCCTACCAGGTTCCTCCACCCCTGGGATTTTCCAGGCAAGAATACTGGAGTGGGTTGCCATTTCCTTCTCCAGGAGATCTTCCTGACCCAGGGATTGAACCCGGGTCTCCTGCATTGTAGGTAGACGCTTTACCGTCTGAGCCACCAGGGAAGCCATTCAATAAATGGGAACTGACTTTTTTTTAATTGAGATGTAATTGACATAGAACATTGTGTAAGTTTAAGATGTACAAACAACATATTGATTTGTATATAAATACTGCAATGGCATCACATAATTATAATTTCTTCTAGTGATGGGAACTAACAAAACCTAGGTGTTTAGGAGCAGACTTCTCAGGTGCCTCAGTGGTAAAGAATCTACCTGCCAATGCAAGAGACACAGGACATTCAATTTCGATCCCTGAGTCGGGAGGATCCCTTGGAGGAGGCAGTGGCAACCCACTCCAGTATTCTCACCTGGAGAATTCCATGGACAGAGGAGCCTGGTGGGCTGCAGTCCATGGGGTTGCAAAGAGTCAGACACAACTGAAGCGACTAAGCACACATACCTCTAGGAAGCTTAATGTTTTATAAAACAGTTGTGTTGTCTGTAGCCCCCAGAACCGCCATCCTGACATGGCTAGTTGTTTGTTTGTTTTTAAAATATTTATCTGATTCCTCAGTTTGACCACTTTTAAAAATATTTTAATTAAAAAAAATTTTTTGGCCACGTCGCACAGCACTGGGGTCAGACGTTCGCCCTTAAATTGGAAGTTCAGAGTCTTAACCGCTGGACCACCATGGAAGCCCCTGACCTAGCTAGTCATTATCAGCAGTACCCTGATCACCACTATCAGGGCTCTCACTAAGCCACTTGTCTCAGTCTGTGCGCATGTCTCTCTGCATCCGTTTCCTATGACCATGGATGTCTCTGCCACACCTGTAGGTCTGTATGTCCCATGCCATCCCCATGCAGTCTCGGCCTTTTTTGTTTCCGGGTCCTTTTCCTCCTCGTGGCTGGACCTGATGGCCACAGGCCCACTTGGACCTGTGCTGCTATCCCACACACGTGTACCAACACAGCTACTTCCTCACTCATCTACAGCCTGTGTATTGACGTTGTCTGTCTTTGTTACTGGGTCTCTGTATGCGCAGACCCAGGTGAATCTGTAAACCCTGCACCCGTGTATCTGCCTCCATGTGTGTCTTGTCAGTGTGTCCAGGTCTGTGTTCGTGTCTGTATTCATGTGTTTGCATTTATGTACAAGTGTCCAGCCATTCAGGTGACTGTGTGTCTTCTGTGGGTGTGTGTGCTAAGTTACTTCAGTCCTGTCCGACTCTGCAACCCCATAGACTGTAGCCTGCCAGGCTCCTCTGGCCCTGGAATTCTCCAGGCTAGAATACTGGAGTGGGTTGCCATTTTCTTCTCCAGGGATTAGCCATTGCCTTCTCCAGTGGGTTGCCATTTCCTGATCCAGGGATTGAGTTCCCTAGCACTTATGTAATAAACACTTCTATAGCGCTTGCTCTGTGCCAGGCATTGTAATACACTTTCCACATGGTAATTCAAACCAGGCGTTTTCCATGTGTCCATTTACAAGAGGGGAAAACTGAGGTACTGGCTGGTTAAGAGCCTGCTGGGTGGCAGGGAGTAGAGGCAGGGCATGCACGTGGCCTTGGAGTCAATGGAGGGCGATGTCTGTGCCCGTGGTCTGCGTGTGCCTCTTGGCCACGAGTCTGAGTGATACCAGGGCGTGGGCCCCACAGATCCTCACCATGGGACTGCTCTGTACTTTCAGGACAAAAGTGAGAAGCACTGGGAGGAGCTGCTGCAAGGTGAGTCAGGGTCCTGGTCCCCTCCCCCCCACCAGAAGGGGACGGTATGGTTCCCATGCTGCCCCCACCCCCTCACTCAGTCCATTGCCCAATGCAATTTGCACAACTGGCCCAAGCCCCACGGAAGCCCCTCCCCCAGGCCGGAGAAGCAGAAGTTTGGGTCACTCCGGAAAGGGTGAGGTTGACACCAGGAGGTGGACTAGATGACCCCTCTGGAGGCTGGCCCTTTACCCCCCACCACCACCTTCACCTCTGACCTCTGATTCTCTCTCTCCAGAGCAGAAGCCCAAGCAAGACAAACCAGCAGCACACCTCACAGGTGAGGGGGCCCTCAAGTCCTGGCAGGGGGTAAGAGGGTTCAGTGGGTCCTGGGGAGACCAGACAGACACCCCAATGGTGGCTGAGTACTCCTTTATTCATTAGTTCTTCAAAGCTGCCCAGAGCACAGACACTGCCTGAGTCCATGAATTTCTAATTTCATTTATTGAATAAACCCTTGTAGGGTGCTTACTCTCTGGCTCACACTGTGATGGGCTTTCCACCTCTTCATTCATTCGATCCTCAGCCAGGACTGTTCATAGCTCCATTTTCCAGAGAGGGAGACTGAGGCATACAGAGGTTATAAGGCTGCTGGGCCATGCTGTGTTTTGCTTAAATCCTTAGTTCTGCCACTTAACAATTTCTGACAGTTTGGGCGAATCGATTGCTCTGTGCCTCGGTTTCCCCACCTGCAAGAAGGGGGTGAAAGCGTTAAGATGGAGGATAAGCAAGTTATTTTGCCCCTTACTGTGCTTCAGTTTCCCTACCTGTAAAGTGAGGATAAAGTGAATGCATACATTTAAAGCCTAGCACAGAGCAAGGTGGCGCTCAGAGAGGGCTGGCGACTGGCCTGGGGTCCCACTGCAAGCAGGAGACGTGCGCTCACCAGCCCTGCTCTGTCTCCCTCCACAGGGGCCGACTTCAGCCTGACCAGCAGGGAAGGCCCGCTGCGGTGGGAGACGAAACTGGGCCTGGCCTTCTTGAGGGGACTTAGCTACCGGGATGGGGCCCTGGTGGTTGCCCAGGCCGGCTACTACTACATCTACTCCAAGGTGCAGCTGGGTGGTACGGGCTGCTCCCAGGGATTGACCGGCTGCCTGCCCATCACCCACGGGCTCTACAAGCGCACCGCCAGCTACCCCGAGGAGGTGGAGCTGCTGGTCAACCGGCGGTCGCGGTGCGGGAGAGCAGACGGCTCCCAGGTGTGGTGGGACAGCAGCTTCCTGGGCGGAGTGGTCCACCTGGACGTGGGGGACGAGGTGGTGGTACGCATGCCCGGCGAGCGCGTGATCCAAGTCCATGACGGCACACGCTCCTACTTCGGGGCCTTCATGGTGTGAAGGACGTGGTCGGGGCTAATCTAACGTGCGTCTTCGACAAGTAAGAGACCTCAGAGGATGCCTCTGGACACAGAAGAACACGAGCGGAGGTTTTTAGAGCGGGCCTGGGGGACACCCAAACTTGACAGGTGGAGAGCTCAGTGGGGACCAGCGAGGCCGAGAACCCAGCTGCACCAGGAACCAGCAGGCACCTCTGAAGGACCAAAGGAGACTGCAGGCTCTGCAGTGGACAGCACTGAGGGGGTCTGTTAGCCCCCAGGCAGGGGCTAAAGCTGGTCTTGATATTCAGGGAGGGGTGAGGGGTGGCTATTTATACTTCTGACTCAGATCAAAGGGACATGGTGATGGTGGTGGTGGTTGGCTAAGACAGGAAATTGTATTTATACTTTTGATTCAGATTAAAGTGGGACACTGGGGTCCGGGGAGTTGACTGAGAACAGAAAATTTCTTAACACCCTCTACCCTCTCACAAGTGTGGGTGGAGTCTGGGGGTTGGTGAGGATTTATCCTCAAGGATCACCCACCCTGGAGAGCCCAGCCCAGCCCAGCCCTACCCATGGTCATAGTCATGACCCAAGTTCCACCCATGGGGCTTGCGGCCACACCACAGCCTGGCCATGAAGCTACACTCAGAGAAGCAGGCGTAGGGACGTGCTGGGAGGTGTTCAACAACCAGCTGTCCCAGGAGGGGACACCCATTTCCTTGGTGTAAATATTCCCTCTGTGGTTGGTTTCTGGCTCCCAGTGTATATCATCCACAGGTTGGCTGACACCCAGCACCGCTGTTTCAGCACCCAAGCCAGAGGCTGGTGCACAGGCACTTAGAAAATGTTTCTAGAGAGAAAAAGAAAAAGAGAGAAAGAGAGAGTGAGAGAAGCAAGAGAGAGAAGGGAGGAAAAATTAAAGAAAGGTGGAAAGAAAGAAAAGGGGAAAGAAGAGAAAGATGGATAGATAAAGACAGAAAAGAAATAAAGGTGGAAAGGAAGGCAGGAACAAAGGGTGAAAGAAAGGTAGAAAGAAAGGGTGAAAGAAAAGAAAGATGGATTGATAGAGAAAGAAAGAAAAGGTAGAAATGAAGGAAGAGTGAAAGGAAAGAGAAAAGGCATAAAAAGTGAAAGAAAGAAACTGTCATCACAGCTACAGCATCCCAGAGAATCACAAGATCAGCCACTCCTTGACAACCATAGACACATACACACCAAACATCAGATTCTCACACAACCTGGAAGTCCTAGACAGCAGAGCAAAGCCTCAGTCACAGACACGCATCGCAACCACATACGACACAGTCACACACAAGTCATTGTCACAGCCTGTCACCCACACTGGGCCGTACAGTCACACCACGTATGACACACGGGATGCAATGCTTCTCGTGTCAGACTTCCACATGCTGCATCACGGTCACACCCATCATACACACTTGCAGCCTCACAATGACAAACACACATAGCCAGTTCTTCCCAGCCACCTCACATCCTGGGGTGAGGACCAGACTTAGTCTGTAGCCCTTGGACCACTGGCCTTGGAAATAAATGCTGAACATTGCAGCTGGTCTGTCTAGTTCTTAGGGGGGCAGGTGGCTCATGGAGGCCCAGGGACAGCTGGAATGACCCAAAGAGGTCACTTTTACAGCTGAGAACTCTGAACCCAGCTGACCCAACTCCATGCAGGAAGTTTAGCGGGGAAACCAGAGACCTGGTGCCCAGGTGTGCTTTAGCCTCAAATCCACAGTTCCTGAGAAAGCAGAGGCTACACACTTCAGTACCCTTCTTGCTGACATTCAGCACAGACTGGCACTCTACCCAGCCAGCTGGGAGCTTGGGGTAACAGGGCATCCAAGAGTGTGGGAAGGGACAGGTAATGATATGCTTACAGACCTGATGCTTTATGCAAATGAGCACGGACCCAGGAAGCAAGGTTTCCCTGGACCCTAGGAGCTCAGACCCCAGAGGAGAATGAATCACTCTTGTTATTGTTGACACAGTTGCCTGGTAAAGGGGTGAAGGGAACCGGCTTTGCTATCTGATGGTCTTGGGTTCCAAGTCTACTCTGTCATTTCCTGGCCATGTGACACAGGAGCAAACCCCGTCACCTCTCCATGCCCAGTTTCCTCATCTGTGAAATACTAGGTAACAAGGATTCTTACCTCCTGGGTTTATTATAAAGATGAAATCAGATGAGGGACTCCCCTGGTGGTCCAGTGGCTAAGACTCCGCAACTCCCAAAGCAGGAGGCCCCGGTTCAATCCCTGGTCAGGGAACTAGATCCCATATACCGCAACTGAGAGTTTGAATGCTGAAACTAAAGATCCCTCGTGCCACAACTAAGACCCAGTGCAGCAAAATAAATAATTTTTTTTTTCAAAAAGAAACAGTGAATTTTAAAATCAGATGAGGAAAAAAGCCACTTGGTATGGTGCCTGGTATGCAGGAAGAGATCCATAAGTACATGAGTGTCATTTAGAGATATTAAGGAGAGCATTTGTCAGGCATGTCCCCTGCACCAGGCATCTTGTGCAAGTCACATCTTTTTATTTTTTAAATGAAGGATAATTGTTTTACATAATTTTGTTGTTTTCTGTCAAACATCAACATGAATCAGCCATAGGTGGCGAGTCACATCTTTATCTGCACCTCTGGGCAGGAGTTGCTGTTGCCCCCACTTTCCAGATGCAGCAACCAAGGCTGGGTGCCTCCCCCACCCCACTCTGCCCACACCAAGGGCACCCAGCTTCATGCCTCTTTGGCTGGGCTGGTGGGAGGTGAAACAGCCCCAGGGGCCCAGCCTCCACCCATGCTGGAGTTTCCTTTACTCTCTTCGTGGTCGTTCTGTTTCCGTGGCTTTGATGAGAAGACCGGGGTGTGTGCGTGTGTGTCTGAGGGGGACTCATCAAAGTCACCAGCAGCCACCAACATCTGCCTGGGGATGGAACCTCTACAGAGTTGAGCCTCCTAAGATCACCTTTGGGAGGGGCTTTGATTTCAGATAAAGTGCGGGAGCAGGAAGCCCCCAGCCCAGGCCAGTGACCTATTTACAACTTCTTAGAAGTCTATCTACTTGATTTCCGCTACCACCACCGATATCTTTTCAGATTTCACCCTCTCCCCGCCCCATCATCTCTTTCTCAATACCCAAAGTCTCCTGTCTTCACTTGATACCACCCCACCCACCGCGCCTGCCCCCCCACCCCTGCCCTGGAACAGAAAACTCTTCTCCTTCTCCCCCTCTCTTGCCAGGATCCAGAGGTAATAGAAGGAAAAATCATAGCAATTAAATTGTTTCCTACTTTCCTGTGATGACACTATGCCCCTCCCTGCTGCGTTATTATGCCATACAAACAGAGATGCATCGTCTCCAAGAAACAGAACCTGCATGATTGGGGAAGAACCTGCATGCCATGTGGCCCAAACAAACAAACAGAAATAAAGTATCAAAACTTAAAAAAAATTTTTTTCCGATTCTTTTCAGTTATTACATAAGGTGATCTTACGTCTGTAGATGTAAGATCACATCTGATCACCGAGTGTGTTTTTTAAACAGCAATTAGTAGCCAGTGTTTAAAGGTTATGAAACTTTGCACATGGACAAATCGAGATTTCTGGGCAAGTTGGGGGCTGTGACGGCAACCCAGGTTGGGTAGCAGCTGTCCCCTGTGGAGAGGGTATCAGTTCATCAGTCTCCACCCCTCTCCATGGTCTTCCACTTGAAGACTGAGTGTCAGTTGCCTTTCATCATCACGTCTGCATGACTGTTTTTCTTAAAACAATAATGATCTTTAAGTATAGGTCATACTAATGCACGCACCGCATGCCAGGCACTGTGCTAAATGCATTGCTGTTGTTCACTCGCTAAGTCATTCATGTCTGACTCTTTGTGACCCCATGGGTTGCAGTGCGCCAGGCTTCCCTGTCCTTCACCATCTCCCAGAGTTTGCTCAAACTCATGTCCATTGAGTCAATGATGCTATCCAACCATCTAATCCTCTGTTGACCCCTTCTCTTTTTGCCTTCAGTCTTTCCCATCACCAGGGTCTTCCCCAGAGAGTCAGTTCACACAATTCGAAAGCATCAGTTATCTGGCATTCAGCCTTCTTTAATTCACAGTAACTCACTGAATTCTCACAATGACCCTATTGGTGGGGGGTGGGTACTGTTATAATACCCATTTGATAGATGGGGAAATCAAGGCACAGAGAGGTTAAATCATTTCTCCATCAAAGGTGGGAACGTATATGACAGCCTGAGATGACCATGAATTTCAAGAAAATTAAGAGTTCCTAGTTGTATTAGTTCCCTGTTGCTGCTTAAGGCAATACTAAATTGGTTATCTTACAGTTTTAGAAGTCAGAAGTCAGAAATGAGTCTTAAGGGACAAAATCAAGGCTGAGTCCCTTCGCTGTTCACTTGTAACTACCACAACATTGTTAATCGGCTACACTCCAAAACAAAATTAAAAGTTCAAAAAAAAAATAAAGAATTAGAAACATTAAAAAAAAAAGAATGAAGGAGGGATCTTCTCTGATTGTTTATTTTTAATTGAAGGGTAATTGCTTTACAGTATTGTGTTGGTTTCTACCAAACATCAGCATGAATCAGCCATAGATTACCTATGTCCCTCCCATCGTCTGATTCTTAAGCCGCGCA
This sequence comes from Bos indicus x Bos taurus, assembly GCF_003369695.1. Taxonomy (NCBI): domain Eukaryota; kingdom Metazoa; phylum Chordata; class Mammalia; order Artiodactyla; family Bovidae; genus Bos; species Bos indicus x Bos taurus. The sequence goes on along the minus strand of NC_040082.1, from coordinate 92,767,571 downwards.
CGCACACGGTGCCCAGCTTCTTCTGATCCACCCAGCCCCTGTTTGTGCCCCTATAGTCTCTCTAGAGTGGTGCACTCTCTGCTACTCCTGAGCCTTGCTCAGGAGGCTGGTATTCAGGCTGGGTTTAGGTACAGGAAACTCTTTGAGGCGCTCTGTGGCTTCAGCTGCCCAGAGACACCATTGAGTCATTTCCTCTCCGGGGACCTGCAGTCTCTCTGCAACAGGGAACAGGACTCCAGCCTCTTCTAGTTTTCAGTCCCCTTTCTCCAGAATTTCTCAGGGGGATGTAGCCTTTCCCCTTTCCAGGGTTGTTTTCTCCAAAAAGCAGAGCACAGGAACTGCCCAGCCTGTAATGGATGCTGAATTGTGTTCCCCCCAGAATTCATTTGTTGAAGTTCAAACCCCAGTATCTGCCAATGTAACTATATTTGGAGATGGCGCCTTATGGGAGAAAATTAAGGTGATTCGAGTGGGCCTTAATCCAATGTGACTGGTGTCCTTATAAGAAGATCTTTTTTGATCCACCTCCTGAAGTAAGGAAAATAAAAACAAAAATAAACAAATGGGACTTAATTAAACTTAAAAGCTTTTGCACAGCAAAGGAAACCATAATCAAGATGGAAAGACAACCCTCAGAAGAGGAGAAAATATTTGCAAATGAAGCAACTGACAAGGGATTAATCTCCAAAATAGACAAACAGCTCATGCAACTCAATATCAAGTAGACAAACAACTTTATCCAAAAAATTGGCAGAAAATATAAATAGACACTTCTCCCAAGAAGACAGATGGCCAAGAGGCACATGAAAAGATGTTCAGCTTCACTAATTATTGGTGGTGGTGTTCAGCCACTAAGTCGTGTCCAACACTTCGAGACCCCATGGACTGTAGCCCAGCAGGCTCCTCTGTCTATGGGATTTCCCAGGCAAGAATGGGAGTGAGTTGCTATTTCCTTCTCCAAGGGATCTTTCTGGATCAGGGATTGGATCCATGTCTCCTGCACTGGCAGGTGGATTATTTACCACTGAGCCATCAGAGAAGGCCATCCATCGACAGAAGAATGGATAAAGAAGATGTGGCACATATATATAATGGACTATTACACAGCCATAAAAAGGAACCAAACTGTGCCATTTGCAGAGACGTGAATGAGCCTAGAGACTGTTGTACAAAGTGAAGTAAGTCTGAAAGACAAAAACAAATAGATATTAACACATATATGTGGAATCTAGAAAAATGGTACATATGAACCTATTAGCAAAGCAGAAATAGAGACACACACGTAGAAAACAGACATGGATGCCAAGGAGGGAAGGTGGGGTGAGATCAATTGTGAGACTGGGATTGACATATACTCACTACTATGTATAAAACAGGTAACTAGTGAGAACCTACTGTACCACACAGGGAACAATACTCAATGCTCTGTGTTGACCTAAATGGGAAAAAAATCTAAAAAAGAGTGAGATATGCATATGTATACCTGATTCACTTTGCTGCACACCTGAAACTAAGACAACATTGTAAAGCAACTATATGTCAATTGAAAAATAATTTAAGAGAAAGAAAAGATTAGGACACACATACACACAGAGGTAAGACCACGTGAGGACACAGAGTGGTCTCTGCAAACCTAGGAGCAAGGCTTCAGAAGGCAGCAGCACTGCTGACACCGTGAGCTTGGATTTCCAGCCTGCAGGACTGTGAGAAGATACACTTCTGTTGTTTAGGTCACTCCGGCTGTGGTCCTTTGTTAGGGCAGCCCCATGAACTAATATATCATCCTGACCCTCCCCACAACCCCATTACCTGGGAAGAGTTAAGATGTGCCAAGTGCTGGGCTTCCCCGGCGGCTCAGTGGATAAGAATCTGCCTGCCAATGCAAGGGACATAGGTTCATTCCCTGGTCCAGGAAGATTCCACATGCCCCGGAGCAACTAAGCCTGTGTGCCACAACCACTGAGCTTGTGCTCTAAGCCCGGGAGCCACGATTACTGAAAGCCCACGTGTCCCGAAGTCCATGCTGTGCAACAAGAGAGGCCACTGCAATGAGAAGCTCGTGCACTGCAATGGGGAAGTGGCCCCCACTCGCCACAACTAGAGAAAAGCCCCTGAAGCAACAAAGCATAGTCAAAAATAAATTAAAAAAAATTTTTAAGATATACCAAATGCTGAGTGGAGTGGCTCCTGGCACAACTAGGTGCTCAGGAAACACTGGCCATCGTTGTCGGGCTTCCCCGATGGCCCAGCAGTAAAAGAATCAGCCTGCAATGCAGGAGACACGCAGGAGATGAGAGTTCGGTCCCTGGGTTGGGAAGATTCCCTGGAGGAGGATGTGGCAACCCACTCAAATATTCCTGCCTGAAAATTTCAGTCAGGGGAGCCTGGCGGGCTACAGTCCATGGAGTCACAAAGAGTCAGACACAACTGAGTGAGCACATACATCGTTGCTGATGCTATTATTTATTTCTCCTGTCCCTTTCCCATTCAGGTAGTAGTTGACTTTGCATCTTCATTTCTTCACAAAAGAGATGGTGGAAAGCAGGAATCACCTACTAGTCTCCTCCTGGCATTGATCTCCAAAAAGCACAAAGTGATAAAGAGGTTTGAGGTTTGGCCAGAACTTGGTGGTTGGGGGGGGAGGTGTGGGAATGATTTTGAAGAGCCACCCCAGCTTCAGAGCTTCCCATGAGACCCACTGAAGTATCTGTCATCAGAGCCCAGCTCTTCCCTCTGCAGAGTCCCAATGCCCTCCCGCAAGCTGAGCCTGACAGCATTCTACAATTAATTAACCTCCAGCATGCAAATCTCCCTTGCAGGTTTGTTTTACAGAAACTCAAAATTGATGCTTTCTATCTGTAGTACTGGAGAAGAGTCTCAAGAGTCCCTTGGACAGCAAGGAGAGCAAACCAGTCAACCCTAGAGGAAACCAACCCTGAATATTCATTGGAAGGACTGATGCTGAAGGTGAAGCTCAACACTTTGGCCACCTGATGTGAAAAGCCAACTCATTGGAGAAGATCCTGATGTTGGGAAAGTCTGAGGGCAGGAGGAGAAGGAGGCGACAGAGGATGAGATGGTTGGATAGCATCACTGACTCAATGGACATGAGTTTGAGCAAACTCCAGGAGATGATGAAGGACAGAGAAGCCTGGTGTGCTGCAGTCCATGGGCTCTCAAAGAGTCAGACATGAATGACTTAGCGAGTGAACAACAACAACAAGCCATGGGGTCTCAAAGAGTTGGACACGACTGAGCTACTCAACAACAAATCTTTCCAGAGTGGTCTCAGCGGAGACAGACAGACCCTGCTCCTGCTACAAACTCATAGACATCCAAATAAAGTCTAATGAAATATTACAACATACAGGGACGTCCCTGGTGGTCCAGTGGCTAAGACTGAGCTCCCAAAGCAGAGGGCCCGGGTTTGATCCCTGGTCAGGGAATTGGATCCCACCTGTGGCAACTAAGACCCGGTGCAGCCAAATAAATAAATAAAAACAAATATTTTCAAAAATTTTAATATGTCACAATATATCAATGAACTTGAAGAAAGAAACATCCCTAGCTGCTCCTGGAAGAGAGAAATTAAAGCCAGAGTGACAATGCAGGGGCTGTTGCTCTATGGATTGAGGTGGGAGGGTTAGTCCGAAAAGTGGACTCTCAGGGTGAAGCAATGGGGATCTGGTATCCCTTGGGGACAGCTACGTGGCTCTGATGTGGCTCAGAGGCTGAGGAAAGGGAATTGGGACCCCTGCCCGGAAACTGAAGCCTAGAAAAGTAGTCCATTCTGATGAAGGGGGTCTAGAAAAAACTCGACCTATCATGGGAGGGGAGAAAAGTCACCCATGGGGGATGGAGACCTCAGACCTGCTGCACCTGTTAGTGCAGCTGGCGTCTCTATAGAAAGCGCAGGAACCAGAAGGCGAGCTCCGTGGGGGCAGGGAACGTGTCCGTCCTGTTCCTCTCTTTACCAGGACGTGACAGGTTCTCAAACCATCATGGCTGAGTAAATTGACTGACTTACTTTGACAGAATGTTACAGAAGTGACATTCCAGGAATTCCAGAACCTAGTCCGCAGGAAAGTGAAAAGTGAAAGTGAAGTCGCTCAGTCGTGTCCGACTCTTTGCGACCCCACAGACTGTAGCCTACCAGGCTCCTCTGTCCATGGGATTTTCCAGGCAAGAGTACTGGAGTGGACTGCCATTTCCTTCTCCAGGGATCTTCGCAACCCAGGGCTTGAACCCAGATCTCCCGCATTGTAGACAGACGCTGTACCATCTGAGCCACCAGGGAAGTATATAGGCCAGGACAAATCGAGAGGGTAGCATTGATATATATACACTACCATGTGTAGATTATACTAGACAGCTAGCGGGAAGCTGCTGTATCACACAGGGAGCTCAGCTCGGTGCTCTGTGGAAACCTAAAGGGGTAGGCGGGAGGCTCAAGAGGGAGGGGATAAAGGCACACTTGTAGCTGATTCACGTTGGTGTACAGCAGAAATGAACACAGTGTTGTAAAGCAACTATCCTCCAATTTTAAAACATATCCAGTGATAAACCATAATGGAAAAATATTTTAAAAAGAATGTATATATACATGTACAACCGAATCACTCTGCTGTATAACAAATGAACAACATAGTAAACTATATGTCAATAAAAAATAAATGAATTAGGGAAAAAAACTAAACAAAAAAAAGGAGGCCAAGCGGCTTGCAACGTTCGCCTTCTCGGAGACCTGAGTGGCCGTGTGAAGAAGTACAGTTGTCTGGTGAGAGACGATGGGTGGCTGGAGAGCCCTGGAGGATGAACGATGTGAGAGTAAGTCCTTATAGTTAACACCAGCCCCAGGTGAACTGCCCGGATCCGCAGAGCTGAAACTAACCATCCCTGTCAAGCCCTGTTGGGTCAATTTGCAGGGTTATGAGCAAATAAAACACTTGTTTTACACCACTAATTTTGGGGGACGTTATGCATCAGTAGGTAACTAGTAGACTGTGCAAGCTCTTTTCTATAACCATACAGATATGTAGGCAGACTGAGAAGCATAGATGGATAAATAGGCGGATGTTTCAATGGGTTGATAAATGATGAATGAATGGGTAAATGAGTGAAAGTGGATGGGTGGGTGGATAGATGGATGGATAGTTGAGTGGATGGATGTGCTGATGGATGGATAGATGGATGGTTGGATGGATAGTTGAGTGGATGGATGTGTTGAGGGATGGATGGATGGCTGATTGGATGGATAAATGAATGGATGGAAGGATGTGTGGATGGGCAGTAGATAGATGTGTGGGCAGACTGAATGTATGTATGGCTGGACGTACAAATAAAAGAGTGACCAAATGGATGATGAATAAATGTACACAAACATTATCTAAATCAAACTCTAACCTCAGTAAGAGCCTATTTTGGCAAACACTAATTCATTTCATGCAGGCATCCATTGTAGATGTACTCCAATCTTAGATCAAAAATCTGTATAAGTAGGAAGCCCCTCCAAAAAACCCCAGGGCTAATAATGTATGCTCCATGAGATCACAAACAGCTGGACATGACTCAGCACACACGCACACATTATGTATGCCAGATTTTATCTAGTTTAGAGGATGCAATAAGTTGTCACAGGTCTATCACCCTGATGGCTGGAAAGTCCTCTGAGAGCATCTTTCATGTCTCAGGAGGAAGCCAGGCAGATGATAAACTATTCCAAGGGCTGATGTGTCTATACCAATACTAGTACCACACTGCCTTCACTAATATGATGAGTACAATAAGCCCTGCTATCTGGGAAGACAGAGCTCTTCTTATTCTGCATCTTCAGGATTATCTTGGTTATGTACAGTACTTTACTCTGCTTGTCAAATTGCATGAAAAACAAAGTTGAGATTTTTATTAGAACTGCATTGAGACACATATATAGGTAGGACTGGCTTGTGTTGTGGTGTGGCAGAACCCAACGCAACATGGTAAAGCAATTATCCTCCAATTAAAAAAATTTTTTTTAATTTAAGAAAAGGACTTCATTGAATCTGGAGATCAAATTGGACAGTACAGATACCTTTGTAACACTGAATCATTCAATCAATGAACATGGTATAACTCTCTTTTTATTTAGGTCCTCTTGAATGTTTCTGAATAATAATAATATTCTCTATAAATATCGTGTACCATTTTATTTCTAAGTGGTTTACATGTGTTTGTGCTATAATAAATCTCATCTCTTTTTAAAATGATATCTTCTAACATCTGTTGCTGGTATATATCATGCAATAGATGTTTGTAATCATCACAATAACATCGAAGAAAAAGTCCCTAAAATGGGCATCCTTGTCTTATTTCCGATCTTTGAGTGAATGCTTTTTAATGGTTTTATCTTAGTGATGAATCTACTGTAGGGTTTTTTAGGTGGCCCTAATTAGATTAAGAAAGATCCCCTTCTGTTCCTAAGAGATCTTTTTAACACATAAATAAATGTTGAACTTTATTAAATGTTTTCTCTGCCTCTCTGAAAGTATCACATGATTTTTCCCCTTCAGACTGACAATGTGAATTCTGTTCCTCAGTGTTCTAATGTTAATCCAACCTTTTATTCCTGGAACAAATCCAATTTGATCATGATATATGTTTAATACATTACAGAATCAATTGATATTTTATAGAAGATTTTTGCATCTCTAAGTTTAAAAGGGAGATAGTCTGTGGGTTTTCTGACTCATATTATCCTTGTCAGGGTTTGGTATTAAGGCAGAGCTGGCCTCATGAAAGAAACTGGGTGTGTGTTTTTTTTTTCTCCCTGTATTCTGAACTAGTTTGTATATGGTTAGCATTATTAGTTCCACAGATAATAATAGTTGGACTGTTTTGTGAAAACTTCTGGATCTGGTGCCTTATTTGTGAGGAAGGTGTGGGTTTCTGGGTTTGGGTATGGGAAGGTTTGAAAGTTATTATTCAATGTCTTTAATGAGCTTTCCAGTCTTTGTTGCTGTTCAGTCGCTAAGTCATGTCTGATTCTTTGTGACCCCATGAACTACAGCACATCAGGCTTCTCTGTCCTTCACTATCTCCCATAGTTTGCTTAAACTCATGTCCATTCAGTTGGTGATGCCTTCCAACCATCTCATCCTCTGTCACTCCCTTCTCCTCCTGCCCTCAATCTTTCCCAGCATCAGGGTCTTTTCCAATGAGTCAGCTCTTCGCATTAAATGGCCAAAGTATTGGAGCTTCAGCTTCAGCATCAGTCCTTCCAATGACTACTCAGGGTTGATTTCCTTTAGATTGACTGGTTTGATCTCCTTGCAGTCCAAGGGATTCTCAAGAGTCTTCTCCAACACCACAGTTTGAAAGCATCAATTCTTTGGCACTCATCCTTCTTTACGGTCCAACTCTCACATCTGTACTTGGCTACTGGGAAAACCACAGCTTTGACTTTATGGACCTTTGTTGGCAAAGTGATGTCTCTGCTTTATTTCAATTCTTTAGATGTGTTTTTTAGTGATTTGGGTTAAGTTACATTTTTCTAGAAATGTGGATATTTTATCTATGTTTTCTCAGTGATGGGTGAATAGATGTTATATTGGTGAATAAAATTTTCATCATTCTCTATGTCTTAATGCTTCTTCAACCTCTGCAGCCTCAATAATTATGTCCCCTTTCTCAACCATAATACTTTCTAAATTTTTTTTTTGGCTGTGCTGGGTCTTTGTTACTGTGTGCAGGCTTTTCTTTCACTGCAAAGGGCAGAGGTTACTCTAGCTGTGGTGCACGGGGTTCTCACTGGAGTGGCTTCTCTTATGCCGGCTTCAGTAGCTGCAGCTCTCGGACTCTAGAGCACAGGCTCAGTAGTTGTGGCACTCGGGCTCCACTGCTCCGAGGCTTGTGGAGATCTTCCAGGACCAGGGATGGAACCTGTGTTTCCTGCGTTGGCAGGAGGATTCTTTACCACTGAGCCACCAAGGAAGCTTCTATGTTTTCTTAATGCTTCTTCAGCATCTGCAGTCTCTGTAATTAGGTCCTCTTTCTCATTGATAATATTTCTAATGTGAAGTTTACCATGTTTCTTCTTTTCAAAACACTAAATATTGGCTGTTTAAATTTTCTGAGGAATCGCCACACTGTTTTTCCATTGTGGTTACACCATTTTACATTCCAACTGGCTCCTCAAATATTTGTTGTGTATTTTTCAGAGGCTCTGTGCATGTTTCATGATCAAGTTTGTTTACTGTGTTGTTCAAATCTAGATCATTACTATTTTTAAACTGAAGTAGAATTGATTTACAATGTTTCCAGTATACAGCAAAGTGATTCAGTTACATATATATATAGATATTCTTTTTCAGATTCTTTTCCATTATAAGTAATTACAAGATACTGAATACAGTTTTCTGTGCTATAAATAGGTCCATGTTGATTATCTATTTTATATATAGTAGTGCATATCTGTTAATCCCTAATTTCCGATTTATCCCTCCCTCCCTTCCCCCTTTGGTAAGCATAAATTTGCTTTCTATGTGAGTCTATTTCTGTTCTGTAAATAAGTTCATTTGTATCATTTTTTAAAATTCCATGGGACTTCCCTGGTGGTCCAGTGGCTAAGACTTGGAGCTTCCAAAGCAGGAGGCCGGGGTTCAGTCCCTGATCAGGGAACTAGATCCCACATGCTACAAATAAGAGTTTGCACACTGCAACTAAAGATCCATGATCCCATGAGCCACAACTGAGACCCAGCACAGCCAAATAAACAAAACACACATATAAGTGATACGTGTGATATCTGTCTTTCTCTGACTTATTTCACTTAGTATGATCATCGCTAGGTCCACCCATGTTGGTGCAAATGGCATTATTTCACCTTTTTTACAGCCGAGTAATATTCTACTGTGCGTATGTACCACATCTTTATCCATTCATCTGTCGACATTTAGGTTGCTGCCTTGTCTTGGCTATGTCAGTGGTGCTGCTATGAACGTTGGAGTGCATGTATTTTTTTCAAGTTAGTTTTCATCTTCTGCGGTATATCCTCACTTTTTGTCTGGTTGGAGTACCAGTTGCTAAGAAGGATGCTGTAAAAATCTCCTACTTTGGTGATGTAGTTACCTAATGTAAGGTATTTTAGATACCCCGCCCTCCATTTCAGGTCTTCAAATTCTTTGGAGCATTTTACATCAATAGCACATTTCAATTCACAGTATATACATGTTTGAGTACTTCTGTCGATTTTTGCTTTATTTATTGTGACACTGTCATATTTTCATGACCAAGACTGAGTTATACCTAGTAAGGCTTCCTACATTAAAGTCTATGCAGTCCAGGATTTCCTTGGTGGTCCAGGGGTTACAGCTCCGTGCTTTCTCTGCAGGGGGGCAGATTCCATGCCTGGTTAAGGAACTAGGATTCCACATACTGCATTGCACAGCCAAAAAAAATAGTCTATGCCATCCAATAATAATAGACTTAAACTTTCTTTCTGGCTGTTGACACCCTTTATTGGCAACTTGTTACATTGTGTAAGTTTAAATGCAAGCAATATGTTTCTGGATTTTAATTTTTCTTAGCCAGCCAGAAAATATTTGTCTTTTAATTCAAGTATTATACAGACCCCCTGGAGGAGGGAATGGCGACCCACTCCAGTGTTCTTGTCTGGGAAATCCCATGGACAGAGGAGCCTGGCGGGCTACAGTCCAGAGAGTTGCAAAGAGCTGGGCATGTCAGCAGGCACACTCCCCCACACCATACTGGTGCTGTCCAACAGCAATGTAAAGTGTGCCATCTCTCTAATTTAAGTTTTTCTAGCAGCCACAATCAAAAGATGAACAAAATGGTGAAATTCATTTGAATAACATGTTTTATTTAACAACATATCCAAAATGTTATCACCTCAAAAAAAATCAATATAAGATAAGGAATATTTCACTTTTTCAAAAATCCCAGGTCTCTAAATTTTGGGGTGCATTTCACACTACAGCACACCTCAGTTCAGACCATCCCCATTTCAAATGCTCAGTTGTGACGTACGGCTTGTGGCACTGTATGGACTCATGTAGATTTAGACTATCTACATTAATTGCAGTTCCTAATGTGTTTGGATTTATTAGGTACTTTCTGGTGGCCCCTAAGTTGCTATATTTCTTTTTCTCACCTTCCTTGACTTGTTTGGAATTTTGGTCATTCCATTTTTCTCTGACACTTAATTTAGAAGTTACACATCCTATTTCTGTTCTTTTGGATATTTTCTGAGACATTTTATCTTTTAATTAATTTTTTATTGACATGTAGTTGATTTACATTGTTGCATTAGCTTCTGTAGACACTTTAATTTAGAAAGGCAATCTATCAAACGTCTGTCCTTATTCAGTCTTTATCTCCAAAAGCCTCCAAAATGCTCTGCCCGCTTCCACTCTCGCCCCCTACAGGCCATTCTCCATAGAGCAGCTAACATGAGATTTTTGGTAAACGTTTTTTTTTTAATATGTAAAATGTACAAAATCATGTAAAGACATCTGTTTAACCAAAAACATTTTAGGATTAAAAAAGTCTTTTTAAACTATTTCATAAATGAAAATTACTAATCAAAGGGAACAAAAGTCAACTCAAGTATCACAGAGAAGCAAAGAGTAAACAAATTGTAAATTCACCTTTTAAAAACATTGTTTAAACTCTTTAAAAAGTTGTTAAACATTTAAACAAATGTCCATCAACAGAAAGTGGATAAAGAAGATGTGGTACATATATACAGTGGAATATTACTCAGCCATTAAAAAGAATAAAATAATGCCATTTGCAGCAACAATGGATGGATCTAGAGATTAAAACACTGAGTGAATTAGGTCAGACAGAGAAAGAGAAATATCGCATGATATCATTTATACGTGGAATCTAAAAAGAAGAGATACACAAATGAACTTATTTACAAAACAGAAACAGACAGACTTAGAGAGCAAGCCTATGGTTACAGGGCGGGGATGAGGGGGTAGGTTTAGGGGGAGGCATAGTTAGGGATGGGGATGCGGGGGGAGGTTTAGGGGGAGGCATAGTTAGGGAGTTTGGGATTGACATGAACACACTGCTGTAATTAAAATGGATAACCAGCAAGGATCTACTGTAGAGCACAGAGAAATCTGCTCAATATTCTACAACCAAATTGGGAAAAGAATTTGAAAAAGAACAGATACTTGTATAACTGAACTGCTTTGCTGTACACCTGAAATTAACACACTGTTAATCAGCTAAATTCCAATCTACAATTAAAAGTTAAAAAACAATTGCATTTATTTAATTAACGTAGGACTAACATACAAAACAGCCGTACATGTTTAATGTGTATATTTCTATGAATTTGAAGATAAATACCCTTAAAACCATCACCATAAACAATGCTATAAACTTACCATCACCTCTAAATGCTTCTTTTCTGTATTTTTTGACAATTTAATATAAGATATACTCACGTAGAAAATGTTTAAGTATACAATACAGTATTTTTAACTATATGCATTATGCTGTGCATGCTGTTGCTTCAGTCGTGTCCAACTCTGTGACCCTATGGACTGGGGTCAGCCAGGTTCCTCTGTCCATGGGACTTCCAAGCAATAATACTGGAGTGAGTTGCCATACCTTCCTCCAGGGAGTCTTCCTGACCCAGGTAGCCAACCTGTGTCTCTTATGTCCCCTGCATTGGCAGGTGGGTTCTTTACCCCTAGTGCCACCTGGGAAGCCCTCATAATGCTATATAGTAGATCTTGGGACTTATTCATCTTCCATAACTGAAACACTATACCAGGTAAACAGTAACTCCCCATTCTCCCTCCCTGAATTCCTGGCACCCATAATTCTATATCCTGTCTATAAATTTGACTACAAATCCCTCACATAAGTGGAATCATACAGTATATGTCTTTCTGTGTCTGGCTTATTTCAAGTAACATTATGACCTCCAAACTCATCCATGTTGTAGCAAAGGGCAGAACTTCCTTCTTTCTTAAGCCTGGAAAAGACTCTACTGTGTGTGTGTGTGTATATATATATATATATATACATACATATATATGTAATATTTCCTTTATACATTTATTCATTGATGATCACATAGGTTGTTTCCATAGCTTTGCTATTGTAAATAACTCATCAATGAATGTAAAAGTACAAGTATCTCTTTGAGATCCTGACTCCAATTATTTTGAGTTTATATCCAGAAGCAGGACTGCTGGATGGTAAGGTAGTTCCAGTTTTAGTTTTATGAGGAGCCTCCATACTGTCTTCCATTTGGGCTGCACCATTCTGTATTCCCACCAACACACACACACTCCCTACCAAGCTATTGATTGGGATTTCACTGAATCTATAGATCAGTAGATGTTGATGTAGAATTAATGTTTTCATGGGGACTTCCCTGGCAGTCCAGTGGTTAAGATTTCGTGCTGCCAATGCAGGGGGCACAGGTTCAATACCTGGTCGGGAAACTAAGATCCCATGTGCCATGCAGCATGGCTAAAAAAAGAAAATGTTTTAACCATATTGTCTTCCAATCCATGATCACAGTATATTTTTCTGTTTGTTTAGATTTTAATTTTCTCAATAATGCTTTTTTATTTGCATTTGTGTTTATTCTGTGTAGAATTCTTGCACTGCTCTCATTAGAGTCAATCATAGGTATTTAATGTTTTTTGATATGATTGCAAATGGCATCATTTTCAAATGTCTTTTTCTAGAGTTGGTACCAGGAAACACAATTGGTTTTTGTGTTTTGATTTTATATCCAGTGACTTTGCTATATAAATTATATATTACATCTGTGCATAGATTTTTTTCAGTTTTTTACAGATACAATAATGTGATCTGCAGATGGTGACTTTTATTTCTTCCTTTACAATTCTTTTGCTATATTCTTTTGTCCTATTGTACTGACTAGGACCTCCGGTGCAATGTTAATAAGAAGTGGTGACGTGTGTGTGCATGCTAAGTCACTTCAGTCATGTCCGACTCTTTGCAACCCTATAAACTGTGGCCCACCAGGATCCTCTGTCCATGGGATTCTCCAGGCAAGAATACTGGAGTGGGTTGCCATTTCTACTTCAGGGGATCTTCCCGATCCAGGGATCAAACCCGCATCTCTTACATCTCTTGATTTGGCAGGCAGATTCTTTACCACTAGTGCCACCTGGTAAGCCAGAAATGGTGACAGGAATTCCAGTTTCACTACCCCACCCTTAAGTATGTTTTTGCTTTAGATATTTTGTTGATATTCTTTAGCAGAGTAAGGGTGCTATATGCTTTCTGTGGTGCTGGAGAAGACCCTGGAGAGCCCCTTGGACAGCAAGGAGATCAAACCAGTCAATCCTAAAGAAATCAACCCTGAATATTCATTGGAAGGACTGTTGGTGAAGCTGAAGCTCCAGTACTTTGGCCACCTGATGCAAAGAGCTGACTCACTGGAAAAGACCCTGACGCTAGGAAAGATTGAAGACAAAAGGAAAAGGGAATGGCAGAGATATCATCACCAACTCAGTGGACATGAATCTGAGCAAACTCCAAGAGATAGTGGAGGACAGGAGAGCCTGGCATGCTGCAGTACTTGAGGTCACAAAGAATCAGACAAGACTGAGCAACTGAACAACAATAATATATTTCTAGTTTGCTGCAAGTTTTTGTCATTAAAAATTGTTAAATTTATCAAATGCTTCCTTTGCATCACTTGAGATAATTTTATTTTTCCTTTATTATGTTCATATGATTAATTACAATAATCGATTTTTGAATGTTAAACCAAACTTGCATTCTTGGAAGAAACCAATTTGGTCATGATTTACTACTCTTTTTACATGTTACAAACACTTGCTCAAATTCATAAGAACTTTTGCATGTGAGTTCAAGAGTAAGATTGATCTCTAACTTTCCTGTCTCATACGTCTTTGCTGGGGCTTTATTTCAAGGTTATGCTGGTGTCACAAGATGAATTAAGAAAAGTTCTTTCTTATTCAAACACAGGGATAATGTGTGTAATATTGGTGCTATGTCTTCACTCTTAGCAGAAATCACAGTGAAGTCATCTGGGCTTGTAGTTTTCTTGGGGCCAGTTCTTAATTACAGAGACACTTTTTAAAATATGTGTAAGATTATTTACATTTTCTATTTCTTTTGTTGGTTTGTTTTTAGTTATGGCATGCAAACTCGTAGTTGCAGCATGTGGGAGATAGTTCCCTGACCAGGCATCAAACCCAGGTCTCCTGCATTGAAAGCATGGAATCTTAGCCACCGGATCACCAGGGAAGTCCGTGGGAGATAGTTCCCTGGCCAGGCATAAAACTCAGTCTCCTGCATTGAAAGCATGGAGTCTTAGCCACCGGATCACCAGGGAAGTCCGTGGGAGATAGTTCCCTGGCCAGGCATAAAACTCAGTCTCCTGCATTGAAAGCATGGAGTCTTAGCCACCGGATCACCAGGGAAGTCCCTCTATTTCTCTTTGTGCCCGTTTTAGTAAGTTGTTATTTCTCTACAAAGGTCTCTGCTGCTGCTGCTGCTGCTGCTGCTGCTGTGTCACGTCAGTCGTGTCCGACTCTGTGCGACCCCATGGACAGCAGCCCACCAGGCTCCCCCATCCCTGGGATTCTCCAGGCAAGAATTTTCAAAGTTATTAAAATAACGTTTTTAAAAAATCCTCATATTTAATGACTATAAGACATTATGTATGTATGTAAGACAACCCTTTATCTTTCCTAATACTGGTTATTGTGCTTTCTCTCTTTATTTACTCAATGTTGCCAGAAGATTATCCATTTTCTTTATCTTACCCAACAACTGGTTTTGTTGATTTTATGGATTATTTCTACTGCAGTTTTTTCCTACTTCATTAACATTTGTTCTTATCTTTACTATTTTCTCCTTTATATTTTCTTTGGACTTAATTTGGTCTTTTTTTTAAAAGCTTCCTTAAGGTGCTTTAAATTATAGTTAATTTTCAGTCCTTTTTTTCTAATGCATACATTTAAGGCTATAAATTTCCCCATAAGCAAAGCTTTAAACACATCCAAATTTTTCCATGTTACAATTTCAGTATCATTCAGTTCAAAATAATGCAGGACTTCCACTGTGATTTATTTATTTATTCTTTGGGTTGTTAAGGAATATATTTCTTAATTTCAAAATGTATAAGTGATAAAATTAAACAAAGAAACTATGGTTCATTCACAAGAAAAAAGATCTCAATAAAAACTTCCCTGAGGAAGTCTACACATTGGAATTACTAGTCAAAGACAAGAAATTTTGGATTTCTTGTCTTTGATATGAAAGAAATGCTTCTGTCTTGGATATGCTTAGGAAAACAAAGAACTAAAGTAAATCAGGAAGATGTACACAAACAAAAGGAAAATATCAATAAAAAGATAGAAATTATGAAAATGAACCAAGCAAAAATTCTGCACCTGTAAAACACAATAATTGAAATGAACATTTCAATAGAGAGGCTCAACAACAGATTTGAACAGGTAGGAGAAAGGATCAGCAAACGTGAAGATAAGGTAGCTGAAATTAGCAAGTCCAAGCATCAGGTATAGCAACATACACACCATAAACACAGTCCCATAAGAAAACAGAAAGTTACCCCCAAAAGACTGAAAGAAATAATGGCCAAAAAATTTCCTAAATCTGATGAAGTACATGAATACACAGATTCAGAAAGTTCAAAAAACTCTAAGCAGGATAAATTCAAAGATAGCACGTTACAGTCAAATTCCTGAAAGACATTATAGTCAAGTTGCAGAAAGACAAACTTCTGAAAACAGCAAGAAAGAAGCAATTATCATGTACCAAGCATCCTCATAACAGTTGCTAAGACTTCCCTGGTGGTCTAACGGTTAAGACCCTGCCTTTCAATGCAGGAGACACAGGTTCAATCCCCAGTCAGAGAACTAAGGTCCCACGTGCCTCAAAGCAACTAAGCCCACATACCACAAATACGGAGTCCACAACTAGAGAGAAATGTGTTCCTAGCAAGAAAGTTCTGAGGCAGCCAAATAAATAAATTTTTTTAAAGATAAACAGCTGAAAGGAAAAACACCTTTCAACTAAGACTTCTTTACCCAGCAAACTATCCTTCAGAAAGAAAGGAGAAATTAAGATATTTCCAGATAAACAACAGCTGAGAAAATTCACTACCAGTAGCCCTGCCTTAAAAGAAATAAATGCTAAAGGAAGCTCTTGGAGCTGAACGAAGGCACATGAGATAGTAACTAGAAGCCATAAGAAGAAATAAACACCAGCAAAGGTAACTACGTAGGTAAAGGTAAAAGCCAATGTTATCATTTTGGTTCATTTGTTGTTGTTTAATAGCTAAGTCATGTCCGACTTTTTTTCATGGGACACCATGGACTGTAGCCCGCCAGGCTCCTCTGTCCGCGGAATTTCCCAGGCAAAAATACTAGAATGGGTTGTCATTTCCTTCTCCAGAGGATCTTCCTAACCCAGGGATCGAACCCAAGGCTCCTGCATTACAGGCGGATTCTTTACCACTCAGCCATCAGGGAAGCGCATTTTGGTTCAAACACACACACACACACACACACACACACACACACCACACCACACCACACCACACCCACACACACCACACCACACACACACACACCACACCACACACACACACACCACACACACACACCACACACACACACCACACACACAGACACACACACCACACACAGACACACACACACACACACACACAGACACACACACACACACACACACACACACACACACACACACACACACGTCGCTCAGTCGTGTCCGACTCTGTGACCCCATGGATTATAGCCCACCAGGCTCCTCGGTCCATGGGATTTTCCAGGCATGAATAGTGGAGTGGGTTGCCGTTTCCTTCTCCAGGCGGATTCTTTACCACTCAGCCACCAGGGAAGCGCATTTTGGTTCACAACTCCTCCTTTTCTTATATATATTATTTAAAAGGCAAATGCACAAAACAATCATCAAAAACCTATTTTAAAGGGAGCACAAAGTATAAAGATGCAGTCCACGACACTAACAATATAAAGAGGAGAGACACGCCTGAGACTAGGCCTGCTCTCCAGGCTGCGCACCGCGAAGGCCCCACTTGGCACTGCAGCCATGCCTCACAGCCGCCAACGTGACCTGCATCCACACCGCGTCGCCAGCTCCAGCGACAGCTCCCACGTGCCCAGACCCAGGCCGCAGCTGCTCTGCCAGCACCTTAAGCATCAGCGACCACCGCAGCCTCGTGGAGTCCGTAGGCACCGACTGAAGCCGCCGCCATTCTGACCCGCTGCAGCTTTCTCGCCAACTTTGATGGACAGTGAGGTCGGTCTGCGGCCACCAATCAGGGGTGTGTTGAGGGAGTCAACCAATGGTCGGCGTCTGGAGGAAGGGCCACTAGGCTGGAAGGACAGAACCGCAGGAGAGCACACAGGTAAATCAAATAAATGCCCCCAAGCTGGGAATGAATGGATGAAACAAAAGGGGAAAAAATAAATGACAAAGGGAGATTAAAAAAAAACTCCCTCTTGGAAATTCCCCGGCAGTCCCATCATTAGCACTCTGAACTTCCATTGCAAAGGCCACAGGTTCAATCTCTGGTTAGGGAACTAACATCCCACAAGCTAGGTGGGACATCGCCAAAAAAAAACCTCCCTGTTTCCAGGAACCTCAAATTTTGGTGTGAATGCAAATCACCTAGAGAATGTAAGCGTTCATCTTTACGTCGCGTTACCTAGTAGGCTTCTCTGAGGCTAGGAAATATTAGCAAATACTAAAATAAATAGTAGCGATGCTGAGCCCTTGTTTATTGAGAATGATGGAGAATTGAGTAGAGAGGTAAGGCTAGAAAGAGCGACAGAGACAGCCAGTAAAATTGCCCTTTCTTTTATTACTATTTTTGTTTACTATACTTTAATAACATTATAAAATAATTTTTAAATTGATAAGATATATCAAACTTCCCTGGTGGTCCAGTGGTTAAGGCTCTGCACTCCCAGTGCAGGGACACTGCTTCAGTCCCTGGTCCAGAGAGATCCCACGTGCCTGAAGGGCAGCTAAGCCCATGGCCACAACTACTGAATCCCAAAGGCCATAGAGCCTGTGCTTGACAACAAGAGAAGGGCCCTCAAAGAGAAGCCAAGGTAAGTCAACTAGAGAGAAGCTACCGCTCTCCGCAACTAGAGAAACCCCACGGACAGTAATGAAGACCCAGCACAGCCATAAATGGATAAATACAATTTTAAAAGTTAGTAAGATATATTACTATAATTCTTCACAAAAGAAATGTTCATTGTAGAAAATTTAGAAAAGGAAATCTAGTATGAGAAAAAAAAAATGGTGAAAATCACAGAGATATCTATCCACTGTTAATGTTTGAATGTATTAGCATCCAGTCTTTAAAATATATTCAGGTGTGTATATATTTTTATACACAAATTGTTTGTATATTGCTTTCACTTAATAATAATAATATATATATTTTCATATCAACAAAAGAGAGGGGTAGTGACAGGAATGTATAGGAGCAAAATGTTTTGATACTATTGAAAATGTTAGTACTAGTAAAACTAAGTTGTTTTACGCTTGCTGTGTTAATTGCAATGCCCAAGACAACCACTAAGAGAATAATTTTTGAAAACAAAAGAAAGAGGAAAAAGAAGGGCAATAAAAAATGGTACACTTCAAAAAGTCAGTAATACCAAAACCAGGCAGTAATGGAGAAAAGGAGGAACAAAACATACACAGAAAACAGCCAAATTGTAGAAGGAAATTCTTACATATCAATAATTGTTTTAAAAGCAACCAACGCAGGGGGCCTAGGTCCCATTCTTAGTCAGAGAACTAAACCATTTTTAGTCAGAAAACTGGGAACCACATGCTGTAACTAAGAATTCACATGCTGCAACTAAAAAAAAAAAAAAAAATTCCCATATGCCACCACTAAGACCTGGCACAGCCAAATAAAGAAATAATAAATAAAAAGTAAATGGATTAAACTTTCTTAAAAGGCAGAGGTTGGGATATTGAATAAAGAAACACTGTTCATCTGTCCACACGAAGAGTTACTTTAGCTACAAAGACACAGAGAGGTTGAGTGTAAAAAGATAGAAAAAAGATGTTTCATCTAAATAGTACCAAAGGAGGGCTGGAGAGGCTATATTATTGTCAGACAAAATAGACTTTAAAGTTAAAAAAAATTACAAAGCACAAAGAATGTTACATATTGGTGAAGGTTCAATGTGGTAAGAAGATATGACAATTATAAGCACATGCATACCTAACAAAAACAAGACCAAGAGTTAACTGTGGCTCAGATCATGAACTCCTTATTGCAAAATTCAGACTTAAATTGAAGAAAGTAGGGAAAACCACTAGACCATTCAAGTATGACCTGAATCAAATCCCTTAGTTCCACACAGTGGAACTGACACATAGATTCAAGGGATTAGATCTGATAGAGTGCCTGAAGAACTATGGACAGAGGTTCGTGACATTGTACAGGAGGCAGTTATCAAGACCATCCCCAAGAAAAAGAAATGCAAAAAGGCAAAATGGTTGTCTGAGGAGGTCTTACAAATAGCTGAGAAAAGAAGAGAAGCTAAAGGCAAAGGAGAAAAGGAAAGATATACCCATTTGAATGCAGAGTTCCAAAGAATAGCCAGGAGAGACAAGAAAGCCTTCTTCAGTGAACAATGTAAAGAAATAGAGGAAACCAATAGAATGGGAAAGACTGGAGATCTCTTCAAGAAAATTAGAGATGCCAAGGGAACATTTCATGCAAAGATGGGCACAACACAGGACAGAAATGGTATGGCCCTAACAGAAGCAGGAAATATTAAGAAGAGATGGCAAGAATACACAGAACTATACAAAAAAGATCTTTACAACCCAGATAATCACCATGGTGTGATCACTCACCTAGAGCCAGACATCCTGAAATGCAAAGTCAAGTGGGCCTTAGGAAGCATCACTACAAATAAAGCTAGTGGAGGTGATGGCATTCCAGTTGAGCCATTTCAAATCCTAAAAGACGATGCTGTTAAAGTACTGCATGCAGTATGCCAGCAAATCTGGAAAACTCAGCAGTGGCCACAGGACTGGAAAAGGTCAATTTTCATCTCAACCCCAAAGAAAGGAAATGCCAAAGAATGTTCAAACTACCGCACAATTGCACTCATCTCACACGCTGGCAAAGGAATGCTCAAAATTCTCCAAGCCAGGCTTTAACAGTATATGAACCGTGAACTTCCAGATATTCAAGTTGGGTTTAGAAAAGGCTGAGGAGCCAGAGCTCAAAGAGTCAGACACAACTGAGCAACACACAAAAACACACACACGTTATTGATTTTGCAAAAATAAAAAGGGTTATAAGAGAATACTATGGATAGTTCTGGGCTTCCCAGGCAGTGCTAGTGGTAAAGTGCCCCTTTGCCAACACAGGAGACATAGGAGACATGGGTTTGATCCCTGGGTCAGGAAGATCCCCTGGAGGAGGGCATGGCAACCTGCTCCAGTATTCTTGCCTGGAGGATCCCATGGACAGAGGAGCCTGGTGGGCTATAGTCCATAGGCTCACAAAGAGTTGGACATGACTGAGGTAACTTGGCACTCATGAATAGCTCTATGCCAACAAACTTAATAACCTAGATGAAATGGACAGATGCTTAGAAATACACAATCTACCAAAACTGACTCAAAATGAAATAGAAAATCTGAATAGACCTATAATAAAGAAGGAGATTTAATCACTAGTCAAAAATCTCCCAACAAAGAAAAGCCCAGATTGGATGATTTCAGTGGTGAATTTTATCAAACATTTAATGAAAAATTAACACCCATCTCTCCCAAACTTTTCCCCAAAAAAATACTGAAAAGGAGGGAACACTTTCAAACTCATTTCGAGGGAGTCCAGGTTTGGTTCCTCGTTAGGGAACAAGACCCAACGTGTGGCAACTAAAGATCCCGCATGCCACAGCACATGACGTAAGATCCTGAAAACCACAACTAAGCCTGGTGCAGCCAAACGAACAAAAATAAAATAATTAAATATTTTTAAATAAAAATAGAAAATAGTAGCAAACCATATAGAATATCGGTAGCATATTGAAAGGTGCTTCCTGGGTGGCTCCGTGGTAAAGAATTCACCTACGATGCAAGGGACGCAGGTTGTATCCTTGGGTGGCAAAGATCCCCTGGAGAAGGAAATGGCAACCCACTCCAGTATTCTTGCTTGGGAAACCCCAAGGACAGAGGAGTCTGGTGGGCTACAGTCCATGGGGTTGCAAAGAGTTAGATACAACTTAGCGACTAAATAACAACAGCAGGCATATTAAAAGGATTACACAATATGACCAAGAGAGATTCATTTTCAGAGTGGAAGAATGGTGTGGCCTATAAAAATCAATCAGTGCAACACACCACATTTTTTTAAATAAAGGAAAAAGACACATTATCACCCCCATTGATGCAGAAAAAACTTTTGACAAAATCCAACACCCTTTCATGATAGGGAATACAAGAGGACATCCTTAACATGATAAAGGCCACATATGAAAAGCTCACAGCTAATATCATACTTATTGATGAATGACTGAAAGCTTTTCCTGTAAGATCAGGAATAAGACAATTACAATTTACCAGTTCTATTCAACATAGTACTGCAAGTTCTAGCCAGAACAGGTAGGTAAGAAAATGATATAAAAACCATCCAAATTGAAAAAGATGTAAAATTATCTCCATTTACAAGTGACAAAATTTTATATTTAGAAAAACCTTTAAAATCCATTTTAAAAAGTCAGAGGTAATAAAATGAATTCAGCAAATTGAAGGATATAAGATCAACATGTACATTGGTTGTATTTCTATATAATAGCAATTTACCATCCAAAAAGGAAATTTAAAAATCAATTCCACTTATGACAGTATCAAAAAGAATGAAATATTTAGGAATAAATCTAACCAAGGGGAAGAAAACTGGAAGCTATAAAACACTGTTGAAGAAAATTAAAGAAGACCTAAATAAATGGAAATACATCCCATGTTCATGGATGGGAATTTTTAAATTGTTAAGGTAGCAATAGTACCCAAAATGATCTGTATATTCTGTGCAATCCCTGTCAAAAATTTGTGCAGGCATAGAAAATTGGAATTCATATGGAATCTCAAGGAACTCCAAATATCCAAAACTATCTTGAAAAAGAGCTGTAGGATTCACATGTTCTGATTTTTAAATGTACCACAAAGCTACTGTAAGTAAAGCAGTGGGGATACTGACATAAGGATAGACATATAGACCAAAGAAATAGAAGAGTTAAAAACTAGAAATAAACTCTCCTATATATGATCAACTGATTTTAGATAAGGATGCCAAGACCATTGAATGGGGAAAGAGCAGGCTTTCCAACAAATGGCACTGGGAAGACGGAATATCCACATGCAAAAGAATTAAGTTGGACTGTTAACTTACAGCATATCCAAAAATTAGTTCAAAATGGATCAAATACCTAAACTTAATTAAAACTATAAAAATCTTAGAAGGAAGCAAAGGGGGAAATATTTGTGGCATTAGATTTGGCCATGGTTTCTTCTTTTCCTTTTTAATGACTTTACTAACATATAATTCACATATCTTTGGGCACTTCCTTATGTTGGGGCCCTGGTTTGAGAAGCAGTCAATGACTGGTCACATTCAAAAATTCTTTATTAAACTTGCTATTCAGAGGGTGGAGGTCACGCACATCTCTAGTCAGGTTCTTGTAGTTTGGTTATTCTTGGTTTACACAAAATCTGGAAGGAAACTGAAGCACTGGGAACATGGAAAGAAGCTACACCTACATAACATGGCAATGAAGCAATCCTAGCTACCCACTCCAGTGTGGACAGATGTCAAAAAAACGTGGCTGAGCAAAAGTTTTGGGGTCAAGGTTGCCCTCTTCACATTGTACTTGTTGCCCAGGCACCTTCCTTGTAAAGAGGTCTGACAACGACTCCTGATAAGCACAGTCATCCATACATCAGGGGGCGGGGGAAATCTTAAAGGCTTCTCTCCACTCCCGCTCAATAATCATACTTTCCTACTTCTGTCCCTTACCTTTCCCTCCTCCATATCTTGGGCCCATAGAAGGCACCAACCTTTTGTTTAGGGTTCCCATAGTCATGAGATGACCCCCAGATTTGTGCTGTTCCAGCTGACTCTTGACCGGCACACCATTCCTGGAGAACCTAGAACAGAAGAAGGTCAGTGCTTTCTGTTTCTTGTCTGCTTTGTCTCGCCGCATAAATCGTTAAGCCTTAACTGTCACTTTCATTTTAACTCATCTTAATGGGCTCCTTGGCATGAAGTGATGGGGCCGGATGCCATGATATTAGTTTTTTGAATGCTGAGTTTTAAACCGGTTTTTTCACTCTCCTCTTTCACCTTCCTCAAGAGGCTCTTTAGTTCTTCTTCGCTTTCTGCCATTAGGGTAATGTCATCTGCATATGGGGGGAAAACGAAAATAGTGATGGACTTTATTTTCTTGAGCTCCAAAATCACTGTGGATGGTGACTGGAGCCATGAAACAGACTCTTGCTCCTTGGAAGAAAAACTATGACAAACCTAAACAGCATATTAAAAGGCAGAGACATCACTCTGCCGACAAAGGTCATATAGTCAAAGCTATGGTTTTTCCAGTAGTCATGTATGGATGTAAGAGTTGGACCATAAGGAAGGCTGAGTGCTGAAGAATTAATGCTTTCAAACTGTGGTGCTGGAGAATACTCTTGAGAGTCCCTTGGATTGCAGGAAGATCAAACCAGTCAATCCTAAAGGAAATCAACCCTGAATGTTCATTAGAAGGACTGATGCTGAAGTTGAAGCCCCAAAACTTTGGCCACCTGGTGTGAACAGCCGACCCATTGGAAAACACCCTGATGCTGGGAAAGAATGAAGGCCGGAAGACAAGGAGGCAACAGAGGATACATGGTTGGATGGCATCACTGACTCAGTGGACAGGAGTTTGAGCAAACTCTGGGAGATACTGAAGGACAGGGAAGCCTGGCGTACGGCAGTCCATGGGGTCGCAAAGAGTTGGAAATGACTGAGTGACTGAACACCATCGCCACCACCAACAAATGGGTTACTTGGACAGCACCTGGCAGCTCAGCTCTCTCCACCTCATTTGAACTGTTGAATCGGACTTGTGCTTTTCAATCACTTTCTTGTAACCTGGTTGAATGCCAAACATCACATATAAAAAAATTAGGCAAAGTATGAGTCCCTGGAAGATGTAACCACTCATCTCCAGAGAGGATTGTTTTTTCCTTTTTTTTTTTTTTTAAAGCAGCTAAACTAGAGCCCCTAGCTTTTCCAGATCTCTTTAATTCATCGAGAAAGAAAGAGAAGTCACTCAGTCGTGTCCGACTCCTTGCGACCCCATGGACTGTAGCTGACCAGGCTCCTCCGTCCATGGGATTTTTCAGATAAGATTACTGGAGTGGGTTGCCATTTCCTTCTCCAGGGAATCTTCCCAATCCAGGGATTGAACTTGGGTCTCCTGCACTGCAGGCAGACTCTTTACCACCTGAGCCACCAGGGAAGCCCTTTAATTCACCCAGGGATTGAGTTAATCTGACCCTGGAGCCATTAATCCCTGTGAGAACTGAGTTTTGCTCACTCTACTAAATGCCTCAGGGGTTCCCCAGGGCCCCTTCTCCTCGGTGGACCTAAACTCATTTTTTTGTCTCTCCAGTTTCCGAAGTATGTCGAAAGCTCCACTTACTTCCCCCGCCTGTGGGTCATCCCTTTCATAACGTATTGATCAACCCCCATGTGAAAAGCAGGTGCAAACCTCTGAATCTCACACGACATTTTGGCTCTGCAACTTTTCTCAGTCTTGCTGGTTCTCCCAATGTATCCAAACAGATTCTTTTTAACTATGTTATTTAGGTTTTCCAGCTGCTCGGATGGGTGGGGTAGGGAGGGGGAGTAGGGGAGACCACAGGCTCCAAACTTTGAAAACAGAATGTGCCATTTAAAAAAAAATCACAAAAACCATCACAATATTGTAAAGTAATTATCCTCCAATTAAAATGAATTAATTAATTTAAAAAATAAAAATCATCTAAGAATAAAAAAAAAGAAAAGAAAAAAAAGAGCTGCAGGAAGAAAGGTTAGAACCCCACACCTCAGTATATTAACTCCCAAACTAGAAGCTCAGAATTTCCCCTAAAAATTCTTTCTCAGATTTGCTTTGGGGTCCACAGGGAAGGAAGAGTCTTACAGTCACAAGTCAACTTTAAATGACTATTACATTTGAAAAAGATCGAAATGTACCTTTTTTGGGGGGGAAAGGGGAAGCCTCAGTGTTCATTCAGAAAAACCAAAGGAATTCCACATGCATTTTGTGTCCTAGTGAATTGTGTAAACTTTATTTTTGCTGAAGATTGTATGTTTAATCAATCTTATGTTCTCATACCACTTCTTGAGAAGTTCAATTTGAAAATGTATCATTTCCTTCCTAACGAAGGGCAAGTGCTTAGTTAAATAAAAAACTGGTGACATTTTTCAAACCAAAAAAAAAAGGAAAAACCAAAGGTTATGTGACACTGAAAATGAAAATATGGGTGATGAAATTATAGCAACAGAGTAACGTATTATTCCTCTGTTACTTAAAATTCAAGTTTGAGATATGTAACATGAAATTCTATTGATTGTGGAAAGACTATGTCATTGTACTCTCCCTGTGGTTATGGAAATTAATACATTTATAGCTGCATATTGATTGAGCTACAAATATGCCTTTGCAACCTTTCCTTACTTTATCATTTCCCAGGGACTGCTATTAACAAAGTACCACAAACTCAAAGGCTTAAAACAACAGAGATTTGTCCACTGACAGTTTTAGAGGCCAAAAGTCAAAGATCAACATGTTGGCAGGACCGTGAAGATTGTAGAAGAGGTTGTTTCCAAGTTTCTCCTAACTACTGGTGGCCATCCGTGGCATTCTTTCGTTTGCAGCTGCATCTCCTATGTTTCTCCTTTAACCTCACACTACTACCGCCCTCAACGACATTTCTCATGCCGGGAGTGTGGGTTTCCCCCGACACCACGCAATTCTCAGACACCAGCTGGCCGTCTTACAATTCAACTCAATTCTGACACTTTCTATCCAGGTCAGAACTCACAGGTTAAGTGAACTCAGACCACAAGATGCCAGTTTTTTAATATTTATTTTTATTTATTTGGCTACGCTGGGTGTTAGTTACGGCATGTCTTTGTTTCGGCAGGCAGGATGTTTTAGATCAGGCGGGTGGGATCTAGTTCAAACCCGGGTCGCCCTGCATTGGGAGCACAGAGTCTTAGCCCACCCCAGGGAAGTCCCTCAGCAGTTCCTAAGTCCAGGTTATCATTTGTGCTCCTGACTGCGGGCTATAGCTCAGAGGTTCTGACAACCCTTTCCTTGGTTTCAATTAATTTGCTAGAGTGGCTCACAGAATGCGGAAGGATATTTTAGTTGCCATATAAGGAAGATATTTTACTTCAGATTATGGGTTTATGACAAAGGGCTATAGCTCAGGAACAGCCAGAAGGAAGGGATGCACCAGGCAAGGTGTGGCAAAAGAGCATGGAGCTCTTTCCAAGCACACCACTCTTCCCAGTGTCCACATGTTCACCAACCCAGAAGTTCTTTGAACTCCAGCTTTTTGGGTTTTATGGGGGCTGCATTACTTAAACATGACTGTTTCAGTTGTTGGCCACTGGCCACTGATTCAGCCTCCAGCCCCTCTCTCCCTCTCAAAGATCAGGGGGTGGGATTCAAAGTTCCAACCTCCAAATTATGTAGTTGGGTTCCCTGGCAAACAGTCGCCTTCACTAGGGGCTTTCCAAAAGTCATCTCATTAATAACTAAAGACACCTACATCAAACTCCTCATTTAGGAAATTCCAAGGGATTTTAGGAGTGGTGTACAGGAACGGGGGATGAAAACCAAAGTATATATATTTCTATTATGAATCAGAATATCACAATCTGTTTCTCTTCTCTTCTTATAAGAATACCATCCAGGTTGGATTGAAAGCCCATTCTAAAGACTGCATCTTACATTTTTCATTATAACAGCAAGAACACTGTTTCCAAATAAAGTATTCACAAGGACCAGGGGTTAGGACCAGAACATATCTTTTTTTAGGGACACAATTTAACCTATTATGAAGTGAAGTGAAAGTGAAAGTCACTCAGTCATGTCCGACTCTTTGCGACTCCATGGACTATACAGTCCATGGAATTCTCCAGGCCAGAATACTGGAGTGGGTAGCCTTTCCCTTCTCCAGGGGATCTTCCCAACCCAGGGATCGAACCCAGGTTCTTACAGTCACCATCAATTTAAGAGACTCTTGAAGGAGGTAGACAAGGTGAGGAATGAAGAAACAGAAGTACAAAGACGGTTGTGGGGAATTCCGTGATTTTACTGCCAAAGGCCCGTGTTCAATCCCAGTGGGGCAACTAAGATCCCACCAGCTGTGGGGTGCAACCAAAAAAAGATGGCTATGCGTCTCACCATCAGATTCCGCCGTTGGTGTTCTAAACCGTCATAGCAGTGCTGAGGCTGTTTGTCTCCTTTCCTGTTTTTCTTTTGTTACTCTTCAATGCCACAGGGTAATCCCCTTTTCCCTTCTAAATGGCAATTTACACAGTTCAAGGAGTTCTGCCTCTTCAGTATTATCTGTGACTTCAGGCAAAGTCAGATTCCACACATTTAGGGGCAATTTTGATACAGTTGTGGCTTCTCATCCCCAGGTCAGTACAGAGAGGACCTGAAATTACATTTGTGCATCCATTTGCATTGTCCACGATTTGGGAGCTAATGGAAAGCGGTTTTAAGGAGTCTCTTGGGGGTGCCAGTGATCCTCGGCATCTTGCCCTAGGTATTGGGGACATAACTGTCTTCAATTTGTGAAAATGAGTCAAACCTGTATACTTATGGTATATGCACTTTCCTGTATGTATGTTATGCTTCGATAAAAACTTTCTGCAACTTCATTGACATATGATTGGTATATAACGCTGCATAAGCTTAAGATGGACAAGGTGATGAATTGATACACACATACATTGCCGAATGATTACTACAATAAGGTTAGTTAACACATCTATCACCTCACATAATTACAATTTTTGTTTGTGTGGTGAGAATATTTCAGATCTACCCTCTTAGCAGCTTTTAAGTATATAATTATAGTATTGATAATGACTATCACCACACTGTTCATTAGACCCCCACAACTTACTCATAACTAGATGTTTGTTTCATTTGACAAACATCTTTTCATTTTCAGCTCATCTTTTCATTTCCTCCACCTCTCAACCCCTGGTAACCCCCATTCTGCTCTCTGTTTTTCTGAGTTTGATTAGTTTAGACGGCAGTTAACACTTTTGTTTTTGGTTGTAGTAGAGTAACAGGGATCAGATTTACCCACCTGCCTTAAACAAGTAAGATTGTTTAAGATTATTTCCATGATCACTGAGAAGAGATAAAAGGGATTAAGTAAAGACTTCTTAAAAGATAAAGAAGATTAAAAAAAAGATAAAAGGGATTAGTAAAGACACGACTTAGTAACTCAGACCGTAAAGCGTCTACCTGCAATGCAGGAGACCCGGGTTCGATTCCTGGGTCGGGAAGATCCCCTGGAGAAGGAAATGGCGATCCACTCCAGCACTCTTTCCTGGAAAATCCCATGGACAGAGGAGACTGATAGGCTTCAGTCCATGGGGTCGCAAAGAGTCGGACATGACTGAGCGACTTCACTTTTCACTTTCATTTTCAAAGACTTCTTAACCACAGGAGTTTCCTGGAAGGCCAGTGGTTAGGACTTTACATTTTCACTGCTGAGGTCCCGGGTTCAGTCCTTGGTCAGGGAACTAAGATCCTGCAAGCTACATGGTATGGCAAAAAAAACCCCACTTCTGAATAAGGACATGAACCATAAAAGACTGATCTAATGAACTACTTTGGCCACCTGATGCAAAGAGTTGACTCCTTGGAAAAGACTCTGATGCTGGGAGGGATTGGGGGCAGGAGGAGAAGGGGACGACAGAGGACGAGATGGCTGGATGGCATCACCGACTCAATGGACGTGAGTCTGAGTGAACTCCGGGAGTTGGTGATGGACAGGGAGGCCTGGCATGTTGCAATTCATGGTGTCACAAAGAGTTGTACACGACTGAGTGACTGAACTGAACTGAATGAACTTCACAAAAATTAAAAATGTGTGTTCTTCTAAATACACAATTAAGAAAATAAAAACTCAATCATAGAAAGAATTTATTTTATATCATGCATCTAGAGATGGATTTTAAAAATTATTTTATTTATTAAACTATAATTGACTTACAATATATTGTGTTAGTTCCGGGTGTACAGCTTCAGATTCTTTTCTATTATATTGAATAAATTTTTGTAAGATATTGAATATAGTTCCATGTGCTATGCAGTAAATCCTTGTTGTGATCATCTTTTAATTATTAAACAGTAACTCCTTTTTATTTTATTGAAGGCAACACCAAAGAAGAATTTCAGAGACTTGAAATGTATTATTGCTTTAGTAGAGTTCCCTCCTTAATGGAATCCGTTGGAACCAATATATCTGGGTAAAGATTCAATTTTGATCCTACTCACTTTAAATATGACATTTTATTATTGGTAGTGGTCAAATTTCCAAATGCAATTAATTGAATGAATTAATTCATGCAACAGATATTTCTTGAGAATCAGGCACTCTTTCAGTTATTAGGGATATGATAGTGGAAAAATACTCCAAGATTCTTGCTTTCATGGAGCTTACATTCTGGTGAAGGGAGACAGAACAATAAACATAATAAATAAGTAAATGATGTAGTATGTTAGAAAGTTAAATCCTATAGAAAAAGAAGTAAGTCAGGGTTAAAGGCATTGGAACTGCAGAGTGGTAGGTATAGTACTTTTAAATAGAATGGTCATGGCAGATCCCAGAGATGGATTTGAACCCAGAATATATTTTACAAATTCTTACAACTCAGTAATTAGAAGACAAAACCTCAGTTGAAAAAAAAAAAAACTATCAAGAAATTGGATATAAATTGTCCCAAAATGAGATACCCATATGAAAAGGTGCTTAATATCACCAGTCCTCAGGGAAGTGCAAATTAAAATACAATAAATTGGGACTTCCCTGGTGGTCCAGTGGCTAAGACTCCACCCTCCCAATGCAGGGGGCCCAGGTTCGATCCCTGGGCAGGGAATTAAATCCTACATGCCCTGACAAAGAGTTCGCATGCCCCAACTAAAAAAGATCTCACATGCTGCAAAGAAGATCAAAGATCCCAAGTGCTGCAACTAAGACCTGGAGCAGCCAAATAAATTATTTTTTGCAAACTACAATAAATTACCACAAGAAGGACTAAAACTAACCTTACAAACCATAGCAAGTATCATGGGGATGTGGAGGAAACAGAACTCTCATTTGCTGGTGATGAGATGATTGAAATATGGGATGGACACTTGGGGAAAGTTTCTTACAGAGTTAAACATACACCTACCATATGACCTGCAATCCACTCCTAGGAATTTTCCTAGAGAAATGATAACACAGGCCCTGATAAAGACTTATACACGGTATTCATACCATCGTTGTTCATAATAGCCCCATAACTTCACTGGAGGTCCAGTGGTTAAGATTTTACGCTCCTGGGGCTTCCCTGGTGGTCTAGTGGTTAGGCATCCACCTGCCATTGCAGGGGACACTGGTTCGATCCCTGGTCCAAGAAGATCCCACATGCCCATGTGCCATAACTACTGACCCCATGTGCCACAACCACTGAGCCCGCATTCCACAACAGAGAAGCTGCCTCAATGAGAAGCCCACGCACCACAGTGAAGAGTAGCCCCTGCTCACCATAACTAGAGAAAGCCTGTGTACGGCCATGAAGACCCAGTGCAGCCAAAATTAAAAATAAATTAAAAGAAAAAAAAGATTTCATGCTCCCAATGCAGGGGATATGGGTTCAACTTCTGGTCTGGGAACTAAGAGCCCATGAGTCATGCAGCCATAAATAAATAAGCAAATAAAACAGGTTTTTTTTTTTTTTTAACAATCTAATGGCCCCAAACTGAAAACAACACAAATACCCATCAGCTGATGAATGCACAAAAAAAAGGGAAGCACATCAACATTTCGGAGCACTATTCAGCAATAAAAAGGCACAAATATTGAAACACGTAACATGGTGGACACATCAAAAACATGAAGCTAAGAGAACTGTGTCAAGCATGAACGATTACATACTGCATGATTCTCCTTATGCAAAATTCTTAGAAAGGTAACACTACGGGAGCAGAAGGTAGATTGGTGGCTGCCTAGGGATGGAGTCTAGAGGATAACCGCAACAGGGTCAAGAGATAACTTTGGGGGCTACATAAATGTTCCAGAGTTTGATTGTGGTGCTGTTGTATGATCCTACACATTTTTAAAATATGTATTTATTTATTTGGCTGCACCAGGTCTTAGTTCTGGCACACAGGATCTTCGATCTTCACTACAGCACTTGGGTTCTTTAGTTGAGGTATATGGGCTCTATTTGGCTGACCAGGGATTGAGCCCGGGGTCTCTTGCATTGGGAGCATGGCATCTTAGCCACTGGACCACCAGGAAAGTCCCTGACCTTCCACATTTGATAAAACTCATCACACTCTACACTTAAAATGGATGGATTTTTATTGTATATAAATTATCTCTCTATTAAAAATAAACCTTCACATTGATGGTAGCAAAAAGTGAAAATAAAGAATACTGATGAGTTCACTGAGCGGTTAAACATTGTCAGCAGGGTCTTATTCTGTAATGAAATTACTACTCAGTTGACCTTTGAACAACCTGGAGGTTAGGAGCACTGACCCTCCACTCAGTCAAAACTCTGAATATAATTTATAGTCAGCCTTTGGTACAGATGGTTCCTGCATAACTGTGGTTCTCTGTACACTTGGTTCCACATCCACAGATTGAATCAACCTTTCTCTGATCCCATTGTATTTATATCAGAGAGGCAGCAGTGAGCAGTGGCTTGAATCAAAAACTTTGTTCCCTTCCCAAGAATTGAACCTGGGTAGCCTGGATGAAAACCAGAAATCCTGACCACTAGACCAGCAAGGGTAGAGACTAGAAGCAAAAATTTCCCTGGCTCTTTCCTCTATTTCAAAGTAAGAATTTTTCAAGGAGGCAAAAACTGTAAAAACAGGTGCAAAGGTTTTTTTATTAGAGACAGTACCGCAAATGGGAAAGCTTGCAGACAAACAGGTTATTTCAGACAGAAACAAGGTAGAGATGCACAACTGGAGAGAAAGGATGTGGGCGCCCCTCTAATGAGGAGGGGTGCAGTAAAGAGATGGCTAAGTTATTTACATAACACAGTTCTGGGTCTTTGTTTTGTTGTTGTTCAGTCGCCAAGTCGTGTCTGACTCCACGACCCCATGGACTGCAGCATGCCAGGCCTCCCTATCCCCCACCATCTCCCAGAGTTTGCCCAAGTTCTTATCCATTGCTTCGGTGATGCCAGCCAACCATCTCATCCTCTGTGGCCCCCTTCTCCTCCTGCCCTCAATCTTTCCCAGCATCAGGGTCTTTTCCAATGAGTCGACTGTTTGCATCAGATGGCCAAAGTACTGAAGCTTCAGCTTCAGCATCAGTCCTTCCAATAAGTATTTAAGGTTGATTTCCTTTAAGTTTGACTGATTTGATCTCCTTGCAGTCCAAGGGACTCCCAAGAGTCTTCTTCAGCACCACAGTTTGAGAGCATCAATTTCTCAGCACTCTGCCTTATTTATGGTCCAACTCTCACATCCATACATGACTACTGGAAAAACTATGGCCTTGAGTATACAGACCTTTGTCAAGAAAGTCTTTGATTTTTAACACACTGTCTAGGTTTGTCATAGCTTTCCTGCCAAGAGTCAATTGTCTTCTGATTTCATGGGTCTTTGTTTACCTTTGGCCATTATCTGGTTTTGTTTCCTATAACTGACCTGTCCCAGGACCCTCCCCAACATGCATGTGAAACTTTTTTCCAAGATCAATTCCAGCCCAGCCTATGGGGGTTCTTGGCATCATCTATTATGGGTGCCCTTTTTGACCCCTTTGGAGCCTTTCTGCGCATGTGCAGTGTTTCCCTTGCCCCCAGGATCGGAAAATGTGACCTCTTGATATTTTATTCCAACAGGGTTTAGCCCCTGTCTGTGGCTGCCATGACTTTTAAAATGTCCACAGGCTGGCAAGTCCAGCTATTGTACCCTGCTCCAGTTGCTATTTCCATCTTGAAGTAAAAACAAGAGGCTAGTTTAAAAATATCTAGCCTAGAGCCTGCCTACGCACTTCCTCAGGAGATGCAAACAGGAGGCTAGTTGGAAATGCCAAGTATGGAACCCATCTGTCTCCACTCTCATTCTGCACATAGCATTTGCAATTGAAAAAGTCTGCACTCATGCATGAGTGGATGCATGAAGTTCAAACCCAAGCAGTTCAAAGGTCAACTGCACTTTTCTCCAAAAAAGTAACCACCGTTAGTCAACTTTCCCTCTCCTTGCCTTTGAAGATCACGCCCAAGAGGGTGACCCTTCAAATTCACATCTCTCTCACTTACCCTCGTTTCAGTCACACAAATGGCATACTAGTGGGTTCAGGTTCTTCAGGAAACCGACTAGCTTTGCACACACTCAGAACACTAAATGTGAGGTCATATATATATTTTTTAAATGAGTACAATCTTTGTCAGTCATACCTCAACAAATCTGGGAGTTTAGTCTTTAGGAATTGAAAAATCACTTTAGTTTCTATTACTCAAGTCTCAGCTTCAGCTTTCTGGCACTCTGCCTACAGAAATGACCTCAGCAATTTCTTCCCATTTTGCATACAGATGCCACTTCTCCCATGAAGAAGTGGGGTCTATACCCCATCTCCCTGGATCTGGGTTGACCTTTTTGATTGACTCTGACCAAAAAAATACAATGGCAGTGACATAGTGCCTATCCCAGTTCTCGGTCCTAGAAAACTGGCAGCTTCCACTTTTTGCCTTCTTGGGTTCCAGCCACCATGTTAAAGAAATTTGGGAGAATTGGGAAGGACAGTTTGTCAGTTTCTTACAAAGCTAGACATACTCATATCATATAATCTGGTAATCACATTCCTTGGAATTTGTCCAGAGGAATTGAAAACTCGCGTTCACATGGAAACCTGCACACAGGGACATACAGGGACTTTCCTGGCAGTCCAGTGGTTAGGACTCCTCACTTACACTGTCAGAGTATGGGTTTGATCCTTGGTAGGGGGGCTAAACTTCCGCAAGTTGCTCGGCACAGCCAGTAAGAAGTAGTGATGATGTAATTATAGCTGCCACTACTCTCTTACTACAGCTAGCCTTGTGCTAAATACTTTACAAATATTAACTCTTTTAGTCTATATAACAAGTCTATGAGATGGATGGCATTATTACCTTCAAGGAACTGAAGCACAGAGAGATTAAGTAATTTGCCCAAGGCCACAGAACTGGTAAGTGATCAAGTCAGAACTCAAATTTAGGCTCTGGGTTCAGAACTAAGGAAAGAAAAGTAAGATGAGTCATTAGTACAGGGTCAGACCCAATCTTTATTTGGAGTGAAAGCAGTCAAAAAGTACAAACTTCTTGTTATAAAAATAATCATGGGGATATAATAGAAAACACGGTGACAGTAGTTAAGAAAGAAGGTGAAAGTGTTAGTCCCTCAGTTGAGTTCTATTCTTTGCAACCCCATGGATTGTAGCCTGCCTGGCCCCTCTGTCCATCGGATTTCCCAGGCAAGAATACTGGAGTGGGTTGCCATTTCCTCCTCCAGGGGATCTTCCCGACCCAGGGATCAAATCCAGGTCTCCTACATTGCAGGCAGATTCTTTACCATCTGAGCCATCAAGGAAGAAAACTGTATCATATATTTGAAAGTTTCTAAGAGAGTAAGATCTTAAAAGTTCTGGTCACAAGTAAAAAAAAATGTAAAAATTTAAACATATTGTTCATGTATATTTTTTGCCCTAATTTTTTATTTTAAAAAATAATATACTAGAATATTATTTATATTGATCATTGGATTTGGGAGTGGTTTAATCACTATGTCATGTCCGACTCTTGCAACCCCATGGACTGTGACCTGCCAGGCTCCTCTGTCCATGGGATTCTCCAGACAAGAATACTGGAGTGGATTGCCATTTCCTTCTCCAGGGGATCTTCCCGACCAAAGAATCGAACCCGGGTCTCCTGCATTGCAGGCAGATTCTTTACTGTATCCCCTTAAATTTTATCCCTGAGTGCCTGCCTCATTGATTTCATTCTGTGAGGCTGGCTGGCTTTAGAATCTAAAGTTTTTAAATTTATTTCTTTAACTGGTTGACCAGACAGCGTGTGGGATCTTAGTTCCCTGACCGGGGATTGAACCCCTACTCCTACCCCTACATTGGAAGTTAATCCTGGATCACCAGGGAAGTCCCAGAATCTGAGCTTTTGGACTCTGGGTTGTACAATCTCAACTCTCCCTAGTGGTTCTGAAGCAGGAGGCAGATGGGCCCTGGACTGAGCAGCTGGAGTTCATCCCCTGTAGACAGAAACTCCGTAACAGCGGGAGCAAGAGAGGAGCTGAGCCCTGCTCAGATAAGAGATAAAAGACCACACATTCCTCAGTCTCAAAGTCGAGGAGATCTTCCCAACTATACATGTGCAGAAAGGCTCCTTGGAGGTCAAAAGAGAGTGGGCGCCACCTTACTGTAAGTGATGTCAACCTTCCCATAGGCCTCTTTGCTAGAATCCATCTTAGCTAAGAGACACGTATGCACACGGGAGGAACCTGAGATACACCCAACACAGGCTCAGAACCAGGCAAAGCAAGATGATCGGCCAAGAGTTTCCCTGGCTGTCCAGTGGCTAAGACACGAGTTTTCACTGCTATGGGCCCAGGTTCGATCCCTGGTCAGACAACTAAGATACCACAAGCCAAGCAGTGGGGACAAAAAAAGAAAAAAGGCAACAAAAAAGAGTGCCCTTGGAAACCCAGAAGAAATATCCCATAAAAGTGACTTGAGCTGCCACGAGGGCGTGACTCTCTCTCTGAGCCCACCCTTGTGTCTATGCACAGGTACCCTTTTTCCTCCTAATAAACACTTCACTCGTTTCACTACTTTCTGTCTCTATGTGGAAATTCATTTCTGCACAGCTGACGGGCCAGGACCTTGTCACCGGCCTCTGGTCCCCGGTGGGCTGGTGGCTAGGATTCAGTGCTCCCGCTGCCCCAGCCTGACTTCAGTCTCTGGCCCGGAACTGAAATCCATCTTCAAGCCACTGCAGGCCAAATGCCCTGGAGATGATGATGTGAAGTGTTTAGTTCCTCAGTAGTGTCTGACTCTTTTACAGCCCCATGGGCTGTAGCCCACCAGGCTCCTCTGTCCATGGGATTTTCTAGGCAAGAATACTGGAATAGGATTGCCTTTTCCTTCTCCAGGGGATCTTCCCGACCCAGGGATCAAATCCAGGTCTCCTGCATTGCAGACAGATTCTTTATCATCTGAGTCGCGAGGGAAGCCCCCATGAGATCTTATTTGGTGCCAAAACCCAGGGATTCTAAGTGAACCATAAACTTCACCCAGCTTTGGCTTGAGGCCTCTGGCCTTCACTCCTGCCCTCTTTCTCTTGCTCTCTGCTTCACTTTCTTTTCAAGCCCCACTCCTCAAGCCTTCAGGTCCTGACCCCCATATGGCATTTTCCATTGTGGCCAACTCCAGTTCCTCCAGGAGTTCCCCTTTACTCAAGACCTTGGCAGTCCATACACTGCAATGGACAGCCTACTGAGCTGGCCAGTTTTAAGCAGACCATGATGCTCCCCTTCAAGAACAGTTCTGGTGAACTTCCCTGGTGGTGCAGTGCATAAGAATCCGCCTGCCAGTGTGGGGGACATGGGTTCAATCCCTGACCCAGGAAAATCCCACATGCCAGGAAGCAACTAAGCCCATGCGCCATGGCTTTTGAGCCCCTGCTCTGGAATCTGGGAACCACAATGACTGAAGTCCATGTGTATAGAGTCTGTGCTCTAAAATAAGAGAAGCCACTGCAATAAGAAAACCCCAAACCACAATAAAGAGTAGCCCTCGCTCGCCGCAACTAGAGAAAACCCATGCACAGCAAGGAAGACCCTGTGCAGTTACAAATACAGAAAGGAATAAGTAAAAGACCACATTAAAAAAAAATACCCCTGGCAACACAAACATCCTCTATCGAGGACTAACCCCCCCTCACCTCCACGTGCAAAGTATCAGGGAAGTCTATCAGGGATCAATGGGAGAGTATAGGATGCTCAAAATACCATCAGACACAGAATTCAAAGGAAATTCAGAGGATACTCTGAGTCTCCTTCAGGTGCCTCCTAGGAATGTTTCTGGGATGCTGGACTTCATTTCTAGGAGCACCGTTAAGCCAGATGGACGGAGAAAGGGAAAACTTAGGTCCTGCTGTAACACTGTTCTTCAGTTGCCAAGTCATGTCCAACTCCCTGCAACTCCATGGACTGGACCACTCCAAGCTACTCTGACTCCCGGAGTCTGCTCAGATTCATGTCCATTAAGTCAGTGATGCTATCCAACCATCTCATCCTCTGTTGTCCCCTTCTCCTTTTGCCTTCAATCTTTCCTAGCATCAGGGTCTTTTCAGATGAGTTGACTCTTCACATCAGGTGGCCATAGGATTGGAGCTTCAGCTTCAATTCCTTTAGGAATGCCTGGTTTGATCTCCTTGCTGTCCAAGGGACTCTCAGGAGTCTTCTCCAGCACAATTCAAAAGCATCAATTCTTTGGCACTCAGCCTTCTTTATGGACCAACTGTCACATCCATACATGACCACTGGAAAGACCATAGCTCTGACTATACGGATCTTTGTCAGCAAAGTGATGTCTCTGCTTTTTAATACTCTGTCTAGGTTTCTCATAGCTTTCCTTCCAAGGAGCAAACATCTTTTAATTTTATGGCTTCAGTCACTATCTGCAGTGATTTTGGAACTCAAGAAAAGAAAATCTATCACTGCTTCCACTTTTTCCCCTTCTATTTCTCACAAAGAGATAGGACTAGATGCCATGACCTTAGTTTTTTTCAGTGTTGAATTTCAAGCCAGCTCTTTCACTCCCCTCTTTCACCTTCATCAAAAGGCTCATCCTCTTTGGTGTCTGCCATTGGAGTGGTATGATCTGCATAACTGAGGTTGTTGATATTTCTCCCGGCAATCTTGATCCTAGCTTGTGATTCATCCAGCCTGGCATTTCTCATGATGTACTCTGCATATAATAAGCAAGGTGACAATATACAGTCTTGTCTTACTCTTTTCCCAATTTTGAACCAGTCCATTGTTCCATGTCCGGTTCTAACTACTGCTTCTTGATCTGCATACAGGTTTCTCAGAAGACGGGTAAGGTGGTCTGTTATTCCTATCTCTTTAAGAATTTTCCATAGTTTATTGTGATCCACACAGTCAAAGGCTTTAGTGTAGTCAATAAAGCAGAAGTAGATGCTTTTCTGGAACTCTCATGTTTCCTCCATGATCCAGCGAATGTTGGCAATTTGATCTCTGGTTCCTCTGCCTCTTTGAAACCCAGCTTGTACATCTGGAAGTTCTTTGTAACACTGACTGGCCTTTATTTCAATCTGAAAATGTATCTCTTACAAGTGGATCTTTACTGCCACAGGATGGGGAAATGGATTGGGCTCCCCTTATGCCTAAGACTTTCTTCTATATTCAAAAGCCTGAGGAATTAGAAAAACTCTCCTGACCTTCTAAACAATCCCCTTCTAATTCCTCCCAACTCTTAGCAGATAGGCAAGCTGCTCCCTCTCTTGAAGGTTCCCTTATTCCTTCGGATTCTTCTGATCAAACTAAGACCCCCACCTCCCCAGAGGGACAATCCCTGCTGGGATAACATTTTATCAGCCAGTCTGCCCCTCTTATCAGGGACAATTTGGGCACTCTCCGGTCTAAATTTTAGCTACGAAACTATGACCTCAGGAAAACAAAGATGATTTTTGACAGCATGGCCACTGTATTCTTTAGACTCTGGAGAAAATTGGTTAACAAAAAAACTTTTTTTAAATTGAAAAATTGGTTTAAATCTGTGTTTTCCAACTACAAGAAAACTTTCCCCCCAAAGTCATAGGCCTTACAGTAATTTGGTAAATTATAACCGTGTAAGCAGAACTGAAACATTTATTTTTTCTATCTGCTCCCTCCAGAGACTGAAAACTCTTACCTTTCCAAGTAGCTTTGCCAGATAAATTAGGAAGGCTACTGCAAAAACAGGTACAGAAATCCCAGGGTATTTCCTGGACCTTGAAAAGGGAGGAATTGTCTACATCCATTACACAAAATCTCTAATAAGCCCTTGGCATGATTTTTCTAGCCCTGAGAGATCTTTTTCTTTCTTTCTTTATTTTTTATTGAGACTCCTTATAAAAGTTTCAGTGAAGCAAGAAAGCCTATATGATCAGTTATAGTTATATAAATCATCAGGCCAAGTTTATTGAGACCAGACTTATTTTGCAAATCAATTAGTCTTCATTTGGCTATATTTGGTAGAAATTAGGGTAATTAAAAAAAAAAAGAAATTAGGGTAATTTTAGAGAGAAAAAGATAATGTTTCAATGACTATTAAATGCCAGTTTTGCTAATATAGGTCTGCATTTACTAAGACTCACTTCCTGGATAGTTCGTTGCTGTTAATGTTATATTAACGTAAAGTTTAATTGAATTATTAAAAGACACTCTAAGTTTGTTTCTGAAGCTTATCTCAGTAATCAATTTTAGATGAAGATCAGATGCCCCACAAACTGCAGCCAGGGATTATTGATATATCGGAAAAGACATAATTTAAAGAACTACCTCCAACCTGGGTAGAAGGATCCTTATTAGGTACTCTTAACAAGCTCATGCACAGTAAAACTGAAAGGAACTGACTCCTGGATTAATTTCTACTCACAAAGCGGCCCCGCACCGGACTGGCCTATAGAGAGGTCTGCTAACCTCAAAATCACCTTAAAACAACATTCAAACAGAGGACAAACTACACTCACACCAGGATGATAAAAAGACATCAGAAGTAGGTAGTTTACTAAGATACTGGACCTGACTTATGTGATCATTTATGGTGTTTTTCTGGCTTCTTGGACCTTTGCCTATGAATCAAATGTTTTTCTATCCACAGGTACCATCCTACATTCATTTTAAAAATCAATCCAATTATTGTGTTTGTGGTCAATCACCTTTATCTAGTCCTTCTAGGTTACTTTGGTGGATTTTTCTACTCCAAGGCTCTAATAGGTTGGCCCTTAGAAAATTTATTTAAAAGAAAATTATAGTAATGTTCAGGTCATTATTGATATTACTAGGTGGGATTCCCCTCACCTGGCCAGTTAATAAGCCCTGCTCCAATCCATATTTACTGGTGTAAATATGGATTTTCCTCTATTAACTCAAGCTCAATCAGAGCAACAAGCAAAATTTCACTCAGGGGATAAAATCTCCCACAATTATGGAATATATTTATGTAGTCAACACCAGGCTCCTCTAAGCTGGGAGTAATTAAATCATCAGTTCAGTTTAGTTCAGTCGCTCAGTCGTGTCCGACTCTTTGCGACCCCATGGACTGCAGCACCAACTCCTAGAGCTTGCTCAAACTCATCTCCATTGAGTCAGTGATGCCATCAACCATCTCATCCTCTGTTGTCCCCTTCTGCTCCTGCCTTCAATCTTTCCCAGCATCAGAGTCTTTTCAAATGAGTTAGTTCTTCGAATCAGGTGGCTAAAGTATTGGAGTTTTAGCATCAGTCCTTCCAGTGAATATTCAGGACTGATTTCCTTTAAGAATGACTGGTTGGGTCTCCTTGCAGTCCAAGGGACTCTCAAGAGTCTTCTACAACACCACAGTTCAAAAGCATCAATTCTTCGGTGCTCAGCTTTCTTTATAGTCCAACTCTCACATCTATACATGAAAAACTGGAAAAACCATAGCTTTGACTAGATGGACCTTTGTCAGCAAAATAATGTCTCTGCTTTTTAATATGCTGTCTAGGGTTGGTCTTAGCTTTTCTTCCAAGGATCAAGCATCTTTTAATTTCATGGCAGCAGTCACCATCTACAGTGATTTTGGAGCCCCAGAAAATAAAGTCTGTCACTGTTTCCATTGTTTCCCCATATATTTGTCATGGAGTGATGGGACCAGATGCCATGATCTTCATTTTTTGAATGTTGAGTTTTAAGCCGGCTTTTTCACTCTCCTCTTTCACTTTCATCAAGAGGCTCTTTAGTTCCTCTTCACTTTCTGCCATAAGGGTGTTGTCATCTGCATATCTGAGATTATTGATATTTCTCCCAGCAATTTTGATTCTAGCTTGCACTTCATCCAGCCCAGCATTTTGCATGATGTACTCTGTATATAAGTTAAATAAGCAGGTGACAATACACAGCCTTGATGTACTCTTTCCCCAGTTTGGAACCAGTCTGTCGTTCCATGTTTGGTTCCAACTGTTGCTTCTTGATCTGCATATAGGTTTTGTCAGGAGAAGGGTAGAGTGGTCTGGTATTCCCATCTCTTGAAGAATTTTCCACAGTTTGTTGTGATCTACACAAAGACGCTTACTCCTTGGAAGGAACATTATGACCAACCTAGATAGCATATTACAAAGCAGAGACATTACTTTGTCAACAAAGGTCTGTCTCATCAAGGATATGGTTTTTCCAGTAGTCATGTATGGATGTGAGAGTTGGACTATAAAGAAAGCTGAACACCAAAGAATTGATGCCTTTGAACTGTGATGTTGGAGAAGACTCTTGAGAGTCCCTTGGACTGCAAGGAGATCCAACCAGTCCATCCTAAAGGAGATCAGTCCTGAGTGTTCATTGGAAGGACTGATGTTGAAGCTGAAACTCCAGTACTTTGGCCACCTGATGCGAAGAGCTGACTCATTTGAAAAGACTCTGATGCTGGGAAAGATTGAAGGCAGGAGGAGAAGGGGACGACAGAGGATGAGATGGCTGGATGGCATCACCAACTCCATGGACAGGAGTTAGTGATGGACAGGAGAGCCTGGGGTGCTGTGATCCATGGGGTCGAGAAGAGTTGGACACAACTGAGCGACTGAACTGAACTGAACGCAATCAAAGGCTTTGGCATAATCAATAAAGCAGAAGTAAATGTTTTTCTGGAATTCTCTTGCTTTTTCTATGATCCAACTGTGGCCAGAGGACTGGAAAATGTCAGTTTTCATTCCAACCTCAAATTAAATCATACTAAGGATAATCAGTATAGTAACACTAGGAAACTGGGCTGAGTGCCTTCTGGAGCGTACCAGTACATAATTCCCCCAAAAGATGAGAATTAATATAGCATAGACCAAGTCAGATGGTCTCACTAGGCAGCACCTAATGAAAGTCCTTGACTAAATTCTTACTTAGGACTTTACTAATACTGCTGCGGCTGCTGCTGCTAAGTCGCTTCAGTCGTGTCCGACTCTGTGCGACCCCATAGATGGCAGCCCACCAGGCTCCCCGGTCCCTGGGATTCTCCAGGCAAGAACACTGGAGTGGGTTGCCATTTCCTTCTCCAATGCATGAAAGTGAAAAGTGAAAGTGAAGTCGATC
The DNA here is from genome assembly GCF_003369695.1 of Bos indicus x Bos taurus. Classification (NCBI taxonomy): domain Eukaryota; kingdom Metazoa; phylum Chordata; class Mammalia; order Artiodactyla; family Bovidae; genus Bos; species Bos indicus x Bos taurus. The sequence continues at coordinate 92,724,861 of NC_040082.1, read as the reverse complement.
AGTCGTGTCTGACTCTTCGAGACCCCATGGACTGCAGCCTACCAGGCTCCTCCATCCATGGGATTTTCCAGGCAAGAGTACTGGAGTGGGGTGCCATTGCCTTCTCCAAATACTAGCTGTGGTATTTATAATTTGCTTATTTTTACAAAATTGTTTCTTGCATTACCAAGTGTGAAACTGAGTCTCTGAAAAAATGATCACATACAGTTCCTTGTAAGATCAATGATAGTAATAGTGTAACTCTCTATAGGGGAAGAAGCAATAAGAGGAAATGTTTTCCTGGACCATAAGAGGCTAATAAGGCAGATGGTCAAGAGAATTTTTTGCTACTTATAAGGCCAAGTCCAGTAATAGCACATTAAGTGGACTATCAGCAAAATTTTTGCCCGACCTGGGAATAAGAATTCCTAGCACCGTGAATAAAAATAACCAGGAAATGCTCCCCAAACTGTGGTCAAATTTATGACCATGAAAGGACCCTGCAGTCTGGAAACTGGCCCTTACTGTCTTCATCTACCTCTACAAAAATTAAATCGTGGCCACTGCAGCTGATGAACTTCAACACCCTCTGAAAGGAGTTCAGGGTGGAGATCAAGAATGAGGCACTCTGCAGTCTGGGAAAAACTGGCAGAGCAGGCCTTCAGATGTTAGATATCTTCAGGAGAAGATTTTATGAGCCCAAAGTCTTATATCTTCTCAATACCTAGAGAAACACTGGCATCATTTTTTAAATTAATTTTTATTGGAGTATAGTTGCTTTACAATGTTGTGTTAGTTTCTGCTGCTGCTAAGTCGCTTCAGTCGTGTCCAACTCTGTGCGACCCCGTAGACAGCAGCCCACCAGGCTCCCCCGTCCCTGGGATTCTCCAGGCAAGAACACTGGAGTGGGTTGCCATTTCCTTCTCCAATGCATGAAAGTGAAAAGTGAAAGTGAAGTCGCTCAGTCGTGTCCGACTCTTCGAGACACCATGGACTGCAGCCTATCAGGCTCCTCTGCCCATGGGATTTTCCAGGCAAGAGTACTGGAGTGGGGTGCCAGTACCTTGTCCAGTGTTAGTTTCTACTGTACAGCAAATGAATCAGCCATACATATGCATGTATACCCTCCCTTTGGGAGATCTTACCATCATGGCTCAGCTGGTAAAGAAACTGCCTGCAATGTGGGAGACCTAGGTTCAATCCCTGGGTTGGGAAGATCCCCTGGAGAAGGAAAATGCTACCCACTCCAGTATTGTGGCCTGGAAAATTCCATAGAATTTTCCATGTAGTCCCTGGGGAATGGAATTCCGTGTAGTCCCTGGGGTGGCCAAGAGTCGGACATGACGGAGCGACTTTCACTTTCCACTCATGTCACCACACCTCATTAAGTAGAGTTCTCTGTGTTATACAGTATGTTCTCACTAATTATCTATTTTATACATAGTATCTATAGCGTATATGTGTTAATTGCAATCTCCCAATTCTTCCCACCCCATCCTTGCCCACTTTGTATTAGAAACACTGACATCATTAACGATGACATCTACTTTGGCTATTAAGGAGAAATTTATAATAAAAAGTCAAAATGGAGTAGCTATGGTTCAGACATCTAAGGAAATAACTAGGTGACAACGTGGATGAGATTTCGGACAAGTCCTTGTATTGCTAAGAACTTAAGCTTTCTGAGGTGTGTCAGATGCCAGCAACCACTCTCAAAACGATGCCTTCTGGCAGTGGGTGACTGCAACCTTACTTTTTAAAGGTCTTCTCTTACAAGAGAACTAATACATTGTTAGACAATGAAATTGCTTTAGATCTTATGTTAATAAGAAGAGAAAACACACTGTATAGTGACCAATAACTCCTGTTAGGTATGTATTCCTACCACATCAAAAGCTAAAACCTACTTAGATCAAACTAGACAACTAGCCACCTGGCTACAAGTCTCCCCAAAGTGCCAGGTCTGGTTTGGATCTTAAAGAGACCTTCGCCCTTCATCCTCCCGAAAATGATTTCTTGTGGGTTCATGTCTTTCAGGGAGGAACTTGAGGCAGGAGATGGATGAGCCCCAGCTTGAGCAACTGGAGTTTGTTCCCTGTGGACAGGAATTCCTTAACAGCAGAAGCAAGAGACAGCCTTGGGCTCTGCCTAGATAAGAGATAAAAGACCACATATTCCTCATTCTGAAAGTCCAGAAGATCTTCCCAACTACACAAGAGACAGAAAGTCTCTTTGAAGGTCAAAGGGAGAGGGCACCACTTCATAGTAAGTGATACCAGCCTACCTATAGGCCTCTTTGCTGGAATTCATCTTGGCTAAGAGAAATATCAGTAACCTCAGATATGCAGATGACACCACCCTTATGGCAGAAAGTGAAGAGGAACTAAAAGCCTCTTGATGAAACTGAAAGAGGAGAGTGAAAAGGTTGGATTAAAGCTCAACATTCAGAAAACAAAGATCATGGCATCCGGTCCCATCACTTCATGGGAAATAGATGGGGAAACAGTGGAAACAGTGTCAGACTTTATTTTTTGGGGCTCCAAAATCACTGCAGATGGTGACTGCAGCCATGAAATTAAAAGACGCTTACTCCTTGGAAGGAAAGTTATGACCAACCTAGATAGCATATTCAAAAGCAGAGACATTACTTTGCCAACAAAGGTTCATCTAGTCAAGGCTATGGTTTTTCCTGTGGTCATGTATGGATGTGAGAGTTGGACTGTGAAGAAGGCTGAGTGCTGAAGAATTGATGCTTTTGAACTGTGGTATTGGAGAAGACTCTTGAGAGTCCCTTGGACTGCAAGGAGATCCAACCAGTCCATTCTGAAGGAGATCAGCCCTGGGATTTCTTTGGAAGGAATGATGCAAAAGCTGAAACTCCAGTACTTTGGCCACCTCATGCAAAGAGTTGACTCATTGGAAAAGCCTCTGATGCTGGGAGGGATTGGGGGGCAGGAGGAGAAGGGGACGACAGAGGATGAGATGGCTGGATGGCATCACTGACTCGATGGACGTGAGTCTGAGTGAACTCCGGGAGTTGGTGATGGACAGGGAGGCCTGGCGTGCTGCGATTCATGGGGTCGCAAAGAGTCGGACACGACTGAGCGACTGAAATGAACTGAATTGAACTGAACCGAAGAGATGCACGCACACAGGAGATGACCCTGAGATAAAACACACATGGACTCAGAAGAGGCAAAGCAAGATGACTGGCCGGGGACTTCCTTGGTGGTCCAGTGGTTAAGACACAGGTTTTCACTACCATGGACATGGGTTCAATCCCTGGTTGGGGAACTAAGAACCCACCTCCCCACCAAAAAAAAGCTGGCCAAAGGAAACTTGGAAGACATGCCCTATAAAAAGGAAACCCAGAAGAACTGCTTCATAAGAGTGACTCACACTACCAGGAGGTAATATACAGCTGACTGGCTGGGGCCTTGTCACTGGCCACTAGTCCCTGGCAATCTGGTGGTTAGGAGTCAACGCTCTCATTGCTCCAGCCTGACGTCTATCTCTGGCCAGGAACTGAAATCCTGCTTCAAGTCACTACAGGCTGAGGCCACTGGAGATCAGTTCGTAGGATGGAGACGTGGACAGGGAGAACCAGGTGCTAAGATTGAGGGGTCCTGAGGTCCCATTTCCCAGGTGAAATCTCAGAAGTGAGAAGATATGTAGTTAAAGGGGAGCTGTAAGCTGAGAGGCCTCGGTCTCCCTCCTTACTGTTTAGGACCCTGGCAAAGACAGCACCAAGCTGCATAGCCCTAGGGCAACCTGGAGACATTCACAGCAGAGGGGCAACAAAGTTGGACAAACAGGACCGCTGAGATGGCTCCTTCAAGCTGCGCTTGGTTCCCAGGGGCGAGCTGACTTCCTGCATCCAGATTCCCAGCCCCACCCCTGGGGCCTCTCCCCTCAATTCCCTCCCCTGCACTGTGCTGCTCAAAAGTCGTGAGGAAGGGGAAATTTAGCTGGCAAGGGGAAGGGAGCCCATCACATCCCCTCCCTGCAGCCTCTTCTAGCTTGCAGGTGGAGGAAGCTCTGGTTTCAATACTTCCTCAAACACCCCCAAACCACCCCAAGCAGAATTTCATAGTCCAGAGAGCAATCGATCGATGGAGCCCCTTAGGGCCCCCAGCCAGTAATCCAGAGTGGTGGGAAAACCCAGACAAGTGATGTAAATGTGCGAAGAAAACCCAGGCACAACACACCCTCAGCTCTTTGTTATGTGGATTAAGCTGATACATCTCTGAACCTGCATCCCTGAAAAATGGGAACCACTGCTGCTGCTGCTGCTGCTAAGTCGCTTCAGTCGTGTCCGACTCTGTGCGACCCCATAGACGGCAGCCCACCAGGCTCCCCGGTCCCTGGGATTCTCCAGGCAAGAACACTGGGGTGGGTTGCCATTTCCTTCTCCAATGCATGAAAGTGAAAAGTGAAAGTGAAGTCACTCAGTCGTGTCCGACTCTTCGAGACCCCATGGACTGCAGCCTACCAGGCTCCTCCGCCCATGGGATTTTCCAGGCAAGAGTATTGGAGTGGGGTGCCATTGCCTTCTCCACAGCATCATCCAATTCCCAGGGCTCGGGTAAAAATTCCAAAAGGTCACACCTGAATGTATGGAGCTCAAATCTGATGCTTTGTTGACAACCTAGAGGGGTGGAATGCGGTGGGAGGTGGAAGGGAGGTTCAAGAAGGAGGGGACATATGTATACCTATGGCTGATTCATGTTGATGTATGGCAGAGAACAACACAATATTGTAAAGTAATTATCCTCCAATTGAAATTAAATAAATTTTTAATTAATGCTTTAAATCGTAATTGGAGGATGATAGCTTTACAATATTGTGGTAGTTTTTGCCATACATCTGCATGAATCAGCCACGTGTACACGTGCACTTCCCCCCATCCTGAGCCCCCCTCCCTCCTCCCTTCCCACCCTATCCCTCGGGGTTGTCCCAGAGCACCGCTTTGGGTGCCCTGCTTCATGCATCAAACTTGCACTGGTCACCTATTTTACATATGGCAATATACATGTTTCAGTGCTTTTCTCTCATATCATCCCACCCTTGCCTCTCCCACATAGTCCAAAAGTCTGTTCTTCACATCTGTGTCTCTTTTGCTGTCTTGCATATAGGGTCATCGTTACTGTCTTTCTAAATTCCATATATATGTGTTAATACACTGTATTAGCATTTCTCTTTCTGACTTACTCCACTCTGTATAATAGGCTCCAGTCTCATCCACCTCATTAGAACTGACTCAAATGTGGTCTTTTTATAGCTGAGTAATATTCCATTGTATATATATACAACAGCTACCTTATCCATTGGTCTGCCAAAGGACATCTAAACTGCTTCCATGTCCTAGCTATTATAAGCAGTGCTGCAATGAACATTGGGGTCCATGTGTCTCTTTCAATTCTGGTTTCCTCAGTGTGTGTGCCCAAAGTGCAATTCTATTTCCAGTTTTTTAAGGAATCTCCACACTGTTCTCCATGGTGGCTGTACTAGTTTGTATTCCCACCAACAGTGTAGGAGGGTTCCCTTTTCTCCATACCCTCTCCAGCATTTATCGTTTGAAGACTTTTTCATAGTAGCTGTTCTTACCAGCGTGAGACTTTTTCATGACAGCCATTCTCACCAGCGTGAGATGTTATCTCATTGTGGTTTTGATTTGTATTTCTCTAATAATTAGTGATGCTGAGCATCTTTTCATGTGTCTATTAGCCATCTGTATGTCTTCTTTGGAGAAATGTCTGTTTAGTTTTTTGGTCCACTTTTTGATTGGGTTGTTAGTTTTTCTGGTATTGAGCTGCTTGTATATTTTGGAGATTCTTTGTCAGTTTTTTTGTTTGCTATTATTTTCTCCCATTCTGAAGACTGCCTTTTCACCTTGCTTATAGTTTCCTTCATTGTGCAAAAGCTTTTAAGTTTAATTAGGTCCCATTTGTTTATTTTTGTTTTTATTTCCATTACTCTGGGATGTGGGCCTTAGAGGATCTTGCTGTGATTTATGTCAGAGAGTGTTCTGCCTATGTTTTCTTCTAAGAATTTTAGAGTTTCTGGTCTTGCATTTAGATCTTTAATCCATTTTGAGTTTATAAAAATAAATAAATTTTTAAAAATTTAAAATAAAAAGGTCATACCTGCCCAGTTCTTAGTATGGGAATAAGCCCTGGACGGGCTTCCCTGGTGGCTCAGATGGTAAAGAATCTGCCTGCAATGCGGGAAACCTGGATTCAATCCCTGGATCGGGAAAATCCCCTGGAAGAGAGCATGGCAACCCACTCCAGTATTCTTGCCTGGAGAATCCCCATGGACAAAGGAGCCTGACAGGCTACAGACCATGGGGTCACAAAGAGTCAGACACAACTGAGCAACTAAGCACAGCACAAGAGCCGGATAATGAATGAATCTTTGGGTTGCTTTTTTTTTTAATTGGAAGATAATTATTTTACAATATTGTGTTAGTCTCTGCCACACATCAACATGAAGCAGCCATAGGTATACAGATGTCCCCTTCCTCTTGAACCAAGAAAGATGGTACTGATGAATCTATTTGCAAGGCAGCAGTGGAGACACAGACATAGAGAACAGACTTTTGGACGCAGTAGGGGAGGGAGAGGGTGGGATAAATTGAGAGAGTAGCAGGGAAACATATACATGACCATATGTGATGTATGTCATTAGTGAGAATTCGCTGTGTGACACAGGGAGCTGACCTAGTGCTCTGTGATAACCTGGGGGGGCGGATGGGGTGGCAGCACGGAGGGACTTTGTTACCATGACATCTGCCACACTGAATTCATGTGTGTACATCTGTGTTTGCGACCTGTGCAAGTGCGCTCACAGAATGAAATCCTTGAAGTGAAACTGATGGATATCAGGGGAGGTACATTCTGGGATCTTGACTGATTTGCCAAAAACCTGTCCTTTCGAAAGGCTGGATCCATTTCAAATCCCAGCATGCATTATAGATGCTCCTCACCTACAGGCTTGCAGCACCATGAGTCTTCAAATTCATCCAAACGTTCTGATCATTTACCAAATTATGATCAGTGCAAAAGAAAAGATGCATTCCACGTGCTTATAGTTTTTAGTTATTTGGAACAGAGAGAGTATCATGCTTCATGTTCTATTGTATTTCTTTTTATAACCTGATTATTCATAGGCGTTTCATTTTCTAGAAAGTATTAATCACTTCTTACTGACTTAACTTCTGATTTATATCTTTTTTGTGTGTTTTGGCTGTTCTGGATTTTTGCTGATGCATGCTGGCTTTTCTGTACTCTTCTGTAACGAAGAGTAGCATGAGGGCTACTCTTCCTTACACTGCATGGGCTTCTCATTGCGGTGGCTTCTCTTGGCTCTAGGCATGCCAGCTTCAGGAGTTGCGGCTCACGGGCTCTAGAGCACTGGCTCAGTAGTTGTGGCACATGGGCTTAGTTGTTTCCAGGCATGTGGGATCTTCCCGGCCTGGGGATGGAAGCCGTGTCTTCTGCATTGGCAGGTGGATTCTTTACCACTGAGCCACCACGGAAGTCCTAAGTGATTTATATCTTAAGGAGAACAGTTTTGTCTACCTTTGGCCTTACAAACCATTTTTAATTTCTCTATCTTGCTGTTTGCGTATGTGTATGTGTTTAACTTCAAAGGTATTTTTAATGGAGGCATTATTAATTTACATGTGAAACTTAAGAACATTTCTCTCTTATATCTTCTTAGTTTTATTTTTTTCTAATAGACTTCACTGCACCCAGGTGAATTTTTGTGAATGTATCACAGTTTCAGTACTTTCATAAAAGTGGGGTCCAGCCACTTGCAGCTCAAAAACCAATAAAGATTCAAGTTTGTTGGAAAGAAAAGTTTACTTTATTTTGGATGCTGGCAATGGTTCGGGGAGAGGCAGGGGAGAGGGTGGACTCCTGTCCAAAAGCCAACTCCCCGCTACCCTGCTGCTGCTGCTGCTGCTGCTGCTAAGTCACTTCAGTTGTATCCGACTCTGTGCGACCCCATAGATGGCAGCCCACCAGGCTCCCCCGTCCCTGGGATTCTGCAGGCAAGAACTGTGGAGTGGGTTACCATTTCCTTCTCCAATGCATGAAAGTGAAAAGTGAAAGTGAAGTCTCTCAGTCGTGTCCAACTCCTATCGACCCCATGGACTGCAACCCACCAGGCTCCTCCATCCATGGCAAGAGTACTGGAGTGGGGTGCCATCACCTTCTCCGCCCTACCCTACTAACCTGGCCAAAATCAGTGGGCAAGAGCTTTTATACATGGATGGAGGGGGCTACCTGCAGAAACAGCTTCAATAGTCATCTTGAAATTGGTCATTGGTGGTTTGACCAATATCTTCTTGATTGCTTTAAGTACAGTTAATCTTCAGTTCCAGAGTTAGTTTGTTCCCATTTCCTTGAGACCAGTTCCTGGAATTGTAGCAGCTTATGTCAGGACTCCAGTCTGCTCATCATGTACTTAAATTCTTCCACCTGGTGGGAGTTTCAATATCTACAAGACAGCTCACAGTTTATGGTTCAGATTATTATCTACAGCCCTCAAGGAGGACCTAAAGGCCCTTCACCATGCTTAATGACTAAACTATTATTATTTAGTCTTGTTGAACTGTTTTCCTTTGTTTCTACATTTTCTCACTTGTCTGGTTAAACTTACTCTTTGGCTAAAGTTTTTCTACAAATGCGGTCAGAGATTGTGGGGTGGAAGGACCATAGCGCCCTGCTCCATTCCACTCCCACGGCTTTTTCTTTTTTTTTTTTAACACTTAAATCTGTGATCTTCACCTTGGCCGTGAAAGAGAGAGGATGTGCATTTTATTGCCAGGAGAAGCTGACCTCGTCTCTCTGTGTTGATCAGCCACCTGAACTTTGTGAATTGTTGTCTAGGGGCCTTTTGCTACCTTTCTAATCAGCATTTCCTGGAGGGGAAATAGCAAAGTTAAAAGTTAGCCTTTACTGAGCATTTGCTGTAAGCCCATGGTGCTTACAGCATGCTAAGGGCCTTGCATATATCTCTCTTTAAAACGTTATCACAGCCCATTTTATTTTATTTTTTTAATTTTTATTTTCATACATTTTTAAAGATTACTTTCCATTGGCAACTGCAATATTTGCAATTGCAAAATATTTTTAAGTGTTTTTTTTTTTAAGATTTATTTATTTATCTGGCTATGGTCAGTCTTTGTTTCTATGCGATGGCTTTCTGTAGTTGAGCTGAGTGGGGTTACTCTATAGTTGAGATACGGGGGCTCAGGGTGGTGACTTCTTTTATTCTGTAGCACAGGCTCTGGGCACATGGGCTTCAGTATTTGCAGCAGTGGGCTCCGAAGTTGGGGCGCACAGGCTTAGTTGCTCCTCAGCATGAGCGATCCTCCCAGACCAGGGCCTGAACATGTCTCTGGCATTGTAAGGACAAGTGTTACCACTGGACCAGCAGTAAGCCCCTTAACGTGTGTCTTTTGTTTTTTAAGATTTATTTGTTTTTGGCTGTGCTGGGTCTTCGTTGCTGTGCGAGGCCTTTCTCTAGTTGCCGCAAGCAGGGACCACGCTCTAGTTGCAGCATATAAGCTTCTCATTGCAGTGGCTTCTCTTGTTGTGGAGCACGGGCTCTGCAGCTCAAGGGCTTCAGCATTTGCGGCTCCGGAGCTCAAAAGTGCAGGCTCAGTAGTTGAGGCGCGCGGGCTTAGTTGCTTTGCAGCCTGTGGCATCTTCCTGGATAAGGGATTGAACCTGTGTACCCTGCATTGACGGGCAGACTCTTTACCACTGAGCCACCAGGGAAGCCCCTGTTTATTTTTTAATAGTAGCATTTTTTTTTTTAATTTTGGCTGTGCTGGGTCTTTGGTGTGGCACTTGGCCTTTCTCCAGCTGTGTCATGCTGGGGGCTTCTCTTGTTGCTGAGCTTGGGCTCCAAAGTGTGTTCAGGCTCAGCAGCTGCAATGCACCAGTTTAGTTATCCCCCGGCATGTGGCATCTTAGTTCCCTGACCAGGGATCGAACCCACGTCCCCTGCATTGGAAGGCGGATTCTTAACCATTGGACCACCAGGGAAGTCCCTAGTTATTAAAAAAATATTGTCTCTATTCCCCGTGGTGTACATCTCTGAGCCCATTTTACACCTGACAGTTTGAACCTTCCCCTCCCCCATCCCTATATTGCCCACCTGCCCACACACACTGGTAACTACTAGTTTGTTCTATAGGTGAGTCTGTTTCTTGTACCTTATTGTCACTAGTTTGTCATATTTCACAGCCCATTTTGTAGATGGAAACATTGAACTTAAACTGATGAGGGTGTGAATTTCCCAAAGACTAATATGGGACAGTCCGGAGACTGGAATCCAGGTGTGCTGAGGAACTCCAGATTCTACATGCTTAACTGCACTCAGCAGAAATTATTTTTGACTATGAATGGCTTTCAGCTTGATGGAGGTGGGGCAAGGACTCCAGATGGGCTGCAAAATACCATCAAAGGTCTGCAGTGGGGACCATGACAGGATGTGGATGAGAAGGTCCTAGAGATGGAGTTAGCCAGTGACGCTAGACTTGAACTCAGCGAGGAGGTACAGAGGAGGGACTTCCCTGGGGGTTCAGTGGTTAAGACTTCATCTTCCAATGCAAAGGGTGCTTGTTGGATCCCTGGCTGGGGAGCTAAGATTCCATATGCCTCATGGCTGAAAAACCAAACAATATTGTATCAAATTCAGTAAAGACTTTAAAAATGGTCCACATCAGGACTTCCCTGGTGGTCCAGCGGTTAAGAATCTATCTGCCAAAGCAAGGGACACAGGTTTGATCCCTGGTCCAGGAAGATTCCACATCCCCCAGAGTAACAAAGCCAGTGCACCACAATTACTGAACCCACATACCACAACTACTGAAGCGCACGCACCCTACAGGCTATGCTCCGCAACAAGAGAAGCCACTGCAATGAGAAGCCCCGCACGTCACAGTGAGAAAGTAGCCCCGCAACAAGAGAAAGCCTGTGTGCAGCAATGAAGACCCAGCACAGCCAAAAAATTAAGAATAAAATTATTTTTTAACAGTTTTTTTATGGGAGCTTCCCTAGCTGCCCAGTGGTTAAGACTTCACGCTCCCAATGCAGGGGGGCCAGGTTCAATCCCTGGTCAGGGAACTAGATCCCACATGCCACACCTGCATGTCGCAGCAGTCTAATAGATAAATAAAAAACTCAGCAAGACTGGCTTTTAAAAAATAGGATTTTTTTTAAAAATCTAAAAATTTTTTTCTAAAAATAAATGGTCCACAGCAAAAAACGTCTTAAAAAAAAAAAAAAGAACAAAGCAAGGGTTTCATCTAGTATGAAAGAAGGCTGGGGACAGTTCCAAAGATCAAGCCCCCAGGCCAAGGAGAGCTTGAGGTCCCTTTGAAGGTGCTGCTAGCTAAACCCCTAAGTCTTGGAAAACCAGGGCTTTCAAAAAGGAAATTCCTTTTGCAGTTGGGGGGTCTCAGTGGGTATACAATCCCTGGACCCCAGGAATTCTGGACACTTTTGACTCCCATCTTTATTCCACCTGCCCCCCCCATACCACCAAACGCTGCTGGCTTCAGCTGAAATCTATTCTGTATCCACCTTCTACCCCCACTCCCCCTGTCCCTACAACCCCCATCCCCCCATCCCAGGCCAGGCTACTATAACTTCTCACTCTGGGATGAAATTTTCAAGTCTCAGTGTCTACAAGTAAAGCCTCTAAGACTGCAGTCATGTACACTTGGTGACAGATTGTGACAGATTTTGTGCTACTAGTGGGGGTGAGTGCCTTGATTCACTGATACTAACTAGTATTGTCACAATCCTATAAGCCTAGGTGTTCTTCCTTCATCTTGTAGCTACAGGATTGTTACTGGTTTCCTGAGGCTGCCATATCCAAGGACCAGCAACCAGTGGCTTGAAACAACAGAACTGTACTCTTTCACAGTTCTGGAGGTTGGAGATCTGAAAATCAAGGCATCTGATGCTTTCAAAGGCTTTAGGGGAGAATCTTTCCTGGCCTATTCATGCCTTCTGGGGTTTGCGGGCAATCCTTGGGTTTTTTGGTGTGTATTGCATCAGTCTAATGTCGGCCTCCAACTTCCGTCTGTGTCTCCGTGTGTCCTCCCCTTTTCTTTACAACGTATGGACTACAAGAGCCCCCTCATCCTTACCTCTGCAAAGACCCTCTTCCCAAACGAGGTCACGTGCTGAAGTTCTGGGAGGACATATTCAAGCCACTACAGTCATCAAGAACAGATGCCCTCTGGGGCTCCCCTGGTTGTCCAGTGGTTAAGAATCTGCCTTGCAATGCAGAGAACAGAGGTTCGATCCCCAGTTCAGGAACTAAGATCCCACATGCCACAGAGCAGGTAAACGGTGAGCCACAAGTACTGAAGCCTGTGTGCCCTAGACCCTGTGCCATGCAACAGGAGAAGCCCACACACCACAGCTAGAGAAACCCGTGCGTAGCAACAAAGACCCAGCACAGCCAAAACAAAATTAAAAAAAAAAAAAGAAAGAAAGACAGCAGGTGTCCTTCAAGGCCACAGAGCAACAGAACCGAAAGGCTCTGTGGCATGTTGACAAAACCTGGCCCCGCCTCTGCTTCTCCTCTCTTCCTATTGGGCAGGTTGGTCACGTGACCTCCATTAGGGTCCAGGGTGCACAGGCTTCAGTACTTGTGGCTCACCGTTTACCTGCTCTGTGGCATGTGGGATCTTAGTTCCTGAACTGGGGATTGAACCTCTGTTCTCTGCATTGCAAGGCAGATTCTTAACCACTGCACCACCAGGGGAGCCCCAGAGGGCATCTGTTCCTGATGACTGTAGTGGGACCCGTGGTCCCACCACGGGTGCCAGGGAGGCTGGGAAGATGGAGAGGAGCACAGAGATATTTGGGGACCCCTCTTTGATGGCACTAGTGATACAGAACCTGCCTGCCATGCAGGAGACGTAAGTGACTAAGGTTTGATCCCTGGTTTGGGAAGATCCTCTGGGGGAGGAAATGGCAACCCACTCCAGTGTTCTTGCCTGGAGAATCCCATGTACAGAGAAGCCTGGTGGGCTACAGTCCATGGGATAGCAAAGAGTCAGACACAACTGAAGCAACTTAGCACCTCCATCCCTGGGGCTTCCCAGGTGGCTCAGCAGTAAAGAATCTGCCTGCCAATGTAGGAGACAAGGATTCAATCCCCGGGTCAGAAAGATCCCCTGGAGTAGGAAATGGCAACCTACTCCAGTGTTCTTGCCTGGGAAATCCCATGGACAGAGGAACCTGGTGGGCTGTAGTCCATGGGGCCCCAAAGGGTCAGACTCGACTTAGCCCCTGAGCACCTTCCTCCCTGAGTGTTGTGGCTGTATCCCAGAACTCAGCAGAGTATCTGGTCCGTAGTGGTGTTCAGTGAAGGTTTGTTGAATAAACAAATGAGTGCCAGAAAGGTGGGGAGGGTGGTGTTAGTTGCTAAGTCGTGTCCGACTCTTTTACAACCCTGCGGACTATAGCTCCCCCAGCCTCCTCTGTCCATGGGATTCTCCAGGCAAGAATACTGGAGTGGGTAGCCATTCCCTTACTCAGGGGATCTTCCAGACCCAGGGGTCGAACTCAGATCTCCTGCATTACAAGCAGATTCTTTACCATCTGAGCCACCACAGAAGCCTGGGGAGGGTGGGGAGCCATATAAATAAAATCAAGGAGCACCCTGGTCCACTTACTCTGCAGACTGGGGACCAACAGCAGCTGGAGGGGACTTCCCTCCATGGTAGAACGAGCCTGGTCCCTCCCTTTGACGGACATCCCCAGGGAGGGGCATGGTTGGTCCCTGGCAGGTTCAGACAGGCTGAGAGGGCCCCGTGGCTGTGAGAAAGCTGAAGCTTCCTTCCCCCTTCCTGCCTGCCCTCTGCGCACCCTCCCTGCTGCCACACAGCTGATGAAGTGCTCGTGGAGGACCATGATGGCACCAGAGGAGGCTGCAAGCTGCCAGGTGCCCCGCTGGCCCTGGGCATCCATCCTGAGGGTGACTATCTCAGTGCTTCTTAGCACAGGCACATGCTACCTCGTCTGCAACCTGTGCTTCAGCCAGCAGCAGCAGCTGGATTCAACCAGGGTGAGTCTAAAAGGGTATAGGATAAGAGAGAGGGGGAGAGACAGGAGTATGCTACCTGGGAACCTCTGGGTGGGGACTGGACCCTGGGGTGGGGGGCGAGGGGCAACAAGTGGGGAAAAAAAGCAAAGGGGTGTTGAGCAAGAGAACAGACTAACAGACTTATGACCAAAAAAAGAAAAGAAAACAAAAATCAGAATGAGACGGATATAAATCTGCCAGGGGGACTTCCCTGGTGGTCCAGGGGTTAAGATTACGTGCTTCCAATCCCGGTTGTGTAGGTTCGACCCCTGGTTAGGGAGTTAAGGTCCCACAGGCCCCCCCAGAGTGGTAGCAACAGCAAGAAAATCCGCCAGGAAGAAACATGCGGTAGAAAGGAACAGAGAGAGAGAGACGAGAGCACGGGGTAACAAGCAGGGGCAAGTCTGCCTGCCAGGGGTCTCCAGCTCAGGATAGTCAGCTCTGCCCGGGAGGTAAACCCCGGGTGGAGATCCCAGGCTGGAGGGTGCATCTGAGAAAGATACATTTCACATGGGCCTGGAAAATGACTCGTCTTTGGGGTTCCCCCAGCAGGCTGACTCAGAGGCTGCTGGGGGCTTCACGGAGTTGGGGAAGGGCAGTTCTGGGACCTCCAAGGATGGGGGGAGCCCTGGACACCCACCACAGGTGCCGACTTTGGAGGTTACATTAGGTTTTGCAGGCAAGAAAGGCAGATGTGCGAGGCGACCTGGGTTACATCCTGTAAACTAAGTTCTTCTGAAGGTCTTCTCTTTGTGCTCAGGGCTGGTTCGAATCTACTTCCTCTTTATGAGCTCTTCACAAAGGCTCCAAGTCAGCCCCATGGAATGAGGGGTGGATAAGAAGGATGCACTGAGAAAAAAGTGCTCTTGACTCGAGGGATCACTCCAGACCCCTGACGCTTAGGTGCTTAGCTCTGTTTTCTTTTCTTCCAGTGGGACTTAGCAGAGCTCCAGCTGAATCATACAGGTAACCCGGGATATGCGTGTGTGTCGGAGAAAGAGAAAAGAAGGTGGGTGGGGGCGAGAGAGAGAAAGAGAAAATGAGAAGGGATGAGAAAAAGAAAGAAAGACCAGGCGATACAGCAGTCTGTTTCTGGGTGCCTGCTTCCTTTCTGAGCATTTTATTTTCTCCCATGGGAGAGCTCAAACCGACTCAACTAAGCCAATAGCCACGACTAACATGCCTTCGTTCATGTCACAAATGTTAATTCGGCAGCTACCATGAGGCAGGCTCCATTCTGGGTGCCCGTATTGCCAACATAACAGAAATCCCTGCCCTGTCGGGGCTTCCCTGCTACCAAAGGGATCAGAAAATAAATAAATGAACAAGTTAAATACGTAGCATGCCAAGTAGAGTGAAACACGCACCTGGTACTTTTTGGGGAATATTAAGTACGGGAGGAGGATCGGGCATGTCAGGGTTGGGCGTGCCCTTGAAAATGTGGTCACCAGGGAGGGTGTCCCAGCGAAGAGGGCTTTAGAGCAAGGACGTAAAGGAATGTGAGGGAGGGTGCCTTTTGGCAGTCCCCTCCCAGCCCCTCTCTAACCCTCTTCCTCTTTGGGTCTCTCCCACACTCATCCCCAGGGGTTTGGGTGTGTTCATTCCATTTTGTAACAAATGGAAACCCTACTCATCTTTCTCTGGGGGCTTTCTGATCGGGCTGCTATGACAGAAGAACAGAAAGGCTGACATAAACAAGATATCTCTCTCTCATGGTGCCAGGGGCTGTGAAATCCAAGGTCAAGGCACCAGCAGGTCTGGCTGTCTGGTGAATGCCCTCTTCCTGGTTCATAAACAACCGGTCATCTTTTTGCTGTATTTTTATATGGCGGAAAGGGGAGGAGAGGAAAGAGAACTCTCTGGGCTCTTGCTCTCTCTACCTCTTGCTCTCTCTCCCTATCTTTCTAAATTGAGACAGAGTTGACATATAACATTGCATCCATTTCAGGCATACAACATAGGTCTATATTTGTATATATTACAAACTGATCACCACAATGTCTTGCTAACACCCATCACCACACACAGTTACAATTCTTTTTTTCTTGTCATGAAACTTGTAAGACCTACGCTCTTCAGTTCTGTTCAGTTGCTCAGTCGTGTCCGACTCTTTGCAACCCCATGAACAGCAGCAAGCCAGGCCTCCCTGTCCATCACCAACTCCCGGAGTCCACCCAAACCCACGTCCATTGTGTTGGTGATGCCATCCAACCATCTCATCCTCTGTCGTCCCCTTCTCCTCCTGCCCCCAATCTTTCTCAGCATGAGCCGCTTCCAAATATACAACACAGTATACTTAACTCTAGTTAGTACGCTCTACATTACATCGCCAGTACTTAGTTTATAACTTTTTCATAAGTTTTTGCGTCCGACCACCTTCACCTATTTTACCCACCCACTCCCCGCCTCTGGCAGCCACTGATCTGTTCTTTGTATCTGTAGCCATGTGTTTGGGATTCGTTTTAGGTTGCACATAAAGGAAGTCAGACAGTATTTGTCTTTCTCTGTCTGACTTATTTCACTTTAGCATAATGACCTCTAGGTCTACGCATGTTGTCACAACTGGCAGAATTTCTTTCTTTTTGTGGCTGAATTAGATAGATAGATGGGCTTCCCTTGTGACTCAGCTGGTAAAGAATCCACCTGCAATTCTGGAGACCTGGGTTCAATCCCTGGGTTGGGAAGATCCCCTGGAGAAGGGAAAGGCTACCCATTTCAGTATTCTGGCCTGGAGAATTCCATGGGCTGTATAGTCCGTGGGATCGCAAAGAGTCGGACTAGGCAACTTTCACTTTCACTTTAGATAGATATAGATGTGTGTTTATAATATCACATGTATAATACATAGTAATATATATATCACATCTATATCCATTTTAGGTATATGTGTAATATACATTTATATATACACACACACAGACATAAAATACATACATGCTGTGCTGTGCTTAGTTGCTCAGTTGTGTCTGACTCTTTGTGACCCCATGGACTGTAGCCCCCAAGTCTCCTCTGCCCATGGAATTCTCCTGGCAAGAATACTGGAGTGGGTAGCCAGTTCCTTTCTCCAGCGGGTCTTCCCAACCCAGGGATTGAACCCAAGTCTCCCAAATTGATGGATTCTTTACCTTCTGAGCTACCAGGGAAGCCCAAGAATATTGGAGTGGGTAGCCTATCCCTTTTCCAGGGGATCTTCCCAACCCAGGAATTGAACCGGGATCTCCTGCATTGCAGGTGGATTCTTTACCAGCTGAGCTACCAGGGAAGCCCCATAATACATACATATGTATATGTATACACATAGGTATGGGGCTCCCCAGGTGGCTCAGTGGGTAAAGAACCTGCCTGCACTGCAGGAGAAGCAGAAGACTCAGGTTGAAGTCTCAATCCCTGGACTGAGAAGATCCCCTGGAAAGGGCATGGCTACCATCCCAGTGTTCTTGCCTGGAGAATCTCATGGACAGAGGAGCCTGGTGGGCTACAGTCCACGGTGTCGCAAAGAGTCAGACATGACTGAAGTGGCTGAGCACACACAGGCATACTGTGTATATGTACACACGTATGGATGGATATGGGCTTCCCTGGTGGCTCAGTCAGTAAAGAATCTACCTGAAATGAAGGAAACCACCACCTGTCAATGCAGGAGACACGGGTTCAATCCCTGGATCAGGATGATACCCTGGAGAAGGAAATGGTAACCCACTCCAGTATTCTTGCCTGGGAAATCCCATGGACAGAGGAGCCTGCCTGGCTACAGCCTGTGGGGTTGCAAAGAGTAGGACACGACTTAGCGACTAGGCCACCACCACCTTGTATAGATGTATGTGTGTGTGTATATGTGTGTATGTATATATTACATCTTCTTCATCCATTCATCCATCAGTGGATATGGGGTCTCTTTTACAAGGTCTCCACCTTCTTGCTCTAAACACTTCTGAACACCCCACCTTCTAATACCATCCCCTTGGAGGTTAGGCTTCAACATTCGAGTTTGGGGCATTCCCTCTATAGCACTCAGTTTCCCTATATCTCCATCCTTCCACCCCTCCCTCACAACCCTCCCAGGGTCGCGGCAGGACCCCAGGCTGCCCTGGCAGGGGAGCCCCGCCCTGGGACGCTCCTTCTTGCATGGGCCAAAGCTGGACGACAACGGGCAGCTGCAGATCCAACGTGATGGCATTTATAGGCTGCACATCCAGGTGACATTAGCCAACTGCTCCTCCTCCACGTGGACCGCCGAGCCCCAGAGAGCTACGCTGACGGTAGCCATCTGCTCCCCTGCCGCGCACAGCATCAGCCTGCTACGCCTCAGCTTCCACCGCGGAGGCTGCTGGGTCGCCTCCCAGCGCCTCACCTTCCTGGCTCGCGGGGACATTCTCTGCACCAACCTTACTCTGCCTCTGTTGCCTTCCAGAAACGCTGATGAGACTTTTTTTGGGATTCAGTGGGTGCACCCTTGACCCTGGCACTTCCTAGCCCAGGTTTTTAAATACACTTTTTTTTCTCTTTCTTTCTTTTCTTGCTCTCTTTCTCTTTCTCTTTCCTTTTCTTTCTTTTTCTTTATCTTTGTTTCTTTCTTTCCTTGCTTACTTTTCTTTCTCTTTTCTTTTGCTTTGTTTCTTTTTCTCTTTCTACCTTTCCTTTTCCTTCTCTTTCTTTTTTTTTTTAGCCCCCACTTTATAGCATGTGAGATCTTAGTTCCCCAGCCAAATATGGAATTCACACCCCTTGCATTTGAAGGGCAGAGTTTTAACCCCTAGACTGTCTTGAGAGTGCATTGTTAAAGCATAGGAATATAATTGATATTTCTATATTGATTTGGGGGCTTGGGAGCTTTTTTTTTTTTAATTAATATTAAAATATTTTTCTAAAAGCTCTTCCTTTCCAAGTATGATACTTTTTTTTTCCCCTCATACAACATGTGGGTCACTTCACACTTGTATCTTTAGGATAAATTTCTAGAAGTGGAATGGCTGGGTCCAAGACGGTGTGTTTATAATTTTGATATTTATTAACAAATTGGCCTCCATAGGTGTTGAGTCAATTTAGATTTTTAGTCTACTGTGTGTGAGCGTGGCTGCTCCATGGGATATGAAAGAAAGCTTTTTCTTTGTCTTATTTCTAGTAAAAGGGAAGCCTGACTGCCCTCCATACTTAAGTGTCACTTAAGTCATTTATATTTTCTTTTCTGTAAAAGCATGCATAGACACTCTTTTTTTAAAATTGAGGTGAAATTCACATAACATAAAATTAGCCCTCTTAAAGTGTACATTCACGTAACTATATTCAACATCTTGTAGTAAAACAAAATGGAGAAGAATATGACTCTCCAAACACCACAGGTTGTCATTTCTCTAGCCTGTGGTGAGTACATGAGAAGAACTTAACGAGGAAAAGAGTTAGCGGTGACTCATAAGTTAAGAAGAGAATGGAAGAGGGACTGAAAATAGAATCTCCTGATAGTGCAGAAATGAGCATAAACAGGAGGTAAATACTTTCAAAAGGTATTTTTATGTATTCTTAGGTACTTTTGTGATAAAAGAAGATAATAATAAGGCTAACATTATCCTGATACCAAAGCCAAAGACACTACAGGCAAAGAAAGTTATAGACCAATATACCTGACAAGTATAGATACCAAAATCCTCAGCAAAATATTAACAAACCAAATTCAACAGTACATTTGAAGGGTCATACACATGATCCAGTGGGATTTATTCTAGGGAAGCAAGGATGGTTCAACGTGTGCAAATAATCAATGTAATACACCGCATTAACAGAATGAAAGATTAAAAACCATCTCAGCACATGCAGGAAAATCATTTCCCAAAACTCAACATTCATTCATGATAAAACACTCAACAGATCAGTAGAGGGAACTTACCTCAAGATAATAAAGGCCATATATGATAAGTCCTCGGAGAAGGCAATGGAACCCCACTCCAGTACTCTTGCCTGGAAAATCCCATGGGCAGAGGATCCTGGTAGGCTGTAGTGCATGGTGTCTCGAAGAGTCGGACACGACTGAGCGACTTCACTTTCACTTTTCACTTTCATGCATTGGAGAAGGAAATGGCAACCCACTCCAGTGTTCTTGCCTGGAGAATCCCAGGGATGGAGGAGCCTGGTGGGCTGCCGTCTATGGGATCGCACAGAGTTGGACACGACTGAAGTGACTTAGCAGTATGATAAGTCCACAGCTTACATCTTATTCAATGATGAAAACCTGAAAGCTCTTCCTGTAAGATCAGGAACAAGACAAGGACACCCACACTCTCACCACTTTTATTCAACAAAGTACTGAAGGTCCTAGCCAGAGTAATTAGGCAGAAAAAGAAGTAAAAGACATCCAAATGAGGAAGGAAGAAGAAAAATTGCCTCTATTTGTAGATTATATAATTTTATATATAGAAAACCCTAAATACTCCACACAAAAAAATGTTAAAATTAGCAAACAAATTTAGTAAAGTTGCAGAGTACAAAATCAATATACAAAAGTCAGTTTTGTCTCTATGCATTAACAGTGAACTATCAGAGAAATTAAGGAAACAATCCCATTTATAATTGCACAGAAAATTTAATCAAGGAGATGAAAGGTAAATTTACTGAAAACTATAAGACAGTGATGAAATTGAAGAGGACACAAATAAATGGAAAGATATTCCATGATCATGGATTGGAAGAATTATTATGTTCAAAATGTCTATATTACTCAGAGCAAACTATAGGTTCAATGCAACCCCTATCAAAATTTCAAAGGCACTTTTCACAGGAAAAGCAGTCCTCAAATTGCATGGAGCCACAAAAGACCCCAAAGAGCCAAAGCAAACTTAAGAAAGAAGAACAAAGCTGCAAGCACCATAGCTCCTGATTTCAAACTATATCACAAAGTTATAGTAATCAAAACAGCATAATAGTACTGGCATAAAAATAGACACACAGATCAGTGGAACAGAAGAGAGAAACCAGAAATAAGTATATGCATAGTTGATAAATTAATTTATGAAAAATGAGCCAAGAATATACCATGGGTAAAGCCAGCCACTTCAATAAACAGTACTGGGAAAACCAGACAACCACATGGAGAAGAATGAAACTGAATCCTTACCTTACACCATACATAAAAATAAACTCAAAAAGGATTAAAGATATCAACATAGTGGTAAATTCCTTAATACTTGTCTTGGAAATGATTTTTTTTGGATTTGACACCAAAAGAAACAGCAACAAAAGCAAAAAAAAAACAAGTTGGACTATATCAAATTAAAGTACTTCTGCACAGCAAAGGAAACCATCAACCAAAGGAAAAGACAACCTAGGGAATGGGAGGAAATATTTGAAAGCCATATATCTGACAATGGATTGGTACACAAATGTATAATGAACTCATACAACTCAATAGCCAAAAAAAAAAAAAAATCCAACTTTTAAAAATGAGCAGATGGACCAAATAGACTTTTTTACAAAAAGAGACTCACAAATGGCCAACAAGTATATGAAAAGGTACTCAACATCACTAATCGTTAGGAAAACGCAAATCGAAACCATGATGATCACACCTATCAGATGGCTGTTATTAAAAAGACAACAAATGACAAGTGTTGGCAGTGAAGTAGATAAGTAGAACCCTAGTACACCGTTGGTGGGGAGGTAAATTGGTGCAATTGCTATGGAAAGCAGTATGGAGACTCCTCAAAAAGTTAAAAATAGAACTACCATATGACCCAGCAGTTCCTCTCCTGGGTATTTATCCAAAAATTTAAAAACACTAATGAGAAAAGATACATGCACCCCTGTGTTCATTGCAGCACTATTCATAATAGCCAAGATATAGAAACAACCTAAGTGCCCAACAATAGACAAATGGATAAAGAAGTTGAGATAGACAGACAGATGATGGAATATCGTTGTTTAGTTTAGCTAAGTCATGTCTTACTTTTTTGTGTGACCCATGGACTGTAGCCCTCCAGGCTCCTCTATCCATGCGATCTTCCAAGCAAGAATACTGAAGTAGGTTGCCGTTTCCTTCTCCAGGGGATCTTCCTGACCCTGGGATCAAACCCACGTCTCCTGCACTGGCAGTTGGGTTCCTTACCACTGTGCCACCAGGGAAGCCTACAATGGAATATTACTCGGCCATTAAAAAAGAATGAAATCTTGCCATTTGAGATAGCTTGGATAGACCTAGAGGGTATTATGGTAAGTGAAATAAGTCAGATAGAGAAAGGCAAAAACTGTGTGATTTCACTGTGATTTCACAGTGATTCCACTGTGTGGAATCTTAAAAAAATAAATAAATAAATGCATAAATAGAACAGAAACAGAGTTATAGGTACAGAGAACAAACAAATGGTTGCCAGAGGAGAGTGGAGTGGGAGAAGGAAAGAAATTTGATCAGAGAGATCAAGAGGTACAAACTTTCGGTTGCAAAATAAATGAGTCACGGGTATGAAATTCAGTGTGGAGAATATAGTCAGTAACTATGTAGTACCTTTGTATAGTGACCTATCATAACTAGTTTATAGTGGTGATCACTTTGAAATGTATAGAAATACCAACTCACTATGTCGTGTACCAGGAACTGACACAGTGTCACAGGTCAATTACACTTCAAAAACAAACAAACTCACAGAAAAAGAGATCAGATTTGTGACTGCTAGAGATTGGGGGTAGAGGAGAGCAAGAATTGGATGAAAGCAGTCAAAAGGTACAAACTTCCAGTTATGAGATAAGTAAACACTAAGGATATAATAGTATAACATAATAAATATAATTAACACTGCTGTACATTATATATGATAGTTGTTAGAAGAATGAATACTCAGTTCTCATACCAAAGAAAATTTTTTCTATTTTTGAAAATTTGTATCTCTACAAGATGATAGATGTTCTCTAAACTCAATAATCATTTCATGGTGTATGTAAGTCAAATTATTATGCTATGCTAAGTCACTTCAGTCGTCTCTGACTCTGCGACCCTCTGGACTGTATGCAATCTGCCAGGCTCCTCTGTCCATGGGATTCTCTAGGTAAGAATACTGGAGTGGGTAGCCTTTCCCTTCTCCAGGGGATCCTCCCAACCCAGGGACTGAACCCAGGTCTCCTGCATTGCAGGCAGATTCTTTACCAGCTGAGCCACAAGGGAAGCCCCAAAAGGCAAGAAATAACAATTATTAGTGATTTGATGTGGTGCAAAGGAAATCATTGTGCATAATCGGTGGAAATATGAATTGGTACAACCACTGTGGAAAACAGTATAGTTCAAAAAATTAAAAGTAGAACTACTACAAGATACAGCTATCCCACTTCTGGGTACAGACCCAAACAAATTGAAAGCAGGAACACAAAGAGATATTTTTAGAGCCATGTTCATAGCAGCACTATTTATTCACAATAGCCAAGAGGTGGAAGCAACCAGAATGTCCATCGATTGGTGAACAAATGAACAAAATGTGATATATACATACAATGGAATATTATTCAAGCTGAAAAAGGAAAGAAATTTGGCACATGCTACCTGGATGGACATTGAGGACACTATGCTTAGTGAAATAAGCTAATCACAAAGTACTGTGTCAAGCAGCTGTAAACCAAGTTCTAAAGCATGATGGGGAACTACCTAGGAAACTCTGAGTTTTTGAAGTAAATTCTTAATGTTTCATATTGTTAATATCTTGAAAATTTGTTAAATGTTGGAAACCTTATCACTATTTTCAGATCCTTTCAATAAACAGACTTGTTGTAAAAGTTGGAAAAACAAAATACTGTGTCATTCCACTCATAAGAGGTCTCTGGAGGAGTCAAATCCATAGGGACAGAAAGTAGATGGCGGGGGGGCCAGGGACTGGGACAGGGAATGGGGAGTCAGTGTTTCATGGAGACACAGTTTCTATTTGGGAAGATGAGATAGTTCTGGAGATGGATGGTGGAAATGGTTGTACAACAAAGTGAATGTACTTAACACCAGCGAACCCTGCACTTAAAATGGTGACATTTGTATCATGTGGGTTATATTGCAGTTACAAAAAAAATCTCAGTGGAGCCATCTCCTAACAACTAAAAATATGGCTACTTTGTATAGACAGCTTTACATGCACTGGTATATAAGTTGGCTAGGGCTATATAACAAAGAACAACAAACTAGACGACTTAAAAAACAGAAATGGATTGTCACACCATCCTGGAAGCCAGAAGTATAAGATCAAGGTTATCAGTAAGGCTGGTTCCTTTTGAGAGCAGTGAGAAAGACTGTTCTCAAGTCCTCTGCCAGTTTCTGGTAGTTTGCAGACAATCTTAGATGTCCTTGGGCTGGTAGATGCACCACTCTGATATCTGCTTTCATCTTTACATAGCAGTCTCCTGTGTATGTCGAAATTTCCCCTTTTTTGTAGAATAGTCATATTGAATTAGGGATCCTTTAGTCCAAAGTATGATCTCATCTTAACTACATCTGCAACAAACTATGTGCAAATAGCCTCACATTCTGAGGTCCTCGGGGTTAGAACATCAACATGTGAATTTGAGGGGGATATGATTAAACCCACAGCAGTCGACCACTCTAAAAACCTTGTCTTATCCAAATGTGACAGAAAACCTATGTAGGTTGAGGTATGTGAAATGGCAAGTAGAAAATTGTCAAATGCTGAGATGGGCTCCACGAGAAGGCAAACTGAACATTGCAGCCCAGCCAAGGACACAATTTTAGGTCCACCTCTATGGAATGACAAATTGGTCACATGCTGACAATACGGTTTAGCACACTTCACCGAGATTCAAAGAGTTTATACAATTTCTCTGAGACCATATAACTCAGGTGAAGCTGGAGTTGAAACCCAGATCTACCAAATATCAAAGTCATCCCTCACAAGACCAGTCTAGACATCCTGCAACTTCATGAGGTTCCCTGATGGCTCAGGCTGACTCTCTCTGCTTCCAGAATAAACCACTGGCCCTGTGGTATTTCAATAGATTTTTTTAGGCAGCTGCTTTCTCCCCCACCATCCCATTGTACTCTGAATTCTTTGAAAGACACAAAACAAAAAGAGAAAAAAAGAAGGCGCTATTTGAGCTGGGGGTAACCCAGAAGTTATCCCTGGAAACTGTGAATATGTTACCTTTTAAGGTAAAAGGGAATTTGCAGATACAGTTAAGCCCTGAAATGGGGAAGTGTGTGCCTGAAACCATGTACAAGCCCTTGTGTCCTTGCCTTTAGAAGTAAAATGCTGACTCAGGACCTTGTGATTGGCCCTCCATGGTTTTTCAGTGTTTTAACCTTCTTGAGGCTTTCAAAGGCTAAGTAAAGGATCTCTCTTAGTAAATGTCATGTTGTGCTTGAAAATATGCTGGTTATTTTCAAATATCTTTTGATATTGATTTCTAACATAATTCTACAGTGATAAGAGTACAGACTATGATTTCAATACCTTCAGACTATAAAAATTTTGCACCTTGTTTTATGTCCCTGGATATGTTCCAGTGTCTCCTGGTTTATAGTCTATGGGAACTTGAATAGAATTTGTATCCTGCTATTGTGTGAAAATTGTGTAAATCTTAACTGTGTTGTATTGGATCATAGTGCTTTTGGGGTCTACTATATCCTTCTACTTTTCTGTCTATTCATTCTATTAATTTTTGAGAGTTTGAAACTTGATATTTTCTGTCTATTCATTCTATTAATTTTTGAGATATTGAAACTTGATATTAAAAACTTTAATGTATTTACTTAAAAATAATTGCAATATATAGTGGAACTATATGTAACTTTGTTCAGTATTTTTCAAGTGTTATCATACTGTCATATGTATTATCACTATTTATGTGTTTATGTATCTATTATGTGTTTATGTGTCTATCATTTCTTGAAGTCGGAAAAATCAAACATAATAGATATATAAACACGTGTTTAGGATACTATTTATGTATCACATTTATGCATTAACACTGTAAATGTGTTATCATACTGTCATAATTTTAAAAAATTAAAACGAGTTAATGATTGGGAAATGTGAAGATAAAGAAACAAAGACTAGCTGTTGGAGTAGGGAACTGGTAACAACTTTGACTAAAATTCTGCCATGTGGCAGAATCACAGAACTCTCAGTTCCCTGAAAGATATATGTAAAGGCCTGACTCACTTTCCTAAATTCGTTTTACAGGAAGCAGACCCCCTGCAGAGGAAAGCTGCTGACCACAAGAACACAGACCCTAGATTGGTTAAAACCAGAAAATTGATGTTCAAATTTCACCTTGACACCAACCAGTCTGAGGATTGTCCACGAGCTGATCACACCATGCTTCCTGAACACCATAAAACTCCTCACTACCCCTCCAGGGTGGGTCACACGGTCTTGAGGGCATTAGCCCCCTGTGACCCCCTTTGCCTGGCAAAGCAATAATAAAGCAAAGTGGAAGTGAAAGCCTCTCAGTCCTGTCTGACTCTGCAACCCCATGGACTTTACAGTCCATGGAGTTCTCCAGGCCAGAATATTGGAGTGGGTAGCCTTTTCCTTCTCCAGGGGATCTTCCCATCCCAGGGATCGAACCCAGGTCTCCCACATTGCAGGCAGATTCTTTACCAGTGAGCCACCAGGGAAGCCAGGCAAAGCAATAAAAACTACTCTTTTCTGCTGCTGCTAAGTCACTTCAGTCGTGTCCGACTCTGTGCGACCCCATAGACAGCAGCCCACCAGGCTCCCCCGTCCCTGGGATTCTCCAGGCAAGAACACTGGAGTGGGTTGCCATTTCCTTCTCTAATGCATGAAAGTGAAAACTGAAAGTGAAGTTGCTCAGTCCTGTCTGACCCTCAGCGACCCCATGGACTGCAGCCTTCCAGGCTCCTCCGTCCATGGGATTTTCCAGGCAAGAGTACTGGAGTGGGGTGCCACTACCTTCTTTGCTACTCTTTTCTACTTCACCCAAAACTCTGTCTCCACATTTCTATTCAGCACAGGTGAACAGAGGCCAAGTTTCAGCAACATGCCCAGTGTCACCATAAGTTCTTATAAGAGAAAGGCAAGAGGGTCAGAGAAAGAGATGTGATGATAGAAGCAGAGGTCGTAGTCACAGAGAGATAGGAGATGCTGTGCTGCTGGCTTTGAAGATGGAGGAAGGGGGCCATGAGCCAACGAATGTGGTGGTTTCTTGAAGCTGGAAAAATCAGTGAAACATATTCTCACCCTGGAATCTCTGGAAGGCACACACGTTGATTTTAGCTCAACGAGACCCATTTCAGACTCTGACCTTCAGGACTATAAGAATACAGTAAGCCCCCTACATACAAACCAGTTCCATTCTGAGAGCATGTTTGTTGTTCATAAGCCAAAGTTAGCCTTGATACCCGACTAAACCAATCAGCTCTATAGTTCTGTACAGCAATAGGTTTATTATAATAATTTTCACACAAATAACACATAAAACACAAACCCCAAAAATAAAGAAAACATTTTTTAATCTTACTGTACAGTAAAATTAAGTGTTTTCATCTTAAAAAGGACAGTAGTACAGTACAACAATCGGTGCTTCTTAGAGGTACCAGCCGCTAAGAAGCTATAGTAACAGCTTCATCACCGCTGCTCTTACACTTCCTTCCGGACATCCTGGGCTTGAAATAAACATACTGAACCACTGTACTCTGTTCAGTGCTATACAGTCAGGTACACAAAGCACCACCACTTGGAGACGGTGCACACACGTGACGAGACGAACACGTGACACGCAAACGAATTTACATGATGTGACCTGCACATGCGCATTCCCATCTTTGACCTTTAACAACCTGAAGGTTCGATGTAGGGGACTTACTCTATAAACTGTGTTTTGTGTTTTGTTTTAAAGACTTTTTTTCTTTTTATGTAGACCATTTTCAAAGTCTTTATTGAATTTGTTACAGTATTACTTCTGTTTTCTGTTTTGTGTTTTCTCTTTGGCTCCAAGGCAGGTGGGACCTTAGTTCCCCAACAAGGGATTGAACCCTCTCCCCCTGCATTGGAAGGCAAAGTCTGAACCACCAGACCGCCAGGGAAGTTCCTTGTGTTGTGTTAAGGCACAGCACTGATGGTCATTTTTCACAGCAGGCACAAGGAACTCACCTGTTCCCTTCTCTTTGCCATGGTCAATGCCTCTCTCCCTCTCTCCCTCTTCATAGATCTCACTCCTTTCTCTCACACCTGAGTTCTGTCTTTATCAATACACAGGGAGCTTCACATTTCTCAACAAGCATGCCAAAATTACATACTAGAACCCATTGAGAGATATTAACAAAAGGACCATCATCTACTTCCAGAAATGAATTGTGCCACCCCACTTGAACGCAAAGGACTACTATCAGGATTATGAGCCCCACCATGGCAGAAATGAGAAATGCTCGTGGGTGTGTTATAAAGTAGAAAATGAGGACTTTCTGTCTGTCCACTGGTTAAAGCTTGGCACTTCCACTGTAAGAAGCATAGGTTCCATCTGTGGTAGGAAAACTAAGATCTCACATGCCCTGTGGCAAAAAAAAAAAAAAAAAAGCTGTAGTAATAATGAAGTAGAAAATGAGGCTAGAACTAGGTTATGCCAAGCTCCAATAAGAGGCTAAGAACTGAGAATTTATTGCCCAGGCAAGAAGGAGCCATTGAAGATGTTAGAGTGGGGGAGGGGGACCACCATTGGATTTACAGTTTTACAAGGAACATTCTACATAGTCCCCAGTCTCAGGACTAGATAAAAAATTCTCTCCTCTTGCATCTATTTAACTACTGGTACTTTTCTTCATGGGCTTCCTAGGTGGCTCAGTGGTAAAGAACCCACATGCCAATGCAGGAGATTTGGATTTGATCCCTGGGTTGGGAAGATCTCCTGGAGGAGGGCACAGCAACCCACTCCAGCATTCTTCCCTGGAGAATCCCAAGGACAGAGGAGACTGGTGGTCTACAGTCCATAGTGTCGTACAGAGTTGGACACGACGGAAGCAACTTAGCACGCACGCATACTTTCCTTCATAGGGCTGTTTACAGTTAAACAGCCATACACGGAAAAAGTTGCTAACTCTCCATCCAGACCAAGCTGGCCTTGTTTACTTCAGGCATTAGTGTCTATGGTATAGCATGGGAATGAGTGTAATAATGATAGAGAAGAAAGGAGAAATACTTGCAAAAGGAAAGACCAAAGGAAGGAAGGCTCAACATCATTAGTCATCAAGGAAATGCAAATAAAGACCATCATAAAATAGCATCACCTTCCCTCTAGGATGGCTATATTCAGAAAAAACAGACAATTAAAAATAGTGTCAATGGGACTTCCCTGGTGGTCCAGTGGTTAAGATTCTGCACTTTCATTGCCAGGGGCATGGGTTTGATACCTGACGGAGGAACTAAGATCCCGCGTGCCGCAGGGTGTAGCCAAAAAAAATCACTGTCAAGGATGGAGACAGATCAGAACAGTGGTGGTTAATTTTATATGTCAACTTGACTGGATCACAGATGTCCTGATGTCTGGTTAGGCAATACTGCTGGGTGTTTCTGGAGGAGATTAGCCTTTGAATCAGCAGACTGAGTAAGCAGCTCTGCCCTCCCCAGTGTGGGGAGGTGGGGCATTATCCAATGTGTTGGCCTGAATAGAACACAGGCAGAGAAAGGGAAAAGGAGAAGATGCCTCCTCTTCCTGCCTGCCTGCCTGAGTCCTGCCCTTCAGCTGGAACTGACACCAATATCTCCCCTAGTTCTCAGGCCTTTGGATTTGGACTGAAATTATACCCACATCTCTCCTAGAACTCCAGCTTGAAGATGTCAGGTCATGGGGCAAATTCCCACGAGCCAATTCTTTGCAATAAATCTCTACAAATATGCATCTCTTGCGTGCATGCTCTGTCACTACAGTCATGTCTGACTCTTTGCAACAGCATGGACTGTAGCCCACCAGGCTCCTCTGTCCATGGGATTCTCTAGGCAAGAATATTGGAGTGGGTTGCCACGCCCTCCTCCAGGGGATCTTCCCAATCCGGGGGTCGAACCCAAGTCTCCTGTGTCTCCTGCTTTGGCAGGCAGGTTCTTTATCCACTGAGCCACCCGGGAAACCCATGCATCTCTTACTGGTTCTGTTTCTCTGGAACATCCCCGACTAATACAAGAACTCTCATATATTGCTGGTGTGATTTTAAAACGGTTGTAGCAGGACTTCCCTGGTCCAGTGGCTAAGACTCCCAGTGCTGGGGGCCTGAGTTCAAACCCTGGTCAGGGAACTAGACCCCATATGCTGCAACTAAAGATACCATGTGTTGCAACTAAAGATACCATGTGTTGCAACTAAGACCCAGCACAGCCAGATACATAAATTTTTTTAATAAATATTAAAATAGATAAAATGGTGTACTGTCTGTGGGAAGCACAGTGCCTCAAAAGTTACACATAGAGTTACCACGTGACCCAGCAATTTCACTCCCAGGTATATACCCAAGAGATTTGTTGTCCACACAAACACTTGGACACAAATGTCCATCTCAATGTTATTAACAATAGCCCCAAACTGAGACGACCCAAATGTCTGTCAACAGATACTAAAATTTGATACACCAATAGGATGGAAGATCATTTGGCAGTGAAAGAGGTGAAGTACTGACCCACGTTACATCATTCATGCATCTTGAAAATATGATGCTAAGAGAAAGAAATCAGATACAAAATCAGATACATGATTTCAGTTTTGTTTTTTTATTTGGAGACATTGGGTTTTAGTTGGTCCAGCCAAGTTAACACATAAAAGTAACCAGTACACAGAATCTTTCATTGTAGTGCACATGCTTCTCCCTAGCTGTGGCATGTGGGCTCAGTAGTTACAATGGGCAGTTTTAGTTGCCCCACATCATGTGGGATCTTAGTTCCCCAACCAGGGATTAAACACAAGTTCCCTGCATTGGAAGGCAGATTCTTAACCACTGAACTACTAGGGAAGTTCTATGATTCCGTTTATGTGAAATGTTCCCAGTAGACAAATCCATAGAGACAGAAAGTGGATTCAGTTCAGCTCAGTTCAGTTCAGTCGCTCAGTCGTGTCCAGCTCTTTGCGACCCCATAGACCACGAGACGCCAGGCCTCCCTGTCCATCACCAACTCCCAGAGTCTACTCAAACTCATCTCCATTGAGTCGGTGATGCCATTCAACCATCTCATCCTCTGTCGTCCTCTTC
Organism: Bos indicus x Bos taurus; assembly: GCF_003369695.1. Classification (NCBI taxonomy): domain Eukaryota; kingdom Metazoa; phylum Chordata; class Mammalia; order Artiodactyla; family Bovidae; genus Bos; species Bos indicus x Bos taurus. Next base: position 92,693,594 of record NC_040082.1, on the reverse strand, counting down.
TCCTCCTGCCCTCAATCTTTCCCAGCATCAGGGTCTTTTCAAATGAATCAGCTCTTCGCATCTGGTGGCCAAAGTATTGGAGTTTCAGTTTCAACACCAGTCCTTCCAATGAACACTCAGGACTGATCTCCTTTAGGATGGTCTCTTTGGATCTCCTTGCAGTCCAAGGGACTCTGAAGAGTCTTCTACAACACCACAGTTCAAAAGCATCAATTCTTCAGTGCTCAGCTTTCTTTATAGTCCAACTCTCACATCCACACATGACTACTGGAAAAACCATAGCCTTGACAAGATGAACCTTTGTTAGCAAAGTAATGTCTCTGTTTTTTAATAAGCTGGCTAGGTTGGTCATAACTTTTCTTCCAAGGAGTAAGCAAAAGTGGATTAGTAGTTATATTACCCAGAGTTCTCCAAACAGAATCAATGCTGCTGCTAAGTCGCTTCAGTCGTGTCCGACTCTGTGCGACCCCATAGACGGCAGCCCACCAGGCTCTGCCGTCCCTGGGATTCTCCAGGCAAGAACACTGGAGTGGGTTGCCATTTCCTTCTCTAATGCATGAAAGTGAAAAGTGAAAGTGAAGTTGCTCAGTCGTGTCTGACTCTTAGCGACCCCATGGACTGCAGCCTACCAGGTTCCTCCATCCATGGGATTTTCCAGGCAAGAGTATTGGAGTGGGGTGCCATTGCCTTCCCCGAAACAGAATCAGTAGGATGCATAAACATATATAGAAAGAGATTTAGTATCAGAACTTGGTTTACACCACCATGAAGCTGAACAAGTCCCAACATCTCCAGTTGGCAAGCTGGAAACCCAAGAAAGTTGATGATATCATTCAGTTCAAAGGTCCACAGATTCTAGCTAATCGGAGGATTTGAAGTTTCACTTTGAATATGAAGATAGAAGAATATGAATATATTCAGACTGAAACCAATATTTGTTTCAGTCTGAATATAGAGGCAAGAAATAAAAATAAAGGCAGTGGAAAAGGCCAATATCCCAACTCAAAGACTGTCAGACAGGAGGATTTTCCTCTTACTCAGTGGGGTTTTTTTTTTTTCCTATTTGGGGCTTCAACTGATTAGATCAGGCCCACATACATTAGGGAGGGCAATCTGCTTTACTCAGTTTACTGATTCAAATGTCAACAAGGTCCAAAGTCATGGACTACTAAAGCTGGAGGTCATCTGGTCTAGTTCTTTTATTTAGAAGAAGCTGAGACCAGGATTTTCCCTGGTGGGAAGACCTTTGCAGACACACCCACAATAGTGTTTGGCCAAATATCCAGGCACATTGTGATCCAGTCAAGTTAACACATGAAAGTAACCACCACAGTGGTTTCCTAGGGAGGGAGGACTGGAGACTAACTGATGATGGATACAACGTTCTTTGGGAGGAGAATGAATGTGTTCTAAAATTGATTAGGGTGTTAGATGCATAATTCTGTGAATGTACTAAAAAGACATTGCAATTATATAATTTAAATGGATAAATGTTCTGGTATGATATGTGAGTTATATCTCAAAAAAGCTGTCACAAAAATAAAAGAGGGGACAGGGACTTGCCTGGTGGTCCCTTGGTTAAGATTCAGTGCTTCATAATGCAGGGGGCACAGGTTTGATCCCTGGTTGGTGGAACTAAGATCCCACATGCTACATGGTGTAGCAAAAATAATAATAATAATACATTAAAAAAAATAGGAAACAGAACATTGTAAATCAACTATACTCCAATGACATTTTGTAAAAATAAAAAAGTAAAATTCACAGAGCATGTAAAAATAAAATTAAAAAGAAATAAAAAGAAACATAAAGGTGCTGGAAGATGGCAGTATGTTATAAACCTGATGTTTCCCAAGTGTGGTTTCTGAAAATTATCTGCCATATACAATTTTCAGTTTTTTCAGAAATCAAAACCCCAGTTTTTGTTTCTCCCTTTCTTTCCTCTTTTTCCTCATCTTCTGAGCTTTTCAACACAGCAAAGGAGATGAAAGGAGGCAGAGAAATTAGGGAGGGAGATAAACTGAAAAGTGGACCCTTAGACTATTTGTTAGCCTGTTCTGTCATTGTTTCATTTTATCATGTTCACTGCTGGAAAACATAAAAATAATTGTACTCTGATGAAAATCTCTATCTCTGGTCTCTATTGTTTTTTTTTAATTTTATATCAGAGTACAGTTGATTTACAGTGCTGTGTTGATTTCTAATGTACAGCAAAGTGATATAGTCATCCATATACATAATCTATTCTTCTTCAAATTCTTTTTTTTAATATTTATTTTTATTTATTTGGCTGTGCCTGTCTTAGTTGCTGCATGTAGGGTTTAGTTCCCTGACCAAGGATCAAACCTGTGCCTCCTGCATTGGGAGAGCAGAGTATAAGCCACTGCACCACCAGGGAAGATCTTGGTCTCAGCTTCTTCTAAATAAAAGGACTAGACCAGATCACCTCCAGCTTTAGTAGTCCATGACTTTGGACCCGAAGGGAGGAAGGGGAATCACTATGAAGTCCAGTGATTTACACTCAGATAAAACACAGCTAGCTGTAATACAGGACACTATCTAAAAAATTGTTTTTTGTCCATCAACTGCATCCCATGATGAGGTATTCCAAATGTATGTTTTAGTGAAAATAAAATCATCTAGGAATTAAAAAGAGAGCTTCTGGATTATGAGAAATGTCCATGGAGTTACTCTTAATTCAAGTATAATGGGAAAAAAAATAATAAAAGAAGGGAGGAAGGAAGGATAGAAAGAAGGAAAGGAAGAAGAAAGGAAGGAGGGAGGGAAGGAAGGAAGGAAGGAGGAAAAGGTGTTCCAGCAGAGAAGTATATAAGTAAAGAAAAATGAAGAGCTTGCTCACCACCTATTTCTACAAGGAGGAAGTCACAACCCACCACAGCTGCTGACCAACCATGTACTCTGATGGGAATTCAGAACAGAAAACAGGAGGAGGCACCCTGTGCTTTGGACAAGCAGATCCCTCCAATTCTTTTAGTTGCTAAGTTGAGTCCAGTTCTTTGAGACTCCATGGACTGTAGCCCACCAGGCTGCTCTGTCCACGGGACTTCCCAGGCAAGAATACTGGAGTGGGTTGCCATTTCCTTCTCTAATGGATCTTCTCAACCTAGGGATCAAACCCTCATCTCCTGTATTGGCAGGAAGCTTCTTTACCACTGAGCCACCAGGGAAGCCCACAAATTTATCCTAGGCATATAATAATGCAGCTCAAAACAACCTTAACAAAAAAATCAGCCAAAACTTCTACTATCCCCTCCCCCTTTACTCCTACGTCTTAACAACTAAATTTGGACAAAAAGAGGAAAGGAAAAAGATCATGATCTCATAGTCCCAGAATTTTCCGTTTCTCCCAAAGTTGAAAGCCAACAGTAACCATTAAAAAAGTAATAAAGTAAGAGGCTCTATATGAATTTAGACTGAATGTTTAATGTATGTAAAGATGTGAAGATGTAAAAAAAAAAATGTAAAAAATGAACTGAAAAGTTTAACAATGCTTAAAATGAAAACTGTTTATTACATAAAGGACAGTTTAAAAATGTTTAATATCACTTTATCTTCATTATTATGAAACCACCAAGTTAGTATCTTAGGACAAATTTTAATGATTCCGGATTCCTGTATCTTCCCATACACAGAAAAGCTTTAAATTCATTAACTTGAGACACTTGTTCTTTGCAACTAGCAGAAATCTTTTATCAAGATGTATGCTTGACTGTATGTACTCCCCAGCCACAAATCATGTATAAACAGGCACCTCTCCCACCTCTACAAAGCATTTATCCTCAAACTGAGTAGCTGTTTCCTGAGCTATAGTCCTCAGTAAGACTCAAGCAAAAGCTCCCAGGTGGTGTATCTTCCTTTAAGTCGACAAGCCCATGCAAGAGAAACAGAGCATTAAGAAGCAATGAGAGGATGTGGCTGGGGTTTCATTGCTCTAACTAACTCAGCCATTTTCAATTTTCAAATTCTGTTGACTGTAAAGTTGCTGCTCATATGTTCCAGTGCTTATAACTGATCCTTGGGACTCAGCCTCCTAGAAAGAAATAAAACTGGGTTGGTGGGCATATTTTGCCGTGTACCAGGATTGGTGAAAGGGAGAGTCCTTTGCAGTATGTCATATTGTGATGACTTATGCATCTTCCTCAAATAGTAGCTTGGAAATATACCAGAATTTAGTTGCCATCACATTTAAATATGAAAAAAAAAAGAAAGTCTTCCCTGCAGAGAATCATGAAAAGAATGGTTAACTCTTTTATCTTTGAACACCGAATGAGATAAAGTTCCAACTACTGTGCTCTCTGTTTGTAACTGAACCAATGTTCTATATAAATAAATAGAAGGTAACTATTTAATAATCAGAGTTTAAAATATGTCACAATCAACCACAGAGCAGAAACTAATACAACATTGTTAAGAAAATACACACGTGAATTTATTTACAAAACAGAAAGAGACTCAGATTGAGAGAACAAACACGGTTGCCAGGGGAGAAAGATGGGGGAAGGGATAGTTAGGGAGTTTGAGATGGACATGTAGACACTGCTATATTTAAAATGGATAACCAAGAACCTACTGTATAGAACAGGGAACTCTGCTCAATATTATGTGGCTGACTGGATGCGAGGGGAGTTTGGGGGAGAATGGATACATGGATATGTATGGCTGAGTCCCTTCACTGTTGACCTGAAACTATCACGATACTGTTAATTGGATATACCTCAATAGAAAATAAAAAGTTTAAACTTAAAAAAAAAAAAAAAAGAAGTACAGAGAAATACAGACCATCTGTAACAAACCTAAATTTCAATTTGAAAAAAAAATTTTTTTAATTTAAAATTTAATACCATTTTAAAAAATCAACCTCAGTCCTCTTACTACAATATTACATTCTACATACGTCATTCTGTGGTGTCAGATATCAATTTTTACTAAGGCATATTTAAGGCACAGTAGAAAACAAAACTAGTAAATTACTCGATTGTGTTTAATATTTATTTTATTCTGCATATGTGGCTGTTCTGGATCTTAGTCGCAGCATGTGGGATCTAGTTCCCTGACCAGGGACTGTACCCCCTGCATTGGGAGCACAGAGTCTTAGCCACTGAACCACCAGGGATGTCTCACTCAAGATTTTTTTACTGTGATTTGGAAACGATAAATCTTTATAGAATGAGACCTTTTTTTGGATTAGCTTTTTTTATTGTTTTGGCTGCATGGGGTCTCTGTTGCAGCATGTGAGATCTAGTTCCCTGACCAGGGATCAAACCAGTGTCCCCTGAATTGGAAGGTGGATTCTTAGCCCCTGGAACTCCAGGGAAGTCCCCTAGGTCTCTCTCTCTTTAAATTACCCTAAAATACAATCTGTGTTTTTGGTTTTTAATCGAACACTTTAAATCAAGTTTATGTTTTATCTGTCACCTTGAATTGAAATCTTGTGTAAACTAAAAGTTTTCAAATCTGCTTACCATATGCCATGGCATAAATGTCTTTGAGCTTTAATAATAAGGGGAGACATTCAGTAATTTTCACTGAGGCAAGAGGTACGTTCAAAATGTGACAATTTGGAGGGGAAAGTGAAAGTGTTAGTTGCTAAGTCATGTCTGACCCTTTGTAATCCCATGTACTGTAGGCCGCCAGGCTCCTCTGCCCAGGCAAGAATACTGGAGTGGGTAGCCATTCCCTTCTCCAGGGGAATCTTCCCAACCGAGGGATTGAACCCAAGTCTCCTGAATTGCAGGCAGATTCTTTATCCTCTGAGCCACCAGGGAAGTCCAAGTAGAGGAGCAGTTATTATACATTTATAGTTAACATTTCTTGAGGTTCAACCAAAATTCAGTTAAAATTTCAAAGCTAAGGAGAACTTCTTAACTAAAACTTGCTCATTATACATAGTATTAATTAGATATTGTTGTCAGCTATTAATTCCCCATGAAGATAAACAGGGGGCTTCCCTGGTGACGCAGTTGTAAAGAATCCACCTGCCAATGCAGGAGACACGTGAGATGTGGGTTTGATCCCTGGGTTGGGAAGATCCCCTGGAGAAGGGAATGGCTACCCATTCCAGTATTTTTGCCTAGAGAACCCCATGGACAGAGGAGTCTGGCGGGCTATAGCCCACGGGGTCGCAAAGAGATGAACACGACTCAGCTCTCACAAACCACAAGATATAACCACAGAATAAACTATTTTCTCTTTGGCCATACCCTGCGGCCTATGGGTTCTTAGTTCTCTAACCAGAAATCGAACCTGAGCCCCTTGCACTGGAAGTGCAGAATCTAAACTGGGCAACCAGGGAAATCCCTAAAACCTTTTTTGAGGGGAAAAACTAACAAAAAATGCAATGGGCAGAATATCTCTCTATAGACAGATTTAGAACTTAGGACCCTGAGGGAAATGGTGCCCAGCCTGAAATTCTCATGAAACTCCAAAACTTCTGAAAGTTGTCCTGTGATTGACGCCTCTGCCCACCTTTCTCCTAAAATAATATCATAACCCACCTGTCCCATTTCCCTTTTCTCTCTCAGATCTTGCCCTTTCAGCCTGTCCCTTAGCCTGGCTCAAACATTTGCATAAGTACTACTGTGTAAAAATTGTTACTTGCCTTATGATAATAACAGCAAAACTTAGATGGCATTATACTAGAGTTTGACATTTTATGTACATTACCCTCATTAACTCCTACAACAATCCAGTGGTTTATGTACTTGTATTGTCCCTGCCATTTTGCAGATAACAAACTGTGGGACAGAGAGGTTAAGTCACTTACCAAAAATCACACAGCTAACAAAAGGCAGAACTGGGATTCAAATTCAAGCTGTCTGGTTCCACTGCCCATATCCCACTCCTTATAGCAACTGCATTATTCCGGTACCATTATTTTCCCATTTTACAGACAAGGAAGCAGGTTTGGTGAGGTTTTAAGACTTGTCCACAGTAACCAGCTAATAATCGACAGTGTCGGGATTTGAATGCAAATTATCTGACTCCTGGGTTCACGATTTTAACATTCTCTGTATGTTCTTTTTGATGACGATAAAAGCCTGAAAGTATGTTAAGCTGAAGAAGAAAGCATATTATCTCTTTAAAATTCACTGTGCATGTGTTTGTGTGTTAGTCGCTCAGTCTTTGGCGACCCCGTGGACTGTAGCCCGCCAGGCTCCTTTGTCCATGGGGATTCTCCCGGCAAGAATACTGGAGTGGGTTGCCATTTATACTGACTCAAAAGACCATGTTGGCGTAGGTATATAAACTGCATTTCTGATCAACCTCTCCAGCCCTAGGAACAAAGTGAAATCGTTTGAAGAAAAATAGCTCAAATTTCCCCAATGAGATAACCACAGCCCCCAGTATGATGCAAGACCCCAGACAGTCACCACACACTTCATTTCTCTGAACATGTAGGGGATGTACCTATAAGCAAGGTCACTTCTTTGGTGAACCCATAATAAGTTTTTTAAATGTCTTTATTATGTGTAACTGAATGTTATCAATTACGTTTATGAGGAGTCACAAAGGAACAGTAAAGCTAAATTTGAATAAAACATCTCAATTCTAACTTTGAAATCTAATCAGAAAAATAAATATTTTAGTGCAATAAAAATCCATGAAATACACATCATCAGTGTTACACTGTCTTTGCTAGGAAAACATTCATCAAGTTTAAAAAAAAAAAAAAGATATTCAGCTGATACTGGAAAGCAAAGTTCTCTTAAAAACAACTGCACTTTATCATTGCAGCATGGTAGATTTCTTAAAAAGCTATAGATATATACTTTGGAGAGAAAATTATCTAAATTACTTCCTCAAGTTATTTTAACAGGTGGTAAATGCTAAATAAAAGTCTCAGGAGACTTTTAAAATGACTCAGGAGATAAGATTGTAAAGATCTCTTCCCAAAGCTTTTTTGACAACCCCGCCCTGGGATTTCTTTGGAAGGAAAGATGCTAAAGCTGAAACTCCAGTACTTTGGCCACCTCATGCGAAGAGTTGACTCATTGGAAAAGACTCTGATGCTGGGAGGGATTGGGGGCAGGAGGAGAAGGGGACGACAGAGGATGAGATGGCTGGATGGCATCACTGACTTGATGGACGTGAGTCTGAGTGAACTCCGGGAATTGGTGATGGACAGGGAGGCCTGGCGTGCTGCGATTCATGGGGTCACAAAGAGTCGGACACGACTGAGCGACTGAACTGAACTGAAGGGCCAAATAAAAATTTGTGAAATTCCCTAACATGATGTTAAGCTAAAAAAAATCCACAACATGAGAGTTATAAGTTAAGTTTTATTGGGGGGTAGAATGAGGACTGCAGCCCGGGAGACAGCACCTCGGATAGCTCTGAGAGACTGCTCCAAAGAGGCAGGCAGGAAGGTCAGTAAAGATGTGATTTTGGTGAAGGGGGAGCATGTGCAATCAAGCACATATTTTTCCAGAAACTCTCTGCTGATCTCCGTGAAGCTTTCTTTAAGTCACAAGAAATAGTCATCACTATGATGGATTTTAGTGCTTTTCTAGAGATGAAGAGATACAAGAATTGGGCTCATAAAACCAGCCCCTGAGACTATCTATCTTAAGACCTGTCCTATCAATTTTTCCCCCAAACAGTGACTCATTTCTGCTCTCCACCCTGAAATCCTTTCAGGAGGTTTTGAAGGTCAGCTTCTGCTGCAGTACACGGTTTAATCCTTGTAGAGGTAGATGGCAAGCACCCATGGTAAGTGTCAATTTGCAGTTGACATGATCCAATGGGAAAAGGCTTGGATTTGGCTCATTAACTTTCATGCTTATAGTTCCTTTGAAATAGTCACAGTCTAGACTTAATTCTATGTATTGTAGTGGGTTTTAAAATGCATGAAAATAAATGCCCACAGGCACAGTACTGGAGAAGCTTTAAATTAAAGCTCCCGGACATTGAGATTTTCCCCAACAAGGCATTGTAAGAGAGGTTGACAAGGTTGTTCCTTCTCAGAAAAACTGATCTGAGAATTCTTCCTCATAGTCTATCTGGGAGTCACATAAGACCCAGAGAAAGCAAAAGTCCATCCTGATGTATCTGAGGCAGACTCTCTTTCTTGTCTCTCATCTTATCACAAGATGATACTATTGCAGGAAGGGGAAACCTGTTCCAGGTCCTGAAAAGGGGCTCTTGTCTAATACTCAGAAATGAATTGTCTGAGGAGACACATGTGCTGACACAGCAAGAGACTTTGTTGGGAAGGGGTGCCTGGGCGGAGAACATCAGGATGAGGGAACCCAGGAGAAATGCTCTGCCCTGTGGTCTTGGGTTTATGCTAATTGGGTTAATTTCCAGGTTGTCTTTGGCCAATCATTCTGACTCAGGGAACTTCCTGGAGGCGCAGGCATTGCTCAGTGAAAATGGATGCAAAACTCATCCAGTGAGGATGATTCTGGGAGGTGGTAGGACATGCAGCGTCTCCTTTTGACCTTTCCTGAAAGGTGGTGACATGTTAGTTCTGTGTTCCTTACCATGACCTCCTGTTCTAAAATAACTCATAAATAAATGGTTACTATGGTGACTGGCCAGGGTGAGCGGTTTCAGTCAGTGTGTTTCCCATAAGAATATTACAGTTACAAGGCTCTTTTCTTCCTTGCAATTAAGTCTGTACTGTAAGAACTGTTATCGTTATGCAAATAGACCCAGAAAGGTTGGGCCCCCAAGACAAGTCCAGACTTGCCCGAGCTTTCTTTAGATCTAAAAGCCCTCAGAACTCTCAGGCTCACATACAGGCTGAAAACAGTAAGAAAACTTGCACATTCCCTCTTCACATGCAAACAGACCTTCAGAAGGTCCTGGGAGTTTCCCCAGCACTATAGGATTGGATGTTTGCCTGGTATACACATATATTAGAAAATTTGTCAGCAAGAAAAATTTGATGACTTTAATATTTCATGAAATTTTTAAAGTAATCTCAGCATAATGGTTAACAACAAGCAAGTTAAATAAATGGGAGATGAAACTTACAAAAGTTTTCAACAAGGATGATGTTTTATAAAATATGTCTACTTTAAAATAGTTTCCAAAATCTTTTCTGGTAAATTTGAAGTTCTACTCAGTTAAGTCAAATGATGGCTTAACTGAATATAAGATAATGTGGGGATTCCCTGGAGATCCAGTAGTTAGGACTTGGGCATTTTCATTGCTGGAGGCACAGGTTCCATCCCTGGTTGGGGAACTAAGATCCTGTAAGACTTGTGGAGCAGCCAAAAAATTAAATTACATTAAATTAAAATTAAAAAAAAAAACAGTAAGATAGAGTACTGAAACATTAATTGCTAAATCTTAGTTTACCTGCTTTGGGCTTCCTATTTGAACTAGATGTCACGCGAGTGTATGTTCCTCGGTTCTTTGTGTCGTCACAACAAAGATTTGGAGCAACGGACATTAAAGCCCTCGGCGCGTCACAGCTCTCGGGTCTTGGACAAACCATGCTACAGCTCTCTCTAGGCAAATCAGTATTACAGCTCTATTTTATTTAGAAGATAGCAGGAGAGTGAGAGAGAGAGAAAGAAAACAGCGCACACACGCGGGAGACAGAGTCCGTGAGAAAGCACTTTGGCTCCTCCTTTTATATGTTTTTTCCTCCACCTGGGCCTGCCCTATGCAAATTGGGCTTAGCCAGGTGTGCTGTTTGTTCTGCCTGAAGTCTTCACTCTGGTCCTTGGACCTTCCTTTGACCTTCCTTGTCTTTTAGCCACCGCCATTTTGGACTCCTTTTCCCTATTCTACCTACCTAACACAAAGATTTTAAAGGTCTTTCAGTAAACATGTCTTGTGCCACAATGAAAAATTGTACTCTAAAGAAGTGTATGCTTCTGGAAATATGAAATAGTATATTCACAAATTTGTTGATCTACAGAATGATTGGTATGTAACGGTTAACAATTGCTTTCTTCTTAGTTCACTTCTTTTAGTGAAGAAGTTTCTTGCTTCACTAAAAATTAAGGTTTCTAAGAATTAAAATTTTAAATTAATATACATAATTAAAACTACTAAAAATAATACCCCAAAGAGGGTACAGAATTTTTTTCTCCCCTACACCATATATGTCAGGCTAGGCACATGGATCATTACTCTGTCAAATAGAAAACAAACCCAGACTTAAGAGACTTTATTCAGAAGGATTCTTCAAGGGAGAAGGGGAAGATATTGAAATAGGGCAGGAGAACACTCTGATAAGCATTTCAAGATTTTTGTTCCAAAAATTTTCTTTTATAGTGTTAGGTGGTTAAAGTAGGAAACAGGAGTCCAAAATGGCGGTGGCTAAAAGACAAGGAAGGGAAAAGCCTGCAAAAATAGAACAAAGGAAGGTCAAAGGAAGGTCCGAGGACCGGAGTTTGGACTTCAGGTAGAACAAACAGCACGCCTGGCTAGTCCAATTTACATAGGGCAGCCCCAGGGGGAGGGAAAAAAACTTACTAAAAAAAAGGAGCCAAAGCGTTCTCTCTCTCCCGCGCCCTGGGGTGATCACTTTGCGTATTTGGGTTGACATGCCCTTACGCCTCGAGGATGGATTTTCCTGCTATCATCTAAATAAAATAGAGCTGTAGCACTGATTTGTCTTAGAGCTATAACACGGTCCGTTTGAGACCTGAGAGCTATAACACCATCTGTCCAAGACCCGAGAGCTGTGACACACCAAGGGCTCTAATGTCCATCACTCCAAATCTTTGTTGTGGTGAGACAGAACCGAGGAGCATACGCTCTCCTGACAAATGGAATACTAGAAAGAATTGAGCTTTCTAGAATTGGGGGAAAGGGATGAAAGGATGTTGTAATGAGACAGCAGCTCAGAAGTTTTCCTGTTCTCAAGAGATGCTGTCTGCTGGCTCAGGTGAGGCTGGGGCCAAAGTTCAGAGTGTAGGGTAAGAGAGTTAGAGAAGGCGAGGTTTGGAAAAAGAATGAGGCTGGCACTTTACAGGAACAGATCACCTTTAATGAGGCGAGAAGGGGCAGCAGTCAGATTAATGCTAACCCAAGAAAAGAATAAGTATATATTAGGCATATAAGTGGAAAGCTACTGTCTTAAGGGGACCTGTTTTTCTCCAAGGTTGTTTGGAGTAGTTACCTCTTAAACGGCTGGGGCAAGGAATTCTGGAGATCAGCCAGAGGCTGGACCAGCTGGGAGCTGGGCTTAATCAACCTTAATGTCCATTTTCTTCTTCTGGTGAGAGAGTTATGCGTTTTGCATAGAATGGTGGGGAGGACCTGGAGGGGAGTTTTAATTCCAGGCTATTTTGAGCCATGTACCTTTCCTTTACAGGGCCTAGGAGGAAGGAAAGAAATTTAATCAAAATTTGATTTAAGAGCAACTTTTTTCAACTGATCAATGGGTATGACAGAGAAGAACAAAATTTTACTCCATGTTGGATCTGTTTCTTTTACTTTAACCTTTGCTTCCCATTGCTTTTGTTCACTAATCACTAAAAGGAACATTTTGTTCACTATGTTCCTTTTAGTGAACATTTTGTTCACTGCCTCAGGAAACCCCACCACTCTGCCTGAATGTTAAACCAAAATGCCTTTGTTCAGGACCCTGTTAAACTATGGGTAACTACAGGAAGGAAGAAATTAACACATTCCCTCCCCAAGACTGGCCAGTCCTGGAGATAATTGCAAGTTTAATGATCTTTTGCTTTCTTTTCTGCAATCCTCCTCTGTGGTATTTTTTTTTTTTTTCAATCTTTTTAACTTTATTGAGGCTTTCAGTGGCTAAGTCAAAGATCTGTATTGGCAAATATCATATTTCCCTTGAAAATATGTGGGTTATTTTCAAATATTTTTATATTGATTTCTAACATAATTCCACAGTGATAAGAGATAACAGACTGTATGATTTCAATACTTTTAGACCATGAAAGTTTTGCACCTTGTTTTATGTCCCTGGGTATGTTCCAGTGTCTCCTGGTTTATAGTCTATGGGAACGTGAATAGAATTTGTATCTACTGTTCTGGGAAAATTGTGCGAATCTTAATTATGTTGAATTGGGTTTTTCAGGTCTACCATATCCTTCTACTTTTCTGTCGATTCATTTCTTTAATTTTTAGTGTTTGACATTGAAACTCCAAGTAAAAATCTTAATTTTTCTACTTAAAAAAATAATTCTAATACATAACTTTGTTCTGTATTTCCCAAGTCTCCTATAAATGTATTATCATAATTTAATAATTTAAAAAAAGAAAAAAGAAAAGTTAACAATCTTTTTACTTTACTTCCTCACCTCCCCCCAGCCTTCCATTCCACAGAAGATCCTGGCATCCAGACCCTGAGAAGATGGTTATTTTTAGATATTAGTCTGCAATCTTGTCCGTCTGCTGAATTTCTGAATAAAGTTGTATTCCTTGCTTCAATACCTCACCTCTTCATCTTCATTGGTCTGACGTGCGATGAGCAGAGTGAGTTTGGACTCGTTAACATGGGGCCATGCAATTCAGCTAATCACTTATGAGGCAAAGAATGGGAATTGAAGAGTCCTTGTCTGGCTTTGTTACAGATAATTTGGGGGAGGGGGATCTTTGGGTCATATCTTACTCATATGAAGAAGGATGGTGGTCCTTGCAGTAGGGACTTTTTCATAACACAAAGGGTAAGGGGATTTTCTAACTTTCAGATAAAATTCAATCCTGCCAGCTCATAGCAGTGAATAATTAAGGAACCTTTAAGAACCTTCAAATTGGACTTCCCTGCTGTTCCAGTGGTTAAGAATCCACCTGCCAATGCAGGGGACAAGAGTTCCATCCCTGGTCTGGGAAGATCCCACATGCCTCAAGGCAGCTAAGCCGGTGCACCGCAACTATTGAGCCAGCCCTCTAGAGTCCTTGAGCCACAGCTACTGAAGCCCACGAGCCTAGAGCCTGTGCTCTGCAACAAGAGGAGCCATCGCCATGAGAAGCCCAAGTGCCACAACTAGAGAGTAGCCGCCGCTTGCTGCAACTGGAGAAAGTCCACAGGCAGCAACAAAGATCCAGCGAAGCCAAAAATAAATAAATAGATGGAGAAACCTTTTTTAAAAAAAGAACATTCAAACTGTATGCCTCATTATGCCCTTTGATTTATTCATTCTACAAAATGTTTAATGAGAACCTGCTGTGTATTACTATGTATCTTCTAAGGCTACCATGTGAACCATATCCCATAATGTTCCCTGCAATATCACTATCAGTCAGATCCAGTCAGGAAGCAAATAGCACACTCACCGTGTTCAGAAAAGGGATCCTGTTAAACACTGTGGACAGTGTTAAGGGAATCCTCCAGAAATGGAATGAATCCCTAGAGCCAGAGGAAGAAGCAATTACTAGAACTCAATATTGCTCTAGCAAAGGGCTACAGGAGAGGACCTGTGGCCTTAAGTGAGGATATTTTCAAAGTGTGATTTTCAACAAGTGAAGACCATATACAATGAAAGATTTTGTTCCATTCATTCGTTCATAAAGGAACTGGTAAAATGATAAGGCAGGTTCAAGTTCAAGGAACATACTTTTTATAGTGAGTCAAAGAAATCCTAAAATGAATTTGCCAATAGGAACAAAAGTGATTAATGGTTGTACATGAGAATCTGTAGCAGTATTATTCATAATAGCCAAAAGTGGAAACAACCCAAATGTCCATTAATGGATGAAACAGGGAACAAATATGCTACAGCCATACCCAAGGAGATATTATTCAGGCATAAAAAGGAATGAAACACGACACCTTACAACGTGGATGAACCTTGAAAACGTGATGCTCAGTGAGAGAAGCCAGACACAAAAGACCGTACATTGTAGGTGATCATTTATATGAAATGTCCAGAATAGGCAAGTCTATATAAACAAAAAGTAGATTTATGGTTACCAGGGGCTGAGGGGGAAGAGAGAATGGGGAGAAGTCACAGGGTTTTCTATGGCGAGGTGATGGATAATTTGAAAAATTGATTGTGATGATGGTTGCACAACTCTGTGAACATACTGAAAGAAGCTGAGTTCCATACCTTAATGGGATGTGTATGTGAAATTTTATCTCCATCGAATTGTGTTTCTCCTCCCCACCAAAAAAGAAGCCAGTTAATAATGTCCTAGAGGGTCAAAAAAGGTCACCCTATAACTTTTGTCTTTTCTCCTGAAGAATCTGCAAGTTCACGCGGAATTTTCCCATGCCTGGCTTATAATGAAGTAGAAAGCAGTTCATTCAAACACAGGTGCATTTACTATTTATATGACATTATGAAAAACACCAAGCTAAAGGGATGAAAATCAGACAGTGGCTGACAGTAGCTGTCAGGGGCAGGGGAGGACTTCAGACAAAGACCTGGAGGAATTTTGTGGCGTGGTGGAAATATCCCGAGTCTTGACGGTACTTGGCTGCTTACAGCTCGAAAGTCAATACTTGAGAGACAGTGCTGATTGGAGAGGAAAGTTTGCTTCATTCAGACTAGCAACCTAGGAAGAAGGCAGACTCATGTCCAAGAACCAGCTTCAAAGTTTCTGCTGAAACATGAAAATTTTTTTTCTTTTTTTTACGGGAGAAAGGGGAAGTTAATCGAAATTAATCACGGGGGGAGGGAGTGAGTGTCTTCTATATCTTCCACTGGGTGCAAGCTTTCTTCTGATTGGTTAGTGGTGACGTAACAGAGCGGTGTTCCAGGAATTTTGTGTTGAACCTGACGTTTACCATCTTCCCCGGGGTTTCTGCAGAAGAGCTCAACGATATTGTTATGCATATCCTTTCAGGAGGAACCAGGACGCTGCACTATTGTTTCTCTCTTTCTTTTAATCTTTAAAAAATATTTATTTATTTGGCTGTGCTGACCCTTAGTGTGACACTAAGGATCTTCAATCTTCATTGCAGCATGCAGGACATTTTTTTCTTCTAATTTTTTAAAAATTTATTTTTAACTGAAAAATAAATGTTTCACAGTATTGTGTTGGTTTCTGCCATACAACAGTGTGAAGCAGCTGTAAGTATACATATGTCCCCTCCCTCCTGAACCTCCCTGCCACCCTCCACCCCATCTCACCCCTCAAGGTGAAAAAGACAACCCTCAGCATGGGAGACAATAATAGCAAATGAAATAACTGACAAAGGATTAATCTCCAAGATATACAAGTGGCTCAATATCAGAAAACAAACAACACAATGAAAAAGTGAGCAAAAGACCTAAACAGACATTTCTCCAAAGAAGACATACAGACGGCCAACAAACACATGAAAAGATGCTCAACATTGCTCATTATTAGAGAAATGGAAATCAAAACTAAATGAGATATTACCTCACACTGGTCAGAATGGCCAGCATCAAAAAATCTACAAACAATAAACGCTCGAGAGGGTGTGGAGAAAAGGGAACCCTTTTGCACTGTTGGTGGGAATGTAACTGAATACAGCTACTATGGAGAACAGTGTGGAGCATGCCAGATCTTCAGGAGCAGCATGCAGACTCTTAGTTGCCGCATGTGGGATCTAGTTCCCCTAGTAGGGATTGAACCCTGGGCCCCTGCATTGGGAGCTCCAAGTCTTAGCCCCTGGATCACCGGGAAAGTCCCTGCACGATTGTTGCTTGATTGCTCTTCCTTCATTTCTGTATTCCCTCCCCCACTTCCTTTAATCTAGGAAAAAGAACCAATATGTTAAGCAAAGCAGAACAAAGAGCTTGGAAAATACCTGAGAGCCTAAGGGTCCAGGAATTTAGCTACTGAAGACTAGACTTTAAAGTATAACTGGGGTCTAGGACCAAGGGTCTGCCTACGCTGACGGTGGTAGTAGTTATACAACTATGTATTGGGTGTATTACAATTACCGAGGGGGAGGAAAGAATGCATAGGTGAAGCTCAGGATTTTTAGGGAACTGAAACTATTCTACATGATACTGTAATGGTGGGTATGTGTCATTATACATCATTCGTGCAACACTGGAGTTCAACTTGGGGGATGTCATCAGTGGAGGAGGCTGTGCCTGTGTGGGAACCAGGAATTTATGGAAACCCCCTATTTTCTGCTCAGTTTTGCTGTGAACCTAGAACTGCTCTAAAAAAATAAAGTCTTTTTTTTTTTTTTTTAAGGTAGGAATATAAATTGGTATGGCTACTATGAAGAACAGTATGGAGGTTTCTTTAAAAAAAAAAAAAACACTAAAAATAGTTAATCATATGACCCAGCAATCCCACTCCTGGGCATATATCTGGAGAAGAACCCAATTCAAAAAGATATGTGCACCCCAATGTTCATTGCAGCACTATTTGTAATAGCCAGGACATGGAAACAGCCTAAATGTCTGTCAATGGATGAATGGATAAAGATGTGGTACATAAATAAAATGGAATATTGAAAAGTGAAAGTGATGGTCGCTCAGCTACTAGGGAAGCCCTACTCTATATAAATCAAAGCTCAATCCATGCCTTTTTAAAATATTTACTTGACTGTGCTGGGTCTTAGTTGCAGCATGTGAAGTCTAGTTCCCTGACCGGGTATCCAATCGGGGACCCTTGCACTAGACCACCATGAGTAGCCACTAGACCACCATGACATTTTTTTTCTAATAGTCAAATAAATAAATATTAAGTATTTTTAAAAGGCATGGATTGAACTTTAATTTATATAGAGTAGGGCTTCCCTAGTAGCTCAGACAGTAAAGCATCTGCCTGCAATGCAGGAGACCCAGGTTTGATCCCTGGGTCAGGAAGATCTCCTGGAGAAGGAAATGGCAACCCACTCCAGTATTCTTGGCTGGAGAATTCTATGGACAGAGGAGCCTGGCAGACTATATACAGTCCATGGGGTCGCAAAGAGTCAGACACGACTGAGAGACTAACACGTGTACATCTGTCTCTTTCAGGTCTGGTATGTATGTGGGATCTGGTTCCCTGACCAGGGATTGAACCCTGGCCCCTTGTATTGGGAGCTCAGAGTCTTAACCACTGGGCCACTAGGGAAGTCTCCCCATGACTCTTTTTAAAGATGCGTTTTTCTTGATGAGAAAATAAATTTTGAATAAGCCCGTGGAGACTTATCCCTGAGACCTCCCTAGAGAATCTGTCATTCAGCTGCAAGAAATGCAGTTTCCCCAAGAGCCTCCAGCTGTCCACACCTTCAGGATCTGTCCCAGATCTCATTCTTCCTCTGCTGCCCAGACTTGATGACACAGCTAAGGGCACTAGGTCTTCTGACTAATGCGGGATTCCTTAGTGACTCATCTTCACTTCCAAGTTCCACACCGCCCTGGCTGGAGCCTGGTCAGATCTGGGTTGAGTCTGAGGTTCTTTCTGCCCCATCCAGCTTCCTTCTCACTTAGGCGTATGAGTCGTTCTCTCTCGGTAATGATCCTGACTCCTAGCATCTGCTTCCTAGAGAACTACACTGACACATGTGTGAAGCAGTGACACTGAGAGGACAGACAGCCGTCCATCTCCTTTTCCTCAGATTTTAGATCAATTTTTCTTACCCCATGGTGGCCTGGCAGAGAGAGAACTAGATGCTCAGCCCACAGTAATCTCATTGTTGGCCAGGTGTCACTCTCAGCTTGAAGATATTCTCAGGTTTTGTCCACATGATCCCCTTCATCTTCAAAGCCAACCAGGACAGATTGGATCCTTCTCAAGTGCTGAGTCTCTCTGGCTTTTGACTTTCTCCATTTCTAACTTCTAGATCTAGGCTTACAGTGCTTGCACGGGGACTTCCCTAGTAATTCAGTGGCTAAGACTCCACACTCCCAATGCAGGGGAACTGGGTTCAATCCCTGATCAGGGAACTGGATCCCACATGCCACAACTAAGAGTTCATATGCTGCAGGTAAAAATCCCAAGTGCCTTGTTGAAGACCCGGCACAGCCAAATAAACAGTAAATAAATATAAATAAATATTCTTATTTTTATGGTTGCTGAGGGGAGCGGGGGAAGATGGGGGAAAAGGATAGTTAGGTAGTTGGGGATAGGCATGTACACATTGCTATACTTAAAATGGTTATCCAACAAGGACCTATTGTATAGTACATGGAACTCTGCTCAATGTTATGTGGAAGCCTGGATGGGAGCAGGGTTTGGGGGAGAATGGATATGGGTATATGTATGGCTGAGTCTCTTCACTGTTCATCTGAAACTATCATAAGATTGTTTGTTAATCAGCTATCGTTGTTCAGTTGCCCAGTCGTGCCCGACTCTCTGCGACTCCAGGGACTGCAGCACGCCAGGCCTCCCTATCCTTCACCATCTCTAGGAGTTTGCCCAAGTTTGTATTCATCAGCTATACCACAATACGAAATAAAAGTTTTTAAAAAGAGAGACAGCTTGGGTGATTAGTTCAGGCCCTCTTGGATGACCTCTCTTTTGATTAACTCAAGTCAATGAAACAAAATCTGCAAAGTCCCTTTTACCCCATAATATACTGAACTGATAATCATGGGAGTACTATCTCAACATATCACCTGGAATTATACAAAAGCCGGGGTCATTTGGGGTGGTCTTTAATTTCAGCCTATCACATTCAGTAAAGTATTGAAATACATGTTCCCGGGTTCTCTCACCCAGAAATGCCAAATCAGTAGGTCAGGTCTCGGGTGGCCCCCAAGTCTCTGTATTATTTAAAGCTCTTCCCGGTTGGTACAGCGGCTAAGATTCGTGCGCCCGATGCAGGGGGCCCGGTTTCTATTCCTGGTCAGGAAACAAAATCCCATATGCTGCAACCAAGTGTTTGCATACCTCAACTAAAGATTCTACGTGCTACAAGAAAGATCAAAGATCCCACGTGCTGCAACTAAGACCCAGCACAGCCAAATAAATAAATAAATATTTTTAAAGTAAAATAAAACAAAGCTCTCCAGATTATTTTTGTAGGTAGCCAGGCATAGAAACTCCCTCGTGTTTATAACTCCTAAACCTGGAATAATTGTCACATGTGTTCAATTTTTAGCTGAAGATCTGAATCAGGGGATGGAGCAAAAGGTAATATGAGAAAATAAGGTAATAAGAAAAAAAAAACAGAATATATTATGAGAGGGAGTTACTAAAAAAAAAAAAAACAAAAAAACACTCAAAAGGAAAAAGAGAGAGTTGCAAGAATATACTCAAAAAAGAAAAACAGTAGTTTCAAGGAATTTTTAGACTTTTAAAGTTTCTAAGTCACCCCCCAGAAAGTTCAGGCTACCTGGGAAAAGAGGAAATGTGAATGCAAAACAGGAAGGATAGGAAATGAAAACAGTCCTTGAGATGGGTGATGGAAGGGGCTTCCCAGGTGACTCTGTGATAAAGAATCCACCTGCCAACGAAGGAGATGTGGGTTCAATCCCTCAGTTGGGAAGATCCCTCCCACTCCAGTATCCTTGCCTGGGAAATCCCATGGACAGAAAAGCCTGGTGGCTATACAGTCCATGGGATTTCAAAGAGTGGGACACAACTCCCGACTAAACAGCAATAACGATGGTCATACAGCAAGATGAATTAACTTAACTTGAAAATGGTTAAGACAGTAAATTTTATGTGTATTTTACTGGAATAGAACTTTTTTTCTTAAATGAGAAGAGACGTCACAAATTATCACGTGGTTGCCTAAAACTGGTACCATATGGGGGCCACATTTTTTTTTTTTTAACTTATGGGTAAATGTATGTCTGTGCTTTCAAGTTTCTGTTTCTATTTTGGTCTTGCCTTAACCCTATAACAGCTCATTCCACTTCTAGGTATTTCCCTGAAAGAAATGCACACATGTTCACACACATTTGCTCAACAATTTTTGTAGCGGCTTTATTCACAAAACGCAAACATGGGAAACAACCCAAATGTCCATCAGCTGGCGGATGGATAAACAAGCAGTGCTCCATTCATATAATGAAATGCTATTTGACAATAACAAGAAAGAATGAACTATAACTACACAGAACCTGGATAAACCTCAGAAACATAATTTTCAGTGGCATACTCCAGACAAAAAAAGAATGCATATTATATAGCTCCACATATCAGAAATTCAATGATATGAATCAGATATTCTGATATGAATCATAAATTCATATCAGACAAAAAAAGAATGCATATTATATACCCCCACTTATCAGACAATTTTGGGACTTCCCTGGTGATCCAGTGGTTAGGACTCTATGCTTCCACTGCAGGTAGCCCATGTCTGATCACTGGTTGAGGAACTAAGATTTCCATCCCCCAAAAAAGAATAGACAAATGTTATGCATTGTAATAGCTTCCCAGGTGACTCAGTGGTAAAGGATCCTCCTGCAATGCAGGAACGCCAGAGACCCAGGGGTTCGATCCCTGGGTTAGGAAGATCCCCTAGAGGAGGATATGGCAACCATTCCAGTACTCTTGCCTGGGAAATCCCATGGAGAGAGGAGCCTGGCAGGCTATATAGACCATGGAATGGCAAAAGAGCTGGACATGACTTACTGACTAAACAACAACAACAATGAATTGTAATAGATGTTAGAATGTTGATTACAACTGGCGATATTGACTTGGGAGAGGCACATAATGGAATTTCTGGGCTGATGAAAATAATCAAAATGGTGAAAGTGACTCAGAATAGTGACCCAGAACTATACACCTGCCCCTTCTCCAACAGAAACCAATTGCTCTTATATAGGTTTCAGGAGGCAGCCACAAAGAGAAAACCAACAACTAGTTAGAACCAGCTAGGCCCCAGATGTCAGGATGCTACAGGACAGAAAGCCCAGAGGTAAAACCATGTACCTAGGTTCACCTAATCTATGACAAAGGAGGCAAGATTATACAATGAGGAAAAGACAGTCTCTTCAATAAATGGTGCTAGAAAAACTGGACAACTACATGTAAAAGAATGAAACTAGGACACTATTGGAGGAGGAAATGGAAACCCACTCCAATGCTCTTGCCTGGAGAATCCCAGGGACGGGGGAGCCTGGTGGGCTGCCGTCTGTGGGGTCGCACAGAGTCGGACACGACTGAAGCGACTTAGCAGCAGCAGGACACTATTTAGCATCATGTTGCTGTTGTTCAGTCACTCAGTCGTGTCTGACTCTTTTTGACCCCAGGGACTGCAGCATGCCAGGTTGCCCTGTCCTTCACTATCTCCTGGAGTTTGCTCAAACTCATGTCCATTGAGTCAGTGATGCCATGCAACCATCTCATCCTCTGTCACTCCCTTCTCCTCCTGTACTCAATCTTTCCCAGTATCAGAGTCTTTTCCAGTGAGTCGGCTCTTCGTACCAGGTGGCCACTTCAGCATCAATCCTTCCCATGAATATTCAGGGTTGATTTCCTTTAAGATTGACTGGTTTGAACTCCTTGCTGTCTGTGAGACTCTCAAGAGTCTTCTCCAGCACCACAGTTCAAAAGCATCAATTCCTTGGAGCTCAACCTTCTTTATGGTCCAACTCTCACATCCATACGAGACTACTGGAAAAAACCATAGCCTTGACTATATGGACTGTTGTCAACAAAATGATGTCTCTGCTTTTTAATATGCTGTCTAGCTTTGTTATCGGAGAAGGTAATGGCACCCCACTCCAGTACTCTTGCCTGGAAAATCCCATGGACGGAGGAGCCTGGTAGGCTGCAGTCCACAGGGTCGCTAAGAGTCGGACGTGACTGAGCGACTTCACTTTCACTTTTCACTTTCATGCATTGGAGAAGGAAATGGCAACCCACTCCACTGTTCTTGCCTGGAAAATCTCAGGGACGGCTGAGCCTGGTGGGATCGCACAGAGTCGGACACAACTGAAGTGGCTTAGCAGCAGCAGCAGCAGCTTTGTTATAGCTTTTCTTCCAAGGAGCAAGAGTCTTAATTTCATGGCTGCAGTCACTGTCCACAGTAGTTTTGGAGTCTAAGAAAATAAAGCTTATCACTGTTTCCATTTTTTCCCCATCTCTTTGCCATGAAGTGATGGGAATGGATGCCATGATCTTAGGTTTTTGAATGTTGAGTTTTAAGCCAGCTTTTTCACTCTCCTCTTACTTACACTTTCATCAAGAGGCTCTTTAGTTCCTTTTCATACCATACACAAAAATAAACAAAAATGGATTAGAGACCTAAATGTAAGACTAGACAGTATAAAGCTCTTAAGGAAAACATAGGCAGAACACTCTCTGACAAAAATCACAACAAGATCTTTTATGACCCACCTCCTGCAGTAATGAAAATAAAAACAAACAAAAAAATGAGACCTAATTAAACTTAAAAGCTTTTGCACAGCAGAGGAAACCATAACAAAAATGAAAAGACAACACTCAGAATGGGAGAAAATATTTGCAAATGATGCAACAGACGAAGGATTAATCTCCAAAATATACAAGCAGCTCATGTAGCTTAATATCAAAAAATAAACAACCCAATCTGAAAATGGGCAGAAGAAATAAATAGATATTTCTCCAAAGAAGACACACAGATAGAAATACATGAAACACTAATTGTTGGAGAAATGCAAAACTACAATGAGGTATCACCTCACATGGTTCAGAATGGCCATCACCAAAAAATCTACAAACAATAAATGATGGAGAGGAAAGGAACCCTCTTGTTCTGTTGGTGGGAGTGTAAATTGATACAGCCAGCATGGAGAACAGTATGGAGGTTCCTTAAAAAACCAGAAATAGAGCTAACATCTCACCTAGCAATTCAACTACTGAGCTTATACCCTGCGAAAACCATAATTCAAAAAGACACATGTACCCCTTATGTTCATTGCAGCACTATCTACCATAACCAGGATATGGAAACAACTTAAGTGTCCATCAACAGATGAATGGATAAAGAAGATGTGGTACACGTATACAATGGAATGCTGCTGCTGCTGCTAAATCACTTCAGTCGTGTCCGACTCTGTGTGACCCCATAGACGGCGGCCCACCAGGCTCCCCCGTTCCTGGGATTCTCCAGGCAAGAACACTGGAGTAGGTTGCCATTTCCTTCTCCAATGCATGAAAGTGAAAATGAAAGTGAAGTCGCTCAGTCGTGTCCAACTCTTAGTGACCCCACGGACTGCGGCCCACCAGGCTCCTCCGTCTGAGATTTTCCAGGCAAGAGTACTGGAGTGCGGTGCCATTGCCTTCGCAATGAAATACTACTCAGGTATAACAAGAAATGAAAAATGGGTCATTTGTAGCAATGTGGATGGACTACAGCCTGTCATACAGAGTGAAATAAGTTAGAAAGAGAAAAATCAATGTCATATATTAACGCATGTAGGCAATGGCAATGGTAGTCAGTCGGACATGACTGACCCGACTTAGCAGCAGCAGCATGGAATCTAGAAAAATGGTATTGATGAATCTAAGTTTCAGGTCAGAAATAGAGACACAGACAAAGAGAACAGACCTATGGACACCAGAGGGGAAAGAGGGGTGGGATGAATTGGGAAATTAGGTTTGCTATAAATTATAATATTGTAATTTATATGAATTATAATAGATAGCTAGTGGTAACTTGCCGTATAGCACAGGGAGCACAGCTTGGGTCTCTGTGATGACCTAGATGAGTGGGATGGAGAGTGGGGTGGAGGGATGTCCAAGAGGGAGGGGATATAAGTATATGTATAGCTGATTCACTTCGTTGTGCAGCAGAAACCAACACAACATTGTAAAGCAATTATACTCCAATAAAAATATTTTTTTTAAATATTTGACTTCCAGTAGAACTTGAGCCTCACTATACACTCATTGTAATACATCAGCATGCAAATGACACACTCACTAGAATTATGACAGTTGACAATTGCATGACAATCTGAAAAGCCCATATGAGGACCAGGAAGGAATTCAGGCTAAGACCTGGCACTGGTCCTGGCAACCAGTTCAATTACAAAAGGAATGTGGGGGCTTCCCTGGTGGCTCAGTGGTAAAGAATCCACCTGCCAACACAGGAGACGCAGGTTCAATCCCTGATCCATGAAGATCCCGCATACTGTGGAGCAATTAAGCCCGTTCACCACAACTATTTTGCCTGTGCTATAGAACCCGGGAGCTACAACTCAGCCCGCATGCCCTAGAGCCACACTCCACAACAAAAGAAGCTACTTTAATGAGAAACCTGTGCACCATAAAAGAGAGTATCTCCCTCTCACCACCACTAGAGAACAACTGTGAGCAGCAACAAAGACCCAGAACAGCCAAAAATAAATACATAAATAAATGTTGTTAAAAATTATTTGCTAGGCAATTTGTAGATCTCCTTCGGATCAATTGCTGAAAAATTATTGTATCCCTTTAGTGGTGTCTGTGTGTTAGTCTCAGTTGTGTCCGTCTCTATGCGACCCCATGGACTGTAGCCCGCCAGGCTCCTCTGTCCATGGGATTTCCCAGGCATGAATACTGGAGTGGGCTGCCATGCCCTTCTCCAGGTTAGTGGTGCTTAGTTGTCTTCAATGTTCATGTTCCTTGAAATCTTGCATTGCTGTCTTCACATTTGAAGAAGTCACTTCCTCCAGTCTTTACTTCCTGGCTTTGGGAGGGAAAGGGCTTCCTAGGTGGTGCTAGTGGTAAAGAACCCGCCTGCCAATGCAGGAGATGTAAAGATGCAGCTTCGATCCGTGGGTCGGGAAGATCCCCTGGAGAAGGAAATGGCAACCCACTCCAGTATTCTTGCCTGAGAATCCCATGGACGGAGGAGCATGGCAGGATACAATCCACTGGGTCCAAAAGAGTCGGACATGACTGAAGCACCTTAACACACACTATTGAGAGAGAAAAACCTTCACCAGCCAGCCCAGTCAGGGTTCTGGAGCTGTCTCAGACCTTTTCCATGAATGCACTCACTTCACACTCATTGTTCCCTCTTGTGGGGGATTCTTAAGATTGGATTGTTTGTTGTTCAATCGCTAAGTCTGATTCTTTGCCACCCCATGAACTGCAGCACTGCAGGCTCCTCTGTCCACCACTATTTTCCAGAGTTTGCTCATGTCCATTGAGTTGGTGATGCTATTTAATCATCTAGTCTTCTGTTGTCCCCTGCTCCTCCTGCCCTCAATCTTTCTCAGTATCAAGGTCTTTTCCAACAAGTCAGCTCTTGACATTAGGTGGCCAAAGTATTGGAGTTTTTCACCTTCAGGGTCAGTCCTTCCAATGAATATTCAGGGTTGGTTTCCTTTAGGATTGACAGGTTTGATTTCCTTGCAGTCCAAGGGACTCTCAAGTGTCCTCTCCAGCACAGTTCAAAAGCATCAGTTCTTCGCTGTTAAGCCTTCTTTATGGTCCAACTCTCACATCCGTACATGCCTACTGGAAAAACCATACTTTTGAATAGATGGACCTTTATTGGCAAAGTGATGTCTCTATTTTTAATATGCTTTGTAATATGACCCATAGGTTGGTCGTAGCTTTCCTTCCAAGGACTGGATAACTTCTCTTAATCCTGCAAAGCTAGGCTAAGAACTGAAATCCTCTCATCTGCTTTCCCTCGGGTGTATGTGTACTAAGAGGCTAAGAGGTGTCCAACTGTTTGCGACCCCATGGACTGTGGTCCACCAGGTTTCTCTGTCCATAGGATCCCCAGGTAAGAATACTGGAGTGAGTTGCCATGCCCTCCTCCAGGGGATCTTTCTAACCCAGAGATTGAACCCGCATCTCTTACATCTCCTACATTGGCAGGCAAGTTCTTTACCACTAGCTCCCCCTGGGAAGCCCTAGAGTGGTTCCCTGAAATGCCCGAGTTTGTGTGCTTTCTCCTTATTCCCCATATTTATTGAAAACCTACTCAATATTGAGCCCTGTCGTTGAGGCCCGGGATTCATCAGTGAACTTCAATGAACAGAAATTCTTGCCTTCGTGGAGCTTAGCATCTAGCAGGTCAAGAGTCAGTCTTGGCATTTTGATTCCACTTGTTTGGCTTAGAATAAACAGAATGCTATATTTCTAATTTAAAAGAAACTGATATTCAACAAAGGTTATTGTATAGCCCAGGGAGCTATAGTCAATATCTTGTAATTTTCTATAATGGAAAATAATTTCAAAAGTAATGTATGTGTGTATGTATAAATGAATTACAAAAAAGAATTCCACTTTTTGAAATTTAGTAATGTTTATTTTTTTGCCAGTTTTTCTAAATGCCCTATGGACATCTAATAAAAATGTATGAGATACAAAATTTTAAATGTATTTGTGTAGGGTATAAAGATTAATAAAAATCTATTATATTTAAATTATTAATGACATCATTCAAGATGCTCCTATTCTTACTTTTTATGCCCTTGATAAAATATTCTCAGAAAAATGTTAATATGTCTTACTATGATTATATATTTCTTCTTTTCCCTTATATTTCTTTTGATTTTTGCTTTATGTATCTTTGTTCCTTTGTTGTTAGGCACCTCATGGCTTATGATGTCTGTCTTCTGTGTGAATAGTACCTTTTATCTGAAAAACATTCATCTTTGTTTCATTTAAAATTAAATACATAAGTAAATTTAATAAGAGTTGGTCTTGGGACTTCCCTGGTGATCCATCAGTTAAAACTCCACACTCCCAATACAGGGGACCTGGTTCAACCCCTGGTTAGGGAACTAGATCCTGCCTGCCACAGCTAAGACCCCAAGTACCACAAATAAGACCTAGGGCAGCCAAATAAATTTTAAAACATAATAATAAAATGTACTTTTTTAAAAAGTGGGTCCTTCTGGTCTGTACTTCATCCTACATACTTCAATCTCCCCCTTCCCTGGAACTACAAGTCTTCCTAGGTACTTAAAATGCTTCATATTATTAAAGCCTCCCCCACAAACCCTCAAGGTAATGGCAGATGGTATGTTTCAAAGATGACTGCCATAGCAACTCCCATCCCAGTGGGCCTTTCTGCAAGTGGGACTTGCCCCTCCAAAGTCAATTTTTCTACCTCTTTGGACCTGGGTGTACCCTCAGGAAGATTAGCCCAATTGTAGGTGACAAAGTGACTCTCAGGTATAGTGTTGAACCATCCTGGAAGCCTCTGCTTCCTGCCTTTTGGCATCCATCTGTGAGCTTGCCATGCCATGAGAAGCCCAGCAACACAGAGAAGACAAGGGCAGGTACGTCATTTGATAGTGCTGACTGAGCTGAACTTTCCCACCATCCATCTCAGGTGAAGCACCTATGAGTGAACAAGCTTCCAGATGGTTCCAACTTCTAGTCATTCACGTTACCTCCACCTCGAACCCTTTGAGTTTTCCCAGCTGGACACTAGGCACTGTAGAGAAGAAAATAAGTTGTTCCCAGTGTACCCTGCCCTGATTCCTGACCCACTGAATTCATGAGCATAAGAAAATGGTTGCTGTTTTGTGCCAAATCCTTAAAGCTACACATGAGGCCCTCATAATATCACCAGCATCCTCTTTCCCCACTACTGTTCACCACATTGGTCTTTCTGGACCTCAAATATACCTGACTTGTTTCTAGGATGCATGCACTTGCTGTCCCCTCTACCTGGAATGTTTTTCCTCAGATATTCCCATGTCTTGAATTCCCACCACTTGAACCCCAGCTCATCTGTTACCTTCTAGAGGCCCTGGTGATCCAGTGGCTGACTCTGTGCTCTGGATGGAGGGGGCCTGGGATTGATCCCTAGTCAGGGAACTAGATCCCACATGCTGAAACTAAAAATTCATATGTTGCCCCTAAAAGATCTGATAGGCTGCAACTAATCCTGCATGCTGCAACTGAAGATCACACATCCCACAGTTAAAGAAACTGTATGCCACAATGAGGGCTGCCCAGGTGGCGCTAGTGGTAAAGAATTGCCTGCCAATGCAGAGATGCAAGAGATGTGGATTCAATCCTTGGGTAGGAAAGATCCCCTAGAGTAGGACGTGGCACCCCACTGCAGTATTCTTTCTGGAAAATTCCATGGGCAGAAGGGCCTGGGGGGCTACAGTCCATGGAGCTACAAAGAGTTGGACATGACTGAGCGACTGAGCGCTAAACTAACT
Source organism: Bos indicus x Bos taurus (assembly GCF_003369695.1). Lineage (NCBI taxonomy): Eukaryota > Metazoa > Chordata > Mammalia > Artiodactyla > Bovidae > Bos > Bos indicus x Bos taurus. The sequence goes on along the minus strand of NC_040082.1, from coordinate 92,664,714 downwards.
AATGCCTGCAATGAAGATCGAAGATCCCACTTGCTGCAACTGAGACCCCGTGCAGCCAATTAAATAAATAATATTTTTTAAAAATACCCCTGGCCATCATTTGAAAGTAAACCTCCTTCATTCTCTGAAACATCCCCTATATATTTTTTTCATAACATTTGTGATAGCTAATTTTATGTCAACTTGGCTAGGCCACAGTATGAAGATACTTGGTCAAATATCAATCTAAATGTTTCTGGGAAGGTGTTTTTTATATGCAATAATATTTAAATAATTAGACTTTGAATAAAGCAGATTACTCTCCATAATGTAGGTGGGCCTTGTTCAATCAGTTGAAAGCCTTAAGAGAACCAGACTGAGGTCCCCCAAAGGAAGAAGTAATTCTGCCTCCAGACTTCCCTTGGATTTGAGACTACCTCAGTTCTTCCCTGGCTCTCCACCCTGCTGGCTTGCCCAGTAAATTTCAGACTTGCAAAATTCCATAGTAGTATAAGTCATTTCCTTAAAATAAATCTCTATACTCATACATATCTTGCTGGCTCTCTGGAGAACTCATTAATATGCATTCATACAATATAAAATTATTGTATTGGGGGTTATCTAGAACACAGATCAGCAACCTTTTCTGTAAAGGTCCAGCTCCCTGGTAGTTCAGATGGTAAAGAATCTGCCTGCGATGCAAGAGACCTGGATTCAATCCCTGGGTCAGGAAGATCCCCAGGAGAAGGGAATGGCAATTCACTCCAGTACTCTTGCCTAAAGAATTTTCGTGAACAGAGAGCCTGGAGGTTTACAGTCCATGGGGTCACAAGGAATCAGACACGATTGACTAACACTTCCTTACTAAGTATTTTAGGCTTCACAGGCCATACAATTTCTGTCACAGCTACTCAACTCTACTTTGAAGCATGAAATCAACTAAAAACAATACATAAAAAATGATCGTGGCCATGTTCCAATAAAAATTTCACTTTCCTGGTGGTCCAATGGCTAAGACTCCAGGCTCCGAATGCAGGGGTCCCAGGTTCGATTTCTGGTCAGGTAACTAGATCCCACATGTCCCAACTAAGACCTGGTGCAGCCAAATAAATTAATTAATTAAAAAAACTTCACTGGGGTTCTGATTTTTTTACTTTGCTTTTCTATTTGGAGTGTCACTGTAACTACTGTATTGTAAGTGATGGAAAATAGTAGCATATGTTATTTTGGGGTGTGTTTTTGCATCAGTGTTTTATCTCTATTAATCTTAGTTTTCATTCCAATCCCAAAGAAAGGCAATGCCAAAGAATGCTCAAACTACCTCACAATTGCACTCATCTCACATGCTAGTAAAGTAATGGTCAAAATTCTCCAAGCCAGGCTTCAGCAATACGTGAACCATGAAGTGCCTGATGTTCAAGCTGGTTTTAGAAAAGGCAGAGGAACCAGAGATCAAATTGCCAACGTCCGCTGCTGCTGCTGCTGCTGCTGCTGCTAAGTCGCTTCAGTCGTGTCGACTCTGTGAGACCCCAGAGACGGCAGCCCACCAGGCTCCCCTGTCCCTGGGATTCTCCAGGCAAGAAACTGGCGTGGGTTGCCATTTCCTTCTCCAATGAATGAAAGTGAAAAGTGAAAGTGAAGTTGCTCAGTTGTGTGCGACTCCTAGCGACCCCATGGACTGCAGCCCACCAGGCCCCTCTGTCCATGGGATTTTCCAGGCAAGAGTACTGGAGTGGGGTGCCATTGCCTTCTCCGCAACAATATAGTCTTGACGTACTCCTTTTCCTATTTGGAACCAGTCTGTTGTTCCATGTCCAGTTCTAACTGTTGCTTCCTGACCTGCATACAGGTTTCTCAAGAGGCAGGTCAGGTGGCCTGGTATTCCCCTCTCTTTCAGAATTTTCCACAGTTTATTGTGATCCACACAGTCAAAGGCTTTGGCATAGTCAATAAAGCAGAAATAGATGTTTTTCTGGAACTCTCTTGCTTTTTCCATGATCCAGCGGATGTTGGCAATTTGATCTAGTATAGCTCTAACGGTAAGTTAATCGTGGATAAACTTTTCTTTATTCCATTAATACAAGAGTGGTTTATTTAATAATCATCAATGAAATAAATGTACCTGATATTCATTTTAATAATTACAGTGATAAATTATAACATAAAAACCAGCAGCACAATTTTTAGTTATGCTGAACATGAAGGACTTAATTTTCCACACGTTTCAGTGTTTTTAGTAGTCAATTCTATGCATTTTATATAAATAGAAATATATATATATATTACACACAAAAACAGCTTCTCAGGTGGTTCAGTGGGTAAAGAATCTGCCTGCAATGCAGGAGACGCAGGAGATATGAGTTTGTCTCTGGGTCGGGTAGATCCCCTGGAGGAGGTCATGGCAACCCATTCCAGTATTCTCACCTGGAGAATCCTCATGGACAGAGGAGGTTGCAAAGAGTCGGCTATGACTGAGTGACTAACACTTTCACTTTCACACATAAAAAGAGTTGCCTGAGATTAACTTAAAAGATTATTTACAGATGGAAAAGTGATTGAGTCACTATTTAAATAAACTTACTGCCCTACACTTACTGCCCTTCCTTTATTCGAAGGAAAGTTATGACCAACCTAGATAGCATATTCAAAAGCAGAGACATTACTTTGCCAACAAAGGTCCGTCTAGTCAGGGCTATGGTTTTTCCAATGGTCATGTGTGGATGTGAGAGTTGGACTGTGAAGAAGGCTCAGCGCCGAAGAATTGATGCTTTTGAACTGTGGTGTTGGAGAAGACTCTTGAGAGTCCCTTGGACTGCAAGGAGATCCAACCAGTCCATTCTGAAGGAGATCAGCTCTAGGATTTCTTTGGAAGGAATGACGCTAAAGCTGAAACTCCAGTACTTTGGCCACCTCATGCAAAGAGTTGACTCATTGGAAAAGACTCTGATGCTGGGAGGGATTGGGGCAGGAGGAGAAGGGGACAACAGAGGATAAGATGGCTGGATAGCATCACTGACTCGATGGACGTGAGTCTGGGTGAACTCCGGGAGTTGGTGATGGACAGGGAGGCCTGGCGTGCTGCGATTCATGGGGTCGCAAAGAGTCGGACACGACTGAGCGACTGAACTGAACTGAACTGAACTGCCGTACACAGCTTTCTAATTTTATTTATCTGGTCCAGCAGTTTACTGGAATCTGCTCACTTGTTGCAGAAGAATCAGGGCTGGCAGTGGATGTTTCAGAAATCCCAAGTGCAAAAGATTGACTGATGTTTGTACCAGGTACAAAACTGGCACAGTTTTCTTTTTGTTCAGGGCTGTGTCTACTACCCTGGAACATCATATTTTCTGTATTTCAGTTCCAAGACTGAGATGTCTTGTTAAATTGACAGTGAATGATAGAATTCACTGTTTTCATAATATAGCAGTCCTTTTTTATAAAGGCGTACCTGAGTTAAGTACACTGCTCTTAACTGATTCTAATCGTGGGTTTTTAAAGAGGAAAAACAAAATCCAAGAATCTGCAGAAGTCTAAATTTAGCCTATTGTCAAAAGAATCTGGATTTATACCCTCTTTATAACCATTTTCACCAGTTTCCCTTCATTTTAATTTTTTTGAAAATAAACCACTGCATGAATTCCTAGCTGAAAATTTGCATGTATGAGATACAAAATTTTAAATATATTTGTGTAGGATATAAGATTAATGTAAATTAATATAAATAGAAATCTATTATATTTAAATTATTAATGACACCATTCAAGATGCTCCTATTCTTTTTTTTTCTGTACTTGATAAAATATTCTGAGAAATGTTAACATGTCTCACTATGACTATACACTTTTTTCTTTTCCTTTATATTTATTCTGATTTTTGCTTTATGTATCTTCGTTTCTTTGTTGTTAGGCATCTAATCGTTTATGGTGTCTATCTTCTTTGTGAATTATATCTTTTATCACTAAAAATATTCATGTTTCTTTTTTTTTTCATTAAAAAATTTTTTTTAATGAAAGAAAAATTGCATACTACTTTAATTTACAAATTGTTTCTCAATCAAATATCCTGACATTTTGTTTCTTTTCCTTCAGGATGTCTAACTATATTACTGCAGTAGCAAAACTTCTTCATTTAAAAAATCTCTACTACTAATTTTAAAGTTGATTTGTGTTAAGTAAAAATTAAATCATACACTGCAAGGTGTAGGAAGACTTGTTTTAAAGCATCCAATGATATAGATTTGATTACTAAGCTTGATCTGTTCACTGTTCAGCAATTTTAGACTTGTGGCTTTCTTTCTTTGGTTTGTTGGGTTTTGCTTTTGCTTCTGTGCTGTACTAGTTTGCCATGTCACAACTGCACTGTGCAGTGTTACAGTAAGGACCGAGAAAATCTTTATGGATGCAATATGGTTTGTGATATACTTCTCTCAAGTTCTCAGTGATTTAAATGTAATCAGACCTTCTGCATTTTGCAACAAAAAGCAGGTTTTCCAGGTGACTATTTTGGTGAGTGTCAAAATAATAATTTATGGTGGATTCCTGTCGATTCACTTTGAATTTATATACATATATATTGCAAAAAAGGAAACTTCACTTACAAAAATAGTTAATGATTGACCTAGAACATAAGCTACCTGAGAGAGAACCCATGTCTGTTTTCTTTCCCCAGGAATCCTTAGCACCTAGAAAAATTGCTAGTACATTAAAAACTTTCAGTAAATATTTGTTGAACAAACAAATGAGAGAATGAAAAAGTATTCTTTAATTTCACTTTGGTAGGTCAATCCCTTTGCACTTTAGTATCTTTGAACTTCAAAGACAACGGCATTTAATCTTTAAACTTTCATCTCTCTGGAAGCTTGACTCAAATTTGAGGGCATATCCTTATAGATTTTAATATTGGAGTATTTAAATGTCATTTAATCTGAAAAAATATTTCTAGGGAAATGACTTTAGCTTGTCTGGAGTCTTACTTGTTCTATTAGTTCTATTTCTTCAGGTGTCGATTCTTTTCTGATTTGCAGAGTTTAAAATGTTTCTTTCACAGTGTTGATCTTGGTCATATGCCTGGTGATTCTTAGTTGTCTGCTCATCTTTTGTTTGACAATTTCAGGGACTTCCCTGGCGGTCCAGTAGTAAAGAATCCAACTGCCAATACAGGGAACATGGGTTTGATCCCTGGTCTGGGAAGATTCCACGTGCTGCAACCACTGAATCTCAATGCATCTAGAGCCCATGCTCTACAACAGGAAAAGACACCACAATGAGAAGCCAGTACTCCACAACAGAATAGCCCCTACGCACGACCACTAGACAAAGCCCGAGTGCAGCAACAAAGACCAAGCACAGCCAAAAGTAAAATAAAGAAATGAATAAAATGCTGGGAAAGACTGAAGGCAAAAGGAGAAGGGAATGGCAGAGGATGAGATAGCACCACCAACTCAATGGCCATAAATTTGAGCAAACTCTGGGAGACAGTGGAAGAAAGAGGAGCCTGGCATGCTGCAGTCCATGGGGTCGCAAAAAGCCAGACATGACTTATGGACTCAACAACAACAAAATGTTTTTTTTAATTAAGTAATTTTTTTCCACTGCCTGTTCTATTTGTTATAACTTGACTTAGAAAAGGAGTCAAGTTGTAACATATTGGATATATTTTATTCACTGATTTAGCCAAGGGATAAATTATATCAGTTGGATCTGTTTAGAACATGTTGTTACTGTTGTTTAGTTCGACTCTTTGCAACCCTGTGGACTGTAGCCCTCCTGGGTCCTCTGTCTATGGGGTTCTACAGGTAAGAATATTGGAGTGGGTTGTCATTTCCTTCTCTAGGGTATCTTCCCAATCCAGGGATTAAACACACATCTCCTGCATTGGCTGGCGGATTCTCTACCACTGAACCACCTGGGAAGCACACTTAGAACATGGGCCAAAGAATGAGTACAGCTAATGTAGCTTTACCCATGTTTCTTTCTGTGTGATCACCTTGATAAATGCCCCCAAACTTCCTCCCATTTCTTAAGTCCACACACTACCTTTGGGAAATTCCTAGAACTGCCCCAACCTCTGAGGATGTGGTTTCCACCAGTTCTGTTTCTTAATAATCCTGATCTCGTCTGACTCATCTTAAATGAATACATCCAACTTACATTCACAACATGGCAGGGGGAAGCGAGGAGAGAAAGCAAACGACAAAGCAAAAGGGGCCAAATGTGAACAGTGAGTGAATCAGGGTAAAGGTAATCTTGGTCCTTTCGTTATTTTCTTTAAATCTGAAATTATTTCCAAATACTAAATTTTTTCAAGACAGTATCTCTCGAGACAATCTCAAATTCTTCACTTGTTAACTAATTTCAAGCCACTCTGATGAAACTTGATTCGATCACACCCCTAAATATAGCCACCCATGAATCTGATGATTCAAAAGCTGGTAAACATTTTCAGTTCTCAGTCAGCAGTATCAAACAGCACTGACCACTACTTCCTTCTAGAAAGAGATTCCTTGGAATCCTCACTTTCCTCTCTCCTCTTTGGCTGCTCCTTTTCAGGTTTCTGTGCAACCTGGCTTCCAACTGAACCAGATTATCTATTGGATAATAGGGTTCCTCAGCCCTTGACTGTAAATATTTGTTTGTTTACTTATTTATTTGGCTGCACTGTGCCTTAGTTATGTCATAAGGGATCTTTTCTTGCGACGAGCGGGCTCAGTAGTTGTGGTACGTGGACTCGGTTGTCTTGCGGCCATGTGGGATCTTAGTTCCCCAGTTGAGTTGAGTTCAGTTTAGTCACTCAGTCTTGCCGACTCTTTGCGACCCCATGGACTGCAGCAAACCAGGCTTCCCTGTCTGTCACCAACTCCCGAAGCTTATTCAAACTCATGTCCATCAAGTAGGTGATGCCATCCAACCATCTCATCCTCTGTTGTCCCCTTCTCTTCCTGTCTTCAATCTTTCCCAGCATCAGGTCTTTTCCAATGAGTCAGTTCCTCGCATCAGGTGGCCAAAGTATTGGAGTTTCAGCTTCAGCATCAGTCCTTCCAATGAATATTCAGGACTGATTTCCTTTAGGATTGACTGGTTGGATCTCCTTGCAGTCCACCCGGGGATCAAACCCACATCTCCAGCATTGCAAGGTAGATTCTTAACTACTGGACCACCAGGGAAGTCTCAGCCTTCAATCTTAGATCTTCTTCCCTGCCACATCTTTACTTTTCTTTCTGAAAGAGCCCGTGCTCTTCCACAAGAGAAGCCACTGCAATGAGAAGCCCGTGCACCACAACAAAGCATAGCCCTCACTCCTCACAACTAGAGAAAGCCCGTGCGTAGCAACAAAGGTCCCGTGCAGTCAAAAATCAATAAAAATTTTTAATTAAAAAAGAAAGAAATGGGGGACACAGAAGGGCTTCTGTGCCCAGGAGCCCCACAGAGTCCTGCTTGGTTGCAGAATCTAACCAGCTAATCCGAGCTGTTGCTGCTGTTGTTCAGTTGCTAAGTCATGTCCAACTCTTTGCCATCCCGTGGACTGCAGCACGACAGGCTACCCTTTCCTTCACTGTCTCCTGGAGTTTGCTCAAATTCATGGCCACTGAGTGGGTGAGGCCATCCAACCATTTCGTGCTCTCTTTCCTCCTCCTCCTCCTGCCCTCAATCTTATCCAATATCAGGGTCTTTTCCAGGATCTGACCTCTGTCTTCATAATCCTTTGCCCACAGGATAAAGCTTTGGGCTGTTGTCATCCACAAGCTTGGATGATCTGACCCCCTCAACCCCATCTCACACCATTCTAGCCGATCTCCTACTTTTGACCTTTTATACGTGCTGTTCTTCCTACCAGGAATTCACTTCACCTGAGACACTTTATCTCTCCATGACCCAACTGATGTGATAATCACAACAGCTTCTACATATTGAGTCAAATACCAGGCACCATGCCATTAAACCCATTAACTGACTTAATACTCCTAGGAGCCCATGAGATACAAAACTTTTTCCATGAAGACACTGAGCCCAGAGAGGTGAAGGAACTTGCCCAAGGATGCACAGCTTAGCTAGCACTGCTTGAACTCAGCTCTGTGTGACACTAAAATGCATGTTCTGTGTGAACCCAGCAATCCCACTTCTGGCTACAGATCCAAAAAGATTAAAATCAGAATCCCAAAGAAATAATTTGTACTTTCAGTCTCACTGTAGCATTATTCACAATAGCCAAAAAAAGGAAGCAACCTAAGTGTTCATGGTCAGACGGATAAAGAAAATGAGGCCCATTCATACAATGGCAGATAATTCAGCCTTAAAAAGAAAGGAAATTCCGCTGTATGTCACAACATGTTTGAACCCAAAGGACCTTATGCTCAGTGAAATAAGCCAGACCAAGAGGGGACACGTGCTGCATGATTCCACTTCTATGAGAAACCTAACAGTCAATTTATAGAAACAGAAAGTAGAATGATGTTTGCCAGAGACTAGCAAGAGGGGGAAATGGGGTGTTGTTGTTCAATGGGTATTAAGTTTCAGTTACTCAAATTGAATTTGTTTTGGAGATCTGCTGTACAATATTACACCTATAGTTAATAATACTCTGTTGTGCACTTAAACTTTTGTTGAGGGTAGATCTTATGCTGTAATCTTAACACAATTTCTTTCTTTTTTTTTTTAAGAAAGAATGCTCGGAGCTTCCCTGGTGGTTCCAGTGGTTAAGAATCCTCCTTCTACTGCAGGAGCCATGAGTTCAACCCCTGGTTGGGGAAATAAGATCCCACAGGCTGAGTGGCACAGCCAAAAAAATTTTTAAATAATAAAAATAAAACATGCTTTGCAGACCCATCCCTGCTCCTGCCTCACTGTACTTCTCCCAAAACATATACACTCAACACGCAAAGCTGATGCAAGGCATTGGGCTTCTCCACTCTGCCTTCTCCATCACTGGAGACATGCCCTGGTGGGACATGTCTCCTCCCTCCTGCTTTGGTGGGAGGGGCTATGGGTTTCTACTTAGGGATCTCAGACTCATCCTCAACATAACAATATAACACTGGAATCCCAAAGCCACTAGGAAGGATAGAGCCTTGGTGGACTGCATCCTTGGAGACGCTGTCTTCAAGGTCATTTGGCAGAACAGAACACACCCCAGAAGGAAATTCCTGGGAGCACACTCAAGTTTCTCATGCCCCACCCACAAGAGAACACACTAGACATTGAATAGTGTCCCCCCAGAATTCACGTGCTTCCTGTGAGCAGCCTAAGCTGAAAGGCAAGGAAAAGACCCTGATGCTGGGAGAAGGCAAAAGGAGAAGAGGGCAACAGAGGATGAGATGGCTGTGATAGCTTATGGTGAACGATGTTAGATTCGTGATCTCCAAAGAAAAAGATTTAGCTTTGGGATCAGGGACCAGGCTTGATCACTCAAGAGCTTTTGTGTAGAAGAGTTTTATTAAAGTATAAAAAGGACAGAGAAAGCTTCTGACATTGACATCAGAAGGGGGATGGAGAGTGCCCCCTTGCTAGTCTTATCAATATATACTTTTACCAGACAAACTCCCACAACATACATCTTAAATTAAAAAGATTAGAATTAACAATAGAAAGGTCTTACCAGAACCACTCCCATGTAAAATAACAAGATTAGCCAAAAGGTTCTTGTTAAAAAGGAGAAATATGTCCTTGAGCAAGATACATTGTCGTTATATAATCCTTAGTATGGAGCTTAAGATGAGTTGTTTCTTGTGTAATCATCAGCTTTGGGCTTAAAGAAAATAACATCTTATGTGACAGACTAAGGAATGTAGGAAAAAAAAATTTGTCCTTTTCTCTTCCTCAAGAGCCCCAGACCCCTTTCTCCTCCTCGGGGATCCCGGACTTCTTATCAACCTACCTGAGAATTAACTCTCTCTGTTGGATGCCATCACCGACGCAATGCCTTCCCTGATATCAAGCTCAGTTGGTAAAAAATCCACCTTCAATGCAGGAGACATGGGTTCAGTCCCTGGATGGGGAAGATCCCCTGGAGAAGGGAATAGCTACCCACTCCAGTATTCTTGTCTAGAAGATTCCAAGGACTGAGGAACCTGGTGGGCTATAGTCCATGAGGTCATAAAAGAGTAGGACAAGACTGACGGACTGAGCATGCACAAACTGGAAACCTCGGTGGCTCCTCTGTGACACCAGGGTTTTATGCTCTCATCCACACATCCCCACCCATCTTGCTCTGCCCGTGGGCCCTTCCATGCCTCTCTCTCCCATACAGCTTCCAATTCATGACTAATAAGATCAGCAAGGGGCCAGGCACACTGCATTCCTTCCAAGATCTGATTGGCCCACCTTGAGTCATGTATCCACACTGACCAATCAACTGTGCCAGAGAAGTGGCACCACATGGCACCAGGGGTGATCACTAAAATTGGAAACAGCGGGTGTAGCCAGGAGAAGGAAATGGCAACCCACTCCAGTACTCTTGCCTGGAAAATTCCATGGACAGAGGAGCCTGATAGGCTACAGTCCAAGGGGCCCCAAAGAGTCAGACGCGACTAGAGACTTCACTCACTCACTTCAGTGTAGCCAGAGATTGACCAATCAGATTTGAAGTTGGCCCCTGGACTATACACCCTTCCCCCACCAATCCCAGGGGCGAACTCAGTGTTAACACTTTGGATCCTGGGTTATCAGGGCCATCCTAGGGTCCAGAGGAAGCTTCCAACAAAAGGGGGTGGGGAGTAATAGATATTTGCCAATTAGCATAGAGCTAGTTTCCAGAAAGCTAGGCTTCCCTGGTGGCTCAGAAAGTAAAGCGTCTGCCTGCAGTCCGGGAGACCTGGGTTCGATCCCTGGGTTGGGAAGATCCCCTGGAGAAGGAAATGACAACCCACTCCAGTACTCTTGCCTGGAAAATTCCATGGACTGAGGAGCCTGGTAGGCTACAGTCCATGGGGTTGAGAAGAGTCGGACACGACTGAGCGGCTTCACTTTCACTATAGAGCTAGTTTAATAATTTAAGGATGTGTGTGTGTGTGTTTGTCACTCAGTCCTGTCCAACTCTTTGTGACTCCATGGACTGCAGCCCACCAGGCTCCTCTGTGCATGAAATTTTCCAGGCAAGGATACTGGAGTGGGTTGCCATTTCCTTCTCCAGGGGATATTCCCAACCCAGGGATCGAACCCAGGTCTCCTGCACTGCAGGCAGATTCTTTACTGACTGAGCTACAAATATTTGAGACTTCCCTGATAGCTCAGATGGCAAAGCGTCTGCCTACAATGCGGGAGACCCAGGTTCAATCCCTGGGTTGGGAATATCCTCTGGAGAAGGAAATGGCCTCCCACTCCAGTACTCTTGCCTGGAAAATCCCATGGATGGAGGAGCGTGGTAGGCTACAGTCCATGGGGTCGCAAAGAGTCAGACACGATTGAGCGACTTCACTTCACTTTGATGGCTCAGAAGGTAAAGAATCTGCCTACAATGTGAGAGACCTGGGTTCAGTTCCTGGGTTGGGAAGATCTGGAGAAGGGAATGGAAAACCAGTCTAGAATTCTTGCCTGGAGAATTCTATGGACAGAGGCTACAGTCCATGAGGTCACAGAGAGTCAAGCATGACTGAGCAACTAATATTTTCACTTTCATGCCTGTATTCATGGTTGTCAGTTCAATGTCAGTTCTGCTCACTCAGAAGGGATGTGGGGAATGGAAGGAACTCTTTGAGAAGGTGTAGAGCTGGGTCAGGCAATGAAATTCATCTTCACTGCCCATCACACACCCTCCTGGCTGTCTAGCACAGGCAAAGCTCTTCCCCTTCCTCCTTACCTCCACCCCTCCTTTTAAGTCCCCATCAAGGTCATCTGCTCTATGGAAACCTCCCTGTCCACCCCAGCCCCAGGAGCCAAGGTCCATCTGGTTTAAATGGGCCAAGGGGCAGATTTTCATGATGGGAAAACTAGGGGGGGGGTGGGAGAACTGGTCAGGACAGTGGTGTGCTGGCAAATGTTTAACAACCAGCTCTCATGAAGTAGAAAGTTGAGGAACTTCCCTAGTGGTCCAGTGGCTAAAACTCCATGCTCCCAATGCAGCGGGCCCAGGTTCAATCCCTCATCAAGGAACTAGATTCCACATGCCACAAAGATCTCGCATGCTCAAAGAAAGATCAAAAGATCTTCAAGTGCTGCAACTAAGTCCCAATGCAGCAAAATGAATAAACAAAATTAAAATTTTTAAAAAGGAGAGAATTGAATCTGTATTTATTATAAATTTTATTGGCATAAATGTTTAGCAGGCAACCTCCAGCAATAAAATAAGATACTCCCCACTGCAAATTCCATACAGCCAAAACTGAGTGTCACAGACTGCCTTTCTCGTTTTTTGGTTTTTTTTTTTCCACTTTTGTAACCCAAAGCCAATCTATGCTTGCAGGTGAGAAACAAGCAAATGGAGGTTGATATTTTCCTCTAGACACGGAGATGGAACGAAACAATCAAGATGTGTGTTCACACTTCACTTGCTTTTTGATGATGCTTGGAACTTCTTTGCTAAATCAGATAATGGTTTAACAGCCCTCGATTTTTTTGTGTGCTAGTGACAATATTAACAGTTACAGGCAAAACCCACATAAATGTCATCTACATGGCGAACATGTTTTCCCAGCACTTTTGAGTGTAGGCAATCAACAAACAATACATCAAATCAGACTTGTAAGCTTTGCTGCTTCCCCTAGTGTAAATACCATCACCATGGTCCATTTTAAGTTACTAGTGTGGTGACACTGAACACAGAGCTGGCAAGCAATGTCCTGAGAAACGGAATTACACAATATTTCCAATGCCAGATACAGTAGAGGTGAACTATCTCAAGGGCATAGAAATAATATCACGAAAATAACAAAAATCCCATGCCTAAGGCACAGGGCAGTTTGAAGCCTCAAGATAACTCACAATGTCTAGTAAATGTACAGTACATAGCAGTCATAATATATAAAAATATTTTATTATCCAGCATCAGGTACCACCTCACACCCTCCCGTATGTCCCTGTTACACACGGTCACACACAGTCATATTGTAAAGCCAGCATATTAGACCATCAGCTTGGCAAAAGCTGGAGGTTTTGTCTTATCTTGTTCCTGGCTGGATCCCCAACACCTAAAACAGTGCCTGATAAATTTTGCATGAGTGAATAAAGCTCACGCAGCATACATACTTGGACCCTCTCCCACAAGTTAGCCCCGTGAATCCCATGGAGTGGGAAGGAGAGGGATTGGAAATGAGTCTCTATTTCACACATATTAACATAAATAAGGATGGGGAGAGGGTCTATTTTATTTGCTCCTATTTCTCTAGCCCTGTACAGTGCCTGGCATGGAGCAGAAGCTCAATAAATATCAGTTGAATGGATTAATATAATGTACAGTGTCTGAGCTCAGCTCAGAATAAATACCGAGGGACCCAGAGGATCCTAGAGGAAGGGGGTCAGCAGCACTGACCCCTGGCCAGCCCAGTGAGGTAGAGGAGCTGGGTCCCATCACCTGGGGCCCCAACGAAAGAAGGGAAGATGCAGTCTTGTTCCAGGAGGTGACACCTAGGCCTGGGGTCACGTGAGCTTTGACAAGGGAAGTCCACTGGGAACTTGGGTGGCCACGCGGAAGAGGCCCCAGACCGTGGCTTCGGCTGAGAGCTGCCAGGAGAGAGGCTCCCGGATCCTGGGGCGCAAGTGGACGCTCAAGCGCTGCCCCGCATCCAGGTGCAGCAAGCTGCTCCGGAAACCAGCTGCTGAGTTCCCCAAGGGTGGGGGTGGCAAGTCCAAGGTCAGGGTTAGGGCGGCCCCGGCTTGGTAAGGCTGCAGGTCCAGGGCCACGGAGATGGAGTCGGAGCCGTTGCGGTTGCCCGCCATCACGCGCTTCAGGGTCAAGTGCAAGAAAACATAGTAGACCCCGGCCTCGGGGACCACCAGCTCTTGGGTGCGCTTGTCGTAGTGCACGCCTGGCGCCAGAGTCACACCTGTCAACCCCTGCTCGCTACGCCACTGCACCGGCCCTTCGGTCAGCTGTGCTGTGGGAGGAGAAGGTGGGGTACACTGAGCAGGTGTGCATAGCTGGTGGGCGGGGAGCATAGCCCTGGGAAACGGGGGGAGCGGCTCTAAGGGAGAGGCAAAAGTGGGGAGGAGTGTGTGAGAAAGATAAGGGAGCTCAGGGAAGGAAAAGCGTCTCGGAGGGAAGTAGGGCTTGAGGAGGGGAAAGAGGGGCTAAGAAGGGAGGGAAATTCGGGGGGAGGGGGAAGAGACTCAGGTGGAGATTGAGGAAGCGGAGGGGAGAGAGGGGGTGTTGGTGGAGGGAGAGAGACTTCCAGAAACCAGGGAGGAGGAGGACATGTAATGCCAGAAAGGATGATGGAGGGGAAAGGGAGCTCCTAGGGATGGGAGGAAGGGGTTTGGAGAGAGAGGGGGCAGGCAGAGACGAGATAGAATGGAGGGACTCGGAGAAGGAGGCAGGACGAGAGGGAGAGGGCGGGGAAGGGAAGCTTGTCAGGAAGGAGCGAAGATCCTAGAGGAAAGCTAACGGGAGAGAGAAAGGGGTGGAGGGTGAAGAAGGAGGGAATTTCAAAGAGAGAGAGGATGGGGTGAAGGTCTTCTTAAAAGAGATGCGAGGAGGTTGCAGGAGAGTCCGGAAGGGGGAGGGAAAGGGCTTGGGGGAAGAGTCCCCAAAAGAGGGAGAGGAAAGGGGGACGGTCTACTGAGGGAGGGTGAGGAGGAGAGTCTGGGAGAGGGAGGGGCAGAGGGAACAGGGAAAGAGTCTCCCTAAAAGAGAGGAGGAGGAGGAGGAGGAGGGTCCCTGAAAGCGGGGAAGGGAAGTGAGTGGGAAATAGGGCTTCCAGAAGTGAGGGAGGGGAAACGGCTGCGGAGGAGGGGTCCGGATCTCCCTGAGTCCAGTAAAGGGAGCCGACCCGGCTGAGATTTGCGCGGATCCAGGCCCAGCCTTAAGGGGGCGGGGGTCTGAGGTGGACACAGATGGAGGTCAGAGAAGGAGACCCGGAGAGGGACAGCCGAGGTTCTAAGAGGGTAGGGGAAGCTTTTCAGAGAAGGGAGGGAAAGAGGATCAGGTTGGGTCAGAGGGGGGAGGGGGCTTCCCTCTCCCGGAGCTCTCCCACTTAGTGCACCCTCCCCCCCAGCTCCCCCGGGTCTTTAGGGAGTCACTCACCACCATCGGCCACCACCAGCTGCGCGAACACGCCCTGCTGAGAGAAAGGACAAACGCAAAGTGATTAAAGGTCCTCCTACTCGCAACTCGCAGCCCCCTGGAAAGTGGGGTCCCCGGGATCTGCGCAGGCCTTGAGCCTACAGTCTTTATGGTCCCTTCCCTTCGCGTTCCAAAAGAACCACTCCGCGCGCGCACACACACACACACACACACACACACGCTGCCCCAGCCCTGGCTGTCTGCAAGGAGAGGACCCCGAGGACTTAGGAGGGAAATGAGACAGTCCCTCCAGGGGTCTTGACACTGCAGAGTCTTGAGAGGGAAAGGAGGGTACCCTAAGGGTCCGGGAAAAAACCGAGGTTCTCCCCGAGTTACGAAAGAAAAGGGGAACCCCACGACGATTGCAGTGTCCCTCGGGGTGCGCGTTGGTGAAACGGTCCCCATCTGAAGCCCGGGGTGCAGATGGGGTCTCACGGGGGGTTAGGATTAGAATGGCGCCCCCTTGGAGACCTGGATAAAGAATTGGTGCCCTCAGAAATCCAAGAAGGACGGGGGGTGGGTCTCTCCACCCTCGGGCTGGGACGCAGAAAAGACCTTGCGGGAGGCGGGGACGCGGATGGAGAAGGGGTCCCGGGGCTGGGTACGGGTCTCTCTCGGAGTCCAGATCGGGCAGTATCTCACCTGCGGAGAGTTGGGGAGGCGGGCGTGGGGGTCGGAAGTCTGCTCCAGGCCCACGGGGAGAATCGAGCTGGGCGCTGGACTGGAAACCGGCGAGGCAGGGGTCCCGGGGACGCCCCAGACCCGCACCACGCAGGTGGCGCAGGCAGCGGCAAGCAGCAGCAGCGCGGCGCTCAGAGCCCAGGGCAGCGGGTTGCAGACGCGACCCGGGGGCGCGGGCGACCGCTGGGCCTCGGGGTCCGGGGTGGCGAGGTTGCTGGAGTGCATGGCCGGCTGCGGGCGGCTGCGAGCCGGGTCCAGCGCACGGCCCTTTATAGCTAAGTCCCGCTTTCCGGGGAGTGGCCCGTGGGGATCCCAGCGACCCGCTGGGTAGGTTGGTTCCCGCCCGCCCCGCCCCGTTCGGCCCCGCCCCGCCCCCTCCACCTTCGGTCCAAACTTTCCCCAACTTTCTCTTCCCTGAATCTCCGTCTCCTTTTCTCTCTAGCTCTCCACGCTCTGCTCCATCAAATCCTCTTGACCCCCAGTTCTCTCTCTTGCATCTCCCTGGTTATCTCTTAGCCTCTCTGCTTCTCTCTCTTGTCTCTTTTCCGGATTTCTTATCCCTCCCTAGCGCTCCTCCCCCAAGCATTGGGGCTCCTCCAGGGCTCCCCTAAACTCAGCACTTCTTCGGAGGAATCAAAGAACAGCCAGGCCTCAGCCCGCTTGTCCTCTGGAGCATAAGTCCTCCCAATGGAACCCCGAGTGCCCTGCTCAGTCCTCTCTCTACTTCCCTCTCTTTTCCCGGGACCCCGGACCTTCCCTGGCCTGCCCCCACCCACCCACCTAGACGCTTCCCGTCTGGGGCTCCCTGGACCCCACAAGCAAAAGGCTGGAGAGTCCAGGTGGAGAAATTCCCCTTGTAGGAAAGGGACAACCTTGAGTGAGGCGGAGGAAACTCAAATTTCCCGTTCGCGCTCTGGTGGTGTCCGCGGGGGCGGGAGGAGGAGCGGAGATGCAACCAGAACTCTGCCTCAAAAGAGGAAGCAATCGTGGATTGACAGATGGCCAGCCCTAGAAAAGCCCTGGGCTCCCAGAGAAGCCCGGCTCTCCCCAGACCAGCAGGGTGGACCTCGCCATCCTTCTTCAGGTCTCACTTCCCCTATAGCGCAAGGGAGAATGGACTCGGGAATTGATCTCACCCGTCCACCAGCGGCCCAGGAAATGGGGGGAGGGGTGTTTTGGTTCAACTGAACAAAGATCGGATACCGACCCTGTATTCAACCTTGTATTAAGCCTCTCTGAGGAATTAAAAGGAGAAAACAGTAATGATACTGGCTCTTGTTGACACCTAGGTGTAAAAAGCTTCCGTTTTAATACTAGCGGTTTATAAAAAATTTCTGTGCCCAAACCAGCATCACCTGGGGGACCTGCTAGCTCTGCAAATTCTAGCACCTCAGCCAGACCTATTGACATTCTGGGAACTGAAGCCCTGCAGTCAGTGTCTGAAGGAGCCTTCAAGAACATTCTGACACTTGCCCAAGTTGAAGAACCCACTGCGTTGTACCAAGATTGTTCCTTCGCACCTTCTGTCCCCTATGCCTGGAATGTTCTTTCCCCCAGATCTGCGGTCAGCTGTCCTTCTGAGTAAAGCAGAAGGATTAAGGTCCGGCGCCTACTTTTACTGTCTCCCAAAATCTCACTGCAGCCATAGTTAAGGGACTGTTTTAAAACCTAAACCAAAACTTGTCAGCCATGGGGTGGAATGCCAAATACACATTCCCTAGCAAAATACCACCATCAACCACCGTGTCTCACGCCTCAGTTATTGGTGACCTCCTGCCAACTCCAAAAGAGATGTGGTGGGTGGCAGCTAAAGTAGAAGCATTGGTTGAAAGTAAATTCCCAAAAGAGATACCAGCTCTGCTCCCCAGTTGGGTGGAAACACAGCCATTTTTTTGTTGCTTTTTTTTTTTTCCCCTCTAGACCACGGAAATCTCAACATTTCTGGTGGGAGGAATGCAGTTGATAATAGAAGAATCATGCTAGGATCATGTGTGAATCAAATGTGTGAACTTGAATGCAAGAGTTGAAACTGTCCCACCTTGACCCTCGCCCCCTCGACCCAGCAGCCAGGACCTGAAAGATGGGGATGGTGGGATCTTTTCTCCGAGGAATCTGACCAGCCAGGAAGATAGATACAAAGATTCTGAGGACAAAGAGGCTTCACCAGATACCATCGCTCTGCCAAGAAGCTCACAGGCCACTGGCCATTCTGTTTATTATTAAACCCCACCCCAAGGCAGCTCACAGACAAGGTTTGCCCGAGCTGACGAAAAAGAGGAATTCAGAGAACTCCCAGGCACCATCTCGGACAACCCAAACGAAAGTGTCTCTCTCTCGGGCCCCAGTTACATCACCCCTTGAAATTTCCTTACTAGCAGTTTCCACCACGTGAGATATTCTTGTTCGTTTGTTTACTTGCTCGTGGTTGTTTCCCCCCAAGAAACTGTTAAGTCCCAAAGAGGAATATCTTCACCTGCCTGGTTTCCATGCTACCTCCAGTACCTAGAAAATTATAGGCCTTGATAGTATTTATTGAATAAAGGAATGAATGAAGTATAATAGTTACCAGCATGGATTCTAGAGGTGGAAAAACCTCAGTCCACTGACATTTTGTGTGTTTTCATTTTGAGGCAGCTGGGAAAAGTCAAAAGAAGACTCCTGACAGGTGCAAATCACGTGTGAAATTCAAATTTCAGTGTCCACAAATAAAATTGTATCAGCACACAGCCACGCTCATTCGTTTCCATACAGTCTGTGGTGACTTTTGCAATGTTCCAGCCAAATGGGGTAGTTACAACAGAGATTGTTTGGCCCATGAAGCCCCGAATGTTTACTCTCTCTGGTCTCTCAGTGGAAAATTTGCTGCCCCCGCTCTAACATTCTTGCATTTCAGCCCTCCGGTTTCTTGCTGTGTGGTCTGGGGCAAGCTGTTTCAGCTCTCTGAGCCTCACTTTCCACATCCGCTAAATGGGAATAAGAGTAAATCTCAAAGGGTAGCTGAGAACTTGCTGTGAGCAGTGGCAGGCCCATGGCAAAGGCTCATTCCAGGTGAGCTGGATCACTGAGTTTTCTACAATTCCAATGGCTGGAGTAAAAAAAAAACTGAAACTCCAAAAGTCAAAGTCACAGTCAAGGACTTCCAGTGACTTCTGAATTAAGGGACTTAGCAGAATTCTATACACCCCCTCCAGGGTCGGGGAACAAGGCCTGGCAGCCTGGGGAAGGCGCAGGCCGCAGCCAGGGAACGCCATGACGCATTGTTGTGGTCGGCACATCTGATATAAACAGCCCCGCCCACCATGGAGCTCTCAGCATCAGTTGCCTAGCACCACATGGTTCAGTAGTCACACCTCTGTGCTCAACTGTCTCCCCAGGAGAGAGTGGGCCCTGGTTTCCCTCCCCTCTAGGGGAAGGACCTGAATTCTCTCACCATTGCCATTCCAGGGCTCAAGGGAGGGACTGGGCAGGAAGTAGTTGGAGGGGGGAGAACCCCTCTCCCCTCTCAGAGGCCCAGCAAACAGGCACCTCCTCCAGGAAGTATGCCTTGATTTTTCCTAGCCAAACTCACCTCCTTATGAGTTTCTGCCTGCCCGCCACCCTGAATGAAGTCCATTGGCCTGGATCCTTCGTGTCCCCACAGGCAAAGCCTGAAAGAGATCTTTAGTGATTACTGGGTAAGTGCACAGTGAGAGAGCATGGGACCCAGTAGGGGGCTGTAAACCAAGAAAAGAAGAAAAATGAGAAGAAAATAATTGAGTGAGATTGGTTTTGAGCTGAGGGAGTGTCCACACGTGTTGAAGGAGGAAATTGAAACTGAGAGAAGAATCACGTTCTCCAGATTAAGTCTCTGGAAAAGCTGGGTCCGAGTCTCCTTGGCCCTGGGGAAGCCGGGGAAACACAGATCCGGCATGTGAATGCACTTGCCATATTGTGTAAACATGACAAGGCATGATGGTGCCATTAGACTTTGTGGAGTTGGGGTGCCCTTACCCAGCTACTGTTGAACTGTGTTGTGTTTCCAACGTAATGAGTGTTCAGGATAAGGAAAGTGGGAGTGAGGGGATGTACCTAAAAGTGTGTTTCTAGTTGAGGAACAACAATGGCACATGATCCCATCTCTGAGCCTTGCTTTTCACACCAGCTCCAGGAGTTGGTGATGGACAGGGAGCCTGGTGTGCTGCAGTCCATGGTGTCGCAAAGAGTCGGACACGACTGAGCGATTGAACTGAACTGAACTGAAATGGGAATAAGAGAAGGTCTCAACGCATAGCTAGCTTTAAATCCCAGTTCTGTCTCAAAGCAAATGCCTTCACCTCTCTGCCTCAAGGTTCCCATCAGGGAAGTATAGCTAATACAGGGACCACCTCCTGGGATTACTGTCCCGAATCAGAAGCCAGAATGGCACCTGGCATTCAGCAAGTGCTCTCCGGCACGATTGAGGCTGATGGTCTGGTGCCTCTGTAACTTGTAGGTGGGGATTTGATCCTGTAGATGAAGCAGCAGAGTCCAGAAACGAGTGCAGATGTCTGGGCCAAAAGAGAGGCAGGAAGAATTCAGAATGGAAATAGTCAAAAGTGTCATCGAAATGGTCAGATTATCACTCATAGAATCAGTTCAGTAATAAGCCATGGGGGAGGTTGAGTCATCTATTTGGGGCTCGATAGAGATCTCTAAGGGCTAAGAAAACAAAGAATGCGGATTTGGTTTCAGAGCAAAGACACATTTGCATAGCACATATCTAGAAGGTTTATAAGAAGCTCAGTGGGGGGCTTCCCTGTTAAGACTCCGCACTCCTAATGCAGGGGGCCTGGATTCGATCCCTGGTCAGGAAACTAGATCCCACATGCTGCAACTAATACCCAGGGTGGCCCAATAAATAAGTAAATTAAAAAAAAAAAAAAAAAAGGAAGGAAGCTAGAGGTATTCAGGAGAATTATCTGAAAAAGAGATCATGAACCTTCCACTGTATAAGCTTCTGCCCACTTACATTTTCCACATTTGCTTTGTCTTGGTTTGTGTGTGTGTGTTACATACAGAATCGTGGTCAAGTATGAGTACATAGAGAAAGAAACCAGTGGCCACACACAGGCCACACACACACAAATTTTAAGAGAAAAAATAAAAAAGAAAGACCCGAGCTATTTGGAGGAAGGGAAAATTTTCACACCAGTGACATCAAAGGTAGGAAATGGTGTTTCCCTGCTAATGGCAGTGGACGAACACAGGGATGGGGAAGACCCAAGCATACCAGGGCAGGCCCGGGGTACCCCTCAGAGGGCCCGGTCCCTGAGAAGCCAGCTCACTCTGCTGGGAAGCAAGCCAGCCTGGTCTCAGGAAGGAGGCCCCAGCACGGCTAACACCTGGAAGGGACTCTCCAACTGGCCCAGAAAGGCAGCCACCAGACAGACACTTGTGTACAAAAGACATCCCGATTCAGGCAGTACACAATTACAAACAAAGGCAGAGACACAAACACACCACACATACACACACTGAGACACGTAATCACAGATACACAAGAGTAGCCCCCAAAGCTAGCCACAGACGCACAGAGACACACAACGGATACATATTCAGAGCATAAACACCCCAGAATATAAGAACACACAATATCACAATCACATGCATACCAAAACAGTGGTGGGGATACACCATACAGGCATACACACAGTCACACACTAAGACATGCCCAGACACACAATACTAGACACACAGCTGCCCAAGCTAGCCACAAGAGCACAAAAGGACAGATTCATGCCCAGAGTCACGCATACCCACTAACATACAGCCTGAAAGAGTCTTGAAGGCTCTGAGATATGCATTCAAAGACACACAGTATCAGATGCCCAAAGACCACCAAAGGCACTTAAGTCACACACTGACTGACACAGGCTGACCTGGAAAGACTGGAAAAGACACAAATACAAGGGAGAACAACCAAGGAAACCCAGGTCCCGCCCCCAGGGAAGATCCAGGGTCTTTGAGCCACCAAAGATCCACCCCCCAGGCTCTCCTTCTGGGGGCGTATCACTCACTCCCTCCCTTAAGGAAACTCTGGGTCCCTTTCCTTGGCAGTGTGGGCCGCGGGCGACCCCTGGTGGACCCGGCGCCTCGGTCCAGGGCTTCACGGAATGGGCGGGTGGGAGGAGGGTGTCTAGGCTGAAAGGATGAAAAGATGCTTCGGCGTCTACTGAAACACTCGGAGAAAGGAGCGTGGCAACAGGGAAAGGGAGACACCGGAGCCCGGCTGGAACGGGACCAGACAGGGTCTTGGACGCGGGAACAGGGCGTAAGAAGCAGGAGTGGGACTGAAGACCCTCACCCATCCCCACTCGGTGCAACCCCGGGTCCCCGCGAGGACGGTGCTCCAGGGACAGTAAAGACAGGGTAAGCCCGGAGGCGAATTCCCATTGGTCCGCGGCGGACCAATGAGGAGCGGCGAGGACTCCCGGCGTGGCGAAGAGGGACAGGGCAGCCGTTGATAGAGATGGAAGGGTCCTGCCTGCCCAAACAGGCTCTCAGCCGGAGAATGACCACCAGGGAATCGCCCAACGTCTGCAATCGCCAGCACGGAGACGTTTCTCCCAGGAGGACTCTCGTCAACTCCGATATGCCTTTTACCCGCGGGACCCTGAGAAAGGTGGGCTTGCCCCTCGCAGAGCTGCCCCAGTCTCCCAAGCCCTGCCCAATCCCAAACCCCACCACTACCCCGTCATACTCCGTAAGCCCTTTCCACTTCCCTTTCTCCCAGGCCCCGCCCACTCTCCCGCCCTCGGTATCCCAAGCCCTGCCCACTCATAAGCCCCTCCCACTTCCCTGTCATTCTCCCTAGGCCCCGCCCACTTCCTAGCCACTATTGTCCCAAGCCCTGCCCAGCCTCCAGTCTGCCCACTTTCCCGTAAGCTCCGCCCACATTTCAGACCAACTTCTGAGGCCTTGCCCACTCTCCTGGCCCATTCACTTTTCTACTTTTCTCGGGCTAGGACTGCCTCTCCCCAGGCTCCGCCCTTTTATTGTCTCCCTAGCCTGACTTTCCTGGAGACTCCAGTCTCTTGAGTATTTTGTCCTGGGCAATGGCACCCACTCCAGTACTCTTACCTGGAAAATCCCATGGATGGAGGAGCCTGGTAGGCTGCAGTCCATGGGGTCGCTAAGAGTCAGACATGATTGAGCGACTTCACTTTCACTTTTCACTTTCATGCATTAGAGAAGGAAATGGCAACCCACTCCAGTGTTCTTGCCTGGAGAATCCCAAGGATGGGGGAGCCTGGTGGGCTTCTGTCTATAGGGTCGCACAGAGTCGGACACGACTGAAGCGACTTAGCAGCAGCAGCAACACTTTTCCAGAACTCTCTGCCCCATTCCCAGTCCTAGTCTAACTTTCCTGGAGTCCTCTGGTCTCTGAGCATTTTGTCTGAGCACTTAAACCCCACCCACTTTGTTCCTCTCCACCTTCTTCCAGACCCCACTCAAAATTTCAAGACCTTACCCCAAAATCAGTCAAGTCCCTGAATGGGATGGGGCTCCCAACTAATGGAGTCAGGGAGGCCTCAGTTTCCTCCGACCCTTAGGCCATCCTCAGGAAGGTGCCACCTCCTTGGCCATTCTGGGGGTTGCCCCGCCTCCTTGGCCATCTAATTACTGGCCTGCAATGGGACCCCTCCCTGCCCACCTTGATCTTCACCATTCAAACCAGCCTCTCCCCCACTATGACCAGATCGCCTCTTGAGCTCTAATTCCAGTCCGGGTGGGCATGCCAACCCCTTCGTTCCCCACAGGCAATCAACTTACCACATACCATCTTGGCCTTGCCTGAGTTGGTGGTCCGATACCAGTGCCTGTGGCCTGGAGACCCGCGCAGGACACCCCTGTTCCATCCGCTGCCACACTCCTGGACTGCCAAGCTGTTGGTGGCTTTGGACTTAATCTGTCTGATGCTGGGTGAGCCCCCTCCCTACCGTCCTTGAGCCCCTGCCCTACGTGGACACCCAAGAAGCCTTGGAGGGAGTTTGTCTTCCTGTGTGTCTTTATCTGAGGTTTGCTAGGCCTGGGGCTGGCTGCCTGCCCTAATGTGTGTACTTGGGACATGCGTGTCATCAGCATATTTCTGGGATGTCTGGGTCAATGAGACTCTGCGTGAAGGGAGCAGAAGGGGACTCTCCACAAGAATGGATTTTGTGTGCTTACCTGTCATCCTGGATCTGGATGCTGGGGTCAGCGTCCAGCTGCTCATCTTTTTGTTTCAGTCTTGCATATGACTTTATGTGCTGTAAGTCTCCTTGAGTTGTGTATCTGGGTCTGTCTATGTGTCTGTGGTAGGAGGTATGTTTTACTATATATATCTCTGTGTACGTTTTGACTAGGGGTATGTTGTGTGCAAGCCCCTGGGTCTATCTGTATGTCTGGGGCTGGTCTGTGTTGCACTCATATCCATGTGAATGTATAATTCTGTGTGTGTGTGCACATGTGAGCGTGTATGCGTGTGTCCCTTTGGGTCCCCGAGTTGCATATTGTATTGTGTTGCCTGCTGTATTGGCTTGGTGGGCGGGGGGCGGTTCATTGTGGGTGACTTTTTTGCATGCACTTCATCTATGGGAGCCCGTGACTATGCATCTGGGGTGGTGGTCCATCCAATGGTATTTGTGTAGCCAGCTTTGTGTCTGGGTCTATATGGGCCTATGTGTATTGTGGGTATACTGTTATATGTCTATGTATGTACATCGGAATCTGGGTGTCTGGGTCAGACTGTGTGGTTGTCTAATTGTGTGTGTCAGATTCTGGGTGTGTGGGTACCCATGTGGCCTGAGCTTGCTTGGGGTCCAGATGTGTGGCTGGCATAGACCAATACCCTCAACTCCCCAGTGGGTAGAACTAGTGACCAAAGCTCCTTTGCTGGGATGCGGAGGCCAGGCTGGGACACTAGCTTGGCCCTTCCAGCCCAGCGAGGGAGCTGGGGATGGTGAGAGATTGGGTTCCAGCTGCCACTAGGCTTCAGCGGATGAGAGTCAAGACGGGGAGGGAGGCCTGGTATAGGCTTGTAGAATGAGCAGGCCTACACCGGCTGGAGACAGGCCCCCTGGTCTGCCTGCCTTCAGGATAGTAGTGTCAGGTGAGGGGCCCCAGAGGCTGCTCACACACAACTTTGCTACCATTTTCTCCCAGCTCGATCAGCCACAGAACCATCCACATAGGCATGAAACACACATAGATACCACACACACCAAGACAACCCACACATCCGTGGATACAATGTATAATGTCTTTTTTTTTCTCTCTCTCTCACAGACATGTACTCATGAGCACCACAAACACCTATTCACACCACATACACATGACATAGACATAGCTATCCATCAGCACACATACACATTCGTACACAAACACATGCGGAGCCACAGTCATACACGTGTACCTGCACACAAGAGGACACACACACATATGGAAAGAGTGAGCCCTTCCATCATTATCCTTACCCCTTACCCACCTCATTCCCAAGACCCCAGCTGTGAATGGGTCCCTGGGGCTCTGGCCTCCTGGCCAGACTGTCCTCCCCACCCATGTCCCCATGTCCAGGCTGTGGAGATGCTGGGAGGACAGACTGGCCAGAAGGCCTAAGGAGAGTCAACCTCAGGTGACCCGTCTATGAGTGGGGTCATCTCCACCCCCTGCAGTCAGCCTCCCCATTGTGCTGAGTGAGACCGGTTTGCTGGAACCCCACATCCAGGGCTTCTTTTGCAATGACACCACCATCCAATACCCCCGGATGGCCCATTACATCATCGAAGACTCGGCACTCATAAAGATGGGCTTCTTCATCTCCATCTTCACGGTAAGAGGCTGGCCACTTCACCTCAGGCTGTGGTGACACGCTATGAGCGAGTTCACCCCTTTTTCTGGCAAAATGGGAACCCCCCAGGATTATAGATCTAAAGCAGAAGTAAATACCACCTCTTTTTCCTACTGAAATGGGACATTTCACTGCTCAATGGCATAAAACCCCTTTCCTTGAGGACAAAGTAAGCCCCCACTTTTGACTTAGTATAGGGGAAAGAACCCCCTCTCTGCCTTAGGCATGGAACAGGAAGTTCAGCCCCACCTCCCCCCAGTAGACTGGGAAGCCCCAACCCTTTATGCAGAAGGCAGGAAGCAGCCCTGCCCCCTGGGAAGGTGGGAAACCTCCTCCTCTCAAACATGGAACATCCTGCTTCTTCCTCCTTGGTGACAGGGGATGTTCCACAATTTTCCAGCATTTGGGTGGAAGCCTATCCTCATTTCCTGGTATAACAGGAAGTCCTGCCCTTTTTAGATATGGGACAGAAAATCCTGCCTATGTCTGACATAAACTAGGGAGATGTCCCACCTCTTCTCCTGGTGTAACAGGAAGTCCCACTCCTTTTAGCTATAGGACAGGAAATCCTACCTATGTCTGACATAAGCTAGAGCCATGCCCTGCCTCTTTTCCTGATATATCGAAATCCTACCCCTTTCAGATATGGGACCCCCCCCCCTTTCCCTGGTGGTAATGGGAAGCCATATTCCTTGGCTTAGGAGTCTTCCCATTTCAGACACAGGGGTGGGAGAAATCACCCATTTGTGTGTGTGTGTGTGATGGAATGAGAAGACCCACACTTTCGGCTGGTTTAGTGGGAAACAACAGCCTCCCTTCCATATGCGATAAAGCGTGGAGGATTTCCTTCCCTCCTTGCACCCCCTGCCCTCAGCAGTGACCCCCTCACCCATCCACTTTGGCCCCACAGATCAGCCTGGGAGAGCTGATTCGGGTCAGGGGCCTGCAGCTAAGCTCGCCAGCCTTCATGAGCAGCGCTTACATGGCCATGATCTACAAGCAGCTGCGCGCCTTCATCTTTGGCGGCCTGGCCAGCTTCTCCCTGACCAGTATCGCCAAGATGACCACAGGTCAACTGCGGCCCCACTTCCTGGCCACATGCCTGCCGGATCCAACCTCCTTCAACTGTGAGAATGGCTACATCACCAACTACAGCTGCACAGGGCATCCTGAAGATGTCCTCGATGCCAGGCGAGTGGGTGGGCAGAGAGGGGAACCCAGGAGGTGTCCCCACCCCACCCCACCCCACTCCACCCCCAGCTGATATCCATGCTCCCCCTGCCCATCCCCCAGGATGTCCTTCTATTCTGAGAACGCCTCCTTGGGGATGTACTGCATGGTGTATCTGGTGGTGAGTGTTGGTGGGAGGTGAGCTGCACACACAGCAAGGCCAGAAAATGCTCCATTGTTCCCCCCACCCCCACCATCCCATGGTCGGTGCCCACAGTGCCAGGCACAGCTCCCACAGAGCTTGTGTGTTCCCCCAGAGTCAGGAGGGCAAGAGTGGGGTGGGCCCATCTCCTCTTAAGATTCATTCAGCGTCCTGGTCCCAGAATAGCAACTTGCAGAACCCTCTGTCCCCCCGGCCCCTGCCCCTGCAGCTGGAGAGGGCTCATGCCAGGCTGGGTCTGTGCCCAGGACTGGGCTCCACCAAGGACAGCAGGAAGGGAAATCACCCAAGACCCAGCTGAGGTGAAGATCTAAGATTTAGGTAATAAAATGGCAGGAAGGGAAGTGGGGGGGGGGCAGGGGGAGTTGCCTCTGGGAAGGAGCCAACAACCCAGGGGCATAGGCTTGGATGGCAGAAGCAGATTAGAGCCAGCCCAAAGCACCCAAGCTTGGTGGTGGGCAGACACAACGACACAGAAGCTCCAGCCACCGGGGCACATGACGGTCACACAGCTGCCTTTACACCACCAATGTTTTCTCCCTGAAAGACAGTGGGTTCAGCGGCCACCTCCCCCAAACCATCCCTGCCCCTTTGTATTTTAAGACAAAGTAATTACAGCTTCCTGTAGTGATAAAAGCGCAGGGTTTTGGAGGTGGAATGTACCCGCTCTGTTTCCAGCCTCAACTTTGTGTGACACTACGTGAGACCTTGAACCTCGGTTTCCTCATCTGTATGGAAACAGCACTTGCCTCCTAGGGTTGTGGTTTCATGAGTTAACACATAGATGAACTGATACCCTCAAAGGACTCAGAACAGGATCTGGCCTAAAGGTCACTATTAATCATTAATAACAAGCAAAACAGACTGCCTTCGTTCCCGGGATGGGGCGGTGGTTGGGGGACTGGGTACACGCCAACATGCCAACGTGCACAGACAGACCACACACAACTCAGAGGCCGGCCGTGGTCTGATTTTTGGATGGAGCGGACAACTTTGTGAACAGAATATTCTGGATCTCGGGGAATTCCCCCACCTCTTAAGCGTCCCTCAAGTGCCCACAGTTGATCTCTCCCTGAAACACACAAGCACCACTGTCCTGTTCTTGCTCATCTCAAGGAAGTAAATTTCACCTGATGGGATTTTTTTTTTTCTTTCTGTTTTCCATTTCAAAATCAAGAACCCAAACTCGGCTCCTTGAAGGTTTGCCAATGAGGCCAACCTGCTCCGATTGGAGACCTGATGCAGGAAGTGGCAGTGCCCACTCACAGCATGAGCCTACCCGGAGGGTCTCACCTGACTCTTAGGAAATCATTCACCAACTAACAACTCTCCCAACGCTAGCATGTAGCTAAGAGCACATAGCTCTGTTACAGTGATGGACACAGCCCCTACCCTCTTGAGAAGCTGAAATACATTTCCATACAAAACTGGCAGGTTCAGGTAGAAAACACGGGTGGGCACAAAAATGCAGCCCTGGGGTGTAGTCCCTCTGATTACCCTCTCCCAGGGTTTCAAGGCACTGCCACCCGCCTTCCAGCTCTACATACAGGCCGGTTCCTGGGGACAGAAAATCTGGCTCTTACGGCCCACCATCCAGCTCCTTTTCTTGTCCCTGGCTCTGCTGACTGGCTACATCCGGGTCTTGGACCACTGGCACCACCCCTACGATGCTTTCTTCGGCTTCTTGCAGGGAGCTTTGACGGCTTTCTGGGTGGTAAGTGATGCCGTGGGACACCTGGGTACAGGGAGGGTCTGCTTGTCTGGGAGCCCTTGGGTATGCCCGGCACTCCTCACCTCCCAGGACGGGAGTGCAGGAGAGGCCAGACTGGAGTGGGAGAATGACCATGGAGTGAAGGTGATGTCAGCCCACCACAACCTCTCTTGGCTTCATCCCTGCAGGTTTTCTACATCGCAGGCAATGCCAAGTCCCAGAGCCACCTATGCTCTGTGTGCCACATTCCTCCCCACTTCCCCTCTCTGTATTCCTCCCCTGAGGACCCTCAGGGAACCCAAGGCATGCCCTGATGCAGAGATAGACAGAGGGCACACTCTGCTTTCCAGGGCCTGTGCTCCCCAGTGGGGCTGTCCCTCCCCCAGGTGGGCTAGTCCAGGAAGCCCCACCTGTTTGGAGCTCAGTCCTGACCCCAGATCAGCCCTGCCCTGGAGGGGTGACACAGGAAGTCCCATTTTCCTGGGGCTGAAGCCCAAATTAGCCCCTCCCAGCAGGGCCACTTCCACTTTATGTTTTTATGTTTTCTTGCTATATTAAAGAGTGAAATGCCAACACCAGGTTTATGAATTCTTGAGAGACATTAACATGGATTGATAGACTTTGTATATCAATCCGGGAACCACATCCCAGGGATCAATTATAACAACGTCTGATAATCTCGAAAGTCTCAGTCAGGTTTCTTGACTTTGGTTATTGCTGTTGGTTTTCAGGGCCAGATAATTCTTTGCTGCAGGGGCCATTTCAGTGCACTGGAGGCCAGTGAGCAGCCTCCATAGACTCCACCCACTGGGTGCCAATCACAACCCCAGGTTGTAATGGAAGGGGGTAACCTCCAGCTGAGAATTTCTGGGTTAGGGGATTCTGTGGAGCCATCCCAAGAGACTGTGCTCCATAATTATCTGACCTACTGAAGGATGCTACACACATTTAAATAACAGAGGAAGTAATTCACTGATCCTGGGGTGGGGGCAGGGGTCACCCTTATTTGTATGATCTGATCCATCCGGAATTTATTTTGATGTCTTCTTGTTATCGTGTTAGTCGTTCAGTCACGACCGATTCTTTGCGACCCCATGTACTGTAGCCTGCCAGGCTCCTCTGCTCCTTTGAAAATTCCTTGCCTGGAATTTTCCAGGCAAGAATACTGGAGTGGCTTGTCCTTTCCTTCTCCAGGGGATCTTCCCTAACCAGAGATCAAACCCAGGTCTCCTGCAGTGCTCTGGTGTCTAGTGTGAACCTAAAGATCCAACTCAATTTTGTTTTTTCTCAAATAATTAACACAGGATTTCTTAGCCTTGAACAGCAGTCCCCAACCTTTTTGGCATCAGGGACTGGTTTCGTAGAAGACAATTTTCCCATGGACCAGGGCGGGTCGGGGGAAGGTTTGGGGACCATTCAAGCACGTTACATTTCTTGTCCACTTTATTTCTATTACATCAGCTCCACCTCAGATCATCAGGCATTAGACCCTGGGGGTTGGGAATTGATCCCTGGCCTTGAGCCCTATTGATATTTGGACCAGATAATTCTTATAGTGGAGGGAGACTGTCCTGCCTGTGCACCTTAGAATGCTCAGCAACACCCACTTACCAGGTGCCAGTAGCACACACACACACACAACATTTAGGCATAACTAGGACATTGCCAAGTGTCCCTGCCCTGTGGAGAACCACAAAATCGGAAGCCACTGGTGAGAACTGTGAGGCCCCAGCCCTTCCAAGGGCCTGGCCAAACCCACCCCTACCCTGAAGTAGCCAGAAGCCACAGAGGACGTGGAGGCTTCCTGGGATGTCAGAGCGGGAGGCTGCCAGCAGAAGCCGACCCCAAGAGGGGCAGCACAGGAAGTCTAGCCCAGTGTCACAATAATAATTGTAATACCAATAGCTACAACTTATTGATCACTCTGCCGGGGGGTGGGCTTTCAGACCCTCCCAACTGCCTAGTGGGCAGGCATTCCTGACGGCTCCATCTTGGAGGAAATTCAGCAGGGGGAGGCCAAGTGGCCTGTGCAAGGTCATGTACTAATTACCAATGCAAAGGCAGGGCGATGACTTGTAATAACTTGTAACAATGGAACAGGAGGGTGCCGAGCTGGGGGGAGCAAGGCAGCCCCCCACCTCGGAGGGGCCCTCTATTCCCCTGCAATCTGTAATCCAGCTATACGTCTTAATCACTGATGTTCGACCCCAGGCGACGCTGAGGATGACCCCACCTGCGACAGACTCAGAGCCCAAAAGAGGTGTCCAGGGGGAGTGCACAGTCCCCCCACCCCCCGCCCAACACACACACACACATACCTCCGTCGGCTTCCAGAAGCATCCGCAGTCGAATATGGAAGGCATATCGTGGTTTTACTTACTACGCAGCTTCAAGAGAAGTCCAGCAGGAACCGACCGCCTCCCACCTCCCCAAACAGCCGGCTCCTCTGGAGCGGCCAGTTCGGCCCCCACCACGAGCCCTCGTGGTTAAGGCGAGCGTTTCTGGAGAATGACAACGAAACGGGATGGGAAGGGAGGCTTGGGCCGGAGAAACTGAGGCAGGGTCTTTCGCGGCGGGGGCGGGAGCGGGGAGAGGCTGAATCTCCCGGCTGCATGTTTACCGGGCTCTCTCCCTCCCTCTCGGTCACCCCACCCACCTCCCCACCCAATCCCGGCAAATCCCAGATTGCCAGGCCGGGCTGGCGGCGGGAGGGGTGGGACGGAGGGAGAGGGTA
Source organism: Bos indicus x Bos taurus (assembly GCF_003369695.1). Classification (NCBI taxonomy): domain Eukaryota; kingdom Metazoa; phylum Chordata; class Mammalia; order Artiodactyla; family Bovidae; genus Bos; species Bos indicus x Bos taurus. The sequence goes on along the minus strand of NC_040082.1, from coordinate 92,633,165 downwards.
CTGAGGGCGCCCGAGAGGCCTCGCCCCCACTGCCCGGATTTGGGGGTCCAGAGCATCCCCACTCCCGGGAGGTCTCTAGGAGGCAGGGGAGGGATATCCTTCCCTCCCTGCACCCTCCGTCCCGGGGCGGGACCAGGGGGCGGAGCGGGCCAGTGACCGGGCCGTGACGCGAGCCCCGCCTGCTCATATAGAGGCGCCCCGGGGGCGCAGAGACTGTGCTTTGCCGCCGCCTTCGCCGCCGCAGTTCGCAGCATCAGCACCAGCGCCAGCGCCGCCGAGTCCAGCATCAGCGCCACAGCCATGCGGGAGATTGTGCACCTGCAGGCCGGCCAGTGCGGCAACCAGATCGGAGCCAAGGTGCGCGGGGGGACCGGGCCCTGGAAGGACGCCGAGCGCAGTCCACTGAGCCCCGCAGCACTCCTCCACTGTGGGGGGCCAGGTCCCCCAGGAAGCCAGCACCCCAGGGTCGGTGGGGGAGGGGCGCGAAGGGCAGGGCCAAGCTGGGAAACAAAGAACTGATGGGGGTGGGGCCCGGCCTTCTGTCCGCTCGCCACAGCTGGCTTCACAGCTGGCCCGCTGGCCCCTCCACAGGCACAAAGAGACCCCGCCCCTGCCCACGGCAGCAGCCAGGGAAAGCTGCCCCCACCGGCCGTCTTGGCTGGGGTGTTGAATCTGCTTCACCCCGCCCCCACCTCTCCCTACTTGCTGCCTCATCCTCGCCTGCCCACCCTGCGACCCGGTCCCCCACTCACCTTGCTGGGGACAGGTGGCAGCCAGGGAGGTGATTGGGGATCCTGAGCTCAGGAGACGGAGGTGGGGGAAGGCCTGGCCATTGACTCCCCCTTCTTGGTCCTTTCCACCTCCCCCTTTCTAGTTTTGGGAGGTAATCAGTGATGAGCATGGCATTGATCCCACGGGCACATACCACGGGGACAGTGACCTCCAGCTGGAGAGAATCAACGTATACTACAATGAGGCCACTGGTAAGGGGGCAGAGGCACCTGGCCAGAGTGGGGGTGGAGAGGGCCTGGGAGGGGACTGGGTGCTGGTTCCTGGAGTTGACCAAGCTGCTGTCCATCTGCTTCTCTGCAGGAGGAAATTACGTGCCCAGAGCTGTCCTGGTGGACCTTGAGCCAGGCACCATGGACTCTGTCCGCTCTGGCCCCTTCGGCCAGATCTTTCGTCCTGACAATTTTGTGTTTGGTGAGTCACCATGAGGCACAGGCAGGGAAGCGTCCCCCTCCCCCCAATTCTTTCACTTCCACATGCTTGGTGAAAATTTTCCACCTAGCATCTGGACTGAGGAACTCAGAGGCCAGTGGGGAAAGTGGATACACAGGCCACTGTGGGAATCCAGGGGAGGCCTCTGACACAACAGGCGAAGTGCAGGGTAGAGAAGGCTTCCCAGAGGAGGTGGCATTTTAATTTAACCGATGGACCTGAGCCAGACTGCAGCGTTCAGATCCCAGCTCTGCCACTTCATGCAGTCGACAAATACTTATTAAGCACCTACTGCATACCCCAGGCCCCACTGTACCCACCCTGGGAATATAGCCAAGAACAAAACAAACAAAGCTCTGTCCACCCCTGCAGCTGACATCTTACTGAAGGGAGCTGGGAAGATAAATAAATGGGAAGAGAAGGAAAAAAAAGCCAAACTCAATCACTGATTGAATCCACTGGGTGATTTTGGACAGGCCCTACAATCTTCCTGTGCCTCAGTCTCTTGATCCTTAAAACAGGGTTAATACAGAGACTTACTTTTCAAGACTGTGAGGCTTAAAGCCACTGATATGTATAAGGAACTCAGAACAATGCATAGCACAGAGGAAAAAATACATAAGCATTTGATGTTTTGTTGTAGGTTTTATTATCTGTATCACTCTTAATGATGTCTTCAGCCTAAAAGATAAGTGGGACTTGGGCTGACCAAAGGGCAATGAAAAGAGGAAAGGTGTGCAAGACAGAGGGAACAGCATAGGCAAAAACAATGGACACATTTGCAGCCCTCAAGTTCAAGGGCATGCACACACTGAACAACCTTCTAGGAAAGCTTTCCTCATACTTCTCAGTCAAGCTTCCCAGGGACTTCCCAGGTGGCGCTAGGGGTAAAGAACCCACCTGCCAATGCAGGAGACACGAGAGACCTGGGTTCAATCCCTGGGTCGAGAAGATCCCCTGGAAGAGGGCATGGCAACCCACTCCAGTATTCTTGCCTGGAGAATCCCATGGACAGAGGAGCCTGGCAGGCTACAGTCCATAGGGTTGCAAAGAGCCAGACATGACTGAGGCAATTTAGCACATGTACTGGGTCAAGCTAAATGCACATGCCCACATGACTTCAGAGCCCAGGCTCTCCCTCCCCCCAGCACCTCTCCTCCTTAGTACACAGTAGTTTAATCTGGAGTCTAGGGATTGACAGGACAAGCTGTGTGACCTTGGACAAGTGACTTCCCCTCTCTGATTTGAGAAAGATTCAGGAAGATAAAGATGATTCTGTGTGGGTAGGGCTCACAATAAGTCCTCAGGAAATGGCTATGGAGAGACTGCATGAGATTGGCCAAAGGATGTGAGGGATTCTTGGATGATCAAGGGTGGCTCCAGTCGGGCCAAAAGATTCTGTGGCCTCTGAGAGATAAGGTAGGGGGAGGTGGTGGTAAAAGTGTGGACGCAGGAGCCAGACCACCTCTTCAAATCCTTTTTTTTTGGAGGAGGTGACATTGGACAGAGACCTGAAGAGAGTTTCAGTCATGGGAATACCTGAGAAGGAGAGCATTCCAGGCAGCGGCAACAACATCAGCACGTGCAATGGCCCTGGGGCAGGAACAGTGAGGAGGCCTCTGTGACTGGAGCAGGGAGGAGGGGAGGACAGGGAGGGGATGGCGCAGGTTGTGTAGGACCTTGTGCGTTGCTGGGGAGACTGGTTTTTATCCCAGGGAGATGGGAGCCCTGGAGGGGCAGCGGGCGGAGGAGGCGTGGCACCTGACGTGGGTTTTCACAGGCGCCCTCTAGTGGCATCAAGGAGAACAGATTGTGGACAGGTTGTAAACTGCTGCTGGGGGAAAGTCAAAGTGAAGTCGCTCAGTCGTGTCCGACTCTTAGCGACCCCATGGACTACAGCCCACCAGGCCCTCCGTCCGTGGGATTTTCCAGGCAAGAGTACTGGAGTGGGGTGCCATTGCCTTCTCCGTTAACAGTGGCTAGGCATATTATATTTACTTGGAGCTGGTGTACTTGGTGACAGCCTTAGTGCTCTCGGACACGGCATGCTTGGCCAGCTCCCCAGGTAGCAGCAAGTGCACGGCGGTCTGGATCTCCCTGGATGTGATAGTCAAGCGCTTGTTGTAATGCGCCAGGCGCGATGCCTCGCCAGCCATACACTCGAAAATGTCGTTGACGAAGGAGTTCATGATTCCCATGGCCTTGGACGAGATGCCGGTGTCCGGATGGACTTGCTTCAGCACCTTGTACATGTACACGGAGTAGCTCTCCTTGTGGCTGTGCTTGCGCTTCTTGCCATCCTTCTTCTGGGCCTTGGTCACAGCTTTTTTAGAGCCCTTTTGAGGGGCAGGAGCAGATTTAGCCCGTTCAGGCATGTCTATAATGACAACACCCAACAACACAGAAAGATCTTGAACCAGTGCAGAAGCCACTGTTCTGATCCAGATGGGTGATAAGGGGACTGGACCAGGTTGGAAGCAGAGAAGGGGGCAAGAAGAAATATTACCGGTTCACAAAAATAACAGCTGACAGTCTAATCCTAATCCTTGTCCTCTGGAGCTTGCATTCCCCTGCAAGATTACAGACAATAAGCATAATTAATAATTAAAAAAAAAAGAACAAGTTTATCAGTGCTATGGAGAAAATCAAGTATGGAAGAGGAATTAGAAATGGGGAGGATTTGCAGTTGTATAGATTGGTCAGGCAGAGCCTCCAAGTCCTAAAGGAGGGAAAGAGGGAGGAGCCATGTATGTATCTGAGGGAACAGCACTCCAGGCAGAGTGTACAGCCCATGCCAAAGCCCTTGGCAGGACCAGGCTCAGTGTGTTGGAGGAACAGCCAGGAAGCCTGTGTCTAGAGCGGAATGAGCGAGGGGGAGAGAGGGAGGAGGGGAGGGTATTGGGAGGGTCAGTGGACCACAGAGGTCATACAGGACCTTGTGGGACTCAGGGAGGACTGGAGCTTTTACTGAAAAAGAGAGGAAGTGGGGGTGGTTTTGAGCTAAGGTGGAACATGATTTAAGTTTCATCAGAATCCTTCTAGCCAGGATTTCCCTGGTGGTCCAATGGCTAAGACTCCATGCTCCCAATGCAGAGGGCCCAAGTTCAATCCCTGGTCAGGAAACTGAGATCCCACATGCTGAAACAGACTGTGCAGCCAAATAAATAAAAATAATTCTTTCCAGAAAAAATATCCTTCTAGCTGCTGGGTGAAGGGAAGCAAGGATGGAACTCAAAAGAACAATTCATAATGGATAGTAATAATAATAATTTTCTTATTACGATTTAACTACTAGATGACTTGGGGTGGGGTGGAGCGTGGGATTTCCCCATATCAGCCTGGGTGTCCCCTCCCTTTGCTTCTTCAGGCCAGTCTGGAGCCGGCAACAACTGGGCCAAAGGCCACTACACAGAGGGCGCTGAACTGGTGGACGCCGTCCTGGATGTGGTTCGGAAAGAGGCTGAGAGCTGTGACTGCCTGCAGGGCTTCCAGCTGACCCACTCGCTGGGCGGGGGTACAGGGTCTGGAATGGGGACTCTCCTCATCAGCAAGATCCGCGAGGAGTTCCCCGACCGCATCATGAACACCTTCAGTGTGGTGCCCTCACCCAAGGTGTCAGACACGGTCGTGGAGCCCTACAACGCCACCCTGTCCGTGCACCAGCTGGTGGAGAACACAGATGAAACCTACTGCATCGACAATGAAGCGCTGTATGACATCTGCTTCCGCACCCTGAAACTGACCACCCCCACCTACGGGGACCTCAACCACCTGGTGTCGGCCACCATGAGCGGGGTCACCACTTGCCTGCGCTTCCCGGGCCAGCTCAATGCCGACCTGCGCAAGCTGGCCGTGAACATGGTGCCCTTCCCACGCCTGCACTTCTTCATGCCCGGCTTCGCCCCACTGACCAGCCGGGGCAGCCAGCAGTACAGGGCACTGACCGTCCCTGAGCTGACCCAGCAGATGTTCGATGCCAAGAACATGATGGCCGCGTGTGACCCACGCCACGGCCGCTACCTGACCGTGGCCGCCGTCTTCCGGGGCCGCATGTCCATGAAGGAGGTGGATGAGCAGATGCTGAGCGTGCAGAGCAAGAACAGCAGCTACTTCGTGGAGTGGATCCCTAACAACGTGAAGACGGCCGTGTGCGACATCCCACCCCGCGGCCTGAAGATGGCCGCCACCTTCATCGGCAACAGCACGGCCATCCAGGAGCTGTTCAAGCGCATCTCAGAGCAGTTCACAGCCATGTTCCGGCGCAAGGCCTTCCTGCACTGGTACACGGGCGAGGGCATGGACGAGATGGAGTTCACAGAGGCCGAGAGCAACATGAACGACCTGGTGTCCGAGTACCAGCAGTACCAGGACGCCACGGCCGAGGAGGGCGAGTTTGAGGAGGAGGCCGAGGAGGAGGTGGCCTAGGGCGCCTCCATCACTTCACTTCCGCACCCTACTAGGAGGCTAACCTTTGACCACCAAGAATCCCTGCTTCACCTCCCAGCCTGACTCACCTCTGACCCTACAACCTTGCACCTCTTCCCTGGGCCAACCGTTGACCTTTGAGCCCCACTTTATCCCCGCCCTTGAGCTCCCCACGTTGAACACACCCCCCCTCATGAGCCCTGCTTTTCACTTCCGACCCCACAAGTGCCACCTTTAATTCCGTGATCCCTCCTTCACCCCTGACCTCTCCACCTTTGATCTCCCCTTAAGCCCCTCCACCCCCCTTTACACCCACAGACCTATAAACCCTGACTTATTTGCCCCCTCCCTCTGAGCCTCTCCTCTTCTCCCAATGTGTCTCACCTTTTACCCCACAAGCCCCACCCAGCCTCTAATCCCTCCTTCTCTCTGGATCCCCTGAGCCCACTTCTCTAAATTCACTCCCCTCAGCTCCTGCAAACCTTGGCTTTTCAAGGGTGCTGCTGGGGAGAAAGAAGCCCTGGAGCATGTGGACAAGAGAGGCTGTTCCCTGACCTTCCCCACTGCCTCACTCTCAATAAATTAATTGTTGTCCTGCCATGTTTCTGCCAAGTGTGTTTTTCGTCACCCCTCCTCTCCCTGTGGGATGGAGTTGGGAGCTGAAGGGACTTTTAATCTGGGGATGGACAGTGATTTCAGAGTCAGACCGGGTTATGCTACCAACTCACCCTCCAGTGTTGAGCAAGATGCTTGCCCACTCTGAGCCTTGATTGCCTCACCTGTAAAATGGGCTCATGTTTTCCCCCCATGCCACACCTCAAGGATTTTTGTAAGGACTCAGGGCACAGTACCTGGTACTGGGTGGGTGCTGAGTGATGGAGGTGCCACCACTCTCTGTGGGGCATCTTGCAAGTATGGAACATTGCAGGGGGAACCTCTAGGAAAGGGTGCCGGGGAAATGGCAGCCATGGGTAGTGCCTCAGGGGCAGTCCTGCCAGGGAGATGGTCACTAACACTGTGAAACACTTTGAGGGGCCTGATACATGTCTTATAACCCTCACACCAACCCTGTAAGATCTGAGCTTTTAGAAAATTCCCTGGTTCTGGATGGAGTTTCTACCAATGAACCTAGTCAGGCTTCCCTGGTAGCTCAGCTGGTAAAAAAAATCTGCTTGCTATGCAGGAGACCCCGGTTCAATTCCTGGGTCAGGAAGATCCCCTGGAGGAGGGCATGGCAACCCACTCCAGTATTCTTGCCTGGAAACTCCCCATGGACAAAAGAGCCTGGTGGGCTACAGTCCACGGGGTCGCAAAGAGTCAGACATGACTGAGTGACTAAGCACAGATAGCACAATGAACCTGGTTCCCCTGGTTGGGGAACTAAGATCCCACAAGCTGCATGGCATGGCCAAAAAAAAGATCTGAGCTTTTAGACAGTGTTATCAGTTAGCCTTTGCTGCATACAAACTAACCCCCCAAAAATTTAGGGGCTTAAAACAACAGCAATTTTTTATTTTGCTCCCAAATCTGCAATTTGGGCAGGGCTTGGAAAGGTAGCTTATTGGTGTTCCCTGTGGCATCAGCTACAGAATCTTCTTTGAGGCTGAGGGGTCTCCTTTCAAGGTGACTGACCCACTCACATAGCCACCAAATAGATTCCTGGGGGCTCAGCAGGGGCGGGTAGAAGGAGGGTGTTGGGACTTCTCCATGATCTGCCTGGGCTGGGTTCCTCCAACAGCAAACATCCCATTGCATTTTTCTAACAGCTTTAGAGGTCACTTGCTGTCCTGGGGACTCCTAATTAAAGTGTTCACAAAGGCCTGTCCAGGTTCCAGAGGATAGGTTGTAGAAGAGCATGTGGAACAGAAGCTACAACTATGACCATCTTTAGAAATTCCAATTTGCAGCACAAAGTTTCTTGCCCATGATCCCTTGGTTATGAAGTGGTGACCTGGGATTCAAACTAATAGTTTAGGTCAAGAACTCTGATTGCACTTTATCAGCCAGTGTTCAGTGTGGGAGACTCTAGGCATATTAAGCAGAAAGGGATTGGATACTCAGCAGGAGGGCCCTGCTGAGCCCCCAGGCATCCACTTGGCAGCTGTGGGAGTCATTTAGAGTGAGGATTTAGGGGCTTACAGCATCTCTGGAGGGGCTGAGAGAGAGGGTTGTAAGCCAATGCTGCTTAAATTTGATGTACAGCAGAGTCACGAGGGGACTTCCCAGGTGGCGCTAGTGGTAAAGAACCTGCAGGAGACATAAAAGAAGTGGGTTTGATGCCAGGGTCCGGAAGATCCTCTGGAGGAGGGCAATGGCAACTCACTCCAGTATTCTTGCCTGGAGAATTCCATGGACAGAGGAGCCTGATGGACTACAGTCCACAAGATCGCATAGTCGGACATGACAATGAGTGACTCAGCACAGCACAGCACAGAGTCAGCAGGAAAGGTTTGCATGAACACAGCTTCCTGAGTTCCACCTTATAATCTCTGATTCAGTAAGGGGCAGGGGGAAGGGGAGAAACTGCATTTTTAACAAGCTCCCAAGTGATGCTGATATTGCTGCCTATGAGGCCCTCTTTGGTGTAGCCCTAGAATAGGTTGGAACACCACCCTGGGAGCTGCTTCCTCTGCAGACTGGAGAATCAGAGGGCTGCCACCGGAAATAACTGAGTTAAAAAACGCCACCCCAACACTCACAAAGCCACAGAGATAGGTCCACTAGGACACTGAACAAAATTAATTAAAATGAACTTAAAACTATTTTTAAATAATTAAACACACACACACACTGTTCTGTCTCACTTCTACATTCCAGATCTCTCAGGAGCATTACTCAAGGGTAGAACCTAATCAGCATCCAGAACCAGAGCTGCAAAGAACTCTGGGCAATGTAGTTTTCCCCCCAGCTTCTGGTACACCCGAAGGCAAACTAGGAGGGAGAGAGACAGAGAGAAAGCGAGGGATGCTGAAAGCCAACCAACTTTTCCCACCCAGCTCTTCCACTGGACCACCAGCTCCGGATGGGGCCCCAGCCCCCTCCCTGCGTCCCACTACAGCCAGGAGGAAGACAGCCTGGGAAATCCAGCCTGCAGCCACCCCCATCTCAGCAGGCTCAGCACATCACTGGATGGTGGACCAGAAAGCTGATGAACTAGGCAGCAAGCTTGACTGTCTTTATTATCCTAGATATAACATGGCCACAGAAAAACTCCCTATTATTGTTGTCTAGGCACCAAGTCATGTCCAACTCTTTGCATCCTTGTGGACTGTAGCTCACCAGGCTCCTCTGTCCATGGCATTTCCCAGGCAAGAATACTGGAGTGGGTTGTCATGCCCTCCTCCAGGGGATCTTCCCGAGCCATGGATCAAACCCACATCTCCCAAGTCTCCCTCATTGCAGGTGGATTCGTTACCACTGAGCCACCAGGGAAGCTCTTGTAAAGCAATTATCTTCCAATTAAAAATAAATTTTTTTAAAGTAAAAGATTAAAAAAAGAAGTCAGCCTTGATTCATTGTTTTCTAGACCCAAAACATTCTTCAGATCTTTCGCTGAATCCAGTTGTCTCTGTCTCCAAAATGTGTCCTGAATTTGACCCCTCCTCTCCTCCCCAACCCACTCCAGTATTCTTGCCTGGAGAATCCCATGGATGGAGGAGCCTGACAGGCTCCATGCGGTCACAAAAAGTCAGACATGACTGAGCGAGTTCACTCCTCCCATCTACACTCCGGTCTAAGCCGTCATTGTTGTTCACCCAGTCAATCCCCTTCATCACTTCCCTGGGCTCTCCGCTGCCTGCCACCCCACCCCCACCCCCACCTCCGCCCCCTCCCCCTCCCCCTCCCCCAGTGTGCAAAGACCTCCTCCCACAGGACTCATAGGAGCCTTTGTATGCAAATAATAACCCTCCCACCCACGACTCCCCTCTTACTCAGACTGAAACCTAGACTTCTCACCTTGGTCTCTACTCTGATGATGACAACTTGATCACCTTCCCCCTCCCTCCTAAAGATGAAACTACAGTGGCCTCTATGTGCTCAGCTCAGCGCAGCTTCAGCGCCTTTTCACATGCAGTTCCTGCTCCTTCTTCCCCAAGGTGTGCACATGGCTGGCTCCTCCTTCTCCGCCGGTTTCAGGTCAAAGGACACCTGCTTAGAGCAGCCTCGCCCTGGCGACTCTAAATTATACCTAGTCACTCTCCCTCCATTTTCTCCTTTCAGGTGTTTCCCTGATAGCACCTATCACTAACGCAAATTATCTTGTCTATTTCTAGTTTCTTTTGTCTGTCCCCTTCCCACCCCACTGAAAGGTAAGCTTCAAGGAACCTTGTCTACATTGCTCACCACATGTATAGACCAGCTTATGCAACACAGACATTCAGTAATTATTAGCTGAACGAAGGAGCAAGCGAATCAATGAGACCACAACAACACTATGAGGTGTATTCTTTTCTTCCTTTAAAAAAAAATTAAAGATGTATGGGGCTTCGCTGGTGGCTTAGTGGTAAAGAATCTGCTTGCCAATGCAGGAGACATGGGTTCGATCCCTGGTCCAAGACGATCCCACATGCCACAGAGCACCTAAGCCCATAAGCCATAACTACTGAGCCTGTGCTCTAGAGCCCGGGAGCCACAACTATGGCAACTAGACAGTGGCTCCTGCTCACCACAACTCGAGAAACAGCAACGAAGACCCGGCATAGCGAAAAATAAATAATAAAGATGTATGATAAATAAAGTGTATTCCTTTATTTATTGGCTGCACCACGTGGCTTGTGGGATCTTAGTCCCTGACCAGGGTTTGAACCCCGGCCCTCCACAGTGAAAGCACAGAGCTCTAACCACTGGAATGCCAGAGAATTCCCATGTTTTCTCACTTTCAAAGAAAGGAGACAGGGATGTCCCTGGTGGTCCAGTCACTGGGACTCTGATTTTACGGCAGGGGTGAGGTTCAGTCCCTGGACCTGAACTTTGCCTCCTGGGCAGAAATTCAATCCCTGAGCGGGGAACTAAAATCCCACCAACCACGTGGTGACCAAAAAAAAATTTTTTTTTTAATTTTTAAAATATTTATTTGGCTGTGTTGAATCCTAGCTGTGGCACATGGGATTTTCACTGCGGTGCATAGACTCTCTAGATGTGGCTCTCAGGCTCAGTAGTTGTGGTGTGGGGATTTAGTTGCTCTGAGGCAGGTGGGATCTTAGTTCCCTGACCAAGGATGGAACCTTCATCCCCTGCATTGCAAGATGGATTCTTAACCACTGGACCACCAGGGAAGTCCCTAATTTTTTTTTTTATTATTTTAAAGATAAAGCAAGAAAACAAAGACACAGGGAAGGTGGAAGGTGGCTTCTAAGATGACCCTCGATGATGCCTGTCTCCCTGTTCACGCCCTTGTGTTCTCCCCTCCCACTGAGCACAGGCTGGACCCGGAGATTTCTTCTGCTCAACAGGATATGACAAAGGCGATGGGATGCTCCTTCTGAGACTGGTTTACGAAAGCCTGTGACTTCTGCCTTGATGAGTTCTCTATTGCCTTTTCAACTTGCTTGTTGTGGGGAAGCAAGAAGCAGGTTGGGAAGGTCCCCATGGCAAAAAAAACAAAACAAAACCTGAGGGTAACCTCTGGTCAGCAGCCAAGCAAGGAACTGGGGTGCTCTGTCCACAATAAACTGACTCCTGCCAACAGCCACCATGAGTTTGGAGGCAGATCCTTTTTCGGTTGAGGCATCAGAAGGGACCACAGCCCAACTGATACCTTATTACAGCAGAGAGACCCCGCAGTACAGGACCCAACTCAGCTGTGTCCAGAGCCCTGGCCCCCATAGAAATTTTCAGATAATAAATGTGTGCTTTTTTAATATTTATTATTTATTTGGCTGTGTCAGGTCAGGATCTTTGTAGCACATTCCCTGCGGCACATGGGGTCTTCAGCAGTGGCATGGGACTGCTTAGTTGCGGTATGTAGGATCCAGTTCCCCGACCAGGGATTGAACCCAGGCCCCCTGCACTGTGAGTGCAGAGTCTTAGCCACTGGACCACCAGGGAAGTCCCTAAATGTGTGTTCTTTTAAGCCACAAACTATAGGGTGATAGATTACATAGCCAGACAAAACTAATACAGAGAGGTCAAATGACTGGCCTAAGGTCACAGAGATGTTAGATGTTAGAGAACCCAAGTATCTCTAACTCCAAAATTATTCTCTTAACCAATTCCCTGACCCATCTCCCCTAATCATGGACAGAACACACCAAAAGCTTGATTCAGGCGTGACTTTGTACTAAATATATCACGTGAAATCTCTCACTGAACCTTCGTGGGATCTCTGAAACAAGCACCATGTTTGCTTATGATACAAATGCAGAAACAGGGGAATTCTCTGGTGGTTCAGAAGTTAAAACTCCATGCTTCCACTGCACAGGGCACGGATTCAGTCCCTGGTCGGGGAACTAAGATCATGCATGCTGCACAGCACAGCCAAAAAAAGATGCAGAAACAAGGACAGATGGGGTCCCACTTTCGCAAAGGAGCATGCGCTCCTCTCTCATTCCCACTCCCAATGGATCTGCCCATGGGACTGAATTCCAGAAATGAAGAAGGATTTGAAATATCTCTGCAAAGGCTATGCCTTAGTTCATTCCAGCTGTTAACAGAACACCATGGACTGGGTGGCTTATCAATAACAAACATTTCTTTCTCATGGTTCTGGAAACTGGAAGTCCAAGATCAAGGTGCCAGAAGTTATGATGAGAGCCTGCTTCCTGGTTCGCTGATGGCAGTCTTCTTGCCATGTCCTGACATGGTGGCAGGGGTAATGGATCTCTCTGGCATCTCCTTTATGAGTTTGTTGGTGGTGGTGATGTTCAGCTGCTAAGTCGTTTCTGATTCTTTGTGACCCCGTGAACTACAGTGCACCAGGTTTCTCTGTCCTTCACTATCTCCCAGAGTTTGGGCAAATTCATGTCCATCAAGTCAGTGATGCTATCTAACCAACTCATCTTCTGTTGCCCCCTTCTCTTCCTGCCCTCAACCTTTCCCTGCATCAGGGTCTTTTCCGGCGAGTCGGCTTTTCACATCTGGTGGCCAAAATATTGGAGCTTTCAGCTTCAGTCTTTCTAATGAATATTCAGGGTTAAGAGGAGACTAATCCAATTCATGGGATTCACCCTCATGATGTAATTATTTTTCCAAAGAAAGACCCACTCCCCACCTCCTAATACCACCACCCTAGGGGTTAAGATTTAGCATTGAGAGTTCCCTGGTTGTCCAGTGGTCAGGACTCCAAGCTTTCACTGCCATGGCCCTGGGTTCAGTGCCCGGTCAGGGAACTAGGATCCATCAAGCCTGGTTCCTCACACCAAAAAAAAAAAAAAAAGAGAGAGAGATTCACAATATAAATTCAAGGAGCCCCATAAATATGCAATCTATAGCAAGGCCCCAAAGGGTGAAGCAGAGAGGGATGGCCCGAGTATTTTGTACCCCTGATCCCCAGCCCTGGCTGGGACCCAGCTCCCCTTGGAGAGAAAGAGGGGACCGAGCTGTGATCAGCCTCATCCATATACATCTTGGCTGGAAGCCTTGGAGGGCTGTGTCTGTATGTATATATCTCTGTGTGTGTTCATACGCTTATGCACTAACTTATCCCCCACCACCCAGAGTGGAAATACCCTTGCACCCACAGTCATGTGGACAGGCACAGAAGGAAAATCCCCAGTCATCCACATTCTCACGCAGCCTGATGGAGTAGACACAAATTCTACAGGCACACGGACACCGTGTTCAACCCCAGATACCCCAAGCCACACCAGGTCACATGTGGACTCGTGGAAATGCACGCCTCCATCCACACAGACATTCTCAACATCTTGCAGGGAGCCGAGGAGTCTTGAAAACTCTGCAGCATTTTGACTCTGTGGAATTTTTTTTAAAATATTTATATTCATTTCATTTGGCTGCACTGCATTTCATTGTGGCATGCAAACTCTTAGTTGCGGTATGTGGGATCTAGTTCCTTGACCAGGGATTGAACCCAAGCCTTCTGCATTTGGGAGGGTGGATTCTTAGCCACTGGACCACCAGGGAAGTCCCTGTCTGTGGGATTTTGCATGTATGTGCATGACCATAAATGTCTCCTGCCTTGGTGCTTTCAAGTGTGTCTACTGATTTTTGTTTTTCAACATGACAACTGTCCCAGGTGTCTGTCTGTTTTTCAGTCTGCAACACTGCTTGGGTGTGTCTCTGACACTGTGTGTCTCTGACACACAACACTGCTGTGTGTCTCTCTGTGTGTGTGACTATGTCCGGCTATGAATCTGACTTGAGGTTGAGCCCTGACCGTGTCTGTCCCTTTGTTACTGCTCTGCATCTGTGCCCTGTGCATTTCGGTCTCTTGTCTGGCTCTGTTTCTCTGATATTCCATTTGTCTCGACAACTGTGGTCTCTGTGTGTGTGTCTGTTGTCTCTGTCTGGAACTGTTCGCTGGGTGCAACCTGTGTGTTATCCCCCTGCGCCTGTCGTCTGGATGGACAAGGACTTCTTTATGTATGTGTTGTCCCTCTGTGCTTGTCACTTTGTGTCTGTGACTATGTGCTGCCTTTACAACTGGGTATCTCTGTGTCTGCCTGCGGTCTGTGACTGTTCTGGCCTGTTTGTGTTGGTCACTTCCTGGCCATTGTGTGTTGCCTGTTGGTGCCTGTGTTCTGTCTGCTGTCCATCCACCTTCCTTGTGCCCCCCACCCCCGTGTCCACTCTCCATCCTGGCTCCCTCTGGCGGTCCCATGAGGAATGGCCAGTGCAGATGGACCAAAGGGAAAAGAGTTAAGAGAAGAGGAAGCACTTTAGGCAAACTGTGAGTCCTGGGCTGCTACAGAGAAGGGAAGGCTTGGATGTAATGGTGGGGTCCACACGTGGCCCATCCTGGCAGGCCTGGCAGGGGATCTGGCCTCTGAGCCTACAGACCTCTTGCCCACCCATCCTGCGGAAGGCTAGAAGGCAAGACGCCTGGGTCTCTCACAGTGGGTGGGGGCAGGAGCCTTCCTCTGGGGACGTCACCCGTTAAACTTCCTCTCTCAGCCACACAGGAAGCTGAGGCGGCTCAGGGCCCAGCCCCAAGAAAGCACAGGCCCCCAGGACCCCTGGGGAAAGGGTCCTGCTGGGCCAGCCCTCCAGGGACCATGGGATCCACAGCCGAGTAAGAGCTGCCCCCTCTCCCATCCTCTGGACCAAGATTCCCAGACCAGGCCTGGGCTGGGGCTGAGGGGAGCAAGGCTGGGGCAAGCCGGGGAGGGACCGTGAGTCACAGGGGCAGGTGGCTGGAATCAGAGTAGGACTCAGCTGGCCTACAGTATGGACTCTGCTCTCAGGCACACTCAGGCCAATCTGGGACTTTCCCCTGTCTCTCTCTCCCTCTCCCTCTGTATGATTAAGTTTGTTGCTCTGAGCGTGTGCCTTTTGCTACATCTCAGTGATGGGGAGTCTGGCTTCCGGGGCCAGCAGTGGGGGAAGGGGGACTCTGTGTGTCCATGTGTGTGTGTGACTAATTGTGTGGGATTTATGTCAGTGTGAGGATGAAGCTCAGCGTGAGGAGGTCCCCATGTTTGGGACAGTGTGTCTGCACTCCCTCCCATCCTCTTTCTCTGTCCCCGAAGCCTCTGCACGGTGGGTGTGGGGAGAGGGCCAGGGGAGGAAGGCAGAGACTGCAGGCTTCCCAGGAGGATCAGGGCACACTGCCCTCTTTCCTTGGATAGGAAACCTGGGATCAGTCCCCAGGGCCCCATGAAGTCTTGGGGCAGGGCCTCGCACATATGCCCAGTGACCCGACCGGCTATGCAAGAAGAGGGGGGTATACTGGCTCGGCCACACACACACACAGTCTTACCTGGAGAGTCAGATCTTTTCAGGCAGACACAGTATAGAATCGCGCACACACACACATACACACACACACACAGTCACGCACATGTGCAGGCACACACACAAGCAAGTCCCTGGACCCACTAAACCCTTTTCTGTCCCACAGAGGGGGTCCCCCTGCCCTGTTTGATTGGTTCTTCGAAGCAGCCTACCCTGCCTCCCTGCAGGAAGGTGAGTCAGGGGCCATTGCTGGGGGAAGGGAGACGGAGGGTGGGCCTGGGACCCTGAACTTAGTGGCTCATTTTCCGTGCAGATCCCCCCATCCTGCGGCAGTTCCCCCCAGACTTCCAGGACCAGGTATGCAGGCTGGCTCCTTTCTTCTCCCGGGGCCAGGGCCTGTTCCCCTGGGGGAGGGGCCCCAATGTCTGGGACCACAGACCACCGCCGGGAGCTCTGCCGTGGGGCCCAAGCTGAGTGGCCAAGCAGTGTGTGCTTCTCTCCATCCCCAGGAGTCTATGCAGATGGTGCCTAAATTCTGCTTCCCTTTTGATGTGGAAAGGTATGGAAGGAAGCAGACACCCGAGGACCCAGGGATCCAGACCTCTCATGGACCCTCAGTACTCAAACACCCAGAGACTCAGATAGCAGAGCTCATATGCCCAGGGGTCTGAGATTCAGGGGCCTAGGGACTCAGACACCCAGGGAATTTGACAAATAGTGACCTATACACAAAGGGACTCATTTACCCAGGGACTCAGGGTTCCAAAGGCCCAGGGATTCAGGGGCCCAGGGATCCAGGGGCCCAGGGATCCAAGGGTCCAGGAACCCAGGGCCTCAGGGACCCAGGGCCTTGGGCTGAGAGATCCAGGGACACGGGGACCCAGGGGCTCAGGGATCCAGGGACTCAGGGAACCACGGACTCAGGGATTCAGAGACCCAGGAGCTCAGGGACCCAGGGCCTTAGGGATCCAAGGACTGAGGGGATCCAGGGACTGAGGGACCCAGGGGCTCAGGGACCCAGAGGCTTGGAGATTCAGGGGCTTTGGGATCCAGGGACTCAGAGAACCAGGAACTTGAGGGATCCAGGGACTCAGAGAACCAGGGACAGAGGAACCCAGGGACTCAGAGAATCAAGGACCCTGTCAACTAGGGACCTATATGCCCAGGGCTCCAGACTGATGGACACAGTATGAGGAGCGTTGCCAGGGGCATGGAGGGGAGGGGGGTTCACAGGGGTGGGATGCCCAGGTCTCTGAGAGCCTTTCCTGCTCCCAGGGAGACCCCCAGCACCGCTGTACAGCATTTCACCTTCGTGCTCACAGATCTGACCGGCACCCGCAGGTTTGGTTTCTGCCGCCTGCGGGCTGGTGCTCTCAGCTGTCTCTGTATCCTCAGGTGTGGGAGCTGGGGGTCTGGGGGTGGGGGTTGGGGACTCTGCCCAGGGGCACTCCATGGAAATTGTGTCCACTCTCCATAGCCACCTGCCTTGGTTTGAGGTGTTCTACAAGCTGCTGAACACAGTGGGGGACCTCCTGGCTCAAGACCAAGTGAGACCAACCCTCCGTCATTTCTGCAGGAGTCCCAGCCCCCTGCCCCACCACCACCCAAGCCCTTAGCCTCCCAAGCCTGACCTGGGCCCCTTGACTCCTCTCAGACCATCCAGCCTGAGTCAAGACCCTCAGAGTCCCCAACCCACGTCCTGGCTCAGATATCCCACCCCCACTCAGGTCTCAGAGGTGGACGAACTTCTTCTAAATCTGCTGCAGCAGCCCCTTCCTGGGACCCAGGCCTCAGTAGGTCTGGAGTTGGTGAGTACCCTCGGAGGCCGCGGACCTCCGGTGGCAGGATAGGCTGCACCCAGGCCCTGAGGAGTACACCGTACATCTCTCCCCCAGGGCAGTGGAGTGAGGATTGCCAGTGCAGAAGGCCTGCAGTCCCCTGTCCCTGGGAAGAACATGTCGGTGAGCAGAGATGGGGAACCCTGGAAGGTTGGGATCCCCGTGAGGACAATCCACTGACTGATCGGTCCTCTCCCTCTCCCCATTCCCCCAATCCCCCGCCAGCTTTCCTGCTTCGTGGCTCCCGACTCCAGCCGCCTGCCATCCATTCCTGAGAACGTGAGTGGAGACCCCGGGAGGGAGCTCTGGGGGAGGGTAGAGGTCCAGAAACCAGGAGGGGGCTGTGAGATCCTGTGGTCCCTCGTGTCCAGCGTCTCTCTCTGTTCTTCAGAGGAACCTAACGGAGCTGGTGGTGGCGGTGACCGACGAGAACATCGTGGGACTGTTCGCCGCCCTCCTAGCAGAGCGAAGGGTCCTGCTCACGTCTAGCAAACTGAGCACAGTGAGGCGGGGGTCGCCGGGCCAGGGAGGGACAGAGGCTTCGCTTGGCCTCTCGGGGCGGGACAACCGGGGCGGATTCCTAGCTCTAACCCCACTAGGCGAGACCCGAGGACAAAGTCCTGGCTCTGCGCCTTTGAAGGTCATGGTTGCGTTGAACCCTGGTTCCACCTTCTTGGGGGAAATCCGAGGGGGATGCTGTATAGTCTGGCTTTGGTGCGCTGAGTCCAGGCTCCACCCACTACGGGCCGGAACAAGACTGGTTCCGCCCCCCAAAGGGTGAGCGCAGGGAGGCCTAAATTCTAGCTCCGCCCCTAGAGAGGAAGGACAGGGGAAATGGAGGCTGCATGCTGGCCCCACCGCTAGGGGCGGGACCAGGGAGGGACTGAATTCTAGCTCCACCTCTTTAGGGGTGGGGTCAGTGAGGCTAACCGTTGCTCCACCCCTAGAGGCGAGACCAGGTCCAGCTCAATCCTAGTTCTAATTCTTTCAGGATGGGGTTGGTGGGCTGGGTCGCTGTCCTACCCCTAAAGAGAGTGATCCGGAGAGCTGAATATTAGCTTCGCCCCCTAGAGAGAAAGAGACTAGCACGTGCCGAGTCCTGGCACCACCAGCCCCCAACACTGTAATTTGCAGAATTATTGGCCTTCACGTGAAAGTATTTCAGTTTTCACTTCTTATCCAGTATTCGCTGAGGAAAGGGGTGGAGGGAGACAGGAGACAGAGGACGTGAGAAATGAAGTCGGGGGAGCCACCGTCCCAGCGAGGAATCCTTGAAGCTGGGAGTCCAGGCTCTGACTCCAAGGTCCCCTCCACCCGTCCCCAGCTGACCTCCTGTGTCCACGCGTCCTGCGCTCTCCTGTATCCCATGCACTGGGAGCACGTGCTGATCCCCACGCTGCCGCCGCATTTACTGGACTACTGCTGGTGAGGGTCGGGGCCTGGGGAGGGAGCAGGGCTTGGGGAAGAAGCCTGGGGTCCTGGGGACCCGGGGACGGCGCCTGCGTGACCGGGCCCCCTCGGTCGTCCACAGCGCGCCTATGCCCTACCTCATCGGAGTGCACGCCAGTCTCGCTGAGGTAAGCGGGAGCGGGCCTGGAAGGCACGGGCGGGCGGAGTGTGTACCCTTCCCCGCCCGAGATCCTCGGGCCCTGAGCGGCCACCCCCTCCGACTCCCCAATGCAGAGAGTGCGGGAGAAAGCCCTGGAGGACGTCGTGATTTTGAACGTCGACTCCAATACCTTGGAGACACCCTTCGACGATGTGCAGGCGCTGCCCCCAGACGTGGTCAGTGTCACCCGCTCCCCAGCCTCCTGCCACATCCGGTAGGCGAGGCTCAGCACCTGCCCGCTCAGCGCTGCCCCCTTGTCCCCCAGGTGTCTCTACTGAGGCTGCGGCTAAGGAAGGTCGCTCTGGCCCCTGGGGAAGGGGTGTCCCGTCTCTTCCTCAAAGCCCAGGCCCTGCTCTTCGGAGGGTACCGCGATGCTCTCGTCTGCAGCCCGGTGAGTAGCAGGAATGAGAAGGGAGCAGCCCCGTGCCTGCAGGATAATAATACCCAGTTTTTATGGAGTGCTTACTTTGAGCTTCCATTTGCGTGCTAAGTCGCTTCAGTCGTGTCCGACTATCTGCCACTCCATGGACTATAGCCCTCCAGGCTTCTCTGTCCATGGGATTCTCCAGGCAAGAGTACTGGAGTGGGTTGCCATTTCCTTCTCTAGCGCTTCTGTTTGCTCATCTGTAAAATGGGACCACAACAGTCCCCACCCAAAAAGGTCATGTGTGTCTGAAATGCTCGGACAGTGCTTGGCACATCGCAATAGATAAACGCGAGGTTTACAGTTGCTGTCATTATCTCAATGCTCATAACAATACAATGAGAGGGATACTATTATGGTCCCAGTTTACATGTGAAAAAAACAAGGCTTGGAGAAAACCCACAGCAGGTGGGTGTTGAAGCCAGGGCTTTGATCTGCTGACTTTCAACCCTGACACCCTCCTCACCCCTACCCACAGTTTCTCACAACTGTTCTATAAAAAGGTTGTCAGAGAGTTCCATCATTTGAGAATCTGATGTTCCAGTCAGCTCTGCCCCTGAACTCAGCCGGACACTGTCCATTTCTCCTCCTCCTCTGTCTCCACTCCATTCTGGCCCCTCTTGTTTGTTTGTTGCCTGAATCAGCGCTCTCATGGAGTCACTGTAAGTCCCCTCTCCGGGTTCTCACCCCCGCGCTCCATAGTCTGACCTCCTCGCAACCGCCAGAGGTCACTTAGGAGCATGAGTCAGGTCCCATCTGCCACCCGCCTCCGGGTAAAAGCCCAGGTCCTCCCTGCTGCCCATGAAGTCCTGATGGAGTTCAAGCACACAGAGGCACTCCATCAATGTTAGCTACACAGATGGACAGTAGAATAAGGAAGGCAGAATAAGGGATCCAGGAGAGCCGCGAGGAGCTTAGAATTCGAGTCCTTCTTCCAGGGCCAGCCTGTCACCTTCAGTGAAGAAGCCTTCTTGGCCCAGAAACCCGGGGCGCCGCTGCAGGCCTTCCACCGGCGGGCTGTGCACCTGCAGCTGTTCAAACAGGTGGGCCAGAGCCTTGGGGGCGGGGCTGAGGCCGGAGGGGCGGGGTTAGGGGCGCTGGTGCGCGCATCCCAGAGGGCGGAGCCGGGGCTGGAGGGATGGACGACTGGGTTCACCCGGCGGGGAGAGAGTTGGCCCTGCCGGATCCCCCACTCCAGGGTCTCCGGGGTGGGAGAGACATGAATTCTTGGGTCTCTAAAAATGGAAGCCCCCTGATCTGAGTTCCTAGGGATAAGCTTTACTTCTGGGTCCCTGAGGAGATTGGGCTGGAACCAAATTATTGAGTCCTAACGCGGGGGCCTCCTGGATCGAGGATGGAGGTTCATGTCAGACTCCCTTTGCGGGGAGGGGAGGCAGGCCGGCCTTTTGGACCCCAGGGATGAGGGGAGGGGGAGGTGGAACCGGACTTTTGGGTTCTGGGAAGAAAGTTGGATGAACTTTAGTGTCCTTCAGGGCGAACTGGCTTCTAGGGTCCCTGGAGGTGGAGTCGACCTCTTCCCAGGGTCACTGAGAGGAGGCAGGCATGTGTGGAGTGGCAATCTTACTTCTCCGACCCTGTGAGCGACAGAGTCTGGTCCCTGAAGACAGATCCTGACTTGGGGTGGGGAGGGGTGGACCTCTGACTTGCTGAGATGGGCTCCAGACTCCTGGGGCCTCATGTTGGGGAAGGGTGGGGCCAAGGATGTCTTGTCTTGATAGGAGTAGATCCCTAGAACTTGCATTCTAATGTTTGGGGCACCCTGATTTCCTGTTTCTCCCACACCCCCAGTTCATCGAAGGCCGACTGGAGAAGCTGAACACGGGTGAAGGCTTCTCAGACCTCTTCGAACAGGAGATCACTTGTAGTGGGGCTTCCTCAGGTAAGCTCTGCACCTGGCCTCAGAGCCTCCACCCCACCAGCACCCCCACCTAAGCCCAACCACCCTGAAGATGCTATGCTCTCTGCTCTCTTCTCTGCAGGGACACTCCGCTCCTACCAGCTTTGGGCAGACAACCTGAAGGTAGTAATACCACTTTTAGTGTTTATCACAGGATTAAATTAAACCCATAGCCATCCTCACTATGCCCATTTATAGAAAGAGGTGAAAAAAATCAAGACTCAGGGAGAGGGACTTTCCCGGCAGTCCAGCAGTTAGGACTCCGCACTTCCAATGCAGAGGGCAGGGGAGTTTGATCCCTGGTCAGAGAACTAAAATCCGACATACCACACACACACACAAAATACACACAACAAACAAAAAACCTCTATGCCTATGGTGATAGTTATGCAACTACTGTAAACCTACCAAAAATCATTGAGTTGCGCAAGTAAGGCAAGTGACTTGTATGGTATGTAAATTATAACTCAGTTTTTTAATTTAATAAAAAAGAAGATTCAGAGAGGAAAAAGGGTTTTTCCAGCAACACACAGCCCAGGTGGGCAGGTGGGGTCTAGGATATGCCTATGCCTCTCTGCCTTGGCTTTCTCTCCACAGAAAGGTGGTGGTGCCCTTCTGCACTCCGTCAAGGCCAAGACCCAACCAGCTGTCAGGAACATGTACCGCTCGGTGAGGCTGGGGTGGACAGACCAGTTACCAGGGTGACCAAGCCAGAGGATGTTTTAACCTTCCGTTTAGAGGACAATTTATCAGAACTGAACCAGCAGTTAAACCAGTTGCAATGTTTCCTACTTTTATTTTCCATTGACTGTGTTCTTTCACGGTTGTCAGATCGTCTTTCCTATTTAAAAATGATCACCAGGACTCTTTGGCAAACATCTTGGGGTATTCCTTCTTAGACACTAACATTTCTGCTTCCACGCTTAGTGTTTTGTTTTTCTCCCAAATCCAAAAGTTTCCTGGGACCGGCTCCCGCAGCTTGGAACCGTCTGTTGAATTTTTATTCTTTGCTCGGCTTTTGAACACGGACTTTTTACGGCGTTCCGGCTTTGCTGCTGCCTGTTTCATTTGGGGGTTATCTCCTCAGGGAATATTCCTTTTGTATTAGTCAAAGAGGCATGTTTGTATTGACGCCTTAGCTGGTACAGGGGGATTCTGAATGTATTTTGAGTCACCCATGAGCAGATGGGGAGATGAATCTGGCCTCAGGGGTGGAGGGCCTGGTTCTCAAATGCCGGTGTCAAATCACTCTTTCGGTTCCTCCATAGGCAAAGAGCGGCTTGAAGGGTATGCAGAGTCTTCTCATGTACAAGGTAAAGTCAGTGGCCAATGCCAGGGGACAGTGGGGGGAAGCAGTTCCTGGCTTACCCACCCTCTTCCTAGGAAGGGGACTCTGGCCTGCAGAGGGGGGGCTCCTTGAGGGCCCCTTCCCTCACCAGCCGCTCAGATCGCCTGCAGCAGCGCCTGCCTATCACCCAGCACTTTGGACAGGTAAGCCCCGTCCCACCTAGTGCCAATGCACACACCTGGAATTATCACCACATCCTTCTCTCCTTCCCTGCCTCCAACCAGACATCTCAACTACCCCAAAATGGGGTGCCCACACCATCCCCCATTCACAGAGCCCCCCAATTCTGTAGCTCCTGAGGCCCTGCCCCCAGCCCCCAAATGTGTCCTTTGCAGAATCGGCCCCTTCGCCCTAGGAGTCGCCCCAGCAGGAGACTTAGGCTGGAAGAGAAACCTTCTGAGTCCCTGGAAGAGAGGTAAGACTCCAAGGCAGGGGGTTGGCGGGGGGGTGGGTAGTGTTGGAAGTGGGGGCCAAGACTTATGGGAAAGTGGGTCCCCAGACTCCAGACACTTCAGGGCAGCTGGTCTGGGGCAGGAACCTGAGGCTGTCCATCCTCACCCAGGACACCCTCCCTGAGCCCAGAGGATGCTCAGGACCCGTGGGCAGAGGAAGCGCTGGATGGCAGCTTCCTGGGGTCTGGAGAAGAACTGGATTTGCTAAGTGAGATATTGGATAGCCTGAGCACGAGAGCCACGCGGACTGGTAGCCTGCGGCCCAGCCAGAGTTTAGACTGCTGCCACAGAGAGGACTTGGACAGCTGCCTCAGCCTGGTGAGAGCCCCACTCCCCGGCCCCCCAGTCCTTCCCCATTTGTCCATCCAACCTGCCAGCACCTGCTTCATCCAAAGGCCAGCAACCTGCCCATCTCCCACCCCTACCCAGCCTGACATACCGGGAAGATCGAGTTGGCAAGCGGATGATGACAAACCGCCAGAGCCCCAGCACCTGTCCTTGCTGCCTCTGCACACCCCTCAGCCTTTGGGTGCCACAAGCTCCAGGAAGCACCCCACTTGCCAACTGCCCTCAGAGACTGGCCCAGAAATTGAGTCTCCATCCCAGTCTTTGACAGCTTCTGCAGACCCCAGCAGCAAAGGGGACCCTGGATCCTCTCCCACAGAGCCCCAGCCTCCCCACTTCTCCCCTCCCCATGAAGCAACTGAAGATCCCACAGCCCAGGAGGACCCCTGCTCCCAGCTCTTGGCAGCACCCAGCCAGCCCAGCCCTCCAGAAAGCCCCCGACCTGAGCCCAACTTGGGTGTTACCTGGACATCCCAAGCCCTTGATTCTGTCTCGGATCCGGGTTCCTCAGAGAACCCCGGAGCCTCACCTTCAGAGGGCCTGCTCGCAGTTCACCTCCAGCCCCTCGAGGAGCCAGAAGCCCCCAGGTCCCCAGCTGCACCTGCAAGCAACTGGCAGGAGCCCCAGGCCAGGAGCGGGCCCAGAGTCGCTGAGCTTAAAAAGTGTTTTGAAGGTTAAGGACCAAGGATCTGGGAGAGACTCTGGCCCCTTGTTAATAAAGCCTCAAGAGCCCAAAGCTGGATTTTCCTGACGAGTTTATCTGGGAGCCCTCTTTTGCTCAGAAACCCACACCACTCACCACCTCCCCTCCAGAGGCAACCTCAGGCTGGCTCTTAGGTGAAGCTAAAAGCCCCTCCCTTCCAGGAAGCCCTCCCAGCCCCTAGGGCCCTCCAACAGCCTATGTGCCCTGTAGGAGTCTCCTTCATCTAGGCTAATTCCTACTCCTACCAGCCCACAGGAAGGTCTTATAATATCTCACCACCACTATATAGATATATGTGTAAAATGAGCAGCCTCAGTGTCCCCTGCCATCAAAGGCACAGTCTTAGAAGCACCTTCTTCCCGTCTATTGTTAAGCACTGGGTGGGTTTGATTGCCCAGAGAGGGCTCTGCCTTCCCCCAAGGTCACACAACCAGGAAGGGTGATGGGTAGAGGAAGGGGACCTAGATGGGCAGGCAGCCCCGCACCGTCTCCTTGGAGTCCTGGGGAGCCCGGGCCTCAGCTGCGTGGGAGAACTGAAAGGAAAGGAGAGGGGGGGAGTGTCGGGCCTGTGCGGCAGCGGGACAGATAACCGATGGTGCAGCAAGCGAGGAGGTGGGTCCCCAGCCCTGGCACCCCAACTGCAGGCAGAGTCAAGCAGAGGCGGCATGCTTCGCAGAGCCCGCCCGGCAGGTGCCCCGCGGCCCCCCAAGTCCTCCGGAACCATCAGAGGCCGGTGTCTCGGTGGCTGTGAGAGAGCGAGTGCCGGGCAGTCCTGAGCAGTGTTGGTGGCTGCGGCCAGCCCCAGCCTTCAGATGAGCCGCTCCTCAGGCGGCAGCTTGAGATTGGGGGGCGGTGGAGCTCGGGCACCCACCTGCTCCTCACTGCTGGGCCGGTAGGTGCCCTCCGTTTGCCTCTTCTCCCGTAGCTTCCGCACCAGCAGGGCCAGACCCACAGCCAGGAGCACGGCAGCCAGGAGAGAGAAAACCACGATGATGGCGGTGGTGGCCTCCTGTGACTGTGGGGGAGGGGGGATGGGTGTGAGTTACCCCTGAATCTGGACATCCTGTCCACCCCCTGACCCGGAGAAGCCTCTAGGGATGGTAATCCCCTCCCCCAACATCTGCCACCTTGGGTGACTGGGTTCCTTCCCCCAGGGTTCCTGATCCCCATCTATCATACCTGGGCTCCTGGGCTCTTCCACCTGCTGTGTCTGGGGTCCTCCTTCCAAGTGCCTGCCACACCTAAGCTTCTAGCTCCCCCTTCCCCCTGCCTGAGAGGCACAGGGGGCTCCTGACCTTGCCAGGCAGGGTATTCTTGCTCACTCCCTTCCAGGCATTCTTGGTCTCCCCATTTGCCAAGTTGGCCTTCTGATCTCTCCCATAGGGTTCTCCAATGCCTCCCCCTACCAAACCCAACCAGTCATCCCTGAAAGTCTAGGCCCTCCCATCTGCTACCTGAGGGACTCCTCAATAAAATCCCTTCCGCCCTCCTCCCCTATACACCACCCTCCCCACTCAACTCACCAGGCCTCCATTGGAACCAGGGCTGGGGCCAGAGGGCGTAGTGGTGGTGTTCACACTTGTGGACCAGGTCGTAGAAACTGCTGGGGAATCTGTAGAGAAGACAATGCTAAGTTGCTCAGTCATGTTCAACTCTTTGCAACCCCATGGACTGTATAGCCTGCCAGGCTCCTCTGTCCACCGGATTTTTCAGGCAAGAATACTAGAGTGGGTTGCCATTTCCTCCTCCATGGGACCTTCCCGAACCCAGGGATCGAACCTACAGCTCCTTCATGGCAGGTGGATTCTTTACCTGCTGAGCCATCTGGGAAGCTCCAGAGAAGATAAATGAACCCCCATCTATTCCTTTCCATCTGGAAACATCTTCATCATCCTTGGGCATTTCCCCTCACTAGAACTCTGCCCTTCTGAGTCTTTCATTCTGTGGGTACCCTCCATGAAGGGGATGGCCTCACTGATTTTGCTTCTCTGGGGACCCCCACCCCTGGTAGCCCAGCAGCGAGTAATCAACCAACAGCAGTTTGCAGTTTGCACTGAGTTGGGGGCTATTATAATGGATAGTGTCTGGAAACCCAGCCCTTCCCCACCTCGACAACCCACCTCCCCGGCCCTCCCTCAGCCCTTAAGGAGCTGGGCGGATCCCGTATTTCCCCGGAGTGTCTGACTCACACACCTCCCCCCAGGCACCCGAAACTAGAATAGAGGGCAAAAAGGCAGGGTCCAGACCTCAGGCCAGTCTGCTCAACCTGGGCCTGAAGCCCCAGGCAGGCTTCCTCCTGATTCGCATTTCCCAGAGTCCTCAACCTTACTGAGACTCCGGCCCGCAGGCCTCCTCTCCCAGCAGCTCACAATTCCACCCAACTCAGGAATTCTCCTAGACCAACTCCAACCTTCCAATTCGGAAGGACACAGAAATTCTAACCCTCCAGCTCTGACTCTATCGACTCCGGCTCCCAAGGCATCACATGCCCGCACCTGGGTTCTTGACCTCTCCGTGTTCCAGGGACATAGCTCTTCAGAGCCCAGACCCCCAGCGTCCCGGACCGGTACCTACCTTGCCCCCCGACCCGGCCCCAGCGGGCCAGCAGCAGTGGCAGGCCGAGCGCCAGAAGCGGCTCCAGGCTCGGGCTCGCCATGGGCCGGGTGACAGGCTGGTGGCACAGGGAAGGGGCTTGTCGCGGGGGCCGCTCCTACCGCATCTCCGGCTGGGGGTACCTTCGACCCCGCACCTGGGAGCTGAAGGAGAAAGGCCAGGGCGTGGGGGAGGGGGCCGGATCCAGGCACAGGCCCCTGGGAGGGGCGACCCGTGCTGGCCACCCGCAAGTCCCGCCCCGCCCCGCCGCCAGAGGTCAGAGATTAAAGCTTAACTCGGGGCGGCGCGTTCCTGGGCTAGGGAAAGGGGAAGAGGAGGGAAGAGGGGAGGGGGCGGCAGGCCCAGCCGCACGACCTGCCTCCTTACCTGGTCCGGGCACCTTCGACCTCGCTCTGGGTCTGGATGCCGGTCCTTCGCTCGAACCCTCGGTACGTCGGTCAGTGGCTGGGTCGCACAGTTCCAGCTCCGCCCGCTCACGTGACCCGGAAAGTTTAGTCACTCACCTGGGAGGGGAGCGCACTTCCGGCTTCTGCACCTGAGCCTAGATGAGAGGGCGGGGCCTAGAGGGGGCGGGGCCGCGCCGCGGACGCACCTGTAACGGGAACCCAATCCTACAATCCGAAGGCATAAAAAGAAGTGTAAGCGCGCAGGTGTAAAAGGGGCCTCTCACCTGCACTGCAGGTACACCTGTAGAATTGTCCAGGTGTGGAAACACAGGGCATGGAAACATCGGTGTGTGAAGCACTCCTGTCTTGGGCAGACCGGGATGGGGAGCCTCTAAGGAAAAAACACCTATGTGGCACACACCTGCATGAGAGCTTAGGTGTAAAGAAGACATCTGCACGGATCTGTAAGAACGCCGAGGGACACATCTGCCTTGAAACACATCTATTTGGAGTATAGCTGAATGGAAGCCTGCCTGTGGGGAAAACAGCTGTAGAGAACACACCTGCATGTTAAATACCTGGCTGAGGCACTGTGGCGCGGGGCACATCTGTTTTGGGAATGCATCTGCATGGCTCACCTATGAAATGAACAAGATTTGCAGGAGGAATTGCCCTGTGGAAAGACATTAGAAACACCTGTACAAGACACACCTGCATTGAAGTGCGCCTGTAGGGGACCCCGTTATATGAAAAAGCCTCATATGGATGGATATTTAAATGGAATACACCTGTGGTGGTGGAGGCTGTGTAACGCATTCCTGGGTGGAGGAATACCTGTTGAGACACATACCTATGAGGTGGAGGAAACAACCTTGCAGGAGGGACAGCTGCGTAGAACTGAGCTCATGTGAGAGGGAGATCTGAGCACGCCTGCGTGGGGCACTCTAACAGAAGCACATCTGAGGGGGGCTCGTGTGTACTGAGGTCCATCTGTCAAGGATGCACCTGTGAGAAACCGTTTGTTTGGGACATCTCTGTGGGAAAATATCTGTATCCCCCTATGTTGCAGGGCACCTGCAAGGGCCATCTGTGAATGAAAACGTCTGTGAAGAGACCCTCTATAAGAGGCTTTGTCTGGAACACACCTGTTAGAGCACACCTATCTGGGCATATTGCCAGGGAGCCATATTGCCCTCTCGGCTGTATCTTTGGATCAAGGACGATGGTGATAAGACGACCTCATCCTGCGGACTCTACAGTGAAGAGTTATGGTTAAGGGAAAATTAATCCCTTCCAGGTCATAGATCAACGATGGGTAAGAATCCCAGGTCTAGTTAAATCTCTGCTTTACCCCTTCCTGGGCATATGGACTGGGGTGAGCGGCTTAACCTCCTATTTCCTCATCCGTGAAGTGCGAAAGCCAGTCCCACCTACGTTTTAGGGTTTTAGAGAAGACGACGCGAGAAGTGAGTAAAAGACCAGGCTTATACAACGCAATGAATCAACGTTAGCTATTATTATTATTCGCTGTCAAAAGGCCTGGGCGCCCCTCCCCCTAATGGTGAATCGAGAAACTGCGCCCGAAACTAGTGGGAGGGACCTTCGGCAGGTGCACAGAGAGCGACAGACTGGGGCCCCGCCTCCAATTACGCGTCCTTATCCCCAACCGCGCCTGGGACTCCTCCCCAGGCAGGTCCAGAGAGAGCAATTTTCTCGGTGTCCGGATCAGGTCCGGGCCACTTTAAGACTTCCTGGAGAGCCAGGAGCCGCGGGGCCGAAGGCTGCCCTGGGTCAGTGGGGAGGCCCCGCCTAGGTGGGTGGGAGAGGCGGGACGGGCGGGCGCAGCTTTTGCGGCTCTGGCCAATAGGAAACCGACTTTGAAGCCGCCCGGCGCGTTGATCTTCCGTTTCCCAGGCTGAGTGGAACCGAGAAAGGAGGCGCACGGGCGGGATGACAGCACGGCTAGATATTGTGCTTCAGTGGCCGCGTAGGGAATGTGATTGGAGCGGGCGGGCTGTTGCAGGCCTAGATGGCGCGGAGTTGGTCCTTGAGAACGTCTAGGAAAAAAGAGAACTTTAGTTCCTGATGAAAATTAGTAGAGGCAGGAGGTCAAGTGGAAAGGGATTACGTAACCCAGTCCTCGAGATCTCCTTACCTCGCCTCCTTGGGCAGAGGGTAAAGTGAGGCACGTAGAAAAGGAGCTACGAAACCAGACGTGAGATATTGCTCTCTCCAGCCACTCCATTTCCAGAATGAATGTGGTGTTCCCTGCTGTTGCTGCTGCTGCTGCTAAGTCGCTTCAGTCGTGTCCGACTCTGTGCGACCCCATAGACGGCAGCCCACCAGGCTTCCCCGTCCCTGGGATTCTCCAGGCAAGAACACTGGAGTGGTTTGCCATTTCCTTCTCCAATTCATGAAAGTAAAAAGTGAAAGTCGTGTCCGACTCTTAGCGACCCCATGGACTGCAGCCTACCAGGCTCCTCCGTCCATGGATTTTCCAGGCAAGAGTACTGGAGTGGGGTGCCATTGCCTTCTCCGGTGGTGCTCCCTCGGTTGTGCTAATACCCGGGCATCCCTGACCCTCCCCCCTCCAGCTCCGCCCTCAGCCCCCTCCCCCCAAAGCGGGTCGGGGGAGGAGAAGCAAGTTCTGGGGCGGGCGGCGACGGCTAGCAGTCACCGCCTCCTACAAGTGCCGGAGCACGGCAGGCAGCGCGGAGGCTGCAGTGGCAGTGGCCGCGGAGCTGGCCCTGCGGGGCCCCGGGGGGGGAGGGGGAGCCGTCAAGCCCCCGTTGAGGCCGCCGCTGCCGGGCCTCCCCTCCCCCCCGGGCTGGCGCCATGCGGGGGGGCCCGGGCGAGGCCGAGCGGCGTCAGCGCTGGGGTCGCCTCTTCGAAGAGCTGGACAGTAACAAGGATGGTCGCGTGGACATCCGCGAGTTGCGCCAGGGACTGGCCCGGCTGGGCGGGGGCGATCCGGACCGCGGCGCCCAACAGGTACCCCCGCTGGGATACTCCTCCTGGTGCGCTGCGCTGGGCCCAGCTGGCGCCGGGTAATCTGAGCCCCTGAATGGAGCGCCGGGAGTCGCCCGTGACAGCCTGTGCTGGACTCCAGGACCCGTGCCTACCTTGAGCGTCCCTGTCTCTTTGCCCGTGCCCGCTCGTGTCCGGGCCTGACGGGATCTCTCAAGACAGGACAACCGAGGCCCCAGGCCTGCAGTTCAGGCTGCCAAACCCGTCCCCCTCCTCCTTCTGGGTGGAGGATGTCTGCCCGGGAATGGGGCCACGTGCGCTTTTCTGCCCACTGCCCAGGACACACCCTCCTCTGAACTCTTTGCACAACCCAGAGACATGGCCTGCACCCACCTACAGGAAACATGCCCTCCCTTCCCTCCTACCCGGCTCTGGGCACCCACTACTCTCCCAGGCAGCTGCCCCAGACTGTATGTTTACATTCCCTTCCCTGTCCTTTCTAGGACTTGGCTCAATGCCCCAAGTTGTCCCAGCCAAGGACCCAATCCTATCTGAGGCTGCCCTCAGCTGGGGATGCTCCTATCCAAGCAGGAACTTGACCCCAATCCCTCTACACCTGAAGACCCAGATGCCACTGGACTGTGTCCATAGCACCCTGAAACCTCCAATCACCCTCCCACTTTACAGATGGGTAAACAGAGGCCCAGCGGATGCTCAGTGTGGTTGTGACCTTGCTACCACGTTGCCCAGCGCCGTCTCCAGTGAGAGCTCTTGAAACTGCCATGCGGACAAGTTCTTATAAGAGACAGCTGGAAGGACAGGCTTGCAGAAACAAAGAGCCCAGGTCCACCTGTCTACTTCCCAGCTCTGTAACCTTGGACAAGTTACTTGACCTTGACGAGCCTCATTTTGCTCGCCAAGAAAGTTGGACAACTGCTGTCCACTGTACAGACCTACCATGGCCTTGGGCATCTTGTTGAGGGGAGAGCTGATGGCAGAGTGATGGGCCCAGGCTCCTGGGACATAAGCTTGTCATGCCCCACATTGTGGGAGTAGCTTAGAGGAGCTCTCTCTGACCTTTCTCCCCTGCCAGGGCATCTCCCCTGAGGGTGACACTGACCCAGATGGTGGCCTTGACCTGGAGGAGTTTATCCTCTACCTGCAGGAGCGGGAGCAGCGCCTTCTACTTCTGTTCCACAGTCTGGACCGGAATCAGGATGGTAAGGCCCAGGGATGGGGCTGTGGGGGCCCTGGAGACCCCAATGGGGTTAGAACTGGCAGTGCCAGGAGGAAGGGGGGAGGGCCGCTTCTCCCTGATGACTCACAGGCTATTTCGGGAGCTTTCCTCACCCTCAGCTAGGTGCTTCTGGGCCCAGCAGGCCTATCCCACCTCCTTTTCCTAATGGGGTGGGACCCTATTATTTATTAGTGTTATTTGTGATGCAAAGATTCCCCTCCCCACATTGCTCCTGGATTCCCTGTGAGACAGAGCCACCCCCATCGCATTTTCTGGATGTCCAGTGTGGCCTCAACTCCCTGTGGCATGGGGACCCCAATAATTACTCCTGGACTTAATCCTTCATTCAGCAAATGCAAGTCCCTCCCAATATGAACCAATTCCACCTCTCTGATCCCAGTGGGTCAAGGGCCCCTCCCTGCAACCTTGCCACACACCTCACCTTGGGTTTCTGCATGCCCTAGTCTTGTTAGACATCCCCAGTCCAAGCTATTATGGTCCTCTGACTCAGGGTCCCCCCCTCGGCCCCCCTCCCCAGGTCAGATTGACGTCTCTGAGATCCAGCAGAGTTTCCGAGCCCTAGGTATTTCCATCTCGCTGGAACAGGCAGAGAAAATCCTGCACAGGTGAGTGGTTGGGTCCACAATCCCAGGTAACTCAGATCCCAGAGACCCCCTCAGCCACCTCAAGCCTCTGAACCCTGGACCCAATACCAGGGAGGGAGTGGATCTGAGATCTTGGGCTAGTTGCTTTCCTGCTCGGAGCCTCAGTGTGCCCCTCTGTAAAACGGGGGGCCTCGCAGTGCCAAGGAGCTCAGTCTCCTCCCCAAACCAACCAGAATCTCTCACCTCCCTCAACTCACCTCCCAGCCCCAGGCACTGATTCTGTCCCACCTGTTGCCCCTCCCCCCACCAGCATGGACCGTGATGGCACCATGACCATTGACTGGCAGGAGTGGCGTGACCACTTCCTGTTGCATTCGCTGGAGAACGTGGAAGATGTGCTGTATTTCTGGAAGCATTCCACGGTGAGGTGGGGGTGACGATCCCAGCCTGGTGGTTGGGACCTCTCTTTCCCAGGGCATAGGGGCTGGGGCTGGATCAGCACTCTAGTGGGAGGAACCACTGGGAGCAGCCTGAGGGTGAGGTTCTGCTCTCTGCTTCCTTCATCTGGGACTCTGGGGACTGATGGGAGCCCTTCAGACTTACTGCTGGGCTTTGGGGAGGTAGGCAAGAGAGGGCTCACCAGATGGGGCATCTGGTCTCCCACCCTCTACCCACGCAGCTCTCCTTCTGCTGGTTTCTAGTTCTGCCCAATAAAGAATTCTGCTGCTGAAAAGACAAGTTAGGAAGCCACTGTTTTTGGAGGGTCTGATGAGATCCATTAGAAATTGAGGGAAGAAGTGCTCTGGATTGTCATTTCTGGGGTCGGAATCCCTGAGTGATGCTTCTGATAGGATCTGATGGCATCTGGAGGGGATCCATCCTTGGGATCTGCTAAGAATCTCTTGAGAGATCCAGAGATTCCCACCCTGGGAGACCTATGAGGGGTTTGGTTAAGAAGTCCACAAGTGGAGATGCTAGAGGACAGATGATCTTTGTGGGGGACACCCCTGGGGATCAGGGGGAGACCCCAGGAGAGAGCCACTGGGCTCCTGATATGGGAAGCCCCTGGTAGGATCTTGTGTGGCCCTGCAGGAATCTTCTGGAATCCTTATGTAAGAGACCCTTGGGTAGAATCCTGCAGAGGGATTTCATTGGCTCTGGAGGGATCTTTATGGAGCAGAGGCTTGAATAGGAGGCTTTGATGGGATTTGGTGGAGGTCCCCAGGAAGGACGTTACCTTTCATGGAGACTGTGGGGCTAGGTCGGGTAGGGATCCGAGAGAGATCTCTTGGATTGGTGGCCTCTCTGGGTATCCTGGAATTCATGGGGGAGACACCCCAGTTTAGAGCAGAGTCACCTCTCCCCAGCCCCAGTGGGTCATGACACCCCCAGCCTCTGCATCCCCAGGTCCTGGATATTGGTGAGTGCCTGACTGTCCCGGATGAGTTCTCGGAGCAGGAGAAGCTGACTGGCATGTGGTGGAAGCAGCTGGTGGCGGGCGCGGTGGCGGGGGCTGTGTCCCGAACAGGCACAGCCCCTCTGGACCGCCTCAAGGTCTTCATGCAGGTGAGAGGCCCTGGAGAGACCCACCCCCTCCTTTCCCAGGCCTGGACCCCTGGAAGGGACCCCAAAGCCACCTTGTCTCCCCCCACCCAGGTCCATGCCTCTAAGACCAACCGGCTGAACATCCTGGGGGGCCTCCGGAGCATGATCCAAGAGGGGGGCGTGCACTCCCTGTGGCGTGGCAACGGGATTAATGTGCTCAAGATTGCACCTGAGTCGGCAATCAAGTTCATGGCCTATGAGCAGGTGGGGGCAGGTGTGGGGAGGCATGGATTGTAGACATGGGGTCTGCAGGATTGGCCTGGGAGTGGGGGAATGTCTGCGGGCCCCTGGGAGTGGGCATCGGTTCCCCTACGGGATGCCCCCAGCAGGACAGCAGAGGGGAACTTCAAGCCCACGGAAGGCTAAGCCCTGAGGTCCCGCCACCTCTGTGTCTCCTTCTCAGATCAAGCGGGCCATCCGGGGGCAACAGGAGACACTGCATGTGCAGGAGCGCTTTGTGGCTGGCTCCCTGGCTGGTGCCACAGCCCAAACCATCATCTACCCCATGGAGGTGAGGAGGAGCCCTGGCAGAGACCTCGTTGCACTGTGGGAGGTCTGCAATCACCATTTCACTCCAAGGTGTGAAGTGGGATGATCCACTTCACACTGATCCACTAAGCATTGGGTGATCACTTTGTCTCTTCCTGATTCAGACTCAGTACAGCAATGCTGTTTCTTGTGTAGCTGGTCTGCATATCACAGTTTGATATGTGATTTCTGGAGACAGTAGTGGTTTGTTGGTTTGTTGTTGTTCAGTCGCTCAGCTCAGTCATATCTGACACTGCAACCCCATGGACTGAAGCACACCAGGCTGCCCTGTCCTTCACTATCTCCAGTTTGCTCAAACTCATGTACATTGAGTCAATGATGCCATCCAACCATGTCATCCTCTGGATGAGAAGGGCCCCCTTCTCCTCCTGCGCTCAGTCATTCCAGCATCAGGGTCTTTTCCAGTGAGTTGATTCTTCACATCAGGTGGCCAAAGTACTGGAGCTTCAGCATCAGTCCTTCCAATGAATAATCAGGGTTGATTTCCTTCAGGATTGGCTGGTTTGATCAATGTTGGTTTAACCGTTTAGATAACAGTTGTAGGGGGCAGCCATTGATGGCTATGCCTCCTCTAAGGATCCTGGTTTCCAGGATGCTTGTCCCCAAGGGAATCATTTCCAAGTGAAACCGTTTTTGGAGAAATCATTTCAAGTTTCAGGTTGTACCAGGCATCAGTTAGGATTGTGAGTGATAGAAAACCTAAATCACATAAATGAAGTCCAGAGGTGAGCAGTTCAGGGATGGTATAGTGGCTTCAGAGTGTTGGAGAACAAGACTCTATCTTGTTCTACCACCGCAGCATGTAGCATCCTCCTTATGGACCAAAATGGCTGCTTGTGCTCCAGTTACAGCAACCACATTCCAGCCAAGAAGGAAAAACAAAGGAAGGAACACCTCCGTGACCTTAAGGATGCTTTCTGACAGCCTGGCATCCTTCTTCACCTTCATCAGCTAGGACTCAGTCACATGGCCACACACCTAGGGAAGCTGAGAAATGTAGTCTATATTTCTAGAAGCTGTGTACTTGCTGAAAATAACAGATTCTATTGCTAAGAGAGAAGATAACAAGATATTGGGAGACAGTTAGCAGTGGGTGCCACATGCAACCCTGATAGATGTAACAGTTTGTGGGTATAGAGTTTGGAGGCAGAAGATAGATTCTAGAGGAAGTGATTCTTTTAATTCAGTTATTCTCAGGGTGTCTCCACCCAGCTGTCTTCATTCCTGGATGTTGTGATTCCAAAGGCAGCTTTTCCAGGGATAACCGGGTTCTCCCTAGGTGCTGAAGACACGGCTGACCCTTCGCCGGACGGGCCAGTACAAGGGACTGCTGGACTGCGCGTGGCAGATCCTGGAGAGAGAAGGGCCCCGTGCCTTCTACCGTGGCTACCTGCCCAACGTTCTGGGCATCATCCCCTACGCGGGCATCGATCTGGCCGTCTACGAGGTCTGTGGCACTCCCTTCTCTGGGGTCTGCTCTCCCTGGGGGTCTGAATCAGTTGACCTCCATAGCTACAGGTGGAGAAGCAAAGCACCATGGGCCATGGGATCCTGGGGAACCTTTCCAGGCATTGCACCCCCATCGCCTGCCACTCTTCCACTTCCTACGATAAGAACCTTCCATCTGTAGTTTGGTCTTCCCAGGTCTCAGGACATGTGAAAGTTGGGGACCACTCCAGCTCAGAGAATCAAGGGAGCAGGCAAAGATGAACTAACACGCCTCTACCTCCAAGCCAATGTTTTCTTTAAGGCCTGCCCCTTTCGGTGTCCATCGCCACTATAAAATCCACACCCATGGTCAGCATCTTGGGACCTTTATCAGGAGAGGAAGGAGCCAGGAGTTTTTGCTGTTTCTCTTCCAGAGGCCTCATCCATTGCTTCTCCCTTCTCCTGGCAGGATCACCAGGTTCTCCCAATTACCACAGAAGTCCCCAGGCATCCCTGCCCCAGTGTTTGTATCCAGCCCAGTTCCCTAGGTGGGCAGCCTGTCCAGTTGCCAACTCAAAAGGGCCCTGGGCTTGGTTGAATGCTTTGCTGTTGCCATCTTGAATTTTTTTTTCTTTTTATTTACTTATTTGTTTTTGGCTGCACTGGGTCTCCATCACTGCACTCAGGCCTTCTCTAGTTGAGGCATGCGAGGGCTACTCTCTAGTTGCGGTGCACAGGTTTCTCACTGCCGTGGCTTCTCTTGTTGCAGAGCACAGGCTCCAGGGGGCGTGGGCTTCGGGGGTTATGGCACTTGAGCTCTAGATCTCAGGCTCAGTAGTTGTGGCTCACGGGCTTAGTTGCCCTGTGACAGGTGGGATCTTCCCGGACCAGGATCAAACTCATGTCCTTTGCACTGGCAGGTGGGCTCTTAACCTCTGGACCCCCAGGAAAGTCCCATCTTAAAATTTTCAGTAATCTTTGAACAGGGGTCCTCCCTTATTTTTATTTCACACTGGGTCCCACAAATGACATAACTGGTCTGATCTGAGATCCCCCATACATGCCAACCCTACCTGCTGGACCAGCACCCAGCATCTACATAAATAGCCAAATGAGATAAAGCTTCACTCATTCGCTCATTCATGTGTTGGTTTAGCCACTGTCTCCTAAGCATCCATAAGTGCCTGGCACTGTGCTGGCTGCTGCATCCGAGGTGGTTGTTCAGTTGCCAAATCGCGTCCAACTCTCTGTGACCCCTGCAGCACACCAGGCTTCCCTGTCCTTCACTATCTCCCTGAGCTTGCTCAAACTCACGTCCATTGAGTCAGTGATGCCATCCAACCATCTCATCCTCTGTCGCCCCCTTCTCCTCTTGCCCTCCATCTTTCCCAGCATCAGGGTCTTTTCCAGTGAATCAGCTCTTTGCATCAGGTGACCAAAGTATTGGAGCTTCAGCACCAGTCCTTCCGATGCATGCATTCAAAGAGTACAACATAATTCTTGTCCTCCTGGGACGCCCCTCCAGTGAACAAAGAAGGCAGTAAACCAGCAAATAAATAGTTTCAGATCCTGAAAAGTTCTCAGAAGACAACAAAGAGAATGTGTAATCAAAAGTAGCTGTGGGCAGGAGGGGGGCATTGCTGGGAATGCCTCTGAGAGGTGGTGATGGAGTGATGGGCTGAATATATATCAAAAGAGTGTGAACAAAGCAGAGGGCACAGCAATGCCAAGGGCCAGACACAGGAATGAATTTGGTCTCTTGGAGGAGTGAAAGTCTCTCTTTTTTCTATTACAGCTTATTACAATATATAGAATGTAGTTCCCTGTGCTATACAGTAGAAACTTGTTGTTTATTTTATATACTGTAGTTTGTGTCTATGGGACTTCCCTGTAGCTCAGATGGTAAAGAATCTGCCTGCATTGCAGGAGACCTACGTTTGATGCCTGGATCAGGAAGATCCCTTGGAGAAGGAAATGGCAACCCGCTCCAGTATTCTTGCCTGGAGAATTCCACAGACAGAGGAGCCTGGTGGGCTACAGTCCATGGGGTTGCAAAAAGTCAGACACAACTGAGCTACTGACACACACAAACAGTTTGTATCTGCTAATTCCAAGCTCCAAAATTATCCCTCCCGCCTCACTTTTCCCTTTTGGTAACCATGAGTGTTTTTTCTGTGTCTGGAGCCTTGTTTCTGTTTCACAGATAAGTTCATTTGTATAGTATTTTAGATTCCACATACAAGTGATATCATATGGTATTTGTCTTTCCCTGACTTACTTCACTTAGTATGATCATCTCTAGGTCCATCCATGATGCTGGAAATGGCATTATGGCATCCTTTTTTATGGCTGACTAGTAGTCCATTGCATGTAAGTACCACATCTTATATGGTACTTATTTAAGTAAGCACTTATATGGTCAATGGACATTTAAGTTGTTGCCCTGTCTCAACTATTGTGAATAGTGGTGCATATATCTTAGTTGTGTCCAGATATATGCCCAGGAGTGGGATTGCTGGATCAAAGGGCATCTCTATTTTTTAAGGAACCTCCATACTGTTTTCCACAGTAGCTGTACCAATTTATATTCCCTCCAAAAGTGTAGGAGGGTTCCCTTTTCTCCACACCCTCTCCAGCATTTATTATTTGTAGACTCTTTAATGATGGCCAGTCTGACCAGTGTGAGGTGATACCTCCCTGTGGTTTTGATTTACATTTCTCCAATAATTAGCAACATTGAGCATCTTTTCACGTTCCCATGGGCCTTCTAAATGTCTTCTTTGGAGAAATGTCTTTTTAGGTCTGCCCATTTTTTGATTAGATTGGTTGGTTGTTTTGCTGTTGAAGAGTGGCAGTCCTGAGTGGCCGGATGGAGCTGGCATCAGCAAGGACTCAAAGATCACGAGTTTGGGTTTCTCCCAAAGGTGATAGGAAGCCATTAAGACTCCTGAGCAGAAATAAGACACAGCCTTATTTCATTCATTCTTCACCCCAAAAGTGATTTCAGAGGTCTAAGTAGTTTGAGAAGCCCTGTGCCCTCTTGACATTTCAAGATCTTAATTAGTCTCTTAAAGACTCTGAGAAGTCCTGTAGAAACATGATTTACTTTTTTTTTTTCACTTTAAAACATGTTTTATTTCCTTTTTTATACTTTAACTTTATTCACAGTTATTAATATATCTTTGAAATTCTAAGCCTCTGATTTTAACATCTAAAATTTTTAATTATTTTATCTCATTTTCCTTAGTTAGATTTACTCTTTTTTAAGTGCAGTGTTGGCCATTGGCCATTCTTATCCAGGTATCAAAACCTCTTTTTAACAGAACTGCTCTTAAAAACTCATTAAACACCTAGTTGGCTAATGCAGCTCTAGCCCCAAAGTCAGTATAGTAAACACTTCTCATTTGCCCCTTCCACACCCAGACCAGACATCACCAATCCATTACCACACTTGAGTCTCTCTCAACACAGTTCTGGGAAGCCATTAGCAATGGATTAAGACTGACTCAGGAAATGCAATTTATGAGCCTTTCCAGTCCCAAGGTCAGAAAAAAGATCCTGGACTTACAGAGGCCTCACAGAAGGCTTCAGAAAGGATTGGCCAAGAGCATAGCTCTGGACTTGGGGGTGACTCTGAATGCTGATTGTCACCTTTATCTTGTGGCTTTGGGCAAGTAACTTCCCTTGAGCCTCAGTTTCTCATCAGTGAAATGGGGATAGTAATTGTTATTTAGTCATCAGTCATGTCTGACTCTTTGCAACTCTACGGACTGTAGCCTGCCAGGTTCTCTGTCCATGGAATTTCCCAGGCAAGAATACTGCAGTGGATTGCCATTTCTTTTTCCGGGGACCTTCCCGACCCAGGGATCAAACCCACATTTCCTGATTGGCAGGGGGATTCTTTACTGAGCCACCAGAGAAACCCATAAAATAGGTCTAATTGGGCTAAAATCAAGGTGTCAGCAAGGCTTCTTTCCTTTAGGAGGCTCTAGGAGAGAATCCGTTTTCTTAGATTTTCCAGTTTCTGATGGTCCACGTTCATTGGCTCATGGCCCCTTCTCCATATTGAAGGTCAGCAACATGGCCTCTTCCCCCACCTCGTGTCTCTCTCTCATGTCTGTTTCTGTCATCACTTCTCCTTCTCTGACTTTTAGAAGGAGACTTGTGATGACATCAGGCCCACTTGAAAGCTCTAGCATAATCTCCCACCTCCAGATCTTTAACTTAATCCTATTTGCAAAGTCCCTCTTGCCAAGGAAGGTATCCTATTCACAGATTCCAGGGATTAGGGGAGGAACAATAGGGGGCCATTATTCCACATACCAGAAAGGGTCTGTGTGAGTGTGCACAGTTGCATCTGACTCTTTGCGACCCCATGGACTGTAGGCCACCAGGCTCCTCTGTCCATGGGATTTTCCAGGCAAGAGTACTGGAATGGGTAGCCATTCCCTTCTCCCCGGAATCTTCCCCACCCAGGGATCAAACTCAGGTCTCCCATATTGCAGGCAGATCCTTTACCATCTGAGTCATCAGGGAAGCCCAGAAAGAGTCTAGGTAAGGTTTTTTGTTTGTTTTTTGTCCCCATGGTGCAGCAGGAATGTGGGATCTTAGTTCCCCCACTAGGGATGGAATCCAGGCCCCCTACATTAGAAGTGCTCAGTCTTAACCACCAGACCACCAGGGAAGTCCCCTTTAGGTGAAGTCTAAGCAAGAGCCTGCTTGGCTAAGACCAGCTGTCACAGGATACAGAAGCCAGCCAGCAGGGTTCTGGTTTCACCTAGCTCCAACCCACCCTCCTTCCTTCTCCACTCCTCCCAGACCCTGAAGAACCGGTGGCTCCAGCAGTATAGCCACGATTCAGCTGACCCGGGCATCCTCGTCCTCCTGGCCTGTGGCACCATCTCCAGCACGTGCGGCCAGATAGCCAGCTACCCACTGGCCCTGGTCCGGACCCGCATGCAGGCCCAAGGTGAGGCCTGGGTGGGACAAGGAGACATGAAAGGTCTCACAACTCGGGCCCATCTCCCCATCCCCCAGCTCCTCCTCCTGAGAAGGCAGAGTCCCAGGCTGGGATCCTCCTGGAATTTGGATTGGCCTTGACTCAAGCCCTGACTTTTCTCTGGGCCTCAGTTTACCCTTTTGTGACGCTGGAACGGGAGCCCTTTATCCTAAGCAGGAGAACAGACACGGTCAGTACTGGGTGAGCATCCCAGCGATCTCAGTTGGGAGGCAAGCTTTCTGGGCTGGTTCTTTGAGTTCTAATTTGCAAGGCTGGGTTACAGCCAGGCCAGGGAGCAACAGCGCCAGGCTACAGGCTACAGTTGTTCTATTCTGTTTCTCTGGATTGTTTTTTTGAGGTTATTTTTCTTTTTTCTCCCCCCTACTATCCCTCAATCTTTTTTTTTTTTTTTTTTTTTTGAGAATTTCTACGGGGATTTTAGCATTTGTGTGTTGGGATTTTTGCCAGGGGTTATCCGCCCATAACACATATGTAGTCTCCCAACCCTCAAAGGGCTTCCAGGCTGGAGAGGAAGGTGCTGAATAAATCATCCCAAAATTAAGTATGGATTTAGGGTTGAATGAAGGGGAGGGGAAAAAGCCAGACTCGGACTTGGGGCACCAAGGAGGGTTCCCCTGAAGAGCTGGTTTGGGATGGAGAATGGAAGGATGAGTCAGAGTTTAGCTGAGAGAAGAAGGAAGGGATGGAGCTCCAGGAGGAGGACACTTCTGTGTCCTCTCCCACCTCCCCTTCCACACATATCTGCTCTGCTTCTCATCATCCCCAAATGGGGCCCTCCAGATTGGGGTGAAACGTTGAGCAGCCAAGTCCAAGGCCAGTAGAAGCCCCAACTTGGAGTCGTAGGTTCCACTGTTAGTCCCTCTTACTGCAATGACTACCTGGCCCAGCCCTGGTGGGGGTGGTGGGGAAAGAGGGGGAAGTGAGAGGGGGACCTCTGGCCTTACCTGACCTCCCCACCCCTCCCCAGCCTCCATTGAGGGAGCCCCCCAGCTCTCCATGCTGGGTCTCCTCCGTCACATCCTATCCCAGGAGGGCGTGCGGGGCCTTTACCGGGGCATTGCCCCCAACTTCATGAAGGTTATCCCTGCTGTGAGCATCTCCTATGTGGTCTACGAGAACATGAAGCAGGCCCTGGGGGTCACGTCCAGGTGAGGGACCCAGAACCCACCCTCCACCCCCAGATCCCTCACCTCAATCATGATGTCCCCCCACACCTGGGCCACTGGAGACCGACAAGACAGCCAGTGGATCCCAGGTCCTCCCCCCACCCTACCATTCAAACCACAGGATCCCCGTACTTCATCCACTGGGTCCTGCGTCCCCACACTCCAGCCACTGGATCCCACGTTTCCCTGTCCTCTCACCCCCGTCCTGAGTGCTGGACCTTCATGTCTTAACCACTGGATCCCCCACAAGCCAGCTAATGGATCCTGACACCCCAACCACAGCAGCACCGACCCAGTATCTAACCGCAACCCCCAACCAGCTGCCTCAGGCACCGGATCCAGTGTCCTCAGGCATTGCTGGATCCTAGATCCCCAGCCCTAAACTGGTGGATCCTAGATCCTCTGCTTCGAGTCCTGGATCTCCAAGCTCAACCACTGGACTCTGGATCTCAAGAAACCTCAGCCACGGTATCCTGACAATGCGAGGCCTAGATCCTGGGACCCCATCCACTGGATCCTGAATCCTCTCCCTCCAACCACTGGATTCCTGAATCCCTTTACCTCAACACAGGGTCCCAGATCCCGCTGCTTCAACTCCCCGATCCCCACATTTCAAGCATCATTCCCTCGACACCCCCAACCATGGACACCAGATTCCCAAGCCCTGATCTGCCAGATCCTCACTCCTCAAACCACAATCTCGAGAACCCAATGGCAGAGGAGCGGTTCCAGGTGACTACGACTGTAGGACCCCAGACCGCAGGCACTGGACATTGAAACTCCACCCATAAGAGGCAGACCCTGCCACCTCTAGGCACTGGATGCCAACCCCTTAACCCCTGACCTCTGACCTGAACCCTCCCAGGCACTGGACCTTGAAAGCTCAGAGCCCCCAGCTAGCTCCCACTAGGCCAGTCAGCACCCTGGATCCCACACGCCCCTGTTCCAGACACACACCAGAGCCCTTCCCCCATGGCACAAACCCCACAGTCTATGGAGCCTGCAGGAAGCCCAGGTTCCAGGCTCCCGGCTTGACAACCTACAGGATGTGCCCACAGTCCTGACACAGCTGATGCTGGCAAGGGGAGGAGATATCCCTCCCAGGCCCTCCACAGATGCTGGACCCCCAGCCCCCTAG
This sequence comes from Bos indicus x Bos taurus, assembly GCF_003369695.1. Classification (NCBI taxonomy): domain Eukaryota; kingdom Metazoa; phylum Chordata; class Mammalia; order Artiodactyla; family Bovidae; genus Bos; species Bos indicus x Bos taurus. Next base: position 92,590,316 of record NC_040082.1, on the reverse strand, counting down.
CATGGACATGCCCCTAGGCCTGGGGCAGGGGCAGGGTTGGGCGAAAGGTGCGCTCAAATGCTCCTCCAGCACTCTGCTGGTCTCACACCCTCTTCCCACCTATAGGCTGATTACAACCCCCAGAGCCTGGCTCCCTCTCTCTTAGGGCCGGCAAGCAGGCAATCTGAAGCTGGGAACACATGAAGGGGACCCCATATGCACACACACCCCAGCACGGCCGGCCCCTCCCCGGGCTTCAGAGTTGGAAACCAGGAGCAACAAACCAAGGATGCAAAACAAAGCCCCAACCCCCTAAGCCCCCAAATTCACTCCAGGTCTATTTTTGTACCAGAGAGGAGTTGACAACCCATCCCCCCTACTTACCCCAGCCCCCCACCCTGTACATTCTGCACTTTATATTTGGATGCTGAGCTTAGTATCATTGGGGAACCCCCTCTCTCCATTCCTTCCAAGTCCTTGGGGAACCCCATTCAAGGACTGTGAAAGAGGAACTGGGATGTTTGGGGGATGGGAGGACCCGCTCCCCCAACGCTTCCACCTCCTCCACCTACACTGCGCCCCACCTCCCTGCCTGTGCCCTGCCTGTGTGTGTGATTTCAAAGGAAAAGAACAAAGGAATACATTTTCTAAGCTCTTTCATTGTGGTTTTTACTGAAAGGGGGTGGGTGCATGTGGGAGCACCTCTAACTACTCACAGGGAAGACACATGGGTTGTCATCCATCATTCACGGAGACCAGGAAATGACTCCATGAGCCTCAGTTTCCACATCTGTAAAGTGGGTGCAGGGGCAAGTCCACATTCAAGAGCCCTCCTAATTTGTCCTGTATGTTTTTCTAATTACACAAGTGTGTCCTTTTCCTTGGGCTGCTGTAAAAAGTTATCAAAAACAAGGGGCTTAAAACAACGAGAAAATTAAATATTTTTCTATTGTGGTACAATACATGTTACATAAAATTTACCCTTTTAACCAATTTTAAGTGTACAGTTTTATGACATTAAGTACATTATATTGTCACGCAACCATCCCCACCATCCGTCTCGAGGACTTTCTCATCTTCCCAAACTGAAACTCTGTCCCCATTAAACACTCACTCCCCATCCCCTCCCCCAGCCCCTGGGCCCACCATCTACTTCCTGTCTCCAGATTTGACTCCTCTGGGACCTCCTAGAACTGGAATCATGCAATTATTTGCCCTTTTCTGTCTGGTTTATTTCACTGGGCATCATGTCCTCAAGGTTCATCCGTGTTGTAGCAGGTGTTAGAATCTCCTTCCTTCTTAAGGCTGAGTAATATTCTATTTTAGGGCTTCCCTAGTGGCTCAGTGGTAAAGAATCCACCTGCCAATGTAGGAGACGCAGGTTCTATCCCTGGGTCGGGAAGATCCCCTGAAGAAGGAGATGGCAACCCACTCTAGTATTGTTGCCTGGGAAATCCCACGGACAGAGGAGCCTGGCCGGCTACAGTCCATGGGGTCGCAAAAGTGTAGGGCACCACTTAGCGATTAAACAATGACAACAGCAAGCGTAGTCGAGGAGATGGTAATGTTTGAATAAAGAGTTTTAAATGGTGAGGAAGGGAGCCATGGGGATGCCTAGGGAAACAGCATCCCAGGCAGAGGGCACAGCAGGTGCAAAGGTCCCTGGGCAGCATCATGCCTGGTGTGTTGGAGGAACAGCGAGGAGACCTGTTTGCAGCAGAGTGAGCAAGTGGGAGAGAGGGAGAAGGGGAGGGCTGGGAGGGGATGGGGCAAGTAGAGCAGGACTTTGTGGGCTGTGGGGAGGACTTGGGCGGGTAGGTGGAAGCCCTGGAAGGCTATGCGCAGAGGAAGGGTGGGCCCTGACTCAGGTACTCATGCGCGCCCTCTGGTGGCTGCTGCAGGGAGGACAGACTTTAAACCGTTAGGTCTGGAGCTGGGGGAACAGGGGTGCAGGCCACTGCCCTAGTCCAGGTAAGTGACAATGGGCTGGACCAAGGTGGTAGCCATGTACATGATAAGAAGCAGTCGGATTCTCGATATACTTTGGAGATTAAGCCCACAGGATGTAGTGACAGACGGCGCAAGAGAGAAAAGGAGGAATCAAGGATGATATCGGGGGTTTTGATCAATTTGGACAATGGAGATGCTCCCAACAGAGACTCTCACTGGATCCTATTGACAACGCTGTGTGGTAGAGTCAATCATGAATTCCAATCTCCAGATGGGGAAACTGCAGCTCAGAGAAGTAAAGCAGGTACCCCAAGGTCACACAGCAAGAAGAGTCTGAGATGGAATCCAAACTCGGGGCCATCTGACTCCAAACCTCTGCCAGTGTCACTTCAGGGACTGACGGTGTGCCTCTCTCTTGGAACTCTAAAGACTTCCCCTTCTCCCCCACTTCCATCTCCTGTTGACGTGAGGATGAAAGGCAGTGTGTCAGTTTCCTGTGGCTGCTGTAACAAAAGACCACGAACTTAGTGGCTTAAAACAATACATTGTTGTGGAGGTCAGAAGCCTGACATGGAGCTCACTGGGCTAAAATTAAGCTGTCAGCAAGGCTGGCCTCTTCTGGAAGCTCCAGGGGAGAATCTGCTGACTGGCCTTTTCCAGCTTCTAAAAAGACCACCTGCATTCCATGGCTCGTGGCCTTCTTCCTCCATCCTCAAAGTCAGCAACAGCCTGTGGAGTCTTTCTCACCTCCAATCCCTCTAACGCTGACCCTTCTGCCTCCCTTTTCCCTGTTGAAGAACTTGCGAGATTACATTGAGCCCCTGCGGTGAATCCAGAGTCATCTTTCCATCTCCTCATCAACTGATTAATAATCTGAATTCTATCTGCAAACTTAATCCACTCCCTCTCCCTTATATTGCCACGTGACATAACATGTTCGTGGGTTTACAGCGATTGGGATCTGGACCTCTGGTAGGGGTGGGGAGGAGACACTCACTCTGTCTACCATATGCAGTGAGGTCACAAGGACCACTGTGACCTCATCATCCCCTGGGGCCCAAATTTACAAAGCACCCCTCCCACACAGTTGCTGGATGGGCCAACCTCTGGCCAGAGATTTGAACCCGAGTGTCCTGACCCTCCAGCTATGATGGGAGCCCAACCAGAGCAAACTCAGAAGCCCAGCTCGCGGGTCCAGACCCTGTTTAAGAGGGTCAAGGCCTTCTTCACCAAAACTGGTCCCCCACCCCCACCCCCAGCCCCCTCCCGGAATCTGGGCTGTACCCACGTGTACGGGTACGTGTTTGGGCACCTGGGGGAAAGAGAACCGGAGCATTCCCCATCGCAGCAGGTGAGTTTGGCAAACCACAGGCCCTGAAGAACCTGCAGCTGGAACTGCAGAGGGAGAAGGTCACCCTGCCCGCCCACTCTGTATGCCCCGCTCCCCTCCAGGCCAGCCTGGGTGGACTGCCACCTGGAAGCTGTGGGGACCAGGGCAAGCCTTGGACTGGAGCCGAGGGGGAGGGGAGGTTCTAGAGATGTGTCAGGAAAAAGACCTCCAGCCTGGATGAGTGTGGGTGGGAGCTGGGTCTGTCCTGCAGGTGCTGGACACAGGGGAGCAGCTGATGGTCCCCGTGGATGTCCTGGAAGTGGATAATGAGGGAGCCTTGTGGAAGTTCCTCCTCTCGGGAGCCATGGCTGGGGCAGTGTCTCGCACAGGCACGGCCCCTCTGGACCGTGCCAAGGTGTACATGCAGGTGTGTGGGGACCATGGCGCTGGGGCCATTGGGGTGGGGATGGATGGAAGTGGAGCTGATGGAGTTCAGGGAGGGGGTGAGTATGTAAATCAGAAAGAGGGACAAGGGTGGGGTTGGGAGCAGAGTTGGAGTTAGAAGGGGGCAGGACTTCCCCTAGTCTGACAGTGGTTAGGACTCCGTGCTCCCACTGCAGGAGGCACAGGTTTGATCCCTGGTCAGGGCTTCCCAGCTGGCGCTAGTGGTAAAGTACCCACCTGCCAATGCAGGAGACATAAGAGAAGCGGTTCAGTCCCTGGGTTGGGAAGATCCCCAGGAGAAGGAAGTGGCAACCTGCTTCAGTATTCTTGCCTGGAGAATCCCATGGACAGCTGGCGGGCTATAAGCCACAGGGTTGTAAAGAGTCAGACACGACTGAAGCGACTTAGCAGGGAATGAAGGTCCCACATACCAAAAAAAAAAAAAAAGATGGGGCTGAGTGGAGATGAGGTGAAGGGCTCCTCAGAGGGCTGACAGGGGCTCCATATTTCCAGGTCTACTCCTCCAAGAAGAATTTCATGAATCTGCTGGGAGGTCTCCGGAGCCTGATCCAGGAAGGGGGCATCCGTTCACTCTGGAGGGGCAACGGTATCAATGTGCTCAAAATTGCCCCGGAGTACGCCATCAAGTTCTCTGTCTTCGAACAGGTGGGGGTGAGGGGATATCTACTTTCCCCAGCCCCACCCTCAAGCCGTCACCTCTCTGGTACCCACGGCCCCCTAAAGCCCAGATTTTTATCCAAAACATACGTAAAAAAAAAATTTTACGTATTTTTGGCTGTGCTGGGTCTTCATTGCTGTGCATGGGCTTTCTCTAGTAGCGGTGAGTGGAGGCTCCTCTTTGCCTTCTCTAGTTGTGGTGTGCAGACTGCTCATTTTGGTGGCTTCTCTTATCGCAGAGTAAGGGCTCTGGGGCTCTTGTTGCAGAGTAAGCCCCATCTAGGGCATGGGGCCTCAGTAGTTGCGGCTCCCAGGCTCCTCGGGGCTCGTGAGCACAGGCTCAGTAGTTGTGGTGCCTGGGCTTAGTTGCCCCGAGGCATGTGGGATCTTCCCGCATCAGGGATCAACCGCCATCTCCTGCACTGGCAGGCAAATTCTTTACCACTGAGCCACCAGAGAAGCCCCCAAGACATATTTTAATACTCCAGGTCCCACACCTCTTCCCCTGGGTGAGTTTCAGGAAGGAAAGGAGGCTAATTCTCACATTCCTCTTTCCCATCCCAGTGTAAAAACTACTTCTGTGGAGTGCACGAGTCCCCACCCTTTCAGGAACGTCTCCTTGCTGGCTCTCTGGCTGTGGCCACTTCCCAGACGCTCATCAACCCCATGGAGGTAAGAGTATCTGCCCCATAGAAGATGAAACAAGATGATTGGGTGGCAGCTGCTATGGCTTCCTCCTTCCCTGCCCCCTCCTCCTCTTTATGTAAGACATATCAAAGTTGTATTCCAGATGGCTTACCCAGTCATCTCAACACTACTTACTGAATGGGTCCTCTCCTCTCCATCACCAATGACCCAAGATGCCACCACTGTAATTTACTAAATTCCTATATGCACGCATGCTCAGTTGCTTCAGTCGTGTCCGACTCCTTTCGACCCCGAGGACTGTAGCCTGCCAGGATCCTCTGTCCGTGGGGATTCTCCAGGCAGGAATACTTCGCAGGGGTAGATCCCCCTCCAAGGGATCTTCCCGACCCAGGGATTGAACCTGCAGCTTCTGCACTGCAGGCGGATTCTCTGCTGCTGAGCCACTGGGGAAGCCCCAAATTCCTATATGTGTTGGTATGTTTGTTTTGGTGGGGTTCGTTTGTTTTGTTGCCATATCACTGGACACAAGGGATCTTTAGTTTCCTCACCAGAGATGGAACCTGTGCCCCCTGCAGTGGAAGCTGGACCACTGGACCGCCAGGGACGTCCCTGGGTTTACTTCTGACCTTTCTCTTCTTGGGTTCAATCCCTAAGTCAGGAAGTTCCCCTGGAGAAGGGAATGAAAACCCACTCCAGTATTCTTGCCTGGAGAATCCCCCTGGACAGAGAAACCTGGTGGGCTACAGCCCATTAGGTCGCAAAGAGTTGGACATGACTGAGCAACTAACACTTTCACTTTTTCTCTTCTTGTCACTTGGGTTCTCTTCATGCACTTCTAATTTTTTTTTTTAATTTTAAATGATCTTCTAATTTTTTTTTAATGAGTAGACTTTATTTTGTAGCACAGTTTAAAGTTTACAGGAAAATTAGGTAAAAAGGGCAAGAGCATTCCCATATATATCTTGGCTTACATACGAAGTTTCCACTATCATTAACAACTTGAATTTGGGTGGTACCTTGGTTACAACTGATGAACCAATATTGATACATTATTATTAACTAAAGCCCATGGTTGACATCAGGGTTCACTCTTGGCGTTGTGACTTGCTATGGGTTTTGACAAACGTATGACACGCAGCCACCATAATAGCGTCACACAGAAAAATTCCACTGCCCTAATAAGTCATTGTACTACACGTATTCACCTCTCCCTCTTTCCTCCAGTCCCTAACAACCACTGATCACGTTACTGTCTATGTAGTTTTGCCCCTTTTTTTTCTTTTGGCGGCACCCCGTTGGCATATGTTCAACAAGGTATTAAACCCTTGCCCCCTGCATTGGCTTAGGGTCTTAACCACTGGACGCCCAGGGAAGTCCCAGCCCAGTCTTTCATTTTTGAGGCTTGATATTATGTCTTATTATTCCCCATTCCTTCTCTTACTGGTTTTTCAGGCTATTCTCCATTGATTTCTTTTTCCTTTTAAAACGTTAGAAGTAATCTGCCTTGTTCAGAAAACAAAATCACACACTGGTATTTGTTTTTTACTCACTGACTCTAAACTCAAATGAGTTTAGATATTATTGCCATCTGGTGGCTCAGATAGTAAAGAATCTGCCTGCAGTACAGGAGATCCAAATTTGATCCCTGGGTTGGGAAGATCCCCTGGAGGAAGCAATGGCAACCCACTTCAGTATTCTTGCCTGGAGAATTTCATGGACAGAAGAGCCTGGCGGACTACAGTCCATGGGGTTGCAAAGAGTCAGACATGACTGAGTGACTAACATTTTCATTTTCACTTTCTATACAATATTGGGTCTACATATCCAAGAATACATCCATTTATTTGGTCAAGTCTCCTTTTTCATCCCCTAAACGGTCTTTTAAAGCTTTCTTCATATAATTCTTGCCCTTGTCTGGTTGAGTTTCTTCATATTTTTACTTCTGAAATATAGCTGATTTATAGTGTTGTGTTAATTTCTCCTGTATGGCAAGGTGATTCAGTCATACATATACTATCTTTAATAAATACATTAATGAAAAAATATACCTTTTCCATTAAGATTTATTAAAGGATATTGAATATAGTTCCTTGTGCTATACAGTAGAAGTAGAACCTTCTTTACCTTTCTATATATTAGTTTGCACCTGTGAAGTATTTTTATTTTGATGGTTACATAACAAATCACCACACTCAGGAGCTTTTAAAATGATACAGATTTATTATCTCATTGTTTCCGTGGGTCATGTCTGGGCACTGACTAGTCGGGTCCTCAGTTCAGGATTTGATCAGGTGGAAATCAAGGTGTCAGTCGGTGGGGCTACCAATGGACCCATCTGAGGCGTGGGTGTCCTCTGCCAAACTCCCTGGTTGTTACCAGCATTCAGCTTCTTACGGCTGTAGACTGAGTCCTCAACTCCTGGAGGCCACCCACTGTTCCCTGCCCTGCGGTCCTCTCCGTAACAGTTTGTTTGAGACCAACCCTAGGGAACTCCCTGGCGGTGTAATGGTTAGGATTCCACACTTTTTTCACTGCCATGGACCTGAGTTCAGTCTCTGGTTGGGGAACTAAGATCCTGTGAGCCGAGAAGTATGGCCAAGATATAAAAAACCAATCCAGGAGTGTTTCTGATCCTTCTATCTCTTCTTCAGACTCTTTTAAAGGGCTCACCTGATTGAGTCAGACCCACTCAGGATGATTTCTCTTGATTAACTTAAGTCAACTGGTGACACAGGAAGCTCACCTCTGTGATGACCGAGATGGATGGGATGGGGGGCAGGTGGGAGGGAGATCCAAGAGGGAGGGAATATATGTACATATAAAGCTGATTCACTTCACTGTACAGCAGAAACTAAGGCAACATTGTAAAGCAATTACATGCCAATTAAAAAAATCTAAAAAATAAATAAAGTTAACTGGTTAGGGGCTTTATTATATCTGCAGAATCTCTCTGCCTTTGTCCTTTGTGTACCCTGATCCAAGAGAGTCACAGTCCATCATGCTCACAGGTGTAGACCATTTTCAAGGGCAAAGGAGGCCATTAAACAGAGCAAGTGTATAATGGGGACAGGAATCATGGGGACCACCTGAGAATTTTGCCTACCACAAACGGTGTGCTGTCTTTTGCACAGCTGTTGAGTTGCCAACATTTTGATGTTGGGCATTTCATAAAAACTTCAGTTTCTGGCTTCTTTGGGAAAACTGGCAGATCTGCCTACCTGGGGTCCAGGTAGGGCGAGTTTGGCTGGGTTAGGGCTGCTGCAGTCCCCACCCAGCTCACATCACTTCTCTCATCCTTTTTTTTTTTTTTTTAGTTTTATTTTCTTGGCTGTATCTTACATCACGCAGGATCTTAGTTCCCCGTGTGTGCATGTTAAGTCGCTTCAGTTGTATCTGACTCTATTCGACCCCATGGATTGTAGTCTACCCGGCTCTTATGTCCATGGGATTCTCCAGGCAAGAATACTGAAGCAGGTTGCCATTTCCTTCTCCAGGAGATCTTCCTGACCCAGGGATTGAACCTGCATCTCTTATGTCTCCTGTGTTGGCAGCCAGGTTCTTTACCACTAGCGCCACCTGGGAAGCCCCCTTAGTTCCCCAACCAGGAGTCAAACCTGTGCCCCCTGCAGTGGAAGCATGGACTCTTAACCACTGAACTGCCGAGGAAGTCCCTCCCTCACCCTTTGGGTTGAGAGCACTTACAGGCCAAAGCAGCTGGGTTTGAAACCCAGCTATGTGCATTCTTGAGCAGCTGCCTCCTGTGCTGGAGGGTCATTGAGGCGATTAGCTCAAATAAGCTGCCTTACTCCTCATCCTCCCCAGGTGCTGAAGACGCGGCTGACCCTGCGGCGGACCGGCCAGTACAAGGGGCTGCTGGACTGCGCCAGGCAGATCCTGGAGCAGGAGGGCACCCGCGCCCTTTACCGTGGGTACCTCCCCAACATGCTTGGCATCATCCCGTATGCCTGCACCGACCTGGCCGTCTATGAGGTGGGGGTCTCACAGAGGGGTTGGCAGGGGCGGTGTGAACCCAGGCCCGTGGAGAGCTTCCTCCTGGCCTTCTTCTCTCCTAGATGCTCAACTGTCTCTGGCTGAAATCAGGCAGGGACATGAAGGACCCTAGTGGCTTGGTCAGTCTGTCGTCTGTGACACTGTCCACCACCTGTGGACAGATGGCCAGTTACCCGCTGACTTTGGTGCGCACCAGGATGCAAGCCCAAGGTCAGCTTGGCCCTTTTAGCAACCTCGCATACCACGACCCCTTGCCTCTACTCTCTGAACTTTCTCATGACCCCCCGAAACACACACAAACTGACTCCCAGACTCTCCATATCTGATCTTGCCCATTTCTGCTGACTCCTGAACCCACCCAAATTTACACTCACCCCCAAACCTGATCCCAGTCCCTTCAATTAACCCTACATATCACTAAAATGAACACCCAGCTCCCAAAGGACTCCCACAAACCTCCTTGAATGTGACTCAGGCCTCCATATTGATCTCAAGACATATAGTCCCCAATGACCCCCCAACTTGTCCAAATCAGACTCAGGCCTCACCTGGTGCCAAAAGGCAAATGGTTCCTAAATTTTCGAAAACTGACACCTAGACATTCCCAAACTCATAACCACCTCCCCAACATCCTGGGAACTCCCCAAATGTGCCTCCCACAAATGGGCTCTCAAACCCCTAAACAAATCCTCAAATACCCAAATAGGTTTTTAGCTCACCACCTTAATCTTGAAAATGTCCCCAAACTCCCCCTTAGCACACTGCAAAGCTCTAGCAGATCTTTGTTGTTGTTCAGTCGGTAAGTTGTATCCGACTCTTTGTGACCCCATGGACTGCAGCCTGCCAGGATTCCCTGTCCTTCACTATCTCCTGGAGTTTGCTCAAACTCATGTCTGTTGAGTTGGTGATGCCATCCAACCATCTCAGCCTCTGTTGCCTCCTCCTCCTCCCGCCCTCAATCTTTCCCAGCATCAGCGTTTTTTCCAACGAGTTAGTCAAAGTACTGGAGCTTCAGCTTTAGCATGAGTCCTTCCAATGAATATTGAAGTTGCAATGTTTTCTAAGATGTTCCCTAAAACAAATCCTGAAAATTTCTCACTCTCCATAAACTGACCAACTTCCTCTAAAAGGCTTCCAAGCTTCTTTTCAGGTAACACCCCAGACCCTCTGCTCCTCACTTCAGTCCCCATCTCCCAACATTCCAGCTCCCCACTCTCCACCCACGCCCCTTGATGCCAAGTCATCTCTGGCCCAGGCCCTGAGCTTGCCTCTGTCCCCACAGACACTGTGGAGGGTTCAAACCCCACCATGTGTGGAGTCTTCCGGAGGATCCTGGCCCAGCAGGGCTGGCCAGGGCTGTACCGAGGCATGACCCCCACATTACTGAAGGTGCTGCCTGCAGGCGGCATCAGCTACGTGGTGTATGAAGCCATGAAGAAGACCCTGGGAGTATAAGTAGTGAACTAGGTGACATACCCTGGGCAGAAATGGAGGGGAAGATCCAGTGTCTCCTGGCCCCAAAGGGCCTTCCAGCCTCGGGACCAAGGGCAGACTTGTCAAGAGAAGCAGACTGGTTGCCTGGGTCAGAAGATTCCTGGTGCCTCCTCCCCAGTGGAGTCTGGACTCCAGTTTGGTTTGCTGCGACTTGTCCTGATTCCAGAGCAAAAGGGTGAACATGGAGACAACGAGGAATAAACAGATGGTTTCTGCTGGCCATGTCTGGAATATCTGGGTTCAGGAGGGCAGCTGGGGATCTGGATACTTGGGTCCTGTGAGGGGCGGGGGGGGGGGGGGGGGCGGGGAGCGGCGGGGAGGGCGGGCGGGAGTACCTTGGGCCTCTTAGTCTTGAACAGGAATTGGAAGCCTGGAAGATGCCTGGGTCCAGAAGATAAACTGAGGGCCTAGATCAGAGCTTAGAGCTCGGATCCAGGGACCTTATGTGAAGCCGGTGTAGGGTTTCGAATTAAGAGTCTAGGATCCCTCGGTCCTGGGAGGAAATCTAGACCCTTGAGTTGGTAGGAGAGCTGGTTCCATTTCTGGAAGAGAAGTAAGGACTCTAGATCCCTGGATGGAAAGAGGAGAGGGTATGAGAGGATCCCTGAGTTTCCTCTTGCTTTGGGGCCAACCCACCCCCGGAAGCACCCGTCTCCAAGGCCTCAAGCAGGCCACGTGCCTGGCTTACCCGGCCGGCCTCCGGGGACTCTAACCCAGACGTCAGGCTTGAATTCCTGCAGCCGGTGGCCAATGCCCACGTCGGCTGCCATTCAATCCGGTTCCGGCTAATCGCCTCCCGGCTTCTGGTGGCTGGCTCCGCCCCAATGCAGCGGCGCTTCCACTAGCTCCCACCAAAACGGGGCACCTCCATTTCCTTCATTGTCATTTGCCTAGGGTGAGGTCAGTCACCTTACACCCTCCCCCGCCACTCAGCCATTGGCTTAGACGACGGGACTAGAAAAGGATTCTGGTTAACGCTAAAGTAACTCAGTCCAAACGCAAGCGTATCACACTGACCTCGCCAGATTGGCTTAAATTAATTGCCAATCTCTGTAAAGACCGCCTTCCATGTGTACCCATTGGCTTGCGTACACGACGATCTCACTGGACGCCCACCCAGCCCGTTCAGAGAAGTCTTTCGCCAGACTCCTCCTTCCTGTCCGCTTGACTCTTAGGAGCCGTCAATCCGGTTCAGAAGCCGCCCCGCGATTCTGGAACTCCTGCTTCATTGGGCCTTCGGCCTCCTCCGATCGCCTCAATTTGCCCGCCCAAAGCCGTCAGCCCGCAGCCCATTGCTTCCCAGAGCTGTCGATCTCGCGGTACCTCCCGCCCACTGCCTCTCGCGGCACTCCGATTGGCCGCTCGCCTCCAGAGCCTGTGATTGGTGTCCCGGGAGGGGCGACCACCTCCCATTGGCGCGGCGGCGCCGTCCGTCAAGCCGGCGACCGGAGGGGGCGTCCCTCTCCGCCCCCCAACCCCCGCCCCCGGCATCGTCTTCCCAGCCGCTGGCTTCCCAGAGTGCTCCGCGGCCGTGTGGAGCGAGGCCTTGTTCCCGCGTTGAGCCGCCGCTGCCGCCGCCTCCTCCTCAGCTTCAGCCTCCGCGTCAGGCCCGGCCCCGCCGCGCCATGTCGGACTACAGCACGGGAGGACCCCCGCCCGGGCCGCCGCCACCCGCCGGCGGGGGCGGGGGGTCCGGAGGAGCCGGGGGCGCCGGGGGAGGCCCGCCACCGGGCCCGCCGGGCGCGGGGGACCGGGGCGGCGGCGGTCCCGGCGGCGGCGGCCCGGGCGGAGGGTCGGCCGGTGGCCCCTCGCAGCCACCCGGCGGGGGCGGCCCGGGAATCCGCAAGGACGCCTTCGCAGACGCCGTGCAGCGGGCCCGCCAGGTGAGGAGGCCGCGGGCCCGAGGGGCGCGCGGGCGGGCGGGGGAGGGGGCGGGGTCACGTGCGCGCGCGCGGGGTCGCAAAGGGGGGGCCGGGGCCGGGGCCGCCACGGGGTCACGTGGGGCGGTAGGCGGGGGCCTGGGCCTCCCCAGGAGCCTGGAGTGGGGCAGTCCCCCCGGGGGTGACCCCCTACAAGGGGGAAGGGTCGTCTGGGAGGGGTGACCCAAAAGCGGCCCCAGAGTGTGCAGGGTCCCCTGCAGCGCGGGGACTCACTTTGGGGTTTCCACCCTTTAGGACACTCTCTACTCGTAGAAGCAGGGGTTCCGCCTTCCTGGGAAGGTCTTTCTCTGCTCCCACTAACTTGGTCCCTTTTCTGCCTGGTCCCCAGGAAGGAGGGACTTTAGGGGATTAGAAAAGTTCTTCCTCTTGAACCTGCAAAGTAGAAAGGGGACCCTGTGGCTGCCAGGCAGTGGCCAAGCGTTTCGTTGAAATGGGGAGGGTAGGCCTAGGGACTGACTGTGATGCTTCAGGTCATTTGCAAGCACCCTGTTTCTCTTTTGGGGAAAGAAGGGAAGGGTCCCACCGCTGTGTTCTGGGGCGTGATGACTACATGGAGGTTTCACATTCTGATGTGTGACCTCCCCGGCACTCCACGGCCTGAGGGGAAGAGGCCCACAGAAAGCGAGGACTTTGCCGCCCTTTCAAAAGGAAACTGACCGGGCTCAGGCCATTGAGTGCTTTCTCAGTCAGAATTGCCCCCAAATCCTCCAGCACAGGGAGGTCCCATTAGGGGAACGCCCTGTTGCCCTCCCAATGTGGTCTGTGGCTTTCACCCTTGGCATGCGATAGAGTTCTTTGGTGCAGTTGATATGATTGACCCTCACTCCCCGACCCTTACTGGCTTAATTGAGAGGCAGCTAAAACAAGGGGAGGTGGTGCTTTCTGTTTGCTTGGGATAAGACCCCAACTGGGCATCCCAAGAGTTTAGGCTTCAAGTTTTGTTTTGTTTTGTTTTGTTTTTTTATGTAAGTTTTAGAGAGGTTAAAATATAGATTCTCAGCTCATGGTTTGTGTCTCTTTGGAAAACTTGTAGTAATCCTATCAGCATACTCTGGTTTTAAATTTATTGGGTTGGGGTTTATTCAACGTTGTTTTTGTGTCCGAAATGTAACACGTGTTCGGAAAAGGGCCTTTTGTTTTGGTCTAGATGAGGGTTTCAGAGGCAGACTTCCCTAAGATCTGTTCAACAAATGGAAAGATTTTGAGGGTGTGCTCTTGAGCATCCCAGAGGCCCAGGTGCTTGGGCAAGGAAGTGTCTGGAAGTTCTCCCTGGTGGAGGGCACCTGAACTTTTCCTCCTTTCATCCCTAGAAAAGTCAGTGCGGGTTATCCTCTGGCCATGAACAGTTTAGGCACAAATTTGATAGAGAAAGGGAGCTTCTTTGAAATTCCTGAATAACTTTGGAATTCCTAGAAATGTTTTAACCAACAGTGAAAGTCACCCAGTCATGTCCGACTCTTTGCAACCCCATGGACTGTAGAGTCCGTGGAATTCTCCAGGCCAGGATACTGGAGTGGGTAGCCGTTCCCTTCTCCAGGGGATCTTCCCAACCCCGAGATCGAACCCAGGTCTCCCACATTGCAGATGGATTCTTTACCAGCTGAGCCATCAGTGAAGCCTTAACCAACAGGCTCGTCCCTAAATCCAGGGAATGCCACTCCCAGGCCAGACAGCAAGACCTGTTGGGTATTCATGAACCAAAGAGGTGAAAGGTTGACCTGAGCACCACAGAGGCTGGCTTTGGGTGGTAATTCTTCTCTGCTCGCAACTTCACTTCTAGATCGCAGCCAAGATTGGAGGCGACGCAGCTACCACAGTGAATAACAGCACTCCTGATTTTGGTTTTGGGGGCCAAAAGAGGCAGTTAGAAGATGGAGGTAACTACCTGCCTTGCTGGAAGGGCTGGGGGTAGAGAGTGAAGTGCTTTTGTTGGAATGTGGTTCAGAGTGGGGGGAGCCCACTGCCATTTGGTGTTTTAAAACCTCAGCAATCCCAGCTTTGTTCGTTCTTTTTGTCTGGGCTGCCGTCCTGAAGTATCAGGTGGCTGAGGAGAGCAGATTGACTGTGACCAGGTCCAGGTCGTAAGTTTTCAAGATTGTTCCTCCTCCTCTGTTAAGCTAGGGTTCTCTTAAGGCCGCATGTCAGTGCAGTGTGGCTGACCCAGAGGCACACAGCCTAAACTATCAACTCACTGATCAGCCCAACTTCCCCAAGGCAGATTTGGGCCTAAGCTGGAAGGACTAGGGTCACCATCATTTTCCCCCTGTTATAAAGAGCTCTTTATCCCTGAGTGCTGGTGGTGAGATTAGGTCTCTTATTCTCTTGTCTTGCATCTGATGTTGAGAGTTGGGGGCAGGAGGCTTGTTTGCCAGGACATGTGGCACCAGCATCAGATTTGAGGCAGCTGTGGGTGGGTAGGCATTGCATCTGACATCCTCTTTCTTTTCACAGACCAACCAGAGAGCAAGAAGCTGGCTTCCCAGGGAGACTGTAAGTCCATTGGGTGACACTGGCAGAGGCTGCTTCAGGATCTTAAGAGGTTTTAGCAGGAAGTACTCTCCAGACAGGAGCTGGAAGTACTGAGCAGACAGCACCTCTCCTTTATGGAGGCTCTTGGTGTCCCTCCAGGGCCCATGAGACCCCAGAGCCTGGATTGTGAAGCAGCCACCTCCAAGCATGGCTGTTGTTAGGTGGCCCTGTTGTGCTCACTCAGGGAGGCTCAGAGGCACTGGGATATAGCTTGTGGCCCCTTGCATGGCAGGTGTGCCCAGGGCATGGTGTTTGGGGTCCCAGAGAGGAGCTGGGCCAATCTGTCCTTTGGGTTTTCTCTTTGCAGCCATGAGTTCTCAACTCGGACCCATTCATCCTCCCCCCAGGTAAGTGGTGGGTTGGAGAGCAGGTCGTTTCCTCGTTGTCTCTGGCCTTTCTTGCTGACTGGAGGGAGCACTCTGTCTGGGAGCCTGGTTGTACAGGACTTTGTCTTACTTTCTGTCAACCAGGGAGAAGACAGAAAGGCAGAAGGAGCTTCGTTTGTCCATACTTATTGTCTGTGGGACCATATGGAGCATAGGGCTGTGGCTGTTAGCTGTAATCGGGAAGGGGTTCTTTGCGCCCCTTTGCTTCCTTTGTTGGATGGGGATACTTAGAAGCCCTGCCATCCTTCCTCCTGGAAAAGGCTGGGGACTGGCCCTGACTTCTCACCTGCTTCTGCGGATTCTTGTTCCCTGAGAGCTGGGGT
Source organism: Bos indicus x Bos taurus (assembly GCF_003369695.1). Classification (NCBI taxonomy): domain Eukaryota; kingdom Metazoa; phylum Chordata; class Mammalia; order Artiodactyla; family Bovidae; genus Bos; species Bos indicus x Bos taurus. The sequence continues at coordinate 92,574,604 of NC_040082.1, read as the reverse complement.
GGGGGTGTGTTCCTTTCCTACCTTTTTACTCTAGAGCATTCTTTCTGAAGGACCACGTTCTTTTTTTTTTTTTTCACTATTAGCTAAAATTTTGTGAAATGCAGTAAAAGCAACTCACTAGAAGAATGAAGTGAAAAAGATACAAAACCAATTTTTAAGTTAGAATCTATAGGTATAGGATGACGCTTTCAGATTGCTGTGAAAGTGTCCCAGGTTCTCACTCTTGCCCTGAGTCGGTGGGCAGCACTGGTCCAGCAGGCTAAGCCTCTTGTGGCCCAGAGTGGGAAACGGGGGCCCCGAGAGGTTGGGTGGTCTGCTGTGGGGTGAGGGAACCCCCATGCCCTTGTCAGACTCTGCTTAGGCCTGTGGGAGCTTGGTCCCCATGTTGCAGGAGGCAGGACTTCTGTTTTGAGGGTCTTTTTTCCAGGAGGCCCTCTGGCTCTTCCATCCCCTCTGCTGCTTCCTGACTTGAGGCTGACTCTCATTGTTTCTCTTTGTAGGACTTCAATGACAGAAGAGTACCGAGTTCCAGACGGCATGGTGGGACTAAGTGAGTGTGAACCACTGTGGTCCTGTGGTGCCCATTAACCCCTGCCCCGTGCCCCCAGGGCAGTCTCTCAGGAGAGCGCCTGCCAACCCTGGGACCTGTGGTCTGAAGGAGCCAGATTATTTTTTCCCCTCATTACATATGGTGGAAATACATATTTATGTATGTAGTTTCTTTTGTGGTTGGAAATCCCAAAGATGAGTCTGTTCATATTTTTTTTGCCTGCTGATGCCTCCTCCCCCCCGCTGCCCCTCTGACCCAGGCCCAGGCTCTGGGGCAGGTGCAGGAAAGGGTGAGTGGAATGGGGAGTGATTGCCTGGACAGCCCCCCAACCCAGCTCAGAGATCTGGTGAGGGGCACCAGAAGGGGCTGTGCAGAAACATAGAGGCCACAGGAGCACTGAAGGAGCCTGATGTGTTTTGCAATTTTTGTTTGTTTTTCGTTTTTGTTATTTTTTTCTTTTATTTTGAAGGAGCTGTTTTGTGCTTACTCTCTCATTCATTCTCTGGGCAGGGGGGCTCAGCGCCAGCCTCCTCCCATCCATCTCTGCTCTTCTTCTTTTTCTCCACCCAGTCATCGGCAGAGGAGGTGAACAGATTAACAAAATCCAGCAGGACTCAGGCTGCAAAGTCCAAATCTCTCCAGGTAGGAGCGCTAGAGCTGGATGGGGATGGGTGCCTCTGCTGGGGCTCTTGGCGCGTTCTCTCATGACCCCTGGCCGCCGTGATGGGATGGAGGTGAAGCGGGCTGGCGTTACTGCGCTTGTTCTGTGTGCCGCCTTTGCACAGTGCGTCAAGGTGTAGCTGCAACTCTTGTCTCCCTCTGCTCTCCATGAGCGCAGAGGGCTAGAATCCAGTATAGGGAGCCGCACCCCAGATCCCACTCTGACTGTGTTGCCACCTGAGCTACAACACCTTGTTGGGAAGTGTAAGGCAGGGGAGCTCCTTAGGAAGGACAGGCTTGAGGTCAGGCCTGGGCTTAAGTCCAGTCCTGCCTGCGCCTTGGCAGGTACCTGATTTGCAGGGGTTTCTGAGTGCTCGCCCTGCCTGACACGCAGTACATTGACTGGAAGGTGTTCACATGGGTGGTGATGGAAGGGGCCCAGTTGGGATCTTCTGGAATCTGCCTCTCCTTCCATATTATCTTTTCACTAAAAGTTTTGCTTCTTTTGCTAGACTTCAGGCTTCTTAATCTTGGCTGTGCATAAAGCACCCTCTCAAGTGTTTGGGGAGGTAAATTGATTTGTCAGGGTGCTGTACAGTGGCAGAAGTAGCTGTCGATTGTTCCTAGAAATCTCATCTCCATGGAAGGTCCTCCTGGTTGTCTGCCCAAGGCATTGACTCAAAAAAGCGCTGATCCTCTCTCCACTCCTCTCTCCAGACAGCGGTGGCCTACCTGAACGCAGTGTGTCCTTGACAGGAGCCCCGGAATCTGTGCAGTAAGTCTCTGGCTGGGCCTGTCATGACAAAGTGGGTGGGCGAAGCCCTCTGGATCCCTTTGAAGTTTAGAGTGACTCCCACACCATGTTCCTCATGCCGTGCCTGCACTGGGGGGCTGCCTGACACAGTGAATCTCCTGAGATCTGGGGAACCTGGCCCAGAATAGCCCCAGCTCTGGGGATGGGCCCTCTGTCAGACCCAGAAAGGGGGTTGGAACCCCCTTTCCTGGGAGCAGGGCTGAGCCTCCAGGCAAGCATTCAGAGAGTACCTGTTTTTTCCCTTTCCAGGAAAGCGAAGATGATGCTGGACGACATTGTCTCCCGGGGCCGTGGGGGGCCCCCGGGCCAGTTCCACGACAACGCCAACGGGGGCCAGAACGGCACAGTGCAGGAGATCATGATCCCCGCGGGCAAGGCTGGCCTGGTCATTGGCAAGGGCGGGGAGACCATCAAGCAGCTGCAGGTGAGGGTGCAGGCTCCTCCTGTCCCGGGACAGCCTCCTTCCCGCGGCTGTGCCTGTGCACGCCACTGCCCCCCGCCACCGAGCCAGAGCCCTTCGTCCTTTTGGACCAGGAGTGACCCGTCCCCCCATGCCCCAGGAAGTTCTTGGAGGGGTCAGCTCTAACGCCACCTTGGTTGTACAGGAACGGGCTGGAGTGAAGATGATTTTAATCCAGGATGGCTCCCAGAACACGAATGTGGACAAACCGCTGCGGATCATCGGAGACCCTTACAAAGTGCAGGTGGGTGCCCCAGGGCCGAGGGGGTGGTTCTGGGGAGTATAGAGAGGGCAGCGGGTAGGCTGGAGATTTGGATGTAAGTGGAGAGATTTTTTAGAGCACTGGCTCTGAGGTCAGCCCTGGACTCATTCTCTGTTGAGTTCCCTCCCAGCCGTCTGTACATGAGCAGGTGGCCTCAACTGGCCTCAGTCCAGAAAGCTGGGGTGCTCACCATGTCCACCTCTTAGGGCAGCGGGTAAAGATCCGGGCAGCCTTGCGTTGGTCCTTAGCTCTGGCCTGTGACCGTGGGGCATGCAGTGGGGCAGCAGTGTTCATGCGAGCACCACACTTTGTATGTTCGCAGCAAGCCTGCGAAATGGTGATGGACATCCTGCGGGAGCGTGACCAGGGTGGCTTTGGAGACCGGAACGAGTATGGGTCCCGGATCGGCGGGGGCATCGACGTGAGTGCAGGCCTCTTGGGTGGATGGAGTGGCAGGGGTGGTGGCTGGCTTGTGGGCAGCAGGGGGACTGCAGACAGTGACAAAACCCAGCTGATCCTCCTTCGTCCTGTCCGCCCTCAGGTGCCAGTGCCCAGGCATTCTGTGGGTGTGGTCATCGGCCGGAGTGGGGAGATGATCAAGAAGATCCAGAATGACGCTGGTGTTCGGATACAGTTTAAACAAGGTCAGGGGCTAGCTGGGATCTGCTGAGACGCACTGTTGGGGTCCAAGGTGGGCAGCTTGGCAATGGAGTTAGCATCTGCAGTGCCTCATTACTCCTAGACCTGCAGAACATGCCTGGTCCCTGCTCTGGAGCAGCCCTGTAAGAAAGTGAATGACAGGCAGGCTTCCCTGGTTGAAGAGAGGTGTGTGTTCCTCTCTTGTCAAGCTGTCCTCTCATGGGCTCTCCTGACAGGCCACCTGGGCCCCTGGGTGAGGTTAGCTCTTGAGGCCCCAGCCATGGGCTTCTGTCCAGTCCCAGTGGTTTTGGGGGGAGGACAGACTCCCCCGTGCTTTTTGAGAGATTTGTTGTCAGTTCTTGGTTCTGCCAAGTGCATCTGCTAGTTCTGGGGACACCAAGTGCAGGAGGGATCCTCATCTGCTCCTGAACACGTGAAAGGCGGCCAGTGGCACTTTGACATGTTCCAAACATGGCTCGGGCTGGCGACCGCCATGAAGCAGCAATGTTGGGGGTTCGGAGTTGTGCGTCTCTTGTAACTGTTTTTTGCTCTCCTGTGCTGCCTCAGACGATGGGACGGGTCCTGAGAAGATAGCACACATCATGGGACCCCCAGACCGGTGTGAGCACGCCGCGCGGATTATCAACGATCTCCTCCAGAGCCTCAGGGTGGGTGATGTCAGGTGTGCTGAGTGGGTGGGCTCGAGTGGGAGGGCAGGCTGGCTGCCTGCATTAACTGTCCCATCTCTTCCCTGCCCTGCAGAGCGGTCCCCCAGGTCCTCCAGGGGGTCCTGGCATGCCCCCAGGAGGCCGAGGTCGAGGCCGGGGCCAAGGCAACTGGGGCCCTCCAGGTGGGGAGATGACCTTCTCCATCCCCACCCACAAGTGTGGGCTGGTCATTGGCCGAGGTAAGTGGCTTCTCCAGAGGCCCCACCCGTCCCCCCACTTTCCTCCTGCCCTCTGCTCACTGCCCATGGCTTCTGCAGGCGGCGAGAACGTGAAAGCCATAAACCAGCAGACAGGCGCTTTTGTAGAGATATCTCGGCAGCTGCCACCCAATGGAGACCCCAACTTCAAGCTGTTCATCATCCGGGGCTCGCCCCAGCAGATCGACCATGCCAAGCAGCTCATTGAAGAGAAGATCGAGGTGGGCTCAGCTCAAGAGGGGTTCTGGGTATCTGGGCCCAGTTCTTCCTCCTGTTCCACTGATCTCGTCCACTTTTCATTCCTCCAGGGTCCCCTCTGCCCAGTCGGACCAGGCCCGGGGGGACCAGGCCCTGCCGGCCCCATGGGGCCCTTCAACCCCGGGCCCTTCAATCAGGGCCCACCTGGGGCTCCCCCTCAGTGAGTATTCCTGCGGACTCCTGGGATGTGGGGGTCACAGTTTTGGCAAGGAGGCCCAGCCCGCAGGCCCTGTGTCCATGGTCCTCACCTCCGAGAAGGCCATTCCACCTTGCAGAGGTGCCAAACACAACTCTGGCCAACCCTTGTTTTAGAGACACCATTTTTAAAAGATGCTGTGGGTGTTGCCCTTGGTCTCCACTCCACATGTAGATCCTGTAATCCTGTGGTGTAGTGGGGGGTTGGCACATCCTTGAGTCCACATGGCTTGTGTCCCTTGCGTCAGTTGTCTGACGCCTTTCCCTGGGCCAGAAATCAGCAGTTCCACGTAAGCGGTGCTCTGGGCCCCCTTCCAGGCTACGGCCGTCCTCTGCAAGGACCTTGGGGTAACCTGGCTCATGTGTCCCTCGTTTTCGCCCTCAGTGCTGGAGGCCCCCCTCCTCACCAGTACCCACCCCAGGGCTGGGGCAACACCTACCCTCAGTGGCAGCCGCCTGCTCCTCATGACCCGAGTGAGTATAAGGATCTGAGCAGGGCAGAGGGGAGGGGCCGATTTCTTGGTCAGTGCTTAGCCTGCACACCCTCTGCCTACAGATAAAGCCGCAGCCGCCGCAGCCGACCCCAACGCCGCCTGGGCCGCCTACTACTCACACTACTACCAGCAGCCCCCAGGCCCTGTGCCCGGCCCGGCACCAGCCCCCGCGGCCCCACCCACCCAGGGTGAGCCCCCTCAGCCTCCACCTGCTGGTCAGTCGGACTACACTAAGGCCTGGGAAGAGTATTACAAAAAGATCGGTGAGTGCGTGAGCCACCGCAGGAGCTCCAGTCAGCCAGGGAGGGGTGGGCGAGTAGGTGGCCACATCCCCGCCTGTCCTCTGACCTCGGGGCCTGCCCCCACAGGCCAGCAGCCCCAGCAGCCTGGAGCGCCCCCGCAGCAGGACTACACGAAGGCCTGGGAAGAGTACTACAAGAAGCAGGGTGAGCCGGCGGGCCACAGGGGTGGGACCAGGTGTGCTGGCCTCCTGGTCCGCTCACCCACCCTCTGCTCCCCCACAGCTCAAGTGGCCACCGGAGGGGGTCCAGGAGCACCCCCGGGTTCCCAGCCAGACTACAGTGCTGCCTGGGCTGAATATTACAGACAGCAAGCCGCTTACTACGGACAGACTCCAGGTCCAGGCGGCCCCCAGCCTCCGCCCACACAGCAGGGACAGCAGCAGGCAAGTGGGAATTGCCACCCTCCTCCTCCTCCTTTCTCCTTCCAACCCCCGGCCACCGTCCATCCTGCCTTAGTGGGTAGCGCCGGAAACCCCTTCCCCTGCGGGGTGTGTCCTTGATGCCTGCAGCGGGGGCCGTGTGGCCAGAGGTCTCCGGGAGCCCCCACGAGCTGGGGGAAGTGTGCGCTGGGTCCAGAGGTTAAAGAAGAGGCCTCTCCGCCGGCCTGCTTGTTCCTGTGTAACGCTGTCGTGATGCTGGGGGAGAGCGCGCAGCAGATAAAAGGAGGAACTGTTGAACTGGTGGGTAGTCCTGGGGGTGGGGGGCAGGCCATCCGCTCAGCCGGAGGTCGCCGTCCCGGCTGCTGACTCGCTCACTCACAATCTGGCCACTTGGGAAGAAAACGGATATTTTTGCCCCTCTCTGCATTACTCTCATGGTTTTTGTTCTTTTGATTCTTTTATTTTTAAACCCACGATCTCTCCCCGCGTGTCCAAGTGACTGTGTGTGCTGCCAGCTGCCCCGTGGGGCCCGGCCACAGCTCTGGGGGCCGGGGGCGGCGCCAAGGGGCCCAGCCGCTGGGCCCGCACGCTGGGCCCGCCCGCCACGCCCAGGCTCGGCCTCTGCTCTCGCGCCTGCGCCCGCCTCGTGTCCCGGTCTTGTCTGTGAAGTGGGCATGACGATCGCTGCCACCTTCCAACCTACCTCACAGGGGTGTTGTGGGGACACCGTGATCTCTGGTTGTCATGTCGTGATGCGCCGGGAGCTGCCCGCCCGCCTGCCTTCCTGAAGACGCAGGGCACCCCTCTCCCGCCCGCCCGCCCCCCCCCCCGCCCCCCAGCCCTGAGCGCTTCTCTCTTGCTCTCTCGCTCTCTCTGTGCGGCCCCTCCTTCTCCTTCCTGTGTCACTCTTCTCCATCTCAGAGCCAGTCTGACTGCAGCCAGTCCCAGAGCACTGACTAGACAGCTACAAACACATCCTTCCAGCCTGCGCTTGCCACAGGCTCGGGAGAGGGGCTTCCTGGCCCCCTCCTCGCCACTTTCCCCCCAGTCTCCCGCCCCGTCCCCCTCCCCGCCCCGTAGTGACCAATTCCTATCTCTTCCCTCTCCGCAGGCTCAATGAATCGAATGAATGTGAACTTCTTCATCTGTGAAAATCTTTTATTATTTTTTTTCCATTTTGTTCTGTTTGGGGGCTTTTTTTCGTTTGTTTTTTTCCGTTTGTTTGTCGAGAGAGCGATGGCTGCCAAGGGGGGTGCTGGGGGAGCCCTCCCTGTGAGTGGCTTGGGGGTCGTGGCACAGGCAGTGCCAGGCTCTCGCTCTCTTGCTCATTCTGTGTGTCTCATGCGCTTTTTTTCTTTCAAAATTGGGATCCCTCATCTTGAGCCAGCCAGAGAAGATAGCGAGAACTAAATCTCTGCAAAAAAAAAAAGTTAAAAACTAAAAAGCAAAACAAAACTTATAAAATTATATATATATATATAAAAAAATCTCTATCGTCCCCCACCCCGCCCCAGCCTTCCTGAAACTGCCTCTTTCAGGAGAAAGCAATTCACTCCCTGCGACCACCCTTGGCCCTCTTCATGTTTTTAAAATAAACTTTTAAAAAAGGAAACAAAGTCACTCTTGCTATTTCTTTTTAGTTAGAGCTGGAACATTCCTTGGACCAGGTATTGATGTTTAGGAAAGCCCATCCTCACCCCGTGCCAGGCAGCCCCTCCCTCAGCCTGTCTGCTCCTCCTCTCGCTCCTCTTCACCCAGCTCCGCTCCCCTCCCCTCCCCCCGCTGCGCTGCCCCCTGCCCCCTGCCCCCAGGACTGGTCTGTTGTGTTTCATCTGTTCAAGAGGACATGGAAACTGAAAACAATTGAGAACAAAACAAAAAATTGTATGGCAGTTTTTACTTTTTATCGCTCGTTTTTAACTTCACAAATAAATGGTAACAAAACCTCCCCAAGTCTGCCGGGTGCCGTCTCTCTCTCTCTCTGTCTCTCTCTCTCTCCACCTCCCCCCCCGACCCCCCCGCCCCATAGAGTTTTGAAGCAGATGTTTGTTCTTTATAGATGTTGTAAAAGCCTGATAATGGTGATTGGAAATTATAAGCTTTGTGTTGTATTGGGTTTTTTCCTTTATTTTTTTTTTATTTTAAAAAAAGAACAATTCTAAGAGACGATAGTTTTCTGCAGGCGCATTGTGCTTTCCTAACTCTCACCTCCTCTCCCCCCCCCCCATTTTTTGGTTAAATAAAGTGCTTTTTGTCTAAAACTGCGTGCCGGCCGCAGTTGTGTTTCTACAGGAAACAAGTTGAGGAATAAGGCTTGGCCAATGAGAGATGGGTGGGGGCCCCAAAAACTTTGCCCGAAGTCTGGTCTTGCAGGAAGGAGAAGCAGGCAGAGCCCCAGCAGTGCAGTCCCCCACGCCTTCATCCCCAGCATCTGTCCCACTGGGAATTTGGGGAGCAGGGCACTCAGGAGGGTCCCTGGGGACAGGTGTTCCCATGGATACAGCCTGCCGCTGGTGGAGCAAACCCACACCGAGCTTTATGTGATCTGGTCCTCGCTGTGGCCTGTTTGGCTGGTGAGCCCTGAGGTGGAAACCTGGCCTGTCCAAGGGAAGGACATCTGTCCCAGGGGTTGGCAGCCTCAGGATGAGGACGGGAGATGGGAGAGCAGTCATGGAGGACTCCTTGAGCTGTCAGGCCCAGGGCCAGTCATCCAGACGCATACTTTGCTGGGAGAGTTCTGGGAGGTGTGGTTGAATTCCAGCAGGGAAATCGGGTGTCATGGTGCGGGGCTGTCTGCAGCCCTTGTGACCTCCCACTCGAGGCTCCTTAGGGACCTACCCCTGTGGGAGTGGCTCCCAGTCAGCCATTTGTGGGCCCAGGAAAGGGAGAAGGCTGTCACCTTGCAGTTACAGCCTCAGTTTAGATTGGAACCCAGGGCTCCCCTCACCAGCATCTAACCTCAGGCAGTGTGCCCGCTCTGACCTCTGGGGTGAGGGGGATGTCGGGGCCCCTGGCCCTCTCCCGACTCTCTGCAGGCTTTCAATGACAGAGCAGCGCTTGGCAAAAATGTTTTCTGTAACTTCAGCCAAGATGAAAACAAGAGGTAGCAGAGGGGGTCAGTCCAGAGTAGAGCGAGGTCATGGCCTCCACACCTCTCCCCCACACACACACCACCAGGGGAGAACAGGTTCCCCTTCCAGTTGCTAGGGCAGGATGATAGGTGCAGCCCCAGGGCCACACGGATGAGGGGAGGGCGAGCTGGGTTAGAAAGGCCATGCATTACCGCTGGGTGCTCGCTCGGCGCACAGACTGCACGGGGGCGCTGTCCCCTGGAACAACCCACAGGATGGGGTTGTGCCAGGCTGGGTCACCGCCTTCCCACCCCACCCATGGTGCTCCAGGCTCCTTCCTCTCGCTCTCGATTTTACCTTTGGTTGTGGGAGGGGACCAGGAATGACACCAAAGTTCTCTTAGCTCCACAGCAGTGTATAGGAGCTGCACGGGTCAGTTTAAGAATTAAGAGATCCCTACTTCGGGGGACATCCCTGATGATCCAGTGGTTAAGAATCCACCTTCCAATGCAGGGGACACAGTTTCGATTCCTGGTCTGGAAACTAAGATCTTACAAACCATAATGCAACTAAGCCCGCACGCCACAATTACCGGGTCGGCTCTCAGCCTGAGCTCTGCAACAAGAGAAGTCCATGTGCCACAATGAAGACCCAGCACAGCCAAAAATTCAAACCCAAACAAAGATATTCCTGCTTTCTACACCTTGAGGACCCATGGCTGCATTGGAGCCGAGCTGTGGTTGACCGGTTGCCATGATCCTAAATTTTGTAACATCCCATGGAGAAGAAAATAGCAACCCACTCCAGTATTCTTGCCTAGAGAACCCCATGGACCGAGGAGCCTGGTGGGCTACAGTCTATGGGGTTGCAAAGAGTTGGACACGAATGAGCAACTAAACTACCTCCACCATGTTCTAAAACATACCTAGTGTGGCTTTGGAGCCAGTCGTTCTGTTCAGACCTTCAGCAGTATCTATGGTAATCCACACAGCTGCAACCATTCTGCCTAATGGAAGAGATGGAACCCCCCTCACACACACACACCGCCCCAGTGTATGTGCTTGGGGAGACCCAGGCAGGCCCGGAAAGGTCTGGGACCCAGGTAACAGTGTAACCCCTGCTTTGTTTCAGCTGGACTTGGTCCCCTTGCGGGGGCTGGGATTGGGGTGGGGAGACGGTACTTAGGTTTGGGAGCAGGCTCTTCCGCTGGTAGAAGGTCAGGACAGGTTCATATAGGGTGTAGTACGTCTCCAGGTGCTGGCGGAGGGCCGCCTCACAGTCATCTGTCCTGCGTTCCGCCTGGCCCTGGCTTGGGGCTCTCTGCATCATCGTCACCATTGAACAGGCAAATGTGATGATGATGTTGGGGGCCCAGCCCACCTGGGCATCTGTGAAAGGGGACTGGGTGAGGGAGAGGCTGAGGTGGCCTCCTGTGCCCACCCCTGCCCCGAGATCAGGGATCTAGGGTGGTGCTGCCCCAGTAAAAAACCAGGCTCCCTGGGTCTGTTTTACTCTTGTCGTTCCAAGTTTTTCTTCTCTGTGTGTGTGTTTTGGACAGGTAGGACGTTGGCAGAGCCCATAAGCCAAACAAGACCAGTGGGAAAGGGTGAAGAGTCTCCTTGCTGCCCCCAAGCACCCAGTTTCACCTTCCCTGGACGCAGTCAAGTTAATCTGTTTCTTGTGTCTCCTTCTGGAACCCTTTGGGCATATACCAAGCAAATTTGGTCCTGATGTCATTTTCCCTGCTTTTTCATATACATGGTAAAGAACTGATTTGCCCTTGATTTTATTCACTTAGTAAGCTGGAGACGGTTGTGTATTTGACACACAAGGAATGTACTGATTATTTAATCACTAGATAGTATTCTGTTCTATTGTTGCTTCATTTAGTCACTCAACTGTGTCCAACTCTTTGGCGACACCATGGACTGTAGCCCCGTCTGTTCATGGGATTCTCCAGGCAAGAATACTGGAATGAGTTGCCATTTCCTCCTCCAGGGGATCTTCCCCACCCAGGGATGGAACCTGAGTCTCCTGCATTTGCAGGCAGATTCTTTAACTCCAAGATGCCAGGGAAGCCCATTCTGTTGTATGGATGTGTGTCACAATTTACTTAACTGGTTCCTCGTTGATGGGTATTTGGATTGAAATATTCTTTTTAAAGGACTTCCCTGGTGGCTCAGATAGTTAACAGTGCACCTGCAATGCAGAAGAACTGGGTTCCATCCCTGGGTCATGAAGATCTCTTGGAGAAGGAAATGGCAACCCACTCCAGTATTCTTGCCTAGAGAACCCTATGGACAGAGAGAGGAGCCTGCTGGGCTATAGTCTATGGGGTCGCAAAGAGTCGACATGACTGAGCAACCAAGCACACACACACACATTCCCTTTAAGACGGATTTAAGCAGCTTTCCATTGCTTTCCTCTCACGCAAGCACTTGACTGGGGAAAATACAAGAGTTTCCAGCTCACCGCTGTCCCCTCCTAACTCCAGGGAGACCTCCCAGGATCTCCAAGGCCACCCAGCTTCATTCATTGTAACAGAAATGCCCATTTCGAATCACTAAGAGGGACTTCCCTGATGGTATAGTGGATAAGAACCTGCTTGCCAATGCAGGGGACACGGGTTCAATCTCTGGTCCAATCCCTGAACCCCACCTCCTAGTTCTTCCAGAATTTCCTTTCGAAATAGAACCTGTCAGCACATTAAAAAACAAAATAACAACAAAAAAACCCCCACAGCCCAGTGGGATTGATTCATTCTAGGAAAGCAAGGATGGTTCAGTATAATTTATTGTGTTACTATCTTAAGAAAAAGTCATATGAGAATCCTTTTAAACAGAGCAATTTAATTGACAAAATTCACACATTCCTGATTTAATTAAAAAAAAAAAAAAACCACAAGGAATTGATAAACATTCTAAGCCAGCATCTTATTTAATGGAAACTTTCTTTCCGAGTAAAGTTGGGAGTAAGATAAAACCGCCCACCCTTGGGACTTCCCTGGTGGTCTGGTGGCTAAGACTCCACCCTCCCAATGCAGGAGGGCCCAGGTTCAATCCCTGGGCAGGGAACGATATCCCACAGGTCACAACTAAGAGTTTGTATGCTGCAACCAGGCACAGTCAAATAAATGTGTAAAGTCACAGTAAGGAATACCCTGGCAGTTGACTGGTTAGGGCTCAGTGCTTTCACTGCCAGGGCCCCAGCTGCATCACTGGTCAGAGAACTAAGATCCCACAGGTCGGGCATCACGGCCAAAAAAAACAAAGGCATAGTAAAACAAAAAATAATTGACAAACGGGGTGGGGGGGAGGAATTTTGCAACCTATATTACAAACAGCTAATATATAAAGAGTTCCCAAAATTCAAGAAGAAGAAAAGACCAACAGTCAGTCCTCTAGGATGGGAAAACGTAAGCAAAAGATACAGAGTGTACTGAAGAAGAAATGAAACTGGCCCAGAACTTTAGAAAAGATGCCCAGCTTCATTCATCGTAAGAGAAATGCCCATTTAAAACCACTAAGAGGGACTTCCCTGATGGTACAGTGGATGAGAACCTGCCTGCCAATGCAGAGGACATGGGTTCAATCCCTGGTCCAAGAAGATCCCGCATGTCTCAGAGCAGCTAAGCCCATGTGCCACAACTATTGAGCCACAGCTATTGTGCATTCCAGAGCCCCTGAGCACAGTCTTAGCCACTGGACCAGTGGGGAAGTCTGAGGAAGACTTCTTGACACTGATACAAAATCTCAGAGTATACTGTAAAGTTAAATGAAAAATGAAGCCTGGTGTATATGGAATGCTAGTTTTTATGAGGAGGGACACACACACACACACACACACACACCCCTCTATTATATTTGCAAAAAGAAACATCAGAAAGGACAGTCTAAAACTTCATGAAAATGGTTGTCTACAGGGAGGGGAGGGCACAGTTGGGGGCAGGGGTGGATCTACTTTCTTAATGTGACTTTGAAATTGTTAGGTATGCTGCATATGCAAAATTTTAATTTTAAAAAGCAATCCCTAAATGTTGAAAGCCAAGCTGAAGTGAATGAACCCTGTGTCAGTGTCATGCTGCAAATGCAGGGAGAAAATAATTATCGCTAGGGACCCAGTGTTTTTGTGGTCCGTCCACAGGGAGAGCTATTATAAGGAAAACCAGAAAGTGTTAGTTGCTCAGTTGTGTCCGACTATTTGTGACTCTAGGGACTGCAGGCTGCCAGGCTCCTCTGTCCATGGGGTTTCCCAGTCAAGAATACTGGAGTGGGTTTTCATTTCCTTCTCTAGGGAATCTTCCTGACCCAGGGATTGAACCCCAGTCTCTTGCATTGGCAGGCAGATTCTTTACCATCTGAGCCACCAAGGAAGCCCAAGAAAAACCATAGCTGCAAAGAAGTCTTAAACTTTCTATGGTAGTTTAATTCTCAGTAGTTAACATTGGCATGCTACTTGTTTGGAAACTATTTTGCATCTAATTTAATAATGCAAATGAGAATATCTGGTTTTAGGAAGCAGACTTTTTAGGGAAAAGAGAAATGTAAAACACTGTGATGTTAAGTGTGAGCTGGAAACAACAGTATGAACTTGTGAGATATATATATATATATATATATATTTTTTTTTTTTTCCTCTCAAAAGTATGTGTTTCCTGGCCCTGTCTGCTGGAGAGGCCTGGAAACGATGAGCACCTGTAGCAATGAGTGCCCCTGGCCCCCAGATGGAACACTACTGCCCAGGGGCCTCCAGGAGAAATGGCTGATTCCAGGGCTGGGCCAGAAATGTGAAAGGTGGGAGGTGGGAAGTCTTGCACAGAAAGAAAGCGAGAAGGTGAATGTGACCTGGAGCTGTGTCCTGGAGGACACTGTGCAGCATGAGGGAACTCCTAATGGCCCCGGATGAGACACACTGAATCACAAAAAAGAAGACAATTATGGCCATCATCAAAGAGTCCACAGACAATAAATGCTGGAGAGGGTGTAGAGAAAAGGGAACCCTCCTACACTGTTGGTGGGAATGTAAATGAGTGCAGGCCACTATGGAGAACAGTGGGTAGGTCCTCAAAAACCTAAAAACAGCTACTGTAAGACCCAGCAATCCCATTCCTGGGCACGTATCTGGAGAAAAGTATGATTCAAAGATACATACACCCCCGTGTTCACAGCAGCCCTATTCACAATAACCGAGACACGGAAGCAACCTAAATATCCATTTATAAATGAATGGACAGAAGATATGGTCCATATACACAATGGAATATTACTCAGTCATAAAAAATAAAAGAAATAGTGACTTCCCTAGTGGTCCAGTGGCTAAGACTCTGCACACCCAATGCAGGGGACCCGGGTTTGATCCCTGGCTAGGGAACTAAAATCACACATACCAGGCAGTGCGGCCAAAAAATAAAAATTGGAAAAAGAATGAAATAATGCCACTTGCAGTGACAAAGAAGGACCTAGAGATAATCATACTAAGCGAAGTAAGTCAAAGACAAATATCAGATGGTATCAGTCATACGTGAAATCTAATTTTTAAAATGGCACAAATGAACATATTTATAAAACAGAAACAGACTTACAGATACTGAAAACAAACTTACGGTTTCCAAAGGGGACATGTGGAGAGGAGGGGAAGGATAAATCAGGAGCTTGGGATGAACGTATACACAGTATTGTATACAAGACAGATAAGCAACAAGGACCTACAGTACAGCAAGGGGAACTCTACTCTACTTATTCTGTAATAATCTATGTCAGAAAAGAATCTGAAAAAGAATGAGTGCATATACAAACGAATGATGCTTCTGTATCCCTGAAACTAACACAATGTTGTAAATCAATTAGACTCCAATAAATTAAAAAAAAAGAAGACTCACTTTAAATACTTTAAATTCACTTATTTTACCGAGATGGTCCAGAGAAGGCCCTGGCACCCCACTCCAATACTCTTGCCTGGAGAATCCCATGGACGGAGGAGCCTGGTGGGCTGCAGTCCACAGGGTCGCTAAGAGTCGGACACGACTGAGCACCTTCACTTTCACTTTTCACTTTCACGCATTGGAGAAGGAAATGGCAACCCACTCCAGTGTTCTTGCCTGGAGAATCCCAGGGACGGGGGAGCTTGGTGGGCTGCCGTCTATGGGGTCGCACAGAGTCGGACACGACTGAAGTGACGCAGCAGCAGCAGCAACTGAGATGGTAAGGATGCAAGAGAACAAAACACAGAATGACAAAATAATGAACCTCACTGTCCCCACTGGAGGCAGCTAGGACACCCCCAACCCCTCAGTCTGAAAATGGGCTCTTGGAAGGGAGAAGATGAGCTTGTGTCCCACCCGTCTGGCAGGAACCAATATATTTCAAATAGCCCTCGCTGAGGAAGGACGTTCCTTCTTTAAGGGAAGAATGTCAGCCAATTGATGTGGGGGAAACAAATGACTGAAAGTTACACATTTCGCATTGATTCGGAATATGAAGTTACTGATTCCAATCAGCAATGAGTGAATCTGTAAGAGAAGGGACCGGCGGGGGTGTGTTACAGCAGCCCCTGATTACCCTCTATCTTAAATTTGTGAGGGCTGTCACACCAAGTACCACAGTTGGGTGACTCCAGCCACAGAAATTCCATTTCTTAGAGACTTCCCTGGTGGTCCAGTGGTTGAGAATCTGTCTGTCAAGGCAAGGGACGAGGGTTCGATCCCTGGGATTGAATTCAGATCCCAGGGAATTCAGCTCCACATGCTGCAAAACAATTGATCCTGTTCTCTAGAGCCCGGGAACTCTGAAGCCTGCATGCTTCAGTGGCTAGAGCCAGTGTTCTGCAGCAAGAGAAGGCGCCACAATGAGAAGCTTGCACACCACAACTAGAGAAAAACACTCTCGCAGTAACCAAGATCCAGAGCAGCCAAAAATAAATTTTTTTAAAAAAAGAAATTCCACTTCTTCACAGTCCTGGAGACTAGAAATCTGAGGCTGAGGTTCTGGCAGGATGGAGTTCTTCGGAAGCCTCTCTCCTTGGCTTGTTTTCTCCCTGTGTCCTCGGCAGCCATTCTGTCCATGTGTAAATCTCCTCTTCGTAAAAGGACACCAGTTATATTGAGTTAGGACCGAGACAAAGCAACCGATCACAGTGGGCTAAACCTTACGTCAATCCCAGTTAAGACAAGACGTGAAAAGAAAAAAACTTTGAGGTGTTCACAGGCATTTCCATAATGATTGGTTATTTCACGACATGGAGGATATTAAGGTGTGATAATGGAAGCATGATACAATTTTACAAAAGCCTTCACTTTTTAGGAAATATGTACTAAAATATTCACATGGATTAAAAAGAAAAGAACAGGGCCTTGCCGGTGGTCCAGTGACTAAAACTCCACTCTCAGTGCAGGAGGCATGGGTTGGGGAACTAGATCTCACATGCTTCAACTAAGAGTTCTCTAGCCACAACAAAATAATCCCGCCTCCTGCAAGGAAGATCAAAGATCCCACGTGCTGCCACTAAGACCCAGCGCAGCAAAACAAAATTTATTTTCCCCCCAAGAATTAAGGACGTCCCCCAGCTTCCCTAGTGGCTCAGACAGTAAAGAATCTGCTTGCCAATGCAGGGGGCATGAGTTCCATCCCTGAGCAGGGAGATCTCAAATGTGGAGGAGCAACGAATCCTGGGAGCTGCAACTGCTGAAGCCCTAGAACCTGAGCTCTGAAACAATAAAAGCCTGAGTACCGCAACAAAGAGCAAAGCCTGCTTGCCGCAATGAAGACCTAGCACTGCCGTAAATAAATAAATACATTTCAAAAAATGTTCATTGACTGACGAGTCCAAGTGTCACTGCATGGGCTATTATTTAAGGCTTTGAATTCTATCCACTTCCCTTTTAGTTTGGGAAATGGAAAGTGGATGTCACTTGCCATGGAGGCGACTGTGAAAACAAATACATACCAGGCTGACAGCCTAGTTCTGATATTGGGCTCGCAGTGCATGAGATGTGGCCTTTCCTCAGAGCCAGATGAAGGGTCCGGCAGGACCTCTCCACCATCTCGGCAACTTCCGTGAGGCTATACTTAGGAAAAAGTTTGAAAACACGTCATTATTGTAAAACCTACTTCTGGAATTTCCCTGGTGGTCCAGTGGTTAAGACTCCGTGCTTCCAATGCAGAGGGCATGGGTTTGATCCCTGCTGGGGGAACTAAGATTCCCACATGCCTCAAGGCCAAAAAATGAATAATAAAACATTCTTTTGTGAACTTCCCCAAATCATTGGTCTCACAGTATAGGTGATCCTTAGGGAGAAGCATGAGCCCCCATAAGTGGACCTTCTGTCCCTGGGCATCTTGGGGAGACTGTTCATGGATCTCCTGCACAACTCGACCTGATGCAGATAGTCAGGGCTACTGGTGTCTGGTCTGGTCTGGCCCACTGGCCCTCAAACCTAGTGCTTCCTGTGTGCTCATTCAACAGACGCTGCTTGAGGACTTCTCTCGTGGTCCAGTGGTTAAGACTCTGCATTCCCACCTCCAGGGGGCACAAGTTCAATCCCTTGTGGGGAAACTAAGATCCCACATGCTACAGGATGTGGCCAAAAAAGTAAAAAACAACAAAAGCAACAACCAGCGCAACAAACAGATGCTTCTTGCCACGAGCCAGGCCAAGTTCTAGACAAACGGCTAAGGACCCCTCGGTTCCCCAGAGCTTGTATTCTCAGGATGGGGGCAGATGTGACTGCAGTCAACTCAGAAACAGACGTGACAGTTTCCCTGCATCAGCCTCACTCGCAGTGAGGAGATGCTGGTGGTATTTCTGTGCACAGACAAGGAAACAGGCTGGGAGTGTTGACCCAGAGTGGACACGTGGAGATAGCAGCTGAGTGTGACCTCAGCCCAGGTCTCAAGGGCTCCAAGGCCAGCACGTGAACTAGGCCAGCCCACCGCCACCCACAGAGTAGGGGCCAACCTCAGAGAATGTTCCCTGCTTGGGCCTCAGTTTTCCTGTCTGTAAAATAGGAATTCTGGTCTTCTGGGAACGCTGAGGCAGTGTCTAGCTCTGGCTTCCTGTGAATTTCAGCACCTTTGTCCCCCCAACAGCACAGAGAAAGCAGGAAGGATAAAGGGAAGAATTCCTGGGCATCATGTTCTTGTGGAGCTTCAGCCTCAAGCCAGACTCACTGCTCCAACTCACACCAGCCAGAGTGGCCTGAAACAGGTTCAAAAGCCCGGCAGGAT
This sequence comes from Bos indicus x Bos taurus, assembly GCF_003369695.1. Lineage (NCBI taxonomy): Eukaryota > Metazoa > Chordata > Mammalia > Artiodactyla > Bovidae > Bos > Bos indicus x Bos taurus. The sequence goes on along the minus strand of NC_040082.1, from coordinate 92,556,373 downwards.
CAGGGCTGGAGGTTTAAGCTGGGTGGCTCCAGGGACGCCCTTTAACGCAGACCCTAGATGGACCCTAAGGCAGGGGTCAGATGGCTCACAGAGATCAAAATTCTCTGTAAAGAAAACCCACTGTTGGGACTTCCCTGGTGGTCCAGTGGCTAAGCCTCAGCACTCCCTATGCAGGGGACCCAGGTTCCATCCCTGGTCAGGGAACTAGATCCCACATGCCACAACTCAGAGTTCTACATGCCACAACTAAAGATCCTGAATACCACCACTAAGGCCTGGTGCAGCCAAAATAAATAAATATTAAAAAAAAAAAAAAAAAAACGAAAGAAAATCCACTCTTGGAAATTCCCTGGTGGCCCACTGGTTAGGACTCCGAGCTTTCACTGCTGAGGGTATGGGTTCAGTCTCTGGTCAGGGAACTAAGATCCTGTTTATTTTCATTTTCTCACTTCTTAGAGCCACACGGGTACCAGAGAAAAGCACGTGTGCTGTGCTTCTTAGCGTGAAGCCACCACACAAGCAGGATCTTAAATGGGCCTCTGTAAAGAAGAGGGAGCGGGTGGGTGTAGGGGGGCCGGTGGGGAACAGGGGGAGCATATCCCATCCATGTGTTAAAACCGGAGCCCTGGTCCTGCCTTGGCTGCCTGAATGGTGTGACCCGGGCTAGCTCCCTGATCCCTCTGTGAAAAAGCAGGGTGCCTGGAACGTTCCAGAAGATCAGAGTTCATCTGTGCAGTGTGGAGAACAGTGCTGGGCTGGTGAAAAGCTCCAGAGGACTTCAGGCTGCAGTTGCCATGGGGACCAGCAGGCTCCCGTGTTGCCAAGTCAGGCGTTTTTTTCAGGAGGAGCCGGGAGTTTTCATGTGGCATCTCCGGATTTTTGAAGGTTGGCCACGAATTTAAAAAAAAAGTGTGAAACTCTGAATAGTCCAAACTGAACATGTCAGTGGATCACGTGGAACCCGAGGCCCTGGGGGTTTTGCAGCCTCTGTCCTGATCTTTGCGACCACCTGTGGAGACCATCCAGCTGGCATGGGTGACTGGGCGTCTACCCTAGGCCAGGTGCTGGCTAGAGTCATTCATTAGCTCGGCCTTTGCCCTTCGAGCTCCCAGACCTGGAGAGGGAGCCACTATTTGCCTTTTACCTTCATAACAATGATCCGGACAAAACTGCTTCAGTAGAGATGCATACAGAGGGCAGGATGAGGGAGCAGGGGGGGCAGGGGGCAGCCCCCTGCGACCTTTGTCTGATTCCTTCCCCACGCCTGGCACCTGAATGCGTTTCTACCACATTCAGCAAGCCCAGCAAGTCCCAGGAAAGCCTGGAGGCCCCTAGCCTGCCACAGTTTCTCTTTTTCTGCCTGGTGTGCTGCAGTCCCTGGGTCGCAAAGACTGGGACATGACTTAGAGAGTGATCAACAACCTCTCCGGGATGTCATTCTGTTCTCTGTTCTTCACTGCACTTATCGCTACCAGAAATTCTGTTGTATTTTGCATGGAACATATTGCTGGTCCCTGTCCCATGTGTCTGGTGAAGTCCAGGGGACTTAGCTTGTCCTCAAGAATTATTTTGGGCACAGGAGGTTGAATAAGTGGACAAGTGGAGAGGTACAGTCCATCTTTACGACCCAGAGGTGATGCTAAGCCCGCCTGCCACTCAGTGGGCAAATAGTTTGTCTCCCAGTTGCCAGGGACTGTGTGGAAAGTGCAAGTGTTAGTCACTCAGTCGTGTCTGATTCTTTGCCATCCCATGGACTGTAGCCTGTTAGGCTCCTCTGTCCATGGAATTCTCCAGGCAAACATACTGGAGTGGGTAGCCATTCCCTTCTCCAGGGGAATCTTCCTGCCCCACGGATTGAACCCAGGTCTGCTGCAAGCAGATTCTTTACTGTCTGAGCCACCAGGGAAAGGATTGACTGTGTGGGAAGATGTTAAAATAACTTTGTCCTCACCCTTAAAGAGCTCACCTGGGGGTCTAGACACTTCCAACCATCTTCCGACCATCCCCTAATTAACATAAAACTCCATTTCCCTGTCATCAGCTCCTCTCGCCTGGCATCTCCATCCAAGGTGGGGACGAGGCCTAGTTTCATGCCCTCTCGGGGTCACTCACAAAGCGCTCAATTCCTTGGCCTGCCTCAGCTCCTGGGGGAAGCTGTCAATGAGGAAGCCCTGGCTCTCTGGGCAGGACAGCATGCAGATGCTGATCACATCAAGGATGACTCCCTGGGGAGGGAAGGGGCGGCTGCATTCAGTGCCTGGGGGTCCCCTCACCTACGAGGTCACCTAGGCAAGTTCTGGTGAATTTGGGGGAATGTTTTCTGGGTGCCCTGGATCCTGAGTTGGCTCTGATGAGCTGGGGTTTCTGGGGGCACTTCTGAGAATGTGGCTCAGCTACTGTCTGCTGGGGTCGGGGGCATCTGCCCAACGCCAGGCTTGTTGGGCTCCTTTGCTCATCACTATCATGAGAAACTGGGACAACCTCCATCTTATTGTGAGGAACTGGGGGCAGAAGGGGCCAAAGGTCACAAAGTGAATAAATACTAGCTAAGTTTACTGAGGGCTTCCCAGGTGGCTCAGCAGTAAAGAATCCCCCTACCAATGCAGGAAATGTGGGTTTGATCCCTGGGTTACGAGGATCCCCTGGAGGAGGAAATGGCAACCCACTCTGGTGGGTTGCCTAGTAAATCCCAAGGGCAGAGGAGCCAAAGGGATAAAGTCCATGGGGTCTTAAAGAGTCTGACACAACTTAGTGACTAGAACAACAATAAATAAAGTTTACTAAGTGCATCTTAAGGGCCAGGCACTCTGCCAAGCCCTTTATAGGAAAGAAGTCATTCACCCCGCACCCCAGCCTTCTGCTGAGGGTCCAGCTGCTCTCCCATTTTACAATTGAGGACACCGAGGCTCGGTTGACAAAGCAGCAGCCAGTGGCCCCTGCCCTCGAGAGGCCCCTCAGCTCCTACAGGGTCCTCCTGGGAAGCTCCTCCCAATGGGCCCCCTCATCCCTCTGCTGCCATGCCCGGGAGCTCTCACTGGGGCACCAGGGTCCCCTGCAGGGGCACCAGGATCCCCCTGCAGCATGAGGTCATGGATCTTCCGGCCCCACTGGGTGCCCCATTGGGCCTCCTGCTGCAGCAGCCCCACGTGGCAGAAGCCATACTTGGTTGCCATGTATTTGCACTGTGTCCCTTTGCCGCAGCCTGAACCGCCCATCACAAAGACGATCAGGGGGAGTTGAGGATGTCTGCGGTGCCCGAGGAAGAGGGACGGGGGAGAGGGGTTGGTGCCTGTAGGGGTCAGTTGGTGCTGAGGTGATTGTGTCCACAGCTATAGTGGGTGATGCTGGACACATGTCTGCTGGCAGACCTATTTCTGCCCTAGGGTGGTATCTGGGGGTGTGTGTCCACACCCAGTGATATATCCAGGCACGGCACCCATTAATACTGCTACAGGTCATGTGGATGAGGTGTGAACCCAAGCAGGTCAGGCCCTTTGTGTGCAGCCTCTCCTTGAAGCATCACCCCTTCTTACAGTTGAGGAAACTGAGGCTCTGAGACGGACAGGGACTTGCCCAACCCTCCAGTCTCATCCCATACCACCCTCCCCTTTCTTTACTGTGTTTCAGCCCAATGGCCTCCTTTCAGACCCTTGTACTGGTCACCTCCCTGTTGCTCCTCCCCCGCCCCCACCTCCGCGGGAATTCCATACCGCAGTCCCTTCAGGTTGCAGCTCACCCTTCAGGTCTTCTCTAATCGCTGTCTAAAGAGCCTCCCACCCCATTGTTCCCAGTCTCAAAACCCTAATTCCCCACCACCACACAAAAAGAATCCTATTTCCTCCAGCAACGGCCACTATCAGTAATGAGTTTGCCCGTTTACTTGTTCTTGTTTGTCTCCCCTGCCAGACTACGTACTACAAGAGGACAGAATCTGTTTGTCTTCCTTGTCCCTGTATTTCTAGTACTTGGCATAGTTTCTGACATAATCGTAGCAAGTGAGGAATAGGTAAATGTCCATAACTATCAGACACATCTATGGAGACCTGTAGTTTATAGTGCTGGCTTCCTACATTCCCCACGGATTTCCCAGAACCCAGCGCAGTAGGTGCTAAAAGTGAATGTCAGTCAGTCAGTCAGTCAGTCGTGTCCGACTCTTTGTGACCCATGGAATTCTCTAGGCCAGAATACTGGAGTGGGTAGCCTTTCCCTTCTCCAGGGGATCTTCCAACTCAAGGATCGAACCCAGGTCTCCCGCATTGCAGGTGGATTTCTTACCAGCTGAGCCACAAGGGAAGCCCAGCAGGTGCTAAAGTGGATCACTGAAGACCTGACCCTGAGCATGCGCAGTTGTGTTACTATAAGGTAGGGAGCCGGGAGGAAGGGGCGTGTGCACACCTGGACTTGGGGGGGGGGAGGGGAGGGGTTGTTACCTGCATTCTCCCGCCCTCCACAACCTCCTTCCCTTCCCCCGAGTCAGCCAGCCACCCCCGCGATGTATCCCTTCTTCTGGGGCTTCAGGGGCCTGCCTATTTGGGGCAGCTTGGACTTGCACATACCCAACCGGCCTACGGCCCGTGGGGTGATCGCGCTCCATCCCCTACACAGGCCCTGACCCCTCCTGGTTCGGTTCAACGTCACAAGGGCCCCTGGCCCGATTATTTGGCGAGATGATAGGGCTACCCCAGGGGGCTGTGGGGAGAAATGAACCCCAAAGAGGCTCAGGTAGAGCCGCAGCAGTCTGCTGCCAAGGAGGCCTTGGTTGCTGTGGTAACGCGGCCTCCTCCGATTCACTTCCGTAGTAAAGTAGCGCATGCGCAAATAGCCCGACAGGCCGCGAATGTGGCGGGTTTCCTCCCTTCCTTCCCAAGATACGCCGCGGTCCTGAGATGTAATATCACTGGGGGTGTCTCCACATCATCTGATTGGGTTATCCGCGTGATGAGGTTATCGGCTTGATGGGGTTTTTCGTGCTATATATACTGCGGGCCGCCAGAGCGCTAGATACAGAAGGCGCTACCTGTAGTTCGGAGTAGGTTACTTCCACTAGGCCTGCCGGAGGATTTCGATTCCGGTTTAGGCGGCTGCGCAGGCGCAGACTTGGCACAGGCGGTCTCAAGCTGATCGCCGACCCAGAGCCGCCTCCCGATAGCTTTTCCCAGGATCGGTTGTATCCCGGGCTTAGGGTCCGCGATCGAGGCCAGAGACCCGACACCTTGAGGGCGGCCTCCGCGGGACCGAGGGACGCGCACCCCGAGGGAGGCGTAAAGAAAGAGGTTCTGCCCGGACCCGGGTCAATCGCCCATCGCCCATGGCGGCCCTTGTAAGTGTGCGGCAAGGCGCTTCGGCTGCGGTCCCGGTGGTGGCCTCTTGTAGCCTCTCACTCACTGTCCTGCTTTCTCTCCCCTCAGGGCCCCAGCAGCCAGAATGTCACTGAGTATGTCGTCCGAGTTCCCAAGTAAGTCCCTGATCCTACCAGCCCCCTCTCCCTTCAGAAAAGGATTAAAATCTCTAGCCTCCAGGAGTGTCTGATTCTTCTTCCAGGGCTGGGGTTGAGCCGAGGCCTCTGGGGCATCACTGTTTTTTTTTAATAGAGTGAATGAATGAGTACATTAATACACAGTAACACGCAACCTCCTTGCCTAGGACTCCCTCAGCCAGGAATGGCAACAGTGACTCTACTGGATGGATTCTTTTTGATCCTGCAAAATTCCGTTACAGTATTTTCCTCCTTCAGGAGGCATTCCCTGCCCGTCCACCCCACTGCCCAGGGCTGAGTTCCCAATTATCCCATCTTGGGTTCCCAGAAATATTTGTCCCTAACTGATCTCTGGTTTTTTTCATGGGTCCCCAGCATTGCCCAGCACAAAGGACTGAGCCTGGGAGGGTTTACTGAATTAATGAATGATTGACTGAGCACGGCCTCTTCTTTTTGTCCATTCCAGAAATACCACCAAAAAATACAATATCATGGCTTTCAATGCAGCCGATAAAGTCAACCTCACTACTTGGAATCAGGTAAGTCCGAGTTCTGAGGGTGTGAGAAAACATGACCCTGGATTTGATGTAATAGTTGCTTGGTTGTGATAGTAACTGAGGCTTAGTATCCTCTGCTCTCCCCATGTGCAGATAAATGATAACTAAGGCCCAGGCTGAGCCTCTGGGCACCCCTGAGAACAAGATATGTATGGCCTTGCAGGAGGCTTTCTCCTGAAATTTGTGCCCACTGATGGGCATTTGGGGTCAAGATCTATCTGGGCAAGAGAGGAGCGGGCTGCCTCCTAGAGGTGACTCCCCTGTTGTTGGAGACTCCAGAGCGGTCTTTAGAAGCTGTTTTAGTTGTTGCAGGCTGCTCTAGCAGAATTCCAGAGACTGGGTGGTTTATAAACAACAGACATTTATTTCCCACAGTTCTGGAGGCTGGAACTCCAAGATCAGGGCGCCAGCAGATTTGGTGTCTAGTGAGGGCAGCCTTCCTGGTTCATAGCTGGTGCGTTTGCACTGTGTTCTCACCTGGCAGAAGAGGGACACAGCACTCTGCAATCCTTTATTAAAGAGGGCACTTACCCACTCCTAATAGGCTGCAGCCTCACAACCTAATCATCATCTATCAGAGGCCCCGCCCCCAAATACCATCACACTGGAAATTAGGTTAGATGCATTTTGGGGGAATTCCCTGTAGATACAGTGGTTAGGACTCCAGCTAGGACTCTAGCCCATTCACTTCGGGGACCCAGGTTCCATCCCTGGTGGGAGAACTAAGATTCCAGAAGTCCCGGATCACAGCCAAAAAGAATGCATTTTGGAGGCACGCAAACATTCATCCATAGCAGAAGCTATTAAAACAGTCTGTAAAGAGATTTGTCCACTGTGGGGTCGAGGGCAAGTGAAGGGAGAACAGGGCGGAGGTGAAGGCTCTGGACCAGGTGAGCCTGTGATGGGGTTTGCAGCAAAGGGTTTACTAGAAGTGATTGGACTCTGGGGTGTCTTTTTTTTTTTTTAATTTTTTCATTTGAAAATAACTTCAAACTTTCAGAAAGCTGCCAGAACAGACATTGCAGCGGGCTTTAGACAGATCCCTTCGCCCACATTCACAGAGCCTCTTTTCGCCAAGTGGGAAGTTGGCTCTGAGGGTCCACCGCTCAGCCTGCGGGGAGGAAGGGGTGTTGTTGGGTGGGGAGCAGGCTCCCTGATGAGAAGTGTCGCCTTCCGTCTCCCAGGCCCGGCTGGAACGAGACCTGAGCAATAAGAAGATTTACCAAGAAGAGGAGATGCCGGAGTCCGGCGCCGGCAGCGAGTTCAACCGCAAGCTCCGGGAGGAGGCGCGGAGGAAGAAGTACGGCATTGTCCTCAAGGAGTTCCGTCCGGAGGACCAGCCCTGGCTGCTGCGGGTCAACGGCAAATCAGGCCGCAAGTAAGTGCCCCTCCCGCCACTCCCCGGTGCCCTTGGCTGAACTTCTAGGTCCTACGGCTGGGGGTGACAGCCCATCCTCCCGTGAAGGGGTTTTCTTGGGGAAGATGAGCCAAGGGGATGCTCGAGTATGTGCTAGGGATGCAGGAATCCCGGCCTGCGGTCCTCCTGCACCCAGCCAAGGACTGCCCAGAGCTGAGGGTTGGGAACCGTGGGGAGGACAGAGATTAAGGGAAATGAAGGGCACTCCGGTTGAACAGCGAGCAGGAAGGCGTGAAACACCGAGCCCCAGGGACTGTCACAGCGCATGAGAGTGGCAGAGTGGGTGGACTGAGAGGGCTGGGAGTGCCAGGCCACAGCTGGACCATGGGTAGGCTGGGGCCCAGGGCAGCCTGAAGGCTGTAGGTGGGGAAGGGGCACTCTGTAAGACTGCCTCCACATGGGGGGGCAGAAAAGGGGAAGGATGGAGGCCCGGAGAGGGCTGGGCTGGCAGTGGTTCAAGGAGGATTCCGGAGGGGAATCCAGAGGGGTCTGACAGTAGAGCCCTGTGCTCTTTATGGCCCATCTAACAGGTCCTTCCAGAAAGGACCATGACGTGTATAGTGCACAGGAGCCCTAAGCCTGCTCTGCGAGGGCAGGGAGCCCCCCCTTTCCAGTTGTGGGAATCCAGGCTCAGGCAGTCAGTGGGCCAGCCTTCCAGCCTCAGATTTTGCTGGGAGAACCCAGGTGGCCCTGGAGAGAGGGATGCAGGGGGTGTGGTCTGGGGGTGGCGCTGGTCCTTCTTCCCTGCACAGACCGTGACCTTGAACTCCCTGCAGGTTCAAGGGCATAAAGAAGGGCGGCGTGACAGAAAATACCTCCTACTACATCTTCACCCAGTGCCCTGATGGGGCTTTCGAGGCCTTCCCTGTCCACAACTGGTATAACTTCACACCGCTGGCCAAGCACCGCACGCTCACGGCCGAAGAGGCTGAGGAGGAGTGGGAGAGGTGAGTGATGGGGCCACGCCTGGAAAAGGGCTGCACCCCTCCCCCGCCCGACGTTGTGCCCGGCTGGGAGCTGGGGACTTGGCGGTGAGCAAGCCAGATCTCTCCGCTGTTCAGGAGCACCCAGTCCAGGGGGCAGATGGACTGGAAGATAGCAGGGAGGTGGACTGGAGAAGTGGGGAGGTGGATCCAGTGCTAGGGCGTCAGCATCACATGAGACCTTCTCCTGAGGGACTCTGGGCAGACAAGGAACCAAAGGAGGGCCAGCTCTCCTTGTGTGATCTCAGGGTCTTTCTGCCACGTGCTTGTGTCCTCACGTGTGAGGTTAGGTCATCCCGCTCATCACCTAAGTGGTGTCAGTGGCTCTCCCCTGGGGCACACCTGGTAGAAGTGCAGGGGGGCACCAGTGGATGAGGCCCACTCCCAGAGGGTCCCCGGAGCCAGGCCCGCTGCCAGCCCCTGCTGTAACACTGCCCCCCGCCCCACAGGAGAAACAAGGTCCTGAACCACTTCAGCATTATGCAGCAGCGGCGACTGAAAGACCAGGACCAGGACGAGGAGGATGAGGAGAAGGAGAAGCGCAGCCGCAAGAAGGCCAGCGAGCTCCGCATCCACGACCTGGAGGACGACCTGGAGATGTCGTCTGATGACAGCGAGGCCAGCGGCGAGGAGGGTGAGGCGGGTGGAGCCAGCCCTGGGCTGCTGGGGCGGCAGTTGTAATTAATTCAGGTCTTGTGTGATGATTCAGAAAAGTGAATGCCCCTGAAAGGATTGCTTGGTTACTTGCAGACCCCTGGATCCTCCCAAGAACTTGGCTGCTGGGGGAAGCACCAGGGTTGGTTAGGAGGCCCCAGGAAGGTCTCTCTCGGCCATGGCCTCGACTGGGATTTCCATGGGAATGGCCTTAGGACTGGTCAGTTTGAGTCGTGCCAGCAGGTGGCTTGCTGGCCCAGGTGATTTAGGGCAGGAATGGTGGCCCTGAGTGTGAGTTAGAGAAAGGGGTTGGCTGGGGGTGTGGAATTGGGATTCCTTGCTTGGCAGTGGGTGATTGGTACAACCCTGGGCCAGCTCTCTGCCTCCTGGAGGAATTGGGGCTGGTCCTGGCATCACCACAGCCCCTGAGAAATCCAGGCATCATTAGATACACACAACATGATGCATGCCCATCTGATCCCCTCACCTTGTCTCTCCTTCCCCAGGTGGCAGAGCCCCCAAAGCCAAGAAGAAGGCACCGCCCAGCAAGGGAGGCCGGAAGAAGAAGAAGAAGAAGGGCTCAGATGATGAGGCCTTTGAGGACAGTGATGACGGGGACTTTGAGGGCCAGGAGGTGGACTACATGTCCGATGGCTCCAGGTGAGGCAGGCGGGAGGCGGGTGTGAGACCCTGGGCCGGCCTGCGGACGTGCTTACTCACCCTCTGCCCGCTCTCTGTCTTACAGCAGCTCCCAGGATGAGCTGGAAGGCAAGCCCAAGGCCACCCAGCAGGAGGAGGGCCCCAAGGGCGTGGATGAGCAGAGTGAGAGCAGCGAAGAGAGTGAGGAGGAAAAGCCGCCTGAGGAGGACAAGGAGGAGGAGGAGGAGAAGAAGGCGCCCACGCCGCAGGAGAAGAAGCGGAGGAAAGGTGGGTTGGCCCCTCTGAGGTCCTGATCTGGGACAGGGCTGAGGGCTGGCTCAGGGGTCTCCGGTCCTGACGTCCCCTCCTCTGGCCCCTTGCAGACAGCAGCGAGGAGTCCGACAGCTCGGAGGAGAGTGACATCGACAGTGAAGCCTCCTCGGCACTCTTCATGGCGGTAAGGCCCAGCCGAGGCAGGGCCAGCCAGGGAGGACGGGGGGGCCCTCTCCCGATATGTGTGCTCAGCTGCGATTTCCACAGAAAAAGAAGACACCCCCCAAAAGGGAGCGGAAGCCATCAGGGGGCAGTTCCCGGGGTAACAGCCGGCCAGGCACGCCTAGCACTGAAGCAGGCAGTACTTCTTCCACCCTCCGCGCAGCCGCCAGCAAGCTGGAGCAGGGTGAGTAGTACCCACCAATCCCACCCCACCCACCCTCTTGACCCCATCCTGGTCTTCCTGTTCCGCATCCTCTGAGCCCCTTGCACATATGATCCCAGCACTGCCCCCCACCCCCCTACCCCATGGTCCAGCCTCCCAGACCTGGTCTCAGTTCCACCTCCACCTCCCACAGGGAAGCGCACCAGCGAAACGCCGGCAGCCAAGCGGCTGCGACTGGACACCGGGCCCCAGAGCTTGTCCGGGAAATCCACTCCTCAGCCCCAGTCTGGGAAGTCAACCCCCAGCAGTGGGTAAGTTGGCGAGGATGGCAGGGGCCGGTGGGGGGTGGCGGTCAGGGGGCTCAGGGACAGAGGACGCCCGCTGACACCCAGCTCCCCACCTCCAGCGACGTTCAAGTGACTGAAGATGCTGTGCGCCGCTACTTGACACGGAAGCCCATGACCACCAAGGACCTGCTGAAGAAGTTCCAGACCAAGAAGACGGGGCTGAGCAGCGAGCAGACAGTGAATGTGCTGGCTCAGATTCTGAAGCGCCTGAACCCTGAGCGCAAGATGATCAACGACAAGATGCATTTCTCCCTCAAGGAGTGATGCTCCCCCAATAAACAGGCTCTGTTTTCCACAACCCTCAGGGTCTTCATTCCCACACTTGCTGCCTCTCATCCTGCCGCCTGTAGACGCCTCTTAGAACTTAATCCTCTCCTTACCCCCTCAGCCTCCTCCGTGGAGCTGCTGGCTGATTTCTTTCAGCTCTGTCTTCCACTTGGCTGGTTCTCTCTTCAGCTGTGGCTTATTCACCACCTGAACGCATTAAAAGTAGGGCTTCCCAGGTGGCTCAGCGGTGAAGAATCTGCCTGCTTGTGCAGGGGACGCAGGTTCAATCCCTGGGTCAGGAAGTTCCCCTGGAGGCAATGGCACCCCACTCCAGTATTCTTGTCTGGGAAATCCCATGAACAGAGGAGCCTGATGGGGCTACAGTCCATGGGGTCGCAAAGAGTCGGACATGATTGAGCACATGTGCACAAACCCATAAGTACTTAGTGTCACTGTCTTTCAGTTCTGCAAAGTATCTTTCTTTTTCAGATCAGTAGGTCTGTTTTGAGTATATGGCCCCTTCTGTTTTTGATGCCTTCTTTTCCATTGTTAGTTTAAACATCCTTACAGTCTCCGTGTCACTCACCTAGTACCTGAAGCAGATGGGTATCCTGTTGTTTTCTGACGCCTCTTTATGATCGTGTTTGTGACCTGGGACAGGGGACTTGTTCCTACTTCCAGGCTCTGTCTGTGGGGCTCCTGGCTGGCCTGCTTTGCAGGCAAGTTCTTTTTTTTTTTTTTTTTTAATAATATTTGTTTTTATTTATTTGACTGTGTTGGGTCTTAGCTGAAGCATGTGGGATCTAGTTCCCTGACCAGGAATTGAACCCCGGGCCCCCTGCATTGGAAGCATGGAGCCTTAGCCACTGGACCACCAAGGAAGTTCCAGGCAAGTTCTTCCAGATGGTTTTTTGCATGTGCCCACCAGGTGCCCCAGAAGTGGTTTCTAGGTGGCGCTAGTGGTACAGAACCTGCCTGCCAATGCAGGAAACATGAGACCCGAGTTTGATCTCTGGGTTAGAAAGGTCCCCTGGACGAGGACACGGCAACCCACTCCAGTATTCTTGCCTAGAGAATCTCATGGAGAGAGAGCTTGGCGGGCTACAGTCCATAGGGTCACAAAGAGTCGGAAATGACTGAAGCAATTTAGCACGCACACACGCCCCAGATGTGTCATTCTAAGATTCTCAGCTCTTGATTCTGTCCCAAATGGCCACAAAATCTCAAAGCCCTGTTACTGGTCTTGGCATCTGGACACTACTTTTCAACTTTGCAGTGGGGTTTCTGGGGCTTCCCTTAGAGTCTCATAAGTTGGTAAGGCGTTTATTTTATCAAGTATGGCTAGGCATTCTGTAAGCAAGAGGGTTCTTTACGTTCGTGGAGAGTCACGTTGCTGAAATGGAACTTGGCAGCAGGAACAACGTTGAAACCCTGTTTGAGTGATCCGGCTGGTGGCAGGATGCTGGAGACGGCAGGTGGAAAACCTCCCCACCCAGCTCTACAGGCCCTTGGCTGCCGAGTCGGAATGCCTGAGATGTCCGGCTAATTCCCAGGAATGTCCCACTTCGTTCCAACCTCCCTCCCATCCTTCTGCCAGGACTTCTGTGAAGGAAGTGCCTGCCCCTTACCCTGACAATTTCACCCCTGCTCTGCCTGCCACGTGGACCGAGGCCTGAGGCCTCCCCCACCACACTGGTCTATGTGCCCCAGTGGTTCAGATCAGGAGCCTTGGATTCAGCAGGACTTGGGGTTCAAACCCCACCTTTTTCTCTTAATTCTGGGTGACTTTGTATAAGTGACATTCCTCCCACCCACACCCCCCATCTGAAGGTAGTCTCAACAAGCAGTCGAGAAGAAAAAAGCACACCAAAATCACTGAAGCAGTCCCCCATGGGTGGTGCTGCGGTCCTTTCCTACTTCTTGATACAAAGGGCAATGAAAAGCCCCAAGCTCACATCTTGGCTCACCTGAAATGGATGTGTTCCTGAAGCACGAGTCCTGGATCAAAGGGATGGGATTGGTGGTTTCTGTAGCCAGTGTTCAACTGCCACTGGTTTATACTACCAACAGGCGTGCCCATTACACACACACCCCCAGCCACAGGTAAGCAGACTCTGATGTTTGCTAATCTTAGGAGCAGTCTTACCTGAGTTTTAATCTGGTCTTGCCTGCCTTGAGTTCAAGCACCGTGTCAAACCTACACAAGTTGCTTGTATTTCAGGACTTCCCTGGTGGTACAGTGGTTAAGGCTCTGTACTCCCAATGCAGAGACACAAATTGGATCCCTTGTTCAGGATCTTGCATAACATAGGACATGGCCTAAAATTTTTTTAAAACTGAAAATAAAAAAGATGCTCTTATTTTGCTTTGCCTCAAGCATTTTGTGCGTGCTTAGTCGCTCAGTAGTGTCCATCTCTTTGCAACCCCATGGACTGTATAGTTCACCAGCCTCCTCTGTCCATGGGATTCTCCAGGCAAGAATACTGGAGTAGGTTGTCAATTCCTTCTCCAGGTGATCCTCCTAACCCAAGGATCGAGACCTGAGTCTCCTCCATTGCAGGTGAATTTTTTGCTGAGCCACCAGGGAAGCTTCTAAGAGGCTCTTAACTGCTTGGTACTAGGCACCCTGCCACACACTAAATATGTCTTCTGTCTGTCCTCAGGACCTCATGTGGGAGGGACTCTGTTAGCCCCCTTTCATGGCTGAGGATGGAGGCTCGCTTCCCCAGGGTGATGGAGAAGGGCTGGGAGATTACTGGAACCAGGGCAGAGCTTAACCTCCCCTCCTGCTCTGATGCCCTACAACCCCAGGTTGGGCTGGGGTTCCAGGGGACTCAGGTTGGCCTTCCAGAGACAGGAGTCCCTGCAGGGTAAGTTTCCTGCACCTGGTGTCCCAGCTCTTGGCAGTCCCCAGGCCTCTCCCTTTTCCTGTTTTGATACTGCCTGGGCCAGACCCGGAGGCAGGGCATGATGTCTTAATCCTCCAGGCAGGAGCCATGATGGATTCCCCGTCAGTTCACCCACCTCTTCCCTGCATGCACATCCGCTCTACCTGGTGCACAATGTGGGGGCTACTGGGCCCCAGTATCCTGCCCGAGAGGGGAGGACCCCCACTGGGAGACCCATGGGGCCCCCCAACCCTCCCTCCAGACAGCAGGTGGGGTGGGGACCCCGAGTTGCCCTCCCTGAGCTCGGCCCTGGCTGCCGACACAGCACTCATAAATCAGGGGGTGGAGGGGGTGTTGGAAATGGGTCTGTGGAATGTCTGGATGGGGAGTGTGTGAGGGGGTGTGCGCCCTTAACTCTTGGAAGGATGGGGTGTGGGGCAGAGGAGCGGGGCTGCCTGGGCCTGAGGTGTGCAATGTTGGAGCCTTCGCAACGAGCAGCAGCCGGAAGTGATGAGGTTAATTCCCCAGCTCGGGCAGAGGGGGGATAAATTGAGGGTGCCGGGCATCCACATCCTCAGGACCTGCCTGTCACCATGGCCACAGGAAGAGTCTTGCTAGGCTCTCTGCTTCTCCTGATCCTCCGCTTGGACTTTGGTGGGAGCCAGGGGGCCTGGGAGGCTCTGGTGGCGGAGAGAGAGCTCTCATCCGAGCCAGCGGTGGACAGAGAGACCCAGAGGCCACAGCTGGGTAAGGACTCCCGGAACCCTGCATGCTCCCCAACTCGTTTATGCCCAGACTCTGCCTGCAGTCAGCTGCCCCTTGTCCCCACAGGGGCCCGCCTGCGCCGAGCCCTGACCAGCCCGTGCCAGCTGTGGAGCCTGTCCTTGCCCGTGGCCGAGCTGGGCCTGGGCTACACGTCGGAGGAGACGGTCATCTTCCGCTACTGTGCCGGCAGTTGTCCCCGCGGTGCCCGCACCCAACACGGCCTGACGCTGGCCCGACTGCAGGGCCAGGGCCGAGCCCATGGAGGACCCTGCTGCCGGCCCACCCGCTATGCCGACGTGACCTTTCTCGATGACCACCACCGCTGGCAGCGGCTGCCCCAGCTCTCGGCGGCGGCCTGTGGCTGCAGTGGCTAAAGATGGCCAGCCCAGGGCCCTGCAACAGCTGGAGGAGCTCAGCTGACTTATTTACTGGAGGCCCAGAGGCCGAGACGAAGAGAGGGGAAGGTGGGCTGGGGCCACCAGCAAGGGGCTCAATAAAGGAAACTGCTCCTCTAGCCTGTGACTGTGTGTTCAGCTGGGAATGCTCCTGGTCTGGGGAGGGGGAGGAGGGGGGAGACAGGTGTGGTCCTGGGCTTCCCAAGCAGATCCTGGCCTTCCTGCAAACAGCTGGCAACAGGAGGCCAGCTTGTCCATTCTCCAACATTATTCACAACTTTATTGACAAACATGGTGTCCTGAACAGCTTGGGGTAATGGTCCAGGAGCTCAGCAGGCTGGGGGCAGCTGCCCAGGCTCCCCTGGCCCCATCCCCTCAGGGAGGGAGCGGCAAATCACCGAGATGCGACGGCCCCGGGGAATCCGACGCTCCCCAAAAAAGGACTCTTCATCCCGAAGGATCTCGTGGGAGAAGTCATAACGAGCCGAGCCCCTGCAGGAGAAAACAGAGGATGTGGCTGGTGAGGGTGGCCCTGGTTCCAGGCAGACCAGCCCTAGGGGTAGAGTCTGCTGTCAGGGCTGAATGACAGAAGGTGTTCCAAATGTTCAGTGGGTGTCTTGTGAGTTACTGGTGCAGTGTGGGCTCCTTGGCTGCCCATACCTAAGGATGTAGAGGGAGCCCGGCTCCAGCAAGAGTTCCAGCCACTCCCCCGGCTCCTGGGTGTGCACTAGTCGCATGACGCTAGGAGACAACAGGGACAGGCCGGCAATGGTGGATCCACAGAACTGGAAGAGGGGACATGGCAGAGGGTGGGTTTTGGCCTGACCAGCTCGCCCCCAGCTGGGAGCTCCAAGCCACTGCTCTCTGCCCACCTTGATGCTGTCCACGTGTGGCTTGATGTAGCCCTGAGGTTCTAGGTCCAGCACGTGCACTGAGGAGAGGAGGGTCTGGCCAGGTCCAAAGGCGGCTGCCTGCACACGCCGCAGGATGGCCCGGCTTGCCTCTGACCAGCGCGACTTCTCTGTCTCTCGGAAGCCGTGGATGGCCTGCCCAGAGCGCTCAGGTCAAGCCTGGAAGCTTCCAGGGGTGGGGAACATGGAAACTGAGGCATAGCCCAGGGCTGGGGAGGGATTAGTGGGGAGGGTGGTGGAAGTGCAAAGCAAAGGCCTGGTTTTTCCAGCATGACACTTGACCCCACCCTCAACTCTCGACTTTGATCCTATCTACCCCATGATGTTTTCTCAAATCCCAACCCCTGCCACAACTGGGTCTGGCCTTAGTCCTTTCTACCCACCATCAGGGTCCAGTTCAGTCCCACATTCCGTCCCTAACGTTGGCCCAGTTCCAATATTCACAACTTGATTCACCGGGCCCCCTGTCTCCACCCCTCAACTCGTGACCCTCCCTCATCTCGCTCCACACCCGTTTCCACCCCTAACTTTGGTCCTGTCCCCCAAATACGCTTCCGTTCTGCCTCGTCCAAAGTGCTCTTCCAGCCCCCAAGAACCCAAGCATCAGGACCGCGCCCCCATACCCAGGCCCCGCCCCAGATACAGCCCCGCCCACCCCAGCGCTCCACTCCCGCCCGGCCTCTAACGTCCCAAGCCACGGCCCTGTGGCTCCGCCCCCAGCGCTACCAGCCTCACCGCATCCCAGTGGTCGTATTCGTATCTGCGGCGGCGCAACTCGGGTTCCAGCTCGCGGCTCAGTGTCTCCTCCTCGGCCGTGCTCAGAAAGCCGGGCCGCACCACGGCCGCGTCTTGTAGGCGGCTCAGCACGGCTGCGCCCGAGCCCCGCACCCAGCCCTGCTGGGAGAGCGTCCGCAGTACCACCTGCCCACCTCCGGCCATAGCCCCGGAGCCGGGTCTTGGAAGAGGCTAGGTGTCAGTGCCACGCCCCCTCCCCAAGGTCATTGGCTGTGACTGCACCGAGTCCCTCCAGCAATTGGTCTTCCTCAGAGTCCCGCCTCTCGCTCAAAGGTTACTGGTTGTTACTTGGCTCGTCCTCTCAAGCTATTGGCTCTTCCCAGAACCTGCCTCCTCTCCGGCGCTATTGGGCCCTTTAGACCACAGAGACTCAGACTACTAGTTGTGCCTCAGGTCCGTCTTCCAGAGGGCGGGGCGGGGCGGTGGTGTCAAAGGCTAGGTCGGCCCGGGGGTTAGAGGTCAAGGGTCAGAGAGGGAATGGGCCAAGGCTATGAAGTTAAGGTTAGAGTCCAGTCAGTTCATGTAGGAGTTAGGGGAGTGACATTAAGGCTGTGATTATGGGGTGGGACCAGGTTTGTGGACTTAGGGGTTTCAGTCAAAGGTCAAGGCGAGGCGCCTCCCATCCCGAACCCCCCCCTCCCCCCCGCCCAATCCTCATACAAACAGGCTGGCTTCCAGTTTAAAACAGTATATAAACTGTTTTGGGCTTCCTTCATAGCTCAGTTGGTAAATCATCTGCGTGCAATGCAGGAGGCCCGGGTCAGATTCCCGGGTCGGGATGATCCCCTGGAGAAGGAAATGGCAACCCCCTCCAGCATTCTTGTCTGGAGAATCCCATGGACAGAGGAGCCTGACAGGCTACAGTCCATGGGATCCCAAGAGTCGGACACGACTTGGTGACTAAACCACCACAACCACCACAAACTGTTTACACATTTTGTTTAAAAACAGTACATAAACAAAAATTCCTCTTCCTTTAATGGCAGAATTGGAATGTCACCATTTTTCAGTCCTTATTGGGCTGAAAATTCTAGACAAGGACTATCATCTGCTCCTAATGTCATGGAAACAGGGACAACTGGTTTTAAAATATCTCCCGCTAGAAGGCACCCTCACTCCAAGGTCATTGGCCGAAAAGCGGAACCTGAATCGGATCAGACTTGTCTAGATTTAGACACCGGGTACCGGAAGTACCAAGGACAGAATCGCATCCTCAAAATTCAGAGGGAAAGTTCGTAAGACACACGACCCTGTTTCTCCAACAAGTTAAGTTCAAGAGAAGAGAAGAAAAAGAGGGAGAGAGACATTAAGAGATTAAAGGGGAAAACCGCAATAACAAGACACTTACAGATTTATCAACCAGTGGCAATGCCTGCACCTTATTTGGATCCTGATTGGAAAAATTAAAAAAAAAAAAAGTGATCACCAGGGAAATTTGGACGCGGTTGAATATTTGGACGCGGTTGAATATTCGACTACGGTAAGCGTTATTTTTTTCTGGTTGAAAATGATGTTGTGGTTCTTTTTTAAACATTCCTTGTCCTTTATTAACCTTTTTTGTAAGTTCTTTAAATCCTGTAGCACTTTACAGTTTTTAAAAGTTTCACATGCATGATTTCATAGACTCTCCTGATAATCTTTTTTTAAAAAAATCCCCTAGTTATATTGCCCCTCCTCCTTCCCTCTCCCCACTGGTAACCACTGGTTTGTTCTGTGTCTGTGAGTCTGTTTTTTTTGTTTGTTTTATTGACTAGCTTATTTTTTAGATTCTACGTAATAGTGATATGATACAGAATGTCTGTCTGACTTAACGCACTTAGCATAATACCCTCCAAGTCCATATACATGTTGCTGCAAATGGCATTATTTCATTCTTTTTTATGGCTGAGTAATATTCCATTGTGTATATGTACTGTATCTTCTTCATCCATTCATCTGTTGATGGACACTTAGATTGCTTCTATATCTTGGCAGTTGTAGATAATGCCATGAGTATTGGCATGCATGTTATCTTTTCTAAATAGTTTTTTTTTTTTTTTTTTTTAAGGCTATATACCAAAAGGAATAGAATTGCTGGGTCATGTGGTTATTCTTAGTATTTTTGAGAAATAAAATTACTTATCGTTTTAGAAATACATACTGAAATATTACAGATGAAATGAAAAGCTGGGATTTGCTTCAAAGTACTACAAAGGCATGGTAGAGGCTCTGTAGAGGCAGGCGAGGGACGAGTCATATAATCAGCCATGAATTGGTGTGGTGGGTACACGAGACCTCATTATTCTAGTTTCTCTACTTTTTTTCCTAAACAAAATTACTACAGGTGTTTTTTGTTTTGGCAGCACCGGGCCTTCATTGCTGTGTGGGCTTTTCTCTAGTTGTGGAGAGCAGGGGCCACTCTCTAGCTTTGGTGCCCAGGCTTCTCACTGGGATGGTGTCTCTTGTGGAGCACGGGTTCTAGGGCATGTGGGCTTCAGTAGTTGTAACGCACAGGCTTACTTACTCTGAAGCATGTGGAATCTTCCCGGACCAGGGATTAAACCTGTGTCCCCTGCATTGGCAGGCCATTATTAACCAATGGACCACGAGGGTCTTCTCCACTTTTGTATATATTTTAAATTGCGCAGAATGAAAAAGTTCAACCAAATGTAATTGATGAATGAAGCCAAATTAAAAAGTCTGTATTAAAAAAAAACAACAACAAAAATTGTTCTTTGCTCTGACAGCAAAATTCCTTGAAAAACTTGTCTAGCTCCCAGTATTTTCCAGCCCCTTCTCTCTGGGTCCACTCCAACCTGGCTTTTGGCCCCCCTAGCACTAAAAGTGGTCTTACTGAAGGCCACTAGTGATTTCTGCAGGGCCAAGTGCCATAACCAGTTCTCAGCCTGACTGCTAACTCATGGACA
The DNA here is from genome assembly GCF_003369695.1 of Bos indicus x Bos taurus. NCBI lineage: Eukaryota > Metazoa > Chordata > Mammalia > Artiodactyla > Bovidae > Bos > Bos indicus x Bos taurus. Next base: position 92,536,715 of record NC_040082.1, on the reverse strand, counting down.
CACTGAAGTCTCCTACATTTTTATTCCAACCCTGGGTGGGGGGTGGGGGCGGAAGGGGAGAGGCACGCTAGACTTCAGACATCCAAAATCAACTCTTGATCCCGACCCCTGCTCCTCTCCCCAGCTCTCCTGGAAACATCTTATCTTTCTGGCTGCTTTGGGCCAACACCTAGGAGTTTGGGGAGATTTCGTTCTCTCTCAAATCTCACATCCTACCTGTAAGCCCTGCCTTTAAAACCTGGCTGGAAACCAGCCTCTCTCACCATGTGGCTGGGGCCAGGTCACCCTTCCTCTGGGTGGTTCCAAGTCTCCTCACTCCAGATTCCTGTGCTTGCCGCCCTCCACCCACCACTCTGTGGCTCCTGTTTCTTTTTTGGCTGTCCTGGGTCTTTGTTGTGGTGCAGGCTCAGGAGTTTCAGCACTCGGGCTTAGTTGCACTATGTGGGATCTTAGTTCCCTGACCAGGGATTGAACCCAGACCCCCTGCACTGGGAGTGCAGAGTCTTAGCTACTGGACCACCAGGGAAGTCCCCTGTTCCTTTTCTTGAAACCTTCCATGGGGCACCTCCCTCCTATCTCAGACCTGCTGCTGTTTAATCACTAAGTCGTGTCTGACTTTTTGCGACCCCATGGACTGTAGGCTGCCAGGCTCCTCTGTCCATGGGATTGTCCAGGCAAGGATACTGGTGTGTGTTGCCATTTCCTCCTCCAGGGGATCTTCCCAACCCAGGGACTGAATCTTGGCAGGTGGATTATTTACCACTGAGCCATCTGCGAAGCCCTACCAGACCTTTTACGATCTATACTCCTCTTCCTGCTCTTATCTCTACTCTTCCCCTCACTCACTCCCTCCCTCCAGCCACCCCAGCTCCCTCATGGTTCCCCTCATGTGCCAGGTATAGTCCTGCCACAAGACCTTTGCACTTGCCATGCCTTCTGCCAGGACTGCTGTGTCCCAAGATAGCAATCTGGCTCCCCTGACCGTCACCTCCTTCAGGTCTTTGCTCTAATGTTACCTTCTCAGCAAGGCCTCTGTGGGTCATTTCATCTAATTCTTGTCACACACACCCGACACTGCATATCTCTTGCCCTGATTTAAAAAAAAAAAAAAAACCGTCTACTTTCCCAAGAATGTAAGTTTCTTCAGGACGGAGACTTCTGTGTCTTCTTCACAATAAGTTGTGGCCTCTGGAGTGTCATGTAGGCTCTTAGCTCTGCTCAAGATGAAGGTCAGGGTGAAGGCACACGTGAGCCAGGGTAGATGCCAGAGGGAAGGTGCCGGAGCCGGGAGCAAAGGCTACAAAGATTTAATTTAAAATCACAGTGTCTCAGTTGGGCTGCCCACCCAGAGGGGCACCCCCAAATCCACAGTTCCTCAAGGGGCCCCTCCAGGCTCAGTGTGGAGGGGCTCACAGGCCAGGCGCCTCCACTCTCCCTGGGAGGGCAAGAGGGAGGCCAGTTCTCAGGCGCTGGCTGGGGCGGGTTCTACTGCTGTTGGCTCCCCCGGCTCCTTCTGTACCAGCTCCGGCTCGTCCTCCCCATCCTGTGGGGGGTGGACCAGAACCTTGTCCAAGATGCCGAACTCCTGGGCCTCCATGGGGCTCATGTAGCGGTCCCTCTCCATGGCTGACTCTGCAGGGGGCGTACAGGCAAGATGTGGGTGGTGAAGAATGGACACCCAAGGGCCACATTCCAGTCCTCAATCAGCCCAAGTCCACCCTGTGTGACCCTGGCCTCCCCATCCCTGTGCCTTGAGTTTCCCCACCAGTAAAATACCTGTTTCTTTTTTTTTTTTGATAGCTTGTTGATATGTAAATACACATCTAGGAAAGGGCACAGATCGTGGGAGTGGGCAGTGTGGTGATTTTCAGACTGAACCCACCCATGCGGCCAGCACTCAGATCAGACCCTCCAAACCCTGCTGGGGACACATCCAGTTGCTAAGTGTCCATCCCCACTCCCACCCCCACCCCCTAACAGTGGCCTAATGGCATAGAGGTTATGCCAGTTTTTTGCTCTTTAAATACACAATCACAGGGACTTCCCTGGCGGTCTAGTGATTAAGACTCCACACTCTCAATGCAGGGGTCCTGGGTTCCATCCCTCGTCAGGGAACTAGGTCTTACGTGCTGTAGCTAAGACCTGGTGCAGCCAAATTAAAAAAACAAAAAGGACTCCATACTTTCACTGCCAGGGACATGGGTTGGACCCCTGGTTGGAGATTTTGCATGCTGAGCAATATGGTAAAAAAAAAAAGTTAAAGTTAATTAATTAAAAAAGTAAATAAACATATAACCAGAGCGTTTACTCCTTTTCCCACTCAGCACTGTTTTGGAGATTTATCTAGGCTGTGGCCCAGTCCTTGTGGCTGTGTAGCGTCCCACCTCATGAATATACCACCACTGGCCACTCATTCTGTTGTCAGGCACTTGGGTCTTTCCCCATTTGAGACTGTAGGAACAGGACTACATTCCTGTCTGCATCTTCGGACAGAAGCGCTTGATTCCCTTGGTTACATGCCGAGCAGAGGAAGCAGGTGTCTCTCTGGGTGTTCACCCTCAGAGCCCTAACAGCTTCCCGAAGTGGTTGTAGTTATCACCGTTGCCTGCAGTGGATAACCGTTCCAGTGGCTCCAGGCTCCCCTCAGCATTCAGTGGTGTCAGTATTTTCTATTTGAGCTGCTCCAGTGGATTGAAATGGAGTAGGAAATGGCAACCCACTCCAGTATTGTTGCCTGGACAATCCCATGGACAGAGGAGCCTGGAGGCCTATAGTCCGTGGAGTCTCAAAGAATTGGATCCAATTGAGCACACCCAGCACAGTGGACTGAAATGATATCTCATCAGGGCCTTGATCTGCCTTTCCTGAATAACTGATGATGTCATTATTATCATTTTTTCTTTTTTATTGGCCACACCACATGCAGCATGTGGGATCTTGGTTCCCCAACCAGGGATGGAACCTGTGCCCCTTGCAGTGGAAACGCGGAGTCCTAAGCACTGGACCTCCAGGGAAGTCCCACTGGTGACACATCATTATTAAACATCATCACTAAAGGTGATGAGAACCTTGGCTTCTGTTTCTTGGCCATTTGGAATCTTCTTTGTGGGAGACCCTGTTCAAAGCCTTTGGACCTCTTTCAGTCAAGTTTTTATGTCTTTTAATTTTTAAATTATTATCATTATCTTTTCTTGGCCATACTGTGTGGCATGTGGGATCTTAATTCTCTGACCAGAGATCAGACCTGCATCCCCTGCAGTGGAAGTGTGGAGTCTTAACCACTAGACCACCAGGGAAGTCCCTGGGTCTCTAAAAAAAGTGCTCAGAACAGGGGTTCTCAACTGGGGGTGGGGTGGGGTGGGGATTCTGATCCCCAGGGGACACGGGGTGATGGCTGGAGACTGTTCTGGCCATCACCCCTGGAGGTGCTGCTGGCAGCTGGTGGGCAGCGCCTGGGGATGTGCTACACATCCTGCAGGGCCCTGGAGGGCCCCCACCACAGGACGATCCAGCCTGGTGTCAGCCGCACCAGGTCCAGAGGCCTGACCCGTACGCCTGTGTTGGTTCCAATAAGACAGCAGCCGAGGGCCTTGTAGGGGGCGCTCACCGATCACCTGCAGGCTCTGTTTGGTGTGCTTGGCGTAGATGCTGTAGAGCTGCTTCTTGAGCTTCATGATCTCCTCTGCCTGGATGGCGATGTCTGTGGCTTGGCCCTAGGGGGCCATCCCAAGAGGGGGGAGGTTGGGATCAGGGTCTGCCACTCGAAGGGACAGGGACTCAGGAGACTGCCCTGGGCTCTGGCTGCCAGCATTCAGGCAGGTGGGACAGGCCTCTATAGCCTGTTTCATCGTCACCATCTCCAGGAAGGCTCTCTGTATTAACTCTATGTTCTTATTTCTGGCAGCTGGTGCCTCCCTGACTAGAAGGGAGGGAGCTAATTTCCTAGAGACATCAGAAAGCTGCCCAGAACACACTTTTCACATGCAAAGCCGCCAGTCCAAGCCCACACCCCTGCCACCTCCTCTGCAGAGCTCTCACACCCTGGGTCACCATCCTCCTGCCCCATCACCCCAGGGTACCAGACAACTAGGGACAATCCCTATGCCCTAGAGCCCACTAACACTATTCACGCTGGCCCATCCTAACCTCACACGTTCTTTCCAGCAGAAACCTTGAAGAAGGCTCCTGCCCACATTCTCCTCTTGACCAACCCTGGTGCCCATCTGTGTGGTCCCCAAGGCCTGGCACACTCCCTCCTCTTGGGATCTGTGAGTCACAAACTTTTTAATGGTAACCCTCTCCTGATCAGTTGGCCTCACCATATCTGCATACCAACAAAACCTACATTTAAAACCCACCCTGTCATGTGACTCCTGCCTCTCTGGCTGGTTCACCTGTCTAGACCCCCATCCCCACCCCCAAAGCAGCTCTCAAGGCACACTCACCCGGGCACCCCCAGAGGGCTGGTGGATCATGATGCGGGAGTTGGGGAGTGAGTGGCGCATGCCTGGGGTGCCAGCAGCCAGAAGCAGGGAGCCCATGCTGGCTGCCTGGCCCACACACCACGTGCAGATGGGGTTCAGGATGTATTGCATCGTGTCGTAGATGGCCAGGCCCGAGGTCACCACGCCACCTGCAGATGGGGCCGAGAGTGAGGGGCTGTGCCAGCTACCCCCCAACCATCCTTTCCCCTAAGGCCCTGAAGAGGGCTGGGGTCTCAAACAGAAATACTCCCAGGGGTAGGAAGGAGACACAGAGCAGGTGGGGGCAACAAAAGCTCCTCGCTTTTGGAGGGCTGGCTCCAAAGCGAGCTGACAGTTGCCACACTTGGATGTGGACCCAGTGGAGGATGAGATTGGCCACATTCTCAAGAATTGGGAGAATGTAATAACTACGAGCGAAGACTCTGGAGCCAGTCTGCCTGGGTATGACCCCTGGCTGGTCAGGTCATCACATGTGATGCAAGAGGCAAGTTATCCAGTCTCGGAGACATGGTACCTCCTTGTAGGTTGGAGATAACTAAACACTACCCATCACGTGAGGCTGCATGAAGAAAATGAGTTAAATGCTTACAAAGTGCTTATAAAAGTGCCCAGCACAGTAAACGATCAATTAAGATCAGCTATTCAGGGAATTCCCCATGTGTGCAGTGGTTAGGGCTTTCACTGCCATGGGCCTGAGTTTGATCCCTGCTCAGGGAACTAAGATCCCACAGGAGGAACAACTCGACCAAAATAAAATAAATTGGCTGTTGGCTATTCTACCTTTTTTGGGGGATAGGGTGGAATCTACCAGTTTAAAAAATTTTGACAACGGAGAGGCAGGTTCAGGTGCCTCTTTAAAAAAGCAAGGGAAGAGGCAGCTTTTGGAGGTTTCCAGACCCTCTGGAGATTCCAAAGGAAGCTCTGCCCCCTTTCTTGCTTCAGAGACAGAACCTCCCTAATTAGGGGTCTCAGTCCCTGGAGTCACCTGGTGTGTCCCCAGGAGTGCCCATGGGACCCGGGAAGGCTCTGCTCACCAGGGCTGTTGATATACATGTGGATGGGCTTCTTGTTGCTTTCCGACTGCAGGAACAGCAGCTGCGCGATGACCAGGCTGGCGACACTGTCATCGATCTGCAAGTGAGGAGAGCAGGGGTGTCCCCAGATGGGGGTGAAAGCTAAGGGCAGCAGTTATGGGGTGGCTGGGGTTGAGTCAGGGCACCAGAAAGGTGGTCAGGGCCCAAGTAAGACAGATGGGGAAGCGTTCAGGATCAGGAGTGGATGTGGTGGGGGTGATCCGGAACCAGGGGGTTGGGGACACAGGAAGGGGGGACTCAGGCAGCAGGAAGGAAAAGGGTGAGGAGGTTGGGGAGACCGATAGGAGCCCAGGAATGGGAAGGAGGATCATTGGTGAGGAGGGAGTCAGAAATTAGGGAGGGAGACGCAGAGGATTTAAAGGAGTAGAAGGGGGACTACAGGTCAGGAGGGCGCATCAGGGGGCTTATGTGCCCAAGAAGCAGGGAGTGTCAGACTGGGACAAGAGCGTCAGCCTAGGGAGGAAAGTCATGGGGGAGAAGTCAGAGGATCAAGGAGGTTTGCGGAGATCTGGGCAGACGAAGGGGAGGATCGCGGCGCGAGGCACTCACAGGGCCCATGACGCACACAATACGCTCCCGAAGCAGCCGCGAGTAGATGTCATAGGCGCGCTCACCGCGACCCTGGGGAAGAAAGACGCGGGTGAGGGTCAGACGCCCTCCGTGCCCCAAGCCGTTGCACCCCCGGGCCGTGTCCCCGCCCGGCCACTGTACCGTCTGCTCCACCACGATGGGAATGAGCGGGAGAGCCCGGGCCGCCGTCGCGTGCAGGTTCCGCTGCGGGGCCAGGCGATTCTCGGGCGTCCGCTGCGGGGGAAAGCGGGCGGCGAGGCGAGGCCCCAGTGCTGGGCACAAGCCGGCCGCCACCCGGCCCCCCCTAAGCAATATTTTGGGCCACATCGCGCGGCACGTCCCTCTCGGCTTCCGTACGATGCCGGAACTACAACTCTCAGCGTGCTTTGCGCCCGCGGCGCTGCCTCACGAGACCGCCCACTTCCGTGAAGCATGGGGCACGTTTCGGGGCTGGGCGTTGGAGGGGCGGAGCAAGAGAAGTGGTGGCAGAGTGGAACTGGAGAGCTTCCAAGATACATGTTAGGGTCTTCTTCCTGAAGAATTTTCTGTTCTTCGTTGCTAATTAAAAAAAATCAGCTCCGTGCGCCCACTGGGCCTGGGCTTCAACGATCATCTAGCCTGGTGGGGCCGACTCCCGAGACCTTCCCATCCGTCTATGGTTATGTATGGGGTAGTGGGAAGGCCCCAAGATATGCAAGCCCAAGGGTGGAAGTTGCGGACTTCCACCCGGGAGGTCGGTCTGGAAAGGCTTCCTAGGAGGAGCAGGTGTTGGAGCTGGGCTTTGAAGGATATATAGGAGTTTGTTATGTAGGGAAAGGCATTCCTGGCAAAGGGAGGACGATGGACAAAGGTGTGTGTGGGGAGGTGGGGGGTGAAGGAAGGCTCCTGGTAACGTTTGGAACCTCTTTTCGATCTAGACGATCTAGAGGTTCTCTTTCATCTTTCAGTTCAAATGTCACCTGGGAGTTGTTCCGTATTTTGTGTCCAGAGCCTAGAACCGTTGCCTGGCACACAGTAGGTGCTCATTAAGTACACTTTGAACCCAGAGATGAAGTGGCAAAGGAGGTAGCTTAAGAGCTTAGGGCTTTGAATTCAACTATACTTCAATAAAAAATAAAAACAAAAATTCTTCATTTAATGTAACTTTTAGGGGTAAATTAACATATTTCAAAACTTAAAAAAAAAAAAAAAAGATCTGAGGGCTTTGAAGGCAGCTTACCCGTATGCCAAGCCTGGTTTAACCACTGACATGCTGTGTGATCTTCGGGTGCATTGCTTAACTCCTCTGAGCCTGAAGTTTCTTGTTTGGAAGATAGTGATGATCAAACCGGTTTTACAGGGAAGGATTTAGGGATTCCTGCTGCTGAGTGGCATTCTCTGTGTTTAAATCTTGGCCCCACTGTCACGGTCCATGCGCGGGTTGGAAAAGACTTTTTGGACATGAAGCAGAATGAGAGGAGAATAAAGTTTATCAGAGTGGGAGACACTGTTAGTGGGCCAGCTCAAGGGAGAACCAACGTTGAATAGGGGTCCTTAGTCCACTTTTATACCCAGGGTACAAGGAGTGGGATAGGAGTCTTGCGGGTCATTTGCTGATTGGATGACGCACGTATACTGGGTGGGGAAAGAGTAAGGCAAATACCTTCTCCCTGTGTGGGGTAGGAGGGGAGACCGGAGGACCTGAAATCTGTTAATAGTTACAACATGGGGAGGGGAGAGAAAGATGATGAGGGTCTGGTTTTCCCATTCCTGCATTCCAAGACCCTCCTTGGTTTCATCAGCTCTGTAGTCCTTGGGTCACCACACCCGTTACTCAACTAGTTTGTGTGTCCCTGAGCCTTAATTTCCTCTCTATAGAATGGACATGATAGTAATAAACTACATCCTGGGATCATTGTCAGGTCCTCAGAATTGGACCTGGAATGTAACAAGTACTCGATTTGTATTAGCTATTGATGTGTATTTGGTGGGAGAGATTTCTCTCTCTCTCTCTCTCTCTCTATATATATATACACATATTTACTATTTATATATTATATACATTATTCTATATATATTTAATTTTATTTTTAATTGGAGGATAGTTGCTTTACAATATGGTTTCTGCCATATATCAACATGAATCAGCCATAGGTATACATATGTCCCCTCCCTCTTGAACCTTCCTCCCACCTCCCACCCCATCCCACTCCTCTAGTTTGTCACCGAGCACCGGATTTGAGCTCCTTGTGTCATACAGCACATTTCCACTGGCTGTCTAATTTTACATATGGTAATTGATGTGTATGAGTTATTGTGTTAGATCTGCAACCACGGGCATCCAAGATGCCCTCCCAAATGGGGGTCCATTTGGCATGGCTTTTGATGCATAGGTAGGAATTCACAGGCAGACCATTCCTAATTGTTGGACTCTAAACTCAAAGCTAGGTGTCCTAGATAAGCATAGTTTTGTGCCTGGTCTGATGAGGAAATAGAGAAGGACACAGACACTTTTCACCTTATGGAATCAGGGGCAGGAAAGAGGAAAGAACGTGGAAGCGGAAGAGTATAGAGGAGACCTTGGAGGCACCTGGTAAAGAATCCACCTGGAATGCGGGAAACCTGGGTTTGGTCCCTGGGTTGGGAAGATCCCCTGGAGAAGGGAATGGCTACCCATTCCAGCATTCTGGTCTGGAGAATTCCATGGGCTGTACAGTTGCAAAGAGTCGGACACGACTGAGCGACTTTGACTCACTCACTGCAGGCACCCTGTTGCTAGGAGTGGTGTTCCCACTGCAGGGACTGAAGAAGTGGGGGAGCAGTATTGGCCCCTCCAGTTTCTGCTATGAGTCAGGTGGGTGACCCTGCCCAGCCCGCTTCCCTGAGGCCGGAGCTCCCACCCTGCCTCTGGGGAGAAGGGCTGTCCCATCAGTGCCCGCCATGCCTGCAGTGCCCCACTCGAACACTGCCCCACACTTCTGCCCTCACTGCCTGTGTTACACCTGCTCTATCTAAGCACAGTTCAACTATTTTTCACCTCCTGCATCCTTGTCACTACCCTGAAAAACACCCTGGTCAGTGTTGTAGCTTCTCCCCTGCTCTGGACTCCTAGCTGTTATTTCATTCAGCAGCCTGAGTGATCCTTGTAAAGGCTTTTTTCTTGGTGGGAGAGGGCAGCCACTGGGCCTCATGGCTTGTGGGGTCTTAGTTCCCTGACCAGGGATTGAATCTGGGCAAATCCTAACCACTAGACTATCAGGATACTCCCTAGAAACAAAACCATATCCCTCCTTTACCTAAAATCCTCTCCTTGGCTTCCCATCACCCCAGCTGACCTCTACCTTCCTCTCCTCCACCCTTTCTTCTCCACTTGGGTTCAGGGTCCACGCTGACCCACTTTCTGCTCCCCAGACATGCCAAGTGCCTTCTAGCCACTTGGCCTCTGCTTGTGTCCTCTGCCTGAATCCTGCTCAACACAAAAATCTCTGTTCAAACACCATCTCCTTAGGACTTACCTGGTAATCAAGTAGCTAAGACTCTGCTCCCAAAGAAGAGGGCCTGGGTTTAATCCCTGGTCAGGGACCTAGATCACACATCCTGCAACTAAGAGTTTTCACACAGCAACTAAAGATCCCGTATGCCACAACCAAGACCTGGAACAGCCAAATAAATAAATATTAAAAAAAAAAAAACCAAAAAATCATTACCTCCTTAGAGAAGCCTTGTGAAATGATACTTATTTGTTTTTTGAGCAACCCCTTCTGATATATTCTACTGTCTTCTATTCCACTTCATTTAAACTGGGGTTTTCTAACCTCAGGACTGTTAACATTCTGGGTTAGATGATTCTTTGTTGGGGAGCGGGTGCCGTCCTGGGCACTGTAGGGTGTGGAGCAGCATCCCTGGCCCCCACCCACTAGATACTAGGAATCCCCTCTCCATCATAACAACACAAACTGTCTCCAAAGTTGCCAGGTGCTGAAGTGCCCCCTGCTAAGAATAGACCTGCTTCTGGTTGAAAGTCACCAATCTAAATTAAAGTGGACAGTGACCTGAAATGAAAAAAAAAAAAAAGCAACTTTTGAACAGTACCTGGCACATTATAGGCACTCAGATATTTACCAGTCTCTTGTTTTTCCAGACTTTGCTCTGAATATTCCCAATGAATGAATGAATCAGGGGAGGAAGAATCAGTTTGAACACTTGGCTGCAAATCAGTCCATCCTACCGGTTTTTGGGCTTCCCAGGTGGCGCTAGTGGTAAAGAATCCTCCTGCCAGTGCAGGAGATGTAGGAGACACGGGTTCAATCCCTAGATTGGGAAGATCCCCTGGAAGAGGAAACGGCAATTCACTCCAATATTCTGGCCTGGGAAATCTCATGGACAGAGGAGCCTGGTGGGCTACAGTCTTTGGGGTCACAAAGAGTTGGACACAACTGAGCATCTGAGCACCAGTTTTCAGTCCAGGATCCAAGAGAAACTCTGATCACTGTTTCCTTCTCTTAGATGAATGCAAAACAGGCCCGTTGAATTGATAGAGATTGAAAATTAAAAAAAAAAAGGAAAGAAAGAAACAGAAACCTTGAGGGCTGAATAGGCTGTGGGTAAATGGATCCCCCCAGGTAAAGGCTCAATGAGGGTATTACTGCTGGAATTGAAGTTGGCACCAAATTTCAAATTCTTACACTCTACTTGTAGTGACTCATTTTTAGGAAATGGTCCAAAGCGAGATTTAGCCACAGGGTTATTTATGACAGAACAGATCTTCCTTGACTAATGATAAGGTTACATCTGATAAACTCATCATACATGAACATATCATAAGTTGAACATGCATTATGGGAAATTCTCTGGTGGTCCAGTGGTTAGGATTCGAAATTTTTACTGCTGGGGCCCAGGTTCTATCCCTGGTTGGGAAATGAAAATCCCATGAGCCACGAGGCAAGGCCAAAGAGGCCAAGAAGAAGAATAATAAAACACAAATGCTCAACTAATTGAAGAATTCACATCCAAGATGGCTCACTCATAGATAGCAAGTTGGATGCCAGACAAGTTGGATAGTTGACTACTGTTGGGAGGCTTCAGTTCTTTCCCAAATAGACCTTTTGATTAATTGAGTGTCCTCACAACATGGCGGCCAGCTTCCCCCTAGAATAAGTGATCCAAGAGAGCACGGTGGAAGCTCTAATGTGTAATATAGCTCAGCTTTGAAACTCACACGTGGTTACTTCTAGTGGTCACACAGGCTAACCACGATTCAGTGTTGGACCAGGGACTATGCTGGGGGTGACTACCAGGAGGTGGGTATCATTGGAGGTCATCTTGGAGAGTGGTCGCCACACCCTTGCATCCTGGGGCTGCATTTCTCAGCATCCCTTGCATCCCAGAAGTCATGTGATGTGTTCATTCACCAAGGGACCCTGCAAGGAGATGCTGTGTGACCCTTACAAATCCAGGAGTTAGGGAAATAGGCATGACTTCGCCCCGCTCTTTCGACTTCCATCAGCTCTCGAAGCTGTGTGCAGTGGCCTGATGAACAAGGTGGGACCCTAGGAGGAGCCTGGGAGGGGAACCACCTGCCAGTCAGGGGCACACTTTAAAAAAGTTATTTATTAGGCTGCACACAGGATCTCTCTCTCTCTCTCTTTTTTTTTTTTTTTTGCAGCACATGGGATCTTTAGTTGTGGCATGTGAACTTTTAGTTGCGATATGCAGGAGCTAGTTCCCCAAGCAGGGATTGAATCCGGGCTTCCTGCTTTGGGAGTTTGGAGTCTTAGCCACGGGACCAATGGAGAAGTCCCAGGAACATACATTTTGGATTTTTTTCCTTTCTTCTTACATTTTGGATTTTAGATGGCTAAGCAACAAATTTCCTGAATAAATCAACAAAAAATTGTAAAGGAATTATCCTCCAATTAAAAATACATTTAAAAAATCATACCCCCCAAAAAAAGAAATTAAAAAATGAACAAACAAGCTTCCATCATATCTGAGTCATTAAACATTCTGGGTTGTTTGTTGCAGCATCTAGAATTACCTGATTAATTCAGGAGTGGATTGAATTTGGTGAGGGAGGGGAAGGGAAGCTTCAAACCTGCCTGGCTAGAGTCACTGGGGGCATGGAGGTGATTTTTACTGAGATGGGGATGTCGGTTTGGGGTAAGATTAGGGCAGAGTCTCTCAACTTTGACACTTCTGACGTTTGGGGTTGAAATACTCAGCCTTTTGGCTAAGATCAAGTGTACTATGGGGACTTCCCAGGTGGCGCAGTGGTAAAGTATCTGCCTGCCGATGCGGGAGATGTAAGAGACAGAGGTTTGATCCCCGGGTCAGGAGGATGGGCTACAGTCCATAGGGTCACAAAGAGTGGGACATGACTGAGTGACTGAGCACACAGCACAGGGGTCCCCAACCTCCGGGGCACAGACTGGTACCTCCTGTCAGATCAGTGGAAGCATTAGATTAGAAATAAAGTGCACAATAAATGTAATGCCCTTGAGTCATTCTGAAATCAGCGCTCCCCGCTCTCCCTCTATCCCCACCCCCAACCCAATCCACGGGAAAATTGTCTTCCATGAAACCGGTCCCTGGTTTCCAAAAATGTTGGGAACCGCCAGCCTGAAGTTCTTTGTTGTGGGGGTTCATCCTGCACACCTAGCCTCCATTCACTAGGTGTCAGTAGCGTCCTCCCAGTTACGTCCACCGAGAAGGTCTCTAGACATTGTGCAATGGCCGCTGCTCAGAACCACTGGGTTGGGATCTGGGGAGCTAGGACAGCCTGTGGATACCAGAGTGGAGACTTCCAGGCAGCGGATGGTTCTGTAATTCTGGCACTCAGGCAGCATGGGAGAGGGTGAGCTCTCCCCTCCCCACCCTGTCCCAGGAACAATGGGTTGAAGTGAGAGGAGGGACCCAGGACCAGGATGGGGTCAGTCACAGGCCCAAGGAAGAGAATGGTCCAGGAGAAGAACAAACGTGGCAGGTGGGCAGGCTGTTGAGATCAGCCATCAGTTTCAGAAGCATCAGATGCTTTGGGGAGCCATTGAGCTGGGGTAGGGGGATTGTAGGGGTGGGGTGGGGTGGAGGGGAATGTTAGTCATTCAGTGATGTCTGACTTTTTGCGATCTCATGAACTGTAGCCCACCAGGCTCCTCTGCCCATGGAATTCTCCAGGCAAGGATATTGGAGTGGGTTGTCATTCCTTCTCCAGGGGATCTTCCCATTCCAGGGATTGATTCCAGGTCTCCTGCAATTGAGTGGGGGAGGGGCATTTAAATGGGTTGTCAGCAATGACAAAGATATTGTGCATTCACTTTTTTTTATCCCCCTATTTGGCCTTGCTGCATAGCAGGTGGGATCCTAGTTCTCCAACCAGGAATTGAACCTGGGCCCCCTGCAGTGGGAGCTGAGTCTTAACCACTGAACCACCAGGGAAGTCTCTGTGTATTCACTTTTATTGACATGGAAAGAGTGCCATGGTGTAATTTTTTAAAAATATTTCATTTATTTATTTTTGGCTGTGCTGGGTCTTTGGTGCTGCATATGGGCTTTCTCTAGTCGCATTGAGTGGGGGCTACTTTCTAGTTGGGCCAGGCAGGCTTCTCATTGAGGTGGCTTCTCTTGTTGCAGAACACAGGTTCTAGAGTCCAGGCTTCAGTAGTTGTGGTGCACGGGCTTGGTTGCTCTGCAGCATGTGGGATCTTCCTAGACCAGGGATTGAACTGGTGTGTTTCCAGCACTGGCAGGCAGACTCTTAACCACTGGACCACCAGGGAAGCCCCCCATGGTGTAATTTTAAAAGCTTTTGGAGTATATGAAAATTCCAGTAGTCAGGACTTTAAGCTTCTACTGCAGAGGGCATGGGTTTGATCCCTGGTTGGGAAACTAAGACCCCATATGCCTGTGCTGTTTTCTATTTCTGTGAGTCTATTTCTGTTTTGTAAATAAGTTCATTTTTATCGTTTTGTAAATAAGTTCATTTTTATCGTTTTTTTTTTTTTAGATTCCACATGTAAGTGATGTTTTATGGTACTTGTCTTTATCTGTTTGGCTTACTTCACTTAGTATGCTGCTGCTAAGTTGCTTCAGTCGTGTCCAACTCTGTGTGACCCCATAGACGGCAGCCCACCAGGCTCCCCTGTCCCTGGGATTCTCCAGGCAAGAACACTGGAGTGGGTTGCCATTTCCCTCTCCAATGCATGAAAGTGAAAAGTGAAAGTGAAGTTGCTCAGTCGTGTCCGACTCTTAGCGACCCCATGGACTGCAGCCCACAGGCTCCTCCATCCATGGAATTTTCCAGGCAAGAGTACTGGAGTGGGGTGCCATTGCCTTCTCCATCATTTAGTATAATAATCTCTAATTCCATCCATGGGAATTAGATGTAATCCATCCATGTTGCTACACATGGGATTATTTCATTTTTTTTTACGGCTAAGTACTATTCCATTATATATATATATATATACCGCATCTTCTTTATCCATTCGTTATGGGCACTTAAGTTGCTTCCATGTTTTGGCTATTGTAAATAGTGCTGCTGTGAACATTGAGGCACATGTATCTTTTCAAATTAAGTTTTTCTAGATAGCTTCAATTTTTAAACTGGAAAGTATTCAGTTATTATTATTATTTTGGCCTGTGACATGTGGGGTCTTAGTTCCCCAAACAGGGATTGAACTCGTGCACTCTGCATTGGAAGTGTGGAGTCTAAACATTGGACCACCAGGGAAGTCTCCAGTCATTGTTCAGTGGTAATTATTAACAGTTAAGGGGTGGTAGGGTAGGGGAGAGAGTCCTGGGTTCAGTCTCTACCCTACTACTTATTTCCTGAGACCTTGGATGAGGATCTGAAAGTTTCGTAAGTGCATTCTCCTCACCTGACAAATGGGGAGAATCTTCTTCTGGAGGCAAGTAATTAGGTATTGATACTTCATAAAAGTCTCTCTGTTACTTCACTGCCTATACACACACACACACACATACATGCATGCACACACATACACATGCATGCACACACACACACACAAACCCTCAAGAAATGCAATCCATCTGGTAGACCAAGCCTATAAATTTCAATATTCATGAAACTGCTGCTGCTAAGTCACTTCAGTCATGTCCGACTCTGTGCGACCCCATAGACGGCAGCCCACCAGGCTTCCCCGTCCCTGGGATTCTCCAGGCAAGAACGCTAGAGTGGGTTGCCATTTCCTTCTCCAATGCAGGAAAGTGAAAAGTGAAAGTGAAGTTGCTCAGTCGTGTCCAACTCGTAGCGACCCCATGGACTGCAGCCTACCAGGCTCCTCCGTCCATGGGATTTTCCAGGCAGGAGTGCTGGAGTAGGGTGCCATTGCCTTCATGAAAAGAGCACAACAAAAAGTGGTGGGAAACCATGAGGTTTTCTAAACTTTAGTCATGCAAATGTGTGCCAGCTATAGAATCATGAATAATTTTACTGTAAATCCCCTCATTTAAGACATTCAAATATACATTTAGTTTAAAATAGAAACTTTAAATGACTGCCATACATGGAAAAATGGAATGACATACCAGAAATAGATGGAAACTGAATTTAAAAAAATACAGTGAAAGCAAAACACTGTTTTTAAGTGGAGAGAGAGGAGACTGTCTTCTCCATATGTTCCTGGTAAGCTGTCCTGGAAATTCACAGCGTGAATGCCTCAGACTACCAGTGGAACCATCAGCTAAGCCCACTATACCCTGACCCATTAAAAAATATTATTTGGCTGTGTATTTATTTGGCTGTGCGGGGTCTTAGTTGTGCTGTGCAGGATCTGTTAGCTGTGGCATGTGAACTCTTAGTTGTGGTGTGTGGGATCTAGTTCCCTGACCAGGGATCAAACTCAGACCCCCTGCATTGGGAGTGTGGGAGTGGCCATTGGACCACCAGGGAAGTCCCACCTGACCCATTTCTGCTATGAACCCAGGACTCCATCACCCAAAGACCACAACAATGTACACCACTATTTTCTTTTATCTTCTTTCTTCCTTGTTCAGCTTGGTTTAATATCAACTCTATTGACATGTAATGTCCAGTTCATAAAATGTATCCATTTTAAGGCTTTGGGCTTAGTCATCTCTGACTTTTTGAGACCCCATGAACTGTAGCCCACCAGGCTCCTCTGTCCATGGGATTTTTTTCCAGGCAAGAACACTGGAGCACATTGCCACTTCCTCCTCCAGGGGATTTTCACCACCCAGGGCTCAAACCAGCGTCTCCTGAGTCTCCTGCATCTCAGGCGGATTCTTTACCACTGAGCTATCAGGGAGGCCCCAGGTGGCTTAGTGGTAAAGAATCCGCCTGCCAATGCAGGAGATGCAAGAGACATGGGTTAGATCCCTGGGTTGGAAAGATCCCCTGGAATAGGAAATGGCAACATGGTCCAGTATCTTGCCTGGGAAAAAATCCCATGGATGGAGGAGCCTGGCCAGCTATAGTCCGTGGAGTTGCAGAGAATCAGACACTACTGAGCACACTTTAAGCATATAGTTTGATGAGTTTTGACAAACCCACAGTGTCTTCACTTCCCCAGTCAACACGGAGAACCTTTCCATCACCCAAGAAAGATTGCCCTGGGTCCCTTTGCAGTAACCCCATCCTATCCTCATCTACAAATGACCATTTATCCAATTTTCTGTCACTCAGGATTAGATTTCCCTTTATTAGAATGTCATGTAGATGGAACCATATAATAAGCAGTCTTTTGTGACTGGCTTCTTTCATTAATGTAGTGTTTTTGAGAGTGACTGGTGTCGTGTGTATATTCATTGATTCATTCGTTCCTTTCAAGGCTGAATAATATTCCGTTGTGTGGATGTACCAGAGTTGATCTGTTAATCCCTACCTCCTAACGTATCCCTCTCCCAGCCGCCCGCCCCACCCCTGCTTTCCCATAGTTTTTTTCTATGTCGGTAAGTCTGTTTTTGTTTTGTAAATAAGTTAACTACGTATCTTTTTTTTTTTCAGATTCCACATATAAATGATATGGTAGGCTGTTTGTCTTTGATCATCTCTAGTTTCATCCATATTGATGCAGCAGGTGGCAATATTTTCACTCCTTCCCTTTTTAGTGTCTCTTGAACCCGCTCTAACCAGACTTTCCCCCCACAACTCCACTGAGACACAAATGGGTAAGGTCACCAGTGACTTTCAAATGGCCAGATCTGATGGCCAGTTTCTTTTGATGGGTCTTGGTTATGGTCCCTGGGATCTTCATTGACATTTGGAATCTTTTGGTGTGGTGTATGAACTCTCTAGTTCTGGTACGATGACTCAGTTGCCCTGAGGCTTGTGGGATTGAACCCTGGGCTTCAGCAGTGGAAGAGCGGAGTCCTAACCACTGGACTACCAAGGAATGCCCCTAATTTGTCAACTTAAAATACTTTTCATGTTGAAACATTTCTATTGCAACAGAAAAGTTGCAAGACAAATCCCATGAACTGCCATCTATCGTTTACCCAAATTTACCAATCACTAATATTTTGTCATATTGCCTGCCAGTGTCTGACTCTGTGTGACCTCATGGACTGCAGCCTGTCAGGCTCCTTTGTCCATGGGAATTCTCCAGGCAAGAGTACTAAGTGGGTTGTTGTGCCTTCTTCCCTTCCTGACCCAGGGATTGAACCCACATCTCTTATGTCTCCTGCATTGGCATGTGGGTTCTTTACCACTAGTTTCACCTAGGAAGCCCAGGATACTCTCTTAGGTAACCGTGATTCATTTATCGAATTCCGAAAATTTCTATCTATTTAATATTATTGTCTAATAAACAGTCCATATTCAAAGACCTGGGAAATCTGGGAAAGATTGAGGTCAGGAGGAGAAGAGGGTGACAGAGGATGAAATGGTTGGATGGCATCACTGACTCAATGGACATGAGTTTGAGCAAACGCCAGGAGACAGTGAATGACAGTCCATGGGGTTGCAAAGATTTGGACATGACAGAGTGAGCAACAACAATTTTAAAGTTCATCAATTGCCCAATCATGTCTTTCAGAGCCTTGCATATTTTCAGATTTAAAATTTTTGCCCTTCTGTGCCTGTAACCATGATTTACTTAAGCATCATCTTTAAATTAAACTCACTTTTCAAAAACATGATCCCATACATTTATTTCAGGAGGCAATTGTACATTGCACCCCTAAATAGAAAGCCAGAAAAGTAAGCAAGTAGACAGCAACTCTAGGACTTCCCTGGTGGTCCTGTAGTTAAGAATCTACCTGCTGATACTATATCTTTCTACTTCTCTGTATATTCAGTCTATTCATTTTTGAGTGTTTGATATTGGAACTCCAACCAGAAGTCTTAATTTATCTACTTAAAAAAATTATAAGATATAGTGGAACTGTATGTGACCTTGTTCTGTATTTTCTAAGTCTCCTTAAATGTGTTATTGTACTTTCATAATTAAAAAAAAAATCCACCTGCCACTGCAGGGGTTCGATGCCTGCTGGTCTGGGAAGATTCCACAAGCCATGGGACAGCTACGTCTGTGTGCCACAAGTACTGAGCCCAACAAGAGAAGCCACCACAATGGGAAGCCTGTGCCCCACACCTGGAGTGTAGCGCCCTCTTGCCGCAACTAGAGAAAGCCCATGCGGCGGCGAAGACCCAGCACAGCCAAAAATAAAGAAAGAAAGAAAACAACTCTAAAACCTTATACTGGTGTATATGCACGTATACACAGACACACAGACACACACACACACCCACACACACACACACACCCCCTCCAGAAAGGGAAGTTAAAGGTCAAAATGCTAATAATGCTGAGAGTATATCTGGGTGGAAGATTCCCCGTATTTTCTTCTATTTTTAAATTTTTAATAAGAAGTGGCTTTTCTTTTAAAAATCTGTACTGTTAAAATCTGTCTTAGCAATTTAAAATGCACCGATTTCCACTAGTTATTAGAGAAATGCAAGTCAAAACTACAATATCACCTCACACCAACCGGAATGGCTATCATAAAGTTCACAAACAGTAAATGCCAGCGAGGCTATAGAGAAAAGGGCAACCTCCTGCACTGTTGGTGGGAATGTAAATAGGTGCAGCCACTGTGGAGAACAGTATGGTGCTCCTCAAAAAACTAAAAATAGAGCTGCCACATTCCCACTCCTGGTCATATACCTGGAGAAAACCATACTTTGAAAGATACACGCACTGCAATGTTCATCGCAGCACTGTTTACAGTAGCCAGGGCATGGAAGCAACCTAAATGCCCATCTATAGATGAATACATAAAGAAGATGTGGCACATACAGTGGAATATTACTCCGCCATGAAAAAGAATGAAATAATGCCATTTGTAGCAACATGGACGGACTTAGAGATTGTCATACTGAGTGAAGTAAGTCAGACAGAGAAGGAGAAATATCACATGACATCCCTTGTATGTGGAATCTAAAAAGAAATGATACAAATGAACTTACTTTCAAAACATAAACAGACTGATAGAGAACGAACTTATGGTTGCAGGGGTGGTGGGGGAAGGACGGTGCGAAGGGATAGTTAGGGAGTTTGGGATGGACGTGTACACACTGCTAATATTTAAAATGGATAACCAACGAGGACTTGCTGTATAGCACAGGGAACTCTGCTCAATGTTATATGGCAGCCTGGATGGGAGAGGAGTCTGGGGGGAGAATGGATACATGTATACATATGGCTGAGTCCCTTTGCTGTTTATCTAAAACTGTCACAACATTGTTAATCAGCTGTGAACGGGAACGTGAACGTGAAGTCACTCAGTCGTGTCCAGCTCTTGGCGACCCCATGGACTGTAGCCTACCAGGCTCCTCTGTCCATGGGATTTTCCAGGCAATAGTACTGGAGTGGATTGCCATTTCCTTCTCCAAGGGATCTTCCCAACCCAGGGATCGAACCCAGGTCTCCCACATCGTAGACAGACGCTTTACCGTCTGAGCCACCAGCAAAGTCCCACAATACAAAATAAAAAGTTTTTTAAAAACACACAATAAAAATACATGGGTACAGCTATTGTTTAAAATATGAAACAAAGTAACTTCCTTGTTCAGAAAATGGACACCTGAAACTTAGTTTTAATTAAATAAAGTCAGTGGTGGAAATCAGAAAAATAAAATAAACTGCACTGATTTCAATTTTCCTCATTGTGAGCTCTTGGTCAAGCCTTGTATGTGCCATATTTTTAAAAAGAAACTAATTGTTAAAAAGGACATCAAAACAACAGCAAAAAAAGCTTACACTAAGATAGACATGTTAATTATCTGAGTGACGGTGTTGGTTTCACAAATGTGTATACATACGTCAAGACAATACCCAGTTATGTATTTTAAATGCGTGCAGTTTATCATATTCAATTATACTTCAATCCAGCTGTTTTTCAAAAACTGAAGTATAGTTGATTTAAAATGTTTTGTTAATTTTAGATGTATAGCACAACGACTCAGATATATATGTATATAAAGAATCTGAAAAAATTCAAAACACTACAAAATATTGAGTAGAGTTCCTTGTGCTATAGAGCAGGACCTTGTTTATTTTCTATGTAGTAATGTGTATCTGTTAATCCTGGCCTCCTAGTTTATCCTTCCTCCCAACCTTCCCCTGGAGATGGATGGTGGGGATGGTTGTCCAACAATATAAATGTACTTAATGCCACTGAACTCTGCACCTGAAAATGGTCAAGATGGCAAGTTTTATGTTCTGTGTATTTTCCCATGGTTAAAAGTAGAACTACGGACTTCCCTGCTGGTCCAGTGGCTGAGACTCTGAGCTCCCAATGCAGGGGGCCTGGGTTCAATCCCTGATCAGGGAGCTGTATCCCACATGCCACAGGTAAAACCCAGCACAGCCAAATAAATAAATAATTTAAAAAGTAAAAATAAAATAATTATAGTGAAGAAGGCTTCAAAATATCACAGGCTGTTTATGGCATTTTAAGTGAAGAAATTAGAAACAAACATACAATAGCACCAACATCTTTGTTGAAAATAAATAATATGAATGATTGTTTCAGGTAAAAATGCCCTAACAGTTAACTCTGGACTGTAAGCTTATCGGCCAGTTTCATTTTCTCTTGGCCACTTGTGTTTTTCTGTAACATACATCAGACCTTTGCCTGGGTGAGCAGAGATGGGGAAGGGTCACGGCTCATCGTCAGCCTTCTTGATGGACACCCCACTGGCATCTACCTCCCACCCTTACAAGCCCCACAGCAGCTGACCTGAGGTGGGATGCCAATGTCGTCACGGACAGAGTCCTATCCACAGCTTCATGAGGTCCCTATGATGGTGAATGAGGGATGAATGAGGTCCCCATTCCGACCCCCCCTATGATCTCAAGTCCACCCTCATCCCCAAACCTGTCTCAACATTGTCATCAAACTCACCCCAACACTGTTCCTGTCCTCACCTGTATGTCCATTCCCAGTGCCTTCCGTCTCCAGCACTGCCTTTAGCCTCATCCCAATCCCAACTGGGCCTCCAGCCTCACTCCATAGTTATCCCCAGGCCAGTTCCCCACCCTCTATCCATTCTCACCCCCAATTCCATCCTCACATCCATCTCAACCCCAGTTTAGTTCAGCCCCGGGTCCCCAATCCTGAGATCCCTCTGTGGTGAGTAGATGACTTGTTGTCATTTAGTTGCTCAACCCTGTCTGGCTCTTTTGTGACCCCATGGCCTGTCACCCACCTGTAGGACTGTAGGGTCCTCTGTCTGTGGGATTTCCCAGGTAAGAGTACAGGAGTGGGTTGCCATTTCTTTCTCCGGGGCTTCTTTTCAACCCAGAGATGGAACCTGAGTCTCCTGCAGTGCAGGTGGATTCTTTACCCCTGAGCCACCTGGGAAGTCCAAGTAGATGATTAATTCCCTCCAAGTGTCCACATCCTTGTTACTTAAACTTGGCAATATGTTACTTTCCATGGCAAAGTGTTAGTGTTAGTCACTCAGTCCTGTCTGACTCTTTTGTAACCCCATGGATTGTAGCCCGCCAGCCTCCTCTGTCCATGGGATTATCCAGGCAAGAGTACTAGAGTGTGTTGCCATGCCCTCCTCCAAGGAATATTCCCATCCCTGGGATTGAACCTGGGTCTCCTGCATTGCAGGCAGATTCTTCACCTTCTGAGCCACCAAGGAAGCCCTTCCATGGCAAAGGTGTCATTGAATTAAAGATCCTTAATTCAAGGATTGAATTGAGAGAAGATTGTGTTACATAGTGGATCCAGTCTTCACAAGAGTCTTTATAAGAAATTCCAAATCTGAGAAAAGGGGGTAAGATGGAGTAAAATGATGACCTCCAAAGAGGGGATGATGTGCTTTGAAGATGGAAGAAGGGGCCATGAACCAGGGATGCAGGTGGTCCCTGCTGCTGCTAAGCTGCTAAGTCACTTCAGTCGTGTCCGACTCTGTGCGACCCCATAGATGGCAGCCCACCAGGCTCCCCCATCCCTGGGATTCTCCAGGCAAGAACACTGGAGTGGGTTGCCATTTCCTTCTCCAATGCATGAAAGTGAAAAGTGAAAGTGAAGTTGCTCAGTCATGTCTGACCCTCAGTGACCCCATAGACTGCAGCCTTCCAGGCTCCTCTGTCCATGGGATTTTCCAGGCAAGAGTACTGGAGTGGGATGCCATTGCCTTCTCCGGCAGGACGCCCCTAGAAACTAGGAAAATCTAGAGTTTGGACTCTCCCGTGGAGCCTCTGGAAGGAGACAGCTCTGCCCACAGTTGGATTTTCGCCCCATAAGACTCCTTTTGAATTCCTCCTCTCTAGCACCGTAGGATAGTAAAGGTGTATTGTCTCAAGCTGCTGTTTGTGCTAATTCATTGCATGCCCACGGAGACCTGTCACCTCTCCACCCAGGCTCTGGCACTTCACACACCTGCCATCTGGCAGAAGGCGAGCACCACCCTGCAGCACCCACACAGCTGTCTCACCATCCTGTTGCCCCAGTCTGTGTGTGCAGGCAATTTTCCCAACCCCACGCTGGGCTGGGCGTAGGCACCTCTCATCACCTTCCTTCTGGCTGTTAAACCTTGACCAAGATTCAGGAGAACCAGATCCTGACAACTATTCCTGGCCCAGATTTGACTAGGGAGGGACGTGGGAGGCTATCTGCTTCCAACTGGGCTTGGAGAGGCTGGGGTGATGGCGACGGTGGTGGGCTATGGCTACAGTTTGGTTGTTGCTGATCTGGTAGAGAGCCAAGCCAAGCTTTGAATCCAGGCTCTGGAAACTTTTGTCACCTCTAAATGTGACATCTTTTCCATCCCTTCAGAGGATCTTAAAGGTGGTGGTGTTCCTGGCAGAGTGTGAACATGGAAGTCTTTGACATCTTGTCGATGATGGTGATGATGGAAATGGTGATGGTAGTGGTGCTAATGGTGATGTGTGGAAAATTCCTAAAGAGACGGGACTATCAGACCACCTTATCTATCTCCTGAGAAACCTGTATGCAGGACAAGAAGCAACAGTTAGAACCTTGCATGAAGCAACTGACTGGTTCAAAATTGGGAAAGGAGGACAGCAAGGCTGCATATTGTCACCCTGTTTAACTTTTATGCAGAGTACATCATGTGGAATGCTGGGCTAGATCACTCACAAGCTGGAAGAAATATCAACAACCTCCGATATGTAGATGATGCCACTCTAATGACAGAAAGTGAAGAGGAACTAAAGAGCCTCTTTTTTTTTTTTTTCCTTTTAAAATTTATTTGGCCATGCTGGGTCTTTGCTTATGTGAAGTGTGAGTGTGAAAGTCGTTCAGTTGTGTCTGACTCTTTGCGACCCCATAGACTATAGCCTGACAAGCTTCTCTGTCCCTGGAATTGTCCAGACAAGAATACTGGAGTGGGTAGACGGTCCCTTCTCCAGAGGATCTTCTCAACCCAGGGATCGAATCCAGGTCTCCCACATTGCAGTGGGATTCTTTACCATCTGAGCTACCAGGGAAGCCCTTGGTTGCAGCACTTGGGATATAGTTCCCTGACCAGAGATTGAACCCGGGCCCCCTACGTTAAGAGAATGGAGTCTTAACCACTGGACCACCAGGGACGTCCCTAAAGAGCCTCTTGATGAAGGTGAAAGAGGGGATTGAAAAAGCTGGCTTAAAATTCAGCATTTAAAACTAAGATTATGGTATCCGGTCCCATTACTTCATGGCAAATAGATAGGGAAAAAGTGGAAACAGTGACAGATTTTATTTTCTTGGGCTCCAAAATCACTGTGGATGGTGACTGCAGCCATGAAATTAAAAGATGCTTGCTCCTTGGATGAAAAACTATGACAAACCTAGACAGCATATTAAAAAGCAGAGATGTCACTTTGCTGACAAAGGGCCATATGGTCAAAACTGTGTTTTTTCCAGTAGT
The DNA here is from genome assembly GCF_003369695.1 of Bos indicus x Bos taurus. Lineage (NCBI taxonomy): Eukaryota > Metazoa > Chordata > Mammalia > Artiodactyla > Bovidae > Bos > Bos indicus x Bos taurus. The sequence continues at coordinate 92,512,221 of NC_040082.1, read as the reverse complement.
CATGTATGGATGTGAGAGTTGGACCATAAAGAAGGCTGAGTGCCAAAGAATTGATGCTTTTGAACTGTGGTGCTGGAGAGGCCTCTTGAAAGTCCTTTGGAAAGCAAGGGGATCAAACCAGGAAATCCTAAAGGAAATCAACCCTGAATATTCACTGGAAGGACTGATGTTGAAGCTGAAGCTCCAATCCTTTGGCCACCTGGTGCAAAGAGCTGACTCATTGGAAAAGACCCTGATGCTGGGAAAGATTGAAGGCAGGAGGAGAAGGGGACGACAGAGGATGAGATGGTTGGATGGTGTCACTGACTCAATGGACATGAATTTGAGCAAACTCTGGGAGATAGTGAAGGACAGGGAAGTCTGGCATGCTTCAGTCCATGGGGTTGCAGGGAGTCGGACACGACTGAGTGATTGAACAGCAAAAACAGGTGATGATGGTGATGGTGATTGTGGTGATGGTGGTATAATAGCCTCTTTTAGTTCAGTGCCAGCTCTGGGCTGAACCATAAGCATACATACACAACTCAATAGTTCCCAAGTTTCTGACTTTACAGACAACCCTCAAGATTTTCCTATATCCACCCCCTCCCTAAACTCTTATTTACTTAAGGTATTTTGTCAAATAACACCCCTTTAAAAACCTAGATCAATTACTTTAAAATTGGGATTAAAAGACACTTACTCCTTGGAAGAAAAGTTATGACCAACCTAGACAGTATATTCAAAAGCAGAGACATTACTTTGCCAGCAAAGGTCTGTCTAGTCAAGGCTATGGTTTTTCCAGTGGTCATGTATGGATGTGAGAGTTGGACTGTGAAGAAGGCTGAGCGCCGAAGAATTGATGCTTCTGAACTGTGGTGTTGGAGAAGACTCTTGAGAGTCCCTTGGACTGCAAGGAGATCCAACCAGTCCATTCTGAAAGAGATCAGTCCTGGGTGTTCTTTGGAAGGAATGATGCTAAAGCTGAAACTCCAATACTTTGGCCACCTCATGCGAAGGGTTGACTCATTGGAAAAGACTCTGATGCTGGGAGGGATTGGGGCAGGAGGAGAAGGGGATGACAGAGGATGAGATGGCTGGATGACATCACTGACTCAATGGACGTGAGTTTGAGTGAACTCCGGGAGTTGGTGATGGACAGGGAGGCCTGGCGTGCTGCGATTCATGGGGTCGAAAAGAGTCGGACACAACTGAGCGACTGAACTGAACTGAACTGAATACATAACATGGAATGTATCATCTTAATTTTTTTTTAGCCACACCTTGCAGCATGCAGGATCTTAGTTCCCCAACCTGGGATGGAAACTGTGCTCTCTGTATTGGGAGTGCAGACTCTTAACCCCTGGACCATGAGGAAAGTCCCTGTCTTAACCGTTTTTGAGCCTAGGCTCAGTGGCATCAGGTAGCTTCACATGTTGGGCAACCATCCCCACCATTCATCTCCAGGACTTTATCTTCCCAAACTGAAACTCTGTGCTCATTAAATACCCACTCCCCGCCCCACCCCCAGCCCCTGGCCCCCACTTCCTGTCTCTATGGTTTGAGGTCCTCTAGGGACCTCCTGTGAGTAGGATCAGGCAGTATTTGTCCTTTTGTGACAGGCTTCTCTCGCTGAGCATCATATCCTCAGAGTTCATCCATATTGTAGCAGGTGTCAGAATCTTCTTCTTTTTTAACATTGAATAATATCCCTTTGCTTGGGTGGACCACATTTTGTTGAGCTATTCATCCACCACTGAAAACCCCAAACCAGTTACTTAAAAAACTCTTTATATTGGAATAATTGTACACTCACAAGAAGTTGCAAAAAGTGTACAGACAGATCTGTATCCTTCTATCATATTTCTCCAATTTCTCTTACCTGGGTTACATATTATATAATGTTACAATTTCAAAACCAAGTAACTTATGTCAGTGTGATTTGTAGACCTTATTCAGATGTCAACAGTTTGTCATTATTCATGTCTGTGTGTCTATCATATCTGTCTATGCAGGTTTTTTTCACCTGTATAGATTTTTGTAACTACCGCAAGAATGATAAGGCTTCAGTAAGTTTATTTTTAAAAAGAAACTTTGTAAGAACTCTGCCATGAATGGAAAGTGGCTATGAGCAGCTAGAAGACAAACTTACTTTAAAATAAAGTAAATAATGTCTAGATGGTCTAGCTGGATACTGTTGCCTGCTGAAGGCAGGCAAACAGTACTTTGTGTTTATCAAACAAAGGGATTAAATGTTGAGGCATAAACATATATTAGCATCAACTGAGCCCCTCTTTTTAACTATTGAGAATTGAAAAGAGTAAATAGATTTCTCGCCACACAGCTAAGTGAATGCAGGTCCACCTCACCAAAAAATGTTCTCCTTAAGGAAATGCTGTATCAGCTTATTAAATCTTCACAGAATCCCTAAGAGGGAAGTACTATTATTTCTCATCTCACAGGTGAGAAAACTGAGGCTCAAAGAAGTGAATTCACTTGCCCATGGTCACACAGCTTAGGAATGGGAGGAACTCAGAATTCAAACTCAAGTCTGTCTGACTCTCAAACCAGAGGTTTCCACAGCCCTGGAAAGTCAGGACTGGGAACCCCAGGCCTGGAACTCCACAGTCCCCTCCCATTCATTGGAAACTCAGACCCTCCAGGTATCTGCGGTCTTGTCTGCCCAAGAGAAATGGTTTCAATCCAGCCCAGTCTCCCATAGCCCAGACAGGAAGACTGGGACCCTCAAAGGAGGTCATATCACCAAAGGCCCCCGAGGGAGCTGAGTAGAGTCCGTGGGGGCAGATGTGCAGCTCTTGGCCTGGATTTGGGAGGCTGCGATATGTAGCTTAAAGGCAGCATCTGGGTAGAAGCTTGGAGTCAGGAGCCTGCTTATGTGCACATCTTGGTGTCCTCACCTTGCATGCTCTATGCAAAGGACTGCCCTCTGCCTCACTTTGCCCATCTGTAAAGTGAGGATGGTGATCTAACATCACCAGTATTTAAAATTACTGTTCCAAGGAACAGTCTCCCTAACTCCCACTCCTAGGGAGCAGGGAAGGGAGGCCCCCTTTCCCACTCCCCCTTGCCCTCCCTGGATGGTGCCAGCCCCTCTGCTTATGCCCAGGGCAGCTGCCACCACCTCACAGGCAGGCTGTCCCTGGTGCAACCAGGGAGCCGTCCAGCAGGTTTTTCCTCCTCTTGACCTGCCTGCCGCAGGGCACTCTGCCATCCTCTCCCTGCCTTGGCTGGGCCTGTCCCTCTGTAGGCTCAGATGCTGCTCTCTGCCAGACACAGCCAGCGGGCGGCAGGTGAGGTGTCGAGATGCCCAGCGTCTTCGCTTACCAGAGCTCCGAGGTGGACTGGTGTGAGCCCAACTTCCAGTACTCACAGCTGGTGGCCGAATTCTACAACACGGTGAGGGGCCGGGTGGGAGGGCTGGCAGGACAGAGTCTCAGCTAACAGGGGTTCAAGCCCCAGCTCTTCCACCTCCTTGCTGGGAAATCCTGCTCCAGTGGCCCGCCTCTCTGGGCCTCGGTTTGCTCATCTGTTAGGCAAGGCTTGCCTTGCTGGGTTTCATTCACTAGACTGTCTCTGTTTGGCATGAGCTTCGCAATAGTGACCTGAAAAAGAGTCCTCTCTGCCTTCCTGGAATGGAGGATACAGAGGCTACTCCAGGCATTCATAAGCCAGGGTGATGCTGCTGTAAAGGGAGGTGCAAAGGCAGCTTCAGAGAAGCCAAGAGGTGGCTTCTGAGCCAGTGGTGGAGGGGTGGATCAGGGAGGACTTCCTGGAGTAGGTGGTTATGTCTACTTTATTCTCAGCTATACTCTCAGCCCAGGGTGATTAAATCATCTCGGTTTACTGGGACAGTCTTGGTTTCAGCACCATAAGTCTTGTGTCAGGAGACCCTTCAGTTTCAGGTATAGCAGGATGACTGGTCATCCTTTCCCCAGCCCTTGCTATGGGGGCACAGGAAAAGAGCTCAAAAATCCTGTGTCAATGGATGTGTCAATGGCAGTGGCATTTAACTGAAGCTTGAAAGATGTGTGTGAGCAAAGACACGTGCAGCTATGCTGTCCTGTGCGGGCTGCTGGGGACATTTCCTGGAGTCCCCAGGATGGTGGGTAATGAGGAAACATCCTTTACTCTGTGCCCTGCACACAATACATGCTCAATAAATGATGAACATGCAATCTTGCACATAATGGCCTTTATTGAGCACTCACTGTGTGCCAGGCATCGTCCTAAATATTTTGCCTGAAAAACCCCATTTAATCTTCCCTGGGAATTAGGCACCACATATAAACATCCCCCAGAGGAGGGCATGGCAACCCACTCCAGTATTTTTGCCTGAAAAATCCCATGGACAGAAGATCCTGATGGGCTATAGTCCATGGGGTTGCAAAGAGTTGGACACGACTGAAGCAAATTAGCATGCATGCATAGTATATGGAGTTAGTTAATCCCATTTTCCAGGTGATGAAACAGGCATTCAGGGAGACTGAAGGATATGCCCAGGGTCACGCTGGTACTCAAATGTGGGATTTGAACTTGACACATCCAAGAGAGGCTTTGTTCTTGGAGAAGGGGAAGCTCAGTGCCACAATACCCAAGTTGCTCTGACTCTGTTACCTTTGACCTCAGCACTTTCCAAGCTGGAGCCCGAGAGTTTGAGAACCAAGGCATCCTTGCAGTTGCCCCAGCGTTTGAGATACTGGCCCTTCCTGGCCCTCAATGGCCTTTCCTTATAAAATGGGAGGGGGCTGAATATGCCAATGCCTAGAGGCAGAGAAGAGGGTTGGGGGTTCTGGAACCCTCCTCTCTGCATTCCACAGTGGTCCAGAAAGTTCCATCTCCAGCCCCACCCCACAGACGGCATGGAGAGAGGGCTGGCTCAGGTGTGGGCTGCATCCGGATCTGTGTGCTCTTGTGTAAAATTCTGCTCCATGCTATCCTTCTTCAACCTGTCTTTTTTTTTTTGCTGTGCCCTTGGGCTTGCAGGATCTTAGATCCTGGACCAGAGGTTGAACCGTACCTATTTGCAGTGGAAGCACAGTCCTAACCACTGGGCCCTCAGCCCGTCTCTAAATATGGAAAATTGAATAGCTTGTAGGTAACTTGCCAAGGCTGTAGGTCTAAAAACCGATTCTGGTCATGACACATATTCCGACAGATTTCTACATCATCAGCATCCAATACCTGCCTTTCCAGATACTTATCAGACAGAAACAGAAGTGTCACCAGACAGTATTCACCTCGGACATCTTTTTTGTTTTTTTCTTTTTTGGCTGTGCAGCTTGTGGGATCCTAGCTCCCTGATCCAGGGATCGAAAGCGGGCCCTGGCAGTGAAAGTGCCAAGTCCTAACCACTGGACCACTAGGGAATTCCCTAGGATGTCTTTTATTCTACTCAAAAGGCTTTGGCAAATAGATCAGGGCATGGGGAAATCGAATCTGAGTTGTTATAGAAGAGACTTTCTCCTCCAACACACTTCCGAGTTCCCTAACCCCATCACTTTAGCTAATAAGGCATATACTTCGGGGATCCACAAACTCCTTTTATATATACATAATTTTATGTATTATTTTTGGCTGTGGAGGCTTTTTAGTTGCGATGAGCAAGGACTACTTTCTAGTTGCGGTGCTCGAGCTTCTCATTGCAGTGGCTTCTCTCGTCGTGGAGCACGGACTCTAGGGCACACAGGCTTGAGTAGTTGTGGCTCATGGGCTCAGTAGTTGCTCCAGAGCACAGGCTCAGTAGTTGTGGTGCACAGGCTTAGTTGTTCTGCAGCATGTGGGGTCTTCCCAGATCAGGGATCCAATCCATGTCTCCTGTATTGGCAGGCGGATTCTTTACCCCTGAGCCATCAGGGGAGCCCCCACAAACTCTTTTTGTGAAGACCAGATAGACAATGTTGTTTAGCTAAGTCATGTCCAACTCTTTGGCGACCCCATGGACTGCAGCCCACCAGGCTCCTCTGTGCATGAAATTTTCCAGGCAAGGATACTGGAGTGGGTTGCCATGCCCTCCTCCTGGGGATCTTCCCGACCCAGGGATCAAACCCAGGAATCAAATCCGTGTCTTCTGCATTGGCAGGCAGATTCTTTACCATCTGAGCTACCTGGAAAGCCCAAATAGACAGTAGTTTTGGATTTTGGGGAGCCACATGATCTCTTTCAAAACTACTCAATTCTGCCCTTGTAGCTAGAAATCAGCCAAGATGATATGTAAACAGAAGAGCATGGCTGAATGCCAATAAAACTTTATTCGTGGACACCAAAATGTGAATTTCAAGTAATTGTCACGTGTCACAAGATATTGTCCTTGTTTTAATTTTTGAAACCTTTTTTTTTTCCTGGGATGTTCCCCAACCAAGAATGGAACCCTTGCCACCTGCAATGGAATCTGAGTCCTAACCACTGGACCACCAGAGAATTCCCTTTTTGTGACCTTTTAAAATTGTAAACATCATTCTTAGCACATGGGCCATACAAAAGACAGTGGGCTGGATTTGACTCAGGGAGCTGTAGTCTGCTTCCTGTTCATATAAGAAGTTTTTCTTTTGTAAAGCCCAAATTGAAGACAATTTATTTTTTTCTTTTTGGCCTCTCAAATCAGGAGTTAAAAATGAGTTTGTTTTTTTTAATGAATGTGGGCACACTCACATTCTGTGGCCTCCTTCGAGCAAGTTGACAACTTGTGTCAAGATATCAATTTACAGGGACTTCTCTGGTGGTTCAGTAACTAAGACTTTGTGCCCCCAATGCAGGGGGCCCAGGTTCGATTCCTGGTCCAGGAACTAGATCCCACATGCCACAACTAAAAGTTCAAATGCTGCAACTAAGACCTGGTGCAGCCAAATAAATCAATATTTAAAAAAGACATCAATTTACAAATAAACTTTACCCCTGACCCTGCCATTGTACCTCTAGGAACTTTCACCAAAGAGACAATGCCTATGGCTGGCAAAGTCTGTGTATAATGTCACCTCTGAGACATTTGCAATGGCAATAAATAAGTGAATAAAAAAGAAGCCATAGAAAATTCCCGGCAGTTTGGTGGTTAGGACTCTGCGCATTCACTGAAGAGTGAAGTGAAAGTGTTAGTTGCTCAGTGGTGTCAGACTCTTTGCGACCCCATGGACTGTAGCCTGCCAGACTCCTCTGTTCACGGGATTTCCCAAGCAAGAATACTGGAGTGGGTAGCCATTCCCTTCTCCAGAGGACCTTCCTGACCCAGGGATGGAACCGGGGTCTCCTGCATTGCAGGCAGATTCTTTACCATCTGAGTCACCAGGGAGGAGGACTTGGATTTAATGCCTGGTTGGAGAACTAAGATCCTGTAAACCGCACAGCCAAAAAAGAAAAAGAAACCATAACATTTTCACCAATCTGTGTAGTGCTGAATACATGTCAAAATACTAGGCAGCTATTTAAAAGCATGCTTTTGATCTAGGTATGTAAATGAAAGACGATGTAGAAGAAAAAAATTTTTTTTAGTATTTATTTATTTCTGGTTGCATCAGATCTTAGTTGTGCCCATAGGCTCATAGCTCAGTAATCGCAGCACTTGATCTTAGTTGCCCTTAGTATGTGAGATCTTAGTTCCCCAACCAGGGATTGAACCTACGTCCCCTGCGTTGGAAGGTGGATTCTTAACCACTGGACCACCAGGAAAAGCCCATGAAAGAAAATTTTAAATCCATTCACATGGATTTCATCACAATCCATTTAGGAGTCATAACTTGTAATTGGAAAACAGTGCTCTCTGAAGAATCTTTTGCTTTCTTGTTGATCTGCTGGAAAGGAGCCGTGAGCCTGGAGTTGGTAGAGGCAGGGCCCAGCTCAACACAGTCAGGGTATAGAAGAAGGATGTGCTGGAGGACTCGGCTCAGGTTTCTGGAGGCTTCATGGAGGAGGGCACCTAGGAGCTGGGTTTTGAAGGAAGAATAGGAGCTCACCAAGGCTGGTAGGAGTCTAGGAAAGGGAGCAGAAGAGAAGAAAATGATGTGCTAAGTCTTAGAAGTAAAAGAGGGACAACCAGTTTGGGAAGGTGTGTCTCTGTGCCCAAAACATGGGGCCAGGTAAAGATGAAGGTTTTTTAAAAAATTAATTAACAAATTTTATTTTTGGCTGTGCTGGGTCTTCGTTGCTGCTCGGGGTCTTTCTCTGGTTGCAGTGAGCGGAGGCTACTCTCGTTGCTGTGTGCGTGTGAAGGCTTCTCATTGTGGTCGCTCTTCTTGCTGGGCACGGGCTCTAGGGCACTCAGGCTTCAGCAGTTGTGGCCCATGGGGCTTAGTTGCTCTGTGGCATGTGGAATCTTTGCGGACCAGGGATCTAACCCATGTCCCCTGCATTGGCAGGTGGATTCTTACCCACTGAGCCACCGGGGGAATGCATAGATGAAGCTTTCAATACTGAGTTGGAGTGTTTGAAATTTTTCCTGTATTCATCGATTGGCTCATTATGCATTCAGCAAAAATGCTGTAAACCAACTTGTGCTGGGTGATTCCAGGTCCCAGAGAGGCTTAGGGCCCCCAGGCTGTGGAGGGGGTGGTTCAGAATTAAGAGTGGACTCCTCCCAACCCCATGGTTAGCTCATGACTAAGGGAGAAAGAGGGCTCCCGAAGTAATGGTGGGGAACCATGGGGTGGGGTGTGACACCTCCGTTTGGTGGGTGGGGGAGGGAACCTCGATGCTTAAGGAATAAGTTAATGTTCTCTAAAGTGGATGGGTCAAAGGAAACAGCATATGCCAAGGTGTTGAGGTGAGAGACAAGAACTGGTAGCTGGAAGCCAGCACCTAGGCTGCCTGCCTGAGGGGGTGGGACGGAAGGTGAGGAAAGGGGCTGGTGAGGTTTCCAGAGGCCAAGACAAGGCTGTCAGGCAGAGGAGTCCATGCGCCATTGTACGGGCACTGGGGAGCCATGGCAGACCTGGGAGCATGGGGGACTCCACACTGTGGGGGTGGCTGGGACACCTGATTGCGTTTCACAGTCTGGCCAGGAGTCTGGAAGTGTGGTGCAGCTGGAACACAGCGTGGTGGGAGGGATTGGAATAGGATGAGCATGGTTCGTGGTGTGTGGGCCACCCCAGTCGGTGCCTGTTTGCTTTGGCTTGGTGGCCTCCTTCTGGGCTGCTGTTAAGTTGGGAGAGTTTCAAGTGGTGTAGGGAGGTGTTTCAAGGCTCCCCAACCCTGACTTTAACTCCCAGAGGCAGCTGTGCTGCTGAAATTTTTTCCCTGGGATCCTGCCAAAGTTTCAGAAGCTCTGCATCCCATCCTCCCTAGAAAACTCCCTCTCAGATGATCAGATCCAGAGCAGTGGGATGGCGTGCCTGCTGTGGGGAGCTGCATGGGCAGGTGGGAATGAGTAGGGCGAGTCTGGTGGGGGGTGGGTATTGAACTGACAGGGTGATAAGAGCCAGGAGGTTGTCAGCTGCAGTGCCCACACCTCCATCAGCTTCCTCACCTCCTCTTCAGACAACCTTGGCATGGCTGGCCTCTCCAGTGTGCTAATAACTCCCATCTCTCTCTTCCCTGGATGCCTGTGACCCAGGCACAAGGCCTGCCCCTCTCTGAGCACCTGGCTGTGACTGACAGGTCCCATGAGCTCAAAACCACACCTCCTTCTTCTGCCTTTCTTCTCAACATTCACAGCAACAGCAATTTCTTTCCTTTTTTTTTTTTGCTTCATTGCACATCTTGCAGGATCATATTAATAGTTTCAGGGACCAGGGATTGAACCTGTGCCCGGCAGTGAACGCGCTGAGTCCTAACCACTGGACTGCCAGGGAATTCCCACAGCAACAGCAATTAATTCCAGAGCACCTCTGGTATGCCAGGCCCAGCAGAAACTAAGGAGGGCATGGTTCCTGCCCTCAGGGAGAGCAGATGCCATGAATAGGATAATTGCACACCTGAAACTGACGAGAACGCCCCTGCTACATCCCGGGCCCAGACTCAGTAGGTCCCTCTGGATCTCTCTTCTCCTTCGCAGAAACAGGCATCGGTGACCCCCCCACCCCCCACCGCTGGCCTCCTAGAGCTGACGCCGGGGTAGATTGAAATGACCCCTTTATTTCCCTCTTCATTCATCGGAAACTGATGGAACCAGGCACTGCTCCAGCTCCAGGGACACAGTGGTGATCAAAGCACACAGAAATGCCTGCTGTCATGGGGCTGGAATGGGTCCTCCCCAGTGGCTCAGCAGGTAAAGGACCTGCCTGCAATTCAGGAGACAGAGGAGATATGGGTTCAGTCTCTGGGTGGGGAAGATCTCCTGGAGGAGGAAATGGCAACCCATTCCAGTATTCTTGCCTGGAGAATCCCTTGGACAGAGGAGCCTGGTGGGCTCCAGTCCAGGGGGTCACAGAGAGTTGGACACGACTGAGTGTGCACTCACGGGCAGTGGGGTTGGTGTCCTGGGAGATGGAAGCACTAAACGAGACTGAAGGGCATAGGATGCCAGGTTGTGGTATGTGCTAGGGAAGAAAAACTCATTCATTCATTCCTCCTATTCAGCAGATATTGACCAAGTGCATGCATGGTGCTCAGTCATGTCTGACTCTTTGGGACCCCGTGGACTGTAGCCCGCCAGGTTCCTCTGTCTGTGGACTTTTCCAGGCAAGAAGACTGGAGTGAGTTGCCATTTCCTACTTCAGAGGACTGAGTTCCTATGCAACAAGGGGGTTTCTGTGGGGCGCTGGGGCTTCCCAGGTGGCTCGGTGGGTAAGGAATCTGCCTGAAGTGCAGGAGATGCAACCTACTCCAGGGTTTTTGCCTGGTCAATCCAAGGGATATATATATAGATAGATAGATACACACACACAAAGAATATATTCACTTTCACTTTTCACTTTCATGCATTGGAGAAGGAAATGGCAACCCACTCCAGTGTTCTTGCCTGGAGAATCTCAGGGACGGGGGAGCCTGGTGGGCTGCCGTCTGTGGGGTCACACAGAATTGGACACGACTGAAGTGACTTAGCATAGCATAGCATAGCATATATGCCTCACTACTTGTGGGATCTTAGCTACCCCGCTAGGGATCAAACCCAGGGCCCCAGCAGTGAGAATGCAGAGTCCTAACCACTGGATCACCAAGGAAATCCTTTTCCATGTTCTTTCCCATTATGGTTTATTATAGGGTATTGAGTATGGATCCCTGTGCTGAAAATAGGACCTCGTTGTTTATTTTATGTTCAGTACTCTTGCCTGGAGAATCCCATGGACGGAGGAGCCTGGTAGGCTGCAGTCCATGGGGTGGCTAAGAGTCGGACACGACTGAGCGACTTCACTTTCACTTTTCACTTTCATGCATTGGAGAAGGAAATGGCAACCGGCTCCAGTGTTCTTGCCTGGAGAATCCCAGGGATGGTGGCGCCTGATGGGCTGCTGTCTCTGGGGTTGCACAGAGTCGGACACGACCGAAGCAACTTAGCAGCAGCAGCAGCAGCAGCAGTATGTATCTATTAATCTTACACTATAATTTATCCCTCCTGCCCCCCCAGCCATGTTTCTTGATTTAATTGATTCAACAAATTCTTCTGGAGTACCTACTGGGTGCCCAACTTTAAAGGCATTGGTGACACAGCTGAGGATAAAACAGGTGTTTTCTGTCTTCATGGAAGTCACAGTAGGTGAAGTCGTGCCTTGGAAAGAAGCATGTTTTTTAAAAATTTTTATTTATTTAGGCTGCTCTGGTCTTCATTGCTGCGCATGAGCTTTCTTTGGTGGTGATGAGCGGCGGGGGTGGGGGGCGTACTCTTCATCGTGGTGCACAGGTTTCTCGTTGCAGCGACTCCTCTTGTTACGGAGCACAGATTCTATAGCGTGGACTTCAGTAGTTGCGGCTCTGGGCTCAGTACTTGTGACTCGGACTTAGTTGCCCAGCGGCGTGTGGAATCCTCCCAGACCAGGGATCGAACCTGTGACCCCTGCATTGGGAGTGTAAGACTCTTAGCCACTGAACCACCAGGGAAGTCCCGGGGCTGTGGTTTTATCCCAGGATGGTGGGTAAATGAGAAAGGCTGAGATGAGGTGAGGCGTTAATTCAAGTCAATCTCCTTCCTTCCTCCCTCTCCTCCTTCCCTTCCCCCATCTCGCTCCCTTTCCTCCTTCCAGCCCTAAGGAATTCAGCCACATCCACTTACCAGATGCCGTGCCAGATTTTGATGATCCAAACAGCAAAGCATTCTAGAATAATAGCTGCCCCATGGCGCACTGCGCAAGCGCCAGGCACATGTACGCACTATTGACACATATTCTTTTTTTAAAAAAGCCTTTATTTATTTGGCTGCATCAGGTCCTAGTTGCAGCATGCAGGATCTGTTAGTTGGGGCATGTGAACTCTTATTTGCCACATGTGGGATCTAGTTCCCTGACCAGGGATCATACCTGGGCCCCCTGCATTGGGAGTGCAGTCTTAGCCACAGGACCACCAGGGAATTCCCCTGGCACATATTCTTTGCGTGTATTATTCTCCACAAAAATTTGCTGGGCACCTACTGCACTCCAGGCACTGTTCTAGACACTGGGGGCTGGCAGCAGTGAACAAAACTGCCCAAACCCCCTGGTCTTGCAGCACTCAGTTCTCCAGTCCTCACCGTGGCGCTCAGAGATAGGGCCTGTGGGTTTTTTCTTAACACTTTTTTATTTTTGGCCGCACAGGGTCTTCGTTGCTGCTCCGGCTTTGTCTAGTTGTGACAAGTGGGGCCACTCTCTCGTTGCAGTGTGCCGGCATCTCATTGCAATGGCTGCTCTTACGGCAGAGCAACTGGCTCTAGGCGGTGTGGGTTCAGTAGCTGTGGCCCACGAGTCGAGTTGCTTCTTAGCATGTGGGATCTTCCTGGACCAGGGATTGAACCCCTGTACTGATAGGCAGATTCTTAACCACTGGACTACCAGGGAAACCCCAAGGCCTACATTTTATAGAGGAGGAAAATGAGGCACAGAATAACCCCCAAACTCTGACTGGATACCTGGTAAAAGGGAGGGACTTTGAGGGTTTTTTATTTCTTTTTTTGGCCATGCCATGTGGAATGCAGAATCTTAGTTCCCTGCCCAGGAATCAAACCCATGCCCCTTACAGTGGAAGTGTGGCATTTTAACTACTGGACCACTAGAGAAGTCCCAGGGACTTTGTTTCAGACACTGGCAATATTCTTGAAGGGAGGGTTCCCTGATGGCCCAGATGGTAAAACAAAAAAAATCCGCCTGCTAATGCAAGAGGCTGGAGAAGACTCTTGAGAGTCCCTTGGACTGCAGAATCAAACCAGTCAATCCTAAAGGAAATCAACCCTGAATATTCATTGGAAGGATTGATGCTGAAGCTCCAATACTTTGGGCACCTGATGTGAAGAGCCAACTCATTGGAAAAGACCCTGATGCTGGGAAAGAGTGAAGGCAAGAGGAAAAGGGGGCTGACAGAGGATGAGATGGTTGGATGGCATTACCAACTCAATCGACATGAGTTAGAGCAAATTCTGGGAGATAGTGAAGGACAGGGGAGCCTGGCCTGCTGCAGTCCATGGGGTCGAAGAAAGTCAGACACAACTTAGTGACTGAACAACAACAACAACAGTGTCCTTGAGCACACAGACAGTACTGAAGGGGTGGATGATTGTTGACTGAATGAATGAGTGAGTGAATGACTGAACTGAGGTGAAGTCACCTTCCGGGGCCTCGTCGCAAGCAGTCCAGCTCATGCGCGTGAGAGCTCAGGACTGGCGGTAATCTCGGGCGGGTGCCTCGCCCAACTCTTGGAGTCTGGGTGGGGCCAGTGATTGGGAAACTTGGGCTCTGATTCTATCAGAGACTCCGAAGCCACTTGGAGCTTATTAGTTACAGGCACTGCCTGTCACTGAGTCCTCATTCTACACACTCAAGGGCCCCTACCTTCATTATGTAGGCAGCTGAGCTTGGAGTATCTGTACCAATAATAAGCCTGCTATTATTATCTCCTTCAACAATAACAAGAGCAGCAGCAGCCTTTACTATTTCTTGAGCTGAAACCATGTCCCCAGCAAGGTAGCTTTTCAATGCCTGGCCTCATGCACCCATTATCCCTTGCCAACAGCCTTCGTGGTAGCATCGTTGTTGTTCTTGTCCAGTCACTCATTGTGTCCAAATCTTTGTGACCCCATGTACTGCAGCACACCAGGCTCCTCTGTCCTTCACCATCTCCTGGAGCTTGCTCAAACACATGTCCATTGAGTCAGTGATGCCATCCAACCATCTCATCCTCTGTTGTCCCCTTCTCATCCTGCCTTCAGTCTTTCCCAGCATTAGGGTTTTTTCCAATGAGTCAGCTCTTTGCATCAGGTGGCTAAAGTATTGGAGCTTCCGCTTTCATAGAAGTCCTTCCAATAAATATTCAGGGTTGATTTCCTTTAGGATTGACTCGTTTGATCTCCTTGCAGTCCAAGAGACTCTCAAGAGTTTTCTCCAACACCACAGTTCAAAAGCATCCGTTCTTCAGCACTCAGCCTTCTTTATGGTCCAACCCTCACATCTGTACATGGAAAGACTACTGGAAAAACCATAGCTTTGACTATTTGGACCTTTGTCAGCAAAGTAAGTCTCTGCTTTTAATACACTGTCTAGGTTTACAGTACAATAGGAGAGGATCATCAAAACCTAGACAGCATTAATGGTGCATGAATTTTACTTTTGCATGAAAGGGGGACTCAGAGAAATTAGATGACATATCCAGGAAACAGGGGAGCCCCCCTTTAGTCATCACCACACATCTAGTCCTCTTGTTTTTCTTTAAATTTTTAAAACATTTTTTATTTGCTTGGCTGCACTGGGTCTTAGTTGCGTTTTGTGAGATCTTTAGCTGTGGCATGTGGGATCGAGTTCCCTGATCAAGGGTGGAACCCGGGCCCCCAGCATTGGGAGTGTAGACTCTTAGCCACTGGACCACGAGGAACTCCCATCCTATCTTTCAAAGCACCAGGTAAAAGCAAACTTCAGAGGTGTGCAACCTTGGAGACATCACTCTACGTCTCTGAGACCTGGGTTCCACATTGCCAAACAGGAGCTAGAAAGCCTGGCCTTGATGGGTGTGTGAGGATTAAGAACAACCTGTAAAGTCACGTGCTCAAAAGATTAGAAAGTAACTAGAAAGTAATTAGGAAGTTATAGCACCTTCTATTCAGAACTTTCTAGATGCAGGACCCTCTGCCAAGTATTTTTTAAAATTCACTACTTTTTTTGACTGAGCTGGGTCTTTGTTGCGGTGCCCAGGCCTTCTCTAGATGTGGCATGTGCGGGCATCTCTTGTTGGGAGCATGGGCTCTAGGTATGTGGGCTCAGTTAAGTTGGTGCCGCTCAGGCTTAGTTGCCCCTCAGCATGTGGGATCTTCAAGGACCAGGGATTGAACCCATGTCCTCTGCACTGGCAGGTGGATTCTTAATCACTGGGCCACCAGGGACATCCTTGCCAAGTGTTTTCCTATGTGTGACAGGTAAATCCATTTGAACTGTTTTGAGAGCCAGTCAATAGGAGATCACTCTCCTCTTTCACCTTCATTAAGAAACTGTTTAGGGATTCCCTGGTGGCTCAGTGGTGAAGAATTCCCTTGCCAGTGCAGGAGACACAGGTTCAATCCCTGATCTGGGAAGATCCCACACGCCTGGGAGCAGTTGAGACAGTGAGCCACAACTGTTGAGCCTGTGCTCTAGACCCTGGAAGCCTACACACCACAACTACTGAAGCCCGAGCTTGGAGCCCTTGCTTTGCAACAAGACAAGCCACTGCAGTGAGAAGCCCAGGCACCAAAACTAGAGAAAGAGCCCAGAAGCAGCAGCAAAGATCCAGCACAGCCATAAATAAATACATAATTTTTTTTATAAAAAAGAAGCTGTTTAGTTCCTCTTCAGTTTTTGGTATCAGAATGGTATTATGTGCATATCTGAGGTTGTTGCTACTTCTCCCGTCAGTCTTGATTCCAGCTTGTGATTCGTCCAGCCCCGCATTTTGCATGGTGAAATCTGCATAGAGGTTAAATAAGCAGGGTGACAATATACAGTCTTGTCATACTCCTTTCCCAATTTTGAACCAGTCAGTTGTTCCATGTAAGGTTGTGACTGTTGCTTCTTGACCCACATACAGGTTTCTCAGGAGACAGGTAAAGTGGTCTGGTATTCCCACCTCTTTAAGAATTTTTGCATTTGTTGTGATCCACACAAAGGCTTTTGCATAGTCAGTGAAGCAGAAGTAGATTTTTTTTGGTATTCCCTTGCTTTCTCTGTGATCCAACAGGTGTTGGCAATTTGATCTCTGATTCCTCTGCCTCTTCTAAACCTAACGTGTACATGTGGAAGTTCTAGGTTCATGTATTGCTGAAACCTAGCTCAAAGGATTTTGGGCATAACCTTGCTAGCATGTGAAATGAGTGCAATTGTACAGTTGTTTAAACATTCTTTGGCATTGCCCTTCTTTGGGATTGGAATGAAAATTGACCTTTTCCAGTCCTGTGGCCACTGCTGAGTTTTCCAAATTTGCTGACATACTGAGTGCAGCACTTTAACACCAGCATATTTTAGGATTTAAAATAGCTCACCTGGAGTTCCATCACCGCTACTAGCTTCGTTCATAGTAATGCTTCCTAAGGCCCACTTGCTTCACACTGTAGGGTGTTTGACTCCACGCCATCGTGGTTATCTGGGTCATTCAGTAAGACTTTTTTGTACTGTATTCTGGCTCCTGAGGTTATAATGGAGAAGGTGGAAGCCACAATCCCTATTCTCAAGACTAGATGTAGCAGGAGACCCAGATAGTTCTAGAACAGCAAGACCAGGGTCAGAAATATGGGACTGCATGAGACACAAAGGAAGACCACCCTGACCCTGCCCTGTAAGCTTAGGAAGGCTTTAGGAAGAAAGCAATCCCCAGGCTAAATGCAGAGTAGTTGGGCTGGCAAAGAGGGCTACATGGGAATGAGAGCCTTACAGGCAGTGGGAAGAGTCTGTGCAAACTCAAGGAGGTAAGAAGTAAAGTAAGACTCCTTTGGAGGAGCTGAGTTATTCTTTCCACCCAGACTGTACAGTTGAAGGTGGGGAAAGGTAGTTACAGAGGGAATGTGTAAGCCAAGTTAAAGAATCTGGATTTGATGTATGGGAATCACAGATGTGTTCTAAGCGGAGGCTTAAGAATTTGGGAGGCTGGATGGCTCAGTATCTTCAGGCATGCTTGGTTTCCCTAAGGGCTTGCATGTGGCTGAAGATGGAGGGGACGTCAGATTTGTGTGGGGTTTTTGCCCATTCAGTATCCATGGCTCCATTTCCCCTTCATCAGCCACCTGGTTATGGTCTTGGTGGGATGGTCACTCGAAGTAGTCTCCTCCAAGGATCAGATGTGGCCCAGGCTACACTCTCCAGACTTTTTTTTTTTTTTAATTCGGCTATGTCAGGTCTTAGTGGTAGCACGTGGGATCTCCTGTTGCAGCTCATGGACTCTGCGGCTATGACACATGGGCTCAGTGGTTGTGGCCCGTGGGCTTAGTTGCTGTGTGGCACATGGGATCTTAGTTTCCCAATCAGGAACTGAACCTGCTTCCCCTGCATTGCAAGGTGGATTCTTAACCACTGGACCACCAGGGACATCCCCACTCTCTGGAATTTGAAGTTTGGGCCTGCACAGAAGGACTGAATACAGTTGTTTTCATTCGTACCCAATATTGCCCCCTGGAGAGATTGTCTATTAAAGGGCCAAAGCTATTCCTGGTTCTGGTTTTCTTGTTCTCTGCAATTCCTTTCATTACCGAGCTCCTTGTAATAAATGAATGAAAGAACAAATACATGAATAAATAATTTGGTCAATTAAATAAGTAACCACACACATGCACACACACACAGTTTATATTTATAGTTTAAGTTCATTAGAATCACTTTCTGTTGCTTGCTACGAAAGAACCCTAGCTAATATACCACTGCTGCTGGATTCATGGGGCTCAGCCTGTAGAGAGCTACCTTACCACTCCTGGGCATATATCTGGAAAAGATAAAAACACTAATTAAAGATGCATGCGCCTCTGTGTTCATAGCAGCATTGTTACAATGGCCAAGACATGGAGACAACCTAAATGTCCTTTGATGACTGCATAAAGAAGATGTGGAACATATATACAATGGAGTACTACTCAGCCATAAAAACAAATGAAATAGGACTTCCTGGTGGTCCAGTGGTTAAGAGTCTGCCTGCCAATGCAGCGGATGTGGGTTCGACCCCAGATCAGGGAACTAAGATCCCTCATGCCATGGCACAGCTAAGCCCATGTGCTGCAGCTACTAAAGTCCCCACACACCTAGAGCCTGTGCTCAGCAACAAGAGAAGCCACTGCAACGAGCAGCTTGTGCACTGTATTGAAGAGCAGCCCCTATTCACCGCAACTAGCCCCCATTGCACACAGCATTGGAGACCCAGCACAGCCATAAATAAATAAAATTTTAAAAAAGAATGAAACTTTGCCATTTTCAGCAACATGGATGGACCTAGAGATTATCATACTAAGTGAAGTAAGTCAGACAGAGACAAATATCATGATGTCACTTACATGTGGAATCTAAAAAATAATACAAATGAATTTATTTACAAAACACTCACAAAGAAAACAAATTTATGGTTACCAAAGAGGATGGATACACCAGGAGCTTGGGGTTAACAGATACAAACTACTCCTATATAAAATAGATCAATAAAGACCTACTGTATAGCACAGGAAATCACATTCAGAATTTTGTAATTACCTATAATAGAAAAGAATCTGAAAAAGAACAAATATATGTATAATTGAATCACTTTGCTGTACACCTGAATTTAACACAACATTGTAAATCAGCTATACTTCAATTAAAAAAAAAAACTAACTTAAGCAAAAACAAAAACAAAGAAACAAACAAGAGGGGGAAAGAGAGAATATTGGAAAGATAGTGAGATGTGTTAAAAAATGGAAAGATGAGTTGTTTTAGGAAGGCTGGGACCCACAGTAGGTCTGCAGGATTCAGCAGATGTGCAAATACTGTCCTCAAGCATTCGCTTTTTTTTTTTTCCTCAGCCTTGTCTTCTCATGGGTGGCAAAATAGTTGTCACATCTCAAGTATCATAACAATATCCCAGAGCCTCTGTAGAGAGTTGTCAATGATGCAACTCCATCTTGGTGACTCCCAGGCTTTGTGCCTGCTCCAAGTTTCAGATTCCTAAAGGAGAAAGTCTGGTATCCTGCTTTGGCAGGGGTATCTGTTCCAGTGGGTAGGGTTTCGTGATATAGACAGGGCAAGTTGGGGGTGGGGCGATCTCTGTGTTCTAGGGGAGCTTCTGTGAACTGGGTGGCCCTCCTGGAGATGTGTTTGACCTTGTCCGTTGATAAACATCAGAGACTTTGACATGGAAAACAAGGACGTAGGTGGGACCATGCGCTGGGAAACCAGTTTGCCAAGGCTGGGTTCTTAAATGGTGACCTTTGGGCTGATCCATCATTGTCCCAGGAGAGCTTTGGGTTCTCCTGGAACAGGAGGGCTCCTGTCTTGGGAACCTGTACAGGTGACCAGGACCTAGGCTATAGATGTTGACCTTGTATCAGGTGAATGATTTTCCCCATACCCACCACTGTGCTCTGTTTTTTTTTTTTTTTTTTTTTTTTAATTTGGCTGCTTCAGGTCTTAGTTTCAGCATGAGGAATCTTTAGCTGTGGCAAATGGAATCTAGTTCCCTGACCAAGGATAGAACTCGGACCCCCTACATTGGGAACTCAGAGTCTTAGCCACTGGACCACTAGAGAAGTCCCTGCTCCCTGTATTTCTTTTCTTTTTTAGTACTTATTTATTTGGCTGAGTTGAGTTTTAGTCACAGTCTTAGTTCTGGCATGCAGGATCTTTTGTTGAAGCACATGGACTCTCTAGTTGTGGTGTGCAGGCTCAGTAGATGTGGGGGCTTAACTGCATATGGGATTTGAGTTCCTTGACTAGGAATTGAACCTATGTCCCCTGCATTGCAAGTGAAAAGTATTAATTGCTCAGTCCTGTCTGATTCTTTCACAACTCCATGGACTGTAGCCTGACAGGTTCCTCTGTCCATGGAATTCTCCAGGCCAGAATACTGGAGTGGGTAGCCATTCCCTTCTCCAGGGGATCTTCCCAACCCAGGGATTGAACCCAGGTCTCCTGTATTGCAGACAGATTTACCAAGGAAACCCCCTGCATTGCAAGGTGGATTCTTAAGCACTGGACTGCCAGGCAAGTCCCTTCAGGCTATTTTTTAGAAGTGAGTCACTAGGCCAAGGCCAGTTCATGACCACTATGTTTGCATTTCAGTCCATAGGAAGTAGAGAGCAAGCCTCAAGAACTTGCAAGCAGGCAAGCTTCTCAAGAACTGACCTGGAAGTTATATTGATAGATTCATCTACAGCCCTGTCCTGTGGGCTAGAGCAGGTCACAAGGCCACAGTGAGCTGCAAGGAAGGCTGGGGAATGTAGTCTTGAGTTGAGTAGTTGAATGCCCAGCTCAAACTTGGGGGACACTGTTGCCGAAAGGAAAATGTAAGTAGATAGTCTTCACCATGTGCATTGAATGAATTAAGGAGCCCACAGAGTAATGGATGGAGTAATGGATCTACCAATGAGTGGTTGACTGGTCCGCTGGAAGATGGATAGACCCTGGGTCGGTTCACTGCCTGAGAGACGGCTGCTGACCAGATGGATAATGACTGAGGGTGACCGAGCTCAGCCTCCTCTGTCTGACAGCCCCTCACTATGCTTTCCCCTCCTTCTCCAGTTCAGCAATGTCACCTTCTTCATCTTTGGGCCCCTCATGACATTTCTGATGCGCCCATACATCCAGCAACGCTCCCGCTACCTTTACGTGCTGTTCGTTCTCTTCACAGTCACAGGTAGGTGGGGACATTGGGACAGGGTGGGGGGCAAGAGGGACAACACCCTTGATCACCTGCCTTTGTCTCTCCCTCCAGGACTGTTCTCCATGTACTTTCACATGACGCTCAGCTTCCTGGGCCAGATGCTGGATGAGATCGCTATCCTGTGGCTGCTGGCCAGCGGCTACAGCATATGGTTGCCCCGCTGCTATTTCCCCGCCTTCCTAGGGCAGAACAGGTTGGGCAGGGGCGGGCCCTCTGTCAATCCTACTGGAGCCCACCTATCCTTCAGACCCTTTGGAATCCCTCCCCTCAACACACCAGGACTTTTTCCTGACCCTGCCTGACCTATCCGGACTTTCAGGCACCCTCCTTCTGAGCATACTTGGGACCCTGGAAGTCCTCCCCTGGTTGTTGTTCAGTCACTCAGTCATTTCTGACTCTTTGTGACCCCATGGACTGCAGCCCCCCAGGCTTCCCTGACTTTCACCATCTCCTGGGGTTTGCTCAGACTCACGTCCTTTGAATTGGTGATGCCATCCAACCATCTCGTCCTCTGTTGTCCCCTTACCCACCTGCTTATTCTTCCTTTTATCCCACCTGGAGAGTTGAGACCTTCTCCAGAGCCTTTCTGAGCCTACTTTGGGGTCCCAGGCGAGTGCGTGCTCAGTTGTGTCTGACTCTTTGCGACCCTATGGACTGTAGTCCACCAGGTTCCTCTGTCCATGGGGTTCTCCAGGCAAGAACACTGGAGTGGGTTGCCATTTTCTTCTCCAAAGCATCCCAGGACCCCATGCCTAAGCTTACCTGGGGCCCAAGACCTCTTCCCTGAGTCTGTCACCTGGTCTCTCTGGCGTCTTTCGTTGGATCCTCTTGGGTCCCCTTTTTGTTGACTTGAGACCCATCTGAATCTCTCTCCTGACCCTATCTGACCCACTTGAGCCTTCCAGGCTGTTGCTGCTCTTTAGTCACTCAGTCGTGTCCAATTCTTTGTGACCTCATGGACTGTAGCCCACCAGGCTCCTCTGCCCATGGGATTCTCTGGGCAAGAATACTGGAGTGGGTTGCCATTTCCTTCTCCAGGGGATATTCCTGAACCAGGGATGGAACCCGGGTCTCCTGCATTGGCAGGTGGGTTCTTTACCACTGAGCCACTGGGGAAGCTCAAGCCTTCAGGACTTCTCTCCTAATAGTTTCTGGGACCCCTGGTGCTCCTTCCTTAATCCCACCTGGCTCACCTGAGACTCTTGCCTGAATTTACCTGGGCCTTGGGACCCTCATCTGACCTTTTTGACTGAGCCCACCTGGGAGTCTTAAGACCGTCTTCTGAGCTCAGTGGGACTTCTCAGAACCCCTTCCCTTTTCTCATCCATCTCAGCCATGAGATTTCCGTGTGACTACCCAAACCCCACAGGAATACCCCTCAACCACCCTCCCCCTGTCTGCCCCTGCCACAGCTGAGCCCTTCTCTTCCTCCAGGTCTCGGTACAGCTCACTGATCATCATCATCAGCCTGGTCAGTACCTTCCTGTCCTTCCTGAGGCCCACGATCAACGCATATGCCCTAAACGCCATTGGCTTGCACATTATCTACATCGTGGTCCAGGAGTATAAGAAGTGGGTGTGACTGCAGGTGCCCAGAGAGGTGGCACCCCTTTCTCTTCCAAGAACCGCACCCCCCCCCCAAAGAAAAACCTCACCATGTTCCCTTCCCCAGAATCATTCACCAGCTAGGGGCAGGACCAGGATTTGAAACCTAAGGCAGAGTTTGTCCTTCTTCTCTGAAAACTGCCAAATACACATACAAGTGGAGAGCATTGTATCATAAATCTCCATGTGCCCACTAACCAGCCCCAACAGCATGTTACCAACCTGTGTTCCTTTTTTCTTCTTCTTGGCCACATGGCATGTAGGATCTTAGTTCCCCAGCTAAGAATGGAACCTGCACCCCTTGCATTGGAAGCTCAGAGTCCTAACCACTGGGCAACCAGGGAAGTCCCCAACCTGCATTCTCTAACCCCCTAGATTTCATATAATGTCACCCATTAATTGTTCAGGGTTTCACTCTCCTGATAAAAAAATTATCATTTTTAACCCATGCTAGGTCTTGGCAGGCTAGAGAAGGAACTCCCAAATGGGGCCATTTAAAGAGAGTTATATAAAAGGGTTGCTTACAAAGGAGAGGGCAGACTGTGGGAACATCACTAGAGATCATTTAGAATCCCTCCGTTAGTACCAGTGGGACTCCATGCTCATCAGGAGACCTGGGATGGGGAGTGATGGAAAGGAATGATTGCAAGAATCTGGAAGGAGAGAGGTAGCGGAGAGAGTCTTCTTGGCCAGAGCTGTGACCTCCAGTTGTTGGTTACAGTCCTACCTGAGCCAATCCCAGAGGGAGGTTGTGTGGGCTTCCAATTGGGTAAGTCAATGATTTCCAGTTGGGTTGGCCAACAGTTTCCAGTTGGGATGGCCAATGGTTTTCATTTGGGTTGGCCAATGGCTTCCAGTTGGGTAGGTCAATGGTTTCCAGTTGGGTTGACCAATGGGGAGCCCCAGCAAGGAATCAAATGGTGGAGGAAGGGTATTATTGGAATATTTATTTCCAGGTCCACATAACTCAGCTCCCCCACCCCATACCCAGCCAGCCCTTGAGGCTCAGGGCTGGGTGGAAAAAGGTAGCACAGGATCTAGAGAGGTGAATGGAAGATGCTTCCTTAGAATAGCATCTAAAAATAATACCCAGTTTGCACTGACCTTTCCTCAGTTTCCCAAAGACGTCTTCTTGTGCTTGGTCTTGTTTAAATCAGAAGACAAACGCAGTCCCTCAGGTCTTCCTTCTTTTATAGCAGTCCTTTCCTCCCTCCCTCTTTCTTCATGCCTCTGGTTTGATAACAGAAGCTCAAAGATTTGTCCTGTAGTACATCCTGAATTTTGGATTTGGCCAACTGCTTCCTGTGGTGTCTTCCAACCTGATTCCTTTTTTTCCCTCTGTAAATTAATAGATCTAGTTTTAGCTTTAACTTTTTTTTCACTTCATGTGTGGCACTGGGTGTCATTTGTTCCAGCCCATTAAGACCTCATGATGAGTGGTCGTCCTACATTTAGTGCCATTTTGTTTGATCTGTGGATTCAGATGGTGTCATCCAGATCCCTCATTATAAAGTTTTCTACAGCCCTTTCCCCTAATGATTTCAGCAGCCATTTCATGCTGTCTCCACCCGTGGTCTCCTTAGAGGGTGCAAAAGTGTGATTTTCAGATTCTATTATTCCTTCTGCATTAATTATCTGGAGTCCATTCATCCAGACAGAAGAATGTTTGCTCATCAATCTTGAAATACAGTTTGGACAGGAAAGACAGGATAGGGCGTTAATTCTTTCCCTTTTAAAAATTAATTTCCAGAGCAACAAGTTGGTGCCTTAGCCATCTCTGGTAAGGACCCATGAGAGTTTTTTTTAAAGCATTATGAACTCATGGACATTTATCTCTGAAGTGTTTCAATCCATTGCAGTCACTATGCTATATTTTTAACTTTTTATTTTGAAATAATTACAGGCTCAGAGCAAGCTGCAAAAATAGTACACAGAGTCCTGTGTACCCTTCACCCAGATTCTCCCCACCTCCCCCAGAGGCAGCATCTTGTGTAATTACGTGTGTGTGTGCATGCTAAATCACTCAGTCATGTCCGACTCTCTGCGACCCCACGGGCTATAGCCCACCAGATTCCTCTGTCCATGGAATTCTCCCAGGCAAGAATACTGAAGTGGGTTGCCGTTTCCTTCTCCAGGCAATCTTCCCAACTCAGGGACTGAACCTGTGTCTCCTGCATTGGCAGGCAGATTCTTTACCATCTGTACTCAAATTTTACCAATTCTTAGGTGTGGTTTTGTTTTGTTTTGGTGTTTAGACTGTCCTCTTTTAGGATAGCAGGCAGGGCTTGCGCTTTTACCCATGAAGGAGTTATTGCCTCATTAATCTCTCATAAGCTCTTTCCCAAGAGACATTGGGTTAGTTCTGTGGTTGGGGAAACACATATTCTAATCCTGAGTTGTCCCATGACATGGGACACCCTCCCACACACTTACACACGTATTCTCAGAGCCACGTGGACATAAATTCCCATGCACCAGCTCACAGGTGCACATACACTTATACCCCAAAGCACAAACACAGAAGGGCTTGTTGGTTGCAGCTTCTGTATTCTGATAAACCTGATTCAGACCCCACATACTGGCTGTGTAACCTTGGGGTGGGGTCTGGGCATACTTAATCTCACGTGCCTCAGTTTTCTCATCCACAAAATGGGAACAATAGCATTGCTGTGAGGACCCAGTATCTTGTAAGCAGTCCCCACATGTTAGCATGGGTCTGGCCCCTCCCCCACCTTGCCCCTTGATCCTTCCCTCCTCTGAGCCTCCTCTCCTGAAATGGAGGAATTTCCCATCAGTCCCCTGGGGATCTGCTAGCTGAGTCAGGCTTTGATCTCCCTTCTTCCCTCCCTAGGACCAAAAATAAGGAGCTCCAGCATCTGATTGAGGTCTCCACGGTTATATGGGCTCTCGCCTTTACTAGCTGGATCAGTGACCGCCTGCTTTGCAGTTTCTGGCAATGGATTAATTTCTCCTACCTGCACAGCATCTGGTAAGCATTTACCCTATGGTCTTGGGCTCTAGGGGCTTCCCTGGTGGCTCAGACAGTAAAGAATCCACCTGCAATGTGGAAGACCTGGGTTCACTCCCTGGGTCAGGAAGATTCCCTAGAGAAGGGCTTGGCAACCTGCTCCAGTATTCTTGCCTGGAGAATTCCATGGACAGAGGAGCCTGGCAGGCTACAATCCATGGCGTTACAGAATCAGACATGACTGAGCAACTAATGCTTTCACTTGGGTCCTAGAAGCAGAAAATCTCAGATTCCAGAGCTTGGAGCAGGACCTGGGGGAAGCGGGGGCAGGCACAGATACTGGGATGTGTGTGTATGTCTTGGGGGTGTGTGGTCAGGAGATCCCTTTTGATGGCCAGGATCCAGGAAAGGTCAGGAGAGGTGGGGCTGGGGCCATCAAGCTGACTGCTGGGGCATCTTTTCCCCCTCTCCACCTTGTCACCCAGGCATGTACTCATCAGCTTCACCTTCCCCTACGGCATGGTCATCCTGGCTCTGGTGGATTCCGAATACGAGATGCCGAACAAAACCCTCAAAGTCCGCTACTGGCCTCGGGACACTTGGCCCATGGGGCTGCCCTACGTGGAGATGGGTGATGACCACAAGAGCTGCTGAGGTCCAGCAGGGCTTCTTGATCACCTGACACCTATGCACCCACCCAGGACAGCGGCCTGAATTGGGAGACCAAGAGACACAGTTCTGCCCTCCGGCTCCCTCTCCCCTTCATCCTGGTCCTCCGTGCCCCCATTCCGAGGCAGGGGATGGACTTAATGACCTCTCTGTGCTGCAGTGTGATAACCCTGGAGCTCCCCTCCATGACCCGCCCCCATCCTCTTTCACTTCCTCTTCCAGGTTTACTGTTTCACACGACCTGGTGGGGCTGGATCACTGAGCCACTGTGCTTCTGTGGCAGCCACTGGGAATGACCTCAGGCTGGGGCTTGGTCCCTGGGCATTGTATAAACAGTGGTGGTCACTGTGAGACTTTTCAGACCTGTCTTTGGCTGTGCAAGGTCACTGATACTTGGGAGGCATCCTAGAGAATGGACATGTTTTCTGGTCACCTTACACTCAAGCATGTGTGCTAGTGGTAAAGAATCTGTCTGCCAATGCAGGAGACGTAAAAGATGCAGGTTCTATCCCCTGCGTCAGGAAGATCCCCTTGAGAAGGAATGGCAACCCACTCCAGTATTCTTGCCTAGGAAATCCCATGGACAAGAGGAGCCTGGAGGGTTACAGTCCATGGGGTCTCAAAGAGTTTGAACAGGACTGAAGTGACTTCATGTGCATGCAGAGACCTCAGGGATCCTCACATGCTCACATGTGCTCCCACGGACTTACGGGGCTGGTAGCGCTGGAGCCTCACGGAGGCCTGGACTGGGTGACGTGGGTGCTGTTGGGGCACGTGCATCAGGACAAGAGCTGTGGTGGCTGCTTTCCGTGTGCTGTGCTTAGTCACTCAGTTGTGTCCAACTCTTCCTGACGCCATGGACTGTAGCCCACCAGGCCCCTCTGTCCATGGCAATCTCCAGGCAAGAATACTGGAGTGGGTTGCCATGCCCTCCTCCAGGGGATCTTCCCAACCCAGGGGTCAAACCCAGGTCTCTCTCATTGCAGGTGGATACTTTACCATCTGAGCAACCAGGGAAGCCCATGAATACTGGACTAGGTAGCCTATCCCTTCTCCAGGGGATCTTCCCAACCCAGGAATCGAACTGGGGTCTCCTGCATTGCAGGCAGATTCTTTAGCTGTTGGTACCAGGGAAGCCCGTGGTGGCTGGTACAGGCTCTTGAAATGAGAGGACAGAGGGAGGAGGGTGGTTTCCATGGTGGTTAAGAACTCAGGCCTTGGAGTCAGGCAGATGTAAATTTGAATTTTGCTCCACCATTGGGCTTCCCTGGTGGCTCAGAGGTTAAAGCATCTGCCCGGACTGCGGGAGACCCGGGTTCGATCCCTGGGTCAGGAAGATCCCCTGGAGAAGGAAATGGCAACCCACTCCAGTACTCTTGCCTGGAGAATCCCATGGAGGGAGGAGCCTGGTAGGCTACAGTCCATGGGGTCACAAAGAGTCAGACATGACTGAGCGACTTCACTTTCCTTGGACTTTCCTATTTGTATTTTCTGAGGGAAGTGGTTTTTTTCCCCCTCTACCTCTGAAGTTCAAGGACCTTGGCTGTAAAGCATTCCTTCCTTCCTTAGATTTCTGTGTAGATAAAACAAGATAACATATGTAAAGTTCTTAGAATGGGGTCTGGCAAACATCCACCCATCTACTCATCCTTTATCTGTCCATTCATCCATCCATCCATGTATTTATTATTCATCCTTCCATCGTCCATTATTCTTACATCTATTCCTGTATCCAACTGTTAACCATCCTTCATTCATCCATCTACTTATCCACTTCATGCAACCATATAGCCATCTTTTCACCATCCATTAATCATTATTCTTACATCCATCCATGTATTGAACTGTTAACCATCCTTCATCCATCCATCCATATTCAGCCATCTTTTCACTTATCCGTCCAATTCATTCAATCACCCTTCCATTCATCTATTTCCCCACCTGTTCATTCCTTCCTTCCTTCAGTCATTCATTCATCTCTTCAACAACTGTATACTGAATTCCTACTATATGTTTGACACCAGTCCTCATATAAGACAACAAAGACATGCAAAGAACCTGCCCTCATGAGGAGGCACACATTAGATGAATATAAAAGAGGCAACTGCAGTCACGGATGGGTGAAAAAGATAAAGCACAGTGATGTTCTCAAAGATCATGCCCTTTCATATGGGTGATCAGTTGGGAAGTGCACTTTCCAGCTGAGCCCTCAGTGAGGAGGGAACCAGCCATACCTAGAGCTGGGCAAGACCATTCTGGGCAGGAGGGAATCACATGTGTCATAGAAAAGCATCCATTTCCTACTCCCCTTGTCTCTATCTATAAATGCGTGGCCATGATTTGTCCTCAGATTCTGTCTCCTGCTGACCACTCCATACAGCCTCCTCTTGGGGCACGGAGGCAGTGAATAGGTAGGAAGGAGGACCAGTGAATCATCCAGTTTGTAATTCTAACTCACCATGGGGCCTTGGCAAGCCCCCATCTCCATTACGGAGGACTCGTGGTGGCAAAGGACAAAATGTTCAGCTCTAGCTGGCTGGAATGACAAAATGATAATCAGCACATATACTTTTGAAGTTAGAGATCAGACTGCAGGTACGGCTGGATCTAGGCTTTACTGTTGGCTCAGACAGTAAAGAATCTGCCTGCAATGAGGGAGACCCAGATTCGATCCTGGGGTCAGGAAGATTCCCCTGGAGAAGGGAATGGCAACCCACTCCAGTAATCTTGCCTGGAGAATCCCAAGGACAGAGGAGCCTGGCAGGTGACAGTCCATGGGGACGCAAAGAGTGGGACATGACTGAGTGACTAACACTTTCACTTTCAGGCTTCAAATGATGTCACCATGGCTGAGCTTCTCTATCCTGGAGCACCCCATGGGTAGGAAGTGGCTGCAAGCAATGCCAGGTTTATAGCCTTCCAAGATGAGAAGTATACACTGAAGCTCCAAGAACACATGAAAAGATACTCAACATCATTAGTCTAGTAGGAAAATGCAAATCAAAACCATGAATATCATTTTACATCCACTAAATTGGCCATAATTTTTTTCTTAAGCCAGGAGGTAAGTGCTGATGAGAACGTGGAGAAATTGGAACCCTTGTGGGTTGCTTGTAGGAATGTAAAATGGTACCACACAGTGGAAAAGAGTTTACCAGCTCCTTAAAAAGTTAAACAGAGTCACTATGTGATCCAGCAATTCCACTCCTAGGCATATAGACCAAAGAACTGAAAACAGGTATCCAAAGAAATACTTGTACAGAAATGTTCATTGCAGCACCATTTTTTTCTTTTTAAAAAATTAATTTTATTCAAGTATAGTTGATTTACAATGTTTTGTTGATTTCTGCTGTATAGCAAATAATTCAGTTATATATATTATTCTCTTTTAAAATTTTAACTGAAAGATAATTACTTTACCATGTTGTATTGGTTTCTTCCATACAGCAACTTGAATCAGCCATAAGTATACATACATCCCCTCCCTCTTGAACCCTCCCACCCCCAACCCTATCTCACCCCTCCAGGTTGTTAGAGTGTGTGATACAGCAACTTCCCAGCAGTGACCTATTTTACACACGGCAATGTGTATGTTTCCACGCTGCTCTCTGTTTGTCCAGCTCTCGCCTCCCCCCCGCCCCGTGCCCACAAGTCTGTTCTCTATGCCTGTGTCTCTATTCTGCCCTGCAAATGGGTTCATCAGTACCATCTTGCTAGGCTCCATATATGTGCATTAATATACAGTATGTATCTCTCCTTTTGACTTACTTCACTCTATAACAGGCTCTAGGTTCATTCACCTCACTAGAACTGACTAAAATTCATTCCTTTTTACGGCTGAGTAATGTTCTGTTGTATATATGCGCCACAACTTTATCAATTCATCTGTTGACGAACATCTAGGTCGCTTCCATGTTCTAGCTATTGTAAATAGCATTACAGCACTATTGATAAGAGCCAAAAGGTGGAAATTACCAAAATGTTAATCAATGAATAAACAAAAGTAGTGTATCCATACAATGGGCTATCATTCTGCCTTAAAAAGGAATGGAGCACTGACACAGGATACGATGTGGATGAAGCTTGACAACATTACACTCAGTGAAAAGCCAGACACCAATGGGCATATATTCTATGATTTCATGTATGTGAAATGTCTAGAACAGGCAAATCCATAAGGGAAAAAATCAATCAGATTAGTGATTGCTAGGAGCTGAGAGGGGGCATCCCAGGTGACACTCGTGGTGAAGAACCTGCCTGCCAATGCAGGAGACGTGAGACTCGGATTCAGTCCTTGGGTGGGGACGATCCCCTAGAGGAAGGCATGGCAACCCACTCCAGTATTCTTGCCTGGAGAATGCCATGGACAGAAGAGCCTGACAGGCTACAGTCTATGGATTCACAAAGAGTCGGACACAACTAAAGTGACTTAGCACACATGCACACGGGGGCTGAGAGGAGGAAATGGGGAGTGAGTGCTCATAGGTATAGGGTTTCCTTTTGGGGTCAAGACTATGTCTTGGAAAACTAGATAGAGATGATGGTTATACAACATTGGTAAGGCTCTAGTTGCTTTTGAATTGTACACTTAAGTATAGTTGATGATTAATTTTAGGTTAGGTAAATTTCACCTCAGTTAAAATTTACTAAAGTCTTGGCTGGTGTTAGGTCATGTCCCCGCTCCCCCACCCCCCAGTTAATTCCAGTAGCCAGAAGGATGCAGCTGTTTGATTAGCCAGACTTGGGCACGTGCTTCCTCTGCAGAGGGAGGGAAGCCTCGATCTGACTATGACTCTGATCTGGGGGGAAGAGGGGATGAGTACGAGTTGAAATCCAGTATTAAGCCCTTGCCTGTCATGAGTTGGCATCCTCCAGAGGGGCTGCCATTTAAAAACACACACACATTCATATTGGCCCCCAGGGGGAGCCCTCGGATCGAGGACTGTTGCCAGGGAGAAATAAAAAGGAGAGGGGCTTCCCTGGTAGTCAAATGGTTGAGTTCGCCTGCCAATGTAGGGGACATGGGTTCGATCCCTGATCTAGGAAGACTCCACATATCATGGAGAAACTAAGTCTGTGCACCACAACTACCAAACCTGTGCTCTTGAACCTGGGAGCTGCAACTACTGAGCCCCTGGGCTGCAACTATCAAAGCCCAGGCACCTACAGCCTGAGCTCTGCAAGAAGAGAAGCCACCACAATGAGAAGCCCACAGGTTGCAATGAAGAGTAGCCCCCACTTACTGCAACTAGAGAAAGCTCAGCAATGAAGACACAGTGTAGCCAATAAATAAATAATAAATAATTTTAAAGAAGAATGATGCTAAGAGAGAAAAAATTGCACACGTCCAGTGTAGCACCCTTTTCTGGGGAAACACCTTGTTGCACATAATTTTGGTCTGCTCCAGAACCATTCATGGCACTTCTCTATAGCTCAGCTGGTAAAGAATCTGCCTGCAATGCAGGAGGCCTGGGTTTGATCCCGGGTCAGGAAGATCCCTTGGAGAAGGAAGTGGCAACCCACTCCAGTATTCTTGCCTGGAGAATCCCGTGGACAGAGGAGCCTGGCAGGCTAGAGTTCATGGGGTCACAAAGAGTTAGACATGACTAAGTGACTAACGCACACACACAAAACCATTCATGGCTCCCCATTGCCTATAGAATAAGAGCCAAGTGCCTCAGTGTGACATTTAAGGTCTGCTCTGATTTGAAGGCAATGGCACCCCACTCCAGTACTCTTGCCTGGAAAATCCCATGGACCGAGGAGTCTGGTAGGCCGCAGTCCATGGGGTCGCTAAGAGTCGGACACGACTGAGTGACTTCACTTTCACTTTTCACTTTCATGCATTGGAGAAGGAAATGGCAACCCACTCCAGTGTTCTTGCCTGGAGAATCCCAGGGACGGGGGAGCCTGGTGGGCTGCCGTCTATGGGGTCGCACAGAGTCGGACATGACTGAAGTGACTTAGCTTTTTTAGCTTTAGCTCTGATTTGAAATGAATCTAGGGTAGGTCTCCGGCATCCCCATTGGACTCTGCTCCAGCTTGGTCTTGTTCAGTATTGCTGTGAGTGGCTGTGCGTACATTTGTGGCTGGCAGGAAACTGGGAGGTACAGGAAGCATTCTGTAGTAGTTGGTCTCTGGGCAGGAGGCCAGAAAGAGGCTTCCAAAAAAAGTCTGGGAGGGCTGAACCGCCTGAAAGGTCAAAGAAAGGTAGTGTAATTAATACCAAGCACTCCCTTTGGGTGCAAGTAAACTGGAACACTAGAGGGCGATAGAGACCTAGTACAGCAGTTCAGTTACAGATGGAGCCCAAACTCACCACTTTCAAAAGGTTACATTTTACTCCTGGGACTCCTGCTTCCATCTCACTCTTTGTAACAAGTCTGAATGACATATATCAGTCATGCATGCTGCCAAATGCTCAAATTGCTATCTGCTTTTTGTTTCTTTAGAGCTACTCCCTTGGCTCACACTGTTGTATTTGCACAGGAAACATTGTGTCACTTCCAAAAGTCATTTGTCACAGATACAAAATAACCATAAAACTAGATACAGTAACAACAAAAAGTTATTAACTGCAGCTCAGTGATTCTTAACCCAGTCTGCACATAGAATCTCCAGCTGATTTTTAAAAAAATTTTTAATTGAAATACAGGTGATTTATAATGTTGTGTTCGAAGAAGGCAATGGCACCCCACTCCAGTACTCTTGCCTGGAAAAACCATGGACGGAGGAACCTGGTGGGCTGCAGTCCATGGGGTCGATAAGAGTCTGACACGACTGAGCGACTTCACTTTCACTTTTCACTTTCATGCATTGGAGAAGGCAATGGCAACCCACTCCAGTGTTCTTGCCTGGAGAATCCCAGGGACAGGGGAGCCTGGTGGGCTGCCATCTATGGGGTCGCACAGAGTTGGACATGACTGAAGTGACACAGCAGCAGCAGCATAATGTTGTGTTAATTTCTGCTATATAAAAATGATTCAGTTAAACATACACACACACACACACATATATATACATACACATTCTTTTAAAATTTGTTTTCCATTATGGCTTATCACAATATATTGAATCTCTACTATACAATAGGAGCTTGTTGTTTACCCAGCTGATTTTAAAGACATGTTGGAAGAGGGCAGAGATGCAAGTAAAAAATTGGTGGTTACCAGAAGGAAGGTGAGGAGGGCCAAAATAGGTGAAGGGAATTAAGAGGTACAAGCTACTAGATGTAAAAAAAATTACAAGGATGTAATATATAGCACAGAGAATATAGCCAATATTTTATCATAGTCTTATATGGAGTATAATCTATAAAAATATTGAATCACTATGTTATACATCTGAAACTAATATTGTAAGTCAACTATCTGACTGCTGTGCTAAGTCACTTCAGTCATGTCTTTTTCCAACCCTTTGGAAAAAGTTTATAGCCATAACCTTTACGCTCATCTATGAAGGAGTCCTTTTTTAAGTACTTATTTTTATTTATTTGGCTACACGAGGTCTTACTTGCAGCACATGGGATTTTCGATCTTCGTTGTAGCATGTGGGATCTTTAGTTGTGGCATGCAAACTCTTTTGTTACAGCATGTAGGATCTAGTTTCCTGACCAGGGATTGAACCTGGGCCCCCTGCATTGGGAGCGTGGAGCCTTAGCCACTGGACCACCAGGGAAGTCTCATGAAGGAGCCTTGGAATGTGGGTGGGCTTAGAGTATGGTGGAAGTGCCTCCATGTGACTTCTGAGGCTAGTTCATCCAAGGCAATGCAGCTGTCTGTTATTTGGCAGGGGGGGATACCCACTCTTGGAACCCAGCCACCACCATGCTGTGAGGAATCCCAAGCCACCATGTGCAGGAGCCCACATGGAGAAGAACCAACAGCTGGCACCAACTTCCTGGAGTGATAAGTGAGTTGTGTTGGAGAGGTTCTTCATTCAGCCTCAGTGAGTTCACGTCATGCTGCTACTGCTGCTAAGTCGCTTCAGTCGTGTCCGACTCTGTGAGACCTCATAGACGGCAGCCCACCAGGCTCCCCTGTCCCTGGGATTCTCCAGGCAAGAACACTGGAGTGGGTTGCCATTTCTGTCTCCAATGCATGAAAATGAGAAGTGAAAGTGAAGTCGCTCAGTAGTGTCAGACTCTTAATGACCCCATGGACTGCAGCCCACCAGGCTCCTCTGTCCATAGGATTTTCCAGGCAAGAGTACTGGAGTGGGGTGCCGTTGCCTTCTCCGTGAGGGGCAGAGATATGCCAAGCCTTGCGCAAATTGCAGATGCTTGTAACATCTGGATAACGTGTGTCAATCATGCATGCATGCGTAGTTGCTCAGTCGTATCTGAATCTCTGTGACCCTATGGACTGTAGCCTGCCAGGCTCCTCTGTCCATGGGATTTTTCAGGCAAGAATACTGAAATGGGTTGCCATTTTCCTCCCTCAGGGGATCTTCCTGACCAAAGGATCGAACCTGAGTCTCCTGTGTCTCTTGCATTGCAAGTGGATTCTTGACTCACTGAGCCAATGGGTTATCAATCATGCATTCTGCTCAAATTACTATTTGCTTTAAGTTTTTCTTTAAATCTACTCCCTTCACTCACACTGATGTAAATAGGAAACAATGTGTCACTTCCAGAAGTCCTTTGTCAAACAGATAAAAAACAATCACAAAAATTAGATACAATAACAACAAAAGTGTTATTAACTGCAACTCAGTAATTCTTAACCCAGTCTGCACAAGAGGATCCTCAGCTGAATTTCCAAAAAGGGGATGGGTGACCTGGCCCTTTCTTACTTCAAATGAATGAGACCCAAATCTCTGAAGGTGACTGGGTCCCAACAATAAATGTTTAGTGTTGTTCCAAGTCACTCAGTGTAGGGTGGTTTTTTATACGGCAGATGACAACCAGAGTAACTTTGTGCACAATGCCAACTTCTAACTTTGTTGTTGCTAATTTGCTAAGTTGTGTCTGACTTTTTGTGTCCACTTGAACTGTAGCACACCAGGCTCCTATGTCCTCCACTATCTCCTGGAGTTTGCTCAAATTCATGTCCATTGAGTTGGTGATGCTGTCTAACCATCTCATCCTCTGCTGTCCTCTTCTCCTTTTGCCTTCAATCTTTCTCAGTATCAGAGTCTTTTCCAATGCTTCAGCTCTTCGAACCAGGTGGCCAAAGTATTGGAGGTTCAGCTTCAGCAACTTAACAATATCTGAACATTCTACCTTCCTCTGAAAGAAATAAGGGTTCACCTTCAATGCCATTCAAGTCAGCCTCAGTCCTACTCTCTCCCTACCAGGAAGTCTTCTTTGATTTCCTTACTCAGGAAACGTGTAGAGATGCTCTCGTGGGGGAGGCTGCTGATAGCGCCCGCCTACTAAGCAGGCACTAAGACACAGGTGGCAGATATGTAGTTCTGGACTCTCTGTGGGTCCCTGGCTCTGGAATATACTGAACATGGGACATTGGACATTGGACAATGCAATAACCTCATCTGAGCTTCAGTTTCCTCACCTGTAAAATGGGGGCAACGACACCTACCTCTTCATATTGTGATGATTAAATGAGTTTAAAATTCATCCTCTGGAGCTTGTAGATAGCAGGTGTTGGCCAGGATATGGCCATACTAATGAGAAAACGGAGCAGCACTCTGCTTACCTCCTCGAGGAAGGAAAACAGTTGTTCAGTTTTAGGCAATGGATGCTTTTTTTTTGACTGCACTTGACTGTGCTGTGCAACTTGTGGGATCTAATTCCTGTACCAGGGATTGAACCCAGGCCCTTGGCAGTGAGAGCATGAAATTCTAACCACTGGACCACCAGGGATTCAACATACTTAACATTTTAAAATTACTTTACTATTCTAACTTTGAATGAATGAATGAATTTTTATCTGCTCTGGGTCATTGATGCTTCGAGTGGGCTTTCTCTAGTTGTGGTGAGTGGGGGCCACTCTCTAATTGCAGTGCGTGGGGTTCTTGTTGCACTGGTTTCTCCTGTTGCTGAGCACGGGCTTTAGGGCACAGGCTTAAGTACTTGTGGCACAAGGGCTTAGTTGCTCCTCAGCATATGGGATCTTAGTTCTCCCAACCAATGATCAAACTTGTGTCCCCTACATTGGCAGGTGACTGTTAACCACTAGACCACTAGGAAGGTCCCAACATGTCTACTTTTCATTATAGAAGCTTCCCATATACAGAAAAGTATAGAGCTCAGTTTGATGAAATCCCGTATGCCTGTCACTTAGATCGAACAGTTCTTACATTTGCCATATTTTCATCGTCTAGTTTTTAAATTAACGTGTTTTAAAGGCAATTAGCCTGGTGGCATTTTAGCCCTGTGCAGCTTTAAAAAGTAAAGAATTTTTCCACACAACTGTAATTCCATGATCACACCTAACCAATTACAAGTTGAAATATAAGCCAATTCAAGTTCAAATTTCCCCAGTGACACAGCTGGTTTGTTCAAAGCTAAGATCCAATGAAGGACCTTACATTGCATTTGGTTGTGACACCATCTCTTTGAATTCTGAATGGTTCTCATGTCTTTTCTCCCAGGCTCTTGAGAGTTTCATCTTCTGAATTTGTTCGATTGCTTCTTCTTCTTCCTTTGTTTTCTATTTTTTTCACTGCACCATGTGTGACATCTGGGGACCTTAGTCCCCTCAACCAGGGATTGAACTCACACCACCCCCTGCAGTGAAAGCCCAGAGTCTTAACCACTGGACCACCAGGGAAATCCCTTGCCTGATTCCTTCTCATGTGTCACCTCCCATGATCCCCTACCCTCATTGTTTCCTTTGTAAACTGGAACTAAAGGTATGATTCAAATTAAACATTTGGGGCAAGAATAACTTCTTTTTTGGTGCTGTGTATTGCTCACTGCACCCTAGCAGGAGTTCATCATCTGTTTATCCCACTGCTCTGCTTCTAAAAGTGGTCACTGAACTAAGTTGGCAACAATATGATGCTTCCATGGGAACATCATTTCCCCCCCTCTTTGCATCTAGCAGGCAATCTGTGAAGAGATCATGATGGAGATGAAGTTATACTCTCCAGTTTCCCATGGACTTTTCAGTTAATCATTGTAGTATCCATGGTCAACTCTCGTCTGCAATGATTAGCTCATTAGGGGTTTCAAAACATTGTTGTGTCCCCCCCCCCCCCCCCCCCCCCCCCCGTCATCCTTTTATTAATAACATTATTATTGGTTGGCATCATTGTTTAGCATTATTGTTGCTTATTTTCTCAGTATGACCTCCAACCTCCCCCCCCCCACCACCCAAAAAAACCCCCAGGTGGCCCTGCTGTAGATTTAAAAGTATAGTGTTACTGTGTACTATGTATGACGCTGGCTCTCTTCACAGTTCTTTTCTGGGCTTCCTTTCATTCCAAAGTAACTGATTTTCCGACGTCGCTCTTTATCGCAAAGCACCGGCCACACAAACTAATAAATACTTTGAGAGCATGCTCAGTCGCCTCCGACTTTTTGCGACCCTGTGGATTGAAGCCTGCCAGGCTCCTCTGTCCACGGGATTCCTCAGCCAAGAATTTCCTCCCCCAGGGGATCTTCCCGACCCAGAGATGGAACACATCTCCTTGCATTACCAGGTGGATTTTTAAATTTTTACCACTGAGCCTGACACTTAAATGAGAAATGGGGGGGGGGGGGGCGGGTACCCAAACAAACAAAAATCTCCCGATTTTTAATCTTATAGAAGGAATTTAAAATAATTGCACAAGGGACCCCAAATCGCAGGTAGAAGTCCTAATGTCCAAAAGAAAAGTGGCTTACAAGATCATGAAAAAGACGGGGTGATACGTTTACGTCCGATCTAAACACAGTTTACAAGTCACAGTGAAGGTATATACCCATATATTCATGGGTAAATTAAGAATCGGTTTTTGGAGGGATTGGCATTGGAATAAAATGAGAACGTCTTGGTTATGTCAACGTAGCCGGTATCAGATTTGTATCATTCAGACTAGCATGAACTATCATCAAAAGGTACTGTGATAGTCCCCATTTTATTGATGCAAGAAGGGAGTGAATCATGAGAGAGATCAGGATTGTAAAATTAATCTGTAGTACCAGAGCCCAGGGCTCATTCCATCACACAGTAGCAACACGTGGCCAGGAAACAAAAATGTCCCTGGGGATGCCTCTCCAGCGTTCCAGCCGCCAGCTCAGCTCGGGCCCAGGGAGGCTCGGGCCCCAGGGATGCTCGGGCCACCGGGCAGCGCCCCCTGCGCACCAGTGCGCAGGCGCGGCGCGCTTGTCCCGCCCCCGCCCCCCTCCACGTGCGGCGCACACCTCGCGCTCCCTTCTGCTGGGCTCGCCTCGCGCCTCCCTCCCTCCCTCCTCCCGCCCCTCCGGTCCGGGCTTCCCATTGGCTGCGGGCTTCGTCCCTCCGACCGCAGCCCGGCAGGCCCCCACCAGGTCGGAAGTCCCACCCCACGAGTGGCTGTCCGTATCGTCGATTGGCCCAGACGTCTGTCAGTCCGGGCGGCTGGCCCGAGTCGGCGGCGGGGGCCCGCGGTCGGTGCGCGACCCGGGCTGGCGGTGGTTTCCGGTTCCGCGGGGCTGGCGGGCGGGCGGGCAGCCGTGAGCGGCGGCGGCGGCGCCTGACAGACAATGAGGGCGGCGGGGCGGCGCTGAGCGGCGGCGGCGGCGGCGAGCAACGCGGGGCCCGGGGGCGGGGCGGGGCGCCAGCCATGGACAATCAGGTGAGGAACGGCCGCGCCGCCCCAGCGCAGCCCGCGCCGCCCGCCGGGCCCCCTCCCTCCCTCCCTTCTTCCCTCCCTTACCCGCCCGCCCGGCCCGGCCCTCCTCGGTCCCGGCCTCTCCGTTCCCGCTCGGCGCCCGCCCGCCCCGCTTTGTGCGCGCCCACCGCTCCCCCGGGCCTTTATGTGGGGCGGGGGCGCCCCTCCCCCATCCGCGACCCCCACCTGGTTACAACGCCTCAGACTCCCCTGTGAATCTCGGTCCCTCGCTGCCCAGAGCACCCTGGGATGGCCTTCGCAACCCCGGCCCGGCCCAGATCCCCGTGGGACACCTCTTGTGACCCCACTACAACCCAGACCCCCTGGGACCCTCCTCGGGACCCCAGCCTGGCCCGGATTACCTTGGGACACCCCTTGCAACCCCAGTCCGACCCAGAGCCCCCCGGGACATCCCTCCGGACGCTGGCTCAATCATGAGCCCCCACAGGCATCCCCGGGGTCCCTTTAGAGTCCTTTGATCCGGCCTGTACCCCCTTTCCTCTCTGAATCCAGGGCAGTTGGTGTCTCCTGCCTGCTCTGGCCCCTTGGCCCTGCTTCCTCTCAAACTCTGTCTCTTCTCCACATTAAACCTTTGCTGGGGGTTGAGTCCCTCCAGAACTCCTGGTCTGCAGCCTCCTCCTTTGAACCCAGGCCCACCCTAACTTCTCTCCCCTCTGATCCTGCCCCTGCCTCAGCCCCAGCTGAGCCCCAGCCCTCTCCTCAAACGTCGGCGAGGTCCAGGCCTTTTCCCACCAGGATCCCGGCCTGCCTTGAACATCCTTCGTTTCGGACCTGGGCCAGCTTCCTCAGCCCCCTCTGCTCTGATCACTCTCCTTTGGGTTCCAGGGACCCAAAGGGCTGTCTCTTCACCTTCAGACCCTTTTTGACCAGATCCAGGGACCATTTCTGCTCTGATCTGGAGCCCCCACTCCTTTCACACACCAGATGCCTCACTCCCCTCACTTTGGGCTCTCTTTGCCCCTGTGACCCTGACGCTGCCCCACATTGCCCCCCAGCCCCTCAATCCAGAGCTAGATCTGGTTCCTGGAACCACAGCTATCCTCCCTGCAGGGACCCCCATGTCTCTTTCCTGATGTTCATGGTCGCCACTTCCTTCCAACATCCCCTAGACTGGTGCTGTGACTTTGACCTGCTGTCCTCTGCCCAGCTCCTGTATACCCCATGTTCCCTGCCTTCCCCAGCATCTTGGAGACTCCACCCAGAGACTTGCTGCAAACCCAAGGTGTTCCCCAGCGCCCCCACCCCCTAGACTCCCCACGGACCCTCTCCCTTTGGTCTGGAAACCCAGAGCCAGTTTCGGTAAACTCAAGCCTGGGACCATTGCAGCTCCCTACATAGGATCAGCTCTCTCTTCACCCTCGTCTGCTGCCCCTGGCTTCACGGGGCGCGAGGCCAGGAAAGGCGGTGTGGGGCTGTGGGGGTGGCAGCTGAATTCCCCGCTTTTAGTGAGGGCAGGTTGGGGCGTCCCTGGCTGCTGGCGCCACTCAGGCGGCTCTGGCTGGTGAGGCACTGTGTGGCAGTTGGGTTTCAGGGGTGGGGGGGTGCAGGAGGCATACCCCCGTGCCCATCCTGGCCGCCTGGTGGCCCAGGATCACTGAATCCTGTGCTCGGGGCACCCTCTCACTACAATTTCACTTTATCCTTGGTGTTGTACCTTTCTCTCAAGAGGTGAGGCATAGTTTATGATAGCTGAATGGGGATTTCTGCAGGGTGGGGTGAGTTCATTTCCCTTGAAGGGATCGAGCTTGAGGCCTCCTATCTGTATTGAGTTAGGAAACAAAATAGACCTTCAGTGTCCACTCTTAAGGCAGCTGGACCCTGGGAAAGTCTTACTGGACACCGCGCAGGTGCAGAGCAGGACTTCTGCCCCTAACCCCACTGGGCCCCCAGGGAGACATTTCAGGCCCATGGACATTCATTCACCTTGTGATGTGGGGGGGCCCTGGCAGGCTGTGGTTGTCTCTATGAGTGAGACAGGGCAGCGTTCTGGGCCGGCGATGCAGGGAGACAACAGTCCTGCTCGGGGGTCAGGTGAGCCCGCTGGACCAAAGAGTGCCATCCCACCATTGTCTGGTGTGACAGTTGCTGGCAGTTGTGATTCAAACTTGAACCAGAGTGAAAAAGTTGGTTCCTCTGTTGCACTAGCCGCGCCTTAGGTGTTCAGGAACCACCACTCCTGAGGTGCCAGCCACCTCACTGGGCAGCGTGAAGAGGTGACCCTTCCTCCATGGCAGGAGTTTCCACTGGACAGCGCTGCTCCGGATCTTTGCGCATGCAAGTGCAAGTGAAACTGGCCCCAGAGGAAGGCCCGTGCCACCCCAGTCCAGTTCTTCGTCTGGGCTGTGTTCTCATGCAAATGTGGGAGGGAGAGGCCCCAATCTGAGCCCTGTCCCTTCCTCACAGCCCCAGGGGAGGCAGGAGAGACTAGTGTCCCTTATCGATCTTGAGTGGGTGAGCCAGCTGTAAGCAGTCCAGGAGGACTTCTGGTTCGGGATCTGGGTGTGGGGTTGGGGTGGGGACCCTTTGAATCCAGCATAGTCGGCCTTCTCTGCCTCCCCTGGGACGCCCCTGTGAAGGCTTCAGTGTGATGGGGAACAATGGGTCTTTCCCCCAGGCCTGCTTGCTTCCAGAGATTTTGGTTCTCTTGGCCTTCCTGGTGTGTTCTCTAGAACTTTCTGGCCCAGCTGAGAAAAGAGGGAGTTCTGCATTTGGCTCTGGGCTCCCAGGGAAAAGTCATTCTGGTTCCCTTTGCCCTGACCATACACCCACCTGTCTGATCCCTCCAGCCTCTAGTCTGTAGTTACTCATCTATTTTCTTTGGGATTTGATGGTGGGCTTTTCTTTTTGGGCTCTGCAGCTGGTGGGATCTCAGTTCCCCGTGCCTGTATGCTCAGTGGCTAAGTCGTGTCCAACTCTTACCACCCCATGGACTGCAACCCGTCAGGCTCCTCTGTCCTTGGGGTTGTCCAGGCAAGAATACTGGAGTGGGTAGCCATTTTCTCTTCTAGGGGATCTTCTCAACACAGGGATTAAACCCGTATCTTGCATCCTATGCATTGGCAGGCATATTCTTGACCACCTCGTCGCCTGGGAAATCCATCTTAGTTCCCCGACCAGAGATCAAACTTGTGCCTCCTGCAGTGGGAGTGCAGAGTCTTAACCACTGGCCACCAGGGAAATCTCAGGATTTGTATTTTTTAAGAGGGAACGTGGTGATGTGTTTTGGGGGGCAGGTCTTTACTTAGGGGTTATGGCTGGCAGGCATATGATCTACAAAGATGGTGGGGAAGGAATGGGCCTGGCTACAGACTGAGCAGATGCTGAAAAGATGGGAAAGTTTGCTGGGGGGCTGGGGGCTGCCTAGGGAGCTAGAAGTGGTGTCAGTGTCTGGGGGTCCTGTTCCCCAAAGGCCCAGGGGTTCCTCCCTTTGCAGAAGTGTCGGGCCTGGCTGCTGAAGTAGGCGGCCGACTCGTTGAACCACAGGTTGAACTGACTCTCGATAACGCTTCGTCTGCTAAGCCCAGACTTGGGAACAGCTTTTTGTGACCGTGCTCTGCTGCTCTGGAAGGGAGGTGTGTTTCTCATGGTGGAGGAAGGCCCATGTTACAGAGGAGGAGTCGAGGCTAGGGGCATGCTTGGATCTCTCGCTCTTTCCCCAGACCTTTTCCAGAGAACCTCGGGCCAACCCAGCTCTGAATCTGTCATCTGGCAAGTCGGCCTGCCAGGCTTTAAAGCTGTGTTGTAACGTGCTTGAGAGCGAGGGCCAGAGCCTAACAACTCCCCTTCGTGTCCCCCACAGTTTGTAACGTGAAGTTTTACACTTAGCTCTACCAACTGTCGGTTTAATGAAAGGGGTTAGGAACCACTCCCTTTGTCACCAGGTCCACTGGCTCTGGGAGAGATGCCTTCATCCAGTTGTTCATGTTCAGAATCTCCTGAGGCTGCTCCCTGGAACTTTGGGGTCAACCAGCATATCGTCTACACGTTGGTGGGCGTTCCCTACAGATTTAAAGTATTAATATATCTGGTACCAGGCCTCCCTGTTGGGCTGCTGGAGGTCAGGCTGCCCAGCCCCCTGACAGCCCTGAGGATCATGGGTGTATTTGCTTATCCCCGTGGTCCGCACAGGTGGCCCTAGTGGTAAAGAATCTGCTTCCAGTACAGGCGATGTAAGAGATATGGATTTGATCCCTGGTCGGCTGGGAAGATCCCCCTAGAGAAGGGCATGGCAGCCAACTCCAGTATTCTTGCCTGGGGAATGCTTTGGATAGAGGAGCCTGGTGGGCTACCGTCCATAGGGTCGCAAAGAGTCAGACACAACTGAAGGGACTTAGCATGCACAATAGTGGTCTGCTTGCTTATCCTTAGTGTCCAGAGACACATTCATTGAGTCCTTGTCACTTTGTCATTAACCTTGTGCCCCAGGACTGAGGCTGGTCAGAACCAGAAGAGGGTGCAGGGGCGGCCGCCAACCCTCTGTGGGCCAGTGGTCAGAGGCCCAGGCCCTCCTGTGGCTGTTATGAGAGGTCCCCACCTCTGGGCAGGTGGTCCCTGCTTGAGAGGATTAACACAGAG
This sequence comes from Bos indicus x Bos taurus, assembly GCF_003369695.1. Lineage (NCBI taxonomy): Eukaryota > Metazoa > Chordata > Mammalia > Artiodactyla > Bovidae > Bos > Bos indicus x Bos taurus. The sequence continues at coordinate 92,468,726 of NC_040082.1, read as the reverse complement.
GGAGGGACAGCTGGAGCCAGCTCTGATTCAGTGGCTGCTCTGGGAGCCCCTGCAGGGCCCCCAGGGAGAAAGTTCTGTGAAGAGCGTTTCCTTTGCGTTTGTGTGGCTGTGGTTCCGTGGGGCCAGTCCCCCGCTCCCTTGCATCCCCCTTTGTGGCTGTGTGTGGACCACATGGCCAGTGACCCTGCTGGGTCCAGTCAGACTTGGCAAAATCATCCCAGGCCAATGAGGGGTCCTTCGGTGATTCATTCTCCTGGGAGGGGAGGGGATTGTGCATCTGAGGGAATTCACAGCAGCCGCCTGACTTCAGGCATAACTAGGCCACTTGGTAAAGTGCGAATTCCCAGAGGGAAGGGTGTCTGCTGAAGAGAATTCCCACCAGCAGAGCCGGGGAAATCTTACAGACACTCGGTGTAGAAGACCTGTCTTTTGGGGCTGGGCGGCTGGCTGGGTTCTGGCTTTGAGGGCTTCGGGAAGGATCTGGGGGAGCAAGAGCTGTGAGGTGAGAGGAGCTGTGGGCCCCAGGCTGGCAGGCTCTCCACACCTGGAGGGATCTGGGCCAGCCAAGCCGTTGGCCTGCTTTGCAGGACTTAGGATTCTGGCCGTGGGGTTCCAAGTGCCTACTGCCAGTTGGCCTGGAGCAAGGGTAGCGCCCGGTGGAGGCCCTCAGCCCAAGCTTAACTGTCCCCAGATGGCCCTGGGAGCCCTCGTTCCGCTCAGGTTTTAGGGAGGTTTTCCCAGAGGTAGAATAGTTAACCCCTTCCAGGGCAGGGTTGGAATGTGCCCCTTTGTTCTGGGCTTTTGTTGGAGGAGGGGGTGGTGAAGTAGCCCCCAGATGAAATGCTGAACCAAGGCAGTGACCGAGGCCTGCCCTCGTCCCCAGAGGCTCTGCCGCCTCCTGGGAGCCGAGTCGCAGGTGAGAGGTGTCAGTTGGGGCAGCACAGGCTTGTTAACCCGGCAGTAGTGGACACCCTTCCTGGAGCAGCGGCTGAGGGTCTGCTTCAGTTGCTCGGTTCTGCTGAACGGGGAAGGAGTCCAGGTGGAGTGGGGAGGGAAGAGCAGAGCAGGTAATAAATCACCGAGACTCGCCAAGCTGGAGTAGCTGGCGGGGGCTCAGCTTTGCCTGCCTCTGCTTCAGCGTAGCTCGAGGGTCTCACTGATTCAGTGATTTTTTCCCTCATATCGTGGCCCCAGATCTGTGTGATTCTACCATCTTTACTTCTCAGAAGATTCCTGCACTTGAAGGAAACCCCCTCTCCTGGGTGCAGCGGTGCATAGCATGGTCCTTGGCCCCTGGGGTCTGGGGTTGTTGAGGCTGAGCTGGCGCCAGCCCCAGAGGGCAGAGATGCTGCCTGGGCCCAGGCAGGGCTTTGGGCATGGCCCTCCGGCAGCAAAGATTACCCATCGCGCTTCAGAACCTTCCTGTTTACTTTGGCCTGTGGCGCGACTTTTTGGCACTCCCATCTTCCCCCTCGGATGGAGCTGTGGTCTTCCCTTCTTTCACAATCACGGCTCTGCTGCCTGCTGGTGTGCCCTGGGTGGGAACCCCATGTGATGAGACATGCCGGGCGTGCAGCCGAGGTGGGAGCAGGGTTGTGGATCTCTGGCCAGGTGAACAGCAGACCTGGGATTTAGTTCTAAAGTACCGGAAGCTGTTCCCAGGGTCTCGTCGTCATGATCTGGCTTCCCACCTGGAACCTTGCCGGCAGTCCAGGGATTGTCTCTTGACTTCTCAGCCTTAGAACAGGTTGGAGAGAAAGGCAGAGTGTGTTATACACTCGTGTATAGGGTACGTGAGGCAGAGTGTGTTACACACTCAGTATAGGGTGTGGGGGTGATTATGGCCTATTCGGGACCATGTAAACATCACTGGGATTTGTTTATCTTGAACGTTGCCCATAAGCAGTGCTCTGCGAATAGAAGCTTGTGGCTGATTTGAGCGTGACTTGTTTATCCAGACGTCCAGTCCTTTCCTCCAGCTTTTGGTGGGGTATTTCCCTTTGAGTGTCCCCATCCCCCTGCCACTGCTCTGCCCAGCCAGGCTCCATGGGCATCACAGCCTCCCAGCTGCCCAGGGTCTCCTGTCTTTCTTCCATCCGCCCACGGGTCCTCCCAGCTCCCTTGTTTCAGGCTCCTTTTCTAGCCACTCCCTCCAGTTGCCTCCCAGCAGGCTTGTGGTCCATCTAACTCTCCTAGTCTGCCTTCAGCCCAGACCATACACAGTTGCCTGGGGTACTTCTCACTCAGTGCTGTTTCCCCAACTCCATCACCTGCGTGTAGCTGGCAGTCACTTCTCTTGTGTTAAATCGAAATACTCCATCTGGATCCCCACCCCTCCTGCCAGTGGGCCGGCTCTGGGGGGGTCTCTCTGCTCTATTTCTGAGCAGTCTCTCGGGACTGTGGTCCTGCCAGCAGGGGAGGGGCTCCTGCCGTTTTTACAGCTCACTCAGCACCCACAGCCTCCCACCAGTCCACACATGGAGACCACCCTATACTTAACCGTCACCTCGGCCCTTCCCCACAGGATGTGCCGCGTAGAACTCCCTGATTTAGGAAGCCTGTCTAGTTTAATCCTGTGTAGTTGACACCTCAGGTAGTGGTAGTGTGGCTCCAGGATAGAGGGTCATTGGAGACAGCTGAGTGTGCTCAGGAGCAGGGTTAGGGTGAAGCATACCAAGGAGCTGGCTGTTTGTGGATGGTTGTGGAGACCAGGGCCTGCTTGGTTTCCAGTGTGGGGACCGATCAGATGGGGCTCTGGAGAAAGCAGCCCTGAGCCAGGGTGTCAGGGATGAGTGGAAGTTCAGTCTGCAGAGGAGTGAGTGAGGGCTCCCTGGCTGTGGGCTCACAGCCGGGAAGGAGCAGACATGCCTGCGTTTGGGGATGGCTGGTGCCTGACAGAACGGGGAAGCAGGGCTTGTGCATTCCCCGTGCATCCTTGGTTCACAGCCCCTATGGTGTGTCTGAAGCTTAGCAGCAGCTGTTTGTGAGCGAGTGCACGTGTGTGCGTGTGCACGGCTCTGCAGCATCCTCTGTCTGAATCAGGTGAAAACGTGGTGAATCAGGAGCATCCCAGAGTTGGGGAAACGCAGGCGGGCGGTGTGCTGAGGCTTTTGGACTTGACTCAGACTGAGAAGGGTGAGCCCTGAGTCCCAGGCAGTGACCGAGCAGGGGGAGGAAGGGGAGGGCAGGAGCAGGAGGATGCTGGTGGCGGGGTCTAAACAGGTAAAAGAGGCAGGCACCAGAGGGGCTGTGGCCCCTGGGGATGCTCGGGGTCTGATAGTGAGAAAGAGGGCGGAGGACACAGAGAGAGGCTTCTGGTCCAGGCCCAGGCTGCCAAGCCCAGCGGGGGAGTCTCCTCCAGGATGTGTGGGATCTGGCGGCCCGCGTGCCCCTGGTTATCTTGGCACTTAGAAGCAAGTGTCCACTTGGCCTCTGCCTTCTTTGTAATGTTCTTGGTTTTGATACTAGGTATCAGGCTCTGTGTGAAGGAAGTTCGGGGAGGGTTTTCCAGGCCAGAGTGGTTTGTGCAGTGGGTCCCTGTCGGCGCTTCAGAATCTGTGAAGTGTGGGGGCTGCTCCCTTAGTGGGGAGAGGCCAACGTGTGTGTGAAGAGGGAAGTCTGGCTGCCGAGGCTGTGGCCCACCTGCACCTGTCCCCAGGTGGTTTCTTTCTTGGCCCCCTGCCCCTCCCCCCATTCTCACCGCAAACCATCATTGGCGTGGGTGACTCGGGTGACCCTCAGGGTCTCTGTTCTCTGGGAAGCACTCTGTGGGATGATGGATGACGACAGGGCTTTAATCAAGGACTGGCATGGGTTGACCAGGACAGCAGAGTGGCCCTCGGATGACCCCCACACATGGGCCTGAATCTCCATACAGTAGAGCCATCTCTCATGGCCACGTAGCAGCTCAGTCTCAGAGCCTTGGTTGCCTCACTTGTAGAGTGAGGTACAGCCCACTCTTCATTTGATGTGTTCCGCATCTGTACATTCAGTCAGTTGTGCATCGAAAATATTTGGGAAAAAAAAGTACAGAAGGTGCCAAAAAGTAAAACTTGAATTTGCTGTGCCCTGGCACTGTTGACATTGCTGCTGCTGCTGCTGCTGCTAAGTCGCTTCAGTCATGTTCAACTCTGTGTGACCCCATAGATGGCAGCCCACCAGGCTCCCCTGTCCCTGGGATTCTCCAGGCAAGAACACTGGAGTGGGTTGCCATTGCCTTCTCCAATGCATGAAAGTGAAAAGTGAAAGTGAAGTGGCTCAGTCGTGTCCGACTCTTATCGACCCCATGGACTATAGCCCACCAGGCCCCTCCGTCCATGGGATTTTCCAGGCAAGAGTACTGGAGTGGGTTGCCATTGCCTTCTCCGGTTGACATAGCACTTACCTGTATTTACAACTGTTTGCATAGCATCTTTGTTGTACGAGGTATTATAAGTAACCCAGAGATGACGTCAGGTCTGTTGGAGGATGTCTGTAGGTCACGTGTAAGTGCTAAGTCTTTTTACGCAAGGGGCTCGAGCATCAGTGGATGTCGGTAGCCTCTGGTCCTGGCACCAGCCTCTCCCTCACGGGTCACACTGTTCTTTTTTCGGGAGATCTTGGTGAGCGTTACTGCTCCGGACGGGCTGCCAACCTAAGAGCAGAGCAGGCAAGCCACTAGAAGGTGGTTTCCGATGGTGGAGGGTGCTGAGAGGACCATGTGGTGAAGAGCTGTGGGGCTAGGAGTGGGTGCTTTCAGACTGGGTGGTCAGGGAAGGCATCCCTGAAGAAGCAGCTGTCAAGCTGAGACCTCAATGAGAGGAGCCAGCGAGCTGTGCAGAGCCTGGGGGAGAGGGGACCACAGGTGCCTGGGTCCTGGGGTGACTGGGGTGGAGATGCAGGGCCCCAGGTGGGCTTGCTGGGGAGACAGAGCATGTAGAGCAAACACGTGCTCCCCACCCCCTGTGATTGGAGCCTCCCAGAGTCCCTTCATTTTCCGGCTCTGTATGCCACCTGGGGTGGGGTGGAGGGCGGATGGAGAGGGCAGCCCACATCCCACGGCCCTGGGCTCTGCACTGACCCTGCTGCTGCCTCTCTCCCTGCAGTGCACTGTCCAGGTCAAGTTAGAGCTGGGACACCGCGCCCAGCTGCGCAAGAAGCCCACCACGGAGGGGTTCACGCATGACTGGATGGTGTTCGTCCGCGGCCCCGAGCAGTGCGAGATCCAGCACTTCGTGGAGAAGGTGGTCTTCCGGCTGCATGACAGCTTCCCCAAGCCCAAGCGGGGTGAGTGCCCCCTTCCCTGGGGAGCAGCCGGCCTGAACTCCTTGGCCGCTGCTCTGCCCCCGCACGGGGGTGCCCCCCACCCCCCCTTCCCCCTCAGCTGTGAACTTGGTTGTCAGGAGAGCCCAGTAGAGGTGGTGATGAGTGTCTTGTGTCATTATTGAGGCTCCGGCTCTGAGGAGCATCCAGAGTATGTGGCCCGTGTTGGAGGGTGGGCAGGGTGGTGTATGACCACCCCGTGAGTAAGCAGGAAGTTGCTCACTGGGCCCATGTCGGCAGAGGAGAGATGCCCTTTCCAAAGCCCCTGGCATGTGGGGCCGGACCAGAAAAGGGAGGCGTACCTCCCCTGCCTCCTCCCCGTTTCCCCCTCAGGCTGTGAGGCACAGGAACTTGCCCAGGGTGCGGGGTTGGAGGCCGCTTCCTGGAGAATTTGATGGGGAACTGGGGAGCTCTGTGAGGTCGGGGCCTGTCTGCCGTGTCACCATTTGGTACCCTGTGTGAAGCCTAGTATGTCACAGGGGTCCCATAAATAGTCCTCGAATGGATGTGTTGATAAAGGAACAAAGGACCCTGTGCTCCAGAAGGGCTTTGGGAAAGGGAGAGCCGCTGCCGGGCTGCATTGGGGCCAGAGGGTTGGGGGTGAGGCTGTGCTGGTGAGATAAGAGTATGGAGCCTGTCCTGGGACCCACTGGGGCCTGGGCCAAGGCCAACAAGTGTCTTACTGTCCAGCCAGGAGGTGACGTGTGTCACAGAAGTAGACACTCCTGGTTCAGGGGGGACGGCAGCTCCAGATTCCTAGTGGCGTAGTGGCCATTGTTCTTCCTTCTGGATTCTTCCATCAGCTTTCAGCTCTTCCTTTCCTTCATTTCTCCTTTCCTGACTTTTCAGTTCTCTTCCTTCTTTCCTCTCTGAGCCTCTTGGAGAGAGCAGATCGGGCTCCTGATAATAGCAGATACCTGGAAAGCACCTGGTAGTAATAGTAGTAATATAATAATGCAAAGCACCTGGTAATAATAATAATACTACATGTCACTTATCAGGCACGTTTTGCTCATAAGCTCTTTTTGTTTGCCCCACAACCCTCTTTTACAGAAGAGGAAGCAGGCTCAGGGGTCTGGATAAGCTGCCCGAGCTTTAAAGCAGGGGTCCACGCGGCGTGGGCCGGGTCTGCAGGTTTTGATTGGCGCTTGGTCACTCCCGTTCATTCCTCGGTCACTGACTGTGCCATGGAGCAGCAGAAGCCGGGCTGCCTCCTCCTGGCCGGGCGCCTGCTTTCCCTCTGCCGTCCAGTCCCCTTCTCTCCCAGTGGTGATTCCCGTCCTCTCACAGAGACCGTGACGTTGGCAGGGGTGGTGGTGCCCAGGATCCCCTTCCATGTCTCTGTGTGGAGACTGAGCTCCCAAGAGGCCTGGTCACCTATTTGTGGTCACGTGGAAGTGGCACATTCTCCAAGCTCCCAGTGTCTGAAAAATGGGTTCTAGGTGAAGCATACTGTTTTGCAGAGGCAGTTTGCAGTCAGAGTTGAGTAGCTGAACCGTCCTTGTTTGCGAAGCCTGTGGGTGCAGCCTCTATATAGACGGCAGCTGCATCATGTGGTGGTGGTGGTTGTCACTAAGTCGTGTCCGACACTTTGCGACCCCATGGACTGTAGCCCCCCAGGCTCCTCTGTCCATGGAATTTCCCAGGCAAGAAGACTGGAGTGGGTTGCCATTTCCTTCTCCAGGGGATCTTCCCGACCCAGGAATCGAACCCATGTCTTCTGCCTTGGCAGGTGGATTCTTTACCGCTGAGCCACCCTGCATCACATGAATTAGATGGTGGATGCCTGCTTGCCATTTGTTGAGTGATCAGGGAAAAACAGATAAGGTGAAGCAGCCAGTGAATTCCTAACAGGACTCCAGCCTCTGAAGTTATACTTTATTTGCTGAAAAAGTGTCTTTTAAATCAGAATATACACCCTGCACAGACCCAGCAGGAATGAACCTGGTGGGCATCTCCACCTCCCAACTCATCAATGGTGGTCCCACCCCAGGGGCAGCCTTCTAGTCCTTTCTGGGTTGTGTCCCTTCCTTACCACTTTAAAGCTGTAGAAGCGAATTCACTTCTTATTTCTAGATTTTTCACTTTAAAAATTTATTAACTTTCTAACCTGAAAGCTCAGACTCTTTCCTAAGCTTCGCCCCCTCGCATCCCCGCCAAGCGAGGGGTTTGCATTTGGCCACAGTTTGCTGCTATATCTCTGGGGCTGAAAGGATACAGTAGATGCTTTCTAAATGTTTGCCAAGAGAATGGATGGGTTCTCCAAAGCTGTCGGCTTTGGCCAGGGTCTCCTGACTTTCCACTTAGGAAGAGAAGGGCAGGAGCAGCCTGTCTTCCTTGACCCTTATGCCCTTTCTGGGAGCTACACTCAACTTGGTTAAGGTTGTTCCACTTCAGGTTAGAGAGTAAGTCTAGAAGTCGGTAACTGTGAGGGTCATTGACTATATTGATGCTCTCCACCGTCGGGATGGTTCTCTCTGAACTCTGGGCCACTTGCTCCAAGGAGAATGCTCAAGGTCATGCCAAGGTCAGATAGGATCTTTTTTGTCATCCGTGCTTAAAACTTGGCCCCGTTTTGGGACTTCCCTGCTGGTCCAGGGGTTAAGAATTCACCTGCCAATACAGGGGACATGGGTTTGATCCTAGATTTGGGAACTAAGATCCCACATTGTTGTTATTTATTTGCTAAGTTCTGTCTGACTCTTTGCAACCCCATAGACTGTAGCCTGCCAGGCTCCTCTGTCCATGGGATTCTCCAGGCAAGAATACTGGAGTGGGATGCCAGTTCCTTCTCCCAGGGATCCTCCCAACCCAGGGATCGAACCCATGTCTCTCATGTCTCCTGCATTGCAGGCAAATTCTTTACTGCTGAACCACCAGGGAAGCTTAAGATCCCATATGCCATGGGGCAATTAAGCATGCATGCAACAACTAGAGAGGCCATGTGCCTCAACTGGAGAGGCTCCCGAGTGCGCAGCTGGAGAAAAGCCCTCATGCTGCAGTAAAGACCCAGCTCAGCCGAAAAAAGAAATTTGGCCCCATTTACTTGGCTTCGTATTTGGCCTGTGGCTTTGTGAACACCTTTTGCTTCTTCCTCCCCATCCCTGCATTTGTCTTTTTCATCAGAGGTGCTTTGCCTTTTTCTCCATACCCCCATCATTTCATTTATTCAGTGGAGACTCCCCTCTTCCTCTGGATATTTCATTCCAGCCTCTTCCTCTTCTGATTAGAACTGGCTCCTCTCCAGACCACCTCGTTAGCCATCACACTGGGACTTACTTTACTTTTCTCCTCAGGGATTCACCTAACACCCTGTGTTTTTGTTCATTTTCCTGTTTTACTGGAGTAATTTATCCAGAAGTTTCCCAAGGAACTAATTACTGAAGCAATTTCTGAAGAAAGGTGTGTAGGGAATAAAGTCTTAGTGTATCTAGAGTGGCCTGTTCTGGCCCCACGCTTGAGTGCTAGTTGAGCTGGGTGTAATGTTCCAGTTGGAGAGTGACTACCATTCAGAGTTTGAGCGTGTTGCTTTGTCATCTTTTGAGGAACCTGATGTTGTGGGTTTCTCATTCTGTTGCAGGTGATGTGTTTTTTAATGTTTTTGTCTTTTTTCCAGAAGGACTTAAGATGGTTTTTATGACCTTTCTGGGGACTTTTTTGGTTTGTTTGTTCATCATATTGAATCTTTGTTGGTTCATTTGTTCATCATGTTGGACATTTGGTGCCCTTCATTTTAGTTCTGGAAGGTTCTCTCCTATTTTTTTTTTCCTATCTGTTTAATTTCTGTTTTCTCTTTCTAGAAAGCTTGTTATGTAAATTCTCTGTTTAAGTTTTCTCATCTGTAAAATGGGAACAAGTGCATTTGGCTCACAGTGTTGTTGGGAGTTGATGGTATAAGATTATGGGAATACTGCCTGGCACACAATAGGTGCTTTATGAATATTAGCTGCTGTTGACATATGTTTAATTCATGGGGTTGTTTTTGCACCTCTCACCTTTTCTTAAAAAATTTTTTTTATCCCTACATTCTGGGAGATTTTGTTGACTTCATTTTCTGGTCATTCTGTTGAATTAAACCACTGTAAATACTGTATTTGTAATGTCTAAGAGCCCTTTCTTACTCTCTAATTTTCATTTTTGAAAGTATCTTATTTTCATTTGTCGAGCTTATCTTCCCTCGGAGGACATTGACTTTGGTTTTTTTCTTTCCTTTTACCAAGTTCCCTGGGAGAAGCTAAGGTGGCCTCGAGGGAGCATGGGACAGCCTGGATCCTGAGCTGCGGGATGCCAGGCGGTGCAGGTTTCAGAGGGAATGAGAAAGTGGTATGGTGTGGGCTGCATGTGACGTGCCCAGCCAGCACCCACAGAGGATGACCAAAGAGCAGGAGACCTGATGGAATAGGGATTGGAGCTGATGTCAGCCCCACAGAGTTCCTTGCCTGTTGTCCCCTCGGCAGGGCTACTCCTGACTTCCGGGTGGGCTGACTATCCCACTGAAGGTGACTTGTTCCCTCCTGGGGACCAGAGGCATGCCCTGGGCTTCTGTCACCAGCTGGGCACCCGACACCGCAGACGTGGATAATGAATGAATGCAGCATTTGGTGGCAGTAATGACTCACATTCATGCCCCGAGGTCAGGTGACAGTGTTCTTGGTGCTCAGCTTAGGAGCTGGCCACTGGTGCCACCAGGAGGCTCTGCTGCGGTGGGTGCTATGGCTGGGTCATGACTGCCCCCTCGCCCCTGGCGGGAAGTCAGGCCAGCCGAGAAAACCTCATACCCCATGTGCTGGCCACATGCAAGGTGCTGGCCTGTCATTATGTTCCAGCCATTTGCGACCCGCTTAAGAGTTACAGTCCAGACACACGTGTGTAAAGGTGTTAACAGGTGCAGGGTTTTCTCCTACCTCTTGGTCGCCACAGGAGAAGGTGGGGTGGAGGACATGAGGGGTTGATCTGCGCTGTTTTGTTTTTCCTAAAAGCAGGAGAACAGTGTTTTCCCATTACTCGCGTAGTGACAGCATACATGTCAAAACATTGACAGTGCGTCCTGGAGAGTGGGACTGTGGGAGATTGTTTTACCTCTGTTCTGTGTTCTTCTTGGGTTCTCTCTCTTTCTCCCTCCCTCCCTCCCTCCCTCTTCCCTGGGGATGCTGTGGTCCTAGGGATGCTGTGCTTAGGTGCTGCAGTGGAACCCAGGCAGCAAGCTCCATCTTAGACCAGGTCACCTCCATCTAGTGTCCATGTCCCTGGCCCCGAGCAGGGCCCCAAGTCATGTGCTCACATGGGTGATGGCAGGAGGTGGGCACAGCAGAGACCCTGCCCTGCAGGGAGACCAGGGCTCCCCAGGCCTGGCATCTCGCCCAAGCCTCACTTGCTGCTCTCAGTTGGTTGAACCCATGCGCCCAGTGGCCAGTGCCAGCTACTCTGCCTCAGCTGGTCTCTGGTCCCTTCCCACACACTCTCCCACCCCAGGGTGGTGGGGGTCCCCTTTCTCCTATTCTGCTTCTTCTCTCCCCTGGGACCCCTCTGATGTGGACCAGGCCTGGGATCTCTGCTCCTGGGGAGCCGGCCTCCTGCAGAACCCACTGAGCCCAGAGAGGAGGCAGAATGCGTGTGCTTCCTGCTGCTGGGTGCTGATGGCACATCATCTGTTTCTTTTCAGTGTGCAAGGAGCCCCCCTACAAGGTGGAGGAGTCGGGGTATGCTGGCTTCATCATGCCTATCGAGGTGTACTTCAAGAACAAGGTAGGGTCCTGGGGAGTGGTGGGGAGGACGCACAGCTCACATGAGGTGAGGGGACCAGCAGTGCATGTGTGGCAGGGTGGATGGTGACACATGTAACAGAGACTCCATGTTAGGTGCCCGTGGGTGGAGTGTCGCATCCGTCTCTCCATGGTGGTCAACTGGGGAGCTGGCAAGTTGGGGAGCAGCAAGCCATGGCCCCGTCAGTCATGCTAGAAGTGGCAGGGTCCCTGGCTCAGCTATCACATGCTGGAGTGGGGCCAGAGGCCTTGGACTGTCACCGTGGGAGGAGAGGGGAAGATCTGGAAGGTACCTGGATGTTCAGCATAGGCTGTTGGTTGGAGGCCCTTGTGCATCTTCTGAACCAGAACTGTTGACGGCCTTGGGGGAGAGAGCTTTTAGAATTGTTGAGTGAGAAAAGCAAGTTGTGAATGGTATTTATAGAAAAAAGGGATCATACGTACGAAAGATGGTAAAGGTAATCCGGGTGGTAGGATCACAGGAGGGTGTTCTCTCTAGTATTCATCTCTATGTGCTTACAGTGGGAAAAAATAGAAATCATCTCAGAGTGTTCAGGCTGTGATAACACAATACCACAGACAGGGCGGCTCAGAAACACCAGAAGTTGTTTGCTTAGCGTTCCGGCGCTTGGAGGTCCTGGCTTAGGCGCCGGCATGGCCAGGGGAGGGCCGTGCTCCAGGTCACAGACTCCTCTTGCCGTGCTGTCCCGTGGGGAAGCACAAGCAGTCTGTGGAAGCACCAGTCCCCTTCCGCGGGCTCCATCCTCGTGACCCAGGCCCCTCCCAGCACCATCACATGGTGGGTGGGAGGCAGCCCAGAAACTGGGGACACAGTTCAGACCAGAGCTTTTTTCCTGAAGCCCAATACCCAGCATTTAACCATTGTCTGCCTGGCAGCAAGCCTCTGTTGCTTCTCGCAGGTGTGGCCAGCCGGCACTTTACCTGACTCTGAATGCATGCTGGCTGGGTGCTTCTCCATGCATGCAGCTGGACTGGCTGTGGGCAGCTCTGCCACCTTTCGGGGGGACGACATCCTGGGGGGCCCATGAGTGCCACCGCTCACTTGACAAGTCGCTTCTTCTGAGAATCCCTGGTGTCAGGGGCAGAGCTCGGGGGCACCGAGGAACATTTCAGTGGGTGTGGGATTTGATGGTGGGGCTGCAGGTCACCCTGATTTTCTGGGCGTCAAGGTGACGCCGCTGATGAGAGGAGAGTCCAACCTGTCTGCACAGGCACAGGAGGGGCACTGTGCCCCTGGGGGTGTTGGCGCCCTGTGGCTTAGGGAGCCAGACCCCAGGAGGCCTCCTGCTGCTTGGGGAGTGTGGAGGAGGGCCAGGGCTGGGGTCAGTCCCTGGCAGGTATGTTTCCAGCCTTCCTGCCCCGCGGGGAGGCTGTGCAAATGAAATGCTGATTGGAGCCCTTCTGGGTGGCTGGGGAGATAGAGCAAGTGCATCTGGAGAAAGCGATGTGCATGGACCTCCGTATCTGCAGCGCTGGGCAGTGGGGCTGGTGTGGAGCTATGAGCCCGTTCTTGAGATGAGTGCTGGGTGCTCTCCTGTGCCCTGTGTCCCATTACTAGAATCCTTTGCCCCTGGTGGCAGCTTTGCCCTCAGGGTTGTAGTGGGCAGCCCTGCACTGTGAGACTACCTGGGGAGGGACTGGGGTGCGGGTCACAGGTCCCATTGGGTTCACCTCACGTTCTGCTGGGTGATGCTTATTACTGAGTACTTGGCCAGGCCTCAGAGGGTGGTCACATCCCAGCCTGCGTGCGGGAGTGCCTAGACGCCCAGGCACATGGGCTGGGCTGCACCTTGATCGTGGGGGCTCACTTGGACCAGCAGAGCTTGTGTTCATGTATGTGTACCCAAAACGGACGTGACCCAGGGTGATGGCCGTTCTTGAATTCTGCTGTTTGCTTGCTTCTTCAAGTGTTGTCTAAATGTGGGTCCCTTTGGAGATTGGTAAAGCTCAGACAGGTGTGGAAAAGCAAGGGCAGGTTTACGGCAGAAGCAGCTGCTGCAGATGTGGGATGTGTGTGAGCCAGGGCCATCTGGGGAGGACTTGCTAGTCGCTTCTCCCACCGCCCCCCCCGCCCCCACCCACGCAGGCAAGAGCTTAGCCCTGCTCACCGTTCAGTCATCAGTTAGGCGAGCTGATCGTGGCTGTGCTAAGCAGCGAGGAGCAGCTGTGGACAAGCCACTTCTCTGGACCCGTTTCTCTGTCTACAAGATAGATTTCAGTCGTGTCTGCTTCTCGGGCTGTTGGGAAGATTAGGAGAGCTGGAAGGGAGGGCATGTGGTCTGGTCCCAGCACGGAGTGAGCGCTTCATCGTTGATGTCACTGCAGGGTCAGCCTGGGCACGCAGAGTGAACAGAGCAGGCAGTCTCTAAGACCTTAGGCCCCGGGAGTCGAGGCCCCAGGGATGAAGGAAGGTGACGGGTGGCCTCTCCGAGCAGTGGGGTGGATGTGCACCCAGAACAGGAAGGGCTGTCTCTCAGACGCAGGACATTTTCTTGTGTAAGCCTGAGGCATTCTGGCTGCATCTGCCCCTGGCCATGGCACCTGCTGTGGACGGTGGAATTCTGGGTTCCGTGGTGTTTGGCACGAGCACTTATCTGAGGCCGCGTTCTGTTTCAATTGTTGGCAGGATGTTCTTATACAGATAAACCACTCCTTTCCCCAAAGCCCGGGTGGAAAAAAGAGGGGTGGGGTTGGGTTCTTCTGACTTAAAAGTTCTTCTGGGCATCGCTGAGCTGTTAGTATTCACTTGCTTTTAATGCCAAATGCAGTATCCTTCCCAGCACCTCTCCTCTGGTTCTGGTTCTCCAGACCCCGTCCAGGTGTCCAGGAGCTTAGCTTTCTCTGCCAGTAGCCATCAAATTAGCACAGACCCGCAGATCAGGGCTCAGCCCCACAGTGTACCCTGTGGCCGGCGCCTCCGGTGCTTCTGATGGACCAGCTGTAAATCAGGGTTTCCCACAGCCCCCTCAGGCTCTGGGGTTTGGTGAAACAGCTCACAGAACTCTGATCGACATTTTACTTCCTGTTTTGGGTTTAGTATATGGGATGCAGGTCAGAAGCAGCCGGCTGGGAGAGCGGCGGGGCCTGGTGTGGGTAGGGGAGGGACTTCCAGGCCCTTCCCCCCGACACCTGCACCTGCACACTGGCCTGCTCTCCCTGAGGGCTGTGAACCCCATGGTTCGGGGTTTTATGGAAGCTTTGTTAACAAGGCATGAGTCAGTCCCTGGCCATTGTGACTAACTCAGTCTCTACCCTCCCCCGCCCTGGAGCTTGGCGGTCGGGACAGGGGATGAGCTTCTCATCAAAACTTGGTCCTTCTGGGGACCAGCCCCATCCTAAGCCACCTAGGGGCCCACCTGGAGCTACCTCGTTAGAGCACAGGACGCTCCTGTCACCCCATCATTCAGGAGATCCCAAGATCAGGTAAAGAATCTGCCTGAAATTTGGGAGACCTGGGTTCGATCCCTGGGTTGGGAAGATCCCCTGGAGAAAGGAAAGGCTACCCACTCTGGTATTCTGGCCTAGAGAATTCCATGGGCTGTATAGTCCATGAGGTCGCAAAGAATCAGACACAACTGAGCAATTTCCAAGATCAGAAACTGGGGTCAAAGGCCAAATGTTTTCATATGATATGACAGTTGTAAAATAAAATTTTTACTGAGGTGAAATTCACGTCCTGTGCAGTTAAGCATTTTAAAGTGTATAATTCAGCAGTATTTAGTGCATTTGTAATGCTATGCAGCCTCTCTAATGTCAAATGTTTTGTCTCCCCATCCCCACTCTCATCTTCCGGCAGCCTCTGATCTGCTTTGTGTCTATGGATTTGCCCGTTGTGGACATTTCACACAAAAGGAATCACACAACACGCAGCCTTTGTGTGTGGCTTCTTTCACTGAGCTTCGTGTTCTCAGGGTTCACCAAGTTGTCCTGTGTGTCCGTGCTTCATTGCTTTTTATGGCTGAATAATATTCCATTGTTTGAGCATTCTTTGGCATTGCCTTTCTTTGGGATTGGAATGAAAACTGACCTTTTCCAGTGCTGTGGCCACTGCTGAGTTTTCCAAATTTGCTGCCATATTGAGTGCAACACTTTCACAGCATCATCTTTCAGGATTTGAAATAGCTCAACTGGAATTCCATCACCTCCACTAGCTTTGTTCATAGAGATGCTTTCTAAGGCCCACTTGACTTCACATTCCAGGATGTCTGGCTCTAGGTCAGTGATCACACCATTGTGATTATCGGGGTCGTGAAGATCTTTTTTGTACAGTTTCTGTGTGTTCTTGCCACCTCTTCTTAATATCTTCTGCTTCTGTTAGGTCCATACCATTTCTGTCCTTTATCGAGCCCATCTTTGCATGAAATGTCCCCTTGGTAGCTCTAATTTTCTTGAAGAGATCTCTAGTGTTTCCCATTCTGTTGTTTTCCTCTATTTCTTTGCATTGATCACTGAGGAAGGCTTTCTTATCTCTTCTTGCTATTCTTTGGAACTCTGCATTCAGATGCTTATATCTTTCCTTTTCTCCTTTGCTTTTTGCTTCTCTTTTTTTCACAGCTATTTGTAAGGCCTCCCCAGACAGCCATTTTGCTTTTTTGCATTTCTTTTCCATGGGGATGGTCTTGATCCCTGTCTCCTGTACAATGTCACGAACCTCATTCCATAGTTCATCAGGCACTCTATCTATCAGATCTGGGCCCTTAAATCTATTTCTCACTTCCACTGTGTAATCATAAGGGATTTGATTTAGGTCATACCTGAATGGTCTAGTGGTTTTCCCTACTTTCTTCAATTTCAGTCTGAATTTGGTAATAAGGAGCTCATGATCTGAGCCACAGTCAGCTCCTGGTCTTGTTTTTGTTGACTGTATAGAGCTTCTCCATCTTTGGCTGCAAAGAATATAATCAGTCTGATTTCGGTGTTGACCATCTGGTGATGTTCATGTGTAGAGTCTTCTCTTGTGTTGTTGGAAAAGGGTGTTTGCTATGACCAGTGCATTTTCTTGGCAAAACTCTATTAGTCTTTGCCCTGCTTCATTCCGTATTCCAAGGCCAAATTTGCCTGTTACTCCAGGTGTTTCTTGACTTCCTACTTTTGCATTCCAGTCCCCTATAATGAAAAGGACATCTTTTTGGGGTGTTAGTTCTAAAAGGTCCTGTAGGTCTTCATAGAACCGTTCAACTTCAGCTTCTTCAGCGTTACTGGTTGGGGCATAGACTTGGATTACTGTGATATTGAATGGTTTGCCTTGGAAATAAACAGAGATCATTCTGTTGTTTTTGAGATTGCATCCAAGTACTGCATTTTGAACTCTTTTGTTGACCATGATGGCTACTCCATTTCTTCTGAGGGATTCCTGCCCGCACAATTGCACTCATCTCACATGCTAGTAAAGTAATGCTCAAAATTCTCCAAGCCAGGCTTCAGCAATACGTGAACCATGAACTTCCTGATGTTCAAGCTGGTTTTAGAAAAGGCAGAGAAACTAGAGATCAAATTGCCAACATCCGCTGGATCATAGAAAAAGCAAGAGAGTTCCAGAAAAACATCTATTTCTGCTTTATTGACTATGCCTAAGCCTTTGACTATGTGGATCACAATAAGCTGTGGAAAATTCTGAAAGAGAGGGGAATACCAGACCACCTGACCTGCCTCTTGAGAAATCTGTATGCGGGTCAGGAAGCAACAGTTAGAACTGGACATGGAACAACAGACTGGTTCCAAACAGGAAAAGGAGTACGTCAAGGCTGTATATTGTCACCCTGCTTATTTAACTTCTGTGCAGAGTACATGATGAGAAACGCTGGGCTGGAAGAAACACAAGCTGGAATCAAGATTGCCGGGAGAAATATCAATAACCTCAGATATGCAGATGACACCACCCTTATGGCAGAAAGTGAAGAGGAACTAAAAAGCCTCTTGATGAAAGTGAAAGTGGAGAGTGAAAAAGTTGGCTTAAAGCTCAACATTCAGAAAACGAAGATCATGGCATCCGGTCCCATCACTTCATGGGAAATAGATGGGGAAACAGTGGAAACAGTGTCAGACTTTATTTTTGGGGGCTCCAAAATCACTGAAGATAGTGACTGCAGCCATGAAATTAAAAGACGCTTACTCCTTGGAAGGAAAGTTATGACTAACCTAGATAGCATATTCAAAAGCAGAGACATTACTTTGCCAACATAGGTCTGTCTAGTCAAGGCTATGGTTTTTCCTGGGGTCATGTATGGATGTGAGAGTTGGACTGTGAAGAAGGCTGAGTGCTGAAGAATTGATGCTTTTGAACTGTGGTGTTGGAGAAGACTCTTGAGAGTCCCTTGGACTGCAAGGAGATCCAACCAGTCCATTCTGAAGGAGATCAGCCCTGGGATTTCTTTGGAAGGAATGTGATGCTAAAGCTGAAACTCCAGTACTTTGGCCACCTCATGCGAAGAGTTGACTCACTGGAAAAGACTCTGATGCTGGGAGGGATTGGGGGCAGGAGGAGAAGGGGACGACAGAGGATGAGATGGCTGGATGGCATCACTGACTCGATGGACGTGAGTCTGGGTGAACTCCGGGAGTTGGTGATGGACAGGGAGGCCTGGCGTGCTGCGATTCATGGGGTCACAAAGGGTCGGACACGACTGAGCGACTGAACTGAACTGAATATTCCATTGTTTAGACTCGACTCCCCCCACCCACATATATACAGTCAATTCTCCTTCCTCAAAATAGTTACATAAAGTTACCAGGAACACTGAGTTAGTGAAAACTGAACCTTTGCTGCAAGGGGCCTAGAGGTTAAGTTCCTGTGAGCCTCTTGTCACAGTTTTGTCAGCAGAGGGACACATAGCCGTGTTTTCTGGGCACTTCTGTTTGAAGGCTCCTTATTCACATTGTTGACTGTTAACAGTGGACTCACAGCAGCATTATTCCTGCTGGCACTAAGCTTGTCTGGCAGACATTTTCTCTGGAAGACGCCTCACAGCTCTCCTGGGATTGGGAACCCTGGACAGTACTTTAGCACTGTGCCTGGGCCATTTCAGATAGCAGGGGCACAGAAAGGAGGGAAAGACGGCACCAGGACGCCGAGAGAAGGACGCTCATTTGGTGTGAGAAGTGCATAGGATGGCGAAGTGTGGCTTGTTCAACAGTGGCTGGGGACGACACATTTTGAGTTAATTTTTGTGTGTGGGATGAGTAGGGTCTAGCTTCATTCTTTTCCATATGTTCTTTCAGTTTTCTGAGCACCATTTGTTGAAGAGACTGTTCTCCCCCCACCATGGAGTAACTGTAGCATCGTTGTTGGAAATCAGTTGGTTTGTGCTTTCTCTCTGGACTCAGTTCTGTTCCATTGGTCTTTAATGTTTGTCCTTAGACCAGGGCTTCCCTTGTGGCTCAGCTCGTAAAGAGGCCACCTGCAGTGCAGGAGACCTGGGTCTGATTCTTGGGGTGGGGAGACCCCCTGGAGAAGGGAAAGGCTACCCACTGCAGTATTCTGGCCTGGAGAATTCCTTGGACTGAATAGTCCATGGGGCCTCATAGAGTTGGACATGACTGAGTGACTTTCACTTTCACTTTTATACCAGTACCATACTGTTTGATTACTACAGTTATGTCAGAAGTTTTGAAATCAGACTATGTGGGTCTTCCAACTTGGTTGGGGTTTTTGTTTGTTTTTTAATATGGTTTTGGTTGTTGTGGGCCTCTTGGCATTATGTATGGATCTGACATTGGACTTTTCCATTTTTGCAGAAGAGACCACTGAAATTTTGACAGGGATCGCATTGAATCTGTAAACACTTTGGAGACATTGCCATCTTAACAATATTAAAGTCTTCCAGTCCATGGATAGGGGATGTCTTTTCATTTACAGGTCTTCTTTAATTTCTTTTCCAAAATGTTTTGTAGTTTTCGTGTACAAGTATTTTACTTCCTCGGTTACATTTTTTCCTAGATATTTTAGTCCGTTGTATGCTATTGTAAAATGGAATTGTTTCCTTAATTTCCTTCTGGAATGTTCATTGCTGGTATATAGAAACATAGCTGATTTGTGTGAATGTTGATCTTGTCCTCTGCAACTTCACTGAATCTGTTTATTATCTTTAGCAATTTTTCGTGGCTTCTTTGGGATATTCTGCGTAAAGGATATCATTTACAAATGGAGGTAGTTTCACTTTTTTTCCTGTCAGTTTGGATCTGTTCAGTCACTAAGTCTTGCCCAACTCTTTGTGACCCCGTGGACTGCAGCATGCCAGGCTTCCCTGTCCTTCACTGTCTCTGAGTTTGCTCAGATTCATGTCATTGAGTCAGTGATCCTGTCTAACCATCTCATCTTCTGCTGCCCTCTTTTGCCTTCAGTCTTTGCCAGCATCAGGGTCTTTTCTGGGGTGTCTCTCTTCCCATCAGGTGGTCGAAGTATTGGAGCTTTAGCTTTAGTGTCAGTCCTTCCAGTGAATATTCAGGGTTGATTTCTTTTAGGATTGACTGGTTGGCTCTCCTTGCTTTCCAAGGGATTCTCAGGAGTCTTCTTCAGCACCTCCATTTGAAAACATAAATTCTTTGGCACTCAGCCTTCTTTATGGTCCAACTTTCACGTCCGTAGATGACTACTGGAAAACCCATACCTTTGACTATGGGAACTTTTGTCAGCAAAGTGATGTCTCTGCTTTTTAATGTGCTGTCTAGGTTTGTCATAGCTTTCCTTCCAAGGAGCAAGCATCTTTTAATTTCATGGCTACAGTCACCATCTGCAGTGATTTTGGAGTTTAAGGGAAGAAAATCTGTCACTGTTTTCAGTTTTTCCCCTTATATTTGCCATGAAGTGATGGGACCGGATGCCAGGATTTTAGTTTTTTGAATATTGAGTTTTAAGCCAGCTTTTTCATTCTCCCAATCTCATCAGGAGGCTCCTTAGTTCTTTGCTTTCTAGCGTTGCAGAATACCTTTTACTATTTGAACACCTTTTTTCTTTTTCTTGCCTCATTGCTCTGGCCAGGACTTAAGTACAGTGTTGAATAGTAATGTCAAACATGGTCTTTCTTTTTTTGTTCCTGACTTAGAGGGAAAATATTCAGTCTTTTTTTTTTTTTTTTTTTAAATCAAGTATTATGTTAGCAGTGGAGAAGGCAATGGCACCCCACTCCAGTACTCTTGCCTGGAGAATCCCATGGATGGAGGAGCCTGGTGGGCTGCAGTCCATGGGGTCGCTAGGAGTCGGACACGACTGAGCGACTTCACTTTCACTTTTCACTTTCATGCATTGGAGAAGGAAATGGCAACCCACTCCAGTGTTCTTGCCTGGAGAATCCCAGGGACGGGGGAGCCTGTTGGGCTCACAGAGTCGGACACGATTGAAGCGACTTAGCAGCAGCAGCATGTTAGCAGTGGATTTTTCATAAATGCCCTTTATCAGATTAAGAAAGTTCCTTTTTATTCCCAGTTTACTGAGTGTTTTCATGAAAGGGCGTAACGTTTTTTCAAGCACTTTTTCCAACCTCTGTTGAGATAATCATGTGAATTTTCCCCCTTTATTTTCGTACTGTGGTGTATTACATTGAGTATCATTCCTGGGATACATTTCCACTTAATTATATGTATACTTTTTTTAATGTGCTGTTGGATTTGGTGTGCCGTTATTTTGACAATTTTATAGTCACAAGGAATATTGATCTGTAGTTTTCTTACGGTATTTTTGTCTGGTTTTGGTGTGAGAGTAATACTGGCTTCACAGAATGTGTTAGGAAGTATTCCTTCCTTTTCTATTTTTGGAAGAGTTTGAGTAGAATTGGTCTTAATTCTTTGAATGTTTGGTGGTGTTTAATGGTGAAACCATCTGGTTCTGGACTTTTCCCTTATGACTTATGGCATTGAGCATATTTTCATATGTTTATTTGCCTTTAACTTCTTTGAGGAGGTGTCTGTTCAAAGTGTCTGACCATTTTCTAAAATTTGGGATGTCTCCTTCGTTATTATTGAGTTTGTAAGAGTTCTCTATATTTCTGGATATCACTCCTTTGTCAGACTTTGATTTTACAGATATTTTCTTGGTCTATGGCATGTCTTCTCAATCACTTAATCTCTTAGTGTCCTGCAAAAAACAGAAGTTGTTGATTTGGATGCAGTTTGGTTTGATTTTGTCATTTGTGTTTGTAATAGAATGTTTATCTGTAACATGCTGCTGCTGCTTAGTCGCTCAGTTGTGTCTGACTCTTTGCGACCCCATGGACTGTAGCCCGCCAGGCTCCTCTGTCCATGGAGATTCTCCAGGGAAGAATACTGGAGTGGGTTGCCTTGCCCTCCTCCAGGGGATCTTCCCAACCCAGGGATTGAACCCAGGTCTCCTGCATTGCAGGTGGATTCTTTACCATCTGAGCCACCAGGGAAGCCCAAGAATACTGGAGTGAGTAGCATATCACTTCTCCAGGAGATCTTCCCAACCCACGAATCAAACCAGTGTCTACCACATTGCAGGCGGATTCTTTACCAAGCTGAGCTACCAGGGAAGTCCATCTGTAACATAATATTTATCATTGAAGCCATTTTAAATGTAATTCAGTGTCATTAAGAATGTGCATGATGTGAAGTACCCCAGACACAAAAGGACAAATACTATGTTATTCCACTTGTGTAAAGTTTCTAGAATAGGCGAATTCACAGAGACAGAAAGCAAAATAGTGGTTACTAGGGACCTGGGGAATTATTATTGTTGTTTAATTTTGTGTTGGAGTGTAGTGTAGTGGTTACTAGGGACCTGGGGAATTATTATTGTTGTTTAATTTTGTGTTGGAGTGTAGTGTAGTGGTTACTAGGGACCTGGGGAATTATTATTGTTTAATTTTGTGTTGGAGTGTAGCCGATTGACATTTGTTGTGATAGTTTCAGGTGAGTAGCGAAGTGCCTCAGGCATACATGTACGTTCTCCCCCAACTCCCCTGCCATCCAGGCTGCCATATAACATTGAGCAGAATTCCATGTGCTATACAGGAGATCCTTGTTGGTTATCCATTTTAAATATAGCAGTGTGTACATGTCCATCCCAAACTCCCTAACTATCCCTCCCTTCCCCCACAACCATAAGTTCATTCTCTAAGTCTGTGAGTCTCTGTTTTGTAAGTTCATTTTTATTGTCTCTTTTTAGATTCCATGTATAAGAGATGTCATATGATATTTCTTTCTCTATCTGACTTACTTCATTTAGCGTGCCACTCTCTAGGTTCATTCATGTTGCTGCAAATGATATTATTTCATTCTTTTTTATGGCTGAGTAATATTCCATTGTAGATAGGTACCACATTTTCTTTATCCAGGGAATTATTTTTTAACGGGTACACAGTTTTTGTTTGAGATGATGAGAACTCTCTGGAAATGGATAGTGATGATGGTTGCACATCATCATGAATATACTACATGCCACCGAATTGTACACCTGAAAATGTTTAAAATGTTAAGTTTTATGTATATTTTATCACAATAAAAAATTCATCCAAAAAAAAAAAAAGCACAATGGTTTGCAGCCACTATGGCTGTTTCCAGAGCTTTCTAATCATCCGAAATAAAACTGCCAATTAAATAATAACTTCTACCCCAGTCCCTGGTTACCCGTATTCTACTTTCTGCCCCTATGAATGTGCCTACCATAGGTCCCTCATGTAAGTGGAATTGTAACAATCTGTGCCTTTGTATTTGGCTTACTTCGTGGTTCATCCGCACTATGGTGTGTGCCAGTGTTCCATTCCTTTTTAGTGCTGAACAATATTCCATTGTATGGGCGGAGCACATCTTGCATATCCACTCATCTATCTTGGACATTTGGGTTGCTTCCATGTTTTAGCTGCTGAGAATAACGCTGTTGTGAACACAAGTATACAAATATCTCTGTGACACCCTGCTTTCAATTCTTTTTCAAAGTTCTAATTTAACTTTTTAATTGAAGTATAGTTATTTACCGTGTTGTGGGCTTTCGGTTCTTTTGGGTGCACACCCAGAAGTGGAATTGCCGGATTATGTAGTAAATCTCTTTTAATTTTTGGGGAACCACCATGCTGTTTCCATAGCAGCTGCACCGTTTTACATTTTATCAACAGTGCACAAGGGGTCCAGTTTCTCCACATCCTTGTCAACACTTGTTGCTTTCTCTCTTTTTCTGATAGTATCCCTAGTAATAAGTGTGAGGTGGTATCTCACTGTGGGTTCTTGTTATAGACCACGCCATGCACCTTGTAGGATCTTAGTTCCCTGACCAGGGATCAAATCTGGACCCTCTGCAGTGAAAGCACTGAGCCCTAGCTGCTGGACTGCCAGGGAGTTCCCTCATTGTGGTTCTGACTTACTTTCTCTGATGATTAGTGATGTTGAGCATCTTTCCATCTGCTTATTGGGCATCTGTATATCTTCTTTGGAAAAATATCTATTTGAGCTGTTTGCCTATTTTTGAATTGGAGTGTTTTTGTTTTTTTTTTTTCCTGGCTGCCCCACATGGCGTGTGGGATCTTAGTTCCCTGACGAGGGACTGAACTTGTGCCTCCTGCATTGGGAGTGTGAAGTCTTAACCACTGGACCATCAGGGAAGTCCTTGTTTGTTTTGTTGTTGTTGTTGACTTTTAGGCGTTCTCCGTATGTCTAGGGTATATATGATTTGTAAGTATTTTTTTCCATTCTGTGGATTACCTTTTCACTCTGTTGGTCATGCACTTTGCATAAAAAGGTTTTAATTTTTACGAAGTCCACTTTGTCTATTTTTCCTTTTTTTGCCTGTACCTTTGGTGTCATATCCAAGATATCATTTGTTGTTGTTCAGTTGCTCAGTTGTGTCCTACTTTTTGTGACCCCATGGACTGCAGCGCTCAAGGCTTCCCTGTCCTTCACCATCTCCTGGAGCTTGCTCAAACTCATGTCCATTGAGTCGATGGTGCCATACAACCATTTTATCCTCTGTCCTCCCCTTCTCCTGCCTTCAGTCTTTCCCAGCATCAGAGTCTTTTCTGATGAGTCAGTTCTTTGCATCAGTGGCCAAAGTATTGGAGCTTCAGCTTCAGCATCAGTCCTTCCAATGAATATTCAGGATTGATTTCCTTTAGGATTGACTGGTTTGATCTCCTTGCAGTCCAAGGGACTCTCAAGAGTCTTCTCTAACACCACAGTTCAAAAGCATCAATTCTTTAGTGCTCAGCTTCTTTATGGTCCAGCTTTCACATCCATACTTGACTACTGGAAAAACCATAGTGATTTCTTTAGAACCATGTGGAAGGAAATCATATCAAATCCAATATTGTGAAACTTTTGCCCTGTGTTTTCATCTAAGAATTTTATAGCTTTGCCTGTTACATTTAGATATTTGGTCCATTTTGAGTTAATTTTTGGATATGGTTTTAGGTAAAGGTTGAACTTCTTCTTTTTTTTTTTTAATGGGCGTATAATTACTTTACAATGTTGTGTTCATTTCTGCCATACACCAGCGGGAATCAGCCATAAAGATACCCATACCCCGCCTCCCTCTCGAGCCTCCATCCTACCCCACTGCACTTCATTCTTTTGAATGTGGATATCCAGTTTTCCCAGCACCAGTCATTAAGAAGACTTGTCCTTTTCCTATTGAATAGTCTTGATGCCCTTGTTGAAAATCATTTTACCACATATATGAGAGTTTATTTCTGGGCTTTCTGGTCTATTCCATTGGTCTGTATATCTGTCTTTATGCCCAGCTCTACACTGTTTCAATTACCATAGCTTTATAATATTTTTCTAAAATTTTTTTAATTGAAGTGTAGCTAAAAGACAATGTTGTATAAGTTACAAGTGTACAGCCTAATGATTCACAGTTTGTAAAGGTTACACTGCATTTGCAGCTATTGTAAAATGTTGCCTGTATTCCCTGTCTTGTGTCATCTCTCTTCCTAGCAGTGGTGTGCGCCTCTTTAACTCCCATCCCTATCCTGCCCCTCCTCTCTTTACTCTCCTCACTGGTAACCACTAGTTTGTTCTCTATATCTCTGAGTCTGTTTGCTTTTTGCTGTATTCACTGGTTTATTTTTCAGATTCCACATACGAGTGATACCATACAGTGTTTGTCTTTCTCTGTCTGACTTATTTCACTTAGCATAATGTCGCCCAAGTCCATCTGTATTGTTGCAAATGGCAAAGTTTTGTTCATTTTTATGGTTGAGTAGTAGGCCCTGGTATATGTATGTTTGTATGTGTATGTAAGTGTGTATATCTGAGTATGCCTCTGTATATGCCACATCTTCTTTATCCCTCCATTTGTTGATGGTTGCTTCCACACCTTGGCAATTGAAAATAATGCTGCTGTGAACATTGGGGTACATGTATCTCTTTGAATTGTTTTTTTTTTTTTTTTAATATATATCCAGGAGTAGAATTGTTGGATCATATAGTAGTTCTGTTTTTAGTTTTTTGAGAAACCGCCATACTATTTTCCACAGTGGTTGTACCAATTTACAGTCCCACCAACAGTGTACAAGGGATCCCTTTTATCCACATAGTCACCAGCATTCATTATTTGTGTTCTTTTTGATGACATCCATTCTGACAGGTGTGAGGTGCTCTCTCATTGCAGGGCTGTTTTTTTTTTTTTAGCTGGCCTGGGTCTTTGTTGCGGCACGCAGGCTTTCTCTAGTTTTGGTACACAGGCTTCTCTAGTTGCAGTGTGAGGGTTTCTCTAGTTGTGGCATGTGAGCTTAGGTGCTCCATGGCATGTGGGATCTTAGTTTGCCAACCAGAGATCTAACCTGTGTCCCCTGCGTTGGAAGGTGGAATCTTAACCACTGGACCACCAGGAAAGTCCCTCATTGTGGTTTTAATTTGCATTTCTCTGATGATAATGTGAAGTCAAGTGGGCCTTAGAAAGCATCACTATGAACAAAGCTAGTGGAGGTGATGGAATTCCAGTTGAGCTATTGCAAATCCTGAAAGATGATGCTGTGAAAGTGCTGCACTGAATATGCCAGCAAATTTGGAAAACTCAGCAGTGGCACAGGACTGGAAAAGGTCAGTTTTCATTCTAATCCCAAAGAAAGGCAATGCCAAAGAATGCTCAAACTACCGCACAATGGCATTCATCTCACATGCTAGTAAAGTAATGCTCAAAATTCTCCAAGCCAGGCTTCAGCAATACGTGAACCATGAACTTCCTGATGTTCAAGCTGGTTTTAGAAAAGGCAGAGGAACCAGAGATCAAATTGCCAACATCCACTGGATCATGGAAAATGCAAGAGAGTTCCAGAAAAATATCTATTTCTGCTTTATTGACTATGCCAAAGCCTTTGACTGTGTGGATCACAATAAGCTGTGGAAAATTCTGAAAGAGAGGGGAATACCAGACCACCTGACCCGCCTCTTGAGAAATCTGTATGCAGGTCAGGAAGCAACAGTTAGAACTGGACATGGAACAACAGACTGGTTCCAGATAGGAAAAGGAGTACATCAAGGCTGTATATTGTCACTCTGCTTATTTAACTTATATGCAGAGTACATCATGAGAAACGCTGGGCTGGAAGAAGCACAAGCTGGAATCAAGATTGCCGGGAGAAATATCAATAACCTCAGATATGCAGATGACACCACCCTTATGGCAGAAAGTGAAGAGGAACTAAAAAGCCTCTTGATGAAAGAGGAGAGTGAAAAAGCTGGCTTAAAGCTCAACATTCAGAAAACGAAGATCATGGCATCCGGTCCCATCACTTCATGGGAAATAGATGGGGAAACAGTGGAAACAGTGTCAGACTTTATTTTTTGGGGCTCCAAAATCACTGCAGATGGTGACTGCAGCCATGAAATTAAAAGATGCTTACTCCTTGGAACGAAAGTTATGGCCAACCTAGATAGCATACTGAAAAGCAGAGACATTACTTTGCCAACAAAGGTCCATCTAGTCAAGGCTATGGTTTTTCCTGTGGTCATGTATGGATGTGAGAGTTGGACTATGAAGAAGGCTGAGTGCCGAAGAATTGATGCTTTTGAACTGTGGTGTTGGAGAAGACTCTTGAGAGTCCTCTGGACTGCAAGGAGATCCAACCAGTCCATTCTGAAGGAGATCAGCCCTGGGGTTTCTTTGGAAGGAATGATGCTAAAGCTGAAACTCCAGTACTTTGGCCACCTCATGCGAAGAGTTGACTCACTGGAAAAGACTCTGGTGCTGGGAAGGATTTGGGGCAGGAGGAGAAGGGGACGACAGAGGATGAGATGGCTGGATGGCATCACTGACTCGATGGACGTGAGTCTGGGTGAACTCCGGGAGTTGGTGATGGACAGGGAGGCCTGGCATGCTGTGATTCATGGGGTCGCAAAGAGTCGGACACGACTGAGCGACTGAACTGAACTGAATGATTAATGTTGCTGAGCATCTTTTCTTGTGCCTGTTGGCTATCTGCAGGTCCCCTTTGGAAAAATGTCTATTCAGGTCTTCTGTCCATTTTATAATTGAGTTACTTGTTTTTCTGATGTTGAGTTGTGTGAGCTGTTTATATGTTTTGGATATTAACTCCTCAGTCATATCATTTACAGATATTTTCTTTCATTCAGTAGGTTGTCTTTCCATTTTGTTGATGGTTTCCTTTGCTGTGCAAAGCTTTTAAGTTTAATTAGGTTCCATTTGTTTATTTTTGCTTTTATTTCCTTTGTTTCGGGAGTCAAATCAAAAAAATATTGCTGCAGTTTATGTCGAAGAGTGTTCTGCCTGTGTTTTCCTCTAGGAGTTTTATGGTTTATGGTCTGATATTTAGGTCTTTAATCCATTTTGAATTTATTTTTGTATGTGGAGTTAGAGAATGTTCTAATTTCATTCTTTGACATGTAGCTGTCCAGTTTTCCCAGCATCACTTCATTGAAGAGACTGACTTCTCTCCATTGTATATTCTTGCCTCCTTTGTGGTAAATTTATTTCCCATAAATGTGTGGGCTTATTTCTGGGTTCTCCATTCTGTAGTAAGTTTTTAAATCAGTAAGTGTAAGTTTTCCCAATATTTTTCAAGATTGTTTTGACTCACTGAAGTCCCTTGAGATTTCATGTGATTTGGGGGATAGAGTTTTCTATTTCTGCAAAAAAAAAAAAAATGTGTGGGATTTTGTTAGGGATTGCATTGACTCCCTCGATCACTTTGGGCAGTATTGACATTTTAACAGTATGAATTTTTCTGAATTCGTGATCATGGGATATCTTTGTCTTTAATTTGTCTCTAATTTCTTTAAGCAGTGTTCTATAGTTTTCATTGTACAAATCTTCCTTGGTTAATCTCTTAAGTATTTTATTCTTTTTGATGATATTTTAAGTGGAATTGTTTTCTTTTCACATTGTTCATTGATAGCTTATAGAACCGTGGCTGATTTCTTGTGTGTTGATTTTGTATCTTATAACTTGGCTGATTTGTTTATTGGTTCTAACAGATTTCTGGGTGTGTGTAATCTAGGAAGTTTACATATAATATTATATCATCTGTGATCAGAGATAGTTTTACTTTGTGGTTTCCAGTTTTTCTTCCTTCCTTCTTTCCTCCTGTCTCCTCTCCCTCCCTCCTCGTTCTGTTTTCCTTCCTCCTTTCCTTTCTCTCTTTTTCTTGCCTGATGCTCTGGCTGTGAATTCCTAGGTGTTGTAGAAAAGTGGTGAAAGTGGGCATCCTTTCGTTAAGGGCATCCTCTAAGATCAGGAACGTTTTCAGTCTTTTGCTGTTGAGTATGATGTTTACTATGGGCTTTTCATTTATGTCTTCTGTTTCTAGTTTGTTGAATTTTTTTTTTTTTTTTTTTAAATAACAGACGGGTGTTGAATTTTGTCATATGGTTCTTCTGCACTCACTGAGATGTTATAAATGTTGAGCAATATTATTTATAATGTTGCGGCACCTCAGGTAATTTTACACTTTGGGGAAAAGTATGGATGATAATAGGCCAATGGCTATGTTAGGCAATTTCCCCGACAGCTCCTCCAGCCGTCACATAGTCCCATAGAAGGGTCAGTCCCATGGTCCCATTTCGTAGAGGGGAAGATGGAAGGCTCGAATGGTGAGCCTGCCCAGGGTTACACTGTTATGACGTGGGAGAATCCAGGGGCCTGCTCTGCCCTTCAGATCTGACCTTGGTTTTTCTCCTGGCGTGTTCTCCCTCCCCGTCCCCAGTACCGGAATGAACACAGGTCTGCCTGTCCGGTGCCTGACTCCACCATTGGAAGGTCAGTTCTCTGGGGCATAGCCCTGCCGGTTTTGTTCAGTGTGTCCACCAGCCTTTGGCAAAGAGACAACACTTGTACTTGATAAATATTTGTTGAGCGGGTGCCTAAAAGAATGAGCCAGATTGATTCTGGAGGGGCAGCTGTTGTCTGTCAAGACACCTGGTGGTACAGCCTGTGTGTCAGTTCACCCACTCCCACACACCTTTTTTTTTTTAATTGAGGTGAAATTCACATAACATAAAATTAACCATTTTTAAGTGAGCAAGTCAATGGCATTCACAGTGATGGACAGCGGCCCTCTGCATCTAGTCCCAAGACATTCACCCATATCCACTAAGCAGTTGTTCTCCATGTGACCTTCCATGTCTGGCTGTATAACTGTGAGTTCAGCCACATTGTCCTCTATCAAAATTTCATTCATTTCACGGCTGAATGGATTTCCCTGATGGCTCAGTGGTAAAGAATCTGCCTGCCAATGTAGGAGATGTGGGTTCAGTCCCTGGGTCAGAAAGTTTCCCTGAAGGAGGAAATGGCTACCCCCTCTAGTATTCTTGCCTGGGAAGTCCCACGGAGAGGAGCCTGGTGGGATACAGTCCAGGGGGTCACAGAGAGTTAGACACGAGTGAGCACACATACATACATGGCTGAGTAATTGTGGCTGTACCACAATTTGTTTCCTTTCCTCTGTTGGAGGACATTTGGGCTATTTCTGAATCAAGCTGGCTGTTGAGAATCACCTGCTGCTCTGATATATAGCATTGCTGTGAACACGTGTACAGGTACTTGTTTGAAAACCAGTGTTCAGTTTATTTAGGTTTACACCTGGGAGTGGAGTTGCTGGGTCATGGTGTTCTGTATTTAACTTTTTGAAACACCACCAAAGTGTTCTCCACAATGGCTGAACCATTTTACATTCTTGCCAGCAGTGTCTGAGGGTTCCAGTTTATCTACATCCTCATCAACCCTTATTTCCTGTTTTTATTTAATAACTTTGATTCGTTCGCTGACCAGGGATCGAACCCATGTCCCCTGCAGTGGCGTTCTCTGAACCACTGGACCGGGGAATTCCCTGTTAATAACTTCTAGAATTACCTCCGTCCTTGTGTGTATCGCGTGGCATGTCATCGTGGTTTTGATTTGCATTTCCCTGGTGACTAGTGATGCAAAGCGTCTTTTCATGTGCTTGTTGATCATTTGTATATCTTCTTTGAAGGCGTGTCTATTCACGTCCTTTGCCCATTTTATTTTTGTTGTTGAGATGTAAGAGTTCTTTGTGAATCTTGGGTAGGTGCTGTTTTTATTTTTTATTTATTTTTAATATCTTTATTGGCTGTGCTGGCTCTTAGTTGCAGCACAAAGATCATCGATCTTCGTCGTAACATACAGGATCTTTCAGTTGTGGTGTGTGAGTTCTTAGTTGCGGCATGTGGGATCTAGTTCCCTGACTAGGGATGGAACCCAGGTCCCCTGCATTGGGAGTGTGGAGTCTTAGCTGCTGAACCACCAGGGAAGTCGCAGGTGCCCGTTTTTAAATGCTGACAGGATTTGCTATGACAGAGTGAATGTGTGATGTGAACTTCTTTGTATTGGGAGCTTGAGCTCGTCCAGGGGGTTCCAGACGGTTGCCCTCCGATCACGTGTTGACCCAGAAAAGTTGTAGCTCGTAGCTGGTGGGCTGCAACCCACAGCTCGTGGCTGTGGCTGAATTGTTCCTTTGAAAAGTGATCAGGGGTGTTGGTTGTGGCCTGGGAGAACATGCCTGGACGAGGCAGCTTCTCCAGGACAAAAGTCTCCGAAGACCAATTAAAGGAACAGTCTTGCTGAAGTGCTCCTCCGATTATCTGTTCCTTGTCCCTGAAGTGGCCTGAGGTCCTTGAAGCCCTTCTTGTTCCAACAAGTGAATTCTATCTTGTGTCCTGGCTGTCCAGTGAAACATGGAAGCCATGTATGTGATAGAAGCTTTTTAGTAGGCACACTGAGAAAGGTTGAGAATCGGTGAAATTAATTGTAATACTGTAACTGATTTAACCCTATATCATATATACAAAATATTACCAGTTCAGCATGTGTAATCAGTGTTTTAAAATCAGCAAGCTACTTTACCTCCCTTTTAAAAATACTATGTCTTTGAAGTTTGGTATTATACTTACTCCACATCTCAGTTTGGGTAATAGATTTTATCGGAAAGACTTTGTAAGGCTTTCAGTTCCATAAAATTCACAGTCAGAGTAAGAGGTAGATTTGCAAATTCAGGTTGCTCCAAATATACGTAAAGATCTTTGAGAACCCAACCAGGATGGACTGGCTCATAGTTATGACTGTTGTTTCAACTTTTTACTCTGAAATAATGTTAGAAACTTTAGGAACACGGAAGGGTTGCGGAGATCATACAGAGAGCTCCTGTGTACCCACACCCAGCTCCCCCTTGTGTTAACATCTTACAGGACCACTGCACAGGGTCAGAACAAAGAAAATTAACGTTGGTGTAGTACTTCCTGCATTTAAAAGTATGCAGGTTACTTGCCTCTTTAAAAAAAAAAATTATTTCTTTATTTTTGGCCGTGCTGGGTTTTTGTTGCTGCCCAGGCTTTTTCTCTAGTTGCGCCGAGTTGAGCCTGCTCTCTAGTTGTGGTACATGAGCTTCTCATCGCGGTGGCTTCTCTCGTGGTGGAGCACAGGCTTTAGGGCGTGTGGATTTCAGTAGTTGCGGCACATGGGCTCCATGGTTGCAGATCCCAGGCTCCAGAGCACAAGCCTTAATAGTTGTGGCGCGTGGCTTAGTTCCCCTGCGGTGTGTGGGATCTTCCCGGACCAGGAACGGAACCCATGTCTCCTGCATTGGCAGGCAGACTCTTTACGACTGAGCCACCAGGGAAACCTCACTTGTTTCTTATTCAAGTCCCACTCACTAGTTTTAGCCTCCATTACTGGTGTTCCATGGTGATTCCCATCTCACTCATTCCTCCTGCATTTATCAGCTGGAATTATTGTGTAAGGTAGTTGTGCCTTGTACGTGCGTTGATTTATTCAGCCATTTATTTATGTCAGCATGGATTCATGAGTGCTTGTGGGGTGTGGGGGATGGGTTACAATCCAGGTCTGTTGTTACTCAATTAGTGGTTCAGATTGTTGTCCCCTTGCAGGTGGAAGCTCCCTCCAGCTAGCCCCTGTGCCTTTTCATCACGTTCCCATGTCTTGGGGGTGCTTCCTCGCTTTCTGGCACCACAAAGATGCTCCTGGCTCATCTAGGTTTTCCCCTGCCCCAGCCCTAGAATCAGCCCTTTTTCCAAGGACCCTTGGTCCCTGTTCCTCCTCCACGGCATCTTTCCAACCCAATGATTGAATCTGCATCTCCTGTGTCTCCTATATTGCAGGCCCATTCTTAACCCATTGAACCATCAGGGAAACCCACTGTAGTATTCTTGTCTGGGAAATCTCATGGACAGAGAAGCCTGGCAGGCTGCATTCCATGGGGTTGTGAAGAGGTGGACACGACCAAGCGACTAAGCACTAGAACTTGGGCCCTATTATTGGAGGAGGTATTTCAAAACGAAGATCTGGGAGCAAAATGTGTTCATTGCTCCTGGGCCATCAGTGCTTTTAGGTCCCTCAGGTGACAGATCTGGGAAGCGTGTGCCTGTGTACTAGCTTTCCCACCTATGCTCATCTCTCTGTCTACGAAGTAAACGTCAGTTCATACCTATGCCTCAACTCCAGTCCCGCACCCCGAGTTCATTCTAGCATCCCCCCTCGCCCTGCCCTGTAACTTATTTTAACTTGTTTCTCTGAAGGGAGACCCCTGGCTCTCCCTCCATGCAATGTAGTTGCTTGCTTGTTTAACCTTAGTATGTCTAGAAAGCTGTTTGAGAATCTTGAAGTCATATTCCTGTGAGAAGTAAGAGTATGGTGTCTGCGTGCAGTTCTTTCCGTCTTCCACCCGCAGTATCCATTGAGAGTTCTCTGTAACATCTCTGTTTTCCTCCAGTGCTGTTGGTGTGGTTGTGTCACACACTTGTGTACACTTAAGTTCATTAGTCATCGTCTGTGCTCTGTCTTGGGTTCCCTTCCCCCACCCACCTGGTTATGATTATTATCATTTGAGTTTGTCTTCAGTGAAGTTCATTCCGGGTTTTGACATGATAATCATGTATCCACCACGACGTCACCGCACAGACCCGACCCCCCTCCCCAGACCCCCTCCTGCTGTCCCTTTGAAGTCAGCTCCTCCCCCCACCCTCGGTCCCTCAAAACCACTCATCTGTTTTCCATCCTTGCGTTTTGCCTTTCCAGAATGTCACATAAATAGACACACGCAATATGTAGCCCTTTGTGTCTGGCTTCTTTCACTTAGCGAGATGCACTTAAGATCCATCCATGGCATCACATGAATGAATAGTTCATTCCTCTTTATTGTGTGGATAATACTGCATTTGTTTATCCATTTGCTGGTTGAGGGACATGTGGGTTGTTTCCAGGTCTTGATGATTAAGAATAAAGTTGCCCTAAACATTTGTAGACAGGTTTTTGTGTGGACATAAATTTTGAGCCCCCTTGGGTAAGTTCCCAGGAGGGCAGTTGCGGGCTGACACAGCACAGGTATGTCCAACTTTGTGGTTGCCACTCGGCACCCTCACCAGCAGTGGAGGAGTGGTCTTGCTGCTCAGCGCTTGGTTACATCAGTTGTCTCTTTGTCTTTCCAATGAGCGTGTAGTAGTCTCTCTCCTTATAGCTTTAAAAGGAAAGTGAAAGTCGCTTAATTGTGTCTGAGTCTTTGTGAGCCCATGGACTATTCACTCCATGGAATTCTTCAGGCCAGAATACTGGAGTGGTCAGCCATTCCCTTCTCCAGGGGATCTTCTCAACCCCGGGATTGAACCTGGGTCTCCTGCATTGCAGGAGGATTCTTTACCAGCTGAGCTGCCAGGGAAGCCATTAATAGCTTTATTGAGGTCTAATTTATGTGCAGTATAATTCATCCATTTAATGTGTACATTTCATTTTTTTTTTTTTTTTTCTGATTTTTGTTTGTTTGTTTTTGGTCATGCCGTGTGACCTGTGGGATCTTAGTTCTCTGACAAGGGATCAAACCCATTCCCCCTGCAGTGGAAGTGCAGAGTCTTAACCACTGGACTGTCAGAGCAGCCCCTCTTTGGTTTTTAGTATAGTTGGAACTGTGTAGCCATCACCACTGGAACATTTCCATCTCTCCCAAGAGAGAAACCCCATCCTCATTGAGCAGTCTCTTGCCATTCACTCCTCCCCCAGCCCCTGGCAACCACTGATCCACTCTCTGTCTCTGGATTTGCCTGTTCTGGACATTCCATATCAATGGAGTCCCACACTTTTACGGCCTTTTGTGACTGGCTTTTTTTACTCACTGTAATGTTTTCAAGGTTCATCCACACTGTGGCACGTGCCAGTGCTTCGTTCCTTCTTAGAGCTGAATTTATTCCACTCAGAATGGGCCATATATTGTGTATCCGTTTGTCAGCTGATGGGCGTTCAGGTTGTCGCCACTTGTTAGCTATTCTGTATGCAAGTTTTCCTGTGCACATGCGCTTTCATTTCTCTTGGGCGTGTACCTAAGGATGGAATTGCTGGCTCTTTCGGTTAATCCTATTTTTAACTCCATGTGTGTGTGTGTGCACACGTGTGCGTGTATGTTAGTTGCTCAGTCGTGTCTGACTCTTTGTGACCCCATGGACTGTAGCCCTCCAGGCTCCTCTGTCCATGGGATTCTGTAGGCAGGAATTCCCTTCTCTAAACCCAGGTATCCTGCATGGCAGGTGGATTCTTTATTGTCTGCTCCACTAGGGAAGCCCATAACTTGAGTAGCTGCCAGATCGTGTTGCATGGGGACCGAACCGTTTTATATTGCTACCAGCCGTGTCCGAGGTTCCAGTTTCTCCACATCCTGGTCCACACCTTCCGTATCTCTGATTGTTGCCATCCTGATGGACATGAAGTATAATAAT
The DNA here is from genome assembly GCF_003369695.1 of Bos indicus x Bos taurus. Classification (NCBI taxonomy): domain Eukaryota; kingdom Metazoa; phylum Chordata; class Mammalia; order Artiodactyla; family Bovidae; genus Bos; species Bos indicus x Bos taurus. Next base: position 92,433,507 of record NC_040082.1, on the reverse strand, counting down.
TGGTGCCTCATTAGGTTCTGATTTGCATTTCCCTGATGGCTGATGACTGTGAGCATCTTTTCATGTATTTATTCGAAACTCATATATTTTCTTTGGACAAATGAAGTGGGCTGTTCATAATTTTTGCCTTCTTTAAAAAATTGGGTTAGTTTTTTTCCTTACTGTCGAGTTTGAGTAGTTCTTTATATACAGTACTCTGGATACAAATTCTTCATCCAGTATGTGATTTATACATATTTTCTCCAAGTCTGTGGTTTGTCTTTTCATTCTCTGAACAGTATATCTAGCCCAACAAAAGCTTTACGTTTTGATAGTCCAGTTTCTCGTCGTTTTCTCTTTTATGGTTATGCTCTGGGTCTGGCACAGGGCATCTAAAAATCCATGAGCTTGTCTTTGCAGCCCACCCACTGACAGCCTGCTCTGAAACATCTGTTCAGAGAGCAGAGGAAATTGCCTGTAGGAAGATGACATCTAGCAGGGGGCGCCATGGTCATTTATTCTTGGCAGTTGGGGGGGTTTAGGAAAGTTTATTTACTGGGAGGAGGGGAAATGGCTTCTCTTCTTTTTTTGCCCCCGATTTATTTTCTTTGATTTATCCATGCAGCAGATATTTACAAGTCTGGGACACATAAAGGACCAAAGTGGATCCAGACCCACGTGTGGTGGGCTCCCGGACTGACAGGGCAAGAGGCGCTGGATGAGCAGGGCTGAGGGCGGCGAGGTCTACTCTGCCCCTGTCACAGGAACCCGTTGAGAAGGGGGAATGCGGGAAAGTTCCCCTTAGGAAGCCAGGCTCGCTGAGACCCTTGTGGGTGGTGGAGTCAGTGGGGCAGAGCCGACGGGAAGACGCTCTTCCTGGTGAAGGTGGGGGACGCAGTTTCAGAAGGGAGGGGTGAACATGTTGGGGAGCATTGGAGATATCACCCAGGCCATGTTGAAGTCATCACACTTGCCATGTAAGAGGCCTTTCAGGGAGGCTTCCCTGGCGGTCCAGTGGTAAAGAGTCCGCCTGCCATTGAGGAGACAGGGGTTCAGTCTCTGGTCTAGGAAGATCCCGCATGCCGCGGAGCAACTAAGCCGGTGTACCACAGCTACTGCGCCTGCGCTGTAGAGCCTGAGAGCTGCAACATGTAAAGCCACTGCGTTGAGAAACCCTTGCACCACAACTAGGGAAGAGCCCATGAGCAGCAACGAAGGCCCAGCGCAGCTTAAAATAAATAAATTTTAAAAAATGGCCTCTTAGGTCTGTGTGTGGTGGGTGGGTGTGCTCTAGACCCTCAGCGAGGCGTCGATCCCTGTGACCTCTGGGTCCATCTACCTCTCTGGACATGAGATCCTGTGGCCTTGCCAAGGTGCCTCTCCTGTTCCTGTCCCAGCTTGTCTTGCGGTAGCACAGTCACATGACTGGGCAGACCCGGCTCCTCCTGGGAGGCGCCTCCTGGGAGGAACTCAGCGGCTGCCAGACTGGAAGTACCTGTCTGTGTCCTGGGGAAGCAGAGTCGGTGTCTAGGGGTCATGTGAGAGGGGCGTCTGGGGGCTTGGTCTCGGGTGTGAGCAGGTGTGGGGGAGCTGATCTTATTTTTTTTTCTTTTTCAAATTAAAGCTGGTTGTCCCTTAGTCCTCAGTTTTTGGTTTGGAGTGATTGGTGAAACCAGGGAGTGGAGAAGAGAGTCAGTGATAGGGTGGGGACAAGGGGTTAAGTTCAGAGATGCCTGCTCTGTCATTTCCTGCATCTCACATTGGCCGGCGGCCCCTGCCTGTGCCCTGCGATGTCTGTCAGGGAATGAACGCTGACCTCGGCACATGTGGGTGTTGAACCCTCAGCCGGGCTGTTTGGGCTGTGAAATCTTCCCTGAAGCTGACTTTGACCCCATTTCCTCTGGTCTCTGCCTCCCTTCACTGTGAGATGTACCGTCAGCTTAACAACATACTTGGCGGGGAGAAAGAGAAACACGTCAAGAGTGTGTGCTGGGGACTTCCCTGGCAGTCCAGTGGCTAAGAATCCGTCTCCCAGTGCAGGAGACATGGGTTCGATCCCTGGTCAGGGAACCAGATTCCCACATGCCTCAGAGCAACTAAGCCCGCGCACCAAAACTGCTGAAGCCTACACACCTAGAGCCCGTGCTCCGCAACAAGAGAAGCCACTGCAGTGAGAAGCCCATGCACCACAACTGGAGAGCTGCCCCGGGCACTGCAGCTAGAGAAAAGCCTGCACAAAGCCAAAAAATAAATAACAGAAAAAAATTTTTTAAAGTGCATGCTGACTTCAGGAGACAGCTCAATTTTCAGAGACTTAAAACACGAAGACATTTATTCCAGTTGTTTTCTGCTAATATTAGACATCCTCCCTGCCCTCCAGCCCGCCCCCACAACAGGCTATTCTTGGACCCTGAGCCCTAACCATCACTAACTTTCCATGACTTCTCTCCAGTGCCTTTAACTGAAGTCACAGAAAGGGGTGTCTTGGTACATTTTATTAGGCAGCTTGCGTGGTTTTCTTCAGAAAGAGGTTTTTGTTTTTTTAAAGTAAGATGAAACAGCGAGGCCAGCTTCTGAGCCGGAAGCCCTCAGAGGCATGTTTTTGACATTCCTGCTGGCTTGTGCTGGGGGGCCAGCGCCTGTTGTGGGCAGTACTGAGCCCGTAGGTCCTCCTTCATATCCCCCAGAGGGGATGCGGCTCTGGGCGTCCAGGCTGCTGGTGGTGACTGGTCCAGCGTTCCCCACCTGCCTTCAGTTTGAACTGAGACAGCAGATGAGAGTGAGTCTTGAGTAATTAGGCCCTCGACCCCAGGGGCCGGTGGGGAGACCGCCTGCCCCACACAGCCCCTTGATTCCCTGGCTCTCTGTGGCCATGATGGGCTCAGGAGGTGGGCAGCCTGTGCTCTGCGTTGAGGACCTTGCTGGTTGATCCAGGGGGCCTGGCCTAGCCGGTGGATCACTGAGGAGCCAGGACAGAGGGCATGTTTTGTGAGGAGGCCAAGGAAGGTCACGGGGCTGCCAGCCAGCCGTGTGCTCAGTATTTCCCTGTAGCATTCTCTGTATGGGACCCCAGAAGCATCTGTTGTTTCCTCGAGGGCAGGTGTGGAGCCCGGGAGAGAAATGCTTCCAAAGAACGAATGAGCCAGAGAAGAGGTGTCACTGGGTCATCTGCATGGTCACTCCCCAAAGTGCAGGCAGTGGTGAGGGGCTTGTCCATATCAGCCTGGGTGCTCTCCTGGGGTCAGACTGGCTCAGTTCCAGGTTGAGAGGTTGTTGGCGTCTTTGCATATCTGACTCTTGTGTCTCTTTGTAGTAACAGCACCAAGGCCGAGGCGTCTTAGATGGGGGCGGGGAGGAGACCAAGGACACCTGGCTGGGTCCCCCTGAGCTCCAAGCGCCCATGGGCTTATCCCATGCTTTGTCCTTTCCTCTTTTTGATCTGTTTTTGTCCCAGTTTCTTCATCAGGTTGCCATTTTACATGTGTGCTCATGTTGCTGGCTCCTTTCCCACTCCTGTTGGTGTTAAATTGTTAGGGCTCCAGATAACCAAAGCTAACTTCCAGCACAAGGGCACTTGTTTCCATCAGGTGACCATGTCCTCTGCACCCAGCCCTGGTGGTCCCCACGTTCACTTGCCGGGTGACCTCCTGGTCTCCTGGGCAGTCTGATGGCTGCCACCCCACCCCACACCACGGTGCTGGCCAGCATCACAGACTCTCTTCCTGCCTGCCCTTGTGCACCCAGAACCCTGGGAGTTTTTTCCCTCCTCTCACCGAGGCTCAGAGAGGTGGAGTGGCAGGTCGTGTCACACAGCAAGGTAGCAGCAGAGCTGTTTCGACATCTGAGCGGTCTCAGACCCCAAAGTCCATGGTTTGGAGCCCACAATGCACTGCTTTCCTTAACACTTTAAAAGTTTTTCTCTTATTATGACCACAGAGGTGATAGATGTAGGTTGGAAGGGTTTGAAGTCTTCTCTCCAGCCTACTTGCTTGAAGTAACTACTGTAACCAGCCTTCCAGAAACAACTTTGGTGTGTGTGTGAGTGTGGGGGTGCAGGGAGGAGGGGCAGTTTCAACCTTGGTGTCTGTGGACTCTGCTGTGTCGGTGCCCTTAGCCCTGCTGGTTCTGGTGCACCGGCGCGGCAAGCCCCTTCGCTCACAGCAGCTGTCATGGACCTGGCCTCCCTGCCCCGGGCTGCCGTCATCCTGTAAGCTGCCTTCGTGGACCTCCCCAAACACTTGCCTACCTGGCAGTGGGATTTCAGGGATTGCTTTCCTCCCTTCTTTCCCCAGTGATCAGCAGTTCTCTCCCGCTGCCTGGAAGCCCCCATCTTGGTCAGCCTGGGCTTGGGGACCCGCGGGCCGACCCAGAGGAGCACAGAAGAGAGGGCTCTGCACACGCCCAAGGCTGCAGTATGCCCACCTGGTGTCTGCCCACCTTTATTGGTTCCGTGTGACCTTGGCAAAGATCAAATGCCACTAACCTTCAGTTTCCTGTCCCAAGGGGCCGTGAAAACAGCAACGAACTCTCAGAACTTTTGGAGGATGAAAGAAGGTGCCATGTAAAGCCTCCCACCAACTGCCCATTGCTGGCGAGGGCTGGCAGAGTGCTGACGACGGGACCAAGTGTTAGATGTGCACCTGTGACCACGGAGGATCCTGGGGTGGGGGAGGGCTGGCAGGAGTGCCAACAACAAAGCCGAGCATTAGACATGCACCCGCCACAGAGGATCCTGGCTGGGGGAGGTGTGGGGGCGTGAAGGGTGGCCCTGGGCCTGCCTTCGCCCTTGTCCCCTGCAGCAGGACGGAGTCGGCTCACGCAGGTAGTGGTTAGATGGTAGATTCTCAGATGCGGAGCTGCAGGGAAGCTTGGGGTGGGACCAGCCATGGACAGGTAAACGTTTAAAATATAGAAAACCAAAAAACATGTACCGAAGTAGAGAGGGGAGCGGAGCAGGCCGCGCAGCACCGCCCCCGCGGCAGCAGTGACTCACCTGCAGGCGGCGCGTGGCTCATCTCCACACTGGGGTGCGGAATCTCAGTCAGGTTCTGATTTCAGTCTGTGCTGGAAAAGATAAGACTGTTAGCCAAAAAACCCTAATGGATATCATCAAATCTAGAAATTAGTAAATCAATAATTCTTTAATGTCAAATACTCAATAATGTCAAAGTTACCTGAATTGTCTCACATACATGTTTTGAAGTAATTTGTTCAAATCAGGATTCAGATAAACCCAGTTCATTGCTGTTGATTGCTGTCTAATGCTTCTTTAAATCTTCTGTCTTTCCATCTCTCTCTCTCCCTTTCTCTCCTTTGCGAAGTGTTTTCAGAAGCTGTGGTCCCCTAGGGATATTTCTGCCTACAGCCCAACAAGTAGGCTGGGCCCTCATCAGATTTGGGTTTACCTGGTTTTCCTTTAAGCTCAGCGAATGTGGGAACCCTGGGGCCTCTTATGAGAATGTCAAATAGGCCCCTGGGACCAGCGTGGGCAGAGGAAACTGCCTCAGGGTTCTTAGGAACCAAGTGTCCTCCTCGGCTGGTGAGGCTGCACTGCACGAGTCTTTTGTACAACCTGGAGTGGCAGTGGGCAGGGGGTCGTGGGGTGTCCTCCAGGTCAGCCCTGCCAGCTGCAGGGAGGCGGCCTTGGGGTGGGCCCTGGGGGTCCGAGGTGGTGGACAGGGGCTGATCCAGAGCTTTGGTCAGCTGGCCCAGGGCTGGGGGCTGTTTGCCCGGACAGTGCTGTGGACAGGTGCGCGTGCTCCTGGCTTTGGGCGGTGGCACCAGTTGGGCCAGTGCCTTCACATCTTAGTTTGCTGAGGCCAGAGAGAGATACTGACCTGGGGAGTGCAGGGCCTGGCCTGAGAACACTTGGAGCCAGCCCTGGAGTTCCCAGGGGAATGACTAAGGGAGTTACTCCTGGGATTGCCTCCCGGTGCAACTTGAACTTGGCCTCTCCTCACCTCACATGCTGCCGGTTCCCAGGCACCATGGTCCTACCTGTCTCTCAGCTTTCTCAGGAGACTGGTTTCCTGGTGACTGGGCTGAAAGTGGTCCACCATCCATTTGGAAATTCCTAAGCTTCTCTGGCCCCAGGTCTTGTCCCTAGGGAGCTCCGGTCATCAGTGTGCGTTGGGGCCCGTGTCCACTGCAGGGCACACGCTGGGTGCTGGGGGAGGCCTCTGCCCAGCCCGGACACCACCCCTAGCTCTACTCCTCACCACTCACCTTCGGGCATCCCAGGGAACTACCCCTGGGCGCTGCTTGGTCCAGTGCGTCGTCGCCCTGCTGGGTTTGTGTGGGTGTGGGAACTGCTCCAGGAGCCAGGGGTTCCAGAGAACACTGCCTGCCTGGAGCGCGTTGCTGGCACACTGCCGATCAACCCTGGGTACCAGGCACGTCCTCTGGCCCTGGTTCAGCATCTTCACCTGTGAAATGGGGACAGTAAGAGCTCCCAGCTGCGGGGATGCTGCACAGGGTCGTGTTACAGAGTGGTGTCCATGTCCCGTTAGTGTGGCCACTGCTCCGAGGGCTCAGGAGGGAGGAGACCCTCCTCAGCCCCGCTGGTGCTGTGGGCACACTGCAGGCCCCCGACACATTTCTGCAGGACTGAGGAGCATGTGGGCACGTCCAGCAGACACTGGTGCTTGCTCAGTGCTGCCTGCCCCTTGGGGACAGAAAAGATGTGCATCCTGCAGACTGTGATGAACACTATCGAGGATAGTGTTCGGAGGCTGTTGGAGGGCAGCCCTTGGTAGGTGTTAAAGGAGGGGGTTGGGGATGGCCAGGGCTGGTTAAAAGTCCGTGGATGGAGAGGGGGCTGCAGCAGAAGCTGCTCAGTGGGAGGGGGCGACAGAATGAGGAGGGGCCGGCTGAGGGGCAGAGTGTGTGTGGGAGCAGCTGGACTAGCCTTGTAGCTGTACCACCAGGCTGCAACTCCGTGTGTGTGTGGTAGGAGTCACCAAAGAGGGCAGAGGCAAGGGGAAGGCCTGGGCTGAGCCTCGGGAGCCAAGTTTGGCAGTGGGTGGAGCTGGGGAGCACCCCTGGAAGCCTTACCCCCGCCCCCGGGGATCCTGTGGCTATAGGTCCCGTGTCTCCATGTGCCGTCGGCAAGCCTCTTCCTGGGAAGACAGCAGTTTCATTTCTGGGTGGTGCGGAGCTGGGCTCTGTGGTTGTAGCTCATCCTCCCCATGTTGCTGGGGAGGAAGTCAAGGCTTAGGAGCACAGCCTTACCCAGGAAGGGGCGAGTGGCTCCGTGGGGCTGGGGCTCCTGTCTGCGACGCTCTCACTTCCCTCCATGCCCGTCCCGTGGCTGGTGCTAGCCTTCAGGTGTGCTGTCTCAGATAGTCAGGAAGAGGAGAGATGTCGAGACACGCTGAGACACGCTTCTCTTCGCCGTGTCATTTCTGACCTGGGGGGAAGCCCTCCTCGGTGGACCTCCCTTATCTCATCATCCCAGATTAGGTCACGTGTCCACTTCGGGCAGGGGACCAATTTCTAAGTCTGGTATAGGTGGTTGGGGTAGGAACCCACTCTTCCTGTAGGGGAGCTGGCCAGGTCAGGGGAGAAGGGCTGCCAGGGGAGAGGCCAGGTTGGGGTCACCTCAGTGCCCTGGTGTGGTTTGAGAGAGCCTGTTTGCTGGTCTCCTCACCAGACTGGCAGCTCCTGGAGGGCAGAGCCCGCAGCTTTGTCATGTGGCAAGTGCACCTTCTACCTCTGTGGCCTGGATTGGGGGGCAGAGTCATTCACGTGCAATTGCGGGACCTCATTCTTGCCCCCTTTGCTAAGAAGCCTGCTCCCACATAGCCATCCATGCCTCTCCCTACCCCAGCATCACCTGGTCACCAGGCTCACCTCGTGCTGCCAGCCCAGGGATGGCAGAGTGGCTGGGGTCCTGGTGTGCTGTGGCGGCAGGAAGGGGTGAAAGGAGGCGGGCCCAGGAGATGCTGGGCCCAGGGATGCTGGTGCGATGGCTTGGCTGCCCTGCCCTCCTCCTTCAGCCCTCACCCCCCTGCCCTCCTTGCTCACCTCCTCTCAACTGCTGAGAAGCCTCTGCTGGTTCCTCAGACTCCTGCTTGCTTCTCTCCCGCAGACAGTACTTTAAACATTCAAGGTGTGATTCACAAGTTGGTAGTTTTGAGTATATTCACCGTGTTGTGTGGTCATAATAGTTTTCTAATTCCAGAGTAGTCTCATCATACCAGAAAGAAACCTCTTCCCTAGTGGCCGGCAGCTTCCACATCCTCCCCCGCCACCTCCTGCCACTGCCACTCTCGTCTCTGGGCTTACTTGTCTGTTCTGGACGCTTCATGCATGTGGAACCGTATCCGGCGTGGCCTTCCCCCTGAGCATGGTGGTGTTGAGGCCCGTCCCTGTCTCGACACGTGTCAGTGCTTGGTTCTTTTCCTTGGCCAGATGCCGTCCCATTGTGCAGCCGGACCCCAGCACGTCCATCCAGCCACCTGCTGGTGGATGCTGGGGTTGTGTCCACTTCGCAACGATAGCAAGTGATGCTGCCATGGACATCAGCTTACAAGCTTTTTTGTGAATGTGTGTTTTTATTTCTGTCGGGTAAACATCCAGAGGAGACCGGTGGGTCATGTAGTTACTCTCTATTTAACATTTTGAGGGACTCTCGTCCACTTTTCCAAAGAAGCCCTGTGTTACATTCCTGCTGGCAGTGCCCTCTAGGCTTCTCCACTTCCTCGCCAACACTTGTTATTTTCCTTTTTTTTTTAATTAAAAAAATTTATTATTATTTTTTAAATCTTGGCACGGCCTGTGGGATCTTAGTTCCCCACTCAGGGATCAGACCTGCATCCCCTGCATTGGAAGCACACAGTCTCAACCACTGGACCGCCAAGAAAGTCCCTATTTTCCATTTTTTATCCTCTATGACCCGCTTCCCAGAATATTGGAAATAAAAGCAAAAATAAACAAATGGGATCTAATTAAAATTAAAAGCTTCTGCACAACAAAAGAAACTATAAGCAAGGTGAAAAGACAGCCTTCAGAATGGGAGAGAATAATAGCAAATGAAGCAACTGACAACTAATCTCAAAAATATACAAGCAACTCCTGCAGCTCAATTCCAGAAAAATAAACGATCCAATCAAAAAATGGGGCAAAGAACTAAATAGACATTTCCCCAAAGAAGACATACAGATGGCTAACAAACACACGAAAAGATGCTCAACATCACTCATTGTCAGAGAAATGCAAATCAAAACCACAATGAGGTAGGTAGCATTTCACACCAGTCAGAATGGCTGCGATCCAAAAGTCTATAAGCAATAAATGCTGGAGAGGGTGTGGAGAAAAGGGAACCCTCTTACACTGTTGGTGGGAATGCAAACTAGTACAGCCACTATGGAGAACAGTGTGGAGATTCCTTAAAAAACTGGAAATAGAACTGCCATATGACCCAGCAATACCACTGCTGGGCATACACACCGAGGAAACCAGAATTGAAAGAGACACGTGTACCCCAATGTTCATCGCAGCACTGTTTATAATAGCCAGGACATGGAAGCAACCTAGATGTCCATCAGCAGACGAATGGATAAGAAAGCTGTGGTACATATACACAATGGAGTATTACTCAGCCATTAAAAAGAATACATTTGAGTCAATTCTAATGAGGGGGATGAAACTGGAGCCTATTATACAGAGTGAAGTAAGCCAGAAAGAAAAACACCAATACAGTATACTAACGCATATATATGGAATTTAGAAAGATGGTAACGACACCCTGTATGTGAGACAGCAAAAGAGACACTGATGTATAGAACAGTCTTCTAGACTCTGTGGGGGAGGGGGAGGGTGGGATGATTTGGGAGGATGGCATTGAAACATGTATAACATCATATAAGAAATGAATTGCCAGTTCAGGTTTGATGCACGATACAGGAAGCTTGGGGCTGGTGCGCTGGGATGACCCAGAGGGATGGTATGGGGAGGGAGGTGGGAGGGAGGTTCAGGATGGGGAACACGTGTACACCCGTGGAGGATGCATGTTGATGTATGGCAAAACCAACACAATATTGTAAAGTAAAAAAAATAATAAAAAAAATGTAAAAAACAAAAAACGCTGGCCGTCCTAGTAGGGGTGGAGCAGAATCCTGTGGTTTTGATTTGTATTTCCCTGTGGCTAATGGTGTGAAGCGGCCTCCCATGTGCTTGTTGGTCACTTTTATGTCTTTGGAGAAATTTCCCTTCCAGGAAAGGGGCTTGCAGGTGAGGCTATAGGGTCCTGGCCAGGCTCGGCATCATTGCTTACTGCCTGGAGCGCCGTCCCCGTCTGTGGGCCGAGCACTGTGAGGGTTGAGGGGCGTGTGTGTGGGGCTGGGGCCACCGTCGGCAGGATCGACTGCTTCACTAACCAGCTGAGACCGTCACCCAGATCTTTATTTCTGTCGTGGAGCCTACTTTGCTGGGTCTTCTGCAAATAGTCTGTTAATTTATTTTGGGTAAGCAGGTTAATGGGCAGACACATACCCAGCGGACGAGGGTCTGAGGGGAGAGAAGGCAGGGAGCATGTCCACCTGCCCCTGGCTGTCCCTACCTCCTGCCCCACCAAACGGACTTCCTTGTTTTCTCTGTTCAAGGAGGAGCCGAGGAAGGTTTGCTTCACCTACGATCTATTCCTGAACCTGGAGGGCAACCCACCTGTCAACCACCTGCGCTGTGAGAAGCTCACGTTCAACAACCCCACTGTGGAGTTCCGGTACAAGCTCCTGATGGCCGGCGGGGTGAGTGCGCCACTCCCTGTGGTCCTGACATGGCCCCTGATTGTGCTGTGGGCACCCGGGGCTTCCCAGCATGTAGTCGGGTGCCCGAGACCCTTAGAGGCAGGTAGTACAGGCGGCACCCAGCAGCTTTGGAGAGGACCCAGGCATCCCTAGCCTGTACCAGGGCGTTGTCTGTTGCAAATGACTGACTAGTCTTTAGTTATCCTGAAGTTTTTTGTTGCTGTGGGTAATTAGCATCTTCCTTCACAGAGGTGGGTGGAGGCAGGAGTGGGTGTGAGGCCAGTCTCCCAGCCTGGCGTGGAGCTGGAGCCAGTTTTTAACCGGATTGGCAAGGCCACTCAGAGGCTGCGTCATCTGGGGGGTTCCCTGCTGATGCAGGCTTCTGGGGGTTTGTCCTTGTGACTCGGGCCTGATCAGAGTGTCGGCTCTCAGAACTTAGGTCTCTGTGGGGAGTTGTGTGCCAGCGATCCAGTGTGGTGGCAGGGGGAGTTCTCTGTGGGGAGTTCTCTGTAGGGAGTTGTGTGCAAGCAGTCCCAGTATGGTGGTGGGGCTGGAGCACGTGTCAGGGCTCTTGGAGAGCAGCACGGGGTGCCCACTTGGTGGGGGGGTGCTGGACTGTGCCAGGCGGGGGATGTGGGCTAAGCACACCAGACATGCTGTGCCTGGCATGGAGGAGTCGGCTGGGGGTGTGACAGCCTGTGTGTGTGTGTTGTGAGGGCAGGACCACCTCCCCAGTGTGTGCCTTTAGCTTGGCTTTCTTTGGCTCTTGGGAATAGTCCTTCTTTTCTGTTCACTTAATTCAGTTGGGTCTTTTTATAAACTTTTTAAACAATATGAAAGAATCACTTTTTCATTGCAGGATGTGTGATTAAGGTCTGCTGTGTCCTTAATAAAGGATGAGTGTGTGACCCTAATCTTGCGCGTGACGGCTGACAAAGTCCGGTCACGGAGTGGGGATGGGGGCTGCCTTACACAGATGTCGGCTCTGGAGTTGGCAGGCGCAGCGGTCCTCCCCAGCTCTGCCTCTCTACTTTGGCGTCGCTGCCAGATGCTTTCCAGAGTATTTCCCCAGCGGTTCCTGGGTGCTCCCCCAAGGTTGCGTGGTCACCGCTCTCTGGGAGGCAGCCGCACAGAGTGTCCATGGGTCTCTCAGGGCCCAGGACGCAGCACTGAGCCCCTGGCTGCCCACGGAGGGTGTTTGCTCTGCGGAGATGAAGGCTCAGTGAGCAGCATCCAAACACATAAAACCAGAGGGCGGGAGGCAAGGGAGAAGGTGCCAGCAGGGAGGGAGGCTGCGCCTACGCGCTGCACCGCCCAGTGCTGTCCTCGCCCTGGGGGTGCTGCCCGGAGAGCTGGCCGGCTGCCCAGGAATTTCTCGCCCTTTGGGGCTGTGGGCTTCAGGCTCCAGGCTGATGGCAGAGCAGTGCTGTCAGTTCTTAGGAGCCACCCAAGACCTCCAGGGGACTGTGGCTCCCGAGTCCTGAGTCCCAGCCCCTGTTCGCTGTGTTGGGGCATCGCTTCCCAGGTGGGCCGCCTTTCCCCTCTGGTGGCAGGTAGCCCTGGAGGCTGCCTATGTTGATGTCCACATCGGCGCTGGAAGAACTGGAGGAGTGAGTTGTCTGTGAGCCACGAGGTCTGCTCTTTGTGCAGCCCCTTCCCTGGGGTCCCGTGAGCCCTGTCGCTCCTCGCGTGACACTCAGTTGGCCTCGGCAGTGACCTGAGCCACTTCCTGCCTGGCCGGGTGGTCGCCTGGCCTTCGGCAGTGTGTCTCATGCTTGGCCCCGTCGGCAGTTGAGCTGCACAGAAGTAGAGGCTCCTTCAGCGGCAGGCGGTGAGATGGGTTCTTTTGGAGCCACGTGCTCCCAGGTTTTCACCGCAGGGCAAGGACACAGGAGGCAGTCACGCGTGTCCTGGGACTGGGTCAGCCTAGGACCTTCCTCTGAAGGGATAGGAGATGTAATGAAAGGAGGAGAAGGGCTGTGAGGGGACAAACCGAGGCCCCCCATGGCCCTGCTGTCCTCCTGGGCTGCCTACTCAGTCATGTCCGAGTGGCCTTCGTGTGTGCGGGCCCTCGAGGGCATGATCCCTGGGCGCCTGGCGGGGCCAACGTGTTCTGGGAGCCCGCTTCAGAGCGCTGTGGTCAGACAGGCTCCGACGAGCAATGCCACCTCAGGCCCCACCGCCCTCCTTTCAACCCAGCGTCCCCACGGCTGTGGCCGGGTGTGACCTCAGCCTCCTCAGATGAAAGCTGGGGTTCGTTGGGGAACCACAGGTTCTCAGAGTTGTTCACGGTGCCTGTTCTACCAAGCTGAATGCTGTCTTTTTCATCATCTTGTGTACTTTATTCTTCTGTTCTGGCTCATCACCATCTGGAAGGCTCCCTCTGAGTGGCTGGCCGCTGGCAGTATCAGCTCGCTCTTGTCAGTATTTTGAGAACGTGCCTGCAGCCTCCTCCCACTTCGGCTGGGGCCACGGGAGCCTGGCTGGGGCCCCTCCAGCCTGGCCATGCGCCCTATGTCTGTCCAGCTCACCTGCCTGAGGCTGGAGAGGGAGTAGGCACCCAGGACCTGGGTGCTGCCTCCACCACGCTGCCTGCTCTGGGCGTCTGGCTGGCTTTTCACCTGTCCCGGCCGTGCTTCTGGTTTGTCTTCCCTGCCTTGTGCGGGGCAGCTTGGCTTCGACTCCTCCTCGTGCTTCTTTGCACGCTCCGCGTCTTCCAGCTGGCCCTCAGGCCTGCCACACTCAGCCTTCCTGGGACCCGGCTTCTTCGCTCTCTGCCCAGCCCGCTTGGCTCCAGTGCTCAGCACCCAGCCCCTCCCAGAGGGAAGCTCCCACAGCAGGCTTCCTCTTGGCGATGGGATTTCCAGTCTGCCTCCTTGCCCATTGATAACATCTGTCTCTTCTTTATCACTAGGTGATGGTAATTCCTGAAGGAGCAGAAACGGTGTCCAGGCCCAGCCCCGACTACCCCATGTTACCCACAATTCCACTCTCTGCCTTCTCTGACCCCAAGAAGACCAAACCGTCCCACGGCTCCAAGGTTAGTGAGGCGGCAGGCCCAGTCCTGGGGGCGCGCTGGGGCCCGGCGGTGAGTCCCGGCTCAGGGCGCCCCGCGTCAGAGCTGGACCTTCCATCCCCGGACTTGCTCCCTTGGCCTCCTCTCGGAGCTCATCTCTGCCCGCCTGGCTGCCCTGCCCCTTGGTCAGGAGGCTGGCCCTCTTGACCTCATGGACAGCCAAGTGATCGCAGGCTTCTCTCTGTTCCTCTTGAGGCCAAAGAGCCTGCCCTATTCTTCCTGCCACTGAGTCAGAGGGCCTAGGACCACTGGGACAGACCCTGAGAGGCTCATGTGCTGGGGGCCATGGACCAAGTGCGTCATTGCCGCTCCCTAGCGCAGCTCGGACACCCTCTCCGTGGGGCTGGGCGCCCCTCCCTTGGCTGCTCTAGGCTCCGCTTTCTACTTTGTCAGCAGTTCTCTGCAGAGAGCTTACTTGGGGGAAGGGCCAGGTAGAACCATGTGGGCAAGCACGCTATTTGCCCCAAGAAGAAATGTTTCATCATCTTCTTTCAGCTGGTCAGGCAGGGGGTGCTCTGTCCTCCCAACACCTCCCTCTCTGAACTATCACAGCATGGCCTCAAGCCCTCGGGCTGGTATCGCGGTGGACGCAGAAGTTCCCAAGTATGCATCTTGTCCCGCAGCCACCTGACACAGCTGTGTCCCTAAGACCGAGCTCCGCCTGGCTCTTAGGGCAGCTGCCAATCGTTCACTGCCACCCACCCTGAAAGTTTATTCGCTTCTCATCTTGGCAGGGTTTTTGCTCCACTCGTGCTTGGGTGTCGGGGGCCTGGGGCACCCGAGGCGGGACAGGTCGAGCTCTCAGGCTGACTTACAGCCTGATGCTCGTCAGCAGCTTTGGAGGAGGGCCTGTCACCTGGGCGAGGTCTTCTTGGCACTTTCCACAAGGCCACTAGGTCTCTGAATTCTCAGATCTGTCTGACTTAAGCCCCCTGGACACGTGAGGCCAGAATCTCCAAGTATGGAGTGTGAGTCCGGGGTCTTCCCCGTACTGGCATCTGTGGTCCTCCCCTGAACCTCGTGGGACTTATATGGAAAAAAAATTCTTACTCACGATCTTGGCAGCTTCTGTCTCAGTCACCCACAGTTGTGTAGAGGTCTGTGCAGAGTGGGAAGTGCGGGAATTGCCATCTCTTTCTGGCATGTCACTTGCAAGTCCCCTAGGAAGTGCCCTCTGGATATTGAGGACACCACAGTGGCCTGCCAAGCAGGGGCTGCTGGCAGCATCTCTTGCTGAGATCTTTGAGACCCCTGGGGCCCTTATACCGGTAGTTGCACCTGCCATGCTCTGGGGGCCTGCAGGCTGGGGTCTGCGTCTCCACCCTGCCCGGTCCAGCGTCTTCCTGCAGCCCCAGGTGCTGCAGCTCAGGGGGTCCCTGCGAAGGTTGCTGCATATAGCTCTCCAACAGACTCTCTCAGTCCTGCCCTCCGAGTCGTCATCCTTTCCTGCGGCTACGGAGGCCCTGGCACTTCCCTCAGATGGGCTGTCTGCTGTCCGGACCTGTGGGCTGACTGGTGGAAAGGCTGGGGGTGGGGAGGCATGGCATGGGCCCTTGTAGTGCCCCAGGGCCGCTGGGGAGTCTGGCTGTTGTGGCCCCAGGTAGATTGGTCCCTGGTGGTCCTGTTCCTGCCCATAGCCCCCTAGAGGGGAGCCTAGAGCCTCCTGGGAGAGGAACAGGGCCCGCTGCAGGGCACCTGTAGCTTCAGGCACCTCACTTCTCCTTGTCCAATGTCAGCCAGTCGGTCCAGTGGGCCTTTGTTTCTCCAGCACTAGTCTCTTAGCCATTTGGGGTCCTTGCCGGCTTTGAGGACACAACTGTGGTGGGTTTCACCACTTCTGCGTCACACTCCAGACTTAGTGTGTGACTTTAGAGAGCCAGTCCTCCCAGGAGCCTGTACAGAGCTCCAGCTGAGGCGACGCTCTGAGGCCCCTGCTAGGTGGGCAGACCCTGGATGGTGGGGAGGCTCTGCTGACTGGGGCTGGGGGGCTCTTGGTGGACCTGCCCTTTGGGGGACTCCACTCCATGTCTCGGGGCTGGGGTCTGGGGGCCCAGGCAGGTGTGTGGACACTGCAGGAATAGGCCTGAGTTGTGCAGGGGTCTCTGTTTCTTGCCTCCCTCCTTGGGGGAGCTGCTTGCTGGGAGTGGAACCCCGAGACAGGCCCCATTCCACAGCCAGTCCCCCAGGGGTACCCCTTCAGACAGGCTTCTGAAGGGAGGCTCGTGATGTGAGTACCTTTTCCTACTACCATGGTGACGTGAAGAGCACAGGGGCCGACTTCTCTCTAGGAGGCACGGGGGCCCCATGGCCCCATGGGCCTGCCCCTGAGCCACTGGTGCTGGTGTGGGACTCAAGTAGATTGCAGGTGGCTAGGCTGTGCCGTCTCTGGGCTCTCTGTGGAGAGGGTTCTGTGGCTGCTTCCAGGGCTGTTAGCACAGGAAGCAGAGGCCCAGCTGCTGGGCCTTCCCCTGGCTCACCTAAATCCCTCAGCACGTGGGGTGAGCTCCTAGAGTGAGGCTGCTCCTCCACTCTGGTAGCTCGTGGTTTCTGGTGAGCTTGGGTCCTGAGAGCCTTGGTCCAGCCATGTGCCTGTCCCCGGGGTCGGGGGCCGAGTCCAGGTGCCTGTCCCGGAACCGTGGCCGTGCATCAGGTGCTTGATGCGGTGTGGATGGGGCGTGGGCACAGCCGGTGTCAGATGGGGCTCCCGGCTGCCTGGGGGTGGGGGGATTGGACACTCCCTGACTGCCCTGCCTGTCCTGTACCGTCGCCTGGTGAGGTCGGTGGTTGTGCTCTGCACAGGTACACATGCTTGGAGCTCCCCGACCTGACCTTCCTCGAGGCCCAACTCAGGGCTGCTTGCCGCTTCTGTTTCCAGTGGGAGCCCCCGACCTGGCTTATTGACGCCAGAGTTCAGGCTCCACCCTCAACCCTCTGAATTTCTGAGGTGGGGATCCTGGAATTACATGTGGTTTAGAAGAGCTGCCCAGGCGGCTTGGGTTCTAGAAGCCAATTTTCATGCACAGCGCCCAGGAACCCAGTAGGCACTCAGTAAATGTGACTGTAGAGATCAAGGGGAGATCAAAGAGCCCCTGTGCTGGTGTGCATCGGGGCCAGGCTGTCCAGGCGGGGTGGGGGCCACCTGGGGAGGCACCTGGCTCTGGTGGGAACAGGAAAGGGGCCCACCTGCTGGTGCCCCCAGCCCCGTGCCTGGCAGCCTCTGACTCCCCAAGGTGCCTGAAGGGCGTGGTCAGTGTGGCTGGCCTGTGTGTATCTGACTCACCTGCACGCTTCTTGAATCCCTCAGGGGAGTCAGCCTGTAGCCGCCCATGACCTGCTGACGCTTCCTAGTAGCTTTAAGGGATAGCTCCATTTAGAACTCTCATCTGCTGCCTTACTTTTTCAAAGCTTTATGGAAGATTTTCTCTAGCTGAGTCTGAATCAGGTGGATTACACTTTGTAGCGGTCGGGGGAGGCGGAGCAGGGCAGCCCCGAGATGCTGCGTGACTGTGTCCCCCCTCCTGCCCGGCCTTGCAGGACGCCAGCAAGGAGAGCAGCAAGGCCTGCAAGGCCCACAAGGCGACCAAGGAGCACCGGGAGCGGCCGCGCAAGGACTCAGAGAGCCGAGGCACCTCCAAGGAGCCGGAGCGCGAGCAGGCCCGGAGTGCCAAGGACGCGGCGCGGAAGCTGGGCGAGGGCCGGCCACCCAAGGAGGAGAAGGCCCCGCCACCCAAGGCTGCATTCAAGGAGCCCAAGATGGCCCTGAAGGAGACCAAACTGGAGGGCATGTCCCCCAAGGGCGGGCCCCCACCACCACCCCCGCCCAAGTCTTCCAGCAAGAGGCCGGCCACTGCCGACTCACCCAAGCCCAGCGCCAAAAAGCAGAAGAAGAGCAGCTCCAAGGGGTCGAGGAGTGCCCCCAGCACCTCGCCCCGCACCTCGTCTTCCTCCTTCTCGGACAAAAAGCCGGCCAAGGACAAGGGCAGCACCAAAGGGGAGAAGGTCAAGGCCGAGAACGAGTCCAGGGAGATCAAAAAGCCCCCGGAAGTGGAGGAGTCCAACTCGGAGGACGAGGCCTCCTTCAAGACTGAGGTGAGGCAGCTCCTTTCCTGCCTTTCTCCCCTCACCCACCCCGCCCTCGTCCTCTGCTGTTACCCTACCTGTTCTCATCCTCTCTGCTGGCTCTGAGCCACTCGAAGGTGACATGGGGGTTGGGATGCAGGGCCCTGGGCTCCCACTTGCTCCATGGAGCTTTGGGCAAGCCTTCGTGTTGAGCCAAGCCTCAGTTTCCTCTTCCATTGGGGGCGATGCAACCACCTCGTGAGAACTCTTTGGGGACACAGGCTCCTAGTAGAGCATGACACCTGGTACCTGGGTTCACAGCTCTCCTTCGGGCAGCCCCCTGCATGGGCGGGGACTTACCTACCCGTGAGTGACTGTGTCCCACCATCGACTCCTTCCCAGGGTGCCACAGGCTCAGTTGGTCAGGGCACCCCCTTCCGTCACTAGTGGTATGGTATCCTCGTGTGTTTTCATCCCACTTTCTGATCTGGGAACCAAAAGTCCTGGGTTCCTCCTGTGGCAGCATTTTCATACAGCTCTGAAGGTCACCATCAGACACAGCTTGAGCCACAGAGGAGACGGGAGACCGGTGTTGATTGGTTAGGCTTGGCCTTGGAGGGCCATGTCATCTCTGTGTGCTATTTGGCTTCTGGTAGTTAGAGAAGAAGAACTTGGCTGGATGGATGATAGTTGGATGTATGGTTGGGTGAATGAATGGATGGATGGATGATGGTTGGTTGGTTGGTTGGTTGGTTGGATGGAGGGATGGTTAGTTGGTTGGATGGATGGTTGGTTGGATGGTTGAATGAATGTATAATTGGATGGATAATGGTTAGATGGTTGGTTGGATGGAGGGATGGTTGGTTGGATGGATGGATGGATGGGTGTGTGGGAGTGGGTAGATGATTGGCTGGTTGGATGGATGGATGGATGGTTGAATGGATGGGTGGATGGATGGATGGATGTATGGATGGATGAATGAGTGATTGACTCCCTCATTTATATCACCAACCCAAGCCCTTAATGACCTTTTACGGTTCCCAGCATCTCATTCACTCTCAAAGGCAGAAGCTTTGCCTCCAGCATTGCTGCTCGGAGCTCCACTGAGACTTTGAAAGTGGTTCCCAGAGGTGAAGGCAGAGGTGGTTTGTGTCAGCAGCACTGATGTTGAGTATGTGGCTTCCAGGGGCACCTTGTTGGAAGTGTCTGGGGGTAACAGTTTGGCCCAGGGGTAACAGTGCATCCCACTTGATGAGGACACACACGGGGCTGGTGATTTGTACACCCGGTGCTTCTTGCGCCCAGGAACTGTCTGCCAGTGAACTCAAGGGCACAAGACCTGGAATGTCTCTCTGATGTCCATGGCTGTCCGCCCACTGGCTGCTGGAGGTTCTTCAGGTGCCCCATCTGGCATCTTTCTCCTCCGTCTACACAGACTGGAGCTCTGGGCAGGGTGTGCTTCCCTCCTGTCCACCTCAAATCCTTCCACCAAGGCCTTCTGTGCCCAGGGCTGGTGCACCTGTGCTGGGAAGAGCTGAAGGCCTTCCTTCCCCTGTCCCCAGGCTGAGGGTTGGCTCCCTGGCCCTGGGTGCCCACCCTGACATCCTGCTGTGGTGGCCCTGAGCACCTGCGCCACTGTGGGCTGCTCCCTCCACCTGCTCAGGTGGGCTGGGTGGAAGACCTGCACCTCTAGCCTTGGCCGCCTGGGCCCTGAGGCTGGCATTGCTCGGGAAGCCTGGGGTTTTCTCCTGGCTGAAGAGACAGGTCTGCTTGCTGAGAGACTTGTGGACCACAAGTCCGGGCTGTTTGAGATCCTGCAGCCGAGGCCTGGGCCTCCAGCAGGATCCCTGGGGTCTCAGAGGCTGCTGGATGGTGACTCACGTCCTGACCTGGGACCTGGGGAGACAAATGTCCACAGTGAAGGAGGCGAGATGACCTTCAGATCCAGCCCACCCCCCAGCCTCCTTTGCCTATCTCAGGCCATCCCACTCTGGAGGCTGATGGTGTCACTGCCGGAAAACCCTGACCCTGCATGGAACCCAAGTCTCCCCCTCGGCCTGCAGAAGGGCCACAGCTCCTCATCTGTGTGTTGGGCCAGGACCCCAGCTCCTCCGGCTGCTCCTCTGTGGTCTCCTTGGCCATGGGGTCCCTTCAATCACGGGCCCCAGAGTATGGGGAGCACAGTAGGCCCTCTGCTGTCCTTCTGGACACCCCGTGTGTCCTGAGCCCCGGAGCCTCGGCAGCGCTCACAGCAGCCTCTTGAGGGCTCTCTTCCACTTCCAGGCCCCACTTTGCGCATCCCACCCCTTGTATTCGTGTGGAAGGAAAAGGGCTGTGTGTGGCTGAAGGGCCCGCCTGGCCTGCCCCAGCCTGCACCCTTCCCAGCCTGCCTCGACTTCCGTATGCTTAGTAGGGCCATCAGGGCAGCTCTTGGGTAGATGGGGAAGCTGAGGCTTAAAGGTGGGGCCTTGGTCAGTTGGTGAAAAGTCAGGCTCAGACGCGAGGACCCTGAGCCAGAATAAGAACTCAGGAGTCTGTGTGCAGGAGGGCTGTGTGGCTTCAGGTCCGTGGTTGGGGCTGGGGCTCATGCTGGCCTGTGGTGCCTCCACCCAGCAGACACTGGCCATCCAGGCTGGTTTCCTGGAGGGTCCCCAGGAACTAGTGTGAAGGTTCCCGTGGGGTATGTTGGCAGTGGCTCTGGGAGGCTAGGTGGGGCAGACCCCAGGGGAGGGGACCCTTCACTCTTCAGTCAATAAGTGTCAGTCCCTGGACAGCGACTCCTTCTCTGGGTCTGCTGAGAGGAGAGAATTGCGCCTTCCTGGGTCTCCTGGAGCTGGGACTCCCCTCTGGGGGTCTTATCTGCCAGAGTTCAGCCAGGATCAAGGAGACGCTGCTGGGTCTTCTGGGGTTCAGCCAGGATCAAGGAGACGCCGCTGGCACTTCTGCCTGCCTCCCGGCCCCTCCCAGGTGCCAGGCTGCTCAGGTCCCCGAGACATCTCCCGATGGCATGTGGGCACTCCGTGCCGGCGGACTTTCTGAGCAGTGGACTCTGCCCTTCTGCCCAGCAGAGCCCAGACTGGCCCCACCCCAGGCCCAGCTTGTACTCTGCTGCCCTGTAGCCTGTAGATTTCTCTCTCCCGAGGGCCCAATGCAGACACCGCCCCATCCTGGCTCATGCGCAGAGGTCCCTTGGCCATGCGGGCCTCTGGAGCGGGATATGCCCTGGCCGCAGGTCGTCTCACCGCCTGGTCTCCAGGGCCTGGAGTCCCCGTATGGGCTTTTACTGCCCCCTGGTGGCTGAGTCTGAGTGGCCGGCTACAGGAGGTGGAGGAGAGGGTGTGACTGGCTCTGGGTGCAGTGGGGCCGCCCGAGTTCACCGTGTCTACCATGTCACTACCCACATGTTGGGTCATTGTCACCTCGGGCACCCAGTGGCAAGGAGACAGCTTTTGTCACTACTCAGCCTCAGGGCTGTGAGATGAGGGGTACCTCCCTTTCCTGTTCAGCCTTCTAGCTGTGCTCCTACCGGAGTGGGCAGGGCCCACACGTGAACAGCCACACAAGCTGTCCAGCCCCTGCTTCAGCCCCGACCTCCTGCCCAGGCAGGCAGGAGGACCAGGCAAGGGCTGGAGACTTAATGTCCTTCAGGAAGATAAGAAAGGCCTTTGGTTGTGTTTTGAATGCAGACAGCTGTGTCTTGCAGCTGAAGAGGAGGCAGGGAGGGGCCACGTCTGTAGGGTGCTGGCACCTTGGTGACCTGTTGAGTGCACATCAGTGCATTCTGCCTGGCTGTCTCTGCCACCAAGGGCTTGGCCATCCATTCCTTCTCTTCTCTTCAGTCTGAAAGCTGACTATTGTCCTCTCTCTCTTCCTGTCTGCCCCGCCCTGCCCTGCCATGTGGTGAAGTCTGCCCAGTCGAGTCCATCCAATTCCAGCTCCAGCTCTGACTCCAGTTCAGATTCGGATTTTGAGCCGTCTCAGAACCACAGCCAAGGTGCGTGCTGGGCAAGGAGTCAGTGGGGGTGACAGTCTCCCTGACCTCCCCAGGGGCCAGCAGAGCACTGGACCTGTTATGGAGGCAAGGGGTTCACGAGGAATTTCCCAAAGCTGTTACCTTGCTGGGGGCTTGCTCATGCGCACCCAGTCTGAAATCTGCCTCCAGAACTGGAGAAACCTGCAGCTAGGGTGGCTCCAGCCTGCGCTGAGCTTGCCCCCAGGGCTTCCTTTTAGGGTGCAGTTTGTCACACGGGGCCTTCCAAACTGGCCTGGGTCACCCGCCCGCAGACTGTCCCTCTCCTGGGCCCTCAGCTTTGTCCATCTGCACAGCAGGGCTTTGAACTGGGCTTTGGGTCTGTGGTGAAGGGCTCCGTTCTGACCTGAGCCCTGCCCTTACCAGGCCTCTCCTCTCCAGTCCTACCAGATTCAGGGTCCTTGCCTCTGCTGCCCCCAGCCAGCCAAGGGCTCCAGCCCAGGCCCCCTTGGCAGCCTGGTCCCTGCAGGCCTCCTGGGTGCTTGTGGGGAGGTGGCCCAGCCAACCTCTGCCTACCCTCACACGGGAAGCACTTCTGGTGGATCACACTGAGGATTTCCTCCACGGCCCGGAGCCCTTTTTGAGGGTGGGGGAGTGCTGGGGGAGGTGAGCGTATTGGAGTGGGGGGCTGACATAAAGACACAGTTCCAAGGGGGCTGGGGGATGGGGTGCTCCAAGCCCACACTGTCTCCAAGGGTTCTTATCTATGGGGAAGGGAGGGGGAACCTGCCACGTGGGGTCATGTGACCAAGGTAATTGAGGGCTTTGTGTCCCTCTGTTGCCTTGGTAACAGGAATATAAACCAAGATGCCGTCTGTAGGGGACTGAAACTGAGTGTCTCTGGAGAAAGGGGAGGACGGTGGGCTGGGAGCCTTTGAGTGGGCTGCCAGCCACTGAGGGGGCTGCCAGGGGGCTGGGCAGGCTCAAGTAGGGGCACGGAGGGTGGGCAGGGGTGGTGGTGTGTGGTCCACACCTCAGGCCATCTTGCCCTCCTTGGCCGGGGCTGGTTTGTGCTGCCTCCAGGCAGAGCTCTGATCCCAGCGCCCAGAGAAGAGGGGGGCTGTCCTTCCCTTGGCAATGGAGGAGCCCCGTGTGCCTGTCTCAGGCCAGGGGCCGGAGGCCTGTGAGCAAGGCCAGAAAGGTAATGGCAGGGGGAGCCAGGGGTCCCTTAAGGAGGAGGTGGCCACAGGGGCAGTGCTTGGAGATGGGCGGCAGTCCCCACCTGGCCAGAGGAACCTCCGAGGTGGGTTTGTGTGGGTGCGCCTAGGGGTCCTGGCATCAAGAAACTATGTGGCCCTGGGGGTGGAGGGGGCTCTTGGCACAGGTGGGGCCCTGAACCCCCTTCTCTCACCTTCCCTCCCTTCCCCTCTTCCTCCCCTTTTCCCTCGTGGCTCTCCCCAGGACCCCTGCGCTCCATGGTGGAGGACCTGCAGTCTGAGGAATCTGATGAGGATGACTCTTCGTCAGGCGAGGAAGCCGCCGGCAAGACGAACGCGGGGAGGGATTCCAGGTGCCTGGCCAGTGGGGAGGAGTGGGCGTGGGGGCACTGGGGTGGGGAAGAGAGAGCCCACTGGGGAGCCGTGCCTGGGCGTTGAGGGGGGCCTAGCGGTGGCCTCCTTCATCCCAGTGCTGGAGAGGGTGGCTGTGGAGTAGAGGTGGGGCCAGACACTCCGGGAGGTGTCCCATCATCATCTGAGAAGGGGGCCGAGATGGTGCCTAGCAGCCTGACCTGGGCTCAGGCGTATGCCAGCGGGGCCTGGTTTCTCTGCTCTTGGGCCAGGCAGGGGTCCTTCCCCAGGTGCGCGGCACTGGGCTGGGACACACTGAGGACTGTCCTTGGACCCAAAGACACCCCGGGTGGGAGCAGCTGTGGCCACCTGCCAACCTAGGGAAGGGCCATGTGGCCTTCCACCCAAGTGGAGTGAGCCGAGGCACCTCCTCTGGACACTGCTGGGCCTGGGAGTGTGCCCACCTCAAGGACTGCTGTCTGTGCCAGCCTTGGCCCGAGGCCTTGGGGGTGGGCAGACTCAGGGTCAGCAGCTCAGTCTGGGTCCAGCCCTTTCTTCCAAAGATGCCGAGCCCTTCTAGCCTCTGGGGCTCTTACTAAGGTGGGCTGGTCACTGGGTTTCACCCAGCAGGCAGGGCAGTGAGCAGCAGGTGCTTGCTGTTGTTCTGTGCTGGTGCTGCTCGTGAGAGCCGCCATCCTGGGGGCTGCGGCTGTGGGAGTGGCTGCTGTAGGAGCCCGGGCTCACTGGGCTCACTGGGCAGGATGGTAGGGGATGGCGCTCAGCTAGGCAGGGGAGGCGGGATGGGGATCCACCCAAGACGGGACTGGTGGCAGCGGTCCCCGCTCACCAGCAGTTCTTCTCAGGTGATGAGGAGATGGACTGTCTGCTTCACCCTGGTGCTCTGCCTCTGGGGAGGTGGTGAGGAGAGCAGAGGACTGGAGCCAGGGAAACGGGCATTGTGGTGCTGGTGACTGAGTGCGGGCCTTAGTGTGGACCCTGAGTGTGGATTCCAAATGTGGATCCTGAGTATGGATCCCAAGCGTGGATCCTGCTGGAACTGGATGTAGGGGGCTCAAGGGCTGGTGAATGTGTGCCTACTCTGGTGGCAGTGCCAGGCCTGAGTGAGTGTCAGAAGACCTCTCTCTGCTGGGTTGAAGGGGTGCAGGTGGAAAGCAGGATGGGGCTGCCTGGGGCGCTGCGTCCATCAGGAAAGAGGCCCCGTGGACCCTAACGCTGGTGCCCAGCTGCTGCCTCGTAGAGACAAGGCAGGCAGGCCACTCCTGGGCATGCTCACCAGCAGTTCCTCTCAGGCGACGAAGAGATGGACTGTCTGCTTCACCCTGGTGCTCTGCCTCTGGGGAGGTGGTGAGGAGAGCAGAGGACTGGAGCCAGGGAAACGGGCAGGCCTGGCTGGCCTAGGGGTGCACGAGGCAGGAGCCCCTGAGGGTCGAGGCTGTGGCCAGCATTCTGGCCCTGCCTTTATGCCAAAGCCCAGCTCAGCAGGAGAGAGGCAGCAGGCAGGAGTGACCATGTACCCGATGGATTCTGCCCAAGGGTACTGTGCGTGGCTACCCAAGAGCAGTGGGAGGAGAGGAGCTGGAGAGGGGCTCCGTCTGCACCCCGTGCTGAGCTGTGGGGGAGGGGGGTTCTGGAAAAGCTGAAGTGGTGGGCCAGGCCTTTCTGTCCAGACTGAGGGCGGTGTGAGCGGAGAGAAGCGGCTGTCAGGTGCAGGCTGGCTGGGGGCCTCAGGCAGCCACACCCTTCCCTCCGTGAGGAGGTGCCACCCATGGAGGGGTGCAGACTGGAGCCCCCCAGGAGGGGATGGGCGTCTGAGGTTACCACTTGGGCACAAAGGGCACTGTGCCCTTTGCTCCTGGGGTGTCAGGCTGAGGTGGAACCATCCGCCGCTGGCCACGTCTCTCCTGCAGGCCCCTCCACCCACACAGCAGTGAGCGTGGAGCCCATCCACCTGGAGTTCTGACCTCAGAGACACACAGGGACTCCAGAGACCCAGGGGGACCTCAGAGCCTCACAGGGCAAGCATGCTGATCTCTGGGTTCCTTGCTCTTTGACTGCAGCTCAGAGACTTTTTTTTTTACTGTTAAGTTGGCAGTGGCTGCCTAGAGCTGGGTGAGGGGGTCTTTGGACCTGTAGGGGGAACTCTGGGTACTGGCCTGGCCCCGGGGAGGGCTGAGTCCATCCCAGAGCTTCACTGGGGGTCTGCTGGGCAGGACTGCCTCCCCGGAGCTCTGGGTGGCCGAAGCCTAATGGGGTCGTTTCCACATTCAGGTTGAGCTTCAGTGACAGCGAGAGCGACAATAGTGGAGACTCCTGCCTACCTAGCCGGGAGCCCCCTCCACCCAAAAAGCCACCTCCACCCAACAGCAAGGTAACCTCCTGGAGGCCAGCTGAGGGTTGGGCCTGGCATTTGCCAAGTCTCTGAGGCTGAGGGTGGGGGCACAGTAGAAGGTCAGCTCACCTCTCAGGTTCCAGTGGGATGGGCTGCTCTTACAGCCGGGTCCAGGGCCAGAGGAGGGACAACGGGTGGGCCCAGTGGGGGCTGGGGAAGGGGGCACAAGCTGGCACTCACACTGACTGGGGTTCACCCCACAGGCCTCAGGCCGCCGGAGCCCGGAGCCCTGCGGCAAGCCAGAGAAGATCCTCAAGAGGGGCACCTACGACAAGGTGGGGCTGTGGCAGTGGTGGGGCTGGGGTGGTGGGGGTCCTACGACCAGGTGGGGCTGGGGCGGTGCGGGGTCTACAACCAGGTGGGGCTGGGGTCGTTGGGCCCCTGTGACACAGCACCCGGGGTGGGGTGGGGTTACGACAAGACGGGGCTGTCGTGGTGGAGGGCGCCAGCCTGGAGCTGCCTGGATGTGGCTCGGGGTGGGAGGGGCAGGTCACCCGAGTGCCCCTCTGCCCCAGGCCTACACTGATGAGCTGGTGGAGCTGCACCGGAGGCTGATGGCCCTGCGGGAGCGCAACGTGCTGCAGCAGGTACTGGACAGATCCTGCCCCAAGACTCCCAAGGGCGTGGGTCTCAGAGGAGTCCTGGGTGGGATGCCCTTCAGGCCCACGGGCTGCGGACCCCCTTAGGCAGCCCTCAGGAGCCGCCTGCTTTTCTTTGAGGGCCTGGTTGGGGGCGGGGGCCACCCCAGTCCAGCATTCTGCCCATGAAGCCTCCCTGCCCCCTCTTTTCAGATCGTGAACCTGATCGAGGAGACCGGTCACTTCAACGTCACCAACACCACCTTCGACTTTGACCTCTTCTCCCTGGACGAGACCACCGTGCGCAAGCTGCAGAGCTACCTGGAGGCTGTGGCCACATGACCCTGGGCCGGGTGCCGGGCCGCATCCCTGGGGTCCTGGGAGGCCACGTCCGGGCCCCGCCTTCCCCCTTCTCTCGACTCACCCGCCCGCAGCACTGCCTTAGTGACCGCCCTGTCCTTGGCCCACATGGCCAGCTGCACTTTCCTCATTGGGAGCCCTGGGGCAGAGGGGGGCCAGGCTGGCGCTGCTGCTCCCCAACACCCAGGGCTGTCACCTGGGCCCCCCTGGGAAAGCGGCTTGTATTGGAGGCGGCACCAGGCCTCACTCCTGAATGGGAGGAAGTGTGCCCTGTGTTGGGGGCCTGGCTCCACAGTGGGGCGTGTGGCACAGCTTCACTGCCCAGGCCTTCTGAGCAGCGGGGGCCCTGCCTCCAGCCTCTCCAAACGGTTCAAAACACGCGCCGTGCTCCAGGACCTCAGAGGGCCCCCACTGCACCTGGACAGGCCCCACTCATCCTCCCGTGAGCTGACACGGTTCCGTGTCGGCTCTCACTGTGCTGGGACTCGTGCTGTATAGTTCTCTCCCTATTATATATATATGTCTGCACTGTAGGTACCAGAGCGGGTTCCAGATGTGTGTTTCCGTGGCAGCAGTGCACGTTGGGGGGTGGGGGGTGTGTAAGGCGGGACTTGTAGGTTAAGATGTCTCCACTGGTCGTGTTGTCGTCGGGCTGGAGGCCAAGCCGGAGCGCCAGCCGGCCCCTCCAGGGGTGGGGAGGACGCCTCTCCCTTCCCCCGGCCGGTGAACACTACGCGCCGCCATCTCCGGAAGCAGCCCCCAGCCCGGGGCTCGTCCTCTTCCTCCTTCCATAGGATCCTCTTCCTTCTGTTGACCGAGTCTTCAAACTTTGAAAAAAAAAATGAGCTTTTGCCAAATAAGACGGGATAGTTTGTGGAGTGTTTTGCGGAGCGTCAGGACTCAGAGCCAACCCCTCATGTCTGGGCCCCGGTGGGCAGCAGGCCCTCCCACCCCTGCGAGTCGTGCCAGTCCAGGGCCAGAGACCCAATGCCTCGCACGCCTGAAACTCTCCAAGGGCCAAGCCAGCTCCTCCTCCCCACCCCCGGCCGGAACGTCCTTGTGGGGAAACTCCTGGGCCTGGGGGCCTGTTTGTGCAGCCTCTGCTCTCCCAGACCTCGACTCCAGGCTCCTCTGGCCCCCACCGGCTCCAGGAGAGGAGGCCTGGACCAGAGTTGGGCTCACCTCCTCTCCCACCACCGTTGGATTGGCCCCTTCTCTTCCCAGTTTGTGAGTACTCACGTGGGGTGTGCCAAGACCCCCTTCCCTGTGGCCCCCGAGCATTGTCAGTGCTCCAATTTCGTCTGTCAGGCAGACCCCCAACACTCCCTCAGGAGCTCCACCTCCAAGGCTTCCCCAAAAGCCAGCCTTGCTGGTGAGACCCCAGGACCTGGGGAGGCCCAAGAACTTTCCGAGGAAAACGCCGTGACTCCTCGCCATCTGCTCTGAATCTCTCCCAGCCCCACTGCCTCGAGGTATCAGCAAGAGGGCACGCCCATGTGGCAGGCTCCGTGTCACCACCCGTTTCCCCAGGCAGGCCAACAATACTCTGAAGTGGGGCACCTCTCCTCTGGAAACTAAGACATTGGACAGAAGGGACTGGCCTGAGGGCAGCAGCTGCCAGGCCCTCTGTGCACAGAGGCCGCTGGGGTCATGGGTGGGAGCCTCAGTCCAAGGGCGCTAGTCATTTTCCTTCTCGAGGAGCTCCTGACTCGGTGACTCGGGCAGCTCTCTGCTCAGGAGCCGGGCTCTGCGCCGGAGGCAGCTAGAGGAAGGCTGGGCTCGTGGGTCTGCCCTTAGCAACAGCAGCAGAAGCTGGCCCTGCCTCTGATTTCCAGGGCCTTCAGAAGCACCAACCCATTTCTGTTACCTCCTCTGGCCAGAAGGCCCCTGTGCTGTCCTCTGGACCTTCTCTGGGCTCAGTGCTGGCCCTGCAACCACCTGATGGACGTGCCAAGCAGCCAGGGCCCTGGCCATGGCATTCCCAGCTGCTCCCCCACCCCAGCCCCAGCTGCGTGGCAGCTGGGCCCACCAGGGCTCTGGGGAACACTTCCATAGGAAGGGCCGGCACTTTGTGATGGCCGCGTGTTTAGTGTTAACCCCCTTGCCCCCAGTGCAAATCCCCGTGTTTTGCTCTCTCCTGAACAAAATGTAAACCGACGCCTGAAAGCAAAAGGTATCGAATACCTTTCTTACCCACAAGGGTTTTTTGTTTTTGTTTTGTTTTGTTTTTTTTACAAAGAATGTGTCTCACTAGGAACTAGGACACTCATCAACCTGAGACCAACTCCTGGATAAAAGGAATAAAGGAGAATTGTGTTTGTAATAAGTCACAGGATTGTTTCTGTCCTGGATTTTAAACTTTGTTTTTGTTAAATTGTGAAATTATGGAGGAGTTTTATAGGGAAAAAAAAAGTGAAATAACGTCAGATGGGAAAGCAGAGTTACGTGTAGGGCTTTGTGTGTCTGCTTGGTTCCCTGTGTCGTGGAGTTGGTGAGTGGAGGCACAAAGTACCATGGGGTCCCTTCTCTCCTCTCCCTGTCTCAGTGTTTCCAGATGGATGACCAGGAAGAGGAGAGGGGGTTGGAGCCAAGCTAGGTGGGCACCAGGAGTGGGTGCAGGGAGTGTGAGCAAGGCTGGCATCCCAGAGGATACAGATGGCACTACCAGAAACCGGTGAGGGGCAAAACAGCAGAGAATGAACTCCGCCATCCGGATTTTGATGGTGTGTTCTTTCCTTGAAAGCAGGGAGCAAATTTTGGGTTGAAAAATAAGCCTGACCTCACAATATGGATGAATGGGTGGGTGAGTGGATGAGTGAGTGGATAGATCATGGGAATGGGTGAGTTGATGGAGGGATGGATGAAAACCAGACAGAAAATGTGGGCAAAGACATCCTTTGTGAGGTGCCAGGGTGCTAGTCAGCCAGTTTGTCCATGGTGGGGTTTGCTTTGGACTTGGTGTGGCAAAGCTGAGTAAATCCCAAGGAGACAACTCTCCCAGGCTCTATCTAAGCAGTCTTGTCTACCCTGTGGGCTCCAGTCCTACCAGAGGGACAGAAGATTCATTCCAGAATGGTCAGCGTTGGCCAGTACCCTCCAACCACTCTGCCCACAGCAGGTAATTAAAATCACTTCTGTCAGTTGGCAGCCACTTGGGGAGACAGCTGGCCACACCAGGGTATTCAAGATAATTTTGTCTGTTTTCTAATCAGTAGCCAGAATTTCCATTTTCAGCATCCAGGCTGTGGCCTCCCTGACCTGTCTTTCCTACCAGGGATTCTGCAGGCCTTTTGGGACAGTTTCTCATCTGAGCTCCTGAATTAGGGACACAGTGAAAGAGGGTCTAGAATGGTTCCCAGCATTCCCAGACGCCCCCTCCCCCCACCGACACACACACAGTAAAGGTTGACAATGTATAAAAATACAGTAGGGTTTATTACAAACCAGGTGTTGGGCTGAGAGTTATTGCACAGATTCCACAAACACTTGGTTAGGGTAGGCACTGCTGTCAGAATTCCCACAACCGGTGAAGAAACATTCTGCAAGAGTTGACCTTCCTGCATCCGTGAAGCTAGGAGGCACATTCCTGACACTTAAGGTCAGGTATGTGTTAACTTTATTGCTTACAGTAAATATTTCTTTGTATTTACCCATATAATCACCTCCTGGGGTGTGCTTTCTCAATTTCCATCTGGAATCATCTTCCTTAAGCCTGAAAACTCACTAGCATTTCATTGCAATGATGAATTCCCTCAGTTTTTGTATCTTTATTTCATTGTATCTTTATTCTGTGACGATATTTTCATTAGGTATAGAATTCGAAATTGGCAGGTATGGTCTGTCCACACCTCCTGCTTGCTGCTGGGTCATCTTTTTGGCTTCCATTGTTTCTGTGGAGAAGTCAGCCCTTCAGTGTCAGTCATTTGTTGCCCCTTTGAGGATCATGTGACTTTCATCTCTGGTGCCTTTAAGATTTTGTCTTTTAGTTGGAAACAGTTTCATATATTTTAATGATTTGTTGCTTCTATTGATAAGACATCTCCATCCCTTTTAAATGCTTTTGCCTTGAACTGTTTCAAATATTTTTTTCCAATCTTTTTTCCCGTTTTTAGCCAAGCCACACAGCCTGTATGTATGGTCTTAGTTCCCCAGCCAGGGATGGAACCCACATCCCGTGCATTGGAAGCATGGAGTCTTAACCACTGGACCACTAAGGAATCCCTCAAATTTTAAGTTTATATTTTGGTGATGCAGGCACAAGTCCAAAGTTTCCAGGGACACGTGCTGTGAGTGGTGATCCTCATTCTTCTTTTCCTTCTCCACTTTCTTACACAAGTCTTAAAAGCCAACTGTGCGTGAACAAGACAAAACTACCAGTGGTACCATACGTGCATCCTTTTCTCTTACTATATCTTAGAGTTCATTCCAAATTAGCATGCCGTGTAAAGGCACCGTAATTTACAGAACTCATCCTGCTGGTGGGCATTTAGACTCTTCCCTCATTTACTTGCACACGTAACTGCACACATTCAGGTGCGTGCCAGCGTCTATGCTCAACAGCTTCTGTGGTGGATCTGCCTATTTTCTACCAGGTTTCTTAGTATTTGTGTCTGTGTGCTTATGTGTCTATGTGTATTTTTAGGAGTTCCTTATGGAATAGGTAATGTAGGGCTCTGGAATGTATTCTGTTTCCCCAGCTTGTCTGTAAGTTTTGTTTATGACATTTCCACCATGCTCAAGTCCTTTCTTTCAATGGTTTTTGGGTTGTTAACATTTTATCTAGGATGATTTCTTTTTAAGTTCTCTCCTGGTTTCTTCCCTTCCTCCTTTCTTCCTCCTCACCTTCGTTTGCCATGCGTTAGAGCCCCACTGATAGATTACTCCGTTCCTGCATGTATTTCTCTGTCCCTGACTTCTCCTGCATATCTATTTATGTCCCATCACTGAGCTTTCCGTTACTTCTGCTCTGTCATTTCTTTAATATCTGGTAGGGCAAGCCTCACATTCCCCCACTCCCCAATCAGTATCCAAGAAATCACTCCAATGTCCTTGCATGCTTGTTTTCCCACATAAACTAATCAGCTTATGTTTTTGAATATTTATCTTGTTCTGAAGTTTCACGTTAACATTCTGTTTTGAATTCTGATTTTTAAAAAACATACTGGGTAGCATTTGGTGAGGTCCCGGAAAACTCTCAGCCATATGTCTTTATATGTTGCTTCTCGCGTTTTCTGTTTCTGCACGTCCTATGACATAGGTTGGAACCTACAGGATTATCTGCCTTTCAGATCTCCAGTACTCTTACTTGGAAAATCCATGGACGGAGGAGCCTGGTAGGCTGCAGTCCATGGGGTCACTAAGAGTCGGACACGACTGAGCGACTTCACTTTCACTTTTCACTTTCATGCATTGGAGAAGGAAATGGCAACCCACTCCAGTGTTCTTGCCTGGAGAATCCCAGGGACGGGGGAGCCTGGTGGGCTGCCGTCTATGGGGTCGCACAGAGTCAGACATGACTGAAGCGACTTAGCAGCAGCAGCAGATCTCTAACCAACTGTTCTCTCTGCAGCCACCAGAGGGCGCCTGTGAGCTCCGGAGTCAGATCTGGTTCCGTGCCGCCTGCCCTCCGCCTGGGCTCCCTCCCGCTAAAAGCCCCAGGTCCTCCCCACCCCGCAGCCCACAAGACGGCGTCCTCGCTTCCTGTCCTCATCTCCCACTCTCCCCACCCTCTTATTTTGCTCCAGCCAAACAGGCCTCCTCTCTTCCTCCAACTGGCCAGCCACGTTCCTACCCTAGGGCCTTAGCTCTGCTCCTTAACCTCTGCCTACAACACTTTCCCCCATAAAGTCACAGAGCTCCCTCCCGACCGCTTTTAAATCTCTGTTGAAATTTCTGCCTCATCTCTTTGGTCACCATGTTAAAATGTCAAGCCCCCAGCCCTGGCTAGTCCACCCCACTTGATGCTTCAGTTTTCTCTTGATCACTGTGTACTCAATGCGTACTTTATTATGTTGACTGGACAAGCCCCTTGAAGTCCCTTACCGTCTGTCTCAATCTGAAAATTGGGCACTTATTCATTGAACACATACCTGAGGAGATAGTGCTCTCCTAGATCCTGGGGTCCCACAGGGAACAAGGCAATCCAGCCCCTCACCCTCATAGAATTGACCAACTAAACAAATGATACAACCATGGTAGCAGGTGGCCCATAGGGCTGAGCAGAAAATTTTAAAAGGCTGTGGGAGTGGCGGGGGTGGGGAGGTGGGAGGGCGGTCAAGAATGATCTGGCTAAGGAAATGGGACGCATCGGAGCAGTCACAGGAACAGCAACTGTACGACTACCTGGTACGGATGCAGTGCTTAGTGTTCAGGAGCTATTTGATATGAGTAAAGGCATGAAATCCTCGTAGAAAATCTTCGTGCTAGGTGCTATTATATTTTACTTTATATATTTATGTAAAAATGCCAATATCCCTCGTCTTACAGATGGGGAAACTGAGGCACAGTGAACCTGGGTAGCTTTTTTCACACCAAAAAAGTCGCACGCATTTAAGGTATACAAGTTGATGAGTGAGGTTAAGTAATTTGAGCAACAACACCCTGGGTGATTGGGGGAGCTGTGTTTCGAATCTGTGAACTCGGGCAGCTTCAGACAAACCAACCAGAGACACGGAACAAGAGTACCCCCAAAGCGGCCAGAGGGAAGAAACGGCGCGCAGGCGCAAGTGGGAAGGTGCGCCAGGGAGTGGTGCGCAGGCGCAGGAGCGGGAAGAGGGCGCTGCGCAGGGCACGCTGGCACCTGAGGAAAGCCAGGCGGCACTCCTCGAAATACTCGACGTAGATGAGCCGGGCGCGGTCGTGCCAGGGCTTGGAGCTGAGCCGATATACTTGGCCTACGTGATGGCCTTGCCCAGGACCGTGTCGTGCTCGGTGATGGACGCCTCTCTGACGAAGGAGGGCTCGTGCCGCAGGTGCTCCTCGCCATGCCACTTCGTGGTCCAGTAGCTGTAGCCTGTGGGCAGGTTGGAGACCTCAGGTAGGCGAGAAAGAGGGAAGCGGGCACAGAGACGGGTGTGGCACCTATGGTGTGGCTAACCAGGGTTCTTGGCCTCCTTAATCAGTAGAATTGATGAGGCCAGAGGGAAATTGAGGCAAGGCTTCACTGGGCTCCCTGCTGCAGCAGGGGAGAGAGAAACAAGTGACAGATGTCCTTGCTCGCTCTGGGAGCAGGGAGCCGAACTGGTTCCTTATACGGGATGGGTCCGGGGGTTGGGCGGGAGAGGTGGCTTTGGTGGTGCTGTTTGGGATTTTTGTCTTTTTGTGTCTTATTCATAATTTGCCCCCGTTGCTTATGCACACAGCTGTTTTTAGTCCCTTATAGTTTCTTTGTGTTTCTCGCTGGAGGAGATGTTGGTCCACGTGCGGGTGCAGCAGCAGTGGCCCGAGTCCCAGCCTGTCTCAATGCAGGCAGAGAGAGTGGAGGGAGGATGGGGTGGGGGTTGAGGGAGAGCCGTGAGACAGAGTGAGAAGGACCAGGGCTTGCTGGTGGAGAGAGGATGCAGGGCCGGGTGGACAGACAGATGCCTGAGAGAGCAGAGGACAGCAGCAGACCCACCAGCAAGTAGGCAAGTCAGTCCTATTGTTCCTCCTCTGAACCCCTCCCTCTCAGGGTCAGGTGCCTCTGACAGCGGGTGACCACTCCCTACACACACACACACACACGCACACATGCACACTCGCACGCACGTACACGCACTCCTAGCCCGGCATCCAGACAGAGGGACAGTGACCTCCTCTCCAAAAATAAAGTTCTGACTGGACCCCCAAGGACCCCAACACTGATTGAAGGTCATTTCTGAGGGACCCCACCACCACCCTCAAACTAGCCTCTCTGGGAGCCCTGCCAACCAGAGTCTGGGCTTAAGGAGCCCCTGACCTCTGGCTTTCATTTCTGGTGGGTGAGGTCTCTCCTTCATTGAACTGTCTTGGGCGAGGACATGGCTTCCAGGGTACTTTGACAAGTCTGTTCTCACCCTATGGTATCCAGGGACTGGGCAGACAGATATTCTCAGAGACACAGTTGCAACCAAGTGGAAGGTGGGGAGTGACCAGCAGTGGGGAGGCACAGGATAGTCATGAAAGGCCTCTCTGAACAGTGGGTAGGAGTGGACCAGGCAGAGAAGGGAGGGAGAAGCATCTGAGAAGAGAGAAATGTGATGTAGGCTCTTGAGACTGGGGGAGAAGAAGTGGGTGGTGGGGAAGGAAATGAGACAAAAGGGCCAGATGACATGGGGTCCTGTTGGCCGTGTTAGTAAAGAATTGTTTTCTGGTATTTCTGTGCCCATCCCCCACCCACATGCAGCGTTTCATCCCTGGTAGAGGCTGAACTCTCTGCCTTCCAGTCACCAGGCATTTTTACCTTGTCTGTCATCAGAGGGGCGGTGCCTACTCTTGTCTCCAGTTTCTTTTCATCTGTTTTGGTCACCTCCCACCTCCTGCCCCCTGCTGTAGCCACTGAGGGAGCAACAGTCTCCAGCATGAATGTCCAGAACATTCCTGCCTGTGACCAGCTCCTGTAACGTCACTGTGGATTCCACAGCCTGAATCCATCCTGGAAGCACAGCCTCCTGCGCCTGTGCAGAGGCTAGTCTTGGGGGGGCAGAGGTCTACCCAAGAAGCCCCTTCACCCTGCGCCTCTGCAGCCCATGGTTCCCAAGGTGACAGTCCCCAGGAAGGCTGCTGCCGCTAAGTCACTTCAGTCTAGTTCTTTGAGACCTCATGGATCATAGCCCACCAGGCTCCTCTTGCATGGGATTTCCCAGGCAAGAATACTTGGTGGGTTGTCACCTCCTCCTCCAGGGGATCTTCCCGACCCAGGGGTTGAACCTCTGTCTCTTTATGTCTCCTGCATTGGCAGGCAGGTTCTTTGCACTAGCACCACTTGGGAAGCCCCCATCCCCGTCCCAGGGAGGAGCTGACCAGGGAGAATGTGGTCTTAGGTTCAAGTCTGACAGCTGGAAAGGATTCCAGAGTCAGAACTCAGCATTCATGGTTGGCTTTCAGAGAAAGCGTTCACAAAGGAGCCTGAAAAAAGAGAAGTGAGATGGAGGAGGGAGATGATAGAGGAGGCAGACACAGAAGGTGTGATGTCATGGGGGCCATGGAAGCAGAAGGTTTCAAAAAGCAGGGCAGCAGTAACAGGACCCAGGGCCCCCAAAAGGTCAAGGACTTGGTGTCACTATGCCCAGGGGGCTCGTGAATTCATGTACCAGCCAGGCATGGCCTGGAGTCTCCCGTGTGTGTGCAGCTACCTTGTCAAATATTGTTGGATGCTGTTGAGATTGATGAACTGAGAAATCATTTAAAAGCCTCTCTAATTCCTCAAAAAATTAAACATAGAATTACCATTTCTCCAGTTATTTCTGGAGAAATAACTCCAGAAAGAATGAAGGGATGGAGCCAAAGCAAAAACAATATCCAGCTGTGGATGTGACTGGTGATAGAAGCAAGGTCCGATGCTGTAAAGAGCAATATTGCATAGGAACCTGGAATGTCAGGTCCATGAATCAAGGCAAATTGGAAGTGGTCAAACAAGAGATGGCAAGAGTGAACGTCGACATTCTAGGAATCAGCGAACTCAAATGGACTGGAATGGGTAAATTTAACTCAGATGACCATTATATCTACTACTGCGGACAGGAATCCCTCAGAAGAAATGGAGTAGCCATCATGGTCAACAAAAGAGTCCGTAATGCAGTACTTGGATACAATCTCAAAAACAACAGAATGATCTCTGTTCATTTCCAAGGCAAACCATTCAATATCACGGTAATCCAAGTCTATGCCCCAACCAGTAACGCTGAAGAAGCTGAAGTTGAACGGTTCTATGAAGACCTACAAGACCTTTTAGAACTAACACCCCAAAAAGATGTCCTTTTCATTATAGGGGACTGGAATGCAAAAGTAGGAAGTCAAGAAACACCTGGAGTAACAGGCAAATTTGGCCTTGGAATACGGAATGAAGCAGGGCAAAGACTAATAGAGTTTTGCCAAGAAAATGCACTGGTCATAGCAAATACCCTCTTCCAACAGCACAAGAGAAGACTCTACAGGTGGACATCACCAGATGGTCAACACCAAAATCAGATTGATTATATTCTTTGCAGCCAAAGATGGAGAAGCTCTATACAGTCAACAAAAACAAGACTGGGAGCTGACTGTGGCTCAGATCATGAACTCCTTATTACCAAATCCAGACTGAAATTGAAGAAAGTAGGGAAAACCACTAGACCATTCAGGTATGACCTAAATCAAATCCCTTATGATTATACAGTGGAAGTGAGAAATAGATTTAAGGGCCTAGATCTGATAGAGTGCCTGATGAACTATGGAATGAGGTTCGTGACATTGTACAGGAGACAGGGATCAAGACCATCCCCATGGAAAAGAAATGCAAAAAAGCAAAATGGCTGTCTGGGGAGGCCTTACAAATAGCTGTGAAAAGAAGAGAAGCGAAAAGCAAAGGAGAAAAGGAAAGATATAAGCATCTGAATGCAGAGTTCCGAAGAATAGCAAGAAGAGATAAGAAAGCCTTCCTCAGCGATCAATGCAAAGAAATAGAGGAAAACAACAGAATGGGAAAGAAAATTAGAGATACCAAGGGAACATTTCATGCAAAGATGGGCTTGATAAAGGACAGAAATGGTATGGACCTAACAGAAGCAGAAGATATTAAGAAGAGGTGGCAAGAACACACAGAAGAACTGTACAAAAAAGATCTTCACGACCCAGATAATTACGATGATGTGATCACTGACCTAGAGCCAGACATCCTGGAATATGAAGTCAAGTGGGCCTTAGAAAGCATCACTACGAACAAAGCTAGAGGAGGTGATGGAATTCCAGTTGAGCTATTTCAAATCCTGAAAAATGATGCCGTGAAAGTGCTGCACTCAATATGCCAGCAAATTTGGAAAACTCAACAGTGGCCACAGCACTGGAAAAGGTCAATTTTCACTCCAATCTCAAAGAAAGGCAATGCCAAAGAATGCTCAAACTACCGCACAATTGCACTCATCTCACATGCTAGTAAAGTAATGCTCAAAATTCTCCAAGCCAGGCTTCAGCAATACGTGAACCATGAACTTCCTGATGTTCAAGCTGGTTTTTCAAAAGGCAGAGGAACCAGAGATCAAATTGCCAACACCCACTGGATCATCAAAAAAGCAAGAGAGTTTCAGAAAAACATCTATTTCTGCTTTATTGACTATTCCAAAGCCTTGACTGTGTGGATCACAATAAACTGTGGAAAATTCTGAAAGAGATGGGAATACCAGACCACCTGATCTGCCTCTTGAGAAACCTCTATGCAGGTCAGGAAGCAACAGTTAGAACTGGACATGGAACAACAGACTGGTTCCAAATAGGAAAAGGAGTACGTCAAGGCTGTATATTGTCACCCTGCTTATTTAACTTCTATGCAGAGTACATCATGAGAAACGCTGGGCTGGGAGAAGCACAAGCTGGAATCAAGATTGCCGGGAGAAATATCAATAACCTCAGATATGCAGATGACACCACCCTTATGGCAGAAAGTGAAGAGGAACCAAAAAGCCTCTTGATGAAAGTGAAAGAGGAGAGTGAAAAAGTTGGCTTAAAGCTCAGCATTCAGAAAACTAAGATCATGGCATCTGGTCCCATCACTTCATGGGAAATAGATGGGGAAACAGTGGAAACAGTGTCAGACTTTATTTTTGGGGGTTCCAAAATCACTGCAGATGGTGACTGCAGCCGTGAAATTAAAAGACGCTTACTCCTTGGAAGGAAAGTTATGACCAACCTAGATAGCATACTGAAAAGCAGAGACATTACTTTGCCAACAAAGGTCCATCTAGTCAAGGCTATGGTTTTTCCAATGGTCATGTGTGGATGTGAGAGTTGGACTGTGAAGAAGGCTGAGTGCAGAAGAATTCATGCTTTTGAACTGTGGTGTTGGAGAAGACTCTTGAGAGTCCCTTGGACTGCAAGGAGATCCAACCAGTCCATTCTGAAGGAGATCAGCCCTGGGGTTTCTTTGGAAGGAATGATGCTAAAGCTGAAACTCCAGTACTTTGGCCACCTCATGCGAAGAGTTGACTCATTGGAAAAGATTCTGATGCTGGGAGGGATTGGGAACAGGAGGAGAAGGGGACGACAGAGGATGGGATGGCTGGATGGCATCACTGACTCGATGGACGTGAGTCTGGGTGAACTCTGGGAATTGGTGATGGACAGGGAGGCCTGGCGTGCTGTGATTCATGGGGTCGCAAGGAATTGGACACGACTGAGCAACTGAACCAACCGAACCGACCATATGACCCAGTAATCTTATTTCTTGGTATGGAACCGAGAGAATTGAAACCAGGGACTAGAAGAGAGATTTGCACAACCACATTCACACACAGCAGCATTATTCACAGGTGCCCAAAGTGACCCACTCTCTGACAGATGAATGGAAAAACAAAATGTGGCCCAATGGAATGTTATGCAGCCTTCAAAAGGAGAGAAATCCTGACATGGGCTACGATATGGATGAATGTGTTGCGGATCTTATGCTCAGTGCTGCTGCTGCTGCTAAGTCGCTTCAGTTGTGTCCGACTCTGTGCAACCCCATAGACGGCATCCCACCAGGCTCCCCCGTCCCTGGGATTCTCCAGGCAAGAACACTGGAGTGGGTTGCCATTTCCTTCTCCAATGCATGAAAGTGAAAAGTGAAAGTGAAGGCGCTCAGTCGTGTCTGACTCTTCTCGACCCTATGGACTGCAGCCTTCCAGGCTCCTCCGCCCATGGGGATTTTCCAGGCAAGAGTACTGGAGTAGGGTGCCATTGCTTTCTCCAGCAATATCATTCAATTACAAAAAGATAAATATTCTACTCATATTAGGTACTGAAATGAGTGGGCTTCATAGAGACAGGAAGTACAATGGTGGTTGCCAGTAGAGAGGGGGTGTGGGGAGTTGTTTAAAGTGTACAGATTTTCAGTTTTGCAACATGTACAACTCAATGCACTTAACCCCATTGGAGTCTATATTTTTAAATGGTTAAAACGATAAATTAACATAAAATAGTATATTTTGCATTTGCCACAAATTTAAAAATAAGTTTTAAAAATGCCTTTTTAAACTTAGTAGCTTTTTCATTTCTCAGAGAACAACTGTTAAGAGAGCAGTGAGGCCAGTTGAGAACTGTTGAGAAAATACATATATTTCTTTATTGAGTTTGAACATTTTTTTTGACAATATAGCCAGCTATATTTCTTTGATGAGGGCTAAGTATTGAAAAGAAAGTAAAAAAAATATTGACAAAGATACATTCAGCATAAAAAATGGCCTATATGTTTTGAGAAATACATTGGCAGTGAAGTATCTAGATATAATATTAACACAGATCGCCTCCCTCAGCTTTCCCATATATTAACATCAGCCATCTGGAAAAAGGGAGAAGCCACATCCACAATGGAAACACAGGCTATAAACTAGAATTAAGTTGACCAGACATTATATGAAGTAGTTAATCCATAAAATTATTAAGGTTTAGGGAACTCCCTGGTTGCCCAATGGTTAGGACTCTGTGCTTTCACTTCAGGGGGCACAAGTTCAATGCCAGGGTTAGGGACCTGAGATTCCACAAGCCTTGGAACATGGCCCCCCCAGAATTTACGAAGGTTTTCTAAAGAAAAGATATGAGTAAGTTGAAAAAGACATCATATTAATGAATGAGAAGCCTGGATCAACATTGTAGAAGTTAAACTCTTCTGCAGATTAGTTAGTATAAAAGCAATTTCAGTCAAAATCCCCACAGGAACTTTTATGAAACTTAGGTTGTTTTAAAGTTTACATAGAGGGCTTCCCTGGTGGCTCAGTGGTGAAGAGTCCGTCTGCCAATGCAGGAGACACGGGTTTGATCCCTGGTCCAGGAAGATCGCATGTGCCACGGAGCAACTGAGCCTGTGCGCCACAACTGTTAAGCCTGTCCTCCAGACCCGAGCCTGGGAGCTGCAGCTACTGAAGCCTGTGTGCTCCAGGGCCCTTGCTCTGCAGTGGGAGGGGCCGCTGCAATGAGAAGCCAACGTAGCAAGAAGACCCAGCACCGCCAAGAATAAAGTAAAACAAAAGGTCTACATGGATAGTAAAGTGCAAGAATAAAATAACGAAGCTTTGTCTTGCCAAAATCGAAACAAAACTATCATCATGAAAACAACATGAAGGACTTGTGACCGGAATGTACAGAGAACTCTTGTAAGCCAGCAATAAGAAGACAAAAGAATTCAGTTTAAAAATGGGCAAAGAATTTGGACATTTGTCCAAAGAAGATACATGTAGGGATATTTGTGATACATCCAGATGATGGAATATGACTCAGCCATAAAAACAAATGACCAATACACAGAAATGAACTCACGCTACTTGGGAAAAGCCACTGGAACAGCCACTACTGGCCTGGAAGGTGATGAATCCCAACCCCATTCCAACAAGGGGAAGCCGGGAAGCTAAAAACTGTATCCCCCAGAATCTCATGTGTGGAGGGTTCTGGACATAACTTGTGTTCCACTAATCAGGACTGATTTGGACATGACCCATGTCATGTTCCCAGCAGAAACTGGGTGCTTCTGGGGCCAGCAGCAGGGGCATCAGCTTCTTGCCTGGGCCAGAAGTCTCCTGACCCAGTGGCCTCTTGGGCAGAAGTAGTTTTCCTGGTCCACAGCAGAGATGGTGTGGTTCCACTGTCAGCTCAAACCAGTCAGTCCTAAGGGAAATCAACCCTGAATATTCATTGGAAGGGCTGATGCTGAAGCTGAAGCTCCAATACCTTGTCCACCTGGTGTGAAGAGCCAACTCATTGGAAAAGACCCTCATGCTGGGAAGGATTGAGGGCAGGAGGAGAAGCAGGTTACAGAGGATGAGATGGTTGCATGGCATCACTGATTCAGTGGGCATGAGTTTGAGCAAGCTCCAGGAGATAGTGAAGGACAGAGAAGCCTGATATGCTGCAGTTCATGGGGTCTCAAAGAGTCAGACGTGACTGAGTGACTGAATAGCAACCACCACCATCAACTACTGGAGAGGTGATGGAGCCTCCTGGACTGGTGAACTAGAAGTTGTTCCTAGAACATACTCTTCCAGCCCCACTAGTGATTCCCTCCCCGCCCCCCTACCTGATTTTTTGAGCTATGACTTACAAACCATAAAATTTACTCCTCATAACAGTACACAAACTTGTAATAAATCCATGCAGCGTGAAACTATTGGGACCCTCTGGGCTTTTTGTATCTGGGTATCTGTTTTCTTCTTCCTGTCTGATTCTTGTGAGAATTGTTCCCATGTATAGGTGTGTTTTTGATGTGTCTGTGGGGAAGGTGAGCTCTCCATCCTCCTACTGCACTGTCTTGATCCCCCTTCCCTGGTCACAACAGTTTTTAATAAAAAACAGGGACTTCCCTGGTGGTCCAGTGGCTAAGACTCTGCGAAATGCAGGGGGTCCAGATTTGAGCCACTGGTTGGGGAACTAAGATCCTACATGCCTCAACTAAGTAAGACCCAGTGCAGCTAAATAAAAATATTGTTTAAAAAAATAAGAAAACTTAAAATTTATTTATTTATTTAGCTGCATTGGGTTTTAGTCATGGTGTGCGAGATCTTCGTTGTGTCATGGAGGATCTTTTGTTGTGGCACATGCATCCCTTAATTGTGGCATGCAGGCTTCAGTGGGTGCGGGCTCAGTGGTTGTGGCACGTGGGCTTTTAGTTGCTCACCAGCATGTGGGATCTTAGTTCCCTGACCAGGGATCAAACCCATGTCCCCTGTATTGCAAGGTGGATTGTTAACCACTGGACCCCCCTGGTCACAATATTTTTATCCACTGATCTGTACATACTTGTATCATGTGTATTTATGTTTGACGACACCTTAATAGACGCAGATGATTCACTAGCATTGAGCTCATGGCCAGCGGCACTATAAGTCATGCCTGAATGGAGCTTATTTTGCACGTGTATATTTTTCCATAAGGCTCCTCATAGCTTTCTTCAACTCAAGTCACCACATAAGCACTGCACTTGGGGGCCGTTTTCAACAGTTAAAGACAATCTCTTTAACAAGTGGTGCTGGGAAATCTGGTCAACCACTTGTGAAAGAATGAAACTAGAACACTTTCTAACACCATATACAAAAATAAACTCAAAATGGATTAAAGATCTCAACGTAAGACCAGAAACTATAAAACTCCTAGAGGAGAACATAGGCAAAACACTCTCTGACATACATCACAGCAGGATCCTCTATGATCCACCTCCCAGAATATTGGAAATAAAAGCAAAAATAAACAAATGGGACCTAATTAAACTTAAAAGCTTCTGCACATCAAAGGAAACTATTAGCAAGGTGAAAAGACAGCCTTCAGAATGGGAGAAAATAATAGCAAATGAAGCAACCGACAAACAACTAATCTCAAAAATATACAAGCAACTCCTACAGCTCAACTCCAGAAAAATAAATGACCCAATCAAAAAATGGGCCAAAGATCTAAATAGACATTTCTCCAAAGAAGACATGCAGATGGCTAACAAACACATGAAAAGATGTTCAACATCACTCATTATCAGAGAAATGCAAATCAAAACCACTATGAGGTACCATTTCACACCAGTCAGAATGGCTGCGATCCAAAAGTCTACAAATAATAAATGCTGGAGAGGGTGTGGAGAAAAGGGAACCCTCTTACACTGTTGGTGGGAATGCAAACTAGTACAGCCACTATGGAGAACAGTGTGGAGATTCCTTAAAAAACTGGAAATAGAACTGCCTTATGATCCAGCAATCCCACTGCTGGGCATACACACTGAGGAAACCAGAAGGGAAAGAGACACGTGTACCCCAATGTTCATCGCAGCACTGTTTATAATAGCCAGGACATGGAAGCAACCTAGATGTCCATCAGCAGATGAATGGATAAGAAAGCTGTGGTACATATACACAATGGAGTATTACTCAGCCATTAAAAAGAATACATTTGAATCAGTTCTAATGAGGTGGATGAAACTGGAGCCTATTATACAGAGTGAAGTAAGCCAGAAGGAAAAACACCAATACAGTATACTAACGCATATATATGGAATTTAGAAAGATGGTAACGATAACCCTGTATACGAGACAGCAAAAGAGACACTGATGTATAGAACAGGCTTATGGACTCTGTGGGAGAGGGAGAGG
The DNA here is from genome assembly GCF_003369695.1 of Bos indicus x Bos taurus. Taxonomy (NCBI): domain Eukaryota; kingdom Metazoa; phylum Chordata; class Mammalia; order Artiodactyla; family Bovidae; genus Bos; species Bos indicus x Bos taurus. Next base: position 92,389,513 of record NC_040082.1, on the reverse strand, counting down.
GTGGGAAGATTTGGGAGAATGGCATTGAAACATGTGAAATGTCATGTATGAAACGAGATGCCAGTCCAGGTTCAATGCACGATGCTGGATGCTTGGGGCTGGTGCACTGGGACGACCCAGAGGGATGGTATGGGGAGGGAGGAGGGAGGAGGGTTCAGGATGGGGAACACATGAGAAATAAAGGAATAAAAAAAAAAAAAAGAAACCACCAAAAAAAAAAAATGCAGAAAACATAGTACTAAATAGACCCCCCAAAAGACACAGGTTCACAGCTGAAGCCAGGAGGCACCTTGTTGGGCCTTCAACAAGCTGCAAACATGCACGGTGGGTTGTTAAACTTTTCCACTGCTCCACCCATTTCCAGAGATGGCTATAGAAATGCCAGATACATTAATTTTGGGGGTTAGTCGCTCAGTTGCGTCCAACTCTTTGCAGCCCTATGGACTGTAGGCCACCAGGGTCCTCTGTCCATGGGATTTCCTGGGCAAGAATACTGGAGTGCATTGCCATTCCCTTTTCCAGGGAATCTTCCCAACCCAGGGATCGAACCCATGTCTCCTGTATTGCAGGAGTCTGAGCCACAGACTTTATCTTTACAGTCTGAGCCACAAGTCCTCAGTGAGCAGGCAAACTTATAAATATGGAACATGCAAATAAAGAGGATTGACCATACTTACATAGTAAAAGCAGAAAAACTTACAAATTGTTGAGGAAGGCTTTAGCCTTATCTCTATCAGATGCTCTTCTGTGAGGAGAATGTCTGTACATTTCTGATCAATTTATCATTTGGTATTTTAAAGAGGAAACAGGAAAAAAAGAAAAAAGGAGTGCCTCTGGGTATCTAGGACCTGAAGGGGACACTGGAAGTTTCCTTCTTCCTGTCCTCTTGGTCGGTCCCTCTATATGCTGGGACATGTCCCCTCCTCACTCTCTCTCTACCTGTACTGATATCCTTTCAGGAACTGATACTGTATGTATGCCATATCAGCTTTGGTTTGTCCATACACAGACTATTGGATGAGAGAGGAAGGAGGTTCTATTCTTTCAAGCTGCTGCTGTCTCACATCTTATGACAACAGCAGACTCATCTTTCCCAGAGGATGGAATTCATAAAAAATCACAGTTATTGGGACTTCCCTAGTAGCTCAGCGGTAAAGAACTCGCCTCCAAGTGCAGGAGATGAGGGTTTGATCCCTAGGTTGGGAAGATCCCCTGGAGGAGGGAATTATCCAGTGTTCTGGCCTGGAAAAATCCCGTGGACAGAGGAGCCTGGCAGGCTACAGTATATAGGGTTGCAAGGAGTTGGACACGACTGAAGCGACTTAGGCTGCACTCACCCTCTCCCAAGACTCAGACATGTGAGCTCACACAGCCAGTCAGAATCTGAACCCAGAATCTGAGCTCCTTGACAAAGGACAAGCTGTCCACATCTGGCCAAAAATCAGGACACAGGGTGCCAGAGAGCTTTATTGTCAGAACTCATCGGACGGGTTTCTAAGTTGCTTCCAGGAAGATGAGTGGGTTTAGGGGCCCGGTTTCTTCTTCCAACTGGGCTTCTCTTCTCTAGTGTCTCTGCCAGTCCTCTGGGGAGGGAAAAAAAAAACCAGTTGAAACCCACCAGGTCAGATCTTTCTTCTGAACAGGCAATTCTTCAGGGTCATCCTCATCAGTTTCCCCAAGCTCACGCCCCGAAGGCTTTTAGGAATTCCAAGGTCTATGCTGACCTTGTCACTTCAAGAGGTATGGCTGGTCCAAGAGTGTTTACCTCTTCCACAGGCAGATGACAAAGAGACCGATGCACAGGGAATGTGGCTTCTTAGTAACACAAGTCCCTGTGATGGGGTCTTCCTCTTGCAGGCTGGAGAGAGGAGAAAGATAAGTTCTCACGTGGGGACCCTTGGTACATGTGTGTTCATTCCCTGACACCCCTCCACCCGGGGACTGTAAGATGGAGCTGTTCCAGAATAAACAGATCCACTTAGAAATTAAGAAAAAAATTGAATTCCTCTCCACTGAACTTGAACTTGATATTTACCTTTTAAAAAAATTTATTTTTTAATTGAAGGATAATTGCTTTACAGAATTTTGGGGTTTTTTTTGTCAAACCTCAATATGAATCAGCCATAGGTATACATATATCCCTTCCCTTTTTAAACTCCCTCCCATCTTCTCCCCATCCCACCCCTCTAGGTTTATACAGAGCACCTGTTTGAGTTTTTTGAGACATACAGCAAATTCCCGTTGGGTATCTGTTTTACATATGGTAATGTAAGTTTTCATGTTATTCTCTCCATACATCTCACCCTCTCCTCCCGTCTCCCCAAGTCCATAAGTCTATTCTCTATGTCTGTTTCTCCATTGCTGCCCTGTAAATAAATTTGTTAGTACTATTTTTCTAGATTCCATATATATGTGTTAGAATACAATATTTAGCTTTCTCTTTCTGACTTAACTTCACTCTGTATAATAGACTCTAGGTTCATCCACCTCATTAGAACTAACTCAAATGCGTTGCTTTTTATGGCTGGGTAATATTCCATTGTGTATATGTACCACAACTTCTTTATCCATTCAGCTGTCGATGGACATTTGGTTGCTTCCTTTGGCCACCTCATGTGAAGAGTTGACTCATTGGAAAAGACTCTGATGCTGGCAGGGATTGGGGGCAGGAGGAGAAGGGGATGACAGAGGATGAGATGGCTAGATGGCATCGCTGACTTGATGGATGTGAGTCTCAGTGAACTCCGGGAGTTGGTGATGGACAGGGAGGCCTAGCATGCAGCGATTCATGGGGTTGCAAAGAGTCGGACACAACTGAGCGACTGATCTGTTCTGATGTTCTGCTGCTGCTGCTGCTGCTGCTAAGTCGCTTCAGTTGTGTCCGACTCTGTGCGACCCCGTAGATGGCAGCCCATGTTCTAGCTATTGTAAATAGTGCTGCAATGAACAATGGGATACATGTGTCTTTTAATTTTGGTTTCCTCAGGGTATATGCCTTGGAGTGGGATTGCTGGATCATGTGGTGGTTTTATTCCTAGTTTTTTCAGGAATCTCCATACCATCTTCCATAGTGGCTGTGTCAATTTACATTCCCACTAACAGTGTAGGAGGGTTCCCTTTTCTCCACACCCTCTCAAGCATTTATTGTTTGTAGACTTTTTGATGATGGCCATTCTGACCAGTGTGAGGTGATACCTCATTGTAGTTTTGATTTGCATTTCTCTGATAATGAGAGATGTTGAGCATCTTTTCATGTGTTTGTTAGCCATCTGTATGTCTTCTTTGGAGAAATGTCTATTTAGGTCTTTCACCTACTTTTTGATTGGGTTGTTTGTTTTTCTGGTATTGAGTTGCATGAGCTGCTTGTATATTTTGGAAACTAATCCTTTGTCAATTGTTTCATTTGCTATTATTTTCTCCCATTCTGAGGGTTGTCTTTTCACCTTGCTTGTAGTTTCCTTTGCTGTGCAAAAGCTTTTAAGTTTAATCAGGTCCCACTTGTTACTTTTGTTTTTATTTCCATTACTCTAGGAGGTGGGTCATAGAGTATCTTGCTTTGATTTATGTCATCGAGTGTTCTGCCTTTGTTTTCCTCTAAGAGTTTTATAGTTTCTGGTCTTAAATTTAGGTCTTTAATCCATTTTGAGTTTGCCTTTGTGTATGGGTCAGACACGACTGAGCAACTGAACTGAACTGATGGTGTTATAAAGTGTTCTAATTTCATTCTTTGACATGTAGCTGTCCAGTTTTACCAGCACCATTTATTGAAGAGGCTATCTTTGCCCCATTGTATATTCTTGCCTCCTTTGTCAAAAATAAGGTACTCATAGGGGCATGGGTTTATTTCTGGGCTTTCTATCTTGTTCCATTGGTCTATATTTCTATTTTTGTGCCAGTACCATACTGTCTTGATGACTGTAGCTTTGTAGTATAATCTGAAGTCAGGAAGGTTGATTCCTCTAGCTCCATTCTTCTTTCTCAAGACTGCTTTGGTTATTCAGGGTCTTTTGTGTTTCCATACGAATTGTAAAATTTTTTGTTCTAGTTGTATGGAAAATGCCATTGGTAATTTGATAGGGATCACATTGAATTTGTAGATTGAGTTTGGTAGTGTAGTCATTTTCACAATATTGATTCTTCCTACCCAGGAACATGGAATATCTCTCTATCTTTTTATGTAATCTTTGATTTCTTTCATCAGTGTCTTATAATTTTCTTTGTACAGTTCTTTTGTCTCCTTAGGCAAGTTTATTCCTAGATGTTTTATTCCTTTTGTTGCAATGGTAAATGGGATTGATTCCTTAATTTCTCTTTCTGATTTTTCACTGTTAGTATACAGAAATGCAAGTGATTTCTGTGTATTGACTTTGGATCCTGCAACTTTGCTAAATTCACTGATTAGCTCTAGTAATTTTCTGGTACTATCTTTAGGGTTTTCTATGTACAGTATCATCTCATCTGCAAACAATGAGACCTTTACTTCTTTTCCGATATGGATTCCTTTTATTTTTCTTCTCTGATTGATGTAGCTAGGATTTCCAAAACTATGTTGAATGATAGTGGTGAAAGTGGAACACCACCTTTGTCTTGTTCCTGATCTTAGGGAGAATGCTTTCAGTTTTTCACCATTGAGAATAATTTTTGCTGTAGGTTGATGAAAGTGAAAGTGGCAAGTGAAAAAGTTGGCTTAAAGCTCAATATTCAGAAAACTAAGATCATGGCATCTGGTCCCATCACTTCATGGGAAGTAGATGGGGAAACAGTGGAAACAGTGTCAGACTTTATTTTGGGGGGCTCCAAAATCACTGCAGATGGTGACTGCAGCCATGAAATTAAAAGACGCTTACTCCTTGGAAGAAAAGTTATGACCAACCTAGATAGCATATTCAAAAGCAGAGACATTACTTTGCCAACAAAGGTCCATCTAGTCAAGGCTATGGTTTTTCCTGTGGTCATGTACGTTTATGAGAGTTGGACTGTGAAGAAGGCTGAGTGCAGAAGAATTCATGCTTTTCAACTGTGGTGTTGCAGAAGACTCTTGAGAGTCCCTTGCACTGCAAGGAGATCCAGCCAGTCCATTGTGAAGGAGATCAGCCCTGGGTGTTCTTTGGAGGGAATGATGCTAAAGCTGAAACTCCAGTACTTTGGCCACCTCATGCGAAGAGTTTGACTCATTGGAAAAGACTCTAATGCTGGGAGGGATTGGGGGCAGGAGGAGAAGGGGACGACAGAGGATGAGATGGCTGGATGGCATCACTGACTCAATGGATATGAGTCTGGGTGAACTCTGGGTGAACTCTGGGAGTTGGTGATGGACAGGGAGGCCTGGCGTGCTGCAATTCATGGGGTCGCAAAGAGTCAGACACGACTGAGCGACTGAACTGAACTGAGGCTTATTATATATGGCCTTTACTATGTTGAGGTAGGTTCCTTCTATGCCCAGTTTTTGAAGATTTTAATTATAATTGGGTGCTGAATTTTGTCAAAGGCTTTTTCTGCATCTATTGAAATGATCATGTGGTTTTTATCTTTCAGTTTGTTAATATGATGTGTCGCATTGATTGATTTGCATATATTGAAGAATCCTTGCATCCCTGGAATAAACCCAATTTGATCATGGTGTGTGAGCTTTTGTTGTGTTGCTGAATTGTTTGCTAAAATTTTGTTGAGGATTTCTGTATCTATGTTCATCAGTGATATTGGCCTGTAATTTTCTTTTTTGTGTGTGTTGTCTTTGTTTGGTTTTGGTATCAGGGTGATGGTGGCCTTGTAGATTGAGTTTGGAAGTGTTCCTTCCTCTGCAATTATTTGAAAAAGTTTTAGAAGGATAGACATTAGCTTTTCTCTAAATGTTTGATACAGTTCTCCCATGAAGCCATCTGGTCATGGGCTTTTGTTTTTTGGGAGATTTTTGATCACAGTTTCAATTTCAGTGCTGTAATTGGGTTGTTCATAATTTATATTTCTTCCTGGTCAGTCTTGGAAGATTGAACTTTTCTAAGAATCTGTCCAATTTTTCCAGGTTATCCATTTTATTGCCATATAGTTGTTACCATAATAGTCTCTTATAATCCTTTGTATTTCTGCATTGTCTGTTGTAACCTCTCCTTTTTCATTTCTAATTTTGTTGATTTGATCCTTCTCTCTTTTTTTCTTGGTGAGTCTGGCTAAAGGTTTGTCAATTTTGTTTATCTTCTCAAAGAACCAGCTTTCAGTTTTATTAATCTTTACTATTGCTTCTTTCATTTCTTTTTCATTTGTTTCTGCTCTGATCTTTATTATTTCTTTCCTTCTAATTTTGGGCTTTTTTTGTTCTTCTTTTTCCAGTTGTTTTAGGTGTAAAGCTAGGTTGTCTATTTGATGTTTTTCTTGTTTCTTGAGGTAGGGTTGTACTACTATAAACTTCCCTCTTAGAACTGCTTTTGCTGTATCCCATAGGTTTTGAGTTGCCGTGTTTTCATTGTCATTTGTTTCTAGAAATTGTTTTATTTCCCTTTTTATTTCTTCCGTAACCTGTTGGTTATTTAGAAACATATTGTTTAATATCCATGTATTTGTGTTTTTTACAGTTTTTTTTCTTGTAATTGATATCTAATCTTATAGTGTTGTGGTCAGAGAAGGTGCTTGATATGATTTCAATTTTCTTAAATTTACTGAGATTTGATTGGTGACTCAAGATGTGGTCTATCCTGGAGAATGTTCCATGTGCACTTGAGAAGAAGGTGTATTCTTCTGCATTTGGATGGAATGTCCTGAAGATATCAATGAGATCCAACTCATCTAATGTATCATTTAAGACTTGTGTTTCCTTATTAATTTTTTGTTTTGATGATCTGTCCATTGGTGTGAGTGGGGTGTTAAAGTCTCCTACTGTTACTATTACTGTCAATTTCTCCTTTTATGTCTGTTAGTGTTTGTATTATGTATTGAGGTGCTCCTATGTTGGGTGCATAGATATTTACAATTGTTATGTCTTCCTCTTGGATTGATCCCTTGATCATTATGTAGTGTCTTTCCTTATCTCTTGTAATCTTCTTTATTTTAAGGTCTATTTTGTCTGATATAAGGATTGCTACTCCAGCTTTATTTTGCTTCCCATTTGCACGGGATATATTTTTCCATCCTCTCACTTTCAGTGTATATGTGTCTTGAGGTCTGAAGTGGGTTCCTTGTAGACAGCATATATATGGGTCTTGTTTTTGTATCCATTCAGCCAGTCTGTGCCTTTTGGTTGGAGCATTTAATCCATTTACATTTAAAGTAATTATTGATATATATGTTCCTATTGCCATTTTCTTAATTGTTTGGGGTTGATTTTGTACATCTTTTTTCTTCTCTTGGATTTCTTGACTATATAAGTCCCTTTAACATTTGTTGTAAAACTGGTTTGGTGGTACTGAATTCTCTTGACTTTTGCTTGCCTGAAAAGCTTTTGATTTCTCCATCAATTTTGAATGAGATCCTTTCCGGATACAATAATCTTGGTTGTAGATTTTTCCCTTTCAGTACTTTAAATATATTCTGCCATTCCCTTCTGGCCTGCAGGGTTTCTGCTGAAAGATCAGCTGTTAAGCATATGGGGTTTCTCTTGTATGTTACTTGTTGCTTTTCCCTTGTGGCTTTTAATATTCTTTCTTTTAGTCTTTGTTAGTTTGATTAGTATGTGTCTTGGCATTGTTCTTCTTGGGTTTATCCTGTATGGGACTCTTTGTGCCTCTTGGACTTGATTGACTATTTCCTTTTCCATGTTGGGGAAATTTTCAACTATAATCTCTTCAAAAATGTTCTCATATCCGTTCTTTTTCTCTTCTTCTCCTGGGACCCCTATAATTCGAATGTTGCTGCGTTTGATATTGTTCCAGAGGTTTCTGAGACTATCCTTAGTTATTTTCATTCTTTTTACTTTATTCTGCTCTTCAGAAGCTATTTCTACCATTTTATCTTCCACCTCACCAATTCGTTCTTCTGCTTCAGATATTCTGCTATTCCTTCCAGAGTATTTTTAATTTCAGTAATTAGGTTGTTTGTCTCTGTATGTTTATTCTTTAATTCTTCTAGGTCTTTGTTAATTAATTCTTGCATTTTCTCCATTCTGTTTTCAAGGTTTTTGATCATCTTTACTATCATTATTCTGAATTCTTTTTCAGGTAGTTTGCCTATTTCCTCTTCATTTATTTGGACGTCTGTGTTTCTAGTTTGTTCCTTCATTTGTGTAGTATTTCTCTGCCCTTTTCTTTTTTCTTTTTAACTTACTGTGTTTGAGGTCTCCTTTTCCCAGGCTTCAAGGTTACATTTTCTCTTCCTTTTGGTTTTTGCTCTCCTAAGGTGGTCCAGTGGTTTGTATAAGCTTAGTATAGGGTGAGATTTGTGCTGAGTTTTTTGTTTGTTTGTTTGTTTTTCCTCTGATGGGCAAGGCTGAGTGAGGTGGTAATCCTGTCTGCTGATGATTGGGTTTGTATTTTTGTTTTGTTTGTTGTTTAGATGAGGCATCCTGCACAGGTGCTACTGGTGGTTGGATGATGCTGGGTCTTGTATTCAAGTGGTTTCCTTTGTGTGAGTTCTCACTATTTGATACTCCCTAGGGTTAGTTCTCTGGGAGTCTAGGGTCTTAGAGTCAGTGCGCCCACTCCAAAGGCTCAGAGCTTGATCTCTGGTCAGGAATGAAGATTCCACAAGTGGTTTGTTATGGCATTAAGTGAGATTAAAACAAATACCCAAAAACGAGAAACCAAAGATGAACCCCAGACAAATGGCAGTTATAAAATCAGGCAAATAATAATTAAAATAGTGGAATATATGCATATACATATATGCCCATTAGCAAAATCAAAACAGTCCAACAAAAATAAAGTACAATAGATTGATCCATTGAACAAAGAAACCAAAAATTATATCTACCAGTTAAGAGCAAAATTAACTAAAGCACAAACTGGAAAACAAAACTAAAGCAAGGTGCCAAGTGGGGAATAAAGCAATGAAAATAAAGCTAACAAATATGTTGAGAGGAAAGGAAAGAAAGAATAGATATGTAAAGTTAAATAGAGGTAAAGAAGATTTGTATATATTAAAGATTAACTGCCAGGGGAAAAGAACAGTAGGAAAAGCAAACAAAGGCATAAATAATAATATATTTTAAAAAATAAAAAATTAAAATTAAAAAAAGAGAGAAAAAAAAAAAGAAAACTCCACAGAACTGCAAATGCCAACGTAGAGGCAGAGGTTTATAACAGCAATAAAAAGTGTGACTGAAAAAAAAACTCAAAAGCTTAATTAGATTTCACAGTGCCAATAAAATCAACATCTGCAACGGGTTGGGGGTAGGAAAAAAAAACAAAAGAAAAAAAATTCCAAAAGACTCTACAGAACAAGTCAAAACATAAGAATAATAAAAGTTTTTCTTGGGTCACTGCTGTCAGAGTACGTTCCCTCTCTTGGAGTCACAGTCCACCTCACCTCCCCAGGCTGCCCTCCAACACTGTGCTGATTTCTAGACCTGCTGTGGGGGCAGCTCAGATTCTAATTTGGTCCTACTCCTTTGTATTCTTGCCTCCAATGTCCACAGCTATCAGAACTAGTGTGTTTTCTTTTGTGGGAGCTCTCAATGTCATTTTATATATTCCATAGACACAGAGCTGCCTAGTTGATCATGTGGATTTAATCTGCGGCTTGTACAAGCTGGTGGGAAGGTTTCGGGTCTTCTTCCTTAGCTACTCTGCCCCTGGGTTTCAACTGTGGTTTTATTTCCACCTCTGCATGTGGGTTGTCCACTGGGGTTTGCTCCTGAGGCTACCCTGGAGGACTTGGGTTTGCCGCTATGAGGGCCAGGTGTGGAGGTGGTGCAGCTGCTTTGGGTCACAGGGGTTCTGGCAGCACCAGGTACTCAGGGGAGTTGGCAGCTAGGGCAGCAGGAAATATAGTGCTCTAGAAGGATATGGCAACCAGTATTGGTCAATACACTCCAGTATTCTTGCCTGGAGAACCCCCTGACAGAGAAGCCTGGAAGGCCACAGTCTACAGGATCGCAGAGTTGGACATGACTGAAGCGACCCTGCGTGCATAGATGCAAGACACTTTTATGCCTGCAGCAGCTCTGCCCCAGTGAGGGTTGAACATGAAGATGGCGCAGCTGCTTGGGCTGTGGGGACCCTGGCAGTGCCAAGTGTGCAGGGATGGGGACTGCCTCCGCTGCAGGAGTATCACAGTCTTTTTTCAAGCCTGTTGTAGCTGGCAATCAGAAGGCCTCTTTAGCCAGTCTTTCTCTGTAGTTGCGCCTGTTTAGGCACTTAGAGGGCTCCCTTGCTTGGGGTCCTTCTCTGTTGTTCCGTGCATCAGGCACATAGAGAGGCCCCCACGGCTGGGGTCCTACTCTGTAGATTGGCATGTCAGGCACTTAAAGGGGCGCCCTGGATGGGGTCCTACTCTGTAGTTCAGTGCATCAGGCATTTGATGGGCCCACCTGTCTATTGTTCAGCTGCTGATGCTGGTGTGTTGGGAGAGAGAGGCTATGGTGATGGCTCCACCCCGTACGCATGACTCAGTTGTATCGCCTTGCTTCCATGGCTGCCTGGCTTTCCTCCACAGGCATTTCCCACCACAATCTCTTCCCTCACATCCCCTTGATCCGTCTCTCTGCAGTCGACAGCAGCCCTTGCCCTGGGATTGCTCCATAATCTCTAAACTCCAGCTCCCAGCTGCTGTGCCTTCTAGGGGACCTGCATCCCTGTCGGGGGTATGTATGCTTGCAGCAAGGACTGTCTGATTCTCATTCCATTTAGGCTGCCTTAGATTAGCTGATTCACTCTCAGCCTTAAATGTTTCTCCTCTGACTCAGACAATTGCCCTGATGTGGGGATCGGACCCCTGCTTCAGTTCCCCCATCCACTGAGGGCACGTCCAGTCCTGCTAACACTCCTGCTTTCCCCCCTAATTCCTTCATCCTACCGAGTTTTGCGTGGTTCTATGTATTCTTTTCTACTAGTCAGGTAGTCCTGTCTGCTCTAGGCTGGTGTTCTGTCTGCAGTTTTGTGTCTGAAGGTATATTCCTGATGTATCCATGGAGAGAGATGTACTTCACGTCCATCTACTCCTCAACCATCTTGTTCCTCTTCTGATACTTTTTATTTGCCACACTGCGTAGCTTGCGGGATCTTAGTTCCCTGACCAGGGACTGAACCCAGGCCCTTGGCAGTGAAAGTGCTGAGTCCTAACCATTGAGCCTGCCAGGGAATTCCCCTCCAATGAACTTTAGAGTGGCACTCTCCAAGCGAAATGTCACGTGAGCCACCAATATAATTTTAAAATTTCTAGTAGCCATACAGAAAAGGAATTGATGAAATCGATTTAGATGCTGTAAGATCCCCTGGAAGAGGAAATGGCAACCCACTCCAGTATTCTTGTCTGGATAATCCCATGGACAGAGAAACCTGGCAGGCTACAGTCCATGGGGGTCACAAAGAGTTGGACACAACTGAGTGACTGAGCACACACACATATATCTTTTGGCCACACCACACGCAAGTGGGTTCCTAATTCCCCCACCAGAGATGGAACCCACAACCCCCACCCCCCAGAATGGAAAGGCAGTCTTAACCACTGGTCCATCAGGGAAGTCTCTGTGTGCTATATTTAATATTATCAGGTATGTCCTAAAGAGTATCATTCCAACATTCAATGTTTTAAAATATGAACAAGGTATTATATATTCTGTTATTTCATATCAGACTCCCACACCCAGTGTGGGTTTTACACCCACAACACGTCTCAGTTTCAGATGTGGCCAGTGATTGCCATACTGGACAGCACAGGCTTGGAGAGGGTCCACCTCCCACCCCCACACCAATGTTGGATGGCCTCTCATCCAACTGCAGAGTGAAATCAGAAATCTTGCAAAAGACGCTGAACGGTGAATGGGATGTGTTTAGCTGCTGGGCTCGCTTGCAAGACTCTGACAGATGAAGGTGTGGAGGGGTTAAATCAGTTAATGGTGAAGAAAAGAAAACAAACAAACAGATACAGCAGTATTACAGGCTGGATTGCATTCACCTCCATCCTGATACCCAAGCCCTCAGGATGAGAGTGTATTCGAGGATGGCGTCTTTATGGACAGAGGTCCGCAAGTTAAGATGCGATCACTGAGTGGACACTGATCCAGTATGACAAGTATTTTTCTAAGGGAAAATCTGGATACAGATGCAGGGATAAAACAGCCCTCTACTAGCCAATGGGACTTCCCAGGTAGTGCTAAAGAACCCGCCTGCCAATGCAGGAGACGTAAGAGATGCGGGTTCGATCTCTGGATCAGGAAGATCCCCTGGAGGAGGGCATGGCAACCCATTCCAGTCTTCTTGCCTGGAGAATCTCATGGACAGAGGAGCCTGGCGGGCTACAGTCCTTAGGGTCGCAAAGAGTCAGACATGACTGAAGCGACATACCATGCACACAGAAACCAAGGAGAGGGCTTTAGAAGGAACCAACCGAGCCAACCAGCCTTGACTGTGGGGAGACTTCCAGCATCCAGGACCCCGAGGAAAGATTCTTGTTTAAGTCCCGGGCCTGCGGAACTGTCTTCTGTGGCGGTCCCAGGAAACGAGCACAGGGCATCCGAGCAGAAGGGTTTGACCACGAGAGAATTATAGGTAGGCCTTGGACAATGGAAGATGTGTCCGCCTCTCTGCCCACACCGCACGCCATGCTGGGTTTCTAAAACCTTCCCTGTGACTCCTGGCATCGTGGAGGCTCCTTGTGAGAAAGACTTTGGGGAAAGGGAGGGTGCAGAGGGGTAGTGGGACAAGATCAAGTCTCTGTCCCTGACTTCCCTGGTGGTCCACTGGTTACAAATCCACCTTGCAATGCCAGGGACACAGGTTCAACCTCTTGTCCCCAAAGATCCCACATACCGCCAAGCAACTAAGCCTGTCCCCCCACCCTGCTGCGCCTGCACTCTAGAGCCCATGCTCTGCAACAAGAGAAGCCCGAGCATTGCAACTAGGAAAACCCTTGGCATCAGCAAAGATCCAGCGCAGCCAAAAAAATCAAGTCTCCATGCCACTGCTGGGATGGGCCGTCACACCTCATTCCTTGGGTTTCCGGCCAGTAGAATTCCCCCCACCTGCCCCCTACAATAGTTTCTGACAAAAGGGCTTCTACAGAGAAGCCACCAGGAAACATCTGGGCATTTCACATTTGGGCTCTGGTTTGGGATGCGAAGACTGCCTGGCTCTCTCTACCAGACAAGTGGAAGAGGCAGGAAGAACAGCTAACAGAGGTGACAGCCAGGCAGGAAGGAGTAGGCATGCCCCACTGGGACCCAGGTGGAGGGTGAGCGGAGGACAGACACCATCCAGAGCCCACGGCAGCTGAGCGTGTGCACGTGTGGAGACCACCTGTGTTGGACTCATCTGCGGCCCAGCCAGCCAAGCCAGTCTCACCATCGGGGCAGCCAGGACCCGCTCTGCCAAAGTTGTCACTGGTAGAAGCTGTAGATCTGCCTTTTGTATTTCTGGAGGATGAAATGTCGTTTAATCTTTGTCGTCGGACCTGCCCAGAAAGCAGAAACCGATTCAGACGTGGGGGTGAAATAGGAGTCCATGTACCCTGGGTGTGACCAGGCGGCAGAATCTCGTGGCTGGGGCTGGGCTGGTGGCTGGCCATGCCCTCATCTTCCTGGGGCACTGCCTTTGCCATCTTAAGGGATGGCAAAGGAGACTCTCTGCTTCACACACACACAGCTCCCTTTCTGGGAATAAAATCTCAACTCCTTACTGCAGCTGAATGTGACCTCTCTCCACCCTGACTTCACAGGCCTCCCATTGTTCCCACGACTCTCCAGGCACCGTCCTACCTGAGGGCCTCTGTACCTGCTGTCCTCTCAGCCAGGAATATTATTCCCCTTCAATTGTTTGCCCAAAAGGCTCCTTCTCGTCCTCTGAGTCTTACCCTAAGGACCACTTCCTGAGCGCAGCTTTCCCAGATCCTTTTGGCCAAAGCATCTTGCCGTCTGACCCCTGACCAGTCATCCTTCTAGTACACTGTCACACCTGCTACGCTGCCCAGTCTTCTCACCTCCCTGATGCATCAGAGTCTGCATCTACTGGGGGTGGGATCGGGGGGAGGTGGACACCATCTTCCTCCGTGTAGCCACCCCTTGGTCGGCAGCTGGTCCCACAGACCCTCTGACTCCCAGAATAAGATGTGTCTCCTCAGCACCCACAGGGCCCTGGACACCATCAGGGGACCAGCCTCCAAGTGTTGAAACTCTCCAGGCCACTCACCTAGCTCTCCGCCACTGATGGAAAAGTCCTTCTCCAAGATGACCCACTTCTGAATCTTCTGTGCGTTGGAGATGGCTTTTTGGTTGACAGCATTGATGCCTTTCTGGATGGCCGCGTAGACCATGGGGTCTCGCAGGTCCAAGATCTCAGACACTGTGGTCGCCTGGCTGCCCACCTCCCGGCAGAACTTGATCGCCTCCAAGTTCAGCGTGTCCAGTGGCTCTCCGGTCATTTTGTCGACCTCGCACTGCCCCCACGACACCCCTGTCACAACCCCTAGCATCCAGCCCCAAGGACCAAGATGTGGCTTCCCACCTGCTGGAAAACCCACATTACCTTCAGCGTCAGGAGGATGCTCAGGAACTTGGCCTTGTCGCCCACCAACATGGCATTACTAATGATGGGGATTGTCTCCTTAACCAGGTTCTCGATGGGAACAGGAGCCACATTCTCGCCACCAGCTGTGATGATGATTTCTGAAACAAGGCGTGACTGGGGGTGGGTTCAACCAGGACAGCCCAGGAGCCCTGTGCCTTTGCAGATCAGAGGGGCCCAGGTGTCGGCAGCAACCACCACTCCCCCAAAAAACCCCAGAACCACCCCTGCCCTTCTCCAGGATGCTCTCTATGTCCTTCTCCAAGCCCCAGACCCAGAGTCACTCTGCCCCTCCTCCCCCGTCTTCTTCAGATTCCCGTCAAGCATCCACATCCTGAGTATTCCACTTGGACAGCATCTTGTCCACTCCTGGCCTGTTCCTCTGTCCCCTGTGCCCTGATCCAGGCCCTCTGGTATGCCCTTGCCTGGAAAATAGTCAAGTGCTTCTGACCATGCCCGTCTCTCTGTCTCCTGCTGTTCCCATCGTCTGGCAACTCTCAAAGACCCCAAGTCCAGGCTCCTCCCAGGGGTGCGTGGCACCTCCCTAGTTTTGGCAGGCTCTTAAAGGATTGTGTCACTGTCTTCCCCTGCCTAAAATCCTTCAGGAGCTCCTCTTCCTGCCCCAGACACAGTCTTCACTTGTTCCTCCATCCTGGGACACTTGCTGCTTCCCGTCCCACCCACCCAGACCCTCTCCATTCCATCCCGTGATCTTGCAGTCACCTCTGCTGAGATCCTTGTAGCACTAGGAATGATCCATTTGGGCCCATGATGGACAGCTGTGATATCATCAGCCCAGTGACTCCTCCATCCTTCAAGTTTCTTTGGAGAACTACCCTCCATCTCTGTGTGGTCTGGGGAGGGGGTGGGCTGCTGGGGTGAGCCTTTGACCACATCAGACCAGTCAGCGTATTCCATCCTCTACAGTCATTCATTCTGAGATGGAATACTGACCCAAGAAGATCCAATGAGAATCGGGCATGAAACTTGCTGACGCTGTTGGGAGTAGTACACTCTTTCTCAACCTTAGGCTGTTACGATGAGCCTAGACTGTTGGCAGCCATCTTGTCATCAAGTTGGAAAAGCCTCCTCAAGAATGGCGTCAGGGAGCTCCCTAGTGGTCCAGTGGTTAAGAATCTAGCTTCCAATACAGAGGATGTGGGTTCAATCCCTGGTCAGGGACCTAAGATCCCACATGCCATGCAGCAGCTAAGCCCTTGAGCCACAACTACTGAGCCCACATGACAAAGAGCCCGCATGCTGCAACTAAGACCAGATGCAGACAAATAAATGAATGAATAAACAAGAATGGCACAGATACAGAGGGGAACTTGGTCACAGAAGGATAAAGAGATTCCTGGTGATGTCATTTTGGCACCTGGATCCAGCCATGCCTGAAGCATGAACTTTTGGACTTTACAGTTTTGAGCCAGCAGCTTTACTTTTCCACTCAAACCTGCTTAAGAAGGGTTTTCTGTTGCTTATCACAGAAATAATGGTAACATAGCCCTCTTACTGAACAGTTACAGCCTATGTCAGGCTCCATGCCAAATGCTCTACATCAGAGGTTGTGGGCCAAATTCCACAATGCTCCTTCTGCCTGTTTTTGTAAGGCCACGAACTAAATAGTTTTTCCATTTTTAAATAGTTGGAAGGAAATCCAAAGAACAACAATATTTGTGACACATGAAAATCCTATGACATTTGTATTGGTGCATGGCCACGACCGTAGGTCTGGACATCAACTGCGGCTGCTTTTGTCCCACAGCAGTCGAGTGGAGCAGCTATGTCAGAGACCCTGTATCCTGCAAATCCAAAATATTTATACATGGGCCTTTTAGGGCTTCCCTGGTAGCTCAGTGGTATAGAATCTGCCTGCCAAAGCAGGAGATGCAGGAGACTTAGGTTCTGTCCCTGGCTTGGGAAGATCCCCTGGAGAAGGAAATGGCAACCTACTCTAGTATTCTTGCCTAAAGAACCCCATGGACAGAGGAGCTTGTTGGGCTACTGTCCATGGGGTCATAAAAGAGACACGAGTTAGTGACTAAAGCAGTGACCAACTTTATGGGACAAGTTGACTGATTCCTGTTCTGTATCATTTCATTTAATCATGATGACTCTTTAGTTACTGTTATCCATAAATGACAGGGGAGGGAACAGAGGTTTGAGGCCCAGAGTAGGCTTCTTTTCTGGCTCCCTCCTGCTGAGGGCCAGATGCTGGGCACAAGGATAGCACTGGGCTGGACAGTGTGTGGGCTGGGGTGTCCCTGTACATCTGTGTGAGCACCCATCCCCATGAAAGGTGGAAAGGCAGAGCCTTCGGTGTTCAAGGCTGGCCTGCTCGCTGGGGCTCCTGGGAACCCAGCCCCAGTACCTTTGATGCGGCCGGTGATAAAGAGGAAGCCCTGGTTGTCCATGCGGCCCAGGTCCCCAGAGTGGAGCCAGCCCTCCTCGTCAATGGCCTCCATGGTCGCGTCCTCCTGCTCCAGGTAGCCCATGAAGACATGCCGGCCCCAGAGGCAGACTTCCCCCACGCCATCCTTGTTCGGCTGGTACAGCATGTTCTTACACCCTGCCACAACTTTGCCAGAACTGCCAGAGGACAGGAAGGAGGAAGACTGAGGCTTGGGGTGAGGGGCCGAGGTCACCCGGTTCCTGACTCCCGGCTCAGCTGGCCTGGGCCAATGCTGCCGCTGCATCCTCCCCAGGACCCAGTGGGTGCTTGTGACTGCTGGCTGAATGGAGAGAGGGCTGGTCCCACCGAGGGAGTCAAATTCCCAAAAACCTGGTGAACTGGGCGTCCCTGGTGGCTCAGTGGTAAAGAATCTGCCTGCAATGCAGGAGACAGCAAGTTTGATCTCTGGGTCAGGAAGATCCCTGGAGAAGGAAATGGCAACCCACTCCAGTATTTCTGCCTAGGAAATCCCATGGACAGAGGAGCCTGATGTGCTACAGTCCATGGGGTCACAAAGAGCCAGACACAACTGAGTGACACTTTCACTGGTGAACTGGGAAGCCCAGTGGAGTTGTAGGTTGGTTTTATCTTCACGTACATGGCAGAAAAACTTCCCAGCTTAAAAACAACAACGGGATTCCCCAGTGGCCAAGTGGTTGGGACTCCATGTTTTCCCTGCTGAGGGCCTGGGTCCATCCCTGATCGGGGAACTAAGATCCCACAAGTCACACAGAGTGGCAAAAAAGAAAAAAGAAAACCAACCAATCCCAGCAACAAAACCCTCTCTAGAAAACAGGAATGTTGCCCTGAATGCAGTGACCAAGACAGCTGATTTTAGGTAACATGACCAGCCAAAGTCTCTTTAAAGTTACTTCCACAGAACAGAGAGCGCTAGTAAAATCTGGATTTTCATGAAATTCCTTTCGCTAGTGATACCACTTGGGAGGGTGGTCTTAGGATGCAGAGAAGGAAGTATTTTCTTTCTGCCTGGCTGAGATCTCTTCTATTGGCAGTTAGAAGGGTCAGTGGTTTTAGGGTGAAGTGTAGAAACTCCCTTAGTCAACAAGTGGAAAAAGAAAGCAGGCCTGAGATGCTTAAAATGTATAGGAATGCATAAATGTGGACTCTGGGAAAAGGGTACAGGTGAACAGACATATTGACCCCACCGGGGGAAAGGCAGGGTGAGATAAATTGGGAGATTGGGATTGACATGTATACACTACAATGTGTAAGATAGATAACGAATGAGAATCTACTGTATAGCACAGGGAACTCTACTCAGTGTTCTGTGGTGACCTAAATGGGAAGGAAATCCAAAAAGAGCAGATACACACACACATACACACACACATACACACATACATACACACACACACATGACCAAGAACTTCCAGATGTACAAGCTGGGTTTAGAAAAGGCAGAGGAACCAGAGATCAAAATATCACCATCTGTTGGATCATAGAAAAAGCAACAGAATGCCAGAAAAATATCTACTTCTGCTTCATTGACTACACAAAAGCCTTTGACTGTGTGGATTGCAACAAACTGGAACATAGTTAAAGAGATGGGAATACCAGACCACCTTACCTGTCTCCTGAGAAAACTGTAAGTGGGTCAAGAAGCAGCAGGACATGGAACAACTGACTGGTTCAAAATTGGGAAAGGAGTATGACAAGACTGTATATTGTTACTCTGCTTATTTAACATATATGCAGAGTACATCATGCAAAGTGCCAGGCTGGAGGAATCACAGGCTGAAATCAAGATTGCCAGGAGAAATGTCAACAACCTCCCATATGCAGATGATACCACTCTCATGGCAGAAAGTAAAGAGGAACTAAGGAGCCTCTTGATGAGGGTGAATGTTGGCCTAAAACTCAACATTCAGAAAACTAAGATCATGACATCTGGTCCATTCACTTCATGGCAAATAGAAGAGGAAAAAATGTAAGTGGAAATAGTGACATATTTTATGTTCTTGGGCTCCAAAATCACTGCAGCCATGAAATTAAAAGATGCTTGCTCCTTGGGAAGAAAGCTATGACAAACCTAGACATCACATTAAAGAGCAGAGACATCACTCTACCAACAAAGGTTCATATAGTCAAAGCTATGGTTTTCCCATATGAATGTCAACATTCTAGGAATCAGCAAACTAAGATGGACTGGAATGGGTGAATTTAACTCAGATGACCATTATATCTATTACTGTGGGCAGGAATCCTTTAAATGGAGTAGCCATCATAGTCAACAAGAGTCTGAAATGCAGTACTTGGAGGCAATCTCAAAAAAGACAGAATGATCTCTGTTCGTTTCCAAGGCAAACCACTCAATATCACAGTAATCCAAGGCTATTCCCCGACCAGTAACGCTGAAGAAGCTGAAGTTGAATGGTTCTATGAAGACTGGCAAGACGTTTTAGAACTAACACCCCAAAAAGATGTCCTTTTCATTATAGGGGACTGGAATGCAAAAGTAGGAAGTCAAGAAACACCTGGAGTAACAGGCAAATTTGGCCTTGGAGTACAGGATGAAGCAGGGCAATGGCTAATAGAGTTTTGTCAAGAGAATGCACTGGTCATAGCAAACACCCTCTTCCAACAACACAAGAGAAGACTCTACACATGAACACCACCAGATGGTCAACACCAAAATCAGATTGATTATATTCTTTGCAGCCAAAGATGGAGAAGCTCTATACAGTCAGCAAAAACAAGACCGGGAGCCGACTGTTGCTCAGATCATGAACTCCTTATTGCCAAATTTAGACTTAAATTGAAGAAAGTGGGGAAGACCACTAGACCATTCAGGTTTGACCTAAATCAAATCCCTTATGATTATACAGTGGAGGTGATGGAATTCCAGTTGAGCTACTTCAAATCCTAAAAGATGATGCTGTGAAATTGCTGCACTCAATATATCAGCAAATTTGCAAAACTCAGCAGTGGCCACAGGACTGGAAAAGGTCAGTTTTTATTCCAATCCCAAAGAAAGGCAATGCCAAAGAATGCTCAAACTACTGCACATTTGCACTCATCTCACACGCTAGTAAAGTAATATTCAAAATTCTCCAAGCCAGGCTTCAGCAATACATGAACCTTGAACTTCCTGATGTTCGAGCTGGTTTTAGAAAAGGCAGAGGAACCAGAGATCAAATTGCCAACACCCACTGGATCATCAAAAAAGCAAGAGAGTTCCAGAAAAACATCTATTTCTGCTTTATTGACTATGCCAAAGCCTTTGACTGTGTGGATCACAATAAACTGTGGAAAATTCTGAAACAGATGGGAATACCAGACCACCTGACCTGCCTCTTGAGAAACCTGTATGCCGGTCAGGAAGCAACAGTTAGAACTGGACATGGAACAACAGACTGGTTCCAAATAGGAAAAGGAGTACGTCAAGGCTGTATATTGTCACCCTGCTTATTTAACTTCTATGCAGAGTACATCATGAGAAACGCTGGGCTGGGAGAAGCACAAGCTGGAATCAAGATTGCCGGGAGAAATATCAATAACCTCAGATATGCAGATGACACCACCCTTACGGCAGAAAGTGAAGAACTAAAGAGCCTCTTGATGAAAGTGAAAGAGGAGAGTGAAAAAGTTGGCTTAAAGCTCAACATTCAGAAAACGAAGATCATGGCATCTGGTCCCATCACTTCATGGCAAACAGATGGGGAAACAGTGGAAACAGTGGCTGACTTTATTTTGGGGGACTCCAAAATCACTGCAGATGGTGACTGCAGCCATGAAATTAAAAGACACTCCTTGGAAGGAAAGTTATGACCAACCTAGATAGCATATTGAAAAGCAGAGACATTACTTTGTCAACAAAGGTCCATCTAGTCAAGGCTATGGTTTTTCCAGTAATCATATATGGATGTGAGAGTTGGACTATAAAGAAAGCTGAGCACTGAAGAATTGATGCTTTCGAACTGTGGTGTTGGAGAAGACTCTTGAGAGTCCCTTGGACTGATCCAACCAGTCCATCCTAAAGGAGATCAGTCCTGGGTGTTCATTGGAAGGACTGATGTTGAAGCTGAAACTCCAATATTTTGGCTACCTGATGCAAAGAGCCGACTCATTGGAAAAGACTCTGATGCTGGGAAAGATTGAAGGCAGGAGGAGAAGGGGACGACAGAGGATGAGATGATTGGATGGTATCACCGATTCAGTGGACGAGTTTGAGCAAACTCTGGGAGATGGTAGAGGACAGGGAAGCCTGGCGTGCTGCAGTCCATGGAGTCACAAAGACTTGGACACGACATAGTGACCGAACAACAGATGACTGATTCACTTTGCTATTCAGCAGAAAATAACTTTGTAAGGCAACTATACTCCAATATAAGTTTTTTTAAAAAGTACAAAGAGGCTTCTTATAACCTCCCAATTAAAAACTTTCCTAGGAGTGTGGAAAAACTCAGAAGCTATACGAGTTTGATGGGTTCATCCAAGTAAAGCTAAAAAAAATTCTACACAGGAAAAAAAAAAAACCACCTGTTTAAGGAAGGACTACTCTTTGGTTTGGGGAAAAAAAAAAAAACAAAGCTCAAGCGGGCATTTGGGTTTTACAGAAAACAGACCCAGGTGCAGTTATGGGCTGGAAAGGGTGGATACTGATGTAGAGAGTAAAGTAAGAAGCAAGAGATGGTTTTGCCAGATTCGGAAGATAAGACTTCGATTTCACTAAGTTCAAAGGTGAGTGGAACCTGGCCAAACACGAGAGGAGACTCGAACTTGCAGTATGGTGCAGCTGGTGGGGGGCAGGGGAGCAGGGAAGGACGATCAGGAGGTCCTGTGAAGGAACGTGGCTCCCAGACTCCAAGTAGAACTCGCCTTTGGTGTTCTTACTGCATCAGTGTCACTGGGCTCCATCCTGCCTCCCAAGGTGAGCTAAGCTTGGGAGAAAGCCAGAGGGGCCTGCGGATGTGTTTGAAACAAAGCATCTTGGAGATGAAGGGTCCCTAGGTCTCAGGAGGTCAACCTGGGGTGGGACATCTGGAGGCAGAGCTCACAAGTGACAGATAGGGAGGGTACATACATAGAATGTTTGGGAGACCTCCCTCTTTGTCCGTGGGCTCTCGGACAAACTGGGGCTTCCCACAGTCATGAAGATTTGGAGCCTGGAGGCTGGAGGCACCAAGTCAGGATTCATCATATCCCAGAAACCCTCCCACCTCCGTCCACTTTGACCCAGTGTTGCCAGTGGACCAGGTGTCTGCCCAGGAGACCAGTACCTTAGAAACTTGTAGTTTGCCGGGGTGGATATGGTGTGGGGTCCTGAGCTTTCACTCATACCGTACACCTCGCCTATTGGTATGTCCAGGCTTAAAAAGAACTCAGAAGTTTCCTGGTTGAGGGGTGCGGCCCCGCTGATAAAAATGCGGCAGTGATCCAGGCCAAGGGAATTCTTGATTTTGGTGAACACGAGTGCCTTTGCCATGCGGTAGCTCATGGGATGGTCATGTTCCCTGTGAACATGGATGCCAAGGAAGGCTCTGTAGTCACAGAGCCACAGGGGTGGATGGAACACAGCTGGAGAAGGCTGAGCCCCCTCACCCACCACCCTCCATGCCTGGCCCCAGTGGTCCCAACCACTTACCCTAGCATCCTTTTCGAGTTGACCTTTAAGCCAATATTCCTTGCCCACAAAAACACCTTTTTCCTCAAGCTTGAAGACTTGCCAACAGCCTCCTTTATCTTCTCATGCATCTTTTCCCAAATTCGGGGTACCCCCAGGAAGGCAGTAGGCTTTACCTCTTGCAAGGTGTTGACCAAGGTGCCCTGCTGGGCACAGAGCTCAGTCAGCAACACCTACACCCCAGGTGTCCATCTCTCCTCAGCCATTGAGGGCAGCCCAGAGAACTTTCTCTTAGCTTTCTGGACCAAGGTGAGCTCCTGACCCATGGGAGCCAGCCCATTGACTGGCCAGTGGCCAATCAGTTAACCCGTTCTCCCTGGGGACATAGTGGAGTGTACAGACTGGTAGAGTATTTTTGGAAGGCAGTGTGACAGTGCTGTTAACATTTTAAATACAGCTAGGCAACTTCACTTCTGTGGGTGATAGAACTCAGCTGGATGAAAGACTCCGATACACAGAGAAACACGTGTGAGATGCTCTTAGTACATCAGTTTGTAATAAAGTGAAAACAGGCTATGTAGCCAGTGTGGTGGGAGTGGCTAAACAAGCACTTCATGCTTGTTGCCCAAGCATGAAGTGGAGTATCATGAAAGATTCTCCCTCAAATTGATCTACAGGTTCAGTGTCATTGTAAAAAATAGGCAAGCCATTTCATACCAACTGACAAGCTGCATGGAAATGCAGAGGACCTAGAATAACCAAAGTGATTCTGAAAAACAAAATCAGAGGACCTACTATTACTTGATTTTGAAACTGACTATAAGGTAGGGTGATCAACTGTCCCGATATATCCAGAACTGGAGGTGTTCCTGGAATGTGAGGTTTTGACTTATGAGACTGGGAGAACAGGAACAAGGTGATCTCACTACCAAAAAGCTGGAAAAATAAAGTCAGTGAGGTTTTGGTGTAAGGATAGACATAAAGATCAATGAAACAGAACTGAAAATCTAAAGATGAGTCTTTACATTTATGATCAATTGATACTCAATAAAAGTGCCAAAGACAGACAAACAGAGAGCTTAGCTAACTTAGAGTATTCTTGCCAGACACAAAAATTACCTCAAAATGGACCACAGACCTAAAAGTAAGAGCTGTTAACAGATCTAAAAGCCCTCCAGAAGAACACACAGAAGAAAATCTCTGTGCCTTTAGATATGGTATGTGTAAGTCACTTAGTCGTGTCCGACTCTTTGTGACCCCATGGACTGTAGCCCACCAGGCTCCTCTGTCCATGGAGTTCTCCAGGCAAGAATACTGGAGTGGGTTACCATTTCTTCTTCCAACCTTTGGGGTAGGCAATGATTTTCTTAAAAATTACACCAGAAGCATGAAAGGAACAAAAAATCAATAAATTGGAGAGTTAACACTCATTAGAGGTGAACATTTTCTGCTTTTCAAAAGACACTAGTAAGAAAATGAGAAGCCACAGAGCTGGGAGCAAGTATTTGCAAAACCTATCTTTGATAAACAATTTGTATGAAGAACACAACATTCAACAATAAGATGTACAACTCAATTTTTACACAGGCAAAACTGTGAACAAGAGATTTTTCCAAAGAAGATACACAGATGGCCAATAAGCACAAGAAAAGTTGCTCACCATCATTAATCATTTGAAAACTGCAAATTAACAGGAGAGAGACCACTTCACGTCTGCTGCTGCTGCTGCTGCTAAGTCGCTTCAGTCGTGTCTGACTCTGTGCGACCCCATAGACGGCAGCCCACCAGGCTCCCCGGTCCCTGGGATTCTCCAGGCAAGAACACTGGAGTGGGTTGCCATTTCCTTCTCCAATGCATGAAAGTGAAAAGTGACAAAAATAGTAACAAGTGTTGGTGAGGATATGGAGGAACTGGACCTCTCATACACTTCTTGTGGGAATGTAAAATGGCACAGCCTCTTTGAAAACACTCTGGCAGTTGTTTAAAATGTTAAGACAGGCAATTCCCTGGCAGTCCTGTGGTTAAGACTCTGTGCTCCCACTGCTGGGGGCACGAGTCCGATCCCTGGTCAGGGAACTAAGATCCTGTGTGCTGAAGCCAAAAACAAGTTAAAACGGCTTTGTTCCTAGTGCTAAGTTGCTTCAGTCATGTCTGACTCTTTGCAACCAAATGGACCATGGCCCTCCAGGCTCCTCTGTTCATGGGATTCTCCAGGCAAGAATGCTGGAGTGGGTTACCATTTCCTTCTCCAGGTGATCTTCCTGAACCCAAGGATCAAAGCCCAGTCTACTGTGCCTCCTGCATGGCAGGCAGATTGTTTACCGCTGAGGCACTGGAGAAGCCCATTAATATTTCTGTAGATACGTGTATTCCCAGTAAGTGGGGTAAACATGAAGACTCAAATAGCTTCACATCAGTTCAGGTCAGATTCTACTGCTAAAAATGTTTGGTTTGTGGAGGGTTTTGGAGCTGGGAATACTGAATTAAAAAAAAAAAAGCTACACACACACACACACACACACACACACACAAACTCTGCCTTCAGTGCCATCTACATTTTAGTCTTAGGTAGTTCAGTATACAGCCTGCAAAACCATGGACACCATGACTCGGATAAAGATAAAAACAAAAAGAAGGTGGTTAACCGATTCACATGCTGCTAAAGGGGAGCATTAGCTGAGGACAGAGAAGGAACCCCTCCACCTGCTAGATCTGGGCCTTGATGGAACCATCCACCCTTCCAAGCTGCCCTTAACCTTGACTCCACACCCCCAGATCTGGGCCCTGATGGAGCCGTCCACCCATCTGGGCTTCCCTCAGCCTTGATACCTTGAGAGCATCTGGTTCAGCAAAGTAGATGAAAGCCCCGACCTTAATGGGCACCCAGACGTCCATCATCTGAGCTGCGATGTGGCTGAGAGGAAGGTAGCTGACCACCACCTCCTGCTTTTCTGGGGCATAAGCCAGGTTGCATTCCTTCGCCACCGACCCCGCTGTCCACGTGATCTAGAACACAAGCTGAACTGAGGATCCAGTGAGATCCGATATACTTCCTCCTCCTCCTCACCTGCTGCTGCTGCTGCTGCTAAGTTGCTTCAGTCGTGTCCGACTCTGTGCGACCCCATAGACGGCAGCCCACCAGGCTCCCCCATCCCTGGGATCCTCCAGGCAAGAACACTGGAGTGGGTTGCCAGTTCCTTCTCCAATGCATGAAAGTGAAAAGTGAAAGTGAATTCGCTCAGTCGTGTCCGACTCTTAGCAACCCCCAGGCAACAGTACTGGAGTGGGGTGCCACTCCTCCGCTCCTCACCTGAGAGCTGTTTAAATGCAGTTCTTTAACAAACGCAAGGCACCTTCTAAACGCTGGGCACTGCTCCTGTTCTTTACAAAAACATCGAGTCATTTAGTCCTCATCTTAACACTGGGGTTGATAACTGTGATTCTCCCCCGTCATCGAGATGGGAAACCAGAGGCACAGAGAAGTTCACTAACTTGCTTGAGGCTGGGACGAATTGTAAACTACAGTGGGCAGCTTTGGGGGATTACCAGATGCCCCAGGATCCAAAAGGAGACCCTAGAGTCAGGATGTCTACTGGGAAAGTCAGAAAATCTGAAGGACTCAGTGTCTCAGAAGCAGTCTTGACTCTAGGGACTTCCCTGGTGGTCCAGTGGTTAAGAATCCACTTTCTAATGTGGAAGATCAGGTTCAATCCCTGGTCAGGGAACTAGGAGCCCACATGTCACAGGGCAGCTAAGCCCATGCACCACAACTGCTGAGCCTGCTTGCCACAATGAAAGATCCCACATGCCATGACTAAGACCCAACACAGCCACACACACAAAAGAAATCCTGACTCCACCATTTACTAGCTGAGTGACCCTGGGCTATTTGCTTAAAATCCCTTGCAACCTCTATATAAATGCTCATCTGTAAAATGGGCACAGAATTTCCTTGTGCCAACATAAAATGAAGAAACCAACACTGTCCAAAAAACAAAAGGACCACTCTTAATCCCATGGAATAAACACCCCAACAATTAATATATCAATGTTTTTCTTAAAATTTTTTTAAATTTTTATTGGAGTGTAGTTACTTTATAACTCTATGAATGTTTTTCTTTCTCCAATGCATGCTTTGATGTAAAGTTTTAGCATATTTATAATTTAGCAATCTATACTTCTTACTGGTATCATAAACTGGTCGTTAATCTGGCCACATGGGCCTCTACACTGTTATTCCAACAGGTCAGGCAAGGTCCTGCCTCAGGGCCTTTGCACTGGCCATTCCCACTGCCTGGGATCTGCTTCCTTCAACTGTCTCCACAACTATTAATAACTCCTTGGATACTGAATTGCTAGTTAAATGTCACCTCTTAGAGAAGCTGTCTCACCCCCAAACTGAAGCTTCCAGCATCTGTCTAATCCTCTAAGTACTACTTGCCACAATCTCAGTGGTTTTATTTATTCGTTCCCTGTCTGTCTTCCCAGGGGCCACAATTGGGTCTGTTCTGTCCAAAGCCATTTTCCAAGCACATAGTAGGTGCCCAGTGAATTTTCGTTGAGAAGGGACATTTAAGAGAAGAGAAGAGATATTTAAGAGAAGAGAAGGGACATTTAAGAGCAAGGAAACATGCAAAACCCTTGGCCCATAGTGAGCCCTCAAGATTCATCCCTTGTCTTTCTCTGGGTCTCAGGATGGAGGGATTTTCCTTCTGCCCCCATAAGCACTGTCCCTTCCAGAGGCCCAAGGAATCCAGCACCCACTTGTTGAGAAAAGGGGCTAGGTGCGTGCAGACTGTGATTTACAGTCATTCAAACACCCAAGGGTTCAGAACCTGGCTCAGGCTCATTCTTCGCTCTCTGACCTTGCTCGAGTCATGTCCCCTCTCTGAGCCTGTTTGCCCATCTGTGAAAGGGGTTAATGATACATCTTAACCTTGTGGGGTTTCTGTGAGGGGTTATATCTGTTTATCTCAGCGTGGCCTAGTATTCTATAAAACGGGAGAAACTTTGAATTGTGGACACATTTTGAGAACCTGGGACTACCTTTAACTTCTTGCTCTAAAAATGATGACAATTATGATGATTTTAACTCATTATTGACTGGGGGATTCTTGCAGAAACTAATGCCTGCGGCTGGAGTTTTCATTTTGGCTGGCCAAAAATCAGTTTTGTGATTTCATTAACACTGTTTTGCAGGTCACTACATTCAGCAGTTTACACCTGACAGACTGGTAAAGTCTTCTCTAGCATCATGAGTTTCACTTTCCACATCGGAATCAATCATTAAGGCTTTTTGTCTTCTTGTTGGTCTACATGCATATCGTCTGAATCAGAACTATGTTCTGAAGAACTGTCACCTTCTGAGACACTTGTATGTACGTTGCTCAGACAATCAGAGAAAGTATTCCCATAAAATTCACTGAAAAATTCATCTTTGTGCAAAATTTCACCATGTGTTATCTTTGAAGATTTTACAGTAATAAATTAGCACTTATCACATACACAAAGTTGGAACAAAAATCTAACAGAGAAAAATGTGAATGATAATGACAATCATAAGTTGTCTAATGAAACTTTGATCAACTTTAAGCTCTAACAACTTCACACTTGATGTTAATTGTATCAGTGTCTAAAAATGTACTGATATGTCTCCAGTCAATAATGGGCAGCAAAAGATGTATTAAAATGTCTCCAGTCAATAATGGATTAAAAGTCACAATAGGGGACACTGATGAGGCTGTGTGCCAGGTATCACTCTGAGCACTTATATCTGTGTGTAGGTTAAGTGAAGTGTTAGCCGCTCAGTCATGTCTGACTCTTTGGGACCCCATGGGCTGTAGCCCTCCAGGCTTTTCTGTCCATGGAATTCTCCAGGCAAGAATACTGGAGTGGGTAGCTAGTCCCTTCTCCAGGGGATTCTCCCAACCCAGGGATTGAACCCAGGTCTCCTATATTGCAGGCAGATTCTTTACTGTCTGAGCCACCGGGGAAGCCCATGCGTAAGTTAAAGACAGTGGCAAATTCTCTGCCACCCCCTCCATTCAGAGCTAGAGTCTGTTTTCCCTTCCTCTCACAGGGCCGGTCCAGTGGCTGGTTTTGACCTGCAGAGCAGGGCACCATGAGCTTCTGGCATTGAGCCCTGATAGATGTCAGCCTGTGCCTTTACATACTGTGTGCTGCCCTTGGGGTAGCCAGCACCACATTGAGAAATTCAACAGCCTCACTACTTCCATGCCACAGAGAAACCCAAGCCCCAGGAGACATGTGAGTGAAGCCCCTCTCAGACCTGTTAACCCAGCCTGGGCACCAGCTGAGTGATCCCAGCTGACACTCTGTGGGGCAGAAAAGACACTGCTGAGCCCTGGTCCAAATCTGAGACCCAGAAATAACGCACTGTTGGTGTTTCAAGTTGCTCAGTTCTAGAATGGTTTGTTCCACAGCAGTAGCTAACTGACACAGTATGAGGCATTATTTAACCTTCACAGCAACTCTAAGAGCTATCAGCTGTTCTTGTCTCCATTTCACAGGTGGGCAAACTGAAGCCCAGAGAAGTTAAGGGAGTTTTCTCAGGTCACACAACTAGCAAATGGGGGAGCCAGGATGAAGATCTAGGCAGACTTGCTCCAAGAGCTCAGCGTTCATCAGCTGTCTACAAGGAGATGATCTCAGCAGACGTGAAGCCACTAGGAGTATGAACGCTGGCCAGGGTGGGCTTCCTCAGACCCTCTTTATTCATTTCAGTCCACAAAATGGATTGAATCCTCATATACACAGCACTGGAGACACAGCAGTGAACCCAACAGACTGCCGCTGCCCTCAAGGAGCTAATGTTCACAATAAACACGTGACTGTATATAATATGTCAGTGCACGGAAAACAGTAGCCAGAGAGGATCAGGGACTGATGGGGTGGTTTATTTTTATTTTTATTTACTGTTTTGAACATGAAAGTCAGGGAGGACTTCTTGGAGGCAGTAACATTTGAGCAGGGACCCCGAGGAGGTGAAAGAGGAAGCCAAATTGGTCTCTAGGAAAAGAATTCCATGCAGAGGGAACAGCCAGAGCAAAAGCCAGTGTGTGCTGCCAACTCTTAAGCTGGGTTGCTGCAAAAAGCTCTTATAAAGTAGAAACGCTGGGACGTCCCTGCTAGTCCAGGGGCTAAGAGTGTAGGGGGCCCAGGTTCAATCCCTGGTTGGGGAACAAGATCTAACATGCTGCAGCTAAGACCCGGTGCAGCCAAAATATATATATATACATATATATACACATATATACATATGTATATATATATATATATATTTTTTTTTTAAGTAAGAAATGCTTCATTGCAAAACTAGCAGTCTTTCTAAAGGGGAGTGTTGGATGTACGTGCTGCCAGACACTTTTCTACTTTTAAAGCGTACAGGCTTGTACATCAGTTGCTTCATTTTTCAATTTTTAACAAAAACCGCCTGTGCTCTGCGTACTGTTCTTCAGCTGGCTTCAGCGTATTTACAGTGATCGCATCTTTAATGATCTTTATACCTCAGCCACATAGATCAAGAGTGTAGGTGAAAGTGTGGACTGTGACACCAGCCTGCCCGAGTTCAGGTCCTGGCTCTGCCATGCTGCTTGCTGTGTGACCTGGACCCAGCATTTTAACCTCTCTGGGCTTCAGTTTGCTCACCTATAGAAACAGCGGCCACCCGATAGAACAGATAGAATCATAGAATCACCGGGAGGATTTACAAAGTGTAAAACTCTCGGGATGGACCCTGGCATATCACGGGCATGCAACAGAAATGAGCCATCACTGTCTTTCTTGTTCTTTAGAAAAAAACAAACAACAGCTTTATCAAGGTGTAATTGACATACAGGGAACCACCTGCATTTGAGGTGTACAAGTTGGTGCATAGTGACTTACATATGCAGCTGTGCAGCATCCCCACCATTGAAATGGTGAATGTTCTCTGTTCCCATCGCCCTTTGTCATGCCTCCCTTTGCCATCCCAAGCAGCCACCATCTGCTTTTGGTTCCTGTAGACAAGTTTGCATTTTCTAGGGTTTTCACCACAAGGGCTTATTTTCCTGACCAAAGTTTGAACTTGGGCTTTTGGAAGTGGCACACAGATCCTAACCACTGGACCTCCTAGGAATTCTGTTCCTAGGGTTTTATATAGACAGGACCTTTTATTTAGTTACAGTTTTAAATTACAGTTAGGTCATTATATTCACTTTCTAATTTATTTTTTAATTAATTTACGGCTGCACTGGGTCTTTGTGCTACACATGGGCTTTCTTTAATTGCAGCGAGCAGGGACTGCTCTTCACTGTGGTGCGTGGATGTCTCATTGCCGTGGCTTCTCTTGTTGGCTTCTCTCATGGGCTCGACAGCATGTCGGCTCAGTAGTTGCTGTACTCAGGCTTAGTTGCCCTTCTGCATGTGGTATCTTCCCAGACCAGGTACTGAATCTGTGTCCCCTGCATTGGCAGGTGGACTCTTAACCACTGGACTGCCAGGGAAGTCCCTTTCTAGGGTTTTATATAAATAGGATCTTTTAGCGTGGATTCCCCTATTCTTTCCTACCAGTGACCTAAATTACCATCAGCTTTGGACTCCACTCAGACATGCATGCATTTTCCCCAAGCACAGAGCCTTCCTCAGGTAACTAAAACATCAGTTCCTGCTTTATCCCCTGAAACTCAGTGTTTACACTGCCCTTTTACATACTTATTTTATCAAGCATGGTTCTGAGCTCAAACAACCCAGGAGGCAGGGACTATTACATCACACCCATTTTACAGATGAGGAAACCAAGGCTTAGAGATCTTGGATGTGTTGCCCAGGATCATAGAGCCAGGTCTCCTGCAGAGTCCCTGATCTCAACCCCTGCACTATGCTGCCCTGACCTTGGAAGTGTTGGCTTAAGTCTCTGCCCCACAGATCAAGGTCCCCCATGCCACTGTGCTCCTAAACACCACTGTGCTCCTGTGGGTCAAGAACAAAAACAGTCTGAAGGCCTCTGCCCCAGGGCAATGAGACCCTGGAGGCTGCAGAGTCCAACCCCGTCAGCAGAGACAGCACTTACATTGTCATGGCTGAGCATCACCCCCTTGGGTTGGCCCGTGGTCCCCGAAGTGTAGATGATCACGGCACACTGATTGGCCTTCTGGCTTTTTATGATCTGGTCCAGTTGGGCATCGGGAATGCTACTGCCAAGTTCTAGGAAGTCATCCCACTACGGAAAGAAAAGACCAGCAGAGGGTGGTGGCTCAAGGGTGTGAGGGGGCCCCCGGCACACCAGATGTTCCCCTTCCCCAGTCAGGTCTTGCCTCACCAGCTGCCCTGGAAGGATGATTCCCAGCAGGAGGAAAGGTACTTCATACAGAGGCCCTGAGACACCTGCTTCTCCTCCACTTCCTGGACAGGCTACTCAAGCACCTTGGCCTCAGTTTCCTCATAGGTAAAATGGGGATGATATCAAGGCCCAACTCTTTGGGTTGTTCGAAGCAGTAAATTGGTCACTATGTGTAAAATGCTTAGAACAGCAGAGTTCAGGATCATTTGTTCTCTGCCTTTCCAGATTCCACTCACACCTCAAACTTAGTGACCAGATTGATGCAACTGAAGGGCATCCTGATTGGCTTAAGCTAGAAGGTCCCATCTGCCTGGGCCACAGTGATTGGACTGGTTCTAGACATGTGACCTCAGATGGTCCAATCACAGTGAAGGTCAGGGCTTTGGCTGGAAGTGCTGGGACAGGAATGAGTCATCTGAACATGAGGTAACCTGAGGAGCTGCTGGGCTGTCTCAGGACTAGAGGGAAGCAAGGTTAGTGGAGAGCATAATGGAGCCTGCTAAGTCATTTCAGTTGTGTCTGACTCTTTGCAACCAATGGACTATAGCCCACCAGTCTCCTCTGTCCATGGGGATTCTCCAGCCATGAATACTGGAGTGGGTTGCCATTTCCTTCTCCAGGGGCTCTTCCTGACCCAGGGATTGAACCCACGTCTCTT
The DNA here is from genome assembly GCF_003369695.1 of Bos indicus x Bos taurus. Lineage (NCBI taxonomy): Eukaryota > Metazoa > Chordata > Mammalia > Artiodactyla > Bovidae > Bos > Bos indicus x Bos taurus. The sequence goes on along the minus strand of NC_040082.1, from coordinate 92,356,831 downwards.
ATGTCTCCTGCACTGGCAGGCAGGTTCTTTACCACTTTGCCACCAAATGGAGCCTTGGGCATGTTATTTGAGCTCCTGGTTCCAGCTGTGTATGGGTTGTAGTTACATGAGCCAACAAATGCTCTTTGAAGCTTAAGCCATTTGGGGTTATGCTATTATCACCTGCAACCAAAGATATCCATAGTGATAAGACATACATCATCTCCTTCTGGCAGATGAAGAAGCTGAGGCTCAGAGGTGGTAAGTTACCTGCCCAGGGTCACACACTAAGTAAACAGAGGAGCTAGCATTTTAACCCAAGAGTCCAGAGCCTGTGCTGTTAATTACCTTAGAATTTGATGCCTCATAAAGAACTGTAAGGCTGTATGAACTGAATTTCACATGAGAGCTGCAAAAATGCTGTCTCTGATCCTCCAGTGAGGCTCTGGAGGAGGACAGTGTCCTGTCTGCAAAATAGAGGGCTCTCCATGTCCTCCAGAAATGGCCAGCATTGCCTGCAACCTGACAGGGCAATGCTGGCCCCATCCAAAAGGGAAGGACCTTTCACCAGAGCATCTCTAGCAGGGTAGAGTGATGGGGAGAGGAGCAGCGCACACAGACCTTTGCAGGGACCCTGTCCTTTCTCTGAGAAATGCCCCAAGCACCCCCCCCCCCACCTCAAAAGGATGCTCCCCTAATGGCAGGTGCAGGACCTCATCCTCACGTGGCCACAGATGAAGGGATCACATAGACACTGGACCCAACCTGGTCCAATCCAGTCCTCTACTGGAAATCTGGAATTGGTCCCGACTCCAACTCCAGGCATCACCACCTGTCCAGTTAATGGTCTTCTTCTGTCATCCCTCTGCCCTCAAATTTCACCTTCTAATTTCCCAGGCATTTCCTTTTTCTCTCAGTTCTAATGAATGTATTCCTTAACTGAATCTAAAAATGGGAGGTTCTACTCGCCCTGGCAGAGAAGTAGATACCTAATCTGTCTCAAAACTGTTGCCTATAAATCATTGTCCTCAACCAGGGGCAGTTTTGCTCATGCCCCCCTACGCTGTCCAGAGGACCTAGGCAATGTCTGAGGATATCTGTGATTGTTTCAACTAGAATGTAGTAGGTGGAGGGAGGCCAGGGTTGCTGCTTAACACCTAAAAATGCACAGGACAGCCCCACAATGAAGAATTATCCACCCTGAACTCTGCTCAGTGTTATGTGGCAGCTGGATGGGAGGGGAGTTTTGGGGAGAACGGATACATGTTTATGTATGGCTGAGTCCCTTCCCTGTTTACCTGAAACTATCCCGGTATTATTAATAGGCTATATCCTAATACAAAAGAGCAAGTTCAAAAGAAAAAAATTATCCACCTCGAATATCCAATGAGGCTGAGAAACCCTGCTGTTAATATTGTTTCTAACAAAAGGGTTTAACTTATCCAGACTTAAGATCTTGGTGCTGTGATGGTCACTTTTAACCTCTGAAAGGTCTGTGATTCTGACCAGTTGTCTTACTTACTTAGTTATCATCCTGGTCTTAATATTCTAAGGTTTTGTGAAAGGCGTGCGAGCTGGCAAGTGTTTCGGCCAGAAAGGATCACTGGCATCTTTCTTCCCACATGAGTGGAGGGAAAACGAAATAAATTCCATGACATGTTAGGACTTCTGATTTGGATCATGGGTTTGATGGCCTGATCTCAGGAACATTAACAACAGGAGCCTGGGCTGGTCCCTCACAGACCTCCTGCCCTGACTTCTGTGAGTTAACTTGTTGTATCCTTAGAAACAAGACCCAAACCCTCTCCTTTGGCTTAAGTGGGTCTCTGTTGCTTGCACTCAAGCATTTTCTGACTCTAGAAGACCCTGAGACAGAGTGAATTTGCAAAAAAAAAAAAAAAGAATGTGACATATATATGTCACACAGTCTTCAGGGGCCCTGTCCCTCCCTCAGTAAGAGGTGGAGTCTGGTCTGCAGCTTGGCCTCCACGTGCTACTCCCAAGAATAGGTCATTCAAGGCAGGATGGCTTCTGCCTGGATATTTCTCTCCTCAAAACATTCTCTCTGGAGACTTTCCCGGTGCTCCAGTGGTTAAAGACTCTGAGCTTCCTTCTACTGCAGGGGGCATAGGTTCCATCCCTGGTCAGGGAACAAAGATCCCCGCCATCCTTTCCAGCATGGCGAAAACAACAACAAAACAAACAAAAAAACATTCTCTGTGGAGATCTGAGCTACCAAACAAGCCCACAGGTCCTGAAGACATCGCAGAAGCAGAAAAAGAGGAAGAAGGGTGCCGGAGGAGTCCCAAGTGCAGAGCCAGGACCAGACTGCAGACCACGGGCTTCTCTTTGAGTGCAATTTTTTTTAGGGAATTTCCGCACCCCCCCCCAAAAAAAAGCTTGTAATCAAGATAAATAATATTTCAATGCAATATTTTAAGTCAATATCAAAAAAAGCGAATCTCTGATGGATGAAACATCAAAATTTGAAAAGAAAAAAAAAGGCAGGCTCCAACAGGGCTGTTGGTCAAGCCATAGCAGAAATGCGTGCCCCTTGTATGCGTATTTTCATACATTAAAAATGGCTAATGGTTTTAATAAAGATACTGATGACTTTGCATCTGTGAGAGCCAGAAAGGTAAATTTATAATAAATTCTGACTTGAATATAAATTAAATATTTAAACTTCATGTTGTGAGTTCCAACATATCTTATTTTCAGTGCTGCCGTATTTTTTCAGTTACGCTGTGTATAGGCATGCGGGCACTCAGTCTGTCCCACTCTGCGACTCAATGGACTTTAGCCCACCAGTATCCTCTGTCCATGGGGTTTTTCCAGGCAAGAACACGGCAGTGGGTTGCTGTTTCCTACTCTAGGGGATCTTCTCCGCCCAGGGATCAAACCCACATTTCCTGCATTGGCAGGCAGATTCTTTACCACCGTGCCACCAAGGAAATCCTGTTATGCTAATACTCTGAAAAAAAAACCAACAACAACTAATAATAAAATGATCGGCACTGTCTCATGCCACCAATTTCGGGGGTGATGTGTTACACAGAAATAAATTACCAGAACAGACACCTTACAGGAAATCAGACCCTTCGTGGTACAAAAAAATTCTCTCAAAAGCCTCATCCCCTTCTCTTGTGAGGCCTCGCCTTCTCCCTTGCCTACCACTCAGTGGGTGGGTGAGTCTCCACCCACGTCTGTGGGCTTCCCTCCTAACTCAGTCCCTAAAGAATCTGCCTGCAATGCCGGAGACACAGGTTCGATTCCTGGGTTGGGAAGATTCCCTGCAGAAGGAAATGGCAACCCATCCCAGTATTCTTGCCTGGAAAATCCCATGGACAGAGGAACCTGGCAGGCTACAGTCTGTAGGGTCGCAAGGAGTCGGATGCGACTTAGCGACTAAATTACCGCTACTGCTACCCACTTCTGTTGCTCACGACCCGGTTCCCTTGAGTCCTCACCCATTTCCTTTGTATGGGTCCGCCCTCCCCCTTGCTCACCACCCACTTCCTTTGCCAGTGCTCTCCTTCCCTTTAAGGCCCGGTCCTCTCCTTTGTTGACACTTACAGAGTACAGGTTTTCACATTTGCTGTCGTCCACGGGCGGCTTGTACTGAACGATCGCTTTTAGGGTCTCCATCTTGTTCATCGGAATCTGAAAGAAAGTTGTGCATTTGTTATTGTTCGGTCGCTCAGTCGTGTAGGACTCTTGACGACCTCATGGACTGTAGCTCGCCAGGCTTCCCTGTCCTTCACTATCTCCCTAAGTTTGTTCAAACTCATATCCATTGAGTCGATGATGCCATCCAACCGTCTCATCCTCTGTAGCCCCCTTCTCCTCTTGCCCTCAATCTTTCCCAGAATCAGGGCCTTTCCAGTGAGTCTGCTCTTTGCATCAAGTGGCCAAAGGATTGGAGTTTCAGCCTCAGCAGCAGTCCTTTCAATGAATATTCAGGGTTGATTTCCTTTAGGCTTAACTGGTTTGATCTCCTTACAGTCCAAGGGACTCCCAAGAGTCTTCTTAGGCAACACAAATTTGAAAGCATCAATTCTTTGGTCCTCAGCCTTCTTTATGGTCCAACTCCCAACATCCATACATGACTACTGGAAAAACCATAGCTTTGACTATACAGACCTTTGTCAGCAGTGTGATGTCTCTGCTTTTTTAATAAGCTGTCTAGGTTTGTCATAGCTTTTCTTCCAAGGAGCAAGCATCTTTTAATTTCATAGCTGCCATCACCATCCCAGTGATTTTGGAGCCCAAGAAAATAAAGTCTGTCACTCTTTCCATTCTTTCCACATCTATTTGTCATGAAATGATGGGACTGGATGTCATGATTTTTGTTTTTTGAACATTGAGTTTTAAGCCAGCTTTTTCACTCTCTTTGACTTTCATTAAGAGGCTTTTTAGTTCCTATTCATTTTGTCATTAGAGTGGTGTCATCTGCATATCTGAGGCTATTGATATTTTCCCCAGCAGTCTTGATTCTAGCTTGAGCTTCATCCAGCCTGGCATTTCGCATGATGTACTTGGCATATAAGTTAAGTAAGCAAGGTGATAATATACAGCCTTGATGTACTCCTTTCCCAATTTTGAACCAGTCCATTGTTCCATGTCTGGTTCTAACTGTTGCTTCTTGACCTGCATACAGGTTTCTCAGGAGGCAGGTAAGGTGGTCTGGTATTCCCATCACTTTAAGAATTTTCCACAGTTTGTTGTGATCCACACAGTCAAATTTATGCATAGACCTCAGGATAACCCGGCCCAGGAGCATGTGTCCTAAGCTCTCTCCCATAGGGACCCCTACCTCTTTCCCTCCCCTGCCCTCACAGTAAAACTTGGCTCTGTGCCTTGACTGATACTAAGCAACCTGGTCTTAGGACTGCTAAGTTCTTTGTGGTTGGTATCGGTAGACCCCAACCACTGAAGAGGGCTGAGGGCAACAGCATCCTGAGTTCTGCTGCACCGAGTTGTGCCTCTCAGTTGGTGAGTCAAAGGCCAACCCTCTTGGCTCTTCCTCTCTTGGCACCTTGAGCTACACAGCCAAGATCCAGCCAAACTTCTAGTTGGCATCAGGCCACAGAAATTCTCCATGAAGGTGGCCGGAACCTGGGCAGGTTCAGAACGCTCTACCTAAACCTCGAACTGTAAGGTTCAGGGGATTCTTGTCCTGCAAGAATCTTGTCGTTCGTGCACGGGGAGGATGTTTGTGTCTGTGGCGCATTCCTAGCCAATGCAAAGCAGATGTCACTTCCAGCATCAAGAATGCTGATTATAGCCAAGTCTCTGCCATGGCCCGGAGAGAAAAGATGACAGCAGTGCTTTTCACATCTGGACAAGAGTTTTCCAGAGAGAGAAGGAGCAGACATCCAAAAAACCTGAAGCAGGCAGTGGCTGGCATGTGTGAGGGATGTAAAAAGTCCAGGGTGATCCGGAGTGAGGGTGCAAGGGAGGAGTCCAGGGGAGGAGGCAGGAAAGGGCGTGAGGGCCAGGAGGCCATGCCCTGGGGAAGTGATGGCGAGGAGTCTGCTGTTTATTCTGAAGGAAGAAGGAAGCCCTGGAGGGTTACAGGCTGTGAACTTCACCAAGGAAGAAAGATTTCCAAGTGGACCTGAACATGCCGTTTGGGAGGAGCCTGGCTTTGAGTCTTTCACTCAGAGCAACCAGAACAACAAATCTTCCCCAAACTGTCTCTTTGGTCAGACTCAGTCTCTGTGTGCATGCTCAGTCATATCCGGATCTTCCCCAACCCATGGACTGTAGCCCGCCAGGCTCCTCTGTCCATGGGATTCTCTAGGCAAGAATCCTGGAGTAGGTCGCTATTTCCTTCTCCAGGGGATCTTCCCGTCCCAGGGATTGAACTCATGTCTCCTCATTTGGGGCATTGGCAGACAGGTTCTTTACCACTGAGCCACCTGGGAAGTGAAACTCGGAGACGGAAATAATTCAGATATTGTTTTATGCCTATGAGGTTGAAGATACCAGACCAAGGACTGGAAGTCATAGCAGCAAGGTGGCTGCAGGGGAAGAATGGAACACGAAGCATTTTCTAACAGTGGGAAACCCAAATCAGAAGCCTGTATTCACAGCAAGGAGGAAAAGGGCCCTACCCTCACTCATCACCAGTCACCTTGCAAGCAGTGCATTCTGCTATGAACAGGACAGACGGCATGAATTGAGTACCAGGGACCAAAGAAGCATGGCTTCAGAAAGCAATTTCAGAAAGTAGAAGTCTGGGGACTTGCCTGGCAGTCCAGTGGTTAAGACTCCACGCTTCCACTGCAGGGGCCACAGGTTCAATGCCTGATCAGGGAACTAAGATCCCGCATACCACATGGTGCAGCCAAAAGAAAAAAAAAGAAAACAGAAAGACAACCAGAAAGTAGAAGTCTGTGCTTCCTGAACCAGCTCAGGAGTTAGGTTTTGCGTTGAAGGAGGCCTGGTGGCACAAAATGTCCACTTTCACTGAGTCAAGCTGTATTTCATTGAGTCTGGTGAATCTACCCTAGTTTCAGTGAAGTTAATATGTGAACAAACACCCTTGATGTTCAGAGGATACTGTCTATGACACTGATGGCAAGACTTGAATCTCAACTTCAGAAATATGAAACGTGTAACACAGGAGAAATGGAGTAGGGTATTAAAGAAACAGAGGGCTTCCTTGGTGGTCCAGTTGTTAAGACTCCATACTTCCAGTGCATAGGACCTGTGTTTGACCCCTGGTTGGGGAATAAGATCCCACATGCTGCATGGTGTGGCCAAAAAAAAAAAAAATACAGAAGGAAAGAAGGGAAGAAAGAAATAATCACAGTGGCTCTTGGGCTGAGTAATGACTCTGGCCATGGAGGTTCACTCTTCCGAAGGACTTCTCTCCTTTCAGAATACTTCTGTCAAAAGCTGGTTCGGACAACTGCACTCATTCAAACACAAATCATGGGAAACGTTTCTCCAGCATCCATACAAAGATAATGCAAGGAGAAAAAAAAAGGAGTAAGAGAGGAGTCAGATTTCACTGAGTACAAAAAGTCATCGTAGGATTTCCCTGGTCGTACAGTGGATAAGAATCTGCCTGCCAGTGCAGGGAACATGGGTTCAATCCCTGGTCGAGGAAGATTCCACTCGCTGCAGAGCAACTAAGCCTTCACAGCTACTGAAGCCCGTATGCCCTAAAGCCCGTGCTCCACAACAAGAGAAGCCGCCACGATGAGAAGCCCTCTCACTGCAACAAAGAGTAGCCCCCATTCACCACGACTCGAGAAAGCCCATGAGCAGCAACCAAGACCCAGCACAACCCAAAAGAAAAATTTTTTTAAGTCACAGCAAAGCAGAGGAAAATTGCCCCCCAAACTTCTAATATAAAATGTAAGATGTAACAAGCTCAACGCAGCTTGAACGGAAGAACCCAAAGCAAACATACAAGCCCTGGGGGGAGAGCCAGACATCCACCAGAAAGTAGCAAAACAGTGAAGCAGTCAGACTTGGGGAGGAGACAGAAGAGAAACACAAAAGCATTTCAGAAAAGAGGATGATCGTAAGAGATGAAAATTGAAAGTGTGGCAAGGCTCAAGATAATGTTTCTAAGAGAAAACTGATAAACAGTGGACTGTATATAAAATAACACGCAGTGCATTTTAAAAACTGGAGGCCCAGGGGACTTCTCTGATGATCCAGGGGTTAAGACTTCACCTTCCAATGCAGGGGGTGCAGGTTTGATCCCTGGTCGGGGAGCTAAGATTCCACACACTTCCCTCAGCCAAAAAGAACCAAAACATAAAACACAAGCAGTATTGTAACAAATTCAATAAAGACTTTAAAAATGGTCCACATCAAAAAAAATGGAGGCCAAGTAGGAAAAGAATATGCTTTGGAAGTTAAACTCGTCCACTCTGCACACATCCATTCTTCCTTGGTGATGGGTGGTGGCGGGGTGGAGGGGGGCGGGGGTTGGGGGGGTGGGGGCAGTTGTTACCGAAAGGATTTTCTGCAACTGTGCGTTATTTTCCACCAGCAGGATGTTCACTTTGGCATGAGTAATGACATATTCACAGGCGTCCGCGAAGTTGGTGGCGTAAATACCAACACAGAAGCCCCTGGGGAAAGAAAACACATGCATGTGTGTGCCCATATACCTGAGTCAAGAACATCCTGGAAGGGGAGGAAAGGGTCTGCGGGTAGGGCCTGCCGGCAGGTTCTGAGTCTGAAGTCCTGCCACCAGCTTCCCTCCCTCCACAACTGGACAATGATGGAAAGGACAGGAATGACAGCGATGATGGGAGTATGGACTCCTGTGATGTTGCTATGACATGGAGCCCTCACAGTACCCATTTTACAGATGAGGAAACTGAGGCTCAAGGGAGGGAAGTCGCTTGTTCAGGGTCCCATAGTAAATAGGAGGTGGGGTTTGGAACCCCCACCCCTCCCCCAGCCACCTGTTTCCTTCACTCACAACCTTTCCTTTTTGCTTTCAACCATTATGTGGTGGGTTTGTATCTCCCTGCTGCCGGATGACTTCAAGGAGCTTTCCAAGTGCTTATTGGCTGCTTCCCTTAGTGATGTTTACCTTCAAGTTTCCTGCTCATTTAAAATCTGTGTTTTTATTCCTGAGCTGTACAAGTCCTTCAGTGTATTTCACATGACTCTGTGTGTGTGTGTGTGTCTATCTCACTGGCTGGCCTAGGGCTCTTTGCTCATATCTCAGTGGAAACCTTGTGGGCGCCAGGCCCCCGGAGCAGCAGCCCCCCACCCCACCCCAGCATTCACAGGGTCCAGGGCCCAGGATCTTACCCCGCGAAGATGGCACCAAGAGCTGCAAGTATCCACTCGATGGAGTTAAACCCAAGGATGCCAACTGAGTGGAAAGGCTCCAGGCCCAGCTGGGAAGGCAGAAACAGACGGACAAGCAGAAAACGGAGATACAGGCGAGGTTTGCTTCCAGGTGGGACCACTCACTGGGAGAAGGCGGACCCCAGAGCCCCCAGAAGCCACGTCGGGGGAGAGCCCACATTGAGATGGAAATCCAGAGTGTGATGTGTTTTTGTGACTCTTGGGAGGCTGGTTTGCCTTGCTCTACTTAATACCCCCTTTTTTATTCTAATTTTTATGGATTTTAGTTTTTAATCATTCTAACCAACTTTAGGTGCACAGCTCATTGGTATTAAGCTCCTTTACCCTAAAAAACCCCCAAATCCAGGGGAATTCCCTAGTGGTCCAGTGGTTAGGACTTCATGCTTTCAGTGCTGAGGGCCCAAGTTCATCCCTGCTGTGGGAACTAAGATCTTGCAAGCCTCACAGTGTGACCCAAAAAAGTACTTTCACACTGGTATGCAACCGTCCCTACCATCCATCTCTAGAACTTTCTCATCTTCCCAAACTGAAGCTCTATCCCCATGAAACACTGACTCCCCAGCCCCTGGCCCCCACCATCTATTATCCTTCCTGTCTTTGTGGCTCTGACTCCTCCAGGGACCGTCCATAGAGGAAGCATCTGAGGCTTCCTGCCAAGAGCTAGCCACGCTTAGAAGTGGACTGTCCTGCCTCAGTCAGGCCTTCCAATGATGTGTGTGCCCATATACCTGAGTCAAGAACTATCCCCCAGCTGATAGCTTGACTACAATCTCATGAGAGATCTTGAACCAGATACATCCAACTCAATCACTCCATAGAGAGGGGACAAAGATTTGAAAGAAAATTTTCACCAGTTAACCTTCTTTTTTGGGGTGCCTTGTGCATTTTGTCCCATGTGTATTTACACACAGAAGGAGTGATTTAATACATGACGAACAAAGGAGTGAGTGAACAACGCATTTACCTTGAGCATGGCTCTCGCAGTCTTCCGACAAGCCTCATAGTACTGGTTGTAGTTCAGGACTTCCCACCTTCCATTCTTCTTTGATGCTAGGGCTGGATAAGACCCAAATCGGTTGACTGACTCCCGAAAAAATTCAGGGATGGTCAAGGGGCTCTCGTGGCCTGGCCCATGTTTCGATAGCCTCATAAGGACTTCTCCATCTCGGTGAATGGTCCACAGCCTAGGAGTAACTGCAAATAACCACCAGGGTTGGATGGCATATATTTTATATTCACTTCATACTCAGGAGGCCGGAGGGGGCTCTTTTTTTGATACTGAATGAATCCCACGCTTCGAGGGAAGTCACATGGTCAGTGCTGGTCTACACAAGCTTCCCTGTTCCTATTTATTTCTTCCTTACCCTCCCCCAACAGTCTATTATGAAAATTTTCAAGCATACAAAAGTTGGGTTTGTATAGCAAGCGCCCTGTTACTCACCACCAAATCCTACAGCTGTTAGCACATCCAGCCACCCCTCTATTTATCCATCCATCACGCCATCTTCCTTTTTGACACATTTCAAAGAAAGCTGCATCCATTTCACTCTTCAACATTTGAATCATTTTTAAAAAATTTTATTGAAGTATAGTTGATTTACAATGTGATAATTTATACTGTACAGCAAAAGTGACTCAGTCATGCACACATATATTCTTTTCCATTATGGCTTGTCAAGGAATATTGAATAGCGTTCCCTGTGCTCTACAGTAGGACCTTGTTTATCCATCCTCTGTATAATTATTTGCATCTGCTAATCCCAAACTCCCAGTCCATCCCCCCCACCTCCTTGGCAACCACAAGTTTATTCTCTCTGTCTGTGAGTCTGTTTGCTTCATAGATAAGTTCATTTGTGTCTTATTTGAGATCCCACATGTAAGTGATATCATATGGTATTTGTCATTCTCTTTCTGACTTAGTATGATAATATCTATGGCCATTCATAGGTGGTAAATGGCATTATTTTATTCCTTTTAGAAACATTTGAATCGTTTGATGTGAATCAGCCATTAGCATTTGAATCATTAACTAGAAATATATGTATACACACATATCTGCATTACATATATTATGACATCTGTACCATAAGTGTAATTACATGTATACTATATATACATATATATAACTACATCTGTACTATTATATATATATAACTATATTCTTATATAGTAAGTATATATATATGTACTATATATATATAATTATATTCTTATCATATATATTATTGGACTTCCTGGTGGCTCAGGGGTAAAGAACCTGCCTGCCAATGCAGAAGACTCAGGTTTGATCCATAGGTCACAAAGATCCCCTGGAGAAGGAAATGGCAACCCACTCCAGTATTCTTGCCTGGGAAATCCCGTGGATGGAGGAGCCTTGCAGGGGGTCACAAAAAATTCAGACACAATTTAGTGACAACAGTATATATTATATATATATATATATATATATATTATTATTACATCTGCCACACACATATATACACACACACAATTACATCTGCACTATATGTAATATGTAATGTATAATGTGGCATAATGTGTATAATATTAAATATATATGTGTGTATATATGCTTTACCTACACAGGCACACCACCCTAACATGCTTAGTCACTTAGTCATGTCCAGCTCTTTGTGATCCCATGGACCATAGTCCGCCAGGCTCCTCTGACCATGGGATTCTCCAGGCAAGAATACTGGAGTGGGTTGCCACGCCTTCCTCCAGGGGATCCTCCTGACCCAGGGATCGAACCCGAGTCTCTTTCGTCTCCTGCATTGGCAGGCGGGTTCTTTACCACTGTGCCACCAGAGAAGCCATAGGGAGCTTCTATTATTAATGCCCCACCCCAGTACAAGGGGTGCAACCGAGACTTCAAAAGAGCAGGTGGCTTGCCCACTGTCACTCGGCTCACAGAGCTCTGCTCCGAACGACGGGGCCCGGCTGTCACTCCCTTATGTCTGCCCCCTCTGCTACCCGTCACATGTAGAGACTTGGCCCTCCAGGGTTGGGCACCTCAGCCAAGGCCAGCAGCTGGGGCGCACCGTGGCTGTGCCCAACTGTCCAGCCCAGGCTCCTTTATAAACAGTGGTGAATCAGCGCACCTTTCTCTCTCTTGCACAACATACCTTGTTCTTGGCTCATGTCTACTTTGAGGTCCTCGGCCTTCTCTTCTTGAGTCGTCTGGGTTTCAGGCCTTCTGGGTCTAGAGACCATTCTTCACCGTGCTGCAAGGCACAGAGCAAGAAACTTAGCATGTGCTACTGAGTTGCTTCTGTTGTGTCCAACTCTGCAGACCCCGTGGACTGCAGCCCGCCAGGCTCCTCTGCCCATGGGATTCTCCAGGCAAGAATACTGGAGTGGGCTGCCATGCCCTTCTCCAGGGGATCTTCCCCACCCAGGGATCACACCTGTGTCTCTTACATCTGCTGTATTGATTGACAGGTGGGTTCTTTACCACTAGCGCCACCTTGGAAGCTCCAGGAACTTAGCAGGCCTGGTAAAGGAGCTGCAGGTCTGAAGCCAGCTCCGGTGTTGACTTAGTCACGTTGCCTAGAACCCTGGGATTGATTAGTCATGCCTGTCCTGGGCCTCAGAGGAGAGGAGCAAGGTCTGCATGCCAGATCATCCAGCAATTGTAAAGTCCAGAGTATGTGCAGTTCTTCGAGTTTCCAGAAGAGTCTTTTGAACAATGAGAATGTAGAGGCTAGATCTCTATGTGATCCTATGGGTGAGAGAACATTTTAGAGTTTCCTGAAGAGAAGCAACTCTCCCAAGAGAGTTCTGTTCTGGTTCATTTCCTTAAAGATAGTACAACACAAAAACTCAAAGGCCTTAAAGGATAAAACAGTAAATTTTGGCACATAAAAAGTTTTGTTTTTCAAACAGCAAAGAATACCATGAACAGAATAAAAAGACCAACAACAAATTGAAAAAAAAAGGGGGGGGGGCAACACATATAATCAATCAAAGCCTGATTTCCTTGATATGTAAAGAATACCAGTGAATCAATAAGAAAAAGACCAATAGCCCAATGAGAAAATGGGACAAAATCTTGACTAGACAGTTCTCTGAAAACAGTTTTAACTGACTTTTTAAAAACAGGAAAAACAGGGAATTCTCTGGTGGTCCGGTGGGTAAGACTCTACACCCCCAGTGCAGGGGGCCCGGGTTTGATCTCTGGTCAGGGAACTAGACTGCACATATTGCAACTAAGAGTCCGACGCAGCAACTAAGACCTGACACAACCAAATTAACTTCTCAAAAACCAGAAAAACATGCTCCATCTCAGTCCAAAGAGAAATGCAGTAGAAAACACGATGCAGTTTTCACAGAGATGAAGTAAGACCCAAAAGACTGGAAAAGAACTCATGTTAGTGAGGGAGAATTTGGGATAACAAAGGCTCTCCTATACTGGGGCAAAAATCAATGCAACCCCTTTAGAGGATGTTTTGTCAGTAATCAGACTGAAGTTCACACAATCATGAATCCATTGGTAGAGGCCACTGCGGATTCCGGGCTACCCAGGGTCCTTACATGCTCAGGAACTGGACACCACTGCGTGAATCCTTTTGCGTGTGATGTGGGACAAGCACCACTCCTTAACCATCCTTGATTTTCAATGTGTTAATCCTTTCAAATAGCATTCTTCTAAACATCTACATAACAAGAATTCAAAGTTATTCTCCAGACATCCCTGGTGGTCCAGTGGCTAAGACTCTGCATTCCCAATGCAGGGGGCCTGAGTTTCATCCCCAGTCAGGGAACTAGACTCCACATACCACAAGTAAAGAGTTCACATGCCACAGCTAAAAATCCTGCATGCGGCAACTGAGACCTTGTGCAGCCAAATAAATGATAAAGATTCATAAAGAACAATTATTCTCATGGACTGAATTGTCTTCCCCGAAATTTGTATGTTGAGGCCCTAACCCCTGAGTAATTGCATTTAGAGATGGAGCCTTGAGGAAAGTTGAGTGCCTGCTCATCACTGAGTCTTGTCTGACTCTTGTGACCCCCATGGACAGTAGGCCACCAGGCCCCTCTGTCCACGGGTATTCTCCAGGCAAGAATACTGGAGTGGGTTGCCATGCCCGCCTCCAAAGGATCTCCCCGACCCAGGGATCAGTCCCACATCTCCTGCGTTGGCAGGCGGATTCTTTACCACTGAGCCACCAGGGAAGCTCCTTGAGAAACATAACCAAGGTTAAATGAGGTCACAAGAGTAGGGCCCTAATCCAATAGGATTGCTGTCCTCCTGAGAAGAGAAAACCAGCTCTCTTCCTCCACCATGTGAGGACACAGTGAGGAGGAGGCCGTATTGCAAGAGAGGCCTTACCAGACACCAGCACTGCTGAGACCTTGATCTTGAACTTCCAGCCCAGCCACAACAAGGAAAAGAAGTTGCTATTAAGCCACCCAATTCTACAATGTTTTTGTTAACAGCAGCCCCAGCAGATAGTTACATACATATCTTGAAAACTGTTTCTTAAATGAGCTCATGAATTTCATTTGGTTCATAGAGTGGAATGTTATTTGGCCATGAAAAGGATAGAAGCCCTGACACTCGCTACAACGTGGATGGACCTGGAGGACATGCTGCTCAGTGAGAGAAGCCAAACGCAGAAGGACACACAGTGTGTGAGTCCATTTATAAAAATGTTCATAGAAACACAGTGGGTTTTGGTTGCCAGGGGGCTGGGGAAGGAATGAGGAGTGACTTTTTATGAGCACAGAGTTTCCTTGTGGAGCGATGGAAATGTTTTGGAACTAAACAGAAACAAAGGTTGCTCAAGATTGTGAATGTGCTAGACGCCACCCAGCCGCTTATCTTAAAATGGTTAATTTCACGTTATGCGACTCTCACCTCAATTAAAAAACACCAGAAATGTTGATTCACAGTTCCCAAAATGGAACGTTCTCCAAGACATAAAATTAAATAAAAAAAGCAAGATCCTGGACAACAAATACGGAAGGTGACTGGGCAGGCAGATGGATCCATGTATGTGACTCAAGAAAAAAAAGTTCTACGTCTCTAGTCTAAGAGGTCATTACCTCCTGGGCAGACATGATGCAAAAATGCCAGCAGTCTAGCCCAAAGTTGACCACCGATGCCCTGAAAACAGGAAGATGAGAGAGAGGTCTCAAGTCACACAGTCCCCAGGCGCCTGTGGCTGTCAGTGGGCCTGCAACTGGTCTCGTCTGGCTTCACCAACACCAGGAACCCATCCTGCAAGCTCAGCAAGGGGGCAGGAGGGGCTCCACCCCGGGAGTCAGCCTCTCTCTTACCCTGGTGTTTCCTGAGCATCTACTACTGTGAGCCAGGCAGGGCTCCAGCCAGCGGGCAACCAGATGGACAGAAATCCCTCCTGAAACCAACATTCTAGTTGGTAGAAACAGCCAGGGAACAAAGATCAATTAAGACAGTAAAAGGATGCGCCTTGAAAGCATCAGGCTAAGAGAAAGAAGCCAGGTACCAAAAGGCACAGAGTGTGTGAGTCCATTTCCAGGAAACGTCCAGACAGGCAAATCTGCACAGACAGAGAGTGGGTTTGTGGCTGCCTGAAGCTGAGGGAGGGGGTTGGGGAATGGCTGCTTAACATACACATGGTTTCCTTTTGGGCTGTTGAAAATATTTTGAAATTACATTGCTGTAGATGTACTGAATGCCACTGAAGTATTCACTTTAAAATGGAGAATTTGGGGGACTTAACCTGGTGGCCCAGTGGTTAAAGCTCCAGGTTGCCAATGCAGGGGTCCTGGATTCGATCCCGGCTCAGGGAACTGGATCCCACATGCTGCAATTAAGAGTTCAAACACGCAACTGAAAATTTTGCATGCCACAGTTAGATTTCGCATGCTACAAATTAAAGATTGCATATACTGAAACTAAAAGATCCTACATGCTGCGGTTAAAGATCTTGCGTGTTGCAACTAACGCCTGGCACAGCTAAATAAATAAATAAATACTAAGAGAGACAACCCCATCGGAAATGGGTGCAAGCCTTGAACAGAGAGTGCACCGAACTGAATGGGTTATAAACCCAGGACAGGATGCTCAGGTTCCTTGGTAATAAGGGAAATGCACATTAAGACCACAGTGAGATATCACTTTACTCCCAGTAGATGTGCAAAAATGCATCAGATGCTGGAGAGGAAGAAGAATAGGAGCTCTCCTGCATTGCTAGGGGAGCTTAAGATGGCATGACCCATTGGGAAAGCATTGTGACATTAATGGTTCAAGGTGACCACATGCATGTCCCTGATCTGGCATTTTTACTCCCAGATATATATATCTAAGCTTCCCAGATGGCTTAGTGAGTAAAGAATCTGCCTGCAATGCAGGAGACACAGGAGTCAAGGGTTTGCTCTCCAGGTCAGGGAGATCCCCTAGAGGAGGGCATGGCAGCCCACTCCAGAATCCTCTCTGGAGAATCCCATGGGCAAAGGAGACTGGTGGGCTACAGTTTACAGGGTCACAAAGAGTCGGACATGACTGAAGCAACTGAGCACACCACACACATATATTCCTAAGTGACACTCTTGCATGTCTGCCCCAGGAGACATGGGCGAGAGTGATCATAGCGGCTGTGTTCCTAAGAACTGCAAAGTGGAAACACCCTGAAAATTCATCAACGACAGAATGGATACAGCCTTCATGGAATACCTATGCAGTGATGAAAAAACAGACACAAAACCCTGGGTGCATCTCCCAGCCTTGATGCAGATAAAGAAGCAGATGGCAGTATGATTTTATTTGTAGAAAGTTCACAAGCAGGCAACATTAGCTAGTCCTTGTTTAACTGGTAAAACTAGAAGGAAAAGCTCTGCGGGCGACTCACAAGTGTTACTCATTCAGGTGAGGGAGGAACAGGAGAAAAAGGTAGGACTCAGAAGACTTCTAAGTTACTAGCAATACTATATTTCACAAAGTGAAGTGGGTACACAGGCATGTATTGCTGTTTATTAAACTGTACTTAAAATGTTTTGTGCATCATTTTATATGCAAAATGTGTTTCACAATTTTAAAAAGCCACGTAGGGTTCATAATAGCAATGAATTAAGAATTCTTATTGAATTTAAGGGACAAGAGTGAAAATATATCATCTCAAGATATAATTTGATGAAATATCCACTTTTTAAATGAAAATCTCTTAGCCCATAAGAAATGGAAGGGTTTGCATAACTTGATAAAGGCTGTCTACTAGAACTATGAATGTCATACTTAACAGTGGCAACAGAACCATCAGAAGAGTTTCCATGAAGTCAGAAAGATGAAGACATCAGCTGTCACTTCTACTAGTCAGCATTGATATGGAGGTCCCTAGTCAATGCAATAAGACAAGAAAAGGAAGTGAGAGGAATCAAGATTGAAAACAGGCAACATCACCATCGCATGTGATTGACTGCCTCTATAGATATTCAATCAACTGAAAAGCTATTAGAAATAAAAGCAGTTCTGGGACTTCCCTGGCAATTAAGACTCTGCACTTCCGATGCAGGGGGTGCAGGTTCAATCCCTGGTTGCGGAGTTAAGATCCTGTATGCTGCTTGGCACAGCCAGTTTTTTAAAAATAATAAGTGAATAAATAAAACATCTATTCTAAGAAAAGGGAAAAAAATAAAAACAGTTCTTTAAGGTGATGATAGAAAATCAATATTTAAAAACCAATAGCATTCTTGTACACCAGCAGCAACCAGTTAGAAGATGCAGTAGAAAAAGACATCGAGAGTCTAGCTCAAGACCAAAATGTGTGTTTTAGGTGAATCCAACTCCTAGTGAAATATGCCTGAATATTACATTGACGTACTGCTTTATCGAGGGCTTCCCAAGTGGTGCTAGTGGTAAAGAATCCGCCTGCCAATGCAAGAGTTGTAGGAGATACAAGTTCAATCCCTGGGTCAGGAAGGTTCCCTTGAGTAGGAAAGGGCACCCCAGTCCAGTATTCTTGCCTGGGCAGAGGAGCCGGGAGTGCTGCAGTCCACAGGGCCACAGAGTAGGATATGACAGAGACTGAGCACACACACGCTGATACATTGAAAGTCAAGTATGATTGTTCAACAGCAAATCCCAGAGGACCCTGATGCGCCCCCCTGTCCCACAGCACTGGCACCTTCCACTTTTCACCAGGTATGGTTCTGGCCATCACAGCAAAGCATGGGTTGCAGAGTCATCTGGGCACTCAGGGTGTTTTCTTCTTCCACAGAGATGATAAACAAGTTGCTCCTCCTGGAAACCTGAACATGGGCTGCCCCTTCCCAGCCCTCGTCACCGTCAGGATGGTGGTGGTGATGAGAGGCAGGAAGGCAGGCAGTTTCCCTTCCCAACAGCGCTTCTATCCCATTCAGCCTTCCAGAACCTTCCTCCCAGTCACCTCTTGTGACATCACTGGCTGCCCCTGCCTTCCCACGCCACCCTGCCTCCACTCCTGCTTCCAGAGCAGGAGGGCAGCCATTCTCTTTCCACCCACCCATCCCTTCATGCATTGCGCCCCTTAACTTGTTGCTGAGATTCATATGGAGCCACAGCACTTACGTCAGGCGTCATGCTAGATGCTGAAGACGTGAAGATGCGCAGAACCAGATGAGGTCTGTTCAGGAAGACCACGGGATACCTGGAGTCAGACAGAGACCCAACGTATGTCGGTGGGAAGGGTTTGCTAGTGCGGCTGGCCTAGGCAGGGAGGTCGGGAGAGGTCCCTGGAGCTGGGTTCTAAAGGCTGGGCAGGTGTTGGCCTGACTCACTGCTTTTTATCACATGCCCTGCTCCATGCATTCTCAGTTTGCTTCCGCCTCCTCTCGCAGTTGCATCCCAGTGCCTAAAACAGCTCCTGGCCAGGCACACAGCGGTGTATTCAGTCAGTAAAGACTTATTGCCCAACCCTCAATATTCACTGAAAGGACTTATGCTAAAGCTGAAGCTCCAGTACTTAGGCCACCTGATGCGAAAAGCCAACTCATTGGAAAAGATCCTGATGCTGGGAAAGATTGAGGGCAGGAGGAGAAGGGGGCTACAGAGGATGAGATGTTTGGATGGCATCATTGACTCAATGGACATGAGTTTGAGCAAACTCTGGGAAACAGTGAAGGGGAGCCTGGCAAGGGGAGCCTTGGGGTCACAAAGAGTCGGACGTGACTGAGCAACTGAACAACAACCACCCAAACACCCTGCTCTGCCAAGAGACAAGAACAGGAGTGTTCTACTGTCTCTGGAGCCTTCTGGGCGGTTCCCATCCATGGCTGAGCAGTGTCACCCTGCAGAGCACCAAGTCACCTGAAGCTGGAGAGCCAGTGTCCACCAGGAGCCATTGTGACTCTTTTCTTCCAGCCCCTCACCCAAAAATCATCTCCCAGGCCCCCTTGTTGCAACATGTGGCCATCTGGCTACATCCTGACCTGTGGCATGTGGATACAGGGAATGCAGGGGTCGCTGTAGAGTCATGCCTGTAACGGAAAGGAGATTGGGACCCCTTTTCCCTAGTGGGAGGCTGAGATCTGAAGCAATCACCTTGGATAGGAAGGGAGCTGAACAGTGAGGAGGCAACGCAACAAGAGGGAAGGAGCCTGGGTTCCTAATGACTGTGCAGCCACCTTGCTAGTCCTGGACAGGTAGTTTCATGCACACACACACACGCACCTTCACATGTACACACTCACATGTATACTCATCTACGCTCACACACATGCACACATTCTCCCACAAACATACCTATTCACCCCCTGAAACACACCCTCTTACAGACCCACAATTGCATACATCCACACACTCAAGTCACATACCCTCTCCTATAGATACACAATTATAGTCACACAGATGCACTCACACACAAATTTCTATACAGACATAATTATATACACACGTGCTCAACACGGGTATGTACGACAACCTCACATTCTCACGCATCCTCATTGAACGAGGATTGCATAGACAAGTGCTCACACATGTGCACTCACACACCTTCTCACAGATATTCTCACACACGTGCACATACAACTGTCTCACAGAAAAGTAAGTCACTCAGGAAAAGCCCATCCAGAAATATCTCAACGGACATCCACCCAGGTCTCGTTCAGGGTTGAAGGGCACACTGACAGCTTCCAGAAATGCTGCTGGAAGCAGACCTCCGCTCCTGGTGGCTTGGGATCTGCCTCCCCTGAATAGCTCCCCACATCTAGGGTCACCCTCCTTTCCCAGGGCCACCCACACCCACGTGGGGGCATCAAGCCGCCCGCCCATCACCCCATCTCAGGGCAATACTGAGAGGGGTCCCAGCCACCAAGCTTCCATGGGGGAAGGGCATCTTCCCTCTGCCTTGGAAACCGGGTTCTGACTCCTCCCCTTCCCCCAGGGCCACCCTGAGCGCTCCCCAGATTAACCTTTCACAAGCTCAGTTCGTCTGCCCTGCTTCCCAGTGAGCTTGACACGTAGCAAGAGCAGTCATCATCTCCCCCCAGAATCCCTGCGTTGACCTCGTCTCACCTTTTTCTTACCTGCCCTAGATAAGCTCTCAACGGGGACCTTTCCTTCCCCACCAGTCTTGGCCATCGGGAGTGGCCACGCGCTCTGGGTGGTGGACGAGCCCCTCCTCTGAGCAGAGGGACAGAGTCGATTCCAGGCCACTGCGCACATTTTAATCGAGAAAAGTCTGACAGTAGAAAACAGGACTGCACGGAGACAGTAGCTGCTGAAAGAAAAGCCCTGATTTGGCAAAATCTGTCCACCCCAACCCCGCTGACCCTGGAAGACTCCCCCCGCCTCCAGAGCCAAGGGCCAATGAAAGTCGCCTCAAACAAGCTACAAATAGAGCTACTATGTGATCCAGCAATCCACTTTCAGTTATATATCTGAAGGAAGTGAAAACACTATCTTGAAGAGAGATCTGTCCTCCTGTGTCCACTGCAGCACTCTTTATAATAGCCAAGGCAACCTGCAAACAACCTAAGTGTCCATTGACAAGTGAATGGATAACAAAAATACGGGGGGTGTGTGTGTATACATATGATATATATTAAGCTGGAATCAAGATTGCTGGGAGAAATATCAGCAATGTCACATATGCAGATGATATCACTCTAATGGCAGAAAGTGAAGAGGAATTAAAGAGCCTCTTGATGAGGATGAAAGAGGAGAGTGAAAAAACTGACTTGAGACTCAACATTAAAAAAAACTAAGATCATGACACGTGGTCTCATCATTTCACAGCAAACAGAAGGGGAAAAAGTAGAAACGGTGACATGTTATTTTCTTGGACTCCAAAATCACTGGTCAGTGACTGCAGCCTGGAAATTAAAAGACACTTGCTCCTTGGAAGGAAAGCTATGACAGACCTAGCATATTAAAAAGCAGAGACATCACTTTGCCAACAAAGGTCCATATAGTCAAAGCAGTGGTTTTTCCAGTAGTCATGTATGAATGTGATAGTTGGACCATAAAGAAGATTGAGTGCTGAAGAATTGAGGCTTTTGAATTGTGGTGCTGGAGAAGGCTCTTGAGAGTCCCTTGGACAGCAAGGAGATCAAACCATTCAACCCTAAAGGAAATCAACCCTGAATATTCACTGGAAGGACTGATGCTGAAGCTGAGGCTCCAATGCTTTGGCCACTTAATGCGAAGAGCCAGCTCATTGGAAAAGACTCTGATGCTAATAAAGATTGCAGGCAAAAGGAGAAGGGGCAGCAGAGGATGAGATGGTCAGATAGCATCATCGATTCAATGGACATGAATTTAAGCAAACTGAAGGAGACAGTGGAGGACAGAGGAGCCTGGCAAGCTACAGTTCGTAGGGTCACAGAGAGTTGGACACGACGTAGTAACTGAACAACAACACAACAAAATGATACATATTTATGTGTATATAGAGAATGGTATACTTCTCAATCATTAAAAAGAAGGAAAATCTGGCATTTGAGACTATATGGATAGATCTTACAGACATTATGCTTACTGAAATGTCAGACAGGAAGACAAATACTGTATGATCTCACTTATATAGAGAATCAAAACAAAACACAGAACTCACAGGTACAGAGAGCAGATTGTTGGTTTTCAGAGGTGGGGGATGGGGAGATGGGCGAGGTCATCAAAAGGCACAAACTTGCTGTTATAAAATCTGTAAGGATGTAACGCACAGCATGGTGACTTCAGTTAATAGCATTCTATTACAGACTTGAAAGCTGCTTGGACTTCCCTGGTTTTCTAGTGGTTAAGAATCTGCATTCACAATGCAGGGGACACGAGTTCAGTCCCTGGTCCGGGAAGATTCCACACACTGCAGGGCAGCTAAGCCCGTGTGCCTCAACTGCTGAAGCCCCAGCCCTAGAGCCTGTGATTTATGACAAGAGAAACCACTGCAATTAGAAGCCCATGCACGGAGAGAAAGACCCAGCGCAGCCAATAAATAAATATATATTTTTTAAAACGGCCAAGAAAGTTGATCTTAAAAAGCCTCTTCACAAGAAAAAAATTGTAGCTATGTAAAGTGATGATTAACTAGACATCGTGGTGGCCATTTTGCAGTGTATTCTGATATGGGATCATTACGTTGTACACCTGAAACATAATATGTCAATTGCACCCGTGCTAAGTCACTTCAATTTGTGTCTGATTCTTTGCTGCCATATGAACCTTAGCTTGCCAGGCTTCTCTGTCCATGGAATTCTCCAGGCAAGAATACTGGAGTGGGTTACCATGCCAATTATACCTCAATAAAAACAAAGTTTAAAAAAAAAATACCAAAGCAAAAAAACTCCACAAATTCAGGCAGAGGCTGGATTGGATACAAGGGGTGGTAGTTCGGAGATTCCTACTATAGATGCCCCAGGGTGATTCTCATTTCTATTTTTCCAGAGGAAAACTATAACTTTCCTCCCAGCTCCCCCTAGTGGGAATGTGCATCTCTCCCACCCAGCCAGAGTGAATATAACAGGGCATCTGGGGTGTCTATGGCATGCAGCACAGATGGGAGTGCCCTGACGTTCGTCTGCTGTGTTTATAAGTCTTTACTTTTTTTTTTGACTGGGCCAGGTGGCATGTGGGATCTTAGTTCCCCAACCAGGCATCAAACCTGGGCCCCTTGCATTGGGAGCACAGACTCTTAACCTCTGAACCAGCAGGAAAGTCCTAAGTTTTTACTTTTCGATTAAGGTAATTCATACCCCTTGTTTTGTTCTTGTTTGTAACAGGTTTGTAACAAAGCAAAAAAAAAAAAATGCCCTGTTCACCTCTCCTCTTCAGATTCCACAGGTATCCCTTCCCCAGGAGCCAACAGTTATCAACACTTTGACTGTTTCCTTTGGTATTAGCCTCAGTGTTTTCAATTGAATTTTTCATTTCATACTGGGATATAGTTGATTTACAGTAGTGGCTAGCTTCAGGTGTAGGGCAAGTGATTCAGTTGTATATGTATATAACTATGCTTGGAAGAACTGTAAGCTTGTTCTCCATGTCTGACTATTTCTGTTTTGCAAGTAAGTTCATTTGTGTCATTTTTTTAGATTCCACATGTAAGCGATACTATATGATGCTTATCCTTCTCTGATTTACTTCCCTTAGGATGACAATCTCTAGGTCCATCCATGTTGCTGCAAATGGCATCCTTTCTTATTTTCTTTTTACAGCTGAATAATATTACATCATATATATATGTACTGTATCTTCTTTATCCATTCCTCTGTCCATGGATGCTTGGGTTGCTTTCATGTTCTGGGTATTGTAAACAGTGCTGCTGTGAACTCTGGGGTGTATGTATCCTTCGAACCTCCGTTTTAGACTTTATCCTCTGACTTCCTGTTATGGCCTTGCTCTCTGATGATTTTCATCTGTATCATTACATGAATTAATATTTCATTACCTATCCTCATAACAGCGTAAAAAAAATACATCCTGATATGAACTGACCGCTTCATAAATTGAAAATCTAGGAGAAAACCGGAATCCACCATAACTTTAAGAACTTCAAAAATTTTATTACATCTTTGTTTTTAACCTCAGGGTGGACTTCCCTGAGCATGAAAAGTGGATATTCTGAAACCGTCATTGTCTGGGAAAAAAAAACAAACATAAGACTGTCCACTCCAAAACATACTTCAGTTCAGTCGCTCAGTCATGTCCGACTCTTTGCGACCCCATGGACTGCAGCACGCCAGGCCTCCCTGTCTGTCACCAACTCCCGGAGCTTGCTCAAATTCATGTCCATTGAGTTGGTGATACCATCCAACCATCTCATCCTCTGTCTTTCCCTTCTCCTCCCACCTTCAGTCTTTCTCAGCATCAGGGTCTTTTCCAGTGAGTCAGTTCTCCGCATCAGGTGGCCAAAGTATCGGAGTTTCAGCTTCACCATCAGTCCTTCCAATGAATATTCCAGACTGATTTCCTTTAGGATGGACTGGTTGGATCTCCTTGCAGTCCAAGGGACTCTCAAGTCTTCTCCAACACCACAGTTCAAAAGCATCAATTCTTTGGTGCTCAGCTTTCTTTATAGTCCAACTCTCATTTCTCAGGAGGCAGGTAAGGTGGGCCAAAATACAGAGGGAAGCCAAATGCACACGTACGAATAGCTCCTTCCATAAACCCATTCGCATAATGTATGCTAGTCCATACTCTTTTTTTCCTATTCATGATTTCCTCCAGTTAATGATGAACATGGAAAAGTTGCTATTGGTTGGGCGATATTCCCTGAATAATGTGGATGATCGGTGTCCTTCATGAAGATGTGAAGGAACTGCCGAGTCCCTTGCCCCACCCGAATCAGACTGTCCTTTCAAAATCTTATGCAGACCTTGTATCAATATAATTTCCTAAAAGACACATATATGCTCACAAGTGGAGTTGATTCATCAACCCACATTACTGTTACAACTTGTACAGTTGCAATCAAGCTAAGAACTTTTATTTATTTATTTATGGCTGTACTGGGTCTTTGTTGCTTCGAGGACTTTTCTCTTATTGCAGGAAGGGATGGTTACTCCCCGGTCACGACGCACAGGCTTCCCGTTGCGGGGGCTTCTCCTGTTGTTGAGCGCGGGCTCTAGGAAACACGAGCTTCAGTGGTTGCAGGTGGGACTCAGTACCTGCAGCTCCCAGGCTCAGTCGTTGTGGCCACATACTTAGTTGCAGCACGTGGGATCTCTCTGGACCAGGAATCCAACACGTGTCCCCAGCATTGACAGGTGGACTCTTAACCACTGGACCAAGGGAAGTGTAAGCTAAGAATGTTTGGTTCTTAGGTTCATTTTTATAAAGTGGACAGTAAGAGTGCTTGACAGTTTGTGTCACTGAAGTGTTTCTCTTCCTGATTTTTTTTTAAATTTTATTTTATTTAACTTTACAATATTGTATTGATTTTGCCATATATCAAAATGAATCTGCCACAGGTATACATGTTTCCCCATCCTGAACCCTCCTCCCTCCTCCCTCCCCATACCATCCCTCTGGGTCGTCCCAGTGCACCAGCCCAAGCATCCAGTATCGTGCATCAAACCTGGACTGGTGACTCGTTTCATATATGATATTATACATATTTCAATGCCATTCTCCCAAATCATCCCACCCTCTCCCTCTCCCACAGAGTCCAAAAGACTGTTCTATACATCAGTGTCTCTTTTGCTGTCTCATACACAGGGTTATTGTTACCATCTTTCTAAATTTCATATATATATGCGTTAGTATACTGTATTGGTGTTTTTCTTTCTGGCTTACTTCACTCTGTATAATAGGCTCTAGTTTCATCCACCTCATTAGAACTGATTCAAATGTATTCTTTTTAATGGCTGAGTAATACTCCATTGTGTATATGTACCACAGCTTTCTTATCCATTCATCTGCTGATGGACATCTAGGTTGCTTCCATGTCCTGGCTATTATAAACAGTGCTGTGATGAACATTGGGGTACACGTGTCTCTTTCAATTCTGGTTTCCTCAGTGTGTATGCCCAGCAGTGGGATTGCTGGGTCATAAGGCAGTTCTATTTCCAGTTTTTTAAGGAATCTCCACACTGTTCTCCATAGTAGCTGTACTAGTTTGCATTCCCACCAACAGTGTAAGAGGGTTCCCTTTTCTCCACACCCTCTCCAGCATTTATTGCTTGTAGACTTTTGGATCGCAGCCATTCTGACTGGCGTGAAATGGTACCTCATAGTGGTTTTGATTTGCATTTCTCTGATAATGAGTGATGTTGAGCCTCTTTTCATGTGTTTGTTAGCCATCTGTATGTCTTCTTTGGAGAAATGTCTATTTAGTTCTTTGGCCCATTTTTTGATTGAGTCATTTATTTTTCTGGAATTGAGCTGTAGGAGTTGCTTGTCTTCCTGATTTTTAAAAAAATTCTTTCGCTGTCATTCCTTTCCCCTTTCATTTTCCTCTAGTTCATCTTTTTCTCTTTTCATCCCCCTTTTCTTTCCTTCTTCCATCCACTGGCAGTCACTATGGAACAGCTACAGCCATTCTATCGCCCTGCTTCCCAGTTGCCTGGAAGTGGTTCATGCAGTTGGCTGAAAACACGGGGTTACTTTTTTAAAAAAATGTGGTTCCATGCATATTCAGCCTGCCCCTTCCAAGGCTGTTCGAGGTCACAGCAGTTTGCCCTGGAAATGACTTGGTGTCTTGGAGAAATGTGACAGACGGCGAGAAAGCCAGGAGAAAAATGAAGATCTTCGTAGCACGCAGGTGCCGCGTACACAAAATTCAGCAATCAGAAGCCCCGTCATTATGGAAATTGCCCTTTCACGCTACCCTTGAAAGGATCAGATACTCACACTCAGGTCTGCGCCCAATCGGTGGCTCTCAAAACCATCCACCAAAGCTTTAACAACCTTTAAAGTTCTAACAGCGCCGGTCAATTAACAGTCATTAG
Organism: Bos indicus x Bos taurus; assembly: GCF_003369695.1. Taxonomy (NCBI): domain Eukaryota; kingdom Metazoa; phylum Chordata; class Mammalia; order Artiodactyla; family Bovidae; genus Bos; species Bos indicus x Bos taurus. The sequence continues at coordinate 92,330,152 of NC_040082.1, read as the reverse complement.
CTAAATAAAAGGAGTCAATTAGTAAGAATTCCATCTGGGAGGGGAGGAGAAAAGTTTTCACAACTCCTTAGGCTAAATGCTCTCCAGGAGATGTGGAAAGCTCCCAGGAGGATATATTTTCGTACCATTCTTGGACGCATCTAGTTTTTAGCGGTTTTGTGGTTTTACTGGCTAATTCTTTCCTTGTAAACATGTGGTTGACCTTTTTTTTTTTTTTTTTGCTTCAATTTTTGTTCTATATTTGAGCAGAAAATATCCTTTCATTTTATTATGCCTCTGGGTTGTTTTTTTTTTTGTTTTTTTTTTACCAAAAAAGAAAATAGATTGAAAAAGTAATACTTGCATTTTTGGTAAACACATACAAAGACAGACAGCCTCAATAGGGTGAAAGGATCTTCAGAGAAGAGCTAGTCTTCGCTTTTCCTGTTATGTGTATTCTTCGTTACTGTTCATTTGCTTAGTCATGTCCAACTCTTTGAGACCCCATGGACTGTAGCTCGCCAGGCTTCCCTGTCCCTTACCATCTCCCAGAGTTTGCTCAAACTCATGTCCACTGAGTTGATGATGCCATCCAACCATCTCACCCGCTGTCACCCCCTTCTCCTCCTGCCCTCAATATTTCCCAGGATTCGAGTCTTTTCCAAAGACTCGGCTCTTCACATCAGGTGGCCCAAGTGTTGGAGCTTCAGCTTCAGCATCAGTCCTTTCAGGGTTGGTTTCCTTTAGGATTGACTGGTTTGATCTCCTTGCAGTCCAAGGGACTCTCAAGAGTCTTCTCCAACACCACAGTTCAAAAGCATCCATTCTTTGGCGCTCAGCCTTCTTTATGGTCCAGCTCTCACATCTGTACATGACTACTGGAAAAACCGTAGCTTTGACAGTTTTGACTACCTGGACCTTTGTTGGCAAAGTGATATATCTCTGCTTTTTAATATGCTGTCTAGGTTTGTCATAGCTTTTCTTTCAAGGAGCAAGCGTCTTTTAATTTCACTTCATGTGTATTCTTAGTTTATATAGATTGTTTGTCTTTGCATATTCTCTGGAATATTCTCTGTGTATACAAGCATGCTGCATCAGAGCATGGACGAGATACAGGAAAGGTTGGAGGTCAAGTGTATTGGTGTCAAAACCAGACCTCCTGGGTTCAGATCCCAACTCTGCAGTTTATTAGCTGACGCTATGAGTTTGACTGAATGCTTCTGTACCCCACCTCCAGAGTGGTTGTTAGCTTCAAAAATGCACTCCCGAGAAGACAGCCCTCAACAATCCCCACTTCATCATATCTACTTCCTTATGTAATCATCTCCCCACAAGTGTGGGCTGGACTTACTGACCCCCTTCTTACAATGATATCAGAACTGATGAGGGACTTCCCTGGTGGCCCAGTGCCTAAGACTCCATGCTCCCAATGTAGGGGGACCAGGTTCAATCCCCGATCAGGGAACTAGATTCCACATGCTGCAACTAAGATCAAAGATCCCACATCAACAATGAAGGTCAAAGATACTCTGTGCTGCAGCTAAGACCTGCAGCAGCCAAATAAATTAAAAAAATTTTTAAGCTAAAAAAAAAAGAACTGATGAGATGTTGTCACTGCTGAGCTTAAGTGACAAAAGACAGTGGCTTCTGTCTCAAGTGCATGGGGGTGCCAACTGCCTGGTCCCTGATGTCACGTCAGAAGGATACACAAGCTGCTTGTTAAAGAGCCCATGGGGTGAAGAACAGAAGTCTCCAGCCAGTAGCCCTTGAGGAGCTGAGACCTGCTAACGACTACATGAGTGAGCTTAGAGGTGAGTTCTTCCCCATGGGGAGGCGCTGTCTGATGGGTGTAAAGTTTCAGTGTTTGAAAATGAGTAAGTTCCAGGAGAGGGTGGGAAGATTTGGGAGAATGGCATTGAAACATGTAAAATATCATGTATGAAACGAGATGCCAGTCCAGATTCAATGCATGATACTGGATGCTTGGGGCTAGTGCACTGGGACGACCCAGAGGGATGGTATGGGGAGGGAGGAGGGAGGAGGGTTCAGGATGGGGAGCACATGTATAACTGTGATGGATTCATTTTGATATTTGGCAAAACTAATACAATTATGTAAAGTTTAAAAATAAAATAAAATTTAAAAAAAATTAAAAAAAAGAAAGAAAATGAATAAGTTCCAGAGATCTGCTGAGCAGTGTGGTACCTGCAGTTAACAATTCTCTGTCATAAGCTTGAAATTTTGTCAGGAGGATATATCTCATGTTAGGTGTTTTTACCACAAGTTTAGAACACAAGTTTAGAAAGAAAAGGAAGAGAGAAAGAAAGGAAGGAAAGGAAGAAGAAAGAAAGGAAGAACAAAATGGGTGGGAGGAAGGAAAGAAAGAGGGGGAGGGAAGGAAGAAAGGGAAAAAGAAAGTAAGAATCTTTCTCCACTCAAGTCTTCAGATAAGACCAGCCGACAACTTGTCCACAACCTTCTGAGAGACTGAACTAGAAGCACCCAGAGAAGCTGCATCCAGATTCCTGACCTAGAGTAACTATTTGAGATCATGAATGTTTATCATTTTAAGCTGCTAAATCTGGGGATGATTTGTTGTGCAACAAGAGATAACTCATATAACTAATAATACGAGTTATCGCGAAGAATTGAGAATATATTGATGAATGATAGGGAGTTACCTGGCACATCATAAGCACTCAATAAGTGTTTACATATTTACTTTAAAAGGTAATATGTGTTTAAGTTTATCCCCCTTTGAAACAAATATCCTCTTTTAAAAACACTGTCAACAGAGTGCAATGTTCTGTGTTTACTTTTTTGTCATTTAATATGTAAATCACAGGCATTCTCCAGCATCTGCCCATACTGCTGCATCTCATCCTTTTTCATGGCTGTATAATGGTCTGCTGCTTAGCTGAATGCTGCTTCATTCAATCAGGCCTGTATTGGTCATTGTCTAGGCTGTTCCTTTTGGTCTCAGTGCCACATCTTAAAATGTGATGTTTCTAGTCCTAGACTGTTCCAGGTAGAAAAGACTTGTCTTTGGAATCATTTGGTGCTGAGGTTTTAAACTGTGGTTCTAGGAGACCAAGTGTTCTGTGGTGCCCCTGCCTTGAATTAAAACTGCTCCCCTTTCACCAGTCTAACCCCAGACCCAGATACCTAATCCTGTGTTTATTCCACACTTCACAAGTCTTCCGTGAGAACACATCTGCAGCTTCATCATGGGATTGTTTGAGGCAAAGAAGTTTATTTCACAGCCACCTCCTTGGAAATGCTGTGCTGTGCTCAGTCACTCAGTTGTGTCTGACTTTACGACCCTATGGACTGAAGCCCCCCAGGCTCCTCTGTTCATGGGATTCTCCAGTCAAGAATACTGGAGTGGGTTGCCATTTCCTCCTCCAAGGGATCTTCCCGACCCAAAGATTGAACCCATGTCTCTTGCATCTCCTGCATTAGTAGGCAAAGTCTTTACCACTGCCCAATCTGGGAAGCCCTCTTTGGAAATAATACCAGAACAGTTCTTTTTTTTCCTTTCTTTTTGATTTTTTTAAATTGAAGTACTAATTTATTTACAATAGTGTGTTCAGTTCAGGTGAACAGCAAAGATTCAATTATACGTTTGTATATTTTCCAGATTCTTTTCCCTTGGAAATAATACCAGAACAGTTCTTCTTTTTCCTTTCTTTTTGATTTTTTTAAATTGAAGTATTAATATAATTTATTTACAATAGTGTGTTCAGTTCAGGTGAACAGCAAAGATTCAATTATACGTTTGTATATTTTCCAGATTCTTTTCCCTTATAGTAGGTTATTATAAAATATTGAGTGTAGGTCTCTGTGCTATACAGTAGGTCCTTGTTGGTCATCCATTTAAAATATAGCAATGTGTATATGATGGGCTTCCTTGGTGGTTTAATGGTAAAGAATCCTCCTGCAATACAGAAGACACAGGAGATGCAGGTTTGATCTCTGGGTTAGGAAGATCCCCTGGAGGAGGTCATGGCAACCCACTCCAACATTCTTGCCTGGAGAACCTGCATGGGCAGAGGAGCCTGGTGGGCTACAGTCCACATGCACACAGTATGTATATGTTAACAGCAACCTCTTAATTTATCTCTCCCCTCACCAGGACAATTCCTAATAGTAAATTGTATTTCCCAAGGTGAGGGGTGTTAGTCGATATTATGAGGGGAAAATAGGTCACTTGATTTAATAGGTTTGGAAAATGCCAGTTAGATAGAATTAACCTTTTTACTAATGCTTCTGTTTGTTTGTTTTGGTTTCTTTTTTTTTTTCTAGTAATAATGATAGCTCTTGTGCACCTTCAGGATCCCTAGCACTTTCCAGAGCTCATCCCACTGAATCCTCATGACACCCTCATGACGTAGGTTTTCATCGGAACTCTTTCTCTACAAAAGAGGAAGCTAGTGTTTCCAGGGCTATGTGATTTGCCCTCGGGCATGCAGCTAATGTCCAGAACTTTGAATGGTTCCAAAGATTGGAATCATAACTTAGATGCAGTTGCGGGACTTCTCAGGGCCTTTAATAAGCTGCTGGACACTGGGCTCTTTTGAGCACAGAGGCCGTTCTTCACAGCAGATCTGTCTATAGCAAGACTCCTCCAGGACAGGGCAGCAGGGACTCAATATCAGCCCATCTGCACCCCAGCCTACACCTACAACAGGTAGAGTGAACAGCCGTCCAGTTTGTTCAGGGTTGAGGTGGTCTTTGCCATGTAGAGCTTTCAGGTTTAAAAAGTTGTTTTTCAATTATTGTTCAGATACGATTCACATGTCATGAAGCTCATCATAGTAAAATGGACAACTCGGTGATTTCCAGCATATTCAAAATGTGGTGCAACCATCCCCATTGTTTAATTCAAGAACGTTTCTGCCAGCCACCATGAAACCCATGCCCGCATACCCCTCCAGAAGCCTCTCAATTTCTCCCTCCCAGCCCCTGAGAACCATTAACCCACTTTCTGCTTCTATAGATTTGCCTGTTCTGGACATCTCACAGAAATAGTCATAGAGTATCTGCTCTTTTGTGACCGTTTCACGGCACGTAGCATCATGTGTTCAGCATTCATCTGCGTTGTAGCTGGTGTCAATGCCTCATTCCTTTTTATGGCTGAATAGTCTTCCATTGGGATCCCAGGTGGCACTAGTGGTAAAGAATCTGCCTACCATTGCAGGAGATATAAGAGACTTGAGTTTGATTCCTGGGTCGGGAAGATCCCCTGAGGGAGGAAACGGCAACTTACTCCAGTAGTCCTGCCTGGGAAATCCCGTGGACAGAGGCGCCTGTCAGGCTACAATCCATGGGGCCCCAAAGAGTTGGACATAACTGAGCGACTGAGTACATACACAGTATTTCATTGCGTAAATATACCACGTTTCATTCATCCATTAATCTGTTGATGGACATCTGTGTTCTTTCCACTTGTTGGCTATTTGAAAAAATACATGTATTTGTGTGGTTGTGTGGGTCTTAGTTGCAGTACGTGGGGTCTTTAGCTGTGGCATGCGAACTCTTAGTTGCAACATGTGGGATCTAGTTCCCAACCAGACATCCAACCCAACCCTCTTACATTGGGAGCATAGAGTCTTAGCCAATGGACAGCCAGGAAGTCTCTACTTTTGGCTGTTATATATGAGTAATGCTGCTATGAATATGTGTAGATCAATTTTCAGGTAGACGAATGGTTTCAGTCTCTTTGGATACATACCTAGTAGGATTACCAGCTTATGTAGTAATTCTGTTTAACTTCTTGAGGAAATGGAATTTCCATTTTTTTCTTTTTTTTTTTTTTTGTCACAAAGCATGGCTTTCGAGATCTTCCTTCCCCTACAAGGGATTGAACCCAGACCCTCGGCAGTGAAAGCACCGAGTCTTAACCACTGGATCCCAGGGACTTCACCTAGAGTTTCGGTTTTAATAGTAGGAGAGTTCTGGGGAAACTAGGGCACGTTGATCAGACCCTACAAGAGTCCTCCTTGACCTCACTTGCCCTGGAAACTTAGGTAAGAGGACAACCCAGTCAAGATACTGCTTTCCATGGGTTCCCTCCACTGCCACCCAGCTTTTCTGGTTCTGTGGCATCATGTACCACAGACTGCCATTTCCCCTTCAGACCGTGCCCTCCATTGTCTTCCAAAGATTGTCCTGTCTTTTGAGTCGCTTCTTTAAGCAAGCAACGCCCTTTCAATGGACGGGACTAAAAGCAGAGTCCCCTGGGGGAAATGTCAGCATTTTCTCCATCTACTTGGGAAGCCCTGGGTGTTCTGTGTCAGCAGGGACCCGGCATCTTTTTGATCAGAGATGACTTGGGCCAGAATAGGAATCCAAGGGGAGCTAAGAGTGACAGGGAGCTTCCCTGGTGGCTCAGCTGGTAAAGAATCCGCCTGCAATGCGGGAGACCTGGGTTCAATCCCTGGGTTGGGACAATCCCCTGGAGAAGGGAAAGGCTTAGCCACTCCAGTATTCTGGCCTGGAGAATTCCATGGACTGCATAGTCCATGGGGTCACAAAGGGTCGGACACGACTGAGCAACTTTCACTTTCAAGAGTGACAGAACAGAGCCTAAGTCCTGAGCTGAAATTTCCTGCTGGAAATTCACACCTGTTTCCTCCTGCCCTAACATAATATAGAACCACCGTCTGAGTGGGAAATTGTGGAATTACAGTGTAGAGAACTGACATGTGGGTACAGCGGGAGAAGGGGAGGGTAGGACAAGCTGGGAAAGTAGCATTGACATTCAGACACTATATTGCTGAAAATAGATAGCTGGTGGGAAGCTGCTGTCTAGCACAGGGAGCTCAGCTCAGTACTCTGATGATCTAGAAGGCTGGATTGGTTGTGGGGGTGGGGGTTGTCTCAAGAGGGAGGGGATATTGTATACATATAGTTGATGCATGATGTTGTTCAGCAGAAACTCACAACATTGTAAAGCAATTATACTCCAGTAATGTAAAAAATTAAACTTAATTTATTTTAAAGGCTAAGTATGAATCTTAGAGGAACCCTTCCAGGTTTGTTGTTCAGTCACTAAGTCGTGTCTGAGTCTTTGAGACCCCATGGACTGCAGCATGCAATGCTTCCCTGCCCTTCACTATCTCCCAACGTTTGTTCAAAGTCATGTCCGTTGACTCAGTGATGCCATCCAACCATTTCATCCTCTGTGACTCCCTTCTCCTGTTGCCCTCAATCTTTCCCAGCATCCGGGTCTTTTCCAATGAGACGGCTCTTCGCATCAGGTGACCAAAGTATTGGAGCTTCAGCTTCAGCATCAGTCCTTCCAGTGAATATTCAAAGTTGATTTCCTTTAGGATTGACTGGTTGGATCTCCCTTCCATATCTTTCCTGGATTAGAATCAGAGGCTTAAACACCTTCATACATGCACAGAATTGCATTCTTTTTCCACCTGCATTTTCCTAATGGAAGCATTCTGTGAAGTTTCTGCCAGTCCTGCCTTAAGAGATTTCAGGCAACAAAGGAATTGAAAGCAGAGTCTTGGTGAGATATTTGCACACCCTTGCTCATTAGCAGCCTGAGTCATAGGTGGAAGCCACCCAAGCGTTTGTTGATGGATGAAAGGATAAAATGTGGTCCATCCACACAATGGAACATTATTCAGCCTTTAAAAGGAAGGAGATTCTGACACACACTGGAGCATGGATAAACCTCAAGGACATGATGCTCAGTGAAATAAGCCAGTTACCAAAGGAGATATACTGTCTGATTCCACTTATGCGAGGTCCCTGAGGGAGTGAGATCCACAGAGACAGGAAGTAGATGAAGGAAGTGGCCATGCATGGTGGCCAAAAAAATAATAATTTTTCTTAAAGTTATAGAGATGGGTGGTGGAGAATTGCATAAAAATATGAATATACTTAGTGCCACTGAACTTCATTCTTACAAGTTGTTTATGTATATTTTATCTCAAACTAAAAAAAGAAAAATTTGAGATAGACTAGGCAAGAAATTGTCCCCTACAGGCCTGGTATTCCACCATCCATTTATTCAACAGTGATTTACTGAGGAACAAAGCTGTGTTCGAAGCCCAATTCTAGACCAAGGTTTCTCAGCCTCAGCGCTCCTGCCTTTAGGACCAGATCATTCTCTGTGGTGGTGCCACCCTGTGCATTGTAGGGGTGCAGCATGCCCTGCTTCTACCAGCCAAATGCCAGTAGCGCTCCCTCCCCCAGCTGTGACATCGTAAATGTCTCCAGACATCACCCAGTGTGCCATGGCAGGGCAGAATCATCTCAGATGCGGACCCCTGGGTTAGGGAGTTCCATGGACCTTCCCCCACAAGATAATCTGTGTTCTGTGACCATCTGACCTCTGGATGTCCTAGGATGCTGCACACATTTCAGTACACAAACTGAGTGGAGAGGGAGAGAGGAGGTAATTCACAGATGCTGAGAGTGGGTGGCGGGTGGCACCCAGGTTTCCAGGGTTTAAGCCATTGAGAGTTCATTCTGGTGCACGGTGCAGACCAGGATCAGACTCAATCCTTTCCCCTTGTACTTAATGGTAGGTTTCTTAGTCAGGCCATTGTTGGCATCTGAGGCCAGATAAATTCTCTGTGGTGGGCGCCTTTCTGCACACTGTTGGGGTTGTTGAGCCGCATTCCTAGTCTCTTATCTATATACTCGGTGCCAATGGCGGCCCCTAGCGGTGACCGCCAAAATGTCCCCAGATCAGATCAGTCACTCAGTCGTGTCCGACTCTTTGCGACCCCATGAATCACAGCACACCAGGCCTCCCTGTCCATCACCAACTCCCAGAGTTCACTCAGACTCACATCCATCGAGTCAGTGATGCCATCCAGCCATCTCATCCTCTGTCATCCCCTTCTCCTCTTGCCCCCAATCCCTCCCAGCATCAGAGTCTTTTCCAATGAGTCAACTCTTCGCATGAGGTGGCCAAAGTACTGGAGTTTCAGCTTTAGCATCATTCCTTCCAAAGAAATCCCAAGGCTGATGTCCTTCAGAATGGACTGGTTGGATCTCCTTGCAGTCCAAGGGACTCTCAAGAGTCTTCTCCAACACCACAGTTCAAAAGCATCAATTCTTCTGTGCTCAGCCTTCTTCACAGTCCAACTCTCACATCCACACATGACCACAGGAAAAACCATAGCCTTGACTAGATGGACCTTTGTTGGCAAAGTAATGTCTCTGCTTTTGAATATGCTATCTAGGTTGGTCATAACTTTCCTTCCAAGAAGTAAGTGTCTTTTAATTTCATGGCTGCAGTCACCATCTGCAGTGATTTTGGAACCCCCAAAAATAAAGTCTGACACTGTTTCCACTGTTTCCCCATCTATTTCCCATGAAGTGATGGGACCAGATGCCATGATCTTCGTTTTCTGAATGTTGAGCTTTAAGCCAACTTTTTCACTCTCCTCTTTCACTTTCATCAAGAGGCTTTTTAGTTCCTCTTCACTTTCTGCCATAAGGGTGGTGTCATCTGCATATCTGAGGTTATTGATATTTCTCCCGGCAATCTTGATTCCAGCTTTTGTTTCTTCCAGTCCAGCGTTTCTCATGATGTACTCTGCATATAAGTTAAATAAGCAGGGTGACAATATACAGCCTTGACGTACTCCTTTTCCTATTTGGAACCAGTCTGTTGTTCCATGTCCAGTTCTAACTGTTGCTTCCTGACCTGCATAGAGGTTTCTCAAGAGGCAGATCAGGTGGTCTGGTATTCCCATCTCTTTCAGAATTTTCCACAGTTTATCCCTGTGAGGCAGTCACTGTTGCTTTAAAAAAAAATCTATGCTTTAAAAAAAAAAAAAATATATATATATATATATATTTACCTATCGGGTCTTATTTGAAGCACGCAGTACCTTTCATATTTTTTTGGCTGTGCTGGATCTTCGTGACTGTGCATGAGCTTTCTCAAGTTCGAGCGAGCGGGCGCTACTCTCTAGCTGTGGCGTGCAGGCTCCTCTTGTTGCAGAACACTGGCTCCAAGCGTGCGGGCTTCAGGTTGTGGCGCCCCCGATCGGTTACTCTGAGGCATGTGGGATCTTAGTTCATAGACCAGGTATGGAACCTGGGCCCCCTGCGTTGGGAACTCGTCTTAGCCACTGGACTGCCAGAAAAGAGCCCCCTCCCCGCCGCCCCCCGCCCCCCCAAATCTCTGATTTAGATGACAGGATTGAGAGTAGGCAGAAGAGGTCCCTGCTCTGATGGAATTTACTTAGACTAGAGGACGAGGGAGAGGCAACACATGGAAAAGCAGATCAAACAGGGCTGGAAACTGCAGTTTCAGCTGCAGCCCCAAGACACGAAGGTTCTGGAATTCCCCAGAGAGGCGCCAGCCTGACAGGCATGTTTTCAGAGGAAATAACTGAGAAAGAGGATCCCAGCTCTACAGGCTGTTCACCAACCCAGAGAGTGCAGAAGGGCAAGAACCGACACTGGAAGAGAACTTTCTATTTATTTTTAATTTCTATTTTATATTGGAGATCCCCTGGAGTAAGAAATGGCGACCCACTCCAGTATTCTTGCCTGAAAAATTCCATAGACAGAGGAACCTAGCGGGCTGCAGCCCATAGGGTCGCATAGAATCAGACACAACGGGGGAACTGAGCACGCACGTACACGTAGGTGATTAACAATTTTGTGACCCTTTCAGGTGTGCAGCAAAGTGATTCAGTGGTACATATACATACATCTATTCTTTTTCAAATTATGCTCCTATTTAAGTTATTACAGGGTGTTGAGCAGAGTTTGCTGTGCTATACAGTAGGTGGCAGAGGATAAGATGGTTAGATAGCATCACCGATTCAATGGACATGGATCTGAGCAAACTCTGGGAGATGGTGGAGGACAGTGAAGCAGTCCATGGGGCTGCAAAGAGTGGGACAAGGCTTAGCAGCTGAACAACAGCCACAACAGTAAGTCCTTGTTGGTAGTGTGTACTTGTCATCTGAAACTCCCAACTGTCCCTCTCCCCCTTCACCCTTGCTAAGCATACGTTCATTCTCTAAATCTCTTTCTGTTTTGTAAATAAATTCATTTTTATCATTATTTTTAGATTCCACATATAAGGGATATCATACGATATTTGACTTGATTCCCTTAGTTTGAGCCTCTCCAGGTCCATTGATGTTCCTGCAAATGGCATTACTTAACTTTTTATTTATTTATTTTTTTAGATTGGATTTAAAAATTTTTTTAATTTTATTTTATTTTTAAACTTTATATAATTGTATTAGTTTTGCCAAATATCAAAGTGAATCCGCCACAGGTATACATGTGTTCCCCATCCTGAACCCTCCTCCCTCCTCCCTCCCCATACCATCCCTCTGGGTCGTCCCAGTGCACCAGCCCCAAGCATCCAGCATTGTGCATCGAACCTGGACTGGCAACTCGTTTCATACATGATATTTTACATGTTTCAATGCCATTCTCCCAAATCTTCCCACCCTCTCCCTCTCCCACAGAGTCCATAAGACTGTTCTATACATCAGTGTCTCTTTTGCTGTCTCGTACACAGGGTTATTGTTACCATCTTTCTAAATCCCATATATATGCGTTAGTATACTGTATTGGTGTTTTTCTTTCTGGCTTACTTCACTCTATATAATAGGCTCCAGTTTCATCCACCTCATTAGAACTGATTCAAATGTATTCTTTTTAATGGCTGAGTAATACTCCATTGTGTATATGTACCACAGCTTTCTTATCCCTTCATCTGCTGATGGACATCTAGGTTGCTTCCATGTCCTGGCTATTATAAACAGTGCTGCGATGAACATTGGGGTACACGTGTCTCTTTCCCTTCTGGTTTCCTCAGTGTGTATGCCCAGCAGTGGGATTGCTGGATCATAAGGCAGTTCTATTTCCAGTTTTTTAAGGAATCTCCACACGGTTCTCCATAGTGGCTGTACTAGTTTGCATTCCCACCAACAGTGTAAGAGGGTTCCCTTTTCTCCACACCCTCTCCAGCATTTATTATTTGTAGACTTTTGGATCGCAGCCATTCTGACTGGTGTGAAATGGTACCTCATAGTGGTTTTGATTTGCATTTCTCTGATAATGAGTGATATTGAGCCTCTTTTCATGTGTTTGTTAGCCATCTGTATGTCTTCTTTGGAGAAATGTCTATTTAGTTCTTTGGCCCATTTTTTGATTGGGTCATTTATTTTTCTGCAGTTGAGCTGTAGGAGTTGCTTGTATATTTTTGAGATTAGTTGTTTGTCAGTTGCTTCATTTGCTACTATTTTCTCCCATTCTGAAGGCTGTCTTTTCACCTTGCTAATAGTTTCCTTTGATGTGCAGAAGCTTTTCAGGTTAATTGGGTCCCATTTGTTTATTTTTGCTTTTATTTCCAATATTCTGGGAGGTGGGTCATAGAGGATCCTGCTGTGATGTATGTCAGAGAGTGTTTTACTTTCACCATTACTATTCAACATAGTTTTGGAAGTTTTGGCCACAGCAATCAGAGCAGAAAAAGAAATAAAAGGAATCCAAATTGGAAAAGAAGAAGTAAAACTCTCACTGTTTGCAGATGACATGATCCTCTACATAGAAAACCCTGAAGACTCCACCAGAAAATTACTAGAACTAATCAATGACTATTGTAAAGTTGCAGGATATAAAATCACACAGAAATCCCTTGCATTCATATACACTAATAATGAGAAAACAGAAAGAGAAATTAAGGAAACAATTCCATTCACCATTGCAACGGAAAGAATAAAATACTTAGGAATATATCTACCTAAAGAAACTAAAGACCTATACATAGAAAACTATAAAACACTAGTGAAAGAAATCAAAGAGGACACTAATAGATGGAGAAGTATACCATGTTCATGGATTGGAAGAATCAATATAGTGAAAATGAGTATACTACCCAAAGCAATTTATCGATTCAATGCAATCCCTATCAGGCTACCAACAGTATTCTTCACAGAGCTAGAACAAATAATTTCACAATTTGTATGGAAATACAAAAAGCCTCGAATAGCCAAAGCGATCTTGAGAAAGAAGAATGGAACTGGAGGAATCAACCTACCTGACTTCAGGCTCTACTACAAAGCCACAGTTATCAAGACAGTATGGTACTGGCACAAAGACAGAAATATAGATCAATAGAACAAAATAGAAAGCCCAGAGATAAATCCACGCACATATGGATACCTTATCTTTGACAAAGGAGGCAAGAATATACAATGGATTAAAGACAATCTCTTTAACAAGTGGTGCTGGGAAATCTGGTCAACCACTTGTAAAAGAATGAAACTAGAACACTTTCTAACACCATACACAAAAATAAACTCAAAATGGATTAAAGATCTAAACGTAAGACCAGAAACTATAAAACTTGTAGAGGAGAACACAGGCAAAACACTCTCTGATTACTTAACTTTTTAAAAGGATGTCTTGGGCAGAAAATATCTGGGTGCTGAGGGCTGGGTGCACAGAGGGGTCTGGTTGCCCCTCCCTCTGGTATGGAGAGGGGGGTCAGTGGGCGTGCTTGAAGGGCGTGCCTTGGCTCCAGGGAGAACCCCTGGGAGCAGGGAGTGGGTGATGCTGCTCTTCCAGGGAGGCGTGCTGGACTGGTGTCCACTTCCTGACAGAAGCTGCAGGGCAAGAGGTGGGCTGGTTGTTTTGGCAGCTGAGCCAAGGCAACTTGCTGCTAAATCAGGATGGGCTCGCAAACAGCAGGTTTGTTTGGGAAGAGGTGTGTGTTTCTCAGGAACTAGATGGGCTCAGAGAGCTGGCAGGGGGCACTTTAGATCTTGTCCCGAAGCCTCTCCTGGCTTCCCTCCACAGAAGTTCAGCAGGCCTTGGGACCTGAATTCCTAGGGACCAGGGAAAGAGGAAGGGGAGGTCAGTGTAGCGAGTTTGGTGGGGTAAAGGGAAAGATAGGTGGCAGCCCGCCCACCAAGATGGGGCAGGGTCGGTAGCTTGTATCCAGGGGAACTTGACGAGGTCTCTTGTACCTGATTTATTGCTGTGCTGTTGCCATCTTGAAGTTTGTAGTAACTTTCGAACAAGCAGCCTTCTACAGGCTGACAGGGGCAGGTGGAGCTCAATTATTTTATCTCCAGAGACTTTAGACTTCTTCTAGGAGCCAATAAGCCAACCAGCACCATTTGTTGGAAAGACCTATTCTTTCCCTGTTAATAATCTTGGCATGCTTGTCAAAAGATCAGTTGACCATAAGCATGCAGTTTTATTCCTGGACTCTCAGTACAGTTCCACTTATCTACATGTTTGGCTTTATGCCAATACCACAACTGTAGCTTTGTAGTAAGTTTTTAAAATTTGGAAGTGTAAGTCTTCCGACTTTGTTCTTCTTTTTCAAGACTGTTTGGGTTATTCTGGGTTCCTTGCATTGCTTTATGAAGTTTAGAATGAGCTTCTAAATTTCTACAACAACAAAACCCAGCTGGATTTTGAGAGAGATTACATTCAGTGTGTAGGTCAGTTTGGAGAATATTACCATCTTAACAACATGTAATCTTCTGATCCATGAACATGGGATATCCTTTGATTTATTTGGTTCTTCTTTAATTTCTTTCAATGCTGTTGTGTTTTTTGGAGTTTGGCTTTTGTTTTGTTTTTAGTTGTCATTGTACAAGTCTTGGCTTCTTTAGTTAAATTCATTCCTAAGTCTTTTGTTCTTTTTGGTGTTATTATAAATCAAATTCTTAGGCAGGAGATGCAAGTTCAATCCCTGAGTCAGAAAGATCCCCTGGAGGAGGACACAGCAACCCATTCCTGTATTCTTGCTGGGAAATCCTACGGACAGAGGGGCCTGGCAAGCTACAGTCTATTGGGTCACCAAGAGTCGGACAAACTGAAGCGACTGAGCATGCACACACAATGGGTTCCTGGAGATTTCTACATAGAAGATTGTGTCATCTGCAAAAAGGGATAGTTTTCTTGCTTTGTTTCCAATCTGGGTACCTTTTATATATTTTTTTACTGCCTAGTTGCCCTGGCTATCTCATCCAGCACAATGTTGAATAGAAATGTTGAGAGCAGATATCCTTGTCTTGTTCCTGATGTTATGGGGAAAGCATTTGACTTTTCAGCACTAAGTATTATTACCTGTGGCATTTTTTGTATGTCTTTTATCAGCTTAAGGGTCTCCTTTATTCCTAGTTTGTCATGAAAAAGTGTTGGATTTTGTGAAATGCTTTTTATGAAGCCGTTGGGATGGTCATATCATTTTTGTCCTACTAAAATCTACTAAAATGAGTGGGTTTTAAAAAAATATTAGTCCAACCAAGCTTGCATTCTTGGGACAGTTTCCACTTGATCATGGTGTATAAATCTTTTAAGATGTTTCCAGATTTGGTTTGCCAGTTAGTTTGTTGGGGATTTTTGAATCTGTGTTCATAAGAAATCTTGGTCGTGAGTTTTCTTTTCTTGTGGTGTCTTTGTCTGGTTTGGTATCAGGATAATACTGGTCTCAGAGAATGTTAGAATGGCCTCATGGAGTTTTCTCTCCTCTCATAGTTTTAAGAAAAGTCTGTGAAGGCTAAATCTTTAAATCTTTAGACATTTCGTAGAACTCATCAGTGGAGCCATTGGGCCTGAGTTTTTCTTTGTTTTTGTTTTTTTATTACTAGTTCAATTTCTTTACTTGTTAAAGATTCATTCAGTTTTCTATTTCTTCTTGAATCAGTTTAGGTAATTTGCATTTTTCTAAGAATTTCCCCCATTTCATCCAGGGTATCTAATTTGTTGACATGCAATTGTTTATAGTATTATTTTTTCATTTTTGTATTTCTGTAATGCTGCTTGTAATATCCCCGTTTTCATTCCTGATTTTAGTAATTTGAATCTTCTTTTTATTTTGATCAGTCTAGTTAAAGTTTCATCAACCTATTTGATCTTTTCCAAGAAGCTACTTATGGTTTTAATAATTCTGTCTTGATTTTCTATGCTCAACTTCATTTACTCCCACTCTAATCTTTATTATTTCATTCCTTTGGCTAGCTTTAGTTTCAATTTACTCTTATTTTCCAGTTTCTTAGGGTGGATAGCTAGATAATTGACTGAGGTCCTTCTCTCTCTTTTTTTTTTCCTTTAGCATAGATGATTGCTGCTGCTGCTAAGTCGCTTCAGTTGTGTCTGACTCTGTGCGACCCCATAGATGGCAGCCCACCAGGCTCCCCCATCCCTGGGATTCTCCAGGCAAGAATACTGGAGTGGGTTGCCATTGCCTTCTCCAATGCATGAAAGTGAAAAGTGAAAGTGAAGTCGCTCCATCGTGTCCGATCCTCAGCGACCCCATGGACTGCAGCCTTCCAGGCTCCTCCATCCATGGGATTTTCCAGGCAAGAGTACAGCTATTAATTTTCCTCTACTTTAACTGGATCTCATAAATTTTTGTATGTTGTGTTTCATTTTCAGTCATCTCAAAGTATTTTCTAAGTTCCCTTATGATTTCTTCTTTGAGATAGCAGAGTTTTACACCTATTAAGTGGAGGGAAGAAATACATAAACAGTGCTGTAAATATGGCATCATGCTGGGACAAGTTCGCATTCTCAAGACAAGAGTTATAGCAGAATGAATTGTACAATGTGTCTCCAGAGCAATGCTGTCCCACTCTAAAACCTTCCCCCTCACCTCCTCACATCCATCAGAATGTTCTCCAAAATGTGCACTGAATCCACCGACCCACCTCCACCTCTGCTACCAGGCCCCTAATCCAAGCCACCATGCTTTTAAGTCCAGGGGAACAGTAACAGACTCCCAGGTTCTGTGTCTGTCTTGTCTCCTACAGCCTATTCCCCATGCCATGAGGTTTTAAAATCACAAACCACCAACTGGAGTAGAGTTAAGTGCCCTGCATACAAACGCGGTCCATTCCAAGAGTGCATTCGTAAGTCCAGTTGGTTCCTACATCCAACAGAGTTAGCCTAGGTACCCAGCTAACACAATTGGCTATATAGTACAGTACTGTCATAGATTTATAACACGTTTCCCACAAGTGCATAAAAACAAACACAAAAAGTAAAGAAAATATTTTAAATCTTACGGTACAGTACCTTGAAAAGTACAGTCGTACAGTTCAACAGGCATCGAGTGAACAGGCAAGAAGAGTTACTGGAGGAGGTGAGAGATGGGAGAGCTGAAGGATCATCAGCAATAGGAGATGGAGGGCAAGCTGCAATTTCACGCTTGCCTGATGTTGATGACACGGGTTTTGGTTCCTTGTTGGAACCAGATGCACATTTGCGTCTCTGAAAGTTCACAATTTGAATGTTTGTATGTAGAGAACGTACTGTACATCTGCTCCACCCTACTTAAAACCCTCTGACGGCTTCCAAGTCTGACGAGGGCCATTTTCCATATTCAAAGGTCCATATAGTCAAAGTTATGATTTTTCAGTCATGTACTGATGTGAGAGTTGAACCATAAGGAAGGCTGAGCACTGAAGAATTGATGTTTTCAAATTGTGGTGCTGGAGAAGACTCTTGAGAGTCCCTTGGACAAAGGAGATCAAACCAGGCAATCATAAAGGAAATCAACCCTAAATATTCAGTGGAAGGACTGATGCTGAAGCTGAAGCTCCAGTACTTTGGCTACTTGATGCAAAGAGCCGACTCATTGGAAAAGATCCTGATGCTGGGAAAGATGAAGGCAGGAGAATAAGGGACTGGCAGAGGATGAGGTGGTTGGATGGCATCACTGACTCAATGGACATGAGTTTGAGCAAACTCTGGGAGATAGTGAAGCACAGGGAAGCCTGGTGTGCCGCAGTCCATGGGATGGCAAAGAGTAGGACATGACTTAGCAACTGAAGAACAACAAAATGAAACCTTAGGTGAAATGACCCCTTCCATCCCCTGACTCACCACTCCCCACCCACTCGCACCCTCCCCATTCACCCTGCTCCAGCCACACCCAGGAACCTGCTTTTTGTTTCTTCCACCCAAGTTTCCATCCCAGGGATTTTGAATTCCTGAAATGTTCCTTTACTCTTCCTCATTATTCTGACCTGGGCCCAAATGTCACCCCCTCAGAGAGGCTGAGAGTGGCCAACTCTTCCCGCTTTGTCTGGGAATTCCCCAAATTTAGCACTGAAAGCCCCATGTCGTGGGAAACCCCATAATCAAACTATCCTGCTTTGGCCACCCTTGAGAGGCCATCCCTGGCTGTTCCATCCAAAACAAGCCCCACCTACTCACCCCACAAGCTACTACTCTATTGCTTTTTCTGTAAGTGTGGGACTTGTGTCCTTAGAACCTGGAGCCATCCCTGGCAAATAGTAAGCACTTGAGAAATATTTTTGATTAATCATTGAAGGACAGAAATTGATTCTTACAGTCTTAGGTTTAAAATTCCATCACGTGGGCTTCCCTGGTGGTCCAGTGGTTAAGAATCTGCTTTGCAATGAAATGGACACCAGTTTGATCTCTGGTCCAGGACAATCCCACCTGCCTTGGAACAACTAAGCCTGTGCACCACAACTACCGAGCCTGTGCTCTAGAGCCCATGAGCCACAACTACTGAGCTCACATGCTGCAGCTGCTGAAGCCTGTGGACCTAGAGCCCATGCTTCCCAACAAGAGAAGCCACCGCAATGAGAAGCCTCTGCACTGCAACTAGAAAGCCTGCATGCAGCAATGAAGATGCAGCAGTCAAAAAAGAAAAATTCCATCATATGAAACACTGCAAGAAGCAACCCATTAGAACATGGCGAAATCATCTTATCAAGTCCCCCTCAGCATTTTCATGAAAACAAAGTATAAAAAAATCAGCATTACCTAAAGCATCATGTCATGAAAATGTTGTTTTCATGATATATGTGTTGGTGTGGACTGGGCCTCTGAGTAAAATATATTTCCTGCTATGCTTTGTGGTCAAAAATGTTTGAAAACTACCCATCTAGTGGTCAAGAGTGTGGGATTGGGCATCAGACTGCTGGTGTTAGAAGCCCTTACAAGCTGCTTCATGCAAATTTATTCATTTTTCCCCCTGGCCTCTGTTCTCTGATCTGTAAAATGAAGACAGTGCAGTCTCTCTCAGGATGAGATTCTGAGTTTTAACTGATGATTGTTTTGTTGATAAGTCATTAAGTCATGTCTGACTCTTTTCGACCCCATGGACTGCTGCACCCTAGGCCTCCCTGTCTTTCCCTGTCTCCCAGAGTTTGTTCAAATTCATGTCCATTGAGTCGGTGATGCCATCCAACCATCTCCTCCTCTGCCACCCTCTTCTTTTGCCTTCAATCTTTTCTAGCATTAGGGTCTTTTCCAGTGAGTTGGCTCTTCACATCAGATGGCCAAAGTAGTGGAGCTACAGCTTCAGCATCAGTCCTTCCAATGAATATTCAGGGTTGATTTCCTTTAAGGTTCACTGGTTTGATCCCCTTGCTGTCCAAGGGACTCTCAAGATTCTTCTCCAGTACCACAACTCGAAAGCATCAATTTTTCTTTGTGGTCACACTGTCACATCCATACATGACTAGTGGAAAAACCATAGCTTTGACTGTACAGACCTTTGTTGGCAAAATGATGTCTCTGATTTTTAATACACTGTCTTAACTGAGTTAGTGTATGAAAAATGCTTACTTTCTGGCATATAAGGACAGTTTAGTCAGTGTTGACTAATATGATTACTTGACAAATGGATGAATGAAATCTAACCTTCCCTTAAATTTCCCTGCCTGCCTTTTTTCAGAACAAGCTTTTTCTCCTAGAATTCCAGCCCCTTCTCCCAAATGAGTATTTATGTTTACTTTTTTTAGTGTCAATCACCCCCCACCCCCCAAAAAACCCAAACTCTACCAGGGTGTCTTGTTTGTCCCGTTCAAAAGTTGAACCTCCTGGGACTTCCCTAGCAGTCCAGTGGTTAAGTTTTCGCACTCCCAAGGAGGGTGGGGGGCATGGGTTCAACCTATGGTCGCTGATCTAATATCTCTTATGCCAAGCAGAGATGCCAAAAAAAAAAAAAATTGAACCTACTACCTGGGGGTAGGGAGGAGGGAGAAAGGTTGGCAAACATTTTCTGTGAAGTATCAAATAGTAAATATTTTAGACTTTGCTTGTGTCATCCCATCTTTGTACAAATATTCAAGTGTCTGGTACCCAACTCTGTGGGACAACCTTCTGTGTCCTGAAGACAGGTTTCACGGAAGACAATTTTTTCCTTGGACTGGGAGGGGGGGGATGGTTGCCGGATGATTCAAGCGCACTACATTCATGGTGCACTTTATTTCTATTATTATTAAGCCAGCCTCCATCTCAGATCATCAGGGGGTTAGATCCCTGAGGTTGGGGACCCCTCGCTTAAGCAAATAGGGAAGCTGTGTTCTGATAAAATTTTATAGGCACGGGGCTGGTGGAATTTGCCCCACAGGTCTTAGTCTGTTAACCCTTAAAGGAGTTGAAAATACCGCATTCAGTAAAATAAAAGACTTTCATATAGTTTCCACGTGCTACCAAAGATCCTTTTAATTTTTTTTACCACTTAAAATGTATATTAAAATTCCCAGCTCGTGGGCCATGAATATAAGTCATTTGGCTTGCGGATCGGATTCTGCTGCGGGTCCAGACTGTACCAGGACACCGGCAATAAGGCGTCTGGGTCCCCAAAACTCGGCCTTCCGGGAGCTGCGCCACCAGCACCGAACCCGCGCGCGCCTCCGGCCTTCCAACCCTCCTTCGCAGCGCGCGCCTCCCGCCAAGCCCCGCCCCTCTTCGCGGCGGTTGGTCGAGCCGCGCCCTCTTCACGCCCGCTGACAAGCACTGCACACAGCCAATGGGGAGCCGCAAGGTCTTGCGCCCCGCCCCCATCGCGCCCGTGGGAGGTGGCCGTGGGCGGGCCGTTGAGGGGGTGGGGCGCGGAGCCTGGTAACCGTTGCCGATAACAACGCCCCGCCCTGTCGCGGCAGGAGGGCAGGCGGCGCGAGGCAGGCAGGCAGGCGGGCGGGCGCTGGGAGCCGGAGGAGGAGCGGCCGCCGCCGCCACCGCCGCCGCCATAGAGACTGTAGCCGTGGAGACTGTTACTTACCAACGGGGACCAACACGCAGCAGCCGCCACCGCCGCCGCGGGAGCCGTTGCCCGAACTCCCGGCCCGAACTCCAGGTGACCGATGCGACCGCCCCGGGCTCTGCCCGGCCAGAGAGTGCGGGGGGCGGCGGGGATCCCGATCGGGGGTCGAGGGCGGGCTGCGCAGTCCCTGCCGTTCACCCCAAACGTCCGAGATGGCGCGCCCGCGGGACCTCCCTCCTCACCCCGAGTCCCGAAGTCGCAGCTGAGTTTGGGGTGCCCGGGGGGGTCCCCCTTTTCCTTTTAACCAAAGTCAGGGAGAGGTGGAGACCCATCGCCTCACTTTTTTCAAAACTTTCTGAATTGGGGGCTCCCGGGGAGCCGTCTTTCACTGTCACCCTCAAACTCCCCGAGTTGGGGGCGCCCCGAGAACCCCTTTCAAACTTTTACCTTCAAACCCCCTGAATATGGGACTCGTGGGGAACTCCTTTTCACTCTGACTCCCCAAATCTTTAAGCTGGGGACGCCCGAGGACCCCTGTCTCACTCTCTCAAACCCCGAATTGGGGGGCGCCTCGGCAACGCCTGTCGAACTCTGACATTTAAACTCCTTGAATTGAAGGCGCCTGGAGGCTCTTCCTGTTAATTCCCCAAATCTCTGAAATTGGGGCGTCCGGAGTCACTTCTCTCACTCCTAAACTCAAATCGCTGAATTGAGAGGGTCTAAAGCATTCGTTCTCACCTCGTTTTGACCTCGCCCCCAAATTCTGAATTTGCGGGTTTTCTGTAGCCCCCTTCTCACTTTTAAAACCCGAAGTCGGTGCGCTGGTCTAGAGGAAGAACCGCTCCCCTCCTCGCTTTTTGACCACAAACTCCCAAGAATCGGGCTTCCCGGAGACCCGTTTCTCACCTTTTCACCAAAAAGTTTCTCGGGTTTAGGGCTTCTCGGACACTTCTCGGCTCTCTCTCCTGGTAACTCCGCATTCCACAGTTTGGGGGATCCTGGATCTGCCGGTCCCTCCGCGCCCCTCAGGAAGCCCCTGTGCACACCCGCAGCTCCCATGTTAGGACTGATCGCGAAGCAAGAAAAGTTTCACCGAAAGGATTTTTTTTTTTTTTAATAATTATTTTGTAAAAGGTTTGTGGCCCAAACTGCTCGGTGGCATTTTCTCCTGAGGTTGTTCGAATGCTTGGGTGTGTGTGTGTGTCTGTGATAATCCATTCCCCACCCCGACCCCCCTCCCCCCAGTCTCTCCCCCAATCCCGACCTCCCAACCCCCGCCCCCAAATGCTCTTTGATTCCTTTTTTCCTCCCCTCCGGGACATGCCAGCGGCGCTCTCTCCAGCTTCGTCCCCGTTGGTTTTTCTCGCTGCGGTGCTCGGAAAAGTTGGGTTTCCGATCCTAGTGGCTATTTACAGGGCCCCCGGGGCCCAACAGCCCCTGCCATTCTGGCGGCGGCGGCGGCGGGGGTGGTTCATCGTCCTAATTTTAACCTCCTGGTTGCCCCGCAGGAATGAGGGAGAAGGGCAGGGTGCCGCACGCAAGTCCAGGGCTGCCTTTCCGCAGAGTGCTCATTCCTCGGCTTCTGGGTGTTTTAATTATGCGCCGCCCCCCCCTCCCCGCCGCCTCCCCGCGCCCCCCCCCCCCCCCCCCCGCGCTGCAGTCCGCACTATACAGTTATTTTCTTGCTCTCTGCCTCTGTGCATTTAACTGTCAGTGCAGGCTGTCATGAGTTTTCCCCCTCCCAATCAGCTTTATCTCTGCTGATCCAAAATATCAAACCTTATGCAAGGCTCTTCATGTTAGCCAAGACTTACCAACAAAATAGTAATAATAGTAATAACAACAGAAAACATTAACAATAACAATTTTATTTGTTGCCTGCAGGTATTTGCAACACATTTTTATCTTGTTGCTTCATAATCTGAAACATTTATTTGTTTGCTTATATGAAGACCCTTACCCTCTGTGCTGGGGAGTACCAGGGGCAGGTTAGCTGTTCTCTCTCCCACTCCAGTTTAAAAACGTGGACTGTCTCTAAAATAATCTTAGAAATGGCTACTCATCTACTCTGGCCAGAGAAAAAATGCGTAGGGGACCCCCGCCCAAAGGAATTTGATTTCCTTAAATACTGCTGCTAATTTTGCCAACAGGCTAGGTAAGAGTATGGGAGGGGACTGGGTAGTCTTTTTTTTTAAAAAAAGATTTTTTATAATATATGATGAAAAAGATAACTGGTTCCCAGATCCTGTGATATTGCAACTGATTTGGGTCAGGAAATGAGTTCAGAAACACTTTGCCCCTGTGATCCAAGCCATATGACTTATTTAACCCTGAAGGTGTGTTCCTCTCATCTCAGATGAACCCCTGAGATGCTGAGAAGGGGAGTCCAGGAGGAGAGGGACAGAGTTACTGGTGACACCCAGTAAGAGAACAATTCCTTTGAAATTCAGCTGATATGTGCTTTCTGGGTGCTGGGTACATATCACCTTAATATTTTTCTTTTAACCATGTTGATCACTGAAGCACTGCCAGGATGGAGCTAGTTACCAGAAATACACACGCCAGGAACTTATCTGGCTCTTATTCTTTAGATCTAATTTGTAAATTCAGATTAGAATTAAAATTAAATAATATGCATTTATATATGATGAATTGAATTTTCATTAATCATAGAATTGAATCAACATTTTAAATGTACAGTTTTGGTAGTCACATGTGGTTTTGCTCATAAAATTCCAGGGCCAGGAGGAACCATATCTTATGGTACATTTGGCTGTTTTTAGTTAATGCAGGTTGTCCACTTATTTATTTATTTAAAAAATATTTATTTATTTTTCTGGCTGTGTCAGGTCTCAGTTGTGGCATGTGGGATCTTAGTTCCCTGACCAGGGATCGAACCCAGGTGCCCTGCATTGGGAGTGTGAAGTCTTAGCCACCGGACTGCCACGGAAGTCCCAACCACTTATTTAATCCCAACCACTTATTTAAATGACATGCTCCCGCTACACACCTACATATTTGTAAAATGTAAACGTTTTTTTAAAGCATGGGAGGTTCTCAGAGAAACTCTCCCTCATCAGACCCTCACTGAACCCAAGATGAGCCAAGGAATTCTTATCAGAAAAGGCAAACAAAGAGGGAGAACTTGAGAAAAGACCCAGAATTAAGGGGATAAGGAGTAGGGGCAGAGGATAAGGGGAAGGGCTGGGCAGAGCCCACCAAGTGGGTTGGCTGCTAGGGCTGGTGAAATTGGCAACCCTGAGAGGCAGCTTAAGGGCAAGGGCTTACAGTTCCCCAACCTGTTCCTCTGAAGACTTCCCAGCTCCCTTAGTATCAGCCGGCTTCTCCCAGCTGCTCAGGCTAATACTTCAGAGTCATCCTCCGGCCCTCTGTGTGTGTGTGTCTGTCTTTCTCTCAGTCTCTCTCAAGCCATCAGCAAAAAAGACCTAAAATCTGACCGCGCCTCACCACCTCCACCATCAGCCCCTGGTCTAAGCCTCCAGCTCCTCATGCCCAGATGCTTCCAGCCATTCACCGAGGGTTGTATCATGTCTTGTTGTGTATTCCTCAGCTCAGAACCCACCCACAGCTCCCATCTCACTTGGAGCAAAAACAGAAGTCCATTCCCCAACTGGGGCCCTCAGCCCAGTCCCTCTTTAGCCTAATCTCCAAACCCATGTGTCTGCCTTCAGTGTCACTGACCTTCCCAGAGTACCTCAAACCCTCTGCCTGGAAAGTTCTTGGTCCAGGCATCTGGGGGCTTCCTCCCTCGCAGCCTTCAAGCCTTTTCTCAAACTCATCTTCCCAGGCCATTGACTTGCAAGTGATGGTACCCTTGTCCCCTCCCCCCACAACCCTGGGCTTTCTCTCTCCTTCACATTTATCACTAACACCCCATATATTACATAGATTGATTTTATGATTGCTGTTCTCTCATTAGAATGTCAGCTCGATGCCAAGACGCTCTGGGTGTTTTATGAACTCCCATATCCCCCAGGCTGAGAATCATTCTGGCACTGAGTGGGCACTTGATAAATATTTGTTAAATGAATAAGTAAATAATCTCCCATGCATCTAATGGGAAAGCTGATGTGAAAATGAAGAGCTGCTCTTTATCTACCATATCTCGCCTTCCGTATGACTCAGTACAGCTCAGATTGGATGAATGAAGTCAGTGGGAAGAGGGAAGGAAAAGTATGAGTCCCAACCCTGGATGCTGCACATATGGGCTTCTGGGCCTGGCGGAGAAGGGGGTTAACGTTTATTAGCTCAGTGACTTCAGGTAAGGTTTGGCATAGGTGAAAGAGGTAATCACATATTTTTTTTAAATAGGTTTTTTTTTTTTTTAATGTAGACTGTTTTTAAAGTCTTTGTTGAATTTGTTACAAAATTGCTTCTGTTTTATGTTTTGGTCTTTTGGCCCCATGCAGCATGTGGGATCTTAGCTCCCCAACCAGGAATCGAACCCATACCCCCTGTATTGCAAGGTAAAATCTCAACCACTGGACCACCAGGGAAGTCCCCACTTTATGGTCTTGATATTAGAAATAATATTATAACTGGGTAGCCCAAGGCCTGGTACAGAATAGGTGTACGACAGAGTAGCTATTATTATTGCTGTTGTTATTTTTAATATTAGAACAAAACAAAGAAGCAGTGTGGCCTGCCTGGGATGGATTTTTCAGTTTGGTTTCCTGACCACCAAGTGCTGAGGAGACAGTCAGTAAATACATCTTACTCTACTGAGTGGGTGAGCCTTACACGGTCTGTTTTAAGTTGGGAAATACCCTCCAATTGCATAGAAATTCTCTGGTACAGATATGGCATCTGCAAGCGTGAAGCTCTAGGCAAAACCAAATGTCACCAGAAAAGTAGCTTACATCTTGGTTGGGGTATCAGTTCATCTGAAATTACTCCCTAAACATCACACTTTTGGGTGGGTTTTGCCAAGCAGCCAGCTCAGCTGGCAGAACCTCCAGATGAGAATGTTTAAAAACTGGTTTCCCCTCTCTGTTATCACTGGCACTTAGGTGCAAATCAGGTCAATATCTGGAAATCAGCGGCTCAGAGGTGAGAACCGGCCTGGTGTTCGTGCCAGGACTTGAGTTGGGCCCTCAGAAATGTATTCCTATTTTATGATACATAGGTTTTGTATGTTTCAAAGCAGGGTTTTGTGCCCTGGCAACCTCATTTTTAATTCTGGTCAATTCTATGATTTTCCAAGAAATATAGTTGACTTCCAAAGCCTATTGATGATACATACAGCAACTGGATTTCAGACCCTGTGAATTAGATCATACCTGCCACATGCCATGTTGAAAAATGAAAAAAAAAAAACCTTATAAAACCATTAAAAGCCTAGAACTTACTTGTTATGGCCCAATATAGTGATGATTTGTCATTTACTATGTAATGAAGCCCACATATGCTATATAATGTGAGCCTGTTTCTACTAAGATCTCTGCAGTTACTTTGAGTGAGTGTGTGTGTGTGTGTGTATGTGTGTGTGTGTGTGTACAAACTGGGCTATGGTGTCCAGGGAAGCTCTTCAGGAGGTGATAGTTGAGCTGAGACTGAACTCATAAGAGGGAGCAGCCCTGTGCAGTTCACAGGGAGAACCTTCAGGGGGGCAGCAGGTGCAAAGGTCCTGTGGCAGGTGCAATCACCTGGCCCTGGTGAGGGCAGAGAAATGTGGCTGTGTGGCTAATGACTGGTGAGCAAAAGGAGGAGGCACAGGGCCTCAGGGGCCAAAGGCAGCAGTCTGGCTGCTATTCTAAGTATAAATTAGGTCTCGGAAGATTTAACCTCCTCCTGTAGCTGTCAGAGCCTTGGTGTCCAGTCGTTCACTGGAAGACGTACTTCCTGGACCTCTGCCATGTCTTCATCTCTCACTCATTCATTCATTCATTTGTTCATCACTCTCTGAGTCTCCAACTAGGAGAGGGCCATGGCTTCAGAACAAGGATGGGCTGGAGGCCTCTCCAGGGTCCAGCGGGTACACAGAGGAGGCAGGCGCTCACCTGGAGGGGCCATGAAAGGTGTCCACGAGGAGGCAGGCTGGAGTGGAGCTTTGACGTGCAGGCAGGCAGGTGGGGAGAGCTGTGGAGCGACTGTGTTTTCTGGAAGCTGAACACAGGGAATGGGGGAGACCTGGCTGGAGAGGAGAGCAGGTGTCAGCACCCATGGTCTGTTTCTGGAAGTGAAGGCTCGCTGCCACATGGCCACACTCATCCACCCATGTAGTCTCTGGCTGTCCTTTAGAGGCCACAGCAGGGTGGACTATTTGTGATGGGCACAGAATGTGAAACTCAAAACCTAACATATTTACTGTCTGGGCTTTTACGGGGACAATTTGCCTACCTCTGACTGGATGAGTGGGACTTGTCTGGTGCCAGGACGAAAGGTTTGTTGGGGAAGATCTTTGCGATCCAGTGGGATTTTGGTAGGTGGAGTGGAAGGCATGGCCTCTGGAGGCCGGTGATGGAGAATTATGGTGTGGTCCAAGCCTGGGGTGACAGGGGCCTGGCCGACTACACCAGCTGGGGATGCTTGGGGAGACAGAGGTGCATGGTTCTGGGGGCTCCGAGAGCCCAGTGACTTCTTGTGGGACAAAGGACTGGGAGGAGTTCAGTCTGACTTTGGGGATCAGGCAGAACAGGCCACTTCAATGAGTCAGGGGTCCCAGGAAATGCTAGTGGGGAGAAGGGTAAGGAGTTGAGGCATGGGCATGGACTTGGCTGGCTTGAGGCTCATGGGGCCATTGGAGAGCAGGCAGTTTTCCGCCAGGCTACTGGATTTTGGGGTCCGGAGATGGGGAGGGAGGCAGTCCAGGCTGGAGGTCAGGATCTGGGTGCTGTCAGCATGTCATTGGTCATTTCAGTCGTGAAAACAGATGCACTCACTCAGGGAAAAGCCAGAGAGTGAGAAGAGAAGGCCAGAGGCAGAACCATCCAAATTCCAGGAGCAGGAAACCAACCAAGAGTCAGAGGAAAGCAGTTTTTAAAAAATGATAGCAAAACACAATGACATAAAATTTATCATTTTAACCCATGTTACGCGCACAGCTCAGTGGCACCAGGCACATTCACATTGTTGGGCAACCATCCCCGCCACCCATCCCCAGAACTTTCTCATCTCCCAAACTGAAACTCGGTTCCCATGAAACACTGACTCCCCATCCCCTCCCCCAGCCTCTGGCCCCAGCGTCTACTTCCTGTCTCTATGGCTTTAACTCCTTGAGAGACCTCCTATGGGTGGAATCAGACAGCATTTGTCCTTTTGTGTTGGTTTCTCTCACGGAGCTTTATGTCCTCATGGTTCATCCAAGGTGTAGCAGGTGTCAAGAGTCTCCTTCATTTTGGGGGCTGAATAATATTCCACTGTGTGGATGGACCACAATTTGTGTATCCATTCATCTGTTGATGGACACTTGGGCTGCTTCCACATTTGGCTCCTTGAATCATGCTGGACAAAGGAGGTTTGGAAGGCACAGGGGGAACCAGGCAAAGAGCTCTGAAGCCAGAGGAGGAAGCAACTCAAGGTCTGAGCACCAGAGGGTGAAATTTGGCAGAAACCAGAGAGATGAGCCAACGGGGACAGTCCCCCAGCAAAAAGGGGGAAGGATACGTCTCCAGAGAAGGACAAGAGGTTTGGCTCATGAGTGCCCGTCTCCTCGGCAAACTGTTAAAATCACACTAATGATATAGAAGCAGCCCATTCCTGAAGTCGCAGCAACACTTAATTATGCTTGTATTTTTAAAATGTGAACTGTTTATCTTTGGAGACAGCGCCATGTTTCCAGGATACGTTTCTGTCCAAAGGGTGACCTGCAGGGTAAGGCCTGGGAAGCAATTTCCCCCCAAAATCAACAGCCCACAAAAATGTGTTCCAGCTCCACCCGTCTAGGAAGCACCCAAAGAAAACACCACACAGAGGTTCCCCACCTTGCCTGTCCTTCTCAGAATACGCACAGATGGAGCCTGCTGGAGAAAAAATAAATTTGGAATTCCAGACCCACAGAAAAGAGCTTGAAGCATGTGCTTGGATTTTGTAAAGAATTCTTCATCTTCTAGAGGAGTTCACCTTCCTGGGGACTTCTCTGAGTTTAGTGCTCTCTAGGGTCCCCACCTGTTCAACCAGTACTTTGGACCCCAAATATCAAACATCTGAGTCACTTATAGTTAGCCAAACACTTAAGTGTATTCATATATCATCGTGTGGGGAGTTACAAGGGGAGAAAGTGATAGAGAAATTTTAAATTGCTATCAGCCATTTGCCACTGACATTCGGACTGGAAGTTAAAACGTGAAGTGAGTGTAATTCCAGAGGTCCTCAATTGTGTAAATCAAGGCATGGTGATACGGCCAACTTTTAAAATGACAGGCAGGCATGAATAGGAGTTATTTCTGGAGACTTCCCTGGTGGTCCAGGGGCTAAGACTCTGAGCTCCCAATGAAGGGGTCCCAGGTTCCATCCCTGGTCAGGGAACTAGATCCCACAGGGCACACAGTAAGCTCCCACCTACGTTCTGCAACTAAGACCTGGGGCAGCCAAATAGAGATTTTTTTTTTTTTTTCTTAATAAGAAGGTATTTCTGGAAGCCCTGTAACAAACAAATTCATCGCTGGCCTTAGTCCATGCCTGACCGAGCCTTTATCACTGGGACTGGACTGTGCTCCTTGGGGAAACTCGGCAGGGACCGGAAGAGACTCACCAATGAGCCATTTTCTAGCTGAACAAACCGCAGGATGGCGGAGTAAGACGTGGCGGCCCCGCCGAGATTCTGATTGGGAAGCGTCTCCTTCCCTTGAGTATGTGGGGTCTGCAAGGCCTCGCTTCTCCGGGTCTTGTAGCTCTAATGACCGCAGGAGCCCCACCTTCCTCTCCCCTCCTGTTCTGGAAGGAGGGTTTCTGTAGTCTTAGCTCTGCAGCAGT
This sequence comes from Bos indicus x Bos taurus, assembly GCF_003369695.1. Classification (NCBI taxonomy): domain Eukaryota; kingdom Metazoa; phylum Chordata; class Mammalia; order Artiodactyla; family Bovidae; genus Bos; species Bos indicus x Bos taurus. The sequence goes on along the minus strand of NC_040082.1, from coordinate 92,300,244 downwards.
AAGCACACTCGGAATCACTCCCAGATCCTGCAAGTAGACTGCGTGCCTTGGGCTCCCAAGTCTTACCTACTTCTTCATCCCCTCGCAGTCCACCCCGCCATGGCTGTCCTGGGCACCGTCAGGAGGAGGGGTTGAGCACATTGTCTCTGCTTTCTGTAGCCAAACATATGGACTGGCCCCTCCCCGTCGTTGTAACTACGTGGCACTTAGCTCTGTGTTCAAGGCTTGTCTCCATCCAATCCCTTTTCTCTTCATTACCCATCTTTCACGACTTCTCTGGATGGGCTTGCGATGCCTTAAAACAGGTCTTATACTTGGGTCTCCCCTGTCTCTGAAATGTCATTTCTGCTGATGAAAACTTACCTCTTCTCTGATGCGCCTTCGCCAGGGACGCTTGAGATGGTCATTGGTGAATTAAGTGGGAAAGCTGAGTAGGCTAGGTTTCTCCAACGCATCACTATTGACTTTGGGGCCTGATTGTTCTTGGTGGGACGGTGGGGAGGCTGTTCTGGGCCTCCTAGTATGTTGAAGAGCATCCCTGGCCTCCAGCTGACCAGAGCGCCCACCCCAGCCCCCCAATCCTAATGACAACTCTGTCCCTGGTAGGTGGCAAATGCCCCCTGGGGGGCATAACCAGCCCCTAGTTAGGTACCCCTGGATCAATCAGTCAAAAGTACCAGAGCATGTAGATTTCACATCCCATGCTACATGAACGTGCCATCATGGCTTATGTGTCTCATTTCCTGTTCTCGGTTGTGAGCCCCCGGGGACCAGGACAGCTGTCCCTGCCACACTTCCCACACGTCTTTGTACTTCACCCGTGAGTGATTCAAACACTTGAGCCAGAGAGCTCTTCAGGCCTACATTGAGTAGCGAGCAAAAATCCCGAAATCCTTGCCTGCGATTTGGTAACCCTCAAAACTCCGTGTTTTTCAGTTTGGCAATTCCTCAGAAAGTGAAACATGGAGTTACCATATGGCCCAGCATTTCCATTCCAAGTGTGTACCCCAAACAATTCAAAACCCACCATGTCTACACCAAAACGTGTACACAATGTTCATGACAACATTACTCATAATGGCCAAATGTGAAAATGACCCAAACATCTCTTTGTAGAAGAATGGATACACAAATGTTGTGTACCCACATACTTGAATACTATTTGCCATTTGAAGCAAATGAAATACTGATAATACTACAACATGGATGACTCTTAAAAACACTATGCTAAATGAAAGAGGCCAGGCCAAAAAAAAGGTCACATATATGATTCCATTCGTAGGAACCATCCAGAATAGCAAATCCACAAAAAGTCACTTAGTAATTGCTGGAGGTTTTGAGGGTGGGGATGTGGAATGGGGAGTGATTTGTAATATATAAAAGTTTCTTTGGGGGATGATACAGATATTCAGGAATTAAATAATAGTGATGGTTTTACACATTTGAGAATCAGTAAACTTTATATTTAAAAAAACAGCAACCTGTGTTTTAGATTCAGCTTAGATTAACATTCCAGCCCCTTCAATATGTAGTTTGTTTTTGTTGTTGTTGTTTTGCACCAAATCCCCAGAGAAATTTTAATCAAAGACCCCTGCTGCTAATTGACTCTCCTTTTGGCCCAGCCAAAATCACAGGTTGCCTTCTTTTCCAGAAAGCTGGGCTCTTCCTGGGGACACGAAGTCTTACCACCCAGTTGCTGCTGGGTCCTAAAGCCAGGAGCCACCTACACAGTTGTTGCTGTTGTTTAGTTGCTAAGTTGTGTCCGACTCTTTTGCAACCCTGTGGATTATAGCCCACCGAACTCCTCTGTCCATGGGATTCTCCAGGCAAGAATACTGGAGTGGGGTGCCATTTCCTTCCCCAGGGGATCTTCCCAGAGAAAGAACCCGTGTCTCCTGCACTGCAGGCAGATTCTTCACCGCTGAGCCACCACGGAAGCCCATGCCATACACCATGGAGGATGTTTAAGTGCCTAATTTTACATCAAGCCAATTGCAATGGCTTGATTCATATTCGTTTGCTTTGGAGCTTTTCAAAGATTTCACTCCATTAAAAAGTCAATTTGAAACAAATATACTTACATCAGTTAGATTTATTTCCTCCACAAGACATGGCACTCAAAATTTGTGAAAGAACTCTTCTTTCTGCAGTGGGATAGGGCCACACTCATCACTGTTTGGAACCAGATTTTATTTATGGCAGTTCTGGTCATTTGCAAAGGATGCCAAGTGCCAATAAGACTTCACTTATGGGCACTGAAATGTAAATTTCATATCATTTCCATGTGCCACAAAATATTTTGACTCTAATTTTTTTTTTTTTTTTTTGACCATTAAAAAATGTAAAGGGACTTTACTGACGGTCCAGTGGCTAAGATTCTGGGCTCCCATTGCAAGGGTGACACAGATCCTTGGTTGGAGAACTAAGATCCCACATCTCTTGATGCAGCCAAAAAGTAAACAATAAATCAAAAAAAATTTTTTTAAGTAAAAATCATTCTTAGTTTGTGGGCTGTACAAAACCAGGCAGCCAACTGAACTGGACTTGGCCTTGGGCATGGGCCATGGTTTTCTGGCCTCTTCCCTGTGATGAAGGATGGAGTCCAGTGCATTCACAGCCTGTGTTCCCCGAGAGCCCCCAGCCCACACCCTCTGCTCCAACCAGCCCAGTCTTTCTGCCCTTCTGGTCCCCACCCCCAGGACACACACACTTCCCTGCACAAGGTTCTTGCTCTTGAACTGCCCCACCCTCCCCATCTACCCCACCCTCACCCCTCCACCCCCATGGGAAGGTCCTGCTTGTCCCACAGCGTCCAGTATGGGACAGTCTCAGGCCCCTACCCCAGGGTTTATCGTCCCAAGTTCTACCTGGAGTCAGCCCCTGTCATCTTTGGCTCCAATGGCGTTACTTGTGTGTTTCCTTTTCCCTCTTCCCTGGTGGCTCAAATGGTAAAGAATTTGCCTGCAATGCAGGAGACACGGGTTCAATCCCTGGGTCAGGAAGATCCCCTGGAGGAGGGAATGGCAACCCACACCAGTATCCTTGCCCAGAGAATCCCATGGGCAGAGGAGCCTAGTGGGCTACAGTCTATGAGGTCCCAAAGAGTCGAACACGACTGAGCTACTAACACTTTTCTCTCTCACACAGTGTAAGACCCCTGAGGACAGAGATCAGGTCTGTCTTTGTGGAGCACCAAATAATTTGTTGAATTGACTCTACTGCTGCTGCTGCTGCCAAGTCTCTTCAGTGTCTGACCCTGTGCAACCCCATAGACAGCAGCCCACCAGGCTCCCCCGTCCCTGGGATCCTCCAGGCAAGAACACTGGAGTGGGCTGCCATTTCCTTCTCCAATGCATGAAAGTAAAAAGTAAAAGTGAAGTCACTTAGTCATGTCCGACTCCTAGTGAGGAGCATGGACTGCAGCCTACCAGGCTCCTCTGTCCATGGGATTTGCCAAGGAAGAGTACTGGAGTGGGTTGCCATTGCCTTCTCCTGAATTGACTCTAGCTCTTACTAGGTCAAAATCTGACCATTCTTTGAAATCATTTCGCATATTACTTTCTAGTAACATTGGGCCTTGTGAGAGATTTGTGATTTCACAGTTGGGGTGATTTACCCTAGGAGTCCCCTGGATCACGATTGTCCAATGGAGACATAACGTGAGCTGTATGTAAATTTAAAATTTTCTAGTAGCCATGGTCTCAAAAGTAAAAACAGGTGAAATTAATTTGAATAATATTTTTTATTTAACCTAGTATCTCCAAAATATTATTTTTTCAAACCACAGCATGTATATGAAACCATTTTTATTGAGGTAGTTCTTGGGGGGCTAAGCCTCTGAAATCCAATGTGTAATTTACACCCAGCACGCATCTCAGTTCAGGTGGGCCACATTTCAAGAACTCGCTAGGAACGTGTGGCCACCATGGACATATTGGACAGTGTGGGTAAAAGTGTCAAATGAGGTCAGGCACAACCTTTAGATCATTCCTACTCCTTTTATATATTGACTGGCTGAGCGAGCTTCTCTAATTTTGGTGTGAGGGCTTGGTTGCCCCATAGCAGGTGGGATCTTAGTTCTCTGACCAGGGATTTAATACACGTCCTCTGCATTGGAAGGCAGAATCTTAACCACTGGATCACCAGGGAAGTCCCCATCCCAACTCTTTTTAAAAGACAACCACTTAAAACGATAATAATAATGATAAAAAGTGACCAGTCTTTGAGCTCTTGACTGTCTTCAGTCCTTCGTACTCTCAGTTTGAGGTCACTCACAAGATCTGAGGAGTGCAGTTCCCCCCACCTCAAATGTTTGCCATTTTCTAAAGTGATCACAGTGGAACTTTGTGAACAGGTGTCCACACCTGGTGCTGGGCAGTTGGATCCCAGAATTCCCGAGGGACCATCTGGGGACTTTGAGATCCTTGTGGGCAGTTCCTGGAAGTCTGTTCACTTCCCCTTTTCCATTACGGAACCAAAGTCATATCTTTTCACTGTAGAAAAAATCCAACTCGTATTACAAAGTAAAGAGGAGAAAGAGAGCCTCTGGCTTCCTCCTCTTCTCTCCTCCTGCCCTTCCCACCAATGATAAAGTTCAGTGTGGTTGCTTTTCAATTTTGTATGCAGATAAAACATCCTCACTGATACTTTCTTATTCTTTCATCGAAATGTAACTGATAAAAATTCACCCCTATGTAAAGTGTACAATTTCATGGCTTTTAGTATCCTCACAGGATTATGCAGTCATCACTGCTATTTCTAGAACATTCCATCACCCGGAAAAGAAACCCCGTGACCCTCCCCCAGCCCCTGGCAGCCATTACTCCACTCTGACTCAGTGGACTTGCCTGTTCTGCGTGTTTCCTGTCTATGGAGTCACTCACTCTGGCCTGCTGTGGCTGGCTTCTCTCACGGTCGTGTTTTCAAGGTTCATCGTGCTGTGGCGTGTGTCAGTGCTTCCTTCCTTTTTCACAGGCATATTATGCTCACTTTTCTGCTCGTGCTGTTTTCATCTGATATTTAGTCTGTGTCTTTCCTCATCAGTGTGTGTCTGCTGCATCTTTGTTTGTTGACTGCCTGAGATTGCTCTGTACAGATGTGTCCTGAGGCATTTACTTAGCTCCTTCTTAGGGGCATTTCATTCGTACTTTTTCACTTTCATCAGCAATGTTGCAGTGAATGTCCTCATCCAAATATATTTAAGCATTTGGTGAGATGTTTGCAGATTCCCAGAAGGGGAATCGCTGGGTGTAAGGGAACTTCCTTGCTTTTGCATTAGCTTGTTCTCATGGTCTTACTCCTGTCTTGCAGCAGTGGCCACTTCCAACCGTGTCCTTGCCTGAAACTACGCCCTCTTCTCCCACCACCCCCAGCACCATCACACTCCTTCACAATCTGCTTGTCCTTTACCCTTAACTTCCGGTCTCACTCATAGCATAGCAGGTCACAGAACTTTGGACAATAGGGTGAACTTGCGTGTCCCTGCCTGACCACCAGGAAAATGCACAATGATTGCCCCCCTTGGATCTGCCTGGGATTTCAAAGATTCTGGGGCTCCTCGCCCCCTCTCCCTGGACCAGCCCATTTCGCAGCCCACGTGTGGCTGACTCAACCCTGTCCATCACCACCAGCTGCACCGCCTGTGCCTCTGGGGGAGGCCCAGCCATTCGGCAGGTTTGTGCCGACACAAGTTCACGCTTGTTGCCTTGACTCTGAGCCAAGGCTTGCGTGGCAGCAGCACTTCCCCACTCCCATCCCTTCCAATTCCCTGTTGGTACGTGATTTCCAGCTGTTGCCTCGAATCCCCATCCCCAGCTTCGGTGAAACCAGATGACGGGTCCCTCGGGGTCATTGTCCTCCAGTGCCGGGTGGGGGCCCGCTCCTGCTGGGGTGTCTCCTTCCAAGTGGAGACCCCGTTTCTTGTGCAGCCTCTAGATGCTGCTCTCCAACCTGTCTCTCCATGTCATCTGACTTCTCATAGAGTATACACTGTGACTCTACGAAAATGACATAAAACCAGGATCCAGACCAAGTGCAATAAAGTTATCCACCCCTAATCAAAGCTGTCCCCCCACTTTAAATGTAACAGATCATATGTTTCTTTTTAACATCCTTGAAGACTTCCGAGACACCTAATTTGATTTTCCTTTATTAGTGTTTCACGAATATGAAATCTTCTAGAAACTGCCTGCTCCTTTATCCTCCAGTGGTGAGGTTCACATGGAAGGAGGGGCACAGGCAGGAAGTCTTCATTTCTCTCAACTCTCAAACTAGGACATATTCTCCTTTCAAAGTCCTGATGGTGGGAAGCCCGCCCCTAGCTATCCCCTCCTCCCTCCTTTCCCGAAATCGGTTATGTTTACGGGACACATCTGACCAAACATTGTGGCATTTTAAAAGCGGGCTTTCTTACACCTTCCCCCACGTCACTGAGGTTTTCAAACAGAAGGTCTCTTAGGAATAGAGTGTGAGAAGGATTTTTGTCCCTTAACCAAGTTTACTTCTGAAAATGGTACAAAGAATTCCAACTGAATCAGCTCTCAGACCTAACTTCCTCATGGTTGGGAGCGGTGCTGTATTTCACTTCTTTCCAGGTAAAGAACAAAGGGACAGGGACTTCCCTGGGAGTCCAGTGGTTAAGACTCCACACACCCAATGCACAGGGCCCGGGTTCAATCCCTGGTCAGTGAACTAAGATCCTGCATGCTGTGGAGCAGCCAAAACACTAAAGATAAAAAAGAATATGGGAACAAATTCGTTTATAGAGCATCTTTTTTTGCTACTTTTCTGGCATCTGCCCATACCTGCCGGGTCATTTTCTTTTAATTGAGATAAAATTCACATAACATAAAATTCACCATGTTAAGGTACAAAGCAGTGATTTTTAGGATATTTACAATGTTCTGTATCCTTCATCACTATCTAATTCTGGAAGTGTTTCATCGCCCCCAAAACAACCCCTGTGCCTGTTATGAGCCTCTCCGCATTCCCCCTCCCCCAACCCCTGGTAAGCGCTAACCTACCTCCTGTCTCCGTGGATTGGCCTGTTCTGGATGTTCTCTATAGTGGCATCCTATAATCAGAGGCCCTTTGCGACTGATTTCTTCCACTGAGCATCGTGTGCCAAAGTTCATGGACATTGTAGCAAGTGTCAGTGCTTCCTTCCCTTTTATGGCTGAATTATATTCCATTGTATGCATGGACCACAATTTGTTTATCCGTTCATCCGGTGATGGACATTTGGATTATTTCTACCTTGGGGTTATTCAAAGTGATGCTGCTCTGAATGTTTGTGGACAAGTTTTTGCTGTAAACGTCGATTTCCATCTCTCCTGGGTGACTACCTAGGAGTGGAGTTGCTGGGTCATATGGTGACCAACTTCTAAAGGAGGTGCCAAATGTTTTCCACAGCAGCCACGCCATTTTCCATCCCCACCAGCAGCGTAAGAGGGCTCCAATTTCTCCTTGTCCTCGCCAACACGGTCTTCTTTTCCCTTGTTTTTATTATAGCCAACCTAGTAGGTGTGAAGCAGTATCTTGTGGTTTTTAATTTCATTTTCCAAATGACTGGTGATGTTTGAGCAAAATCTTTTCATTGCCCATTTGTATACCTCCTTTGGAGAAATGTCACCTCAAAAGTGTGAGCTTCTACAATTTTCTTGCATCCATAAATTCTTTCCTTTGTGAAATGCCCAAAGACCCTGAATCATAAAGATGGGGGAGATCGCATCAGAGCTATGTGGAGCGGGTGGTGGAGGGGAGTGAGGGTCAGAAGCCACAGGGCAAGAGGGCTGTCCTCTCTCTCCCTTATGGCCCAGCTCCTGCTCTGGCTTGTGGGCACGTCCTTTTCAGAGACTTCCTGATATCCTACATCCTCCTGCTTGACGAGGGAAACTGGACGGGGATGTGGGCGATCACCCTCAGAGTGTCCTTGGTCTCTGGATGCTCAGATTTCCAACACGCAATTTGTCATGACATGGCCTGTTGGACACCTGTCCATTTATCTACCCTCAATTGTTTTAGGCTCTCTCTTAGAGATAAGAATGATTATTATTATTATTTTACATTTTAAAGCGGTAGGAGAAAACAAAATGAACAATAGTTTAGAAACACATGAAATTCCATGAAATTGACATTTCAGGGGCCATAAATGAGGTTTTATTGGTACATGGCCACACTCATGCATGTACGTATCAACTATGGCAGCTTCCGCCCTACATCAGAGGGGCTGAGTAGTCTCCGAAATGAGCATCTAACCCTAAAACATTCACTGTGGGGCCTTTTACAGGAAAAGTTGGCCAAGGGCTGGTCGCCCAGTTCTTCTGGTTATATTTGACCTGCATTGGGTACGGCATCGTGCATGTATGAACATGATGCTGGCTTGGAGGTGTGTAAACACTTAGACGTGCCGGCACTGTTTAACATTATTTTTCACTTCCTTTAAGACAAAGGGGATAATATTACTGTATTATCTTCTCCCGGTTGCTGTAATTAGTCTTGGTGTGGCCACACCCATCCTGTAGGCCGCATTCCCTTTCTTCCTATGTCCATGAGGCTGGGCCTTCCCCTGTCCCCAGCACGCTGGCCATTCTCTCTGAGCAGCCTCCCCATCTTTCAGGCCCGGTGAGCCGGGCTGAGTTTAGACCAACACGTGGAGTGGGCAGGTCCTCTGCCATCGGGAAGCTCCAGTTCTTCTTCCTTCAGATCTCCTGCTCACCAACACTCGGCCCTGATAGCAGTCCCCCAAGGACAGGTCCCTCTTGGACGGTCACACGTGCTCTGGAATCATGGCGCCCAAGAGTAATTTCTGAAATGAATCACGGCTCGTGGGAAATCCAGCATCTAGAACCATTGTGTTCATGTTGGAACAGATGCCTAAGAAGTCAAAATGTGGGGACTTCCCTGGAGGTCCATTGGTTGAGACTTCATCTTCCAATGCAGAAGGTGGTGTTCGCTCCCTGGCCGGAGATCTAAGATCCTGTCTGCCGTTTGGGGTAGCCAAAAAAAGGAAAGAAAGAAATAGACAAATATCTGAATAAACATTTTTCCAAAGCCGATATTTAAAGGGCTAATAAGCACATGGAAAGATGCTTAATATTACTCATCATTAAGAAATATATGAATCAAAACCACAATGAGATACCACTTCACACCATTAGGATGACTAGTACTGTAAAAAAAAAAAACAGAAAATAACAAGTGTTAGCAATAGGATAGAGGAGTTGGAAACCTTGTGCATAAGCAGCAGGATGAAAAATGGTGCCGCTGCTGTGGAAAGCAGTATAGCGGGTCCTAAACAAATTAAACCTGGAAATTACCCCCATGGTCCTGCAGTTCCTCTTTTGGATAAATACCTAGAGACTTGGACAAATACTTGTACACCTGTGTTCACAGCAACACTAGTCACAGTAGCCCAAAGATGGAAGTAACCCAAGAGGCCATTGAAAGATGAATGGATAAACAAAATATAGTCCATCTGTACAATGGACTATTATTCAGACCTAAAACAGAAGGAGGTTCTGACACCTGCTTCAACATGGATGAACCTTGAGGACATGATGCTCAGGGAGAGAAGCCAGTCACAGAAGGACAAACACTGTCTGATTCCATTTGCAGGAGGTCCCTGGAGGAGTCAGATCCACAGAGACAGGAAGTAGATGGTGGGACCAGGGTCTGGGAAAGAGGAGGGGAGTGAGTGTTTCATGGGGACAGAGTTTCAGTTTGGGAAGTTGAGAAAGTTCTGGAGATGGATGTTGGGGATAGTTTCACAACAGTGTGAACGTGCTTAATGCCGCGGAGCTGTGCACTTAAAATATGGTTAAACTGGTAAATTGTGTTATATGTATTTACCACAATTTAAAAAATAATAGTACATCTTTTACTCCACTTGGTTTTCCAGTGTTGCACTAGAGGAAGCATATTCTTTCATAGTTCAGATCTTGTAAAGTCCCACATCTCCTGCCAAACCTTGTGATCACAGCTTTAGTAAGGGCCCTGAGAACTTATCTTGTAAGCGGTCATTTGCTAGTTGAGTGATGTGTCATTAACTCATTTTGCTTCCACACCCTCACTTGGGAAGTTTATCCTCTTGGGTTGACAGGCCTTCCTAGATGGGAAAGCAGGGGAGGAGAGGAGACTGAGGGCCAGTCTGGCCACTCACAGGTGTTCCGGCACCAGCCACCAGGCCTCCTGGGCTATTTTGGGCAGGCACCCTGTGCTTGGGAACCTGGGCGCAAGAAGGAATATCACAAAGGAAAAAAAGTAGAATTGATGTGTTCAGAGTCATTTGAATGCCCGTATGATAGCAGATATTTTTATGCCAGGGCTTCCCTGGGAGCTCAGGCATAAAGAATCTGCTTGCCAAGCAGGAGATTTGAGCTTGATCCCTGAGTCTGGGAGATCCCAGGGAGAAGGAAATGGCAACCCATTCCAGTATTCTTTCCTGGGAAATCCCATGGATAGAGGAGCCTGGTGGGCTACAGCCTGTGAGGTCACAAAAGAGTTGGACACAACTGAGCGACTAACACAAAATCATTTTATGTGAATATGAAGATGAGTAAAAATTTTAAAAAAATTTTAATTAAGCGTTTAAAATTTTGTTATGTTGTTTAAGACATGAATCTTAAATGACCATCGGAAACAGCGCAGCGTGCCACATGCAGGGGCCCAGTCTGGCATGCCACCTGTTTTTCAACAGGTTTGGATAATGGTATTTATAAGTCAATAGGGACAGTTAATACTGAGCTCATCAGCAAGTCAATGGTTGTGGGCTGTGATAATCTACCTGCATGAAAATAATAGAGGCCACTACTTTATTTTTTTTTAATATCTATTTATTTGGCCATGTTGGGTATTAGCTGCAGCATGCAGACTCTAGTTCCCTGACCAGAGATTGAACCCAGGCCCCCTGCATTGGGATCAAGGAGTCTTAGCCACTGGATCTCCAGGGAAGTCCCCATCACTTACTTTCATGTTGACTAAATACTTAATGAGTTAACCCTTCATTCACTGGGGTGACTGTACCTTTTGTGTTCCAGTGGTTCAAAAAAGGAAATCAAAAGAATAATATTTTGTGACACATGAAAGTCATATGAAAAGCAAATTTCAATGTTCATAAATTAAGTTTTATTAGAAGAGAGTCAGGAGCAGGGTGAGGCCAGTAAGACAGTCACCTTGGACACAAAATGTAAGGAGAGGCCAAAGAAAACCAAGCCATCAACACAAATTGTATCCTTTTTAAAATTGTTTATTTTTTAATTGAAGGATAATTGCTTTACAGAATTTTGCTGTTTTCTGTCAACCTCAACATGAAACAGCCATAGGTATACATATATCCCTTCCCTTTTGAACCTCCCTTGCATCTCCCTCCCCATCCCACCTCTCTAGAGTGGTTAATACAGAGCCCCTGTTTGAGTTTCCTGAGCCGTACAGCAAATCCCCCTTGGTTATCTATTTTACATATGGTAATGTAAGTTTCTATGTTACTTTTTCCATACATCTCACACAAATTTTATCTTGATGCAGTATTGGAAAAAAAACAAACCCAGGGACTTCCCTGATAGTCCAATGGTTAAGAACCTGCCTTGCAATGCTGGGGACACTGGTTCAATCCCTGGTTGGAGAACTAAGATCCCACAAGCCACGGAGCAACTAAGCCTGCGCACCGCCAACTCTGGAGGCCTTGCACCACAATGAAGATCCTTTGGCCATAACTAAGGCCCAATGCAACCAAATAAATACATATAAATACATATTTTAAAAATAAAAATCAATGCCAGAAAAATCCATGATGAGCACTATATCAAAGTCTTAAAGACAGGATCAGTGTCTCCAGTTTTTCTCATCTACCCCAGGTTCATTCCTTGTGGAAGGTCCTGGGCAGTTTTCTAGAGATAGTCACTAAGTTGAGTAGCCTCAACAGAGAATTTGGGGCCCATGAAACCAAAACCACTTATGCTCTGGCCCTTTATAGAAAGTTTGCCAACACTTGATTGAAATCAATTTATTCTGTTGATCCCAAACAGCAAATAACTATTAATATAACCAAAATACAGATTCAACACTTTGTCTGTTGCCTCTGTCTTGGGTGCTCTTTTTTTTTTTAAATGAGTGTATACTCGTATTTCATTTTTGGATAATGGTATTTATAAGTCAATAGGGACAGTTAATACTGAGCTCATCAGCAAGTCAATGGTTGTGGGCTGTGATAATCTACCTGCATGAAAATAATAGAGGCCACCACTTTATTTTTTTTAATATCTATTTATTTGGCCATGTTGGGTATTAGCTGCAGCATGCAGACTCTAGTTCCCTGACCAGAGATTGAACCCAGGCCCCCTGCATTGGGATCAAGGAGTCTTAGCCACTGGATCTCCAGGGAAGTCCCCATCACTTACTTTCATGTTGACTAAATACTTAATGAGTTAACCCTTCATTCACTGGGGTGACTGTACCTTGGCTTCTTTACAAAATGGTATTGTTCCTGTCCATCTTCCATATCTAGGTCTTCAGAAGCTCAATTAGGAACTTATGAAGCATTAATAATCAGTAAAATTTGAAATAGTAAATGCCACACAAGCTTCCTCCTCCCTGATTCTCCTGCTTTTACTCTTTATCCCGATGGTCTGAAAAGAGGGCTCTTCTAAGAACATGAAAAGTTGAAAGTAAAAGTCTCAGTCATGTCTGACTGAATTCTCTAGGCAGAATACTGGAGCGGGTAGCCTTTCCCTTTTCCAGGGGATCTTCCGAACCCAGGGATCAAACCCAGGTCTCCCGCATTGCAGGATTCTTTACCAGCTGAGCTGCAAGGGAAGCCTCTAAGAATATAAGTGAGATGATGGTGTACCACACCCCCCCTCCCAGGGCTTCCCTCACAAGCTAGAATAGAATCCTGACCTTTGGCTGTGCCCATGGAGTCTCTGCTGGCATCTCTAACGCCCCTGCCCTCCTCTACTGAAAGGCCTTTGCACCCACGACTCCCGGTGCTGGGAGTGCTCACTCCCACCTCCCTCCGGGTCTGGCCTACTCTCAGGTCAGTGCCACCCTCTGTGGCAGCCCTAACTGGCCTGTCAAGGCCCTCTTCTCCCCCAGGACCCCCGACTCTGTCCCCCATCAGATCTCCGGAATCACCTTGTGTTTCTGGTGACTGGTTTCTTGTCTGACTCCCCTGCCCAAGGATGTTGGTGCCCCAAGCTGGGCTGTCATCCCCTGTGAATCCTCAGAGCCTAGAGCAGTGCTTGCACTTAGCAAATTCACGCCGTTCCTTTGGTTCATCAGTAGTGGATAGTTACATACACACACTCCCAGATTCTTGTAACCACCACCCACCCAGAGGGCAGAGAACGGTTCCAACACCCCAGTACGTTCTCTTGAGCTGCCCATCTACAGTCAGACCCTCAACCGCCCGCCCCCCAACCGTCCCCTGGCCACCCTGCTCTGTCCCCACCCTGCGGTTTCACCTTCTCCACAACCTCATGTAAGTGGAGGTGCGCAGCATGTACCTTTACCTTTTTTTTTCAAAAATTGCCATTTTAACCACTTAAAAGATAATTTTATGTATTTTTGGCTGTACTAGGTCTTCATTGCTGTGCAGGCTTTTCTCTAGTTGTGGTGAAAGGGGGCTACTCTCTAGTTGGGGTGCACAGGCTTCTTGTTACAGGGGCTTCTTTGGTTGCAGAACACAGGCTCTAGGGTACTCGGGCTCAGTAGTTTTGCGGCTCCTGGGCTTTAGAGCACAGGCTCAAAAGTTGTGATGCATGGGCTTAGTTGCTCCGAGGCATGTGGGATCTTCCCAGATCAGGGATGGAACTGGTGTCCCCTGCGTTGGCAGGCAGACTATTCACCACTGAGTCACCAGGGAAGCCCGGCATGCAGCTTTTAAGACTGGCTTCCCTCACTCACTGTGATGCATCTGAGACTCAGCAGGCTGATGGGTGTTTCAGGAGTTTGTTCTTTTTACCACAGAGTTGTATTCCATCGTGTGAATGTACCACAGTTGCTTTATTCAGTACGGTTTCTTTTAATGTTCAGTGTCAAATTAATATCAATATTAAAGACTCCGGTCATGAGAGTGGCAGCGTACTGCAGACCAAGTAGGTTGAACAGTACTGGTGTTCCCTGCTGAAACAGCACGCTTTAGGTACAGCCTGCACATTTACAAGAACTGACTTGCCTTCAAGTGCTTACAAATGTATCACAGTTTTTTAAATGATACATAAGTAATACAAACGGGGCTTCCCTGATAGCTCAGCTAGTAAAGAATCCCCCTGCAATGCTGGAGACCTGGGTTCGATCCCTGGGTTGGGAAGATCTCCTGGAGAAGGGGAAGGTTACCCACTCCAGTATTCTGGCCTGGAGAATTCCAAAGGGTTGCAAAGAGTCGGACAAGACTGAGTGACTTTCACTTTCAAGTAATACAAACAACCCTACCTACAATTTTTTAAAAACCTATAAAGGGCTATCATCTGTAGAAGTCATTAATAAATGTAAGTTTCTCTCTCATCCTCCTGACTCGCTCGCCTCCTATGACATAAACATTGTTAATAGTACGTGTGTCCTTCTCAACCTTCTAAATAGATTTACCTATTTTATAGCATATATCTCTTATATGTGCTCAGTCGGGTCCAACCTTTTTGCAACCCCAAGGACTGTAGCCTGACAGGCTCCTCTGTCCAGGGAATTTTCCAGGCAAGAACCCCAGAGTGGGTTGCTGTTTCCTCCTCCAGGGGATCTTCCCCACCCAGGGATCAAACCCGAGTCTCTTTCATCTCCTGCATTGGCAGGTAGATTCTTTACCACTGCACCACCTGGGAAACCCTTAAAGCATATATATCTGCATTATATATATATATATGTGTGTGTGTGTGTGGCTGCACCAGGTCTTATGTTGAGGCTTGTGGGATCTTTAGTAGTTGCAGTAAGTGGAATTTTGTTTCCTGACCAGGGATGGAACCCGGGCCCCCTGCATTGGGAGCTCGGATTCTTAGCCCTTGGGCCACCAGGGAAGTCCTGATAGCTAATTTTTTTTAACATAGATTCTTTCTCAAATATTTGAAAATCTTCTGCCAAGGCACCATAGATCTTGGAGATCTTTCTTGGAGAAAGCACCTCATTCTTTTCAATGACATCCTGGTATTACAGCAAGGATGTACCATAATTTATTGGATGATTTCCCTAAATGATGGACATTTGAGTTACTTGCAATGTTTTGTGACTTCAAATAATGCCACCCAGAATGTTGCCCATATGTCCTTTTTAAAAAAAAAACAACTTTATTGAGATAAATTTCACATACCATCAGTTTGGCCCATTTAGAGTGTGCAGTTCAGTGAGTTTTGTATATCCAAGGAATGGACCCATCACCACTAACTCCAGAATGTTCCATCATGCCAAAAAGAAACCCCGTGCCCATTAACAGTCAACTACTCCCCAACTCTCCTCCCTAGCCCCTGACAGCCACTCACCCACTCTCTGTTTCTGTGGATTGCCTATTCTGGACACTTCTCATCAACGCAATCGCACACTATCCAGCCTTTCATGTCTGGCTTCTCTTGGTGAGCATCATGCTTTCGAGGTCCATCTGTGTTGTCGTGTCAGTGCCTCTCACCTCTTCGTGGCTGAGTAATATTCCAGCCATGGATTGAACCCGTTTTGTTGAATTGGCTGACAGACAACTGAGGCTATGAGGAGCCATGCTGTTGTGCACATTGGTGAACAGTGTCTGTGTGTCTGTGTACCTTTCAGGACCCGTGTACTTCTGTAGGACAATTTCTGAGAGGTGGGAAGAGACACCACTCTGGCTAGCTCTTCCCTCTCTGGTGGTGCAGGCTCACACATATCCTTGGTCTTGAGAGATGCTCAGAGGTCGTTTTCTGCAGAGGCAAAGCCTGCTCCTGGGTGAGAACCACCCCTCCTCTCCACCACCCAGGCTGCCCCATTCTGCTTCGCTCCCAGCACATGCGCATGAGGATACTACCTGTCTTTGCATCAGCCCTAAACTTGTTTCATTGCAAACCCTAGGAACTTGTGGCAAAGAAGGCAAAGCACAGAGGATCTCCTTATGGGGTATTAAACTCCCCCAAAAGGATGATGTACTGCTTTGAGGTCTCAGGCAAGGACAAGGTTCTGAGAAAGGAAAGGGGACCGTGATCCAGTGTCATCTTCATAACAGCAGTGCGGCAGGGTTTACTTGGAAGGAAAACTGCCACGTTTGGCACAATGCTGGGAGAGAAACAAATACAAAGTCTTGGGCCAAAATGACGAACCCCACAAGTATGCCCTGGAATGAGTTACAGCACAGAGCACGAGGCGCTCCCTGAAGGGCTGATCTGGCGCATCTGTTTTGAAATTCCAAACACCAAAGTGCATAACTGCTTTGGGGCTTGCAGGTATTTATAGGTGAACATCAGCCGCTGATCTTGGTTGCCTTTGAATGGAGTGAGTTAGATGCTAATTAACACCTACTGAACATCTACTGTGTGCTGGGCCATCTTTGTAAGCTTCATTTTATAGAATGAAGCAACCAGCCGAGGCAGACAGGATTTGTTTTCTCTGTTCACAGAGAAAGAAATGGAAACTCAGAAGCGTTTAAGTCACTGGCTGAAGGTCGTCACCCAGCCAGCAAATGGAGAGTCCAGGATTCAGATCCGAGTACCTGCTCTCAGCCATCACATTGTATTCCGGGGGTGGGATACTTTGCTGGTGCTGTGTGTCAGGTGGAGGGGGCGGTTCACACGTCCAGGACAATTTCTCCCTCGTCTGCTGTGGGTACGATCAGGACTCCACCGGCTCCACCTCTGACCCTAATGGACAGATGCTCTATTTTATTCATTTAGCAGGAATTGTACCAAACTTACAAAGCAACTTTTTGCATTATAGTTAGATTGGGTGCTTAATTTAAAATAGATATACTTTGTACCTTTTATAACGTGTAAGCCAGATAAACTGGTAATGCTTTAGAACTCTCTTGGCTGTACGAATGACAATTTCTGTGTTATCCCTGATAAAGACCCTGCCCGTTCCACATCTGTCCCCTTGGTCACTTCGCACTGGGCTATCCCTCATTCATCTTCTGTCTTCCTGAGTGTTGACCTTGACCGGGGCACTGCACAGAGCCCCTGCCACCCGGGGAAGGCCTGTCTAGAGGTTGTTAGGTGGTCCTTGTGTGCTTGTCCGTGGTCATTGACATGTAGGGATGAAGCACACTTGCTGTTTGCTAGAGAATCAGAAAGCTGGTGGATTTCTCTCGGTGTCCCACATCCTCAGGGATGCTCTCTGAATCAGCAGGACTGAGCAGTAGGCCAGGGAGATGCTGAGGTCCCGAAAGAGGAGCGTTAAGTCCAAATTACTGAGCTCAGCCATCCGCAGTTAATCTAACCTTCAGCACCACATTTGTCTCCTGAAAAAGAGGATTTCACTTACACAGAGTTGTGTCTTCGTGATTCCAGCCCACAGTGAGCATTAGAGGGCTTTTTTATTTTTCAGTTCAACATTACTTTTTTCCTTATTCAAATCATTTCCAGTTCCACGTGGACAGAAATCTTTCAAATATTTATCTTAAAAAACTATATATGCCGAAGTAGTGGTAAATGATTTTCAAATGTCATAGTGGTCAAGACAGGGACTTCTAGAAGCAAGAGGAGTTGGGACCAGTGTTGGGACGTGGGAGGGTTCGAGAGGCAGCTTTTTTTCCCAAGGCAGCGTTTTGAGTGAGAGAAAAGGGGGAAGGAAGATGGGGAGGCTGGTCTGCCATTACTTGAGTTAAGTTTCTTCATCTGTTTCTCTTTCCACCTTTCAAGCAGAGCTGCTGCTGCTGCTGCTAAGTCGCTTCAGTCATGTCTGACTCTGTGTGACCCCATAGACGGCAGCCCACCAGGCTCCCCCATCCCGGGGATTCTCCAGGCAAGAATACTGGAGTGGGTTGCCATTTCCTTCTCCAGTGCATGAAAGTGAAAAGTGAAAGTGAAGTCGCTCAGTCCTGTCCGACTCTTAGTGACCCCATGGACTGCAGCCTACCAGGCTCCTCCATCCATGGGATTTTCCAGGCAAGAGTACTGGAGTGGGGTGCCATTGAGCTAGAACATTTTATTTCATTTCTTCTCCCAGTTATCTTTCACTCTGCTTCGGAAGCTGACTTAATATGGAGCTGGGTATGGAGACACCAGAAACAGAACCAGACAGAGCTGGGCATTTGTCGGGGTCCTGAGGGCTATTGCTGGTTTCCTGCTCCTGGTCCTTCCCTACCTGGCACCCGTAGAAACTGTTTGCTGAGAAAAAAGAAGACTCATCTCAAATCTTGATGTATAATGACAGGAATGTCCTTGAAAACACTTTCAGGGTCTTCTGGTGGATTTTTCAATTTTGAAACTAACATTCTCCTCCCCCAAACTTTGGATGAAAATGCCTTTCTAAAATGGAATCTGTTTGAGTGTATCTTCTTGGCATTAATAGGCTTTTTGTTGTTTAGTTGCTAAGTCGTATCCACTCTTTGCAACCCCACGGACTGTAGCCCCCCACACTCCTCTGTCCATGGGATTTCCCAGGCAAGAATACTGGAGTGGGTTGCCATTTTCTATCAAGGGAATCGTCCTGATCCAGAGATTGAACCCACATCTCCTGCATTGCAGGCTGATTCTTTATTGTTGAGCCACCAGGGAAGCCCTTAATTAGTCTTATTAAGGCTACAAATGTAAAATACTTCCATGATTTCTCTCCTTGGGTTTAATTAGAATGATGGATTTAACAACAATGACCACAGAACCTTGTTTTGCTCCGTCTTGTCAGAGCATCCTGACGTTAGGCTCAGGGTTGAAACTTGCATGGGGCCATGAACAGAAGGTGCTTTTGTCCCCGTAAGTGTGGATGGGGATTTGTGATAGGGAGAGAGGAGCGGATGGATGAGATCCATATTCCTAATTTTGCCTTTGTCACTTTATTTTCATTTCTTGAGACATCCCTGGGTGCTGTGGAAGGGATCTCAGACTAGATTTTTGGTCCTAGGCCAGTCGAGATAAAGCTGTAGCCCAGAGACCTGAGACTACTTCCAAGCCATGGAGGGTCCTCCCCTCCCTAAGACAGGCGGGACTCTGGGAGCTGGCCCACGTCCACACATTACCCAGAGCCACAGAGCTCTGCTCTTGAAATCCTCACAGCAAGATTCCTGGCCTCGCTCGCTTATCTTGCATTAAATTTCTCAGTAATCTCACATAGTTCAAGCATGACTTAGCAAGATATACGCTTTTATTTTTCTGTGCGACCCTAGAGCTTCCTATTTAAGGTTGCGGGTTTGAATGTTGACCTAGCAAGAAAAATCGATGTCTAGAAATGAATTTCTGGTACTACTTGGACATGGAAAGATCAGACATGTTGGTGGATTTCCAAAGAGGTATCTAGTCACCATAAAGACCAATAAAAAGGGCAGATCGTGTGTCAACGATCTGGAGGACAGGGCTTCTATTAGAGGACAGGGCTTCTATTAGACTGTTGAGGGGGACTCATGGGGTTAGGGGACAGCTCTTGGCCTGACTTGGCCCATTCAAGCTGCTGTTTCAGAGAATACCACAGACTGGGCGGCTTATAAACAACAGAAATTCATTGCTCACAGTTCTGGAAGCTGGAAGTCTGAGTTCAGGGTGCCAGTGTGATCAGTGAGGGCCTTCTCTGAGTCACAACCTTCTCACTGTGTCCTTACATGGCATAGAAGGGGTGAGCTGGATCACTGGGGTCTCCTTTATAAGGGCACTAATCCCATTCACGAGGGCTCCACCCTCATGACCTAAGCACCTACCCCAGGCCCTGCCTCCTTCCAAAGTCACATGGAGCAGTGGGGTCAAAGAGGCAGTCTGAGGGCTCCTTCCCAGCTACAGTCAGCCCCAAGCCTGGAGGCTTCTGGAGGCTCTGCTGTGAGTCTGGAGACCTGATGAGTGGTTGTGTGTGATGCCCGGCTCCCCCCAACCCCAAGTAGACTCCTGAGGGCCCTGGAATCATAACAAGTGGGTCCCGTGGCTGAAGAATGGGATTGGAGACTGGGAGCTCCCAGGAGGGACTTTCAGGTTTGGGGTAACCCATCTATGACACCTGCTTCTGGGCCAAGGCTCTGCCTTCCATCCTGGGCTGGTGGACAGACATCCATGCACCTATCTCTGGCCAGCCCCTCCTCTTTCCTGCAGGACTTTTGTTCCTGTCCTATCTGTACATGGACAAGCTGCCAGCAATTCTCACCTCCCTCCCAAGTCAGTCCCTCTTGTTTGATCCTGCCCATCATGACACACACCTGCTGTTGCTTCTTCCATTTACAGAAACCCTCTCTCAGCTGCCACACCATCCCTCTCTTCCTCTTTCCAGTAGAGATTCCTGACAAATCTTGTCTGTTCCTGGGTCTCTGGTTCCATAACTGTTGGTCTCTCCTGAACCTGGCCCATTCCCTGTGGCTTTTGCCCACACCACTCCCCTGAAACTGCTCTGTCAGAGTCACAGTGACCTCTGCCTCACTGAGTCCAGTGGTCATTTCCCAGCCCCCAATTCCCTTGGTGCTCAGGATACCACTTGCTCATACTTCTATGTCCTCCTCTTTTCAGGCTCTTTTGCTGGAGTCCCTCTCTTTCAGGATCTCTAAATGATGGAGAGCCTGGCTCTGGGTCTCTTCTCTGTTCTCCCCTTATGAGCTCAGCCAGTCTCGTGGCTTAAAATAGATCATCTATACACTGGTGGCTCCAGCCAATGTCATCTGTATACTGCTGGCTCCAGCCCACCTCCTCTATACACTGATGGCTCCAGACCATGTCATCTATACACGATGACTCCAGCTTACTCTTGCCTCTCAAACCTTTACTTATATATCTACCTGAATATCTCAGTATTCCAACTCAGATGTCTGAGCCTCTCAACCCCTCACACCTTTAAAAATCAACTCCTGGCTGCACCCCAGGCCTGCTTCTGTTTCAGTTTTCCTGTTCTCATCCTTTTAATGGCAAAAAAATCTTTAAGACACTCTTGACTTCTTTCTCCCACACTCTGCATCCGGCCCGTAAGCAAATCCTGCTGACTCCACCCCCTGTGTTTATCCAGAGTCTGACTGGCACCCCTCTGCTGCTGTCACCCAGCCTGGGCCACATGATTGTCTCTCACCTGCATGACCACATTCACCTATTAATTGCAGTCTCTGCCTCTACCCTTTTTCTTCTTCACCTACTCTCAACCCTGTAACTAGAGGAACCTGGTTAAAACACAAGTCAAATCAGGTCATTCCTGGGCTGAAACTCTTTGGTCGCTTGGATTTCACCCAAAGTGAAAACCAGAGCCCATGTGATGGTCTGTGTGGCTCTTTCCTGCTCATCTGGTTCCCTCAGCACTAGTCACTGGGCAAGTATGATCCCACCTCAGGACCTTTGCACTGGCTGTTCCCTTCAAAAGAATGCTCTTCCCAAAAATACCTGAATGGCTCTGCCCCTCACGTTCCTCATCTCTGTAATCAGTCCTTTCAGGAAGGCATGTGAGAGCCCTTTAAAAGCTGCAGCCCCTTCTCCCCCCACCCCACAGCCCCAACTCTGCTCCGTTTGCCCCTTGGAATCTGTCACTACCTGACGTAGTATATATTTATCTTGCTCATTTTGTTTACAATCTCTCTCCCTTGTCCCC
Organism: Bos indicus x Bos taurus; assembly: GCF_003369695.1. Lineage (NCBI taxonomy): Eukaryota > Metazoa > Chordata > Mammalia > Artiodactyla > Bovidae > Bos > Bos indicus x Bos taurus. The sequence continues at coordinate 92,278,611 of NC_040082.1, read as the reverse complement.
TCATTGCCTACTAGAACATAAACTCCACGAGGGAAGGGAATTTGGTCTGCTTTGATTCCTGGGCGATGCCTGCCCAGGCTGAGCAGTCAGTAAATGGATTTTGGTTCAAATCAATGAATAATGCAACTAGGATGCCCGTGTCCATCCTCTTTCTGGAGAGGGGGTTTGGGGTCCTCACACCTGCATGGCAGAGCTTCCCTCCAGATGGGGAGTCCAGGCAGACTGGGCACTGTCCCCTGGCAACCCCAGAACTAGAGATCGGCATGATGACCACTCCACATCACTGCTTAGCCCTGGGTAAATGGCCCAAGAGTTTGACCTGGAATTCCTGGTCTCCCTGAAGCCCAGGTTCAGAGTCTTAACAACAAGGGAATCCACCTTCCTTTCTTCTCAAGGACACGCATCCATCTATCCTAGGAGCGACTTCTGGACACTGTCTTAAGACAAAGGTTCTGTGTACCACGGGCCAGGCCCCAAGCAAGAGCTTTAATTATGCACCAGTCTCTTAGTGTCATGTGCTTTGATCATCTGAAATGTTGACCCTTGTGGCTGGAGCCACGTGCTCCCCATTCAGTAAATGTGTTCGAAGATCATTGGCTGCGCTCCCCCTAAAATCAGACCATAGCTTTGAACCCCACAATCCCTTTGTAAGACTGGGGGCTGCCCCCTCTCCCTTTTCCTGGTCCAGAGCCCCCAGGGACCCAGGCACAGCCTGCACTGCTCCACCAAGCTGGAGCTCTCTGACTTTGAGTTCAGCTGACTTTCTCTGTGGGTCAAGATTGGCCAACACTAGGGACCTCCCTGTGGCCTCTCCCTGTGTGTCCCTGTGCTTCCTGCCATCTGGGGCCCCCAGTGTGGCCTAGCTTCCTCTTCCGGGAGACTTCCTGTCTGGGAGCGGGGGAGGGGATTGGGAGGGTGGGGGGGAGAGCAGACACCAGGTTGCCAGATGCTGTCAGTTTCTCCCCGTACTGTCGCAGGATGCGTTTCTAGCGCCAAGTCCATGGTTTCCTTTGCACTTATTTCTTACACACTTGACGTTCTCAAAAGTCTTTTTCATTAGGTATCTACTTCTCTGTTCTTACGTGTTTTTCAAATAGCTGAATCTCCGAGCTGTTTCAGTTTCTGTAATCACTGCCCAGAAAACCTCGGTGCAGTTACGAGCTACCCCACCTTGTTGGCTTGGTGATAAATAAATTCTTTCCTCTTGGAGAAAAAGGCACTTTCTCCTCCCAGCACTAGGAAGGCTTGAAGAAGTCCCTCCTCTGATGCTTTCCACGGAGAAAGTTGGTCCTTCTTAGGTTTTGTTATTTCAGAACAAATATGGTAAACTGTTTTCCCCTTGGTTACTATAGAGAGGAGATTATTTGCCTTTCTCTTTGGGCTTCTGAAAATAATAGATTACATATTTGGGAGGGTTTTTTTTTAGATCTGGTTAATGTGAGATAGAGGGGATTGCTCTGGGATGACATTGTTTGGTTTGGGAAGTATTCTCGCAGTTGCCCAGCAACAGGCTCTTGGAGACGGGAGTGGACGGCGTCGCCCCTGGCAACCGTTGTTACTCAGCAAACAATGAGGGCCGGCAAACAGTGCCAGGACGGCGGACTCCAGGTTTTAATTGAACATCTGCATATATTTTTCCCTGGTGAAACTGTTTGAGTTTGATCTGCCACCACAGGTAGACGTGGGTCCACCAAGGGTTGACTTAGAAGAAAGTGTATTGTCACACTGGTATCTCATCCATGTAAACCAGGAGGAGCTGTTGGGAGAAAAAAAAAACAAAGGAACTTTCAGTCCCTTGAATATTTCCTAGACTTTTCTCAGCTGGAGACTTATTTCAGTCTTTAGTCGAATATCTTTTTTGATCTAATTTCTTGTGTTTATAAAAATCTTTACCCATCTAGCCTACTTATCTTGGTCCTTGATAAACTTCAACTCCTTTGTCATTTTTCAGCATAAAGTTTTTATTCCTGTTGCTCCAAAATATCAGAAAAGCCAGGCTTAGACCCCTGACAGCTCACTCATAAAGACAGTCACATGTCAGGGTGGCTGGTGATGGAAACTGAACCCTGAACCTTCTGGTTCTTCAATATTCCTCTTAAGAATTTGGGAATGCAGGTGACCCTCAGGGGAGCGTGTACATTATGCTTATGACATTGCTTATATGTGGAACCTAAAAAAAAAATGGTACAAGTGAACTCATTTACAAAACAAATAGTCACAGATGTGGAAAACACACTTATGGTTACCAGGGAGGAAGAGTGGGAGGGAAATTAGGAGACTGAGATTAACATATACACACGACCGTATATAAAATAGATAACTAATAAAGACCTACTGTACAGCACAGGGAACTCTACTCAGTGCTCTGTAATGACCTATATGGGAAAAGACTCTAAAAAGGAGTGGATACATGTGTATGTATAACTGACTCACTTTGCGGTTCAGCAGAAACTAACACGACGTTGTAAATCAACTATACGCCAAAAAAGATTATTTTAGAAAAAAAGAAACAGGATGTTCACCAGATCTTCACCCTGTTGAGGGGCGCTTTGCAGCCACTTTGCACAGGGTGGCTTTTGATCAAAACAGTGTCACTCCCCAGCAGAGAGAACGCTTGTTTACTGGGCTCGGTTGCTGAGGTAAACACTGCCCATGAACTTCATTCAAAGCCGGTGACACATTTCTTTCCCTCCTCCCTGCACCACCGCCCGCCCACCAACCAGGGCTATAAATTGAGAAATGTTAGCCAGGGCAGGTTTTTGGTGGGGACTTGATCCTGCCTTGTTCATCTGAGTGCAGGCCGTCTGACGAAGGCTGCCGCCACCCCACGACTGCCACCCGTGTGAGAACGCAGCAGCCCGCGGTCAGTAGAGCAGCCCTTGCAGGGAGACTTGCCGAGTCGCACAGATTTGTGTTTCTTTGTGTTGTTGTTGTTGTGTTTCTCTCTGGCAGGTGATTCTGGCTGAAGCCCCCAGAACATGCTCTCTGCACCTTCGTATCAGCATTTCAGCTCAGGTCTTAGGACAATGTAGCATATCTGAACACATTTCCCAATGTTGTTTTGCAGCCAAAACTTATCACGGGATGTCATTTGTGTTCTAAAACAAATAAAGCAAGCTGTTAAAAAAAAAATCTTGTTAGATGTCATCCCTATTAGATGTAATCAAGATCTAATTACGAGATTTCCCTCATGGTTCAGTGGCTAAGACTCCTCTCAATGCAGGGGTCCCAAGTTCGATCCCTAGTCAGGGAACTAGATCCCACATGCTGCAACTAAGACTCAGCATAGACAAATAAATTTAAAAAGATACATACATATCCAATTAGGTCAAACGTTGCTGGAATCAAGATGAGTAAGTTCTGACTTACATGAAGATTACCCCAAAGATTAATTAGAACACACAATTGTTCCTTCAGCAGGAGAATTGTAGATCGTTACATACTGAGGAATATAAATTCTTCCAAAAGAAACGCTGCTCTGCATTCCGGAAAATTGTTTCAGATGTGGTCCCAGTTTAGGAAAGTCATCTTTCAGGAGTTGTAGCCTGATCTGGGGGCTTCCCAGGTGGCACTAGTGGTAAAGAATCCACCTGCAGTGCAAGAGACCCAGGTTAGATCCCTGGGTTGGGAAGATTCCCTGGAGAAGGGAATGGCAACCCGCTCCAATATTCTCACCTGGGAAATTCCCTGGAGAGAGGAGCCTGGCGGGCTACAGTCCATGAGGTTACAAAGAGTCGGATATGACCTAGCACAGCACAGCCTCATTTTATTTATTTTTTAAGATTTTTTTATGTGGATCATTTATTTAAAGTCTTTATTGAATTTGTTACAATATTACCTCTGTTGTTTACATTCTGGTTTTTGGCCCAGAAGCATGTGGGATCTTAGCTTCCCCACCAGGGATCAACCCCACTCCTCTTGCATTGGAAGGCCAAGTCTTAATCATTGGACCACCAGGGAAGTCCCTAATTTTAAACTTTTCTTTTAAATTGATCATTTAATAAAATTTCCATGGATATTCTCCCCACCCCACCCCCACATAGCAGGCCTGGCAGCTTGGGCACCTCACATCTTTGGGTGAAGTAGCCCTTCCTCCCTTGGGGGATAGAGTTACTGGGCTTGGAGTTTTTAAGGGCTCCTCCCCTGCTCTCATGTCAAGGAGACATTCTCCATTTTTAGGTAGTCTGTTTCTCTGCTTTTTAAATCCCGGAGTGAGGTGATGACCAGCGGGGAGTTGGGGGTGACTTGGAAGGTCCTGGGTGTGCTGTCATGGGGGTAATGCCAGCCAGCCTCTCTGGGCCCGAATCTGTCACAGAGGTGCTGCTCATCACCCATGGTCGCTAGCTGTCTCTGGGACGCTGAGGGGGACAGGAAGTGGTGGCACCAGGCAGCCCTATACTGGGCTGGGTTGTCACCGGCTCAGACCCAGAAGATGCTGGTCCAGGAAGCAGTGCCTGGCCTGGCCCTCATCATCCTCCCCCCTCCCCCTCCTGCTCCCTCCTCTGTGCCCTTCTTGTGGGGGGCACTCAAAAGGGGATGAGTTAACTCAATGCCTTCCACACCTGCCCAAGTACAAAAGCAGGATGCCAATAGCACTGCGTCCCGGAACCCAGGGCCAGGACCCTGGCCAGTGGGAGGCAGAGCCGGTGGCCGGCTCAGCGGAGGCAGACAGGGCAGGCACGCAGCCCCAACAGCTGTGAGGGGTCCCCGTGCACCAGCTCACTCCAAACCACGTCTGGGGGGTCACCCATCGTGGGCAACATGCTAGAGGCTGGGAGGGGTCCTCAAGGGTGACTTAGACCCAGACTTTGTTTTCTAACATGCACAGCGGCGTGATAGGAGGTAGGTGTGAGGCCCCCGGCACCCAGAAGGGGGTGTGGTGGGGGTGGAAATGCCATGCTTAGCAAGGTTGTGGCCTCAGACCAGGGAGTCTCCTGGGGGATGACCCTGCCTCGAGGGGACACTGGGCAATGTCTGAGGACGTCTGTGGTCATCACGACTGGGGGTGTTCCTGGCATCGAATGGGTGGGGACCACGGAGGCTGCTCTACAGCACCCAGGACCGCCCTCCGTGTAGGATGTTGGGCCCCCAAAGTCACTAGTGCTGAGGCTGAGACACCCTCGCAAGCAGCTCTTCTCAAACTTTTAACGCGCAGAGGCGGCTCCTGGGATTGTGTGGAAAACAAGGTTGTGATTTATGAACAGTTCCAGGAAACACGGGCAGCTCCTCTCATCCCAGTTGGCTTCACCCCCCCCACCCCCACCCAGGGGACCCTGGGGGATGTCTCCACACTTATGGTTGTTGTGGCTGGGGAGGTGTTCCTGGCCTAGAAGGGGGACGGGGCCTGGGGATGCCGCTCGGTACCCACAGGGCCCGGGACAGCCTCACTTCCAGGAGTGACCCAGCCCCATGGGCCAGAGTAAACACATTGGAGCTGACCAGCAAGAGAGGGGTAGAAACAGCAGGTTGGGATCCGGGCTGGATGCAGGAGGATGTGGGGGGCGGGTAGATGATGCGCTGGAGGCGGGGCCTAGATCTGGGATGGAGAGGTTGTGTCACCAAGTAGGGTGATGGAGGTACAGTTCAGAGCAGAACCCCAGGATGAGGAACTTCTCTGCAGAGAGAACTAACTGCAAGTGTGCAAACACGTACACATAGGAGTCCCCTCCTCTTACTATAAGGATCATTTGTTTCTCCCTCCTGAGCCGGGGGATCCAGTCAACCCTCAGTTCAGTAGAAACATCCAGAGGAAGAAGATGGCAACAGTGTCTTAGGAGTGTTTGCCTCCAGTTTTCTCACGCTAGCCTGTGGGGGGTATATGTGTGTGTACACATGTATATGTATTTGTGTATCTGTGTGCCTATGTGTTTCTGTATGTGCATGTGTGTATACACGGGTATGCCAATGTGTGTTGGTTCTTGTGTATGGGTATACATGTGTGTGTGCATGTGTGTGTGTGTGTTGTGGGTGCATGTGTACCTGGGTGAGCAGATGACACTTCTCAGCAACCCCCCTCCTGGGACAGATAAGTGGCTGATGTGCTGAATTTTGGGGGGCCTCCCCCTGCCCAACCAGGGGGGAATTCCCTGGAACCCAGGTCTCATGCAGTTTAAGTGATTACTATGAGGGGATGGAATTAGAGTGCTTTCCAGAAGCGCATTTGCTGGATGAGAATGTCAGGGCAGGCTGGTGTGGTTTTTTGTTTGTTTGTTTGTTCTTGGCTGTGCTAGATCTTAGTTATGGCATGAGGGGGTCTTAGTTGGAGCATGCGGGATCTAGTTCCCTGACCAGGAATCAAACCCGGGCCCCCTGCATTGGGAGCACAGAGTCTTAGACCTTGGACCACCAGAGAAGCCCCAGGCTGATGGGTTTTTGATTCACGTTTTCCCCTGAATCTGTGACGTTTTCAGTGGCAGCTAAAATCAGACCACATCCCAGATGAGGTAACTGTACCTAAGTCTGGACAACTTTTACATTCAGTCAAATCATGTCTCTTTAGAAGGAAAGTGAGACAGCGTCGCCCCATTACAATGTGGGGGAAGGTCATTGTCCTTGGAGTTCGGAGGGGCATGTCCCACACGACTCCGACCCCTGCGACCGGCTGAGCACCTGCCTGCCTCCCACCCTGGCATCGTGCTTAGAGGCCTCCGATGGCCAGTTTCAAGGGCTGGGGCCTGATCCTGTCTCTGCTGGAGAAGGAGGAATGGCTTGGCTCCCGTCACGAAAACAGCAACAGAAGCCCAGTTCTGACCAAAAGAAAAAGGAATTTGAATTCTGAAGATACTTCATTCCAGAGCGACTCAGAGCCAATTCTGATCCCTCAGAGTCTATGGCTGCAAAAGGAAAAACAAACAAACAAAAAAAAACCTGAGAATTGACTGAGGAATGCCAGGGCATCCGAAAGGTTTAGGCCAATGATGGGTCACCCTTGATGTGAGTTGAAATTATGGTGCTTAGAAAGAGTGGGTAGATTTTAAAGGGTCCACTTGTCTTCCCCCCTCATTCTGTGCCCCTCATCTGGCAGGATTTCAACTGTTTGGGGCCCGGGTCACCGCAGGGCCCGCTCTGTCATTGTCCCTATTCTCAACCTGTCTTTGAGTCTGTCGTTCTCAAGCGCCATTTGTCTGTCTCACGTCCCAGAGGCTGCACAGTCCCTGAGGACGCTGCTGCTCCAGCGAAGCAACCCTGTCCCCCGCCCCAGGGATGCTTGGGTGGGGGAGGCACTCCTGGCATCTGGTGGGTGGGGGCCAGAGGTACCATCAGCACCCACAGTGCCTGGGCCAGCCCCTCACAGAGAATGACCTGCCGATTACCCACAGTGGGGACCCTGCATCAGTGCCTACTGAGGGGAGGGGGCTGGGAGGGCCAAAGATAGAAAGGATGTGATTTCCACCTTCATGGATGATTATGTTGTTGTTCAGTCACTGAATATTGTCCGACTCTTTTAAACCCCACGAACTGCAGCACACCAAGTTTCCCTGTCCTTCACTATCTTCCCGGAGTTTGCTCAAACTCACATCCATTGAGTCAGTGATGCCACCCAGCCATCTCATCCTCTTTTGCCCCCTTCTTTTGCTCTCAATCTTTCCCAGAAGGTCTTTTCCAATGAGTCAGCTCTTCTCATCAGGTAGCCAAAGTATTGGAGCTTCAGCTTCAGCATCAATCCTTCCAATATTCAGAGTTGATTTCCCTTAGGATTGACTGGTTTGATCTCCTTGATAGAGTGTTATAGGATCCACTTTTCAGCAAAGAGGAGAGGGGCGTTTCGTTCTGCAAGTATACGGATCTCCACTGGGTAACCATCCCACAGCAGGGGCCACACACCAGCAGGGCCAGTTGAGAAAGTAGACCCCACAGGGCTTGCTCCCTGACCTGGCCTCAGACCGGAGGGGACCCATGAGCGGCAAAGTGACCTGATGCTTCTGGTCCCCGTAACAACTCTGAGAATGTCAACACAAGTGTCAAGCCAGACCCCAGGGTGCAAGACAACCCGTGCTCTTGAGAACATTCTGGACTTGTGGCTTCTCGTCCATAGGGAAGACATGAATTGCTTATGGACCCAGGTGCCATCGAATGTCACCAAATACCAGCAGAGGCCACATGTCTCTCCCCAAAGTAAGAGTAAAAGGTCTGCGACTCCCCAGTGAAGTGAAAGTCGCTCAGTCATGTCTAACTCTTTGCGACCCCATGGACTATACAGTCCATGGAATTCTCCAGGCCAGAATACTAGAGTGGGTAGCCTTTCCCTTCTCCAGGGGATCTTCCCAACCCAGGGATCAAACCCAGGTCTCCCACATTGCAGGTGGATTCTTTACCAGCTGAGCCACAAGGGAAGCCCCAGAGTGGAAGTTAATTGGCCATTCAGAACAAAGGGAACCAAAGCCCAGCAGGCTGCTCTCCCCTAATTACCCAGAGATGACAAGCAGCTTCCTAAATGTCGAGAGACCCATGCAAGGCAGGTGATCCCTCCGCTTGGCTCGGGGAGGAGCAGGAATAGAAAGGCCATTGCTTCAGGTCGTGGTGAGTCAGCACCAGGCTAGGAACCGGGCCCAGAAATTGCCCTCAGCTTTTTCTACATTTCCTTTCCTGTCATTACTGGTTGCTGGGTAACCAGAGTATTTTCCTGTCAACAGAAGCCTCTTCCCTTTGTGCCCGGGCAGATTCATTCATCGAGGCCCTGATCCAGGGCTGCTGACGGTGGGTCTCTACTGGGTCCCCTCACAGATGCTCAGGAACCCTCACCCCTGTTCCCACTGGTGGTGTTTCTGGGCAGCGTCTCCAGCAGGTCAGACGTGCATTCTAAACGCCAGGCCAGCCCAGGAGGGGAACGCTGCGCCCGTGGCCCTGCGTGTTCCCACTTTCTCAAGCCTGCCCTTATCTGGGAGCACACGACAAAGGGACCATGCTTGGCTTATAAACAACACACTGGGCGTGTCTCTGAGCCACACAGAGCTCTGGGCCAACCTGGCCAGGCTGGGCCACGGGTCCTGTTCCAGGGAGCGGCCGGAGACGGAAAGCCGTCAGAGAAAGAAGGCTTGAGTCCTGGCCTGGGAAAGAAGAACAGGAGAGAGGACGAGTCCGTGTGGTAGAACAAGCAGGAAGACGCAATGGAATGACTCCTAGTTCTGATCACAAGTTCAAGTTCAGAGCAGATGCTCAGCCACCCAAGTTGATTGCAGTCACCAATGAGCCTGACCCAGGTGAGCAGGAAAATGGAAATGCAGAGGACTTCACATTGTGTGTGGTGTCTGCTGGCCTTGTCCTCCAGGCTGGCTACCTTCCCACAGCCCCTGGGGGCGGGTCAATCATCCTGATCCCGCCTCACACCTTCCAGAAGGACCCCTGAAACTGCTGGCCGCCTCTTCACGGGCTGCCAACTCAGCACCAGTGCTGTGGAGAAAGGCAGGAGCCGGCACTCATTCCTTGTGGCTGAGGATGAGTGTTTCTGGTTTCACTTTCTGTTATGGAATTTTCAAGCATCAACAAAATCCACATGCAGGATCAGTTCAGTTCAGTCACTCAGTCGTGTCCAACTCTTTGCGACCCCATGGAATGCAGCACCCCAGACTTCCCTGTCCATCACCAACTCCCAGAGCCTACTCAAACTTATGTCCATTGCATCTGTGATGCCATCCAACCATCTCATCCTCTGTCATCCCCTTCTCCTCCTGCCTTCAATCTTTCCCAGCATCAGGGTCTTTTCCAATGAGTCAGTTCTTCGCATTAAATGGCCAAAGTATTGGAGTTTCAGCTTCAGCATCAGTCCTTCCAATGAATATTCAGGAAATTGATTTCCTTTAGGATCGACAGGTTGGATCTCCACACACAGATGACAACACCCTTATGGCAGAAAGCAAAGAAAAACTAAAGAGCTTCTTGATGAAAATGAAAAAGGAGAGTGAAAAAGTTGGTTTAAAACTCAACATTCAGAAAACTAAGATCCTGGCATCTGGTCCCATAACTTCATGGCAAATAGAGGGGGAAACATGCAGGTAATGAACTCCAAGTAGCCACCACTAGCCTCTATAGTCATCAGCACTCTACATTTTGAGTCCCCTGCACAAACACCCCCTCCCCACCCTCCACTCGATAATAAAGGTTTTTATAGGTTAAGATTTACAGACCATAGGGGCTTCCCTGGTGGTCCAGTAATTAAGACTTCACCTTCCAATTCAGGGAAGTGAGTTCAATCCCTGGTCAGGGAGCCACGATCCCACATCCCACATGCCTTGTGGCCAAAAAGACCAAAACATAAAACCGAAGCAATGTTGTAACAAATTCAATAAAAACTTTAAAAACGGGCCACATCAAAAAAAAAAAATTACAGACAATAAATGTGGAAATCTTTAGCTGTCCAGTTTAAGCAGGTGGATTTTCCACGTAATGCATGTCCTGACACATAGAGAACTTGTCCATCCACCCCTCTCAAAGTTCCCCTGTCCCTTCTCAGACCCAGCGCCCACACTCCTCTGACTCTATAACCTTGTATTAATTAGCCAGTCTGTATTAATTAGCCAGTCTGTATTATGAACATGCTCTTTCGGATCCATCTTCTTTCACTCAGTGTAATGATTCTGAGATTCACCCACGTGTTATCAGCAGTTCATACTTCTCTATCCGTGACTTGCTTTCCCCATAGGCTTTTTGGCTGTGTTTGTGTGTGTGTCCATGTCTGTGTGTATTCAGTGGTTGCTTGAGGGATTATGCTCTGCATCTTTAACTTACCACAATCTGCAGTTTCCGATTCATTCTTCTGATGGACATTTGGATTTTTCCTTCCTTTTGGCTAGAAAACTGCTGTGAATGTGCTAGTTTTTTGAAGACATATGTTTCCATTTCTCTTGGATAAACATCCAGGAGAAGAATTTTGCCTTAAAGGGTAGGTTGAACTTACTAGAAAACTACCAAACCTTTTCCCCAATGTGGTGATATCATTTGACATCCCCACAAGTGTATGAGAGTTACAGTTTCTGCATGCGCTCACAACATTGGTTGTCAAATTTTTATTTTAGCCGTTCTAGTCGTTGAGTGTTTCGTGGCATCTCATTGTGCTTTTGATTTGCATTTCCCTAGTGACTATCAATGTTAGATACTATTTCATATACTTATGGGGCGTCTGTATACCTTTATGAAGTGCCTATCCAAGTCTTTTGCCCATTAGATTGTCTTCTTCTTATTGAGTTGTAGGGAGCTTTTTATGTATTGTGGATAAAAGCCCTTTGTCAGATACAATTTTTGCAAATATTTTCTCCTAGACTGGGACTTAACAATTTGGGCTCTTGATGAACTCTTTAATGAGCTGAAGTTTAAAATGTTTGTGAAATCTAATGTATCATGTTTTAACTTTTATGTGTAAGTCTGTGATCTAACTCAAAATCATTTCTGTGTATGGTGTGAGGCAGGGGTCAAAGTTCATTTGTTTTCTCTTCCCATGTGGATATATCATTTGTTTAAGAGACTTCATTTCTCTGTTGAATTGCCTTGACACCTTTGTCAAAGATCAACTGAGAAGGAAGAGAGCTGGGGCACCATCAGAAAAGTCAATCGACAATGTAAGTATGGGCTATATTGATTATATATTTCTAGATTTGATTTATTATTTTTATTATGATTTTTGTAAGTGTGCTCATGAGAGATAATGATCTAAATACTTTTCTTATAATTTTTTTTAATCAAATTTTGGTATCAGGACTTTGCTGACCTCATGAAATGAGTTGTTAAGTATTACTTTCTCTATTTTCTGGTGGAATTTGTTTATTAATTCCCTTTATGGTGTTAGATAGCATTCACAAGTGACACTGTTTAAGCCTGGACTTCTCTTTGTAGGGAGGTTTTCAATAATGTATTCAATTTCTTTGTATGACCATATATTTTCTAAGAACTTATTTTTTATTTATGTTTAATTTTTATTTTTCTCTGTGCTGGGTCTTCATTGTTGTGTGAGGGCTTTCTCTAGTAGCTTCTCGTTGCTGTGGCTTCTCGTGGCGCACAGGCTCTATAGTTCACAGGCTTCAGTAGCTGTGGAGCATGGGCTTCAGTTGTTGTGATGCACAGGCTCAGTTGCCCCACAGCATGTGGGATCTTCCCGGCGAGGGGTTGAACTGGTTCTCCCCTGCATTGCAAGGCAGATTCTTAACCACAGGACCACCAGGGAAGCCCTGACTGCACATTTTCTATTTCATCTTGGTCAGTTTGGGTTTGTTGTGCTTTTCAAAACAGTGTTTGTTTGATCTAAATTGTTAAGTGTATTGGCTAAAGTTGTTCATAATAGTTCCATTTTATCATTTTAATTTCTGTGAGATTTGTAGTGCTAGACCTCATCCCACTCCTGGCATTGGCAATCTGTGTTTTTTTCCTTTTCTTTTCTCTTTCATTCTTGTCATGTCAATTTTTAAATAGAAGGTTGTCAGTCTTTTTATTCCTAGATTTTTTAAAGAGCAGTTTTAGGTTCACAGCAAAATTGAAAGGAAGGTACAGAAATTTTGTGTATACTCTCTGCTTTCACACCTGCATAGCCTCCCCCATTATCAACATCCCTCACCAGACAGACCATTTGTTGCAGCTGATCGTATACGTATACTAACACGTCATGGGCTCAGACGGTAATGAATCTGCCTGCAATGCCAGAGACCCAGGTTTGATCCCTCGTTTGAGATGATCCCCTGGAGAAGAGAATGGCAACTCACTCCAGTATTCTTGCATGGAGAATCCTATGGACAGAGGAGCCTGGCAGGCTAAAGTCCAGAGTCAGACACGACTGAGCAGCTAACACTAACATATCATTATTAACCAAAGTCCATGCTTTATACTAGGGTTCCCTCTTGGTGTTGTACTTTCAATGGGTTTGGACAAATGTATAGTATCCTACAGAGCGTTTCTGGTGTTGTTGTTTAGTCACTCAGTCATGCCCGATTCTTTTGCGACCCCATGGACTGTAGCCCACCAGACTCCTCTGTCCATGGGATTTCCCAGGCAAGAATCCTGGCGTGGAGTGCTATTCCCTTCTCGAGGGGATTTCCCTGACCCAGGGATTGAACCTGTGTCTCCTGCACTGGCAGGCAGATTCTTTACTGCTGTGCCACTGAAGAAGCCACAGAGTATTTTCACTGCCCTAAAAACCCTCTCTCCTCCTATCCATCCTCCTTCCACCAACTCCTGGCAACCACTGATCTTTTACTGTCTCCATAATTTTCCTTTTCCACAATGTCATATCACTGGAGTCATACAGTAAATATGCTTCATCAGCAACAGCAGGATTATCTTAGTTTGGTTGTAATTGATTTTTCTTTTGTTGTTTCTCTTGGGTATGAATCACAATTTCCTATTTTTTCTCATAGCTCATGGTCTTTACTGGGTCCTGGACACCATGAGTGGTATGTTACAGAATCTCTGGATTCTGCCATGTCCCCCTGATGGCCTTTAACTTGGCTGGGCTCAAACTGCCCTCCTGTAGTAAGTAGCAGCTGAAATCTTCTCCTGGCATTTTCATCTTTGAACTGCCGGGTTTTCTCCAAGACCCCCATGTCTCCTCCACATGTGTGGTTTTTAGCCAATTGGCTAAAGATTTTGGTGTACTATGTAGTCAGATTTGGGGGTTCACCCTCTCTGTGGCTCTCTGCCTTCCAAGATGCCCCCCAACATTGTGAACTCTCTCCTTTGACTCTTCAAGATGCCCAGGGTGCTGCTTTCTGCCACCCAAGCATTCCTGCACAGGGGATTTACCCCCCAGCGAAAGCCAGAGTCCCCAGGCAGTCTGATCTGTGACAGTGGTCTTCCAAGGGCCAGGTCCCTGGCAGTGCCCCCTGCTTTGGTCACCCTCCAGTGTCTAAATAGTTGCTTTAAAAAAATAATAATTTGCCCAGATTTTGTAATTGTTTTCTGCAGAAGGTTTAATCCAGCCAATTTGCTGCTCCGTTACTGAAAGCCAGTGTTTCTTTTGCATGCCTTTGAAAAACCATGTTTTAAAAACCCTAAAGTTTGATGTGCTAAGAGCCCTTGATTAATGGACCCAAAAAAAAACATTTTTGCAGGAAACTGGATCAGCTTATGTGCAACCTACAACCTTGGTGATCTTAGGTGGGAAAGGAAGGGTATCACACTCTCTGCAGATGGGCATGTTGTGTCTTCATATACAGGAGCAGCCAGACTGACCCACCAGGCGTCTGTCATTCTGTCTATGATCCCAGTGTCAAAGGATGAATTGAGGGAGCAGAGAATTTGGTCTCAAAGAGTCATTATCCTTCCCAGGAGAGTCCTAGGTACCCCTGAAATAACCAGGTGGTTTGTACTTTTTCTGAAACCTCTATGAACCTCTTTGTATTTCCCAACTGTACTGTCTCTTGAAATAATAATTCCATGTATCATTATCTGTTTCATAAACTGCCATCATAGACTCTCACTATCTGAAATGCTATCTGTAAGTTTTTATCATTCAGTGTCAGATGTAGTACTGAGGCATTACTGGTGTTCATTCATTTGCTAAATGTGTATCAGCTGCCTGATACAATGTGCCTGACCAAAGCAGGACCCCAGAACCTCACGGGGTGGACCATAGGGAGACCCCTGTGTGGGTTTCCCAGGGATGCCATTCAAAGTACCACAAGCTGGGTGGCTTGAAACAACCAAAAAACAATCCTCTTGCAGTTCGGGAGACCAGAGAGTGTCGACAGGGCCATGATCGCTCTAGGGGAGGCTTCTCCCTGCCTCCTCCAACTCTAAGGGCCTCGGCATCCTCGGTTTGTAGCCGCATCACCCGTCTCTGCCTCCACCATCGCATGGCCTTCTTCCCTGTGTGTCCTTTTCTAAGACGCTATCACTGGATTTGGGGCCCCCTCATCCCCTGTGATCTCCTTTCCATGCTTCCCTTCTGTACATCTGCAGGGGCACTGTTTCCAAATCAGGTCACATCCTGAGACTCCAGGGGGACATGAATTTGGGGGGACACCCTTCAACACACTACAGCCCCCCCAAAGTGAGCTGTGCCCAATTGCCCATCCTGAGTTTCAAGGGGTACCCCTGGATTTTAGGGTTCTGGCATTCAACGAATCAGCCTTCTTTGTGGCTTCATAAACTTCAGGATAGCTGGCACAGTGGTAAAGAATCCACCTACCAGTGCAGGAGATGCAGGTTTGATCCCTGGGTCACGAAGATCCCCTGGAGAAGGAAATGCCAACACACTCCAGTATTCTTGCCTGGGAAATCCCATGGACAGAGGAGCCTGGCGGGCTATAGCTCATGGGGTCGTAAAGAGTCGGACATGACTGAGCATGCAGCAGCATCATCAAGCTTCAAGAAGACCACAGTTGGCATTTAACCAGTGTCTGATATTTCCGTTTGTCTTTAAATGTCAGCGACTTCACCCTTCTCCCAATTTGAGTCACCCTCTGGGGTCCCCCCAAGTCCTGTCGTGTTGGTGAGATGTGGCCTCAGGAACAAGGTGCTGGATGGAAGGCCTGTGGGCCTCAGGCTTCGAATCAAGGCAGTGTAATTTTTCTACGTCTTCCGAAACCACACCACTTTATCAAACCCAAGTTATGTGGATCAGTGACCAACAACCATGGCCCATCGCCTGTTTCTATAAATAGTTTTATCAGAACCTGCCAAGATCATTCATTCATGTGTCAGCCATGGTTGCTCCTATGCTATGATGGCAAAGTCTAGTAGTTGTAACAGAGATCAGGTGGGCCCGTAAGTCCCACTTGGGACTTAAGTCTGCTGACTCTGGTCTGAATGACATTTGTTGCTGTTGTTCACTCAGTCATGTCAAACTCTGCGACCCCACAGACTGCAGCACACCTGGCTTCCCTGTTCTTCACCATCTCCCGGAGCTTGTTCAAACTCATGTCCATTGAGTCAGTGATGCCATCCAACCATCTCATCCTCTGTCATCCTCTTCTCCTCCTGCCTTCAATCTTTCCCAGCATCAGGGTCTTTTCCCATGAGTCGGCTCTTTGCATCAGGTGGCCAAAGTATTGGAGCTTCATCCTCAGCATCCATCCTTCCAATGAATATTCAGGATTGATTTTCTTTAGGATTGACTGGTTTGATCTCCTTGCTGTCCAATGCACTCTCAAGAGTCTTCAACACCACAGTTCAAAATCATCAATTCTTTGGCTCTCAGCCTTCTTTATGGTCCAACTCTCAAATCCATACATGACTACTGGAAAAACCATAGCTTTGACTATTCAGACCTTTGTCAGCAAAGTGATGTCTCTGCTTTTTAATACACCATCTAAGTTTATCATAGCTTTTCTTCCAAGGAGTAAGCGTCTTTTAATTCCATAGCTACAGTCACCACCTGCAGTGATTTTGGAGCCCAAGAAAATAAAGTCTGTCCCTGTTTCCATTGTTTCCCCATCTATTTGCCATGAAGTGATGAGACCAGGTGCCATGATCTTAGTTTTTTGAATGTTGAGTTTTAAGCCAACTTTTTCACTAAATGCCATACAGTGTGAGACAGATAGTGCATCCTGGTCAGGAGTGTGTTAGACTAACTCACATTCTGGAAAGTGCATTCTGGCCACAGTAAGCAGAGCATGGGCCCGCCATCTATCCCACTCACTCACAGCCTCTCTTTGTCTCCGTAAGACTCAACTATGGACCAAGGAACTGGTCTCAGTGAAGTCAGCCTCCTCACTTTCTCACTCGTGGATTCATTTCCTGGAGAGCTTGCATCACTTTCCCCCTAATGCTACTGAAGTTACCCGCTTCCTGGCTTCAGATGGGGACACAATAGTACAGAGTGGGTAGCTGACTGGCTAAACGGTCAGAGAAAACCGTGAATATAAGACCACAAGTTAGGCACATTCCAGTAGAATAATTCCAAAAGTGAGTTTCGTCAGGAAGGAGAGAAAGCTGGAGACCCAGCAAATACAGATTGGAAATTCACAGTCTCCTCCTCTCCCTCCTCTTCCTCCTCCCTCTCCATCCCTCTCCCTCCCTTCTCCTCTTCCTCCTCCAAAAGAGGCAAAGAGCACATGAAGCAGCAGTCATTGTATGGATCTGGGGACCTCTGGTGGTGAGAACTGAGTCAAGGTCACAGGAAATAGAAAATTGCCAAGGCACGGCCACAGTCCATCAAATGGTTCCTGTGGTACCAAAGGCACTGGGGGTGGGTGGGAGGGACCTGGGATAGTCAATGAAGATGGAATTTAGCCAGCACTCTCAGATCCAAACAAACACACATGCACTCATTTCTGCTTCCCTTAGGCAAATTGTTTCAATCTATTATCAGTTTTTCTTTGAATTTTTTAAAAAGGCTTTAAAATATCTACTTATTATTGGAGGTGAGACTCTTGGGGCTACAGAGAAACACAGAGTTTCTGGCAGCATGTCCTGGGCACTGTGGTGTGTGCTATGCTGTCCAGGTCTCCCCGGGAGTTGGGAGCCCAGACTCGTGGGAGGACATGCTTAGAGCCGTGGCCAGTAGGGGACAAAACAGAGATGAGACAGCTGTGTGCGGCCGCAAAGCCATCTCCCCTGTCTGCAGTTGCTGATCTGCTTCTTGAAGCTTGAAGGTAGCTAGTGTTTGTTAAAAAGTAAAGAGAGGAATTTCCCTGGCAGTCCAGTGGTTGAGACTCCACGCTTCCACTGCAGGACGCATGGGTTCAATCCCTGGTTGGGGAGTCAAGATCCCGCATGCCCTGCTGCGTGGCCAAAAAAAATTTTTTTTAATGTAGAGAGTTTGCCTTTCAGCATTTTCCTGGAGTGAATCTCATCTGCCACTTTGTGCTGCGGTTACAGGAATTTTTTGGTAGAGAATTTTTAAACGACCCATTTGAGAGATGTCTGCACCTGGCTGCAGAGAAATATATCAATACTCTTACACTTTCTCATGGGCAGAGGAACAAAATGCACCTTTTCTTATTGCTGAAATGCCTGAGGATTTTTCTCCAGCCCAAAGGAAGGTGCCAATTCTTTCCTCTGCCGTCACCTTTTTTCTCGCTGGTATTAAATCCGCCCCCAAAGGGACGGATTGGCATCCGGGGACATCTGTGATTGTGATGACTGGGGGCGCAGGGGTGCTGTTCCACCCACACCTGGCCCAGGAGGTCCCACAGGCCTCCTGCTCACTGGCCTGCTCGCTGACACCTGCTCGCTGGCCACGGTGCCAAGAGGACACCCTGCCCTAAGAGATGCGCTTATAGTGGGGTGTGGTAGCTCCCCAGATGGCAAACATCCAACAAGCGCTTTTAATTTTCTCCATAAATGGTTTAAAAATTGCATAAACCCTTGAAAATAGTCAAGCTTGATGAGATTGGTGCCATTGTCCCACACCTGTCCTTCAGGAATTCCTGCTGGGCTATTTTTCAGGTTTCTGTTGGAAAAAATACCTCCTGCGCCTCCCTTCTCTCTTCTTATGAAATGATTGAAAAGCCTTTCTCCCCCTGCCTCTTACTTACCTCGTCTGGCCAGGATCCTCGCATTTGAACCTGGTCGTTGCCACTCGCTCACTACCTTGTCCATCGCCTCTCCAGGCTTTGCGATGGCAGCCCTGCCCCCATCACTCTCTCTCTGCCCTGCCCTCACTCTCTCTCCACCTCTCTTTAGACCTGAGCATGCAGAACTCAGAGAGTGGATCGGATTCCCCGGCTTCCGTGGCTTTGTGTTCGTCGGCGGCTGCCCAGGCGCCCGTGGCCCAGCCAGTGACAGCCTCCCCGCAGGTAACAGATCAGCCCGCCTGTTGCTTAGGCAGCCCTGGAAAAACCAGTGCAGCCAGGGTGGACACATCCACCACGGTTTCGGAAAACATTTAAATCTGCAGAGCCTGGCATCTCTATTCTTCTGAATTGACTTCTCAGCTCCACGGCTGCTGCTGTTGAAATGCACCTCACGTTCCTCCCTCTTCCCATGTTATCTGGCTTTTTCACCATTTGTTTTGAAAGGCCCCACCAAGGAATCGGTGAAATGATCCAAACTCAGAACCACAGCCCTTCTTGGACTCTGATTGACTTCATTCTCATCTGCTAGCGGCAGTTTTCTTGTACCTTGGAAGTGAGCCTTCTACGCAGAAGTGAGAAGTCTTAGGATTGGTTCATAATCGAATCTAGCATTAGAAGTGGCATATTCTTTCAAACTTGTGGAGAATTTTCACAAGTTCTCATCTCATCAAGGTTCTCCCAACTCCTAGATTTCCGCAGTAGTTTGGAATACAACAGAAAGTAGACATAAACATAATTCCACGTGAAACTGAAGGCAATGGAACAGACCAGAAGTCGTGGACACGTGCAGAGGCCCACTATCTATGATTTACAAATCTGAAAATTAGGAGCGGGACAGAAAGAATTGGTACTGGCAAAAAAGAAAAATAAAACCCATAATTCAGCAAAAGCAAGTAGATAGACACTGAGACCACTTATTCAGTTTAGCACACGTAGTCGGGCACGTGTGGCATTTATTTCTTGGAAGTGTGGCCACCCCAGCACAGGTACCTAGAGGGCGCGATCACTTGTGGCTGTGGCCTCACTGTTTCCATGCCCACCGCATGTGATGCATGGGCCCTCCACCCCCTGTTCCCTGGGGTCCCTCTCGCCAGCCCCAGTCTCAGGTGCCCCAGGTCTGGGTGCTGGCCGCCTCTGGCGACTACAGGCCCAGCATTCTGCCCTGCAGCTCCATGTCCATCCGAGGCTCCAGGGCTCCCGTCCCTGCTGGAGATGGGTCCAGCCCCCCAGCCCAGCATCAGTGGCAGCCCACCCCTTGGGCACCTGCCTCGCCTGCAGGCTTCCTGAAGAGTGAGCACCCAGTGCCTCCCCAGTAAGGGGCTTTCTTGCTCCTTCCATCCCATGATTCACACTTCCTACTTCTCCTCTCAGTCCCGTGCCGTCCAGCAGAACTTCCCAGCACAGTGGGAGTGTCCTGCCGCCAGCCCAACTAGGCTCCAAGCACCAGCAGTGTAGCCAGGGCTGCAGAGAAACTGAAATTTGCAATTCATTTAAATCAAAGTAAATGTCAACGGCCACAGAGATACACAGCTATTATCTTCCATATTGGATGCCTCAGCTTTGGAGTGTGTGCCTGTAAGTCCACAAAATTCTTATTTATCTATTTGAGGTGAAATTCACCTGACACAAGATTTGCCATTTTAAGGTGAACAATTTAGCAGTGTTTAAGATATTCACAGTGTCTTGCAACCTCCACTTCTGGCTAGTTCAAGGACATCTTCATCCTCCCAAATAGAAACCCCCTCCCCATTAGCAATGACCCTCCATCCCTCACCCCCAGGCCCTGGCAACCAGGAATCCACTCTGTCCCTGTGGGTCAGTCTGCTCTGGACGTTTCCCGTAGATAGAATCACACATGGTGTGTGTTTCCGTGCCTGCTTCTCTCACTGAGCGTCATGTCCTCAGGGTCCATTCACTCTGTGTGGAGAGCTGGGCTTCTCTCCTTTTCCTGGCTGAGTGATGTTCCCCTGTGTGGATGGACACTTGGGGTTTGTCCATCCATCCTGTTGATCTCTGTGTGCCATCTGTGTTCTCTGTGTCTTTGGGGGTGAGTTTACGGAGGGCTAAGTGTGTTGAATTCTTAGTGCAGTGGTGTTCATGAGACCAAGCCCTGCAGAATTACTGCACCTGGTGATGCATAGGGTCCACGAGGCCAATCACAGAATCACAGTCCACGACTTCCGAAGCCCCAGGCCCACAGAAACAAATCCCTCCTATTCCTCCCTCCCCTCGGGAGTGCATTTGATTCTTCCCACTTTCCTAGCTTTGTCCATTCAACCAGTTCTCCAGCAAAGTCACAAAGCCATTCTGGGAAGATGGCCCAGGGGCCCAGAGAGCAGCCATGGAGCCCGGGAGGGGGGCTGGCCTGAGTCTGAGTTAAAGAACTTCCAATACTGAGATGCTGGGACTGCAACCTAGCAGTGGCCACTCTGGGCTTCCTTTCTTCTCAAACGGGGGCAGGTCGAGGGTGAGAGACATG
Organism: Bos indicus x Bos taurus; assembly: GCF_003369695.1. Lineage (NCBI taxonomy): Eukaryota > Metazoa > Chordata > Mammalia > Artiodactyla > Bovidae > Bos > Bos indicus x Bos taurus. The sequence goes on along the minus strand of NC_040082.1, from coordinate 92,257,692 downwards.
GTGGGGTGTGACCCAGCCTGTCCGGGGGAAGCGGTGTGGCTGGCACCCAGTTCTCAGCCCACGTCACCCTGATGACTACAGACCCCAAGGAGACAAAGCTGCTGGGGGCATGTGTGTGCCCTCCTTCTTACCGCCCCCCCACATACGTTTCCATTAAGCAGCAGCAGGCACGGTCACGCCGGCTGTGACCTGTATTTGTTTTCAGGACTCACGTACGATGAGCCTAAATGTCCTCTCTCCTTCCCTTGTAGAGGGTGTTGGTCCAGGCAGCGGGCTCGGCTCCCAAAGGGGCCCAGATGCAGCCACTCTCCCTCCCCAGAGTCCAGCAGGTAACACAGCAGGTAACCACAGCACAGGGGACGTGGGACATGGTTGGCATGGCATGCCTGGGAGCCCCCATCCGAACGACAGTGCTTGCTTTCCTGTTTTGTTGTTTCCTTTTGTGTGACGTGTTTGGCTCCTTACCAGGAAGTTCTCTTTGGAAGCGTTAAAAAAAAAATCTGTTGCTGCAGATAGTTTGCTACAAGCCAAGAAAGCTGATGATCTTTATTAATTCAGATCTTCAGCCTTTCAGGCACAAGTGAACCGCTAGGTAGAGCCTGGGGTGCAGCTGTAGACACGCAGGCAGATGGCAGAGGTTTCTGAATAGGAGGAACGTGGATCCTCCAGGAGAGGCCGACCCACCCGCAGGCAAGTGCTGGACCCTCAGACAGGCGCCTCTTGTGCAGTTAAATGATTAGAGAGCAGAGCTTGAACGTGTGGGCTCAGCAGCCAGAACACAGCCCAGATCATCAGCTCAGACAGGCAGCGTGATCTTAGCAGCGGTCGGCAAACCTTTTTTGGAAAAGGCCTCACAGTGCTTTTTGTTTGGTTGGTTGGTTTTGCAGGCCAGACAGTCCCAGGCACAACCATGCAACTCTCGTGGAAGGGATGGTGTGGCCATGTGCCAATAAAACTATTTGTAAGATCAGGCGGGCCAGATTTGACCTAAGGACCCAAGTTTGCCGACTCCTGCTCTATGTGAGATGCTGAGTTCAAATTCATTCAGGCTCCCATGCAACAGGACCTAGGAGCATAGTGTGGAGATGGCGAGACCCCAGAGGACACGCTTCTCCCTTCAAGGGGCTCTGTTCAGATTAGCAGGGTGTTTAGAGAGGTTTGGCCTTTCCCTGGTGGCTCAAAGGGTAAAGCATCTGCCTACAATGCAGGAGACCTGGGTTCGATCCCTGGGTTAGGAAGATCCCCTGGAGAAGGAAATGGCAACCCACTCCAGTACTCTTGCCTGGAAAATCCCATGGACAGAGAAGCCTGGTAGACTACAGTCCATGGGATCGCAAAGAGTCGGACACGACTGAGCGACTTCACTCCTTAGAGAGATTTGCCTGATGCTGTGTGATTTGGGGTTTCCTGCAGGAGGAGCGAAGGCTCTGGGGGTGCCCAGCAAGGACCCTGCATCTTTGCCTCAGCTCCTCAAGGGAGGGGCGCGACCATGGCTCCATGATTCCAGAAGCTTCCCCTGTTCCGTGGGGCTGGCCTTGTGTCCACCATTTCTCTCTCCGCTGACCTCTGCATCATACCCACCCCCTACAGACGAGAGGGGTTATGTGTGTGCACATGTCCCTGGGTTGTGTCCTCAGAGGTGGGAGTCGATCCAATCCTGCCGCTGCATAAAGGTCTACAGAGAGGCCATGATGAGACCTGCCCCTGATTTCCTCATCCCCAGTGAGCTTGAATCAAGCATCCACTAAGCCTCCCTCCATAGCAGAGTCCTGAAGTTCCCCACACAGAGCTCTGGGCTCCATCAGAGCGCCTGCATCCCCCAGGGGCCATCAGCTGAGGCTGTGGACTGACAGAGGAGGGAGGGGTCTTCCCATCACCCCTCCTCCCCCCGGAGCCCCCAACCCCTACTCCAGGCCCAGCACTCCTACTGATTCTGCTCAGACCTTCACAGTCTCTCCCAGAGGGGTTCCCAAGGCCCCTCCCCCCACCCAGCTGCTGGGGACAGCCACTAGGGCACCAAAGAGGGTGGCGTGGGGGTGATAGAGCACGTGAGCCACTTGAGCCCCTGCCCTGCCGGGGGGTGGGATAATGGAGGGTGGGATAATGGGGAGCGGGATCAGACGCTCCAAGGTCCCAGTTCTGTCCACATCTCTGGTGTCCACCATCAAGCAAGACCGGCCCCTCTGCCCAGTGGTCAGTAGACCCCAGGCACCATCACCACCACCACCTCCCGCCCTGTTCTGGATCTCGGCTTCCAGCGGGGCTCCTCTCCGCATGGAATAGGGGCCCCAACCTGCTGCGTCATCCCTGTCTGGGTTAATCTGGAATACGTGGCCTCGACGTGACCATCTCTCCTAGGTTTTAGGTGTGCCAGCCGGGGTAGGACAAGTGTAACGTGGCACTACGTGTTCACAAAAGGCAATAGGAGATATTTCCACCTGGATGATCTGGACCGTGTAACGCCAGGTGTCTGCTGTTGTTTCAGGTCCAGCCGGCGCAGCACGTGTACCCCGCCCAGCTGCAGTACGTGGAGGGCGGGGACGCCGTCTTCACCAACGGAGCCTTGTACGTGGGTGCCTTCTCCCCTCCCCAGGAAGGGGTTCACAGACAACCAACCTGGCCACCATGCCTACTGTGCTCCCCTGGCGATGGGTTTGCCCACAATCTTCTCCCTTCACCTCCTGGTGGGGTGACTCAGCTATTACACCCCCATCAGGACATCTCAGCCCAGTGGAGATATCAGAAATCATAGGCCTTTGTAGTTTTACTTCAAGGAAAGGCAGTTTTAAAAAACAGAAACTCCAATCCACCCTTGAAGTCTGGAGAGCCCACCTTTGAAACCCAGAAACCATTTCCATCTCTGCTTTTTCATTCTGGCTTCTGTTCAGTTCAGTTCAGTTCAGTTCATTTCAGTCGCTCAGTTGTGTCCGACTCCTTGCGACCCCATGGATTATAGCACGCCAGGCCTCCCTGTCCATCACCAACTCCCGGAGTTCACTGAGACTCACGTCCATCGAGTCAGTGATGCCATCCAGCCATCTCATCCTCTGTCATCCCCTTCTCCTCCTGCCCCCAATCCCTCCCAGCATCAGAGTCTTTTCCAATGAGTCAACTCTTTGCATGAGGTGGCCAAAGTACTGGAGGTTTCAGCTTTAGCATCACATTCCTTCCAAAGAAATCCCAGGGCTGATCTCCTTCAGAATGAACTGGTTGGATCTCCTTGCAGTCCAAGGGACTCTCAAGAGTCTTCTCCAACACCACAGTTCAAAAGCATCAATTCTTCGGCACTCAGCTTTCTTCACAGTCCAACTCTCACAACCATACATGACCATTGGAAAAACCATAGCCTTGACTAGACGGACCTTTGTTGGCAAAGTAATGTCTCTGCTTTTGAATATGCTATCTAGGTTGGTCATAACTTTCCTTCCAAGAAGTAAGCGTCTTTTAATTTCATGGCTGCAGTCACCATCTGCAGTGATTTTGGAGCCCCAAAAAATAAAGTCTGACACTGTTTCCACTGTTTCCCCATCTATTTCCCATGAAATGATGGGACCAGATGCCATGATCTTCGTTTTCTGAATGTTGAGTTTTAAGCCAACTTTTTCACTCTCCTCTTTCACTTTCATCAAGAGGCTTTTCAGTTCCTCTTCACTTTCTGCCATAAGGGTGGTGTCATCTGCATATCTGAGGTTATTGATATTTCTCCCAGAAATCTTGATTCCAGCTTGTGCTTCTTCCAGCCCAGCATTTCTCATGATGTACTCTGCATATAAGTTAAATAAGCAGGGTGACAATATACAGCCTTGATATTCAGCCAGTATTCCTTTTACTATTTGGAACCAGTCTGTTGTTCCATGTCCAGTTCTAACTGTTGCTTCCTGACCGGCATACAAATTTCTCAAGAGGCAGGTCAGGTGGTCTGGTATTCCCATCTCTTGAAGAATTTTCCACAGTTTATTGTGATCCACACAGTCAAAGGCTTTGGCATAGTCAATAAAGCAGAAATGGATGTTTTTCTGGAATTCTCTTGCTTTTTCGATGATCCAGAGGATGTTGGCAATTTGATCTCTGGTTCCTCTGCCTTTTCTAAAACCAGCTTGAACAACTGGAAGTTCACGGTTTACGTATTGCTGAAGCCTGGCTTGGAGAATTTTGAGCATTATTTTTCTAGGGTGTGAGATGAGTGCAATTGTGCGGTAGTTTGAGCATTCGTTGGCATTGTCTTTCTTTGGGATTGGAATAAAAACTGACCTTTTCCAGTCCTGTGGCCACTGCTGAGTTTTCCAAATTTGCTGGCATATTGAATGCAGCACTTTCACAGTATCATCTTCCAGGATTTGAAATAGCTCAACTGGAATTCCATCACGTCCACTAGCTTTGTTCATAGTGATGCTTTCTAAGGCCCACTTGACTTCACATTCCAGGATGTCTGGCTCTAGGTCAGTGATCACACCATCATGATTATCTGGGTCTTGAAGATCTTTTTTGTACAGTTCTTCTGTGTATTCTTGCCACCTCTACTTAATATCTTCTGCTTCTGTTAGGTCCCTACCATTTCTGTCCTTTATTGAGCCCATCTTTGCATGAAATGTTCCCTTGGTATCTCTGATTTTCTTCAAGAGATCTCTAGTCTTTCCCATTCTGTTGTTTTCCTCTATTTCTTTGCCTCGATCACTGAGGAAGGCTTTCTTATCTCTTCTTGCTATTCTTTGGATCTCTGCATTCAGATGCTTATATCTTTCCTTTTCTCCTTTGCTTTTCGCTTCTCTTTTTTTCACAGCTATTTGTAAGGCCTCCCCAGACAGCCATTTTGCTTTTTTGCATTTCTTTTCCATGGGGATGGTCTCTGTTAGCCTCTGGCTTATCTTGATGTTTTGAGAACTTGATCTGGCCTCTGTTAGCCTCTGGCTTATCTTGATGTTTTGAGAACTTCATCTTCTACTTGTCAAGGACGTCCAGGGCTCTCTGCTTTTGAACTCTGTGATGCTTGGGGCAGAGTGAGCAGAAGCTCACTGCTAGGCATGCATCCTTGTGCCTGCTTCTGACTCTGGTTTCACGACTCCCCAGTGGGGTCCTGGGAGGGCGTGGAGGCCTGGCTGTGGTTAGAGATGTGACTCCTGGTATCCTGAGTGTCTGCAGCTCAGTGCTGACCCAGAGGAGGATGGGTGAACCCTGGGGCCCCAGCAGACTCTGGGGGCACTCTGGTGGTAGTGGCCTGGTTTGACTGCACTGTGGTCAGAGATGATGTCCCCCAGAGATCGGAGGGACCTCCCTACCCCCCCAGAGGGGCCTTCCCTCAGTCACCCCTGAGGAAAAAACCCTACTGACCTCCTTTCACTGCAGCAGGCTGGACATCAATGGACATGGTGAATGATTTGATCCAGATGTTAAAGGAACATCAGACGAATTCTTGGAATCCTTTAGATATTCTTTTTATAAAGCAATTACATTTAAAAAAACAACTGACTTTCTGGGTTGAAAGAACTAGATTCTCAGGAAGCTGCAAAATGAGCCCAGAGTCCCTTGTACCATTCCCCCAGGCTCCCATCTGGCTCCCTGTCGCCAGTGGTGACAGCATCTGTGACGGCAGGACACTGACATCGGGTGTATTCAGCTTCACAGCCCTTGCACGCACTTGTGCCCATGAGCCTCTGTGTGTATGTGTGGGTGTGTGTGTGGGTGGGTGTGGGTGTGGGTGGGTGTGGGTGTGGGTGTGGGTGGATCGGTGGGTGACTTTACATCATCTTACCCCGGGGTAGCCCTCCCATAACCAGGGTCGGGTGCAGTCCCGCCCCATGCCCCCAGGAGGCCCCCGCGTGCAGTTCGCACCTGCGGTTTGTAAGGATTCCCCGTGCTTTCTGAGACCCTGGCTGTGAACTTGGCTGTGTTGACAGTCCGTGCCTGACTTAGCCACGCACTCGGTGCCCTGGGCCCCGGCATTGACACGACGCCTTTTCTCTCTCCACCAGGCGGACGGCCTACGCCTACAACCCCGAGCCTCAGATGTACGCCCCCAGCAGCGCCGCCTCCTACTTTGAGGCCCCAGGCGGCGCCCAGGTGACCGTGGCAGGCTCCTCCCCGCCCGCAGTCCCCTCCCACAGCATGGTGGGCATCACCATGGACGTCGGGGGCAGCCCCATCGTCTCCAGCGCAGGAGCCTACCTTATCCACGGGGGGATGGACGGCACCAGGCACACCCTGGCCCACACGTCCCGCTCGTCGCCGGCTACGGTATGTACATCCCGGGCTCTGGAGGGGGCAGGTTAAACCCCCAACAGCAGCAGGATGGTGAGTAGAAGGCAGCTGGGACCACGGGCGTTGGGCCCCACCAGCCTAAGACAGGTGCCCCCTCTGTGAACCTGGAGTCCTCGGTAAAGACAGAGAGTGGATAGCCAGGCAGCTGCTGGGAGTGCTGTTGCGTGCTGGCGGACGCTACTGCTGCTGGTGTTCCACCATGACCACGGTCATCATCGTCAGCCTCTAAGAGGTGGAGATCGGCACTTCCCTGCGGAACTGGGCTGAACCAAAGCAGAGCTATATGGGCACCCCTTGCCTCTGCCCCAAACCGTGGCTCATCTGCTTTGGAAATATATCTGCTTTGAAAACCCTATGTCCCATACTTACTCTAATTTTTAAAATTAGCACAGAATAGAGTGAACCGCTTGGGTGCATAGAGAGACAAGTTCTGATGCACACACAGACTCGGGTGCCTGTCCCTACCTCAGAATACAGCACGGTGGCGTTGCCCCCAGAACTCCCTGGGTATTTCTTGGTAGTGACACCCTCCTCTCACCCACGAGCCCTATCACGCGTGGGTCTGTCCTCCGTCACCGCAGTTTGTTTTGGTCGGGGGGGATCACCCCCAAGATCCCCTGTGTGGCCAGCTTCTTTCCCCCAGTGTGGATCCTGGAGATCCCATCCAGTTGTCGTGTGAGTCACTGGCTCCTTCCTGTTCCTCAGTCGTCTTCCTTTACCCAAAAGTTCATTCATCCTTTCACCAGCCGAGGGCCGCCTGGGTTTTTCCAGTTTTTCATGATATTGAATAAAACAGCTAGAAGTACGCACATGTGTAGACACATGTTTTGCTTTCTCTGGGGTTAATCAATGCCTACAAGTGGGATTGCTTGCTCCTATGGTAAGTACATGTTTAACTTTATCCAAAACCACCCATGTTTTCCTGCGCAGTGTGAGTTCCTCCCCCAGCCAAGTGTGAGCTCCTCTCGTCCACCTTGTCGCCAGCCTCCTCCGTTCTCAGGTGTCGTCAGCATCTTTGGTTTTAGCCATTTTCATCAGTGTTGTAATTTGCATTTTCGTAATCGCTAGTGATGGTGAGAACCCATTCATGGGCTTTGCCTCTCATATATATATTCTCTGGGGATGTGTCAGTTGAAGTTTATTGTTATTATTTTAACTGTGTTGTCTGTGTTCTTACTGTTAATTTTAAGAATTGTTTGTATATTCTGGATTCAAGTCCCCTGCCAGATTTGTGATATGCAAATATTCTTTACCAGTCTTTAAAGTGTTTTCTATTCTCTTACAAGTTCTATATAAATTTTAGATCAGTTTATCTATATTTACAAAAAATTCCTAGTGAGATTTTGATTAAATAGCCTTAAAGCTCTATATCAGTTTGGAGAGAATTGACATCTTTAAGTATCTTTTGGGTTTGGAGCTATTGTAAGTGGTATTGATTTTTAATTTCCAACTCTTCATTGCTAATGTATGAAAATATAGTTGATTTCTGGCTCTTGACTTTGCCTCCTGAGACTTTACCAAACTCACTTTTTAGTTCTCAGAGTTTTTTGTGGTCTGCGAATAGAAACAGTTTTATTTCCCCCTTTCCAATCTGGATGACTTTTATTTCTTTTTCTTGCCTTACTGCACTGGCTAGAACATCCTGTGCATGCTAATTCACTTCAGTCATGTCTGACTCTTTGCGATCCTATGGGCTGTAGCCCACCAGGCTCCTCTGTCCATGGGATTCTCCAGGCAAGAATACTGGAGTGGGTTGCCGTGCCCTCCTCCGGGGATCTTCCCGACCCAGGTATTGAACCCATGTCTCTTATGTCTCCTGCATTGGCAGGTGGGTTCTTTACCACTATCGCCATCTGGGAAGCCCAGGACATCTTGTACGATGTTACATATGAGTAGTGAGAGTGGATATCCCTCAGGGAAAAGCTTCAGTCTTTCATCCCTAAGTGATGTTACCTGTAGGGTTTTCACAATGCTCTTTTTCAGATTGAGGAAGTTTCCTTCTATTCCCAGTTTTCTGAGAGTCTTTATCATAATTGGATGTTGAGTTTTGTCAAATGCTTTCTCGTGAGTTTTGTCAAATGCTTTCTTTTCATCGATACGATCATGTGCTTTTTCTTCTATAGACTATTGAAATGATGGGTCAATTAAAAAATACCTTCCTGTTTTTGTGGAGGCCTAATTTTCAATAGAAGGGGATGCTCTAACCTCATCCCTGTTCTCTCGATCCTGATGTGTTTCAGGGTCACAGCGATATCAGAGGCCCCCCAAGTCTTTCTGGCCTCTCCTTTCTATGTCCAGAGTGTGGGCGCCGCCTGCCCTGCCATCCTGGGGCACCACCAGCCTGTGCCTCCCCACCTGCTCCCTAGAGACAGGCTGTGGGCACCGCCCACCCCGCCATCCCGGGGCACCAGCAACCTGTGCCTCCCCACCTGCCCCCTGCAGGGCCCTCAGCACACCCTCAGGGGACTGGCTGGCAGACCTGAGCATGGAGCTGCTGTCAGTCGGGAGTGTTCCTCACAGACACGATGCCTCCACATCAGCAAACTGCATCGACTCATACTAGTGAATAAACTAAGGTCACAGGTCACAGACCAACTGCAATCATAGTCATGATGTTCTCTGTGGTCCACACCACCTCACCACAAACAAAGGCAGCTCAGACCCTGGGCTGCCCAGTCACTGTGGTCTGATATCTGGGGTTCAAGTTTTTTAACTGATTGGAAATCCACCTACCCTGCTCTTCCAGGACCGATTTTATTTTCTTGAGCTCCAAAATCACTGCGGGCAATGACTATAGCCATGAAATTAAAAGATTCTTGCTCCTTTGAAGGAAAACTGTGACAAACCTAGACAGTGTATTAAAAAGCATTACTTTGCCAACAAAGGTCAGTCTAGTCAAAGCTACAGTTTTCCCAGTAGTCATGTATGGCTGTGAGAGTTGGACCATAAAGAAAGCTGAGCACTGAAGAATTGATGCTTTTGAATTGTGGTGCCAGAGAAGACTCTCGAGAGTCCCTTGCTGCAAGGAGATCAAACCAGTCAATCCTAAAGGAAATCAACCCTGAATATTCATTGGAAGGACTGATGCTGAAGCTGAGGCTCCAATCCTTTGGCCACGTGGTTCAAAGAGTCAGCTCATTGGAAAAGACCCTGATTGAGAGCAGGAGAAAGATTTTTCTTCAGGGAAAGATTGAGGGCAGGAGGGGAAAGGGGCAGCAGAGGATGAAATGGTTGGATGACATCATCAACTCAATGGACATGAGTTCGAGCAAACTCGGAGAGACAGTGAAGGACAGAGAAGCCTGGCAGGCTGCAGTCCCTGGGGTCACAAAAAGAGCTGGACACAACTTAGCGACTGAACAACAACAATATGTAGAATCTAAAATATGTTACAAATGAATTTATTTACAAAACAGATTCACAGACACAGAAAACAAAGTTATGGTTACCAAAGGGGAAAGTGGGTAGGGGAGGGATAAATTAGAAGTCTGGGATTCAGTTCAGTTCAGTTCAGTCGCTCAGTCGTGTCTGACTCTTTGTGACCTCATGAATCACAGCACGCCAGGCCTCCCTGTCCATCACCAACTCCCGGAGTTCACTCAGACTCACGTCCATCGAGTCAGTGATGCCATCCAGCCATCTCATCCTCTGTCGTCCCCTCTCAGCATCAGAATCTTTTCCAATGAGTCAACTCTTCGCATGAAGTGGCCAAAGTACTAGAGTTTCAGCTTTAGCATCATTCCTTCCAAAGATTAGCAGATATAAACTACTATACACAAAATAGATAAACAACAATGTCCTACTGTACAGCACAGGCAACTATATTCAATATCCTTTAATAAACCCGAATGGAAAAGAATATGAAAAAGAATATATATATTTTAGTTGCGGTATCTGGGGCCTTGGGATGACAGATTCAAGCTCTGCAGTGTGCAGGCTACAGCAGACGTCTCTGAGACGTGCCACTAGAAATCGAGGAGTTTCTTGTCTGAGTCATCAGAGACTCAGCTCCTGCTTTCAGGACCCCAGCAAACATCCTGGCTCTGACCACCTGCACTCGTGGGTATAGAGGAGCCAAATCTCACATCCTCTGTCCAGCTCTCCGAGAAGACCGTCACATGGTCACTGCAAGTAGATATGTCTGTAAGGGACTAGCTTCCGTCTACGCTCAGTAAGACTGATGGAGAGCCTGTCCATGCCTCCTTGTGTCTGGCCTGGCTTCCCACGCGGGCCTCTCCATTCTCATGGCACACTTCCTGGTGGCCCACGGGGCTGGTGCACCATCCACGTGGCCTCACAGCTCACAATGGATCATCAGCTGCAAAACAGCTCTTATCTGTAGCCTGTGTTTTCAGGGAAGATCAGGATATCTTGACGGCAAGCTCACATGCCTACTGGGCTTTTGCTAGAGGCTACCTTGCCCCCTGGACAGACCTTTGTCCAAATACCACAGGAAACATTTTGCCAGCAAAAGCACATCCATTTTTTCTCTAAAATATTCGTCATCAGACTTCCCTGGCAGTCCAGCAGTTAAGACTCAGTGCTTCCACTGCAAGTGAAGTGGGTTCAATCCCTGGTCAAGGAACTAAGATTGTGCAACCAACCAAAACAATACATGAATGAATAAATAAGTAATTCATCATCACTTTTTATCTGTTTAGGAGACTTTTTTAGAGAAATTTTAGGTTTATAGAAAAATTGAGCCTCAGTTCAGTTCAGTCGCTCAGTCGTATCCAACTCTTTGTGACCCCATGGAATGCAGCAGCCCAGGCTTCCCTGTCCATCACCAACTCCTAGACCCTACTCAAACTCACGTCCATTGTGTTGGTGATACCATCCAACCGTCTTATCTTCTGTCGTCCCCTTCTCTTCCCGCCTTCAATCTTTCCAAGTATCAAGGTCTTTTCCAATGAGTCGGTTCTTAGCATCAGGTGGCCAAAGTATGAGAGTTTCAGCTTCAGCATCAGTCTTTCCAAAGAATATTCAGGACTGATTTCCTTTAGGATGAATTGGTTGGATCTCCTTGCTGTCCAAGGGACTCTCAAGAGTCTTCTCCAACACCATGGTTCAAAAGCATCAATTCTTTGGTGCTCAGCTTTCTTTACAGTCCAACTCTCACGTCCATACATAACTACTGGAAAAACTATAGCTTTGACTAGATGGACCTTTGTTGGCAAAGTAATGTCTCTGCTTTTTAACATGCTATCTAGGTTGGTCATAGCTTGTCTTCCAAGGAGCAAGCATCTTAATTTCATGGCTGCAGTCACCATCTTCAGTGATTTTAGAGCCCCCCCAAAATAAAATCTCTCACTGTTTCAATCGTTTCTGCATCTATTTGCTATGAAGTGATGGGACCAGAGGCCATGATCTTAGTTTTCTTAATGTTGAGTTTTAAGCCAACTTTTTCATTCTCTTCTTTCACTTTCATCAAGAGGCTCTTTAGTTCCTCTTCACTTTCTGCCATAAGGCTAGTGTCATCTGCGTATCTGAGGTTATTGATATTTCTCCCAGCAATCTCGATTCTGGCTTGTGCTTCATCCAGCCCAGCATTTCTCATGATGTACTCTGCATATAAGTTAAATAAGCAGGGTGACAATATACAGCCTTGACGTACTCCTTTCCCAATTTGGAACCAGTCTGTTGTTCCATGTCCAGTTCTAACTGTTGCTTCTTAACCTGCAACAGGAGGCAGGTCAGATGGTCTGGTATTCCCATCTCTTTAAGAATTTTACACAGTTCGTTGTGATCCATACAGTCAAAGGCTTTGGCGTAATCAACAAAGCAAAAGTAGATGTTTTTCTGGAACTCTCTTGCTTTTTCAATGATCCAGCAGATGTTGACAATTTGATCTCTGGTTCCTCTACCTTTTCTAAATCCAGCTTGAATATCTTGAAGTTCAGGGTTCACGTACTGTTGAAGCCTGGCTTGGAGAATTTTGAGCATTACTTTGCTAGCAAAATGGTTGTCTGAGGAAGCCTTACAAATAGCTGTGAAAAGAAGAGAAGCTAAAGGCAACGGAGAAAAGGAAAGATATACCCATTTGGGTGCAGATTTCCAGAGAATAGCAAGGAAAGATAAGAAAGCCTTCCTCAGTGATCAATGCAAAGAAACAGAGGAAAACAACAGAATGGGAAAGACTAGAGATCTCTTCAAGAAAATCAGAGATACTAAGGGAACATTTCGTGCAAAGATGAGCATCATAAAGAACAGAAATGGTATGGACCTAACAGAAACAGAAGATATTAAGAGGTGGCAAGAATACACAGAAGAACTACACAAAAAAGATCTTCATGACCCAGATAACCACGATGGTGTGGTCACTCACCTAGAGCCAGACATCCTGGAATGAGAATCAAGTGGGCCTTAAGAAGCAGCACTATGAACAAAGCTAGTGGAGGTGATGGAATTCCAGCTAAGCTATTTCAAATCCTTAAAAAAGATGCTGTGAAAGTGCTGCACTCAATATGCCAGCAAATCTGGAAAACTCAGCTGTGACCACAGGACTAGAAAAGGTCAGTTTTCATTCCAATCCCAAAGAAAGGCAATGCCAAAGAATGTTCAAACTACCGCAGAATTGCACTCATCTCACACACTAGCAAAGTAATGCTCAAAATTGAACCTAAACCAGAGAATTCCCATAATTCCCCACCCCATGGACCCAAGAGTTCTCCTTATTATTAACATCTTACCTAAGCTTGGTGCATTTGTTACAGCCACTGAGCCAATAGTGACACCTTATTGTTATTAACTAAAGCCCCTGGCTGATGTTAGGGCTCCTTCTTTGTGTTGTATGTTCCATGGGTTTTGACAAACATCTAACGATGTCATCACTTTTGAATTTGGTTTTGCACATTTCTTTGCAAAGCGGGTAGCAGTGTCCCTTTGAAAGATCTACCTGAAATTTTTGTCTCTGTTCTGCTTTAAGTGACAAAATTAAAGAGTGCTACTGGAAACTGGAACTTATTCTAAAAAGTCTCAGTTAATTTTCCAGAGAAGTCATCATCCTGTTTAGAGTGACACAAACCCATTCATCATGTCAAGGTATACATGGGTCACCACTCAATAAAAGCCTCTTTTTAATTTCCTTCATCTTTTCCTTGTGTTCTTGTTTTCTTTCATGGCTTCGTATGCAAATACCCACAGTGTGTGACCCCTGATTGGCTCCTGGTCCATAGATGGGACTTCTGATTGGTTAATGGTGTTGAGTGGGGGCTGGTTTCCAGGTCTTGGGGAGGTCATTGGGTCAATGAGGTCAATGACCATTTGGGGAGGCTGGCTGAAGGGCCTATAGGAAAGCTTTGTGCTCTTTTTGCACCTTTTTGTAAGTCTGGAGTTATTTCCAAACTAAACATCTTTTTTTTTTTAAGTTTAATCGATGAATTAAGAAGTAGAACTATGATATTTTAAGTTCTAGGAACTACAAGAAGAGCTAAACATGTTTGTTATCCTTTAAAAATGACTACTTAGACTTCCCTGGGGGTCCAGTGGCTAAGACTCTGCACTCCCAATGCAGGGGGTCTGGGTTCCATCTCTGGTCAGGGAACTGAGATCCCACATGCCACAAGGCACGGCTAGATCCAGGCTTGAGATACAAGTTTGCTTTGATACTGGTCATTGCTGGCCCTTTGCAGGGGTGATCTTGGTCTGTCAAGTCATTTTAATGAGATTACTGTGTTATGGATGGAATGACCATTTGGGCGGATGCTAATGAACTCAAAGGAGAAGTAACTTTCACCCTCTCTTAGAAGACATGAATCTAGTCCTTATGTCAGGCAAAATCTTCCCAGGATTAAACAGGAAATGAATTTTTAAATTTTCTTTAAAATTTTTAAAATGCTAGACTAAATTTCAATATACGTGTGCGTGTATGCTCAGGTGCTCAGTCATGTTTGACTCTGCCACCCCATGGATTGTAGCCATCCGGGCTCCTCTGTCCATGGGATTCTGCAGGCAAGCATACTGGAGTGGCTTGCCATTTCCTTCTCCAGGGATCTTCCTGGCCTGGGGATCGAGCCTGCGTCTCCTGCATTGGCAGGTGGATTCTTTACCACTGAGCCACCTGGGTGATACTTGGAGAGGGGGACAACAGAGGGTGAGATGGTTGGATGGCATCACCGACTCGATGGACATGGGTTTGGGTGAACTCCGGGAGTTGGTGATGGACAGGGAGGCATGCCGTGCTGCGGTTCATGGGGTCACAAAGAGTTGGACATGACTAAGCGACTGAACTGAACTGAACTGAAAACTTATCTGCGCTCTGGTATTACTTAAGTTCTTGAGACACTGTATCTTTGATCATAAGTCCTTAAGCATTGTCTCCCCACCTTTCTCCAGAGCCCCTAAAGCATAATATGTGTGTACACTTTTCCACAGCGTTCTGCTAATAATTCTCGCAGTGGAAGCCAGTGAGATTAAATTGCCAAGGAAAAGGAATAAGGGCTGCACTGCGCCCAATCAAAGATAAAGATGGAGGACTTCCCTGGTGGTCCAGTGGCTTACACTTTGCCTTCCAATGTGGGGGTGCAGGTTCAACCCCTGGTTGGGGAGCTAAGAGTCCACATGCCTTTCGGCCAAAAAGACAAAGCATGAAACAGAAGCAATATTGTAGCAAATTCAATAAAGACTTTAAAAAAACAAAAAGGTCCACATCAAAAAAAATAATCTTAAAAGAAATAAAGATGAAACTCCTGGTAAGTCAAGAAATATGTATGTGTGTATATATATATGTATAACATGTATACATATGTTATATATGTATATTATATACATAATATACATAATATTATATACACATACATAATATACATATAATATATGTGTATAACATATATAATATATATATGTATAACACGCATCCATGTTATACATAATACCAAGATGTAAAGGAATCCTCAAAAAGTTCAGAAAACAGAAATGATTTTAGGGAAAGCTGCCTAGTCGGATACGACTGAGGGACTTCACTTTCACTTTTCACTTTCATGCATTGGAGAAGGAAATGGCAACCCACTCCAGTGTTCTTGCCTGGAGAATCCCAGGGACGGGGGAGCCTGGTGGGCTGCCGTCTATGGGGTCACACAGAGTCGGACACGACTGAAGCGACTTAGCAGCAGCAGCTGCCTAGCCCTGGGGTGGGAATGGGCCACCTCTACGTCCATCCTTGGCTCTTCCTTACATGTTGGACATGTGCAGGTACCACTTTGATAAAAAAAATTTTAATAATAAGAATTAAACTCCAGTGGAGTATAAAATTAATTTCCACTTTAAACACTAATTTTTCCAGCCCCTGAGAGGACTGAGCAAGCCTTTTGTACTTGTGCAGTGAGAATCCCTGGGTCAGGTCTGTAAGCAAGCCTCCCTTCCCACTCACCCCCCCACCCTCCCCCACTAACCCCTGCACCCCGACTCCCCGCCCCGACTTCAAGATCCAGTGTGAGAGGCTCCTTTTCCAAGGATGCTGGCTGGTTGGGCGCTGCTGGGAGGCGGCGCCGGAGCGCCCTCTGCTGGATGCACTGCGCTGTGCCTTCTGTCCTAACTCCAGGTCACCAACCTCTCCATCGGAACTTGAGGAACTAGGGATGTTTTCCTGAACTTCACGACCTTCAGAAGTGTCCCCGATGTCTTAATTTTAAAATGCAGTGAACACCTTGGGAGGTTCCACTGTGAGTCAAGTTAATTTAATGTATAATATCAGTGGGCTTGTTCAGACCCTGTTTACTAGCTAGGGGGGTTTGAGGATGGCCTTACACAGCAAATGTTCATTTGTATTCTTTTCCACAATACTCAGAACTCCACGCCTTTTGGCAGTCAGTCTTACATATGTCTGGCACCCTCTCAGGTACTCCATGAGATCTAAATTGTTTTCATGGGCTTCCCTGATGCTCCAGTGGTTAAGAATCCACCTGCCAATGCAGGGGACACAGATTCGATCCCTGATCTGGGAAGATCCCACATGCCTGTGTGCCACAACTACTTACTGAGCCTGTACTTTAGAGCCCACAAGTCGAAACTGCTGAAGCCCGTGCACCTTAGAGCCTGTGCTCTGCAATAAGAGAAGCCACTGCAGTGAGAAGCCCTGGAACCACAGCTAGCAAGTAGCTCTGCTGGCTCACTCAGTAATTAACCTGACTTCAGTGCAGGAGACCTGCGTTCAGTCCCCAGGTTGGGAAGATCTCCTGGAGTAGCACATGGCAACCCACTCCAGCATTCTTGCCTGGAGAATCCCCATGGACAGAGGAGCCTGGCAGGCTGCAGTCTATGAATGCATGAAGTGCTATTTTTCCTTGAAAGAATGACAGACAAATTATGATTATTCAGACCTGGAGATCTGGCCCGCATTTTCTCAAAAATGAACAGCTGTGAGCCTGACACATCCAGGGAAACAACTGACAGATTTTATTGCCAATATATTCTACAAAAAAAAATTTAATTTTGGAAAACTGGTATCTTGCTGAAATGACTGGATGTTTTCGATATTGTATGATGAAATGTGTCAGTATTTGGAAGATCTGCAAACTTGGTGAACCAATATTTTCCAAGTGACCGGTGCACAGTGTTACAAAACCAGGCATGTGAGTAAAAAGATTCATTCAAATTGCAAGTGAGACTAAAGTTTTTTTAATTATATAGTTTTCATTGAGGTAAATTTCACAGAACATAAAAATGCACCATTTTAATTATGTAAAAGGGTACAAACCAGTGGCATTTGGTACATTTTCACAATGTTGTGTAACCATTACCCTATCGAGTTCCAGAACATTCTCATCACCCTGTACCAGTTAGGAGTCACCCTCCCCCCCACCCCATTCCTTCCCCCTCCAGCCCCCGGCAGCTAAACTGATCTGCCTTCTGTCTCCATGGATTCACCTGTTCTGGACAAATGAACGCCTCCCAGTGAACCCCTCCCACTAGAACCCCTCCCACGTGGCCTTTTGTGTCTGGCCTCTTGCACTGAGCATCATATTTTCAAGGCTCAGCCACATTGTAACATGTGTCAGTGCTTCACTCCTCTGGGGGTGTGAATAATATTCTCTTGTACGTGTGGACCATCTCTTGTTTATCCATTCATCCGTGACTGACCTTTGCATTTTTCTGCTTTCTTGTCATTATGAATAACACTACTATGGACAAGTTTTTGTTAGAACACCTGTTTTCAATTACCTTGGGTCTAATGGCATTGCTGGGTCATGTGGCTTAACCGACTTTATGTTTAACAAATGTCTACCACAGTGGCTGAACCATTTTGCATTCCCACCAGCAATGGACAAGGGTTCCCAATTCCTCCCCATCCTTGCCAACACTTGTCATTAATATTTTTCTTATTTCTTTTACTAACCAACCTCGTGGGTATAAAGTGGTACCTCATTGTGGTTTGGTTTGTATTTCCCTAATGACTAATGAGGTTGAGCATCTTTTTAATGTGCTTATTGGAGACATATCTATTCTAGATTTTTGCCCATTTTCTAATCAGGTCATTTTGTCATTTTGGTTTTGAGTTGTGAGAGTTCTTTATAATATTCTGGATATAGGCCCTGATTAGAGATATGATTTGCAAATATGTTCCTCCATTCCGTGGGTTGTCTTTTCACTGTCTTGATAGTGTTCTTCAATGTACAAAAGTTTTTAATTTTGATGAAATCCAATTTATCTTTTAAACATTTTTTACCTTTTTTTAAATTTTACTTTTGGTGTCGTTTCTAAGAATCAATTCCCAAATCCAAGGTCATGGAAATAACCTTATTTTACATGATTACTTCAGGTTTTCCTCTAGGGATTTTGCTGTTTTAGCTCTTACATGCAGTTCTTTGGCCCATTTTGAATTGATTTTGGTATATGCTGTGAGGTGAGGTCCCTCTTCATTCCTTTGCACGAGGCTGTTTATTTATCCCACCACCATTTGTTGAAAAGTGTCTTCTTTCTCCACTGACTGGTCTGAACACCCTTGTTGAAAGTTAGTTGACCCCGGATGCATGGGTTTCTTTCTGGACTCTCAATCCCATCCCACTGTTCTCTGTGTCTGTCCTATGCTGGTCCTGCACTGCTTTGGTTACTGACTTTGTAATCAGTTTTGAAATGAGGACTTGTGAGTCTTCCAACTTGGTACTTCTTTTTCAAGATTGTTTTGATACTTGGGGTCTCCTGCAATGCCATATGAATTTTAAGATCAGCTTATCAATTTGAGAAGGCACCTGGAAGCTGTGTAGAGAATTTTGATAGAGATTGCATTGCGCCTATAGATCAGTTAGGAGAGTATTACCCTCTTAATAGTAAGTCTTCCAGTCCATGAACATAGGCTGTCTTTGTTTGTTCTGATCATCTTTAAGTTCTTGAAATGTTTCATGGCTTTTTCAGTGTACAATTATTTCACCTCCTTGGTGAAACATATTTTATTCTAGGTATTTTATTCTCTTTGATACTGTTTCAAATAGGACTGTTTTCCTCATTTCATTTTCATATCATTCTTTGTTTAAAATAATTGATTTTTGTATATGCATCTTGTATCTTGCAACTCTGGTGCTTATAGTTTTTTTTTGTGGATCCTTCAGAATTTTCCATATTTAAGATCATGCTATCTGAAAATGGAGGTAGTTTTGCTTCTTCCTCTTCCATGTGGATGCCTTTTATTTCCTATTTATTTCCTATTTCCTTTTACTCCTATGGCCCTGGCTAGAACTTCCAGTACAATGTCAAATAGCAGTGGTGAGAATAGACATTCTCAGCCATGGTCAGAAGAGGCGGTGGATGAAGCAGAAGCCCCTCGTTCCTGAACACGGCTCCAGGAACTGGTCCACCCGTACCTTCTGAATGCGCTGGGCTTTACAGAAGCATCTCTGTGGTCTTTGCCTCCCCTGGGTCCTGAAGGGTCATTTCTTCCAGCAGAGCTCACATTTGCATTTTCCATGAAGGAGTTGGGCTCAGGGGCTTCCCTGGTGGTCCAGTGATTAACAGTCTACCTTGCAAGGCAGGGGACACCGGTTCAATCCCTGGTCCAGGAAGATCCCATATGCCTCGCGGCAACTAAGCCTGTATACCACAATTAGAGAGTAGCCCCTGCTCTCCGTAACTAGAGAAAGCCTGCACACAGTGACAAAGACCCAGTGCAACCAAAATTAAAATTAAAATAAATTAAAAAAAAAAAAAGAGTTGGGCTCAGATGTGATGGTTGCCACACATGACCAGGTGTCTCTTCCTTTGCAGAGACCTGCTGTGGCCCCTCAGCCCTCGCCTCTGAGGCCTGAGATTCTATCTCAGAAGCCCTCTCCCAGGAAGGGCCCCCTTGTAAACTGCACGTGACTGCCCGCCACTCAGTCCCATCTCTGTGGCCCCAGGAACCTGTGCCCCGCAATGGCAGGGCTGGGGTCGTGGCCTCTTGGTGTTCTCCCAAAGCCTGCAGCCAGGAGACCCTGGGCATTGCAACATGACAGGCTGACCTGGAAACCAGCGCCACAATCTGTCCCCACCGTCAGTGGTCCTCTGAGTCTCCCAGCGCACGTGACGGGTGTGGGGAGCAGCAGCGTCAGAATTATGCTGACTTCGCTTAAACTTGAACTTACACAGCCACTAAGTCTTCCTGTTGTGCATGCTCACATCCAGACTTGTTACAACTTGGCTGCCCATGTAGACCGGCCCGTATAGACGGGAGGACCCCACCTGCTGCTGGTGTCTGACGGGCTTTGGGTGTCTTTGCATGTGATGAAGTAACACTCCGGGCCAAGGCTTCACTACCCCCTCACAATCCATCCCTCACCTAACCCACCCCCTGCCTGTGTCCAGCCTGGTTTCTATTCCATAGGCACGCGGATCTTTGTTTGGATATTAATACAAACAAATCTTGGCTGATGCTAACTATCTGATTTCCTTTTTTTTTTCCATTTTCTTTTGTTTCTGCGCACATTTTCTTTAGCTTGAAATGGCGATTGAAAACCTCCAAAAAAGCGAAGGGATCACCTCTCACAAAAGCGGTTTACTCAACAGCCATGTAAGTGTGCGTCGACCTGCTGGTCTGCCCTGCTCTGCCTGTCAACTACATAGGCATTTTAAAATCAAACAGGGCGTTTCCTGGTGGCCATGACCACAGGTTCAATCCCTGATCCCAGAACTGAGATCTGGCAAGCTGTGCAGTGAGACCAAAAAAAGAAAACAATGAGTTGACACCTTTAAAGTGCCAAAAAGGGGAAGGGGGGAAGCCAACCTAGAATTCAGCAAAAATATCCTTCTACAGCTAAAGGAAATCAAGATGAACTCTTCCTTTGTGAGAGGAGAATAACAGCGCCTCCCTCCTGGTGGGACAGGGATTAAACTGCTTAGTGTACCTAATACCTAACATCCTGCCCACCTGGCCTGGCAGAGGATAGCATTGTAATAAATTCATACTCAAACAAGCACCACCAAAAAATGACACCGGATTTTATGGGGGCTGCCATAAAGGTTCTTGGCTAATTCTGTGATTAGCTCTTTAAAAAAAAAAAAAAAAACTGGTAATTTGAAGGACTTCCCTGGCCGTCCAGTGGCTAAGGCTCCCAATGCGTCATGGGTTCAATCCCTGGTCAGGGAAATAGATCTGACACAGTGTGGCCAAAAAAAAAAAAAGGTAATTTGAGAAAGGGCAAATCAACTAAATCCTACTGATTTTAGCTGCCTAAGCCCCTTCTCTGATGGGAACACTGTCATCACAGGTTTCAGGCCAGGATAGCAAAAGTGGCCTTGCCTCCTACTGGTTTTTCGGGGCAGGATGGGGGCAGGAAGGGCTGACAGCGCAGAGGCTCAGCTTCCAGGGACAGTTGAGGACGGAAAGCACCATTCTTCCCCAAACTCCTCCCTGTTCCCTTTACCTAAACTCTGAATTCAGCTTTAACATAACTGGAAATTGGTTCAGCATTCTGAAGAAGGGACAGGTGGCAGCAGTCAGAACGTGCTTTTGGCATCTTTTCTCTGGCACTTGGCTTGGGATTGGACGTTCCTTGGAGAATTAAAACATCAAAGAGAAGAAATCCCCATTAGTCAAACCCAACTCCAAATGTGACCCCAGGAAGACTTTTATACTGGCTGAAGTTCAAAGTGAACTGTTCAGGGCCGGCGGGGGTGGGGGGGTGGGTTTGTGGAGCGGCAGGGCACAGGCGTGGCCAGCGACTGCAGCCCCCAAGCTGAACCTCAGAGGAAAAGCAACCTTAGACTCCAAGCAGAGCGAGTAGAAAGTCGTCAGGACACATTCTCTGCTCTGGGATCAGGGCTCTTCAGCTCTGGAGCCGACAGCACAGCAGCGGCATCTCCTGCGAGGCCCAGAGCTCGGAGAGGCACGAGGAAGGAAGGGTGGGCGTGGCCCGGGCGGGGGGCGTGGCCGCGGGAAATCTACAATGTCTACGCGAAACGCAGGCGCAGTTGTCTTTGGCCGCAGGGCTGCCTCTGACTTTCTGACACTTCTCCTCTGGAAGGTGGGCTTGCCTTGGCTGCTTCCCCCAAACTAGCATCCATTCCTGAGTTTAAACTCCGAGCAGGAAGAACCTCTCTGAGTCCGTTTGCTCCCTGCTGGCTTGTTGAGTCGTTTTCTTCCATCGGGAGCTTGAGAAGTAGGATCTGGGGCTTGGTAACTCAAAGAGGAGAGGAATAAGGTCTCTGGAAAGAGTGACCCTCGTGCGCTAACTGGTGGAAAACCTCCAGGAGGTTGTCTGGGCCGGGAGAACGAGGAGAGAGCTGGGGTGTGGCCTGGCGACCGGCGGCTGTGTGTCCTGCAGAGAGAGCCCTTCGTGGTCCTCCCCGACCATGCTCACTGGAGACAGTTGACATGGGCGCCACCGACCGCAGTCCCCATACCCAGGCAGACGAGCCTGGTGCGGGGCAGCGAGATGCCCGGACCCTGGGAAGGCTGGCCTGTGCTTTCTAGACCCATTCTGATGTCAGGGTCACCTGAGCTCCCCAGGCTGCCCTGGGGGCTCGGACAAGGCGGGGTGTGGGTTGAAGGGAACTTCTGGCCTGGTGTGGGAGCCCCTGAGAGAGAAAGTGGGCCCCAAGGCATCTCTGAAACGGAGGAGTGGTAATTTGGTGGCAGGAAACGAAGAACAGCTGTTTTGGAGGAAGGAGGCCTTGGGGATGGAGACACCGTAGCCGGCTAGGGTGTCTGCGGCCCCTGGGTGCATCCACACTAGCCAGGCACACACCACCCCCCAGGGCTGCCCCTCTGCTGTCCCCCGATCTGTCTGGAGAAGGCCCCCGTCGTGGGTCCCTGCAGAAGTGACCTTGGCCTACTGCGTAATCTACCATTCCTCCCCTGGGAGAAGGACCTGCTTTTAGATGAATCATTCAGATTATATGACTTTGTTTTTTTAATCAAGAAACGCATATCTTAAAAAATGATTTAGCCTTCAGTAGTGGCACCGTGTGGAGAAAGCAGTGGCAACCCACTCCAGTACTCTTGCCTGGAAAATCCCACGGACAGAGGGGCCTGGTGGGCTGCAGTTCTTGGGGTCGCTAGGAGTTGGACACAACTGAGCGACTTCACTTTCACTTTTCACTTTCATGCATTGGAGAAGGAACTGGCAACCCACTCCAGTGTTCTTGCCTGGAGAATCCCAGGGACGGGGGAGCCTGGTGGGCTGCCGTCTATGGGGTCGCAGAGTCGGACACGACTGAAGCGACTTAGCAGCAGCAGCAGTAGCACCGTGACAGAGCCATGCCCTGCAATCTGGGGTGGGGCTGGGCTGGAACTGGCAGCTCTGGGGGCTGGTCCTCTGCCCAGAAGCTGCTACAGATCATGTGACAAATGCTTCCAGTGGTGATCGAGGTTGGACTGCTGTGTTTTGGAGTCTCTGAAACCCCCTCGCTGCTCCCCTCAGCTGCATCCTCAAGTGTCCAAGGTGCCTTCCTGCCTGGAGGAGCAGCACCACGCAGGTATTAAGGGCTGGACCCCAAACCCCACCCCAAGCCCACAACTCCCTCGCCTCCTGCCATCTTCCCAGCTCACCTAGGACAGCGAGGTCCTGCTGGGGGCTCTACCTTGCCTCCCCCCTCCAGCTGCAGCCACACCCAATGCTCCAGGAGTGCATGTTCAGAACCACCCAGAGTCAGACTGCTCCTCCCACCCCTCCCACTATGGCCACAGCCTCTCACCCCACCCCCAGCCCCCAAATCTCCCTGACACTGTAGCAGCCACCTGCTAGCCAGCTCTTGCTCAGCTTTCAGGCCCTTCTCATGGCAGCTGCCAGAGTGGTCCTGCTAAAAACCTGGATCAGGCCCCTCCCTTCCTATGCGCACAGACCTCCAGGGCTCCCACCTCCTTGGAGTAAAAACCCGAGGCCTCCCCGTGGCCCAGAAGGCCCTGCACGACCTGCCCCATCCCCTTCCTGCCCTCCCTTTCTCCCTCTCTCCCCCTGACTCACTCTGCTTCAGCCACATGGACCTCCCTACTGTTCCTCCAACACACCAGGCACAGTCGCGCCCCAGGGCCTTTGCATATGCTGTACCCTCTGCGTGGGACACCTTCCCTCAACTCACTCCCTCAGCTCCTCCCCACTGCCCCATCCCTGGAGCTCCCAGCTCCCTCTCCTGGATTTTCCTCATAACAGCACCGGCTCTCATTCTGGGCATTTTACTTATTTTTTGTGGGTCAGTCCTCCAGCAAGAATGAGCAGTGGATAGATGGACAGATGCAAAGCTGAATTATATAAACAGAGTGAGGGTGGCTCAGGAGCCACAGTCAGGAGCATTTGCTCCCAAGAATGAAAAAAATACCCTGAAGGTATTGGGTGGGTGGGCAAGTCTGATCATCGAGCCCCCGCCCCCTATTTATAGGTTAGGAGCACATGTGTTCAGGGGTCCTGTGCCACCAGGGAGCCCAGAGCCAGCGGGAGTGTTGGGTTCTGTGGCTTCCCTCATTAAAAAAGGGATTTGACTGTATCATCAAGAGTGCAATCCAGACAGATCACAAGTGTGGCTAAAAATGTACTCTTTCCTGGAAAAGATTCTCTTTATTTTATTTGCTACTGACATAGAAATCATGCGAATATCGGCAGAGAAAATGGCGCAGAATCACCCAGAACCAAAAGGTGATCCTGTCACCCTCTCACTGTGCTTGCGTGAAGGTGCTGGGACCCCAGCGGTGGGTTTGCCGTGGGTGAGGCAGAGCTGTGTAGGGAGGAAACTGGGCCTCCTGGTCGTGTAGTGTCGCTGACGAGTGATGCTCAGCGGGTGGGGATGACGCCAGGTCGCGGCATCCGGCAGTGCGCCTGCATAGACCCCGGTGCTTGCTCAGGCGGTACGTGAGGCTCTGCCTTCACAGAGCCTGTAGACCATCCCCCAACCTGAGCACAAATCTTGGCCATTTGTCTTCCTCTCTCTCTCTCTCTCTCTCTCTCTCTCTCTCTGTCTCTCTCTCTCTCTCTGTCTCTCTCTCTCTCTGGGTTGTGAGTACAGGAACATTGGTGATGTTCCCTTACCCTGGGCGCCGTGCTGACGGACCGTTGAGCTCGCCTTCATCCGTCTTTCTCTTGGCATCAGATGATCTCTGTCCCCATGGGTTTAGGAAACGTTTGGTGTGCGGGACCTGGGGGGCTTTCATTGATGATGAAGACAGACCCTAAGGTCTCCATCTCGTTCAGGATTTTATAAATTAAGACAGGGAACCTGAAAGTCTGGCTAGAAATGGAGGGAATAAACAAATGAGTAAACAGAAGCTACTGATTAATGAGTGTGCCCAGGACTCTTGACCCCGAATTGGTGACAGTAGCCGTGAGTCTCCCGGTCATGTTCGGGGTGGGCCAGCATGTGACGTGTGATGGTCCCGGTGGGTCCACGTCAGCATCAGGCATGTCTTCTCCATCCAGCTGCAGTGGCTCCTGGATAATTACGAGACCGCGGAGGGTGTGAGTCTCCCCAGAAGTTCACTCTACAACCACTACCTACGGCACTGTCAGGAGCACAAGCTGGACCCGGTGAACGCTGCCTCCTTTGGGAAGCTAATCCGCTCCGTGTTCATGGGCCTGCGGACGCGGCGGCTGGGCACCAGGTGGGTCCCTGGGGGAGGCTGGCAGCCCCTGACCTGCCTGCCCACCCCCTGCCCTTATCCAGACACCCAGCTTTCAGAGAATGCGAGGCACCCTCCTCTCCACGCCTCCTGATGTCCACAGCTCCAGGTGCCCCTGGACTTGGTCCGAATGGGCAGCAGCCAGACCACCCCCATTGGGGAGGGGCAGTGGTCACTCATCTCCTAGGGACAGGACACAGGCTTCCCCTCAGCTCTCTCTCTTTATTTGAAATTTTTCATGGTAACCAACTTTTTAAATAGCAGCCTCCAGGTTGTCTAGCAGAGTGGGATTCACCGTGTCTTGATGCTTTTTGCTGAGCCTGGACTGGCCCACTGAGGGCTGCCCTTGGGTGAGAGCAGCCAGGGACTGTCATGAGCAGGAAACTTACCCCACAAGAGCAATCAGGTCCTCCTGCTAGAAAAAGACAGCCATGCTATGCTCAGAGCAGGGGCTTGGCCCATGTGTGAGGCCACCCTGCATGGCCGTGGCCTCTGGCCTGCCAGGTTAGGTAAAGGAGCATGCATGTGGGTATCAGGGTTCACCTGCACCCTCTGTGAAACTGGCCTCCTGGGGAGTTCTCTGCCACCTTGGGATCCTTGACAGAGGAGATTCTTACAAACTATGAATGGATGGGGGAGGAGGGGCAGCTGGGCCCTGGTTTCAGGGGCATGACCACCACTGCCCTGGGCCTTTCCAGAAGGCTTCCGGGCCCTCCACCTTCCCAGGGTCCTGGATGCTGCCTCAAGACTGGGGCTCAGTCCCTGCTCTCCACCTCTCAGCACTGGTTCCACTCACACTTCCTGTGGGAGAGGCCCAGACTCCACCTACTTGCCCATGTTTCCAGCTCAGGAGACATGGCAGCACAGGAAGCAGGGTGTCTGCAAGGCCGCGTGTCTGTTCTCCCTTCCTAGGAGTCCCTTCTGACCTGTCTTCTTAAAGAAATCGTTCAAAACCCTTTGATCATCATTTCCCCCATAATAAACTAAGGTAGAATCTCCCAGAGAGCAAAGTCTACAGAATTTCCTGAACTTCTCTGACCACGGACCGGTCTGTGAACACTCCCGACACGGTCCAGGGAACATGGGCCCCGAGAGCCCAGGGAGGCGACTGGGACAGAGCCCCGGTCTCGCAGTTCAGGACCCCAGCAAAGAGAGCTGACCCAGATGTTCGGTTCCCAGGGGCAACTCCAAGTACCATTACTACGGGATCCGCCTGAAGCCAGACTCGCCCCTCAACCGGCTGCAGGAGGACACGCAGTACATGGCCATGCGGCAGCAGCCGGTGCATCAGAAGCCCAGGTGGGTGAGCTGCCTCAGGCCAGCTGAGGACCAGCCGGCCAGCCTGCGAGTTTTCACTGGGGGGAATGGAGGGAGGGGGTTTCTGGGCCATTGACCACATCCTGGAGGTGGATGAAGGTCAGCCTTTCACTTCCACTCGGCATGGAGTGAGGCCAGCAGGACACCTCCGATGCCGGGCCTCTGTTATGGTCGGTGACCCACACAGATCTATCTTTGTCATGCTGGGTCCACAGCTGACGTTAGGGTTCACTCTTTGTGCGTACATTCTGTGAGTTTGGACAGAGCTGTAATGACATGTACCCACCATCATAGGACCATACAGAATAGTTTCACTGCCCCGAAGACTCGCCCCGCTCCTCCTGTTGCACTCCTCCCCGTCCGCCTCCAGTAAGCGCTGCTCTTTGTTTTACTTGCTCCCATTTTTGCCTTTTGCATAGTGCCGTAGAGTTAGAATCACAATCTTGCATTTTTCCTCCCTGTCTACAAAGAAAGAAAGAACATTGAACACAGCCCCAGAAGCAGGAAAAAGAGGCTTGTGCACTGAAGCCGCTGCTTCTTCCTCACCTTTGGGTCTGATGGCTGGAAAGGCCTGGTCATTTTCGGGAATGTTCTCTGTGCCTCACACACCTACTCGCCTTTTAAAGCAGGAATCAGCACAGTTTTTCTGTAAAGGGACAGAGAGCACATACCCCCGGCTTTGCAGGCAGACGCTGTCTATGGGGTGTCTTCAGCTCTGCCTGTGTAGCACGAAAGTCATTACACACCAGGCGTGAAGGCACAGGTGTGGCCAGGTGGGAGTCAAACTATATTTCAAAGCAGGTGGCAGAAATGGCCCTCTCACCACCCTAGTTGGAGATACCTGGTTCAGGGCCCCACTGGAATGTCACCTCCCTGGCCCCTTCCAGTCACCCCTCTGCCCCGCTGTGTCCCAAGCCCCTTTCCAGAGTCTACTCAGCTCCAGGGCAGGGGTGCACCCCACTCACCTCCACTTGGCACCTTCGTGCCTTCATTGAGCTGCATGGCTGACACCCCATTTTAGCTGCTTAAGGGGTCCCGGTGACTCCAAACTACATGGCCAATTACAGGAATTGGAGGTCACAGGAAGGAGTCTGCAGTGTTCTCTGGAACCAGCAGTTCCTCCTCTTCCTGGTTTTCCCCAGAAAAGGGGTCCAGCTTCCTTTGTGGGGCTCAGGCCCCTGAGAGCTCCTGGAGGATTTTGGTGCATGTTTCACGGCGACAGGCTTGTGCCATTGGCAGGGGGAGCCCATCTCCCAGTCAGGAGGGCCACGCACATCTGAGCCACGTCCTCCCACCTCCCAGCGAGCCTGGCCCCATGTCCCACAAGAAAAGGAACTCCTCCTTCAAGCTGGATCCCCCTTGTCCATCTGGGCTCCAGACAGGTACCCCAGGAAGCCCGTCTCTGTTAGTTGCTCAGTTTGCTGCCTAGACAGGCTGTCCACTGCTTTCTGGCTGAGGGCAAAACAAAGTCTCAGAATTTGCTTTGAGACCATATAATAGACGTTTGGGAGCCTATGTAAAGAAGTTCACTGTCTTCTAAGAGAGGATTATTAGAATATATACACATAAAAGCAACAGATGATGGACGAACTAATGTGGTCCAATCACATGGTGGAGTATTATGCAGCCCTAAAAGGGAGGGGATTCTGAGCCCTGATACAGCATTGGTGAACCCTGAGGACATGACGCTCAGGAAGAGAAGCCAGACACAGAAGGACAAACACTGTCTTTTCCACCCGCAGGAGGTCCCTAGAGTCAGATCCACAGAGACAGGCAGTAGACAGGGCCAGAGGCTGGGGGAGGGGATGGGGAGTGAGTGTTTAAATGAGACAGAGCTTCAGTCTGAGGAGATGAGAAAGTTCTGGAGATGGATAGTGGGGATGGTTGCCCAACAGTGTGAATGGACTTAATGCTGCTGAGCTGTGCACTTGAAAGTGGTCCCAATGGTAAATTTTATGTGTTCTATTTGACCACAAGTTTTTAAAAATTACACACCCTCCCAAAACCAAATCCTGTCCAGTCCTCCAGCCCCTTCTGGGGAGTGCCATTAGGGCCTCATGGTGGCTCACGTGTTCCCTGCCAGGTACCGGCCAGCCCAGAAGACGGACAGCCTTGGGGAGAGTGGCTCGCATAGCAGCCTGCACAGCACGCCCGAGCAGGCTATGGCTGCCCAGAGCCAGCACCACCAGCAGTACATCGGTGAGACACACCCCCAACCCCTGCCTCCACCCCCACCCCACCCCCACCCCGGCACAGGGCCCGGAGCCACTCAGCACCTCTGGGGTGGGTTTCGGCACCAGCAGCATCTAAAGGGCTACTTCAGACAGCTTTCTTTCCTGCCACCTTTTCAAATTCGAGTAGACCTTCTTTGTGGAATTGCTGAGGTTTTTGAATTATCAGCATGTGCCTCCCATATTAATGGATATTAATCCCTCCAAAATGGAGTAAAGTGACCATCAGAAAAAAATAAATAAAATGAAATGCCCATCGGAAAGAAGACTAGATGTACTTTGAGTCTGACCCCTCTGAGCCTGGCCCCTCCTGGGGGCCCCGACACAGGGCAGCCTGGCCCTCTTCCCTGGGAGGGTCCCTCCCCAGCCCAGTCACTACTCCGGAGCAACAAGAAAGCGTCTTGACTCAGCCCACTTCCCAGGGCAGCCGCAGGAGGTGCACACACACGGGGTGCTCTGTGCACTTCAGTGTATGTTTGAGCCCCAACAGAACCCTCCCGAGTGAGGGCCCCCTGGAGAGGCTCTCACCCCACACACTGGCCGCCCCCTTGCTGGTGGGAGTGGAGAGCCTGCTGTGTGCTAGGCCCCCTGCCCTCCTTTGTGTGTGTGTGTGTGGTGTGCATGCATACTTAACATCACCAGGAGCTGACAAAGTCGTCCCCACCCTGAATCTGAGAAAACCGAAGCTTAAAGGTTGTGTGGCGGAGAGGGGAGCCAGGACTCCATCCTTGGGGCTGCGGTGGGGCCACTAGCACATCCCAGCAGTGTCCCCAGCCTGCTGGCCTGCCGGCAGCTCCTGCACGCCATCCTCGGCCCTGCTGACCCCCACCTTCCTCCCCCAGATGTGTCCCACGTCTTCCCCGAGTTCCCGGCACCCGACCTGGGCAGCGTCCTGCTGCAGGAGAGCATCACGCTGCACGACGTCAAGGCCCTCCAGCTGGCCTACCGGCGACACTGCGAGGTGACTGCCCCAAGCCCGGCCCCGGGGCTCCAGTGGGAGCCTCGCTCAGCTGCACGGGGCCAGCGCCAGAGTATCCCTGGGTGTCCCTGGTGGGCGACAGGGAGCAGACAGCACCAGCCTCCCTCCCTGTGGCCGAGGAGTAGATGGACTCTCCCTTTGTTCACCCCATCCCTTCTCATGGTCTCTCTGGGTTTGGAAAGACCCCACTGCAGCCCGGCTGCTTGCCAGTGTGTTCTGACGACAGACACCTGCGCACATGGATGTGTTTAACCAGTGCGTTTACTCCTAGGCCACTTTAGACGTCGTCATGAACCTCCAGTTCCACTATATTGAGAAGCTGTGGCTCTCCTTCTGGAATTCTAAATCCTCTAGCGATGGTCCCACCTCTCTACCCGCCAGGTACTGCCTGCCCCTCGGCCCCCAGATGTGGCCTTCTTCAGCGGCCCGGGTTTACCCTGCAGACCACCCTCAGACACACGCTCTAGCTTTCCAAGAACTGGCGCTCAGACACCCTCGTGCGCGTTTGGTCTCAGGGTGACCACGGGACGGGGAGCTGGCATGCACCGGGCAGTCCTGCAGCCTCACCCGGCTCATCTATCCCAGAAGAGCCGCCCTGAGCCGACGGCTGACCTGTGTTCCCTGGTGTCCCCCGTCCCCTGCAGTGACGAGGAACCAGAAGGCGCCGTCCTCCCCAAGGACAAGCTGGTGTCTCTGTGCAAGTGCGACCCCGTCCTCCGGTGGATGAGGACCTGCGACCATATCCTGTACCAGGCGCTGGTGGAGATCCTTATTCCGGACGTGCTTCGGCCCGTGCCTAGTGAGCGCCCTGCCCTGACACCCAGTGAACGCTCCACCCCTTCCTGGCCCCGCCCCCGCGAGCGCCCAGTGAGCGCCCGCCCCGCCCCTTCTTGGCCCGCCCCCACCGCGCCCCCACTCATCTGGTCCGATTGATACTCTGGGGACCATCCCAGGGGTCTGTCCCCACTCGCCCCGTGGCTTCCGGAGGCGCTGACACGCCCACCACTAGGAGGCGCCCGCCTGCTGGCCCCCTTCCTAGGAGTTCTTCCTGGGGCTCTCAGGCCCCTGAGGGTGGGGTCCCCACCCCGTGAGAGTGAGGGGGCCAGGCTCTGAGCCTCACTTCCCCAAGGCCTCTCTGTAAACACCCCTGTCTGTTAGCGCTGGGGAACCTCCGTCTTTTTGATAAGCTGGCCTGTGCTTTTTATGCCAGGAAAAGGAAAATAGCAAAATCATTGCCCTTGTCCTTTGGCCTTGCCTTCCTGGAAACTGTTCAGTGCAGTGTTCTTTTAGAGTCTCTGTGTTAAGGTTTGAAATTGAGGTATCTTTCTTTTTATAACACTGGGATTTTTTTTGGTTTTTCAAAAAAAAAAGTGTTTCATTTATTGCAAGCTGTCTCAAATTTGGAAGTCTGTAGAATACATTTACATACATTTGTATGTATCAGGGGCTCTCCCCCTCAGCACTGTGGGGTGTGGAGCAGCGTCCCCTACCCACTGGCCGCCAGGAGCCCCCTGGTCATGGTAGCCACAGATGTACCCAGACATGGTCTTTTGTCATCTGGGGCGGGGTCACTGGGGTGAGAACCGCCAGTGTAGACATAGATAAGCAGAGATGAGCGATGCAGGGCTGGCACTGGTGTCAGGGTCCACTCAGTGTTCCTACTCAGTGGCTCCCTCATAAGAGCCCCAAATCCTCAATCTCTTCTCGTCTGTGTTGCTTGTTCTCGGTGGGGGTGATTTCCACGGCGTGTGCATCTCTTGCACTTGAGCTGATTCTGACGGAGGAGGCTGCCTTTCTCACAACTAATACCATGGCTTGTGTCCCCAGGTACCCTGACACAAGCCATCCGCAACTTTGCCAAAAGCTTGGAAGGCTGGTTGACCAATGCCATGAGCGACTTCCCACAGCAGGTCATCCAGACCAAGGTAATGGTCAGGGTCTGGGCTTCCAGACCACACCGGTCACCCCGGGAGCACCTTGTGCTGTGAAGGGAGGGGACTCCTCTCTGTCCTGGGGGAACTTGAGGCCCCTGGGCTCCAGAGAAAGCAGGCTTCTCCCTAGTGTCCTAAGGATAAGGGGTCCTCCCTGAAGGGCCAGGGATGCCTCTGCTGGAGGGTGGGTGCTGGCAGTTGTCTTTGTTGGGAGACTTTTGGACTGAATTGGAACAAGTTGAATATCTCTCTGCTCACTGTAGGAGGGGGATTCAATCTCTTTGTGGTCGCCCTTTTTGCTATAGCCTTGACCACAGATGAGACTGTAGAATGTGGAGACGAGGCCTCCTTGTAGAGAAGAGGTGATCACGTTCCTATCTCAAACGTTCCTACAGCCTCGCACAGGTGGGGCTAGATATGGGCATCTGGTCTGCCTGTCCCACCCTCAACCTGGAATTATCCCTGAGGCCAGTGAGTCTCAAACTTCAGGATGTACAGGAATTGCCTGGGAAGCTGTTAAAAATTGCAGATTTCAGTAATTCCCTGGAGTCCAGTGGTTAGGACTTTGCAGTCTCATTGCTGAGGACCCAGTTGCAGTCCCTGGTAGGGGAACTAAGATCCCACAAGCCACATGGTGTGGCAAAAAAATAATAATTAAAATGCTTTGAAAATAAAATTGAAGATTTCCATGCCACACTACCAGAGTGTCTGGTCCAGTGGCGCCCTGGAATCAGTATTTTTAACCATCCAACCCAGAGAGCTGCCGCCCTGAATTCTGCCTCACCTGTGCTCGGCACCCACGATAGATGCCACTTGATGCGTGTCCCTCATTGATCTTCAGTTTTGGGGTCTTTGAGCCTGTCCAGAGTGTGGGTCCCTGCTGGACCCACCCTTCCCACCCCTCCTCCTGCACTCTCCCTGAGCAGACACAGGCTCACCCGGGCCTCCTCCCCAGGTCGGTGTGGTGAGTGCCTTTGCGCAGACCCTGCGGAGGTACACGTCCCTCAACCATCTGGCGCAGGCGGCCAGGGCAGTGCTGCAGAACACCTCCCAGATCAACCAGATGCTCAGCGACCTCAACCGCGTGGACTTTGCCAATGTGCAGGTGACTTCTCCCACATGCAGGTGACTTCTCCCAGGCACCTCCCCCACCAGAGGCAGGCACGGGAACCCACTGGCTGAGCTCCCACCCGCTAGAAAAATGCAGAGACCCACCAAACTTAGCCCACAGCAAACCGGGCACCTCACCGGGGCCCACATTTCTGTTGCATGGGAACGGTTGGGGTTGAAGCCCTCCGCAGCCAGTTTGGGACCCATAGGTTCTACTCTGTGATAATTCCCCTGGCCTCCAGGTGCTGGGACCAAGACCTTGATCTGTTTTCTTTAAAAGTTTGCCTTTCCCATGCCTCGTTTACAGCTCTGTTCTGGGCTTAGACTAGTACAGGCTGCCGTCAGATGGGTCCTGCTGCCATATCTATGTCTAGTTCAGGCCCTGAGCTGATCCATGAAATACACTCACACACACAGAGGAGCAGCCACTTAGAAATAACCCAACGGGAGCTTCCCTAGTGGTCCTATGGTTAGGACTCTGAGCTTCCAGTGTGAGAGGCACAGGTTCCATCCCTGGTCTGGGAGCTAAAATTCCATGTGCTGCTCCAGGCAGCCCCCCTGCAAAAAAACCACAAGGCAAAGATGAGGTACAGTCTGAGCTTCAGATGCAAGAAGCCCGCCAGGTCCCCTCTTAATGTACTTCTGTCTCCACCTCATGAAACGGGTATCGTGCTGGAAAAGGCTGAGGGCAGTGGGCATCTGTGCTCATGTGCATCCAGCTGGGGGCCACACTCAGGACGTGTCACTGACCCAGCACACCCACGCCCACAGGAGCAGGCCTCGTGGGTGTGCCAGTGCGAGGAGGGCGTAGTACAGCGTCTGGAGCAGGACTTCAAGCTGACCCTGCAGCAGCAGAGCTCCCTGGACCAGTGGGCCAGCTGGCTAGACAATGTGGTCACCCAGGTCCTGAAGCAGCATGCGGGCAGCCCCAGCTTCCCCAAGGCCGCCCGGCAGTTCCTGCTGAAATGGTCCTTTTACAGGTGAGTGTGCACGTCATCTCCCAGAGAGCTGGGGAGGTGGAGGGAGCTGAGGCCCACAGACGCAGGCCAGCCTTCAGGACTCATTCCTGGGGGCTCCCAGGGACAGGCCCTCCTGGGACCTCAAACTGGGTTACAGAGGTTTCTTTTTTTTTAATTAAATTTTTTTGTTTAATTCACCATTTTTTTTTAATTAATTCACATTTATTTATTTGTCTGTGCTGGGTCTTAGTTGTGGTGTGTGGGTTCTAATTCCTTGACCAGGGATTGAACCCAGGCCCCCTGCGTTGGGAGCGCCAAGTCGTAGCCACTGAACCACCAGGGAAGTCCCAGGTTACAAAGGCTTCTGCAGACAGAAACCTCCATTTAGGGCCTCCCTGCTGAGAAGAACACAGCACAAGCCTTTATTTCTGCCCCTAGAGTGTCCCCACAGAGTGAGGTAAAGGAAAGTTCTAGAGAGAACGGGAGGCGCAGATGGTGGCGGGTGAGAACCAGATAGAAAATCGCAGTGAGAGGCGCCAGTGAGGACAGTGACCAGAAAACAGGATGTGACATGAGTCTCTATCCCTTCACTGCCAAGCACAGGCAGGAGGCGGGGACAGGCGTTGGCTCCCCACAGAGCGGTCCTGGGTGAGGGTTAGGTGGACCTGTTTATTATTTATTTATTTATGGCCATGCCACAGCTTGTAGAATCTTAGTTCCCCAACCAAGGATCAAACCCAGCCCCCTGCAGTGAAAAGGCAAAGTCTTAACCACTGGACTACCAGGGAAGTCCCTAGGTAAAATAGTCCCTATTTTAAAATGATTTATGTAACTGTATTACAGGCTTCCCAGATAGCTTGCTGGTAGAGAATCCACCTGCAATGCAGGAGATGAGGGTTCGATCCCTAGGTTGGGAAGATCCCCTGGAGCGGGGCATGGCAACCCACTCCAGTATTCTTGCCTGGAAAATCCTATGGAGAGAGGACCCTAACAGGCTATAGTCTATGGGGTTGCAAAAGAGTTGGGCATGACTGAGCAACTAAATACAACAGAACTGTATTAGAATTAATTAGGCATGTGCGTGTGTGAATGTAAGATTCTGGGAATGGGCTGGCGTGATCACAGGGCCAGCATATGTGAAGTCTGTACAGAGGGCTGGTGGGCTGCACACTTAGGTGGGAGCAGATGCCACTGTCCGCAGGTGGGACTCCTTCCTCCTCAGGGAAACTTCACTTTTGCTCCCAAGGCCCCTCAGCTGACCAGGTGAGGCCCAGCCCTGGTGTGGAGGCTAAGCTTCTTTACCTCTAGTCGAGAGATGGTGGACAGCAACCACGGCGACTCCCAGACTCACACTGAACTGAATCACTGCCCATCACTGACACAGAAAACTAACAGCCACAGAAAGTAAACGTGGGAGAGAAAAACGGAGGGAGGAAGAAGAATGTGAGAAAGAGAACCCATGGAAGAAAAAAGAGAGAGAAAGACCTGAAAGGATCGACTCATGCAGTTTACTATCCAGTTGATTGGAATTTTTTTTAAATAGAGAAATCAGAGGGAAAGAGAATAATAAAAACATAATCAAGAAGACATCTCAGGGACTTCCCTGGTGGCCCAGTGGTTAAAACACTTGCAAGGCAGGGGATGCAGGTTCAGTCCCTGGTTGAGGAACTAAGATCCTACATGCCTCAGAGCAGCTAAGGCCATGCCGTAAGTACTGAGCCTGTGAGCCACAGTGAAGGCCCAGTGCAGCCAAAATTTAAAGAAAGAAAAGAAGACATCTCAGAACTAAGGGCTCAAGTTTCCAAGAGCTGCCGGGTTCCCCGCCCAGTGAAGGAGCCCGAGCCTCCCTGTGACATTCAGACACCGAGAAGAGCCGATCATGAACGTTTTCAGAGAAAAGACAGCAGATCATATGTAGGCCAGGAGCCAGAGCAGCATCCAGGCCAGGGCGCCGGGGGACAGTGTCGCCAGGAAACCCAGGGAAGACTATTCCTACCGTGCAGCTCTCACCTGAGCAGACAGAAGCAGGGAACTCAGGCTGAGGAGGACCAGCCCAAAGGGGCCCTGTGGGGCATTCCAGTCCCAGGCAGTGACAAACACAGGGAAATGAGCTGTTTTGTCACAGTTGAGCCCAGGAAGACCACCAGCTGTTCCAGGCACTGGACAGCCCGTCAGCCCACTATAGCTGAGGGTTCAGATCCCTGTCCACCTGGCAGTCCACCAGGCACGCTCATTTGCACACTCTTAGCAGAGCTGAGCAGAGGGGTCAGAAGGCTCTTTACTGTCTGACTCTTATCAGCGTATTCTGACCCTCAGATGGCTCTGCTGGCCCAGTCACTCCCAGTCCTCGACTCCGTACTCATGTGCTGCCATCCTCAGATCCTTTGCACGGCCCTCCCCTGCCCGGAACATGCTTTCCCCAGGGAGCCGTGTGGCCCGACTGTCGTCAGAGAAGCCTGCAGGCCTCTCGTGTGAAGTAGCACACCCCTTCTCACCCTCCATCCCCCGCACCCAATTTTCTTCCATTGCCTTGTCCTTTGTGTGATGTCTGTTGCCTGTCTCCCCGATGATTGGGAGTGTCCCCTCAAGAGCCAAGATGTTGTTCTTGTTCACTCCTGCATCCTCAGCATCTGAATGTTGAATGAACAAATGAATGAACAAGAAAGGGACTGTGAGCCTGATCGGGAGTGTGGCTCAGTTACACAGCCTTTGCATTCGTGAAAGTTCTTCAAGCGACCTTTGCTTCCTACAGTGCTTATTTGGGACCTCCCTGGTGATCCAGTGGTTAACAATCTGCCTGCCAATGCAGGGGACACTAGTCCGATCCCTGGTCTGGGAAGATTCCACATGCCTCGGAGCAACTAAGCCTGTGCGCCACAACCATTGAAGGCCACGTGCCTAGAGCCCACGGTCTGCAACATGAGAAGCCACCGCAGTGAGAAGCCTGCGCACCACAAGCAGAGAGTAATCCCTGCTTGCTGCCAACTAGAGAAAGCCCATGAGTAGCAACGGAGACCTAGCATAGCCAAAAATAATAATAAATTTCTAAAAAATAATGTGCTCCTCTGAACGCAGGCACTCACCACCCAGTGCCTCCTAGGGCATCTTGGAGCCACAGCCAGCTGGAGCCAGCTCTCCGTTTCCACTGCTGAACCTACCTGCCTTCAGAGTGTGTCTGTCTACACACTGGCCCCAGAAGATGCAAAAAGAATTAAGTAAACTGATTTGTTGTCAGTTGTCTTTACTGACTCGCAAGTAACAACAGTTTCAACCTGTTAAAAGACAAACTGAGGCTTGTTAACTTTTCAAAAGATTCTCTGAGCAAACATCGCTTTGAACCAAGCAGCGCCAAAGCCAAGGTGGTGAGGGGCCTCCCCAGCCGGGAGCAAGGGGAGAGGTGTTCACACCGAAGGAGAGGATTTGATGGCTGCGGCTGGCACGCACTGACTGATCTGATCGGGTTGTGGATGCTTGGACCCCAGGGTGACACCCCCTGAGTTCCAGTACTGTCACGGGTGGTATTCAGTTGTGGGTCCCCTCCCGTCTTGTCCCTTCCTGCTTCTGTTCTCGCTGTCACAGCAGTTAGACATCACCAAGGGTAGCTGGGTTCTGAGATGGCGCATCTGGGTGTTGGGGGCCACTGGCAGATGTGTGTGTAGTCCAGACTGTGTGGTTGGGCACCACATTATCCCTTTAGGTTTCTCTGTAAAGAATGAGATAGGAGAGCTCTTTGAGCAACAGAGTTTTCCAGGCAGATGGCACACAACAACACATCAACAACAGACATGACTAATAAAACTTTACTTATGGACACTGAAATGTGAATTCAGGTACTTACGTGCCGTGAAATAGAATTCTTTTATTTATGTATTTATTTTGAAGTTTAGTTAATTTGCATTACTGTACCAATTAGAATTTTTTTTTGACACTTTTCCCCCCAACCATTCAAAACTGTGAAAACTGTTCTTGGCACGCGGGCCATCCCAGACCAGGTGACGGGCTGGATCCAGTCTGGACCGGCCACAGTTTGCCAGCCCCTGCTTTTGGATGAAAGCAGCGAAGGCACCCTTAACTTGAGCCTTGTTTTTAGACGCCTAAGGCCACTGACTGGGGACATGGGCAGGGCAGGGGAGGTGGGGTGGTCCAGGCGGCTGGCTGGCGCCCTGCGGGCCAGCTTGGGGCTGGAGGGGAGCCTGGTGTCCGGGAGGTGCCAGCCCGTGTCTGCCTCTCCAGCTCCATGGTGATCCGAGACCTGACCCTGCGCAGCGCCGCCAGCTTCGGCTCCTTCCACCTCATCCGGCTGCTCTATGACGAGTACATGTTCTACCTGGTGGAGCACCGGGTCGCCGAGGCCACTGGGGAGACGCCCATTGCTGTGATGGGAGAGGTGAGCGCTCCCCACCCCAACCCTGGGACAGGCGGGCAGGCCTCGGGGTCCAAGAGGACACATCGAGGGGCTCGGGTGTGGGGGTCAGCGGCTGGGAGAGAGCTCGCCTGCCCCAGTCAGACTGGCACAGGCAGACCCTGGCTCCTGTCACCTCCTTATGAGACCCCGGGCAGGATTTCCTGCCTCCTGGTGGTAGAATACACAGAACGTATCATTTACCTTTTCAGTCATCTCACAGTAAACAATCAAATGGCATTTAGTACATTCACAACGTTGTGA
The DNA here is from genome assembly GCF_003369695.1 of Bos indicus x Bos taurus. Lineage (NCBI taxonomy): Eukaryota > Metazoa > Chordata > Mammalia > Artiodactyla > Bovidae > Bos > Bos indicus x Bos taurus. Next base: position 92,219,232 of record NC_040082.1, on the reverse strand, counting down.
AACCCCCACCTATCTTGTTCTAGAACATTCCACCACCCCAAGAGAAACCCCATTCCCACTGGCAGTCCCCCATGTACCCCTTCCTCCAGTCCCTGGCAACCACTCACCCCCTCTCTGTCCCCGTGGATCTGCCTGTTCAGGACATTTCCGCCACGGAGTCTCAGCCTGTGTGTCCTTCTGTGTCTGCCACTCTTCCCAAGCATTGTTTTCCCAGGGTCCATCCATGTGGAGAGTCAGGGCTTCCCTCCTTCTTATGTGCTCTTATGGCAGAGCACTCTCTGGTTGCCTGGCTATTTACCACTTGGCAGACCCATCACCTGTTGGTAGAGGGGCTGTTTTCAACTTCTGGCTGGTATGGGTCATGCTGCTGTGAGCATTCCTGTACATGTTTTGTTTGAACATCTGCTTGAATTCTTTGGGTTACATACCTGGGAGTGTATTTCTGGGTCATGATGGGTTTGTTTTGAGGAAGAAACAAGGTGATTTTAGTGCACAGAGATGTTAGTGTATGATAAGCAGTGAGAAAAAGTGGCCGTTCCTTCCCTGAGCACTCAGAGGTCACAGCCTCTGTGCCCTTGCTGGCCTGGGCAGTCGGCACCCCCTCTACCCTCCAGCCACTCCCAGGCAGGGTCTAGAGAGTGTCAGAGGGGACAGCCCAGGCCCCTGAAGCTTCAGGGCTGTTTCTCAGGGCATAAGCCCCCCCACTTACAAAGCCAAAACCAGTTTCCACTGTGGACACGGCTCACCTTCCCCGGGACCGCCCTGTGGAGCCCCTCACTCTGAGCCTCTCTCTTTCAGTTCAACGATCTGGCCTCCCTGTCGCTGACACTGCTGGACAAAGGTGGGTGTGTCTGGGCGCTCCCTCCCGTGCACAGTGGAGGTGGGGGCAGCCCCTAAGGCGGGGCTGGGCGGCAGCCTGCATGTCCACCGGGGCTCAGAGCAGAAGCCCCTTCCCCTCCTCCTAGATCACTATCCTGCTCCCCCGGCCGTCTACACGAGGCCCCGGAGGAGCAGGGCCATGGACGGGACTGGGGCGGCTCACTGCCTCCTCCCTCCATGTCTGGAGAGGGAGTGGGGCAGGTGGGGCAATGAGCACCCCCAGGGCCCATTCCTTGCCCCACGGCGATGGGAGGCCCAGTGCCCAAAGGGGACCCTACCAGGCGCATGACCAGGCGCATGGGCACTGGTCCGAGGGTGGTCGCAGGGAGGAAGACCCCCAGTCAACCCAGACCCGAGCCAAGGCAGGGCCCTCACTTGGCCTGTTCATGCCCCCCACCCCACCCGACCCCACAGATGACATCAGCGAGGCCCACTCGGAGACCCGAGGACGGGGCGAGCCCCTGGTGAAGCGGGAACGCAGCGACCCCAACCACCCCCTGCAGGGCGTCTAGCTGGGCCCCCAGCTCCAGGCCCGAGCTCCACCACAATAGTGCCTCTTAGACAAGTGACCTTTACTCCGAGTCCAGGGGCCCTGGGTCAGGGTGCCCATAAAAGACACCCTCTTCCTCGAGAGAAAAACCGCTGTGACCCTGGAGGAGTTGCGTGCCAGGTGCCCAGGGACTGAGCTGCACACTGGGGCACCCAGCTCACTTTCTCCTCCTCCTGAATCTCCTCCCTCTTCGGCACACACCCCGGCTCAGAGCTGGAAGGGGCTGGGTGGTGGTGGCCAGTCGCTGCCTCCCCTCCCAGCTGGGAACTCCAGTGGCCCCGGGGAGGAAGAGGGTGTCCCGCAGCCCTCCTCGTGCCCTGCAGAGGGCAGGGGCCGTCTTGATCCTTGCCTCGTGGCCTCCTGCCCAGCTGGTCCCCGAGAGCCTGGTCTCTAGATGCCAAAGGGTTCAGAAGCAGCTGCCAAATGATCCCTGGACAGGGCTAAGCCCACAGCCCATGGCTCAAGAATCAGTCACCAAAACAGGCTCTCTGGTGCCAAGACCCAGTGGGACCTTTACGTCAAACCCAGAAGCTTGATCTGCAACTGGAAGGATTGGGATTCTGCCCAAGTTCACAGCCAACATCAAGCTCAACAGTGAGGTCTGGAATGAGTTTGTTCCAAGGAGTTCGGGAGATCAGTGTCCCCTCAGCGCCTTCAGAGGGCAGCCCTCCAGCCAAGCCTGTGCATGAACTGCTGTGGCTAAGCCCTGCTTCACAGAATCTTCCAGATTGCCTGCCTTTGAAGTAGCGATCCCTGAGTGCTATGACTCCAGCAGGTCCCATCTTGAACTGTCAGAGTCTAAACTCTTCTCTGGGGACAAATGAACCCCAAGGCCCGGCCCAGCCCTGAACTCTACACGCTCATGTCTGCGTGCCTCATAATTTAACCTGTTGCACCAATGGGCCTGGCCCAGAGGGCTGACCCCACAGCAGCTGCAGAGAAGACGACAAGCCTCTGGTCTAGGAAGGCCCGGCTTCGTTTCTCTTTTTGAAAATATGTTCATACTGATAGTTTTGTGCTCTAATTGTTATTAGAACGTTCCTTATGAATGTGTATATGGCAGTATATCCGGTCCCCAACAGTGTTTTCTCATGCGTGCAGAAGGTACTAATGGAAACTCACGTGGCCTTGCAAACCCTGCTTCTCGACAAGCAGCGCTGTGCATCTGTGTCCTCGAATGCCCTGGGCAGGGAGCCGAGGGGAAAGATGAGAAATCTCATTCTAAGGAACCAGCGGCCTGTCGTGGTGATCACCGAGTGCATCTCCTCTCAAGACTGCAGGCTCAGATTAACTCAGACAAAAAGAATGTCTTTAAAGATACGTCTGCTTTCCTGAGAGATGGTCAAGTTCATGGTTCCTGGACGGTCATGCCTGCCTCTTCCTCCACGTTTCTGCCTTACGCCCTGTCTAGTCCTTTGCCGGATTCCATGAGGAGGAATATAAACGACATAAAGACACCAGACTTTCGAGCCCATTCTTGTTTTTCGTTGCAATAAACCCACTGAATGTACCCATTGAGGGTCATGGCCCACACTCCCACCCCTGCCCCGCCCCCCAGTGGCCCTGTAAGATACAGCTCCCCTTCCACCCCTTCCCACAGGGCCCTAGTCCTGGGACAGCGGGGCAGCCCAGACCTGGGCTCCGTGAACCTGGGAAGGGGGAGGAAGGAAATGCCGCTTTCCTCCAGCTCCCTGGGGAATGTTCCAGAAGGGGCGCAGTTTCCTCAGGCCGAGAGGACAACAAAGCAGCTCAGCCCAGGATGGGCAACACAGTGTGTCCAGACTAGAGTCATTCAGAGGTGCAGGATAAACCCAGCTCCAGCCGCTAACGCAGCCCATTGAGTGTATCTGGTAAAGTGGGGGTGGGGGGTGTGGGGCGGACCTCAGAAACCCCTAAGGATCAATGCCTGAGCCTCTTCCAGAATCACCAGGCCCCAGCCCCAGAGAGCCCAGCTTGTGGCATTAAGGTGGGGGGCTGGGCATCCATAACTGTTGCCACCACCCTCTCTGCAGGGGGTGGGGGTGGGCATGGGGGCACCCAACACAGGGGATTGTGGGACTTTGGAGAAATCCTGCAGAGAAGAGCAATGCACTCAGGAACCAGGAAGGGCCCAGGGGCAGGAGGATGTTCTAGAAACCTGGACACAGTTCTCAGTTGCCTGTAAAAGCTGCTTCTAGGGAACGAGGCAGGTGCCCCGCACGCCACCGGAGTTGCTCAGCCTCGGCCCCAGCCCAGGCCCCTTTGTCCTGAGTGGCAGCCTGGGCGACTCCAGGCGACATGAAAATTATCCCGAGCTGGGAACCCCAGGGCCTGCGTTTGGCTTAATGCCTCTGTGGTCCCCGTCTTGAAATTCCTAAGAATTTTCCACCAAAGGGCCAGTGCTTTCATTTCACACTGGGCCTCACAAATACTGTGGCCAGTCCTGGGGAGGAGCTCCCAGGAACCAAGCACGCAGCCTCCACCTCAGCCAGTGGCCAGGCCCCAACTCTATGCAATGCCCTGCCAGGCTCTGAAAACCCAGCGGAGCGCAGAGGTGTCCCCACCCTATTGTGGTTCAGGATTTCAGCCCATGGCCCCTGAGCAGCATCAACCCTTGCACAGAGCAGGAGCCACACCCCCAACTTTCCCCTCAGAGATCCCAGCCAGAGCCAGGCAATAGGGTCCCTGGTAGGGGAGGGCACCTTAGGGCCTGGGTGGCTGGTGAGGCTCATGAGCACAGGTGATGCCCACATGATTCCTGCCCCAGGAGCCAGAGAAGAGAGATAAGGAGGGGAGCCCACTGAAGGCTCCTGGGTCATCGAGTCCCTTGATGGCCCACTGGGTAGTGCATAAGAGGGACCTAGTCCTACCAAGAGCCTCAGGAGGTCCTGACCAGTCACAGTGGTTTCTCTATAGATGCTCTGGTCCCTTCTTTTTAACCATCTTCCAAGGTAGGTATTAACCACTCCCAACCACCGTCATACCCATGGGAAAATCGAAAGTTACTGGCTGGAAAGCAGGCAGGATGGCTGGAGCCCCAGCAGTCATACTGGACCTCGAGGTGGACATCATACGATAAGGGTGGCAAAGCAGTGAGGCAGAGGAGCCTGGGTTCCCAGGGAACCCTCCAGTCAGAGTTCAGTAAACCACTGAGGGTTGCAGGGGGACCCTCTGATGTTCCCGCTTCTAAGAACTCTCTGGTAGCAAGAACTCTGAAGCAGAGTATGGGGTGCACATGCATATGACACACACACACACGAGTGTGAAGCTGCAAGAGTGCTGAGAGATTCTCCCTGGCTGGGAGAGGCACCCCCTGCACCAGTTTTCCTCCCGCTTCTCTGGCTGTCCCTCTATCCCCACTCCCCATACCTGGGTCCTGCTCCTTCCACACCCTCTGTGACCTTGTCCACATGCTGCTGACAGCATCTGAAAATCCAGACCTCCTGCCCAAATCTCCACCCCACTGCCCAAGAGCCCCCGTTTTAATTTTTATTGGACTACCACTAACTTGATGGACGTGAGTTTGAGCAAGCTCCAGGTGATGGACAGGGAAGCCTGGTGTGCTGCAGTCCATGGGGTCACAGAGTCGGACACGACTGAGAGACTGAACTGACTGATAGTTGCTTTACAATGTTGCATTCGTTTCTACTGTACACTAAAGTGAATCAGCTATACATATACCCTTTCTTTTTTTGATTTCCTTCCCATTTAGGTCACACAGAGCATTAACTAGAGTCCCCTGTGCTGTAGATTCTCACTAGTTACCTATTTTATACATGGTATCAGTAGTGTGTAGTGTCAATCCCAGTCTCCAAATTCACCACAACCCAAGAGCCCGTTTTAGACATGGCACACCCCTAATGCTGCGAGTGCAATCTGAGCAGCCAGCGCCTACTTCATCTGGTTCCAAGAAGATGCCCGACCTCAACTAGTACAGAGCCTTTGAGTCTCCACAGATTTATTCACTTTGAAGGAGCTCAACTGCTTTTTACCTGGAGCCCACTTTTCACTTTTATGCACTGGAGAAGGAAATGGCAACCCACTCCAGTGTTCTTGCCTGGAGAATCCCAGGGACGGGGGAGCCTGGTGGGCTGCCGTCTATGGGGTCGCAGAGTCCGACACGACTGAAGCGACTTAGCAGCAGCAGCAGCGGTTTTTATTTCATCCCAATTCTCTGCCGCCCCCCTGTGGTCAGTTTGTGACACTGCCTCTTCCTTTACACTGGGGAAAACGGCCAACTCCGATTTTGCCTACAGGGGAGGCTGTTTTGTTTACACTGAAATTGCAATCATGCCTGGAAAAGACCAGAGCTAGCTGTCTCTCTTCCACATCCCATCTCTCCTCCTTTTCCTCAAATATTTCCTGTTTATTTATCTCCCTACAAGATATTCAGTAACTGTTAATACAAAGAGAAAAACAGTAACCTGACCAAGTGATCTGAGTTGTCATTAGTAATGATACAAATTGCCACCAGGTGCCTTCCTGATCTGTTATTGTGTTATTCCCACCCAGAAATCATCACCTTAATTTAATCAGGAGGAAACATCCAACAAGCCCAAAATGAAGGAGTATTCTACAAAATAGCTGGGAGTATTCCTGACTAGGGGCTTCCCTGGTGGCTCAGTGGTAAAGAATCTGCCTACAATGCACGCAGCGCAGGTTCAATCCCTGGTCCGGGGAGATCCCTGGAGATGGAAATGTCAACCCACTTCAGAATTCTTGACTGGGAGATCCCGTCGACAGAGGAGCTTGGTGGGCTACAGTCCATGGGGTCCCAAAAGAGTCGAACATAACTTAACAACTAAACAATAACAATTCCTCACTAGGGTCATGGTGAAGGAAAAATAAGACAGAGGAATTAATCCAGACTAAAGGAAACCCAAGGAGAAATGACATCTAAATGCAACAAGGGGGTCTTCCCTAGCAGTCCAGTGGTTAAGACACTGCATTTCCATTGCAGGGTGCACAGGTTCCATCCCCTGGTCTGGGAACTAAGATCCCACGTGCCATGCAAAGCCAAAAGATAGAAAATAAAAATTAAACGAGGAATCCTGGACTGGATCCTGGGATAGGAACAAAACACTGGCAGTCAGCAGATGAGACCTGAATAGGTTTGCAATCACTAGTGTACTGATCACGTATTGATCAGTGTGAATATCCTGGTTTTGAGTGTTGTGCTGTTTAAGGAATATTTGGGGAAGCTGGATGAAGCCCACGTGGAATTTCTTGGTAGTTTTTTCAACTTCTTTGTAAGTCTGAATTTTTTTTTTTTTTTTGAGGGTTAGGGTAAGCCTGAATTTGTTTTTAATTGAAGGTTAAATCCTTTTAATTACAGGGACTTCCCTGGTGGTCTAGTGATTAAGACTCCACACTCTCAATGCAGGGGGCACAGGTTCAATCCCTCGTCAGGGAACTAAGATCTTGCATGCTGCACAGAGTGACCTTCAAAAAAAAAAATCTTTTAAATTACAAAGAGAGTAAGATCAGTGCATGCGTGCTCAATCATGTCTGACTCTTTGCAACCTCATGCACTGTAACCTGCCAGGCTCCTCTGTCCATGGGATTATCCAAGCAAGAATACTGGAGTGGGTTGCCATTTCCAACCCCCCCAGGGATCGAACTTGACTCTCCTGCGACTCCTGCAATGGCAGGCAGATTGTTTACCACTGAGCCACTTGGGAAGCTTTAAGATCAGTATTTCCTCCTAGATCCATACCACATTTAGCTGCTGCAAAACATGGGAGGGAAGCGGATGCACCCAGATTGGATCAGGGTCCCCCTCGGCTTCCGTGTCGGCCACACCTTGCTGGCAAGAACTTGACCCGGTGAACTACAGTGGGAGAAGAGGTGCTGAGCAGAGGAGGCCAGGAACTCCAGCTGATTAACCTCTGGGTCCTCACCCTCCATGTGGGCCTGGGCACAGAGCAGCTACTTCCCACGCCGGCTCCCTGCCCACAATGGGTAGGTGATAACTAAATTACAGCTGTGAAGGCCCTTTTCCTGGGGTCCAACTACAGAAGCCATTTTCCAACTTGGCTGTAGAGAAGGAAGTTCTTGGTCCTCAGGGCTTCAGCCCTGACCCGGGGTCGGGGGAGGAAAAAGGCAGCAGAGAGGCTGGTCAGCAGCTTAAAGGAAACCATTGGGGTCCCTCCATTTCCCACTTCTGACCCTTGGAGAAAAATCACAAACCCCTCCAAGAACTCTATAGCTTTCCAGGCCCTGTGGGGCTCCTTGCTCACTCAGCCCCAGCCAAACTGAGCTCCTCGCTCTTCACCAAACTGGTTTCTGCCTCAGGACCGTTGCCCTCACTACTGTCTAGGGTGCTTCTCCTGCAGGTCTCCCGCTAGAAGTCACCTCCTCAGATGTCCAGAGGGGACTCCTGTGAACAACGTTTTTTTTTTTTCATATTTATTTTTGGCAGTGTCAGATCTTAGTTGCCCTGCAACACATGGGATCTTAGTTCCCCAACCCCACGACTCCTGCATTGGAAGGTGGATTCTTAACCACTGGGCCACCAGGGAAGTCCCTGAACAGCCGATCTAAAGTACCCTCTCTGTCACCTGATGCTTCATTATTTTTTCTGTAACACTGACTGGGTCACTATCTCAAATTATTTCACTTCCTCGTCTACTGTCAGTCCCCCCACAGAAGAATGCGAAGCTCCGTGACGGCAGAGTCTGTCTTGTTCCTGGGCCCCCAAGTGTAGAATGGTATCTGAGACGTAGTGGGTGAAGTGAATATATGCTGCCGTGTAACAGATCCTAAACTTAGTGGTTTGGTTTATTACAGGAAGCATCATTTATCTTTCATGGAGGTGAAGAATGGAAAGGGCCAGGCTGGGCAGGTGTCTCTCAGGGCTTTGCCTTTTGGTCTCTTTTTAAAAGTGTTTGGCTACGGCAGGTCTTAGCTGCAGCATGTGGGATCTAGTTCCCTGACCAGGGATTGAACCAGGCCCCCTGCATTGGGAGCACAGAGTCTTGGCCACTGGATGACCAGGAAGTCCCTGACTTTTGGTCTCACTTCAGCGCCTTTATAGCATGGCAGCCTCAAGGCAGGTGGACTGCTTACAGGACAGCTAAAGGCTTCCAGAAAGCAGGCCGAAGTTGTATCCTCAGCCTTGTGAGTCACATGATATCACTTCCACTTCTATAAATGGACATGTGACGCATAACCAGCCTGCCTCCATTCATGGAAAATGGAGCCCTCATCTTTTTTCAAATTGGAGAATAGTTGATTTACAATGTTGCTAATTTCTGCTATACAACAGTGACTCAGTCCTACATATTCTTTTCCATACGGTTTCCCACGGGACATTGAATATAGCTCTGTGCTGTACAATAGGGCCTTGTTGTTTATCCATTCTGTATATAAGTTTGCATCTGTGAACTCCAAACTCCCAGTCCATCCCTCCCCCACCTCCATCCCCCTTGGCAACCACAAGCCTGTTCTGTGTCTGTTTCTGTCTCGTGAGATAAGTTCCTGTGTCATATTTTAGATTCCACATGTTAAGTGGTATCAGGTGGCATTTGAGACCTGACCTTTTGATGGGAAGGTCAGAGAATTTGGGGCCATGTTTTAAAACCATCAGAGTAGGCGATCAACAAATATTTATTGCATAAATAAATGTTGACTAAGTGAACGTGTAAGAGACCAGATAAAGAAAGCACAGGAAGGTCTAAGGGACATGACAAAGGCAGCCATGGCCACCAGGATGAAAACTGTGAAACCAAGGGAAATTTAGTTGGCTCATCAGGCTGATGGGGCTTCCCTGGTAGCTCAGTAAAGACGCTCGCTACCTGCCAATGAAGGAAACACAGGTTCAATCCCTGGGTCAGGGAGATCCCCTGGAGGAGGGCATGACAACCCACTCCAGTATTCTTGTCTGGTGAATTCCATGGACTGAGCAGCCTGGCGGGCTGCAGTCTATGGGGTCGCAAAGAGCCAGACAACTGAGCGTGCACGAACGTCAGGGTGATGGGTTTAGCGTCCCTTGAGAAACCACAACTGGATTATATTTAGCCAGTGATGACATGTTGCTGGGAGTCTCCCAAAGTGTGGGATGGATGTGGTCCATGAAACTGACTTTTGGAGGCATGCAGACAGCGCATTAAATGACACAGAATCTCATGGATTAGTTACCTCAGTTCAGTTCTTTCATTCCTTCTCACTGTGTCAAGAAGTTTCAGTTGAGTGATAATATGCCTTTAATAGCCCTCTAAGAGTTTGCTAATCTCTTTACATTAAAAAAAAAAAAGAAAAACAGGCTTGGGGCTCAACACCTTGGCAGGCAACAATATCCACTCAGAATTACAAAACATTGTTTTGTTTTCATGTTTCTTTTTACAGCTATGGCTCAGTGGTTTTCTATCTGAAGTGGTGATATACTGTATCTATTTAATGTCAACTTCAACTAATAAAAGGCACATAAAGTATTAAGTTCACTAAGGGTCAGAGGGTTCAGAGACATGGCAACAGCCAAGAACACTTACCCAAGAGAAGTTACAGATAACAAAATGTAATGAATATAGTGATTGTTGTTCTTTAGTTGCTAAGTCGTGCCTAACTCTTGTAACTCCACGGACTGTAGCTCGCCAGGCTCCTCTGTCCATGGGATTTCCCAGGCAAGGATACTGGAGTGGGTTGCCATTTCCTCCTCCAGTGGTTCTTCCCGACACAGGGATTAAACCCGCATCTCCTGCATTATCAGGCGGATTCTTTACCACTGAGTCACTGCTGCTGCTCCTGCTGCTAACTCACTTAAGTCGTGTCCGACTCTGTGCGACCCCACAGACGGCAGCCCACCAGGCTCCCCTGTCCCTGGGATTCTCCAGGCAGGAGCACTGGAGTGGGTCAGAGTCACTAGGGAATCCCAAACATAGTGATACTGATAAGACATAAGAAAACTAAGTCTATGTATTGCAGACTAGACAGACCCGACGACCCCTGGTGTCCTTTCCAGCTTCCCTGGTGGCTCAGATGGTAAAGCGTCTGCCTGCGGTGCAGGAGACCTGGGTCCGATCCCTGGGTTGGGAAGATCCCCTGGAGAATGAAATGGCAACCCACTCCAGAACTCTTGCCTGGAAAATCCCATGGACGAAGGAGCCTGGTAGGCTAGAGTCCATGGGGTCGCAAAGAGTCAGACATGACTGAGCAACTTCACTTCACTGCAGTGTCCTTTCCAGCACCGACATTCTAGCTATACCTGAAGAATTTCTAGCCAATCTCTGTGGCCTGTGCCTGCAGCCTAGAGTCAAAATCCAAGGTAGCAAGTATCTTGGCTAAAATGCAGATTCTGATTCAGGTCTAGGTTGGAACCTGGGAATCTGTATTTTCAACAAATTTCCTGGTGATGCTAATGCTGCTGGTTTGGAGGCCACAGCAAGAAAGTAGCAGGCTCCAGAGAGAAAGAGAGAAAAATCTAGTATGCTACTGCACACCTCTGTTCAACTCTGATTAGTGATATTCACACTGGTAGCCTGAGACTGGCCATATGAAGTATTTATATCAAGGAAATCAGCACTACAAGGCAGGGTCCCTTTTATTGTTTTATTGTCTTCGAAATTTAAGTATGGGAAAATGGTAAAATTTACAAGAAACTATATATACACAGGCACATGTGTAATTATAGACAGAAACGCACGCTTCTCTGCTTCTCCCAAAGCAGCAGCTGTTGAACATTCACCACACCCCACTGGTTGTACAGAAATGTATAGAACCACCATATAAATACTGCAAACCAGTCAATCCTAAAGGAGATGAGCCCTGAATAACCACTGGAAGGACTGAAGCTGAAGCTCCAATACTTTGGCCATCTGATGTGAAGAGCCAGCTCATTGGAAAAGACCCTGAGGGCAGGAGAAGAGGGTGGCAGAGGATGAGATGGTTGGATGGCATCCCCGACTCAGTGGACACGAGTTTGAGCAAACCCTGGGAGATAGCAAAGGACAGGGAAGCCTGGCCTGCCAGAGTCCATGGGTTAGCAGAGTCAGTCAGACAAGACTTGGCAACCGAACAACAACAAAACTTCTATCGAGACCCAACAAGTAAATATTTGAAGATTTTTGGGGCAGACAGTCTGTTAAAAGAACTCAGCTCTGTGGCTGCAGCTTGAAAACGGCCACAGACATTATGTCAATGACTATGGCTGTTTTCAAGTAAATCTATGGGCACTGAGATTTAAATTTCACATGATTTTCACATGTTATGACAGATGATGATTCTTTTGGTTTCATTCCAACAATTAAAAATGTAACAGCCACCCGTAGCTTGAAGAAAGAAAGATGTGGCCCAAAGGCTACAGGACCTCCTTGTCCAGCTCGTACTGGAGCAGGAGTGGAGCTGGGGCCCAAACCAAAGACCGGGGGCACAAAGGTCCAAGCGTAGGGATCAGCCAGTGCACACATCCTAAGGCTCAGAGAGTCTGGTGAGCTCCAAAGCGTGAGAAATATGCCCACAGGTCCAAAACCAAGGCAGGGGCCCCGAGACGCGGAGCGTGGTGAAAGGGAGACTTCTGATGACGGTCTTGCGAGACCGGGAGTCTGGTGGGCAGGCACAGCCGGGACAGTTGCAGCAAGCACTTTACTTGCTAGCATGCAAGTCCCTCCCTCGATTTCTCATCAGCTGGGTACTATGGGGTGTATGATCATCCTGAAGGTTTGCTTATACAGTATCCTTCCTTCTCCCTTCCCGAACTAAGTGTTATTTCTCAACCAAGATTTTAGTTTATCTCTCACAACATCCCGCTTGCTTAGGGACTTTCCAGGTGTGTGAACTTTGTGGTTGTTACATCAGCAAACTGTTAGGCAAGCTTGGCTGCTGGTAGTTTTCCACTCAGAGCTAGCTACCTTTGGAAATGGACCACTTTTTTATTTCTTACAAATTCCCGATGGAGAAGCTCTATACAGTCAGCAAAAACAAGACCGGGAGCTGACTGTGGTCATGAACTCCTTATTGCCAAATACAGACTGAAATTGAAGAAAGTGGAGAAAACCACTAGACCATTTAGATATGACCTAAATCAAATCCCTTATGACTATACAGTGGAAGTGAGAAATAGATTTAAGGGACTAGATCTGATAGACAGAGTGCCTGATGAACTATGGATGGAGGTTCATCACATTGTACAGGAGACAGGAATCGAGACCATTCCCAAGAAAAAGAAAGGCAAAAAAGCAAAATGGCTGTCTGAGGAGGCCTTACAAATAGCTGTCAAAAGAAGGGAAGTGAAATGCAAAGGAGAAAAGGAAAGATATACCCATTTGAATGCAGAGTTCCAAAGAATAGCAAGGAGAGATAAGAAAGCCTTCCTCAGCAATCAATGCAAAGAAATAGAGGAAAACAATAGAATGGGAAAGACTAGAGAACTCTTCAAGACAATCAGAGATACCAAGGGAACATTTCATGCAAAGATGGGTTCAATAAAGGACAGAAATGGTATGGACCTAACAGAAGCAGAAGATATTAAGAAGAGGTGGCAAGAATACAAAGAAGAACTGTACAAAAAAGATCTTCATGACCCAGATAATCACGATGGTGTGATCACTCACCTAGAGCCAGACATCTTGGAATGTGAAGTCAAGTGGGCCTTCGAAAGCATCACTATGGACAAAGCTAGTGGAGGTGATGGAATTCCAGTCGAGCTATTTCAAATTCTGAAAGATGATGCTGTGAAAGTGCTGCACTCAATATGCTAGTAAATTTGGAAAACTCAGCAGAGGCCACAGGACTGGAAAAGGTCCATTTTCATTCCAATCCCAAAGAAAGGCAATGCCAAAGAATGCTCAAACTACCACACAATTGCACTCATCTCACACGCTAGAAAAGTAATGCTCAAAATTTTCCAAGCCAGGCTTCAGCAATACGTGAACCATGAACTTCCAGATGTTCAAGCTGGTTTTAGGAAAGGCAGAGGAACCAGAGATCAAATTGCCAAAATCTGCTGGATCATCGAAAAAGCAAGAGAGTTCCAGAAAAACATCTATTTCTGCTTTATTGACTATGCCAAAGCCTTTGACTATGTGGATCACAATAAACTGTGGAAAATTCTTCAAGAGATGGAATACCGGACCACCTGACCTGCCTCTTGAGAAACCTAAATGCAGGTCAGGAAGCAAGTTAGAACTGGACATGGAACAACAGACTGGTTCCAAATAGGAAAAGGAGTACGTCAAGGCTGTATATTGTCACTCTGCTTATTTAATTTCTATGCAGAGTACATCATGAGAAATGTTGGGCTGGAGGAAGCACAAGCTGGAATGAAGATTGCTGGGAGAAATATCAATAACCTTAGATAGGCAGATGACACCACCCTTATGGCAAAAAGTGAAGAACTAAAGAGCCTCTTGATGAAAGTGAAAGAGGACAGTGAAAAAGTTGGCTTAAAGCTCAACATTCAGGAAACTAAGATCATGGCATCTGGTCCCATCACTTCATGGCAGATAGATGGGGAAACAGTGGAAACAGTGGCTGACTTTATTTTTCTGAGCTCCATAATCACCTCAGATGGTGACTGCAGCCATGAAATTAAAAGACACTTACTCCTTAGAAGGAAAGTTATGACCAACCTAGACAGCATATTCAAAAGCAGAGATATTACTTTGCCAACAAAGGTCCGTCTAGTCAAGGCTATGGTTTTTCCAGTGGTCATGTGTGGATATGAGAGTTGGACTGTGAAGAAAGCTGAGCGCCAAAGCATTGATGCTTTTGAACTGTGGTGTTGGAGAAGACTCTTGAGAGTCCCTTGGACTGCAAGGAGATCCACCCAGTCCATCCTAAAGGAGATCAGTCCTGGGTGTTCATTGGTAGGACTGATGTTGAAGCTGAAACTCCAATACTTTGCCCACCTGAGGCGAAGAGCTGACTCATTAGAAAAGACCCTGATGCTGGGAAAGACTGAGGGCAGGAGGAGAAGGGGACAACAGAGGATGAGATGGTTGGATGGCATCACTGACTCGATGGACGTGGGTTTGGGTGGACTCCGGGAGTTGGTGATGGACAGGGAGACCTGGCGTGCTGCAGTTCATGGAGTCGCAAAGAGTCTGATACGACTGAGCGACTGAACTGTTATGAGAGGGGTGAGAACTGAGGCAACCATATCTTTCCATTTTCCAAACCATCCTTTTAAGCAATCTGTGAATGGGTCATCAATTCCAGCATTTTCTGCCAGCTCATTGGTTAAGGTCGTTAGTCCTTGTAAGGCCTTTGTGATGGTTCCATCAGGAGCTGTACTGTTGGGAATAAAAGTACAGCATTTCCCACCCAGCATAACACGAACACCCCTTTTCTCCTCTAGTTATCATGTCCAGTGCGATCTTACTTCCCAAGCCATCTGACTGGGGGCATCCAATTGGCTAGCTACTCCTTGGAGGCCATCTCTGGTATATCTGATAAATCTGTTGGTTATAATATATGTAAATTAATCCGATCTATATTTCTTTTTTTTTTATTAACTGTGGACCACCTAAAAAGTACTGACTCAAACCCTGTAGCTATTTGGTTTCAGGCCTTGAATTCATTAAGAACTCCCCTAGGGAATCCTATTGAATCTATATATATATACACACACACACACATATATATATGTCAAAGGAGCCCACCGCTGTTCTCCGACTTCGGTGGCTGGGTGGCTTTTCGGGTACCTTGTAGAATGCCAGGGTGAAGGGAATGGCCGATTGAATGAAGGCACAAGCCCCTGTCCAACTTGACGGCAGTCAGTCTAGGAGGTTCCTTTTCCCACAAAACCACCAGACATCAGCCCGGGTCTACGGAGGGCCGAGTAGTTACTGTTGTCTGGCTCATCGGTAACGATCAAGATGCTGGTGCAGGTCGAAAGTTCCCCCATGGATCTACTGAACTCTGCCCCCTGCCTAGAGAGGCAAGAGTACTCGCTGTGCTCAGTCATGTCTGACTCTCTGCAACCCCATGGACCGTAGTCTGCCAGGCTCCTCTGTGCATGGGACTTTCCTGGGAAGAATACTGGAGTGGGTTGCCATTTCCTTCTCCAGAGATCTTCCCCACCCAGGGATCGAACCCGAGTCTCTTGCATCTCCTGCATTGTTTCATATTCCCTATGGAGAAAGAGGGGACAGCTCTGGGTCCGACCTTTGCAGTTCGGGAAAGAGTCACGACAGATTCTTGCAGGTCTTTTCCCCACGCATCTTTGTCCTGGTTAAGGGCCAACATATGCCTTATGATCCTCCCAGATCAGTGTCCCCTCTGAGGGGGACCTGGTTCTCCACCTGTGCCTGGGGCGTCCGGCCACACATGCATCACATCACTCTTATGATGACCTTACACTGTAAATTTGACCCATTCGACCCAGGCATTTGTATCTCCATACCCTGTGTCAGTTTCTAAAGTCTGTCTTAGATCTTTGTACCTCAATTATTTCTATTCTTTTGGGATCATTAATAGAACTAACATGGTTTTCGGAGCTTGGGATCAGGACAGTCTCCGATACACTGGTTTTTATTTTCAATAAAGTTAAGAACAAATCACCCTAGGGGGTCTTTGCCAGTGACATCTGTCCCTAACCCATATACCTGAGATGCTACTTTTGGCTCTTAATCTAGGGTAGCTGGGTTGTTAACAGTCAAGAGGATGGGGTTGCATTTTAGATTTTGACAAGCTTCTGGTGGAATGCCCTTAGGTATATTTTGTCTTTCAAAGGCCTCCAACTAGGAGTCACCCACCCTACGTTTACCATCCAGTCCTGAAACGGGGTGGGCCATCGTACATCGTCCCAACTGGGGCAGAGGCTTGCTTTAATATAAACCAAATCTGGTTCAGGGCAAAGATACTTATCCTCCTGTGACAACTGTCTCTGATTTTCTAAGGTTCTGCAAGGTAAAATTTGGCAGGCATCAAAACTTAATAGTCTGAGGTGACAAGGTTTTGGTTATATTGACAACCAACCTGATTGGATAATCAAGGGTTCCTTGTCAATTTCTATTCTGACTTTTTACCTGTTGGTTTCAATACCGGTTTCCAAAGGTGTGGCCACATGGTTAATGGTTATTGTGAAGGGGAGGATTCAGAGGGAGGGATTTAACAAGGTTTTCTTAAAGTTACCTTTAAAGGCTGTTCATTGGTCCTTTCCCTTCCCTTTGAGGTCTCTTTTATTGGCCCCCTGACTCATGTATAATGAGTACAACCTTTTTCAGCAGTCCACACAGCTGTCTCGGTCGTCAGAAGCACTTGATAAGGGCCTTTCCAGCTTGGTTGGAGTTTGTCTTCTTTCCAGGTTTTGATTAACCCCAAGTCACCCGGCTGGAAGTGATGAATTCTACAGGCAGAGTCTGGGCAAGGTGTCCTTTTAATCTGGGGAATGATAAGGTAGAGGAAATGGTCAGTATATAGTTTCTTAGAAATTGGTCTTAGCCCAGGAGGTCTGCCTCCTGGAGTGTGTTTTCCTAATCACCCTCTTGTTAATTTCCTGGCAGGCTATGGCAGCTTCTGTAAACCTGTTTCGCAATGGTGTAGATTCTCAGGCAACCATAGTTTCTAAGTATTGTATCATACATAGCCTGGGGGCCCCAGTGGGCATTAATTCCCTCATCATGGGCTTACTTATCATTTTCCTTCCATCAGGTAACACCCATCTTTGGTCTTCAGTTTGGGTGTTTGAGATTAGGTTCAATAGATTCATTTTCTCCCCTAGAGAGGCTCGTTTAGTGGCTTCATCTGTGAGTCTGTTCCCTGTGGCTTCCATAGAATTCCCTTCCTGGTGACCATTTACATAAGCTATAGTTACCTCGTCTGGAAGCAGGAGACTTTCTGGCATTTGTTTAATCAATAAAAGTATTATACCTAATGTTGATGGCTCTAAAGTGAAAGTGAAAGTGAAGTTGCGCAGTCGTGTCCGACTCTTTGCAACCGCATGGACTGTAGTCTACCAGGCTCCTCTGTCCATGGGATTTCCCAGGCAAGAATACTGGAATGGGTTGCCATTTCCTTCTCCAGGAGATCTTCCCAACCCAGGGATTGAACCCAGGTTTCCTGCATTGTAGGCAGATGCTTTACCGTCTGAGCCACCAGGGAAGTCTAAAGACATGTCTATATTAACACTTTAACATCAGATATTAACTTAATATTGAATGTTTTTTTAGTTTTCATGAATCTAAAATTCTGGCCAGTTATCTTTTGTATTTTGAGAATTTATATAAGCTCTTAATTGTCTCAAGCCACTTAAGTAGTGCTTATTTACAAAATAATTTTGATAACGTCATCCACAGGTAAAGCATAACATTACATACCTATAGACAAACACAGAGAGATCAGATTACAATTTACTAGACTATCTCTAGCTAGCTTTCTTTAACAACTGCCTATGCAGTAAAAGAGCCCATTTTGACTATTTTTAGGACAGAAAATTTCCTTTAATTCCAATTAGCTACCTGCAAGAATAAGTTTTGTACATGCATAAACCAGGCTGGTGTTAGAGGCTGTTTTCTGGTGCCCCGTGTTTCTGTGTTTGAGGGATTTTATTTCCCATTTTAAGCTGAATTTGTCAGGGGTAAAATTTACTAGTGAAATTGTGTGGTGGGCCAGTGTGCTGCATGTGAGCTTAACTCCTCCAGGAGTCACCCCAGAGTCGTTTCAGCCCTCCTACGTGTCTCAGTAACTCCCTTCGGCAGTCTAAGACCACCATGGGTGCTCAGATCGATCAACAGCCAATTCTTATTTGAGACCCCTGGACAAGCAAGTGTCTTAATTAATGAGTGGGTTTCCCTAGGGGACCACTGCACGGTATGAGGACTCGGCCTCCACCATTCCCGGAAATTTCTCAGTCACCTGAGAATCATGAGCAGCCGGGAGGAGTAATGTCCCATTTCTTTGGAGCAAAGCTCTCATGTAAAAATCTTCATTTTTATCCGGACAAATTCTAGTTAAGCAATCAAACAGAGGAAAAGCATCACATCAGCCTCCAACTCAACCGCTCAGCATAGACCGCTCTGTCTCCTACAAGCAGGCAACAGTGCTGTCTTTCATCAGAGCCTTACTCAGCATCTAGTCTTGGCAGGAGGACTGCTGCTGCTGCTGCTGCTAAGTCGCTTCAGTCGTGTCCGACTCTGTGCGACCCCACAGATGGCAGCCCACTAGGCTCCTCTGTCCCTGGGATTCTCCAGGTAAGAATACTGGAGTGGGTTGCCATTTCCTTCTCCAATACATAAAAGTGAAAAGTGAAAGTGAAGTCACTCAGTTGTGCCTGACTCTTAGCAACCCAATGGACTGCAGCCTACCAGGCTCCTCCGTCCATGGGATTTTCCAGGCAAGAGTACTGGAGTGGGGTGCCATTGCCTTCTCCGGGCAGGAGGACTATCCTGCCCCAAATCTCAACATCCTCCCCAGTGGACTATGGGGCAGGGGGGATGTCAGAGGAAGAATCCTTATCTCCCCTTTTCTTTGGTTCCCTACGCCTAGAACATTTATTCCCCATTTTCAGCTGGTCCCTATGCCTGAGTTTCCCTGTGTGCTCAAGCCCCCCACACTGGAGGCTTCTTGCACACTCTTGAGAATAGCTTTGACCATCTCAGGTCGTTTCTCAGGTGGCCCTAGTAGTCAAGAACCTCTCCGCCAAAGCAGGAGACTTAAGAGATGCTGGTTTGATCCCTAGGTGGGGAAGATCCCCTGGAGGAGGGCATGGCAACCCACTCCAGTATCCTTGCCTTGGAGAATCCCAAGGACAGAGGAGCCTGGTGGGCTACAGTCCATGGGGTCGCAAAGAGTCTGACATAACTTATCATTCACCGCCGTTTTCCTCGGGGGAAGAAGGAAACTGAGGATTGGGACTCCATACTCGCTTACATCTCGGTCACACACACTCGACCTCCGAAAATGCCCAACCACCAAGGCAGTACTTATAGTTCAATTTTTGCTGGTTGCCCCGGTGCCTGCTTTTCTCGCCTGTGTAGGTTTCACTGTCTTCCAGACGATGGGCGATAGCCAGCCCACGTGATCTATGAAGGCAGTCGCCGTAAGGTCCAGGGCCTCGTGGGCCATTCGTCCCGGAACGCCCATTCTGATGGTTCAATGACGCAGGTCTCCTGCGCTGAGTCCCCCGATCAACATCTTTTCCCCGCCCCACCCCCATGAACCTTCTCTTTGGCCAGTGATCTCCAACCTCTGACCTCTACTTCCCCCAACCATCCCCCACCTCACCACGTGGCCTCAGAAAGTTTGCCTGACGTACGGTTCCTTAGAAGGGAAAACTGAGGCCTGAGGTGACATAGGGCGCCCCAAGACCCCCCTCCAGGGTCCCCTCCAAGGCCCGGACCTGCGCACATGAAAAGCCTCCCCCTGTCCCAACCCAGGGATTTACCTAGAAGATGGCCTTTGTTGCGGCGCCCTCCGCTGTCCACGCTCCAGCCTCGGGGTTAGGGCCGGAAAACAATCGGAAAGCAGGGGCATGAAAACCCACTCCGGCCGGGCAGCTGTAAAGAACTTCGTATCCCGGGTTGCCCGCCGCGCCCTCCAGGCTCACTGCGCGTGCGCCCTGCCCTGCCCTGCCCACGCCCCCTCGGTCGGCGGGAAAAGGAGGCGGGGGCGGTTAATGCGCAGGCGCGTGCTACGAGCTTGTCCTGAACCGGACTGCGATCCAGAGCGCGTCTCAGTGCCGGGCTCCGCGCGCAGGCGCTAGCTGCCCGCCTTGCTAGGAGTCGATTTGGAAAGTGCGCACGCGCAGGAGTTTCTGGCAGAAAGCAGACGAACCCGGGCCGGCGCGGGGCCTTGTGGGAGGGCTTAAGGAAGTAAAATGGCGGACCTGGCGAACGAAGGTAGGGGAGGCGCCGTCTGGGGCCAGCTGGCGGCCAGGGAACGGGCGGCGGGAGGTCCGGGGGCCACAGGCCCGAGGGGTGAGCACTCCAGGTGCGGGGGGCCTGTCTGCTCCGGAAGAGCGGCCCAGCGGGCCTTGCAGCCGCCCCCCATTGCGTCCCCTCAGGCCGGGCTCACCCGCCCGACTCATCAGTCCCGGTAGCCCCGGCCCTACCACCGTCCGGCCAGACGGCCCGGGAGACGGCGGGGATCGCGATCCTGAGGCCCTTCCGCCTCTCAGGCCAGGCTGGGGGCCGAAGGGGGCGGGAGGCACGGCCGCAGCGCCTCGACCTCGGATGTAAATAGATCTCGGGGCCTGGTCGCGGGCCCAGCGCGCCACGCTCTCTCCCCGCCCCCTCGTTCTCGGGGACCCGGGCTTCCCTCTTCCCTGGCCTGGCTGCCAAGCCGGCCCACCCCCTAATCCTGTGGCGGTGCCCCACGCCAAGGATTGAGAACGTCAGGTTTGTTTTCGTCCCCACCCTCAACTCTGGCCCCCAATTCCCGCCAGTTACCCCGGATCCTTAGTGGCGACCGACAGTCGCGCCTCGTCTTGGCTCCTTGAGGCCCCAGCCGCAGGGTGTGGGCCGCTGAAAGCCCTAGCTGGTTTTCGGCCCTTTTTTTGGTTGCACTTCCAGAGGGAGACAAGGTTGTGTGATCCCCTTCTCTGCGAAGCGCTGACATCCCAGCTGAACGATTTTGACAAGGTTACAGTTCCGAACGGCTCAGAGAAAGCGCGCCATCAGCCGATGTCTGATGAAATCCCCTGTGATGTTCAGATCGCTCGTAGCTTCAGGACTTTCTGAGGCTTGTGTTTAGCTTCCTCCGTTCTTAGGTGCACAGCTGCGGGCAAGCGGTCTTGCCTGCCTGGCCCTGGTTCCCCCTCATACGTTGCTCCCTGCTGGCCTGAGGTTTCCCCCGCACAAATGACAATCCTAAGTGCTCACCCTGGTGAAGCATTTGGGGCAGTACCAGGTACTGTTCAAAGACTTGGGCGGGCAGCTATCTGGGGAAGTCCTCGCTCTGCACAGAAGTTCCCAGAGGAAGGTACCATCAGCCCTGGTTGTCGGTGAGGAAACTGAGTTAGAATGGTTAAGTTACTCCTCCAAGGCAGGTCACATAGCTAGTAAGGAGCAGGGATGTGCATCAACGTGGTCTAACTTCAGAGCCCCCACTTCACCTCTCATCTGTACCACATCTCTTTGATCAGTTAAAGGAGCTGGTGGAGGGTTGAGGCATTCCATTCACAAGATCCATTTAAAGGCAGATCGGGCACTGGATAAAAGAGAGTCAGTAGGACACACCTTATATATTTGCGAGTTTGGCCCGTTCACATTCTTGAACTCAGGGCTCATATTCAACACCTCCATTTGGATGTCATATCAAATAAAACCCCTATCTTTCTCCCCCAAACCTGCCCACCCTGCCAACTTTCTCCCCTAGTAGTAAATAGCAGGTCCAATTGTTTAAAATTGCTCAGGCCAGACACCTTGAAGTCGCCCCTGATGACTTTCTCTCACACGCTGCAGCACATCTTTGTCTGTTCTACCTTCAAATCTTTCCAGAGAATGACCCCTGTTGCCACTGCTTGGTCCTCCCTGCCATCTTCACCCATCTGGCAGCTTCGCAACCCAGAAGGCAGACGACCCCTGTGCCCCAAGACCTCCCTGTCCTCTCCCCCACCGCTGTCTCCCGACTTGGCCTGCTTTAACTACTCCAGCTTTCTCAATGCCCATCTCTTGCGCGCCATATCCCCCTCTGTTACGCCTCTGGACCTGCCGGTTCCTCTGCTTGAGTCAGTCTTCCTCCAGTTGTCCCTGTGGCTCACTCCTGTACCTCCTTCAGGTTCCTCCTCACATGTTGCTTTATTGAGAACTTCTCCGACCACCTATTTTAAGTTTTATCCTCATTCTCTATCCCCTTCACTCTGTTTCATGTTACTCCACAGTGCTTATCACCTACCAGCAAGCTGGGTTGACTTGCTTGTCTGACTACCCCTCTTCAAAAATGTAAGTTCCATGAGGAACAGGGTTTCTGTCTGTCATTAATGGACCCCCACCCCACCCTGATGTAGAACAGTGCCGGGCACAGGGTATAGGGATCCAGGGAATGTTTGTTGAATGAACAAGTGAGGTGTACCTGTGAGCACAAAGGGGAAATTATGGATTCCGGTTATCCAGGGACACCATGTCTAGCATAGGTACTGGCCCGTGAGCTGTCAGTTGCGTAGCTGAACTGATCAGTGTATAAAATAGAGACAATGGAATGTTTTGTACTTAAAGTTTTTGCCTAGTTAATGCCACACTCACCTAGTACTTTGCCTCTGACACTAGTTCTGGCCTCAAAAAAGTCGAATCCTAGTGGCCTTTTGTGCCTCCCGTATCTCTGCCGTGCTTTAGTTGGTTGTCATGTGTTTCTCGACTCTATTTCTGGTTTTGGCTTGTGCAGCCCGCCAGCATGTTCAGTTTCTCATCCTCTGTGTGAGCGAGGACTTCCTTTCCTATGCATTGTGAAGCTTAGGGGACTGCCCCATACATGTGCGTTCCCACTCGTCGTTGAAGCTCACACGCCCTCTTGGCTTCTGTCTTTCTGGACTGGGATCCTAAGCAGACCCATCCTAACTCCTGGGCATCTGTAGAGACAGAAAGCAGCGCATGTGATCCTGCTGTGCAACAAGGGTTGAGAACCGCCAGCTTGAGTAGTGCAGTACTGGTTAAGAGGGCCGTGCTTGTGTAGAGAGAAGCATTTCCAGATGTGTGTCGAGTTCAGCGTCTTGTTGGCTCTCGTTGCCATGGTGATCTCTTCAGGGATGGTGACAGCCACTCCCACAACCCTTGCTGGTAGTCCTGTAGTCTGTGACTTTTAAAGTCCCGTTGGAATGTTTCCTAGGAGAGAGTGAGTGTGTGGTGGGAGGGAGGGGCGGTTAACCATCTTGTCTCTGGAGTTACTCTGCCTGGTAGACTGGCATCAGGGTGTGAAGGCAGCGTTTGGTTTCTGGTGAAGGTGAAGAAGGTGAGCAGAGCATATTGGAGCTGTAGGAGACCTTGGATTCTAGATCCCCGCCTTAAAATTTGATACCATATACACATGAGGCCTTGCTGGCCTGCAGAGACACGTGGTGGAAACCCGAGAGATGGTAAGGTGCAGGCTTCTCAGCTTTGGTCCTCTTGACACATTGGACCAGATGAGTCTCTGTTGAGGGGCTGTCCTCTGCTGTGTAGGGTGCTGAGCATCCCCACAGCGTCTTTGCCTCCATACACGATGCTGGCAGCACTCCCTGCCTTGTGCCCCTCCCCCAGGGGCCGGGACCGTCAGGAGTGTCTTCAGACATAGTGTGTCTCCCTCAGCCAAGGCCTGTGGCGTGGCGTGATGGCGGGCCCCAGTCTCTGCCTGGGAACTGGGCTTGTGCTTTGATTCTGCCTTGTCCTCTCTGAGTGACTTTAGGCAACTCCTTAGCCGCTTTGAGCTTCAGTTTCCTCACCTGTAAAATGAGGATAATGGTAATTGTATCTATCACACGGTTGCTCTGAGCCCTGGCTGAATTAATACATATAAATGATTTAGCACCTATCTCAGCCCAGTAATAAACAGTCAGGAGGAAATGGAAGCTATTTTTACCATGGAGGACTTATGTTATAGACACATTTAGCTGAAGTGCCCAAGGCAAAGCCAGAGAGAGCAAAAAGCGAGTTTGAACGAGGTGGCCTTGGGGCGCGCCTAGGATGGGATGCAGCCAGAGCTGGGCTGTCCGCCCTCTCTGGTTCTGTCCTGACTTTGATCACATGACCGTCTAGCCACGGGCTCCCAGCCAGGGCACTCTGGGCATTGGGGCCAGAGCATTCTCCGTGCTGCTTCGCTGGGTGTCCTGGGGTGTTGGTCTGTTTCCCTGGCCTCCACCCGCTGGATGCTAGTAGCACCTTCCCGCTGTCATGACAACCAGAAATGTCCAGACGTTGCTCAGTGTCCCCTGGTGGGGGGGTGGGGGGCTCCCACTCACCTGACTTGTTTTTTGCCTTTTGTTTGTTTGGCTTTTGGCCATGCTGTGCAGCATGTGGGATCCCTGACCAGGGATCGAACCCATCTCCCCTGCAGTGGAAGCTCAGTCTTAACCACTGGACTGCCAGGGAAGTCCCTCACCTTGTTGATTTCAAACCTAACCCCTGAGAGGATGAGATGCAGCTGAGTGTTTATTGATGCGCTTCAATGGTTGAAGTCCTCCGTTCACTTGATTCTTACCACCCGCTTGCCCTGCCCTCGACTTAATACTTAGGATAAGTGAGAAGCAATTTTTCAAAGTTTCATGAACTTAAACAATAAGCATTAACTCTGAGGTTTGCCCTGCAGAGTGTACATTGAACCCCCCGTGCCTCTCACCTGAGGCAGATTAGGGCTGAGGGTGCCACCTTTGTATACTTGGAAGAAAATTTTAAGTTCTGCCCGAGATCCTGTGTACAGACAAAACATACTTGTAGTTCTGCAAGTTTAAAACTTTTCCACCATATCTTCAGCCTGCCTCTCAGTTAACTGGAAAACGGACTCACCCAGCAGTCCCACTGTGGTCGTTCAGTCACTAAGTTGTGTCCAGCTCTCTGCAACCCCATCGACTGTAGCCGCCAGGCTCCTCTGTCCGTGGGATTTCCCAGGCAAGAATACTGGAGTGGATTGCCTTTTCCTCTAGGGGATCTTCCTAACCCAGGGATCAAAGCCAAATCTCCTATATTGACAGGCGGATTCTTCACACTGCACCATTTCCTGCGGGCATCGTTGGGTATAGGACAGGTCAGGCTCTGCTGTGTGCTTACACGCTGAAGCATCTGGAGAGAGGTGACAGGAAGTAAGGGCAGAGCTTTGAATGGTGTTGGGAAAGGGGCGGTGTTTGGGCCTGGCGAAGAGGGTGTTTTAGGTACCAGTCGAATTCCCACCTGAGTTCAGAGACAGAGAATGGGCTGGAGTAAAGTGGGAGATGGGGGCGTTTGGGGAGCAGTAGGATCCGTCTGGGGGACTTGGGCAGGGCCTCATGTAATGGGAACTGTCTGACAGAGGCAGCAGGCAGAGGTAGCTGCTCCTCACCTTGCTGAGCCCCTGGCAGGTAGCTCTCCATGGTACTTTGAAGTGATCAGGAGGCAGCCGGCTTTGCATTCAGGATCTGGTGGTGGCGCCCAGCAACAAGCAGCAGGGGTTCTCTGTTTGGTTTGGAGGTTTGTTTGGCCACCTTCCTGTGATCCCGTGGAGCCCTGTCCGGCGTGGCTGCACGCTCCTTGGTAGGAAGCTAGACAGCTCAGGGCCTCAGAGCAGGTGCGGCCCCCGGGTGTCCACACTCTGCCACGTCCTTGGTTGTCTTGGCACCTGGTGCAGCTGTGTAGCCCTCGCTGTGAGTCCTAACCCCGACTGCACTTAATGCTTACTTTAAGGAGGTTGTGGAGGAAAACTAAAACGAATGCTTGGCTGCACCGTCGGAGATGCAGGAGGTCCGCAATGTCCAGGACCCCACCGGTTTTCTGCAACACAGAGCCAGTTAAAAAACCACAGGCAGGAGTTGTGACCTCGCTTCCGGGGCAAACAGTATGTAATTTGGTCCATTGGGTTTGTCTTTGTTGCTGTTAGTTAGGACTTCCCTGGTGGCTCAGATGGTAAAAGCGTCTGCTTACAATGCGGGAGACCCGGGTTCGGTCCCTGTGTTGGGAAGATCCCCTGGAGAAGGAAATGGCAACCCACTGTAGTACTCTTGCCTGGAAAATCCCATGGACAGAGGAGCCTGGTAGGCTGCAGTCCATGGGGTCGCAGTGAGTCAGACACGACTGAGTGACTTCACTAGTCACTAGTTAGGAGCTGAGTAAGGGTTCTAAGGCCTCAGGGGAAAGAACAATCCGGATTCCTGATCTCTCTTGGAAAACAGCACCGGCCTCAGCTGATGTTCCTGCCCAGCAGTGATGTGCCAGGACTGAGGCACAGCGCCCCCTTGAGACAGGCTGTGCTTCCCAGTCACCACAGGCAGCCCCCCCCTCCACCCCCCACCCCCCAACCCCGGGCCTGCCTGACCTCGGCCGGCCTGTGGGCTTCAGGCCGGTGGCTCTAGCACCTCTCAGATGTGTTCAGAGCACTGGGTGTTCCATGGCAGAGACCCTCAGCAGACGGGTCTTGGTGATCCATCACTAATTCAGGATTCTGTGCACTGGAATTGCTAGCGCTCAGAGCAGCATTTCTTCAAGGTAGTCCAGGGGCCCTGGGAGTCCGTTTTTCAAGGGGACTTTTCAGCCTTTTCAAGGGGACTGCGAGTTCAAAACTATTTTCATAACAATGCAAAGGCATCATTTGCCCTTTTCACACTCCTTGTGAATGGATGGTGGATTTTTTTCCCAGAGGTTGTATAGTGCAACAGATGGGCTGCAGAAGCAGATAAGAAAGCCCGGCTGTCTCCTGTTAAGCCAGATGTTAAAACACGGGTCCAAATATAAAATAATGTCCCTCTTCTCCCTAGTGTTTTTGTTTGTTTCAAAAATAGTTATTCATAAAAGTGTATTATTTAGATAAACCTTCACTATTATTATTTTAAGTAAATTAACTAATTTCTGATGTTTCTTAGTTCAGTTTCTAACATGTTCTTATCGTTTAGTCACTCAGTGTGTCCAACTCTTTGTGACTCCATGGCCTGTAGCCCAGCAGGCTCCTCTCTCCAGGCAAGAATACTGGCATAGGTTGCTGTTTTGTTCTCCGGTTTCTAACATAATACATATCAACAGCTGTAGCTCACATTTACCCAAGTTCTTGGGCATCCTCAATAACTTACAAGTGTGGAAAGGGGTCCCAAGGTGAAAAAGTTTGAGAAACACTGGCTTGTGCTGGTGGAGCCCCGGTGTGGAGGGCCTGAGCAGGCCTGCCTCGAGCCTCGCAGGAATCTTGGACTGGAGCTGACAGGCAACCTCCTGCTGACGGCTTGTGGTGTAGTTGGAAGTGCTCTAGGTTTGCGTTTCATCTCTGTCACTTACTTGCCCAGGATCTTGGGCAAATTGTTTGACCTCAGTTCCTGCATCTGTAAACGGTGCTTTCTAGTCTGCAGGTTGTTGTGAAAGGAACGCGTGGCAGGTGATTGGCCCGCTGACGTGTGGGGATCCCTGTCGGTTCCTGCTACCTGTTAGTCTGCTGATGGACCCTAGGGGGAGAGAAAGCTCCTTTCGGGCCATAGCCAGGTTTCATTGGTGCTGGTGGGAGCTGTCCTCCAGCTGCACTGTGTCTCATGGGATGTTTGGCAGTGTCCCTGGTGTCTACCCAAATGTCTCCGGACATTGTCCGATGTCCCCCTTGGGGGCAAAATCACCACCGTTTGAGTACCCTTGGGTTAGGGGATTCTGTTGACCTCCCCCCACCCACCCACACACACACACACACTCCACACACGACTGTGTGGCATAGTCATCTCTGCTGAAGTCCTGAGATGCTGCACACATTTAAATACACAGACTGAGTGGGGAGGGAGAGGAGGTTACTCACAGAAGCTGGGGCACCACCCTGATATGTGCTGTCTGACGCACTGAGAATTTTCCTCGGTGTACAGCGTGAGCTAGGGATCTGACCCCACCTCCTTGTACATAATCAAGGTGTGGTTGCTCAACGTCTGCACAGTTGATGTGTGGGTGGCTCATTCTCTGGGCTTAGGGGGTCATCCTGTGCACAGTGGGATGCTGGTCAGCATCGTGATCTCCGTTTACCAAATGCTGTTAGCAGCTCCTGCCCTCGTGGGAACCAAAAATATTCCGACGTCACCCAGTGGGAGGGAGGGGGGCAAATAAAACTGTCCAGGAGTAAATTGTTTGCCAGCTAGGGCTTAGGGCTCACCCTGCCGACCTTTTTTTTTTCCTGTATGGCCTCTTGGCAGCCGTTGGCATCATGGTGTGGTGGACTTCATGTCCCAGTTAAGGGGGAACAGTGTTTTCCATGACCTTCAGCACTGTTCCAAGTTCAAGATGAGCGCCTTCCAAGATGCTCTGTGTTTGAGCAATCCCCTTGCACAGGGGTTGAAGCTCAGGGCCGGGTCTGTTGGCAGAGTCGGCCTGTCCCAGTGTGCCCACCTCCAGCCACTGAGTCTCAGAGCCCAGCTCATGCTTCCCAGTGGGTCATTCTGACTCCCCGGGCACCTGTTCTCCTGACTGAGACGGTAGTGGTTTCCCCACGCCCTGTTCAGGAGGCAAGCCTCGCTTTTGCATTGTATTTTAAATGCCTTTGCTAAATTAAACACCCTCCAGCCTGGCCACATAGGATTTCAGGAATTCGTCGGCCCAGAGTGAACGCCTCTGTGTTGTATCTGTCACAGCAGAGCAAGCTTGGGGAAAACGATTCCAGAGAGTGTGACTTCTACCGTGGCAGGAGTTAAAAAAGAGGGCCCCCTGCACTTAGAGGAGAAAGAACATTTTGCAGCATTGAGTGGCCACTGGGAATCTGAGGATCCAGGGCCTGGGTCACTCATCATCAGTCCCACGTGGAGGGGACCCCTATTCATGGAGTCTTGTTGTCAGAGTGAGGGTCGTGTCGGCTCCTGAGTGAACAGACCATGCTTCCACAGCCTCGCACAATCGTCTCAGCCCTCCCCCAGCTCAGACACTGGAGGCTCTGTCCTCAGAACAGACAGACTCCCATCCACCGGAGATCTCTTCCCCTCACCACCCCCGGGTGACCTTATTAAAAACATCCCAGATGGGAAAGATTGCCCAAGGACCCCTGCCAGCGTGGGGTGGGATGTGAACACCGCACCTCCACTGACTCCTCACCACACACCCCCTCCCTCCACCACCCCCCAGGAGCTCTTGGCTCACGTTGGCCTCAGGCCTCAGGGTTCTTCCTGCCCTTCATTCGCGCTGAGGGCTCCCCACTGCGCGCTCAGGGCTCCCCACTGCCGGGTACTCTGCCTTCGCCTGGCTCGATCCCTCACCCACTCGAGGCCCCCTTGTGACTCCTGCATGCCTCTGCTTCTTGTTTTTCCTTCCTCTTCCCACTAGAAGGGGGCCGTGGCCTCATCCACCTTTTGTCCTGTCTCTGGCCCCTGGGCCCTTGTGGGTGCTCAGGAAGTTGTACTGCTGCAAGCAGGGCTTGGCTGGTGGACTGGCCAATCATCTCGGTGATTCTCTCGGCCTCAGAAGGGTTCAAGGGATTCTGAGAGATGGAGTGTGTGTGTGGTGAGGTGTCCCTGTGTCCAGGCGGCCCTTGGAAAGGGACCGGCAACTGGAGTTGAATCCAGGACCCAAGCTTTGAGGTGGCGTCCGTGTATCTGCAGTGTCCTGTGCGTAATTACAGTACGATAATGATGCCAGCCGCTTCCCGAGCTCTGCGTGTGCATCGTTGGGTCCAGTCCTTCTGAACCGACGGAGTGGGGTCCCGTCTGCGATGACAGACACAGGCACGTGTGGAGAGAGTTCACCTGCTGGGGATCCCAACCCCGCATGGTGGAGGCCTGCCTGAACGCACACAGAACCCATTGCCCACGTTCCCAGGTTTCCTTGGTTGGTCTGCGGCCTCCGCAGAGGTCTTGTAGTCCTGAGATTGCCCTTGGGAACTGCACCCACCTCCCCCCACCCCTCCCCCCCTCCCCCACCCCGCCACCCGGCCAAGCCCAGTCTCAGCTCAGCCGTGCTCTTGTCACGCCATCTAGTGGTAGAACAGAGAACTGCTGTTGAAGCTAGCTCCCTGGTTTCTTGGTGGTTGTAGGTGAGGTTGCTGACTTTGATTTAGTAATAGGCGAATGGGGTTTTTCTGGGATTTAAGGCCCAGGGATATGCACAGTGCAGGGTGTGCCCCAGCATCTTGTAGTCTGAGTGGATGCGGCAGGGATGGGAAGGTCGTAGGGGTCTGCCGGGCCGATAATTCTAGAAGAGAAGAAGGCAGATGTAGCTTGGCCCGAGAGGTTGTGAGGGATATGAGGCAGCCAACTTGGAGGTCAGGCTTAGGGTCCTGGTCCCACCCCCACTGTGGGGACCCATCATGACTTAGGCACCCATCTCTCCAAGGCCTCCCAGTCTGGCTTCGTGATTGCAAATCAGAGATGATAAGTGATTTCTCTGCCATGGGGCTGTGATGACACTGAATGAGATGGAGTGTGTGAAGTGCCAGGGTCTAGGAATGGCCACTGAACAAATAGGAGCCATTTGTTATCCCCGCTGTTGTCAGGGTAAGGTTGGAGCCCTGAGGAGTGGCTTGATTTCAGTATGTGAAGGTAACGGTGTGAGGAAGAGCATTCCAAAAAGAAGGGGTAAGATCATCATCTCCCAACCATGTGCTCCTGTGGTCTCCGTGAGACCAATTGAGAGCTGCCTGAGGCAAAACACATTCGAGCACCAAAAAAGGAACGAAGGGGCCCACACCCCGCAGTGGCTGGGCCGTGGGGCCGCGGAGTCTGCGGTGCATGAGATCAGAGGCGTCGCCTAGCAACAGCATGATGGAGATCAGTTCCATTCTTCACTGGAGAATTAGCTGGTGGACAGCGTTGACACATTGGTGACAAATTCACCTTTATGTTGCTGCACCGAACTGTTTATAATAATTCCTGAGAAAAGAAACGGCTCGAAGGGTTGAGATAGTAAGTGTTGGGGGATTAAAGCGGTTGCCACGTATTAACAGACCGTTGTTTGTGTTGGCAAGATGCTTTCCATATTTTTTGCACAGATAAGAAGATTAAGCCACATCAGCCCAGGATTAAAGCTCATTTCACACAAGTACCTTACTGACATTTTGGTCAAGAATTGTAAGTGGCTTTCCAGATGGGAGCTGTTTCCTGGCAGGTGTTGGGGACATCATTTTAGTAGGGGGATAAACAGAACAGGCCCAGGTAGTCCAGTGTGCTCTCCTGGGTCTGCAGTTTCTTCAGTTTAGTTTATCAGACACAGGCAGTCAAGCCGCCACGGGGGGGTGCCAGAGCTTGTCGTGGAGCAGCCGCCCGCGGTTTCTGTGTACACACCTCCCTGCACAGCTCAGTGGAGAAGGCAGGCCTGCGTGCGGGGGTGAGTGTGTGTGTGTTTCCAGCTTAGACGGTGGAAGTGTTACACAGAGCATCCCATGGTTACACGTTTGACAGATGAAGACGGCGTAGCTTGCCTCTCCGTGGAGCGTGCACCTCGGTGTGGGTCTTCATTTTTTCTTTGAGGACCATAAGGATCTGCCCTTGGCTTAACTGCATGCTTGCTCGTCCAAAGCAGATGGTCTCGTGACTTGGTGAAAGCCCACCGCTCACCGGCTAGTTTCTTTAGGACTCTTCCAGAGATGTCTGTCTAGAATGTTCACTGTAGCTGCTTTATTCCTGGTGTTACTTCTCAGAAGAAAAGCCTCAGTGTCTCAGCTTTGAGGCCCTCCTAAGCGGGAGTGATGGGAGGAGACAGGCGAGGGCAGGGACTTTCTCCCTCTTGCCCCGTGCTGCGGGGATAGCAGTGGACGTCAGGGGCCAGAGTCAGGCCTGCCTGGGTTGGAGGCCCAGCCCCACCTTGGACAAGTCACTTGGCCTGAGTCTCCGTTTCCTGTTCTGTACACTAAGGACCTGCCCTTTCAGGTGGTTGTGAAGATTCAGGACAGCGTTGCCGGCAAAGCGCTGAGCACCTGCCTGGTCCATCGGTGCCCCACAATCAGTGACCGCTGGCCCACGGGTGAGACCATCTGAGGGTCTGGACACCCCATCTGGGAGTGTTCTTGCTGTGACTGCATGGCAGAGGCTGGGAGGCATTTAAAGATGGGATTCCCAAGACCTGTGCCACCCTGGAGGGTTGGGACACACACCCTTCTACCACGGGGCTGCCGCTGGGGTCCAGGCCAGCTCCTTGCATCTGGGCAGCTGCCGCCACCCATCCTTTATCTCGGGACTCTTCCACCTTAGACTGGCTTCAGGTCTATACCCGCTCCCTCCCCCTTTCCTGCTGCGTCCGAAATAAACGGACAAGTCATTTTGTTTTAAGGGTTTTGCCACCAGTCAATCTCTGGGCAGAAAAGACACCAGTGAACCCTCCCTGTCCCCTGCCCTGCTTGTAGCAGTGGTGTCAGAAAGCCCACGGTTTTAAATCTGTCAAGCATGACGCTTTGTAAAATTCGCCTCTTTTTTCTGACCCTCCTCACCTCCTCTTTTAGGAGACAGTTTATGGGCCCTCTTCCTGACAAAGATGTCACACAGATAACAGAGGTGCCTTAAGGGTGGGGCTTTTACAGCTACCCACACAGGCACCCAGCCATCTGAGGACTTGCCCCCAACCTGGGCCCTGGGTCAGTAGTTTGTGCTTTAGGAGAAGAACCTGGCTCCTCGGTGACCCTTTCTTACCCAGAGACCTCCACTCCCAGCCGAGAGGATGGTTTGTGGCCCCTTGGGTCCAGAGGCGGCCTGGAGCTCAGGGACCCCCTGACTTCTTCACAGCCATCTTAGTTCCTTTGCTCGAGAAAGAAACTACCCGCCTAAATGTTATCGGTGCTTACCTTCCAGGAGCACCTCCCCTGGGCTGTGCAGTCGCGGGGTTGCACCCCACTCCTCTCACCCTGGGCTGGAGCGTTTCCCACCCTGACCTTCCTCGAGTTCCTCCAGTGCTTCCTCGTTCCTCCCAGCTCCTGGCTGCCTGGCCAAGTGCTGCTCCACCTTCTGCTTAAAGGCGCTTCCTCCAAAAACCCTTCCCTGATGGGCTGCTCCTCTGCAGCCCCAGCCCTGCACTCTGTGCTTCCTCTGTGTTGTAATGTTCAACTAAGTCTGAAGTCGGCTCCTGGCAGGCAGGGGACGTGTCTCTCTGTGTCACCACCACACCCTAGAAACCGGCTTGACGCCTGGCACACGGTGGGCGCTAGATGTGTGGAATCACTGGAACTCCTAGTTGCCGAGTGACTCTCTTGATTGAATCTGTGGACGTCCTGAGAGGTGCAGCCGGAGGAGTGGGGCCAGGCTCGGCTAGGCAGGCGGAGCGTCCCAGCAGTCACAGCCTCCCACAGTGCCTCGGGGAGCAGGGAGGGTCCCCGACATCTGGCACAGGGGTGGCACAGAGCGGAGATCTGCGACTTGTCCTCACCTGGGCTCACCTGTCTGTGCTCATCACCGGGACTGCGGAGACCAGATCCGGAGCCCAGACCCAGTCTCTGGGGGTTACAGTTAGGTGGAGAGCCCATGCTGTGGGCTTCTCTCAGCCTCTCTCCAGGTTCGTGCCCACCACCCCCCATGCTGTTTGCATGGGGGTAGAGGCAGGGGTAAGGACTTTCCCTGGGTGGGAGCTGGGATCACAGTTGGTCTGGGGTAGCCCCCTGGGGCCCTGGAGCTGAGGAGGGCTGTGTGGGGGACAGTGGAGGAGGGGTTCAGACCAAGAGCAGCCACCCTTGGACTTGGCATCAGCACCTTGGAAAGCGGAGGTGAGGCGGGCACTCCCAGTGCATCCCTGACAGCAGTGCCCACTCTGTCCAGAGGAGGGCCATTCTTCCAGGCGACCTGGGGTTCCGAATCCCGCCCCGCTTCACACAGCAGTGTTGACTGCAGTCACCCACCGTGCTCAGGCCTCCTCACAGGTGTTCTTGCAGAGGGTTCCCTGGTCAGATAGCTTTGGGCAACATTTAAAACACCTGGTGGACAGAATCTGCATTAAATAGCACGCATTTGATTGGCCTTTTAATGTTTTAGGTCTGAGTGGTGGCCTTAATCTCTACAAATCTGTGGAGGTGGTTTTCTCTTCACTCAGGAGAGGAGAGCCGGGCTGGGTTTCAGGCACTTCCTGGAAGCCTTGTTGCCCCGTCCCCTTTGTTCAGTTGCTACGTGTGTCTGGACTGCAGCACCCCAGGCTTCCCTGTTCTCCACTATCTCCTGGAGTTTGTTCAAACTCATGTCCACTGAGTCAGTGATGCTATCTAACCATCTCATCCTCTGCTGCCCTCTTCTTTCGCCTTCAGTCTTTCCCAGCATCAGGATCTTTTCCAATGAGTTGGCTCTTCTCATCTGGTGGTCAAAGTATTGGTGCTTCAGCATCAGTTCCTCTAATGAATATTCCGAACGATTTCTTTTAGGAATGACTGGTTTGACCTCCTTGCAGTCCAAGGGACTCTGGAGAGTCTTCTCCAGCATCACAGTTCGCAAGCATCAGTTCTTTGGTGCTCAGCCTTCTGTATGGTCCAACTCTCACATCCATACATGACTACTGACAAAACCATAGCTTTGACCTGACGGATCTTTGTCACCACAGTGATGTCTCTGCTTTTTGTTATGCTCTCTAGGTTTGTCATAGCTTTCCTTCCAAGGAGCAAGTGTCTTTTAAAATTTCATGGCTGCAGTCACTGTCGGAAGTGATTTTGGAGCCCAGGAAAATAAAATCTGTCACTGCTTCCACTTTTTCCCCTTCTATTTGCCATGAAGTAATGGGACCGGATGCCATGATATTAGTGTTTTAAGTGTTGAGTTTTAAGCCAGCTTTTTCACTCTTCTCTTTACCCTCATCAAGAGTCTCTTTAGTTCCTCTTCACTTTCTGCCATTAGATTGGTATCATCTGCATGTGTGACATTGTTGATATTTCTCCTGGTCTTTATTCCAGCTTGTGATGCATCCAGCCTGGCATTTCATACGATGTATTCTGCATATAAGTTAAATAAGCAGGGTGACAGTATACAGACTTGATGTACTCTTTTCCCAATTTTGAACTAGTCCGTTGTTCCATGTCTGGTTCTAACTGCTGCTTCTTGACCTGCATATAGGTTTTGTCAGGAGACAGGTAGAGTGGTCTGGTATTCCCATCTCTTTAAGAATTTTCCAGTTTATTGTGATCTGCACAAAAGCTTTAGCACAGTCAGTGAAGCAGAAGTAGATGTTTTCTGGAATTCCCTAGCTTTCTCTGTGATCCAACAAATGTTGGCAGTTTGTTCTCTGGTCCCTCTGCCTTTTCTAAATCCAGCTTACACATCTGCAAGTTCACTTGTGAAAGCAGAGCTGGGCTGGGGTCTCAGGCGTATCTTGGGAGCCTCGTTGCCGTTGTCCCCATTCCTTCCCCACACTGGGATTTCAGTTCTTGTGTGATGGTGCTCATCTGGTGATGGCACAAGTGGTGACGTGGGTCAGTTAAAGACCAGCCTGCCTGGAAGGGGGCACGTGTGTGTTGTCGTGGAGTCAGGACTGAGCTACAGGTTACAGACTTGGGGCCCTAAAGTGGATGAGCAGAAATGAAACTCACGTGGCTCTGGTACTCTGTGTCTTTGGTAGAGAACTGATGAAGTTCATGACTGCCAAACCTGCCACCCAAGGGGGCCTCCCTGGCCCCAGTGGCAGCGTTTCGCTCTGTTCCTAACTGTGTATTGATCACGTGTCATGTATGAGACTGCGTTTGGCTGTGAACACGCAGAGGCTGTCAGGAAGCTTATGGTCCAGGGTAGACGCTGCCGGTGAGCAAATAACCCGCCCCGCCCTGTCCCATCACCACCTGGAGCTCCCAGGCTCCACGGTGCCAGGCCGCGTGCACACACACCCTCCGCCTTTGTGAGATGTTTTACCCTGAAGTTTTCTGCCCCCAGTTTCCTCGTCCTCATTTTTCCCATGGTGCCTTGCACAGAGTAAGGGCTTCATCTGCTTATGTGATTACATGGCAGCTGGCGCTCCCACATGAAGAAGGGCAGCGGGGGTTCAGTGCAGACATGACAGTTCTCACCCTCCACGCACCGGGTGACGGGGGCACAAAGCTATTCTGGGGGCTGTCTGTGGTCCCTCGGACTCCCTGACAGGCAGCCTTGGTGTCACCCGTGCAGATACAAGCCAGAGCAGGCTTCAGTAGCCCAGTTCAAACTGGAAGCTTCCCAGGGGAAGCAGTGTCTGGACCTGGGGAAGAGAAGGCGAGACTGTCTTCCAGGCAGAGGGACTAAGCCGGGTGAAAGTCCCAAAGTGACAGAAGCGTGGGGCACGCGGGGACCAGGGCTCTTCAGTGTCCAGTCGTGGTCAGCGGAGCTGGCCTGTTCAGAGGGCCTGTGCCTCGGGTTGGGGAGGATGTTGCCAGGTTGTAAGCGTGAGTTTCGCATCAGTGGTTTCGGCGGCCACCCCAAGGGGTGAGGGTAGAGGCGGGGAAAGATGGGAGGTTTCAACCGCAACCATGGAGGTAAGGAGGGTGGATCCACTCACAGAGCCCAGACCCCTGTGTACCCCTCGCTGCCCTCTGCCCCCAGCTGCTCCAGAAGGCACTGGGAAGGCCCCGTGAGCCACAGACAGCCTCCTGCCGAAACCAGTTCCATCCCCAGGCAGCCCCTCCCGGGGGCTTCTAGTCACAGCACCAGGGAGCTCTTCCTCTGCCATCTGCATGCTGCTTCTCCACCTCAGGCCCTCCTTACAGCCCAGCATGGCGTTCATTTTCTCAGTGCCCCTTCCCTTACTCATCCCTCCCTCAGTTACTTGTTGAGTCCTTTCAGGGTGCCCAGGACTGTTCTCAGGCTTTGGGACACGAGGGGAGCAAGGCAAGGCCTCCCATCTCATGGAGTTGGTGTCTTACTCGGGCCAACAGGCCCTAACTCTGGGCACGCGCGCACACACACACATACACACATACACACACACACACACACACACACACACACACACACACACACACACACACACACACACACACACACAGTGTGACACACACACACACACACACAGTGTGACAGGTGGTGGTGCTGCTGTGAGAGCAGGCAGGCATTCTGTCTTCCCTGGGAGGCCATCCCGGGTTTCTTCTCCAGGCGACTGTGTGTTTAGTGAAGTCTGTGGGGGCTAGGCCTCCCCTTTCAGGCCAGAGGTATTTAGAGACCAGGGGCAGAAATCACGCTCAGGCTGGCTGAAGCAAAAGTCAACATTTACTGGCTTAACTGAAGAGTCAGGGTGGGAGCTGGGGTTAGCTTTGGGCCTGCTGACTCGGGCCTCCAGCCCAGCCTCCAGGGCTCCGCTTCCTTCTCCACCCCCAGCTTTGCTCCCAGCTGCATTGGCTCGGCTCCAGCTCCCCTTGTGGCGACATCCAGCCGCTGGCAGCCCTGGGGTCCTCTCCCACCAGCTTAGCAGCCCCAGCAGAGCAAGGGGGGCCCCTTCCCCAACAGCTCCGGCGAAAGTCCCGGCCTGAGTGTCGTCGCTGCCAGCGCTCTGGCCTCACTGCCATGCCTGGTGTCTCCTAGGGCCGGGCAAACAGCATCTCCTCCTCCAGCCTGCAGCCAGGGGTGTAGGAAGTGAGACTCGGGCTGATCCCAGCTCCTTCCTGCGTGCCCCCAGCCTTGCAGCTGGCCTGGAGTGGAATGCGGAAGTAAGGCTGGGACCTGGGCCGCAGTCCTCGATGCTGGGCTTGTCGGGCAAAGGGCAGTGGCAGGTGTCTGGCCATCCCTGTGGTAGACGTGTGTGTGGAAGAGCTGCTGCTGTCCCCAGAGTCCCTGCAGCTCACCTTCGCTGTTGCTTACTGCCCAGCAGTAGGGTGCGTTCGTTCTTCGTTCACCTGGGTTTGTGGAGCTACACATCTGTGCTGGGAGACCCTTCCACGCCCCCCACTCTCCTGCCCTGTGGCACTGCAGTCTCTGAGCTGTCACTCACCCCAGGGGTGGCGGCGTGGGCTGCGCCTGGTGAGGACTGTCGTGGTGAATCTGACTTGGGCGCCACAGAGTGAGTGAGGCAGTGGAGGAAACGGTCACTGTCAGTGGGCCGTGGTCCCAAAGTGCAGATGGGCGTCTGTCCTGCTCCTCCGTGCTGTGGGAGCTTTGGGGGTGGGGCGGGGACAGTGTCCTGTGGCCATCTCCCTGCATCTCGTCCCCAGCCCCTCCTCTTTAATATGGGTGGTCGCCAGTGTCCTTCCCCACACTCTGGTCTCTCTGTGCTCCCCCCCCAACCCCCTTCACAACTGCCCCACCTCCTTACATCACCACCATCTGCCCCTCAGGCTGCCTGTCACCTCAGGAGCCGCCTTCACACCTGTCCCTCCATTCCGGGCTCCTCTGCTGAGGCTTCAGCGCAGCCTCCTCTCCCAAGATGCCCCAGACCCTGCCCTCCGACCAGGTCCCTGCGAGCGCTCTCGAGGCCTGCGAACCGCGCACCCATCCTGCCGGGTGAGAGCTGTGCTAGTGCAGGTTGCTGGCTTGCCCCAGGACTCAGGAAGGGGAAGGGCTGTGCAGATGCTGCCCGCGTTCGTAACAACACCCCCCTGCCCCCACTTCCCATGCATGCCTCCCCCCACAGAGCTCAGGAGCACACCCAGAGCCCTGTACTCAGGCCCCGGACAGTAAGGCGGTGCCCGCTGCAGCGGGTGGCAGAGGGCCAGGGACACGGCCCCTCAGACGGAAGACCAGCGGTGTTGACTGAGGACGACCGGCGGGAGCCGTCTCCTGGTCCAGTAACAGCATCCCAGAGGGTTTCTCCCTTCAGCAGCAGCTGTGCAAGATGGACTTTTCAGTCCTCACAACTCCACACTTTTTCCTAGCGGGCGCTCACTTAGACGCCCAGGTGGAACGCAGAGCTGACTTGAGCAAAATAATCCTCCAAAGAGTGTGTGCCTCGTGGGCAGAGATTGTGGATGGGTTGCCCCCGGCCCCAGCTGGCCTGCAGATTTGAAAACAAACATTTTAAACCTAGGGACTTCCCAGTGACATGGCCATTCTAAGCCAGTCTCGAAACCGTTTGTTGGTGTGTACATGCACACAGAAAGATGCACGTAGCTTTGCACGCTGAACACTTTGTGCATTTATAGCAAGAAACTGTTTTCTAGGTGATACGATGATCATTCGAGTTCCTAGTTTTATATTGGATTTGTGTTTTGTTTTTAACTTATCACAAACAAATGTAGCTGTGTTTACTGTATGAATATAGTGTTGGGGGGAAAAACACCGATTTTTCTTTTTGCAGAAAAGCCTGCCATTGCTCCGCCCGTCTTTGTGTTTCAGAAGGAGAAAGGACAAAAGGTAAGGGGCCGGTATGTTCTCCCACCCCCACTTCCCCCACTACCTCCCCCAGGACTCTTCCCCCAAAGGTCGCAGTGCCACCATGGGGCTCAGGGAAGAAGGCCTGGTGGCCTTAGGTTTACCACGGCCCAAGCTTAACAGAGGGTGCGTGGACAGGGCTCAGAGACCCTGCTTTAAAAAACAGAGAGAGTGCTTCTTTCTAATTTGCTGTAGAAGTACTGCTGTGCATCAGGAAACCTGGTAGGAGAGGGGGAAGGGGGCGGAGAGGGGAGGAGAGGGAGCAGTGCTGAGTAAGGAAAAACAGGACTTTTAACGCCTTTAGGGGAGTTTTTGGCCCCAGCCAACTTGGCGTAAGTGCATTTAGAATAATTGGCAGCCGGCTTGCATCATGTGTTCACTACCTGTCCTTAAAGGTTGCTTTTCATGTCTGGTTGGCTCTGTTGTTGGAGATACTTCGCCAAATTCCTGGTAAAGAGCTCACGCGCCTGGAGGGCGAGGCGGTGCCTTCCCACGTGTGGTCCTTGTCCTGTGTGGTCGTCCACCTTGAAGTCATCAGTCCGTGTCCCTCCCTGATGGGGCAGTGTGGAAGGTTGGGGTTGTGTCTCGAGTTAGTCGATGTTCTGTGGTGGCCCAGGCATATATGGGGACTCCCCCTATTTGCCAAAAAAACGTGGACAGTGCCTGTCCTCGTGCCCGGGGACAGCAGGTGTGATGTCATGACCACGGCAAGGTCTCAGAGTGACCCCTGCACTGCGTTGACACCGGTATTCTGAAATCTGTGTGCGTCTTGTTAGTGAGGACAGCCTCTGAGGGGCCCCTCGGCTCTGGACTCATGACCCACAGACCAGGTGGGTCCTCCCGAAGGTGACTGGCTCTGAGCCTGGGGGCCGCTGGCAGCCGAGCCGCTGCCTGTGGAGCCTGCCCCATGGTCTGAGAAGAGGCCAGTCTTCTCCCTGTGCGCGCGGTGCAGCATTCGAGGGCTGTGGGGAAAGGCGCTAGTGTGGGGGGCAGGGGTGGGGAGGAGAAGCAGCTGCCCTGAGACCCCGCCCACCCACCCACCCACACCCCCTTGCAGGGTGTTTTCTGCATTATCTGCTGGGCTTGTTCTCGCATTAATCTTTCCCATTGTCAGTTCTTCTGCTGAGGAATCAGAAAACACAAGAAAAGTTCTTCCCTTTTTGCTTCTGTTTCCTGGGTCATGTTTTCTAGGTCCGTCAGCCTCTGCCACCTCCTCCCCACTGAGCCCTGACCGATACCTGCAGTTTAGTTTCTCGCGCTTTTATCATCTTCCTTTGTAAGTTCAGCCGCTGTGAAGGGGCTGATGTGTTTCTTCTGGCTTTTAGAAGTAAACGTGTTTGGTTTCTGCTTCAGATATGAAAGTCACTTACTTTTCTCAGGTTTTCCATAAAATTGGGACTCTCTAGAATTTTAAATTTTACTGTGATTCTCTTCTGAACCACTTTTAGATTATCAACAAACTAAGGGCTGCCACAATTGTTTTTGTTAATAAAACTTTATTGGCGCACAGCCCCGCCCAGTGTGTACTAGGAGTTGTGGCTGCTCTCTCACTGCCAGCTGCAGCATGAAGGAGTTTGGACTGAGACCAGGCAGCCTGCAGATTCAAACATATTTAGCACCTGGCCCTTTATAGAAAAAAAGGTTGCCAACCCAGATTTGAAACAAGTAATTGAAATAGATAATTCTGAAGACTTTCCAACAATCAGCAGGATGAAAAACTAAAGTGTAACGTTTATTCAGCTGAACTTAAAATGCTTTTAAAATTACTAATTCTTATTTCAGTACTGTTTTCATGGTTGAGGTGGCTCTGTTGCTTTGTCAATTCAAAGGCCGAGTTACACTCATTACCTTCAGAAGGTTGATTCTAGTTATGCGAACAGGGTGAGGTTGAACCCGAAGAGTTGCCAACAGGATGCTCATCCTCATGAAAACGTGCACGTGCAAATATTGACTCCGTGCCAGCTCTAAATGGGCTTCTAAAAATAGCTGACTGTCAGCTCTTCAGATTCCGGCTCTCCGCTGCTGTCACACTTGTGTGACAAGATCACCGGAAGGGAGTGGAAAACCTCTGCAGCAGAGGCCAGGGAGTCCATGTGTTCATCAAGGCCCACATCTGAGCTGCCGAGTGGGCGGCTGCCCAGTAGACACGGGGCCTCCTCCTCTGCTGCTTGTGACCACTCGGGCATCAGGCGGGAAGGACGTGGAGAGGCCCGGACAGCTGGCTTGGTGTCTGTGTGGCCCCCGGGGCCAGGCAGGTGATGGTAAGGTGGGTCTGCAAGGAGCAGCCACCACACCTTCCTGGGACCCTCCCTGTCTTGCCGCTCTCTCAGCCCTCCCTGCTCACACAGCAGGGTTGGGTGGGAAACAGCAGGCTGCTGTTGTTTTTTTCCAAATGAGCTTTTTTGCCCTTTTTCAATTTTCTGTTTTGAAATTTTTGTCAAGTCCTCAGAGAAATTAAAAGGATGGTACCGTGGACCAGACCATTGGGAAGCCACCTTGGGTAGGCTTCACTGTTAACATCGTTATCATAAATGCTAGAAACACTCAACTGTAAGTTGTGCCCCCGACGGTTGTCCCTTAAAGACAGTTGTCTCCTTGGAATTCCTCCCCATGGCCCCAGTGCCATGGTCACGCCTGAGAAAGTGATCATTAATTCAGAAACATCCTGTAATATATTTAGCCCAGATGGAAATTGTCCTGAGTGTCACCCACACAGCTATTTTCTGAGCTCCTTTTGGATCCACAGAGATCAAGGAGTCCCATTGTCACCTGTGGGCCCATTCCCTTCTTTTGGTAAGAAACCAGTGCACCCACGGGATGTACTCCAGGAGCCCCCAGTCCCCTTAAGAGGCCCAGCTGTTATTACCAAACCATGATCGAGATAAAAGATTTGAAACTGAGAAGAAAAAAGTTAGGCTGCCAACCCAGGCATTTTTGGTGCTGGTTTGGTGACAAAACCACCTAGAATTTTCTGTCCGTCCCATAGACAGGGTTTGAGTTGCCTTCACAGCAAACCACAGATCGGTAGCCTGCCGGTGGCGTCCCTGGGTCTTGGGAAGAGTCCTCAGATCCTCCCATCGTTCTGTGTTAGAGCCTCGGGCAGCTGGAACTGCAGTCTTGAGGCCAAAACCCAGACCGAGTGCAAGAGCCTTTCCTGTTGCTTCCCTATGCCCGAGCTTCCTCAAGATGGCGCTCTTCACAAGACGCTTGCGTTTCCACGCGTTTGTGTTTTAGGGGCAAAAATGAAACCTTCTTAACTGCGACTTAGCAGTAGCAGTAACTGCCTTGAATGGAGACAGTTTTTTTCTTTTAAACAGGAAGAGAATTTGAATCTCCTTGTGTGGGTTGTTACACTGTTTGTGATAACTGAACGTTCCTTTCATTTACTTTATCTTCCAAATATTTGTTAATCTGAAAGCAGAAGACTTTGGGGTTGCCCTGGCAGAATAAAGACAACAAGCAGTTCAGTAAAAAGACAGAAAGCAGTTACAACAGCAATCTGCTGTTGGGCAGAAAGCAGAGTGTCTCTGACAAGGCTGGGAGGTAGCAAGCGTGTTCTGTGTGCGTGGCTTTTTGTCAGCCACCTATATTTTAAGATGATGTCAAAGGCTGCCAAAATCCCAATGTCTGACTTTAACAAACATGTTGAAAACCTACAGGCTCTGTCTTGGCTCTTTAGAGCTTACTTTCTTTGTCTAGAAGAAATACTCAAGACCCTAGGAGAAAACGCTGGGGTGGCATTTGTATTTCTTTTTGTTTCTCTGGTGTAGACTTCATCTCTGCCATGCTGCGAGGGCATTTGAACTTTTCTGTTTGAAAAGTGGGGATTGTTTTAAAAATCCTAGTTGTTCTGAGTACAGATGGACAATTTCCCAGGGAACTCTGGGTTCCTCTGGCTGGGTGTTCAGTCTCTGGCCATAAAGCAGCAGCAAGCAGGTGTGGGGCCCCGCCTCGGCGCCCAGCACAAGTTTGAAGAGCGGCCTGAGAAGGAAGGCCTTTTACACTGTGGATCTCCCTGCTTAAGAAGAGTCCATTTGGGTGACCTTTAGACATGTGGATGTGTTAACGTCATATGGCTTTTGCTTTTCCAAGAGTGTTTGAACGTTCTGTTAAATCTTTTATGTAGTTGCTTTCATCCAGCAAGCTCACACATTTAAAAATAGTCCCAAGTCTTGTCTAAAGAGGGTTCAGTCACTTCACAGGCAGGAGGAATGTGGCTGCGTCTACAGGGAGACAGGGTGGCCCTGTGGTCATTCAGTTCACAAAGTGAAAGAAGCCTGTAGTGGACAATGCCAGGTGGGAGGTTTGGGGACTGGAGCCCACCTGTTGGATCCAGGCCACCAGCTTT
Source organism: Bos indicus x Bos taurus (assembly GCF_003369695.1). Lineage (NCBI taxonomy): Eukaryota > Metazoa > Chordata > Mammalia > Artiodactyla > Bovidae > Bos > Bos indicus x Bos taurus. The sequence goes on along the minus strand of NC_040082.1, from coordinate 92,175,786 downwards.
GCAACAAGCCACTTCCATAGAAACCCCTCCTGAACCCCAAGAACCGCCTCAAAGGATTCCGGCTTCCCCTTACTCTGGCTGTTTTCTAGATAAGGGCTGGCCCCGGAGACTCCTAGGCCGAGGGGCTCCCTCCTTCAGCCAGACCTCCACCCACCTGCCTGCTGATATAAAGCCAGCTCTCTGTGTCTCCGCCAGCTTGCTGGGTCCCCCCCACTTGCACTCACCGAGCAGGGATGCGTTCCCTTCCTCTCGGGTTTACGGGCACAGATGGGAGGTGCTGCCGGGGCTGCAGCTCCTGCTGAAGCCCCATCCCCAGCGGCCAGACCTGGTGCTGGTGCTCACCCCCCTTCCTGAGCGTGTCTGAGTGGATGGCTTACTAACCACAGGGGCAGTGTGGTCACTGAGACCATGTCCTCATGGCTGCCACCAGCAGAGGAGCTTCATGCCGCAGAGGCCGTCTGCCAGTTTTCAAAGCCTGGGTCTGACTTCCTGGACACCTTAGGAAGTGCCAAGTCTGACACTTGGCCCATGTTCAGCGCCCTTCTGACAGCGTGGAGGGCCGGCTCTCTTGGCCCGACCTCCCTCCCGGGCAGGAGCATCAGGAGATGCTCAACCTTTGAATCCCACCCCCTCCCCTGCCCCACATTGCAGGCTTTGTTTACATTGAAGGAAAATTGTCTTTTTTGCTCCCAGTCCTCTGCAGAGCAAAAAGACTTGTCGGATTCGGGAGAGGAGCCTCGGGGGGAGGCTGAGGCCCCCCACCATGGCACGGGTCACCCCGAGTCAGCTGGTGAGCATGCCCTAGAGCTTCCTGCCCCCGCTAGCGCTTTGGCCCGCGCTCCCGAAGCCCAGCTTCTTCCTTTTCCACGAGAACTGGCAGGGGTAAGTCCGCCTCCCCCTGGCATCCCCCAGCCCGGGGCTCCCAACCCAGACCGGCCCCTCCCTCTCGGCCCTCGCATCCAGACCCCGGGTCGCCGGCAGCTGGCAACAACTGAAAGATGACAAGGCTGTCTTCGGCGCCCTTTAATTCCCCCTGCCAAAAAGCCAGCAAGGAGCACGTCCCCTTCTACACTGAGACCTTTCTAGTCAGGGGAACATTCATCCATAGCCTGAAGCTAATCCTGTTAGTGAAAGAAGCGAGGGGCCAGAAGAGGAATTGAGGAGCAGGGTAGAACTCTCCACCTCCAATTCAGCCCCTTCTCCCTCCTTCCGTTTTTCCGTCTCTCCCTGAATTCGGGCTTTCAAGTTCAGTATCTTAGAAACACGAAAGGCTCCAGCTTCCTTGATCTGTAGGAAAAGGTGTCTAATGCCTGTTGCTTTACAAGACCGGTTGTGTCTGGACTGTGGTTGGGCTGTGAACTGCTTGTCTTCAATCAAAGCAGGAAGAAGAGCTGCTTCCTTTGAATCGGAGGGAGCCCCCTGAGCCCTTTTTCTTTGTATTCAGAAGGCTTTGGAAGATTATAGGTGGAGAAGACTGTGAAATCTCCAGAACAAGAGATGTCTGGAGTGTTTGGAGTTTGATAAATCGGGAAAGGTAAACATTGTCCTCCATTCAGGATCGAAAGCTTCATCCTCTCGGTGCCTAGTGGCAGAGCCCCCATTCCCACATCAGGGAGCAGCAACTCAAGAAAACAGGGTCCCGCCCCACCACACGGCACCCAGGGCGTCACAGCCCCAGCCCTCTCCCAGACCTTTAGTGGTTCCTTGTGTCACAGCGCCAGTCTCCCATGTCCTTGAGGAAACCATTGAAATTCAGCTAGAGCAGCCAGACCCTGGGATTCGCAGAAAGAAGTGATATTCAGCCGAGTGAGGCTGGAGCCAAATCTTAACATTTGGAGGAATCAGTGTGTGGTGGGAAAAGAAGAACCAGTCTGTCCCTGTTGGGGTCTGTCCTTTGTGGCCTGGAAGGGGGCTTGAAGGAAGGAAGCCCAGGAAAGATTCCAATCTGAGGTCCCCACTTGAGGGCCAAGAGCAGGAATTCAGAGGCAGTCATTTTCTGGGTTGGGCAAGAACAGCTGCTGGAACCTTCTCCTGAGTCGGGTGACAGCAGGCACGTGTTCCCAGTTCCCTGAGAACACGTGGTATTTGTGAGGATCTGCCCAGGAAACGGGACCCCTCCACTGCTATCTGGGTTGAAGAGCGCAATTTGCGGAGAACCTCAAGCTGCAGAGGTCGAGGGTTTTCCGTGGAGGGTGGCAGACGGTGGAGGTGGTGTCACGGCAGTGGCCCTTCCAGAAGCCGGGCACTTTCAGACCCCTTCCTGCTCATGCCTGTGAGACAGGGCCTTGCCTTCTCCCTGTGGCCAGTCCAGACGCCGATTTCTGAGGCCCAGCCAACAGAACTCAGCTTCTCAATTCTTGTGGACTGTAGGTCAGAAGCTCTAATTCTGAGAAATGCAAGCAGTGCCCAGACTGAAAGACGCAAGGTCGAGGGCGATAGCGGGGAACGTGAAGATGGTTGTTATGTTGCTGTGGGAGAGGGCCTGGGGTGGAGGGGGGCTTGTTGCTGAACGTGCCAGCTTCATGGACAGGGCCATGCCTGTGACACACACCCGTGCATACCCTGGGTGGTTTTAACACAGGTACCTGGGCATCCCAGTTCCATCAGAAGTCCTAGCAGTGCCGCCGTCACACCATTTGTGACAGCTCTCAGCCATCCGGGGCTTTTTCTGCCTTTGGGGCACTAAGACACAGTAGAGTTTGTTCTTTAGGTCAATTAGGGTGTAGATAGACCCCAATCCCAGCTACTTCCTGGGCTGAGATATTTCTGTGGCGAACTCGGACTAGTTGCTCTTGCTTCAGAGCAGATTTGGCGCTCACTCTGTCTCACTCTGGAGTTCAGGAAACACCCACATGTAACCTGACAGGGCTCATCCCTCACGTTCAGCCTGTTCTTCATTCCACGATCCTTTGGGGGATTGTAAAACTGCGATATATCGCACATTGAATTACTGCCTATAAAGGGCCCTTATCATCTTTCAGTCTCATCAGAGCTCTGGCCATTGAAGCCCCAGGACCAGGAAACAGTCTCCTTATATCAGACCTCCTGACTCTCACAAGGCAGCTTGAGGGACACCAAACCACATCCAGATTAAGTTCTCCATTTGCCCTGGAGAAAGTGTTCCCAGTGCTCACCCTGAGCCTGGCTGAAGTCTGCCAACTGAAGTCCCAAGCCAAGGCACTACCGAGCCTGAAACATGTTACAAGCCCCACTGGGAAACCGAGAGAGTCTGGACCAAGTCCCCTGGCCAGACTGCTCCCCTGCCCGTCCTCTCACACGTGCACGGGCTTCGCCACTCGTCCACCCCTGCCGAGCAGTCACATCTTTGGAGGCTACCTCATTTTCTCTTTTTTTTCAGTGTCTGCCTTTTGGGTAAAAATCTCTGAGCTGGTTCCCTGAGTCAAAGGATAAACAGTGGTGAGTGGGCCTGTGGTCCACATGAAGGTGAGGCTGCCTTGGCAGGCGCCTCCCTCAAGTGGAACTTCATCCAGGTGTCTATTTTCCTGCAGTCACAGCAGCAGACTTTCTAGCTGGACTGTCCAGATGGGGGTCCATCCAGGTGGGGATCACTGAGTCCCCGCGCTAACTGGTATTTTCTGGAAGGAATATCCCTGACATGGTCTTGATTTCTCATCTTTTCCGGGAGGCCAAGAAGGTAGCCCTGCTCACTCCTGCTCACTGCCCGTTTGTCTGTGTCTCAGCTTCTTTGACACAGCCTCCTGCTCCTTCCCCGCCTCCTGGACTGGCCTGGCGCCTTTGTCCCCTCAAGGCCACCCACACCAGGCAGCCTCACAAAAGCCCTGTCTGGGGTGGGGGGTGCAAGCCTCAGTAAACTGAATACTAGTAATTGTCATCGATTCAGCCTTTACAGAGAGGACAGGAGCTTCTCAGTCCTGTGGCCCTATCCTGGGTCAGGTGTTCCCTCCAGTCTTGTGCTTGGTGACAGGGACATATGCCCTTCACAGGACAAGCTGCTTCTCCCCAGGGTTCCAGTGTGTTCCGAGAGGGTGGGCCACCCTCTCATGTAGGACCCGCTGCCACTGTGAAGTGCGCAGTCAGGGTGCCCTGATCTGAGCATCCCCAAGGTATCAGCCCGGAGCCCACACCAGCAAGAGACGGCTTCTGCTGTGGAAAGAAGCAGAGAAGGACGTGGAGCTTCCACACCCCACTTCGGTCCTGACTGCTCCCCCAAATTACAGATCCTGAGAGCCTGCTCTCAAGACCTCCTCACGGTCATCCCTGGAGCAGCAGCTCCCAAGCTTTGGGCTACAGGTTGCTGGGCCCAGCCCCAGAGAGTGGAAGATAGCACGAGGCACCAGGCCTAGAGGCAAGCTCAGGCCTTCTCTGACGGGGGCCACGGGGTGGGGAGAGGCCAGACTGCAGCTCACACAAGCAGCAGAGGGGGCTTTCCAGCATGAAGAGCATCTCCCAAGGCAAGCTGAAGTGACTTGACTTCTGGCCGCCTGCGTCCTCATGCTGGCTCCTGTTGAGAATTACTGGCGTGACTGCTTCTGAGTCAGCTGTTTCAGAGCCCACAGGAAGTTCCAGCAGCTTCTGAAAGGCTCTCCCAGTGGAGGAGTCTCCTGTGTTGGCCTTCACAGGCCTCCGCCTCCCAGCCTGTCCAGGGCCAGCAGGCTGGCCACACGCCTGTGGGATGGTTCCGAGACTCGGAGCGTGGACTTGAGGTTCTCCTGAGGGCAGAGGTCTGGGAATGTCTTGTCTCGCCAGGTGCCCTTTCTTCTCCAGGTCACCAAAGGGGCTGTGCTGGAGGCCGGGGCTCCATCTGTGTAGCAGATGCTTGCTGAGCAAGTGTCCTAGGTGTTGGGTGTGTGAGTTGTAAGCCAAACAGACAGGGTAGGGCTTCGTGGTAGCAGGAGGCACACAACAGATAGGCACAGAAGATCACTTCTCACTGTGAAGCCCAAAACAGAGTTGAGGCCCGGAGAGGCTGGAGGGTGGGGGTGGAGGAGCTGCTTCCTCTCGCTGGGTCATGGGATGGCACGTGCTCTTAGTTCACCCTGGAGGTGGTCAGGACAGCCGTGGGAGCAGCACGCACGCGGAGGAGGAACACTGAGGCGGAAACGGTGTCACCATGCCAGAAAACGGGAGGGAGACAGCAGGGCTGGAGTGTGATGGACGAAGGGGCCTAGTGTAGCAGGAGGCCACTTGGAGCCAGCAGTCCTAGGCCCCGAGAGTGCAGCTCAGAGGCCTGGGTACACTTCAGGGGAGAGGCTCCTGGCTCCCATCAAATTCTCAGGGAGACCCAGATCCCTGAGAGGCTTGGGGTGTCGCTGACAAGGATAAGCAAGTTAAGTGTTGTTAAAAGAGCCCCAAAGTATTCAAAGAAAAACTGACAGAACAAGGGGAGTCCAGAAATCACAGTCTTCTCCAACCAAAATGGAATGAAGTTAGAAATTCCTAGCAGAAGGAGCCCTGGAGCATTCACACCCATTCTGACCGGAAATTAGCCGGTCAGACGAGGGCCCCTTGAGATGGAGGTGGCGGAGGACCATCCTCCCCAGGAGCTGAGAACCAGGAGGACAGTTCTGGCCTTGCAGCTGTCAGGGCCCCCACTCTGCATACAGTCGGGGGGGTAGTGACTTGGCTGCTTCTCTGTGGCCAGCGAGCTCCTGGGATCCAGGTGCTTCCCCTGAACATGTGGTGAGCGAGCCCCACTGAGCACTGGGGCCAGACTCTTCCGGAACTTAGAGGCTAGCCGGGACCTGGAGCGAGAGCAGGGAGGGGTGAGGCCACAGCCTGAGAGATTCGCACCTGGGTGGCGAATTGAGAGGGAGGGTGTTGGTGAAAGAGCAGTGCCTACCGGGGCTGGCTGTTCCCAGGTCCCAGGAATCCTTCAAGAAGCCACAGGTGCCACGGGCCTCGGAGGCTGCCTGCCATGGGCAGGTTTGGTAGAGTTGAAATGCTTATTGAATGAAAAGGGGGAAAGAAGTTGAGGCCAGGACTCAGGGGCAGGGTAGCAGGGATAGTCTGGGGCTGGCAAGGCCTGCTGTAGAGGAACAGCGGGAGGAGACCGTAGAGCCTGTGCCTTCACAGTGTCACCCAGGGCAGGGGGCATCCGAGAGCAACACCTGATGTCCTGGTGATGCGGGCACGGTTCTTGGCTGTCAGCTGCCAGCCCAGGCCCGTTAAATGACAGCGCTGCAATGGTGCCTCTCTCATCGGCTCCCCACGGTGAGAGGGTGCCCCACCCTGGTCCCTCCCGTCCACACATCCCCTGAGCTCTGAAGCCCTGCTGCCTTGGGTGTGACACTCCAGGAGGTGAGCTTGCCAGGAGGGTGTGGGCGGTCCAGATGTGAGGCCACCCATTGACCCCTGCACCTTCATCCCTGCAGCGGAAGCACTGGCCGCACTGTCTTCCAAGCTTGGAGGTGGAAACCTGGGCCAGTGAAGCCGTTTGCCCTAGGTTCCACACTCAAGACACGGCTGACTAGCTCTCAAGCCTTTGAGAGGGAGTTGAGCGCCTTCAGGCTCCGAGCCCTGGCCACTGTCTTGTGCTCAGCTAGTGCCTGCCTGCTGAATCCTCCGGGGGTATTTTATTTCGTTTTGAGCCCCATGGTATGCTCACAGTCGCCCCGAGGACCACTGAGCCCATCGTGTTAGGAGGGTTTCGCGTTTCCCGAGCATGTTGATAGATGGTCTCTGATGGGGGCGGGGGTGCAGTTTGGGGTCCTTTTCTTACTGTCCTTTAGGACTTGTCTGCAGACTCTGCCTACCGCCTCTTTTTGTCCAGCCTGCAAGCTAGGATGGTGTTCAGGTTTTTAAAGGATTGTAAAAACAAAGAATATACAATGTGTGGCCTGAATGGGGCCTGTGGAGCTGGCCCTTTACTGGAAAGCTCCGCCCCAGTTCTCGGGGGTCCCAGCCTCTTCCTCTGCAGCTTCCTTATTTTACAGCTTTTACCGAAGCCCTGCAGCTTGCAGAGCACTTTCACATGCATCATCTCATTTAATCCCTCACAGGCTCAAGGCAGGTGGTCCTCGTTTGGCCAAACTTAACCCCTGAGGGGCTTTTCTGAAAATAAGAAAATTGGCTCCCCTGCTTCCCCGTCAACTCTGGTGCCTGGGGCTGGGGGGTGCGCATGTTGACCTCTCAGAGTTCACTTTAGGCTGCTCAGCTCTGAAGAATCACAAGTCCCTGAGAGAGGATGTATCACCCCAGATGGGCCAGGGGTTCACTTTGAGCTTCTTAATTGCTAGTCATTCGCAGTCTAAAACCAGAGGTGGTTGGGGAGGAAGTTCTTCATCCACCTTTCTCTCAGCTCGTGATTGTTCAGCCGGTCTGTAGTCTAAGGTGCTGCACACTTGGCCCCATGGCAGCGAAGCACTCAGCTACTCTGGAAACAGCAGCCTCCCTGGAAATTGGGTTCCACACCAGGGGAGGTGCCAGGGATGGGGGCCCCCTGACCCAGTGTCCACGGCCCTGCTGCCCTTCAGGGTGGAGAGGTCACCTCGGCAGAATGGACTTCGGCCAGAGCCAGTTTTTCTCTTTGATTGGGGTGGGGGGTGCGGGGGACATGCCAGTGAGCAGTACCCATTGGAGAAACTTGGAAACTGATCCTGTGCCGGGAACATTCCCAGCTGTTAGGAGTCCTTGGCGCGAGGCCTGGCGAGGCGGGGGCAGAAGATTCACGGGAGATTTTCAGGCATTAGGTCAAAAGTCCGTGACCCGGGCAACTGAACCCAAGCCTCACACCCTTGGAGCCGCATTTCGGGATCCATTGGTGGCGGAAGTCAAGAGCCACCAGGCCGTGTGGCCCTCTCTGATTACCCTGACGTGTGTTCTCATTTCAGAGGTCAGCCGGCGGCTCCAGCCCCGAAGGTGGAGAAGGTGAGGATATCTCTCAGATGTTTCACCAGCTTCGGTCGTAAAAGTGGAAGCAGCCTGATTTTTCTTCTCCTTCTCATTTTCTGTAGATTCTGACCGAGAAGATGGAAATTACTGCCCTCCCGTCAAGCGAGAAAGAACCTCCTCTTTAACGCAGTTCCCGCCATCGCAGTCAGGTAACAGTGGCAGGCCTTTACTGGGTGGTGAAGCGGCCGCGTTTGCAAGCCTGCTGCCCCCTGCTGTGCCTCCCACCCCTTGTGTGTCTCCAGTTATGGTCAGCCTGAGGCTCAGTTTTTTGGGGGGCAGGAGTAAGGTTGGAGCTTGGCTGAGCGCAGCGCAGACACCCTCATCTGAATCAGTGACACAGAAGGGTGGGATGTCAGGACCATGTTTGGGGCTCTGACCATTAAGTGCATGTCCACTTTGTAAGGGCCGCTGGCTATGTGTGGACTGAAGGTGTGGGAAGTGGAGGGTCCCCCTCGCCCTTCAGCAGTGAGCCTAGTGCCCAGGGGGGCCAATTGAGAAGCCCAGACACACAGACAGTACATGGGGAGTCCAGCAGCCCTGACAGACACGTTGGTGGTAGGATGGCATGAACTCCCCAAGGAGGGGAGCTCGGGGGAGCCCAGACGGCTTGGCCAGGCTGGGCCCAAGGGCTTGGAGCCTCCGGGCCAGAACCAGGTCTGTGCATACACAGAGGCCAGGAGACCATCTGGTGGACAGAGGGGGGTTCCTGGGGTAGAGGGAGGCACTGGGGCTACTGAGTGGGAGGCTGTGCAAGCCTGGGGTTGCCGCTGCTCCTTGCAGTGTCAAAGCTGCAGCAGGGCCCCCCACTCCCCACCCAACCCGAGCATTGCCCAGTGCTCTCTGCAGCACTGGCTTTCACATGCCCTCCAGCTCCCTAGCTTGAAGTTCAGTCTTGGGAATTCACTTAAAACAGTTATAGCTGTGAGCCCTAAGGATGTCACTTTAGGAGAGAAAAGACTCTTGGAAGCTTAAAGAGTACGTGAGTGTCGTCTTACCATCACCCCGTGACACACCTGAGTTCATCATGCCTGTTCCCTGAACACTTGCCTTGGGCACAGCTGAACCCTTTTTCAGAACTGCAGGAGACAACTCCCACCACTCCCCACTCCATACAGGTGCTGTGGTTTGTATTGAGGAGTCCTCCTGACAGCTTACAGTCCAGGCTGAGGGTCCATCCTTTTTTTAAGGCTTTCTGCACGCTTGTTGCATGGGCCTTAATACAGGAGGGGCAGCGTCCACTTCCTGGCCATAGATCACATTCCTTCCCGCTCACTGCCCACTGCTAAGCCTCACTTTTTCCATCAAGAAAGTAACAGCGGAGAAGAGAGGTGGTAGTCTGTGCTCTGGCTGTAGGCTGGAGAAACCAATGATCAGTGGACGTTAGACATTAGTCCTGTCCTCTGGCGCATTCCACCCTAGGGTTCAGCTTAGCCATCAAGCGTGTAAAGACAAGTGGTCTGCGTTCAGAGGCCTTGGCTTTGTGCTGCACTCTGATTCCACTTAGCTGCCTGCAGTCTGCACAGTTTGGTCTTCAGCCCCATCGTGTTGTTGCCTGGCCTGCAACCAGGGAACCAGTTGCTTTTGTAAGATTCTAAAAGGGCAGGTGGGGGAAGGCTGCAGCCAACCGAGCGCTGACTGGTGACAAGGAGCAGGGCCTGGGGTTCGGCCCCGGGGAGCATCTGCGTCCCTCCTGGCCGTGCTCTTGGGGACGCATGGGCAAGGCAGGAGGCCACAGCAGCCCAGAGTCGACAGCTAGGTGTCAGGCAGATTCAGGCTATTCTGCTGGACACCCATGTTTCAGGGCTGTAGGAAGAGTCCCGGGGTTTCACTTTTGCTAGAGTGGCTGAAGGCCAGGTTCGTGATGCTGACCCCCCCACCCCCACCCCCACCCCCACCCCCCGCAGCACCACAGTGGGGCCTGGAGATGACCCCTCAGGTGGGAGAAATGCTCCCAGGCATGTCTGTCCTGCCTACTCACACTGTTTTCCTCTTGTTCCTCCCCTGCCTGCACCTCCTTGTCGACAGTATCCAAAAACAATGTTTTTATGCCATCCACCTTCTGCGAGCCATCTGCAGGCAATTCTGACTCAGAACCAGGTGAGCCTTCGCGTGCCTTTGCCCTTCACCAGCTGGTCACTGGGGGTGTCCTGGGATGAAAAGCACTTGCTCTTGTAAAACACTGTCTTAAACGAGGGTAAGCAGTTGGAAATCAGCACTCTTTTTCGGTTCATGTTTCCCAACTTTCAGTGGGCAGATTTAGAATCCAGTGTGAGGCTGACTTCTGTGGCCCTTAATTTTGGTTTCTGCAAGCAGGGTCTAGTTACAGGGAGCTTCAAGTCCCTTTAAAAAAAAAAAAAAAGACAAAAGCAAACACACACACAAAAAAACCATAGTGAAATACAGTACTCGTTTTTCAAATTTTTACACAAACATTGTACCTCTGTGTCATTAAAAACTCGGAAATACATAGAGTGAAAGAGTCCTCCTGTTCATTTCCCTCCACACTGCCATCCCCATGGTCACTACTCTGAAGTTTATGTAATTTTCCAGACCCCTTCTCTGTGTATTAAATTCTCACACTGACTAATATTACTTAGATCTGTTTAGATAAATATATTTAATCACAGCTTTAAAACTTTACAGCGAATAGCTTGATCCTTTCTGAAGAATGTGGAGCCTTTTCCTTTTTCGGTCCTTCACTGGAGAACCAGCTCCAAGATTTCCTGAAAGTTTCTCCCGCGTGGCTGGAATTCCTCATAAAAGATTTAATGAGCGAACATAACCATCCGAATTCTGTAACCCAACCCGCCTTGTATAAATTCACTGCTGACTTCAAAAGCAAGGCGAACTCAGTCAGCCTCTGGCACAAGGGCGCCGTGGGGGGAGAGGCGAGCTGTAACTTTGAGGGTTGATTTGATGGCACTCTTTCAAGCGGTTGAATTTGTTCTGACTCCAGAGGCAAACTGTTCTGAGCTGACCCCTTCACGGGGCCTGAAAGGGAGCTAGGTGACTTTTTGTTTTTAATTTGGCCGCGCTGTGGCATGCAGGATCTTAGTTCCCCAACCAGGGCTTGAACCCAAGTGCCGTGCATTGAAAGGTGGATTCTTTAACCATTGGACCACTGGGAAGTCCTGAGGAGCTTGGTTCTCAGGGTTCTTTAGGGCAGGCCTGGGCACCGGCTTCGTGAGTCCTGTTCGGGACTGTGGGGGCCAGGTCATAAAAGGTCAGCCTGGTCCCTGGTCCCCTCTGCGGTGTGCAGTGGGGACAGGCTGACCTGTCCACTCCACAGAGTGAACTGCTCAGCTCCTTGCCTGCCTGCCTTTTTATTTTTTTTAGCTTTTATTTTGAAAGAAAGAAAAAAATGTAACCTTAAGAATAATAAGGTACTTCTCCATCCCACTACCTAGAGACCCCATTCGATCTTCCCCCAGGCACCCTAGCAATGAGCAAAGGCATCCCGTTCTGGCTCCTGCGTCACGCATCTCAAACAGTCCCTCGGCCTCGCCTGGTTCTGCCAGTGGGTTGTAATCCGTTGTCACTAGTATTTATCTTCACATTCAGTTCTTACTTCAGCGTCAGTTCATTCTAATGGTCCCCGATCTGGCTGGTGGAGCCCCGTCCAGCAGGTTTCTGTGCTCCCCGGCCGTGGCCCCATCCTTCTCTTGAGCATGCCCTTTTCATCTTGTCAGAGGGGGTTCTAGGCTCATCATCTTCTCTCCCTGTCCTCAGTGGGGTCCTGGCTCTGCTTGGTGGAAGTGGTCTCTTGGAACCAAGATCTGAGTGCTCGGCCCACTGCGCTGCTGCTGCTCCCAGGCCCTCTCTGTACCCATAGCTGGGAACACGCATGGCTGAGAGCACATACATACATATACGTGTGTACATACACATGGACCTCTTCACACACGGGCACTCACGTCTGCTTGTGGTCTGTGTCTCTGCTGCTCTGTCTGTGTGTATAGGTCACCCCAGTTCATGTGGATACTTCCCGTCCAGTGCCGACAAGGTTCATGATATGAAACCCTTCTTCATATTTCTTCCTCTTTCCTGACAGAAACCTGCTCCCTGTCTCCTCAGTGTGTTGTTACTTGAGCCCCTACCAGGGAGCCTCCTCTCAGATTCTCTCTAGCTTCTGGTCTGCACCAGGCTAAATTCTGATCTGTCTTCCTGGTTTAATCCGAGAGTTCCTGGAATTCCCTTTGGAGCCAGTGTTGCCCTCTCAGACATCACTTGGGGTCTCTCTGAGGCAAGGCAGGGAAACCTGTTTGCTTGGGTGTGATTTCAGAGGAGGGCAGAGGCTGCCCTATTAGGAGTGCTTCTCTCCCACAGCAAGCTCCTATTGTGGGGGCCATGCGTGTGCCCTTGAGAGAACACAAGTGCAACGGCCTGTGCACTCCTATGAGCCAGGCATGACTGCTAGGGCTCTGACCACCTCTCCATTACACACTGACCTTGCTGCAGAGGGAGCTTCCAGAGGCCACAAGCAGAGAGCACATTTATTCTAGTGCAGATAGAGGCCCTGCCCCGTAAGTGTCCCCCTGCTGCTCTGGGCCCCGCCATCTTTCTGTCCAATGTTCCCAGTCACGTGAGGCATGTGGTGCGTCAGTTCACCTCAGCATTCAGGGTGGACGTCCTGTGTATCCGTGGGCAGGCCAGCTCCAGGCTGGGTGGCGGTGGTGTGTCTGTGACTCTCCAGGCTTGTTGCCCCTGCTCAGGGTCGACCCTGAGGGTTAGCCTGTCAGAGCAGAGTGGTGAATAGTAGTCGCAGTATGAGCATTGCAAAGCCAGTTCCGAGGACCTTCTAAAATTACCTCAGTTGTGAATTTTACCTCAGTCTTTTTCAGTGTTTCTAAATTGCCAGTCGTCGTCTTAGTAACCCTGAGCTCTAGCAATGTAATTCAGCATCTCCCTGCCCAAGAGGCCCACCTGGAAGCGTGTTTTCCCCGCATCCTGTGCTGTCTGGCTGTTGAAGCCTCTCTCCGGAGGGACCCCAGCTCCAGCAGCATGGGCTCCCTTGTGCTGACCAGCAGGGGGCATCACTCTTGTGAACCTGTGTTTGCCTGAGGAGAGCACAGGGCCCTCCTGCCTGATGGGGAGTTCCGATTTGACTTTCGTACCTAATTAATTGTGTGGCCTGATGAGTTGTAATTGTGGTGGTGTTTCTGTGAACAACTGAAGGGTGTCTAGTGCAGCTGAAGGGTTGTATACCCACCACCATAATTAATTTTAGGATGACTGTCTCTCCAAAAAGAGACCCTATGCCCTTGGGCAGTCACTCCCCACTTGGTCTCCCCAGCTTCTGGCCACCACAAATCCACTTTCTGTCTCCATGGATCTGCCTGCCCTGGACATTTCTTGTGACTGGAATTGCACAACTGTGTGACCTTTGGGGACATCTTTCCATTTCTTTAAGTCTTCGCTTTCTTCCAGCAGTGTTTTATAGTTCTTACTGGTCACGTTTATTCCCGGCTGTTATAAGTGGAGTTGTTTTCTCAGCTTCATGTTTGAATTATTCACTGCTCGTGTCTAATAACACACATGTGATTTCTGTGTATTGAGCTTGTTCCCAGCGACCCAAAAAGGGTTTTTCCCACGGGTTGGACCTTAGCACAAAAGTGAGGCCATCCTTTGACTTTTCTGGGGACAGACTTGTGGTCAGGAGTGGCGTTAGCCTGTCTCCCCTACTCCCTAAGATGGGCCAGTCACGAGGATGCAGAATGAAGGGATCTAGGTGCCCCGGTGGCTGAGCCGAACTGGGCTCTGTCTGAACCTTGGCTGTCAGTCCCAGACCCCATCCTCAGAAGGCCCCCCTCCTCCTCCCGGGCCTTCCTGGCACATCTGGAGAGAGCAAGCCTATCGGCCTCCTTTGATTTTTCACCACAGAAAACGTGTCTCATTTCCCGGACATCTGCTGTAATGGCAGGACTTTTCCTGATAGCAGTTGTGTCCTCTAGGACAGGGAGCTGGGTCCCAGGGAGGGCCAGTCTTCTGGGGCTCCCTGATTGTCCTTGGGGCCCTCAGGCCCTGTAGGCAGCTGGGTAGACGGGTGGAGGCCTGACCAGTCCTGCACTCACCCTGCAGTCTCTGCTGCTGGCAGTTCTCCTAGAGCCACCACTGCCTGCAGCCCTCTGGCCTCCTCCCTGGGCTGCCCCGCAGACAGGACTGGACCAGCCTCTGCTTCGCTGTTTGAACTTGGAAATATTTGCCCTGGTCCCTCCGACTCCATGGGCAGAAGTGCCCCCCGCCCCCACGCTCAGGCAGTTATAGAAGTGCCCCCTGCCCCCACGCGACGTCCCTGGTTCTCCAGGCCCACAGCCACTGAAGCCTAGATCACAGGCTTCGGCCGCCCCAGGTCCCTCCGGCTTTATTGCTCTGCCCCAGCAGGCCTGCTTTTCATCTTTTGTTTTGTGCTTGTAGAGGAAAAGAGCAGTGGGTTCCGGTTGAAGCCGCCGACGCTGATCCACGGCCAGGCCCCCAGTGCAGGTAGGTGTCTGCTGTCGAGGAGGCGAGCGGGGCAGCAGCCTCCCAAGTGCCGGTGCACGCTGGGCTCCCTCTCCGGACACTTGAGCACCGAGATTGCCCTCAGATCAGGAGGTGCTCCATCCAATGAGCCCGCTGCCCAGAGGAGGAGGAGGCGGGGAAGGATTAGGCTCGGCTCGGGGTGGGGCATTCAGGCTCTGTGCACGGCAGTCCTCGGTCATTGGACTATCTCCCCAGAGCATTCTGGCCACAGGGTTAACCCAGAGTAGCAAAGTGGCCATGAGTGAGCAGGGCCCAGGCTCACTCATGTGGGTAGCCCGTCCAGGGCCGGGGACGTTCTCCTGGTCCTTGCCCCATGTTTGGCAGAGGGATCTTCTCAACGTGGCATTTTGAGAAGCACATGTAAGGAGTACCTTTACGTGACCTCTTGTGGAGTCCTAAACTCTGAGAGGTCAACCATGGCTTCACTGCTTTCCCCTCACCGTCTGCCCTTGACCTGCAAGACCAGCTGTCCTTTGGTTCCCCTGTAGTGTTAACCATACTCCCTGGATTAATCTACAGGCAAGATCTGTTTCACGGAGTGTTTTATTGAACGGCGTATAAAAAGAACAATGGCTGGAATGTGTGTGCCTAACTGTAAAGAAAATAGCTTGAATTTTCTTTCTTTACTGTACTTCCTGTAAAGCCCAGCCTAGGAGGGACGTCGCGTGGGGGCAGGGGGCACTTCTATAACTGCCTGAGCGTGGGGGCGGGGGGCACTTCTGCCCATGGGGTCGGAGGGACCAGGGCAAGCCAGCCTGTGTCACCAGGTCTGCCGAGCCAAAAGCCCAAGGAGCAGCAGCGCAGCGTGCTTCGCCCAGCGGTATTGCAGGCCCCGCAGCCAAAGGCGCTCTCACAGACAGGTGAGTCACAGCCCCCAGGCCAAACTCGCACAGGAGGGCAGTCACTGTCCCTTGCTGCCGCACCGAGGCTCCCAAGAGCCGGGTCCCACCCCGGGCACGCAGCTCAGGACTGGAGGGGTGACCGATTAGAGGTCGTCTCACCTCACTCCCCACCTCGAGATGTGACTCCTAAACCGTGTTTCCATTACATCCACATACCCGGTGTGGTTTGCAGTTGATCTGTAATTTTTTAATCATGATAGGCTTTTCTTCTTAATCTTTCCCTGCAATTTAAGAACTCCTCATCGGGAGCAATGCCACAACCCACCTGGGAGAAGCAGTTGGTATTTATGAAGCATTTTAATTACATGGAAAACTGTTTGGTCTAACACTGAACAAAGCCAGATTTGAAGTTGTGCAAGTCACATGGTTGCAGCTATTTAAAAGGGAAAAGTGAAATGTTAGTCACTCGGTTGTCTGACTCTTAGGACCCCATGGACTGTAGCCCGCCAGGCGCCTTTGTCCATGAGATTCTCTAGCCAAGAATACTAGAGTGGGTTGCCATGCCCTCTTCCAGGGGGTCTTCCCAACCCAGGGATCAGACCCACGTGTCCTGCATTGCAGGTAGATTCTTTACTGTCTGAGCCACCAGGGAGAGGAGTGCATAGATAAAAGACTTCATTAGTAAAACTAGTTTTATAAAATTTATAGTTATTCTCCAAATACATTCTCTGTTTTCCTCCTTAGTAGTAGTATGTCTAAATAAACTGAAAATTCACAGGGTTCTTCATAGAATTACAATAATAGATTCTCAGTTTTGTGAGGTTTTCGTTTGGTATTTGGGTTTTTCTAACCTAAGAATTTCATTTTCAGTATTGATTCCGTATCATTTTTCTTTAAGCATGTTATCTTTTCAGTTTTCTTGCTGCACTCTGTAGCATGTGGGATCTGAGTTCCCCAACTGGGAATCAAACCTGGGCCCCGTACAATAGAAGCACAGGGTCCTAACCGCTGGACCCCCAAGGAAGTCACAGATCCTCTCCTTTAAAAAAAAGACCCTCCACTGTTGGGCCCCAGTGGTGGGCAGGGGCAGTAGAGGTGGTCCAACTTCTGAGACGCCCTCCGTCTTTTTTTCCCACAGTCCCGAGTAGCGGCACCAACGGGGTCAGCATCCCAGCAGACTGCACGGGGGCAGCAACATCAGCCTTACCTGACAACCCAGCCCAGAGAAGTCCATCTGATGAGACGCCAGCACTTGAGGTCTGTCCTCGACGGGGCAGGGAGCGTGCCACATGTGAGGCCTCTCGGGGTATAGCTGAGCACGTGGACTCTAAGCCACTTTGGGCCGTGTCTGAGCTGGCCTGTATTCAGGCTGCCTGATTTGCCCAGAGGGATCCTTGGGTAACCCCAGCTGACTGGCCAAGTCGCCAGGCTGCCAGGACCCCATGCTTGGTTCTGAGGGAAATGGGCCACGAGCAGGGTTGTGCCGCTAAGGGGGCCTGCGGCCCTCCACGGAAAGCTGTCTCCTCACCCTCTCACACAGCCAAGCAGCTCCTAGGGATTCGTACACACGCTCTGCTTCTGGTGGCAGAAGTGTGCCTGGGTGTTGGCTCAGAAATCGTTTTTTAGAAAAGAAGACGAGTTCTGGGATTCTATAGGCCAGTTGTATTTCCCGGTAGCATTGCACAGCATCTGGAAAATACGGGACATTTAACGAAGAGCCTGCATTTGTGGTTGGCAAGTCGGACCTGAAACTCGAGCTGCAGTCACACATAACCCGAGGGTCCACGTGCAGAGACCACTTGCACCCGTGTGTTTATTTCCACTCCATCCATTTGGGCAGATACAATGCTGCCTGGGCTTCTCCACCTCCCCGCCCACGCCCCCTACCCCCACCAGATGTTGAGGCTCAAATGGGGAAAATGAGCATGTGCAATTCAGTCTTCATACGTCCCTGAGCCCCCCACCCTCCAACCACAGTCCGCAGAATTGGAAGAGGAATCGTTCCCATAGCCTACAGCTTCTCAGAAACTGGTGGCCAGGGTCTCCAGGGCAGTGAGCTTGAGGAAGACCCAGAAATGACCCCAGCCCACCCATCCTACTCCCCACCATCCTTCACCAGCATCCCCAGTGACAAGGGCACTGCCCAGAGCTTGCCCCATCCTAGGTGGTCTCCCCAGCACCCCCCACCCAAGGGCCTGCACCACAGGATTCATGCTGAGCAGATGCAGGGGCATGAGACAGCTCATCTTGCATCCTAGGGCTGCGGTGTTCCTGCTTCTCAGCTATCCTGTTTGCTTGTTTTAACCAGGAGAAGTCCCAGAGAAATGAGTCTAGCAATGCTTCCGAGGAGGAGAACTGTGAGAAGAAAGAGCAGGGGGCCCAGCAGGCATTCGTGTTTGGGCAGAACTTGAGGGACAGAGTGAAGGTAGGTGGTTGGAGAGCCCGGTGAGCTGGGGACTAGTGAAGCAACCTGCCTGTGCCTCCCCCAGCTTCATTTTCCCAGAGATGGGGAGCGGGGCTGTGTCCAGGGTGGTACCATGCTGCGCTGCTGGCCGCACGCCACCCCCACCCCCTATGTGGAGCTCGGCAGGGCTCCCAGCAGCCAGCCCCCTCATGCTCCAGGAACAAGGTCAGGGAGGTGACTGAGCCCTGACAGCTGATGTTTTTACAGCGAAGGAACGAGCAGAATGTTAGTATCTGATGCTTTCAACGTCTCCAGAGACTCTTATCCTTACTGAAGAGTTTCTCAGCACTGGCAGTGTTTAGACTGGATCCTTCTTAGGCTGTTCCCCAGTGCCGCCCTCTGGATGCCTTTCCCTGCCAGTGCTGACCACGGGAAGCATTCCCACTAGTGCTGACCATCCCCTGAGGGCTACATCACCCCCAGTGAAAGCTGCTGCCGTTTGTTTTCAAGTAGGACAGCTGGGACATCACTTTGTTCTCTCCCCAGAAGGCAGCAGGCTCTGCCCCTCCTGGCTGCCCCCAGCTGTGTTGGTCTGCTCTGGGGGCTTTGAGTCGGGGGTGGGGAGCTTGTGGCCATGGCAGGGACTCTCAGTTGGGGACCGTGCTCTCTGGTCCTCTGGGAGACCTGTCCCAGCCCTGGGTGCAGAAGGTCCCTCTGCACCATGGACATCAGCTCATCTGGCAGGAGCTCCTGGAGGCTGGGTCTGGGGACACCAGTCATTGTCACAACTGGAGAGTAGATGCCACTGATGCTAAGTAGGTGGAGGCCAGAGATGCTGACCAACACACTGCAGTGCCCAGGAGGCCCCTCCCCACTCGGAACCATCTAGGTGCGGGGTCAGTGATGTGGAGGGTGGGGAGCCCTGAAATGAGGAGACCAGAGTCTGGGGTGCAGGGAAGGTGTCCAGCCGCACTAGCTGCTTCCTTTGGTGCCCACTGTCCAGCAGAAGCACGGATGCCCCCAGAGACACAGAAGTAGGTGTTGATGTTGCACAGCTTCAGGCAAAATAACGAGTCCTTTGGCAGCTGCTCCCTTCCTGGAGCAGGAAGCAGGAAAAGAGAGACCTGGGCCTTCAGGTCGAGTCTTCCATGCTGCCTTGAGATTGGGGTGGGGCAGCGTCTCATGGAGGCCCCTGGGTCTCAGGGCCACATCCCGGTTTCTGCATGGGGAGTGACTTGAGGTGTGGTTTCTTAACCCCTCTGAGCCTCTGCTTCCTCTTTCAGAACATGGTCGCTAACACCCACCTCACAGTGTTCCCAGCAGAATTGCATTGGAGAATGTGTTTAACCATGGCAGCACGACAGTTAGCTTAAAAGAAGCCTCGAGAAATGAGGCTTCTGTTTATGATGAACCCTTTAAAATATGAAATTTGTACATGATCTGTGATCTCTTGGTACAGAAGCATTGGTGGAAAATGCCAACAGGTTGCCAGCCTGAGTTTTTTTTAAACAGAGGAGAAAAGGCTGCCCAGCACCTCATGGGCTGTTTTTACATCTTAACTGTAACCCCCAGGACGCATGCATGTAGATGGAGCTGTGTGTCACACAGGGCATGTACAGATGGGCTGAGCTGCTGAGGCCCTGAACATGCCATCCCCTGAGCAGTGTTTCCTCTTATTTCCCAGTTGATCAATGAGAACACTGAAGTGGCAGACATGGAGAACGCCGGACACCCCAGTTCAGAGACGCCAGCTGCGACCAACTACTTCCTTCAGTACATCAGCTCCAGGTGTGCACCTCGGGCTGGTGCCTAGCCTTGCTCGGGGAAGCCTCTGCCTCAGGGAGCCCACGGTCACCCGCTGTCCCTGGACCAGCCCAGTCCTTCCTCGGGAGGGTGGGGGGCCCAGGCAGCCAAACTCCAGTCACCTCCAGCCCTCCTTCCCTACTTGGTGGAGGTGTGGAGGGTCCAGGATTGGGGGCCAGGGCGGGAGGCACTGCAGTGGACAGTGAGGCAGGACTGCAGTCCTGTGGGGTTGTCCAGCCCATCCTGGGAGTGACCTCTGTCACCAGGTGCTGGATCCGGGCTCCCTGTTGGCGCTGCTGGCGGGGGCGTTCACCCGCAGCCAGGCTGCTGGGGTGTCTGGGGAGGAAGGCACACCCTGCCTGGGAGTCGGGCCAGCAGGGCAGGCACCGTGCAGACGCCAGCCTCCAAGAGGCCTGGCGGGAACAGTGACCTGCTGTTCAGCAGCCGGGCCCCCAGTTAGTGGAGCACATCAGTTATTTTAAGACATGTTTTATGCACCTCAGTGTTTCCCACATTGGGAGGCGTGTGCAGCCTATGATGTCTTAATCTGGATGAAGTGTGACGGCCATAGCAGCGGCCATTTGCCGAGAGCTCCCCAAGGGCCATCGTTTGTCACCCCCCTGCAGCCTGGTAGGAGGTGTCACCTCCTTGGTGTGGGGCCGGGGGAAGGGCCCAGAGAGCTGCAGCACGTCTCGGGGGCATGTCTTCGGGGAGTGGGCAGATGGCCCCTGCACTCCGCCTCTCTGTGGTGCCCTCCTATGGGGGTGGGGGAATGGGCGTCCGCTGTGTCACACAGTGACTGAGCAGTTGGTGCCAGGCAACTGGAACCAAGGCTTCCTGTCTGCCTCCTGGTGGGGCCCAGCCCAGAGCCTGTGGGGGCCTGCCCCTGGCGAGGCAGACCGGCCCACTTGGCCTTGCGGGGCCTTGGCTGCTTTCCGCTCCAGCCGTGCGCATTGTGTGTGCGGGCGTGCACGCCGCTGGCCCTGTGCCCCTGCTGCCCACACTCACTCAGAGTGCGTCTCCTCTGCAGTTTGGAGAACGCAACCAACAGTGCCGATGCCGCCAGCAGCAAATTCGTGTTTGGCCAGAACATGAGTGAGCGCGTGCTGGTGAGTGACCCGGTGAGGACGATCCTTGGGGCCCAGAGACTTTCAGAGCCACCCGCAGGTCACAGGGGCACGGGGTGTGCCTGCTGTGTCATGTCCTGTGACATTAGAGTGCTGCCTTTTGCCGAGTAACAGAAAGAAGACCCAACTCAGACTCAGCCTAAACAGCGTGCAGGGGCAGGAGGGACAGACCTGGTGGCCCAGGGAGGCTGTGCAGGAGCCTGGGTTGCGCTTCCTGTCATTACTCATCTCAGGGCAGGGTGGGGACAGCTGTCGGCCAGAGCACTCAGCTGTGTGCTGCTGGGATCACCACGAGCCACCTCTGACGCCAGGGGAGGGTGGCCCCACCCGGACTGTGAGGCCACAGCACGGAGAGGGTGGTAGGGATGGCAGCCTCGGACAGGCCCCCACAGTGTCCCCTGCACCCATAACACACAACACCCTCGGGTCGTCTTCTGGCCCTGGATGGGCTTCTAGAATTGTCACCTGCTTCCTTATTTTTTTCCTTTTATTCCCCCAACCATACATTCCCACTCCCATTGTGTCCATTTGTGAGGGTGGCTCAGGTGCTGTCGGGGGCTCACCTGACTCCTGGCACCTTGGTCTCTGTGTTTATTATGCTGAGGAACTCTCTGCTTCTTTTCTTGAGTATCAGTAGTGTCCTTTTTCGATTACAATGAAGTAGTCAAAGAATTGCCTCACAGACCAAGGTGACCAGGTGGCCTGTGGTCAGTTGGTGGCCCCCGCCTCCGGGTGATGCCACAGAGGCTCCAGAGGCAGTTCACATACAACGTCCAGGATAGGCCTGTGTCTAGGGTGTCGTCTGAGGATGCTCGGTGAGCACTGAGTGGAGAGGGACTGGGTCTGGGCAGGTCCCCAGGCTCCAAGAGGGAAGCTGGCCAAGAGAAACCCTCTGCCCAGAAGAGAACGTGCCGAGAGCCACCTCCCAGCAGAGGGGCCTCCTGTCCGCAGCGGTCAGCCCACTGGGACCACCTCCCCACATACCCACCTTCTTCTGTATACCTTTACTGCCCACAGAGCCCGCCCAAGTTAAATGAACTCAGCTCAGATGCCAACAGAGAAAACACAGCGGCAGAGTCCGGATCTGAGTCCTCGTCCCAGGAAGCCACTCCTGAGAAAGGTAGGCCTTGGTCCTGTCCAGGAGGGTGGCCAGGGACACTGTGAACCCCAGCCCTGGGTGCTGGCATCCAGTTAGCAGAAGGGGGCTTGGCCAGCTCAGGACAGCCAGGCCCAGGCACTGCCTGGTGACCCAGAATGGGATGAGGTGTCTGTCCCCAACCGAGGCAGCTGAGGGGGTGCTCTTCAGCACCCTCAGAGGTCTCGCTATCTTCTGTTCTCCCCGGAGCCAGGAGAGTGGGAACTGGAGCTGTGCTGGCCGCTCCCGGCAGAGTCACAGGGTGCATTAGCAGGGTCCCCTGTGGGCCAAGGTGTGGCTCCCAGAGGCACTGGCCCCCTTGGGGTGTCCCATGAGGTACACCATCCCCCCCAACCAAGTCAGTAGTCAATGTCGTCTAGCTAATCACATTGCAGAGTCCCTGGCTGAGTCGGCAGCCGCCTACACCAAGGCGACGGCGCGGAAGTGCCTGCTAGAGAAGGTGGAGGTCATCACCGGGGAGGAGGCCGAGAGCAACGTGCTGCAGGTGAGTGCCCACCTGCTTGTGGTGCCGGGCGCTAGAGCCACACGGCCTGTCTCAGGACAAGTTACAGACCTGAAACAGACACTTGTTCCTGCCGCCCCTTAGCAGCTGTGACTGTCTTGTCCCAGTGTCCTCCTCTTAGCCCAGACTTCACGGCCCTCCTGCCACGTCCCCACGGTCCTCCCCTCCTGGGACAGCAGGTCCAGGGCGGTAGGGCTCCATCTGCCCTTCATCCTTCCCCACATACCCGAGTGTGTGTCTGTAAACCACAAACATGTGGCATTGGGGAGTTTTCTGTGGTACTGCTTATCCCTACTCAGATTCATTTTACTGTCAAGAGATGTTGACTTATGAAGATCTACGGACTTCTCTCTGTAAAGGGTCGCTTACGGTCTCTGTTGCACTTTTTTAAACATAAAACAGCTTTGATGAGATACAGTGCACATACTATGAAATTCACCTTTTTTAAAGTGTACAGTTCAGTGGGTTTTAGCACATTCAGAGAGTTGTACAAATGTCATCACTACTTTAGAACATTTTTGCCCCCAAAAAAGAAGCCTTATGCCCTTTGCCCTTCAGCAGTGATTTCCCCATCCCCCTCTCCCCCAGCCCCTGGCGACCACGAATCCTCTCTTTCTCTCTGTGGACGTGCCTGTTCTGGGTGTTTCGTGTCAGCAGACTCATACTGGGTTGTCTCTGGGGTTCGTCCCTGTTGGAGCATGTGTCAGAGCCTCGTTCTTCATGACTGAATGACTGTCCCCTGTACAAATGGACCACGGTTGCTCATCCCATCCCCTGTTGGTGGACACCTGCTTTGTTTCCACCCTGGGGGGATTAAGAATGATGCCCATGGACACTCACGTACAGCTTTCTCGGTGCACGCCTGCTTCACTCTTCTTGGGTAGATACTTACAAGTGGGATTTCTGGGCTGTGTGATAATTCCATGTTTAACACTTTAAAGGGCAGTTTTCCACAGCGGCTGCACCAGTTCCCATTCCCATCAGCAAGGTGTGAGGGTTCTGCTTTCTCCACATCCTCCAACACCTGTTTCATCTGTCCTTTGGTTACAACCATCCTAGTGAGTGTGAAGTGGTATCATATTGTGGATTTTTTTTATTTTTATCTTTTTATTTACTTGGCCGTGTCAGGTTTTAGCTGCCCTATAACATGTAGGATCTTAGTTCCCCAACCAGGGGTGAGCCTGTGTCCCCTGTGCTGGAAGACAGATTCTTAACCACAGGACCACCAGAGAAGTCCCCCACGTTGTGGTTTTGATTTGCATTTCCATAGTGATTTTTTTTTAATACTCTTCTGAAAATGTAAAATCCATTCAAGCTTGAAAGCAGGACAGAAAAGTGGCCAAGGCCAGATGTGTCCCCCGGGCCGTAGTTTGTTGAGCCTGGCGGTTCATGCACGCTCACCTTGTGTTGCAGATCCAATGTAAGCTGTTTGTCTTTGACAAGACCTCGCAGTCGTGGGTGGAGAGAGGCCGAGGGCTGCTCAGACTTAACGACATGGCATCAACTGACGACGGGACGTTGCAGTCCCGACTAGGTGAGCTGTGGCCGGGTTCCCATGGAGGGCCTGGGGGATTCGGGGCCCCCGACGTGTGTCCATGGCCAGCCCTCAACCTGGGGGACCCATCCCACCCAGCCTAGAGGCTCCCACTACCAGTCCTTCTCTGATTCTCTTTCTGACTGTGAAAATAGATAAAAAGATTCAGCAGTTTTTGAACTTTTTTTTCGATAATAAAAGTGCCAGTTGTTTTATGGTAGGAAAACAAAGAAATCAAACATCAGCTAAAATTTCTTTATGAAAAAGGGAAATCCCTGCTGAGAACGTTTTGGTAGGTCTGTTCCTGCTCTGTGGCCCTTTTCTAAGGAAGTGGGGCGATCCTGTCTTGCTCTCTTCACTCTCTTTAGTGAGCGTGTTCCTTTGTTGTTGCATTTGCCTTAAAACATGACTTAAAAAGTTCTTGAAAAACTTCCCATTAATATTCCACCGACTGAATAGCCATTTCCCTTTTGATGGACATTTGGGTTCTTAATTTTTCTTGGCTCATAAATAATGTTTCTTGTACCATTTTTTACATGAATTTTATTCCTGGAAGTATGATTATTACAAAAAGTATGTGTGTGAGTGTGTTTGCATATGTGTGAGACACGTGTACTCATCTTTTTCTTTTTGTAAGTTACCCTCCCAAATTAAAAGTTGTCGTCCGGCCTTTACAGAAGTGTCGATCCCTGGCCCAGGTGTAGCTCGCGCTGTGTCCTTTCAAAGGTGTTTTTATGTGCTTGGGCTCAGAATTGGAACAGAAATGGAAATGGCCCTCCTGTTCGGGCACAGGTCTTTTCACCCCTGCCCGTAGACATCCCTTCATTTCTTTTTCAATGTTTCTAATGGAAACGTGCAAGCAGAGGGCAGAGAGGGCACAGGATTTCAAGATCCCAGCTCGTGGCTTTTCCCCTGGTCGTCAGCCTGTGACCAGCCTCCTTGCAGCCATGCCCTCCCCTCCTCGTTGAGGTCCTTTCTGGCCATGCCCTCCTTTCACCCCACACAACCTTTGACCCTTGGCACAGACCTTCCCTCAGAGCTCACCTTGAGGGGTGGGGTTGGGGGCATCTGGGTTGGGGTGACCACATCTAACCTGCCCCAGGTTTTCAAGGTTGGGGCGTAGACGGGGTTGGGGCTGGGTAGGCCGGGACAGGTCAAGCAGGACGACGTTGACCTTGGGCTGGCTGTGGGTGGAACTCAGGTCTCACCTGCGTTTCCTGGAGGAAGGGTCTGTCCCAGCTTCTCTCTACTGCGTGCTGTCCTCAGCCACTCCCGAGGGACGCTCTGAGCAGCAGTCAGCCCCAGCACTTCCTCCTAGTGTTCAGCTTCTCCTCACGGGGCAGGAACTGGACCTTGGCCTGTGGGTGGTGACAGTCAGGGGGTGTCAGCTTCATGTGCCATGTCCCCAGTGTGCAGCCCACCCCCATGCAGCATGCCCCCTGCTGCCCCCTAACTAGCCCCTTTCCTGGGAAGCCCCGTCCAGGTACCACCTCCACCCCCTGCATGCACTTCAGTGGCGGGGGTGCCAGGGCTGCTGCTCGGCAGATGGGCAGGGGGGAGGCTGTCGTGGGATTCCTCCCTGGGATGTTGACTTGCCTGCAGGTGTGTCTGTTTTCCTGGGGTTGGGTGGGGGCGGGCAGGACTGACGTCCTCACTGGTTGCAGTGATGCGGACCCAGGGCAGCCTGCGACTGATCCTCAACACCAAGCTGTGGGCCCAGATGCAGATGGACAAGGCCAGCGAGAAGAGCATCCGAATCACGGCCATGGACACTGAGGACCAGGGCGTGAAGGTCTTCCTGATCTCGGTGAGCAGCCCCGGGTAGAGGCCAGGCGGCTGCCAGACACAAGCAGCCAGCTCCACGTCCAGCACTGGGTGCCCTGCACGGGGGCCTGGCCAGGGAGAGCGGGAGGCCTCCAGGGTCGGGAGGGCTGGCCTGGTTGTGGGCTCTGTGACCCCTTGGGAGGACAAGCCCTGCGCCCGCCGGAGCTTCTGTTTCCTGCCCTTGAGTTTGTTGAGGAGGGAGGTCAGGCTCCCCACTCCGAGTCCTGGAGTTGACTGAGGAGGGGTCTCCCCTCTGCCCCCAGGCCAGCTCCAAGGACACAGGCCAGCTGTACGCGGCCCTGCACCACCGCATCCTGGCCCTGCGTAGTCGCGTGGAGCAGGAGCAGGAGGCCAAGGCACCGGCCCCTGAACCTGGGACCGCCCCATCCAACGAGGACGACAGTGATGACGACGATGTGCTGACCCCGTCGGGGGCCCCCACAGGCGGTGAGTCGGGTGGCCCAGGGTGGCCCGGGGTGGGGGCTCTGTCCCAGGCAAGGACCTGACGGCAAGGCCACCGCTTCCCACAGGCGCCGGCGATGAAGGCGATGGGCAGACAGCCGGGAGCACATAGCGCCAGGAGCCAGCCGCCGCGAGCCTGCTGCTTTGTCCGTCTGTCTGCCCGCCCGCCCCTCCCCCGGCAGCATCGAGGCACGGGGCTCGGGAACCACACTCCCCGCTGGGTTGGCCACAGTCTGGATCCGCACGTCCCGTTCAGAAGCAGACTCGGGAACTGCCTGAATGTGGTTTGGGACACGAACCTCATCATATTGATGAGCAAAACGAAAAAGAACATTTCTTCCCTCCCCACCTTGAATTGAAATGGCACATTAAGACTTGTCACGGCTTCTCACTGGGACTGGGACACCTCGTTTCTTCACCCTGCCCTCCGTGCCGCCGGCTTCCCTGCCGCCTGCCCAGGCCGCTGGGCCGTCTCACAGTGTAACACTGGGCCTGCTGGACCGTCTGTTACCACCATCTTTACCTCCCGCCCCCATGTTCTGACTTGGGGGTTTTATTTTTAGATCTTTTCTCCCCCCAAGGCTTTGTGTTGGTTTCCTAGGTCGAGCAAGGCACTTCTGTGTGTTGAGCAGGCGTGGCTGCGTTGTGGGCTGCACCCTGGCTCCCCCTGTGACCCCAGTCCCCATGCTGAGGGCGCTCAGGACTGCTCGAGAGCCAGCCCCATGGGTTCCCCACCTGGGATTCCTCCAGGCTGAGTCATGGGGTGTGGACAGGTTGGGCCCTGGGCCTAGAGAGCTTGTCTAGAAAAGGGTCACTGGATGTTGTGGGGGGCGCTCCATCCTCCTGTCTGTGCCCGTGACGTGGGTCACGCAGCCTCGGGTACGTGGGTACAAGCCTGTTTCCTGCTCTTGGCCGTTCTTCCCTCTCCAGGCCCTGGACGGCTCTGCCCCCAGCACTGTTGAGGGCTGGGGGCTTCTGAGAGGGGAACCCTGGTGGGGCTTCGAGGAGGGGGCAGCAAGCAGAGCAGTTTCAGACAGCAGGCAGAACCCGTGCTCGCAGCACACACAGGAGCGCGCCCTCTGCTTGCCCCACCCCGGAGCGTGGCCAAGAGCAGCGGGGTGCTGCCTCCCCCCACATCAGAGCTCCAGGGGTTCACAAGAACCCTCCCGCCCGCCCTGACAGGCTGAGGAGGGGGCCGTCTGAGCCACGCCACCCGCACCCCAGGGTGGCCCTGCAGCCGCGCCTGAGCCACGGGACATCACCAAAGGCCCCCCAGCAGATCCGGTCACACTTCTCTGCTTTAAGCCTTAGTCAACTAGTGACAAGTAAAACCAGATAATGCCCACGTGTTTTGGAACATTTATGTAAGATTGTCATATGAAATGTATTTGGGAACTACATTAAAACTTTTAACTAAAACGCTGGCCTCCTGCGTGCCCCAGGGGCCTCAGGAAGCTGGACGACCTGACCAGGAAGCAGCCTGGCCTGCCCACAGGGTGGTGGCCTCTGCACACCTGGGCAGATGACCCAGAACGGCTGCCTTCCGAGATTCACAGCGGCCGGCTTCACACAAGAGCTGTCTGCTTCCCCGTCAGGTGCGGCTTGGCTTCCCGGGGACCCACAGGGAGGGGTAGGGGTGCTGGCAGGCAGGGTTCACTGAGCAGGGATGGGAGGAGGTTTAGGATCAGCATGATGTGGACAAGGGGCCTTTCCCCCTGGAGTCCTGAGCCAGTGACCCATCAGGGGAATCGGTGGCCAAGCAGTACACCCGGAGACCTGGTCCAGCCGGTTCTGTGGCCTCGGTCTGGCTACACTCCTACCCACCCCTACTCCAGGGCTGCTCAGCTCCAAGCCCAGATGAGAGGGGCCCTGGCTCCAGGGTGCCGGCTGCATGGGGGTACACGGCTCACAGCCGCCAGGCGCTGGTCATCATGGCCACAAACTCCTCATCTGTATCCATGGAGGCGCTCACACCACTGTAGTAGTCCTGGAACTCAGCCAGCGTGACCTGGGGGCAGACAGGTGGTCAGGGGGGGTCTGGAGGTGTGGGCGAGGGACCGGGGTATGCATGCACCCACCTGCCCGTCCTTCTCGGAGGAGTCGAAGTTGTCCAGGAAGTGGCGGAGCACCTGCTCTTCAGTCCACTCCCCGCTCCGCACCTTTGGGTGAGTGCGGCCGCTGTATACCCCCCGGAGATCATCCACAGTCACCACGCCATCACCACTGCGGTCCAGCTTGGCAAACGCAGCTGTGACGACCGCCTCCCGGGCCTGGGACATGGGGGGCTGGGGAGGGTGTGGTGGTGACTGGGGGGTACGAAGCGCAGAGGCTCCCATTGGTCTCCACGCTGACACAGACAAGCCCGGGAGAGTGCGGCACCCCAGTGGGAGGAAGGGACACTGCTGCACCCCTTGCTCACCCGCAGCGCTCGCAGGAACTCCTCCAGGTCCAACGTCCCGCTGCCGTCGCGGTCCCAGCGCCTGCACACGCCCTCCATCTCAGCTGTGTCCAGCACCAGCCCCAGCTCAGCCAGGCCCCGCTGGAGCTCCCTCACATCCAGGGAGCAGCTCCCATCCTGGTCCAGGCGGCGAAAAAATCTGGGGGGCAGGGGTGTGGGGTTTGAAAAGATCCATGGGACTGGGGGTCGGGGAGATGTGAGAGGTAAGCTCACCTGGCCACACCCTGGATGCCCGAGGCCCCTCGGGACAGGCACTGGGCTCGGAGCTTCTCCATGGTGGTGTCCACAGCATCCATGCTGGCTCCGGGCTCTCTGGGTGGCTGGACAGGCTAGAGATCTGGGGCTCCTGCTCAGCCACCAGGCTACAGACTGGCTGCCTTGATCTGTCCTGGAGTCCAGGTGGCTGCTCTGCCTGCCTCCTGCCCGTTCTGCCCAGGGCTGGCAGTGCGTCCTGCTAGGCAGGGCTGTTGCTAGGGGACAGGGCTCTGGAGACCGGGAGGGGCCCCCGCTGTAACTCTCTCTGTGCCAGGGCCGTGTGGCCACAAGCACAGCCCTGCGGGGGCATATGAAAGGCCAAGGAGGACAGCCCAGCACTGTTGCTGTCAGCACTGCCCAACCACCGTCCCGCCTGCTCTCTCCTAGCCCTGGGAGAGAGCCAGACCCAGGTTAGGAGGAGGGTGGAGGGAGTTGGGGAGGGGCGCTTCGTTCCCAGCCCTTGAGGGACCAGTGTCCCAGATGAGGGGAGGCCAGGCCCAATTCCTATGCGAACCCTCCCCTCTCTGGGCTTCAGCCCCCAGCCCCTTTCCACAGGGCTGCAGCTGAAGCTGCTAAGGAATTCAAGTTTAAAGACTCAAGATGGCCCAGGCCCACATCCAACAGGAGCTGCTCAGACCAGTGCTGGCTGAGCCAGTCCTGTAAACATCAATGTTGAGTTGGACGAAGCAATTCTCAGTAGTTAATTATGGCCAGTCGTGGTATTTTTGTCAACATGGGTCTTTTGGGGGTTGGTTTCCAGTTCTCAGACATCACTTGGTGGGCTTGCTCATGACAAGCCGCTTATCTGGCCAGAGAAGGACCCCTGGCCCCCTGACTTCCATAATCCAAGAGGAACCAAGACCACCGGCAGAGAAGGCCTGCCATCAGACTGGACATCTGGCCAACTGAGCCTCATATCAGCAGGCTAAGATCGAAGATGATAATGGATTTTCCAGGACTTAAAATGCAGGCCCCTGTTTGGGGAACCCCTGCCCACCCACAGAGACCCAGAGATCATCAGAAGCTTTTCAAAGCTTGGGAGTTGCACACAGCACAATGGTATTGTCAGAAGTTGCTGCTCCCAACTGAAGCCAAACCGTGGATCACAAGCAACCTGTCACTGTGATTCACACCACAGTGGATGCACCACCATCGACTGTTAGGAGAAACTGCAGTGACATCCTGCTGCAGACGTTCTCGTGACTCGCTGCAGTCCAACATTCTCTGTGTAGGCACAAAAAATAGCTCCATTGTGTGCTTTCATGAGGATTAGAAATGTCAGGGGTTTTTTTCTATAAAGAAATGTAAAATGTAATCACAATTATTGTAGCTCTGGGCATCTCTGCATCTTTGAATCAGAATCTCAACAATAAAAAATTGGGGGGACTTTGGTTGGTCCAGTGGTTAAGAATCTGCCTTCCAGTGCAGGGGACACAGGTTCAGTCCCTAGTTGGGGAACTAAGATCCCACATGCTATGGGGCAACTAAGCTTCTGTGTCACCACAAAGAACCCACATGCCACGACTAAGACCTGACACAGCCAAATAAATGGTTTTTTTTTTAATTAACTTTACTTAAATAAAATTGAAAATGGCGAGGGCCCTCCAAACCCAGAGGCCCTTTCACTTTACCTCTCTGAGGCTCACTTTGCATAGCTATAAAATGGGGCAATGCCTGTGTGCATAGGTGGCTTAAGAGACAGAACTGTATGTACAGAGTGCTTGGCACAAGCTCCCACCCAGTGGGGCCCCACCCTGGACCCAGGAGCAGCACAGCAGCCACCTCTCCAGCCCCCACAGTAGGAAGAAAGGAGGAGGGGCCAATGGTGCCATGAAATCATTTGGTTTATTCTTGGGCGTAGACAGGCCCTAGCCTGCCTTCCCCTTGTACAAACAGCACCCCCCTTATTCGTCCAGAGGAGAAAATGGGGCCATTGTTACCACACTGAGGGGTCGCTGTGCGACGCCAGGAGGCACCCTCCCAGGGCGGAGGACGGATGCTGAGCTTTCTGGGCTGAAAGGGGCTATGCCCCGCAGTGGTTCCTGGGGTGGGGATTCCCTGAGTCAGGAGGCAGGAAACGGCTGCCATAGTCCCAGGCCAGGCACTTGGGCTGGGCAGAGAAAGGCACAGGGCTCCCTGTTCTGATAAAAAAGCAAAGTGCCTCAAATATCTCAGGCCAACAAGGGCAGCATACAAATAAGGAGTGAAAAAATAGATTCTCTGGGGATTAGAAAAAGGAGCCAGCTGGTGCTACGAAAGGAAAGCTGGTGGGGACCTCACGAGATGTGCTGGGTCCCAGGAACCTGCCCTCATGCAGCTTCCACTCCAATGGTAAAAATTTACATACAGGAAGTAAAATGGGGCAATGGGGGGAGGTGGAATGGGGAAGAATGACTTCTGATAAGGCAGTCATGGAAGCCCTCTCAGAGGAGGTGACGTTTGAGCAAAGACCTGAGTGAGCAGGGGCCAGTCATGTGGCATCTGGGGGAAGAGCATTCTAGGCAGAGGAAACAGCCAATGTAAAGACCCCGAGGCAGGATGCTATCAAGCGAAGGTTATGGGATGCCTGAGTCTGCCTGGGCAGTGAAGCCTGGTTGCCAGCATATCGGCACATCCCACCTGCACACTTCTTCCTGGGTTGAGAGGAGGATAGAATTAGGGGGGAAATATATATAAGTATAACCAATGCAAAACAGCCTGAGGCTTGAGGTTCACAATTCTGGACTGAGATGAATAAGGCTTTAGGATGAAGAATGCTTCCGGAGGAACAAAAACCGGGGCAGGGGAGAAAAGAGGGAGAGACTCAAATCACATGGCACTTGATGCCATCCACCTCCACCAGAAAAAGAGAGGTCTCTAACTCAGATGTTTCAGGGGCCAGACATCCGGCCTTGAGAGATGAGGGGGTGAATGGAAACTTGCCCTTGCTAAAGAGGGTGTCCTGGCCTCAGATGTAGACGTACAGCCCAGCCCGAAGCCAGAAATCCAGATTCGTGTGTAAGCGTGACCAGTTCTCCAACAAGGGTGATTGATTCAAAGTTTTGCTTTTTAAAAGAAAAAAAGAGAAAAACTGGCTGAGTTCATCTGCATTTGGCCTGCAGGCCACCCATATGAAACCTATGCTTTTTTAACAGGTTCTGACGATGAGGATAATGGCTCTTCCAAGGGGTCCTCTCTGGGATATGTTAACCCTAAGGATACCCAGGCAGTAGAAGAAGTCCCCACTGGAGTCCTCTTTCTCCATTCCGGAACCTGCTCTCTGGGACTCACACAGTGGTCCCAAACACTACGGGCTCAAGCTGGTCGCTGCCCTCTTCCTCCCCAGTACTGTTGGCAAGGGGTGAGCTGGGCCCACCAGGGAGTAAGTCACTGGCCGGCAGGGGCCCCAGGCGCTCGGCCTCAGCCAGGGTAGCCAGCAGCCCAGCCAGGGGCGGCCGGCGGCGGCAGAGATCCTGCAGCAGCTCAGCCCGGGGCTGCAACTGCCCGATGAGCTTGTCCCTCTGGCGCACGGCAGCCTGCAGACTCTGAACAGCAGCCTCGGAGGTCAGCAGCTGCTCCCGGAGGGCGGCAATCTCACTGACAGGAAGGCAAGACGGAACCATTATGGTACCCGGCCACCAGAGGTTCTCTTCCCTCTGCTCCCAACCTCCATCCCCAGATGCATAGATTGAATCCCTACGCCGTGATAGTATTTGGAGAAGGGGGCCTTGAGAGGTACGGAAAGTTTACATGGTGTAATGAAAGGTTTCCTTTTAAGAAGAGATACCAAAGAGCTTGCTTGCTCGCTCGCTCTCTCCCTCTCTCTCTCTCTCTCTGTCTCTATGCTTTGTGAAGACACAGTGAGAAGATGACTGTTGGCAAGCTCGGAAGAGGACGCTCACCAGAACTGAATCATTGCCTTGATTTTGAACTTCCCGGCCTCCAGAACTGTGAGGAATCATTTGATGTTGTTTAAAACACCCAGTGTGTGGTATTCTGTAATGGCAACCTCAGCAGACTAACACACTCCCTCATTCACACCCTAGCAGTTCCCTTGTCCCCTTCCCTCTTTGCCTATTTGCTGTTCAGCTTAGATGACTCCTCCCCCAAGAAGCCTTCCCTCTGGGCCCTCCTAGAACCGTGTTGCCCTCCATCATACACAAGAATACTGTGAGTAGGTTGAATACTGGAGTGGGTTGCCACTTCCTTCTCCAGCCATCATACACACACATCCCAATCACCCTGTGTTGTAACTGCCTGACCGTGTGCTTGAGGGCAGGGCTGAACAGGTCTTACTGATGTGCCCTAATGACCAGCACAGGGCCTGGCACATGGTAGAGTGCTCAGTAAAGATGAAGTAACAAGTCCAACCAGCTCTGAATTGTTTCCCACCAGGTCCTCAGAAACACTTTCTTCCCTGGGCCCTTGTCTCATCCCTTTGAATCCTCAGCTAGAAAGACTATTCAAAACTGCTGATATAATCCCATCCTCCCAAGAACCTGCCATGGCTCCAATACCTACATCAGGCTGCTGGTGGTCCCTGTACCACTCAGGACCAGCCAGTTTTGCCTAGTGGTAAAATGGACCCTGTTAAGTTGGATAGCCACACCCAAGTGACATCTCTCAACTTTATATAGTGATAATTCAAGTATTTTTGTGTTTGTTTTTCCAGTCCCACCAGTAGTCCAGCTCTACGTGAATGCCCACGTCTCCCCTACCAGTATTCCTTTCCTATCTCGGATCTGCCTCTGCCCAACTCCTCCGAGAAGTCCACCTGCCGGGTCCCAAGATTCACCGGTCTTTGGCGCGTCCCAGCTCGTCTAAAGCGGCGCTCAATTGCTGGTCGTGGCGGGCCAGGCGCTCGGCCTGGGCGCGCACCATGCACTCGGCTGCCTCCAGCCGCGCCTCCAGTTCCGCCGCGCGCCGGTGAACGGCAGCCAGGTGTGCGTTAGCCTCGCGGATTTGCAGGGGCGGCGGCGCTGACATGGCCCCTGCAGAGGACCAGGCCTGGACACGCCCATGGGCGGCCCGGAACCGGCCCTGGACACGCCCCCGGAGGGCCACACCTCCGAGGGTCCCGTCAAGACTTCGGCGTGATTGGCCGGGTTCACCGCCAGGCTCCGCCCTCCAGGGCTGGGTCTAGTACTCAAACCCGAACGCCCCCACTGGTTCCGGCAACTGGAGACTCCTCCCCTGAGCCCCGACTAACTCCAAGATTGGCCAAGGTCTTAACAAACCCCGGGCCCAGGTTGGCCTTGTCCTCCGGTGGCCAGCTCAGGCTCTGGCAACAGGATTGGTCATTCTCTCGAGGCAGGCCCCGCCCTCAGAATCTAAAGCGCCAAATTGGTCGGGCCCCACAAGTCTGACCACGCCCCTGGAACCCGTTACGCTTCTATCATTGGCCGTTCACGCCCCTTAGGCAATTGTACAGCTCTTGATTGGTCCAGTCCCCTTCAGGTTATGTTTGGGATTCTGGACGCACACCCAGTGGATGATCATTCTTCATCCCGCCCAGGGGTTGGACTACAAACCGGGCCCAGACCCCGTCCTGCTAAGAATCCAAGCACTGGGAGTGGACACTTTCTCTTTAAGCCCCTGAGCCTGAGTCATTGGAAGGACTGACGCCGAAGCTGACGCTCCAATATTTGGCTACCTGATGCGAAGAACAGACTCATTGGAAAAGACCCTGATGCTGGGAAAGATAGGGGGGTAGGAGAAGAGGGGGGCGACAGAGGACATGAATCTGAACAAACTCCGGGAGATAGTGGAGGACAGGGTAGCCTGGCGTGCTACAGTCCATGGGGTGGCAAAAGGTCGGACACAAGTTAGCTGCTGAACAGTAATCCTGTGCCTGACCACGCCCCCAAATAGTAGCAGGCAGTTGCTGCTGCTGCTGCTGCTGCTAAGTCGCTTCAGTCGTGTCCGACCCTGTGCGACCCCATAGACGGCAGCCCACCAGGCTCCCCTGTCCCTGGGACTCTCCAGGCAAGAACACTGGAGTGGGTTGCCATTTCCTTCTCCAATGCATGAAAGTGAAAAGTGAAAGTGAAGTCGCTCAGTCGTGTCCGACCCTCAGCGACCCCATAGGCTGCAGCCTACCAGGCTCCTCCGTCCATGGGATTTTCCAGGCAAGAGTACTGGAGTGGGGTGCCATTGCCTTCTCCAGCCTTCTCCGTTAACTAGGCTTAAAACTGGCCATTGGGCGTGACCACACCTCCCCACAGATACTGGCGCTGGGAGTGGCCACATCCCTCCGTGTTCCCGCCCCATAATGACGTCTCGCTCCAGTAGAGTTTGGCTCCGCGGTCTCCTCTCTGCCTTGTGGATAGGCTTAGTACCTTTGATAGTACCGCCCCTAGTTAGGTCCTACGTCTCGGGGTTCACACTATTCTTGACCCAGGATCTTCTGACCTGAAATAACGACAACTGCTTTCACTGATCCTGGTCAGTTTCCCCCTTCAGAAATCGGCCAGTGGTGCACGTGTTCTTCCTTTACTCCCATCCCGACTCCAAGACTTGAGCGCAACCCGTGTTCACGTACGCGGCGCTCAATAAAGTTGCTCACTTGTTGCTGTCCCGCCCGCGCTAGAGGCTGCGCGCGCCGCCCAGGAAGTCTCGCGAGAGTCAGCGGCGTCCGTCCTTGGCCGCAGGAGCAGCCGGGTGGTAAGGTGCAGGACCAAGGCTGTGCTGTCATGGCTAAGACGGTTCTTCGCCAGTACTGGGACATCCCCGAAGGCACCGAATGCCACCGCAAGACCTACGCCACCACCAGTATCGGTGGTGCAACTGGTGAGCACCGGCCGAGTCCCCAGGTTATAGGGCGCAGGGAGGCCGTCAGATCACTGGGGACTGCCCGAGGGCTTTCTGCAGGGGCTGCGGACCTCACGCGGTGGCAGTAGTCGTCGTCGGGGCATGTAGGGTGGCCTTGGGACGCTGGCGGGGCTGTCGTACTAGATAGACTTTGTGGGATTGTCGGACTAACGCAGAGGGAGCAGAGAGATAACAGGGTCCGAGAGGGTCCCATGAGGGCTGAGAATCTCGCGGAGTGGGTACATGGTCTTCTTTGGAGTGTCTGAGCCGGCCATGGGGACCCCTGGTGTGAGATAGACGTTGCGAGGAGAGGCGGGGGAGCTAGCAGGGTTCCTGGGCCCTGGGAGGTTGTGATACCTGTGACAAGCTGATCACTGGGGTAGTCAAAATCCCTGGGTGCTGGGTGTTTGTGGCGTCTGCTTGAATGGAGTGTGGAGGAGCTTGTTGGAGGGTGTTTGAGGGGTTGCAGGTGGAAACCTTTGACAGAGGCATTATGTCCTGTGGTCATGGAGAGACTCGGATTTGGGGGGCGGTCACTGATTTCCAGGAGCCCTGCAAGGAGGCCTGTGGGTCTTCCCACACATGCTCCTCTGTCCTCCCACACCTCCTCCCTTCTTCCATCCCTGCCTCCGCTCAGCACTCTACAGCGAGAATTCACACTTGAGTTCTCTGGGATGGTGAGCCCCTTTGAAGGCAGGGGACCAGGCTCTAACCCAGCCCAGCACATTGTGAGCACACAGGAACTGGGTGATGGAATGAGCGAGGGAAGGAAGGCAAGGTAGTAACTAGGAATGAATGAATGACTTTACAAATGAGTGAATGAAGGTACAGTGACAGTGAGTGAATGAATGTGAGAATTGAATGAATGAATGTGCATTCATTCATTCATGTGAAGTGTCTGGAAGTCACTTCAGAAGACTGATGGGAAGCCAGGAGCTGGCATAGGGGCTGAGGAGGGGGTCTTTTGAGGGGGTGACAGGAACCTGTGGAAGGGGCCAAGTCAGTGGAGACCCTCGAGTGCTGAGGGGGTGGGTGGTGGTGGCTATAGTGTCTGAGGAGTTAAGTGGGCCGGGGGAGCTGGCTGGCATGTCATCTACTAAATGATTGTTATTGGGGGGACGGACACTCCTTGACCTTGGGATAATCCAGTGGCTTCCAGGTCATCCCTTCCCAGTTAAAGGACTTCTGAGGGCTCGTAGGATGCTGGGGTGCCTTCTGTGCCCGATGTGGCCTGGCAACTCGGTGTCCCTCGGCCAGGGTCGCAGGCATGTGGTATGTATGTGTTAGTCATTTAGTCATGTCTGACTCTTTGTGACCCCATGGACTGTAGCCCGCCAGGCTCCTCTGTCCATGGGATTCTCCAGTCAAGAATACTGGAATGGATTGCCATTTCCTTCTCCAGGGGATCTTACTGACCCAAGGATTGAACCCAGATCTCCTGCATTGCAGGCAGATTCTTTACTATCTGAGATATAAGGAAAGCAGGCATGTGGGGGTAGGATCAATAAGGTTCTCCCCCAGGACTCACTGCAGTTTGGGGGCTGTCACTGAACCTTGTCTGTGGTTCCTCTTCAAAGGGTCGTCCAGAGATCATGCATCCCCAGGTTCCAGACAGGGTGGGGAGCTGCTCTGATTAAGTCTTTACAAGCTGAGGTAGGGGTGGGGGCCTCGTATGAGAGAATAACTGAGGAAGGAGGCTTGCTGGGACAGTGCGGGCAGGGGGAGCCCCAGACTCTGGCCCGCTCCCTCCTTCCCAGCCTTCAGCCTCTGAGGAGTGCGGGGACACTAGGGTTCAGCGTGGGATGGGGAAGGACTGGACCTGGGCAGCCCCCAAGTGGGCACCTGGCGTACGGGTATCCTCTGTATATGCAGCTCCTCTCCCCTCATCCCTGGGCCTCGGCTTGCCCGTCTGGGAAATGGGTTGGCCGTCTTGGCCCTCCTCGGAGTTGCTCCCAAGGTTACTGCCCCTGTCCGCTGTGACAAATCCCCCACAGCTCTTGTGAGCTGAACCTCAGCAGGGCTGGAGGGCTGCTGCTCAGCTGGGAAGGTCGTGGTGGGGGAGTGCAGCACGCCAGCTGCTGGGTCTGCAGAAGCTGGGCACTTGGAGACTGGGTGGGGCCCACGTCCTGGGGCATCAGTGAAGGTGGTTGGCCTTCAGATCCTCCGGTCTTCCAGGCTGCTCTGCCGGGTGGGTGGCACCAAGGTAGTCTCTCTGCCTGTCTGAGGGCCCCCCACCCACCCCAACAAAGCAATAAGAGGGGACTGAGCCCATCAGGCCTGAGGAAGGAGAGGGGGTGGGTGCCCTGTCACCCAGCAGGAGGTGGTTCTGCTTTGTCTGGGACGGGCTGGCCCCAGGAGGTCTGTGCTGGCAGCTGGGCCCCACTGGGAGTCTGTCTGGAGAGGAGGGGTGCAGGTCAGCTGGACGGTGGGGAGCCCTGTATTGGGCTGTTCTGGTGACAGGGAGCCAGCCAGGTAGGTCTGCGCATCCACCAAAGAGGGTCTGGCTGAGGAGGCTGACACACGGAGCGGGTCGGCATTGGCTCAGCATACCCCAGGGTGGGGCCTTGGGCCTGGCTGCCCACCAGGGCCCCTCACACGTGAAAACCAACATCAGGGGCAGGTCATCTGGGGCAACGGTGGAGTTGGAAGAGCTTACCAGAGTGGTGAGGCTGAGCCAGCCCGGGTGAGGGTCGGGTCTGGGAGTGGCAAGAAGAGGCGTCAGGAGCCCTGGGCCCTGCAGCAGGGACAGAGCTTTGCTGGAAGTAGGGAGCAGGGCTGGGGTGCTGGTCCAGCCACCGAGGCCCCGGCCCACCCTCAGCGGGGGCTGTGTTCTGGTGCCCTGTGGGGTGGGCTGGATGAGGGGGGTGAGAGCCCAGGCCTTGGAGCAGGAGAGCCAGGTTAGATCCCAGCTCATCGACTGTGGGACCCCAGGTGAGCCCTGTAACAGCCGCTTCCTGGCCCACCCTGGCCCAAGCCACCTTGGTGGTTGCCGTGGGAATGCAAGGAGCCGGCGCTGTGGACTGGGGAGGGGCCTGCCCCCTCCAGGGCCCAGGGCTGACTTGCCTGGCCGCCTTTCTGTCCCTCTCTGTCTGCAGGCCTCGTTGTCTCTGCCTACAGCGTTGCCCTCAAAACCCCGACCTCCTTCTTGGAGGGAGTGGCAAGGACGGGACGGTACACATTCACCGCAGGTGAGCAAGCCTGCATGACGTCTGGGCTTCTCCTCAGGGGCCCTTCCAGCACTGGTCTGGACCCCTGACTCAGACCAGGGCCCATCCTGCCCCACCTGCCCCCACAGCCGCCATCGGAGCCATATTTGGCCTCACCTCCTGCATTAGCGCCCAGGTCCGCGAGAAGCCCGATGACCCTCTCAACTACCTCATCGGAGGCTGTGCCGGAGGCTTGATCCTGGGAGCGCGCAGTGAGTGAGCCCTGCGCCCCTGACCTCTGCTAACCCTCCTCCCTCTGCCCATCATGGGTGGGTGTGCATAATGTACATCTGGCGGGGGAGAGGGCAGCGCCCGCAAGAGGTCCCGCGCCTCTGAGTCTCAGCTGCCAGCTAGTTTAGCACTGCTTAGGCACCTACTGCACGTCCACCTCGCTACACCCTCCTGCCCCCATGGCTCAGCGTGGCCTGCATGGACTTGCTGTCTTCCCACCCTGCCCTCGCTGCCTTGCTCTCTCTGCTGCAGCTCCACATCCTCCTCGCTGTTCCTCCAGCACCCTGAGGCCTTGGCATGGCTGTGCCCTCTGCCAGAACACCCTTCCCCCGAGAAGTCAGCACGGCTGCCCCTCACTGTCCCAACCCGCTACATACATCTGGGCCCCCGCCTGCCCTCGCTTATGTCTCTCTCCCTCTGCCGTGTCTTGTCAGAGAACACAGGGTCACTGCCCGTCAGGGGGAGCAGTCGGGGCTGGCTTGGAGCTGCTGACACCCAGGGTCCCACAGGGAAGCAGCTGTCACCATCCCCACCTTCCAGATGGGGGCACTAAGGCCCCAAGGAGATGAGGTGGCCCGAGGTCACCCACATGGAGAAGAGCATGTCTCCCCTGTGAGAGGCCAGGCCCCAGGCCAGCGTGGTACAGCAGAGCCGCCTGGAATAGGAAGCAGACACCGCTCTTCCTGCCTCCCATAGCCTGGCCGGTGGGGGCGGCCAGCCAAGGGAGAAATGGAGGCCACACGCAGATAAACACCCCATCCCGCTGGCTGGAGTGTTCTGTGGAAGGTTCCAGCCGGGCGGAGAGGGAGGGTGCCACGCCCTCCTGGCCTTTGCTGGGAGACCTTGGCTGAGATCCGGCTTTGACCTGCGCCCCTGAGCCTGCAACGGGGTGTGTGAACCCAGCGCTCAGCAGGCAGAACCCCCTTCCCAGGGCACCTCTCAAGCCGCAGGCATCTTGCGTTCTCCGCCTCATGGACCACAGGGCAGACTTGGCCAGGACTGAGACCTGCCAGCGGTCTTGGTCCCCTCACGCCCCCGCGCCTGAAAGCCTGGACTCCCGCCTCCCGCCTCAGTTTCCACACGCCCACCTTCAAAGGCAGAGGCCCCAGGGCTCCATCCCTAAGGAGCATGTGGTCCAGCCCTGGCCGCCTGAGCTTGGAGGGAGGGCTGTCCTCAGGCGGTGCTCAGGGTGGGCGTAGGCGAGCCTCGCTCCCCGCATGCTGTCTGATGCCAGTCTTTCCTCCCCTGCAGCCCGCAGCTATGGGATCGGAGCTGCTGCCTGTGCGTACATGGGCTTGACGGCCGCACTGGTCAAGATGGGCCAGCTGGAGGGCTGGCAGGTGTTTGCAGAACCCAAGGTGTGAGCCCCGTTGGCGCCTCCCGGGACCTCGGGCAGGTTGAAACTCTTCTAAAAATAATAAATCCTGTGTATATTTGTGTGCATCTCTTCTCCTCTGTCATTCTCCAGGGTGAAGCCCTGTCCAGGTGACAGAGGCTGGGTGACAGGCCAGGGCGGCTCAGGGCGGACGTGGGAGGGAGTGAGGAAGCAGCAGGAGATAAGGCGTCTGGGTCTGTGCCTGAAGGGGCAGGCTCGGCGCCAGCTGGGCCCCTGTGTGGGAGCAGGTGTCAGGCAGAGGTCGCAGGGCCTCAGCCAGTTCTCTGCGAATGGCCTTGGGGACTGACAGTGAGGGGGTTGGGGGGGGACTGGGCCCCGCAGCCCACAGCCCTTCCTGTGGCCCCCCTGCAGCTCGCAGGCCAGCCCCTCTCTGGGCCTTCCCCCAAAGCCAACAGCATGTGGAAAACA
This sequence comes from Bos indicus x Bos taurus, assembly GCF_003369695.1. NCBI lineage: Eukaryota > Metazoa > Chordata > Mammalia > Artiodactyla > Bovidae > Bos > Bos indicus x Bos taurus. Next base: position 92,134,998 of record NC_040082.1, on the reverse strand, counting down.
CGCCCAGGCCCCACGCACGGCCCATTTCCAAATTCCTGGGCACTGGAGCGGAGAGCCCCAGACAGCCTGGCCCCCAAGCCCCGTCCCCATCAGGTGGGACAGGTGGGTGACGGGCCACCGGGAGCCTGCAGGGCAGGGGCCCTCGTCGCCAGCGCGAGAAGAGGGACTCAGCCTCGCACGCACGGCCGCCTGTCAGGCCCAGTGATGCAGGCGGCCCCAGAATGCTGGCACAGTCCTGGGCTTTCTGCACAACCAGCTCAGTTCTTCCTGGCAGCCAGAGAGGAAGGCCCTGCGTGTCCCAGCACGCCTCAGTGGGCCATAAATTAGTGCTCTCCGGGGCCTACCCTGCGGGGCGGGATCTCGTCCTGGCGAGGGTCTGGGCGCTGCAGGAGTACCCCAGGGGGTCCAGGGATGGCAGGAGTGGCCCTCCCCAGTGTCTGCCCCAACCCTCCTTCCTCTTCCTTCTCTCCTGGAGCCTGATACGGTTGAAAGCCAAACTTGGAGCCTTGCATTTATGCTGTGTCCAGCCCAGGTAATAATTCACCCGATTGTGAAGCAGAGCACGGAGCCCCAGCCCCGTGGCTGTCAGCTGGGCCGCCCTTGCTGCCACTGTTTGCTTACACCCCAGCCCCCGCACCCCCTTACAGCCATTCGGGTCCCTCCCAGCCCTGCCCCCTCGGCCTCCCCACCTGCCACGCTGAGCCCCTCTGCACAGACATGGCCCCTACCCAGCACACCACCCCAGAGTGGGCACCAGTGTCCACATGTAGCCTGGGACCAGGCGCCAACTTGGGGTCACATCCAGGCCTAGGTACCCAGGTCTGGACTTGGGGGTCTCTGAGAGAGAATGGCGATACCCCCCTCACCCCTGCTGTGGGACCGGCTGGCCTCAGGGCTCCCAGACCTGCATTCGAGACCCAGCACTTGGTTCTTTCCTGCTCTGTCCTCAGTTTCCCCACCTGGCAAGTGGATGTGAGTGCAAGCCTCCTTCAGCTCTTCCCTGAAGAGGGGAAGTGGCTCCACCCACGGGAACGCCCCTTCCATGCCCACTGAGTAGGGGTCAGGTCCCTGACTCCGGGACCAGCCTGGCCTGTCCCTGCGGTGGCCGGCAGGGGGCAGAGCCTGCCGTGCTCAGTCCGGTGCCCCCCGGTCACTGGCCCTGCAGCCCTGCCTCCCTGCCCCTCCTCCCACACCTTCCCATCTGGCCTGCCTGTAGCATCGGGGAGCAGGGTAGACAGATTCTCAGAATCAGTGTCTGTGATGGTGTCGGGGCTGCCAAGAGCTCTGGTTCAAGGCCCCGCAGCTGGCCACTTCCCGGCCCCCCACACCGCAGTAGCTTCCGGAACTAGATCCTCCTAGGCGCTCCACCTCACCCCCACACAGCTTTCCTCAGTCTGGCTCTCCTGAAGCCCAAACCCTGTGCCAGGTCCGAGGGCTCACAGAGAGGAGGAAAAACTCATTCAGGGCCAGCCAGCCCCAGCCTGCCTCCTAGCCTCGGTTTCCCTGTGCAGGTGGGGATGAGGGTTGGAGCAGGCCTGCCAGGCCCCCCAGTATGGAGCAGGAGGGAGCAGCTGCTCACTGGACTCCAGGGAGCCCCAGACACAGGCCCCCTCCCCCATAAACATTTACCAGGCTGGGAGGTGCCCCGTGGGGATGGCCCCCAAGCAGAGCACCCCGTGCTCCCACTGTTCTACCTGGAACCCCACATACTGCCCCAGCAGCACCCCAGTGTGGGGCACTGGAGGGCCTTTCTGGAGTCACCTAGATCAAGCCATCCCCAGCCCCCGGTGGTCTGGACTGGAGCGGAGGGGGAACTCAGAGGAGGAGCAGGGGCCTCATTGGAGGGGACTAGGAGGGCTTCCTGGAGGAGGCGAAGGGAGGACCTGGGGATGAGGGGCTTTCCAGATGTGCGCCAAGGAGAAGGGTGTCCCAGGCAGAGGACCAAGGAAGATCCAAGGACTGAAGACCCCTGGGGACAAGGCTGCAAGGACTGACCCAGCCCTCCAGCCCAGGCCAAGTCTCTGAGCTGTTTGCAGGCCAAGAAAATGAGAGCAATCCAAAAGAAAAGGAGGACGATCTTCAGCCCTCCCAGCACCGGCGGGGCACAGTTGCAGCGGCCTTGTTACCATCAGCTCATTTCGTCACTTTGTTGAGTCCTCGAAACCCATGCCCTTCCCCCTCCAGAGTGAGCTCTTCACTTTAATCTTGTTTACAGACGAGGAAACCGAGGCCCCTGGAGGTGATGTCACAGGGCCCAGCTCACAGTGGGCACTTAGTTCTCTTTTTTGGGGGGCCACACTGAGCAGCATGCGAGGATCTTAGTTCCCCAACCAGGGATCAAACCTGTGCCCCCTGTATTGGAAGCATGGAGTCCTAACCACCAGACCACCAGGGAAGTCCCAGTGTTGGTTCTTTTATTATTATTAGCTGTCGTTGGCAAAGAGCATTATAGACTGCCTCTGAAAGACTTCCCACGTGGTCACCATGGTGACAACAAAAGCAACCCAATGGGAGGAGGGATGTGTGTTCCTGGCCAAGAGATTTTAAAAGCAAAATTATAAACCCCAAATTCCTGTAAAAAGTTGTGTTGGACATGAGCTAGGGGGATACATAAGGCTTTTGAGGAGGCCCCACGGGCCAGCCATCTGCCCTGCAGTGGACCTGGAGGCTGATCTGCTGCCTTCTCACCCCTTTTCACACCCTTCCGGCTCCAGAATCCATCCAGGACCTACCCACACCTCACTCCCTCCAACCCAGGGCTGCCCTCATCAGCACCACCTGGACCCACGTACTCACCCCATCCTGTTCCCCGGCTCTGTGCTTGCCCCCCAAGTCAGTCTTCCCCGCAGCAGCAGCCCTGTTTGCACTCAAGTCAGGCCCCGCCCTGCTCTGAGTCAGGTCCCGCCCCACTCTGCCCACAGCCCTCCAGGGCTCCCATCTCCCTGGGAGTAAAACTCCCAGGTCCCTCCCTTGCCTTCTGCTCCTCCCTCTCTCCCCCTCACTCACTCTGCTCCAGCCACACAGTCTTGCCCCAGGGCCTTTGCACAGCCTATGCCCTCTGCCCAGACCCTGACCTGTCCCCTCCCCTACAGCTCCCCAGTTACCACCTTCAGTTCCAAATTCAAACGTCACCTCCTCATTGAAGCCTTCCTGACATGCCTCTGAACCTGCGTCCTGCCCAGCACCCCACATGCCCTTTGCCCTCTTCTATTTTTGTCCATCGCATTTACCAGCTTCTAAATCCCGTCGTCACTGTGTGTATTGTTTAGTGGAACATGGGGCATATCCCAGTTGTTACACCCTCAGGTCAGCGCCCAGCCTAGGAACACAGCAGGGCTCTGTAAATACGTGGCCCAGCCCTGCTCTGAGTGGGGACCCACTCAGTTCACCCCCATGGTTGATGGTGGCGGCAGGGTGTGGGGAGCAGGCAGGGTCAGGTAGGAACCATCCGTGAATGAGGGTCTCAAAATCAAGACTTACAAGTGTTGGACTTCCCTGGTGGTCCAGTGGTTTGGATTCCCCCTTCCAATGCAGGAGGTGTGAGTTCGATCCCTGGTCAGGGAAGTAAGATCCCACGTGCCTTATGGCCAATAACCCGGAACACAAAACAACAGAAGAGGGTTCAGGATGGGGAACACAGGTATACCTGTGGCGGATTCATTTCGATATTTGGCAAAACTAATACAATATTGTAAAGTTTAAAAATAAAATAAAATTTAAAAAAAATTTAAAAAAGAAAAATATGGAAATATTAAAAAAAAAAAAAAAGACTTTCAAAATGGTCCACCTCAGAAATTAAAAAAAAAAATTCCTTTAAAAAAGCAAGACTTACACATCTTTACCGAGTACCCACATATGTCAGGCAGAGTCTTGGGCCTGGGGTCCCATCAGGTGACAAGACCCACGAGGCTCCCAGCTTCCTAGAATTCAAAATCTGGTCTGGAGGAAGAAATAGTAAAATGGTAAAAAAAAAAAAAAAAAAAAATATATATATATATATATATGTATGTATAGTAAAACAGTAAAATGAGCAAACATGTAAATGAACAAGTGATTTGCACAGAACTATGCTGGAGAGAGAGAACTAAAGTGACGTGGGAAGAAACAGGACCGTGAGCCAGTGGGCATGGTGGGGGCAGTCAGGGAGGGGCGGGAACAGGAGAAACCAGCCTGGGGTGACTGAAGGGACGACATTCCAGCCAGAGGGAACAGAGGGTGTGAAGGCTGTGGGGTTGGAAGAAGCGAGGAGCAACCTCCCATGCCAGCCGGGAAGCCACGCGGCAGGTCAGGGTGGACTGTGAGCAGAGTCAGGCATGGCCCCGGGTGGACCCAGCCTGTCAAAGAAGACACCTTGGAACCCCTCCTGCACCCACCATAGCAGGCACTTCTGGTCCCGACTCCTCTGAGCCCCCCGAAAAGGGCACCTACCACCATGCCCACAGGGTCACCACACCGAGGGGAGCGTAGAGTGAGCAAGGAGGAGACTGAAGGGTGGGGGATCTTGGGAAAGGGGGACCCAAGGATCCCTGTCTGGGTTCTGTTGGGGGCGTGGCTAAGTCGGTAAAGAATCTGCCTATGGTTCAGGAGACCTGGGTTTGATCCCTGGGTCGGGAAGATCCCCTGGAGAAGGACATGGCAATCCACTCCACTATTCTTGCCTGGAGAATCCCATGGACAGAGGAGCCTGGTGGCCTACATACAGTCCATAGGGTCCCAAAGAGTTGGACACGACTGAAACGACTTAGTATGCATGCTGGGGGACTGGGGGGCGTAGGGCCCCAGCCCACCATCACCACCCACCCCCCGCCCTGCCAATCCCAGCCCCTGACCCTGAAGCTGGGTTGGTTTGTCACTTCAGGGGTCTGGAAGTGGAGGGAAGAGTTTTGAACACCCATCACCTTGTCTGGCTCGACATCCAGGGCTCAGAACCCAGGGGAGTCCTCAGTGCCTGAGATACTGGCCAATTCTAGCACCCCGGCCGGAGAGTTACTGCCATGGGAAAGAGGTGCACACCAACCCCCCCACCAGGGGTCTCCAGTGGCCCCCGTCCAGTCACCCTTCCTTCCACTGCTCTGGCCCTCCTTGGGTGTGGCACCTAGAGAGGTCCTGCTGGACCGCCAGTCCCACATTGGCACTCACGGGTCCCCACTTGAAGCCAGCCAAGCCTCCAAGGGTCTTCCTGGAGCCTCGAGGGCCTCTGTCAGTCCTGGCCCCAGGCCAGCCCACGTCTCACCCCTGGGGGCCCCAGGACTCTGAACAGGAAAGGTGTGAGCCCCCACAGGGGCCAGGCACTGGGGGGCACCAGAGGCTTTCAGCCCGAAAGTAGGGTCTGCAACAAACCTGTGAAGTGACCTAAAATTTCCCCCCACAACACCCATCCAAATGCTTTTATTTTGCCCCTCCTTTTTTTTCACAGCAGTCTTTTAAAAGTATATTTTACAGTTTATTTTTTTTCCCATAGGTAAACAGACTCAGGCCACACATGTAAACTATACCAAGGGGTGCTCAGGAGAGACGCCAGCCCCCCCCGGCTCCCTGGAGGCCACCAGCCAGCGTTTCGTTTCTCCTCCCAGAGTGTTCCTCACCCAAACAAGCGCTTGTGTGTACTTTTCCCTTCCCCTCATAGAAGCAGCATCATACCATCCATCCCTGCTGTTTTGCAGCCCTTCTGATTCCCTCATAACAATATGTCCCAGATTTCTTCCCATGAACAACCTTCTCTGGCCTTTTAACGGCTGCATAATATTTCATCTTGGGGCTGGATTGCCGTCCCCATGAAAGCATATGCTTTGGGTCCCAGCATTTTGCCGGTTTAGACGGTGAATCCATAAAACCCTGCAGCGGGGCTTCCCTGGTGGTTCAGTGGTAAAGAATCCACTACCAATGCAGGAGATACCAGTCTGACCCCCTGGTCTTCGAAGATCCCACGTGCCACAGAGCAACATGGCCCAGGTATCACAACAATTGAGCTTGTGCTCTGGGGCCCGGGAGCTGTAGCTACTGAAGCCCACGTGCCCTAGAGCCTGTGCCCTGCAACAGGAGAGGCCACGGGGCCACAAGTAGAGTGTAACCCCCAGTCGCCATGGCTAGAGAAAAGCCCTCACAGCAACAAAGCCCCAGCACAACCAAAAATAAATAATAAACAAATAAAATTGTATTTAAAAAAAGAAGTCAGGGTAAATTAAAGAAAAAAAAATGTAACCATGTCACTGTTCTTGTGGGTCAATATACTGGCACCCTTCCTACAAATTTTTTTCTCTTTTGGCCCCACCCCATGGTGTGCAGAACTTTCCCAACCAAGGATCAAACCTGCATGCCTTGAAGTGGAACCTCAGAGTCTTAACCACTGGACTGCCAAGTAAGTCCCTGAAGTTGTTTTTCATTGACAAACTTGATATTCAGGGCTTGCCTAGTGGTCCAGTGGTCCTAAGACTCTGCGCTCCCAGTGTACGGAGTCCAGGCCCCATCCCCGATAAGGGAACTGGATCTCACACGCTGCAACTGAAGATCCCGCATGCCGAGACTGAGACCCGGTGCAGCCAAATAAAATAAATAAACATTTTAAAATAAATAAATAAACTTGATATTTTTAGAGCCGTTTTAGACTTATAGGAAAATTGAGCAGAGAGTGCAGAGTTCTCACACAGTACCTTACTCCCCTAGTGCACACACACAATTCCTCCCCCAACCACCTGCTTTTTAAAAAAAATCTCTTGGCTGAGCCACACAGCATATGGGATCTTAGTTCCCTGATCAGGGTTGGAACACGTGCCCCTGCATTGAGAGGGCAGCGTCTTAACCACTGGACCAGGGAAGTCCCTCCCCTATGGACAACATCTTGTATTAGTGCATTTTATTTGCTACATTTGATGAACTAACACTGATACATTACTGTAAACTAAAGTCCATAATCAGCATCAGGGTTCCTTCTTCTTCCCCCTCCCGACCCCCAACCCCCCACCCCCCGCTGTTCTAAAGATAGGATTTTTTCTTTCTTTTTTTATTGAAGTGTAGTTGATTTACACTATTGTGTTAATTTCACACATACAGCAAAGTGACAGTTCAGTTCAGTTGCTCAGTCGTGTCTGACTCTTTTCGAGCCTAGGGAATGTAGCACGCCAGGCCTCCTTGTCCATCACCAACTCACAGAGCTTGCTCAAACTCATTTCCATCAAGTAGGTGATGCCCTCCAACTATATCATCCTCTGTCGATCCCTTCTCCTCCTGCTTTCAATCTTTCCCAGCACTGGGGTCTTTTCCAGTGAGCCAGTTCTTTGCCAAAGTATTGGAGCTTCAGCTTCAGCAGGAGTCCTTTCACTGAATATTCAGGGTTGATCTCCTTTAGGATGGACTGGTTTGATCTCCTTGCAGTCCAAGGGACTCTCAAGAGTCTTCTCCAACACCACAGTTCAAAAACATCAATTCTTCATCGCTAGTTATACATACATGTATATATTTTTCATATCCTTTTCCTTTATAAGTTATTACAAGATACTGACTATAGTTTCAGAGAAGGCAATGGCACCCCACTCCAGTACTCTTGCCTGGAAAATCCCGTGGACAGAGGAGCCTGGTAGGCTGCAGTCCATGGGGTCACTAAGAGTCGGACACGACTGAGCGCCTTCACTTTCACTTTTCACTTTCATGCATTGGAGAAGGAAATGGCAACCCACTCCAGTGTTCTTGCCTGGAGAATCCCAGGGACGGGCGAGCCTGGTGGGCTGCCGTCTATGGGGTCACACAGAGTCGGACACGAATGAAGCAACTTAGCGGCAGCAGCAGCAGAGTATAGTTCCCTGTGCTATACAGTAGAACCCTTTGTTTGTCTTTTTATTTACAGTAGTGTGTATCTGTTAATCCCAAACTGGTCATTTATCCCTCCCCATTCCCCTTCGGTAACCATAAGTTTATTTTCTTGTCTGTGAATCCACTTCTCTTTTGTAAAGAAGTATACTTCAATGCAAAGAAATAGAGGAAAACAACAGAATGGGAAAGACTAGAGATCTCTTCAAGAAACTTAGAGATACCATGGGAACATTTTATGCAAAGATGGGCTCGATAAAGGACAGATTTTATGGAACTAACAGAAGCAGAAGATATTAAGAAGAGGTGGCAAGAATATACAGAAGAAGTGTACAAAAAAGATCTTCACGATCAAGATAATCACGATGGTGTGATCACTCACCTAGAGCCAGATATCCTGGAATGTGAAGTCAAGTGGGCCTTAGAAAGCATCACTATGAACAAAGCTAGTGGAGGTGATGGAATTCCAGTTGAGCTATTTCAAATCCTGGAAGATGATGCTGTGAAAGTGCTGCACTCAATATGCCAGCAAATCTGGAAAACTCAGCAGTGGCCACAGGACTGGAAAAGGTCAGTTTTCATTCCAATCCCAAAGAAAGGCAATGCCAAAGAATGCTCAAACTACTGCACAATTGCACTCATCTCACACGCTAGTAAAGTAATCCTCAAAATTCTCCAAGCCAGGCTTCAGCAATACGTGAACCATGAACTTCCAGATGTGCAAGCTGGTTTCAGAAAAGGCAGAGGAACCAGAGACCAAATTGCCAACATCTTCTGGATCATGGAAAAAGGAAGAGAGTTCCAGAAAAACATCTATTTCTGCTTTATTGACTATGCCAAAGCCTTTGACTGTGTGGATCACAATAAACTGTGGAAAATTCTGAAAGAGAGGGGCATACCAGACCACCTGACCTGCCTCTTGAGAAACCTCTATGCCGGTCAGGAAGCAACAGTTAGAACTGGACATGGAACAATAGACTGGTTTCAAATAGGAAAAAGAGTACGTCAAGGCTGTATATTGTCACCCTGCTTATTTAACTTCTATGCAGAATACATCATGAGAAACGCTGAGCTGGAAGAAGCACAAGCTGGAATCAAGATTGCCAGGAGAAATATCAATAACCTCAGATATGCAGATGACACCACCCTTATGGCAGAAAGTGAAGAGGAACTAAAAAGCCTCTTGTTGAAAGTGAAAGAGGAGGGTGAAAAAGTTGGCTTAAAGCTCAACATTCAGAAAACGAAGATCATGGCATCCGGTCCCACCACGTCATGGGAAATAGATGGGGAAACAGTGGAAACAGTTTCAGAGTTTATTTTTGGGGGCTCCAAAATCACTGCAGATGGTGATTGCAGCCATGAAATTAAAAGATGCTTAGTCCTTGGAAGGAAAGTTATGACCAACCTAGATAACATATTCAAAAGCAGAGACATTACTTTGCCAACAAAGGTCTGTCTAGTCAAGGCTATGATTTTTCCAGTGGTCATGTATGGATGTGAGAGTTGGACTGTGATGAAGGCTGAGCACTGAAGAATTGATGGTTTTGAACTGTGGTGTTGGAGAAGACTCTTGAGAGTCCTCTGGACTGCAAGGAGATCCAACCAGTCCATTCTGAAGGAGATCAGCCCTGGGATTTCTTTGGAAGGAATGATGCTAAAGCTGAAACTCCAGTACTTTGGCCGGCTCATGCAGAGTTGACTCATTGGAAAAGACTCTGATGCTGGGAGGGATTGGGGGCAGGAGGAGAAGGGGACGACAGAGGATGAGATGGCTGGATGGCATCACTGACTCGATGGACATGAGTTTGGGTGAACTCCGGGAGTTGGTGATGGACAGGGAGGCCTGGCGTGCTGCGATTCATGGGGTCGCAAAGGGTCGGACACGACTGAGCAACTGAACTGAACTGAACTGATACTTATATCATTTTTTAGAACCCATGTACAAGTGGTATCATGATACTTGTCTCTGTCTGACTTACTTCACTTCGTATGAGAATCTCTGGGTCAATCCATGTTGCTGCAAATGGTATGATTTCATTCTTTTTGTGGCTGAGTAGTATTCCACTGCATGTGTATATCCTAGGTCTTCTTTATCCATCATCTTTCAACGAACATTAAGGTTGCTTCTGTGTTTTGGCTATTATAAACAGCACAGAAGTGTACTATTGTAAATAGTACAACAGTGCGCATTGGACGAGGGTTCACTGTTGGTGTTGTGCATTCTATGGGTCTGGACAAATGTAAAATGATAAGCATTCACCATTGTTTTGGGTTGGCAAAAAAGTTTATTTGGGTTTTTCTATTACATCTTACAGAAAAACCTAAGCAAACTTTTTGGCCAACCCCATAGTATCATGAAGAGTGATTTCACAGCCCTGAAAATCCTCTGCACTCCAGCTATTCAGCCTTCCACTGGGGCTCCACCCCTGGCTCCCTTCAGTCGTGTCTGACTCTTTGCGACCCCATGGACTGTAGCCCGCCAGGTTCCTCTGCCCATGGGATTCTCCAGGCAAGAATACTGGCGTGGGTTGCCATGCCCTCCTCCAGGGGATCGTCCCAACCCAGGGATTGAACCTGTATCTCTTAGCATTGGCAGGTGGGTTCTTTATCACTATCTGGGAAGGCCTACCATTTCCACCTTCACCTTTTCCAGAGTGTTCTATAGTTGGGATCACAGTCTGTAACCTTTTTCAGATCAGCTACTTTCAGTTGCTGCTGCTGCTGCTGCTAAGTCGATTCAGTTGTGTCCGACTCTGTGTGACCCCATAGACGGCAGCCCACCAGGCTCCCCCGTCCCTGGGATTCTCCAGGCAAGAACACTGAACTTTCACTTAGCCACGTGCATTTAAGCCCCTCCGCGTCTCATCATGGCCGGGTAACTCATTTCTTTTTAGCACTGAATCACATTCCATTGTTTGAATGTTTCACACTTTTGTTTCTTTTTACCTGCTGAAGGATGTCTGAGTTGCTTCCAAGCTTTGGCAATTATGAACAAAGCTTCCATAAGCATTCACGTGCAGGTTTTTGTGTGGACATCAGTTTCCAACACCTCGAGGCGAATTCCGCGGAGTGTGAATGCTGGGCCCTGGTCAGAGTGTGTTTCGTTTTGTGAGAACGAGCTGCCTCCCAGAGTGGCTGGCCCGTTTGCATCCCCAGCAGCAATGAACCTGAGTTCTGTTGCCCCACATCCTCAGTGGCCTTTGATGTTGCCTGTGTTCTGGATCCGGGGCATTTCAGTGGGTGTATAGTTGCAACTTGTTGTGGTTTCAATTTGCTTAAATATGAGATAAAGCTTTGTGGAGTCTCCTGTTGGGAGCCAAGAATGGTTCCTTACGTCTCTTGTATGATTCAGGCTAGGACGGAGGTGCTAGTACCCCATTTTGCAAATGGGGAAACCAAGGCTCAGAGAAGGATAGTTGTTTGCCCAGCAGATGGGGTAGAGCCAAGGCCTTGTGATAGACTCCCGAGTATTTCCACCTGCAGTGTCCCGGGCCCTGTGTTGGCCACTAAGGGACGCAGTGATGAACAAGACAGACCCAGGTTATCTTCGCAGGGCTCACAGTCCAATGAGTGAGAGAAACACATGAGCAGTTACAGCCTGGGCTAACCAGGTCTGTAATGTGGCTGCAGCATACAAAGGGTTGGGGGGCAGGCACCTGACCGGGCGTGAGTTGTCCAGGGATCATAGGGTGCTGAAGCATGTGTAGGAGCTTTCCAGAAGGGGAGAGAGCGACCCAGCCCAGATGAACAGCATGGAAGATGGCTCAGAGGCATGAGGGAAAGAGGTGTGACCAAGAGAGAAAGTGGGAGTGGTCAAGAGCACTGGCTGTGGCAGGAACAAGATCCTGGTTCCAGTCCCCGCTCTGCCCACTGGTAGCCAATCAGCCCTTTCTTTGGGCCTCAGTGGCGGCTCAGTGGCCTCCCTTTGGCTGTGAGGATTCAGTGACCTCTGTAGGCACCACACTGGGCACAGCAGGTACCTGGGAGCCAGAGGTCAGGAGAAAACCTGGAGGGCAAGAGCAGGCCCCCGCCCCGCCGCCCCCAGCTCCTGGATCTGGGATTTGGGGGTGCAGGAGGATCTGCCCGGGGGTTGGTGGAATAACGTAAAAGCATCCAGAATTGCAGCTTCTGGTCACCAGTCTCAACTCAAAGGAAATGGCCCTTTGCAGTGGGAGTTGGCTTCCTGCCCCTGCCCCAAATTGGACACTCCCTGCCCCAGGCCAGTCCCTACTCACCCTCTAGCGCTGTAGGAGCATCAGGTCCAGGTGTTCCCTGCCCACTCTCTGCATTAAAAATGAATCGTGAATAATGGGCCCAGCAGGCGTGACCTGGAGAGAGGCCCCGCCCCCCCTCCCCCACCTCCTCCTGGACCAGTCCTCCCCCCAACTCCAGTCCCAGCGGGGCACTGGACCAGAGTTGCCTCACCCATCCAGCGCCTCCCGTGGCTTACCTACCCTCTTCCTCGCTGCCTGCACTGGAGGGTAGGGGGGTACACATCAAATTGTCAGATTAAGCAAATAAAAATACAGACGGCCAGTGAAGTTTGAACTTCCTTTAAGCAATGAGCCATGTCCTACGTGGGACATAGTTACGGTTTTCACCTGAAGTTCAGACTCAGCCTGACTCTCCAGCGGCCTGCCCCTAATCTTGCCTGGGTGGACAATGGGCCACGGTGGGCCTCCCTGCATTGTGAGCAGATATTCAGATGCAGATCCACACTGACCAATCAGAGGGACGCGGCCCCACGGGACCCTGGGGGCCTCCCTGTGAGGTGGGTCTCCCTCTCAGGCACTGGACCTGGGGCCTGGGATCGGGGCCCAGGTGTGGATGGGGGCAGCTGAGGCCTCATCTAGCAGCCAACCGCAGTGAACGTATTTGAATTTTGATGCTGAAATTATCCCTGGGGGAGAGGAAAGGACGGGCGGTCAGCCCACTGCCCCCAAGTCTTCACTGCGTAGGGGCTCTGTTGTCTCCCACAGCCTTCAGCAAGGCCCCAATGGTGACTATGTCAACCCGAAAGCCAGGTTCAAACCCTAGCCCCATCCCTCACGAGTGGTAAGAACACCCAGGGTTCTGTCAGTGCCTCAGTCTCCTCACCTGTAAAATGGGGATGAATGATAACACTGCTAATAATAGTACTGAGGGTCGGGTCATTGCAAGGATTAAATGCATTTGTGGCTTGGAGGAGCTTGGCCTGGCACAAAGTTAGCGCTCACCGAAGCGATGGCCTGTCCCAGTCTCCTGGCCCAGGAGGGAGGGGTTGAGCGGGAATCAGAGGCTAATTTTAGCCCTGATGACACCTCCTGGCTGCCTGCCTTGTCCAAACATCCTCGGCCAAGCATGAGGTTCAAGGCGGCCCCCACCCCCCAACCTCTGACATCCAAGGAGCCTGTTTATTCATTCCTGCCGGCCAGAGCATTCCTCGCCTGCCTGCCTGCCTGTGCCTGCCATCCGGCTCCATCCGAGTGGGGGTCACCCGCCCCGGGTCAGGACCACCTCACCTGTAGGCACCTTGGAGACAGCCCGAGGCCCGGCACTGTTGGAGGTGGGGGCAGGGAAAAGGGTGGGTGATAGTCACTCCTGCCCCAGGCTCTGGCGTCCCCCGGAGTCTCCGTTTACAGTTCCCCGAGTAACACTCCAAGCTTCTGTCTGTGTGGACTCTCAGACGCCTTAATTTATTCCGCACCTGTTTACTGAGTGCCAAGTCCTGCTGGAGCCCCAGACCCTGCCCCATGGAGCTCCCAGTCTTGGGGAAAAGTGATGACAAGCCGGGAAACAGGAGACTTTTCAACCACGCTTGATACTGTTCATTCATTTGTTCATTCATTCATTCGAGGCGTGTTTATCAAGGCCGTCCCGTGTGTCAGGCACTGTTCAGGCTGCTCGGAGCACAGCAGGGCACAAAGAAGGCCAAGACCCCTCACGGAGATGACATTTTGATGATAGAGAGAGGCATGAGACAGTTAATCATGCCAGTAAGTCTAATACATGGTCCAGTGAAATGGTAGTCATTTGTACAGAGAATAAAGCAGGAAGTGATTTGAGAGGGAGATATCTGAGGGAACCAGAGGGCTGTCAGGGTGGAGGGAGTTCCAGGCAGCAGGAACAGCACATGCAAAGGTCCTGGGGCTCAACCGCTGGGGCAATGCCACAGAACCTGTGTGCTCAGCCTTTGGGATTGTAGGGGCCATGGGAGGATCTTGGGCAGATGATGAGCCCGAGGTGGCCTGAAACCCTCCTGCCTGGCTCTCCCCTCGTTCTGAGGTACATCTCCAGAATTGTCACCCTTCAGGCCAAGGGACTGGGCCAGCGGCTGCAGCTGGGCTGGAGACCCAAGTGGCTGCAGGTGGATTCTAACCCTAAATGAGGACTTCCGGAACATTTGGAGAGCCTGCGTGGGGGGGAAATTGCTGCTCCCTGGAGATTGCCAGTGATGATGGGGGTGGAGTTGGCAGGGTAGGGGGCAATTCTGAGCACTTCTTCCCCACGTGGCATCTCCATACGCTCCCTGCAGGGCTGGGCCCGGAGCCCAGCTTGCCAGCATTCTTGGCTCCGTGTTTTGCCAGTGGAAGGACAGGTGTCTTAGAAAATTGGACAACATCCTCTGAAAACAAAACAACAAAATCTACGCTCTTCTGTCTCCTTGTCCTGACAGATCATCTCCGAACCATTTTCTTTCTTGCAAAATACCTTCCCTGGCTTTTCCGACCCTGAAACTGCCACACATGCTCCACCAGACCTTTCCAAGGGGAGAGAAAGGGCCCTTTGTTCCCTGGGGCCCCGCAGAGTCCCTGGAATGTTCTGTCTCTCGCAGCAGCAACGCACCTACATGCTATTGTGTTGTGTTTTTTTTCTTACCTGGTTTTGCAACCAGCTTTTTTCCACTCAACAATAGGTGGCCCCACAGCTTTTATTTCCAGAAATTGGAAAATGAAGCGTGTCCGGCAATCCCCTTCCTCACCCACTGTGGGCTGAAATTTAAGCCCCATGAAGCCGGCAGGGCTGGGGTGCCAAGGGCAGGCAGACCCAAACGTGCCACGGGGCCCTGGGTGAAGAGAGGCCAGGAGTGGGCAGCACAGGGATGACAGGTTTCTGTCACCTGAGTTCCCCCACTCCCTCTCCAGGTGGCAGCCCCAACACCGTAACACCAGGCAAGGAGAGGCCTCACAGGTTAACATACCATCGGAGGGGAGACTGAGGCCTGCGGATTTCCAGCCCCTGCACACAATCCCACCCTGCAGAGGTGTGGGAGGACAACCGCCTGAAGAGGGTCCCAGCATGGGCTCCGTTTTGCAGATGGCACAACTGAAGCCCAGAGAGGCTATGCCACTCACCCAAGGCCACACAGCTGCCGGCCAGATAAGCTCCGAAGCTCTTAGGTTCAAGAACTCTAGTCAGATAGACAGGTACCAACCTAGATGCACCACTTAGGGGCTGCAGGTGGATTCTGACATTAAATGAGGACTTCCTGAACATTCCAGAACTTCCTGGTGCTGGGGGAAAATGCTTCTGTCTGGACAATAACAAGGGAGATGGAGTTGGGGGCGGAGGAGAATTCCAGGCCCTCTCTGAGCCTCGGTGGTGTCCCTGTCTGCACAGCGGGGATCTTTGTGATGCCTTTGACTTGGGCCAGGACCCAGGATGGGAGAGGGGGGGCACTGGTGGATGGCAGGAGAGAGGCCTAGAGGGCCTCTGCCAAGCCCGCCAGTGACCGCAGGCCTGAGCCAGACTTGCCAGGCCCATCACTCACCTGCCACCCACACCACACACCTGGGGCCCTCCCCATGGGCTGGCTGTAGGCCAGGGTCTTGGGAGGCAGACGGGGCCCTTGGAGGGCCAGGCCAGGGTTTCCTTGCAGGCTGGGGCAGGACTGGCCCCCCAGGGCTGAGGAGTATAGAGTGGTCACCGCCTCCAACTAAACTGACAGCTGAACACCTCATTGTTGCTCCTTCTCTCTCCCTCTTTCTGGAAGTTTCTCTGAGGCTCAGAGGAGAATGGGAACCCACCTTGAGCGCCGGCCATGTGGGTCAACATCAGGAGACACCAGCACTCCTCACACCCAAGCACCATCCTCGCACCCCGTCACCTTCCTGTGCCCCTCACATCACACATGTGGCTCATTTCTCACCCATCCCAGACTTGGGGGGTGTGCCCTCCTCCTGAGCTGGCAGCCGCCCTTTGGCTTACAGCCCAATGCCTCAGGGATCTGCACTTTCCAGTGATCTACCAGCTCTATCACTCACCCAAGGCGCTGCGGGTCTGATGCAGGCAAAGAGCAGGGCTGGGGGCACAGACAGCCCTAACTCACTCCACACGGTGGCTGGCTCCAGCTCATTCAAGCCTGAAGGTCCCCCACACTTGGCCTGGGACCAACCCCTTTCCATAGAGGCCCTACCTGGCTGGCATCAGCCATGCAAGCCACCCCCAGAGAGGGTCAGGAAATACTCCGTTGGTTCTCTCTGGCTTTGGGCAGGAGGTTCCTCTCTGCCCCCTAAATTCTGAACCCCAGGGCCTGGTGATTGGTCCAGCTACACATCCGGAGGCAAAGAGACCTCAGTTCAAATCTGTTGCAACCCCCTCCACCCCACCCCACGCTCCACTTCCCAGCTGTGCCAAGCAGGCAAAAATGGCAATAAAATCTGAAATTGTAGGCAGACTAGGCGGATTTAAGGTTATAAAACTAAATGATGGGAGAGACCATGAAAGGAGGCCTCTGAGAAGGAGGATGTCGGGAATGCGGAGGGAGGGGATCAACAGGTGAGGATGGGGTCAGGTGTGTCCCTTGGCCAAACTGGGAAGGGGGTGACATCTGGGCGGTGCAGGAACTCGCTAGGCGGGTCCAGTGGGGGATTGGATGCGCAAGAGGTAACCTGTGTTCCAGTTACACACACAGGTTTCGTCTTCAGGCCCTTCAAAGTGTCAGGACTTGCTGGAGGGTGTGGGTGGGCAGAGGGTCGGCGATCAGGAACCCTACACGCCTCCCACGAACCCCAGTCTCCAACGTTCCCTTCTCTGCAGCTCAGGATCAGGGCTCCACTGGGACTGGGGCTCTACCAGGGTCAGGGCTCTGCCTGGCTGCAGTTTGCGTGCCTGTGTGCTCAATTGTGCCTGATTCTTTGCACCCCCGTGGACTGCAGCCCACCAGGCTCCACTGGAGTGAGTTGCCATTTCCTACCCAGAGGATCTTCCCCAACCAGGGATCGAACCTGCCTCTCCTGTTTGGCAGGTGGATTCTTTACCACTGAGTCACCTGGGAAGATTGTTGTTACTTATCCCAGGAGCACCATCCCTGGAAGCCGGCCCTGTCTTCCAGCTTCCTGCTGCCCTGTGGGACCGCGTTCAGGCTGCAATGGGCCTCTGGGAGGCTCAGGCAGGCTGGGTACAGAAAAATTGCTACCCGTGCCTCCACCCTGGCTTGATCTGCCCCAGTCCCCACCCCACCCATGACCTGGTGACAGATGGCTACAACTCCCCGGGATGTAGGGGGTCTCAGAGTCCTGAGTCCAGATGTGTGTGGGGACCCACTGGGATAGCAGCACCTCCACCACCCATGGATTTGCTGCACAGTGACAACTGGGTGTGAAGCACAGAGTCTGGAAGCAGGTGGGAGAGGAGCACCCAGGCTCCCTCTGGTTGCAGGCCCAGCCCATCAGCATCTGTCACAGAGAGGCCTCCTGGAACCTTCCCAGCCTGGCCCAGGGGCAGATAAAGCCCTCCTCAGCTCTTCTGGCGGGATCTCAAAGCGGTGTTGAACAGCAACTCTTTCCCACCAGAACCTTCCTGCTTGGATCCACCTCTTGACGGGGAGCGCATTCCGTCTAGAGATAGTAAGGGAGCATTTGCAGTGCTAGCACAGGCCCTGTGTTATAGAGAGGGGAAGCGGAGGCTCCCAGAGAGGCAGCCCCCTCCTCAGGCCCCTCAGGGGTAAAAGGCAGGACCAGGGTCCCCACCCAACACACTTGCAGACACAGCCAGCAGAACTTGATGACAAAATGTGGAAATGGCTCTGCCCTCTCCTCAGCCCTCCATAAGAGACCTGCTTTGAGGTTTGTGGGGGTTTTCTTCTTTTTTTTTAATCTTTATTTTCATTTATTTATTAATTTGGCTGTGCCGGGTCTTAGCTGCAGTATGCGAAGTCTTAGTTGCGGCATGTGGGATCTAGTTCCCTGACCAGGGATCAAACCCAGGCCCCCTGCATTGGGAGTATGGATTCTTAGTCATTGGACCCCCAGGGAAGTTTCTGCTTTGGAGTTTTAAATCCTTAAGAAATTTAAAGCCCAATTTCTTCCTCTCTCGTCCTCACTCTCATGCTCTCCCCAGCTTTTCTGTCCTCACGGGGCTGTCAGCCCAGCAGAGGAAATGACACCGAGTGGCCAAAACTGAGGGGGACAAGCAGACAGCTGTGGGGGCCAGAGAAGGGACCTGATCCAGCTGAGGGGATGGGGGAGGAATCTGGGGAGGCTCCCTGGAGGAGGTGTCTGCACTGAGCTCTATGGGATAACTAGGGATTAACAGGGGAGCGAGGGGCAAAGAGTGTTCCTGGCAGAGCAGCTTTTGTAGCTGGAGACCCCTCTGTGCTCTTGAGATTCTGAGTGACTCCTGTCTAGGTCTCAGTGTGCATATAGGCAGGGTGGCTGTGGGGAGGCTGAAGACTTGCCCATCGAGGTTTGGCCTTGGGCTGAGGACACAGTGACCTCCTTGAGTTATATTTTAATAAGTCACCAGATAATTCTGCCTGTCAGGAGTGAGCCATGAGCAGCTTGGAATAAAGCTCCTCTTACAACGCAAGTCCATGCACCCGACGCACAGTGAGGCCAAACAATACCGAAATGGAGACCGGAGCAGAGAAAGGTTTATTGCAGGGCCAGGCAAGGAGACACAATTCTTTTCCATTATGGCTTATCATAGAATATTGAAAGTAGTTCCCTGTGCTCTGTGGTAGGACCTTATTATTTTCCCATGCTATATATAAAGGCTTACACCTGCTAACCCCAACCTCTCAGTCCATTCCTCCCCCACCCCCTTCCCCTTAGCAACCACCAGTCTGTCCTGTCTTGGATTCTATTTCTAGTTCATAGACAGGTTCGTCTGCATCATATTTTAGATTCCACATATAAGTATACCGTGTAGTATGGTCATCGCTAGTTGCATCCACGTCGCTGCGTCGTCACACTCTTTATGGCTGAGTAGTATTCCATTGGATCTTCCTGGTGGCTCAGACAGTAAAGCATCTGCCTGCAATGTGGGAGACCCGGGTTCGATTCCTGGGTCGGGAAGATCCCCTGGAGAAGGAAATGGCAATCCACTCCAGCACTCTTGCCTGGAAAATCCCATGGACGGAGGAGCCTGATAGGCTACAGTCCATGGGGTCGCAAAGAGTCGGACACGACTGAGCTTTCTTCATCCATTCACCTGCTGATGGACATTTAGATGGTTCCCACGTCTTGGCTATTGTGAATAGCGCTGCTATGGACATAGAGGTGCCTGTATCTTCTGGGAGTGGTGTCCAGATGTATGCCCAGGAGCAAGATTGCTAGATCGTATGGTAATTCTATTTTTTTTTTTTTCTTGAGGAACCTCCATACTGTTTTCCACAGTGGCTTACATTCCACAGTGGCATCAACTTACATTCCCACCAACAGTGTGGATGTGTGCCCTTTTCTCCACACCCTCTCCAGCATTTGTTATTTGTAGACTTTTTGACTGTGGCCGTTCTCGTAACCGAGCGCTGTGAGTACGACCGATAGCTGGGAGCCATCGCTGTGTAGTTACTACTCCCTACCCTGTTAGCAGGCAGTGCGTCCTGGTCAGAAGCTGGTCGGCGCCTTAGTGCAAACAACCATCAGGAAACCATAGTTAGGGAGAAGATGCAGACAACAGAGGAGTGGTGGTTCTGAGGAGCGTGAGGTAAGAGGTGGACCCTGGCCTTCTCCCCAAGGCCCTCTAGCTCACCCGGTCTGGGGCCAGCAGGTGAGCTGGGGGGTCCCGAGAACAGGCTGGGGGCCTGTGTCCTGCAGGGCCCTGGAGCCCTCAGCAAGGCCGCCCCCACTGGCTGGGCCCAGGCTTTGAGGCAGCAGTGAACCTTTCCCCCATCCATCCCTGTCTCTGCGACCATCTGCCTGGGTCGCCGTCCATGGGACCTGGTCTCTCCACTTTGGGCGGCCTAAGGAGCCTGAGGGCCATTTGGGTTGGGCGCCTGGCTCCCTCAGCAATGACAGCTGGGCAGGGTCTGGGGACTTGGCCCTGAGGGAGCTGCCAGGTGAGCTCTGCCTCCTCTTAGCCAGGATGCGGACCTTGGAGAGTGACAGTTTTGCCTCGGAACCTGGCCCTTTCTTGTCAGGACAGAGAATAACATTCGTTTGGTAGAGACTTACAGGAACATGGTTGCCTGACCATGACCTGACCTCAACAGCAAAGGCTCTGATACCAAGAAGTTTGCAACAACTCACCACGCCCCTCCCTCACATTTTGCTTTAAAGGGGCTTTGCTGGAAGACTTCGGTGACTTTGGGTGTTCTTAGGGCATGGCTATCTCCTTGCATGACCCTGTAATAAACCTTTCTCTGTTCCAAACTCCAATGTTTTAGTATTGATGGGCCTCACAATGTGTTGGGCACACGGACTTGCCATTTTCAGTAACAATTCATGGTGAGCCAGCCAGGAGGTCGTGCCCATGGCGGGTCAACCCCGGCCAGGGCCAGGCTCTTCCCAAATTCCCAGCAGCTGCTGGAGTTCATTTTGTTCCAGGGAACTGAGAAGCACTCTCCCTGACAGACACCGGCCGCCCTGAGGCACGAGGCTGTCTGGAGCAGAGAAACGTCTAGAGCCATGGTTCACATTTGGTGTCACCTGGGGTAACTCGCCCCAGCTTGTGCAGGCTGGGAATTCTGTCCACTGCATCTGCGTTGCTGCCCCTGCAGGAACTGAGCCACTCAGGGTCCATTCTCTTTTGAGAGCTGGGCCACTCTGTTTGGAGACCTCTGTCTGAGAGTGGAAGTGGAATTTTAGACTACACCGCCTCTGATTTTCTGTCTGTGTGACTGTAGCTTATTTGCTGTTTATGTTTTTGTGTGTATCATTTTGGGATGAGCCACTCCGGTTTGTACTTTTAAAAAAATACATAGATTTATTTATTTGGCTGCGCTGGGTCTTAGTTGCAGCATGCGAACTCCGTTGCAGCAGGTAAATTCTTAGCTGCGGCATGTGGGATCCAGTTCCCTGACCAGGGATCGAACCCAGGCCTCCTGCACTGGGAGCGTGGAGTCTTAGCCGCTGGACCACCAGTGAGGTCCCCAGTTTGTACTTTTGTTCGTGGGGCCACATCTGCTATTTGTATGTTGTATGTGTGAGATTCAGTGCCTGCTCTGGTTGGTTGAGACATCTTTGAATAATGGAGCGAGCATGTGATGACACCAGGTTCGGCTTCCTATTGAATTGGGTTTTGCCATGGTGGAACATTGGTTGGGATTTTCCTTTTGCAATGAGTGAGAATCTTCTTCCTTTTTTTTTTTTTTTCGCGCTAGGGAACTGTAGAGAAGGCAATGGCAACCCACTCCAGTGCTCTTGCCTGGAAAATCCCATGGACGGAGGAGCCTGGAAGGCTGCAGTCCAAAGGGTCGCTAAGAGTCAGGCACGACTGAATGACTTCACTCTCACTTTTCACTTTCATGCATTGGAGAAGGAAATGGCAACCTACTCCAGTGTTCTTGCCTGGAGAATCCCAGGGACGGGGGTGCCTGGTGGGCTGCCGTCTCTGGGGTCGCACTGATTCGGCCACGACTGAAGCAACTTAGCAGCAGCAGCAGGGAACTATGATCCTGAGAGACCATTTTGCATTGGATTGTTTGTTATTTGACAACACCTGCTGTGATAATCAGAGCTTTATTCCATCTTATAGTCCTGCTAAGGTATAAGAAAGAAGATTTTTTAACATTGCATAGCCACTATATTCTTTAGACTCTGGAGGGGGGAAAAATTGATTGAGATGAAACTTTTGAAATTCCAAAACTGGTTCGTTTTGCATATGCACTTAGAGAAAGCTGGCTTGATGAAATCCTTTTTTTTTTTTTTTCCCCAGAATTCTGACCCTGAGAAAATAAAAATATTTCTAGGAAAAAGCATGCCATTAACTAAGTAAATTTGACTTATTCCAACTGGTATTTTTCATTTTGTGTTTGCCAGGTGAATTGCCATGACACTTGTGGTCACAATTCACTATCTTTCCATTTGTATGTTGTTTGTGATTAAAAAGAGGACTCTTTGTTTAAAAAACCTGAAGAAACTATGGAACTTCACCCTTGTTTTTTCATGCAGGAATTAGATTTTGTTCTTTGTGTGTGTTCGTATTTGTTTTGAGTGTAAGTGTGCCGGCTATGGGAAACTCAAATTTGTTTCCCAAATGCAGCCCCTTGAGATGCATTCTTCAAAACTAGACCATTTTTGGTTATAATACTTCTGAGTTAACTTCTAAATGAGCTCTATTTGACTCAAAAGTTGCTGTTCAGTGGCTGTTGTGTCCAACTCCTTGCAACCTCATGAACTACAGCACGCCAGGCTTCTCTGTCCTTCAGTATCTTCCGGAGTTTGCTCGAATTCATGCCCATTCAGTTGGTGATGCCATCCAACCATCTCATCCTCTGCCATCCTCTTCTCCTCCTGCCCTCAATCTTTCTCAGCATCAGGGTCTTTTCCAGTGAGTTAGCTCTTCACATCAGGTGGCCAAAGTATTGAAGCTTCAGTATCAGTCCTTACAATGGATATTCGGGGTTGATTTCCTTTAGGATTGACTGGTTTGATCTCTTTGCTATCGAAGGGACTCTCAAGAGTCTTCTCCAGCACCACAATTTGAAAGCATCAATTCTTTGGCACTCAGCCTTCTTTATGGTCCAACTCTCACATCCCCACACGACTACTAGTAAAACTGTATCTTTGACTATATGGACCTTTGTCAGCAAAGTAATTTCTCTGCTTTTTAATACGCTGTTTATGTTTGTCATAGCTTTCCTTCCAAGGAGTAGGCGTCTTTTAATTTCATGGCTACAGTTACTTTCTTGGACACCGTTTTGGAGCCCAAGAAAATAAAATCTGTCACTGCTTTCACTTTTTCCCCATCTATTTGCCATGAAGTGAAGGAATTCCAGTTGAGCTATTTCAAATCCTGAAAGATGATGCTGTGAAAGTGCTGCACTCAATATGCCAGCAAATCTGGAAAACTCAGCAGTGGCCACAGGACTGGAAAAGGTCAGTTTTCATTCCAATCCCAAAGAAAGGCAATGCCAAAGAATGCTCAAACTACCGCACAATTGCACTCATCTCACACTTGAGTAAAGTAATGCTCAAAATTCTCCAAGCCAGGCTTCAGCAATACGTGAACCATGAACTTCCAGATGTGCAAGCTGGTTTTAGGAAAGGCAGAGGAACCAGAGATCAAATTGCCAACATCCACTGGATCACGGGGAAAGCAAGAGAGTTCCAGGAAAACATCTATTTCTGCTTTATTGACTATGCCAAAGTCTTTAACTGTGTGGATCACAATAAACTGTGGAAAATTCTGAAAGAGATGGGAATACCAGGCCACCTGAACCGCCTCTTGAGAAACCTATATGCAGGTCAGGAAACAACAGTTAGAACTGGACACAGAACAACAGACTGGTTCCAAAGAGGAAAAGGAGTATGTCAAGGCTGTATGTCAAGGAAAAGGAGTATGTCAAGTATTGTCACCCTGCCTATTTAACTTATATGAGAAACACTAGGCTGGAAGAAGCACAAGCTGGACTCAAGATTGCCAGGAGAAATATCAGTAACCTCAGATATGCAGATGACACTACCCTTATGGCAGAAAGTGAAGAGGAACTAAAAAGCCTCTTGGTGAAGGTGAAAGAGGAGAGTGAAAAAGTTGGCTTAAGGCTCAACATTCAGAAAACGAAGATCATGGCATCTGGTCCCATCACTTTATGGGAAATAGATGGGGAAACAGTGGAAACAGTGTCAGACTTTATTTTTCTGGGCTCCAAAATCACTGCAGATGGTGACTGAAGCCATGAAATTAAAAGAGGCTTACTCCTTGGAAGGAAAGTTATGACCAACCTAGATAGCATATTCAAAAGCAGAGACATTACTTTGCCAACAAAGGTCCGTCTAGTCAAGGCTATGATTTTTCCAGTGGTCATGTATGGATGTGAGAGTTGGACTGTGAAGAAAGCTGAGCGCCAAAGAATGGATGCTTTTGAACTGTGGTGTTGGAGAAGACTCTTGAGAGTCCTTTGGACTGCAAGGAGATCCAACCAGTCCATTCTGAACATCAGCCCTGGGATTTCTTTGGAGGGAATGATGCTGAAGCTGAAACTCCAGTACTTTGGCCACCTCATGTGAAGAGTTGACTCATTGGAAAAGACTCTGATGCTGGGAGGGATTGGGGGCAGGAGGAGAAGGGGACGACAGAGGATGAGATGGCTGGATGGCATCACCGACTCGATGGACATGAGTCTGAGTGAACTCCGGGAATTGGTGATGGACAGGGAGGCCTGGTGTGCTGTGATTCATGGGGTCGCAAAGAGTCGAACACAACTGAGCGACTGAACTGAATTAAACTGAACTGATGGAACCAGATGCCATAATCTTAGTTTACTCAATGTTGAGTTTAAGCCAGCTTTTTCACTCTCCTCTTTCACCCTCATCAAGAGGCTTAATGAGGAACTAAGGGTTCCTCTCAGAGAAGGCAATGGCACCCTACTCCAGTACTCTTGCCTGGAAAATCCCATGGATGGAGGAACATGGTAGGCTGTAGTCCATGGGGTCGCACAGAGTCAGACATGACTGAAGCGGCTTAACAGCAGCAGCAGGAAGGGTTCCTCTTCGCTTTCTGCCATTAGAGTGGTCATCTGCATATTGAGGTTGTTGATATTTCTCCCGGCAATCTTGTGATTCAATTCTGGCTAGCTTGTGACTCATCCTGCTTGACATTATGCATGATGTACTCTGCATATATATTAAGTAAGCAGGGTGACAATATACAGCTTTTCCCAAAAGTAAGTGCTTACAAATTAAATACTTCATAATATTTAGAGAATTGGCCAAAATGTATTTCAAGTACTCGTGATCTGAGAAATACTCAGTACTGAATTGATATCTGGTGCTGAAGTTAGCTTAAGCTTGTTGCTTTGTTATGTATGACACTTCGTTGTACCTTGGTTTGTTAGAGATCAAATAAGACCTTATGTCTGTTACAAATTAGTCAGCAAAGAAAATATCAATAACTTGATATGATGAAATGATAAGTCTGTCTAAAATAGCCTCTCCGGATTTTGGTGACTTGAAACTGAACTAAGTTAAATGGCAAGAATTCATTGACTATCTGGGTCATTGGTTGCTGGGCGAATCTAAGTTTACCAACCTTTGCCTTCTTAGGAGAGGAAAACTATAGCATAAGTTTCCAGTCAGAAAATGCTGGTGTGACAGTTTACAATTACCTGTTGGTTCTCACTAAAAATTAAGGTGTTTAAGAGTTGAGGATTCTAATATAAATATACAATTGAAGCTACTAACATTAATTAAAGGAAAAAATTTCAGTATTAAGTAGGAAAGTAGGATATATGTTTTGAGTTAAAAAGGAGTTTTATGCATGGTCAACTGAGATTATATTATTCTTGCCGGGAGAATCCCACGGACAGAGGAAGCTGGCAGGCTACAGTCCATAGGGTCACAAAGACTCAGACATGACTGAAGTGACTTAGCATGCATGCATGCATTTATTAAGTATTTATTGAGTACCAGACTTTGTGCCATAATTTATGTAATCTTTATATTTGTATTGTCTTACAGTGACCAATGATCTTATTTGACCAAGTGTTTTGAAACTTTTTGACAAACTTCCAAAATATCAAATTTTAATTAAATTTCTTTTGACCTCTAGGTAACTTTGAGGTTCATTAGGGGGGCCGTTGGAGAAGGCAATGGCAACCCACTCTAGTACTCTTGCCTGGAAAATCTCATGGACGGAGCAGCCGGGTAGGCTGTAGTCCATGGGGTCGCTAAGAGTCGGACACGACTGAGTGACTTCACTTTCACTTACTTTCATGCATTGGAGAAGGAAATGGCAATCCACTCCAGTGTTCTTGCCTGGAGAATCCCAGGGACAGGAGAGCCTGGTGGGCTGCCATCTATGGGATCGCACAGAGTCAGACACGACTGAAGCAACTTAGCAGCAGCAGCAGCAGGGGACCCATAAGACATCTCAAGGAGGAGTACTTAATGAGTTTTATTTGGTATGTTGAATTACATGGGAAGTATTGTCAAAGGCGTGATAAGCTTTTGAGGATTTACTGTATGGGTAAATGTTACTACTGTAGACATGAAGTACTGGCTTTGGGAAAATTTGGTTTTCATAAAAGCATAATGAAAGCCTGAATTCAGTATTGCTTACTTTGCCCCCTGAAATAACACAGCTCTATTGAGACAATCCCTTGGCAGCAGGAAGATCAAGGGGAAAAGAGTAAGCAACTCAGGGACAAGCTATGACTCTTATAGCAAAAAGGGACAGCCCTCCATTACCAAATACCACTTTTTACAGGGCCTTTCTGACGTGTTGTTCTTGTCCGTGTTCTGGCACCTTATCGTTTTGATAAGGGTAACAAAAGGATTGGTTACTGATTAAACTGTTATATATGGTTATAATGTTTATGGATTCTGTCTGGAATATTACTGATTTTTTATCTCTGTTTTTCTCTTCCCTATGTCTGGAGATATCTGGAGATATAAGGAAGCCCTTCCTTTCAAGTTACTCATGACTTCGAGCAATTTGGCAAACTATACTTCTACGACTTGGGCTACTTCACAACAAGCCTCCCCCAGGCTGCCACGTTCAGACTGGTTTTCAGGCTTATTCTCCTGAATTTATACAAGATCTTTCTACACAAGAGTCAGATCCAGGACTTGGAACTCAGGGGTATTTTCAACTTGGTAGCCATTCCCCAAATCAAGGTGGGACTGTGCCCCATTTTGGCAGGAGGTAGCTAGAGCGCTCATCATCCCATTCCCTGAAAGACATGGGGAAGGATGAAATGAAATTGGAGGTTGAAACTGAGTCCCTCTAAAACCAAGTTCCTCTGCCGAGTTTAAACATACTCCCGTGTTATCCTCAAGACTGAGGAGTATCAAAGGAAAGGGGGGGAATTGTAACAGAGCCACTGAGCACATCCAGTACTGGATGCAAACAGTCATTTCTGTGCGTGATTTCTCTGTACCCTGTACCAGACAACGGATGCTGCTCAGCCACTGGCTGATGCCTCATAAGCAACCAACCATCAAGAATTGACAGTGAACGGATTCAGACAGCGTGGAGTGGTGGTTCTGAGGAGGAGAATGAGGTAAGAGGCAGATCCCAGCCTTCTCCTCGAGGCCCTCCTGCTCACCCGGCCTTGGGCCAGCAGGTAAGCTGGGGGGTCCCAGGGATCAGCCTGGGGCCTGTGTCCTGCAGGGCTCCGGAGCCCTCAGCAAGGCCCACCCACAGGCCTTGAGGCAGCAGTGAACCTCTCCTCCATCCCTGTCCCTTCAAGCTAATAGCAGTGACCGTCTGCCTGGGTCACAGTTTGGGGGACCTGCTCTCCCTGTCTGGCGACCTGAGGAGCCTGAGGGCCAGCTGAGTTGGGCGCCTGGCTCCCTCAGCGATGATAGCTGTGCAGGGTCTGGGGACTTGGCCCTGAGGGAGCTGCCAGCTGAGCTCTGCCTCGCCTCCTCTAAGCCCGGATGGGGACCTTGGAAGGTGTCAGTTGTCTTGGGACCTGGCCCTTTTTTGTTAGGACGGAGAATGACATTCGCATCATTCATACCAAAATGACATTTTGGTAGAGATTTACAGGAACATCATTACCTGACCATGACCTGACTTCAAGAACAAAGAATCTGACACCAAGAAGTTTGCAATAACTCACCACACCCCTCCCTCACATTTTGCTTTAAAGGGGCTTTGGCACCCCGCTCCAGTACTCTTGCCTGGACAGTCCCATGGACGGAGGAACCTGGTGGGCTGCAGTCCATGGGGTCGCTGAGAGTCCGACACGACTGAGCAACTTCACTTTCACTTTTGAAACTTCACTTTCACTTTCATGCATTGGAGAAGGAAATGGCAACCCATTCCAGTGTTCTTGCCTGGAGAATCCCAGGGACGGGGGAGCCTGGTGGGCTGCCATCTATGGGGTCACACAGAGTCGGACACGACTGAAGCGACTTAGCAGCAGCAGCAGCAGCTGAAAGCTTTCAGTAACTTTGGGGGTTCTTAGGGCATGTCCGTCTCCTTCCATGGCCCTGTAATAAACCTTTCTCTGTTCCAGACTCCAATGTTTTAGAATTGATGGACCTCACTGTACGTCGGGCACACAGACTTCCATTTTTGGTAACATTCTGACCAGTGTGAGGTGGCACCTCATGGTAATTTTGATTTGCATTTCTCTAATGACTGGCGATGTTGAGCATCTTTTCATGTGCCTACTGACCATCTGTATTTCTTCTTTGGAGAAATGTTTAGTTAGATCTTCTGCCCATTTTTTGATTGGGTTGTATTTTTGTTGTTGAGCTGTATGAGCTTTTTGTATATTTTGGAGATTAGGTCCATGTCAGTTGCATCATTTGCAAATATTTTCTCCCATTCTGTAAGTTGTCTTTTCATTTTGTTTATGGTTTCCTTTGCTGTGCAAAAGCTTGTACATTTGATTAGGTCCCATTTGTTTATTTTTGTTTTTTATTTCTATTGCCTTGGGAGCCTGACCTAAGAAAACACTGGTACAACTTATGTCAGAGAATGTTTTGTCTATGCTCTCTTCTAGGAGTTTTATGATGTTACGTCTTATATTTAGGTCTTTAAGCCATTTTTAGTTTATTTTTGTATATGGTGTTAGGGAATGTTCTAACTTCATTGATTTACGTGTGGCTGTCCAACTTTCCCAGCACCACTTACTGAAGAGACTGTCTTTTCCCATTGTACATTTTTGCCTTTTTGTTGAAGATTGATGGACCATAGTTGTGTGGG
This sequence comes from Bos indicus x Bos taurus, assembly GCF_003369695.1. Taxonomy (NCBI): domain Eukaryota; kingdom Metazoa; phylum Chordata; class Mammalia; order Artiodactyla; family Bovidae; genus Bos; species Bos indicus x Bos taurus. The sequence continues at coordinate 92,106,174 of NC_040082.1, read as the reverse complement.
CCTATTTCTGGGCTCACTATTCTGTTCCGTTGATCCATGTGTCTATTTCTGTGCCAGAACCATGCTATCTTCATTACTGTAGCTTTGTAATATTGTCTGAAGTCTAGGAGGGTTATGCCTTAATACAGAGTCAGATTTGTTCTTCCCAGGACTTCCTTTATGGTCCAGTGGTTAAGACGTCACATTTCCACTGCAGGGGATGCAGGTTTGATCTGTAGTGTAGGAACCAAGATCCAACAAAGCCCATGGTGCAGCCAAAAAAAATAAACAAAGACTTACGCTTCCCTATTACAAATGCCCTGCCCTGGTGGATACCCAGCCTCCTGGAGCCTCCGTCAGCCTGGAACTAACTGGATACTCAGATGGTGGGTGTCCAGGCAGCATGAAGCAGCCTCATGGACATGATTTCTCATCTGTGAACAGAGGAGTTGTGGTACGTGGGAGCCGCCCCTCGTGCTTTTACCCGCCCGCTGCAGCCTCCTCCTCCCAGCCTCCCTGCCTCTGCCCTGCTTCCCTCCCCTCCCAATCGTCTGTCCCCAACACGACAGCCTGAAAGAGCACCTCAAACAGGAGTCTGTGGCGGCGACAGCTCCACTGGAAGCTCCTCATGGCCCCACTGTCGCCCTGTGTTAAATGTCCATTTCTGACCACAGCCAGATGCAGCTCAAGGTGGCTGACCTCACTTCCTGCTCCTGAACACCCAGGCTTCCTGGATCCCCTCCAATGCTGTCACTCCTTGCTGTCTCAGGGCCTTTGCACAGGCTGTCCCTTCTGCCTGGAAAGCTCTCTCATACTGCTTTTTAGTTAGAAAATTCTTTTAAAAAAATTGTTTTTATTTATTTGTTTTTGGCTGTGCTGGGTCTTCCTTGCTGTGCAAGCTTTTCCCTAGTTGTGGCAAGCGGCGGCTACTCTCTAGTTGCGGTATACTGGCTTCTCATCACAGCGGCTTCTGTTGTGAAGCATGGGCTCTAGGGTGCATGGGCTTCAGTAGTTGTGGCTCCCAGGCTCTAGAGCACAGGCTCAGGAGTTGTGACACACAGACTTACTTGCTCCATTGCATGTGGGATCTTCCTGTACCAGGAATGGATCATGTCTCCTACAGTGGTAGGCAGATTCTTTACCACTGAGCCACCAGGGAAGCCCTAGTTAGAGAATTCTAATGGAGCTTTAACCCCCAGCTCACACATCCAGGAGAAGTCCAGACCAGGCTGCAACCTCTTTTTTGCAATGTATTTAATTTTAGTATTGATCCAATAGACATTTTTAGAAGAGTATTTATTTATTCGGCTGTGTTGGGTCTTAGTTGGGGCACACAGGAGCTCTGTTGCATCATGCAGGTCCTTTTGCTGTGATTCCTTGACTCTCTAGTTGTGGCTCACAGGCTCAGTAGTCTGGCACAAGGGCTTATTTGCTCCACAGCATGTGGGATCTTAGTTCCCCAACCAGGGCTTGAACCTACGTCCCCTGCATTGCAAGGTGGATTCTTAAGTACTGAACCACCAAGAAAGTCCTTGCAATCTGTAATTTTTTTTTTTACAAGTTTTCTTACTGGTTATCTCTTTCACCCACTTGCTTCCTGCCATATTCTTGGGGCCTGACACAGCAGGTGCTCAAGAAACATTTCCTGGCTGAGATGGAATGAAGAGGTGGGATCTGTGGGAAGGGAGGGTAGGAGGCTTGAAATTCTCCTCACCTGCCCCTCCCCCACTCCAAGGAACCCCTGGTGCCCCCTCCCCTGCCACGGAAACCACTTTGAGAGCCAGTGATTTGGGTCAGCCCTTTCCCTTTATGGATGGGTCAACTCTATGCCCAACGCCATGAAAGCCTGGAGGCCACACAGGAGGTCAGGGCAGTGACTAGTCCCCAGTTCCCTCCACCCCTCCCTCATCAGGCCATGTGGGAGAGATTAGCCAAGTCCCACCTTTGCTATTAAACATTGGCCTGGCTTGCGTGACAGCATACCCTATATCATCTGACTGCAGGTGTGGTGGAGCTGGACTGATTTGTCCACTTCCTTCTTCCTGGAGTCGCCTTATCCCCTCCCAGCGTGACCAACTGGTCCTCCGCCCGAAGCCTCCTGGTCGGCTGCTGTCTGCCCTGCACACTGCCCCTCCAGGTAAGGCCTCCTGGGGAACACGTCCCCTCTCCCTGGAGGCAGTGATGCCCCCTGGGAAGGGCTTGCAGGCTGTACTCCCAGACATTTTTGGTGTTTTGGCTGTGCTGGGTCTTCGGTGCTGTGCATGGGCTTTCTCTAGTTGCGGCGAGCAGGGTCTTCTCTCTAGATGTCGTGTGCGGGCTTCTCACTGTGGTGTTTTTTGTAGAACATGGGCTATAGGCACACGGCTTCAGCAGTCGCCGCTCGAGGGCTCTAGAGCTCGGGCTCTGTAGTTGTGGTACCCCAGCTTAGTTGCCTCACGTGGGATCTTGATTGAACCTGTGCCCCTTGCACTGGCAGGGAGATTCCTGTCCTTGGCACTGGACCACCAGGGAAGTCCCTCCCAGGGGCCTTTCTGGGTACCAGGTGCACCAGAGGTGGGGCAGGTGTGGGCAGTTCTGATTGATTTGCCAAACCAGGAGGAGCTGCGTTTCTCTCCATTTCTGTCGATCTGTCTCTGGCAAAGCTCTGGCTTAGAACCCCCACTGCTTCTTGGCCCCCATTAGCACCCCAGAGCCCTTCCTCTTTCCCACCCCATTCCGTGGGGAGAGGACCTGAGGTGTGGGGAGAAGGGGGTGGATTTTGTTCTGTTTATCTGATCTTTATGGTGTCCTGGCATCATGGCATTTTTCAATTCCTTTCTGGGAAAAAAATATCTCAGGTTCCACTTGGGTGGAATCTCAGCCCTGACCTCCCCAACCCCCATCCCCGGATCCAGGATCCTCCTCCCTGCCAAGGGCCTCAGTGCCTCCTAGGAGGAGTTGCTATAAACCCAGGACAAAAAAAAAAATATTCATTTTAAGTGCATTTCCACACACTAACCTTCTGTGCGTGGCCCCAAACCCCAGCGGCATAAAGTAGGTTGTGGTCAGAGTTCAGCCTCCTGAACCTCCTCAAAGGTTTTGTCTTTTGGGTCTCTTTCCAGAAATTCTGGCATGAACATGTAATTCTAAATCCCACTCCCTTTTCATCACCCGAGGCCACCTGCCAGCTCCTCCATCCCACACTTGGAGGCTTATGCCAGCTGTGCCCAACAGAAGTAACCCACCAGCTATCAGAGTCTTCTTTAATTTTTTTGGCTGCCCTGCACAGCATGTGGTGTCTTAGTTCCCCGACCAGGGATCGAACCCTCACCCTCGGCAGTGAGAGTGCAGAGTACTAACCACTGGACCACCAGGGAAGTTCCAAACTAGTATTATCCCAATGTGAAATCAACAGAAGTATTGAGATAATAATTTTAATCTCATTTGCATCCCAAGTCTTGGAATGCGTGCTCAGTCACTCAGTTGTGTCCAACTTTTTGCAACCCTATGGACTGTAGCCCACCAGGCTGTGGGATTTTTCTGGCAAAAATACTGGAATGCATTGCCATTTCCTCCTTCAGGGGATCTTCCTGACCCAGGGATCAAACCCGTGTCTCCTGCCCTGTAGGCAGATTCTTTACCGCTGAGACACTGGGGAAGCCCAAGTTTTAGAAACTGGGTGTATCTTACACCAATAGCACACCCAATCCGGACACTTGGTTTTCACTGTAGATCCTTGATCTTTAATTAGACTTTGTAAAAATGTCCTGTGGGAGCAGATTTGCCCCTCCAAGGTGTCCCAAATATTCTGTCAGGATTTCCAGTTGTTGAATTGGCTATCAGACGCTGATTTTGGTGGGGTTTTGTTGCGGGGCGGGGGTGCGGGTGGACGTTTGGGTTTGTTTGTTTGTTTGTTTTTGGCCTCATCTTGGGCATGTGGGATCTAGTTCTCTGACCAGGGTTTGAACCCATGCCCCCTACAGTGGAAGTGTGGAGTCTTAAACCACTGGACCCGCCAGTGTTTTTACTTTTTATCTTGAAATTGTCTTCAATGTACAGAATAGAGAAGCTTTTCTTAATTTAATTTAGCTTAATGCTAACAGTTCGTCCAACACAACTGCTGTATTTCAAGGGCTTGAGAGCCAGAGGGGTGCACCCTATGGGGCAGACAAATAATATTTCCATGATAGCAGAACTTGTAGACAGCCTCAGGCTGTAGACTGGAGCTCCATGTGCAACACAGGAGTTCAGTTCAGTTCAGTTCAGTCGATCAGTCGTGTCCAACTCTTTGCGACCCCACAAACCACAGCACACCAGGTCTCCCTGTCCATCACCAACTCCCGGAGTCCACCCAAACCCATGTCCATCGAGTTGATGATGCCATCCAACCATCTCATTCTCTGTCGTCCCCTTCTCCTCCTGCCCTCAATCTTTCCCAGCATCAGAGTCTTTTCCAATGAGTCAGCTCTCCGCATCAGGTGGCCAAAGTACTGGAGTTTCAGCTTCAACATCAGTCCTTCCAAAGAACACCCAGGACTGATCTCCTTTAGGATGGACTGGGTGGATCTCCTTGCAGTCCAAGGGACTCTCAGGAGTCTTCTCCAACACCACAGTTCAAAAGCATCCATTCTTTGGTGCTCAGCTTTCTTTATAGTCCAACTCTCACATCCATACATGACCACTGAAAAAACCATAGCCTTGACTAGACGGACCTTTGTTGGCAAAGTAATGTCTCTGCTTTTTAATATGCTGTCTAGGTTGGTCATAACTTTCCTTCCAAGGAGTAAGCGTCTTTTAATTTCATGGCTGCAATCACCACCTGCAGTGATTTTGGAGCCCAGAAAAATAAAGTCTGACACTGTTTCCACTGTTTCCCCATCTATCTGCCATGAAGTGATGGGACCGGATGCCATGATCTTCGTTTTCTGAATGTTGAGCTTTAAGCCAACTTTTTCACTCTCCTCTTTCACTTTCATCAAGAGGCTCTTTAGTTCTTCATTTTTTGCCATAAGGGTGGTGTCATCTGCATATCTGAGATTATTGATATTTCTCCCAGCAATCTTGATTACAGCTTGTGCTTCCTCCAGCCCAGCGTTTCTCATGATGTACTCTGCATAGAAGTTAAATAAGCAGGGTGACAATATACAGCCTTGACGTACTTTTTTTCCTATTTGGAACCAGTATGTTGTTTCATGTCCAGTTCTAACTGTTGTTTCCTGACCTGCATACAGGTTTCTCAAGAGGCAGGTCAGGTGGTCTGGTGTTCCCATCTCTTTCAGAATTTGAGCCCGGTGGCTACAAAGGCGCACAAGCGCAGGTGCCGAGAGGAGCTACCCTGCGCCCGAGGTAAGGAGCGGTGGCTGCGCTTTGCTGGAGCAGCCTTGAAGAGAGACCCCACATCCAAAGTAAGAGAAACCCAGGTAAGACGGTAGGCACTGAGAGAGGGGATCAGGGGGCAGACAGACTGAAACTACAGTCACAGACAACTAGCCAATCTGAACATGGGAGAGGAGTTTGCAATTACATTAAAAGAGGAGAGTTCGGATTCTGGATCATAAGTGCTCCAGCTTTGTGTTTTGGGGCAAAAGACATACCTATTGCTCAGAACCTCTGTTTTCTCATCTGTAAAAAGGGCAGCTCCATGGCTGCAGGAAGTGGAGGGGCACAGGGCTAAAGTCCTAGATTTCCGTTCCCGCGGTTGGGATCTGGAGTCTGGGAGGGCTTTGTGACCGCATGCAGGAACAGAAAGGACCAGGGAGTGGACCAAGAGACACCCAGAATCCCCTAGTGCATGACCAGGGGTGGGAGGTGTCTTGAGTGCTTATTCCCTGAGCTCTTCCTGTCCTCTCCCCGCAAACTGTTCAGGTTCTCTGTCACCTCCGGGCCTCAGCATTGGCTGTTCTGTCCACCAGGAGTGTCCTTTCCCCCAACTCGTATACTGCCTGGTGAGCCCTCTAACATAATTCCATTGTACTCCTCCCAGCCGGAGTCTTGGCTCCAAGCCTCAACTCCAGGGCCCTGGGGAGCACTCAGTAACCAGCCCTGTCTTCTCCCTAGGCTGGGGAAGACTCTGGGGAAGCTAAGAAAGGGCAAGGGCAAGGGCAAAGTCAAGGTCAAGGTGGGACCTGAGAACCATTAGAACCTATTCTCGGTCAAGAGGTTGCGTGACCTGGTGGGTGGGAGAGCGTGGACTCCGGGGCCGGCTCTGCTGTTTTCTCACTGAGTCCCCTAGCCTCAGTTTTCTCATCCGCAAAATAGAAATAACCCACATCTGCCCGCTAGGCATGTGTGTTATTGGTTTTTTTTTTTCAATATTTATTTATTTGGCTGTAGCAGGTCTTAGTTGTGACACAAGGCATCGTCAGTCTTTATCGCGGCATGCAAGGATCTTTAGTTGTGGCATGCGGGATCTAGTTCCCTGATCAGGGATCAAACCCCAGACCCCTGCATTGGGACCTCAGCATCTTAGCCACTGGACCACCAGGGAAGTCCCTTAGTTAGTTCAGTTGCTCAGTCGTGTCGGACTCTTTGCGACCCCATGAATCCCAGCACGCCAGGCCTCCCTGTCCATCACCAACTCCCGGAGTTCAACCAGACTCACATCCATCGAGTCAGTGATGCCATCCAGCCATCTCATCCTCTGCCGTCCCCTTCTCCTCCTGCCCCCAATCCCTCCCAGCATCAGGGTCTTTTACAATGAGTCAACTCTTCACATGAGGTGGAAGTCCCTAGGCATGTGTTATCCTTCTTGTCAAAGATGCCATATTCACTCTCCCCTCCTCCCAGCTGCTCCAAACCATGTATCCACCTGGTTGCGCCAAGGTGAAGTGTTCCTGGCACCACTGTCTTCCCGGGCTGTTGCTGCAGCTGCTTCTGGCTCTGTGCTTCTTCTCTTATCTGCGTATGTCTCAAGAGAAGCCCAAGCCCAAGCCCATGTGGGTCTCTGAACTGGGGGCCCCTTCCCAGGCCACTGAGGGGTCCTCCGCCCACCTGCCTCTGCGTGTCCTGCTGTGGACATGGCCATTCAACCAGCCAGTGGCTCTGTCCCGCTGCTCGGAGTTGTGGCCTGGCACAGCTGACTGCCAGCTGACCGTCAACCGAAGCGAGTACCCTCAAGCGGACGCAGTCCTCGTGCACCACCGGGAGGTCAGCCACCGGCCCCAGATGCAGCTCCCGCCTTCCCCGCGGCCCCCTGGCCAGCGCTGGGTTTGGTTCAGCATGGAATCACCCAGCAACTGCTTGAAACTGAAGGACCTAGATGGTTACTTCAACCTCACCATGTCCTACCGCCAGGACTCAGATATCTTCATGCCCTACGGCTGGCTCGAGCCGTGGCCCGGCCAGCCCGTGGAGACGCTGCTCAACATCTCGGCCAAGACCAAGTTGGTGGCCTGGGTGGTGTCCAACTGGAATACAGACTCTATCAGGGTGCAATACTACAAGCTGCTGAAGCCACACCTCCAAGTGGACGTGTACGGACGCTTCCACACGCCACTGCCCCACGCGCTCATGGCCAAGCAGCTGTCCCAGTACAAGTTCTACCTGGCTTTTGAGAACTCCCTGCACCCCGACTACATCACAGAGAAGCTGTGGAAGAACGCCCTGCAGGCATGGGCCGTGCCAGTGGTCCTGGGACCCAGCCGGGTCAACTATGAACAGTTCCTGCCACCCAAAGCCTTCATCCACGTCGAAGACTTCCAGAGCCCCAAGGACCTGGCACAGTACTTGCTAGCACTGGACAAGGACTACGCCAGCTACCTGAACTACTTCCGCTGGCGGGAGACACTGCGGCCTCGGTCCTTCTCCTGGGCCCTGATGTTCTGTAAGGCCTGCTGGAAGCTGCAGCAGGAACCCAGGTACCAGACGGTGCCCAGTATCGCGTCTTGGTTCCAGTGAGCCGGCCAGCCTGGCACCTGCACTGCTGAGTATCTGGGGCTGGAGCTCTCCCTTACCTGGGGCTTCACCTACTGGGCACCTCTGCTGCCAGGGGTCTTTCCTCCCTGGGAGCTCTCTTGCTAGGAACTTTACCTGGTGGGGACAGGGGTGAGTTGCCAGGGGCTATGGCTGCCCCTGGGGAACTTGCCTTGGCGTCCTGACCACTGGTGATGGCTCTGGTGGACTGGTTTGTGTTTACTGCTGCTGTTGATGAACTGTCTCTGGGGTACTAAGGTAGGCAATACTCACACCATTTTCCAGATGGGAATGCTCTGAGGAAAACTGGCTTGTCCTCCCTTATTCCACACCAGCACTCTCCCCCCAGGGCAATTCTGCTCCCAGGGGTTACTCACAGGGTCTGGCGACATCTGTGCTTGTCACAAATCGGGTGGGCTGATAGCATCCAGTGGATGGGGAGCCAGACATCCTGCCCAAAAGTCTATGGCGTCCAGAACGGCCCTGAACTTGGGAGAACGGACCGGCCCCAAGTGTTCAGAGGTAGGAAAAACCCTCAAGCAGGGTGGGAAGACTGAGGCCTGGAGCAGGTGAGAGTGGGGGTGGGCCTATCTGGGAGGTCACGTAGGGCAAGGTTGAGACAAGTGAATCTTCTATACCCACTGCAGGGATATGGGAGGGGCAGGGCATGCCCCCAAAGGAGGTTTGCGCATGGTTCTAAGCCCCATGTGAGTGGCAGTCTCTGTGTCCTGTGAGTGTGTGTGTGTGTGTATGGCATGCACTGCTGAGAACCCCCAGCCCTGGGTTCTGCGAAGGCAGCTCTTATGTTCCAATTCTCTGGTGGGCTGGGCCAGCGCCTTGTGGTTGGATCCAGGTGGGAGACAGGGAGGCTGTGGTCCCAGGAGGCCACACACACACAAACACACACCCCCCAAGCCATTTCAGGGACCACAGGCCCAAGCACCAAAGTTGATTTTCCTGCTGTGTGTCCTGGGCTGAGCAATTTCCCTCTCTGAGGCTCAGGGCCTTCTAGGATGGGGAAACTGAGGCTCAGCTTCTTCGGCTTCTGGGAACTCTGGCCTCTCTGCCACGGCCGCCGGGCTGAGTCAGCCCGAATGGTGTAGGAATCCACCACCCCAAACCTCAGAGTCAAAAGACTGCGGGGGTGGATGGGGACCCCAGCCAGCCAGCGTGCTCTGAAACTGCCTTCCAAGCTGACCACCCACAGTCTGGGGCCTGGCCTCCAAGTGCTGCTCTTGGGTCTCCTTGGAAGTCCTGCCTATTAGCTGACTCCAGTGGGTCCAGCTGCCGCAATGGCAAAAAAGAAGACTGGAAAGCAGGGAGCTGGGGATGTTCCTGCCCAGCCAGGTGAGTCTCCCTGGGTGGAGCATCTGAGCTGAGTCTCCCAGCATCAGGATGGGGATTGGGTCTGCGAAGGACACCATGTTTAGTAGGTTCTAGAAGGTGGTCCTTAGCGCAGCAGAGAGGAGGCCAGTCTAGGAGACACAACAGTAAAGGAGAGGGTGGGGCTCTTCTTTTGAGAATCCCAGACTAGTGTGGGAGGATGGAAGAGAAGGGACTGTGCCCTTACACAAACTGGGCAAAGGGGCAACTGTGCCTTGGAGACATTCCCCTGCCACCCAGTCTGAGGGGAAGAAGGGTAGGAGTCCATCCATCTGGTCCCCCGTGAGCCAGTCCTGTGCTTGCAGTGGCCACTGTCTTACCCACCCTCCTCAGACCATTGACGAGCAGACCCCTCTCTGCCTGCTAGGAACCCAACACCCTGTGCCCATTCTGGGCGTGCCAAGCATCAAGGTGACACCGTGGGCAAATCTAAACACCGCATCACGCTTTTTCCATCCTCCACGGGGGCTCCTGGAAAATTTTCCCTCGAGCTCTGGCCAGAGCCTTTACGGCCCCAGGACCTAGGTCCCTGGGGACCCAGCTGTGCCCCAGCAGGCGCCGGTTTTGGGTTAGATGGGATTGGCGCCCGCCCCAGACCTATCCCCGCAGGGAGATGGGCAACGTGGATATTTTTAGCTAGTGAAAGGAGATAGTGGCTCCGAGTTCACCCTGGTGGGAGCTGACCAGGCCCGAAGACGTCTGTTGGGTGAGGGAGATTTGCACCACTTGGACCTCAGTTTTTCCATCTGCACTGTGGCTCAATCTTTCCTACCCAGAAGGACACCTTGTCAGGGAGTAGGCTAGGACACACCTGGAAGGGGCAAGAGAGCCTGTAGAGAGAAGCGAAGGAAGGTCCCTGTGGGCATCCCCCCATTCAGCCCCTTTGCTTCCTGCACGCCTGAACAAAACCGTCTTTCTTTCCCCCGAGCCCAAAGCAAACGGGATCCTCCCACTATAGTGCCGACGGTACCTGTCCCCCTCTTCCCAGTGGAGATGGCGTCTCCTCCCCGTAGGCCTTCAGCACGGAATCACAACCCTGGCTGGATTTTCCACACTTTATTTTGGTACAGTTAACGCGAGAGTCCTGAGCCCTGGACGGCATCTTCTGCTGGTGGGCAGTCTGTCGCGGGGCTTGCCAGGCGGGACCGTGGGTGCCGTCGGGGCGGGGGCCGTGGCCTCCGTCTCTCCGGGCCGGCTGAGGTAGGGTCACACGCAGGCGCACTCGCGCGCCGACAGCTCGTGGACCGTGTGGTAGCGACTGTGCGTGTCCAGAAAGGACACTTCGTCCTCGTAGGCCGTCGGGCGGCAGCAGGGCTGAGCGCGCACCCGCTCTCGCCGCACTCGCCGCCGCTGGCGCAGGCGTCGCAGCCCCAGGTCGTAGACGCGCGCGGCCGCCTCGCACGCGCCTGCGCAGTAGCGGAACAGCACTGTCTCTTCCGACGCGTAGCCCAGGCCCAGCTCGCTCACGCGCACCTCGAGCTCGCGCAGCCCGCATGGCCGTGTCCCCGACCGCGCACGCGCGCGCCGCCGCCGGGGCCCCGGCCGACGGCGCGGACCAGGGGACCGCCCGGCCCATGGCGTCAGTTCTCGAAGCTCCACCGCGTCCGGGGCGCCCTGCAGCAGTGCACGGTCTGCGAGGGGATGGAGAAGGGCCGAGGGGTCAGTGGGTGGATGCATGGGAAGGAGCGCCATATCTACGCTGTTCCTCTGCGAAAAGGGACCTTGGGGTGACTCAAGGCCTAGTGCACCCTCTCCCGACCACATCTTATCTTGCTCCCTGATTCCCGCTCATGCACCCTTTCTGGGTGGCGTGTGTGTAACGGGAGGGTTGCATATCCAGGCCCACAGGCTGGGTCCCCAAGGCTACCAGCACTCTTCTCTGGAGCCTACACCTAAGATGGACTGCCCAGAACCATTTCCTGTACCACATACCAGTCTGCCCCAACTTGAGCTGAGCCGACCCGGTGTCTGTCTCCCTGTGGGCACACCCCTCCACCACTCTCTGTGGACCCCATCCCTATGCAGGGCAGCACTGGAAATTCTTCCCTTTTTCACTGAGCTGCTCTCACCTCACTGGAGAAAAAAAAAAAGGAGGGGTGGCGCTCAGCAAGCAGTGTAGTGAACCAAATCCCTGTCCCTCCTGGGCCCCAGCTGTCCCCACCCCATGCTGGTTGCCCCAGGAAACTGGCACATCCTCTCTGAGCAGTATTGGGGGCCTGCTTCCCACACCCCAACCGCCCACTCTGGTTGAGTTGTCATGGGTCTCTCACTCCCTCTCTGGGATCCCCACCCAGACCTCCGCATCTTCCCTGAACCTCTGGCCTGTTCACAACGCCTCTCCCTGCCCCCATCCCTCCTGCTCCACCGTGTAGCAGTACTCAAGTTTCCCCTTTCACAACACCAAATCAGGGTGTGTGAGCTTCTCAAAATGCACAGAGGAGCCGCAGACACTGAGACCTGTGTGTTGGCCCCACCACATGGGGTGACAGCTACCATCAGGGGCTCCCCCCATGTTACAGGTGAGGAAACGCATCCAGAGGGGAAAAGAGGTGCCTAAGACCACACCACTGGCAGGTGACGGAGAGAAAACCAAACAATCTTCCCACCTCCATCCCGTGCCCAAGTTTGGTGCAAGTCCAACCCTCTTCTCCCACCAACTGCCTGGAGGTGCCCTGAGCCATAGATTCCCAGGACTCCATGGCCTAAATTTATTTCCCAAGCTGCTGGTCCTGCCCCAGTGCTCTTCAGCCCCAAGAGAGAAGTGTAGACATCGGAATGGCAGGCAGCACTGAACTGACATTGGGTCTGCAGATGGGGGGCTTCCAGCCCCTGAGCAGGTGGCAGTCACTCTTGTGGTTGAGAGAGGAAATCCCGAGTTTAAGCTCCCACCTGCCCCCAAGGCTGGCGCACCTGGCTGTCAAAAGAAATAGCTTCCTGGGAGGCCCAAGCGGGAAGGGCTGTCTGTCAGCCTGGGAGCTGTCTGTTCCCACAGGGGGTCTCAAGAGCAGACAAGCCCCAGCTCTGAGCCTTGCTCTGCCCACTCTGAGCCTTGTAGTTTCAGGCAGATGACAGCCCTACTTTCGTTGCACCCGCTGTACCCTGCTGTACCCTACTTTCATTGTTTGCTCAGTGAGACTTGCAGAGTCCCTACGTTGGCTGGGGCTGGGAGGGTGGAAATCAGGGGCCACCCAACAGCATCTTCTGGGAGATGGGTGGGAGTAGGGTGACAAACACTGCTTGCTCTGGGATCAGAGTGAGCCTAGCTCACTAACGATGCCTAAAATTCCACCAGTGTGCCCACCCCAAAGATGTGTGTCTAGAGTTAATTCATAGGATTGCCAGGTTAAGATACAGATCCCCGGTTCAGTGTGAATTTCAGATAAACAATAATCTTCTAGTATATCTGTTCTTCCAGCAGGCCTGGCCACGTGCACAGGATCTGGAATACAAGGAGATGATGCCCACATCTCCCTGGCCCAAGCCTGAGATTCCTCCATCAGTACATTAATCCCAGAATCTAGAACACGGACTCTGGGGTATGGAAATCTTTGTCTTTCCTCCAGTAGGGCTAGATCCAGGGACAGGATGCAGGGCAGCCAGGACCCGACGGTGGGCCGAGATCCTCCCCGATGCCTGAAATTCCACTGGGCCTTTGCCCCAGGGCCTGGAGCACTAGCTTTGGGGAGCCCGGGTCTCTGGGACCCAGTGTCCTGGGAAGGACTTAGCAGCCTGAAGCGGGGGAGCGGCGGGGGCGGAAGTGGAGCTTGCGCCGGAGGCCACCCTTGTCCATTGTGAAGACAAGAAAGAAGGATTGTGTGGGCCGGCAGGGCGCGTGTGGACTTGCACGCAGGCGTGCATGCACCCCCTACCCACAGGGGCCCACGCACACTCCCCCGCCTACACCTAATCCCCATCCACCCGTGGGGATGCACGTGTGGACACACCCGTGCACCCACGAAGTCAGGGCCCACGCACTGCTCTGGCCCCACAGAACCTGCAGGGGGCAGGCATCAGGGGCTAGTGGGGAGCTGGACCATGCAGCCACAACCCCCAGGGCTGACATTTCCACTTTTCTACCTCCTGGCCTTTTCCCACATCTTCTTGCTCATCTTCTGTTCCTCTATGTCTGTCTTTCTCCCCATTTCTAGGACTCGTCCTATTTCTCGGTCTCTCTCTGCCTCCCCTGTCACCCCCGAGCAGGTCACTAGGGCCTCTGGTCCAGCCTCCCTCTTCCTCCACCCCCCGCTGCGCTGCAGGGGCCACCCGGGCCGAATGCCCAGGTCTAATCTCCATCTGGCCCCCGGGCCCCTCAGGGCTAGAGCCTAATTCCTTGTGACAGCTGAGCCGAGGGACCCCAGTTCCCAGCATCCATCCCCTCTGACACCCCTGCCAGGCCGTTGAGGGGATTTGCACCCTCCCTCCACCCCATCTAAAATAAGCCTTTGTGGCCCGCTCCACTGCGTACAACATTCCACCATTATGGTCGCTGCGACGTTGGGGGTATCTGACTCAAGACAGGGGGCGGGGGAGGGCTTACACTGGGCCAGACGGGCGATTCGGGCATCCAGGGTGCGAGGTGGCCGGCGCAACGGGGCCAGCGCAGGTCCGAGGCGGTGGCCGAGGAGCAGGCCCTCCCGACACATCCAGATGGAGAGCACGGAGCTGCAGAGCACCGAGGCCAGGGCCGCCGCCTTCCAGCGCTGCATCCTCAGCCTGCGTCCACGGGATGGTCAGCCACACGGCCTCCGTTGTCTGTCTGTCAGGCAACAAACGAATGGGCACAGGGTGCTGGACCAGCTAGTGGGGATACAGTGGGGCCCCTGGATTTGAACCACTCCTGCTTAATGACCAATAATAATATAGAAGTGATTCATCTAGGAACCACTGAACAAGGTTGTGGGAAATGCTGCCAAGGAGGAGGTGGGCACCGTGCCAGGGGTAACCTGGGAACCGCCCCCATGTGGGCGTCCCAGAGTGCTTTCCTGAGGATTGAAGAAAGTTGAAACTTGAACAAAGGTAGGAGCTAGCCAGGCAGAAGAGAATGGCATCTCAGGCAGGGGCAACAGCGGGTGCAAAGGTCCTGAGGCGTGACCTGGAGTGGCCAATCCAGCCAGGAGGCTGCAGTGGCTGGAATCCAGGGAGTCTGGGGAAGACTGGAAGGTGAAGACATCCCCAGCAGGGGGCACTGTGGGACAAGGGTGGTGAGGAGAGGTGGTGCTTAGAATAGGTAGTCTGGGAGGCTGGAGCCCTGGGGTTGAGCCATATTAATGTCCCTGGAAGTGACTTTCCACCCTGCTCTGGGCCTAGGTTCCCTGCCCCCCCGCCCCCACCAGACAAATAGATGCCCAGAAGTGGGCAGCAATGGACCAAAGCTGCCCTCAACCCACCTCCAGGCCTTTGTACAAGTGAGTCCTTCCGTCCAGAACATTCTCTCCTCCACTGCCGCCCACTCCTTCCACTTTCAGTCTTAGCTTAGACGGTACCTGCCCCAGGAAGCTTTCCCTGATTGCGCCTCCTCCTCAGCCCCAGGCCCGTGCAAGGGCACTCTCTGGGTCCCCATAATGTCTAAGCTTCCCCTACTGGGGCACCGATTACTCAGTGTTGTGGTTGCCTAGTCGCGTCATGCTCACAGTAGATGTTTAATAACTCCTGCGTACCCCCACACCCCCACCCTGTCTGTGAAGCTCCCCGCCACTGAGCGGCCTCCAGCCCGCGTTTACATTACTCCGCCGGCCGCCCGGCGCGGGGCCTGGCGGCCGGCCCGATGTAAACATTTACACGGAGCGATGAAAGCCGGGCTGGACGACGGTCAGCGCCCCGGCTCGGCCGCGGGGTGCTGGGCGTCCCCGCGCGCGCGCCTCAGGCCGCACGGGCTGACCTGCGCGCTGCCCAGAGCAGTTAATTGCGTGCTATTTGCATCTCATTTGCGTGCGATATGCCTGTGTCGGCGGAGGGGGACGGGGCGTGGCTAAGAGCAGTAAGTTTGGAACCACCTCTCCCCTCGCCCCAAGGATGCACCCGCACAGGACCTACACCAGACAGTAAGTAACGTAGAACGCTTATTAACCCCCTGTTGTGTACCATAAGCGGTGCTGAGCCCAGGAAGGAGGCATTGTAACCTCCATTTTATAACTGGAGAAATTGAGGCGGGAAACAGAGTGGCTTGGTCAAGGGCACAGCTAGGAAAGGATCTAGAGACTCACACCCTGATTCTTTGACACAATGCACACCACGTGGGTGGAGCAAATGCTCTGGAGTCATTCTGAGGACCTGCCACTGTTGGTGGTATTGGATTTTTTTTTTTTTTTTTTTTTGGCCACGAGGCATGCAGGATCTTCTCCAGCCAGGTGATGGAACAGGTGCCCCCTGCATTGGGAGCGCAGAGTCTTAACCACTGGACTCCTAGGGAAGTGGTTAAGTGGAAGATACTGCTGTTATTATTACTGTGGTGATAATATTATTACTGTCAGTAGGGTGATGGATAATGAGGGCCCCAACCTGGGGCCATGTAAACAAACCCTGGGCCAGCCTGGAGTTCTGAGGACATGTGCAAAGGCCCTAGGGCAGGGCCATGCTTGGCTGGTTGAAGGAATCACCAAGGCAGCCCCATGTCGCTGGAGCAAAGTGAGCAAGAGGAGGTGAAGGCAGGGAGGTGACGAGGACAGGTTGTGCAGGTCATGCAGCCCTGTGGGTTGGGAGGAGAAGACTTCATTCTCAAGGTTGTGCAGCAAACAGGTCAGTCTTGGCCATTTGTCAAGTGCCCAAACCCACCGCCTTTACTCTTAATGAGCCCCTACTTGATGCCAGATCCCATTGTACAAACTTAATGCATGTTATTAAGTCATTTTAACTTCACAAGAGTCCTTATTCCCATTTTACAGATGGAAAAACTGAGGCCCCAAGTGGCAAAGTGACCTGCCAGGGTCACAGAGCTAAGATGAGAACTCTGGTGGCCTCACCCACCCTGGCAGGGGGAGACATGGAAACCCCCCCAGGTGCAAGACCTCTGGTCGTCACACCCAAGTCTTGGAGTGGCGTGCCTCAGTTTCCCTGTTAGATTGGAACAAGGTCCCTGTACAGCACTAGTGTAAAACAGGGGGCTGAAAGGATAGATGGGTCTCCAGTCCCGAGATGGCCCAGCCACAGGAGCCCATGGTGGCCTTGGAGCTGCAGACCTCCTGGAGCTTTGAGGGGGATGGGAAAGCAGGGGACCGCTGGTGGAGGGGACCTGGCAGGCACAGCTGATAAGCGTCTGCAACAATGGGCCTTTCTGTATGGGGGTCACCCAACTGGTTTGTCTCTGGCGTGGACCTGATGGGGAGCGGGTGTGGCGGAGGGCATGGAGGGGGAGACCAGGTGTGCATGAGCTGTGTGCTTGTGTCATGGGGAAGGTGGGCACTCACACAGCACACTTGGAGGCTCATGTTCACACCCAGCCTTCCCAGACTCACACACACTCTGACTCGCTCAGCACATGTGCACGCGCGCGCGCGTGCGTGTGCACACACACACACACTCTCTCTCTCTCTCATGTGTGCCCAATCATTGTTGCATGCACACTTTCAGACACTGCCCAGCTCACACATTCTGATATGCTCAGATGCTGTCCTGCTTACACACTCAGTGGTCTCACACACCCTCAAACAGAATTCCACTCACATGCTTGAACACAATCACACACTCCGGTGTTCTCCCACCTAGAACATGACCATGCACTCGAACGTTATCACACCCTCACACCTGAACATCACTGCATTCACCTGCTAGTGTGTTTCATACTCTCACATGTGGGCATTTTACTCACAAACATAGCATTCAAGCACTACCACTCACTACCACACATGTGCACACACATCCTGATTTGCCCTTGGGAGATCCCCTGATCACACCCCTTACACTCTCTCATGCCCATGGGAGCTCTCGCACACCCTTGAGACTCACACTCCCACACAAATCAAGCACCTTCACACTCAGACACATATTGTCTCTTGCACGCTGACACAGAGAATGGGCACGCCACACACGTGCTGCCTCCAAGCCACCCCTTGTGCACTTGAACTTGTGCGTGCACAGGCGTGCCTGTTATCACCTGCATCCTATATTCCAGCCACGCTCGTGCAAGCAGGCATGCAGACACACACATCCTGCCAGTGCTGGGGCCCTTGGCTGCCAAGATTCCAGGCGACATGGGGCAGTGGAGGCACAGCAGGTTGTGAGGGGGGAGAGGGGAATGTGGGAGGCAGAATGACCCAGAGGAAAAGGCCTGCTCTGCCCACACCTGCTGGCCTTTCAAGTGCCACCCATCTGCCAGACAGGACCTGGTCAGGGGTCCCCTCTCAAGCCAACAATGTCCAGACCCTGGAGAATTCTCATTGCCTAAGGAAGGGGGCATCTCCCTTCATGGGGGTCAGGTCAGCCTGAACTGCAGCAAGAGGGTCCTTGAATGACCTCAACTTCTAGCTGGAGGCCACAGAGTCCCCAGGGCTGGGAGGGAGGGGAAACTGAGGCTCAGAGAGGGGTGATGAACAGCCTGTAGACACACAGCCAGCTGGATCTTTCCAGTTATCCAAGGAGCAGACAATTAGGGTGAGGGTGTGAGGGTGTTCCTGGCAGCTTCTTTGATGGTGCCAGGAAACACTGCTCGTTATCTTGATGTCCCGGCAATGTTCCAAGTTTCCACCTTTCCACAGAGCTTCCCAGGGAACACCCACCAGGCATACCTGTTCCCAGGGTCACCAGCCTTTAGCCTGTGGAGCCGCTGGCCTCAGGGAGGAACCTGATTCATGCTTGTTCCCAAGGAGAGGTTGGAGGAGAGGGGAACCCTCCGTCCACACACTCATCGCTCTAGTCTGGGGGAGGCATGCCTGTCTCCATCAGGCAAACTCCTACTCTTCCTTCAAAGTCCCAGCTCCTATAGCCCCTCCTCCCGAAAGCCATGCCTGCTCCCTATCTTGACCGTCCCCCCACAGCTGCAGGTCCCTCCCCCTTGCCCAGCTCTGCCAGCATAGTATGTGGGTCCATATCTGTCTTTGCTGGATAGGAGGAGCTTCTGGGGGGGCAGTCTGGGCTGAGTCCCCTCAAGGCAAAGATGGACATTGAGAATTCCATCCACAGTCACCAGGCTTTTGCCCGTGTGGTGCCTCCCTCCACTAGCACTGTTCTCCCCCTGCACCTCACCCCCAGATCTGTCTCTGGTCTTCCTGTATCTCTGTTTCCCCAACTTCAGAAAGGGTCCGAGGGGGTCCACCCCACACTATAGGAATGACCGGGTTGCATGTGGGGCTGTCATTGCCACCCACGGGCAGAACAAGCCAGGCTGGGAAGCCACGTGGGCAGTAGTGGGAGTAGCTGCCCCTGGAGAAGGGTATTTCTGGATGCTGCGGCACCTGGGGTCCAGACAGCTGAACTCACATCCATGTTCTGCCTCTTCCTGGCTGGACCACATGGCAAGCTCCTCCCCTTCTCTGAGCCCGTTTCCCATCTGTACAATGGGCTTCCCAGGACACATCCTCATCTGGAGGGCCATTTTTGTTCAGTGAAGCCCTGCAGGCCTGGCCTATGGCAGCAGTGGGGCCCGGGTGTCAGACGCCTGTGCTTGCACGCCCTTCTCTGCTTCCTCCATCAGTCTTCCAGCTCTGGGGCTGGCAGCTGGGCCCATTCCCCAGGCAGCCTTGCTCATTTTGTTTACCCCAGATGACCCCTGGGGGTTCCCTAGGGATCCACTGATGGGGAAACTGAGGCCCCATTTCATGATGGGGAAATGGGTGGGACTTGATCTTCTCTCCAGACAAGATTCAATGGTTCTGCAAAACGAGAAACAAATTCCACAGCCCACAAAAATGTGCCCCCTCCCTCAGAGGGCCCCAGGGCCCAGCCCCACCCTGTGGTGGGGATGGGGAGGCCGGGGCAGGCGGAAGCCAGCGTCGCACATCTGCAGATAAACCAGGAACATCTGGCTAGCACAGCTGGTTCCGATGTCGCGTCTGCGGGGGCCAGGGGCCAGCCTGTGGGGCGGCCTCGTGGGAGGGTGCAGGCACAGACGCCCCCTGCAGAACCTCCCAGGCCTGGCTAGAGGTGGGAGCCCAGCCTCTCCTCTTTTTCCTCCAACCCAGAAGCTGCCTGCTGGCCGATTGCTAGAACCATCGCTGGCTCCCTGCTACTCTGAGAATCAAGTCTCGGGTCCTGAGCTTATCCTAAGGGGCTCTGGGTCTGTCTTCGCCAAAGTGAGGCTGAGGAGTCGACTTCTGGGGAGGACTTCTGTGTTGGTTGCTTTGTGATAATAGTATTAAAGAAAAATAGCTAATACTAACCCTAGTGAACAACACCATTGCTGCTGTTCTAAGTGCTTTACATCTTTTAGTGCCTTCGTAGAAAGGTGTGGACCATTTTATCCCCATTGTGTAGACAGAAAAACTGAGGTCCAAAAGACTGAAGTGTCTTCCTCAGGGTCAAACAGAGCATGAATGGCCAAGCTAGAATTTGAACTCAGGTGGCTAGGCAAACTCCTACTCATCCTTCAAAGCTCCAGCCTCAGTGCCCTCTGTTCCACATTCATGAACACTGTGCCACATGGCCTTCCTCGTACAACCAGAACAGGAATAATAACATTAACACCTGGCGGTGCTGGCCGTTCCGTTTATTTAGTGCCGAGACCTCTGCTGAGTGCTTTCCACAAGTTTATTCCCCCCCCCCCCCCCCCCCCGCACAGTCCCTGGAAAAGATGTTCTTATTATTAGCGCCGTTGACCACATGGAAACTGAGGCTTGGAGAGGTAAAGTGACTTGCTCAAGATCACACAGAAATTAAGTGGCTGAGCTGCAGTTGAACCGGGATCTGACTCTAAACTTGTTCTCTCAATGTCTCCACAACCCCCCATAACAAGGGTAATGCTGGGGGGTGGACGGAGAGAAGCAAGGTCTTCCTGTTTAGGAGGGACTGAGGTCCAGGGAAGGAGAGTATTTTCTCAAAGACACAGAGCAGAGCAGCACTAGCAAGTAAACAGAAGACCCACTGTTCTGCCCCCAACTCATTCACTCAACACATATGGAGTGCCTACTAGGTGCTGGGCCGGCCAGGGAACACAGGATGGCCAAGGCCAACTGGGACTCCGCCTTGGCCAAGTTCAGACCATCCATTAAGGGAGATGGATAATAAAAAAGAGAGAAAGATTTTAGGGAATTCCCTGGCAGTCCAGTGGTTAGGACTTTGCACTTTCACTGCTGGGGCCCCAGGTTTGATCCCTGGTTGGGGAACCAAGATCTCACAAGCTGTGTGGCTACAAAAGTAAGAGAGAAAGGAGGGAGGGAGGGAGGAAAAAAGGGAGAGAGAAAGAAGAAAGCAGTAGAAACTAACACAACATCTTAAAGCAATTATACTCCAGTTAAAAATAAAAGAAAAAATAAAATTAAAGCCCAATAAAAAAGAAAGGGTAATTTAGAGGTTGTCAGTGCAACACCAGCCCCCAAATAAAACAAGGTGAAGCAATAGTGACCAGGGTTGCTTTTAGGCTGAGTGGTCAAGGAGGGCTTCTCAGAGGAGGCAGGATTTGCGCTGAGCCCACATGAAGATCTAGAACAGTGTTCTAGGCAGAGAGAAGTGCATGAGCAAAGGCTCAGACACAGGATGATAGCTTTTCAAAGGGACCGGGGTGACCAGAGCAAACTTAGCCAGGGAACAGCACAGGGAGATGAGGAGAGATGGGGGGGCTCCTATTCCCCACCAGTGCCCAGTGCCCACTTCCTATACTGGCCACTGTTCAGGCGTGTTCTTGGGGAGGCTGGGCCGGGGAGCGTGTATGTGGTGGGGCTGCCTGCTTTTCCGACCCACTGTTTCTGGCCTGGTCCTCTGCGGCTGGCCCATAAAATTCCCACCTCGACCATACCAGGCTGGTCTGGCTTAGCCAAGCTGGCCTGGGACAGGCCTTACAGGCATCTGGGGCGGGCGTTGGGGGGGGACCTCCCCAGGGGAGAATAACAGGATCAACCTAATGAGGCCTGGCACGGCTGAGCAGCTGGCATGGGGCCCAGTGGGTGGCGCGAGGGACATGGGTCCTCTAGGAGGACGCCATACAAACCTGGCCTTGTGACAGAAAGGGAAACCAAGGCACAGACCTCTGACATGTCTCAAACTCTAACACAGGTGTCCTGGGAAGCAGGGGACCCGAGTCACCTTTTCCATGTCCCCAAGTTCAAATTCTGCCTTGGGGTCCTGACATACTGAGCTCTTTAGGCACGGATGGTGGGGCCCTTGCTCTGGGCTTTCTTTCCCCCACTGGGAAGTGAGGGCCACCTGCTGGATTTCTTCCAAGGCCAGACAAAGCCTGAGTCCTCTGGGATTGTTAGTTAAGATCTTTCTGCTCCTGAACACCGATGCCAAAGTGTCCCAGGTCCTACTCAGGCTTCCTTGGTGGCCGTTACACACCCTGAAAGTCCAGGAGGCTGGCTGGCTGTTTTGAGAGCCTCAGGCCTGCCCCCCACCCTCCCCCTCATGAGTGCAGCAGGCACCGGGCCTGTCTTATTTTCTGCTTCGTCCTGGTGCACAGCTTGGCACACGGTAGCTTAGGGCTTAGGAATTAATTACATGGCACATAAGGAAAGATCCCTCCAGCTTGCCCAGCCTCAGTTTTCTCAGATGTGAAATGGGGAGAACCAGCCTCCCACTGTGCCTGCTCAGTTGATTCACTGGGCAGAGGGAAGATCCTGTCTCCCTTCATGGGCCTTGACTCCCCTATCCCACCTTGGGGAACCAGGAAAGCTGCATCTGCAGAAGAATCCCAGAACCTCTCAGCAAAGATGGCTGCACCCGATGATGCCAGATGCATTAAAGGACCTGTTCCTCTCTCTGTGTCTCCAGCTCCCATCTCCAGGAATCTGTCCTTGAAGGCCCCAGCCCAGTTCTCTGTCAACCTTTCAGAATGATCTCTCCCTCCCACACTCAGGCCCCCTGGATTTTCCAAAACCACCCATGTACTTTCCTGCCTCCAGATCTTTGCATATGCAGTTTCTACTAGCTGGATGCTTTTACCTGTCCCACTTAGAAAACTCCTACTCATCCTGCACAGCCCCAACCCCAATGGCTCTCCTCTAGGAAGTCTCCCCTGACCCTCCTACCCGGAGGTAGTGCCTTTGCTCCCCACTTTGGCCTCCACCTTGGATTCAAGTTTGTCTTCCTGGAAGGACAAAGCCCAGGAGCCTGACCCCAAACAGAGTCAGCTACACCATGGCAGTACACGTTGGTGGAAGTGATATCTTGGTTGTGTTCTTTGCCTGGCTGCAAACTGTTTGGTTCCCTCTCTTGTCCCAGACTCTTGAAAGCTGTATCCATTTCTCACCCCCTGAAAACTGAGGCCTATCACCTGAGAGACAAGCAGTGATGGCAGAACCTCAGACACTGCGCCCAGCTGTAGGGAGGCATGATTTGGTTTCTTCCCTGCACCTTTGGAACTAGCTCTTTGCAGCTCTCTGGGAGTGGGCTGTAAGGCCTGGGAGTGGCTATGGAACCTCAAACCTCAGCAGTCCTAGAATGAAGGGTGTGGGGAGAGGTGTCCAAAGGGCCCAAAGCAAGGGGCTGGGGGCGGGGAAAAGCTGGCAAAACTGAAAGTGTCCCCCAACTGACATCCGCCTAGACCAGTCATGCCCTTTTAGGGCTTCCTCAGCCTGGGGCTTTTTTAAAGACAGACAAAGAATGTCATGCAACAGACAGAAAAGGATGTTGGACAGGGTGGACATGCACAAGTGAGGAAAATCAGGGGTCTGGCGTTTTATGCCCCCCACATAGGCCCTAGTTCTACTCCCCAGATCTGGGCTGCTGGCCTCAGCCTTGCAGGTAACCACAGACCCACTGAGCCAGGCCAGTGGCACCATGATATATGTATGCTGGTGCTTCCTGGGGAGGGGACTGTGGTGACACCCACCCCAGGAGAGAAGCCACTTCTGTCTCTGGTCCCAGCCCATATCTGCCCACTGTCTGCAGCCTCCTCCACTTAAAGACTGTGAACTGACAAACCACACTTTCTGGGAGAATTTTGGGACCATCCTGAATATGAGATGTCTTTAGTAAAAAGAGGAAGGAAGACCGCTCTTTCTTCAAATTTGGTCTTTGCCCTTAAGGGACACCCCCCCCCCCCAAAATGGTTTCGCGCCCTCTTGCGGCTGCATAAGGCTCCAGGAGCCTAGAGAGCTGGGCCCTTACCGGAGGACACCGTGTCCCCGGCGGCAGCGGCGGCGGCGCGCAGGGAACGCGGCTGGAACGCGCCACTGACAGATGTTTACTTCTGCGTGCAGCTGGGCCGCGATGGCAGCCCCCCACTCAGGGTCCGTGGGATCCGGTTGTCCCCCGCGGCCCCTTGTAGACCACAAGGCCGAAGGGGTGTCTGGGTCTCGCCCACCTAAAGGCTGGGGAAGGGTGTCCGGCTGCTCCTGTTTCCACCCCCTCTCCAGAAGCATACAAGGGGGTCCGAGGAGGCAGAAGCGCGCCCGCCCCGTCGGACAGGGACCACCCCCTCCCCTGGCCATACGCTAGCTTAGAGAGGCACTTACATCGCCCTCCCGACCCCCTACCACGCGCGGACCTGTCGCCTCTTGACCCCACCCTCATACACACGCTTGTTCTTGGCTCAAAGCGGGAAGCTACTGGTCTACCGGGAGTCCCTGGACGCCCCCGCAACCTCCGTCCATGGGGGCCAGTCCTTCCCCCGCGCCAGTCCTCTGCGGGCCCCCCTTCTTCCCTTGCTTACCTGCTCTGGGCGCCCTAATAGCCGTCAGTGGCGGCCGCGCCTGCCGCCCGCGCCGGCCCCAGCCCCTGCCCCGGCCGCCGCGACCGCCATCCGGGCCGCCTGGGCCCGCGGCGCCCGGGGGGGCCCGGGCCGGAGGGGGCGGCCGCGGGGGGGTCGCGGCGCGGGCCGGCCCATGGGGCCCCCCCGGGCTCGCTCAGCCGCGGGCTGCGGCCATCCCGGCCCGGCGGAGGCTGGGGCTGAGGGGGTGCCCTGGACGGCCTGCGGCTCGGAGGGCGCGGGGCGCAGGGGCGCACGGACGGCGCGGGCGGCCTCAGTGCGCGGCGCTGGGGTCCGAGGCGGCGGCGCGAGGGGCCCAGACGCTCCGAGCGGCTCCACGGCGCGCTCTCCCGCCGCCTCCGCCGCTCCCGCCGCGGACGGCTCGGCCGGCTCGGGGCCGGGGGGCGGGGCCGGGGGCGGGGCCAGGGGCGGTGGCTCGGATTTCCCGGGACTGGGAGACGCCCCCGCCCAGTTCCGCCCAGCCAGAGGGGGACCTGAACAACGCAGGTGGCAAGGGTGCAAGGACAACAGCAGCCCCCTGGACGGCGATATCCGCTGGCCCCAGAGGCTCGGGCGGCGCACCTTTGTAAAGCCCCTCTCCAAGGGCCTCTTGCTGAGATAAGAGCCACAGTGCCCCCCATGCCAGTCCCTCGACCTTCAGCGTTCCCCACTCCACAGAGAACCGGTCTTACTGCCAGACACCCCCCCCCCCCACGTCCTGCTCGGTCCCCTTCAGGAACGCAGGGCCCCAAGAAGTCTTCTCGCCAAGGGAGCCCCTCGGGGGATTTCCCCCGGGACAGCGTCCCTCCAGGTTAGCTATATCCCACTCCCACTTCAAGAACCCCGACGGCGCATCTATAAATCCGAGACTTCTCCAGACCCCCCTAAGATCCGCCTCCGTGGAATTAAGAGCCACAGCACTCCCCCGACACGGTAATCATGGCCCACAATTTCCCTCTTCATCTCACTGGGTATTACGGGCCCCCCAGCCCCTTCCCAGGTCCTCATTCCAGAAAGCTAAAGGTCCCCTCTGGGACCTAGTTTCCCCCGAAGATAGCAAATGAGACCCTAAGACCGACGTCGGACGGTACCCGCTGTCCACAGAGCCTCTCATCAAGTGGCAGTTCTCCTTAGTCTGGCCTCCGAGCCAGATCCCGCGGGGGGATATCTTCCCACCCCTGGCTCCCTGCGGCGCTCCCCTGGGCACCAAGGCCCAGCGCGGCCCAACGAGCCAAACCCACCCGGCACCCTCCCCGACGGCTCCGCGTTCCCAATGCGCCCCCTAGCGGCTCCAAAGGGCTCAGGGGGCGGGGCTGGGAGGGTGGGCGGAGGCTGATCCGCCATGGCCCCGCCCCACCCCGGCCTAGTTACGGTGAAACACCCGCCCCAGAGTCCCGCCCCCTGCCCCAGCGCTCGGCTCCTGCCCTCTGGGTCCCCGCCGCCGCCTGCGTTCCTGGAGCCGGGTTCTGGTTCTCACTCCCGCGGCCTCCCGCGGCCTGATTTCTTGGTGCCTCCTCACTCTGACTCAGGCCGTCTGCATTCCCCTGATTCCAGCTGCCTGGGGTTTGTATGGCTATTAGGTCTTGAGGCCCCCACCCCCACCCCCACCACACAGGCACCCCAGCCATGGGGGTGTGGGGCGCACTGGACGCGCGAGCTGGGTGCAGCCTGGATTCTGAATTTGTCGTGGAAGGAAAAAGGGTGAGTGTGCGTCAGAGCCGGAGCCCCGCAGCTGCCCGATTCCAGTCCAGGATGCAAAGAACAGGGATCTGTGCTTGCCTCTCCGTGCCTCGGTTTCCCCGTCTGTAACACGGGATGTTAGCAGTAGATCCTGCAAGAGTTGCAGTAAGGATTGAATTGGTAAGTATGAGTAACCATGCCACTTGCTGAGCAATGTCCACGCGTCTGCCACTACTGGTGTCGTTAAGGACTCACTCTCAGCGACACACACACACACCCTGGCCGGGAGGGAAGGGTGAGGCACTGACCACCAAACCTTATTCCAGGCAGAGTTACACCCAGCGCCATGCTTGTTCTCACGCATACCCGCACACCCTTCTAGAACAGCGCCATCCCTACACACACACACACACACACACACACACACACACACACACACACACAGAGTTCCCTGTAGAGACACAGACACACGTGCTATTCACGTGCTTAGCAGCCCACTGGCCCTCAGAGCAACCCCAGCGGATCTCCACGGCACGGAGTAGGATTGCTCCTGCACACACGTGTCCACTTGGTGGATTGTTACACATACACACACGCCCTAACCCTCTGACAGTCACACG
Organism: Bos indicus x Bos taurus; assembly: GCF_003369695.1. NCBI lineage: Eukaryota > Metazoa > Chordata > Mammalia > Artiodactyla > Bovidae > Bos > Bos indicus x Bos taurus. The sequence continues at coordinate 92,079,852 of NC_040082.1, read as the reverse complement.
CAAGGCCGAGCATCGTGTGCCCACTCCACAGCCATGAACGCACAGGAGTCGAGGAGACTCTGTTGTCATGCGTACTCAGGCGCACACGCACACACCGTGCCGGTCCGGGAAGCACAGCCCATCTGCATACCCGTATCCAGACCAGGAGCCCACCCCCACCCCGCCAGCCATCATTAAGCTGTTACCAGCGGCCCCTTGGCCGCCTCCGCTCACGGCACACCGCCTGGACCCCCTCCCTCCCGGCCTAGGCTGGGAGCCATGGGGGCAGGGGCGTACAGACACATGGGGTGCAGGACATACACATGTGCCCACCATGTGGACGCTCGTAAAATGGTTGCCCTGGTAACAGCGACTTGAAAGACCAGGTTCTTCCTCTGGGGTGGGCAGGGGGACAGGGGCGGAGTCGAGGGGCGGGGCCCCCAGGGTGTAGGACTCATGCCCACCTTCCACCACCGTGGGGAGACTCGGTCACGCTCCCCACTTAGAAGGAGACCCCTGCACACTCAGGGACATACACATTGACCCAAACACACACGGAGGAGGCAGTCCCTGTCACACTCAGGCACCCAGAGCCCCGACCCACCTCAAGGCCGGCCCCACGTGATCACACCAGACACAGATGTGACCCCCTCTGACATCAGTGCATGTCACCTCATACAACCCAGCACACTGGCCACTTTCTGTCGCCAACCACAGGCTTTGTCACCCCCTGGACAGGTGGTGACAGACACCCTGTCACACTGGCTGACTCACACAGCAGTGGGAACTGGTGCACACATGACATGCCCCCCCACCTCCGTCAAGGGAGCTGTCTGAGCCGGGCTGCCTGTGAGGCCAAGGGGATTCAGGGGTTGGTTCTATTTGCAGGAAACATGGATATTTACAATGCTTTATTTTTAAACCTTGCTTGTTCCAGACTGGGCTACTGTGGGGCGGGATGGGTGGAACCCAGCCTTGAACCTCCCACGCTAAAAGTCAGCCCGTGGCTAGGGACTGTGGTCTTTCAGTGCACGGATTGGGAGGGTGGTGAAGCTCAGTGAAGAGCAGGGGGCACTCAAAGGCATGTGACCTCTGTGACTGATTTGAGCTGGCTGGCACCAAGGTCAAGGCTGAGGCAGGGGCAGCCAGGCCCAGACACCTGCCCATCGCCACCTCCTCTCCCATGCTTACTGGGAAATTAGTTCTGCTCCTTTACTGACTCCTCCACAGCACATCTCCGCCAGGTAGCTCCAGGTGAGGCCTTCCCTTCCCCAGCGTGCTGTAAGCCCATGGGGCAGTTGTGAAACCTGAGAATCAGAGAGGTCAAGACATCAGCCCCAGGTCACACAGTAAGACAGCAGCTCAACTCTGGGGCTGGATGACTACCAAACATGTAACCACTGTCCCCCACTGCTCCTCCAACCCTGTCCCTTCTGGTCAGAGGGCCCTCTGCACCCCCCACCCCCGCCCGATGGTCACTGCTTCCCAAGGGAGTGTTCTGTTCCTGGATAGAGGCTGAGGCAGAGGGTTAGGGAGGCTGGTGGCCATTGGCCAAGACGCAGAGACTTGGCTGGTAGAGAAGTTTCCATCTTAACTCCAGGAGCTGGTCCAGGCCCTGCAGCCCCATGGCTGCATTTCGGGGACCCCTCCAGGGACCAGCCCATGGAGGGTGAGGTGGCCTGGCGCCTTCTGTGTTCTCTGTCCCTCCAGCCACCCCTCCAGTCAGAGCATCCTCACACACTGAGTGTTACTCCATCCCCCCCAATATGCTGGTGGCTGAGCTCGCTGTGCCTCAGTTTTCCCATTTGTGAAATGGTTCCCGTGTTTCTTCAGCACAGGGTTGCTGATGCCCAGCCAAGAAGCTCCCTGAAACCAGGCTCTGGGGCTCTGGATTCATCAAAGTTATCCTCACCCTGAGCTGGACAATGCTGAGGGCAGAGAGAGGCCTCGGCTCCTACCGAGAACACAGCTGGACACCCACTCCTGGCCGAGGGTCAGAGCAAGGGCCCCAGGGACCAGGGAAGGAGCCAGCCGGACTGGCCAGGATGGGGACCCATGAGGCCTGCGGGCGGCAGGAAGGAGCAGGCTGATTCCAGGAGAGGATGATGGAAAAAGCAGGGCCGCCAGCTGTCCCTGCAGGGCCATTTGCAGCCCCAGGTCACAGGTCGAAGGCCCTGTCCCTGGGGGTCCCAGGTCGGCAATGCAGGAAAGCCATCAGGCTGGGGGGCGGGGCAGAGGGCTGGGGAGGCAAAGGGGCCTGGGCCTGGGGTTGGGGGACACCTAAGAGGTGGAGCCAGGGCTGAGAACCTTATGGCAGATCACAGACAACCCACACACACACAAAAGCCACAAATGTGTGGACATTGAGTGTGTATCCACACACACACACACGTACAATAGATACACACGCTCACAGATTCATAAATATGCACGTCAAAACACAGACACCCCCCCAAAGTCAGTCATGCTCTGCAGATGTGTGTACACCCTCACTAATGCACACACACACACTCAGATGTGCACGGCAGCCCCAGATGCTAAGGCTCACAGGCACCCCACAGCACACACCTCCCAGCACCCTGGCCCTCACCACCCGCCAGTCTGGCCCTGCCTCCTTGCGTCCTTGGCCCAGGCTGCCCTAATCCTGGTCTCGTGTCCTGAAGCCAGAAGATAAGGGGCAGCTGCAGCCCCAGATAAAGGAGGCGAAAGCCGCAAATCCGGAGCGGCCCGGCGGCAGCGGGCAAAGAGCCCGGGCCACACCTGCCCTGCGCTTCCTCCCTCATCCGACCAGCCAAGAGGGACAGAGAGAGGGCAGGGGAGACAGTGGAGGGAGAGAGAGACAGAGTGGAGGCAGGGCAACCATGGGGGCTGGCAACAACAGCAGAGAGATGGAGACAGATGCAGCGAAAGATGAAGAGAGGGAGAGAGATGGAGAGCCAATATGTGGGGAAAAGAGCGAGGCAGAGAAAGGTATGAGATAGACACACTGAGAGAAGGAAATACAGAAAGAGAAGCAAAAAATGCTAAGCCAGAAACAGGAAGAATAAAAGGAAGGGACGGAGGCAGGGGGAGCCCCAGTGCCTGGGCAGAGTGCCAGCGGCACCTTCCCAGGCCCAACTCCACCCCCTCCTGAGTGCCTCAGTCTCCCTACCTGCTCGGGGGCCCCAGGGCAACCTGCCTCCCTCCTGCTTCCTCAGATCAACCAAGGTCAGGCATTTGTATGACTCAGGCCCAGTTCAGTGTTGCAGGAACATCTTTCTTGGTGTCCCCACACTCTCCAGGCTGGCACCTGGGAAGTCCTCAGCTCCTTGCCACAGCCTCAGTGAGGGTGGGACACCCCACCGGGCCAGAGGAGGTATGCCCCCAGTGCCTCAGTTTCCCTAGCTATGACAAGATACAATCACTCAGCAAGTGTTCAGGGAACCCCTACTGTGTGCCAGGCCTGGTACATGCATGCTGAAGACACAGAGGAGCCGAAGCCGACCCGATACCCACCAGTTCTGGACTTAGTTTAATGAGGGGAAGATCCTCAATGCCTCCCTTTTCTAGAGAAGATGATGCTGAGAACAGAAGAGTGAGTGGGGTACCCAAGGTGACTGGGTGTGCGAAACTGTTACTGGGAGAGGGAACCGCATATCTGAAGCCTGGGAGGTAAGACCAGCTCACGGGAATTCTGGCATTAACTTGGTACTTGAGTTCAGGGAGTGAGGAGGTGAAGAGGCATGAAGCTGGGGAAGGCAGCAGGGGCTGGACTATGCAGAAACCTTGGGGCTATAGTCTAGGACTAGGGAAGTAGGGAGCCAAGGCAGGATTGGGAGCAGGGGAGGGTCATGGTCAGATCTGGGTTTTAGAAAGAGGTGTGGGAGGCTGGGCTATTGGGGGTAGGTTGGGAGATTGAGGCCTGGAAGGGGAGTTGCCGGGAAAGGGGACAGGCTAGAAAGAGACTCTGGAGAGAAAGCAGATTGGACATGGGGACTGACAGGCTGTGGTGGGAGGAGAGGCTGATGCCCAAGGTCTCTGGCTAGGCAATGGGGCAGTCCCCAGACCTGGGACCTCTGCAAGCCATTGATTCAGGTAGAGTTGGGATGAATGTCTGTTTCCTCCACACAAGGTCAGAGACAGGAATAAAGGAGCTAATACATGAAAAGAGCTTAGAACAGAGCCCAATATACAGTAAGTGCTCAATAATTGTGCAGCTACTGGTAAATGATTAGTACTATGCCATTAAAATAATGCAATATTATAACAAAATAATAACAAGCAATTAATAATGTGTCACTTATATTAATACCCATATCATGGTTATTACGGATTCCCTGGCAGCTCAGCTGGTAAAGAATCCGCCTGCGATGCAGGAGACCCTGGTTCAATTCCTGGGTCAGGAAAATAGGGATAGGCTACCCACCCCAGTATTCTTGGGCTTCCCTAGTGGATCAGACAGTAAAGAATTCACCTGCAATGCGGGAGACCCAGGTTTGATCCCTGGGTCAGAAAGATCCCCTAGAGAAGGAAATGGCAACCCAGTCCAGTATTCTTGCCTGGAGAATCCCCATGAACGGGGGTGCCTGGCAGGCTACAGTTCACGCAGTCGCAAAGAGTTGGACATAACTGAGTGACTACGCAGAGCACAGCACATTGTTATTAATTGCCAGTCCACAATCTCCCTTTCTCTCCCTACAGGAAGGCTTTCTGGATCGCCTTACACAGAGAAGGCTCGTTGTCACAGGGCAAATCCAGGAAGCCCTAAGAAGGGTCTTCTTGAAGCCTGAGGCCCAGAGAGGGGAGTCCCATTCCTGAGGTCACCCCCTGTGGGCCTCAGTTCTCCACCTGAACAACTGTTTCCCCAGAGAGATCTGGACGCCTGTGGGACGATGTCCCGGGAAACGATGGTAGAACCTCAGAGGGCAATGGGGCGGGCACCTCAAGAAGAAGTGAGTTCCTGTCCCTGGAGGTGGGTAAGTGGGACAGAGTCTCCCAAGGACTGCTGTGGTTTCTTCCAGAGTCCCTGATTCCAAGTTTTATTTCCAGTTTGTCCTATAGAGGGCGGCAGAGGCCAGAGATGGAAGACAAGCTGCTCCCTGACCCCCATTCCATTTTCCCCCAGGTCTTAGAAAAGCTGGAGTTAAGCCTGTTGCGGCCTCAGGCAAATCCTTTCCCTCCTCTGGCCTCAGTTTGTCCCTCTGTCACTCAAGGAATTCAGTCTCTGTCTCATTTCCTTGTTCCAGGAAAGCTTTGTCAAGGTTAGCGGTAAAATGCACGGGTGGCCAAGAAATTGGTTATTGACATCCTGCACTGTGTTCACATAATTCGAGGCAAATAATAGTGATAAAGAAATAGCAACGTTGGATCACTGAGTCAGGAAGATCCCCTGGAGGAGGACATGGCAACCCACTCCAGTATTCTTGCCTGGAGAATCCCATGGACAGAGGAGCCTGGCAGGCTACTGTCCATAGGGTCGCAAAGCATTGGACACAACTGAAGTAGCACACAGTAGCAACAATAGTACTCTTTAATGTTTACTGACTGTTATTTATTGAGTCTATAATTTCTAAAACTGCTCTTTTTATCAGCCCCATTTTTCTGATGAGGAGACTGAGGCACAAAGTTAAGGACAATGTTCTCAGTTGGTCAGCAGAAGTGCTGGGATTCCAAACTGGCAGGCTGAGTCCACAGCCCAGAGGTGCCTGTGCTGCACCAAGGCTCTTCCAGGAACAGGGAGCTTTAGGAGAGTGCAACAGGCAATGGTGGGGACTGTGGAAAATGGGGACTAGATTCTGCTCTCCTTGGGCTGTTTGTTCTCCACTTCCCTGGGATAAAATCCCCAAGCCCTCCCCAAAGCCTAGAGGGCCCTGCATGACCTTCACCTCCCTGTTCTCACCTCCTCCCTCTCTCTCCCTTGCTCACGCAGCTCCAACCACAGAGGGCTCACTGTATGTCTAACACACCAGGCAGGGTCTTGCCTCAGGGCTTTTGTACTAGCTGTTCCCTCAACCTGGAGCACTTTTCCTTCTGATATTCCTGTCTCTCTCACTCATCTCTTGCAAAACCATTAAAATGTCCCCTCAGTGAAAAAGCTTTCCCTGACCATTCTATTAAGAACCGCAACCACCAGAAATGGTTTTTCCACTTCCTCTTCCCTGCTTCATTACCGTCCAATATACAGTATACCTTACTTATGTATTATGTTGACTGTCTTCACCACTTCTATCTAAGCTCCTAAGCATAAGGATTTTTTGGTCTGTTTTATTCATTGCTGTTTTGCTGACTTCCTTGGTGGCTCAGATGGTAAAGCGTCTGTCTACAATGCGGGAGACCCGGGTTCAATCCCTGGGTTGGGAAGATCCCCTGGAAAAAGAAATGGCAATCCACTCCAGTACTTTTGCCTGGAAAATCCCATGGACAGAGGAGCCTGGTAGACTACAGTCCATGGGGTCGCAGAGTCGGACACGACTGAGCGACTTCACTTCACTTCGCTGGCGTCTAGGATAGCATGTAACACATAGGCATTCAACGAGTTACTCGTTTAAAGAACACCCCAAATAAAAGTAGTAGTGTTTTAAAATTCCATCAGGAAAACAAAATAGTTCTGTAAGCCGACTGTGGCCCGCGGGAAGCCAGTTTGAGAGCCCCAAGAGACTCACTGAACATTTCCGTTTCCCGCAAAGGGATCAGAGGTAGAAAAGGGACCCGAGGCCCCAGCCCCTCCTAGGTTCCGCCCCATTACGTCGATGAGCGTACAATTGCGTCACTTGGAGCGACCTGGGCATGCGCACTTCACCAGCAAGACCGGGGAAGACACACACGCGACCCGGAAGGCCTTTCCGCGGCACTCCAAAGCGGGCGTGAGGGGGGCCGATGGCGGAGGGAGCGGCAGTAGTTTCAGCAGAGAGTGATGGTGGTGGTGACCTAGGAACCGTCGAGCCGGAACGGGGAGTGGCGCCCATCAAACTTCAGTGAGTCGCTGGGTCAGGCGCGGCCCGAGCAGTGCTTGCCGGGAGCTGGGGCAGCGGCCCAGCATTGGAAGTTCGCCGGCTCTTGTGTTTCGGCCTTCCGTCCGCTCGCAGGGTCAGCGAGCACCTGAGATCACGCACGTTGGGAACTGTCACATGCACGAAGGGAGACCACGGTGCATGCTGGGGTGGGCGGGGTCTGGGGCGGAGGCCGCAGTGCATGCTGGGGACTGTAGGCCTAGCGTATGGCGGGAATGGCGCAAGAGCACTGTTGGCCAGCCGCCGCACTTACAGGTAGGGACTTGTGTCTGAAGCTAGTGCCGCGGGGCATGCTGGGTCTTGGGGTCGGGGGGTGGGGTGGCTGAAAGGCATGCTGGGAAATGTGGTGGCAGCGGACCCGTTGCAGAGCACGCTGGGACTTGTAGTTTCTTGTAGCCTAAGGTCGCCAGGGATGTTCACATCTGATATTTGTACTTAATTCAGTTCTCCAGTCTGGGCACTGGGGACTCAGGAACAAAACAGATCCTCCCTGCGGCCTTGAAGTGTTCCTCGGCTGGCAGCTGGCTAGTTCTAAGTAGGGAGTACCCCATCAACAGAGGCATGTAAACAGGGGCAAGTGTTCTCAGCCCCTTTCTCTAGCGTTCATGAATCTGAGCTCAAGGCAGGATACTTCTTTTACAAGCCCTCCTTTCTTCTGCCTCTCTGCTGGCAGATACCTCACCACCAAGGAGCAGTTCCACGAATTCTTGGAAGCCAAAGGGCAGGAGAAGCCCAGCCAGGAATCCGAGGCTGTAGACCCTGCTGGCAATGACCTGGCTGAGCCTGAGGCCAAGCGGATCCGACTGGAGGACGGGCAGACAGAGGACGGCCAGGCAGAGGAGGCAGCTGAACCTGGGGAGCAGCTTCAGGCTCAGAAGAGGGCCCGGGGCCAGAACAAGTGCCGGCCTCACGTGAAGCCCACCCACTATGATAAGAACAAGCTCTGCCCCTCTCTGGTCCAGGTGTGCGTCACTGTTACCGAACGTCCCAGATGCCTTGAGTGTGAGCCTGTCTGCCCCCTGTTCAGTCTTCATGACGTTATGATGTATCGTTATTGTTCCCATCTTCCAGGTGAAGAAACTGAGGCTTGGTGAGGTTTCTGCCTTGTCTGAGGACACACAGCCAGGAGGGGAGGGATCTGAGTTTCAGACCTAGGCTGCCCGACTGCCTTCATCAAGGTCTCTCTGTCCTCCCTCATTGCCTCTCTGTTTCCTTGCAGGAATCAGCTGCTAGGTGTTTCTATGGCGACCGCTGCCGCTTCCTGCATGATGTGGGCCACTACCTCGAGACCAAGCCTGCTGACCTTGGCCCCAGCTGTGTGCTCTTCGAAACCTTCGGCAGGTGCCCCTATGGTGTGACCTGCCGCTTTGCCGGGGCGCATCTGGGGCCTGAGGGCCAGAATCTGGTGAGGGAGGGGTTGGTCCAGGCCCCGCCTGTCCGCAACGGCCTGGACAAGGCCCTGCAGCAGCAGCTGCGAAAAAGGAAGATCCACTTCAAGCGTGCAGAGCAGGCTCTGCGCCAGCTGAGCAGGGGCCCGCTGCCAGGCCCCACCCCCGAAGCCACTGTCCCCGAGGGCAGGGAGGCCGAGGGTGCCCCAGGGCAGGACAACTGTGACATCCAGCTGGCCCCCCAGGAACCGGACACCGTTGGCCCTCCCAGTGGCCCTTTAAGGACCTGCGGACCCCTGACAGATGAGGATGTAGTCAGGTTGAGGCCCCATGAGAAGCGGCGGGTATGTGTCATGGGCCCCCTCTGAGGACACTAGCAGCGTCGGGGGCAGACAGAGCTGGACACACTCCCAGCTCCAGAGAGTCCGGGCTCTAACAGAAGGGGGCAGTGGAAAAGGCTTCCTAGAAGGGAGGGCATTGGGACTGGGGCTTTGATGGTTGAGTAGAAGCTCTCTAGCAGAGAAAAGCATGGAGAAAAGAACTTTCCTCTTGGAGGGATTAGGTGACCTGTGCAGAGGTGTGGAGGTGAAAAGGAACCAGACTTACTGGGGCAGGACAAAGCCTGTGGGAAGGCTTGAGGCTTGAGAGGCCTTGAAAGTCAGATTCGTGGGTGGAAATTCAGTGTGCTTTTTTTCCCTTTCAGCTGGACATCAGTGGCAAGCTGTACCTGGCCCCACTTACTACGGTAGGACCCACAGCGGGGTGGGCAGGTGCTGGCAATGTGCTCATCACAGCAGTACCCACTGCTCCCCCTGCCCTGGGGCTTGGGTCCATGTCTGGGGTCCTAGCCTGCCATGCCCTTACGTGTGCATTCCACTGTCCCCAGTGTGGCAACCTGCCCTTCCGCCGGATCTGTAAGCGCTTCGGGGCGGACGTGACCTGCGGGGAGATGGCTGTGTGCACCAACCTGCTGCAGGGCCAGACGTCTGAGTGGGCCCTGCTCAAACGCCACCCCTGCGAGGATATCTTTGGTGTCCAGGTTGGTGGCGCCCTGAGGAAGGGAAGGAGGAGGGGCTCTTGGCTGCCACGTGTCAGGTGCAGGGTCAGGCTCTCCTGGATCACCTCCCAGACCCCCTGCCTCAGCTACTGGCCACGTGCCAGCCTGACGCACCTGGAGGAGCTGATAGCCTCGGCACGGGGCCAGGCAGGACAGCCCCTCACTCTCTGCCCACCCACCCGGCCACAGCTTGAGGGTGCCTTTCCTGACACCATGACCAAATGTGCCGAGCTGCTGAACCGCACCATCGAGGTGGATTTCGTGGACATCAATGTCGGCTGCCCCATTGACCTCGTGTTCAAGAAGGTACCCAACATTCAGCTGAGTGGGTGAGGGTGGAGTTGCTCGGAATCTGTGGGGGCCTCTGTGCCTTGCTTTCTGCATCCGGACAAGGAAGGCAGTGGTAGGGTGGGAGCTGGCATCAGGCCCAGCCAGGGCCCGGCCTTCCTGAGCTCCAGCCACCTGTCTCTCCCAGGGCGGGGGCTGTGCCCTCATGAACCGCTTGGCCAAGTTCCAGCAGATCGTCCGTGGTATGAACCAGGTACTGCTCAAGATGACCACCCAGAGCCCTCACCAACCGACCCCAGGCCCTGCTGCTGACCACTCCCATTCCCACAGGTGCTGGACGTGCCGCTGACCGTGAAGCTCCGCACAGGCGTCCAGGAGCGTGTGAATCTGGCTCACCGGCTGTTGCCCGATCTGCGGGACTGGGGGGCAGCTCTGGTCACGGTGGGTCTTGGGGCGCAGTGGGCGTCAGGGCCCCGAGGCACTTCCCTTTCTAACTATCCCTCCCTCCCATCTCCTCTCTCCTGGTCTCTGGCTCGCCCTCCATCTCTTGTCTCCGTCTGTCCGTCTCTCTGTCTCTCTCTCTCTCAGTCCGTCTCTCCCGGGTTCTCTGGGTCTCTTTCTCTCTCTCTCTATGGTCCTCTGCTTCCCCGGCCCCTCCTTCCCTCCCCACACGGCCGCCTCTCCTCCAGCTCCATGGCCGCTCGCGGGAGCAGCGCTACACCAAGCTGGCCGACTGGCAGTACATCGAGCAGTGCGTGGCAGCAGCCCGCCCCATGCCCCTTTTCGGTGGGTCCCCACAGGTCACACACCCAGGCCCACCCCTCACCTGGGCCCCTCCCTGCCCCGATGGGGGGCTCCCGGCTGGCGAGAACTCCTCATGCCCTGGGACCCCTGCCCGACGTGGCTCCCTGAGACCCCGGCCTCTGTCCCTCAGGGAATGGAGACGTCTTGTCCTACGAAGATGCCAACCGGGCCCTGCAGACTGGTGTCGCGGGGGTCATGATCGCGCGGTGCGTGTGCCTCGGGCTGCAGCTGTGGCCTTAGTGTCATAGCGTGGAACTCTCAGGCTTTTTTTTTTTTTAATTTGGCTGTGTCGGGTCTTAATTGCAGCATGTGGGACCTTTGATCTTTATTATAGGATGTGGGATTTTTAGTTGGAGCATGTTGGGTGTAGTTCCCTGACTAGGGATGAAACCCAGATCCCCTGCATTGGGAGCATGGAGTCTTAGCCACTGGACCACAAGCAAAGTCCCAAATTTTTTGGCTTTGAGCGTTGTGTGAGTGTGGCTGGGAGGCCGGGGACCGTGGTGTTGGGGGCCGGGGTTTCCCCAGCGGCCCACTGACTGCTGCCTGCCGCCCACCTCCAGTGGCGCCCTGCTCAAGCCGTGGCTGTTCACGGAGATCAAGGAGCAGAGGCACTGGGACATCTCGTCATCCGAGCGCCTGGACATCCTGCGGGACTTCACGCATTACGGCCTGGAGCACTGGGGCTCGGACACACAGGGCGTCGAGAAGACGCGCCGCTTCCTCCTTGAGTGGCTCTCCTTCCTGTGCAGGTGGGATGGGGCGGCGGGGCGGTGGGGTGGGCCAGGCACAGTGTGTGGGGAGCCCCAGCCCAACCTCATTCCCGCCACCCTCACCCACAGGTACGTGCCCGTGGGCCTGCTGGAGCGGCTCCCGCAGCGGATCAACGAGCGGCCGCCCTACTACCTGGGCCGCGACTACCTGGAAACGCTCATGGCCAGCCAGAAGGCAGCCGACTGGATTCGCATCAGGTGCCCAGGAACTGAGGCCCTGGGGGACAGGGGGATAGACGACCTGGTGGGTCTGGGGTGAGCTGGACTGGGGGCTGCCCCGCACCAGGCCTGACCCCGGCTGCCTGCCTCCCTCCCACAGTGAGATGCTGCTGGGACCTGTCCCGCCCAACTTCGTCTTCCTGCCCAAGCACAAGGCCAATGCCTACAAGTAGCCACAGGGGCCGGAGGGGCATCTGAGTACCCAGAGAGCCCCCTAAAGCATGAGAAGACAATAAATTTTATTCTTCTAAAACTCAGGCCTTTCTGTGACCCTAATGCTGCCCTTGGCCCTCTGCCATCCCCACCCCCAGCCCCGCCTCACCCCTTCACTCATTCACCAGCCCTGTGCTGGCCACTGCTGGTTCCCAAAAGGCCTTGACAACAAAGAAGGCATCAGAGCCCATGAGATGGGGCCTCATCCTACCTGAGTGTGGATCAGGGTGGGCTGCCTGGAGGAAGGGGCCTCAGAGCTGACGGGCAAGCCATGCTGGCAGAGGTGGAAGGCAGCAGACCTCACCCAAGGTCCACCATACCCTCTGTGATGCCCGTCTCTGGCTCCCTTGGTTTCCTGGTCCACCCCTGCCCACTCCCCACTCCGCCATTACCCGGAACCTCGACTGGTGGGCGGGCCACAGCCTGGAACCCGCTGCCCGGAGTAACCGGACAAACAGAACTCCACAGGACTCTGAGCCTGTTCTCTGGGTGGGCCACCTGTGCTCCCCACCTGCTGCCCTCCTGGCCCACCTGGGTCAGGCCCCCGCCTCCCTATGCAGCACCCCAAACCCTTCTACGCACCCACAGCTCCCCAAGAAGGCTTCAGTCCCCAGGGCCTGGATGCCACTGATGGGCTGGACAGCCAGCCCACTCCCGCCTGCACAGAGCCTCTGTCCGCTGTGGGTATGAGTCGGTGGCGGAGGGCGTGGCCATGGGGGCAGGGACTGGGGCTCTGTCCGCCAACCTCAGGACCCCACCTGCCTGCCTGCTTTTGTCCACAGGTTCCTCCAACCTGTACCACCCCCCAACCCCGGAGAAGGAGGTGTTCCCAACCCCTCCAGCAGGTACTGGCCTCCCGCCAACCCTTGAGGACTGGGGAGTGGGCGGGGCCATCCCGTCCCCACCCCTAACCCTAGATGGCTTCCCACTCCAAAGCAAGGCCAGTGTCCCTCATCCCCTCGAGGGGGCCTTGACAGTAAGGCAGGCCTATGACTCCTGTCCCTCAGTCAGTCCCCAAAGCCAGGTCTGTGTCTCCAGTCCCCCATCCCCCCTGATGAGCCCCCAAAGCACATCCTGGGTCCCCAGACTGGTAGATAAACCCCCAGAGGCAAAGCCTATGTCCTCATCCCCCAAATGGACCCCAGGGTTGGTCCGTGTCCTGTGTCCCCCTGATGTGCCCCCCAGGCAGGTCCCAGGACCATCCCTCTGAGGGCCACCCTCCTGGCCACAGGTTTCCAGATGGCGCCCTGCGGGTGCTTCTTTGACCCCCGCATCTACCGAATCGAGTGGGCTGCCACCGACTTCGGCCAGTCATCCCTGTACAAGCTGGTGGCCGTGGGCGATGGGGGGCCAGCTGGGGCCCCCACCTCGCCAGGCACTTACCTCCTGGAGCCCCAGCACTACCTCAAGGCCCCGGTGCCACCCCCACCGCCCCCACCATACCCCCACTACCAGCCACCGCCCCCTGGGGGCCCCCAGTACCTCCTGCCGTACTTCCCGCCTGAGGGGCCGGGGCCCGAGACCGTGGGCTTCATGGGGGATGGGGGGCCACCCGCCTTCGTGGAGCTGCCCCGGCCCTTGATCAAGGAGGGCCTGGCACCACCACCACCCCCCAAGGAGAGCAAGCTGCCCCCGCTGCTCATCACGCTGCCTGCCGAGACCGCACTGCCCCCAGGCACCTATAGCCACCTCAAGGGCCGCCTGAGCCAACTGCATGGGCCCGGGGAGCCCTTGACCTTCCCAGTCAAGGAGCCGCCCCCCAGCCCGCTGTACCCACCGGTCTCCACTGAACCCAAGGCAGCCGATGCCGAGGTGGCCCCACTGGGGGCGGGCGAGGCCAGGACCCTGGAGGTGGCCCGGGCCTTCACGCTGCCCGAGAAGGTGCTGCTGGAGGATGCAATGAAGCTCTTCGACTGCCTGCCGGGCAGTGCCGAGCCCGAAGGGGCCCCACGCAAGCCCCTGGGGCCTGGGCCAGCCCTGCCCGACAGCGGGGGCGGCGGTGACGACTCCTCTGGTGACATCCGCTCGCTGCACCTGCCAGACGAGCTGCTGTCCTTCGACTACAGTGTGCCCGAGATCCTGGACACTGTCTCCAACGTGGACTACTTCTTCAACTTTAAGGCACTGGACGAGGAGCCGCTGCCCCGTCCGGGGCCCCCTGCCGCCAACACCACAGCCTCTGCCCCCAGGGCCGAGCCCCCTGGCAAGAGGAAAGCGGGCAGTTCCACCACCAAGAAGGGGCGGCAGGGCAGCAAGGGCAAGCAGGCCACGGGTCCCACGACTGCTGCCTCCTCAGGGCCCCGGCAGGACCTGGGAGCCACCCCCCATTAAAGCGGATTTGACCTCTCAGTGCTGTGTCCGCCCAGTGGCATCAGGGCCATCCCCACATCCTCCCTGTTGTACAGTGGGCCCCAGGCCACGGGGTGAGGCCCTGCAGAACCCCGAGGGTGCTGGACTTACAGAGCAGAGTGGGGGAACCCTAGATTCAGATTTGGGATTCTAAATCTAGCCATAGAGAATCCACGTCAGCCGGCACTTTGGAGAGGTGGGAACTGCAAGAATTTCACTTCTGTGTTTGGGAAAGTCAGGGCTGCCCAGAGATGAGCAGGGACTGGCCTGGAGACACAGCATATGCGGGAGTTAGGGAGTGGCCTGCATATCCCGGACCATCCCTCTGAAGCACACTATGGGTAGGAGGGGGGAAGGCCTTAGAGAGGCCTGCGGGCTGGGCTCAGCCTCTACCTACCTGGCAGGGCAGGTGTCGCCAATGGTGAAGGGGCAGGCCCCCACCCATGTTCATGCAGACAGCTGGGGTGTGGAGGTAGGTGCTGGTTGGAGGAGCGGCACCTGAGGCCTGAGGGTGGGGGCTGGGCAGGGATGCAGGAGATGGTGCCCGCCTGGTACACGGGTGGCTGAGAACAGGCCCGCATGTGATGGGGCGTGCAGAGTGCACCTGCAGCCCAGGTGAGGCCCGAGGCCTGGGTGGGCGTGCCTGTTCCAAGATGGGCAGGGGGCTGCGTCCCCTCATTGGACCCAGCTGCGCGTGGTAGGCACGGGGAGCCTGGGATTTCAGTTCTCACACCTGTTCCCTCCTGCCTGGGCTCCTCCCGCTGCATCTACATGGCTCCCACCCCTGTGGGTCCCAGGCCAGGCTCTCTTCAGCCCTTCCCACTGGAGAGTCTGGAGCAGCTGCTGTCCATACCCTCCCCTGAAATACTCAAGGTGACCCTGAAGGGGGTGACGTGCAAGGAGGTAAGGAGAGTTGGGGGCTTCCCTAGTGGCTCAGTGGTAAAGAATCTACCTGTCAATGCAGAAAACAAGTATTTGACCCTGGGTCGGCAAGATCCCCTAGAGACGGAAATGGCAACCCACTCCTGTGTTCTTGTCTGGAGAATCCCATGGACAGAGGAGGGTGGCGGGCTACAGTCCACGGGGTTCCAAAAGAGTCAGACACGACTTAGCAAGAAAACAAACAAGGAGAGATGGAGCACACCTCTGGAGTGGGCCAGCCCTGCCTGCTTCCCTCCCCTGCAGGAGTAAGGGTCCAGGTTCAGGGCTGCGTCTCAAGGGCTTTCACTCTTGGACTCTGCTGGGAAGCTGGGGGGCTTGACTGGGATCCAGGAGATGTCGGGGTGGGGGATGCCATGTGCTGGCACCACATCTCAAGCCTACAGGGCTCGTCTCCCTGAAGCCTGTTTCAAGGCTCAGGGAGGCGGGGGCAGCCCTAAGTCTGCACCTGCACTTACTGACTCTCCTCTGAATGGGACATGGGCCGAGAGAAGCCAGGAGCTCACTTCCCTCACCTCCCTTGGAGCCCTCCTCCCTGCAGCCGTGTTAACGGGTGTTTTTGAGATGCACATGAAGTGCCCCCAGTGATGGGGAGCCCCTGGCAAACAAGGTGGATGCGAGGGGAGGAGCTTGGTTTTCTGTAAGATTAATGTGGACTGAGGATCGTGAAGCATGGCATCCCATCTCATGACCCCCCCCATCAGGCCTGGAGGGTGGATGGGACAGAGCAACTCAGCCCCTGATGGTGGGACAAAATGACTAGCTTGAACCTGGGCCCATGTCAGTGAAAATACCGAGTCCTAACCACTGGACTGCAAGGGAAGTCCCCGTATTAGGCAATTTAAATGACCATGGCATGGAGGGGGTGCTTCCCTGGGAGTGGTTAAGACTCCAAGCTTCTTCTCTGAGATCTGCTCTTACTGAAGTGGATCAGTGATGAAAGTAGCCAAATCTGAGCATCAGAAGACCACCCAGTGTATCTGATGCATGATCTCTGTAGTTCTGAGAAGCAAAAGAATAATTTAAAATAAGGGGTATGAAGGGGGGTGTGTGTGTGTGTGTGTGTGTGTGTGTGTGTGTGTGTGTGTGTGTGTGTGTGTGTGTGTGTGTGTGTAGGTGACTGGATAATTAAGGGGCTTATTGGTGGGTAAGTGAGAGTTGGTTGTGGGTGTGCTTGTATGAAAGGCTGATCAGTTCTGACCAATGATGAAGATTTTACTGCAGAACTTTATATAACTATGAAGGTTTCTACACTTGATCTGAGCTCAGAAAAAAAAAAAAAAAAAGACTTCAAGCTTCCACTGCAGGGGGCATGGGTTTGATCCCTGGTCAGGTGACTATTAGGGCTTCCCTGGTAGGGCAGCTGGTAAAGAATCCACCTGCAATGCAGGAGATCCCGGTTCGATTCCTGGGTCAGGAAAATGACCTGGAGAAAGAATAGGCTACCCACTCCAGTATTCATGGGCTTCCCTGGTGGTTCAGACAGTAAAGAATCTGCCTGCAATGTGGGAGACCTGGGGTCGACCCCTGGGTTGAGAAGATCCCCTGGAGGAGGGCATGGCAACCCACTCCAGTATTCTTGCCTAGAGAATCCAGGACAGAGGAGCCTGGCGGGCTATAGTCTATGAGGTGGCAGAGAGTCACACATGACTGATCAACTAAGCACAGCACACACCACAGGGAACTGTTAATAAGATCCCACAGGCCTCCAGCCATGGCCCAAAACAAACAGAAAGCAAGTAAATGACCATGGGATGTGTTCTTTTAACCTAAGAGTGATCAAAAAAGTTACAGAGAAAATTCTCAGTAGAATGAGACGGTGTCCTGCACCATCTGGAATTTGAAGGATGTGTGGGAGAGGGAAGCCCACTGAACGGAGGGACAGACTGATCCAACATACATATACATCTATGTGTACAGTGCATATGTACATGTATACATGCCCATATATGTATCCACGTGTGCACATTTATATGCTTGTATGTGTGTACTTGTAGATAGGTGTGTTATTTACATCTATGTTCACATGTATTTATCCATACATGTACACATGTGTAATTGTATTATACATACACTTGTGTGACACATCACCCACATATATACGCATGTGTTTACATGAATGTGTATCATACATGTACACACATGTATGTATATTGCAGATATACATCACACACGTGTGCACTATCCACACAATATCCACACATATACAATATGCATGCACACACATGCACATTATCTACACACATGTATGTGAATGCCTTGCTGCTGCTGCTACTGCTAAGTCGTTCAGTTGTGTCCAACTCTGTGCAACCCCATAGACGGCAGCCAACCAGGCTCCCCATCCCTGGGATTCTCCAGGCAAAAATACTGGAGTGGGTTGCCATTTCCTTCTCCAATGCATAGAAGTGAAAACTGAAAGTGAAGTCGCTCAGTCGTGTCTGACTCTTTGTGACCCCATGGACTGCAGCCTACCAGGCTCCTCGGTCCATGGGATTTTCCAGGCAAGAGTACTGGAGTGGGTGCCATTGCCTTCTCTGATGTGTATGCCTTACCCATGCTATGTACATGTGTGTACATTTCTCTGCATATATATATGCACACCATCTGTACCTGTATGTATGCCTAACCCATGTACATATAAAGTATGTACTATGCTTCCAAATCTTATTCATGGACATCCCACAAGTCTACGTGTGTTCATTTGTATATACGTCAGGGTTTATCAACAGAGATGGACTCTCAGGTCTCATCCTTCTCTAACAGAACTTATCATGTGTCTGATATATCTCAGGGGCTGGCAGATGAGCACACCACATGCCTGGGTGAGCTCATTGCTCCAAGCTCCTGTTCACTAGTTTTTTTTTTTTTTTTGGCCATGCTGAATGGCTTGTGGGATCTTAGTTCCCAAACCAGGGATCAAACCCCTGCAGCGTGAAGTCCCAACCACTGGACCAGCAGGAAGTCCCCACCAAGCTCCTGTTCACTAGGACTTGGGCTGTCCCCCTTATCCTTATATCCTTACACATGTAGGTGCTATAGTTAAGAGGGACTCTGATGCCAGGATGTCCAGGGAGGCTGATGGGTGTAGAAAAACCACAAAACGCGAGTGATACATGCTGCCACTAGCTATTTTCATAAACCCTTTACAACAACTCTGCCCTCTCCCTGGCATTCCCACCCTCCACAGGTGCTCAGCACCTGCCCCAGAGACATGCACAAGACTTCCTGCATCTTTGGTACAGTCTGACCCAGAAGCCGTTCCCCTCGAGGCCCTGCTCGGTGTGCAGCAGCTGGGGGATCATGTAAGCCAGCCAAATGGACAGCAAGGTGGCCGCCGTGAGCAGGACAATGGTGATCTCCGGCGGGAAGATGGACAGTGGGAAGGCCCCGTAGACGTAGACGCTGAAGGTGGTCTCCAGGCGACAGTAGCTGCGAGGGGTGGGTGGGTGGAGTCTGTGGGGCACCGCCTTCAGGGGCCCCGCCCTTCACCCCAGCAAGCTTTTTTGTTTTGGCAGCTCTGCTCAGCTCGTGGGATCTTAATTCTCCAACCAGGGATTGAACCCGGGCCCTCCGCCGTGAAAGCAAGGAACCCTAACCACTGGACTGCCAGGGAATTCCCCAGCAAAGATTTTAAAACCCACAGGAATGACAGCTGGGCCTGGAATGGTTACTCGGGACACTGAGTTCCATTCATACCCACTTCTCTCTCCTCTGATCTGTCATCCTCTTTGTATTTTGCAGAGGTCACATTTTTCCCCAGGGCCCCTGTGGTCCCCTGCTCTTGGGACAAGGGGTCTCCCCTCCATGCCCAGGCTATCTTGGGGGTGGGGCAGAAGAGGCCAAGAAACTGTTCATCACACAGAGGGGGTGTGACGGGGGCCACAGCATCCCTGAAGTGGGGGTAGCAGGATGGAGGGAAGGGCACCCAGGAAAGGGGACCCAGGGGGCGAGTAGCCAGGGAAACTGCAGGAGGCAGGTGGGGGGAGGGGAGGGGCTGAGGCTCCCAGGCAGGCCCCTTCCCCCCACTGGGTGCCCCCAGGGTTTCCCCAGCCTTCCACCCCTGACGTCCCAGAGGTGGTCTGGTCTGGGGCCCCTAGGGAAGGCAGGGTCCCCCCAAGCTTTTGAGGGTGGCTTTTGTGTCCATCTGGAGGGGAAATGTGATGGGGGAAAGAATGCCGCCCACGTTCCCCCTCCCAGTGGGAGATGCTCACGATTTGATCCAGCACAGTGGTGAATATTACTACTACTCAGCTCTTAGGGTAGAGGTGGGGTGCCTGGGAGGCCAGGCCCATAACCTGGGTCAGTTTCCATGGCATTAATACTCTGGCCAGTGCTGATTTCAAGTTACCAGTGGGAAGTCCGCCGGCTTGCAGACTCCCTGAATATCTGAGGGTTAGTGCTTGGGAGCCTGTCTGTGCCCACCAGTGAGACATAGCCATGGGGGTGACTCTGATTCCACAGGGTAGGGATAGGGGTGCTTCTGGGCATTGTTATTCCCCTTAGGGCCTGCCGTGGTCTCTGAATAAAGATTTACTTAGCCAGTGAACAAATGCCATCCACGACTTAAAGTATCACTCTTCCCGGGGATGGTCTGAGCTGTTGGGGGATTCAGGTTTATCCAGGACCTGCCTAAGGGTGGCAGAAAGTGGGCCCCACACACGTGTGGGACCTGCCCTGGAAGCGCCAGCTGTCTCCCCAGAGGCCCCCGGTGCACAGTGACTCCCCTCATCCACTCACCTGTAGGATGGATCCACGATAGAAATGAAGAAGATGTAGATGCCATTTCTTTGGTCGAAAACAACCTTGTTCTCTGTTTGGCCTCCCAAGATCTGATATGGGACGTCAGGCCATCTCAAGGGTTCATGGTAGTTGGGGTCATGGCAGCTTATGTAATTCTGGGGAGGAGGAAAAAGGTGTGCTCGCTGGCCCCGGGGGTTGGGGAGGACTGTGGAAGCCCTCTGACACACCCCATGGCACACTGCCATCTGCCAGCATCTGTGGCTGTGAATCTAGGGCCAGGTGCCCGCTGGGCAGGCCAGCCAATTTGTGAGTGTGGATCCGTCTTCCAGCCCTCCTCCTTCCTGGTCTGCCCAAGCTTGAGGTGGGCTGCAGGCATAGTAACTCCTCTCCCCAGGGTCCCCTGCAGCTCTGAGTCTGGGGGTGAGTCTGATACATGTGCTCTTGGTGTTTGTTATGAGCTGGGTTGAATTCCTCCCCAAATCATATGGGGAAGTTCTAACCCTCAGGGCCTTGGGCAGTGTCCTTATTTGGAGATGAGGTCTTTTAAAAAATTAATTTATCTATTAATTTTTGGCTATGCTGGGTCTTCATTGCCCCTTGGGCTTTTCTCTAGTTTAGGAGAGCAGGGGCTACTCTTTAATTGCGGTACAAGGGCTTCTCATTGTAGTGGCCTCTCTTGTTGTGAAACTTGGGCTCTAGAGCACACAGGCTTCAGTAGGTCTAGCTCGTGGGCTCAGTAGTTGCAGCTCCTGGGCTTTAGAGCACAGGTTTAGTAGCCGTGGGACGCACGGGCAGAGCAACTAAACCCGCACGTGGCAACCACTGAAGTCCATGTGCCCTAGAACCCATGTTCTGTAACAAAAGACGCCACTGTGATGAGAAGCCCATGCACTGAATGTGTGAATCCCCAACCCTATTCATGTTGATGCACCATCCCCTAGTGGGATAGTATTTGGAGGTGGGGCATTGGAAAGAGATTTGATGAGGTCCTGAGGGTAAGGCCCCTATAAAGGGATTGTTTCTTTTTTAAGAATTGACACCAGAGAACTAAAGCAAGGTCTCAAAGAGATACTTGCACTCCTGAGTTCACAGCAGCACCATTCACAATAGCCAAAAGGTGGAAGCAAACCAAATGTCCATGGACAGATGATGGATAAACAAAGTGCGGCTCATACACACTAATAGAGTATTGTAGGAGTTTCTGACACCCTCTACAACATGGATGAACTGTGAGGACGTGATGCTCAGTGAAATAAGCCAGACACACAAGGTCAAATACCATCTGATCCCACCCATGTGAGACCCCCTAGAGGAGTCAGATCCTTAGAGACAGGAGGTAGATAGTGAGGGTCAGGTGCCAGGGGGAGGGGACAGGAGTCAGTGTTTCATAGGGACAGAGTTTCAGTTTGGGAAGAAGAGAAAGTTCTGGAGATGATGGTGGGGATGGTTGCAGGACAATGTGAATGCGCTTAATGCCACTGAGCTGTGCACTTAAAAATATTTAAAATGGTCAATTTTATGTTATGTATAAGTAAGTGTTAGTCGCTCAGTCGTATCCGACTCTTTGCAACCCCATGGACTGCAGCCCACCTGGCTCCTCTGTCCATGTATGTTTGACCACAGTTAAAACAAAATTTTTAAATTATTTTAAAAATTTATTTGGCTGTGCCTGCTGTTAGTTGGCAGAGAAGGCGATGGCACCCCACTCCAGTACTCTTGCCTGGAAAATCCCATGGATGGAGGAGCCTGGTGGGCTGCAGTCCATGGGGTCGCTAAGAGTTGGACACGACTGAGTGACTTCACTTTCACTTTTCACTTTCATGCATTGGAGAAGGAAATGGCAACCCACTCTGGTGTTCCTGCCTGGAGAATCCCAGGGATGGGGAGCCTGGCGGGCTGCCGTCTGTGGGGTTGCACAGAGTCGGACACGACTGAAGCGACTTAGCAGCAGCAGCTGTTAGTTGGGGCTTCCCAGGTGGCGCTAGTGGTAAAGAACCCAGCTGCCAATGCAGGAGACCCTAGAAACACGGGTTGATCCCTGGGTGGGGAAGATTCCCTGCAGGATGGCATGGCAACCCACTCCACTAAGGTACGAAGGATCTGGTGACATGACCAGGGATTGAACCCCAGCCCCCTGCATTGGGAGCTTGTAATCTTAACCACTGGACCACCAGGGAAGTGCCTAACAATTAAGAAAAAATTTAAAAAATCTTTTGAGAGTAAAAGGGAAAAAAAAAAGCTGGATCACATAAAACCTATGTGAAATTTAATAAGGAGGACAGCTGCTTAGCCTAAAGACTCATTATTATTATTATTTTTTATAGCTAGCTGCACCCCATGGTTTGGCTAAGTAGCTACATAACTGCCCATCTAATGATCATGCTGGAAATGCAGGCATTGCCGCTGTATCTTGATAGAAAAACCCTCGGGGTTCTACAAAATCGCCCACCAGGGCTGATGGGAAAAAAGCAACTGGACAGTCTCTTAAAGGAATGTGTGCCACTTTGAATGAGACGGCTAATAAAAAATGTAAACACCAGCACAGTCAGAAAACAATAAAGTTACATGTGTGTGGCTTGTACTTTTTAAAGAAATGGTCAGAGAGGTGGTGCTTGGGTAACATCTGGAAGGCACAAAACGCCCAAGTTGTGAGTTGTACTTTTTACATTAAAAAAAAAATTCATTATAGGTTATGCGAAAGATTAAAAAAAAAACACCCAATGTCACCAACCAAATAAATTCTCAAACTCACTGGACGGAATGGGGAGTGAGGAAGGGTGAGGCTGCTGGCTCTGAAAACAAATAAAAATTTAAGGAGCCCGGGGTCGGTGCGGGAACCGGCTTCGGATGCGGGTAGCGCGCGCGCCCTGCTGGTGACGTGGCAGCATTGCACTGTGTTCGCGCCCTTGGTGTTGAGAGGCGGATGGCGCTGGAAACTACTGCGCACAAGCTCCCCTTCCGCACCAGGACCAAATCGACGTGTTCCTTTCATTATCACCAGAGCCCTCTTTGTCAGTCGTGTACCAACGCGCGTAATAGAAACAATCGCTGAGCAGAACCGTAAATATAATCAGCCCCTTACATAATGGGCATTTGGATGGTTTCAGAGTTTTGTACGTCATCAGCAGTGTGCTCCATGAACGCCTTGGTCCTGACATCTCTGATCGTCTGGTCATTCCCTTGGTAGAGGTTCCCAAAGGGTTTGTGCATCTTACATTACCAGCATCCAACACCCCAGCTATTCAGGGACTAAATGTTGTGTCAACCAACTAGAGGTCATCTGCTGAACTGTACTCCCAAAGGTGATGAATTAGGAGGCGGGGCCTTTGGGAGGCAGCAGGTCATAGTGGTGGAGTACTCCTGAAGGAGATTTTGTCGTTCAGTCACTAAGTCGTGTCCCATTCTTTGGAACCCCATGGACTGCAGCAAGCCAGGTTCCTCTGTCCTTCATTATCTTCCGGACTTTGCTCAAATGCATGTCCATTGAGTGGTGATGCTGTCTAACCATCTCAGCCTCTGTCACCTCCTTCTCCTTTTGCCTTCAATCTTTCCCAGCATCAGGGTCTTTTCCAATGAGTTGGCTCTTCGCATCAGGTGGCCAAAGGATTGGAGCTTCAGCAACAGTCCTTCCAATGAATATTCAGGGTTCATTTCCTTTGGGATTGACTGGTTTGATCTCCTTGCTGTCCAAGGGACTCTCAAAAGTCTTCTTCAACACCACAGTTCGAAAGCACTAATTCTTTGGCCCTCAGCCTTCCATATGGTCCAAATGTCACATTTGTACATGACTACTGGAAAGACCATAGCTTTGACTATACTGACCTTTGTCGGCAAAGTTATGTCTCTGCTTTTTAATACACTAAGTTTGTCACAGCTTTACTTCCAGTGAGCAAGTGTCTTTTTAATTTCACCACTGTAATCACTGTCTTAGTGATTTTGGAGCCCAAGAAAATAAGATCTGTCACTGCTTTCACTTCTTCCCCTTCTATTTGCCATGAAGTGATGGGACCAGATGCCATGATCTTAGTGTTTTGAATGCTGAGTTTCAAGCCAGCTTTTTCACTCTCCTCTTTCACCCTCATCAAGAGGCTCTTTAGTTTCTCTTCACTTTCTGCCATCAGAGTGGTATCATCTGCCTATCTGACGTTGTTGATATTTTCCCAGCAATTTTGGTTCCAGTTTGTGATTCATCCAGCCTGACATTTCATATGATGTACTCTGCATTTAAGTTAAATAGGTGGGGTGACAATATACAGCCTTGTCGTACTCCTTTCCCAATTTTGAACCAGTCAGTTGTTCTGTGTCCTTATAAAGGGACCTGGGCCTGGAGCAGGAAATGGCAACCCACTCCAGTATTCTTTCCCGGAGAATCCCAGGCCCATAGGAGCCCTGGGGGTGGGGGGTGGGGGTGGGGCGGGGCGGGAGGCGGGCGGCAGCGTGGCCACAGTCCACGTGGTTGCAGAGTTGGACAGGACTGAACACGTACCTGGGCGCAAACGCATCTGGAAGAGCTTCCCCACCCCTTCTGCTCTGTGAGGACACAGGAGGCGTCACCCATGAACCAGACCCCAAATCTGCTGGCGCCTTGATGTTGAACTTCAACCTCCAAGATCCGTGAGAAACCCATGCTGCTCTTAAAAGCCCCTGGGGTCTCTGGTGTTCGGTTAGCAGCAGCCTGAACAGGTCGAGCCGGCTCCCAGCACACACTGCGCAGGACCGGAAGTCGCCTTCCCAGGCGTGCCCTGGGACTATTCAAGAGCGCAGGCCTTACCTCACGGTCCCAGGAGAAGGGCGCTGTGTCGCCAGCCATCTTGGTGATGGTGGTCCAGTTCTGTGGCTGGGCACTGCAGCCTGCCGTGCTGGCCGTCAGGGAGTACGTGTAGGTGAACAGCCCGTTCATCTCCAGCAGGACATACTCGGCCTCCACCACCTCCTGAAACTTGCCTTCGCGCCACCTGGGACAAGGCACGTACAGGCGAGGCTGTGGGAGGCCAGGGGGCCCAGCTATGCTGGGCTGGTGAAACCATCTCGTCTGGGGGCGGACGCCTTCTCCCACCACCACCCCAAAGCTGACGCCTCTGGGACATTCAACCCTGATTCCCAGTGGCAGGTAGGGACAGCGGGCACTGACCGGGTGGGGGTAAGGTGGGAGAGCGGGTGTCGATTTAATTCTGGCACCTGCAGATATTCTAGGGTGATGAATTAGAGTTGTTCTAAATCCTTAATTTTGAGAGAATTCCCTGATGGTCCAGTGGTCAGGGCTCTGAGCTTCTACTGCTGGGGACCCAGGTTTGAGTCCTGGTTGGGGAACTAAGATCCTGCAAGCTGTGCAGCCAAGCCCCATGCCCCCCCGCCCCCAATTCTTATTTTTGAATGCACATTTGTCTCCTGCCAGGCTGGGGCTTACACCCTCCTCTGATGGGAAAGTTGAGTGTTAATCGCCTCAATCATGTCCAACTTTTTGCGAACCTATGTACTGTAGCCCGCCAGGCTCCTCTATCCATGGAATTCTCCAGGCAAGAATCCTGGAGTGGGTTGCCATGCCCTCCTCCAGGAGATCTTCCGGACCCAGGGATCAAACCCAAGCCTGTGCAGTGGAAGTGCTGGAAGTATGGAGTCTTAACCCCTGGACCACCAAAGAAGTCCCTCCGGAGATGCTCTAATGAACCTAAATGTTTCCACGTGTTTGAGGGTCCCACCATCATTCAGTTCAGTTCAGTCGCTCAGTCGTGTCCGACTCTGAGACCCCATGAACCGCAGCATGCCAGGCCTCCCTGTCCATCACCAACTTCCATCATTCAGTTGTCAACAGTTTAGTTCAATGATCCTCAGTGGGGGCAGGTTGGGGGTAGGATCAGATCAAAGAAGACAGAATCCATGGAAGGGGCCAGAGTGAGTGCACCTAAAAGGTGCCCCCCCAAATTCCTATGTGAAGTCCTAACCCCCCAAAATGTGACTATATTTGGAATTGGAAGCTTTAATGAGGCGATCGAGATGGAGCAAAGTCCTAAGGGTAGGCCCTGGTGCCATGGGAAGAGGTTGAGACACCGCAAGACACCTTGATCTTGGACTTCCAGCCTCTAGGACTGTGAGAAAGTCAGTGCCCGTGTGTGCCCCCACTACCACGCCCACAAGCCAGTCCAGTCCCTGGTGTGTTTTGTTAAAGCCACCGAGTTAAGACAGGGAAGGGGAAAGGTATCCAAGCTGGGAGCTGCGGAGGTAAAAAGGGTGAGGATGCAGCCTGGGCAGAGGGGTGGGGAGGATGGTGGGGGATTGGAGGGGTCTGGGGGGGTGTCTCACAGCTCCACCACTGGCTTCCACGGGATGTCATAGTAGGCGAGGAGGGGGCAGCCCAGCTTCTCATAGGGGTAATGCACCTCCAGGTCTTTCTTGGCCTGCTGCCCCTGGAAGTTGGGGTCATAGGCTTCCCTGTGGGAAACAGGACAGAGACATGGGTGAGCTCCCCCAGGCGCCCAGATGTCCAGCCACCCACCGCCCTGCTTCCTCTCTGCAGATGGGGTGGGCCACGGCCGTGGAGGGGTGTCTGAGCAGGGGACTCACAGCCATTGTCAACATGACCCCTGGGATGCCCCCGTGGGTGGTGGTTGACCTTCTAGGTCCTCTGAGCTTTGCTGTGGCACTTGATTGTGGGCAGATGCATTTCGGGATGTTTCTGTGAGCTTGTTCTCTGGGGCTGAGAAAGCAGTGCTTGCCCTAATGTGGGTACAGCCGGAGGGCCTGAGTGGAACAAAGAAGGGCCTCCCCCAGTGAGGAGGAAGTCTGCCTGTGGATGGCCTTGAACTAGAACAGCAACTTGTGCCAGAGCTGCCAGCCCCTCAGCCTCCCCCGAACCTCCACAGTCAGGGAACCAAGTCCTTAAAGTGAATCTCTGGCAGTCACTCTGTGTGTGTCTCTATCTTGCTCTGTGTGTCTATCTCACACACACATCCTGTGGCTTCTCTCTCTCTGGAGACCTTGATTCATACACTCTCGTGCACCCAGGAGGTCTGGCTGCAGCCTCATTGGTCAGTAAGCCCAGGAACATCAGTTTGTTAATAGCTTTTTTGTGTGTGGGGAGGGGGAGGTTTGATTATTATTATTGACTGTGCTGGGTCTTTGTTGCTGCTTGGGCTCCTCTAGATGCAGCGAGCGGGGGCTACTCTCTAGTTGCGGTGCACGGGCTTCTCACTGCGGTGAGAATTCTCTTATTGTGAAGCACAGGCTCTAGCACACGGGCTTCAGGACTTATGGCACGTGGGCTCAGTAGTTGTGGTTCCTGGACTCCAGAGCACAGGCTCAGCAGCTGTGGTGCATGGGCTTAGTTGCTCCGAGGCATGTGGGATCTTCCCGGATCAGGGATCGAATCTGTGTCTCCTACGTTAGCAAGCAGTTTCTTTAACACTGAGCAACAAGGGAAGCCCTGGCAGCACCAGTTTTGACTTCAGCTTTGAGACTTTGGATGGGGGATGGACTCTTGGCTTGTATTGCAGTGGGGAGAGCCAGGTCATATAAGACACACCAGTATCCTCCTATGCCAGGGGGATGGGCAGTGTGCACCAGTGTGGAATCGGCTCTCTGTGTCACCCTGCATAGAGGGTTCACCATGGCCAGCCACCCCCATTCCCCGCCTTGGCTAACTGTCTGATCAACTCCACTAGTTGGGGCAAGCAAGTGGCTGGGCTCCACGAGCTGGTGGCAGGCTGGGGAGGGGTCTGAGGCTGGCTCAGCAGGCAGCAGAGCCTGGGCAGACCTGGGCCAGGGACTCTGACACATCACACTGGTTCTCCCGCAGGCCTGGCCCCATCCCCTGCCTGTCTCCTCACCCCCTCGGATTCCTTGCTGGCCAGATAACAATTGGCATGGTATCAATTTTAAATCATTCTTTTTCTCTTTTCTTTAAATTTTTTTTTTCTTTTCCATTATGATTTAAGAATGATTTTTAGGACTTCCCTGGTGGTCCAGAGATAAAGACTCTGAGCTTCCACTGCAGGGGCACGGATTTGATCCTTGATCGGGGAACTAAGATCCTGCATGCTGCTCCAAATGGCCAAAAATTTAATTAAAAAAAATTAATTGGCCTTTGGCACATGCACACCAAATGGTCATGGGTGTGAGCGCACGCGTGTGACTGTGTGTTGGGGGGCGGGGCTCACCTCTCAATGATGTAGCTGTAGTTGTCCTGAAGGGCCACAGGGTCGAGGACTCCGTGGTAACATGCTGAAAGTTCACTGTGGGCAACAGAAGATGGTGAGATGCCGCCTGACCCCGTGCAAGACCAATAAATCGTTCCCTTTGATCGCCCCCATTGGTTGGATGGGGCTCTCTAAGATGCTCCAGGCTCATCTAGCATCTTCCCTGCCTGGCCTAGGCTCAGCCATTTCGCCAAGGAGCCCTAATTCCTTGGGTTGGAGAACGATGTTATACTTGGAAATCTGGGAGCTGGGTTTCCTGACTTTTGAGATGATGCTTTCCCTTTTTATCTTTGTACCATTACCATCTGTGCATATATCCTTAAGCAATATGGTATCAGCAGGGGGATTGGTTCTAGGATCTGCCACAAATAACAAAATCCCAGGGTGCTCAAGTCCCATAGTGGGGGCCTCTGTATGTGAGAGTTTTACATCTGCCAGTTCCACAGCCGAAGATTCAGTTAACCTAGAAGGTAAACACAATCCATCCACGGTTGGTTAAATCTGCGGATGAGGGACCCACAGATACAGGGGTCGACTGTAGTTTATTTTTGCCAGATTTTTTTTTTTCTTTTTTCCATGTTGCGCGCCTTGTGGGATCTTAGTTCCCCAACCAGGGATCGAAGCCTTGTTCTCCACAGTGGTGCAGAGTCCTAACCACAGGACCACCAGGGAATTCCCCTGATTCTGGATTTTGCTTTTTTAAAGAATAGAATCATGCTATGTGTTCTTTTCTGTCTTTTGCTAAGTCTCTTCAGTCGTGTCCGACTCTGTGTGACCCCATAGACGGCAGCCCACCAGGCTCCCCCGTCCCTGGGATTCTCCAGGCAAGAATGCTGGAGTGGGTTGCCATTTCCTTCTTCAATGCATGAAAGTGAAAAGTGAAAGGGAAGTCACTCAGTCGTGTCCGACTCTTCGCGACGCCATGGGCTGCAGCCCACCAGGTTCCTCCATCCGTGGGATTTTCCAGGTGAGAGTACTGGAGTGGGGTGCCATCGCCTTCTGATTCCATGCCCATGTTTGTATGATCCATACAGGTAACCCTGTCTCATGCCTTTTCACTGCTGTGACATTCTGTTGGATCAAAACTTTTGCACTTGATTTATCCATCCTCCTG
Organism: Bos indicus x Bos taurus; assembly: GCF_003369695.1. Classification (NCBI taxonomy): domain Eukaryota; kingdom Metazoa; phylum Chordata; class Mammalia; order Artiodactyla; family Bovidae; genus Bos; species Bos indicus x Bos taurus. Next base: position 92,050,808 of record NC_040082.1, on the reverse strand, counting down.
TTAATGGCCATTTGAGTTGGCTTGCTTCCAGCTTGGAGCTATTAAGAATAATGCTGCTGAGAACATTCTGGAACCTGGGTCAGTGCAAATGTGCATGAGTGGAATTGCTGGTGGAAAGATATACATTCTAAAGCAGCTGAAAAAACACCACCAGCTATGTCTGGAAGTTCCCGAAGCTGCCAGGGGGTTCCCACCCTCAAGTTCTACTGCTACCATCCAGGCTTTGTCGCTATGCTGGTGAATAACCCTCTATAATGTGTATCATTTTTGTTTTCATTTTCTTACTGAGGTGGACAACCTTTCTTGCACTTTTTATGTATTGATCAGCCTTTCCCCCCACCCTCTATTTGGGAGTGCCTGCTCAAGCCTTTTGCCCATATTTTTCTCTTCGTTTGTCATTTCTTTTTTTGATTCATAGAAATTCTTTATAAATCCTGGATACAAGTCTTTTGTTCATTACACATGTGGCAAATTATGTTCTGACCCTCTTTAGGGCAGAAGCTTTGAAAAGATTGTTTTAAAATGCTTTCCTGCAATATATTCTAAATACATCATTGACTGATTCAATAAAGTGTTTCCATTTTGGGGGAAAAATGTGGTAAAATCATCCCTTGAGTTTATTAGTGCCCTTCTTCGGTGAAGTGCTGAGGCTGGCTCTTGCTAGCCATAAAATCCTCAGAATTTTGTGGGGCAGTAGAGACATGTCGGTAGCGATCAGTGGGCTCAGTGGGAGCATTTATACTGTAAGAATGGCAAAAGCTACCAAAGCAGGCTTCCCACCTACCCAGAACTCGCTGTTGCCCATTGACCAGCACACCACCGCCTGAAGGGAAAACTATGGTGATCTGACCAATCTTCAGGGTTCTTTCTTTCTTTTTAAAATTTCATGCTGGTGATTTTTCTTTTTTAAAATGTAAGCCACTGATTTTAATTAATTATTTATTTGTGGCTGCACTGGATTTTCCTATTCCTAGCTGCAAGTGGACTTTCTCTAGTTGTGGTGAGCAGGGACTACCCTCTAGTTACAATGCATGGGCTTGTCATCACAGTGGCCTCTCTCGTTGCGGAGTGGGGCTTCTAGAACTTGCAGGCTTCAGTAGCTGTGGCTCCCGGGCTCTAGATCACAGGCTCAGTAGCTGAGGTGCACGGGGTTAGTTGCTCCTTGGCATGTGGGATGTTCCTGGATCAGGGATCGAACCTGTGTTTCCTGCACTGGCAGGAGGGTTCTTTACCACTTAGCCACCACAGAAGCTCCCTTTTCTTCTTTTTTTTTTTTGTGGCAATTTCATGCTGGTGATTGTTCTTTTTTTTTTTAAATGTAAACCACTAATTTTTTAAGAAAAAACTTTAACCCCAAAGTTGCATGTTAATATTACACACAAACTGAGACATACTGCCTTTTAGCACAGTGTGCACATCCTTACATAAACTCAAATATTTACAGTTAAAACAATTTCATTTCACATGTGAACTTTCTGAAATACATACAAGCATTAATACTTTCCTTGGCTGCATTCCCTGCGGTAACTAGAGGCAAAGTTCCCCCAAATGTTCAGCAGGTTATTAAACACAAAAACTCAGCAATTGTAATCAAAATGAAGAACTCAGGGATTAAAAGGGAGAAAGAGAATGAGCAGAGGCTGAAGGAACAGAAAGAACAGCTGAATATCACCCAAGTCCATGGCGGGGAGGGGCAGCCACCTGCAGGAAACTCAAAGTTAATCTATTATGATTCCTTATTGAGCTGTTCCTCGTGGAAATGTTAAACATATACAAAAGTAGACAGCAGTGTCACCCACCTTTAGCAACTGTGAAGCAATGGTGACTGTCTCATACCGTCCCCAAGCCCCACTTTCCTCTCCCCACCCCTCACTTCCACCCTCCTGACACACTCACTTCTGAATGACGATCTTCTTCTCCAGGTCGCACCCCACTGAGATGAGCGCTGTCTGCAGGTGGGGAGACACGGGGCAGGGGAGAGGAAGGGGGTAAATGGGGATGCTGACCCAAGTCAGTGAGGACGCCCATCGCCTGGCCCCGGTGAAAGCCCACGAGGGGTCACACTCAACCCAACAGGGACTGGAGACCCTGAGCCTGGATGGAGATGCGGTGACCAGGTGCCTGGGACTCATGGAGTCATTCCCTAAAAACCTGCACCAGGTATGGGGTGCCATGAAGATCCCCCATTTGATAACTCCCAGCTGGTACACCTGCTCTGAGGATGGTGAGTCCTAAGGCACAGCCCTGGGGAAGATGAAGGGGAGGGGCAGCCACCTTGGCATCCGGGACAGGACAGCATCCATTTCCAGATCCTGAGTGTGAGCTCAGCCAGCCCCTTGGGGAAAGCTAGTGAAGGCCTGCTGCCGTTAGTCTGAACACGAAAGACAAAGAATATGAGATGGCAGAAGTTTGGGTCATACCAGTGGCTTAAGGTCCACACATGAAATTTCTTTGTTGGCGATGTCCAGAGTGATGGTAGATATTGTGGGTCTCTTTATGCTACAAGGCAATGGGAGTGTGTGTAACTGTAAAAAGCATCACTGATCCATCCATTCATTTTTCTATTCATCCATCTATCCATCTGTCCACCCATTTGTCTATCCATCCACCCCCCCCCCACCCATCCATCCATTCATTCATTGCTCCATTCATTCACTCATCTTTTCTCCATTCAGTCCAGAATATTGACCAAGAACCATGGGCTCAGACATGGTGGCACCACCCTCCCTCTAGTTTCTACCTCTTCTTGAGTCAGTTTTTTTAATTGATATACAATAGCTTATTGAAAAGAACACCTGAGCCCCAATTGTATTATCACCTTGCTGCATATAATGTTTTAACATCATTCTTTTAACAGCTGTATCCAAACTTTTTTTTAAACCCCAAACTCCTGATCCATCCCTCCTTCCCGACCACCCTCCCCCACTCAGCAGCAAGTCTGTCCTCCGTGTCTGTGAGTCTGTTCCTGTTTTTTAGATAGGTTCATCTGCGTCATATTTCAGACTCCACGAGTCAGTCACATCATATGCTATTTGTCTTTCTCTAAAGAGTTTTCAGTCATTCTTGCTTTACTGCCCTTGGATTAGGGGAGCCTGGATCTTGGTTCTGTTTTCCCCAGCTCCTGCTAAGGGAACCCTACAGAGACCCTGGGGCCACCTGCCACTACCATCCAGGTGGTGACATACCTGGAGGTGAAGTTGGGGTCAGCCCTGCCCCAGTGGTGCTGTTGCTTCAGGGAAATGTTCTGTGGAACCAAGAGAGAAAATGCAAAATGCAGCTACCACTGTGGGACAGCCCCAGGGTAGTCCTGGAATGGGGTTCAGGAGGAGGGCAGGACCAGGTGTGGGTGGGTGGTGGGGATGGATGGGTGTAGGGGAGTTGGGAGGAGGAGCCTGGGAGCCACCCAGCCCATCTCTGGTTCTCATTTCCTTCTAGAAGCTCATGGAAATGGACCCTCTTCCCAAGCTCCTTCATTCCCTCGCTGCCTCTGTCCTGGGGACCCACCGTGGCGTATGAATCAGTTTCCCCTCCTGTTTAACTATGATGTGACAAGGTCTGGTGCAAAGAGTTTGTTGTGGTCTGGGGTCAAGTCCAGACTTCCTGGTGTGACCCTGGCTGTGGCCTGAAGATCACCCAGACCCATATTTAAGTCAAGCCCCTCCCTGCGGCCTGTTTTGCCTCCTGATGCCTCCTCCCATCCCTCTTCTGGGGGACTGTCACCTGCCTAGGTGGGGAAGAGGCAGGGGCTTCTTCATACCCTGCAGCACCTTATCTGAATGTTTGTAAGGGAGGGATGACGGATGGAGGTCAGACCTTGAGGGACATCATCAGGTGACCCTTGACATCTGCAGGTCAAGGCCGAGCCCCTCAGCCTGAGGGTTTGGTGGGAGTGGGGGGAGGGGTACGCGGGGTGGGTGCGGGACAACGAGCTCACCAGTCTGTGCTTGGTGTTGCCATCGTAGGTGTAGCCGTCCTCACAGATGACCGCTTGCAGCCCCAGGGAGTGGGGGTTGCTCACCGATACCTGGGGGTGCGGAAACGGGAAGGGAGGCGCATGCGCTGTACGGGTGCTGGCAGGAGTGGAAGGGCACAGCTTGGGGGCGCAACAACCAGTGATCCCAGTGCCCCTTCGGACTGAAGACCCAGCTTGCTCCGCAAATACTACTGCAGGTTCCATCCCCAAATATGCCCTCCTTGTCATACATACCCCCTAACTGTGGCTCTGAGGCCCTCTGTGAGGACAGCCTGAGGCTGAAGTGCCACAAGACCCAGACTGGTCCCTCGTGCGCGGAGAGGCTCGTCCTGTGCAGGGAGGGGGCTTGAGGGGTACGGGTGAGAGCGCAGGGCAAGATCCGGCGGCCAGGCCGGCTCCTCTCTCGGGCCCTGGTCCCAGCTGACTGGACATCCCCTGGAATCTTAACATTGGACCATTCCCCTGTTTTCAGCTTGATTGCTTGCACCCAAGGGTCCAGGTTTGGACACCTGGGTTTCAGGTCCAGGGATGCCCACTTTTTCTCAGGCATGCCCTGCAAGCGGGAAAGCCAACGCTGGCTGAGCTGGGAAGAAAAGGCGTTTTTGGAAAGGGTCCGGGGCAGCTCCGAAGGGGGTTGGAGGACCAGCATAGAGGTACAGAGAAAGGAGGCAGGGTGGGCAGAGGGACAGCCACGGCGACACGTGGATGCTGGTGTCTGGAGGAAGAGGAGAAGTCTCTGGGGGCTTCGTGAGCCAGTGTCTCTCTGGGAGGATGCTAGGGAATTTCCAGAGCCTGGGAACTGTGGGCACGAGACATGAGGCCAAGGATGGCAGATGTTGAGACACTTGTCAAACAGATAAAGTGTCCTTACTAGTGGGACAGGTAACATGCCTGGCCGGGGTATCATTAGGGCCGTCAACTCCAACTGGCTGTTCATGTCAATGGTGTACATTTTGTTTTCAAATTCCCCTTGCAGAAGCTCCACCTAGTTAGAAATAAATTATGTTTAAAAAGAAAAAAAAATAATCCATCAATCTTTGGATCAATTAAATCAAGCCTCTGTTCCCCAAAATACAGAGCAAGTGGCCAGTGGCAGGTGGGGGGTCCCTAGGGATGGACCCTTTCAGTCTGGTAGGTGCGGCAGCCTGGGCTGGCACTCAAGCCACTCCCCACTGGACCCTGCACCCCTGGAAGACCCTGGAGGTCTCCCTAGTCACAGCCCTTTTTCTCTCCAGAAGTAGCCTGCCCCGCTTCCCGCCTGACTTCTGCAGTAATCACTTACTTGCGTTTCTTCCTAGAATGATTTTTATGTCTTTATTTATTTTAACTGGAGGTTAATTACTTTACAATATTGTGATGGTTTTTGCCATACATCAGTATGTATCGGCATACTGATGCCGATAGGTATACATGTGTATACAGAGGTATACATGTGTCCCCTCCATCCTGAACCTCCTTCCCACCTCCCTCCCCATTTCCTAGAATGATTGCCGAGTGCACATCCCTAGGGCTTCCCTAGGTGCTCAGTGGTAAAGAAGCCACCTGCTAATGCAGGAGACATGAGACTCAGGTTCGATCCCAGGTTGGGAAGATCCCATGGAGTAAGTAGGGAATGGCAACCAGCTCCAGTGTTCTTGCCTGGAGAATCCCATGGCCAGAAGAGCCTGGTGGGCTACACTTTAGGCGGTCACAAAGAGTCGGACACCACAGCATAGCACAATGCATTCCCAGATGACGTAACTTAGTTTTTCTGTTTGTAAACACTGTCTTTTTCAGTCTCTTCAACCTACAGTTTTCCCTCCCTTCCTTTCTTTTTCATTTCTTTCCTAGGCATCTTTAAAAAAAGAAAAACAAATGTATCTAGCAGCGCCGGGTCTTAGTTGTGGCACATGTGATCTTCGATCTAACTTGCTGCACAGGGGATCTTTAGTTGTAGCATGTGGGATCTAGTTCCCTGACCAGGGATTGAACCCAGAGCCCCTGCATTGGGAGGGTGGGGTCTTAGCCACAGGACCACCATGAAAGTCCCTCTATGCCATTGAACCTGTAGATTTCCCATCGTCTGGATTTTCCCTGGTGAGGTTCAACACCCGTTCCTCCATGCTCTGCCTTTTCTGGCAGATTGGCAGCTGGATCCATCAGATTAGGGCAGAATTGAGATGGGAGAGCAAGTGGGTGATCCATCTTCTGTAGGTGGCACCTAATGGCCGACTATCTCTCTTTTCCAACACTGAGCATCAGCGCAGGGCAATATTCTATCATTTTGTTTTCATATATTCACCAGAATAATTTTATGAGGAGACCCTTTCCCTGTGCTATTTGCTGACTCAGGAGAAGGTGTGGAGGACAAGTGGAGAAATTGTATCTTGTCTTTTTTTAACGTGGTTTTTGAGATCGTGTGTAGGCTGCCTGGTGTCCTAGGAAGAGAACCAACAAGTTGCTTCTGGTTCCAGACCTGGGGTTGATAAGGGACGACACAGTTAACTGAAGTGTTCTTTCCTGGCAACAGGGCTCATCGCTGCCCATGTGCATCCTGGTCTCCTGGTGAGGGTGGTGGTGTGAAGGTGGAGGTTCCTCCAACGCTGAGTGGCTGTCTCACCATCCAGACCCTGTTCTTTAAAAGTGAGTCACCGACTTCCCTGGTGGTCCAGTGGTAAAGAATCCACCTGCCAACTGCAGGGAACATGTGTTCTATCCCTGGTTCAGGAAGATCCCAGCTGCTGACGGAGCAACTAAGACTGTGCGGCACAGTTACCGAAGCCCATGCTGCACAGCCCGTGCTCAGCAAGACAGGCAACTGCAGTGAGAAGAGAGCAACTGGAGAGTAGCCCCAGTAGCACCATCATAAAAGGATATTTTGGACAAAATGTGCTTGACTGGGCTTCCCTGGTGGCTGCAGTGGTAAAGAATCTACCTGCCAATGCAGGAAACATGGGTGTGATCCCTGATCCAGGAAGATCCCACCTGCCGCTGAGCAACTAAGCCCGTGTACCACAATTATTGAGCCTGTGCTCTAAAGCCCAGAAGCGGCAACTGCTGAGCCCACGTGCTACAGCCACTGAAGCCCGAGTACTCTAGAGCCTGTGCTCTGTAACAGTAAGCCTGAGCACTGCAACTGGAGTGACATCCTCGCTCGCCGTAACTAGAGAAAAGCCCGAGCAGTTAGGAAGACCCAGCACAGCCAAAAACAAATAAATTTTTTTAAATGGCACTTCTTTTTTCTCATTCCACTGATTGCTGTGGTCCAAAGGCCCTTTGGAAATGGACGGTCTAATATCTTTCTGGAAACTGACCTTCTCCCTACCCCAAATCACGACCACATACTTTGCAGACGCCAGCTTGGAGTTGGGGATCCATGAGAAGGGCTTGGATATTCAGGCGGCACTTCTGGAAATCGAAAGCTGGAAAGAGCACGTCACGAAGCGGGGTCAGTATTTCCAGCATCCCCACGTCAGTGAACATCAGGACTGCCTCTTGGGACCAGATGTTTTGGTCTGCAAACTAAGAGAAGAGTGACTTATGAGATCAGCTCATTCTCATATTTTTTTGAGGATTTAACTTTCCTTATGATTCATATTTACAGAAGGTAGGCCAAAAACAAAACTCTAAGAAACCCCATGGTCTCTGCCACAGTCCATGGGGTCACAAAGAGTCAGACACGACTGAGCGACTGAACAAGAACCAAAAAGGCCAAGCTAAGTCTTAGATACCCTTTGTTGAGACACCTACTTTTCAGGTGTCAAATTAATTAAAATTCATGTTATATTATCATTATTGCTATTAAATGACTAACTGCTATTTTAATAACTAGAGCAATTTCTTTATAAAAAGGATCAGATGTTTGAGAACAAGACTGTTAGTCCTTAACAACTGAGTAACATCGGGATTTTACCCACTTTGATCAGAGAACTTGACTGGATTCCCAGGCTGCCATAATATAAATTATTCTCTTCAGTCAAAACTGCCAGTTCATTTTCATCTAGGGAAAGCCAACAAAACAGAACAAAAATTGAAACAGGGGTTGTTTCCATGGACAGAAGTATAAACATATTAAATATTAAAGTTTAAAAAGTTACCCCAAGTCCCATCATACGGACCAGGGGTCAGCAAGTTTCTTCTGTAAAGGACCAGGTGGTAAGAATGCTCTGCTTTGCTGGTCATGTGATGTCTGTTACAAGCATTTGGCCCCGGGAAAGCAGCTTATGGACACTTTGTAAATGGATAGGCAGGACTATGTGCCAATAAAACTTTATTTAAAACCCATGGTGGGTCATGGGCCACAGTATGCTGAGCCCTGACATAGGTACCACTGTTAGCATTTTAGTAAACATGCTTTTCAGTAGCTTTATATACTTGGGTATCATATTCTGGGACCCTTTAAGCTGCTTTGTATTTTTTTTCTTTTTTTTAATAGCACAAGTTGAGTATTTTTTACTCTGTGTACTTATTCTTAATTGAAGTAGCATGGAAATGTATGTTTATTTCCTTCCATACACATGAGTGTAGTTGACCCTTTGGCATTCTGTTACTTAGATGAATCATAACTTTGTGTAACCAATGCTCCACTGATGAGCACAGGTTGTTTCTGATCTTTGGCAGATATAGAGTTCTGATGAACACAAGATATTCTTAAAAGGCTTTTGTTGTTGTTGTTGCACTGTGTGACATGCAGGATCTTAGCTCCCCAGCCAAGGATCAAACCCATGCCCACCCTGCGTTGGGAGCACAGTCTTAACCACTGAACAACAAGGAAAGTCCCATTAAAAGTTTCCATGAGAAGGGGTAGCAAGATCCAATGTGTATTTTTATTTGGTTTAAAAAAGACAAGGGTGTTTCCTGCTTGTCCAGTGGTTAAGAATTCACCTGCCAATGCAGCGGACATGGGTTCAATCCCTGGCCTGGAAGATCCCACATGCCATGAGCAACTAAGCCCATGCACCACAACTACTGAGCCCACGCATCCAGAACCCGCGCTCCACAAGAGAAGCCGCTGCGATGAGACGCCTGAGCCCCACGACTACAGAGTAGCCCCAGTTGCCGCAACTAGAGAAAAGCCTGCACGGCAAAGAGGACCCAGCAGAGCCACAAATAAATAAATATATTAAGAAAAGGGAAATTTGGACATAGACACCACACAGGAGATGGTAGGAGACAGAGGGGGAAAATAGCCTCCTGCAAGCCAAGAAGAGAGGCCTCCAAAGAACCCGGCCCTGCCAACACACTGATCGCGAACTAAGAACCTGCAGCCCTGGGGAACAGTACCTGTCTGCTGTTCTGATTCACCCGGTTTTGGACTTCCTGATGGTACGGCAGTTAAGATTCTGTGCTCCCACTGAAGGGAGCTCGGGTTCAATCCTTGGTCTCAGAACTAAGATCCCACATGCCCTGAGAAGTGGCCAAAATAATCATAGTAATTCACCCACTTTGTGGAGGTTTGTTAGAGCAGCCCCAGCAAACGACATCCAACTGACATTGCATTTCATTGCGAAAGGGCACAGACGTTTCTGCCCCGAGTTGTTCTAGAACATGTAACAATCATGTTCTGTTTGTTTTGGCCAGGTGGGATCTGGCGGTGGGGGTGGGGCGGTGTGTGTCAAGAGTGAATAAGTCAGGTCTGAAGCGCTTCTAGAAAGTTACCCGGGGGTCAGGCACATACTGGCAGCAACGCTGTGGATGGTGATGTTGGCTTTGACAATGGAATTATACAAGATGCGTTGTCCTTCTCGTACCTGGACAGATTCGACCAGCTGACCTAGTAGACAACGGGGTAAATCCAGAGAGACCTGTGCATTTGTTGGCAAGAGGGTCCCCTGCCACCCACACAGCCCCTTGATTCTTGACTCAAAGGAAAATGCAGCTACGAGATGCAATGCTGTAAAATATCTCATGGAAGACATTAGGTTTAAGAAAACGTGACCTCCCCATCCCACCTAAATCTTGATGTGAGAACTCTTAGGGATGGACTGGATACCAGATGAACTTTAGGATGCCTCTTACTGTACAGGTAACATGTAATCAGGCAGAACTTTCTTTCTGGAGTGGGTGCCCCCTGCATGGCCAGGCCAGCCCTAAGCCCTTTTCTTGCATGGGAAGGAAACAGCCATATTCAGGTGGCCTAACCGGTACTTGGGAGCATGCTGTGATTGAAGGTGCTCTGGCAGCCACAGTTGTGCCCAGAGGTCCTTGACAGCACCTTCTTCTAGGGGGCTGCCTTTTGCTTCTCTCCTGGGACTCATGTGTCATAGGCTTCAAAATAAGATCTCAGTTCTTGGATGTGGCCCCTCTGCCCTTGGGGTCTGGTGACTTTCAGAACCTGCCTACAGGGCCTAAATGTCCCAGGTGGCGTAAAGTGGGGGTCGGGGGTTGCAATGAAGATGGCAAGGTAAGAATCAGCTTGTCATGGTCCACTAAAGTCAAGGGAGAGGGGAAAACAGCCACTTGCACTGGCTATGCCCCAACCCTGGGCCTTGCTCACCTGAGTTTCGGGAAACCAGCAGGTTCTTCTCAGACCAAAAGATAAGGATGCCTTTCTGGCCCGGGGCGATGAGGATGTCAAGGGCCCTGTCATAGTCAAAGGGCAGCCCAAAGCTGCGGTTCAAGGGATGGTCAGAGTAGCTGAACATGGCCTGAAAGAAAAATACTCAATCTTGAGTGAGAAAAGAAATCACCAAGGGGACTCCCCTGGTGGTCCAGTGGTTAACACCCTGCACCCACAGGTTGTATCCAGAGCCTGATTCCTCGGCCACCATTATATTCTTAGGATTTCCAGACTCTGGGAGTGTCTGTTATTCATGACGGGACCCTGGCAGTGTGTGCAGGTGCTTGAGGGGACTCTGGATGGGGGGGTGGCCCCACCGTGTGATTAGAGGGAGGGCCTTTTAGCTACCAGGTGCAGCCCAGCCTCTGGGAGCTTCCTGATCCCTGGGCCTCCCCCAGATTTCAAAGCCACACACTTTGTTCAGGGATTTTGCAGCAGGGGTACCAACTGTACTTTAATCTTTGCCTGACTTAATAGTTTTTCTTCAACTGTACTTTGCATGAACTGATTCCTCTTCTTAGTCTTATCCTAAATGATACCAGTGAGGTCATGGTTTCCATGTCCCGATTTTCTCAACCCACGTGAAAATAATCATTAAAAAAGGGGTGACACGAGGCATGTAATGGCCTCGGGTGCCACCAGTGACACATGCACCGTATCTTATATTCCTACTGAAGTATTGCTGAGTGCATGGCTGAATGAGGTAATGAAGGTGGGTGGTGGTGTGGGTGGGTAGAAGGGTAGATGGATGAGTAAGTAGACTGATGGATGGATGAGTGGATGGATGAATGGGAGAGTGGATGGATGGATGGATAAGCAGGTTAATGGATGGATGGAAGGACAGATAAGTGTTTTGTTGGGTGAGTAGGTGGGGAGGTAGGTGGATGGATAAATAGAAAAATGGAAGAATGAATGGATGGAAGAGTAGGTAGGTAGATAGGTGGATGGGTAGGGGGATGGATTAATAGGTAAATGGGAGAATGGGTAGAAAGGTGGATGGATGTGTAGATGGGTGGATGAGTGGGTGGATGGATACATGGATGGACAGGTGAATCAAAAGCTAGATGGATTTCAGATATGATAATCTAAGTGTATGAGTTTTGACAAAAACCTATTTTGGGGTAAAGGTCACCAAAGTGGTTCTTCCCAGTCCAAATGGTACTTACCATCTGTTCGTCAACAAGAAGCAGCCCGACCTGTGACAGGGAGTGAAAGGAGAAGATCCCCCCGAAGGTCCCGACTAGCTCTGCCTGTGAGACAAACGGAATACTGCATGTAAATAAGATCATCAGTGTGCTTCCTTTATAACTTAACTCTAGATTAGCTAGTAAGCTAAAAGGAAGGAAAGTCTTTTTTATTATGATTTTTTAAATTATGATCTGTTTCCCCTCTGTAGCATTGAGAAAGTCAATTCCTAGGCAGATTGATAAGAAGTCCAAGGTCCTCAAGGAGGAGAAAGGGGTCTGGAATTCTCAAGGAGGAGAAAAGGACAAACTGTTTGTCCATCTACATTCCTTCAGTCCACCACCAGTGAAGCTGCTCAGTTGTGTCCGACTCTTTGCGATCCCATGGACTGTAGCCTACCAGCCTGCTCCATCCACGGAATTTTCCAGGCAAGAGTACTGGAGTAGGTTGCCATTTCCTTCTCCAGGGGATCTTCCAGACCCAGGGATCAAACCCAGGTTTCCCGAGCCTTGCAGGCAGATTGCTAGTCTGAGCTAGTCTTAGTCAATTACACAATTCAGTTTAAACTCTGTACTAGGGATTATACAACAGTAATGTATCTGGCTGGAGGACAGTTTCTCCTTCCTGAAAACCTTCTGACTAATCCTGATATCTTAGAATGTATATCATGGGAGTGGGTCTGGTAAAGTGAAGTCGCTCAGTCATGTCCGACTCTTTGCGACCCCATGGACTGTAGCCTACCAGGCTCCTCCCTCCATGGGATTCTCCAGGTAAGAGTACTGGAGTGGGTTGCCATTTCCTTCTCCAGGGGATCTTGCTAACCCAGGGATCGAACCTGGGTCTCCCACATTCCAGGCAGACGCTTTAACCTCTGAGCCACCAGGGAAGCCCTGTGGGTCTGGTAGAATCTTTCTATTGTTAAATTCTAATCTTGTTATCCTAAAATGTAAATTGTGGGAGTGGGTCTGGTAAAATTTTCACGAACTTGAGACATTCTTTTGATTTATTGTAATAACGAATTAAAAGGTATATAACTCCATTGCTAACACTAGCAAGGGGGTACTCTTTCTGATGTCTGTGTCAGAAGCTTTCTCTATCCCTTTTATACTTTAATAAAACTCTATTACACAAAAGCTCTGAGCAATCAAGCTTTGTCTCTGGCCCCGGATTGAATTCTTCTCTCCTGGAGGCCAAGAATCCCGGCATCTTTCGTGGCTCAGCAACAACCTTTCAGCATCTAGGGCAGAACTTTGAATGAAGACAGCTTGATGTGGGGTGCTTGAGGAAGTGGGGTGACCCAGACTCTGACATGCCTGCCTAAATCCCTCACTCCTGCCTCGGTTCCTCATTCCTGATCTTTGGCTGGGCAGCAAAGTGCCCATTGGCAGGCATGTTGGAGCATAAGGCCAAGGACCCCAACCTATGGTCAGTGGGACAAGTTGCCATGGCAACCCACCTGGCTCCCCCACCCCTCCCTGGACATCTTTCAGGTAAGAGAGAAAGACTCCCATCTTATTTAAGCCTCTGTTACTTGGTTGTGTTTGGGTGTGTATGTGGGGCAGGGGGGACAGTATTTCTATTATATACAGTGTTATGGACCAAATGGTGTCCTCCAGTTCATAGGTTAAAACCCCAACCCCCTGTCTTAGTCTGTCCAGGCTGCTACAACAAAATATCAGAGACTGGGTGGCTTATAACAACAGAAAGGCTGTTGTTTGAAGTCCAAGATGAAGGGACCAGCATGGTCAAGTGAGGGCCTTTTCCTCGGTTGCAGACTTCTTGGTGTGTCCTCATATGGAGGAACGGGGTGAGCTGGCTCTCTGGGGCCTCTTTTTAAAATTTTTATATTTTGGCTGATCTGGGCCTTCCTTCCAGCACACAGGCTTTCTCTAGTTGCAGAGCACTGGCTGTAGAGCTCAAAGGCTCAGTAGTTGCAGCATACAGGCTTAGTTGCCCCATGAAATGTGGATCTTAGTTCCCCAGCCAAGGATTGAACCTGCATTCCCTGCACTGGAAGGTGGATCCTTAACCACTGGACCACAGGAAGCCCTTCTGGAGTCTCTTTCATAAGGGCACTAATTCCATTCGTAAGGGCTCCACTCTCATGACCTAAGCACCTCCCAAAGGCTTCTAATACAGAATCACATCAGGCATTAGGATTTCAACCTATGAACTGGGGTGAGGGAAGTGGGGGGACACAAACATTCATAGAACCTCCAAAATGATAGTATTTGGAGGTAGGGTCTTTGGGTAGTGATTAAATCTAGATGAGGTCAGGGTGGGATTAGTGCCCTGATAAGAAAAGACACCATGAAATTAAAAGATGCTTGCTCCTTGGAAGGAAAGCTACGACAAACCTAGACAGCATACTAAAAAGCAGAGACATCACTTTGCTGACAAAGGTCCATATAGTTAAAGCTATGGTTTTTCCAGTAGTCATGTATAGATGTGAGAGTTGGACAGTAAAGAAGGGTGAGCACCGACGAATTGATGCTTTCGAACTGTGGTGCTGGAGAAGACTCCTGGGAGTCCCTTGGACTGCAAGAAACCCATGCCTTCTGCATTGCCAGGTGGATTCTTTACCACTGAGCCACCAGGGAAGCCCCTATTTGTTCATTTTCTTACCACACTGAACATACACGTCTTTCCTGTGTGTACTTCTGAAATCTGTATCCTCGGGAGTTTGAGAAATAGATGTTGGCCTGAGACACCTGATCTCCACGCAAATAAGCAAAAACCGAGTTACTTATATCCTGGAAGAACACACACATAAAACAGTTACTTTAAAAGGAGATAAAAGGTGGAATGGGGTGGCAGCTGGGGAGATGTTCTTTAAGTAGGTAGATAAGTTCTGGAGGTCTAATGCAGAGAATAGTGATCACAGACAATACTAGATTAGAAACGTCAAAGTTGCTAAGAAACCAGGTCTTGGTTATTCCCACCATAAAAAAGAAATGATAATTTCATGACATGATGTGGTAATCATACCGCAATATCTAAGTGTAGCAAATCAACACATTGTATACCTTAAATTTACACAGTGTGGTATGTCAATTGCATCCCAATTTAAAAAGGGGGTGGGTGGAGAGGAAAAATCGGGGGAAAAAAGGGACTTCCTGGGCAGTCCGGTGGTTAAGACATCGCTCTTCCACTGCAGGGGGTGAGGGTTTGCTCCCTGGTTGGGGAACTAAGATCCTGCAAGCGAGAAAAATAAAAAGATTTTCTTTTTTTTAATTAAAAGGGAGTGGGGAGACAGATGCCAATGATCACATTCCTGTGCATTTCTCCCAGGGAAATGGAAACTTGGTGTCCACACCAAAAAGCTACATGAACGTTTCTAGTGATTTTATTTATGAAAGCCAAAAAGTGGAAACAACCCAATTCTGGTATGTCCAGGCCATGGAAAATTACTCAGCAATGGAAAGGAACAGACTAGTGACATATATGCAACAAATTGGATGAGTCTCCTGAGAATTTTGCTGAGAAAAGCTATTCTCCAAAGGTTTCATATTGTATGACCTCATTTATAGAACATTCTTGAAATGATACAATTAGAGAGATGGAGAACATTAGTGTTTGCCAAGCGCTAGGGCAGGGTAGGGAGGTATGGAGAGCCTTGGGGCCATGGAATGGTTCAACATTTTATTTTATTATTACTGTTACTGTTTTTACTTTTCGGCTGTGCCATGCAGCTTTCGGCACTTTAGTTTCCCAGCCAGGGTTGAACCTGTGCCCCCTGCAGTGGAAGCACACAGCCTTGACCCCTGGACCACCAGGAAGTCCCCAGTTCAGTATTTTGATGGCAATAGCAGTTCTCTGACTTGACACAGTTGTACCCAAATCAATTTCCTGTTTGTATCACTGTAGTTGGTCATGTAAGATGTAACCACTCAGGGAAACTAGCTGAGGGATACATGGGACTCTGTATAATTTCTTCAACTTCCTGTACACCTATAATTATTTCAAAATAACACATTAAGAAAAAAAAAGATGAATATATTCAGTGTGTCAGCCAGATGAGCCCCTCCCATCTCTCAGGTCCTCTTCTGAACCCAGTAAGATAACACAGCCTGAGTCCATCACACTCCCAGCCCTCAAGGCTTACACTGTCCTTATTTCCATTCCTAATTATCTCTGCTCACAGCAGAGTAGAAAATGAGATAATGACACGTGGTACTCACCATGCAGAATGAATTTCCACTGTAACAACAGTTGTCACCAGATACATGTGACACAGGGTGTTGTATGCCTGAAAGTAAAAGGGAACTGAGATGATCTCTGAGTTCCCTGAAGGTTCCGAGAGAGAAGCTTAGAGCGGGGCTTCCCACCCTCCCCACTGACATCTGTGGCCAGACTTCTCAGTTAGGGGGCTCTTGGACACTGCGGCATGTTTCACAGCATCCTGCTTCTGTTGTTGTTGTCCAGTTGCTAAGTTGTGTCCAAATCTTTCTGACCCCATGGACTGCAGCACACTGGGCTCCTTTGTCTTCCACTGGAGTTTGCTGGAGTTTCCTCAAAGTCATGTCCATTGAGTCAGTGATGCTATCTAACCATCTCATCCTCTGCTGCCCCTTTCTCCTTTTGCCTTCAATCTTTCCCAGCATCAGGGTCTTTTCCAATGAGTCAACTCTTCGCATGAGGTGGCCAAAGTATTGGAGCTTCAGCTGCCTACTTCTACTGACTTATTTAGCTTACTAAATCACTTATGTAGTGACTTATTTGACCAGTGTCACTCTCCTCTAGTCTTTTTTTAAGATCTTTTTTTTTTTTTGGATGTGCATCATTTTTTAAAGTCCTGATTGAATTTGTTACAATATTCTTCTGTTTTATGTTTTTTGGCCATGCAGCATGTGGGATCTTAGCTTCTCAACCAGGCATCAAATCCCCATCACCTCCATTGGGAATTGAAGTCTTAACCACTGGACCACCAGGGAAGTTTCTTTCCTCCAGTCTAGACAACTAAAAATGTCTCCTGACATTGCCAAGTGTCATCTGGGGGTGAGGGGTAAAGTGTCCCCCAAAATAGCAGGAAGGGCACCTTTCTCTGAGCAAGGCATCCTTTGTTTCTGAAGGAGAAGCTTCAGCTCCAAAGGAAACACACATGTGGCCAAAAGCGTATGAAAAGATGCTCAGCATCACCAGTCCTTAGGGAAATGCAAAGCAAAACCACAGTGAGACCCCCACCTCACTCCCATTAGGACAGCTACCATGACAGAATCGGAAGACAGGTGTTGGTGACAAATGCGAACAACTTGGAACCCTTGTGCACTGCTGGTGGGAATGCCAAATGGTGTGGCCAGTGTGGAGGGTCCTCAAAAATGGGAAAATATGAGCCAGCAATTCCACTTCCAGGTACATACCTTCCCCCAAATTAAAAGCAGTATATACATGTTCAAACCAGCATTATTCACAATAACTAAAACATGGAAGCAGCCTGAGTATTTGTTGACAGATAAATGGATTAAAAAAAAAACGGGCCTAAGGACTTCCCTGGTGGTCCCTGGTGGCTAAGACTCCGCACTCCCAATGCAGGGGCCCGGGTTCCATCCCACATGTGGCAACTAAGACCCGGTGCAGCCAAATAAATAAAATTTTTTTAAAAAAGAGTAGGCCAGCTGATGTCTCGGAGGGAGATGAGTGTTTGTGCTGAATGTGACCCTTTGATGAGATAAGCCTAAGCCTGGCCCCCAGGCCGCCTGGCTTCACTTGGGTTATACATTCTCTGTGGGCCATTTACGCTGTGTTTGCATGGCACCTCAGCCACCGGGCTTGAAACCTTCCAGCCGTCAATCACTAACCATCATCAATCAGTCACTTCCTGGAGGGACAGCCTGGAACACAGTGATGAGACACGTAAGCCAGAGACCAGGGCAAGGCGCGGCTCTTCTCCCGTGCTTCTCTTTCCCTCCAGCGGGGAGGGGGGGTACTGTGATTGACTCTCCAGCCAGAGCTTAGCAAGCTCCCCCGCAGGCACTGTGGTGACGGACTGCAGGGCTCCATCTTGTTGGAGGGAGTGGGGACCACAATCTTTCACCACCAGGAATACAAGTGGAGCAGAAGGATAACAGGTTGCAAGATGGTGGTATACCACCCCAGTGGTTCTCCACTAAGGGAATTTCAAGCCCCAGGAGACACTGGGTGCTGTCTGGGGACGTGCTTGTTGTCAGGACTCAGCTGGAGGGGGGTCCTGGCATCCAGTGGCTGGGGGCATAACTGCTGCCCCCACCCATAGCACCCAGAGAGTGCTGCATCCCCAGTGTCAGCAGGGCTGGGGCTGAGAAACCGAGTACTGCCCCGTCTCTCACCAATGGGGGCCCCTGTCCTCGTTCCCCGCGAGGGACGGGCCATCCCTGTCTGTGCTTCTCTTCTCTAGAAAGTACCATCTCCCTTTTCTTCACTGGACCCCGTCTCCTTGCCTCCTCCACCAGGGTTCTCGCTTTCTCTGTCCTTAAAGCCTGAGCTTCTCCACTGTTTCCTGTCCTGAAGGTGACATCTGTGGGACTGCATATGCGCCCCACTCCGGCATCTCGGACCCATTGTCTGCCTTCCCTGGTCCTCCCTGATTTCCTTGCCATCACAACTCCCACTGAATCCTCTTACTGTTCCAGTCAGTGATAGCACATTTCTGTGGCTTGTCACCACAATCCCCAATGGAAACAGTCCCCAACCTGTGGGATGGGGGGCTTAGACCAGCTCTCACCGAATTGCAAAGGATCACGTAGGGAATTCCCTGGCAGTCCAGTGGTTAGCACTGGCCACTTTCACTGCCTGGGGCTCAGTTCAATCCCTGCTCTGGGAACTAAGACCCCTCAAGCTGTGCAGCATGGCCAAAAAAAAAAAGAAGGACAGCGTAATGTCCAGGGACCGATGTCCAAGTAAAAGCATTGTCTGTAACTTCCGAAACTTTTCTTTGATGTTGGCCAAACGCAAACAAGGTTTTTAAAAAATACAAAATATAGGGACTACCCTGGTGGTCCACGGTTAAGAATCTGCCTTCCAATGCAGAGGACGTGGGTTTGATCCCGGATTGGGGGACTAGATTCCACTTGCTGCAGAGCAACTAAGCCTGTGCACCATAACCACAGAGAAGCCTGTGCACTGCCACAAAGATCCCAAGTTTGGCCACTGAGAGCCAATGCAGCTAAATAAATATTAAAAAATTACAAAATACGCGTACCTGTAGATGCAGTCCAGAAGTTGGCTTCATAATCATAAACATAGACTTTTTGATTCACTACTAACAGCAATACCGAACCAGCAAAATGTGCTGATGTCACTTCTGGTGTGCCAACCTAAGAATAGGATATACACCAGGATATCAGTATGTGCAGCTTTTCAAAATCGATTTCAGAAAGCAGTACTTCTAAACAGGCATCCCAGGAACGTCTAGGTCAGCGAGCGTTTGGGGTCCTAGATGCTGGGAACTGTGCGTCCTAGGGATCAGCTGAAAGGAGAACTGGGGGGTTGGCATTAGTGTTGGGTGTCCCTGGGAATACGCAAGTCACTCCATCTCCTCCCACATCAAAACCTCTGAGGGGACTTGCCTGCTGTCCAATGGTGAAGAATCTGCCTTCCAATGCAGCGGACCCAGGTTTGATCCCTCGTTGGGGGAGCTAAGATCCCACATGCCGTGGGGCAACTAAGCCTGTGGGCCACAACTAGAGAACCCGCTTGCTGCAACTAGAGAGAAGCCCACGTGCTGCAATGAAAGATCCCACCTGCTGCAAGTAAGACTCGACATATTGTTCTATGTCTGTATCTCCATTGCTGCCTTGTAGATAGGTTCATCAGTACTATCTTTCTAAATTCCATAAGCATGCATTAATATACAATATTTGTCTTTCTCTTTCTGACTTACTTCACTTTGTATAATGGGGGTCTAGGGTTGTCTACCTCTTTTTACAATAGCTGGGACATGGAAGCATCCTAGATGTCCATTAACAGATGAATGCTTACAGAAATTATGGTACATAAATAAATATTTTTTAAAGGACCTTTCCTGAGGATAAAGCCTAATGCATCAATAATGAATGATGAACATAACTGATCAATGTGTCACTTATCAGAAAAACTGAGACTTCCCATGTAGCTCAGCTCTTAAAGAATCTGCCTGCAATGCAGGAGACCCTGGTTCAATTTCTGGGTCAGGAAGATCTGCTGGAAAAGGGATAGGCTACCCACTCCAATAATCTTGGGCTTCCCTGGTGGCTCAGCTGGTAGAGACGTGGGTTCAATCCCTGGGTTGGGAAGATCCCCTGGAGAAGGGAACAGCTACCCACTCCAGTATTCTGGCCTGGAGAATTCCGTGGACTGTATAGTCCATGGGATCACAAAGAGTCAGACACAACTGAGCGACTTTCACTTAGCTATCAGAAAAACTGGTATTAATATTTTAACAGATGATAGAACCCTCTGGAGTATAAGTGCCAACCATCAGATTTCTCAAGATAGTTACTGAGAGGGTACAGGTGTTTCTGTTTTGGTTGACAGTAATTTGGGGAGGTCCTAAAATCAGTGCATGTCATGTATCACAAAACCAATTATAAAGAGCTCTTGGAAGACATCTGATTCTTTTTTAAGGGAAAAAGAATATTTGTTCTGGTAGTAAGGGCAGAATAGAATCAACACTCCTTCCAGATTAGAAATGACTCTCAGTGCCTTTAAGTCCCCAAACTACCAAACACAGAGCAGTATGTGCACGGCGCTTCCCAGCTGTATCTAGCCCTGTGTGCCTGCTCAGTCACTTCAGTTGTGCTGGACTCTTGGCAACCCCATGCACTGAAACCCACCAGGCTCCTCTTGTCCATGGGATTTCCCAGGCAAGAATACTAGAGTGGGGTGCCATTTTCTCCTTCAGGGGATCTTTTCCACCCAGGGATTGAACCTGTGTCTCTTGCATTAGCAGGCAGATTCTTTACCATTGTGTCACCAGGGATGCCCCTATATCTAACCCTAAGTATTACTATTTCAAGCATCTCTCAGATGGTTCAACAACATAACTACCTGCATTGACGTAGGGATGGAAAATGGAATGAGACTGCTCTCAAAGGTGTCCTTTGTGAGAAAAATTTGTCTTCTGAAACAAACAGGAAAAGGTTTCAATTAGGAAAAATTCACCCAAGCAAAGAAAAAAGACAATGTCAGGCATTTTAAAAAATGTTCCATTCAAATAAAATTCCTTTCTTAACAAGGAACCAGAGATTTCTTTATCTGTCTGTCTATCATCCATCATTGTCTATTTAGCTATTGCTCATCTGTTTATTTTTGCATTAGTAAACCTCTTTAGCATGGCTATTTGACTTCTAGAAATAACAGTTGAAAAGTGTGACTGCATCAAAAATAAAATTATATAAAATGTACATTAAGTCCCAGCTTGTTTTGCTGAGGGTGAACTTCAGGTTTGTCCTTTATTTCACGCTCAGCCCACTAAAGTAAAGGCTTTCATATCAGGAATGTGACAGAAAAAAGAAACAGTATGTTCCCTTAGGCAGGTAACTTTTAAGAGGCCAAAGGCCATCCATGAACATGGTATATTGTTGCCTTATCCAGATCTCTTTCCCTTGCCCCCCCTCTGGAAGAATTTTATGGTTTTAAACAGAGAGGAGTTACTGAGTTCACTCCTATGTATTTTAAAGTTTCTGTTTCTACTGTGAATGGCACTCT
The DNA here is from genome assembly GCF_003369695.1 of Bos indicus x Bos taurus. Taxonomy (NCBI): domain Eukaryota; kingdom Metazoa; phylum Chordata; class Mammalia; order Artiodactyla; family Bovidae; genus Bos; species Bos indicus x Bos taurus. The sequence continues at coordinate 92,029,449 of NC_040082.1, read as the reverse complement.
TCACAGCTGCCCTATATCAAGCCTCTGTGACAAGCTGTACTGTAATTATTTATCTTTTCACCTCTTTCTCTCCAGTTGGACCCCAACTGTGGACACCCTATAGGCTAGCATCTAGCAACAGAGGACTGAGCTGTCTTTTTTCCTAATGTTTGTGTAATCAAAGAACAAGGGTGAATGTAATGGTTTGATAAAAAGAAGGGAACGATATCTTACCCTAGATACAGGGCTAGGTTTTTCTTACAAGGATGCTTAATCAAGTGAGTTTTCCCAGATGAAAAATACAGGCGGTCCTAGAAAGAGAATCACAAAATTTTAATCCCTATCGATCCTAATAAACACCTGATGAAAACAGTTCCCTATGGGCAACGTGGAACTTGTAAAGGTAGAATCTGAGTTGGGCAGGTGGACTGCATTTATGTCATTTTCCTGATTTGATATTATCATCTGATTTTGTTAGAGGTCACCAATGGGAGAAGCTGGGTGAAAGGGACCTGGGATGTCTCAGCACTGTTTTGTACCTTGCTATGAATCTATAATTATGTCAAAAACAAAAAGTTTAGGGACTTCCAAGGAGGTCCAGTGGTTAAGACTCTGCCTTCCCAAGCAGGGGATGCAGGTCCAATCCCAGGTTGGGGAGCTAAGCTCCCACATGCCTCTTGGCCAAAACACCAGAACATACGATAGAAGCAATATTACAACAAATTCAATAAAGACTTTAAAAATGGCCCACAACAACAACAATGAAATCTTTTACAAAAACATTAGAACTTTAAAAAGTTTCACAGGACAATAATCCATATCACTTCGCCTCGTGTATGCTATTTGTTTACAGATTACTCATCATTTGAGAAGCTCGAGGACAAAAAAAGTTAGAAATCTGCTAATAAATAGTCACTTGGTTATTTAGCAAGTGCTGACATCACTTCTGAGATAACATGATGTCAATGGGAAACACATTTGAGCTGACAGAGTATTTTTTTCTTCATGCATTTTGGCACATGTGGGTGAAAGGAAGTTTCCTGCTTTGTTTATGTCGTGTAAACAAAGTAATTTGCCTACTATGCTAGTCTGCATTTAAAACCTCCTGTCAGGTGGTCTAAGGCTAAGACTGTGCTCCCAATGCAGGGGGGCTGGGATTCAGTCCCTGGGAAGGGAACTCGATCCCTCATGCCTCAACTAAAAAAGATTCCACATGCTGCAAGTAAGATCTAGTGCAGTCAAATAGATTTAAAAAAAAAAATAAACCACACACAACTAACCCTCCAATCAGATAGAACACTGAATAAAAACTCGGATGATCTTTTTAAACCCAACTCCAGCTTCTGGCTTTGTTGTCTTGTACTGTTGTGCTAAGTCACTTCAGCCATGTCCAATTAATTCTTTGCCACCCTGTGGATCGTTGCTTCTCTGTCCATGGGATTCTCCAGGCAAGAATACTGGAGTGGGTTGCCATGCCCTCCTCCAGGGGATCTTGCTGACCTAGAGATTGAACAATGACTCTTATATCTCCTGCATTTGCAGGCAGGTTCTTTACCACTAGCGCCACTTAGGAAGCCCTCGTTCTGTCTGAAAGTGAAAGAAAGTGAAAGTCGCTCAGTACTGTGTTCTGTCTACTTCATCTCAATTTTTAATAGCTTTTTAGTGACATGGGAGAGGTTACTGCCTACTTCAAAAGGCAATAGTAAGGATTAGATAAAGTAATATTCTATGCCGCCCACAACACTGACACCCAAGAAATACTAGGAAATACTCATTCTGATCCAGCAATAAAAGTAAAGAATGAATGTTAACTATGGAGCCATGTGTGTGCATGGTCTGTTGCTTCAGTCATGTCTAGACTCTTTGCAACTGCATGGACTGCGGCCCACCAGGCTCCTCTGTCCATGGGGATCCTCCAGGCAAGAATACAGGAGTGGGTTGCCATGCCCTCCTCCAGGGGAGCTTCCCCACCCAGGGATCGAACCCGAGTCTCTTGCATTGCAGGATTCTTTACCCACTTAGCCACCTGGGAAGCCCGCGGAGCCACATAAGGTGTTAGTTGCTTAGTTGTGTCTGTGTGCAACCCATGGAATGTAGCCTGCCAAGCTCCTCTGTCCATGGAATTCTCCAGGGAAGAATACTGGAGTGGGTTGCCAGACACATACCCCTTGTGTTTTCTCTTCGACAGGAAACACCTTTCCCGTCCTCAACGTTCGAATACTAGAGGTGAGACAAGAAAATACCTGTCAGTATTTATTCAGTATTCAGCGTGACTCCTACCAAGTTTCCTCTGGGTTAATGGTGCAGTACCAGTTCTTGAAGCTTGTAGGATTAAGGGAGTCCCTGGAGAATCTGATGAAACAGTGAGCCTTCCTCACCTGGAAAGAGACTTATGTATAGGCAAGAATGGAGACATAATTCCCCAGAGCTCATCAAGGGTCATTTGCAGACTGACTCCAGATTAGGAATACTTACTCCTGGATTTTGAGGGGGTGGTTTTTGGCTAGGGGGATGGGAGGTTGTTGGTGGCTGGGAGAATGTTGGTCCAGTTTACAGCAGGTTCTTAGGACTTCCCTGGTGGTCCAGTGGTTAGAAGTCTGCCTGCCAGTGCAGAGGATGTGGGTTTGATCACTGGGTTGGGAAGATTCCACATGCCAGGGAGCAACTAAGCCCATGTACCACAGCTACTGAGTCCATGCTCTGGAGTCTGTGCACATCAATGAAAAGTAGGCCCCACTCTCAGTAACTAGAGAAAACCCACTTGCAGCAACGAAGATCGAGCACAGCCAAAAATTAAATAAAAAAAAGATTCTGCCGTCTACAGCAGGTTCTCAGTCTTGCATGTGAGTTAGAAGCACATGAAGGTCCTGATAAACTGTAGACTGCTGGGCTCCACTGCTGAGTCTCAGCAGATTCAAGGATCTGCAGTTCTAACAAATCCCCAGGTAACGCTGATGCTACTGTATCAGGACCGCACTTTGAGAACCAGTGTGGGGAAATGGGAGGATTGGATGGTACCAATCTTTGCAGACTTTGAGACACATCCAGCTAGCAAGTTTTACCTGAAAGTCCTACTCCCCACTGCCCTATTAAAAGCAAGTGTGTCTTTAATTTTACGGCGTATGTTTTTACTTCTATAAAGTAAGGTTAAGGAATCACTCTGCTATGAAATTTGTTGCAGTGATCAAATGGGAGTATGTACCAGAAATACACATTCTCTACTTCATCGGCAAACAGGGCTCTCTGAATGTACAGCTTATTACTGGCAGGAGTTCCCTGAGGGTTGAAACTGGGCTTTAGCATCTGTCCAGTGCCTGTGGCACCTCATGTATGATATTTACTAATCTAACATTTACTGAAATGAAAACATTTGGGGCAAGGAGTGAATAAGAGAAACAGTCAATACCCTATGGAGTTAATATCTTAGTGACAGCAACAAACAAGAAAAAATAAGTTTAACAGAAGTTAGTGATATATAGGAAGCAGCAGCTATAGGGGAGAAGTGAAGTGAAGTCGCTCAGTCCTATCTGACTTTTTGCGACCCCATGGACTGTAGTCTACCATGTTCCTCCGTCCATGGGATTTTCCAGGCAAGAGTGGTGGAGTGGGTTGCCATTTCCTTCTCCAGGGGATATTCCCGACCCAGGGATCGAACCCGGGTCTCTGGCATTGTAGGCAGATGCTTTACCACCTGCGCAACCAGGGAAGTCTATAGGGGAGAGGGGGGGGTCTTTCAATAAAGCAGTGTACTATTTAAGTTGGTAACTGAATGAAGAGGTCACGGAGAAAATCTGGAAGCAAAGCGTCCCAGGCAGAGGGAGAAGCAGGCCCCGAGTCTCCCCTGTTCCACAAGGGACCGGTGGCTGGGAGCAGTGATTCAGGGGTGGGCAGGGGCGACATCAGTGGTTGTCACATCCCCTGCGGACCCTTGGTGATGCCTAGACACGTTTGATTGACTGTCAAGTCTGGGGAACAAGGTACTACTGGCATTGAGTGGATGGAGGCCAGGGACGCTGCTCAGCATCCTACAATGTACAGGACGGTCCCACCCCAGAGAGTGATCTGGCCTTAGATGTCAGCAGCGCTGTTGAGGAACCCTGGGCCAGACCATGCGAGGGAATGAAGGCTGTGCAAGGAAATTGGTTTTTATGCTGGGTGCCACAGGGAAGGGGAATTACGAGGTCAGATTCGTTTACAAACAACTTCTTTGGCTGCCAGGCACAGCCCAGGGGTAGTGGTGGCGGAGGTGGCTTGAAGGCATCGGAATCAGGCTAAAGTCTTTAAGTGGCAATGGGAGGACTTGGTGATGGGCTGGAAGGCATGAGGTGGGAGAGAAGAGTGGGAATCAAGTAAACTGGGAATCCTCAATGAGGTTGGGGAGCGGAGCATCTTTCCTAGTTTGCGCCCAGAGATGAGTCTGCCCCCTCCCCGACCCCTGGCAGTACCCCAGGCCCGGAAGGGCAGCCCCACCGGCACAGCGGCCGAGCTTTCACCAGCGGGCAGAGCCGAAAGGTGGTCGCCACCACCAACATTAACACCAGCATCTCGCTCCGGCCGTTGCCTCCAATACGCAGACTCATTTGCCGCGGGGAGTAGTTTCACAGTCTGGGCATGCGCACCTTGCTCCCCAGGAAGCCCGAAGCTGACCTTCTCAACAAGCCCCACCCACCCACCCCACCAAACCAAACGCTTGGGCATGCGCACACGGCCGCCCATAGGCAATCTACCTTTTCTGCTCGCACTTAGCGTCTCCCGGGAAACCCGAATCCATCAATCGTGACGCGTCCAGAGTCCGAGCATGCGCATATCACCTAAGTTCCTAAACCTGTTTGGACTGGGCTGCCCACTCGTTCCTAAAGCTGCGCTTGCAGCCACGGTTTTGTCTTTCTAGGGGCCATCATGCGTGTCCACAGCCCTCCCCGCGATTCGAAGGAGCCTTGAACACGCTGGCTCAGGTCAGTTCAGTCGCTCAGTCGCGTCGGACTCTTTGCGACAGTCCATGGACTGCAGCACGCCAGTCTTCCCTGTCCGTCATCAACTCCCGGAGCTTGCCCAAACTCATGTCCACCGAGTCAGTGATGCCATCCAACCATCTCATCTTCTGTCGTCCCCTTCTCCTCCTGCCTTCAGTCTTTCCCAGCATCATGGTCTTTTTCAATGAGTCAGTTCTTCGCATCAGGTGGTCAAAGTATTGGAGCTTCAGCTTCAGCATCAGTCCTTCCAGTGAATATTCAGGACTGACTTCCTTTAGGACTGACTGGTTTGATCTCCTTTGCAGTCCAAGGGACTCTCAAGAGTCTTCTCCAACACCATAGTTCAAACACGCTGGCTAGAAGATCGGAAAAGGTGGATGCGACGAGGTATCTTGAAAGTTTCTAGCTCCGCTGCGTGTAGGCCCCGCCTCCACTCTTCCATGTCCCGCCCCCGCAGCCATCTGTTTCCGGCTACCCCTCCCGCGGGCACCCAGACACGCGCTGGTCGTCACGTGCGCCCCAGCCGGGCCCGGGGAAATGACGCAAGTCTTACGCGCCGCCAGGATGGCCGGGCCATGGCGGGGGGCACAGGCTGTGTGCGGCTGTGGGGAGCTGCAAGGTGTTGGACGCTTCGGCGGCCGCTACTGGCCGCCGCCGGGGGGCGGGTCCCGACTGCGGCCAGAGCTTGGTTGCCCAGAGGCCGGAGGGCCTGCGACGCTTCGCCTCCCTGGGCGCTGTGGGGCCAAAGCCCCGCGGCCGCGGGCCACTGGCGGGGACTTTGGGAGGCGAACAACCGCAGCGGCGGCGGCGCCTTCTCGGGAGGCGAGGATGCATCCGAGGGCGGCGCCGAGGACGGGGCCTCGGGCGTGGGAGGCAGCGCGGGCGGCGGGGAGGGCCCTGTCATAACGGCGCTGACGCCGATGATGATCCCGGACGTATTCCCGCACCTGCCGCTCATCGCCGTTACTCGAAACCCAGTGTTCCCGCGCTTTATCAAGATTGTTGAGGTAATGAGCGCCCCGCCCAAGGCCTCCGTTTCCCCATGTCTGCAAGCCGCGGGTTGGACCGAGGGATCATTTACCACCTTCATACCCCAGCAACTTTTTCCAGGAGCGAAGCTTCTCCAAGGCCTGGAGTTCGAGTACGAGTCTTTTCAGCACTAGCTCCATGAGCTTGAGCTAGATTCCTTCCCCTTTCAGATCCCTTCAGGAAAGTTGAATCTAGTGAGCTTAGGATTGTCCAGTAGACTCCCAGTCATAGAAATTTGGTGCCGGGAAGGATCAGAACAGTCTTGCCGCTCAGTTACTTTTCTGCGGGTCTGTAGTCCGTAGCTGTTTTGTGACACTCTTCCCCCAGGGCTATCCGCCTTCCTCATACCTTCATTATATGTTCATTGAGGTCATGGGCCAGGTGCGGTTGTAAGTCTAAGGGATACAGCAGTGAGCAAAACGGGCACACATTCATGCTTTTGGAGCTTAGGTTCCAGCGGGGATTAGAGAAGCATAAATAAGAGTAGTAAGTTAATTCTGTATCGGGAGGTCATTAGTAGTACAGAGAATGATTGAGCGAGAGATTGTAGAGGAATTTTAGGAGGAAGGTGGCAGGAGGATGTTGTCAGGGATTTATTCATTCAGTAGAGTGTTCTTTGGGCTTCCAGGGTGCCTCGAAGCGGTAAAGAATTCACCTACACTGCAGGAGACGTGAGTTGAATCTCTGGGTAGGGAAGATCCCCTTGGAGGATCCACTCCAGTATTCTTGCCTGGAGAATCCCATGAACAGAGGAGCCTGTTGGGCTATATATATAGTTCATAGGGTCGCAAAGAATTGGACATGCCTGAGCAATGCAGTCAGGCAGAGTGTTCTTGACTTGTTACCATGCAGCAGGCTGAGGATTCAGCAGAACAAGTTAGACACAGCCCTCTGCCTCAGAGACTTACATTCTGGTGGAAGAGACAGTAAGAGCCATGGCTTAGGGGGTGGGGCAAGTGGACCGGGGTGATGTAATAGAAAGCAAGAGTGCAAGGAACTTGAGCTTTTTTTTGTTTATTTTTTGGCTGTGCTTGGTCTTCGTTGCTGCACTTGGGTTTTCTCTAGTTGCGTCAAGTAGGGGCTACGCTTTGTTGCCTTTTGAGGGCTTCTCACTGCAGTGGCTTCTCTCGTTGCACAGCACGGGCTCTAGAGTGTGGGCTCAGTAGTTGCTCTCGGGCTTAGTTGCCCCACAGCATGTGGGATCTTCCCAGACCAGGGATAGAACCTGTGTCTTCTGCATCGGCAGGTGGATATTTAACCACTGGACCTTCTGGGAAGTCCAGACCTTGAGTTTTTAGAGTAGGAAGAACCTGAAGGCCTGCTTTCTTCCCCACCCGCCCCCATCTTTTCTTTAATGATGTGGAAACGAATCTGTGGAGGAGGTTATCTGTTAACTGTCTAAGCAAGGTCATACAATGAGTCAGCCGTGTCTGCATTCACCCTCCTCCCCTCACACTCCCATCTTTGCTGCATAAATTTCAGGGATCCCTTGGAAAGCAGAGGGACAGCATTCAGTCAGCAAGCAGGGGACAGAAAGACATCCCCACCCTGGAACTGCTGATTGCATGCGTCTGAGCTGCCCTTCCAAGGACGTTCTCTGATGTTAAATAGTGATTACTGGCAGGCCCTAAGGCCAGACCTTGGGGCTTCATATCCTGGTCCCTCTGCCCCCAGCTTGATAGCCTTGGGCAAGATGTTCTCTGGGCCTCCATTGCCTCATCCGTGAAATGGGCAATCCCTCATTTCTTAGAGCTGTGATGGGAGGTAGATAAGGTCACATGTAGGGGACTTAGAACCATACATGGTGCTTCATACACCTTCATAAGAAGTGGCTGCTGTTTCCTCTATGGTGTGCTCTGACACCTCAGAGATGACCCTTGTGGGTCTTTTTTTCATCCTTGTCTCCCACTGCCAGCTGTCCTCTACCCTCCAGGCCTCTGGGGCCAGGACTGTTTGGCAGGTATGGTCCCCTCAGCCTTGCAAAGTGGCACCTGCCTCCTGTCCCCAGTGCCCAAGCAGGGATAAGATTCTTCTTCTTTTTTTAATTTTTTTTATTTTTTTTGTTCCCCATCCTGAACCCTCCTCCCTCCTCCCTCCCCATACCATCCCTCTGGGTCGTCCCAGTGCACCAGCCCCAAGCATCCAGCATCGTGCATTGAACCTGGATGAAACGAGATGCCAGGGATAAGATTCTTTCAAGAGACCCTGTCTGCCCACCTAGGGCTAGCCAAGAGGGTTATAGGAGTTGATGCAGATGGTATGAGGCTGGCTTGTGGAACACACATGGAGTATTTCTATTGCTGTACTCAGTCACTCAGTTGTGTCACACCCTCTGCTGCCCCATGGACTGTACTCCGCTGGGCTTCTCTGTCCAGGGGATTTTCCAGGCAAGAATACTGAGAGTGGGTTGCCATTTTCTCCTCCAGTTCTATTGCTGTTACCTTGCAAATAAGGAAAAGGAGTCCTGCCAAAGGGAGGGGCCAGGTGTTAAGATGCAAGGGTCAGGGGACTTCCTTGGTGGTCCAGTGGTTAAGACTAGGAGCTTCCAACGCAGGGGGCACAGGTTTGATCCCTGGTCAGGAAGCTATAATCCTGTGCTGCTGCTCCTAAGTCGCTTCAGTTGTGTCCGACTCTGTGCGACCCCATAGACGGCAGCCCACCAGGCTCCCGTCCCTGGGATTCTCCAGGCAAGAACACTGGAGTGGGTTGCCATTTCCTTCTCCAGTGCTTGAAAGTGAAGTCGCTCAGTTGTGTCCGACTCTTCAAGACTCCATGGACTGTAGCCTACCAGGCTCCTCCATCCATGGGATTTCCCAGGCAAGAGTACTGGAGTGGGTTGCCATTGCCTTCTCCGATAATCCTGTGCAGTGTGGTCAAAATAAAGATGCAGCAGTCAGCTGTTAACAGAGGAGAAATTGGGAGCTTCCAGAGTATTTAATAAGTAAATCTGAACTTGTTAGCAAAGTTGGGATTATCTTGATGTTGAAGTTGACCCTGTCTGTGGCTAACTTGCCCCAGTAGCATCTCCTTATCAGTAGCCTCTGAGTGTAGGCCAGTGACTCTTAAGTTTGGGTGGGTCAGGTATCCTCCTGATGGATGTCATGGGCCTTTATCCTGGAAAGAATGCCTTTAGAGTGTTAGGAATCCCCATAACATGTGGTCATGGAGTGAGCTAGCACTGCTTCTTAAAGTCTGGTCCCTGAAAACAGCAGCATCCCCTGGGAGCTCGCTTGAAATGCAGAATCCCAGGCCCATTCCAGCCCCCAGCAGATCAGATACTTCAGAGATTGGGGCCCAGCCGTCTGTTCTTTAAAAAAAAAAGTCCTCCCGGTGGTTCTGATTTGTGCCAAAGTTTGAGGGCCATTAAGTTGAGTTCAGGTCTGGCCTGGGAATGAACAGGGGCTTGAAGGGAATCGTCTGAGCCCTAAGGACATCTGTGCTCCTCCCCAGCAGCTGTTTCCTGGGAAACATGAGCCCTCTATCTGCCAATAAAACAACATGAGAATGTGCTGTGATTGAGGGGGGCGGGGTCGGATGATCAATATATGGGATATAGATGGGATTGGGATAACTGTCCATGAAAATTATTAGCCTGTGGAGTGTGTCACAGTTGAGTTATGCACATTTACTGTTGTCCTCCTGACAAGAGCAGAAGGTTTAGACTTTCAAGCCAACGCATTTCCCCGCAGAACCAGCTCTGGGAAGGGGATGTGAAATCAATTTCTTGCCTTTGGCTATTCATCTCCTTTGAGTTTTCCTTTTAGCAAGAGGGAAAAAAACTAAGGAGTGCGGCTCGCCAGCACTGCCCCACTCCATTCTCCACACCCGTCGTCTCTTTTCTTTTTGGTTCAGGAGTTCTTGAACCGTGTAGTTTAGTCCTGGATCAGACTAGTGCATCTCTGGAGTGTAGCACTGAGAATGCTAGAGTTGCTGTCAAAACATCAGCCAGAAAAACCTACCCTGTGTTTCACTTTGGGGTTGTTGTCATACTAGGTTAAAAATAAGAAGCTGGTTGAGCTGCTAAGAAGGAAAGTCCGCCTTGCCCAGCCGTATGCTGGCGTCTTTCTAAAGAAAGATGACAAGTAAGTGTAATTTCCCCCTCACCCTTTTGTTGAGACCACCCTGGAGTGTAGCTCCCCACAGAGCCCGATCGGTAGAGTAGCCTAGATCTCTGGCCCTTGACCTGAAACAAACCTAGCAAAAGCTACAGGGGACAAGACCAAGAGCTGAGCATCCTTTTTTAGATGGGGCTAAGATTCCGCCCTGAGCCCTGGGCCTTGTGTGTAGTTCAGGTGGGGGGAAATTAACCTCAATGATCCCCCGTGTCAGACCAGAGCAAGGCCACTTCAGAGCAGAGCTAGGTGGGCAGGTATGGGGGCTCAGGACTCGTCCACCTCACTTCTGGGTAGGATTTAGTTCCACTTCAGAGTCAGAAGGCATGTTCTAGGCCGGCTCCAAAAGAGGCAGTATGGAACCAAAGGCCAGGTCCATATGGCCCTGTCTGCCTGTGTGCAGTAACCCTGCATCCCAGAGTGCCAGTGGGAGCCAGGTGGTCAAGGCCAGGATGGGTGTTTCTCTGCTCCTGAGAGAGCCAGAGCACCTGTGCCCATGTGCCCCGTGTCCCTCTCCCTCAGCAATGAGTCTGACGTGGTCGAGAACCTGGATGAGATCTACCACACGGGGACGTTCGTGCAGATCCACGAAATGCAGGACCTGGGGGACAAGCTGCGCATGATCGTCATGGGACACCGGAGGTGCGGGGGCGGGACGGGAGGAGTGGCCACAGCTGGGGGTGGGTCCCCATCCCCAATCTCAGGGCCCTTCTCTTAAAGCAGTACTTTGGGTGGTCAAGGAGAAGCCATCTCTCATGCTTATTAGTCCACAAAGCACCACAAAACGGAAGCTGGCATGTTGCCGTGTCTCCCACGTCTGGGTGTTGGCCCGCCATCCCTGCCCACGTCTGCAGCTCCATTCAACTTGGCAGGTTGCGGGGTTTTTTGGTTGGTTGGTTGGTTAGGGTTTTTCTTGACTGTGCCGCATGGCATTCGGGATCCAGTTACCTGATCAGGAATCGAACCCAGGCCCCTTGCATCGGGAGTGAGGAGTCTTAGCCACTGGACACCAGGGAAGTCCCATGGAGCCCTGTTCTCTGTCACCCTGCAGAGCGCATCTGGGAAACAATCTGGGCCGGCAGCGCATCTGTGGACCGTCCAGGTGGCTGCGCTGATTCCCATGCCCGTCTTCGTGTTAGGAGTCTGTTAGAGTCTGTTTTAGGAAAGAGCCTGCACCTTTGTCTCCTGGGAGGAGTCATGGCTCAGGAGAAACAGAATAAGGTGCAACCAGAATTAATAAAGACACGGCAGCTCCTCAATGCCCTGCTCACCTGCAGGGTGCCTTGTAGAATGAGTGCTGCTGGCCTTTGAGGCCAGGCCGCCCCAGGGCTCACCGAATCCCCACTGCCTTTTCTCTGCGCACCCTGGGTGTCTGCTGGGCGCTGAGTCCGCACCCCTGGTACCTCTCAGGCCTGCTCTTTAAGAGGGTGCTGTTGTCAGTTAGCCTGCAGGTAGAAAGGAGCCAGCGCAGCAGTGACGCCCGGCCTGTTGTCTGCTGGGCTATCGGGGTGGAGCAGCAGGTGAGGGACCCACCTTGGGGAGCTCACCCCGAGTGGGGAGAACAGGTCACAAGCTGAATTCTGATGGTGGCAGGTGCTTTGTGGGAGAAACAAAGATGGAGGGCGGTGCTGGGTGATTGTGCAGGTGGGGCTGGACTTCACATTGAGAGGTCAGGGAGAGCCTCTTGGTGGAGGCGCCCTTGAACCTGAATGGTGTGCAAGAGCCACTGAGGGGTGCGCTGGAGGCTAAGGGAGGGGCAGGCAGAGTCCTGGATGAACCCTGGAGGTGGGCTGCCACTGGCTTCCTTTTTCCCGGGGGGCCGTAGGTGTTGAAATGGATGGGTCGGCTGGAGTCCCAGGGTGGAGGTTCTTGGGTTCTGAGATGGCAGCGAGCCTCAGGCGTGGTGGCTGCAGGGGTCTGGGCCCAGTGGGCCCTTCAGTCATGGACACTGCAGAGGAGCGTGCAGGCAGAATCCCCCCACCCCACCTTGGTGGTGGCTTTACCCCCTCCTCCTGTCTTCAGGGTTCACATCAACCGACAGCTGGAGGTGGAGCCTGAGGAGCCCGAGGGTGAGAACAAGCAGAAGCTGCGCAAGAAGCCCAAGCGGGGCAAGAAAGAGGCAGAAGAGGACGGGGCCACCAAGCGGCCGCTGGAGGTGGTGGTGGGGCCTGGTCCCAGCCCCGCCGGCGAGGTGCTCATGGTGGAGGTGGAGAATGTGGCCCACGAGGACTTCCAGGTCACGGAGGAGGTGAAGGTGAGTGCAGGGGTGTTGGGGGGCAGAGGGCTGTGTTCCCCCAGAAGTCCTGGGAGGAGCCAGCGGCTGGCAGGTGGGAAGTGGGCCAGGGCTTCAGCTGCTGTGGAGGATCTGGGTCCAGGGCAGAGGGGAGGGGCCGGGGGCTGCAGCCCCCTCTGGTCCGGTGACCCACGCTTGGGGCTTTCCTGCTCACTAGGCGCTGACTGCGGAGATCGTGAAGACCATCAGGGACATCATCGCCTTGAACCCACTCTACAGGTTGGTCTCATGCACTCTCCCGGAAGCCGGGGCTGGCCCAGGCGTGTCCTGCTCGGGGGCTCCTGACGTAGCCCGGGTCGGGGGAGCGGCTTCATGCTTCAGTTGTCGGCAGATGGGAGAGCGCGTCAGGAGGTGTGGCCGCAGTGGCGGTCCGGTGCCCTGGTGCAGCGCCTGGGTCCCTTGCAGGGAGTCAGTGCTGCAGATGATGCAGGCCGGCCACAGGGTGGTGGACAACCCCATCTACCTGAGCGACATGGGCGCAGCGCTGACGGGGGCCGAGTCCCACGAGCTGCAGGAAGTCCTGGAGGAGACCAACGTGAGTGCGGCCGGGGGCCTCCCCCACTGGCTGCTGCTCTTGGGCCTTGCTGTGGGGCGGTTTCACGTTAGCCTGCCTCCTTCCGTCTGCCTCCGACCCCTGGTTCTTGGTAGTACTGCGCGGTGTGCTCCTGGGCAGTGCCCATCATTCAGTCGGTGGCGTGTTTGGGTTGTCCCCAGACTCAACATTAGAAGCAGTGCCCCTGCCAACGTCCTGGTCCCTGCGGGCCTGGCTGGAGCCCTGGGACCGAGGGGGCAGGCCTCTCGGATTTGGGGAGGCGTGGCCTGTCCACTTGCCAGAGCTCATACTTCCTGTGCCCTGCTTCCCCTGCCCCCCAACCCTCAGCCTGCACACATGATCTTCCCTTTCTCGGCAGATTCCAAAGCGGCTGTATAAGGCCCTGTCCCTTCTCAAGAAGGAGTTTGAACTGAGCAAGCTGCAGCAGCGCCTGGGCCGCGAGGTGAGCAGAGGTTGCAAACTCATGGCACCATCACACTGGGGCCAGGAGCTGTGCACAGTGAGAGCTCCCCTGACTGTCCAGGGAGCTCTGGGGGAAACCTAGAAATTGGGAGGCAGCCTAGGAAAGGTTGAAGGGACTTTCCCCATACTCGGTTGGTGGAGGCCTACCTTGGCTGCTCGGACTGTCCATTTAACCTTTTCCAGATTTAGGTCACTTTTATTGTTTAGTTTTTTTAAAAAAGTTTTACTAGAGTATAGTTGACTTACAGTGACATATTAGTCACTGCTATACACCAAAGTGAGTTAGTTATGCAAATACTCTTATTTTAGATTCATTTCCAACATAGGCCATCATATCACTTGATTCTATGTTAGGTAAAAAAGTTGTATTGCATCTTTCATTGGAAAAGCCACGAGGCAGCTGTCAATATGCAGGGCAGCATGACTCGGGGCAGGCGCCAGTGTTGAGCCTGTGTCCTGCTGTGTCAGCTTTTAGAGAGAGGGTGATACCGCTTTGATGAGTGTCGGGGACATGCTGGCATCAGGTCCGGCTTTCCCTGATTGTAACCAGGACTGAAGGGCAGATCCCTTCCTCCCCTGGAAGTTGGGGTCACTTATCGCGAGACTCATGTGCGGGGACTCCAGGTTGAAGGTGAGGGCCATTGGAGGCTGAGTGTCCCAGGTTTGTCTCCTGGGTCCCGAGGATATGGCAGGCCCACTCAGGCCTCGGCCCCCTCCTCTGGTCTGACAGTGGCCTGGGCCCCACAGGTGGAGGAGAAGATCAAGCAGACACACCGCAAGTACCTGCTGCAGGAGCAGCTGAAGATCATCAAGAAGGAGCTAGGCCTGGAGAAGGATGACAAGGACGCCATCGAGGAGAAGTTCCGTGAGCGGCTCAAGGAGCTCGTGGTCCCCAAGCATGTCATGGACGTGGTGGACGAGGAGCTGAGCAAGCTGGGCCTGCTGGACAACCATTCCTCCGAGTTCAAGTGAGCAAGTGCTGAGGGGCCTGGCGTGGGGGGCCAGGATTTGACCCTGGAAGGCCAGGACGGTGGGGGCCCTCGGGCATGTTCTTGTCACCACACGTTTAGTGCTCTCGTGTGGTCCCTGTGGGGGCTGGGTCTCTCGTCACTCTTGTTTCACAGATGAAGGAATCGCGGCTTGGAGAAGTTAAATCAGTGCCCCCGCCCCTGGGCTGGTAAATGGGGATGGATTTGAAGCCAGGGACGTTGGGCTGCAAGCCTGTGCCACCCGTCAGGACCAGGAGTCCCCAGGGCCAGTGCCCCAAGGCCAGCCCCTCCCCTGACCTTCTGTTCCCTGGTCTCCTCTGGCAGCTTTGAGAGTCAGAAAACGAGTGTCTTCCTGGTCTTGCCTGGCTGGCCTTCTTCTGTGCACGCTGGCTGGGGGTCAGAGTGGCGGCTAAGGGGTCAGGGCACCATGTGATGCTTCTGACTCTGCCTGGGCGCTGCTCCGGGACAGCTGTGTGGGACAGCTTCTCAAAGGGGCGGGCTTCCCGGGCTGCTGTGTTTGGCCCCTGTCTGATCAGGGTGTCTGGTGGGGTCTGCTCTCTTGCTCAGGGACCCTGGGACTCCCTGGTTTCCCCAGATGCCGCAGGCCTGTACACCAGAGAGACTCCCAGCTTCTCTCCCTGGGGCAGCAGTGCATTCCCCACATTCACATCAGGGTGGACCACACACGTAGTGCCCCAGACAGCATCGACTTCTCTTCGGGTCTGGAGGCAGAGACCCTCATTTCTGGTGTGATGAGAAGGATGGGTTCCTTCTGGAGGCCTCGGGGGAATTGTTTCTAGCCTCTTCCAGCTTCTCAGAAACATTCCTCGCTCCCAGCCCATCCTCCTTCAGAGCGTCACTCCCACCTCTGCTTCTGTTGTCCGGGTCCTCCTCTGATTGCCCTTCCTGCCTGCTCCTCCTCAGGCCCCTTGAGAGGGGTTCCTCTGTCCCCGGGTCACAGCTCCAGGCCTCAATTTCCCCACTTGGGCTGGGTCAGGTTGTTCTCATCGCTGGCCCCTCCTGAGCTGTGGGACTCTGAGCCATCCCCATGCTCACTGAGCCTCTGGGCCAGGAGCTGCACCCACACAGGCAGACCTCAGGACAGCGCAGGCTTGGTTCACGGCAGGAAAGTGAGTCACGTGAATTTTGTCGGTTTCCCTGTTGAATGTAAAAGTTATGTTTACCCTGTACTGTAGTTTAAGTATGCAATTGCATTCTGTCTAAAAAAACAAAAAAGTACGTTACATGCTTTAATTAAGAAGTACTTTATCACCTGCTGAGGCAGGGTTAGTACAGACCTTCCCGGTATGACACACACGGTGCCTGCCTGGAGCCGTAGGTGAGGCGGGCGGCCTGTCCAGCGCAGGCTGTGCAGTTCCAGTGTTGGGTGCCTGGGTCCCAGTGCCTGGGTGTGCAGCTGGGGAGGCAGGCGGCGCGCAGGACCCGCTCACCGGCTCTCACCTGTCCCGTGGTAGTGTCACCCGCAACTACCTGGACTGGCTGACGTCCATCCCGTGGGGCAAGCACAGCGACGAGAACCTAGATCTGGCGCGGGCCCAGGCGGTGCTGGAGGAGGACCACTACGGCATGGAGGACGTCAAGAAGCGCATCCTGGTGAGGCCCCGCCCCCGCCCCGCCCATGCCCTCGTCGGGGCCTCCTGCTGGGACCCAGGACTCCCCGTGCAGCTGGGGAGACCCTGAGGAGTCCCCTGTGAGTCTAGGCTCTGGGAGGGGCTTGGCCGTGGCAGGGCTGGAGTGGCGTCAGCAGGGGCCTGAGGCACCAGTGCTGGAGTGGCTTAGAGGTGCCAGGGGCCGCTGGGGGCCCACATCCACCAGGGGGGATAAAAATCGTGCTCCTGAGCGGAGGAAATGGGGCAGAGGCATCTGGCTGAGGGCTGGTGGGCCTGGCATTGGGGTCACCCCTCAGTCAGTCCCCACATCCCCTGGTGCCTGCTTGTCCTGTTGGTGCCACACGTTGTCCATCCCTGTGACAAATCACAGTCTGGCCAGCTTGGCTCCTCCAGGCCAGGCGCTGTCCCTTCCCGCAGCCCCAGGTGCCTAGCCATGGGGAGCCTCAGGCCAGGTGGGGCCCCTTGCCCTTCAGAAAGTCCGGCACTGTCTCATACAGTTGCCTCTGCACACAGGAGTTCATTGCCGTCAGCCAGCTCCGGGGCTCCACCCAAGGCAAGATCCTCTGCTTCTATGGCCCCCCGGGCGTGGGCAAGACCAGCATCGCCCGCTCCATCGCCCGTGCCCTGAACCGGGAGTACTTCCGCTTCAGTGTTGGAGGCATGACAGATGTGGCTGAGATCAAGGGGCACAGGTAGGTCTGCCCCCCACACCCCTCAGAGCTCACCTCTCCTGTCAGCCTGCCTTTTCCTGGGTCTGTTCCTGCTCTGATATCATGATGGGGACAAGCAGCAAACTGCACACAGGAGTAGGTAATTGAAAAGGTGTTGACTGATTTCAGGCCCGGCTTGATCGAGGTGCTCAAACATTAGCTCAAAATCTCGGCTTCTCAGTCACTGGGAAAGCCTCTCGGCCAGGCTGTCAGTAGACAGCTGCATGGCTCCAGCTCGCATCCCACCAGCTCAGCTCCCCACAGCACTGGCTGAAGTTCGGGAGCTGTGTCGTGGCCAGGGCTGGGCACTAGAGTGGGAGGTCTCCCAGGTGAAGACTCAGGGCCTGTCTTGGTTCTTTGCTCCCTTGTCAGGCGCAGAGCGGGGGCTGGTGTTCCCTGTGTGCGGGCTCTTAACAGCCACCTGGTCCGTGCATGGCACCCTTCAGTGGGACGTTCAGGGTGTTGTGTTCCAGGGCTTCGCGCCCTGTTGGCCTCTGCAGAGGGTGGGTCTCTGAAAAGCCGGGCTCAGTGAGACACAAGCACAACAGATACGAGTGTCTGCTCCAAGCTGACTTGGAGCATACCTTTATCTGGTGGTGTTCAAAGAAGGGTTAAATCTGTGTCTAAATTACTTTTCTGGTTTTTCTAAAAACACGGACAGTACTGGACATTGGGACCCGCAGGTCTTCCTGGCAGTAGTCCTCCTGAAAGCATGTGCCGGCTGGGCCCTGGGCCTGGGGACCCCGGGGACCCAGGCATTGGAGACGTTGCTGCCACAGGCCCCAGCTGCTCCCCACTCTGTCCTTCTGCTGAGTCAGGCCATGCAGGCTGGGTTTTGCTATCTAGAGGGATGAGTGAGACTTGGCTGTGAACCTGTTCCCTGTGCTTCCTGCCTGAGCTGGGGGAGGGGTGATCTAGTGCTCTGCCCACCTGCACAGCACAGAAGCATTTATCTTCTGCTGGGCCCCCTGTGCTGCGTGTCTCCTCTCTGGGCAGCTCTCGAGGGGGCCCATGTGTCTCACATGGGCGTCCTGGAGCTCCAGGGAGCTGGGCCTCAGGCGCTGGTGTGGCTAGCCCAGATGCTGGGGCACCCACCACCCCGCCTTGCCCTCTTCCCCAGGCGGACATACGTGGGCGCCATGCCGGGCAAGATCATCCAGTGTCTGAAGAAGACGAAGACGGAGAACCCCCTGGTCCTGATAGACGAGGTGCGTGGGGCTGGGTGGGCGGGCCTGGCTGGGCGCACACCCCTTCCCGAGGCTGGACGTGGGCCCTGGGCCTTCCTGGCCCCCAGCTCCAGGTGGCCCTGAGCAGACGGAATCTGTGTTCAAGGTGAAATCATGGCCTCTGCGGTTTCCATGGCGCCAGTCATGGGGTGGCCTTGCTGCTCCCAGGCTGTCTCCTGACACTGCCCCTGCCCTGCCCTGGAGGGCGCTGTCCCTGCCACAGCCTCACGGTCATGCCAGCCCCCCTGCTCTTCCTTCTGCTCCGGCCTTCCCCAGCTCTGACCCCTGGGTCTGTCTCCCATTGGGGTGTCTGGTGAGCAGGCGCTCAGGCAGGACAGGGGCCAATACCCCCGCCCACTTCTGCCGCTTCAGGTGGACAAGATCGGCCGGGGCTACCAGGGCGACCCCTCATCTGCACTGCTTGAGCTGCTGGACCCTGAGCAGAATGCAAACTTCCTGGACCACTACCTGGACGTGCCCGTGGACTTGTCCAAGGTGCGTGTCCTGCCCGGGGCTGGGCCAGCGGGGAGGGATGGGCACCCTGTCCCCCAACACCTCACGGCCCCACCCCCAGGTGCTGTTCATCTGCACGGCCAACATCACCGAGACCATCCCCGAGCCACTGCGGGACCGCATGGAGATGATCAACGTGTCAGGCTACGTGGCCCAGGAGAAGCTCGCCATTGCTGAGGTGAGACACCCACAGCCTGGCCCTAGGCTCAGGAAATAGCCAGGTGCTCCCTTGGGGCCAGGCCCTTAGCTAGAGCTCAGGGTACTGCTCAGGGGCTCTCGTGCCAGAGGGACAGATGGGATGGGGCGGGATGACGAGAAGCAGATGAGGCTGGTGTGAACCGTTCCTGCCAGTCACACCTCTGACACTGAGGTGCTGGGGTGGGGGTGCCTGCACCTGCCGGTTCCCGCTGAGGGGCGTGAGTCAATGTGGTCTTGACTCGGCATCCAGGAATAGCATGAGACCCAGGGTCAGCACTCAGAGCAGAGCACAGCCCCCGGCCTGGATGCAGGCCCAAGTCCCTGGCCTCTCCTACCTCAGGCTGACCAGGTGTCAGTCAGGGGTTCCCACCATCTGCTCCTCGGTTTGATAATTTGCTGGAACAGCCTACAGAATTCAGGAGATGGGTTTATTCACTGTTACCAGTTTATTATAAAGGATTCAACCAGGGAACAGCCAAAAAAGAGACACTGGGGCAAGGTGTGGGGAAGGGCCCATTTCTTGGGTTATTGATCGGATCCTTGGTTGTGTGTGATTAGCACCCCAGCACCCTCCCCTCCCTGGGGGCAGAAATTGTCCCTCCAGTCTCTCCGTTGGTTCTTCTGGCCCCTAGCCAGCTATGCTAATAATCACCTTGTTATTCTTAGTGTTCTGGAAGGGGCTTTTCCTGAATAAGAAGGGCTGCTCTTCTTGTCCCTGTCACTTGGGAAGCCCCACGGGTCTTGGAAGTGCTTGTGTGGGAATTCTCATGTCCCAACATCGCAGGCCGTAGAACAAGAACAGGAGACACCTCTGCAAGCACAGTGCTGAACACAGCACAGCCCTACCTGTGGCCTCAGGGCCCCACCCCATCTTGGGGTCCTGAGTTCCGCTCTGATAGGAGGCCCCCGCCTTTAATGTCACACATGTGGCTGGTGTCCAGGCCCAGTCACTCGCAGTTGTGGGCTTTACAGGGAGGCTGTGGTTCCCAGTTCTGTGACCGCCTGCCTGGCCTTTTCCTGGTCCCAGGCTCACCTGAGGTTCGGGCCTCTGCCTGCACCTGTGTAGGAAGCTTCTCCTGGGTGGGGGTCCTTCCCCTTCTGGTGCCCGGGGTGTGGCGGCTTCGCTAGCCTGCAGTCAGGAAAGCCGGGCTTCCTTTCCAGAGGACTGTATTCCTCACGGAGTGTTCTCTTTCTAGAATGGACTTGAGTGTACTCGTCCCCTTGAGCCTTCTGCAGGTGTGACCGGAGCTGGCTCCCAGTCTCTGTGTCCCCTGGTGGAATGGGCGGCGAGAAAAAGAGCTCTTGGCTGAGGTGGTGGCAGGGGTGCTGGACTCCCCCCCAGCCTGGAGACTTGACGGGACAGAGGAGGGGCAGGCTTGGTGGAGTGGGTGGAGGGCTTCCTTCAGGGCCCTGGAGGAGGAAGATGAGGACTATGGGATGCATCAGGCCTGTGGTCAGTGCTCAGGACTGACTGTCCGGCCACTGCTGTGTGGCAGGAGTGACCTTGGAGCCTGTGACCTGCTCCCCATCCCTGCCTGTACTGGGCAGCATCTACTAACCAGTCTCTGTATGAGGAGCAAGTCTAGGGGATCAAGGAGGCCTTCCTGGAGGAAGAGGCACCTACGATGACACCTGGAGGGAGGGCAGGAGTCAGATCTGGACAGAGGATGCAGCAGGAGCAGAGGCTGGAGCCTTGGGAGCATGCGGAGGTGGCAGGCTAGTGTCTGCAGGTCCCAAGCCCTCTGTTCAGGATCCTGGCACCTGCAGGGATTGCTGCCTGCACCTCACGTCCTGGCCTCGCGGATTCCTCACCCTTTGGGTCTTGGCTTAGGCATGGCCTCGTGGAGCAGCCTCCCTGACACCCTGTCATTGCTGGATGACTCCCAGTGGACAGGGGCTCCTCAGGGCAGGCCCAGGGTATACCTCGGTGACCGCATCTACACAGCCAGGGGTCTTGGAAGGCTGGGCGGGGGGTCCCAGAGAGGCTCTTGGGCCCTTGACGGCAGCTCTCCTCGTCCCTGTAGCGGTACCTGGTTCCTCAGGCCCGTGCCCTCTGTGGCCTGGACGAGAGCAAGGCCAAGCTGTCGTCCGACGTGCTGACCCTCCTCATCAAGCAGTACTGCCGGGAGAGCGGTGTCCGCAACCTGCAGAAGCAGGTGGAGAAGGTGAGCTGCCTGCCCAGCGGCGGATGGAGCCTGGGGCCGTGATGGCTAAAGTGGGCCCAGCCAGACAGGACACATGCCACAGTGGGTGCCCAGAGGAGTCACAGCCACAGACAGGAAGCAGATGGTAGGGTCAGGGCTGGGGGTGGGGAACGGGGAGTGAGTGCTTAATGATCAGAGGGTTCTGGAAGGGTGGTTGGACAAGAGCCCCCGTGCACTTTTGCCACCGAGCTGTCTGCTTACAAATGGTTCAGATAGTTTTAGGTCATGTGTGCTTTACAAACTGTAAAAAGGCGAGTGGAGATGAGCTGGGGTCAGGTTGGGGACGGCAGGGTCCTGTGGCCTGGCCACCCCCCAGCCCACTGTGCCCACGCAGGTGTTACGGAAGTCTGCCTACAAGATTGTCAGCGGTGAGGCTGAGTTCGTGGAGGTGACGCCCGAGAACCTGCAGGACTTCGTGGGGAAGCCGGTGTTCACAGTGGAGCGCATGTATGACGTGACGCCGCCTGGCGTGGTCATGGGCCTGGCCTGGACGGCCATGGGTGAGTGGCCTCTGCACCCCCAGGAGAGGTGGGCACGTCCACCGTGGGGTGCTCTGAACACCCTTCCCTGCTGCTATGAGTGCGCAGGGCTGGTTCAGGAACTTTGAGGCGGCAGCAGTGCCAGGAGCTTTGAGTTTCTGTTTTTCAGGTTTGCCTGAAGGAGAGCTCCTCACTGCAGGAGAGGCAGCTCTGGGTAGAGGGTTCAGGGAACCCTGTCCAAGTGACCTCGCTGAGCCCACTGGCCCTGAGGTCTGGGAGCTGCAAGGTGGTGGGAGAGCAGCTCAGGGGCTTATGTAGCTGAGATGCATGTCTGCAGGCAGGCAGGGGGTGTGTGTCAGAGGAAGTAGACTGAGGGCATGGAGTCTGCTGATTTGGGCTATAGTGAGAGAACCGTGCTCCTGAGCCTGAAGGCTCTGCGCTGCAGGCAAGTACTCTGGGAAGCCCAGCACAGAGGTCTTCAGGTTTTCGTTTAACTGGGTCCATTCCTGCAGCTCCACCTGCTGCCCCGAGGAGGTGGCTGCAGGGACAGTGTGAACATAGAGGGGTGAGGAGGTTCTAGGCCGGGATGAGCTGGTTAAGGAACTTTACTGGGAATGGCTGAGCAGGTGGTGGGGGCAGCTGTCCTGGAGTCTGGGGCTGCCCCGGTTCATGGCTCTGCCCTTGGGTCCCCAGGAGGCTCCACGCTGTTTGTTGAGACGTCCCTGAGACGGCCGAGGGACAGAGACAGTGACAAGGGGGACAAGGATGGGAGCCTGGAGGTGACCGGCCAGCTGGGGGAGGTGATGAAGGAGAGCGCCCGCATAGCCTACACTTTCGCCAGGGCCTTCCTGATGCAGCACGACTCCGCCAACAAGTTCCTGGTGACCTCGCACATCCACTTGCACGTGCCTGAGGTGAGGCCCACCCTGATCCCCCGCCCTGGGTCACACACACATCTGCCAGGCTGCCTGCCCACCTGCCTGTCTCCCCGCAGGGTGCCACCCCCAAGGACGGCCCGAGTGCCGGCTGCACCATCGTCACGGCCCTGCTCTCCCTGGCTTTGGACCGGCCAGTGCGGCAGAACCTGGCCATGACGGGCGAGGTCTCCCTCACAGGCAAAGTGTTGCCTGTGGGCGGCATCAAGGAGAAGACCATCGCGGTGAGTGTTGCACCGGCTCAGCAAGAGAGACCCGGATAACATATGGCCATCACAGCCATCACTCAGGGCTGAGCCCACCTCCAGGGGAAAAGGCAGTGTGACAGGCTGAGTTTAGATGGGAAAAGTAAGGCTCTTTGGGCTTGAGGTTGGACCCAGGGTTGCCTGGCCTGGAGCCTCTATTGAGCTGACAACCTGACTCCCCACCCCTTGCCCCCCAGTGGCTGATCCAGCCCATCTTAGCTCCTTCCTTGAGGTTGAGACTGGGGTCTCCATCTCTGCCCAGTGGCTGAGCAGTGAGAATGCGGCTGCAAGAGACAGTGGCAGGGGCCTGGGCTCAGGCAGTGCAGATGGACAAGAGCCCAGAGCCTGGAGTCTCCCCAGGTGTGTAGGTTGGACTGAGGGGTTCCTAACAGCGCCCTACTGTCTCTGAGCACCCACACCCCTCACTGTGGCACCCTGGTTCTGGCCCTCATATGCTCCACCCTGGTATCTCAAAGAGACTGGTCCCCAGAGGCTCTGACGAGGGAGACACCCCAGGCAGGCTGTGTGGGCCTTGCTTTCCTCACCTGTAGAGTGGGAGCTTCCGCGGGCCACTAATCCTTAAAGCAGCATATGGGAACCCCCATCCCCCAAGGAGCAGTCAGGCTGAGGAGCAGGTCGTAGTGTGGGAACTTTCAGCTCTTATGCACTTTTAGGTGCCAAACCTCAAAATGTAAAGCAGTGGGTGCGGTGATTGACCTAAGAAACCACGTACATCACACTGCATGTATTTCCAGGCCCACCTGTGGTATGGGAGCATCTGGGCTGCGAGCACCTGAGCAGAAGTCTGAGCCCTGCTCCCCAGGCTGCCAGAGTGGAGGCTGGCGATGGTACCTAGGGCCTGTTTCCTCACCTATGCAAGGCAGGGCGGGCACCGGGAGTCTGGCTCCCTGCCCAGCCCTCTCTCTCCTCCACACTGACCAACCCCTCCCTCCCAGGCCAAACGTGCTGGGGTGACCTGCATCGTCCTGCCAGCTGAGAACAAGAAGGACTTCTATGACCTGGCTGCCTTCATCACCGAGGGCCTGGAGGTGCACTTCGTGGAGCACTACCGCGAAATCTTTGACATCGCCTTTCCGGAGGAAAGGGCCGAGGCCCTGGCGGTGGAGCGGTGACAGCAGCCCTTGGTACTGCTGGGCCTGCCCCAGCCGGAACTGCACCCCGGGAGGGGCTCTGGGCAGCTGAGCCCCAGGAAGCTTGGGGGAAGACTGGAAGCTCGATCCTACTATGACTCAATCAGTGTATTTAATTATGATTAAAAACCGTTTCCAGTACTGCTTGTCTGTGGCCTCTTTTGTTGCCCACCACCACCTCACCTGGATGCTCCAGGGGGTGGGACCCTCCCCCCAATTCTCAACGTGAACTACCCTTCAATTTCCAATGGCAGCAGAGAAACGCCGAGTTTTGGGCAAGATTTATTGTGATTGTGAACAGAGGAGAAGGGCTCAGTCCTTCTTGGCTGCCGCTTTCCTCATGGCGGCCAAGACGTTGCTCAGCTCCTCTCTCTTCCTCTTCGCGCGGATATGTGTCCCCACCTGCCGGGCAAGGAGGGCCGTGAGCCTGCGCCCCGAGTCCCAGACCGGGCCCCCGCACGGGAATCCCACCTACCCTTTTCTTGATGAACTTGAGGGCCCGCTTGTCCTTGGAGACCTTGAGCAGCTCCATGGCTCGTCGCTCGTAAGGGGCGAAGCCACACACCTCCCGGATCATGTCCCGCACGAATTTGGTGTGTTTGGTGAGACGCTGCGCGAAACAGGGGCGTCAGGGCCAGGGCTTCAGGGACCTGCCGACGACGGAAGGCCAGATCCCCCCCAACTCCTCCCACCTCCCCAGTCTCATTGGTATCAAGGCGGCGCGTCACGCCCGGCCCTTTGCACGGCCTGTCCTGGCACCCTGAACACTCGCCCTGCACACAGGCTGGGCACGGTGGAGTTGGGCCCACTTAACCAAGAAACACACACACACACACACACTCTCCCTTCGAGGCCACGATTCCTCAACATGAAAACCAAGGAATCCACTTTCCCTCCACGTTTCAACCCGGATCCAGGCACCTTCCTACTCGGCAAACTCCTGCTCATGTGTCAAAACCCGCCCCCAAGTCGCTCCCGCCCCAGCTTCCGAATCCACGGCGCGAGGGAGGGTCCTGCTACGTGGCCTCGGTGGGCATCCGCAGCAAAGGGGAACACACAGGAGAGTAACCAGCATTTCCACTCTCTCCTCCGGCCAGCCGCACATTCTTTTTTCCCCTGCTTAAAACACCAGGGTTCCCCCGGTCCTCGATACCCCGACGGAGCTCCGGGAGCTTCTGCCCAGGCCCTGCCCTCCGTCCGGGAGGCTTCCTACCCACTAACCGCGCGCCCTGGTACTCACCCCGCGGCGGCGGCTGTGCCTCGGCTTGCCCACGTTCTTGGTCACCTTGTGACCCTTGTTGAGGCCCACGGCCATGGGGTAGCGCAGAGCCATGGCTGCGGACAGAAGAGGGGAGAAGGGATGTGGGTGAGCTCCGGCTGGGTCCCCACCGCCTGGAACACCGCGCTTCGGCTCCCACGGGCTCGCTCGCTGCACTCAGCCATCCCTTGAGTTGCCTGGGACCCCCAGGGTCCGGATGGCAACGGATGCTACTCGCGAGAGAGTTCACTAACCTGTTGTTCCACAATGGCTGCCGCGGCGGAAGGACTTCAGACGAGTGGAACTCTGGGATATCTACCAGCTCGCGGGCGGAGCGGGCCAGAGAGGCAAGAATGGCTCGGCCGCCCCCTGGCGGCTTGGAGGAGTCCCTGCGGGCTCTCTGAGCATGCGCGAACAGACACCCAGAGCAAGCTCATTTACCCAGCGAGCCTTAATCTTTAGTCGGACTGGGGGTGGGCGTGACTATGGCCACGGTGCTTCCCTCTGCAGGTGGGTTGAGAGTTGGAATCCTACCTCTTCAGCCACCCGGCTGGCCCAGCGCCAGGGACTCCACCTCCCACTACCAGAATTTCTCCATTTATAGAAGGATGACAAAAATAGTACCTATTCCGAACTGAGTAAGATATAATGACACCTGGCACAAAATAAATCTTCCACTAACGGAGGAATTGGTTTTACGATACATGAAGCCAAGTTCTGGACTAGCGCTAAGGAAAGTGTTGTGATATAGTCCCCGGAGGCACTTGATATGTGCGTGTGTGCTTAGGTCGCTTCAGTCGTGTTCGATTCTGTAGGACCCTAAGGACTGTAGCCCGCCAGGCTCCTCTGTCCATGGAATTCTCTAGGCAAGAATACTGGAGTGGGTTGCCATTTCCTCCTCCAGGGGATCTTCCCAGGGATCGAACCCTCGTCTCAGGTCTCCTCCATTGGCAGGTGGGTTCTTTGCCACTGGCGCCACCTGGTGTAATTTTAGGGGCAGAGATAGGAGGCATGGTGGGAACAAAACCTTTTTTCCCCCTCGTTTTTATCTTTCAATCCTGTTTATCACCAAGAGTCAATATCAGTTTGGGGCTGATCTGTTTGGGGGTTACCCCTTCAAACATCCGCTGATCTTGGCGCCTTGGAGAACCAACAGTAGCTTGCATTTTATAACACTGTTTTCATGCTACAGTTTTAATCTTTACAGTTACTTTTTCTTTATGCAAGCAGTGCTGGTATACCATTCTAAGGAAAGTCTCCATTTTAAATGCATTAATGTAAATATCAGTGGTGTGCAGATGCACACATGGCCTTAAAGAGGGATAGTCTGTTGTAGGAATCTCAGCTTCTACCACCAACTTCCCCTGTTTCCTCATCCATAAAATGATAATAATGATAGCACTGACCTCTGGTTGCGAAAATGCCATGAGGTCACAAATGTCAAGTGCATAGCGCTTGATGCAGGTGATCATTACTGGGGCATAAATCACGTGCTTAGTGCTGCAAATAATGCCTTTGGCCCACAAGCGGTTCCCTTCCCTTCCACCCCTGACTTCCTGGATGAGGTCCACCTGTCTTGAAGCCTCCATTTCTCCATCTGTGAAATGAAGTTGAGCATTCTGACATAAATATATCATAGACATCCCTCTCCACCTCATGCCACAAACAAACTGGAGGAATCTGAACAGCGGATGTGCAAGGGAAGAAGGATTTTTATTATCAAATGGGAGGATGGACCTAGCCTAGAACATGTTCCTTTACTTCTCCCTCTCCTCAGACCCCAAGAGCAACTCGAAAGCTTCAGGGGCTCCCTTGCCTGGGGAAAGGGTTGGAGGATGCTCTGAGGCTGACTGAGTGGAAAGAACCAAGTGGGAGGCAGTGGATTCAGGTCACAGATAGAGCGCCCTCCAAGGGTGGCTCAGTGGTGGTATGAGCTGTTTGATGGGGCCGGGGCTCTGAGACAAGTCACATCACCTCTCTGAGCCTCAGTTTGTCCATCTGCAAAATGGAAGCAACTCTTCTATCATCAGTAACAGCTAAGAGGACTGAGGTAATTGACTTCCGACTTCGTGACAAGATGCCTGGTACACTCCGAGTTCTGCTTGTTTTCAAGTGCTGGTAGTTTTTCTCGGGTTTACTTTTTTGTGTCTTGATGACTTTCTCTTGGCCCTTGACCACCTGCTCAGAAGTGTCTTCAGTGTGTGTCCCAGCTCCAGGAGGGTTGGCTGGAAGGTCTTCTGGGAAGATGAAGGGGCTTCAAGCCCAGAGGCTCAGGCAGCAGCGGGCGTCGTTATATTGAGCTCCTGGCGGACGAACCAGGCCCTTGAGTGTGGCATCCAACTGCGGAGCAGGCAGAGCAGGTGGAAGCGCCACGGGTAGAAGACCCCAGAGGCACGCGTGGCGCCTCCGCGGATTACGGCCAGGGCTGCCTTGGGCCCTGGAGCGGCCCTGACCCTCGTGATGCCCCTGGGGACGGGAGGGTATGATGGGGACTGCGGCTGGGGCTGAGCAGCCCGGCCACAGCCCTTCCCAAGCCAGCCTGGCCCCGCCTTGCGTCCTGGACCTCACCTGACTCCTTCGGCGGCTGAGGCACGATCTCGGAGACCCAGAACGCACATGGTAATGGCCACGTTCACTTCCTGCACGTCCAGCTCCCTCCGGAGAGAACTGAAGAAGCTGTCCAGCGCGAACTTGGCTGCAGAGTAGGGGCTGGAGAAGGAAGTGGGCACCCGGCCTGGGGGCGAGGGAGGGCAGTGGCTGAGCGGCTGAAGCCTTCCTGCCCGCTCCAGGCTCTCCTGCATCAGCCCTTGTGGCTTCCCCACGCCCCGCCCCACGTACACGCACCGAGCAATGAGGACACCACCACCAGGGAGCCCTTGCTGTCAGTCAGGCTTGGCAGCGCCGAAGAAGTCAATTGCACGTAACTTAGGAAGTTCATCTGGAGGTGGCGACTGCGAGTCACCGGGCGGAGGAGGAATCCAAGCCCAGACGGGGAAGGGGTGAAGGCCTTGGTAGGTAGGGGCGGAGCTTGAGGACTGGGACTGCGCTCCGATGAGAGTGTGGGAGCATTGGCCGGGGAACTGAGCCAAGGCCAAGAGGGCGGAGCCTAGAACCAGGAGAGGCGGGGTCTGGAGCCCCGAGGGGCAGGGCCTGATGGGAACGGGGAGACGGTGGAGTCTGGAGGGAGGGCGGGGCCAGGGCCACGAGGGGGCGCAGCAGGGACCGCGGAGGGGCGGAGTACCTGCATGAGCCAACGTGTCGACTGGGAGCTGCGGACCCTCGTGCCTGCTGGGGCGGCGCCGAGGTGGTTCAGCACCAGGTAGTCCAGCCCCCCTGGCCCGGAGAGGCCCGTCAGCCTGGAGCTAGTCCTTGAGGCTCCGTACCCCCCGGCCCTATGAGACATCGCCCCGAGCCCTGACCCCTGAACTAGCGAAACTCCGGCTAGAGCATGGACTCTGTGAGTTCTAACCCAGGTAGTGCCACAACTAAGATCAAAGAGAACCCGTTCTACTCCTTAACCGGGCCTCAACCCTCATTCAATGGGCCGGGTCCAGAGTTCCACCCGCTGGATGGGTTCCACCCACTGGATGCCATGAGGCTCCACCCCTAGCCACGCCCCCGAAGCCATAAATCTCCACCCTCAGGCGGCTGTTACTACCACACCCCCGCCCCAATTTGGGTCTTGACCCTAAAGCCTAGACCAAGGTCCCAGACTCCAGGCCCCGCCCCTCACCCAGCTTGTCCAGCGCAAACTGCACCACGCGCTCGGGCACCTCAGGGGAGGCCATGTCCGCAGCGATGTAGAAGACCTTGGGAGCGCCCAGCTTCCGGCAGTTCCCTACCACCTAGGGGGGCCAGAGCTGCCCGTGGGCCCCTCCACCCCAGCTGGTCCCCCTCCACCTGTCGGCTCCATGAGGGCCCCAGCCTGAAGCCTCCCCTCCCCTTCAGTGAGCCTCGGGTTCCATTTAACATCATCCCCAAAGCTTTAACACTGGGATAGCAATCTGGCAGCTCATGGGCCAGAATGGGGGACATTTTTGATTGTTCAACCATCAAAATTTAAAACTCAGGAGATTTAAAATAAATCTTGAGATTGCTGGCCTCTTGAAGTTTTGGAAGGTTTGTCCCCAGGAGATGTATATTTCCTTGAAGCAATACTGGGCTGTTGCTAAGAAATGTCTACCCACCTCACTTTTGTCCTTGAGAACCTGAGCTGTCAGCACAGCCTTTGTTCACTATCATTACCCTCCTTCAGTGAGAAAAACTCCTCGCTTTACAACTATCTTACTGCTTCAGTCCCACACCAGAACTCAGGAGAAGGTACTTTTCTTGTCTGAGTTGCAAATAAGGAAACTAAGGCTCAGAGACATTAGGTGACTTGCCCAAGGTCACACAGGAAGCCCGGATGATTGCAGGGGTTCAAACTCAATCCCTGTTCTCCACTCCCCACCCCTACTTGAGATGGAGTGTCTCACCTGCTGCAGCAGAGCTTCGGTGTGGGCAGTGAGCACGAGGTGGGAGCCCAGGCGCGCGTAGTGATACGCCAGCTCTTCCCCTATGCCGGCACTGACTCCGGTCAGTAGCACACGGGCTCCGTGGAGGCTGGCTGGCGGTGAGCAGGGCTGGTCAGCTTGGGGGATGGACAGGATAGCCAGACCATCCCTCCCTTCCCCACACCCGGGCACTTACCTGGGTCAAAGTTGTCATCCCAGTAATAGGCAAAGAACAGGGCTCCCAGCCCGGTAAGGAGCAGCACCTTCATGGCCCTCCCTGGGTCTGCAGTGGGAGAGAGGGCAGCCCACACAGGCCTGGCCCAGAGTTAAACCTCAGTCACACCCATTTCCCCAATGGTGTCTTTGTTCGAAAAGCAAGTGATGATGCCCCCAGCCCTGGCCCCTTTTTTTCTGTCCCCATAGCCACAACCTGGTCCAGGTCATCATCCAGCTCACCTGAGCCACTGCAGCAATCTTCTTACCAGCTGAAAACCCTGCCTGTTTCACTTAGGACAAAAGGTGGGTGACCAAAAAGACCCTGCTTGGATCAGCCCCTCTCATTCACTCTGCTTGGCCATACTAGCCTCGTCACTGATCACATGAACCAGCCAGTCACCATCCTGCCTCAGGGCCTCTGCACCGGCTGTTCCCTCTGCGAGGATGCTCTTCCCAAGTACAACCCAGTGGCTCTCTGTTTCAAGTCTCGCGGCAACCACCACCTCCTCAGAGGGTGCTTGCCTGGCCTCCTTCTCTACAGCACCTCTCTTCCTGATCCTCCTCTGTTCCTTACCTGTACAACATTCATCTCCTTCTCAGCACTTGTCATCCCCTGAAATGATGATTTATTACCTGTTCAGCTCCCTCTTTCCCCTTAGACTCACTTCCATGAGGGCAGAAAGGAAAAGGAAACCTGTTTCTGTTTTGCTCACTTTTTTTTTTTTAATGTTTTGGCCACGTGTCATGCCGCATGTGGGATTTTAGCTCCCCAACCAGGGATAGAATCCAAGCCCCCTGCAGTGGAAGCGCAGAGTCTTAAACCCTAGACCACTAGGGAAGTCCCTGTTTTGCTCACTTTTGATCTTCAGTGCCCCAAACCGCCAGACTTGTAGCAGGTGCTCAATAGATAGACTGATCCAGAGTGATATGAGGAATGTTGGGAGGTGAGAAGTTGGGGAGCCCAGAAAGACAGCTCTATCTGGAGACACCCAGAAGGAAGTGGACACTCAGGACTGGCTTGGAGATGGAGGTGTCCATGTCATCAGGGTTAAGATGTGACTTCATCTGTGGGAGTCGATTTACTTGTATCTCAGGTAGAAGGCATAAGAGAGAAAAGCCAGCTAATTAAAGTGCAGGTGGTCATGGGTTTCCCCTGAAAAGGGCACAGGGCCATTCCATCTTGGGGTTTCTATCCTCTGAATTGCATGGGGCAAAGATTACAGGGCATAGGGATCTCTGTCCAAAAAAATTTGGCATGTCTCTTGCTGCTTCAAACCCTTCCAGGGTTCACCACTTCCCCGAATTGAGACCCAGCAGGTCTGGCCCCTGCCTCCCTGTCCATGCTCATCTCCCCCACGTCCCATCCATAAATCTATCAATTCTCAGAGAAGTGAACTCCTCGCCTTAACCCAGTTATGCCAGCATCCCCTCAGCAAAGAATGCTCTCCCACCTCTCCCCACTTCCAGGGAAAGCCTTGAAGCCCCTCAGCTCAACCCTCTCCTTAACCAGGCCCTGATCACAGCAGCCCCGCAGGGGTTATCTGGCAAGCTGGGTGGGCGGGGGGGCGGGGGTGAATGGATGAATGGGTGGATGAAATAGCTAGGATGTGATGGGGGAGAAAAGGGAGAACCCAGATCCTCGCAGAACCCACTGGCTTCCTGACATCGCTGGGCCTCAGTTTCTCCTCTAGACAAAGGGGGCGTGCGACCCACTTGCACGTTCCCAACCGCGCATTCACTCACTCAGGTTTGTTTCTCCCAACGTCCAGAGGGGCCGGGGGCCGGGCTTAGGAGCCACGCGCGCGCCCCTCCACCCTCACTTTACGTCCGTGTCCCCGGGGCTCGGACCGCGCCCCCCTGCGTAGGGTCTGAGTCACGTGACTCCGAACCGCCCTCCTCGGGGGGAGGGGCTAGACTGTGTGTTGCTGGGGGGAACTCAGCTCCAGGCGTTGCCAGGCAACAGCCTCCGGCCTAGCTCTTTCCCTGACCCCACCCCTTAAGGAAGCCCCAACCCCGACCGGATCACGTGACCAAAGCCCCGCCTATCAGACAATTCCGCCCTCGTGTTGCCGTGACAACCGGGCGGCAGACACTCTCTTCCTAGGCCTGAACCCTTAGTCCCTCGCGCGGGTGGATCTCCTGGGTTGTGGCTCTCTCTCAGGCCTCACTCAAGACACCTGACTTCTATTTCCCTCACGTCACCAGGGCCGTGCTGCGCCCGACTGCATTTCCCAGGAGGCTTGGCAGCTAGACGCGCCTCACGGGAAGTGCCGACTACTTTTCCCAGACAGCCTTGCGGTGGCCGGCCCTTGCGGACTAATCTTCGCGGAGACGTTTTTTGCAGTCGGACCGCAGCCCATCTTTGGTTTCTCGGAGCCGAGACTCCGACTCCCAGAAACCTTTGCGGCTGACAAGAGACTACGCGTCCCAAAGGCCCCTGCGGTGCCGCAACCGGAAGCGGCGGGCGAACCGAGTGTCCTTGCGCGCGGAGCCGAGCGATCATGGTACCCCGAGTTTGGTCGCTGATGAGGTTCGTGGGGTCACCGGGCGGGCCTCAAGCCCCCGAAGATGTTCCCTTCTGCGGGCACCCGACATCTGGTTTGCTCCCGATCGCCTCTTTGCTGCCCGTTGTGTCAGGTCTCCCATGTCTGTTCAGACAGGGTGGAGCTTCTCCACTTCCTGCTTCCTAGCGAGTCCTTGCCTTCGCACTCTGTATGCTAGAGTCCTCGGAGTCTCAGTTGCCGGCTCTATAATATGGGAGTGCCGCACGCATTTGTTGAGAGGTTAAATGGACACTTAGAAACCTCCCGCGGGTTCCTCTCGGAGCATTCCACGGGAACTGGAAGGTAGAAGGTGGTCAGACGTCTTAAGCCTTAACTTTTCCCTGGCCTCTGCAGGATCTCAAGTGACCCCGTCCCTCTCCATGCTTCAGTGTACCAGTTAAATGGCGCTGAATATTCCTGCACGCTCTAAATTAAGTGCTGTGTGTCAGTCCCGCCTCTGGGCTCCCAAGATGCCCCGCGCTTCCCCCATTAGCTGTCTGGCTTCAGGTGTGTCCCTCTTTGGACTGTGGGCACCCTTCCCCTAGTAGTCTAATCCCACCCTCACCTTTGCGGGCCTAGACCTGGGAGGTGGCCAGCAGTGTTTGTTGAGCTACTGTGGTTCCTTTCTCTGCCTGCAGGTTCCTCATCAAGGGCAGTGTGGCTGGGGGTGCTGTCTACCTCGTGTACGACCAAGAGCTGCTGGGGTCCAGTGACAAGAGTCAGGCGGTCCTTCAGAAAGCCGAGGAGGTGGTCCCCAATGCCGTGTACCAGTTCAGCCAGTATGTGTGTGAGCAGACAGGCCTGAAGTTACCACAGGTACCCTGAGCTGGTATTGAGGCTGTGCCTGGGAGGGATGTAATCTCGGGTCCTTCAGCCCTGCTTGACATCCTCGGCACTGGATGCTGCTCTCCTGGCCTGTGAGGGAGGCTGGGCCTGCCAGGTCTTCTTTCACCAGCCCCTTCTCCCCTTCTCTCCCCAGCTCCCAGCCCCTCCAAAGTTTAACTTTCACATCCGCGACTCTTGGAATTCAGGTAGGCCCTGGTCCATCTGCAGGCAGGGGAGGGGCCCCAGATACCTCCCATATCCCTTCCTGGCCATTCCTTTTCATCACTAGCTTTCCTGCTCTTTGTACAACCCCCCTCCCCAAGAGCTAAAAGAGACAAGGGGGTGGAGATTCCAGGGAGTGGGGAGCAAGTGTGACCTCCATCTGTTTCCCTGTGTGGAACTGACAGCTGGTAGTGGTACCTCTAAAAGTCTCTGCTCAAAGTGCCTGGCCCTTCCTCCTCACAGGCATCATCACCATGATGTCAGCCCTGTCCGTGGCCCCCTCCAAGGCCTGGGAGTACTCCAAGCAGGGCTGGGAATACCTGAAGGAGCAAACCAAGTAGCCTGTCAGAGAAGCTGTCTGCCCCAGGTGGGAACAGGAACAGGGGCGCCACGAACACCAGACTGGGACCCAACTGGTCAGCTCCTGGCCTTGCTGGCCCAATAAAGGACTTGGAAGTGTTTCTCAATCCATGTGCTGGACCCCTGGGAAATGGGCTTCTGGCTCCTGGGGGCCTGACCTTGATCGAAGGCCAAGGTCCACTCCTTTGTATCTGGACCCTGCCCACCAGTGGACCCTCGACCTGGTATGGGGAGTGGGAACAGACAATAGCCCTTGGGCTCAGGGTTCAGAACATGCTGAGGGCCCATCTGGGTCTGGGGTCTCCTTGGTTTCTGGAGGGCTGAGCACAGGGTGGGGCAGTCTGGGGGCAAGGGCTGATCCACACGGCCGGCAGTCTCCACAGCTACTGGTTCTCCTCCCTGCTCAGCTCCCTGATCTGCATGTCTAGTCAAGTCCCTGCCCTTCACCCTGTGTCCACTCCCATTCCCCCCTTTCCCCACAATCTGAGGATTGCTGGAGAGCACATTCTGCGCCCCTGGGAAGCCGCCTCTGACATCCCATGCCTACTCTGGGTCAGCTGCCTGGTGACCCACATGTCTCCCCATCCAGCCGGAGTTCTGGGGAGGGTGAACCCTTGAGATGCTCCCTGTGAGGTCCCCAGCACCCAGCCACAGAAGGCATCCCACCATGATGGCAGCAGAAGACCTCTGCCCCTGACAGGGTAGGAGGTGGATGTGGGTGGGAGCCAGCTGCCGGCCTGTGAAGCTACCCTGGCAGCAGGGAGCAGGCCTGGGTAACGACTGGTGCCCTGAGCTGGCACAGGATTGTCTGTCCCCAAGAGTTCTTGGGTTCATGTCACTCTAGGGGACGGAGCTCACTCAGGACTGTAAGCCAGGATGGCAGAGCAGTGTTACAGATGCGGGAGGCAGAGCTCAGAGGCCAGGGTGTCTCCTAGGCTTACCTGAGCGGAGGAAACTGCACGTCTGTCCGTGCACTCAGCCAGTAATGGGTGGGGAGGACTTGTGTACTTGGGAAAGGGATGACCTGTGCCACCTGGTCATTATCTGACAACCTGGAGACTGGTGCTGCTCTTAACCTCTCTGTGCCGTCGTTGTCAGACCCAGATTCCTCTCCTTCGACTTGTATTTGTTGCCAGTGACCAGCTCCCTGCTGGCCCCAACTGTGGGGCCACTCCCTCCATCTGCTCCCCATAGACCATGTCTGATGACATTATGGACCTTGCTCACACACCTGTGGCTCCCCCACCCCTTAAGACTCCTCAGAGGGGCCCCACCTCCCCTCTGTCCTTCTGGGACACACCGGAAGCCCTCAGTTCCCAGAACACAGCTGCCTTTCCCCTGTTGTGCGGCCCCTCACTAGGCCTTCTCCCCTGGCTTAGACGCCTTCTCCAGGAAGCCTCCCCTGCCCCCTTCTTCCAGTGCTCCTCAGTGCCCTGTCACAGTGTCCATCACCTCGGGGCACATTTCCTCAACTCGGCATCACCGACATCCAGGAAGGATGAGTCTGTGTTGGGGTCACCCTAGGCATGGTGTCCAGCAGTGTCCCTGCCTCCAACCCCCAAAATACCAGTGGCGCCTTACCCACCAATGTCTTCTGGTGTTGCCAGCTGTCTTCAGGGGACACAACTGCCCTATGTGGCTGGAAGTCCAGCGTGGGTCTTAGCAGGCTGGAAGCCAAGTATATAATCCTTCCTTTGGCAGACTGTGGGGCGTGGGGTCTGTTTTCTGTCTTTACCAACTTCTAGAGGCCATTGCCCCTTACCCACCCTCACAGCCAGCAGGGTTGTCTTCCTCTGTCATGTCTCCAGCTTGTCCCTCTGCCTCCATTTCCCTTGTAAGGACACTTCCAATAAGAGGACCCACCTGGGTGACTCCAGGTGCTCTCGTGTGAAGCTTAACTGAGTCCTGTCTGCCAGGTCCCTCTTGCCCAGTCAATATGGAAGAATTATGACAGGGATGTGCCTGGCCTGGTGGAGGTGTATTCAGCCAACAGGTGAAAAGGCCTGTCCCGTGTCTGTCTTCCCTTGACTGTGGGCCTGGGGGGATGGGCCTAGTCAGCTTTGGTTGTTGGTACATCTCAGCCTCCAGAGAGGGCCAGGCCAGACTCTACCTGAGTGTGAGAGATAGAACCAAGAAGCAGGGCTCTGACCACTATTCCCCTAGGAAAGTGGAGTGGGGTGGCCCCAGCCCCATCCACACAGACCCAGGGCCCCTGGAGACAAGGCACATAGTTGACCTAGGGAGGTGGCACTGCCCCATTACACACTGCGTTCTGCAGTAAACCTGGCCACCCCTGGAGTCCAGGCAGCCCCTGATCCCTGAACATACCTGTACCTTGCGTGGAGTGAGACCCCCTCCCCACTCCTCCATCCTGACAACTCCCCTTCCACTTGGGCCCTGCCCAGCCCGCCCAGGCCTACTTTTATCACCTGGTGTCCAAGAACCCTTCTGCTCCTGTCACAGAACATATGGTCATCTGTCGTTCACAGTAGGACACAATCTCACTAGAGGAGTCAGATTTCAGAGACAAAAAGTAGGTGGTGGGAGCCAGGGTGCTGGGGAGTAAGTGCTTGATGGGGACAGAGTTGTAGTTTGGGAAGAGGAAGTTCTAGAGATAGACAGTGGGAACAGATGTATGACACAGAGAATATACACAATGCCACTGAATTATATCCTTAAGTAGTTAAAATAGTAAATTTCATGTGTATTTTTACCACACAAAACCCACATGGGGCAAGCATCTCATATATGGAGGCAGAATGTGGGCAATGGGATAAACACTAGGCCCCCAAGGAGAGACAGATGGCTGAGATGCACAGCCCAGACAGTCCTCTGAACTCTGGGCCTGGGCTCATGTTGGGTGTGCTGCTGGCAAAGTGCTTCTGGAAAATCCAACAGTCCCTGAAAGCTGCCCCCTTCCAGCCACTTTCCCTGAAAGAAGAGCTGTGGCTTAACATCGATGAGTGCAATTTCATTTTACTTGAGGTAAAAGAAAAACACACAATGCTTTAAATAAAGGGTACTGGAACAGAAACACATTTATTACAAAAAACCAAAAAAAAAAAAACAAACAATTTCACATTGTATTGAGCTACAATATGGCAGGAGATTAAAAAAAAATTATTGTACACAGTTTAAGGGAACTCTTAACAGAACATATTCTTGTTGCCACGTGACGTGTAACACAGGAGCCCAAGCACTTAATAGCGGCGAGTGAAGTGGGCGTCGGTGGGTCTGCTCCCAAAGCCACCTCGCGGGATCACGTGGCCCCGAGAGGCCCCCCCAGGGGCAAAGCTGCCGCGCCTGGAACAAAGGCAGATTGTGTTTGTTTCCCCTCAGTGGGCTCTGCCCTGTGCCCAGTCTCTTTGGGGCTTTCTTCCCTCCAGGGTGGCACCACCAAGGGTCAAAGGTATACCCTTTGAGCAGCAGTGACACCCGCCAGAGCCTACAGGCAAAAACGAGACCAATGATGACAATCCTTACCCGGACATGCCTCCCCGGTTCATCATGTGACCAGACATACTCCTCTCACCACCTACAAAACAAGAAACACTCTTCACACAGTGCCCTGGGGCACAGGACAGAGAGATCAGAGGACACAGGGCTCAGACTCAGGGCTCCAGTCCCTGTCTTAAGACCCAGGTTCCTGGTGCATAAGTGAGCACATGGGTCACACATACCCACGGTCCTCGCTAAGTCGAGGCAGAGAGAGAGGCGCTACGGCACCCACAGCACCCCTCCCACCCACTCAGGAGCCCCCAGGCCCGCCCACCCACCCACCCAGTGCAGAAAGAGGTGGGAAAAACAGTGCTGCTCCCACCCTCAGGAGCAGGGGTGCCTCTAGCTGCCTGGTGCTTCTGCACAGACGCTGCAACTGCTGAGAACCGGCCCTCACCTTGCCACCTCCTGTGGTCCCTGTCCATCAGGCCTCCGTCAGCAGCGCCCTGCCACGCACGGTCCTCCTCTATTCTGCGGCCGTGGTCCCCCCACTCTCGTCTGCCCCTTGGAGAAAGACACCTCTGATTTGGATTGCCCCCACCTTGGCCTTCCAGGTCAGCAACAACACTAAGTTTGGCATTTTGTGATCCCAGCCCTCTGAGCAATGGAGGGCTGCAGGGAATGGAACTGGCACTTGGTCCAAGGCTCTCCAGAGACTGGAAACAGCCTGGGCTGCAGAGCCTACACTCAGCTTATCTCCAAGACCAGGAGTCCTCAGCTGGACACATCAATTAGGCCAGCTGAATGTGAGGCCCTGGTGGGGACCATGGGACATGGGTCACAAACCTGGGTGGAGGAGGGAGCCCCCGGCCTTCACTCATCCTCTTGTCGGAGCCGTAGCCGCCCCAGCCATCACGGGAGTCGCGACCATGCCGCTCTGGTCCTCCGTGGCGTTCAGGGTAATGCTGGATGTGAATGGGCCAAGAGGAAAGATTTTAGTACAACCCTGGATCCCACGGCCTCTGGGCAACAAGTTAATAATAACAAGGACGGTAACTCAGACAGAAGCCCCTGTGGGTCTGAGACAGTGCGAACAGGCACTGTATACACCTTCTGGGGTCTAGAGGCCTTCAGCTGGCATGACACAGCTGCACCCTGGAAATCTGCTCACATCCTGGGCAGAAGTGCTCGTGGAGCCCAAGACTGAATTAGATGCTCCCTAACCAGCAGGCAGAGATTCAGGCACCCATGGACCAAAGGGTGGAGGGGTCAAGTGGCTGACCCACAGCAGGAAATGATCACGATGTGCCAGGTGCCTGCATGCAGAACATAATCATGGAGTCACCAGGGATAAACAGCCTTTTGATTTCAGGAGGGCACTGTCTAATCAGATGACAGAAGCCATCCATGTTCAAGAGCAGCATGGCAGGACTGGATAGACACACGCAAGTCATCTTATTTAACACCCCCTGCTCCCTTACACAGCTGGAGAAACAGGTTCAGGAGGAGTGGGAGCACCAGGACGTGACCCTGCTCTGGATCCCAGAGAGGGACATGTAACTACCATGCTGCTGCTCAACGTGTCCATCACAGGAAACCCAGGACACCAGGGGCACATTCAGCTGTGTGTGAGATGTACCTCTGGGAGGAGAGAAACAGGAATCGGGAGAGGGTCATGAACTGCTCCTGAGGCGGCAGGAAAGGCCTCAGGAGCTTGGCCACTCCCAGCCACATTCTCAGGCTCGGAGGGAGGTGGACAGTAAAGCAAGATGCTGTGGTCAGACAGCACCAACCCCCAGGGTGGCGACTCTGTCTGCCTAGTAACGCCTTGACCATACCTTCCCTCATCTTTTCCATTCTCCAAGGAACCCACTAAAAAGTCAAGGCTCTTTGGAGAAAGTTTCTCAAGCTAAATATAAGAGGAAAAAAAAAAAAAGGAAAAAACCGCACTTGTTTTCTAATGCGTTAACGCTGCTAAAGAAAAAATGAGTGGGCAACCACTGACACTCCAGGTGCACCTGGAGCCCACATGAGGCGTCACATCTGGCTAGCACCGTGGGTCACACCAATGTTCCAACAGACCCTGGCAGGCTCACGCAAAGCTCTCCAGCACTTTAGTACCCATGTAGTCACAAAGATGTATAGAACCTCAGGGTCAAGGCTATACGAGGCTTCAGAATACCTGCTTGAATTCTGGGCCAGCACAAAGTACAAGCTATTCCTTCACGCTGTTGTTCCACAGGCTGCAGATGCCACACTCCCTTACTCCTCATCACTCTAACTTGGGTGGAGGAGGAAGCAGGCATGTCAAAAAAGGGAGAATCAACTGTACAGGGAAAATAGGCTAAAATCACAGCTTCTGCCTTACCTGTCCTTCTCTTTCTCCCATGATTGACCTTGAACCTTCTCTCCTGAAAAAGGCAATTCAAATGAAATCATGAGGCGGAATATAGGTTGGACAGATCCCCAAATGGAAAACATTTCCCAAGTTGAACTCAGGTAATTCACACACACACACACACACACACACACACACACACACACACACACACTGCTGGTTCAACTGGGCTTGAGACTTAGAAGTGCCACTTGAGCTCTTCATTATGAATGGACCAAAAAAACAAAAACAGGACAGGGAATGTCCCTGTGGTCCAGTGGTTAAGACTTGGGCTTTCAATCAAGAGGATGGGGGTTCCATCTTTGGTTGAGGAGCTAAGATCCCACATGCCATGGAGCAATAAAACCAAAACATAAAACAGATACACCATTTTAACAAATTCAAGACTTTAAAAATGGTCCACACACAGAACAGAATGAACCAGGGCAAAAAACAAACAACAAAACCCCATGAATTAAGTGGCCAGGTGGCCAGGGTGAGTGGCTGACCTGTCAACGGAGTGGTCAGGGTAGCGGCCCCGGTCCCTGTGGTCAAAGTCGTGGAAGCGGTCCTGACGATTGAAGTCAGAGTGGTAGCGCTCATCCAGGGCTGCCCGCTTAGCTTCCGGCCAGTAAACATCATCTCGCCTGGGGTAGGGGGGCGGGAAGCAAGAAAGGTGGGCATACATTTCTCCTCCTTAATGGATGACCTCTGTGGAAGCTGGTAAACTAAACCCTCAACAGTCCAACTGCCCCATCACTTCCAAGAATGAGAACTAACTTTATCCATCGAGTCTATTCTCTGCTACTAGAGGGGACAGTGCCTGGAGGGGTGATGTGGAATGTGACTGAAAAGCTCCATTCTCTTATCCAACATACCTGAATCCCCCAAAGAGAAAGCTCAGGTCTCCTTACAGGAGGGGATCAGTGAAGTGGATGTCAGATCCCTTCTGGGAACCGCTCATGGTCACAAGGGTTGGCAAGTCTATTAGGACAGTTAGTGCACTAATTGTCCTGCCCCGTGCAGATTTGACTCAGGAGACACTCAGTGCAGAGGACTATTAGGAGCACTTGCAGTGTAGCGGTTCAAAACCATTTATATCACTGCAATGATTTCAAAGCCTGGAAAGTGTGTGTGTGTGTCTATCTGTGCTGGTACTCAAACCTAATGATTTAATAAGAACCACTTTCACCCACTGTTTCTCAAACAATCTCAAACCACCTCAGGTTTCCATATAAAGTACAGAATATCAAGTTAAACTATAGCAAATACTCATATGCTTTTTTTTTTCCTTGTGCTTCTTTTTAAACAAAAATCACTCATTAACAGGGTTCTGGGGAACATGGCAGAGTTCTAAACGCCACGGGCCACCTTAGGGGTGGCAGTGTGCTGTGGCATGGCTTACCGCCCATAGTCATAGGGCCTGCGGACGGCGGGCCGCCGCTCCTGCTCATAACGCAGCTCCTGCTGGCGCCGCAGCTCCTCACGCTCGTGGTGGATGCGCTCCTGCTCACGACGGCGCTCATGCTCCACCCGCCGGCGCTCCCGCTCCAGCCGCTCCCGCTCCATGCGCTCCCTCTCTAGGCGGTGTCTGTGGAAGGCCAGCCTCTCGCGGGCAATGAGCAGCTTCTTACGTTCCTGCCGCTCCAGCTCTGCCTGCATGGACTGCTCACGCTCGCTATGCTCACGCAACCTGCAAGCAAAGAGTAGAGGCTGCAGGGATCCCTGAGCTGCAGCAGTGCCCCCTGGTGGGATTGGGGGTGCCCTTGAACTGCAGATAAACTTAGTAACAAGCAAGTGCCAGAGGATGGTGGAGTCAGAAGGTTGTACAGGACCCACCCTCCCTCCCGGCACTAGGCTGAGACACTGACAGCCCAACTTTTGCAGAGATACTGATGATGCCCACCATCTACTTCCCTCCAATCTCCTGTCCATTCTCTGCTCTGTTTACTGACAGGGAATAGTACCAGCAGAAATGCCTTATCTAGTCTTGTTTTCTGTTTGTGTCAAGGACAAATATTTCTGTGATTTCCTTGCTTCAGGGACCATGTCTTGGACCCTGCGCATCCCCATCCAAAATAGAATAACACCAGGCTTTTGGGAAGGAGCCCATGAAGTGGAAAGGCCGGGATCACCTCTTCCAGTGCATTCATCTGCATGGTCCTGATCCTTGGTAAGACTCAATGATGTTTTATGACCCTGCTGAGCCACTTCTGTCAACCTGGCTATCAGGCTAATTTTTGTTTATTTATGTCAAATCACCTTTATTCCTATCTGTCACATATCTTTGGTCTTTCAGTGCTCAGAAGGGAAATTTTAATTTAGTCAACTCCTTTATAAATTTTTAGTCATTTCAAAAGGTCAACTCAAATAGATCTACTTTTGCATCACACAGATGAATTTAACTTTTATGTTTCTGTGCAGCCAGCAGTTTATGTTGACG
Source organism: Bos indicus x Bos taurus (assembly GCF_003369695.1). Classification (NCBI taxonomy): domain Eukaryota; kingdom Metazoa; phylum Chordata; class Mammalia; order Artiodactyla; family Bovidae; genus Bos; species Bos indicus x Bos taurus. Next base: position 91,987,592 of record NC_040082.1, on the reverse strand, counting down.
TGGGCGTCAGTAATGTGAGCCAGAGACCCAAATGATGCTCCGAAGGCACAGACCAGTGACCTGAAGCCACTGAGGAGAGAGCCTGTCCTTCTCTCAATACTGGAAAATGTCATGATAAATATTTTTATCATGTTAAAGTAAACATGCATGAGGGTCGGTTTCATTCATCTATTTGCCAGTTACTTCACCAAAACTGTACTTCTGGCTGATATGTGTGTCGCCCAAATCAGTCAACATCCCTGGATCCCAACTCACCTGCGAGACTCCGAGTCTCTCGACTTCCTCGACTCTTTGACTTCATCAAAGGAAACAACAGACCGCTTCTCTCTGCTGGCCGATTTGCGATCCTGGCTCTTAGATACCTGGTTCACCAAGAAGCATTGACAAGTTAAAGCAGGAAGAATCAACTGTGTCCAGGTCTAAGCATCCAAGATCAGAAATGAAGCTGAACAGCAAATGAAATAATCAAGTAACACTGTATTCTCTCTGGAGAAATCTGATCTTGGCTCACCAAAATCCAGTCATAGACTCACTACCAAGCTAAACTGGAATCCATTGCCTAATTTCAGTAGTCAACATTGAAAAGAGGATTTTCTCAGAAACTTCATTTAAGATAAAAAAAAAAACACAAACTTTTTTTCATTTTGTCAAGTGCATCCAAAACACATTCTTTAATATTAAACACCCAGTGGTGCCTAATCAAGGCCACTTCTGCCATGTCTGAGGATTCCTTATTTGCGCCGAGGGCATTAATTTTTGATATCTATTCATCTTAGCCCTTGAATCCACACTTCGATTTTTCCATTTGACATCTTTTGTTAGAAAGAAGGGAGAAATGATCTGATACACTAAAATATTTGAACACAGTGCAGATATGAAATGCCATACACAGAACTCGCAGCTTGTAATTGGTCCACAACATTCATGAGCTTAAATTAAATGGCTGGTCATCTGGCCAGCACAGGTTAACATGGCAGGCCTGAGGCTAGTGGTGGGAACTTTGGAATTCAGAGTACCCTCGCCAACAGTTAACTGGCAAAGATGGATCACTGTGCCCTGACCATGCAAACGATGGTTTATGCTGAACAACTGCTTTCCTTCTGGGAGTCAGGAGAAGGTACGTATGTGACCAGCCTCAGTAAAAAGCCTGGGAACTGAGGCTGTAACGGGGCTCCCTGGGCAGAAGCATGACCCTTGTGCTGCTGCACTGTCCCTGCTTGGGGAGCCATCTTGGGAAGGAGACCACAGGGAGCCATCAGAGTGCCCTCCAGACTCTGGGGCTTTCCCCACCTGCCTGGCTGTGTGACCTCCCTGCATCATCGCAGCCAACCTTAGGCGTAACTACAACTATGTGCTGAGCCCAGTGGACCCTGAGTGGCTCTGGAAATGTGGGTAGTCTGGGGGACCTGGGCCCACATCCATCCTAGTTGTAAGGCTGTCAAGAGTTGAATTATGAACATCCAGAGCTGCCCGTGACCCTAAAACAGCAGGCAGAGTGAAATGGTAAGAACCTGAGATGGGGACTCTGTGGATTCTGTGGCTCTATGCAGCAGCGTCTACATGGAGACAATGCACGGAATGAGTAAGATGGAGATTGGGCGCAGAGGCAGCCGGAGGGCCGGCTCTGCAAGTGTGGGTTACGAATGCACGATGGAGAGCTGCTGAAACCTGAGACCGGCAATGATCGTGGACTGCTGTGCCCAGATGCAGGCAAATAAAGCCAATCACATCCATAAAATGAATTTCAAAATAGTTTTTTTTTTTCTTAAAGGGCAGTAATTCTTACCAAAACTATAAAGGAAAGCCTTTAAACCTTCTCAATTTTAAAGTTCAAAAAAACCCTCCATTTTCAGAAGACTGACAAGCTTTTCTCAAATTACACTCAAGAATCCCCTAAAACACACAGAGAACTGTCAAAGGAAATAAATAACCCAGGCAGGAAAAGAATACTCACTCGCTCTTTGGATCCCAAGGTTTTGACACTGATAACAGGCACACCTTTAGATTTATCCATCACCACTGTCCGCTCAGTTCCTCGGCTTCCTATAGGAAGAAAGGAGTCAGGTAAGACGGGACACCTCGTATTGAGAGAAAAGTACTCAACTTCAAGGGAAACAAATGTAGTTTGTGTTGCCCATTAACCACACCAGCCAGGAACAGAAGCCAGGGTGCAGTCTCTCACACCCACTGGTCAGCTACCTGACTTTGTGGCTCGAGAGCGCTCTGAAGAGCCAGGTTTCTGATCATCCTGGTCTTCACTCTTCTCTCCACTCCCGTCTTCACCCTTTTTAGCGTCATCTTTTCTGTCAGCTTTCTCTTCCCTCTTGAGGTTGGCAGATCTGTAAATGGCATGCAGATACAGATATGTGTGAGATGAAACACTGAGGGAACAACCCAGCCAAGACTCCTGCAATGAGCACCGAGTGAGGATGGGGCTGCCTTGGAGGCAACCACAGGACGGAGAACATGCAGCCTAGGAGAGGAACTCGAGACACCTCTGAGGACTGGCGGGAAAATCCTCCAACAAGTGCACAGAAGGCAAGGGGGTAAAAGCCTCACAGCCTTTCCCACCCATGGAAAAGTGAGGAACAAGACATCAAGAGAAAGGTCATCTTGGCCATAATCCCCTCGAGAAGACTCATACCTGTCAGTATTGCTGGATTTTTCTTTTTTCCCCTCCCCTTCTCTTCTCTCAGAGCTTTTCTTCCCAGCAGGTTCATTTTTCGCCTAAAAAAAAGAGAATCAGGTAGAAGTATTACCTTATTTCCTAACGTGGCTAGATCCCAGGAGGAAAATGGCCCCTTACTTTTTCCACTGAGATCATCTTCCCATGGAGCTCTGTTTTGTGCAGGTGGTTGATGCATTTTGTGGCCTCTTCTGCCGTGGACATGGTAACGAAGCCGTAACAGCGTGCTCCGGGACTCCGGGCATTGGTCACAACTTTGGCGCCCACCACCTTGAAGGAAAACACATATGTACATCTCAGACACGAAGCCCCCACATAGACCCCTACATTGTGGTTCATGCCAACTTTCAAGAGATGCCAAGAACAGGTGGACAACAAGTGGCAGGTAAAGGATGTGGAGGGCAATCCACATCCAATCTGGCTGCTCCTACTCCATCATGGCTGTTTCTCTAGGGGACCAGGATGACAGTGAGGTGGAGAGAGGAGAGTGAAGCTGAAGGCAGCGTCCTGCCAGAATTCCATTAATACTATGCAAACCTTGAAGGGAAATGTTTCTAAATATGCAGCCAGCCAGTAAGAAGACATACCTATAGAAGGAGAGGGACATAGGACGGGTTTACAAAGAGCACTCTGGAACGCAGAGCCCACCCTATTACTCACAAAACAAAATTCACGGGTATGTTTCAGGTGCTACAGATACATCCTCACGTGCTAGATGGTAGTTAATTGACCCAACAGCAGCAGCAAACTAAGGCTGGGTACGCCCATTTACGAGAGAAGGCCCATGGCTCAGGAGAAGTCCCAGTGTGTCAGGGGCCATCACTGGTATTCATCTTTATTGTGCCACATGAAATCTGAGCCCCGAAGTACGGATTCCCAGGAGTCTGCCCCTATTCAATCCACATTAAGCCTGCAGTGTACCCAAGACACTGTAGGCTCCAGATGGACACTTCCCTGCAGAGCAGACATCTGCTCTGAGGGCCACTGGAGAATCAAGAGAAGGGTCCCACTCCGTAATGCAGATATCCAGGAAGTTTTGAGTTACTGTGAGGAACATGTCAAGCTTTGTTTTCCTTGTTAGTTCCTGAACATCAACAGCCAAGATCAAAGATGTTGGTTTTCTCCGTTATCATTTCTGAATCCTAACTGTGAATGAGGGCCTGTGCTAAATCTTACTTGGCAAAGCAGACTGACGACAAGGAGGTGTGGGCATGGCAGCTTATCTGGAGGTGAGTCCAGGAAGCACTGGAAGGGGCTGGGGGAGAAAGGAAGAAGAGGCAGCACTCAATGTGTATGTGTGGGGGCCCCACCTGGGCATCATGTCCACCTTTTCTGGGCGGAGGAGGGAGAGAGGGAGACAGGCAGGTGTGGCAGAGGTGGCTACAGTTACTCTGCCTATCGGGGAAAACAGGGAGCAGAGGCGGAGCTGCCACAGCTCTGAGAGCCCCAAGTGTAGAGACAAGACTCACAGGGGACTGGCAACATGCCCCAGGCACACCACTCTGTGCTGCACAGCTGAGGCCTACAGCTGCTCACAGGGGTCTAGTTGAAAGATCTTTTGTTCACAACACATATCTACCGCTTCTCTAAACACTATGACTCACAACAATGGGCTGCCCTGTCCTCCCCACCTAACAGCAATCCCCCAATAGGTTTAAGGCCAGATATGGACGCATTAAGTTATTAAATGATACGGTGGATTGGAGCCAAGGAAGCACAAGATATACAAAGTGGATGTGGGCTCTGGAAACTCCCGCTGGCCTCACATCTCTTTCAGTGAGGGTGGACCGGCCACAGGCCTTCAAACCTGTGAGTTCAAAGAACCACACGGTGTCAAAGTCCTCATTGCAGGAGACAATGATCTACACGTAGAGGCCATGTCACATGAGCTCACAAGCAGCTTTGTCGGCTCTTACCTTCCCGTACTTGCTGAAAAGATTCTTCAAATCTGTAGCTCTGGTGGTAGAAGAAAGTCCACTAACCCAGAAATTCCTTCCACAACTGCTACGACCTATTTTAAAAGAAAGTTCCGGTCAAAAACAAGATACAGACAAAATCCTGAGTCTTAAGTATCTTAGAATCATTCCCAACCAGACACTCTCCCTGCTTGCTCTAGAGGCCAGCAGTACAGAGAAGGCTGGGGCTGGAGGCCAGCCTGCTGTCCTGACATGAGTTCTAGGGCTGCACACAGGGTGGATAGAACCAGTGGCAATGTCCCTTAATGACTGGTCAGGGCCCACTGGGCCCATGGCTGGGGTAGCCATCAGCTACCAGATGGCACCACCCATCCCAGTGAGGTGACTTTGGAATGTAAGACAGGAGCTGTCACTGTGGAGCCTGAGATACATCCTCTCCCCAGCTTCTGGCCTTCTTTGAACACCGATTAAGGATGAGTCTGGGGCAGCCAGCAAAACTACTTCTCAATCAGCAAATTAATAAAGGGCTCTGGTGTCGATAAATCTGCCACACCAGGGACCCACCAAACCCCAGTATCTGAAAACTCAAAGCATTTTCTCCATCTGCATGTGTCACTGTGTCCAAGAAGTTCACAAATCAGAGAGAAAGTCAGGATGGAGGAGCTCAAAGGACTCTGGCAAAATCAAGTGTCCAAATCAAATCGAAGTGACAATTCCGCCCTGCAACCCAGAACCCGCACAGTGAGGAAGCAGGTGGCCAGAGTGGAGAAAGGCTTTGAGACAGGCTCACAGGCCTGTGAGGTGTAAATGGGTGTGTGACGGCTAGAGCCGACTAGAACCATCGCTCCCGGGGGTGCCACCCTGCTGACTTACCCTTCTCCTCTTTGGAAAGCTTTTTTGTATCCGAGTCATCTTCGATAGAACTAGAGACAAAAGACAATGTCACTCCAGAAGGAAGAAGCAGAGAGGAAACTAACTCAAAATTATAAAATATGTGCTGAGGTTGCATACCTACCCGAAATTTAGTTCTGAAAAAAATGATACCCCTACAAACGTGTATGGGAAATCTGACCTAACCATAAGATTTCAGACCCACAGGAGTTAATTAATTCTGCTGGGCTAAAGATAATTAGGAAGAATTAGAGAAAACAACCATGATAGGTTGAGAAAAGAAAAAAAGATTATGTAATCAGCTTAAAATACACAAAGAGAAATCAAACATTCTTTAGAGGTAAACTACAATTGCATCAGTCTGGCTGGCCAATTGCAGAAAAACAGCTCATGTGTGTCATTAAACGACCAATGAAAAGGAGATAGCGTCTGGTCTAAAACTGAGAAAAAACAAACCTCATTTTCTGATCAGCGCCCTCACTGGCTGAGGACTCTTTAGGAGCCGGAGGGACTTCATTACAAGCTTCAAAAGCAAACTTCTTCACGTCTTCTTTGCTATCCCCGGGGTCCGGGCTTGAGGCTTCCGGGGGCGCTTCCGCGGCCTCCTCGCTACAGGCTTCCGTGTGCTCTGAGGCTTTACTACTCTGCTCAATTGGCTTCTCTAGCCCTACAGGCTCACAGTCCGTCCTCTCGTCATCGCCTGTCTGCTCCACGGGCTCCCTTTTCACTACCGCTAACAGGGTGTCTGCCTTGCTCGACTGAGCGTGTGCTGTTGACTCGTTGGCCAAATCTAAATCACCCTCCTCCGGATGGGCGCTGTCAAAAAGGTCCTCTTCCTCCGCAAGTTTTCTGTCTGGCCCCACGCTACTTGTTTCCTGTGCAAATGGCTGCTCCAGCTCGGAACCTTCTTCTTTTACTGGCTCAGATTTACAAGTTTCCCCCAAAATGTCGAGTATTTTCTCATTTTCTACGGATTTAACAGGAATAGAATGGCACAAGGTTTAATTACCAGGGAAATAAAGCAATCACAAATGCGGAACTGGCACGGCGGCCACACTAACACGAAGAGAACTGCTAGCTACACAGAGATTGGAAAACCCGCGGGTACACACACTCAACACTGGTTACACTACCTGCACTCCGACCGACTATAGAGTAAGCCTCTATGCTACATGGAAGAGAAATGAATGCATCCCAGAGACTTATTTAACCCCCAACACCTTCTGGCTGATTCTTGACAGTCTTCATTCTGTCGGCGTGTATATATGACTCTTCCAAATTTAGCTTCCAAAGTCCAAGTTGCTTAACTCAGTGTATCACCATTCACTGAACAGAGCTCAATTTCCAAATTTCTTTGAATTTCTTTTAACAGAACAGTCCGACATGAAAACCAGAATCTCTTCCATCGGTGCTCTGAGATATTTGTAGTCCAGAAAGTGAATAGTATTTGTTTGGAATTCTTATGAAGAAACTTTTCCTTCTTCTGGAATCCAGTTATGTCTCAATGCTTTAAAATGTTATCTCCCTACCACTGCCTGCACTGCCTGAATTAAAAGACCACAAAATTAACACACTGCCCAATATCACAAGATCTGTTTTGTGGGGTACAGAGGTATTATCTTTTGAGAGGCATCCAAACTCTCTCTGTATCTGTGTCAGTGCCGTGTTCATTTAAAAAGGCATGAGATAGTCTCATCTCACCAATACGTTTTACAAAATGAGAAATCAGCCACTTTCACAGATCTGGTGATATGGCTGGGTTTCCAATCTCTATGATCCTGGTATATTTTGGATCGTAAACCTTTAAAACAATGTATACTATAGTAAGATAACTTTAATATTAAAGAATTCAAACAGAGAAGGCGGAAAACTAGAATGATTCCAAACCCCATTGCTAAGTTTTTCATTTAACAGTACCTGGCTCCAAGGACGGTTCTTCAATTTCCTGCAACAAAAAACATAAATAAAATTGTGCCAGATGGATGAAACTCAGAATTTATTTATACCCCAAAGTATAACAACTAAGAAGGGAATTTTTAAAAACACAGACAAGGAACCTCACAAATGCAACAGGCGAAGAAACCTGCTTGTTTCAGGCAAGAGCCTGCAGGGGCGTTGGTACCGCACTTCATCCACCTCGGACCCAGGGAACTGTTTCCGTGTTTAATGTAGTCCTGTGCTTTGCTGCATTTCCCAGCGCCTGGCAACATTATCACTTTTAATGGTGAGGAACCCATCACATGGCTGTCTTTTTCAACTGTCTTAAATGCCTGGATAGCTGTGCTTTTAGTTTTATACTTTTATTGTCTAGCAGAATACCAGACACATTATACCAGATAATCATTTCTCACTAATGCACTATTAGTTTCCAAAAATTCCAAAGATCAAAGGGAAGAAGGCATGGGTGGCTTGACCCATGTTCTACATGCGCACGGTGGACTCACAACACACACATGCCCACCTACCTGGTCAATCGAGTCCCTACAGTATCCCGTGTACCTTCTTCCTTATCTCTTCCAATCAACAATCCAGCAAGCCAGATCTAATTCTTCAACAACTTTCAAGCCCTTCCCAGGAAGCTGTTGTCAAGTCATACCACTGTTACTCCTCACCAACATCAGCGCTTGATTTTACTACCCCCATTCCTACCTCCTCCGCAACGGGCTCATCTGTACCTCACCCCACATCAGGCCAAGTCCTACACATTTACTGCAGGGACTATGTGCTCACAGAGAGCCCGCCCAACTAAAGGAAGGGACTTGCAACGTGTGGTCACTGGCCCCTGTGTTCTCTCTGTTCAAGGGACAACATTCTAGAATTCCAGCCAATTCTGATAAGCAATCTAGGTTCCAGGCAGAAATTTAAGCACTTTACATAAACATATATTAACCAATCATCACACAGCCCTAGCAAGTTGGTTCTATTAGTATCATCCTTCTTTTCAAAGATCAGGAGTCAGGCACACTGTGGTTCACAAACTTGCTCGAGGACATACAGCAGAGCTAAGATCTGAGCCATGGCTGTGTGACTTGAGTCCATTTATCAGTCAGGCCCACGCATCGTTCTGTTTATACACAGGGAGGATTGCAACCAACCTCTCTCCTCGTGCATGAGACACCACAGGTGCTTAGCGTGTAAGTTACATGCACATGAATGGCTGGCACAGTCCACTGGGCAGTGACCTGCCATCCTGGGGAGCCCTAGAAAACGGGTCACTTTTATAACAATTTCATTTACTGGTAATCAAGTTTGTTTTTTTCTCCATTTCATGCTGGGAATTAAAGATTCTACACGGAAGGAAACAATCATTTTAGGCAGAACGATTCTCTCTTAACTTTCCCTAGACAAAAACATATACATTCCTATTTGTCTCTGAAAGGGGCTTGTATGTACTGTCCTGACCAGATAATGTACACAGAACTGTTAAACCTGAGGAGACACTCAAGAAAATAAGCCTGCTCCTCCTTTCCTTTCTGAGTCAGGAACAGGCTTTGTCTCTGCAGCTGGAGAGACATCAATCTGAATGGTGAACCAAGTTTCACCAAGTTTTCTTGCGATCTGTACCCTCCTGGAGGCTGGCTTGTGGCTCACTAGTAACACACCCGGCCTGTCTGGCAGAGAGAAATGAAGGTGGTTTCTGAAAGGTGGTTTCCAATTAATCAGCATAAGTTACATTATTAAAACAGTAAAAAAACAAGGACTGGCATAAGCCTTTTTTTCATTTCCTCAAAAACGTTCTGAAAATCAGATACTCAGGTTTATTTCAACCGTTTAAACCAACATCGGCTGACAGAAAAAGTACAAGGAAACTTAAGATCCATATTAGTGCCAACTATACTTAGAAGTTTACCCACATCTTATTTGTTATTTAACTTTTAACACAGGTGGTAGTTTAACCTGTGTGTAATAGCCAATATGCTACAATCATCAAAAGAACTCTGTACTTTTTGAGGACAAACTTCCCAAAGGGAAAATCAGAACCCATCTTTCCCAGCTATGACGTCAGTGCTCTGGCCACTCCACCGCACCCTCCTGCACTGTTGTCCGAGCCCCATTCTTCTGTCCTGGGGAGGGGGCGCTGCCCTTGCAGTCTCATGTCTCACCTAGGAGTACTTCTGCTGCAGAGGAGGTCCTCCGGGACAGACCCCCATGGTTTGACCTGTTACTGATCAAACTAACAAGAGCCCCCCAAAAGTCCCGAGCCGAAACAATGAGCAATTCTCAACAGGCACATTCTATTCAGGAAAGTTGAAAGCAAAACTCCCTCTAGGAGGCCAAAAAAGGAAACAGACCTTGCAGTGACTTTTAGTGGGGACTGTATCAGAAGTGGATTCCAGAAACTGTAGTCTAACCTTTCATTTTAAAAATATTGAGCCATACAACAATTTACCTGTAATATAGTGAAGTCAGATGATGAAGTATCTAAATTGTTTATACTTTCTTTATCCTCTACCTGTAAAATAAACGGAGAATAAAATTTCCAATACCAATAACAGAAATGCCTTCAAAGATGTCTCACGGCTTCTATTTTTTAATCGCCTTTTCTGTCTGAGAAACATTCATCCTTTTGGAAATAACAATCCACTGAATTAATGGCACGAGAAAACGCAGGGTATGAGTTAAGTGCATAGAATCTGGAATTACCTTGGCTTTCATTCTTATTCTCATGAGCTACTGCCTGGAGATATTTACCCTGTACCTTTTTACCCTCCTATTTTCCCAACTGAAAAATGGGCATAATAGCATCTATATATCTGTGGTTAACAGGATGAAAGGAACTAATGCCTAATGTCTGGCAGACAGAATTCAGTAACTAATACTCACCATAATTGTATTGTGCCCTGGATTTCATCCTAACACAATTAAAGCTAAGGCTTTAAAAACAAGGCCACAGTATTCGAAGACTGACTAGGCGGGGTACCAATCCAATGACAGCAAAAGACCAACTTTCCACCTGTTTTGGTATTTCAGACATCACAGCTATTACATCACAGAGTAATCTCCTATAACAAGAAGGCTAGAATAGTGTCCTCAAGATGCTTAATGCCGCACTATTCAAATGGAGAGCAGATACAATTATTCCTCACAAGACACCATTTTTCAATGAAGCAAAGTGTGCCTTTTCAGACTCATCTGTGATGTGAATGGATCAGCCAAACATTGTACTGAAATGGCATTAAAAGAACATAATTCCAAATTTAGTTACTATCTGTTATGCTGTTTGAGGAATTTTTACATTTAGGGTACATCCTAGAGACCCTGCTGAGGTACCTACAGCATGTTCTTGAAGCTGCTCTGGAAGCTCTTTCATCTCCCCCTCCACAAGCTCTCTACTGTCAGACAGGGACTCCTGGAGGTTTTCAGCATCATCATCTTCCACACAGTCTGCAACACTCCCGTTATCAATCTCTGCTTCATCCAACACACTGATATCCATCATGTCGATGTCCTGTAAGTTCTCCAAACTGGTCTCAACATCCTCCTGTGACAAAGAAAAATACAAGCATCAGATGACAAGCCCTGGTCCATGTACGGAGCTGATCACTGACGAGGTTCACATACCTGTCCATCCCCAGAATTTTCCTCTAGCCCATTATCTTCCACACCCTCTTCTTCTGGTTTGCGTCCTGGAGGAATAATTTATAGTGTGAGATCAAAGATATGTATTTTTCAGAAGTGACAACTTTCACTTTTATACACCCTAAGCACTACAGAAAGACAACCTAAAACACCTGTGGGACTTCTCCGTTTAAGAACACAGTAATCCAGGAATAGTTATATCCAATCTGGATAAGGGAGTTACCTATGACCCCTAGTAGAAGTGGTTCTGTTTTTATTAACTAGCTGTGCAAGTACGAGGCACTAGAAATGGATTCTTAATAAGGTGGAAGCAGCCACACCTTTTCCAGGCCTGCCCGTCATGTTAAGTGGCTTTGGTTATGGGGAGAAGAGTATCACATACAAATGTGCTGCTGTGGGGAATTCCCTGCAACTCCAGTCGTTAGCATCTGTGTTTTACTACAGATGTTTCAGGTTCAAAACTTGGTAGGTGAACTAAGATCCCACAAGCCTGGCATTACAAAAACCAAACAAAACCCAAACTAACAAAAAGCCATACAAACCAAAACAATCAAAAAAGATCATATTTGCTGCTTTTTGGTTAAGGAATGTGGAACATCTTTACCCAGAGACAACCACATAAAAGGAAAACACAGAAAAGCAAAAAGAAAGTAAATGCCTTTCAGAATTTTACCATCTAAAAGTTAGTCCTGGAGCTATCATACAGTGGGCCAGGGATATCCTTCCATACTGTGCTACGAACATACAAATACTCTCCTTTTAAAAATTGTGCTGCCATTTTACAATCCTTTCACTTACTACCTTGTGAATAGCTTTCTATATTCTTTCATAGCATTATACGGTTTGTGTGAGTATGTGCACAGTCGTGTGCGACACTATGGACTGAGGCCACCAAGCCTCTCTATCCATGTGATCTTCAGGGAAGGATACTTGAGTGGGTTGCCATTTCCTACTTCAGGGGATCTTCCCAACTGAGATTGAACCCGCATTTCCTGCACTGGCAGGTGGATTCTTTTTTTTTTTTAATATTTATTTTTAATTGACTGATGATTGCTTTACAATTTTGGTTTGATTTCTATCATACATTAACATGAATTAACCACAGGTGTACATATGTCCCCTCCCGTCTAGGTTATTACAGAGCCTCAGTTTGAGTTCCTTGAGTCATACAGCAAATTCGCAGTGGCAATCTATTTACATACATTAGTGTATATGCTTCCATGCTACTCTCTCCCTTCATCTCACTGTTTTCCTCTTCTCCTTTACCCTCTATGTCTGTGTCTATTGGCAAGTGGATTCTTTACCACTGAGCCACCTGGGAAGCACCATTTTTCTCCAAATTAAAGATGAATTTCTTAGGTACTAAGTGTTTATCTAGTAAGACATCACTTTGCACACGAAGGTCCAATTAGTAAAAGCTATGGTTTTTCCAGTAGTCATGTACAGAACTGAGAGTTGCACCATAAAGCAGACTGAGGGCCGAAAAAATGATGCTTTTGAACTGTGGTGCTGAAGAAGACTCTTGAGATGTCCTTGGACTGCAAGGAGATCAAACCAGTCAATCCTAAAGGGAATCAAGCCTGAATAATCACTGGAAGGACTGATGCTAAAGCTCCAATACCTTGGCTACCTGATGTGAAGAGCCAACTCATTGGAAAAGCTGGTAAAGATTGAGGGTAAAAGGAGAAGAGGGTGGCAGAGCATGAGATCGTTAGACAGCATCACTGACTCACTGGACATGGACTTCAGCAAACTCTGGGAGATAGTGAAGGACAAGGAAGCCTGACTTGGTGCATTCTATGGGGTTGCAAAGAGTCAGGATGACTTAACGATTAACAACAATCATTTGTACCATAATTCAGACTTTAGAATTTTCTTATACCATGTGTTACTTGATTTTTCCATATTCTAACTTCACTCATGTTTTCTGAATTTCCCCCCCCCCCCCCCAGAAATATTTTAATTGCAAATAGCCTTGGTAGTTGGCTGGGAACCTCAGTATCCTATGGCAAAACATGCCTCAAGCTTCAGAAATGTCTGGAACTCAACCTAGTGGTCTTTATAAATATGCTAGGAAGATATACCAGCAACACTTCCACAGACTTGTACCATTCTAGAATATGCACATTGGCTTTTGCCCAATTCCATTGAGTTAGTAGGAAAAATCTAAGTAGACTACCAGAAACTTGCCACCCTTTCTACTGTCTTTCTCCCTTTCACAAGAAAGGCAGCAGGTTTTCATCAGGCAGATCCAGATCTCACTTCAACTAGTACACACAGGTACAATGCAGCCTGAAGCCCTCCCAGGGGAGAATTCTCCCAGGTAAGAAATGCCCTAACAAGCAATGTCAAGAGGATGTGCAGTCCTAAGAACATCCAGTCTTCACTATGGAAAGCACACCCCCATCGGGATGCTAACCAACAACCACTATTTGGCAAAGATACCCTGCTTTCCAAAGATGAAAAACAATGTGTCTCAATGAATCCAAAATTAATGTGAATGAGAATTACCACTGTGGCAAAAACTAAAGCAACTGTTTTTGGTACTACTAAGAGAAAAGGCACCCCTCAAATTCTTCCTCCAAAGAGTAAAAACGCCTCCCACATTCGCAATCTCCAAACCACAGGCCCATGCAGCCTCACAGTTCTTGTCTCTGTAACTTTCCCCCATTAAGCTTCTACTTCAGGGAGAATGTCCAATTCAACTGTTAGACCTCTCTGCAGACTCCTGCTGGGAACTCCCCCAGGCCCCAGTGTGGCTGGCTGCATGTGGGCAGGTATTTTAAAAAATCTGATTACACAAATACATTCACACAAGTATACTCATTAAAAGATTCTCACCACTTCATAGTAAATTTCACTTTACTAGTAAAAGATCCAGAGAAGGCAATGGCACACCACTCCAGTCCTCTTGCCTGGAAAATTCCATGGACGGAGGAGCCTGGAAAGCTTCAGTCTAGGGGGTTGCAGAGTCAGACACGATTGAAGTGACTTAGCAGCAGCAGCAGTAAAAGATCCAACCTCATAAATACATGAAAAAGTTCTTTTTCATGTATTTCATGTAAAAAGTTCTTTTCCTTTCTCCCCGTTGCACTTCTAAGAGGTAACCATTGTTGTCAGCTTGGTGGCCCTTGAAAACATCTTGTGGATTTACACAAATACCATTCAAATGGAAATGAACTTGTTATGTAAAGGAATCACACTGTGTATATATACATATTCTGTAACTTGCTTCTGTTAATAAAGGCCTTGGAAAATTGTCTTGCCCTATACGTTGACTCACCTCCATGGTTAGTTTCACAGTTTGGTCACCCCTGTCCAGAAAGCAGCTTTATTAATTTACCATCTCCAGTAACTACTCACTTCCTCACACCCTTGTCAATGTGGAATATTGAGAATTATGTACCTATTTACCAGTGTAATTGGCAAAAATGATAGTCATTATTATTTTTATTTGCTTTCCTTCAAGAATTTTTCTTTTTTGTATATAGGCCTTGTTTGTTTTTTCTTTTATCTGTGACCTGTCTATTCATGAAAATGAAGGGGAAGTGTTAGTTGCTTAGTTGTGTCTGACTGTTGTGACCTCGCGGACTGTAGACTGCCAGGCTCCTCTGTCCATGGGATTTCCCAGCAAAGAATACTGGAGTGGGTTGCCATTTCCTTCTCCAAGGATCTTCCTGACCCAGGGATTGAACCCAGGTCTCCTGCATTGCAGGCAGATTCATTACCGTCTGAGCCACCCAGGAGGTCTCTTTTCTGAACTCAATTGGCTATTTTCTTATTAATTTGTAGGAATATTGAATGCTTTCTGGATGTTTATATGCTGTAACATTTTCTCCCAATTATATCTATTTATGGTATCTTTCATTAAGAAAATCTTAATATTCTACCATTAAAATGAGAGCAAGAATGCAATAGTTTTTCAATTTGAGTTATACTTCTGTATTTTCTTTTTGATGAATATTAGAACAGACAAATCTCAAAGGTCTTTTAGGTTACTTTGAGGGGAATTGAGAACCTTATGCTATCAAGTCATCATATCTAGGAAAACTTTCTCAAAATTAGTTATGTTACACTACTTAAATATTTCCTTGTAGCTTTACCTATTACTTGAAAATACAGTATCTATTTTTAATGTCCTCTGGCAATACCTTAAGTCTTTGACTTGAAAATGATGTTTCATTGCCACATCAAAAACAAAGCAGACAATTAAAACCAGTTAGCAAGTTTTGCAAGTGCACTGTTCATATTAGCCATTCCCACCCCCCAACATTTCTTAAGCTGTCATTGGCTCATTTTGGATTGCTTCACTAGTATTTAATTTCATGAGGTACATGAAGACTAAAGGACCTTAGAGACCCAGCAGTGGCCAAGAATTTGACACCTGCAGCAAAGTCAATGCAACAGCACCCCACTCCAGTACTCTTGCCTGGAAAATCCCATGGACGGAGGGGCCTGGTGGGCTGCAGTCCAGGGGGTTGCTAGGAGTCGGACACGACTGAGCAACTTCACTTTCACGCATTGGAGAAGGACATGGCAACCCACTCCAGTGTTCTTGCCTGGAGAATCCCAGGGACGGGGGAGCCTGGTGGGCTCCCGTCTATGGGGTCGAACAGCATCGGACACAACTGAAGCGACTTAGCAGTAGGAGCAGCAAAGAGTAGGACTTCCATGGTAAAGAATTCGCCTGCAATTCAGGAGACCCCAGTTCATTTCCTGGGTTGGGAAGATCCCCTGGAGAAGGGATACGTTACCCAATCCAGTAGTCTTGGGGTTCCCTGGTGGCTCAGTCGGTAAAGAATCTGCCTGCAATGTGGGAGACCTGGGTTCAAGCCCAGGGTTGGGAAGATCCCCTGGAGGAGGGCATGGCAACCCACTCTCTTCTGTGGAATTCCCTGGTGGCTCAGATGGTAAAGAATCCGCCTGCAACACAGAAGACTTGGGTTCCATCCCTGGGTTGGGAAGATCCCTGGAGAAGGGAACAGCCACCCAGACCAAGTATTCTGGCCTGGAGAATTCCATGGACGGAGGAGCCTGGCAGGCTACAGTCCATGGGACTGCAAAGAGCTGAACACGACTGAGCAACTTTCACTTCAGCAAAGAGTGAAAGAGTGCAGCAAAGAGTGCACTAGCACTCTGCAAAAACGAAGAAGGGCACCTGGAAGAGATGGTTGATTCCCAGTGCAGGGCAGGGAAAGCAAACAAGACACTGAGCACCCTTTTGTGCCACAAAGCGTTCAAAGAGTGATGTGAACATGTTAAGAAGATACTGGGGCCAGCTTGCAGGAGTCTCACAGCCAGAATTTGAACATCAAAATAAATAATAATCACAAAGGCTTATCACCTACTGAATAGGAATCTCTAAATTCACACTGATAAGTGGGGGAGAAGTGCAAGTTACTACCTCTTATGGCAGAAATCCAGCACTAGAGATGGAATGATGAAGTTAGAAAATCACCACTGGACAACTCAGTGGAATGCTGACACTAGTGCAGGGTGAAAGGTGGTATTTTTAAGTCTCTGAGTATCCTCCCCATAGATACAATTTCAAACTCTCCTGTGGAGAAACATCCAACCAACACCACCTCGAGTTACCTGCCCAAATTGTCAGGATGTGCCTCTAAGGAGGACACATAACAACAGAGGAAAAATAACACTTCCAGTGGTATTTCTGACAAGTGTGTGTGATTTGAACCTAATCATGAGGGGAGGAAAAACAACACCAGAAATACCCCCCAATAAACCCAAACTGAAAAACAGGCTTCAAAATAAGTGGCCCGTGCTCTTCAGAAAATGCTAATGTCACAAATACAAACAAAGGCTTGGGAACTGTTGTAAATTAAAGGAGAGCAAAAAGATGTGCCATGACAACTGAAGGCAAAAGACCCTAGAATTTCTTTCTTCTGAGTTATGAAACATTACTGGAATAAATGATTAAATAAGGTCTAAGCTTAGATAACAGCATTATTCCAATACTAATTTCCTGATTTTGGTAACTACGTACATAGTTATGTAATATCCTTGCTTTTAGAAAATACTGTAGTATGTAGGAGCAAAGAGGCACATACTTGCAACTTATTCTGAAACAGTTCAGGGGAAAAGGGAAAAATATATATGTATTACATTTGTTTTATCCTTTTCTTTCTCCCTCCTCCCCTCCCCTCCCTCTCTCAAGAAAGAAAAGGATAAAACAAATGTATTAAAATGATAGCATTTCGGGAATCTGAGTGAGAATATATGAAAATGTCTTGTATTTTTCTTGTATCTTTTCTAGGCATGAAATTATGTCTCCCAAAAAAAGATACACTGTACATTCATATTCAAAGTTTTTATGGATCCATGCTTTCATTTATCTTGGCTAAAGACACAGGAACGGAATAATTTGGGATGTATTAATATTTCAGTTGAATTTTTAAAAACTTTTATGTGCCAATTTTTCTCCCAAAATAATTGTATCATTTTATATACTCCACAGCAGTGTATGGGAAGTTTGTTTTTCTATGTCTTTGCCATTTTAATAGTTGTTTTCTAGTATTTCTCATCATTTTAATTTTCATTTCCTTGATAGCTAAACGTAACAATTTTTGATGTGGTCACTGGCCATTTACTTATATTCTCTTGTGAAGCATCTAGTCAAAATTTTGCCAATTATTAAAAAGTATTTGATTGCTTAAAAACATGCTGCTGCTACTGCTAAGTCGCTTCAGTCGTGTCCGACTCTGTGCGACCCCAGAGACGGCAGCCCACCAGGCTCCCCTTTCCCTGGGATTCTCCAGGCAAGAACACTGGAGTGGGCTGCCATTTCCTTCTCCAATGCAGGAAAGTGAAAAGTGAAAGTGAAGTCACTCAGTCATGTCCGACTCTTAGCAACCCCATGGACTGCAGCCTACCAGGCTCCTCTGTCCATGGGATTTTCCAGGCAAGAGTACTGGAGTGGGGTGCCATTGCTTTGCTTTTCTAGTTAAATTACTTTAAGTGATCTATTAAACAAAGTTTTGGTGTAAAACTAGTTTGGAAGCTTTCTAGGATTCTGATTAAAACCATAAGATTTCAAAGTATTTTGAGTTTGTTCAAACTGAACAGAAGAAAAAACTCTTATTTTCAGTAAAAATCTTAATAAAATTTAATAAGGCAGTTGTAAAATAATTCAAGAGAACTTATAAAGTAGTCCTATTGAATATGAAAAAGTACTGTAAAACTTCAGAATAGAATGACTGCAAGCATCTAAGAAACCAGACAGAAAAGAGTTTGTATTGGGAATTCCTGGCAGTCCAGTGGTTAGGACTCTGTAAGCTAGGGCCTAGGCTCAATCCCTGGTCAGAGAACTAAGATTCCAGAAGCCACACAGTGCAGAAACTCACGCCCAGTTTTTTTGCTTTGAATGGTTCTACTTCCCGTGAAGTTTCAGAACAGGCAAAACTAATCATCTACGGTCAAAGTAACTATTCTCCCCCCGCTCCCCGCCTGAGGGACAAGCAGGGATTATGACTGGGCAAGAGCACTAGGAATTTAGCAGAAATGTATCACACTGGGACTTCCCTGGTGGTCCAGTGGCTAAGACTCCACACTCTCAATGTAGGGGACCCAGGTTCGATCCCTGTTCAGGGAACTAGATCCCACATGCTGCAATAAAGACCTGGTACATCCAAATAAATAAGTAATAAATATTTTAAAAATCCCATTATTCTAATCACTATTTAACGTCACATCATATACAAAAATAAATTCCAAATGAACTCAAAATAAAACTATTAAATACTACTCTGCAGTGCAGATTTCTTAAAAAAGTAATTTTAAAGCAGAGAACTGCTTTTTAAAATACAACATAAAATCTAAACCCAAATAAAACAGGTTAATGGCATTGCCTGTATTAAAGATTAAAACTTGAAAGACAAAAACATCACAAATTAGTTAAGTCAAAACAAACTAGTTAAGTCAAATGAAAGCCTGGGGAAAAAACAATCAACATTTTACAGAGAGAGCACTCTCAAAAGTGAGACAAGCATCAAAATGAGCAAAGGGCATGAAGAGACAATTGAGAAAATACAGATGGCCAATTATCAGAAATTTTCTAATCTGTGAAGAAATGTAAATGGACACTTTACCTGTGGAGAAATTCAGACAGATACAAGGAAAATAATATTTAGCATTAAGCAAGAATTTAAAGTAACAGGTACCTGCCCATGTTGCTAGTTATTAACCAGTAGAGCCTTTTGGAAAGCCACTTGCTAATAACTATTTTAAAAATAAATGTACATATCTTTTGACACCAGAATTCTACTTCTCTCAGTTAACAAAAACATATTGCTTCAGCAGAGGTAACTGGCACATGGACATGCTGAAAACCGGAACAAATAGTCTAGTGATAAAACTGAGGAGCTCAACTGTAATACAAAGGACGAATACTTAAGCCATTAAAAGAATGAGGTCTTTTTATTTTCTGCATTATTGAAAAAAGTAAATTAAAGGATGTTGTGTGTAGTATGGATTTTTTTTTTAATGGAAAGATAAAACCACACTGGGTTTCTGGTTACATCTTTCTGCATTTGTTTTTAGGTAACGGTAGACACACAGAAAAGTCTGGGAAAACATGCCTACTTTTAATAATGGATCGTCTCCTTTATTTAACGCACATTTATGTTCCTAAAAACCCTAACATAAGGATTTCTTTTTCTTAAAAACAAAAACAAACTCCACAGGCTATATCCTCTGCCCCAATAAACGTTTTTCTCTGATTTTTCAGTACTCTGCCCTGGCAAAAACATCGACTTAGACAAAGTCAAAATGTACAACAAACCGTGGGTCACACAAGTGACGTCATCCAAGTGATGACACTGACTGCTATTCTCCCAGAACTAATATACCAAAGCGTGGTCCATATTGGTGCCTGCCTCTCAGACATTTCACACCCAGGTCTTCACCACTGGCCAGGTAAAAATATTTCATTTCGGGGCCTGAGCAATAAAACTTTCAATTACCCAGAGAACTTTCAGGATGGCCCAACTGGCCGGTTTTAGCTGATTCTTTCTTAAACCATAGTTGAATGTCACTGAATTCAATTAGGAATTCAATTTATTGAGTAAATACTAGCAGGAAAGAAGACAAAGAAGAAGCAAACCCTGTCCTCAACAACCTAATAAGGACACAAGGCAGGATGATGTCAGCATTGAAACTCAGGCCAGGGCAGTACAGAGGACCTAAGGAGAGAAGACTTGCTACTGGTGAGATCAGAAGTTGCCTCTTGATGAACTAGGACTCAAATGCAGACAGATGGGGAAGAGGAGTGGGTGGAGTAAACCACACGTCTGGGACCTGATTGCAGGTGGATGTAATAGAGGAAAGGTGGTAGGGGCGGAAGCGGGAAGGGACCATCTGGGGCAATGGTGAGGGTCATTAATACCATGTGGAATCTGGCTTTTATGCGGTAGGCAGTTTCGAAAGCAGCATCTGTAAAAGTGACAACTCTGTTTTGGCCAGGCGGTATTTAAAAGGCAAGTTATTTTCCACAAGTCAGAGCAATAGGTCTGAGACTCAAGTAATCCTAAACACTCTCTACCTCAAGAAGGTTAAGACTCTGGATAAGCAACAGCTGCCGAGAAACCTACAGAAGAAAATAAGTAAAGGTGTCAGTACTTCTTCCATGCTGAGACTTCCCAAATCCCATGGAAACACCTTCATTCAAGGTACATCAAAGATACACAGGGCAGTCCACAGGCACATTAGCAGAGGAAGCCAGATTGAAAGAAGTTCCTAGCATCACCCTCCATACCTTTGCTGGATCTCTTTGATGTCTTCTTATTTCCTTCAGAGGTAATTTCAATTTCATCAGGATTACCTCCCTCATCTTCAATTGCCTAAAGGGAAGGGAAAAGAAAAGTTCACCCAAAAAGGCAGCACACAGACTTGACTTCCACAGAAGCTTCAGGGGCTGATCTGGAAAGGGTCTCTCCCCACCTATTCATTCCATCTTTCTGCTGCAGCAAGGGCCCCAGAGGTAGACCGATTCTACCGTACTTTGGCTGCCTGGTCTCAGGCAGGCTTACTTAATTGTTCCGAGTTTGTTTTTCACTCTGGCATGAGGGACTAATTAAAGTTCTTACCCTGGAAAGCTGTCATGAAAATTCTTGTTAGTCACATAAAGCAAGCACTTATCAGACATCTGACTTATTTTTAATATTATCACCACAATCTGACAAATCCTAATCCTGGGTCCAAAAGAACTCAGAAAGGGAGAAGCAAACTCACTAATTACCTATGACGTCACTCAGCAATGTGTTATTAGACCCTCCCTGATCCCCTCTCAATTCCACGCCTGAATTAGCACCATCTGGACAGAATATGGGATGTGCAATGGATGGGACATTGCACTACCTCATCCCTCACAAATCTGACTCCTAAGGTCTTTCTCTCAACCACTAGGGGACCTGCTTCATTGGACACAGAACCCTAAGGATTTTTGAGTGAGTGCCGCCTCCCATCCCAAGACTGTGTTGCTCAGTTAAGCAGCTCCCAGGCTCGCTCAGCACCGTGAAGGCCACTAAGGAGGCACTCAGGAGGAAAAGAAACAAAAAACCCCCAACCCCCACAAAACAAACAAACAAAAGAAGATGTACTGAGCCTGTCAATGCTGATATCCCCAGACACCAGGCCTCAGATTTTAACTTTTGGAAACCTTTTCTGAATAGTCTTGGGAACCCATGTTCTATTTTTAAATCAGTTTCAAATGCTGTTTTGTTTGTAAGTAGTTTCAGAAGTCTCAAAGATTCTCAGGAATATTCTAGCTTGGTAAAGTCTAAGTTCAGAATGAAGCTTGGGGGCTCCACAACTAACCTGTACCAGGAACAAAGAAAACCTCTTCTCTGAAGCCAGAGCCAGAAGAAAGATTTGGAGTTATGCCCTGGCATGAAGAAGGGCTCAAACAGAAAGTGCCTTACCCTCTGCCTGGAGACAAAAGATTCCGGACCACCAGCAGCAGAAAACAACTACCTCGGACAGAAAGTGGACCAGTCTGCCTCTCAGATGGTCTCTAGGTGTAGTGTTTACAGGGTCGTCCCCAGGGGGGGACCGCAGGCTATGAGTCATCGTTATAGGCCTTGCCAAATTAGACTGTTGTCTCCACCTTTCCCTGTTTTGCTTTTCTACAAAAATAAATAAAACAGAAAAGAGACAAAACACTCTGTGACAGAAGTAGAATAGAAGAATTCCAGTTACTTCCAGACTTGCTCGGGCAGAGTGGCAGATGGGTGTATACACTGATGGTGTTTGTGTATTTTGAGCACATCCCTAATAGAAGAGCAAGAAGGGATGGATTTCTCCTCTCAGAGATCCTAGTGGAGATCATACGAGCGTCAACCACCAACCTGACAGGGAGGTTCAATGCTCTATCAACATCAAAGGCCTGTGGATTATCTGGGGGAATAATGGCTAAAGCCCTCCAATTTGGCTTTGTTGACAGGAGGCCCTGAAGCCAGTAACACGGATCACAGGTCCCTGGGTGCCAACCATCCCCTCCTTGCATACTCTCCAGGTAAACACTTCAGTGGTGAACTGCCTGCACTGTCGTCTTAGACGGGAGTCAGTATCCATAGTTAAAGAAATATACACTAGAGTTACAAATGCCCCACTGACTCGGGGCAATAATAACTCATCACTCTCAAGCCTGAACTTCCTCAACCGGATAATAGAAAATTACCCTCACTTCCTCTAAACAGAAATTAATAAATAAAACCCGGATCCTCTGTTTGTGAGGCAAGAGAGGGTGCAATGAGTCACAAACTGTACTGCTTGGGGAAGTAAGGTGGGGGGAGGATAGGTGACAAGGCTTAGAGATCACAGAGGAGAAGTCCTGGAACAAGAGTTGAGAGACGGTGAAACAAAGAATTCACCAGAATCAGACAGCACAAGGCAAGCGGAAGAGCACAAATTCTTAACTCCCTACTTTTCAAACGCATCCCTCAGAATCCCACCTGGCAAGAAGGCGTCAGAATCCCCAGTTTGCAAATACCAAACAGTGGTACCTCCGGTTGTTATAAGAGTTTAGGGCTTTCCTCATAGCTCAGTTGTTAAATCATGTGCCTGCAATGCAGGAGTCCCAGGTTCCATTCCTGGGTAGGGAAGATCCCCTGGAGAAGGAAATGGCAACCCACTCCAATATTCTTGCCTGGAGAATCCCATGGACATAAGAGCTTGGCGGGCACAGTCCATGGGATCGCAAGAGTCGGACACGATTTACCGACTAAACCACCCCCACCAAACAGTGATACAGAGAGAACAGTCAATTGTGGCAGCGATTGCCCCTCAAGCGTTCACATGTATCAGGCAGCGCGCCAAGCCCATTTCATGCCATCTTACTTAAGCCGAACGCGAAAGAATTCTTTCTTTTGGACACAAGGAGAAACAGGCCTAGAGAGAGTTAAAATGTCTTCCACGCTCAAGATCGAGTCACGGAGACAGGCAGAGTCCTTAGGTTCTAAGGACTAACTAGAAGTCTAACTGTAGGTTTCATTTCTAGTCTTTATTACAAACAGCACTTTCCCTGCCAGGCGGAGCCCCCGAGCCCGTGCTGGCAAATCCTTAAGCCATTCCCCCCAACCCCGCTCCCAATAAAATACCCTTTTAATACGGTTACTTCGTAAAGTACCCCCCTATTCTCGGCTTCTAGGCCCTAATGGATTAGGCAGCATCTCTAGCTCCAGAGGAGGCCCCGCAACCAGCACACGCTCAGAAAATCGCCCGGCCTGGGTTCAAATCTCGACCTCCCCTCCCCGGCCAAGTGACCTTGGCCGAGTCCCCTGACTACCCGGGCGGAGCGAGGATTTCAGGTTCCGCGTCCACTTTTAGACACTGGGATAAAAGCAGCCAAAGGAAACCCTAAAAAGCAGGGGCTGATGCGGATAACACAAGCCCTCGGCCCATGTCACCCGCCACCTCGAACTTCCCCCGTTCGCGTCGAGATTTTCTTGTTCTCGCTCCGATGCAGCGCTGGGCTTTGAACTTGGGCCCGCCGGGGTCGGCGATCTCGCTCGGGCCTCAGAGAAGCGGGGACAGGCCCGGGGCAGGCCGCAAACGGACCCCGAGGCCAGGAGGCCCCCCGAAGCTGCCGCCGGGGTTCTCCGGGCCACCTCCCACACACCCCAGGGTCCCAGCTCTACCTTTCTAAGCCGTTCCATCAAAGCGCTCTTGTTGCCGCTCGAATCCAGGTTCCGTTTTTTCAGCTCCGCCCGCAGATCGATCACCCTAAGGTCGGTGAGGCGCCGCGTCCCGGTCTCCGACGAGGCGGAGCTCAGAGCCGCTGCGCCCGCCGCACCAGAATCGCCTAAGCCGGACAGAGACTCCGCCATTCCAGGGACCCTGGCTCCACCGACTACTTCACAGAGAACCCGGCCGGGTTTACCTCGGCTTTCAGCACAAAATGGCGCCGCCTGCGAGAGAACCGCTCCGGCCGCCCCTGTGCGACTCGCTTCTGCGCAGGCGTATCCGGCGCGGGTTCGACGCTCCCGGCCGCGTCTGCCCATGCGCGGTGGCAGCCCTGGGAGGGACGCACGCCGGCGCACTACTTCTCGCCGGCCTCCCGCCGAGAACGGCCGAGGCGCATGCGTACCGCGGTCACACCGCCTGCCGGCTGTGGCCTGGGGCCAGAGCTGTTCAGCTTGATCAGGCCCGTCGCGCAGGCGCGGCCGGAAAAAGGGGGGCGGGAGGAATGGAGTGCCTTTTCCTCTCAGGCGGCGCCATTTTGTGCTAGAGCCGCTACAGCTGCTGGCGGTGGGGAGTAGTTGGTGGAGACAAGACACCTAGGATAGTACTCTCGAAGGGGCCGCCGACTTTGGAATGGCCGCTTTCGTCTCGGAAATCGGGACGCGACGGCTTGGCGACCTGCGGGCGGAGCTGAAGCGGAACCTGGACACGGGCGGCAACAGGAGTGTCCTGATAGAATGGCTGTAAGGTGAGGCGGCCCGGGGGCCCGGGGTGGCGCCAGAGGCTGAGGAACTTCCCCGGCCCTAACTGCCAGGGACTGCGGGGCCGGGCTGTGAGACGCAGGACTGACACCGCCCCTCGCTGTGGCCGGCGCCTCTCTCCAGCCGGGGGCCTCAGAGCGCTGCTCCCAGGGCCGTATGACAGATAGAGGCATACACAGAATTGAAGAATTGACTGTACTGGCTACAATCACAGCCCCTAACTTACCTGTTCTTCTCTTTCTTCCATGATTGACCTTGAACCTTCTCTCCTGAAAAAGGGAATTCAAATGGAAGCATAAGGAGAAAGACAAGGAGTCAGATTCCCGAATGATAGACATTTCCCGAGTTGAACCCAGGTAATTCACAAACTGCTGGTTCGAGTGGGCTTGCAACTTAGAAACCTAGAACCCAGAAGGGCCGCTGGAGCTTTTCGTCATTAAGATTGAGCTTGGACCAAAAAAAGAATGAGCCAGGACTGGAATGTCTCTGTAGTCGGGTAGTCAAGGCTTAACCTTCTAATGAAGGGTTGGGGGTTCCTTGGTTGGGAAGCTAACACCCACCCCAAAAACCCAAAAGGTAAATATTGTAAAAATTCAATAAAGACTTTGAAAATGGTCCAGGTTAAAAGAGAGAGAGAATGAACGAGGACAAAGACATGCATCAGGTGGGCAGGGTCAGTGGCTGACCTGTCAACTAAGTGATCAGGGTAGCAGCTCTGGTCCCTGTGATCAAAGTTGTGGAAGCAGTCCTGGTGGTCGAAGTCAGAATGGTAGCGCTCATCCAGGGCTGTCCGCTTAGCTTCTGGCCAGTAAACATCATCTCGCCTAGAGGAGAAGCAAGAAAGGAGGATGTACATTTCCCCCTCCTAATGGACGACCTCTGTGGGAGCTGGTAAACTAAACCCTCAACTGTCCAATTGCCCCATCACTTCACAAAACGAGAACTAACTGTGTCCATAGAGGCCATTCTCTGCCACTTGAGTTGCGAGTGCCTGGAAGGGTGATAAGGGATGTGACTGAAGGGCTCAATTCCCTTACCCACATGCCCAAGTCCCCCACAGAGAAGTTAGGTCTCCTTACAGAAGGGGATCAGAGAAGTGGGTGTCAGATCCCCTCTGAGAACCGCTCACAGCCACAAGGGTCAGCCAGTCTACTAGGACAGTTGCCCCATGCAGACTTGACCCAGGAAACACCCAGTGCAGAGGACTAGTAGCACTTGAGATATAACTGTTCAAAAACATTCTATGATCTTCACGAACTCTCCCATCAATATTTTGTAAAATGCACAAAAATCCTAAGACATCTTAAAAACCCTTTACAGAAGTCTCAATGTTATATTACACAGGGACAGATTAAAATGAACAAACGCACACCATGCAGCCTCCCCCAAGTCACCATGTGGAAAAGCTCTCATAGGATCAGCCCTAGGATTATTGCCCCAGACTCCTCACAGCAAGGTCTGAAACAGGCCTTTCTATTTTAGTATTTGTATGTCACAACAGTATGTCTGAGAAATTAAAATAAACCTCATTAATAGAATGAACCAACACAAATCACTACAATGATTTCAAAGCATGGAAGGTTCCCAGGAGGTACATTTTGGTCCCTGATCACCTGACCAGCACCCTGTGTTATGTGCTGCTGTGGGGGTCTGAACTTCCTCGGGGGGCTGGGGGGACAGCCTGTACTGGGACTCCAACCTAATGATTTAATAAGCACAACTTTCACTGTTTCTCCATCAACATCAAACCATCTCAGGTTTCCAAATAAAGTACAGAGTATCAAGTTGAGCTGTAGCAAATACTCGTGCTTCTTTTTAAATAAAAAGCCCGTGTTAACAAGGCTCTGGAGAGCAAGGCACAGTTCTAAATTCCACGGGACACCAAAGAGGCGGCAGCGAGGTGCGGTGTGGCTTACCGCCCGTCGTCATAGGGCCTCCGCTCCTGCTCATAGTGTAGGTCTTGCTGGCGCCGCCGCAGGAGCTCCACGCGCATGCGCTTGCGCTCCAGCCGCTCCCGCTCCATGCGCTCCCTCTCCAGGAGGCGTCTCTGGAAGGCCAGCCTCTCACGGGCGAATAGGAGCTCCTCGTGCTCCTGCCGCTCCAGCTCTGCCTGTGCGTACTGCTCTCGATCACCGAGCTCTCGCACCCTGCAGGCGAAGAGTACAGGCTGCAAGGGCTCATGAGCTGCAGCAGTGCGGGCAAGCCCTGGAGTGGGATCAGGACGCGGTTGGGGGGCGGGGGGGGGCAGCCTAGCCCTGAAGGTACACTTGGTAACAAGTAAGGGCCAACCGCTGGTGGAGGCAGGCTGTGCAGGACCCCGCTTCAAGCGAGGGACACTTGACAGGCCTTTTGCAGGTGACACTGATGGTGCCTATCACAGTCTCCTCCTGACTCTGCACAGCTGCCAGGTCATCTGTTCATCTTTGTGTTTATAGACACAGAATTGTACCAGCAGGAATGTCTAATCTTCTCTTTATTATGTGGCTGCCTTGCTTCAGGTACCATGGCCTGAACCCCATACATCACCATTTGTTCAGGTGCACTATGCTTTTGGGAAGGAGCCCGTTGAGTGGGGAGGTGGGGGTCCACATGACCACTTGCAGATGTCAGCCTTCTGGCTGTTCCCAGCCTCAGGGACATGGCTGCCCCGCCCCCATTATCATCCACACAGGTTCAGGTAGGGGGCTGTGGTGTTACTGGGTCTGGAACACTCTCCAGGCTGACTTGCCCCTGAACACGCCTCTCCCACCACCACAAGCACCATCTCCCCTACTGTAATTCCCATCCAACCCACAGATGGAAAACCAGTCTCACCGCACTTTTCATCTGCATGTTCCTGATCCCTGGTAAGGCTGAAAAGCCCCTTCTGTCATTCTTGCTATCAGAATAATTTTTGCTTATTTATTTCAAATCATCTTTACTCCCATCTGTCACACATCTCTGGACCTTCTCTTTGGTCTCTCAGTGCACTGAAGTGAAATTTAAATTTAGTCTACTTCACCATTATAAATTGTCAGTCCTTTCAAAAGCTCAAGTTCATAAATTCACTTACTTTTGCATCATGAGGATAGCTTTAATTTTTAATTTTATGTGCAGCCAGCAGTTTATGTTGACACTGTGTCAGTGATGTAAGCCAGCCACATGACCTGAAGCCATTTTGGGGAGAGACTGTCCTTGTCTCACTATGGGAAATGTCACTTTTATCATGTTAAGTCCCCACATGCACATGATCTATTTGCCAATTACATCATTTCTAGTGAACTATTTGTCAGTTTCTTTACCAAAACAGCATTTTTTCTTTGCTTGTTGCCTTTGCTTGTTCAGGAGAAAATTCTGTATCATGCCCCCTTTCTCACTCTTCTACTAGAATTTTTACTAATGGTTTTAATTTTTTTTTTTACAAAAAACATTAACTGTTGCTCAATATAATTGATACGATGTGTTTAGTTTTTTAAAATTATGAGGATATTGTATTGGGCTTATTGAAGGGTGGGACCTCTCAGTTTTCTGACGGGGTCTGTGCCACTGTTTTTTCCCTATTGACGGGTTCTGCAGCAAACTTGGTATGTTGTGTTAACTAGCTCCAGGGAGGCATTCCATCTCCTTGTCATTGCTACCTCCCAGAATCTTGAGAATATCTACCTGAGAAGATAGTTTGAAAAAAAGTCACAAGAAGAAAGCCTGTACACAGGACATCTGTGAAGATAAAGCCAAGGAGCAAAGGTTTAAAGCAACATTCCGCCCTCCGGGACATGAAAAAAATCCTCCCAGGATAGAGTTATCACCAGTCTAGGGCAACACCCAAACCAGCCATCATTCCTAGATCCTGACTCACCTGCATGACTCTGATTCTCTGGACTTCTTGGATTCTTTGACTTTATCAAAGGAACCAACAGACTGCTTTTCTATGCTGCCCGATTTTCGATCCTGACTCTTGGATACCTGGTTTACCAAGAAGCATTGAATAGTTAAGGTAGGAAGAAATCAAATGTGTCCTGGCCTAAGCATACAAGATCAAAAATGAAGCTGAAGAGTGAATGAAACAATCAGGTTAACACTGTTTCTCTCCAGAGAACGTCACCTTGGCTCACTAAAATCCAGAGTCACAGACTCATTACCATTTAATTCTAAAGTGGGACCCATCGAGTACTTTCAGTAGTCAACACGCAAAACAGGATTTTCTCAGAAACAATCCATATATTAGAAACAAGCAAACTTCCTTTCACTTTCTCTTTTCCATTCAAAACACATTCTTCAATATTAAACACGCAGTGATACCCAACTGAGGAGGCCGCTACTGTCATGTCTAAGGATTGCTGAGTGCCTTCATTTTTGAGGTTCTTCTTAGCCCCTGAATGTCCATTTCTATTTTGCCATTTTACATCATTTACTATAAAGTAGTTAAAGAATTTGCCTGCAATTCAGGAGACCTGGGTGGAAATCCAGCTTCCCAGGTGTCTCAGTGGTAAACTGCCTGCCAATGCAGTGGATGCAGATTCCATCCCTGGGTCGGGAAGATCCCCTGGAAAGGAAATGGCAACCCACTCCAGTACTCCTGCCTGGAGAATCCCAAGGACAGAGGAGCCTGGT
The DNA here is from genome assembly GCF_003369695.1 of Bos indicus x Bos taurus. NCBI lineage: Eukaryota > Metazoa > Chordata > Mammalia > Artiodactyla > Bovidae > Bos > Bos indicus x Bos taurus. The sequence continues at coordinate 91,957,974 of NC_040082.1, read as the reverse complement.
GGGCTACAACCCATGGTATCCCAAACAGCCAGACATGACTTAGAAACTAAAGAACAACAAAGGGGAAACACTCTGACACAGTAAAACAGTGGTAGAAACACAGTGCAATAATGAAATGCCGTAACAGAACTCTCAGCTTGTAACTGGTCCACAACATTCATGAGCTTAAATTAAATGGCTGGTCATCTGGCCAGCACAGGTTAACATGGCAGGCCTGAGGCTAGTGGTGGGAACCTTGGTATTTAGAGTACCTGAAGGCAATGGCACCCCATCCAGTACTCTTGCCTGGAAAATCCCATGGATGGAGGAGCCTGGTGGGCTGCAGTCCAGGGGGTTGCTAAGAGTCGGACACAACTGAGCAACATCACTTTCACTTTTCACTTGCATGCACTGGAGAAGGAAATGGCAACCCACTCCAGTTTCTTGCCTGGAGAATCCCAGGGACCGGGGAGCCTGGTGGGCTGCCGTCTATGGGGTCGCACAGAGTCAGACACGACTGAAGCGACTTAGCAGCAGCAGCAGCCAACAGTTAACTGGCAAAGATGGCTCACTGTGCCCTCACCATGCAAACGATGGTTTATGCTGAACAACTGCTTTCCTTCTGGGAGTCAGGAGAAGGTACGTATGTGACCAGCCTCAGTAAAAAGCCTGGGAACTGAGGCTGTAATGGGGCTCCCTGGGCAGAAGCATGACCCTTGTGCTGCTGCACTGTCCCTGCTTGGGGAGCCATCTTGGGAAGGAGACCACAGGGAGCCATCAGAGTGCCCTCCAGACTTTGAGGCTTTCCCCACCTACCTGGCTGTGTGACCTCCCTGCATCACCGCAGCCAACCTTAGGCGTAACTACAACTATGTGCTGAGCCCAGTGGACCCTGAGTGGCTCTGGAAATGTGGGTAGTCTGGGGGACCTGGGCCCACATCCATCCTAGTTGTAAGGCTGTCAAGAGTTGAATTATGAACATCCAGAGCTGCCCGTGACCCTAAAACAGCAGGCAGAGTGAAATGGTAAGAACCTGAGATGGGGACTCTGTGGATTCTGTGGCTCTATGCAGCAGCGTCTACACGGAGACAATGCACGGAATGAGTAAGATGGAGATTGGGCGCAGAGGCAGCCGGAGGGCCGGCTCTGGCAAGTGTGGGTTACGAATGCACGATGGAGAGCTGCTGAAACCTGAGACCGGCAATGATCGTGGACTGCTGTGCCCAGATGCAGGCAAATAAAGCCAATCACATCCATAAAATGAATTTCAAAATAGTTTTTTTTTTTTTTTTTTTTAAAGGGCAGTAATTCTTACCAAAACTATAAAGGAAAGCCTTTAAACCTTCTCAATTTTAAAGTTCAAAAAAACCCTCCATTTTCAGAAGACTGACAAGCTTTTCTCAAATTACACTCAAGAATCCCCTAAAACACACAGAGAACTGTCAAAGGAAATAAATAACCCAGGCAGGAAAAGAATACTCACTCGCTCTTTGGATCCCAAGGTTTTGACACTGATAACAGGCACACCTTTAGATTTATCCATCACCACTGTCCGCTCAGTTCCTCGGCTTCCTATAGGAAGAAAGGAGTCAGGTAAGACGGGACACCTCGTATTGAGAGAAAAGTACTCAACTTCAAGGAAAACAAATGTAGTTTGTGTTGCCCATTAACCACACCAGCCAGGAACAGAAGCCAGGGTGCAGTCTCTCACACCCACTGGTCAGCTACCTGACTTTGTGGCTCGAGAGCGCTCTGAAGAGCCAGGTTTCTGATCATCCTGGTCTTCACTCTTCTCTCCACTCCCGTCTTCACCCTTTTTAGCGTCATCTTTTCTGTCAGCTTTCTCTTCCCTCTTGAGGTTGGCAGATCTGTAAATGGCATGCAGATACAGATATGTGTGAGATGAAACACTGAGGGAACAACCCAGCCAAGACTCCTGCAATGAGCACCGAGTGAGGATGGGGCTGCCTTGGAGGCAACCACAGGACGGAGAACATGCAGCCTAGGAGAGGAACTCGAGACACCTCTGAGGACTGGCGGGAAAATCCTCCAACAAGTGCACAGAAGGCAAGGGGGTAAAAGCCTCACAGCCTTTCCCACCCATGGAAAAGTGAGGAACAAGACATCAAGAGAAAGGTCATCTTGGCCATAATCCCCTCGAGAAGACTCATACCTGTCAGCACTGCTAGACTTCTCTTTTTTCCTCTCCCCTTCTCTTCTCTCAGAAGTTTTCTTCCCAGCAGGTTCATTTATCACCTGGGAAAGAGAATCAGGTGAAAAAAATCAGTTGGGAGTATTAACTGATTTTGTAACATGGTCACATCCCAGGAAGAAAATGGCCCCTTACTTTTTATCCCGGGAAGAAAATGGCCCCTTACTTTTTCCACTGAGATCATCTTCCCATGGAGCTCTGTTTTGTGCAGGTGGTTGATGCATTTTGTGGCCTCTTCCACTGTGGACATGGTAACGAAGCCGTAGCAGCGTGCTCCAGGACTCCGGGCATTGGTCACAACTTTGGCGCCCACCACCTTGAAGGAAAACACACAAGTATAGCTCAGACATGAAGACCCCACACAGACCCCAATTGTGGTTCATGCTAGTTCACCCCACTCTTCAGAGACACTGAGAACAGGTTGACAACAAGTGGTACATAAAGGCTGGGGACGGTAATGCTGTGGCCTGACTGCTCCTACTCCATCCTGACTGTTTCTCAGAGGACTAGGATGACAGCAAGGTGGAGAGAGGAGTGAAGCTGAAGGCAGTGTCCTGTCAGAATTCCGTTAATAATGTAAACCTTGAAAGGAATGTTTCTGAATATGCAGTCAGTCAGACGGACAGTGAAGTAGGAAGACACACCTACAGAAGGAGAGGGACACAGGACAGGTTTACAAAGAGCACTCTGGAATGCAGAGCCCACCCTACTCACAAAACAAAATTTAAGGAGATGTTTAAGGTGCTACAGATACATCCTAGATGCTAGATGTACACGCTAGATGCTAGTTAACTAGCCCAACCACAGCAGCAAGCTGATGCTAGGGACACCCTTTAATGGCAGAAGGCCCACAGCTCAGAAGAGGTGCCACTGAAGCCAGGAGCAGTGGCTGGTATTTGTCTTCATTTTGCCACATGGAGTCTTAGCCCCAAAGGAAGGCTTCCAAGGGGCCTGGTGCCCTATTCAAGCTGCAATAAGCCTGCAGTATACCCAAGACACTGCAGGTTCCAGACAGAAACTTCCCTGCAGGGAGCAGATGTCTGCTCCAATGGCCACTGCAGAATCAAGACATGGGCCCTACGGAGTTACACAGGCCAGGGTTTCATGAGTGTCTATGAGAAGCAAGTTTAATTTTAAGTCAAGTCAAGTTTAGTTTTCCTTGTTAGTTCCTCAACATAAACAGCCAAGGTAAACGATGTTGGTTTTCTCCATTATCATTTTTTAATCCTGGAAATGAAGGCCCAAGGCCTGTGCTAAGTCTGACTTGTCAAAAACTGATTGAGGTAAGGGTGCGGCAGCTTATCTGGAGAAGAGTCCAAGAAGCACTGGAAGGAGGAGGTGGAAAAAGGAGTAAGGAAAGGCAGCACTCAATGTGTGTGTGTGTGTGTGTGTGTGTGTGTGTTGGGGCGGGGGGGCTGTCCACCTGGGCATCATGCCCACCTTTTCATGCCAAGGGACAGAGGGAAACAAGCAGGTGTGGCAGAATAGACACAGGCAGAGGTAGTCAGGACGGGGTGAAAACAGGGAGCAAAGACAGGGCTCCTGCAACTCTGTGAGCCCCACGTATGGAAACAAGGCTCCCATGGGACCAGCAACTTGTCCTGGTGTGGCAGAGCTGGGGCCTAAGGCTGCCCATAGGGGTCAGGTCCACAGGCCTTGTTCGTAAAATTTCTCTACAGCTTCATGGTGTTCTGTAATCACCACCATCTCAGAAGAAGGCAGACTGTACCTTTGCTCAGAACTCCCCATGCCACAGTCTTCCCTCCCTAGGTTTAAGGCTGGAAGCCAGAGAAACAGACTCAGGAAACTATCAAATGACTTGGTGGCTTGGAGGCCAGGGAAGCACGAGAAACACAAAGTGGATGTGGGCTCTGGGAACTCCCGCTGGCCTCACATCTCTTTGAGTGGGGGAGTACCCAGCACAGGCCTACACACCTGCGAGTTCAAAGAACTGCAAGGTGTTCCAAGCTCTCACTGCCAGGGACAATGATTTGCCACATAGAGGCCATACTGCATGAGCTCACAAGTCTCCTCCCCTGGTCTTACCTTCCCATATTTGCTGAAAAGATTCTTCAAATCTGCAGCTCTGGTGGTAGAAGAAAGTCCACTAACCCAGAAATACCTTCCACAACTGCTACGACCTATTTTAAAAGAAAGTTCCGGTCAAAAACAAGATACAGACAAAATCCTGAGTCTTATGTATCTTAGAATCATTCCCAACCAGACACTCTCCCTGCTTGCTCTAGAGGCCAGCAGTACAGAGAAGGCTGGGGCTGGAGGCCAGCCTGCCGTCCTGACATGAGTTCTAGGGCTGCACACAGGGTGGATAGAACCAGTGGCAATGTCCCTTAATGACTGGTCAGGGCCCACTGGGCCCGTGGCTGGGGTAGCCATCAGCTACCAGATGGCACCACCCATCCCAGTGAGGTGACTTTGGAATGTAAGACAGGAGCTGTCACTGTGGAGCCTGAGATACATCCTCTCCCCAGCTTCTGGCCTTCTTTGAACACCGATTAAGGATGAGTCTGGGGCAGCCAGCAAAACTACTTCTCAATCAGCAAATTAATAAAGGGCTCTGGTGTCGATAAATCTGCCACACCAGGGACCCACCAAACCCCAGTATCTGAAAACTCAAAGCATTTTCTCCATCTGCATGTGTCACTGTGTCCAAGAAGTTCACAAATCAGAGAGAAAGTCAGGATGGAGGAGCTCAAAGGACTCTGGCAAAATCAAGTGTCCAAATCAAATCGAAGTGACAATTCCGCCCTGCAACCCAGAACCCGCACAGTGAGGAAGCAGGTGGCCAGAGTGGAGAAAGGCTTTGAGACAGGCTCACAGGCCTGTGAGGTGTAAATGGGTGTGTGACGGCTAGAGCCGACTAGAACCATCGCTCCCGGGGGTGCCACCCTGCTGACTTACCCTTCTCCTCTTTGGAAAGCTTTTTTGTATCCGAGTCATCTTCGACAGAACTAGAGACAAAAGACAATGTCACTCCAGAAGGAAGAAGCAGAGAGGAAACTAACTCAAAATTATAAAATATGTGCTGAGGTTGCATACCTACCCGAAATTTAGTTCTGAAAAAAATGATACCCCTACAAACGTGTATGGGAAATCTGACCTAACCATAAGATTTCAGACCCACAGGAGTTAATTAATTCTGCTGGGCTAAAGATAATTAGGAAGAATTAGAGAAAACAACCATGATAGGTTGAGAAAAGAAAAAAAGATTATGTAATCAGCTTAAAATACACAAAGAGAAATCAAACATTCTTTAGAGGTAAACTACAATTGCATCAGTCTGGCTGGCCAATTGCAGAAAAACAGCTCATGTGTGTCATTAAACGACCAATGAAAAGGAGATAGCGTCTGGTCTAAAACTGAGAAAAAACAAACCTCATTTTCTGATCAGCGCCCTCACTGGCTGAGGACTCTTTAGGAGCCGGAGGGACTTCATTACAAGCTTCAAAAGCAAACTTCTTCACGTCTTCTTTGCTATCCCCGGGGTCCGGGCTTGAGGCTTCCGGGGGCGCTTCCGCGGCCTCCTCGCTACAGGCTTCCGTGTGCTCTGAGGCTTTACTACTCTGCTCAATTGGCTTCTCTAGCCCTACAGGCTCACAGTCCGTCCTCTCGTCATCGCCTGTCTGCTCCACGGGCTCCCTTTTCACTACCGCTAACAGGGTGTCTGCCTTGCTCGACTGAGCGTGTGCTGTTGACTCGTTGGCCAAATCTAAATCACCCTCCTCCGGATGGGCGCTGTCAAAAAGGTCCTCTTCCTCCGCAAGTTTTCTGTCTGGCCCCACGCTACTTGTTTCCTGTGCAAATGGCTGCTCCAGCTCGGAACCTTCTTCTTTTACTGGCTCAGATTTACAAGTTTCCCCCAAAATGTCGAGTATTTTCTCATTTTCTACGGATTTAACAGGAATAGAATGGCACAAGGTTTAATTACCAGGGAAATAAAGCAATCACAAATGCGGAACTGGCACGGCGGCCACACTAACACGAAGAGAACTGCTAGCTACACAGAGATTGGAAAACCCGCGGGTACACACACTCAACACTGGTTACACTACCTGCACTCCGACCGACTATAGAGTAAGCCTCTATGCTACATGGAAGAGAAATGAATGCATCCCAGAGACTTATTTAACCCCCAACACCTTCTGGCTGATTCTTGACAGTCTTCATTCTGTCGGCGTGTATATATGACTCTTCCAAATTTAGCTTCCAAAGTCCAAGTTGCTTAACTCAGTGTATCACCATTCACTGAACAGAGCTCAATTTCCAAATTTCTTTGAATTTCTTTTAACAGAACAGTCCGACATGAAAACCAGAATCTCTTCCATCGGTGCTCTGAGATATTTGTAGTCCAGAAAGTGAATAGTGTTTGTTTGGAATTCTCATGAAGAAACCTTTTCTTCTTCTGGAATCCAGTTATGTCTTAATGTTTTAAAAGGTATCTCCATACCACTGCCTGCACTGCCTGAATTAAAAACCACAAAATTAACACACTGCCCAGTATCACAAGATCTGCTTTGTGGGGTACAGAGGTATTGGCTTTTGAGAGGCATCCAAACTCTCTATATCTGTTTAAGTGCTGTGTTCCTTTAAAAAGGCATGAGATAATCTCATCTCACCCAATATACTTTACAAATGAGAAATCAGCCACTTTCGCAGATCTGGTGATACGGCTGGGTTTCCAATCTCTATGATCCTGGTATGTTCTGGATCGTAAACCTTTAAAACATTGTATACTACAGTAAGGTAACTTTGTAAAATTAAAGATTCCAAATTAGAGAAGGTGGAAAATTAGAATGACTCCAAACCCCAAGATGCTAAGTTTTTCATTTAACAGTACCTGGCTCCGTGGATGGCTCTTCGATTTCCTGAAACAAAAAACATAAATAAAATTGTGCCAGATGGATGAAACCTAGAGTTTATTCACACCCTAAAGTGTAGTAACTAAGAAGGGAATTTTTAAAAACACAAACAAGGAGCCTCACAAATGCAACAGGTGGAGGAACCTGCTTTTACCAGGCAAAAGCCTGCAGGAGAGCTGCCACCCCACTTCATCCACCTTAGCTCCAGGCCCCATGTCCCAGGCTGATCTCAGGGGGATTGCTGTCCATCATTACTCTCGTCTGCTTCTGCAGTTCCCAGTGCCTGGCAACAGTATCATGTTTAATGGTGATGAACCCGTCACATGCTTATCTGTCCTTCTAAACTGTCATATGCCTGGAGATCAGTGCTTTCATTTTTCTACATTGAGTTTCTAAAAGAATGCCTAACATATATTAGGAAATTGTTTTTCACATAATCAACATAGCATTTGTTTCCAAAAACTCAAAAGATGGAGGGAAAGAAGGCATGGGTGGCTTGACCCCTGTTCTTACTTTGCCCAGTGGTCTTACTGTCCCTGCCCACTTGGTCAATCAGAGCCCTACAGTATCACACATGCCTCCTTATCTCTTCCAACCACCCACCCACCAGACCAGCTCGAATTCCTCAACAACCCCCAGGAACCCCTGTGAAGTCACACCATTGCTACTCCTCACCAACAACAGAGTTTGATTTTACTACCCCTATTCCACCTCCCTGCTAAACAGGCTCATCTGAACCTCTTTCCAAAGCAGGCCAAGTCCTACACATGCCTAAGCATTTAGTGCATGGACCACTTCCTCACAGAGAGGCTGCCCAACTACAGGAAGGGATTTTCTCTCAGTGTGGAATGTGGTTCCTGGAACCTACATACCCTCTGCATAAGTGACAATATTCTGGAACTCTAGCACATATTGCTAAGCACTGTCTAGGTTCCAGGCAGAAATTCCACCTTACATACACATACATTAACCAATCATCACACAGCCCTAGCAGGATGGTTCTATTAGTACCATCCTTCTTTTCCCAGATTAGGAGACAGGCACACTGTGGTTGACAAATTCGCTCAAGGACACACAGCAGAGCCAAGATCTGAGCAATGAGTGTGAGAACTGAGTCTATCAGTCTGCATCTACCCACCGCTCTGTTTACACAGGGAGGATGGCAACCAAGCTTTCTCCTCATGCCTGAGACAACACAAGCTACATGCACATGAATGGTTTGCACAGTCCGTTGGGCACTGACCTGCCAGTCTTGAGAGCCCTAGGAAACGGGTCATTTTCCTAATAGTTTCATTTGTAATCAAATTTTTTTTTTCATTTCATGCTGGGAATTAAAGATTCTACACTGAAGGAAACAACCATTTTAGGCAGAATGATTCTCTTAACTTTCCCTAGACGGAAATGTATACATTCCCATTGTCTCTGAGAGGGGCTGTGTGTACTGTCCTGACCAGACAATATACACAGGAGTCTCTGAACTGAGGAGACACTCAAGAAAATGACAAGCACCACTCCTCCTTTCCTTCCTATGTCAGGAACAGGTTGTGTCACCTGAGGAGACATCAACTCTGGAGAGACATCAACTGGGTTTTACCAAGATTTCTTGGCATTTGCACCCTCCTTGAGTCTGACTTCTGGCTCACTAATAACACACCTGGCCCCCGCCTGGAAGAAGTGAATAAATATCTTGTCTGAAAGGTAGTTTCCAATTAATCAGCACAGGTGACATTATTTAAACAAAAAACAAGGACTGGAATAAGCTGACTGTATTTTCATTTCCTCACAAAACCTTCTCCTGGAAATCAGATACTCAGGTTTATTCCAACAATTTATACCTACAAAGGCTGACAGAAAAAGTAAAAGGAAACTCAAGATCCACATTTATGCAAACTACACCTGAAAGTCAGTGCACATCTCATTTGTTCTCATCTAACATTTAACTTTTACATAGGTGGCAGTCAAACAGCCAAGACGCCATAGTCATCAAGAGAAATCTGTGTACTTTCTGAGAAGTTCCCAAATGGAGAACCAGACACCCTGAGAATCCACCTTTCCCAGCTGCGATGTCAGTGTCAGGCCTTCCTCACCCTCCTGCACCCTCATCTGTGCCCCATTCATCTCTCCTGGGGAGGGGGTGCCCCACCCTGCAGTCTCATTTCTCACCTAAGAGTATTTCTGCTGCAGAGGAGGCCCTCCAGGACAGATCCCACAGGCTGTCCTCCTAGCCATCATATTAACAAGAGTCTCCCAAATGGCCTGGGTCTTAGCTGCATGGGTCCACAGTGCTGGTGGGAGCCGAGACGACAAGCCCCTTTCACTAACACATTTTATTCGGGGAAAGTTGAAAGCAAAGCCCCCTCTTCAGAGGCCAAAAAAGGAAACAGACCTTCTAGTGACTTTTAGTTGGGATTGCCATAAGATATCACAAGTAGTCTCCAAAAACTGTAGTCTAACCTTTGATTCTAAAACCATTGAGACATACAATTTACCTGTAATACAGTGAAGTCAGGTGATAAAGTGTCTAAATTGTTTATACTTTCTTTGTCCTCTACCTGTAAAACAAATGGAGAACAAAACTCAGGACATCAATAATATGGTAACGTAACTACATATATACAATGAACAGTTACAGCCGTGAAAAGTCACTTAAAGTGACATTCTAAACACAGAGCACGAATCAAAACAGCATTACATTGTGATTCCACCTCAACTGAGAGAAATGTTGTACATAAACATATACCTGCAGACAGTCTAGGAGACCCACTTAAATGGTATCAGTGGGGGTTCTCAAGACACAAGTCAAACAAAGAAAAACAAAAGTCTAAGTCAAGGAAAAAAGTACAGCTGGGTAGTACATACGTTCTCCCAGTAGAACAGAACACCAGGGTTGGGGCTGCTCTTCCAGGAACAATGTCTAGAATCACATTGCAGAGGGTGTTCTTGGACTTCATGGCCAACATGACTTCCCAAAGCCAGAATGCCTCCACTGCTGGGACTGCTGCCCCTGGGGCGGCTATGGCCTGCATGGGAATGGCATCTCTGGGACCACTGCCTCCTAGCATCATCAACTTTCAAACTGAATGTAGGGGACAGGAGCACAGGACTGGCAAAGCCCAGGTGACCCATCACTGCCCCACCTGCAGGGGAAGAATCACTGGTATGAACTGGGCTCTGTCCAGTGAGGTGAGGGATTCCTCAACACAGAAAGGGGGTTCATAAAATCATTGTTGTGTGACTCAATAAATTAGACTGTTTACTATTAAGTCCAGAATGTTAGTTTATTTTGGGGGGGGGGGGAGGATATTTTTCAAATATTTTATGAGCATGTACTGTTATTACCTTTACATGACTAAGATTTTGCACCACTCCTTCCTTCCCCTGACACAATCATCTCAGGACATTCTATGCATGCTCCTAAGGGCATGGACACACACTCGTGTCAAAGACCATCTCCCCTTCTTCTGTCTACCTGATTGATAGCACATTATTCTGGTTCCTGCCTTACTTTTGCATCCATCTTAGAGATTATCATTTTAGTTCACACAAAGAAGCTTAGTTCACTGATATGGTATACAGGAGTAGTCACTGTATTACTGGAAGTCATAATAAATATCTTAGAAATAGTAGCAAAAACCCTACTGTGTTTGCTATACACTAGACACTGCTCTAAACCGAGGTCAAGGGCCAGATAGTAAATATTTTAGGTTTTGTAAGCCAGACAGTCTCTGTCATAACTACTCTACTCTGCTACTGTTGTCAGAAGTCAGCCATAGACAACTGTCACAAATAAGTGTGGCTGTGTTCCAATAACTCTTTGGCCAGCTTGATGACTTCTGCTTTAAGTTAGCAATAAACATTCATCTAATTAGACTTCCTCAAACCTATTTTTGCAAATGAGGCTCAGAGAGGTTAAGTGAATTATCCAAGGTCACATAGCAAGTTAAGTGACCAACCTCTAGTCAATGCTGTTACCGCTTAAACAACTGGGTCCACTAAACCATAGTTATTTAACCTTTCAGTTCAGTTCAGTCGCTCAGTCGTGTCCAACTCTTTGCGACCCCATGAACTGCAGCACGCCAGGCCTCCCTGTCCATCACCAACTCCCAGAGTTCACTCAGACTCATGTCCATCGAGTCAGTGATGCCATCCAGCCATCTCATCCTCTGTCGTCCCCTTCTCCTCCTGCCCCCAATTCCTCCCAGCATCAGGGTCTTTTCCAACAAGTCAACTCTTCACATGAGGTGGCCAAAGTACTGGAGTTTCAGCTTTAGCATCAGTCCTTCCAAAGAAATCCCAGGGCTGATCTCCTTCAGAATGGACTGGTTGGATCTCCTTGCAGTCCAAGGGACTCTCAAGAGTCTTCTCCAACACCACAGTTCAAAAGCATCAATTCTTCAGCACTCAGCCTTCTTCACAGTCCAACTCTCACATCCCTACATGACCACAGGAAAAACCATAGCCTTGACTAGACGGACCTTTGTTGGCAAAGTAATGTCTATGCTTTTTAATATGCTATCTAGGTTGGTCATCTTCCCTCCAAGGAGTAAGCGGCTTTTAATTTCATGGCTGCAATCACCATCTGCAGTGATTTTGGAGCCCAAAAAATAAAGTCTGACACTGTTTCCACTGTTTCCCCATCTATTTCCCATGAAGTGATGGGACCAGATGCCATGATCTTCATTTTCTGAATGTTGAGCTTTAAGCCAACTTTTTCACTCTCCACTTTCATTTTCATCAAGAGGTTTTTGAGTTCCTCTTCACTTTCTGCCATAAGGGTGGTGTCATCTGCATATCTGAGGTTATTGATATTTCTCCCAGCAATCTTGATTCCAGCTTGTGCCTCTTCCAGCCCAGCGTTTCTCATGATGTACTCTGCATATAAGTTAAATAAGCAGGGTGACAATATACAGCCTTGACGTACTCCTTTTCCTATTTGCAACCAGTCTGTTGTTCCATGTCCAGTTCTAACTGTTGCTTCCTGACCTGCATATAGGTTTCTCAAGAGGCAGGTCAGGTGGTCTGGTATTCCCATCTCTTGAAGAATTTTTCACAGTTTATTGTGATCCCCACAGTCAAAGGCTTTGGCATAATCAATAAAGCAGAAATAGATGTTTTTCTGGAACTCTCTTGCTTTTTTGATGATCCAGTGGATGTTGGGAATTTGATCTCTCGTTCCTCTGCCTTTTCTAAAATTTAACCTTTACTGACAGACATTTAGGAGTTTTCAGGCTTTTGTTACTGAATATATTGTTTTCTAATCACAGGGAATAAAACAGCCTTAAATAAGCAGTCACTAGGAAGGGTTTCACAGTTTCATGTTTTTGGTGTTCCTTCTTAGGAAGCTAGTGAATGAGACTCATCAAAAGATAAACAACTGCATACCCTCCCTATCTGTGTCCAAATAACCTACACCACCGCACCCCTGCCACAGCCATTCAAAGATGACAACCTGCTACTGTGAAGGGTACTGAGATCAGTTCCAAAAGAAATGCAAACACATTTCAAGGAATCCGATACGTGGATGGATGGACTGGCGGAGCACATGGTCTCATTTCTCCCATAGCACTCATGAAACATTCCATAAAAGAACTGAGGCAGCTATGAAAATGAGGTGCCGCCTAGGACCGACCCCTAGAAATTCCTACAAAGAAGTCTCCTAGTTTCTATTTTCAATTGTCTTTTCTGTCTACCTGAGAAATATTCATCCTCACAGAAATAACATAATCCACTAAATTAACAGGTCTGACTTAATGTGGTGTATGAATTGTATATGTAGCTTAATGCTACACTATTCAGATGGAGAGCAGATACAATTACTCCTCACAAGACACCATTTTTCAATGAAGCAAAGTGTGCTTTTCAAACTCATCTAATTTTTTACATGTGAATGGATAAGTCAAATGTACTGAAATGGCATTAAAAGAACATAATTCCAAATATAAAGCTTATCATCTCTTAGGCTATTTGAGGAATTATCACACCTAGGATACATCCTGGAGACCCTGCCAAGGTACCTACAGCGTGTTCTTGAAGTTGCTCCGGAAGCTCTTGCATGTCCCCCTCTACTAGCTCTCTACTGTCAGACAGGGACTCCTGGAGGTTATCGTCATCTTCCACATAGTCTGCAATGCTCCCATTATCAATCTCTGCTTCATCCAACACATTTATATCCATCATGTCGATGACCTGTAAGTTCTCCAAACTGGTCTCAACATCCTCCTGTGACAAAGAAAAATACAAGCATCGGATGATAGTCACTGGTCCATGCACGGAGCTGATCACTGACGAAGTTCACATACCTGTCCATCCCCAGAATTTTCCTCTATCCCGTTATCTTCCAAACCTTCTTCTTCTGGTTTGCGGCCTGAAGGAATAATTTATGGCATGAGATCAATGATATGCATTTTCCAGAAGTGACAACTTTCATTTTTATATGCTTTAAGCACTGAAGAAAGATGACAACCTAAAACACCCTTCTCCATGGCCTTCTAAATGGCTCTTCTCCATTTAGAAACACAGTAATCCAGGAATGGTAGGGCCAATCTACCCCCTAGTAGAAGTTGTTGCTTAGTTGCTAAGTCGTGTCTGACTCTTTAGCACCCCGTGGACTACAGCATGCCAGTCTCCCCTGTCCTTCACTATCTCCTGGAGTCTGTTCAAACTCACATCCACTGAGTCAGTGATGCTATCTAACCATCTCATCCTCTGCCACCCTCTTTTCCTCTTGACCTCAATCTTTCCCAAATCAGTCATTTCCAATGAGTTGGCTCAGCTCATCAGGTGGCCAAATATTAGAGTGGCACTGGAGCTATTAGAAGTGGTTCTGTTCTTATCAACTGGAAGTTTGAGGAGATGGAAATGGCTTCTTAATAAGGTGAAGGCAACCAGACCTTTTCCAGGCCTGCCCTTCTTGTTAAGTGGCTTTGGTTATGGGGAGAAGAGTATCTCATACAAATGTGCTGCTGTGGGGAATTCCCCAGCACTCCAGTGGTTAGCATTCTGTGCTTTCACTGCCTATGGCTCAGGTTGAAAACCTGGTCAGGGAATTAAGATCCCACAAGCTGCATGGCAAAAAACAAACAAAACCAAAACAAACAAAAAACACACAAAAATCAAAACAAAGAAAAAAACAAAACCACAAAGTGCTGCTTTTTGGTTAAGGAATGTGAAATGTGTTTTCCCAGAGACAATCACATAAAAGGAAAACACAGAAAAGCAAAAAGGAAGTAGAAGCCTTTCAGCATTTTACCATCTAGAGTGAGCAGTGGAGCTGTCATACAGTGGGGGATGGATATCTTCCCATACTGTGCTACGTACATACACATACGCTGGTTTTGAAAATGGTACTGCCATTTTATAATCTTTGCACTTAGTATTTTGTGAACATGTTTCTATATTCTTTCATAGCATTATATGGAGATATCATCATTTCCCCGCAAAGTGAAGATAAATTTTTTAAGGTCACTAAGTATTTTTCAAGTAATATAAAACTACTAGACATTAATCCACCTATATTTAATGATTAATCTTAAGTGTACATAGAATGTGTAAAATGTGGCGGGGGGGATAGAGGGAGAGAAAAAGCTCAACCCTAAATCATTTATACCAAAATTTACACTTGAGAATTTTCTTACACTGTATGTACTTGATTTTTCCATATTCTATATTTCACTCATGTTTTCAGACATATTTTATTTAGGAACACAAGGAATTGTGACACTAATACTAGTATACAATACATTATGTGTAAATAGTCTCGGTGGCTGTCTGGGAATCTCAGTACCACTGTATAACATTCCTATGGCAAAATGCACCTTAAACTTTCAAAAATATCTGGAACTCAACCCAGTGGTCTTTATAAATATGCTAGGAAGATACACCAGCAACATTTCCACAGACTCGTACCATTCTAGAATATGCACATTGGCTTTTGCCCAATTCCATTGAGTTAGTAGGAAAAATCTAAGTAGACTACCAGAAACTTGCCACCCTTTCTACTGTCTTTCTCCCTTTCACAAGAAAGGCAGCAGGTTTTCATCAGGCAGATCCAGATCTCACTTCAACTAGTACACACAGGTACAATGCAGCCTGAAGCCCTCCCAGGGGAGAATTCTCCCAGGTAAGAAATGCCCTAACAAGCAATGTCAAGAGGATGTGCAGTCCTAAGAACATCCAGTCTTCACTATGGAAAGCACACCCCCATCAGGATGCTAACCAACAACCACTATTTGGCAAAGATACCCTGCTTTCCAAAGATGAAAAACAATGTGTCTCAATGAATCCAAAATTAATGTGAATGAGAAATACCACTGTGGCAAAAACTAAAGCAACTGTTTTTGGTACTACTAAGAGAAAAGGCACCCCTCAAATTCTTCCTCCAAAGAGTAAAAACGCCTCCCACATTCGCAATCTCCAAACCAAAGGACTGCATGGTTTTTGTCTCCATAACCTTCTCTCATCCACAACCTTCTCTTCTGCTGGGATTAACCCCCAGTACCCTGTGTGACTGGCTGGATGTGAGCAGGTGAATATTTTTCAAAATTTGTTTGATTACACAAATACATTCATACACACAACTCAGCAGTGGCCACAGGACTGGAAAAGGTCAGTTTTCATTCCAATTCCAAAGAAAGGCAACGCCAAAGAAGGCCCAAACTACCATACAATTGCACTCACTTCACATGCTAGCAAAGTAATGCTCAAAATTCTCCAAGCCTGGCTTCAATAATACGTTAACTGTGAACTTCCAGATGTTCAAGTTTTAGAAAAGGCAGAGGAACCAGAGATCAAATTGCCAACATCTGCTGGATCATAGAAAAAGCAGGAGAATTCCAGGAAAACATCTATTTCTGCTTTATTGATTATGCCAAAGCCTTTGACTGTGTGGATCACAATAAACTGTGAAAAATTCTTCAAGAGATGGGGAATACCAGACCACCTGACCTACTTCTTGAGAAATCTGTATGCAGGTCAGGAAGCAACAGTTAGAACTGGACATGGAACAACACACTGGTTCTAAATAGGAAAAGGAGTACATCAAGGCTGTATATTGTCACCCTGCTTATTTAACTTATATGCAGAGTACATAATGAGAAACTCTGGGCTGGAGGAAGCACAAGCTGGAATCAAGATTGCTGGGAGAAATACCAATAACCTCAGATATGAAGATGACACCGTCCTTATGGCAGAAAGTGAAGAAGAACTAAAGAGCCTCTTGATCAAAGTGAAAGAGAAGAGTGAAAAAGTTGGCTTAAAGCCAACTTAACATTTAGAAATCTAAGATCATGGCATCCGGTCCCATCACTTCATGGCAAACAGATGGTGAAACAGGGGAAACAGTGGCAGACTTTATTTTTTGGGGCTCCAAAATCACTGCAGATGTTGACTGCAGCCATGAAATAAAAAGACGCTTACTCCTTGGAAGAAAAGTTATGACTAACGAAGACAGCATATTAAAAAGCAGAGACATTACTTTGCCAACAAAGGTCCATCTAGTCAAGGCTATGGTTTTTCCAGTAGTCATGTATGGATGTGAGAGTTGGCAGATCAAGAAAGCTGAGCGCTGAAGAATCAATGCATTTGAACTGTGGTGTTGGAGAAGACTCTTGAGAGTCCCTTGGACTGCAAGGAGATCCAACCAGTCCATTCTGAAGATCAGTCCTGAATGTTCAATGTGTGAATGTTCAGGACTGATGTTGAAGCTGAAACTCCAATACTTTGGCCACCTGATGCAAAGAGCTGACTCATTTGAAAAGACCCTGATGCTGGGAAAAACTGAAGGTAGGAGAAGGGGTCAACAGAGGATGACACAGTTGGATGGCATCACCAACTCAATGGACATGAGTTTGAGTAAACTCCGGGAGTTGGTGATGGACAGGGAGGCCTGGCATGCTGCAGTCCATGGGGTCGCAAAGAGTCGGACACGACTGAGCGATTGAACTCAACTGAACTCATTAAAAGATTCATACCACTTCATGGTAAATTTTAGTTTACTAATAAAAGATCTACCCTCCTAAATAAATACATGACAAAGTTATTCTCCCTTCTCTCCGTTGCACTTCTAAGAGGTAACCATTGATAGCAGTTTGGTGGTCCTTGAAACCATTTTCTTTCAGATTTACACACATAACATTCAAAAGGAAATGAACTTGTTATGTATGGAATCATATTGTGTATACAGTCTGTTACTCAATAAAGGCCTTGGAAAAGTCTTGCCCTTATACATTGATTCAGCCCCATCATTTATTTCATGCTATGGAGTTCCTTAGTTTAGTCACCCCTGTCCCGAAAGCAGCTTTGTTAATTTACCATTTCCAATGACTTCCCATTTCCTCACCCCCTGGTCAATGTGGGATATTGAGAATTATGTAAATTTTTACCAGTGTAATAGGCAAAAATTATTATCTCTTTTTATTTGCTTTCCTTTAAGGAAATTTTTTTTGAACATAGGCCTTGTTTGTTTTCCTTTCATCTGTGACCTGCCTATTCATCATCTCTGTCCTTTCTCTACTGGACTGTCTATTTTCTTTATTAATTTGTAGGAATATTTCATGCTTTCTAGGTATTAGTGCATTGCAGTATTTTCTCCCAATTGTATCTATTTATGGTATGTTTTATTAGGAAAGACTTAAAACTTTAAAACTTTCAAGTAGCTAAATTTATTTTTCTTTACAGTTTCTTTTAAAAAAAAAAATTTGGTTGCACTGCACAGAATATGGTACTGTCCCCGCAGACACAATTACAAACTTTTCTGTGGAGAAACCCAACAAATACCCTTAAGTCACTTGTGCAAATTGTCAGGATGTGCCCCTAGGAGGGAAACAGAAAAACCACACTTCCGGTGGTATTTCTGACAAAAGAATATAATTTGAACCTAATCATGAGAGGAAACCCCCCCCCCCCCCCCCCGCCAACAAAACCTCCCAATAAAACCCAAATTGAAAAACAGGTTTCAAAATAGGTGGTCTGTACTTAAAAAAAAATAGTACTGTTACAAACACAAAGAAAGTCTTGGGAAGTGCTGCAGATTAAAGGAGATCAAGAGGACAAGATAACTGAAGACAATGCAAGACCCTAAATGACCAAATCTAAATAAGACTAGAAAACAGTATTTTATCAATATTAATTTCTTGATTTTGATAACTACATATATAGTTATGCAATTTTCTTGTTTTTAGAAAATACTATAGAATGTAGGGACAAAGGGGCACATGTACTTGTAACTTATTCTCAAGTAGTTCAGCAGAAAAGGAAAAATATATATATTACACTTGTTTTATCCTTTTCTTCCTCCCTCCATCTCGCTCTTCTGTCCTCCCTCTCTCCGTTGAGAAAGAAAAGGTTAAAACAAATGTAAAAATGACAACATCTGGGGAATCTGGGTGAGGATTTATGAGAATTTCTTGTATTATTCTTACATCATTTCTAAGCATGAAATTATGTCTCCTAAAAAAAGATATACTGTACATTCATGTTCAAATTATTTTGTGGATCTACACTTCATTTATTTTAGCTAATGATACAGGAGCTGAATAATTTGGGTTGTATTAACATTTTAGATGAATTTTTAATTTTGGATGTGCCAATTTTTCTCCCAAAATAGCTGTATCATTTTACATATTCTACAGCAGTAGGGGGAAGTAGGTATGGAAGTTTGTTTTTCTATATCTTTTAAACAGTTGTTTTCTAGTATTTCAAATCACTTTAATTTTCATTTCTTTGTTAGCTAATGATAAGCAATTTTTGATGTGGTCATTGGCCATTTATTTATATTTTCTTATAAAGAATCTATTCAAAATTTTGCCAATTATTAAAATGTATTTGATAGTCATTTTTAAAAAAGAAAGAAGGGATATCATGTCAAAAGAAACAAAACAACCCAATAACCCAGTGGCTTAGAGGTAAAGAGTCCACCTGCAATGCAAGAGATGTAAGAGATGTGGGTTTGATCCCTGAGTCAGGAAGACACCTTGGAGGAGGGCATGGCAACCCACTTCAGTAATCCCGCCTGCAGAATCCCATGGACAGAGGAGCTTGGCAGGCTGCAGTCCACAGGATCACAAAGAGTCGAACACAAGTGAAATGACTTGGCATGCAAGCTTGCAACACACAATCAGGCAATAGTTTAAAAAGCAAACATGTTGACTTTGCTCTTCTAGTTAAATTACTTTGTTGCTAATTATTTTAAAAGCTCTAAAAGAACTAAACAAAGTACTGGTGTAAAACTACTTTGGAGGAATGCTGAAATTACCTGAGGTATGCTTTCTAGTCTGCCTGATAGTGCAGGAGACTGGCGTTTGATCCCTGGGTGGGGAAGATCCCCTGGAGAAGAGAATGGCTACCCACTCCAGTATTCTTGCCTGGGAAATCCCATGGACAGAGAAGCCTGGCCAGCCACAGTCCATGGGGTTGCACCGATCAACTAACACTTCCACTTTTCATGCTTTCCAGGATTCTGATTAAAACAACCAGATTTCAAACAATTTTGAATTTGTTCAAACAGGGCAGGAAAAAAAAAACACCTCTATTTTCAGCTAAAATCTTAACTACAAAATATAATTACTCCAAGCTAAGACACCAGACACAAAAGAGTTTGTACTGAAAATTCTCTGGCAGTCCTGTGATTAGAATTACATGTTCTCACTACTGAGGGCTTGGGTTCAATCCTTGGTCAGGAAACTAAGATTCCCACAAGTGGCATGCACCTGCCCAACTTCATATTGAATGGTTCTAGATGAAGTTTTAAAACAGGCAAAACTAATCATCTATGGTCAAAGTAATCATTTTTTTTTCCCGAGGGACAGGTAGGAAGTATGACTGATTGGGCAAGGGCACAAGAAATTTAATAGAAATCCCATATTGGAACTTCTCTGGTGGTCCAGGGGCTAACACGCCACGCTCCCAATGCAGGTTCAATTGTTGGTCAGATAACTAGATCCAACATGCTACAACTAAGACCGGTACAGCCAAATAAATAAATAATATATATACTTTTAAAAATCCATGTTTTGATCCCTACTTACTTCACATCACATGCAAAAATAAATTCCGAATGAACTCAAAATAAAACGGTAAATACTACTCCATAATGCAAACTTTTTAAAAAGCAATTTTAAAGCAAAGGACAGTCTTTCAATATACAAGAAAAAATCTAGGTGCCTGGACAGCTCCTAAAATAGGAGCCTGGATAGCTCAGTAGGTAGAGTATCAGACTTTTAATCTGAGGGTCCAGGGTTCAAGTCCCTGTTCAGGCACGCTGTCCTCTATTGTGGGGCTTCCCCAATAGCTCAATTGGTAAAGAATCCACCTGCAATGCAGGAGACCCCAGTTCAATTTCTGGGTTGGGAAGATCCACTGGAGAAGGGATAGGCTACCCATTCCAGTATTCTTGGGTTTCCCTTGTGGCTCAGCTGGTAAAGAATCACCTGCAATGAGGGAGACCTGGGTTTGATCCCTGGGTTGGGAAGATGCCCTGGAGAAGGGAAAGGCTACCCACTCCAGTATCCTGGCCTAGAGAATTCCATGGACTGTATGGAGTCGCAAAGAGTCAGACATGACTGAGCGACCTTCATAAAATTTAGAAACCATATAGGTTGACTGCATTGCCTGTATTAAAGATTAAAATTCTAAAGACCAAAACACCACAAAGTAGTTAAGTCAAATAACAAACTGGGAAAAAACAATTGTAACATTTTATAGAGAGAAAGCACTATCAAAAGTCAGTAAGACTAACAACCCAGCAGAAAAATAGGCAACAGGCATGAAAAAGCAATTCAGAAAATAAAGGCAGTCGATTATCAGAAACTGTTTAACCTGTGAAGAAATATAAATAAAAACTTTAGCTGTGGAGAAATTCATACAATGAGATATTTTTCTTCTATATATGAGGCAACATTAAAAAGACATAATATTCAGCATTAAGTGAGAATTTAGAGAAACAGGCACCCTCTGCCATTCCCTGATGTTGCTAGTTATTAACCAGTATAGCCTGTTGGAGAACTATTTGTTAAGAACTATTTTTAAAATAAAATGCACATATTTTTTGACCCAAGAATTCTACTTCTCTAGTTAACAAAAACATATTCCTTCAGCAGAGGTAATTCTGGTTCACGGCCATGCTGAAAACTGGAACAAATAGTCTAATAATAAGACTGAGGAGCTCAACTGTGGTACAGTCATACGAAGAATGATTATTCACTGTTAAATAAATGAGGTTTTTATTTTCAGCACTATTGAAAATGCCATTTACAGGCTAAGTAAAAAAAGTAAAGAATACTGTGGGGAGTAGGAACAGTTTTTTAAGGAAAGACAAAGGTACACAGGTGTGTGAAAATCCTTCTGTATTTTGTTTTTAGGTGACTTTAGACACACAGAAGTCTGGGAAAATATGCCATAATCTTAATAATGGATTGCCTCCTTTATTTAATGCTTATCTGTGTTCCTAAAAACTTTTAACACAAGGATTTCTTTTTTTGTTAGAGAAAAAGAAAGCAAAAAAGGAGCTCCACAGGCTCTATTTCTCCCCTGCCCCATAATAGTCTATCTGTTGAATTTTTTTCCCTTAATTTATTTATTTTTAATTGAAGGATAATTATAATATTGTGCTCTCTGTTGATTTTTTAAGTACTCTGCTTTGGAAAAAACATTGACTTGGGCAAATTGAAAAATGCATGATTAACTGTGGACCACACAGTGACTTCATTTCAAAGTGAGGTCACTGACTGCTCTTCTCCCAGAGCTAATACACCACACAACCTGGTCGACACTGGTGCCTGCCTCTTAGACATTTCACACCCAGGTCTTCACCACTGGCCAGGTGAAAGAATTTCATTTTGTTTTGGGGCCTGAGCAACAAAACCTCCAATTACCTAGAGAACTTTCAGGATAGCCCAAATGCCCAGTTTTAGCTGATTCTTTCCTAAAACAGTAGTTGGATGTCATTGAATTCAATTAGGAAGTAATTCATGAGCAAATACTAAGTAGGAAAACAAGGAAGACACAGCTTCTGTCCTCAACAACCTGAAACTCAGGCCAGGGCAGTACAGAGGACCTAAGGAGAGAAGACTTGCTACTGGTGAGATCAGAAGTTGCCTCTTGATGAACTAGGACTCAAATGCAGACAGATGGGGAAGAGGAGTGGGTGGAGTAAACCACACGTCTGGGACCTGATTGCAGGTGGATGTAATAGAGGAAAGGTGGTAGGGGCGGAAGCGGGAAGGGACCATCTGGGGCAATGGTGAGGGTCATTAATGCCATGTGGAATCTGGCTTTTATGCGGTAGGCAGTTTCGAAAGCAGCATCTGTAAAAGTGACAACTCTGTTTTGGCCAGGCGGTATTTAAAAGGCAAGTTATTTTCCACAAGTCAGAGCAATAGGTCTGAGACTCAAGTAATCCTAAACCCTCTCTATCTCAAGAAGGTTAAGACTCTGGATAAGCAACAGCTGCCGAGAAACCTACAGAAAAAAATAAGTAAAGGTGTCAGTACCTCTTCCATGCTGAGACTTCCCAAATCCCATGGAAACAAAAATACACTGGAGAGATCTTGAAAGAAAATGCACACCTTCATTCAAGGTACATCAAAGATACACAGGGCAGTCCACAGGCACATTAGCAGAGGAAGCCAGATTGAAAGAAGTTCCTAGCATCACCCTCCATACCTTTGCTGGATCTCTTTGATGTCTTCTTATTTCCTTCAGAGGTAATTTCAATTTCATCAGGAT
Organism: Bos indicus x Bos taurus; assembly: GCF_003369695.1. Classification (NCBI taxonomy): domain Eukaryota; kingdom Metazoa; phylum Chordata; class Mammalia; order Artiodactyla; family Bovidae; genus Bos; species Bos indicus x Bos taurus. The sequence continues at coordinate 91,935,186 of NC_040082.1, read as the reverse complement.
TACCTCCCTCATCTTCAATTGCCTAAAGGGAAGGGAAAAGAAAAGTTCACCCAAAAAGGCAGCACACAGACTTGACTTCCACAGAAGCTTCAGGGACTGATCTGGAAAGGGCCTCTCCCTACTCATTCATTCGTCCTTCTTTCTGTTGCAGCAAGGGCCCCAGAGGTAGACTGATTCTACCGTACCTTGGCTGCCTGGTCTCAGGCAGGCTTATTTAATTGTTCCGAGTTTGTTTTTTCACTCTGGCATGAGGGACTAATTAAAGTTCTTACCCTGGAAAGCTGTCAGGAGAATTCCTATTAGCCATGAAAAGCAAGCACTCATCGAACAGTCAGCTTATTTTTAGAATTATCACCACAATCTGATTGACCCTATTCCTGGGCCAAACTACCTATGACATTATTCAACACTGTACTGTTCATCTCTCTCCCTGATCCCTTTTCAACACCCGCACTAGCACCATCTGGACAGAATATGGGACATGGCACGGGATGGGACACGGACTACAACATCCCTCGCTCATCTCTCTGTCGGATTCCTGAGGTCTTGCTGTCAACCACCAGGGAACCTGCTTCATTGAACAGAAAATTATAAGGATCTCTTGGCAAGTCCCGCTTCTCATCCCAAGAGCCTGTCCTTCACTTGACTAGCTCCCACTTATGTTCAGCACTGTGTAGGCCACCAAGGAGGCACTCAGAGGAGGGAGAAAAAAAAAAATGCCACAAAACAATCAATCAAAGGAACACCGACCAACCCTGTCAATGCTGATATCCCCAGACACCAGGCTTCAAAATCAGATTTTTGAAAACCCTTTCTCTACTGCATAGTCCTGGGAGCCCACATTCTGTTTAAATCCATTTCAAATGGAGCTCTATTTGTAGTTTCAGAAGTCTCAAAGATTCTCAGGAGTATTCTAGCTTGGTAAAGTTCAGAATGAGGCTTGGGGGCTCCACACCTAAACTGTACTAAGAAAAAAAAAAAAAACCTCTCCCTTCTCTCTGAAGTTACAGCCAGAAAGAAGATTTGGAGTTATGTCCTGGCCTGAAGAAGGGTTCAAACAGAAAGTCCCTACCCTCTTTATAGAAACAAAAGATTCTGGACCACCAGCAGGAGAATGCAACAACTACCCCAGACAGGCGGCCCAGTCCACCCCTCAGGTCATCTCGTCCAGGTGCAGTGTTTACAGGGTGGTCCCTGGGGGACTACAGGCTATGAGTCATCCTTGCAGGCCTGGCCAAACTACTCTTTGTGTGTTGTTACCTCCACCTTTCCCTCTTTTGTTCTTCCTAAAAGAATAAATAAATACACAAACCAAAGAAGGGACAAAACAACAGGTGACAGAAGTAGAAGAGAAGAGCGCCAGTACTTCCAGACTTGCTCGCGTAAGATGGCAGATGGGTATATACGCCAGTGGTGTTTGTGCATTTTTGAGCACATCCCTAAGAAACTGAAGAGGAGAGGAATAAGGAACGGGTTTTTCCCCTCAGAGATGCTGGTGGAAGATCATACCAGCTTCAACCAACAGCCTGACAGGAAGGTTCAATGCCACCCTATCAGCATCCAAGGCTTGTGGACTATCTGGGGGAACAATGGCTAAAGCCTCCCACTCCCACCCCCACCCCCCCACCAATTTTCCTTTACTGACAGGAGGCCCTATGGCTAGTAATACCATGGATCACAGGTCCCTGGGTGCCAACTCTCCCCTCCTTGCATCTTCTTCCGGTAACACTTCTATGGGTGAACTGCCTGCCCTGTTTGCTTAGAGGGAGTTAGCGTCCATAGCGAAAGACACACACACTCGAGTTACAAAGGCACTGCTGACTTAGGGCAAATAACTCACCACTCTCCAGCCTGAGTTTCCTTATCTGGGTAACAGGAAATAATCCCCACTTCCTCTAAACAGCAACTAACAAACAAAAACCCGATCCTCTGTTGTTTGGGAGGCAGGAGAGGGTAGAATGAGTCACAAACTGCACTGCTTGGGGGAGTGGGGGCGGGGGGGAATAGGTGACAAGGCATAGTTAGAGATCACAGAGAAGTCCCAAGACAAGAGTCAGTGAAAGAAAGAAGCCACCAGAATCACATAGAACAGGGAGTGCAGAAAAGCACAACTAACTCTCTGCTTTTCCAACGCATCCCTAAGAACCCCGCAAGGCAGGGATCAGTAACACCCAGACTGCAAATACCACACAGTGTATACAGAGAGAAAAGTTAATTGTGACAGCAATTGCACTTTGAATGTTTATATGCTATAGGTAGCATGCCAAGCACATTTTGGGCCATCTTCCTTAACTCTAACGATTAAGAATTAATATTTTTCTCTTTTGGACACAAAGAGAAACAGACCCTCTAGAGAGGGTTAAAATAAATGTCGTTCACGCTCAAGATCGGGTCAAGAGACTGGCAGAGCCCTTAGGTTTTCTTCAAGTCTAACCGTAGGTTTCATTTCTGGTCTTTATTACAAGCAGCACTTTTCCTGCCAGGCTGAGTCGCCGAGCCATTCTCCCTCAACCCCGCTCCCAATACCCTCTTAATAAGGTTACTTCGTAAAGTACCCCCCTATTCTAGACTTCTAGGCCCTAACGGATCAAGCAGCATCTCTCGCCCCAGAGGAGGTCCCCGCAACCAGCACACGCTCAGAAAATCGCCCGGCCTGGGTTCAAATCTCGACCTCCCCTCCCCGGCCGAGGGACCTTGGCCGAATCCCCTGACTCCCCGGGCGGAGCGAGGATTTCAGGTTCCGAGTCCACTTTCAGAGATCGGGATGAAAGCAGCCGAAGGAAGCCCTAAAAAGCAGGGGCTGATGCGGATAACACAAGCCCTCGGTCGATGTCACCCGCTACCTCGAACTTCCCCCGTTCGCGTCGAGATTTTCTTGTTCTCGCTCCGATGCAGCGCTGGGCTTTGAACTTGGGCCCGCCGGGGCTCGGCGATCCCGCTCGGGCCTGAGAGAAGCGTGAAGAGGCCCGGAGCGCCAGGCCCCCGGCAGGCCGCGAACGGGACCGGGGCGGGGGTGGGGGGCGGGACCTCGAGGCCAGGAGGCCCCTCGTCGCGGCCGCCGGGGTTCCCCGGCCCACCTCCCACACACCCCAGGGTCCCAGCTCTACCTTTCTAAGCCGTTCCATCAAAGCGCTCTTGTTGCCGCTCGAATCCAGGTTCCGTTTCTTCAGCTCCGCCCGCAAATCGATCACCCTAAGGTCAGTGAGGCGCCGCGTCCCGGTCTCCGACGAGGCGGAGCTCAGAGCCGCTGCGCCCGCCGCACCAGAATCGCCTAATCCGGACAGAGACTCCGCCATTCTAGGGGCCCTGGCTCTGCCTACCACTTCACACAGAACTGGGCCGGGTTAACCGCAGCTCCCAGGACGAACTTGCGCCGCCAGTAAGAGAACCGTTCCGACCGCTACGGCGCTCCTCTCTTCTGCGCAGGCGTACCCGGCGCGGGTTCAACGCCCGGGGCCGCTTCTGCTCATGCGCAGTGAGAGCCCTGTGAGTGAGGTACAAGGCGCCTTACGTCTCGCCGGCCTCCCGCCGCGAACTGCCAAGACGCTGACATACAGCAATTACAGCGCCTGCGCACTGTTGCCGAGGGCCTGCGGTTGGTCGATGCGCGAGCGTCCGACTGCGGCCAAGAACGCCTATTCGGGCGGCGCGCGTGCGCGGCCGGAAAAGGGGGCGGGAGGAAGCCAGTGCGTTTTCCTCTCTGGCGGCGCCATTTTGTGCTCAGAGCCGCTACAGCCGCCGGCGGTGTGGGAAGTAGTTGGCGCGGACAGCATACCCGGGATGGCGGAGACTCTAGCAGGGTCCAGCGACTCGGGTTCTGGCACGGCCGCTGTCGTCTCGGGCGTCTCAGAGGTCGGGACGCGGCGACTCAGCGACCTGCGGGTGATCGACCTGCGGGCGGAGCTGAAGAAGCGGAACCTGGACACGGGCGGCAACAAGAGCGTCCTGATGGAGCGGCTCAAGAAGGTGAGGCGGCCCGGGGCCCTGGGGTGCCTCCAGAGACCGAGTAACGCCCCCGCGCGGGCCTGTCACTGCGACTCCCTACTGCGAGGCGCCCCCGGCCTGCATCTCGTTGCGAACTCCGGTCCGAACTGTCAGGAACCTCGGGTCGGCTGTGTGACCTTGGCCCGACACCGCCCCTCTCTGTGCCTTGTCGCCTCCTTCCATTCAGTCATCTCAGTGTTGGGAAAGCCCGTCTTAGTCTTAGGGTAGCCCCTGGGTTTTTCCCAGGGTTGTGTGACCTTGGACAGGTGCTGTTCCCTACCAGCGCCTCAGTTTTCTCCCCTACGGAACGGATGATTGAAGAACCTTTGACATTGCCCGGGAAGGGGAGATGTGCCAGTTTTTGCCCCAGGACGTTTGCGTTCACCGTGCCCTGCACCTGGCGGCTTCTCTCCCAGGTCTCCATCTGGCTGGCGCTTTGTTGTCATTTTGGGGTCTGTCTTGAGATGTCTCGTTGCCCCCTCCCCCCCCAAGTGAAGACTTGCTCCAAGTCCATGACTTCCTGTATCGCACCATCCTGTGTTCATTGTCCCATTTCTCAGCATTAAACACAGAATTGAGTATGGCGGGTGGTCATCTCTCATGGAATCAGGCTGTTGAGGGTAGGAACCTGGTGAATTCACCGGGGAGTCCCGAAGCACGGGTAAGAAGACACTGTTGCCGTGAACCACCAACTTCCCCCACTACCCAGGATGTTCTTTGTTCTTCCCTGCCCTGGGTCAAAGGTGGCCTTTTTGAGCAGTGCTCAGCCCTTTGCCCACTGCCAGACCAAGTGTAACCTGTTTGTTACATTGTTGACTTAAAGTTGAGACAGTGTGGAGGTTAGGGACCATTTTGGAACTTCATCAACCCTGACTGTGAGCCCCAGGCTCTTTTGGGTGAAGGGCCCAGAGAGAACCAAGTGGTACTGGGTTCACCTACTGCCTGGGGACCTGACAGCCCAGGTGGCAGAAACAGAGTTGCTCTTTGCAGGGAAGTGTTGCCTTTGTTGCTGGGAAATTGTTACAGAGGAAGAGCAGTGTGTGCCCCACAGCTCTTAACAGTGTTGTCAACTTTGTCTCTTCCCAACAGGCGGTTAAGGAAGAAGGGCAGGATCCTGATGAAATTGGCATTGCCTTGGAAGCCACAAGCAAGAAGACAAAGAGATTCGTGAAAGGTATCCACTTTAACTTTCTGCTGCTTGGGGTAGCTACAGCAAGAGAGCTTATATAGAGAACTGTTTTTTTAGCCTTCTTCTAGCCCTTCAAGTCAGGAGAGCTCCTTTGGCCCTCACTGTCCTCCATCTAACAGGTTGCTTTTCCACCAGCTAACGTGTAAATGTCAGTGTGCTGCGGAGGATTTGTAGGTGCCAAGTAAAAGACCCGTGGCTCATCGGTAAAGAACCTGCCTGCCCAGGCAGGAGATGTGGGTTCGACCCCTGACTCAGGAAGATCCTTTGGCAGAGGGAAATGTCAACCCACTCCAGTATTCTTGCCTGGAAAATCCCATGGACAGAGGAGCCTGGCAGGCTGCATTCCATGGGATCTCAAGAATCGAACTTGTCTTCATGACTGAACAACAATTAAAAACATTACAGCTTTCGTTTCTAGGATTAAAAAAGAACTAGCGTAAGGCACAGTCTTAAAAGCTGCCCCGGCTGACCTGAGCAACCAGATGCACCTACTTGTCTTCCTGGTTCAAAAAATAGGACTTAAACCAAGGAAAATGACAGCAGGCAGAGACCCAATAGAACCCAACTTCTTTAGGGTCCAAAATAGGTTGTTGGAACATTTGCATGTTTTACTAGTGTGATATTTTGTTTTCAAATCTAAATATAATTCATGTAAAATTCACATTTAAAGTGTATAATGCTGTGCTTTTTAGTATACTCACAAGATTATGAGGTCATCACTACTCTTAGTTCTCGAACATTTTCATCATCTCAAGAAGAATCACCTATCCCCCATTAGCAGTCAGCTCCCACATCCCCCTGCCCCCAGCAGTATCTAATTGAGGTTTTGTCTCTAAGGATTTGCGCATTCTAAACATTTCATGTAAGTAGAATCATACAGCATGTGACCTTTCATGTCTGGCATCCTTCACGGAGCATCGTGTTTTTAAGGTTTATCCATGGTATAACATGTATCAGTGCTCCTTTCCTTTTTATGGTTGACAGCAAAAGCTTGGGAACCTCACTAACAGTGGTTCTCATTTTCAGAGTTTACTGTGATAAGGATGGTATAATTTGCAACTCCCATACGATGGGCTCGTTGTCTTGAAGGGTGCTGCACGAAAGTTTTTACAGCTGTCCATGTCCCATTCACCTAAAAAAGTGCTAATTTCAGGCAGTGGGATACAGCTGCTCAGAAAGTAGAAAGAAAAGACTTTGTCTTTTCTGCAACTTCTATTTATATTTTTCACAGCTTTTTCTAACAGGATGACTTTTCCACAACTCAGTGAACTGTTTAAATCTTATGCACATATTTTGAAAGGTTAAATTTTTGAGTTAGGTTACATTTAAAGGGGTTTACATTTAAAACACTGGTATCTTTTCAGTGCTCGTGAAACTGCCTGTATTTCAGCAGAAGACATGGACCGTTGAAACAAACCAATCATGAGGGATGGGTCTACAGCAGGAAACATACAGATAGCCTGTTTGTACTTTTCTGTTAAGTTACCCATATCTGAAAATTTGGTTTTGAATAGCTGAAAGTTTAAACTTTTTTGTGTGTAGATGCTCATTTTAAACTGTGAGGTTAGGCTTATTCATCAGAATGATTTTGGCTCCTATAAGGAATCTTTGAATCGTTAGAAAAACTTAGTTGACTGCTTCCAATACATGTCTGAATGGGTTAAAGCATAGGTCAGCTCAAAGCTACTTGGAGTTAGCATTGTGTCAGGGAAGCCTTGATAATAATTACTTTTGGTGTAAAGTGAGTGTACCAGTACAGGTTGGGGTTAGAAAGGCACTGGTACCTTTCTTTTTCACAGAAGTCCCCAAAGCCCAAGATCCTGGGGCAGAGAACAGCTCCTCCAGGTTGTAGAGCTAGTGTGTTTTCCAGAGGGGTCTGGGCATGTGGTTAGTTATACGAAGTGCTAGGTCCTCATGGTGTCCTGGTTGAAAATTAGGTCCTCAAGGTTACTAGGCATCAGCCAATGGATTTCCAAAGTCCGCCACAAAGTTGGACTGATTCTGGGAATTCGTGAGTAACCACTGCCTTTCAAAAGTGAAAGGAAGCTGAACTTTGAAAGTTTCATTGCAAGTCAGAACTTGAGTCCTTTTCCCCAACTCATCTAAATGGGCAGAATTGCTGAAAACTGGGTGTGTTTTGAAAAGATCATTCTAAATTAGGTTACATTTGGGATTAAAATTGGATAGTCTGTGCCATTCCCCTGTTCTGTTCCCCCACCCTTCAGTTTTTAGTCAAGACCCATCCCTTGGGATTGGGGTGCAGCCTGTGTGCCCAGCGTTTATCTTTGTCGCTCCCACTTAGGGTGCTTTCTGGTGAGGTTTTTTTGGTCTGCCTCTCTCCTGTTTACCTTCTTCATGGGCACTTCAAGCTACTGTTTGAGGCTTGAGAAATTGGGTGCGGTTATCAAGCATTTTAAATAGTGTGTTTCAAAAGGATATGCCCAGTTCAGATATAATGGGAGGTGGGACAGCTCAGTTTTTGAGTCCCAGCTTTGGAGCAGAACCAAATTCTCCTGTCAAATGCAGATAATAAACCTGCTGGCATTGTGAGGGGTATTAAATAATGTGAAGAGCGCAGTGTGTAATAAAACCACATTTCTTGAGTAATCATTGATAATAATGGGAAATGAAATACTTAGGATATTGCAGTTGGCATCTTTAATAAATGATTGAGGTTTCTTCAGACTCAACAAACATAGAGTTATGGTTGTGGAGGGTGGGGTGTGTAGGGAGAGCGATGGAGTGGTGGTTTGGGATCAGCGGATGCAAACTACCATGTATAGGTTGGATCAACAAGGTCGTACTGCGTAGTACAGGCAGCTGTATTCAGTATCCTGTAATAAGCCATAATGGAAAGGATGTGAAAAAGAATATATATATGTGTGTGTATAACTGAATTATTTTACAGCAGAAATTAGCACAACATTGTAAATCAACTAAACATATATAAAATAAAGACTGAGGCTTCTTAAGTTGCAAAACTGGCATGCCACAGCATTTTGCAGACTCAGCAATGTTGATAGTTGAACTTTGTGGTAGGGTGCTGTCCTTCGTGTTACTGTGTGCTGGGCAGCATCCTTTGCCGCTGCCCACTACATGCCTGTAGCACTGCCCGTCGTAACACTAAAAATGTCTCCAGGCATCACCCTGTTGCAGCCCACATCCCCACTGACCCCCCCATACTGGCCTCCCACATGTAAACATACGTGCCATGGTTTGCGATTCTTGGGGATATTAGTCTGTATACGCCCTTTAGAACAGGTCACCTTTGTTTTGCACGTCCTAAGGGGAATTCTAGAATATAGGTATGTACATTTTTAAAGCTGTTGATAACAGGGAGCCCAAAGATTTTACTTTCCTTCTAAGAGTTTCCACTTTCTTTTCCTTCCAGCCCCATTGGGAATACCTGGCATCGCTCTCAATAGTCCTTTTGCATTCGCAGAGCCCAGGGTGAAAATAGACTTTATGGTAGCCTTTGCCTTTTTGCCTTGAGTGGAAAAAAGCTTCTGGGCTGAAGAATGTCAGAAAGCCAGAGGCTTGATGCAATGGGGTGGAGCAAAGGGGAACTCACAGGTCTGTTGTCCAGCACACACTCTTAGGGTGTAGTTCTTTGGGTGCTGTATGGACATGACTTTTTTAATTTAATCATTGGGAAATGCCTGTTTTTATCCTTTGCTCATTTTTGTTTGAGGATGTTTGTGTTAGTGTGAAGTGGTTTGGAAACCTTTTGAAGCTTTGGCTATTTTGTTCAGAATCAAAATACTTTGATGGTATTACAGAAATTCTAGATCTTACGTTCCAGTTGAGACAAAACTGTACGTGATAGACGAACAGTCACATTCAGCTTCCTTGTATCATGTTCTCACCAAGACTGAGCTGCGTCGTCCTGCAGAAGCTAATTACAAGGCCAGAACCCAAGTGCTCTCTGACTGAACAATTTTTCTGTTATTAGAACAAAAGGCAGAAGAGGAAGGCGCTGAAGACAATGGCCTAGAAGAAGATTCCAGAGATGGGCAGGTAGATGCCATGACAACAGAGGGGGCGGCAGGAGCTCTGCGTCCCGATCCACCTGGTAGTTGATGCCTTTCGTCGTCCCTCGTTACAGGAGGATATGGAAGCAAGTTTGGAGGGTTTGCAGAGTATTGACATGATGGACGTTAATGTGTTAGAAGAAACCGAAGTTGAGAACAGCGCTGCTCCAGACTTCGGGGAGGATGGCACTGACAGCATCCTGGAATCCCTTTGTGAGAGCAAAGACTACGTGGCCACGCAGCTGAGGGAGCTCCCGGCTCAGTTCACAGGACACGCTGTAGGTAACGCAGTTGCGGTGCAGCACGCTACAGCCCTGGGGCTCCTCACTGTTTGTGTGCGCTTCAGCCAAGACGGAACACGCTGATGGTTGGTTAAATAACACGCAGCTAAATCACCATTTGGTGTCTAAATCTTGGCGTTAAATTGCATCCATTTAAACTCAACACAGATCAGATGTTAACTAATGGATAACTTCTCTGTAATGCTGGAGAATATTTCTGTAATTGGGTAGGGGATACATTCTTAGCATAAGTCAAAAGTCTGACACTGTTGTTAAAAGTATTTTCTTTGAAAAGAAAAGAAGTTTAAAAAAACTATAGAAAGATAAGAAAACAGAAACAGTTCATAATCTCACCATGCAGATAATCCTGTTGATAGTTTAAATATGTATTCCATGTATGAGTTGACAGTTGTTAATTAAAGGATGTGAACTACAGTGAAGAAAAGTCTTTGTCGCCTAGAAGAATCCCTCCAGTTAAAGGGATCCACTGTTAAACTTCCTGTGTATGAGGGAAGACTTCAATTCTCTTAAGCAACATCATAGTGCCAGCTTTTCACTTTGTGTTTTTGGCATAAAATTTCGTGGTGGTCCTCCTGGAACTGGTTGCCAGTTTAACCTCACCACTTTGGCATGCCCAGCTGTCTTAGTTTGGTTTTATTTAAGGCATTCTAGCTTTAAACTGGAAAAGAAGTACCCTTAAAGGACTGAGCTTTAAACCTTTAAGGTCAAAAGTCACAGATTCCACACATTGCCACAGCTTTACATAGGCTAGCATGGAGCTTTGGTTTATTCTCTCTGTGTGATCCTATTGTGTGTTAATTATTTCCATAGCATAGACTTGACTTCTTGGTTAATGGAAACATCCTGGTCATAAGTTTCAAACCTGGGGTTTTCCTGGCGGTCCATTGGTTAGGACCCTGTACTCCTAGAGCAGGGGGCATGGGTTCAGTATGTGATTGGGGAACTAAGATCCCGCATGCTGCATGACCTGCCTTTCCCACCCTGCCCCCAAAAAAGTTTCAAACCTAAGAAAAAATCTTTAGGGAGGGATATTTTTGTATTTCACTTAAAAAGTTAGAAAGCTTTCAGATTTAATAACCTTTAAGATACTAGTTTTCCTTTAGCATGCTGTGCTGTGCTTAGTCACCCAGTCGTATCTTTGTGACCCCATGGACTGTAGCCCGCCAGGCTCCCCTGTCCATGGGGATTCTCTAGACAAGAATACTAGAGTAGGTTGCCATGCCCTCTTCCAGGGGATCTTCCCAACCCAGGGATTGAACCCAGGTCTCCCACATTGCAGGTGGATTCTTTATCATCTAAGCCACCAGAGAAGCCTAAGAATACTGGAGTGGGTAGCCTGTCTCTTCTCCACGGTATCTTCCTGACCCAGGAATTGAACCAGGGTCTCCTGCGTTGCAGGAGGATTCTATACCAGTTGAACTACCAGGGAAACCCTTTGTTTAGTGTAGTAGATGATAAAAAGAAAACAAGTTAAATATTTGTTTTAAAGTACACTAGGCGAAAGTGCCAGGTTATTGTTATTTTAAAATAATTGCTACCAAGTAAAATCAGGAATGTGGAGTTCACTTTCCCTTTGAGTCAGCTTTAGAAATCTGAGGCTGGGTAGTGTATACTGACCACCAGTGTGGGGAAACTGCCTGGAGAATGAATCTGCTCATTCGTTCAGTTGGTGCTGCCAGAGTGCTGTCAGAGATGCTGGGGCTGCCTAATCCTGGAGCGGGCCTAGAAACAGGGAGGCAGGTGATCAACAGAGTAACATCGTCCCCCCCTTTACCCACGGTTTTGCTTTCTGAGGTTTCAGTTACCTGTGGTCAACTGGGGTCTAAAAATATTAGATGAAATAAACAATTCTTAGTTCTGAATTACACGCCATTTGGAGTAGCATGATGAAACCTTGCGCCATCCTCACCGGGACAGAAATCATGCTTTTGTCCAATGTATCCATGGTGTGTGTACTCCCTGTCTGTTGGTATGGAAAAACATGGTGTTTAAGGCCTGATGCTGTCTGAAGTTTTAGATAGCCACTGGACTTTGGGGACATATCCCCTATGGCTAAGGGGCAGCCACTGGGATCCAACAGTGGGTTTGCAGATGGCGTTTGGCATCGTGAAGAAAACAGATCTGTAGGTGGCCTGGAGAGTGGTGAGGTGTGGGCCTTGGCACTCATAATTCTGTCTCTGCAAAGAGGTCTTGGCGTTTTTTCTTTCAGGTTGATGGCGAAGGCTTCGAGAACACTTTGGATGCTTCATCATTGGACTTCAAAGTGCCTCCGGTAGGTTACTCTCTGGTTCTGCATGGCTAGAAACCTGACATGAGTGGTGAATTTTCCACAGTGAAAAAGAATGAGTGTGTGTGTGTGTGTGTGTCTGTGTGTGTGTGTGTGTGTGTGTAAACAACCCATTGTACTTTGGTCCTGAGGGATGCTTAGCATAAGCAGGTGAGCTAAATTGTCAGGGTCAGGGTTTGCAGCCTAGTGGGCGTGGTGTTAATGACCAACGAGAATGTAACCAGAAGGAAGAAGTGCAAGTGATTGGGTTACACAAACACTAGAGGGCTTCCCAGAGGAGTTTCTCTGTCAGAGTTGAGGTCTGGCGAGCCATTCAAATTAGCCAGTTGAAAGGGTAAAGAAGACTTTGGGGCCTGTTGCAAGGATGGACAAAACAAGGTGGAAGCGAGGTGGAGGGCTGCAGAAATAGGTGGGCTGGACTCCCAAAGCGCCGGAGCTAGTGTCTTCAGTCCAGGGTGGAGTTAGGGAGAGCTGTCCAGCAGGGTGGAGAAATGGTTTTGTTGACACGTTCCAGTTACACATAAAGTTCCATGTTGGGAGAGAGATTTTTCTCAGATCTGGTGTGATGTCTAAAGCAGTCATCTGTGTGATCTCTGCCTGGACTGGGAAGTTGTTGCCAATTGCAGAGGCCTAACTACAAGGGGGGATTGGACGGGCTAACATTAAAGTGCTCTGTGAGTTTTGTCTTTTCTTTTTCTCAATAGGATATTGAAGAACCTCTGTTGGAGCCAGGTACTGATAAGAGAAACACAACAGTTATGGTTTGAAAGTCTTCCCACTTTTCTTTTAAAGCTGTTTATATATATTAAGCTTTTTTATGGTCTTATGAATTATTTTAATGGTGGACAATCCAGATCGTACAAGGATCAGAGATTGGAAACCCATTCGTATCACCAGATCTATGGAAGTGCTGTTCTGGTTTCTGGAGGTCAGATATGTTAAGTGAGATGTAGTGATGACTTTCATCTCTCTAACCATGTAGAGTGGCATTTAAGTACTTCCCCTGCCCCACCTTCCCCGGTGATTCTTCCATGTGTTTCTACACATGAAGCAGATCTTGTATTATTTCCTGCAGTCGTTTAGATTAATGCAGTGAAGGTAGGACAAAGCGATGGTCAGGGCACTGATTGCCTGAGAAGTGACTGAATTCCAGAAGAGGAACCAGAGTTTCTCCACGAAAATTCCCAACGTGTTGGTCCCCTTCTGGACTGCATTTGTCTCCTCCGGCGGAAATTTCTGGTTTTCCTATTGGACTGTTCTGTTAAAAGAAATTCAAAGAAATTTGAAGGTCGAGCTGTCCTTGAATGGTGATCGCGTTCAATTCAGCACCTTGGACACTGGAAAAATAAGGAGAAGACCCATACTTGAACAAAAACATGAACGAGACTGTCGAGAAGCTGTCACACTGTTGTAGGTGTTTAAATCTGTGGGGGCCTTTTCTCTTCCATGTAGCATAGAGGCTTACTCTATAGTCGGAGTACAGGTAGTGTAACCAGTGTTGAGTGTGTGTACCCGCGGGTTTTCCAATCTCTGTGTAGCTAGCAGTTCTCTTCGTGTTAGTGTGGCCGCCGTGCCAGTTCCGCATTTGTGATTGCTTTATTTCCCTGGTAATTAAACCTTGTGCCATTCTATTCCTGTTAAATCCGTAGAAAATGAGAAAATACTCGACATTTTGGGGGAAACTTGTAAATCTGAGCCAGTAAAAGAAGAAGGTTCCGAGCTGGAGCAGCCATTTGCACAGGAAACAAGTAGCGTGGGGCCAGACAGAAAACTTGCGGAGGAAGAGGACCTTTTTGACAGCGCCCATCCGGAGGAGGGTGATTTAGATTTGGCCAACGAGTCAACAGCACACGCTCAGTCGAGCAAGGCAGACACCCTGTTAGCGGTAGTGAAAAGGGAGCCCGTGGAGCAGACAGGCGATGACGAGAGGACGGACTGTGAGCCTGTAGGGCTAGAGAAGCCAATTGAGCAGAGTAGTAAAGCCTCAGAGCACACGGAAGCCTGTAGCGAGGAGGCCGCGGAAGCGCCCCCGGAAGCCTCAAGCCCGGACCCCGGGGATAGCAAAGAAGACGTGAAGAAGTTTGCTTTTGAAGCTTGTAATGAAGTCCCTCCGGCTCCTAAAGAGTCCTCAGCCAGTGAGGGCGCTGATCAGAAAATGAGGTTTGTTTTTTCTCAGTTTTAGACCAGACGCTATCTCCTTTTCATTGGTCGTTTAATGACACACATGAGCTGTTTTTCTGCAATTGGCCAGCCAGACTGATGCAATTGTAGTTTACCTCTAAAGAATGTTTGATTTCTCTTTGTGTATTTTTAATGGGTGATTTCAGTTCCTTTTGTTTTCCTCAACCTGCTATGGTTGTGCTCTTAAATTGTTAAGTGTTATCGTCAGCTAAATAGAATTGATTTTTAAGAATCTGACATTGTATTGGGGGGAGGTGAGATTTCCAATATAAGCTTGCAAAGGTTCCTGTTAAAATTTTATTTCTGACTAATTTTCTGGTAGGTATTCAGTCTTAGCACATACCATACTTTTGATTTAGTTCTCTTTTATTTTTTCTGTACGAGTAATACTAACTTTTATCTCTAGCTCTTTTAAGGAAGAAAAAGATATAAAGCCAATCGTTAAAGATGAAAAAGGTATGATTCAACTTACATGTCAGGGAGTCACCTTCGGATCTCTTATTTTGGGAGGGAGGGGTCTGCAGGAATCCACAATTTGGATCCAGTACTTGGTTTTTTTATGGATTACGGAAATTAATCAGCTAGCTAATTGTATCTTGAGAGACTAATTTTTAAATGTTGGTGAGCTTCTGAATGTATGTTTTTGTTGAGACTCATTTATGGAATGGTGAAAGTCCTTTTATAGGACAGGTATTTTTCTACCTGTAAAATGATAGAATTTTAGAAACTGTTATCTTGGTCATGAGCTGATCATTGAATGCCATTTCAGTTTGTAACTGACATAGGTGTGATTAATCCTCGAGTAAGAAAATTCAGTTTTGTGATCTAGATTTTTCATTTTCTGTCCCATGTGTTGGCAGTAATTAAATTCTTGAGTCAGAGGAATCAAGGTTGGATTGCGTTAGGGTTTAAGAGAGGGCTGCAGTCTCAGGAGGCCAAGCATAATCATCTCCCTCCTGCAGGTCGAATCAGCAATAGCTCTGGAAGGAATCTGTGGGTCAGTGGACTGTCTTCCACAACTCGGGCAACAGATCTGAAGAACCTCTTCAGCAAATATGGAAAGGTACGCTCCCCTAATGTGCTGCCACCCACCTGGGCTTGGCATATAGGTTCTCATTTCCAGTTGGGGGAAAAGAAATAGACAAGAACAAAAACTTGGAGGTGAGTGGAACCTAACCAGTTGTGGGTAGTAAACCTTGTCTCCTGGTTGAGAGTGGATGACAGGCGGAGCAGACAGCTTGTAGGTGCTGCTCAGAGAAGGTGTGTAAAACTACAGTCTCCGTGTCCCTGCTGTGCTTTCCAGCTTCTCTTGAACAAACTGTCTTTTAGCCAACACCAAACTGGAAACTGGGACTTCCCTGGTGGTCTAGTGGTTAGGAATCTTCCTGCCAATGCAGGGGACACAGGTTCGATCCCTGATCTGGGAAGATTCCACGTGCTGTGGAGCAACTAGAAAAAAACACTGGCAGCTGGCATGCTGAGTTTCTTCCCCTTAACAGTAAGTGAAGAGTTGGTCTCCATATATCTTCTAGCATCTTAAGTACATAGTTGGAGAATTTGAACAGGATGGTGGCTTAAAAATAAATCAACTCCTGGTCACGGTGGCAGGAGGAAAATATTACAATTCAAAAACTTCTGAGAAACATTCAAGAATGATTCTGTTGTCATGGAATTAGCTAATGAAGCAGTCTCCTGGTCTCCTGGGG
Organism: Bos indicus x Bos taurus; assembly: GCF_003369695.1. Classification (NCBI taxonomy): domain Eukaryota; kingdom Metazoa; phylum Chordata; class Mammalia; order Artiodactyla; family Bovidae; genus Bos; species Bos indicus x Bos taurus. The sequence continues at coordinate 91,919,506 of NC_040082.1, read as the reverse complement.
GTCCGTGGTGGGTGGGAGAAGTCAGCAGAGTACCACTCAGCAGCAGGAAGTGGCAGGGCTTCCAGGTCGCTGTGCCATCTTGGCTGCCCGGTCATCATTCCTTTGCTCAGGGCTTTGTTCCTTGATGAGAAATTAGGGACTGAAGCGGACAAGACCCTGAAGAAGCATTTGGAAGGACGTAGAATGCTACTATGCCAAAACCTATTTATTCACTTACTTACAGTCAGGCACTGGGCTTCTCTTGAGGATTCAGTTGGTAAAGAATCCACCTGCAATACAGGAGACTCTCGATTTGATTCCTGGGTTGGGAAGATCCGCTGGAGAAAGGATAGGCTACCCATTCCAGTGTTCTTGGGCTTCCTTTGTGGCTTAGCTGGTAAAGAATCCGTCTGCAATGAGGGAGACCTGGGTTCAATCCCTGTGCTGGGAAGATGCCCTGGAGAAGGGAAAGGCTACCCACTCCAGTATTCTGTCCTGGAAAATTGCATGGGGTCTCAAAGAGACATGACTGAACGACTTTCACTGATTGTAAAGCTGAAACAGATAACAAGGCATTGTTCTAGGTCTTAACATCTGCTGGAAAATAACTTACTGCAACATGTCATATGTATGCATTTTTAAGTATATTGAAGATTACTGTCTGCCATCATTGTATGGTAGAAGGACCTAATTTAGACTTGGAAGGTGGACTCAGTGATTATCACTGAGGATGTGATGTTTAGGCCAAGACCTGAGTGTTGAATGTGCCTGGCCGTTGGACCAGGGCAGCAGGACTCAGGAAGGCCCTGCAGTGGAACTGGGCCCTGGAACTGGGTGTGCAGACAGAGGCTTGATCTTCAAGAAGCTTGATGGCTGGGGGTGGAATCGGGGAAGGGGCGCCGACAGGGAACTGGGCGCTTTCTGTGCTGTCTTTTTTCACTTGGGCTTACCTGCCGTCAGAAGTGATGCCTTGGCATGGCTAATTAGTTGGATGGAATGCTCAAATGACCCAACCCCTCACTTTGAGGAGAGGGGAGAAGGCAGAACTTCATCTCTGATGTGAGAACTGACATCTGTGTCCCTCTCAGCAAAGGCTCTTTCCCTTTTGGCCCTATATGGGGTGCTTTGGATATATCGGGGCTTCCCTTTGCAGGCTGGGCAGTGGTTCTCTATCCCTATGTGGAAAACCATGAATGTCAGGGTCTGCTGGGACCCTAGGAAGCATGGGTCCCCTCACCGTCTTACAGCTGGATACAGGAGGTCCAGAGAGGAGCGAACTTGTTCTCATTGACCAGCTGAGTCAGAGAAGGTCAGAGCCAAAGCCCAGGCTCACGTGTCTCAGGCTCTCTGTGTGTCCCAACCCTCATTTCGAATGTCCTTTGGGAATATTTACATTTGACAGGAGCATTGGTATAGTGGGCTTTAAGTCTGTCGTCTTGCTTTGTGCCCTGTTTTTTTTTTTGGTGGGGGGGTGGCTTATACTTGTTTTATCTGCTTGACTTTGCATTATGTGTTTTTGATGATATATGGCTAATTAGCTGTATCTGGTATATGTGACTAGTTTGCATTCTGATTCCTTTCATTATTAGAGTTTTTTCTTGTGTCTTGATGTGGGCATTCATTGCAATGAACTTTCCCCTTAGAACTTCTTTTGCTGCATCTTGTTGTATTTCTAGTTTCATTTGTCTCAAGGTTACTGAAGTTGTGGTTACTGACGTCTGTCTTTAGCTTTTCTTATTTATATTGTCACTGTGAGAGTTGATTTTGTATCAAAAGCAATTGTATTTTGACAGGTCAGGATTAATTAGAAGTACTTTAATAAATCCTTGCAAGGAACAACAATTTCAGAAAAGTGCAAACAAGTAGAAATAATTCTGATGATCAATTAATTGCAGGTAATTTTTGACACATAGTGTGGTTATTTTTATGAGAAAATTAGAGTACCCTTTCTCATGAAGGTTGTTGGAGCCAAAGTGGTGACCAATGCCCGCAGTCCTGGGGCTCGGTGCTATGGGTTTGTCACCATGTCAACATCTGACGAGGCCACAAAGTGTATCAGCCATCTCCACAGAACTGAGCTTCATGGAAGGATGATCTCTGTTGAGAAGGTAAGGCCGTCCTTGCCTCTGGAACTTGCAGGATTCACAGGCCAGAAGACCTGGTCCCTGAGCCATTTCTGTCTATGTTGTGTTTTAGGCCAAAAACGAACCTTCTGGGAAAAAGCTGTCTGACAGAAAAGAGTGCGAAGTGAAGAAGGAAAAATTGTCTAGTGTTGACAGACATCATTCAGTGGAGATCAAAGTTGAAAAGTAAGGTGCTTTTTAAAAACCTTTCTTTTGGGAGGATGCCAAGTGGCAGCCACAGGGTCATCAGCTCCTCATTTAAATCTCAGGTGGTTCTTGCATCTTAATATTCATGTTCAAATCACTGAGCCAGTGATTTGCTGTGATAAAGAATCCGCCTGCCAATGCAGGAGATGAGGGTTTGATCCCTGGGTCAGGAAGATCCTCTGGAGGAGGAAGTAGCAAACCACGAAGTAACAAACCACTCCAGTATTCTTGCTTGGAAATTCCCATGGACGCAGGAGGCTGGCAGGCTGCATGCAGTTCATGAGGTCGCAAAGAGTCAGACACGATTGAGCACAGCATAGAGATTTATGTTCAAACAAGTTATTTATCTGTTGAAACAAATAACAGACTGAAAGACCTTTTGGCAAGGCAGATTTGAACTGAGTGGGTCCACTTACACGGGGAGCCTTTTCAGGAGTAAATAACGACAGCACTGGGGAGCCGGAGTTGATTGAAACTGCAAATGTGGAACCATGTGGATAGGAAGGGCTGATTATGAAGTTAAAAGTTGACTCTTGACTATGTGATGGATCAGCACCCCAAACCCCACATTGTTTAAGAGTCAGCTATATTTTTACTTCATTCTTGACATTCTGAGCTGTTGCACGGCCTTGCAAACCTTGAAATCTTTCCTGATCCACATTGATTTTTGTGCAGTTCTTATATTTTATCACAGTAACTGCAGAAGCCCAGCTTTCCAAAGCCAGTGTTACCCAAAGGAGTATAGCCTGATTTCATATTGAGATGAGTAACCAAAAGCTCCTAGTTCACCTAGCATCTGACATAAAGCGAATATTTGTCTTCAAAATTTAAAATATCCCAGGGCACTTGTGAGTTGACCCATCCTGGTGTGCCTTGAACTATAGTTTGGGAACTGCAGGTCTGAGGTACTATTTTTATAAAGGAGGTGATCTGCATCTTTAATCAAGATGAAAACAAGGACAGATCTTTCAAAGCAGGCATTCCCTGTTGATACTTTTATCAAAACAGTAGGTTTATGTCTTTTGAGGAGGTAGACTGTTGATGTGCCTGACAGGGTGCCTTTCTCAGAAGGTAGAGTATCTGCCATGAGTTTGTATTGGCAGCACAATTTATGTTCATTTCTAGGTCCACTTACACTCTAAAAGTTGAATCCTTTGCTGAGAATGTTAGTCTTCTGTAATTCTTTTCTTCTCCTTTTTTTTTTCATGTAAGAAAATTTATGGTTAAGTAAACATGCTTAGGGGCAAAATTATATTCATAAGTTAAACTTAGTTTTTAAAGATGTTCTTGTTGATCTTCATTGGAAATGAAATAGCCAAATTGGAATTCATAAACCCTGGAGAAATGCATGTCAGGTGAGCCTTTTTGTATTAGAGGTGAGATGGTAATTTTATCGGCAACTTCTCCTAAGAGACACATCCCGTCAGTGGTGCTGAAAACCAATTCTGGTAGAACACGGGAAGCCACGGGGGCAAGGAAGGGAGTGCAAGCCCCCTTAGTGAGCCCTTGTCAGGTGGATTCCACAACCAGTGGAATGATGCTGTGAGCCCTGTGCTCTGCGTGGAAGGAGGCGCAGCTGGGAAAGGAGTGGAATGGGCCTGTGGCAAGCAGGGGCTCTTCCCCCTATATAGGGGCACTTAACTGGGTGACAAACTTAAGTTGTTTGAAACCAAACTGCTCTCTCATAGGTGATGTAGGAGCATTTTATAATTTGATTTTAATCTTACTCTTTCTTCAGTGGACACCCTTGTTGACCTCTCGTTTTGAAAATTTCTAGGTTTGGTAATCAGCCTAAGGGACATAGAGAAGCTTTTCCTGAAGAGGGGGCTGGTCTTGGATGAGTTTTTATGAAATTGCCATTTCGAAAGTGCACTCAGATGTCAAGTATAACCCCACTACCCAGGGCTGACACTTTTGGTGTATATATGCATCTAGTGTTTTAGAAATTGCTTTTTAGGAAATTCCTTGGTCCAGTGGGTAGGACTCTTGTGGTTTTACTGCCAATGGCCCAGGTTTAGTCCCTGGCCGGGGAACTAAGATCCCACAAGACACACAGCGCAACCAAAAAAAAATAGAAGAAAAGAAATCCCTTAACTTTGTGATACTGAGAAGTCCCTTTGTGTCTAGGAGGTGGCATGTGAGTTTGGAAGAAGTAGGAGCCATCTCCTTTCAAGATGTTTCTTAGGTCTGCTGGGAGGGAGAGGGTTCCCACACCAAGAGTGGAAGAAGCATGTCAAAGGCGCTTCCTGGGGACTTCTCTTGCAGTCACATAGTGACCAGGAAGCAATCTCTGGTCTGTCAGAGGAGAACCAGGTGAATAACAGAGGACTGGGGTGCAGCAGGTGAAAAGACCCACATCTGTGCAGTGTGTCTACACAGCTTGACGGGCAGAGCGTGGGTTGGAAGGTGTGATAGAGCAGCACAAGGACCATTCTGCTGTGTCAGTCTTAAGAAACCTAGAGCATCGCTGGAGGGCGTCATGGTTATAGGGACATGCATGTAAAGCCAGCAGAGGCGGAGCCACATGATTGACAATAAAGGCATCCGTGGTGGCTGTCTCAGGGTGCAGACTTGAGCTGTATCTATAGTGTTTTGTGTTGTACATTACAAGCATTTAGAGTGAATGGTTCCAATTAAAGATGACAGCTTCATGTGTGAAGTTTAGGAGGAGGGAAGGGTGCGCTGCGGGGCACCCGGGAGAGGACTCCTTGGGCCTCCCATACTCTGCCTGGTTGGTGGGAAGAGAGGGCAGGGGGTGCCTGTTAGCAGGTCTCATGGGGCCTGGTTTTCCCAGCCTGGACCCTAGCATGCAGCGGGCACTCAGTAAGCATGGACTGAGACGAACACCAGTAGAGGATATGGGAGACATGTTTGAATGGCAGCCGTGATGTGTTTGACTTCTTAGCGGGAAATTGCCTTCAGCTGAAATAGCACTAATGGTTTTCATGTTTGCTGGCACATCACATGGCATTGTCCCTCCCCCAGAGTGTGGTATGCAGGTGGTCTGGGTGGGAACCACTGCTCCATGCGGCAGGCACCACCCATCCTTGTGCTGAACCTCCATTCGGTTTTACACTCTACTTACTGGGAAAAGTGTTTTTTTCCTACAAAAGATAAAAATAATATTCCACAAAAACAAAAGGAAGCATTTGAAATTAGTCTTTAACAGGCTTTTTAATACAGTTGGAATGTTTCTTGTGTCTGCTTGTGGGTCTGTTGATGTACTGGTGCGTTTAGCCTTTGGGAAAAACACCCTGTGAGCCTTCAGTGTCATGCAGCAGGTTTCTAGGTGTAGCAGGGAATTTCAGTGGGAAGGGGCTGTATCTGAAGAGGGTATTATCTTTCCCATGGTTTTCAAATAATTCTATCCCTTTGACTGCCAGCGGGCAGATTTGCTGTGTGTGGAAGTATGACCTGCCCCTGAGGGACTCTCAGGAGCTCAGGTATGGTAACTTTGTTTCTTTGTACACAGAACCATCATTAAGAAGGAAGAGAAGATGGAGAAAAAGGAGGAAAAAGAGCCTGAAGACATTAAAAAGGAAGAGAAAGATGAAAACGAGCTGAAATCAGGACCTGAAAATCGGTCCAGAGTCACGAAATCAGGTGATGAGTCTGTTATGTGTTGACAGGACGGGAAGAGATGGCAAGGGCGGCGAGTAGGCGTGTGGAGCGAGGGCCCAGCAGGTGCCCTTTGCTGAGCTGAGCTGTGTACAGGAAGCGGTGAGAGCACCAGAGCCTCGGTGATGAAGTGGCTGAAGGGAGTTTGCAGATCAGAGATCCGGAGCTTTCCTGGTCAGGGTCTGTGTTTGTTGGTGGCTCAGTGACCTGGGTATTTGCTTTCCCTGAGTCTCTGGCAGAATAAAGTGTGGGATTTGCAAGAGCCAGGTGTCCTGGGTTCCTGTGACTGATTCCGTGAGATTCTGCTCTTCTGTCATCAAGTTTTTCCTGCATTTATGTTAACACTAGATATAGTTTAAAAAAAAAAAGAAGAAAAAAACCAGGAAACGGAAACCTCAGAGGATGTACATCCATTGCACCATTGCAGCAGCCACACTTGGGGCACTTCACCTCAGTTGTCATTTTATTAAAGTTGATTGTGCTCTGACCTTTGGGTTTGCATGAGTCCACAGAGCACTTTGTTGAAAAAATAAAACCAACGTGTGCACCCTCCCCCCCCCCGCCCCAAATAAACAAAACCCAGCCAGCTGGAGCCTAGGAATTTGGTACAGCACATTACAAGTTACATCTCAAGTGTTTGGGATACTTTGCCAGCAGTTTCAAGACAGGCATGTTTTTTAAGATGTTCCTCAAGTATTGTAAATCCCTAAATCAGTCATTGTTGGGGTGGTTAGAGCCTGCTAATTGTGTCGTTGAGGGAAAATCAGTTTGGAAGCCTTCATTGTGGGAGATGAATAAAGGGAGCTCACCCATCTGGCAGGGCGCATGAGCCCGCAGGCAGCGTCTGACTTGGAATATGGGGCCCTGGGTTGTGCAGAGCTTCCCAAGATGTGTGGGCGGAACACACGTCTAAGTGGGTTCACCTTGAAGCTGCTGGGGTTTAGTGTGGGGGTGAAGGAAGCCCACAGGTGGCAAATGTTTGCACCCATATTGCAGAATGCACTTTGATCCTCATTTATGCCGTAAGAATCGAACAGATCACCCCAGATGAGTAAAGGCCAGTCGGGGGACACTAGCCACCTCACACCTAATGTTGCCATGTCAGCAGCGCTTTTTATCACATCGGAGAGGCGAGTGGGGGCACCAAGGCTCCAGAGCTTAGCAGCAGTCTGTGGAAGGTGTGTCCAGAGCCCCCAGTCAGCCTGGGGCCCACCTGTGGTCGGGGAGGGAGGGTGTCGACATGCGTTCATAGACGGTGTGTTTTTCCTGAAGGAAGCAGAGGAATGGAACGAACTGTTGTGATGGATAAATCCAAAGGGGAGCCTGTCATCAGCGTGAAAACCACAAGCAGGTCAAAGGAGAGAGTGAGTATTGCCCTTGCCCTCTCGAGTCCAGCCGGTTCCAGTGACGGTTTAACAACCACATTGATTTGTGTTAGGAGAACAGCGTTGTTTCACCCTTGAAATGTTAAGGTTCTTTGAAATACTTAGGAGACATGTTGCTATTAATAACTAGACTGTGCACAGACACGGATTAAGTTCTGAAACTTAGTCTGAAACAATCCTTAACTGTGTTTGTAGCCCATAAACGTGTTGACCCTTTGCCAATCCTATTACTCTATACCTAATCTTCCAGGAGAGTTGATTTATGAACTGGATAGAATGGGCAAGGCCTAGGGCTTGTCAGGCTGGAAGGCAGGTTCTGCTCATTTTCTGTAGCTGTTTTTCCTAGTTTTTTATTAGATTAACCAAAAAGACAAGTTGAGCCCACCTGCCTCTCTTCCACGATCAGAGTGAGCTCCGTTGCCTATGTGTCCTGCACCACAGGACAAGCTTATTGCTTCTTGTTTTACTTTTTCTACTCTGGCAAACTGAACCCTTTGCTTCCCAGCTGAAGGTTCTAACTAAAACATGAGCGAGGAGAGCAGTTCCCTTTTAGTGAGTATAGAGCTAGCAGTGTTCACCCAAGAGCACTTTATGATGTTGAGACTTAATTTTGAAATGAGCACTTGGGGTCCATAAAGCGGCAGTTCCCAATGCTGTGTTCCCCTGAGGAGAACCATAAAATACAGAGAAAAATCAAGGAAGGCCAATAATCTCACCAGCCAGATAACTCTGATGTTAAACAAAAATGTAAACTTGATGAGAAATACAACTAGTACAGAAAGAGATGAGGTAAGCAAAGCGGAAGCCTCCACTCTGCATGGGCCCCTCTCAGCGGCCAGTGCACCCGCCACTCACATATCTACACGCACAACACCATGGGGCCTGGGCTCCTGGGACTTGGAGCTGTGCACATCGGTGCTGTCTTGTGGAGCTGTATGTATGGGACAAAAAGGTCGGCTTTAAAGTTCAAGTTTCGAAGTGATTATAGATTGTTAGGAAGTTGTCAGAGATAGTACAGAGGTCCCAAGAACCTGCCCGGTGGTTCTGTCCCAGTTAACTGTGTGGAGGTGGGGCAGCACCAGGATACTTTGTCACCAGTGTAGACCTGAGTCCTGCCACTTCAGTCCACACGCATACCTGGTCCCTCAGCACAAAGATGTCCTCCTGGACACCCCTGTAACGTTGCCCCACTCCACCAGTCCATCCCCAATGCTGGAAGCCTGTAAGCGGTTTTTTGTCACCAGCATGGTGTCCTGAGAATGTGTGTGAATGAAATCATACAACCATGACCTTGAGATTGGTCTTTGCCCTCAGCATAGTATCCCTGAAATCCATCCAGGTGTGTGTGCAGGGGTGTCCTTTTCCGCATAAAGCTTTCTTACTGAGCTGTGGATGTACCGCGGTCATTTTGACCAAGTCCTCTGCTGGCGGACACTGGCTGTCTCCACGTCCCCTCTGGATGCAGCATTTGTGGGTATACTATTTGTCAGGGCAGGTCCAGAGCTGCAGACACATTGTTTGTTGTGGTAGATGCTCATTGAGTGCCCTTCAGAAAGGTTATGGAGGACACTGGCATGTGCCAGGCCACTAAGAAGTGACTAGGGCAGGCTGTGGACCCGGGAACCCAATGTGAGACACAGACCTCTCCCCCCGCCACTGCCATGCCACCCTCCCCAGCAGATGACGTCTGTACCTCAGGATGCAGGCCGTCTGTCCTTCCCTCCTCCAGCCTGCAGTGTGTGCTCAGACTCCCAGTTCTGCCCTCCTTGCAGATCATTGCTGTGTTTGGGGTTGTGAACCTGTCCTTGTAATGAGCGTGGACAGGTCTCTGTCCCCTCCTTTTTTTTCCCTCTTCAGTAAAATGTTTGGTTATGACCTTTGACTTTCTTTTGGATTGCTTTGTTTTTCATTGATATTTTGCCCCTCTGTGAGCCAGTTAAGACTGCTGAGGACCTTTTTAAAAAATGTGTCCCAGGCTCCTTCCCTGGGAATTGTGAGGCAGTGGGTCCACAGGAGGCCCTGGGTTCTGAGTTACACGAAACCCTCCAGGAGAGGCTGGCTTGTGGCCAGTGTGGGAGCCCAAGCCTTGGAGAGCCTCAGAATGGAAGTCATTTGTCAGTGTTTCCTGCCTTCTCCCAGAAATGGAAGAGCACAGAAGTGCCCACAGTACTCTGCTTTACTGTGCTGGTTTACACTTGTGGGCCTTTGGCTTGCTCTGTATGGAGGCCTCCTGCCTGAGCCCTGAACCAGCAGTCGAAGGGTGACCCCACCGAGCAGAGTGATTGCTGCCCTGGCTTGTGCGCCTGCCCTATGCCTTTGGGGAGCCTGGTTTTGTTGCAGATAATGCAGAGAGCTTGGCTCTGCGATTCCAGAGAAACTGCTTGCTGAGGTTTTACCCTACTCCTTCTCTTTCATTAATGCCCTTTGCAAGATTTGAAAGCAAGGCTGTAGCACCCAAACTCAGGCAGTGTGAGGCAACCCGTGCTGGGGCCTCCCTGTAAACCCCAGGGGACCCAAGGTTCTTAGTCTAGTCCAGACATGCTAATTTCACTTGCCTCGTATATTTGTCATCATCAGTTCCCTGACATTCATAAGCCAGTTTTGGTCAACAGAGCTCAAAGAGTCAGGATCGCAAGTCGGAAAGCAAAGAGAAGAGAGACATCCTGTCGTTTGATAAAATCAAAGAACAGAGGGAGCGAGAGCGCCAGAGGCAGCGGGAGCGGGAGATCCGAGAGACAGAGAGGCGGCGGTGAGTGGGGTCTCTTCTCGGGGGGATTGCCCTTCCTCCCGAGCCAGCCGCCTGGGCTTGCTGGCCTCCTGCTGTCCGTGCTGCACCCGCCCATCCCGTGACGTAGTCGTCCCAGCATAGTCATCCAAGGCTGTTTCTGCTCAGCAGCATCTCCTCTGGCTGAAGTTGTGCCCTGGCCCAGGTAGCACGCATACCCAGGCCACCTGTGGCTTTGACAGAGGAGGGTCTCTGGGGTCGAAGATCACCAGCTTCTCCAGTTTGCTTTTCTAAAATAGTGTGACTTTAGCTTCTGCATGTGGGCTTTAGAAAGTCAGAGTTTCTTGACCCATTTGAAGATGTTTCACTTCCAGCTGGCTTGCCCTTGGTGTAGAGCCTTCCCTGGCGCCCTGGGAGCGAGTGAGGAGAGCAGGGGGGCATATCCAGCTCCCTCACCAGCTCCTATGTGTGGTGGCCAAGGGGCAAGACCTGTGATTCTTTCACTGGTGCCTGGCTTTCTCCTGTCCCCACACCGTCTTAGGTCCCTTTCAAAATGCCATATGTTAAACGTACACCCTCGGAGAGGGAAGGGGTGACAAAAAGGAGCATGAGTTGCGTCTCAGGGAGAGTGGCTGTCATCCGTGTCTCCAGGGTTTTATCTGCTCAGGAACTTCAGGGTAGTGGTTATCCTTTGCTTTTTTTTACTTTTCTGCCCTTGTTTACCTGTGGTTTCATTCTGGTGCTCTTTGAGCAGGTCCTACTGGTCTGGACCTGAGGCTCTGTGTCCACTCGCCATCATCCCTCCCTCCCAGCTCACCCTGGTTTTGCTAGTTGGAGAAGGGGAAAGGATGGAGTTTGGGGTTTCTGGACAATCAGAGCCGTTCAAGGGGCAGGTTGGAGCCTGTGAGGGGGTAGCCAGGTCACATCCAGGAGCTTGATGTGTCCAGGCTCCCTCCGAGGACCTCAGTGCCACCATGTGGACTGGGCGCCACCATGTGGGAAAGTCAGGGTGGCCTTCCTGTGTCTGCAGAGAGCGTGAGCAGCGGGAGCGGGAGCAGCGCCTGGAGGCCTTCCACGAGGGCAAGGAGAAGGCGCGGCTGGAGCGGGAACGCGAGCAGCTTGACCGCCAGTGGCAGCGCCTCGAGCGGGAGCGCCTGGAGCGCGAACGGCTGGAGCGGGAGCGGGAGCGCGTGGAGCGGGAGCGCCGGCGTGAGCAGGAACGTATCCAGCGGGAGCGTGAGGAGCTGCGGCACCAGCAGGAGCAGCTACGCTATGAGCAGGAGCGGCGGTCGGTGGTTAGGAGGCCCTACGACATTGGGCGGTAAGGCCGCAGTCAGAGTGGGGAGTGGCTGCGGCCACCTTGGTGTGGGGAGTCGGGAATGCTGAAGATGGACACCTGGGCAGAGCTCGTAGCTGCCGCCTCCGCAGCTAGTAGAGTATCTCCAGAGCTGCCACTTGCTGGAGGCTTGGTGATGCTCTTGCCTTGGCAGTCCTTTCGTTGGCGCTGTGGTTCCTGGGGGAGCTTGACACTGTCTAGTGGGGAGGAGACAGGCAGGCAAGTGTTAGGCTGTGTTCCCTGCCATCTCCTTCGGGCTCACATGTCCTCCTGGAGTGGGAGGCACAGAGTCGGTGCTGTGGAAAAGTAGGTTGCCTTCCTCTAAGAAAGGAGGTTTCTCTCTCTCCGCCTTCTCTGAGCTGCTTAACTGACGGTCTCCCATCACCCCACCACCTTTGAGCCTAATTTTTTAGTAAAAATCAGGAAGAAGATAATTGGAGACCATCCCAAATTGTGTGTAGTTCGCTGTCACCCGATCTAATTCCCTTTGCTTCTGAAAAGCGCGGAGGGAAGTTCGGGTTACCATAGACAACGAGTTGGAAATGTGGTAACTCAGAATGTTGTTTCTGGAGAATCAAATATTTCATTTCACTTGCATTTGAGCTCTTGTGGGAGCTCAATACCTTGGGATCAAGGTATTAACATCCTTGTGATACAATTAGTTCACAGTGGTTCTTCTTTCAGGACTGTCAAATGAGAATGCCAGGGTGCCTTTTGGTAGTTTGGGGTTTTTAATATATCAAGTCAAAGCGATAATGACTGAATGTTTAGAGATTAGCCCTGCAGGACATTTTAAACGATACTGTGTCTGGAGAGAGCCTTCCACCTCCACCCTCTTTTTTTTTCTGCTCATTCTCTCATAAGTGAAATTTGCATCTTTTTAAAAATGAAAAACAGGCGAGATGACGCCTATTGGCCAGAAGGAAAGCGCATGGCCATGGAGGACAGGTACCGCCCGGACTTCCCTCGGCCTGATCACCGTTTCCACCACTTCGACTACCGTGACCGGGGCCGGTACCAGGAGCATGTAGCTGACAGGTCAGTGCCCCACCCCTCTCCAGCAGGGGTGGGTCTCCATCTCTTCTCATACTGGAGGTTCCTAGTGACCGCCACACGTGGGATTTAGAGACAGACCCTTGATCGGGATGTGGGAATCAGTGGTCCCTTAGGGCATTTTCTCTTTGACTCTGGGGAAGGCCTCATGGTGTATGTTTCGTGCACTGTCCTCTTACAATGGGCGGGTCCCAGGCTCTGGGTTGCAAAGCTCCCTGGGGTCTCCGTGGCCACTCTTCCTTCTTGTCCCTCCCCCAGCAGGAGTTGCACTGGAGCACAGGTCTTTGAGGAGGGGAGGGCATGGCCCAGCCTCCTTGTTCTTAAGGATGAGGAAGTGGTTTAGAGAAAGGCCGTGACCCACTGGAGCCATCTGCAGGGGTCACTGACCTACATGGGGCCCGAGCCAGCGGGCACCAAGGGGGCTGACTGCAGGGTGTGGCAGTGGCCCTCTCAGGCCTGCTTTGTGTTTTAAGGGTCTGGGGGTGTAATTTTTTTTGCCAGTGCCTCTTTAATGAAGACTATCTCATTTATTAGAAAGGCAGCCCTTGGTTTTCCAGTTTAAGCATTCTTTCTTTAAGTTTCTCATTGCGCTTGCCCAGGCTGCATATCCTTGAGCCATTTCACTGCTCATTAGCTCCTCCATGAGCGAAGGGAGATGGGGGTGAAGACAGGCTGAGACACCACTCATTTATTTAATCATGGCCGGACTTGGTTTCCGATGTGTTAGTCACATGGGTCAGATCATACCAGAGGTTAAGACCACCAAGGCTTTCTTATTACCCAGTTTGTCACCAGGCCACAGATTAATTTGGCATTGGCTTCGTGGGTTGGATCTCTACTTTTGAGACCCCTGTGAGGGACTTTAGTTCAGTAAAACCTTCCTCCCCACTTTCTTAGGCTCCGACTTCACTCCTACCCCCAGGGAGCTGCCAGCCAGCTCTTTTTTCAGGCCTGTCAGTCAATTAACTGTTCTCATGTGGTGAAAGAGGATAAGTACCCCAGTTGTTGGACTCTTCCGTGTGGTCTGCAGCGGTATCAGAGAGAACTGTCAGCTGCCACTGGAATGAGATACTTGTGTTTTGCAGGAGGGAAGGTTCAAGATCAGTGATGGGAGAGCGAGATGGGCAGGTGAGTAAAAGCCAGACCTCAGGCTGGGAGCATGGCTGCTTCTGTGCAGTGGGCAGACATGGACATTAAATACATAGGGTTGTTCATCTTATTCAATGGGAAGTGAATAAAGAGGATTGATTGTCTGCTTGTGTAGAATGCCTTCCAGTCTAGACACATGGGATGTCCCAAACAGGGGCTTAGCAGCCTGCCGGGGTCATTAAGCCTGTGTTTTAGGGCATCCCTGTCAGGTACTGGGGTGGGTGCCTCTGTCTGAGGGCCTGCAGGTACCCTAGGGTGTCAGCTCAGAGGAGAGCTGATGCCACCCCCATGAGAAAGGTGGTGGCAGTGTCAGAGTTGTGGCTGTTTAAATGGGGTCAGGGGGCAGAGGGGGTGGTGAAAGAATACATAGCGTCTCTTGCTCCCAAGATCTCTTGCTTCCAGAGCACTGACTTGGTTGGCCAGGGGCATTGAACCACTCCCAGCAGCATTGCTGGCTTCCAGGCCTCCACAGTACTGAGCTAGGGGTCTGAGGGCGCTGGCCTGCCCTAGTGGTGTAGGGGGAGCTTCCTGTCACCAGCAAGGTGCAGGTGTTTGTCGTCTTCAGGGAAGACAGGTCTGAGTGATGCCTTGGTGGACCCAGAGCCTGGGACTCTCCATGCTCACAGGGTCAGGGGCCCTCTGCTGGTCCTTCATGTGCATCAGTGATAGAGCGTTAGGGGTCCTCAGGGTTCTCAAGTGAGGAAGGGATCAAGAAGTGTCACAAAGGGCCTGGGCATGTCCTCTTGGGTGGCAGGGTCTGCAGGTTGACCAGACCCAGAGGGTGGGCCTGCCACAGGCCTATCCAGGAACCGTGAGGCTGGAGTCGCCCTGTCCCTCTTGGCCTTCCAGCACTACTCAGACGAGCGCCACAGCCATGGAGGACCACCAGAGCGCCACGCCCGCGACTCCCGAGACGGCTGGGGCGGCTACGGCTCCGACAAGAGGATGAGCGAGGGCCGGGGGCCGCCACCTCCACCCAGGTTAGCGGGCAGGCCATGCCAAGCCTCCCTGGGGGCATCACTGCCCTCACTTGGTCCCAGCTTGGCTTCTGTGCAAGGGATCCAGGTGTATGTGCCCGCCAGGTCACCCGGAACAGTGTCAGCCCTAGGTGTGAAGGTCCCTATCGCAGGCCCTGGCTGCTGAAGCAGGTAGCCCTGAGGCTGTCTAAGGCTTGTCCCCTGTCAACAGTAGAGAAGCTTCACTCGGCCCTGTGCTCCAGAGTTGTCTAGGTGTCTTGTCAGGCTGGTGTCACAATCACCAGAAGTCTCTGCCACATCTCTAGGGGTGTTTCGGATGTTGATCAGAGACTAGGGTGCCAGTTGGATAGATAGTGACCTGCTTAACACCGAGTTCTCTTAGGCTGTTCAGCCACAGTCTTCAGTGTAAAGGGGTGAGTTCGTGCTCTGGCAGCAGGCTGTGTGGAGCCGCGTCACCGTGGGACTGGGCGGCCATCACACAGCCTGGGGCCAGGTGGCTGCACCTGCACATGGGGACTGGGTTTGGATCGTCAGTTCCCAGGGTTTCTGTCTGAAACAGCTGTTTGAAGGTGCACTGTGCAGTTCGTTGTCGACAGCGCAGTTGGATGGCTTTCAGTTGATCCATGGAGCCATGCGTCCATCCCTACGACCCATTTCAGAGCATTTACATCACCCCCCAAAGAAGCCCCCATCAGCAGACCCTCCCCATCTCCCTGGCAACCACTAACCCACTTTCTCTCTCTCTGGATTGGTCTGTTCTAGATGTTTCCCATCAGTAGAATCACACACTGTCTGTCTGTGTCTGCTTCTCTCAGTGAGCATCATGTCCTCAAGGTGCATCCGTGTTGGAGAGAATGTCAGGGCTTTTCTCCTTTTCCAGGCTGATGAATCTCACAGTTTATGGAGGGACCACATTTTTTGTATCTGTTCATGAGTTAGTTGATGGACACTTTGGTGGTCTCCACTTTGGGGTGGTTGGTGTACAAGTTTTTGTGTAAATGCAGGTTTACCGGTCTCATACACCTTGGAGTGGAATCGCTGGGTCACATGGCCGTTCTACATTTAACGTTTCAAGGGACCACTGTGCTATTTTCCAATGGGGCTGTACTGTTTCACATTGCCAGCAGCCCGGTGTGAGGATCCCTGTGTCTGCACGTCCTCACCTGCACTTGACACCGTCGTCTGTCTTTTTGATAGTAGCCATCCTGACGGGTGAGGTGGTTGTGACATTAGCTGTGCTGAAGACCTACTCATGTGCTTACTGGCCACATGTGTTTCTCTGGGGAAGTGTCGCTTCCTGTTCTTTGCCCACTTCTCTCAGAAACTCTTGACAGGAGGGCACAATCGCCCAGCCACAGCCACAACCTCTCCCTGGAAGCATAGTGGGACCTTTGTGTGTCTGCCTTTTGTTTTGGCAAAGAGGTGGCCGTGACTGGTCGGAGCACAGCCAGAGGCTGGAGGAACATCAGGAGCGCACCTGGCCGGGCACAGTGGACACGGACACAGCAGGCCGGGAGCACTCTCGGTGGCAAGGTATTGGCTGACCCCCGCCTGCAGGTCTGGTAGGGCTTCTGGGCAGGGGCGGCCAGGGTTCCGCCAGCTTTCCTAGGGTTTCTGAGAAGGGAGTGTTAGCAGACTCTTCCTTCTCTTCCAGGTGGTGAGAGGGGCCTGTCTGGACCCTCGGGCCCCGGGCACATGGCAGATCGGGGCGGAATATCGGGGTAAGTTTTATCTGCCCATAAAGCTGATTTCTTCTCGCTCCTCAGTTCCTCTCACTTTCTGCATCCTTGATCAGCTTTCTGGTTGAGTGTTTTGAAAACACTCCCATAGCAGCCCTCCCCAGAAGGCAACCTGTGGTTATGAATTTTCTCCTCTGGAAAAAGCCAGGGGGCTCTGAGCCTGCTGTTGCGAGGTGACACGGTGAGAACACACGCGTGCCTTTGTTCCTAGGCGAGGCGGCTTTGCACACGGCGGGCACACCCAAGGTGATGTGGTGCCTGCCGGAGGCCTCGACAGCGACGGACTGGCTGGCCAGGACCGGGGCGACAGAGACCCCCACCCCCACCAGTACCCCCACTTCACCCGCAGCTACTAGACCCCACCCATCCACGCGTCCTGGTAGGCGGACAGACGTACTGTTGAACTCTTAGCGGAGTTACCTTGAACTTGTGGAATCTTTTAAGAAGCAAAAGCAAATCCTGCCACCGTGTTGTAGCTCAATCCAATGTGAATTCACTTTTTTTTTTAATAAATGTGTTCTGCCATTTTTAAGACAAGGTTTCTGTTAATGAGGCATTCCATTTTCCATTAATAAAAGTTTATGGTTCTCACCCGTGTATATGTATCGGTGATTACAGAGCAGAGAACAGGGTCAGCCCTCAGCGGCATCACTGTTCGGAAAGCAGAGGCCGGCTCACATTCCTGAATTCTCACAGCTCCTGTCCCCATCTTACAGAGAAGGAAATGGGTGCAGGGGTCAGACTGCTCACGAGAGTCCTAGAGCCCTTAGGTGGCAGAGCTGGGAAGGAATTAGGAATTCTTCACCAATGGGGAGGGAGTGTTCATCCGGGACCCCTGGGACCAGTCACTTTACCTGACAGTTCTGTGCGATTTGTGGGTCTGGCTGAGCGGCGGGGTTGGGCAACCCTTGCTTGGCACAAGCTCAGCGGTACTGGATCCACCCGTTTTCCTGGAAATGCAAGTTCATAGGTGAAATCTCATTTGTGATTATAAATAGCAGTGATCTTAATTAAGGGCTTCCCTGGCAACGCAGTGATAAAGAATCTGCCTGGAATTCAGGAGACACAGGTTCGATCCCTGGGTTGGGAAGATCCCCTGGAGAAGGAAATGGCAACCCACTACAGTATTCTTGCGTGGGAAATCCCATGGACAGAGGAGTCTGGCGGGCTACAGTCCATGGGGTCTCAAAGAATTGGACATGACATAGCACACTCACAGCAGCAACCTTCATTGAAAACCCCTGACGCCAAAGGGGTTGTTCACGAGCTTCTCCCAGCTCCATCTAGGCCCCTGCGGTGTGACACCACAGTGAGGCGTGTCTCTGGAAGGATCGCTGGCCCTGCCCTTCTCAGGGATGAGATGACCTGGTGGCCATAAGGCTGACCCTGGGGGGCCTGTGCAGGGCTTGGGGGCGAGAGGGAGAGCTGCCTCCCTGAGTCCCAGCCCTGGACCTGTGTGGTCTGGACTGGCGAGTGATGAGTTAACCTGTGTGCAGCCTGCTGGGAACATGATTCCCTCCTTCCCCTCCCCTTTCTCTGTAACTAGGACAGCCACCCACTGGCCCCAGAACAATTGCCAATTCTCCTGGAGTCCCCTGTGTTCCTGCTGGGTTGGTGAAGCAAGGGTTTAAAAGAGCAATCTGAAAACCCGACCCAGCTTGCCTTGAAGCCTGCATCTGGTGGTCCCTGTCTGTCTGAATTGCCCAAATAAACACCTCCCTCACCACGGGGGCTTTTAGAGTCGTTTTCCAATGACAAGTTGACAGGATGCCATCTCCATGCACTGGGGCCCAGTGTGGCATATTTCCTCCTGCACGGACAGCCTCATTGCACCCCCCAAACTAGTCTGGAAACCAGGGTCCAGGGGGTTCAGAGTTGGCTGGGAGAAGCCAGATTGGGATTGGGACCTGGAGGTGTCACCTGTTCACAGATCTTGTTACAAGGTAGGAGCAAGTCCTAAAGTTCAGAACTGGTGCTCCTGAGGGGGCCCCAGGAAGTGTGGAGAGTGTGGGCCTGTATCACCCCACAGCCTGTGAGGAAAGACAGGCCCCTTCCTCATTACCCAGGCCTAACACCAGGCTCCATGGTACTTGGATACCCTACAGGATAGGTAATGTAATCATTTATTCTCTTCCAGTTGTAGAGGTCAGGAGTCCAAAGTCAAGGTGTCAGCGCAGCTGGTTTCTTCTAAGGCTGTTGAGGGGGTTCTGTTACAGGCCCTTTCCCAGACTCCAATCCAGTCCAGTGAAAGTGAAAGCTTTAGTCACTCAGTCACGTGTGAGTCTTGGCAATACAGTGTCCCCATCGACTGTAGCCCACCAGCCTCCTCTGTCCTTGGAATTCTCCAGGCAGTACTGGAATGTGTAACCATTCCCTTCTCTAGGGGATCTTCCTGACCGAAGGATCAAACCTGTGTCTCATGTTTTCTGAATTGGCAGACAGGTTCTTTACCGTTAGTGCCAGCTGGGAATCCCCCTGACTCTGGTGGTCATCAGACTTTGACGGTTGCTGGCAATCTTTGGCATCTTTTTTTTTAAGTCTTTATTGAATTGATTACTGTTTTGTGTTTTTTTTTTGTAAAAGGTCTTAGTTTATTCTCTCAAGAAACATCTGCACAGTCACCACAGATACAGCCACTGCAGAATCTTAACTCCTTTTTTTTGCCAGCACCAACATCAGCCTTTGTAGTCCCCCTGACTTTCTTCATTCTGTTCTTGAGTTCCTTTGGCTGTTTTCTTGAGGTCTTTTTCTTCTCATTTAGGCCATATTTTGTCAGCCTGTGTTTGGGCTCACTCTTCGTGTAATCCAAGGAATCATAAATCATTCCAAAGCCAGTTGTCTTGCCACCACCAAAATGGATTCACAATCCAAATACAAAGATGACATCTGGTGTGGTCTGGCACATTTTGGCCAGTTTTCCCCAAATTTCTGTTTCAAGTACTGTTGCCTTTCCAGGGTGAAGAACATCTATGACCATTTGTTTCTGCCGAAGTAATTGGTTGGTCATGAACTTCCTGGTCCAGATAGTTACTATGTCATTCACAATGGCAGCTGATCTTCAAGCAGCCAGGGAGGAAAAAAAAAAAACAATACTTTTTTTTATGTTTTATTTTTTTGTCCAAAGAGGTATGTGGGATCTTAGCTCCCCAACCAGGGATGGAACCCACACCCTCTGCATTGGGAGGCAAAGTCTTAACCACTGGACCACCAGGGAAGTCTGTAATCTTTGGCATCTCTTGACTTGTAAATGTCTCTCTGCCTCCTTCACGCAGCCTTCTCGCTGTGTGTGTGTGTGTGTGTGTGTGTGTGTGTGTGTGTGTTGTATGCGTGCTTATGTGTCCAAATTCCCCTTTTTATAAGGTCACAGTCATGTTGGATTAGCACCCACCCAAATGACCTCATTTTAACTTGATTACCTCTGTGGACATGAATTTGAGCAAACTCCAGGAGATAGTGAAGGACAAGAAAGTCTGGCATGCTGCAGTGCGTGGGGTCAGACACTACTGAGCAACTGAACAACAGCAACCTCTGTGCAGGTCTTGTCTTCAAGTACAGTCACTTCCTGAGGTCCTAGGGGCCAGGACATCAACATGTGAATTTGGCAGGGAAAAGAGGTCACAGTTTTCAAAGATACACAGATTTTTCAGAAGCACAACTTCTGGGAAAATTGAGGAAAATGGCTTGTCATTTAGTCCAGAACCTTACAAAGAGTTGTTCACCGTTTCTGTGAACAGACCTGCAGGGTCTAAACACCCCCCCTGCTGCTTCTGCCTCAGATGAGCTGTCTCAATAGGCCCACGTGTCTGAGCACTTCATCCTGTGCTCAGTGTAACCAGGACTGGTACCCAGCATTCACAGGCTGAATTAGTATTTATCAGACATTATTTTCTTTTTATTTCTTCTGTTTATATCTGATAGAGCATCATATGGTTGGGCTGCTGTTTTGTTGTTGTTTTTTTAACTGTATGTGGTTAAGTCATAATGGGCTTCCCAGGGGGCACTAGTGGTAAAGAACCTGCCTGCCAATGCAGGGGACAGACGCAAGACACACGGGTTCGATTCCTTGGTCAGGAAGAGCCCCTGGAGAAGGAAATGGCAACCCATGGTATTCTTGCCTGGAAAATCCCTTGGACAGAGGAGCCTGGCAGGCTACAGTCCATGGGGTTGCAAAGAGTCAGACACCACTGAAGCGATGGAGCGCACAAGTCATATTAGCTCTGATTTTTATTTCTGGAGACAAAAGGGAGGTGGAAGAAAAGACTTGTTATAAAAAGAACCTGCAGGGACTTCCCTGGCAGTCCAGTGGTTAAGATCCCATGCTTCAAATGGAGGGGCTGCACATTCTAACCCTGGGTGGGGAACTAAGATCCAGCATGATATGCAGTGTGGCAAAAAAAAAAATAGAACCTGGGACACTTAGGCTGTGTCCACCTTTTGGCTGCTGTCAGTCGTGCTGCTGTGAAGATGAGTGTGCCTGGATGTCTCTGCACACCTGTTTTCTACTCTCCTGAATGTATACCTGGGAGTGAAATTCCTGGCTCCTATGGTAATTTTAGACATTTAACTTTTGAGGAACTGCCAGGTTGTTTTCCATCGCGGCTGCCCCATCTTAACATTCCCACCAGCCCTGCACGGGAGTTCCGAGTGTGTCTCCCATCTTCACCACTTGTTTTCTGAGTGCGTTTCTTGTTTTAAATAATAGCCATTCTGTTGGGTGTGTTAGGCCTTCCTTGGTGGCTTAGTGGTAAAGTATCTTTATCTTTAGTGGTAAAGTATCTGCCTGCCAATGCAGGAGCCACAGAAGATGGGAATTCGATCCCTGGGTGGGGAAGATCCCCTGGAGAAGGAAATGGGAACCCACTCCAGTATTCTTGCCTGGAGAATTCCGTGGACAGAGGAGCCTGGCAGGCTACAGTCCAGTGGGTAGCAAAGAGTTGGACACAACTGAAGTGACTGACCCCCACCACCAATGAGTGTGTTAGTAGTGTGGATAAGCAAATGGTGGTCCAGCCATACAGTGGAATGTTGTTGTTGCTTGTTGTTTAGTCGCTCAGTTATATTCTTTTCCATTGTGGTTTATCACAGGATATTGAGTGTAGTTCCCTGTGCTATAGAGTAGGACCTTGTAGTTTATCCATCTTATATATATATATATGCTAGTTTGCTAATGCCAGATTCCCAGTCCTTCCCTCCCTCATCCCCCTCCCCCTTGGCAACCATAAGTCTGCTCTCTACTTCTGTGAATCTATTTCTGTTATATAGATACATTCATGTCATATTTTAGATTCCATATATAAGTGATATGATATTTTCATTTTTTGTCTGACTTAGTATAATAATTTCTTCTTCTGCTGCTGCTAAGTCGCTTCAGTCGTGTCCGACTCTGTGCAACCCCATAGATGGCAGCCCTCCAGGGTCCCCAGTTCCTGGGATTCTCCAGGCAAGAACACCGGAGTGGGTTGCCATTTCCTTCTCCAATGCATGAAAGTGAAAAGTGAAAGTGAAGTTGCTCAGTCGTGTCCGACTCTTAGCGACTTAATGGACTGCAGCCCACCAGGCTCCTCCGCCCATGGGATTTTCCAAGCAAGAGTACTGGAGTGGGGTGCCATTGCCTTCTCCATAATAATCAACCTATATTGCTGCAAATGGCATTATTTCATTCTTTTTACGGCTGAGTAATATTCCATTGTATATATGTACCACATCTTTATCCATTCCTGTCGATGGACTTTTAGATTGATTCTGTGTCATAGATACTGTAAATAGTGTTGCTATGAACACAGGTACATGTATAGGATGGCAAGAGTTTTTAATTAAACTGTCTATTTTTTACTGGGGTATAGCTGAGTAACAGTGTTTTTGATAGTTTCAGGTGAACAGCAAAAGGACGCAGCCATATGTATTTAATGGTAACCATGCATGCGTGCTAAGTCACTTCAATTGTGTCTGACTCTGTGATTCTATGGACCGTTGCCCACCAGGCTCCTCTGTCCATGGGATTTTCCAGGCAAGAATACTGGAGTGGGTTGCCATGCCCTCCTCCATTCTCCCCCAAACTCCCCTCATATTCAGGCTGCCATATAACATTGAGCAGAGTTCCCTGTGCTATACAGTAGGTCTTTGTTGGTTATCCACTTTAAATATAACACTGTGCACCTGTCCATACGAAGGCAAATTTTTGTGTTACATATATTTTGCCACGATTTTTTAAAAATGTTTTAAAGGTCAGGGTAGGGGCGGTTGGGTGTCATAGGAATGAGAACCACGGCAGTAGGCTTGGGAGACAGACTTGGAATCCAACCTACCTGTCTGCCCATAGGAGTTACTAGTTCCTCTCTGTTTTGGCTTTGTTAACTGAGAATAGGACAGTATTTGTCATAGAGGGTCTTTGCCAAGATTAAATTAGTTAATAGATGTAAAAAGCTCCTAGAAAATGTTAAGTGTTCAATAAATGTTAACAGGCACTGGGAGGCCTACAGGAATAGGGCCTAAGGTACTCATGTTCTCCGGGAGACCCATAAAATGTTTTCTGAGGCCCAGAGAGAAAGAGGGCAGAAATGATCAGCTCCGAAAATGCAAAGAGAAAACTGCAAAATCAGAATGAATACCTTATCACATGTCTCCACATTTACAAAAATGTGTCAACTCCATCAACCGCTAAATTCTGTATTCATAAAGATTTCATTACATTTCAAAACAGCTCCTAGGTTAAATTTTCTCACTTTGCAGGAATTCCCCAGCCTGCACAATGATTGCCAGTCTCAAATTGCACGCATTCCTCTTCGTTAAATATTTTCACATGCAGTGCTCTAAAAAGGACTTTTGAGTTTTTAAAAACACAGGCATAGAGTTGTCGGTTCCTGGGGATATGGTGCTTTTTCACTGGTTTGCAGATCGAGGGGCAGGGTCTCCACTGAGACCTCCCAGTGCTGCCCCTCCCCAACCCTCCAGAGGTTAGCCCATCCCTCCCTCGTTAGTCACAAGATCACAGGATGGTGAGGCCAGTGGGTTCACATCTCAGACTCTCCTTCTTTTGTCAACTGTGTGTCCTTGGAAAAGTGACTTACCCTCTCTGGAGCTCTCAGAGTTGTCATTTCTCAAATGGGCATGATGCCTCCACCCCAGGTCGCTGGGCAGATTCTGGTGGGTGACTATGTCAGGTCCAACCTTATGAGCCAGAGGCCTCATTGGCTCAGCAAGATGCCAGTTTCTCAGCATCTCCTCTCCCCAGAGTAGCGCTGATTTTTTTTTTTTAAGGGGGGCGGGGGGGGGGGGCGGTGCTTGGCATGCAGTTTGTGGGAATCTTAGTTCCCTGATCAGGGATCAAACCTGGGGCCTCAGCAATGAGTGTGCTGAGTTCTAAACACTCATTACCAGGGAATTCCTAGTATTGCACTGATTTTATGATTTGAGAGTTTCACACAATACCTGCAAGAGAATTAGGTGTGTGTTTCCTCTGGCTGTCATAACAAATTGACATAAACCTCTCACCTCAAAGTCTGGAGGCCTGAAGTCCTCCAATTCAAGGTGCCTGCAGAGCTGTTTCTTTCCAAGGCACTAGGAGAGCGATCTGATTCCCTGCCTTTTCCAGCTTCTCCAAGCCACCCACACTCCTTGCATCCTGGCCCCTTCCTCCAGCTTCAGAGCCAGGAATGCAGCATATTTTTCATCCTTTTTCCACAGTCACATCTCCCTCTGACTATTAGGGGACAATTTCTGAAATCATGAGCCTTGGCCAGGCCTGCTTGCCTGAATTGCCTCGCAACAGTAGGTCCTGAAAAGCAAAGTGGTGCTGCCTCTGAAAACTAACCAGAAGAATTTGAGAGGGGCCAAAAGGAGGGAGGAGATACCAGCCCATAATATGTCCTACCAACCTCCCAGAATCCTTCATGCTTGAATCCATCTTGAACAAGAGATGCACACACCACCTGGAAGAACCAGGGGTGTGTGTATGTGTGTGCATGTGTGTGTGCTCAGTCACTCAGTTGTGTCCAACTCTTTGTGACCCCCTGGACTGTAGCCCACCAGGCCCCTCTGTTAAGAGAATTTTCCAGGCAAGAATACTGGTGTGAGATGCCAATTCGTCCTCCAGGGGATCTTCCCAATTTAGGGAATCGAACCCAAGTCTCTTTCATCTCCTGAATTGGCAGGTGGATTCTTTACCACCAAGCTACCAAAGAAGCCCTAAGCCTGGTGACTCAGACTAAATGTGGGCCAAACAAGATGACTGGCCAGAGGCAACTCAGAAACCAACCTCATTACCATAAACCCTGAGCCTTCGAGCCACGTAGCAGAGCAGTTCTCCTGGGTTCCTTTATTTGCTATTTTCTACCCCCACCCGGCGCCCCCTTCCCAACAAAGTCTCTTGCTTTGTCAGCCCGTGTGTCTCCTCAGACAATTCACTTCTGAATGTTAGACAAGAGCCCACTCTCGGGCCCTGGTAGGGTCTCCCTCCCTTCCTGGTACATGATCACAGTCAGGAAGGGATCTCTGATGTGGACTTCTTTGGGTAGGGGGAGGGGGCGTTATTTTGCCTTTCCCACTGGGATGGGAATCTGTGTTGGGGGCGGAGGTTCACAGGCGTGAGTACTGACCAAGGAAGTGAGACAGTGGCTACCTGTGGCCTCAGGCTTGTGGCCTGATGACTCAGATGGTGAAGAATCTGCCAGTGATGTGGGAGACCCAGGTTTGATTCCTGTTTCGGGAAGATCCCTTGACAGAGGAAACCCACTCCAGTATTCTTACCTGGAGAACCCCATGAAGAGAAGAGTCTGGTAGGCTGTGGCCTAGGGTCACAAAGGGACATGACAGACGCGAGAAAAAGCTGCCTGGCACTGACCCTGGGGTGATTAGGGCAGGGGGATAGTGACACCGAGTGTGAGAGGAGCCAATTGGGATGTGAGCTCTGAGTCGACTGGTTTGCATGTGAAAGGCACCCTAGGGCAACTTGTTTGCTGTCTCTGGGAATTAGCTGGTCCTGGGAGGGGCTGAAGCCCCAGATGTCAAAGCATCAGAAACAAGAAAATAAAGACATGGGTAACACATCCATGTCTAACTAATACACCCAGAACGCGGTTGTTGTTCTAAGTCGTGTCCGACTCTCTGTGACCCCATGGACTGCAGCATACCAGGCTTCCCTGTCCATCACTGTCTCCCAGAGTTTGCTCAAACTCATGTTCATTGAGTCAATTATGCCATCCAACCAACTCATTCTCTGTCGTCCCCCTTTCCTCCTGCCTTCAATCTTCCCCAGCTTCAGGGTCCTTTCAAATGAGTCAGCTCTTCACGTCAGGTGGTCAAAGTATTGGCGCTTCAGCTTCAGCATCAGTCCTTCCAATGAATAATCAGGGTTGATTTTCTTTAGGATTGGCTAGTTTGATCTCCTTACTGTCTAAGGGACTCCCGAGTCTTCTCCAGCATCATAGTTTGAAAGTATTCATTCTTCGGTCCTTAGCCTTCTTCATGGTCGAACTCTCACATCCATACGTGACTACTGGGAAAACCATAGCTTTGACTATATAGATCTTTGTCATCACAGTGATGTCTCTCTTTTTTAATACGTTGTCTAGGTTTGTCATAACTTTTCTTCCAAGGAGCCAGCATGGTAGACACAGAGTAAATTCTTATCGAATCTATGCAGAGGAGAAAGAGAGAAAGGACACAATAATCCTGTATCTTATGGACTTCCCTGGTAGTCCAGTGGTTAAGACTCTGCCTTCCAATGCAGGGGGTGTGGGTGCGATCCCTGGTTAGGGAGCTGAGATCCCACATGCCTCACAGGCAAGAAACCAAAACATAAAACAAAGCAATATTGTAACAAATTCAATAAAGACTTAAAAAATGGTCTGCTGCTGCTGCTAAGTCACGTCAGTCGTGTCCAACTGTGTGCGACCCCATAGATGGCAGCCCAGCAGGCTCCCCCATCCCTGGGATTCTCCAGGCAAGAACACCAGAGTGGGTTGCCATTTCCTTCTCCAGTGAATGAAAGTGAAAAGTGAAAGTGAAGTCGCTCAGTCATGTCTGACTCTTCGCGACCCCATGGACTGTAGCCTACCAGGCTCCTCCGTCCATGGGATTTCCCAGGCAAGAGTACTGGAGTGGGTTGCCATTGCCTTCTCCAAAAATGGTCTACATTAAAAAAAATCCTTAAAATCCTCTGTCTTCATGTTTTCATTCCTGGTCTGGCCTTTTGGGTCTTCTGGGGCCCGGCAGAATGCTAGCTTAGAGTGTCTGACGGGGACACCAAGCCTTGTAGTGTCTTCAGTCAACACCAGGTGGCAGACCATCTCCACTGAGATTGGGAGGGAACCTGGCATGTTCGGACACGTGCAGTAGTAAGGCTGCTGCTATTCCTGAGGAAGGTCCAAGGAACACCTCTAGTAAGAGTTACCTGGCGGTGGAGGGATGGGCTTATTTATTTTTTAGTCACACCACCACGGTGGCTTGTGGGATCTTAGTTCCCTGACCAGGGAGAACCTGGGCCATGGCAGAAAAAGCGCTGAGTTCTAACCACTGGACCTCCAGGGAATTCCCAGGGAGGGGCTTCTTTAAAATGCAGGTTCCCAGCCCCAACTGACCCATTGACCCCTGGGAAGCTGACTGTTGAGAAGTGGCTTCCAGGGGCTCCTCACCATGGTCCTGTCAGGGAGGCCCCCGTGAGGGCTGGGTGACTTATGTGAGACCAAGCCAGGCTGGAGAATGTTATCCCAGCTCTACCCTTTACCACCTGGATGACCTGGAACCAGTTACCTTGAACGCCTGAGTTTTTTCTTGCTGTCTTTTTTTTTGGCCATGCCCCGCAGCATATAAGATCCTCCCCAACCAGAGATCGAACATGTGCCCCCTGCTTTGGGAGCACAGAGTCTTAACTACTGGATCTCCAGGGAAGTCCCTGAGTCTTCTCTTTGTAAAACGGGCTGGGGGATTTCTGAGGATGCAAGGAGCTGATGCATTTAAAGTGCTTTACAGGCTTCCCTGGTGGCTCAGTGGTACAGAATCTGCCTGCCAGTGCAGGAGACATGGGTTTGATCCTTGACCTGGGAAGATCCCACATGCTGCGGAGCAACTAAGCCCTCGCGCTACAACTGTTGAGCCCGTGCTCTAGAGCCCAGGAGAAGAAACTACAGAAGCCAGCACTCTAGAGTCTGTGCTCCACAACAAGAGAAGCCCCCGCAACGAGAAGCCCGTGCGTCACAAGTAAGGAGTAGCCCCCGCTCGCCGCAACTAGCGGAAAGCCTGTGCGTCAACCAACAAAGGCCCAGCAGTCAAAAATAAATAAAATTATTATTATTTTCTTTTATTAGGTTGTACCAGGTCTTGGTATATGCAAACTCTTAGCTGCGGCATGCGGGATCTGGTTCCCTGACCAGGGGGTTGAACCCGGGCCCCCTGCATTGGCAGCATGGAGTCTTAGTGACTGAACCACGAGGGAAGTCTCTAAAATAAAAGTATTTTTTTAAAGAGTCAAAAATAAAGGGCTTTGCACAGGACCCAGCATCTGTGGGTGCTTAGCCAGTGATTGTGGTTGCAGTCAATTCTTCTAGAAGAGACAGGTCTAAACTGGGGCCTTCCGCCTCCTTGCAGTCTTGGGGAGGGGGTTCGATCTGCCCCCACGCCCACCACAGCTGTGATCTATAACCCTGTGTTTGCAGTTTTTCAAAGAAGGGGCCCTGTTCGGGTATCTGAAAGCTGCACGCTGAGGGGTTAAGTGCCAGGAGCCGCTGATGATGCCTCACGGCTGCCTCCAATCTCACAGTCAGACCCACCTCGTGCCAGCCAGCCGTGAAACTGCCGGGCGCCCCACATAGCCAGCCACAGAAACTTCGCGCTGGGCCCCATGGGGAGGCTCGTAAAACACACTGAAGCTTCCCCTGCCGGCCCCGGCAGACCGAATATTTACAGACTTGGCTGAAATGAGACCCAGCAGGGCAAATTTCACAGGCAGCCCAGAAAAAGTCTCCTCGCCCCCTGTCCCTGGGAAAACAGGACATAGGGTGAAATGTAGTCTGTTAGGTCAAGGCCCACACCCTCAGCAAGACAAGATGTGACCTGGGCTTGACATAGTTGCTCAGTCGTGTCTGACTCTCTGCAACTCCAAGGACTGTAGCCTGCCAGGCTCCTCTGTCCATGGGATTTCCTAGGCAAAAATATTGGAGTGGGTTGCTATTTCCTTCTCCAGGGGATCTTCTGGACACAGGGATGGAACCTAGGTCTCCTGGCATTGGTAGGCAGATTCTTTACCACCGAGCCACCAGGGAAGCCGGAGAGAGCTCTTCTGTTTAGCAGCAGCTTCCAGGGCATTTCCTGTGTGCCAGGCTCTGTGCTAGGGACACAGCAGTGACCATGACCGAGACAGATTTGCTCTGTGGAGCCCATGGGGAGTGTTTTAAGCAGGAGGTGGAGTGAGCCTGGCTTCCTGAAGGAGCTGACTGGAAGGATATCCCAGGAGAGGGAACAGAATGTGCAGGAGCCCCTGGGAAGGAATGGGTGTGGCAATCTGGGAGGAACCTAGCAAGCAGGAATGTGTGTGAGTTGGGTTCAGAGTGACCTGTGAGGTCCCAGTGGGGTCAGGGATCAGGCCAGCAGACACAGGCAATTTGAGGGCACTGGGGGTGGGGATGGCAGGCTTTAGCAGTTGAAGGGATCCTCAGGCTCCTAGTAGGGATAAAGGTGTCTGTTATCCCAGAAAGGCAACCAGCACTTTCTGTCTCTAGGGAACTGGCAGCAGCCAGTCCTGGGGAAGGGACAAGCCAAGGTAGGCTCATGGCCAAGTTATCTGGACAAAGGTAACAGCAGGGGGAGCCTCCTGCAGACTCCAGGCATGAGGTCCCCCACCCCCACTCCAAAGACCTGAACGTAGGTGGTAGGAGCACGCTGGCTAGCAGAGCTGATAAGGTTGGTAGTTCATGCCCAACCTGGACTGAGTCACAGCTGCAGGCTAATGAGAGAGGCGGCTAATTCATGGAAGAGCAGTTGGGGGAGGGGGGAGCGGGAAGAATGGGAGAGAGAAAAAAAGATGGAGAGATGAAGAAGGAACAGAGCTTCAGAGAAACAGAGACAGACAGACTCAGAAGGAAAAAGAGACAGCAACGCATAGAGAAGACAGAGAGACTGAGATGCAGAGAGAGACACAGATCCAGACAGAGACAAAAGCAGACGCAGAGGGACTCGGAGACGCAAAGATATTGAACCTCAGGGGCTGCTGCGACCCCTGCGCCCCCACCACATAGCCACTGGATGGTGCCAGAGAGCCACACTCTGCCCCACGGTTGTCCCTACCTGGCCTCTTGGCAAGCCCCAGTCCTTTTCTCTCCGCCTGCGGTTCCCCTACTGGTCCACTGGCACGTTAGCGGGAGGCCCGACCCCAGCAGGGAGATGGAGATGGAGATGAAGGCTGCAGCAGAGTTTCGCAGGAATCAAGGATGTCCAGAATCCCTGTAACCTTGCCACCCCTGTGCCAAGGCCCTGAGCATATCTCCTGTGCATAGCACTGCTTGTCCCGGGGTGTGTTTTCATTGGTCTGGGTGTGTGTGTGTGCACAAGTGTTTTGAAATGGGTGTGTCTGGTTTTATCTTGGGAGTGTGTATCCAGCCAGTCTCGGTCTCATTTTGTCTCAAGGTATGTGGTGTGTGTGTGTATGTGTATGTGTCAGAGGCTGGGGGGCGGTGTCTCTGTGTGTCTGATATTTCCAGGAACCCAGAAACTTGCCACACTCTCCTCTCCCCTCACCTTTCCCAGCAGTTCTGCATGGAGTCACCCAAGAAACTGGAGAACCAAAACATTCAGGAAAATTTCCTGGAATGCCAGAGGCAATGCTCTCTGGAGAGACAAGAATGGGTGTCCACAGAGGGGACTGAGCAAATTTTAGGTTCTGCTAAACCCAAGCACTTACTTGGTGCTGCTTTTCATGCTGTGGACCCGGTCTCCTCATCTGTATAATGGGTCTGATATGATAGCAGCCTCATAGATTTGTTGTTCAGTGATTAAGTGAGTTACGGTTTGTAAGGCTCTTTGAACCCTGCCTGGCACACAGCCTAAGGACTCAGTAAGTTTCAGAAACCATCTCTTTGATCCTTATAACTACAAGCACATCCATTAACCTGTGGGTCAGTGGGATCCTCTGAGAATTCTCCACTCACCACTAGGGATCTGAGGGTCATCTTAAAGACTCAAATAAAGCTGCGTTGGCTCTTACTGCAGCACATGAAGATCTTTGGGATCTTCAATCTTTGTTGCATCATGTGGAATCTTCTGTTGTAGCATGTGGGATCTAGTTCCCTGACCAGGGATCAAACCCCAGCCCTTGGCATTGGGAGAAAGGAGTCTCAGCCACTGGACCACCTGGGAAGTCCTTAGAGTGTCTTTTTTTTTTTTTTTCATTTTTAATCAAAGTATAGTTGATTTATAATGTTGTGTTAATTTCTGCAGTACAGCGAAGTGACTCAGTTATACATGTTTCTTTTTAATATTCTTTTCCATTATGGTTTATCGCAGGATATAGTTGAATATGGGCTTCCCAGGTGACTCAGAGGTAAAGAATCTGCCTGCCCAATGAGAGGAGATGCAGGACACATGGATTTGTTTCCTGGAGTGGGAAGATCTCCTAGAGGAGGAAATGGCAACCCACTCCAGTATTCTTGCCTGGAAAATCCCATGGACAGAGGCGCCTGGGAGGCTACAGTCCATGGAGTCCCAAAGAGTCAGACATGACTTCGCAACTGAGCATGTTCATGCATAGTTGAATATGGTTCCCTGTGCTGTTCAGTAGAGCCTTGTCATTTATCCATTCTCTATAATAACTTGCATCTGATCAATAACCTCAGATATGCAGATGACACCACCCTTATAGCAGAAAGTGAAGAGGAATTAAAAAGCCTCTTGATGAAAGTGAAAGTGGAGAGTGAAAAAGTTGGCTTAAAGCTCAACATTCAGAAAACGAAGATCATGGCATCCGGTCCCATCACTTCATGGGAAATAGATGGGGAAACAGGGGAAATAGATGGGGAAACAGTGGAAACAGTGTCAGACTTTATTTTTCTGGGCTCCAAAATCACTGCAGATGGTGATTGCAGCCATGAAATTAAAAGATGCTTACTCCTTGGAAGGAAAGTTATGACCAACCTAGATAGCATATTCAAAAGCAGAGACATTACTTTGCCAACAAAGGTCCGTCTAGTCCAGGCTATGGTTTTTCCTGTGGTCATGTATGGATGTGAGAGTTGGACTGTGAAGAAGGCTGAGCGCCGAAGAATCGATGCTTTTGAACTGTGGTATTGGAGAAGACTCTTGAGAGTCCCTTGGACTGCAAGGAGATCCAACCAGTCCATTCTAAAGGAGATCAGCCCTGGAATTTCTTTGGGAGGAATGATGTTAAAGCTAAAACTCCAGTACTTTGGCTACCTCATGTGAAGAGTTGACTCATTGGAAAAGACTCTGATGCTGGGAGGAATTGGGGGCAGGAGGAGAAGGGGAAGACAGAGGATGAGATGGCTGGATGGCATCACTGACTCCATGGACGTGAGTCTGGGTGAACTCCGGGAGTTGGTGATGGACAGGGAGGCCTGGCGTGCTGCGATTCATGGGGTCGCAAAGAGTTGGACACGACTGAGCGACTGAACTGAACTGAATCCCAAACTCCCATTCCATCCCTCCTGTATCCCCTCTCCCCCTTGGCAGCCATAGATCTGTGCTCTATGTCTGTGAGTCTCTTTCTATTTTATAGATAGGTTCACTTGTGGCATAGTTTAGATTCCACATATAAGTGAAACCATGTGGTATTTGTCTTTGACTTACATCACCACTTAGTATATAATCATCTCTAGGTCCATCCATTGTTGCTGCAAAATGGCATAATTTCATTCCTTTTATGGCTGAGTAGTATTCCGCTGTATGCACTGAAGCTCTTATATGGAAAAAATTAATTCACCAGTTCTTGTAAACATTATGTGGGCCAAAATAACCAAACAACAACAGAAACAGCAGAAAAAACAGATTCAGCCCCTGGGCTTCCAGTTTGAGAGACCCTCTGACCCAGGGGAAAAGTTTCACCAAGAAATCTGTGTCACTAGAGGCCAAGGATTTGTGATTCCATAAGTTGGCCATGCCAAGTTCAGTGACTATGTCACAGGCTGGGGCAAGCTAGCACAGCATTCTCCCTCCCTATCTGCCTGCAGAACTGGTGGGGTGCAGGCCTCCACCTATACTCAGGCCTTCTGCCTCTGACTGCCCACGTATTCCTCTCCCTGCCAAGACAGCCAGAGTGATGTGTTGATTGCCACTCAGGATCCTGGCTCTAGGATTCTATTTTTTTGTCCACATGGTGCAGCTTGGGAGATCTTAGTTCCCTGACCAGGGATTGAACCCAGGCTCTGGGAGTGAAAAAAAATGTGGAATTCTAACCACTGGACCACCAGAGAATTCCCACTAGGATTCTAGAACGTTCAGGAAGAGGGGAGATTATTCTGAAGATCTAGAATGCCGGGCACTCTTAGATTCTGGGTGTCCACGATTTCAGAGATTCCACAATTCAGATCTGCCCAGGTTCTAGAACTCAGGGATTCACCAGGCTTGGCACTGCCTGCCCGGGTCTCCCATAATTGCCCGTGACAGATAATACAGTGTCTCGAGGCAGAAACCATGATCCCTCTAATCCAGCGGCCGAGGCCGAGGGCCTACCGCCTGAGGCCACCTGGCTTTTCCTAACGGCTTAATGAGAAAGTCAGAATTAATTGGAACTGGCACCCAGCACTTGCAGGGCTCGGCCTGGCCGGCTCGGCCTCCATATGTTGAAGCTGAGCGTCTCTGGTTCTGCTCTGACCTGTTCTGCACACCGACAGGTGTGTTGCCTGAAACTTGGAGGCTGGCCTGACAAGGAAGGTGGCTGGGGCTGTGGTGGCCAGCACCACAGGTGAAGTGAACCCCACCCCACCCCTGCCTGAGACAGTGCGACCAGCATTCTGGACCCTCATTCTCTCCCTCCTCTGGGCCTCAGTTTCCCTCCTTTGCTCAGTGAGACCAGCCTCAGGATTCTTTGTGGATTACATGTAAATTGCTCAGCCTGTGTGCTGTGCTATAATCTGTCCTTGGGCACCTGGATAGATTCCCAGAAGGGATACAGCAGTTTCTCATTTTAATAGCTATTATCAGAGAGATTAGAACATTTCACACATATAATGAGAGAGATTAGAACATGCACCCCCAGTGCATGAGACTGCTCTTTTCCCCAAACCCCAGCAACATGGTGAATTATCAAACTTTTTCATCATTAGCAACCTGATAGATTTTTTTTTAAAGTATTTTGTGGTAGTTTTATTTTATATTTAGCTTATGACAAGTGAGAATGAACTCCCTTTTATATGCTTAGAAGACATTTGTATTCCCTTTTCAGAAACTGTTCATATCATTTACCTCTTTTATTGGATTTTTGGTCCTCATTGACTTCTGAAAGCTCTTTACATATTAAGGAAATCGTTCTGTTGTCTATCATGTCTTGGAAAAGTTTCTCTGACTTAATCTATTGACCCTTCTAGTATTTGTGTGTGTGTATAGGAATTCTATATTTGTATGTAGTCAGTTACTAATCTTTTAAATCATTAAAGGTGTAATGTCGTGCTTCAACACACTACGATTATTATTAACCTTCCATGTTTTCTTCTAATAGTTTAATAGTTTCTTTGTCTCTCTCTCTCATTTTTTGCTGGGTGGGGGATGATCCATCTGGAATTAAATTTCCTCTTCTTGTTGTTGTTCAGTTGCCCAGTTGTGTACAACTCTTTGCGACCCCATGGACCGCAGCATGCTAGGCTTCCCCGACTTTCCCTGTCTCCCAGTGATGCCATCTTCCCATCTCATCCTCTAACACCCTCTTCTCCTCTTGCCCTCAATCTCTCCTAGCATTAGGGACTTTCCCAATGAGTCGGCTGTTCACATCAGATGACCGAAATACCGGAGCTTCAGCTTCAGCCCTTCCAGCCCTGAGTATTCAGGGTTGATTTCCCTTAAGATTGACTGATTTGATCTCCTTCCTGTCCAAGGGACTTTCAGGAGTCTTCTGCAGCACCACAGTTCAAAAGCATCAATTCCTTGGCATTCTGCCTTCTTTACGGTCCAGCTCTCACAACCATACATGACCACTGGGAAAACCATAGCCTTGATTATACGCACCTTTGTCAGCAGATGCTGACACAACACACTGCTGCTTTTCAACACACTGTCTAGGTCTGTCATAGATTTCCTGCCGCGAAGCAATCGTCTTCTGATTTCATGGCTGTGGTCACCATCCACAGTGATTTTAGAGCCCAAGAAGAGGAAATCTGTCACTCAGTTCAGTTCAGTTCAGTCGTTCAGTCATGTCCGACTCTTTTCAACCCCATGAATCGCAGCACACCAGGCCTCCCTGTCCATCACCAACTCCCAGAGTTCACTCAGACTCACGTCCATGGAGTCAGTGATGCCATCCAGCCATCTCATTCTCTGTGGTCCCCTTCTCCTCCTGCCCCCAATCCCTCCCAGCATCAGAGTCTTTTCCAACGAGTCAACTCTTTGCATGAGGTGGCCAAAGTACTGGAGTTTCAGCTTTAGCATCATTCCTTCCAAAGAAATCCCAGGGCTGATCTCCTTCAGAATGGACTGGTTGGATCTCCTTGCAGTCCAAGGGACTCTCAAGAGTCTTCTCCAACACCACAGTTCAAAGGCATCGATTCTTCGGCACTCAGCCTTCTTCACAGTCCAACTCTCACATCCATACATGACCACAGGAAAAACCATAGCCTTGACTAGACAGACCTTTGTTGGCAAAGTAATGTCTCTGCTTTTGAATATGCTATCTAGGTTGGTCATAACTTTCCTTCCAAGGAGTAAGCATCTTTTAATTTCTGAAAGAGATGGGAATACAAGACCACCTGACCTGCCTCTTGAGAAACCTATATGCAGGTCAGGAAGCAACAGTTAGAACTGGACATGGAACAACAGACTGGTTCCAAATAGGAAAAGGATTAGGTCAAGGCTGTATATTGTCACCCTGCTTATTTAACTTATTTAATCTGTCACTACTTCCACCTTTTCCCCTTCTGTTTGCCACGAAGTAACAGGGCTGGATGCCATGATCTTACTTTTTTTAATATTTAGTTTTAAGCCAGTTCTTTCACGCTCCTCCTTCACCCTCATCAAGAGGCTCTTTAGTTCCTCTTCACCTTCTGCCATTAGAGTGGTATCATTCGCATATCTGAGGTTGTTGATGTTTCTCCCACTTATCTCGATTCCAGCTTATAACTCATCCAGCCCAGCATTTTTCATGATGTGCTCAGCGTATAGGTTAAACAAACAGGGTGACAGCAGACAGCCCTGTCGTACTCCTTTATCAATCTTGAACCAATCAGTTGTTCCATACAGGGTTCTGACTGTTGCTTCTTACCCCCATACAGGTTTCTCAGGAGACAGGTAAGATGCTCTGGTAGTCCCATCTCTTTAAGAGCTTTCCACAGTTTGTTAACACACACAGTCAAAGGCTTTAGCATGGTGCATGAAACAGAGGTAGATGTTTTCCTGGAATTTCCTAGCTTTCTCTATTGCTGGCAATTTTATCTCTGGTTCCTCTTCTTTTTCTAAACCCAGCTTGGACATCTGGAAGTTCTTGGTTCACATAATGCTGAAGCCTAGCATGCAAGATTTTAAGCATGTCCTTCCTAGCGTGGGAGATGAGTGCAATTGTCCAATGGTTAGCACATTCTTTAGTACTGCCCTTCTTGGGAATTGGGATGAGGATTGACCTGTCCTGTGGCCACTGCTGCTTGCCCCATCCAATTAAATTTGCTCTTAGCCACCTTTAAAATCGCCATCTGAAATCTGATGGTTGTCTAAGAAGCTGCATAGAAAGCGGACAATAGCAGGATGGCTGAAGCCAGGTGGCTAGGGTTCAAATCCTGGCTCTGCCATTTTCCTCTGTGTATCCTCAAGGAAATTACCCTCTCTGAGTCTCACTTTGTTGCTGTTGTTGTTCAGTCACTGAGTCATGTCTGACTTTTTACAACCCCATGGACTGTAGAGCTCAGGCTCCTCTGTCCATGGGGTTTTCCAGGCAAGAACACTGGAGTGAGTAGCAATTTCCTTCTTCAGGGGATCTTTCCGACTCAGGGATTGAACTCGTGTCTCCCACATCTCCTGCATTAGCAGACGGGTTCTTTACCACTACCTTCACCTGGGAAGCCCAAGCCTCACTTTACTGATCTGTATAATGGGAGATAATAGTGCCATGTGAGAATTAAGGGAAGCTTTCTTTTCTTTTTTAAAATCAAGTATTTAGAAGGCCATCTGTCACTGAGCAGGGTTTTTTTTTTTTTTTCCCTCTCTCTTTCCTGTTTGCTATTTTTGTTTTTATTTGCTTTTCCTTGAGGAGTTTAATTGCACTTGACGATTCTTTCCGCATAGCCAATTAGCCAGTGACTATGTTTCAGGAACATTTCAAAGTGCTTACGTGCAGTAATTCATTCCTTGTAACAATCCCATTGGACAGATGGCAACATTGAGGCCCAGACAGGTTAAGTTCCTTCCTAAGAAACATACAAGGGTCAGGGTCGGGCTCAGAACTCTCCATCTGTCCACTGCCCTGTTCTAATTTCAGCCTCCCTCCCCGGCTTTTGGTCACTGCTGAAAGAGGAGCCCCCAAGGGGCTCCACAGTAACTGGCTTCTAAGTACAGACAGCCTCTCTGAGGTCAAGTCAACATTCTGGACACCCAGAACTGGTCAGTCCTGTCCTGGCAGGTATGGCGATGGATGGGGGCAAGCAGCAATCAAGGAAGGCTTTCAGGAAGACGGCACTTGGATAAGACTGGAGAGGCTGGTGGAGCCTGAGAAAGGGGTTGCCAGGGTGGGGGAACTGTATGGAACTGGGAGTAGGTGATTTCCTGCTTACAAGCCTCCCCTGACCGTCACTGGCCACAAGCCTTGACTCTTGCTTCTCCCCACTAGGCACACAACTAAATAGTTGTTGATCATGGACAGGTAACTCCTTGTCAGGAGTGTTGAACTCCTACTCATATGCCAAAGCCCTAGTGCTCCATGCCCACCCATTTGGAAAGCCATCTATCCCTACTGGCCTTTTCCAGCTTGGGGTCTCTTCTACCACTCAAACCCTGACCGCATAGCACTGGGAATCTGTGTGTCCAGCTCTGTGTCTCTGACCTTCAGTTGGGTGACCCTTTAAGGCATAGCCCTAAATTGAGATTTCTCTGGTGCACAGCATCACTCACCCAGCCTGGACACAGAATAAATACTGGTTGAATGTATCATCAAGGAAATAAGGACTAAATGAGAGTCAGATATAAATACAAACCTCAGTCACTTCCCTCCAGGGCTCCCATCTCCCTTGGGGTAAAAGCCCAAGTCCTCCTTGTGGACCCTCAAGGCCCTGCACGACCTGCTGCATTCCGCCCCCACCGTCCCCCCGCCCCCTTAGCTCACTCTGCTCCAGCCCCACTGGCCTCCTCATTGTTCCTCCAAGACACTAGGCAGGGTCTTGCCCCAGGGCTTTTGCACGGGCTGTTCCCCAGCTCAGCATGCAGTAAGCACTCTTGATTGTGACCTTTTGCGTGGCTGGCTCACTCCTCCGTCAGATCTCCATTCAAATGCCACCTCCACAGAGGGGCCTCCCTTGACCTTGATCTCTGAAATAGCCGGCCAGTCTGGAGCTCTGGTCCCTGCCTGGCACTTCCCACGATCGGATGCAGTGTGCATTTACACAGTGATCTTTATGATGCGGCTGTTTTCTGTACATTTCATTCCCTGGTTCCCTGGGCGCCTCCATCTGCCTGGCGCGCAGTAGGCACTTAATACATCTCGGCGTAAACCGAGGGTGAGGGTGAGGGTCTGCGGGTGAGGGTTCGGGGCCGGCGAGTCTCCCGCCGCTCCCCGCCCTCGCGGAGCCTCCAGCCTGCGCGCCGGGCGTGCCCAGGAGGGCGGGGCGGGGCGTGGCCGCGGCGGGGGCGGGCGGCCTGGCCGGTCGGGTGGGTGCGGAGGGCGGGCGCGCGCGCGCGCGGGGCCCTGAGCCGGGTCCGAGCGCCCGGTGCGGGCCATGGAGGGGCTGCGGCGGGGCCTGTCTCGCTGGAAGCGCTACCACATCAAGGTGCACCTGGCGGACGAGGCGCTGCTGCTGCCGCTCACTGTGCGGCCGCGGGACACGCTCAGCGACCTGCGCGCCCAGCTCGTGGGCCAGGGAGTGAGCTCCTGGAAGCGCACCTTCTACTACAACGCGCGGCGGCTGGACGACCACCAGACGGTGCGCGACGTGCGCCTACAGGACGGCTCGGTGCTGCTGCTCGTCAGCGACCCCAGGTGGCCGGGGGCTGGGGCGGCGACCTGGGAACTGGGGCGGGGGCCTGGGGGCGGGGGTCAGGTGGCCCTGGCAGGAGTTCCGGGTGAGGGGTGAGTCAGGGCTCCGGGGAGACGACGGGGAACTGGAGTGATGGGTTGGGAGGTGGGTCAGGATTGATGGGGCCTGGGGGGCACTGGTGGGCCTGGTTGGGGTGGAAGATGGGAGGTGGTGGGTCAGGGCTGGGGAGGGAACAGGGGGCCTGGCTGGGGCCCAGGCGACGGGTGACTCAGGCCTATGGGGGAGATGGCAAGGAACTGAGAGCCTGGCTGGCATCCCGGGTTGGGTGGGAGGTGGGTCAGGATGGATGGGACCTGAGGGGGCACTGCTGGGCCTGGCTGGGGGCCTGGCTGGGGGTGCTAGAGGAAGATAGCAGGGCACCCCAGGGCCTGGCTGGCATCGCCAGTGCGGTGGGAAGTTGGGAAGTGGGTCAAGCTGGGGGGAGGCGAGGAGAGAGCTTGGCTGGGATAGGGAGGAGTGGGATGGTGGTTGCTGGGGAGGGTGACTAGGGGCCCTTCTCACCCCTGTGTTTGCCGCCCCCATTCTCCCCTCCAAGCACTGGCTATTGTGGGAACCCGCTGGGAAGGAAAGATGGAGGGAGCCAGGTGCCAAGAAAGGTCAGGAGGGCTGCTCGATCCCCCTGCGGGCTTTCTTTTATCACTCTGCCTCTCTGAAGCCTCCCCTGCATTTCTCTTGATCTTTCTGTTTTCCGTCAGTCTCTCTCTGGGGGATGCTGTCCCTGTTAAATTTCATTTCCTTTCCTTCTTCCTGTCTCTGTTTCTCTGTGTCTCTATTCATTTCTGTCTCTGCTGTTTTTCTCTATGTATGTATGTATGTCTCTCTTCCTTCTCTGTTCATCCATTTCCCCCACTACTCCTGTCTTCCCCACAAACTCCTGCTGCCCTTGCTGCCCATGCTGTGATCTGGCCATCTGGGGATATCCAGAGAGGTCCCCTGGCCAAGGTGACCTGACACGAGTGGGTCTCCCAATTCAAGGAGGGTGGGGGTTGGGCAGAAGGGCCATGGGAACAGCACACGCAGAGCCCTGGGGCAGCTTTGGGAAATGGTGAAGGCTGATGCTTGGCTAGATGGACAATGAGATGGAGGAGATGGGCAGGGGCTGGCCCCAGAGCCCAGGATAGACATGCTGGATGGGGGAGGAACTGGAACTTTCTGTGTTATCTTGGAGTTTATGGGGGTGATGCTTGCTGGGCCCCTAGAGGCTTGATCCACCAAGCCCAGGGTGGCTTTTTTAAAATATTTATTTGACCGCACTGGGTCTTGGTTGCAGCACTTGAGATCTTTGATTTTCACTGTGACATGCGTGATCTTTCAGTTGCAGCATGCAGACTCTTAGTTGCAGCATGTGGAATCAAGTTCCCTGACCAGGGATCGAACCTAGGTCCCCTGCATTGGGAGCTCAGAGTCTTAGCCACTGGACCATCAGGAAAGTCCCTGGGGGATATATTTTGAGA
This sequence comes from Bos indicus x Bos taurus, assembly GCF_003369695.1. Taxonomy (NCBI): domain Eukaryota; kingdom Metazoa; phylum Chordata; class Mammalia; order Artiodactyla; family Bovidae; genus Bos; species Bos indicus x Bos taurus. Next base: position 91,879,376 of record NC_040082.1, on the reverse strand, counting down.
GCAGTAGTCTCAGATGACAGTCCTGAAGGCTCAAGATGCCGTAGGAGGGCTTGCCTCTCCAGGACCTCTCGAGGGAGGGTCTCGGGGTAGGAGGAGATGGAGGTGCGCTGGGAGAGGATGTTCCTGGCAGTGGCCAGACAAAGCCTAGCAGCTGAATGATGCACAAATGCCCGCACAATCAATGTTCAATATACAATAAGCATTCATTAATTGCCTACTGTATGCCAGGTCATGTGCTGGGCACTGGCATTCAGCAGGGACCCAGACTAGGCTTGCCCTCATGGAGCACAGTCAGTCTAGTGGGAGAGACAGACAAGGAACCAAATAAATATGTGATTAAAACATCAGGCTGTAATAAGTGCTGTGGAAAGTTGCAGGAAGGTCAAGAGTGATGGAGGTGCTGCTGCCTTATCAACAGTGGCCAGGGGAGGTGTCTCAGAGAAGGTGACATTTCAGAGTACCATGTGAAGGAGGTGATTAAACAGAGAACAAGAGTAAGCAGGAGGCAGAGGGCACCACATATGCAAATGCCCTAGGGCAAGACCTAGTATGTTGGAGGAACATTGAGGAGGCCCCTGTGTCTGGGGCAAAGTGAGCGAGGGGAAGAGAGGGAGGAGGGGAGGGCAAGGAGGGGCTGGGGCAGGTCATGCAGGACCTTGTGGGCCATGGGGAGGACTTGGGCTTTGACCCCCCCAGGGAGATGGGAGCCCTGGAGGGCTATGGGCAGAGGAGGGGTGTGGCCTGACTCAGGTGCTCACAGGCGCCCTCTGCAGGAAGGATAGACTGGTGGAGGGGGGAGGTCTGGTGATGGAGAATGATGGTGGCAGCTGAACTAAGACAGTCAACTTGCTGCTCCTCCAACTCTCTAGGTGTGGTCCTACCTCAGGACCTTTGCACTGCCGTTCCCTCTACCTGGAATGCTTTCCGCTTCCCTCCCTCAGCTCCTTCAGGGCTTGGTTCAGTGTAGAATATCCTCAGTGTAATCTTATCCTGTACACTTATCCTCAGTGTAATTTTCCCTGACCACCTGTTTAAAACTGCATCCCACCAACACCTGCTTTATCTTTCTCCCTGGAACTAACTTGTCTATATTTCACTGATTATTTTTGCTAATATTTTACTAATTCTTTTCACCCCATCTCCCCCACTAGACTGTAAACTCTGTGAGGGCATTGTTATCCATCCTATTCACTGCTGTCTCCCCAGTTCAGTGCCTGGCACACAGTAGGTGCTCAACAAATGTTTATTGACTGTATGATTTCTGGAGGTGAGGAATAGGATGCTCAGAACATCTTCCTGGAGTCCTAGTGGCTCCTGGAAGCAAGAGAGAGGATCTCTAGGGTGGAAGCACGTCATGGCAGATGCAGAAAGATGCACTGGCTGGATACCAAGCAAACCAGGAGGCCTTAAGTGCCAAGGTGAGGGCTACATTGGCCTGTAACCTATGTCCTTCTGTATCCCTCCTGCAGGTAACCTGGGTTGGAGGATGTGGAGCCATGGCCGAGGGGATCAAGGGTGCTGGCTGAAGGAGCAGGCTGGGATGGGGAGGGGAATCTCCTGGGAGCCTTGACCTCACTCAGGGTAAGCCTCTCTAGTACTTGGGACATGGAAGGGACCCTGGAGATAATGGAGACCATAGATAGGTAAACTGAGGCCCAGAGACGAAAAGGAACTCTTCTCTCTGATGACCATCACCCCTCTCCATATTCCTACACTTCTAGACCCTGGGGTAGGGTCACTGGCCTCATTCTCACTTCCCTTTGAACTAACACGTGGCCCTGAGTAATGCTGCCCTGACTTGCTGTGTGTCCTTGGGCAAATTGCTCACGTGCTCTGGGTTCTGTTACTCCTTCTCCTACCATTGAAAGAGTGGGCTTTGGTTGGCATGTTTGGTGTAGTTGCACTCTTTGCCTGCAATTCCTGTGACTGCCACCAGGTGGCTCCAAGTGCCAAGCTACCCTGGCTACCAGGGTGATGGAAGGGGAGGAGCTGGTGGCAGGTATTAGGGGAAAGGTAAGAAGGAAGACTGGTCAGAGAGCTGGTCTTTCATCCTTTTATTGGGGCCTGGATTGAAATTCTCTTATTCCCTCCCTCCTGCTGTTCCAAGGTTCTGGGCTCCCAGGATAGATGCTGAAACACTGGCCTGCCCAGCTGCTGCCCACCACCTGGGACCTTTCTGACGGAGCCCTAGTCCTTGACACCGACTGAGGACATTGCTGCTCCAGGGCAGCCAGCCTTCCAGTTATGCTGTGTGATCCTGAGGCCATGGCTCCCACCTTGGAGCTTCAAGTGCCCAGGGGGATCCACAGTGTCATCTTGGGAGGCAGCCGGAGGATGTCACACATGGAAAAGCGTAGAGCGGAGAGGAGGGGAGCTTGTGGGCATCACCAGCTCCTGCCTTGGACATTCTCTCAGGCATGCCTCTGCCCAAGCTGTGCCCCTTGCTGGAAGCACTTTTCACACCCCTGTCTTCAGCTCCAGTCCACCGGGGATTGCAGCCTCCTCCAGGAAGGATTTCCTTCTTCCCAGACAGTGAGCACCTTGTCTTCTTTGGGGCCCCCACAATCCCCCTCTACTGTGAACAGCCTCAGCTGGTGGGTGTGGCTGGTTACTCACGAAATCTCAAATGACTGAAGGTGGAGTACCCCAGCCCTCTCTCAGCACTCCAGTGTCGCACTGTGCCCCTCCCCCAAACCTCTCTGCATGTTGTACCCAGGCCCTTCCCCTGTCGGCGTCCTTCACTTGCAGCACAGGGTCTTCCGGTTGAATGGGTGGGGGTTGGGGGTGGGGGTCTGTGCCTGGCAGAGTGCTGAGACATTGATGATAATCATGGGGGGTGATCCGGACTATTCCAGGCAGTGCGTTGTAGGAATTCTGGGTACAAGACCCTCTGGGTAGGGAACTCCCTGTGGTCCAGTGGTTAGGACTCTGCTTCTGCTGTGCTTCCAGCCAGGGTTCAATCCCTGGTTGGGGAATTAAGATCCCGCAAGCTGCAGTGTGGGGACAGAAAAAAGGCCCTTCAAGTAGAACTCGGCAACTCAATTGTATTTCTGATCTTTGGCCACAGGGCATCGGGTCCTCTATGCAGTCCACCCACCGCCTGGGGTAGCCCATTCACATGCACCCTAGGGGGCTGCATTCACGCCCTGGATGCTGGCATCACAGGGCAGAGGCTCAGGAGTCTGGGAAGAAATAATGTTTTAATTAAGAGTTTTGTTGGCTGCAGGGCCGAGAGTAGGGACAGATGGATAATAAATCATGGCCAAGGGGAGAGTAGCGCTCAGATCGGACTTTGTCTTCCACTGGTTGGGGACAGCACCAGGCCTGCGGGGCTCCACTAGGCTCCCCTCAGACAAGCCTCTCCGGGACTGGCATTCCTCCTGCTGGGGCCAGGCAGTTCAGGCCCCTGCTCCTGCCTGCTTTCAGCCTCAGTGGGTCACGCAAACGTGAGGGACATGCCCACTCCCCATCCCCCACCCCCACCCCCAGGACCCAGCAGGAAAGTGGGGCTTCTAATAGTCATCCCAGCTCCATTCTTTGGTTCTCACTATGTCCCAAGGTCTGTGCCTGGCCTCCACTTACTCTAGTCTGCCAACTGAAAGGATTGTCAGTGGTGGTGAGGATTATGACCCATTTTACAGATGGAGCATCCAAGGTCACCCCATTCTCCTCGGGTCTGCTGCCCTGGCCATCCTTGAACTGAAGGGTCCCCAGCCCATGCACAGGTCCCTGATAGAAGAAGGGGGAGAGTTTCCTGCTTCTTGGCTGAGGTGGGGGTGGGAGAAAGCATTTTCAGGCCTTTTTTGACATTTCACAAACAGTATGCAAATTGCATGCAAATCACATGCAAATCACCACTCATTTCTTAATCCTCGACAGCTCCACCGCGTTCTAAAATAATAATGTTGGACCTGTCTCTGGTATTGGCCTGGAGGGGGGGTGCAAGTCTTTTTCCCTTCCATTGTTCTCTCTCTCTCTTTCTTCCTGTTATCTCTTTACTCCCTTCCCAGTGTTTGTTGGAGCCCTCCCAGTGCTGAGATGAACACAAACAGCAAAAGTGGCTTCTGACATTCCCATTTTCCAGATGGGAAAACTGAGGCACAGAGAGGGCCAAGCCTGGCCTGAGACCCCAGCACCACTTGTGGAAAGCATCCCCACCAAGTGCTGCCATAGACCAAAGTGGACAGTACCTGTGACCCACGGAGGAGAGATAACAGTGGTTGGAGCAGGCCTAATACAGCTTGGAGGAGCCAGGGGGAATTCTCCTTGGGTTTCTTGGCCTTGAGTGGCAGTCTGCTTGGATCTGGAGAAATCTGACATCTACTGATCTTACTCCTCAAGTCATTTCTCCTGCTATGCCATCATCGTGTTCTTTGAATTCGGGCCACAGCCTCTCTGCTCAGTTTGCATGCCTTACTGTTTCTATTTGCAAACTCCTCTTCATCCTTCAAAGTCCCAGCTCTCATGCCCCCTTCATCATGCAGCCGTTTCTGATCCGTCTGAGGTCTGATCTTTCTCTCTGGTCCAACCTGACCCTTTTGCGTACAGCAGCATTATTGTACACTCTGGATTGTTCCCAGCACTTTTCTGATGATTATTTTTTGTTTTTGGTTGCACTGGGTCTTAATGGCTGTGCTCAGGCTTTCTCCAGTTGTGGTGAATGGACACCACTCTTTGTTGCGGTTCACAGGCTTCTTACTGCAGTGGCTTCTCTCGCTGTGGAGCACAGTTGCTCTGCAGCATGTGGAATCTTCCTGGCCCAGGGATCGAACCCATATCGCCTGCATTGCCAGGTGGATTCTTATCCACTGTACCACCAGGGAAGTCGAACACTTGTCTGATTTATACACACCTCCAGACTTGTATTTTCTGCCCAGGAAGTGCTTTCGGGTCTTTTTCACCTGACGTAGTCCTACATTTTCAAGGTCCTGGCACTAACGCCCAATCTCCATTGGGTTCAGCAGCCCTCTCCCAGTTGGCCTCTGGGTCCTAAGCCTCCAGCCCGCCTGGCTCACTCCTGACCCACAGAACAGGGAGGTCTGTTTGTCCTCCCAGTCTTAGGAGTCACCTCTAAGTCACCCAGGATCACTCAGGCTGGGACTAGGTACAGAGGGACCGAATTGAGTGTGTATAGAATAACAGATTAAGTGTTTGGACACACGGCCAAGTTCAATCTCCCTAACTTGGCCTTGAGCTTCACCTTCCATTGACAGTTCAGCCCCAAGCACGTCCTTTCCTCTTCCCTCTTTACTCATCTCCAGGAATGCTTTTCCCTTGACTCCTATTCTGGGTGACCCCAAGCCAGCCCCCTCCCATCTCTGGGCTGTGAAAATAGGGGAAGCCTGGTCCCCGCCTCAGGGCCTCTCAGGTTCCTGGCTCCACCCCAGAAGCAAGTCTGGGCTGTGAGGAGTTTCGGGTGAGACTTGGCAGTTACCATCTCTCGCTGGGGCCCGCGGCGTCCTGGGGAGGGGCCACCTCCCGCCTTGGCTGCCCACTCACTTTGTGCTCCCAGAAGTTGGAGGGGAATTTTCCTGGGTGGCAGGTAAACCCAGGTGGTTCCCAGAGGAGGCATCTGTGGCTCAGCCAGAAACTTCAGGTGCCCGGACTTCCCACTTCGGTTTTGCTCTGCCTTCCTCCCTTCCCTTCTCTCTCTGGGACTCCAGACTGGATTCTGGCATTATCTAACTTTGTCCATTACTTCAACGGGCATATGTTGAGCATGCTCTGTGTGCCTGGTCTGGTGCTGGCTGCTGGAGATACCAACACAGAGCTTGCTTTGGCTGCCTTAGATGGCGGGGCAGGCTGTTCACTGCACAAAAACATCCAGCTGGGGTCAGAGGGCCTCAGGAAGGGGACTCTTTTTGAAATTCACACAAAGTGTCCTATACCACTGAGTGGTGGTCCTGACCCTGCTGCCTCCCTGCCTGCCCCCAACCTGTGTGTCCATCCACTCAGTCTCTTCTGCACGTATCTGCCTCCCATTTATCACTTCTTTCTCTGTGTCTCTTGATCTCTGCTTCTCCACTGTCTCATTCCGAGTCTATCTGTCTCCATTGCTGTCTCTCTCTCTCTCCATGTCTCTGGCAGTTTCTCTGTCTCTTTCTCTCTCCATATTCCTGTATCTGTCTCTCGTATCCACTCTCAGAAAGGATACCCTTTCCTGCCGATCCTCTGAGCGCAACCTCTGGGGTGTTTCCAAAAGCTGCTGGGACTGCCCATTCTGTAATTGTGGATGAAGCACCTCCTGTTTGCAGGCACTGAGGACAGCATGGTGACCGGGACACCCAGCTGTTGGCCGTCTTGGAGTTATAGATCCAGCAGAGGAGACAGAAGCCACAGGGCGGTGCTCCTGGGACCCTGGAAACCCCTCCTCTGAGCTTCCCCCCAGTCCTCTTCTGAATGACCTCAGGTGATCCTTGTTCCTCTGTGGGCCTCAGTCTCCAAACCTGCCCAAGGAGGGAGGGAGGTGTTTAAGGTGGCTGGGCCAGACTGCTTGCACGGTCTGGGCTATCTGTAGGCAGAGAGATCCTGACTCATCCCCAAGCCAAAAAGGGTTTGAAAGATCCTCTAATGGAAAAACAGTTCTAAGAAAAAAGAAAACAAAAAGTCACAGTCACCTGCCCAGGCTGCTGTCTGACTCACCTGGGGTGGAAGCAGCCTCACTGCCATCCCCTGGAACATCTGAGAAACTTCCCACCTCTTCCCCTGATGGCCCCTGGCTGCTGTTGGCCTCACCGTGATGGCTCCAGACCTGGCACTGACCTCACGCTTGTGCTGTGGGCTCCAGTCCCACTTAACCACCTTGCTGACCTCTGAGTGGGAGAAACTCTTTCTGGCCACAGGACCTTTGCATGCGCTGTTTCTGCATTTGGAAGACCCTCTCCCCACCTCTCACCTTTCACTCTCCGCTTTGCGGGTTCAATATCACTTCCTTGGGGAAGCTCTGAACAACCACGTCCCCTTGGTTTTGCATTCACAAAGTATCCTGTTCTCTTCCTTTGTAGCATTAATTATTTATATTATTATTCATTCAATGTGTTATTTTCCCCACTAGCCTCTGGGCACCAAGAAGGCTGGGATGAGGTCTGGTCTGGTCACTGCTTGATTGTGCAGCATTTAATAACCCAGAGTAAGGGAGTGGGAGCCAAGGACACCCTCCCTTCTCAGGCTCCATAAGGGTCCCCCGCCCTGGTTTCTGCCACCACTGGGTCTAGCTCCAGGTGGCTGCAGGGCACAGAGCCTGGGGATTGGGATTCCACGCACTCTGGCTCCTGCCACTTTGATAAATGGGGGAAATTCAGAATTAATTATTGACTGCTGCACCGAGCCGGCCTGATCTGGACAGATAAAGAGTGTCCTCACTGTCGCGGCTACCCAGCACTTCTCGGAGTTTATTAGAGGTTGGGAGGCGGCTGGCCAAGGGGGAGAAGCCCAGAATGCATGGAGCCAGATGGAGCTGGTTTGCAAAGCCTGGCTCGGCCAGGCCACTTCGGAAGGCCACAGCGGTCCGCGGATCTCATTGCCCTTTGGGGAGGTCGAGTAGAAGCCGGGGCGGAGGGGAGAACTTGGGCTTTTACACTGAGGGAGGCGGGACCCTGGAGGGCTGTGCGCAGAGGAGGGGCGAGGCCTGACTCAGGTGCTCACAGGCGCCCTCTCGTGGCTGCTTCTGGGAGGCCCGACTGTGGGGACTGAGTTTGGGAGCCAGGACCCCAGGGTGGAGGCAACTGCGCTGGTCCAGGTGAGTGATGATGGGGGGAAGAGCGTTCCAGGCAGAGGGAACATGCAGTGCAAAGGCCCTGAGGCAGGGCCATGCCTAGTGTGGGAGGAACAGTAATGAGGCCCATGTGGCGGGAGCAGAGTGAGGGAGAGGGGAGCGGGAGGGGGTCCGGCTGGGAGGAGACAGGGCAGGACCTGGTGGGGAGGGTGTGGGCTTTTCCTCCTACATGGATGGGATGTGGTGGGCTTAGCAAGAACAAGAGCTCTGACTGGCCAAGGCTGGTTGTACAGCCTCTGGATCCAGGCACTCCAGCTGAGTGCCTGAGGTTAATGGACTTCCCAGGTGACTCAGAGGTAAAGAATCCGATTGCCAATGGAGGAAATGCAGGTTCGATCCCTGGGTGGGGAAGATCCCTTGGAGAAGGGAATGGTAACCCATTCCAGTATGCTTGCCTGGAGAATCCCATGGACAGAGGAGCTTGGGGGGCTACAGTCCTTGGGGATGCAAAAGAGTCAGACACAACTTAGTGACTAAACAGCAGCAACAGTGAGCCTAATGACTTGCCCTTCTGGGCCTCAGTTTCTCATCCATAAACTCAGTCCAATAGTAGGACACCCTCTCATAGTTCAGTTCAGTCGCTCAGTCGTGTCCGACTCTTTGCGACCCCATGAACCGCAGCACGCCAGGCCTCTCTGTCCATCACCAACTCCCAGAGTCCACTCAAACCCATGTCCATCGAGTTGGTGATGCCATCCAACCATCTCATCCTCTGTCATCCCCTTCTCCTCCTGCCCTCAATCTTTCCCAGCATCAGGGTCTTTTCCAATGAATCAGCTCTTCGCATCAGGTGGCCTAAGTATTGGAGTTTCAGCTTCAACATCAGTCCTTCCAATGAACACCCAGGACTGATTTCCTTTAGGATGGACTGGTTGGATCTCCTTGCAGTCCAAGAGACTCTCAAGAGTCTTCTCCAACACCACAGTTCAAAAGCATTGATTTTTCAGTGCTCAGCTTTCTTTATAGTCCCAACTCTCCCATCCATACATGACCACTGGAAAAACCATAGCCTTGACTAGACAGACCTTTGTTGGCAAAGTAATGTCTCTGCTTTTTAGTAATGCTGTCTAGGTTGATCATAACTTTCCTTCCAAGGAGTAAGCGTCTTTTAATTATAGTGGTGAGGCTCAAATGAGCTCGGGATAGGGAGGAGCTACTGGTGCCATGAAGCAGCCGTGACAGGGATTAGGGTTAAGACAGCAAGCCCCTGGCCTTCACACAAAACTTAGGAGGCTTGGAGGAAGGTAGACAAAAGGTACAAACTTCCGGTTATAAGAGAAACAAGTACCAGTGATGTAATGTACTCGATGACTGTAGCTAACACTGCTGTATGATATATAAGAAACTCGTTAAGAGAGCAAGAAATCCAGGGTCTTCCCTGTATGTCTGGTGATTGGGACTCCATGTTTCCACTTCAGGGAGTTCACGTTTGATCCCTGGTCAGGACACTATCAAGCCATGAAAATAGAAAAAGAGAGATTAAATCCTAGGAGTTCTCAGCACAAGGAGAAAAAAATGTTTCCCTTTATCCTTTTCTTTATTTTCTTTCTGTTGAATCTATATGAGAAGATGGATGTGAGTTGAACCTATTGTGATGATCATTTTGCAATATGTGTAAATCGAACCATCACGGCCTTAAACTTATGCATTGATGTATGTCAATTATTTCTCAATAAAAGTGGGGAAAAAAACTTTAGAGGAGCTGTCAAACTCAGTCATCTGGATAAATACGATTTTAATGTAACATTGGAAAGAAAACTCGAATGCAAAAACATCTACAATGAACAAAGTATCTAAGTGTTAAATATTGACAGGCTCTGACTGCGCGCAGTGGCTCCGGCCTTCACACTCACCTCACCCATTCTAGGCGCTACAGCACTTGGGAGGCCTCCCCCCACCCAGCCTCCCCTCCCTGCAGTAAAGGCCTCTGATTAAACCTTAATTCCAGATGATTAAGCCCAGGGGTCTGGGGGCCTGGCAGTTCTGCAGGAGGGAGGCCCTGGCAGGGGTGGGCCAGCCTGGGCCTCCCTGGGGGAGAGGGAAGGCCAGGAAGGAGGCGGCTGAGTGGCTGGAGTGGCAGCTGGAACTTAATTAGCCCCTCAGGATTAATTACTAGGCCCAGGAACAGGCTGAGAAATCTATTACTCGAGTGGCTCCCGGCTCCAGGCTTCCCTCATTCGCTCCATCATTTTTTCTCTACACCTCCTTCTCATTCTTTTCCAACAAAATATATTTGTTGAAAAAATGCACCTTTATATCCTATCGTGAAAACACAGATAATATATTTTTTCAGCAGAGTAGATAGTATATAAATTTGGGGGGATATACATTGAAGGAAATATTTAACTGTTAAAAAGTGATCTACGTGGTTCTGGTTGGAACCATGGCAACCACTGTGAGCACTGAGCCTGTACTGAGAGCTTATACACCCTTCTTAGCTCACCTTCTCCTCACAATAGCTCTGGTAGGGGGGTTGCTAGAAGGAGGCGGGAGGGTAGAGAGGAGATGGTGCTGGACTTGCTATTTTCTTCTCCAGGGGTTCTTCCCAATCCAGGAATTGAACCTGCGTCTACCTGCATTGTAGGTAAATTTTTTTTTTTTTTTTTACCACTGAGCCACCTCGGAAGTTCATTTTGCTGGAGCTTTCTAACTCTATGATCTGTGCTCTGGGTTCCATGGAATACCCTGGAGTGGGACTTGAGATCTCGTCCTGCAAAGCCCTGACAGGCTGTTCTGTGAGCCACTTCAGGTTCCACTTGAGCCCACTTCTTGCTACTTTTTGCTTTCTGCCTCCAAGCATTCGCCTCAGTTGCTCCCCACCCCAGGAATGCCCCCTCCTTCCTTTGTGTGAATCTGCCTTATCTTCAAAACTCAGGGCAGGGGACTTCCCTGAGGGTCCAGTGGCTAAAACTCTGAGCTCCCAATACAGGGGGCCCGGGTTTGATCCCTGGTCAGGGAACTAGATCATGCAGCAACTGCTGAGCCTGTGAGCTCTAGAGCCCTCATGCCACAACTAGAGAAGGCTGCACGTGCCCACAACAAAGACCCTGTGCAGTCAAAAGGTAAAAATAACAAAAGCCAACCAAACCGAACAACCCCCACCCACAAAACCACAGGGCACTTGTCTGCAGGAGGCTTTCTTTGTGAACCCCCAAATTGAGACTTCACCCACTCTACCATGGCCCTCCCCAGTCCCTGCCCATCTGGGGATTCGCTGTATCCTCCTTTGAACCCTGCGTAGCTGAGCTCAGGTCAGATCTCAGTCATGGGGGGGACACTGGGCTCTTTGGTTCCTCCTCTCACCCCTAAGCACTAGCATCATCCTCCCGTTTTAGAGGGAAGGAAACTGAGTCTGAGAGAAAGAGCCAGTGGCCTGACTCTCACACCAGGGAGGGGACAAACTCTGACACTGTCGTGAACTGCCTCCTATGTCCACTGTCCTGAACTGGCCAGAAGGGAAACCATCCCCAACAGGCAAACTGGCCTTCCCCAGGTCACATGGCTGGTCCTGGCGATGGAGTCAGGGATGGGTTCCTCCTCAGAATGGAAGATGAGGGCTTCCCTGGTGGCTCAGTGGTAAAGAATCCATCTGCCAGTGCAGGAGGCACGGGTTCCATCCCTGATCTGGGAAGATCCCATAGGCTGTGGAGCAACTGAGCCTTGGGGGCCACAACTATTGAGCCTGCGCTCTGGAACTCAGGAGCTGGAACTACTGAGCCCATGTGACGAAGCCCATGAGCCCTAGATCTGGTGCTCTGCAGCAAGAGAAGCCATCACAATGAAAAGCTCTCACACCACAAGTGGGGAGTAGCCCGCGCTTGCTGCAACTAGAGAAAAGCCCGCACGGCAATGAAGACCCAGCACGACCATAAGTAAATAGATAAAATTATATATATATTAAGGAAAATGAGTCTGGATGGAAGGTGAGAAAGGCAAGGTCACAGCAGGGCTGGTGTGGGGAACTGGCCTGGGCAAAGGTGGGGATGCCAGAATGAGTGGTTGAGGGGTGGGGGCTGGAGAGAGGGGGCCCGGCAGGGTACAGGGAGGGCGTGCCCTCGGACTGGGGGCACTGAAGCTCCCAACCCTCCCCTCAGTCTCATCCCCATCTCCCACCTCCCTCTCCTGCTGCAGAAATATTTAAAGGAACCCATCACTTTCTGGCTGGCTTCATTTGGTGGACATTTCATCATTTCCTGGGGTCCAGGGTCTAGGGAATTAATTTAGCAGGTACAGGGCTGGGACCAGGAGAGGTGACCCTCAGAGTGAGAGCCTGCCACCTGTCCCCCTACCCCAAGGCCCCCTCTGGCCACAAGAGGTCCATTACAACAGGTGAGAAGACTGAGGTCCAGAGCGGAAGGAGCAGGCGTGAGGACTCTTGACTTCATAAGCCCCCGCATCTTGGTGCCTCTCCTTGCCCCCTTCCAGAGCTCTGCCCTGGGCAGGTGTTCATGCTCACACAGGTGAGAGCGGCTGATAGAAATTTTAATGGTGGAAACTCAGGCATGTTAACAGGAAACTGGAGTAATCGGTCCCCAGAAAGATGCGATGCTGGGTGGCAGGTGTCAGACCTGACAGCTTCACCCCGTCAGCTGGGTCCCCTGAGTCCCCAGCCTTCTCAAGGCCCAAGGGGCACTGCTGTCCTCTGACTGTTGAGCACAGGACACACGTGGGCACACAGCACGCCCTATGGACCACGCCGGTGCCTGTGGGTGGTATGTATCTCCCCACCTCCCCTCGCTTCACACAGCAGCCTTATCCTCTGCCTCTTGCCCAGGAACCATTATAGTGTCAGAACAATGATGTCGCCCAAGATGGGCTGGCCTCATGTTTAATTCATCCTGGGGCTAATTATAGCCAGGCTGGGGGAGGGGCGTGGTAACCTTGGCCTCCCCTCTTCAGCCCTTCCAGCCAGCCAGAATGACTGGGGAAGGATGAGGGGATGGGGGCTTGTGACCTCCTGTTGGCCCCAGCTCTGGGCTGCTGGGCCAGCCCTCTGGCACCTCCTTCTAGCGTGCGGCCTCGGAGGAAGATGGAGGCAGCGCCCATGGCAGGCACGGGGCCCTGCAGGATGACAGGAAGGAGGCATGGGGATTCCAGCTCAGGGCCATTGTGTGCATGCCTCAGGATGGTTCTTTCCTTCCCTCCTCCCTCTGTCCCTCGGATCAGAATTGACACTAGTATTGGGGTTGATACAGGCGCTTACATCATCTTCCAGGTGGGCCCATCAAAGCCTAAGGTCCCAGGGCAGAGCCAGCCAGCACCTGACACTGGGATCACGTGACATTCCTCACTGTAGCGTTCAGCCCTCCGTAAATGTTAGCCTCACTCTTTGGCGGTGTCCTTGGGTGCTCACGATGCACCCAGAACAGTTCTGAGCAACTTACATGATTGTCACCAAACAGAGATGAGCATCTCGCTCACCTCCAATGCAAAACTGAAGGAGGCACCCACAGACACAGCCAGCAAGGTAAATACCATTTTAAGCATATTTTAAAGAATCCAAAGCAGTGTTAAAAAAAAACTCACATGGAACAAGACATCCAGATAGTAAGTATAGGTGGACTGGACCCTACACTGGATATTCTTTTCATGTTGACAGCCCCTAGGAGGTGGGGACTGTGATGGTCAACATCCCATTTTACAGATGGGGAAACTGAGGCACGGAAGATCAGGAGGCATGCTCTTGTCTACTCTCCTCCTCCCCCGCTCTGCCCCCGCTCCATGTCCTGGCCCAAGTTAGGGCTTTGTTCTCCCTTCCCCAGCTTGGACCCCTCCTTCCTGACACCCAGCCTGTCCCCATCAACTTGAACGAGTGACACGGCCCAAAATAGCTTTGGGTGTCAGTCGCTGGCAGGCTGCCCTGGGCCACATGCCCACAGTCCTCCATAAAAGCTCTTCCCAGTGGGTGGGAGAGACCCATGCTCTCTGCCTGTGCCTCAGTGTCTCCATTTGTCCCCTGAAGGAGTGAAGCCTCTCATCTCTGGCTTCCCGTCCAGCAAGGTAGGTGGTGAAAACCAGGTTCCCCCTGCTTGAGAGGCCACCATGCATGAAGCCTTCCTTGAGGGATAAGCACAACCCCCACCTCATTCCAGGTTGAATATATGTGTAGTTTGATGAGTGCTTTAGTGCTGGAATTCCAGAGCCAGCTGGCCTAGGTTCAAATCCTGACTCCACCACGTGCCTGTTGTGTGACCTTAGGCAGACCACTTAACCTCTCTGTAGCAACAGCTCCATCAGTAAGAATCACAATCTGGGGAAATGCCTCTGGATTCAAGAAACAAAATGAATGCTTGGAAAGCTTAGGGCAATGTTTGGCATACACACTAGGTGCTCAGGCCTTGCTGAAGTCTCTTGAAGTACTGAGCTTCAAGATCCAGGCCTCCAGGTCTTGCAGTCATGTGAATCACGTTTTAAAGATGAGGCTCCAATACAAGCCTAAGGTCATGCCCCAACCACTAGCTGCGAGCTCAGCAGGGATTCGAACCAGAGGCTCACCCTCCAGCTCCAACGCTGACCCCCATCACCCTCTAAGGCCCAGAGATGGCACCAAGTGTGCCTGAGTCACACAGCGGCGGTGCGAGAGGGCAGGGCGTGTCCCTCCTGGCGGCGGCGGCAATCGCCCCCGCAGCGCCCGCGTCCTGGCCCGGGGCTGGGGGGCGGGCAGCGCAGGCCGGGACCGGGGACCCAGCTCCCGGCGGCGGCGGCGCTGAGCGTTTCCATGGCAGCCTGGCGGGAGCAGGCCGTAGCGATTAGGCGTCCTGAGGAGCGGCTGCTAAAAATAGCCCGCACCGCACCGGGCTCATTAGCCGCTGGGCTTTTGACTGCCAGGTACCCTCTCCCGGCTCTCCTTCCTGCTCGCGTCCGAGTTCGCAGCGCGCGGCTGCAGGGGGATGTGACATGGGAGGCGCAGCCCGTCCTGCACCCTCTCGGGCCTGGACTGGTCTCCAGGCTTGGCCTCTCCGGGCCCTCCTCTCCGGGACCTTCATTAAAGGCAAATTTGGCCACACTCCTCCCCTGCTCTAAATCCTCCATGGCGCCCCCTTGCCCTTGCTCCCACGTCCCGTGTATTTCACCCTCATTGCCTCTCTGGCTTCATCTTCCCCTGGTCTGGATGCTCTCAGGGCTCTGAGCCTTTGCTCCTGCTGTGCCCTTCATGTGGATCCCCCTGCCTTTCCCTCCTCATTTTTCGCATCTCAGCTTACATGTCACCTCCTCCAGGAAGCCTGAGGCTCCAGCCCAGCTCAGGAGCCTCTTCTGGGCTCCTTCCTCACAGCTCGGACACTAACCCGTGAGCGCTGAGAGGGAGAGAATGAATGGGTTTTGGTCCCGATGTCTGAAATAGAACCTGGTACACAACAGTTGCCTGATAAATGTTTCTAGAATGAATGAAAGAATGAAATCAGCCAGCTTGATAGAGGCTTTATTTAGGTGGGCACTCAGTGGGTTCCCACTGTCCTCTGTTCCCAGGCCAGAAGGTCAGTGTCCATCCTCTCTCAATTAGGTTGATTCTTCTGCTCCCTTTGGACAGGATATCTGAGCTGTGTGACCTCTCCATGTTACTTACCCTCTCTGGTCTCCTTTTGCCCTACGGAAATGCCATAGACATAGGACTTAGAGGTCAAAAGTTTTGGTGGAGCTGTGATAATTTGGAAGAGAGGAGGAGATATGAAGGTGAAGAGGATGTACGGAAAAGTGGACATTCACGAATATATCTTGGAATAAAACTAAGTCTGTTGGAAAACCAGTGGGCAGCCTCAGATGCTTAGGATTTCCAGAGAAGCCAAGAAGGGCAGTTTTCAGGCTGGCCACAAGGTGGCGCATTTGTCTAGCACAGCTTGGTTGTGGGAGGCCAGGCTTCAGCAATACTGAAGTTCAGTGAACCGTGAACTTCCAGATGTTCAAGCTGGTTTTAGAAAAGGCAGAGGAACTAGAGATCAAATTGCCAACATGAGCTGGATCATCGAAAAAGCAAGAGAGTTCCAGAAAAACATCTATTTCTGCTTTATTGACTATGCCAAAGCCTTTGACTGTGTGGATCACAATAAACTGTGGAAAATTCTGAAAGAGATGGGAATACCAGACCACCTGACCTGCCTCTTGAGAAACCTTTATGCAGGTCAGGAAGCAACAGTTAGAACTGGATATGGAACAACAGACTGGTTCCAAATAGGAAAAGGACTACATCAAGGCTGTATATTGTCACCCTGCTTATTTAACTTCTATGCAGAGTACATCATGAGAAACGCTGGGCTGGAAGAAGCACAAGCTGGAATCAAGATTGCCGGGAGAAATATCAATAACCTCAGATATGCAGATGTCACCACCCTTATGGCAGAAAGTGAAGAGGAACTAAAAAGCCTCTTGATGAAAGTGAAAGAGGAGAGTGAAAAAGTTGGCTTAAAGCTCAACATTCAGAAAATGAAGATCATGGCATCTGGTCCCATCACTTCATGGAAAATAGATGAGGAAACAGTGGAAACAGTGTCAGACTTTATTTTTGGGGGCTCCAAAATCACTGTAGATGGTGATTGCAGCCATGAAATTAAAAGACTCTTACTCCTTGGAAGGAAAGTTATGACCAACCTAGATAGCATATTCAAAAGCAGAGACATTACTTTGCCAACAAAGGTCCGTCTAGTCAAGGCTATGGTTTTTCCAGTGGTCATGTATGGAGGCGAGAGTTGGACTGTGAAGAAAGCTGAGCGCCAAAGAATTGATGCTTTTGAACTGTGGTGTTGGAGAAGACTCTTGAGAGTCCCTTGGACTGCAAGGAGATCCAACCAGTCCATCCTAAAGGAGATCAGTCCTGGGTGTTCACTGGAAGGACTCTGACGCTGAAGCTGAAACTCCAGTACTTTGGGCACTTCATGCGAAGAGTTAACTCATTGGAAAAGACTCTGATGCTGGGAGGGATTGGGGGCAGGAGGAGAAGGGGATGACAGAGGATGAGATGGCTGGATGGCATCACCGATCCGATGGACATGGGTTTGAGTGAACTCCGGGAGTTGGTGATGGACAGGGAGGCCTGGCGTGCTGCGATTCGTGGGGTCGCAAAGAGTCGGACACGACTGAGCGACTGAACTGAACTGAAGAGCAGAGTCAGAGGGAAGCTGGGAGGAGGAGGGTGAGTAAAGGGTGATTTGCACCAGAGCAGTGTCAGCTTTTGGCTTCCCAGGTGGTGCTAGTGGTAAAGAACCCGGCTGCCGATGCAGGAGACATAAGAGAAGTGGGTTTGATCCCTGCGTCTGGAAGATCCCCTGGAGGAGGGCACGGCTACCAGCTTTAGTATTCTTGCTGTGTAGAATCCCATGGACAGAGGAGCCTGGTGGGCTACAGTTCATGGGGCCACAAAGAGTTGGACATGACTGAGCACACGTTAAGTTTGGAAACAATATCTGTAAATCTCTAAGCACAGTGCCTGGCATATATAATTTAAGTCTTCCCTGGTGCCTCAGCAGTAAAGAAACTGCCAACACAGAAGACGTGGGTTGATCCTTGGGTCAGGAAGGTTCCCTGAAGAAGAAAATGGCAATCCACTCCAGTATTCTTGTTTGCAAAATCCCATGGATAGAGGAGCCTAGGGCTACAGTCCATGGGGTTGCAAACACTTGATCATGACTGAGCAAGACAACAACAAGTGTCAGCAAGAAGAGAGGAAGTCTGGGGAATGCAATGTGGGTAGTGACAGTGCTCAAAACTCTTGATTATTTGGGATCTATGGAACCATGACCATGACTTCAAAGAGGAAGCCATGGTTTAAATGCAGCCTGTCCTCACAGGCTGTCCTCACCTAGTCCGCATCAGCCTAGGTCATGGTGCTGGCTCTGCAATCACCGGGAGTCCAGGCTTCTACCCATGTCCTACCTCCTCAGCCAAGCTTCCGTCTTGTGGACCACAGTGGCTGCTCTAGCCCCTGCCATCACAGCCCCCTTCCAGATGAGGGCAGACAAGAGGATAGGGCTAAAGGAAGGGCTGTCCCTGTCTTTTGAAGTTACAATCTGCAAGTTACGCACATTGTTTATGCTCACACCCTATTGTCCACCACATAGTCAAATGGTCCCTTTGAGTTTCAAGGGCAGCTGGGAAATGTAGTTTTTAACCTGGGTGGGTTCTATTTCTAAAGGAGAAAGTAGAGCATGAAATGTGGGGACCAGCCCATAACCAAATGGTTTGGGAAGGAGGAGTGAACATTTGTTACTGTTGCGGCAACCCTAGCAGGGAGGTGCCCTTAACTGTCGGGACTTGCCCCATGCCTTCTCTGCTTCACCTCCTGCCTCTGTCCCCCTGGCTCATTCTGCTCCAGACACAGGTCTCTCGTTGTTCTTCCAACACACGATGCACAGTCCTGCCCCAGGGCCTTTGCATGTGCTGTCCCCCCCCCCAACCCTGCTTGGAAGTCCTCTCCCCTATTCAGCTCTCTGCTCAAGTCTCACCTTCTCAGAGGCTTTCCTTGCACATCCTGTTCCAAATTGCACCCCGCCGTCCCTCCCCAATTCTCGTTCCTTCTGGATGCCTTTCCTGCCCTAGTTTCTTCTCTAACACTTAGCACTCTGTGAAGCCAAATAGAGACTTTCCACATTTCTTTGCTTATTGTCTATCTCCTTCATTAGGCTTTGAACTCTAAGAGCAGAGATCTCTGCCTCTTGTTCTCACAGCTGCATTCCTGATGCCCAGGACAGAGCCTGGTGCTCAGTCAGGGCTCGGGAAACATTTTGAATGACTGCATTGCATGACTAAAGCAGGTACAACGATTCCCTCTTTTAAAGCTATGGAAACTGAGGTCTCGAGGAGGAAAGGTGATTCCCCCAAGGTCACAAACTAGTGGGTGGCCAAATACGGTAGCATTACCTGCTGAGCTCCCATTTCTTCTCTCTCTGGCTGGGCCTCTTTCTCCAGCTTTCCCCTCCACACCGAGGGTTATCTGTAAATTTTGGTTCTGCTTCTGTTTCCTGGAACACATTTCTGTTGCTTGCAGCCAGGAACCCAGGATGACCAGAGGGACACCCCCATCACACTGGGCACAGTGCCCAGTCCATTAGCTGCCGTGCCACATTTAATTGCCACGCAAGAACAAAAGCATTTGCAAATTTAAAATCATGTAAAATGCTCTCAGTCCCAATTTTAGAGGAGTGGAAAGACTGAGGCCCCAATAGGGGGAAGGGCTGATACTGGTTACAGCCAAAAGGCAGCAGAGAGAGGCGGTCCACACTCTCTCTTCCTGTCCTCTGTGGGATGAGGCTCACTGTCACCCATGACATTACAAAGCTAGTCTTGGGTTTGAATCCTGCCTTGTGCAGCCTTGGCATCTCCTCTCCCTCTCCAGACCTCAGTTTTCTCTACTGAGAAATGGGATCCTAATAACTGTCCTGGGTATATTCCACTGTGCCCAGAACTGGTCATACAGAATGTGCTCCCAGGAGGCAGGAAGTCAAGAGCATCCGTTAGCTGCCTGGGGGCTGCAGACGCCCCCACCCCACCCGACCTACAACTCCAGACCCTTTCCACCTTCCCAGCCTTGCTCTCTATTCCCTCGGCCGCCCCGTGCCAGGCTTCTGTTTAGTTTAATAATCTCCCGAAAGTTTAATTGTTGTTTTATTCATCCGTGACCTTTCTCTCTCATCTGGAGACGTATTATTGCTAATCTACAAATTTCAAGAACCAGATTTATTTGCAAAACCAATTACCTGCCTATGCAAATGACCTCTTTCAGCACCCGCCTCCCCGGCCAGCTGTCTGGTGGGGGGAGAGGAGGAGCTGCCTGTCCGCCCCCGTTAGAGCCACTGCTCAAACACTTGGATGCTAACTTATCTCTAATTCCTCTAAGCAGGGCAGCCCTCTTGGCCCTGAAGTTAATTAGAATCTCAGTAATCAAGGGAGGCCCTGACCCCACATCTCTCAGCTCCGACCTCCTAACAGGGCCTCTTGAAGTGGACGGAGGCTCTGATTGTCTTCCCATCTGGCCCTTCCGATGGGAATGATGCCTGTTCATTCATTCACTCATCCATTCAACATCTCACATTGACTGCTGTGTGTCTGGCACTATTTAGCCTCTGGAAGCAGAGCAGGAAATAGGAAGCCCAGAGAAAAGAAGTCCCCATCCTTATAAAGCGGACAATTGGAGACAAAGAAAATAAGCAAGATTTTTTTTTTTTTTTAATGTATAGCAAGGCACATGGTATGGATTGCAACAGAGGAGAAACAAGCCATGCCAGGGATGGATGGCCAGAGGTCATGACTCCTTTCTCTCTCTCCCTCCACTCGAGGCACAAAATGGAGCTGATTCTTAAAATGCCATGCTTGGTCCTGCCTCAGGGCCTTTGCACTTGCTATTCCTGCTGTCTGGAACATTTTTCCAAAACCCCTTGGCCAGGGACTTCCCTGGTGGTCCAGTGGTTAAAACTCCAAGCTTCCAATACAAGGGGTCTGGGGTTCGATTCCTGGTCAAGACACTAGATCCTGCTGCCACAATGAAGATGCTGCATGCTGCAACTAAGACCCGGCACAGCCAAATAAATAAATACATGTTAAAAAAATAACTTTTGGCCAGACCAACACTTCCTCCCACAGTCTCCACTAACACGTCACCTCCTCTGGGAAGCCTTCCTTGACTACTCCAGACATAAGGCATTTCCCCTGACCGTTTCTGTCCCATTCCTTCTCTGCTTTAGAATTCTCACTGCCTCCTGGAATTTGGCACTGATATCTCATTCTCTGTCTTACATGACTTTTCTTTTTTTTTTTAACCAAGCTTCATGGCATGTGGGATCTTAGTTCCCCCAAGTAGGGATTGAATTCTCACTCCCTGCAGAGACAGAGTAGAGTCCTAACCACTAACCTGCCAGGGAAGTCCGAGTCTTGCTCTACTTTGACGTCAGCTCCTCGAGGAGAGAGGAACTGAGTCTGTCATGCTCACAGCTGTATCCTCAGCACCCAGAACAGTGTCTGGGTGCTCAATAAACATTTGTTGAATGAATGAATGAATGATGCAGGGGCCAAGAGGCCATGCTAGTTATGGTGGAGAGTAGTGGTCTTCAACTTTTTTGGCACCAGGGACCGGTTTCGTGGAAGACAATTTTTCCATGGACCAGGGAATGGGGTGGGGGGATGGTTTCTGGATGTTTCAGGTGTATTACATTTATCGTGCACTTTATTTCTATTATTATTACATCAGCTCCACCTCAGATATCAGGTATTAGGTCCTGGAGGTTGGGGACCCCTGGAGAGGACACAGTAGCTTCTTGCTGTGGTCACCTTGGCCTCAGTGTTTTCCCACGGCCTCATGGAATGGTTGAAAGGTTCCCATTTTACAGCTGAGAATGTGGAGGCTGCTAGATTAGGTGTGTGGCTTAGCCAGTGAGGGCTGGCAGGGCTGAGATCAGAAACCAGCTACTGAGGAATTCCCTGGTGGTCCAGGGCTAAGACTCCATGCTCCCAACGCAGGGGGCCTGGGTTCGATCCTCATCAGGGAACCAGATCCCACGTGCTGCAGCTAAGTGTTTACATGCTGCAATGAAGGTCAAAGGTCCTGAGTGCTGTAACCAAGACCCGGCACAGCCAAATAAATAAGAAACCAGCTATTGAAGTGCTCTGTCAGTGGTCCTCAGAGCCTCTGCAACTGTCCCACGTGAAGAAGGGACATAGTGGTCATTGGTGGAGACTGGACTGGGGGCGGGGCCCCACCATCCCTGGACCTTAAGTTCTCCATCTGGGCAAAGCGGCTTTGACACTCACCACCCCTGGTTTCTCTCTCACTTCTCTGGCTGTACTTGCTCATCTCCTCTGCCTTCCTGTCCGCTGCTTTTGATTCCTGTCCATCTACCCAGGACATGCCCAACAGCACTCAATCTGGGGCCAGTAACTTCCCTTCCAACCCACATCTCATCCATGGTCCTTACTTTCTGTCCCAGGCCGACTTCACGTGCCCTGCCCTTGATCAAGACATTGGACACTGGCTTCTCCTTTGCTTATGCTGTTCCCTCTGCCTGTCACACTGTTCGCCCTGGGAGCCCTTCCACAGCCCCAACCTCTTATATGCCATCCTGAGGGTATCTCCAGGAACTGTCAAAATTTCCATGATGGAGTGGTTCAATTGTTTGTTTAACATCTATCTTCGCAGCTAGACACTAAGCTCCTAATTGAGCAGGGGCCTCAGCTGTCATTTTTTAAAAAACATTTATTTATTTTTGGCTGTGCTGGGTCTTCATTGCTCTGTGTTGACAGTAGAGCATGTGGGCTTCAGTAGCTGCAGCTTGCGGACTCAGCAGTTGTGACGCAGGGGCTTAGTTGCCCCGAGACATGTGGAATCCTCCCGAACCAGGGATCGAACCTGTGTCCCCTGAACTGGCAGGTGGATTCTTAACCACTGGATCTCCAGGGAAGTCCTCAGCTGTCATTTTTATCCAGCACAGAAAGGACCCAGAACAGAAAGGCAGGGCTCTGCAGAAGCTTAGTAAGTGTTGGTTGAATGGTTGACCTGTGAGTGGGTGGGTGGGGGAATGGATGGATGAATGGGTGGGTGAGTGAGTGGGGCATGCAGGGTGGGGGATGGAGGGTGGCTGGGTGGTTGGGTGGGGTAAGAGATGGATGGAAGGATGCGTGGGGCTATGGGTGGGTGGATGGGGGATGAGGGATTATGTGGAGGAATGAATGAATGGTATTGAATCCCATGTTGATGGTGTGGGCTGCCCCTGGCACTGAACCTTGGTGAAACCACCCCCATCCCAACCTGCCAAGTGGTGTAAGGATTCAGCAGACTCTGTGTGTTGGGGGGCCGGAAGGTGGCTGGGCACAGATCTCTAGCTCTTTCAGGGCTCAGATTGTCTTGGGTGGAACGGAGTGGGTATGGAGGTGGTTGTGGAGGAAACTGCTCTTGAGAATTCATGGCCCCCCCCCGCCAGGGCTGTGCTCCCGCTGCTCAACGCTAAGTGCACCTCCTTCCCCAGCCTCCCTGTTTCACCCCCTCACACTTGATTCAATCCTGGCCGCCCACTGATTCAATTATTCTGCTGCTGGGGTGGCCAGCAATTTTCTTTCGGGACTGAGAAGCTGTGTCAGTATCTGTGTGACTTTGAACAGCACGGGGACCCAGAAACAGAAACACAGACACAAAGAGAGAGAGAGAGAGACAGACAGACAGACAGACAGACAAACTGTGTGTGAGAGAGTGAGAAAGAGAAAGTTGGTCTGGACCAACCTCACCCCCAAGGCCTCAGAAGGCTTTCCAAGTATTCAAAACAGTGACCATCCTGTAAAAATTCCAGATTTTCCACTCGTGACCTCATTTCACTCCTCCATCCCTCAACACAGACACACACACACACACACACACTTCAGGGCACAAAACTCAGCCTGGATTTTGCAGAGGCCCTTGCTAATGACCAGGAATGAAAAGGGAGCCTTGGGAGGTAGTGACCTTGTCATTCAGAGAGGAATGCAAACAGAGGCTCTGGACTAGAAGTTCCTTTCAGAGTCTAGAGGCATTCCAGGTGCCCATTAGTTCTACATCGGGTTCTTTCATTGTGTGTGTGTGTGTGTGTGTGTTTCTGAGCATCTGCCAAGTGCTAGGGGGCTGGGCTGGAGGGAGTGAGGGGGGCAGAGGGAAGAGGTGAGGGTAGGTGCGGAGGACTACGTGGGTTGTGAGGAGAACTTGGGCTTTTACCCAGGGACCTGGGAGCCCTGCAGGGCTGGGGGCAGAGAGGACTTGACTCAGCTTTTGCCATGGCTGGCTATGGGGGAGTATCTTGTCTGGCTATGTCACGTTAATGGTGTGGGCTGCCCCTGGCACTGAACCTTGGTGAAACCCCCCGCCCCCATTCCAACCCTGCCAAGTGGCTCTGAGGATTCAGTAGACTCTTGTGGGGGGCAGATAGGGGGAGGTGGCTGGACTTAGACCTCTAGCTCTTTCAGGGCTCAGTTCCTGAAGGAAGGGTAGGTTCCCCCTCCTTTGGCTCCTTAGCCCCCTCCTCTGTATGAAGGTAATGGATGGGGCCATTTTCAAGCACCCTCCTGTCCTTGACACCTTGGCCAGCGATCCTTGACGACGCTGGGGCCCTGTATCATAGGCGATTATCTGTAAGCACCAACCCTCCCGAGAGCTTTGCAGACAATAATGAAATCACCTAATCTTGTGATCAGAGACTTACCAGCCGGCACTTCTCTCCAGGGAGGGATTCCCGTGGCTCTCGCCAGGAAAAAAAAAAAACAAAACTTCCTTCTCATTTGGCTTCCCCGCCACCCTGCAGAAGCTTAAGCAAAATCAGCTGTTCCCTAGAGAGGGATCTTGGGGGACTGTTTCATTCATTCGGGCTCTGTTGGAGTCTCTTATGTTCTGGCTGAGCATCCTCATTGCTGTGTGGTTTTGGGCAATTCCCCACCCTCTCTGTGTCTTGGTTTCTCTAAACTGGTTCCTGCCACTGCTTCTAAGCTGACTGTGAAGGGCTGCAGGGTGGAAAGCACAGAGTGGGGATCAACCCTTGAGAGACAAAACCTTTCCTTCCCCTACCCTGCTTTTCAATTGTGGCAAAACATCCATGACGTAAAATTTACCATCTGAATCATGGTTAAGGGCACCACTGAGTGGCTCTATTGCTCTTGTTGGCTGAGTGGGCAGCCAACACCACCTTCCATCCATCCACAGAATTTCTTTTTTTATCACCCCAAACAGAAACTCTGTATCCATGACGCTTGCTTTTTTATCATCACAAAGTATCTTGGTGATCCTGTCATGGGAGACCTTAGTCTTTTACACATTTGCATAGGACTCCCCTGTGGAATGTTCATCACTCCATCCTTTTTTCTAAGCTTTCTCAGTTCAGTTCAGTTCAGTCACTCAGTTGTGTCTGACTCTTTGCGACCCCATGAATCGCAGCACACCAGGCCTCCCTGTCCATCACCAACTCTCGGAGTTCACTCAAACTCATGTCCATTGAGTCAGTGATGCCATCTAGCCATCTCATCTTCTCTTGTCCTCTTCTCCTCCTGCCCCCAATCCCTCCCAGAACCAGAGTCTTTTCCAATGAGTCAACTCTTCACATCAGGTGGCCAAAGTATTGGAGTTTCAGCATCAGCATCAGCATCAGTCCTTCCAATGAACACCCAGGACTGGTCTCCTTTAGGATGGACTGGTTGGATCTCCTTGCAGTCCAAGGGACTCTCAAGAGTCTTCTCCAACACCACAGTTCAAAAGCATCAATTTTTCAGCGCTCAGCCTTCTTTACAGTCCAACTCTCACATCCATACATGACCACTGGAAAAACCATAGCCTTGACTAGATGGACCTTTGTTGGCAAAGTAATGTCTCTGCTTTTGAATATGCTGTCTAGGTTGGTCATAACTTTCCTTCCAAGGAGTAAGGATCTTTTAATTTCATGGCTGCAATCACCATCTGCAGTGATTTTGGAGCCCAAAAAAATAAAGTCTGACACTGTTCCCACTGTTTCCTCATCTATTTCCCATGAAGTGATGGGACCAGATGATCTTCATTTTCTGAATGTTGAGCTTTAAGCCAACTTTTTCACTCTCCTCTTTCACTTTCAAGAGGCTTTTTAGTTCCTCTTCACTTTCTGCCATAAGGGTTTTTTTCCTACATGGCTCTAATTCTTAAGTTTTTTTTTTTAATTTTCATATTTATTTTTGGTTGAACTATGTCTTTGTTGCTGCACACAGGCTTTCTCTAGTTGCAGAGAGCCACTCTTTGTTGCTCCATGACATGTGGAATCTTCTTGGAACTGGGATTGAACCCATGTTCCCTGCATTGGCAGGCAGATTCTTATCCACTGCACCACCAGGGAAATCCTAATTCTAGAGTTTTTGCTCTTGGTCACTGAGCCATTCAGCTGAGAACCCTTGCTTCCTGGGGTGATATCAACCATATTTTAGCTCCAGGTATGTCTGCAGTATTGACCAATGAGAATGGATGTGCTGGAGCCAGGTCTTAGCAGTGCTGTCAGTGGCTAGATCTTGGAGGAGGTCCAGGGGACTTGGGGACGGGTCAGGGGAGTGGGCACGAGACATTATCCATTTACTGAGTGTTCCTGGACAATGACAAGCTCAAGGTCAAGGCCAAGTTTGGAACACGGTGTGTGTTTCTCTTTAACTACCAGTGCTGAGGTCTGAGGCTTCCCAAAGCCAATTCTGCCACCCTCATCCAACAGAGATTCTTCCTTCTTCTTGACAGGATCTTGGGTTTTGGAAAGAAAAGGCTAACAGATCCTTAGGAAACCTCTGTAGCAAGCAGTCAGGAGTAGGATGGCAGGGAGGGGTCCCATTAGGGCAGCCAAAGGGTCCTGAGAGCCCCTGGCCAGTCCCTGGTCCAGCCTGCAAGCCTGGAAGAGCGTCCCCTCCCTCTTGAGCCTTCCTGGGAAGGTGGATGGAAAAGGAGGGTACTGGATGCCTGGTGAGGTGGAACTTCACATTTTTCCATCAGGAAAAGCTGCCAGCCACATTTCCTTTGTAGAGTCGAGACAGCTAAACTCCGTGAAGTAGAACTTCTTTATTTAGAGAGAGTCAGTTGACTGATTTCTCCTCGTTTTGCTCGTATTTAAGTGGATGCTCACAGTCGTGGGGGAATGGTGATGACGATGCTGTAGCAGATAGGATCTGTCAAACCAGCCCCTAATCCGACAGCTGAGAGCACTAAGCGTTTATTTTGGTTCACGAGTCTGCAGATTAGCCCGGTGATTCTTCTAATCGCAACCAGGCTCATTCCTGCCTCTGCACTCATCTCAGGCTTGCAGGCAGCTCTGCAGATCTTGGCTGGGCTCTTTCGTTTGGGGATCAGCTGGCTGTTGGCTGGGACAAGTGGGCTTTCTTCCAGGGATGCTCTTCTGGCAAACCAACCTGGGGTTATGTGCATGGCAGTTGGGCTTCAAGAGAGTGAACAGCAGTGTGCAAGTCCTGTTGAACTTGGAAACAGACCCTGTTCCAGTCAAATCTAGAGATGACTGTGGCCTCAGCTGGCACCTCGATTGTAACCTTGCAAGAAACCCTGGGGTGCAGGACCAGCTAAACCATGTCAGGGCTCTTGACCCCCAGAAACTGTAATAAATGGTTGTTGGTTTAAGCTGCTGTGTTTGGGGCAACTCGTTACACAGCAGTAGCTGACTAATAATACACCTCTTCCAAAATTCCTTCATGTGTTGAGTGGGCATGTGGGGATAAGGTGGAACTCATGGGAGCAAACGAATTGATATTCCTTTTCCTTCCCTTCTGAGTTTCTCTCTAATGGGTCGAGGTGGCCCCAAGGGAGATATAAAGGCAGGGAAGGAACACTCAGTGGTGTCCCAGTAGGGATTTTGTTATAAAGCAAGTGGGAGGGGAGCTGGGGGAAGAAGCTGGTTGGTTCTAATAAAGAGTGTGATGAGGGCTGGAAGTCCTGCTTCATTCATTCCCCCTGTCCTGCTGTCCTAGGGTCTAGCTTGGGGATGGAGGCCTGAACTCATTCATGAGTGTAAGCTATTTGGCTCTAACCTTGGGGAACCAAGTTGGGGTTCCACTGGGTCCAGTGCAAGGACATGGCTTAGCAGGGATCTGGAAAAGCTGACAAGACTGTGCAAGACCATTGTTCAGCAGCACCACCTTGTGGCAGCCACAGGACTAACAGCAGAAATGGCCACCCATCCCGCCACCTGGTCCCTTCTCTAATGTTTGACAGAGAGAGAGAGAGAGAGAGAGAGAGAGAGAGAGAATCCTCTTTGCGCTAATAAGTGGCTCAAGGGTCTTGGAAAATTTGAGGGAAAAGTCAAGAAGCAGGCAGTAGGAACATAGGAGATTAATGGGAGAATGAAGGAAAACTGGCCCCATTTAGACCATTTTTGGCTTTTCAGCCTCTTCTGCATCCTTCCTTCTTGTGGAACAGTGCCTTGGATTGTCCTGGGGGGACCTCTCCTGTCTTGCTTTTGGTTCATGAGGTTCAGGCAGGGCTCCAGGGAGGGAGGCTGTGACAGTGCCGCAGCCCCACCCATATCCTCTTGAGCTCATGCAAAGCCTGCTTACTGTGAACACCTGAAACCATGTCTCTGAAGGTGTTTTGTGGCGGTTGGAGCTAAGACGGAGAGTTATTGCAGCCCTTTGCCTTTATGGATAGGAAGTTGGTGGATAAATACTGCAGCTCCCCTGTCTTTCTGGTGAGATAACTCCAAGAGATGCTCTGCACAGTATCCTAAAGACTCACAGGGGGTCCCAGTTGCCCACACAGTAACCCCCTACTCTTGCCTCAGGGTCTTTTTCTGGGGGAGCCCAGTCAAGAACACTGGGGACTTCCCTGGTGGTCCAGTGACGAAGACTCTGAGCTCCCAATTCAGGGGGCCCAGTCCCGGTCAGGGAACTAGATCCTGCATGCCACGACTAAGAGTTCTCATGCTGCAGCTAAGACTTTGCATGATGCAACTAAAGATGCTTCATGCCTCAGTGAGGATTGGAGTCCACATGCCAGTTAAGATCCAGCACAGTTGAAAAACAAATACTCCACCCACCCACCCCTGCAAAACAAACAGAAATCCCAAATCCAAACAACACCACCCAGGGCTGGCCAATCAGGTTTCTCAACCTCTGGCTTCAGTGATCAGCTCAGGGCCTCCCACCATGACCCAAGTTAGCCAATCAGAATGAACTCCTGAACATGTGCTGGAATTAAAGGGGAAATGATGCTCTTTTCTTCAGGGGTTGCTGTGCTAATAGAAAGGTGGTCTTCCTGGAAGCTATCTAGTCACCATGTAGGAAGTATCTCCAGGTGAATGGAACTAATAGAGAGGAAAGCAGATGATCCTATCATAATTTGAGCACCTGGATCAAACTGTGCCTGAAGCCATATATTTTGTTACAATAGCTCTCTTTTTGCTTAAACCAAAGTGTCTGTTTGTTTTGTTATTTGCAAACCAAAGGGCCCTGACTGTTGAAGACCTGGAGCTGGAGAAGTTGGTCTCGTGCAGTGTATGCGTTTGCTGGGGCTGCCATAACAAAGCATTGCAGAGGGGGTGGCTTCAACAACAGAAATTTATTTTCTCACAGTTCTGGATGCTGGAGACAAGCCTGAGACAAGGTGTCAGCAGGACCGGGTTCTTCTCCTTGGCTCGCCGATGGCTGTCTTCCCCCGTGTCCTCACATGCCCCTCCTCCCCTGTACATGTCTGTGTCCTAATCTCTTCTTATAAGGACACCAGTCCTATTGGATTAGGACCCACCTTAATGACCTCATTTTAACTTAATTACCTCTTTAAAGACCCATCTCCAAATACAGTCACATTCTGAGGTCCTAGGGGTTAGGATTTCAACATATGAATTTTGGGGAGATGCAATTCAGTGCATAATGGGCACCAAGCAGGTGGTGTGTGTGTGTGTGTGTGAGAGAGAGAGAGAGAGAGAGAGAAAGAGAGAGAGCGAGTGAGAGAGAGATCAGCAGAACCTCTCCAACTGCAGAATTGCTTTGTTTGGGCCTGGAGGCTGGGGGGTCCAGGTGCTGCTGAGGGTGACAGAGGAGGGAATCCACTTCTAGCATCTGGGAGATGATGGGGACAAGAGCAGCCAAGTAAGCTGCTTTAGGGCTGGGCCCTCTGGCACCGCAGGTAGAAGCCGTTTCTGCAGAGGGCTTAATGATGGGGGCCTTGGAGCTAGACTGCCTGGGTTCAAATTCCAGCCCTGGAACTTGCCTGTCCTGTGGGCACTTCAGTAACCCTCTCTGTGCCTCTGTGAGCATCCACATATTTATCTTCTTCCCCTCACCTCAGATGCCTCATTGAGTCACTACTCAGCCCCAGGCACCCTGGCCAGGGAGGCTGAGGCGGGGGGTGACTGATGGGCTCTGCCTTGAGGGTTAGGTCTTTAGATCCATGCTGATCTGCTGCTGGGTTCATCTTTCTAAAATCATAGCTGCATTGCTGCTCTCTTTCTGCTGGAGAACTTTCTATGGCTCCCTATTACCTGTAGGAAGTCCCAACTCTTTCCACCACTCACCAGGCCTTCCCTCTCCCTTCCACCTGTCCCTTCAAAATCTCCTCGTATTTTAAGGCCCAGATCAAATGTTGCCTCTTCCAGGAAGCCTTTGCAGACTCCCTTGAAATTTCATCTAGCTCCTCACAGGGTTTATCTACTGTCAGTAACCAAAGTACTCGTCATAGTTCACATAACCCTCAGGTCAGTTCTATGATTCGGTCTTTATCTCAAATCCATTTTGCAGACAAGGAAACTGAGGCACAGCAAGATGAATTAGGGATTCCCAGTTAGCACTAGCGGTGAATAATCTGCTTGCCAGTGCAGGAGACGTGGGTTTGATCCTTGGGTCAGGAAGATCGCTTGGAGTAGGAAGTGGGAAACTGCTCCAGTATTCTTGCCTGGAAAATTCCAGGGACAGAGGAGCTTGGTGGGCTACAGTCCATGGTGCTGCAAAGAGAAGTATACGACTGAGCACACACACACAAGATGAATTAGCTGGTCCAGCTTTAGAGGAGGAGCTGAGGTAGGGACCCCTGATCCATGGACCCCGCAATTTGGGCTCCTATGCTCTGTTCTTTTTCTGGCTGGTGATTCCTGCCTCTGAATGTTTCCATGATGGGGGGCTGACTTTCCTTGCCTGGATGGCCTTGGAACCTTGCCTTCTCCAGGATGAAGGAGGCTGGGCAGAGATAGGGAGAGGGAGAGACAGAGGGTGCCAGGATGGAGGTGGGAGGGTGGCAGCCAGCGAGAGGGATGGGGCAGGGGGAGATTGATCGTCCTCAGGATGCTGGGCCTCCATGGCCACGTGGCTGGTGGCTTTTGTGGAGATATGTCATGTTGCAGACTCAGCACTTGGCCCGCATCCCCCATGACCGCTGCCACCCCAGCCTCCCACTAGAAAGAGAAAAGAGCTTATGAGCCCCTGGTGCTGCCACCAAACCCGAGCTGGGTTCTCCATGGTCTCTGTTAGGCAGTAACTTTCTCCCCAGAGGTGAGGAGGACAGTAGTTCTTAGCCAGGCAAGAAAGGGGCTTGCCTGGGGCTTAAGTTTTGGCTTTGTCACCCATTGGGTGACCTTGAGATGCCCTTCAACCTCCCTGTGCCTTTGTTTGTAACTCTCTTCTCTAGAGGGTCAGCGTGGACCTGGCAGGCTGGAGCTGACGTTGGGGGGCTCATCTAATGGTAACCACAATGATAATAGTAATACAAGCCACAGCTGTGGTTACAAACAATATCCTGGCTGAGGAAAGCATGGGCCTTGCAATCACAGACACCTGGGTCCAAATTCCAGTTTTTTTTTTTTTTTTTTTTTTTGAAATTTGCAAGACTTAA
Organism: Bos indicus x Bos taurus; assembly: GCF_003369695.1. Taxonomy (NCBI): domain Eukaryota; kingdom Metazoa; phylum Chordata; class Mammalia; order Artiodactyla; family Bovidae; genus Bos; species Bos indicus x Bos taurus. The sequence goes on along the minus strand of NC_040082.1, from coordinate 91,848,345 downwards.
AGGCACCGTGGGCAAGCTGTTCAGTCTTTGGGGTCTAAATGTTCTGATCTGGGCAGTGAGTACAGTGATATTTTCTCTTTTGTGGAGGCTGTGAGGAGAAGCTGGGGAGGACTAGGAGGGTGAAGGTCCAGGAGATTGAAGGTTGTCATCTCCATAATGTGGCAAATCCCTACATACATGAAAAGAAAGTGAAAGTTGCTCAAGTTGTGTCCGACTCTTTGTGACCCCATGGACTGTACAGTCCATGGAATTCTCCAGCCAGACTGGTGGTAGCCTTTCGCTTCTCCAGGGTCTCTTCCCAACCCAGGTCTCCCGCATTGCAGGTGAATTCTTTACCATCTGAGCCACAAGGGGACCACTCCATACATACATACGAAGGGGAATTAAGGTTGTTCATGGCGTGAAGGTTGCCAGTCTTTCTTTAAGAGACCTTAAGAGAGAGTGGAGGAGGAAATGGCACCCCACTCCAGTATTCTTGCCTGGAAGAGTCCGTGGACAGTGCAGTCTGGTGGGCTACAGTCCATGGGGTCGCAAACAGCTGGGCTTGGCTGAGCAAATGAACACACATGGACGAGAGAGCGTCTGTGTGTGCGTGTATGCGTACGTCCGTACGTCCGTGTGTGCGTGCGTGCATCTGTGTGTGCGTGCTCTGCGTGCTCAGTCATGTCAGAGTCTTTGCAATGCCATGGACTGTAGCCCCCCAGGCTCCTCTGTCCATTGGATTCTACAGGGAAGAATGCTGGAGTGGGTTGCCATGCGCTCCTCCAGGGGATCTTCCCCACCCAGGGATAGAATCCGCGTCTCCTGCATGGGCAGGTGGGTTCTTTACCATCTGAGCCACCAGGGAAGCCAAGTCCAGGTGGAGCCAGTGCAGTTTTTAGACGTGGAAGAGGCAGGAGGGGACATGGAGAAGTAGAGAGATGGCAGCGTGTGAAGGACTTGAGCCGCCATTGCTGGCTGTGAAGATGGCAGAAGGAACCAGGGTCCAGAGGATGCCAGAGGCCTCCTGAAGCTGGAAAAGGCAAGAGATGGATCCCTAGGGCCGCTCTTGGGAACAAGCCCTGCCCACACCTTGATTTTAGCTCGGTGAGACCCACGTGAGCCTTCTGACCTTCAGCACGGTAAGAGAATACATTTGTTTTTCTGTGTTTCACTGAGTTTGTGGTAATTGGCTAAAATACAGGAACCAGAGAAAAGTAACATGTAATGACTGGCATGAGCAGATGTGAGGGTCAGGAGTGTGTTCCTCGTTGCCTGTCTCCTGACGTCCATCCTCCGGTCTTTCCGCACCTGGATTGCTAGAGGTGGTAGCAGAGGAACGTTGTTGTTTTTCAGTCGCTAAGTCACGCCCAGCTCTTTGCGACCCCACGGACTGCAGGACACCAGGCTCGCCTATCTTTCACGGTCTCCCGGAGTTTGCTCAGATTCATGTCTGTTGAGTTGGTGATGTTATTTAACCATTTCATTCTCTGCTGCCATCTTCTACTTTTGCCTTCAATCTTTCCCAGCATCAGGATCTTTTCCAATGAGTCAGGCCTTGGCATCAGGTAGCCAAAGTTTTGGAGCTTCAGTATCAGTCCTTTCAATGAATCTTCAGGGTTGATTTCCTTTAGAATTGACTGGTTTGATTTCCTTGAGTTCAAGGGACTCTCAAGAGTCTTCTCCAACACCACAATTTGAAATCATCTGGCTCTCTGATAATGACTCCATTTCCCAACCTCCTCCCTGCCCCACCCCCCACCCCCAGCTAGCTAGCTAGCTAGGTGTGGCCATGGGAATGAGTCCTGGCCAAGGAGATTTGGGGAAGGTCTTCATGGAAGGCTCCACATAGGAGACAGTCCAGTGGAGAAGGACTCTTTTGTCCTTCCACCTTTCTTCCTTCCTGCTGTTAGAACAAGATTGTGATGGTTGGTGCTTTGCAATGAGTTTGGACCGTGAGGAAAAACATGGTAGATATCCTTAGGAAGAGACAGGACTCTGTTCTTGAATAACTAAATCCTCCTTGGATGAAGAGGTCATTCATTTATTTAGCAAGCATTTAATGAGCACCTTCTGTGTGCTGTGGGGAACCTGTGAACAAAACAGATGAAAATTCTTGTCCTTGGGGAGTTGACATTTGGAGAAGGAAGGATCAGATAATGAACAAATACATACTTTCAGGAAATTATTAGTACTAGACAGAAAAATAAAGGAGGATATTAAAAATCAGCACAGGGATTGTTGAGTGAAGGCTCTTGGAAGAGGTGCCTTTTGAGGAAAGACCTTAATGATTTGTTGTATAAGATGAAAAATGTTTCCTAATGTTGGACCAAGTTAAGTTGGGTTTTCCTGTTGCTTGCAGCCGAAAGCATTGATACTCTTTGAGTTCTTGTCATATCCACTGGGTGAGGCAGCCCTACAGTGATTCTGTTTTACAGAGTAGGAAATTGAGGCTGGGAGGAGGAGGTGACATGCCCAAGATCACACAGCAAATAAGGTGCAGAGCCAGGATTTAAACCCTGAGGTAGAGTGGGTGTCTGGGAGCCTCGGAGTTTGAAGTTAGGATTAATGAATGAGATCAGTTGGGGGCAGGAAGATGCATGATGAGACATGTCCAAACTCCACACCTCTGTTTCTGCAGTCTTCCCTGCCTGGGATGCCTTCCTTTCCAATCCCAGTGGCAGCTGTGCCTCCTCCAGGAAGTCTCCCTGGCCCTCACTAGCCCTGTGGCCCCATCGTGCCCTGTGGCTAGAGCCCAGAGGCTTTGGGGACAACCTCAGGTTCCTTCCCCTTTCCTAGTTGCTGTGCCGTCATGTTTATGCATCACTCTGGGAAAAACTGATTACATTCAAGCCTGACCTTCTTCCTGTCGGCGGGGCCCATCGTCATGTCAATCACACGGCTCAGAGAGGGAAAAATTATTTTATCTTTAACGACACTTAAAACTGCTCAGCAGGGCCGTCACGGAGACTGGGCACAGGCAGCTGCCTGGCCCCTGAGCTCTGGATCGCGCATCGCTCAGGCTCCTGCTCTGCTCTGTCCTCCCCTTACAGAAACTGCTAGAGCCTTCTGATTTGCAGACCTAGTCCCCACCCTCCGAGTCCACTCGTCTCCAAATGGAGTGCGTCCCTCTCTCTGTCAGTCTCTCTGTCTCTTTCTGACTTCGTCTGTTGCTGTCTCTACCTCCTTCTGTCTTTATTAGTACGTGGGAAGACCAAGTGACCCCTCCTGCGTATCAGGTGCTCATCCACTGTGGTCACCCACAAAGCATTTTCATCTCCCCAGCACCCTGTGGTGGAGACCCCATGATTATGCCCATTTTCCAGTGCTGGAGACTGAGGCCCATAGAGGCCAGGCTCTCTTTTCAGGGTCACACAGCAATAGCAAGGCAGACTGGCTACCAGGATTCTCTGTCTCTGAATAGAAAGAAAATCTGCTGTTCCTTCCCTCCAAAAGCAAGATGAGATCTTGGAGGCTTTGGACGGCTCAGACCTCAGGGTTTGGTTTGACTCTTGAGTCAGACACCATGTGATCTTGGGCGGATATTAAATATCTTTTTGCCTCAATCTCCCCATTAGGTGAATGGGCCCCTGGGGGAGATTTTTTTTTTTCAGTTGAAGTTTAGTTGATTTACAATGTTGTCTTAGTTTCTGGTGTACAGCAAAGTGATTCAGTTATACATATATATTCTTTTTCATTATAATGTATTATATTGATAATGAATACATTGATATGTATTGATATTGAATATAGTTCGTGGCGCTATACAGGAAGCTCTGTAGTTTGCCTATTTTATGTACAGAGGTGTGTGTACATCAGCTAATCTCATACTCCTAATTCATCCCTCCCCCATCCCTTCCCTTTGGTAACCGTAAGTTTGTTTTCTATGTCTGTGAGTCTATTTTTGTTTTATAAAGACGTTTATTTATCTCATTAAAAAAAATTTATTTATTTATTTGTTTTTGGTCTTCACTGTGGTGAGCGGGCTCCACTCACTGTCGCGACGCGAGGCCTGCTCATTGCAGTAGCTTCTCTTGTAGAGCGAAGGCTCAGGAGTTGTGGAGCACAGGCTTCGTTGCCGTGCGGCATGTGGAGTCTTCCCAGATCAGGGACTGAACCCCTGTGGCCTGCACTGGCAGGCAGAGTCTTAACCACTGGGTCTCCAGGGAAGTCTTTTATCATTTTTTTTAGATCCCACATATACGTGATACGCTGTGGTGTTTGTCTGGTTTACGTCACTTAATGTGATAATCTCTAGGTCCATCCACGCTGCCACAAATGGCATTATTTCATTTTATGGCTGTGTAATATTCCATTTTATATATGCACCACATCTTCTTTATCCATTCATCTGCTGATTGACATTGAGGTTGCTTCCATGCCTTGACTGTTGTGAACAGTGCTGCGAGGAACATTGATCGGGGTGCACGTATCTTTTTGACCCTGTAGGATTCTTGAGAACTGGGGTCTTGAATGTCACAGCAGGCTTGTCAGATAAAACACAAAACATCCAGTTAAGTTTGAACTTCAGATGAATCAGGAACAACTCTCTAGTATAAGTATGTCCTAAATATGGAATGGGGTAGGCTTATGCTAAAATTCACCTGCTGTTTGTTTGAAACTCAGATTTCACTGGGTCTCCCGTTGTTTTCCTGGCCAAATTTGGTAGTCTTAGCACAGGGGTCTACCAGGCTCCTCCATCCATGCCTGGAAAATCCCATGGAGGGAGGAGCCTGGTAGGCTGCAGTCCATGGGGTCGCTAAGAGTCAGGACATGGCTGAGCGACTTCACTTTCACTTTTCACTTTCATGCTTTGGAGGAGGAAATGGCAACACACTCCAATGTTCTTGCCTGGAGAATCCCAGGGATGGGGGAGCCTTGTGGGCTGCCATCTATGGGGTCGCACAGAGTCGGACACGACTGAAGCAACTTGTAGCAGCAGCAGCAGCAGCACAGGGGTCTAGAGGAAGAGAAGGTTCTGGACACTCTGGGGCAGATTCATTTACAGACCCGGTGCCAGTCTCTTCAAACACAGGACAGGCTGAGAGATTTATGGGCAATATGGCACACATCCCCCTGCTGGGGCCAGGGACCACTTCAGCCATTTGAAAATGGTGGTGTCCATCGGGGCTTGAATATCTCGGGCAAAGCTGAGCAGAAGCCCCAAACTTCACGAGATGACAGTGCAGTCCAACTCAGGCCACTGTCTTCCTGTCCTATCTTCCTCTTGGCCCTGCCAGTCCCCCATCACAGCCCATCCCCAAGGCTGGTGGCCCTCAACTTGAGGTGTCAATCCCTCCAATTCTAAATTTTGCCCCAGAAATCACTTAGGACCCTGGGCGAGTTGATTATAAATCAGCTATTTTCATAATTGTTGTGTCTTTAATAAATCAAAGCTGTGCAAGTCTCTGGCAAAATGGAGCTGTTCTCCAAGGGTCATCCATTACCCAGGGGAAGACAGGACGGCGTTCACATTCTTCTGTCCTCCACCCAATCTGGAGAGGCGGTCGGCCGGCCAGGGAGTTCCTGGACCTGGGCCGGGCTGTTCCATTACGGAATTGCTTAAGCAGCGTTTTAAATAACAAAAAGGGATATCATTTAATTTTTTTGCAACCTGGAGATCAATACGCTGTCCTTCAGATGGCATGACGGATCGTCTTGGCGAGCTTCTGTGAGTTAATCCAATTTCCCTGGGTCTGGATGAGACTGGGCAGGCTGGGTGAAGCCTCCTGCCTGCCAGGCAGAGCTCATCCTGGGATGCGTGGTCTCCCACCCAGCCTGTGAGCGCTGCGGGAACATATATACAGCAGTGGGGGAAGCGGGCAGGTGGGCAAGGAGCCAGTTCTGTAAGGCAGTGGTTCCACTCAGGGATGATCCTGCCCCACCTCCAGGGAACACTGGATGTCTGGGGACATTGGGACTTGTCACAGTGGGGGATGCTCCTGGCATTGAGTGGGTAGGGGCCCAGGGACGCTGCTCCACACCCCCACAGTGTCCAGGATGGTCCCTCCCCAGAGAACAACCCAGACTCAAAAGTCAGCAGTGCCAAGGCAGAGAAACACTGCTTTGGGTTAATACATGGAGGATCCTTCCCTCTGCCCCCTCGTCACTTCTGAGCCCTGTGTCCCTGTTGTTCCAAAGCTTGGAGGGACCAGGCTTGCTGTGGTAACAGAGAGACCCTGGCTCAAGTTCCGGGTCTGTGGCTGATGGCACAATAGTCCAGGGAAAAGTGGCTCTGTTCAGTTTCTTCCACCATCACGTGGGTCTCCGGGTTCCTCGCCTGCCTCTCTGCAGGGCTACAGAGATCCTGGAGGCAGTGACTCAATCCATCCATTGTATTCTGAGCACTTACTGTATGCCAAGCCCTGTTGTAGGTATTGAGGATCCAGACACCAAGATGGAGATTTAAATTCTAGTTGAGGGTGGGGGGGGACTTCCCCTTGCAGTCCAGTGGTTAAGACTCTGCATTTCCGATGTAAGGGGGAGCAAATTCAATCCCTGGTCAGGGAACTAAGATCCCACGTGCAGAAAAAAATTTTTCTAGCTGGGGAAGAGGAAGATTTGGTGAGTAAATAAAGGAAGAAGAAGGCAGTTTCAGAGGCTGGTTTCTCCAGAGAAACAGAACCAATAGAATATATATGTATATATATCGGAGAAGGCAATGGCACCCCACTCCAGTACTTTTGCCTGGAAAATCCCATGGATGGAGGAGCCTGGAAGGCTGCAGTCCATGGGGTTGCTGAGGGTTGGACACGACTGAACGACTTCATTTTCACTTTTCACTTTCATGCATTGGAAAAGGAAATGGCAACCCATTCCAGTGTTCTTGCCTGGAGAATCCCAGGGACAGGGAAGCCTGGTGGCTGACGTCTATGGGGTCCCACAGAGTAGGACACGACTGAAGTGACTTAGCAATAGCAATGTATATGCATATATATATATGTATATGTATACATGCACACACACACATCACACATCTAGGAAGAGATTTATTACTAAAAGGATTTGGCTCATGTGATTATAGAAACAAGAAGTCCTGTAATGGGCCATCCACAAGCTGGAGACCCAGTCTGAGGGCAGGAGAAGACGATATCCAGCTTCCTGTGATGGTCAGGCAGAGAGTGAGTTCTCCCTGCTTCTATCCTTTTGTTCTGTTCAGGCCCTCCACAGGGAGAGCCATGTGCTATGCTCAGTCTGCCAATTCAAATGCTTCTCTTCTCCGAAAACATCCTCACAGACACACCCGGAAATAATGTTTAACCAAAGATCTGGGCACCCGCTGTGGCCCAGTGTAATTGACACTTAAGATTAACCGCACGGGGCTTCAGCAAGGAGGTGACATTGGAGCAGGCGCCCTCTAATGGCTGCTGCAGGAAGGACAGACTGGGGGTGCTGAGGGGCAAGTGATCAGGTGGTCCAGGCAGGTGACGATGATGTCTTCCAGGTGAAGACAGAGGAGGAGAGAGGAAGAGAGATTCCGAAGGGTTTTGAAGGCAGAGAGGACAGGATTTACTGAAAAGATTAGAAGTCAGACAGACAAGAAAAGGATGAGACCACGGATGAAAGCCAGGGGGCCTGTGACAATTCCCCTCTCAGGGCCTCAATCTTCGAATTTATAAAATGGGGCTGATATCGCCCATCTCAAAAAAATTTTTTTTAACTTTTAAAATTCTTTTCTGTCATGGTTTATCACAGGATACAGTAGCATCTTGTTGTTAATCCATTCTTTATGTAATAGTTTGCATCTGCTAACCCCAAACTCTTCCTCCATCCCCCCCCACCCCCTTCTCCTTAGCAACCACAAGCCTGCTCTCTGTGAGTCTCTGTTTCGCACATAAGTTCATTTGGGTCATATTTTAGATTCCACATATAAATGATACCATACTGTCTTTGTCTTTCTCTTTCTGACTTCCTTTATTTAGTATGGTAACCTGTAGGACCATCTGTGTTGTTGCAAATGGTATTATTTCATTCTTTTTTATGGCTGAGTAGTATTCCATTGTGTGTGTGTGTGTGTGTGTGTGTGTGTGTGTGTGTGTGTGCATGCACACACACACACACTAAGTTGCTTCAGTCATGTCCAGCTCTTTGCAACTGCATGGACTGTGGCCCACCAGGCTCCTCTGTCATGGGATTTTCCAGGCAAGAATACTAGAGTTGGTTGCCATACCTTCTTCCAGAGGATCTTCCCGACCCGGGGATTAAACCGCGTCTCTGTGTCTCCTGCGCTGGTAGGTGGGTTCTTCACTATTAGCGCCGCCTGGGAAGCCCCTTATACATATATATCACATCTTCTTTATCCATATATCTGTCAATGGACCTGTCTTGGCTATTGTGCTGCTATGAACATTGAGGTGCATGTACATTTTCTAGTTAGAGTATATGTCCAGGAGTGGGACTGCTGGGCCATATGGGAACTCTATGTTTAGTTTCTGGAGGAACCTCCTTACTGACAGCAGGGAGAAAAACGGAGAGATATAGGGTCCCAGCAGGACATAGCTGGCCATCCCGAATTTGGGTAATTACCAGTAAGTTGAATAAAGGTACTATTTTTGGAGATATGGTGAGGTTAAGGGAAATTCCTAACCTTAACCTGGTGCAATATCCAGGCTGGTAACAGTGGGGAGCCCCCGCGACCCTGAGATCTGAGGGAGTAAGGGGATGACCTTGCAGAGAGCTGTGTAGAGAGGGCCACCTGTCAAGACCTGGGTCTTTAGGAAAGGGACCCAGCAGCCCTGCAGAAAAGAAGTCAGGGAAATATACACCTAGCCCTTTGATGCTACTTCACAGAACCTCAGTTTTGTTTGGTCGTATGCTCCATGCTTCCAGGGGGCTAACTCAGCTTTCAGTCCCAAGAAGGACTTGTGATTTGTTTAAACACAATCCTGCATTTTAATTCATTCACTGGAAATTTACTGAGTACCTATTAAGTGCTGGGCACTGTTTTGGGCACTTAGGATTTAATACAGAGCCAAATAGTCAAACTGTCTTTATGAGCTGACTGTCCAGTGAGGGGAGAAAGAGACATAAAACAATGAGCACAGTAAATTAATATTGGGCATAGATGATTAGTATGTTGAAAATAAATAGAGCAGGATAGCTTCAAATGCAACCTAATTCATAAATCTACTCTCTCTTCCTTTCCCCGTCCCCATCCCAGGTGTTACTGTCAGCAGCTTCCCTCTAACCCCAAAAGAAACAGATTTAGGATGAATATGGCAGAAGAAAGAGGGAATAAACCTGGATTCTTGCTTATCTGTTATAATACTGGATCAAACCCTCCCTGAAGCCCACTCTACTTCCACACTAAATCCAAGCATAGCCCCACTTTACCGGGCAGACTGTTGAGGCTGGAGGAAGTTCAGGAAGCCCACAGACTCTGTGGGAAGGGGACTGGTGAGCTGGTGGAACAGATTTCTCTCTGCTGTTGCCTCTGGTTTGCTGTGTGACATTAGGTTAAGTGTCTTGGGATATCTGAGCCCAGTTTCCACAACCATAAAATGAGATGAGAATTTCTATTTGACAGAGTTGTTTGAGAGATGGGTAAGGAGGCATATGTGGGGAGACTGGTGAAGGATTTAGTACATAGTTGGTCTCAGTAAATGGATGTGTTGTGGTTACTAAGGCTGTTTGCAGGACTTCGGTTCACCTCCTGCTTGGGGCATGATGCGACTGCACTTCTCTGCTGTTACTGATTGGATTCCGTGCCCTCAAATTCATATGTTGAAGTCCTAACCCCCTGGTACCAAGGAAGGTGATTTTATTTGGAAATAAGGTCATTGCAGATGTAATTAATTAACATGAGGTCATCCTGGAGTAGGGTGGGTCCTTAATCTAATATAAATGATGTCCTTATAAAAAGGAGACATTTAGACACAGAGACACATGCACACAGGAAAATGCCACGTGAAGACTGGGGTTCAGCTGCCACAAGCAAAGAAACCACCGAAAGCCAGGAGGGAGACCTGGAACAGACTTTTCCGTACAGCCTTCAGAGGGAGCATGACCCTGCCAGGACCTTGATCCCAAACTTCTGGCCTCCAGAACCAAGAGATAATAAATTTCTCTTGTTTGAGTCACTCATTTGGTAGTACTTCATTATGGTAGCCCTAGCAACCTAACATGCAGGACTTTTGAAGTGAGGCATGACACCATGAATTGCTTTCGCTAAGAAAATGTGAACAGAATTGTTGTGCATAACTTCCAGGGGAAATCCCTTTTATTTATTTATTTATTTTTTGCCGAGTGGCATGTAACATCTTAGTTCCCTGAACAGAGGTTGAACCCACGTCTCCTACATTGGAAGTAGGAGTCTTAACCACTGGACCACCAGGGAATCAGGTGGGATCCTTTTAAAAGCAAGTGTGCAGAAGACTTCCCTAGTAGCTCAGTGGTTAAGACTCCAAGCTCCAAATGCAGGAAGCATGGGTTCGTTCTCTAGTCAGGGAAGTAAGATCCCATGTGCTGCATGGCATGGCCAAAAAAGAAAAAAGCAAGTGTGCAGTTCTGCATATCCTCTCCCGTCAAGACCACCTTTTTCCACCCACCTGCCTTTATGCCCACATACAGTAGACACAGAGGCTCCTTGCCAACCTGTGTTGGGCATATAGTGTGAGTGATAAATAAGCCCTGGTTGTTTTTACAGCCACTACAATTTTGGGATTTGCTCTGATTGCTATGGTTGTGTATATTCCTTGAAAATTTAATGCCTCAAAACTAATAATTACTGCTTGTGGTTTTGTGGATCAGGAATCTGGGGACAGCTTAGACAGTTTTGTTTTGTTTTTTTCCCTTCGGAATCTTTCACAAGATTGCAGTCTAGTCGTCAGCTGGGGCTACGTCATCTGAAGGCTCAACTGGGGCTAGAGGAGCCACTTCCAAGCTGGCTCCCTCTTGTGGCCATTGGTGGGAGGACTCAGTTCCTCTCCAGGCTCTCCTTGAGCCTCCTCACAATATGGTGGCTGGCTTCTCCCATAGTGAGGGATCCCAGAGAGAGCAAACAGGAAGCTGGAGAGTCTTTTATGGTTCGGACTCAGAAGTCCCATTAACCACATGGGTCAGCCCTGATTCAGGGTGTGAGAGACTCCAGAAGGACCAGGGGACCACCTTGGAGTTGCTGTAACCACATAACCAGCCCATCTTGCCTGATATAAGACACCATAGCACTGTCTGGCTGAGAGACCTTAGAATTACTTCTCTTTTCTGAACTTGAGTTTCCATAGGTTCAGAAAGAGAGGGAAGTTTATCTGCCACCACGGTGGAAAGAGGGACTTCCTAGGAGGTAAACTGACTCCACTGACCACCCTGACTGTATACAAACCTGGAGATGATTCATGAGAGAAAAGGCCACTTTCTACCCACCTCCTGGTTGCCTGAATTGAAGATCTGAATCTAGAAATTTTGGCCAGGATATCCAGAGGTGCTGTAGCATGGGGGCTGAGGTTGTAGAATCTGGAATGAGATCCATAGGTGTCAAGTCTTGGCTCTATCACCTGCCAGCCATGTGACCTTCAGCAAGAGGTTGATCTCTCTGGGCCTCAGTTTTCTTATCTGTAAAGTGGAGCCAACACTAGCACCTACTTCATATAGGAAGTGAGGATTAAAACCTCACCTCATCACAGAGCAAGAGACCCAGGATGGTCCTTACTCATAGGAAGCATGTACTAATTTGGCTGTTATTATCATGACCCAAATAGTCACTAAGAGGACTAATCCCTGGTGATTAACTCCTACCTCGTTTGGGGGCCCCAGACTCACTGAACCTCAGAGCTCAAAGAAATTTTAAGGATTCTTGGATTCAAGGCTGTCATATTCCAGGTGGGAAACTGAGGCCTTGAGAAGGGCAAAGAAGTCTTAGCTTGGATAGCAGCTGACTTCCTGACCGCCCTTTCCAGGGACTGAACTATTATGCTGTCTGTAGGCATGACATTTGGGCCAAGGAATGGGTGGAAGATTGGTTTGGGGAGGGGTGAAGCAGTTCAACCAGGGTGAGCAAAAACCTGGGGGTGGAAAAGCTTGAGAAGTCTGGGGAAGATATTGGGACTACACGTGAGAAGATGGAGTAAACTTTGATTCGATGACCAGTTCAGGTGCTGAATCAAACTATTCCTGAAGCCCACCCATTCTTGTTATTCAGTCGCTCAGTCGTGTCCGACTTTTTGCAACCCCATAGACTGCATCCCGCTAGGCTTCCCTCTCCTTCACTATCTCCCAGAGTTTGCTCAAACTCATGTCCACTGAGTCGATGAAGTTCACCCTACTTCTGAATAAACTGCAAACCCGACCCCACTTTGCCTCTTCAGCCCCTGAGACTGGAGGACTTTAAGGGAATCCACAAACCCTGTAGGCAGAAATAGGGTGAAATGGTGCTGCTGAAACTTGCTGTTATTTATTGGGTTGGACTATTTGGACTGAAATCTTTGACAGCTGGGAGCCATCGAGGGTGCTGGAGCAGAGAAGCGACTCCCTTAAAATTCCCAGGATTTGCACTCTTCTTTCCCTAGCTGGCTTGGAAAAGGCCCTGTGCTGGAGCCGGCCGGCTGGGACCCCCCAGTCCCTCTGTGTCCCCCCGCCCAGACCCGCTGCTGGGCTATCATCACTGCAGGAGAGCCTGGGAGCCGGAGACGAGAATGACCCGTGATTGTCACAGAGGCCTCTGCTCTAATTTCCCCGAATGGGTTTTGAGCGGCTAATGCGGCCCCCGCTGGGCAGAAGATGGAGCGCCTGGCAGGGCCTCCAAGAGCAGAGAGGTTTGAGGCCCATCCATTGCCAGGGCCTTAACCCTAGCCCGCTCACTCGCTGCCCTGGGCCCCGGGACACTTCCAGTCCTGCAGGCTCTGAGGAGTGAAGGTGGGGCAGAAACCCTGCTCTATGGATCTGACCCAACCAGCATAGGTCAGCAAAACCAGGCTCTACAGTGGGACTTTAGGATTTAGCATCAGGACTGGGGGGGATTCCAGCCTCCTCTGGGGATGGACATAGAAACTGTGGCTCAGAGTGGGGCAGGACCTAGCATCTTGTCCTGGAGTCAGGGCACAGCCTGTGTTAAAGGGGGCACCAGGCCAGTGTTTGTTGAATGAATAAAGGAAGGCCCGGGGACATCTACAAGGCTCGTGGGGGCTGGAGTCCAGACACGGTGACAATCACCATTGTTCTCCTTGCATATTTACTGGATGTGATTGTTCTCCCTCTGGGTGTCCAGAAACTCAGTGGGGCACCAAAGAGATGTGGTTTCTCTCCCAGGTGGTGGAGACAGCTGTGGGGCTGGGAGGGAAGTAGGGTAGCTCTGGCTGGAGCTCTCAGTGTGGAGTGGAAGCCAGGACAAGGGTGGAACAGCGTGGGGGAGCAGCCAGGTGATCCTTAGAAGATTGGGGGGGGGCTGCCATCCTGGGGCTCAGCGTAGAGGTCTTACCAAGAAGGAGTTTCCAGGGTCTGGCCAGGGCCATGTAGGAGCCAAAAATGATCTCGTTTTCCCAGAGAGCCTCATGGGTCTTCTTTTCATATGAGGGTGTATGTGTGATGGTAACAAATCACTCTGGAGGGATAGAATATTCTTCTGACACACCAGGCCCTTTCTTGGCAAGGGGAACAGCAGCACACCACTGATGCCAGCCGTTCAGACTCCGGTCTGGACCCCTCCCTGCAGGACTGCCTTCTACTCTGATCTTCCCTGGACCTCTCCCAGCGCCTCCATCCTCGGGCCAGTCTAGCCTCAGCATCTTCCCTGCAAACCCACCCTTCCTCTTGCTTCCCCATCTCTGAGCTCGTCGCACGGTGCCTGCATCCCCAAGGTGGAGACCCAGCCGTCAGCCTTGTGTTGCCTCACTTTCCCTCCTACCACAGCCCGTGAGTCCCTAGGTCTTGCCTCTTCTCCCCCAAAGCCTCTCTCCGCTCTGTCCTTTCCTTTCTGCCCCATGACTGTGTTATGACTGTAGCCCCCACCACCTACTTCCACCTCCTTCCTGGTCCCCCGAATCCCTCATGCACCCTCCAATTGCTTGAAGAAGTCACATTTCCCACCCCACCCCAAGGCTTTTGCTACACCCAACATCCCTTCTTTTCACTGCTCCCATCTCATCCTTCAGGTCTTTGCCGAGTCACCTCCTCCAGGAAGTCTTCCCTGATGCCTCCCCACACTGGGTCACATCCCATTGTCCTGTGCAGCTCCCAAATAACTCCCATCACTCTGTTCCTATTTTTCAGCTTGCCCAAATACTTCCACAAGGACAAACTTTTTAAAAAAAAATCTGTTTTGCTCTCCTCTGTGTTCCCAGCACCCAGCATAGGTGGGCTAAATATTTCCTGAAGGGAGAAATGCCCGAAAGACAGCACAGAGTCAGATTCCCCACCTGCCACCTCTGCACGCCCCCTCACAGCAGCTCAGTTCCACGGAACCAGCATTTCTGTGTCCCTTCTGTGCACAAGGCAGGCCCAGAGGTGAAGCTAGGAGGATGACCCATGCGTGATGGCAGGATGCAAGATATGGGAAGTGCCTCAAGGAGAGAAAACCTGTGGGACTTGGGGAGTTGGGGGTGGGGGTTTGAAGACCCTGTCCAAAGAGACATCATTCCTTAAAATGAAGTTTCTGGCTCAAACCTGGGACCAAGGTCCAAGGACAATGAGACTGTATTGTGCACTCTTTCTTTTTTTTTTAAAAAAAAATTATATATGTATGATTTTATTTGGTCGCACCTGGTCTTAGTTGCGTGTGTGTGTGTGTGTTAGTCGTTCAGTTGTGTCAGACTGTTTGCGATCCCATGGTCTGTAGCCCTCCAGGCTCCTCCATTCATGGGATTTCCCAGGCAAGAATACCAGAGTGGATTGCCATTTCCTTCTGCAGGGGATCTTCCTGACCCAGGGATCAAACCCAGGTGTCCTGCATTGCAGGTGGATTCTTCACTGTCTGAGTCACCAGGGAAGCCCCAAGAATACTGGAGTGGGTAGCTATTATCTAATTGCCTGACCAGGGATGGAACCCAGGTCCCCTGCATTGGGAGCACTGAGTCTTAACACTGGACCACCAGGGAAATCCCTCTGTACTTTTTCTTAAAATAAGAAACAAAAGCTTGATGTGAATTGCCTCCCTCTTCCCTGGGAAGCAGTACAATTTTTCCTGTTACTACATCACTTGCAACAACCAAGGTGCTTCCCACAAATGGCACTGTGATGAATTCTGCCCCCTCGCTGGGGCTTCTGCACCCCTTCCCCCCGAACCCCCACGTGAGTGGATCCTGGGGAGGGGGTGGGAGGGGAGCGCAGTCAAGCTCTGGTGATGGCCATTTCCTGACAAGAGCAAGACTCTCTGCCTAGGGACGTGGACATGTGTCATCGAAGAACATAAAACCTGAGGCTGGGACAGAAGTGGCTATGGGATCTTCCAGGGGTGAGTTTTCCTCGAAGTCAATGAGCCTTTGACCTCTGTGTGCTCCAAGCCCAGAGCATGTCACTGATACATTTACTTCATCCTCAGACATGTCTGTGTTGTTGCCATTACCATTATCCCTGTTTGACAGATGGGGAGACGAGGCCCAGAAAGGGAAAGTGACTTGCCCAAGGTCACACAGCACGAGACTGGCAGAGCTGGGAGTCGAACACAGGCAGGCTGGGTGGCGTTCTATCCACCAGTTGCCCTTGCCCTGCTCCATTCCCTCCCTTTAGGCTGGCCAGACTCCTGATCTTTTAAAAAAATAATTTTATATATTGATTTTGGGCTGTACTGGGTCTTCGTTTGCTGTGTAGACTTTTCTCTAGTTGCAGTGAGCAGGAGGCTACTATTTGTTGCGTTCTGCGGGCTTCTCATTGTGGTGGTCTCTTGTTGTGGAGCATAGGCTCTAGGGTGTGTGGGCTTCGATAGCTGTGGTTCCCGGGCTCTAGGGCAGAGGCTTAGTAGTTGTGACACATGGGCTTAGTTGCTCTGAGGCATGTGGGATCTTCAAGGATCAGGGGTTGAACCCGTGTCTCTTGCATTGGCAGGCAGTTACTTTAGCACTGAGCCACCAGGGAAGCCCCAGACTCCCAGTCTGTACCCAGTTTGTAGCCCCACATCTTCCAGGAAACCCACTCCAGTCTCTCCTGTCTCTTCTTTGATTCTCAAGGACTTGAGGTCCCCATCTGCCTCAGGGCCTTTGCACTTGCTGTTTCTACGTCCTGAAATACTCTTTCCCTGTTTTTCTATATGCCTCTTTGCTCACAGAGCCCCTCCTCAGAGAAGCTTTCCCTTGCCCCACTGTGCTCCATCCCATCAGCATTTTGCTAGTTTTCCTCCGTGTTTAACATCCAGTATCACGCCCATGGGTCCAGTGGTCATGCTCAGTCTTGGCTGCTGCTGAATTGTTGTTTAGTTGCTCAGTTGTGTCCGACTCTTTGCAACCCCTTGACTGTAGCCCACCAGGCTTCTTTGTCCATGGGATTCTCCGGGCATGATGCTGGAGTGGGTTACCATTTCCTTCTCCAGGGGATCTTCCTGATCCAGGGATTGAACCCAGGTCTTCTGCATTGGCAGGCAGATTCTTTACCACTGAGCCATCAGGGAAGCCCATATTTAGTGTTAAATGCTTGAACCAAACTTTCCAACCACCCTCAGAGTCAAGGTCTGTGAATGACCCCCAATTGACAGATGGGTAAACTGAGGCCCCCTGCGCCAAGACTTTGCTCAGATTCTCCATTCTGACCCCTCGGGCTGTGACCCCTGGAGGTTGGGCATGACAGGCAGAATCACAGTTCCCCAGACACATCCACATCCTAATTTCTATTTTTAAAATATACATTTGGCTGTGCTGGGTCTTGGTTGCGGCACTCAAGATCTTGGGTCTTCACTGTGGCCTGTGGGATCTTCAGTTGCAGCTTGCAAACTCTTAGTTGCAGCATGTGGGATCTAGTTTCCTGACCACAGATTGAACCTGGGCCCCCGGCACTGGGAGCTCAGAGTCTTAGCCACTGGACCACCAGGGAAGCCAACCTTCTAATTTCCAAAACCTGTGGTAATGACGCCTTGTGTGGCAAAAGGGACTCTGCAGAGGGGATTAAGGTAAGGACCCTGAGATGGAGGATGAGTCTGAATTATCTGAGTGATCCAGTACCATCCTAAAAGTCTTTAGAGGAGGGAAGCAGAGGGTCAGGGTCAGAGACAGGAGATAGGACAATGGAAGCAGAGGCTGGAGTGAAGCACTTTGAAGATGGAGGAAGGGGCCACAAGCCAAAAACTGCGGGTGTCTCTAGAAAATGGAAAAGGCAGGAAGCTGATTCTCCCACGGGGCCTCCAGAAGGAATTGGTCCTACCCATACCTTGATTTTAGCCTAGCAAGATCCACGAAGGACTTCTGACTTCCAGGACTGTCAGATAATAAATCTGTGGGGCTTTACTAGGCATCACACAAAGTTCATGGTCATTGGTTACAGCAGTCAAGGAAACTCATATATCAGGCAACTCCGAACAGCCTTTCCACAGATACAAGCCCTTTCCCCTGGAAACATCGCTGAAAGCTCGCTTTATTCCGAAAAGTCTCCGTGTAAAGGGTGTGTGTATAGAAGGGCAGTGGGAGTTGGTCTTCTGATCTCTGATCCCAGCCCTGCCCCACTCACCGTGTGACCTTGACTCTGCCACGCTTGCCACTGAGCAGCCTCCGTTTTCTCATCTGAGAAATGATTGCCCTTCACACTGGGCAGTGGAGAGCCTCAGAGACAGAAACAGCCTCGGCCAGACTTGGCCACACATCTGCAATGAAGCTAGTGCGGGCTTCAAGTCTGGCCACCACCTCTAGCTTTCAGAAGACCCAGCAGGACAGACACCTCCCGCTCCAGGAAGTGGTCTCCGATTACTTGGGTTACTCAGGGTATATCTGACAGCACTTCCGTGTCCTCAGTCAAAGCCCTCATCATCCTGGGACCGCAGCTGCCTGGTCATGTGATCGTCTGTGAGCCCGAGGAGGGCTGCACGCATCTGCCTCGGTCACTACAGTGTCTCCAGCACTCCGTGCACAGACCGGCACACAGAAGGAGCTCAGCCAACATTTTGGTCTGAATAACTGAATTAGTCAACATACCTAAGATGGATTATTATTATCGAAAAGGCCCAGAGAGGGGAGGCAAGTCTCCCGAGGCCCTCTGGGGATCAGCCCAAGGCTGATGTTGGAATGATGGCTTTCGTCCTCCATCCAGACACCCTGACCAGTCTGTGGGACCTTTCCTCTCTTTCTTCTTCTGATGAGGAGCCCTGTACAACGAGCTCACCTCTGAACAGCTGGCATCATCTTTGGCAAGCTTCTTGTATCCTCTGAGTAACCCTGAGATCCTACATCCCTCCCCAGAGGGACCATAGAAGTCCAATTACTGACAAGGCCCAGAGACAGCAAGCGGATTCCTTGAGGTCACACAGCAAGTCAAAGAGACAGGTGGTCTCTGCTCCCAGGTGGTCTCTGCGTCCCACTCCTTGCTTCAACTTTGGGCTCATACCACCACCACCACCACCACCCCCCACCGCCCTCCAGCCTTCCTTCCATCTCTGGGCCTGATGAGGGAGCCTTGAAGGCGGTCACCCTGGTACGAGTTAATGAACGTCTGGCAGCCAGACCATCACAAAGACAGTCCCGATGAATTTGTTTTTGTGAATATCTCAATGCAGCCGCCTGGGCCCAGTGCGCACCGCCCAGGGCCCCGCCCGTCTTTGTCAATATCTCAAAGTGCCAGGCGAGAGAATCTCCTTCAATGCAAACCTCCGCCGAACACCCGGCGAATCTCTTTTATTTTTTTCCTTTATATTTATTTATTCTCGCCCTCCCTTTCCCCCCTGTTGCAGCAGCTCGGGGAGGAAGCGATTAACGGCAGAGGAGGCCAAGAAAAGATGAACAAAGACGCCTGCATTCCGGGCCGGCCGGGCGGGCAGAATGAGGGATTTTCAGGCGAAGAACGTGGCCGGCGAAGGCGGACTGTGGAATTCAGCAAGTTGAATGGAGGCCAGTTCGAGCGAGGATTCGACCAGCTTGAGGCACAAAGGTGGCAGAGAGGGGCCTCCTCAGCAAAGCTGCCAACACCTGCTCGCCTTTCAGCGGCCACAATAGGGAAGTTAAGCTTCAGCCACAGCCTCCTGCATCCCCAAGGGACCCAACCCATGGGACTCAGCTGCCCCAGGAGCTGCGGGGACACCAGGGAGACAGCAGAGGGGTCTTTTGGCTGGTCCCTCGCTCCCACCCACTCAATGCCAACAGCACCCTTACTTGTGACACCCCCAGATGTCTCCAGATAAATGCCCCTGGGGGACCAGATTGCCCCCAGATGAAAACCTCTGCTTTCTATCACTATAGTTATTATTTTTCTGCACACGTATGGCTTGTAGGGTCTTAGTTCCCTGACCAGAGATCAAACCCATGGCCCCTGTGATGGAAGCGCCGAGTCCTAACCACTAGACCGCCAGGGAAGTCCCTGTTTTCTTTCCCCTGTTCATTCTTAGAAGTGACTTTCCCAGAGCGCATGCCCATGGTTTCAAAACATTGACAGATGTTGTCCACTGGTCCTCTGAATCTTATGGCAGTATTGTCAAGTTGTAATTATGACGCTCCCTGTAGCTGGTCACAAGGTGAATCAGGAGACTGCTTGCCCCCTGACCCAAAGTGAGGCTGCAAAGAGGACCTTCCCATTGGAGCTCTCACTCCTCCTTGATTGGAACTGCACCCTCCCCACCTCTGACATCAGCCTCTGACGAGGGGGCGCTTCCACCCCTCCCTTACCCTGGGGGTTGATGGAATTCCCATCTGCTGTGACCTGGACCCTTTGTCCACTGGGGAGGGAGCCAGACTATGGGGCTGACCCTTCCTCTGACAGAGAAATAATTGGGAAGGAGTCGACTTCTAGCTAGGCTCTGATTGTGGGCTCACGTCCCTGGTTGGGGAAGGAGGGGTCAATGCAACAGGAGTGAAGGCTCCAGGCCGCTAGATGGTGAGCTTCAGAGCAGAGCTGGGGGCTGTTTGAGGGCCTGGTGTCTTGAGATCCACAGGGTACCTGGCACTTCTTGCCCCATTCATTCCTTCAGTATTTACCTCCCCCCCGCTTAGTGCTCTTTGAATTGTACTTTCAAACTGTGGTGCTGGAGAAGACTCTTGAGAGTCCCTTGGACCGCAAGGAGATCAAACCAGTCAATCCTAAAGGAAATCAACCCTGAATATTCATTGAAAAGACTGATGCTGAAGCTGAAGCTCCAATACTGGCCACCTGATGTGAAGAGCCGACTCACTGGACAAAACACTGAGGCTGGAAAAGATTGAGGGCAGAAGAAGGAGGGGCAAGAGAGCATGATTGGTTAGATAGCATCACTGACTCAGTGGACATGAATTTGAGCAAACTCCGGGAGATAGGGAAGGACAGGGAAGCCTGCAGTGCCGCAGTCCATGGGGTTGCAAAGAGCTGTGTTCTGGGGACATAGTGGTGACCAACACAGACCTCAGTCTGTCCTCCCAGAGCTCACAGTCCAGACAAGGCAATGGACATATGACTGGACAGTTACCACCCGGGTGATGCGCACTCTGATGTGGGGGGCGGTGTGCAGGCAGCTGAAAGAGCCAGAGAAGGTCCCTGAGCTGGCAGCCTGAAGTTCGAGGTGACTTCTGAGCTGAGATTAGAAGAGTCTGGGGAGGCTAGTGGGGTGAAGATGGAAAGTGAGGAGCTGGATCAGATTTTAGGAGCCCTTTGTCGGGGGTGTGGATGGGAGGTAGGGAGCCAGGGAGGAGCAGAAGCTGGGATCCAGGCAGGAGAGGGTTAGGCTTGTGGTGGCCAGTGTGGATGGGGGTGGGGTGGGGGACCAGGCAAACCTAGGAGTGCCCCTGAGTCGGGGGCAGGTTTCTGGGTGACGTCAAGGGTGGCCCAGATCCCACTAGGTCTGATGCTCAGACACAGTCCCTCCAGGCTCAGGTGCCAGGATCGGTGAGGGCGTGGGGTGGGTGATGACTGTAAACAGCCGTCAGGAACCATGCAGATGGGTCCCGCACAGGCCGACAGCCCGAGTGACGAGTGACGGGCCGTTATTAGCTCGTGCGCCGCGTGGGTTTAAAATAGCATCGTGGCAGCAACAAAAGCAATTTGCCTTCTGAATTTTCATTCTGAACGGATGATCTGCTTTTAATCAAGCAAGGCGTCCCAAAACGCTCTTAATTACCCCGAGTCAAGGGCTCGGCAGTAATTTCGATGTCGACTTTTCGTCGGGCAGGCATGATTAGGTTTTAACAAAACAGGTTCTGGGGAAAGATGTTGGGGTGAAGTTGGCCCTGGGCTGGCCTGGATGCTCTGATGGGGAATCAGTGGGCAGGGGCTGGAGTCTGGCCTCAGGGCTGGAAGGTGAATCTCACCACATGACTTAGACAAGTCGTCATCCCTTTATGGGCCTTTGGTTTCTCCTCCATAAAATGCAGAGATTGGCGATGGCTTCATGGTGAGGATAAAACTAGAGGGTGCTTGAAAACTCCTCAGCATCTTATCAACCAAGTCCTCCACTCATTTAACCACTCAACCAATGTTTATCGAGCACCTTCTGGGTACCAGGCCCTGTTTTAAGCGCCAGAAGCTCAACACTGTCCATTACTAACGACTTCCTGCCTCCTGGGTCTAGCAGAAGAGACAGTCACCAAACAATGAACTCATCACATTTCACTGAGTCTAACATGCTCAATTTTCCTGTTTTTAACTTCTCTGAAATCCGGATGTGTCTTCTCCTACCCCCTGTGCCATGATTTCATCGGCAGGGCTGTTTTCATCCTTAGCGGGATATAAAACAAGAGTGGGTTTTCTCTTTACGGCATCTCAGAGTCCATGGGATTCAATAAGTACACGGCAGGGGGTGTTTGAAGGTGAGGAAAGCTATGGAGGGAAGAAATGAAAGACGGTGCTTTCCCAAGACATCAACATGAGCCGAGAAACACTGCCACTCACATCGCATTGTTGGTGCCGTGGAAGCATCCAAGCCTTCTGTGGCTAGCTCTGTATCACGTGCTTACAACATGCTTGGAAGAGAGCCAACCACATTTAGCGTCTCACTGAAGACAGAGCCACAGGTATCTGGGGTATGACCATGGTGAGACTGTGGAAGAAGCTGAAAGCATTGGATGGTGGCTCCAGGAGGCTGCCCTGTGGAAGTACTGGGTTTTGTTGGTTTGTTGAAATTGGAGCAACTTCAGGGCCTGTGGACACACGGCTTCTCTCAGGGCTTTAAGTCTCCTTGATGGAGATGATGAACCACATAGCTGTAGAGGCTCAGAGCATCGTGCCCTGGAGGGAGCCAGATTCTAGAAATAGGCACTTGAATCAGATGGGTTTAGGGGCCAATTCTGGTTCCACCTTGTCCTGGTTGGGTGACCTTAAGCAAGTGATGTTCCTTCCTGAGTCTAGTGTGTTAGTCTGTAAAACAGAAACAGTATCAGTTCTTACCTAGTAGCCCGGGTATGTGAGTTTTTCTCTTTTTTAGATTTTTTTTTTAATGTGGACCATTTTTAAAGTCTTGATTGAATTTGTTACAGTATTTCCTGTTTTATGTTTTGGTGTCTTGGCCTCAAGGCATGTGGAATCTTAGCTCCCCAATCAGGGATCAAACCTGCAACCCCTGCATTGGGAGGTTAAGTCCTAACCACTGGACCACCAGGGAAGTCCTCAGTAAGTGGGTTAAATGAAATCACTCCAGAAAAGTGCTGAGTATAGTACCTGGACCATAGGAAAGTCTTGGTCATCATTACCTGGAGTCTTCCCTTTTATCTAGAATCTGCATCACCTCTTTCTGCCCAAACTATCAAAAAAAACCCTTCCATTCTTATTGTATTAGAGCAAGCTTGGTTTTGCTGCAGTAACAAACAGCCCCTAGGTCTCAGAGGTCAATGACATCCAAGATTTAGTCTTCACTCACGTTGTATGTTCACCATGGTTTTTTTGGGCCGGGGGCCTGCCTCATGTCGCCTGACTCAAGAATGCAGGCTGATGGAGCAGCCACTGTGTGGAATATTGTTAGCCTCTGTCAGAGAGAAAGAGAACTCTGGAGGGTCCCTTACTAGCAACAAATGCCCTGGCCTGAAAGTGACGCAGGTCACAGGTCTGTCTGCCAGAACTTGTCATATAGCCCCACCCTATCCAACAACCAGAGAAGCCAGGAAGTGCAATCCTACCATGTGCTCATGTAACAGTCAGCTGTTGCTGCCTGACAAACATCCACAGAATTTCTTTGACGTACAGCAGCAAGCATTTATTTCTTATTTGCATTTCTGTAGGTCAGCTGGGCTCAGTACTAATCTGTGAACTGTATCCAGATCTGGTCCATGTGTTTATCTTCTTTGGATTAATGACTACTCAAGACATGTTCTCCTGGAGTAGGAAACGGCAGCCCACTCCAGTATCCTTGCCTGGGAAGTCCATGGACAGAGGAGCCTGGCAGGCTACAGTTCAAGGAGCCACAGAGTCAGGCACGACTGAGCACAGCACAGCACAACTTAGCACGGCATGCTTATGTCATGGCTAAATGCAGTAGCACAAGAGGGTGTGCTGAAGCATGCAGTCCTTCTTAGTCCCTCGGCTCAGATTCAACACACTATCAGTGGGTCAGGAAAGTATATTCCTGCAGAATTTAGGGATCAGTTGGAATTTGCTGAATAATAATCTAATTTTCCATCATCCAGAAGGTGGAGATCAGGTAATATTTAATGAGAGCATTATTAGTTACGATGCATAAGCCATATACATAAATAAATGCCCAGGTCATACGTGGAAAGACCAGGTGGATATGAGCTTCAGGTGTGGCTGAATCCAGCAGCTCATTTCTGCCTCTGTTCTGCTTTCTTTGCATTGCTCTGTTCTCAGGCTCTGCATAGAGGGCCTAACAAGAAGTCTGCAGTAAGATGTCTCACTTCATATTGTTCCAGGTTTCAGCCCAGCAGGAAGAGCCTGCATTATGACACTCCTTTTTCAGGTGTCAGATCTCTCAAATAGCATGCGACAAAGAAACAGCAACCTTCATCACTTGATTGACAGGTCAAATGAGCAAATTATAGCCTTCTTCTCCCTCTGCTCCCCTCACACTCTCAGTCACACTGAGAAGCTCATCATCTACAGAACAGACTCTCCTTTCACAGGGTATCCTTTCCCGGTGTTTGTTCCTGCAGTCCCCTCTCCCTACCTTCCTGGGAGGGGGATCAGATTACACAATCCCATATCACAGCCCCTGGGGGACCAGGTCAGAGTTCTGTGTACGGATTCCTGATCCTGCAGCTCCTTCTGAGCTCTGCCTGGGTCAGCCGAGGCCAGAATGTGAGCCTTTTGGCTGAGGTCAGAAAAACAGGGCAGCAGCCAGCATGGAGTTTGTTTAATTGATTTGCTATGAATTGGCTGTCTTTCTGGATAGTCAGGAAGATCCCCTGGAGGAAGGCATGGAAACCTACTCCAATATTCTTGCCTAGAGAATTCTATGGAAACCCACTCCAACATTCTTGCCTAGAGAATTCTATGGACAGAGGAACCTGGTGGGCTACAGTCCACGGGGTTGCAAAGAGTCAGACATGACTGGGGTGACTTAGCACGCGTTGGATAGTCCCAACTGGTGGGTGGAATCAGGAAGCTTGCCCTGGGTGCTTGCTGATTGCCACCCCCTCCCCAGACTGGGGACAGAAAGAGCTAGAGCCAGATACTTCCAATCCCCAAATGTCAAGAGCTGAGTTAGAGGGCATGGCTAGGTTTGGTGCAGAGCTGAGAGCACTGTACAGGGAATCTAACAGACTTGGGTTCAAATCCCTGCTTGGCCACTCATCCACTGTGACCTTAGGCAAGCCTCTTGGCCCCGTGTGCCTTAGTTTTCCTATCTGTATAAACAGGAAGGCAATAGTATCTAGCTCATAGGGCTGTTACCAGGAGTTAATACATGAACAGCAGGAACTTTTACTGTAAAGGGCCGGAAGGTCAACGTTTTCAGCTCTGTGGGCCATATAATCCACTCTGCCATTGTTATTCAAAGCAACCATAGATGACTTGTAAATGAATGGAGTGGCTGTGTGCCAATAAAACTTTATTTATAGACACTGAAATTTGAATTTCATGTCATTTTTGTGTGTCTCAAAATATTATCCTTTTATTTTTTTCCCCAACCATTTAAAAACCTGCAAAACAGGTGTTGGGTCACTATTTGACCCCAGGCTGGCTCTTGACGTATATAGAACATTTACAGTAGTATTTAGCACATAGGAAAGTGCTCAATAAATGCTGGTACTATTGTTATTGTTTTTAATCTGGAGGTTATAAAGGGGATCTCAGAGATGGGGTGTGATAGCACAGAAGGACCTCGAATAACCATTTGACAAATGAGACTGCTCCTCTTCCCAGTCTTGTGACCTAGAGACAGCAATTTCACCTCTCTGAGCCTCAGTCTCCCTATCTATACAATGGGTTTGGCATTACCTCCCTTAGAGGCAAAGTGATGGCTCATCCATCCACCTCTTTCCATGACGGTGATACTCTGCTCTCTTTCAGGCTTCCAGACCTTTCTTCATGCTGGTCTCTGCTCCCAGAATACACTCTCCGAACTCACCCATTGCCTCTGTCTCATCCTTGGGGGCTAGCACTGAGACTGTCTCCTCCAAGAAACCTTTGATGACCCTCCCATCATGGATCGGGGACCTTCTCTGGGCTCCCCCAGGGTCCTATGCGTCCCTCTCACCCTTCACAGCACATATGACACCAAGCTGGGAGCACTGGTACTGCTCTAAGAGATCTCAAGGCTGTGTGTTTTTTGCATACAAGACTGGGCAAAAAAGGGACACCAAAAATGTGTGTGGAATGTAATGTTTTTCTCCCAATTCACAATCTTCTCTTACCTTCAGCTCCTTCTTCTTTCCTTCTTTCTCTTCCAGAAACCCCTCAGGGCCCAGAGCCATTGCAGCTTCTCTTGCTTCCTATGGCAGACAGACCCTAATCTGGTTCTCATGGTTTCTGCCTCCTGACACCCATACATTTGTGTGGCCCCCTCCCTTTGTGTGTGGGTAGGTATTGTGATCTGTTTCTAAGTGATAGAGTGCGGCAGAGGTGACAGGATGTCACTTCAGTGATTATGCTTCTCATTTAAGATTTTTTTCCTGCTAGCAGACTTGCCACTCTTTTTTTCTCTTCCTGGCAAACAGACATTTTGAGTATAGTCTATGAATGGGGTCATGTGGCAAGGAACTGTGGGTGGCCTCTAAAAGCTGAGAGTGACATCCAGCTGACAGTCAGCAAGGAGTCAGGGACCTCAAGCTTACAGCCATGAGGAAATGAGTCCTGCCAACAACTGCAGGAGCTTAGAAGCTGATCTTTCCCCCAAATGAGCCTTTGGTGAACTGTTGACCCAGGGACACCAAAATTGCAGCTAAGTCGTGCCTGGGTTCCTGACTCAGAGGAACTGTGAGATAGTAGTTATGTTCTTTGAAGCTGCTATGTTTGTGGGTACTTTGTTACATAGCAATAGCTGACTGATACACTTTCACTTAGGCATTTCCTGCAGGGCTCTTCTGCATATCATGTAATATCCAGGGAACTCTATATTCACCATCCAGCCTCTGTGAGTACCACTCTAATGAGGTTCAGGGTCATAGGGTGGTGTGTGGCTGCACTGGGGCTCTTGCAGGCAGGGCTGACTGGGTAGCAACAGCCAGAAGGGGTGGCTAAGGACATAATGCCCACCATCCCTAGAACTGTGGGGTCCAGGCCACCTGCCCCTGGGGCAGAGAAGGCAGTAGGCCTAGGAAACTGCATCCTGGGCATCGGCTCTTCTGCTATTTCCAGAGCTGTTGGGCTGTGTCCCACTTTGGACAAGAGGTTGTAGTGTGGGATCATAATAAGTATGGGTGGATTATAAATCATCGTTTGTTGGCTCAGACAGGGTATTGAATGACACTGAAGAGAGAGAAAGTTCATTCTCTTAAAGTCGTTTTGGAATCCTTTTAGAGTCACACTGGTCTAAAACAGTAGCCACTAGTTACCCATGGCTATTTAAATTAATCAAAATAAAGTAAAATTTGATGGAAATTTTACTTTCAATTTTAATTTTAAAATTAAAATTTTACTTTCAAATTTTAATTTCAAAGAGATACTTGTATGTCCATGTTGACAGCAGCATTAGGGCACAGCCCCAGTGTCCATCAGCAAATGAATGGATACACAACTTGTAGTCCATCCATACAATGGACTGTTATTCTACCTTAAAAAGAGTGAATGGAGGAAGCAGCACCAATGTATATACACTCTCATGTGTAAGATGGATAGCTGGTGAGAAGCTGTTGTATAACACAGGGAGCCCAGGCTGGCATTCAGTGATGACCTAGAAGGGTGGGATGGGGAGAGGGGAGGGAGGCTCAAGAGAGAGGGCATATATGTATAATTATGGCTGATTCTAGTTGATGTATGGCAGAAACTAACACAACATTGTAAAAGTTAGAAAAGAAAAAAAAAAGATTCTGACACCTGCTACAACATGGGTGAAACTTGAGGCCATAATGCTCAAATAAGTCAGTGACAATTCCACTAATGTGAGGACCTAGAGGAAGAAGCCAGACCCATAGAAACAGGAAATAGATGGTGGGGGCAGGGGCTGGGGGAGGGGTGGAGTTTCGGTGTTTCACGGGGACAGAGTTTCAGTCTGGGAAGATGAGGAAGTCCAGGAGATGGATGACAGGGATGTTCACATGGTGATGTAAATGTACTTAATGCCACTGAACCCTGCACTTAAAAGTGGCTAAAATGGTAAATTTTTTGTGTATTTTACCACAATTTTAAAGTAAATTTAGATAATTAAAATGTACTCCCACAGTTGCACTGAACACATCTCAGTGCACACCTTAGCTGCTCAGAAGCCACACCAAACCTTGGTGGTTCCCACGTCAGACACGACAGTAAGACATTCTATCATCACAGAAAGTTTGAGTAAGAGTGCTTTAATACCTTCTTACATATACTCATTTTCCTTTTTCTAAAAAAAAAAAAATGTATTTATTTTGGCCACACATCATGACATGAAGGATCTTAGTTCCTGCTCAGTCGTGTGAGATTCTTTGGGACCTCCCCCATGGACTATAGCCCACTAGGCTCCTCTGTTCATGGAATTTTTCAGGCAGGAATACTGGAGCTGGTTGCCATTTCCTACTCCAGGGGGTCAGGGATTGAACCTGCGTCTCCTACATTGACAGACGGATTCTTTACCTCTGAGCCATCTAGGAAGCCCCAGGAAGCCCCAGGAAGTCCCCTGATTTTCCTTTTAAAGAGCAGGGAGGCCTCCCGCTCACAGCCTGGGGCGCAGGACAGGCAGAAGTTAACAATTGAGTTTTGTTTTTCACTGTAGATCCCCAACTGTTCCCCACACAGCAGCCAGAGGGCGCCTGTGAGCACCAGAGTCAGGCTCCGCCCCTCCTCTGCCCACAGCCCTCCACGGCTCCCACCTCCTTGTGGGTAAAAGCCCAATCCTCACCCAGGGCCCACAAGCCCCACCTGCCCTGTCCCCTCCCTGCCCTCAGCTCCTTCTCTCCTTGCTTACTCAGCTCTCCTTGCTTACGTGGGCCTCCTGGCTGTTCCTTCAAGACACCAGGCATGGTCCTGCCCCAGGACATTAGTACCAGCTATGGTCTCTGCTGGCAAGGTGTCTCAACAGAAACCTACATGACTCCTTTCACCTCTTGTGAGTTTTTGCTCAAGGGTCTCTTGGGTGAAGCCCTCATTTTCATTCTAGTTAAAAATTGCAGCATTTACTCTGAATTTAGAGAGAACTCCTACCGCTTCTCCTTGGCCTTCAGTCTTTCCCAGCATCAGGGTCTTTTCCAGTGAGCTGGCTCTTCACATCAGGCGGCCAAAGGATTGGAGCTTCAGCTTTATTAGCATCAGTCCTTCCAATGAATATTCAGAGTTGAGGGTGGCAGAGGAATGAGACGGTTGGATGGCATCACCAACTCAGTGGACATGAACTTGAGCAAACTCCAGGAGATAGTGGAGGACAGGGCAGCCTGGCAGGCTGCAGTCCATGGAGTCGCAAAAGAGTCAGACACAACAGTGACTGAACAACGACCACCTATCCTGCCTTCCAGACCAAAGCCTGGGACCCAGAATCTGGAGCTCTCTGAACAGTGCCCCTTGGGGTGGGGAGAATCTAGAACACCCTGGCCTGCCCACGACCTTGTCCTCAGCCTGGCCCATCCCCAGCTGGCTCTGCCCTCCTCCCTCCAGGAGCTCAGAAATTCACCCGGCACAGATGCCAGACGGGAAAATTAATTGGGCCTTGCTAGGGCTGCTCTCCCCGCTCCCCGTCAATAACAGCCGTAAAGCGGGATTTATGCGGCAGTGCTGGCTCCGGATGGAAACAGGGAGGAGGGGCAACATTCTAGAAAAGTCAGTCCCTCTCCGCGGGAACAGGCGGCAGCTGGGATTCCGGGACCAAAGTCTCCTTCCTGCTGTCTTTCTAGAGGGCGCACCTTTCCCTGAAGTGGGTGGGCGGGTGGGTGGGAGGGAGGAAGATGTCCTCTCCCACCCCAGTCATTGGTCAGAAACCACTTACCTAAATATATTCCACATTTATAAGCACCTACTGTGTGCCAAGTGTTTGGGGGACAGTCACAGTTTTAATTTGGAGTTAGGGATTATTTTTTATGTCTATTTTAACCAACAGGGAAACTTGCACAGAGAGGGTAAGCAACTTGCTTAGGGATGCACAGCTGCTGCTCTCACACTCACCCCTGATTTAGGGGTTTGTGGGGACTAGGATGCAACAAAGGTAATGCAGGCAGTCAAGGAAGATGTGACCAGCCAGTTAGGGGACACCAGGAACACTCTGTCCTCATCACCACTGTGGCTGAGGGACCCAACTTGTACACCTCCCTCTAGGCTCCTCACAGTCGCAGGCTGATTTAGCTGAGGGCTGCTGGCTACAGCTGGAGCTGTTGAATGAAACCTGCTGTGAAACCTTTGCATATGCTGATCCTTTGGTCTCTGTTGCTTTCTTCCCTTCTGCCTTCTGGGAAGGAGCTCTTCTAGGCATCCCTGAGCAGTAGAGTGGCCTATGCATTCAAATCCTGGCTCTGCTGTGTGACCTTGGGGAGGTGTATTCCCCTCTCTGGCTCAGCTTTCTCATCTGAAAAGTGGAGCTAACAGCTGTGGCATTATGAAGACCCATGGAGCAACTACAGATAGTGGAGCTTTCAGCCCTGACCAAGCACTCAGCAAATGGGGGAGGGGGGCGGGGGCGGAGGGACTATTTGACTTCTGTTCTCACTGCTTTTATGTCGCCCTCTGGCTGCAGAGAGAGATGATGAGGCCCGCTGCATATTTTTCTCCCTGAACCCTTTCCGCAGTCCCCGGACCAAATCCAGCGGTCTCTCTCTCCTGCAGGCACTGCGGGGACGGTTTTGATGGACATGTTTTTTGCATGGAAAAAAACTGGAGGATTTGTATTTTGCCAAAAGTGTCAGCAGAGAGAAAATATTTCCCGCGTCTCTGGCGAGTGTTGATGTGTAAGAGCCAGTGCCTTGGTGGGAAAGTGGGGGCTCCACGAAAGGGAAACCAGCTGCCCCAGCTCCCACCCCAGCATCCTTTTCAGCCTCTAACTCACCTTCTCCAAGCCTGGCTCCTCACCCACTCCTCTCCCATCTCTGCCTGCTTTCTCCCCTGGAGAGTCCCATTTTCTCCCCCAGACCCCTCACCTCTCTCTCCCCACTCAGTGAGTCTGGAAGAAGGAAATGAGGCTAGAGCTATGATTTGAAAAATCAGGAGTTTGCCTGGAGAAGGGGGTGAATGGGAGGAGCCCTCCAGGCAGAGAGGTGCTGGCACGGGCAAAGGCCCTGGGGCAGGACCCGGCCTGCCGTGCTGGAGGAACAGCGAGGAGCCTGTGTGGAGTAGAGTGGTCCAGAGGGAGGAGCGGAGGGCAGTGAGGGACCAGGCAGGTGGTGCAGAGCCTTGTGGGTTACTGGGAAGACTTGGGCTTTTTACCCTGGGAGAGGTTGGACCCTGGAGGGCCAAGATTGGAGGAGGGGTGGGGTCTGACAGGTGCTCAAGGGCGCCCTCTGGCTGCTGCGGGGAGGACTGACGGTGAGGAGGACTGCATTTTATTCAAGGGGCGCTGCTACTGCTGCTGCTAAGTCGCTTCAGTCGTGTCCGACTCTGTGCCACCCCATAGACGGCAGCCCACCAGGCTCCCCCGTCCCTGGGATTCTCCAGGCAAGATCACTGGAGTGGGTTGCCATTTCCTTCTCCAGTGCATGAAAGTGAAAAGTGAAAGTAAAGTCGCTCAGTCATGTCCGACCCTCAGCGACCCCATGGACCGCAGCCTTCCAGGCTCCTCCGTCCACAGGATTCTCCAGGCAGGAGTACCGGAGTGGGGTGCCATAAGCAGTTCCAAATCCGGAAATGTACGTCAAGGCTGTATATTGTCACCCTGCTTATTTAACTTCTATGCAGAGTAGATCATGAGAAACGCTGGGCTGGAAGAAGCACAAGCTGGAATCAAGATTGCCGGGAGAAGTATTAATAACCTCAGATATGCAGATGACACCACACTTATGGCAGAAAACGAAGACGAACTAAAGAGCCTCTTGATGAAAGTGAAAGAGGAGAATGAAAAAGCTGGCTTAAAGCTCAACATTCAGAAAACTAAGATCATGATGGCATCTGATCCCATCACTTCATGGCAAATAGATGGGGAAACAATGGAAACAGTGAGAGACTTTATATTTTGGGCTCCAGAATCACTGCAGTTGGTGACTGCAGCCTTGAAATTATAAAACAGTTGCTCCTTGGAAGAAAAGCTATGACCAACCTAGACAGCATATTAAAAAGCTTTGCCATTACTTTGCCAACAAAGGTCCGTCTAGTCAAAGGTATAGTTTTTCCAGTGGTCGTGTATGGTTGTGAGAGTTGGACTGTGAAGAAAGCTGAGCACCAAAGAATTGATGCTTTTGAACTGTGGTTTTGGAGAAGATTCTTGAGAGACCCTTGAACTGCAAGGAGATCCAACCAGTCCATCCTAAAGGAAATCAGTCCTGAATATTCGTTGGAAGGACTGATGCTGAAGCTGAAACTCCAATACTTTGGCTACATGATGTGAAGAACTGACTCATTTGTAAAGACCCTGATGCTGGGAAAGATTGAGGGAGGGAGAAGAAGGGGACAACAGAGGATGAGATGGTTGGATGGCATCACCGACTCAATGGACATGAGTTTGAGTAAACTCTGGGAGTTGGTGATAGACAGGGAGGCCTGAAGTGCTGCAGTCCATGGGGTCGCAAAGAGTCAGACACAACTGAGCAACTGAACTGAACTGAGGGAGCCCTGGGAGGATGTTGAGCAGGAGAGGGCTGTGGTTCCCTTTATGTGTAAATAGATCCCTCTAGGAAATGGTTGGAGGGGAGCAGAGTGGAGGCATGGAGGCCAAGGAAGAGAGCCTGGGCCACCCACTCTGGCTTGAGGGCAGAAGGATAAGGAACAAACAGCCTGGAAACAGAGGGAAGGGTGGGCGGCGTCCAGTGAAATTCAAAATAAGCCAAACTCTGGCACTTCCCTGGCGGTCCAGTGGTTAAGACTCTGAGCTTCCACTGTGGGTTTGATCCCTGGTGGGGAAACTAAGATCTCACAAGGCATGTGGTATGACCAGAAAAAGGAAAAAACCCACCACCACCACAACAAAAACAAACAGTCTCTGCCCCCATTCCAAAGTGACAGAGAGTGATGTCCACTCACCTTCACTTTGGCATTGAAGGGCAGATGACTGGAAACTGCCAGAAGCCCACCACAGGGGTGGATGACTCCTGCTTCTTGGATAAGGGGAGATTATACAGCCGTGAAAAAGGATGAGATCAACTATGTAAGCAGCTGTGGACTGATGTTGGGGACACAAGCTGCAGGACTATGACACAGGCAGAGAAAGCTCTGGAAGCATCTGCATCAGAAAGTCATCAGGGAGGGCACC
Organism: Bos indicus x Bos taurus; assembly: GCF_003369695.1. Taxonomy (NCBI): domain Eukaryota; kingdom Metazoa; phylum Chordata; class Mammalia; order Artiodactyla; family Bovidae; genus Bos; species Bos indicus x Bos taurus. Next base: position 91,815,443 of record NC_040082.1, on the reverse strand, counting down.
CAAAGCAAGGGGTTTTATTTTATTTTGTTTTATTCTTCCTTTTTAAAACTGAAGTGAAATTTATATCACAAAATTAACCAATCTGGCAGCGTTTAACATATTGCCAGTATTGTATCTCCTCTCTCTAGTTCCAAACATTTTCATCACCCCAAAAGAAAACGCAGTACCCCCCAACATAGTGTTGCTTCTTAAATATAAAAATATTTTTACTGTAGTGAAGTACACATAAAATACACAAGGTGTTCCTTGATGGAACATTCTTCCAGTCTCTGTCTCCCATCTTCGCGTGGCCGTCTTCTGTCTGGGTCTCTATGCTCTCTTCTTTTTTTGTTTTTGTTTTATTAATTGTTATTTTACATTTGAGTATAGTTGATTAAGGGGTTTCCCAGGTGGCTCAGTGGGTAAAGAACCTGCCTGCAATGCAGGAGGTGCAGGAGATATGGGTTCAATTCCTGGGGTCAGGAAGATCCCCTGGAGGAGAGCATGGCAACCCATTCCAGTATTCTTGCCTGGAGAATTCCATGAACAGAGGAGCCTGGCGGGCTACAGTTCATGGGGTCACAAGGAGTCAGACATGACCGAAGTGACTGAGCACCCATGCACACATCAGCTACAGTTCATGGGGTCACAAAGAGTCATGACTGAAGTGACTGAGCACCCGTGCACACATGAGGACTCACATAGTGAGTGTTAGTTTCACAATTTTGTGTTAGTTTCAGCTGTACAACAAAGTGATTCAATGATACATATATACATGTATCTGCTGCTGCTGCTGCTGCTAAGTCGCTTCAGTCGTGTCCGACTCTGTGCCACCCCATAGACGGCAACCCACCAGGTTCCCCCGTCCCTGGGATTCTCCAGGCAAGAACACTGGAGCGGGTTACCATTTCCTTCTCCAATGCATGAAAGTGAAAAGTGAAAGGGAAGTCGCTCAGTCATGTCCGACTCTTAGCAACCCCGTGGACTGCAGCCTACTAGGCTCCTCTGGCCATGAGATTCTCCAGGCAAGAGTACTGGAGTGGGGTGCCATTGCCTTCTCCATACATGTATCTATTCTTTTTCAAATTATTTTCCTATTTTGGTTATTGCAGAGTATTGAGGAGAGTTCTGTGTGCTATACAGTAGGTCCTTGTTGGTTATCTATTTTAATAAAGCAGTGCATACATGTCAATCCTAAACGCCCAGTCTGTCCCTGTCCCTCTCCTTTCCCCCCCGGTAATCATGTTTGTTCTCTAAGTCTATTTCTGCTTTGTAAATAAGTTTGTATTATTATTTTAGATTCTGCACAGAGGTAATATCATACGATATTTTTCTTCCTCTGACTCACTTAGTATGATCATCCCTCGGTCCATCTATGTAGCTGCAAATGGCATGATTTCATTCTTTTTAATGGCTGAGTCTCTATTCTTTTTTATATGGGTAACAGTCATTGAATTTAGGGTTCACCATAGATGCAGGATGATTTCATTCATCCTTAACTAATTACATCTGCTGAAAGGTGATTTCCAAATAAGGTGACATTCTGGGGTTCTGGGTGGACATGAATTTGGGGAGGACACTGTTCACCCCACCACACTATGTAAGGGACCACATTCATGGGTTACATTAAGATGAGGACATCTTTGTGGACATATTATTCTGTTTCCCACCTTATACATCCTTTCCTGCCCTTTGCCTTCTCAAAGGCATGGATCCCCATTGCCTTAGAATAGAACAGAAACTCCCTGGAGCTCACAGGGCTCTGCCTGGTCCAGAATCTTCCTTCCAGATCCCTCCCCCCATCTCACTGCATCTCCATTATGTTCGTCACACAGATCACATTTGTTCCTGCCTCAGAGCCTTTGCACTGGCTGTGGTCTCTTCCTGGAATGCTCTTTCTAACCCTAGATTTTCTCACTCACTTAGAACTCAAAGTTCACCTCTTCAGAGATGCATTCCCAAGCCACCTGGGCTAAATCTCAGTTGCCCCACCCTACTCCCTCCCCTCACCTTTTCAGTTCAGTTGGTTCAGTCTCTCAGTCGTGTCCAAATCTTTGCGACCCCATGGACTGCAGCACCCCAGGCCTCCCTGTCCATCACCAACTCCTGGAGTTTACTCAAATTCATGTCCATTGAGTCAGTGATGCCATCCAATCATCTCATCCTCTGTCATCCCCTTCTCCTCCCACCTTCAATCTTTCCCAGCATCAGGGTCTTTTCCAATGAGTCAGTTCTTCGCATCAGATGGCCAAAGTATTGGAATTTCAGCTTCAACATCAGTCCTTCCAATGAATATTAAGGACTGATTTCCTTTAGGATGGACTGGTTGGATCTCCTTGCAGTCCAAGAGACTCTCAAGAGTCTTCTCCAACACCACAGTTCAAAAGCATCAATTCTTTGGCACTCAGCTTTCTTTATAGTCCAACTCTCACATCCATACATGACTACTGGGACAACCATAGCCTTGACTAGACAGACCTTTGTTGGCAAAGTAATGTCTCTGCTTTTTAATATGCTGCCTAGGTTGGTCATAACTTTTCTTTCAAAGTCCTTCAGTTTCCATTCTCACCTCTGTTTGTCCTCCCCTCAGCCACCAGAGGGTGCCCGTGAGCACCTATCAGGCTTCTCCCCTCCTCCACCCTTGGTCCTCCATGGTCCCACCTCCTTGGGGTAAAAACTCAAGTCCTCCCAGTGCCCCACAAGGCCCTGCTTCACCTGCTCCTGTCCCTCCCTGCCCTCCCCTGGCTCACTCCGCTCCAGACACAGGTGCTTCCTTACTGTTCTTCCAACACACCAGGTACAGTCCTGCCCCAGGGCCTTTGCATGGACTGTGTCCTCTGCCTAGAATGCTGTTCCCCAGACCCAGCGTGGCTCTGTCCCTCACCTCCCTCAAGTGTCAGCTCTGATACCAGCTCTTCGGTGAGCCCCTTGTAACTTCACCCTCCTCCAACCCTGACACACTATACCTTCTCCCTGCTTCTTTGTTCTCTTCATAGCATTGATTTCCCAACACACCACACAATTATTTATAGTGTTTCTTGCTTGTTGCTCATTCTCCCTGCTAGACATGAGCCCTGAGAGGGCGGGGTCTGGGTCTGTCCTGGGTCTGTCTTGACTCAGACTAGACCACTGGAGCCAAGATACTGTCACATTTGGTAAATTGCAAGCAGGCAGCTCCTGATGCTGCAGTGCCAAAGATGGGCAGGGACATGATAGGAACTTACCTGGGCTCCCTCTCGAGAGCCAGGGCTGTGCTCAGACTTGAAGGAATGGGAACCCTCCTTGCCCTTCTCTGTGTTTCAGTTTCAACAAAAAAAGAGATCTTGAGATCACTGGGGCCGTTTCTGAGTTCCTTCAGTTATACCCTGCATGGAGTCCCTAACCAAACCATTTCATGGCTTTGAGCCTTCATATGTAAAGTGCAGGGCTGAAAAAAGGAGTAAATTCTGAGCATGAGGTGGGTGGTAACCATTGGTCTCCTTTGATGCTCCATCCCCAGCTCCCAGGACAGAGCCCAGAGCTCAACAGACAGTAATATAGCCTCCTCATGATAGCTAAACTGATTGAGCACCTACTGTATACCTGGCCCCACAGTGAGAACATTATCAGGATTTTAGATCTAACTTAAACTTTGAAGAAACCCTATGATATAGGATACTATTATTTTCTCTGTCTTGCAAATGGGAAACTGGGACTCAGAGAGGTGAAGACAGTCACCCCAGATCACACAGCCAAGAAATTGTCAAGGCTGAATTGGGCCAGATCTCTCTGATCTCAAGTCTGTGTTCTAAACTGCCACACTCTCCAGCCCCGAGAAACATCTGTTGAATGAATAAATGAGTGTTGATCGATCCTTTTGGAAGGGGGAGGGCACTCATGGCCGCTTTCCGTAATGACACGGGGGCCTCCAGTTCCCCTCCTCCCAAGTGTAAGGTCATGCCCAGACCCATTGCCACCCCCTACATCTTCCTGACACAGCTGCCACCTCGCAAGGAGGCAGCCAGGGAAATGCATTCCTCCACTTAACCCAGAGCAAAATCTCCCGATCTCCTTGAGACCCCTCCAGCAGGGGAAGGAATGAAGAAAGACAGGAGAGGACATGAGGGGATGGAAGGTGAGGGGGAGGGGAGGGCAAACTCCCCCATGTGTCCCCTGGCAGCCTCCTTTAAAAACAAAACATAAAAGAACAAGAGGACTGCGTGTGTGTGCGTGCACGCACACATCTATGAAATATTTAGGGGGCGCCCAGTGTGTTTATGGCTGTAATTAATCTTGTGTCTCGTTGGCGGAGAGCAAAACGTTAAGAAATTATTTTCCGGGGCCTGGGTGAAGTGCGGGCTGGCAAGGCTCCTTTCCCGAGATGGAGGCTGTGGAGGTCGAGGGTAGGGAGGATGGGGATCTGGGGTAAGCTTGTGGCCCTGGACTGTGGCCTCAGGAAACTTCTCCTAAACTCCCCCTCCCCCATTATAGCACCCAGGAAGTTTCCAGCCTGGCTGGTGTCCCTTGTACTCCGGGCCAAGTGCTTGCCCTTTTTTTTTTCTTTTTTTTTGGTTTTTGTTGGTTATTTCATTCGTCTTTATAGCTTTATGGTTTGTTGCTGTTGTTCAGTTGCTCAGTCGTGTCCAACTCTTTGTGACCCCATGCACTGCAGCACACCAGGCTTCCCTGTCCTTCACCATATCCCGGAGCTTGCTCAAAACTTGTGTCCATTGAGTCGGTGATGCCATCCACCCACCTCATCCTCTGTTGTTCCTTTCTCCTCCTGCCCTCAATCTTTCCCAGCATCGGGGTCTTTTCCAATGACTCGGCTCTTCACATCAGGTGGCCAATGTATTGGAGCTTCCGCGTCAGCATCAATCGTTCCAATGACTATCTAGGGTTGATTTCCTTTAGGATTGACTGGTTTGATCTCCTTGCTGTTCTAAGGACTCTCAAGAGTCTTCTCCAGCCCCATAGTTCAAAAGCATCAATTCTTCGGTGCTCAGCCTTCTTTATGGTCCAACTCTCACATCCATACATAACTACTCGAAACACCATAGCTTTCTTACTTACGCATGAGGTATAGCTTCCATACAGTAAAATACAAACACTTGAGATGTGAGTGGGATGTGTTTTCAGGCAGGTGCACATCACCCCCAGAGTTTCTCTTGGGTCCCTTTGTAACTTCTCCCTACTCCCTCTCTTCCCCACCTCTAGCCCCGCCCCTTTTTAAGCAATCACCAATCTGATTTGGTTCACCCTGCTTTAGTTTGTAGTTTGTGGGTAGCATTCTTCTTTCTGGCTTCCCTGTCTTTGCCTGTCTCAGTGCTTCGTTTCTCTGCACGGCTGAGGAATGTTCTTTGGTTCACATGGACCATGATTTGCTTATCCACTTGCCTGTTGATGGACAGTTTGGTGGTTTCCAGTTTGAGGTTGCTCTCAATCTTGCTCCTGAGCAAATCCCTAGGTGTGGAATTGCTGGATCACTAGGGGCTTCCCAGGTGTTGCTAATGGTAAAGTACCCACCTGCCAATCCCTGGGTGGGGAAGACCCCCTGAAGGAGGACACAGCAACCCCCTCCAGTGTTCTTGCCTGGAGAATCCCATGGATGGAGGAACCTGGCGGGCTACAGTCCAAGCGGTTGCAAAGAGTCGGACACAACTGAAGCTACTTAGCACACATGCAGGGGAGGTGTATATTTCACATTTTAAGAAGTTAGTTTAAATTTTGGAAATGTGATGACAGGACATGCAAAGCTGGGGGTGGAGCATATATTTACATCTGGGAGACAACTCAGTCCCAAGAAGGGGAGGTTGAGGACAGCCTGTGTGGCTGGGGAGTGGCAGAGCTGGGACTCGAACCCAGGCTGTCTGTGTCAGGCATGTCACCCATGGGCTACATTCTGCCAAACTGGGATAAACGCGTGTGGCGTCTTAGTGTCTCTCTCTTTCGCATCTTGGCTGTGAGCAGCTCTGATTCTGCTTGAGGGCCAGGTGTCCAGTAGGTGCTTAATAAATGCAAACAGAAGCTGAGACGAGAGTCGTGATTCTGGTTGCAAAATATCTCACTCCTTCCTGAGTTGGAAGCCCCAGCGGCTCCCCAGTGCCTTCAGGATAAAGCCTAAATTCCGAAATGCAGCCCACAGGTCCATTCCAATTCTGATCCTATTCCTCTTCCCGCTGTGCCAGCCTTCTTGCTGCTTGTGGAATACCCACACATGGTCCTGCCACAGGGCCTTTGCATCTGCCATTGCCTCTGCCTGGAATGCTCCATGCTTGACTTACCCATGGGCAGTTCCTCCTCTTCCTTCAGGTCTCAGCTCAAAAGTCACCTCCTCAGGACTTCCCTGGTGCTCTATGGTTAAAACTCCACACTCCCAGTGCAGGGGGCCTGGATTTGATTCCTAGTCAGGGAGCATGGATCCCACTTACTGCAACTAGAGAAGCCCATGGACCACAGTGAGCACCCCACAGCATAACAAAGACCCAGAACAGCCAAAACAGGAAAAAGTCATCTCCTCCAGGAAGCCCTCCCTGACTTCCCTGTCTAAACCAGCTCCACCCAGTCCCCTCTGTGGTATGTATCACCCTGTGATTTCCTCTCTGTAGTTCTTTTTCTTCTTTGAATTTCTACAATACATTAATTTACTTAGAAAACTTTTTACACAGTTACATAATGCTTGCTGTCACCTGATTCTGAGCACACACTCCATGTGTCATGAATCATCTAAACTTTATTTTGGGGCTGTGCTGGGTCTTTGTTGCTGCTCAGGCTTTTCTCTAGTTGTGGTGAATGGGGGCTACTTTAGTTGTGGTGCGTGGGTTTCTTGTTGCAGTGGCTTCTTTCATTGTGGAGCACGGGCTCTAGGGTGTGTGGGCTCCAGTAGTTATGGTAATGGGCTCAGTCATTGTCGCTCCCAGGCTCTACAGCACAGGCTCAATAGTTGTGGTGCTTGGGCTTAGTTGGTCTGTGGCATGTGAGGTCTTCCTGAATCAGGGATAGAACCTGAGTCTCCTGCACTGGCAGGCAGATTCTTTACCATGGAACCACCAGGGAAACTCTTAATTCATCTAAACTTTTAAAGAACTCTCTGCGTTGGGTAATGTTGTTATTTCCATTTATAGATGAGGAAATTGAGGCCCGGAGAGTCTCGGGCCTCAGGTCCAGGAGGCCTCTGCGCTCCGGGGGTGTGCACCTGTGGTCTGCTGCCCCCACAGGACTGGCCTGAGCCACCCTCAGCTGTGTGCCTGGTTGGTCTTAGCACAAGGTACGGCTCAGCGTGGTGGATAAACAGCTCCAACTTTTAAAACATTTATGTATGTATTCTTTAGCAGCACCTCAAGGCATGTGGGGTCTTAGTTCCCTGGCCAGGGATTGAACCCACATCCCCTGCAGATGGGAGCATGGGTTCTTAACCACTGGACCCCTGGGGACATCCCAAACAGCCCCTGCTTTTTACAGATGAAGCAGCAGAAGTCCCAGGAGTAGATAACTTGCCTTGTGGCAGGGCTAACTTTAAAATTGCTTCTTGGACCTGCTAACCCCATGTCCTGTACCATCCCCAGAGCCCCCCAGACTGTGAGCCCCAGAGCCTTGGAGGAGGCTTGGCGGGTGCTAGCTCAGACGGCGAACAGATGCTCGCTATTTTAAACCCACTGTTTAACTCATTAAGACAGCTGTTTCCCATCCCCAAAGTCGGTGGAATTAGAATTAAATTCATTCCAGAATTAAACACACACATACATACACACGCGCATACCCGCCACCATTTGGAGGCAAAACTTGTTAGCATTTAGGCAAGCTGTGCCTTCGAGCCTGGGGACGGGGCTGGGCTTCCGCCTGACAAGTTAGATCATGGCCCAGCGGTTGCCAGCTGGGCTGGTGGCCAGGATGGCCTGAGGGCCCAGATTCCTGTGTGTACCCAGGCTTCTACCGTTAGAGTCCAGCTGCCAACTGGATGCCCCCCACTCTCCACCTACCCCCACACAAACCCCTGGCCCTGCCTGACCCCTCAGACCCAGGGGCACCAAGACAAAGCTCAGCATTTGCACTTGAACTGACTTTCCCTTCTGGGACCCCATCTCCCCCTGCCGCTCACATCTGAGACAGATCTCACCTGTCCTTCCTTCTATCCCTTCACTTACATCCAAACAGTCAGGACTCACTGGAGATGCCACTTCCAGGCAGCTACTTCACTGGAGATGCCACTTCCAGGCAGCTACTTCCCCTACTGCTACTGCACCAGTCCAAGCCTCCATTACCTCCAGCCTGCATGACTGTTCTTGCCTCCTTCCTGGGCTCCTGGCTTCCACTCTTACTCCCAACCAGCTGTGTTCCCTCAGCAACCAAAGGGATTTGCTAGTTCCTCACTTTCATGCATTGGAGAAGGAAATGGCAACTCACTCTAGTGTTCTTGCCTGGAGAATCCCAGGGACTCAGGAGCCTGGTGGGCTGCCGTCTATGGGGTCGCACAGAGTCGGACACGACTGAAGTGACTTAGCAGCAGCAGCAGCAGCAGCAGCAGCAGCAGCAGCAGCAATCGGTTATGCCACTCTCTCACTTAAAATCCTCCAATGCAGGGCTGTCCAATAGAACTTTCTGTGACCGATGGAATGTTCCAGACCTGTGTCACCAAACATGGTCACTCACAGGTGGCTACAGAACAGTTGAAATGTGGCATGTATGCGTGAGGAAGGAAATTTTTAATGTTTTTTTATGTTTTTAATATTTTAATGTTAATTTTTAAATGTCTCATTTTAATGCATTGAAATAAGCCCAGGTTGCTGGTAGCTGCCATATCAGTCAGTGCAGGACTGAAGGTCCATCAGCTGTTAGTGGCCTGCCCAGATACCCTGGGTCCTCACCATTTTCTCTGCACTGCTGGCTGGCATCCCAGCCCAGATGCTCTGCCTGAGCCTGCTTTGCTCATGGCAGGCGAGGAGTGTCTCAAGAGTTCATGCCATCCCCTCCAGCAGCCCCCAGCCAATGGTCGGCAGGAGCGGGAGTGTACATATCCCAGCTCCCTCGTCCCTCGTGCTACGCAACTTTGCAGTTCATGCTCGGCAGAGGCCCCAGTGGGACTGAGCCCGCTCTGCCCACCACAGCCACCTAATCGCGAATGCACCCTGGACAGGCTCCCTCCCACCCCTCTCATTCTCCCTGACTCCTCCTGGGGCTTCCTGCTTGCATCCCAAACCTTGTCTCAGGACTACCTGCTGTTCTGCCTCCCCCTCTCTTTCTTCCTCCTCCTTCCTCTCCTCCTACTTCTTAGTGCCTTAAGCCTCTTTTTAAAAAATGTTTTGTTTCAGAATAATTTTATTTTATTATTTTTATTTATTTAATTTTGGCTGTGCGGGGTCTTCGTTGTCACCCGCGGGCTTTCTCCAATTGTGGCACATGGGATCTTTCCGGACAAGGGGTAGAACTGGTGTTCCCTGCATCCGGCAGGAAGCAGAGAGTTCCTACATTTTCTCCACCCAGCTTCCCCTCCTGTTAACGTGATATATTGCCTGGTAGGATGATCAAAACCAGGAATTAGTACAGGCAGAATATCATAAACAGACCTACAGACCTCATTTGAATTTCAGTAGTTTTTTCTGGGAGTGTCCCCTTCCTGGTCCAGGACACCAGCCAGAGTCACTCATTTCATCTCATCATCACATTGCCTGGCATCCTTCATGCCAGAATAGTTCCTCAGTCTTTCCATGTCTTCCACGACCTCAAAATTTGTGAAGAACACTGGCCAGGATTTTGCAGAGGGTCTCTCAACTTGGGTCTGTCTGATGTCAGCTCATGGTTGGACTGGGATTGTGTGTTTCTCCCCAGAATCCCCCAGGGGGCTGATGTTGCATCCTCCTTGGTGTAGGATATCAGGAGACTCCAGAAGTTGCTGGGTCTCATCGGCAGTGATGTCATGATCACATGGTCAGGACATGTGACTCCCCTCTCCCCCAGAAAATTACCTTCTTACCTTTCAAATTTGTAAATATCTTAAGAGAGGTCTTTGGCAGTGTATAACCATTCTGTTTCTCCTTAAACATTCACCCAACCATTCTAGCATTTCTCCCATTGATTTGATATGTCCTCTACATACAAATGAGTTCCATTCCAAGAGCCCATTCATAAGTCCAATGAACTCATAAGTCCAATAAAGTTAGCCTAAAGTGTCAGTCACTCAGTCATGTCCGACCCTTTGCAACCCCATAGACTGTATAGCCCACCAGGCTCCTCTGTCCAGGGAATTCTCCAGGCAAGAATACTGGAGTGGGTTGCCATTTCCTTCTCCAGGGAATCTTCCTGACCCAGGGATCAACCTGGGTCTGCTGCATTGCGGGTGGATTCTTTACTGTCTGAGCCACCAGGGAAGCCCAAGTTAGCCTAGGTACTTCACTAATACAATCAGCTATGTCGTATTGTAATACGGTTTACACAAATAATACATAAACGAACAAACACCAAAAATAAAGAAAACACTTTTAATCTTACAGTACAGTACCTTGAAAGTACAGTAGCACAGTACAATCAATGGGTGGCACGCAGGGGCAGGCATCGAGTGAAGAGGCAAGAAGAGTTACTGACTGGAGGAGCTAGAGAAGGTGGGAGATGGGAGAGCGGAAGGATTGTCAGCGATAGGAGATGGAGGGGCAGGTTGCAGCGTCACTCACGCCTGACGTTGATGGCACAGCTTCTGGTTCCTTGTGGATTCAACTCTATCTACCCTCCTGAAAAAAACAATCCAGCGATGTCTTGGTAGTAGCTCTTTTTTTTTTTTTCTTTCTTCATCATAGATGACACGGCAGCTGCTGGATTGCAACCTGAATGGCTGTTGCAGCTTCTGTGTACTGTTCTGCATTTGGTCCTGTGCTTCCAAAAATGAACAGAGCCTCCTGAAATAAAGAAAACCCCTTACCATCTCCTGCGCCGCGAATCCCTTCGGTTCTTCAGCTGCTGCTTCCTCTTGTTGCTCCACTCCCTCAATTATTTTCACTTTTGTTTCCATCGTTATCACTTGGCACTTCTTAGCGGTACCAGCTACATCACTACTGCTTTTACACTTGCTTCCAGACATCCAGAAAGTCAAAGTGTTAGTTACTCAGTCGTGTCTGACTCTCTGTGATCCCATGGACTACAGCCCACCAACTCCTCTATCCAGGGAATTCTCCAGGCAAGAATACTGGAGTGGGTTGCCATTTCCTTCTCGAGATCATCTTCCCCACCCAGGGATCCAACCTGGGTCTCCCATATTGTGGGCAGATTCTTAACCAACTGAGCCACCAGGGAAGCTTCCAGACATCCTGGGCATGAAATAAAGATGCTGTACTCTCTACTCTCTACTGTAAAGTACACGAAAGTGCAACGACTTATAGAGGATGCTCTCACATGACAGTGTACACCAGACAGGTGAGCTAAACTATGTGATTGGACCTGCAAACACCCGTTTGCGTCTTTGAAATGTAGCAGCTCGAAGGTTCGTATGTAAGGGACTTACTGTACTTTGTTACGGCAGCCCTAACAAACTCTGTTTATTAACTGCCCATCTTTGGAGATCTCTGGCTTGACCTTTTCCCTATCATGCGCCTGTTCCTTTGTTTACCAAATACTCCTTAAAGATCGACATTTTATCTTTCCTTAAGAAGATTGTCGAGTCATAAACAAAAAACCTGTATCACTTGCCTCAAAGGGAAGGGACCCACAAGAAGTAAAGATACAGAAAACAAAATGATGCCTCAAAATGTCAATGGGGAAGGGAAGGAACTTCCCTGGTAATTCAGTCATTAAGACTCTGCGCTTGTGATGCAGAGGTACTCAAGTTCAATTCCTGGTTGGAGAGCTGGGGTCCCACATGCCACATGGCGTGGTCAGAAAGTAAAAAAGAAAAAAGTGCCCATGGAACCAAGGACCTGTATCTTAGGAAAATTAGCCATTGCCAGAAAGAGATTAAAGACAGTAGCACCAAACAAAACTTGCTCCAAGTAAGCCCCAGGGGAAGGCATTGTTGGAGAGTGATGCCCCTCACCCCCATGACTGGCTCCATTCACGGACACCTCCCCTTTGACCTTCCTGCCCACTCACTCATTCAGGGGTATAACCCCCTGTTATCCTCTCTCTGTCCCATTCGCCAGTCCCTCCCCTGGTTCTCCCGCTGCCTCCGTGGCTTCTCCACCTCTCCTTGTCTCTCCCACCCACCCTGCATCCAACAACCAGAGGGTTCTTTCAGAAACACAAATCTTTCTTTCTTTCAGGAGTCATACGTGAATTCACTCCCGTCGTAAGAAGATTCAAACAGTGCAGAAATACAGAGAGCAGAAATAAGAAATATGATCTGACCATGTCCTGCCTCTATTCTGATTTTTTCTAAGGCTCCTCATCAGTCTCTGTGTAAATTTTAAAGTCAGCGACATTCAAGGTTTGGGTTGGGTCCTGCTCTTTCCCATCTCTCTCCCATCCTTTAATAAGACCCTCTTCTTAGCCACTCTGACGGCTTGCCATATCCAACCATTCAACTCTCACTCACTCCCTCACTCACTCTCACCGCAGGCCCTTTGCACATGCCCTTTGCATTCCCAGCATGTTGTTCTCCACCCCCTCAACTCCAACTTCATCCTTCCTCGCCCTTCCGTCTCAATGTGCTGACACCTTGTGTCTGGTTGACCTCACCCAGACGTGGGCCCTAGGGACAAGGATTCCAACTGTGCTTTCATTTCTACACCTGCCATGACCAGGGGCTCCCTCACAGTTGTGGAGGCTGGAAATCCAAAATCAAGGTATCAGTAGGGTCCGTTCCTTCCTGCTGGCTCAGAGGGAGAATCTGTTTCCCACCTCCCTCCTAGCATCTGGTGGTTGCTGGCTACCCTCAACATTCCTTGGCTAGTAGTCACATCACTGAAATCTCTCCCTCTGTTGTCACATGGTCTTTGGTCTGTTTGACTTCTGTGTCTCTTCTCTATCATTGGCTGAGGGCTGCTCTGGGAAGTATTAACCAACAGAGACAATGTAAGGAATTAAGTAGCCAGCCTGGTGAAGTGTGGCTGAGGAGAGAGAATTCTGTTCCCGGCAGAGGGAACAAACAGCATTTGCAAAGTTCTAGAGGTTAGTAAATCATGATGCATTCACAGCATTGAAGAGCATTTGAGGGGCTTCCCTGGTGGTGCAGTTGGATAAGAATATGTCTGCCAATGCAGGGGACACGGGTTCAATTCCTGGTTTAGGAAGATCCCACGTGCCTCAGAGCAGCTAAGCCCGTGTGCCACAACTATTGAACCTGTGCTCCAGAGCCCATGTGCCACAGTGGAGACCACCCACATTGAGCCCATGCTCTGCAACAAGAGAAGCCACTGCAATGAGAAGTGTGTCCAGCACAGCAAACAGTAGCCCTTGCTCACCACAACTAGAGAAAGCCCGTGCAAAGCAATGAAGACCCAGTGCAGCCAAAAACAGTAAAATTTTTAAAAATAAAATTATTGAGGTTTTGGAGACCGGCAGGGGCTTGACCATGGAGAGCTGTGTCAGACACAGAAAGGAACTTGGATTTCAAGAGGGTAGTGGGGAGTCATCGGAGAGTTTAGAGCATGGGAGAGACCAGAGGATTAAACTTTAGAAATATGCTTGACTGCCATGTGGTGATGTACTGAAAGTGTTGTGAACTGGAGGCAAGTCTGTTATGGGAGAATGAAAAATTCAGACCCTAGGGGCTTCCCTGGTGGCTCAAATGGTAAAGAATCTACCTGCAACACAGGAGACCTGGGTTTGATCCCTGGGTCAGGAAGATCCCCTGGAGAAGGGAATGGCAACCCACTCCATTATTCTTGCCTGGGAAATCCCATGGACAGAGGAGCCTGGCGGGGTGCAGTCCATGGGGTCACGACTGGACACGACTAAGCAACTAACACACACGTGGTGAACGTCAATCAGGCATCATCTCATTTAATTTTCTCACCACGGACCCTACGAGGCACGTTGCTCATCATTACACCCATCTGAAAGATCTGGAGGCTAGAGCCCAGAGAGCTTCAGTGACTTACCTGGTCTCACATAAGCTTGTTAATGACAGAGCAATGATTCAGGGCTTGAGTAGATTGCCCAGCCAGAGTCACGGTGGGAGATCTGGGATAAAGAGTTGGGAGGGGACATGAGGCTGATGGCCAGCACTCTGGATGAGGGACAGTTGGAGACCCGGATAGAGAGGAAGATCTAAGCTGAGAGAATAAAGCTGGTTCAGGTGGTCTCCGGGACCTAATGCCTGATGATCCAAGGTGGAGCTGATGTAATCATAATAAAAATCAAGTGCACAATAAGTGTAATGCACTCAAATCATCCTGAAACCATCCCCCCATCCCCAGTGCACAGAAAACTTGTCTCCATGAAACGGGTGTGTATGGGTGTGGTGTAGTCAGTTGTGTCTGACTCTGTGACCCCATGGACTGTAGCCCACCAGGCTCCTCTGTCTGTGGGATTCTTCAGGCAGGAAGACTGGAGTGGATTGCCATGTCCTACCCCGGGAATCTTCCCTACCCAGGGATTGAACCCATGTCACTGGTGAGCAGATTCTTTACCACAGGCACCGCCTGGGAAGCCCCTGGAAACAGGTCCCTGGTGTCAAAACGGTTGGGGACGGCTGGTCTCCCAGGTGATGGGGACTAGGGCCACTCGCTGCTGCTAGCCCAGCCCTGACATTGCACTTCTCCCACCCCTCCCATCAAGTCAGTTAGACCCTGAAGACATAAGAACTGAGACCTGAAGGGTAAGAAAAAGCCGGCCACGGGGAGATAGGATCTTTCAGACTGAGGCACAGACTATGCAAAGGCCCTGGCGCAGGATTGTGCTGGGTGTGTTCACGGAAGAACATCAAGGAGATCTGTGTGTCTGGAGCAGAGTGAGCAAGGGGGAGTGAGGGAGGGAGGAGGTCTGGGATTTGGGCTTTAAAACCTCATGGGCAGAGGGTGCCCTGAACAAGTCTAAGTCCCCTGGGAATCTCGAAATGGGTGAACATTGACTCCCTTCTTCAGTGGGTCTCTAGGAGGCTTGGGGAGATGATGATGGCAGAATGTCAGTGAGAAGGCTGGATCCATGCCATGGTGGGGAGCATGGGCTGGCAAACCACTCTGTGGCACCCCTGAACTTTACCCTTACAAGGTCCAGGAGCTAGGGATGTGCTGAGACTTCTAGAAGTTTTTTCCAAGGTTGCCCAGCGCCCAGGTCAGAGCCCCAGGAATTCTGTCTTGGCAGGGGGTGGAGGGACTGGATGTAACAGGACGATGTCACAGAGCCTGGGGGCATCTAGAACCCTGGGGGCTCCTGGTCTCAGTGTCATCTGCCAGGAAGGCCGCCTGGGTAGGTTATCTCCTCCTGGGACCAGCCTTCAAGGACAGAATGTGAGCCTGGCTGTAGGGCCACCAGGGTCCCCGCTGCTCTGCTCAGCTGCCTCTGAGCCACCTTTTCAAGTTCACCTCCATTCCCTCCCCGGCCACGGGTCCCCTGGGAGGCCCTGGAGATGCCCAGAGGCCTCCCATTGGCAGTCCCCAGTGGGACCTAGCTCCACGCCGCTGCTGGAGAAGGCCGGGCCAGCCATGGGGCAGCAGCAGCCAGCTGTGGCCCTGGGGGCAGTCAGGATCTCGCTGATGCTGCTGGGGCTGCTTGCTCCCTCGCAGGCGGTGGTGCGGGCCGTGGTGGATGGCAACTCGAGCATGGTGGACTTTGCAGATATGCCAGCCCTGTTTGGGGCGCCCCTGGCCCCCGGGGGCGTGCGAGGCTACCTGATGGAGGCCAAGCCAGCCAACGCATGCCATCCCATCCAGGGCCCACGGCCGGGCAACGGCTCCCTGGGCGCCATCGTGCTGATCCGCCGCTACGACTGCACGTTCGACCTCAAGGTGCTGCACGCCCAGCGGGCCGGCTTTGAGGCGGCCATTGTGCACAATGTGCGTTCCGACGACCTGGTGCGCATGGCACACGTGTATGAGGACCTGCGGCAGCAGATCGCCATCCCATCAGTGTTCGTGGGCGAGGCTGCTTCCCAGGACCTGCGGGTCATCACGCGCTGCGACAAGGCGGCCCACGTCGTCCTGCTGCCCGACTACCCGCCCCACCCGGACCTGGACTGCCACCCAGTGCTGGCCGTCTCCTGGGTGCTGGGCCGTGCCCTGGCCCTGCTCACCAGCGCTGTCTTTGTCCTGCAGCGTCTGTGGCGTTGGCTCTGGAGCTGGCGGGCCAGCGGGCAGGCAGTCAAGGCACAGGCCACCCAGAGGGCCCAGGTGCGCACCTTCACCAGGTGTAACGACCTCTGCGCCATCTGCCTGGATGAGTACGAGGAAGGCGACCGCCTCAAGGTCCTGCCCTGCTCCCATACCTACCACTGCAAGTGCATCGACCCCTGGTTCTCCCAGGTTGTCCGGCGCTCCTGCCCCATGTGCAAGCAGTCAGTGGCCGGCACGGAGGACAGCTCTGACTCCACCGTCGACAGCCACGGGGACGAGGAAGATTCCTCGCTGTCTGGCCGCCACACACCGACCTGGCTTGTCCAGGCCCGGCTGCGCTCCCGGAGGCTGGCTCTGCTGACCCGAGCCACCTCCCGGCGCCACTGTAGTGCCACCTCTGTGGGGGAGGCCGATGCCAGTGCGCCCTTGGAGGGGCCCCCAGAACACCACTGAGACCCGCCAGCCCCAGACTGGTAGAGATCTGGGTGGGCAGGGTGGAAGGAAGGCATGTTTTTAGCCTGGAGACTAGATAATAAAGTGGGTTTGAAAGCGGATTCTCCCCCTGGCTACTCTGGGGCTGCCCAGTCCCTCATGCCATCCGTCTGGCAAGTCCCAGCTGAGCCCAAGGCTGGCACCTGGTATCTGAGGGTGAGTTAGGGGATGTGGGGGTGGGAGGGTGGTCTTCTCAGGGACGTTATGTACCTCATCCCCATGGTGGCCCTGTGACGGGGCCACCATGCCTCAGTTCAAATCCTGGGTTCACAGGGCCTGATTCCTAATATTCGCTTTCATTTAAACCTTAAAAAACAATAAACTTGTTACTTTGGAATAATTTTAGCTTTACAGGAAAATTGCAAAGTGGCTCTGGACAGTTCCCATGGACCCCTCACCCAGCTTTCCCTGAGCGTTGACATTTTACATCAGCATAGCATTTTTTCTTTTTAACGTTTTGAGTTTTTGGCCACTGAGTATGTGGGACCTGGGCTCCCCAACCAAGGATCGAACCCACACCCCCATTGCAGTGGAAAGCAAAGTCTTAACCACTGGGCCGCCCAAGGAAATCCCCAGCAAGGCACGTTTGATTCAACCTTGAGGGCACCGTGAGTAGGTTATGATGAACTCAACTCTGGGTTCAATGGAAATTTCCTCATCATTTCAGCTGCTTATGGTGGAAAGTGTCAAACACACTCAGGTAGAAAGAACGGAACGATGACTCCCCACATGTACCCATCACTCAGATTCAGTGATTTATCTGTGCTGCCACGCTGTGCTAAGTCGCTTTGGTCGTGCCTGACTCTTTACGACCCAATAGACCATGGCTCCTCTGTCCATGAGATTTTCTAGGCAAGAATACTGCAGTGAGTTGCTGTGCCCTCCTCCAGGGGATCGTCCCGTGTGTACCCATCCCTCAGATTCAATGATTGATCTACTCCTGGTCATTCTTGTCTCCTCTAATTCTCCTCCTTCCTTGCTGTTTTTTAAAATATATTGTTTAACATTTTTATTTTATTTTTGGCTGCTCTGGGTCTTCGTTGCTATGTGGGCTTTTCTCTAGTTGTGGAAAGCAGGGGATACTCTCTAGTAGAAGTGTGTAGGCTTCTCCTTGCAGTGGCTTCTCTTGCTGCAGAGCACGGTCTCTAGGGCACATGGGCTTCAGTAGTTGGCACACATTGACTCGATAGTAGCAGTTACCAGGCTCTAGAGTATAGGCTCAATGATTGTAACACATGGGCTTACTTGCTCCAAGGCATGTAAGGTCTTCCCAGATCAGGGATCAAACTTGTGTCTACTGCATTGTCAGGTGGATTCTTTACCACTCAGCGACCAGGGAAGCCCCTCCCTTGCTATTTTGATGTAAATTCCAGATGTTTTTTTCACCTACAAATATTTCAGTGTGTGTCTCTAAAGCAGTAGTTCTCCACTGTGGTGGGGATGTTGTGTCCCCGGGGACACTGAGTGATGTCTGGGGGCATCTGTGGTCATCATGACTGGGGGCCTTCTGGTATCGAGTGGGTGGGGGCCAAGAATGCTGCTCCATACCTCTTAGCCCCTGGGAGGGTCTCACCCCAGAGAATGATCTGATCTGACTGTCTACAGTGCCGAGAGGAGACACCCTGCTCTACAAGATAAGACCCCTTCAAGAGCAACCTCACAAACTCCAGTATCAAGTCCAGAATGAAATGATTCCTCATGCGTGCATGCATGCTAAGTCACTTCAGTCATGTCCAACTCTTTGAGACCCTATAGACTAGCATGCCAGGCTCCTCTGTCCGTGGGATTTCCTAGGCAAGAATACTGGAGTGGGATGTCATTCCCTTCTCTAGGGGATCTTCCTGACCCAGGTCTGTTGTGTCTCCTGCTTTGGCAGACAGGTTCTTTACCACTAGCACCACCTTGATGCTATAATGATTCCTAAATCGTGTTGAATATTCATCCAGGGAGCAAGTGGAAATGTGCACATTTATTATACTATGGTATGATTTTTTAGGCTATTTGAAGCAGGACCGAGATAGAATCTAGAGTCACTGATGGTCTCCTAAGTCTCCTTAATTTTTTATTTATTTTTAAAAATTGGTTCTGTAGGTTTTAAAAAGTATTTAATTTATTATTTACTTGCTTGGCTGCACTGGGTCTTAGCAGTGGCACTTGGGATCTTGCTTGCATTTTGCAAGATCTTCCTTGCATCACATGGGATCTTTCATTGAGGCACACAAATTCTCTAGTTGTAGTGTGAGGGCTCCAGAGCTCATGGGCTTCAGTAACTACGGCACTTGGGCTCAGTTGCTCTGTGGCATATGGCATCTTAGTCCCCCAGCCCGGGATTGAAGCTGGGTACCCAGCATTGCAAGGCAGATTCTTAACCACTGGACTACCAGGAGGTGTGTCCAAAGTCTCTTCTAATCCAGAGCTTCTCCTGCCATCTTTCTCCCTTTAATTTTCCTTGCAGTTTATTTATTTGAGGCCACTGGGTCCTTCATCTTGCAGAGATGCCCCTGATCTGGGTTTTGTCAATTGGGTGTCCCCATGGCATCATTTCAGGCTTCCCAGCTGGCACTAGCGGTAAAGAACTTGCCTGCCAATGCAGGAGATGTGGGTTCAATCCCTGGGTCAGGAAGATCCCCCTGGAGGAGGGCATGGCAACCCACTCTAGTATTCTTGCCTAGAGAATCCCATGGACAGAGGAGTCTGGAGGGCTACAGTCCATGGGTCACAAAGAGTCGGACATGACTGAAGTGACTTAGCACACACACATGTGGTATCATTTTAAGTACGCCTCTGCCTCCTTTAGTTTCTTTTATTTATTTTTTTTCCTTTAGTTTCTTTTAATTTCTAGTTGGATTCAGAGACCAGCGTGGATGTGATTTAATTTTATGGTAAATAGATAACGGTGTTTCTTCAGCTCCCAGTGTAAGCTTTCCTCACAAACTTGGGTCAGTGAAAGGGTCTTCTGGGCAACAAAGAAGGGGCGGATGCTAACTTGGGGCAAGCGTGGTCAGAAAGATCTGAGAGGGAAAGTTGTATAGAATTTCTCAGGGGGCACAGCATAGGTGATAGGATTTGGACACAGTCTGCTATTAGTGGCTTCATGAGTGAATATCTGTATTTAGTCAAATGTCTTCTTTTTCACACATTAGAGTGGGTTTTTTTAACTTTTTTTTTTTTTTTTTGCTTTTGCTGGGTCTTCATCGCTGTGCTCAGGCTTTCTCTAGCTGTGTTGAGTAGCGGCTACTCTTCATTGCGATGTTTGGGCTTCTCTTTGTGGTGGCTTCTCTTGTTGCAGAGCACAGACTCTAGGGCACATGGGCTTCAGTAGTCGCAGCACATGGGCTCAGTGGTTGTGGTGCACAGACTCTAGAGCATAGGTTCAGCAGTTATGGGACATGGGCTTAGTGGCTCTGTGGCATGTGGGGTCTTCCGGGACCAGGGACTGAACACATGCCCCCTGCATTGGCGGACAGATTCTCATCCATTGTACCACCAGCGAAACCCACGAGAGTGTTTTTCACTTGTGTCTTGCTATCTGCACTTCCCAACCTAGCTGGGAACCTCCAAAGTAGTTCAGAAAAAAGGGAGTCTGTTCTTGGATGGCTGATGGCAAAGGGTAGGCTCTTGGTCATGGCTCTGGTGTGTGTGTGTGGGGGGGGGGTGGGGTGCAGAGCGGGGGGCTGAGGTCCTTGCACACTATTCCTGGGAGATGGTAAAGACCTCCTACCCAGTGTTTGAGAGGCTTTGCTCCCAGCCCACTGGCCCTAAGGCCACAAACGGAGGCTACAGTATCCAGAGAACACTGCCTCAGTCACTCTGGGTGGCCGTCAAAGTCCAGAGCTGCCAAGAAGGAGCAGGCCTCTCTGCCCAGCAGGCATGGACTGGGATGAGGATGGAGAAGTGGAGACAGGGAGCGACATGTGTAGCAGTCAGGCTTGGAGTTAGCAATGGGACCTGAGGCCCCATCAGAGCAGCTTAAGCACAGAGAGCTATTTCTCATGAACTTGAGTAGTCAGTCCAGGGATAACATGGAGGTGCCACAGTGTCCAGGCCCCAGGTTCCTTTTGTCTTATTGTCCCACCCCCTCAGCAAGTGCCCTTCTCCTCATAGAGCACAGTAGCTGCTTGAGCTCTAGCCATCACATCTGCATTCCACTCAATGAGAAGGAAGAGCTTACCCTTTCTCTTTAAGGACACTTCCCAGAAATCCCATACACCAGTTTTGCTCATACTCCACCAGCCAGAACTCAGTCATATGGCTACACTTGCCTGAAAGGATGTTGGGAAATGTAGTCTATTCTGAATGGCCAATGGTCCAGCTGAAAACCAGGGGTTCTATTACCATGGAAGAGAGAACAGATATTAGAGCTGGCCAGCATGCCTGTCATTTGAACACATTTCTGGCCCAAAGAACTACCCAGTTCATGTTTGTTGAATAAGTGAATGAATGAATGAATGAATCCCCGCACCTCTAAGCTTGAGCCTCCTTCAAGGTCACAGGCTCCACAGCAGAGCAGGCACCTCCTGGTTCACCAGACATTTGGCTTTTCTCACGATCATGCCAGCAGAGGGAGTGAACTCACGAGGGATGAAACCCAGCTCTTACTGAGGCCCTACTGTGCTCTAGGTCCCAAGTTTTATAGCCTCTTCCCACCATTAAACCTCCCTGAGCCTCATTTTTGCCATCTGTAACATGGGAACCATGAGAGTACCTGCCCTGCATGGTTTGCCAACCACATACAGTGCCTCACACCTACTAAGCACTTTGTCAGTATTTGTTGATTGACTGAGTGACCTGCCCATAACCCAGCTATAAAATCAGGTGATCAGAACTGTGGCGGAACCACAGGCACTGTGTTGACCCAAAGGGAGGTGTCTTCCCTAACCCAGAAAATCTGGGAGTCTTCCTGGAGGCAACGTCTTCTAGATTCAGAGCAGAAAGGGCAGGAATCAACACCAGGAAAAGGAGAAGTAATCCTGGCAGCTGGAACAGCATGGGGAAAGCCCCAAGCAGCCTAGTTTAGCATCCAGTAGGTGCTTAATAAGTGCACACAGTGCTCCCTGCCCCCAGTCAGGTCCAATGTCCTCTGAGAAGGGGCCTCAGCGTCATCCCAGCCTCCTCAGTGCCCCAGCAGCCAAGTCTGGGCTCCTCTCCAGCTGCCTCCGGGAAAGTCGGGCGCTGCCAAGGACTGCCAGCTTAGCGAGGCCAGCCTGTGCCAGCCCCATCGAGCTCATCTGATGGCTGACTTAGGGGAGCACCAGCAGAGGTTGCCCCTTGTCCATCCAGGAAGTACCCTGGTTGTGTGTGTATAAGGGGTGGTGGTTGTTCAGTTGCTCAGTTGTGTCTGACTCTTTGTGACCCCATGGGCCGCAGCACACCAGGTTCCCCTGTCCTTCACTATCTCCCAGAGTTTGCTCAAACTCATGTCCGTTGAGTCGGTGATGCCATCCAGCCATCTCATCCTCTGTTGCCCCATTCTCCTCCTGCCCTCAATCTTTCCCAGCATCAGGGTCTTTTCTAATGAGTCGGCTCTTTGCATCAAGTGGCCAAAGTATTGGAGCTTTGGCTTCAGCATCATTCCTTCCAATGAGTATTCGGGGTTGATTTCCTTTAGGATTGACTGGTTTGATCTCCTTGCAGTCCAAGGGACTCTCAAGAGTCTTTGTCCAGCACCACAGTTTGAAAGTGTTAATTCTTTTGGGGAATGTGGCCAAATGGGGAAACTGAGGCTCAGAGGATGGACAGCCTCACGGATGGGGGTGGACTTAGGCAAAGTGTAGCCTCCTGCGTGACTTCAGAGCGCACACAGCGTGATGGATGCTGGGTCAAGCTCTTTCTGCACCAACTCCTGGCATCCAGAGCCAGGTTCCTGTGCATACCCCCACTTCCCAGAGGAAGAAACGGAGTCCGAGAAGGAGGGTGTGGCCTGCTCAGGACCACAGTCCTGGAATCTGACTGAGCCAGTAGTGACAGGGAGCATACTTCTGCACCTGAGACAGTCCTCTCCACTTCAGTGTTTTAATTTTAAAATATTTCTTATTTTTATTTAGCTGCATCAGGTCTTATGGCAACCCACTCCAGTACTCTTGGCTGGGAAATCCCATGGATGGAGGAGCCTGGCAGGCTGCAGTCCATGGGGTTGCTAGGAGTCAGGCACGACTGAGCGACTTCTCTTTCACTTTTCACTTTCATGCATTGGAGAAGTAAGTGGCAACCCACTCCAGTGTTCTTGCCTGGAGAATCCCAGGGACAGGGGAGCCTAATGGGCTGCCGTCTATGGGGTCGCAGAGTCGGACACGACTGAAGCGACTTAGCAGCAGCAGCAGCAGCAGCTGCATCAGGTCTTGGTTGTGGTAGGCAGGATCTTTAGTTGTGGCATATGGGATATACTTCACTGACCAGGGATTGAACCCAAGCCCCCTGCAGCGGGAGTGCAGAATCTTCGCCCGTGCACCACCAGGGAAGTCTCAGTCCTCTCTTTTACAGGGCTCTAACTTTGAATTCTGAATTCCACTGGCCACCGCCTCCCCATGTGTGGAAGTCAGCTCCAGCTGTCTTGTCTGTGCAACAATTTGTGCTGCCACCTACTTGTTCAAGCCTGTTCTGGGCACACGAGAGGCAGCAGTGACCCAGACAGACCCAGTCCCCACCTGCCTGGGACTCCCAGTCTAGTGGGAGGGGTGGGCTATGACAAAGCAGTGGCTTTGACCAGGGCTGTGAAGGGGGAGACACTGGTGCTGTGAGGGCCCACAGGGGCACTTGACCTAGCCTGGAGGGTCAGAGAAGACTTCTCTGGCAGAGGGCATCTACCACAAGACTTGAAGGAGAGAATGGAAGCAATTGGGCTGGGATGGGAAGAGGGTTCCAGGAGGAGGGAACAACACATGCAGACTCAGAATCCTACAAGGCACACAGGCTTTCAACCTTATTGGACATATGTGCGTGCATGCTAAGTCATTCCAGTTGTGTTCAATTCTTTGCAACCCTATGGACCACAGCCTGCCAGGCTTCTCTGTCCATGGGATTCTCCAGGCAAGAATACCGGAGTGGGTTGCCATGCCCCCCTCAAGGGTATCTTCCCAACCTAGGGATCCAATCCACGTCTCTTACGTCTCCTGCATTGGTAGGCAGGTTATTTAACACTAGCATCACCTGGGAAGCCCTATGGGACACACACCCCTCCTCAATATGCATATGCATTTTTAAACAAAAAGTTTTTTTTTCATTATTATTATTATTTGTCACATGGCACAGCATGTGGGGTCTTGGTTCCCTGACCAGGGATTGAACATGTGCCCCCTGCAGTGAATACGCAGAGTCTTCACCACTGGACTGCCAGGGAAGTCCCTGAATATGCATTTTTAGTAATGACAAATGAATGACACTTCAAGTCCATACTGAAGCTCTCTTCTGCAGCCTGAAAATGCTTGGGCTCAACTATTCTAGAAAGACAAATGGAATTAGCTCCTATTTTACTCAATCCTGGGGCTTCCCTGGTGGCTCAGCTGTAAAGAACCTGCCTGCCAGTGCAAGAGACATAAGAGACATGGATTCAGTCCCTGGGTTGGGAAGATCTCCTGGAAGAGGGCGAGGTAACCCACCCCAGTAGTCTTGCCTGGAGAATCCCATGGATAGAGGAGCCTGGGAGGCTGCAGTCCATAGGGTTGCACAGCATCAGACATGACTGAAGTGACTTAGCACGCATGCGCGCATACTCAATCCTATTTTCCAGATGAGAAAACTGAGGCCCAGAGAGGTTAAGCAACTTGCCTGAGGGCAAACAGCTCAGAAGGGACGAAGCTGGGTAAATGGTGGGATGAGAAGGCAGGGTGATTCCCCCAACTCCCAGGCCAGGTTGATTAGGACATCCCTCACCCCTGGCTCCAGCCCAGCTCCTCCTCCCAGCCTCCTTTGCTGCTGCTGCTGCTGCTAAGTTGCTTCAATCGTGTCTGACTCTGCGACCCCATAGACGGCAGCCCACCAGTCTTCACCGTCCCTGGGATTCTCCAGGCAAGAACACTGAAGTGGGTTGCCATTTCCTTCTCCAATGCATAAAAGTGAAAAGTGAAAGTGAAGTTGCTCAGTCATGTCCAGCCTCCTTTGGTGGGTGCCAAACCACTCCAGGGTGGCCTGAGGTCAGTGTGTTCTTCACCTCCTCTATTCTGCACCCTCTGCTCCTAATGATACAACCAGTGAGGAGCAGATTCCAGGGAACTGTTACTGCCATTCCCAGCAGCCTCTGGAGGCAGCTGCAAAATCATGGAGGCTACAAGGAGGCTGCCCGCCAAGATCTCAGCCGGGATGGCATCTGGAAGGGGGGCCGACAAGGCTCTGATTCATCCCCTGACCCTCCTTTCTTCCTCCTCTGTCTCCGCCTCCTCCCCACGCCCTGTCCCCTTCCTAGCCCACCCCTCCCAGCCTCCCAGCCAGGCCCAGGAGGGGAGGAGGCTTTTAGGAACAGATGGCTGCCTTCCTCGCCCAGCGCTCTGCCAGTTAATTAACGCCGCCTGTAATTAAACTTCCCACAAATTAGCTGTCAGCTACGCTAAAGGGAACCGTCCCTCTCAAATGCCACCTTGACTTGCTGAATTGTGAGCCTTGTCGACAAAATAATTAAAGGCAGAGAGAGGCAACCAAAATTTGGAGGCTTTTTTTTTTTCCTTTTCTAAATCTCTATCGGTGTCTATGGCCAAACGCTCCCATCTGAGACCTGGGAATACAACCAGGCTGTTTTCTGAGGTACCCTGTATTAACACCTTTCATTGTGAAGGAAATTTTATTGAGCATCTATTGCAGGCCACATCACTTGCTGAGAAAGGTCCGTATAGTCAAAGCTATGGTTTTTCCAGTAGTCATGTACAGATGTGAAGAGTTGGACCATAAAGAGGGCTGAGCATTGAAGAATTTTTGCTTTCAAATTGTGGTGCTGGAGAAGAAACTCTTGAGGGTCCCTTGGACTGCAAGGAGACCAAACCAGTCAATCCTAAAGGAAATCAACTCTGAATATTCATTGGAAAGACTGATGCTGAAGCTGAAGGACCAATACTTTGGCCACCTGATGCGAAGATCCAACTCATCGGAAAAGACTCTGATACTGGAAAAGATTGAGGGCAAGAGAAGGGGATGACAGAGGACGAGATGGTTAGATGGCATCTCTGACTCAACGGACATGAGTTTGAGCAAACTCAGGGAGATAGTGAGGGACAGGGAAGCCTGGTGTGCTGCAGTCCATGGGGTCACAAAGAGTTGGACATGACTGAGAGATAGAACAACAACAATTGCATGCCAGAAACTGTGCAAGGAGGTGGTATGCACAGTCACTGCTTTCTTGGAACTCACATCCTTGACATTTTTTTTTTTTTTTTTGGCTGTGCTGCGTAGTATGCTGGATCTTAGTTCACTGACAAAGGATCAAACCCGTGCCCCCTGCGCTGGGAGTGTGGAGCCTCATCCACTGGACCGCCAGAGAAGTCTCTTAACATGCATTTTTAAAAGCAAAGGAAATATATGATGTTATTACAGCTGGGGGAAGTGCATTCAGGGAGAGGGGACAGCCAGTGCAAAGGCCCTGAGGCTGGACCACTCATGATGGGGACTGGACCAAGTAGAGCCAGAGGAGGGGGTGGGAGTGAGCCAATTTGGTATCCATGATGCAGGCACAGATGACAGGATTGGCTGACACCATAGTTCCCCCTAATCTACAGCTTTGCTTTCTGTTGTTTCAATGACCTGCTGTCAAACCCAAGTCCAACAATATTAAATGGAAAGTTCCAGAAGTCAAGAATTCATAAGTTTCAAATTGCTGCCATTCTGAGCAGTGTGGTGAAATCTTGCGCAGTTCCCACTCCCACAGTTCCCTTGCACTCTGTCTCACCCCGGGCTTTTGAAAAATGTTTATTTATTGGGCTGCAGCAGGTCTTTGTTTGGGTATTCAGGATCTTTTAGCTGTGACATGTGGGATCTAGTTCCCTGATCAGGGATCGAACCCAGACCCCCTGCATTGGGAGCACAGGGTCTTAGCCCCTGGGCAGCCAGGGTAGTCCCCCACCCAGGGCTTGAACCATTCCTTTATTTAGCGTCTCTTGCCTGCGCGTGGTTTAGTAGGTGTCTCCATAATCAGGTCAACTATCGCATTACCGCAGGGCTTGTGTTAAAGTGAAAATGAAGTTGCTCAGTCGTGTCCGACTCTTTGCGACCCCGTGGACTGTAGCCCACCAGGCTCCTCCGTCCATGCGATTCTCCAGGCAAGAATACTGGAGTGGGTTGCCATTTCCTTCTCCAGGGGATCTTCCTGACCCAGGGATCGAACCCGGGTCTCCTGCATTGGTAGGCACGTTCTTTACCATGGAGCTACCAGGAAAGCCCCATAGGTATAGGAAAAAACATAATAAGGCTTGGTACTATCTGAGGTTACAGGCATCCACTGAGGGTCTTGGAGTGTTTCCCCTTGGATAAGTGTGGACGATTTGTATACCTTATAGAAGTGGAGGGTAAGAGAAAGGGAAATAGAAGAGCAGGGGACTCCCAGATCTTTGACCTGGAAGCTGATCCACAAAGATGGCAGATTTGCACAGAGTGAAACCTTTAAAAAAAAAAAAAAAAGTCTTCATCCTCAAACCAATTTTGAGCATGGCAGCCCACTCCAGTATTCTTGCCTGGAGAATCCCATGGGCAGAGGAGACTGTGGGCTATAGTCCATGGGGTCGCAAAGAGTCGGACACAACTGAAGTCACTTAGCACGCATAGACACAGGGACTGGGGGTGAATGGAGTGAGCCAGAGCCTCTGCACTCCTGGGCAGAGGGGTCTCCTTGGCATTCAGGTTGGGGGTGAATGGTGTGCTTGCCTGTCAGGACATAATCAGATTCTGGCACCTGCAGGGTTGAGCCTCCAGGAGAACTCAGGGGAGACCAGTGATGTGCCCTCTGGATACCCTTGGGCTGCAGAGACTCAAGCCCCAGCATCCTGGGGTCAGAGGATGGTATGGGAGCCTTCCCAGGCAGGCAGGAAAGCCAGCGTGAACCCCTGTATTCCTGCCCCTCCTAGGATATTTTGCAGGCCCACAGGACAGTGTTCAGGCCCTTGAAGCACCTCAGGGCCTTTGCACAAGCTGTGCTTTCTGCTTTCAGATGGGAATACCCTGTCCTCCCTCTGCTACCACCCCTTTCTGCTCCTTTAGGTATCACCTTCTCGATGGCTCAGCTGGTAAAGAATCCGCCTACAATGCAGGAGACACAGGAGATACGGGTCGGGAAGATCCCATGGAGGAGGAAATGGCAATCCATTCCAGTATTTTTGCCTAGGAAATCCCACAGACGGAGGAGCCTGTCAGGCTATCATCCATGTTGTTGCAAAGAGTCAGACATGACTTAAGAGACTGAGCGTGCATGCACACACTCAGCATATATGAGTAACACCCTCCAGTAGGGCCTGAGGCAGCCTGTTCTCCCCTCCCAATCGAACACAGTAGCAATAGGAAGAAAACACATATACAATAAATGTGATGAATAAAGCTTAGTAAAAACCAAAGTCTATTAACTTTTTTTTCTTAATTGTCCACATCTTGCAGTATGCTCATTCTTATTTCCCTGAGCAGGGATCAAACCTGTGCCTGCTGCAGTGGAGTTTAACCACTGGACCACCAGGGAATTCCCAAAGGCTATTAACTCTTGATTCTCAATGAGTTTTAGTGTCATCCCAATGGAAAGTTTCTATTTTGGGTGTTTTAGGCATTGGAATTGCAGGAGAGGGAGTGTGGGCCCGTGGGGGGTGTTTGTTGATTACCTTTATCTGCTGGGAGCATGGAGGCAGCATATATGGTGATCAGGAGCCCAGGGTGCCACAGGGCCTGGTTCAAATCAGTTCTACCCACCTTGGAACTCTGGGAAGAGAGCAGGGGGCATCACCTTTCTGTACCTCAGTTTTCCCATCTCTAAAATGGGGATGATAACTGTCTAATTTGTGATGCTGCTGGGGGAGGGGATTAAATAATTTTGGTTATTATATTTAATAGCTGCAAAGTGTTTGAAACACCAGGCCACAGCAAGGTGTCAATAGCTTTTTTTTAATTTAATTTTTATTTTATATTGGGTGCTGGATCATAGAAAAAGCAAGAGAGTTCCAGAAAAATATCTATTTCTGCTTTATTGATTATGCCAAAGCCTTTGACTGTGTGGATCACAATAAACTGTGGAAAATTCCTCAAGAGATGGGAATACCAGACCACCTGATCTGCCTCTTGAGAAATTTGTTTGCAGGTCAGGAAGCAACAGTTAGAACTGGACATGGAACAACAGACTGGTTCCAAATGGGAAAAGGAGTTCGTCAAGGCTGTATATTGTCACCCTGTTTATTTAACTTATATGCAGAGTACATCATGAGAAATGTTGGACTGGAAGAAACACAAGCTGGAATCAAGATTGCCAGGAGAAATATCAATAACCTCAGATATGCAGATGACACCACCTTTATGGCAGAAAGTGAAGAGGAACTCAAAAGCCTCTTGATGAAAGTGAAAGTGGAGAGTGAAAAAGTTGGCTTAAAGCTCAACATTCAGAAAATGAAGATCATGGCATCCGGTCCCACCACTTCATGGGAAATAGATGGGGAAACAGTGGAAACAGTGTCAGACTTTATTTTTCTGGGCTCCAAAATCACTACAGATGGTGACTGCAGCCATGAAATTAAAAGCCGCTTACTCCTTGGAAGGAAAGTTATGACCAACCTAGATAGCATATTCAAAAGCAGAGATATTACTTTGCCAACAAAGGTTCGTCTAGTCAAGGCTATGGTTTTTCCAGTGGTCATGTATGGATGTGAGAGTTGGACTGTGAAGAAAGCTGAGCGCCAAAGAATTGATGGTTTTGAACTGTGGTGTTGGAGAAGACTCTTGAGAGTCCCTTGGACTGCAAGGAGATCCAACCAGTCCATTCTGAAAGAGACCAGCCCTGGGATTTCTTTGGAAGGACTGATGCTAAAGCTGAAACTCCAGTACTTTGGGCACCTCATGCGAAGAGTTGACTCATTGGAAAAGACTCTGATCCTGGGAGGGATTGGGGGCAGGAAGAGAAGGGGACGACAGAGGATGAGATGGCTGGATGGCATCACTGACTTGATGGATGTGAGTCTGAGTGAACTCCGGGAGTTGGTGATGGACAGGGAGGCCTGGCGTGCTGCGATTCATGGGATCGCGAAGAGTCGGACACGACTGAGTGACTAATCTGATCTGATCTGATAGTTGATTTATACAATGTGTTAGTTTCAAGTGTTCAGCTAAGTGATTCAGTTATACATATACATGTACTCATTTAAATTATTTATTTATTTTTAAAACTTATTGGCTCCGCCGAGTCTTGGTTGCATGAGGCATCTTTAGGTGTGGCATGCAAACTCTTAGTTGTGGCATGTGGGGATCTAGTTCCCCGACCAGAGGTCGAAACTGGGCCCCCTGCATTGAGAGTACAGAGTTTTAATCACTGGACCACCAGGGAAGTCCCTCCAGCTATTTTTTTTTAATTTAATTTTTATTTCATGTTGGAGTACAGTTGATTTACAATGTTAGTTTCTGGTGTACAGCAGAGTGATTCAGTTACACCTATATACATATCCATTCTTTTTCAGATTCTTTTCCCATATAGGTTATGAAATCACTAGCTCTTTGTTCAGTTTTTAAGATAATAATGAAATAAGGACAAGGCTCAGGAGAAATAAGATTATGGGTACCCTCGTCTCTGAGAAAATTATTATTGGCAAAGATGTTCACTTTAAGGCATGTGGGTAGGACTTCAAAACAAAGCAGAAAGCTCAGAAAACAAGAAAAACAGTGAGATCTTTTACACTCCTGCCCTCTCCACTCTTTGTAAGTTAAAGACACATTCTTCGAGAGTTTTCTGATGTAATGGATGTACATCTGTTCCATTGAGGTGGCAGTTATACAGGTGTCTTTATTTGTTAAAACTCATCGAACTGTATACTTAAATGACCCCTCGATAAAGACACCAAAAATATGAATGCCCCATACGTGGGCTTGTGGGTGTGTTCCTCTGTTGCTGGTAGGAATGCAAAATTCCTACCAGCCAGCCTAGAAAACTGGCAGTTTGTTAAAAAGTTAAACACACACCTACCATATGACCCAGACACCCTACTCCTGGGTGTTTACCCAAGAGAAATGAGAAGCGTATGTCCACAGGAAGACGTGTGTCACAGTGATCACAGCAGTTTTATTTGAAACTGCCAAACACGGGAAACAACCCCAATGCCCATGAGTTTGTAGATAAACAAACTTCAGTCCCTCCACACACCAGAATAAGAGAGCAGTGAAAAGGAAGGAACTTGACACAGGGAACATCTTGGACGCACCTCAAAAGCATTATGCGGTGAAAAAAGCCAGATTCCAAAGACTGCGTCCTGTACGATTCTATTCATAGCAATGTTAAAGACAGGCAAACTAAACTGTGATGATGGAGAGTAGAGTTACCTGGGGGGAGGAGGGCATCCATTGGGAGCCGCCCCCTAACCCAAGCCTTCCAGGTGGTGGAGTGTTAAGCATTTTTTAAAATAATAATTTTATTTTTGTATTTGTTTTCAGGTGTGCTGGGTCTTCCTCGCTGTTCAGGCTCCTCTCTAGTTGCGTTGCAAAGGCTTCTTCTCATTGTGGTGGCTTCTCTTGTTACGGAGCACAGGTTCTAGAGCATTTGGGCTTCAGTAGTTTGTGGCAGGTGGGGTCAGTAGTTGCAGCTCCTGGGCTCTAGAGCGCAGGGTCAATAATTGTGGCACACAGGCTTAGTTGTTCCTCAACATGTGGGATCTTCCCGGCCTGGGGATCGAACCTGTGGCAGGTGGATTCTTTACCACTGAGCCACCAAGGAAGCCCTGGAATGTTCTATATAGGGTCAGAACTAGGATAATCTCAAGGAGGTACAGTCCTGAGTGACAAAATTCAAGGGAGCATTGTAAAAGTTAGCACTCCAGGGAAACAACATTTGACTGCAATATTTGGAAAAACCAAAATTACAGCCCTCCAAAATCTAGAATGAGCAAAATGTCAAAATTTCAAATAAAGACAAGATTTGACCTTGCATTTGTTAGACTCACCTCCACTGCGGTCTCCCTAACCTAGGCCCTGGTTCTTTCTGTCTCTTTCTCTGACCACTGGCATCTATGGGGAGGCTGGATGGTGGTGAATCTATGCTTGGGCAAAAATGCATCCAGCTATCCAGCTAAGATTTGCGCTTTCCATCTCAAAAGGAAAGTTAAGAAAAAAGAGAAACGGGCTGACAAAACAACCTTATCTAGTCTCCAGAAGGCTCACAATTAAAAAAAAAAAAACCTATTAGAATGGTTCAGGGAGGGGAGGGGAGGGGAGGGGGATTAAGGAGGAAGTACATAAAACAAGAACCAGTGGTCAGAGCAGGGGCGCAATCGAATAAATGTTTGTTGAATGAATACCCAGTGAAGAGGAAGGCACGGCCCCGAACACGCCCGAGCTCCCAGTAAATAAACAAGTGAACAAGATAATTAAGAGGGGAGGCCCCCCTGCCTCCCCCTCGCCGCCTCTGCCATCCCTGCCCGGCTTGGCAGCGCTGACAGTACAGCCTGGCTTGCCAGGAAACCGCCAGCCCCTGCCTACTCTTTCTGCCATCAGGCTGCTGCCTCATGGGCTAGAGGGGGAAGGAGTGGGGGCTCTCCGGTGGTCTGTCCCCAGTCTCCATTATTCTGTGAGCCCAAGAGAGAAGGGACCTGGGAACGATTTCACCTGCAGTATCCCCAGTGGGTCCCAGGCTGGCATAGGCTGGCATACAGTGGGCGCTCAATTAATGGGCAGTTGTCCTGAAAGGTCAATCAAAGCCCTGGGGTCTTTTGATTGCAGGGGCTGGGCGGGGGTCTTCTATCTTTCCTGCGCAGACCCGAGGATTAGGCGCCCCTGGGAGCAGAGGGAGGGGGGCAGGAGTCTCTAAATTCAGCCTTCCTCTTCTCGCTAGGGCTTGAGCCCAGGGAGGGGCAGGGGCAATTGGAGGGGTGTCCCACAGTCAGGAGGGGAGAGCAGGTGCTCAGAGGCTCCAGGGACCGGTCCACCATGCCTCACAAGGTCTGAGTTTTCTTGGGAGCTGGACAAGAGCACGGCTCCATGCTGGCCAATGGGAACGCGAAAGGAACGCATTACCTCATCAGGAAACGCGGCCATTGGCTAGGGGCTCCTGTGGGCGGGAGTCGGGAGCAAGCTCTAAGGGACCGCGATGCGGTTGCTGGGTCCAGCGGGGAGGGTCTTGATGGAGGAGAAAAGAGAAAGGGGGACAAGGGAGGGGAGAGGAGAGGGGGAGGGAGCGCATGAAAGAGGAATTTGGAGTGTCTGTGTGGCTATGAGTGGGTCTTTATAATAAGTGTGCAGCCCTCTACTCCATGTCGCTCCCTACGCGGGTCCCCTTGCTTGGACATCCTGAGCTTATTTTAGCGGGGAGGCGAAAGAGGAAAGAGAGGGTTCCCCCACCGCTATATTAGAGGCCTCTCCCCAGATTAGGAGCCCTCACCCTCATATACACACACAGACACACGCGCACACATAGTGTCCCCAAGGCTGCGTGGACAGGCTCCACCCCACCCCGTCAAACAGGCCCTCAACTTGTTTCTCTGTGCCTGAGACACCACCATTCATCCCGCAGAGTCCCAGGGCACACCCTCCAGCCGCAAACAGCCCTGCAGGTTTCAGGTTGAATTTCTCTGAGCCTCAGTTTCCCCCTGTGTGAAATGGGGGTCCATAAAAGTCCCCACATCTGGGGAGATGCTGCAAAGATCCATGCAGTCATCCAACAAGCACATTTTCAGCATTAACTGTGTCCCAGGACCTGCACTAGGTACCAGGGTGACAGGAGGGACTGAGGCAAGCCTGGGCTCAGCTACCTGGACCTTATGGTCTGAGATGGGAAATGAACAGAAACAGAGGAACATCGATTTCAGAGGACCACAGTGCTGTAAGGAAAGTAAAACAAGGGGAAAGGGAAGCAGAGTGAGCTGGATATTCTTTTAGACCAAAATGAAGGAAGGCAGAATTTCCCTGGTGGTCCAGTGTCTAAGAGCGGTGGGCTTCCCAGGTGGCGCTAGTGGTAAAAAAACCTAGCCAATGCAGGAGACACAAGAGACTTGGGTTGGATCCCTGGATTGGAATCCCAACTCCAGTATTCATGCCTGGAGAATCCCATGGACAGGGGAACCTGGCAGGCTGCAGTCCACGGGGTTGCAAAGAGTCAGACATGACTGAAGGGACTTAGCATGCACCAGTGTTTAAGAATCCACTTGCCAATGCAGGGGACATGGGTTCAATCTCTGGCCTGGGAAGATTCCACGCGCCTTGAGGCAACTAATCCCCTGCACCACA
The DNA here is from genome assembly GCF_003369695.1 of Bos indicus x Bos taurus. Taxonomy (NCBI): domain Eukaryota; kingdom Metazoa; phylum Chordata; class Mammalia; order Artiodactyla; family Bovidae; genus Bos; species Bos indicus x Bos taurus. Next base: position 91,781,436 of record NC_040082.1, on the reverse strand, counting down.
ACTACTGAACCTGTGCTCTAGAGTCTGCAGGCCACAACAATTGAGTCCCCATGCCACAACTACTGAAACCCATGTGCCCTAGGGCCTGTGCTCTGCAACAAGAGAAGCCACCGCAATGAGAAGACTGCACACAGCAGCAAGAGAGTAGCCCCTGTGTGTAACAATGAAGGACCAGCACAGACCCAAATTAATAGACAATTAAAAAAAAAAAAGAACGCTTGCCTAAGGAGGTGCTGTTTAGATAGAATAGAAAGAAGCTATCAGAAGATTGGGGGAAAGAGTTCCCTGGTGCTCCAGTGGTTAGGACTCGGCGCTTTCACTGCCGTGGCCTGGGTTCAATCCCTGGTCAGGGCAACTAATCCTGTAGGCCACATGATGCAGCAAAAAAAGAAAAAAAGATGGGGGAATAGCATTTCTGGCAGAGGGAATAGCCAGTGCAAAGGTCCTGGGGCAACAACCATGCATGACATATGGGAGGAATAGTGAAGAGGCTCACGTGACTGGGCAGAGTGAGCAAAGGAGAGAGGGAGAAGGGGAGGGGGAGGTTGTACAGGCCCTTGAGGGCCACCAGAGGACTTGGGCTTTTACCCTAAGGAAGGTGGGAGCCCTCGAGTGTTGTGGGCAGAGAAGTGAGACCTGACTCAGGTGCTCACAGGTGCCCTCTGGCTGCTTTGGGAAGAACAGGCTGTGGGGGACCACGGCGGGAGCTGTGGGGCCAGGAAGGAGGAAATTGTGCTGATCCCGGTGAGTGATAATGGAGACAAACTAGGGAGAGAGTGAGAAGTGGATGAGTTTGAGGTATATTTTGAAGCCCGCAGATTTCATTCCAGAAGCGCTGAGTTTGGGGGAGGTGGAGTTTTGGTTCCTGCATACAGCTTGGCCTCCCACAGGCACTCAGTGAGCGGGAGTGGTGACTTGTAGCAGGGTGACTGAGTGGCCTTATCCTCCTCCACTCCCGTCAGACCTCCACGCTTCAGGCCAACTGAATGAGTGAGTCACCCTGGCTAAGCGTAGCAAGGCAGGGTGGGGTGGGGAGAGGAGCTATGTACTGGGTGCTGACTCAAGCCTCCCAGCCAGGCGTTTTTGACTCATCCACTGCCCCCACCACTGCGTGTCCACGTGTGGCCCCAAGTGAGATTAGTTCCAAATCGAACCCCTCTCTGCAGGGCTCTCCTACTGAGGCAGGAGGTAGACGGGCCTCCCCAGGGTAAAGCAACTGGAGATTGAATCCGATGGACTGAAACGAGAATAACCCATATGGTCAACCCATTGACCAAGATGACAATAGCAGGACAATTAAGGCAAGCAGTCTGGGCCCTGCCCAGACCTCATACTGCTCATTCTCGAAGTCAGGAGAACTCCCTGACCACACATGCACAGAAAGGCTCCTTGGAGGCCAAAGGGGAGTTATGTCGAAAGTCCTTTGACACTCCAAGCCTTTGTGGTAGAATCCATCTTGGCTAAGAGATGAGTGTGCACAGATGGGAGGATCCTGAGATACATCAAATATGGACTGTGAACCAGGCAAATCAAAATGATTGGCCAAATGAAACCCAGAAGAAATGCCCCATAAAAGTAATTCAAACCACTATGAGGGCGCGACTCAGTGACTCTCTCCCTGAGTTCGCCCGTATGTCTATGCACACGTACTGTACTCTTTTTGCTCTTCAGTTCAGTTCAGTTGCTGAGTCATGTTCAACTCTTTGCAACCCCATGGACTGCAGGCATTCCAGGCTTCCCTGTCCATCACCAACTCCTGGAGCCTACTCAAACTCATGTCCATTGAGTCAGTGATGTCATCCAACCATCTCATCCTCTATCATCCCCTTCTCCTCCCGCCTTCAATCTTTCCCAGCATCAGGGTCTTTTCCAATGAGTCAGTTCTTCACATCGGGTGGCCAAAGTATTGGAGTTTCAGCTTCAGCATCAGTCCTTCCAATGAATATTCAGGACTGGTTTCCTTTAGGATTGACTGGTTTGATCTCCTTACTGTCTAAGGGAGTCTCAAGAGTCTTCTCCAACACCACAGTTCAAAAGCATCAATTCTTCGGCGTTCAGCTTTCTTTATAGTCCAACTTTCACATTTATACATGACTACTGGAAAAACCATAGCTTTGACTAGATGGACCTTTGTTGGCAAAGTAATGTCTCTGCTCTTTAATATGCTGTCTAGGTTGGTCATAGTTTTTCTTCTAAGGAGCAAGCATATTCTTTTAAATTCATTTTTCCTCTTAATAAGTATTTAACTTGCTGCACTACTTTCTGTCTGTGTAGAGATTCTTTTCTGCAAAGCCGAAGGGGCAGGGCCCTTGTTACTGACCACTGATCTAGTGGCTAGGATTCAGTGCTTTTACCTCCTTGACCCAGCCCAATCTCCGGCTGGGAGCCCAAGCCCTACTCTAAGCCATTGCAGGTTGAGGCCACCTGAGATCACCACCCTCAGAGCTGAGGCCCCCAATTCTGAGATCCCAGCCTCGGCCTGATGCCAACATCCCGGTGCCACTAGTGGGGGCTTATCTTGCATACCTCGGGGTCAGGAAGCTCACTTTCTTTGTGCGAGTAAAAGATGTTATGAAAGTGAAAGCGTTAGTTTCTCAGTTGTTTCCAACTCTTTGTGACTCCCATGGACTGTAGCCCACCAGGCTCCTTGTCCATGGGACAGGCAAGAATACTGTCCATTCTCCAGGCAAGTAACTGCAATGGGTTGCCATTCCCTTCCCCAGGGAAATCTGCCTGACCCAGGGATCGAAGCTGAGCTGTTTGCATTGCAGACGGATTCTTTACCATCTGAGCCAGCAGGGAGACCCAAAGATGTTATGATTGATGCCCAAATTTGCCTCCATAGACAAGGATATCTTTTTAAAATTATAAATCTGGGGAATTCCCTGGTGGTCCGGTGGTTAGGACTCAGCACTTTAACTGCCATGAGCACTTGTTTGTTCCCTGGGTCAGGGAACTAAGATCCCTCAAACAGTGCAGTGTGGCCAGAAAAAAATATAAGTAAATATATATAGTATAGTTTATATATACAAATGAATATATAGTATAATTTATATATATAATAGAAATCTGAACTTGTGTCCATCTACCACAAGCCCTCAGTGGCTCCCCATTACCCTCCGAACCACAAAATCTCAGTATTTTTATTTTTAACATTTTTTTCTTGTGACTGGAGCATGCTATGAATTTTATTACCACATTATCAGCAAGCCTTCTAGATAAATCAGTTGCTTTTGTCCAGTTAAAATCTTAGCTAATATTGATATTTTCATTGTACGATATTTCATCGTGCAGAACTCTGAACCAGGAGTTTTCAAACTGCAGGTAAATTTGGAAAAGAAATAGAATAAGGTAGAAAAGAAATCAGTATTTAAAAAAATTTTTTTCGAGGTACAGTTGATGTATGATATTATATGTTACAGGTGTACCATACAGTGATTCACAAAGGTTGTACTCCATTTAGTTATGGCTATATTCCCAGTGTTGTACAATACGTCCTTGTAGTTTATTTTGTTAAATTTTTTTTTAATTTAAGTAATTAACTGTGACCTCACTGGATCTTCAGTGCTGAGTGCCAGCGTTCTCTGAGGCGAGCAGGGCTTCTCTCTAGTTTCGGTATGCAAGCTTCTCATCGTGGCGGCTTCTCTCGTTGCAGAGTGTGGGCTCTAGGGTGCATTGGCTTCAGTATTTGTGACGCAGGGGTTTAGTTGCTCTGAGGCACGTGGGATCTTCCCAAAGCAGAGGTCAAATCCATGTCCCCTACGTTGGCAGGTAGATTCTTAACCCCTGGATCATCCAGGAAGCTCTCCTCGTGGTTTATTTTATACGTGACAGTTTTTATGCCTTCAACCCCGCCCCTATGCCATCCCTCCCCGCTCTCCTCTCCCTCAGCATGTTTTATAAGGTCCTGTTGTGGCCTGGTCTCTGCCGCCTCTCCAGCTCACCCCTCCAGTCACACTCAACGTTGCCCACATATTTCCTTCTTAACCTTTGCACAAGCTGTTCTCTCTACTTGGAAGGACCTTCTCCCTTTCTTTTTTTGCTTGCTGGGCTCATTATACACACTTAAGCCCTGTTTTAGAGAAGGAAATGGCAACCCACTCCTGTATTCTTGCAGATTAGAATTCCTGCTCACCAGCCAGTCCCTGACAGCCAGTCCCTGACTCCAGGCGAGCTGATAGCTGCTTGCAAGGCTCTGAACTTCACTAGCCAAGACATTTGCCGAAGTTTTGTTCTCCCCAGAACCACCCATCAGGCTCTCTCTAAGGGCATCATTAGTTTAAAGCCTTCTTCTCGGATCTGCTCCTGACAGGCCACCTCCTAGCAGTCAGAGTGAGTCCCTTTGAAGAGTGATTGACTAACAACCATTAGATTAATGGGAGGGGTGCAGCGCTTCCATTTCTGCAGCATCTACAAACTAAATGTTCCCATGTAATTACAATTAAGGACATGTTCGTGTGTGACAGCTCCTGGCTTCCTGGCCTCCCTCCCCCTCTTGGGTCGTTTGCCTGTTTCCACATCCTTTTTTCTCCCTCTGCTTTGGCTTCCTTTCATTTTTCCCCCCTTCTCCCTTTCTCTCTCTTTTTTTTTTTCTTGACGTCTGTCTCTCTCCATCTCTCCCCTCTGTCTATCTCTGTCTCAGTTTCTGTTTCCATCTCTTTCTGTCTTCATTTATCTTTCTGTCTTTGCCAATCTCTCAATCTTTCTCCCTGTGTCCAATGAACCTTCTGTAGTGTAATTGTCTTTTTATTTATTTATTTATTTTTGGCCTTACTGCACAATGTAGGGGATCTTAGTTCCCTGACCAGGGTTCGAACCTGTGCCCCCTACTGTGGAAGCACGGATTCTCAATCACTGGCCCACCAGGGAAGTCCCACAGTATACTAACTAGTCTTAGGTGTGTGGTCTGTGGCATCAATACATGTGTATAAACTTACGTAGCCACCATAAGATCAAATTTAGAATAGTCTAATCCTCAGAAGCCCACATTTTTGCCCCCTCAACGGTAATTGTATTTTATCTTTTTCTTTCAATTTTCCTCCTCTGATCCTGAGATCAGTGTACCCTTTACATCTCCCACCCTCTTCAATAGCCCTTCCAGCGCAGGGCCAGGCCAGGGGCCTTGTCTGAAATTCCAAGAGACCTCCCAGGGTTGAAGTGGCCTTTCCAAGGAGCCAAGTACAAGGCCCCCAATGGACAGGCCAGAACCCAAGAGGGGAGGTCCCTATGTAGCCAGGACACACGGTCCAAAAACTCTGGATTCTAATTCAAAGATCAGATTACTGCTGAGTAGGCTCTTAGGAAGACAAAGGTCCTCCCGGGGGGCAGTGGCGGGGGGTGAGGGGGGTGTCCCAGCACCCTTTGACTAAACCTGCATGTTATCCTTTTAGCACAGCAGACCTTGAATGACCCAGAGGGGTCTTCCCTTCTTCCTCCTCCTGGACAGATGGCAAGACTGAGACTCCATGTGGATGCTTCTCCAAGGTCTGAAGGTGAGTCTGGACCCAATTGGGTTAGGACCCAGGCCTCCTGGGGACAGCTCTTGGTTCTGAGGATTCAGGATGGCCCCTTCTCTTTGCTGAGCCTCTGTTTTCCCATCTGTGAAATGGGAAGCTGAAGGTTAAGCTAGGGGGTGTTGGTCTCATGGCTGTGAATTTGGGGGCATCTGCCCTACTCAGGTGGGCCACAGTGTGGGGAAAGGAGGTGTCTGTGAAGGCCAAGGCCAAATGTGGGCTTCTCACGAGGCAACAGTGGTTTCTGCAGCTATGTCATCATAATCTAGAGCATCTTGGACTTGTCAGAGCTTTCCCTGATGAAGTGGGACACAGGACGGATACTTTAAAAATTTTTTATTTTTGGCCTCACTGTGTCTTCGTTGCTGTACATGGGCTCTCTTAGCTGTGGCAGGCAGGGGCTACTCATCCTGATGCACAGGCTTCTCATGTGGCGGCTTCTCCTGTGGTAGACACGGGCTCGAGGGCACAGAGCACGTGAACTTCAGTAGTTGCGGCAGACGGGCTTAGTTGCCTCATGGCGTGTGATATCTTCCTGGACTAAGGATCGAACTCATGTCCCCTGCATTGGCAGGCAAATTCCTAACCACTGGACCATGAGGGAAGTTCCAGAAGGATAAGTTTTGCTAGAGGGAAGGGTGGGGCTTCCAAAAACAAATCTAGTCATGTGTTCAGTTCAGTCGCTCAGTCGTGTCCAACTCTTTGCGACCCCATGAATCACAGCATGCCAGGCCTCCCTGTCCATCACCAACTCCCAGAGTTGACTCAGACTCATGTGCATGGAGTCGGTGATGCCATCTAGCCATCTCATCCTCTGTCGTCCCCTTCTCTTCCTGCCCCCAATCCCTCCCAGCATCAGGGTCTTTTCCAATGAGTCAACTCTTCGCATGAGGTGGCCAAAGTATTGGAGTTTCAGCCTCAGCATCAGTCCTTCCAATGAACACCCAGCACTGGTCTCCTTTAGGATGGACCGGTTGGATCTCTTTGCAGTCCAAGGGACTCTCAAGAGTCTTCTCCAACACCACAGTTCAAAAGCATCAATTCTTCGGTGCTCAGCTTTATTCACAGTCCAACTCTCACATCCATACATGACACTGGAAAAAACAGCCTTGACTAGACAGACCTTTGTTGGCAAAGTAATATCTCTGCTTTTGAATATGCTATCTAGGTTGGTCATAACTTTCCTTCCAAGGAGTAAGCAGCTTTTAATTTCATGGCTGCAGTCACCATCTGCAGTGATTTTGGCGTCCAAAAAAATAGAGTCTGACACTGTTTCCACTGTTTCCCCATCTATTTCCCATGAAGTGGTGGGACCGGATGCCATGATCTTAGTTTTCTGAATGTTGAGCTTTAAGCCAACTTTTTCACTCTCCTCTCACTTTCATCAAGGGGCTTTTTAGTTCCTCTTCACTTTCTGCCATAAGGGTGGTGTCATCTGCATATCTGAGGTTATTGCTATTTCTCCCGGCAATCTTGATTCCAGCTTGTGCTTCTTCCAGTCCAGCATTTCTCATGATGTACTCTGCATATAAGTTAAATAGGCAGGGTGACAATATACAGCCTTGACGTAGTCCTTTTCCTATTTGGAACCAGTCTGTTGTTCCATGTCCAGTTCTAACTGTTGCTTCCTGACCTGCATATAGGTTTCTCAAGAGGCAGATCAGGTGGTCTGGTATTCCCATCTCTTTCAGAATTTTCCACAGCTTATTGTGATCCACACAGTCAAAGGCTTTGGCATAGTCAATAAAGCAGAAATAGATGTTTTCCTGGAACTCTCTTGCTTTTTCCATCATCCAGCAGATGTTGGCAATTTGATCTCTGGTTCCTCTGCCTTTTCTAAAACCAGCTTGAACATCAGGAAGTTCACGGTTCACATATTGCTGAAGCCTGGCTTGGAGAATTTTGAGTATTACTTTACTAGCATGTGAGATGAGTGCAATTGTGTGGTAGTTTGAGCATTCTTTGGCATTGCCTTTCTTTGGGATTGGAATTAAAACTGACGTTTTCCAGTCCTGTGGCCACTGCTGAGTTTTCCAAATTTGCTGGCATATTGAGTGCAGCACTTTAATAGCATCATCTTCCAGGATTTGAAATAGCTCAACTGGAATTCCATCACCTCCACCAGCTTTGTTCGTAGTGATGCTTTCTAAGGCCCACTTGACTTCACATTCCAGGATGTCTGGCTCTAGGTCAGTGATCACACCATCGTGATTATCTGGGTCATTAAGATCTTTTTTGTGTAGTTCTTCTGTGTATTCTTGCCACCTCTTCTTAGTATCTTCTGCTTCTGTTAGGTCCATGCCATCTCTGTCCTTTATCGAGCCCCTCTTTGCATGAAATGTTCCCTTCTTATCTCTAATTTTCTTGAAGAGATCTCTAGTCTTTCCCATTCTGTTGTTTTCCTCTATTTCCACGTTCAAGGTCAGGAGGGGCGGCAGTGGGGAGATACCCCTCGTCGAAGGTAAGGAGCAGCGGCTGCACTTTGCTGGAGCAGCTGTGAAGAGAGACCCCACGTCCAAGGTAAGAGAAACCCAAGTAAGACGGTAGGTGTTGCGAGAGGCATCAGAGGGCAGACACGCAAACCATAATCACAGAAAACTAGTCAATCTAATCACACGGACCACAGCCTTGTCTAACTCAATGAAACTAAGCCATGCCGTGTGGGGCCACCCAAGACGGGTGGATCATGGTGGAGAGATCTGACAGAATGTGGTCCACTGGAGAAGGGAATGGCAAACCACTTCAGTGTTCTTGCCTTGAGAACCCCATGAACAGTATGAAAAGGCAAAATGATAGGATACTGAAAGGGGAACTCCCCAGGTCGGTAGGTGCCCAATATGCTACAAGAGATCAGTGGAGAAAGAACTCCAGAAAGAATGAAGAGATGGAGCCAAAGCAAAAACAATACCCAGTTGTGGATGTGACTGGTGATAGAAGCAAGGTCCAATGCTGTAAAGAGCAATATTGCATAGGAACCTGGAATGTCAGGTCCATGCATCAAGGCAAATTGGAAGTGGTCAAACAAGAGATGGCAAGCGTGAACGTCAACATTCTAGGAATCAGCAAACTAAAATGGACTGGAATGGGTGAATTTAACTCAGATGACCATTATATCTACTATTGTGGGCAGGAATCCCTTAGAAGAAATGGAGTAGCCATCATGGTCAACAAAAGAGTCCGAAATGCAGTACTTGGATGCAATCTCAAAAACGACAGAATGATCTCTATTCATTTCCAAGGCAAACCAGTCAGTATCACAGTGATCTAAGCCTATGCCCCAACCAGTAACACTGAAGAAGCTGAAGTTGAACGGTTCTATGAAGACCTACAAGACTTTTTAGAACTAACACCCAAAAAAGATGTCCTTTTCATTATAGGGGACTGGAATGCAAAAGTAGGAAAGACTAGAGATCTCTTCAAGAAAATTAGAGATACCAAGGGAACATTTCATGCAAAGATGGGCTTGATAAAGGACAGAAATGGTATGGACCTAACAGAAGCAGAAGATATTAAGAAGAGGTGGCAAGAATACACAGAAGAACTGTACAAAAAAGATCTTCATGACCCAGATAATCACGATGGTGTGATCACTGACCTAGAGCCAGATATCCTGGAATGTGAAGTCAAATGGGCCTTAGAGAGCATCACTATGAACAAAGCTGGTGGAGGTGATGGAATTCCAGTTGAGCCATTTCAAATCCTGAAAGATGATGCTGTGAAAGTGCTGCACTCAATATGCCAGCAAATTTGGAAAACTCAGCAGTGGCCACAGGACTGGAAAACGTCAGTTTTCATTCCAATCCCAAAGAAAGGCAATGCCAAAGAATGCTCAAACTACCACACAATTGCACTCATCTCACATGCTAGTAAAGTAATGCTCAAAATTCTCCAAGCCAGGCTTCAGCAATACGTGAACCGTGAACTCCTGATGTTCAAGCTGGTTTTAGAAAAGGCAGAGGAACCAGAGATCAAATTGCCAACATCTGCTGGATCGTGGAAAAAGCAAGAGAGTTCCAGAAAAACATCTATTTCTGCTTTATTGACTATGCCAAAGCCTTTGACTGTGTGGATCACAATAAGCTGTGGAAAATTCTGAAAGAGATAGGAATACCAGACCACCTGACCTGCCTTTTGAGAAACCTATATGCAGGTCAGGAAGCAACAGTTAGAACTGGACATGGAACAACACACTGGTTGCATATAGGAAAAGGAGTACGTCAAGGCTATATATTGTCACCTTGTTTATCTAACTTATACGCAGAGTACATCATGAGAAACGCTGGGCTGGAAGAAATACAAGCTGGAATCAAGATTGCCGGGAGAAATAGCAATAACCTCAGATATGCAGATGACACCACCCTTATGGCAGAAAGTGAAGAGGAACTAAAAAGCCTCTTGATGAAAGTGAAAGTGGATAGTGAAAAAGTTGGCTTAAAGGTCAACATTCAGAAAACGAAGATCATGGCATCTGGTCCCATCACTTCATGGGAAATAGATGGGGAAACAGTGGAAACAGTGTCAGACTTTATTTTTTGGGGCTCCAAAATCACTGCAGATGGTGATTGCAGCCATGAAATTAAAAGCCGCTTACTCCTTGGAAGGAAAGTTATGACCAACCTAGATAGCAGAGACATTACTTTGCCAACAAAGGTCCGTCTAGTCAAGGCTATGGTTTTTCCTGTGGTCATGTATGGATGTGAGAGTTGGACTGTGAAGAAGGCTGAGCACCGAAGAATTGATGCTTTTGAACTGTGGTGTTGGAGAAGACTCTTGAGAGTCCCTTGGACTGCAAGGAGATCCAACCAGTCCATTCTGAAGGAGATCAGCCCTGGGATTTCTTTGGAATGAATGATGCTAAAGCTGAAACTCCAGTACTTTGGGCACCTCATGAGAAGAGTTGACTCATTGGAAAAGACTCTGATGCTGGGAGGGATGGGGGGCAGGAGGAGAAGGGGACGACAGAGGATGAGATGGCTGGATGGCATCACTGACTCAATGGACGTGAGTCTGGGCGAGCTCCGGGAGTTGGTGATGGACAGGGAGGCCTGGCGTGCTGTGATTCATGGGGTCACAAAGAGTCGGACACGACTGAGCGACTGAACTGAACTGAACTGAACTGAACAGGCAGATTTGGCCTTGGAATACAGAATTATGCAGGGCAAAAGCTAATAGAGTTTTGCCAAGAGAACGCACTTGTCATAGCAAATACCCTCTTCCAACAACACAAGAGAAGACTCTACACATGGACATCACCAGATGGTCAACACTGAAATCAGGCTGATTATATTCTTTGCAGCCAAAGATGGAGAAGCTCTATACAGTCAGCAAAAACAAGAGCAGGAGCTGCCTGTGGCTCAGATCATGAACTCCTTATTGCTAAATTCAGACTGAAATTGAAGAAAGTAGGGAAAACCACTAGACCATTCAGGTATGACCTAAATCAAATCCCTTATGATTATACAGTGGAAATGAGAAATAGATTTAAGGGACTAGATCTGATAGACAGAGTACCTGATGAACTATGGGCGGAGGTTCATGACATTGTACAGGAGACAGGGATCAAGACCATCCCCATGGAAAAGCAAAAAAGCAAAATGGCTGTCTGGGGAGGCCTTACAAATAGCTGTGAAAAGAAGAGAAGCGAAAAGCAAAGGAGAAAAGGAAAGATATTCCCATTTAGTCCTGTGTGGCAATGGCACCCCACTCCAGTACTCTTGCCTGGAAAATCCCATGGATGGAGGAGCCTGGTAGGCTCCAGTCCATGGGGTCACTAAGAGTCGGGCACGACTGAGCGACTTCACTTTCAGTTTTCACTTTCATGCATTGGAGAAGGAAATGGCAACCCATTCCAGTATTCTTGCCTGGAGAATCCCAGGAACAGAGGAGCCTAGTGGGCTGCCGTCTATGGGGTCGCACAGAGTTGGACACGACTGAAACGACTTAGCAGCAGTAGCAGCAGCAGATCCTGTCTATATCCAGGATTCTTGCCTCACCCGAATCCTCTCAGCTAATCATTGTTCCCCCATCTTTGGAGACAAGCACAGTCCCTGTCCCCATTTTACAGATGAGTACACTTGGACAGAAAAGAGATCAAACCAGTCAGTTGTAAAGGAAACCAACCCTGAATAGTCATTGGAAGGACTGATGCTGAAGCTGAAGCTCTAATACTTTGGCCACCTGATGTGAAGAGCTGACTCATTGGAAAAGATCCTCATGCTGGAAAGACTGAGGGCAGGAGGAGAAGGGGGCGGCAGGGGATGAGATGATTTTGGATGGCATCACCAACTCAGTGGACATGAATTTGAGCAAACTCTGGGAGATGGTGAAGGACACGGGAGCCTCTATTGTGCTGCAGTCCATGTGGTCGCAGAGAGTGGGACATGACTTAGCAACTGAACAGCAACACTAAGGCCCAGGGAGGATGCCATACTTGGTTCCAGGGCATATGGCCGCCAGTGAGTGGCAAATCAGGGATTGGAACCTGGGTCTGGCTGACCCCAGATGCTCCACCACCCGCCCCCCCGCTCCTCCCCACTGGGAGCAGATATCAGACCAGAAGCTGAGCCTCTCCTCATCCCTCCTCCTGGCTGAAACTGGGTTCCCAGACGCTGAACAAACGCCGGCTGTCAGCAGCTCCTCTGGCCTCTGATAAATCGAGAGAATTAAAATCCATTTAGAGGGAAATCTCTAAATAGGTCTGTGTTGTGTTTTGTGTGTGTTTTTTTTCTGTCTTTTTTTCTGCCCCCCTGCTGTCTCTGGCTGGGTAATGTATTCCAGGCGCAGAACTGAATCTGGCTTAATTGAATTTAAATGCAGGTATTACATCTGTACCTTGTAAGCGAAGGCGGGTGGAGGAATCGCCGAGGAGATGGAGTATTTTTACCCAGCTTTGCACCGAGGAGGTAGTGTTCATTCGCATCTGGGACTCCTTGCCTGGGGACTCTCCAGACTGGGCCATGAAAGGTGGAATTTGGAGGGAGAGAGGTCAGGAGTTTTGCAGGTAAAGTGGAGTACCTGGGCCTCTGGAGAATGGGTTTAATAAGCCCAGTTGCCTGCAAGGGCCATCCTTGGAGATGGGGCCAAAAGAAGCTGACATCTCCCCTCTCCCTAGCATCCTGTTAGTTCTGCCTCCAAACCACGCCCCCATCCTTCTCACATTCTCTTCTGCCTCCACCCTGGCCTGGACCCTCATCATTGTCTACCCAGACTCATTGCTTCATCCTACGTTTCCCACAGTGGCCCCAGTGATTTTTGTCTTCTTATATTGTTAACTGTTTATTTATTTGACTGTGCTGGGTCTTAGTTATGACATCCGGGATCTAGTTCCCTGACGAGGGATGGAACCTGGGTTCCCTGCACTGGGGGCATGGAGTCTTAGCCACTGGGCCACCAGGGAAGTTCCTTACGTTGTTAACTTTTTAAAAATTGTGGTCAAGTAGATGTAACATAAAATTGTTCATGTTCACTACTGTCCAATTCAGGGGCATTAAATATATTCACCATGTTGTATAATCATCACAAACATTTTATTATTTCCCCCAATTTTGTTACCCCAAGCAGAAACTGTATCCACTAAGTAATAACTCTCCATCCTCCTTCCACAGCCCCTGGAAACATTTATTTTTTGTTTTTAAATATTTATTTTTATTTCTTTGTTTTGACTGCACCAGGTCTAAGTTGCAGCAGGCAGGATCTTCAGTCTTTGTTGTGGCGTGTGAGTTCTTGACTTGCGGCATACAGGGTCTCTAGCTGTTACATGTGGGATCCTGTTCCCTGACCAGGGATGGAACCTGGGCTCCCTGCATTGGGAGCATGCAGTCTTAGCCACTGGGCCACCAGGGGAGTCTGCGGTAACATTTAATCCACCTACTTGTTGTTCAGTCATCAGGTCGTGTCCAAATCTTCGTGAGCTTCTGTGGTGGCTCAGATGGTAAAGAATCTACCTACTGTCTGTAAGAATTTGCCTGTTCTAAGTACCCAGAAGTAGAATCAGATAGTATTTGTCCTTTTGTGGAAAAAGGCCTATTTAACTGAGCGTACTGTTTTCAAGGTTCATCCACATTGAACCATGTATCAGGACTTCATACTTTTCTCAAGCCAAGTCATACTCCATCGTATGGACAGACCACATTTTGTTTTTCTGTCCATCTGCCAATGGAGACTTGGGTTGCTTCCACCTTTTGGCTGCTATGAACCATGTTGCTGTGAACATGGATGTGCAAATATTTATCTGAGTCCCTGCTTTCAAGTCCTTTGGGGATATGCCTAAGACCAGGATTGCTGGGTCATATGATAACTCTGTGCTAAAATAACTTATCAAATGTCACTCACTCCCTTGTTGTAAATTCGTCCATGGCTCCCTATTGTTCACAGGAAAGTTGAAACACTTTCCCATCATTCTCCAAGTACTGCTGTCTTTCTCGTCCTTTCCTCCTCCTCTCTCACTACTTTTCCATCCTTCTATGTCCAAAGCTTTCTCTGTCTCTTTATATTTTGATAAAACTTTGCTACACAAAAGCTCTGAGTGATCAAGCCTTGTCTCTGGCCCTGGATTGAATTCCTCTCCTCCGGAGGCCATGAATCCTGGCATTGTTTACAGCTCGCAGCAGCAACCTTTTACTTTGGCCACACCAAATTACCTTCACCTGCCCCTGGACCTTTGCATGTGCTGTTCCTCACTCCTGGTGCGCTTGTGCCTATTTTTGTTCTGATTTGACATCTAACCCCTCCTCAGCCTTCAGCTCTCAGTTTTTTTGTGACTCCAGGAAGCCCTCCCTGATCCCAGGCTGGACCAGGCATCAACTCTGTGCACCCAGAGCTGCCTGAGCATCCATCCCTCTCATCGTGGGGCCACGAGCAGCCTATCTGGATCTGTCTTGGTCACTGCTGTGTCCTCAGCACCCAGCCTGGGATGCTGCACACAGCAGGTGCTCCATAAATGCTTGCTGACAGCTGCCATGATTCACTCTCTTCTCCCATAGACCTCTGCCCTTGGGAAACAAGGCAAAGCCACTTCCAGCTTCTCCCAGCTACTGGCAGATTTCAAGCAGTATCTTAGGCTGTCAATTAGAAATAGATCCAATCAATGTGGTTGTTTTTCATTCTGCGGTGCGTCCGTGATGGATGGGCGGGCGGGTGGGAGTGCTATTAAGCCAAGAGAATTTTCTATATGTTCCACGATCTGGGCAGACTTTCTTCAAAAAGCTATCTGGCCTGATCTCAAAATGAGAAAGTCATTAAACACGCACACACACATTGCAGGAGAGCATCTTGTTCTCAGGGAAAAAAAAAAACCACACACACAATTAATACACAACTGAAAATGTCGCAGTCTGTGCGTGGAGACAGCAGGCCTACGGCTGACAGAGAGCAAGAAGCGATGCATTTTTGTTGTTTTTTTTTTTCCTTCCTCCAAAGCACGTCAAAGTTCTCCTGGAAGTGTTGGCAACCGGGTTAGAGGGTTGAGAGATTTTTATTGCACTGTTTCAGGCTGGGCTGTCTGGAAGCAGCCTCTGAAATGAGAGTTTGGGGACAGGTAGTTTATGTAGGAGGTGATCCCAGGAAGCCCCTGGAGACACTTGGGGATATAAAGGAGGAAAGGGAAGGGGGCAGTGCTCAGGAACAGGTGACTGTCCAGGGTGACCAAGGCTCAGTCCCTCTGGGGACCCACTGGAAAGAGCATAGAGCTGTCCAAGGGGCAAGGAGCTGGGGTTATTTATGCATCAGCCCCTGTCCATCACTGGCCAAATGCTGCTTCTGGAAGCACCAACTCCCTGGCATTTCCCACCCGCCCCTCGCCTAGGTTGAGGAAGCTTCGACTAGGGAGACGCAGGTGACTGCTGAAGGATGGTGTTGGGTGGTACCAAAATGTGGATGGTGGGGGCATGTGGGTGGGGTACCCGCAGCATCCACTTTGCTGACTGGCATTCACAGTGTCTCTGTTTCCTCCTTCCATTCGGTCATTAAAAAAACTGTATTAAGCCCCTGCCAGATGCCGGGTGTTGTGTTAGGTGCTGGGGACAGTGACGGACAAGGCAGACTCAGCCCTTGTCCTCCTGGAATTTAAGGACAGATTAATCAGCAGTTACAGCACTGGGTGGTTAGACCTGTGATTGGGTAAGCTCAGACATTGGTTAAAACACAGAGGAGACTTCTCTCTCACTCCTGTGTAGGGATCAAGGGACGCTTTCTGGAGGGTTGATATCTAAAGACGAATAGGTGTTAGACGAATGGAGGAGGAGGAGGAGGAGTTAGGTGAGGAGAAGTAGGGATGAGGCAGGGAAGAATGGAGTGGCTAGACTAGGAGGAATTTTGAAAAATAATTTAGAATTTTTCCAGAGGGCACTGGGGAGCCATGGAGTGCTATGGAGGGAGAGAGGGGAAGGGTCAGATTTATACTTATGATCGATCTTTCTGGTTGCTGTGTGGATGTTAAGAGGCCATCAAGCAGGCTATTGCAGGAGTTGGAGTTTGTCTGAACAAGGTATGCGGGGATAGAGACAGGGTGAGCTGGAGACAATAATGGTAAAATCAATAAGACTTGGTGAGTGTGGAACTGGGGGCAGGGACAGGAAGTTGAGGTGGTGAGTCTTGTTTCCAGCTTACCAGAAAAATACTGGGGCCTCTGGTGAGACGGGGCACAGAAAGAGGAACGGGTGAAGGGGGAGGAGTGATGTATTGGGTGTTGGGTAGGTTGTGCTCAGTGGACATCCAAACGGAGGCTTCAGAGGAACTGGCTAGAGCCCTGAAGGCAAATCTGGTTGGAGATGGAGGTCTGGGAATCATCAAAGTGGTTAAATCTGGGGAAACAAGTTTCTGAATTTGAACCATCCAGGAGAAAGGCCAGGACATTAAAAAAGAAAAACAATTATTTTTTTCTCTCCCAGGAGCAAATGTTAGAAGCTCAGCTCTCTGGTTTGGTTCACTGGGCCCAGTGGCCTCAGCAACTCCCAGTATGGTGGTCCCTAGAAACCCATCGGATCGCTCTATCCGCATCCTTTGACCATGTGACCATGGCTGATCCAATCAGGAGATTAGTAGGAAAAGGATTCAGCGATTGGCTGAAGTCACCTAAGCCCTACCCAGAGCTGGGTGGGGCCAATTAAACCACAGTATTGGGAAGTGGGAAAGGTGTGGGTTGGTCAAGATAATACTCCTTGCTGTAATAAACTGGTAAATCTCAGTGACTTGATGCAACAGGAATCGGTTGCTCGTGTAAAGTGCAAACAGGTGTTCCTGATTGGCAGGCAGCTTTTGTCCATCCGGTGACTCAGGGACCAGCCAACCCTTTTTGTCTTGTGGCTCCTCCATCATCAGTGTGGAAAGAGCATGGCTAGGACTGAAAGTGAGGGGCACATCACTTCTGCCGACACTCCATTGACTAAATGCAATCATATGGCTATTGGCTAAATTCAATCACGTGGCTACCCCCAACTGCAAGGGATCCTGGGAAATGTAGTCTTGCTGTGTGCCCAGAATAAAGAGGACATGGGTTGGCAAAGGGTCTAACAGTTTCTAAATATGTGGTAGAGAGGCAACAGAGGATGAGATGGTTAGATAGCATCACTGACTCAGTGGACATCAATTTGAGCGAACTCCAAGAGATAGTGGAGGACAGAGGAGCTGCAGTCCACAGGGTCGCAAAGAGTCAGACATGACTTAGCAACTGAACAATGACCTCCCACTCCAGGCAGCAGCAAAGCCAGGGTACTGCTGCCTCGTAAAAGTGGGAGTTGGGGGATGAATGCAGATTGAGAAAATCCACAAATGTCCATCCACCAGAATGACCCTAACCACTTTAAAAAAGAGGGGCAGAGAAATTCTCCACTCTACTTCATGATGTTGCTCAAGAGATGGTTGAGAAGCTCCAAGAGGGTGGGGACCAGATGTGTCTTGGTCAAAACTGTGTCCCCATATCCTGGAATAGTGCGTGGCACATAGTGGGTGCTGGATATGTATTTACTGAATGGGTGAATGGATGGCTAGGTGGGATAAGGGGGTGAATGAATGGGTGGATAGATGATGGATGGATTGATGGATAGATAAGTGGATGATGGACTGATGAAGTGGAAAGTGGATATGGGGTGGGTAGTTATGGGGGGATGGATAGTTGGATGGATGGATGGATGGATGGGTGGTGGGTGGATGAGTGATTGAGTGATGGGTGGTGGGTGGATGGTAAATAGGTGAGAGGGTGGATGGGAGTGGGTGGATAGATGGATGAGTGGGTGGGTGGTTGGATGGATGGATAGATGAATAGGTGGGTGGGTATGGGGTGAGTAGGTGGTGGCTAGATGATGGATGGGTGGATGAATGGATCAGGAGACCTGGGTTCGATCCCTGGTTTGGGAAGATCTCCTGGAGAAGGGAATGGCAACTCACTCGAGTATTCATGCCTGGAGAATCCCACAGACAGGAGGCTGGCAGGCTACAGTCCATGGGGTCACAAAAAGTCGGATATGACTGAGTGACTTTCACTTTGGATGTATGAATGAGTGAGTGGATGTGGGGTAGGTGGATGGATAGATGGGTGAATGGATGGGGAGGTCATGGGTGGATGGGTGGCCCTATATATGAGTGAAACCATCCCTTTTCCATCTCTCTGTTACGCCAATATGACTGTGGATGCTGACAGTATGAATCCCCAAATGGATCCCTGGCCATAAATAAAGCCCTAGTGTACTGGGACAGTGTTCTTGCCTTTCAAGTAGGTGGACACCACTCTGGTGGCCAGGAGATGGTTTTAGGTGACACATAAAAACCTCAATAAGTACCACAGAATCTCATAATGAGAGAGCTCTTGTTTTCACTTGTTTTTGAAGAAAAAAATCTTCATTGGATGCTAATCAGTCTTTAACACTTCTCTCACACCTGAGAATCTCCCTTCTGGATAAAGGGAGAAAGCTGGCCAGCTCGGAACCTCAGAGACAATTGTCTCTGGTCAGAAATTAATAATATGATTTGGTTTTCATTGAGTTAGTTTCTACTTACAGTCAGTGATGCTGGCTTTTCATTTACGGTCATGACAAACAATTTCCTTTAAAGAGATCTCAGATTTTAAGAAGAAGAGTCCATTTAAAGGAAAATATCCAGGAAATAACAGCAGGTGCGGTAGGAAGGTGGTATTGGACGGACCTTGAGATTTGAGAAACTGAGGCTCCGGCAGCCTGACAGTTGCTATGTGACCCAGAACAAGTTGCCTCGGCTCTCTGATGCTCGGTTTTCTCCCTCTGAAAATCCTGTAAATAGTTTTGGTGATTAGGTGAGAAGACACAGTTGCTTGACCCTGGGACTGGGTCTCTCCCTTGCCTCGCTCGTGTTTTGTCTTCCTGACTCAGAAAACAAGCTGGGGATGGAAACTGACTCCTAAAGTGAGGTAAGCTACACGTTGATTTGTTATGGGCAGCAAACATCTTTTGGGAGATCTGGGGGTGTTTTGTTGTGGAAGAGACTATTTGTTACCTATCCTCAGCAAAGATTCTGGGATCCATCACCTAGGCAGTGTCCTTCTCCTAGGGAGTCCTAAGCCTGAGCTCATTCGTGGGATGAAAGTCACTGTCACCCTAAGTTTTTCAAGCACTTGGCGGACAGACTTCGAGGGGATTCATAGAAAGCTCTGAGGGTCTTCTCAGGACAAGACGTGATCCACCCTGAAATAACGCATGTGTGTGGAGCCCCTTAAGAGTGGGGCTGAGCACCCTGACCTTCCCCCAGAGTCCGGGCTACGTCCTCTTCTCCCATCCCCCACCCTCCCAGCCCCAGACCGGTGTGTTTTCCCTCGATGACATTTGGAATCTTTTAATAGTTGTCACATTAGCATACATTTGCATACCTTATGCTAATCAGGCTATTTATTTTTGAAAAAGCACTTTGACTTGTGGGGCCCTTTCTTGGGGGGGATCTCGCATGCCGTCTTTGGGGTGGGGGGGCACTGCGGCAGTCAAGATCCCAGGCTGGGGGCAACCAGTTCCCAGATGCAGCCCAGGGGAGAGAGGCTTGCAGCCAGCTCAGACCTCAGCTGGGCACCTTGACCACGCTGGGGCCAGCAACCCCAGAGGTGGCCTCTGTTCTGGTGCCCATTTTGCAGATGAGGCTGCTGAGGCTGCATAGCCCCATGTGGGGTGGGCAGGGGTCCTCACTCCAGGACACGGCTCCAGAAATGGTCACTACATCTTCCATCACATCATCTCATCCTACAGGAAAAATTCAACCCCCAACCCCTCTGGCTGCCTCTCATTCTTTGCCTTTTCTTTCTTTCTAAGTGTGGACCATTTTTAAAGTATTGAATTTGTTACAATATTAGTTCTGTTTAATGAACTATTTTTTTTTTTTTTTTGGCCTCGTGGCATGTGGAATCTTAGCTCCCTGTGTGTGCGAGCAACCGTGCTTAGTCACTCAGTCATGTTTGACTCTTTGTGACCCCATGGACTGTAGCCCACCTGGCTCCTCTGTCCGTGGGATTCTCCAGGCAAGAATACTGGAGTGGGAAGCCATTTCCTTCTCCAGGGAATCTTTCTGACCTAGGGATTGAACTCAGGTCTCCTGCATTGCCGGTGGAATCTTTACCATCTGAGTCACCAAGGAAGCCCCCTCAGCTCCCTGACCGGGGATCAAATTCTCACCTCCTGTATTGGAAGCTGAAGTCTTACCTACTGGATCACCAGAAAAGTCCAATCTTTGCCTCTTTGGACAGCAAAATCCCTTGAGAGAGTTGTCTACGCTGGCTGTCTCCACTTCTGTCTCTGTCTCCCCAGCCTTTTCCAATCAGTTTCTCACACTTTCCCTGTCCTCCACCACTGAGGCCACTGTCCTCATGGTCAGTGACAAGCTGCTTCATCCTCTTCATACCCATTCAGGCAGAGTCTGACCCTGGGACTTCTCAGGGACCACCCTCCAATTCCTCGGTCTCCCCTTCCCCAAATCACACTGCCTCCCCTGGAAGTCTTGTCCACTCTCAGGACTGGAAGCCTGACTATGCCTGCCCTGATGGTCCCCTGTCTTTAGCCCAGGTCTCCCCAGAGTGCCAGACACTGGGTTCAGCTGCCCCTCGAAGTCTCTACATGGGAGGCTCCTGGGGAGTCTTGCTCAACTGGACCATCCTGTATCCCCACCATCTCCCAAACCTGCTCCTCCCCCATCCCCCATCTTGGAAGAAGGTGGCCTCATCCTTGGAGCTGCTTAGCCAGGATTTTGGAGTCACCCTCTCACCCCACATCCCCAGCAAACCTTGGCTTTTCACCTTTAAGAATTACATAAAGTTCTTAGGACTTCCCAGGTGGTCGAGTGGTTAAGACTCCATGCTCCCAAAGCAGGGGGAGCAGGTTTGATCCCTGGTTGGGAACTGAGATCCCACATGCCATGTGACATGGCCAAAAAATAAATATAAAAAAAATAAGAATAGTAAAGTAATTTTTTAAAAAAGAAATACTTAAAAAAAGAATTACATTGTTTCCCCTTTTCCCCTGAGCCTACTCTGCACGCTCTCTGCTGACCTTCTTGCCCTCATTTCTCACCCCCGCACCCCCGTGCCTGTGGCAGGAAGGGGATCCCCTTCCAGGGCCCAAGAGTGGGTTCTTGTCTAACACTCAGAAATGAATTGTCCAAGGAGACACACATGCTGACAAAGCAAGGGACTTTGTTGGGAAGCGGGCACCCTGGGCGGAGAGCAGAAGGGTAAGGGAGCCCAGGAGAACTTCTCTGCCACGTGGCTTGCAGCCTCGGGTTTTACGGTGATGGGATTAGTTTCAGCACTGTCTCTGGCCAGTCATCTTTCTTGGCCCATATTTGGTCTGACTCAGGGTCTGGGTGGTGCACGCGTCTCAGCCAGGATGGATTCCAGCACAAAGGATTCGGAGAGAATTGGTAGGGTATATTATGGGCTGGCATCTCCTCCTTCCTTTTGGCCCCTCTGGAATTCTGATTAGTTTTCAGGGGCAGCACCAAGTTTCTTATCGGGACCTCCTGTTGTGAGACGACTCAGGCAAGTGGTTACCATTGTGCCTGGCCAAGGTGGGCCGTTTCGGTCAATGGATCCCTAAACTTACTAGCTCCAGCCTTGCTGTTCCTCCAACATTCCAGGCATGGACCAGCCTCATGGCCTTTGCACGGATTGTTCCCTCTGCCCAGAATGGTCTTCATGGAAGTCTCTTTTGTTTCTTGTTGTATTCTCAGACCCCCAAACAGGGCCCAGCACACAATAAGAGTTCAAAAAACATTTGGTGTATGAGTGAATATTTGTGCATGAGTGAATATTAAGCATAGAAAATCATTCTGGAGGGACCTACCCTCTCAGCATTGGTGGTGGTTGTCCCTGAGATGACAGATCATCTCAGTGTTTCCTGGAGACTTACTTGTGTTCTAATTTTACCTCAAAGAATATAACTCCATTGAGCACTAGAAGAAGAAGAAAACCTCAGAGCACCTCCACTTTCTCATCTGGAAAATGGGGATGATCCCAGTCCTACTCCCAGAAGGTCCCCCGAGAGCCAAGCCACCAAGTCTTAAAGAAAGGGTTAAACTAAATCTAGAGCAGTGACATTTACAATGCATGAAGTTTAAACATTTTCAATAAAGAAAAACAAACCCAGGCCGTTGCGCTTTCTGATTTATAGTAATTGCAAACCAGCAGCGGTTAATATAATTGTCCATCGGAGGGGGCGGTGGGGGGGCTCCACACGGGGTCCAATCAGCCCCAGGTGGGATGCGGCCTCAGTCAGGTTAAGCAAACCCATTACTTTAATAACCTGGGGAGGCGGCTGGAGCCATTAATGAGAGGGGAGAATAAATATTATCCCAAGAAGCTCCAGAATCGGCGGTTTTATCACCGAGAATTGTCCCCGTGCTATTTACTTTCAATTTAGATTTTCGGGAAAGTGGCTCTTGGCACATTTTATGTATGAAGGAGAATGACTGGAATTGAAAAATGACCTGATTTTGCCATCCCGGCAGAAAGGAGCCACGGTCGTCTGGAATTCTGCCCCACTGAGTCACTTTCCCTTCAGGTAACTCTAACAATCTGAGCTCCGAGACCCATTTTCAGGCACATTCTGGAGGCCTGGGAAGTATAAGTCACATATCCAGCGATGTGGCCTCATTTAAATGACCACTGCCTTAGAGATGCTCGGGTTTGGTCCATTTGTTTACTGATGGGGGAAACCGATGCTCAGAGCAGGGCTTTCATGAGCTAAGCGACTCTACTTGTCTAAGCTCTTTTTCCATCTATATCTCCTCTGACTCAAAACCCCTCACTGGTTTTTTAAGGTCCCCAGGATGTACAAAACCCTTTCAGGCTATATATCACATGCATAACAGAATTCAAAATGGATTGTAGATCTACATGTAAAATGTAAAACGTTGACACAAAAACAGGAGGAAATCGAGACCTGGCTTTAGGAAAAGACTACACATGACAGCAGAGGATGATCCATAAAAGAAAATACAGATAAACTGGACTTCATCAAAATTAATAACTTTTGCTCTGTAAAAGGCACTGTGGAAAAGACAAGCCACAGACCAGGAGAAGGCGCTTGCACATGTCACACAAAGGATGTGTGTCTAAAATGTATAAAGGACTCTGACAGCTCAGCAGTAAGGAAATAAACAACCAAGTTTTAAAAAATGGACAGAGACAGAAACAAACATTTCACTGAAGAGGATGTACAGATGGCAAAATAAGAACATGGAAAGATGTTCAGCATCAATTAGCCTCTGGGGAAATGTAAATTAAAAACACAGTTGGCATATCACTACACACCTGTCAAAATGGATAAAATAAAAAATAGTGATAACTCCAAATGCTGATGAAGATGCAGAGAAACTGAATCGTTCATACATTCTTGGTAGCAGTGTAAAATGATAGTCACCCTGGAAAAGAGTTTGACAGAGTTTTGTGTGCTGAATTTTGTTTTTTAACAAAGCTAACGAGCAAAGCTAGTGGAGGTGATGGAATTCCAGTTGAGCTATTTCAAATTCTGAAAGATGATGCTGTGAAAGTGCTGCACTCAATATGTCAGCAAATTTGGAAAACTTAGCAGTGGCCACAGGACTAGAAAAGGTCAGTTTTCATTCCAATCCCAAAGAATGCTCAAACTACCGGACAATTGCACTCATCTCACATGGTAGTAAAGTAATGCTCAAAATTCTCCAAGCCAGGCTTCAGCAATATGTGAACCGTGAACTTCCTGATGTTCAAGCTGGTTTTAGAAGATGCAGAGGAACCAGAGATCAAATTGCTAACATCCTCTGGATCATGGAAAAAGCAAGAGAGTTCCAGAAAAACATCTATTTGTGCTTTATTGACTATGCCAAAGCCTTTGACTGTGTGGATCACAATAAGCTGTGGAAAATTCTGAAAGAGATAGGAATACCAGACCACCTGACCTGCCTCTTGAGAAATCTATATGCAGGTCAGGAAGCAACAGTTAGAACTGGACATGAAACAACAGACTGGTTCCAAATAGGTAAAGGTATATTGTCACCCTGCTTATTTAACTTATATGCAGAGTACATCATGAGAAACGCTGGGCTGGAAGAAGCACAAGCTGGAATCAAGATTGCCAGGAGAAATATCAATAACCTCAGATATGCAGGTGACACCACCCTTATGGCAGAAAGTGAAGAGGAACTAAAAAGCCTCTTGATGAAAGTGAAAGAGGAGAGTGAAAAAGTTGGCTTAAAGCTCAACATTCAGAAAACTAAGATCATGGCATCTGGTCTCATCACTTCATGGGAAATAGATGGAGAAACAGTGGAAACAGTATCAGACTATTTTTGGGGGCTCCAAAATCACTGCAGATGGTGACTACAGCCATGAAATTAAAAGTTAAAAGATACTTACTCCTTGGAAGTAAAGTTATGACCAACCTAAATAGCATATTAAAAAGCAGAGATATTACTTTGCCAACAAAGGTCCGTCTAGTCAAGGCTATGGTTTTTCCAGTGGTCATGTATGGATGTGAGAGTTGGACTGTGAAGAAAGCTGAGCGCCTAAGAATTGATGCTTTTGAACTGTGGTGCTGGAGAAGACTCTTGTGAGTCCCTTGGACTGCAAGGAGATCCAACCAGTCCATCCTAAAGGAGATCAGTCCTGGGTGTTCATTGGAAGGACTGATGCTGAGGCTGAAGCTCCAATACTTTGGCTACCTCATGCGAAGAGTTGACTCATTGGAAAAGACTCTAATGCTGGGAGGGATTGGGGGCAGGAGGAGAAGGGGACGACAGAGGATGAGATGGCTGGATGGCATCACTAACTCAATGGACATGAGTTTGGGTAAACTCCGGGAGTTGGTGATGGACAGGGAGGCCTGGCGTGCTGCGGTTCACGGGGTCACAAAGAGTCGGACACAACTGAGCGACTGAACTGAACTGAACAAAGCTAAACAGACACTTACTTTATGACCCAACAATTGAATATTTGGGGCATTTATCCCAGAGGAATGAAAATTTATGTTCATATAAGCACCTGTAGAGAAGGAAATGGCAACTCACTCCAGTATTCTTGCCTGGAGAATCCCGTGGACAGAGGAGCCTGATGGGTCCATAGAGTCCATAGAGTCACACAGAGGTGGACAGAACTGAAGCGACTTAGCATGCATGCAAGCACCTGTAGAGGTATCACATGCCCTGATATCAAACTATATTACAAAACTATAGTAATCAAAACAGTATGGTATTGGCATTAAAAACAGACACATAGCTCAATGGAGCAAATAAAACCCAGACATAAACCCATGCATATATGGTTAATTAAATTACAACAAAGGACCCAAGAATATACAATAAAGGAAGGATGGTCTCTTCAGTAAATGGTGTTGAGAAAACTGGACAGCCACCTGTAAAAGAATGAAACTAGACCAATATTTTATACCATACAGAAAAATTAACTCAAAGTGGATTAAGGGCTGGAACATAAAACCTGGAACCATAAAACTCCTAGAAGAAAACAGATGGTATGCTCCTTAACCTCGGTCATTGCGAAGACTTTTTGGATTTGACAACAAAAGCAAAAATCAACAAGTAGTACTACATCAAACTAAAATGTTTTTGCACAATAAAGGCAAGAAATAAAATGAAAAGGCAACCTCCTGAATGGGAGAAAATACTTACAAATCATATGTCATCCCTCAGTACTCATGAGGGATTGGCTCAGCCACTCTGGAAAACCACTTGACAGTTTCTTGTAAAGTTGAACAAACATTTACCACATGACCCAAAGATAACATTCCAAGTGAAACAAATTACCTACATGACATGAAAACTTATGTTCATACAAAAACCTGTGTGTGAATGTTTATAGCAGCTTTACTCAAAATCATACTGTTCATCGGGCTCTCTTGGCAAGAATATTGGAGTAGTTTGCCATTCCTTCCTCCAGTGGAGAAGATTCTTGAGAATCCCATGGATTACAAGATCAAACCAGTCAATCCTAAAGGAAATCAACCCTGAATATTCATTGGAAGGACTGATGCTGAAGCTCTGATACTTTGGCCACCTGATGCAAAGAGCTGACTTCTTTGGAAAAGACCCTGGATGTTGGGAAATATGGAAGGCAAAAGGAGAAGAGGGTGGAAAAGGATGAGATGGTTAGATAGCATCACTGACTCAATGGATATGAACTTGAGCAAACTCTGGGAGATGGTGAAGGACAGGGAAGCCTGGTGTCCTGCAGCTCATGGGGTCACAAAGAGTCAGACACAACTTAGTGACAGAGAAACAACTCAAAATTGCTTAAAAGTAGATACAACAAGAATGCCATTCAGATAACGAACAGATCAACAGACAGTGGTCCATCCATACAGTGGTATACCAGTCAGTGTTGCATTGACGTACTCAACAACTTGGATGGTTCCCAAAGGCATTATGCTGAGTGCAAGAAGCCCGACATGGAAGACTGCATACTGTTTTATTCCATTTATATGACTGTGGGAGGATGAATAATGGTCCCCCCAAAAGACCCAGGTCCTAATCTCTGGAATCTGTGAATGTTGCCTACTCTGGTGCACCTGTACACATACACACGCACACAAATGCATATACACACACACACACAAGCGGTCTTTGCAGGTGTGATTAAATTTAGGGTCCTGTGTTGAGATTATCCTGGACCATCCAGGTAGGCACTAAATGCAATCATGTCTGCCTTTGTAAGAGAGAAGTAGAGAGAGATTTGACCACCTATGGAAGAAGAGAAGGCAATGTGACCAGCAAGGCAGAGATTGGAGTGATGTAGCCACAAGTCAGGGAATGCTGGCAGCCACCAGATGCTGGAAGAGATAAAGAAACTGTGAGTTTGTTCAGCTGCTATAACAAAATGCCAGAGACCCCAGGGGCTCAAGCAACAGAAATGTATCTTCCCACGCTCCTGGAGGCTGTAAGTCTAAGATCAAAGCGTCAGCAGGGTTGGTTCCCTCTGAGCCCTCTCTCCTTGGCTTGCAGATGGTCACCTCCTCCCTGTGTCCTCACATGGCCTTTACTCAGCGTGTGTCTGTGTCCCAATTTCCTCTTAAAAGGATACCAGTCATATTGGACTAGAGCCCACCTACGTGACCTCATTTGGCCTTAATTACCTCTTTAAAGACCCTGTCTCTAAGCATAGTCCCATTCTTTCTAGAATCAAAAAGACAGGCCAAAGAAAGTGTTGGAGAGCATGTAGAGAACTTGTGGTTCTCATGCTTTGCTGATGGGATTGTAACCTTCTTCTGTCCTGGGTCTCTGCCCTCTCCCAGGACTTCCGTGGCCACCTCTTCCAGCTCATAGATGGGAATGAGAGTATAGGCAAGAAATCCCTGCTTTAAAAAAAAAATTTATGGAGTATGGTTGATTTACAGTATTAATTTCTGCTGTACAGCAATGTGATTCAGTTATATATATTTTTTTCATATATATATAAAGAATATATATATATTCTTTTTCGTATTCTTTTCCATTGTGGCTTATCACAGGATTTTAAATATAGGTCCCTTTGCTGTACAGTAACATCTTGTTTATCCATCCTGTTCACACTAGTTTGCATCTGTTTAATCCCAAACTGCCAATCATTCCCTCCCCACCCTCTTTCTACCCCCTTCCCACCCCTCTCCACCCCTTCAACCTTGTCAACAACAGATCTGTTATCTATGTCTGTGGCTCTGTTTCTGTTTCATATATGCATTCACTTGTGCTGTATTTTATCTACTTCCTGCAGGATCTTAGTTCCCCTACCAGGGATTGAACCTTTGCCCCCTGCAATGGAAGTGCGGAGACTTAACCACTGGGTCACCAGGGAAGTGCTTTTTATTGTACTTTAGATTCCACATATATGTGCTAATAATCATACAGCCTTTGTCTTTGTCTTTCTGGCTTACTTAGCTTAATATAATAATCTCTACGTACATCCATGTTGCTGCAAATGGCATTAAGGAATACTTGCTTCTTAAAGACCCTATTGTAGGCTGAATAATGGGCCTTCAAAGGCCATGTCCTAATCCCTAGAACCTGTGAACATATTACTGGCAAAATGATCTTGTAGATGTAATTAAAGATCTTGAGATGAGGCGATGATCCTGGATTACCTGGGTGGGGCTACTGTAATCCCAAGGGTCCTTCTAAGAGTGAAACTGGAGGGTCAGAAAGCAAAGTCAGAAGAAGAGGTCAGAGTGGTGGAGGACCATGAGCACAGAATTGGAAGCAGCCCCCCGAAGCTGGAAAAAGGCAAGGAAACCTGTTGTTCCCTGGAGCTTCCAGAAAGAACACAGCCCTTCCGAAGCTTGTTACACTTCTAACTCCAGAATCCTGAAATAATAACTTTGTGTTATTTTAAGCCACTGGGTTTGTAATAGTTTGCTACAGCAGCAATAGAAAACCAAGACTGACTGCCACTCAGGATCAATGCTCATCACTTCCACTAATGGCTCTTTGGTCAGATCACATGACCACACCTACTGCAAGGGTGTTTGGAAATGATGTCCCCAGCTGGGCTGCCTTTTCCAGTGTGGGTAGGGGGTGGGAACAGAACTCCACACTATGGGAGGTGGGGGCATGGATTTTTAGATGTATGCCAGCCCCTCTGTATCATGCTGTCCATTACCTGAGGTTGTTGTCATTCAGTTGCTCAGTTGTGTCTGACTCTTTGTGACCCCATAGTCTGCAGCACGCCAGGCTCCTCTGTCTTCCATGAGCAAACTTCCAGAGTTCGCTCAAATTCGTGTCCATTGAGTCAATGATGCTACAAGAACTATCTCATCCTCTGCCTGAGGATGTCATGGTAAAAAGTCTTCCAGAATTCCTTCCTTCTGGGGGCTCATTGTCCTGGATTTCTGTGCTTTAGTGTCCAGGCTATTAACCACACTGGAAATACCACCGCTTACGATTCTGTGGGACTGTCCCAAGGTTCCAGTTGTACCAGGGGCTTGTTGTTTGATAATGTTACCGAATGAAAACTTGGGTCTGCTTGCCCACATGCAGTAAAGCCAATCTACTGACACCGGGTAGCAGTGACAGAAAGTGCAGCATTTACTGCAGGGTGCCAAGCAAGGAGTCCAGGTGGCTAGTGCTTAAAAGACTCAAATTCCTCAAAGACTGTCAGGGAAAGGTTTTTAAAGACAGAGGGAAGGAAGGGGATTGTGGGGTGTATGATCAGCTGGTGGCCATTCTTCTGATTGGTTGCTGGTGAGCTAATCTGGAGTCAATATCATCAATCTCCTGGTTCCAACCAGTCTGGGGTCTACATGCTTGTGAGCAGCATGCAGTTAACTTCTTCCACCTGGTGGGGGTTTCAGTATCTGCAAAACAGCTCAAAAGACTTGACTAAGAATATTATCTATAGCCCTTGAGGGAGAACTAAAGGTTCTTGACTTTAATGGCTGAACCATTCATATTTCTGTCTTGTCTAACTATTTTCCCTTATTTCTGCATTTTCTCACTTCTCTGATTAAATGTATGCTTTGGAACTTGGGGAAGACCTAGGAGGCTAAGGCCCAAGTGGTGCTAATGGTAAAGAACCTGCTTGCCAATGCAGGAGACATAAGAGATGTGGGTTTGATCCCTGGGTCAGAAAGATCCCCTGGAGGAGGGCATGGCAGCCCATTCCAGTATTCTTGCCTGGAGAATCCCCATGGACAGATGAGCCTGGAGGGCTATAGTCCATAGGCTCATACAGAGTTTGACACGGCTGAAACGACTTAGCACTCACATCCTCATTTCTGTTTTGTTTAACTGTTTTCCTTTCTTTCTACATTTTCTCTTTTCTCATTAAATTTACGCTTTGGAACTTGGGGAAGGCCTAGGAAGCTAAAGTTTCTCTGCAGACAAGGGGCAGGTGGAGGACATGGTGTAGGAAGGATCTCTTCTAGGAAGGCCCATGGGGTCCTGCTTGTTTACAGTAACTTTATGGCTTGCCATATAAGGCTCTGCTGCTGCTGCTGCTGCTGCTGCTGCTGCTAAGTCGCTTCAGTCATGTCCGACTCTGTGCAACCCCATAGATGGCAGCCCAACAGGCTCTCCCAGAATCCCGTCCCTGGGATTCTCCAGGCAAGAACACTGGAATGGGTTGCCATTTCCTTCTCCAATGCATGAAAGTGAAAAGTGAAAGTGAAGTTGCTCAGTTGTGTCCGACTCTTTGCCACCCCATGGACTGCAGCCTACCAGGCTCCTCCGTCCATGGGATTTTCCAGGCAAGAGTGCTGGAGAGGGATGCCATCGTCTTTGCTGATATAAGGCTCTAACCCTATAGAAAAGGACTCAGATGCTTAATGTCCCATAACTGAATCATTCACAGTCCTGGAGAAAATGGACAGACACTCAGTGTTGTTAAAGGAACAGTTAATAAAGGATTGTTTACAGAGGTGTAAGCAGGATGATGGGAAACCCTCAGGGCATAGTGCAGCATGGGGGCTGCAACCACAGAGAGCTGTTCTCACATCTAGGTCTGAGTACGTGAAGAAAAAATGTGATTCCTGGGATCCAGTGGGAGATAGGCTTGCAAGGAGCTCAGGTGCTCAGCAACAGTATAGCAAAACAGGAGCTGGGAGAACAAACACCCCAGTCTCTTTCTCTGATCACCTACATCTGCTTCCCATTGCTTAAACCCTACAGGATCTGGCCAATGGGAGATCATTGATTATGTCATGCAGATGAGCCTCTCCAGAGGCATGGGCAAGGATGAGAAAGAATTAAGAATGACTCTGGAGAGGAGGATGGGCAAACAGAATTTTTAGTGCAAACCCCAGGCTCCAGCCTTTATTTATTTGGTTGTGTTGGGTCTTAGTTACAGTACATGGGTTCTAGAGTGAGAGTGCTTAGTAGTTGCAGCTCACAGGTTTAGTTGCCCAGCCAGGGATTGAACCTGTGTCCCCTGCACTGGAAGGCAGATTCTTAACCACTAGACTGCCAGGGAAGTCCCTAGTCTCCTCTTCTTAAAAGGGCACTAATCCTGTTATTCGGGCCCCACCCTTGGTACCTCATGTAACCCTAATTACTTCCCAGAGTCTCCACCTCCCAGTGCCATCCCATTGGAGGTCAGAGCTTCAACATATGAATTGGGGATGGGAAAAGATATAAATATTCAGTTCTGGCAGAGTTTGAATAAATGAGTGTTTGAGGGGATGAATGAATGAATGGAAAAAGCAGATGAGGCAGATCTGTAGCTGCAGTCTCAATACAGCTGAGCCCACTAACCACTGGTGACACCCGATCTGCCTCAATATTCCTCAAGACTGCCTCCTTCCCCTAGCTTGGCTCCCCCACTATTTGCCCCACCATGGAGCCAGGTCACCTTGGCTGATTTAGAGATGCTGCAGTGGCAGTGCCCATCACTGGCTCTGTCTTAATGACACCCAAACACATCCACAAAGCCAAACGGCTCATCACAATTATTATAAAATATTAAAATGACTCACAAAATAAATTATTCACACACCTCATGTTCTGCTTCCAGGTGTTTGGGGACTAATGAGATTTTTTTTTATGTGGGGATCAGGGAGTGGCCCTTGGGAGGTGCTGAGAGATCATCTACCAGTCACATCACTGTATGGATGGATACTGAGGCACAAGGGTAACTGGAGGTGGTGTTGGGACTGGGACAGGATGGTGACTGTTCATGCCCCCATGCTCTGCAGCATATGTTGGCTGATACGCAGACAAGGAGAGAGGTGGGAGTCTTCACTTTGTTTCTTCCACATCCCCTCCCCAGGTAGCTGGAGAAAGTTGAGCCCATTGCAGGTAGCATGAAGGGCTTGGGGCTTCAAGAATGTGGGGATTTGTGGAGGAAGAGATAGAGCCAAAAAGAGACATGGGTAGACAGAGGAGATAGAGATAGAGAGACACAGCAACACAGAAAGAGACATAGAGACAGACATACAGAGAGACAGAAATGCATAGAATCAGAAAGAGACTGAGAAGTTGAAGTTACTGCTATCAACTCAGGATCCCCTGGATTGTCACTTAGGTTGATAGAACCAAGGCTGGGCCAGATGGGGCTTAGGAGATCGGGGTCCCCAGTGGGAGAGGCTCCTCACACAAAAGGTCACTGAGATAGCAGCTGGGGTGGGAGTTCCGTGAAAGAACCATGTGGTTCCTGACACCCCAGATTCTACACCCTGGACTATGTGCTGTGTAGACTCCTTTTCAAAGAGCTACACTAGGAGATGCCCACACCTGCAGTGTTCAGCACCATGGATAGCGACATGCCTGTGTGACCCGGAGAGGACAGCTCTGGGGGTCTGTGACCCCATTGGGCATTCTCACTCACCTGTTCCCAGTGTTAGCAGTCATCTCTGTGGGGGAGGATGGTTGCCCCCTTTCATTGATAGGCAATTTGAATCTCAGACCTGTGAAGGCATGTACGCAAGGTCCCAGACCAGCCACCTGGTGGCTTACTCCAGCATTTACTGTGTGCTTGACCCTGTGCTGGGCATTGGGGGCACACCAGTGACTAAAGCAGACCAAAATTCCTGCCATGTGAAGCAGACAGCTGATAAACAGCAAAAACAATTACTTTTTTCTGAAATACTTTCTCATGAGAATTCTGTGGAAAAATAAAAGGAGCTAATGTGCTAGAGAAAGATGAACAGGTGACTTTAGTTAGGGCAGGGGGGAATTGGGGAGGCTCTCTCTGAGGAGGTGACATTTGAGCTGTGACCTAAAGCTAGTCAGGGAGCAAGGCAAAGGGAGGAAGCTGTAGCAGAGGTCACAGCCAGTACACAGGCCCTGGGGTCAGAGAACATGTGGGTGAATTCAAGGAACAGAAAGAAAGCAAAAGAAGCAAGGGAATTTTCAAACAAATTGATCCTGAAACCATGCATTTTGGGGGGTGGGGGAGTCCAAAGCACAACTCACACAGCAAATCTAGGGGCCAGTTGGTCATTGTTGAGAGCAGGGGACTGAACATGTCTCTGTGCAGTCCTGGGTTCAAATTCTGCTATTTCCTACTGTGTGACCTAAATAAAGGATTGTCTGTATTTGTTAGCTGTTGCTGCATAACAAATTATTCTCCAAAGCTTTGTGGCTTATAAAGACATTTACTATCTCAATTTCTGTGGATCAGAAATCTGGTCATGGCTGAACAGAGTTCTGTGCTTCAGGCTGTAACAAAGTATCACTTAGGGATAATGTCTCATCTGAATGTTCGACCGGGGCAGGATCCATTTCCAAGCTCCCATGGTTATTAGCATTATTCAGTTCCTTATACGTTGTTAGGAGGAGAGCCTCAGTTCCTTACTGGCTGTTGGCTGGAGGCCACTCTCAGTTACTTGCCACTGGTGTCTCCCTACCATGGCAGGTTGCTTCTTCAAAACAGAAAGAGTCAGTAGAGAGAGTCCAGGAAGATGGATGCCACAGTTTTTTTTTATAACCCAACCCTGAAAATGACATCCATTGTTTTTGTGATATTCTTGGCAGAAAGTGAAGAGGAACTAAAAAGCCTCTTGGTGAAAGTGAAAGTGGAGAGTGAAAAAGTTGGCTTAAAGCTCAACATTCAGAAAACGAAGATCATGGCATCCGGTCCCATCACTTCATGGGAAATAGATGGGGAAACAGTGGAAACAGTGTCAGACTTTATTTTTTTGGGCTCCAAAATCACTGCAGATGGTGACTGCAGCCATTAAATTAAAAGACGCTTACTCCTTGGAAGGAAAGTTATGACCAACCTAGATAGCATATTCAAAAGCAGAGACATTACTTTGACAACAAAGGTTTGTCTAGTTAAGGCTATGGTTTTTCCTGTGGTCATGTATGGATGTGAGAGTTGGACTGTGAAGAAGGCTGAGCGCCGAAGAATTGATGCTTTTGAACTGTGGTGTTGGAGAAGACTCTTGAGAGTCCCTTGGACTGCAAGGAGATCCAACCAGTCCATTCTAAAGGAGATCAGCCCTGGGATTTCTTTGGAAGGAATGATGCTAAAGCTGAAACTCCAGTACTTTGGGCACCTCATGTGAAGAGTTGACTCGTTGGAAAAGACTCTGATGCTGGGAGGGATTGGGGGCAAGAGGAGAAGGGGACGACAGAGGATGAGATGGCTGGATGGCATCACTGACTTGATGGACGTGAGTCTCAGTGAACTCCGGGAGTTGGTGATGAACAGGGAGGCCTGGTGTGCTGCGATTCATGGGGTTGCAAAGAGTCGGACATGACTGAGCAACTGATCTGATGTGATCTGATTCATTCGAAGCAAGGGGAGAGAATTACACCAGGAGAGGAGTGAATGAGTGAGTGAAGTCGGTCAGTCATGGCCAATTCTTTGCAAGCGCATGGACGGTAGCTACCAGGCTCCTCCGTCCATGGGATTTTCCAGGCAAGAGTACCAGATTGGATTGCCATTTCCTTCTCCAGGGGATCTTTCCAACCCACGGAGAAGCAAAGGATACATTTTTTTTTTAAAGATCCCATCATTGTATTATCAAAAATATCAAATAGCAGAAGCAATGCAAAATCCCTACACAGAAAACAATTTTTTCAATAATGTTTTAAAGACTACTTAAATGAATGAAGGGGTATGCCAGGAGAGGAGGACCAAGGCAAAAGTTCCTGGGAGCATATTTGTATTAATAAGTTGCCTACCACAGTGCCCTCTCTGAGCCTCAGTTTCCTCTTCTGTTAAAAAAGAAAAAAAGAGTTCCTACTTTGGGAAGGGGGTCCACGGGGAGGATGCTGTGCAATGAATCATAGAAAGGTTCTGAACAGGGACTTCCCTGGTGGTCCAGTGATTAGGAGTCAACCCTGCAATGCAGGGAATACTGGTTTGATCCCTGACCGGAGAACTAGGATCCCATATGCTGCAGAAAAACTAGTCCTGCGCACCACAACTAGAGAGTCTGTGTGTTGTGATGAAAGATCCCCCATGATGCAGCAAAGATCCTGCATGTTGCAACTAAGACCTGAACCAGCCAAATAAGTCAAGTTTTTTTTTTTTTTCTAAAAAAAAGAAAGGTTCTGGGCATAATAGGTCATCTTTAGACCTATCAACTCCTGGGGAAACAAGCTTGAGATTTGAACTCCTGAACTGGAAATTCCCTCCAATCTGAGTGAGGTTGACCAAGGCAGAATCAAGCTTTGCAGAACAGTCCCTGATTTTCCAAATGCAGTCATTTGTTAACTCATTGGCTCACCCAGAATACTAGTTTCCAGTGGCTGCTGTAACAAATTATCACAGACTGGGGGCTTAAACAGATGACAGGTCTTGTCACATTTCTGGGCACTTTAAGTCTGAGATTAAGGTGTTGGCTGGCCTGGTCCCTTGTGAGGGCCCTGAGGAAAGGATGTGTTCCATGCCTCTCTCCTTGGCTTGTAGGTGACTGTCTTCATCTTCACAAAGCTTTCTCCTTGTATGCATGACTGTCCAAACGTCCCTCTTTTATAAGGACACCAGTCATACTGACTTAGGGACCCACTCTTCACCAGTTCGTTATTATTGTTCCGTCACTAAGTCGTGTCCGACTCTTTGTGACCCCATTAACGCCAAACTTCCCTGTCCTTCACTATCACCTGGAGTTTGTTCAAATGCATCGCATTTAGTCAGTAATGTTATCTAACCATCTCACCCTCTGTCACCCTCTTCTCCTTTTACCTTCAATCATTCCCAGCATCAGGGTCTTTTCCAATAAGCTGACTCTTTGCATCAGGTGGCCAAAGGATTGGAGCTTCAGCTTCAGCATCAGTCCTTCCAATGAATCTTCAGGGTTGATTTCCTTTAGGATTGACTGGTTTGATCTTCTTGCTGCCCAAGGAATGCTCAAGAGTCTTCTCCAGCACCACAGTTTGAAAGCATCAGTTCTTCCATGCTCAGCCTTGTTTGTGGTCCAACTCTCACATCCATTCATGACTACTGGAAAAACCATTGCTTTGACTGTGTGGACCTTTGTCGGTAAAATGATGTCTTTGCTTTTTAATAGAGTGTCTAGGTTTGTCATAGCTTTTAATTTCATGGTTGCAGTTACCATCCACAATGATTTTGGAGCCCAAGAAAATAAAATCTGCCACTGCTTCCACCTTTTCCCCATCTATTTGCCAGGAAGAGACAGGACCAGATACCATGATCTTAGTTTTTTGAATGTTGAGTTTTAAACCAGCTTTTTCACTCTCCTCTTTCACTGTCATCAAGAGGCTTTTTAGTTCTCTTCACTTTTTACCATTAGAGTGGTATCATCTGCATATCTGATGCTGTTGATATTTCTCACGGCAATCCAATTCACCAGTGTAATCCTGAATATTCACCAGATTCACCAGATTCACCTTAATCTATTTTCAAATAAGATTACATTGTGAGGTCTTGGGGTTATGGCCTTCAACATTTGAACTTTTGAAGAATGAAATCCAACCCAACACCTATCAACGGAAGACCCCACTGCCTGTCTCTGTCTCAGTTTCTCCATCTGTCTTTCTGTTTCACAGTCTCTCTGTCTCTGCTTATAAGTGTTTGTGTGTCCTTTTCTTTCTCTCTCTCTCTTTGAGCTCATTCACTTCCCAGGACCCTTGCATATGCTGTCCTCTGTATTTGGAAAGCCCCTGGTTTTTGGAGGCATAGCTTCTTTTCAGCTCAGATGGCACCTTCTCAGGTGTGTTTACCTCACTTCCAACTCTCCTCCATCATTTCCTTGTTGTTTTTCAAACACGCTGAGCATGTTCGTGCCTCAGGTTCTTTGTCCCGGCTGTTTCTTCTGTTTGGAACACCCTTTGTTCACATGAAGGCTCTTTCCTTCATTTTTTTCAGGTCTCAGCTCAAGTGTCACCATCACCGTATTAGCTAGTATTTCCCTCCACCGGTTACTTCCAGAGCCCCTCCTCCCTGATCTATTTTTCTCCCACTGCGAATTTATTGGCTAGATAGATTATAATCCATTGGTTTAACTGTTTCTTGCCTGTCTGCACCCAAGACTGTCAGGTATTGACTGTTTTTGGTCCCTGCTCTGTCCCCAGCTCCTAGAACAAGGCCTGGCTCACAGCATGTGGCCAGTTGTTTGTGGAATCAATGAATTGTATGGTGAATCAGAAGATTCCAGAATGACTGCTCAGACCTCTATCATTGTGGAAACTTGGGGTTTGCTGCTGAATCTTAGGCACAGAATCTTAGAACTGTCACCAAATCTTAGAATAAAAAACAGAGCATTCTTGGAATCTTCTGCCTCTGATTCCCTCTGTTTCTTCCTAAGCATGGTTCTCTAGCCCACCTTCATTACCTCCTGTGATGGGGACCTCATTACTGCTTAAGGCAACCCATCCAGGTTTTGGATAGTTCCACTGGTATGAAAATCCTTCCTTAAGAACTAAGCCCACATTTTTCACCTTATGATACCTTTTGTTGTTTGATTTTTCTTCCAATTGTAAAGACAGTGGTGGTGTTTGGTCATTAAGTCATGTCCAACTCTTTGCAGCCCCATGGACTGTAGTCCACCAGGCTACTCTGTATATGGGATTTCCCAGACAAGAATACTGGAATGGAAGCTTTGGTTTCAGAACTTCCCTTCCCCAGCTTCCTTCAAAACCAGTCAACTCTCTCTCCCTGCTGGGAATTGGTGGGGAGGGGAGGAAGGGATTTGAGGGAAAAAACAAACAAACCTGTTTTCTGAGGCTCAGTTGCCCATTCTTTAGCCTTCCCTGAATATTTCTGACACAGATAATACCTGAGGTGTTAGCTGATAACTAAGGTGTGAGCTGATAACTAAAAGGTTAACTGATAAGAGAAGTGCTGGCTGATAGGAAAAAATCCTGGAAGAAATCTAGACTGTTAGGTAAGAACTTAAGAGCTCTGGCCAACAATCCCCTTCCTCTGTTTCTCCTTCCTTTCCTTCTCAAGCATTTCTTGAGCACCTACTGTGTGCCAGGCTCAGTGCCAGGAGTAGGAGTTACAAAGATGGATCAGATGCAATCTCCCCAGGGTGCTCGATCCTGCACACCTGAGATCTGAGCTCTCTCTGAAGCCCCAGGGCCACCAAAGTGTTTAAGACACCAAGGCACGGATCTGTGATGGTGGAATGGTGGGCTGCGGACAGGTTTGTTCCCCCAGCTGCAGTCTGCTGGTAGGTGAAGTGGACCTCTGAGTCCGTCCCTGCTCTTGGCACTTCTGGGCCAGCTCCTATCTCTCCTGTGTGGGTGGCGAGTGACTTCATCTGGCCCAATGCTGTCATTCAGCCCCAGTCAGATGGGAGACAACACGGTTGCCATGGAGACGAATATGCTTCCCCCTGGGGGTGGGACGGGTGAGCCAAAGGAGCCAGAAACGTGTGTGGATGTGTGAATTCGGCACAAAGTGACCCAAGCCTGGTGACTGAAATTGGGGGGATGGGTGGTGGTGGAGGTTTAACTCCTTCACTGTCGCTCTCCCCTCCTCTCTACTCATGGTCTGGGGTCCTTGGGGAACACCAGGGTTTCAGCATCAGAGCTGAGAGTTGTTAGTTCGAAGTGTCTCAAGTCTGATTCTACCTCCAGGCAAACTCACCTCTCCATGCCTCAGCTTCCACATCCAGAGAATGGGCATGAGATGATGGACTCATTTAAACATTCACTGAATGAATTCATTTATTGAAGACTGCGTGTGCTATTGTAGGGCTCCTGGGATTACACAACAAAGAATTAACAGAATTAAAGAAAAATCAGAAAGCCTTATCAGATTTATCAGAAAGCCTAATCAGAAAGAGAAGATAAGCAAAGTGAGGGATGTGATAGGGAGTGAAAGAGGGAGGCTGGGGAGCATTTAACTGAAGGTCAAGGAGGTGGTGAAAAAAAGTGACGTTTGAGCTGAGACTTCAGGGGTGAGGAGAAATCAGACATATGAATGAATGGGAGAAAAGCTGGCCAGGTTGATGGCACAGCCTGTGCAAAGGCCCTGGGGCAGGACTGGGCCTGGTGTGTTGGTGGGACAATGAGGAAGCCCACATGGCTGGAGCAGAGTGAGCGAGGCGGGGAGAGGGAGGAGGGCAGAGCAGGGAGGTGACAGGGCAGAGCCACAGTTTTGGAAGTTCAGAGGAGGCCTTGGGCTTTTACCCCAAGGAAGGTGGGAGCCCTGGAGGGCTGTAGGCAGAGGAGATGGGGAGGTGCCTGACTCAGGTGCTCACAGGGCTCCTCTGGTGGCCACAGGGAAGACTGTGGGGAGCCAAGGAGGGAGCCTGGGGACCAAGGTGGAGGTAACTGCCCTGGTGCAGAGAAGCAATGATGGGGGCCCATCAGGTGGAGGCTTCTGCTGGCTTTGTTGAATCTTTTATCATGGTTGTGCTGGAACATTTACATATTGAAATACACAGAATTTTATGGAAAAGAACTTTCTTTTTATTTCTCCTTTATATTATAACCAGCAAGTTATGATTTTTGAAATTACATGTGTTGGTCAGTTATGTTGTCTATGAATTTTACTCTTGGATGGGCTGAGACTGGGGGGACCCTTGCTGTGGATCCATGTTATCAGGCCTGGCTTATAGGAAGGATTCAGCAATCCTTGGAGTCCCAGGAGAGAGGTGGGAGGGAGGGAAAGTCCTCTCCAGGCTCCTGGGTATTCCAGACACCTTGCAGCCCCACAACTCAAGGACTCAATCATGGCTTCCCCATAGGTTTCTTTTTATGGATGGGAAACAGATCAGAGAGACACAGCCTATTATAGTGAAAGTAATTTATTTATTAAGATTAATTTTTGGCTGCACTGGGTTTTTGTGGCGGCACGCAGGCTTTCTCTAGTTGTGGTGACCGGGGGCTGGTTTTTGTTGCTGTGCACAGGCTTCTCAGCGCAGTGGCTTCTCTTGTGAAGCACAGGCTCTAGGGCTCTCAGGCCCTAGTAGTTGTGGCTTCTCGGGCTCAGCAGTCATGGTGCACAGGCTTAGTTGTCCCATGGCATGTGGAATCTTCCCAAACCAGGGATCGAACCCATATCCCCTGCATTGGCCAGTGACAAATTCTGGCTCTGCTTTGGGAGTGGGGGAGCCTGCTCCTCACTCCCAGTCTGAACCCACCCCAACATATTTCCTGGTCTACGGTGACCCTGAGCTGGTTAGTGGGACTGTCACATCCTTCAGCTACAGTGATTGGTTCAGAGGTGGCCATGTGACCTGAGTCAAGCCAATCAGAATTAGCCATGGTCTTCACTGGAACCCCTAGGCAGGAGGGTTTTCATTTCTGCTTGCCAGGCTGACTGGGAAGAGAAATAAGCCTGGAGTTTGGGGAATCTTTTGACTCTATGAATGGGGGCCTGTGAATGAAGCTCACCCAGAGGAAAGTCAAACTGAGACACTGAAGTAGACCTCCAATAACATCAGCTCAACTCCTGGATCCAGCTATGCCTGAAGCTGCACCCTGGAATTTTCAGTTGCTGCAATCTGTTTATATGGTCTTCCCCTCACCTCCCTCCTGCCAAAAGTGAAAGTGAAAATTGCTGTCATGTCCAACTCTTTGCAACCCCATGGACTATACATGCCGTGGAATTCTCTAGGCCAGAATACTGGAGTGGGCAGCCTTTCCCCTTCTCCTGGGGATCTTCCCAACCCAGTGAATGAACCCAGGTCTCCAGCATTGAGTGTGGATTCTTTACCAACTGAGCCACAAGGGAAGCCCAAGAATACTGGAGTGGGTAGCCTATCCCCTCTCCAGCAGATCTTTCTGACCCAGGAATTGAACCAGGGTCTCCTGCATTGCAGATTCTTTACCAACTGAACCATCAGGAAAGCCCTGTTTTTCCCCCAGAACTGTTTAATTTCCATTGCTCACAACCAAAACAGACCCAAGGCAACAGGTTTCATCTCTGAAACTCCATGCCCTATCCCAGTGCCAGCCTTTCCTCTTGTGTTGGGCCAACATTATAAAAGGATACAAGGAAACTTTGGGGGATGAAATTTATTATTTTGATTGTGGTAATCATTTCATGAACATATACATATGTTATAACCCATCACAAATGTGTTTGTGTTGGCCAAATTGCATGTCAATTATGCCTCAAAGGAGTATGTTTTAAAAATAGCATCAGTATCATTGTCTCAGTGCCTGGATCTAGCCATACCTGAAAGAAGAGAACTTTGGACTTTTCAGATACAGAAGGCAGTACATGTTCTCTTGGGGAAAGAATA
The DNA here is from genome assembly GCF_003369695.1 of Bos indicus x Bos taurus. Lineage (NCBI taxonomy): Eukaryota > Metazoa > Chordata > Mammalia > Artiodactyla > Bovidae > Bos > Bos indicus x Bos taurus. Next base: position 91,740,413 of record NC_040082.1, on the reverse strand, counting down.
ATAATTGTATTAATTTTATTTTATTGTCTGTCTGACATCACAACCTAGATATAAGAGTAGGCCAAGAGAGACTTCCCTGGTGGTCCAGTGGTTAACAATCTGTCTTCCAGTGCAGAGGACATGGGTTCGATCCCTGACTGGAGAATAAAGATCCCAGGGGCAGTGGGGCAACTAAAACTGCATGCCACAACTAGAGAGCTGGCACACCGCACCTACCGAGCCTGCATGCTCTGGAGCCCGTGTGCTGTAACTGGAGAAGCCTGTGCATGCCACAACTGTGGAAAGTCAGTGCACTTCAAGGAAGAGTTCATGCGGCCAAAAAAAAAAAAAAGAGAGAGAGAGGCCAGAGAAGGCAGAGGTATGATTGATGCCTCGAAAAATGTGTCCAGAAAACTGCTGTGGATAAAAAGTTGATATCCAGGCTCAACTGGGAAACCGTTCAACAGGTGTCTCTTTTGCAGGCCTTGTCAGAGCCTTTAATGTACAAATGGAACCACTCTGAGGATTTCTCTATACGATATTCCAGCTGTCCCAGCAAGATTGGGTCCCAGATGCTCACAATAGTCACTGCTCATCGATGCCCCCATATTGCCCCTTCTCTTACCGGTCTCCCTCTCCCCTCCCTTTCTGCTGCTTCCAGGAATCATCACCCACATGACACTTCCTCCTCCCAGACAACCCCTTGCAGTGCTCTCTCAGAACCCAGAGCCCCAAGCCCCCTCCCTCTTGGACCAAAGATTCATTTGCTCTCCTACCCACCTCCATTGGAAAACACTAGAAAGGCCAGAAGACACTGTTCCTTCGAGCCCAGGGAGAAATTCTCTCACAACGGCACCCTCTCAAGAATCCTTCCTCCGAGCCTTTGCCTATGCTGCGCACCCCTGCCTCGGATGCCCTTCCTTTCTACCTAACCAAATCCTCAGTCAGCATGGCAGGATTCCCCTCAGTGACACAGCCCAGAGCAATTCTGGATCATTCCATCAATATCATTAATTTGCATGGGGAAAAATGAGTTGTCTTCCTATCTTTCATTACCTCTGATGATGCAAAGGAGAGAGTGCTGAGAGCCCTGGGGTTTTTTTGGTTGGTTGTTTTTAACCCTTTTCTCTCATACACCCTCTTGTAAACAAAGTGAGAGCAGGCTGCGGGCTCCCAGCCTCGAGCAGGCAGCGACTCCTCCTCACTAGACGGAATGACTGTGTTTTGTTTCCATCCAGTGTGTTCTGCCACCCACCTTGTATTTGGGCAGGTGCAACCAGCTTTCCATTTGCAGGAGGGAAGCAGAGACTGTTTTTAAATACACTTACTTGAGAAGATGTGAGTCAGTGGAAGGCAGATATCAAGTCAATTGTGGAATAGGTGTGTGCTGATGTGGCAACAACCATTACCAGGAATGCTTGGGAAATGCTCACCTCTTTCAGAAAGCCTTCCCAGATTGCCCCTGGCCAAGCTGGCAGGGTCTCTGCTCTGCCTCCCAAAGCCCACCCCCCCCCCCACTTTGCTATGAGGCCCCTCATGCTGATACAGGCAGGGTGCAATTTCCATCCCCAAAAGGCACCCTAAAGTGGGCGACAGGTGTCTCTGGGCCTCAGTGTCCCTGCTCGCGCCAGGAGGAGGGCCCTGGGGGCGGTGGCAGCACTGGGATCCAGCGGACAGGCGCCTCCGTGCCAGCTGGGCCTGCCTCCCGCAGCTGCTGGCGTTGCCATGGTTATCTGCAAGCATTCCTCCCCCCGCCTTGCACCCCTACCCGGCAGCCCCTCACCCTCGGACCAGGCCCTTCCAGGGACCGCGGCTCCTGGGTGTCATGGAAACGGTTTCCAGGCACCCGTAGTGGGCTTTCTCATTGGTTGGATGAGCCTGCAGGCAAAGGTCACCCCCAGGGTCACTGCCAGGGCCTGGAGCTGCATTTCTTCGAGGTCCCCAGGCTCGCAAAGCGGCTGTCCCCTGTGAGATGTTGATTTATAACTCACTCATCCCTGGGGCTGCTCAGAATATCAGGAGCCACCTGGGTGGGGCAGGGACCTTTAGCCCCTCCTTGCTAAACCCCCAAAGTCCCCAAGAAAAACCTCTGTTCAAAGTCAGCACGCACTGAGCTCGCTCTGCAAACGTGAGAGGAGAAGAGCCACCAGGCAGCCCCTCCCCCTTCTTCTAGAATCTTCTCTCGGCACAGGTGGCTGCTCTGCACAGAGTAGGGGCTGAGAGCCAGGACCCTGTACTCAGGAGCAGAGGAGAGCGTGGCTGGCACTGGGCCCTGGGGGATTTGAGAAATAAATTTTTTTAAAAAAGAAATAAAACAACACTAATAACAACAGCAACTAGCACTTCTTAGGACAATTCCCATGTGCCCAGCTCTGTCTTAGAATAAACAGCACAGAGACTTCGCTGGGGGTCCAGTGGTTAAGACTCCATGCTTCCACTGCAGGGGGCTCAGATTCAGTCCCTGGTTGGGAAACTAAGACCCGAGAAATAAACAGCATAGAAACTCAGTTAATCCTTCTAACAGATTAAGTGGTAGATGTCATTACCCCCATTTTAGAGATGGGGAAACTGAGGCTCAGAGAGGGCAAATACTTTTCCCAATGTCACACAGAATGAGTACAAGTGGAAATCTGGGATTTGAACTCCGGCCACCTGGCTCCAGAGTCAAGTTTTCACCACTAGGCTCTTTAGTGCCTCTGATAATGTGATTGGATGTCCCGAGGTGCCATCTACCATTGATGATGGGGCAGGGGTCTAAGACTAAGAGAGAGATGCCAAGAGAGGTTTGGGACATTGGGTAGCCAGAGGGGAAGATGGGCACTGCCAAAGGGTGGTTTGTGGGGCTTCAGACCCTTCTAAAATCTCCATCAGGGACCATGGAGCCACCCCCAAGGAAACTGAAAACCCACATTTAAGAAGTGGATATGCTGGGCAAACCCACACTCAAGACAGTCCCCGACCCCCAGCCATTGCATCCCTTTCAAACAGACTCTGTAGCTGGACTCCTGATCCATGGAAATTCTAGAAGGACACCCAGGCCAAGAGGGGTCTGAGGAAGAAAAGCAACAGGGCAGCAGATGCTTTATGATAGCTCCTGTGTGTCCAGCCCTGTGCTGAGATGTCCCCAAGGGACCCCAGGACGGCAGGGATGCAGAGCTGGACACAGACTCACCCAGCCCCTCAGAGTCAAGGTCAGGGAACCCAGGGGGCTGGGAGATTGGAAGGAACTAGGGCTCAGAGCATTAGCAGAAGTTTGCCAAGCAAAGAGAGGCGAGTACTGGGTGGAAGGCAGGCAAACCCATGGAATGAGAGGAGCGTGGAAGAGATAGGGGTCAGGGAGGATGGGCAGATTGCTATAGGCTGTATGTTTGTGTCCTGTCCAAACTCATATGTTGAAACCTAATCCCTAATGTGATGGTACGGGGAGGTGGGGCCTCTGGGAGGTGCTTAGGTCATAAGGGTGGAGTCCTTATTAATGAGATTAGTGCCCTTATACTGGGCTTCCCAGGTGGCAAAGAACCTGCCTGCCAGTGCAGGAGACATAGGAGACAAGAGTTCGATCCCTGGGTCAGGAAGATTCCCTGGAGAAGGAAATGGCAACCCACTCCAGTATTCTTGCCTGGAGAATCCCATGAGCAGAGGAACCTGGTGGGCTGCAGTCCATAAGGTCACAAAGAGTCGGACACCGCTGAAGCGACTTAACATGCACGCACGCCCTTATACACGAGACCCCAGCGTGCCCCCTTACCCTTTCTGCCATGTGAGGACACAGTGAGAAGATGACTGTTTTTATGGAACAGGAAGCACATCCTCAGCAGGCACCAAATCTGCCAGTGTCTTTTTCTAAAAAAAATATTTATTTATTTGGCTGCACCGGGTCTTGGTTGTGGCACAGCGTATCTTCAATCCTCATTGTGGCATGCAGATTCCTTGGTTGCAGCACGCAGAAGCTTTAGTTGTGGCATGCGAACTCTTAGTTGCAGCATGTGAGATCTAGTTCCCTGACCAGGGATTGAACCCGGACCCCCTACATTGGCAGCACAGGGTCTTAGCCACTGGACCACCAGTGAAGTCTCTCTTCCTGCATCTTGATCTTGGACTGCCAGCTTCCAGAACTATGAGAAGTAAATGTCTTGTTTATGAGTACCCAGTCTATGGCATTCTGTTGTAGCAGCCTAACCTTAGATTGACTAGGCAAGGGAAATCGGGAGGGCTTCTTGGAGGAGGTGATATTTGAGCAGAGACTTGGAGGATGAGGAGGAGCTGGCCATGGGGAGATCTGAGAAGAATGTTCCAGGCAGAGGGAACAGCATGGGCAAAGACTTTGAGGCCAGACCATGCCTGGTGTGTTCTGAGTCCAGCAGGGAGGTCGGTGTGGCTGGCACAGAGTAAGAGGGGACAGGGGCAGGGAGATAGCTGGGACTAAACCACAGGGATGCTACTGCACTGGTCCCAACAAGCGATGATGGTGGCTGGGCCTTGGCAGAGGCAGGAGTGGGATGGAGTCATGTGCGTGGATTCAGGTTATCATTTGGAGATAATGCCCCAGACTTAAGATTCCCTGGTAGCTCAGATGGTAAAGAATCTGCCTGCAATGCAGGGTTCAACCCGGGTTCAATCCCTGAGTCAGAAAGATCCCCTGGAGAAGGGAATGGCTCCCTGCTCCAGTATTCTTGGTTGGAGAATTCCATGGACAGAAGAGCCTGGGAGGCTACAGTCCATGGGGTCGCAAAGAGTTGGACATGACTGAGCGACTATCATTCACTGATGGAAGGAAATGAGGAGGGAGGGGATGAAAGAATTAGGGAAGGCAGTCAGCTCTGGGACCCTTTCCTCCCTAGCCCAGAGAAATCATCAGACAGGTTTTGGCTGCAGACAGATGGTGAGACCCGGAGGCGACTCAGGGCCACCTAGCCTCCCAGAGATGTCATTGTGCCTGGTGGTGTCCCAGCTCCTGCCAGCTGCTGCAGTATGCGGCCCAGATGTTCCATCCTGGGGACATCTGTGCTGGGCCTTCCCCGGCATCAAGCGGGTTTCATCTGCAGCAGTGACGACATCTAGGATGCCTCAGATGGGGGAGGACGTGTGTTAGTGTTAGTTGCTCAGTTGTATATGGCTCTTTGTGACCCCATGGACTGTAGCCCACCAGGCTCTTCTGTCCATGGGATTCTCCAGCCAAGAATACTGGATTGGGTTGCCATTCCCTCCTCCAGGGGATCTTCCTGACCCAGGGATTGAACCTATGTCTGCTGAATTGGGGGCAGAGATTTTATCACCCGAGTCACCAGGGGCGGTGGTGGCGGGGAGCCCAAGAGGAGGACCCTTGTTTGACCAGGATGGTGTCGCCAGCACTCATGGTGGGGGGTTGTGAGCAGCAGAACCCAGAGTGGTTGGCATGGTGCTGGGTTTGGGGTTTTGGGGCTGCACCAGGTCTTAGTTGTGGCACACGAGATCTTTGTTCTTCCTTGCAGCGTGCAAGATCTAGTTTTCCTGACTAGGGATGAAAACCAGGCCCCCTGCATTAGAAGCTTGGAGTTTTAGCCACTGGACTACCAGGGAAGTCCCTGGACTTGCGGTCTTAAACTGTCAGATACGAACCACTTCCCAGAAGAAGGGAAGGCTGGGGTCCCATTCCAGGTGCTTGGGGCTCACAACCTCCGATGGCAAATTCTACCTCCAAGGCCTTGCTGCACCATTCCCAACCCAGAGTGGTCTATTCACTCCCCGCTTCATTCAATCCCTCAACAAGTGTGTATTGAGCACCTACTGTATACCAAGCCCTGTTCCAAGCACCAGGAAGATATCAGTAGCTGAAAGAGACCAACAAAATAAACCAAACAACCAACCGATTGACCCCTGACCTCAAGGAGTTCAGTCTGGTGTAGGAGACAGGCAATAAACTAATGAATGAGCAAATAAATTATTTTCAAGGAATGTAAGTCCTAGGAGGAGACAGAACATGATCTGATGTGAAAGAAAGGACGAGGAAGCTCCTTTAGCTGGGGGTAGTCAGGGAGAGCTGCTGGGAGGAGGTGGCATTAAACCAAAGCAGGAAGAAGAGCCAGCCATGGGAAGAATGAGGAGAGGTCCTTCAGGATGGAGGGAACAAGTGCAAAAGCTGTGGGGCAGGATCGTGCCTGGCAGGTAGGCAAAAGAGCAAGGGGACCTTTGTAATAGGTACTAGTGAACCGGGGGAGAGAAGGAGATGAGAGATAGGAGGTGAGTAGCAACTGTAGTGGTGGAGGTGGTGGTGATGGTAAGTGTGGATTTATCCAGGTGTGGGGAGGAGGAGCAGGTATGTGCAGGATCTTTGCCAACAGACCTCAGAGAAGGTAAGGCATTTGCCTGCAGACACACAGCAACAAAGGCACCAGCTTGGCCTTTCCCCACAACCCTGAAACTCTGAGGCCCTAGAATCCTCGATAGGAACTTTTCTCCAAGTAAAAAAAAAAAAGTTTTTTTTTTTTTTCAATTTGAAAAAGCTCTGCTAGCCCAGCTCTGTCAGATCTCTCAGCTGTTCCTGGAGGCGGTGGAGGAAGAAGAGGGGAAGGAAGAAAGGAAAAAAAAAAAAAAAGCGCAATATTTCTATTGTCCTTATCTAAATAAATTGAGATGTATTTGTGAAAGTGTCAAGGAAACCTCCAGGAGCGAAACTATAAAATCACACAGCTGCTCAGAGGGCCCGTGACAGACAGCTCAGATTAATGTAGCTGTATTTTTATGGTCTGTTAACAGTTGATATGGGTTTTAAATATATTATCTTCCATTGTATTGTCTGTCATTTTAAAAACTGCTCATGTCTCCTGTGTTTGCTTTTAAAAGGTTCTTATAGAACATTCCACCAGTGAGCTCCCAAATCTTTTTTTTTCTCCTCCTGTAGATATATCATCACAGATCTTCTTCTCGCCCTCCGCCCCCCCGAATGAGGTTTTCCCTGGTACTTTCATGGGTAATTTACCACAGAACCTATTGGAACCCCTTGAGTTTCTTAATTCAGGGAGCAGCTGCAGGAGGCTGGATTCTTGTCTGGCTGGGGATTTCTGAGATACATACATGGAGCGGCTCCAGATGGGCTATGTTTCCACATCTAACAAAAGGGGCCTGACCTTGGAGGGCTCCAGAGTCTGTTTCTGGAGACTTGTAGCAGTTGGCTAATGCTGTGAGAGTGCCACATAACAAACATTCCCCACCCTGCAGTCTCAGGGGCTTATAACAGCAATCACTGATTTCTGGCTTCCAGATCTCCACTCTCCCTCTTGGTGAACTCATCCGCTGCCACAGCTTTGGAGGTTCCTGCCAAATCAGATCCCAAACCCTGAACAGCTTTCTGTGCTCCAGTCCAGGATGGCCAGTACGTCCGTCCTCAGGTAGGACTCAAATGGAGCTTAGAATCTTCATTACAGACCTTCTTATTCTCTACTTGGGAATGGCCCCATCAACCACCCTTGCATACCCTTTGATCAAAGACCTGGGCATCCACTGCCCTTCCTCCCACATCCTCACCCATCACCTGTCAGTTTCCACATCTGGCTCATCCTGTCCTGTAAATCTCTCTCTTATCCATCCACTCCCTTCCATCCCCATAACCTCTGATCCACTCAATTCCACCTTAATTTTATCTCTGGACAACAGAAAGGCTTCCCTGGTAGCTCAGATGGTAAAGCATCTGCCTACAATGCGGGAGACCCGGGTTCGATCCGTGGGTTGGGAAGATCCCTTGGAGAAGGAAATGGCAACCCACTCCAGTATTCATACATGGAAAATCCCATGGACTGAGGAGCCGGGTGGGCAACAGTCCATGCCACCTGTTTCCTGGTCTCATGGCCTCCATTTCTCTTCCCTTCCAATTTATTCTCCCTACAGTAACTAGAACACTTAAAAAAATTAAACCTGACCAAACCTCTCTTCAGCTCAAACCCTTTCATAGATCCCCAGGGGATAAAATCTAAGTCCTCAACCTGCTCTTCAATATCTCCATATAGGACCCCTGTTAAGTCTTTCTTGTTCTTTCTAAATTCTCTCCTGCCATAATTCCACAATCAAGCCAGCCTGTTTTACTAATTCTCACCGGCTCCCTCCCCTAATTCCCAGCTCTTTCAACATCTAAACCTTTGCACATGCTATTCCTTCTGCTTGGAATTCCCTTCCATCTCACAAACTCCTATGCATCCTGCATGACCCAGTCTCCATTGCCCTTCCTCCATCAGAGGGAACCTTTGATCTATTTACCACTCTACAACCAGGATTTGTAGCTCCCACAAGCAGAAAGCAAATTCTGCATTTGCTTGTTGCCTTTCCAAATAGACAATGACTTTCCTGTGGGCAGGGGCTGCATTTTTCTCTTATGAGCACTACCAACCCTCACCCCAGAAATGAGAATGGCTCTAACTACACAGAGAAGAGAAGACGGTCTAGAATAGGGCATTAATTACAGAGTTCAGATGATTAGCAGCAAGGCTGGTAGACTGCAGAAATGCAGGCGACCACAGAACCATATATAACGAGGTACTAATTGTGCAGGAAAGACAATTAGGGAGGGAGGTTTTGAGTCACTGGTTCCATGGCCTGGACAATTAGACACTGGGCCATATATAAAAGATGTGGTAATCGCTTTGTTCAGACGATTAACGGGGCACTCGGGAAATCATAAAGCAAAATGCCACCACGCAGCCAGGAACAAAGCCAGGTGGTACAGTCTTGGGGACCAGAGTCTGACTGTCCAGACTCAAATCTTCCTGCAGGACCTGGAGCAAGAGACTTCCCCTTGCTAAGCCTCATTCTTCTCATCTGTAAAATGGGGATATCCATGATGCCTGCCCCAGTGTGTTGACTGAGTCCATGTGGATGATGTCACACAAAAGCATCATTGTTACAAACAGCAGCAAGGCATCCTGCTAGGAGATGCTCTTTACCAAGTCCTGGATGGAGCAAGATATTAACCACCCGGGGACTTCCCTGGTCGTCCGAGTGGCTACAACTCCACACTTTCAATGCAGGGGGCCCAAGTTCAATCCTTGGTCAGGGAACTAGATCCCACATATCACAACTAAGAGTTCATATGCTGCAACTAAAAATTCCACATGTGGACTTCCCTGGTGGCTCAGTGGTAAGGAATCTACCTGCCAATGCAGAAGACACGGGTTCAACCCCTGGTCCAGGAAGATCCCACATACCCTGGAGCAACTATACCCATGTGCACACTATTCAACCTGCTCTTTAGAGCCCGCTAGCTGCAACTACTGAAGTCCATCTGCCTAGAGCCCATGCTCCACAAGAAAAGCCACTGCAATGAGAAGCCCGTGCAAGGCAACTGGAAAGTAGCCCACGCTCATCGGAACTAGAGAAGAATCCCCAGTCAAAAGATCCCATATGCCACAACTAACACCCAGCACAGCCAAATAAATAAGTAAAAAAATTTTAAAGATATTAACCACCCAGCCCAGACAGTTCAATGGCACTGTGATGAAGAGAAAAATCAAATGATGGATACAGAAGCTGGGAGATCTAATGGGGTGAAAGTTACTCACTGAAGAGGTGACAGAGTGACTGTCACCCTCTCCCAGGCCTTATAACCCACCACATGTGGATCTGCCCTGAATTTTATGTTCCTTGGGGACCATGAAGCTGGCCTCAATGGAGCAAACAGACCTGAGTTTGAGTCCTGGTAATGTCATTTTGGGCAAGTGTTTTCCCCTGGCTGAGTCTCAGTTTCCTCATCTGTAAAATGGGTGCAATTACTATATCCATCTCTCCAGATTCAATAAGATGTCACACACAAAGCTCTTAGCCACCTGCCCAGCACAAAGTAGAATGTGATACCCAACGACTGTTCTATAATTGTTAATTAACATCGTGTATTATTGTTCTCATGACTGTCATCCACTGAAATGTTTCTCATGTTTTCCCCATGACTGTGTCTGGGCTCCAAAGCAGAGATGTGGTAGGATTCAAACATGTACACAGAGAAGCTTGATAAAATAGGAGTCGTTCCATTCAGAGCAAGATTTCTCTGGGTGGAGAGCAGTGGAGGTTTCTCTGAGCAGCCAGGTTGCCAGTGTCCTCATGGTGAGTGATGGCTGGGTCAGCCTGAGGCTGCCAGAGTTAGATGAGAAGGAGTCGGACATGGAAAGATCTGGGAGAGGTCACTCCAGGCAGAGGGCACAGCCAGTGCAAAGGTCCTGAGGTAGGATTGTTCCTGGTATGTTCAAAAAACAGTGAGGGGCTTCCCTGGTGGCTCAGTTGAATCCTCCTGCCAATGCAGGAGACGCAGGTTCAATCCCTGATTCAGGAAGATCCCACACGCCGTGGAGCGACTAAGCCTGTGCGTCACAGCTGTTGAGCCTGTGCTCTAGAGCCCACGAGCTGCAACTGCTGAAGTCCGCACACCCCAGAGCCCATGCTCCACATTAAGAGAAACCACCGCAATGAGAAGTCCAAGCACAGCTAGAAGGTAGCCCATACTTGCTGCAACTAGAGAAAAGCACACACAGCAACCAAGACCCAGCACAGCCAAAAAAATAAGTAAAATTTTATATAAAGAAAAAAAAAAGGAACAGTGAGGATATATACCCCAAATAATTGAAAGCAGGAACTCAAACAAATACTTTTCCACCCATGTTCATAGCATGATTCACAGTAGCCAAAAGGTGGAGACAACCCAAGTGTCCCCAGACAGATGATGAATAAATGAATTATGGTCTATCTATCCAGTGAAATATTTTCAGCCTTAAAAAGGAAGGAGATTCTGACACCTGCTACAGCATGGATGAACCTTGAGAACATTATATTCAATAAAATAAGCTGGACACAGAAGGACACACAGTGTCTGATTTCACTCACAGGAGGTCCCTACAGGACTCAGATCCACAGAGACAGGAAGTAGATGGTGGAGCCAGGGGCCGTGGCAGGGGGGTGGGGAGTGAGTGTTTCATGGGGACAGAGTTTCTGTTTGGGAAGATGAGAAAGTTCTGGAGATGATGGTGGGGATGGTTGCCCAACAATGTGAATGTGCTTAATGCCACTGAAAGTGGTTACAATGGTAAATTTTATGTTATGTATATTTTACCACAATAAAATAAATAGATGAGTTTTTAACAATGACAATGATAATAAACATTGAGGAGGCTGGGTGGCTGGAGGGGAAGTGAGGGCAGGGAGGGGCTGTTATTAAATACCATCTCTCCCTCCCTCTCTCCCAGCCCCAAGCCTCCACCATCTACTTCCGGTCTCTGTGGATCTGACTCCTCCAGGGATCTCCTGTGAGTAGAACCAGTGTTTGTCCTTCTGTGTCCGGCTGATTTCACCAAGCATCATGTCCTAAGGCTTCATCCGTGTTGCAGTGGGTGTCAGAATCGCCTTCCTTTTTAAAGATTGAATAACATTCCATTGTATGGATGGACCCTAATTTGTTTATCTGTCAACTGTGGACAGATACCTGGTTTGTCTCCTGTGAATAATGCTGCTGTGAGCACAGGTGTCCAAGTAGGTCTCTGAGTCCCTGCTTTCAAATATTTGTTTGTTTGTTTGTTTGTTTTGACCACGCCACCTGGCATATGGGATGTGGGATCTTAGTACCCCAACCAGGGATCAAAGCCACGGCCCCTGCAGTGAAAGCACAGTCTTAACCACTGCACCTCCAGCTTCTTGTTCAGTCACTAAGTCATGTCTGTCTCTTTGCAACCCCATGGACTGCAGCACGCCAGGCTTCCCTGTCCTTCACTATCTCCCAGAGCTTGTACAAACTCGTGTCCATTGAGTCGGTGATGCCATCCAACCATCTCATCCTCTGTCACCCTATTCTCCTCCTGCCCTCAATCTTTCCCAGCATCAGAGTCTTTTCCAATGAGCTGGCTCTTTGCATCAAGTGACCAGAGTACTGGAGCTTCAGCTTCAGCATCAGTCCTTCCAGGGAAGTCCCTCAAATTTTTTGTTTCTACCCACAGGTGGAATTGCTAAATCAAATGGTAATTCTGTGTTTAATTTTTGACAGACCACTGTACTGTTTTGTCACTTCCTTTTAATTTGGTTTTGGTGTCTTTTTATGTATAGAAGTTTCCAGTTATAATCCTGTATATCACTCTGAATCGAGGCAGGCTGGGAAGGACGGTGAGGTCGATTGTGTAGGCTGATGAACAGCTAAGGACTGCATTGGGTGTGCCCCTCCCTGGCCCTGGAGAAGACCCAGGGAGGGAGTATGGCTTCAGCGATTGCACACCCCAAAGAAGAACTGATACTAGAAGAAGCAGGAGGGGGTTCCTAAATCAGAAATTAAAATGAATTATGGAAAATAAAGCATGTGGACATGTGTTTTGTGTCCACCTGATTTGTGTGAAGGAGATCAGCCCTGGTTTTTCTTTGGAAGGAATGATGCTAAAGCTGAAACTCCAGTACTTTGGCCACCTCATGGGAAGAGTTGACTCATTGGAAAAGACTCTGATGCTGGGAGGGATTGGGGGCAAGAGGAGAAGGGGACGACAGAGGATGAGATGGCTGGATGGCATCACTGATTCGATGGACCTCAGTCTGAGTGAACTCCGGGAGTTGGTGATGGACAGGGAGGCCTGGCATGCTGCGATTCATGGGGTCGCAAAGAGTCGGGCATGACTGAGCGACTGAACTGAACTGAACTGATTTGTGGATTAACTTCAGAATCTGCAATTTTTATTTGTCATCAGGCAGGAATCAGATCCATAGAGACAAGAAGTAGATGGCGGGGCCATATAGTTTAGAAGGAGCTGACATATCCTCTCCCCCAAATAGGTTCCCTTAGGAGAAACCCTGATTCCTTCACCAGCCCTTTAAGAGCCAGAGTTTTATTGAGTGTTTGCTATGTACTAGGACTTTTTTTTTAAGGAAAAAAAATTGTTTCTGGGGAATTCTCTGATAGTCCAAGGGTTAGGATTTCACACTTTCACTACTGGGACCCGGGTTCGATCCCTGATTGGGGAGCGAAGGTCCTGCAAGCTACACAATATGCTCCCCCCCAAAAAAATTATGTTTCTCCTTTCCCTTTTGCCATTAGGAAGCTCAGATCCAAGTGGAAGGTTCAATTGTAACTACAGGACAATGCCTTATTACAGAGCCCCAAACAAAACCAGGATGCTTATTGTCAAACCACCCCTCACAAAAGCTAATGAGACAGGAACCGTCATCAACCCCATTTGAGGAGCCCCCACCCCAGCTAACCACAACGTGTGTGTGTTTCAAATGCTTTTCCGATCAGACTAAGATGATTGATCATCCTGGTTTCAGTGTTAAAACCAGGGAAGTTTTGGGCAAATCAGGACAAGCTGGTCACCCTGTATGACAGCTTAGGGAAAAAAAAAATTGAAAAAGATCAAACTGCAAGCTTTTAGCACCCAGTGGCCCGCACAACTAGGATTGCTTAAATGAATCATTTAGATATCATGGAAGCAGCCGAGCCAAGTGTGTCTTTTTTGCTGAGCACTTGTTTAAAAATCAATAAAAAATAATACCGGTAAACAAACTCCTAATCTTTGCCCCTGGAAGAGGCAGGCAGAGCACAGCTGAGCCAGCAGAGAGGTGGCACTGGGGGCCTGAGGTCTGGCCCTGCATCTCGCCTGTGGTATGGCCTGGGGAGTATGCTGTGTGTCTCTGGTCCCCAGAGGGCACTGCTGGCTGGGAGGGTCTGGCAGCTGCAGCTGATCATGGGCGTTCTCTAAAGCGGATGGTAATGGGGAGAAGGCTCTCAGGGGTAAACAATCTGCCTGCCAATGCAGGAGACACGGATTCAATCCTTGGGTTGGGAAGAAATGGTAACCACGCCAATATTCTTGCTTAAAGAATCCCGTGGACAGAGGAGCTGGTGGGCTACAGTCCATGGGGCTGCAAAAGAGTTGAACACAACTGAACAACTAAACAGTCAAATCGATGGGGAGAAACGTGCCATCTGTCCTTGAGGATAAACCACTCAAGGTAGTGGTGGGTGACGCTGGAATGTTATTAACTAATTTTGCATCTTCTGCATCCACTTGGGTCCAGCCCCTGCATCACCCACCTGAACCAGTAAGTCTGGCTCCTGCTCACCATGCCCCCTATGGTCTCTCCTCCCTGCAGCAACCAGAGGGCACCCGTGAGCACCTGAATCAGCTCCTCTCTACCCTACCCACAGCCCTCCAGGGCTCCCACCTCCCTGGGGTAAAAGCCCAAGTCCTTCCCAAGGCCCACAAGACCCTGCACGACCTGTCCTGTTCCCTCCCTTCCCTCTCCTCCTCCCTTTCTCCCCCTCACTCACTCCACAGGGACCCCTTCACTGTTCCTGCAACATATCAGGCACCATCCTGCCTCAGGACCTTTGCACAGGCTATATATACCCTCTGTTTGGGACACCCTTCTTTCACATGTCCCCATAGTTTTCTCTCTCTCATCATTCAGGTCTCAACTCAAATTTCACCTTCTCAGAGGGACTCCCCTTGATCATCCCAGCTAAAGTTGCATCCCCTTACGTCATCACTTTTTCCCCATATCACCCTGTTTCAGTACTGCCTGTCATTTACCGCTATTTGAAATGATCACTTTTTGTTCACTGGCTTGCATATTCTCTCTCCAGCTTCCAGCAGCTCCAAGAAAGTGGGAGATATTGTCACTCCTGTTCTCTGCTGGGTCTCTGGTGTTTAGAACAGGGCCAGGCACACAGTGATCATCAGTGTTTGTGGAATGAATGAACGACGCAAGGAGCAGGGTAAGGACACAGAGGTGGGCATCACAGAACTCGTGTTTAATTCCCAGCTCTCCTATGCACTGGCTGTGCGACCTTGGATCAGTTGCTTAATCTCTCTGGCCCTCTGTTTCCCATCTGTAAAATGGGAGTGACTAATGAAATAATTCAGAGACTGTGGCTTGCACAGTGCCAGACAGCTAATTAGCACTCTCTAAATGAATCACTATTCCCAGGACAGACAGTATCCCAATAGTAGGACTAAATGACCTTCATCTCAGAGACCTCACCAGATCAGGACACATGGATCAGCCTCTCTCTTTTTTAATGGCTGCATGCATTTCCATAAGATGCATGTTTCATGGTTTATCTACCACATCCCCACCTGCTAGACATATGTCACCAACTCCACAGGGCATGCTTTTGTTTTTAATTTTTGGCTGTGCCGGCTGGGTCTTCGTTACTGAGTGCAGGCTTTCTCTAGTTGCGGCAAGCAGGGGCTACTCTCTAGTTGCAGCGCGCAGGCTTCTCGTTGCGGTGGCTTCTCTTGTGGTGGAGCTTGGGCTCCAGTTCTGCAGGCTTCAATGGTTGTAGCACTTGGGCTCCGTAGTTGCAGTGCATGGGCTTAGTTGCTCCACAGCATGTGGGATCTTGCCAGACCAGGGATCCAGCCCATGTCCCCCGCATTGGTAACTGGACTGCCCAGGAAGCCCCAGGGCACACCTTTGAACACGAGTCTTTGCACACACGTGCAGCTGGTTCTCTGGGTTAATGGCCGAGGGCTGGAGCTGCTGCTCTGGGGTTTTCCTTAATAGAGTCAGGCTGCACATCTGCGGTATATGAGTCCTGTTCTCCTCACCCCCATCAATACTTGATTTCATCCAATATTTTCCAACTCTCTCCCAATCCGATCAGTGCAAAGTAGAATCTCATTCTGGTTCGATTTTCCTGAGGCAGGACAGGATGTGCCATGTTGGGGAAATGGTGGCCTGTGTGGCTGGAGTAGAGTGAGCAAGGGGGAGAGGGGAGGAGGGGAGGGCAGGAAGGGGATGAGGACAAGTTGTGTGGTGCAGTGGTTAGGCACATAGCCTTGAGAGCTAGACCATCCTGGGTTCAAGTCCTGGATATGCTTCTCAACAGTTGGGTGGCCTTGGGATCAGAGAGCCCAGAAAGGAGCATAGCATCCTCAAGCCTTGGTTTCCTCATTTGCCAGATGGAATTGATGATACTGTATCTGCTTCATAGAATAGAGGAGGGTCTCTGAACAGGGAAGGGAAGAGGTTTCATCTATGACTTCTTTAAAAAAAAACTCTCTTGGGCTGCCAGGGGCCAGAGAGGGAAGCCAGGGAGCCAGAGGGGGCTGGGGTGGTCTGAAGACAAGAGATGACAGTTTCTGATGAGGGTCAATAATGCCATCCTTGGCTGGGCTTGTCAGGTCCTCGTCCTGAAACCCCTGTGGTCGTGTAGACCTCATTATTTCCATTCTACAGGCAAGAAAACCAAGATCATGGCGTATTAGTGATACAGCAGATAATGATGGAGTCAGGACCATCCCCCACTCCCCAGCTTTACCCAGGCTTCCTTTCTCCCTCTACTTTCTTTAAGAACAAGGATGTACTGATGTTGTTTATCCTCGCTCTGACCACAGAAGGAACATCATTCACTGTAGGAAATTTAGAAAATCTCAATACACTAAAAAGAAGATATAAAGCCTGGCTGTTATCTTGCCCAGGGTGCCAACTTCTAAGTGTGCTTCCTTTTAGTCTTTTTTTCTATGAAATTATACAATTGTAATTTGTTTCATGGCAACATAGTGTTTTTTTTTTTTCAAATTCATCCTCTATTGTTAAGCATTTAGGTTGTATCTAATGTGTTGCTATTATAGACTAGGAAATAACACCCTGGTAGCTACTTGTAAGTTCCCATCCACAACTATTTTCTTGGGAAAATTGTCCTGGAACAACTAATAAGAGCTCGGATATATAAATTCTTTTCTTCCTCTCTCGCTCCCTCTTTTTCTTTTCCCTTCCTTCTTTTTATTTTCCTTCTCTTTTACTAATTAAAAACAACTTTATTGGAAATATTGGTATAAGCCTCTTTATATAAGTACATTTTTACATGCAAAAAGAAAAACGGAAAGAAATGGACACATCCTTTTAGCAAAATGTCATGGTGGAGATTCTTGATACAAAATGCTGGGTGATTAAATCCTTCCTGGTAGTGACTCCACTGAATGAGATGACCCTATTTCTTTTCTGTCCTTAGAAATGTATTGTTCACTTGTTGATTATGGATCCTCAGATGTACCCAGGATTTCCTTCTGTGAAGTTCCTAGTCTGAGATTTTTATCTAGACAATTTCACATCATCCGTTAACTCCAGGGCTGCGCTCTCTTTGCTTTTCTTCTTTCAATTTTTATTAAGGTGAAATTCACATAAGCGTCCTGAGATTTGGGAAGTACCCTTTCGATGCAGATTACCCCGTCCTCAGATATCCTAGCCCTCCTCCCCCCATAACCACTGTTACTATTTTGATGGTTTTCCTGTCAGTCTTTTTTCCCCCATGCACATGGGCACATGGTCTGGCTACACCTGGTTTGCTTCGGCCCTCATTACAAAATCAATTTGGTTAATTGCTGAAGCCAGGGCAGGGTATTTCGTCTGTGATGTCTGTGTCTCTGCAGTGTCTCTGGTGCCCTGGACAGCCCGCCACACAGTAGGGGCTTGGTAAATACTTATTGGATTATTTTCAACCCAGCATGCTGCCATTTATGGTACCTTCTCTATGTGACTGAATATACGTGTGAAATAACCAGTCCAGGTGAGGAAACTGAGGTTTGGTCTGGGAAATTGACCGAACCAAGTGGAGAACTTGAGGTCTGGAGAGGGGAGCAAAGGGAGAGTTTCCAGGGGAGGAGGCCCATGACACCCCTCTGCCTGGCCAGGAGGAAGGTTCTGTGACTCAGTGTTAACTCTGCAGAAAGGCGAGAGGAGATAATGGTAAATCTTCCTGTGCTGAAAATTAATAGGGAGGAACTTTATTTCAGTGGCCCGTACCTCTCCCCATACTCCCCCTCCCCCAGACCACAAACAGGATGGAGTGGGAGGAGGGAATTTGAAGACAGCATCGGAGGTGGGGACAGAATGTGGGGTCCAGACTCAACGGTATCAGGGATGTTCTCCCTAGAGGGGCAGCGAGAAAACAGAGTCCCATACCTGTGTGAAGGGAGGAGAAACCCAGGCTCAGAGCAGAGGGCACAAGACGCCCCCACCCCCGCCGCCAGCCCCATATCAACCACTAGGGTCCTCCATATGGGGGCCACTCATTTGGGTGAAACCTCTGATCCCAGCCCCCCATCTCCAGGCAGAGTGCCTGACCTCAGTTTAGCACTCGGTCATCATCAATTGGAGCTGCCTGTGATCAGGTGTGCGTGTGTGTGTGTGTGTGTGTGTGCGCACGCACACACATTCATGCACCAGGTTATGAGCAAAGACACTCACTCAGTGATGGGTAGTTGGTGCTCAGGTGGACTTGAGACCAGAGCCTGTAATTTTTCAACTTGCAGGTATTTCTCCCTTTCTCTCTCTCTCTTTCCTTCCCTCAGAACCATTTAAACGATTACAAAGATGCTATTTTTATCTGGGGGGGAAAATTCAATTATAGACATTGACCTTTACATATTCTTTCCAGGCTCACATGCTGCTGGCCCAGAGTGCGAGAGGCTTCCGTGAATGTACTCATAAAAGAAAACGTCCTCCAAGTCAGAAACTCAAGATGTGAGGGGAAGCGCAGAGGCCAAAGGTGGAGGGCCAAGTTCGTGGGATGGCAGGCTCAGCATCACAGCCCCCAGGGAGACCTGGGAGGAAGGTATTCCCTTTTATTTTGCTGTTGCCACACTTTGGGGCTGAGTCAGAAAAGTCTGGCCTGCACTGCTTATGGACGCGGTCTTTTCATGGGTTACCTGGTCGCTCAATCACGTCCTACTCTTTGTGACCCCATGGACTGTAGCTTGCCAGGCTGCTCTGTCCATGCAAGAATACTGGAGTGGGTTGCCATTTCCTCCTCCAGGGGATCTTCGTGATCCAGGGATTAAGCCCATGTCTCCTGAATCTCTTGCATTGGCAGGCAGATTCTTTACCACTGAGCCACCTGGGAACCCCCATGGGTTACCCACCTGTCCTTAACAGGCAAGAGTACTGGAGTGGGTTGCCATCGCCTTCTCCGCCAAGAGCTGATACTGTACATTAAAAAACAAACTGGTAAAATGTATGGTGGGTGAGCAAAGGAAAACAAAATCAACCCACAAAAGGATGAAGATGTGTGGGAAAGTCAATCTTAAACAAGGTGTTCACGGCAGGGCTCAGGCAGAGGTTGGCATCTGAGTAGAGACCAAAGGCATTTGAAGCAGTCACAGAGGGCACAGCCTATGAAAATGTCCTGGGGCAGCTCCATGCCCTGACCTGGAGGAACAGCCTGTGTGGCTGGAGCAGGGAGAGAGAGGGACGAAGCAAGGGTAGGGACGGGACTGGAGCAGGTCATGCAGGACAGATTTGGGGCTATTACCCCAAGGGAGGTGGGAGCTGGAGGGCTGTGGGCAGACAAGGCGCGGGGCCCGACTCGGGCGTTCACGGGCGCTCTCTCGTGGCTGATATGCGCAGGACAGACTGGGCAGCAAGGATGGAAAGGAGAGGAACTAGGGTGGAGGCAGCCGCACTGGTCCAAGGTGCCAGTGACGGAGCTGGACCGGAGGATATAGGAGATGGAGAAGTGGACACTCTCTGGGTAGATTGTGGATACAGAACCAAGGCAGTTTGCTAACGGATGGGCTGTGAGGGGTGGGGGAAAGAGGAAAGCTGAGGATGATGCTAGCGTGTCTGAATTGAGCACCTGTATGGTTGGAGCTGCCATCAGCTGAGATGGAAGGATGAGGGAGGAACAAGTTTGTGTGTGGGGGGGTGAGCATCAAGACTTGACTTTGATGTGTTATTAGGTTCCCACATGGAGATGTAGGAGTTAGGGGCAGAGATGCCTTTTGAAGATGTAAATCTGGTGGTCAGTGACTGGAAGACCATATCTGAGTCCATGGGGTAGAACGTGGGATTGGGGAGAGAGAAGAATGCATGTCATGCATGTGATGTTCATTCGCTAAGTTGTGTCTGACTCTTTGCAACCCTGTGGACTGCAGCACGCCAAGCCTTCCCTGTCCTTCACTATCTCCCAGAGTTTGCTCAGATTCATGTCCAGTGAGTCAGTGATGCCATCCAACCATCTTATCCTGCACCCCCTCTTCTCCTTTCGCCCTCAATCTTTCCCAGCATCAGGGTCTTTTCCAGTGAGTTGGCTCTTTGCATCAAGTGGCCAATGCATTGGAACAGGTTGGGGACCCCTGGCTAAAGCACTTAGCATATGCTTAATAAGTACCAGCTATTATTATTTATATTACAGTCCCCACACATAACCACTGCTGACATTTTTCTATGCATAGAAACGGTCTGGAGATCCTAAGTGGGATCATATTGAAAATCATTTTCTCCCAAGGATATAAGAATAATCGTGAGATCTCCTAACCCAGAGCTGGGCATTTTGCATCCTGTTAAATTCCCCCAACAGCCCAAGACTGGAGTTTTGTTTTTTTAGTAGTCTTAATTCACAGAAGAGGAACAGGTCACAGGGTGTGAAGAAAGGCTGGATGCAGATCCACACCGGCCTGAGTCCAGAGCCTGAGGGTGAGCCAGGTCAGCCCCTGGGGAAGGAATGAGGTCCCTCCTGGGGCACCCGGCCAGGCTCCACCCCAGCCAGAGACTTCCTCCCGAAGTCATGGCAACTGGCTCCTTCGAGATGCTATTTAAGTCAAATAGGAGCCCGTTCTCACCCTCCACCCTCCCCTGAGAACTAAATGCCAGGAGGGTCCTCCCTCCCCACACCCCCCCACCCCCTGCCTTCATGCAAGCAAGGTGTTGTGGGAATACCTGTGGCCCAAGGGACTCAGTTTCCCCAGGTTGCGTCACTTGCTATGAGGCTGAGTCCATGGGGGATGTGGATGGGGGAGCGGAGGAGAAGGAAAGGGTGAGCTCACGAGCTCATGGATTGCAGATGCCAAGCACGGGCTGGGTGCCAGGTGCTCAGCACTCTCCACGCACCATCCATTCAATGTTTTAAAAATTTAGTCTTAGATATTTGTTTGTTTAGATAAAGATGAAATAGGGTATAGAAGTCAAGATGTGCTGCTAAGTTGCTTCAGTCATGTCTGACTCTTGCCACCCCATGGACTGTAGCCTGCCATGCTCCTCTGTCCATGGGATTCTCCAGGCAAGAATACTGGAGCAGGTTGCCATTTCTTCCTCCACGGGATCTTCCCAATCCATGGATTGAACCCGTGGTTTTTAAAGTCTCCTGTATTGGCAGGCAGATTCTTTACCATTAGTGCCACCTAGGAAGCCCTCAAGAAGTCGAGAGCATTGCTTAAATGGCACCTGCCTCATGCGAAGGCCTATTTTCAGCACCTGATGGGTTTTAATTTGTCATGAAAAAGTGAAAGTGTTAGTTGCTCAGTCGTGTCCGACTCTGTGACTCTACGGACTGTAGCCCGCCAGGCTTCTCTGTCTGTGGGATTTTCCTGGCACAAATACTGAAGTGGGTTGCCATTCCCTTCTTCAGGGGATCTTCCCGACCCAGGGATCGAACCCAGGTCTCCCACATTGCAGGCAGATCCTTTACCATTTGAGCCACCACGGAAACACGTCTTTGCCCAAACAGCCCTCTAAGGTTGATGTCATCTTTGCTGTTTTGTAGATAAGGCCACTGAGGCACAGAGAGTTTAAGTGATTTGCCCAAGGTCACACAGCCGGACTGAGATAGAGCTGGGTTTTTAGCCATCATGCTTTTCTGCCTTTCGAAGTACAAAAGAGTTCACAGAGGGAAAAATCTCCCTCCAGGATAGGTCATCCAGGGTCCATCCTGAGGCAGCCAGCTTTGTGCCTGTATTCCTTCCAGGGATGTTATGTGTACACAAAAGCACCTGTGGGTATATTTTTCTTCCCTTCTCGATTTTTTTTCACACACAAGTGTATGTACTCAAACGATATCCTGCACTTTCTTTGCTAATGCTTAGCCATATACCTTTGAGATCATTTCTTATGGGCACATGGATTCTCACTATTTATACACCTGCCGACCACTCCACTGAGAGAATAAACCAGGCTGGGTTTTTTTTTTTTTTTCTTTCTTTTATTGGGGTAAAATAGACGTAGTATAAAATTTACCATTTTAAACACTTAAGTGTGCATTTTAAAATGCACAGTTCAGTGATAGTGAGTATATTCATAAGGTTGTACAACCATCTCCCATGCTTACTTCCAGAACCTTCCTATCACCCCAAAAAGCAACCCCATCCCCATTAGTGATCACTCTCGCTTCCCCTCCCCCAGCCCCTGGCAACCACAAATCCATTCTCTGACTCTCTGGATTTGCCTGGATTCATATAAATGGAATCCTACAACATGTGGTCTTTTATGTCTGGCTTCTTTCAATGAACATAAGGTTTTCAAGGTTTATCCACATTGTACAATGTATCCGTGCTTCATTTCTTCTGAAATTAAAAAATATATATTACAAAATATGTATAACAAAACTTATAGTTTTAACCATTTTAAGTGTGTAATTCAGTGGCATTAAGTACATTCACACTGCCATGCAACCATGCCCACCATCCATCTCCAGAACCTTCTCATCTTTCCCAAACTGAAACTGTCCCCATTAAGCACTGACTCACCATCCCTTCCCCCAGCCCTTGGCCTGCACCATCTACTTCCCGTCTCTATGGATCAGAAACTCTTTTAGGGACCTCCTGCAAGTGGAAACAGACAGTATTTATCTTTTTGCGTCTGGCTTATTTTATTTATAGTATTTTCGTGGTTCATCCATATCGTAGCATGTGTCAGAATCTCC
Source organism: Bos indicus x Bos taurus (assembly GCF_003369695.1). NCBI lineage: Eukaryota > Metazoa > Chordata > Mammalia > Artiodactyla > Bovidae > Bos > Bos indicus x Bos taurus. Next base: position 91,717,810 of record NC_040082.1, on the reverse strand, counting down.
TTTTTTTTTTTTTAAAGATGAATAATATTCCACTGTATGGATGGACCACATTTTGTTTATCCTTCACCTGTCGACGGACAATTGGGTTGTTTCTACCTTTTGGCTTACCATGAAACATACTGCTATGAATACACATGTACAAGTTTTTGTTGGAACGCCTGTTTGCAATTCTTTGGAATATGAAACAGACTGTTGTAACTGGTCCCTGTGGAGAGACACATAGGATGCTTTCCATGTTCTTTCTGCTCCTGGAGACACTGATGCGATCAAACATGCTTCCCAGCTCTGTGCCTTTGGCCAGTCACATTGTCTCTTGGTGTATCGGTTTTCCCACCTATAATTTGGGGCTAATAATAGACTTTCTACCTCATAGGATTGTGAACAAATTAGATGTGCAAACTTCAACAAAGACCTTGGAACAGGGCCAAGGACATAGTAACTGCTCAATTAACATGACTCCTCCTGGGATGTTCCGAGGCACCTCACTCTCCTTCCTCCCTACCTCCAATGTGTCAGCTTTTGAAACTCACAGTAAAGCAGTGGCTGGCTGATTGGATGTAGAGTGGCAGGAGGAGAAATGTGGCAAGGCGGGTGAGGGTTGGTATTTTGCAGGGGTGACGCCAGGCCAGGTGGCCACGCGGTCCTGGCCACACACAAGGGAGCTGTGCACACACTCCCACGCAGGTCCTCTGATGAGTGGGTGGGGCACGCGTCCAGATGGAGATGTCATGGCTGAGAATCAGTAGACGTTATGAGCCCATCTGCCTGCCTTTACAGGCAGGAGCAGGGACACACATAGGGGACATGAAGGCCCCCGTAATATCTGTACCCTGCACCCCTTCACTTAAACCCAGTTCGTTGGCCTCACAGAGGCAGCCAGAGAGGGACCGAGCAGGATGAAACTGGGCCCTGAGAGAGTGAATAAATGTGTGCATTGTTTGTTCATCCATCCATTCATTTTTTTGGCACTGTTCTAGGTGCTGGCACACATCAGGGAACAAGATCACCAACTCTGGGCTTACCACCTGGGTGGCTCATACACCGGTTTGACAGATGAACAAACTGAGGCTCAGAGGAAAACAGGGACTTGCCCAGGGTGACACGGCTGTAGCAGGAGAGGTGGACGTTGAACAGGTAAGTCATCCCTGACAAGTGCAGGAATTTTTCCATATAAGGATTGGAGCCAGGAAGAGAATGAATAGAGGTGAAGAATGATCAAGATGTGCTCAAAAAGGGTGATCAGGGAAGGCTTCTAGTGGGGAGGTGACACTTAGGTTGAGGGCTCAGTAATGACAAGAGTTTGGGGAATAGTGTGTCAGGCAATACGCGCAGCATGTGCAAAGGCCCTGGGACAGGACTGCACCTGGTGTGTTGGAGGAACAGTGAGGAGGCCTGAGTGCCTAGATCAGATTGAGGGAGAGGGAGAGAGGCAGGAGGCAGGGGAGGAATGTGGACTTTATTGAGAAGGCACTGGACCTGCCGAAGGGTTTGGTACAGGGGTGATCAAATCTGCTGATTTAAGTTTGTTTCTTTGCTTTGGGCTGCACTGGGTCTTCGCTGTGATGCACGGGCTTCTCGTTGCAGTGGCTTCTCTCACTGTGGAGCACAGCTCAGTAGTTGTGGTGCATGCATGTGGGATCTTAGTTCCCCGAGCAGGGATCAAACCTGTTGTCATGGTCTGTCCATGGGTTGCAAAAGAATTTCCAGATGTGAGGCAGAATGAGAAGAGAGTAAAATTTACTAAAGTGGGAGATGCTGTTAGAACCATGGGCTGGCTCAAGGGAGAGCTGAACCCTTTTGCAGGCTAGTAGCCAATTTTTATAGCCTCAAGACAGAGAATATTCCTACTGGAATGGTGATCATTTAGGATGCATAGGGTGGGTGAGTATTTTACCTAATATGGGGTCAGAGGACTGGCCAGTTTGGATCTGGAAGCTCATGGCAACAGTTGCGATGGGGCTTGGTCAGTTCCAGAGATCTTTGCCCTGTGACCTTGCTACAGGGCTCCACACCCATGTGCCCTGGCAAGTGGGATTCTTAACCACTGGACCACCAGGGAAGTTCCTGAGTCAGATTTTAAAGGGACTCCTTTGACTGCTGTGTGTGTGAAATAGGCTGACAGGTGCAATTCACTCATTCATTCATTCTTGAGTCTCTCACTGAACAAGCACCATCTGCAGCCACGATCTGCAGACAAGTGAGCAGGATCCAAGACAAGTGGGGTCACTGATCCAAAGTCACACCGTACATGGGTGGCGCAGATGTGTTTTGAGCCTAAGCTAGGCGGGCAGGCCGGTGTTCTGGTACCTGAGTGACTGGAATGCTCATGGAGGTCACTCCCTGGACAGGTGGGAATTTCATTATGATGCATGGAAGGAGCCACAGGTGGCTCCAACAGGTGACTGGAGCTTTGATGGTAGATGCACAGGGAGGGGCGTCTAAGTCAGCCTAGGTGAGGGGATGTCATCAAAGGGGGCTTCCTTGAAGGGATGACTTTGAAGCTGAGACTTGAAGGTGAACGAGTCCACCAGGTGAAGGGAGGGGAAAAGCATCTGGGGCAAAAGAAACAGCATGTGCAAAGACCTGGAGGTGAGACCAAGGATGGTCTGTGTTGAGACATGAAGCAGGTCCAGGGGCTCTGAGTTTAGCCTAGACAGCGGGTCAGATGGGGAGGGGAATGAAGAGGAAGAGAATAGCTCAGGCACTCCTGGGTGGTGCAGTTGGATTTAATCTGAGGGCAAAAGCAGCCACAGAAGGATATAAGCAGAGGAGGGAGAGGAGCGGGTGTGTTTTGTGTGTGTGTGTGTCTTTATAATTAATTAGCTAATCTATCTGGGGCGGTGCTGGGTCTTTGTTGCTGCACTTTCTCTAGCTGCAGTGCTTGGGCTTCTCCTTGCAGTGACTTCTCTTGTTGTGGAGCACGGGCCCTAAGGCACGTGGGCTTCAGTGGTTGTGGCTCACGGGCTTAGTTGCCTCAAGGCATGTGGGATCTTCCTGGACCAGGGATTGAACCTGTGTCCCCTACATTGACAGGAGGATTCTCAACCACTGACCACCAAGGAAGCGTGAGGGTTTGTGTTTTTAAATGTCCCTCTGCCTGCTGAGTGGGGGACGGAGTGCTGGGGTGGGAGTCAAGGGGCCAGGATGGGAGTAGGGAGGGAGCCAGGAGGGGCTGCGTCCTGGTCGCTAGGTTGGTGGAACCGTCTCCCTCACAGTTACCACCTTCCACAGCCACCCCTGGGCCAGGCCCCAGCATATGCATTTGTGATGCCCCTCCCCCACACCGCATCACAGTATCCCAAGATCCCTCCAGTCTGTGCCAAGTAACAGAGCAGGCAGTCCCAGCCACCTGCAGACATAAATGCTGATGGCAGGACACCAGGCCAAGAGCTGGGAGGCAGCCAGACATAGGGAAGGACCCCCCTCCAGTTGGCAAGAAGCACCCTCCCTGGTGGGCCCAGGTTGGGGGGAAGCCAGTGAAGACCAGGTGTGGGAACCTCTCTCCCCACTCCCCCAGCCCTGCCTCCATGAGAGTCCCAGGCCATCTGTCCTTGTGCCCACTTTGTCTCACGCGCGCCATCACCAGGTGGGGGCATGTCTGTGGGTGGTGGATGCCAAGGCTTTGGTAGTTCTGGGGACAGAGCCCAGGTGCAAGACACAGCTGAGGGTATCCGCCAAGGTCTGGAGGACAGAGTTGGAACCCACCCTGGGGCCGAGACTGGAAATAAAACGGATTTGGCTTCAGAACCTGAGCAACAGCAAGGGGGTCCTGGAGAGGCCGACGTCCACCACGGCCAAGTCCTACTGCACAGCAGGCATGTCACACGTGGCCCCTCATACAATCCACAGAATAAATCCATAGGGCAAGACTTCTGTTCCTTCTTTGCAGAGGATCAATGAAGCTCAGTCAGAAAGAAACTTGCCCAAAGTCACACTGGGAGGAAGTAGTCTGGCCAAAATTTGAATCCTGTCTGTCTTGGTTCAGGATCTTCCCTACTGTCCTTTCCAGGAGGGTGTGGAGAATTTTCTTTGAGCAGAAACAGCCTCTTAACCCTGGACAGCAAATATGTAACATACAAACCACCATGGCCTATTCAGTTGCCTATGACAGACATCCCTAACCAATAACAGAACTCTATCACAAGGGGAGGCAAGACCCAGGCATCACCAACAGATTGCAGTACTCCTTTCCCTGCAGAACTGGGACTCGGGCTCAGAAGCCTTCTTAACACAGACCCCAGGCAGAAACCCCCCACCCATGAGCAGATATGCAGTCGGGGTTGTGGGATAAACACAGGTTGGCTTTTTTCAGGAAATGTTGCTTCTTCATCTGCCAGATTGACATTCTTAAACCACAAGTGGAATCCCTTTCTAGCTAAAAATCCCTTCAGTTTCTTCTCAGTGCCCCAAGGATGAAATCCAAACTCCTTGCCCTGCCTTTCCCCTTGCTATTCCTGCTTTTATGTCTTTGTAGCAACTGTCAGATCTGCAATGATCATCTTTATTCCGCAGTTCGCTTGTCCCTCCCCTAAGGCAGAGGTATGTTCTATGTGCTTTGGGACTCTCACTCCAAACTCCCAGAGGAAAGAATCTGATAGGTTCAGCCTACCTCCATGGTCCAATCTCTTAAAACAGGAGGGTGGGGTAACACTGTGAATGAGGCAGAATGTGTGAGTGGGATGAGCTTGCCTACGTGCAACGCTATGGATTGTAGCCCACCAGGCTCCTCTGTCCAGGGGATTTCCCCAGGCAAGAATACTGGGTTGCCATTTCCTCCTCCAGGGCATCTTCCTGACCCAGGGAATGAACCTGGGTCTCTTGCATTGACAGGCAGATTTTTTACTGCTGAGCTACCAGGGAAGCCTCAAGTGGTAAGAATGGGTAGGAGCTATTCTCAGGAAAAGCCCGTGGGCTGGGCAGATTCCTCAGATAGGTATTACAAAACAACAACAAAAACAGTAAGAAGAGCTACTGATAGCAGCAAATAATCACAGCCAATATTAAATGTTTAACAGTAAAATATGACCTGTACTTGGCAGAGAGGGTAACTGAGGCACAAAGAGGGTGAGCAATGTACCCAAGGTCACATAGTGGGCACTTGGGTGTGCACTACAAACCTCCCTCCCCAGGAGGGTTAACATCTGTGCAAGACCCCACATGTAACAGGCAACAGGGCGTGAGAATCCCTTCTCCTGAGGGCTGAGCCCCTCCCCTTCTTATGTCCTGGGAGGGTTCCAAGGACAGTTCCTTCCCCACAGCATCTCACATCCTCTGTGACCTTCACTCAATCTTGGCATGGCTCCGGGAACACGTAGGGCTTCAACTCTGGAGCAATTACAGTCTCTTTGTGGCCGCCCTGCCCCAGCAGTTCTGGAGGGCCCGGCACCCACAGCTGTGGGTAAAGTTTGTGTGTTGAGGACAGGAAGTGTCTATCTTTACATTCCAGCATTAACAAGCCTTGATCTTATTGAAATGGCATTTTCTTTTTCCTCCTAATACGCAAGAATGTATTTTTTTTAGCTCTTCCGCCATCACTTGATTCTCAAGTCTGAATTGTCTGAAGGCTTAAAACACTTCTGACTGCATCAACACATTTTAACATTTTCCACTCCTGAATGAGAAAAGCTGAAAAAGGAAGGGAAAAAAAAGGGTGAAAACATTTTTTATTGTATTAAGAGGAGTACGAAGTGTAAAAGCAGGGAGGTGATGGTGCTGTTTATCTGTTTGCAGCCTCACTAACAGGAATGTATTCAATTAAAAAAAACCCAACCCTCTGGTAAACTGGAACATAGGGAAGAAACAGGCGAAATGGTGTATAACACAAGTCCTTCATTGTTTTCATTCACAAGCATTTATCAAGCACTTAGTATGTGTCAGGTGCTGTCCAAGGTGCTGTGGCTACAAGTATGAAAAAGCAGTTGAAAAGTCCTGCTGTCGTGGCAGGATGTGTGGGAAGACAGATGTTAAGCAGTTAATTACATAATTAACCATCACAGTTAATGATTTAAATGCAAACTGAGAAGGGAGGGAGTTGAGCGGAGGACTTCTCAGCTGCCATAGAGACGATGATAAACCAAGCACAGGGAAGGGCATGCTTGACAGAGGGAACAACATATGCAAAGGCCATGAGTCAGGAAGGATCTCCTTGTGGTGGAGAGGGAGTGGACAGAGCAGACAGAGGTTGGCTGGGTCCTGGGGAGGGGCTTACTCTGGGGAGTCCAGGGATGTTCTTAAGGAGGGTCAGATTTGGAGCATGCAAGTAGTAAGTAGTGGACCAACAGTTGAAAAGAACAGCATTTATTTGACAAATGTTTATTGAACATACGCTCTTTGCCACACTCTGAGCTGGGCATGGGGACCATAGGGTTAACCAGGATAGGGTATGTTGCCTTCTTTTTTTTTTTACATATGAGGAAACAGAGGCTCCAAGGTATATCATGACTTGCCCAGGGCCACAGAACTGCCAAGAGGCAGGTGTGTCTGACTCCAAACCCTGGGACCCACCTATTCTCCAATTCTGCTCCTTAGAGTGAAAGTTGAAAGGCTACCTGGAGGTGGAGGAGAGGAAGTGGGGAAGGTGGGAGGACGGAGGAGAAGGAGGGGGAAGAGGGACACATATTCTGAGCAGTCCCCAGAGAGCAGGATCAGGGCCAAAGGAGGGAGGTTAAAGGCAGAGGACGGAGACCAGACGGATTAAAGGGAAAAACTCACTCTTGGCCACCCCAAGAGTGCTTGGCGTCACCCCAAAGCAAGGCAGCTCTCTCATACAGGAAGTGAGGGTCCCATCGCTGAGAGCATGCAAGGCTGGCCTGTGTCAGGGGGAGTTTCTGCTCTGGGAAATCTACTGACCTTCCAGGCTACTCAAGAGGCTGAATGCAAGGGCAGAGGGGACCCTTAACCCAAGACATCAGGGCAGCCTTGGTTCAACTTGACTCAGTGAAGCCTGGCTGTGTTCAGCCTCTCTATGCTTCAGCCATAAACTGGGAGCAGTATCAGCACATTCCTTCCAGGGCTTCAAAGGATCACCAGAAAGGGTAGGGAATGGAGTCTGGAACAGAATGTACGCAGGAAATGCCATTTCTGGTGAGATCTCCAGCCCCGGTCACTGGGGGCACTGTGTTATCACCGGGCGCTCCGCATGCACGGAGAGTGGCTGGGAGCAGGCGGTGGGCCTCTAGGAGTGATGTCGTTGATGTCTCTGGTTCAGCCCTCTGGGGATTCTTGTTCGAGAGCTCATGGTGGAGCAGGTGCTTGGTTACTGAGGCTGCCCTGCCTGGGGCCGGGCACACCTCCACAGCACCTGGGGCAGCAGCCACAGGAGCCTTACCCTAACCCTAGTCCTCTATTATCTGGGTTGATAATACAAATGTGTCCCCATCCAGTCCCTGCAGGTTCCCTAGGCCCCAGAAAGACTGCAAGGGAAACATGGCCAAGGGTCACTCTGTTTCCTAAGTCTGTCCTCTATCTGGTTATTTCTCCTCCTAAGCTGCCTGCACCCTGACCTGCCCCCACTTCCGCCCCCCACCCCGACCCCCAGCATCATCACTCACCTGGACTGGCACAATCACCTTCCCTTCCCTTGGTCCCCCAGCTCCCTCCCACCCTCACCCTTTACAGTCTTTTCTCCCTACAACAGCCAGAGGGAGCCCGTGAGCACATGAGTCAGGCTCCGCCCCTTTCTCTGCTAACAGCCCTCCTGGCCCCCTCCTCGCTCCAGGTAAAGCCTGAGTCCTCCACGACCCCTTCCCTGGACCTGCCCCTTCCCCTCCCTGCCCTCCTCCTCCTTCTCTCCCCCTCACTCCAGGCCCAGTCCTGCCCCAGGGCCTTTGCACTGACTGTTCCCTTTGCTCAGGATGTTCTTCATCCGAGGCCTTCAGACCTTTGTTCATCACAGCATGGCCTTCCTTCAGCACCTGATTTAAAATTGCACCCCAGCCCTTCCCTTCTCCTGCTTACTTTTCCATCCTTACTGCTTCCCACCATGCATTTATTTATCTGGTTTTACGTTCATCTCCTGTTAAAAAGTCAGCCCAAGATTGTCACTTATTTTGTTCCCTCTCTGGCACAGTAGGTGCCCAATACGTACGTTTCAGATGCATGAATAAACTATGACCTGAGTCAAATCTGGGGCCTTGGGACTTCCCTGGTTGTCCAGTGGTTAAGATTCCATGTTTCCACTGCAGGGGGTGAGGGTTCCATCCCTGGTCAGGGAACTAAGATCCTTCATGCCATCCAGTGTAGCCCAAAATTTAATCATACACTTGGGACCCTTAACCCAGCCCTTCCGTCTCAAGTTATGTGAATGCTAGGACATCCCTTCCCTCTCTGAGCCTCAATATGCTCCCCTGTGAAATGGGCAGAAGTCAGTCATCTTACTCCAGGATGATAATGATTCTTGGTACTTGGTGACACAGGAAGCTCTCAGCAACAGCCTAGCACATAGTAGGTGCTCATCAGATGGACTCTGTCATCCTGTGTCAGCGACTCTCCCCTATCCCTCAGCAGGCAGCCTGCTTCCAGCTCAGAAATGCCCCCGTCTTTCAGTTTCTTTCAGTTCAGCAAAGTCACAACAGTATTGGAGGGCAAGGGCGGTGACCATATCCTGGGGACCTGTGAGCAGTGTCTGAAATGCTATAGCCCCCCTGAGTTTCATGAGCACAGGAAAAGCGCCCCTCCCCTCCAGAGTCCCAGAGTGCCAGGCACCAGGAGAGGCGCTCCACGGGTAAGTGGGACGCCAGGCAAGAGGATTTATTTAGCACTTCCCATTTTATCCTGCGCCACATCTCTGCTGCCAGGACGATCCCACTCGTGGTCGGGTGGGAGCCAGCGAGGGTGGGGTGAGAGGGCTAGGCTCCAGCCCTGCCGGGACATCTATGTCCCCTGTGTGTCCTCCCCGCTGTGTGTCCTGGCTAAGCCACGTACCCTCTCCAAGGCCTGGTTTCCTTGAGAGGTGTGAACAGCCAACACTATGACATCTGTTAAGTGCCTACTATGCACAGGATTAAAGTTACACGGTGGTTAACCCAGGCTGGGTTGAATTTCTGCACCACTTCAATTTTTGGAAGACGGTACCATATGCCCAACCTGCAGTTCGGTAAACTGAGGACAGCTCCTGTGGTTGCAGGGGTGGGTGGGGGAGCGGAATCCCATTTCCGGTTGCCTGCACCTCTCTGGTTAGTTCATTATGGGAAGAAGGAATGTCCCCCTGACTGCCTGTCCCCAGCAGTTAGGGTGATCTGTGCCTCACTCCCGCCCATACACCCCCTCCCCGCCCCCTCCCCTGCTCAGACCCTGCTAGCTCTGCCCAGAAGAAGCCTTTCATTCACCTCACCCCCTCCCCACCCTCCCCCCATCAAGCCCAGGCAGCAAGGCTGTAGTCTGTTCCCGAAATGCATCTGGGCATGGTATGCAAATGAAGTAAGTTAACCCTTTTCACACACAGGGATGGTCCCACACAGTCCACAGGTATTCAGCAAGCCCCAGAGTGTATGTGGCATCATGACATGGCTTAATGAGCACTCAGCTTTCAGAGTGATTTGGGGCTGTAAGAATCAGGAGGGCCTCCTGCAGGTGGAGGGCAGAAGTTGGCAAAACTGCGGGGTGCCAGGAAGGCACGCCAGGAGGTGGGATCAGCCTGGGAAACATCCGGAGGGAGGATCATTGGGAAAAGGAAAGAACATAGCCTTTGCAGTCAGGCTGATCTTGGTTCCATACTTGCCCCTAAGCTGGTGATATCACCTCCTGGAGCCTCAGTTTCCTCATTTGTAAAATAGGTGTCAGGGAGGCACATGCTGCTTGGGCATCACTGAGTTTCATGGAGATAATCCAATCTGCACTGGACTTTACTGTTGTTTGTTTTAGTTACTAAGTCGTGTCTGTCTCTTTTGCAACCCCGTGGACTGTTGCTTGCCAGGCTCCTCTGTCCATGGGGTTTTCCAGGCAAGAATACTGGAGCAGGTTGCCATTTCCTTCTCTAGGGGATCTTCCCAACCCAGGGATCAAACCTGCATCTCCTGCATTGACAGGTAGGTTCTTTACCACTGAGCCACTTGGGAAGCCCTGGACTTCAATCCTCTTCAAACATCGCTAGTGAGTAGTGCTTGACCTTTGATTACTTCATGTTTTCTTTCTTCCTTCCTTCCTTTCTTTTGTTTTGCCCTGTGGCATGTGGGATCTTAGTTCCCTGACTGGGGACCAAAACCATGCAGTGAAGATTCTTTATGGCCACTTGTTTGCTTCTAGGTAACCAAACTTTAGGCCTTCCCTGGTGGCTCAGTGGTAAAGAACCCACCTGCCAAGCCGGAGACGTGCATTCAATCCCTGGATCAGGAAGATCCCGTGGAGAAGGAAATGGCAACCCACTCCAGTATTCTTGCCTGGGAAATCCATGGACTGAGGAGGCTGGCGGGCTACAGTCCATGGTGTCTCAAAGAGTTGAGTACGACTTAGCAACTAAAACAACAAAACCAAATTTCTTTTTAAAAAAGAAACATTAGACCACACCTCTCAAACATTAGACCTGGATGCAAGTGAAATGTATACACAAAGGCAAATCAAAGTAATAAGTCCAGTGAATAAGTAAGGCCAGAATACACAAAGAAAAAAGATGAAGACCCAGCCATGAAATTAACAAAATCCAGAGCAATGATCCGATCTGAACTGTGACCACCATTCTCAGACCCCCAGTTGGGCCAACTCTTTCCTTTTTGGAAAAAGTGTTGAGAGGATGTGAGCAGGCAGGCGTTTATGACTCAACTAGCACCACCCAAGACTTTCTCCTGGAAAAGAAAACCGAGATGTGAACAGCTTTGACCGGCCGGATTCCGTGGTGTTTCATGCTGTGAGTGTAGAACTTAAAATCCCCCTGGGGCCTCCCAGACGTCTGGATGCCACACCTGGGGACCCATGGTGATGGTGGTAGGAAGCCCCTGGCTTGGGGAGCTGAGGCAGGGGGTCTGGATGGCGAATCTATGTGTGTCCCAAGGTCCCTGACTCAGCAGAGCCCCCATCTGGTGGAACATCCTCTGTCCCTTAAAATCAGTAAGTCAAGAGGCCCCATCTGTATCAGGTAGGAGGTAACAGATGCCAGATTTGCAGACGGTCATTGAGTCCCCAGGTGTGTGCATGCGTGTGTGCTGAGTGTAGCCCTACCAGACTCCTCTGTCCATGGCGTTTTCCAGGAAAGAATACTGGAGTGGGTTGCCATGCCCTCCTCCAGGGGATCTTCCTGACCCAGGGACCAAACCCGAGTCTCCTGCTTGGCAGGCAGCTTCTTTACCATCAAGCCACCTGAGAAGCCCATCTATAAGAGCTTAAATAGAGAATGGCTGGGTTTGCAGAGTTAGGGAAAGCAGCTTGTGTGGATAGATGACAGTCAAACTCTAGCATAGCATTGTCTGTGGGCACCCAAAATAAAAAGCAACGTCCACATCCAGCCAGGGGGAACAGACAGGACAGACATACCACACCTCAGCCTCCCAACATGCTCCTTGAAAAGAATTTTATTTTGAAATGGTTATATATTCCCAGGGAGTTGCAAAGAGTACAAATAGGTCCATGTACCCTTTCCCCAGCTTCCCTAAGTGATCACATCTTCCATAATTATAGAATGTTTTCAGAATCAGGAAACGGAAATTCTACAATCCACTGATCTCTTCCATACTTTTCAGGTTTATATGTGTGTGTGTGTATGTGGTGTGTGCATAGTCTTTACCATTTTATCACACGTTCAGTTTTGTATAACCACAACCACCATCAATATTCAGAACTTGTCACCACAAAGAGAAAAATGCCATTTTAAGAGAATTATCTGAATAGCCCATACATCCCACCGCTTGTTTCTTTTGGATGGTGGTGGTGACCTGGGTTTATAGATGTGCAAATATATGCATTTGCTCGTTTTAAATGAGCTCATTTCAGTTTATTTCCTTATAAGCTGAAAACATAGAAGGTGGAACATGATAATCAAAGCTCTCCACAGGCGTTTATCAAGAACAAATTATCCTATAGAGCCTCCCTCATGGGTCCATGCTACCTATCCTTTTTCATTGCTGTATACTACTCCCAGTTGGGTCGCACCTGGTTAGTTCATGCTTGTTCCCTTCTCTTGGATACTTGGATTCATTTCTTTATACTTCCCAAAATAATTACCTGTGACATGGCTTATTTGACCCTCACAGAAAGCCTGAGAGGGGTTGGTCTAATTATACCTGATTTCAGAGCAAAGAAACTGAGAATAACAAAGAGACCCATGGTTTGCTTAGAGTCGTGTAAGGCAGGGGTAGCATAGCCAAGAGTTTGTTTAATGTCTTTTAAATTTTATTTTAATTAATTATTTATTTTGGTTGTGCCCTGTGGCATGTGGGATCTTAGTTCCCCGACCTGGAATCAAGCCTACGTCCCCTGAAGTTGAACTGCAGAGTCTTAACCACTGGACCACCAGGGAAGTCCCTAATGTTTTATTATTTTTATTTTTTATTATTTTTAAATTGTCATTTATTCCATCTATGGTGAGTCTTGATTGTGGCACATGGGATCTTCAGTCTTTGTTGTAGCACGTGGGCTCTTCGGCTATGGTACATGGGACCTTTACTTGCACCATGTGAACTCTTAGCTGTGGCATGTGGGATCTAGTTCCCAGATCCGGGATCAAACGCATGCCCCCTGCATTGGAAGTGCAGAGTCTTAACCCCAAGACCACACTGTCTTGATGCCTATAACTTGGCAATAAGTTTTGAAACTGGGAAGTGTAAGCCCCTCAACTTTGTTCTTTTTCAGGATTGTTTTGGCTATCCTGGGTCCCTCTAACTCCCATAAGAATTTTAGAATCTGCTTGTCAATTTCTGCAAAGAAGTCAAATGGGATTTTGATAAGGATTGGGTTGAACCTATAGGACAATTTGGGGAATATTGCCATCTTAGCAGTATCAAGTCTTCCAATCCATGAACATGGGATGTCTTTTCATTTGTTTGGGTCGTCTTTAATTTCTTCCAGCACCACCTTGCTGTTTTCATAGTGTAAGTTTTGCATTTCTCAGTCAATGTATCTCCAAGTATTTTATTCTTTTTGATATGTTGCAAATGGAATTGGTTTCTTGATTTCATTTTTCTTGTTTATTGCCACTGCTTAGGAAATACAATGGATTTAGTGTATTGATCATGTATACGGCAGCCTTGCTGAACTTGTTTACTAGTTTTAATAGTTTTTTTTTTTAAAGTGGATTCCTTAGGATTTTCTATCTACAAAATAATGTGCAAATAGAGATTGTTTTAAATCTTCATTTCCCATCTGGATGCCTGTCCTCTTGCCTAACTATCTGGCTATAACCTCTGGTACAGTGTTGAATAGGACTCGTGAGCAGGGACATCACTATCTCGTTCTTGATCTTAGAGGGATTAGAGAGACATCATTCAGTCTTTCATCATTAAGTATGATATTGCCGGTTGACATCCTTTATCAGGTCAAAGAAGTACCCTCTACACCTAGTTTGCTGAGTATTTTATCATGAAGGGATGTTGAATTTTAAATGTCGCAGCCAGGATTTGAAGCCATGTCTCTCTGACTCCAGACTCCTAATGATTACCTGATAAGCTAACTCAGAGGGACCCCCAAGGGAGCCCCACATTGAATGCAGAAAAGTGCAAGCTGTCAGCCAATGAGGTGTTTCCATCTGCCCCTTTTCTCTTTGGCATTTGAAGTGAACTTGGGTAGAGACAGAGAGGGAAATGTTTAACTTGAAGGAATGTACAAAGACAGTGGACTCTGGCACAGGGCAGAGTTGTGGGGGAGATGTTTTGGAAGTGGCTTTCAAGAATTCAAGGCTGGATTCTGCGAACTTGGCAGGAGGAGTCCTATACATGCTGTGATGGGCAGTTGATGGTTCCTCTGGAGTTGTCTCAATAAAAACAAAACAAAGCTAATTATCAGGTTCTGGGAGGTGCTGGATTGGAGACTGTGTTGGCAGAGTGGCAGGAGGAGGGAAAAATGGAGGAAGCCCACCACTCCCCTGCACAAGGTGGCAATGCTCAATGACTGAACGATTCACCCCACAAACCATGAGTCACCTCCACAGCTTGCCATTCCCTGTGGTTGGCAGACACAAGAGACTCAGAACCTACCACGCCCTACCTCCCAATTCTAGTATTTTCCACCTTGTGGAGCTTTGAGGCTTAAGCTATGCCCCAAGGGAGAATATTCTCTCCTATTTTCTCTTCAAGCTTTGGCTTGCAGGAAGTCTTGGTTACTGGATCTTTAATGCCCTCTGACACTTGTCTATATTCTAGGGCTGGCAATAATATCAGACTAGAATGTTCTGTTCCCCTTGTATGGATTTTTATGATCACCTGGCTAGTCATCCTGGCTTTCCCATTTACAGTAGTCACATTTATCAAGCAATCCCTTCTAGAATCTAGATGAAGTAACTCATTTCACCCTCCCACAACCCGAGGAGATAAGAGATTCTTACTATCCTGCATTGGCAGATGGGCAAACTGAGGCACAGATAAAGTGGGGAGACAGAAAACAAACTGCCCCCAAATAGTAATCACTCCAAATCATAATAATCTGGTACCGAGATGAAGATAAACTCTGGGAGGATGGTCAGGGAGGGTGTCTCAAGAGTTTTGAAGGATGAGGAGCCAGCCTTGGGAACAGCATTCTAGGAAAAGGGAACAGCCAGTGCAAAGGCCCTGAGGCTGGACTGTGCCTGATGTTTGCAAGGAACAGTGAGGCGGCTGGCACGGGTGGACTGGAGTGAGCAAGGGTGGGGGGAGCAGATGGAGGAGGAGGTGAGAGCAGGCAGGTGATGGGGGGTAGGCAGTGGAGTACCTTGTGGGCTGCAAGGAAGGCTTGTGTTTTTACCCCAACTGAGATATTGTCTATTTCCTCCCCTGGAATCAACTCCTAGAGGACAGGAATTTTTTAGCCTATTTTGTTTCTTTCTGTGCCCCAGCCCAAGAAACAGCGTGGCACACAGATTGATGGCTTGAATGGTTTGGTGTCCTGAACATGCACTGTACCACATTTTGCAACTGTTTTCCTTGCCTGCTCACAAGAACTCCCAGAAGTAGATGAGGTTGTACCCTTTCCGAAGATGGTAGCAGTGAGGCTCAGAGGGGCATTTTCAGTCCTTCACCTAATAGGTGGCAGGGCTAAGTGTGGCTCATGCCATGTCCAGCCCCTCCAGAGCCAGAAGTCTACCTCCATCGAGTATACAGGGCTTGAGCACCTACTGTGTATTTCAGATCAGCTAAGCATTTGTGCACAGACCATCCCATTTGATTCTTTAAGATGCAGTTGTGTCTCCATTGCTTGGATGAGAAAACCAAGGTCAGATTGTCAATGGCTAGGTCAGGGTCACACTGCCAGGAAGGAGGACAAATAAGTTCTGCAAACCTGCACTGGCCGCTGGGAAACTCCAGGCTTAATTTAGGTTCCTTGTTTAATTATTCATCCTCTCCTCTCTTGTCTCCTATTTATGACTTCCGCCTTCTTGTTTTGTTCCCTGGGTTAATGCCTTTTGTTTATATCTGCATCTTTGGCCAGGAATGAATGAATCAATGATTTGGGAGGAAAAAAAACCCAAATTCTAAACTGGAGTCCTTTTATGGGCACGAGGCCCTCTTCAAACACATACCTTGATGAAATAAAATGCTTCCAACGGGTTCAGAACACAGTCATTTGATGTGCAATCTTGTTTGGCGTCTTTGAGCCCTCCAGCCCTCCATGGTAATCTTTCCCTTTTTTCTTTCTGTCTTTTTCCCCTCACTTTCCCATTTTCAAGTTTCAACTGTGGACCAGGTAGGCACCCTATCACACTTCATCTTTACAGTCTCTTGTGAGCAATGGCCACCTTGCTCCATTTCATAGATGGGAAACTGAGACCCAGGGAGATGGGGCAAACACATTTTGCAGGTGGAAAAGCTGAGATAGGGTCCCACACAGCAAGCCAGTGTTTGAGCTGGGGTTCCGATTGTGGTTTGCCCTGCCTCAAGGGCAGCAGGTGATGGTAATTAGGTGAGAGGTTTGGAAAGTGCTTACTCTGCAGGAAATGTTCCCTCATTCATGCAATCAATAAGCTAGGATCTCCAGGCCCCACGGAGGCACACCCTAGCATGATCAGAATAAAATCAGGATGATGGCATAAAGAAAGGGGAAGATGTGCTAAGTTGCTTCAGTCCTGTCCGATGCTTTGCCACCTTATGCAGTGTAGCCCACCAGACTCCTTTATCCAAGGGATTCTCCAGGCAAGAATACTGGAGTGGGTTGCCATGTCCTCCTCCAGGGAATCTTCCCAACCCAGGGATCTAACCCTCATCCGTTTACATCTCCTGCATTGGCAGGCGGCTTTTTTTTTTTTTTTTTTACCACTAGCGCCACCTTGGAACCCCCAGAAAGATCCCCGGGCGGGGGTCGGAGGTGGGGCGTTGGGGCGGGGTGTGCCGCCGGGAAGACTGTGCCAGGTGAAGGAACAGCAGGAGCAAGATCTTGTCAGGAGTGAGTAGACTGGAAGAACTGTAAGATGCTGGTTTGGCTTAAGCATGTACACCTGGAATAAGATGGTGGGTGCCGGGGCGGTGAAGTGAGTCTCACAGAAGAGGTTGGAATTTATACAGAAGGCACTGGGAAGCCAGGGCAGAGTCTAGAGCAGGGGATGGCAAGCACCGTGACCTCTGTGCCAAGTGCCCTGGGACTAACGAGGGGACCAGCGGCCAGAGGGGTCCCTGGTGCTGACGCCGCCACCCACGTGTCCCTCGAAGCCCCACACCCCCACGTGCTCCTGCAGCCCTTTAAACGCCCCGGGCCACGTGCCCCCGCCAAGCCGCCTCATTGGCCGAGGGGCGTGGCGGCTGCGCGGCTGCGCAGTGACGCGCCATAGCGGGCCCCGCCTCCGGCCGGCGGCGGCGGTGGCGGAAGGGATGACGTCACCGGCTGGGGGGGCGCGCGAGCCGGCGCGAGGGGAGCGCGAGCCGCAGTGAGTGTCCTCGCGCCGCCCGCCCGGCAGCCCGGCCGGCGCGCGCACGCCGCGAGCCGCTGGCGCTCGAGCTCCGCTCGAATCCCATGCAACAGCCAGGATGTGAAGCGGGGCAGAGCCGGGGGAGCCCAGCCCAGCCAGCCTCCAGGTAAAGGGGGAAAAATAATCATGAATTCGATTCAAAGAAATGCAGGCGCTCCAGTGGGGGTCTTGGAGACGGCAGAGTGGGCAGCGCGCCGGCTTTGTGCCGGGGAAGACTGTACGGCCATTGTGCTCGGAGGATGCTCCGCTGCAGCCGGCTGCACGCCTAGCCGCTGCGCCGGGCAGCCTGCGTCCGAACAATGCCCCTGAGGGGCTAGGCCGGGGTGGGAAGGGGCTGCGGGGTAGGGGGCTCGGCGGGCGGGGCTGGGGGGTTCGCGGCGGGGAGGGGGCTGGGCTGGACTCGCCCGGAGCGCGGCGTTGGAAGCTGCCCAGCGCCGCCGGCTGCACCACCCCGGGCTGCGGGCGGGGCAAAGGCGCGGAGGGAGGACGCGCGTGTGTGCGGAGGGGGTGCTGGCCCCGGCGGCGCCCAGCCAGGCTCCCCGGGCGGGTCCCGGAGGCAGGGGGCGCTGTTCTGGGGCTGGGGGGCGCGCGGGCACCCCGGAGTGGAGACAAGCCCGGGACAGGTGCCTCCAGGTGAGAGCAAGGAGGGCACCGACTGGACGGTGCGCCCAGGGCGGCTGCTGTGCCCGCCGCCTTCGCTCTTTGATCCCCCTCCCCTAGAGACCCCCTACTCAATGCTGTCTCCCCCTAGCGCCCTCTCGGTCTCATCTATCCTTTGGTGGGGGGTGGCCCTCCGCTACCTTGTCTTGCCCCACCCTTTTGCGGACCCAGCGCCCCCTCTCAGATCTCCCAAGTGGGGCAAGACTCAGCCCCCAGCCCCAGGGACCCTGGCGGACAGGCGGGCGCGCGTGCCGGGCGCCCGACCTCCCCTAGGAGCTGGGGGCCCCGTGGGGATCCCGGGAGAGGGGAAGCCGCCCCTTCAGTTGCCAGCCTCGCGGGTTCTGCACGCCCTGGGAGCCCCCTTGGGGGCTGGGAGGAGGGGCGGTGACGTCATCCCTGGGGGCGGAGCCGTCGGAACCAGGTTGAAGGGGGCGCGGGGGGTCCCTTACCCAGAGGGAAGCCCTCCCCCACGAGTTAGAGCGCCGGTACTCTGGGCGCGAGGGTTTCGACCGAGTTACGGCCAAGTTCACCGCTCCTTACGGAAACACTGCCACATTTAGGATTCCACCTGTCCACAAATCCTGGATACTTACCCCACGAAACTCCCCGTAAATCAGAGAACCCCCCCCCCTTCAACTGCTTTCTCTCTGAAATTCTCAGAGAATCCCCCCCAACCCCAAGTGGAATCTTTTTTTTTTTTTTTTTGTCAGCCACACTCCCCCCCCGACCCTGAGTCTGGAATCTCCTCTTATGTGATCCTTCCCCCGATTTCAGACCTTCCTCTAGTAGCTTCGTGAATATACAGCTTTTCGGAATGTCCTTTCTTCTGCAGTCCTTCCTTAAATTTAGTCACCCCCTTGGGTCCTCATCCCCCAAACGTACGAACCACCCCAGCGCTTCCATCTGGGGGGTGGTGCCTCCCTTCCCCTTCTCGGGCTCAGCTGGGATTCCCCTGTTCCCCCCATCTCCATCTGCGGGAGTCCTCATTCTGAGCCTGGGGCCCTTCTGTCTCCCGCCAGACCCCTGAAAAACCAGCCTGGGCAACAGCTTGTGAATTGGGGAGGAAGGTGTCTGAGGCGTCCAGGCTGGGCATGAGGACTCTGAGAAACAGGGACAAAGCCGAAGGGTCCTCGAGGGTGTTGAGGTCGGGGTCCCACCCACTCTGGGCCCCCGGTGGTTTCCCCCGCTGGACTTTGGCGGTTGGGGTTCTGGTCTTCCATCAGTGTTCCCCACTGTTGCTGTTCCGGGGTGCAGGGGGGCGAGGGTCCCTTTTGTTTGGGGCGCCCTGCTTCCCCCTCTTCCACCGGTGAGAAGAGCCAGCCAGCCTGCGACTCTACTCCTGCCGATAGCAGCTGCTGCTGCTGCTGCTGGAGCTTTTATTAATGGCCGAGGGATTGGGTCGATTCTGCCATTTGCATAACGCCCCTCCCCCACCCAGGGTCCCCTTCCTTTGTGCCCCCCTCCCCCTGCCAATCTCGCTTGCCTTCTGTCCCTCAGCTCTCTTCTTCCTTTGCCAGCTGATACTTTGGCTACGGAAGGAAGGCAGCTGGGGCTGGGGGCGGCTGCTTTCCGCCCCCCGTCAATCCCAGAGCCCACCAACTTGGGCCTGGGTCTCCAGCTGGATCCCCATCCCCACTCCCCTGCAATGCCCTCCGAGGGGACATCGCCGGATGCCTGCTGTCCTGTCTCCCTTCTTCCTCCTACTCCAGAAACTTCCTCTTGCCCCATTCCCTGGGCCCGGGGTGACACCTTCAACATGACGGTGCACTTCTGCGTGGGGCCCTGGCCCCCCCAGCCCCCTGGGGGCAGCCACCCGCGATTGTCCTGAGAGTTGGTATAATTGGGCTCAGGCAAACAAAACGTCGAGGGAGACCCGGCCTGCCTGGTGAGCTCATGCGCTTTTCTATTCCTGCCACCCAGTCGATGACATCGGCCCCCCAGGGGGTGAAGAGGGCTGGTGCTGTCATGTCAGTACCCGTCCTGCCAGGAGAGGCCAGGCCTGGCCCACTCCCCATTCTCTGCAGAGGTGGGGAGAGGGGCGGAGACATGGGTCATTCTGATGTGGCCAGGGTATGGCATTGGAGGGTGCTGCTGGGGTGCAGGCCAGCATCCTTGGGGTGAACCCTCTTCCCCCATGATCCCGTGCCTTGAGGTGGGCACAGAGGGAGGGCACTGCCAGCCAGGTGCCCGCTTGCCGCCCGCACAGGAATGGTCACCCACTGACGGTGCCTCTGTTTCTAGCTCCTTGGATCATTACTAGCGCCTTTCTTTTTCCCCTGTTTCCCTGGGGGATCCCGGGCATCTTTGCCTGTCTGGAGGCCCCATTCAGAGACCTGAGGCATTTTTGTCCCAGCACCGGAGCGGTGGCTCTGGGCTGAGTTGTCAGAGCAGGTGGAAGGGGAGAAGCTCCTGGATGTCAGGAGTTTAGCAGTGGCATCTGCGGGGGACAGTTCTGGAACCATGACTGTGTGTCCATTTTCTTTGGGCCACTGAGAGTGTGGGGGTCTGCCTGGCCTCCCCTAGATCGGGATCGGTCTAGGGGACAGCTCCACCTCTCCTCAGCAGACGGCTTTCCATGGATGACTCAGTTTCCCCTTCTACCGTCTGGGTGGGCAAGGAACAGCCCGTCACAGGTGTTGGAGCACCATGCATCTCCAACTGCCGCTCCCAGGAGCCAGGAGCCAGGTGCCAGGAGACCTGTGGCTGTGCTGATTACTCCAGCCTGAAGGATGGTCAGAGAGGTGGCCGGGCAGGGAAGGATTGGGTAGGGCCTATATGGCTCCGAGACACAGCCCCCCACAGCCCCAAGTTTCGCCTGCTTCCTGTGACTTCAGTGCAGCCGCTGCTTGGAGGGGGCGGGCAGGGGGCGCACCACCGATAGAGTTCAGGATGGAGAGGAAAACCCTAAAAATAAAGACGGATATTTATAAACCTGGCGGGTTTGGGGGATAATTGACAAAGCTTAACGTTTTCAGCTGAAAGCAATTCCCACCCCCCACCCCCCTTTACAACCCTGACTGCATTAGATTCCATTTGTTAGAGGCATCCGGAGCCAGAGGAAGGTTCTTGGGAAGTGCAGCGGCCTGGCAGGCTCCTTGTGGGCCGTGGCGTCCTCTCTGGGGGCGGTGGGGGCTTGCGCTTCTGGAGAGACGCAGGGGGCCTGGCCAGGGGCTCCGAGACGCCACCCCGCTTTCCTCTGCACCCAGAACAGCCTTCTGGCACACCCTCCGTGGGCGGGCGTCCCGTTTCCCAGAATTTACAAGGAGGAGGTGCCCCTGTCTTGCCCTTGCTCTGTCCTTCCCCGCCGCAAAAGATGCCCTGCGGGCAGCGGTGGGGGGGATGTGGAGAGACCCCAGCTGCCCACCAGGCAGGGGGCTCACAGTGGGGACAGGTGACAAGGTCCAGGTGCCAAGCCAACAAAACCCTCTGTGGGGCTGTGGACAGAAGAAAAGCCACACCACTGCGCTGGGGAGAACAAGGGCTTTTCAGATGGTTTTAAAAATTTGGTCTGACTTCTGTCTGGAACCAGAAAGCTCCTGGCTTGTGGCTGGAGAAGATGGAGTGCTGGTTGGGGCAGGGCATGATTTTAAGTGCGTGTCACCCCATCACAAGGACAGATAGCCTGGACCCAGGCAGATCATAGCTTGAGATGTACAGGAAATGATGACACGTGGGTCTTTGAACCCTGTGGTCCAATTTGCCATCCCCTCTGGGCTTCTCAGAGAAGGCAATGGCCCCCCACTCCAGTGCTCTTGCCTGGAAAATCCCATGGATGGAGGAGCCTGGTGGGCTGCAGTCCATGGGGTAGCTAAGAGTCAGACACGACTGAGCAACTTCACTTTCACTTTTCACTTTCCTGCATTGGAGAAGGAAATGGCAACCCACTCCAGTGTTCTTGCCTGGAGAATCCCAGGGACGGGGGAGCCTGGTGGGCTGCCGTCTATGGGGTCGCACAGAGTCGGACACGACTGAAGTGACTTAGCAGCTGGGCTTCTAGACGCTTACGGGTTTTGGGTTTTGAGTATAGTATTTGGATACCCCCCCACCCCCCACCCCCACCCCACTCCCTTCTCTCCTTTTTCTTTAAGGAAAGAAAAGGCAGACACACACACAAAGGAAGAAAAAACAAAGAACCCCGCCGTACCATTTCTGTCTTGTTGCTGGCTGATATTTCAGAAGTGTTGGGGTGGGGGGTTGTGCGTGGGGAACATGAAAAAACCAATTGGCTTACACTTCTGCAAAGGCGAAAATTAAGGAGTGGTGGGAGTGACTCACGGACAGGCCCCGACTTTCTGTGTTGCTTTATTTTTGTCTCTTCCCTGCTCTGGGGAACTACCCTACCTCTCCCCCCACCCCTCCCCCGGGTCTGGCCGGGGTGGACCTAGGGATTGGTGCTATTCTGGGCTGGCTATGGAATCCCATTTTGGTTCCCCCGGTCCTGTGGAGGCCCAAAGGATTCTATACCTGAAAACACACCCAGGTCTTTTTTTTTTTTTTTTTAGGATCCCTGCACTCCCATGTTCCCATGGATTCTCCCCTGATCCAGGGGCTTGGAACTCAGGTTTCTGGGTCACACTGACCCTGCTCCCATAAATATCCTGATTTTGAAGGAGCAGATTTTGTCCAGAACTCCCTGGATGGTCCCTGTTTTTGAGGTTTTTTCATTTTTGATTTTTTTTTTTTTTTAATCTTGACTGTTAGATTAGTCCCTTGTTGGAAGGCCAGGCCTTAACCCTCCTAGGAAAACTGAAAAATCTCAATTTTTGGTTTCCCAGTCGTCCCCTTTCTCCCTCTTCCTCTCTGTGTGGCATCACCTCTGTTCCTTAACGTCTCCGTAGGAGCCTCATCTCTTGCAAAAGTAGGAAATGCCTCTGGCTTAGGGGGTCCTGGGGCTTCCCTGGTGGCTCACATGGTAAAGAATCTGCCTGCAATACAGGAGACCCAGGTTTGATCCCTGAGTTGGGAAGATCCCCTGGAGAAGGGAATGGCAACCCACTCCAGCATTCTTGCGTGGAGAATTTCATGGAGAGAGGAGCCTGGCGGGCTACAGCCCTTGGAGTCGCAAAGTTGGACACGTCTGAGCAACTAACACTTTCAGGGGACCCTGACTTCCAGCACCCACCCTGCTGTGCATACTTGGGCTGGTTGGTTGACTTCTCTGTGCTCCTTTGTCCCTAAGATCAGAGAGCAATCACAGCCTGCCTTACGGCGAGCCCCGACAGGAGATACTGTAGGTAAACAGCCTGCCTCGGCTCTTGGACATGGCCATTGCTGGCTGCATTCGTCTTACGATGGCCCAGCCCCCGAGTGGTGTCTTGGCCTCTGTCACAGAGGGCTGGGACCCTCCGATGGAGGTGGGCCAGGTGGAGAGAAGCCAGGAAGATGCTCTATTGCCATGCTGTTGCGTGGGTAATTGAGTGTTGGTGAAAATTCAGGGGTTCTGGGAAAGGGAGGTCGATGCGTCTGTGTGTGTATAATTTAACGCCACTTATAATTAACCCCATGATCAGCAAATGGGGGGATGTCGGGGAATAATAATAGCTAATCCGACTTATTTGGAGCTGGCGCCCATTCCAGGTCCCTTGCTGAGTAAGCACCTTAGGAGTGTGCTGGGAACCCCATTTCTCAGACAGGAAAACTGAGGCACACAGAGAGGTCTTCACTGGCCTCGGGTCACACAGCCCACATGTGAGAGAACCTGAAATCTTACCCAGGACCAGCAGCTGCCAGAACCTGAAGTCTTAACTCCTGGGAAGGAGTGAGGGGGCCTCTAACTGCCCCATTGTCAGAGAAATAGCTTTGATGACCATTCCCCTGCGGGGTACACTGGAGAGTCACTGTGGAGACCCCAGGGCCCCCAGCTGCCTTCCTCAGAGTATGGACCCTGTTCTGAGGTAGTTTGAGTTCAAATTATGCCTCTGCCACTTGCTGGCTGTGTGACCTGGGGCAGTTTGCTCAACCTCTCTGTGCTTCCTTTTTCACATCTGTAAAGTGGAGAGGCGATGCTCTCCACCTTGTAGGGTTGTTGGGAGAATCAAACGAGTCAATGTGTGTTAAGTGATGTGTCAATATGTAGCCAGACCTGCCTGGTGGGGGTTCCCCAGCAGCATCCTCCCCAACCCCTGGAACCCTCAGCCCCTCATGGGGTCGAGCATGGGAACAATGTCAGGATGACTCAGCCACTGCAAACTGGGGCGTTCCCCGTCACTGGCTGCCTAATCAAGGCCACCCCATATCTGCGGCAGGACTGGGCCAGGCGCCTGGCAGGATCTGAGCCATAGGAGGCCAGGTGAGGCAGGCAGGGAGGGCAGGTGGCTGCCTCGGGGATCTGGGCGCTCCTGAGACCCCAGGCAGTGGTCCCCCAACTTCCAGAGTCTGTGGTGAATCTAGGTGAGTGCCTAGGGGGAGGTCCCTGAGGATTCAGGGCTGTGCGGGCTCAGCTTTGGCTTCAGATCTGCTGAGAGGTGCTCAAGTTTATCAGCTTGGTGTGCCAGCCTTCATTCATTCACTTGCCAATTCATTCAATCGTTCATTCATTCAGTCAGTATTTGTTGAATAGTGGTGGCCAAAGAACTTGAGAGCCAGACCCTAGGTTCAAATCCCAGCTCTGCTGCTCACCAACTGTGGGACCTCAGACTATAGACGTAGACCTGTTGGGGAGCCTTGGACTGGGTGTGAAGCCACCGTGTGCCTCAGTGTCCTCATCTGTAAAATGGGATCTTTGCTTCGCTTACGGACGAATATGTGCGGGTAGACTGAAAGCACTTGGTGTGTTCTTTCACTTGCTTTCTTTTTGTAAATAAAAGCAAATGAAAATAGAATTTAGGAGATACAGCAGTAGACAAGGCGGGCTCGGCCCTCCATCCCTTGGACCCTGTAGTTTCTCAGGAGAGACAGTGAGTACATAAATAAGCTAGTACATAAATAAATAACCCTAAATAAGTAGGGTTCTGCGGAGATTGGAAATTCAGTGGCCCCCAGCAGGTCACGGGGCCACTATTTTGTCTGGGAGTAGAGGGGGGCTTTCTGAGTTGAACAGGTATTAGGAACACCGGGTGCAAAGCTGAGAAGGCAGGCATGTGACGCTGTGTGGCAGGGGATGAGGGAAGCGGAAGAGAGAGGTAGGTGACTGACCCTGAGAGGTTCGCATGGCATTTTCCACACATGCAGCTCGAGTTTGCTGAAAGCTCCCCAGAACTTGGGTGCAAAGATCATTGCTAGTGGAGACCTGGGAACTCTGCAAACACCTCCAGGAACAGCTCTCAGGCTGAGGCCCAGAGAGGCAGGGGGACTTGCCCAAAGCCACACAGCCGCACCGACCTTGCTTGTGTGCCTGCTGGGCTGAGCCTCCCACTAGAAGGTGGGCTGGGTCTCTTCACACTGGTCTAGAGAAGAAGACCGAGGCAGGAAGACTTGGCAGAAACTTCATTGTCTTCTTTTTTTTTTTTGGCTGCGCCGCATGGCGTGTGGAATCTTCCCTAAGCAGTGATTGAACCCGTGCCCCCTGCCGTGAAAGCTCGGAGTCTTAACCCCTGGACTACCAGGAAAGTCCAGAAACGTCATTCTTAACCCCCACGGCCCATCAGGGCTGGAGAGGTCATGCCAAGAGGACACTGGACAGAATTCCCCCAACCCTGGTCTTCCTGGTTCTCCAAGAAAAACCAGAAATCTGGATTTTTTTTTTTTTTTACATGAAATTGCCCTATTTTTCCATTCTCAGATCATTCTTTTCCTTACAACACCTTCATTTGCCGCTTGCATGGGCTCAACCCCTCGCTTGCCATCCCCAGGGCTCAGTCTCCTGGGCTGTGAAATGGGCTGAAGGCTCGCAGCCACCTGGAGGGGTTATTTGAAGGTAGCGATGCTGTTCCTCCTGGGGAGGGCTGAAAACAGGGCCTGGGCCAGCGGGCCACGCTCGATAAACGTTGGCTCTGATTATATTAATATTGGTCATAATGATAAACTTGACTGAAATTAAATGCTGTGCCGGCTGGTCTCACGGGGCAGTGCCGTGAATTACCTGCTTGCCGCAGGACCTGTTCCTCTCCTCTTGTATTTTCTGGAACGTACCTATTCGCTCTCGGGGCTGGGGCACTGGGTCGCCTGTATTATCTGTGGAGTTCGCTGCGGTGGTTCTCAGCCTGGGGTGATTTTGCTCCCCAACCTCAGGGGGACACAGGGTGAAGTCTGGTGACATCTGTGGTCATCACAACTAGGGGATGCTCCTGGCATCCAGTGGGCGGGGTAGGGATGCTGCTCCACACGCCACAGCATCTGGGATGCCCCCGACCCCCAGCCCCTGCAACAGAGAATGACTGGGTTCTAGATGTCAGTCATGCTGAGCTGTGGAAAAGCTGCTACGTGCTCCACAGCCCAGGCGGTGAGAGAAATCAGGCAGCTGGGGTATTATGGGCTTATCTGTGAACGTCCGCCTCCTGCGCCCTGCACTGCCTTCCTGGACTCGAACGTTGAGATCCCAAACGGGTTCCCGCAGCCCACCTGTCCCGGCCCCCATGGCCCAGTTGATCATCGCAATCGGGAAACTGCCCCTGATGCATGGGTTCCTGGGGTTTTCTGGAGATAGTGGTGGATCTGGGACGCCAAGGGGCTGCCATGGCCAGGTCTTTCCTCTTTTCCCTACCTGGTCTTTGGAGGCCAGAGTGCTAAGTTCGAATCCTGATACAGGCCCTCCCCGGCCGTGTGAGGTCACCCCTTCTTCCTTCCCCCAGCCTCACTTTTCTCATCCAGGAAATGGGGACATGTCCTGCTTGCTGCATCAGGAATTAAACACCGTCATGTGGATGTGGGGTCTGGCGCCCAGGGTACACTGTGTGTGTGTGTGTGTGTGCTTCAGTTATGTCTGACTCTTTCCAACTCCATGGACTGTAGCCCACCAGCCTCCACTGTCCATGGGATTTTTCCAGGCATGAATACTGGAGTAGGCTGCTATTTCCTCCTCCAGGGCTTCTTCCCGACCAGAGATCAAACCCAAGTCTCTTGCGCGTCCTGCATAGGCGAGTGGATTCTTCTTTACCACTAGCGCCACCTGGGAACACAAGCAGGGACTAAATGACTGTGGCTTCATCTCCCCTCCCCGCCTCCCTCCACCTGTCTTCACAAACCACGGTGGGGGGGGGGGGGGTGGGGGAGATGTGGATGGAACCCCGCATCCACAATTTCCCAAACAGTTACAACAGAGGGGAAATAAACCAGTATTACACGCGGTCCCTGGTTGTAGAGTCTACACTGCGTGTCTGATCCAGGGCTCAAGCTTCGCTGAACTTCCTCCTTTCATCCTTAGAACAGCTCCGAGAGGCGGCAGATGGAGGCAGCTGAGGCACAGAATAAGGACGAGGAACTGGCTCACTGGAGCCTTTTCCCAGGGTTGCCTGTGTGCATTTTTGTGCTCACAGAGGGTCTGTACTTAGTTGAATGCTCTGCTGTTGCTTTCTTGAAATGGTTAATAATTTTTGCAGAAGAAGGCTCTGCGGTTTCATTTCACAGGTAGCTGTTATGTAGCCAGAAGGTTGGTCGCAGATGAAGGGGCGTCATTGTCAGCCGGTCTGGGTTCAAGGCCCGTCGTTGCCTCTTACGAGCTGTGTGACTTCAGGCAAGTTGCTTTGCCTCTCTGGATGGTGCGCCCAAACCCTTCTTGCCATCCAGTCCCCTGCCGGCTTCTCTGCCCTCTCCCTTCTCACTCATTGTGCATCAGCCACGCTGACCTTTCTTTCCTTTCCACCTCCAGGCCTTTGTCTTTGCTATTTCCTCTGCTGGGCATTCCATTTCTGGCTGGGCCAACCCTATCCGGCCAGTGTTCCCCAGTAGCCTTTTTATTGGCCTGGCCAAAAAAGGTTCATTCGGGTTTTTCTGTAATACCTTACGGAAAAAACCCGAACAAACTTTTTGGTCAATATTTCACTTCCTTAGCTGCTGTTTTACAGCCCGTCTGACCCCCTTTTCAGGATGGGAGCTCTACCAGGCTGCATCCCCCAAGACCATCCTGCAAGACTCTTGAAAGCTGCCCTCCTGTGCTAGAACCAGCGTGTCTAATTGTCCAGATTAGATGGGTCATGGCTGGGAAAACCCCACATCAGCAGCTCAAACGCCCTGTCTCAGCTCCCTTTGCCCTGGGCAGGGCTGCTAGAAGACCCACGACCTCAGTGGAGGTGCTATGTGACTTCAGCCACTCGCTTGCCCTCTCTGAATCGCCTCATCCCTGAGCTGTCTGGTGCAAAAGCTATGGTGAATGGCTATTGAGAGCCAGGCCCCCTGGAGACAAGTGTCATGGGGTCAGGGAACCCTGAAACAGTCCAGGAGGTTTCCTATCTCTTGAGAAGATGAGAAACCCAGAGGAATACAGGGGATCCCCAGAGGGCATAGTAGCTGGGCCAGGAAATTTTGAGACTCCACTAACCCTGCTGTTCATTGATACCTTGTACATTTAGCCAGAGCAAACTCTGGGAGATGGTGAAGGACAGGGAAGCCTGTTGTGTTCATGGGGTTGCAAAGAGTCGGATACGACTAAGCGACTGAACAACAACAACATTCAGCCAGATAGGTAGAGAAGTCACCGAGATGCCCCTAGGAATGGGCCCAGCTTTCCATGGGGGATCACATTTGGCATTTGAAGAATCTGCATTCGCACCTTGGCCTTCTGCAAAGCATGACTCTGGGCTCCTGGAGTCTCCTGACTGAACCTCAGTCTCCTTGTCTGTAAAAGGGAAACAAGACTGTTTTGAATGATCAGAATGGTCTGTACCAAGTCTGCTTGGAATGTGCTGGCATGGTGAAGATGTAACAGGCTAAACATCGTAAGACACAGTATAGTAATGAATGCCTTCTCCAGGCACATCAGGGGGCCTGCAGATGGAGCTTTGGAGGGGGGCAAAAGGTTTGGGAGTCCTGAGAACAATTGGGCTCAAGTCTGGCTTCTCCCAGCAGGGTTGAGTCTCCTGTTGCAGTGCCGCCAGGAGCTGGGGACCAGCCCCAGGCAGACAGAACCACAGGCCATGCCGGTGCTGTGATCCATGGTGGCAGGAGGCCCACCTCAGGACCACTGAGCCACGGTGGGGAAACCAAGTCACACCTCTGTGGCCAGAGCCCCAGGCAGGTCTTGGGGGGCGGGGGTAAGTTCTGTGCCACAGTCACCCAATGAGATGCAGTGACCTCTCTAGATTCCCCATCCAGAGCTCTCTGAAACACCACCCAGACGTGTGCCTTTTGCCCTCACCTCCCTGGTCCTCCTAGAGACTTGCTGTGTGTATGTATTAGTTGCTCAGTCATGTCCGGCTCTTTGCGACCCTATGGACTGTAGCCTCCCAGGCTCTTCTGTCGATGGGATTTCCCAGGCAAGAATACTGGAGTGGGTTGCCATTTCCTTTTGCAGGGGATCTTCCCGACCCAGGGATCGAACCCAGGTCTCCTGCATTGCAGACAGATTCTTTACCGTCTTAGCCACCTGGGAAGCCCCATCAGGGAAGACTTGGTAGTTTTCTTGAAAACCCATTCTCTCTGAAAAGTTAAAAAAAACACTTTATTTGTTTAGCTTCACCAGGTCTTGGTTATGGCACGTGGGATCTTTGTTAAAGCATGTGGAATCTAGTTCCCTGACTAGGGATCGAACCTGGCTTACCCCCTGCATTGGGAGCATAGAGTCTCACCCACTGGACCACCAGGGAAGTCCTTTGAAAACTCAGAGAAGAAAAATTTGTCTTACTCTCGTCAATGGGCAACCTGGTATGTCCTTGACATAAGAAGGCAGAACCTTTAAAATAAATGTAATGAGAGCAAAAAAAAGAGAGAGAGAGAAAATGACATTAAATCATCCTGCTGCCGCCACAGGCTTAGAGCAGAGGCCAAGGGCTACTGAGGCGTTAAAGCCCAGTTAGCACCCACTGGAGACTTCCAGCCTTGAGGAGGCTGGAAAAAGCCCGGGAGGGGAAGGGCCCCCTTACTGGTGGAGTCCATGTGGCTGCACACAGCTATGACTGTTTGGGGGTCTCTACCTTCACACCAGGGTCCTGGGACTCTCGTATGTGTGTCTGAGTGTTCCTTCTCAACAGCCTCGGGAGAAGGTTATTTCTCCCTGAATTCAATTAATGAGCCTATTAAAAACTATTTATTTTCCCTGACAGTTGTTTACTGAGAAGAAGGAGATAAATTGACTGGGCAGCCTCACCAGGCAGGCACGAGGTGGGACGGGAAATGCCTGGCGCCTTGGGCCCGGGTGCTTAGCCAGCTGGACCTGGCTAAGGGTGGACCACAGGTGGGGCCCTGCCTTCCGGACGGCCCCTGAAACACAGAGCCTGAACTTAAGCTGCAGCTGCAGTTTGCAACCTTGGGGTCTTTGGGGAGGCGGAGCCTGGGATGAGTGAAAAGCATCCTGGAGTGGAGGATTTCATGTTTGTGGTGGGGGAGAGTCTTTCAAAACCCCTTCTTTCTCCTGCACAGCAGTTGAAACCTTTGACTTTGGGGGGGTACATAGCTACCTGATGGGGAAAAAAAAAATCCAAACATTTCTGAGTATACCTTGCAGCTGTCTGTGCTATATGATTCAGTTCTGACCAGTGGGATAAATGAACAGAATTTCCTGGAAATGCCTTCAAAGAGAGGTAGCACATGCTTCCTTCTACCCTACTTCCTGCCCTAACTGGAATATGGAGGTGATGGTAGGCAACCAGGCAGCCATTTTGAACTGTGAGGCAGGTTCATGGCTAAGAATGGGAGATCAGAGATGGAAGGAGCCTGGACCCTGATGATTAGGGGTGGGCAAAATAGCCCTGAGAGGTCCACCTGGGAGCTTCCTGTATGTGAAGATAGAAATTATGCCTCTCCAGTGAGTTTTGTTTTGTTTTGTTTTTTTGGACATCTACAGCCCAACTCGATCCTAGTAGCATCAGTAGGTGAGCCTCCGGACACAGCACTTTCCTTCTTTCTCTCCTTATGTCTCTGCTCATTTTTAAGTGAGGCTTCCTCCCAATCTCTATTGAGGTTTGCAAAGTTATTATTTGTGAAGTAACGTAAGGTTGTTAATTGCAAAATTCGCCTCCCCACCTGGCTCCGCATCCTTCCTGCTCTGGCTCTGCTTTTACTGGAAGCACTGTTGCATCTCTACTTCACATTCCTCTTACTCACCATCTACCTCCTTTCTTGCTGTCTGCTCTACTGTGTCCACAGCAGCACCTGTGCACAGTAGGGCCCCCTGAGAGATTTGCTTACCCAGGTCTCCATTCACAAGGCAAGAAACGGGGCTCTGAGACGCCTCAGGTCTTCCAGCTGGCTGGTGGCAGTGCCTGCATTGGTAGCAACCGAGCAGGTGGCTCCCGAGTCCTCCCTTTTCACTTGTTTGTGTCCCCCCGCCCCACAGTCGGCCAGTTCGGGCTGCTCAACGGCTGCTCCTGATCCTTCCTCTCGCCCCCGCGTTCTCACCTCGGCCTCCAGAAATAGCCCCTTTAAAATAGCCGCGTCCTTGCGTTCTGGGCTTCTGCATGCCCACGGATGTGACGCCGTGCTGACGGGCCAGCCTCCTTATCGCTGTGGGATTTTTAAAAATACAGTTGGTGTTAGGTATCCTCCCCCCGCTCATTTTTACGCCTGAAACAGCCGAGCCACGCACGAGGCTGTTTCCATCCCAACACTTGTCATTTGGGGTTTCGCAGTGTTTGTCCCCGTGGATACTCCATCACGGCCACTGGGCGTCTGGTTTGCAGAGCTGAGAGCTTCCACGGCAGGCTCATGCCAGCCCACAGTTCCAAATCTGGTTGGGAAGCTCTGAGTTTGAGTCCTGGTGCCGCCTCTTGCTGGCCATGTGGCCTTGGGCACAGGGAGGAACGTCTCTGAGCCTCAATTCATCAGTCAGTGAACATCTCAAGACCTCAGGTACATGGCTGAAATTCTTGAAGCCTCAGTTTACCCACCTAGAAATGATACCCCTGAGGGTTTTCCACTTGGGGCGCGGATCACACAGTGGGTATTCTTGAGGTATGAGCCAGCCTCATTATAGCAGGTGAGTTTTCTCTGAAACAGCCTCTGTGACCCATCCCAGGGAAGGATCGAGTGAATTTAGCACCCGCTTTGGGCACTGCCACTCCTGGGAACCTTCAGGAAATCACTTCCTCCTCTGCGGACTCAGTTTTCCTCATCCATAGAATGGGCCCATATCGACAGATCGTGGGCAGGTGACCAGGAGATGAGGCACCCACGCTGTTCTCCCCCTTCCACCCTGGGCTGCTGCTGCTAAGTCGCTTCAGTCGTGTCTGACTCTGTGCGACCCCATAGACGGCAGCCCACAGGCTCCCCCGTCCCTGGGATTCTCCAGGCAAGAACACTGGAGTGGGTCCACCTTGGGCTGAGGACACAGCAAATGCTCTGTAGATGTTGCCAATGTTTTCCTGCCATGTTTTATACTTTGAGACCATGTCGATTAGTGGTTCACAACCAGATGGGCCTGGGTTTGAGTCCCAGCTCTGTTGCTCACCTGCTCTGATGTCACCTCCTGGCCTCAGTGTCCTTATTTGTACAGTAGGGGAAATGATGACCCTCATCTTCCCAGGATCCTTGGGAGGATCTGATGAGTTAGTAAGAGCGAAGCCTTACTGTTGGGCTCAGAGTAAGGGTGACACGGTGGCCGTCATTAATACATCTAGGACTTTCCTGGTGGTCCAGTGGTTAAAACGGGTTCTAATGCAGGGGGTGCGGGTTTGATCCCTGGTCGGGGAACTAAGATCCCACTTGCGGTGTGGCCAAAATAATAACAACAACAACAATAATAATAATATATCCACTCCCTAAATAGTTATCAGGCACCTTCCAGCATAGCACTTCTTCCTGGGAGCAGGAGTGGGGAGATGGTCTGTTTCTTTGGCTGGAAGATCCTGGCTCCGCCTCTGGGGCCTCCCTCCCACCCAGGCAGGGATTAAGCTGTCCGGAGGAACATGCCTGGCCCAGGCCACAGGCACCACGGAGGCCGCCCCTGCTTCCTGCGTTTCCTCAGCAGGTGTTGGCTGGAGACTCAGGAAAGGGGGTAGAGGGCAGAGTCCAGGGATGGCTCAGAAATGGGGACAGGAGGGGCCCTGGAGGAGGCGTGGAGGCTTCCGCTCCCAGCCAGCCCCAGAGGCCCGACGGATGGCTGGTTCAGCTGTGGCTACAGCCACCCCCACATCTGTGCCGTGTCATCCGGGCACCTACTGTGTGCCGGGCTCTCTGCTGGAGCCCTGCCGGGAGGAAGTGCGTGCTTCTGTGGCGCTCAGGTTGTGATCAGGAAGAGATAATAAGCAAACGATGTGTCATGTCAGGTGGTGATAAGAGAACAGAATAAAAGAGGAAAAGGGATATGTGAGTGAAGGGATGAAGGCTGTCGTTATTTTATTTACTTATTTTTGGCTGCCCTGTGTGGCAAGCAGGATCTTAATATCCCAACCACAGATCGAACCTATGCCCCCTGCAGTGGAAGGGGCACTTAACCAGTAAGGGTCTTAACCACTGGACCACTAGGGAAGTCCCAGGGCTGTCATTTTAAATGAACTCATTGGGATGGCTTTTTACTGAGGAGTTGACAACTTGAGTAAAGCCCTGATGGAGGTAAGGGAGGGAGGGAGCCAAGTGGATACGTGGGAGAGAGAATGTTCTGGGGAGAGAGAATGTTCTGGGGAGCGGCAGCCTGTGCAAAGTGCCTGGGGCAGGATTGTGCCTGGGGTTTTGGAGGAACAGTGAGGAGGCCCGTGTGTCTGGAGCAGAGTGAGCCAGGGGGCCATAGAGAGGAGGAGCGGGAAGGGAGGGACAGGTGGGGGCAGGGTGTGCAGACCTTGGGGCAGGGCAGACTTGGGCTTTCACCCAGAGGAGGGAGGTGGGTACCTGACTTAGATGCTCATGGGAGCCTTCTGGGTTTCTGAGTGCTGTGGGGAGACTACATCATGGGGGTGGGGTCGGGGGAGCAGGGCAGAGGAGACTGTACTGGTGGTCCAGGCAGGGTAGTGGGGTGAACCATGTGGAGACCGAGGATAGGGGAGAAGCGGGGAGATCTGGGATAGAGTTTGAAGGCAGACTTCTCATGAGCAACTGTGATACCCATTTGGCAGGCAGAGAAGCTGAGGCCCAGGGAGGCTGGGTCATCTGCTCAGGGTCACACAGCTAGATGTTGCACAGTGGCTGGGTGGCCTGGCTAGGGTGCAGCTTGGTTCCTAAGCACTTCATAGCTGTCACTTCTTCCTAATTTATGTGTGTGCTGTGCTTAGTCACTCAGTCGTGTCTGACTCTTTGCGACTCCATGGACTATAGCCCTCCAGGCTCCTCTGTCCATGGGGATTCTCCAGGCAAGAATATTGAAGTGGGTTGCCGTTCCCTTCTCCAGGGGATCTTCCCAACCCAGGGATTGAACCCAGATCTTCCACATTGCAGGCGGATTCTTTACTGTCTGAACCACCAGGGAAACCCATATACAAATTGACCGAACTTATTATAATTTAAAAAACAGAGACATTACTTTGCTGACAAAAGTCCATCTAGTCAAAGCTATGGTTTTTCCAGTAGTCATGTATGGATGTGAGAGTTGGACCATAAAGAAAGCTGAGTGCCAAAGAATTGATGCTTTTGAAGTGTGTGGTGTTGGAGAAGACTCTTGAGAGTCCCTTGGACTGCAAGGAGATCCAACCAGTCAATTCTAAAGGAAATCAGTCCTGAATATTCATTGGAGGGACTGATGCTGAAGCTCCAATACTTTGGCCACCTGATGAGAACTGACTTATTGGAAAAGACCCTGATGCTGGGGAAGATTGAGGGCAGAAGGAGAAGGGGACCACAGAGGATGAGATAGTTGGATGGCATCACCGACTCGATGGACATGAGTATGAGCAAGCTCCTGGAGTTGGTAATAGACAGAGAAGCCTAGCGTGCTGCAGTCCATGGAGTTGCAAAGAGTTGGACACAACTGAGTGACTGAACTGTATAATTTATATTTTCACATGTATATTTAAATTATAATTAATTTTATTGGAGTATAGTGTTAGTTTCAAGTGTACAGTAAAGTGGTTCAGTTATACATATTGTTGTTCAGTCACTAAGTCACGTCTGACTCTTTGCGACCCCATGAACTGCAGCATGCCAGGCTTCCTTGTCCTTCACCATCTCTCAGAGTTTGTTCAAATTCATGTCCCTTGAGTCAGAGATGCCATCCAACCATCTCATCCTCTGCAACCCTCTTCTCCTGCCTTTAGTCTTTTCCAGCATCAGGGTCTTTTCCAATGAGTTGGCTCTTATCACGGGGCAAAAGTATTGGAGCTTCAGCATCAGTCCTTCCAATGAATATTCAGGGTTGATTTCCTTTAGGATTGACTGGTTTGATACATATACATATATTCATTCTTTCTCAGATTCTTTTCTCATATAGGGCATTAAAGAACATAGAGTATAGTGCCCTGTGCTATACAGTTGGTTGTCTGTCTCGTGTATAATAGTGTCTGTTATGTTCTTTCTAAGCTCTTGCTTTATCCCTCTGTGCCCTGTTTCCCCTTTGGTAACCATAAATTTCTTTTCAATATCATAAGTCTGTTTCTCTTTTATGAATAAGTTCATTTGTATCTTTTTTCCCCCCATGCATATAAAGGCTTGGGTGAGTTTGCCCTCTCTTAGTCAAGAAGTTGGTTGGAATCCCCACTCTACCCCATTTTAGGGAAGTACGTTGTCAATACTGTCAGCAGATATACCAGGACAAAACCAAGGATCCTAGGTTTGAATTTGCCCTTGCACCTTACTTAGCTGTGTGACGTTATGGCTTTTGCCCAGCCTCTCTGAACTCCCCATTTCCAGTGAAATCAGACTCAGCTCTTAGCTTGTCATCCCAATAATATTTGTTTAGCTCCTCCTGTGCGCCAGACCATCTTAGGCAGACTGCTTATCCCTGTCTTGACCACTATGGCCCCCAAAGTGTTAGTTGACAAACTACAGTGCTCAGGCCATGCGAGAGTGGACGGGAGCCTTCCGTGGACTGTCAGCGCCTTCCGTGGATCCCTTAGTATGGGTGTCAGAAGCTTGGAGGGAAGTCTTGAGGCAGCCAACCGTGGGCAATGCTAGTTGTCTGGAGCCTGGCCGCTTGGGACAGGTGCCATGTGCAAAACCCTGAATCAGCCGCACTGGGGTAAAAAGCAATTCAGAAGACTTGGGCTTGGAACCAGAGGTGTTTTAAGAAAACTTGTACATATATTTTACTTACACTTTCCACTTATGTTCAAGAGAGAAAGGTGATCAAAGTCTGTGTCCAAAGAAGTCTAAAAAAACCTGTTCAGTTGCTGTCAAATGATAATTCTGTGTGATGAGAAAGTTGTGTCTAGGGACTGCCCTAGTGGCCCAGTGGTTAAGACTGTGCTTCCACTGCAGGGGACGTAAGTTCGATTCCTCGTTGGGGAAATAAGATCCTGCATGCTGCCTGGTGTGGCAAAAAAAAAAAAAAAAAAGGCAAGCAGTCATGTTCAGTTTAATTGGCAGCATTTTTTTCTTTCTTACTGACAAATAATGATGCAGCTTAAACTCAGTGCAGTACAGAAATTGTCAGATCTGGAATTTGGATGAGGAAGAGAGAGAGAAGATAAAAGTCTCCAAGAACGAACAATGGGAGGGGAGGTCAGGAAAGGCTTCCTGGAGGGGGTGGCAGCTAATCTGAGATGTGGTGGTTGAGTAGGAGTTACCTGGGCAGAGACAGGAGGGAATGATGTTCCAGGCAGAGAGAACAGCATGGGCGCAGACTCCCCATGTGAAGTCACTGTGAGCCCTCAAGGTGGAGCGGTTAAATCCTGTGCCTTGCCTGAGGCCCAGCACATTGTAGGTGCTCACTAAATGGCTCGTGGTAGATGTTAGACCAGTGGATCCATAATAGGCAGCCAGTTAGCGGACACGAGGTAGGGACTCAGTAAACAGGCACTGCCCTCAGTCTCAGATCTGGAAGATGCCTGTGGGTATTGCACTCCGGCATCTGCATTCCGAGAGACCTGAGACCCAGAAGTTTCGGTCTGTCTGAAGTCCATCAGCAGGTTGACTGTTGAGCAGGGATAACCTTGAGGTTATCCTCAGCTCCCTGTCCTGCTCCTAAGGAGGCTTCATCCTCAGATACACAGTGAGCAGGCAGCTTGAAAAGAGGAGAAACCCAATCAAACTGACTTCAGGTAAAAAAAAAAAAAAAAAAAGGCAGATGAATTTATTTAGAATACCTCAGCTTCAGGCATGGCTTGATCCAGGAGCTCAGACAAGGACTCTTTAATTTCTTGTTAAAGATGAAGAAAAGCAGACTGGTGGTAGTTTAGTTGCTAAGTTGTATCTGACTCTTGCGATCCCGTGGACTATAACTTGCCAGGCTCCTCTGTTCATGAGATTTCCTAGACAAGAATGCTGGACTGGGTTGCCATTACATTCTCCAGGGGATCTTCCCAACCCAGGGATCAAACCCGCATCTCCTGCATTGCAGGTGGAATCTTTACTGACTGAGCCACCAGGGAAGCTGAAAAGCAGACTGGCGTGGATTGCCATTTTCCTAGTCTAGGAAAGATAAAAGCAAACCCAGATTGCTTAAACTGCTTGCCCAAGGCCACCCAGCAAAGAGGTTAAACCATGATTCAGACTTGGGTTGCTCTTACTCTAAAGCCCATGGCTTAGGATGGTTGTGCCAAGCTGGGTGGTGATGACTCCACTTTACAGACAGGGAAACGGAGATTCAGAGAAGGGAAATGACTTACTCAAGGTCACAGAGTAAGCAAGGAGCAGAGCCTGGGACCAAACTCATGTCAGACTCGTGGTCTTGGATCTCATGCCGTATGGTTCTCTGCAAGCATGGGTTGGATGGTGAGTTGGTCCAGCTGAGACAGAGAGGAGGAAAGGTTTGCCAGGAGCCACATTGACTCTGGGCCAGGCTCTCCTCTCCCCACCCAAAAGGGGCCCTCACACCAGCCCTCCAGCCTCCCACCCTGGATGGTTATGAGTTTCCCCTTGCTTTTGATGAACACATCATGGGTGACAGGTGGGGAGGTCCCCACTGGGACTGGCTTTGTGCCAGCCGTGAGTCCTGGCCAGGCCTGCCCATCTCTGTCACAGGAGGAAATGAGATTGGCGGCCAATTGTTCTCTTCAGAGCCAGCCATCTCACTCCCCGATGCCCAGCTCCCAGCATCAAAGGAATTGATTGCTCAAGCCCTTGTCCCTTCTCCCTAGCAAACACCTGATCCACCGCTCGGAAGTTCACTGGTCTGCCTGAGCATGGTCTCTGCCTGTGTTCCCTTTGCCCTTGGGCATCTCCATGGCATTTATGGGACGCTTACTGTATACTCGGTGTTGAGCTGAGCCGCAAGCCAGCTTTTTCACCTCAATCTAGGCCAGGCTCTGGGGCTACCAGGTGACTCGCACTCATCTCCTCCCTCTGCCACCTCCAAGCTGTGTGACTTTGAGTAAGTGGCCTGATCTCTCTGAGTCTCAGTTTCCTCCTCTGTAAAAGGGAGAGAATTAGGTGAGTTGTGTGTCTTAAAATGTAACAAGTGTTGTTATTACTGTTTTTCGTTCTTTCTTTACGGCTGTTCTGGGTCTCTCTGCTGCACGTGGGCTTTCTCTAGTTGTGGCAGGCAAGGACTACTCTTCTTCGCAGTGCACAGTTTCTCTTTGTGGTGGCTTCTCCTGTGGAGCCTGAGCTCTAGGGCATGTGGGCTCAGTAGTCGTGGTGCATGGACGTAGTTGCCCTGCAGCATGTGGAGTCTTCTTGGACCAGGGACAGAACTCATGTCCCCGCATTGGCAGGCGGACTCAACCCCTGGACCACCAGGGAAGTCCTGTTATTTCAACATTAGCAAATCTAGGTCTCTTGGTCTCTTCCACCCTTATTCACACATCCTATGCCCACTGTTCCGTGCTCTTCTTTGCACACAGATGCAGTATGTATGAAGCCTTCCCCTGCTTTTTTCTGGGCTGTGTACTATGCTGTTGGCATGCCCACTCCCCTCCTGATGGCCGTGCCCATTCATCCCTGTCTTCCACTTTCCCATGAGACAAGCCGCAGTGCTTTCACACACAGGTTTCAAGCACAAGTAAGAGATTCTATAGGGAATTCACATTTTAAAAACTAATTATTTACATTTATTTATTTGGCTGCATCGGGTTTTCCTTAGTTGTGGCACGTGGGCTCCCTGATTGTGGCACATGGACTCAGTACTTGCAGAATGCAGACTTAGTTGCCCACATGGTATGTGGGATCTTAGTTCCCTGACCAGGAATCGAACCTGTGTCTCCTGCATTGGAATGTGTGTGCACACGCTCAGTTGCATCCAACTCTGCGATGCCACAGACTGTATTCCACCAGGCTCCTATGTCCATGGAACTTCCCAGGCAAGAATACTGGAGTGGTTTGCCATTTCCTTCACCAAGAGACTTTCCCACCCCCAGGGATTAACCCCCCGGCTCTTGCATCTCCTGCACTGGCAGGCAGATCTTTACCACTGCTCCACCTGGGAAGCCCCCTGTATTGGAAGGTGGATTCTTAACCACTGGGCCACCAGGGAAGTCCTATGGCGTGCACACCTTAGCATTTGCTGGATCTCACCTGGTCACCCAACAGAGTGTCTATAATCTCTTCCTCAGCCAGTAGCGAGTGTGTGCAGGCTTCTGAATGGTTTAGTGGGATGGATGTTTTTATTCTTTAACTGTTGCCACTGGACTAATTGAAGCCCCCCATAGTTTCAGATCTAAAATTTTCTTTCAGACTCCCCAAAAAGCTTCTGAGTGTTGAGGAAAACAATCATAGTTTTCTATGATTGAACCCAGCCTCCTCTGGGTTCAGAATCCTACTGGGTGGGGGTGGGGGGCGGTCCAGAGATTCATCTATTTATTGAGCATCTAGTATGTGCTGGGCCCTGCCAAGATGCTGGGAATAGAGTGGTGAGGAACACAGAAGACAAAGGCCTGCCTCTGTCAAGTGTAGCAGGGAGAAGAGCAGTACACAAATGAATAGATTATTTACTAAAGGGCTACAGGTTGCTGTTGAGAAACACAGAGCCAGGGAAAGGGGTGGGTGATAAGGAAGGAACTATTTTAGCTATGGGATCAAGGCAGGGCCTCTCTGAGGAGGTGATCTTTCAGTGAAGACCAGCAGGAAATGAGAGTGAATTATGTGAAGATCTGGGGTAAAGTTGTTCCATGGAGGAGAGGGAGAGAATTGCTGTGCAAAGGCCGTGCGGCAGGACCATGCCTGGTGTGTTGAAGGAACAGTGAGGGGGCCCAAGTGGCTGGAGCAGAGTGAGTGAGGGAGAGGGAGGGAGGAGGAGAGGACAGGGAGGGGACAGGGCTGGTTGTGCCAGGCTTTGTGAGCCCTGGCAGGACTTGGGCTTTTACCCCTAGGGAGGTGGGAACCCTGGAGGGCTGTGAGCAGAGGAGAGGACAGAGCCTGACTCAGGTGCTCATGGGAGCCCTTTTGCCAGTGTGGTCACTGGGGACCAGGTGAGCGATGATGGGGCTGGACCAGATGGAGGCAGGAAAGCGGGGAGAAAAATTCTGGAGAGTGTTTTTTTTTTTTGTAAGAGCTGGTAGATTGGCCAAGCAGTGGGTGCAGGGTGGGGTTGAGAGGAATTGAGGATAACTCTCAGATCTCTGGCCTGAGTGTCTGCAAGAACGGGGAGGGACAGGCATGGGGACCCCTGTGTTAACAGAACATCCACTAAGGTTTCCAGAAGCAAAGGAAGTGCTTCTCTGCAGGTGTTGGAGGGGGCCTCCTGGAGCTGGTGGGTCCGAAGTCAGCCTGTGGGTGTCATGTGGGGCTGGTGTCCCCTGCCACCAATAAGCCAGTGGCACATCCTTTTCTCAGCCTCAGTTTCCCCATCTGTATAATGGGGATGGTGACAGAAGGCAGCAGTGAAATGAGTTAATATGTACAAAGCATTTAGAGCACAGCCAGGTATACATTTGGGCTTAGATGGGGCTGGGGTTTTGCCCAGCTCCAAGCTCCACTGGGGCTCTTGGGGCAGAAATACAGATATTCACTAGAAGCCAAGATACAAAGGAAGCCTGGTTCACACACCAGGAGGCTGAAGCCCAGAGTGGTCAGAGTGGTTAGGGCACTTGATTCAGGCTGCACAGCCTACGACTCAGCATTTCTGGGCCCACACGTCCTCCCCACCTTGCTCCTCTCTCTTCTTCTCTGGGTATTTTCCACCCGCCCCCAGGGCTGCCAGCTTTGGTTCTTGGTGGTTTCCAGACTCCCCTTGGCTCCAGCTTGGCACTCATCTCCCACCTCCACAGGCGCTGAGTCCAGGGCCTCGTGCCAGGCAAGCCCCGGGAGGGGAGGGGGCTCTTGATGAGCACCCTCTGCTTTTACATCCAGGGTTCCCTCTGCTCCCTCCCCTCACCCCTCCCCCGATGCTTCCACTAATGATGGAAGTGGGACTGGAGGGAGTGAGCGAAATTATATACACACGAACATATAAAAATTAGTTTAGGATCTGGGCCAAGAACCACTTGCGCTTGGCCAGGCATTGTGGGTAATTCATCGCCGATTACCATAAAAGCCAGAGCCTGCTGACAGGCGGCCGCGGGGCTTTTGTTTAAGATTCTGATGAATATATAATCTCTCCTGCCTGGAGCCCGAGATTCCCCCCCACCATCCCCAGGAAGGGTGTCCCCAGGCTCCTGCCCATGGGGCTGCCAGCTCTGGCCTGCTTGGGAGCCAGGCCTGCCCTGGGTCCATTGGTGAGCTTGCCTTGGAAGAGCTAGGCTTGGTGTTCAATGCCCACTGCTGTCCGCAGTGATCCCTGGCCTGTAATACAGCCCCAGCCCTGGGCCCTGTTCCCTCAGGCCCTCATACATCCACTTGGTACACATTTATCGGGCTCCAGCTGTTTGGCTGGCCCCGTGCGGGTGCTGGGATGCTGAGATCAATGGGATCCCTGGCTTTTTAGAGTTGGGGGTCTGATGGATGAGCAGATAAGCATGTATTCATATTTAAAGATTCCTCATCTCTTGCCCAGGAGATGCAGATTAAAACAACAAGATCCATTTCTTGCCCATCCGCTTGGCAAAAATGTATGAAGCTTGATGATTTCCAGATTGGAAATGGGAGGGGGACCCCTGGGCGTCATCAGCGGGAGAATAAATCAGCATGGCTACTTCTCACCATCTTTTATTTTTATTTTCTGGCCAGCTAACACATACATGTGAGCTATAATGGAGGATGTACAGAAGAATACACAGGGGAGAGTCTCTCTACCACCACTCCCCTCCTATCCGCAGCTCTCCTCCCCTTCTTTCGCCAGAAGCAGCCACCAGTCTTCTGCTAGGCCAGCGGTTGGTAGACTTTTTCTGTAAAGGACCAGATAGTAAATCTTTCCAGCAGTCTCTATCAATACTGTTCAGTGCCACTATTATAGCATGAAAGCAGCCAGAGACAATATGTGAATGAATGGCGGTGGCTGGATGCCAATAAAGCTTTATTGACACAAACAGCCAGGGGGCCAGATTGGTCCTTGGGTTGTAGCATGTTGGCCCCTGCTCTGTATAGCACTGTCTAGCAGAACTTTTGTACAATTTTAGAAACACTTTCTGGTGATAGCTTTCTGATAAAATAGCCTCTGGCTACATGTGCTGTTGAGCATTGGAAATGTGGCTAGTGCAAATGAAGACTCAACTTTTAAATTTTATTCCATTTTATTGCATTTAAATGTAAACAGCCACATGTGGCCCGTGGCCACAGTTTTGGACAGAGCAGTTATCTAGACATCTTCAGTGAACATTCAGTAGGCGGGTAGATTTATGGTCCCTGGTTTAACCAAATGGTAGCATCTTTTAAAAGCTGTTCCATACTTTGGGGTTGTTTTTCCTCTCTTAAAAAAATGTATCTTAAAAGTGATTTCATAATTATACATCTGGCTCTATCTTCCTTTTCACAGCTGTGATACTAGTCTCATAATACTAAAAGATGGTAATCTTTTGTGGCATTATTTGGTCCCTTGCACCAGTATCTATTTAACCAATCCCCTATTGTTGAGCACTTAGGTTGTTTCAAGTCTTGCCATGAGGATTTTCTACACATGCCATTTCACCGGGATGTGTCTTTCAGAAAAACTCCTAGAAGTGATGTTAGCAGGTTCAAAGGGAAGGTGCAGACCCTCCAACTGCCCATCTCTCTGAACTAAGATGTGGAAGATGTGGATGCAAAGATTCACAGGCATTGGTCGAGACTGAGGAAAAAATAAAAAGTGAAGCCAACCTAGGTGTCCATCAACAGGGGATTGTAATAACCTCGTAATGGAAGATTATACACAGCAGGGGAAGTGTCTAGGGATGAGTGTGCTCAGTAGATACAGTGTCTTTTGAAAGAAGGAGGAATGCTGGGAAATGATACAGACAAGATGATACAATTTCATGGGAAGAAGAAAAC
The DNA here is from genome assembly GCF_003369695.1 of Bos indicus x Bos taurus. NCBI lineage: Eukaryota > Metazoa > Chordata > Mammalia > Artiodactyla > Bovidae > Bos > Bos indicus x Bos taurus. The sequence goes on along the minus strand of NC_040082.1, from coordinate 91,674,747 downwards.
CTCTCTGTATTCTGGTGTTACTTTTGGTCTGTAACTGCTTGGGAGAGATATGCAGAGATTGACACAATCCAGCAAGGGAGGTTGCTTCTAGGAGCAGATAAGAGGGGCTCTCCCGTCCACAAAGCTTTGCATCTGCCACACACCAGCTGCTTCCTGTCCTCAGCCGGAGGAATTTGAAAGAACAAATCTCCTGCCCTCTTGCAGCTAGCACTCCAGTTGGGGAGCCGGAGAATAAACAAAGCACAGATAAAACCCACATAATATGTCAGAGAGAGTGGTAGTTTGCTCTGAAGTGAAGTCGCTTAGTCGTGTCTGACTCTTTGCAACCCCATGGACTGTAGCCTACCAGGCTCCTCAGTCCGTGGGATTTTCCAGGCAAGAGTACTGGAGTGGGTTGCCATTTCCTTCTCCAGAGGATCTTCCCCACCCAGGGCTCGAACCCGGGTCTCCCGCAGTGTAGGTAGACGTTTTACCATCCGAGCCACCAGGGAAGTCTTCTCTAGGGGAGAGAAATTCCAAGGGACTGGGGAAGGCCCAGAGTGGGAGGCAGAATTTTCAAGAGGATGTCCCAGAAGACCTCATTGAAAAAGTGACATTTGAGGGGGACTTCCCTGGTGGTCCAGTGGTTAAGGCTCTGCGTTTCTAACGTAGGGGGAGGGTTCAATCCCTGGCCCGGGAACTAAGAGCCCATGTGCCTGCCAAAAAAAAAAAAAAGTGAGATTTGAACAGGTGGTGAGGGAGGAAAACAGGTGGATTTTACGGGCGAGAGTGTTCCCAGCAGGCGAATGGAGAGTGCAAAGGCCCAGAGGTGAGATCTCCTAGGACAATTGCTGAGTCCAAACTCCTGCCTTCACCCAAACCTACACTCCCTCCATCATGGCTCCCAGATGAGCACTGCTTGCTGGGGAATAATTAATAATTTTTAAAAAATATTCATTTCTTTGGCTGCATAGAAATCTTAGTTGCCATACTTTAGGATTTTTAGTTGTGGTATGTGGGGTCTATTTCCCTAACTGGGGATTGAACCTGGGCCCCCTCCATTGGGAGTACAGATTCTTAGCCACTGGACCCCCAGGGAAGTCCTGGAATAATTAATTATTAATCATAATACCTGATAGATCTGGGAGCCAGAGGTCCATCTTTATGCCTCCACGAGGCCACCAGTCCCCACCCACACGTCAGCTACAAAGTCACAGATGGGCTAGGTTCAGGATGCTACAAATTCCTCGACTGGGTGACCTCCAGTCAGGCAGGAAGAAGGGAAGCCAAGGCCTGGATGCGGGGAAAGGGAGGAGGTAAGAACCAGCCTGTGTTCAAGCCCTAGCTCTGCCACCTCCTAGTGGTGAGAATATGAGCCCAGACTCCAGGCCTTAGTTTCTCCAACTGAAAAATGGGGAGAATAGTAACCCCAGTCTTTGAGGTGATTCAGTGAGCTGCTTCATGGATGCCTGGCCTACAGGAAGAGCCGGGAATAAGAGCCAGAGTGCTCATTGAGTGCCTGCTCTGCACCTGGCTTGGTTTAGAGCGCTTCTCCCATTGTTGTTTGTTGTTCAGTCACTCAGTCATGTCTGACTCCTTGTTACCCCATGAACTGCAGCATGCCAGGCTTCCCTGTGTTTCCCATCTCCCAGAGTTTGCTCAGACTCATGTCCATTGAGTCAGTGATGCCATCCAACCATCTCATCCTCTGTCGTCCCCTTCTCCTCTTGCCTTCAATCTTGCCCAGCATAAGGGTCTTTTCCAATGATTCAGCTCTTTGCATCAGGTAGCCAAATTATCTGAACTTCAGCTTCGCCCTTGTATTAAGCCTTAAAGAGCATTCAGAAGGCTTGGAGGAGGATGGGGTTGGGACCTGGACCCAACCTCTGTCTAAAGATGTCACCTTGCCCCACCTCCCAGTCACCCAGGAACTGAGAACATGGGGAGCTGCCCAGAGAGGTCATGCCCACACCTGAGCTCATAGCTGGGTCAAGCAGGGACGACAGCTCTGCTGTCCCATCCCCCCCATCAGTCCCCTGGCTCCTCAGGCTTCTCACCTGTGAGGTGAGACTTAGCCTGAGGTTCCTATTCCCACTTCTTCCCATTCAGTCTGGCACCACTTAGATTTCTTCTCCCAGTTCCCCTCTTCCTTCACATCTTAGATATCACCTCCTCCCAGAAGCCCTCCCCACCGCCATGCCAGATGCATTCCTCATCACACCTCTGCTCGCTTAACTGCCAGAGCCCCCCATCTGCCTCCCCTGCAGCCTGTGAACTTCCTGACGCTGGGCCAGGACTGCCTGGGTCATCTTATGTCTCTAGTGCTAAGCCTGGAGCCTGGTATACAGCAGGTGCTCTTTAAATGCATGTGTGAAAGAATTGTTACGGAAGTATGGTAATTGTTCATGCCTCAATATGTTCATTCTTCATATCACATCCCCCCACCTTACTCCTCTAACCCCATCTCCCTTTCTTTCCCCAGAGCTTAGTGTATTCATTCCTACCACAGGACCTTTGTATATGCTGTGTCCACCCAGAATTCCCTCCCCACCCACATCTTTGCATGGCTTCCTCCATCTGTCTCCCTCCCTAGAAGAGAAACCCTGGGCGGTTGTCTGCCCTGGTTCCTGCTGCATCCCCAAAACTCAGAATAGGGTCTTGTACAGGATAGATGGCTAATATTTCAGTAGAGACCAAGGCTGGGTCCCACCCTCATGAGGCAAGTCAGTCAAATGCTGCATGAAGCCCTGTCTTGGGCATCTCTCTGGCCAGTGCCTCGGTTTCTCTGATCATCAAAGGCCTTGACCCCACCAAAAATCAGTCCCAGGCACCAAAAACCCAGTTGTCCTCTGCACAGGTGGGGACACAGAGACCCAGACAGGGACAAGAACTTGATAAAGGCCACACAGCTCCCTGGGGACCTTGATGGGACAAGAACCTAGGGCTCCTGCCTTCTCTGGGCCGTGAGTCCTAAAGTAAGGGACCTGCCACCAGGATGAGGCTTTTTGGGGGTGACCCAATGGAGGAAGCATCTGGTAGCATAGAGCTACATGGACCAGCAGCGACTCCGCTTTCCATCAGTAACAGGTCAAGACGAAAGTCTCAGTCCGGTACAGGGTGATCTTTAAAACCAACACCTGCCAATCTCTCCATAACCAAATCCCATTGTGCTGCTGGGTTTAGCAACAGTATCCAGGGAAAATGGAAGAACTCGACTCATAGTTTCATTGTAATAATTTTTCTGGTGACTTTCAAGGCTAGGCAGTTAGAGCTGTGCATTAGAGATTTAGTTTCTAAAGTAAATTAGTTTAAGAGAACTGCGTGAGCCAGTTGAATGAAAGATTTAATGACGGTTATTGGGATGTGGCAGAAGTCGGGAACAAGACAGGGAGGATTTGAGGGGGAAGTGCCACACACGTCCCCACTGGGGACCTGGCGGGTACAGAGGCATCTTACGGAGAGGATGTGGCCAGATACATTAAAGCGGCCACAGCAGGTTCAAGGTGGGCGGTGGGGTCCCTGGCAGAGGCGCTAGCCCTGCCACCCCCACCTCTGACTGAGTCAGCACATTGGCACCTGGCTGCAGAGTGGAGTCTGGCTGTCGTTGGAGCAGCTTTTCACAAATTTCTGCCCTTGGGGCCAGAGCAGCAGCCCTCAGAGGGTACCTGGGGTGGAAGCCAAGTAGACCCAAGTTCAAATCAAGCTGTGTGGATTTGTGGCTGCAGATGGTACCTGCTGACCTCTGCCAGTGTTGTACATCAGCCCCTCCAGACTTTGCAAGGCCTCTTAGCTGTTAGTTTATTCTTTCATTCAGAAACCTTTTATTGAGTGCCTACTGCATGCCAGGCGCTAGGACCCAGCAGTGGCTGAAACTGACCTGGCCTCACCCTCCCAGTTCCCACCACTTCCAGCAGAGCTGTCCACAGAACTTTTTGTGCTGAGAGAAATATGTGATGTCTGTGCCAGTACTGTGGCCACGAACCACACTGGAAACACGGTGTGACCGAGGAACTGGTTTTTGCATTTTAATTTTTTTTTAATTTTAAGTTAGTCACAGATGACTGGTGGTTCCTTATCAGACAGCACGAATCTAGACAGTAAATGAGAAGTAGATAATTTCAGATGAAAATAAGTGACCCTCCTCCAAGAAAAAAAAGCTAGAGAATGAATATTTGATGAAGGCTGACAGAGGTAGTGCCTGAGTAGCAGTGATCAACCATGGTGATCAATTCTTCTCTGAGGATGCAATGTTTGAGGGAGACCTGAGTTGACAGAAGGAAATAGCTGTGAAAATGTGGGGGAAGGGTGTTTCTTACGGAGGAAACCAGTATGTGCAAAAGCCCTGGGGCAGGACTGTGCCCGGGGAGTTGGAGGAACTGTGAGGAGGCCCATGGCTGGAGAAGAGTGAGCAAGGTGGGAGGGCAGGAAGGGGGCGGGGCAGGTCCTGAAGGGCCTTGTAGGCAGCAGGCAGGACTTTGCTGGAGGGAGGTGGGAGCCTAGAGGGTTGGGGGCAGAGGAAGAATGGGAGCTGATTCAGGTACTTACTGGCACCCTGTTGCTACTGTGGAGGGGAACAGATTGTGTGGAGCAAAGGGCAGAGCTGGGGAACCAGGACAGGGGTGACTGATCCAGGTGGGTACTAATGGGGGCTAGACAGGATGGGAGGGGCATCTGGAGAGAGACTTGAGAGCGTTTCCAGACCAGCAGCATGTGGTGGGGGTGAGGGAAGGAGAGGAGTCAGGATGAGTCCCCAGGTTCTAGCCCGAGCCTCTGGAAGGACAGAGCTCCTATTCGCTGAGCAGGGGAGGACACAAGGAAGAGCAGGTTTGCTGGATCCAGCTCCACCTGAAAGCACCCCGGCTTTTTCCAGGAGAGGACAGTAGCTAGGCCTGAGGGAACCAGAAGATGAAAAAGGCAGATGAGGAGGTGCTGCGCGCCTGTGGCAGGTAGCGTGCTCATTGCGGTGTGACTGGCAGGCAGCCACGGCCAGGGCCATGATGCCAGTGTGGGCGAGGCAGACACCGGGCTGGTCGACACACGCTCGCTGCCCCAGGGCATGAATGCTGAGCTGGGTGGGGAGGGGCCCATTGGGCAACCTGGCGCCCGGGAGCCCCAGAGCCTGAGAAAGCAGGAAGCTGCCCAACCAGTTTCCCTCTTGCTCCCAAAGCCAAGTGCGTGGAGTTTGGTGGTTGCCCTTAAATGAAATTTTCAGAAATTGTGGTCCCAAATGTGAAGTCAGGGAAATGATTGGGAGTGAGGGGGTCCTGCTTGAGAATGTCCAGGGTATAGTTTTGTTTTTTTTTTAATATTTATTTATATCGCTACATTGCATTTGGCAACCCACTCCAGTATTCTTGCCTGGAGAATCCCATGGACAGAGGAGCCTGGGTGGGCTACAGTCCGGGGGATCACAAAGAGTCAGACACGACTGAGGTGACTTAGCACAGCACGTTAGGTTTTAGTTGCATCATGTAGGATCTTTAGGTGCGGTGCACGGACTCCTCTAGTGTCTCGAGGGCTCAATAGTTGAAGTGAGTGGACTTAGTTGCTCCCAGCATATGTGGGATCATCCCATGCCAGGGGTCGAACCTGCATCCTCTGCATTGCAATGCAGATTCTTAACCACTGGACCACCAGGGAAGTCCCCAGGGTGCAGCTTTACCTCGGTGGGCACATCAGGGCAGGTCTCAAAGGTTTTTGACTGTCCTGAGGGAATCACCCTCTTCTTGGAAATGAGGGGTGTCACAGCTCAGTCTGACGATGTCCTTTTCTGTTGTTCATACTGGAGAGCGAGTGAAGACCCGTTAAACTCTGTGGACTGGACCCTGGCAGATGGTTTCATAATGGTGATCTCTGGGTACCCATCTGAGAAAGACCAGAAAGAGGCAATTAGCCTCAGGCCCTTTGTACTTGCTGCTCCTCTTGCCTGAAACTCTTCCCCTGGGAGTTTGTCTGTCAAGGTCTTTCTGAGAGGTTCCCCCAGACCCCTCCATCCTTCTAGAGCCTTACAGTTCGTTTTGTTTTCTTTTTGCAGTCTCTCAGTACTTCTGGCCTTATGTTAGTGATGATGTTTGTTTTTCGGTGTATACCCATCTCTCCCTCTTATCTGCGAGCTGCAGGGTGGGGGCAGGATAAAGGGATGGGGGGGGGTTGCTTTTCATCCCACTGCTGTGTCTTCAGTGACCCAGCACACAGTAGGTGCTCAGTAAGTGTTTCTGGAAAGAATGAATGAAAATGACCACATGCTAACCGTTCTTCTCCAGGAGAGGGGTGGATTGTGGGCAATTTTTATTTTCTTCTTCATGCTGATTTCCCCTAATTTTCTGCTGCACGAGCCTATTTTATAATTAGAAGAAAAGTTATTTTGAAGAAAAATTATCCCCCAAATATCCCAGCTGCAGGAGCTGACGTGATTTAGCCCCAGGCTGCATCCCAAGGACAGCGGCCTCCTGTGTGTATAGAGAGGATGTAGCAACTGATTTGTGGGCTCCCGCCTGGGGTCAGCCCTCAGGGGCACTGGGTGGGCCGAGCAGTCAGGGAGGGCTTCCTGGAGGTGGCAGCTCTAGTCTTCAGCGTGTTCAGGTCAGCGTGCTCAAGGTAATCATCCTGAGTCCCCTCATTAACTTGCACCCCACAACCAATCCTTTAGAAAACTTCCTTGGCTCTGCCTTCCTAATCTATCCAAAATGTGCCCACGCCCCTCCCCGCCCCACCCTGCCACCCCACTTCTCTGTCTCCACCTGATCAGTTTCCTCATCACTTGCCTGAACCAGTGCAGTCACCTCTGCCCTGGTTCTCCAGCTCCCCCCACCCACAGTCTGTCTTCCTTCCATGCAGTAAGCCATGGGGTATCTGGGAATACCTGAGTCACATCCCACCTTTCCTCTGCCTACAGCCCTCCAGCATGCCCACCTCCTTCAGGGTAGCCTGAGGGCCTGCATCGACCTGCCCTGTTCCCCTCACTACTTCCTTCTCTCCTCCTCACTCACTCTGCTCCAGCCACATGGGTCTCTTTGCTGTCCCTCCACCATACCAGAGACTGTTCTGCTCCAGGGCCTTCGCACGTGCAACACCTCCTTCAGGTCTTACTCAGATGTCACCTTCCCACTCCCTTCCTTGTCATTCCCTCCCTCAATCCTGTCCAACTTCTTTGCAACCCCATGGACTGTAGCACACCAGGCTTCCCTGTCCTTCACTGTCTCCCCAAGTTTGCTCAGATTCATGTCCTTTGAGTCGGTGATGCTATCTAACCATGTCATCATCCTCTGTTGCCTCCTTCTTCTGCCCTCAGTCTTTCACAGCATCAGGGTCTTTTCCAGTGAGTTGGCCCTTCACATCAAGTGGCCAAAGTATTGGAGCGTCAGCATCAGTCCTTCCAGTGAATATTCAGGGTTGATTTCTTTAGACTTTTGAATGTTGATTTCCCACTCCCTGACCCTCCTATTTAATACTACATCCCACCCCACATGTCCCCTCTTCCTTCACTTCGTCCATCTTTTTTTTTTTTCACTTGGCCACACCATGAGGCAAATGTAGGATCCTAGTTCCCAGAACAGGGGACTAGACCCAGGCCCCCTGCATTGGAAGCACAGAGTCTTAACCACTGGACCACCAGGAAAGTCCCTAGCACTTAGCACCAATTACGTGGTGTATTTTCTTTCTTTCCTTTCTCATCCACTGCCTGTCCGGAGCATCAGGATCATGAGGGCAGAGATCCTGCTCAGTCTTGGTCACTGCTGCATCTCCAGTGCCTCCAGCCAGGCCTGGCACATCGTAGGAACTTCACTGGTGGTCCAGTGGCTAAGACTCCATGCTCCCAATACAGGGGGCCTGGGTTCGATTCCTGGTCAGGGAACTGAGATTCCATGTGCTGCAACTAAGACCTGGTGCAAATAAATTCATTAAATAAATAAAAAGAAACATTTTTAAAAAGAGGGCAGATAGGGACTTCCCTGATGATTCAGTGGCTCAGACACCACGCTCCTAATGCAAGGGGCCCAGGTTCCATCACTGGTTAGGGAACTGGATCCCACATGTTGCAACTAAAGGTTCCACATGATGCAACTAAGACTTGACACAGCCAAATAAATTTTTTAAATGGATAAATAAAAAAAGGGTGGATGAAGGCCCTTGTTTTGGGACGCACAGTGTAGCATCTTGGGGAGAATGTAGAACTTGGAGGCGGGGGTTGGGGGGGCTCTTCTGGGTAAGAACCCAGCCTGGCTGTTACGGAAATGTTTGCTGAGAACCTGCTGGGTGCTGGGGACCCGACTCAGGGCACACACTCTGATCGAGACAAACCCAGCCCTGTCCTCTGAGGTCACAGTCTGGTGGGAAAGACAGACCCGTGTCCAGACAGTTAACATATGGGATGATCAGAACTGTGATGGTTGGGGGGTGGGGATTGTTCAGGGCATTGAGCAGACAGGGCCTCCCAGCTGAGGGAGGCCAGACGCAGGGCTTGTCTGGCTCCACCTCTACCTAGGGGGTGGCTGTGTTCCCACCCCACTATGGTCACCTCCTTCACCTGGAAGCAAGAGGTCATCTCCAGGGAGACATGGGCAAGGGCGCAGACAGGGTAGGGCCTGCCTTCGAGGGGGTGGCACGTCCCCAGCCACCATCCCCTGGGGCTTGGGCAGCCCAGAGACAGGTATTTCTGCCCCAGGTCACCCAGCCTGATGAGGTGGGTTCATCGGGTGCCTGTTGTGTGCCTGCTTTGTATTTCGGATGGGGAAACCAAGGCCCCAGATGGCACAGATTCTTACTTGAAGTCTCGTGGGATGTACCTGGATTCAAACCAGGGTCTGCACGAGCCCTTGGCCTGGACCATCAGCCTGTAGATGCAAGCAAAGCATGCTCCTGGGGGCATTCTCTGAGGGCCCACTGCGTGTCCTACCACACTGGGGTAGGGGGGAGGTTCTGCCGCTTGATTCCACACCCATGTTGACCCACAGCACCTCCTGTGTGCTTCCCACAAGGTGCTGGGTTTCCAGGTGTCTGTCCCACCTCTATGAAGCATCAGCTGTGGGCCCCCCAGGGTTATGGGGAAAGGAGGTGTCAGAGTATTTCTCAGTTAGCAGCACCTACTATGTGTCCCATGTAGAAGGGGCAGGTGGAGAGTTTGCCTGTAGATGTAGAGTACTTACCATGTGCCCTGTGTTTTGAAGACTCTGGTGCATGGCTCTCCAATGCATGGCTCCCCAGTGCCAGGGGAAGTGGAATTATATGCTCTGTTTTGCAAAAGCAGGGCCCCAAAACGGGCAGATCACCCAGGGAGGGTGCATTCGGTGCTGGGGAGAGATGGGGGTAGACCTAGCAGGGCATGGATGGGCAACCTTGGGAAGTGAGTAGTCCAAGTCCCTAGCAGAAGAGCCCACAGTGGGGCTCAGGGGCTCCCACTGCTGCCTGTGCACCGCCCCCCCCCCCCCCCCCCATCACAGCCCATGTTCTTTGTCCCGCTGGGCGGTGAGCTTCTAGAGGCTGGGACCTGTCTCAGCTCTGCTGTTTACCCTTGGGCTTTACCTTTCTAGTGATTTGTCATTTTCTGGCTCCAGGCCTTCTGTAGCATCGTGGGTAAGGGTGCTTAGTCGCTGGACCCAAACTTTGGTTCGAATCCCTGCTCTTCCTGACTTGGGTCATTTCTCTCTGTTCCTCCCTAACCCTTTCGGAAAATGGGGGTGATTGACCGTGGGGTGATGTGAGCCATCACAAGGCCTGAAGTATACTTAGATCTCAATACACGCTGGCTGTGGGAGTCGTCCTGAGCCATCGGGATCCGTGGTGGAATTCGCCTGGAATGGGATCAGCCGGGGGAACCGGCCCCCCGCAGCGGCCCATGGTCTCTGTCAGGCTTCTTTTCCCTCCCTGACCACTTCCCCAAGCTCCCAGGACCTACTGGGCCTCCGAATTCCCGGCCTCTCCCTCGGAGTTTTCAAACCCGCACCGGGGCAGCAGCGCCGGCCGGGATTGGCTGCCTGGGTGGGGCCACCCCTCCTTCCCCACCCTGCTGCCCTGTCTTCCCCTCCCCCTCCGGATCGGGTGTCTCGGGCTTGGCACGGTGGCCCCATCTGTTTCCAATCTGGCCCTGTGCTCTCCGCCCCCTCCCCAGGGTTGTGGCTCGGGTGGGGGGCCTGTGCCACAGTGTTCCCGTTCGCCTCCCCACCCCCAAATACCCCCAGCCCCCTACTGGACTCCCAGAAGAAGGAAAGCCTCTTTGTGCCTGCGCCCCTCCCCCACCCTATGGGCTTCTGTGTTCGTAGGGGGCGCGGCCTCTGCCATCCAACCCAGACGGGGAGGGGATTTTCTGCCCCTTCTTCGACCTCCTGTATTTGGGTCTATTTGGGGCGCCCCCTCTGATGCCCTGTCCAGCATCCAGTCTCTTTATCCGTTGCCATGGCCACGATCAGCGCCTGGAAGGGAGAGGAGCAGGGTAGGGGGCGCCCTCTGGCATCTGGCCTTCAAAATAGAGGTTCTTGGGCTATGTCCCTTGGGGCGCCCCCTCGGGTATGTGCACACTGCGGGAGGAGGGCACACACAGTGCCCTCCTTGGGGGCCTCCCGGGCACAGGACCCCTATCCACGTAGGCTTCCAGTGCCCACAGATCTGGTTCCCAACTGGTCCCCCCGCCCTACTTCCGGCCAGGCCCCGCCCGAGGTTTGCTCTGGAGCCCCCTCCCCGGGTCCACCCCCTGCCGGCTCCGCCCGTGGCCCCGCCCCGCCCCGCCTCCAGGCCGAGCTCGCTGGGCCTCGGCCTCTCTGAGTACTCGCAGCGCGCGGCGCTCCGGGCGGACCCAGGGAAGGGCTGCAGCCGGCCCGGCCGAGGCAGCGCGGGGCCCCGGGCCCCGATCTCTGAGCCTCAGGGTGAGTGCGTTGGGACCCCCTTCCACCTCGAGGCTCAGTCTGCGCTGGGCTTTGTCTCTTTCTTCACCCCTACTCAGGCTCCCGAGAAGGAGGCGGGGGGGGTACCCTCCGGGTTCCCTGCACACCCCCGCTGCGTGCGGTCTGGCCTGGCTACCCACCAGGGACATCTCGAGCCTACCGCTGCCTGGTGCGCCTCCCCCATTCAGACCGGTCGGTCTATTACTTTGGAAAACTCCAGACCGTTATGCTCCGTGGGGTCCCCTCCCCCGCCTGGCCCCCAGCCCGACCTCCTCTCCCACCTCCTGGGGGTGGAGCCAGGCCCCGGCAGCCTTCGCTCCCAGCCTGGGCGGAGGGGGTGCTCTGATAGCGGGCTTCTGATAGGGGGCTTTGGCATCCTTCCCGCTGGGGACCCGCTCTGCAGAGGAGGTGACAGAACTCCGGGGGTGGGATGGGGGTAGGGGCGTAAGTGGCTCAGATCCTTGCTCTTAGCCGCTCCCCAAAACTCCCAGAAAGTTTTCCTGTGTCTGTCTGTCTCTGCGCCCCTCAGGCCTATGGACTCCAGATTTACTCTCTGCGTCTTGGTGTCTTTAATAAACTGAGGGGTCAGGCAAGTATATCAGCTCCCACCGACCCTCTCTCCATGCCTATCCCCTTGTCCCTAAGTTCCCATGCCTCTGGATCCTCCACTCCCCACCCCCGTTTTGTTTTAATTTTTACATTTTATTATTGAAGTATAGTTGCTTTATAGGGGCTTCTCAGGTGGCTCGGTGGTAAAGAATCCACCTCCCAAACAGGAGACTTGGGTTTGGTCCCTGGGTTGGGAAGATCCCCGGGAGATGGAAATGGCTACCCACTCAAGTATTCTTACCCGAGAATTTTCATGGACAGAGAAGCCTGGTGAGCTGTATCCATGGGTCGCCGAGTTGGACATGACTGACTGACTAAAACAACAAACATACTTGCTTTGCACTGCTGTGTTGGACACCACCCCACCCCCCACCTCTTATTGCCTAGAGAGTCCTGCTTCCCCGATTCCTACTCCAGAGGGGCTTCCTGGAGGAGGGGGAAACCCCTGAGGGGGGCTGGCCCAGCCCTCCAAGCTCTGCCTGCCCCTCGATGAGCCTCCCCTCCATCTCTTAATGCTTGAGCAGTTTCCCTACACCCAAGAGCCATGTCGGCTGACATGGTGGCTTCTTCTGGCCTCAGTTTCCCTCTCTGAAAAGGCCATGAACACAGAAATGGCGTGGATCAAATGGGGCCAGGCATGAAGTAGGCGTCTAATAAACGCACATTCCTAGAGTAGGGAAAAGACTCCCATCCTGGAGGTTGATAGGTATGTGAGGAGTAGAACTATGATGGGAGACACTGGCACTGGGACAGTCCAGAGGGGGCCGTGATCCTGCCTGGGGTATGCAAGAGGGCTTCCTGGAGGCGGTGACAGCTCCACTGGGACCCGAGTATGAGTGTGCAGGCTGAGGTTGGACGGAGAGTGAGGAAAAGGTGTGCTGGGCGGAGGGAACATCGTGCACAGATATCCCTGTGTGAGCCAGGTGATGAATAGGGACACCCATGGGGCAAACAACGCTTGCAGTGCGATGTGATGGAGTTGGCTGTTCTGGGTGGCTGAGGTTAGGAGTCTAGATTTGAATGGACTTTGATGGAAACCATGGAAGGTTTTAGAGCAGAGGAGGGGCAGAGTCCAGCACAGCTACTTCCAGCCCCAGGGTCGAGGGTCAGGACTTGGGCTGAGGACGGGTCCCTGGACGAGTCCACCCTCAGCCTGGGATGAGGAGGTCTTTGGCTACGGCTTGAAGGATGAGTTGACAAATGGGCCCCCTGGAAGGAAGACCTGTATTAGGAAAGGCCCAGAGGCCCGAGGCAGAGCAGTGCGTTCTGAGAACCATGCAAAGAGGGAACAGGGCAGGCCCAGGACATCGAGTAGAGGTGCTAGGGAGCCCGGCAGGTATGAGCAGGGCAGGGGTGCACCCAGATCTTGGTGTTCCAGGCTCCCGCATGAAGCCAGTGTGGGGGACATGCTGGCAGGAGCCACCCTGGCAATGAGGCCCTGCAGGGAGTGTGGACTCTGAGCTTGATTGAGAGCTGGTCTCTGGCCTCAAATCTTAACCCAGCCCTTAACCTTGGTGTGTGACCCTCAACGTACAGCTAGCACTTTCTGAGCCTCAATTTCCTCCTCTGTCAAACAGAAGGAAGCACGGGGAGCACTTGAAAGGGCTGGGCATGTGGAAGGGACACTCCTTACTTCCTCTGGGACTGGGCCTGGCTCCCCAGGCGCCCTGCCCATCCATTCCTGGCTGTGGGGACCCTTGGGGACAGCTTTCAATACAAACCGATGGTCAATTAAAGGCAGAACCCTGGGCCTTGGTCCTGGCTCATTCCTGGAAGGTAGCAGGGCCAGCCTCACCTGGCCTCACCCTGAGCCCATTTCCCCGTGGGAGGACATTGAGGTCCCAAGAGGGAGGGGGCCTCAGCCAGAGCTATGTGGAGTCCACCAGGGGCTGCAGAGGCAGAGCTTGGACTCTGTGTCAACCTTTGGGGACACAGCAACCCAGGGAGGCCGGAGGCAGGAATGCCCACCCTCAAGGGGATCTGAGGCCCTGGGAAAGGGAGTCCAGGCTGCAGGAAAATCCCTGGGCCCAGAAAAGAGGCAACGGAGCCAGAGAGGTATAGGGGGGTGGGGTGGGTGTGATGACCATGAGACTGTGCATCCCTGAGGGACTTTTCCTTTAATAGGGACATGCTACCCAGCCTTCCCTCTGCCTGGCCTTCAGAAATCCCTGAGAGTCAGAGTTGCACAGATGAGCCCCCTGGTCCCCAGGATGGCCCAGACCCAGAGGCGGGGCAGGGAGAGGCAGCAGGGAGTCCTCAGACCCCCAGGAGACCTTGCCTCGTGAGGGCAACACAAAGCCTATTTGCTGCCCAGTCTTGGTCATAATCACCCTTTTATGCTCCCTGCTGTGCGTGGGTACACAAAACTGGCTCCAGGATCGCGTGACCTGCGCCCCGGCGCCTGACTGGAATGGGTGCCCACTCACCTGCTCTGAGCAAAGCCTGGGAGCCCCTAGAGGCTGTCCAGCAGCACCAGGCCCAGAGAAGGTCATTCATTTTCCTGAGATCACACAGCAGCTAGGGAAGAACACAGTCCTATGTTGACATGGCCTGTGGAACCAAGGCTCCGCCCAGCTGAGGGGCTTTGGCAGAGTCTCCATTCCTCTGTGAGCCTCAGTTTCCCCATCTGTGCAGGTTGAGCACCCACCGGTGCCCAGCTGCTGGGCGTGGATGGTGGACAGCTCGGCGCCTGGCACAGAAGCAGGCAGGGATCCACCCTGGGTCCTGGGTTCCTTGTCCAAAGGCTGCTCCCTCCCCTCCTCCTCTCCTCCACACGCTGCGCCCAGCCTCATTGGCCGCACAGGTTATTTCCTGTGACTCTCATGGGTGGCTGTTCCCTTCTTAATGGCCACGCCATCCTCCAAGACCTTGGGGATCTCGCTGCGTCACGCTGCCCCAAAGCTCCCACCTCAGTTTCTCTTTCTCAGCCGTGATGGGGCTGGTGACCCAGGCTGCTTTATGTGTGATGGCCATAGAGAAGGCTTGGCGTGGTGCCAGTCTGGCCACATCCCCTCCCCCCTGCTCAGAGGCCTCCTCCTGAGGCCTCCTTGCCACTACTCTGCCCTAATCTCTCCCCATCTGCTCCTTGCCCTTCCTCATGCTGTTCCCTTCTGTGGAGACACCCACCCCCATTCTGCTTCCCCCTTTAATTCTCAGCCAAGTAATCACGTGTGTGTGCATAAGTCACTTGAGTCATATCCGAGTCTTTGCAACTCCATGGACTGTAGCTCTCCAGACTTCTCTGTCCATGGGATTCTCTAGGCAAGAATACTGGAGTGGGTTGCCATGCCCTCCTCTGGAGGATCTTCCCAACCCAGGGATTGAACCCACATCGCTTAACATCTCTTGCATTGGAAGGCGGGTTCATATTAACATTAAATCTGGAGGTGGTAAGGTCCAGGCAGTGGGCATAGCACATGCAAAGGTCCTGGGACAGATGTGATGGAGGAACAGGGAGCCCCTGTGGCATGAGCAGAGTGAGTGGGGCGGGTGGGTGGAGGAGGTCCTGCAGGGCCTTTTGAGTGGTGGGGAGGACTTGGACTTTTACCCCCAAAGGAAGGGGCATGGGACCTGACTTGGATGCTCACTGGCACCCTCTGGCTTTGAGGGGGGGACAGACAGGGCAGGAGACATGGAAGGTAATGACAGCATTGGTCCAGGTGAGCAATGATGGGACTGGACCAAATAGAGACAGAAAAAAGGGTAAGAAGTAGACAGACTCAGACTAGACTTGGAAGGCAGAGCTGATAGGATTTGTTTATCTTCTCCCCTGACCCCTTGTAGAAGACTCCCACACCCGGGTCTTGGAGGAAGCCAGAGGAGGGGGAGAGGCAGGGGCTTTGCTATAGCAAGATCCTTTAGGAAGGGTGGGGGCCTGAGAGACCCTGGAAATTGGAACCTCTGTGTTCTGTCTGATCCTCTCCTACCCCTATTCCTGCCCCAGGCCTTGAAAGCCCCCAGTGCTCTGTCCTCCCCGCCCCACCCCCCCCACCCCCCTACCCCACCCCCCCCACCCCCCCACCCCCCCGCCCAGCCCAGCAGGCTGGACTGGCCTCTTCGGGGGAGACAGGAGCTGATGGCCGGGCCCTGCCTGTGCCTGGATCAGCCCCATCCTGCCCAGTCATTGAGAAGGCGTGGGCCCAGTGGGTAATTAGGGGCCTCCCAGTTTAGAAGGCAGCTGCCCTTGGCTCCCATGGGGCATGGGGAGCGGGGGAACATCGTGGCTGGGGCCCTTCATGCAGGTGACCCCTGCCCATGCCAACTTTTATTGGAGGTGAGTAGACAGGAACTAGGAGGTCACCCCCACCTTACCCCCATGCCAGGGGGACCTGGCAACCCTGGGTTTGGCAGCCTGTGTTGCTATGCTGCCTCAGTTTCCCTGAGGCTCTGTGCAGGCCTGACCCGCCGATCCAAGTGGTCTGGGCCAGAGCCCTACCCTGTTCCCAGATGGGGCTGAGCCTATGTGCATCTGTGGGCAGCGTCAGCTGCTGTGGTCACCCTGGCCGCAGCTGGCCATGGGCCATTTCTCCAGCTAGGGCCCTCACCGTCCCCGTCAGCCACTTTTGCTCTTAAAGGGCCTGTAGAGGGATTGCCAGGGGAGGTGGCTGGCTCCAGGCTTCCGTTTCCCCATCTGCACATCCTGGACCAGTTGGGTCCCAGTGTGTGTCTGTGGTCTGACTGTGCACGTGCCTGACTGTGTGTGTACACGTGGATGAGGAGGGGGTCTGACTATGCGTTTCTGGGTGTATATTGTCTGGATGGGTGCAAGCTCAGTCTGCTGACTGCCTATCTCTGTCGCCCCACTGTGTGCCCATATCTGAGTCTGGGGGCTGTGTGTTTTCACCTCCCGTCCTCCATGGAGCTCACATCTGCCTCCGTATTCATGTTTGCCCACAACCCAGCTGTGTGTGTATGTTGCCTACGTGACCGTGACCCTGTGTGTACATGTCTCACCCGGCTGTGGATCTGTGGTCTTGGCGTGGACCCGTGTCTGCCTCTGATCTGACTGTTTACATATGCTGTCAGCCCCATTGCAACCCTTTGTCTGGAGCCTGATTTTGTGCCTGTCCGTGTGCCTGTGGTGAGTGTTATTGGCCTGACTACGAAGAATTGATGCTTTTGAACTGTGGTGTTGGAGAAGACCCTTGAGGGTCCTTTGGACTGCAAGGAGATCAAACCAGTCAATCCTGAAGGAAATCAATCCTGAACGTTCATTGGAAGGACTGATGCTAAAGCTCCAATACTTTGGCCACCTGATGCAAAGAACTGACTTATTAGAAAAGACCCTGATGCTGGGAAAGATTGAGGGCAGGAGGAGAAGGGAACGACAGAGGATGAGATGGTTGGATGGCATCACCAACTCGATGGAGATGAGTTTGAGCAAATTCTGGGAGTTGGTGATGGACAGGAAGAGTCGGACATGACTGAGCGACTGAACTGAACTGATGCGTGTGGACCCATCTCTGTCACCTGACTGTACATCTGTGGTGGTGTCTGGTCTCCCTGACTGTGACCTGACTGTGTGCAAGCAGCCTCCATCTCTGTCTGGTCTCACTGTGGTCTAACTGTGTGCCTCTTGAGCCCCCCAGCCCCCACTCTTCTCATCATGATTCCTCCACTCTCCACCCTGGACCATGACCCGGCCACCACCAGCCCAGCCTTCCCCTGGGGCTGCTCTGGGGCTGGGCGAGGTGACCGCAGCTGGGTATTTTGGGAGCCAGAATCACGGGGGCTGCCCCATCATTACGTGGCACCCATCCTTGTGGCCATGGCCTGGACCCACCCAGGGCATGGCCTCTCCCTGTCCCTCCCTTGTGCCCTGGCTAGGGAGGGCACCGGGGAAGGGGCTGTCCCAGGGTTTGGGTCCTGAGAAGGACCCTTCTGCCTTAGCAGAGGTTGAATTCCCGTGGGAGAAACAGACACTGGTGATACACATTCGCATTTGACTTGCAAACTGGGATAAATGCCGTGGAGGATGAGCTCAGTCGTTTCTGAAGCCGTGGGATGTGGCATGGGGGTGGGGGCTGACCTATGAGAGGCAGGGAGGGCTTCCGGAGGAAGCGACAGTGGAACTGAGACCTGTCACGCAGCAGTTGGGGTCGGGGGGAATGGCATTCCTGGCAAGGAACATAGTGGGTTCAAAGGCTCGGAGGTGGGGTTGAGCTGGGGCTGTGTGGCTATACCTCCCAAGGGAGGGGGCAGGAGATCAGCAGGAACGGCTTCCTCTGGGGGTCACAGGAGCCATAGGTGTTAGAGCAGGGCAGGAACCAGCAGGGGTGTTTGGGAGGGAGGATCCATCTGGTGGTCAAAGGGTCCTGGTTTGTAGGGACAGTCGGCAGTGTCACCTGGAGCCTTGGCCTTCAACAGGCTCAGCCTGGGAGGGGAAGGACTTCGATGTTCAGAGTGATTTCTGGTGGGGGGGAGCTCAGCCTGGGTGGGGTTGGGGGGCTCAGCCAAGGTCTGGGGTCTGGGCTCCATTAGAGCTGAGGCTTAAATGGGATCAGGACCCAGCCAGGGGGTGTCTCTGTCCATTCAGGCTGACATAAAAAATATCATAGAGTGAGCAGGATTATAAACAACACTCATTTCTCACGGTTCTGGAGGCCGAAAGCCGAAGATCAAGATGCTGGCAGATCTAGTGTCTGGTGAGAACCCGCCTCCTGATTTGCAGATGACCCTCTTCTAGCTGTGTCCTCGTGGTGGGGGTAGTGGGGGAGCTCTCTGGGTCCCTGTGAAAGTGTTAGCCACTCAGTCATGGCTGACTCTTTGCAACCCCATGGACTGTAGCCCACCAGGCTCCTCTATCCATGGGATTCTCCAGGCAAGAATACTGGAGTGGGTAACCATTCCCTTCTCCAGGGGATCTTCCCAACCCAGGGATCAAACCTGGGTCTCCCACATTGCAGGCAGATTTCTTACCGTCTGAACCACCCAGGGAAGCCCCATTATAAGGGCACTAATCCCATTCATGAGGGCTCCACCACATGACCTGATGGCCTCCCAAAAACCTTTAATACCATCCACATGAAGGGTTAGATTTCAGCATCATGATTTTGTTGGGGGTGGAACACAGACATTCAGTTCATCATAGGGGCTCAGTGCTTTTTTTCTGCTCCTTCATCGCCCCATGACCCTCGAACCCCATGATTCTCCTCTGCCCCTTTGTGATCCTCCAGCTGCCTCCCCCACGAAGGCACCCTGGATTCCTGCTCCCCTCTCACAGCCCCTTTGTTTATCTCTGCAGACGCTGCCCCGTCTGACGCTTGGCTCGAGGCCTCTCTGTGAGGGACCTGGGGGGCTATCCCCCCCTCCAGGGTGGAGGTCAGAGGTCGAAGTTTGCAGGTCACGGCTGAGCATGGCGCCTGCCTGGGGCCATGGTGTAGCGTCTGTGATCAGACCTGTGGGCCTCCTTGTGGTCCTGCTGGTCGGAGGCTGTGCTGCAGAAGGTAAGTGCGGGCATCTGAGTTTGCATGTGCGCATGTGAACACGTCTCCCCACCTCTCCCTGGGGGCCCGTGGTTTTGCCAAGCAGAGCCTTTGTGCTCCGTGAACGAGGCCAAGTAGAATGCTTGCTTTGTGCTGGGTCCTGTGAGATGCAGAGGCAGATCTTAAGGATGGTATTAAAAAGCAGTCATAGTAACAGGGTTGACCATGTGGGTTTCCGAAGGATCGACTCTGCACCCAGACCAGTGGTAAATGCAGACTTTATCTGCCTCCTCTCCCTCCACCTCACAGAACCCAGCTAGTCTCATTACCACCCCCATTTTTGGATCAGAGAAACCAAGGCTCAGAGGAGGAGGCAGGGACTTACTTGAAGTCACTCCTGAAGAAGCCACAGAGTTCACTTTCCCTTGCCACAAGTAGAAACTCCAGTGACCAGTTGGTTGACACACAGGCAATCAAATCTTCGCAGGAGGAGCCAGGGGAGGCTTCTTGGGAGAGAGGGCATTGGATCTGGGGTTTTGTGGGTGTGTAGGAGTTTGCCTGTAGAAAGGGCATTACTGGTCAAGGTGTTATCACATGGAAAGGTCTGGAGTTTAAAAAAAAAAAGTTTCCTGTATTTTGGGGATGGGCAAGGCTGTGTTTGTGGAAGTAATGTGGGAAGGATGAGGGTTGGTCCTGGGCCCAATGCCAAGGTCTGTCTCACAACTAAGGGCCTGCTGCTGCTGCTGCTAAGTCGCTTCAGTCGTGTCCAACTCTGTGCAGCCCCATAGATGGCAGCCCACCAGGCTCCCCCGTCCCTGGGATTCTCCAGGCAAGAACACTGGAGTGGGTTGCCATTTCCCTCTCCAGTGCATGAAAGTGAAAAGTGAAAGTGAAGCCGCTCAGTCGTGTCTGACTCTGAGCGACCCCGTAGGCTGCAGCCTACCAGGCTCTTCCGTCTATGGGATTTTCCAGGCAAGAGTACTGGAGTGGGGTGCCATTGCCTTCTCCGAACTAAGGGCCTAGAGGAGTGTTATTCAGGCCTATAGGGACATTAAGTGTCAAGTCAGCAGAAAAACTGGGAATCCAGTATTAGGCTGGATTTGAATCCTGACTTTGCTGTCAACCTGCTATGTGACTTTGTGCCAATGAGTCAGCCTCTCTCGGTGGCTGTTTCCACCATGATTGAATGAGACTCAGCATCATCCACCTCCCAGCATTCCCAGGACATGGACATGCCATAACCCCTGCATGCTGCCTACACATAGTAGGCCTGCAATCCAGGGTTATCACGAGCATGAGAATTATTGCCCCTGGGTGAGAACACCAGAGACATACACACCTGCTACGTACATTTGTGCTTTTTCTTGTTTTCATAATATTTTACAGTAAATGCCTAACCCACTCAGATCAACTACCACCGTCTGATGAGATGGATGCTGTTCTCCCCATCCCCATTGTACAGATGAGGAAGCTGAGGCACAGTGAGGTTACATTACAGCCAGGAAGCAGCCTGACTGCCTGGTGCCAGAGCCCAGGTTCCTACCCATCACCCCACATTGCCTCTGGGTCAGCGGCCAGACATAACTGGGCCATGATCTGGCCAGTCACCTTCTAGGGCCTGTGTCTTCTGGGCTATATTCCTCATAGTGGGAATGGCAGGCTGAGGGTGGCTGAGCATTTTTAGTTAACTCAGGGTGCCCCCTGCCCTTGGTACTGCTTATACCGGGGCCAGAGCATTCTCTGGGGGGAGGGTGTCCTGGGCACTGTGGGATGTGGAGCACCCCTGGCCCCATCATCTTGATGGCACCCCCACATGAGAACCACTAATTTAACATACACTAGTGGAACAAGTCATAAATCTGTGACTGACAGTTACCAGCCTCAGGCAGAACGGAGCTGAGATTGTTCCCATTTATAGATGAGGAAACTGAGGCCACAGAATGTCTGTGGTGAGGAGTAGGGTGGAAATCACAGTCTGGAGACTCTCCTGACCCGGGTTCAAATCCTGTGTCTGTCATTGGACTATGGCTGCTTCTGTGCTCTCATTCATTCAGTGGGTTTTTAATAAGCACCTACTATTGGTTTAGACCTAGGGGACAAACCAGATATCCCAGCCTCTTTTGGAGCTGATCATCTCATGAAGGACCAACGCCAAGTGTGCAGGATGGTAGACACGCCCAGGAGCAAGACAAACAGAAAGGGAGATGAGCTTGTGAGTGGAGGGTTGGGGGCTGCATTTTAAATGGGTGAGAGGGTGTTACACTGCACCAAGAAGATGGCATCTGAACAGAGTCTTAAAGGAGCTGAGGAGAGTGCCCCACTCATGTTGGGAGAGTGTGGAAAGTGTCCTGGGCAGAGGGCATAGCCTGTGCAAAGGCCCTGGGGTAAGAGGAAGGCCTGGCATCTTGGAAGAAGTGAGAAGCCTGTGTGTCTGGAGCAGAGTGAGTGAAGGGGAGAGCAAGGAAGGGGCAGGGCAGGTTTTGCAGGGTCTTATGCGGAGAAGGCAATGGCACCCCACTCCAGTACTTTTGCCTAGAAAATCCCATGGATGGAGGAGCCTGGTAGGCTGCAGTCCATGGGGTTGCGAAGAGTCGGACATGACTGAGTGACTTCCTTTTCACTTTTCACTTTCATGCATTGGAGAAGGAAATGGCAACCCACTCCAGTGTTCTTGCCTGGAGAATCCCAGGGATGGGGAAGCCTGGTGGGCTGCCATCTATGGGGTCGCACAGAGTCGGACACGACTGAATCGACTTAGCAGCAGCAGCAGCAGCATGCGGCAACCCACTCCAGTATTCATGCCTGGAAAATCCCATGGACTGAGGAACCTGGTGGGCTACAATCCATGGGGTTGCAAAGAGTCGGACTCGACTGAGCAACTTGTGTGTGTGTATGTGTGTGTGTATGAGCTACTGAAAGACATGGGGTTTTGCTCCCTGGGAGATGGGAGACCCAGAGGGCCATGGGCAGAATGAGTGGGCAAGACCTGAGTCAGATACTCACAGGTCCCCTCTGGCTGCCAAGGAAGGACTGGCGGAGGTGGGGTGAGGGAACCAGAGCAGAGGGTGAACCACCGCAGGGAGAGTGACCCAGGGCATTAACGCCAGGCATGTAGCCACGCTACTTCAGTGGGTGCTCCCTCAGGGAGTCCTGTACTTACTGATTATTTATATCCGACTGAGGATCCGACCCATAATCCCCTGCACTGAAAGTGTGGAGTCTTAACCACTGGACCCCCAGAGAAGTCCCTGCAGTTGTTACTACTGTATCCCTATAGGTATTGGTAGTGGCCTAGACTCAAACCCAGGTCTCCATCTCCAAAGCTGGGGCATCTTGATCCCAAGAGGTGGTCTGCTTAGCAGGAGCCCTGACACCTGGGTGGTCAGCGGAGGGGCTGTGGGCACCATGATTGGCATTGCCAGCTTCAAGGAGAGTAGCCCAGGTCCTCAGGGAGCTGCTTGGGTGGGGGCTGTCAGCGGGAGAAAGCCCAGGCAGGCAGCTGGGATGTCCACCGCCCAGCACCAAAAGGAGCGGTTTCTGCCCCAGAAACAGCTCTTGGTCCTGGGGGACCTTCCCAGGACGCGGTGTGGCTGGCCCAGCCTGGATTGGAAGGGACGGGAGGGTGGGTGGGGCTCTACCTCCGGCACCAGATTTTCCTCTGCAGAATCTGAAATGGAAAAACAGAAATCGAGCCAAGCCCTTCCCAACCTCCCAGTGCTGTTGGCATCACCACTCTGAACCTCAGTCTCTTCATCTAAGAAATGGAAACACCCAGGGTGCTCTCTGTCACCAGAAACCCACAACCCTGTGTATCAAGTGTACAGTGTGCAAAGCTTTGGGAACCAAGTGGGACCAAGTTGGAATAGCTCTTGCCCATCACAAGCTGGGTGAGCAGGGGCCAGTCAGTTACCCTCTCTGAGCCTCGGAATAGAGCTGGTGTGAGAACAGGCCCAGCACAAAAGGAACGCTTGCTTGCCTAACTGCAGCCATACCCCAGTGTCTTTCTTGTGTCTGGAGCCCCTTTGCCAAGAAGAGGAGGGGAGGGTTGTCCAAATAAGAGACTTTAAGCATCCACAAGAATTAGTCTAATGGGAGATGCAGCGGGCGGAGAAAGCTTTTCTGGGCTGGCTGGGCTCCCAGAGCTGCCTGGACGTAGGCTGAGAGGCGTCTGCCCTGAAGAGAGGGGGAGCCAGGGAGCGAGTGGGCAGCTTCATTACTCAGTATTTGGCAAACATCAGGGTTCAAGTGCCTCCCAGGTGGCGCTAGTGGTAAAGAACCCACCTGTCAACGCAGAAGACGTAGGAGATGTGGGTTTGATCCCTGAGTGGGGAAGGTCCCCTGGAGGAGGGCATCGCAACCCACTCTGGTATTCTTGCCTGGGAAATCTCATGGACAGAAGAGCCTGGTGGGCTACAGTCCATAGGGTTGCAAGGAGTCAGACATGACTGAAGCGACTTAGCAAGCACACATGCACAGGGTTCAAAGCCCCAGTTTTTCAAGGGTCACCGAGCTCAGGTAGTATGAAGGAGTCCCCGGGAGTGGGGTCCATTTCACACCCACCCTGCCAGTTGGCACGGGACCAAGTATTTCAGCCCAGTGTGATCAGGGCTGTGGTGGAGGGGGGCACCCAGGGAAGGATGGGGATAGAGGCGGTCCTGACCCAGTCAGTGGTAATCCAAGAAGGCTCCCTGGGGGAGGTGCTGGCCGAGCAGAGGTTGAAGCTGCCAGATGCAAGGAGGAGAAAGGACAGTGCAGGCTCTCGTCGAATCTCCTTCCCTGGATTGGAGGGTCCTCGGGGTGTGTCCCCGGCCCCGCGTGGTAAACAGGCAGCTGGATGCTTTTCCCTCCCTGCAGCTGGCTTCTGCCCTTCCTTCCAGCAGCTCCCGAGGGAGGGTTTTTCCCAGAAGCAAGATTCCCGACCCAACTGCAGTGACTTTCCCCCCTGACCTTGGCTGGGGACGCTTATGGCCCCAGTCACCGTTCCAGGAGGAGGGGCAGGCCCAGCCCGGGGCTGCTTAGCATGGAGCAGCAAAACCATGTCAGTCAGGCTCTGGGCCTGGTGGGTGAGAGGAGCAGAAGATGCGGGCTTAGGGTCAGAGAGACCCAGGTTCAAACCCCAACTCACACAAGCTCGTTAACCTCTCTCAAGCTGCACAGTCCTCTCTGTATAATGGGATGAACAGTCACCTCCTCGGTAGACAACACAGGAGTTGAAGGAGGCCACACATGTCTGCACGCAGTGGGTCTACTGATTTTCCAAGGAGATGGCCAGTGTAGACTCACAGGGTCATATCAATGGGAGCACAGCCTGAAATGAGGGAGGTGAGGCCAGTCAAGCCATGGGATTAGGGACTCTGTATTTTGTTCAAGACCCATCCTGAGTCACAGATGGTAGAAATTGGGGTTTGTGGAACCTGAGGTCTTCTTGAACTTCTCAGCACTCCTGAGTAGCCAAAACTTTCTAGATGAACCTCTGAGGCCCAATTGTTGCTCAAACTGGAGTTATTGATCCTCTATGCCTCAGATCCCAAACTTGTACTTAATATATTTCTTCAATCTACTCACCTTTCTAGTCAAACCTTACAGAAATAATAATTGCAATTTATCTGCAAATACTTCTCAGTCTAAAAAAGGCACCAGGGTGTGAAGCCTCCCTCCCCCTAAGTCTGGCTACCTGCTTTCTCCTCTCAGAGGCAGGTGTTGTTTCTACACACACACACACTTTACCCATTTTCAGTTTTCTCATCACACAAATAACACTCACTACACATTTTACTCCTCATTTTTTGTCCATTTTGTAGGGTATCTTACATTCCTTCCCAAGTAGCTCATTACAGAAGTATCCTTGTCCCTTTTTACAGCCGCATAATATTCCACTTCGTGGGTGGCCGTATTCATTTAATGATCCCCTTTTGTTGGATAGATGGGTTGTTTCCTTCAGGACCTTCTAAGCATGTTGCAGCCCTTAAATCTGTTGGCAAAACTCTGAGAAACAACTGAATTCATTTTATGGGATATCTTATATCTTTACTATGGCTGGAAATCCAGGATCCCTTTGGGCAATTTAAAGGTTACTGTGAAAAGTCCATAAAAAAAAAGAGAACAATGTTAATGAGCTCTCACCAGGTGCTATAGCCTGAGTGAGGTCCAGACTTGAAGCTGTCTAGGTATAAAAGACATCCTAACTCCCACGGGAGACTTACCTGGGGAGATTTTAGCACATCACATCATCATGAGGGACAGAGGATGTGGGCACAGGACCAGCCCCATTCAAATCCCTGCTCAGCCCCTGGCTGGCTGTGTGTCCAAGCAGATGGCTTGCTTCACCTTTCCTGTGTGTGAAATAAGGATTATGGTGGCTCTGCTCACCCAGCACTGTCAGAAGAATTTTTTTTTGAGGGGGGCTACACTGCACAGCGTGTGGGATACTAGTTCCCCAACCAGGGATCAAACCCACACCCCCTGCATTGGAAGCTTAGAGTCTTAACCACTAGACCACCAGGGAAATCCCTGCCAGAAGAACTGGATGTTTCTGAGTGTACACCATTTGCATACAGTAGGTGCTCAATAAGCATTTGCTCTAGTGGCTGGCAGCATCCAATCACCTGTTCTGAGCTTTGGCCTCCTTCTCTGACCCTTCGTGTTTGGACACCTCCCACAGATGAAGAGGCTGGCGCCTTGGGTTCGAGCGCTGGTTCTGACCTCGGGTCCCTTGGTCACCCCCCGCCTCCCTGTTCAGTGCCTCAGTTTCCCCACCTGTACCATCGGGGGATTAGGCCAAGCTATCTCTTCCCAAGCCATGTTAGGACCAAGGACCCTCCAGGGTTTGGCTGGTCACTACTGAGGGCTGAATTTGGGGACCCTAGATTCTCGGGGGTCTCCCCTCCCACTTTCCTTTGTGGCACTACATCTGAGTGGGTGTGCCCACAATGAGGCTGTGTCCATGTGTGTGTGTGTGGCTGTTGTATCCATAGCGGGGAGGTGGGGTGCTGGGCAGGCCCGGGGTACCCATGGAGGGTGAGCAGTGCCACCATTTCTCCTTCGTCCTCTCCAGCCCTCCTGTCGGGCCCACGTGGTACCTCTGTGGCCAGGCGCACTGGAGGGTATGTTTACCTGGCCCCATGGGGTCCTGGTCACATGCCCAGGCCCACCAGAGCCCCTTTTCCTCTTCTCTCCCCAGAGCCCCCCAGGTTCATCAAAGAACCCAAGGACCAGATCGGTGTGTCAGGGGGCGTGGCCTCCTTTGTGTGTCAGGCCACGGGCGACCCCAAGCCGCGGGTGACCTGGAACAAGAAGGGCAAGAAGGTCAATTCACAGCGCTTTGAGGTGAGTGGCCAGGGAAGGGAGGGGAGACAGCCCAGGGCCAGCCCCCCGACCCCACCCCACCCCCGCCATGGGGCCATGGCCGCTCAGCCATGGAAGCCGTCCCAGGAACATTCCTACGTGGAGCTGGCTCCCTCTCCATCTGGGACCCTTCTCTTCGTCCACCACCTCCCTGGCAGGTACAGGGAGACACGTGCTCCGTGAGGGCTCTGCCAGGCTCGCTTGTTCTGCCACCTGTGTGCTGTGTGTCCTCAAGCAGTGCCCTGCCTCTCTGAACCTTTATCTCACAGAAGGGAATTTGCAACCCTGTGCCCATGTCCACGGTCAGACATACACGTTTCCACATTTTGCATGCCTGTCCCCAGACTTACGTGTGTGTGTCACGAACCCATGTACACACAATACCCTTTACTTGTACAGACCCAGTTTTCTGCCTTCAGTATCTATACAGGGCCTGTACACACACGTGTGTATAGCCCCCAGCTCCTCTCCTGATCACCCCTGGGACTCCAGCCTCACCCTGACCTCTCTCCCCTCCCCACGACAGACGATCGAGTTCGATGGGAGTGCAGGGGCCGTACTGAGGATCCAGCCACTCCGGACACCCCGAGACGAGAATGTGTATGAGTGTGTGGCCCAGAACTCAGTCGGGGAGATCACCGTCCACGCCAAGCTCACTGTCCTCCGAGGTATCGGGCTCCCCAGGGTGTGTGGAGGAGGCCCTGGGGCCTGGTTTTGGGGACAGATACCAAAGGGATCCGTGAAAGTCTTGCTTTGGATTTTCACTTGTGGGGGACTTTGATCTCCTTTTTTTAGCCCATAATACCACTGGGTCTTAGAGCCTTCTGGTAGGAATTTATTGAGCCTTTGCAGAAAAGAAGAGCAGCCTGTTAAGAGACTGGCACAAAAGGTGCATCCAACTGAAATGGAGAATTCATTTGTTCATGTAATTAAAATGTTTGTGGATTATAACAGCTTCAGGTTCAGCTGGATCCAGGAACTCATACCATGTTCCAGGGTTTATCTTCAGACTCTGGGTGTTCTCTTCCCTATCAGCTGTATTCTCAGTGATATCTCCCCATTAGCTCCAGACTCTGGGGCCTGTACACGGAAGAGAGGACTAAGTGACTCAGGACTGTTCATTGACCCACCTTGGGTCAGATGACCATCCCTGAGCTTGTCACTGTGGTTGGAAGAAGAAATACTCTGATTGGCAGAGTTTTCCCTGAAGTCAAGGGTGGGTCAGCCCATGTAGACAGAGTGAATAAGGGGTGGTCTCCCCAAAGAAACAAAGGAGAAATAGCTGGCTAGGCAGAAGCAGCTAACCACACCTTCCCACACATTCCCATGGATCCTTCCTGTGGACTGCCTGCTGGCCTCCATAGGCTGGGGCACCAGGAAATGGCTTCCTTATTGTAATACAGCATCATTCAGACAGTCTTACTGCAAACCCGCCTCCCATCTGCCCACCAGCTGCTCCCAACTGCCTTCTCCCTTGCAAGGTGATTAATTTAACCTAGGGGCCTGCAACTTGAGTTCACATCCTGGCACTGCCATTCTGTAGCTCTGTGACCTTGGGCAAGTTAATGAACCTCTCTGAGCTGCAGTTCCCTCACCTCCAAAGTGGAATAATAATGATGTTCACCACAAGGGATTGTTACACAAACCACAGAAGTGGACAAAACAAGTCCGGCACTAACGGTGCTGTGTGGGGACAAGCATTTGGTTGGTGCTACCTATCTGATATTATTGCCATCATTGTTGTTCTGATTGTGACAGGACAGCTGCCATCAGCCATTGTGCAGCTGTGGGGTGGGTTCTGCCTGTCAGCTACAGCGCCACTCTGACCCTCTCTGATCTCTAAGAAAAAGCCATCTGGGACTTCCCTGGCAGTCTAGTGGTTAAGACTTTGCACTTCAGCTGTAGGGGACACAGGTTCGATTCCTGGTCAGGGAACTAAGATCCTGGTATGCCACGTGGCCCAAAGAAAAAAAAGTACAAGTCACTGCCAGCCATTAGGGGGCAGGTGGTCCCCCCATGTGGCTCCCAGGTTGGGAGTCACCCAGTGTCCTCTCTGGCAGCTTGGAGCCCTGGGAGGAGCCGTCATATTGGCCACAGGGCCACTTGATCCCAGACCCTGATGTGTGCCCGCCCTCGTCTGTTACCACCTGGAAATTCCTAGTAATTTTCGAACAAGGGGCCCCATAGTTTCATTGTGTGTGGGGCCTGGAGCTGGTTCTGCTAGGGGATGGAGGAAGGGGGAGGGGAGGGGAGGAGTCCGCCTGCCCCAGTCCGCCCCGCCTCTTCCCAGCAGATATTTTTGCCCTGACCTTTCCCCGGGCACAGCCTGGCTCCCGCTGTACACACACCACCCGCCCCCCGTCCCCCACCCCTCCGCCCCCCGCCCCGCGTGCCAGCCTCCATTGTAAGCGCTCAGAGAGTTTAAAGGACACGCTGTGAATCTATTAACTGCCCAGTCTCTGGGAGTCTGGGAAAGACACATCTCCGCTCCCTGCCCCCCATCTCGGCCCTCAGCATCTCTCTGTTCTCAGGCCGCCTCAACAGACGTGGTGCTTGGGCTGGGCGCTCAGCCCAGAGCGTTTGACCCGGAGCGCCTGTCCCCCTGTCTCCTTTGAGCCCCAGGGACCCGCCAGCTGAGCGGGAAGGTCCAGGCTGCTGGGCCCAGCCCTCCCCCCCACCTCTCTTCCCCCGCTGCCATCTGATTGTGGACGCTGCGCACGCCTCTCACGCTGTTGTTTTAATTAAACTCCGAGGAATCCAGCACAATGTGGTACTCGATGAACATTTTTGTTTAATTAGGAGCTCTTGGTAACGTCAGGCGGCCGCAGCCTACCCCCCCACCCTGGCTGGCTGCTGCCCACAACGCACGCCCCTCCCCCGCGGGGCTGCACGCACCCAGGAAGTGCTCACGTGTGGACACACGTGGGGTGTGGGTGAGCACACATGCACACCCGTGTGCACACACACAGGAAACGTCAGCACAGAGGGACCCTGGCAGCCCCAGCCTCCAGCATGTCTAGGCCAGCTTTGAGCACCCAGACTTGAGGCCTGGTTATCTTGGCCCGACCCTCCAGTGACGTCATCAGTAGCCAATCAGGATCATGCAGTGAGGTGGTCCAGGCCTCCGGGCCCAGGAAGAAGGAACTGGGTGTGAAACAGCTCAGCCTGGATCCAGCCGCTTTGACCCGACAAGTCCAGGCCCAGCTTGGGGGTTCTGCAGTCATTGGCTCCATCCAGCTTCCTCCAGATTTAGCCCAGCTTGGGTTCGAATTCCAGTCTTGCTGAGACTGGACTGTATGACTCAGGGCAGGTGTGCCCAGTGTTTGAACCTCAGCTTTCACCTCTGTGAAATGGATCCCTTCTCAGAGGCAGATACAGGAAATTACCTAACATTGCCTGGTACATACTTAGTGCTCAGGTTTTGGGACTCACGCTGTTTTCCTCTATGAAGTGACTCCTGCCTGGACAGGAACCACAGCTCTGTTGTTTAACTGCGGACATGGGGTGATAGTATCCCTGCCCACCTCTCCCTCACCCGGTCCTGGCTTCCTGCACCCTCCAAGTACTTGGGTCTCTATTCTCTCCCCACATGGTGTCTTCTTGCCTACCTCTTCCCCAGTCCCCTGTCCATCCCCCAATAGCCCCGCCATACCTTGTTTCCCTCTTGGGCATCTGTAATCAAATAAATGAGTGTTATTTCCTTTTTACGCAAATAGCAGCTTTGTCTATACCAGGAAGTGGCAAGCTTCTCCTGTAAAATGCCAGAGAGTAAATATTTTTTACCCTGCAGGCCAGAAAGTCTTTGTTGCAACTTCTCAGTTCGGGCCAGCTGCTGGGGATGATGAGGAAACCAGTGGGTGTGGCTGTGTGCCAATAAAACTTTATCAACAAAAATAAGCAGGGGGCCGGACTTGGCTCAAGGGCCGTAGTTTTCAATCCTTGGTCTACACATCTTTCACTTTGTCCAGTTAGCAGTGCATCTTGGACTTTGTTCTGAATCTGTAAGGTGATTCCTTCTGCTGTTTGGGGGACCTGCCCTGTGGATGGCCTGGCCTGTGTATAATGAGGGTCTGTTGACAGACATTTAGATTGTCGCCAGCCTTTTGCTGTTAGTATTGGCACCTTGGGAATACCTCTGCCTTCCTCCTTGGTGTACGGGCTTAGGGGTCTCAGGTGGGTGATGCCAAGTCACCCCCACCCCTGGTTCCACGGGACCAACACACATTTCTGCCTGCCCCAGACAAGCAGGCCTGTGTCTTCTGTCTCATCAGCCCTGTATGCAGTCACTTTCTTGTCACTTGTCACTGTATCACTTGTTCATTGGGGTGGGATGAGGACTGTGTTAGTTTGCTAGGGCTGCTCTAACGAAGTACCACCATCTGGGTGGCTTACTTCACATGTTTTTGTTCACAGTCCTGGAGGCTGGAGGTCCAAGATCAAGGTGTCGGCAGGGTTGGTTCCTTCTGAGGCCTCTTTCCTTGGCTCAAAGACAGCCATCTTCTCCTCCATCTGTGTATGATCTCTGCTCTGTGTGTGCCTGGGTTTTAATCTCCTCTTCTTAGGGGGACACCAATCCTGTTGGATTAGGGTCGCACTAGTACTGCCTTTGACTTAATGATCTCTGTAAACTCCTTATCTCTAAATATAGTCTAATTCTGAGGTCCCGGGGGTTAGGGTTTCAACCTATGAATTGTTGTTCAGTCGCTAAGTGGTATCTGACTGTTGGCAGCCCCATGGACTGCAGCATGCCAGGCTTCCCTGTCCTTCACCAACTCCTGGAGCTTGCTCAAACTCATGTCCCTTGAGTCGGTGATGCCATCCAGCCTATTCATAGGGTTTCAACGTGTGAATGCGGGTGGGGTGCATTTCAGCCCATAACAAGGGGATGGTGGGTGTTTTAACTGTTGCTGAGGTGGTATGCCCCACCCCAGGGAACCCTTTGTCTATTGTGGATGTGAGGCCAGACTGGAGCTGCGGTATTAGGGGTCAGAACAAAAGGAACCAGAAGTCCAGGTGCTGAAGGGGGGAAGGCAAAGTGTACAGGAGGGGGCAGGACCTGCCAGGAGGCCCTGAAGCCGCATCCCCCCTCCCTGGTGCCAACTCCAGCTGAGTCAGGCCGCGGAGCCCATGGCGCGACATGCAGGTTACACGAACGGAGGCCACCCGGCTTGTCACCTTGGTTGTGTTAGTTTCAGGTGGCACAGCAGTAAAGAATTCTCCTGCCAACACAGAAGGCACAGGTTCAATCCCTGTGTCAGGAAGATCCCTGGAGGAGGGCATGGCAACCCATTCCAGTATTCTTGGCTGGAGAATCCCATGAATGGAAGAGCCTGGTGGGCTACAGTCCATAGGGTTGCAGAGAGTCAGACATGACTAAATACGCATGCATGCTAAAAACCAGCAAAGTGAATCTGTTATACAAATACACGTATCTACTCTTCTTCAGATTCTTTCCCCATATAGGCCATTATAGAGTACTGAGTAGAGTTCCCTGTACGATCCAGTAGGTCCTTATTCGTTACCTGTTTTATATGTAGTGGTGTGTATGTGTCAAGGGAACCACATTCTTACCCATCACTAGAACATGGGGACCAAGTCTCCAGGGAGAGGTATTTTCTCCCCCCCCCACCTCCATCCGGAGGCTAACCAGTGAATAGGGAGACCGAGGCCAGGAGGCATGCCTCTCACAGATTAGGAGTAACTGAGGCTGAGTCATTCGCTCATTTATTGAGCACTTACTGTGTGCCAGGACCTACATGGGGTGGTAAGGACACGGCAGAGACACAGATGCGTTGTGATCTATGGAATTCGATGTTTGGATTTTCTAGAGTACGGGAGGGTTTTACTTTTTATTATTAGTTTTTGACCACACCATGAGCACGTGGGATCTTAGTTCCCCGATCAGTGATGGAACCCATACCCCTTGCAGTGGAAGTGCAGAGCCTTAACCTCTGGTCCATCGGGGGATTTCCCAGGGTGTTTATAACTTGTGACTGCGAGTTTTGCCCAAGGTGATGCTGGAGGGGGCCTGATGACTTTGGGGGACCAAGGTCACTGGTGTGGCTGGATGGAGAGAGTGAGAAGAGTGAGGCTGGCCCAAGATGGGGCTGCCAAGGCCACTGGGGACCAGTGCCAGGCAAGGAGCCTGGGTTCTTCTGGAGGGTGGAGGAGACTACAGCAGGGCGGGCGACACAGGGTGGTGTGGCCCTGTTTCCATTTCGAAAAGCTCCCTCGGGCTGCTGTGATGTAACCCAAGGGCTCTGTAACTTCAGCACTGTTGACATCAGGGCCGTTCTGGGCACTGTGAGGGGTGGAGCAGCATCCCTGGCCCCCACCCACTTGATGCCAAGAGTGACAACCATGGACATCCCCAGACGTGGCCCAGTGTCCCCTGGGGGCAGGATTGGCCCCGATCAGAGACACTGGTCTAGCCTGATGCCCTCCCAGCAGTTACCACAGTTGCCCACAGACAGAGGAGGAAACAGGCTACAGGAGATTACCCATCCAGGCAAGGGCTGTCTCCAGGGCCCATCCCCAAGCCCCACCCTGGAGAGACAGCTGTGCAATAATTGTATCTCTGCTGTTTTCCCCATCACCCACCCCCGCCGCCCCAGAGGACCAGCTGCCCCCCGGTTTCCCCAACATCGACATGGGCCCCCAGCTGAAGGTGGTGGAGCGGACGCGGACGGCCACGATGCTCTGTGCTGCCAGTGGTAACCCGGACCCTGAGATCACCTGGTTCAAGGACTTCCTGCCCGTGGACCCCAGTGCCAGCAATGGGCGCATCAAGCAGCTGCGATCGGGTGAGCGCAGGGGGCCAGGAGGATGGCAGGGGGAGGGCAGCATCTCAGGGCCCGCGCCCCGGGATCTGAAGGAATACAGAAAGGCAGCGCTCATCTGCAGCCTCGGAGGGGAGAGAGGGTGTCTTTGGAGCCGAATCAGTGGGGATGTAATAAGGTGGAGACTGACAGGGGGTGATGGGGAGCTATGGCAAGTTCTTCAGTGCCTGAGTGGAGCCATAGCTGACTCAGATATGCACAGTGATGGGGGCTGCTGAGACCGTGGGGGCAGAGTGTCCCCAGTACCCAGGCAATGGGGTCCTAATGGGGTACAGAGAGTTGCAGGTAGTGGAAAGCCAGAGGAGGATAGGTATCTCCTGTGCCCCTGCACTGGGGACACAGTGGGGGACAGACAGGCAGAGGTGATGGGGAGCTGTGGAGGGTGTTGAAGGAAGGCCATCTTCAGCATCTGAGCACTGGCTGTATAACGGCACGGTCGAGGTACTGGGGAGCCATGGAAGCCGGCAGGGGAAGAGTGTGTTCTGAGCTGAAACAGTGGACGTGTCCTGTGAGGATATAGTGAGGTCCAGACAGGTAGGAGCAGAGGCGAGCATAAAGCAAAGGCTAGAGAGTGTTTCCAGTGCTGAAGCAGTGAGCATCTGCAGAGGAGATAAGGGCATAGACAGGGAGTGTAATGGGGAGCCACAGAGGGCTGCAGAGAGACAGCATCTCTAAGACAGGCAGTAAGGATGTGATGGGGCACTAGTTGGTCCACCCAGGCTAAGGGGGCCTTGGGACGGAGCACAGGGCCTGGGCCACCTTAGGGCTAGGCACTTCCGCATTTGTGTTTCAGCACAGCAGCCCCACGCCCCGCCTGTGAGCCCACCTGTCTGGGGAGCTCTGTGTGCGTTGTGTCTGTTGTCACACTGCTTCACGAACCTCTGTGTGTGTGTGTCCAGGCTCCCCACATGTCCCGACTTAACATGTAGGCCATACCATCGGCACACAGGTTGCCCTCCCCCTGCCAGAGCAAAATTTGTCCGCGTGCATCTCAGCCACACGTGTGTCTGCGTGACAGCCCCTCTCACGTGCATGTCTCAGGCTGGTCCTTGTGTATGCACACATGTGCACGGGCACTCCTGCGTGCTTTGGTCCATTCGGAAGACGTGTGGGTGTACCCCCTTTTTCCCTTTCCCTCTTCTCTGAGGGCCCCCACCCTGCAGCCAGTCTTGCCTGAAAGCCTCTCCATCATTCTCAGCGAACCTCCCCCGCCACTCACTGCCCAGCCTCGTCTTCCGAGGAGTCCCGCTTGCCTATTTCCTACTTTCTGCTCCCCCCCAGCAAAGACCCAAAACCTCAAAAGGGGCAGATGTTAAGCCCAAAATTTCTTCCCTGGAGAGACGTGGACCTCACCCTGGGAGAGATGTAGCTTTCCCGGTGCCAACCTGTCTGAGGATATTTGCAGCTTGCGGGGTTCAGCTGGAGGAGTGGCGGCAGCCTTGGGAACCCAGTTGCTTCTCTGCTGGTTTCCACCATTGTCACACCAGTATAATGACATGATTGAGTGTGGACCCAGGTGCCCGGTCACCTGGGCAGGTCCTCCTCTCCGGGTCTCAGTGTCCTCATGAAATGTGCCTACTCCCTAGCGTCACTGTCAGGGGCCCCTGACAGGCTGCTTGGCCCTACCAGGAGCTCAGTGAACATCAGCTGCTTTAAAAATCATCATCAAGGGGCTTGCCCGGTGGTCCAGTGGTTAAGACTCTGAGCTTCTACTGCAGGGGATGCAAGTTTGATCCCCGGTCGGGAAACTGAGATCCCACAAGCCACGTGGCGCAGCCAAAAAAAAACACATTGTAATCAATCTAATTATTATTCCAACATCCCCTCCCATCCTCAGAGGATACAGGCTTCTGTATAACCACCCGTTAACGTTCCTGTTCTCTTTTCTTGTCCCTCTGTTGTAAACGTTCAGAAACCTTTGGTAAGTTTAATTTCTTCACCATGTCAACAACTAACGCCCCCCTCTGTGTCCCCTACCCCACCTCCTCCCCTCAGACTAACAGCCACCGTGATGGTAACTGACCCACTCCACGTGGCATGTCTACTAACGTCTCCCCACCCCCACCTCCACCCCCTGGCCACTGGCCCTCCCCTTCTGGGCACCAGGGGGCTGCAGAGAGAAGAGCCTAAAAGGAAAAGAGGAAAAAAGGACAAAACCACAGGGGACTCACTGGAGCTTCATACGTAACATACCCACCCCCATCCCCCTTGCCAGCCCTTTCTGGGCCTTGACGCTGCTAGAAAATATGAAGGTACAGAAATTTAGGGGCTAGATGTAGGGGGAATGTTCCATCTGGGCTACTACTGGGTGCATCTTGTTCTCTTTTCCAAGCATCCAACCTGAAGCCCCTGAATCCAACTGCTGGGCTAATTCTTACTAAGGTGAGAATGACCAATACTGACCCACAGTAGTAACTTCTCATCCTCCTCGGAGCAGAAGGCAAAACAGCCTTTAATACCCTTTCTCCATGTGTGGTCTTCCTCTCAATATAGTGACCATGGGCTATTATGGCCATCTTGGGAAGTTCTGTCCTTCCCTCTCTGGGTTCTGTCACCATAGTCTTAGTGAAACAGCCCGAGCAGGAGCTGACCTAGATTCCCACTGACCCGAATTTCTCCTCTCCACAGTACAGCCTCTGGCAAATTCCCCTTCCCCCTCCTCTCGCCTCCTTCCTCTGTATGAAGAGGGGGAGTGGCCCCATTAGACTGGGGATTTTCTAAGAGATAATATAGGACCCTCCTAAAAGTTCTAGAAGGGCCCCAGCCTGGGAGGCCGAAGAGCTGGGTTCAAGGCCCGCCCCTGCCTCGGACTCATGGCGGGACAATTCTTGGAACTTGTGGGCCTCAGTTTGCCCCTCTGCAAAATAGACTGGGGCCAGATGGAGAGAGGTGTGTTTTCTCTGCTGTGGCATTGGGGGTTATCAGCTGTCATCAGCACAGGGGGGGGGGGGGGGCCCATATCACTCCTGAGGATGCAGAATTCTAACCAGGGGCTACCATGTCTGGTTTCCTGAGCGGTCCCAGCCCCCAGAATCCATAGAGAGGCACAGTCCTTTTCCTTTTTTCCTTTTGGAAATTAGAGATGCTGCAAGGCCCTCCTCCTTCCCTCCATCCCCTTTCACCACCCTCCCCTGCCCCTCCTACTTGGCCTGTCTGTAACATCTTCCCTTTGCTTAATTAATGCCCAGTCCTGGGGCACTAACCCTTCTCTCCACCCTATCTCTAACAAGATTCCCAAGACCCGCCCCCCCACCCACCCCACCCTGTTGTTCCTTGTCCCTCCCGAGAAGGAATCTAGGAGGGGAGGTCATGGACCTTCCGCCCTCGGCCCAGAAGGAAGGCAGCCGACAGTGCCAGGCCAGGCCAGGCCAGGTACCTCCCTGAGGCAGAGCCACGCCCCTCTGGCCAGTCCACAGGGGCTTCTAGACTCAGCCCCTCCTTCCCCAAGAGATTCCCGCCTTCTGTGGGAAGCCCTCCTGATTGGCAAGCCTTCAGTGCCCATCCTCCTCCTGGAAGCCTTGCCTCGTCTTCCTGGACAGGGCCTGCAGGGTCCATAGACCCAGGGCTGCCTACCTTAGCCCCCTCCCAGCCCTGGGGGCCAAGTGGACAGGCCTGGCTGGTGGCCCGGCCCCGCCTCCCTGGGGCCCCGCGGCCCCCCAGGACTGCCTTCTGACATTCACCTGACTCTCTCTGCTTCCCTTACAGAAAGCACTCCGATCCGAGGTAAGAGGCTCTTTCCTCCCCACCCACCCACTCACGGTCTCTCTCACTGCCCGCCCAGCCCCCAGGCTCCACAGGGGGCTGCCCCAGGCCCCCCTCCACATGTCTCCTCCTCACCCTGCCCAGTGTCCATACAGTCTCTGTGTCTGTGTCACCGTCTGTGGCTGGGGGCTGAGTGTGGCCATGTTGGCCCCTCAGGTCACCTGGCCACAGGGTGTTATGTCCTCCGGAAGGTGCAGTGCCTCCCATGCCCACCCAGAGCGCTGAAGACTGCTCTGGATGCAGCCCTCATCCGTCTCTAGCCTTGGTTTTCACATCTGTACAATGGGTGTGCAGAGGAGGGCCTTCCAGCTGTGGAGCTTAGATCTGGGTGATGTGGTATGGGTGTGGGGGTCCAATTCTCTGAGGGAGCAGAGAGTCTCAAAGGCAGCCCCACGGAGCTGCCCCAAAGTTAGACTAGAACAGGCCTGGGTGGGAGCCCTAGGGAAGAGTCTGAGTCTGGTCCTGACTTTGCCATGAGTTGCTGTGTGACCTGGAGCAGGTTCTATGCCCTCTCTGGGCCCCCATAGTGGTATCTGCCTGCCTGCTTCCCTGGAGCCTTGAGATTGGTAGGAAGTGTTACATAGGGACAGAACCCTAATCCACAGCCCCTAGAGAGAACTTCCCCATCTGTGGGTTCCCCCCACTTGTGTGGGACAACCACAAACAAAGCTGAGGAGGGGTGTTTATTTGGGACCACGCACTGGATTTTTGGATTCCTGGTGCCAGGGACTCTAATCAAAACCTGTGATCAGAAAAAGAAAAGAAAAAAGTTTAAAAAACCAAAAACAACCAGCTGTGATTGATATTGAAGGTATTCCCTCATCTTCATGTTACTCATAAGCAACAAGTTACAGGGTCCAGGCCTGTGATTCT
Source organism: Bos indicus x Bos taurus (assembly GCF_003369695.1). Classification (NCBI taxonomy): domain Eukaryota; kingdom Metazoa; phylum Chordata; class Mammalia; order Artiodactyla; family Bovidae; genus Bos; species Bos indicus x Bos taurus. Next base: position 91,637,040 of record NC_040082.1, on the reverse strand, counting down.
AACAAACTTACAGATAGTCAGTTTAATTAACTTACGAAAATGAAAACTTGGGTCCAGGCCTTTGGTTTCAAACATACTGTGGAAATCTCTGCCTCATTTTTATTGGTTCATGGGTGATGAAGTATTTGATCAAGGCCCATGATTTCAAACATACTTAGAGATGTTTGCTGAACTTCACTTACTTGCGAAAATGAAGATTTCTCCCAGACCTGTGGTTTCAGATAACTTCAGGGAAATCTTGGCCACATTTTCATTTACTTGTGAACACTGTAGTGTCCATGGCCTTGTGCTTTCAAACACTGTTAAGAAGATTCATTCATTTTTCACATGTTCATGGGAAGTGAAGTCTTTCATCTGGACCTGTGACTTCAGACATATTGAAAGAGGTAGTCTGCCCTGGTTTCATTTACTTGTGGGCACCAAGCCCCTTTATTTGGGCCTGTGATTTTAAATATGCTTAAGATGGAGCTTCTCTGTTGGTCCAGTGGTTAAGACTTCACCTTCCAATGCAAGGGGTACGGGTCTGATCCCTGGTTGGGGAGCTATGATCCCACATGCCTCATGGCCAAAAAACTAAAACAGAAACAATATTGTAACAAATTCGATAAAGACTTTAAAAATGGTCCACATTTTTTTAAAAAAACTTTAAAAAATCTGCTTAAGAAAATTGACCACTTCTTCAAATTCTTTATTGACTCATGACCAACAAATTCTTTAATCTTGTTTTATGATTTCAAACACATTGGAGGCATTTCAGCCTCAACTTTATTTGTGCAGATTAGAGGTTTTCCTTTAGACTTCCGATTTCAAACACTTGAAAATTCTCCCCATTAACATCTGAGCACCGTGGACTTGGGTCTCCGTCTATGATTACAAATACACTTAGAAAACTCATTCACTTGTGGATCCTGAATCTAGACCCATGGTTTTGAAACAGGTCCATGAATTCAGACTGATTGATGTAGATGACTGTAAGTCTGGGGAAATTCATTCTTCAATTCGTTTCAAGTACAGAAAGCTTGGATCCAGCTCTTTGATTTCAAACTTACTTGATGTATTGCATTGGCCAAAAAGTTCGCTCCGGTTTTTCTGTTACATTGTATGGAAAAAGTCCAATCGAACTTTTTGGCCAGCTCAGTATATCACTCTCAGCATCCTTTGCTTTTGCTCTCATGGAGAGGGTAACCCAGTTCTGAAATCTAAGCACCCTTGAAGAAATACAACCCTGTCTCCATTTACAAGCACCGTGGGCTTCGAGGCCTGTGATTCCAAACATACTTGAAGAACCCAGACCGCATTCACTTACACACTGGTTGAAACGAACAAGCGACCACCAGCTCCCTGAATTGGCACCTTGGTTTTTTTTGTTTTTGTTTTTTTTAATTTTATTTTGTACTGGAGTATAGCAGATTAACAGTGTTGTGATGGTTCCAGGTGGACAGCAAAGGGACTCACCCATATACATATACATGTATCCATTCTCCCCCAAACTTCCTCCCAGGCTTGGTACATCACTGGAGGTGATCCCTTCAGTGTCAGGGGCTTTGGAGCAGCTGCTGTGGATTGGGACCGCCAACCTGCCCTCCACCTCCCCTTGGCAAGCATCATTTGGCCCTTTCCTAAATGCACCTCAGTTGGCACATATTCCCCCCATGCCCCAGCTTTGTCCTTCAACGTGGCAGTCATTCACAAGGTCCCAGCTGAGGGTGGAGGATTGGCCAGGCATGCGGTGTGTTCAGGATGGGCCAGAATTGGGGTGGGGAAAGGCAGGCAGCCAGGGAGGCCCTGACCCAGTGGGGGCTTCTAGGGTGACTCAACTTTTCTGTCTGCCTCTCTGGCCCAGCCCAACCAAGAGACAGGCTGGACGGGACTCTGGGACAGCCCTCCCGCCATTCCCCCAAGCCAGGGTCCCCCCTGATGGGCCAGGCCTTGTCCCCTTTTCCCACAGGAGCCCTGCAGATTGAGAGCAGCGAGGAGACCGACCAGGGCAAGTATGAGTGCGTGGCCACCAACAGCGCCGGCGTGCGTTACTCCTCACCCGCCAACCTCTACGTGCGAGGTAGGGCCCCCCGCCCCCACCGGTCCCCTTCCTTCTCGGGCTCACAGCCTCCGGGCTCCCCTGCCCCCTGCAGACCCCAGCAGGCAGGCCCACCCCGGGTGGTGGCTGCGGGACCTTGGGCGAGGCGGTGTCCCTCTCTGGACCTCAGTTTCCTTGCCTGTAAAATAGGGGCAGCTTCAATTCCCCCACCCCCGTGCCTGGTGACTGCTGTCCCTCGAGCTGCAGGACGTTGGGGTGGGGGCAACAGGAGGGGATGGGGCGGGGCCGGAAGGAGGGGGTCTCTGGTGGGCCTACAGGGCCGGGGGAGCCTGCAGGCCTCTGCCCCACCCTGCCCGCCCGCCCGCCCGCCCGCCCATTCGAGTCAGCTTCTGTGGTGTGTCGTGCGGTGCTTCCCTTGCTGTGTGCTCGCTTCGCTTCTCCAGACTCGTGGCCTCGTACCCGCTTCACCGCCCCGCCCTCCAGCGCCCTCAGTCTGAGAGTTGGGGAGGAGTCTTCAAGGCTGCCCCTGCCGGCCCCACAGCCTCAGTTGTCCCCAGAGCCTGGTGCTCTCCCAGTCACCCTCAGAGGAGGATTCCTGTAGGCAGGTGTCCCAGGGTTTGGGCTGAGGCTTGTCGGTTTCCCACTTGGTCACACCTGGAAGCGCGGGGGTCCTTGCCCCGGCACCACCACCCCCAATCCAAGGAGGGCCTGGGAGTAGCCCCTTGGTGTCTCCTCGAAGGTGCCAAGTGGGGGTGCTACCCCTGCTCCTAGATGCCTCTGTGGGACCCCATCTCATCTCTGGGTTGGTTCTCTTCCGTCCTTTCGGAAATATTCATTTGCTGCCTCCTCCATCTCCTATGTCCCCGTGGCTGTTTCTGGTCAGATCTGTGGTGGAAACAGCTTCCACCTGCCAGGAAATGGGGTCCAGTTCATCCCCCGGGGCTGCCCCCGAGTGGCTCCATATCCTTGATCCCAAACCACCCTTCTTTGGACCTCCCTTCCCCGATTTGACACACCAGGCCCCTGACCGTTCTCCACCTGGGAGGTCATGCAGCTCCTCCCTTAGTGGGAGACCCTCAGGTCCTCAGTTCCCCCCCTACCAGACACAGCCCCCACCAGCCCTGAAGCAGCACCTTGGCCACCCTTGGGTTCTGCAGCTCGCCTCTGAGGAGGAGGAGGCGTGGGGGGTGGGGCTGGGGACCTGGGGGCGTGGGTGGGCAGGGGCCACACCTCCGGTCTGCTGCCATGGCACCTCTGGTGAGTTATAGCGCGTCCATGACTCCAGTTGACTGGTCTTCGTCTAACCTGCTTTATTTCTCTGCAAACACCTGGGAATGGGGTTTGTAAGTCTGGCAGGGCTCAAGGAGGACAGTGTGGGGCAGGGTGGGGGCGGGCCCTCTAAGCAGGGTGCACCCAGGGAGGGGGGCCAGCCTTCTGTGTCCTCAGTGCCCCGCCCCCTGGAGGGATGGTCCTTTCTTTAGGGGGTCCGGCCTCCCATCCTTTGCCTGGGCCTCAGACGCTCCAAAATTGAATTAAAAAAAAATCGTGGAAGGCAAATGTAGATCGTGTATGTCAAGGAAAGACGAAAAGGTCGTTGCTGTTCTTTTTGTTTTTTAATTTTAATTTTTTTTTTGGTTTAAAGAAAAAATTCAACAAACTATTGCAGCTTTTAGCCTTGGGAAGTCCTCTTTTTACTCTCTGTATCTCCCCTATTTTTTCTCTTCTCCCCATGTCATTGTGTTCTGCATCAAACCCCCTTTACATCCCTCAGAGCTTCGAGAAGGTTGGTGTGTTTTTTTCTTTTTTACTTTCTTTACCCACATTTTTACATTCTGAAAGTCACACACACACACACACACACACACACATGAAACACACACAGACAGGAACACGGACACACGCAGACATGCACACAGAAAATGATAGAAAAATGAACTTAAAAAAAATGACAGAATGCGAATAATGAGCTGAAAGCCAACAAAACAAAACAAAAAACTGCCAAGCGAGAGCAAAAAAAAAAAAACCCAGAAAGACACGAAAATCTCAGCCGCGCCCAGCCCGGCCTAGGGCCGGCCGCACACATGCGATGCTTGCATTGTGGTCGCCTATATGCATCCTTTGGTAATGTTGTTGCTAAGTTTTTTGCACTCCTCGTCGTCATGGTAACTTGGGCCTGATGCATGCTGGGAGAATGTAAAAATTTCTCTGCATGCCACTCTTGTCGATTCGGTTTGGTGAATTCCCAACGCCTTCTGTTGGAGTGTTTCTCGTCTTCCGTTCCGTTTTTCTCCTTTGGTTTCCTTCGTTTGTTTTTTTTTCTTTCTTTTTTCTTTTTATTTAGTTATTAATTTTTGGTTTCGTTTTGGGGGAAAAAACCGATCAGTTCGTTTTTTTTTCCCCCTCCCAGCCCCTTTACCCTGCTCCTTCCCCCATCAAAGCGTTTGGTCTTTGGGTCTGTCTTGTGTTTCCGTGCTCTTGGGTTTCGATTTCTTGGGCTGAGCTGTTGTGTGGTTGTTCTCCAAACGCATTGTGATTTAAAAGCCAGTGTTCCTGTCCCAACTACCATCCAGGAGGGCGGACGGGGTCCCACAGCTGGGATGCTGGGGCAGAAAGTGACCACCTGGGCTCAAGAGCACAAAGGAGGTGGCTTAGACAGATGGTGGGAGGTCAGAGCTTGGGTGAGGTGTGTGAGGAGAGAAGCCCAGTTTGTCTGACCTGACTGGCCAGCTACCTCTCTTACCCAGAGCTAATGCCTCTGTTCTTCAGGATGGCCATGTTTGAAGGGAGCTTAAGCAGGCACATTCCCTTCCTTCTGCCTCAGCATGAGACCACCTCCCACCTTCCCAGACAACCCAGAAACAGGCATTGGAAGCACAGCTGAATGGACAGCTGGCATGTTGAGTTCTTGTTCAGTAGAGCAACATGTCTAAATATGAGAAGTAGCCACCTATAAATGGACCATCCTCCCAAAATGATGCATGCTTGGCACATAGTCAGTGCTCAGAATGATAGCTGTTGTGATGACTTTCTGTGTCCTGACTGGGTACCGATATGGATCCACCCATCGGAAAATGCAGCATGATAGACTTTGGCCAACTACTTGGCCAGTCGTTCTGCCCTAGTGCTATGCCTCCGCCTCATAGGTGATGCTGGCTGCTTCCCCCACCACCTCCCAGACTCCCAGCCTAGTCACAGGCATCTTTTGTCCAGCAATGCAGCATGGTCACTTTCTGAGTACCTACGCATCAGAACTGTGGAATTCTGGAGAAAACCCTGGGGAACTTTGGGCACAGCCCCTCCCTCCCTCTCTCTGCCTCCCCAGCTCTCCCTCTGCCTCTCTCTCTCTCTCTCTCAGCTCTCCTTCTGTCTGTCTGTTTCTCTCACTTTTGAAACCTTTGGAGACACTCGCTCCCATCTCCTCTTCCCTCCCTGAGGACAGGCAAGCCTTTGAGAGCCCCATTCTAACCCCGAATAGAAAACCTGCCCCCTATAAAATATCTATTTAGATTTATAGCCACTGGCTCCCAGCTGACTACCCAACATAGATGACATTTGAGAGCTGAGACCAGCCTGTTTGGGGTAACCTTTTCCTCTCACTTGCCCCTCACCTGCCTTCTCTAAACTCCCAGTGATTAAGTTCAGGGCCGAGTTGGCAAGAAGATTTTAGATACAGTAATAGGGGATTTATTTTTCCTGTCTCCTTTTGAATCCAGAGTAAGAGCTGCCAGGCAGAACTCTCCAAAAGATGTAGGAAAGAGGTCTCTCAGCTCCTTTATGAAAGCTGGGTCCCAGTGAATTGAAACTGAGAGGTGGCTGAGGGTCCCTGAAGACCACCTGGACTTTGGGGGCAGTATAGACTAGTGGTGAGAGCACAGACTTTCGACTTGAGGAGACCCAGATTCAAGTCCTGCCTCTGCCCCTTCCTGGCTGTATGACCTTGGGCCGGTCACTTGGTTGCTTGGAGTCCCTATTTCCTCATCTGAACAATAGGAAGAAGCATCAGTATGCCAAGCTCACAGGATAGTTGGGAGGAGTCCATGAGAAAATTACTATTCGTTTATCCGGTGCCCTGTGTCGTGTGTGGCATGTAAGAAATCACAAGGGAGATTGTTGTGAAAATAGGGAAATAGAGTTCAAATAAATGGTCTGAGCAAGTCATTTCCCTTTGGGAGCCTCAGTTTCCCCATCATTTATTTCACAGATACGTCTTTTGAATAAGATGGCTTATGGGAAACTGCTTTGGGAAGAATTGGAGGGCAAAAATTAATTCATTTGCTCAGAGCTCAAGTTTTGCTAATGCTTTTCGGAGCTCAGCCCATGGTCTCATTTTTTCCTGGCTGCAACCTCAATCCCATGAGATCAGTGGTCTCCCCAGATCCACATCTTTCCTCTTACTCCCTGTCACTCCCACAGGAAGTTCCGTGGCCAGAGTGTCAGAATGGGGCAAAAAAAAAAAAAAATGGAGGGAGTGCCAGTGACCCAGTTTGGGTGTTAGGCTACCCTTGCAGATACATACCAGCTCAGCAGAAGAGAAGAGCCACCTAGCATGTTCTGCCCTGAGAGCTATAAGTGTTTACACCGTTGCCAAAGCAACCAGTCCTGGGAATTAGTTGCAAGGAATCCCCACCTTCAACCTAGCTCTTCCTTCAGTTCACAATCTCCAGCTTCTACTGACCCTGGGTGATCCAGGGGGTGGAATATTCAGATTTACCCTTCTCCTAAAGTCAGTTGCTAACATTCAAAGGACCCAAAGTCAGATCCAGGTCCATTTTTTAAAATGCAGCTGGCAGCTGTAATCACAGAACCTCCCTAAGGAAAATGTAGCTCAGAATTACATTCTCCCTGGCTGTTGATTTTCTTTAAAATCATCAGCCTTTAAGGTGTGAATGAGTGGCTGAAGATGGTGTCTTTACCGTTTGGTCTAGTAACATAGCATAATTGAACCCTGGTGCACAGGACCCAGTGAAACGGTGTGCCACCCGCCTGATGACACGGGAAGATGCTAGAGCTGGAGACTCGGGAGAGAACCCTCTACCTGCAAGGGACTTAGGATGTTGTCAGGATTTTAGAAGGAGCCTGATGGGGATAATTTAATGCTGGTTCTCAAATGCTGAACTAAAAGATGGGGACTCAGTATCTGATGCCAGAGGGAGCTCTAGATTGCCCGTTTCCAGGTGTTCTTCAGAACCCTTTATCTGCAGCCCATCCCCAGGCCCCTTCAGATCAATTCACAGCACGGCATTTTGTGGGGCAAATTGTTTTTAAAATTAAATCTCCAGCACCCAAGCCATATAATTGGTAGATATGATCTCCAGGTGTTCCCCTTTCCCCCCTGGCAGCCCCCAGACAGGAGTAGATAGATATTGGGCCTGGAATCACCCATCCCCATGACCTCCTGTATCTCCACAAAGACTACCACTGGGGAATGTTGGCAAGCTCCCCTAGTTCCTGCTGGTCACACCTGGCCATGCCCACCCACCTCATCCTCCACCCCCCAAAGTCCCTGACATGACCTTGGTGGTAGGCAGTGGCAGATCAGAACCCAGCCCTTCTCCTCATCCCACCGTCACCCTGAGGGGAGAGGGGCTCCAGGGGTGGGGAGGCAGGCTGCTTCTCTGTTTGGGCATGGTGGATGGGGGCGGGGGCGGGGCCGTTCCGCAGGAACACTGAGCTCTAGACACCTCTCGCCTGCTGCCTGCCTCACACCCTTTGCATTGCTGTTTCCTCTGTTTTTGGGGGGTGAGGGGGTACATTAGATTACACCTCGTCATTCAGAGAGCCCTGTGTCTCCGGTGGCCGCAGCAAGGGGGCAAGGGGAGTCAGTCAATTGGCAAGACACCGTGCCCCTTTTTGCTAGAACTGGAAAAAAAAAATTGGGAGACAGTACCAAAAAAAAAAAAAAACAAAACCCAATAAAAAAGTATCTGTAGGGCAGTACAATGTCCAGCTCAAAAGGCCGCTGGTCAGCCTGTGGGCCGGGAGTCCAGCCAGGTCCCTCCAGGCCTTGCACTATCTGAGCAGCAGAGGGAGCTGGCAGTGGGAGAGGGGAGGCAGGATGGCACGGGAGGGGGAGAAAGACCACAGGGCAGGCCATGGAGTGGTACCTACCCTCCCTGGGCCATGGGCTGGGGTTCAGTGGAGGGGCTTTGGAGTTAGGCCTTGGACGCCCCTCCCCCTCCCCTGACAGGTGTAATCTAAGCCTGAGTAAACCCCATGGAGGCTGCAGAACTTCTTGGCACCTTCCCCTCCCTTCCTCGTCCTCATTTTGGAGTCTGGAGGAGCACCCAGCAGCTTCTCCCACCCCAAAATGCCCAGCAGATACCCCCGCCCCCACCCCACCCCCTCGGAGCTGCGGCTTGCTGACTCGTTGAGATGTCTGACACTGTTGAGTTCCCTACCTAGTGCTTCAATCAGATCACCTCACTTTTGAGTTTTCCCCCTCCTCACCCTTCCCATCCCCCTCTCCCCTGAACCCCGCCTCCCGCCCCCTCCCCACTTTTTTTGGTTTTTGAGTTACTGCCTCTTCCTGCCTGGGGGAGGGGTCGTCTCCCGGTTGCTTTGATGGTTTTTGAGTTGTTTTTCCATGTGAATCGGGGTTTGAAGCGACCCATCCCCCCAACCCGCCACCCCCCCACCACCGCCCACCCTCCTGATCCCCGCACCCACACGGGTCCCCCCCACTGGGACCCCCCCGGCTACTCGGTGACGAGAAGAGCTGGAAACAAGAACCAGCTGGAGCGTGCTGAGGACCAAGGCTGGTGTGGTCCCCTTATAACCTGCCTGGACCCTCCACTCAGGTCGGTAATTGGGGGCGGGGGTCCTGCGGGGCCACTCCGTCCCGTGGGTTCCGCGCCCACCTTACTCTCTAACCTGCACCTCAAGCTTGCAGCCAGGGGTGGAAAAATGATGTGGGTGGGAGTCAGCACCAAACTGGGCAGAACACAGCGTCAGCCACCCGCCCTTGCCGACTGGGAGGATACCCAGAGGCCTTGTGAGGACCCCCTACAGGGGGAGGTTTAAGCCACCTAGTGCTCATGGGCACAGTCCTCCCCTAAGTCATGGCATACCAGCCCTCTTCTTGCAGCACACCCTTAGAAACCAACGGGGTGGGCGAGAAAGCAAGTGGGCAAAGTGTCTTAGGTGTCAGCCTTTACAGCGTATTGGCAGATCCGTTTAATTGATGGCTGCCGGCCATGCTGGGGATTTGTGAGCACCAAAATTACATTTGTTGATAAATGCCCTCCCACACTTAACTGACTTATAATTAACAACCCTGTATGGCAAGTCTTTTACATGTTCAAGATGTTTGCCTTGTGTCTACTTCTGAAAAGTGTTAGAGGTACCTTCCAAATTATGACACTCCTAAAGGAAGGTATTTTAAGATAAGATCAGATGTGAGCAGGGTCTTTGGGGTGTGATGTTGAGTTTTACACAGGGATAAATCTGGCTCCTACTTAATCTTTAAATCCTAAAGCTAGCTTTCAGTCCTTTTAATGTTCCAGTAATCCCTTTCGGTATAAACCTTTTACTGATGGCTTCTGGACATTTATTATGATGGCTGCTGGATATTATTCAACTGGTGATTATTTAGTTGACAGATGTATATAGGTGAGGTACTTTTGCCCTCTTTGGTATCCCCAGAGGATAAGGACACAAGTGTGGAAGAACCAAGAAGGGACACGTGGCTATATAATTCTTGCTAATTACCATGGTAAGAGAAGGCTCACTTTATCTGGGAGGTAGGGGGTCAGGCATACTGGGTTTTGAGCTCTGGCCCTACCACTTCCTTTCTTTGTGTCTTCCAGCTAGCCCTAGTTCCTCTCTGGGCCTCCACTGCCTCATCCACAAAATGGGTACAAGGTCATTGGCCTCTCAGTTGGGAGGGATTCAACAGATATTCTTCCTATTGCTTTTTTTAAAAAACAAAAAACAACTCTGATTCATCCTGAAACCTCCTTAATGTTAAACATCTCATTGATCTTTCCAGCACCCTGGAAGACCAGAGGGAACTTCACTGGCCCCATGCCCAGGCTGAGCACCTACTATGGTGCTGGGCACTGCCCCAGTCGGCTTAATGACCTCAGCATATCACTGATGGCCTCCATTTCACAGAGGAGGAAACTGAGGCTCCCAGAGGATGAGGGCCCCTTCCCAAGGCCACAGGGCTATGCAACCTCATCAGCCCCCCACCCCAGCCTGGGCAGGTTTTCCTGAGGCCTTGAGGGGAGCACCTTGAACTGTGTGATTAGACTGATGTGGTCTCTGTTCAGCTCTAAACAAGCAGCAGGGAGAGTGTCACTGAGAAGTGGGGCTCCCTGTGGCTGGGTTGTTTTGCTCTGAAGGTTCTTTTGCCTATGAGGCTCTCACCTCTGAGGCCACCTTGAGCCTCTACCAGGGCCCTTGGGTGCTGGGTGGGGAGGCCAGATGCTGTGTTCTGCCAGGGTTGGGGGGGTACCTTCCCGGGGAAGCCACAGCCCTCCTCCTTTCAGACCCCGATTTTCAGCCCCACACCCATTCCATGTTTTTTTTTTTTCTTCTTGCTTTTTGGGTATTTTGTTTTAGAGGGTTTTTTTGTTTTGTGTTTTGAATTATGCCCCCACCCCACTTTGGTTTTTCATTTGTTTCTCCTGGTTTTGTTTTGGACGTCAGTGCCGTTTTCTGTCCTTGATTAATTAGCTCCCCCACGCTCATCCCCCATCGTGTTCTGTTTCCATGACAACGCAGCGTTTGGGCATCCCACTCGTGCCTCGCTGTGGATGCCGGCGGCTGGCCTGGACCGCGTCCGCTGGCTGGCCGGACCCCCCCATTCTCCCAACTCCTCCCGCCCTCCTCCCAGCCCTGCCAGAAAGCTGCCCCCCATCTCAGCGCCCTACCCCGCCGCCCCTCATTCCCTAGTCTGTCTGCATGGCCCCTCTGTCTCCCCTCCCCCCATTCCGCTCCTCTGCTGACACCTTCCAGCTCCTCCATCCTGTCTCCAACGTGACTCTGGACTTTTCGTGGGGCTTCTTTTTCTGAAGGGCTGCCAGCTTTCTTGGTCCTCCCTCCCGCCCCCACAGAGCTCCCCTTCTTCTTCACCTCCTGCTGGAATTCAGGGAACAAGGCTTGAGATTTTTCAGCTCGGAACCCATGCCAAGAGAGAGGAAACAGGGCTGCCTCCCTTTGCCCCTGGAGCCCCCTCCTCTGTAGGACAGGCCAGACCCCTCCAGCACGAGCCCCAGTTTCATGTGAAAGTTACTTTGTGGTCCTGTTTAGCCTTGCTGAGCCTCCAGGCAGTCATCCCTACAGTTTGAGACAAGATTCGTTGACCTGCCCGAAGCTGGGGGCATATCCATGTGGTTTCCTGAAGCCAGGGATAACTTTGATCCAGCTAGAAGGGTTTACCAGTTGACCCAAGTCCTTTCCCCTACAGGGCTACATTTCCCATGGGGCACCTGTGCCCTTTGGCAGTTTAGATGCCCATTCATGCCCACCTCTTCCCCCCCTACACACCCAACCCAGAAACCCATCCAGCTTCCGAAAATGGAGCCCCCCGAAATGCATCCTGCTGCCTTCATGGTCTGCGAGATTGGGACAGAAGGCTGCATTCGCTTTCCCGCTAAGAAATGCACAGGACCTGTCCCTGTTTCTCAGCGTTCAAGTTCATTCCCTCGTTTATGATTCTGATTATTATTAATATCCTACTTATTATTCTGCCAGGGCTGTGATGTGACAATGTGACGTGTCACATTGGGTCACATCCGCTAGAATTAATATGCAGCATTGAAGTGGGCCCCTTCCCCCTCCTTTCTCTCTCTACCCCTCCCTGTCTGTCCTGTTTTCTCTCTTTCTCTCTTCTCTCTGATTCCCCCCATGACTGTGCACTAAAGGCCCCTGAGATCCAGGCCTCTTCGCATTACCCTTCTCTCTCTTCCACTTTCTGCCTCTTCCTCTCTCTCTCTCTCTTTCTCTTCAAACCTCTCTCAACCAACCAACCTATTTTGCATGCTGTTTGTGATTCTGAGAGCTGCATCTATCAATGGAAACTTGTCAGATTCGACAGAAGCTTTTAGAAGGGTTTCTATACCCCCAAAACCACAAAAATTTCATTAGAGTTTCTCATCTTTTCCTGGAGGGCCCCCCTGGGGAAGTGGGCGGGGACCCCGGGTCACCAGGGCGAGTGGAGATGGGAGGGCCCCACATCCTGGTCCCCTCTGCCTGCTGCCCCAGCTCTTCCCATGACCTCCTGTGCCCTCACCCCTCCCATGTGACCTTCCCAGAGCATCCCCCCTCCCCGGCCCCCACAGCCCCAGTCTTCTGAAGTTCCTCTGAGCCGGCAGAGGGGCTGCTCCCTGAAGCCACGTCTGTCAGCAAAGATGAGAAACCACTGATAAATTTTTGTGTTCTAACTGTGCTGTGGACCAGCCACTTTGGTCTCTGAAACCCTGTTGCTATGGAATAATGCTTCATGTCTCTTTTATTATATATCGATACCTCTCTCTATATATTGTTTGTGAAATTACCTTCCTTTGAAGTTTTGGTTTCTTTGTGTTGGAATTTGTTTTTTTAATTTGTTTCTTTTTTTGTTGTTATTTTCTTTCATTTGGAAGAAAAAAAAATTTTTGACTGGGGGGAAGAAACAGCCCTGTTTATATTTAAATTGTTTTCCACTTTTTTTTTCCTTTTTTTCTTTCTTTCCTTCTTCCTTTCTTTCTTTCCTCCTGCTTTTCTTTCTTTTCTCCTCTGCATTCCGTCTACCCATCCCCCCCCAACCCTGTGCATCTCCCTCCCACCACCACCCTCCTCCCCCCGCATCTCCCACCCACCCCACTCCCCCAGTCCGCCGCGTGGCACCACGGTTCTCCATCTTGCCCATGAGCCACGAGATCATGCCAGGTGGCAACGTGAACATCACCTGCGTGGCCGTGGGCTCACCCATGCCATACGTCAAGTGGATGCAGGGGGCCGAGGACCTGACGCCCGAGGATGACATGCCCGTGGGCCGGAACGTGCTGGAACTCACAGACGTGAAGGACTCTGCCAACTACACATGCGTGGCCATGTCCAGCCTGGGCGTCATCGAGGCCGTGGCCCAGATCACAGTGAAATGTAAGCAGGGGCCGTGGGAGAGGCAAATCATCCCTGTACCTCAGGTGTAGGTGGGGCATAATGGTCGAAAAACTTCTGAGTTACTCTTCTGGCTTCAGTCATTCCTGGCTGTGAATAGGACAGTCAACAAATATTTACTGATGACAAATTATTGTGGGCCTGGCCCCATGGAATGAGACCCAATCTTGTTCTACTGAGCTCACAGTCCAAAGTGGGTGATACCATGTAGCCTGGCAATTATGATGCATGCTGATTAGGGCAGTGATAGGGGCCATGGAGCACCACTCAGACCACCAGAATAAAGGTGCCAGTTCCCAGGAAAGCTTAATCAGGGGAAGACTAAAAGTTGAACAGGAATGAGCCAAAACAGATGGAGAACATATCTAAGAAAAGGAAATAGCCTGTGTAAAACTCAGAGAGATGGAGCACTGGGGAGTAGGGAGGGATTACTGACTCGATGTCTCAAGTTTGTGGTGAAACTCAGAGGAGGGTGCCCCCAGATATTTTTTCTAGCTTTGGAACAGGGGCCAGCAGACTACAGTCCATGGACTGAATCTGGCCCTCCACTTGTTTTTATAAATAAAGTTTTATTGACACCTGCCCATTTGCTCACAGCTGGCTTGTGGCAGCTTTTGGGCTACCATGACAGAGCTGAGTAATTCTTAGCACAGAAGCAGCCACCAGCAATGCATAAGCCATATGCCTTGCCAATACCTGCTATAGATGGTAGGCTAGGGGTCATTAAGACAGGGATTACCACCAAAGAAATGATGGCTCTGAGAGGGCAGTCATGTGACTAAAAGTTACACAGCCTTGAAGGTTCACAGCCAGTATGCCTGACATGTGACCTTGCCTCCCACCCACAGCTCTCCCCAAAGCCCCCGGGACTCCGGTGGTGACAGAGAACACAGCCACCAGCATCACCATCACATGGGACTCAGGCAACCCAGACCCTGTGTCCTACTACGTCATTGAATATAAATCCAAGAGCCAGGATGGGCCGTACCAGATCAAAGAGGACATCACCACCACGCGTTACAGCATTGGTGGTCTGAGCCCCAACTCGGAGTATGAGATCTGGGTGTCGGCCGTCAACTCTATCGGCCAGGGTCCGCCCAGCGAGTCAGTGGTCACCCGCACCGGCGAGCAGGCCCCCGCCAGCGCGCCGAGGAACGTGCAGGCCCGCATGCTTAGTGCCACCACCATGATCATCCAGTGGGAGGAGCCGGTGGAACCCAATGGCCTGATCCGGGGCTACCGGATCTATTACACCATGGAGCCGGAGCACCCCGTGGGCAACTGGCAGAAGCACAACGTGGACGACAGCCTGCTGACCACTGTGGGCAGCCTTCTGGAGGACGAAACATACACGGTGCGCGTGCTGGCCTTCACCTCCGTGGGCGACGGGCCCCTCTCGGACCCCATCCAGGTCAAGACTCAGCAGGGAGGTGAGTTGCCTGCGTGATGCACGACTTCTGGGGGATGGGAGGACGGAAGGATGTGGGACCCACGCCCCATGAGGCAGTAGGAGGCAGCCATACGGTGATGTGCCTCTGAGCACACAGAGGAGGCCATCTTACCTGGAAGCCACCACGAGTTTATTTGGCCTTTTTCAAGTATTTTCACGCTGGTGTCGCAATGCAGGAGGGTGTCCTTGAAAACCCAGATTTCTGGCTACCCTTGGAAAAGCCGATCTGGCAAGCCCACACACAGGGCTACAGTTGGTAGGGATGTATCTGAGAAAAGGGGTGTGGCCTCCGCTGGCCTCCCTCTCCTTTGTTATGCCCCTCCCTCATCCATCTCTGAGTTTGAGAACCTGGGTTTGCTGCTCTCACTAGAGCGATCCCTGCCCACTGGATCACTGAAATAACAAAGTATGTTAACCCAAAGTCCTGAAGGCAGGTCTCTCACAGTGTGGGTGAGGGACGGGGGGTAGGGGTGTGCAACATGTAGGTGCCTGGGCCCCAGCTCTCCATGGGTTTCTGGGCTTGGGAACCTCGAGTCCAGGAAGAGTCAGACCACTGCTCAAGCGAAGGGACAGGAGGTTTGGAATTCTGCAGCCATAGAACAGACACAGGGTGGATCTATATTTTCAGTTACGGGCCCCACCAATTTTCTGTTGAATTGAGGGCAGAGGGTGGATGCTGGGGTGCAATGAAAAGGGGATTTTTTTTTTAATGTTTTCCCATTGGCAGCAGAGAGGATGGGGGAGTTGGGGTGGGCGGCTGACAACAACAGGCCCACAGGGGGCTGTCCTGGGAAAAGAAGAGAAATGAGAACAGTGGAGAACATACCAGGAGCATCCAGAACCTCATAACCCTTCTTGTTAGGGCAGTGCTAAGCTTTAGGGAGCTCTTTTGGGGGAGTGTGGGAACCTTGAAGGTTGGGTACCCTATGCTGGTGGACCGCCTCCCCAGCCTCTCCTCGATGATACCAGCCCTCTCGCCTCTCACCCACAGTGCCCGGCCAGCCCATGAACTTCCGGGCTGAGGCCAAGTCAGAGACGAGCATCGGGCTCTCCTGGAGCCCCCCGCGGCAGGAGAGCATCATCAAATACGAGCTCCTCTACCGGGAAGGCGACCACGGCAGAGAGGTGCGTGGGTGGCGTTGGGGAGCGGATGGCACTCGTCCCCTCTCCCCTCCCCAAGCACCCGCTCTGGGCGGCTCTCCTGTCTTGCCCACTCGGTGCCTGAATCTCTCTCTTCCTCCTTCTCTTTGCCCTGTCCCTTGCTACATTTTCCACCTCTCTTTTCTCCATCTCCATCACTCTCGGTCTGTGTCTCTCTGTCTCCCTGATGTGTCTGTCTGTCTGTCTGTCTCTGTCTGTCTCTCTCCCCATCCGGGTCTCTCTCCTCGCCCCTCCCCCAGGTCGCGAGGACCTTCGACCCGGCCACGGCCTTCGTGGTGGATGACCTGAAACCCAACACGGAGTACGCCTTTCGCCTGGCGGCGCGCTCCCCACAGGGCCTGGGCGCCTTCACCTCGGTGGTGCGGCAGCGCACGCTGCAGTCCAGTAGGTGTCTCTTGGACCCCGCCCTGACCTGCGGGGGGGACCTGGCCGGCGCCTGTGCACTGACCCGGGCGGGGCCTGCGCAAGGGTGGGAGGCGCTTTGGCCCATCCCACCTCGCTCCTCCGCCTCGGGCGCACGAGAATCCTCGCTGAGCCCCAGTTCGCCCGCCGCTGCAGTGAGGGGCTCGCTCGTGGACCCCGCAGGCCTCAGTTTCTCCATCTCCCCTGGGGACAGCCATGGCCAGTTTGACTGATGGCACCTTCTCTCTCCCCTGCCTCTCCTGGGTTTGGGGCTTGTGGAATAATGGCCACGTTGCACCCATTTCACAGGCGTTTGGAGGGGTCCATGAGACAGTCGCAGCGTGCACCCCATCCTTGCCAGAGAGCAGAGGATGCAGAGAAGACCCCACCTCCCCAAACTGCCCTTCTTGGCCCCCAAACAGGGGTCCCCATTGGCGGGGGCTGGGGTGGGGGCAGTCAGAACTGATGCCTGGTCCTGGGGGGAGTGCAAGGCTATCCAAAACATAGGGTTCTCGAATTCCTGGAGTTCTTTGCTGTGCCCGCCCGGCCTCCCTGTCACAGAAAGTCACCTTTTGGACAGAACACTGCAGCTGGCTCTGGGCCACACCGTGGCCCCTGCCACACTCTGCACCCCCTCCCCACCTGCTGAGCTCAGGGCCGAGGCCGGCCCCTCCTCCCGCCGCCTCCTTGCCTCCCCCTCCTCCCTCTGCTCCTTCCTCTCTGCTCAGTCTGGCCCAGGTGGCCCCCGCCGTGGCCCCCTCCTTCTCCTCCCCCTGTTCAGTCAGTCATGGGGGTAGCTACCCCAAGCCTATGTTCCGGAAGCCGCCTTGGTGTTCAAACCTTCAGGCAACCCCTAGGCGTGTGCGCACAGGGGGTCACGGGTCAGTCGAGAGACGGCAACTCCGGCCAGAGAGTCTGAGCCGCTGGAATCAGGGGCTTCCTCGGAGACAGCACCCCGCCCCTCCTCTGCCCCCTACCCTCCTCCCCGCCCTTCTGGGGCCCAGCCGAGCGCTCCGCAACTCACAGGCGTGTTTGTGCGTGAGGCGATCAGTGAGGGTGTCCTGTGGCTTGGGCAGCCACGTGAGAGACCGGCACAGGTGCCGCGAAGGTGAGTACACGCTGGTCTCCAGCGAGTTCACAAAAACGGCCCACCCTGCGTGCACCCGCTAGCCTGTGCCAGTGTGCTGGGCTGTGCAGACAGTCCAGAGCCCAAATTCAGCCCCTAAACTCTTCACCTCGCTGCCACTGCTGAGAGGCACGCCTGTCAAGGAACCGGGAACCTGGAACCATGCCCCTCCCCAATGTGCGCGTCCACGCCACTCCGCCCCCTCCCGAGAAGTCACGCAGGTTGGGCCGGATTGTGAAGGAGGCGGCCGCCAAGGTCGTCAAGAAAGCGGTTTGGCCCATCCACACAAACCTCCGGGGCGGCCCAGGGCAGGGAGTGGGGGAGAAGGGACTCCCCACTTTGCACCCCAAGACGGTTGGGGCGCAAGAGAACTGGCAGCCAAGACGCAGGGCCAGGCGTATGCCCCCCCCTCCGCGGGGAGTGCGGGCTTCTTAGGCTGAACTCAAGGGTAGGTGGAGGCCAGACCACTCAGCCGTGGGTCTCCCCAGACACCGTCCCACCTTCCCGCCTTGTCAGCACCAGCCTGGAAATGCAGCGTGCCCACACTGGGGCCAGAGCAGGGCTGCACGCCCCACTTGCGGCCGGAGACCCACCCAGAGCTCGGTCTGGCCTTGTAGGTCAGCACTCCGCCATTCCCTCCCTCGTAAGAAAGTCTTGTAAGTTAGCAGTTGAAGAGTGGAAGGTAGGTAACCAGACTGGGAGTTTTCTGGAAGGCGTCTTTCTTTCTTTTATTATGGTTTTTCTCATCACCACCACCATCATGGTTGTTTCTTCTTTCGTTACGGTTTTGGTTTTGTTTTTCCTCCCTCTTTCTCAGCGAATCCATTCCTTCCAGCACATTTCTCAGTTGTTTTTTCTGCTCCTGCCTGACTCCCTGCTCCCCTGGGCACTTTTGGTTGGGGTGGCTGGTCAAGAAATGGGGGGAGGGGCCCCCAAGTGTCTAGCTCTGCAAGAAGGAACTCCAGTGTTTCTCTTTAAGTGAGTCCAGAGAGTCATTCTGGCTGCAATAAGTCATTTGAGTGGCCTCTGGGGTCTCAGGTGGCCTGATTGATGGCTTTGAGGACAGAGGCCTCTGATTCATCTCTGTGTCCCAGATCTTGGCAGGGGGTGTGCACAGAGTAAGTGGTCTATAAACACACATGATGAATAGTTGGGGCTGGTGAAGGTTCTATGTACCTTGACCTCAAGCCAGTGACCTCTCTGAGCTGCCCAGGATGGGAGGCAGACTCGAGTCATGGGCATTTGAGGGGGTGTGACTCCAGGCATCCTTGACTGGCCTGAGCTGATAAACACACTGGCTGAGTTCTGAATTCCCAGCTGCAACCAAAACAGCCTGTGGACAGCTGCTGAGCCTGTTTTCAAGTCCTGGCTCTTACCACATGCCCTAAGGGCAGGCCACTTGCCTTTTCTGGCCCTCAGTTTCCTCACCTGTAAAATAGGGCCTGGCACCCAGTGGGTACACAATCAACAATAATACCAGGCAGCCCAGTGGGCTTTGAAACCCGTTTCCCAGGAACGTAGGGTGGGAGTGGAGGGGGGCTACTTCTGGCCGCCTAAGGAGTTGTGAGAATTAAATGAGGCACAATCAGTGGGCCACATTTTGAGTCTGTAAAAGGCCTAGACTGCTGGGCGTGCAGAAGATGCTTAGAATGTGAGGTTTATTATTAGTAATGGTTTTAACACAGGGCCTGGCCCCTAGTGGGTGCTCAGCACGTGGAGACTATTACTGATATTCTATAAAGCCCTGAACACACACAGTTGGTGCTTAATGCATGAGAAGTATCGCTGTTGTTTATCAAAGCCCTTAACAAGCTGCCTGGCACACAGTAGGTGCTCCATAAATGCAGCAGCTGTTTTCAGTCTAAATATGGATTGACAAGGTGCTGGGCCCAGAGTTGGCACTCCATGAATGGAGACTATTAATAGTTTGTTACAGGCTCAACCTGGTCCCAGGCACACAGTAGGTCCTCGAAACATGGGGGCTAGGATGATCACTCTGCAAAACCCTTGGCCCAATGGCTGGCATCCATATGTGCTCGATAAATGGCCTGGTGCTGGGCACATAGTAGGTGGTCAGATGGAAGCTACTGTCAGTCTGGAAAGACCTGGCATGGTGTCGGGCAGTTTTTGTCACACACGTGAAGAGCTCTGCAAGGTTCTTGGCTCTGTGTGTGTAAACAGTAGGTCTTCAACAAATTAGAACTATACCATCTTTATATAGGGCCATCAACACAGTGCTTGACACATAGTAGGTGCTTAAATTGTGGAGATTATACTGTTATCCAGTAGTAACAGGGCCTGACACATAGTAGGTGCCTAAGAGATGAGAACTATGAATGTTCTACAAGGCCCTTCATACAGTACCTAGCACATAGTAGGTACTAATACGTGGAAACTTTTTCTTTTTCCGTAAAGGCCTTAGCACGGGGCCTGGCATGCAGTAGGCACTGCCTAAATGGCAACGGCTACATTTATCATCAGAGGGCTGTTAAAAGACCAGCCTACAGTAGGTGCTCAATAAATGAGACATACTGTTGATCAGTAATGGGCTTAGGGTAGCATCAGGTGCACAGTAGGGGCTCAGAAGAACCATGAGTTATTAAAAATTTGGCACACAGTAGGTGCTAAATATGGCACACAGTAAATGCTAAATATGAGCTGTGTTACCTATAAAGCTCTAGCCCCCGGGCCATCAGAGTAGGCATCTAATACACAGGGACTTTTATTATTACTCTGTATATCCCCTGGCATGCTACCTGGCACACAGTAGGTACTGAAGATTCAGGCATTGTTTTCTTTGCAAGTGAGGCCAAGGAGTAACCATTGGGGTGCCCTCCAGGGTTTCTGGCAGTACAGGTTTTCAGTAAATGGATCCTCCTGTTATTAACCTATGAAGCTTTTAGAGACACTCCTAGCACATAGTAGGTGCCCAGTAAGTGGGGCTTTCACTGCTGTTCCCTGGGCACGTAGTAGGTGTTCAGTAAACTATTGTTAACTGTTATTCCATCATTGGTGCTGTGCCCAGCATATAAGTAAGTGGAGCTTTTGCTCTTCATCAGGCACGGTACCTGGTACACAGCAGGTGTGCAATAAACATTTTACTTTTATTCTGTAAAGCCCTTGGTGTGGTGCTTGGCACATAGTAGGAGTTCAATAAGTACATGTTTTAACTGTTGTTTGGTGAAACCCTTGGCACTGTACCTGGAATGTACTGTGAGCGTGCTAAGTCTCAGTCAGGTTCGACTCTTTGCGACCCCCTGGACTGTAGCCCACCACGCTCCTCTTGCCGGATTTTCCCGGCAAGAATCCTGGAGTGGGTTGCCATGCCATCCCCCAGGGGATGTGCCCGACCCAGGGAGAGAACCCGCGTCTCATGTCTCCTGTATTGGCAGGCAGGTTCTCTACCACTAGCACCACCTGGGAAGCCCTGACATATAGTGACTGAATTAACAGGGCTATAAAGCTTTGGTACCTGGCATGGCAGCTGGTACATAGTGCCCAGTAGATGAAGCTTTTATTGCTATTCCTTTGTCACAGTGCTCAGCACACAGTGGGTGCTAAGTAGATACATACATTTACTGTTATTCTATCCCTGTGCTATGCCTGGCATACAGTAGGTGTTGAGTAAATACAAACACTTACTTTTAACTCTGCAAAGCCCTTGACATTGTACCTAGCGTGTAGCAGGGGCTCAGTAAATAGATGTTCTTACTGTTACTCTGCAAAGCCCTTGGCACTGTGCCTGGCACATAGTAAGTGCCCACTTAATGAAGCTTTTATTGTTTTTCCACTGGCACAGTCCTCAGCACACAGTAGGCCTTCAATAGATAAGTACCTTAACTGTCATTCCATCCCTGGTGCTTTCCCTGGCACACAGTAGGTGTTGAATGAATAAGTACAGAGTTGCTGTTATTTTGTGACAGGCAGATAGTTGGTGCCCAATAAATGGCGCAAACTGCTGTGTCAGTTGTCACCACGCCTGGCACATAGTAGGTGCCCAGTAAATAGGACTTTCCCTGCTGTTCCCCTTGGCCTACTGCACTGCACGTGTGTGTGCTCTGTGGGGACTGTGGTTCCCCTGTCCCTAAGACCTACTGTGTGCCAGGCACAGCCCTGTATGCTGGACGCAGCCTTCTTGGCCAGCCCTCCCCGCGCCCGGCCCCGCCCACCCGCCCATCTCACCTTTGGTTGACACCCACTTCTTTTGGGTTCGACTTTTTTCTTTGGTTTGGTTCTGTTTTGTTTGTTATCATCTTCTTTTTTATTTTCTCTTTCCCATCTTTTGTTTCCCCACCCCCTCCCCGCCCATCCCGCCTCCCTTCCCCGCCCCCCACGTTCTCCCCCTCCCCCCAATAGAACCGTCAGCCCCCCCTCAAGATGTTAAGTGTGTCAGCACGCGCTCCACGGCCATTTTGGTAAGTTGGCGCCCGCCGCCGCCGGACACGCACAACGGGGCCCTGGTGAGCTATAGCGTCCGCTACCGACCGCTGGGCTCGGAGGACCCGCAACCCAAGGAGGTGAACGGCATCCCCCCGACCACCACCCAGATCCTGCTGGAGGCGTTGGACAAGTGGACGGAGTACCGCATCACGGCCGTCGCTCACACAGAGGTGGGACCAGGGCCTGAGAGCTCGCCCGTGGTCGTCCGCACCGACGAGGACGGTAAGCACCGACCCCGGCCCACGACCCCCAGGCCCCAGCCCGGCCCCCCGCTGCAGAGCCTTCCGCCCCTGGAGAACTGGGCTGGCTGGTGGTCAGAAGGTACAAAACAGGCAGGAGAGGGCTCCGTAAGAAGTCGTCCCAGGCTGCTTGAGCTTGGAATTCTCCGTACTGGGCCTTCTGGGCTGCATTTTCTTTGAGCCTTGGGCCTGGAACATTAAGCGGGCAGTGTTCTGTATTTTGGTCTGGTGGTGGAAACCATGGCAGTGGAGTGTAAGAAACAGCAAGCAACGCTGGTGGGAAAATGAAGAGGTCCGTGGGACCCCAGAAACCCTGTTTTTAGACTCTTGAGATAACCCAGGATGTGGAGCTCCTTGGGTCTGAGCCATCCGACCTAGAAAGTCAGGAGATGGCATGCTGAGGATGGTTAGCCACCAGCTCCCTAGGCTTGGAGACAGATTTGCAGTGCTGGCCAGTTTCTGTGGTGTAAATATCCCCACTGCTGCCACACTAGAAAGTTGTAAGGTGCTAGTCACATAGTAGACGCTGAGGTTCATGGGGGGAAATGAAGCAGGCAGCTCCCCCAGTAAAACTGCAGGAAACCCAGACCAGTTGCTTTCTGGGCCATTGGCCTGGAAGGTTTGGTTGGCAGCCCCACATTTTGTCCTAAGCATGGGGAAGAGATGAAGCCATTCTTCATGCCAGATCTTGGGGTCAGGGGCAAGGTGAATGGCGAGAGCTCTGAGCTTGGGGGCTGGCTGAGAGGGTGCCCCAGTGTGGAGTGGGCTGGCTGCACCCTGGAGTGTAAGGGAGCCTGCAGCTGAACTGCCTGGGCTCCCACCCCGGCATCGTCTCTTAACAACCCTGCGATCCTGGAGTCAACTCTGTGCCTCAGTTTCCCCATCTGTAAAGTGAGCACAAGAGCCCTGATCTGGCAGGAGTGATCTGAGGGTGGAGTCAGTGTGGGTAAAGCTCTTAGGACGGGGCATGCAGGACCCGGTCATGGTGGCCCTAGGCACGTGGTCTAGACTCTGGGAGCCGCGGTTGCTAATCTGTAAAGGGGGTGCACCATCAGGGCTCGCTCCCCGGGCTGTGGGAGGTGTGCGGGAGGTATTCCCTCGCCAGTGGGGAGCGCTCAGAGCGCCCGGTTAACCGGCAGTCACTCGTCACCCTGGCATCGGGCAGTGGCGCTGCCCGGGGCGGGGCTGGGCACCCCAGTAACGGCCCCGCCCGCCCCCCCCTCCCCTCCTCCCGCCAGTGCCCAGCGCGCCGCCGCGGAAGGTGGAGGCGGAGGCGCTCAACGCCACGGCCATTCGCGTGCTGTGGCGCTCGCCAGCGCCCGGCCGCCAGCACGGCCAGATCCGCGGCTACCAGGTCCACTACGTGCGCATGGAGGGCGCAGAGGCCCGAGGGCCGCCGCGCATCAAGGACATCATGCTGGCCGACGCCCAGGTGGGCGGGGCTCCGGGCGGGGCCTGGGGGCGGGGCGGGGCCGGGCAGGGTCCTTGCGCTCCTGCCCTCTCGCTGCTTCTCTCTTTCTCTCTCTGGCTACCTCGCTCACCTCCTCCTCTCTCTCCTGCCGCCTCCTCCCCGCTCAGTGGGAGATGGACGACACGGCTGAATATGTAAGTAGTGCACCCCCAGCCACTGTCAGTGCTGTGAGTCCACACCTCCCTGCACGCCCCTTGTAAAAGGGTCTCCTCCCCTGGGCCCCCGATGCACACCGTTTACCCCTTGGAGCGTACAGCCTCGGTTTTGCATCAGATAAATGGACACCTGCTGGGGACCCCGAGGTATCTGTTAGCCTTCTTACCTGAGTGACCACTGGACTCCGCTGGCCTTTGGCCTCCCCACCCCCGTCCCCTAGGCTAGCTCCCCGCTGTGGTCTCCCACACATCTTCCCTGCAACTGTTTCCACAGCGTTGCCCACCCTCCTCCACCTTACAGCCTCCCTTAATGGACCCAGGCCTGGGAAGTTGGAACAGTTACTTTCCCGCCTAGCCTGACTTTTATCACTTGGCTCAGCCTTCCCTGACCTTGAAATTTCTCTCAGGCCAAAGTGCCCCTCCCCATCATTTTGGCTCTGGGGTGTTGGGGGAGTGGTCCTTGGGCCCCAGGTGGGACAAGAGGCCTGTAGAACAACTGTTTCTACCCCTTCAAGCTTTCTCCGGAGGCCCTGAACCAGAGTCAGGATGACTCTGTGGCTCTAGGCGAATCACTGCCTCTTTCTGGGCTGTCTTTCTGCTCCTAAGATGGGGGCTACAGGCTCTTCTTAGAGCCCCAAGCCCAATGTTAGATTGACACAGCTTCACCCATTCCAGTGGCTCTGCCTTGTACTCCCCACCCCCCATCCCAGTTTTGGGGGGACGTTCCCACGTGGCTCCAGGTTAGCCCCTCCAATCCGTGAAGACCCTGGGAAGGACAATGTCTGAGGCTCAGGGGCAGGAGACCCCCTGTTCGTGCTTCCCGGCCCCTCTCCTTGTGCTCCTGGGGCCACTCCACAGCTCCCAGGCATGCCTGACGTGTTGGTGGGTGTGCATGTATGGAAATATGGGCATACGTGTGCCTGTGGGGGAGGTCAGGGTGCTCTGTCAGTCACTGAAGGAGCAGTGATTAACTGAACACTTACTCTAATGTAGATCTGTGCTAGGTGCCATGGACACAGCGGTGACCAGGACAGCCCTGAGCCCACCTTCCTGGGGGGTCATGGTCCAGGGGAGAGGGATATTACTTGGAACACGCACAAATGCATGTCTAGTTACAGCTCTGGTGGGGACAGGGTGTAGACAGTGGTGTAAAGGCTTGAACGGTCAGCTGTCCAGGCAGGTGGGCAGGTGGACACAGTCCTGACTGGTGTGGCATTTGCCCTTCTCCACGGTGTAAACACTCGCACCACGTCAATTTCAAGCTACCAGCCAGGTTTGCAGTAGCTCATCATTGTATAGTATTTCTGTTACACAGGTATGAGAGATGGAATGTGGGTGAACAACAGGGTCATAATGTGTAGCATAGGCAACTATTAAGTATCCTGTGGTATCGTTACCTCTTGGAGCTTGTAGCCTCAGTTTTGCATCAGGTAAATCGGCACCTGCTGAGGACCCGGAGAAGGCAATGGCACCCCACTCCAGTACTCTTGCCTGGAGAATCCTAGGGACGGGGGAGCCTGGTGGGCTGCCCTCTATGGGGTCGCACAGAGTTGGACACGACTGAAGTGACTTAGCAGCAGCAGCAGCTGAGGACCCTGGAGGTCTCCTCTGGCCCTCTTACCTGAGTGGCTCCTGGACCATAGTAGAAAAGAAAATGAAAAAAAAAATGTATAAAAATATGTATACTACTGCAAACTTGTTACAATTTCAGATATAATTTAAAAAAAGAATAACCTTGAATCAGGCATAAGTATTAGTTATCACAATAAAATAATTAAGGAGGAATGGGTTTTGAGTATTTATTCTCTTTGTTTTTACTATTTATTTGATCGTACATTTATATAACTTCATGTTTTATAGATTTTTAAAAAATTTGTTGTTTCTGGGTCTTCGTTGCCGTGCAGGCTTTTCTCCTGTTGCAGTGAGCTTGGGCTTCTGGTTACAGTGGCTTCTCCTGTTGCAGAGCGTAGGCTCTGGGGCACTCAGGCTTCAGTAGCTGCGGCACGTGGGCTCAGTGGTTGTAGTTCCTAGGCTCTAGAGCACAGGCTTTTAGTAGCTGTGGTGCATGGGCTTAGTTGCTCCACCGCATGTAGGATCTTCCCTGACCAGGGATTGAACCTGTGTCTCCTGCATTGGCAGGCAGATTCTTTACCACTGAGCCAACAGGGAAGCCTCTATAATTCATTTTCCATCATCACTGTGTTTTAAGAACTGGCCTGCAGATTTTCTGAAGGTCTGACTGTTGGCTTTTGAGAGCTGTTGTAAGGAATCTCCAGCACTCCAAGGGACATAGTGGAGGCAGGGGGGACAGCCAGTGCAAAGGCCTCGGGGCAGGGCCGTGTCAGGTGTGTAGGAGGAATAGCCAGGGAGCCCGTATGACTAGAGCAGAGTGAGCAAGGGAGAGGACAGGGCAGCTCAGTCAGGGCTTTGTGGGCAGCAAGCAGTGGGAGGGACTTGGGCTTTTGCCCCTAGGGAACTGGGAGTCCTGGAGGTCTGTGGTCAGGTGCTCACACACACCCTCTGGAGGCCACTGCGGGGAGGACAGATTGGGTGGGAAAGCGTGGTAGCTGGGGACCAGGGCAGAAGGGTGGGCATTGCACTGGTCCCGGTGGGCCATGACAGGTGTCATGAGGCCACGTGTGCCCATCTCAGCATGAACATGCTACGTGTTGAGGTCTGTGGCATGAGCTCGGGTGCACGTCTCTGCCCACAGACTGGGCCCTGCGTCCGCCTGGCTTGTCTCTAGCACGGGGAGGAGGGTGGGCAGCCTAGGTTGCATCACTGATCGCCATCCCTGCCCGCAGGAGATGGTCATCACAAACCTGCAGCCTGAGACTGCCTATTCCATCACGGTAGCCGCCTACACCATGAAAGGCGATGGCGCTCGCAGCAAACCCAAGGTGGTAGTGACCAAAGGAGCAGGTACAAGCCTGTCACCAACCCCTTTGCCCTCAGAGCATCCTTGCAGAGTTCTTGAGCCCGTGGTGCGGGGGAGGGCGGGAGGGTGCGCCAGGAGGGAGGAACAGAGTGAAGTGTGGGGGTTGTTCAAGAGGACACCCAGACTCGGTGCGGTCCAGCCCCATTCAGCTCCAGCTAGATGGAACCTTCAACACCCTACTCTTTTTGTTTTTTCTAATGTTATTTATTTGGCTGTGCTGGATCTTTGTTGCGGCATGTAAACTCTTAGTTGCAGCTCGTGAACTCTTACATGCTGCATGTGGGATGTAGTTCCCCCATCAGGGATCAAACCCGGGCCCCCTGCATTGGGAGCACAGAATCTTAGCCCCTGGATCACCAGGGACATCCCTAAACAAGCAATTCCTAACTTCTCACCTTCTGCCTCCTGTTCCCCCTGTGCTGATAACCCTTTAGGTTATCAGCTGGCTGTCTGCTCCATATCCTTTAGGTCTTTGATTAGTCTCCCTCCTTGGGAAGCCTCCAGCCACCTGCCCCACCCCACTTCCAGCCAACAATCATGACCAGCTCTGCTATCTGCACCCTGTGCCTCCCCCATCCCAGCTCTGATCCCCACAAGCAGGTTGTCATTTCAGGGTCATGTCTCCATCTCCCCCATGGTACCATGAAGCCTCCTCTCCTGGCAGCCCTGCCTTAGTTTCCCCTCTGGCTCCTCCTATCAGTCCTGAGAGGCTGTTTTTCACCAGCCAGGATTAGCTGAGTGAGGAGAGAGGCAGCTGTGAAAACCTAAGGGGAGGGTATTGCGGGCAGAGAGCATAACCCAGGCAAAGACTCAGAGAGGAGAACAAGCTTGGTGTGTTCCAAAACAGAGAAGGGCCCCCATGGCCTCCATCTTTCTTCTCACCACAGACCCTGATATTCAAGGGCTCCCAGCTGGACGCAGCATGCCTTCACACTGTTGCTGGCCCATGCCCCCTACTGTGCTTTTCCCCTGCCTAGTATCTTTGGCATCCAGCATCCAGCTCCCATGTTACCACCTCCAGGAAGCTTCCCATATCTCTCCTGCCTCTCTCAGGGATGTTGTGTTAGAGTCATGCTTGCTAAGCAGACCCTGCTGCATACACTGTGACTGTTCATACCACCTTCCATTAAAGGCCCTGATAAGTGCTACAGCAGAGATGCCTGGTTTCACGTGTAGCGCTTCAGCACTGCAGGACTTCTCCAGACTTTGATGCGTTGATTACTACCCAAACTGTGAAAACCATGGGGGCAGAGACAGGGTTTTAGACACTCCTCCTCCATTCTGTTGATGCTAATGAGGTGCTGACAGGAAGCAAGAGATGAGTGACTGGTTAACTTGAGATGCATAGATGAGGGCCTGCCGTGGCCTCTGCGGATGTTTTCCTTTCTCGGGTCCTCTGCGTCCTCACTGTTCCTCAGTGGCTGTTCCCTCTGCCTGAAGCACTGTTCCCCCAAGACCTCCTTGTGGCTCCCTCTTTCACCTCCAAGTCTTTGCTTTTGAGCATGGCCTTCCCAAGATGGCTTTTAAAAACTGCAGTTCCTTGGGACTTCTCTGGTGGTTCGGTGGTTAGGACTCTGTGCTTTCGCTGCTGAGGGCCCAAGTTCAATACCTGGTTGGGGAACTGAGATCCCACAAGTGGCCAAAAAAATTGCAGCCCCACGCTGTGCTCCAGACCTGGGGGTTGATCGCGTGGCCCTGATGCCTGCCCTGTGTCCCCCCACAGTGCTGGGCCGCCCCACCCTGTCGGTGCAGCAGACCCCTGAGGGCAGCCTGCTGGCACGCTGGGAGCCCCCGGCCGGCGCCACTGAGGACGAGGTGCTGGGCTATCGCCTGCAGTTCGGCCGCGAGGACTCATCCCCCCTGGCCACGCTGGAGTTCCCGCCCACCGAGGACCACTACACCGCATCGGGCGTGCACAAGGGGGCCACGTATGTGTTCCGGCTGGCGGCCCGGAGCCGAGGCGGCCTGGGCGAGGAGGCAGCCGAGGTCTTGAGCATCCCTGAGGACACACCCCGTGGCCACCCGCAGATCCTGGAGGCAGCCGGCAATGCCACGGCGGGCACCGTCCTGCTTCGCTGGCTGCCGCCCGTGCCTGCCGAGCGCAACGGGGCCATTATCAAGTACACCGTGGCCGTGCGGGAGGCTGGCGCCCTGGGCCCCGCCCGAGAGACTGAGCTGCCGGCGGCGGCCGAGCCGGGCGCCGAGAACGTGCTCACGCTGCAGGGCCTCAAGCCCGACACGGCCTATGACCTCCAAGTGCGGGCCCACACGCGCCGGGGCCCCGGCCCCTACAGCCCCCCTGTCCGCTACCGGACGTTCCTGCGGGACCAAGGTAGGCGCGCGGTGACCCCCGCACCAGAGCCGGACCGGGCCTCGTGCCCACCCCCACCCCAGCCCCCTCCCTCTCCCCTGCCCAGGTAAGTGGTCACTTTTCTGCTTCCACGTGGACGCTCAAGGCGAGTCCGGACCCCGAGGCTCCGGCGTTTGGCAAAGGTGGGACATGCCTAGGTGGCACCGCCGCCCCCACCACCGCCCCCCACCCACCCACCCAACCCGTCCCCCCTCCGCTCCTCTGCCTCCGCCTTCTCTCTGCAGCTGCGCCGTCTCCCGCAGCAGGGACATGGGACAGGGCCAGGCAGGGCCGGGCCAGGGCCAGGCAGTAAGGCCACGGGCACAGCGGACGACAGGGAGCGCCTGGGCCGCCCCACCCCACCCCGTACCTGTGCCCAGCCCCCCAGCACTCATGGGAATCTCTCCTTTGCTCTCTCCCACCTGCTGCTGTGTGGCACAGTCTCACCCAAGAACTTCAAGGTGAAGATGATCATGAAGACATCGGTCCTGCTCAGCTGGGAGTTCCCAGACAACTACAACTCACCCACCCCATATAAGGTGCGCAGCCTCCTGTTGGATCTAAGACGGGGGGTTAGGGTGTGTGTGGGGCAGGGCTCAGCCGGGGTTAGAGTATATGTGGGGCGGGGCTTGACCAGGGTGTGGGTGCCATCTGGAGTCAGGGTAGGGGGTCAACTGGACTGGTGACTGGGTGGGATATTGAGGTTCAATCTGGGTTCGGGGCTTAGTCAGGATTGGGATGCACAGTTGGGACTCAGCAGGGGTCGTGGTTCAGTGGAGGAATTAGGGTTCGGTCAGAACTGGGGCTTAGCTGGGGATCAGCTAGGATTTGAGGCTCAGTCTCTCGTCAAGCCAAAGTGTGGAATCAGGACTTTTTAAGGACTGGAACTTTGAGTTGAGATTCGGCTGAATTGAGAATCAACTGGGTTTGGAGCTCAGTCTGGGGTTGAGATTGAGTCTTGGGGTCAAGGCTTGGAATTAGGGCTACAGCTGTGATCGAGGTTCAGTCTGGGGTCACAGATCATAGGGTCCAGGCTAAGTCTGGGATCCAGGCTCGGTGAGGACCAGGGCTCAACCCAGAGCTCTGCTGAGCCGGCTCGCCCCACAGATCCAATACAATGGGCTCACATTGGACGTGGATGGCCGCACCACCAAGAAGCTCATCACTCACCTCAAGCCCAACACCTTCTACAACTTCGTGCTGACCAACCGCGGCAGCAGCCTGGGCGGCCTCCAGCAGACAGTCACGGCCTGGACCGCCTTCAACCTGCTCAGCTCGAAGCCCAGCGTGACCCCCAAGCCCGACTCCGATGGCTTCATCGTGGTGTATCTGCCAGACGGCCAGAGCCCCGTGCCTGTCCAGTAAGCTCAACCCACCCGCTCCAGGGTTTTGCATCCCTCCCCCAGTCAGCTGTGTGACTGCTGCTTGACCTCTCAGTACCCCACTTCCCTTGCTGGTCTGTAAAACAGAGACTACATGGTGCCTTTTCATGTGGTTGCCCTGAAGGTCCGGTGCCTCTCATAGATGTCCCCACTGAACGTGGCCTCAGCATTCTCTCACGCCCCGGCAGGCCCGACCTGCTGCTAGTTTTGGTTCTCAGACTGATGGGGAGACAGAGCTGGACACAGACAAGCTCAGTCCCATGGTGTGGCAGTGAGAAGCACAAAGGCTAAGAGTCCCATGCAAGGAGAGGAGTCCTCTGAGAAGCAGGGGGAAATGGAGAGTTACGAGACTGCATGGGTGTGGAAGCTGGGGTTTTGAAGGATGTATGGGAATTTGAGAAGTATACAGTTAGCTCTTGAACAGCACAGGTTTGAATTGCAGGGGCCCACCTATATGCATATTTTTTTTATTCAACAAGTCCACACTACAGTACTACACAATCCACAGTTGGTTGAATTCATAGATGGAAAACCATGGATACAGAAGGCCAACTGTACTTACATGTGGATTTTCTACTGTGCAGCCGGGGTTGGCACCCCCTAACCTCCATGTTGTTGAAGGGTCAACTGTCATTGCCCAGGGTAGGCTTTCTAGGCAAAAGGTACAACATGATCAAAATCCTGGAGGCTTGAATCAGAAACTGTAGTCCTACGTGACTTGGGCCATACACCCATGGTGTGAACGGAAGGGAAGATTCAGAGAGGGGTGGTGCCCTCACTCAGCCCAGTAGCATCCCTTGCTCGTGACTGTAGACAGCCCTCTGTGACTCTCGTCTCCTGCCAGGAACTACTTCATTGTGATGGTGCCACTGCGCAAATCTCGTGGTGGTCAGTTCCTGACCCCACTGGGCAGCCCAGAGGATATGGACCTGGAGGAGGTAAGGGGCTGGGCCCAGACACGTGCCAGCTTTCAGGAGCCCAGTGGCTCCCAGCTGGGTTCTGAGCAGCCCACATCTCTGTTCCCACAGCTGATCCAGGACATCGCACGGCTGCAGAGGCGCAGCCTGAGGCACTCGCGTCAGCTGGAGGTCCCCCGGCCCTACATCGCGGCTCGCTTCTCAGTGCTGCCACACACCTTCCATCCTGGGGACCAGAAGCAGTACGGAGGCTTTGACAACAGGGGCCTGGAGCCCGGCCACCGATACGTCCTCTTTGTGCTTGCTGTGCTGCAAAAGAGTGAGCCCGTAAGTCCCGAATGGTGTCTGCCCACATCCAGAGTGCCTGGAGCGGCCTCAGTCCCCGGAGCCCTGGCCTCAGAGCCAGACGCAGATCCTCCCAGCTCCCTGAGGTCAGAGCTGAGCAGAGGGGAGGATTTGAGGTTGAGGAAATCCCAAGCAGGAGGATTTTTAGAGGAAAGGACTTTGGAACGAGGGCTTTGATGGATGTATGGGAGTTCAGTAAAGAAAAGGCATCCCGGAGTTTGCACGTGCAAAGGTCTGGGGTGCAAGAAGAAAAAGAGGACCTAAGAGTGTCTGAAACAGAGTGGAGGAGGGGAAGAGTGAAGATTGGCCAGGGCCAGACCACTGTGGTCAGTGTTCTTGGAAGCCATAGGAGGGTTTAGAGTAGGGGATGGACACAGATTTGTGTTTGAGGAAGATCCATTTGGCCACCGTGAGGGCGGTGGGCACTGATGGAAGTCTCCCCCACCCCATTTCTGTAGACATTTGCAGCCAGCCCCTTCTCAGACCCCTTCCAGCTGGACAACCCAGACCCACAGCCCATCGTGGACGGCGAGGAGGGGCTCATCTGGGTGATCGGGCCCGTGCTGGCTGTGGTCTTCATTATCTGCATAGTGATTGCCATCTTGCTCTACAAGAAGTGAGCACCTTGCGTGTCCCTGCTTGACAGGAGGGAGGCCTTCCTAAGGGTGGGAGGTTTGGAAAGATCCAGGGAAAGGTTGTCTCTGAGAATGATCACAGAAGCCATCTGTGGTCCAGACAGGGAAAACAGGGCTCAGAGAGGTTAAGCCACTTGATCAAAGTCACACAGCCTGGGAAATGGCAGGGCTGGCATTCCAACCTGGTCAGTGGTTTGACTCCTGTTAAGTCCCGTGCAAGATTGGCGGGGGGGGGGGGGCACTCCCTTTGTCCTGTTAAACGAGGTCACGTGGGATATGTCCCAGCTTAGAAGGCTGAGACCCAAGTTGGAAAGGATTAGCCCCAATTTCTGGAGACCAAGGTTCAGAGGGGGAAAGAAAGCCATCCACAGTCATAGAACAGGCTCTTGATGGCCAGCCTGCCCTCACCTGTCTTCTTTCCCTCCTTCTCACCTGTGTCTGCTTTCGGGAGCAGCAAGCCTGATAGGTAAGAACTGGTCCTGCCCTCTGGAGGCTGAGGACAGGGGCTGGGGTGGCACCTCGCCCACGGGATGAGCGGGAACCTAGTTGTTCCAACCGTTGCACGTGTCTGTGCCTGGTTGTGGGAACCCGAGTCACGTACAGCCAGGTCACACGTCTCTGTCTGTTTGCTCGCACAAAGCAAACGAAAGGACTCTGAGCCCCGCACTAAATGCCTACTGAACAACGCCGACCTCGCCCCCCATCACCCCAAGGACCCCGTGGAAATGAGACGCATTAACTTCCAGACGCCAGGTATGTGCTTATCCCGGGCGCCGGGGACCGCACTGATGGGAGGGAGGCAGCACAGTGGGAGATGAAGCGGCCCCCTTGGTGGATCCTTGCCAGCCCCCACTGAACTGTGCCTGATGCAGTTCTTCAGTCCCGATTCCTACGAGGCTCTGGGCTTGGGGGTGTCCTGGGGTTGATGGTGCTTACAATCTAGGGAGATTTTTGAGAAGCTGCATTCAACTGGTGGCTGCTGTCTTCTCCAGGAGCTTAAAGGACATCTTCAAAGACAGAAGCAAACATTTTCTGAGTCCTCAATTCCTTCTGGCAGAAAAAGCTCTGCTTCTGTTCACACCTCTAGTCTTAAGGCCACTCAGTGGTGGGTGTTTGGGTTTTTTCCACCCTCCCCGGGGAAGCGCCCCTAGCAAGGAGCAAAAATTCCACTTCCACCACACACTCTCTCTCCCCGCTTTTGTGGTCACATATGGTCATGCTCTCCCAGTTTCATTATAGTCCCCCGTAGATGAAAGAGGATTCTGCTGAGTCCCCTGCCACACGTGGTGGGAGAACTGAATCAGGACCCTGCCCTTGATCGTCTTCATGTGCAATGCCCCCTTCATGCCCCCCGCCCCTCCTCCTCCTTAATGGGCTCATGCCAGCTGCTTCTAACCAAATTAAGGGATTTGCAGTTTAACTGAGGGCTGCTGTTCTCTCCTTATGAGCTCATCGCATGGCGACATCTGCTGTTCTCTACCTACACCCTGATCTTCACTCTCTGTCTCTGAACTGCTTCCTGTTAACTTTTGTTTCCAATCAAATGGAGATTTTTAAACATTTAACTGATGGCTGCAGTCCTCCATGAGAAGAGAGCACGGGGGCTTTGACAGGCTCGTGTATCGTCTTGCACGCTTCTCCTAACATTTCTTTCTCTCTCCTATTTCTGGACTGTGTCACGTTAGTCCCACGTTTCTCCAAATGAGGGTTTTGATCATTTATATTTACCTGATGGCTGCAGCCCTCCACAGGCGATCATGAAAAGTCTCCTGGCATCCCTTGTAGTCTCTTCTCTCTTCTGTCTCTGGACTAGCTTATGTCAATTCTGTTTCCATCCAGATAAGAATTTTAAATGTGTGTGTTCAACTGATGGCCTCTGTCCTTACAGCTCATGGCATGGGCCCATATGTTCTTCTCCTGCCCCCAAGTTTCTCCTTCACCATCCCGCTTCTCCTCTAAAATCCCCTCTGCTGACCCCCAACAAGGGACCCAAGGCCAGGTTGGTCAGGGGTGGCCGGATGCGGGGATGACAGGTTGATAGAAGAACCTAAAAGCTTTGAGATCTTGCCAAAGTCATGGCTGAAAATCAGGACTCGCCAGTGTCCAGTTGAGGCGATGCCCAGCCGCTGCCATGGGTTCTCTGATTGGGGCGGCCGTGTGTCCCTCACTCGTTGAAGTTGCTCCGCCCTTTGCATCTATCTGTCCGTCGACCGCTGTGCGCGCACCCGGCGAGGGATGGGGGGAGGTGGGCCGCCTCCCCCGCGTGTTTTCATTTATTTATTGTTTGCTGTTTCTGCAGATTCAGGCCTCAGCAGCCCCCTCAGGGAGCCGGGGTTTCACTTTGAAAGTTAGTTCCGGTGTCTCTCTGTTCTTGGCTTCCTTTCGCTCCTGTTTGTTTTCATCCTTGGTTTCTCCATCCGGCTTCCTCTCTCTCCGCCCACCTGTCCTGCGCTGGCTTCTCAAAGGGGGCAGGGGTCTGGTCCCCTGGGCTCTAAGGTGGCAGGTTGTGACTGCGTGTGTGTGTGTGAGAGAGAGAGAGAGAGAGGCAGGAGGAGAGGGAACGGGGCTGGGAGCAGGGATGCAGGGCACAGGTGTGTGTCAAAATACATGCGAGAGGCAGGGGGACCCACCAGTCAAATAGACACCAGCCTCAGCCCTCTTAGACGTGGGCCCTGGGGCAGCACCCAGGGACTCGGGACAAACAGCTCTTCAGTAGTCAACTTGGCAAGTCCCTATAGGTTTAACACCGGTGCTTGGGTGCTGGCGCACAGCTGTCAGTTTCCCTCCCGGTAGCTGCTGAGTGTGTGTGTGTGTGTGTGTGTGTGTGTGTGTGTGTGTGTGCATGCGTGGCCGCTGGGCCCCCAGGAGAGAGGAGTCTGGCAGGCCTGAAGATGGGGAAGAAGCACCCACGCCCACCCCATCATCCCACAAACACATACCCCGTGCATCCCCTCCCCGGCCCCTCAGCTCCACCTGGCAGAGGACTTTTTGGTCCCTCCGACCCCCAAGGGGGCAGACGGGGTGTGGGCCTCCCGCCCTCACCAGGGGGACAATATTCCAGAAGGTTCAGCCAGCCACATCTGCTTCTTCATCTCTGTGTCACTTGCCTGCTTCTTGCCACGAGGCACTAGGAGCTTAAAGTCCTGCGGGGCAACCCTCCCCCAGCACCTGCCTCCCCAGCTGGTTGTCGGGGGGGCCTGGGGAGGGTGGGGGAGACTCCACCTAGTGCTCCCTCCAGGCCTGGGTTCCTCGCCCCCATGGGGCCCACCCCAAACCTTCCTCTTCCCCGCCACCCCCTCTAACCCGCAGCTCGTCCATCGCAGACTCACTCCGTAGAGCACCCCCAGTCCCCTCCCCTCCCCGGCCTGGCCCCCCCGAGTGACTGGCCACATGGGCGGGTCTGCTCTCCCTGCAGGCATGCTCAGCCACCCGCCCATCCCCATCGGGGACATGGCGGAGCACACAGAACGACTCAAGGCCAACGACAGCCTCAAGCTGTCCCAGGAGTATGAGGTGAGCCAGCCCCCCCACCTCCCACCCTCCTGGGGCCCACAGATGCCTACCCTAACATCTCCCACGTCCTGCTTCTCATAGTCCATTGACCCGGGCCAGCAGTTCACGTGGGAGCACTCCAACCTGGAAGTGAACAAGCCCAAGAACCGCTATGCCAACGTCATCGCCTACGACCACTCCCGCGTAATCCTTCAGCCCATCGAAGGTAGCATGCGGGGTCCCAGGCTCCTCCCCAGCAGCCTTGGCCTGTCCTCATTCCATGGAGAACACGTAGACCCCATGTCTCCTCTTGGCCAGGGGGGCCAGGCCAGAGTGGACTAGCTAGGAGATAGGTAGGGAAACTGAGGCCTGGTCCAACCCTACCCAGAAGCCATTGAGAAGTTTAGCATCTGTATTTAACTGGTGGCTGCTGTCCACTACAGATTTCCATCCATTCTTTACATCTGTAGCTCTTATCAGGGCAGCTTCGCCACAGAGGACATTTGGCAATGTCTGGGGACATTTTTGTTGTCACAGCTTGGGGTGGGGTGTTGTTGGCATCTTGAGGGTGGAGGCCAGGGATGCTGCTCAGTACCTTGCGATGCAAAGGACCGTTCCCAACATAGAACAGTCTATCTCCAAATGGCAGTAATGTTGAGGCAGAGAAAGCGTGGAGTATATGCGCCATGATTTCCTTGGGGATAGACTGGGGCAGTCTCGGAGGGCTTCCTTTAAGCGGTGGACCAGGTGGAGCCAGCCTAGAAGGATAGAGCACCCCCACTGATCTCTAGTTTCTCCGCCACCCCTGGCCTAGGCATCGTGGGCAGCGATTACATCAATGCCAACTACGTGGACGGCTACCGGCGGCAGAACGCGTACATCGCCACGCAGGGGCCGCTGCCGGAGACCTTCGGCGACTTCTGGCGCATGGTGTGGGAGCAGCGCTCGGCCACCATTGTTATGATGACGCGGCTAGAGGAGAAATCACGGGTGAGGCCTGGGCCCTGCGGCCCCCAGGCCCTGCGCCGGCCCCGGCCCATGCTCACCTGTGTTCTCTCACCTGGTGCAGATCAAATGCGACCAGTACTGGCCCAACAGGGGCACAGAGACCTACGGCTTCATCCAGGTCACGCTGCTGGACACCATCGAGCTGGCCACGTTCTGCGTGAGGACGTTCTCCCTGCACAAGGTAGGGCCCGGATGGGACCGGGGGGCTGTGGGAGGGGGCGATGGTGGGTGGAGAAGGGAGATGAGCTTCTGCCCTGGGAACTCCCCACTGGACGGAAGAGAAACCACATTGACCCAGGCTGGGTGCATTCTCAAGCGGTCACTTTACGGATGGGGACACTGAGCCTCAGGGGAACGGCTCTTGTCTGCAGCCACAGCAGGACAAACCAGCAGAATCCAGCTTAGCAATGAACCTCTCCTCCCCTCACCGGCAGTCACCAGCCCCCAGCCCGAGATCAGTCTTGATCCCTTCCCTCACCCAGCCTGGGTTTATGGCAGGTTCTTGGCCATGCAGTAGGGGGGCCTCCAGCCTTAGATGGAGGACAGAGCGGGCAGTTGGGGCTGAGGTAGAGGGAATCTTCACCTATGTATTTAACTGATGACTGCTGTCCAGCACATGATTCCATGTGTCTCACTCAGTGATTCTCGGTTGCAGCATTTTGCCATTCAGAGGACATTTGGCGATGTCTGGGGGCACTTTGAATATTTTTATTTTTATTGATGTATAGTTGATTCACAATATTAACTTCTGCTGTACAGTAAAGTGATTCAGTTATATGTATACACAATTTTTTTGATATTCTTTTCCATCATAGTTTATCACAGGATATTGAATGTAGTTCCCTGTGCTGTAGAGTAGGACCCTGATGTTTATCCATTCTGTATAGATAATAGCTTCTGTCTGCTAACCCCTGTCTCCCGCTCCAGCCCTGCCTCGACCCCCTCCCCCTTGGCAACAAGTCTGGTTTCTGTATCCACGAGTCTCTGTTTCATAGATAAGTTCATTTGTGCCGTATGTTAGATTCTGCATATAGTACCATATGTTAAGTGTTATATGTGATAGCATATGTGATATATAAGTGTTATCATATGATACTTTGACTTTTTATCATGTGATACCATGGTATTTTTTATCGTATGCGTCTTTGACTTTTTTCATTTAGTATGATAATCTCTAGGCCTGTCCGTTTTGCTTCAAACGGCATTAGATCATTCTTCCCTGTGGCCGAGTAGTACATTGTACTTAAGTGCCACGTCTTCATCCATTCATCTGTCAGCAGACATTTAGATTGTCTCTGTGTCCTGGCGGTTGTAAACAGTGCTGCTATGGACATAGGGGTGCCTGTATCTTATTGGAGTTTTGTTTCCAGATATATGGCGAGGAGTGGGATTGTTGGATCATACGTAGGTCTATTTTTAGTTTTTTGAAGAACCTCTCCTGTTCTCCGTGGTGGCTGTACCAATTAATATTCCTACCGCCAGTGCTGGAGGGTTCCCTTTTCTCTGCATCCTCTCCATCCCTTGGAATTTGTAGAGTTTTGATGTATTTCTTTGGAGAAATGTCTACATCTTCTGACCATTATTCAGTTAGGTTGTTGGCTTTTTGTTGAGCTGAATGAGTTCTTTATCTGTTTTGGAGATTAAGCCCCTTGGTTGCATGGTTGGCACATATGTTCTCCCGTGCTGTGGGCTGTCTTCTCGTTGTGTTTATGGTTTCCTTTGCTATGCAAAGGCTTGTAAGTTTCATTAGGGTGCCATTTGTGTATTCTTATTTCTAGTGCCTTGGAAGACTGGGGACACTTTTTATTGTCATGTAGGGAGAGAGAGGTGCTCTGGCACCACTGTGTTTCCCTGGCAGCCAGCCACGTGCCCTTACATAGAGCCTGTGCCTGGCACAGGTGCCAGAAACCTGAGTAAAAAGACAAGAGTAAGGGTTTTCAGTTGATTCACACATTAAGCAGACACTTGTGTGTCAAATACCACTCTTGTGGGGCTTACAGTCTAGTGGACAACAAATATGAAAAAAACCCCAGGAATCTTACACAGTAGAGTATGTAGTGGAAGACCTGGAGTTGGTGAGGAAAGGAGTTTTGCAGAGATCTGGGGGTGGCATTCCTGGCAAAGGCCCTGCGTGTTTTGGGAATAGTGAGGAGTCCTGTGGCTGGAGCAGAGAGTGGGAGGAGGTGAGGGCAGGGAGGGGATGGGAGGAGGTGCAGAACCTTGTGGGTTGTAGGGGCAGGGGCAACTCTGGCTTTTAGCCCAGGGAGGGCTGTGGGCAGAGGAGCCGGGGGACATAACTCGGGTGCTCACCAGCGCCCTCTGGCTGCTGTGGAGGGAATAGATTGTGGGGACACCCAGGGGGAACAGGTGACTGCTCTGGTCTGGATGGATGACGGTGAGCTGGACTAAGGTGATCACCATGGAGGGGGTGAGTGAGAAGTGGGCGGGCTTGGGAAAGACTTTGAAAGCTGTGCTGACTGATGCTGCATGTGGACAGGCAGGGGAAGGGAGTCAAGAGCGACTCCACCTACATTTTGGCCAGAGTGCGTGGAAGGACAGCGCCACCATCAGCTGAGATGGGGGAGCAGGTTTAGGGAGAAATGGGGAGCAGTGCACGAAGATGCTGGGGACACTCTGCAGTGGAGACACCCCCACACCCTGGAGCAGCTGGGCACCCAAATCAGGGACATGGTGGTCTGAGGCGTGAACTTGGGCCCGGCACGTGGGTGCTGGGCTGCATTGACCAACAGTGTCCCCGCCACCCCTAGAGCGGCTCCAGCGAGAAACGGGAGGTCCGGCAGTTCCAGTTCACGGCATGGCCGGACCACGGGGTGCCTGAGTACCCGACGCCGTTCCTGGCTTTCCTGCGGAGAGTCAAGACTTGCAACCCGCCGGACGCGGGCCCCATCGTGGTCCACTGCAGGTACCCGGCCCCCGCCCCTTCACTCCCGGCTCCCTCTGCACCCTGTCCCCCATTCTCCCCTGGCCCTCGGGTGCCCCCTGACGGCCCCCTCCGTCTCCACAGTGCGGGTGTGGGCCGCACAGGCTGCTTTATCGTCATTGATGCCATGCTGGAGCGGATCAAGCCGGAGAAGACGGTGGACGTGTACGGCCACGTGACGCTCATGCGGTCCCAGCGCAACTACATGGTGCAGACGGAGGACCAGTACAGCTTCATCCACGAGGCCCTGCTGGAGGCCGTGGGCTGCGGCAATACGGAGGTGCCTGCCCGCAGCCTCTACGCCTACATCCAGAAGCTGACGCAGGTGGAGCCAGGCGAGCACGTCACTGGCATGGAACTCGAGTTCAAGGTGTGTGGGGAGGAACGAGTAGAGGATGCTGTGCTTGGGTGGGGGAGAGGGGGCTAAGCAGGAGACCGGAGTTCTTTGTCTCCACCCCCCCATTAAGGGGACCAGAGGGTAGAAGGGCTGGTGTTGCCCTGCCCGCCATGGCCCTGCTAGCCCTCTGGCTGAGAACGCACAGCCTGCCCCCGACCCAGGGAAATTGGGTCCCCAGATGGAGGCTGTCCTGATGTCATCCCCTCGTCTCCACAGCGGCTGGCCAACTCCAAAGCCCACACATCCCGCTTCATCAGTGCCAATCTGCCTTGTAACAAGTTCAAGAACCGCCTGGTTAACATCATGCCCTACGAGAGCACCCGGGTCTGCCTACAACCCATCCGGGGCGTGGAGGGCTCCGACTACATTAACGCCAGCTTCATTGATGGTTACAGGTAAACCTGGCCCTGGCCGCTACCGGGGCTCCGGTCCTGCCTGGGAGAGAGCTCGAGAGACCCTGCCAGCCCCATGCAGTCACAGCTGAGGTGGAGAGACTCTTTAGATATGCATTTAACCGATGGCTGCTGGCTGGAACGTGATCACATCTGTCCATCTTTCTCAGAGAAAAGCATCGATCTGGGCAGTTCTGCCCCCCAGGGGAAACTTGATAGCATCTGGGGATGTTTTTGATGGTTAAAATGGGACTTGAGAGAGGAGGGTTACCACTGGCATTGAGGGCTTCCCCGGTGGCTCAGATGGTAACGAATCTGCCTGCAGTGCAGAAGACTCAGGGTCAGTCCTTGGATCAAGAAGATCCCCTGGAGGAGGAGACGGCAGTCCACTCCAGTATTCCTGTCTGAGGAATCCCCATGAACAGAGGAGCCTGGTGGGCTACAGTGCATGGGGTCACAAAGAGACATGACTGAGCACTAACACTTTCTAGTGGGCAGAGGCCAGGGATGCTGCTGTACACCCCACTGGGTACAGAACAGCAGCCCATCACAATCATCCAGTCCCGACTGTCAGTAGTGCCAAGATTGAGAAGCACTGAGCAAAGGAGGGTGTTCTGGGAATGGGCAGCTATATGTAGCTCTAGAGGGGAGCCTGGCCTGAGTAGACAATGGATATTAACTTAATGCCCCTGGAGGGGGCGGAGAATGAAAGCAGAGATGCCTGCAGACAGTCCCACAGCTTCCTCGCGAAGTTGGAGTGAGTCCGAGGCTGGCGGTCTTTCCAGGTGCAGAACAGGATTCTTTGGGGGTTGAACCAGATCAGGAGGGAGATGATGCTTGGGCCTGGGTCTCCCTGGGGCCCTAGACTCACCGCTGCCACCGCCTCACCTCCCCGCTCACAGGCAGCAGAAGGCCTACATTGCCACACAGGGCCCGCTGGCGGAAACCACAGAAGACTTCTGGCGCATGCTCTGGGAGAACAACTCGACCATCGTGGTGATGCTGACCAAGCTGAGGGAGATGGGCCGGGTGAGCCAGGGACCATACAGGGCGGGGCAGGGCAGGGAGGGGCCGTGGAGGTGGGGTGGGGGCGGGGCTGACCACAGCACCCGCCTCCCCGACAGGAGAAGTGTCACCAGTACTGGCCGGCCGAGCGCTCCGCCCGCTACCAGTACTTCGTGGTGGATCCTATGGCGGAATACAACATGCCTCAGTACATCCTGCGGGAGTTCAAGGTCACAGACGCCCGGGTAAGTACAGGGACAGACCCTCCAGGCAGCTCACCATTCCCCTGGTCTGGAGAGGGCTTTCCTGGTTGGGGAGTGGAAGCAAACGCCCAGGAGTGAGTGGGCCAGCTGGACAGTCACTCCCACCACCGAGTAGGTGGGAGAGAGGACCATGACCCCGTGGTGTCCCCATCAGAGCACATGTCACACTGTTCACCGGGGGACATAGTCCAAGGCGATCATGTAAAAGGGAGTAAGTGGGGCCTTAGCTGGGAAGCAGCAACCATGGAGGGCAGCATTAGAGGGCTGAACGAAGGCTGGGGGAAAGGTGATGGGTTGATGGTGTCAAGTAGTGGCCGCTGTAGATGGGAAAAGAGTGGTAGACAGTGGGGGGTGGGGGGCAGGTGCTAGGAATTGGAACCATTGTATGGAGAGAGAGGAGAATGGAGAGAATAGATGGTGTTGGCTGGAGAAGACCCAGCGGAGGCACGTGGTGATGGGAGAGGGCAGGTATTAGATGGGGTCCGATGAAGACTGTTAGGTGACAGAGGATAGAAGTTAGTGCCAGAATTGGAGAATCCATGGGTAGAATGATGGGGCATGGGAATGTCAGTCCAGATGTTACCACTGGACAGTGAACCCTGGTGGGCAAAGCACTGCTGGTCACCGTGCTTGGGTAGTTCAGGATGGCACCACTGGGTGGGCTGAACGGGGGATTGGAGACTCAGTGAACATCACTGCTGGGTGATAGAGGACGGTGGTAAACAGGATGGTCTTAGATGAGAGGAGGTGGGATTGGAGACTAGAATGTCCAGATAGAAGCGGATGGAGAATGCCAGTAGAGCGCGGAACCATGGCTTGGTGATGGGTTACCAGCGGTGGATGGAGAAAGGTGAGATTGGAAAGGGCAGGTGTTTGGCCAGTGGCAGATGGAATAAAATGAAGAGGAAACGATTTGAAGAGTAAAAGGAATGATGAACGTTCAGTGATAGACAGTCCTGTTGATGGTCCGAGAGAGAGGAAGGCGGGATCGGAGAAAGCGTTAGGTGGTGGACGGAGACCATCAAAATCACGTGGCATCGCTGGGCTGCAGCGTTTAATGCAGAGACTGTGAGGGGGGAGGTAAGTGGTGAGGGAGGGAGGGCGGGGAGCGTCAGTGGTCCTCACAGTGGAATGTCTAATAGTGCTTAGAGGGGAAGAAGGGTGGATTGCTAAGGATGAATTGTGGAAAGTGGTGCCGCTGGGTCATGATAAATGAAAGGCGGAAGAGAGCCATGATGATGGACCGCACGGCTTGGTAGTGGGAAGCGAGTATTGGCAAGATAGGTGGTTGAGTGGTGGGGATGAGGGTTACAGAGATGGACAGTTGAGTGGTGGATATGAGGATCCAAGAGGTTCAGTGGTGGGAGTAAGGATTAGACAGATGGATGGTTGAGTGGTGGGTTGAGGATTGCAGAGATGAGTGGTTTACTGCTGGGGATGAGGATTGGACAGATGGATAGATGAGTGGTGGTGATGAATGGACAGATAGATGGTTGAGTAGTGGAGATGAGTACTGGATAGATGGAAGGTTGAGTTTTGGGGATGAAGACTGGAGAAATGGATGGTTGAGTATTGGGGATTAAGATCGAAGAGGTTGAGTAGTGGCGATAAGGATTAGAGAGATGGGTGTTTAATGGTAGGGATAAGGATTAGATACATGGAGGGTTGAGTGATGAGTGGTTTAGTGGTGGGAATGAGGATAGGAGAGATGGAAGGTGATTGTTGGGGCTGAGGATTAGAGAAATGGATAGCTGAGTGGTGGGGATGAGGATCCAAGGGGTTGAGTGGTGCAATAAGGATTAGAGAGATGGATGGTTGAGTGGTGGGAATAAGGATTAGAGAGACGGATGGTTGAATGCTTGGGATGAGGATTGGAGAGGTGACTGGTTGAGATTTAGATTGTACAGATGGATGGTTGTGTCATGGGGATGAGGACTGGAGAGACAGATGGTTGAGCGGTGGAAATGGAGAAAGCATCACCAGATGCTCAAGGATTATGAACTACCGTAAGTGGATGATGAAAGTTAGGAGGCAAAGGTATTGAGTACACAGGTAGAAGACGATGAATTTCCAATGGTGGCTGGTGGAAGATGGCGCCCTTGAGTGGTGAGGGATAGGAGATTATAGGGCTGGTGAGTGGCCGAAGATGATGTCCATGGTGGAAGGTGGTGCTGTTGGGAGGTGACAGTATGGGGACAGTGCTCTTTTACTCTAAGACGATAAGAGAGGAGGTTGCCAGGGAGATGGAGAATGGGTCAAGAAGGGCAGATGTTGGGTGTACCATGGGACAGTGCAGA
This sequence comes from Bos indicus x Bos taurus, assembly GCF_003369695.1. Classification (NCBI taxonomy): domain Eukaryota; kingdom Metazoa; phylum Chordata; class Mammalia; order Artiodactyla; family Bovidae; genus Bos; species Bos indicus x Bos taurus. The sequence continues at coordinate 91,593,093 of NC_040082.1, read as the reverse complement.
ATGGAGGATGAGAGACAGCAATGGTGTTGGTGTCACTTGGGTCGTGGTGGATGGGTTTGGAGCTGTGCAGAGAGCAGCAGTCGGGGGATGGGGGTGAACGATTGCCATGTGAGATGGTGTTGCTGGATGAAGTTAAATGGTGAGGAGCCTTGGGTGGTACAGACGAAGTCGGAGCATCTCAACGAAAGATGGTGTGGGACAAGGAGGGTGGGTGGCAGAGGGTGAGGAAGGGTGGAGAGTGGCATTGGTGCAGCTTGTGGTTGGCGAGGGTGATGCCACTGACCTTGATAACAGGACCCGGCGCGCTCTCTCTCCGTTCCAGGACGGCCAGTCCCGGACCGTCCGGCAGTTCCAGTTCACGGACTGGCCGGAGCAGGGCGTGCCAAAGTCGGGGGAGGGCTTCATTGACTTCATCGGCCAAGTGCACAAGACCAAGGAACAGTTTGGCCAGGATGGCCCCATCTCTGTCCACTGCAGGTGAACTGCCCGTAGCGGGAAGCTGAGTCTTTACGAGCACAGCCTTGGGCACTCCCGCTGGGGCTCTTTCCATCCCTGGGGCAGGGGGCTTCAGAGCAGGCAGGATGGAAATTGGGCAGCTGAGCCAGGCTCCCCACACGCCCACCCCCTGAACTCACCTGCGCACTCGCCCTGACAGCGCCGGCGTGGGCAGGACGGGCGTCTTCATCACGCTCAGCATCGTGCTGGAGCGGATGCGGTACGAGGGTGTGGTGGACATCTTCCAGACAGTGAAGATGCTGCGGACCCAGAGGCCAGCCATGGTGCAGATGGAGGTGAGGAGGGGGAGTTGCGGGGGAGGGGAGGGCAGCCCGGCCTCATGCTGATGCCACCACCAGCCTCTGTTCTCTCCTCTGTGCAGTGGGCACAGCCACCCCCCACTCCCGGGGTTGTCAAGGGTAAAAGGTCCTCAGCCCCTCCTGCTTTGGCCTGACCCAAGAGTAAGCCGAAGGCCAGAGCTGAGAAGCGTCACTCGGAATGAACACAGAGGGGTCCCCTCTCCTGGCCCCAGGGACTCAGTGAGGTCCAGCTCAGCCAGGACCCTGGCAGGGGTCATGGATCCTGAAGCCAGGCCCAGAGTCCCACCATCATGTTGACAGTGGGCACCTTTGCTTGGACCACACCGTGTCTCCAAGTCACACAGCGGTTTGAAGTGGAGCTGGGATTCGTACCCCAGTCAGTCTCATCCACAGCCGTCAGAAGGGTCAGCAGTAGAGCTGAGTCCATGGAGGGAACAACTGGGTTGGGAGCACTGTACTTCCCTGTGCTCTCGATCACCTCATGAGCAGACCCTACTCTAAGCCAGAGTCAGAGCCCCGGCCGGTGGAGGGGGAGCCAGTCTGTGTCTGCACCCATTGCTGGGTCCGTTCCGCATCTGGCTTGAGACCCAGAAGTGGGTGGAAGAGCCCCCTCTGTTCTCACAGAGATACTCCAGGGATGAGAAGAGGGTGTGAGGGCGGGGGCCCAGCCTAGGAAAGAGTGGGGTCACTGCTTTTAGAAACCACCAGATCCAGAAGCTAGGTTAAATGCATCCATGAGCTCCCCGTCTCCAGGCAGTCAGAGCTGGAGTGGCAACCTCCCAGCCCCCAGGGGAGTGTCACAAGAGGCCGGGATGGCCAAGTGGCACCCTGCGGGCCAGCTGAGGACGGGGAGAGCCCAGCACAGGCGCAGGATCAAGGGGCGCAGCTGCTCTGCAGTGTGATGGGGAGCCCTGGGTCTGCAGAGGCGCTGACAGGGGCCCTGCCCTGACCCCCTCGCCCCCTCTCCACACAGGATGAATATCAGTTCTGCTACCAGGCGGCACTGGAGTATCTCGGCAGCTTTGACCACTATGCAACCTAAGCCAGGTTGGCCTGGCCCGACTCCACCGGCCCCTGCGCCTCCAGTGCCGGGTGGGCCCCCCGAGGCCTGGACCCCCTCCGGCGGCCAGGGCAGGAGGCGGCAACCGCGTTTCCACAGCCGAGGGGTCTCCGGGGATGACGATGCAGCCCCTCAAGCCCCCCTGCACGGCCTCAGCCCCCTCCCTGGGCCGGGCCGCCGCCTTCAATACTTGGCACATTCCTCATTCCCTTCTAAAACAAGATTCCACAAGGAGAGGTTATGGGGTGGGGGGAGGGGGGCGGCAAGCAATCCAGGGGCTGTTCCCAAGAACCAGAGGGGGGCGGGGGCTGGGAGCTCGGCCCCTTGTCCTCCCTACCAGGCAGTCTTCCCGCCCCGCAGCCTGGGGGTCGCCGGGCTGGGGGGGCGGGAGTGGGGTGGGGACAGGAGTCAGCTTTCTTTCAGAACTCAGTGTAACTGTATCCGGTGACATTTCGTTTTGTTTTTGTTTTTTTTAATAGTGTATTTTTTTCATTTTTTTTTTTTTAAAGAAGAAACAAATGGGGGGGAAACAAAAACGATTTGACAGTCAACGGATTTAAAAAGAAAAACTTGGCTTATTCCTATTCTGTTCACAGACAGTCTGTTTTTTTCACCGTAACAGACGTTCTTGCGTGCCGGTCGTGTTCATGGGCCTGCGCGGGCTCAGGCTGCCCCTTGGCTTGCTTTTTTTTTTCCCTTTACCTACTCCAAAGGTGTGCCTCGCTCAAGAATAAGGCCTTTGCCTCCTGATTTTTTTTTTTTTTAATTTTTTGCTTTTTCTTTTTTAATTCTCAAGACATATCAAGGAGGGTGAGGGTGGGGCAGTGGGGGAACTCGGGCCCACCAGCGTCGGTTGTCGAGCCCACAGGGTGGGCTCTACCACGGAGGAGGTTGCAGCGACCCCCGCCCCCAGCAGCCCGAGCACCCCTCGCCATCTCCCACCTTGAGGAGAAGGACTGAACACAGTCGGAGGTTCCCACTTCTCCGGGGGGAGAAAGAGGCCATAAGCTGCCCCAATCAGGGGCCCCTCCCCACCCCCCCGGGACCATGGGGCCGTTCTGGGGCAGAAGGATGGGGTTCTGCCCCACCCCCACCCCTGAGCAAGTGAGTTTTTCTCTTTGTACAAGAGCAGAGCTGCTGTTGCTTTCAACACTGTTTATTCAAACGGAAGCAGCTGGGTGGTTTTCCCACCTCTGTGTATGTAGATATATCGACTTTGTATTAAAGGAAGATCGTCTGACCCCGGCCGCTGGTGGAGTCTTTGTCACCCCAGCCCCTGTCCATCCAGTCTCCTTGGGGAAGCTGGGAGCCTGGAGAACTTGAACACAGAATCCAAGCTCCCTGCAGGGGCTGCCCCATTGATAATAGTTACTCCTGTTGATAATCGTGACCCTCTCTGAGTATCTACCATGGGCCAGCCCGCTGAAGTGGGAATCTACCCAATTTATAGATGAGGTTCAGAGAGGGGCAGGCACCAACGAAAAGTCACACAGAGGTTTGAAGTGGAGCTGGAATTCGTACCCCAGTCCGTCTCATCCACAGCCCTCAGAAGGGTCAGCAGTAGAGCTGAGTCCATGGAGGGAACAACTGGGTTGGGAGCACTGTACTTCCCCGTGCTCTAGGCCACCTCATGAGCAGACCCTACTCTAAGCCAGAGTCAGACCCCCGGCTGGTTTGAGACCCAGAAGTGGGTGGAAGATTTCCCCTGGTGAAAGCATCCCCCCACAGAGATGCTCCAGGGATAAGAAGAGGGTGTGAGGGCAGGGGCCCAGCCTAGGAAAGAGTGGGGTCGCTGCTTTTAGAAGCCATCAGATCCAATGAATACACTTAGTCAGATAGATTTACCAAACCCTAAATTCTCCATCCTTAAAATTCTCAAACATACATGAAACATTTATGAAAATCAGCACTTATTTAAAAAAAAAAATCCAGCAGTGGAGATCATAAATCTTCAAGAAACGAATGTTAGATAACCTGATCTTGACCGCAGCAGTAGATTCTGCAATACTTAGTCTCCCCTGAAAAGGCCTTCAATGAGAAATTTTAAAACATGTTTTTAAATGAGGCATGAGTTAAGGAATCAACATAGAAGTGACACATTTTTGAAACTGAACAACTCAAATAGTACAAAATGTAACAAAACCCATGGGATGCAGCCAAAGGGGTGCATGGAGGAAATTTTATAGCCTTGAACATGTTGATAAAACAGATTCTGAAAACAAGTCAACCTTTAAAATATGTGAACCAAGTTTTCAATTCAAGTAACACTAATCGGGCATTATTGAGGTGGTTCTTGCATTGACAACACTTTTCTTTAAAAACACCAATATAGACAAATCGTTGGCAAGTACAATCAAGAAAACATCCAAATCCAGGAATATGGGGGAATGCACATTAACTACAGATTGAGGCATTTTTTTAAAATTGTGACATGAGTATCAGGGGAGAAAAAACAGGAAAGAGACAGCAAACAGAGGAGTAGTGGGAGCTGTAGCACAGCTGGCATGGGGGAAATAAACCCTTCACTCCCTGGGCTGAGGTGGTGGGAAGACAGAAAGATGAAGAAACAGCAAAGGCCTATATTTAGTAGCTCTTGAGTTATGAGTTCAAGAAGTAGTGGGAAGATGTCTTAGAAATAGAGGTGGGACCCAAGGGATAGAAGTCAGACTGTAACCCATCTGGTCCTACCTAAATTATCTAAGACTTCATCACAGGCTACTCTGCCCACAGAACTTCTACTCAATCCTCAAAGCCCAATTCTAAAAGCTCCTCTAAGAAATCTGTTTCCTTTCTGTTTACCCAAGCCCACTGAGTCTAAAGTGTCTGAATAGGATCTACCTTTCCCTCCTTGGAAACCAGAAAGAACATCTTCAGGGAAAGTCAATGTGACCTTCAGCTCTGATTCCACCCTTGGGATGGTCATGGCTCTAGTTGGAGGGTAGGTGGTGGCAGACAGAGATTTATCTGAAGACTTCCCGGAAGAGGGCCACAAGGAATTGCCTCAACTCACAGGAGCACCAAGACTCTAGGCATCTCCAGTTGTCTTGGCCCTGCTATAGGATTCCATAACATCCACCCCCATTTATTGAGCACTGACTGTATGCTTGGCTCATGCCGTCTCATTTAATCCTTCTGACAATGCACCAGTGGACAGATGAGAAAACAGAGGCTCAAATAGGTCAGGTTTCTTACCCAACATCTCACAGGTGGTAAGGAGTGTTACCCGGACGTGGGCCCAGTTCTAGCCTGTCCCCATTGGGATAATGCGAAAGTTCAAGGCGTCTATGGGCTCCTGACCACAGCATCAGCCCCAAGCTGGGAGGGACAGGGCCCCACAGCAGAGTCCCACTTTCCACCAAGGGTCCCTCAGGGACCAAAGCATCTGAGTGCTCCGTGGTGGTGGTGGTGCAGTCGCTCAGTCATGTCCAACTCTGCGGCCCACCAGGCTCCTCTGTCCATGGGATTCTCCCAGCAAGAATACTGGAATGGGTTGCCATTTTCTTCTCCAGGGAATCTTCCCAACCCAAGGATTGAACCTGGGTCTCCTGCATTGCATGCGGAATTTTTTTTTTTTTAATCAACTGAGCCACCAGGGAAACCCATTCTAGTGCTCTAGAAAGTGTAAATACCCTGAACACACACTTTGTCCCTAATAACATCACTTTGAAACATTTAAAGCTAAAACACCCGTGAACAGAACTACAGTGATGCTGAATGCTAAACCTAACTCGGAGACGGAAAGACGAAGCTGACACGAAGGATCTTGAGATGACAATGCAGTGGCAAACTTTAGCAAACAGATGCGTCCAGGGCCTTATACCCAGCAATGAAAAATGTATGTTCTGTCTGAATACCCAGAACTTATCACCAAAAAGGACCACAAATCGGACCAGAGAAAAGCTCAACGCTCAGACTTTACTTCCCAGCCACCTGTAATAAAATTATAAATCAGTGATGATATCTAACTTCAAATCCACGTAGGTGGAAGGGTTCAAACAAATGAGTTAAAGATAAATCACACATGAACTACAAAGTATTTAACTGAATGATAAGACTACTGCAAATGAAAGCCTTTGGGATGCAACCAAAAATGTACTCAGAGGTAAATTCAAAGTCTGTTTAATTTACTCAGAGGTAAATTCAAGTGTGTTTATGGAGGGAGGGAGAACACTCGTTATAAGTGAAATAAGTAGCCCAAGAAAGTACTCAAGGGTATATGTAGCCTTATATGAATTTATGGGAAAAATAACTGAAAACAAACTAAAGCTTTCAACTCAGGCACCCACAAAAGGACAAACAGATCCAAGGAGCATCAAGGGGAAACATCTTTAGGACAATCAGGTATTAGTCAAATGGTAAACTACAGCAGTAACAACAAAATAATATAAAAATCTGGATTTTTTAAAAACACCCATAAAAGAAAACCTTTGGCACAAAGACAGCACAAATAAACATTACAGATGACAGAGGAACTAACAGCACTCACAAAGAAGTTATCTTAAAGGCTGAGCATATACTGCATATATGTAACTTCATACCACTAAATGTTGGACTTCGTAGGTGGCACAGTGGTAAAACAATCCACCTGCCAATGCAGAGGATGCAAGAGACGTGGGTTCAATCCCTGGGTCAGGAAGATTCCCCCTGGAGAAGGAAATGGCAACCCACTCCAATATTCTTGCCTGGGGAATCCCATGGACAGAGGAGCCTGGCGGGCTACAGTCCATGGGGTCGCAAAGAGTCGGACACGACTTCAGCACACCACTAACTTTCAAATGATAAAATATGGGGGAAAAAATCTAAGAAAGCAAAACCAAACCAAGTCGTTAAAAAGTGAATCATGTTCAGAAACACTGAAATGATGGTCAAAGATCTATCCCCCATACAAGGCACTTTCTCAGATGGTTTTTCAAGTGAGTTTTGCCAAATCTTCAAGAGAAAGATAATTGGCATCTTATAAGCTATGTCAGCTTGCAGAGGGAAAAAAGATAGTACTCAAAGTATAAAGGACAACTCAAGGTGGGCAGGGGGGAAATACATCTTGCTCATGTGCCTAGATTCAAAAAGGCTAAAAAACACTAGTAATGCAAATCTTGTTATTTAGTTGTCCAGTCATGTCTGATTTCTTTTGTGACCCTATGGACTGTAGCCCGCCAGGCTCCTCTGTCCTTGGGATTCTCCAGGCAAGAATACTGGAGTGGGTTGCCATTGCCCTCTTCCAGGGGATCTTCCTGACCCAGGAATTGAACCTGTGTCTCCTGCATCACAGGTGGATTCTTTACCACTGAGCCACCAGGGAAGTTCAATCCAAATCTAGCATCTCCTTAGAAGAAGAGGATGTTATGACTCAACAGGGAAGGATTTATGGAATGCAAGGATGCTTTAACATTAGAAAATCCACTCAAATAGAAGTTAGAATAAGTTGCTACCTCAGAGAGCAGATCTGCAGTATCTAATAAATTGAAGGTACTGAGTCAAGATACCTTGACTCAATAATTTCAGTCTTAACACATCTTACAGACACTTGTCTTGAGCAGATGTGCCAAGGAGACATGCAGAGGTTTGTCTGTCATAGAATTATTTGTAAAAACTGAAAAAAAAATGTACACTGTATAATATTTTTATTATAAACAAGAAATAACAAAGCCTGGAAACTATTTTATAAAAGATTGGCATCGACTTAAATATCCACCAACAGGAAGTGGGTGTGAAGATGGAGAGAAAGAAACCCTCCTACACCATTGGTGGGAATGTAAGCTGGTGCAGCCACTATGGAGAACAGTAGAGACGTTTCTTTAAAAACTAAAACTAGAGTTTGCATATGATCCAGTAATCCCACTTTGGGGCATATACCCAAACAAAACTATAACTCAAAAAGATACATGCACACCTACGGTCACAGCAGAACTATTTACAACAGCCAAGACATGGAACCACTTAAATGTCCATCAGCAGATGAAAGGATAAAAAAGATGTTATATACAGTAGAATGGGGGCTTCCCTGGTAGCTCAGCTGGTGAAGAATCCGCCTGCAATGCAGGAGGCCCCGGTTCGATTCCTGGGTCGGGAAGATCCCCAGGAGCCGGGCATGGGAACCCACTCTAGCATTCTTGGCTGGAGAATCCCCGTGGACAGAGGAGCCTGGCAGACTACAGTCCTTGGGGCTGCAGAGTCGGACACAACTGAGCGACTGAGCACACAGCACATACGATAGAATATTAGTCATAAAAAAGAACGAAATAACATCACTTGCTGCAATAGGGATGGACCTAGAGATGATCGTATTAAGTGAAGCAAGTTCAGAAAGAGAAAGAAAAACACCATATGATATCACTTACCTGTAGAATCTAAATTATGGCACAAATGAACATACCTAGGAAACAGACTCGCAGAACAAATGTGTAGTTGCCAATGGGGAGGGGTGGTTTGGGAGTCTGGGATTAGCAATTACAAACTATGATGCATAGGGTGGATCAACAGCAAGGTCCCACTGCATAGCACAGGGAATTACATTCAATATCCTGTGACAAACCATAGTGGAAAAGAGTATGAAAAGGAATACATATATGTATAACTGAACCATTTTGTTGTACAGCAGAAATTAATTCAATATTGTGAATCAAGTGTACTTCAATAACATTTTAAAAAATAGCCACCAGCAGTAGAAGTGCATGTGTGCTCAGTCGCTCAGTTGTGCCTGACTCTTTGTGACTCCATGGAGCCCACTCGGCTCCTCTGTCCATGGAATTTTCCAGGCAAGTATACTGGAGCAGGTTGCCATTTCCTCCTCCAGTGGATCTTCCTGACCCCAGGCTTGAACCCATGTCTCCTGCCCTGGCAGGCAGATTTTCTACCACTATGCTACCTGGGAAGCCCAACCACCAGCAGAAGAATGTCTAAAGAACTCTGTATGGTCACACAATGAAATACTACACAACAATGAATACAAAACAATTGGAAATGTACCACAATATAAACAAATCTCTAATACACTCATCAAAAGCAAGCAAATCACAGGAAGAAAAGTTAGTGTAACTCTATCACAGAATACTTTAAAACACATTAAGCAAATACATATTAGAGATAAATGCAAGTGGCAAATATATACAAACTCATCTATATGGATACTACTCAAAGCAATCTACAGATTCAATGCATTGCCTGTGAAAATCCCAGGGATTTTTTTCCTGCAGAAATGGCAATGCTAATCCTCAATACTAATCCTATACAGAACTGCAGAGGACTCTGAATAGTCAAAATAATCTGGAAAAGGAACAATAAAGTTGGAAGACTAACATTTCCCAATCTCAAAACTTACTACAAAACAACAGTCATCAAAACACTGTGATCATAGCATAAGAGCAAACATATAGATGAATGGAATAGAAATGAGAATCCAGAAATAAACCCATACATCTTTGATCTATAGATTGACAAAGGTACCAATGCCATTCAGTGAAACAAGAACAGTCTCTTCAACAAACGGCACTGGGACTGGATTTTCACATGCCAAAGAATGAAATTGGCCCCCGTGTGCAGGCACGCTCGGTCATGTCTGACTCTGCAACTCCACGGACGCAGCCCGCCAGGGATTCAAACCCACGTCTCCCGTGTCTCCTGCACTGGCAGGCAGGTTCTTGACCACTAGCGCCACCTGGGGAGTCAGACTGGACCGCACCTCACACCATGTATGAAAATTAACTCAAAACGCATCAAAGAGGGCTTCCCTGGTGGTCTAGCTTCCTGCCAACGTAGGGAACGTGGGTTTGATCCCTGGTCCAGGAAGATTTCACATACTGCGAGTCAACCAAGCCCGTGTGCCACAACTACTGAGCCCACATACTGCAACTACCGGAGCCCAGGCACCCAGAGCCCATGCTCTGCAACAAGAGAAGTCATGGCAATAAGTTCGCAAATTGCAATTAGAGAGTAGCCCCCGCTCTCCACAACTAAACAAAGCCCACACTCAGCAACGAAGACTCAGTGCAGCCAAAAACAAATCAATAAGTCTTAAAAAAATTAATTATTAAAGAGTTAAAACTATAAAACTCTTAGAAAAACTCATCTCTAAACAAATTCTGGATAACTGTTCCCTCTGGGCAGGAGTAAGGGGAATGCATTCAGCAACAGGCACACATGTAAATCCAGCTCGATATGTGTTTTAATTTTTAACTTGGGTGTTAAGGCTATGGTGTTCATTATATCACTTTTATATATCTGAAATGAGAAAATAAGAAATCAATCCATGGGGGGAAAAAGAGAGATAAAACCCCAAAGCTTTTGATTTAAAAAAAAATAAGCAAATATTCCATAATTTGATAAAGTAACTTGACAATGCTGAAATTTTAGAACAAAAGTTGGCAAACATATTTTAGGCTTTGCAGGCCAGAAGGTCTCTGTTGCAACTACTCAGCTAACCCACTACAGCACCTAAGCAACCACAGACAAAACACGGGGGCATGGCTGTGTTTCAATAAAACTTTATTTACAAAAACAGGTAGTGAACTGGATTTGGCCCACAGGCTATAGTGAGCCAGTCTCTGCTCTAGAAACACATCCAGTGAATTCAGAAATGACACAAGGAATGTCCATGATAACAATCATTTCATGTAATACTAGGGACCCCAGCCAATGCAATAAGAAATGACATACAAGCATGAAAAGAAGCAGACAAATATTTCATTATCATAAGAGAGAGGACTGCCTACCAGACAACTTGAACAAATCATCTTAAACTGTCCTGTAAGTAAGAGGAAAACCCAACAAAGTGCCAGTTACAAAGCCACCATGAAAAGTCATTGGCCTATTTCTGAAGTTGGTGCGGTTCAACTAAAAACATTTTCAGCCATGCAAAGCTCTGATCCAATTTCTTATCAACTGCTCAACCCTCTCATATTTAAACCTTTGTGACTAGCGACTCACAAGCCAGAAGATATGCAATTTTCCACACAAAAGAGAGGTCTGCCAGTCTCTAGCACTTTGCACTTGAACCTGACTCTCTCTCCCCCGACAAAGTCAGGCAGAGTTCATTTTCTTTCCTCTACCCTTTGTGAAGCCAGAGTTAGTTAGATTTCTCTCCCTGGGTTACAAATACTTGTTTGAGGGATGGGATTTTAAAAGTCTATTTTTGTATCACTAAGATATGCACAAGTATTATCTGGCATAAGTTAGCTTTAAAATACATATTTCAGAAAACAAGCAAAAAGAAGGAAATACTAAATAATGAAGTTAATGGATGAAAAAAAAAAAAACAGGATATTTGCATAGTCTCTAAGTATCTCCATACAAGATCCTTTTTAATTTCAAAGGGGAAAACAGTAACTTTACCACAGACAAACCTGCTGCTGCTGCTGCTGCAAAGTTGCTTCAGTTGCGTCCGACTCTGTGCGACCCCACAGACGGCAGCCCACCAGGCTTCCCCGTTCCTGGGATTCTCCAGGCAAGAACACTGGAGTGGGTTGCCATTTCCTTCTCCAGTGCATGAAAGTGGAAAGTGAAAGTAAGTCGCTCAGTCGTGTCTGACTAGCGACCCCATGGACTGCAGCCTACCAGGCTCCTCTGTCCATGGGATTTTCTAGGCAAAAGTACTGGAGTGGGGTGCCATTGCCTTCTCTGGACAAACCTGGCTAATAGGACATTAACCAAGTGATCAAGGTCGAAACCCCCACAGATGAGACATACCAACATCATTTGTCTCCTGATATATTGACTCAGAAGGACGCAACACCACTTTTGTGACATTCTTGCCCCAAAATGCACCACCTCTGTATAATCATGAGTAAACAGAAAAACTCAGCTTGAGGGACTTGCTACAAAATAACTGACCCATACTCTTTAAGGTACCCAAGAACATAAAAGACAAACAATAAGAATCTAATCTATAGGGACTTCCCTGGTGGTCCAGTGGTTAAGAAATCCTCCTGCCGATGCCAGGGGTTTGATCCCTGGTCCTGGAAGATCCCGCTTGCTGAGAGGCAACCAAGCCTGCATGCCACAGCTGGAACACGTGCTCCGCAACCAGAGAAGCCATCGCAACGCGAAGCCTGCATACAATGAAGCATAGCCCCTGCTCACCGCAACTAGACAAAGCCTACGTGCAGCAATGAAGACTCAGCACAGCCAAAAAAAATTTAAAAAGAAACTATCACTTAGGAGATGTGATGATGAAATGCAACAAAGGGTCCTAGCTTGATTCTGCACCAGAAAAAGGACTTGAGAGGCAAAACTGCTCACATGTATTTGAATAAGTTATGTAGTTAGTTGCTAGTATTGTATCAGTGTTCATTTCTGGCTTCAGTAAATGTACCACAGTTGTGTAGGTGAAGCTGGATGAAGGATACACAGGAACTCTGTACTATTTTTGCAACATCTCTGTGGGTCTAAAATTATTTCAAAATAAAAAGTTATAATGATGTTTCTAAAAGTCATCAGCAAGTTGTACTGTCACCAATAACGAATTAGAAATTGTAAACAAGGACTTCCCTGGTGCTACAGTGGGTAAGAATCAGCCTGCCCATGCAGGGGACACAGGTTCTATTTCTGATCCGGGAAGATTCCACATGCCTCAGAGCAGCTAAGCCTGTGAGCCACAACTACTGAGGCTGCTCTCTAGAACCCGTGAGTCACAACTGCTGAGCCTGAGTGCCGCAGCTACTAAAGCCTGCATGCCCTGGAGTTTGTGCTCTGCTGCAAGAGAAGCCACCACAATGAGAAGCCCGAGCACAGAACTAGAGAGTAGCCCCTGCTAACCACATCCAGAGAAGGCCTGTGCAAAGCAATGAAGACCCAGCACAATGAAAACAAGTTAAACTAAAAGAGGAAATTATAAATAAAAAATCCATCCTATCATAATGGTGCTTCCCAGGCTTGGGAGGCAGAGAGGATGGAGAGTTAGTATTGAATTAGGTCAGAACTTCAGATTTCCAAGATGAACAGAGGCATGGGGATGGATGGTGGGGATTGTACAATAATGTGAATCAACACCACGGAGCTGCACACTCTTTTTGAGCCATACACTTAAAAATTGTTACAATAGTGGGACTTTCCTGGAGACCAGTGGTTAAGACTCCAGGCTTCCGGGTACAGGTTCAACCCTTGGTTGGAGAACTAAGATCCCATGTGCCACACAGCACGGTCAAAAATTTTTTTTAGTTAAATAAAATCATTACAGTGGTAAGTTTTATGTTATTTTAACACAATCAAAAGAGATTATAAATGTATCCACTTCAGAAAAAAAAAGACACTAGATCTTTTCTTGGGGACCCATACATGATTGTAAATACATAGGAAAGGGAGGTTGGAAAGCTATACGTCTAAACTGACAACATGCCTCTGGTGAAGTACAGCTGCTTTAAAACGTGACCACTGAGGTTTTGACGTGGAGAGGTGGGGTCAATGTCCCCTCCCCCTGAAGCCGGTTGTCACTGATTCTGTAGCATATAGGGGAAGTGGTTCTGGCGGTCCTCAAGGTTAGGGCATATGGGACTGTCAGCTCCCACCTGGTTCCCTAGAGACATTCACTTGTTAGAAACATCTTCTCAGGACATGTTCTTGGATCCCTGCCACGTTGTGAGGAGCTCAAGCCACACAGAGAGGCCACATATAGGTGCCCTGGTCTGTGGTCCCGGCCTCCAAGTTCAGGCCCCAGACATCATGTCATGGAAGGAAGTCATCTCCACCACATTTGGTCCAAGTGACTGACCCACAATCACGACACAAAGACGTGCTTACTGCAGGAGGTCTGGGGTACAGATGCTCACTCGTGTCCTACTCTTGCGACCCCGTGGACTGTAGCCTGCCAGGCTCCTCTGTCCACGAGATTTTCCAGGCAAGAAGACTGGAGTGGGTTGCCATTTCCTACTCCAGGGGAATCTTCCCGACCCAGGGATCAAACCCACATCTCCTGGCAGGCAGATTCTTTACCACCCCAGCAATGTAAAGTAGAACAGCAGGCAAAGACCAGACCAGGATGAAAGATGAGCGAAAGGGAGCTTTAGTTCTTGTAGTCATATTTCTGTTCTTATGCTAGAAAATGCATTTATACAATAATTGTGATTAAAGTGAATTATAAAAAATAGAGCCCTTCCAGGGACTTCCCTGGTGGTCCAGAGGTTAAGACTGTGCTTCCTATGCAGGGGACACAGGTTTAATCCCCGGTTAGGGAACTAAGATCCCACATGCCTCTCATCAGTGCAGTCAAAAAAGTTTTTAAATAAAAAAACGAGTTTAAAAATTATTTAAATAAATGAAGTCCTTCCATTCACTATCAGGTATTAGAGACCTGGCTCATTTTGAGCAGATAGCAGCATCCTGCAAGCACAAGAACACCGCTAAATCTTGTTAACTATGCCATCTTCCCCAGGGAAGCCCTGTCACAATCATAAAAAAACAGCTCCTGTTTACTGGTGGTAACCGTGGTGTTTTTATACCACTGTGATAAAGTAGCACTGTCACCTCCGTTGTGCAGATGAAAAAATTGAGGCACAGGGAGGTTAAGTAAGTTGCCCAAGCTCACACAGTCTGAAAACGGCAGAGCCGAAAATTGAACGCTTGTATGGGGAACTGGATATTTAACAGTGCACAAGACGTAGCCCCTGCCTTGGTGGGCTTGTCGGTGAGTGGGGGAGACAGACTCACAAATGGGAGATTTCTTTTCTCTTCTGCTGAGTGAAATACATGGGGCCAAAAGGTTCATAGGTGGGAGGGTCATCAAGAATGGCTTCCCAGGGGACCTCCTTGGTGATCCAGTGGCTAAGACTCTGTACTCCCAATACAGGGGGCCTGGGTTCAATCCCTGGTCAGGGAACCAGATCCCATAAGCCACAACTAAAGAGTCTGCATGCCATGACAGCAACTTGGCACTGCCAAACAAATACTTGGAAAAAAAAAAAAAGACTACAATACAGACACACACAGGGGGGTGACCATATGAGGCCACAGGGGGAAGATGGCCACCTGGAAGCCACTGAGAGAAGCCTCAGAAGGAACCAGTCATGCCCACACGATCTTGGACTTCCAGCCTCCACGCTGTGAGATGATAAATGTCTATTGTTTAAGCTGCCCCAACTAGTGGGGCTTTGTCACAGCAGACCAAGCAAACATGCTTTCCCAAGTTTGGGAATCAAAGCATAGAAGAGAAGTTAGAATCTACAGGAAAAGGGATGACTTTAGATGGCCCAGGGAATGGAACTAAATAACTCTGAACTGAAA
The DNA here is from genome assembly GCF_003369695.1 of Bos indicus x Bos taurus. Classification (NCBI taxonomy): domain Eukaryota; kingdom Metazoa; phylum Chordata; class Mammalia; order Artiodactyla; family Bovidae; genus Bos; species Bos indicus x Bos taurus. The sequence continues at coordinate 91,578,009 of NC_040082.1, read as the reverse complement.
ATAAGGATGTTCTAACACTCACTTAATTCTTCTGTTCAGCTCCAGGCGAAAAGATCTGGTTGAGTGTTATTTGTCAGCCACCACCCACCCCGTGTTAACTTCCTCCTTCCTGTTCATTTTTACTTATTTATTTTTGGCCTTGCTACACAGCGTGTGGAATCTTATTTCCCTGACCATGCCTCCTGCAGTGGAAGGCGGATCCCATTTCTTTTTAATTTCTTTCTTTTTTATATATATATAATTTATTTATTTTGGCTATGCTGGGTCTTCGCTGCTGTGCAAGCTTTTCTCCAGTTGTGGAGAGCAGGGGCCACTCTCCACTTGCCGTGTGAGGGCTTCTCACCACGATGGCCTCTTGTCGTGGAGCACTGGCTCTAGGGCTCTCAGGCTTCAGTAGTTGTAACACGTGGGCTCAGTAGCTGCCATTCCCGGGCTCTGGAGCACAGGCTTAATAGTTGTGGCACACAGGCTCAGTTGCCCGGTGGCATATGGGATTTTTCCAGATTAGGGATCAAACCCACATCCCCTGCATTGGCAGGCAGATTCTTTAGCACTGAGCCACCAGGGAAGCTCTGGGAAGGCAGATTCTTAACCACTGGACCACCAGGGAAGGCCCTCTCCTACCTTTTTAAAAAACTGAGGTTTAATTTACATGTCATCAGAGTCCAAATATGAAATGTAGAGATGGACGATTTTTTTACATCTACCTACCCACCCAGATCAAGATAATAGAATGTTTCTGGCTTGCTGTCTATATGCGTCATCCCCTTTTTATGTTAAGCTCTACCCCAGTGTGGTGCTACGTGGAGGTGGAGCCTTTGGGAGGATCTTGGGTCATGAGGGTGGAGCCCTCATGAATGGGATCAGTGCCCTTATAAAGGAGCCCCCGGAGAGCTCCTCACCCCTTCCCCCATGTGAGGACACAGTGAGAGGATGGCCTTCTATGAATCAGAAAGTAAGTTCTCACCAGACGCCAGTTCGGTCAATGCCTTGATCTTGGACTTCTAGTCTTTTCTCTGGGCCATGACCATGGAATCCCACCTCTCTTGTCACCCCCATATCTAGTCCCTCACCACGTCCTTCATGCCATGATTCTTCATCTCCACTCCTCCCTGGGAACTGCTCTGATTCCTGCACCCGGCCTCCACCTCCTCCCATATTTTCTACATGCCAAAAACGGAATGATCTTTTACGCACTGATCATATTTCTTTCTAGGTGGCTCAGTGGTAAAGAATCCACCTGCCAATGCAGGAGATATGGGTTTGATCACTGGTCTGAGAACATCCCACATGCCTGTGGAGCATCTAAACCCGTGTACCACAACTACTGAGCCTGCACTCTAGAGCCTCAGCTACTGAGCCCACACACCTAGAACCCGTCTCCACAGCGAGAAGCCACTGCAGTGAGAAATCCACACACCACAGTCAGAGAGGAGCCCCCACTCACTGCAACTAGAAAAAAGCCAGCACAGCAGTGAAGACTCAGCACAGCCAAAAACAAATAATAATTAAATTAATTAATTAAAAAAACCTGTTCATATTTCTCTGGAATGTCAGTTTCAGGAGGGGTAAGGATCTTGCTCTGATTTGATCACTGCTGGATATCAAGTGCCTGGTATATTAGTAAGTGCCTTGATCTTAGACTTCCAAACTCTAGAATTTTGAGGAATAAATGTCTGTTGTTTATAAGCCACCCAGCCTCTGGCTTTCTGCTGCAGCAGCTCAACCAGTATGGCACCAGCCCCAAGAAAGCTCCCTCGTAACCTCTCCGAGGCAATGCTCACACCCCAGGGAGAATGGCTGTTCTGATTTATATCACCATAAATTAGTCTTGCCTGTATTTTGAGATTCATAGAAATGAAATCATGCAGCACGTTCTTCTTGGGGTCTGGTTTCTGTCTCCATGTTTTTTTTTTATATATATAATTTTTATTTATTTATTTGGCTGTACTAGGTCTTAGTTGGCAGCATGCAAGATCTTCAAACTTTGTTGCCGCATGCAAACTCCTAGTTGTGACATTTGAGTTCTAGTTCTCTGACCAGGGATCAAACCTGGGCCCCCTTGTTTTGGGGCCTCAGAGTATGAGCCACTGGACGACCAGAGAAGTTGGTGGTGGACATTTTAACAATATTAACTTTGTGTCTTCTTCAGTTTTTTTCATCAGTGGTTTAGTCTTCAGTGCATAGATCTTTCACCTCCTTGGTTCAACTTATTCCTCAGTATTTTATTCTTTTTGATGATCTTATAGATGGGATGTTCTCTTAATTTTTAGAAACAGTTCATTGCTGGTGTACAGAAGCCAAAGTGATTTCTGTGTATTGATTCTGGATCCTGCAAGTGTACTGAGTTCACTTATAAACTAGTTCTAACAGTTTTGGGTAGAATCTTTGGAATTTTCTATATATATGACCATGTTCTCTGCAACAGATAATTCTACTTCTTCCTCTCCAATTTAGAAGCCTTTTATTTCTTTTTCTTGCCTGACTGCTCTGGCTAGGACTTCCAGGATCACGTTGAACAGAGATGGCGAGAGTGGGCACCCTTGTCTTGTTCCTCAACTTTGAGGAGAAGCTTTCAGCCTGTCACCACTGAGTCTGAAGTGACCTTACTGTTGAATTTTAAACATTCTTTGCATATTGTGTATAACAGCACGTGACCGGCCATGCCTTTCACCAATGCGCCCTCCCATGTATTTATTTTCCTGATGGTCTGTCTCATAAACAGGTGATTCTTTAAGCATGGCTTGTGAATCAGAAGGAGGAGTGAGTCAGTGGATCGAAAGAGCTGCCCAGACCCCTCAACTTTGGGAGAACACTGTGCCAAGTGAAGCTGAACGGGAGGACCAGCCTGGCAACAGAGAAAATCGTTCTTTTGAAAAAACATCGCAAAAGCCCATTTTCTTCACCTGCTCTGCCCATAACTGCCGAATTCATTAAAATCCAGAAGAAAGAAGGGCGAAGAAGCTGGTGAATTCTAATTTTCTCTTTGCATTTCAATCAGGGCAAACAATGGGCGTCCATAGCCCAAGGGCTTCAGGGGAAGGTGCCTCCCCACCCCCTCAGGCCCCCAAACCGAGAGCAGAGCTGGACCCTACAAAGGAGGGACTTAGGCTGCTCCCACTCCGAGCTTTGTTTGTGAGCCCCAGCCTGGCCTCCTCCCTCTCTGACCCTTTTAGAAAGGGGCTCCAGCTGAATGAGCCTCCTGAATAGTGAACCTTGCTGTCTCGGTGCCCTGCTGACGGTTCCCGGCCCTGGGAGGACTTGGTTGGCTTAGCCCCCTCCCTCTCACCCTCACAATGGGCACTCGGCAGGAAAGCACCAGGGAGCTGGGGGCAGTTGTAAGTTTCATCCTTTCCCAGAATCTCGCTGGCTTTATGTATTCATTCATTCATTCACTTATCTATTTATCTAATTGTGGCATGTAGGATCTTTAGTTGCAGCACTAGAATCCTTATTTGCAACATGCGGCGTTCTAGTTCCCTGACCAGGGATCAAACCCAGGCCCCCTGTGTTGGGAGCTCGGAGTCTTAGCCACTGGACCACCAGGGAAGTCCCTTAAATCCCACTGGCTTCATTAACTAGATCTGAGCTCTCTCTCTGCAGTAACTTCCTATCACCAGTGTCCCTCCAGCTTATAACTCATGAGAAAAGCAATGGTTTTTCTAGTAGTCAGGCACAGATGTGAGAGTTGGACTACAAAGAAGGCTAAGCACCGAAGAACTGATGCTTTGGAACTGTGGTGCTGGAGAAGACTCTTGTGAGTCTTCTTGAGATCAAACCAGTCAATCCTAAGGGAAATCAACGCTGAACATTCATTGGAAAGGCCAATGCTGAAGCTGAAGCTCCAATACACTGGCCACCTGATGTGAAGAGCTGACTCATTGGGAAAGACCCTGATGCTGGGAAAGACTGAAGACAGGAGAAGGGTGACAGAAGATGAGATGATTTTGGATGGCATCACCAACTCAATGGACATGAGTTTGGGCAAACTTCAGGAGATAGTGAAGGACAGGGAAGCCTGGCGTGCTGCAGTCCATGGGGTTGCAAAGAGTTGGACACAACAGTGATTGAACAACAAAAAACATAGTGAGTTGACCCCACACTGCCTACATTAGAATGACTAATCTAAAAAATAAATACAATAACAAGCACTGACAAGGATGGGGAGAAACTGGAAACTTCAAACACTACTGGTGGGATATTTAAAAGGTGTGGCCACTTAGGAAGAGAGTTTAGAAGTTCCTCCAAAAGTTAAACAGAATTATCATAGAATCCAACAATTTCATGCCTATGTATCTACACAGGAGAACAGAAAATGTATGTTTGCACAAAAACTTGTATGGAAATGTGTATAGCAGCATGATTCACAATAGCCAAAGGGTGGAAATAACCCAATGTCCATCAATGCCAAACAGATAAAATGAGGATAACCACAGAGATCCCCTGGAGGAGCTTACAGCAACCCACGCCAGTATTCTTGCCTGAAGAATCCCATGGACAGAGGAGCCTGGTGGGCTTCAGTCCATAGGGTAGCCAAGAGTCGGACATGACTGAAGCCACTTAGCATGCATACAATGTAACTTTATTCAGCTACAAAAAGGAGAGGCACAGACACTCGCTACAACGTAGATGAACCTTGAAAACATGATGCTCAGTGAGAGAAGCCAGACACACAGGGTGTGATTCCATCAACCTGAAGTGTCCAGAACAGTAAAGTCCAGAGCCACAGACAGTGGAGGATAGGTCGCTTGGGGCTGGGGAGGGGGAATGGGGACAGGGTTTCCTTTCGGGGAGATGAGAATGCTCTGAAATTAGACTAGTGATTGCTGCACAACTCTGACTATACCAAAAACCACTGAATTGTACACTTAAAAGTAGCGAGTTTTAGGTTTTGTAATTAACTCAATTTAAAAACCTAAAAAAGACGTACCATATGATATCACTTACATGTGAAATCTAAAGTATGACCCTAATGAACTTTCCTATGAAACAGAAACAGACGCATAGAGAACAGACGTGGTTGCCAAGGATGCAAGGGGGTGGTGGAGGGAAGGACTGGGAGTTTGGGATTAGCAGACGCAAGCTATTATATATAGGATGGATAAACACAAAGGTCCTACTGTATAGCACAGGGAACTATATTCCACGTCCTGTGATAAACTATAATGGGAAAGAATATGGAAAAAAATCTGCATGTGTCTAACTGAGTCATTTTGCTGTATAGCAGAAATTAACACAACACTGTACACCAACTATATTTCGATAAAACTAAAACAAGAAGAAAAGGAAAAGAAGGACTTTGCTGGTGGTCCAGCGGTTAAGATGCTGAGCTTCCAAAGAAAGGGGTGAGGATTTGATCCCTGGTCAGGGAACTAAGATCCTACATGTTATGCAGTGTGGCCAAAACAATAATTAAAAATTTTTTTTGCCTGCAGGGCCTTCTGAGGCAAACTCCTCATACTCAGCGTACCTCCAGCCCCTCTACCTGTCCCACCTCAGTGCCTTTGCCCAGGCTGTTCCCTCTGCCTGGCGCACTTTTCTCTGCCCTGATCCCTCCCCAACCCGTATCTCCCCTGCATCCTTCAGCTCCCAGCTCAAACTTCTTCCAGAAGTCTTCACAGATCCCCCAGACCAGGTCCATCCCCCTTCAAGCATCCTCCTAGCCCCCTGCTTCTTCCTGGAGGTGACCACAGTTGTGATTTCCTATTTCAGTGTGGGGTATGCATTGAACATTGGTCTCCCCTCACTAGACTGTGAGGTCTCTAACGGGCGGGATCTTGTCTCTCTTGGTCACTGCAGGGTCCCCAGCACCCAGCAGAGGCCTGGCACCTTATAGTTGCACATGAAGTATGAGTTCATAAACCTAGACTGTGTATTAAAAAGCAGAGATATCACTTCACCAACAAAGGTCCGTCTAGTCAAAGCTATGGTTTTTCCAGTAGTCATGTACAGATGTGAGAGTTGGACCATAAAGAAGGCTGAGTGCCAAAGAATTGCTTTCGAATTGTGGTGCTGGAGAAGATTCTGGAGAGTCCCTATGGACAGCAAGGAGATCAAACCAGTCAATCCTAAACAAAATCAACTCTGAATATTCATTGGAAGGACTGACGCTGAGGTTGAAGCTTCAATACTTTGGGCACCTGATGCAAAGGGCCAAATCACTGGGAAAGACCCTGATGCTGGGAAGACTGGAGGCAGGAGAAGGGGACAATGGAGGATGAAATGGTTGGATGGCATCACTGACTCAATGGGCATGAATTTGAGCAAACTCTGGGACATAGTGGAGGAGAGGGAGCCTGGCATGCTGTAGTCCATGGGGTTGCAAAGAATCGGACACAACTTAGTGACTGAAGGACAATAAGTACACTTTAAATAGGTAAATGAACTGTCACCAAAATGACTTTGGGTCTGCTCACCCACACGCAGAAAAGCCAGTCTACTGGGTTTTGGGTGAAATTGAGCAGGACTCTGCAGGGCCCTCCTGAGTACAAAAGCCCCCGTGTCCTCTTTTTCTTTGTAGATTAATTTTTCTTGGAGTGTAGTAGCTTTGTGTTAGTTTCTGCTGTACCGCAAAGTGAACCAGCTGTATGTACACATATAGCCCTTCTTTAGGGGATTTCCTTCCCTTTTAGGGGATTTCCTTTCCTTCCCTTCCACAGAGCATTGAGTGGAGTTCCCTGAGCTATACAGTAGGTTCTCATTAGTTATCTATTTTATATGTAGTATCAGTACTGTTTATGTCTCAAGCCCAATCTCCCAACTCATTACACATCCCCCGCATTCACCCTTGGTGTCCATATGTTTGATCTCTACATCTGTGTCTCTCTGCTTTGCAAATAAGATCATCTATACCATTTTTCTAGATTCCAGTCATATGCATTAATACATGGTATTTTTCTCTTTCCAGCTTACTTCAGTCTTTATAACAGACCCTAGGTCCATCCTCCCCTGCTTTTTGTTTGTAGAGAAAGCTCTGGTCTCATTAATTAGGGAAGTGAGGGGGGTGCAGAAACAAAGCAAAAACAATCAAGTAAGAAAAGTCGTAACAGGATGTCCCTGGTGGTCCTGTGGATTAGAATCCACCTGCTGATGCAGGGGACTCGGGTTCCATCCCTGGTCTGAGAAGATTCCACATGCTGAGCCCGTGTGCCACAACTACTGAAGCTCACGGACCCCAGAGCCCAGGAGCCACAACAAGAGAAGCCCCCGCAAAGCAAAGCCCAAGCTCTAGAGAGTAGCCAACACTTGCAGAACTAGAGAAAGCCCCTGCACAGCAACAAAGACCCAGCACAGCCAAAAATAAGTAAATTTTAAAAAACTGTTAGTGGTTTTGATTTCACCTGTCATCGTGGCCATGAGCCCACTTCTAAGGAACAGATGTGCTGACTGGGGATTGCACACACACACCCGCCTTGCCACAACACTGTTTTCAAATGGGCTGTGGGAAGTCCCGCAGCAGAGTCATCACTGGGGACCTGAGCAGTCATGTTTAATTGCACCTGGCTTCTGTTTCAGGGAGGCTCTCATTGCACGTAGTTTTGGGGTGTCATGATGTCCTCCTTCGATGGAGGACCTAGTCCTCCCATGACCCCACGCGAAGGTGTGTGAGAGGCCGTCCTGGTTTGAGGCCAGGCCACCCTCTCCTGGGGCTTTGAAATGGTGGCAGGAGGGGAGGGAGTTAGCATGAGGCCATGGGGCAAACCTGACTGCCCTCCTGTCTCCATTCTGTGAATCCCCTTTGGTATCCCACTGCTCAGACCCAACTCCTCCAAGACAGCAAAAGTGGTTTCTACCACTCGCCACCAAACAACTCTGCGAGATACAAGTCCATCCTGACCCCAGGGCTCAGTGACAAGGAGACAGAGGCCAAGTGAACCCCAAATATTCCCGCATGTGGGGCTGCAAGAGGCTCTGAGGGAGACGTGCATGCGTGCTCAGTTATGTCAAACTCTTGGTGACCCCATGGACTGTAGCCCACCAGGCTCCTCTGTCCATAGGATTTTCCAGACAAGAATACTGGAGTGGGTTGCCATTTCCTTCTCCAGGGGATCTTCCCGACCCAGGGATTGAACCTGCCTCTCCTGCATTGGCAGGTGGGTTCTTTACCACTGAGCCACCATGGAAGTCCCTGAGAGAGATGGGAGTAGTCCTAAATGACCCCAGAAATGAAAGGCCATCTCTGGGGGCAGCACCATCAGTCCTAGTCCAGCAGGCTGGCCCAGGAGAGAACTGGACACAGTCTCCTGCTCTTCTGCTACAGTTTCTCATCTCACACCCTCCTCCTTCACCCTCCTGCATTTATTTTTTTCTAAATTGACACTACTACTGCACCAGGATAAAAACAACCCCCAATGGCAGCCAGTTGTTTTTTTTTTTTAATAATCTAAATAATGTTTAGGATTTTTTAAGTGGGAAGCAAAAACTAATTACATCTTTGAGGGAGGAAAATCGTAAATCACAGAGTTACAGTGAGAACACGGGCGACTCAGGCCAGGCCCACAAGACGGCGACAACTCCTTATCTCATTACCGTTTAATTAAGAATTATGTTGGAGCATCTTCTGTTTCATTATCATCGGGCCCAGCTGACTTCTAATCTTTTTTTTTACCCGGCATAGAGGAGGGTCTGGTCCAAGATGCGTGCTAATGAATTTACAATTCCCTCTTTGGGGAACTTTAATAAAATTAGCCCGTGCAGAAGATGAACACAGATAGGGTAAACTTCTGGAGGGAACATTTGCTTTCAATTACAGGAGTTCTGGAATAAAGGGCCAGGGGGGTCCCCAGGGGGACCATGGAAGCAGCAGCAAAGATGCCAGTGGGCTCTGCTCTGTGATCCGAGCCATGCTTCAGTCTCCTGGCAGGGGAAGGTCTGCCCTCATGAATTCCCCTATAGATTGAGCATCTGCTGCATACCAGGCCCCAGGATGGATGCCCCAGATATGGGGGGCACCTTTGGGGGAGCAGGCAGATGAGACAAACCCTAAATTGTGTACAAACAATTGTCTAAATATGGCCATGAGAATTTCTCCAAAGGTGAGCACACAGGAAGGTGTGGGAAGCTGGAACTAGGGGCTTGAATTGGATGGGGGCATCAGGGAAGGCTTCCTGGAGGAGACGGTGTTAAAGGTGTAAATGATGAATAGGCGTTGGCCAGGAGAAGGGAGGGGTGAAGGATGCTCCAGAGAACAGCCTGGGGAAAGGCCTGCAAGAAGGTGCAAGGGGCTTGGTGCCTTTGAGGAGTTTGGGGTGCCTTTGAGAGTATAAGGTGGAACGAGATTCAAGAGGTGAAGGCAAGGGAGGCTGGACCTTGCAACTCATACTGAGGAGTCTGTCCTAAGAAGAATGGGGGAAGACTTCCCTGGTGGTCCAGTGGTTAAGAATCTGCCTGCCAATGCAGGGGACAGCAGTTCAACCACTGGTCCAGGAAGATTCTACATGCCTCAGAGCATCTAAGCCCATATGCCGTAAATACTGAGCCTGTGCTCCACAACAAGAGAAGCCGCTGCAGTAAGAAAACTAAGTACCACAACTAGTGAGGAGCCCAGGCTCCCCACAACTAGATAAGGCCTGCATACAGTAATGAAGATCCAGTGTAGCCAAAAATACATAAATACATATTTTTAAAAAAAAGGGAAATGGGGGCCCCTGGAAAATTCCCATGCCCTTGTGCTCATCTCAACACACCAAAGGCTCCTGAATGCAAAACCCTGACTCTGCTGTGGGATTTTCCTCCATGCAGGGTGAGCCTGGGGCTTCCCTGGTGGCCCAGTGGTAAAGAACCCACCTGCCAATGCAGGTTCAACCCCTGGGTTGGGAAGATCCCCTGGAGAAGGAAATTGCAACTCACTCCAATATTCTTGCCTGGGAAATCCCATGGACAGAGGAGCTTGACGGGTTACAGTCCATGGAGTCTCAAAGAGTCAGACAAGACTTAGGGACTAAACAACAAGAGGGCCCAACCTGAAGCTTGCCTCTCACTCACCCCTCACTCACAAGGATAGCAGAATTTGGGAGATCAATTCCCCAGCTCCCTCATCCTTCAGGTAGGACAACTAAGGTTGTGCTCTGGACTGTCAGCAAGGGTCCCAGTGGACTGAGCCCCAGTTATCCATAGCTGTCACCTAACTTGGGCATGCATTCTGTATTAACTCCATTCCTTCCCATCTAATTTCTCCACCCCCACCCAGGGCTTCCTGGCATCATCTCCCACATAAACTACTTGCTCCCAAAACCCTATTTCAGGGTCTCCTTCTAGGGAACCCAAACTAAGTATTAGTAAATACTGGACTAATAATGGCTCAAACAAGATAAAGATGATGTCTGCAGGTGAGTAATTCTGGGCTGGTTGGCACATCCATGGTCCTCAGCATCCCAGGCTTCCTCTTTCTCCTCTCTCTACTCTTCTCAGAGTCAACTCAGGATCCAAAGTGGCTGCCAAAGTCCAGCCATCAGTCTTACATTCCAAACAGCAGGAAGGAGAAAAGGGGAGGAGGATAAAATGATGTAGTTTCCATCTAAATCATCTTCTTTTAAAGGAGCCTCCCTAGAAATCCCAAGCAAACTTCTGCTGGGATCTCACCAGCTAGAATGTTGTCACAAAAGTACATCTGGCTGTAAAGGAGGCTGATGTTTTTAGTTGATGCTTTGGTGCCCTAAATAATACCAAGATGCTGTGACCAAAGAAGATGGGAATAAGGATGGCTATTGGGTGGCCACCCACCCATGATCTCTGTTGTAATGGTCCTAAGTCATTCCTTCATTAAACAAGCATTTATGGAGCACCTACTGTATACCAGGGACTTGACATCCAGTAGTGAGCAAATCAAAGGAAGATCATCACCCTCCTGAAGCTGACATTCTAGCAATGGACAAACATGATCAGATTTATGTTTTGAAAAGATCATGCTGGCTTTCGCATGGAGGAAATATGGGAGGAGGTAGAAACTTGAAGCAGGAAGTGGGGGGCAGTTCCCAGGGATGGGTGGGGATGGAGAGGAAGAGTAACGGGATGAAGGATGTGGTGAGAGACTAGATATGGGGGTGACAAGAGAGATGGGGGTCCTGATTATGGTCCAAAGGAAAGTGGGGGCATGCCCATGAATTTGTCCCCTTCCCCCTACACTGCAGCCAAGCACAGCAGGCTAATGGAGAGTCACCGACTCTGGTCCCTCCTATGGAAAAGGCTGTCATCCAGGGTTTTGGAATCCAGCACTGGAGGGGACTTCCTTGGCAGTCCAGTGGCTGAAACTCCATGCTGTAATGAAGGGGTCCAGGGTTTAATTCCTGCTAGGGGAACTAGGTCCTACATGCTACAACTAAGAGTTCACATGGCACAACTAAGACCCAGCACAAACAAACAAAATTTAAAAACAACACCAGATGCTTAACAAAAAAGAGAGGTTTACAAAACAATACTGAGAAGTAAAAATTAAAGCTATATAAACAAAAGGAAAAGACAACCCTCAGAATGGAAAAAAAAAAAACATTGGCAAACGATGCAACCGACAAGGGTTTAATTTCCAAAACACACAACAGTTCATACAGCTCAATATAAAAAAAGAAAAACCAACTGAAAAATGAACCTAAATAGACATTTCTCTGAAGATGACATCCAGATGGCCAACAGGCACATAAAAAGGTGCTCAACATCACTAATCATTAGAGAAATGCAAATCAAAACTATAATGATGTACTGCCTCACGCAAGTCAGAACGTCCATCATCAAGAAGTCTACAAACAAATGCTGGAGAGGGTGTGGGGATTTACCATCAATGCTTTTGGTGAGAATGTAAACTGTTACAGCCGCTGCAGAAAACCTTATGGAGGTTCCTTAATAAACTAAACTCTGATTTACCATGTGACCCAGCAGGCCCACGCCTGGGCATATATTCTGAGAAAGTAAAAACGAATTTGAAAAGATACACGTACCCCAATGTTCACAGCAGCACTATTTATAATAGCCAAGATACAGAAATAGCCTAAATGTTTATCAACAGAGGAATGCATTAAGAATATGTGGTATATACATACAGTGGAATATTAGCCATAATACAGAATAAAATAATGTCATTTGCAGCAACATGGATGGACATAGAGATTTTTATACTAAGTCAGAGAAAGACAAATATATGATAGCACATATATGCGGAATCCAAAAGAATGAAACAAACATTTACAAAACAGGAATAGACTCACAGACACGGAAAACTTCTGTTTAACAAAGGGGAAAGGGGTGCATGAAGAGATAAATTAGAAGTTTGGGATTAACAGACACACACTATTGTATATAAAATAGATCAGCAACAAGGACTTACTGTATAGAACAAGGAACTATATTAAAAATCCTGTAATAACTTATAATGGAAGAGATATATATATATGGTAAAATATATGTATATATTCTGAATATATACATACTGAAAGAGTAAATATATATAATATATATAACTGAATCATTTTGTTCTACACCAGAAACTAACAGCACTGTCAATCAACTATACTTCAATTAAAACAAATTAAAGCCAATGAGATACCTCCGCATACTCACTAGAAAAAGCAGTATTTATTAGACGTTTCTATGGTGATGGAAATGGTCTCTATCTGTCCTGTTCAATACTGTAGCTTCTAGCTACATGTGGCTACTGAACACATGAAAGGTGACCAGCATAAACAAAGAGCTGGATTTTCCATTTTGTTTCATTTAAATTAATTTGAATTTAAATAGTCACGTGAGCACAGAAAATAAAGTCAGTAGTTTAATAAAAACTTTGCATGGAATCACTTGGCTGACAAAGGTCCATATACTCAAAGCTATGGTTTTTCCAGTAGTCACGTTCAGATGTGAGAGTTGGACAATAAAGAAGGCTGAGCACCGAAAAATCGATGCTTTCGAATTTTGGTGCCGGAGAAGACTCTTAAGAGTCCTTTGTACTGCAAGGAGATCAAACCAGTCAATCCTAAAGGAAATCAACCCTGAATATTCATTGGAAGGACTGATGTTGAAGCTCCAACACATTGGCCACCTGAGGCAGAGACAACTCACTGGAAAAGACCCTGATGCTGGGAAAGACCGAAGGCAAAAGGAAAAAGGGGCGGCAGACGATGACATTTAAATAGCATCACTGATCCAGTGGACATGAATTTGAGCAAACTCTGGGAGTTGGTGTAGGACAGAGGAGCCTGGCGTGCTGCCATCTGTGAGGTGGCAAAGAATTTAGACATGACTTAGCAACTGAACAACAACGGAATATACTCTATGAAGATATAAAATTACTATGTTGGATACCTGAAACCAATATAATCTTGTAACTCAACCATATTTTAATTAAAAGTAAATAAACAGGGATGTCCCTGGCAGATCAGTGATTATTAACACTGTGCTTCTGTTGCAAGGGGCACAGGTTCAATCCCTGGTCAGAGATCTGAGATCCCACATGCCAAAAAAAAACAAAAACAAGGTAATCAAATAAACAATCACATGTGGGTAACAGCTACTGCGTTGGACACTGTGGCTCTGGAGTGCCTAAAATTTTAAAAGCCTGACAATGTCAAGCACTGGTGAGGTTAATGGGGCAGTTGAAATACTCAGACATCACTGGTGGGGATGCAAGATGTGGTAAAACCACTTTGGAAAATGGCTCAGTGGATATTTACAAAGTTGATTTGCTTAGTTAGGACACATACATGCTAACCCTAGGTATTTACCCAAGAGAAAGGAAAACATATGTTCATACAAGAACCAATATATAAGACTTCCTTGGTGGTTCAATGGTTACGAATCTGCCTGCCAATGCAGGGGATATGGGTTTGATCCCTGGTCTGGGAAGATCCCACATGTTTCAAAGCAACAAAGCCCATGTGCTGCAACTACTGAGCCCACCCGCTAGAGCTCATGTTCTGCAACAAGAAAAGACACTTCAAAGAGAAAGCTGCATACTGCAACTAGAGAGAGCCCATTCCCAGCGACGAAGATCTGCCACAGCCAGAAAATATAAATAAATCTTTATAAAAACTAACCTTTAAAAAATCTTCTCTCTCCTCCTCTTTCTTTTCCACTCTTCAGAACCTTGATTACCTTGAGCTGACCTATAAATCCATGAGCATCTCTATTTTAAAGTCGGCTGACTAGCCAACTTCATTTCACCTGCAAACTTCAGGTAACCCTTTGCCATGTAACCTAACATTCTTACAGATTTGGGGACTAGGATGTAGGTATCTTTGGGGGGCTTTATTTTGCATACCACTGTCACCCAGATCAGATCACTGGATGCTGCCAGGAGGGAGAAATAGCTGAGAGAGGGAACGTGGAGGAACCCTCTATGATCTGTTCTGGCCATGATTTTTATCTTGATCTGGGTGGCAGTTACAATACTCTACACTATTGTAAAAATTCATTAAGATATACCCTGAAGATATGTACTCTTTGCTGTGTGGAAAGCCTCATTTTTTTTTTTTTTTGAAAAAGAGAATAATCTGATGCCAAAAAAAAAACACATGAAAAGATGTTTGGCATCACTAGCCATTAGGGAAACGCAAAGTAAAACCACAATGAGATACTATCATACCTATAGGAAGAGCTAAAAACAAAAAATGGTGAAGATACCAGATGTTGGAGAGGCTGTGCAAAAACCTGGATCTCTCGCATGTTGCCAGAGGAGAGAAAAAATGGTAGAGTCACTGTGGATCACAGATTGGCAGTTTCTTTAAAGACCAAACATGTAACTGCCATAGAACTCAATGAAGGCATTCCTGGGCGTTTATCCCAGAGAAATGAAAACATATGTTCATGCAAAAAAGTGTACACAAATATTCATAACAGCTCCATTCATAAGAGCAAAATACTGGAGACCAAATGTCCTTCAGTGAATGAGTGGGCTGAACAAACGTTAGCCAACCAGTACCTGGAATATTACTCAGTCACAAAAAGGAAAAACTGATTAATCCACATAGCAACCTGCACAGACCTCAGGGGCAGCCATGCAGAATTAAGACAGTAGATTTCAGAAGGTTGTGTGCTATCTGATTTCACCTGTACAACATTCTCAGAATGACAAGACTAAGGAGATGGAGAATGGATCCGTGGTTTCCTGGGGCAGGGGTTAAGATTAAGAAATAGCATGAGAGTCTGATCCAGTGACCCCACTCCTGGACATATACCCAGACAAAATTATAATTTGAAAAGATTCATGCACCCCTAAGTTCATAGCAACACTATTCACAGCAGCCAAGACATGGAAACAACCTGTGTCCATCGACTGATGAATGGATAGAGAAGACAGGGAGCAAATATATCATGGAATACTACTCACATAAACAAGAAGGAAATGACGCCTTTTGCTGCAACATGGATGAACCCAAAGACTGTCATAATAAGTCAGTCAGAAAGAGAAAGACAAATATGATATGATATCACTTTTATATGGAATCTAAAATATGGCACAAACGAACTTATCTATGAAAGAGAAACTAACTCACAGACACAGAGAATTAGATGTGAGGTTGCCAAGAGGGAGGGGGAGGGATAGAGCAGGAGGTTGGAGTTGGCAGATGTGAACAATTGTACACAGAACGGATATACAACAAGGTTCTACCGTGTAGCACAGAGAACTACATTCAATATCCTGGGGTAAACCATAATGGAAAAAAATATGAAAAAGAGTGTATATATATGTATAACGGAGTCATTTTGCTGTACAGCAGAAATTAACGCAACATTGTAAATCAACTATACTTCAATAAAATCAAACAAAAGACAAATAGCAGAAGAGAACTGCTTTATGAAGGTGGAGGAGTGAAGTCCTGGATCCTGAGAGTGCTGGTGGGCACACACATCTATCCAAGGAACAAACCTACATAGAAACAAATACACACACACATGCAGGTTAAAAAATAATGCCATCTGAATACTGTCCTCTAATGAACAGTACGAGCCCAATGTCGATTTCTTGGCTTTGATACTGCCCTATAGTCATAAAGAAAATGTCAGCACTGGGGACTTCCCTGGAGGTCCAAGTGGTTAAGAGTCCACACTTCCAGTGCGGGGGGGGACAGGGGTTCCATCCCTGGTTGGGGAACAAAGACCCTGCACACCAAGCGGCCAAAAACGTCAGCACTGGGGGAAGCGTACTTAGGACTCTATGTACTATTTTTGTAACTTCCTGTTTTTTTAAAAAAGGTTAAAAAGCAAAAAAGACAGAGCTGATTCAGGTCAGTTCAGTTCAGTCACTCAGTCGTGTCTGACTCTTTGCGACCCCATGAATCGCAGCACGCAAGGCCTCCCTGTCCACCACCAACTCCCGGAGCTGATTAGCAATGGGTTAAGGGCCAGTGGGTTAAGGCGCTTGGCAAAAGTCAAGGAACCTCAGGGGGGAGGGGTGCCCGTGCATAAAGCCCCCATGATTATTTGCACGATAAAATCTAAGAGGCATAGAGAGGCGTGTGTCATTCCAGGGTGCAATTTGTTGGAAGAAAAAGTATGCCCAAATTGTCCCCAACACCTGATGGTTTCTTTTTTTTTAATTTGAGGATCCGCATATAGTGGCAAGACTAAATTCTATGGACCACAGAACAAAACCAATTGCATATTTTGCTTTTACAGATAAAGTCCTCAGTGAATGCCTCTGACTCTATGCTTCAAAGTCTGGCATCTGCCTTGTGTGGGTGTTCTGTCTGACGGTTGGTAGCATCTTGGATCCTATAAGCTTAGGAAGCCCCAGAGCTCCAGGGGCTGGGAGCTTTCCAACTTGTCCTAGTCGGCTTGAGCTGCCATAACAAAATACCATCGACTGGGTGGCTTAAACAACAAGAATGTATTCCTTACACTTTGGGAGGCTGGAAGTCCGAGATCAGGGTGCCAGCATGGTTGGGTTCTAGCAAGAGCCCTCTCCCTGGCTTGCAGATGGTTGCTTTCTTGCTGTGTCCTCATATGGCCCGGAGAGAGAGAGAGACAGTGTCTGGTCCCTTCATCCCTTTGCACGCATGCATGCTAAGTCACTTCAATTGTGTCTGACTCTGCGCAACCCTTGGAGAAGGCACTGGTAACCCACTCCAGTACTCTTGCCTGGAAAATCCCATGGACAGAGGAGCCTGGTAGGCTGCAGTCCATGGGGTCATTAAGAGTCAGACACGACTGAGTGACTTCACTTTCACTTTTCACTTTCGTGTATTGGAGAAGGAAATGGCAACCCACTCCAGTGTTCTTGCCTGGAGAATCCCAGGGACAGGGGAGCCTGGTGGGCTGCCGTCTATGGGGTCACACAGAGTCAGACACGACTGACTCGACTTAGCAGCAGCGGCAGCAGCTGTGCGACCCTATGGACTGTAGCCTGCCACCTGTCCATGGGATTCTTCAGGCAAGAATACTGGAGTGGGTTGCCATTTCCTTCTTCCCAACCCAGGGATTGAACCCTCATCTCTTACACCTCCTGCATTGGCAGGTGGGTTCTTTACCACTAGCATCACTTGGGAACCCCTTATAAAGGCGCTAATCCCATCACAAGGTGCCACCCTCATAACCTATACCAAACCCAATTACTTCCAAAAGGCTCCATCTCCAAACACCATCACTCTGAGTATTAGAGCTTTAAAACTGGGATTCTTGGAGACACACAAACATTTAGTCTATGGCAGAATTCTCCCTGAAATAGAATCACAAGCTTACAACCCACACCCCCCACTTCCAAGGGCTGTCCCCAGGGCCCAGGAAACTCTCCTCCCCTAAAAATAAAACTTGGGATGTGGGGTTTTCAGGACAAGCCTGAATGGAGATCAGAGCTGCTCTGAGTATGGAGAAACTGGATCACACGCTCTGCTGGTGAGAATGTGAAATGGTACAGTCCCCCTGGGACACAGCTTGGCAGTTTCTTAAAACACTAAACACTTACCATAAGATTCAGCAATTGTACTCCTGGGCATGTATCCCAGAGAAATGAAAACTTATGTTGTTGCAAAAACCTGGACATGAGTGTTTGTCGCTGCTTTATTCGTAATAGACAAAAACCTGGAAACAACCTTGATGTCCTGTGATGAGTACACCAGGGCCCATCCACACCAGGGAATACCACTCAGTCACGAAAAGGAACAGACCACCCAGCACTTAACCATTAGGTGAATCTCAAGGGCATTCCTTCAAAAGAAAAAAGCCATCTCAAAGCACGGCTGTACTGTACCATTTCCTTTCTACAACATACAGAGACGCAGGAGAGATCTTTGTGCGGGTGACGGAACAGATATGCATCAAGATGGTGGTTACAAGAGTCAACACACCTGTATGATACAATTGCATAGAATGAGATACAGTGTATCCATGTTAGTTTCCTGCTTTGGATATTATACTAATGGTGGGTTATTGAGGTGGGTTATGTAAGATACAGGCTTCCCTGGTGGCTCAGCTGGTAAAGTGTCTGCCTGCAATGTGGGAGACTTGGGTTCAATCCCTGGGTCGGGAAGATCCCCTGGAGAAGGAAATGGCAACCCATTCCAGTATTCTTATGGAGAATTCCATGGACAGAGGAGCCTGATGGACTACCGTCCATGGGGTCACATATATTCGGAGACGACTGAATGACTAACACTTCACTTTCACATGTAAGATACATACACTCATATACATATATTCTCTCTGTGCTATCTTGGCAATTTTCTATAGATCTAGAAATCATTCCAAAATAAAAAGTTGGGTTTTTTTTTTCCTTTTTTTTTTTTTTTTTTTTTACAGTTTTTTGTTTGTTTTGGCTGCACTTATTGTGAGGCATATGTAATCTTACTTCCCCGATCAGAGATGGAACCTGTGGCCCGTGCAGGGGAAGCACAGATTCTCAACAACTGGACCACTAGAGAAAGCCCACAGAATAAAAAGTTAAAAAAAAAAAGAATGGACTGAGGTCTGTGGTCTTATAAATGACCAATCTTCCCAGCAGCAAAGATGCGAGCTGAAATCACATGACTCCCTGGGAAACCCCAGCAGAAAGAGTGAGCTAGCTCTGGGACTTCTACAGAAGGTACTATACCACCTGCCCAAAAGCGGGGTGCACAAGAGTCTGAGATATTTAGCACCCAAGCTCTAGCACCAACTTGGAGGCCTGGGCACCCCCAACCAGGTCGCAGATCAATTGTTGCTTGCCCAAGGGCACCATGAACGTGTACGTGAACATGCCCACGATCTTCTCCATGCTTAACTGCCAGCAGGCCATCCAGCTTGTGCTCCATCAGGGCAGTGCCTGCACCCCCGCTTTGTGGGGTACACCGTGCAGCAGACTCGGTGCCCATGACCCCAGTGCCCCCATTCTGGGATGGGCTGCAGACAAATCCAGGCCTCCCTCCCTCATACTAACAGCGAACAGAAGATGTACCCAGCAGTGATCATGTAGCACAGAGTGTGGCTGGCGTCCTGGACCAGACAGAGGGGAGTGGAAGCTGTGGACTTCGGAAGGATGCTAGCGTGGAAATCTGCACCTGTTGGTGGTGTTTATGGCACAGTTCTGTTGGATGGCTTCATTTGCCCCCAAACTGTATAAAAACATCTTTCTCCAAATGAGCATTTCTAGATATGTTTTAAGCTTCCCTTGTGGTTCAGCTGGTAAAGAATCCACCTGCAATGCAGGAGACCCCAGTTTGATTCCTGGGTTGGGTAGATCCCCTGAAGAAGGGATAGGCTACCCACTCCAGTATTCTTAGGCTTCCCTGGTGGCTCAGATGGTAAAGAATCTACCGGCAATGTGGGAGACCTGGGTTGATCCCTGGGTTGGGAAGATCCCCTGGAGGAGGACATGGTGACCCACTCCAGTGTTCCAGCCTGGAGAATCCCCAGGGACAGAGGAGACTGACAGGCTACAGTCCTTGGGGTCACAAAGAGTCAGACACGACTGAGTGACCAAGGACAGCACACCTGCCATCGCCCATGACCCTGGCCGAAGCTGTACAGGAGCAATCAGCATTACCAACCACAGGGTGAGCAGAAGCACGATCTATATCACCTGCTGATTGTTTTTTACCGCGCTCCGGGCGACAGCAAGCGACCATGAGGCATGTGTGCGTAGTATGATGGCAGTGCTGCTCTGGGCCTAGATGCATGGGTCCTGCAAAGTCCATTCTGGCAAGTCCTACCTCCAGGCCTTTGCTCAGGCTGGTCCTTCCACCTGGTAGCTGTTCTCCTGTCCTGCCAAGCCTTTTCTGGCTTCCATCCTGGGCTGCAGGTTCATCTTCCTCTAAGGATTTCATTCTACCCCGACATAGTCCATCAACATACCCACAGATTGAGATCTAAGCAGTGAACACAGCTGTCCCTGGCAACCAGGGCTCACAGAGAGAAAGGTACACACAATCCGGCAAAATCATGGGGGCAGGGAGGGCTTCCCGGAGGAGGTGACCTCCAACTGAGAGTCAAAGGATAAATAGGAGAGAGGAGATAGGTAAAGACTGTGGAGTCCTGCCCCAAAGCCACAGAAGTGAAGCCCTTGGAGCCACAGAAGTCAGAGACAAGGTCATCTCCAGAATTGACTGAGCCCCTCTGTGACCGTTGCCCAAAGCCCCTGATCATCACCAGCAGGCTTCCTGACCCCAAATTAGGCAAAAACGCCCAACTGGCTACTCACCCTCTAGTGCCCTAACCCATTACCTAATGCCACCCTTCCAGCAGGAAGTTTCTGTCTTGAGGCTATAAAAAATTGGCTATTAACCCACAGAAAGCGTCAGCTCTCCCGGACCCACCGCACTGGCAGTGCCTTCATTATTTCTACTCCTTGCTCTTAATAAACTCTCTCCCTTCTGAAATGCTCTGTGCCTGGAAATTTCTTTTCCAACCCACGCTTGGACTGCCATGACAAAGAGAGAGGCTCAGCATCCCAGGCAGAGGGAACAGCAAGTTCAAAGGTCCAGAGGAGGTGAGTCTGGGGCCTGCGAGTCTTGCCTGGAGTATAAAAGCAGAGCGCACGGAGGTGTTGCCAACCAGATGGGTAACCACATCTCACTCCTAACTTCACTCCACCGTCACAGGAACAACAACAAAAAAGTATTTATGGACAAGGCACCGCAGAGAACATCCTAGAACGTGCGCTTAGGGCCAAGCCTCCCTTGTGCCACGAAGACCAAGACAGGCCGCATGGGAGGGGTGACGTACTGACCACATGGCCCCTCACCGAGGTGGCGCCCTCCGAACCTCTGGTTCCCCCAGTGGGGAGAGAGAGCCCAGGGTAGACATTTAGATTCCCCAGGGTTGTGGGTCCATTCCTGGGAACCCCCACTTTGGTCTCAGCCTATGGGAAGTGCAGGAAGATCTCAGGAGCTTGACCACTAGGAATAGGACCAAGATGGCAGAGTGGAGAGGCCCTTGCAATAACCAGCCCTGGGATCCTGGCAGACTGAGTTCCTACCTTCAGCGTCCTAGGAATTGTCATCTCAGCCAGCAGCTTTACTCATCTGCAGAGCCAGGATACCAACAATATGACCAGGGAACTCGGAGGGGTGCAGATCTGCCTAAAGGAGGCCCTCAAAAAGAGGAGCCCTGCTGGGGCCCTGGAACCGAGTCTGGCCCT
Organism: Bos indicus x Bos taurus; assembly: GCF_003369695.1. Taxonomy (NCBI): domain Eukaryota; kingdom Metazoa; phylum Chordata; class Mammalia; order Artiodactyla; family Bovidae; genus Bos; species Bos indicus x Bos taurus. Next base: position 91,556,477 of record NC_040082.1, on the reverse strand, counting down.
CTCCTGCTCAAGCTGGGAGGCTAATTCACAGTCCCACCCACTTTAGAGAGGAGCTCTGGGGCCCAGTGGATCAGAAAGCCTGAGTGGTAACAGCTGTGGGACTGTGTGGCTCAGCGAGGCTGGAGGCCAGGGTCTGGCAGGAGGAGTTGATGGTCTGCAGAACAAAGCCAGTAGCCCTTGCACATACTTAAAAAGGAACCCTATAACACTATAAGTGGATATTTCAACAAAACCTTTTCAAGTCAGGAGAGAATAGGATGATAGATTCAAAATATTGGAAGAAAAAGAAATTGTCAACCAAGAATTCTGTATCTGGCAAAGCCGTCTTTCAGAAATGGAGAGACAGACTGCCCCAAATGCACAACAGCTGAGGGAGTTATTACCAGGCCACCTGCCTTACAAGAAATGTTACAAGGAGTTCTTTAATGGCAGCAAAAGGACTCTAGTTAACATTATTAAAACATAAGAAGGTAGCATGAGACTCACTGGGAATGGTTAATATATGGTCAGAGAGTCTGTGATACAGTAAAGCTGTGTGTAATTCACATACCACTCGAATTTAAAAGTTAAAAAGCAAAGGTAGTGAAAAAAAATCACAACTATAATAATCTGTTATTGGATACACAATATAAAAATATTTAAGCTGTAACTTGAAAGGTGAATGAGAGGAGAAGTAAAAGTGTAACTTAGGAATGCTATCCAGTTTCAGTTATTAGCAGTTTAAAAACAGGTGCTACAATTTGAAGATGTTTTATGTAAGCCTTGTAGTAATGAAAAGGGAAAAAACCTGTAGTAAGAATGCAAAAGACCCAGATACAGAAATCAAAGCACATTCATACCAAGGCATCAAAACACACAAAAAGGCAGCAGGGATCAAAGTGAGACCTAAATAAAGAGTTAGAGGGCTTCCCTGGGGATCTGGGGGATGAGAATCCACATGTCAAGGCAGGGAGCATGGGTTCAATCAGATATTAGGAACTAAGATCCCACATACTGTGCTTCATGGCCAAAAGATAATTTAAAAATTTTTTTTAAAGAACTGGAAAACAAAGAACAGAATGTCAACAGTAAGTCCTTATCTGTCAATAACGATTTTAAATGGAAACACTGAAAACAGAGCCAGGGCAGGGATAGTGGGAAGGTCAGGAGGGACCAGATGCCGAAGGCCCTCGAAAGCCACAGTCATGATAGTTCGGACTTTATCCTGGGAGCAATGGGGAGCCATGGAAGATTACGGAGTGATGGAGGGGCACTGCCAGCTTTGTGATTTAGATGGATCTCTGTCGCTCTTGGTTGTGGTGAATCCTCTTGACAAGGAGTTTGAGATATACTTGCATCTCTGGTTGCTTCAAGCTCTGATCGCCTCACCCCACCTGACATGGTGGGGTCTCTTATCTTTCCTCCCTTCTCCCCAAAGAACTCCTGTCCTCCAAAGCCTGGCTCCATCAGCGACTCCCCAAGCAGCCCTCTGGGGTCCCCACTCCAGCCTGTTCTGGCCTCCCCAAGCTCTGACCCCAAAGGACTACAGATGTCTGGTTCTAGCTCAGTCTGCCCCCATCTGGGGCTCCAGTTCCAACCCGCACAGGAAGGACACAGGGGGACACGGATACATATCTGTTGCCTATTATCAAACGTGAGCCAAGGAAGAGAACATTAGCTGTGTGATCCTGGGCTCAGCTCTTGACCTCTCTGAGCTCAGAGCATGAAGGAGGCCTGCCCATCAGGCATTTATAGGGCAGGGGTCAGCAAACTTTTTTCTGTAAAAAGCCAGAAAATAAATACATGAGGCTTGACGCACCAGAGGGACAACTTCTCAGAAATGTCTAAGGCAGCCACAGGCAATATGCAAATGAATGGGCATGGCTGTGTCCCAATAAAACTTTATTCATGGTACAGAAATGGGAATTTTATACAATTGTTATGTGTGGTGAGATATTAGTCTTCTTTTGGTTTTTAAAGATTTTTTTTTTTAATATGGACCAATTCTCAAGTTTTTATTGAATTTGTTGCAATATCGCTTCTGTTTTTTATGTTTTGGTCGCAAAGAATGTGAGATCCCTGACCACAGACTGAACTCATACCCCAAGCATTGGAAGCTGAAGCCTTAACCACTGGCCCACCAGGGAAGTTAGTACTCTTGGCTTTTAAAAATTCACTTAAAAATATAAAAACATTCTTAACCCATAAACCATACAAAAATAGGCAGGGGGTCAGACCTGGCCTGTGGGTCAGGGTTTGCTAACCCCCATTCTATTTTTAGGGCTCCCCCAGTGGCTCAGCTGGTAAAGAGCCCACCTGTCAATGCAGGAGATGCAAGAGATGTGGGTTCGATCCCTGGGTGGGGAAGATCCCCTGGAGAAGGAAATGGCAACCCGCTCCAGTATTCTTGCCTGGAGAATCCCATGGACAGAGGAGCCTGGAGGGCTACAGTCCATGGGGTCACAAAGAGTTGGACACGACTGAGCGCCTCTGCATGCATTCTACTTTTTTGGGTAGCATGTCTCTCTCTATGCAAAACTGTCAAGCTGTACTCTTAAGGTTGGAGCATCATTTTGCAGTTAAGTTCTAACTTGATTTGTAAGAGCAAAAGGGAAAAATAAATGCAGGTTATTCCATGCAGATTTTCTAGAAAAACAAACAAGGAACACAGCCAAACTTCATTAGAGTTGAGATTTCATCTTTGTGAAAACAGTCACTAGATAGTGAATGTACCTCCCTGGAGACACATGGACATATGTCAACACACAGAGAATGGTATGCTGGAGGTGTCCCCAGATGCAGTGGGGTCTTACTCCAGAGAGGAGGGGTCTGGGCTGAGCAAAGAGGAAGGAGGTGGAGAAAGATTAAGCTTTATTTCTAGTTTTCAGTGGCAGATTTGCATCTTATGTGTGCAATGAAAACAAACAAACCCACAGGACTTCCCTGGTGGTCCAGTGGTTAAGAACTGGCCTTGGAATGCAGGAGACACTGGTTCAATCCCTTGTTTGGGAAGATCCCACATGCCGTGGAGCAACTAAGCCCACATGCCCAACTAGAGAGCCCAAGTGTCGCAAGACCCGACCCAACACAGCCAAATCAATCAGTCAATATTGAAAAAAAAAAACACCTACATTAAAAATGAATACAGGACTTCCCTGGTGGTCCAGTGGTTAAGACTCTGGGCTTTCAATGCAGGTGGCAAGGGTTTGATCCCTGGCTGGGGAACGAAGGTCCCACATGCCGTGTGGTGTGGCCAAAAAAAAATTAAGAAAAAATGAATACAGAGCTTCCCTGGTGGCTCAGTGGTATAGAATCCGCCTGCCAATGCAGGAGACACAGGTTCAATCCCTGATCTGGGAATATTCCACGTGCTGCAGAGCAACCGAGCCCGTGCACCACAGCTACTGAGCCTGTACTCTAGAGCCCGGGAGCCACAATTACTGAAGCCAGAGCACCGCAGAGCCCCTGTTCATCAATAGGAGAAGCCACCGCAATGAGAAGCCTGTGCACCTCAACTAGAGAGTAGCCCCAGTTCACTGCAGCTACAGAAAAGCCTGTACAACAACAAAGACCCAGCACAACCGAAAATAAAAATAAATAAAATTTAAAAAAAAATGAATACAGACCAAGAGAATTGAAAACATACATCCACTCACAAACTTGTCCAGAAAAAGGAGAGAAGCCCTGACACTCACTACCATGTGGACAGACCCTGAGGACACGGTGCTCAGTGAGAGAAGCAGACACAGAGGACACTCAGGGTGTGATTCCACTGACGGGAACGTGCAGAGCAGGCCGACCCACAGACACAGACTCCTGGTTGTCAGGGGCTGGGGAGGGGGTGGCAGTGACTGCTCATGGGGATAGGGTTTCTTTTTTGGGGGGGGATGACGTTTCTTTCTGGGGTGATGAGAATGTTCTGGAATTAGAGAAACAGTTGCACAACCTTGAAAATACAATAAAAGCCACTGAACTGTACAATTTAAATGGCTGAACTTGCTGATATGTGACATATCCCCACATAAACTCTAAAAGGAAGACAGTGAAATCAGAGTAAGGCTTGTGCCTGAGTTAACTGTATGATGCCAATTTGGTTTGGATAAGGTAGAATGACTGTGTAAAATAGGATTAAAGGGGAGCTTGGGTGAAGGGGATGGGGGACTTCTCTGTATTATTTTTTGGTAAAACTTCTTGTGTCTTCAGCTATTTCAAAAGAAAAAGGTAACAATAACAATTATTATTATGGATATGGGCTTCCCCCGTGGTTCAGGGGGTAAAGAATCCCCCTGCAATGCAGGATTGAACTTGGGTTCAGTCCCTGGGACAGGAAGATCCCCTGCAGGAGGAAAATGGCAGCCCACTCCAGAATTCTTGCCTGGAGAATCCCATGGACTGAGGAGCCTGGTGGGCTACAGTCCAAAGGGTCGCAAAGAGTCAGACACAGCTGAAGCAACTGAGCATGCACCTCATGGAAGTAGGTCTGAGATTTGACTGTGGACCAGATTTGGCCCTGGGCAGCAAAGCGGGAACCAGAATTAAGAGGGCAAATGACTCCCCAACCACCACCCGCTCCCTCCAGCCCCGTCACCTCGCCAACCACGCCCTTTGCAAGGAACAGAGGACCCAGGATCTTACAATGGAAACACCCAGGCATGCAGCAAACACCTTTAAATTCAACAGCCCAAATGGCATGAGGAGATTATTAGTTTTCTGTAAGATTTGATTCAATTAATTAGTTTCCAAATATCAGCCTATCCAGGCAAGCAAAAGCAAACAGAGATAAATCCCAGCCTGGTCTTGCTTCATCTTTTAAAGGCAATTAACTCTTCCTTATTAGCTTTTAATTAGGGAGTAATAATGGCCTCATTAATACACTTTATTATACTTGTCACCAGGCAGCTGTTCTGAACAGATTCTGTGATCAGATGGCCATGGCCCTGGTGTCAATGCATTGAATCCAGCAGAGGCAGGGGTTCGAGGGCTGTGCTCAGCCCTTCTCCAGGGGATACAGGGCTGGTCCATTGGCTCCACCTAGTTCTCTCCTTGCGGAGAAGGCGATGGCACCCCACTCCAGTACTCTTGCCTGGAAAATCCCATGGACGGAGGAGCCTGGTAGGCTGCAGTCCATGGGGTCGTGAAGAGTCAGACATGACTGAGTGACTTCACTTTCACCTTTCACTTTCTTGCATTGGAGAAGGAAATGGCAACCCACTCCAGTGTTCTTGCCTGGAGAATCCCAGGGATGGGGGAGCCTGGTGGGCTGCAGTCTATGGAGTCACACAGAGTCGGACACAACTGAAGCGACTTAGCAGCAGCAGCAGCAGTTCTCTCCTTGTGCCCCTTACAGGGGATTCACAGGGTCTCCTGACTCCTGCTCTGGGCCGATTCCCCACTCAGAATCCTCCCAGAGACCCCAGTTCTCTCCGAGCAAAGTGAACAAAGGCCAAGCTCCTCCCTGAGGCCACCTCCCACTCGTCCATCACTCAACCTGGTGGCCATGACAGCCCTGACCCACCTGTGCATTGTCCCTCATTCACTCTAGAATCAGATATAAGCGAATCATTGCAAACTTCGTTGGAAGAGCTCCATGCTGGAAACCCCAGCTGGAGAAGATTCAGGAAGAAGCAGTGAAAAGCTGAGATTGAAAGCCTCGTGAAATACCCACAAGTGGCTGAGGGCACGAATGAATTCACCTGGTTTCACCTGCAATCACAAATGTCCATTTACTGGGGAGCCACAAACTGTGGTCCAGCTACGCCATGGAGCACTCTACAGCTGTGGAAAAGGGACTCTGTGCTGCAACACCCAAGAAGGGTGAGTCTCGAGTGCATCGTGCTGAGGGAAGGAACCCAAATACAGATGGTACATTCCTCAGGATTCATCTGCAGAAAGTTCTAGAACAGTTTACATTAATCTAGAGGAATGGAAAACAGAATAATGGTTTGGAGTTAGGAGGGAGACGAAGAAATACTGTGGAGGGAAGGAGATGCTCCATATCACGTTTTGCTTGGTGGTTTTTCATGAGGATGCGTTTGCCAAACTTACAACCGCATGACTCAAGATATATTTATGGACTGTAAATTACAGTTCAGTCAAAAATGTTAGATGGGTGTTAAAATGTAGACCGAGTATATTTAATGATATGAAAATGTCCACAGTGTAAGGCTAATTGAGAAATGCAGTTCAAACAGGCACAACCATACAATCCTCATTTTATGGGGGAAATATACTTTTCTGTTTGTGTGCTATACTTTCACAGAAAGTTTTATAAAAATTGGATCAGTGGCTTGGAAGTGATTCATTAAAGTGTAAAAGCCATGCTAATACAAGGTAAATACCTAGAAATATGCTGGAAGCATGAGTGGGAGCTACAGATCAGCCCAAATAGGAAACAAAGAATCTGTGTGTTCCGGGACTAGTCAAGTTGTGAGCGTGAGGAATTCTCACGACCACTGGAAGGAGTGTGAATGGAAAGTACAGCGATCGATTGGTATTTATCAGCTCTGTGGTCACTTGAGCCCTGTTCCTGGGAAGCTAATGATTAAGAAATACTTTTGAAAGATGACGTGGGGCCCCCAGCAATCTGAGCTGCAAAAAAAAATCACAGAACGTGAGGATATACTTTTCAAACAAAATACACTGGCTTCTACCAAATGTTTTTATCCCACTCCCAAACCTGAGCAAAATCATGCAGTTATTGTTGTGAACTGGTTGTTAAACACAGCCATTAAGAAAAATAAAATTATATAAATTTCCAATGAAATTATATTAAAACCAAAGCAATAAATATTCAAAACTTATCACTTGCTACTTATGTTTACTAATATTTTTCTATTATCTATACTCTTGAGGTATTTTACAATATTTATTGTATTAATATTTGTTTGATGGAAACATTATATAATGGTGGGCTACTGTGCTTCTTTTTCCAATTCTGCATTTAGTGACATCATGCTGATGGTTTGAAATCAGCCATGGTAAGAGTATTTACATCCTGGAAATAAGCAAAAACTACCTACCCAATAAATGAATGAATGATGTAAAAGAGATCTCAGCTTCTCTCTTGTGATAGTAAAATGGCTGCCATGGCTCCGGCCATCATGTCCACATCCTATATGTCAGGAAGAGATAAGACGAATGGGGAAAAAACAGCACCAGCCTTGACTGTCCCTTTCATGGGGAAATAAAAAACTTCTCCAGAATTCCTAACTCCGAGGACAAATTGGGGTTTCTTAAGAACATGGAGCTTTTGCACATATGGCTCCATTACCAGAGGTCTGAGCCTTCAGTGATGATTCTTTTCCTGCTGGAGAACAAGATGGATGATTCATCATGGGGGTATATTTTAAAACTATATCCAAATGCTTCAGCAGACACAAATGTGGGATTCTTTGCAGCATTAACACAATCAGAGTTGGGGTGTGGAATGTGTGGTCCTTCCCCAAGTGGCAAGGACCAGTTTTCCAGCCCACAGTGATGGTCAGGGGTTTTTGGCGAGAGATGCCTGCGTTTTCCCAGTCCTAGTTTGAGCTAATGTCCTGCCGCCAGCCACTTGCTCTACAGTTATTTATGAGCTTGCTGTTTCTAATTTCACAGAATCAAATAAGAGAAGGGTAAGCCTAGGTGCAGGGCTTCCCAGAAGAACCTGCCCACCACTAGGTTAGATTCCTGGGTCTGAAAGATGCCCTGGAGGAGGAAATGGCAAGCCGCTCCAGTATTCTTGCCTGGAGAATCCCATGGACAGAGGAGCCTGACGGACTACAGTCATAGGTTGCAAAGAGTCAGACACGACTGAAGTGACTCAGTATGCACACACACAAGCCTAGGTGTGGCACCGATCCACAGCTCTGCCAGCGACCTGGAACTGGACGGATACAGCATGGCGAAACAGGAAACATCAAATCAGCCCTATTGCTGGCAGGAAATGGTCCTAGGGGAATTTTAAACACTTTGTTTCAAGACTGTCCTGACAAAAAGCTTTTAATCATCGGAAAGAATGCTCAACCTGACTCTTTATAAGAGAAATAAATGTTGAGGTCATGATCAGTTGTAGCTTTTCACTAATCCAGTAGGTGGGGATCACAGGTTAGGTGGGAGCATTTACCCTAGAAGTTCTGGGGAAGAGGCAACCTCTCCCATCACACCTCAGGGCGCACAAGGAGTTTGGGGGTCACCTGGCTGCAGGAATTACAAGTAAAATGACAGAAGCTTCCACCCAGCAATCCTCCCCACCCCACCCCCATTCTTAGGAATTTATTCTAGAGGAACATGCACACATGAGTACAAGGAAAACTGCCCTGGTGCAGCATGGTTCATAGCTGGGAAAAACTGGAAATAACCTCCAGGTCCATAAATTGATTAAACAAATTACAGTCTATCTGTACTAAGGAATATTACTTTTTACCAGAGAACAGGGCAATTCTTTGTAAAAATGTGGACGCTTCTCTAACCCGGCATTCATGCCCCTGCTCTAACTGTCCCCTTTCAGGGTCTGCAGGGACCTCTACACTGCTCAACCCAGAGAATGGTCACTGATTCCACCTGGTCCAGCCCCAACATCACCCACCTGGACAAGCTCGGCTGCCTTCACTGGGGTTCCAGGCTCCTGTCCAGGTCACATACTGTCTGTCCTCCCCACCACAACCATCAGGGTATGCCTGTGAACACGTGAGTCAGGCCCCGGTCCTTCTCTGCCCACAGCCCTCCAGGCTCCCACCTACTCGGGGTAAAAGCCCAAGTCCTCCCCCTGGCCCACAAGGTCCTACAGGATCTGCCCCATCCCCTCCCTGCCCTCCCTTCCACTCTCTCTCCTCCTTGCTCACTCTGCTTCAGACACAAGGGGCCATCAGGAGCTCTTTTCTAAGTGTACACCTGATTTGTTCCCTAACTTCCTTCAGGTCTTTGCTCAAAGGGCTTTGCTTCTCGATGAGACTCTGAACATCCTATATAATAAAACAGTATCAACTCTCTGCCCTCATCTCTCCTCCCTTTTTTTCCAGGTAGTATCTACAGCCTTCTAATCTGTTCCATAGTTCGGTTATTCATCCTGTCTGCCTCCCCTGAGAGACTGTGAGCTACCATGGACAGAAATGTTTTGGTTTTTTGGCCTGTTTTCTTCCCCTGTGTACCCTAAGCTCCTGAAATGGAACCAGAAGCAGTGGCCCCCTGCCAGAGTTCACATTCAGAGTGACTGAACGTAGACAGTTCGAATGCAAACTTTCACCCCTACATTAATGAATCAGGATTCATCTGTAAGGAAGATGAATCCTTTCTCCCTCGGTCCATTTATGTATCAAGTCAATTATTTATAGCAGTTTGGATATTTCACTCTATTACATTATAACCTAATACTATCACTTTTATTATTCAAATTCCTCTAGTGTTGGTTCTTGGGAGTGGCTTTGGTTTGGGCTCTGTTTGTATATACAAATATATATTCACACACACATATATCTCCTTACTTTCTGGCAACACAAGATGCTCCAGATTTACCTTGTGTTTCCCCTGCTCCATGCAGCATAAAGTTAATGATTTCTCCAAGAAGTTCTCGCTCCTTTTATTGGAGAATAGTACTTAGAAACCAAATTGCAGGTGCCAGGGATGCTCATTGCTGCAAGAGAATCAGGCTATCCATGCATACAGACGTCTATATTTACTTCCACGTCTACCTGTACTGTTACTATATCTATCTATCTAATCTTTCTCCATGTATCGAGGACCATGAATTAATACTGGGACTTCTGGTTCCAGCCCAGCACATGGTTTGTTCTACCTTCCCGCCTTCTTGACTTATCTATAATTTCTTTGACTGAGAGGAACACAGCTCTCATAATCTACAATTTATTGACTTATTTGTCCAGCTCCAGGATTCACATAGGTCTTCCCTGGTAGCTCAGCTGGTAAAGAATCGCCTGCAATGCAGGAGACCCTCGTTCGATTCCTGGGTTGGAAAGAAAGGCTGAGAAGGGATAGGCTGCCCACTCCAGTATTCTTGGGCTTCCCTGGTGGCTCGGCTGGTAAAGAACCCACCTGCAATGTGGGAGACCTGGGTTTGATCTTTGGGTTGGGAAGATCCCCTGGAGGAGGGAATAGCTACCCACTCCCATATTCTGGCCTGGAAAGTTCCATGGACTGTATAGTCCATGGGATTGCAGAGTCAGATACAACTGAGCGACTTTTCACTATAAGGGAGCTACAGCTTGGCCTACTTGGGAAAACCAGGGTTTCTACTGGAGAACAGAATTGGTGTATAGGTATTTTTGTTTCTAGCCTAACAGTAGCCACTCAAGATACCATCTCAAAAGTTACTTCGATCAGCTCCTTTCTCTCTCCCTCCTTTTCATTTACAGCTCAGTTGGGTTCATGCGTTACTGTTTTCCATTTTGGGATTCCCACCACATTCTGGATGATTTTAACTAGTTATTGTCTGGGGCATGTGAAATAAAGACTGTAAGAGTCAGAGCTATTTCAGAAAGTATACTCAGAGTGGGTCATCCCCTCTTTACTCCAGCTACTGTGTTCCCCCTCTCCCCTAATTATTTTATACCCCATCCCACCAGCCGTTGTAGGTCACCAACGTCCTTAAGCTCTTTAAGACCCATCGGCCTGTCAGGCTCTAGGCTGAGCGTGGGGGTTGCCGATAGGGCAAAGACTGTGTCTTTATGCTCATGGGGTTCACAATCATGTAGGGGGTCACTGGGGCTGCAGTGAGGGGAGGAACCTGGAGTGGCTTGCCTGGGGGCTCCCCCCAAAACACGATCATGCCCTACTTCCCCTAACTTGTGACTGTGACCCTATTTGGGAAAAGTGTCTCTGCAGCTGTGACTAAGTCAAGGATTTTGGGATGACAAGCAGGTCCTGGATGATCCAGGTGGCCCTAAATCCAGTCACTGGTGTCCCTGTACCAGAGAGAGGCTGAGGGGCACTGGAAACAGAGGAAAGACACAGTCACACAGATGGTGTGTGAAGACAGAGGCAGAGGGTGGAGCGACACCTGGGGCCACCAGAAACTGGAAGAGACAGGAAGCATTCTCCCCTGGAGAGAGTACAGCCTTGTGACACCTGGGTCTCAAGCTTCTGGCCTCCAGGATAGGCGAGGAATGAATGTCTGGTGTTCTAAGCCACTGGTTAATGGTGATTTGAAGCTAAAATGGGGTCAACAGAGCAGTAAGTGTCCTGGGGCCAGTGGAGGTCACCTGGAAGAGCAGGGAGGGAGGCTGGCCTGTCCTGGAAGGACCCCTGCCCCCTCCCCCAGGAAGCTGCTGGGAAAAGAGCCATCTGTCCGTCGCCCAGCAGGATGGATGCTATACCAGAGAGACGCCAGGCACCCAGACACTCATCCCTCCTGGCCTCGCCTCTGCCGGCTGCCGGGTGTCACCCCTTGCACCGCCTATGGCAGCAAGTAATTCTTATTTTCTCCATTAAGGGAGCAAAAGTGCTCTGGAAATCTAATCCATAAATAACACTCCCTGGCAATGGTCCCCCAGCCCGGCTGAGAGCTGCAGGGCTCTCTGAGCCTGGCCTCTGGGCCTTTTAGGGTCTGTCTTGGGGAATATTTCTCCCTGTGGTGATCTTGGGACTGTGGTTCTATGTCCCTGAGCTGTCTCTCTGGGGTGTGGAGCGGGGCAGCCTGGATGGGTGGCCAGTCGAGGAGGCGGGACAGTTGGTGCTGGGGAGAGGGAGGAGCAGGCACACCAAGATTTAAGCACCAGCATAAAAGCTGTGGCTTCCCTGGTAGCTCAGCTGGTAAAGAATCTGCCTGCAATGCAGGAGACTCTGGTTCGATTCCTGGGTCAGGAAGATCTGCTGGAGAAGGGAGAGACTACCCACTCCAGTATTCTTGGGCTTCCCTGGTAGCTCAGCTGGTAAAGAATCTGCCTGCAATGCAGGAGACCTGGGTTCAATCCCTGGGTTGGGAAGATCCCCTGGAGAAGGGAATGGCTACCCACTCCAGTATTCCAGCCTGGAGAATTCCATGGACTGTATAGTCCATGGGGCTTCAGAGTTGGGCACGACTTTCACTTTCACAAAAGCTGTGAATCATGACAGTGGGGCTTAGAGCCAGGATTAGTGGACCACAGAGGCCCAGACCCACTGTCACTCTCTGCACTGGCCAAAGGGGGCAACTTGGGGAGGTGGGGCAGCCCAATGGGCTGGACAGGGGGCGTGTTTGGGCTTCCCTTCAGCAATCAGCAGGATGAGCAGGGATGCTCCAGATGTGTTGGGCGGAGCCCCCAGTGGATGAATGACAAATGGATGGAGGGGCCCAAGCCAAAGTCCTCTTTCCACCAAGCTCTTTGCAGGGGTGGTCTGGGGTGGATGCTATAGACAGTGAGCCTAATCAGGGGCCTCTGGGAGGTAAGGTGGGTCTGGGCATTGAGGGATGCCCCACGGAAAAATGATTCTGTCACAGGCACAGATCAAGTGTATAGAAGCTGCCATTTCTCACTTGCTCTATGTCTAAAATGAGCACAACTTTTTCTGTAAAGGGCCAGATAGTGTATGTCTAGCTCTTGGGGCACCAGGCGGTCTCTGCTGCTACCGCTCAGCCCTCCCTTGTAGAGCAAAGTCCGCCATAGATGGTACTCAATGAATGGGTGTGCCTATGTGCCAACAAAACTTTATTTGTAGGAGAGCCGGATTTGACTTGAGGGCTGTAGGTTGCAGGGATCTTGACCGAAGAGGCTGGGGTATTCCATACCATGTACCACATCCCTCGCCTGAATCTGACTGATCTCCGTTGAGGGGTCAGATCTAAATATCACCTATTTAGGATCCTGACAGGTCTCTGTGACCATGGCTTACCTTCCATCTCTGCAATTTCAGGGCACATGTCAAAGTTGTATTTATGATGCCTTATGCTTTCATCACTTGCCTGCTTTCCTGAACTCTATAAACTCCAGAGAAGCAGTGATCTTGCCCACCTCTTCCTCAGCCACCTCCCAGGTCCTGGCACAGGGCAGTTGATATTTGCACCTGATAAATTTATCTCTCAGACTCCAGTGTTGGGCCCAGTGCCTGGATGCCACAGATGCTGTAGGTTCCATGCAGCTGCTCAGTCGTGGAGTCAGCCTGGTATCTTGGCCCTGGCCTCAGTCCACGATGGCCTGTCCCAAATTACCTCCCCATTTTATGATGTTTCGGAGAGCATGGAGAACAGAGATCCATCTGCAACCGTGCTGAGACCACCTGGGTCAGCCATTCACGCTGCTGCTGTCTGTGGCCCCCTCCTCACCACTGAGGACGGACATCCGCCAGGCCCCGGGGAGGGTCAGAGGACGCTGACTCACCTGGTCAGTGTTGCAGAGTCCCCTGTAGCAGATGGGGAAACTGAGTCCTGGGGGCTTTGTTGCGGGTGCCAGAGGTAGCATCTCTGCAAAGGGGTCGGAGAAGCAGGCTGAGGGTGGCAGTGGCTGGGTGGATACATCATTGGAGGAAATTTGCTCAGGACACAGCACCCTTAAGGATGCCCATTCTGCAGAAGAAAAACTGAGGCCCTGAGGGGCGCCCTGTCCATGGCCCTCAGGCCCATCTGCTGATGTCTCCTAAATGCCTTCTCTCAGCCGTCGGCCCCATGTCCAGCCGTGATAGCCCAGCTCACCTCAAAAGCCATCTTTCGAGATGCTCCGTGTTTCCATTCTGCCCTGGTCCCCAGGGTCCCACCTCACCCCATGGTCTGTCCTCCTCTCAGGGGTCAGAGGGCACCAGTGAGCAGAGGCGGAGTCAGGCCCCGCTTCTCCTCTGCCCACAACCCTCTCAGGCTCCCACTTCCCTGGGGTAAAGGCCCCAGTCTTCCTGCAGCCCACAGTGCCCTGCGTGACCTGTCCCATCGCCTCCCTGCCTTCGTCTCCTCCCTCTCTCCCCCTCCCTTCTCCCCCTTGCTCTGCTGTAGTCACATGGTCCCACTCAGCTGCTCCTCCAAAACACCAGGCATGGGTACTTCCCTGGTGGTCCAGTGGTTAAGACTTGGTGCTTCCACTGCCAGGGGTCACGGGTTTGATCCCTGGTTGGGGAACTAAGATCCCACAAGCTGTACAGGAGACAAAATCCAGGCACGGTGCTGCCCCAGAGCCTTTGCACTGACTGTGCCCCAAGATGTCCCCATGCCTCACCCTCTCATCTCCCTCAGGACCTCCTACTGTTTACATCACAACTGACATCCCGTTTTATATACCATCTATCTCTCCCACTGCTGTCCCACCTACTGCTGTATCCTGGTACTGGCCGAATGAGTAACACATTCATGAATGTTGGGGGGGACAGCCTCACCCCACGTGGACCCTGCCGTCTCACATATGCCCAATGGCTGCCCACCACAAAATACGATCCCTGGCTCAGGTGTCACAAGAACTGGGCAGGGGCTGGGAGGGCAGCGGGGAGAGGGCCTTGCCCCAGGGAGACTCAAAAGCCTCGGGGGCCAGACGTCTGTGTGGACACAAGCTTCTGATGTCTAGCTCTGTAAGGAAATTTTCTCCATCCTGGAGGCAGAAAGCAGGGGCTGTGGGGCCATGTGCCACCCTTTGGGGAAGAACCATGCCTGTTCCCTCCTGGAGGGGGCACCCAGAGCCCACCCCAGCCTGGAGACCGCTGCCCGGCTCCCGGGCACCCACTCAGAAAAGAAGACAAAAGAAGACGCTGCAACCACCTGGAGCTGTAATTCGCAGTGCTCACGAGCCTTTAATTCATTATGAACCTAGAGGCAGGGGAATTAGGCAAAAATACAGCGCATCCTTAATCTCAGGTGGAAAAAAAATCAGGGTGGGTGGGGGTTTTTGTTTCTTGCTTTCACACATAGACACAGATATACCTTCATGGGGAAAGCACGCTCCCCCTTTGCTGCGCCACTGCCTGTCTGCACAAGTGGTCCAGGAACCCACCATGGATGGGGTGGAACCCAGAGGGACTGGCCACAGGGGTGGCCCACCTGCCCGACCCGGAGCCACAGGGGCGTCTGCCTGCTTCTTTTTATTCTCTTTACAATATAAATAGCATTTTCAAACTACATATGAACACAGGGACAGCGCCCCGGGGCAGGGGCCTGCTGCATGCAGAGGGAACCCCCACATTCCGCTGACTCCCCGGCACCTCCCGCCGCCCCGCCCGCCCCTCTAGGGCACCTGCCCTTCCCCCCACCAAGGGAGCTTCTCTCCACTTTCCTTACTTGGTTCTCTCTGGCCTGGCAACTGTTAGAACCTCTTTTTTAAACTTAAAAAATCTTTATACAAGCAAATGACGCTTTCACCCCCTCTGCAGGGACCACGGGGTGGCTGAGATGTGGTGGGGGCACCATTCTTCCCCTAGCCTGGAATGACCAACATGTTTTTCTGCCTGGAAATTCAGCCCATAAGCCTTCCGGGGCAGATTTCCTCCAAGCTGAAAGCCGTGATTCCCTCTCGAGAGCTCTCTCTCCCAGACACACAAATCCACGCGTCACAGAGATCGTACAGGATGTACCAGGCCCTCGGGTTGGGGAAGACCCTCTGCATATGTGTGAGCCGCAGCCAGACCCCTGAGGGCCGCCCACCCGCGGCCTCAGCTGGGAGATGGTTCTTCCCAGGGGAAGAAGCAGAAGATGGAGCCACCAGAAGAGAGCGCATTTATTTTGCAAAAGGCCACGCAGAGAAGGGGGAGGGCCACCAGAGGAACTGCTAGCCTCCCGCTGGGTGCTGGCCACGTGGTGCCCGCTGCCCAGACCTTCTCGATCTCATGACTGGGAGAGAGTGAGTGACCTGGCACCGCCTTCAGGGTGCCCAGGCGTCCTGCCCTCGCCTCCCAGTGCCCCCAGGCCTCACCGCTGCTACAGAGCATCCCCATCGCTCACAGCGAGCGAGACCAGAAAACATGACAAACAAAAAGCTGAGCTGCTTTTATCTTGGGCAGCTCACCGGGTTCTGAGAAAAAAAGGACGTTTTGTTTCATTTCGTTTTGTTTTTAAAGCCACAAATCTAGAAAACAACTTTGGGGTGTGATTTTTCCTTTTCTTTCCTTTTTTTTTCTTGCATTTTTTTTTTAAACAATAGGTATTTATAGAAAGAACCTCACAAAGGTGATGTATGTACAGAAGTCACAATCTCCACGGCTGCTCAGGAGGCAGGCAATGCAGTAGCACCTTTTACGAGAAGAAGAGCTTACGTGGTTTACGAATCTGGGTCAAGGGGGTGGTGCGCGCACCCCCGCCAGCCCCCCAGAGCCCGCGTGGCCCTGCTCCCTGAGTCCGGGGGCGCGTACGGCGTCCTGCTCGCTCCTGTCGCCGAGGTAGCCTCTCGGGCTGGGAGGCGAGGACAGGGATTCACAGCAAGCAAACGCCAGGGCCCGCCGCGCCTGCCTTGCTGGGCCGAGGGCTCACGGGCGACCGGCGGTCCTAGTAGGGGGCTCCGGGCCAGCACTGCGCCTGCAGCAGGCTCTCCATGAAGGCCGGGTAGTCCGGGTTCCGCCCTGAGTCCTCTGCGGCGCGAGGGGTGCCCACCCGAGGGCGCTTGGCGGCCTTCACCTCCTCTCCAGAGAAGACGCTCTCCTGTGGGGCCCCTGTGCTGACCGACTACAGGGGAGCAGATGGCGTGGGGGTTAGTGCGGAAAGGGCACTGTGGGCGGAGATCTGTGTCCCCCAAGGTCCAGTCCTATGCTGAAGCCCCGCCCCAGCACAGCACGATGGGGTCAGGGGTGAAGAGGTCATGAGAGAGTGGCCCTCGAGAACAGGATCAGTGCCCTTATAAAGGGACCCCTGAGAGCACCCTCTCTCTCTCCACTACGTGAGGACACAGAAGGCAGCTATCCACAAACCAGGGTCTGCCCTCACCAGACCGTGAACTTGCTGGTGCCTTGATCTTGGACTTTCAGCTTCCAGAATCCTATGAGATTGTTTAAGTTGTCCAATGTGGTATAGCAGCCAGAATGAATTGAAATACAGGCTGTGCTTGGGGGCCTGGCTGGAACAAATGCTTGCCCTGCTGGAGGCCACTGGCCCTCGGCTGCTGGGGACAGCCCCTCCCGCCTCTGCCTGAACCCCCACGCTGTTCTGTGAGTGACCCCCGCCCCCCGCAGGCAGAGGAGGGGCCTAGCCTCCCAGCCACTGGCCCCCTAGCAGGGTGGAAGCCCTGCCGTCCACAGAACATGGGAGGCAAGGCTGGGTTGCACACAGACCGTTGGTCTGCCTGGCAGCTCCTGTCTGTCCCCCAGGGAACCTCGCATCTGAGACCCCCACCAGCTCTGACTCGGCTCTCCCACCCACAGCCACAGCCCCTGATCCTCAAAAGTTTGCCTCTGGGTTAAATCCAAAAGAAAGAAGATGGCGAAAAGTCGTGAGAAAAGACCAGCTTCTCTCATTCCCTTTTGCATCGCCAACGTGCAGCTGCGATCCATGCTTAGGTGCTGCTGTCTCCTCCTTACTGGCCAGGCCAACTCTCCCACTGCCCCTCCTGCCTCAAAACCAGCAAAGGCCAAGGCGGGACTCCAAGGCCGCCTGGATGGGTCGCTCCCCAAGGCAGCTGTGCCTCCACCCCCGCCCCAACTCCTGGCCACTTACCAGCCGGGACCGGACCCTCTTGGGGAGCTCCTCATCCAGGGTGAAGATGTCACCACGTTTCACTGTCAGCTGGGACCCATCCTCGAACTCCACCTGCCAAGGGGATGCAGTTCAGCTTGCATCCCCGTGCCCAGCTTGCATCCCCGCGCCCACCCACTCACAGTCGGCCTGCAGGGCGACCGCTGGGAAAACAGCACAGGGTCATCCATCATTGTCTTTGTCACTGGGATAGGGGGTGATTTTTCTTCTAAGATTTCACACGTCAATAACTTTTCTTACACGATCATGAGAAAAAACTCACAATCAACTTGATTTTTTTAAAAAATCAGGGGCACTGAATTGTACCTTTAAAAAATGGTGAAAGCGGTTAAATTTCGTTAAGTATGTTCTACCACACACACACACAATCGAGAAGACATCTCCAAAGGGGAAAATATGGGACAGTTAGAAGACCTTCCCGCCTGCACTGACCTCAGAGGATAGCTCCACAGTCCCCAAAGGACCCTGCTGAGGGCCCCACCCCAGGCCCCACCATACCTGGCAAACAGGACCCCCTCACCTGGTAGATGTGACTGGTCACAGAGGAAATGAATTTGGCCCTGTAGAGGTTGCCGTCAGTCCACCGGAGCTCCACGAACTCGCCCTCGGGTGGTGGGCCCAACCGGGCACAGTCTCTACTCTGTGGAGGGAAGGATGGGATGGGGTGAGGGGCGCCCTTGGCCTCAGCCACCACACTGGCCTGGGCTAAGAAAGGCCCCATTCGGTAGAAACATCCCAGCCAGAGGAAGGCGGTGCTCTCAGCTTAAACTGTCAGGGTGAGCTATGGGCAGGTGCCTGGGGTCTGCTGCCACCCTGCCCTGTGGCCCACCCTCCTGCAGGCAGAGCTCTCCAGCAGCGTGAGGAACCCTCCCAGCGTCCTAAGGGCAGTGCCTGCCCCACCCCTTGCCGCTCACAGTGATGCTCTCTGGATACAGGTTGTCGCTGTAGGATCCATCATCAAAGTTCACTTCGTAGAAGGTCTGCGTGGTGGTGCCGATGACGCGGCACCGGTAGTAAAGCCCGTTGCGGTTCTTGGTGATGACCACCTGGCCCAAGGACACGGCCCTCATAACCTGGACCTGCAGGTGGAGGGGATGTCAGAACACAGCAGGACAGCGGGGCCGGGGAACAGACTGTGGGGCAGACGGGCACTCACGCTGTGGCCCCCCGACTTGTGCTTGAAACAGGTGATGGAGACGACGTAGGGCCAGTCGTCCGGCTCCATGAGGACGCCGGCAGCGTGGGCACAGGTCACGTGGAAGGAGGTGGAGCAGTGCTCGCAGGAACACTGGATGCAGGCGCCCGACACTTTCTTCATCCGTTTCCGGCAGTACACACATTTCTGTGGGGACACGGCAGTGGGAACAGGGCTCCGGCTGGCACTTCTGCCCCCTGGCGCTGGGAGCCCCTGCCCTACTGGGCCCCTAGGTCTGTCTCCTGGGAGTGACTCTGAAACCTGAAGGTGGAGTGCAGGGGCCTGGCCCCATGGAGGGGTCATCCTGGGAGAGTCTTGACCACCCCAGGCCCACCAACCCAGCCTGCAGCTGGTCCCCAGGAGCACCTCTAGACCTCTTTTCCACCAGCCCCTCCACACAGCTGCCTGAACAGGCACCTTGCTACCATGTAGAGGGACCCTGAAAACAGCACACTCAGTGAAAGAAGCAGACACAGAAAGACGGTGTGATTCCACTGATGGGAAACGTCCAGGATAGGTCGATGCACAGAGACAGGCGGCGGGCTTAGGGGTTTCAGGGGCTGGGGGTGGGGTTGGCAGTCACCCAATTGAAGGGGGTGGTGTTCTTTCTGCAGTGATGGAATGTTCTGGAACTAGCTAGAGATGATGGTTACCTAAATCTGTGAATGTAGTTAAAGCCACTGAAATGGGGATTAAAAAAAAAAAAAAACATAATAGGAGATTTTATCTTAATTTTGAATGAAAGATGCTGCAGTGTAGCCCTTCATAAGGAGGGGCAGGGGGGCCACAATGTGGGAACACCCGCCTGGGCGACCTGCCCTGCTGGGCGTCAGCTCCCAAGCCATCGACACTGTGCCCGTGCCCACACCCTGCCGCCACTCAACAGCCACCTGCCGATGACTCTGGGCATTTAATAAGCCGGCCTTTATCGCTCCGTAAACCACGTTCAAAAGCCAGAGAAGCCCCACAGCAAGGGCGCTGCAGGAGTGCAGCCCCGTGCCGATCGATGGCAATGAGATCTCATTATTAAACTGTCGATCCCTGATTCTCCCGCTGGCCTGTGTGGGGGGAGGGAGACACATGACATGGCCCTTGAGAACTGGGCTCCGCACCAGAAGGCAGAAACCCCACAGCCAAGGCCCGGGAGAGACCTGACAGTGTGGTCAGAGGGGGCAGCTTGTTGCTCTGAGTTTCCACAGCATGAGGAAAGCAGGCCAGGCCCCCATGGGGCCATCTGCCAGGCGATGAACTCAGGCTGCCTTAAGGGTGAGTCCTGTGTCCGGATCTCCCTCATTGGAGGCTGTGAGGTGGGGGCAGGAGATGGGGGGTCAGGCGATGGTACAGGAGGGACCGTGGGAGAAGGCTGAGGGCCACAGCTGCTGTGCCATCAGCCATGGAGGCCGCAAGGCACAGTCTTATGTCTCAGGCCTTTCCCCCTAAAGCCATTCCCCGCCGCCCCTTGCATTCCTGCCAATCTTGTCAAACACATCCACTTTCCCTCCCATCAAGATGTGACACCGCAAGGCAGAGCTGAGGAGAAGGGCAGAGCTGGTTTGAGCACCTGCCCTGACAGCCTCACGTCTACTGCCCCCTAAGCTGATCCGGGCTGGTGAGGGGGTGAGCAGCAGGCTCAGGCTACCAGCTGGCTGGGGTAGCCACCACTCACCAGGACCAGCGCCCAGAGAATCCTGGGGACAGAAGGATGGGCAGATAACCAGGTATGACCGTCCCCAAGCCTGTGGCTAGCATGTGGCCCCGGGAAGGCAGGCGGGCGGCTGGGCAAGCAGGAGTTAACTGCCAGCTTCCTTGTGAGGCTCCATTAGGCAGTACAAGCGAGCCTCGTGTAAAAGGATTTTTAATTCATCGTTACAAGTGCCGGTAATGAAGAGGCTGCAAGCTGGAAATGTCAGATGATCCATAAAGCGTCTGGGAGGCAGGATCTATCCGGCGCTGCACACCGCGCCATCACTCCACCTGAATAATGAGGTCTCTGCCGCCTGTGTTCCTGGAGGAATCACTGCCGCTGCGGCCTCTTCCTAATACCCATCCTGACCAGGCGGGGCTGGCACTGGCCTGAGCTCCACGTTAACTGACCAGGCCCCTTCCCCTCCCACATGGCTCCCACCAGCCACCCACTCTGCCCTGCCTGGAGGCCCCATACCTAGGGGCTCCAGGGTGGTGCCTCTGAGCCTTCACTTGGGCCTCCTCACCAGGCTCCCCAATTGCAGCCTTGTTTTTCTGCCTCTTGCCTGCTGGAGGCCTGGAAGAGCCTCTGTACCCAGGCCCTGTCCCAGGCAGCTGGGAAATAAACCAGGCAAGAAGAACAGCCAGGAGGCTGTCCGTACCCCGGGCCAATGACCCATCTCCTGGGGCCCGTAAGACACATCCCACTCCCCACATGTCCCCCACAAGGCCACCCTGCAGACTCATAGGTGGTGATGACCTGGGAGCAGGAGCTGGTGCTCAGACGGCATGATCAGCACTTTCCGCTGTGGCCCAGCTCATGCTCCCCATACAGGGGATTGTTAGCAGCCCCATTTTATGGAGAAGAAGACTGAACACAGAGAGGTCAAGGAATCTGTCTGGAGTCACACAGCTGGCTGGTAGCAGAGCTGAGAATGAAAGCCAGTGTTTGCTTACTGACTACGGCCCACTGCCCTGAAGGCTCCCCCAGATCGGGGGAGGGTGGGGAGACATTATCAGAAAGAGCCGGAAGAGTGAAACTTGCAAGACCACTCCTGCCCAAGGATGGCTGTGCTCCTTAGAGGAGCCAGAGACACTGCTCCCACAGCTGAGGAGCAAAAAAGGCAAAAAAGCCCAGTTTAAAAATGGGCAAAGGACTTGCCTAGACATTTCTCTAAGAAAACATATAGATGGCCAACAGGTATGTAAGCAGATGTCAACATCAGTAATTATCTGGGAAGTACAAATCAAAACCACCGTTAGAACAGCCACCATCAAGAAGACAGGAGATAGCAAGTATTGGCGAGGACAGAGAGAAAAGGGAACCCTCACACACTGTTGGTCAGAACCCACATTGGTGGAGCTGCTACGGAACACAGTATGGTGGTTCCTCAAAAAGTTAAAAACAGAACTACCACATGCTCTGGCAATTCCACTCATGGGTCTTTTGCTGAAGGAAAGAAAATCACTATCTTGAAAAGATATCTGCACCCCCATGTTCACAGCAGCACCAGTTACAACAGGCACGACCTGGCAACAACCTAAGCGTCCGCGGAGAGAAAACGAAGATGATGCAGTGTAGAAACACAATGGAATGCTACTCGGCCATGAAAAAGAAGGGAATCCTGCCATCTGCAGCAACACAGATGCACGCTGAGGACATTATGCTCGGTGAAATAAGCGAGTCACCTGCTGCAAATCTCCACATCCAGGAGGGAGTGAAAACAAACTTACAGAAGCAGAGAGGACAGGCGGTTTCCGGGGCTGAGGGAGGGGAAACTGGCAGCTGCTATTTATCATGTGTGAGTTTTCAGTTAGGTCTGATGAAGATCTTCTTGGCTATTATGTTCTTAAAATTCTATTTGGCCACCAATTCCAAGTTAAACAAGAAAGAACTGGGCAGAGCGCCGGTGGATTTTCTGTGTAAAAACCAGGAAATGGAGCCACAGAGAGCCACCCCCTACCTACTCAAAGAGTAACTTGCTGGCCATAGTGAAACCACCTCCAGGCTCCGAGGCAGCTACCCGTCACCCCCGGGGCAGCACTCAAGGGCCCCTACCAGCTTCCACCGCTGCTCAGGAATGCCGCTAATGTCCACGGGGTGACGCTCCATCACGTTCAGGAACCGCACTTCCGGCACGGCGATGGCGCAGATCACGTGGACCCACCTGGGGGAGGAGCGGAAGGGGCCGGGGTCACAGGCGCGCCTTGTCCCCTCTAGGGTCATCTCAAAGCTGTGGGCATGGGTCTGCCAAGCCGACAGGACCTCATCTGCTCCTGCTGGTCCTGCCCCTGCTCCGAGTCGCCCCTCAGGTACCCCCGTCCCCTAGAAGGGGCCCTTCCACCCACCTCCGGTCGGTCGTCATCTGCAGGGCGCCTCCCCGGAGGTTGCACAGGCAGCACTCCTGCAGGGACCAGACAACTCGTTGAGGGGTGTGCAGGGCGGGACCGCCCGCCTGCTGCTCCGGAATCTGCTCCGGCCCCCGCCAGCGGTCCTTACATTTCACACTAGCGGCCACCGAAGCGATGGGCTCCACCCGAGACCCAAGGAGGTGAGGCAGCCAGCCCAAGGTCTCCCCGCGGGATCGGGCGAGCCCGGGGCCCAGGCCCGGCTCCCCCACGGGCCGCGCCGGCTTTCAGAGCACCACCCCAGCTGCAGGGGCGAGTTACCGCAGTCCAGGCGTGGGCCGTGCACCGGGAACACGTCCAGCCCTCGTTGACCAGCTCCGGGCGGATGCCGTAGCAACCTACAAGACAGGGCAAACGCGTCTGTCACCATGGCTGCGGGCAGGCTATCAAAGGCCGGTGGGGGGAGGGCAGGGGGTTCCGGATGCAGGAACTGCGCTCACCACCTGCTCGGCCTCAATCCGGACCACTGCACACAGAGCCCGAGAGTCTGGAAAGGGATGGGGAAGAACAGCAGGCTTCCCCCCACCCTCTGCCGCCAGAGCTCCTCCAGGTCTGGAGGCTCAGCCTGGCCTTCGCCCCCTACCCCAGTCTGGGAGGAGCTGAGAGCGCAGCAAGGGGACCCAGACGTTGCATAAGATGAAAAGTGGGCCTTGGACAGTTCAGAACCATTGATTCTGAAAGCACAGTGAGAGGCTCTGGAATTACCCAGGGAGTTGGCTGTGGGATGTGGCTGGGTTCACAGATGGGGAGGGGGAATGCAGGAGGGGTGGAGGGCCATGCCCCAGGGCCCTGCCTCATCGGCGCTGCCACCCAGCAATACTGCAGGGACCCTCAAGCAGCTGGGGCTTGTTGCCCACCAAACGGGCTCTGAAGTCTGAGAGGGCCATCAAGCAGTACCAGGGGGTCCCAAAGGAAACTCCAGGAGAGAGCAGGACAGCAGGAAGGGGGCTCTGTGTCCTCACCGAGGCCCTGAGGGCCAGCAAGGTACCCCTGAGAGGCCCCCGCTCTGTCCTCTGGGCCCTCAGCCGAGGTTGGACCCCAGGGTGTGGTCCCGGCTCCTGGAGGAAGTGCGGGCTCCCCCTCTGCCCAGGGATGGGTCCCAAAGGAGATGCCTGTCCTGAGCCTTCTGACTCCTAAGCCTTCTCTCCACTGATGTAGCTGGGCGGGGCCCCTCGAGGGAAACAGGGTTGTGGGCTCCACTGCTGCCATCCGCTCTCCCCCAACACCCAGGGAGCGTGTCTCAGAGCCAGACCCCAGCCAGGAGACAAAGCCAGCTCCGGGCAGGCCTTGGCAGGGGCAGGCGCCAGACAGAGATGTATGGCCAGCTTCCTCCACAGGCCACACCGAAATTAAGGATCTCCAGGAAGCTTTCTCCCCATCCTGGACCACAATCTGATGTTCGCCACCCCCTTCCACCCAAGAAGGGAACAGACATCCATCTTCCTATCCCTGGTAGGTTGGGCTTTCAGGATTTGGGGGAGAGGTGGTGGTGGGGGGGATCACCGACAGCAGAGATAAATCAGACTCCTGGACCTCTGCAGAATCTCAGCTTTACCATCAATTCCAGCCTCAGCCCCAAGGCATGGCATTTAAAAGCGTCACAGACCCTGATGGGGACCCGATCTGCTGCCCCCCCCCAGGCCCTGGGAGGGGAGGGCAGGCCACAGCGGAACCTTCCAGAAGGAAGTGTCAGGCAGGCCTACCTTGACTGGGGGGCAGCAGGACGTCTGCCCCCCAAGGATGGAGACCCCAATGCCATGACACCAGGTCCTGCTATATGCCGGAAGCAGCAGCCAGAGGGAGGGGCAGCCCTGCCCTGCAGACACTCTGCCCATCTGCAGCCCCCCAGGTGTTGGCCCAGCACTCACTGGCATGGACCTGCAGGCAGCACTTGGCGCAGGCGATCAGCGGGCTGGTCCCGTCGTCGCCGATGTAGGAGTTGGCGGGGAGCGGCTCCGTGTTCTCCCCGCTGGCCGTGAAACACATCTCAGGGATCAGCGGCCGCGTCTTCTGGCCACTTCTGGAAGGTGGGATGGCCGAGGAGCCCTCCCCGAGGGCAGCCTGGGGAGCCTCCTTCTCAGTCTGCAGGGACTGCAGGAATGGATGCCTTCAGCAGAGAGCCCAGCCTAGGCAGGCGGGACCTCCAGCCCCAGCTCACCCTACTGGGACACCTGTGGCTGCCCCACCACAAGTTCTCCCTGACACCCTCCCAGACCCCAGCCCTGCTTCAGAAGCCCCCTGAGAGATCCTCCTCTAGACAGTCAGATCATGTCCCACCCACCCGCAAGCTCTCCGACTTAAGAGTTACATCCAGACCCAGCACAGACGCCACCCCACAGTCCTTGACCAGTTTGCCCCCACTGCCTTGGGCTCGCTCTGCTCCAGCCACAGGGGCCTCCTTGCTGTCCCTCCCCAACACCCCAAATGCCAGGCTGGGTCCTGCCCCAGGGCCTTTGCACATGCAGTTCCCACTGCCTGGGGTGCTCATCTCTCGCTCATGTGACCAGCAGCCCCCAAGCCTTTGCCCACTGTTGGCCTTGTGGTCCTGACCATCACCTGATGCCATGTTACCTGTGTATCTACACTTACGACTTGCATGCCATGACAGCTGTACCCCAGTCCCCCAAGCCCCCCAGATCCAATCAGATGAAGAGTCTGTGATGAAAAATCCAGCAACACTGGGCCTGTCACAGGATGGCGGGGCTCCCAGATGAGCCTCCTTGGTACCCCCAGAGTGAGGGGAGGACGCTGCCTAGCTTGAGCAGAAGGAAAGCGGTCACCAGGACCACTGGTCTGACATACTGTATATGCGTGTATGGGGGGGTCCACCTTGGATGAGGGGACTGGCTAGTTTCCAAACAGGCACAGCTCTTTCCATGAAGCAGGACGGGCAGAGCCTGGCCTTGACGCTGAGGGCTGTAGCCGTGGAGGCCCACCAGCACCATGGGCATGATTAAGTTCAGTCATGATGCTTCACCTAGCCACTGGAATGAAGGAGTTGCACCTCTGAAGCAGACATTCCCAGCGCTGATGCCAGCAGCACGCCTGGCGCAGATGTCCGGATGGTACATCCTACTTGTTTCCACTACCAGCTGTTGAATTGCTTAGGGATGGCAGGTCCCGGCCACTCAGAGCAGCAGGGCTCTGGAGACAGGCATGCCACCCCAGCATGGTGCACAGACCTCGGTCAGCCCAGCTAATGCATGGAAAACATCTGGCACTAAGCTAGGAGCTAGGGATCACAAAGCAAGTGAGATCTGATTCTGTTCTCCAGGACTGATAAACAGAGGGCAGGAGCAAAAGCAGAGGTGGGCCTGAGTCAGCCAGGGACAGCAGATCCAGGAAGGCTTCCTGGAAGAGGTGGCAAGTGCGATGGAACCAAAGAATGTACAGAAATCCACCTGGCCAGGCAGGGAGCTGGGTGAGTACATGAGAGATGCTGGGGGACAGCACAGGGCATACTATGAGGGGGTGGCAGCAGATGTCACAGGACAGAATGGCTGTGGGGCACGTGGAGAGGCTGAGGACTGGGCGTTTCCATCCAGGCCGTGCGTGGTTGTGATGAGACGCTAACAGGAAGGGCAGGAGGCAGGCAGCGGTCAGGGCCAGGGCCAGAAACAGGTGAAGAAGGAAACCTGGCCGCGGACGGCTCAGGGCAGAACATGGGGAGAGGCCAGGTTCATGACTTGGGAACTCAGGACAGAGTGGGGGCTGTGTGTGGGCCAGGCCACATGGGGAGTCTTTGCCTGGCTCCAGCCCACTGTCACCAGCCCCATGCTGGTTGGGCTTCCAGACTCCTGCTCACCATGCAGGCCCTTCCCTGGCCCCGCTCCTGGGCCCCGGGGTCAGACTGAGGGCGTCTCAGACAACAGCGCTTCCTGCACTTGTATCCTCTGTGATACCTACGAGTAAGTTACCTTCCAGTGAAACTCAGACCCCAGGCTCTCTCCCTGTAGCCCTCACTGGGGCCTTAGCTTCATGCCCCGCCAGCCAGGCTCTCCCCTGAGCCCACTGTGGCCCCAAAAGCAATGGGTTCTTAGTCCCCGACACCCTCTCTTCAGGGTGCAAGGGCTGGCTTCCGGCGGAGTGCCCACAGGAGCAGGCAGACACGCCTGGCTTGGTGTGGACCTGGGGTCCCACAGTGCCAGCTCACCTGGCTGTACGGGTAGAAAAGAGTGCAGATGGCGCAGTAGGGCTCTGTCAGGGCAGCTGCCACGTTGAACTTCCTCTCGGCCTGGAAGTTGGATGCTTTGTTCTTCCACTGCAGGGACATCAATGACCTCAAGGCCTCAGGGTCACCCACGTCCTCGTCCCCGGAGAAAGGGAAGGATTCTGGAGTAAAGGGGAGTGGGGAGGGGCGTCAGCACTGAGGACCCCACCTCCCAGTGTGCTCGGGGATGGGTCCCCGTCTCAGGACCGATCCTGTCTGGGGACAGGACACAGGGTGGTCAGGCCATGGCAGGGGGGCAGAGACCCCTGGAAGTTGGGTGGGGACACCGTCACCCCCACGTCCTGTAAGATGGAGGCCACAACAGACATCCATCCCGCCCAACCTGCCATCTGTCACTGGGCGGGCCTCTGCTGGCCGTGGTTCCCGGCCGGCTGTCCCCAAGCCCCCACGGCCTATTCCTGAGTTCCCTGAGGACACTGGGGCGCCATCCAACCTGGTCTGTATTGGTGGTCCCCAGAGATCCGCCCAAAGCAAGGTGCTCATTTATGGGGCTTGGGAGCTGTAGAATAGGCAGGGGACACTTCAGCCCTGAGGCATTTGAGGAGAGGGTCTGATGCTGCGCAGGGGCGCTGGGGTGGGAGTGAGCAGGCTGGATGGGCGGGCGGCAGAGGAAGGCGGGGCAGGGACCCAGCAGAGCCAGGGACCCCCTCACTCACTCACCCTCGTCACTCGAGGCCTCCTGCTTGACCACGGACAGCGGGGACCGGGTGGGCGGTCTGCCCAGAGGGTGGCGCCGGCTCTTCTTGATCTCCATTTTCAACTTGGAAAAGGTGGACGGATTCTAAAACAGCACAGGAGGCCTCTGAGGGGGCAGCTCTGGGGCCAGAAGCAGGGACTGCTCACCGGGGCCACAGCCCGGTTCCAAAGGACCCCAGAGTCCCCGGTCGGGGGCAGGAGACCCCAGGAAAGTGCAGTCCAGATCCGTGGTGGTTGCTCAACCACATCTGTGTCACTGGCCTCCGGGATGGGAGCCACAGGGCCCATTTGGGACAAGCGAGACCATGGTCAGCACACAGGGGTGGGGGACCCCCCGGCCAGTACCCACTGCCCCTTTACCTGCCCCTCACTAGCTCCACTCTCCTCCTCGGGCCCCGTCAGCTCCATGGGGGTGGCCTGCTCCTTCCAGGTGGGGCCTTTCTGGGCAAAGTGCTCTGAGGCCTGCTGGCAGGACACGCGGCCCTTGTTGCCGGTAGGGCCGGGCCGAGGTACCACGTATAGCATGGGGATGACAGGGCGTGGCTTTGCCTCTGGCTCCTCGCCGGGGGCCTTGGGGGGCACCACATTGAGGGGTGGTGGCAGGGGGCTCTCCTCAGCAGCCTCAAGGCCGGGGGCGGGTCCCGGGATGTCCAGCAAGGGCGCCTCCTCGGTGAACTGGGAGGACGGGGGCGGTGGCAGCAGCGGGTGGTGGGGGTGCAGGGAGCCGTAGCTCTTCTTCTTCCGGTCACTCTTGGCCTTGGCCAGCCGCAGCTTGCCCCTCCCGTCCTCTGCAGGGAGAGGAGAGACAAGTCAGAGGCAGGGACCGGGGCACTCCAGGGGTCAGTGGCCAGGAGCCCCCTTCCAGCCCCCTTGCCCAAGACAGGCCACCCTCCCCAACCCTGCCCAAGGAACCTGGGCTTTGGGCAGTCCCACCTGCAACCAGGTCCCCTGCCAGGCAGCATAGCCGGAAGCAGCGGCACCCTGGCCGTGGGGTTCTGCCCCGGGCCCAGGGAACCTTCTGGAAGAGCACCGAGGGTGTCCTCGCATGGGGCACCAAGTCGAGCTGTCGGCAAGTAGCTGGGGAGAGACCCACTCTAAAGGTCCTTCCAAAGGGGAGGGGGCAGAAGCAGGATACGTTTTCTTTTCGTATATCTGGGTTTTCCCTCTTTCTATGGCTAACACACACAGCTTGTAGAATTTTTTAAAAGCAAAACCTTAAACAATAAGTGGTTCCATGTGTGGGGGACAGAAGTGTCCTCAGGGCCCGGAACACCCTTTGGCCCCTGGGGGCCAGCACTGGGAGGGCTTCCTGAGAGGTGATAGAGTGGGGAGGGAGGTGGGCAGTGTCTTCAGCAGCATTTTAACTCAGGGCCACAGTGGGCATGCAGCTCCTGAAATAAACGGAACTGAGTGGTGTAGCCGGAGGAGTCACGGCCCCCAAGGCCGCCCACGCCGTAGCCCTAGGACCTGAGGACGTGGAGCCAGACACTGGCAGCGGGGACTCTACAGACAGGATGAGCCAAGGATCCCGAGGTGGACCCCACTGCTAACAGGGGTCCTCAAAAGCAGAGGATCCCTCTGGGCTCAAGGAAATGCTGGGCTGCTGGCTGTGAGGGTGGCGAGAGGCTGTGAGCCAGGGAGGCGGTGTCTCTAGAAGCTGGAAAAGGCAGAAGCCGGTGTTCCCTGGAGCCTCCAGAGGGACTAGCCCTGCCCACACCCGGATCTCAGCTCAGTGGGATCTGTGTGGGACTCCTGACCCTTAGGAACGTCAGACAAAAAGAGTTGCTTCCAGGCACCAAGTCCGTGGTCATATCATCACACAGTCACTGGGGACATGTGCAGGTGGGGGTCTCCACAAGGCCTGCACAGCCTCAGGGACCCCTGCCCACGAGGACCAGCAGCCCAGCACAGCCCCTGGGCCCCGCCTGCCCACCTGGAGAATGGGCACCGAGTTCAGGCCCTCCCTGCCTGGCCTGCGTCCCCATTCTCGCGACATCACATGTGTGACAGTGGTTGATGCCCAGAAGACAAGTTGGTCATCCTGCTGCTGGTACCCGTGAGCTGTCAGTGCCGACGTGTCACCATCTGGGTCCCCGCAAACCAGGCTGGGAAAGTAAGGACTGCTCGAGGGGAAGCGCTGGTCCTTCTTCCTGCTAAACCCGTGACAACGGGGTGTGTGACAGGGTCTGGTCGGCCACCCTGCATCCACGTTACCTCGTGCTATAAAAACCTGTCCAAATGTTACCCACGTCCCTCAGCCAAACACAATGGCACAAGGGGGACGATGTTCCTGAGGGCAAGGCCATCGTTTAGTCCTTGACTATCCCGACCCGGGAAGGGGTCAAACAAGCATCCTCTCTCCCTTCCTCCAGGCAGACCCCTGGCTTGAGTGCTGGGAGGGAGCCAACTCCCACCAGTGGCCCCCACCGGGTGAGCTCAGAGCCAGCCTGGCCTGCAGTGATGATGGCCCCTCTGTCCACTGCTCACCACAGCCCCGCAGTGATGGCGGGCCAGCCTGCAGGTCCTGGGCAAGCAGCCAGGCTTTTCAAGAGATGCTCAGAGGAGGGAGTGCTCGCCAGTCCCCACGCCCTCTGGCCCTGAACCTTCCAAGGGCAAGGACAGCAGCAGGATCCCTCATGCCTTCGCCTACCCAGAGGGACCCCAACCACCAGCATCCCAGAAATCGTGATCTGGCTGAGGAAAGGGCAGACAACCTGCTCCTCCCTGACAGATGCTGGACTTGGAAGGTCCTGGCAACGGAAGGTCAGCCCCCTGTCCCCGGAGACGGGGAGGGTGAGACGGGGGGAGCACTACTCACAGAGCTTGGTGACAGCGGCCGGCCCCAGGAGGCGCCCACGGCTGAGATCTTCTGACTTACAGAAATGGCCCTGGGGCTGCCCAGACATGCAGCACAGGCTGTCGGGTGAATGGCTTTGTTTTCTGAGGAAACCACTGTCCCCTCCGTCTCTCAGACAGCGC
Source organism: Bos indicus x Bos taurus (assembly GCF_003369695.1). Taxonomy (NCBI): domain Eukaryota; kingdom Metazoa; phylum Chordata; class Mammalia; order Artiodactyla; family Bovidae; genus Bos; species Bos indicus x Bos taurus. Next base: position 91,525,745 of record NC_040082.1, on the reverse strand, counting down.
AGGCACACGGATGTTAGTCTGAGGAGGGGGCTCACCCAGAGGACCCTGTGAGGGGACAACCTAAGGCCAAGAGGGACACTGCAGTGGGGAGGGCTCCGTCCTTACGCCATGGGGACCACCGCAGCCCAAGGGGAGCCGCGTGTGGAAAGCCCCTCAGCTGGCCTGCCTGACAGAGCTGGGATGGTGACTCCAGCACACAGTCTCTCTCATGCCCCCGGGTGTTGTGGGAGCAGAATGGCAGGGATCCCTCTGCCGGCAGAGGCGTGGGGGAAGGGAAGTGACCCAGGATGGCTGCACGGCCCCTCCCCTGCCCTCGGGCAGGATTCTGCCTGGGAGAAAGGACAGCACTGTGGGGGACAGGCAGGACTACGAGCTCTGGGACCAGGCCTCCTGGAGTCCCAGTGCAGCTCCTGCCACCCCCAGCTCCAGACCTGCGAGAAGGGACAGCAGCCATGCCTGGCCAGAACTGGCCAGACAGCCAGGCAAGAGGAGGGAGACCCCCGGCAGGCCAGGTGGACACAGGCTGCCTTTCTGCCTTCTGTTCAGGGCTTGGCCCAGGGCCCAGGCTGGGGGCAGGGGAAGCTGATGGAGCAGGGTGGGGGCCCGGGGCAGCCGGGAGGGGAAGCAGCCCCCGTCCCCAGGCCCAGCTACACATCAGCCAGCCTGGCTCCTCTTGCCCTGTGGTGTCCAGGCTCCTCCATCCTGCCCACCCCCTGCCTCCTCTGTCAGGCAGCCTCCTGGGTGTGAGTGGCACATGCTGTCCTGACGCAAACAGAACAAAGACTATCTTCATGCCCAAGGCGGTCGTTACACTCATAGCTTTGAGAGACATTAAGCTGGCACGAAAGCAAATCTAGAAACCACTTTAAAGTCTTCCACTCATTCCTGGACATGTTTGCTGACACCCCCAGCTGCAAGCACTTATTTATCTGACGCGTTCAGAGCGATCTTCCACCAAGGGCTCAAGCGACAGCCGCTGACCAGAGTGCGGTTCCTGGCTGTGGGAGCCTCCTGCCACACCCTGAAGGGACCCCTTCCTCTCTCAAGGGGCCCGTTGCAGAAGATGCCCCCAAACTCCAGCTCCTTCTGTTTGGGGAACAGGCTCTGGGTTGGAACAGGGACAGGGTGACGAGTTGGGGAGCAGGGTCGCCTCCCTGGGAACGTCCCCACTCTTCTTGGGTCCATAGCCACAAAACACGGAGCTCACCAAAGAACGTAGGCCCTGCAGCCCTTTGGAGAAGCCCTGGGGTTCTGGGCTGGGGCCCTAGAAGTAGAACAGAGGGAGCACAGAAGCCATGGAGGCGGGCACGCATCCTGCACGGTCCTCTCTGCAGCACGTTTCACTCTCAAAAGGACACAGAGCCCACCCACCACATCCCCCACTGTTTAGGTGGCAATCTGCTTAGAACAGGGAAAACCAGAGAGGAACCGGAGTCTCACCACCGAAGAGGCCTTGCTGAGCATGGGCGTGAGGCCAGCTCTCGGGATCCCGAGGCTGGGGCAGTGTTGCTGCAAGGAACTGCGTCCAGCAGGTGGTGATTGGGGCGGGGGGGTGTCCCTTAACAGCCGATGGGATGAGTTACTAAGATGAGGTCATCATCGGGGTGGGCCCTCTGCCAGCATGACCAGTGTCCTTGTGAACGGGCAAGACAGAGACGGGCTCGCTGTGTGAGTGTGAAGTTGGCTGTCTACCAGCCAAGGAGCGAGGGCAGAACAGACCCTCCCCCATGTCCTCAGCAGGAGCAGCCCCATAGCCACCCTGACCTTGGACTTCTGCCTCTAGACAGGAGACACTGCGGCGTGGTTCCTGAAGCCGACTCGGGGCCTGGATCAGGGCGGCTGAGCAGACTCGGATGCTCCTTAAACATCCAGTCTGCCTGGCCTGTTTTCAGAACTTTAAGTAACTGGGATATGGGTGCAAGTATTACATACGAGGCTGAGTGTGAAGATCGGTGGCCCTGGGGAGGAGTGGTGGTCTTCACTGCAGCCTGGGACAGCTCCTGCCTCCGGTCTTGCAGCCCTGACCTCTCCTGACTTTTCCTTGGGCCTCCATCCCTCTGGTTGCAGTGAAATCAACATCCTTGATCCTTGAGCTGGGGATCCACCTTTACCACCAGGCGTCCTCCTAACACACACAGCCCCATTTGTGTTTGGTTCCTCCTTGTCTTTCAAAAACATCTCTGGTTTTCCCCATAAGGTCTTATTTCTGGGGAGATTTGCTCCAGGCTGCATCACTCTCTGGTTGCTTTTATCACAAGTGGGATCTTTGTGAAAACCACGTGTTCTGTAAACAAGTGTGATGCTGCTCTGGGTCTATTTCTATGGGGTGATCTCGCCTGCGCCCAGATGGTGCCAACATGTGCTTCCCTCCTCCTGGGCTGCCTGCCTCCCCAGGCTGTCCAGACTCTCCTGGGTGGAGTTGGGCTGTTTCATGATGCCCACCGGGTGAGCAGCACGCCAGGCTATCTGGGGACATGCACCAGTGTATGATTTCCCAGGAAACTTTCTGATCTCCCCTGTCTCCAACTCAGGAGGCCCCTCGCAGGGACACGCCCCCTTCCAGCTGGTGGAAACATCCGGGGTTCACGCCTGCCACACACAGAGCCTCATGGACAGTCACCTCGAACACCATATCATCTGTGACACCAGCCTCAGAACCCCGAGGAGAGCCTGACCCCAATCTGGGCAGAGACCATTCTGGACTCATAAGCAACAAGACACAGTCCTGAGGACAAGCCGGAGAGCCTGAGTGGAATCCTCCAGCAACCTACAGCCTGTGATGGGAGCCTGAGGCAGGGCTGCCTGGAAATCTGCCACCAGCCCCTAGCCTCACCCAGCCCTTCCTTCACACCTGGGGGGCAGCTGCTACATGCAAACATGTGAGCAGCTGAATCTGAAAATGAGGAAAACGAAGCCAGCTGTGGAAAAGAAAAGCGGCACATAAAATGTGGATGTGGTGGATGTTCACACACTCAAGGAGCAACACTCTGTGGCTAACAGCCCCCGGGCGTGTAAAGGGCACAGTTCTGAGACACCCTACCATGGCGCCCAAATACACTTTTCCGTCCAACACCAGCAGGGAGGCGGGCAGCCCCACCACAGGCATGTCCAGCCAACAGCAGGCTGTCCTCTTCCCTGACTGACCAGACAGCACCTGTTACGGACTCAACCTGTCTCCCCAAGTTCACGCTGAACTCTATGCCTCAGCGTCACGGGGCTGGGAGGTGACTGAGTCATGAGGGTGGGACCCTGGCGAAGCATCAGTGACCTTAGCGACAGAGGGTCACGTGCACACCAGGAGGCAGGCCCTCCCCAGAACGGGGCCACACCAGCACCCTGAGCTCCAGCCTCCAGCACCAGCGAGTAAAGCCTATGACTCTGAGCTGCTGGCCTGTGGACGCTGTCCCAGCAGCCAGACGGGCTAGGACAGCCTCTCTTCAGTTTCTGGGAGGGGAGGGACTTTCTGGAGCGCCCCCACCTCCAAGAATGTGCATTTTTAGAAAGCACCATTCCTGCCCATGAGGCATACAAACTGGAGTGTTAAAGCGTGGGCCCTCTGGCCCGGCCAGCACAGGCAGCCAAGCCGGACTGACCTTCTGAGCCCTCGGCCTCCCGGCCCTGTGGCAGCAGCTGGGCTTCCTCCTCCTCCTCCTCTGGGTCAGCCTCCGGTGCTGCCTCCTCTTTCGTGCTGCCTCCTGCCTCCTCCAGGAGGGCTACCCCGGCTGCCCCCTCTCCAGGAGACCTGGGGTCGTCGGGCTTGGGCTTCTTGGGCTGGCTCCGTTTCCGGTGAGACCTGAAGAGGGAGACGCATCAGAGGGGAGGTGAAATGATGCAAGGGAGAAGCCCTGGGCTGTGCGCTCTGCCCAGAGAGAGACCCCAGACAAGCGCCCCCCAGGAGGGCGGGGGAAGCAGGCCCCTGGGTGGGGTTGGCTCCTGGGGGCAGGGGCGGTGGAGGGAGAGAGGCCTGGGGGAGGGGAGGATGATGGCGAGGGTGGGCAGTATCAAGCGGGTGCGATGGCAGCTGGTGATGGGATGCAGGTATGGATGGCTCTAAGAGCCTCTGTATGGAGGGCACGGGGGAGACAGGAGTGTGAACCCGGGTGGAAATAGCGGCTGGTGGAAAATGCCTGCGTGACGGACAAACGGTGCACTTACGAGAGCCCCGGCCTCCTGGTCTGCTCTTTCTTCCTCTCTAGACTGGGTTTTCTCTCCTCCTCAGTCTTTTTCCAGTGTCTGTTTTCCTTCAGACTAATTTGTCTAGAATGTAAACGTCAGGGGGTTTTTCTCTAGGGCTCGTGTTAACCCCAGATGGCTCACTGCAGGGCCTGGCCCCGCCCGGGCTTTCCCTGCATTTTCTCCACCCGCAGGAGCTCTGCGCCCAGAGCCTGCAGTGACCCCGCGACCCTTCGTCTAAGCTGCACCCGGCCCCCAACCCCTGCCCCTGCCTCCAGGGACTGAGGAAAGTCCTCGGGCCCCAAGTGAGCATCCCAGATAAGACTGAGCTGCAGCTTCTTAGTGAAAACCAGGGTTAAAAAGAAGGGAAAGCGATAAGGGGGGGGCAGGCTGCAGGTTAGTGGCCAGGGCACCTCTGCCAGGCTCAGGGCTAGGGGGATGTCCCTGCCAGTTCCCAGAGCCTTCCAGGGAGGGGACAGAGCAGCTTAGAGACCACGGGAGGTGTGTGACTGGCCCAGGAGTTGGGGCAGAGGTGGGGTGGGGAGAGGCGCTGCCTGAGGCAGGGACAGTAGACCAGCCCAGGCTGCAGGCTAGGCCTTCCAGCCCGGGAGGTGACGCTGCAGGTGCCCTGGCAGGCTCAGACACCAAGACCTTCCAGGAGAGTCTACGTACTAACAAGGACCAAGCGCTCACTGAGGAACCATCTGACTGGGGCTGGGTGGGCGGGGTGGGCAGGGCCCCAAGGGCTCCAGATGCCAGGACCCCACCTCCTCCTGAGGCGTCTGTGGTGGCCCTAGCCCTTGACACTGGCTCCCGGAATGCCTACTTCTAACTGTCCCCTGATGCTAACCACTGACCACTGCTGGTCCTTTGCTTCTGGCTACCTGACCCGCAGGCCCCTACCCCTGGCTGGCAGCTGCTCTATGCCCTGAGCCCAGGCATGGCCCAGTGTGCGACATGCCCTACTTGATGTTGGCAGCATGGACCACCCCGATGACCACAGGTGGGAGTGGGGAGCATTCCAGGGAGGGTGCGTCATGGGCAGAGCATGGCATCACACACAGCATGGCGTGCAGGGGTGCACGGTGATGGGGAGGGGTGCGGGAGGACAGGCAAGCAGGGCAGGGTGGGAGGGAGCCCAAGAGACTCAGGCCCACCAGGGGACACTCTCCACACTGGGTGAAGCCCTGACTCAGAGACAGGCAGGAAGCTGCGGGCTTTTCACCCGTAGTCACCTGAAGGCTTCTCTCAGGATCTGGGGATGCCACAGGGCCGGGTGCCCAAGTGAACCCCTACACTGGCCACCACACCCAGAAGGGTGTCCTCCTCCTGCCAACTCACCTGGCCTCTGTGTCCTGCAGCACGTCTCCTCCCCCGACCTCGAACCAGCCCCAGAGGCCACTTCTGACCCTGCCCTGCCCACTTTCAGGGTCCCTAGAGAGCCCAGACTCTCCTCAGCCCCCAACTCATTACTGAGGGGCTTCCCCAGTGGCTCAGCGGTAAAGAATTCGCCTGCCAATGCAAGAGACACAGGTTCAATCCCTGATCCAGGGAGATCTCACAAGCCGCGGGGCAACTAAGCCTGTGTGCCCCAACCACTGAAGCCCATGTGCCCTAAAGCCCGTGCTCCACAAGAGAAGCAACCACAATGAGAAGCCCACGTATCGCAACTGGAGAGTAGCCCCTGATTGTCATAACTAGAGAAAGCCTGAGTAGCAATGAAGACCCAGCACAGCCACAAATATATAAATATATAAAATCAGAAAACACACCACTGGGCTCAGAGCTCTGTCCCCAGCACCAACCCCACAGCAGCTCCTGGGCCTGGACTCCCCATGGTAAGTGAAACCAGGCACAGAGCTGGAGGCAAAGGGCCGTGCCCTCCGGCAAAGAGGACAGCAAAGCGAACGCTGCATGCAAACAAGAATCTGTTTCGTGAGAACAGAAGCTGGGAACAACACTGGGAGGATCTGGGGCTAACTTTCTGACAGCTGGAGGAGGTACGTCACCTCACACACCCTGATCACTGTCTGGCTGCAACAGGACCCCTGGGGCCACCTCCATAGTATGTCTGTCTGATCCCATAAACATAGTTCGTCCATGAACAACTGATCTGCTTGCGCTGCATTCTTTGCTTTCTCGTCCGGAGTCAGTAACTGGTCTCCTATCCCTGATGCTTAGTGTTCTTAGCTATCTCCCAGTTCTCGGTGCGGCCTCCTGGGCAGGGGTCATTTGCTTCTAAATGACAATCCGGGGCCACCCCCTTATCTGCGGCTGCCTTGGACTCTCCTGGATTGGATCCAGTTTCCTCAATCGCGTGTCTCTTGCAGTTGATGCCCTTGTTTAGCTGCAGCACATCCTCCAGCAGCTGTCTCAGGTAGGAGGGGAAACCTGGGACTTGCTCCCTTTCCACACGTGGTTGGTAATTTGGCCGGGTCCATGCTTCTGGGCAGGATGGTCCAGGCAATGGACCTGAAATGACTGCTCTCCTGACCTTTGAGGCCCTTGTCCTTCGTCTAGTAGCTTGCAGCATCACAATCGCCAAGTTCGATTCCGTTTGGGCCCCGTGTTCTTTCTGTTGACCTGTTTATTTGTTCCAGAGGCTTGGGTGTCTTCTGTTTAACCCATGTTGTGAAGTGTCTCCCAATCCACCTCTTATATCTCTTTTCTCTCTTAAATGCCCAAGTGCCACCTCTTCTAAAAGTCTTTTTTTTTACACAGCAGGTTCTTCCATAAATGTCAAGCCACCCACTTTCTCAGAGAAGAAGTAAGTTTTCTTCTGCTCACTGTCAGCCTCTTCTGTGAGGTCCTGCTTTTTGTCTGAGACCCTTTTGCACTGAGTTTCCTCAGAGGTTTAGGGGGCAGCCCATGGTCATGGGCTTCTGAGAGGCCAGGAGGTGATGGTGGGGGGAGGGCTCAGGAGCACGGCAGGGTCAGGGTGGCCAGTGGGAGCAAGCTGGAGGTGCAATGGTGTCCAGTCTGGCCAGGGCATCAGGTGCAGGGAGGAGGGGAGACCAGGCCAGCCCCTCAAGGGTCTGGGGGCAGCAGAGGGGACAGGGATGTCCTCTCTAACTCCTCATTTCCATGGTGAGGGAGATGGTAGGTAGAGAGGAGGTGGGTGGGAGCTGCAGGGCTGGATAAATGAGGCTGGCGGGCTCTTGCCTCCTATGGAGGTAGCTGGAGGTCCCACCAGAGGCAGCAGCAGAGGCTGGGGAGGGACGAGGACCATGTACTCAGAGAAGAGCACATCCCCCTCAACTGAGCCTGGCTACTCAGATGCTCTGTGCAGGGTGCACATGAGGGGCAGGCGGAACACACACCTGCGGCAACATGTGGGTGACGCAGCGCTCGTTGGAAATAATCAGGAGCCGAGAGGAAAAGACTGTCTACATATGGAGAAGGGCTGCTCAGGCAGGAGTGGGGGCGGGGGAATGAGGCCAAGACACCAGCTGGGCAGAGCACCAGCAAGGACAAGGTCACAGGTCATGGGTCCTGTTTGTCACAGGGTGGGGTCAGCTCACTAGACAAGATTTAGGGATTAGAAGTAAATCCACAGAGAGCGTGGTTTTCTCCCAAAGGGGCCAATACCAGACTCTGCCCTGCAGTGACATTTGGGGTGTGGTACTGGGAGAGGGGGCAGGAAGGCTGGGCCCTCGGGGGGTGGGGGCGGCTTGATGAGCTGTCTGAGCCAGGACCGAGGAGCCACTGCAGTGACCCAGAGGAAGTGGTGAGGGTACACAGGGACGTGGGGGGCAGGTGAGGAGCCCACCCCAATGGGGGCGTGTGTGGTTGTCACACTTCGGGGGGTGCTCCTGGCATCGAGTGGGTGGAGCCAAGGATGCTGCTCCACCCCCGCCAGAGCCTGGATGGTCCTCTCAGAGGATGTTAGCAGGCCTGGAGGGAGACCCTGGTCTAGGGATAGACCCAGGTTTATCCCAATCTGAGAACGTTGTCTCAGCGTTCCCCGCTACTCCTGACAGCCCGAGTGAAGGAGAGGCTCTCTTCTGATCTCTCCTGTCGTCTCTCTCCTCCAGTCTGTTCTGTTCCCCCCAATCTGGCCCGAGACAAGGATATTCTGGTGGTGCCCCCCGCCCCCAGCAACCATCTCTCCAACAAGGGAGGCTCAGGAAGCCGGTGGCCCTGGAGGCCAGGCACAGCTGGGTGAGGGCAGGGCGGCCACACGGCCAGAAGGGAAGCTCACAAGGGCCTCTGCTGCTAGCGGGGGGCCTCAGCACCCAGCTGGGGCTTGGGGCTCCACACCTGAGCCCTTCATCTGTCAGCCTCTTCACAGAATGCCCCCCGACAAGTGGGGGACTGGGCCTTATCTTACATACTAAATGTATCCTTGGGAACACGATCTAATTGGTCATTCAGTCCCAGGCTGGCACACCGAGAGAGAAGGTGGGAAGGAGCCCTGTGCTGTGGGACACATTGGCGGGGGTGGGGTAGCGAGGCCGTGGGGTTCCTCCTCTGTACACAGAAGGTTCCAGAATGGTCTGGCCCGAGGCCTTGTCCTCGTCCTCTGGGCAGGCTCCTCTCACAGCCCCTCATCACTTTTCTCCCTGGAATGAAGCCCTGAGTCGCTCCACTGACCAGTTAGCCTGAGCCACCACCAGCCAACCATCCTGCAACGCTGGATCAGGTTGGGAGCCGGCAGCTGGACAGTCAGCAGGCTCACTTCTCGCTCTTGGAAGAGAGAAGGAGCCACCCTGAGGCATGCTCTCGGGGAGGAACACACAGGAGAGCAGGAAATCAAAGAGAGAAACAGCAGAAGCGATCAGCAGAGCGCCTCCCTCCCTCGGGCTGTCAGGAGCAGCGGGGAACGCAGGCGGAGGCAGCATTCTCAGAGAGGCGGTGACAGCATACAGGAAGGAGACCAGCCCCAGGGGGAGAAGACGCTGGGCGGTGTGACCACTCAGCCAGGACTGTTTCTCCCAGTGTCGGCAGAGTGTGGGGCGCCGCCAGGGAGGCACTGCCCAAGGAATGAAGTGGCCGAGCCCCCCCACCCCTCAGGAACCAGGCTCTGGAGAGGCACCATCCGAGGCCAGTGGGGACAAGATCTGCCAGCAGTGACCGAGGGCCACAGACAGAAGCCTCGCGGAGGCCCGATCTGCTCACTGTCTGTTTTGGTGTCGCCCGTAAACTGGGAATGGTGTTCATGTTTTTCAGTGGTTCAAGTTAAAGGATAATAACATTCTGTGGCATGTGGCAATGGTATGAAATTCCCACTCCAGTGTCCATACATAAAGTTGTATTGAGACACACCACGCTCACTGTTAACAGACCGTCTACAACCCAGGGTGACCTCCATGGAGCTGAGAGGTCACAGGAGAGCCCGCTGGGCCTCAAAGCCCAGACAGAGACACATGTGATGCTCTGGGCTGCCCGAACTGCTAGCCATGCCCCAAGCTCGGTGAGGACCCGCTGACCGTTCCTTGGGCACCAAAAAGCAATCTGTTTCAACTCTGTCCATGGGCAGCTCAGGCCCCGAGAGCCGCGATATTCCCAGAGAAAGAACACAATGGAGATGGACAATTCCGAGGCTGCACGATGCTGTTTTGCCCTGCCACCCACAACCCCCCGGCCAGATGCCAAGCACAGATGCCAGGAGGGGGTGGCCACTGTGCCCTCTCCTTCCCCACCTGACACTAGGCAGGAGCTGGGCAGGAACACACATACTGGATGAAGGAAGGCTTGGAGGAGGCCTCTGAGGTGGAATGGGAGGCGGAGAGCATCCAGGCGACAGGTCTGTGTGACCACCCCCGGAACCCCCATAACCACTGTCCGCAACCAGAATGCAAGAACACATTACCCGAGGCACCAGAACAAGCAGCCACAGACATGCTGGGCAGGAGTGAGGCTCCCATCTGGGTGGGGGGGAGACCTCAGGCCCCACAGCTCCTGTCCCTGCTCAAGAGTCAAGAAGGGTCCTGCAGCCCCAATGCAGAAATGAGGCTCTCACACCCAGGACAGTGACCCAAAAGCCTGAGACAGACACTGTGTGGGGCCCTGAGAAGGCAGACAAGGAGTGAGAGGGAACCCAAGACCCCGACAACATAGACAGCGCGGGCGGCGATGCCCTAAGAGCTGGAGGAAGAAGTCAGCCTGAGAATACACTTTGCTTCCGAAGCAGGAGAAATGGTGGAGGAGGGAAGCGGTGGGCGGTGGAGGGGGAGGAGAGATGAGAAGAGGGAGAATGGGGGATTGCCGGCCTGGAGGAGCAGCGGCCGCAGCGGCGGGCAGCTCACCTGCGCAGGAGCTTAGCCTTGAGCGAGGCCCGGGAGGCGCTCCAGGTACTCAGCTCGGGGCTGCTCAGGGCCGTGGGCCGTGTGTGGTCCAGCACCGTCAGGTCTTTGCCCTGCTTCCACAGCTCGTAGCGTTCCGGCTGCAGGATGCGCACGAAGACGTCCATGGAGATCTTGACCATGTCCTTCCGGCACGTGCACTGCGTGGGGGCAGGAGAGACAGCTGAGCCCACGAGCCGCAACCCCACCCCACCCGCGGCACGCCGAGCCCACCCTGTCCGAGCCGCGAGCCCACACCACCCGACGTGCGCCGGGCCCACCCTATCCGAGCCGCGAGCCCACACCACCCGACGCGCGCCGGGCCCACCCTGTCCGAGCCGCGAGCCCACATCACCCGACGCGCGCCGGGCCCACCCTGTCCTCCCAAGCTCTCTCACGAGACAGGAAAGGGCATCTTCTCATCCGGTGAGGGGGGGAGGGGACGCTGCTGCATCCCCACTGGGCGCCCCTGGCCCACCCCCCGGAGTCACACCCCATCTGCACACAGTCCACTGCGGTGCTTAGACCCACTCAGGAGCCCAGAAGCCAGGTGGTTTGAGCTTCGGCCGCCTGAAGTCACTTCAAACCAAAACCTCCCCCCAGTCAGACGCACGCGCCCCTGACCAGGTAAAATGCCCGTGCAATGTTTTATAACAGCGGTGATTACAAAGGTTAGGAAGAGGGGAAAGCTGTCCATCTCCATGGGGCAGACAAAGAAGTGAAGGTGATGTGCAGAAGGTGCTCACACAGCCCAGAGTCCCCACCGCCGGCTTCAGGGGAGGAGGCTGAGAGTCTGGGAGGCTTGGCACTGGACCCCAGGCGGGCAGAGCTTGCCGCAATGCCAGCCTGGCCAGGGGAGCCCCTTGTGCCCGGGCACGGTAAGCGAGGGGCAAACAAGCCTGAGGAGGATGGGCTGAGATGGGGTCCTTCCGCCCCCTCCTCTGCTGTGTAGACTCTCAACACCCCAACAAACACACACCATGTGTTCTTGGAGCCTCTCCCTTGTATCGCACTGTCAGAAGCGCCCAGGAACCAGGACCCAAGCAGGAGCCACCGTGGTCGTCCCAGGGAGCTGGGGGCTGGAGAAGCCCGGCAAGGACTGCAGAAGCTGGGCTCAGGACAGCAAGACTTCAGTCAAGAGAAGGAAGCCAGGCAGCCCTGGCCTCCCGCTTACCTGTGGGCCAAGGCCATGGGCGAGATAGCAGGAGGGACAGAGGGGACCACTGTTTAGGGCAGGGCTGGTGACCTGCCCACAGAGAGTGGGAAGGACCAAAGACTGGAAGCTTCCAGCTCCATGGGTTACTGAGCTCTGCGACAACCTCTCAGCTCTGTCGTCACTTGGGAAGCAGCAAGACCAACTTATAAACGCGTGGGGGTAGGCGAGTGCCAGTAAAACTATTGCCAAAAAAGGCAGAGGGCTGGATGTGGCACAGGCCATGGTTTGCCGGCTCCAGATGTAGACTCCAGGGCGGGGATCCCCAGCCCAATACTGGTCCACAGCTTGTTATTAACCGGGCTGCCCAGCAGGAGGTGACCAGGAGGCAAAACAGAAACCATCCCCCATTCTCAGGTCTGTGGAAAAATTTCATCTTCCACGAAACTGGTCCCCGGTGCCAAAAAGGTTGGGAACCACTGCTGGAGAGGAAAGGCCAGCTTCAGGGAGAGGCACTTCCTCGGGGTGGGCTTGACCTGGGGGGCTGTGCTCGCCTTCCTCTGAAGGGGCATGGTCCTCGCCTTCTTAGGGGGCCACACCTGTCCCAAGAGGAGGGCGCAGGAGGAGGCCGCAACAGGAGGCCGCAGGGCAGCTGCCCCTGGGGACACCTGCACTGCTGCCTCTGCAGCTCTGCTCCAATGCCCGCCTGTCAGAGAAACAGGCATAGGAGATGCTTATTCCCAAAACCACAGTTTAGAAATGTCGCAGGATTTTTATTTCCCAGGTTGAGTGTGTGTGCACACGCCCCCGCAGGTAAATCCAAGCGTGTGTATGGATGCGCATACGTATGAACGCATTTATAATTGAATATGCACTTATTTTTTCACCCCGTACAATTTCAAAGGATGTTATGAATGCATTTCCATGTTAAATGTGCGTCTTGCCTCGTGTACAACCGTCTCCATGTACAACCACCTCCGTCACCGCCACTTTCTCAATGGAAATGAAGGGAGCAGAAGGAAAAGACTTAATTGAATGCAGCAATTATGTACCTACCCTGACAAGTCCTTCCCAACCTCCCTCAGCTGGCTCAGAAACTGTGAGATATTTACAACCCGGAAGTCTGAGGATGCTGGGCAGGGAGGTGGGGGGCAAACGCGGCATTTTTTGCAGCCTCTATTCCCCAACCCTGCCCGCTCCCAGGCCAGATCTGGGAGCTCAGCGTGGGGACAGCAATAAGCCAACCACCATCAAGTGGGAGGGAATACTTACGACCCAGCGATTTCCAGCAAACTCAATTCATTTAATGAAAAATTGTACAAGAGAGAGAGGCTGGCAGTACAATCTGGCTGCGGAGTGGCAGGGGTCCAGATGGTGCCCGGGTTCCGGGATCCTGGCCGGCTGCGGCCTGGCCGGCGTGGCCACCAACAGCAGCTTGAGGGATTTGTATCGAGTGGCCATGCAATCGCTTTTCCTTAAGTGATTAATAAAAGCACCCCTGTGCACCCTGGAGGGGATGGAGCGGGCCTGGGGCATGTCACCATGGCCTATAGCCCAGCCAGGGTCAGCGCTGGGAGCAGCAGCCCTCATGTCTCCATGAGGTCCTTGGTGGGGCCGGGCGGGGCTGGTCGCTGGTGGGCATGGAGGTGCGAGGAGCATGGGCACTGGGGAGGAAGCAGTGGGAGGGACGGGGGCAAGGCCCCACAGGTCCTGGGGGACAGAAGGGACACCTCCGGTTTAGGACAGGGCAACAGTCACCTCCATGGGCAGAGCAGCTGAGCCCAGGGTTGCAGACACCATAGACCCATCGCCTTGTTTCAGCTCACAGTTTGGCAGAGGAATCTGCTAAGACCAGTGAAAAGAACTCGCAGGGCTGAGCACACCAGAGCACCCCCTCACCCCCACAGCCCCCACCCTTGCCGTCTCCTGATTTATGACCCCTGCACAGTGGAACTGCCCACAGCGCTGTTTCATTTGGGCCTGTGAATAAGGATGGGGCCGTGAGCTGCAGGGCTAGCCTGGAAAGAGGGCTCGGGCCATGACCCTCAGGGCAGCCCATCTGGCTCCCAGCCAATCCTGAGGCCCTGCCAGAGCCACTAAAACTGACTGCGTCTTCTGCTGTCCCTCCAGTGCCTGTGCTCAGCAGCCCTGTCAGCTGGGACCAGCCGGAGAGCATTCTCCCCGGGTGCCTGCCAGCTATTAGTTCTGATGGAGAGACAGGCTGGAAGGGGAGAAGGACTGCTGGCCCCCTGTAGCCTGAGCGTGCCCCAGGGGCCTCTGTACCTTAAAGACTTGGCCACCAGAGCTGCAGGGCGGGGCTCCCGTTTTGGAGCATCCTGCACTGGGCAGCACTTGGGGCAGGGGCCATCCACAGACAGCAGGAGCAGAGGGAGAGGCAGGGACTGGGGTGGACACACGCTGCACGGGGCCTGGGTCCCATGGCCAGGACGCGAGACACGCTGCATTGGCTGTGGGTCCCTGCCCGCCTCCAGGGTGGGCCTGTCCACAGGGGGCTCTGGGCCCCCATTGACTGGGCCCCACCCCAAAATTCTAAGCCCGGAACTGTGGCCTCTCCCCATGTTGCAAGTAGAGGGAGGCAGTGCCCCAACACTCAGAACAAAACAGGCTCAGACGTAGCCTCTCATCAAGGGGGTCCAACAGCCCCACAAAAGCGCAGCGCAGAGAGCCCCTGACCGGCCAAGTTAATTAACCAGCGGGACGCAGAAGGAACAGAGCTGTTTAAAGTGACAGCGGAGAGGAGACACGAGGCCTCCGCCCCCACTCCCCCCACCAGAGGAGGAGGGACAGGATGACCCCCCACCTGCCCTGGCAGCAGATAGCGGCAACCTGCAGAGCGGAAGGCTGGCAACAGCGAGGGTGAGGGCGCAGCTCTGACCAGCCGGAAAGGAGGCCTCCCCTCCCAAGGTCCACACCCAAAGGTGTGAAATCCAAAGACTGTCCGAGGCATCACAGAAACACACTGTGTGTGCACACACACCACGTGCACACACCTCGGGACAACTCTAACCACACCACTCTAAACCCGTGGACCGACTAGACAGGTGTGGAGCCGGCAGACAGCCCTGCGGGGGCTGGTGACTAGTTCAACTACAGAAATGGTCTCAGGAGGGGTCTGCTGTCATAAGAATACAGCATGCACAATCACAATTACAGTACAGTCCTAGTTACAACCAAAAACCTTCAGAGAAAGCCAAGGGCATTTGTCAAACCCCAACCACAGTTCTTTTGATGGGAGAATGGGGATTAAATGATTTTGTGGCTTTTTTTCTTTCCAAATCTCTTTATTGAGCAGGTACATCATTTAAGTTGGTTGAGAGCCAGGCAGATAATGGAATCTGGCCTGCCACATGTTTTTTGTAAATAAAGTTTTATTGGCACATGGCCCTGGCTACAGTCACATTAATGCTGATACCACAGAGCCAAGCAGTCACACAGAGACTGGAAGGCCCCCAAATCCACAAATATTCACTATCTTATCCTTTACAGAAAGTTTGAAAAACCTTGATTTAAGTCACAGAATCCCTTTTATAAGGTATCCTGAAGCCTTGACCCCCTCAATGTGTCTGTACATACAGAGAAGGAATTAGGAGGTGAAGAAGGTTAAATGAGGTCAAGAGGCTGGGGCCCTAACTCTATTAGAACCAGTGTCCTTATAAGAAGAACAGGCTAGACAAACAGGACTCCGGCCCCTGCCACCCCCAGGGTGAGGACACAGCAGAAAGCTGGCAGTCCACGTACCAGGACTGGAGTCCCTACCAGGAAGCCAACCCCAGTGGCACCCTGGTCTCAGGCTCCCAGCCTCAGGAAATGTGAAGGATAAATATCTGCAGTTCAGCTGCCCAGTTATCAGTACTGCGATCCAGCAGCCTGAGCTGACGAAAGACAGGTGTCTATGTGGAAACCTACTATGGGCCCGGTGTTCACTGAGGAGAGTGAGCTGCACACTCCCCACCACCTGCTGCCAGGATCTGGTGCTCACAGGTGCTAGGAAGCACCTAGAACCTGGCAGGTGGAGGCCCAGCCCTGGAATCACCTCTTTCAGGCTGCACCTACCTTCATGCCAGCAACCCAAGCCAGCTGCTCTTGGGAGAACACACCCGTACCCCTAGAGCTCATTAGGACCTTGGTGGGCCTGGGCCAGTGGCGCACACCCCCTAGCTGGGCCTGGACCCCACCTCAAAGGGGACCAGGAGGCTGGACAAAGGGACCAGCCCCATGTAGTCTGCGGGCACCAAGTCTGCTTCTTACAGAGGTGCTAGCTCCTAACCTCAAGCCACAGATCTCACACATTCTGCCAGGCCAGCCCGAGGTTTTCTGACTTAACAACGCCAATGCTCACAAGTGGAGGAACACAGGAATCAAGGCCCCTGAATGACACCTAAAGAATGAAGGGGTCAGTCCCTCAGTCACCTTGCCAGGGCCTCTGGCAGAAGACACAAAAGGGCCAGTCTTGGGGGTGAGTTTTATTCTCTTTCTCATGCTGGTGGGTGTGCAGGTGGGTCCCTTTTCTTACTGAATCCACCCTAACACGCTGCACCCACCAGCAGTCATGTTCTAGTCATGCCTCAGAGAAGCATCTAGGACGAGGCCCCGGGTCCAGGCTTGGCTCCCTCTCACCTCAGAGCAGGACGGACAGAAACCTTCCTGGAGCTTCAGAACAGTCTGACAAGCACATTCCAACACTTCAGCTTCCTGAGGTTTGGATGTTTAAAAAGACAGGCTCTGATCTAAATTAGATTTGGCAATTGAAGCCGTAAAGTCCCAGAGCAAAATGGTTTCCCACTTTCAGCTCCCACATTGGAACCGTCACGCCCTCCTTACTACTCAGGCTAAATGGCTGTGCCCCGCAGCCCAGCGACAGGCCTGGCCCTGCAGCACTTCCAGGGAGATGGGGAGAAACTTCCTTAAATACCTGCGGAGGGGAGCAGGAACTCAGGACCAAGACGGACCACACCCCCCGAGGTCCAGCTGAGCTACCCCCTTGGCTGAAGGACCAGGAGCCCGCTGTGTGCTCTTCCAGTCCGGCCCTTCCAGTTCTGGGCACTCTCTACCTTTTCAAGGCCCTGGCGGGGGGTAGGGGGGCTCCTCCTGCCTCCTCCCCCTCCCCCCAGTTACTGAGCCCCAGGGACTCGCCAGGGTCCCCAAGGACCCCAGTGTACATGTGGCAAGCCTGCTTCAGTTCTGCAGAAGGAAGGGATTCAGAAAGAGAAGGGGGTGAATGGGGGAGGGGAAGGGACAGAGGGGCTGGGAAGGAAGCGGGCAGGGAGGATTCAGGGGCATCAGGGTTTCCACACAGAGCAGCACCCTAGCCGCTGGGGCCTGGGCTGTTCCCCACACAGGGTGCCCCCACAGGGCGCCTCCTGCCATGGAAGCACCCACCTACGTGAACCCCCTACCCCACAGCTTGACCCCATCACAGCCTTGTACAGAAGGCCGAGTCCTGACAGCACCTGCCAGAGGCTCAACAAGACACACGCCTGTCACTTCCAAATGACAAATGGTGAGAGTTACAACCGTGGAGTTCAGGGGCCCTGGGCCTGCTCCAAGTGCCCAGCTGGGGCAGGGGGGTTGTCACCCACGTCAGAAGACTGCCGCATCAGAGCAGTGACATGAGTGCCTGGGTCCCGCAGGG
This sequence comes from Bos indicus x Bos taurus, assembly GCF_003369695.1. Classification (NCBI taxonomy): domain Eukaryota; kingdom Metazoa; phylum Chordata; class Mammalia; order Artiodactyla; family Bovidae; genus Bos; species Bos indicus x Bos taurus. Next base: position 91,508,482 of record NC_040082.1, on the reverse strand, counting down.
CCTACAGCCGAGTTTGAGGACAATGAGCAAACGGGCAGAGCAGAGGTCTGCCTCTGGTGATCAGAGCAGGAAGCCAAGCAGCACAAATAGACTTTTTTTTTCTCTCCATAGCTTGAAAAAACAGAAATGAGAATTGTTGTGTGGATTAGAGAGGATGGCCCCTGGGGTCCAGCAGCGCTTGGCATGAGCTATCCAGGCAGAGAAGGAGGGGTGCCCCACATGGAGGGCATGGAGCAGTGGTGCCTCCTGGGGACTCCCGGTTCCTCTGGGGAAGGAAGCTCTTCGTCTCTGAGCTGCAGGGCCCAAGTAAAGCCAGGCCTCAGTGGAGAGAGGGGAGCGGGGGCCCCCATTCCATTCCTCCGTCCACCCTTAATCATCTCTGGCCTTGATCCTTGACAAGGTCCAACTCCAACTGCTGTCCCTTCCAAGCCCATGAAGCTCTCCCTCGAGCCATCCCACACCCATGGCTGCCGGGCAGGAGGAGGCCAGTACCATGGCCAGATGGTTGGGGTCTAAAAGAGCCATTTCCTGCTCTCCTGAAACCACAGCTAAGGGATTCTTAAGACGTGTGCCTAGGGCTGCATGGTGTACCAAAAGGACGTAATAAAGAAACTTCAGAACACAAAGAGGATTCAAGAAGTTTCTAGAATGGAGAAACACCTGCCACCCACCCAGGATGGGGGACTGGAAGAGCAGCTGGCTTTCTGCCACGGTAGAGAACAAAAACCACGCGTGAGTCAGACCTCCAAGTTCTGGAGGAAACCATCGCCCACAGAGACTCCACACCCAGCCAAACCATCAGCCCTGTCCTCAGCAGCAACTCCTGGGAAAGTGCCTCAGACCCCAGGGTCAGCCTTTCCACTGTGCTGTTTTTCTGCCCTTTTTGTTTGTTCTCTATTTTCAGAGGCAGAAAGTCTCAAAACATTTCTGCTCTGCTCCTTTCTCCGAAGTCCCCGGAGGATGCCTACTTCCAGTGTAAGGTCAGAGCAGGGTGTCCACAGAGAAAGGGAGTGTGGGTTCCTTCCAGCACCCTGGCATCCTACCCTTCCCCAGGGCTTCCCAAGACATGCCCAGCCACTGACAGTGCTGGAGTGGGTCCCACTGAATCTGGGGTCCCCTCAGCAGGCGTTTTGCTAAATGTAAAGAAGGCATCAGAAAGCAACATCCCACAAGCTCAGATATGCGGCCTGCACCTTCCTTGGGAGGGTGGCACTGGCTTGCCTTGGAGACAAGGATCTTGTTTTAGGGTCAGGATGCCCCAGTACTGGGAGCTTTGCTTAGTGATCTCATTTCCAACCGTGACGGCACGAGGCTGCAGATCCTCTCCTCGGGCTCATGCCGTCAGGGTTGGAAATGGGATCACTAAGCAAAGCTCCCAGTACTGGGGCATCCTGATCCTAAAAGAAGACCCCTCCAACACTCCCTCCTCTTCCTCTGGACCTCTCCCCTCCAGGCCCCCTTCCTCCCATTCATCTGTACCGTGAAAGGCATCCTGGCTGCTCTCTGTCTGGTTCCCCAGCCTGCTACTGCATTCTCAATGCCTAAGGAATTACGCTTTACAAACTGTAATAATCCCCAGCAAAACTGAAATCATATAAAACGACGTGCTTTGGGAAAGTGTAATGAAAGATCAAATGAAAAACCTACTGAAAGCCAGACCTTCATTTAACACCTCAGCACAAAAGGAAACTCTGCCCTCATGTCAAGCCCCACAGCCAGGAGAGGGGTTTCTGCTGACCCCGCCCTCACGTGAGACACTCCCTGACCCCAGCCTGTTCCTGGTGACCCTGAGGCCCCCCGTCTGTGGGTCTCCCTGGTCAGGACTTCAGACAAGACCCCCTGAAGGCACTGCCAGGGGCTCTGTATTCATCTCAAGCTGGGGGCCTCTGGGGAACAAACACACAAAAACCAACCGTGAAGCCACGCATTGGACCAAACCATTTGGGCCCTGAGGCCTGAGATCTAAAGAATGCAGGGGCCCAGGATTCAGGTGGATCCTCACCAGAGGAGACTGAGGGCTCCCGTCTCCTGGCAGGTGTTCACCAATGCGCCCCTCCCCGGCCCTGCCCCCACACGGAGAGCCCAGAGCTGCACAGAGATGCAGCTCAGGACGCACTGGGGGAACAGCCAGCCCCTCACAGGGTACAGAGTCTGAGGAACAGAGGGCAGCAGACACTCAGCCCTGCTCCGCTCCCCGACCCCACTCCATCCCCAACCCCAAAGTTCCCACTTCCTCCTTCCAGGCATATCCCCTGCATCCCCACACAAGCCAGAGGCATCCTGTCCTCCCAGAGAAGACCCGCCCACCACCGTTCCCACGTGCCTCCCCCTGGAATGGAACACGCGACCAGCCCCTCAATCCTCTCGGGGTGCAGTGTTTCGGTGCCTGGATGGACGGCCCATCCGCACGTGGGCATCAGGCCATCTCCAGTTTCCTGCCACGTGGTTCAGAACCCACAGGCACTGAGTTAACACAGCCCTGGCCACGGTGACTATTAACTTCCCTCACTTGGCAGACTCTTTGCTAACGGCAACCATCTCCTTGTCTCCTGACGGATGTGACCTGCTTTTTCCTTTCCGTTCTACTTTCTTTACTCCACGTGTTAAGTCCACAGTATTCAAAGCTCCTATTCTGATAGAAACCCCCACTCACATCCCTACGGCCCTCCCGACCTTGGGGTGTCTGCCCTCAGTTCAGGGTTCCCTCAGCCTCTGAGCTGCAGAAGGCATCTCAAAGGGAGAAGGACCTGGGCAGCCACTAATACTCACAGTCACCCCCGACTCCAGGTACACAAATGCCCCAACTCGTGGAGGCAGAGGATGGGGTCTGGGGCTGTAGCAGGGGCAGGAAGCCAGAGCTCTCCCACTGAGGGTAAGACCCCTCTGTGCTGTAGGAAGCGGGTGGGAAGGACCCCGGGGGCACTCTATGAAGAGTCACTGTACTCCCTACAAGCTCCTGTGGGGCACCTGCCCCCCCCACCAGGGGCCAGGAACTAGGCAACTGGGGGCCCACTGGCACCTGATCCCTAGGAATGCACACACCCTGCAGCATCTCTGCTGGGGGTGACCGGCCCTCCACCCCTTGTTGGAGAAGCCCTGCTCCAGTCTGGGCAGGGCTGGCAGCATCCTCAGAGGACTTGGGTCACATCCCTGCTCCTCTGGTGGATGGAAGCGTTCAAGACTCTGGTGTATTCATGTCACAGAGTGCCATCAACAGGGGAGAGGGCCTGAAAGCCACAGGATGTTGTCCCTGCCCAGCCCTGGAGGCCAGAAGTCTGAGATGCAGATGTGACAGGGCCAGGGTCTTGAACATTCCCTCCTGCAGAAGCCCCTGCTGGCTGATGCTGCCTGTCCCCCACATCGTGCCTGTTGTGGTCTCCCGGAGTCTGAGCATCCCACGCGTCCTGTCCCCCATCCGTGTCCCTCTCTGTGCAGCTTTTTCCTGTCTCCCAGGATTTGCAGGGTGACTGCTGCTGAGCAGATGCAGACAGGGGAGCAACACACATGCTTCCGAGGGAACAATCCCAGGGTGGGGGCAGGGGGCACGTCAGCCCACAAAGCGTTAAACACCCAGGGACGCGGAAGATCCCCCGCTGAGGAGCTGGCATCTGCCAGGCCAGCTCGAAGCCTGGCCCCCTGTTTCAGATGTAATCACCCACACGCTGCAGCAGGAGATGGGATAACAAACCAGTTCATTAGGAAATCCACTGGAAGCCCTCGGAAGCGCTTCATAAACAAAACCATTAGGTGCAGGGCTCCTGCTGGGGAGGCTGCTTCCTGGGGGCTGGGCAAGGTCATAGGTCAAACCTTTGACCCCCCCCCCCCAGGATGCTACCCCCACCACAAGGTCACTCTCTTTCCTCCTCCACACAGAAAAGCCTCATCCGTGTAGCACTGTGGCTGCAGCCTGGCAGCTGGTCCTCCTGTGAGGGTCCCCACCCCTCTCCCCTTCTCAGTTCAGTTCAGTCACTCAGTCGGGTCCAACTCTTGGCAACCCCATGGACTGCAGCACGCCAGGCTTCCCTGTCCATCACCAACTCCCAGAGGTTGCTCAAACTCATGTCCGTGGAGTCAGTGATGCCATACAACCATCTCATCCTCTGTCATTTCCTTCTCCTGCCTTCAGTCTTTGCCAGCATCAGGATCTTTTCTAGTGAGTTAGCTCTTCATATCAGGTGGCCAAAGCCAAAGCATTGGAGCTTCAGCTTCAACATCAGTCCTTCCAATGAATATTCAAGACTGATTTCCTTTAGGATGGACTGGTTTGATCTTGCAGTCCAAGGGACACTCTAGAGCCTTCTCCAGCACCACAGTTCAAAAGCATCAGTTCTTTGGTGCTCATTTTTTACTATGGTCCAATTCTCACATCTATACACGACTACTGGAAAAACCACAGCTTTGACTAGACGTACCTTTGTGGGCAAAGCAATGTCTCTGCTTTTTAATATGCTGTCCAGGTTTGTCATCGCTTTCCTTCCTCCCTCTCTACCCAGATGCTGATAAACCAGGCGCTCTGGGCCATGCTTCCCAGTGGTGTTCCGGCTGAGGACCCCACTAGCCCCTCAGCTCTTCCATTACCGCAGCCCTTCACCCACAGCCCCTCTGGTGAGGAGGACACCCGGTGGACTTCTCTCCCTCTGTTCTCCAGGTTCCAAGGGGAGCCAGCCCACCTACCCTCTGTAGAAACCTCGCCAACCCAAGTCGCAGTGTTGATCATGGCCAAGAACCAAATTCTGTCCACAGCAGATCAGTAGAAAGGTCCGGGTGCTGGTGTGCCCATGAAGTCCCCTGACCCAGACCACAGCCTGACCTAAGAAAGGCCTCTACGCTTTCCCTGGGCCAGATGCGGCCACTTCTCCCAGAGCAGACCCTCCAGCAGCATCTCTGGGCAATACGGGGTAGATACCTCGGCAGGGCAAAGATGCCCCCCTGAGGAGCCCCGCTGGCCCATGGCTGTCACACGGGGGATCCAATCGCCCTAGGGGACGGACACTGGGTGATATCTGGGATGCCTGTGGTTGTCACACTGAGGGGTTCCTGGCACTGAGTGGGTGGGGACAGGGGAGGGACGGCCCTGTGCAGTCCTGCAATTCACAGTGCTGAGGGGCAGAAACTCTTGTCCGTGGATCTGAATCACAAGCTCCCAGTTCTCATGGGAAAACGCAGCCAAACCATGAGGACAAGGGGCAGCAGGCCCAGTGGGGTGAGCAAGTCTGCAGCGGCCAGCACCCGGGCCAGAGCCATGTGGTCATGTGCTTGCTGGTGGGGACCACTCAGCACTGGCAACCCACCAGGGGAACAGCGGCTGAAGTGGTACCGTGAGACGCGGGCAGCCTCCAGAGAGGCCAGCCCAAGAGCACTCAGTGTGTGTCTCTAGGGCCACCCTCTGAGTGGGGAGCCTGAACACAGCTGCCTGTAACCCAGGCGACAACCCCAGGCGGCTGGGCGGGAGGTGGGGGGCTGCAGACAGGAGTGGGGGAGGGGGGCTCTGGGCTTAAGGCGGGGGCCCCCAGAATGAACACAAGCCAGGGGAGCAGAGGGGACGCAACAGACTGGCATGCTCCCTGGGGGAGGGGCTGCAGCTACAATGCGTTTGTGATTCTTTGCAACGACTTCCCCAGAAGACAAACAGAAGGCTTCTCAGCTGCAAAGCTGTCTCGGAGGGCCTTGGGGCATGTATGTCCCCCACCAGCCCCCCAGACACAGTAGCAGAGAGTGGGGCAGGGGTGACAGGTGGGCTCTGAACCCCGGGCTGGTAGAAGTCCTGCCTGCATATGAGCTGGTGGGGGTGTCTCTCTCTGCCTCCAAGGCTGCTCCCCAGACCCATCCTTGGGAGTGTCCTCATGGGGGCACACAGTCCCCAGGGGAGAAGACTCCTTCTCAGGGGCAGAAAGGCTTCCCTCTGAAAAGACATGGGGTGTACCCACGGAGTCAGAACCTCACGATGGGCAGAGACAAAAGTGTCCAAGTGGTCTGTGGGGGTGGGGTGGTGACAATGGAAAAGATGGCAAGACAACTGCCCCCGACCCTCTCTCCAGACCAGGCTCTCACCCCTGCCCAGGGGACATCAGGTCACGATTAGGGGGAGGAGGGAGCTCCCCGCCACCCCCCACCCAAGGTCACAGTAACACAGGGAGACCCTGCCTGAGACCCCTCCTTCCACATCAGGTCGCACCTGTTCTAGATGGTCAGCGTTAAAGCCACAGTGGGCAGGGAGGTAGAGCGGGGCCGTGCTCTCCGCTCCATTCCTCCCCACCCTGCTGTGTGCCTCCTGAGTTCCCAGGGCAGGATATGGCGGGGGACGGGCTTCAAGCTGCTGCAGGGACAGAGTGACAGGAAGCCTGGGGGAGGCTCAGGAGGAGGGAAGCATATTTTATATGGCAATTGACCGCAAACCCTGAGCACTGGCCACCACAACTCCAAAAATCAGGGAGCCAGGGAGGCGCAGTGGTGCCCAGGCCAGCACCTCGGATGTGGGTGGGCCAGAGAAGCATCTGTCCGTCTGGGTGGGACAGACGTGGCTCTGTCCTAGGCCCTCCTCTGCCCGCCCCCACCTCCCCCTATTCTGTCTCCTCCCCTTGTGGGGAGGGGCTCTGGGTTAATCACCCAGAGCAGGCGCAGTGTCACCAAACAGAAGTCAGGCATCCTTGGAACAATGGGGACAATTTGGTTCACATTTCACAGCAGTGAAGTTCGAGGTAGCCCAGGTGGGGGCTTTTAGGGGAGGCCCCCCAACCCAGATCCAGAAGTGGGGGGATGTGGGGGCCAGGTCTTCCCACCCTCCACTCTCAGCAGACATCTTGCTGGGGAGCAGACTTGCCTGGAGGCTGAGCGCTGCCAGGCGGCGGCCCAGACAATGGGCGGAAAACCAGCTAAGCGTGTGGGGCTCCCAGTGTTCAAGCTGGGTTCTAAATCTCTCTTGCTCTGTTTAATCCGAAGTCAACTCCTGCGCCTTGTGGGGCGCCCTCGGTGGAGGCAGGAGGCTCTTGTCAGGCTTCACCCAGTGCCACCCACCGCGGGAACAACGAGACCGCGCAGCTAATCCAATGTGGCGTGCAGCCTTGTAGGACTAATTTGAGCTCAGACCTAAAAGGCTGATGTGTGCACACTTCATTTTCTGCAGTGAAGACGGAGCAGCCCTCTCATCTTCCCGGTTGGTAATCCCACTACAACGCCTGCCTGGGGAATTCTGTTCTTGGAAACGGAGCACAGGCCTGTGGAGGTGGCCCCTGCAGCCCCAGGCAAGCCCTGGACACCTGCCTGAAGGGAGCAGCCAGGCCCGGTCATGAGGCCCAGAATCAGAGCTTGATGCAGGCAAGATCCATCAGGAAAGCTGGAGAGAGAGACGGAGCTGCAGGAGCGGGGTTGCAGAGCTTGGGGAGGAGGTCAAGGGAAAGGGATAGCTCAAGACCAAAGCAGCAGCACGTGACCTGAGGCAGGACTGGCCGCTGCTGGCTCTGATATCAGGCCCTGCTGAGTCCTCAAATTCTACCCCATGGAGCTAACATTGATCAACATTTGGTAAGTTTCCTCGCCCCAACACACACACATGATGGGATGATAGGATTACATATTCATGATCCAAAACCTAGTTTCTCCACCCAAAATGCCGTGCGCATTTTTCCATGTCAGTAAACAGTGAACCTAATTTTGTGGCCGCATAATATTCCATAGTCCACCCAGTCCCCCAGTCATGGGTATAAATTTTCCTTGGTTAAAATCAATGAGGCAGCAGCTGGGGGCCAACGTGTTGGAGGGAACAGCCCCTCTGATGCCACAGACCCTGGGGGCTGTGGAGGAAAGAGTGAGGGGGACCCTTCAGCCTTGACTGCCTGGAGCCAGGGTGTCCACAAAATTGATTCTTTAGACCAGGGACTGCAAACTCCCGACAAGAGCCAACAGCAAATATTTTCCACTTTGCAGGTGAGATGGTCCTGTTAGGACTACTCAGCTCCACACACGAATGCAAGCAGCCCCTGCACAGCATGCCAATGAGCGGGTGTACCTGTGCCAATAAAACTCTATTATCGGGACTTCCCTGATGGTCCAGTGGTTGAGACTCCGAGCTCCCAAGGCAGGAGGCCTGGGTTCAATCCCTAATCAGGGAAACATCCTGCAACTAAGACCTAGCACAGCCAAATACATAAATTAATTTAAAAAACTTTATCAATGTGAAATGTGAGTTTCATCCAGTTGCATGTGTCACATATAACTTCTTTCGATTTTCTTTTCCCCCACCTCTTTAAAAACCTAACACTCAGCACTCCCCTGGAGGTTCAATGGTTGAGACTCTGAGCTTCCACTGCAGGGGGCGCAGGTTCAATCCCTGGTTTGGGAAACTAAGATCCCGCATGCCACGTGACATGGCAAGAAGAACAAAGACATCTAAGCATAGCTCTGTTTGCAGACAGTACCAAAAACAGTCAACCAGCCAGGTTTTGTCTGTGGGCCCCGTTTGCTGACGCTGATCTGGAAGAAAGAACAGGCACACCTGAAGTTCACACAGGCTGGCGAGCCCGGGCATTTAGCATTTCATGTGTCAACAGAGAAAATGACAGAAATGGGTCGATGAGGGGAGTGGGGGGTTCAGTGGGAGCCTGAGAAGCTAATGAACCAGCAAGTAAAGAGGTCTCTAGAACCTGGGAAGGGGACGTTCTCCCCCTGGGCTGTGTCTGAGGAATGTGCTAGAAGGGGACACAGATTAGGGGGGCAGGCACTCAGGCTGCAGGGAGAGGCCCCAGCTCAGTGGGAAGGGGGCTCTGGCTGCCCCTCTACCCCACCCACCCCCTCCCTTAAATCCATAGCCCTAGCACCACGGAATCTGAACAGTCCTTTGCCCCTGATACCTCAGCTTGTCATCTGCGAGGCCAAGCGCCCAGGCAGCCTCTCCAGCCTGGACTAGTTACAGGGCAGTGGAGCTCGGAGGGTCACCACCGAACAGCCCAGGAGCTGACATCAGGTGGCCACGGATGGGCACCCCAGGACTAGTGGCCACTCCTGCAGGGGCCCTACCCCAGCTGCCAGGCCCCTGGAACCCTGGGCCGGCTCAGAGCACCACACTGGTTCAGTAATTTCACGCTACGCCGCCCGGCAGTGTAAGCGTGGAGCCCCATCTCAGGCTGTACCTCCCAGATGTCACTTGTTTGTGAACACATGGCTGAACCCAAAATTGCTTTTAATATCCAGGCGGTCCCCACTGGCTCCGCAGCAGGGTTGGCTCCAACAGTGCCTCCAGGACAAGCCCCCGCTAGGCTGACAACTCAATCCAGCGCCCGCTGCGGCCAGGCGGCCCTGCACACGTGGAACGCTCGGCGACAATGCGAACACGCCCCGGGAGGTGTAATTATTCCTCTGGATCTAAGCGGACAATCCTGACGTCCCCATTTCTCCTCTTTTAGCCAAGTTGGACTCTCTGCCAAAGACACTCTCACCACGATTTTCTGAATTAAGTCTAAAAGCCCAATGCTTCACATCCTGGGGCGCCTCTCCAGTCTTCCTGGCTGCAAAGCCTGTTTCCTTTCTCAACTGCACTGACACAGCAAAGTTAGAGAGAGAGAGATCATTAGAAAAACAGAGATGAGCCAACGCATCTAGACCGCCAACCCGTCTAGACCGCGCTGTGTAGCAGAGATGTGCCACAAGGCCACCCCCAGAGCTTAATTTTCTTAGTCTTTCACCCTCTTCCCCAATAGCTCAGTGGGTAAAGAATCCACCTGCAATGCAGGAGACACAGGAGACGCAGGTTTGACCCTGGGTTGGGAAGATCCCCTGGAGGAGAAAATGGCCACCCACTCCAGATTGCTTGACCGGAGAATCCCATGGACACAGGAGCCTGGAAGGCTATAGTGCATGGGGTTGCAGAGCTGGGCACTACTGAGTGACTAAGCACATACAATCTTTCACCCCATTCAAACATGAAATGAAACACATGTTCCCTTTCAGAATGGATCTCATTTAACCCTGTCTACTCCCAAGCTCCAGTCTGTGAACACCCTGAGAACCCTCAGTCTGGGCCTTCCTGCTCTTTGCCACATGCTGCACCTGGATGCCAACTTCCCTCCCCATTGGGCCATATCTCCAGGCTACGATGCCCAACAGTCACAGCCTAGACCCTCTTCTGCAAAGATCTGGGGTCAGGGGTGGGCTGACCAAACCACGATCTGGACTCGGGGTTCTCCTGGTCCACACCACCCCCACTTCCATGTCTGGGAGAAACCACCATGCTCCCTAACCCTAGGCCCTGACTCTGAACAGCTGAGTGATTCCATGGAAGACCCCCAGGGCTCTGCTGAGGAGGCAAGTAGGAGGCACCCTGATTTCACTGAATAGGCCCATGCAGGAGGGGCCTCTCCTGCTCCTTGCGCTCAGCGCCAGAGTGAGACGTGTGCACAGCTGGGCCCCTTTCTATGCTGGAGAGAAAAGGTTAAAGCAGCTGAAGCCTGAGAGCCGGGGCTGCTCAGCCAGAGCCCAGCCGGATGGGTAGAGCTCACTGGCTTCCTCAGGGTGGTCGTGGTGCCAGTCCTGGGAGGAAGGTCACTGGTCCCAGCTGCCAAGGAAGGGCTGGGCCTGCTGCATACCCAACAGCCCTCCTAGCGGCCTCCCCTTCCCAGGGACCTGCCCACTATCCAGCTGCTCCCTGGACATGCCACTGTGGGGCCCCGAGCCCCACTGAGCTGCCCATCAGAACCACAGATGGGTGCATGTGGGGGGAAAAAGAAGCTGAGAACAAGCACTCGGGTCAAGCGTCAGGTCTGCAGGCTGATTATCATCACTCTGGGGGCAGGTCGGCAAAGTACTGCGGAAAACAAATGAGGCTCCTGGGCTCTGAGTGACCACTGAGGACGACGAGGCAGCAGGAAGCCCTTGGGCTCGAGCACAGGGCCTGCCCTGCCAGGGCTCTGCTCTCTCTTGCATGTGCACTCACACATACGTGCGCGCACACACACACACTGCAGACTGGTAAAGATAGGCTCTGGGGCTGGAGCAAACCCTGCACCTGACCAAGAGGCCCCTCAAGAGTCAACTAACACGGAACAAACTTTCCCTGGCCCCCAGATGGTGGGGGCATACCTGGGCCTGCCAGGACAGAGGGAGCCCTGAGCCAGGCCTGGCCAGGCCCCGGCTGCTGCACACCACCTGACCTGCCCATGCCCTCTTCCCTCCAAGTGAGGAATGAGCTGAGGACACGTTTGCTGAGGATCCAGAAACAGACCCTGATGGAGAGCCTGAGCCCCAGCCTGAATATAAGTGGCTGTCATCTAGGCCCTGGGCTGGGGGAGCAGGTCAGGGGCCAGCGTGCACTCACCTGGGTGGCCACCTTGCCGTAATCGATCCACCGCAGTGTGGCAAAGTTGGTGGACTCGGCGCAGTTGAATCCGTGGTTGAAGCCAGCATGGTAGCCGTAGGGGAACGTGATCATGAACTCCCCCGCCTCCTGTGTGATCTGGGGAGGAAGGGCGACAGGTGAGGGATGAGGCCCGGCCAGAAGAAACGCCCGACACGGGGCATCACAGGCTGGCAGCAAAGCCACCAGGAGCCACTGAGGGGCCCAGCAGGGGGATGTGGGCTCCAGGACGTCCCACCAGACGTGGGGACCTGACTTCAGGAGCCAACGGAGTTGGCCAGGTGAAAGGCCAAGGTTCTACAGGCTGCAGCCTGGTTCTCATGGAGCTGGTAGAGCAGGTGAGGCGAGCGGCTGGGGTGGCTGCTGCCAGCCCCACCGCTCAGAGGCCCCACCGGGCCCAAGGGGACAGTCTGGACTCTCAGACAGGTGAGTTGCAGCGCTAGGATTCTAGGTGCTTTCTGTTTGGGATGGGGGGCGGCTTCTGCTTTGGAGGCAGGTGGTTATCACACCTCCTGTCCACTGTGAGATGTTCCCACACGGCAACAGGACTGGCAAGTTGGGCCGGTCAGCTCTGGGGAAGCTCAGAGCCCTGGGAGCTCAGGACACGTGTAAGCCTGCAGCACAGCATCCAGTCCTCGTGCGAGGAAGTAGGCCCACCCATGAAACGGCCCCAGATTCTGGCCTGAGTCACCCCACCACTGTGAGCAGGGAGCCTATCCACTAGATTCTAAGACATGGGTCCTTCCAAGTGAGGATAGAGCAGCTGAAGTGACGTATCGGTGGGCTGGGAGGACACGTGTCAAGGTCAGATCCCCACAGGAGGAGCTGATGTCTCTAGGCATATTCAAAATGGTCTGGACAGCCAGACTCTGGTCCGGCCTCTGCATCAAAGACGCCAAACCCAGGAGCTGGGCATGAGGGATGGGGGATGATGACACCACACAAAGGCGTCCAGTACTGCCGCCCTGAGACTTCGAGGAGGAGGTGGGGGCTGCAGCCTCCTCCCCAGGGCCCTCCCCACTGACCGCCCGCAGCCATCAGCAGTCGTCCCAACAGCAGACTGTTGTGAAAGGGATGAGAAGTAACAGTAGCCAGCACGCCCGCTCGTGGTCTCCTGCAACGCAAGGTAGGGCTGTTGGAACAGAGGCGTGTGCAGGAGTGACCTCTGGAGTCGGGAGGGCCATCATTTCCTGGATTGAGCTGGGAGCACAGATCAGCTTGACTGGAGTTCCAGTGGCCCCAAACGCCGCCCCATCCCATCCTCCAGGTCTCTCTAGGGTTTCACAGACACTGACCACACCATGTGTACTCTGGGTCTGGCCTCTTCTGCTTGGCACATCCTCAGGGTTTATCCGTCCCAGTGGGCACTCCGCTGTCTCCTTTTTGTTCCTACAGGGCCTCCTGTCACGAGGACATGTCCTACTTGCTCATCTGGCCTCCTGCTGACAGGCCTGCAGCTGTTCCCTGGTCGGGATTGCAGCGAGCAGAGCGGCGGGGCCAGTGGAACCACTTCTCCAAATGGTGCTGGTGTTTCTCCAGAGCAAACAGACACGGAGGGGGAACCGGGGGCCCCAGGAAACTGCCCGGCGGCTTTCCATGACAGCTGCCCATCTTGCACCAATGTGGCAGTGACGGCGAGATCCCCCTGTGCCCTCGGCAGTGTCAGGGGTCTTTGTGGCCCAGGTGGGGGGTTCAAGGCTCCAGCCCTGCCCCCAGGTTGGCAGGTGCCACCCACCACATCTGGTCCTGGTGTGTCTGGACCTGCTGTTGCAGGCGTGTGCCTCCTTTTGCCAAGTGTGTCTGTTTAATTCTCCTGCCCCACTTGGAGGCCATTCACTGCTTTGTCACTGACTGTGGTTCTGCGCCCTGCTAATAACCCCAGAGAGATGAGTAGAAATCGCTGGATTTATCTAAGGAACTGACGAGGAGTCAAACCTCGGCAGGGGAAGGGGAGCGGTGGGAGGTGGTGGGGGGTGAGACGTCCAGAAACCAAGCACAGAGTCAAAAATCAATCAAAACTGATGTAGCCTGGAGGAAAGCCAGTCCTTAAGAACACGCTGATATTTTTCTTTTCAAATAATGAATTGCACCAATCAAGGGAAGTCACTGTGGATTAAGTTATATTTTTAAATTCCAGTCCAAGTGACAGCTGTGTGCAGGGATGAAGCAACGGTAGGAGAGGGGGGAGGTGGGGATGGGCAACGTCCCCAGGATCAGTGGCCAGCATCCTCGGTCCTCAGGCAGGGCCCCCTGGGTCGGCTTCAGTCGCAGGACTCAGGAGCTCATGAGACGGTAAATAAACTCGGGTTTGGGGATGGCCCGTTAAACCCAGTTACTGATTTTCTCATCCTACTCGAGCTGATCCTATAGAGTGCTGTCTCACTCTTCCTCCGATGCCTCTGAGCAAGGCTGGTCTGCTCAAGCCTCGGCGGGGCAGTGGGGTCCCTGTAACCAAGCTGGAGCCCCCCACCCAACCCCTCCCATAAATCAAGGCCCAGAAGGGAAGGTGTGCTCATTTGGAATGACAAGAAGATTATGTTCCCGTCAGAAAATCTACATCTCGGTGGCTCCACCTCGGGCCCACGGAGGCTGTCCTCCATGTCACCGCCATCAACGTTAGCCCGACAATAAATTAGAAGGCATTGGGGATGATGGATCGGCCTTGAGGCGGAGCAGTCGGGAGAGGAGGGAGCTCGGGCCCCGCACGCCAGTCACAGAGGAAGCCCGGGGCTCGGCTGCCCCTCGAGCTCTCGAAGAATGAATGAGGAAGTCCGTGGCAGATCACAGAAACACACACTTTTAATTATTAAAAAGCTCCGCTATTGATCTGCTTTTTCTTCCAGAAGTAAATACCATTACGAAGATTTATAACTGGAGTGTGGAGTGACTCTTTTACCAGGAATTCAGATGAGGGGCTACACGTGGAGCCCTGAGAGAGGCGTCCATCCATCCCTGACTCTGCGGGGCCTGGAGCCTGGTCCCCAGGCCTGCAGCCCATGGAGGGCTCTCTGCTGCCAGACAAGGGCCTGGGTCCCACAGCCTCGGGTGAAGCTCTGTCCTGCCCTCTGTGGGAGCCGGTATGGCCGCTGAGCCCTGCCTCTCCTGGGTCACCAGAAGGGTCACCAGCAGGAGGCCACTGCCTGTGGGTCTTGCTTAGATATTTCAAAAATGAGCTGCAGGACCACACTGGCACCGACCTGGGAGGATGGACAGCACCCACCAGCTGACTCCCACGACCAGCATCCCTCTCCAGGAGGCAGGATATGGAGGACGTTCCTGACAAAGCGATGGGAAACAAGGACCTCTCAGTCCTGTGAGCAATGCTGTGATCTGTCTGCAAGGTTCCTGGTAACAAACAACGTTCCAACCAGAAGACAGAGGGGACTGAGAGAAGAACAGGGACAGCTGCTACCTGAAGAGCATGAGTGATGGGGGTGGCCCTGGCAGGAAGGCCACACCCCCATCTGGGTGGTGATGCTGTGGCTGCGTGCCTGAAACATCAGAACCAGTTTTCGACTTGCTGACACCCGGGGCCAGAGGCAGGCATGAAGTCTGCTCGCAGAGCTCGCTCTGAGCCTGACAGATCACCCTCTGGGGAGACCTGCAGGAGCTGGGCTGCCTCTGCCCTCGGGGCCATGGCCCACATGCCTTCCAGAAAGTTCCAGGCATGGGCCACTCGCCTGGACCCTTGTAACCAGGAAGCCTGTCTGTGGGGAGGGACTGGCCAGGAGTGACAGCGGCTGGGCCCACTCCCAGGACAGAGGCGCCCAGCCCCAGAGCTCAGTCCCTGTTGCCCACCCACTCCCCCAGGTGGTGGAGTCCCTGCCAACTTCGCCCCCAGTGCAGCCTCACCCCTCACACCCCCACGTGGACACCTTACAGGAAACTGCATGAGATCGCAGCTTTCATGCTGCGGGCGAGTCAGACGCTTCATTTCTAAACAGGTACTCACTCCCTCTGGAGTGAGGCCGTCTGCCCTGGGCATGGGAGGGGTGGGCAGGGGGCTCCCACAAAGCAGGGCCCAGCTCCTCAGCAGTTCCTGCAGGGTCGTCAGGAGCTGCCCCCGCCATCCACTCCCCAGTCTGACCCTAGGACCAACAGATATTCAGGTCTGGCTTGGGAGGGACTGAGGGAAGCCCCTCCTGATACCCACCTCCACCCTCACCGCCACTGTGGAGGAGCTGATGGCCCAGCAGTGTGGCCCGACCCCAGCCTGAAGCCCTTCTAGAACCTTCTCCAGCGTGAAGACACCAGTTTCCTGGGGCACTCATGGTCAGCAGGGCCCGGGCCCAGAAGCCTGACCACCAGCAGACTACATACCCACCCCTACATACCCGGCTGAACGGGATCCCATACTTCTTGAGGATAATGGGCGAGATGAGAGTCATCTTGTGCCGAAGGAAGGCATCGCAGCCCTGGGAGCTTCCGGGGAAGAAGCCTGGAGCAGACGAGACAGTGTCAGCCGGACAGGGCGGGGTGGCCAGGCAGCCCTGTCCTCCTGTGGCCCCGCAGGAACGAAACACACAGGGGCCCGCCAGGTGGAGTGTACCCACGCACGGCACCACATTCATGACTACAGACAAGGTGTGCGGTTGGGATACGGCTGCCCACAGACTGCCCCCCACTCCGAGCTCCCCTCAAGCAAAACCAACCCACTGGGGCCTCCACACGGTCACTCAGCCATGTGAGAGAGCAACCGAGAGACAGGACAGCGGAGCTGCTCTCTAGAGCCTGATGAGTTGTGCGGTGAGGAATGAGTGTGAGACCCCCCCACTCACTGACCAAGTCCACAACAAAGAGGGGGGCTGCCTGAGTGGGCAAGGGCTCTCTACCCACGTGGTCCCATGACCCACCCACCTGTGGCCCAGACCCACAGGCATGGGGGCAGAGTGGGCGACCCAGGCCTGCGCCTCTATCTGTGCTCACAGCCCCTCTGCTTTCTGCCCCAGCGCACGCCATGCAGCTAATTTAAAAGATGATCCATGAGTCCACGAGAGGCCCAGACACCTAGACCCAGACACCAGGCTTCACCAGCATAGCTCAGCGCTGTTCCCACATCACATGTTGGCTGAAACTCAAGTCACTAACAAGCCAGTCTCATGGTTAAGGAAAAGCCAACCTTAGGTTCTGCCCACGGTGGCTGAGCTTCTCACCCCAAACCGCACAGAGTGGGCACAGGAGGGCCACACGGCTCCTCGAGGTATGGGACACGTCCCCATGGCAGCAGCATGAGGGCTGACCCCCAGGCCCGGGTGGCCCCGGGGCCCTTCCAGTGAGACCAGCCAGCACACATCCTCGATGGGCACGTGTGCACGTGCGTGTGTGCATGTGTCTGTGTGCACACATGGCCCCACCCACATGCCGAGGCTGGAGGAGGCTCCTGACGGCAAGGACCCAGTGTGGAGGTTCTGGAAAGAGCCAGGATGACCGAATCCCACACTCTGCTCTGCACTAAAAGCATTTCCATTAGAGTTACGGCTGCCTGCCGCCCGGCCCGCCGCCCTCTCTGCAGTTCCTCTTTTTAATGCACAGTTTAAGTGGCTCTCATTAAAGCTCTAATAAAGGCGCACATTTTAAGTGATTAGCACCAATAATGCGCCAACACATTAACGCTCTCCCCGTGGGCTGCACAACCCTCCCAGCGAGCCCATTCAGAGCGCAGCTATTCATTTTCCATATTAATTGCAACCCCCTTCCACCCATCTCAACAAAGCTGCCCGGGAGGCACGCCCCAAAAAAGTTTGGAAGGGACGCCCAGGAGGGCAGTGAGTCACCAGCCCTGGAGTCTCCTCCGTCCTTCCTCTGAGGAGGGGAGAGAAGCCAAGCGAGGGACTCTAGAGGAACCATGAGGTCCCCCACCCCTCCTCCGGAGCTGTCGGCCCTGTCCTTGAATTCCAGGTGCGGCCTGACTTCACAAGGGCCGCCTTCCTGCTTGCCCACCCACCCATCCTCTCCCAGCCCCGGCCACCAAACCAAGCCCTCCACAGATGCCCAGGCAGTGAGCCAGCACACAGGTCCGGGTGTCAGAAAGGCCGCGGCAGCAGTTCCGGCTGCCTCCAGCTTCTCTAGTTGGAGCTCAGATCACCCCACACTCTTCTAGTAGAGAAGGCACATTCAGGGAGAACAGCCGGACGTGGCTAGCTGCAAACACCCTTGGCCCCCCCACCGAACAGCAAGAGCAGAGATGCTGAAGACAAGGCCCAGGGTCCCCAGAGAGAGAGCACCTGCGCTGATGCTCCTGGCTCTGCAGGTGGGGAGCTGAACTGTGGCTCCCCCAAGACGTCCACGCCCCAATCCCTGCAGCCCGTGTAAGGTCCCCTCCTTGGAGAAAAGGGCTCTGAAGATGGGATCAAGTGCAGGCCCCTGAGGTAAGATGGGCCTGGACCCCTGGATGGGGGGGCTGTGGCATCCTGAAGGTCCTTCTAAGAAGGGGTTAAGGGAGGCCGGACCATAGCAGCGGAAGCCATGGACCAGGGAGACAGGATGAGAGCGGCACGGCCCCTAGTCCAGGACGGGGCGCCTGCAGAAGTCAGAGAGGCTGGAATTGGGTTCTGCCCCACCCCACCCCACCCCACCAAGGGGGCCTCAGGAAGGAGGCAGCCTGCTGATGCCTGGACCTCAGCCCCAGAGGCTCGGTGTAGACGTCTGACCTCCACAAACAAGATTTGTGTGAGAACAAAGATCTGTGTGGGTTTAATTAGGACTTTTTTTTAAAGTGTAGTTTAAGGTTCACAGCAAAATTGAGAGGATCTGTGTTGTTTTAAGTCACTGAGTTTGTGATGCGTGCGTGCTAAGTTGTGTCCGGCTCTTTGTGACACCAAGAGCTGCAGCCCGCCAGGCTCCTCTGACCATGGGATTCTCCAGGCAAGAATACTGGAGTGGGCTGCCATTTCTTCTCCAGGGGATCCTCCCTTTCCCACCCGGATGGGACCCGGGTCTCTTACGTGTCCTGCACTGGCAGGCGGGTTCTTTACCACTAGTGCCCCCTGGGAGTTTGTGGTAATGTTACATCAACCAGAAGCTAATACAACAGGAAAAGACATTTTTAATTGGCATTTTAAAAAGTCAGATAATGGGGAAAAAATCTAATTTGGCTTTCCCTTTAGATCTTAGGAAGTAAGTGCAATTGGCCTTTGCCAGGACTGCCTGTCCTGGAGTTTCCACCAGGAGAAACATGCTCCCCAGAGTGGGAATGGCACGGAGGCCGGTGGCGGGCCATCAGGGAGCCTCGCCAACACCACGCCATGGCTTTGGAAGGTTCCACGGCCTGAGGGTACCGGCTGCCTGCTGCTGCCACAGAGGTCAGGGTGGCCAGAGGCCCGGCGCTGTCTGAGAGGCAGACCCTCACCCCCACCTGGATACAACCTGTGCTGGAGGGGCCGCTCTTGGCTGTGAAGCAAGGGCTGATGGCTGGGCCAGTCGTTGTTACTGTCTGTCCAGCACTGACAGCCATCCACCCTCATGACACAAGAGCCTCCGTGGGGACAGGGCAGGGCCATGATGAGAGTGACTCAGGGCCATGGCCTGGCCCTCCGTTGGGGCACACAGAGGCCTCAGGGGCTCCCAGCCGGGGTGTCTGCTTGTCTGGAAGGACTCCATGCCCTGAGGGCCTTCCTATACCCAAGTGGTCCGTGGCCCCCTGTCCAGACACAGCCCAGGACCCTCTCTGATAAATCCGGTCAGCCCAAGAGGCCCCAGCTAGGGCCTCAATGCAGATAGCGGGATGTTGCTGAGGAAGCCTGGGTGATCCAATCCTGCATGGACAGCAGACAGCCCCACGGCCCCCACTCGGCCGTGCAGCACTGTGAGGACCTCCGAACTGGCCTTCTCATGCTCAAGACTGAGCAAAGGCCCCACGAAGACAAAGGAGGCTGGGATGGAGCCCCAGGAGCTGGGGGGTGGGGGGCGAGAACACTGGCTGCCTCCAGCCTGCAAAGCCTGGGGTCACATCCGAAACCCCATGCCCAGAGTCTGGAAAATGAGAGTGTGAAGTGCCAACACTCGTGCAGCATGCGTCAAGTGACAGACCCACGGAGGGGACCACGGCCTGACCCAGAGGGAAGGAAGTGGACGCGGCGCGGGACACCGACACCCAGACAACAGCGGGAAGCCGGAGAGGGTGGGGCTGCCAGCCCGCCGCCCACCCAGCCCCAGAGGCCCCGGGCACCTACCGATGGCCAGCCGCTCCAGGCGCTTGCCGTGCTCCGGGGGAATGGCATACCTACGAGAGAAGGCAGGCACGTCAGAGTTGAGAGCGTGTGGCCAGGTGGATACCTCCATTTTCAAACAAATGTGGGGTGTGTCCTTTGTCCAGAGGAGGAGGGAGGGTGGTAAAGGGTCCGACTACAGTCACCAGACCATCTGCCTCCAGACCTGTTGGGAGAAACTCCAGACAGTGGCTCTCAAGCCAGCGATCCTTCCCCCAGGGGACACCAGGCCATGTCTGAGACATTTCCAGTTGTCACCACTCGGGGTGGGGGTGGGGGGGCGCGGTCCTGGCAGCAAGGGGGTGGGGGCAGGGATACTGCTCCATGCCCCACCCCCACAGAGAGTGACCTGCCCAAGGCCGCAGTGCAGAGGGGGAGGGGGACTGTGCTCCTGAATAAGCCCAGCAATACCTGGAACTCTAGAACAAGACCCTATGAGGGTGCATCCCCCCGCCCCACCCCCACCCCCGGAGCAGGAAGCCAACTGGGGGAACCACAGGAAACACTGAAGACCGCCCAGACATGGCAGCCAGCTGAACCCACCCCAATGGAGAGGTTTATCACCGCTTTTGATAAAATAACACGGGGCGAGGGGAGGAGATAGGTGAACGCTGTGCTGCCTTGTTTATCCAACAGGATAAAAACAATTAATTTCCAAGCATGCTCGGGGCCCTGGAGGCGGTGGCCATGGCACCTTTAATTCTGCTATCGTCAGAGAATTTCCCATTATCTGGACAAAGAGGAGGTGACTCTTTTTTTAAACGGCCTTTTATCACTTACATAAAGATGATCAAAGTTAATCCCAATCCAAGGCACCTTGGTGGGATTAATGTCACCCCCCACAAACAGCAGAATGAAACATTCCATCCCTTCTGGGAAGATGCCCAGGGCCGGGAAGGAACTAATTTACGGCTCCAAGGCTGTGATGATTAATGCAATATCGCGGGTCTACAATGCTGCTTTCACTTAATTACCGCCTGTAATTGGGAGTTGTAAAGATAAGATTAATTGAATCTGGTGGATGTTAAAAGTTGAATATGTTGGCACGTGGCTCCTCTGTTATCAGAAAGTACAGACTGCAGGACGCGGGCCGAGTGTTCAGAAGGGCAGCCCCTGGAGAGAGAAGAAGTGACTCATGGACGGAAGCCAGCAGCCTCGGGGAACGTCTGGACTCTGACAGCCAAGAGCATGTGGCGCCTGCCACGCAGCAACCACTGGGCAACCCCCTCGGGGTGCTGAGGGGCCCCAGAGCTACCCTCTCCTGCCTCCAAGGACTCTGCAGGATGAAAACCTCCGTCTTCAGGGGAGGGCAGAGTGCTAATCCTGACTACATAAGCACTGAGCGTGGACCATCCATACAAAGGAGGCAGGGAGGGTGTTTGAGGCTTCATCGGTGCAGCTGTGAAGGCTCCCCGAATTCTACTGGCTGTGGCATTGTAGGTACTCACCGAGCCCCACCCAGCCACAGCCCTCCCCTCTGGGGCCCCCAAGCAAGGCCAGTGCAATGGAGGCCCAGGTGAGTGGGCCACAGGACTGGCCTCCCTTGCAGAGCAGACATTCACCACTGGAGAAAAGTCCCCAAACCAAGGGGCTTTCATGGCAGAACCTCATGGGGTCTCCAGCCAGGGCCCGGGTTATGTTATATCATCACAGCCCCACCCAGCATCACACCACTGGGTCGGGCTCGGGTCTGGGAGGAGAAAAATAAAGTAAGAAGGCAGAGGAGGGGCTCCTTGGGTTGAGCCAGGCTGCTTACTCACCCTCAAGGTGGCAAGCATCTGTCTGGCTATTAGACAGCAGGTTCCAGGGCCATAAAACAGAGTTAGCTTTATTGGTCACCAATATGGGGGCAGTCTGTCCTGCTCCCCAGGAACTCTGTCCCCAACACAAGGTCAAACATCAAGGCCAAAATCAATCTGCTCTGCCCGCCTGTGATCCCAGGCAGCTGCTCTCTGGACGGCAGCCCTGGTCACTTGGGTGGCAAAGGATGCTTGCCTATTTCGATGGACAAACTGTCTGCCGGGACCACATCCGCCTCACGACTGGGCTGGTGTGAGGTCTCCCAGCTGGCAGGCAGCCCTGCCCAGCCCACCCCCAGTCCCCCCTCGTTCCCCCATCCTGCTCTCTGCCAGCATGGGCGCTCTCTCCAGCAAGGCTAGTTTTCTGCATGTCTTGCTGCCCTACAGCCATCTCCCTGGTCCAATAGCCCCTTGCTCCTCCCGGGGGTACGGTCTAGTCCCAGACGGCCCAGTCACAGCAGAAGAGCCTGGACAGGCCGGACAGGATCGGGCAGCACCACTCCCAGAATCTGGGGACCACTGGGAGGGAAAACAGACCGGGGGTTTGGGGGACAGAGTCGGAAATAGGGGAGCTCCGTGGGGGAAGCTGCAGAGGGACAGGCCACCCGCGGAGGGGGTCACACTGGTTACTCCACCCACAGCACAGGGAGCCTCAGTCCTGAGGCCGGCCAGGCAGGTCCCTCTGGACCTCCCCACGTGTTTTCCCAGCCCTTCCTATGCACCCCTCTTCCTCCACCCTTTCTCTCTGGTGGTGACAGTTCTTAACACAAAGTACTCTGGCCAACACTCAACCAGAAAGTTGTGGAAAATCCGGTGCTCTTGGCTTGGTGGCCCTGGCAACCACAGGCATGGGACCCCGCGAGGCTGCAGCAAGACCGGACAGGCTCCATAACTCTGGGTTTAATGTTGTGGAATCGCTGAGGAGGCCGAGAGAGATGAATTCAGGCATTGTTTGCCAGATGCCTTTTTCAAAAAGGCAGTCGTCTGTAAGTATCAAGGGCTTCAGTGAGACAATAAAATGTTTTTCGATCTGCTATACAGCCATGCAGGTGATGGGAAAGACCAAGCCAGGTCTCTCTGGAGCTGGCTCCCAGGCGGGGACACAAGATGTGTGCAGAGCCACGTGACAGTGAAGAGACAAGCCCTGTCCAGCAGTTTCACTGTTCAAGTGACCGGCTGATGAGGACAGATGTTTCTGGGAACAATGGTGATCATGGCCCGGATGTCATAATCCAGAAGGAAGCGGCCCCCTGGTCTGGGGAGAGACAGGCAGGCTGCACCACAAGGTGGGCATCTGCCAGCCTCTCCTCCAGGTTCTTCTTTTACAACTGAGGCCTGGAGGAGTGGATACACACCCCTTGCCCCGAGTCACAGCCACCCCCAAAAAGACAGTGCAGAACCGCACACCTGGCATAGGGTGAGAGGGAGGCCTGGGGCCATGGCTGCCAGCAATCATGTCCGAGACCCACATCCTGACATTGGTGTGGGGGTTGGACATGCTTACCAGGGGCCAGGGACACACTGAGACTGGACGACAGAGGTGGGCATCCCACGGGCCCTGCTGAAACCAAGCCAGAGTCCAGTAAGGAAGCTGGGGCTTCTGGGTGCTGGTGGATGGAGGCCTCAGTCCAGCAGGAGGGCGGCTCTTGAGCCCAGGAACACAGGGCAATTGAAAGGAAATGCGCTCTGCGGGCAGCTCTCACCTCGGGCCGGGGATGGGCTGCCCGCATTCCTGCCGAGACAGCGGGCCCGGAGACTCTTCCCGTCCGCAGCAGAGGATGCTATTAATAGTGTCATTTTCTTGGTGTTTTGTTTATTCCCCTGGAATGGCTTGATGGATGTGAATAATTATCAGACTATAAAAGCCAGCAAATGTGCTATTTTCTATCGCTCTAAATCATCAAACAAATAAAGTGTGAAACAGCATTTTTGAATATAATTTTCCCCTCTAATGGCTTAGAATTATTATCAAGAACAATGAAAATAAATAAGCAAATGCCTTGTGAGTTAAAAATTAAATGAGTGTGTCAGGAAGAGGAACATAGGCTGTCGTGGAGAGTAGGGACCTGCTCGGGGACCATCACTTTGCCGATGGAACAAGTGGCTTCGGGCCTAAAGGGTACCCGGGCCTCTCTGGGTGTGGACTCCCAGCACCTGGTGCCCTCTGGCCCGGGAGTGGGCACTGGGACCACCTCCCTGGAGGGACAGCTACCCTGGCAGGTGTGCACCACAGCGCCTGTGTGTCTAGCTGACCCCCGAAGGCCCAGGGAGTCGTGTGCCACTGCCCTGGGACGGCCACATGAGACCTCAGAAGACGAGGCAAGTAGGGGGCTGGCCTCTGTCCCTCCTCGTCCGGGCCATGGACAGACAATTCCAGGTGGGTACTGCCTCTCAGACCAGCAGGAAAACCTGAAGTCCTGGGACAAATTCCCAGGACAAGAAACACCCCCTCCAGGGGGAGACAGTGTACCCCCACAGGGCCCACTGGCTCAGCTGGCCGCCCACCCTGGACTGCAGGGCCCGGCAGAGAGGATCGAGTTCCCTATGAGCAGGGCGTGTTGCCATGGTAACAAGGTAATTCCCACATGCTCCTGCCAGCTGCCAGGGTAACGAGTCTTGAGGGGGCCTGCCTCTCACACCCTGTTGCCCATTCCTAAGGCCCCCGGCCTCTGCCCGGGCCTACAGGACCATCCTGCTTGGAGCCAGGGTGGAAGCACTGTGACACAGACAGTATCTGTTCCCGGAGATGCGTGTGACTTCGCTGGTGACAACTGCGCTCGGGATTTCTTCCATCACTGGCCTGACAGCTCCCCCCAGCATGAGGCTCAGCTTCCCCCTTCCTCTCTACCGAGGAACGTGAGCCAAGAGCAGGGGTCCAGCCAGGAGCCCTTTGGAAATGTCAGTTCAGCCCGACGCAAGTCGGAGGGCGAGGAAGTTAATTTCACAGTGTCTGCACAAGGCCGGGGCAGACAGGCCCCTCACCGTCTAACAGGCTGTAATTATGGGAACAGAAACAAGAAGGCAGAGTCCAGGGAAGTGCCGAGACCACGCTTGCTCGAGGCACGAGCAAGCTGCCCGCATGGGCCCTGGGAAACCCCGGCAGCTCCCAACGCCAGTGGCCCCAGAGCCCCATGCACTGGCCAGACAGAAGAGCTGTTTACTGTGACCCTCAAGCACAAAGCCCATCGTGGCCCGTGCCCTCTCCAGCCACACGTCAGTTGGACAGTCTCAGCTCACTGCCCCGTGGTCTGGGTGGGCCAAGCAGAAGAACCTGGTCACAGAGCAGACTTCCCCTCACACTCCCGCTCCCCAGGCACCATCTCCACGCTGGTTAGAGATGAGCCCGGCCAGAGCAGCCACGCTCCACTCCTCTGCAGTGCAGAGCCAAATGGCCAGAGAAACAGTTACCCCGAATGTGATTATCACAGAGACGAGCCCCACGGAGATGAGCCACAGAGACTTGCTCTACCGACCCATCCCTGCACTTCAGATGACTTTCATTTATATAAAACTCCAAACCATCCAGTACAAAAAATTCTTAGCTATCTAGAACAAGAAGAGACCTTCCCATGGTCACACTTCACTGGGGTGAGGCAGGAGAGGCACCCCAGAAAGTCGGGGCAAAGCGGTCCACGGTATTGCAATGAAGACGCTGGCCAGGTGAGAAGCCAGCAAAAAGATATAAGGGGAATAATGGTCAACAGGGATGAGACAAACTTCTCACATAAAGTAATATAACCTTCTACCTGGGGAAACTAAGAGAACAAGCTGGGAAATTAAGAACTGAATAGTCCAGGGACTTCCCTGGTGTCAGTGGTGAAGAATCCACCTGTTAATGCAGGGGACACAGGTTCGATCCCTGCTCTGGGAAGACCCCATGTGGCATGGAGCAACTAAGCCCTGAAGCCACACTACTGAGCCTGAGCGCCCTAGAGTCTGTGCTCCACAACAAGAGAAGCTGCTGCAATGAGAAGCCTGTGTACCACAATGAAGAGTAGCCCCTGCCCGCTGCAACTAGAGAAAGCCTCCTTGCAGTAAGAAGACCCAGCACAGCCAAAAAGTAAAGAAAAAAAATTTTTTTTAATTAAATAAAATATTTTTTAAAAAGAACTAAACAGTTAAGTGAGGGTGCAGAATTTTTTTTTTTTAATTAGCACATAGCCAGGCTTCGTCTGTACTTGCCCAGAAGACTATAAAAACCACTAAGGTAAACCCCTCTCCCTTGTCTGGGGTCCAGAGGCAGGAATTCTTGACCACAAACGAGGGCAAACAGAAACCTGGGCAGGTCCCAGCCCCTCACAGAATCCCCAGTCTGGTGCAGGAGACTGGCAAGCTTTCAGCAAGGCCGGCAACGAGCCGCACGGTGTCCCCGCCCGAAGCAGGCCAGGGCAACACGCGCACAGGCAGAGCTCAGAGATCTGGCGGGCTTAGTTCCAGGCCACTGCAATAAAGTGAGCCACGTGAGGTTTTGGCTTCCCAGTGCGTAAGAAAAGGTACATTTAAACTGTACCCTTACCGCAGTCTATTAAGTGTGCAATAACAACATTATATCTAAAACAAATACTGCACATACCTTAATTTTAAAATGCTCTCTTAAAGTGCTAACCATCACTGGACAACACACGGTTGCCACAAACCTTTAATCTGTAAAAAAAATCGAAGCATCTACGAAGCACAATAAAACAAGGCGAGCCTGTACCACAAAACGCCTCCATGCCCCTAACCTTGTCCTTCAGTAAAGGAGGTAATACTGGATGTGATCACAACAGTGACTCCAGAATGCACACAAGCCAGGCTAGTCTGTCAGGTACGAGCGGGGCGGCCTCATCATGATGGTTCAAACGTGAAAGACGCATTACTAGCAGTCACACTGACAGCAGGGTTAAAGGGGGACAAACGGGCACCAAGCAGGAGAAATGAAAGATGTTAGAAAAAGCCGACAGGCTCGCTCGCCCTTCAAACATGAGGGAGTGGGTCCGAAGGCTGGGCAGACAGACAGCCCTGGGACTACCGAGATGCCCGGGGTCCCCTGCCTTCCTGGGAGGGGCGGGCAGAAGAGTTGTCACCAACCCATCTGCCTGGGCAGGTGGGGAGAGCTCCTGCTGGCATGGGGAGCGGGGGACTGAGCCCTTTCTAAACACTCAGGAGAGCAAAGGAAGTGCGCCTCCAGGTCAGGCTCCAGCCCGGGTTGGGAGGGCGGGGGGTAGGGTGGGGAGGGGTCCCTTGGGGGGCACCCCCTCCTCCCCTACTGGAGCACCACTGTGCAGAGTCGTTAGGCCGGGCAGCACGGCTCCCTGAGAGTGACTGAAACTGCCTGACAGCAAAAGGAAAGGATGGCAGCCCTGATTCTATCAGGAGCTCCCATCTCGGGCTCCGAGGTGCAGCCTGCAGGAGGAGGCCACCCCCCTCATCTGTCCTGGAACCGGGGCCCTTTATGTGACAGATACAGACACTTGCTGGGGAGATAGGATCAGCCAAGGACCTAGGAGGATTGTCCCCAGGATAGAACCTTATTGAGCTGCGGGCGGTTTTATCTTTAATGGATCGTTTTACGGGACAATAGACGATGGAATTTGGTATCTCACACCAGCAGTGTCAGTGATTTCAAATACTGACATTTTTATTGAGACGGGCACAAGATAAACAGTCCTGGGAGCATCTGCTCAGAGAAAATGGGGAGTCTCAGGTGGGGATGCCAGCCAGGGGAGACGCTCTGCAGGCAGGCCGCCTAGGCCTCTCAGGGCGCAGGTGGACAGTGCCCTGGCCTGCACACTCGCCCTGTGAGGGGCCAGGGAACCTGGGGGTGGCTCAGCACCTCAATGACCCCCAGCCCCAGGGCCCGGTTCACAAGAGCCGGTCACCACTTTTATTAAGGAGCAGACTTTACAAGGCAAGTGTTAAAGGCAACTAAACACTGAATTGGAGGCATCTGATCTCCAGCCCCGGTCTATTTCAGGTCCTTGAATTATTTTTGTTATACAACAGGACCAAAAAATGCCGAGTCACATGTGAGCTGGGTTTCGACTTTGCTTTTGAAGCTGTGGGGGCCCTTCTCAGGTGAGGTTTTAAAGGCGAGCCGATCAGTACAGCCTCAGGTCAGAGTGGGGAGAGGGCCTCGTGCTGCCAGTGATGGGGGTTTCAGTGTGTGGGGATGCAGTGCCAGTGAGCACCCGATGCCACCGGAAAAGCCATCGCCATCTCCCCCTCGAACTGGCCTCAACTGCTGATCATAAAACCAGGAGGCAGCCTCCCAGCGTGCCGGGGCCCATGGCTTCCGCTCCAGTGGGAGACACCCCTCCCTCGATTTATTTCTGCAGATACACCCAGGAAGGTGTGAACAGGAAAGAACAGAGGGAGGTCCACAGAGCGCAGGAGCATCCGCAGGGCAGGACTTGGACATCACAGGCCAGGCCAGGGTGTGCGGGGAGCTGGGGGAGCTGGAGAGGGTGCCCAGGGGTCCAGGTCTGTCCTCGGGCTGCAAGAGCCAGGGCGGCCTTAAAGCGGAGCGGCTCCGGGCCTATTCATGTGTGGGGACCCTGGTGCTTCGGGAGAGTTAGGGTGGGTAGAGCACACAGAGAGGAGCCGCAGAGAGAGCACCTTCAGCTCGTCTCGTGCCAGCCACGTGAGCCTGCCGGTCGCGCAGCCCGGCTTCCATCTCCTGCTGCTGTGCCCACGTGAGGGGAAACTCGTCCTCAGCCAGGTTCTGAAGCAAAGCTAACGCAGACGCCCTCAGCTCAGATTCGCAGGGATCTCCCTTCCGGGGAGCTGAAAGCGGCCAACAGCAGAGAAGTTTGCCATGGAAACGAGACCCAGCACACAGAGCCGGATCTACAGGATGGGTGGGAGGGTGAGCGACTCCTGGGTTTGAATCAACCCCTAATCCAAACACTACTGGTGGGGGCATCTCAGGATGGACAGATGCCCAGCGACGACTCTTCTCTAGAACCAATGGCTTCTTAGGGCGACTAGCCTGGTGCCCCGCCCTGGGCAGGCAGGATTGGCCCCTGCTACCCTAAAAGCAAAAGCGCAGAGATCACTCAAGCAGCCTGAGCCAGCACAGCCTTGGCCATTCCAACCCCAAAGCGCCCACTCTGAACAAAAAGACTCCAAAATGAAGGACCATCTGCTTCTGCCAGACCAAGCCAGCGGGCTGTGCGACAGGCCAGCCACGCCTGTGGCCATGAGTGACAGACAGACAGGAGATGGCTGTGCCCACAGAGGCAGGCCGGCCTGCTCAGGCAGCAAGGGCTACCCTGACCTGCCAGACCAACCCCCACGCCCAGGCTCGCATCCCTCCCTTCCACAGCTAGCGTGCCCCTGGCCAGAGGGCTCTTCCTGGAACCGTGGGGTAACTCCCTACTCAGGGCCCTCCCATCTCCCTGCTCCTGGTCTGCCTGCCCGCCCTCCATCAGGGCCCTTCCATGGGCTTCCCAGCGGCCTCTCCTCCCACAAGCCTCAGCCCAGCAGCCTTCCTGCCTCCATCCATCTCAGTGGTCCCAGCTGCCTCCTGCCTGGCCCCCTATGCCCCTTCAGGGGTGGGCATGGGGGACAGCGGGGCTACACACACAAGCTCCTGCCCTGACAGATGGCATCTGCCCTGGTGTGGTTCATGCTCGGCCCAGAGTGAGCACCTTGTCAGGGCCTGAGCTGACCCAGCTCCTCTATAACCTCAAAACCGCCTTTGTCCAGCATCCACAGGCGGCAAAGCTATGGCTCACCTGTCCTTTTCCCTCCCTGCGCTCCCAACACATGGTCAGACCATGGCTCCCAGGCTCCAGTGCCGGAAGGTGTGGCCCCATGACCCAGCACTGGCCAAGGAGACGTGGGCAGAAGCCAGGTACTGACTCCCTGGCCCGCCCATCACAGTTCAGGAACACGCCTCCCTCTGCCCCATAGGAATGTCTGCCCAGGGTGACCTCAGGAGCCACGTGTTTAAGGCGGCAGAGCCTCTGCTGGCCTGGGTCCCAGAGCCCCGTAGCTCCCCCATCTCTCACAAGGATCCGCAGGCTTTGATTTCAGCTCAGCAGGCCTGATTCAGAGATGTCTGGGGGACTATAAGAAAAGGATCCACTCTCTCCCACACCTTGGAGTTTGAGCCACCTCTGCCAACTGGGACACACGCTGTCCCCATGGGAGCACCTGCCTGGTTTGCAGGATGATGCTTCAAGGGGCAGGGCGGAGCAGTGGTTAGGAATGTGGGCTCACCCCACAGCCTGGGCCCGGCCCCAGCCCCACCACTCCCCAGCCATGGTCTCACCAATCCAGTCCTGTCTGTGAAGGAGCTGCAGGCAAGACAACGCGGCTTCTGCTGTAGCTATTTCTTGTCGTGTCATGTCGTCACGTACAGTGACTGACTTCTTCACGAGCAGCAGGTAAAAGGTAGCACGAAGTGTGGCCAGGCCCCAAACTGGAAACATCCCGAATGTCCACCCACAAGGGGACAGACACGCAGATGGAGGCGCAGCCACACGACAGAAAATGCTGCAGCCGTGAAGATGGATGGTGTCACCACACGTGGCAGGACACACCCTCACAGACGCAGAGCAGAGACGCAGAAGACCAATCAGTCCGTGATTTGGGGTTTCAAACCCAGCCGGCACACAGCCGTGTCCCCCAGGGACTCAGCACACGTGGAAAACAGCCCAGAGAAGCAGTGACAAGACCACCAGAATCGAGAGGATGATCTCAGTTCTAGGGGTGGGGATGGGGCCGCAAAGGAAGGGGGCCCGGGACAGGGAATGAGGGAGTTCATTTTC
This sequence comes from Bos indicus x Bos taurus, assembly GCF_003369695.1. Lineage (NCBI taxonomy): Eukaryota > Metazoa > Chordata > Mammalia > Artiodactyla > Bovidae > Bos > Bos indicus x Bos taurus. The sequence continues at coordinate 91,478,376 of NC_040082.1, read as the reverse complement.
CAACACTGTCCTTCCCGGGGGCTTACACAGAGGTGGACGGGGCAGCCATCTGATAAACCGCGTGCAATCATCTTTCCTTGGACAAGTACATTTCATGTGATTTTCTGTTCTGTGTTACGTCTCATGATAAAAACGTCCACCAAGAAGGGAACGCACCATGACAGGCACCGTTCTCGAGGCCCCTGCACTCGGTCATTCCAACACCCTTCTCAGTGCCGCTAGAGGGGGCTTGGCTGTTACAACTGAGGCCCCAGATCAGCAGAGCCTCAAATAGGGAGGTGACCCTGGTGGGCCTGACCTAATCAGGTGAGCCCTGGAAAGGCACTGGGCCCACCCTAAGCCAGAGGGTCCAAGCGTGAGAGGACCCCCAGTGCCAAGTGGACCTTCTCCAGAGCCCCAGGCAGGGGCCTGGCCCGCCACCACTCGACTCTGCCTCAGGCCCTGAACTGAGGCCCCAGCAGGCCCGCTCCTGGGCACCGTGAGATGTCCATCTGCGGGATCAGCTATGGAGCAGCAGGGAATGGAGACCGCCCAGCAGGAGGGAGCGGGGAGGAAGACAGAGATGAAAGACGCCCGATCGGCCACAGCTGTCCAATCTGGGTATCGGACACTAGGCTGTTCTGTTCACTATTCTCTTTTCTTTTCTGAAATTTGAGGTATTGAAGAAAAAAAAAAGAATATTCCAAAGGGAGACAGTATGGGAAGGGGGTGGCATGACTCTACAATGGAGACACCTGACCAGCATGACCTCAGCCGGGGGACCCAGGTCAACACCAGCAGGGAAGAGTCATGCTGACGACAGGCACCCCAAGATGATGGATGAGACGGCCCCTCACCTGTGTCCTCCCCCCACATCCAGCGCCCCAGTGCCACGGTGAGAGAAACACCAGACAAACCCCCACGGAGGGAAGTTCTATAAAATCTCTGACCCCAGTCCTCCTCAAAATCATAAGGGCATCAACAACAAGGAAAGTCTGGGAATCCTTCCCCACTGTTGGTGGGAAGGTAAGCTGGTGCAGCCACTGTGAAGAACAGCATAAGGGTTCCCCCCAAAAAAGCACAAATGAGTTACCACATGACCCAGCAACCCCACTCCTGGGCATATACCCAAAGAAAACTATAATTCGAAATGATCCACGCACCCCAGTGTTCACTGCAGCACTATATACAATAGCTAGGACACGGAAACCACCTAACTGTCCATCCACAGATGAATGGATAAAGAAGATGTGGTTTATATATACAACGGGATATTACTCAGCCAGTAAAAAGAATGAAATAGTGCCATTTGCAGTAACTTGGATGGACCTACAGAGGATCGTACTACATGAAGCAAATCAAACAGAAGGACAAATACCGTATGATAGCACTTAAATAGAATCTAAAATATGACACAAATGAAATTATCTATGAAAAATAAACAGACTCCCAGACAGAGAACAGACTTACGGTTGCCAAGGGGAGAAGGGTAGAGTGGGGGTTTGGGATGAGCAGATGCAAAGTATTATGTATAGGATGGACAGACAACAAGGCTCCACTGTAGAGCACACGGAAATATACTCAATACCTTACGGTAAACCACAATGGAAAAGAACATGGAAAGCGTGGGTGTGTGTGTACATATATATATAAATATAAATATATAACTAAATCCCTTTGCTGTGCATACTTCAATAAAATAAATTTCTAAAAAATAAAAAAGAGCAAGGAAAGTCTGAGGACTATCACAGCCCAGAGGGTCCTGAGGAGACAGAACATCTGAATGTCACGGGGGTCCTGGGACAGAAGAGGACACCAGGGAGACACGAGGCAAGCTGGATGAAGCAGGACTCCAGTCAACAAGAATATCTCCATAAGGTTCATTAACTGCAACAAATGTTCCAGCCTCGTGTAAACTAAGAAGGAGCTGGGTGGTGGGTGCACAGGACTCTGTGCTAGCTTCTCAGTTTTTCTGCAAATCTAAAACAGTTCTAAAAAACAAACTCTTTTAAAAAGAGAGAGGGAGGGAGTATGCCACCAAGACAGTGGGTAAACAGACAAGCTTGTGGCAAACACGCAAAGAACAAGGAAGTCTCTCAGTGGATCGTGAACCACCTGTGCAGGGCACCCTGCCTCACGAGCCCTCCCACCCCTGCTCACCAAGAAGCCAATTGGGCCGGAGTGCCGCCTGGCTGCCCAGGCTCACCACGAGGCATCAGATCATCGGGAACCTCAGCGGATCACCCCCCTCAGCCTCACTGGCTCCGGAGTAGAGCATATGGTGAGATTTTCCTCCGCAGAAGGCTGACCTAACTCTGCCTAGCGTGATGTGAAAACCACTCTGCATCCCCTGAACAAACACCAACTGTGCCTGTCCCCCCAGAACTGTGAGACTCCAGGAAGCAGCCTCCGGACTGGATCCCACTGCCAAGCCGGCGGTGGGCAGGCACAGGCCCCCTGGGGTGCCCTGGCATCCCCTGGGTGCCCAATCCACCCCGAGGCGCCCGCGGCATGGGTTGTCAACTGACACAGCTGTCCAGCTCTGCAGGGGCAGCACCAGGCTTCCACAGGGTCAGTGCGAGCGAGGCTGGCAAGAAGCAGTCCGATAACTGGGCTGATCTGTGGTTCAAACCATGCCGAGCCACGCCACACAAAACCCTCTGAAGCTGCGTGCTGTCTCACCCTCCAGCATAAGTAGTGATGCCACCCTACCCTCGCAGCCTGATGATACTCAATGCCCTGGTTTGAGACTGGAAGGTCTCTCCAACTTCAGGAGTTAATTTTCGAATGCCAAGGCCAGCTCTTGGTTCTAGAGTTCTGACACAATCCTGACAAGCAGAAAGGCGGGGTTGGTGGCATCAGGGAAGACAGTGTGGTCCGGACAAGAAGGGGCCCAGGGCTTTATGCGGGGAGGAGGAGAGGTCCCGGAGTGAAGGGGGGTAACAGTTGTGCTTCCCATAAGCCCCAGGGGCTCAGCCCTCCTGGGCTCCTGTTAAAACGCTTCTCCCAGCCCTGTGCCAGCATCCTGCGCCTTTAGGGGTCCGCTTGGGGTCTCTTTGCTTGGCTCCATCCAGCATCAGAACTCCCAGTTCTGCCACCCGGGATAACAAAGCCAAGGCCCTCACAGGGGGCCGGCACTGTGGTCCAGCAGCGCCACCTGCAGGCGGAGTGGGAGCCTGCAGCCTGTGGCCAGGGAGGGAGGCAGGGGATGGGTGGGGGAGCGGGGCGGAGGAGCTGGTCCCCTGGGACAGGAGGCGCAGCTGGGCACTGGACCGCTGCTGCCTGGGCTGGGCCTGCAGGGGGGTCCCCAGGGGCCAGCAGGGCGCCCATCAGAGGGGAGGGGAGCAGCCCAGCAGCCCCCGCCCCCAAATAGCAACAGACTTGAGCCCAACTTACAGCCTTTTCCCCAAGCTGCAGCCAGAGGGCAGGGAACACTAGTTGGCCTCCTCCCTGGGCCCCAAGGCAGGGAACACACCTTCAAATGTGCCTGTGCGCACACAAGCACACTCATGCCCACACATGCGCACACATGCACACTCTCACACACACACACACACCTCCAGAGTATCAAGTGCAGACTCAGCCGATTGCCTGCTTGGCATTACATTTCCCAGCAGCAAAAGAAAGCCTGCCTGATCCCTCTCCTACAGAACTCCCCTGAGCAAAGATGCCAAAGAAAAACTGCAGGTGCCAAGGAGTCAAAAGGAGAAATTCTCACCACACCTAGAGCAGCGCTCAGGCTCCTTAAAGGTCAGGGAGAAGGCCAGGCTCTCCACACCCAGGCTCTCCCCCCCGCACCCCCTTCCACCAACTGCCTGCGGCAATCTGCCCGTCACACCCCAGGACTGAGCACAACATGAGAGCCTCTCCTCCGTGCCCTGACTTGGGTGAGCCTGATTCCCCAGCAAACACAAGCAGCTGGGGAAGCCGGGGAAAACCAACCGCAGAGTCCGAAGTCATGGCCAGGACAATCCCCACAGGGAACACAGTTGGTCCCGCCCGGTCTCCCCACCCCTACGTGTGGATATACAGCCCTATGTCCAGGCAGCAAGCATAGGCAGGTGTGTCACACACTCATCTATGGTTTCTGGCGGCGTGCTGCCCAGGGAGCCCAGGCAGATGCGTGGACCCTGGGACGCTGACCCAGCACCACCTGCACCCAGGCGCAGCCAAACAGGATGGGTCCCCGAATCACACAGAACTGCAACGCCCACCTCCCGCCACCCACGACCTCCTGGCCTCACTGCCCGACGTCCAGGCTGCGGGAAGGCCAGGTCTATTTTAAATCCTGTCTCTAAAGGGATCTGGAGCCTCAGATCTGCAGGTATTCTTAGCCTCGCTGCCTGAGTGCGGCACAGTGCCGGCCTCGCAGAGTAAATTCCACGACTTTATCGACACCAGGCTGTTTGCATCACGCTGACACTCAAGTCACACTGCCAAAGTAACAACAGGCTCAGAAAGGCTCAGGAAGACATGCAACCTGAGTAAGTCAACACTTATAAGAGAGTGCTGCCACCGTAACACTGAAATAGTTGCAATTAAGCTCCTGTAGTCACAAGAGCAGTGGTGTGATCAGGGAGACAGATGTGGGCGTGCGATCCACTGGGGAACACTCAGGGCCCAGGGGAAGGGTCGGGAGCAGGGCACCGCCCTCCCAGGATCCTGGGTGGCTCCTGAATCCCCAGCCCAGGGACAAGAGGACACCTCGGCAGCCCCTGCCACCCTGCCCCCAGGGTGATGTCTGTGTTGGCCCAGGAGGGAGTGTGGCCTCCACACGCCATGAACCTCCATGCCCGTGGTGCTCCCAGCTCTCCTGGTAATCAGAGCCCTCCCCCTCCCATGCAAGGCTGCTGGGGATGGGGACGCATCGGGGACCGAAGGCCTAGCGGGGAAAGACTGACACCTGCATCACACACGGCCTGCACGTGATCACTGAAGGAGGAGCATGGGCTGCCATGCCAGCATCTGGGGTCCCCACCCTGTCCAGCTGAACTGGCCACACTGGCAGCGTGAGGGACCCCATGTGCACTCCCACCCCCTCTGAACCAGAAGCCAAGATTCAGGTCCCTTCCAGAATGTTCTTCCTTCAGGGAACCAGAGCTGTGTTCAGCACACCCCTCTGGCTGCTTCTTAGCACTCAGGAATCAGGCTGGAGGGGGCAGGTGGCGGCAGGGACAGCAGGGGCCACCCCAAGCAAACCAGGGGTGCAGCACAGGGGTCAAGGTGCTGGGGGCCGTCCTGGGGGCCAGGGAGTGTGCAGAGCCAGACACCACCCTGCCCGTCACCCAGGGCTGCTGGCCCTCATGTCCCCAGCGTCCACTCTCTCAGGGACCTCCCTCGAATCCAGTCCCACTGCTTTCCAACCACCCCGGACCCCAGTGTACCTGCTCACTCCTATTGCGGGGTCCCTCCCTGCTCTTCCCCAGCCGCATGTCCCAGAGAACACACCAGGGCCCCAGTCTCCAGGGGTCACCCTGCGCCTGAAAGCTCCAGCTCCCATTCCGAGCACACGCCAGGACCTAGCAGCGGTGGCTTGCTTTTTAATCTTTCTTTTCTTTTTTATAAGGAAAAGATGGGTTTTCTCCCCTTAGGACCCCTCTGGTGAGAGACCCCAACCAAACCCAGGCTGAGCAGAGCTGAGCGGTCCCACTGCCAGGAGGCAGACTCTCCCCTGCCATTGTTCCCAAGGGGCCGTGGGGGCGACAGATTGCTGCCCCTACCAGGCAAGGAGTCTAGAAAAACAACGTGGGAGATTTCCACCACTGCGCCTGGAGCCATGGCCAGGAGGGAAGGTTGAGAGCGCCATCTAGTGGTCATTGGGGAGCAGAGTCAGGGCAGGACTGGACAGTTCAGTTCAGTTCAGTCACTCAGTCGTGTCTGACTCTTTGCGACCACATGGACTGCAGCACGCCAGGCCTCCCTGTCCATCGCCAACTCCCAGATTCATGTCCAACATCTTAAACTCATGTCCATTCAGTCAGTGATGCCATCCAACCATCTCATCCTCTGTCGTCCCCTTCTCCTCCTGCCTTCAATCCTTCCCAGAATCAGGGTCTTTTCCAATGAGTCATTTCTTTGCATTAGGTGGCCAAAGTATTGGAGCTTCAGCTTCAGCATCAGTCCTTTCAATGAATATTCAGGACTGATCTTCAGAATGGACTGGTTGGATCTCCTTGCAGTCCAAGGGACTCTCAAGAGTCTTCTCCAACACCACAGTTCAAAAGCATCAATTCTTCGGCACTCGCTTTCTTCACAGTCCAACTCTCACATCCATACATGACTACTGGAAAAACCATAGCCTTGACTAGATGGACCTTTGCTGGCAAAATAATGTCTCTGCTTTTTAATAAGCTGTCTAGGTTGGTCATAACTTTTCTTCCAAGGAGCAAGTGTCTTTTAATTTCATTTAATTAAAAGGACTGGACACAGCCACTCAAGAGACCCTGGTGGCTGCTCTTCCCTCCACCAACCAGGCCAGGGAGCTGGGCCCAGCAGCACACACACAATATACACACACAATACACACACATACACAGGTACCTGATACACACACACTCACACACGCTTACACTAGGTATATAGATACCTGACAAGCATATACACACATACACTCATATACACACACCCATGTGTATACGTTCACACTCACATACATATACTCATATACACTAACACACTCGTTTGTATACACACAAACACAAATACCCACACAAATACTCACATACAAATGTATTCACATATACACAGATACACACTCACATGCACACATGCAGCCCCAGCCTGGGTATCTGTCCGCACTGTGCCCACCAGGCCCATGGGGAGCACAATGCCTGTAGGAAATGGCGCCAGAACCCCCAAACGTGGGCCTGGCAGAACAAGGGCCCTCCCACCAGGCAGTCCCAGCCCAGTGCTGCTGCGCAGGGAGCTGTGCTGTCGGGGAGCCTTGGGGGCAGCTCTGGGCAGCATCCAGACAGGAAGCCCCTCTGCTCCATGCAGAGGACCACACCACGGGCGCGAGACTCAGGCCACCATCACCAACCCCACCAATTTCTCTCCAAATCTCTCTCAAAGACGAATACCCCCAGTGCCTGGAGGTTTCGATCATCATGGGCTCATGGGAAGCCAGAGAGAGGCACACAAGAAGAGACACAAGTTGAAGACAGGAAGCCTGTGGATGGTAACAAAAGCCCAGCAACCCACGATGCTGCACAGCTGCCAGAACCGAGAGCCCGCGGCCAACAGAAAAACAGCCCCAAAGACGGCCATGGCCCAGCCCTGCGATCTGACGACGTGTTACCTCTCACGGCAGACAGGACTCTGCAGGAGGTGTTAAGTAGAGGCCCCTGAGATGGGGACCATCCTGCATTCCTAGGCCCAGTGTCATCACAGGGTCCTTGTAAGAGGGAGGGGAGGGTCAGAGGCAGAGAGACGGGAGATGCTGAGCTGCTGGCTGTGAGGATCCAGGGAGGGGCTGTAAGCCAGGGCTGTGGTGCCTCTAGAAGCTGGAAAAGGCAGGAGCTGCTGCTCCCTGGAGCCCCCAGAGGGACCAGCCCTGCCCACGCCTGGCTTAAGCCCCATGAGGTCCAGGTCAGCCTCCTGGCTCCAGGACTCTCAGAGAACGAATGTGCGGGGAAGTAAAGCCACCAGACCTGTAATCCTTTGTCACAGCAGCCCTGGGAAACCACACGTCCCAGCTTCCCCTGCCCGACTAAGCGGGAACCATGGCCAGACTGGGAGGGGCACGGGGGCTTCGCCCTGTCCATGGCAGAGGCAAGGAGAGGTGGTCGCAAGCCAGCGGCCAACAGGGGGGCCTGGCTTCTGGGCCCTCTGCCCAGAGGGCCTGTTCCCCACCCCTCAGCAAACGGCCCAGGATGTCCCCATGACTTGGGGGTGGAGGGTAACCTTCCTCCCAGGGCTCAGCTCTCTGCTGGGATAAGGCAGGGCACCTGGGCCAGGGCCCACCTGGGTCTCTGCTGCCCCCCAAACAAAAGCGAGCACAGCTCTCCAGCTGAGCTCCTGAGTGTCTCCCTCTGCTCCCCAGCTCCTGTCCCCTTCTGAGCTGCAACAACTACTGTGACAACAGAACCAACCTCCGAACAGCTGGGGAGAGGCAGAGAGATACAGCGGCCCCAGCTCAGGAGTCTCTGCTGGAGATGCAGGGAGCACTGACAGCCGCTCGCCATCCTACCAGCAGAAGCCGTCAGGGGAGCACTCAGCTCAGAGCTACCAGACCACTGCGCTGGACATCCGGCCCAGCCTGTGGGGCCCGGCACTCACAGAGTGCCTTTCAGGGGTCTGCGTGCCCGCCCCCACACTGCAAACAGAAAGTGGATCCCACCCCTCAGAAATCAGGAGGGGCAATACTAACCCCACTCCAACCTGGAGGTCAAGAAGGAGGTACAGGGAGGCTGAAACCGCGGTCCCACGAGCCCCAAGACAACAGCCCCACACTACCCCACAAGGCACTATCGGAAGCCTGGCCACGGGCACGTTCAGTGTGAGGCTCTCCGGGTGAAACCACAAGCTCTGCGGATCTGAAGCTTGTTTCCGGGGGGCTTGCGTGGCCTCGTCTAGTGGGGGCTGGGCTGGCAGAGCCCTACCCAGCACGGCAGCCATATCCCCCGAACCTGGGGAGCCCCTCGCGTCTCCCTGCCTGCTCTCACCAGGACTTGGGCTCCCCGAAGTGCAGGTAGTTGATGCTGTACAGGTCCATGTCCTCTGTGTGCCAGGCGAAGGTGGTCTTCCACATGCCGAAGTACAGGTAGGGGGTGTTAACGCCCTCGATGATGGTGCCGCACTCACGCTCCACCATGTCCAGGATGGTCCGCAGGTTCCCGATGTTCCACTGGGCCACGTCCTGCAGGGCGAGCACACGGTCAGCCCGCTGGCCACCCTGGGTACCCAGCTCCCCTGACCTCGCCCCCAGACGCCATCAGTGACACACCTACCTCATCCCCTCTGAGCCCCCCACAGCAGCATGACCCCCGCACAGGGACCGAGAGGCAGCAACCGCCCCACACCCACGCACCTCACAGCCTCACCCAGGCTGGTGTCCAAAACCCACCCTGGGCTGCGCACAGCCCCCGCCCTGGGCCAGATGGTCAGACGCAGCTACCCCCAGTCCTGCACTGAGCTGTGCGTGGTTGTGTGGGAATCGTGGGCAGTGAAGGCCACGCTGCAGAGGCCATGGCCAGTGAGGAATAATTCACATGCCTTGAGCTCACTGACACAGAGGGAGAAAGGACACATCTAACGGGACCTCACAGTCATGAGCCAGACAGGCCTTCCTGCACCTTCCCACCGCGGAGGCGGGATGGTGCTCAGAGCCAGGCAAACGCGGGAGGATCCCCGCCAACCAGGCTCATCTATTCCTAATGCCACAAGCAAACAAGCCCTGTCTTGTCATGAGAACTTGTCAAACACGCTTCCATTGACTCTCAGTCCCTGGGGAAGTCTCGGGGAGATGCTGAGCACACAGAGGTGTTCCTTCACACCCCAGATCCAACCCTGCCTCACGCCGCATCCACATTCCAGGCCCTGACTTCACAGGGCTGGTGGTAGGTCTCTACAAGGTGAGCTGTGGCTGGAGCCCAGGATGCAGGGGAGGGCCAGGATCAGACCCCCACCATAAGCATGAGAAGCCCGGGGTCACTTCCAGTAGAAGCTGCCTGAGGTTAGGGGGCACCTCCCCAAAGCACTATGCATTCACCCTGCCATCGGGCCTACACATCCACAACGTGACTACAAAAAACACTGAATTATACACTTTAAATAGGGCTTTCCAGGTGGCTCAGTGGCAAAGAATCTGCCTGCCAATGCATGAGATGCAGGTTTGATCCCTGGGTCAGGAAGATCCCCTGGAGAAGAAAAGAGCAACCCACTCCAGTATTCTTGCCTAGAAAATCCCATGGACAGAGGAGCCTGGCAGCCTATACAGTCCATGGGGTTACAAAGAGTCGGACACAACTGAACAACTAAACAGTATCAAACATGTTTGAAACGGGTGGTTTGTATGGTATGTGAATTATATCTTAATAATGTTTAAAAAAATGACTCAAATACTCAACAAATAAACAAAGCAACCCAACTGGCACTAACTTTTCAACTCTATGTGGAAAATGACAGGTCATTTGACCAACAGGCGCACAACTCCACACCCACCCTGTACTCAAGCACATGAACTTCCGTTCTTCTGCCCCATCAGGCTGCTGGGGTCAAATTCCCCTCCAAGAAGTCACGATCCATAAACTGAGCAGCAGAGCGGCCAGCTGGGGCCGGGCTGTTGGGCGGGGCAGGGAGGCGAACACTGACCACCCCCACCCTACACGGAGGCCCACACCATGGCCAAGCCAGGACGGCAGCCGGCTGGAGGCGCAGAGCACAGGCAGCTGGGGCCGCCAGCCAGCCAGCTGGATTTTAACACCAGCTTGGGACTGGACACGGAGTGGGACACAGCAAGGTTCCTGGCCGTGGAGCCGCGACGTCCCCACTCAGAGCTGGGGAAGCTCCTGTAAGGACTAAGCATCCGAAGGGAAAGGGTGCTAGTTACAGAACAGAGGCTCCGTCCTGCCCGGGGAAATCGCCCTCTTTGTGTTTAGAGACCAGATGCGGCCCTGGGGACGCCCACCGCGGTGCTCTGCCAGAGCTGCTCCCAGGAGGAGGCGTGAACACGATGAAACCAGAGAGAGGTGGGGGAGCCCAGCCCTGATTCTGGCCTCTAGGGAGGGCAGTTCAGGGCCTCAGCGGCCTGATGTGGGAAATGGGGGCCTGGAGGTGAAGCCACTCTCCCTGGATCTGGAGGTCCTTGAGGTAAGCAGAGAAGCAGGGGGAGCAGTGAATGGACCCCAAGGAGCCCCAGGAAGTGCAAGGTACACGGCCCCACTAGCCCCTCATCAATCTGACACTGGAACGTCTACACTGGCCCAAGGGCGAGCTGGCTGGTGGTACAAAAACACACTGGTGTAACTGCAAAACTCGACATCGACAAGGTGACAGATCCCGGTGTTTAGAGGTGCGGCCAGGAGATGGGGCAAGGTGCACGGGAGGCCCACAGGGCAGGGATATGCAGGGGGGCAGGGATGTGGCACGGGGGCAGTCATGGGCCTGGGCAGCAGCACATGCGACAGGGCATCTGTGACCGTGTCCCCCAAGTAGGCACTGCCCTGTTCCCAGGGGCTGCGTGCTCGTCCAGAGGAGGGCTGGGCCTATGGCTCATCTGGTTCTGGGGTCAAGGCCAAGAGGACGAGCTCAGGGTCTGGGGTACCCCCAATGAAGGGCTCCCTGCACTCGCTGTGCCCCACTTTACTGATGGGGAAACCAAGGTCCAGGAAGGAGGAAGCAGGGGTGGGGGGCAAACTCGGTACTGGACCCAGGATGAGGGTGTCTCCCTGGGTCCTAGGGGACGTGGGTGAGCTCACCTGAAGTCAGACCCGCACCTCCCAGGCAACAAACTAATGCCCTTGGCGCCCTGCACCACAAGGCAAACCCGCTAGCAGAAGACGGGAAAGCCGCCGCAGGTCAGACGGGCTCTGTGAAGCTGAAACACCAGCAGCGACTCAGCTCGGGACCGAGCAAGGTCACATGTTTCCCATGCTTCTTGGGAAACACAAGCCGCTGGTTCTAACAGGCTCCTCCCCTGAGCGCCCGGAGGGTCCTGACCCTTCTCTCAGGAGGGGCTTTATTCCCACCCTTACCTCCCAGCCCGAGACCAGGTGGCGCCCACAGCCGCCCTCGGGGGAGCAGGGCTGAGTAGTGTGTTCTCAGCAGACAACCTTCAGAGCGACAGAGTGTGGGGCACGCAGGGGGCAGAGGGGGAGTGGAGAGGCCTGGATCCTACCACTGCAGAACACCTAGAAGCCAGTCAGGCTTCGGAGCCCTGAAATGAACCCCATTAGGTCCATCCCAGGGTTATCCGAGGTCCCATCAATGTTTATAAACCATCTCCCCTAATATTCGAGGTCCCACAAATATTTACAAACCATCCCCCCAAAACATGGTCCCACTCTGCTGGCCACCAGCCCTGCCCGAGGCCTTGGCATCAAGCCTCAGTCAGGGGAGCGGTCGAGCGGTCTGGTCTCACCCCTTGGACAGGCCTCGGGAAGCACAGGCTGGAAGGCAGCACAGGGACAGGATGGGACGCAGCGAGGGGCAGCTCGGCTGGTTGGGAACTCAGCTCCCAGGTCTCGAAGAAGATGCGGTGATAGAAACTCAAGCAGAAAAGCACTCAAATGAGAACTGACAGAGGCCCTGGGAGAAGGTCAAGACTGGGAGCCCTGGCAGGCTGCAGGCTGCTGGGTTGCCAGAGTTAGACACAACTGAGAGACTGAACAGCAACGGGGACACGGGATGGAATGCCGGCCGCTGTCTTTTTAAAACTGCCTGTGGTCAGGCTGAGGTCCGCGGCCGAGCATGGCGTCCGGGCAAGGCTGCACTCTGACTTGGCAGGAAAGAGTCTACAGACCTCCAGCCGCCCCCTCTGGTCCTGAGCTCAGCCCCCACCTGTAAGTAGCGCCCCAACAGAAGCCCAGAGGAGCGTCCTGCATCATCCCTGCCCTGACCCTCTGGGGGGAGCCCACTCGCCCCTTCGCCCTCACAGTCCACCCAGATGCCCGGTGGCCTCGGGACTTACGTCATCGTACAAGGAGCCGCTGATGTCGGCCCCATAGATGGGTGACACGAACGTCAGGTTCTTCCAGTACTTGCGCTCCAGGTCATCGAAGTCCTGGTGCCGGGGCGTGCAGTACCTGGGGACAGACCGGGTGTGGGGGCTCAGGGCGCCTGCTGGGCGGACCAGGGGAGGAGCTCAGGCCACCCTGCTGCGGGCACAGCCCCAGAGCACAAGGACGCGGTATGACGACCGTTGGGGGAGGTGGGTGGTTGGGCGGGCAGTCCAGCCTGGAACAGTGTCCAGTGGCCCCGTCTCACCAGCTCTCGGGGCCCAGGACTCCCCCATCAGACCACAGGCCAGGGGCATGGGAGCTGGAGGAGGGACCTGGTCTCTGACAGTTCTTATCTGCCTACCCCTTAAAGATACAGACGGTACCAGTGACAGGCCAGGCACCATGGGGTGGGGGCAGACGATGCCTGCCTCACAGGACGCTTGTTTGAAAGCAAAGAAGCAAACACACTGCCAGCAATGCACCAATGGTTTCAGCAAGCCAGGGAGGCTGGGAGCTCCACAGAAAGGGAGAATGCCCACGAGCTCCTGGAGTGTGTGCCCATGTGGGCCCTGCTGAACCAGCTCGGAGAGACCCGGCCGGGGAGCCTCCCTCTGAGGAAGTGCCGCAGAGCTGAGACATCCCAGGAGGGGCAAGAAGGCACTCCAGGGCCAGGGGACATGGCGGGCCCTGAAAGGCTGGCCTTCTGCAGTCAGTGTTGAGGGCAACACAGCATGCATGCGTGGCCCTGGGTCAGGTGAGGGTCTGGATTTCGCCCCCCAAGAACCTGGGGGCTGAGAGCCTTGGGTGCTAAGGCCCACCCAGGGCACACAGGCAGGCTCTGTGGACACTGCGTCTGCCCCAGCCCGCATACTTCTCGCTGTTGGCCAGGCGCCGGTACTCGCCGACCGTCATGGCCTTCTTCTGGATGTTGTACTGTGTGAAGAGGCCCGACTGGCCCGTCACCACCTGCTGGATGGGCGCTGGGATGACCACGTCATCGATGTCGTCGTACGTCTGCCGTGGCTTCCACTCCTTTGGGGGAATGATCTGTAAGACCAGGAGAGTGGTCAGCGGCCCCTCCCTGGGCTCAGCCGCTCGGGACCAGGTGCCAGATGGAGAGAGACCAAGGCACTGGGCACCCCCCCTCCACATCACCGAGCTCCTGGGAGCCCCAGGGCCAGGCCAACCTGGGCATCACCAGCTTGGGCGGTGGGGGGACTGTGCGCAGCTGCCTAGGATCTGTGTGATCACAGAGTGAGCAGCCGTGGGCAGGGTGGGCTGTGGGTGCTGCCTGGCACAGCATGCACTCGCTGCACCCGGGGGCTCCACTATCATACCCTCTGACCACCGCGTGCCCAGCTCAGGACTCCGCGTGGATGAGGCCCCAGAGCAGAGATGCGGATGCTGCAGTGCACACCCATTCCAGGAGCCCCACTTCAGGGACGCCTCCTGGGAAGAGATCATGCAGCCCAGGGAACAGGGACACAGGACAAATGGGCCAAGCCGGGAACGGTGGGCAGCTGGGGTGCACGTGGAGGGGACCCTGTGAAACGCAGGGCAGGGGCCAGCCTCTGCTCCTGGGACCCAGCGGAACCCAAGCCGGCCTGAAGGTGGCAGGCCTGGTGCTCAGAGGAGCCGGGCAGGGATGCACCGAGGACCCAACCACCCTTAACCCCGGCCCTGGGACCCCAGGCCACGCCCCCTCCTGACTCCTTCCCCCTCGGCCCTTCCCCAGCAGCCTGAGGAAAGGACCCCAGCTGGGCAGTGGCCCAGAGCACAGGAACAGCTGAGGAATGTGGCTGGTCACCCCGAAAGTCCCACACATACCCAGAGTCCCCCACCCCCCGGAGCTCCAGCCCCCCACTCACAATGAGTGCTCACCCCACCCCCACCCAGCTGCCCTGAGCCCGGCAGAGCTTTTGCTGGTGTTGGGGGGTGGGGGGTGGTCATCAAACGTAGCTTTGATGGTAAAGGAAACCCCAACACCACACACACACCCCGACCCCAGAAGGGCAGTCACGGCCGGGGGGACTAGAGTGGAGGGGACCTGGCGTCTGCAGAGCTCGCTCAGGCCAGCAAGACACCTGGCCCCTTCTCCAAGGAGGCTGGCAGGGCTGAGGGCTGCGTGGGGAAGAAGTGATACGCAGTATGGGGGGGGCGGGTGTTGAGAAGAAGGATGTGGCGGGGCGCCTCCCTGGACCCGTCTGTCCCTGCAGAGGCGCCAGCACTGTCCCTGAAGGTGGGGGCAGGGCGGGTACGTGTGCAAGCATCTGCGTCGGCATGACTGTCCTCACAGCGTCTCTCAGTGACAGTGGGGCAGTAGTTCTCCCAGTGGCCACGCCTGCCCCTACCATGCCCTTCCAGAGAGGCCTGCCCGCCCATAGCAAACACAGTGCAGAAAACACCACTTGAGACGAGTGGAAAGGAACCTTCAAACAAAGGGCAGAGAGAAAATGTGCCTGAAAACATCTGACGCACAAAAATATCCAGGCTGAGTGGTTTCCCATCGATTCAAGTAAGCTGGCAAAAAGTGGGTCCAGCGGCTCAAAGAGCTTAGACCAGAGATGCAGAGCCCAGAGGATATAGGCTGGCGAGGTCTGTGCGGATACTCGGTCCCAGCACACAAGGCTGCACCCCGAATGGCCCCACGACAAGAAAATACTGGAAACACCCAGAAGTGGGAGCCGGAGGTGACAGCAGAGGACAGAGAGGAGAGGCTGGGGGGAGCGCCAGGTGCTGCCGGCAGAACATTCCATGATGCTAACAAGATTCCTGGCAGAAAGCACGACTGGGATCCAAAAACAGAACTGGCGCCGCATCCCAGCAGACGCGGAACGAGGTCAGGGACAGAAGACATGCCAGATAAAGGGAGGCCCCAGGCCTCAGGCGTCCCCCTCCACCCCAGACAGACAGGGCACCTGGGGAAAGGGGCCCGACAACTGCCACCAGCCAATCTCTCAGCCCCAAATAGAGGCTCTGAACCTACAAGAACCAGGCAGGGGCTACCAGAGCCAGGGCCCTTGATGAGAATGTTCTGCTGAGTCTGTGCAAAGGGGTTGCGGGGGAGGGGGGTGTGCAAGGAAGAGAGATCAGGGGGAGGAGGCCCCACAGGCCCACGGCGCTCCTCTCGCTCTCCATGCAGCTGAGACGAAAAGCATGGGTATGACACGGCCACCAAAGCCACCGGAGGATGGGGGGGCCAGCGCACCTGCCCCTCACGGCAGACCCCGCCTGGGGGACAGACCCCAGGGCCTGCGGCCCAGGACCACCCACCACCTGCTTCTGTCCAGCCACAAGCTGACGCCGTGTTCTTTTTTTTCATTTTTAAATGGTTAAGGGAAAATGACAAAGAAGACTTATTTCAAAACGGGTGAAAATTCTATGAAACCTTCACTTTGATGTCTATACATCAGGTTTTACGGGCACACAGCCAGGCCTGTGGGGATGCGAATCAACCACAGCTGCGGAGCTGAGAGGTGGTGACAGACAGTCCGGCCCAAGAATCTGAAAATATTTCCTATCTGGCCTTTGCAGAAAAGGCTGGGCGACCCCCAACATCACTAACAGAGGACTGAGTGTGAGACGCAATGACAGGCATATGGGAAGCAACTCAAAGAACCCCAAACAGGCTCCCAGATTAATCTCCCAGATTACGTGCTGGGCAGAACCATGTATACACAGGTATACACAGGCTCACACACACACGAAGGGGCTCTCCGAGACCTGTCCCCTGCACAGAAGGGTGAGGGCAGCCATCTATGGCATGCGCGCATGCTCACATCCGTGTGGGAAAGGCATGGGAAGAGATGGAGGAACTGGTGCCCTGTTGCTCCAGGCGGGCGGGCTGGGGTCAGGGGGCCACTCGCTCTCCCTGGACCCCATCACAATGTTTGAACCTGCCCACGTACATGACAGTCTCCCAAAAAACGCGTCTAAGGAGGAATATGAAGGCAGAAAGTCAGCCCTCTTCAGCATCAACTCCGCGAAGCCCCAGGGAGGTGAGGTGGCTGCCCGTCCCATCACAATGCGCTGAGTCCCACCCTGCGTCCATGCCCTCGGGGATCCCGGTGCCCAAAACAGTGCTGGGCTTGGGGAAAGAACGTACAGGTGTCCTTAATAAATAAGGGGCTCAAGGAGCGGATTAATGGGTGCCTCATGGGCCCCAAGTCCTGGGGGGGTACAGGGCAGCAGCCACGGAAAGTGGCTACAGGGCCGGGGGTCACTCACCTTGGCCAGGCCCGCCCGGTGGGCCCCCTGGGACTCGATGTAGGCCACATATTTGTTGAAGTCCTTGAATTCCTCCATGGTTGGGCGGAACGTCATGATCTTACAGCTTGGGTTCTGGGCCCCATGGTCCTCAGACCCCATGGCTGCGGTGGAGGGATGGCCACACCTGTGAGGAGACAGAGGAGGTCAGCACCACCACCACCACCCGGCCCCCTGCCCCCACCCCGAGGGCCCAAAGCACCCCACCCAAGGACAGAGGCTGTGCAGCTGAATGGGGCCCAGGGGAGCCAGGGCTGCTTCATCTCCAGCACAAAAGACCAAATGACTTCAATTAGTTACAGACAGAGCTGGCCTCGTCCTAAGAGCCCCTGCAATGCTAAAGGCCTGAGCCCCCATTTCAAACGAGAGGCCTTGGAAAGAAAAATCTTTTCATATCAGGGTCACGTCCAGATTCACTGACATTGATCGTGGAGCTGGACTCCAGGGGCAGCGGCATGGGGCAGACTGGAAAAGGGAGGAAGGTCATATGTGTGTGTGTGTTTCCTGAACAGGGAAGCCCTCCTCGGGCAGGGCCCCCACGGGCAGGTAGGCAGGCAGGCGAGCAGCGCCTGGGCCCCTCCAGCACTGGACCGGCTGCTGTCAGTGAACCCAGGCCCCAGCGACCCACGTGAGTGACCCACGGGCTGCACAAGGCAGGACCCAAAACCAGGAGAGCAGAGCCCCATCACCCCGGGCTACAGCCGAGCCTGGACCACATGGCACAGAGGGGGAGAGTCAGAGGAGGGGGGGACCTCTTCCAGGTGACGAGGCTGCAGGCTAGAGAGGCCCCTCCTGTTTTGAGAGTCACAGGGACCAGCAGGGAGGCTGTGGACCATCCTAGTCAGGGAGACACAATGGGGAAGGGTCCCTGTTGGCAGATTAAATTCTCCAAACAAGAGAAAACCAGACTCGCTCCAGGATGTGGACAAGGTCGGAACCCCAGTGCATGCACACCCATAACTCGGAGGAAAACTCACCAAGTCCACAACCCCACAAAGTGAGCGGGGGCGGGGGGCAGTGAGAAGGGCAGGACTCCTGCCTGTCTGGGAAGTGGGGGGCGGTGTCCATTCACCAAGTCACAGCCACCAGCTCTCCAAATACACTCCCCACAGTGGGCACTAGAGGGCAGCACAAGCCCAGGAACAGCCGCTCAGCCCGTCAGCTCCTTGGAACCAGGCCCTGCCCTGGGCCACCCCACGCCACACTTGGGCACACGGGGCAGGGGCGGGGGCGGCAGGCAAGGCCCTGCTGTGAAGGTCACACTCACGGCTGGCAGGACTGGTACAGACTCTGGGGGTCCTGGCACACGCAGGGTCACCACTGCATCACCAAGCGGGGAGCCCACCCTTCCTCAGGGACTGCCCCCCACCCCCACCCCACATTGTTGGTGGGAGATGAGCCCAAGCAGGACACCTGTCTCCCCCCAAGACCAGCCTGTCCTGCGCAGAGTGGGGTGGCCCCAGGGTCCTGCCCACCCGAGCGCCCTCCACTTTCCCATTGAGGGGCGGGGATGCGAGCAGGTGGAGCTTCCTACAGCTGCACCCAGCAAGAGCCCGGGCTTCTCTACCCGCCACCGCCGTGCAGGTTCAGCTCAGAAGGGAGGCGGGTGTGAGGTTTTTCCTCTTATTCATGCCCTTTGCAACGAAGCTCTCAGTAAGTAAATATGAAAAATAAAATTTAAACGGTTTATAATCCCAAAACTCCATAACCCCTGGCACGTTTCTTTGAAGAAGAGCAAATGAAAATCAAACACGTGCATACTTAAAAAAATAACACAAGGAATCCGACTGAAATCCAGCCCTGGGCCAACCTCCTGGGAACACAGGGGGACCGAGGACCCCCATGAGGGAACTCACAGAACAGTCCAGAAAGATGGACACACTCTTGACCAGACCATGCCGTGCCAAGACAAGTGGGGCTCTAACAACTCAGTCATGAACAGACAAACAGCACAATTAAACAGTGGGCAAAGGACTCGAACAGACATTTTCCCAAAGAGACACAGATGGCCAATAAGTGCATGAAAAGATGCTCGAGGCGGTCAGCCACCAGGGAAAAGCAAATGGAAACCACAGTGAGATACACCTTGCCCACAACAGCCAGAGCGAAAAAGCAGATAATGACAAGCGCAGGCGAGGAGGCAGAGAAACAGGAACCCTGACTCCCAGCTGGCGCCGCCGCTGGGGAAAACAGCCCGGCAGTTCCCCCAAAAGTTGAATGTGGCACTGACCACACAAGTCAGCAATCCCACTACTAAGTATACACCCAAGAGAAACATCTGTCCACACAAAAACCTATACACAGATGTCCACAGCAGCACGATTCACAGCAGCCAAAAGGTGGAAGCACCTCGAGTGCCCATCAGCAAATGAAGGTACGCAAACCAAGCCCCTCCACTCAGTGGCACATCGGGAGTGTCGCTCGGCCACGGAAGGAAAGGAAGCCCTGACACTTGCCACAGCGGGATGGAGCAGACCCAGAAGGACCCCGGAGGCTAAGGTCGGGTTTCTTTAGGGAGCGATGGAAATGTTCGTCAACTGTGGCGATGGCTGCAGGACTCTGAACACACACGTCAGAATTATGTGTTTTAAATGGAGGAACTGGCTGACGGGTGGAGTCAATCTCAGTAAAGCTGCTGCTGCTGCTGCTGCTGCTAAGTCGCTTCAGTCGTGTCCGACTCTGTGCGACCCCATAGACAGCAGCCCGCCAGGCTCCCCTGTCCCTGGGATTCTCCAGGCAAGAACACTGGAGTGGGTTGCCATTTCCTTCTCCAGTGCATGCAAGTGAAAAGTGAAAGTGAAGTCACTCAGTCGTGTCTGACTCTTAGCGACCCCATGGACTGCAGCCCACCAGGCTCCTCCATCCATGGGATTTTCCAGGCAAGAGTACTGGAGTGGGGTGCCATTGCCTTCACCGAATAAAGCTGCTACTCCCACCAAAAAAGAAACAGAGGTTGGCGTGGAGGAGAAGAAAAGAAGAAAGTTCTGCACTTGCAAAGTTAAATAAAACCTCTGGAGCCTGGCAGGATGGGCGACTAGAGCCCTCATCTCTTCAGCCCACAGGAGGGCTCCCCCAAACCTGAGCCCCTCACCTCATGAAAGACGGAGGACATCCCCTGGGTCGGCCATGGAGGAGGTGTCTACAGGAGGTGTCAACTCCAGAGACACTTGGTGGGTCCCCCGCCCACTCCCACCCCAGCTCTCAAAGTCCCTAGCAGGAAAGACTGTGCCCCTCTCTCCCCACTCCTCATCCTGAGGCTACGGGCAGAGCATCCATACAGGCCACAACCGGGGAGTTTTACACAAGCTAAATGGATAAACTGCTCTGTGAATCACCTCTCAATGAAGTGATTACCTCTTTTTAAAGTCATGTGTTCGGGAGACCCTACATGACTTAGCCTTCCTGAGGCCCCCCAGGCCCCCTGCACCCCACCGGCTGGGACGGAGGAGCAGGACCACACGGGACGGGCATTTCCCGGCCGTCCTGGGCAGCTCCTCCTCACCAAGACACATCTGACAAGAGGGGGCACTGAGTCAGGTTGACAGGTGATCCCCCGCTCTCTAGGTCCCAGTGAGTCTAGCCCAGAGGGGCCCTCCTGCGCTGGTACCTCCCCCAGTGGCCTTCAAACTTGGGGACTCGTGGGCTGGGCCGTGGGGGTACTCTGGCTGCCCCCCATGAAGGTTGCCACCCCACTTGTGCTACACCGCGGTGACCAGGTAAGGCTCTTTCCCGCCCCTCCCAGGAGCAGAAGGCTCTTTGGATCTGGACCCTTGCCTGGGGTAGGCACCCCCAGGAGCCCGGGCAGGAGAGGGTGGGTAAGAAACACCCCAAGGGGTGGGCCTCCTACAGCCAGGCACAATCTGTCCATCTGAGACCCAGGATTCAGACAAGAGATGACTGGCAGGGACGCCGCCTCCCCAGGAGACAGTCTCATCTTTCTCACCCAGTGGGCCCTGGACTAAGGGTTTCTGAGGCTAATGGCAGATGTTGTCCAGGAACTGAACCTTGGGAACCTGCAACTCTGGGGTTTGACAAGAATACAGTACTCAGTGTGTGGGAAGGTATGTTCTCTGGAGAAAACGTAACCTCACAACACAGCTAAACCTTGAGGAGTGCACCGTCTTTGAAAAGGATTCCAGGGCTCTCTGAGTACAATATGCCCCCACCCCAGAGGTGACTCTCCCCCAGATTTCTCCCCCGGCCCCTCCCTCTACCTGCTCCACCTGCTGCCAGGTAAAGCCCCAGCCTCCCTGGGACTCCTGGCCAGCCCTGGGCCTGCCCCCATCTCGGCTCAGCTCCTGCCACCAAAGCCCAGTTCCCAACAGGGGACGACAACCAGGGGCTCCTGAGCAGGCTTGGGCCCAGGAGGAACGGCTGCCCCTCCAACAAGAGTCAAGACGAAACGCACCACGGAGGCAGAGCGTGACACTCCCAGCCCCGTCCCGACCCCCTCTCCAGCCTACCACGTGGGCCTGGCACTCTGTCACATGTCCCTCAAACCTGCATACAGTTCCCTACTTCATCCTTCTCTGCATGGAGCACTGTCTACCACCTGGGTTCCCTGCACACCAGGCGTGCTCCCTGATCACACAGAGCCTGAAGTCCAGGGGGCACTCGGGTCCAGTACCTGCTGCCCTTCTACATCCCCAGCCCAAATCAGAGAAACCTTTGCCCCTGGCATGTGCAGCTGGATCGGGGGCTCAGGGTGCCGCCTCCATGCAGCAGGAGCAGCAGCACTAAGACGGGGGAGCACAGGCGCCAGGGGCCCCTCAGAGGATGCGAGGACACGGCCTCAACCTGAGTCCGCCCCACGAAACTGGACTGAACCTACTCCAGGGGTGAGATAGACAAGGCGAGCAGAGCGCAGAGGCAGGAAGGTGGGAGGGCACAGCCTGACGGGGCTTGTGTGGGCGCAGGGTGGGGGTGGGGCCCGAGCGCCAGGGGGGGTCCATCCTGACGCTTATCTGAACGACGCCAAGACTGAAACACACAAGGCCCACAGCTCTGTGCACATTCCTGCCAGCTACCAAACAAGCTCCACAAACCTAGGGCTCCAACGGCGCAAACTGCCCTCCGAGTTGTGAGGGCCAGGAGTCCTGTGCGGATCTCTCGTGAGCTGTGTGCCTTCTGGGGGCTCCTGACTTTCCCAGCTGCTAGAGGCACCACCTGCATGGCTCGGGCCCCTCCCTCCATCCTCACAGCCAGCAGTGCAGCATCTCCCGTCTCTCAGACTCTTTTTCCCGTCTCTCAGACTCTTTTCTCTGACCTCTGCCTCCATCACCAGGTCTCCTTCTCTGAACCCATCTCCTTCTTAGAAGGACTCCTGTGATGATGTCAGACAGCTCAGATAAGCCAGGCTGAGCACCCATCTCCTGATCTGTAACATCGTCCCAGCCGCTGAGACCCTCTCGCTATGTCAGGGAACATCTTCACAGGTCCCATGATCAGGGCCTGAGCATCTCGGGGGGCACTATTCCATCTCCCTCAAACACCATGAGAAAAATCTAGCACATAGGGCTTCCCTGGTAGGTCAGTGGTTAAGAATCTGCCCCGTGATGCGGGCAACATGGGTTGGATCCCTGGTCCCGGAAGATTCCTCATGCCTCTGGACAACTAAGCCCCATGAGACACACTACTGAAGTCCACGCGCCCACACTGTGCTCTGCAACGTGAAGCCCACACTCTGCATCAAAGAGTACCCCGACTCGCCGCAACTAGAGAAAACCATGTGCTCAGCAACCAAGACCCAGCAGGGCCAAAAATAAATTTTTAAAAAAGAGTATTAAAAAAAATCCATCACAGAAAGAAATAAGTAACAGTCACCACGCCCCTGCCACCTAGGACTGCAGCTGTGAGGGGCGGCCTGGAAGGACAAACACCTCTGCCCACTCAGACAGAAGTTTCCAGAAAACCAGGAAGAGGACCAAGCAATACCCAGTGGTCTGCAATGCTGCCCTCCCAACCCCTTCCGTCCTCCCACCACGCAGACACAGACAGCACCCCAGGCACAGAGCCTGGAGTCTCTCTCTGGCCGCAGAGCTGACTCACGAGCACAGCCTGTGGCCCCAGAAAGCCTTGGGAGCTGCTTCCAGCTGCTCGTCCCCGCCCAGGTGACCTTGGCCTGCATCTTCACGTTGGTGCCAGCGCAGGCTGGGTACAAGGCTGTCACCTCATCAGTCCCCCTGCCACTCGGCTGAGCTGTGCGGAGGACTCAGGAGGTGTGAACTGTAAGCGGGGCTGTGTGACACCACGGCAGAGGTCCTGCCCTGGAGCTCTATCCCCAGGCTCGGCCCATCCTCCACATTCCCAGAGCCACTTGGCTGATCCCAGAGCAAGCATGTACCACCTGGGATCAGCCAGGATCAGGCCCACACACTCAGAAGATGCTGCAGGGCCAGCAGCACTGGCCCTCAATAAGAAATCTCAATAAGCCCCATGAATGGCGTGGTCGTGGTCACAACCTCAGGCAACTCAGGCGATAAGGGTGTCCTGGTTCGACACCCAGTCTTTCCACTTAAGTACCTCCCCCCAAGCTGCAGGCGGCAGGCGAATCAACAGTCATGTGTACCCTAGGGTCGGGGCCTTTGCTCAAAACGACAAGCGCAAACAAGAAACATTTAGCTCATTTCTCCACTGAAAAACTTGGGCTAAGACCACCTTCTGCTGCTGATCTTCAGTATCTGTTTGAACTTTGAAAAAAAAGCTCTCCTTGTCACGACCCTCTCAAGAGGATGTGCCCATCATGAGGCTGCCCACAGAGCCCCTTGGGCACCACTCAATCCCACCACTGTGAGAAGGGAGACATCAATGAACAGTTGCAGCTATGCACCAATAAAACTTTATTTACAAGAACAGATGGTGGGCCAAGGGGTCCTCAGGCCACACCCTGGACTCAGAGGCCTGACAGCTACCCTTTAAGGAGCAAAACCTGCACGCCACCCTAGGGAGAGGGGAACCTGAGCTCCACAGCCCAACTCCTGGGTTCCTAAATCATGGTAGAACACACAAGACCACGCTCTAGTCCATGCTGGGCCCTCATCAGCCACAAGGCCTTGGTAGGAGCCTCCGGATCAGGTAAACAGTGAACATGAGCCTTCTTCACCGTGGCTTGGAGCATGGGGCCGCTCGTCCCACCCTGAATCCTCCCCAACCCGTGGGTGCTGACCACGAGACACTCAGGCTACACCCTCTCCTGTCACCAGTGATCCCCTCAGGCCACCTTCAGAGGCCACCCTCTGTGAACCCTCTGTCCCTGGTTAATTAGAAAAGTCCAGGAGAAGGTGGAAACCCTGGAGCTGAAACTCAGAAGCAGCTGGGCTTCAGGATTCTTTTCAAAGCATTCAAAAAATAATTCTTCATTTTTAGAGACCCTCCTCTCCCCATGACTGCGGTGAGGTGAATATGCCCCTCAGTGAAGCCAGATATGGCATCCCGCCCAGGGACACGACATAGACAGAGCTGCTCGTCCTGAGCAAGCCTGGTGGTGTCCCCTGAAACGCACGAGGCTTCTCAGGGCTTCTAGAAGTGAGGGGCCAACGTGCAGACATGGAGCCCATAGGAGAACAGACCCACCCAGCAGAACCACCCTGAGGGCTCCGGGCTCCTCTTGGGGCATCAGGTCCCTGGACACCCAAGAACTCAGAACCAAACAGGGCCGCCTTCTCCACCAGCAGCCCTGGGGACGGAACCACACACCACTTACTTCACGGTTCCTTGTCGGTCGTGGGGAGCGAGGCCGCAGAGACCAACAGGCCAGTAAGTGGCTTCTCTTAGGGTTTCTGCTGGGTTTCAGCAATGGTGATGGTTTCTAAAACGCACAAAATAAAAGCACGGTGAACGAAACTGATGGCTGCTGGATCTCAACTCCAAATTATGCACCTCACAGCTGCGTGTAGCCCAGGCATGCCTGCCTCTGTTCAGACATTTCCAGGGACATGAAAATCCACAACCACGAGCACCTTTCCCCCAAAGCCTCCCAAAAACGGCCCAGTCTACATTCAGCTCCTAAATATCAGCTGAGGAAGTGAGGGCCTCCATGAACAATCGCATCAGACCCAAGAAGCTTCTGGAAGCCTTAGGGTACAGGCACTCCTGGGAGATGTACACGAAGTCCTGCCTCCTCGGGAACCCCGCAGGCAGGGAAGGTGCCCCTGGAGGAGGACAGTCGGATGCGAACTGCCACATGGTGACTGCCATCTATACCCCCAGGAGCAGCCATTGTGCAGCTGAGACCCTCGCAGAGCACAGGGTCCCAAC
The DNA here is from genome assembly GCF_003369695.1 of Bos indicus x Bos taurus. Taxonomy (NCBI): domain Eukaryota; kingdom Metazoa; phylum Chordata; class Mammalia; order Artiodactyla; family Bovidae; genus Bos; species Bos indicus x Bos taurus. The sequence goes on along the minus strand of NC_040082.1, from coordinate 91,453,216 downwards.
CACAGCACTCACAGCCGGGCTCAGGGACACTTGCTGAATGGACACAGGACAAGACTCCAAACATGGGGTGTGGCGCCAGGGCCCCAACAGTCTGGCCTCCCCACCCCCGCTTTCCAGACACCTGGGCTTGGGGTCTGCCAGATCCTTCCTGCCAGTGCCGTCGCACATGTTGCCCAAGGCTGGACTGGTCACTGGGGGCTGACCTTCTGGGCTGGGCAGCTAGGTCCTAGGGCCCTGGGGTCCTGGCTACATGGAACTAGGTCCCCCGTACTTCCCCCAACTCAGTGGTAGCTTTAAATAGCATGAGTCCCACAAACACCATTTCAATAGACAATGCCTATTGATGTTTTCTTATTTTAATTAGGTTACTAAAATTTTGGGGTACAACCCACTAAATTGATTTCATGGTCTTCTGTACATTTTTTTTTTTTTGGCTGAGCCACATGACATGTAGAATCTTAGTTCCCTCAACCAGGCTTTGAACCTGTGCCCCCTGCACTGGAAGTGTGGAGTCTTAACCACTGGCCTACCAAGGAAGTCCTGATTTAACTCCCTTCTAACAGGTCCCACCTCCAGGGCTGAAAGGCCACACCAAGCTGTGGAATTACCAGCCTCGGGTGCTTGCCACATCCTCTGAACCTGCTAAGCCGCCCATGGCAACGTGAGATCCCAAGGGCTCCCTGGCCTCTCCCACTTGCCCGGCTGCCACCTGCCCCGCCAGCAACAAGAGCTGGTGTCTGGGGATTCGATTACTCTGGCATCCCCCTCCCCGCTCCCATGCGGCTGTGCCTGGCAGAACAATGGCCCCCGGCACATTCCCATCCTGGTCCCCAGGAGCTGTGACTACGCTCTCTTCGGTGGCGACAGACCCCAGGCAGGATTAAGCATCTTGACATGGCAGATGCTCCTGGATTATCAGAGGGCCCAGTGTCACCCAAAGGTCCTTCGGAGAGGGAGGTGAGAGGGTCAGAGTCAGCAGAGGTCAGAGCGATGCGCTCTGAAGACAAGGGCCCACCAGCCGAGGATGCGGCGCCTCTAGAAGCTGGAAATGGAGAGGAACAGATTCACCCCTGGGGCCTCCATGACGAACACAGCCCTGCCTAGGCCTTGGTCCCAACCCAGTGAGACCCGGGTCAGACTTCTGGCCTCCAGGGAAGTGAGATGACAGACCACGTTGTGTTAAGCCACTGTATCTGTGGTCGTTTGTTACAGCAGCAAAGAGAAACTGAGCCGGAGGCTTCCATACGCATCCCCCTGACGAAGGAGGAGGGGGCCCTTTCATTCCCAGTGCCCACAGGTACGCCCCCTTCACGCATGTCTAATGGACCATGTGTCTCCCCAGTCACTTGTCACTGCCTCTTGGCACACTCTCTCCCTGGAGGACGATGACGACCCAGCAGCACGTTGGCGGTTAGGCAGAGACCGCCTGAGCCTGTGGTCCTCGGCTGGACAGACCCCAGTCTATTGCTGCCCATGGCTGCAAGGTCACCGAGACCATGGCGCCTCCTGCCCTCATGCTCTGGGGGATGACAGCATTGACCCCAGGAGAAGAGGCTGGAAGCTCCGAGGCTGAGGTCAAAGCTCAGTTCTCAGGCCACAGGCAAGGCAAGGCCTCTGTCCACCCGGACCTCTGTCCATGCAGGGCTAGGCTCACCCACCTCTCTTGCTCCCATAAGGGCTGAGGACACCGTGGCCAGCCTATCACCACCAGGGGCTTGGACTCCTTCCCGGCCACAGCCAACCTGGCAAAGGGGAGCCAGGACTAAGGGATCAGAGGGGGCTTAAGTGTCGGCTGGGCACAGTGACCTCCTTCCAAAGGGGACAGCATGGGAAGGGGGTGGCATGACTCTACAGTGGAGACACCTGACAGGCATGACCTCAGCCCGGGGACCCAGGTCAACACCAGCAGGGAAGAGTCATGCTGGTGGCAGGCATCCCAAGATGAAACGGCCCCACGCATGTGTCCTCTCCCCACACCCAGCGCCCCGTGTCTCCATGAGAAAAACACCAAACTCCCAAGGAGGAAAGTTAAACAAAATCTCTGACCCTAGTCCTCCTCAAAGCTGTCCAGGGCATCAACAACAAGGAAAGTCTGAGGACGACCAGAGCCCAGAGAAGCCTGAGGAGATGGGACGTCTCAACATCACAGGGGTCCTTCCTGATCAGGGTCCTGGGACAGAAGAGGACACCAGGGAGACACGAGGCAAGCTGGATGAAGCAGGGCCCTAGTCAACAAGAAAGTCTCCATAATACAGGCATACCTCAAGAAACAAGAAAAAAGTCAAATAAATAACCTAACTCTACACTAAAGCAACTAGAAAAGGAAGAAATGAAGAACCCCAGGGTTAGTAGAAGGAAAGAAATCTTAAAAATCAGGACAGAAATAAATGCAAAAGAAACAAAAGAGACCATAGCAAAAATCAACAAAGCCAAAAGCTGGTTCTTTGAAAGGATAAATAAAATTGACAAACCATTAGCCAGACTCATCATGAAACAAAGGGAGAAAAATCAAATCAATAAAATTAGAAATGAAAATGGAGAGATCACAACAGACAACACAGAAATACAAAGGATCATAAGAGACTACTATCAGCAATTACATGCCAATAAAATGGACAACATGGAAGAAATGGACAAATTCTTAAAAAAGTACAACTTTCCAAAACTGAACCAGGAAGAAATAGAAAATCTTAACACACCCATCACAAGCACGGAAATTGAAACTGTAATCAGAAATCTTCCAGCAAACAAAAGCCCAGGTCCAGACAGCTTCACAGCTGAATTCTACCAAAAATTTACAGAAGAGCTAACACCTATCCTACTCAAACTCTTCCAGAAAACTGCAGAGGAAGGTAAACTTCCAAACTCATTCTATGAGGCCACCATCACCCTAATACCAAAACCTGACAAAGATGCCACAAAAAAAGAAAACTACAGGCCAATGTCACTGATGAACATAGACGCAAAAATCCTTAACAAAATTCTAGCAATCAGAATCCAACAACACATTAAAAAGATCATACGCCATGACCAAGTGGGCTTTATCCCAGGGATGCAACGATTCTTTAATATCCACTAATCAATCAATGTAATACACCACATTAACAAATTGAAAAATAAAAGCCATATGATTATATCAATAGATGCAGAGAAAGCCTTTGACAAAATTCAACACCCATTTATGATAAAAATTCCCCAGAAAGCAGGAATAGAAGGAACATACCTCAACATAATAAGAGCTATATATGACAAACCCACAGCAAACATTATCCTCAATGGTGAAAAATTGAAAGCATTTCCCCTAAAGTCAGGAACAAGACAAGGGTGCCCACTTTCACCACTACTATTCAACATAGTTTTGGAAGTTTTGGCCACAGCAATCAGAGCAGAAAAAGAAATAAAAGGAATCCAAATTGGAAAAGAAGAAGTAACACTCTTCACTGTTTGCAAATGACATGATCCTCTACATAGAAAACCCTAAAGACTCCACCAGAAAATTACTAGAGCTAATCAATGAAAATAGTAAAGTTGCAGGATACAAAATCAACACACAGAAATCCCTTGCATTCCTATACACTAATAATGAGAAAATAGAAGGAGAAATTAAGGAAACAATTCCATTCACCATTGCAATGAAAAGAATAAAATACTTAGGAATATATCTACCTAAAGAAACTAAAGATCTATATATAGAAAACTATAAAACACTGGTGAAAGAAATCAAAGAGGACACTAATAGATGGAGAAATATACTGTGTTCATGGATTGGAAGAATCAATATAGTGAAAATGAGTATACTACCCAAAGCAATTTATAGATTCAATGCAATCCTATCAAGCTACCAAAGGTATTTTTCACAGAGCTAGAACAAATAATTTCACAATTTGTACGGAAATACAAAAAACCTCGAATAGCCAAAGCGATCTTGAGAAAGAAGAATGGAAATGGAGGAATCAACCTGCCTGACATCAGGCTCTACTACAAAGCCACAGTCATCAAGACAGTATGGTACTGACACAAAGGCAGAAATATAGATCGATGGAACAAAATAGAAAGCCCAGAGATAAATCCACGCACATATGGACACCTTATCTTTGACAAAGGAGGCAAGAATATACAATGGAGAAAAGACAATCTCTTTAACAAACGGTACTGGGAAAACTGGTCAACCACTTGTAAAAGAATGAAACTAGAACACTTTCTAACACCATACACAAAAGTAAACTCAAAATGGATTAAAGATCTAAATGTAAGACCAGAAACTATAAAACTCCTAGAGGAGAACATAGGCAAAACACTCTCCGACATAAATCACAGCAGGATCCTCTATGACCCACCTCCCAGAATATTGGAAATAAAAGCAAAAATAAACAAATGGGACCTAATTAAAATCAAAAGTTTATGCACAACAAAGGAAACTATAAGCAAGGTGAAAAGACAGCCTTCAGAATGGGAGAAAATAATAGCAAATGAAGCAACTGACAAACAACTAATCTCAAAAATATACAAGCAACTCCTGCAGCTCAATTCCAGAAAAATAAATGACCCAATCAAAAAATGGGCCAAAGAACTAAATAGACATTTCTCCAAAGACGACATACAGATGGCTAACAAACACATGAAAAGATACTCAACATCACTCATTATCAGAGAAATGCAAATCAAAACCACAATGAGGTAGCATTTCACACCAGTCAGAATGGCTGCGATCCAAAAGTCTATAAGCAATAAATGTTGGAGAGGGTGTGGAGAAAAGAGAACCCTCTTATACTGTTGGTGGGAATGCAAACTAGTACAGCCACTATGGAGAACAGTGTGGAGATTCCTTAAAAACCTGGAAATAGAACTGCCTTATGACCCAGCAATCCCACTGCTGGGCATACACACCAAGGAAACCAGAACTGAAAGAGACACGTGTACCCCAGTGTTCATCGCAGCACTGTTTATAATAGCCAGGACATGGAAGCAACCTAGATGTCCATCAGCAGACGAATGGATAAGAAAGCTGTGGTACATATACACAATGGAGTATTACTCAGCCATTAAGAATACATTTGAATCAGTTCTAATGAGGTAGATGAAACTGGAGCCTATTATATAGAGTGAAGCCAGAAGGAAAAACACCAATACAGTATACTAACGCATATATATGGAATTTAGAAAGATGGTAACGATAACCTTGTATGCAACACAGCAAAAGAGACACAGATGTATAGAACAGTCTTTTGGACTCTGTGGGAGAGGGAGAGGGTGGGATGATTTGGGAGAATGGCATTGAAACATGTATAATATCATATAAGAAAAGAATCACCCGTCCAGGTTCGATGCAGGATACAGGATGCTTGGGGCTGCTGCACTGGGATGACCCAGAGGGATGGTACAGGGAGGGAGGTGGGAGGGGGGCTCAGGATGAGGAACACGTGTACACCCGTGGTGGATTCATGTTGATGTATGGCAAAACCAATACAATATTGTAAAGCTAAAAAAAAAAAAAAAGAAAGTCTCCATAAGGTTCATGGATTGCAACAAACGCACTCATCATGTAATACAGAGAAACTGGAGACTGGGTGTCGGGGTCAAGGGTATAGGGAACTCGCCCTACCAGCCTCAATTTTCTCTATAAATCTATAACTGTTTAAAAATTAAAGTCTAAGTAATTTTTTTAAGGAAAACAGAACAGAAAGGCCTGGTGTCTCCCGCTGTACAAGCTGGCAGGGCCGGAAAGCCTGCGCTGAAGACAGAACTCCACGTAGACGGGGGTGTCCAGTAGGCAGGGTAGGCAGCAAGGTGACAGGTTAGGCGGCGACCCCAGGCCTCAGACGACACCACCTCCAAGAGGCACGGTCTGACCATTTCTCCTTTAAAAAGCGTCATGCAGCGATCAGATGATGTCGCTGTTGGAGGCACCTGCCAAAGCCCCAGATGCTGATGGCTCCTCCTTCACCTCCTCCTCCGCCCTCCGCACTGGGCAGGCAGGTGGGGCGGGGAAGAAGCGGCAGAACAAGGGACGAGCCATCTGTTCCTACATGCTGGGGCACCGGAACTGCCACCGACTGCTGGCATCTCTGGAGACCCCACAGGGATACCTGGGCCCCTGGTCCTATACCAGCTCTGGGCACCCAGGGCTGGCCCTCAGGTGGAGCCACCCACACAACCCACATGACCCTGGAGCTGGGCCCAGGGCCTGAGAGACGACGAACTGATCAGCGTCTGTTGCCCAGAAAGGCAGGAAGCATACGCCTGTGTGTTACCTGACCTGGGAGGGCTCAGGGCCCAATATGGCCTGGTCTGCCCTCGGCCATGAGCCCTAAGAAGCTCTCAAAAGGGGTCTGGAGCTTCCTGTCACTCAGCCTGGCCTGCAGGGGCTCTGTGTGCCCATCAAGGGGCAAGGAGACCACCCAGAGCCTCCATCATCAAAGCAGCATGAACTCAAGGGCTTTTGAAAAACATACACAGAAAGACACAGAAATAAGCACAGCTGCCCCTGTGCAGGGATTCACACTCACAGTTCCAGGCTGTGTGGACCCAAGGGCCGGGGAGGCCATGCCACCTATAGCACTGAACATACCAGCCCCTAGATGTCAGCTGTTAAACACCCTCCCCTACAGCAGGAACCAGGGCTCCCTGAAGAAACAGTCAAGTGCAGGGTGGGGGCAGGGAAAATACAAGGTGAGCTGGAGCCCCTTGTGGGGGCAGGGAGGGTGCAAACACTCCTAAAAGATGGGGCCCCCAACGACAAAAGTGAGGACAGGATGAACAGCTAGCATCCTGGACTGTAACCCACAGGATACTATAAACACATGCCCATCCTTAGGTATGAAATTCAAAACGCAATGCAAAGGGGAAGGAGGGACAGCTGTCTTCTACAGAAGAATTCTAGTTCACAGGAATTTCCCTGGTGGTCCAGTGGCCAAGCCTCCAGGCTCCCAATGCAGGTGGGCTGGGTGTGCTCCCTGGTCAGTGAACTAGATCCCACACGCCGCAACTAAAGATCCTGCATGCCACAAGGACGACCGAAAATCTCAAGGGCTGCAACTAAGACCTGGCACAGCCAAGTCAATAAATATCAAAGGGAAAAAAAAAGTGTTCTAGTTCATAAATGCGGAAGGAATGCAGGCAACATAAATGCAATGCACCGTGAGGTCCACACAGTGACCACTGCTGCCAGGAAAATCCACGGTGGACACTGAAATCGACATGCAAATATTTGATAAGAAACAGGTGCGCTGTCTGGAGGTCCCAGCGGGAAACCCTGAAACTTGGCATCAGAGAATCCTGGCCAGGGCCACCTTATCCGAGGGGTGAAGGCTGACCCCACAGGCAAGGAGACAATCAGCACATCACCCCAGGGCAGCCTCCAACAAACGCACAACTTTTGTGTAACCGTGAGAAACCAAGCCAAGGTGAAGGATGCTACAAAACCCAAGTGTCAAGATCATGACAAACAAGCAGACTGAGAAACAGCCTTGGCTCTGAGGAGTCTGAGGAGGCTGACACCTTCACTGTGCGGTCCCGGCTGGGGTCCTGAGCAGAAATGGGGCTGAGAGGGTCAAGCACTGGGATCCTAATCAAATCTGAAGTTATTATTATCACTTCTTCCGGTCATCCTTCTGCAGTTATGTCAGATGTTAACATCCGGGGAGGGTGGCTGAAAGGAACACAGGGAACTCTCTTTACTGTCTTTGTAACATTTCAATGCCTCTCAAATTATTTCAAAATAAAGTATCAAAAGCACACCCACAAAAAAACTTTAGAAACACAACCACCTCTATCTCCTTCCTCTGAAGCTCACTGCACAGCAGGACTTAGTTGGAAGAGGAGAGCCTGGATGTCAAAAGATCCAAACCTCTAAGAAAAGCAGAAGCCAGCTGACAGCAGCCTGCAGTCCAGTTTCAGGGCCGATTAAAGACCCAACCTGCTGAACATGAGTTCCCAGTGCTTCCTGTTTGACAGACCTGAAAAGCTAGTGTTTTCATCAGCCTTCATGTCCTGGGAAAAGAGACTCTCGTGTACAGACATCTCACCAGATCCTCTGTGTCCTTATGGACAACAAAATGCCCCTGCGGAAGTGGTGATGGCTCAGAGAGGAGGTGGGTCCCAGGGATTGTCTGGATCCCCACTAGGGAGGCTCTCATCTCATCACCTGGAGGCATAAGAACTGTATTGTTTCTCTTTAACGTCCACCCTGAGACTAGATATAAAATAGTTTGGGGGACTTCCCTGGTGGTCCATTGAGCTAAGACTCCACATTCTCAAAGCAAGGGGCTGGGGTTCAATCCCTGGTCAGGGAACTGGATTCCACATGTTGCAACTAAAGATCCTACGTGCCACAACACAGATCAAAGATCCCGCCTGCCGCAACTAAGACCCCGGGCAGCCAAATGAATTAATGATAAAATAAAATAACCCGGGGTGACAAAGGCACAGTGATTAAGACAATGTGGTCCCGGCCTCAGGATGCACACAGAACTCAGTGGACAAGAGTGGACAGTCCAAAAATAAACACGTCCAGTTAGCTGGTTTTCAATGAGGTTGACAAGAGTGGCCAAGGGGTGAAGAGCAGTCTTCTCCACGATGGTGCTGGGAAGACTGGATGTCCACGTGCCAAAGAATGAAGCTGGACCCCTACCTCACACCACAGACAGAAACTAACTCAAAATTAACTCACGGGTTTAAATGTTAGTGAAAACTCTGAGAAGAAAACACAGGAATTAACCTTTGTGACCTGGGATGAGACAATGGTGTCTAGATATAACAGCAAAAGCACAAGTGACTAGAGAAAAATTAACAAACTGACTCAGTGCTTCAAAGGACGTAATCAAGAAGGTGAAGACCACCCACAGGAGAGGCGAAGGGATCTGCAAACCTCAGATCGCAAAAGGAACTTGCATCCAGAATATATAAAGCATTCTTACAGTTCAACAACAAAGACAAATTCTGATTCACAAGTGGCTAAGGGATGCTGGACTGGAAGAAACACAAGCTGGAATCAAGATTTCCGGGAGAAATATCAATAACCTCAGATAGGCAGATGACACCACCCTTATGGCACAAAGTGAAGAGGAACTCAAAAGCCTCTTGATGAAAGTGAAAGTGGAGAGTGAAAAAGTTGGCTTAAAGCTCAACATTCAGAAAATGAGATCATGGCATCCGGTTCCATCACTTCATGGGAAATAGATGGGGAAACAGTGGAAACAGTGTCAGACTTTATTTTTCTGGGCTCCAAAATCACTACAGATGGTGACTGCAGCCATGAAATTAAAAGACGCTTACTCCTTGGAAGGAAAGTTATGACCAACCTAGATAGCATATTCAAAAGCAGAGACATTACTTTGCCATCAAAGGTTCGTCTAGTCAAGGCTATGGTTTTTCCTGTGGTCATGTATGGATGTGAGAGTTGGACTGTGAAGAAGGCTGAGCGCCGAAGAATTGATGCTTTTGAACTGTGGTGTTGGAGAAGACTCTTGAGAGTCCCTTGGACTGCAAGGAGATCCAACCAGTCCATTCTGAAGGAGATCAGCCCTGGGATTTCTTTGGAAGGAATGATGCTAAAGCTGAAACTCCAGTACTTTGGCCACCTCATGTGAAGAGTTGACTCATTGGAAAAGACTCTGATGCTGGGATGGATTGGGGGCAGGAGGAGAAGGGGATGACAGAGGATGAGATGGCTGGATGGCATCACTGACTCGATGGACTTGAGTCTCAGTGAACTCCGGGAGTTGGTGATGGACAGGGAGGCCTGGCATGCTGTGATTCATGGGGTTGCAAAGAGTCAGACACGACTGAGCAACTGATCTGATCTGATCTGAAAGGACTTAAATGGACACTTCCTGGAAGGAGATCTACAAGCATCCAACAAGGACCTGAGAAGATGCTAAATGCTGCAGCAATGGAGCCAAGGACAAAAAGAAGCTATACCCCAGAGGCGGTCTCTGGAGCCCACTCCTGGGTGGCAGAGCTTCACACACAGTTTCACAATCACACTTCCCACGGTACATCCTTCTCTACTCTCTATAGAGACCACAGCGGGGCTCTGGAGACCAGCACAGATCCCCAGAGGCCTGGTCCCAACCCATCACATGACTGGGAGCAAGTTCCTAATCCCTGTGCTTCAGATTCCTCGCCTCTCAAGTGGGGCACCACGGCCTGCTCGTGGTGTTGACCATAGACAGGCGCATCCGAGAACCCTGGCGCAAGGTACACCCTTGTAAACGGCAGCTGTCCTGGGCCATGTCACCTAGGAGCCTCAGCAGGACCAGGAAGGAAGATCCGATGACAGGCCCCCAGGACCTCTCCCAAGGGCAGTCTGGCAGCATCTCTTTTTTGAAAAAAATCCCCCCACCCCCTTCCAGCAGGCTGCCCTCCGGCCTTTATGACCTGGACACACGGCCTCCCTGTCCACCCTGGCTCCTCTGCAGGACCGGCCCCTGCAGGGCTGGGAGCACAAGGGCCTGGTGACTGGGGTGTTAAGAAACAGACTTCTGAGCGAACACCAGGCCCGGATTTCATGGGCCCGAAACACAGGGAAGCAACCCACCAAGTCCTGAGGGGCGCACAGTATGCATGCTGCATGCCGCAAAGGGGATGCGTGCACACAGCTTTCTAGAGGGTGACCCCCTCCGGGGACTGGGGGTGGAGGTCACAGGTCAGGTGGTGGGGGAGGCAGGGTGGCATCTCAAAGCACTGGGGAAGGATGGAATTTAAACAGTGGGGCTGGGACGGGGGTCCACCACTGGGAGGAAGGTCAAGTCAGGTCCACAAGGAACTCCCGAGGAATGAGGACCCACACAAGCACTGACAGGGAACACGGAGGAAAAGGCTTTCCAACGGCAGCTCAAAACCCAGAGGCAGCAGAAGGAAAGATTCAGGCGCCTCCCTGGCAGTGCAATGGTTAAGCCTGCACTTCCAATGCAGGGGGCTCGAGTTCGATCCCTGGCTGGGGGCCTAAGACCCCACGTGCTGCTCAGTGCAGCCACAAGAAAAAACAAAAGACTCGTAACTTTGACTATCTCAAAAAAAAAAAATTAAACCACCATTAAGAAGTCAAAATGCACCCAGGAAACTGAGATTACATATTTGTAATACATGCTACAAAGGGCTCCCTAAGACATATTATTACTAAGTTTACAAAATTAGCAGGGAAAGGGCACAAATCCAGCTGAAAAGTGGGTGAAAAGCATCAACAGACTATTCACAGAAAAGAATCAAACTGGCTTTTCACATATTAGGTGATGCTCAACCTCACTCCTCATTTTTGGAAATTCCAATTGAAACTACACAGAGACCCTGGTACTGACGGCTCAGGACAGCAGGTCTGTTCTAAAGAGAACAGAGCCCCCTGCTGGTAAGGCTGAGGGCCCAGCCCCTCTCGGTGCTGCCGGAGGAACAAACCCTCCTGGGAGGGACCCTGGCGGATGCTAACACCTGAGCTGGTCTTCTGACCCAGGAAACCCACTGTGGCACTTTTCATGAATGAGAAAATATACATGGGACTTCCCTGGAGGTCCAATGGTTAGGACTCTGGGCTTCCACTGCTGAGGGAGTGGGTTCAATCCCTGGTCAGAAACCTAAGATCCCTTAAGCCATGCTGCACAGCCAAAAAAAAATGTCTGCTCTTCTAAGACATAAGCTAATGAGATGGTTCCTGAGGAGGGAGGAGGGGACTGACATCTCGCCAGACACCTTTCTGCACAGTTCTGACCTTGAACCATGCTATGTCCCACATATTGAGTGAAAGAGAGAATGAATGAAATCAACAAGAACTGGGATGGACAGGAATCCTACAATGAAATACAAACAGAAGCAAACCAAACCGAATTTCAAGTAAACAACTCAACCACAAGGATGAGGAAAAGGAATAACCAGCCCATGTGGCTTTTAAGCGTGGCTTTGGAGCTACATGCCTTTGAGATCAAGATAAAACAAATACTGACTTATTCCAGAGGCTTCTTTTACTGTGGGTGATGCAGGGTTCTCAGCGACAGAGCCAGGGGTTACAGAACAGGAAAGGGGAGGTTGGCACACAGTCCGCACGGACGGCTGGAACTGCAGGTGTCGACGTGAGTTCAGGGGCACTAGTGTGTGTGCCGAAGCAGAAATGGATGTGGCCTCTGTGTGATATACATACACAGATACACTATGCACGTGTATATTTATTTACACGTGTATTTCCCAGACGAGAGGGCCCAGAAGCAGAGACACCCCTTTGGCAGTGAGCACTCTAAACACCCAGGTCTTGGTTTCTAAACGCACCACCCACCAGAAGAACCAGGGCTCCCTGGAGAAGCCAAGCCCAGAGCTGAGGCCCCAAAGCAGGGAAGGACGTGCCCAGAGGCTCTGGGCACCTGCCAGAAGGACACAGGAGCCACAAGGTGATGAGACCCCGGGTGGATCTGGGACCACTGGAGTAACCAAAACCAAGCACAGCCACGGGTTACACCCCAGAGTCAGGTGAGGATGCACACGGCCTCGCTGACACCAACGAACAAGTGCGGATAAGAGACACCTGCTATTCCCGGGAGAAAGCCGACGAACAAGTGCGGAAAGAAGTGGTGAAATGAGACGACCCCCTGCTTTTCAAGAATCAACTACGACTGCAACTTCCCTGGTGGTCCAGTGGCTAAGACTCCGCACTCCCAATGCAGGGGGCTCAGTTTCGATCCCCCGTCAGGGAACCTGATCCCACATACCACAACTAAGACCAACTAAGACCCAGTGCAGCCCAATTAATTAATCAATTTTAAAAAAAAGAATCAATGATGGCTACCCAAACAAACAGTGATTGTTTGGGGAACAACAGAGTGTTTACACGGTCCCCAAGGATCTGCCACAAGAAACTTATGAATTATAAATGATAAAATTGTGACTTCAGGGTGGGGAAATCTGGCAGACACACCCTTACCCTAGTGGGCCAGGCTGACGTCAACGGAAGCGGGCTCCAGACACCAGGGGCTCCATACCACTTCCAGGACAGTCCTGACAGATGTGTGGGAACCGCCAGACACACCCGCACCGAGCACCGCCCCACAGGACAACAGGCCTGAACCCTCCCAACGCCCAAGCCATGAGCTTAAAGGGCAGACTTGGAAACTGACCCAGATGAACAGAAACGAAAGCAACGTGATGGATGAAATGCAGTGAGTGAACCTGGACTCTCCTCTGGGAATTCACTTTCTGATTTTGATAATGTGATTAAGAGCATCCCTTGTTCAGAAGAGATCAACAATGAAATGTTTGGAGGTAAAGAGGCATGTATCTGGAACAGTTCAGGAAAAAATGTGCAGAGAGAGAGACCAAAAAAAAAAAAAGGAATAATAGCCAACAAATTAAAAGGCAAACTCGTAGAGAACTAGAGAACAGGGTGAAAGGCGTCTGGGAATTCTTTGTGCCATTCTTGTGACTTTTCTGGAAAACTGAAATCACATCCCCAAATAATTTTATTCAAGAAAAAGAAAGAGAGAGAGAAAGAAAGCACTTGGCTTGGAAAGATAAAAATACAAGGAAGCACGTGGGCGAAAGGCCAGCGAGCCCCGGAGGCTGCCAGCACCTGCTTTCGGAACGTCGTGGACAAGAACACGGCCTACCGGCCCACCTACATCTTCACTGGGCTCGGGGGGTCACAGAGGCAGCCTGGGTGCAGGCCACCTGTCCCCCTGGCCCAGAGCCCGGGCAAGGGACAGGCGCCACACAGAGAGAGGGGTGGATGCCAGCACCCTGGGAGGGGGTGCCCTAGCAAGCCTGCCTGGCCAGAAGGCCACACCTGGCAGACGCTCAAAACACCAGCCCATTCTCTATTTGTGTGTGTAGGTCTTAGACGCTCCATGACTAACCACTTAAAACAGTAATCATTAAGAGAATCATCTTCCTATTTCTCTGCAAATGTGCCTCTAATCTTGTGGGCATCTGTGTAGGCGCGGGGTGAGGCCAGAGGATGAACATGTACACACGTTCCGTGCCCAGAGAGGCCCCTGCCCATCATCCACGGCCCCGGGCAGGGACCCTGGATGGGCTCCCTGACCTCCTGAACATCGCTGTCCTTCTAGAGTTTGCCTGGGGCTTCCCTCGGAGCTGGTGTGAGGGTCAGGGATGACCAGGACAGATGAAAAGGCCAAAGATGGAGACCCGGGTCACCAGGTGCAGGCCAGCTCTAAGCACCGGGCACATCCAAGCAGCCCCCAAGATCCTCCGAAGCAGGTACTGATGTCACTGCCCACTTCACAGATGAGCAAGCTGAGGCACGGGGCAGCTGGCATCACACAGCCAGCACCAGGGGAGCCAGCTCGAGATCCCAGCCCCAACAGGGAGCCTCACCAGCCTGCACAGACCAGCCCAGCCAGGAGCCACATGGAAAAATAGGCAGCTCAGGCCCCACCTGGTGCCTCCAGACTGGATCCTTCTAAAACTGGAAAAATGGAGGAGAAAAAAAGTGGACCAATGTTGTGGTAATCTTAAGGAATGGAGGACCTCTCTGGGCTGGTCACAAGACCAGGCGCTTTAAAGGAAAGGACAAATTTGGCAATAAACTTTAAAATATTCTATGTAACAACACATCAAAAATAAAGTTGGACAAGAAATGAGAAACTGACAAAAAGTGTATAACACAAGAGACACTAACAGCCCTAATATAGAAAGGGTTGTCAGAGAACACTGGTTCTCAGCCAGAGGCGACTGTCCCCCAGGGGACACTGGTGGCATCCGGAGACGTCTGTGGCTGTCACAGCGGGGGATGGGAAGAGGCCCCTGGTGTGGCGGAGGTGGGGGTCGGGGCGCTACTCAGACCCCCAGGCCCAGGGCAGCCCCACAGAAGGGTCCGGCTTAGACATATCCACAGGCTGAGGCTGAACATCCTGTTACCAGTCAAAAAACAAATACCCCAATTTAATACGTGGGGGATGGCTATGAACTGACAACTCTAAAACAGCTTGACTAGGAAGTGACAGATTCTAATCTGTCAATTTGTCAGGAGGGACAAAAGCTGGGGCTGCAAAAGCTGGGGCTGTCACCAGGATGATGAGAGCCCCCAGCTGTTGCAGAAGTGTCCATGCGGACCAGCTTTCTGGGGACAACAGAGAAACACTGTTCAAAACAGAAAAGGAGCCTGAGCAACAACGCTCATGGAAGTCTACCTCAAGGAGACAGCAGCCAAGGTGTTCACTAGAGTGTTAGAGAGAAAAAACAGAAATAATTTCAGTGCAAGTTAAGAGAAGCAGTGGGACTTCCCTGGTGGTCCAGTGGCTAAGACTCTGCGCTTCCCGTGCAGGCGGCGCAGGCTCAATCCCTGGTTGGGGAGCTAAGATCACACATACCTCGAGATGCAACCAAAAAAAAATTATAAAAAAAAACAAAAGAGAAGAAGCAGTAAGAAAATCATACCCACTCACACAAAACGCAGGAACGTGGAGTTGATGAACTAGAAAGACATCTACCGGACACAGAGTGATGGCCAGACAGTCGACACCAAGAACGGGTCTCTCTGGGGGGCAGGACCTGGGGAAACATGTAATTCACACAGGCTTCTGTCTCTACTGACAACACTTATGTGTCGCTTCTAAAAAAACAAAGACAATTCAGAGCCGCCTGGAGGGCTGTACCTGGGACCCACGGTCCCATCCCTCCAGCAGCTCCCTGGCTGGTCCATCTGGGTGGACAGGAGCTGACCTCAGGATAAAGAAGCAGGGTATCTGGGAATAAACCGTCACCAAAATGATCATGGTCCCCAACCTAATTCAGATTCTAAACACCAAACCACACTAGAACCCTCATCTATGACTGGTAGGACTGGACTGGCGTGCAGCTGCTTAAGAAGACAATTTGGCAGTTTCTTAAAGCCTCAAACACAGTTTCCATCTGACCTGGCAATTCCACTCCTAGGTGTCTACCCGAGAGAAATCAAACCTGTGTCCACACAAAAACTTGCACATGAATGTACGATACGTCACAGGCATTATTCACAATAGCCAAATGAAGTGGAAACAGCCCAGATGTTCATCAATGCGTGAGCAGATAAGCAAAATGTGGTCTGTTTGTACAGTGGAACGTTACGCAGCCAGGAAAGCAGAGAAGCACTGACACTCACAGCTACACAGAGTGTCTGAGAACATGAGGCTTGAGAGAGAGAAGCCAGACACCAAAGGCCGCACAGCGTGGGATTCTCTCTATATAGAGCACCCACACAGGCAAGCCCACAGACAGGTAGATCTGTGGGGGGCTCTGTGATGACACGGGTGGGAAACGTCCAGAAGAGGCCGATCCACGGAGATATAGAGTGGGTTCACGCTTGCCAAGGAAGAGCGGGGAATGGAGAGGGACTGTTTAACAGGTACAGAGTTTCCTTCTGGAGTGATGAAAACGTTTTAGAATTCGAGGGTGGTGACTGTCACACATCCCTGTATGTATATGCAAATATATATATGTATATATAATACAGCACATTATATATACTAATAATCACTGAGCTGTACACTTTAAAAGGGTGGATTGTGTGGATGTAAATAATACTTAATAATCTGCAATTAAACAAAATACCAAGGGACTTCCCTGATGATCCAATGGTTAAGAATCTACTTTGCAGTGCAGAGGACATGGGTTTGATCCCTGGTCACAGAACTAAGATGCCACGTGCAGCTGGGCAACTAAACCTATGAGATGCGACAACAGAGCCTGCACAACACAGCCAGGAGCTGGAGCACCGCAACAAGGATCCCGAGGGGGCATCTAAGACTCATTTAAATAAATATTTTTTTTAATAAATAAAAATTAAATTTTAAAAACACCAAGCCAGAAGAAAAAAAAAAAGAAGCACGAGAGCTCCCCAACATTCTGATCAAAACTCTGATGCTATTATGAAGCTTTAACTGAATGTATCCAAAACTTCGTGGCCGCCCATGATGTCAGTGACCAGAGGCGCCCACTCTATCTGCCCCTGGTTCTCTGCCCAGAGCCATCCTGGCCGCCACCCGCCAAGCTGCCCACCTGGACTCTCACAGAAAGAGCCACAGTGAACAACCAAGTCAGAGCCCCACCAGCTCGCTGGCCTGCCACAAATTTATCTCGAGGCTGACCTGGGACTCCTTGCACCGGGCTCTCCTTAAGCCCCAAGACCCAGCTCCACGTGGGTGTGGCACACTGACCCAGATGTGGGATCCCAAGGCAGAATCAGGACCACAGACCAGTCAGCTTCTATGGGCAGCTTGCCCTGGAGCAATGACTGAGCCTACATACAATGGAGCCTGCACCACAACTAGAGAGTCCGTGCGCTGCAACGGGAGATCCCATGTGACACAACGTAGCTCCTGCATGCTGCAACTAAGACCCGACGCAACCCAAATACATAAATATTTTTTTAAAAATACTTGGAGGTGAATGAAAACAAGGACACAGCAAACCAGAACTTATACAGCGCAGCTAAAAGCAGAACTGGGAGGGAAATTTATAGCTGTCTATTTGAAGCAAAGACGAAAGCTCTCAAATCAATAATCTAAACTCTGCCTTAAGGCATTGGAAAGAGAAGAGCAAACGGTACCTCAAGCAAGCAGAAGGAAGGAAATAACAAAGATCAGAGCAGAAATTAACAAAACAGAAATAGAAAACTGAGAAAATGAACTAAACCGAAAATTGGTTCTTTGAAAAGATGAACAAAACTGACAAACGTTTAGGTAGAAAGAGGAGAGAAGACTCAAACTGCTAAGATCAGGAATGTCAGACAGGACGTCACTACGACCACCTACCTTACAGAAGTAAAAAAGATGGCAAAATAATACTGGAGGGGCTTCCCAGGCAGTCCAGTGGTTAAAGATCCACCTTCCAATGCAGCAGAAGTGGATTTGATCCCTGGTGGGGCAATGAAGCAATTGCCTGACCAGGGCAGGTAAGACCCAACACAGCCAAGTAAACAAACAATAAATATTTTTAAAATAACAATACTCGATAATTAGAGTGCTACTGCTAACTGCTAAGTCACGTCAGTCGTATCCAACTCTGTGCGACCCCATAGACGGCAGCCCACCAGGCTCCCCCGTCCCTGGGATTCTCCAGGCCAGAACACTGGAGTGGGTTGCCATTTCCTTCTCCAATGCAAGAAAGTGAAAAGTGAAAGTGAAGTTGCTCAGTCGTGTCTGACTCTTAGCGACTCCATGGACTGCAGCCCACCAGGCTCCTCCATCCATGGGATTTTCCAGGCAAGAGTACTGGAGTGGGTCGCCAGTGCCTTCTCCAAATTAGAGTGCTACTGAACAATAAAAAAGGAATGGAATGTGGATACACAAAACAACTCAGATGGATCTTATGTGAAAAAAACCAATCCCAAAAGGTTACCTACCATTCCCTAAATCTCTCACAATGATGAGGTTATAGACGTGGAGAACAGACCCGTGGTTGCTGAGGGCTGAGGGTGGGAACTGGGGGGGAGATGCTTTAAGGAAGGAGCAAGAGGGAGCCGGTCTGTGTTGGTAAGACAGGTCTGTAGCTTTTTTTTTTTTTTTTGACAGCTCTGTATTTTGATTGTGATGATGGTTACACAAATCTGCTCGGGTGGTGGTATCACACAGAAACACACAAAAATGAGTTCAAGCTAAAGCGAGTGGAATCTGAGTCAGGTCTGTAGTGTTCTGTACTGGTGCCAGTTCCCGGGTTTGGACAGTGGATTCTGGTCATGCAAAATGTCACCACCAGGGGAAAAGTACATGAGACCCACCCTGTTCTATGTTTTGCAAGATCTTGGAAGTCTACAACGATTTTTTTTCTTTTTTGATGCAGACCCTTTTTAAAGTCTTTATTGAATTTGTTACAATATTGCTTCTGTTTATGGTTTGGTTTTTTGGTCAGGAGACGCATGCGATCTTAGCTCCCCAACCACGGATTGAACCCACACCTCCTGCATTAGAAGGCAAAGTTTTAACCACTGGACTGCCAGGGAAGTCCCCATAATTTTTTAAAAACAAAATGTCTGGGGACTCCCCTAGTGGTCCAGTGGTTAGGATTCTGAGCTTCCACTGCAGGGGACATGGTTTCCATCCCTAGTCGGGGAACTAAGATCCCACAACCTGCATGGCCCAGTCTAAATAAATTTAAAAAGTTAAAAAAAAAAAAATACAGGGGATAATCCATCATGGATAGGAGGGCAGATTGCCACGCAGGTTGATGGTCTGGGGTTGGGTGATGAGTACTCGGGTTATCTGATTCTGTGCACCTTTCTGTGTTTTCAAATTCCTAGTAATAAAAAGTCGTAAAAAATAAAACAAAGGGAACCATAACAATGTTGACCCCTCCCTCATTCGGATTCACGAATCTCCTTCAGAGATGTCCCACCATCAGGACTGCTGCCACCTCATCTGATGTCTTCCCCAAAACACCTACCAGAGTATTTTCACAACACAGATCATAATGAGACACAGGACCACCATGAAGCACTGCTGGGAAGAACGAGTGTTAAAAACAGCATTTGAGACGGCGGGAGGAAGTGCCCCGGGTTCTGCAAAGGTTTCTCCATTTCAAAATCCCTGCTTCCAGGTGGAAATGATCTGCTCAACAGCAAGGTCTCAATTCTCCCCAGATGAGAAGATTTAAAAGGGAGAACAACAAAGGGACAGCGGCTGACTCAACCAACAGGACGAGCGAATGCGGCCCAGGAGCCAGCGCTGCCCTGAGCCAGGCACGCAGACCACAGCTCGACCTCCCAGGGGAGCAGAGCGTGACACCCCACACGCACTCACTCACTCCCACCCACAGCAACCTCCCCGGCACTTCCACCTCAGGACCTCTGCACAAGTTCTGTGCGTCAATGAGGAGCTTCCTGCCCCTTCAAGTCATTCAATCTCTACCCAGTGTTACCTGGGAGGGGCCTTCCCTGTGCACCATGAAGGAAGCACCACCCACAGCTTTAGTGATCAGACCTCTCCCTGGTCCCCATCACACACAGGGCCACTGCCCCCTGCCAGCTCCTGGGCTCCTGGCCTGCAGGACTGATGCAGAGCCGGCCAGCTGACAGCTGACAGGCTGTTGGCACCTGCTGTCTCCTCCACCACAGACCCCAAGAGGTGAAGCTGCAACCAGGGGTGAAAACCAGCACTCACTAATGCACACACCCCATTTACAGCTCGCTATCAGCTAACAAGGAGGGCATGTGAGGACACCGGGACCCCAAGTTGGTGGCAGGAGCTCAGGTCACTTTCTGAGCTAGGGCTCTAGACTCCAAACCAAGCACTGCCTAGGGATAAGGCCCAAGAGACCCCTGCAGAAGCTGGTCCCCCTCCCAAAGTCCCCTGGCCCTCCTGAGAGCCTGGACAGCTAGGGGTCTCTGTACACAGGGGCGCTACGGGACCCCAGCAGAGCCCCACTTTCCAGGGAAGACTATTTACCAAGTCCCATCACTCGGGCCATCACTGCCCCCACTACTGCCAAGCTCATCTGAGAGCCACAAAGGGGTGAGCACCCCAGGGCACCACAGCAGCATTTAGGGGACACTCGCAAGGGCTCTTTATCCCAGGGGAGGGCTGTGGGGCTGTGCCCAGGGAGAAAACCTTGGATGCAGATCTACAGGGGCACACAGACTAGAGTTCTGGTAGGTTCCAGAGAGGGCCACTCTTGGGCCACTCTCTCCACTCAGGCCCATCTCCATGGCCCCGATCCAAGTTCACGGGAGCCCAGTGAGGCTCAGACGAAACCACGGGTCTGGGGGACATTCTCAGCCAGCACTACAGGCAGAAGGGGAGCATGGGTTCAGGCTCTCTCCCCTGTGTGGCGAGTTGGGGGCAGGCCCATCACTCAGCAACGCCCACTCCCTGCCCCTTGACTGATCCGGAGCACAGTGGGGTCAGGACCCCAGCCTGTGTGACAAGACCCCTGCCTGTTAGTCCCAGGGCGACATCACAGGTCCCCCACGGGGGTCCCTGCCTCCCCAACCACTGCCTGAGCCTCTCGGGGTCACAAGAATGTCCTGTCACCCCCCCAAGACAACCACTGGATCCCGGCAGCACATAGAGACCCTCGATGCCACACCACCCCCTGGACGCACATCAGGGACTCAGCAGGGACCAAAGGCAGCCTTCACTGACTTGGTTTTGCCTCACTGTAACTGCTGATGCCTACATGCGGAAGATAATTATTTTTACAATGACTATCTCTCTTGCAGGCTTATTAGAAAAAGAGTCACTCTGGCTTGGTCAGTCCAAAGTTCTCAGGCCTTCTCTTGGCTAAAGACTATCCTAACCAACACGGGGAAACCTGAGGCCTCAGGAGCAGGTGCTGGAACCCGAAGCAACAGCTCCAAGTCCCCATCTCGGCGGCCACACCAAGGACGCCTAACCCAGTCCTCCTCACCCGGAGCCCATCTGCAAACTCCACCGTCCTGCCCAGGGGGACACAACTCACCCAGAAACCCCATCCTCAGCCAGGTGGCCCACAGCAAACCCCAAGTCACCAGATGAGGACCCTGGATGAGGCATGCAGGACAGGCCAAGGGGCTCTGAGCTCTGGACTGGCTGCCTCCAGTCCAGCCGCCCCAAGGACCACCACCCTAGCTTCCCGGTCCAGAACACGCCAGCCAAACCCTCTCACCCACCCCTTTAACATAAAGAAGCTCCAGGAAGAGAAGAAACCAACTTATTTTCAAGGTGCCTTTGAGTAATCTCCGTTGTTCCTGAACTTTCTTCCCTGCATGAATACAGAACAGCAGTGTGAAAACACGGCTATTCCAGGATGGAAAGTGATTTTAGAAACTCCTCTTGCAACGCCTTGAGTCACAGTCAGGGAAAGGCATAGGCCCAGAGGAAAATTGCCACTGTCATCTCTGAAGGCTCTCCCTGGGCTGGAGAGACAGTGGCATCAGGGCCAGTCACTATCCGTGGGGGTTGCCCTGGGCCCCAGGGGGTGCTGAGCAGTCTTCCTGGCCTTCACCCGCTTGATGCCAGAAGCCCCTACTAGTCGTGACAAGCCCAGATGTTCCCAGACATCACCCAGTGTCCTCTGGGGGCAGGACTGCCCCCGGGGCGGGAACTACTTCACTGAAGGATTTCCATGGATTAACTCAGTTAAATCTCATCCACCCTTCAAGCAGAGCTCTCCACTGTCACCCCCACTTCAGCGATAAGGGCACACACCCAGCAGAAGTGGGATCCAAGCCCAGGCAAGCCGGGCACGCAGGTACCAGCCTCCAGAGGCCGATCCCAGTGGCCATCCTACCTTGAGACCTCAGGCCACTTAAGATTGCCTGGAGCTCTGGGATGTGACTGCCGAACTCTGCTTGTGCACAGGTCTCAGCTTTCCCATGGCCAAAGCAGCACCCCAAGTCCCTACAGTTCTCTTCACAGAACCACCCTGAGCCCCAAGTTGAAAGCCCCCAGGAGAGCCAGCACCCATGCCACACATGCAGTGCCTTGCGCTCTGACCTGGGCGGGACAAGGTTAAAGAGGAGAGGCTGCGTACAAGGGTCCATGGGAAGGATCAAGGCCCAGGCCAGGCCACCCCGCCCATGGGGACTGGCCCTCCAGCCGACATCCTAGGGGCCAAGCTGCTGCGCTCACCCCTTGCTGCTTTCTCCTGGGTCTCTCTGGTCTCCCCAGCTAGAAGCTAACAGATCCAGAACTTCTGATGGACTGAGAAGGCAGGTGGGAATGGGGTGGGGGATGGGCACCCCCATATATAGCATCCCCACCACCCCAGCGCTCAGCTCGCCCAGGGCCAACGCGAGATGTGAAATGTACACAGGATGTTGAAGACAGCACCACAAGAAAAGGAGAGGAAAACAGCTCGTTAACAATTTTTATAATGATCACACGTTGGAATGGTAACATTCTGGGGTATACTATGCTATGCTATGCTAAGTCGCTTCAGTCGTGTCCGACTCTGTGCGACCCCATAGACGGCAGCCCACCAGGCTCCGTTGTCCCTGGGATTCTCCAGGCAAGAATACTGGAGTGGGTTGCCATTTCCTTCTCCAGTGCATGAAAAGAGAAAAGTGAAAGTGAAGTCGCTCAGTCGTGTCTGACTCTTAGCGACTCCATGGACTGCAGCCTACTAGGCTCCTCCGTCCATGGGATTTTCCAGGTAAGAGTACCGGAGTGGGGTGCCATTGCCTTCTCCACTGGGGTATACTAGGTTCAATAAAATATATTCAAATTAATTTCTCCTGCTTCCTTTCACCTTCGAGAAAACTTTAAAGGACACACGGGGCTCGCTCTGCATATTTACTGGGCAGCGATGCCTCAGAAAAGCCACTGTTTACACTTTCACCTGTTCCTCTTCCGAGGGTTCTGTAGTTTCAGTTCTCACGTTCAAGCCTGTTTCGGTGCCTGGCAGGGGGCACCGTACAGTCTGCTGTTCCCCCCAGTGACATTCCGTCAGCATCCATGCATGTCTCCCACGGGGTCCTCCCGGTGCCACGGGCAGCTAGCTCCCTGGCACTCAGGACCCCCCAGGTCTCCGATATCCTCTGCTGGGGGCTGGGGGGGACAGCAAGTGTCTCATACGCATGTCACATCCCTGTGACCGCTGGGAGGACTGACGCTAGCTGGCTGGCTGCACTGTGTGAGGCTATGAAACCACACCCCGTCCGGCCCCTTGCGGTCCCTGGAGAGGCCAGCTGCATTTCCGAATCGCCCAGCATGGTGACAGCGCTTTCCCTGGAGGCAAGGGAGCCTGGGCAGGACTCTGCTCGGAGGCTAGTGGACTTCACGGGGCTCTGTGGGGGCGGTGGGGATATTTACAACCCAGGGGACTGCCTTCTAAGACCCAACCCACAAACCCTTCATGGCCAGGGCGAGCAGACCAGGAAAGGGAAGTGGCCCAGGAAGCAGCTTGTGTGCAAACCCACTGGCCATACAGGCACGAGATGTAGGGCGGGGAGCGGGGCACAGAATCCTGAAAAGGATCGTATGGGGGGTCAGGGGGGTGGGAGGGCACAGCACTGGGTGAGCATTCTGAATGCCCAGCCCTGAAATTCTGGAACTCTGAGATGGTTCAGAGAAGAAGGGGCAGGAAAAAGTAGAAACTACCAGCTCCCCACACCAGGTAGTGAACACGCAACATGTCCACCCACACATGGGAGCATCACCGTGCCAGAGAGAGGACAGAAGCCCTGAGACTTGCTCCCACGTTAACAGATCCTGAGAACATGATGCTCAGAGAGAGAAGCAGACACAGAAGGACACACAGGGTGTGAGTCCACTGACAGGAAATGTGCAGAGCAGGCCGATCCACAGACACAGAGAGTGGGTTCCTGGTTGCCAAGGAGGAGAGGAACATGGGGAGTGACTATCTAACAAGTGTGGGATTTTCTTTTCAGGTGAGGAAAATGTTCTGGAATTGGATAAAGGTGACTGTTTACAATTCTGTAAATGTTCTAAAAACCACTAAATTGTCCCCTTTAAAAGGATGAATTTCATGGATGAATATCACAATTAAAAACATATTTTTAAAAAGGCAGGGCAGGCGCATTTGCAGAGTGGCTGTCCTAGAAAACTCGAGGTCTGGTCAGTACACCGGAGCCAGTCACCAGGCAGCCGTCCGTGGCTCCCTCTGTGGCCCCACATGACTCAAACAACTCTGGTCTGGCTTCACTGACTATAGACTCTATGCTCCCTGAGGGCAGAGCTGCTGCCCCCTCCCCTAACCCTTGGAGCCTGGCACGGGGAGTCCCCAGAGATGCCTAAGGGGCTGGAGGGCTCCCTTCTTCCCTGGTCTCCTCCAGCAGGTCTCCCGGGCAGAGCCCCGAGTGCCCGCTCCAAGTCCTCTGCCTGGAGCCACTTCGCCCATAACAACAAGCCTCAGCCCAGGTGGCAACTCTTCTGCCGCCCGCTGGCTGCCACCCTAGCAGCATATGCCACCCCGGCCCTGTGCTCCGTTTGTGTCTGTCGCAGCCACTCTGCATCCCCAGTCCCTGCTGTCCCCGATGCTGCCAAGAGCCTGGCTCCAGGCTCCCACTGCGGGCCCTGATCCCCATGGGCAGGAGAGAGATGCAGTTCACCTGGCCATGAGCACGCGGGCTGGACCTCCGGCTGGGTGACAGCAAATATGTGGATGGACCCAGGCTCAGCGCACACCTGATGGCTGCGGGTCTGCTGTAAAGTCAGGTCTGTCAGATCCAGAAACTAAGCTGCCGACCACCAGGCTGAGACCACGTGAAAGGGCTGCTGCGGGGTCCGATTTTGTGTCTTCACCTCAAGGTTGAAGAACAGCATGGCTGGATATTTGTAGAGGCCACTAGGGCCCCGCTCCCCACCCCGGTCAGCCTAGACCTGCCTGCACCTGCCCCCCCAAAGCTTGTCCACCAGCCTTCTGACTGCCCTTCCTTCCATGGGGCCTGGTCTGGGGGTCTAGACGTGCAGAGGAGCCCGTTTCTCCAGAACAATGCTGCCCCTTGGTCTCCAGCTCAGCTTGGGCTCAGGCCACCAGTGAAGCAGCCAGGAGGCCAAGAGACCAGACGCCTTCCTTCCCAGGAGGATGTCCTTCCTTCCCAGGAGGGTGACCTTCCTTCCCAGGAGGGTGTCAGAGCTCGCTTTCCTTACTGCTCCCTCCTCTTCTTTGGGGAAAGGAGCTGGAGCCGAGCAGGGAATCAGGAGTTTCAGCTCCAGGGTCTTTGCTCACACGCAAGCTGGAGACCAGCAAGGCTCTCTCCTGACTCGTGACCGAGATAATCAGATCCATGCAGGGTAGGGAGCCGGCTGGCAGAGGCCGACTTTTCTGCTGGAGGGGGTTGTAAAGGACAGATGGGTGAAGAGCAGGGGTCTGAAGATGCTAGGAGCAGGTCGCAGTCCAGCTGCCCAGCCAGGGTCTTCCAGACACCCTGGGGGCAGCTCCTAGGCTGCTGCCTCACCAGACAGGTTGCCCAGACAGGCCAGGGTCCCGAGCTCTGGCTGCGCATGCAGCCCCTCTCCAGCCCACTCAAGAGCCCACTGGCTGCTTCGGCCTGGCTCCTGCTCAAAGGAGGCCCCCCGGATCCCTGCTTTCCTTCTGCACAAAGCACCATTCCAGGTCCCCTGCCAGCTCATCCTCTGCAAATCACTTCTCTCAATGTTTCTCTCCCCTGAGACCAGGGCCAGCAGCCACGAAACCATGAAAGTGGGCCCACCTCCACACCTACCTGCCCAGGAGCAGCCCTCGCTTGGGCCCAATGGCAAACACAGAAAGGAAGTGGGTCTGGGGGCAAACCCTGCCTGCCTACCCCCAGATCGCCTCTTCACAGATTGCCCTCCAGGCTTGTCTGAGACCTGGAGCACCAATCAATAGTGCTGGCAGCTGGGGCCAAACACATTACCTCTGGCTCCGTGCTACAACAGAGACCCATTAAGGGTGCAGCAACCCTCAGAGCCTTGCTTTCTGATTCTTACTCTTTGTCCACTAAACAAACACACACAAGGCCCAGAGGGATCTTGCTTGACCACTGCGAGAACCACAGGCCGCCCTCGAGGCAAAGACAGCAAGGCAAACTTTTCATCAAAGCCCTTGGGGCCACGGGAGCCACAGGAAAAGAAGAGAGAGGTGGGAAGTAAGAAGGAAGAGGGAGATGGCGGAGGGGCATAGAAAGACATAGACCAGCAAAAAAATTAAAAAAGCAACTTTGGGAAGCCAAGAAGTTCTGAGCAACACTCTCCAGGTTGTTTATTTCAATCAGCTGGAGAAGCCATGACCGTAAATTAACGGTATGCTTCCTTGACAAGTCAGAACACTCCTGGGACAGACCCAGATCTAAGCCGCTAATGATCTGCCCGGCTTGGAAATCACTCGTCAGCCTGCCTCCACTCCCAAAAGTCGTGGAGGGGGAGCAAAGCCACGGGCACTCAACCGATTCAATTCTTCTCCACAGCCATCCCTCGTCTACTCACCCCACAAAGCTCAATTCTCACACCCACAAGCGTCCCCAGGCAGGCAGGCAGCTGGGTGGCTGCAGCCTAGGACCACGCTGTCCTTTCTGAAGGGGCATGATGTTGGTAAAGAGGGTGGGTCACATGTGTGTGCTAAGTCGCTTCAGTTGTGTCTGACTCTTTACAACCTTGTGGACTGTAGCCCAGCAGGCTCCTCTGTCCCTGGGATTCTCCAGGCAAAAATACTGGAGTGGGTTGCCATGATCTCCTCCAGGGGATTTTCCCAACCCAGGGATCAAAGCCACATCTCCTGCATCTCCTGCACTGCAGTCAGATTCTTTACCACTGAGCCATCCAGGAAGGCCAGAGGAGGGTGGGTCTGATGTTTACAAAACAAAATGATTGGGAAAAGAACATCTTTCTTTTAAACCGACAGCTTAGGCCGAGTACACTCCTTCCCAATCTTCTGCTGTGGGGCTGCAAAAGAAAGGGGACACTCTGGAGAGGTTGGCAAGGCCAACCATGAAATATTAATGTTTGCCTTTGTTTACATCCAGTTCTGTGGTTTTTTTTTGTTTTTTTTTTTTTTTTTTTGGTTGTGGCTTGCAGCATGCGGGATCTTAGTTCCCTGACCAGGGATCATAACTGCACCCCCTGCAGTGGAAGCTCGGAGCCCTAACCACTGGACCACCAGGGAAGTCCCTACATCTACACTTCTCAATTTTGAGATCATTTTGGTGGATGGGGCCAGAACATTTTCTTATATTCCCTGCTCTTTAAATTTCCTCAAAACAACCCAAGACCCATTTTTAACATATAGAGTACAACTATACTTTGTTGTAGGAAAGATGGAAATTTATTCATCCAACAAATGAACGCTTACTGAATACCCACTGTGGGTAGGAACTGTCCAAGATGCTGGGGGTACACACGGCAACCAAGACAGGTGTCGTCCCCACAGTGGGGACCTCGCATCCTACTGTAGGCGTGCCCAACCTATGGCCCACAGGTCAAACCCAGCCCACCTCCTGTTTCTGTACAAGCCCCAAATGGTTTTAATGGCTTTTAATGGTTGGGTGGGTGGCAGGATCAACAGAAGAAAGATAGTTCATCATATGTGAAATGTATGTGAAATTCACATTTCCATGACCACAAATAAAGTTTTATTGGAACAAAGCCACAATCACTGGCTTCTGTACTTTGTATTATAAGGGCAGACAGGAGTGGTCAGAAAGGAGACTGTCCCGCCTGCAAGGCTGAAAATCATTACTCTCTAACCCTTTACAGGAAAACCGTAGGCCCTACTGGATGAGACAGACAATAAATATGTAAACAGACTGATGTGCATCTCTGGTAGTGCTGAATACAAAGAAGGAAAGGCAGCACGGAGAGAAAGGTAGACAAAAGGGTGAACTTGGGCAGCAGGGTCAGGGATGGCCTCTCTGAGTGCTGAATGACCAGGAGCCAGCTGGGTAGAGACCTGAGGGAACAGCATCCTGGCAGAGGGAACAGCAAGTGTAAAGGCCCTGAGGCAGTAAGAGAAGGGAGTTAAGGTGGTTTCAACTGAAAGGAGCAGGCATGGGGGCTGGGTGGGAAGTGGAGCGCCCCTCAGAGGGTCTGCAACTTTTTCCTAGGACAACAAGAAGCCCTTGGAGGGTCCTGAGCAAAGAAAGATGGTTTTTCAAGTTTCTAAAAGCCCTTCAAGGGAGCCGGAGTAGGAATTGACAGACTAGTTGGGACGCCTTGTCCAGCCCACGAGACACTTCCTGAACACATCAAAGCCCGGAATAAACTCAAAACCAATCCCTCCAACCACACGGTCGATTCCCGGATTCCCTCGGGCCTTGAGGCGGCACAGAGCTTTGTGAGTAAGTTTGGTAGTCCAGTGAATTGTGCAGAAAGCACCTGCAGCTGGCACAGTAACAGTCCCGGAACCGTGGGCACCACCCTCAGGAAGAGAGATGACAGCAGTGACTCACCTCAGAGCCGACCTGAAGAAAACGGCCAAAGCCAACAGACAGGTAGGGGTCACGCAGCTCTAAACCTGCCGCCTCCTACACACTTCCAGATCCCATGAGTGGGTGGAAGCCTGGGTGGGGGCCGTGTGGGGGTCAGGAGATCCCCACTTCACACCTGGCCGGACCCCTGCTGGGTGCATCTGCAGGTGAGCTCTTCTCCTCCAGGGGGCGAGGTGGCAGAGTGTGGGCTGGACACACTTTGCAAATAGGAGCGCCTCCCTTTTGGAAGCGTCTTTCTTTTTGGAAGAAACAAAGGGACTCAGAACTTGAGGTTGATCAGGGTCAAGGTAAAATATTTTATATATATATCAAGCTGTTGTGAGGTTAAAGATTAAGTGAGAGGGGATCGCTTGGGGGGACAACTGTGCCCCCTAGAGGGCACTGGCCCACGTCTGGGGACATCTGTGGTTGTCACAACTGGGAGGGAGTACTCCTGGTATCACCAGGATGGGGGCCAGGGATGCTGCTCAATACCCCAGTGTCCAGGACAGCACCTCTCCCACAAGAGAACCCAGCCCTGAACGTGGGCAGGGCAGGTCAGGGAGGGATGTAAGGGCAGTAAGAAACCAGCGCTGGATTCAGAGCACAGAGCACCCTGGTGCCTGTGAAGCCCTTCCCTGACTCTTATCCCCTTTGATCCCTGGTATGGGCTCTTATTATACCCATTTTACAGATAAGGAAAGCCAGGCCCAGAGTCATGAAGGGACCTGCCCCAGAGAAGGGCGCTGAACCCAGTTCTTTTAGACTCTGGGCAATGGAGATCAGGGCAGGAATCCAGAAACACCAAAGAGAACACAGTCAGAAGGGAATCCAGGGTCAAGCCCTCTGCTGGGTCAGAGCTCTGGTGCTAAGGCCCCGCTGAGCCTGGGAGCCGGTCTCTGGAGCACAGCCAGGAGCCCCTGGCGGGGAGATGCAAGGGTGTGGGGCCTCACAGCCCTGCAGTCTGCCCACAGTTTGTTGTCCACCCCACCCACCAGCCCTGACCAGGAGGTTTGGGAAGGTCGGGTGACCACCCCCTCAGCTTTACTCTTGAGCAAGTGACCTGTGCAAGGTCTCACAATTCTGAACTTGCCACCCCACACACACTTCCAGATCCCCAGAAGAGTCACCCAGAAATGGTCGTTCGACCATATTTTAGCCCTCACCCCTCTCAGCCTGTCATGCCCACTCCCTGAGCCGGTGGGGTTGGGGGGGCGGTGGTGGGCAGCATGCCCACACCTCAGTATATTCACCCGCCAGACCCAGCACCCCCTGAAGTTAGGGACCCAAGCAACCTGCCCCAGAGCTCAAAACACAACGTGCCCAGGCCAGGTGAGTGTCAGATGGAACCAAGGAACAGATGGGTTCCCTGGAGCTGAGGTTCTGATGGGCCAGGAAGAGGCGGGGCACAGGAGGGCAGGGGCAAAAAAATGCATAGGAGGTGGGGAAATTCGAGGTCAAGTACAGCAGAGAGGCCAGCCTGGAAGAGAGGGGCATGGAGGGCCCCCAACATCACCCCAGAGGGACTAGGGACTAGTCTCGCCAGGAGACAGAAAAGTACAACAAAGGGAGGGCGGGGTCCGGAATGACCGATTAGCCCGTACCTTTAAGCTCTTAACACCTCCTTAGCAGCCCACTCCCCAGAGAGGCAAGAATTAGAAAAGGTGAGAAAACCAATTGTTAGTAAGACCTGTATACCTATCATCTCAGTAGCTACACGCACACTCGCTCGCACACACACGTGCACACACATGCACACACGCACACGCAGCGCGTGACACAGTATCTGCTTGAATCGCTGCAAAACCTGGGAGCATTTCTCTAACTGCACCTCCGCTCCCCTCGGAGTGACCTCCCCTCAGTGACCTCCCCCCGGGGCGGGGCAGTCTGACCGTGGAGGTGCCCACTGCACCAGAGAGGAGCGCCAACGTTTGCCAAGCGTCCAATCAGAAACACGGAAAGAGGGCCGGCGAGTTTCAGAACCCCTCCCCTCAGATCATCGCAAGTTGACTCCAGATTCTTACACTCCATCCTTTCGGGGTTCCAAAGAGCAAACTGCGGGAGGAAAAGAGGCTGCCCGCTGCTTCTGCAAAGGTGGCGAGGAAAGGCTGACCCAGGAGTTGACAAACCCTCCCGATGCCTCATAAGGAAGCTATTATTTCAGAATTAGGGGAGCCATCAGCTCTTGCAAGGCAGCGAGCAAAGCCCAGAGGACTCTTGTAATGAGCCCCTCTTAGGGCTTTCCTCCAGCCTGGGGACATTTGCAGAAATGGCTGCGGAGGGCTGGGGAGAGTAACCTCCGACTCTAAGACAGTGCTGGCACCCAGTGGGACCCGAAGGAGCTTCTGAATCGATGCCGCGGACAGAAACACATGGAAAAGGACACACACTAGGTATTTACAGGATCGTTCGGCTCCACTTAACAGAACCTTCTCACTAGTTTCATAACTGGGGAAACAGTTCCCAGGTGCACCTGAATTATTAAAACAAGAGATCCTCCAGGACCAAACAGATGGGACACGCCAGGGAGCAGTCCACGTCTCCCCCGCCCCCGGGGGAAAAAAAATCCTTGGTAGACCTTCCACCTTGGCCCCCGTGGACTTGCACACCATTCTGCCTGGTGTCATCGCGCCCACTGGGTGGAGACCCAGGCCCTGGAAGATCTGGGGCAGGTCCCTTTGGGCAGGAATCCGTCCCCCAGCTCCCAAGCGGCTGCAAAGGGCAGCCCAGGGGGTCCCCGTGGGAGCGACTTCAGGATTTACCTCTACAGAGAAGGGGGGCTTTGAGATGGCGACCGGGCAGAGATGGGTAGGCCCTGGGGGAACGCGTCTGGAAACTGTTCTGTGCATAGCAAGTGGATACATTTTTTTAAACGAGAAATCCAGACTGCATGCTTATTTTAGGGGAGGCTCAGGGAAATGGGGTGCGAGTTTGGAAGCCGCGATGGCACCGCGGATTGACTCGGGCAGTATGGTGAGATGCAATGATGGACATTTCGGGGGACACCACTGGGAAGCGCCCCGTTTACCCCGCCGATTCCCAAAGGGCCGGAAATGCAGGCGGGTTGATCCCAGGGCCTGGGATCTCTGTCTCTTTATTATTTTTTTTTTTAATTATTAGGATTCTTGTGAATAATGGAAGAGGAGGGCCCCGCCAAGCAGGGCCAGCGGGGCCGGGCCACCCACGCTGTCATCTTTTGTGCGGGGCCGGCAGGGACGCCCCGGCCCAGCCCCCGCACGCCTCCGACCCGGGGAGGGCGCCCCCGCCTCCCGCCCCTGGCCCCGCCATTGTCCAGCCGCACCGCCCCCGCCCGAAGCCGGGCGGGCGCCCAGGGCCGGGCGGTTAACGCCCCCAACCGCCTCGCGGGCCCGGACAAAGCGCAGCGGCCGCGGCCCGAGCAGGCCGCGCCCGAGGCCTGGGCCTCGAGTCCCGGGCGCCCGCCCGCCCGCCCGCCCGCAGCCCCGGGCGCGGCGCGGGGGCGGCAGTGGCGGCGGGGCCCGCGCTCGGACGCGGCGGCCGCCTCCCCGCGGGCTCACCTGAGGCGGCGCGCGCGGCCCGGTCCGGAGCAGCGGCGCGCGCTCCCCCGCCCTCGGCGTCGCACCCCCAGGCCCCACTCGGGCCGGGCCCCGCTCGGTCGCTGGCGGCCGAGCCCTCCGCGAGCGCCCCGGGCGGGGCTTATAAGGCCGCGCGCCAGCTCCGCCCCGGCTACCATTGGCCCCCGAGCCCACGCCCGCGCGCCTATTGGCTGTCGCTGACAGCTCCGCCCCTCCCCTCCACCGGGCCCATCAACACTTCACGGCCCGCCCCCCGCGCGCCTCGATTGGGCGGGCGCAGCCACCGGCCTCGCCTCGCCATTGGCCGGCCGCTGGGGACACGCCGGCGCCTACCCACGTGCCCGGTGACCGGCTCGGTTCTCATTGCAGGCTGCGCACGCCAGCTAAGAGGCTGCGACCAACCCGACGGCTCTAGGCCTCGGATTGACAAGGGCGCCTCGGGGACCGCCCAACGACCGCAAGGGGGCAAGAGAATATTGGCTTACGGGATCAGCCCCAGGCGCGGACTGGCAGGAGCGGGTGCCAATCACGGCCCGAATCCCGCCCCGGTTATCTGGCTGCAGCTGAGTACGTGAGACTCAGCACAGCATCAGCACCGCGCCTGAAGGCTTCGGAGAAGGGGTTCGAGACCCAGAGCCGGAAACTGGGCTCAACGTTTTCCAATTCGCACAGTCAGGAGGTAGCAAAGATAACTTGCACTGAGAACTGGAGAAGTAAAACTCAAACAGCAAGCGCCTCTGCCTCCATTTCTCCTTTCTCCCCCACCACCCAAAAATTCCAAGTTCATTTCTGTCACAATCTACAAAACTTTGCAAAGGCTTTCGGATAAAGAACGTAAGAGAGGCGAGGAGTTTGGTGCGTCCTGACTTAAGTTCAAAGCTCAGCTGGGCCCACAAGCCTCACGATGGTCGGCCCCCAGCGAAGTAACGTCGTTGGGCCTCGTTTCCCCTGTGAAATAGATACAAGAGCGATAGAATCCCTCACCGTGTGCCCCTCTCCTGGAAAGTTTAAGTCAGGTGAGAGGAGGCAGGTAAATCGGTTGATGATGTGACTTGGCAAAGTGAGCATGATCGTACAAGGTTTGTACGATCATCATCATGACGGTTATTAATTGCATGCCAGGCAGTAGCTGGCCACGCCCCTTTTCATCTGGCAGAGTATCAATCGGACAACTGGACGTTTCCTAATAACGTGGCTAGGGTACCTACGGTCTATTTCTGGAGGTCCTGGACTCTGAAAAGGCTGCGGAGTTTGGAGCTTGCCTAGTTCAAGGATACTGCTGCAGTTAGGTGGAGAAGGCAATGGCACCCCACTCCAGTACTCTTGCCTGGAAAATCCCATAGACAGAGGAGCCTGGTGGGCTGCAGTCCATGGGGTCGCTAAGAGTAGGACACGACTGAGTGACTTCACTTCACTTTTCACTTTCATGCACTGGAGAAGGAAATGGCAGCCCACTCCAGTGTTCTTGCCTGGAGAATCCCAGGGACGGGGGAGCCTGGTGGGCTGCCGTCTATGGGGTCGCACAGAGTCGAACACGACTGAAGCGACTTAGCAGCAGCAGCAGCTGCAGTTCTGTACTCATGTGTTTCCAGTGTTGTGCTCTAAACATCCACCTGTAGATTAGATAAATAACTAACTTTGGAATATTTTTAACTATGTAGCCATTAAAAAGGGGTAGATTTACAAGTACACTCAAGGAATGACCCCCCCTACACCCGTATGGACAGCTGCAGGATGGTGCAGAATCCAATACCTTATGGAAAGGAATGCAGGGCAACTCATGGCTGTGTGGTTTCTAAGGGCCACCTGCCTGTAGCCCCACACAGAACAAGGCCATCCCCAAACTGAGAAAAGTAAATCTTCGGGAGAGGAGGGATTCAGGTTGGTTTAAAAAGGGTAGCTGGTGAGGAGGTTAATCTGCTCTAGGGTGTTTTGTGGCCTCGTGGGGGCTATATTCAGATATTCCCTTGTGCAGTTAAAATTTAACTTAAAAAACAGGAAACAGTAACTGCTCCCAAGGAACTCCCTAACCCGTGGGAAAGACAGAAATATAACCTGGTAGCCTTAATAGGGCCTCAAAAAATGCAATCCTAAAGGGATTCTCCCCCTCCCACCTGAAGTGTTTTTTTGTTTTTTTTTTTTCTACTTAGTTTTTTACCCCATATGACAGTGAATTCCAGGTGTTTGGATTTCACAGACTCTGATTTTTTTAATCAGAGTACCTAAATAGGTTGTCAGCTTTCCAATTTTGCTTAGGAGGAGTTAAATTTTTTCTCAAGTTCCTTTTTTTTTTTAAAACAATTCTAGTGTAGTTGACTTATAATACAGTATTAGTTTCTGATGTACAGCAAAGGGATTCAGTTTTTATATATATTTATCCCTTCCTCCACCATCTTTCCCCTTTGGTAACCGTAAGTTTGTTTTCTAAATCTGAGTCTATTTCTGTTTTGTAAATAACTTTGTTTGTATCATATTTTAGATTTCACATGAAAGTGATATCATGTTGTTTGTCTTTGTCTGGCTTACTTAGTATGAGAATCTCTATGTCCATCCATGTTGTTGCAAATAGCATGATTTGGTTCTTTTTTATGACTAAGTAAGACATCCTGGAATGTGAAGTCAAGTGGGCCTTAGAAAGCATCACCATGAACAAAGCTAGTGGAGGTGATGGAATTCCAGTGGAGCTATTTCAAATCCTGAAAGATGATGCTATGAAAGTGCTGCACTCAATATGCAAGCAAATTTGGAAAACTCAGCAGTGGCCACAGGACTAGAAAAGGTGTTTTCATTCCAATTCCAAAGAAAGGCAATGCCAAAGAATGCTCAAACTACCACACAATTGCACTCATCTCACATGCTAGTAAAGTAATGCTCAAAATTCTCCAAGCCAGGCTTCAGCAATACGTGAACTGTGAACTTCCAGATGTTCAAGCTGGTTTTAGAAAAGGCAGAGGAAACAGAGATCAAATTGCCAACATCCACTGGATCATGAAAAAGCAAGCGAGTTCCAGAAAAACATCTATTTCTGCTTTATTGACTATGCCAAAGCCTTTGACTGTGTGGATCACAATCAACTGTGGAAAATTCTAAAAGAGATGGGAATACCAGACCACCTGACCTGCCTCTTGAGAAACCTATATGCAGGTCAGGAAGCAACAGTTAGAACTGGACATGGAACAACAGACTGGTTCCAAATAGGAAAAGGAGTATGTCAAGGCTGTATGTAACTTGTGCTGATTTGCTATGCACTGACCTGTATGTGGGGAGAAGGCAATGGCACCCCACTCCAGTACTCTTGCCTGGAAAATCCCATGGACAGAGGAGCCTGGTAGGCTGCAGTCCATGGGGTCGATAAGAGTCGGACTCGACTGAGTGACTTCACGTTCACTTTTCACTTTCTTGCATTGGAGAAGGAAATGGCAACCCACTCCAGTGTTCTTGCCTGGAGAATCCCAGGGACAAGGGAGCCTGGTGGGCTGCCTTCTATGGGGTCGTACAGAGTTGGACACGACTGAAGCAACTTAGCAGCAGTAGCAGTAGCAGCAACAAGGCTGTATATTGTCACCCTGCTTATTTAACATATATGCAAAGTACATCATGAGAAACGCTGGGCTGGAATAAGCACAAGCTGGAATCAAGATTGCCGGGAGAAATATCAATAACCTCAGATATGCAGATGACACCACTCTTATGGCAGAAAGTGAAGAGGAACTAAAAAGCCTCTTGATGAAAGTGAAAGAGGAGACTGAAAATTTGGCTTAAGGCTCAACAGTCAGAAAATTAAGATCATGGCATCTGGTCCCATCACTTCATGGGAAATAGATGGGGAAACAGTGTCAGACTTTATTTTTTTGGGCTCGAAAATCACTGTAGATGGTGATTTCAGCCATGAAATTAAAAGGCACTTACTCCTTGGAAGGAAAGTTATGACCAACCTAGATAGCATATTCAAAAGCAGAGATATTATTTTGCCAACAAAGGTCCATCTAGTCAAGGCTATGGTTTTTCCAGTGGTCGTGTATGGATGTGAGAGTTAGACTGTGAAGAAAGCTGAGTGCCGAAGAATTGATGCTTTTGAACTGTGGTGTTGGAGAAGACTCTTGAGAGTCCCTTGGACTGCAAGGAGATCCAACCAGTCCATTCTGAAGATCAGTCGTGGGTGTTCATTGGAAGGACTGATGTTGAAGCTGAAACTCCAATACTTTGGCCACCTCATGCCAAGAGTTGACTCGTTGGAAAAGACCCTGATGCTGGGCGGGATTGGGGGCAGGAGGAGAAGGGAACAATAGAGGATGAGATGGCTGGATGGCATCACCAACTCGACGCACATGAGTTTGGGTTAACTCCGGGAGTTGTTGATGGACAGGGAGGCCTGGCATGCTGTGATTCATGGGGTCGAAAAGAGTCAGACATGACAGAGCGATTGAACTGACTCATTGGAAAAGACCCTGATGCTAGGAGGGATTGGGGGCAGGAGGAGAAGGGGATGACAGAGGATGAGATGGCTGGATGGCATCACTGACTCAATGGACATGAGTTTGAGTGAACTCCGGGAGTTGCTGATGGACAGGGAGGCCTGGCGTGCTGCGATTCATGGGGTTGCAAAGAGTTGGACACGACTGAGCGACTGAACTGAACTGATGCCAATACTGCAAACACCAGACCACACACGGCTCATGTGGTTGTTTAGATGCTGGATAAAGTGGCTACCCCATCAACAGGCACAAGAAAGTACATACACTACTGTCCTAATGTTACTCTTTAAATTTGTATATAAAACATAGAGAAACATCTATAAACAAGTATGTACCCTGGCTTTGCCATGTCTTCGGGTAAGTCACTTAACCTGTCTATGCCTCAGGTGTTCCGAGGTTGAATGTTGCCATGCCAACACACATGTACAAATGAAGTCTAAAAATATTAACCCTCTGGGGTCAGGATCATATACTTTGGCTTTTTCTTCATCTTCAATTTACAAATGTTCTAAAGGATTATTGTTGTTCAGTCACTTAGTCATGTCTGACTCTTTCTGACTCCATGGACTGCAGCACAACAGGTTTCCATGTCCTTCACCATCTCCGGGAGTTTGCTCAAACTCATGTCCATTGAATCAGTGATGCCATACAGCCATCTCATCCTCCATCGGCCCCTTCTCCTCCCACCTTCAATCTTTCCCAGCATCAGGGTCTTTTCCAATGAGTCAGCTCTTCACACCAGATGGCCCAAGTATTGGAGCTTCAGCTTCAACATCAGTCCTTCCAACTAATATTCCTTCCAATTATTATTAAAATCGGGGTTGACTTCCTTTAGGACTGACTGGTTTGATCTCCCTGCACTCCAAGGGACTCTCAAGAGTCTTCTCCAACACCACAGCTCAAAGGCATCAATTCTTTGGTGCTCAGCCTTTTTCAAGGGTTATTAATTTTATAGCATGGAGTGGAGGGAGAAAAGGGAAGATTTACATTAAAAAAAGAAAAAAGCAACCACATAAATTTTAAAAGGTGGTCCAACCTCAAACTGGAGTATTACTCAGCCATGAAGAATGAAGCCCTGACACTTGTTACAGTGTGGATGGGCCTTGAGAACACGATGCTGTGAGATGCCAGACACAAAAAACTGTCTTATGAATTTAATTACATGAAATATCAACAACAGGCAAATTGGCAAACAGAAAGTGGGTTGATGGTTGCCAGGGGCTGGGGGAGGGGTGGGAAATGACTGCTAATAGGGACTGGGTATCTTTGAGGGGAAATGAAATTCTGGAACTAGGTAGAGATGATTACACAACTGTGCAAATATATTAAAACCCACTGTATACTTTAAGTGGATGTTATGGCATGGGCAATATATCTCAATAAAACTGCTATAAAATTAAAACTACCAAAAGTCAACCAGGAACCCAATACACATAATATTGGAATTATTTTCTGCATAGCAGTTCATATACACTTTTCTGGGGTTTGTTCATTTTTTAGGCTTTTTTAAAATATTTATTTGGCTACATTGGGTCTTAGTTGTAGCACATGGGATCTAGCTCCCTTGCACTGGAAGCACGAAGTCTTAGCCACTGGTTGACCAGGGAACTCCATGGGGTTTGCTCACTTCTAACAATGACAGCTTTCTTAACTTTTGAGAAACAAAAAATATTCTACAATCTTGACAACATACCTCGGTGTGTCCTGTTCCCATGTGTGGCCCCCCTGCAGACACATAAGCCCACGTGGGGACATTATTTCTTGGCTCCTCATAGGAGGGCCTCTTTCTTATTTTTATTTCATGTTCACACTTTGACTTGAGATATAACTCACATACCGCACAATTCAAAGGATTCTAATGCATTCACAGGTATTGCAATCATCACCAAATTTAGGACATTTTTATCACCTGCAAAAGAACCCTGCACCCTTTAGCTCCCCACCTCCTCCATCCCTCACCACATCCTGTCATCACTACACGAAGCTGCCTTCTGTCTCTATAGATCCCTGTGTTTAGCATTTCCTATGACTGAGAAAATATGTGATCTTTTGTAACTAGATCCCCTGGAGAAGGACATGGCAACTGATTCCAGTATTCCTGCCTGGAGAAGTTCGTGGACAGAAGAGCCTGGGGGATTATAGTCCATGGGGTCACAAAGAGTTGGACATTGCTGACCACCACTAGCACTACCTTGACTTAGCATGATGTTTTCAAGGACACACTTGAAGGTCCTGAAGAGGCAGAGCTTTATTATTTTTTACATCCACCCACGGCATTACAGAGCCATCAGGACAAGGTATCAGTGGTAGGGTGGCATCTGCAGAACTCACCACTGTTAACTTCCCTGGAACTCTTAAACTTGCCTCATGGTTGGGGAATTCCCTGGTCCAGTGGTTAAGATTCCGTCCTTCTATTGCAGGGGGCATGGATTCAATCCCTGGTGGGGGAACTAAGATCCTGCAAGCCAAGCCATGAAGGCACAGCCAAAAACAGGAGAAAACCTGCAAAATGTGCCTCATCCTTGGTCTCTGGACTCCACTGGAAACGGCATTTCAGGTCATCTTGTCTCCACACCCTACGTGCACCCATCCCCCCAAGCCTGCAGAGGGCCCCCCAGGGTAAAGCAGTTTCCTAGCTGATGGTCCAGGCTGCTGACACCCACTTAAGGCAGGGCCAGTCTCCTTCCTCGTGAAGGTCCTATGACAGCCTCTGTTTCTTCAAGTGTAAATGGGGACAGTGCCATCCCCCTTAGTGACAGTAAATGACCTCTGGTTCCAAGCTGGAAGGCCCAGCTTGGCCCCTCTGGACCACTGCCCATCATTTGGATCTTCTGGGCCTGTTTTCACACCTGCAAAGTGGAAATGATGCTACTTGTCTAGCATCCTGGGTTTTTTTGGATAGAGAAAACATGTTACAAGTTACAGAAGTCCCTAGTAGGCTACTTGCAGACAATTTGCAGACAAAAGACACCATCAAATGCATCTGTAAAAGATATTTATTCTGAGAATCTAAAACCTGGACAGAGAATATTGAACTTTGTAAAAAAACGAAAAAAGCCTACACAGGATTTCGGTGTTTATTCCTAATACATTAAACCACCTAATAATGAAGAAAAAAAAGAGAAACTTTTAAAACAGTATTGCTCCAGTTTGTCTGCAGTTATGTGACTTAAAAATATCCCTGTTCTGTTGAGGTATAAGCTGCAAACTTTGGTAAAGTTAGAAACATTAACGAATCATTCCCCAAATACAAAACTCCCCCGACAAAAAAAAAAAAAAAAACACAACCAAACCCTAAAGTTATTAGCTTCCTTGGTACATATACAGTAACTACAAAAAAAATAATAATTTCATTTGGAAAAGGTGTTTATTCATTTTAAAAGGTTTCCCTCTTGTAATTCCCAATTGGTGAGTTGAAAATTCAATTTCGAAGATCCACAAAACCCTGATCGTCCCCACTTGCTCACCTGGGGTCCCCAGGGAGGCACTGGAGGACCCCAGTTTCAGAATCCGGTTGGCAATGTCAATTCAGTGCTGAGAAAGAGCCCCAGGTTGAAAAGGAAGGAGGGACCAAAGGCACTTGAACGTGGCCCCGGGCGTGGCTTCCGTGGCATCAGGTTGGGACGGCGCTGGGCCGAGCGTCGGCCCCCACGGAGGGGAGGGTCCGGTGGAGGTAGCTTCGGTGTGGCCCCAGGTTTCTGCTCCGGTGGCCCATGGCCTCTGTGTGCAGTGGGGACGCGGAGGCAGCCCGGTGGGGGATGGCTTGGAGGTGAGGATTTCAACTGGCCCCAGTGGGACTTCTCTGCTTCTCCTTGGAACAGTTTCCTGCTGGTGATGCGGGGCCAACACCTGGGTGTGCTGACACCCAGGACCACAGCCTCGCTGGGTCTTAGGCGATGGAACTTCACCTCTGGGGGCCTGACCCACCAACCTTGAAAAGATTGTTCTAGGCAGCCCGGTGCCTTCTTGCGAGTCGGTGGCGGGGATGGCTGAGAACTCAACTCTGGGAACTCGAGCAGCCTTCACACCAACTCGTTTCTAATCCCATCCTCAGAAGAAAAACCATTTTTTGAAAAACTTTGTTTTGGGTTTTTTTTGTTTTTTGTTTTTTTTTTTGCTCATAAAATTGCAGGCTTTTTGTTTAAAACCAAAATAAAAACACTGAGAAGTCCAACTTTGTTCCTTCCTTTGAGCCATAATACAAATTCCTGAAAAAATTCATAGATAAAAAAAAAAAAAACAAAAAACGGGAAGACGAGGCAGTTTTAGGGAGTGGAGGAAAAAACTACATGTTTAAGTTAAGCCCACTAAAAACGAAATGGGGGCCACGGACCCCTCTGATAACGTTTGTTTTTTTTCTTTTTTTAAAATACTCGGCGAGAAGTGCTTGAAGATCACCGCCCGCTGCCATAGCCGGGGAAGAGCTGGCTGAGGACGGCCTGCAGTGGCTGGTTCACGGTCATGGCGTAGCTCCGGCCCAGGTCATAGCGACAGGCCGGGCAGCTGAACACCTGGGCCTTGAAGGACCTGTCCAGGCAGTCCTGTGGGAGAATGGGGCGGGTGAGAGGTGATCCTGGCCACCCATGGTCCCCTGGGGCACCACCAGGCACCCAGAGGCCCCTGGCAGCCCATGACCAGCCCGGCTGCCCCAGGCTCATCAAAGACACCAAGGTCGGAACTTCCCAGCGGTCCAGTGGTCAGGACTCTGAGCTCTCACTGCCAAGGGCCCACATTCGATCTCTGGTCAGGGAGCGAAGATCCTACAAGCTGATCAATCAGTGTGGCCAAAAAAAAAAAAAGAGACTCCCAGGTCATCCTAGCTGCCAGGCCCCTGCACCTGGAGGTCACACCACCTGACGGATCTACCCTGGCTCTCTTGTCACTGCACAGAGGACCCTTCCCCAAGGTGCCCTGGAACATCAGGATGGTCCTGCCTCCCCACACCCTGTCTGCTTTCAAAACAGCACTTTCCTCCTTCTGGAACTGTCTGATGGACTGATGTGCGTGTGTTAACAGAGCAGACGCTCCCCACGATTGGGGGTTGTATCTCCCTGATGTTCCCCACACCAAGCACAGGACACAGCACAGAGCACAGGCTCAATAAAGACGTGTCAGTGAGAAGACAGGAGGAAAGGGGGGGAAGGATGGAGTTTGGATTCTGAGCCAGACTTCTGGGTTCGAACCCAGCTGTTAACCAAACAATGCAGGAGGCAGTGTGTGGAGGAAGAGTCAGGTGGAGAGTGAGCTGCAAGCCTCGGAGGCCCTGGAGAGCTGACCTTCCCATGAGAGGAACAGGCCAGAGATGATGCCCACAGGGGCACAGACACCTGCACAGGTATGCACACCTGAAGGATGGCACAAGGCAGCTGGGTGAGGGGCGATGCCAAGCAGGTGAAAACCTGCTGCCGCTGAAGGAGGGCAGTGGCTTTTGCTTCCTATATTTAAAAATCCCTGCATTCTTTTCCAGTATAAAGTCTATAGCTGATCGAAGACCAAGAGATAGTACTTTGTGCTCAATGCACTGATTCAGGTTCAAAATCAGGTGCTGGACCGCTTCGAGCTTCACAGTGGCCAAGAGGTGGAAACACCTAGAGCTCACTCACAGATGATGGATCAACACAATGTGGTCCATCTGCATGCTGCAGTGTGACCCAGCCTTCACACGGAAGGAGATTCTCACCCACGGGACAACACGCGTAAGCCCTGAACCTGATGCTTCGGCAGAGGAGCCAGACCCAGGACACACACTGCCTGATGCCACTCACAGGAGTTCCTTGGAGGAGTCAGATCCACAGAGACAGTAAGTATCAGTAGAGGGTGGGGTCAGGGGCTGGGAGTCAGTGTTTAACGGGGACAGGGTTTCACTTTGAGTAGATGGGAAAGATCTGGTTATGGGGCCTTTTAAAGTCCCACAGCCAGAAAGGAGAGAGTTGGAGGTCAAACCCAGGCAGCTGATCCCAAAGATGTGCTCTCTATGCCACTCCGCCACGCCTCTGAACTTGGGCCCCACGTGGCCTGGGGCACCGGGGGGTATCTTTCCCAGCCTCCATCAGGCCACATGGGATGTGAGCACTGCCCGAGTGCTCCACGTTCTCAGGGTCCCTCCCCTGGTCTGACAACTGACCCAATGCCCTGGACGCAGCTCGGCGACCTAGAGTGAGCAGGTGGCAGGGACAGTCCCTTCTGAGCTGCCTGCCTGTAAATTCCTACAGACTGACTCTGGCCAGAAGGCGTGGCAAAGATGCCATGCATGCATCCCAGTGCTTCCCAACTCCAGGGACTCCTGGAACCAAGTAGGTGGGGCCAGGGATGCTGCTCAGGTCCCAGGACACCCCCACGATAGAGAACGATCCAGCCCCAAAGCGGGGAGAGACCCTGGTCCAGGACCCATCTCTGCCTCTCCCAACCTCTCCTTCAAAAGCTTCAGACTGGAGACCGCTTCCCTCCTAGAACTGACTGCTGGCTGGAGGCTCCAGCCCCACTCACCAGCCCTCATTGTGGGGACAGGCCCTAGCTACTCCCAAGTGCCGGGATGCTGCCCCGAGGCCCCTCTCAGGGGGCAGGTTAGTGCCACCTCATCCTCCAGGACGCCTTCCTCCTGGCTCCTCTAGGTGATAAGTGCCTCACGCCTCTCTAGCCCTGCCTGAGGCCCACTTAAATCATTTAGTGTGACCAGATGGCAGGAGCAGGACAGCAGCCCATCCTCTCCCACCCTGGACCCCGAGACGGGAAGATGCTGGAGAAGACCTGTGTGTGACCCCCACGAAGGTAGGCACGCACCGGCCTGCTGAGGGCCCAGCAGAGGGCCAGCGTGGCTGGAGGCGCAGGGTGGTGGCAGGGCAATGGGCACCTGTGATGAAGGCTGGTGGGGGAGGGGACAGCAACTGTAACCCAGGCAGCCCGGGAAACACCCTGAGGTGCCGGAAGGGCAAGGGGCAGGCGGTCCGAGTGAAGCCAGCAACCCCAGGGTGCCGGCAGGGGTCAGAGCGCCCTTCGGGGCCTCCCACCAGCCCCCACGGCCGCCCCTCACCTTGCACACGTTGTGCTGGCACACGGTCGTGATCGGGCGGAACACCAGCTCCTGGCAGCAAATGCACTGGAACGTCTCCTCCACTTTGCTCAGAAATTTCTGAAAGCGGGAGAGCAGGTGTGTGAGTCCGGCAAAGGCTCGGTTCCCCAGAATGAAGGAGCACGACAGGTCTCCAGATGCCCTGCTCAGCCCTCGCCCTGGGGTCCTGAATCTCATCTTCCTGCCCCTGCCCTAGGAGGACAGGAGTCGTTGTGACCCTGTCTGAGGACCAGAAGATGGGGGCCTGGAGCCGGGCAGAGCGCATGTAGGCTCAAGGCCAAGACCACACTCCGGCAGCGCCTGTCTCGGTGCAGAGCCCAGTCCTGCGACACACAGCGCCACCTGCCCGTCGCCCAGGCACCCAGGTCCAGCAGGGGCCAAAATGGAGAAACACCTGCTTTCTTGGAGCCTGGGGCCCAGCGGGGAAGGTGGTGAAGACAGAAACAGCAGGGAGCAAGGAGGGGCTGCCCCGGAAGGACAGAGCGGGGGCACCAAGAGCCCTCCACGGAGAAGCTGGCCTGCCAACAGAGAAACCTGAAGGACTGAGCCTCAGGCCTCCTGAGACCTCACGTCTGAATCCTGGGACCTGAGGACCTGTCACCCACCACACACAGCAGAGGGGACTTGGCAAGAGGGATTAAGTTAAGGCCCCTGAGATGGGGATGACCCCGGATTCCCAGGAGGCCCAGTGTCATCACAGGGTCCTTATAAGAACAAAGGGGAGGGTCAAAGGCAGAGAGACAGGAGATGCTGAGCTGCTGGCTTGAGGATGGAGGGAGGGGCCGTGAACCAGGGATGCAGCGCCTCTAGAAGCTGAAGAGTCA
The DNA here is from genome assembly GCF_003369695.1 of Bos indicus x Bos taurus. Classification (NCBI taxonomy): domain Eukaryota; kingdom Metazoa; phylum Chordata; class Mammalia; order Artiodactyla; family Bovidae; genus Bos; species Bos indicus x Bos taurus. The sequence continues at coordinate 91,408,502 of NC_040082.1, read as the reverse complement.
GGAGTCAAAACTCCCCAGGAGCCTCCAGAGGGACCAGACTTGCCCAGGCCTGGGTTTTACCCCTAAAGGCTCATTTGTTAGGGCAGCCACAGTGATTTCACACAGGAGAGAGGCTGAGCCAGGAAGGCTGTGGCGGAAGGTACTCTGGGCAGAGAAACCCATGAGAGAGAAGGCTGTGAGACAGGATGACAGGGAGGAAGAGACCAGAAGCAGAGGATGTCAGCAGTAACAGGCAGCTGGCCCAGGGCTCAGGAGGGTTTGGGTTTGATCCTGACCATGAGCCAAGGAGAAGTGGTCCCCACCAGGCAAGGACAGAGGACGCCAAGGTGAAGATACTTGCCTGCAGTGACCCATCAATGTCACTCTACCCACTAAGGCAGGAGGACCAAAAAAGAAAAAAATAGTCCTGGTTTGGCGGTTTCTGGGAAATGTGAAAACAGAACGACCCTAGGATCCAGCAATCCCACTTCTAGGTTTATACCCAACAGAGCCGAAGGCAGGGTCCAAGAGTCACCTGCCCACCCATGTTCACAGCAGCCAAAGCCGGAAGCACCCTAAGTGTCCAATGAGAGACAACGGGGAAGCAAATTCCATTCATGTGGTGGAATGTTACTCAGCCTTAGAAAGGAAGGAGGTTCCACATGGATGGACCTTGAGAACGTGATGCTCAGAGAGAGAAGCCAGACCCAGAAGGACACACATTGTCCGATCCCAATCACAGGAGGTCCCTGGAGGAGTCAGATGCACAGACAAGAAGTAGATGGTGTGGCCAGGGGCTGGGGGAGAGGATGGGGAGTCAGCGTTTCACAGGGACAGTTTCGCTTTAGGGAGATGAGAAAGTTCTGGAGATGATGGTGGCAACAGTTACACCCCAATGTGAATGTGCTCAATGCCACTGAGCTGCGCAGTTTCAAGAGTGAAGATGGCCAATTTCACGTCACCTCCATCTTATGACAGTGAAGAGGAGAGGCCCCGGCCAGGCGGGAGAGCTCACCGGCCCGTCCTTAAGCGACTTCAGGATCTCGGTCCACAGCTTCATGTTGCTCTTGTCCTCCTTGATAAGGCTGCTCTGCTGAGTGGTGAGGCTGTAGGGCTCCACCTTGGTCTTCTTGGGCGTCCCTCTCGAGGACCCATCACCTCCTGGAGCAGAGCGGGGGGCGGGTTGAGGATGGAGAGTGGAGGGGTGCCCCCGCCCCTGGGTGCGAGGGTGGCTGCAGAGACACCCACCGGCCGACTTGCTCTTCCGCTTGCCCTTCCTGGGGGATGTGAAGCCCTCCTCCCCATCCTCCTCCTCCTTGTCCAGGGCTGCCTGCTTGCTGTTCTCCTTCTCCTTTCTGGCCAGGGCCTCCAGGTAGCCCTCGGGATACTGCAAGTGGGAGAAGACAGGCCGGTCACCCCTACCCGGTTCGGACCCAGAGACAGACTCCGTGCTCACTCAGCCTCAACCCAGAGGTTTCCATGACCCGACTCTGGAGCAGTGACTGAGCACAGAGACTCACGGCGGCAAACACATACACACACAGCCTGCGCCTCGGGGTGGGGGTGGCGGGGGAGGGGGCAGAGTGAGATCCCGCACATTGGAGGCAGCAAAAGAGACAGTCTTGTGTTGCTGCTGCTGTTGTTTAGGCTGTGATCCCACACAGCATGGGGGATCTTAAGTTTCCCAACCACGGACTGAACCCAAGGCCTCAGCAGCGAAAGCCCTGAGTCCTAACAACTGAATTGCTGGGGAATTCCCAAGATAGCCTTTATTAATTTATTTATTTTGCCACATACCCCGAGGCTTGTGGGATCGTAGTTCCCAGACCAGGGATTAAACTAGGGCCCTCGGCAGTGAGAGCTCGGAATGTTAACCACTGGACTGCCAGGGAACTCCCCGCAAGACGGTCTTAACAGTTTTCCATTTCTAACAGAAGCAGTAGGCAAACTTTTTCCAGCCAGGCAGTAAGAATTTCAGGCTCTATGCTGCCAAGAGCCAGCCCAACCCCTGTGGGGATGATGGGCATGGCTGTCCCCCAAGATGATCTCATTTACTAACCACCAGCCCCAGGCCTTAGCTCCAGGACCCTATTCTGATGGGTCTTGCGTTCCTCCAAGCCCCAGAAGGCTTTATTAGAACCCCACTTCTTTTTTGTTTCAGTTTGGCCTGAGAGGCATGTGGGATCTACATTCCCTGACCAAGGATTGAACCCACACCCCTTGCAGTGGAAGCTCAGAGTCATAACCTCTGGATCGCCAGGGAAGCCCCTAGAAACCCCATCTCTAAGACACCTATGGGAGAAGGCAATGGCACCCCACTCCAGTACTCTTGCCTGGAAAAATCCCATGGATGGAGGAGCCTGGTAGGCTGCAGTCCATGGGGTCGCTAGGAGTCGGACACGACTGAGCAACTTCACTTTCACTTTTCACTGTCATGCATTGGAGAAGGAAATGGCAACCCACTCCAGTGTTCTTGCCTGGAGAATCCCAGGGATGGGGGAGCCTGGTGGGCTGCCGTCTATGGGGTCGCACAGAGTCGGACACGACTGAAGCGACTTAGCAACAGCAAGGCACCTACAATCACGTCCAATTCTCCAATATTCCATCAACAAACCCTCAAGCTTTTCCAACAACGTGAATGTATAGTGAAGACTTGAGTCCTAAATAAAAATCTTCCTCCCACTAAACAGTTCCTGACCCTCGGCTGTCTGCCTCCTCAGTTTCTCAGCTTCTGAATTCCCTGTGGTATAAACACTGCTTCAAAAGACAACTCTCTGTGGCTCCCCCAGGGGGCAGGCGCTATCAGACTCTCAACAGCAATTAAGATTCCTGAAATAGCCCCACCACAACATATCAGCTGTAAAGCCGCTCACCGTGAGGAACAGAAAACACCGTAATTATAGTGCAAAAAGGCAGTGTTCCCCAGGCGCTGGGTAAACTCTTGGGAAAGGAAGATTCTGCAGCCATAGAGGTGAGCAATTGGTCCAGGGGAGCAATCCACCTTATCTTTACATTTAGACTTCTCTCCATCTATTAGGGCTTCCCAGGTGGTGCTGGTGGTTAAGAACCCACCTGCCAACACAGGAGACATAAGAGACCTGGGTTCGACTCTGGGTTGGAAGATCCCCTGGAGGAGGGCATGGCAACGCACTCCAGTATTCTTGCCTGGAGAATCCCATGGACAGAGGAGCCTCGGGGGCCACAGTCCATGGGGTCGCAGAGTCGGGCACGACTACAGTGACTTGGCACACATGCACTCCCTATTAATATTAATATATTTAGACCAATTGTGTTGGTTTGTCAGCTTTGGGGTTAGGAAGGGGTGACAGACAGAGAGGAAGAAGAGAGATGGGGACTTCCCTGGCGGGCCGGTGGTTAGGACTCTGCTTCCACTGCAGGGTGATCCCACATGCCACGTGGTGCAGTCAAAAAAATAAAGAGAGAGAGAGAGAGAGATGGAAGAGGAGAGGAGAAGAGAGGGGATAGGGGACTGGCCAAGGGAAGAGATCAGACTCCAGATTGATTTCGGATAAGCGCCTCTAACACAGCACCAATAAGGAAGCCCAGCTCTCAGTTCTAACCGCAAAAGCAAAGCCTTGGGGCTTCCCTGCTGGTCCAGTGGTTAAGGATCCAGGTGCCAGCACAGGGGACACTAGTTTAATCCCTGGTCCAGGAAGATCCCATGTGCTGCAGAGCAATAGTCCATGCACGACAGCTATTGAGCCTGTGCTCTAGACTCTGGGAGCAGCAACTACTGAAGTCCGCACGCCCTAAAGCCCATGCTCCGCAACAAGAGAAGCCACTGCAGTGAGAAGCCCAGGCATCAGAGAGAAGAGTAGCCCCCACTTGCTGCAACTAGAGAAAGCCTGAGTGCAGCAACGAAGACCCAGCACAGGCAAAAGATAATAAATAAATAAATCGTTAAAAACATTATTAAAAAAAAAAGGCAAAACCGCATGCACACCTGAGCCACCACCCCCTCAACATCCTCTGGTTGAAGGACAAGGAGGGGAGAGCCAGGGAGATAGCACCTGTTCACAACATGGAAATCATTCAGGATGAGAGAAACCCTGGAGAGCGTGGCCCTGCTGGCCAGATGCTCCCTGCCCAGGCCCCCGGCTGGCTCTGGTCTGGCCGCGAGTGCTGGCCTGGACGCACCTGCATGGTCAGCCCCAGCTTCTTGATCCGGTCCTTGCCCTCCTTGGTCCAGGGTCCCGGCTCCACGTCATCTCGACGTAGGAGGAAGCGCCACACCAGGAAGCCGGACTTGCCCTTCTCGGGCCAGTACCTGACAACCTATGGAGGGAGTGGAGCGGGGGTCAGAGGAGATCATGCTAGCATGGGAGGGGGGGACAGGCAGGTGCAGCCACAGGGGCCCCGCTCACCTTATAGATGCCGTCGTACCGGTTGCCCTCGATGGGCGCATACTTGCTGTGCTTGCGGCCCTTGACGTTCCGCACCACGCGGACTGGCTTCCCTGACCGCCAGTCCTTGGCCTCGGCCCCTTTGAGGTCGTTGATGGGGGCAAAGCAGTTGAGAGCCAGAGCCCTGCGGAGCAAGGCGGGCCCGTGCTCTGGACAGTGTCCCCCTGAGAGAGGGGGCTGATCACGTCCCAAGCCCCCAGTCACATGAATGCGTAATCTTCTTTTGAAAGAGGGTGCTTGTGGATGGAGTCAAGTTTGGCAGAGGTCAGAAGGGACTAGGGTAGGCCCTGAATCCAATGACCTTGTAAGGAAAGGGAAACTGAGGGACTTTCTTGGTGGTACAGTGGTTAGGACTCCAAACTCTCACTGAACTATTCAGGGAACTAGATCCCACATGCCGTAACTAACAGTTCACATGCCTCAAATTAAAAACAAACAGACAATAAAACACACATTTCCCATGCCACAACTAAAGACCCAGCACAGCCAAACTGGAAAAAAAAAAAAAAAAACCACAAATGTGGGCCAGGCCAACAGGCATGTCCCAATGGAGGGCACAGAGGCCTGGGAGCAGGGGGGTGAGAGGTCAGCTCAGCTGCCCTCCTTTCTTAAAAAAAGATATTTAGGCAAAGAGTTTTCTGGAAAGCAAGAAATATCAATTTAGATTTCTACTAACAAATTTCTACTAACATTTCTACTAACAAATTTCTACTAACATTTGCGTTGCTAGCCTATGCGTTGGCCTTTCTCAACACTGGAGAATCTGGGCAGCTTTACAGGATAAATAAATAGGAACTCATCATTGCTTCAACGTGTATTTCTTTGCTCACTAAAGATGAATCAATTTTCATGGTCACTGGGGATCTCATTACATTGTGGAATGATTTGCATATCCTTTGCTTTATTCTGCTAGTTTTTCTTATTGATTTGCAACAGCTCTTTATATAGAAATGCATAACCATCAGGTATCCTGTTTATGGCAGACTTTTCCCCTTTTGATGGGTTTACTCTTACCCAATTGTCTGAGGATGTGGATACCTCCTGAGTCTTCTAGGCTCAATCGCACAACCCTCTCCTGCTTTTCTGCCACAACCCTCACCTGCCTTTTCTGCACACTTATGGCTTTTGTGTGTTTATAATATTTAAAGGTCATCAGATCTCTATCTTTTCCTTTGTGCTCTATGTTTATGCTTTATCCCATCCTGTAATCAGGGCTCAGGAAACTCCTGCCCACCTATTGGTGTTGCAAATAAACTTTTATTGGAACAGAGCCATGCATACCCTCTTCCGTGGGCTCTGTGGCTGCTTATGTGCTATAAGAGCAGAGTTAAGTGGCTGCCACAGAGACTGTGCAGCATGCAGAGCCAAATATGTCTATTATCTGGCCTTCTGTGGCAAAGTTTGCTTCACTGTGACTGACTGACTGACAAGTGGACAGAGCAGGGAAGAGATGGACCCTATGTACCACCACATTGGTTTCTGGCCATGATATGTGGCATGTGGGATCTTAGTTCCCCGACCAGGGATGAAACTCGAGTGCACTGCAGTGGGAGGGCAGTGTCTTAACACCAGACTGATAGGAAGATCCCACCACCACACTCTTAATGGGGATCTAACTTCCTGCATGAATGCCTCCAAAACAGAACACAGCCCCTCCCCTGTATAGCCAGCCGAGGACAAGGCAGACGTGCGCTTGAGAAGCAGTAACACTCTGCTCCACAAACCTGTTGGTGTTGGTGAGTTTCTGATCACAAGACTGTTCCGCAGTCCGCTTGTTTCCGGAAAGGTCTCGTCCGCCACTACCTGTGTACGTGAACGAGTTCCCATGGTCCTGAAAACGACACAGAGGGCAGGCTAAATCCTGCATGCATGGGAAAGGAGAGACACCCTCAAAACGAAGCCAGGCATCCTCATGACGTCAGAACCAGCGACCAAAGAAACAGATAACACCAAGAGCTGGTGAGGACGTGGAGAGACTGAAACCCTGTGTGTGGCTGGTAAGGATGGAGACTGGCATGGCCGCTATGGAAAACGGTACGGACGTTCCTCACAAATTAAAAACAGAGTCACCAAAGGCTAGCAATCCCGTTTCTGAGTTTATACCCAAAAGAACTGAAAACAGGGACATGAAGAGATCTGTGCAGACCCAGGTTCATAGCAGCATTATTCACAGTGGCTAGAATGTGGAGACATCCCAGGCATCCACGGATGAGCGACTGGATAAACAAAACGTGGTCCAGCCACATGTCAGAATATTACCCAGTCTTAAAAAAAGGAAGGAAACACTGATACCTGTTACAGTGCGGATGAACTCGTAAGGACAAGATGCTCAGGGAGATAAGCCAGACACAGAAGGATAAATATATGATTCTACTTACATGGCAGATCCACAGACAAAGAAAGCACATGGTAGAGGTCTGAAGCTGGGGGAGGGGATGGGGACTCGAGTGTTTAGTGGAGACCGAGTCTTAGTTTCAAAAGATGGAAAGTGTCTGTGGATGGATGGTAGTGATAGTCGCATGACAGCGTCATTATGCTTAATGCCACTGAGTGGTGCACTTAAAAACAGTTACGATGGTTAAGTTTTCTGTTAACGGGTATTTGCCATAGTTACACACAAATGAAACCAGCTCCCCACACTCACCACATCGTCCTCATACCCTCCAGCCAGGACCAAGGAGTAGGCCCCGTGATTGCTCCGGCCATGGATACCCGCCACGTGAGGTCGATGGACCCCCGACTCGCTGACCTGTGAACCCACGGAGAGGTAAGTGGCACCCCGTGGACCAGACACTACAGATAAGCTCAAATGCCCTCACTCCCGCCTTCAGAGCCACAGTCTGACCCTTCTATCCAAACGCATCAGTCCTGTTAAAAGAACCCTCAGCCCCTGAAGGCCAGAGTCCAAGCCACACCAGGGAAGGACCTGGTGTGAATCCCAGCCTAGCCTCCCTGGCAGAGGGGCTGCTGGAAGGCCAGCGTCCACTGGCTGAGCCGCAGACCCTGACATCCGCACATACCTGGACTCGGAACCTCCACATGGTGCCCACAGGAATGCCCGGGATGGGGCCAAAGTGATTGGACGGCACAATGGTGCACTCCTTGGTGCGGCCCACGCACGCCATGCCCTGTCCATTGCGAAACAGAGGGGAGAGCAGCGTGAGTGGCCACAGGAGGGCGGAGGGCAGCAGGGCCCTCCAGGAGCCCAGGGCCCCCTCACCTTGCCCCAGTCCCGCTGCGAGGACGATGTGGCCGACGCCATCTTCGCCTTCTTCTTACTCTCCTTCAGCTTCTCACCCGCCTGTACCACCTCACTGGAGTCGATCCGGCAGTCAGGGCAGTACCTGTGACCATAGGGATGTCACCCCCTGCCCAAGGCCGCATGCCCAGCCCCCTACCTTCCTGCATAGCCAAGACTGCACAGAAGTGGGGAGGCGGGGAACGGCTTCAACTTAAATTCACGAACTCAACATAAGAAATCCATTCCCTTGGTCCCATGGGCCACATCGGAAGAGCTCAGTGGCCACATGGGAAGAGCTTGGTGGCCATATGGGGCGAGTGGCCCCCTTGGTGGGCAGCAGACACTGACCCCTCCCACTGGGAACAGCAGCGCCCCCCACGGTGAAGCCAAGACCAGCCCCCATGCAGCCAACATGAAGGGCGGTTCAACGGCACCTACTCACTGCCAAGGACTCAGTTCCCTGTCTCCACCAGGAGGGCAGGGGCGGGGCAAACAACAGCCATCTCTGTTAGCACTCCCAGGCTCTCACACCAGAGCTGCGCATCACAACTCTCCCACTCCAGGCCTCAGACGCCCGCTCCCGCCTCTGGCCCACAGTGCCTCCCTCCCCACAGTGAGCCAGGGCCGGGCCACATGGGAAGGACCCCACATCTCCATCGCCTCGGCCACCCGGGGGCACTCACCACTCCTCCTCAGGGGGCACGCTGCTGAGCGGTGGGCGCAGGCAGTAGATGTGGAAGGCCATGTCGCACTCGTCGCACATCAGCTGCTTGTCAGGGTCCTGCTTGCCCCCGCACACGTGGCAGGCGCACATGCGGCACAGCTTCCGCTCATCGTCCTTACAGTGCTTGCAGGAGGGCCCGCTCTTCCCTGCACCCCGGGAAGCGGGGGATGGGATCAGCTCTGGCAGCGCCCCACCCTCCCACCCTACACCCCACCACACACACAGCACGGAGGGGCTTTACAGTGTTTGCAGGAGGGCCTGCTCTTCCCTGGAGGTGGGATGGGGTGGGGTGTCAGCTCAGGCATGACCCCCACCCCTGCACCAACCCTCAACCCAGCACAGAGGGGCTGGATCAGAACTCACTTCTCATCGGGTTTTCCACCATGGGGTTCCCCTCGCCCGGACGCTCGATCTTGAAAACTTCATCCACGAAGACAATCCGACAGTCATTGAGAGAATCACCCCTACAAGAGAACAGGCCTGTTAGGATGACCAGCGGGCCAGTCTCACCGATGACCCCAAAAGACCCGGCCACTTGGACATGTTCTCAGAGCCCATGAACAGCTCTGATTCTAATTATATCGTAGAAGAGGTTTTCGTGGGGCCCTATGAACTCGCCTAGCTACTACCCTCGAAAATTCAAGTCCTACCACATCAGGAACGAGGTGAAAACAAATAAGCCAGAGTTTCAGTATGTGATGCATTTTCGAGAATAATTTTTAACCTTTGGCAGGTGAGGCCCACTAAGAGGCAAGGCCCACTAAACAAGGCTCAATAGGCAAAAACTATAAAGAAGTTCTGATCAAAATATGAAAATTTTTTAAAAATTACAAAAACTCCTCTAGGTTAAAACAACCCCAGGGATCATCTCACTGCTTCCATCAGACCATCTGACTGCTTCCATCAGATCACCCCACCACTACGTCGACAACCTTCCAGGGAAAGCAAACGTGAGTTGCGTATAATTTCACACTTTCCGAGAACCACATTTAAATAGTAAAAAGTAGATGGCATCAGTTTGAATGTGCTCCTTGGAAGGAAAGCTATGACAAAGCAAGACATCGTATTTAAAAGCAGAGACATCACTTTGCCGACAGAGGTCCATCTAGTCAAAGCGATGGTTTTTCCAGTAGTCATGTACAAATGTGAGAGATGGACCACAAAGAAGGCTGAGCACTGAAGAACTGATGCTTTTGAACTGTGCTGGAGAAGACTCTTGAGAGTCCCTTGAACTGCAAGGAGATCAAACCAATCAATCCTAAAGGAAATCAACCCTGAATATTCATTGGAAGGACTGATGCTGAAGCTGAAGTGCCAATACTTTGAACACCTGATGCAAAGACCCTACTCAATGGGAAAGACTCTGATGCTGTGAAAGACTAAAGGCAAAAGGAGAAGAGGGCAGAAGATGAGATGGTTAGATAGCATCACTGACTCAATGGACATGAGTTTGAGCAAACGCCAGGAGATAGCAAAGGACAGAGGAGCCTGGTATGCTGCAGTGGCAGACATGACTTAGCAAATGAACAACAAATGTAACCCCATGTATACAAAATACCATTTCAACGTGCAATGAATGTTAAGGAATGATTAACAATCGCTAGTTTACACTCTTTTTCAGCACTAAGTTTTTGAAATCCAGGGTATATTTTATACTCACAGCATATCTCAGTGTGTCCTGGGCACATTCCAAGCGCTTGGCAGCATGTGACTCATGACTGCAAGACTAGATGGCACATGTCCAGATCTACCCACCAGTTCACGGGGAACGCGGGGACAGAGGAACGGAGGAAATGACACCAGGAGGATGCTGGTGGGGAATCCAGACTGTGCAGATTTTATGTGACAAACAACCCAGCCTCCCCAACAAACAAGGAAAAGGAGGGGAAAAACAAAAGAGCAGGAACCCTAAGATAACAGACTGAAAGATCTACTGCGGATTTCCCTGGTGGTCCAGTGGCTAAGACTCCATCGCCGGGTAGGGAACTAGATGCCACACGCCACAACTAAAGGTCCCGTGTGCTGCAACTAAGAGCTCACGTGCCACAGCTGTGGCCTGGCACAGCCAACGAAATAAGTAAATACAAATATTTTTAAAAGAAACAGATCTACCAACTTAACTGAAATCTGTGGGCATTACTTAGAGCTTAAACAGACAAATTATTTTTTTCTAAATGTGAGCCAACTGGCAAACAGAACAATGACTGGAGAGATGTTAAGAAATTAAGTTTTCTGTTGTAATAATAGCATTAAAACTGTTTCTGTAAAAGAGTCATTTTAAAGAAATATACTCAAAAGTATTAACAGACACAATGATTCAATGCTTGGGAATTACTTCAATCTAACCGGGTGGGTACATTCTCAGATGAAGGAAAATTAAAAGAATGTTGCTAGCTGATACTCCTTTATAGAATAATGGAGGAAAGTTCAAGTAGATAGAAAATTACAATGGAAGGCTTCTGGGAGGAAAAAGGAAGACAGACAACAGAAAGGGCAGAAACATGGGTATGTACAGTAGATTATGTTCCTTATGCATTGTCCAAGTCATACATGATGACAGAAACCAAGACACCGTCTGACACTCAAGACAGTGAGTGTAAAGGAATGTAAATGCACGAAAGATCACCACACTTCCCTCAAAGTGGTACAAGAGATACTGGTATGTCACAGGCGTATATGACAGAATCCAGAGAAACCACTAAGAAAACTATGCAAAGCAATACATTCCAAAAGACCTTCAATAAATCAAGACAGAATCCTAAAAGATGCTTATATAACCCATAGGAAGGACAGAATAAGAGACACAGGAAAAAGAAAACGGGGAAACAAACAGAAAACAAGTAACAAAATGGCAGGCTCAAGCCCCGATGACTCAGTGGTAAAGAATCCGCCTGCAGTGCAGGACACACTGAGATCCCTGGGTGGGGAAGATGCCCTGGAGAAAGAAATGGCAACCCACTGCAGTGTTCTTGCCTAGGAAAGCCCATGGACAGAGGAGCCTGGGGGACTACAGTCCACGGAGTCGGACACAAGGGAGCGGCACACAAGCCCTAACACACCAATCATCACCTTAAATGTGCAATGGGCAAGACACTGCTGATCCTTGGCCAACATGAATTTGAACTTCATGAATCCGGTTATTGGTGGGTTTTTTCCAATAGTAAATGCAACAGTACCATACAATCCCCAGCTGGTTGACTCCTCAGATGAGGAACCACAAATACGATGGAACCACAGAAATGGGAGGATGGAGTGTAAGTTATGCTTGGATTCTCAAATGCACAGAGGTTGGTGCCTCTAACCCCCTAGTCGTTCAAGGTTCAATAATGTATGCCAAGTGGTGGACTTTCCTGGGGGTGCAGTGGTTATGAGTCCAGACTTCCACTCCAGGGGGCATGAGTTCAGTCCCTAGTTGGGGAACTAAGATCCCACATGCTGTGTGTTGCAGACAAAAAAATATTTAAATAATGGCCAGAAAACATAACACATGCCAAGGAAAATGCAGCCTTGATGAAGTGGATTAAAAAAAAAAAAAATGACCCAACTATATACTGTTTATGAGAAACTCCAAATTCAACCATAGTGGTAGAGATACACCACCCATATTCATTCATTCACTTATGGCCATTCTGTGTGGTTTGTAGGATCTTGGTTCCCTAACCAGGGATCAAACCCAGGCCCCCTGCAGTAGAAACAAGAGTCTTAACCACTGGACCCCCAGGGAACTCATTTACTTTTTTTTTTAAAGTGTGTCAATTCACATACACATATCTCAGATAAAGCAGACTTCAGAGCAAAGGAAATTACTGGAGACAAAGAGAGACATTACATAAGGAACAGAAAGATATAACACATATGAGTATGTCCACATCAAACACCAGATCCTCATGATTCTGAAGCTGACAGGAGAAACAGACAAATCCAGTCACAGGTGAACACCGGGACAGCGCCCTCAGCACATGACAGACGTACTAGACTGAACATCAGCAGGAATCAGAAGATGTGAGCAACACAATCAGCCGACACAGTCTAACCGATATAAACAGAACATCTGCCCCAACAACAGAGTATACTTTTTTTTTTTAAATAACTGTGCAATATTCACCAAGACAGACCCGACTCTGAACCATAAAACAAACCTTGACAAGGACTAGAATCATACAGTGTATGTTCCTCGACCATAACAAAGTCAAACTGGAAATCAACAAGAGAAAGACAATGCAAAAAAGTCTCTAAACACTTGAGAGTTAAACTCCATATTTCTCAATAAGCCAGGAGCCAAAGAGGAAGTGTCAAAGGAAATTGTAAAAACAGAGGTAACTGAATAAAAAGAAAAACAACATAGCAAAATATGTGGAAAGCAGGCAAGGCAGCACTGAGAGGGAAATTCGCAGCACTAAAATGCTTACACTAGACTTACAATAATCTAAGTAGCTACCTCAAAAAGACTGGAAAAAGAAGAGCAAAATCAACTCAGAAAAAGGAGAAAATGATAAAGATGACAAAGGGAATTCCCTGGGAGGGGTTGAGACTTCAGGCTTCCACTGCAGGGGGCAGAGGTTCAATCCCTGGTCAGGGAACTAATATGTCACCTATCTCAGCCATAACTAACTATATACTTTTTTTTTAGATGAGAGCAGAAGTCAAAGAAACAGAAAACAAGAAAACAACATTCTAAGCAAGGAAACAAAAAGCAGGTTATTTTTTTTTAACAACCACATCAGTGCGCCAGGGCTGGTCCTGGACCTTGCCCCCAGCAGCCTCCTCCCTGGTCTCCCTGCCGCCACGCTGCCCCCTGCAGTCAATTCCCAGCTCGGCTGCCTGAGCGATGATTCTATTACAGGTGGCATCTACGCTCTTCTGTGATGGCTCAAATAGTAAAGAGTTCGCCTGCAACGAAGGAGACCTGGGTTCGATTGCTGGGTTGGAAAGATCCCCTGGACAAGGGAATGGCAAGCCACTCCACTATTTCTGCCTGAAGAATTTCATGGACAGAAGAGCCTGGCGGCTTATGGTCCATGGGGTCGCAGAGTCGGACACAACTGAATGACTGACACTTAACACTTACTCCATGCTCTCAGGCTCCAGGAGCTGCCAGCAACACAGAATACACAGCAGCTCTGCACCCCTCCCAGCCATATCCTGAACGATTCCTCCTCCCTCTCTCCCCTCTAGCCCACTGGCCTCCTCAAGGGGCCAGAAAGACACCAAGAATGGTCCTGCCCCAGGGCCTCTGCACTCGCTGTGCCTGTGCTCAAGACACTTGCCCAGATACTCATGTCTTGTATACAACATATACAGTGGAGTATTATTCAGCCACCGAAAAAGGTTCATCATGCAACATGTATGGACCTTGCGAAAAAAGCCAGACACAAAAAGACACATAGTGTATGATTCCACTTACGCGCGAGGTCCCTAGGAGTCAGATTCACAGATACTGAAAGTAGGTGGTGGGGGCCAGTGGTAGGGGAGGGGCTGGGGAGTTCAGTGTTTCAAGGAGATAGGGTTTCAGTTTGGGAAGATGAGAAAGTTCTGGAGATGGATGTTGGTGGGGGTGGGGATGGTTGTTCCAACAATATGAATATGCTTAATGCCACTGAGCTGTGCACTTTTAAATGGTTAAGGTGCTAAGTACTTCCCTGGTGGTCCAGTGGTTAAGAATCCACCTGTCAATGTAGGGGATGTGGGTTTGATCCCTGGTTGGGACAGATCCCACATGCTACGGGACAGCTAAGTCTGTGCGCCACAACTCCTGGGAGCGCGCACACTCTAGAGCCTGTGCTCCGCAGCAAGAGAGGCCACTGCAACGAGAAGCCCACGCAACACCACGCCCCCCACCCCCACCACTCACCGCAACCAGAGAAGGCCCACACACAGCAACAGAGACCCAGTGAGGCCAAATAAGTCAACATATTTTTTTTAAAAAAAGAAAGACATATTAAAATGGTAAAGATGTTAAGCTTTCTACACACACACAGAAAAGCCTGGTAGACAGGGTTCAGCAAATATGTTCTGTAAAGGGCCTGGCAGTAAATATTTTCAGCTTTGTGGGCAGCCACCCAGCTCTCTTCTGGGCGCCCTCCTAACATAGAGCAGCCACAGTGAAGCAGTGAACAGATGGGCGTGGTTCGGTGCCAATAAAACTTTATTTGCTTGTCATAGCTGGGGGCCACCTCTGGCCTGTGGCCAACAGCCTGTTGACCCCTGATGTGAAGAGTACCCCGTATAGGAGTGTGTGGTTCTGGCTATGTTCTTGCCGGTCTGTGCACACACACGTGGCCCCAGAAGGTGCTGGGACCAGCCATGTCTCCAGACAGGAGAACGGGGTAACCAGGGAACAGGAGAAAGGAGAATATTAAGTGTGGCCTTCAGTACTTTCCGGACTTGGCCACGTTTTTTCACCTGTTTGCCAAATTCAAAACAACAAGCACACGAGAACAAGGAAGCTTGAAATCTCCGCCAGGGCCCCAGAGACAGTTCCGCAGGTGGGGCGTAGAGGGCCCGGGGAGAAGGCGGAGGCCGGGCAGACTCACCCGATCCTGACGTTGGCATGCAGCTCCCGCGCTGTCCTGGTCTCGCGTTTCCTCAGGATCTCGGCGTCGTACCAGAAGCCGCGGTCCTTGGGGAGGTCTGGGTTGTAGTTGACCATGACCACCTGGCCCACCTGCAGGTCCTCCCACTTGATGGTGTGTCGGGCTCGAGCCCGGACGTTCTGTGAGGTCATCTGGACCACTCCGTTCTCTGGGTAGCTGGAGGGGAGAGCCCTGCGCTCAGACCTCAGGCGCCAGCAGGCCTCACTCCATCAGGAGAGAGGAGCCAGGCGGAGAGGGCCGCCTGGTGTGCGGGTTTGAGTTACACTCGTCACAGCAGTCCAGAAAGGCCCCTCCCCAAGAGCTCATCTGTTGGTGTTAGTAACACCCAGGCACAGTGACACGTCCCAGTGTGTCACAGCGGCCCCCAGCCTTTGCAGCACCAGGGACTGGTTTCCTGGAAGACAGTTTTTTCACGGACCGGGAAGGCGCGGATGGTTTGAGGATAATTCGAGTGCGTTACATTTACTGTGCACTTTATTTCTCCTCTTATTAAAGCAGCTCCACCTCAGCTCATCAGGCATTAGAGCCAGGGGGTTGAGGACCCTGGCTCTAAAAAAGCTACGTTGGGATCCTAACCCCTGGCACCCTGACAAGCGGTGCTTATTGGCACCTAATCTGGAAATAGGGGCTTCCAAGGTGGTGACACTAGCAGTAAAGACCCCCGCCTGCCAAAGCAGGAGACGTAAGAGATGAGGGTTCAGTCCCTGGGTCAGGAAGATCCCCTGGAGAAGGAACTGGCAACCCACTCCAGTATTCTTGCCTGGAGAATCCCATGGACAGAGGAGCCTGGTGGGCTGCAGTCCATGGGGTCGTAGAGAGTCGGACATGATTGAAGTGGCTTAGCATGCCACGCACCCTGCTCATTTAGGGACACTGCTCAATCTGGAAATAGGATTGCTGCAGACAGGAGAAGTTAAGATCAGGTCCTGATAGAGAAGAATGGTCCTAAACCTAGTGACTGATGAAGAGTCAGACAGAGGAGAGCAAGGCAGGAAGAGGAGGCAGAGGCAGGAGCGGGGACGCAGCCGCGAGCCAGGACAGCCAGTCCCGCTGGAAGAGGCACAAAGGATTCTCCCCTCCAGGTTCCAGGAGGGTCTCAGCCTTGTCAACATCTTGGTTTGGACTTATGGCCTCCAGGACCATGAGAGGATAGACTATTCCAGCAACAGCACCAATACTTTGTAGAGCAGCCATAGGAAACTAAGACAGAAAGAAATGAGTTGGGGGGGAACTTTTTTCCATACATGTGTGTTGATGGTGACTTTTGTAAAGGGATAGACACTATATTAAAAAAAGACAGGAAGTCATTATTCTGGATATACAGGAATTCCTAGTGACCTCAAAAAAGGCCTAAGACAATTGGCTAAAGGTAGCATATTCTAAGTAATACAACATTGTAAAGCAACCAAACATCAATAAAAATTAACAAAAGATACACAAGTAAAAAATTTTTTGAAAACCTAACATTGTAAAGCAACTCTACTCTAGTAAAAGCTATTTTAAAATAAATTAAATTAAAAAAAAAAAAGCATATCCTATTAGTAACAAAGTTTAGCCTCAGCCTAGAGTGGGGACAATCCCAACTCTACTGTGATGAGGTGGTTAGCCTGGTGTTCATTATTTTTGCTAATAAAGCACCAAGAACAAGGGTTGTCCAAGTGGTGCTAGTGGTAAGGAACCTGCCTGCCAATGCAAGAGACATGGGTTTGACCCCTGGGCGGAGAAAATCCCCTGGAGAAGGAAATGGCAACCCACTCCAGTACTTTTGTCTGGGGAAATCCCATGGACAGAGGAGCCTGGAGAGCTGAAGTCCATAGGGTTGCAAAGGGCTGGACATGACTGAAGCAACTTAGCACGCACAGCAAGGGTTGCCAAAGACCAGATAGTCAATACTTACAGCTTTGTGAGCTGCAAGGTGTCTGCTGTGAACACTCAACTCAGCTATTATCGCAAGAGCAGTCACAGATAAGATGTAAACAATGGGTACTGGTGTGTTTCAATAAAGCTTTATCGTCAAAAACAGGATGTGGGCCAGGTCTGGCCTGAGGGTAGAAGCTTGTGAACCCTGACCAAGAGGATGGGAATCTGGCACCTACTGCCTTTCGCTCCTCCCATTACTCCAGTAATTTTTAGAGCTAAGCTTAGAGTGTGCCAGAAACTGGTGTGGGCAGTAAGAGACTCTGCAGGGAAACAGATGAAGCCCTAGCACCCTCATAGAACATGAGCTCCCTATAGGCAGGGAGGCTTGCCCTGTTATGAACTGCATCCCCCACATACACATTCTGAAGCCCTAACATCCACTGTGACTGTATCTGCAGACAGGGCCCTTAGAGGTTGTTATTGTTTAGTCACTAAGTTGTGTCCAATTCTTTGTGACCCCCATGGACTGTAGCCCGCCAGGCTCCTCTGTCCACAGGATTCTCCAGGCAAGAATACCAGAGTGGGTTGCCATTCCCTTCTCCGGGGGATCTTCCCAACCCAGGGATCAAACCCGGGTCTCTGCATTGCAGGCAGATTCTTTACCATCTGAGCCACCAGGGAAGCCCAGGCTGTAATCAGAGTTAAAAGAGCTCATAAGGACAGGGCTCTAATCTAATAGGACTGGTGTCCTTATTAGAAAAGACACCAGAGCTCGCTCTCTCCCCCCAGACTCAAAGGAAAGACCACGTGAGGATGCAGTGAGAAGATGGCTGTGTCTAAGCCAGGAGAGCCCTCACCAGGAGCTGACCCTGCCAGCACACAGCCTCCAGGACCGTGAGAAGATACAGGCCTAATGCTGAAGTCGCCCAGCCTGCAGCACGTGGTTATGGCCGCCAAGCCAACTCAGAGCCCCTCTGTGTTCACAGACGGGAACTCCCCGGGCCCATCACAGGGCTTGCCACAGGCTAAGTGCTCCATAAACACTCTGAATTCCTACAACGGAGGGAGGGGACATCACCACCCAAGCAAGTCCAAACACCAGGTCCTCGGAGCTGCTGCTGTCCCGGGCCCACCCCGAGAACACTCACTCATCGTATGTCACGTGATAGATGATGTCGTCCTCTGGCTTTGAGCTGGAGCTGCTGGGCTGGTCATGAGCCGGAGCCTTCCTTGTCACCCTGATGACCTTGGCCTCGAACCACGCGCCCATATTCGTGTCCCTCGCGTCCACGTACTCGCCGACCTGCCGGGGAAGGAAGCTCTCATTCGGCCCCGGGGAAATCTGAGAAGGGTCATGGTCTTAAGGGGAGGGGGGCAGCGGATCAGAACTTAAGACGGCCCCTGCGAGGACCACAGGGAAGACACCCGCAGGTCCAGTTACAGGGTTCTGCTTTAGGGGCGGAGAAGGAACCCCTGAGCATTGATGTTTCCAGCAACGGACTGTGAGGACATAGGGCAGGACAGGGGGGGACAGGGGGCTGTCCAGCCACGGGGATCGGGGGCTGCGTGGGGACAGCGATGCATGAGCCCCACCTTGTAGAGGCCCAGCTCTGTCTCATCACACTCGTCCTCATCTGCCTTCCCTTCTGGCTCATTGGCAGCCTCGCCGCTGTTGGAGGACTTGTCCGACTCGCTCTGGGCCAGGCCGCAGCCAGAGTCTGTGTCCGAGAGCTCAGAGTCCCTCTCCTTGCTGCCACCGCTGCTGCTGGGAACAGGGACGGGCAGCACAAGGCTCTGCCGGACCAGGAGCTGGATGGTGTCGTTCAGGCGGACGTCGTAGTCAAACAGCGTGTGGCCGTCCTCCATCTGCAGGGACGCAGGCCAAGGTCACCAGGCAAGGGAGCTCACTGGGGGGTGGGGGGGTGATGGACCACACCCGCCCTGGCGGAGGCCTGCCAGCTCCTGGGGACAAGGTCACCCGAAGCCCTCTCCAATGAGGACGCCTGCTGCCACACGGGGGGCATCCCCGGGAGCATGTGGCCTAACCGCGCTGAGCCATGGCCACACATCAGGTGTCGGGGGAGGTTTTAATACTTTATGTACTTTGGAACTTTTGTTACAATAAACAAGCACTGCCTGTACCCCTGGCTCTCATGCAGACTGACCTGCCCCTGAGGCGATGCTGTACCCCTGGCTCTCAGGGAGAGTGACCTGCCCCCGGGACAATGCTGTAGGGACATTTCTGGTTGTCTTAACAAGATGGTGAGCGCTGGGAATGCCCGGGATGGCCCCCAGAGAGAACACCTTTCTGTTATTTCCACCCACACTAGGCACTCACTGATGGGGAGGCTAGGAGCCAGCAGGGCTCTATGATCCATAGAGCACCTGCTGACTCACCAGGTACGTGAAGGGGTTTGGCTTCGGAGCACGTCCCTAGGGCACAAAAGTCTTTTTGCTGGGCGTTACCTTTCCATGAGCAACTGCCCCAGGGCACCCCACCAACACCCAAAAAAGACCCTCAGCCCTCGGGATCCAGAACACCCTGAGGCAGACTCTGCTGATCTCTGATGGCTCTGGGGTTGGGGGGCGGGTGGGCAGGGGGCTCTCATGGACACCACAGGAGCAGCAGCCCTGCCCCCCACCCTCTGGACGCTGGGAGCACCCCAGTTGTGACAACCATGGAGGGCCTCCAACATCACCCAGTGTCCCCTGGTTCAGAAGCAGTGCCTTCAAGAAAGGAAGGATAGGACCTCCCTGGTGGCTCAGTGGTAAAGAATCCACCTGCCAACGCAGGGTTCAGTCCCTGGTCTGGGAAGATCCCATGTGCCTCAGGGCAACTAAGCCCGTGCGCCACAAGTACTGAGCCCTCGTTCCTAGAGCCCTGCTCCTGGAGAAGCCACAGCAATGAGAAGCCAGAACACCGCATCTAGAGAGTAGCTCCCGCTCACCCCAACTAGAGAAAAGGCCTTGCAGCAATGAAGACTCAGCACAGCCAAAACAAATAAATTTAAAAAAAAAAAAAAGAAAGAAAAGGAAGAACACGCAAAAGTCAACTTTCCCTCCTTCCCAATTTTTAACTGGAAGCTGCTGGTTCAAAGGGCCGATTGCCATTAATATGCAAACTGCACCGGGGGTCATGAGGAGGGCACGTTCCAGGTAGTGGTTGTTAATCCTTATTCATCACAAACCTGAGAACAGAATGGCTGAGAACCCCTCTCCCCCAGAAAGGCACAAGTGAACACACTTGCTGCAGAGGCCACCAGGGGCCCCCTGAAGCCCACCCTGCACAGCCAGGCCCATGCTGCCTGCTCACCCAAAGCCCAGCAAGAGCCTCTGATGTGCCTTGCCCTGCCTGGCTGCCACAGGGGATCAGAGAGTAAGACAGCGCCAGCCCTCCTACACGGGGCGACAGCAGGGAGAGGGGACACACACGCGTTGTCACAGCCCAGGGTCCACAGACTGACGGACAGACCAACACCACACTGAGGTCATCCTCATGCTGGGATGTTACTCATCCCTAAAAAGGAGAGAAGGGACGTCCCTGGCAGTCCAGTGGTTAAGACTCTGTGTTTTCACTGCAGGGGGCACAGGTTCAATTCCTGGTCAGTGAACTAAGGTCCCCAAGCCACATGGCAAGGCCAAAATGAGAAAGTCAACATAGGTTTCTCAGTTATACCAAATGCACTATCAGGCAGGAGACAGGTGGGGGGGTGGGGGCACAGGGTATATGAGAAATTTCTGTACCTTCCTCTTAAATCTGTGAACCTAAAACTGCTCTAAAAACTAAAGTTTATCAGTTTAAAAAAGAAAATGGTGGAGAAATAAGTGTCCCCAGCACCATTATGACAAGGAAACCAGCAGAACGTCATTAAAATGTCATTAAAAAGGATGATGACAAGAGGCAGGCACCTGGTGCCCAGCACCTGCACAGTTAGGCAGACACCCCTCAGCACTGCGGACAGTAAGCACCCTGACCCTGATCTCTCTTTGTGGGGAGGTGGAGCAAAATCCCTGCTGCCCCAGCTTGATGTCAGGAACCCCCCAGTTGTGACAACTGATGTCTCCAGACACTGCCCAGAGCCCCAACAGGGCCAAACAGCCCCCAGGGAGAACCACTGAGCTAGAGACAGGTAGCCTGGTGCTTACCATGCTCAGGGCAGCCAAGCAGCAGCTCATTCCTACAAAGACACAGGACACAGCTGTGCATGACAGCTAAATGCAGGAGAGAAGAGGCGTTTCCCACACACGTCAGGGGAGGCAAGGGTGGTTTCAGAGGATGAGAACTAATAAACCGAAGCACCAGGACGGGGGAGAGGCAGTGGAGACTTGGGGCCAGTAGGGGGCATGTGGTAGGACTTCTGTTTTACCAGGAGCGCCAGGATGGAGGCCCAGCAGGAGCCAGGGTGGCAGAGCTGGGGGTGGGAGCAGAAAAGCAGCTGGGGGTACACAGGACAAGGAGGTAGGGGGGAAGATCAGGACCTGGCTGAGGGCTGTAGCTAAAGGCAGCAGGAGGAATATTGATGGGGCCATCTGTGATGGGTCAGGAAGCTAGATGGACAGGAGGGGCCCACACACACAGACGCAGACACACACACACACACGCCCCGCCTGGTGCAAGAGTGCAGCAGGCAAAGGTGCAATCAGGAGGGCTGGGCACTGAGGAGGCCGCACGCTGGGCCACGCTAGCCCGGGGCTCCACCTCCAGGATGGAATGCAGACTGGTCTGACGGCTTCGGAGGACCACTTCTGGAAGGTTCCAGACGGGCCCCGCGGTGGGCAGGAAGGAGCTTGCACAACCACTTACTATGACGAAAGGGCGTGTGTCGGATGCCCCCCTCCCCGACCCTGCTAGCCTCAAGTTGCACACAGCAGGGAGGGGGGCTGGACCCAGTGAGGACATGGACACACCAAGCCCGGGGTTTCTTCTAAGATCCTAAAACTCCAACTGAGGCTAACAGCATTGATAAAAGCCATACAAGGGACTTCCCTGCCTGTCCTGTGGTTAAGACGCCAAGCTTCCAACGCAGAGAGCATGGGTTCAGTTCCTGGTGGGGGAACTAAGATCCCATATGCCACTCTGCAACAAGTGGAAAAAAAAAAAAAAGGCGAAATTAACACATGCAGTTTAAATCCCTGGTGGCTCAGATGGTAAAGACTCTGCCTGCAATGCAGGAGACTCAGGTTTAATCCCTGGGTTAGGAAAATCCCGAGGGAAATGGCCACCCACTCCAATTATTTTTTCCTGGAAAAATTCCATGGACAGAGGAGTCCGGTGGGCTGCAGTTCGTGGGGTCGCAAAGAGCTGGACAGGACTGAATGACTGACATTTCAACACAACGCTGTAACAACACTGAAAATCAACTATACTGGAATAAAATAATTTTTTAGAAAATTCAAAAACTGAAAGCTATTCAAACTGAATGGCAAGCTGGATCTGAGGTTGCAGATTCTCATGTTAAAAATTAAACATGCAGTTAGAATCCTGTACAACCAGAATTGCAGGTGAAATCCCTTAAGCTGCCTGGGGTGGTAGTGTAGTCGCTCAGTTGTGTCCAACTGTGTGCAACCCCATGGACTGCAGCCCATCAGGCTCCTCTGTCCATGGGATTTCCGAGGCAAGAACAGTGGAATGGGTTGCTATTTCCTTCTCCAGGGGATCTTCCTGACCCAGGGATCAAACCCAGGTCTCCTGCATTGTAGGCGGGTTCTTTACCACTGAGCCACCAGGGATTTAAACTGCCCCTAGTAAAACACAAAACACGTGGTTTGGGGCACATTCAGGTGTAAAGGCCAAGCTGCCGGCGGCGTTTAGATCACATCCCTCTTTTAAACCAGAAGCTTCCTGGACTTGGGGAATTCTGGGCATGCACATGGCAGTAAATGAAATAAACACAGAGACCATCTGACAACGGAGCTTCCTCCTAGAAGCCTAGATTCAGAGCCGCCCACTTTCTGTCCCCCTGGGGCACTGGGGGGACACTTTTGAGGTGTGAGTACTGCTCAGAGCACAGGAAATAAATGACCCTGGGTCTGGCAAGGGGTGGTTCTCCTAGATTAGGGAGAGGTGGAGAGGTCATAAACCAGACCAGGGCGTGTGAACCTCTGGTCAAGAGGGACCTCCGGCAGGAAGAGGCCAGGAGCCTCTTAAAGACCCTTCCTGCGGCTGTAGTCCCTCCCAGCCCCCACAGTCTTGTCTAAGACTCCAGGCCTCCCCAGCAATGTGGGGTTCAGGCCAGACAGACAGATGGACAGAGATGGGAGAAGGAAGAAAAGGTATGATTCAGGCCATGGCAGAGGGACATGCTTCCCGCTCTGGGTGGAGAAGTGGGTGTACAGGCATGACCCAGCCTGTCCACCAATCAGTCCTGACAAGTGAACTCTGCCCTATGACCCCACCACCCCGGCCACAGCCCAGGTCATGCCCTGGAGTGGCATTTCCATTTCGGGGGTCTGTGAGGCCCAGGCTACCTACCCTGTCATGACACTGTGATGTCACTGGCCAGACCCATGACCTTGCAGGGGCATGGAGCCTGTGTGGTGTGGGCTGACGCCACCATTCCAATGCCTAAAGAAACATCTGTGTTTTCTCTTGCTTCATGGGGTCGCAAAGTTGGACATGTCTGAGCAACTGAACAACAAATTTTTCTCCACTTCCGAGTTCTAACAGGACAAAAAATGATAGACGTGATGCACGTCCACAGTGCTCTCTGGGGTCCTCCTTCGCTTTGAGGGGTGGAAGCGGTGCTGAGTCCAAACAGTGCGACACCCGTGCCCTGGAGGGACACCTGCAACACCCACCGCGCCCTGGGTACTCGGTCCAGGACGTCCCACAGTACAACCCGGATCTGCCACCCCGGGAGGAAGCCTGCATGTAACTGCCACACCTCGGCCAGCAGGACAGTTCCCACTAACTGTTTGGTAAATAAAGTTCTACCAGGCCTCAAATCAGGACATGCCCATGCCTTTGGGCTCTGGATCTATTCCTGGCTTTCAATGGCAGACGTGAGTGGACAGACCGCCCAGCCACAAACGGTTTCCACTGGGTCCTTAACAGAGTTTGCTAACCCCCGACCTTAAGGGCGTGTCTCCAGCTGCAGGGAGGGTGTTTGGGGGAGAAGGAAGGAAGGGAGCCTCCCTCCTGCAGCCAGAAGGACAGATCTCAGCAAGGGGCTGTCCAATTTACAGCATGACTCTGTCCTTTGGGAAAAGGGGCAGACCTTCAAAGAAGGCCCAGCAGGGCAAGGCCATCTGGTGGGGCGCTGCGACATGAGTGACCCTCGGAAGGCCACTCCCAGGATGCCATTTCACCTGATCCTTCGGACAGCCCTCCTATAGTAAATCACCGACTAAATAATTTGTTCTCTTCTCAGCTGGGAGCAACTTTGCCTCCAGGGGGCACTTGGCAATGTCTGGGGACCCTATGGACCTTATGACTGGGGCGGGGAAGCGGGTGCTCCTGGCATCAAGTGAGCGGGACCGAGATGCTGCTCCACACCCCATACTGCTGGGGGATGAACCCCCCACGGAGAACGATCAGGCCCTGACGTGCAGTGCCAAAGGGGAGGCCCTGCACTAAATGATTTATCGCCCCTTTATGTGAACCAGGAGGGAAGCTCAGCCCCCACCGCACAACGGTGACCTCACTGAATCCCACCAAGTACACGTGGTGGGCCCACAATTAGCCCCATCTGACTGCAAAGCACAGACTGTCCCTGGCCAGAAAAACTGGCGGGCACTTGCGACGATTAGGCCCAAGCATTGCGCCTGAGCACCGTTACCAGCACCACCAATGACAGCTATTGTGATTTTTCTGGGCAGCCAAAAAAAAAGACAAAGAAAGAAGCACCAGACGCCTCTCACCCTTGCCCAGGCTGGGCCAGCCGCCCGGGGTCCCTTCCCCCATCCAGCTCCCTGCATTTCCGCCAATCAAACGACATAACCGCCAACCTATTCAGCCTAAGCTAGCTCGCCACGGGACCCTCCCATATCCTGAAGACAGACTCTGCTTGGTTCTGCTTTATTGGCTCGAGTGACCTTACCGCAGACCTGGGACTGCATGCGATGCCCTGTTTCTTTAAAAAAGGGGGGGGAGGGAAGGACTCTCGAACACTCTCTAGAACGTTCTATAAAAACAACAGCTCTCTCGCACCCGCTGGAGGCTGCACGGCCTCCTACAGTGATTAGCCTGGTCTGTTTGCAGACCTGACTTGCTTCAAGGTGCCTTGGTGCCCCACTCGCCTGGCACTGTCCACACCTCCCTGAGGCCGGGCCACTTCCTGGTCGCGCAACCTTGGGGAAATTGCATCACGCTGAGGCCTGGCTTCCTCACCCGGAAGACAGAACTGACTACGCATTGGCCCAGTTGAGCGTGGGGAAGGGGATGAACAGCGGTTACAGGAGGTTACTCAGGAACAAGGAACCCTCTGAGATCTTCAGAACCTGCACTGTGAGAAGACAGACAGACAAACAAACCTAAGGATTAAAGGCACACTGCTTATCATCAGGCTTTACAACTCACACAGGCAATGCCAAGACTTTGGTATGGATCAGCTGCCATGTTTGCCCATGCAGGAAGAGAGGGGTTTGGTTACACCAATGTACGCATTTCTCAACAGGCCAAACCATCTGCTTGGGATGTGTTTCTCACTGTATGCAAATGTCCTCAGAAGAAACAGGAGCTACAAACACACACTGTACTCTAGTTAAGGACTGGCCAGCTGGAGGGTCTACTGGTGACGTGAACTGGAACTTTCTCTGCAATGCATCTCCCAAAATAAGATGGGCTGGTGGACGGACAGAGGCAGAGACAGCTGTGTGATGTCGGTGACAAAAGCCACGGGTAGGTGTTCAGGCGTTCATGGCTCTTTCGACTTCTCTGCATGTTTTTGAACGTAAAAATTAAAGTGCATGGCGCCCAAGCTCACAGCAGGCATTCAGAAATAGTCACTGCCTTGAATATAAGGATTCGATCCAATCTGCCTTTGCATGATGCCACGAACTGTATAGCCTGTGCCCATGGGATGTCTTCAGAAATTCAGCAGAAGGACCTTTGCTGAACACAAAGACTGGGGGGCAAACTGAAATCAGTATGGACGTCCCCAAAAATGAGCCTCTGTTGGAGGAGGCAGGAAAGAGGCTCCGCTCCCCAGACTGCATCCCAGGGGAGCGCCACTCCCAGCCCTGCCTTTTCTCCAGCCGCACAGCGCATGTGACCACAGTGAGTGAGTTCCCCAGCTTCCCTTTCCCAGGCGGGGCGCGTTAACTCAGATTGTTAAGACATTCAAGTCCTCATATCTCCCACAGGAAGGAGGCGAGAGGTCTCAGAGGGCGCCTTGAGCCCAAGAAATTAATCATCAGGTCTCATTTCCAGGAGGCAGGCAGGATCCTCCCAACCCCTAAAAAAAAAAAAAAAAAAAACTCCTGGCCAGGCGGACAGCATCTATTTTTCAATTTAGACAGCAGATGGCGGCAGCACCCAGTTTAAGACCTGACAACAACAAAGTCAGAGCCCAAAGGAACACTTTTAATCCTGGGTAGTCTCTATACCGAGGTCGCCGAGGTCCCTACAGGCCACTCGCCTTCCAGGGTGGCCCCAGCAGACAGGAAGGACACTTTCCGTGGGACCATCTTCTCCCACTCAGCGACACCTGAATACAGCCTGGCCTACCGTCCCCTCTGAAGACACCAACAAGAATGAAAACTCCCAGGGGTGTCACTGGAGAAAGCGTCTCCAAAGTGGGCAGCTGATAAAGCCAAGGGGTGGGGGGCATTTTCAAGGGCTACGGGAGCTGTGGTGGGGAATCTCGAAGAAAGGAAACAGGGCCAGCTGAGCCCACGCAAAGCACAAACCCCGTTCAGGGGCAGCCCCACCGCCTCCGCCAGAGAGGAGGCCCAGGAGTGGCGGAAATTCCTGATTAACAAGCACCGTCTCTGACTCTGAATAAGCTGATCCCAATTTCTAGAAAACCCCATGGGGGTCGGAAAATAGTAAGGTGCTGACTGACCATAGACCTTTGGTGTGTGTTTCAAAGAAAAATCCGGTCTCTTCCTTTCCGGTGTCTGAGTATTGATTCCAGGCTCTTCCTTGAAATTCATCAGCCCTCCAACGGCCACCTCCAACCTCTTTTTTCTAAATTATTTTGAGGGGAGCGTCCACAAAGGGGAGGGCTGGGAATTTAAAAGACCTCCAAACGAAACAGATTCGAGTGCCCGGCTGCCCGCCTGGAGTGTCAGTCTAGGAGTCGAGCCTTTGTTCCTCGCTCAGGCACTGGAGGTTTCTGTGGAGAAGCAGACCGGACGAGGTGGGGGCGGGGGGCGGGGTGGGGGGGGAAGAGTGTGTGTGCCCTGCCTGGATGAGGCAAGAACAAAGGTGGTGGGCAGGCAGGCGGGCAGCCTGCAGAGCGAGTTTACCTGCTTGCCCCGGTAGAAAAGCCTCTGCAGGCCTGGCTCCACGTGGAATAGCTCCTGGATCTTCTTTCTCAGCTCCTCCACCTTGGTCAGCCTGGACAAGGAGTCCACGGTGTGGGCTACCTTCCCATCCATGGTGCGAACCTGGATCCACATGGTGCCTGCTGGTGCTGCGAGGATAAGGGAGCGAGACCCCTGGTCAGTTCTGCCGTCAATACCACCACCATGGCCATGCCATATTCGGGTCATCCTTGCTATTGTCCAGACTGTGGACACCAGGTAACTCTTGGAATGCCCTCCCAGCCCCTTATTCCCTATAGCGTGCCACAGCTGGCCCAGGCCCCAGGCCCTGAATTAAGAGATAATGCATTAATGAGTTGCACTGGTGGAGGATTGAGGAGGGACGGGAAATTAGGGGAGAGTAAAAGGCACCTTGGGCTACTCAGTCAACGAACCCTGCCTTTCACAGGAGGGAAAAAAAAACACCAGGATTCAGAGGAAAAGGGGCACACAGTCAAACGGGCCGAGTTTGTTCGTTCATTCATTCATTCATTCATTCATTCATTCCCTGGATGAACACTGACGCGAGAGGGAAACCCAAAAGTCCCGCTCGGGTTGGAACTTACGAAGTCCCAGGGAACTCAACTAAGTAGGACCGAAGGGGAAGGAACCCACTCGAGACCCGGGAGCTCGGGACTCCGGGTGCCCGCGGACCCCCACCGCACCCCACCCCCGCGCGCGCGCGCTTGCGCGACGCGGCGGTCCCTGCTGTGGCCATGGCAACCGGCCGCCCCGTCCCGGCCACCCCTGCGTGGGCAGCGCTACTCACTTCTGCCCCACGGCCGCCCGGAGCTCCAGCCTGCGTTTCCCGGACCCAGACGCACGGCCCCGTAGCCCCTCTTGTTCTCTCGCTCGCCCGCGCGGGCCACGCCAGCGAGCCCACGCCCACCCCCACCGCCGGGACGGCCAAAGGGCCCGCGCGCCAGGTCCCGCCCCCTTCACTTGAGCCGCCTCACTGATTGGCTCCACCACGGTCGGCCGCCCCGCCCCGCTCGCTCCTCATTGGCCCAGATGCGCCCGGGGAACTAAGGGCGCGCGAAATCGGGCTCGGGCGCGACAATTGAATCGCGGGGCGCCCCGCGCGCAGGCGCGGAGCCTGACATCCTCCCCCGCGGCTCACCGGGCCCTCCCCCACCGAGCCGGCGCGACCCCCGCGGGGCGCCTGGGATGTTCCGCTAGCCCCTGCCACAGCCTGGGCTTCCGGGGCGACTTCTAAGGGCCGGCAGGGTGGGGGGCAAAGCCGGAGACCGCGTGTAGGGTAGCCCTGGCGCGGGGGAAATGTACTCCCGTGCTGGCAGAGCGTCCCGGAAAGTTTTGCAAAGTCAAGGCGCCCGGTGCGCCGAGTCCGGCCCGCCTCCCCCCGTCCGCGCCCTGGCCCGGGCTGGCACCCCAAACGGCCTGACCGCTCACGATCCACTCGCCTGCTTGCGCGCTGGCCCTTCTGAGGATGGCAGAGGAGCCGCGTGTGTGGCCAGGACCCTGCGCAGACGTGCGTGCGATCCCGAGCGCCCGGACGGCCACCACTGCCCGCTGCGCTGCCAGCTGCTCTGATTTTTTTCCCGCGAAAACTTGGCGTTTGGGAGTTGCGGGGCCACAGGAGGCCGCGCCGGGGGCGGGCGCCTGCCTGGTGATTGGCCGCCTCAGTGGCGGGAAGCGAGAAAGGGGGTGGGGGGCGCCCCCGCCTCTGTCCACCCCCCCACCTCTGCCCAGCGGGCCACGGCCCCGCCCAGCCCTGCGCGCTCTGCTGGGCTCGCCCAGCGTGCAACGGGGCCGGTGGCGGGACCTGGGCCCCCTCATCATGGGTGCTCTCCATGAGACCTAAGGATCACCCCCAGGGTAGACACCCCTGACCTCCTAAGTCTGTTCCTTCAGCCCCTCTTACCAGGCATTCACTGACCAGTTGGACAGGAAGACCGGAATCGGTGTCTAAATTATGCAGGAGAATTTGGGGGTATCCCCCCAGGAGACCTGCACCCCGATGACAGGCCTGATCGCCCCAGCTCGGTTTCCTTGCGCCAGGGCCCTCCAGCGCTCCCCACCCTACCCACCCGCAGGGCTTGTTTGCTGGTTTTTCCCGCCTCGTTTTCCCGCCTTCTCCTGGCTGTCCAGGCGGGCAGGGCTGCCCTCCCCCCTCCGCCCTGCCTGCTCTGCTCTGACCAGTCCTGGCGGGCACACAGTGACCCATTCTGGGCACCTACAAAATGCCTGAACAGGGTGTTCAGAGCTGGGGGCCCAAAAGTGGGCAAGGCCCACCCTGTTGGTGGTCTCCGAGAGGTTAAATTCTTATCTGGGGAGACCAGCAAGAAATGAATCAATAAAGCAAATCATTTCAGATACCACACGTGCCATGAAGACAGGACAAGAACTGGAGAGTGACCAGCAGCCATGTGGGAGGGCGGGGAGAGGAGGCACTCTGGTTGAGGTGGAGAGGTGGGCCTCTCTGGGCAGATGACATTTGAGCTGAGATCTGAGATGAGAAACCGAGGACAGAGGGATCGAGGCGGAAAGAGCAAATGCAGAGGCCGGAAAAGGCTTAGAGATGGACAGAGAGCCGGGCAGATGCAGTGAAAGGGAGGGCGGATGAGGTCACAGGGGTGTCATGTAAGACCTCACAGGCCACCAGGAGGACTTTGGTCTTTCTCTGGAGAGCGGTGGATAGAGTGGGAGGGCTGTGAGCTGGAAACAGATGAGCTCCAATGTGTGTCTTCACAAGGTTTCTCTGGCCACACATAGAGTTCCTTCTATCTTGGCTCTGGTGTTTCTGCTTTTATTTGTCCCAGCGGTAGACAGATGAATGGCCCCCAAAGACGTCCACATCTTAATCCCTGGGGTCTGTGAATATCATACCTTCCATGGCAAAAGGGACTTGGCAGATGGGATTAAACTAAAGATTGTCAGATGGGGAGATTATCCCAGATTATTTGGGCTGGCCTAGTGTCCTAGGGTCCTAGTAAATGAAAAAGAGTGGCGAGAGGATCAAGTCAGAGAAGTGAGAATGGAAATAGAGGATGGAATGATGAAAGCAAAAGGCGAAGGATATGGGAAACCTCTAGAAACTGGAAACGACAAGGGACAAATTCTTTCCTAGAATTCTAGAACGTAATCCTGCCAACGCCTTGACTTTAGCTCCATTTCACGCTTCGGACCTCCAGAACTGTAAGAGAACTCAGTTGTCTTGTTTGAAAGCATGGAATTTGTGGACATTTGTTACAGCAGCCATAGGAATACACTCCAATCACAAAGTCGAGATGCTCCTATTATTAATTTTCCCTCACCTTCAGGACTTCACCAACATAACTGATCGCGTTTATCGGAACTAAGCCTTCAGCTATGTGGCAACCATGTTGCAGACGTGAGCAGGTAGCCAGGCCTCCCCAACCTTGTGTGGCATATGAGGTCTTCCATACTGACAACATCTCTGACAGAACCCAGCCCATTCCTGGCAAGAGCATAGCCTCTCTTTGTGCCTGCTGTTGTCAAAATTCAGCATGGCTGAAAAAGAAATAGACCCTATATTTCTTGTGTACATTTGGTGCAGGGCACACAGTCCAGCCTCCTTGGATATCTGAAGTTAAGCAACACAGAAAGAGGTGTCTGGTTTTCCCTGCAGAAAAGACCTTGAGCAGTGGTGATGAGGGGCCCCACCCAATCTCTCTACTCATTTCAAGAAAGTCAGAGGGGTTGCTTGGGTTAATTAACAACCATGAACAAGAAACTATGCCAAGCATCTTTAAAAGAAGCTTACCAACCAGTTGGAAAAGCAAAATGTTGATGTCTGCAAAAGACATCACATCAAATACAGCAAGATATGACATAGTCATGAGGCCTGCCAGAGCCTGGAGAACAGACACTTCCTAAAGCTTCTTCTATTTTGCTGTCCCTCCTACTTAGACACAGGTCCACGTGCAGATCAGGCACCATGCGGGTGCAAATGGCTTCAGTTTCCCTTTTACAAATTGATATGCACTTGACAATCATTAAGTCATTGAACAGACTTTAATTGCCCTCCCTTGTCTGCACCAGGCCCTGGGTCCAGCAAACCAAGTCCCACCCTATAGGGACTTCTTGTGCAGTGGAGAAGCAGGAGGAAAGACAGCCATCAGTTGTGCGGGGAGATGGTGCTTTGTGATGGTATCCATGATCACGTGGAGCCCACAGCGTTCTGAGCATCTCCAAGACACAGCAAATCCCATGTCCTAGCTGTCGCTATCATCTTCCTTCTAATACACATTAATAGAAATAGAGAGCTATTAAAGAGAAAATGATTGGGACTTTCCTGGCAGTCCAGTGGTTAAGACTCCACACTGTCACTGCTGAGCTCACAGGTTCAATCCCTGGCCAGGGAACTAAGATCCCACAAGCTGCACAGTGTAGCCAAAAAAAAAAAGTGAAAATGATTATCTTCATAGGACCCAGCATCCATGTGTGAACCCTGAGGAGGGTGCACAAGCCACATCTGGGGGCCATCCGATGGGGCAGAAGATACCCCTGGGCTCATCCCCTCTCCACCTGTAAATGAAGCTTATGATGCATGTCTCACCAGAGAGCCTGGGAGAATTCTTCCCACCCAGGCCCCAGACATCTGGCAAGATGACAGGTGCTCCCTGTCTGCCAGGAATATTGCTATCTTGTGGTTTTCTTGTTTGTTTGTTATTTCCTAGAAAAAAAGAGGTCAAGCTACCATTTCATCAGCCAGTGAGGCATTTGGGATTCCCAAACTGCCACCCACCCCCAACAACTTTGCCCCCACCAATCCTGGCCACTAGGAACCCCTTCCCGGAACCCTGGCTGGCTGATGTCACAGACAGATGACCTCACTGCGGCCGAGGATCTCTGTGACATGGGGGAGGGGAAAGGATGTTTCTCCGTCACCCCAACCCCCCATGTCTGTGGTGAAGTCGATCGAATTAGTGCTGCCCAAGGATGCAGTCTACCTGGCCGGCTGCATCATCGAAGGACAGGTGGTCCTAACTCTGAACAGCACCCTGGTGGACCCCATCGTGAAGGTGGAGCTCGTGGGAAGAGGTTACGTGGAGTGGAATGAAGAAACTGGGGCGTCCCGCGATTATAGCCGAGAAGTTATTTGCAACAACAAGGCTGACT
This sequence comes from Bos indicus x Bos taurus, assembly GCF_003369695.1. Taxonomy (NCBI): domain Eukaryota; kingdom Metazoa; phylum Chordata; class Mammalia; order Artiodactyla; family Bovidae; genus Bos; species Bos indicus x Bos taurus. The sequence continues at coordinate 91,376,111 of NC_040082.1, read as the reverse complement.
ACGTGCACAAGACAAAGACATTCCCAGTGGAGGGTAAGGGCTGGTATGACTGCCAACGTTAGCCAGAATAGGAACAAGGGTCTGGAAGATAAACACATCTGTCAGTCAATCAACAAACCCCCAGGGATATGAGAAATGGGCAGAGGCCCGGCTCCTGTGATCACAGGAAAAGAGAAAGGAGGGAGAGGATTAGGAGAGATCCTCGAGGGAAGCACTGATGAGCCCCCAGCTCTGCCAGATTCAGATCTAAAGTCTGGACAGACTTCAGGGAGCCTGGGCTGCCAGGGAACTATAGGTCCTTTCCAAAATGAGTGTTTCTGGGTAGTCCACGGTCAATCAGAACGCTTGGCAAATGCTTGGTTGAACAAAGTTTCATTTCAGATTTAAAAAAAAAAATTTAGATAGGGTAGCTGGGGAAGGTCACCAAAAGACTATGGAGCTCAGATCTAGTGATGGAAGGGGTCCCTGACTTGCAGATACCCAGATATTGTTTGTGCATTAGTTGCTCAGTCTTGTCCAACTCTTTGTGATCCCATGGACTTTAGCCCACTAGGCTCCTCTGTCCATGGGATTTCCAAGGCAAGAATACTGGAGTGGGTAGCCATTCCCTTCTCCAGGGACTTCCTGACCCAGGGATCGAAACCAGGTCTCCCGCATTACAGGCAGATTCTTTACCATCTGAGCCACCAGAGAAACCCATCCAGATACCGCTGGACCTTAATACTCAACAATCAGGCTGCCTCTCTCTGTCTCAGTTAACCCACCTGGAAAACGGGAACAGAAAGAAGTCCTGCCTCCTGAGATTGTGTTGAGGACTTGATGATTTAATGGCATGTCTCAGGCTCAGAATAGCAGGGGTTATATAGTAAGTGCTGAATAGCTGTTAGTTCTTTCAACCAAAACAGTTCTTCAGCTCCTCAACCCCCATAGCATCGGGTAACACCCTTCTCCATTTCCAAGGGAAGCATCGTTTCCCCTCAGGAGCATCAGCCTCAATTCATTTACTCCACAAACAAACATGTATTAAGCACCTACTGTGCACAACAACCATGCCAGGTACCAGGGATGCAGCAGCAAAGAAAACAGAAAAGGTCCCTGGCATCCCTGGGGTTGCCGTCAGACTGGGAAGACACCCTCATAAGAGGGTTTGGGGGAAATGTAAGAAAAAATAAACCAGGGAGGTCACAGAGATGAGAGGGCGGTATGAGTCCCTCCCTGGTCCACCATCATCACTCAGTCAATCTGCTGTATGCTGTGCAGTGAAGGCCAGCCTCTGCCAGGGCAGGGACATTTGCCTGCCTCGGGCCCCAAGATGTGTTTGTTGAATAAATGTGTGATTGAACCTGCAGGCCAGACCTCCAGTTTCCCAGGCCCAGAGCAGTGGTGAGCAAGTCCCAGTGGGTAGTTTGGGGTGACCACCACTCACCCAGAGCTTCCATCTCCAGCCCAACTGAGGTCTAATATTTATGAGCCTTGGCTTTTTCGATCCCTAAAACTCAAGAGCTAGCTCAGGGACAGAGAGGCCAGATCCAGAAAAAGCTAACTGCCAAAACAATAAAGAGAAGGGTGGGGGGGAGATTCTAGAACCTTCTGATGGCATTGGTGTGTTTTGCTTTCAGATAATTGGTTAAGTGCAGGCAGCCACACCTTTGATTTCCATTTCAACTTACCTCCCAGGCTCCCTTCCACCTTCACCAGCAAAATCGGCAACATCTTTTACTTCGTGCAGGCCTCCTGCATGGGTCGGGAGCACATTCTAGCCAAGAAGAAAATATACTTGATGGTTCAAGGCACTTCCTCGATTTTCCACTCAGAAAAATCATTGCAGGTAAGAGGGGAGCAAGGGGGAGCAGGGGTAGGGCTTGGCCTCAAAGTTCCCTAGAGGTAGGGGATGGGGCAGGAGCAGCCAGGAGATAGGGAAGGCCCCAACCCGGAAAAAGAAGGGAAGGTGTTGCCCATTCCTCCAGCTCAGGAGTTTTGCAGAAAGGGGAATCAGAAACCAGGGCAGGACTAAGCCAGTGGCTCTCAACCGAGGTGATTCTGTTGCTGCAGGGGACACTGAGCAATGATGTCTGATGACATGTGTGGTTATTGCAACTGGGGAGGGGGATGAGTGCCATCAAGGGGGTGGGGGCCAGGGAAGCTGCTCAACACCCCACAGTGCCCCTCACAGAGAACGACCTGGCCCCTGAATGTCCTTGACCCCAGGGTAGGTAGGTCAAGAGTGAGCAGATGCCCCGCTCTGACCCCCTGACTGACTGTCCCAGGTGCTCAGTGACTCTCTGGGAACGGATAATGGATATGGTACCCTCTCCCCACCAAGGAACACAGCAAGGGGTGCCCTCCAACCAGGGAAGGAAGGTCACCTGAGCCGAGGAGTTTTCTGTATGGCTTCCAGAGGCCAGGTGCAGAGGCGGAAGTGAAGGAGGGTGGAGTTCCGTTGGCCAAAGTCACTTCACCTCCCTGGGGGCTCCTTTGTCATCAGAGCATGATGGCTGAGAGTGCCGGCATTTTAGCTCTCAAGGTCTAAGTTAAAATCCCAGTGTCCCCACCTACCTGCTGTGTAACCCTCTGCAAGTGATGTGGCCTCTCTGTGCTATTTCCTCATCTGTCACTTGGACACAGAGAGGGTGCCTGTCCCCTAGGTCTCAGGAGGAGCAGCCAGTGAACTTCCTGCAGCTTCAGGGCCTGGAATGGTGCTCGGCACTGGTGTCCAGGGAAGCCTCAAAATATTTATGCCCCATCGGTCCTTTTATTTTTAAGATTTTTTTTTTATGTAGACCATTTAAAAATTCTTTATTGAATTTGTTATAATACTGTTTCTGTTTTATGTTTTGTTTTTTTCTGAACTTGAGGTATCTTGGTGGGATCTTAGTTCCCCAACCAGGGATTGAACCCCAGCCCCCTGCATTGGAAGCACAGAGTCTTAACCACTGGCCCACCAGAGAAGTCCCAGGTGTAGTCTTACCTGTGTAGTAGGCAATCATCTCTACTCTGGCCAACCTCAGAGGAGGAGGATTCCAGGGCAGGTAGATGCTTAGAGGGGTGGATCAGAGGTGAGCAGATCTGAGCTCAAGGCCAGTTTGGCCACCTGCTTTCTGGGTGACCTTGACCAGACTCTGGCCCTCCCTTGAGAGCTAATCTAGAGTGCAGGGTGCACAAAAGAGAAATTGGAGCAAAATGCTGGTGTGGGGCCAGACCTGGATTGAGGTCTCTGCTGCTGGCTGCTTCATTAGCAAATGCCCTTGGGCAATTAACAGCACCTCCTAGAACCTCGATTATCCTGATCTGTATGATGGGTATAATGAAAACAACACTTTCCTTGATCGTGAGGGTCATGAAGCACCCAGCACGATGAGTACACATAGAGGACTCCTGGTGCATGGGAAGAGCCCAAATCGCTACTACAGCAACAAAGGGAGTTATTGCAGATACATTTTGAGACTATGAAAATATTGTGTTTTTTCAACTACTCAGTTCAGTTCAGTCACTCAGTCGTGTCCGACTCTTTGCGACCCCATGAATTGCAGCATGCCAGGCCTCCCTGTCCATCACCAACTCCCGGAGTTCACTCAAACTCATGTCCATCAAGTCAGTGATGCCATCCAGCCATCTCATCCTCTGTCGTCCCCTTCTCCTCCTGCCCCCAATCCCTCCCAGCATCAGGGTCTTTTCCAATGAGTCAACTCTTCGCATGAGGTGGCCAAAGTACTGGAGTTTCAGCTTTAGCATCATTCCTTCCAAAGAAATCCCAGGGCTGATCTCCTTCAGAATGGACTGGTTGGATCTCCTTGCAGTCCAAGGGACTCTCAGGAGTCTTCTCCAACACCACAGTTCAAAACCATCAATTCTTCGGCGCTCAGCCTTCTTCACAGTCCAACTCTCACATCCATACATGACCACAGGAAAAATCATAGCCTTGACTATGATGGACCTTCGTTGGCAAAGTAATGTCTCTGCTTTTTAATATGCTATCTAGGTTGGTCATAACTTTCCTTCCAAGGAGTAAGCATCTTTTAATTTCATGGCTGCAATCACCATTTACAGTGATTTTGGAGCCCACAAAAATAAAGTCTGACACTGTTTCCCTATCTATTTGCCATGAAGTGATGGGACCGGATGCCATGATCTTCGTTTTCTGAATGTTGAGCTTTAAGCCAACTTTTTCACTCTCCTCTTTCACTTTCATTGAGAGGCTTTTTAGTTCCTCTTCACTTTCTGCCATAAGAGTGGTGTCATCTGCATATCTGAGGTTATTGATATTTCTTCCAGCAATCTTGATTACAGCTTGTGCTTCTTCCAGCCCAGCATTTCTCATGACATACTCTGCATATAAGTTAAATAAGCAGGGTGACAATATACAGCCTTGACGTACTCCTTTCCCTATTTGGAATCAGTCTGTTGTTCCATGTCCAGTTCTAACTGTTGCTTCCTGACCTGCATATAGGTTTGTCAAGAGGCAGGTCAGGTGGTCTGGTATTCCCATCTCTTCCAGAATTTTCCACAGTTGATTGTGATCCACACAGTCAAAGGCTTTGGCATAGTCAATAAAGCAGAAATAGATGTTTTTCTGGAACTCTCTTGCTTTTTCGATGATCCACCTGATGTTGGCAATTTGATCTCTGGTTCCTCTGCCTTTTCTAAAACCAGCTTGAACATCTGTAAGTTCACAGTTCACATATTGCTGAAGACTGGCTTGAGAATTTTGAGCATTACTTTACTAGCGTGTGAGATGAGTGCAATTGTGTGGTAGTTTGAGCATTCTTTGGCATTGCCTTTCTTTGGGATTGGAATGGAAACTGACCTTTTCCAGTCCTGTGCCACTGCTGAGTTTTCCAAATTTGCTGGCATATTGAGTGCAGCACTTTCACAGCATCATCTTTCAGGATTTGGAATAGCTCAACTGGAATTCCATCACCTCCACTAGCTTTGTTCATAGTGATGCTTTCTAAGGCCCACTTGACTTCACATTCCAGGATGTCTGGCTCTAGGTGAGTGATCACACCATCGTGATTATCTTGGTCATGAAGATCTTTTTTGTACAGTTCTTCTGTGTATTCTTGCCACCTCTTCTTAATATCTTCTCCCTCTGTTAGGTCCATACCATTTCTGTGCTTTATCGAGCCCATCTTTGCATGAGATGTTCCTTTGGTGTCTCTAATTTTCTTGAAGAGATCTCTAGTCTTTCCCATTCTGTCGTTTTCCTCTATTTCTTTGCACTGATCGCTGAGGAAGGCTTTCTTATCTCTTCTTGCTATTCTTTGGAACTCCGCATTCAGATGCTTATTTCATTCCTTTTCTCCTTTGCTTTTTGCTTCTCTTCTTTTCACAGCTATTTGTAAGGCCTCCCCAGACAGCCATTTTGCTTTTTTTTGCATTTCTTACTGTTTTAATCGGATTGGAGAGGGCAGGGTGAGGGCAGGAGCTGGTGGACCAGGGCAGAGGCTACTACTACTCTGGTCCAAGCAGGGGCAGAGACCTGACCCCCACAGTCTGTCCTTCTCAGACCAGCTGAAAGGAACCAGGTGATGACCCTCCTCTGTCTTCCAGGGCTCCCACCTCCCTCGGAGTAAGAGCCCATGACCTCCCCCTGGCTCACAAGGCCCTGCACGACCTGCCCCGTCCTCTCCCGGCCCTCCCCGTCCTCCCTCTCTCCCCCTCTCACTCTGCTCCAGCCACGTGGGCCTCCTCGCTGTTCCTCCAACACCTTCCTGCCCCAGGTCCTTTGCATGTTGTGTGCCCGCTGCCCCAAACCCTGCGATAGGACCTTCCAACCCCTCCCCTTCCTCCTTTAGATCCTTCTCGGAAACTACATCTTCAGTCACCTGCTTCGATGATGGCCGGACGAACTGCCACAACCCCCACAGAAGGCAATTTAGCCATATCTATCCAAACGAAAAAGGAACACGCACTTTGCCCCAGCCATTTCATTTCCCTTCTAGAAAATTCTCCTACCACTGTCATTTCATTTGTGTGATAGACCTTTCCATGCATTGCCTGGGAGGCCAGCAACTGGTAACCACTTAAATGTTTGTTGCAAAGGGAATTAAAGTAACAGTTCACTGTCAAAGGTCAACTCTATAGATAGAGCAAAGAGAGAGAGAGAGCAAGACACAGCCAGAGACAAAAGAATGAGGCAGCTCTCGGTATCAGCACCTCCTCCTTACTGGGCTGGACACAGAAAGCAAAGTTCAGAACAGCGTGTCTAACCTGCACCGTTGGTGGTAAAAATAAGAAATGCACAGAACTTCCTTGCAGGTGTAACAAACTGTCTCTTTCCAGAGACCAGAGAAACTGGCAACAGACCGCTGCTGGCTGCCTCCTGGGAGGGGAGGCAGCGGGGGGTCGGGGGGGAGGGAAGCAAAATTTTTCTTCCACTTTTTTTTAACATCAGATTGAGATACAATTCACATACCTTATTATTCTTACCTTTGAAGTGTCCAAATCCATGGCTTTTCATGCATTCACAGAATTGTACAGCCATCACCACTGTCCGTGTTAGAACACTTTAATGCCTCCCCTCCCCCACCATAAAAAGAAGGCTGAGCGCTGAAGAACTGATGCTTCCAAACTGTGGTGCTGCAGAAGACTCGAGAGTCTCTTGGACAGCAAGGAGATCAAACCAGTCAATCCTAAAGGAAACCAACCCTGAATATTCATTGGAAGGACTGATGTTGAAGCTGAAGCTCCAATACTTGGGCCACCTGATGCGAAGAGCTGATTCTTTGGAAAAGACCCTGATGCTGGGAAAGATTGAAGGCAGGAGGAGAAAGGGTCGATAGAGGCTGAGATGGTTGGATGGCATCACCGACTCAGTGGACATGGGTTTGAGCAAGATCTGGAAGATAGTGAAGGACAGGGAAGCCTGGTGTGCAGCAGTCTATGGCGTTGCAAAAAGTCAGACACGACTGAGGGACTGAACACCAACCAAAGAAGTCTTGCATCCCTTACCTGTTCCCCTCAAACCTCCCTTTCCCCTCCCTCAGCCACCACTACATTCACTCTCTGTCTCCGGGGATTTGTCTGTTCTGGACACTTCCTGTTTTAATAAATGGAATCAGACACTATGTGGCCTTTTTGTATCTGGCTTATTTGAACATAGTGTTTTCAAGGTTCATCCAGGGACTTCCCTGGGGGTCCAGTGGTTACGATTCTACCTTCCAATGCAGGGGGTATGGGTTAAATCCCTGGTCAGGGAACTAAAGTCCCAACTGCCATGGGGTGCAGCTGAAAAAAAAATTTTTTTTTAATTTCTTTTTAAAAGTTCATCCACATTGTAGTGTGTGTGTCAGTGCTTTCTTCCTTTTTAAGGGTGAATCGTCTTTCTGTGGCATGGATGCACCACCTTTTATATATCTCTTCATCACTTGATGGACATCGGGTTGTTTCCATGTCTTGGCTATTAGGGACCATGCTGCTGCTAACATAGGTGTCCACGTGTTTACGTGGATGTATTTTCATTTCTCTCAGGTAGCCATCTAGGAGTGGAATTGCTGGGGCAGATGGTAATTCTACATCTTACCTTCTGAGGAGCAATCAGACTCTTTTCCACAGTGGCCGCTTCATTTTACATTCCCACCAGCCATGTACAAGGGTTTCGATTTTTCTACACCCTGTGTACCTTTAGAATTTTGAAAGACATGACCCATTGTCTTGCAACAAGCAGTCCCGTTGAGTACAGCACTTATCCCCAAGACATCTCTCTCCTAACCAAGTCTGAGGGAGTCTCCCTTTACCTTAGCCCCTTGCCATAGCCTCATAACTTATCTTAATCAGAAACCTACCATTAAAGGACTTCCCTGGCGGTCTGGCGGTTGAGACTTCACCTTCCAAAGCAGGGGGTGCAGGTTCGATCCCTGGTCGGGAAGCTAAGATCCCACATGTCTTGCAGCCAGGAAAAAAAAAAAAAAAACATAAAACAGAAGAGATACTGTAACAAATTCAATAAACCTCTAAAAATGGTCCACATTAAAAAAAAAAGAACTTAAAAAATGTACCATTAAAAAAAAAAGTGTACCATGTTTATATCCATCTTTCCAATCAGAGTAGGGACTGGACTGGTCTTCACTGCTGTGGGTTTTCCTTGAACTTGGCACCAAGTTGATAAAATCATACTGCTTGAATGAAAGAATCCTCCCAAAGTTTCACATATGCCAAAGAAAGAGGGAGATCGGGAAAAACTGCCAGGTACGGAAGATCAATGTTGAGTTAGTAACCTAACATTCTTGGAATTCTGGGCTCTTGGGCCACCCCACTTGGCCTGGCATGGGAATCTCCCCTTGGCCACCACTGATGTCTCTTGGCACCTCCTTCAGGACCAGGACAGAACTGCTGGCTTAGTCTTGAGTTAGGGCAGCCAGTCCTTTCACACCTGTAGGGTCCTAACGCATGCAACGAATTTTCGAATAAGACTAGAGGAGCTTAGAATGAAATGGCCTGCAATTAGCCTTCCAAGAGGAGCAAAAGCATGGGAAGTCTGAAGATAGGCAGGGGCCAGAGGCAGAGGGCAGGAGGTGAGGCTGAAGGGGTCAGGGGTCAGCCTAAGGTCTCTGAGACAAAGGGTATTGGATCTAGAACACGGTCCTTCGGTCATGATCCTTTAGTGGGGTATGAAATCCATTTAGCAAGTTGCAAGGCATATTTCTACAAAATGAAAGAGCAGGCAAGCCCAAAATAAAAAAATGTTTTTTTAAAAATATCAACTTTGTAGGTTGCAAATGTTGTTTTCTGAAAACAGTACTAAAGGATACTATTTTCCTATTTTATATTAACAACGTTTGCAACTCACAAAATACATTCAGTTCAGTTCAGTTCAGCCACTCAGTCGTGTCTGACTCTTGCGCAGGGCAAAGGCTAATAGATTTTGCCAAGAGAACGCACTGGTCATAGCAAACACCCTCTTCCAAAATACATTACCATATGGAAAATAGCCGTTGTGAGGTTTAATGTATGAGGCAGGGAACCCAAAGCCAGGGCTCTGTGACAACCCAGAGGGGTGAGAGGGGGAAGGAGGTGGGACCAGAGTTCAAGAGAAGGGGGACATATGTACAGCTAATGCCGATTCATGTTGATGTATGGCAAAAACCATCACAATATTGTAAAGCAGTTGTCCTCTAATTAAAAAAATATTTAAAAAGAAAACAATACAGAGAATAAAATAAGTAGAATAGAAAATGTCAGAAAAAATCCATTTGTTGGGCTGCCATTTATTTTTTAAAATTAAAGAACAGAATAGAAGAGGTAGGAAAATATAAAATTTGCTGAGTTGCAACAAACTTTGTTTTTATAAAATCAATGTGTAGGATGGAAAATAATAGTATTAAATAAGTAAAATAGGATAGAATGTAGCAGAAAAAAATTAATTTGATGGCTTACAACATTTTTGTTTTATATAAAACAAAACGATAGCATAGCATAAGTAGACTAGAAATAACCAAAAAATCAGTTCAGAGGGTCCAATCAACATTTTTTTCAGCTGCACCATGCGCTGTGTGATACCGTAGTTCCCTGGCCAGGGATCGAAGTCGCATCCCCTGCAGTGAAAGCATAGAATCTCAACCATTGCACCACCAGGGGAGTTTTTGTTTTCTCTGGATATATACCCAGGAGTGGAGTGACTGGATCATCTGGTAGCTCTGTTGTTAGTTTTTTGAGGAACCTCCATACTGTTCTCTATAGTGGCTGCACCAATTTACATTCCCACCAACAATGTACGAGGGCTCCTTTTCTCCACATCCCCATCAATGTCTGCTATTTGTAGACTTTTTGATGGTGGCCATTCTGACGGGTGTGAAGTGCTATCTGACTGGGACTGTGATTTGCATTTCTGATGATCAGCAGCATTGAGCATTTTTTCCTGTGCCTATTGGCCATCTGTATCTCATCTCAACTCCTGGGTCAGGGAGATTCCCTGGAGAAGGGATAGGCTACCTTCTCAAGTATTCTTGGGCTTCCCTGGTGGCTCAGACGGTAAAGAATCCATCTGCAATGTGGAAGATCTGAGTTCGATCCCTGGTTTTGGAAGATCCCCTTGAGGAGGGCATGGCGACCCACTCCAGTATTCCTGCCTGGAGAATCCCATGGACAGAGGAGCCTTCCAGGCTGCAGTCCAAGGGGTTGCCAAGAGTCGAACACGAGTGAGCAGCTAAGCACAGCACAGAGCAACTCTTTCTGGTATGTAAGCCCAAGAAGTGTCTTCACCATGCTCCTTCTAGCTCTTTTATGATATCAAAGACATAACAACAATATAAATGTCCATCGTGGAGGGGGGATGGGTGAATAAGCTATTTTGCAACACACTTCGTTGCCGTTGTGAAAATGAATGAATCAGAATGACAGCCGCCAACATGAATGCCTTTCAAAACACAGAATGTTAGGCTAGGAAGGCAAGTTGCTGGAAAACATACGAGGATTAATTTATACAAAGCATTCAAATATGTAAAACACTACTGTATAATTCAACCACAAATAAATGTATTTCTAAACAATGCAAACATCTGCATGAGAATAACAAATGCCACACAGACACACAAACACACATGCATACACACATATTTGTAAAAGTATCGATTTCGTCTAGAAGAAGACACGGGAAGCCAGCAAAACTGGAGAGTAACTCATTGTAAGCACACCCCACATCGCATCAGATCTTTTTAATTTTACTTATTTTTAATTAAAAAAAAATTTTGTTACACTGCAAGGCTTGCAAGATCTTAGTTCCCTGACCAGGGATGGAACCTGGGCCCTGGCAGTAAAAGTCCTGAGTCCTAGCCATTGGACTGCCAGGGAATTCCCTCAAATCTTTTTAAGTAGTATCCACTCATAAAAAGTAAAGTGTTACCCAAAGTGTTCATCTGCTCAGTCATGTTCCACTCTTTTCTACCCCATGAACTGTAGCCCACCAGGCTCCTCTGTCCATAGAATTCTCCAGGCAAGAGTACTGGAGTGAGTTGCCGTTTCCTCCTCCACGGGATCTTCCCAACCCAAGTATTGAACCTGGGTCTCTTGTAGGTGGATTCTTTACCATCTGAGCCACCAGGGAAGCCCTAAAAAAGAGTAAAATGTTACTCAAGCCACACATTAAATATAATGTATATATGAATTTATTTGCAATCCAGCAGCTAACCAGTTGATACAGACAGCATTTTGAAGTTTTTATTTAAACATGTTACATAATTTCAGTTCTACAGTTTTCATGATACAGAGCCCATAATATTTTTTCCTTAAGTCTGAACTACTTGAGTAAGCCCTAGGTCTTGGGCTATTGACTATAAGACATTCCCTGTCTTCCAGAAAACTAGGGTTCAGAGAAGTCAAGGCACTGGTTCAACGTCACACAGCAAGTGAGTTATGGATGTAGAGATAAAACCAAGGTCTTATGAATTTCTTAGGTTTATGTTACAGACAAGGACATTGTCACTCAGAATGGAAAAGGGCTTTGATTGTTTATGTTTCTAAATTGAAGTATAGTGTAGTTGATTTACAACTGTGTGCCAATTTCCGCTGTACAGCAAAGTGACTCAGTTATACAAACATACTGTTGTTGGTTAGTCATTAAGTCGTGTCCATCTCTTTGCTACCCCATGGACTGTTTCCCTGGCAACGATACTGGAGTGGGTTGACATTTCCTTCTCCAGGGGACCTTCCTGACCCAGGGATCAAAACCCTATCTCCTCCATCGGCAGGGGAATTCTTTACCACTGAGCCACCAGGGAAGTCCACACACATACATACATTCTTTCTTTAAATATTCTTTTCCATTATGGTTTATCACAGGATATTGAATATATTGCCCGTTCTATACATTAGGACCTTGTTGTTTATCTACTCTAAATTTAATAGCTTTTATCTACCAACCTCAAACTCCCAATCCACTCCTCCCCCTCCCGCTTGGCAGCCACAGTCTATGAGTCTCTTTCTGCTTTGTAGATAGGCTCACTTGTGCTGTATTTTTTTTCTTTTTTCTTTTTGTGCTGTATTTTAGACTCCACATATAAGTGACATCACTTGGTATTTGTCTTCCTCTTTCTGACTTGCTTTGCTTAGTATGGTAATCTCTAATTGCGTACTTGTCGCTGCAAATGGCCTTTATTTCATCCTTTTTTGTGGCTGAGTAATATTCCACTGTGTGTATGTTCCACATCTTCTTTGTCCATTCATCGATCCATGGACATTTAGGTTGTTTCCATGTCTTGGCTGTTGTAAACATTGTTGCTATGAACGTAGAGACACATGTATCTTTCTGAATTAGAGTTTTGTCCGGCTAGAGTCCCAGGAGTGGGATTGCTAGTTCATATTCTATTTTTAGTTTTCTAAGGAACCTCCATCCTGTTTTCCCATAGTGGCTGCACCAGTTAACATTTCCACCATCAGTGTAGGAGGGTTCAAAGGGCTTTGGAGAGTCCCAAAGACTCAAGACCAGGTGGATTGTTAAGTGAGCAAACAGACCTTGTGGCCTCAATTCCTCACAGTTGTCCCTCCCCACTCCCACTTCTAGAACCCTCTGTTCGTGGAGGCTGAGAAGAAGGTGTCTTACAACTGCTGCAGCCAGGGCACCATCTGCCTGCAGATCCAGATGGAAAAGAATACCTTCACGCCGGGGGAGAGGGTCATTTTCACCACTGAAATCAACAACCAGACCAGCAAGTGCATTAAGACGGTCATCTTCGCCCTGTATGCCCACGTGCACTACGAGGGCTTCACGCCCAATGCGGAGCGCCGCTCCAGGGTGGATAGCAGTGAGCTGCTCAGGCAGGAGGCCAACACCCACATCACGGCCTTCAACACCACCAAGATTGTCAGCACTTTCCACCTCCCGCCCGTGCTGTCCGTGAGCGGTAGTGGCTCACAGGACAGTGAGATCATGAACACCCGGTACGAGCTGGTCAGCACCGTCCACCTGCCCTGGACCCTGACCAGCGTCAAGGCCAAGGTGCCCATCATTATCACCAGCAACCCCGTGGACTCAAACCAGACTGCTGCAGGCTGCCGGACCAGGGCAGCGTTACCCGTGAGCCCAGATCAACAGAATTAAATGCCCAAACGTCTAAATATTAAAAGTTTTATCAGACTCTAAGGTAGATCTTTCCTTCACCTCGCACAAATGGCCTTTGGATGAGTCTGCTTGTGGGCAGCATGTGACCCAAACCTCACCAAGCTCCAGCCGTGCAGGCATCCACTTCTCCCATCCCAAGAAAGATCTGTAAATGACAGGAGAGGCCAAAGCCTTCCAGCCTGACAGAACCTTCCAGGATTTGCCCCGGTTAGCACCCCAGGCCCATCTCCTTGCTTACTCTTACACTACCTAGATGAGGGATCCCCTAGTGGGAGTGACCCTGCCCTCCAGAGGATATTGGCAAAGTCTGGTTGTATTGGTTGTCCCGACTGGAAGGAGCAGCGTGTGCTCCTGGCATCCATTGGGTGGGGGCCAGGGATGCTGCTCCACAGTGCCCAGGACAGCCCCCCATGGAGGATGTGTGTAGTCGCTCAGTCGTGTCCAACTCTTTGCAATCCCATGAACTGTAGCCCGCCAGGCTCTCTGCCCATGGAATCTTCCAGGTAAGAATACTGGAGTGGATTGCCTTTCCCTTCTCCAGAGGATCTTCCCAACCCAGGGATCAAACCTGGGTCTCCCCAGGTTTGCAGGCAGATTCTTTACCATCTGAGCCACCACGGAGGCCCATAGCGAATGACCCGGCTCCAAACGTCAGCAGTGCCTCGGGATAGAGACCCAGGCTGGGGCCATGCCTGGGGACAGATGGTTGCTGAGTCCACAGGTTGGGTCTGTGAGCCTCTTACCCATGTCACATCCCTCCTCTCCTCGAAGCTGCTCCCCTGGGGCTCCCCCACATCACTCAGGGTAAAAGCCCAAGTCTTCTAGGTTCATCCACCCACATCACATCCATCACCAAACCACAGAGGCACTTCTCCAACCTGCCCCCGGGACCCCCTATTTCTCTCCCCTCTGCCTCCACCTGGCTCCCGCCCTTCGCCTGGGCCACCTGCACCTGGGTCTCGCGACTCCTAACCTGGTCCCTCACTCTGTTCTTCCTGAGAATAAAAATCCAGGACATCTGGGTTAATTAAACTTGAATTTCAGAAGAATAATTGTTTTAGCATAAGTATATTCCCCACCATATTTGGGGTCTCCTGATGCTTTTTAAAAATCATTCGTGAATCACTCGTCGTGTATCTGATATGCCAGTTTAACTGAGCATCCTGAATTTCATCTGGGATGGGACTCCCCAAGCAACTAAAAGACACCGCACACAAATCAGGCCATGAAAATCTTTAAACGTCTGATGGCGCTAGTGGTAAAGAACCCTCCAGAGACCTAAGAGTCAGGTTCGATCCCTGGGTCAGGGAGAGCCCCTTGGAGGAGGAAATAGTCACTCACTCCAGTATTCTTGCCTGGGAAATCCCGTGGACAGAGGAGCCTGCCGGGCTGCAGTCCATGGGCTCGCTAGAGTCGGAGATGACTTAGCGACTGAGCACAAGCACTGCTCTGTCAGGTCCCCAAAGCACAGGCCATGTCCCGCGCAGTCAGGAATGAAGGAATGGGCCAGACTGCTTCTTCTGGGCTAAGGACTCTGAAACATTTCTCTCGGAGTGCCCACAGGCTAGGAAATACCCACATCTGCCCCACCCTTGCCGCAGGCCCTCGGTCAGCAGACAGGAGGCTTAGACACTTGAATGGCTGGCCTGCGGCAACTCATTCGGAGATGCTGTTTTAGATCTAACTCTTTTGAGGAGCGGCAGTGCAGATAGAATGCACAGATTTCGTTCTTTTCTGATTTTGTCTTTGCAAATTTTTTTCATGGGAGAGAGCTCTCACTTTCATATACTTAAAAAAAAAAAATTTACTTGTTTGGCTGCTCCAGGTCCCAGTTGCAGCATGTGAACTCTTAATTTACAGCGTGTAGGATCTAGTTCCTAGACTAGGGACTGAACCCGGAAGCCCTGCATTGGGAGCGTGGTCTTAGCCACTGGACTACTAGGGAAGTCCCTTGAGGCACTTCATAAGCAGTCTCCAAAAGAGCTTGAGTGGCAGTCCTGGCTCCCTGGAGGGGGGTCACTGCTGGGTCAGGATGGGGATGTGATCTACTGATCTACCCTGCTGATTTGGGTATGTGATCTACCCTTTGCATTGGATAAAGGGATCCAAGTCTGGGGTGGCGTCCTCCAGCTGCTGGTTTCCCCCAAATTCAAAAAGGCTTATTTTAGGGATGAGTGGGATGATCTTGCTTGCCTTCGTGTCCTTGGCCCTGACCTGAGCATCCTTGAGGCTCTGAAGGCCAGGTCTGGGCCATCCCCACGTCCCCAGAACTAGGTCCAGAAAGACTGTGTTCTTCAAAGCTGCAGAGCCAATGCTTCCTCTAGGAAGCCTTCCAGTCATGCCTCTTGCCCTCCACTGGGTTCCCCCATTGCAGTCTCTTCCTCCGTCTGGTCCTGACCACTGCAAAGGCCTTTGCCCAGCTTCATCCCATGTGTGGGGGAAATTAAGGTGGGGGTACCACAGCAGAGTCCTCCTCAGGGCCCCCTGCACTGTGCCAATCCCCAAGTGGTAGTTAAATATATAACAAGTGGTTGTTAATATATAATAACAGTCTTCGGGACTCCACTCATTCTGGATGGTGGGACAAAGCGTTTTAAGAATGCCAGAGATGGATCATAAGATAGCTGGTGAGTGCCCTTCACAGCTGGGGTTTCATCAGACTGGAGGAAGGTGCCAGTGAATTGGGGGACAGGGGCTCAGATTCTTTCCCATCTCACTGTATTATCCTTGCATGTCTGTGTGCTAAGTCACTTCAGTTGGGTCCAATTTTTTGCAACCCCATGGACTGTAGCCCACCAGTCTCCGCTGTCCACGTGGATTCTCCAGGCAAGAATATTGGAGTCGGTTGCCATTCCCTGCTCCAGGGGATCTTCCCAACCCAAGGATCGAATCCATATCTCATGTCTCTTGCACTGGCAGTCAGGTTACTTACCACTAGTGCCAACTGGGAAGCCCACACTATGCTTACTTCATTCTATTTGGGACAAGGGACTTCTCTCAGCCTCAGTTTCCCCATCTGTAAAATGGGAGGAAAAATAGTGTTCACCCCTAGAGTTTTGAGAAGATTAAAAGGACCAGTACATGCGCTCCTTTAGGAGAACTTCTAGAACACAGCAAGTGCTGGCTGGATGTCAGTTATGAGTTTTAGGATTTATTTCCCTTCCATGGTCTTCTCCAACTCCAATAGCTCACCAATCAGGTCTCAGTGACCTCCAAGTCACTGGACTAATGGCCACCTCACTTCCTGGTCCTCCTTCTACGGACTTAGGCTTTTTACTTGGAGAAGCTCCAATTCCTATGGAAAAGGCTTGGAAGAATGATACAACAAATCATGCACCTCCAGCCTCTAGGTGTTGATTTGGGCCATATTTGCTCGTTTCCTCTTTCCCAGATTGTTTTGCAGTAAATTGTAGCATCATGGTGCTGGGTCACTAGACTTTGCATTTCATCCTGTAGTTTTACCAATCTTCACCATTTTTATTTTACTTTTTTTTAAAAATGTATTTATTTATTTGGTTGTGCCGAGTCTTCACTGTGGCATGAGGGATCTTCAGTTGCAGTATTCGAGCTCTTAGTTGTGGCATGTGGGATCTAGTTCCCAGACCAGGTATGGAACCTGGGCCCCTTAATTGGGAGCATGGAGTTTTAGCTGCTGGACCACCAGGGAAGTCCCCTCATCATTTTCACATGTACAGTTCAGTGGCACTAAGCACACTCATGTTATTGCGGAACCATCCCCACCATCCAGAGCTTTGCCACCTTCCCAAACTAAAACTCTGTCTGTCCCCATTAACCATCAATTCCCCATTCCTTTCATCCCCATCGCCCTCTTTTTAAAAAAGGCTGAAAAATATTCCATCGCCCATGTATTTCACTTTTTTTTCCCTCCATTCATCCACTGGTGGGCATTTGTTTCCATCTTTGGGCTACTATGAAAAATTCTGCGACTTCCTTGGTGGTCCAGTGGCTAAAACTCTGTGCTTTCAACACAGGGGGTTCAGGTTTGATCCCTGGTCAGGGAACTAGATCCCACATGGGTCAACTAAGAGCCCTCATGCCATGATAAATATCCTGTACTCTGCAACGAAGATCCTGTGTGCTGCAACTAAGACCCATCACAGCCAAAGCAATAGCAACAGCAAAAAAGAACTATTCAGGTTGTGCATTTTGAGCAGTGAGATTGCAGAGAAGGTATCGAGCAGCATGTAATGTTGATCTATCATCCCTTATGGGTGATGATATGAACCTTGATCACTTCCTTCTGGTGATACTCATGAAAGGTGCCGTTTTACCTTCGTAACTGACAAGCATTCTATGTGAAAGATAATCCTAGATTATAATCCTTACCTCTTATAAGTTTTCACCCAATGTTTTTTATATCCGGGGATGCTCCCAGCTTGAATCAGTTACTACACTCGTGGTTGCAAAATGGCAATTTTTCTAATCCTGAAGACTCCTATAGGATTTCCCTGGTGGTCCAGTGGTTGAGAATCCACCTGCCAATGTAGGGAACATGGGTTCGATCCCTGGTCTGGGAGGAATTCTACGTGTCTTGGGGCAACCAAACCCATGAGCCGGAACTTCTGAGCCTGCGCTCTAGAGCCTGTGCTCTGCAACAGGAGAAGCCACCACAATGAGGAGCCAGCGAATGTCAACTAGAGAGTAGCCTCCTCTTGCCCCAACTAGAGAAAGCCTGTGCACAGCAATGAAGACCCAATGCAACCAAAAATAAATAAGTAAAATTTACTTTAAAAGACTCCTGTATTTGCTACCTGAACTGTAGCAAAGAGGGACTTTTCCTATTTCACTCCCTCACCCTGGATATCTCTCTAATCTCTCACCAGCATTTCTTGTAGCTGACCATTTCCTCTTTACTCATATATCCTCTCCTCTTGACTTCCTGACTCCACACCCATCTCATCCTCCTCCAGCTTCTTGGATTTTGGATTTGGGGCTTCTGCTTTCTTCAAAGTCATAGCATCCATTTCTCCTCTTCCAGGAAGCCTTCCAGTGCCTCTCAACTTTCCTCTACCAGGTCCTAACACATAGATGACCTTTAGGGTTCATTTCTGCAGGCATCCATATCCTACTGCTTGGTCAGTATTTTGTACTTTGGAACACTAGGCTGAGGGCATTGGACTGAGGCAGAATTGATTGGAGTGCTTTTCTTTAGAGGGGGCTAGAGAGCCAGGATTTGAGAGAGGAGATTTGAAAAATCACTCCACTGACCCTGTGGATAGACTAGAGTTGAAAAGGAATGCAAGAGTAGCAATACATTCAGGAAGCTGCTGCTGCTGCTGCTGCTAAGTCGCTTCAGTCGTGTCCGACTCTGTGCGACCCCATAGACGGCAGCCCACCAGGCTCCCCATCCCTGGGATTCTCCAGGCAAGAACACTGGAGTGGGTTGCCATTTCCTTCTCCAGTGCATGAAAGTGAAGTCGCTCAGTCGTGTCGGACTCTTCGCGACCCCACGGACTGCAGCCCACCAGGCTCCTCCATCCATGGGATTTTCCAAGCAAGAGTACTGGAATGGGGTGCCATCACCTTCTCCGCAGGAAGCTGCTAGGTCTGAATAATAACAGAAATAATGAGGACAATAATAATACTGTGGCACAAACTGGCTCCTTTTCCATCTGTTTCCTTCCTCCGCTTAGGCACATGGCTGGACTACATTTCCCAGCATCCCTTGCACTTAGGCATGACTATGTGACTGATCTGGCCAATAGGGTATAAAAGGAGGTGGCTTAAGTCTCTTTTATCCTGATTTTTTAAAAACTTCCCACCTGTGGCTTGTTCAGACTTTCATCTTTTGCTAGTTGTTTGGGGATAGCTATTTGGAAGAGAGCTGCTCAGGGAACTTGATCCGTACTTGACTGTTGCATATTCAAAAAATAAAACTTAAAAAAAAAAAAGAAATAAAACTTTACTGAATAACCAACCTCCGCTGAAGTTGGGATTTTCTTATTCTGGCCATTTGTTTACACAAGAATTTCTCCAATTCGGTACCATTGAAATTTGGGGTCAGATAAATCTTTAAAGGAGATCAGTCCTGGGTGTTCATTGGAAGGACTAATGTTGAAGCTGAAACTCCAGTACTTTGGCCACCTGATGCGAAGAGCTGACTCATTGGAAAAGACCCTGATGCTGGAAAAGATTGAAGGCGGGAGGAGAAGGGGACAGCAGAGGATGAGATGGTTGGATGGCATCACCGACTCGATGGACATGAGTTTGGGTAAACTCCAGGAGCTGGTGATGGACAGGGATGTCTGGCGTGCTGCGGTTCATGGGGTTGCAAAGAGTCAGACATGACTCTTTGAACTGAACTGAAATGAAATGAAATCTTTTTATAGGCGATAGTCCTGTGAATTGTAGGATGCTAAGCAGCATCTCCAGCTTTTACCCACTAGATGCTAGGAGTACCCCACTCCCCTGCCCCTGTGCACCCCTCCCACCACAGTTGTGACAACAGAAATTTCCCCAAACATTGTCAAATGTCCCTGGGTAGGCTGAATCACCCCCAATAAAGAGCCTTTTTTTTGTTGTCTTGGTTCAGTCATGTCTAACTCTTTGCAACCCCATGGACTGCAGCACTGCCAGGCTTCCATGTCCTTCACCATCTCCTGGAGCTTGCTCAAACTGATGTCCATTGAGTCAGTGATGCCATCCAACCATCTCATCCTCTGTCGTCCCTTTCTTCTCCTGCCTTCAATCTGTCCCAACATCAAGGTCTTTTCTAATGAGTCGGCTCTTTGCATAAAGTGGCCAAAGTATCGGAGCTTCAGTATCAGTCCTTCCAGTGAATATTCAGGGTTGACTTTAGGATTGACTGGTTTGATCTCCTTGCAGTCCAAGGGACTCTCAAGAGTCTGCCCCAACATCACAGTTAAAAAGCATCAATTCTTCAGCACTCAGCCTTCTTTATGGTCCAACTCTCACATCCATACAATCTATTCTTATTATACAAGTACATACATTAAGGGAGACCCTTGAACATTTTGGGAACAGGGACTCAGTGTGGCCGCAACTAAACTCACCATGTCATCCTCCCCCATGCCCACCTCCACTTACTCCTCCCTCAGCTTTCCATTTTAGTGAAGAGCCCCCCTTAGGGTCATCACTAACATTTTCTTCTCCCAAGTCCTGTTTGTCTTACTTCTTGAATAACTATTAAATCCGTCCATCTAATTCTTTCCATCTCCATCCACACTTGGTTGCCTGGACTGATGCAGTAGCCACTTCCCAGGGGGCCCTGCTCTCACGCCTGCCCTCTACAGTCCATTCGCCACACAGCAGTCAGAGAGACAGCTTTTCAAAATGCAGTTGTGGACTTCTCTAGTGGTTCAGTGGTTATGATTGCACTTCCACTGCAAGGGGCACAGGTTTGATCCATGGTGGGGGGATTAAGATCAAGCATGCCGGGTGGACAAAACAAACAGACAAAGCAAAATGCAGTTGTGATTATAGGCTCAGCTGGGGCTATGACTGGTCCCATGACTATTGGTGGGAGGCGTCAGTTCCTTGCTAAGTGGGCTTCTTGGGCCTCCTCACAACATGGCACCTGGCTTCCCCTGCAGCAAGTGGCAAGAGTGGTGATGGGGAAGGCTACGGTGCCTTCTATGATCTGGTTTCAGAAGCCTTGTAAGTATCAGACACAATCAGTTCTGCCATATTTTGTTAGAAATAAGTCACTAAATTCAGCCCATAGTCATAGGGAAGAGAATTAAACTCCATCTTTTATTTTAGCTTTTTTAAAAATTGATGCATTATTATTCTTTCTATTTTTTATTTTGGCCACTCTACATGGCATGCAGGATCTTTGTTCTCCCACCAGGGATCAAACACATGTGCCCTGCAGTGGAAATGGGTCCTAACCACTGGACCACCAGGGGAGTCCCAGGTTTCACCTTTTTAAAGCAATGTCCAAAATGTGTGGACATAGTTTTAAAAAATCACATTTCCCAGTCAATTCCTTGGCAAATTCTGTTGAATCCACTTTCAAAAACCCGTCTAGATAATTACCCTTTCCCTTATCACTATCCTGGTTCAGCAACCCAAGTGTCCATCAAAGGATGAATAAACACACAAATGTGGGCCATCTATATGGGAATATGCTGCTGCTGCTGCTGCTGCTAAGTCGCTTCAGTCGTGTCCGACTCTGTGCGACCCCATAGACACCAGCCCACCAGGCTCCGCCGTCCCTGGGATTCTCCAGGCAAGAACACTGGAGTGGGTTGCCATTTCCTTCTCCAATGCATGAAAGTGAAAAGTGAAAGTGAGGTCGCTCAGTCGTGTCCTACTCTTTGCGACCCCATGGACTGCAGCCTACCAGGCTCCTCCATCCATGGGATTTCCCAGGCAAGAGTACTGGAGTGGGGTGCCATTGCCTTCTCCAGATATGGGAATATAATTCAGCTTTAAAAAGGAAGGAGATTTTGACACCTGCTACAAAAAGGATAATCCTTGAGAATATCACGCTCAGCGAAATAAGCCAGACACAGATGGACAAACACTGTCTGATTCCACTCACAGGAGGTCCCTAGAGCAGTCAGAACTATGGAACAGAAAGTAGGATGATGGAAGTCAGAGGCTGGGGGATGGGGAGTCAGGGTTTCATGGGCACAGAGTTTCAGTTTGGGAAAGTGAGAAAATTCTGGAGACGGATGGTGGGGGTGGCTGCACAACAGTGTGAATACTTAATGCCACTTAGCTGTGCCCTTTAACATGGTTTAAATGGTGAATTTTATATTATGTATATTTTACCACAGTTTAAAATTTGTAAAAAGTACTCAACCCTTCTATGGTGCTTCCCGTGTCCCAGGCACCCTGCTAAGTTCCCTGTTACCTCATTTAATCCTCTCCATCATCTGTGAGTTAGGGATCACAATCCTCAACCCATTTTACAGTTGAGACAACTGAGGATCAGAGAGGAGCAGTGATTTGCCCAAGTGCTTGTAGCCAAGATTAGATGCCCTAACCCCTCTGCATGCTGCCCTCGGCAGTTATTATTACTGTTTCAGCTGAAAGTTAAGGACCTGGTTCACAGAGGCACAGAGCTGAGGCAGCTGACATTCCCAGCCAGGGTCCCTGGGCATCAATGAGGGGCTGAGCTGGAACAGAGACCCTGGAGAGTCTGAGTCCACACAGCCATTGCAGGC
This sequence comes from Bos indicus x Bos taurus, assembly GCF_003369695.1. NCBI lineage: Eukaryota > Metazoa > Chordata > Mammalia > Artiodactyla > Bovidae > Bos > Bos indicus x Bos taurus. The sequence continues at coordinate 91,353,902 of NC_040082.1, read as the reverse complement.
TTTCTTTGTGAAAATGAGCAAGGGGGCCTGCACTGGGCTGCGGGCTTGAGCCTCCACTTTAATCTCCTCTCTGGACTTGAGCTTCTCTTACTGCAAAGCTTGAAAGGATGCTAAGGAACCAGCCAAGAGAAATGGGTACCTGGAGCCCAGGAGTCCAAAATACAGGGTCTCTGGGCTTCAGTTTCATCTTTAAAATGAAGATTAGGGAGTCGCCTGGTTGCCTAGTGGTTAACATTCTGAACTTTCCCTGCCATGGCTGGGGTTCATTCCCTGGTCAGGGAGCAGAGCCTGCAAGCCATGCGATGTGGCCAAAAAAATCCTAAAAGCTACTGAGATTCCTAGCTCTGTGGTTCCTATGCTGTGTGACCTCGCCAGAGTTGCTTCCATTTCTGAGCCTCAGTTTCCCCATCTATAGAACTCAGATTCATCCACCACCTCTCCCTCCAGATGTCTCGGGATTAACATCTATAGACAGTATCAGCCTGAGTAGGCGCTCACTCCGGTGGCAGTGGCGCCACCATTGTGACCCCAGCTGAGGGTCTTCTGGAAAATTGTGGCCCACACCTGGGGTGGGGGGTGGGCTGCACCCTCCCTCCCGGCCACCTCCCCACCAGGCCTCAGATTCAGGGGACCACACAGGCGGGCGTTGGGAACACTTCCTGTGCGGTGGCCGCCAGGGCCTACTGGGCCAGGTGTGCCAACCGGAGAAGCAGCTGGGGCCGCCTCACTTCCTGCCCCGGGTGGGGGCACCTATCATGCTCCTTTGCCCCCATCCCCAAAATAACATCCCCCCCGGAACCGAAGCCACCCGCACCAGCTGCAGCCTTCAACTTAGGGGACATATGACAGGCGGCGCAGGGGTGGGGGGTGGCCAGCAGCTGCCAGCACAGCGCCTGTCTCGCTGGAAATGTCCCCCCCACCCCCCTCTCTGCTGCCACCTCCGGCATTCCAATCCCAAGGGGGTGACCTGGCCTCCCCCAAGGTCCGGACACAGAGCTCCGAGCAAGCAGGACTGGCTGGGGGGAGGGGACTTCTCTGCCACCCTGGGTGACAAGGGACCCTCTCTGGCCAGACCCCCAGACCCAAGGTGCCTCCAATCTTCACCTCAAGGGACCGTTTGAGGGGGAAGGGGCTGGTTGCCAGGACAACAGCACCCCACCTCCACCGGGAACAAAGGGGCAGCCGAGAGAGCCAAGGACTGCCCGTTCTCTCGCCGCCAACGTGACTGGCACATCCTGGCAGCTGGCGCTCGCAGGGCCGGGCCAGAGCCTCCAGGCCTGGCCACCCCACACAAGGCCACTCAGTGTGGGGGCGGTAGGGGGCAGGTGGCTGCAGCCCCGAGGGATCTGGTTCCTGGTTAGCAGCCCCTAGGCCTCTGTCCTTCCGGTACTTTCTGACAAGGAAGTCTGAGCTGCAGAACTTCATAGAAAGGCCAGGGGGCCTCCGATGTCCGGCTCGGAGCTGGATGGGCCACCAGGTTGGAGGGGACAAAGGCCCCGTAGAGGTCCTCCTGCTGCCCAGACCCCTGGCCCTGCATTCTGGGCCTGGGGGGTGCCCAGTGTGGACCCCCCCTCCCACCCTGCGCTGGCCTGGGAGGGGCTGGCCCAGGAAACATCTCCCCTCCCCCAAGCCTCGCAGGGGGCAGCGGGCAGCTGGCGCCACCGGGGCGGGGGGGGCGGGGACAGGCCAGGGCCTGCATGTTAAAAGACCCCCAGCTTCCCGCAGTGAGCAGACCATGGAGACAAAACCTTGCCTTCCGCCATCAGACCACAGTCGATCAGGCTGTCCACCCACTGGCCATGGGTGGGGGAGACAAGGTGGGCAGGTCTGTACTGGCTCGGGTAGGGTTACCAGAAAAAAGTACAGGTCCCGCAGGTAAATGAGTTATTTCTCAGCGTAGGTGTGTCCCTTGCAATCCTTGGGACATATTTATGCTAAAGAAATATTAACTGTGTAACCTGAAATTCACATTTAACCAGGGGTCCTAGATGTTTATATGCTATGATAGGCCAGGAGTTCTAGGACAGGCAAAACTGCTTACCAGTGTCCCCCCAGACTTTCTCCACTACCGGTCCCAGCCTCAGGGTCACCCCGCTGTATGCCCCACCGCTGGATTCCCAGCCACACGTCCATGTCCACCTTACTTTCCAAACCTTGCCTGTCACCCTCCAGAAGTGTCTCTCCCAACTTCCCACCACCCCCAACAGACAGGCCCTTGAGTTCCTGCCTGCCCCTCAGATATCCATTTGCCCTTCCCTGAATCTCGAAGCTTCCACCCTTGTGTCCCCAGAGATTTGAACAGGGCCCCTCCTCTGCTCTGAATCCAAAGTTGCACCCACTATTCCCACAATTAAGGCCCCAAACCTCTGCTCCACACAGGAAGCCCCTTCCCCAGCAGGGCTCCAACCAACCCCTACTACCAACTCCCAGTCCCTCTCTCCTCAAAGGAGCCGTGGTTTCCCCAAAGCCTCCTATTCTCTCAGGCCCCCAGGTAGGGCCCATCGCCCCAACCTGAGTCAGGTCCCATCCCTCCTCTGCCCACAGCCTTCCATGGCTCCCACCTTCTTTAGAGCAAAAGCCCAAGCCCTCCCCTCTGCTTCACAAGGTCCTGCATGACCTGCCCATCCCCTCCCTGCCCTCTCCTCCTCCGTCTCTCCCCGTTGCTCACTATGCTCCAGTCATGGAGGCTTCCTCGCTGCTCCTCCAACACACCAGACACAGTCCTGTGCCAGGGCCTTTGCACACCTGTTACTACCAGCTGGAGCACACATCCTCCTGAAAGCCACATAGTTCCTCCAAAAGCCTGCCTTCCTCCAGGTCTCAGCTCAACTGTCACCTCCATGGTAACGCTTCCCAGGTCTACCTTATTTCCCATCTCCTTTTTCTGCTATATTTTTCTCTGTACCTCCTACCACGTTCTAATACACTAAGTGTTGAGAGTTGTGTGGGCTCTGTCTCCCCCTTTAGGCTGTCAGCTCCATGAGGGCAAGGAGGGTCCGTCTGGCTCACAGCTGTATCCTGAGGAGGGTACACAAGAGGCACTTAATAAATACGTCTGGAATGAATAATCATCACTGTTTCTGGAATATCCTCCTGTGCCCCCTCTTCCACCTTTCAAGACTTACCTGAAGCAGATGGGCTCATTTTCCTCTTCCAGGTTTCCTCTATCCACAGGATGACCTAAGAAATCCTTCAAATGCTCCAGCATGCCCCTGCTGCCCCTGCTCCAGAAACTTCTGTGGCTCCCCAGTGCCCTCAGGATTCTGCCAGCTTGGCCCTTGTTGCTGACCTGTCTAGCTCCGTCTCCCCTCCCTGACACTCCCCAGCCCATGGCCATGGTCTACCCTCTAGCTTCACTCTGCACCTTCACCCTCTCTGTTCTCTCTGCCTGGAACAGCTCTCTAGTACCTTCACCTGCCTGACCCCTGTTCCATCTCTCAGGCCTCAGATTAGATATCACCTCCTCCTAGAAGGCTTCCAGGACCACTCCCCACATCTAAGTCCAGTGGCTTCTCTGGACCCCACCATCCCCATGCACCCCTATCACAGCCCTGACCAACTCTATTTCATCCACCTGGTCACCAGGGCAACTTGTCATCCATCAGACACAGGAGACCCAGGGCCCACAGCACTTTCAGGGACCCACAGAATGGTTTCATTTTAATTTCTCTTAAAATCAAAAGAAAAAATGAATAAAATAATACCAATGCAATTGTAAGAGATCATTTTTCCTGAAGGGAGGCATCTGATACAGAACAAGAGTCTCAGGCCTGTCAAGGTCTAAATGGGGGCCCTGCTGGCCCCATGTGGGTCTCCCCACTCGACTAATAAGTGCCATGAAGACAGAGATCGAGACTGGGTCCCCACGGCTGCCTGGCAGTCCTGGCACACAGCAAGCACTTAATAATTGTTTGTTGAACTATTGACTATCCAGTGAGTTGCTGGGTCCTCACAATCAGATCTGACCTGCCTGGTGCATCATAGGAGATGCTTGATAAATGGATGGCTGGAGAAAGGGTCAGATGGCAGACTGACCGCGGTCCCAATCTGGGAGCAGCAGCGCCACCTTGTGGCATGATTCTGGCCTGCCTTTCCCTGTTCAGTGGAAAAGTCCTGGGAGTTTTCAAAACCCTTCCACTGGAAAGGAATTGAGAGGAGGAGAAGGAGAAAGAGAAGGAGGAGGAAGCAGGCAGTGATCTCAGAAACAAAGACCTTAGATACAAACCCAGCAGCCATCCATTTGTGGCTGTGTGTCCCAGGGCTGATTACAACACCTCTCGAATCTTCAGTTTCCTCATCCAGAAAATGGGAACAGTCAAAATCAGGCCGCTGAATAATGTAACAAAATCGCTCAGAAAACAGCAGCAATTTCTTACCTGCCACCCTAGGGCTCCTGGGAACAGGTGCTGTCCTCAAGGGAGCCCCCCCACCCAAGGCTGGGAAGTGACAGAGTTTTCAGGACCACAAGGCTGGAGCAGAGAAATGGACATGAGTTTGGGTCTGGGTTGTCAGGTTCAGTCAAACAATAAAATAAATAGGATGCCCTGCTCGATTTGAATTTTAGACCAACACTGAATAATTTTTTAGTATAAATAGATCCAGTACTTCACAGAATACACTTAAACCCCCAAAAGGTATATTTTTGTTGACCTGAAATTCAAATTTAATTGGCCATTCTGTGTTTTATGTGGTAACCTTAGCCTGGACGAGCCTGGGGAGGCAGGCAGGAAGGCTTCCAGGAGGAAGAGGCAGTGGTGCTAAGAGCCCATGGTTCGGCCACCTTTCCTTCCCCTCCCCCACCCAGCGTGCCCTCTTGGCTGTGCTCACAAGAGACTGGAGGTGGAGACGATCCCCATGCCAGGGTTGAAGATGTGGGACAAAATCATCGAGACCTTATTTTCCAAATCAGAATTGAGTTACATCCCCTTGACCAGAGGTATTTTGGCCACATCCCAGCACTGAAGGCCACTGATAGCTAAAGGCTATCAGTCACACATATCTCCTGGTGACTTCCCAGCTGTGTGACCTTGGACAAATCACGTCACGTCTCTGAGCTCTGCCCATTCCAGACCCATTCTCCTCTAGCTCTCTCCCTCTCCTCATTTTGCCTCAGTCAAATCATTTTTAAAAATATTTAATTAACTTATTTGGCTGTGCTGGGTCTTAGTTGTGGCATGTAGGATCTAGTTCGCTGACCAGGGATCAAACCCAGGCCCCCTGCTTTGGGAGCACAAAGTTGTAGCCACTGGACTACCAGGGAAGTCCCTCCATCAGGTTTTAACTGCATCTCCAATTCAAAGGTCCGTCTAGTCAAAGCTATGGTTTTTCCAGTATTCACTACAGATGTCAGAGTTGGACCGTAAAGAAGGCTGGCTGAGCGCTGAAGAATTGATGTTTTCGAACTGTGGTACTGGAGAAGACTCTTGAGAGTCCACTGGACAGTAAGAAGATCAAACCAGTTAATCCTAAAAGAAATCAACCCCAAGTACTCATTGGAAGGACTGATGCTGAAGCTGAAACTCCAATATTTCGGCCACCTGATGCGAAGAGCTGGCTCATTGGAAAAGATCCTGACTCTGGGAAAGATTGAAGGCAAGAGGAGGAGGGGGCCACAGAGGATGAGATTGTTGGATGGCATCACTGACTCAATGGACACGAGTTTGAGCCAACTCTGGGAGATAGTGAAGGACAGGGAAGCTTGGTGTGCTGCAGTCCATGGGGTGGCAAAGATTCGGACATGACTAACTGAACAACAACCACCAATTGACTAGGCGTGGTCAATGGGCTGTTTCTATCATCAGAGATCTCCCCAGATTTCTCTGTGGCTCCCTCCTCTCCTCCGTCCTTTCTGTACTCAAATGGCACTCTAAAAGGCCACCCCTGTCTACCTTATTAAAAAGTGCAACCCCCACATTCTCAATCCCAGTCCTTTGCTTTTCTTAGTAGCATTTACCACCACCTGAGCCATTGTGCATCGCACTCACTTATCTTGTTTATGGCCCATTCCCCGCCGGGTGGTGAACATCACAAGGCTGGGAGCTGCCTTTTGCTCTCGGGCTCCCCATGCCCAGCACAGCAGCTCAGTAAGAACTGTCGAATGAATGAGTAGGAAAATGAATGGATGGGGGGGAAAGCATGACACAAATATGAAATTTTTTTTCTTTGATAATTTTATATACCTGATTTAATCATCCTGGGGATTCAGACTCAGAAATCTGACAAGTTGCTTGTAGTTACTTCAACATGTATGTTCAGTTTCTTGGTGTGCAACAGCCACCTGGTGTTGGTGGCACAGAGTTCTAGAACATTCCCCAAATCTCTGAAAACTCTATCACACAGCTCCATTGATTTTCATTTGGTCAAATTTTTCAAGAGGAAGGACACTTTATCTAAGTCTGGAATCCCCATGGATCTGTGAATACCTTAGAGTGTCTCCCTCGGGGTTAAAATTCTGCTCCCTGGAGAAAAGGCATGCTGTCACTTTTTTTTTTTAAGCAGAAGCACTTACCTTCTGCCTGGTCCCTGGGGCCATCTGAGTTTGAGACCTTGGTTTATAGGCAAAGAAAATAAAGGATTTGGGGGACTGGTGGTAGGGTGGGGGAATCCAAATGGTACACCTTCAGGAGGGAGTTGATCCAGGAATCAGAGAGGGTTGGCGCCTGCACTGTCCCTGGTTCCTGCTTTCTGGGCCTCGGCTTCAGTTCAGTTCAGTTCAATTCAGTCGCTCAGTCGTATCCAACTCTTTGCGACCCCATGAATCGCAGCACGCCAGGCCTCCCTGTCCATCACCAACTCCCGGAGTTCACTCAGACTCACGTCCATCGAGTCAGTGATGCCATCCAGCCATCTCGTCCTCTGTCATCCCCTTCTCCTCCTGCCCCCAATCCCTCCCAGCATCAGGGTCTTTTCCAATGAGTCAACTCTTCGCATGAGGTGGCCAAAGTACTGGAGTTTCAGCTTTAGCATCATTCCTTCCAAAGAAATCCCAGGGCTGATCTCCTTCAGAATGGACTGGTTGGATCTCCTTGCAGTCCAAGGGACTCTCAAGAGTCTTCTCCAACACTACAGTTGAAAAGCATCAATTCTTCGGCGCTCAGCTTTCTTCACAGTCCAACTCTCACATCCATACATGACCACTGGAAAAACCATAGCCTTGACTAGACGGACCTTTGTTGGCAAAGTAATGTCTCTGCTTTTTAATATGCTATCTAGGTTGGTCATAACTTTTCTTCCAAGGAGTAAGCGCCTTTTAATTTCATGGCTGCAGTCACCATCTGCAGTGATTTTGGAGCCCCCAAAAATAAAGTCTGACACTGTTTCCACTGTTTCCCCATATATTTCCCATGAAGTCATGGGACCGGATGCCATGATCTTCGTACTCAGCTGTAAGATGAGGTGATAGATGGGCACACAGTGTTGTGAGGATTGAGTGGCACGATACAGGTCAGGGCAAGTTGCTCATAATGCTAGATGGGGCCGGCTCCATCAGCCTCGTTCGGAGGTCGGGATGGAGTGGTGGCGCCTGACGAAAGGAGGCCTCACGCAATGATCTCTCAGTTCTCACAGCCTCGATTGGGTAAGGACAGGGGACCCTAGGATCATCTCCCATCGCCGAGTTCCCAGGGTCCCAGACGGGGAGGGGGCTCTCCCGGGCTGGCTCTGGGGTCGTACGGGTGTCGCCAACTGGCTGCACAGTAGGGAGGGCGCCCTTTCCTGGACTTCACTTATGGCTCCAACGTCCCAAGCCGGGCGAGGGGCGTGGCCTGGCGGCAGGCGGCCCCCAACCAGATTGGTCCTCCGACCCGTCACTCCCGGGCGCCCGCCCCGAAGTATAAACGCTGGTCTTGGTCCGGCCCAGGACGGTTTTGGAGCTGGCTTTGAAGTAGTGGCAGCTGCGCCCCTGACGTCCCGCTGATCGCGGTGAGAGGCGAGGGGCCCCGACTGAGGTGGGGGTGGGGTCCGCTGAGTCCTGGGGTGCCCTAAGGGAGGTAGGGACAGGGAGGGCCTTCCTGGGGACTCTGCTCGTCTCCGCGGCCTGGGGAGGGGGTCTACAGCCTGGGCTGAGCACTCTTCCCTCCCCAGAAAAATTCAACTTCTGGAACAGGCTTAGACTTTCAGACTTTGTTCTCTCAATATCTAGGACTTTGGCGGGGGGGAGGCGCACGAAAGAACACCCTAGAAGTGGCAGCATGGGGCGGGGGGCTAAGTCCCCCGTCCCAAACCACATCCTCCTGCATTGCTGACGCACTTTGGAGACAAGCCGCAGCCCATTCCGCGTAGAAATTCCCCCCCAACCCCCACCAGGGGAGCAGTCCCTCTGCCTAGCAAAGCCCCTTCCTCTCCAAATGGTTTTGGCGCCTGGGGACTTGGCCCCTCCCTTGCCCTCCTTCTGGCACCCCAGCTGACCCTGGGAGGGTCTGGGGCCAATCCCGCCTCCTTTTCCTGGGTGGGTGTGGCCAGTGGATTGCACAAAGTGGCGGTGGGAAGGCCTACCCCTTATCTGAGTCCTTGGGACGTTTGTAAAACCGGAGCCGAGGCTTGGGTTCCTTCTCTGGAGAACTCTGGAAGTTGGATCTGAGCATATCCTGCTTGCAGTTGGACGGCTGCGTGACTCCAGTCTCAGCCAGTTCTTGCTCTCACAGCTGAGGCCCGCTGCAGGCAGGTTGCTGACCCCCAAGGACTCTTATGGGGGAGGGGGGTGTGATATCTGCAATGGCCGTTCTTGGTTAAACCAGTTCCAGAAGGACTGGATGGACAAAACGGATGGGAAGGAGGACCTGTGTGCTGTCCAGGTGAACTCAGGCTCAGGGGAAGGGGAGGGGAAGAACAGGAGTCAGATGATGATCACCAGGGGTGGATGCGCCTCCTCGCCCCACTTCCCGGGTGGGGGACCTTTGTACCAAGCAGAAGCTCAATCCTGGCTGGTTTCACCAGTTTCTGTGTGGCAGACAGAGTGGTGTGAAATGGACCCGTTTACTGAGCGCCTGCTACGTGCCAGGTCCCAAGCTGAGTGAGCACGTGCAGTCTCTCCTCCAATCCGCAGGGACTCTGTGCTAGGAATGGTTACCCCCATTTCATAGATGTGGGAAATGAGGCTCCAAGAAGGGGTGTTGCCTTCCTAAGCTCCCACAGCTAGCAAGTTGTAGAGCCGGGATTAGAACCCAGTTTGGACAACCAGAACTGGTGCTCTCAAAACATTGGTTTGCTGGGTTCCATTCGTGTGTCTGCATGTGCACGCTAAGTCACTTCAGTCACGTACAGCTCTTCGTGACCCCCATGGACTGTAGCCCGCCCGGCTCCTCTGTCCATGGGATTCTCCAGGCAGGAGTACTGAAGTGGGTTGCCATTTCCTCCTCCAGGGGATCTTCCCAAACCAGGGTTCGAACCCTCCTCTCTTATGTCTCCTGCCTTGGCAGGCAGGGTCTTTACCACTTCCCAGATTCTGGGAAGCCTGGGTTCCACTTAGGGAATGGCAAACACAATGTCTGGAAGAAAATGCTCAGACTCGAGGTCAGGGGTTCACCAGAGGCTTCTAGAATGACCTTGGGGGTCATTCATTGTGGGGAGACTTCTTTGGCAGTCCAGTGGTTAAGATTCTGAGTTTCCACTGCAGGGGGGGTCACAGGTTTGATCCCTGGTCAGGGAACATGCAGTGTGGTATGACCAAAAAAAAAAAAAAAAAAGCACGTGGGGAACCAGCCTTAAGGAAGGTTTAGCCCCATTTTACAGATAAGAGGACTGAGGTTATCAGGTTATGAGGTTATCGGTTACGAGGTTATCAGCTCCTTGCCCACTTGCCCAGCATAGGTGGGGCTGGGACTCCTGAAATGTAATCTGACAAGGCTCTAGGTTTTCCACCTGGCCAGGAAAGTGGAGCACCTGTGGCTCCTGCTGTCTTGCCTGCAAATGTGTGCATTAGATTCACCCAGGGAACCTCTCTTGATTTCCCCACGTCCCTGAGACTGACATGAGGGACATGCACTGGGGCCAGGCATGTTCTTTCTAGCTTTTTTCTTTTAACGTTAATTTTTTTTTGAACAGATAATATTATCTACTTGGCTCACAAGTCAGAGGCTTGCCCCAGCTACACGATCTTTCTTCCTGTGTCTCTTTAAAGATTTATAAGCAAATACTTTAGCCCCACTCACACCTTTGGTCTCTTAACAATATCTTGTGTTAGTTGCTCAGTAGTGTCTGACTCTTTTGCGACCCCAGGGACTGTAGCCCGCCAGGCTCCTCTGTCCATGGATTCTCCAGGCAAGAATACTAGAGAGGGTAGCCATTCCCTTTTCCACGGCATCTTCCCAGACGTGGGCTGTGTCAATTATGTGTAAGTTTTACAGTCTTCAGCCACTGCCCTGGGCTACCATTGTTATCTATCTTTATTGCCCTTCTTTTTAGCAACACAGGTACACACGTCTCTGTCCACGTGGCAGTACCAGTATGGGACTGTCCCCGCAGTGAGGTTTCTGGGTCAAAGGGAAGGTGTCTTGAAACCCAGTAGTAACTGACAACTTGCAACTCCAGGGGTTTTGCACCATAATATTGATAGAGGTGGGGCTTCCCAGGTGACTCAGCAGTAAAGAATCCATATGCCAGCGCTAGAGGTTTGATCCCTGGGTGGGGAAGACCCCCTGGAGAAGGAAATGGCAACCCACTCCAGTATTCTTGCCTGGGAAATCCCACGGACAGAGGAGCCTGGTGGGCAACAGTCCACAGGGTCACAAAGAGTCAGACACAACTGAGTGACTAAACAGCTGATACAGGTGAGCCCTTGGAGGGCTGTGCGCAGACCTCGCCCTTTAAGCTGTGGCCCCAAGACCAGCTGCTTGAGCAGCAGCTGGGAGCTTGTTGGAAATGCAGACTTCTGACCTGATGAATCAGCACCATTTTGAACAGGCTCACAAGTGCATGTAATTGATCTAGAGGCAGAGTTCTAGGAAATGGTGGGGGTGGGGGAGCCCTGAGGGCAGGTGTGAACTCGGACTTGCCCATGGAGGGAAGCGAGGAGCCGGCTGTACCCTGACTAGTCCTTCTGCTCACAGTGCGTGCTTCTGAGAAATGTCTGCTGACGAGACTGAAGCCACTGCCAGCACCCAGGTGACGGCAGAGGAACCGGTACAGCAGGTGAGGAAGGCCTGGGATCTGTGGGAGGAGCCTTCCCACACGCGAGCCTTGGCAGGAGGCTGCTCGCAGCACAGAGGGATCCAGAGACACCCTTCCAAGTGGGTCGAGTTCTAGACCCTAGCAGGTTCCCCATTAACAGGCGAAGGTGGGAGAACTGGGGGATCCCAGGGCTCTTGGGAGAACAGGGGTGCAGCTCTGTTTGAACTGCCTGGCTCCCCCAGGCAGATCTTTCCTGTCTCTGCAGGTTCTCTTAGAGTCCTCCTTCTAAGAAAGTCAGTTTCTAATTCCACTTCTGCTTCCCAGTTTAAATAAAATTCCCCTTGCTACATTTTTTTTTTTTGACCATGCCAGGACTCTTAGGATCTTAGTTCCCCAACCGGGGATCGAACCCGAGCCCTCAGCAGTGAACGCTAGGCGTCCTAACCACTGAACTGCCAGGGAGTTCCCCAAAGTCCCTTTTAATAAACAATTTTTTAAAAATAGAAAGTGAAAGTGAAGTCGCTCAGTCGTGTCCGACTCTTGGCGACCCCATGGACTGTAGCCCGTCAGGCTTCTCCGTCCTTGGGGTTTTCCAGGCAAGAATACTGGAGTGGGGTGCCGTTTCCTTCTCCAGGAGATCTTCCCGACCCAGGGATTGAACCCAGGTCTCCTGCATTGTAGGCAGACGCTTTACCATCTTAGCCACCAGGGTAGAGGTATCATTCACATACCGTAATTGGAGAAGGAAATGGCAGCCCACTCCAGTGTTCTTGCCTGGAGAATTCCATGGAAAGAGGAGCCTGATGGGCTACAGTCTGTGGGGTCTCAAAGATTCTGACACGACTAAGTGACTAACACATGCGCACACATACCATAAAATTCATCCTTATGAGGACTTCCCTGGCAGTCCAGTGGTTAAGACTCTGCATGCCCACTGCAGGGGGCATAGGTTCAATCCCTGGTGGGGGAACCAAGATCTCACATGCCACATAACAAGGCCAAAAAAAAAAAGATGATGAAGCATTTTTTAAAAGTTTAGCCTTATGAAGAGTACTACTCAATGATTTTTAGTAAACTACCCATATGCAGCCGTCACCACCACACTGGACATTTTTCATCTCCCCCCAGAAGAGACCCTGTACCCACCAGCAGTCACTCCTCATTTCTCTTTCCTGGGAACCCCTTATCTAGGTTCTGTCTCTACTGATTTGCCTGTTTTGGACATTTCATATAAATGGAGACGCACGCTACAATATCCTTTTGTATCTCGCTTCTCTTACTGAGCGTTATCTGCTTGAGGTCCCTCTCTGTTGTACGGATAGCATCTGTTGGTGCTCTGTCCCCTTACTTTTTTAAAAATGAATTTTTATTGGAGTATTCTGACTTCCCTGGTGGCTCTGTGTAAAGAACCCTCCTGCCAATGCAGGATGCAAGAGACGAGGGTTCGATCCCTAGGTTGGGAAGATCCCCTGGAGAAGGAAATGACAACCCACTCCAGTATTCTTGCCTGGAGAATCCTATAGACAGAGGAGCCTGATGGGCTACAGTCCATGGGATCACAAAAGAATCAGACATGACTTAAGGACTAAACAACAGCATCAGTTGACTTTTATTTATTAATACAATTAATAATATAATTTATTAATACAATGTTCATTTCTGCTATACAGCAAGGTGAGTCAGTTATACGTATATCTACTGTTTTTTAGAGTCTATTTTCATAGGTGATTACAGAATATTGAGTAGAATTCTCTGTGCTATATAGTAGGTCCTTATTAATTTTCTCATTCCTTTTTAAAAATTACGGTAAAATACACATAACATAAAAATATACTATTTTACCTGTTTTGAAGTGTGCAGGTCAGTGTCATTAAGTACATTCACAGTGTACAACCATCATCACTGTCTTATTCCAGAACTCTTTCCTCACCCCAAATCGAAACCCCACACCCACTAATAGTCAGGCCCATTCCCCTCTCCCCCAGCCCCTGACAACCACTAACCTGCTTCCTGCCGATGGATTTACCAAGTGGACATCTTGTAGAAGTAAAATAAGTAGAATCATGTTTATAAAAGTAGAACCTTCTGGGACTTCCCTGGTGGTCTCAGGACTTTGTGCTTCCACTGTAGAGGGTGAGGATTGGATCCCTGGTCACGGAGTTGAGATGCCACAAGGCACAGCCAAAAAAGAAGTAGAATCTTCTACGTTAGGTACCACATAAGTGGAACCGTATAGTATTTGTCCTTCCGTGTCTCGCTTATTTCACCAAATATAATGTCCTCAAGGTTCACCCGTGTTGTATCAGAATTTCCTTTTAAGGCCGAATCCTATCCCACTGTGTGCACGGAGCACAGGACACTCGGCTTGCTTCCACGTTTTAGCTGTTGTGAATAAAGCTTCTTTGACCATGGGTATACAGATGTCTCTTTGAGATTCTGTTTTCAGTGCTTTCGTCTATATACCCAGAAGTGGAACCGCTGGGTCATATGGCAATTCCATTTTTAGTTACTTAAGGATCACCATAATGTTGTCCGTAGGGGCGGCATCATTTTTCTTTCCCGCTAATAGCACACAAGGGCTTCAATTTCTCCACATTCCTACCATCACTTATTAATATCTGTTCACTTGATAGTAGCCATCACAGTGAGTGTGGGGTGTGAGGTGGTATCTCATTGTAGTTTTGACTTGAATTTTCCTAACGACTTGTGATATGGAGAGTCTTTTGTGCCTGTTAGCCCTTCGAAGGCTGTGTGTGTGGGGGGGCTTTTCTCTAGCTGTGGCGAGCGGGGCCTACAGTTCATTGCAGTGTGGGGGCTTCTCATCGTGGTGGCTTCTCTTGTGGAGCACGGGCTTTAGGACGCAGGGCTCGATAGTTTTGGGTCCCGGGCTTGAGCACAGGCGATACAGTTGTGGCGCATAGGCTTGGTTGCTCCGTGGCATGTGGGATCTTCCCGGCCCAGGGATGGAACCTGTACCTCTTGCATTGGCAGGTGAATTCTTTACCACTGAGCCACCAGGGAAGTCCTTGGAGGCTATGAATTTTTAAAAACATGCTTTCTACCACATTTTCTGTATCCATTCACGAATTCACAGACATTTGGATTTTTTCCATTTCTTGGCCATTGTGAATAGTGCTGGTGAGAACATTCATGTACAAGTCTTATGTGGACATGTGTTTTCCTGTCTCTAGAATCATAGGAGCAGCATTGCTGGATTTTGTGGTAACTTTGTGATTAACTTCTGAGGAGACCTCCTGGGCAAACGCTGAAGGAGGACTGCCTGAGTCCAAGGTCCAGCTTTCCCATTGGCTAATTTTGGGGCCTCGGATGACTTACTTAGCTTCTTCTTGCCTCAGTTTACCTGTCTGTAAAATTGGAATAGTACTCCCAATCCTGGGACTGGCGATTGCACAGATTCTACAGGTAGAACCTATGAGACTTAAGTCTTCTGTATGCGTCTTCTCACGGGTCACCTTTGCAACTCCTTTAGGACAGAAATGACTTCTCATTTTATGGGTCAGGAAACTGAGGCTCACAAGGCCTGTCTGACTACTCAGTTCTGCTCTTGTAGGTTAAGAATGGCTACATTCAATACGTAAATGAATGGGAATAGCCATGTGCCAATAAAACTTGATTTACAAAAACCAGGTAGCATGGAATATCATACCATGAAACAATGAGGCACTGACATGCAGTGCAGTGTGGACGAAACTTGAAAGTATGTTCAGTGAGGGAAACCAGGCACAGAAGGACAGATACTGTCTGATCCCACTCACAAGAGCTCCTTAGAGGAGTCAAATCCATAGAGACACGTAGGTGGTGGGGCCAGGGGCTAAGAGAGGGGAGTCAGTGTTTAAAGGGAACAGAGTTTCAGTTTAAGAAGCTGAGAATCTGGAGACAGATGCTGGCAACGGTTGCACAACAATGTACGTGTACTTAATGCCACTGAGCTGTGCACGTAATTATTTAAATGGTAAGTTTTATGTGTATTTGACCACAATTTTTAAAAAAAGGAGTGAAGCACCAGCACATGCTACTACATGGAGGAACTTTGACAATGACACTGAGTGTAAGAGGCCGGACACAAAAGGCCACGTGTGATTCCATTTTTTTGTGAGGTGTCCTGAACAGGCAGCAGTCCACAGAGACAGAAAGTGGATTCATGGTTCCCAGGGGCTGGTAGGCAAGGGTGTGACAGTCAATGACAACAAGTTTCTTTTGAGAGCGATCAATACGTTCTGAAATTAAGACAGTGAGAGTTACACAGCCTTGTGAACAAATGCACTAAAACCCTCTGAATCGTGCATTTCAAAATGGTGAAATTCTATGACGTATGAACCAGATTTCAATAATGCTGTTAGGAAAAAAAAAGGCAAAAGGAAAAGCAAGTAGTGGGCTGGCCCTGGGGGTGGGACGGGGGGCATAGTTCACTGACATCAGTTTTAGACCTGAGCTCCAGGACAGTGGATTCTCATGTCTCGTCACTGCCTGGCACACCATGGGTGTCAAGGTCATGTTCAGACAAGTGGGGTGCCGGGCCAAGATAGAGGAAGCGCCTGGCGGAACCAGGGAGTGCCTGGCTTGTGCAACCGAGTGAGTGCAGAGGGAGGGGAGGCAAGCCACGTCCCCGGCCTGAGCCTCCCTGCCCACAGCCCAGTGTGGTGGACCGCGTGGCCGGCATGCCCCTCATCAGCTCCACCTGCAACATGGTGACCGCCGCCTACACGTCCACCAAGGAGAGCTACCCCCACGTCAAGACTGTCTGCGACGCGGCCGAGAAGGGGGTGAAGACCCTCACGGCTGCTGCGGTCAGTGGGGCCCAGCCCATCCTGTCTAAGCTGGAACCCCAGCGTGAGTGAAGCATGGGAGCCCATGGACCGTCCACTCTGGCCTATTTCCGGGTGGGGGAGGCGGGGTGGTGTCTGTGGACCCTCCCAGAGCCCCTGAGGGATGTACGTGCGCAGTAACCATCAGCTGTCTATTGCCCCCACCCCACGCCCACCCCCACAGTCACCTCGGCCAGTGAATACGCCCACAGGGGGCTGGACAAACTGGAGGAGAATCTGCCCATCCTGCAGCAGCCGCCGGAGAAGGTGACTAACCCCCTCCATGAGGGGTGGGGTGGGGAGGATGCTCCACTAAGACTGGGGGCCTAGCTGGGTATGGGGTCTGTGGTCTCAGCTTAACCCATAGCAGACAAATGTGACCGCATTTATTCTCCCACCCTCTCTCCATTGAGCAGCTGGAGGAACATTCTGAACACCAGCCAGATATGCCCAAAGCCCCCTAGGGTCTTCCACCTTGCCTAGAGAAAAAGCCAGAGTGTTTCTGGTGGTCCCACCTGATCTGACTCCACCGCCTCCCGACCCTCTACGCCCACCTCAGTTGCTCCATTCTGTCCGTGCTGGCCTCCGTCCTCCAGTTCAGTCACATTAGTGCCCACATGTACGGGACAGGGTGATGGATACAGAGCCCTTGCCTTCGTGGAACTTTCATCTTGGGGAGGCAGGGGAAAGCAGAGACAGTGAACACACCCATCTCAGAGCTGCCTCAGGACCTTTGCACGTGCCGTTCCTTCTCTGGACCAGGCTGCCCGGTCTCTGAACTTTCTCGGCACATGTTCTTTCTCGGCACCATCCAGTGTGGAAACCAACAACCATATGTGGGTGTTGGGCCCTTAGAAGGTGGCCAGTATGACTGAGGAACTCAGTTACTCATTTTAATTATTTAAAATGTTATTTTTATTTAATCTACTTTCTTTGGATTTTTTGATGTGGACCATCTTTAAAGTTTTTATTGAATTTGTTAGTATTGCTTCTATTTTATGATTTGGTTTTCTGGCCCCAAGGCATGTAGACAGACTAGATTAGGATCCACTATAATGGCCTCATTTTACCTTAATTACTACCTTAAAGTTCTCATCACTAAATACGGTCACATTTTGAAGTCCTGGGGGCTTCAGTACCCTTTAGCCCATAACACCATGGGAAGAAGTGGAGGCCCAGAGAGGTCGAGTGATTTGCCTGAGGATACACAGCTAGGATATATCAAGCCAAGGACTCTAACTGGGCCATCCAGCCCCAGAGCATGTGATCTTAACTGCTTTCACCCTTCAGGGTCACCCGGGAGCTGGAGCTCCTCCCTTCAGCCCACCCCTTGTAGAGGTTGGGGCACAGGGGTCGGGGCACCCAGGTACAAAGGGAGGATAGAGATGCTGACGCTGGTCCTTCTTGTAGGTCCTGGCAGACACCAAGGAGCTTGTGTCGTCCAAGGTGTCAGGGGCCCGACAGGCTGTGTCCAGCACAGTGTCCAGTGCCAAGGACACTGTGGCCTCCCGAGTCACCGAGGCAGTGGACGTCACCCGGGGTGCTGTGCAGAGCGGCGTAGACTTGACCAAGTCCATGGTGACCAGCGGTGTCCACTCAGTTGTGGGCTCCCGTGTCGGCCAGATGGTGCTGAGCGGGGTGGACACAGTGCTGGGCAAGTCGGAGGAGTGGGTGGACAACCACCTGCCCATGACGGACGCTGAGCTCGGTGAGTGCAGGCCTTGACTCTGGGGCCCCTCCCCAGACCATCTGATATGGGTCCCTCCCAGCCACCTGGAGTCTGTCCCTCACAGGCTGTCATCTGGTCCCTGCCGCTTCTCCCCATCTGTCTTAGCCCACCTCAGTCAGCTTGGTTCCTCTGCCCTGGTGCATGGTATCTGTCCTCCCTGAAGCAGCCTCCAGAGGGCGCCTGTGAGCACTCAAGTCAGGCCCCTCCTCTCCCCGCAGCCCTCCAGGGCTCCCATCTCCCTGTGGGTAACAGCCTCAATCCTCCTGGAAGCTCCGTTGTACTTACCCACCTGCCCTCATTCATTCTGCTCCAGGCTCACTGGCCTCCTTGCCCATCCTTGACCATGTTCCCAGACCGGGGCCTTTGCACTGGCCTTTTCTTCTACCAGGAACCCTTACATGACATCTAGATGGCTCGTTCCCTTCCACCTCCAGCTTTGTGCTCACATGCCACACACCCCCCGCACCCCTCATAAGACCTCTAAAATCACACCATTCCTTGTTCATACTGTGTCCTGAAACCTCCCCCTTCTTGGCTCTAATTTTTCTCTAGTCATCAATTCCACAAAGCAGAAGCTGTGTCCCCTGTCTGGTGCCCAGCAGGTGCTCAAGTCCCCGAATAAAATCACTGAAACTCTTCTCTATCATTCCACCCATACCCAGGCATCTATCTGTTCAAACCCTGAGCACCGGTTATATGCCAAACCTGCTTCCAGGTTCTAGGGATATGTCAGTGAACAAAGTTCTGCCCTCATGGAACCTTAAGGGTATAGCAATGAGATTAAAGGAGATGTTGCCCTGAGGTATATGAAGCTGTGCTGATGTCTGAGCAGAGAGACCAGGGGACAACATGGTGCCTGATGTGTGTGGGAGGAGCAGGGAGGCGGCATGTGTGGCTGGAGCAGAGTGAGCCTGGGAGAGAGAGGGAAGAGGGAAGGGCAGCAAGGGTACCGGAGCAGATTGTGAAGGGCCTTGTGAGCCATGGGAGGACTTGGTCTTTTACCCCTAGGGAAATGGGAACCCTGGAAGACTGTGAGCAGAGGGGGTGGGGCCTGACTCAGTGTTCACAGGCGCCCTCTGGTGGCTACTGTGGGAAAGACACCGGGGGTGGGAAGCGAAGGAGACAGGTTCAGGTGACCCTGCTGGTCTAGGTGAGCTGTGATGGGGCTGGACCAGATGGTGGCAGGAATAAACCCGGGGTGAAAGAGGTGAGACAAAGCGGCCAGTCCTACTCGTGGTTTCATATAACTATGGCTCGTGGAGTTGGCCTTGGCCCTGCGTTCAAGGCACAGCCATCCTTTGCACACCGTGATGGGAACTTCCAGCCGTACCAGTATTGCACACACTAGTGCCCATGGCAACAAGGGTCCCCGAGGGCCACGTGTACCCAGACACCACGCTCCATCCAGGGGGAGCAGGGCCAATGATCTCAGGCCCTGCAGCTCCTGGGTTGAGGGTCTCATGTCACTTGGCCTTTGAGTTTTCAAAACTTTACCCTGCATCTCTTGAAGGAAGGGATCCGGCTGATGTCGTCCATCTTGCACACCAAGCGCAGTGCCTGCTGGCCCCTCCTAGTGCTCAGACAGAGTAAGATGCAGCTGTGAGTCTTGGTCAGCAGAAGGCAGGGGAAGATGCAGAGTTTGCAGGGAGGCAGGTTGTGAGCCAGGCCTGGGAGCCACTTCAGAGAACAGATCTATCTGACCAGCTTTGATTTTCTTTCTTTTGTGTCCATCTGCTAAGGATGAACAGCTTCCCTGGTGGCTCAGTGGTAAAGAGTTCGCCTACCAATGCAGGAGACGTGGGTTGGATCCGTGGGTGGGGAAGATCCCTTGGAGGAAGGATCGGCAACCAGCTCCACTAATCTGGCCTGGGGAATCCCATGGACAAAGGAACCTGGCAGGCTACAGTCCAGGGGATCACAAGGAGTCGGACACGACTTCGTGAATAAACAACAGCAACTAAGGATGAAATCATTGTGCCGAGAGGGGCTTCAGGTGCTGGGGGGTCTGTGAGTTAAGGTGCCATGTTATAGCTGGGACGCTACTCATGGGCTTCTGCCAGAACAGCCCTGCTCCCCCCATCTCCTGGGTCTCCCCTTTGCCAAGGCCACCTGCCCCCTCCAGGGGCCCTGCCGGCTTGCTCCCACATGCCTGGACTCTACCAGACAGTTCAGTTCAGTTGCTCAGTCGTGTCTGACCCTCTGTGACCCCGTGGCCTGCAGCACACCAGGCTTCCCTGTCTGTCGCCAACTCCTAGAGCTTGCTCAAACTCATGTCCATCAAGTTGGTGATACTATCCAACCATCTCATCCTCTGTTGTCCCCTTCGCCTGCCCTCAATCTTTCCCCACATCAGGTCTTTTCCAATGAGTCATTTCTCATTGGTCTTTTCCAATGAGTCAGTTGTCAGACAGCCTTGGCCTAAATAACGAAGCTGCTTTCACTTCCGAGGGCAGAGCTGCAGGGTTCCCAGAGGGCCATGGAGAAGCTGTGACCAGTAGCCTGGGTTCAGAATGTTGTTGGTTTGGATTTGGCCTTTACAGACTTGCCTTTGGTCAGGAGAATGGGGCAGGTTTGTTTTTCCCAAGAGGCTGACTTTTGCTTTTGTTGCTTTTAAATGTCCCGGGTGTTTAGTACTTTTGTTCAGTCATTTGTTTTATACATTGTATAATCCTTTTTTGGGAAGTTTAAAAAATTTTATTGGAATATAGTTGATTTACAATGTTGTGGTAGTTTCAAGTATACAGCAAAGTAATTCCATTTTACATACGTATATGAATATATTCTTTTTTAGATTCTTTTCCATTAGAGGAAAAGAATATATTACAGGATATTGAGTATAGTTCCCTTTGCTATAGAGTAGGTCCTTGTTGTCTTTCTCATTTAGTTTTTACTTTTATTTACTTTTTAAAAAATGATTTATTTATTTTATTCGGCTGCTCTGGGTCTTAGTTGCAGAATGCAGAACACACCTTCAGTTTTTGTTGTGGCAGGCAGGATCTTTAGTTGCAGCGGGTGAACTCTCGGTTGTGGTATGTGGGATCCAGTCCCCTGACCAGGGATTGAACCTGGGCTCCCTGCATTGGGAGCTTGGAGTCTGGACCACTGGACCACCAGGGGGGTTCCTTTTTTTTTTTTAAGTATAACTTTTTTTCAGGGGACCACATTTTCTTGACAGGCCAGGTGGTAAATAATTTGGGCTTTTTTGGGCCATACACCCTCTGTTCCAACTATGCAACTCTGCCATTGTAGCACAGAAGTGTAGTCAGTAGGTAAATGAAGGGGTATGACTACATGTCAAAAAAATTTTGTTGACGAAAGTAGGTGGCATTCAGCCCAGGGGCTGTATTTGCAGACCCTGCTATAGGGCATTTCAAATCCAGATAAGGTTACTTACAAAACTCAAACTTTAAGAGCTACTATATTAAAGTCTACAGGGAGCAGAATAAGATAGGATCAAACTATCAAGACAGATGGATTTCCATTCCTGTTACCTTGTAACTTTACGAGTATTTTCTGGACTAGACAGTCCTAACTTTTCCTTAACTGCTGTGAAGATGGTTCTCTTGTGGCTCAGACTTCTCATGGAGAGTCAAGTATCGTGGTTAAGAACATGGGGCCTGGCGTCAGATCTTGACTTGTGGAGCCCCAGCTGTGTGACCTTCGGCAAGTCAATTAATCTCTCTGAGCCCCAGTTTCCCCACCTGTAAAAATGGGATGACGGCGCTTCCCTATTAGAAGTGTTAAGATTTTTTTTTTTAGAACTGTTAAGATTTAATAAGAATACATGTGAGGAATTTGCCTAGTGGTCCAGTAGTTAATAATCCGGGCTCCCAGTGTAGGGGGCACGGGTTTGATTCCTGGTCGGGGAACTAAGATTCCCGAATGCCACACAGCATGGCCAGAAAAAAAAAGACAAAACAGAAAGCATGCAGAGTGCCTAGAACCTTGTAAAAGATTGACCACTATTAATATATGCTAGGACCTGTACAGGCAGCATTGGCCAACTCTTTTTGTAAAGGATCAGATAATGAACGTATTTTTTAAAATATTTATTTGGTTGTACGGGGTCTTAGTTGCAGCACACGAGATCTTTAGTTGAGGCATGCAAACTCTTGGTTGCAACGTGTTGGATCTAGTTCCCTGACCAGGGATCGAATCCAGGCCCCCTGCACTGGGCGCAGAGTCTTAGCCACTGGACCAACCAGGAATTCCCAGACAATATTTTAATCTCTGCAGGCTAAGAGGCCACATACTCTGCCACTATAGTTTGAAAGCTGCTGTAGACAGCGTATAACGAACATGAACAATTGTATTCACGGGTTGGATCATATAAAACTGGAGGCAGGACAGATACAGTCCAAGGGTCGTAGTTTTCAGACCCTCACATTAGTCTAAGGCCTCTTAATCCCAGGATATTTGGCCCCCATCCTACCCATTTCACAGATGAGGTAAAAGCCAAGGCAGGGAGATCCTTTTACACTTGCAGACCGGGGCATAAACTCTGCCTTCACCACGCTTCTCCTGCCTCCCCACCGCAGCCCGCCTCGCCACATCCCTTGAGGGCTTCGACATCGCCTCGGTGGCCCAGCAGCGCCAGGAGCAGAGCTACTTCGTGCGTCTGGGCTCCCTGTCGGAGAGGCTGCGCCAGCGGGCCTACGAACACTCTCTGGGCAAACTGCAGAACACCAGGCAGAGGGCACAGGAGGCCCTGCACCAGCTGTCACAGACGCTTATCCTGGTGAGGTCCATGGTGAGACGGTTTGGTGGCGAGGGCAGTGGTAAGCAGCATATGCACCAGTGAGCCCGCCCCAAGCCTGCTGGTTTACTCCTCCCCATTCTGCATATCTGCTTGGGCCGGCTCATGCGGTTGCAGTCCTGGTTGAGTTTGCTGGGGCTGCTGTAACAAGTACCCCAAACTGGGCAGCTTAAACAACACACATTCATTGCCTCACAGTTCTAGGGGCTGAGAGTTCAAGATCCAGATGTCAGCAGGGTTGGTTCTTTCTGAGGCCTCGCTCCTTGGTGTGTGGATGCTGTCTTCTCCCTGTGTCCTCACCTGGTCATCCCACCATGGGTCTGTGTCCTAACATCCCCCTTTTAAAAACATTTCATTCGTTTATTTTCTTTTTGGCCACGCTGTGCGTCATACAGAAGCTTAGTTCCCTCCCCGACCAGCAATTGAACCTGTGCGCGCCGCAGTGGAGCCTCAGAGTCTTAATCACTGCGCCACCAGGGAAGTCCACCTGACAGCCCCTTTTCATTTAAGGACACCAGTCATACAAAAACGTTGTCGTCGTTCAGTTGCTAAGTCATGTCCGACTCTTTGTAACCCCATGGACTCTAGCATACCAGGCTTCCCTGTCCTTCACTATCTCCCAGTGTTTGCTCAGATTCATGTCCATTGAGTCGATGATGCTATGCAACCATCTCATGTTCTGTGACCTCAACCTTTCCCAGCGTCGAGGTCTTTTCCATTGAGTCGGCTCTTCAATCAGGTGGCCAAAGTATTGGAGCTTCAGCATCAGCATCAGTCCTTCCAATGAATATTCAGGGTTGATTTTGTTTAAGATTGACTGGTTTGATCTCCTTGCAGCCCAAGGGACTCTCAAGAGTCTTCTGCAACACATTTCGAAGGCATCAGTTCTTCAGCACTCAGCCTTTTTTATGGTCCAACTCTCACATCTATACATGACTACTGGAAAAACCATAGCTTTGACTATATAGACCTTTGTTGGCAAAGAGATGTCTCTGCTTTTTAATATGCTGTTTAGATTTGTCATAGCCTTTCTTCCAAGGAGCAAGCATCTTTTAGGTCCACCCTAATGATCTCATTTTAGCTTAATCACTTCTTTGAAGACCTGTCTTCAAATGAAGTCATAGCCTAAGGTCCTAGGGTTCAGGGCTCCAACCCCCTGGGTTCCCTGTGGATTCTTGCCTCTTCCAGCATTCCTGTGGACCCCCAGGGGCTCTGCCAGCTTCATTCAAGCCCTGAGGCAGCCACCATCTATCTCCCTCTGCCCCAGATGGAAACCATCAAGCAGGGCGTCGATCAGAAGCTGGTGGAGGGTCAGGAGAAACTACACCAGATGTGGCTTGGCTGGAACCAGAAGCAGCTGCAGGGCCCGGAGGAGAACGCGGCCAAGCCAGAGGTACCCACCGGGGGTGGCACTGGGTGCTTGGGGCCCTGGCTCGCCTCTCCACACGCTTTCCCCAGCCTCTCTTCCCATTAACTGCCTTCAGGACCTGATGACAACTCCTCCAGGATGCCTGCCTGGATTTCTACTCTTGGGTGCGCATATTGCTTCTGAACCACAGGGCACTTGATTGGGATGGGTCTCTACCTGCTGAATTCTAAGCCATGCTCCATTTTCTTGAGTCCTGACTCCTCAGGCTTCCCAGGTGACTCAGTGATAAAAGAATCTACCTGCCAATGCAGGAGGTGCAGGAGACGCTGGTTCAATCCCTGGGTCGGGAAGATCCCCAGGAAGAGGAAATGGCAATCCACTCCAGTATTTTTGCCTGGAAAATCCCATGAACAGAGGCGCTTGGCCGACTACAGTCCATAGGGTCACAGAGTCAGACACGACCGAGCGACTGACTCCTCTCCCCCATCCCAGGGTCCCATGACATCCTTCATATTTACCCGCCAGGCTCCTCACGACAGCTCCTCACTAACACGCTCTGGCCCCTCCAGTCTATGGCAAGCGCTGGTCTCTTGAATGAGCCCTGACTTTGCCACCTGTGCTGTCACTCACGGAGAAGGCGATGGCACCCCACTCCAGTGTTCTTGCCTGGAGAATCCCAGGGACGGGGGAGCCTGGTGGGCTGCTGTCTATGGGGTCGCACAGAGTCGGACACGACTGAAGCGACTCAGCAGCAGCAGCAGGTGTCACTCATCCATGCTTTCACTGAGTTGCTGCCTTAAACAATCCTCGTGCCTCATTCTGAACCATAGCCTCTCTGTGTTAGGGACTCTTTTGATATCCTAGCACTGTAGGTTCTCAGCCTAACCTCGCTGGGCCTCAATTTCCCCATCTGTGAATGGGGTGCGGGACCATCTGCAGGGTCATTGAGGTGAAATGCACATACGTGTTTATAGCAGTGTTTGAGTCACAACATTCACAAAGGGGAACAACCCAGATGTCCACCAGCAGGTGACACATCACAACATGTGGTCCTTCCACACACGGGAGCATCACTTGGCTGCGAAAGGAGGGGAGCCTGACACTCACTACCATGTGGGCGCACCCTGAGAACACGATGCTGAGAGATGCAGACACAGAAGGACACACAGGGTGGGGCTTCATTGATGGGAAACGTCCAGCACAGGCCGATCTGTTGACACAGAGAGTGGATGAGTGGTTGTTGGGAGCTGGGAGAGGGGTAAGTAGGGATGGAGTTTCTTTTTCTTTCTGTGTTTTTATTTTTTTATTTTTTGGTTAAGCCAGGAGGCTTATGAGATCTTAGTTCCCTGACCAGGGATCAAACCTGTGCCCCTGGCAGTGACAGCTCAGAGTCCTAACCATTGGACCGCTAAGGAATCCCCCCCTTTTTTTTTGGAGTTTCTTTTGGGCTGATGGAATGTTCTGAAATTAGATAGAAGGGCTGGTTGCACTACCTGGTGAATGTACTATAAAAAAAAAAAATCACTGAATTTTTCACTTAAAAGCATGAGTTTCCTGGTATAAGAGTTACTTTACATACACACACACACATTGACACATAAGGCACGCAGTGTTTAAAAAATGATATTTCTAAAGATATTGTGAGTATCTCTGTAAAACTGTTGCGCATTCAGACCCTAACCACTTAAAACCATCTTCCCCAACCCCCCAACTGCTGAAGAGAAAATAGATATTGATCCTGGCAGCACCTCCTGGCCAGGTTCAAAGCCAGAGTCCTCAGCTGACCAGGCTCAGGACAGTCTAGGGTCCCTACCTGCTTTGATTTCCTCCCCAGACTCAGGAATTTTCGAGGACTCTTATCTCAACCATGGTCTCCCCCACTGCTTACAGCTTCGGCCTCAAAAGTTCTTCCAGACCTTCTCATTTAAAAAAAAAAAAACAAAACACTTTTTTAAAAACGAATTTATTGAGGTGTAAAATTCAGTATCTTGTACTTTAAAAGAGTTTTGAGGGAATTCCCTGGTGGTCCAGTGTGTTAAGGACTCAGGACTTTCACTGCTGTGGCCTCGGTTCAATCCCTGGTTCAGGGAACTAAGATCCCACATACTGTATGGTGAGACCAGAATTAAAGAAGTTTTGAGATATAATTCGCATACTGTACAACTGACCCATTTAAAGTGTACAATTTATTGGTTTTTAGTATATTCATGGGTTGTGTGACTATCACCTGTGTTAATGATTCAGAGCATTCCCATCACCCCAAGAGGAGACTGTCTCCCTAGTATCATAACAGCCCATTTCTATCTTCCTCCATGCCCTGGAAACTGCAAATGTACTTTGTCCCTATGGATGTTTCTTATCAATAGAATCATACACCATGTGGCCATCTGTGTCTGGCTTCAAGGTCCATCCACGTGGCAGCAAGTGTCAGGGCTGCACCCCTTCATATGGCGCAAGAACGTGGGGGCGTGCGAATGAACCACATTTTGTGTCCCCGTTTGCCAGCAGATGGGCATTTGGGTTGTTTCCGCTTTCGGCGGCTGTGAATAACACCCCTTTGAGCATTTGTGTACCAGTCTTGGCACAGACATGCGTTTTCTTTTCTCTCGGGCGGAAGTCTAGGGGGTGGAATTGCTGAGTCAAGTGCGCACTTAGGCTTACAGCTTACCATTTTGAGGAACTGTCAGAACGTCTCCCAGAGTGACTGCTGCGCTCCAGTATATGAGGGTTCCAATTTCTTCCCATCCTCACCAGTGCCTGTTCGATCTTTTTTTTTTTTTCAAATTTATTTGGCTGTTCCAGGCCTTTGTTGTGGCACTCAGGACCTTGAGTTGCAACATTCAGGATCTAGTTCCCTGACCAGGAATGGAACAGGGACCCCATGCATTGGGAGCATAGAGCCTTAACCACTGGACCACCAGGAAAGTCCCATATATGTCTTTTTTTTAAACAGTTTTTTTTTTGTCTTTTGGCTGTGCTGGGTGTTTGTTGTTGCACAGACTTTCCCTAGTTGCAGCAAGTGGGAGCTATTCTTTCTCTTGGTGCACAGGGCTCTTTCTGAGGTGGCTTCTTTTGTTGCAGAGCACAGGCTCCGGGGTGCACGGGCTTGGTTGCCCCGAGGCACGTGGGAACCTTCCCAGACCAGGGATCGAACCTGTGTCCCCTGCTTTAGCAGGCAGATTCTTAACCACTGGACCACCAGGGAAGCCCCCATGTCTGTCTTTTACCCAAATCATCCTAGTGTGGGTGACGTGTGTCTCATCGTGGGTTTGAGCCACACTTCCCTGATGTCTGATGAGGTTGAACATCTTCTCATGTGCTTATTGTTCTGCGTATCTTCTTTGAAAATATCTCTGTGCCTGTTTTTCAATTTGACTGGCAATTACCTGGCACGGTTTGAAACTCGAAGCACTGGTATTCTGAGCCTCCATGCCCTGGGGAAAGGCTTTCCCCAAGGCGGGTGGAATACCCCCATTTCCTCTTTCCTGGTCTTTGGGGCCTGTTGTTGTGGTTCAGTCGTGTCAAAAGTCATGTCTGACTCTTTGTCACCCTTTGTCACCCTGTGGACTCTAGCCTTCCAGGCTCCTCTGTCCATGGGATTTTCTCAGGCAAGAATACTGCAGTGGGTTGCCATTTCCTTCTCCAGGGGATCTTCCCGAACCAGGGATCGAACCCACATCTCCTGCATTGACAGGTGGAATCCTTACCGCTGAGCCACCTGGGAAGCCCCTTGAGTCCTATTACCCCCAAAGCAAAGGGTGATGTCATGCCCCTACCCGCCCCTTCTCAGCAGGTCGAGTCTCAGACACTCGCCATGTTCCGTGACATCACCCAGCAGCTCCAGACCACCTGTGCCTCGCTGGGCTCCGGCCTCCAGGGTCTGCCTGCCCACATCAAGGACCAGGCGCTACAGGCTCGCCAGCAGGTAGAGGACCTCCAAGCCACCTTCTCTGGCATCCACTCCTTCCAGGATCTCTCCAGCAGCGTCCTGACACGGAGCCGCGAGCAGGTGGCCAGGGCCCGAGAGGCCCTGGACCACTTGGTGGAGTATGTGGCCCAGAACACACCCATCATGTGGCTGGTGGGCCCCTTCGCCCCCGGAATCGTCGAGAAAGCCCCAGAAAAGAAGAAATAGGAGAGGCTGGAGGAGGGCTCAGAGGGCTCTGGCCTTCTCCGAGGGGCTGGCAAGTGACAGGGGACCCCTTACTGGGAACGCACCTCAGGAAGCTGAGGTTCTCAAATCTGACCTGTCCCTCATCCTCTCCATGCTTGGAGGAAGCATGTCCTGAGCATCACATCCGTCATTAGGACAAGAGTTCTAGGGAAAAAAAATTTTTTTTTCTAGAGGGTTCCAAATTTTTTTTCTTCCTTAAAAACCAGGAATATAGTTCTTATATCCCACACCCTTTTTCTACATTGAGGCCCCTGGGTATCAGCCTGAAGCTAGTGGACTTGGACCTCTGGGAGGTGAGCCTCTTGTGGGTGAGGTGGGGCCAGGGCAGCTGACACTCAGTCTGGAGCAGGAGGGGGCTCAGGCCTGCCCAGCGAGCCCTGGGTGCGGGAGGCTTCAGTGTTGCCTTAATAAATTTTACCTGCAAAGTCCAGGCCTCATATATATGTGTATATGTGTGTGTGTGGTTTTTTTATTTTTCAGCAGCTGAACAACTCTGGAGTCTCTGTATGGCCTTCTTGGGCTGTGGGGGTCTTTCATCTTCCCCCCACTCACCTGCCAGAGTCTTGCCCCGGTTGTTACGTCCCAGGCAGCCAGAGGAAGGGAGAAGCCCACCGCTTTTCCTGTACTGGGCCTTCCCAGGCGTGTCGGGGAACTTTGTGACCCCCGAAAGATGCTGATGACTTGATTTCTCACATGGCAAAGGAGACTTTACAAATGGGATTCAATTAACACATTAGTTACCAGACATATTAATATGTCTTTTTTCACCTGAACATTATCGACTGGAGACGTATCAGTATGTTTTTAGAGAATGATACCGTTATTATCAGGCTTCCCTGGTGGGTCAGGTGGTAAAGAATCCACCTGCCAATGCAGGGGACACAGGTTTGATCCCTAGGTCTGGAAGATCCCCTGGAGAATGGAACGGCAACCCTCTCCAGTGTTCTTGCCTGAAGAATCTCATGGACAGAGGAGCCTGGCAGACTACAGTCCCTGGGGTCGTAAAGAGTCAGACACAACTGAGCAACTAACACACACACACACACACACATATACATATAAATTATATATATATAAAAGACTCCAGACTTCTGACCTCTAGAACTGTCAGATGATAACGTGTGCGGTTTCCAGCCGCTGTGTTTGTGGCCATTTATTACAGTAGACTCAGGGAACTTGTCCTGGCTTTGAGGAATTCAAGGTTGCCAGTTTGGGGTTTCCAAAATTTCTATCCATTTCTGGGACTGGCCGTGTTCCCATTGCTGTGCTAATATTTGCTTACAGAGAAAACACAGCAACCAAATTCTCCACCCACTTTGGCCCAGGGCCATTCCGTACACTTCACGTACAAACCTTTTTGGTCTTGTGCTGTATTTTATTTCATTTAAATTATTTTTTTAGGTTGTGCCATGTGGCATGTGGGGTCTTAGTTCCCCTGCCGGGGGTCGAACTCAGGCACCCTGCATTGGGAGTGTGAAATCTTGACTACTGGACTGCCAGGGAAGCCCTTGGTATTGAGCTTTATAGATGGAGCACACAGTGGGGAAGGGTCCGCCTACTGTCAACCATGTTGGTGAAGGCGAGACTGTGCTCATTCTACTTACGACATGCTCTCAAGGGCTCGGCGTCCTGTGCTGGCCTGGCCATGCTGGACTCCAGCTTGGTGATAGGACGTGGGTCCACTGGCCAGCTCCTTGGTCCCTGCTGTGTGACCCTGGGTGGGGTCTTTTGCCTCTCTAGCCCTCGGTTTCATTGATAACCAGCTCAGTGCAGTTCTGTGCAAAGATTCTGTGGAGTGGTGTACTTAAAGATCCTAAGGTCAGGACCTCCCTAGTGGTCCATGTTAAAGATCTTCATCTTGCAATGCAGGAGGTGCAGGTTCGATCCCTGGTTGAGGAGCTAAGATCCCACATGCCTTGTGGCCAAAAAAACACCAAAACATAAAACAGAAGCAATGTTGTAACAAATTCAATAAAGACTTAAAAATGATTCACATCAGGGGCTCCCCTGGTGACTCAGTGGTAAAGAATCTGCCTGCCAACGCAGGAGACATGGGTTTGATCCCTGATCCAGGAAGATCCCACGTGCCGAGGAGCAACTAAGTCCACATGCCACAACTACTGAGCCTGAGCTCTGGAGCCCTCGAATTGCACCTACTGAAGCCCAGACACCCTAGAGCCCATGCTCTGCAACAAGAGAAGCCACTGCAATGAGAAGCCCACGTGCTGCAACTACAGGGTAGCCCCTGCTCAGCACAAATAGAGAAAAGCCTGAGCAGCAAAGGAGACCCAGTGCAGCCAAAAATAAAGTTACATTAATAAAACAATACTGCATTGTGTATTTGAAAGTTGCTGAGAGTAGGTCTTAAAGTTCTCATCATAAGAAAAGAAAAATGTCTAACTATGTGAGGTGATAGATGTTACCTAGACATATTGTGGTCCTTTCACGGATATATTGTTAATCTATTGTGTGTGTTAGCCACTCAGTCGTGTCCAACTTTTTGTGACCCCGTGACCTGTAGCCCACCAGGCTCCTCTGTCCATGGAATTCTCCAGGCAAGAATACTGGAGTGGGTTGCCATTTTCTTCTCCAGGGGATCTTCCCAACCCAGGGATCAAACCTGGGTCTCTGGCATTGCAGGCAGATTCTCTACCATCTGAGCCACCAGGGAAGCCCGATATATACATACATCAAACGGTTATGTTGTACGCCTAAGTTTAATGCTCTATTGTATGTCAATTATTTTTCAAAAATAAAAAAAGATTAAATATTTTGGGGTAGTAGTAAGAAAAGGAACACATAAAAATATATTCAGAATTATAGATGCCATGGAAAATTTGCCTGTCGACTCAGAAATGAATACTTGCTGTGTGTCAGGCAGTGTGGTAAAATGATTTAGAGTAAAAGTCTGCAAACCAGCCCAAGGGCCAATACTATCCAAAGAATTTGACTTTTGGCATGACTCACAAGCTAAGAATCTGTACATTTTTAAAGCAAAATTACACAACGGAGACCTCCTGAATCCTGCAAAGCTGAAAAGACTTACTATCTAACCCTTTACAGAAATAGCTTGCCAAACTGCTTGAGACCACCATACTGGCCTTCCTGTTCCATCTTACTGCTTAGACTTAACTGTTTCTCCCAGTACTTAAAGATGGGAACAAGGATGAATTACTGATATTCAAGGACATGGTTGAAACTCACAGGCATGGTGCTGAGGGAAAGAAGGAAGATGCAAACACACCCACACTCTGATTCCCTTTTGATGAAGTTTCAAAACCAAAACTAAAGCTATGATGAGAGAAACCAGGCGGGCAGTTGTCCTGTGGGTAGGGACAAAGAAGGGACCCTTGGAGACTTGTAGCGGTTGCAATCACCTCTAATATATCTCGGTAAGGAAGTTGGTTACAGGGAGTGTGTGAAATATGAAGGGCTTCCCTGGTGGCTCAGACGACCCAGATTTGATCTCTGGGTCGGAAAGAGTGTGTACATGCCCCCAAACCCACTGAGCTGTCCCTTTAAGCTTTATGCTTGTGAATAACACGTCAATACAAATTAAGAAAGAGAAAGTAGCATGGTGGTAGAGATGTGGGAAGTAAGCCCTTCTGTTCACTTCCGGGGGGAGTGCAAACAGGGATACTCTTTCGGACAAAAAAAATCTCTGGCAGTGTTTAGTAAGAGTGAGAGTGTTTCTTCTCCATGTCTGAAAAGGTCCAGAAGTTCCTGTTCTTTGTAGCTACCCTAGAAACTCTTAGAAACCCTTTCAACGAAGTCACCTAGTCTTTTTTTTTTTTTGGCCCCAGTTCAGTTCAGTCACTCAGTTGTGTCTGACTCTTTGCGACCCCGTGGACTGCAGCACTGCCAGGCTTCCCTGTCCATCACCAACTCCCGGAGTTTACCCAGAATCATGTCCTTTGAGTCGGTGATGCCATCCAAACATCTCATCTTCTGTCGTCCCCTTCTCCTCCAGCCTTCAATCTTTCCCAGCATCAGAGTCTTTTCAAATGAGTCAGCTCTCCACATCAGGTGGCCAAAGTATTGGAGTTTCAGCTTCAGCATCAGTCCCTCCAATGAATATTCAGGGTTAATTTCCTTTAGGATTGACTGGTTGGATCTCCTTGCAGTCCAAGGGACTCTCAAGAGTCTTCTCCAACACCACAGTTCAAAAGCATCAGTTCTTTGGCGCTCAGCTTTCTTTATAGTCCAACTCTCACATCCATGCATGACCACTGGAAAAACCATAGCCTTGAGTAGACAGACCTTTGTTGGCAAAGCAATGTCTCTGCTTTTTAATATGCCGTCTAGGTTGGTCATAGCTTTTCTTCCAAGGGGCAAGTGTCTTTTAATTTCATGGCTGCAGTCACCATCTGCAGTGATTTTGGAGCCCCCCAAAATAAAGTCAGCCACTGTTTCCACTGTTTCCCCATCTATTTGCCATGAAGTGATGGGACCGGATGCCATGATCTTTGTTTTCTGAATGTTGAGCTTTAAGCCAACTTTTTCAGTCTCCTCTTTCACTTTCATCAAGAGGCTCTTTAGTTCTTCACTTTCTGCTATAAGGGTGGTGTCATCTGCATATCTGAGGTTACTGATATTTCTCCCGGCAATCTTGATTCCAGCTTGTGCTTCTTCCAGCCCAGCATTTCTCATGATGTACTCTGCATATAAGTTAAATAAGCAGGGTGACAATATACAGCCTTGACGTACTCCTTTCCCAATTTGGAACCAGTCTGTTGTTCCATGTCCAGTTCTAACTGTTGCTTCCTGACCTGCATACAGATTTCTCAAGAGGCAGGTCAGGTGGTCTTGTATTCCCATCTCTTTCAGAATTTTCCACAGTTTATTGTGATTCACACAGTCAAAGGCTTTGGCATAGTCAATAAAGCAGAAATAGATGTTTTTCTGGAACTCTCCTGCTTTTTCCATGATCAAGTGGATGTTGGCAATTTGATCCCTAGTTCCTCTGCCTTTTCTAAAACCAGCTTGAACATCTGGAATTTCACGGTATTGTTGAAGCATTGGAGAATTTTGAGCATTACTTTACTAGCGTGTGAGATGAGTGCAATTGTGCGGTAGTTTGAGCATTCTTTGGCATTGCCTTTCTTTGGGATTGGAATGAAAACTGACCTTTTCCAGTCCTGTGGCCACTACTGAGTTTTCCAAATTTGCTGGCATATTGAGTGCAGCACTTTCACAGCATCATCTTTTAGGATTTGAAATGGCTCAACTTTTTTGGCCCTGACCAGAGGTCAAACCTGTGCCCCCTTGTGGTGGAAGCATGGAACCACTGGACCCTCAGGGAAGCCCCATCACCTGATCCTTTCATCAATCCCATGAAGCAGGTGCTGTTACCGTGGCTATGTTACAAGGGAAGGAAACTGAGGCATGGCTCAGAGGACTCGCCCGTGGCCCCATCTCATAGCTGGTAAGTATCAGAATAAGGATTTGAACCCAGCACTCACTCAGACTCCCCCTCCCCGTCCCCTGCTCTGTGTTCATAGCCACTAACGTATAAGGCGTCCATGCCTGTTTGGGGGGGAACATTGGCAGCAACCAGCTTGTCCAATAACAGCTGCTGTGCTCAGTCGTGTCTGACTCTTTGTGGCTCCATGGACTGGAGCCCCCCAGGCTCCTCTGTCCATGAGATTCTCCAGGCAAGGATACTGGGCTAGATACTGGGTTGCCATTTCCTTCTCCAGGGAACTTCCCTACCCAAGGATGAAACCCGCATTTCCTGCATTGGCAGGCAGAATCTTTACCACTGAGCCACCTGGGAAGCCCCTGAACAATGACAGAGGACTCGACAAACTGATATAGCAATGCTTAATGAGACCACAACACACTTTAAAAGAACAGAGTTTGGGGACTTCCCTTGTGGTCCAGTGGTTAGGTCTCTGTGCTTCTACTGGAGGGGGAATGGTTTTGACCCCTGGTCAGGGAGCTAGGTTTCCCCAAGCTGCATGGTTTGGTCAAAATAAAAAAGTCTGGGTTACATATACTGGCTTAGAAAAACACTGGAGACAGTTACCAACTTATGCTAAGTTGCTTCAGTCGTGTCTGACTCTTTGCAACCCTATGGACCATAACCTGCCAGGCTCCTCTGTCCAGTGGATTCTCCAGGCAAGAATATCAGAGTGGGTTGTCGTTTCCTACTCCAGGGGATCTTTCCAACCCAGGAATAGAATCCAAGTCTCCTGCCTCTCCTACTTTGGTAGGTGGGTTCTTTCAACTAGCTCCACCTGGGAAGCCCATAGTCACCCAGAATAAAGCTAAATATTGACACCATCGATGTCCAGGGTCAGCAAACTACTATCACTGTCCATCCCACTACCTGGTTTAAATAAAGTTGTAAATAAAGTTTTATTGACACACAGCCACACTCATGTATTGACGTATCACCTGTGACTGCTTTGGGGTTACAAGGAATGGCAGCATCAGGTAGTTGTAATAAAGACACTATGGTCCGTAAGACGGACAGTATTTTACTCTCTAGTCCTTCACAGGAAAAACTTTGCTGACTTCTGGCCAATTTGGATAAACAGCAAAGCCAGACCAAAGTGAGCTGAAGACGACTGAATGACTGAATAACAATAAACCTACCAGGAACGGTTGTTTTAAGATATGGATCAGATGACCACCAAGATGTGTTTGGTGTGGGAACAGCCATGTTATGGGTGCTTCAAAAAGTAGGTGTGCGGGTGTGGGGAGAGGTGTGGGAAGATCGGTTGGATGCCTTCTCCCTGTCCAGCTCTGGAGGCCCCAAGGGCATGGACCACTTCTTCCCCCACCCTGACCCCAAGGTGTCCCCAGAGCCTAGGCATGCCTAGCACACAATATGGGTTCAATAAAATTTCTCCCTCTCAGGAGACTAGGAATAAGTGAGGCATCGTGGTGGGTGGTGGTGGGGGCAGGCCGACGGAGTAGGACTTAGCATCTACATAATTTACATTTCATCTCTCTCCCAAAAACCTTTCAGTGAACTTTGGCCTGGAATCCTTGCACTGCTTGGGAGATCTAATGATAAAATTCAGGGTGTCCAATGTACCAATTAGGGGGAAACCCTCATATCTTTATTCTCACTGACTCTAACTGATATTTATCATTTCCTCAATTATGGATGAAGTTCTTGTGGCTTTGTCTCAAGTAGAAAACCACAGACATTTTCATATCAGGTCACATGGCCTCAGGTGGCTCAAAATACGGTTGACCCTTGTTACTATTGAGAAATCACTGGAGGGATGAGGTCTTGTTAATGTGGTGATACACACAGAGGTGGAACCCTAAGTTCTGTTTGTTTGCTTGGGTATAGCTCTATTTCAGAAGTCTTTTTGAAGTTATTGTCTTGCAAGTGTTTGAAAGCAATGCTTTATTGTGGTGAAATATAAACATGAAACTTACCTTTTAGCCTTTTTTCTTTTCCCTTTGGTTTTTTTTGTTTTGGCAGCACCATGTGACATGTTGGATCTTGGTTCCTAGACCAGAGATCAAAGCCACACCCCCTCCGGCGGAAGCGAGGAGTCTTAGCCACTGGACCACCAGGGAAGTATCACCTTTTAACCATTTTTAAGTGCAAAGCTCAGTGACATTAAGTACCTTTACTTTGTTGTGAAACCATCCGCACCATCCATCTCCTGGACTTTCTCATCTTCCCATACTGAAACTCTGTCCCCACGAAACACCGACTCCCCCTCTCCCTGCTGGTGGCACCTACCACCTCCTTTCTGTTTCTATGAATCTGACCCTCCTAGGGGCCCTGAGTGGAATCACACAATATTCGTCCTTCCCTCTCTAGTTGATCTCACTGAGCACAGTATCTTTAAGGTTTCACATCGTTGTAGCCTGTGTCAGAATTTCCTTCCTTTTTAAGGTTGAATAATACCTCATTGTGTGGGTAGACTCCATTTCATTTATCCATTCATTCAAGGATGAATCACTAAGCTGTATTTTTTAAAAAGTATTTTAATAAGTATATTTCATATACATGGCTGAGTCCCTTTGCTGTCCATCTGAAACTATCATAACATTGTTAATCGACTATACTCCATATAAAATAGAAAGTTAAAAAAATATATATTTCAACATAATGGACTTTGTTGTAACCTCCTGTATTGGGTTTGATGAATCTAACAAATGGTATTTTTAAAATAGAAGTGTTAAAAAAAAAAAAAATAGAAGTGTTGTTGCTCAGTAGCTAAGTTGTGTCTAACTCTTTGAGACCCCATGGATTGCGGCACACCAGGGTTCCCTGTCCTTCACTATCTCCTGGAGGTTGCTCAAACTCATGTCCATTGAGTTGGTGATATTATCTAACCATCTCATCCTCTGCTGCCCCCTTTTCCTGCCCTCAGTCTTTTTCAGCATCAGGGTCTTTCCCAATGAGTCAACTCTTCACATCAGGTGGCCAAAGTATTGGAGCTTCAGCTTTAGCATCAGTCCTTCCAATGAGTATTCAGAGTTGATTTCCTTTAGGATTGACTGGTTTGATCTCCTTGCAGTCCAAGGGACTCAAATTGAAGTATAGTTGATTTACAATGTTGTGTTAGCTTCAGGTGTATAGCAAATTGAAAAACATGCATATATTTTTCAGATTCTCTTCCATTATAGGTTATTACACGATATTGAACATAATTCCCTGTGCTCTACAGTAGAACCATATTAGCTGGTTGGGAAGATCCCCTCGAGGAGGGCAAGGCAACCCACTCCAGTATTTCTGCCTGGAGAATCCCATGGACAGAAGAGCCTGGTGGGCTATAGTTGGCAGGCAGCAGTCCATAGGGTCGCACAATCGGACACAACTGACGCAATTTAGCACTCATGAACCTATTAATCCTAAATTCCTGATTAACCCCACCCACACTCCTTTTCCTTTGGGTAACCAGAAGTTTGTTTTTTATAACAAATGGTATTTTGATAAGAGATTCCAGGTGACAAAGAGGCCCAGTAGAAGGTATTATTTATGGCTTTTGTAGGCACCTTCCTCCATTAAAAAAAAAATTACATTTTACAACTGTGTTGGTTTAAAGACATATGTAATTTAAGCTAGATTATACATTTTTTTCCTTTCTGATTTTAAAAGAAATTAAAACATTTTCATGGGTCCCTCTGAGCACGATTGGCTCTGAGCACTGTGGTTTAATTGTGCCAGATAGATATGTAAGCCCTGGGTCTAGGACCTTCCAAAAGGTTAGGACCCCTGTGAATTTAATTTTATATGTATTTTTTATTACTTTTTTTGTTTGTTTGTTTGTTTTTGGTTACAGGCTTTAGTTAGTTCTGCTCCCCGTGAATTTTAAAACGTCACGTTTGTGGCTTTAAGATAGGCCCTCTTGCAAATTCCCTGGCGGTCCTCTGGTTCCGACTCTGCCCTTTCATTGACGAGGGCCTAGGTTCAAGCCCTGCTGAGGGTACTAAGATCCCGCTGGGTGACTCGGCCAAAAAAAAAAATATATATATATATATATATGCGCCATCATGCTGTCTGTCCCTCTTCCAACCACAAAAGCGTCCCCAAACCCCTCCAGGGTGGTCATGATTCCCACTCTCACCCCTGTCCCCAATTATCCCATCCCTTTTGTTTTTTTCCTGGAAAACATTAATTATCCATTGAGATGCACTAAATTGTGGTTCTTTCTCACTAGACTGCGGGTCCCCGCAGACAGGGTTTTTGTCCCTGCGGAGCCCCGTGGTGGTCTCCCGGGCTCGGGCCTCCCAGAGGTCCCCAAATACGGTCTACGTGGCAGCCGGGGAGGTAGAGAGGACGTCGCTGGGGCGCCTCAGGGACTTTCCCTGTCCCGCTGGGAAAGCGTGATCTCACCCGGTTCCTCCCTCCTCGCCGGACGCGGAAGGGGCGGGCGGAGGCCGTGCGCCTGGGGCTACAGGCGCGCCCTCCGCGCCCTGCCATCCGCGGGCATCGCCACCAGGCCATCAGGCCACCAACATCCGCCCCGAGGACCCGAGCAGTGCGGCCGGTCGCCCCCGCGACCCCAGGTAGGTGAGGAAGGGGCGAGGGCCTGGGGGGATGGGAGAACCCCGCAAGCCTGCATGGGCAGGGGGCCTGGCACCCCGCAACCCTCACCACGGGTCCAGGCCAGCTGCCCTCGTTGGGAGCTTTGAACGTCCTTGCGATGCATGTTCAGGTCCCCCGCCCCAACGCTGCAGCTCCCCTCCCTGGCCCAAGTCCTCCTCCCCCCTACTCTTCCTCAACACCCGGAGTCCTCCCCAGCAGGCTCTGTTTCCCTTCCAATACCCCTTTCCTCCTCCTCCTTTCTGATATCTTCTCCAAACGGGGCGCTCTCTCTGCCCCAGCCCGGGTTCCTCCCGCCCCGGGATCGCCACTCACACCGCCCTCTCCTCCAGGGCACTGAATCCCCACTTTTTCCAGGGGCTTCAGGGACCCTTTCCCAGGCGCAGCGCACTTCTTTCAGTGGGTCTCATTCATCAGATGGGTGCCATCCCATTCAGATGGGTCTCCGGGAATGATCAGCTCCTCACTCCCTAGACCTCCCCGTGGGGTACCAGGTTAGTTGGTACTGGCCCAGGATTGGATCCAGGTCTGCTCAGTTGTGGCTGCTGGCACCACTCAGGGCCTGGCTGGCCCCAGACCTTCTTGGCGCCTGCACTCCTTCCCTCTCCTTGTGGCTGAGCAGGGATTTGGGGGAGGGGCACCCCCTGTGACCTGGGCAGGCTGAGGTGTGGGTTCTAGAGTTTGGGGGAAGATTGGTGGAAGCCCCAGGCTCCAGAGCCTGCCCCGGGCTTCTGTGTTCTCCTCTGAATTAGGGCCATTCATTCATCCTTCAACAAACATTTATGGAGCACCTGCTGTGTGCCAGTAGACAGTGTTCAGTATGTTGGGCACACAGTAGGGGCCAAATAATGTCCTCATGGAACCACAGTGGGCAGAAACTGTGACTCATGTGTGTGCTAAGTGCAGAGGGCAGGTATCTGATCCCTTCTTTAGTGGACAGGCTTGATAATTCCTCAGATCCAGGCGTGGGAAGGGGACTGCACATAGTAGGTGCTCAGTGAATAAAGGGGGCTTTATTCTGATGACTCAGATGGTAAAGCATCTGCCTGCAATGCAGGAGATGCGGGTTCGATCCCTGGATCCGGAAGTTCCCCTGGAGAAGGGAATGGCAACCCACTCCAGTATTCTTGCCTGGAGAATCCCATGGACAGAGGATTCTGGTGGGCTACCGTCCATGGGGTCGCAGAGTCGGACAGGACTTAGCAACTAACGCCCGCAATGAATAAAGGCAAGGACCCTGTAGCCAGGCTGTCTGGTTTAAATTCCTGCCTCTTTACTTTCTACCTGTGTGATCCTGGGCAAGTCACTCAGCCTGTGTGTGCCTCCCTTTACCCCTGGTAAACAGGCAGTTTTTGAAGTAGTCTTAACTCACAGGGTTGGCTTTTGCTTTGCAGAATGTGTGGCTATAGCAGGTGCTGAAGAAACACTTATTGAATAAATGCCCTTTGAGTCTCCTACATGTTTTCCAGAGATAGTCTGGTTATATTTTAACTTCCATATCTCTTTGGAGCTTTTTAAAAAAATATCTATTTATTTCACTGTACCAGGTCTTAGTTGAGGCAGCCAGGATCTTGGGTCTTGGTTGCAGCATGCAGGATCTTTAGTTGCAGCAAGCAAAAATCTTAGTTGCAGCGTGTGGAATCTAGTTCCCTGACTAGGGATTGAACCTGGGCTCCCTGCATTGGGAGTGCATAGTCCTAACCACTGGACCACCAAGGAATGCTTTATTATATTGTTACTCTAAACCCTCACACATGACAAGGGCCCCTTTCCTGCCGGTTTTACACACAAGGAAACTGAGGCTGAAAAACAGGCTCCTACAAGCTGGCAGGTGGCAGAGCCAGGTTCCCCACTCTTGTGGCTGCTCCCCTGCCGCCCAGGTGCCCACTGTCAGGCTTGAAGTGGACTTTGCCCTGGAGGCCGTGGAAAGTAGGGCAGAATGAAAGCCAGGTTTCCTGAAGGCTGGGGTGACCGCTGAGCAGGGCATGTTGAGTGGATGGGGAACACGCTGGGGGAGACAGTGTCTAGGGAGGGGACACTGAGTCTGGGCTTAGGCTGGCAGACAGGGAGATGGAGAAGAAAGAGGGTATGATTTTAGGCAATTTACCAAGAGGGCAAGCAGGAGTGGTTGTGCCTGGGTGGTTTTCAGTCTGACTGTGCTGCGTACTTTTGCACAAACCCAGCCCTGAGCCTCTGCTGCAGGGGCCTCTGGCTCGGGGCCTCAGCTGGGGCGGGGGGCCAGGGTGGGGCAGTCACCATTCACTTGGAGGCTCATGGGGCCATCAGGATGTCCCAGGCATTGGTCTATACCATCTCTACATGGATTAACTCATTAGACCTATGGCAGCCCTCGTAGGAAGGGCTTATCTTTGTACCCAATCCACAGAGGAGGAGCCTGAGGCACTGATGTGTATATGGCCAGCCCAAGGTCATAACCTGGGGGAAGTACAGCTGAGATCTGAACCCCAAGGGTACTCTCTCTCTGACTGCTCTCTGTTGCCCTGGAGGTGACTCATTTCAGATGGGTGAT
Source organism: Bos indicus x Bos taurus (assembly GCF_003369695.1). Taxonomy (NCBI): domain Eukaryota; kingdom Metazoa; phylum Chordata; class Mammalia; order Artiodactyla; family Bovidae; genus Bos; species Bos indicus x Bos taurus. The sequence goes on along the minus strand of NC_040082.1, from coordinate 91,313,388 downwards.
CTGTAAAAGGGGGCAGCCTTTGGCTCCCAGACCAGCGCAGCTGGCAGGGTCTCGCTGGCCATCCAAATTCCAAGAGAAACCAAAACATCTGAGTTTCACACACAATCTTCTCTGTTGAACGTTGGCAGCTATTTCAGATTGACTTCTCACACTGTTGCTGGTGTAGTCGGGAGTTGGTAAGTTTCATTTTTCCTTTTTAGCATTTTTTAAGATTTTTTTTTTTAAATGTGGACCATTTTAAAAGTCTACTGAATGTGTTACAACATGGCTTCTGTTTCACATCTTGGTCTTTTGGCCATGAGGTTATGTGAGATCTTAGCTCCCCAGCCGAGGATCGAACCTACACACCTAGCATTGGAAGGCGAAGTCTTAACCACTGGACCACCAGGGAAGTCCCTCCTTTTAACATTTTATAGACATAGGGCCTGAATTCAGAATAGGACACAGATCCTAAGTATTGAACTTGAATTTTCGGAGTGATCACTGCATGAAATAGAACTTAATGTCCAGCCCCTCTCGTGTCCCATCCTTCACACTCTATCAGCTGTTGCCCTTTATCAGTTAAAAATTGGAGGGTGCGTGTCAACACGTGTCTGATTTTTTTTCTTTTTTTAAAATTAATTTTTATTGGAGTATAGTTGATTTACAATGTTGTGTTAGTTTCAGGTATACCGGAAAGTGAGTCAATTCTACATATACATATAGACAGTTGTTTTTTTTTTAAGCTTCTGTTCCTGTATATGTCATTACAGAGTACTGAGTAGAGTCCCCTGTGGTTTTTTTCTTTTTAAGTTACTACACACACAGCTGTTTCTAGGAGCCACTGAGAGGTGGAAAGAAAGTTGATCCAAGGGTCAAACTGCAAGTAATTTTGATATTTCCATAAGTTTTGGCTGACTTGGGGGCCCATCTGAAAGTAAGATTGTTGTCCTTTTTGATCCATTCTGTCGATGATGGTAACTCACATCGAAGGTAGGAGAAAGTATTCCCTTTGCCTTTTTCTTACTGCTCACTTGTGCCTGCATTATAGCAAGTTGTCTGTCTTCCACTTTCCTCCAGGACTACTCTGGCCATGAGCTCATTGCATGGGCTATTTTAATTATAACTAGATAAATCTGTTTCTCAGGCCATGTAACCAGGTCCATGGAAGCTGGAATCTCTGGTGATACACTTTGGAGACCACAGGGTTAATGAGTTTAGATTCGGGCAGCCTGGGTTCCCGTCCATCTGTGCTCCTTACATACCTTTTCTCATGCTAATTCTTTTTTTTCCCCCCTAATATTTATTTATCTGGCTGCACTGGGTCTTAGGACATTAGTTCCCTCACCAGGTATCAAACCCAGGCCCTCTGCCTTGGGAGCACAGAGTCTTGACCACTGGACCACCAGGGAAGTCCCATTCTTGTACTAATTCTTCAAGATCTGGTATGTATTTTTTCAGATCTCAATTCAAACACTTATATATATATATATATGTATATAGTTTAAGTGAAATCTGAGCCTACTGAAACAAAGTTGGGTTTAACGGGGTGAAATTTTTTCTTTTTTCACACTGCCCAACTTTTCCATTTTCATTTCAATTCAGTCGCTCAGTCATGTCTGACTCTTTGCGACCCCATGAACCACAGCACACCAGGCCTCCCTGTCCATCACCTCCCGGAATCCACCCAAACCCATGTCCATCGAGTTGGTGATGCCATCTAACCATCTCATCCTCTGTCGTCCCCTTCTCCTCCTGCCCTCAATCTTTCCCAGCATCGGGATCTTTTCCAGTGAGTCAGCTCTTTGCATCAGGTGGCCAAAGTATTGGAGTTTCAGCTTCAACATCAGTCCTTCCAATGAACACCCAGGACTGATCTCCTTTAGGATGGACTGGTTGGATCTCCTTGCAGTCCAAGGGACTCTCAAGAGTCTTCTCCAACACCACAGTTCAAAAGCATCAGTTCTTTGGCGCTCAGCTTTCTTTATAGTCCAACTCTCCCATCCATACATGACCACTGGAACAACCATAGCCTTGACCTTTGTTGGCAAAGTAATGTCTCTGCTTTTGAATATGCTGTCTAGGTTGGTCATAACTTTCCTTCCAAGGAGTGATTTTGGAGTCCAAAAAAATAAAGTCAGCCATTGTTTCCACTGTTTCCCCATCAATCTGCCATGAAGTGATGGGACCGGATGCCATGATCTTCGTTTTCTGAATGTTGAGCTTTAAGCCAACTTTTTCACTCTCCTCTTTCACTTTCATCAAGAGACGCTCTTTAGTTCTTCTTCACTTTCTGCCATAAGGGTGGTGTCATCTGCATATCTGAGGTTATATTTCTCCCAGCAATCTTGATTCCAGCTTGTGCTTCTTCCAGCCCAGCATTTCTCATGATGTAATCTGCATAGAAGTTAAATAAGCAGGGTGACAATATACAGCCTTGACATCCTCCTTTTCCTATTTGGAACCAGTCTGTTGTTCCATGTCCAGTTCTAACTGTTGCTTCCTGACCTGCATACAGATTTCTCAAGAGGCAGGTCAGGTGGTCTGGTATTCCCATCTCTTTCAGAATTTTCCACAGTTGATTGTGATCCACACAGTCAAAGGCTTTGGCATAGTCAATAAAGCAGAAATAGATGTTTTTCTGGAACTCTCTTGCTTTTTCCATGATCCAGCGGATGTTGGCAATTTGATCTCTAGTTCCTCTGCCTTTTCTAAAACCAGCTTGAACATCTGGAAGTTCATGGTTCACGTATTGCTGAAGCTTGGCTTGGAGAATTTTGAGCACTACTTCACTAGCGTGTGAGATGAGTGCAATTGTGCGGTAGTTTGAGCATTCTTTGGCATTGCCTTTCTTTGGGATTGGAATGAAAACTGACCTTTTCCAGTCCTGTGGCCACTGCTGAGTTTTCCAAATTTGCTGGCATATTGAGTGCAGCACTTTCACAGCGTCATCTTTCAGGATTTGGAATAGCTCAACTGGAATTCTATCACCTCCACTAGCTGTGTTCGTAGTGATGCTTTCTAAGGCCCACTTGACTTCACATTCCAGGATGTCTGGCTCTAGGTCAGTGATCACACCATCGTGATTATCTGGGTCGTGAAGATCTTTTTTGTACAGTTCTGCTGTGTATTCTTGCCACCTCTTCTTAATATCTTCTGCTTCGGTTAGGTTCCTGCCATTTCTGTCCTTTATTGAGCCCATCTTTGCATGAAATGTTCCCTTGGTATCTCTAATTTTCTTGAAGAGATCTCTAGTCTTTCCCATTCTATTGTTTTCCTCTATTTCTTTGCATTGATTGCTGAGGAAGGCTTTCTTATCTCTCCTTGCTATTCTTTGGATTTGCATTCAAATCGGTATATCTTTCTTTTTCTCCTTTGCTTTTCACTTCCCTTCTTTTTACAGCTATTTGTAAGGCCTCCCCAGACAGCCATTTTGCTTTTCTGCATTTCTTTTTCTTGGGGATGGTCTTGATCCCTGTCTCCTGTACAGTGTCACGAACCTCCATCCATAGTTCATCAGGCACTCTGTCTATCAGATCTAGTCCCTTAAATCTATTTCTCACTTCCACTGTATAGTCAGTCATAAGGGATTTGATTTAGGTCATACCTGAATGGTCTAGTGGTTTTCCCCACTTTCTTCAATTTCAGTCTGAATTTGGCAATAAGGAGTTCATGGTCTGAGCCACAATCATCTCCCAGTGTTGTTTTTGCTGACTGTATAGCGCTTCTCCATCTTTGGCTGCAAAGAATATAATCAATCTGATTTCGGTGTCGACCATCTGATGAGGTCCATGTGTAAAGTCTTCTCTTGTGTTGTTGGAAGAGGGTGTTTGCTATGACCAGTGCATTCTCTTGGCAGAACTCTATTAGCCTTTGCCCTGCTTCATTCTGTACTCCAAGGCCAAATTTGGCTGTTAAAATTGAATAAAATGTAATATTTACTTTCTCCCTGGCAACTTGTAGCCACATTTCCAGTGCTCAGTAGCCACACAAAGCTGGGACTGCCATAACAAAGTCCCTCAGGTGTGGGGCTTAAATACCAGAAATTTATACTCTCATGGTCTGGAAGCTGGAAGTCCAAGGTGATGGTGTAGGCAGGGCTGGTTCCCTCTGAGGCCTCTCTCCTTGGCTTGCAAATGGCTGTCTTCTCTCTCTGTGTCCTCAAGAGATCCTCTGTCTGGGGTGTCTGTGTCCTAATCCCGTTTTATAAGGACACCAGTCTTATTGGATTGGGCTTCCCAAGTGGCTCAGTGATAAAGAATCTACCTGCAATGCAAGAGATGCAGGAGACCTAGGTTTGATTTCTGGGTGGGAAGACCCTCTAGAGAAGGAAACAGAAACCCACTTCAGTATTCTTGCTTGGAGAATCCCATGGACAGAGGAGCCTGGCAGGCTACAGTCCGTGGGGTTGCAAAGAGTAGGACACGACTGAGTGACTGAGCGTGCGCGAGTGTGCGCCTGCGCACACACACACACACACACACACACTTAATGGATTAGGGCCCCACCCTAATGACTTCTGGAGAAGGCAATGGCAACCCACTCCAGTACTCTTGCCTGGAAAATCCCATGGACGGAGGAGCCTGGTAGACTGCAGTTCATGGGGTCACTAAGAGTTGGACACGACTGAGCGACTTCACTTTCACTTTTCACTTTCATGCATTGGAGAAGGAAATGGCAACCCACTCCAGTGTTCTTGCCTGGAGAATCCCAGGGATGGGGGAGCCTGGTGGGCGGCCGTCTCTGGGGTCGCACAGAGTCGGACATGACTGAAGCGACTTAGCAGCAGCAGCAGCTAGTGACCTCATTTTTACCTGATTACCTCTGTAAAGATCCCGTCTCCACTGTAGTAACATCCTGAGGTCCTAGGGGTTAGAGTTTTAACATCTAAACTTGGGGAGGGGGACCCAATTCAACTACTGACAGCCAGTTAGGATTCCCTGGTGGTCCAGTGGTTAAGACTGTGCTTCCAGCGCAGGGAGCAGGGATTCAGTGCTTGGTCAGGGAACTAAGATTCTGAATGCTGCATGGCAAGGCCAAAACAAACAAACAAACACAACCAGTTATGCTCCATAATAATTATATGGGCCAGTGTGTGTTTCAGTCATATTCAGCTCTTTTCGATCCTACAGACTGTAGCCCAGCAGGCTCCTCTGTCCATAGGATTCTCCAGGCAAGAGGAGTGGGTTGTCATTTCCTCCTCCAGGGGATCTTTCTGACCCAGGGAATGAACCCGCGTCTCTCATGCCTCCTGCGTTGACAGGCAGGTTCTTTATCACTAGCGCCACCTGGGAAGCCCATTTGGGCTCCAGTGACAGGCATTTTGGTTCTAGGATGAGAAACACCAGTGGTATCGCACTGTTCTGCCCATCCCTAACTGTGCAATCGAAGTTTGCCCCTCCGTGGAATGGAAAAAGAAAAATCTTATACCTCTTTTGTAGCCCAGGTGTTGGCAGACTCTTTCTGGAAAGGATGAGAGTATCTATTGTCATCTGTAGGGGCTACATGATCTCTGTGGCAGCTGCTCAGCGGAAAGCAGCCCTGGGCCCCAGGTCAATGAGTGAGCGCGCCTGTGTTCCAGGACAGCTCCATTAAAACAGCCTGTGGGCTGGGTTTTGTGACCCCTGTCCTAGGCAGTTGAACACAGTGTCATCGGGGCAGGCTTAAAATCTGACGGAGAAGAGGGAGTGAGCTGTGGGGATACCAGGGGATACACAGTGTTCTAGGCAGAGGAGCAGCCCGTGCAAAGGCCCTGAGATAGGACCGTGTCTGGCAAGTTTGAAGGACCGCAGGAAGGACAGTGTGGCAATTAAGAAATATAATATACTAGGTTGGGACTTCCCTGGTGGTCCAGTGGTTGCGACTCTGCGCTTCCACTGCAGGGGGTGCAGGGTTGATCCCTGGTTGGGAAAACTAAGGTCCCACATGTGGCGCAAATAAATACACTTGTGTGTGTATTATGTATATATATGGCTTCCCAGGTGGCTCAGTGGTGAAGAATCTGTCTGCCAATGCAGAAGACCCAGGTTTGATCCTTGGATCAGGAAGATCCCCTGAAGAAGGAAATGGCAACCCACTCCAGTATTCTTGCCTGGAAAATCCCATGGACAGAGGAGCCTGGTGGGCTACAGTCCATGGGGTCACAAAGATTTGGACACAACTGAGCGTGCATTTTTTTATATACATATACCTACTTTGTTGCCATATATTTGCTTTTGACAGAAGTAAAAACATTTATGAAAAGAAAAAAGGAACTCTTTGCAGTAATATATGGCTCATATTTAGTTTTTATGGAAAAATAATTCAGAAACCAAGGAAGCACATAAGCAATACTTGTTCTCCTTTTTATAGTTATGACTCTATTTAAAAAATATATATTTCTTTATATATTATTTATTTGGTCATGCTGGGTCTTAGTTGCGGCATGTGGGATCTAGTTCCCTGTCCAGGGATTGAACCTGGGCCCTTGTATTGAGAGCTTGGAGTCTTAGCCAAGGGACTGCCAGGGAAATCCCTTTACTATTGACAAATGAAGCACTGAAATGTTGACCTTCAGTCTAGTGGACAGAAGTGGTTTTGTCGCTTTGCTTTTGTCATATATTATACATAATAATAGTATTTTATATACAATATAAATTGGACTGGATTGTCAGCTCCAAGAGGAAAGAGTATTCCTTTTTTATTCTTTCTGTCCTGATATGATCAGTAGTGTTCAATACATGGCAAATGCTGGAAAATTACGTCTTGAATGAATAAATGAATGTTATGTATATATACTTTCCTCCTCTTCACAGACTTCCTTTATTACTTGCAATAAATATGTTTAGAGTTTTTAGTCTGTGGATGGCACAATGGCTTGCTTTTTTTTTTTTTTAAGCTCACCAGGTCTCTTAAAAATATCTGAATCGATTGCTAACTTGGCACAACTCAGCAGATTCCTGAAAATCTGCATTTCTGGCTTGTCTTGAAATGTTAGCAAATGTGGTTCCGCTGAGCCCATTTGTCTTCTTGGCAATACGCATGAGGCAAGGCCACCGCATTTAGACAGGTTGAGGTGGTTCTAGGTTTTCAAGTTAAAGCCCAAGTGCCCTCTCCCCCACACCCCGAGACCCACAAGACCCTGCATGACCTGCCCGTCCCCTGCCTGCCCTCCCCTCCTCCCTCTCTCCTCCTTGCTCAGTCTGCTTCAGCTACACAGGCCTCCTCAGTGCTCCTCCAACACACCAGACACAGTCCAGCCTCAGGGCCTTTGCACAGGCTATTCCCTCTGCCTGAATCTCTCTTCCCTCAGATGTTCGATGGGTGACTTTCTCCACATGTTTGTGTCCTGTTGAAATCTCTCTTCTCATCAAGACCTTCCTAAACCACGTTGTTTAAAACTGCGCACGGAACTTCCCTTGTGCTCCAGTTGCTGAGACTCCATGTTCCCAGAGCAGGGGTCCCAGGTCAGGGAAGTAGATCCCACATGCCGCAACTGAGACCTGGTGCAGCCAAATAAATACATATTAAAAACAAAACAAAACTGCACACACCCACCCCTTGATTCGTGGAGTCCATGACCCTCCTCCCCTCCTTGTTTCTCTGTGGCATTTATACAGTATAAATGTGATATACCGTGAATTTCACTCATGTCTCTGTTGACCACTTGTCCGCCCCACTAGGAAGTCAGCGCCATTTTGGGGGCTCTCTGTTATTTCTCCATCCCCATAAGCATTTCAACATGTCAGGCTGCTTCAATTTTCAAAAACAACCCGACAGCTGCTCACCTCCTCGTGGGTTTCCCCCAGCACCGCCTCACCCTCTGCCCCTTCTTGGCCACTTCTCCTCTGCCCACTCTGCTCAGTCACGTCTCCCTCAACCCTCCACCCTCTGGCTCTCTCTGCTCTGTGCCTGGCTTTCCTGGAATCATTGACCTTTGTCCTGGGCCCTATGACATTTGCTCAAAATGAATTTGCAAAAAAAAAAAAAAATGCTGAGGCATTTATACAGTGACGTGTGTGATTTGTCAGTCAAGGGGATTGATGGATGAATCAGCTCTTGATCCAGACCAGGGTTCCTCCACGTCAGGGCTTAGCAGCATGTAGGGCCAGGTCATTCTCTTGGGGACAGGGGGTCATCCTGGGTGCTGTGGAATATTGAGCTGCGTCCCTGGCACCCACCGACCCAATGCCAGGAGCCTCCTTTGATGCAGTTGTGACAACCAGAACTGTCCCCAGATGTTGCCAAGTGTCCCCTGTGGGGATAGAGTTGTCCGTGGTGGAGATGCACTGGTTTTGGCTCTTGCAGGGGTGCGGTTCTCATCCTGGGCACCAGGGTGGAACAGGAAGTAGGCATAGTTGAGGGGCAAAGAATGTGTTCTTAGCCCCCTGGACTGGGAGTGAGGCTGTGCATTTATACAGGTCTGAACGTGATATACCTTGAGCACCTGGGGACTTAAATTTGGGGGTTTGGGACACTTTTCATGGTGTCTTGTTCTGTGCCCTTGGGAGAAACCTTCTCTCCATGCCTGCCTTTTTTTTTTTTTTGCCACACCACGTGGCTTATGGGATCTTAGTTCCCTGGGCTGCTGTGCTGTGCTGTGCTAAGTTGCTTCCACTGTGTCTGACTCTTTGTGACCCCCGTGGACTGTAGCCCACCAGGCTCCTCTGTCCATGGGATTCTCCAGGCAAGAGTACTGGAGTGGGTTGCTATGCCCTCTTCCAGGGGATCTTCCCGACCCAGGGATCACACCCAAGTCTCCTGGGTCTCCTGCATTGCAGGTGGGTTCTTTATCACTAGTGCCACCTGGGAAGCCCTTAGTTCCCTGACCAGGGATCAAACCCAGGCTCCCCTGCAAGTGGAAGTGCTGAGTCCTAACCATTGGACCATGAGGAAAGTCCCTCTTTGCCTGTTTTCTTTTTTTATTTATTTTTGGCTGCACTGGGTCTTTGTTGCTGCACGGGGGCATCCTCTAGTTGTGCCAAGCGGGGGCCACTCTGTAGCTGCAGTGCCAGGGTTATTCATTGAGGTGGCTTCTCTTGTTGCGGAGCGCAGGCTCTAGGCACTCAGGCTTCAGTAGTTGCAGCCCAAGGGCTTAAGTGCTCTGAGGCACGTGGGATCTTCCTGGACCAAAGATTGAACATGTGTCTCCTGCCCTGGCTGTGCTGTGCTGTGCTTAGTCACTCAGTCATGTCCAACTTTTTGCGACCTCATGGACTGTAGCCCACCAGGCTCCTCTATCCATGGGGATTCTCCAGACAAGAATACCGGAGTGGGTTACCATGCCTTTCTCCCAGAGATCTTCCCAACCCAGGGATCAAACCCAGGTCTCCTGTATTGCAGGTAGATTCTTTACCAGCTGAGCCATAGGAAGCCCAAGAATACTGAAGTGGGTAGCCTATCCCTTTTCCAGCGGATATTCCCGACCCAGGAATTGAACTGGGGTCTCCTACATTGCAGGCAGATTCTTTACCAACTCAGCTATCAGGAAAGCTGGTGGTTGTGAGGCAGACAGAAAATGTAAAAGGTTTAACACACAGGAAAAGGTCACCCAGTGGCCAGTTCTGTTGTGGGGGGACATGGAGAAGACAGACTGGGATAGAGAGCCAGGGTGGTTACCGAGGGCTCCCTGAGGTGGTGTCATTGTACCTGGGGGCTGAGGATGAGATTTGGGTCACCCAGGCAAAGGTCTGGGTGCTCCAAGAAGACGGAATGGTGTGTGAAAAGAGCCTGTGGTGGGAACCAACTTGGCATTTTTCAAGAAATGGAGAGAAGAGGAAAGAGCCTCCAAAGGCTCGGCAGCAGTGTTAGTCATAGACCTGACCCTTGGTCATGATTAACTTCATAGTAATAATGAAACATGTATCAGTTAGCTATTGCTACATAACAAATTACCCCAGAACTATGTGGCTTCAAAACACAAACATTTATTATCTCACACAGTTTCTGAATATTAGGAATCTGGGGGTCAGATGAGCTGGATGGTTCTGTCTCTAGGTCTCTGATGAACCTGCAGTCAGGCTGTCTTCCTGGCTGCATCATCTGAAGACTCAGCTGGGGCTGGATTCTGAGACTGGCACCCCCATGTGGCTGGTGGTGGTGGTGGTTTAGTCACAATTGACTTTTCTCTCTGAACCACTGTTTGGTGGCGGTGGTGGTTTAGTGGCTGGTGGTGAGAAGCCTCAGTTCCTCCCCAGGTGGGCCCTTTATATCATGGTTTGCCCCTGACAGAGTGACAGAGAGAATGACTAAGAAGGAAGCCAGTGTCTTTTATTTATTTTAAAACATTTTATTTATTTTGGCTGTACCATATGGCATGTGCCATCTTAGTTCTCCAACTAGGGATTGAACTCACACTCCCTGCAATGGAAATGCAGAATCTTAACCACCAGACTGCCAGGGAAATCCCAAGCCAGTGTCTTTCATAACCAATGTCACAAGTAATGCCTCATCACTTCTGCCACATTCTATCAAACTCACAGAACTCTAGGACCACATTGGAAGGACCACCCCAGACTGTGAATACCAGGATGTGGGGTCACTGGTGTCACCTAGGAGACTGACTTCCTGAGTGACAGGTATTGAGTGCCTGCTGGCTTCCATTCATGGGACTCAGAACTTTCCATATGTTAACGCTACTCAGCTCCCTGAAACACTCCCATAAGTGGGCTTATTACCATCCTAATAGGCAGTATAGTCTTGTGGTTAAGCACATTAGCCCCAGCCTCTGGAACCAGACAGCTGGGGTTCAAATCCCAGGTCTGGGATTTCTCTGGCAGTCCAATGGTTAAGACTCTGTGCTTTCACTCAAGGGGGCGCAGGTTCCATCCCCGGCTGGGGAACTAAAATCTCCTATGCCATGTGGAAAATATCGAACAAACAACTAACAAACCCCAGATCTCTCACTGGCTGTGACTTGGGGCAAATGACTTCACTTCTCTGGCTTACCTTTTCCCTCTGTGAATGGAAAAAATATTAGTTGCTCAGTCATGTCTGACCCTTTTCCACTTCATGGAATGTAGCCTGCCAGGCTCCTCTGTCCGTGGGATTCTCCAGGCAAAGATACTGGAGTGGGTAGCCATTTCCTTCTCCAGAGGATCTTCCTGGGAATGGCTACCCACTCCAGTATTCTTGCCTGCAGACTTTCCAATTGTGGCACTTGGGCTTTAGAGCCTGGGCTCAGTAGCTCTGCTGCACGTGGAATCTTAGTTCCCCAATCAGGGATCGAACCCACATCCCCTGCATTGCAGGGCAGATTCTGAACCACTGGACCACCATGGCAGTCCGGGTTTGCTGGGTTTTGGTGGCATTGGGGGCGGGGGGGTGACGTCTGTACTGCCTCTCAGAGCCCCCTTTCTGGTGATAAGCATGTCTTTCTGCTTCACAGGTCAGTTCTACAGCCCCCAGGGGTCCTGGTGCCCGTGAGCAGGGTGGAGACACCGGGCCTGCAGCGCAGCGGGGCGGCGTGCGGAACATGACTTCATCATCCAGTGTTTCTCCCGCAGCCGCTGGAGGCTACGCCCACCTGAGCCCATGGCCTGCACCGGCCCTTCGCTCTCTGGCGCCTTTGACATTCTAGGCGCCGCGGGTCAGGACAAGCTCTTGTATCTTAAGCACAAACTGAAGACCCTGAGGCCTGGCTGCCGTGGGGCGTACCTCCTGCACGCCATGGTGCTCCTGAAGCTGGGCCAGGAGACCGAGGCCAGGATCTCCCTGGAGGCGCTGAAGGCGGATGCGGTGGCCCAACTGGTGGCCCGCCAGTGGGCTGGTGTGGACAGTACCGAGACTCCAGAGGAGCCCCCAGACCTGTCCTGGGCCGTTGCCAGGGTGTACCACCTTCTCACCGAGGAGAAGCTTTGTCCCGCGACTATGCGGGAGGAGGCCTACCGGGCAGCCCTCCGGGCTTTCAGATCCAGGGACGACCTCCAGCTGGGGGAGCTCCAGGAAGAGGCCCGGGACCGGTGCGGGTGGGACGTCCTTGGGGATCTGGGAGGAGTCCAAACACTGCGTTCCGATCTGGGCTGCCTCCCGCCGTCCTCGGCCTCACTTTCCCGGACGCGCAGCGACCCGCGGCCCATAGAGCATCTTTCCGGCTGGAGCACAGCGTGTTCCCTGAGATCCACTGGCAGCCCGGCCTCCCTGGGCAGCAACTTGGAAATCAGTCAGTCGCCCACCATGGCCCTCCTCAGCGTGCACCACAGCCACCACGGGCCCAGCAAGCTGTGTGACCATCCCCAGGCCAGTGTGGTGCCCGAGCCTGCCCCTATGGGTTGCCAGGAACCCGAGGAAATGAGCTGGCCCCCATCGGTGGAGGCTGCCGACTCCCCGGTGCGGCTGAGCAGCCCAGGCCCCGGGCTTCCCGAGGTGACCACCGATGCCTGCCCCGCCAGCCCGCACGACCCACCGGAAGTTCCGGAAATCAGTGCCCACTATCCGGTGGAGTGTACGGATGTGCCAGCAGCCCCGAAATCTCTCCCCTCGCCTTCCAAAACGACTGCCTAGTCACAGATCAGACGCCAGTCCAACTTTCAGAGGAAGACACCGCTTACCTGTCGGCTCAGCCACGCACACCGACTCCTTCCGTGCCCCAAACATCCCCGTCTTTTCCTTCCGCATCGACGTCTCCCTTTCCTTCTCCATCGACCCCTCCTGAGGCTCACTCGACCCCTTCTAAGGCTCACCCGACCCCTTCTAAGGCTCACCCGACCCCTCCTAAGGCCCACTCGACCCCTCCTAAGGCTCACCCGACCTCTCCTAAGGCTCACCCGACCTCTCCTAAGGCTCACCCGACCATCTGGAACCCAGAGCCCCCTCCTCCGGAGCTGGAGTCGTCCGAGCAGAAATTCTATAACTTTGTGGTGCTCCACGCCAGTGCAGACGAGCACATTGCACTGCGAGTGCGCGAGAGGCTGGAGGCGCTAGGCGTGCACGATGGGGCCACGTTCTGCGAGGATTTCCAGGTGCCCGGGCGTGGCGAGCTGCACTGCCTGCAGGATGCTCTAGACCACTCGGCATTCATCATCCTGCTGCTCACCTCCAACTTTGACTGCCGCCTGAGCCAGCATCAGACGAACCAGTCTCTGATGAGCAGCCTCACGCGCCACGGATGGCAGGACTGCGTGATTCCCTTCCTGCCCCTAGAGAGTTCCCTGGCCCAGCTCAGCCCCAGCACGTCTAGCCTGCTTACCGGCCTGGTGTTGCTGGACGAGCACTCCAAGATCTTCGCCAGGAAGGTGACCAACACCTTCAAGCCCCAGATGCTGCGGGCCCGCAAGGCCAAGTGGAGGAAGGAACAGGATGCCCGGGCACTGCGGGAACAGAGCCAACAGCTGGAAAGTGAGCGGCAGCACGCAGCGGCATGGGGCGCGGCGTACTCGGCTTACGTCCATAGCTACCTGGCCTACCAGACGCAGGTGGAGAAGCTCCAGGTTGCTTTGGCGAACTACATGCCATTTGGGACTCAGCTGCCCTTTGAGGGACAGGGGTCCCTAGGAACCCCACCATCATCCTTTCCCACCCTGCCCGGTCATCAGCCACCTCCCCTTCCTCCTTGGCTGGGGGGCACGCCCCCACCGATCTTCCCGCAACCCCCGCCGACCTTCCCGCAACCCCCACCGACCTTTCCGCAACCCCCGCCGACCTTCCAGCAACCCCCACCGGCCTGCCCACAGCCCCCGGACTTCTCACAGGCACCACCTGCGCGCCCTCAGAGCCCTGGGCTCCAGCCTCTCATCATACACCATGCACAGATGGTACAGCTGGGGGTCAACAACCACATGTGGAATCAGAGAGGGACCCAGGCACCCGAGGACAACACACGGGAAACAGAATGACCTAGTGACTGGACCTGATGACCTCGACTTTGACCACCCCCCTTCATCTCTAGGGGGCGGTGGAACACAGGGTTGTTTGCTACTTTCAGGACACTGCAGGGGAGAACTTCCATCTCAGGAAATAGGGCAAAATGGGCCCCATGACTTTCTGGCCCTGCTGCTGCTGCTGCTAAGTCGCTTCAGTCGTGTCTGACTCTGTGCGACCCCATAGACGGCAGCCCACCAGGCTCCCCCGTCCCTGGGATTCTCCAGGCAAGAACACTGGAGTGGGTTGACATTTCCTTCTCCAGTGAATAAAAGTGAAAAGTGAAAGTGAAGTTGCTCAGTCGTGTCCCACTGGAACTGGAGGTGTCCAGACTGGATATGAGTTTACAAATTCTCTCTCTTCCCCTCTCTCTAATGGTGGTGATGGGGAATGAGCTGGGGGTATGAGCATGATGTTTCAATTGTAATAAATATTTATTGAATGCTTTGATAGCATCATTGTACTCGGGAAGGCCTGCTCCTTGCCATTTGTCAAGATAAAAACGTGGCTAGTGGGACTTCCCTGGTGGTCCAGTGGTTACGACTCTCTGCTTCCAATGCAGGGGGCACGGGTTCCATACCTTGTCAGCGAACTGAGATCCCACATGCCATGCTGTGTGGCCAAAAGCAAAACAAAAAACAGGTGGCTACTATTGCCATAAGAGGAACAGGGGCTGAAAATTTGGTTTCACTTCATTGGTCAGGATGTAGTTGCGTGGACCATCCCCAGCTGCAAGGGAAGCTGGGAGATATAATCTTCTCATGGGCCATGTGCTTTGCCAAGAGTGTTGGTTCTAATGCTAGAGAAGGTGGGGAGAAAACACGTTGAGAGTGCATTTGGCTGTTTCTATTGCAGCCCTTTTTCGGGGAAGAAGGGGTCTGCATTGATGCTCTCACCTTGAAGGCTGGGCTCAGATCACACTGTGTATTCTTGTACAAGTGCCTTCACCTCTCTTGAGTCTCTGCTTTTTCATCTGTGAAATGGGTTTATGAGGCCATTGTTCCAAGGTCATCAGCAGATCATGGGCGATTGCAGTGAAATACCAGGGACAGTGTAAGTACTTGTTAACTTCGTGTCTGGTATGAAGGGGATTAATCTTTTTAAGGGTCTCTTATTCTCTATTGAGAATAAGAATAGAATTAACGTTTGTTGAGCACTTACCATTTATCCATTCTGGAGGCTTTACATATGTAAACATTCTAATCCTCAAAAATGACCTCCCTGGGACTTTCAGGGTGGTCCAGTGGTTAAGACTGCAATAGCCACTGGATGGGATGTGGTTTCCATCCCCGGTCAGGGAAATAAGATCCCACATGCCCTGCGGTGTAGCCAAAAAAAAAAAAAAATTGACCCTCCTCCCGGAATAAAAGATTTTGTTACTGGGCCCATTTTGCAGATGGGGAAAACCGAGGCTGAGAGAGGTGAATTCTGGCCCCAAAGCCACACTGATTGTAAATGGGGAGATTGCAATGCCATAGTCGGATTTCCGAGGGAGGAAATGAAGACCAGCCCAGGAAGGGTGTATATGGGTCAGGCGTGTAGGCCTTCTCTGGCCCAACAGCAGGATTTGAACACTGACTTAGCATGCCCTTTCTTCCACCAGCCGCCCCAAAGGGCGGGCCTGGTGTGAGTCAGCCAGGCTGTCACGCACCATTTCCTATTTTAGTAGCTGACTCAGATTTTGTCGAGGATCTGCTCCTGGACTGGCCTTCTCCCCGTGAAGTGAAATCCGGAAAGATTAGATTCTTCGTTGGGGTGGGGTCAAGGGAAGAGATGGTTTCCCTTTTTTTCTCTTCTTTTTGACCCTGCAGCATGTCTTATAGGATCTTAGTTCCCTGACCAACGACCAAACCTGGGCCGCCCCAGTGAAAACGCTGAGTCCCAACCACTGGGCCACCAGGGAAGTCCCAAACAGAAAGTTTCTGATGACTGAGGCTAGGATCTGCCACAATTCATTGGACACTTGCCATTTTTTCAGTTGACCAATATTTATTGAGCTCCTGCTGTGTGCCAGAATCGTCCCAGATATTGGGGTGCAGTAGGGGCAAAGACAGATGTGAACTGTCCCCTACTCTATTTTCAATTGCAGGCGGAGGTGGAAGGGAGGGAGCAGGGAATGAGTCATCAAATGAGGAAGTGAGGTAGTTTCAGTGAGGAGACTTAGAGGAAATAAACAGGGCACCTAATGGTAGTGCCTCACGAGCAAGAACTTTGGCCCAGATAGCCAGGAAGGGCTTCTCTGAGGAGGTTGTATTACAGCCAATATCTAGAGAAAGAAAAAGAGCTGGTCATCATGGGAAGAACTTGGAAAGGAAGGTGATCTTCTGGGCAGAGGATACAGGCTGTGCAAAGACCCTGGGGCAGGACCGCATATACTGTTGCGTGAACAGCAAAGACAGACAGAGTAGGTGAGGGGGATAGAGGGAGGAGGTCCGGGAGAGAGGGGACAGGCAGGTCGTGCAGGGCTTTGTGGGCTGCAGGAGGACTTAGGTTTTTGCTCTCAGGGAGTTGTGAGCCCTGGAGGGCTATGGGCAAAAGAGGGGCGGAGTCTGACTTAGGTGCTCACATGCGCCCTCTGATGGCTGCTGCAGGGAGGGCAGACGTGGGAGCGAGGCAGAAGCTCTGAGTCCAGGCCAGTGAGGCTGGAGGCTAGACCCCGGTGGAGGCAGAAGAGGGAGGAGAAGTGGACGCATTCAGAACGTGAGCTTTTATTTCGTCCCTGAAATGTGAGTCACAAGTCACAGCCCTTTTCTGGGCCGCATCTTTCTCACCTGTGCCATGGACCCGGGAAGCTTCGGTCTGGAACTCTGGTAGGTATATCACTGCATCAACCCAATGTATTTAAAAATGATCATTTTGAAAGCCCTGAGCTGAGGGCTTCACGTAGTGCATGGCATCCCAAGTGGCTCAGTGGTATAGAATCTGCCTGCCAATGCAGGAGACATGAGTTTGATCTCTGGGTCGGGAAGATCCCCTAGAGGAGGAAATGGCAACCTGCTCCAGTATTCTTACCTGGAAAATTCCATGGACAGAGGACCTGGCAGGCTAGGTCCATGGGGTGGCAAAGAATTGGACACGACTGAGTGACCGAGCTTGCATGCCTGCACTCACTTCATTCTCTCAATGGCCATGGGAGCTAGAAACAGTGTTCCCAGTTTACAGATGAGAAAACTGAGGTCAGGAGGGGTGGTGTCATTTATCTAAGGTCATACAGCTCACAAGCAGTCTTTTGGGGCAGGATAAGGAGCCAGGTGTCTCTCTACTGGATTTTAGCAGCTTGTGAATTTATGGCCTTGATTTTAAAAAATTCTTTGAAATATTCCTGTTCATTACTTGCTAATTTCTGGCTTCTCCACTACAGCCTGCCCACCTTGAGGGAGCTTGAGGCTGATCTGTCTTGCTCACTGCAGCATTTTCAGAACCCACCACAGACCGTGGCACACAATAACTATTCAGTAAAGTGAATCCTTTTGACAGACAGTTAGTGAGCACGTACTGTGGGCAGACCCTGCTGAGCGCTGTGGTCACAGGCCTGGTCCCTGCCCCCATGGAGCTTACTGGGCAGTAAGTGGAGAGGATGTGGATTCTTCCATCCATTTAGCCAACCAACATTTACTGAGCTCCTACAATGTGCAGGCCCTTTGATGTAGGGATGACTGAGTGGTCACCCCCTTAGGTGACCTGAGACACCTCTGTTCTGTCCTTCCAGGGGTCATGGAGAAGTTTCAGAGACAGAGTTACAGGGTGGTCAGGACTGTGATAAAGTGTAGGGGGCTCAAAGGGGATCCTTGACCAGCCTGGGGGGAATTAAGAGGACCTTCTGGAAGGAGGAAGTCAGCTGACACCAGAGGCTTATGTCAGAATGAACCATTGGTGGGCAAAAGTGTCCCTGGGGGTGGGCACAGCACTGGCAAAGGCCTGGAGGGGAGATCCTGTAGGGAAGGTCAACTTCACAGGAGGCCACAATTCCTGCTGCCCCAGCGCCCCCTGGTGGCCACCTCCAGCTCAGAGACCAGCTTACCTCACATGGCTCCAGGGGCCTGAGGGTGCTTCCTCTAGACCAAACAGCCTTGAAGGGAAAACAGAGGAGGGGCTTCCCTGGTGGTCCAGTAGCTAAGAATCCACCTTGCAATGCAAGAGACACTGGTTTGATCCCTAGTCCGGGAAGATTCCATATGCTGTAGAGCCACAACTACTCCCAGCCACAACTACTGAGCCCAAGTGCTCTAGAGCCTGTGCTTGGAAACAAGAGAAGTCACTGCAATCAGAAACCTGAGCGCTGCAACTGGAGAGTAGGCCCTGCTAGCCATAACTAGAAAAAGCTCTTTTGCAGGAGCAAAGACCCAGTACAGCCCCCTTCTCCTGCAAAAAAAAAAGGGGGGTGGGAGTTTTTTTAATTTTTTCATATAATCAATATATTGCAAAGTCATCACCAATTCCAGAATGTTCTCATCACTCCTTAAAGAAGCCACATCCCCAATAGCAGTCACTTGGCAGCCGCCTCCTCAGACCCTGGCAACCATGAATCTGCTTTCTGTCTCTGGACGTTTCATATCAATGGTATCACACAGTATGTGGTCTTTGGCGTCTGACTTCTTTCACTCAGCAGAGCACAAACATGCATTCTTAGGCCACCCCTATTATCAGGAGCATGGGCTAGCTCTGTTTGTAAGTTCTTATTCTTTTTCATGGCTGCATAGTATTCTTCCCCCCAAATCCCCTTCATAACCCGTATGAGAAACACTGTTGGAAGCTGGATAGCTAGAGCAGTGGGGTGCCTTGGGGTTGATCAGGCAATCCATTGCAGGGTGGGACAAAAATATGAGAAATCACACTTTTATTTTTTATTGTCTGGTTGCACCATCGCCACCCAGTGATGGCCATGGAGTGTCCAGGCTCTCGCCTCAGGTGAGGTAATGAACAAACACATGCCTGGGCAGAGTTGTCCACCAGGGTGCTGGTGTGGAGGTCTGCAGATGGCCCGTGATGAGGCAACCAGTGTCTTGTTTCTTCTAGAAGCATCTGCTTCCTGCTCAGGTCTGGCTCTGTCCTGGGCCTTTGCCAGAGGTCTTGATGCTGGTTGCCCTGACCCACAACCAGGCCAGACAGGCACTCGCTCCGGAAAATGAAAGTCTAGTGGAGTCAGAAGGAGGAAGTTTCTGGAGGCTGTGTAGCCACCCCCTGCCCCACTCTTCTGCCCATGCAAATAGAGGGCCTTCTAGAAAGGGGGCTCCACCCTGAGAGGGGCCAGGGTGGGGTCTTTCCTGAAGTGCTTGCTCTGGAATCAGCCTGCCTTCCTCCCAAGGTTGCAGAAACCGCCCTGGTTTAGATCATTAGTACTGAGTTGTGAAGTCCAGGGATCACTTCTCTGTCCTCCTCCCCTTGTCTGAAGTGTCTACGTGCCTGTTGGCCTCCAAAACCTCCGTCTTCACATGGCTTCAGTGCCCATATTCTCTCACCCCCTTCACGCCCCACGCCATCCCTCCCCACTCTCCTGGACTCCCTGGGGTCTCTCCCCTCCTCAGTGGCCTCAACTGTACACTCAGCCCTGTCTCCAGCTTGGACCTTCCTTGAGCTCCAGGTTCCAGATGCCTCGACGTCTCCAGGCGCTGGGGGTTCATGGGGGGCATCTCACACTCAGCATGGCCACTCTGTGTCTGACCAGCCTCCCTAACCTGTTCCCCCTACGTCTCTTCTTTGTGGATGGAAGCTCTGTCCTGGGAGTTGCTCAGCTAGAAGATGGCAGGCACCCTCGACTAACCTGTCAGTCAAGGTTTCTGCTTCTGCTTTCAAAAAACTGTCCAGAGCCCACCCACTTCTCTCCCCCTTCTGCTCCCACTTGGACCAGCGCCGTCACCTGCATCCTGGTCCCTAGACTCCCAGGCTCACTGCCAGTCTGCCCTCCCTGCAGCATCCACAAGAAGGCAGGCCCTGCCCCTCCTCTGCCCTTAGCCCTCCAGGGTCTCACCTCCCTGGGGGTAAACCTCCAAGTCCTACCTGAACGGCCTGTGCATTTCCTCCGTGCCCTCCGCTCCTCCCTGTCTCCCCCTCGCCCACTTGACTCCAGCCATACAGACTTCCTTGCTAGTTCCTCTAACACACTAGGCACAGTCCTGCCCCAGGGCCTTTGCATATGCTCTGCTCACTGCCCAGTGTCCTCCCTTCACACTCTGCCACAGCTCCTTCTCTCACCTTCTCCAGATCTTTGCTCAAATGTCACTCTCTCAATAGAGGCTTCTATGAGGTCCCCCCATTTAAAATTCATCTTCAATGGCACCCACCACCCCCCCTGACTATGCCTTCTTTTTCCATAACTCTGAGCACTTTGGGACAAATAGAAGTTACCTAGTCATCACACACATTGTTATTGGTCTTCTTTCGGAGGGCACAACGTTTGTCTGACTTCACTGTACCTGGTACACAGTAGGCTGTCAATAAGTGAACAAACATACCTTGTTGTATCCTGTTTCACTTTATTGCCCTCCACAAATATTGCATTTTTTTTTTAAACAAATTGAAGGTCTGTGGCAACTCTGCGACAAGCAAGTCGATCAGCACCATTTTCCCAACAGCCTCTGCTCCCTTTGTGTCTCGGTGCCACGTTTTGGTAATTCACACAGAATTTCAGACTTTTTCATCATGATTGTATTTGTCACAATGAGCTGTGATCAGTGCTCTTTGACTATTGTAATTTTGGGGATGCCATATAAGACTGTGAACTTAATAAATATATATGTGTTTTAAAAAAATTTTTTTGATGTGGATCACTTTTAAAGTCTTTATTGAATTTATTACAATATCACTTCTGTCTTATGTTTTATTTTTTAGACTGCCTGACCAGGGATCAAACCTACAGTCCCTGCATTGGAAGGCAAAGTCTTAATCATTTGACTGCCAGGGAAGTCCCCACTGTGCGTGTGTGTGTGTTCTGATTGCCGCACCCGCTAGCTCATTCCCCCTCTCTTCCCCTCTCCTTGGGCCCCCTTATCCCCTGAGACACAAGAATATTGAAATTAGGTCAGTGAACAACCCCACAATGGCCTCTACATGTTCTATGGAAAGGAAGAATCACACATCTCTGTAAATCAGAAGCTAGAGATGAAGCTTCATAAGGAAGGCATGCCAAAAGCAGAGAGCGGCCGATCGCTGGGCCTCTTGCTACAAATAATTAGCCAAGTTGTGAATGCAAAGAAAGGAAAAGGCTTTGAAGGAAATCAAGTGCTACTCCAGTGAATGCACGAATGATAACAGAATGAAATAGCCTCACTGCTGATAGGGAGAAAGTTTCTGTGGTCGGGATAGGAGATCAAACCAGCCACAGCATTCCTTCCTGTAAGCCAAAGCCTCATCCAGACCCCGGCCCTAGCCCTCTTCAGTTCTGTGACGGCAGAGAGAGGTGAGGAGACTACAGGAGAAAAGTGTGAGGCCCGCAGAAGGGGGTTCATGAGGTTGAAGGAAAGAGGCCGTCTTCATAGCAGAACAGCGCAAGGGGAAGGAGTGAGCGCTGGTGTAGTAGCTGCTGCAAGTCCTCCAGAAAATCTGGCTCAGGTCATTCAGGAAGGCAGCTACGCTAAACGAGAGAACTGCTGCACACTTTTATTTTTATTTATTTATGTTTATTTTGGGCTGTGCTGGGTCTTCATTGTGGCGGGCAGGGATGACTCTTCGTTGCAGCGCACAGGCTTCTCGTGGCGGTGGCTTCTCTTGTTGCAGAGCGCGGGTTCTAGGGCACCTGGGCTTCAGTAATTGCAGCCGGTGGGCTCCGTAGTTGCAGATCCCGGGCTCTAGAGCACAAGCTCAATAGTGGTGGCACACAGGCTTAGCTGCTTCTGAGGCATCTGTGGGATCTTCCCAGACCAGGGATAGAACTTGTGTCTCCATTGGCAGGCCGATTCTTCACCACTGGACCACCAGGGAAGTCCTGCACATTTAACAGAATACAGTCTTAGTGTAAATATAACTTATATACACTGGGAACTGGAGAAGGGAATGGCAGCCCACTCCAGTATTCTTGCCTGGGAAATCCCGTGGACAGAGCAGCCTGGTCCACGGGGTTGCAGAGTCGGACACGACTAAACGACTGAGCGTGCACACACACACACATGCACTGGGAAACCTCAAAATTTGTGTGACTTGATTTATTACGATATTCACTTTATTGCCATGGTCTGGACCCAAACTTACAGCGCCTCTGAGGTCTGCCTGAATTTGCATTACTGCTTAAGTCTGTTTTTGTCTTGAAAACAATCTCTTTTTCTGGTTTACAGCAAGGTGATTCAGTTATACATATGTATATATTTTCATATTATTTTCTGTTATGGTTTAATACAGAATACTGCTGTCTATGAGGTCGCACAGAGTCGGACACGACTGAAGCGACTTAGCAGCAGCAGTATCCCATTGTATACAGGTACTGCTGCTTCTTCATCCATTTATCTGTTGATGGCTACTCAGATTGCTTCTGTGTCATGGCTATTGTAAATAGTGTTGCTATGAACATACAGGTACATGTATCTTTTCAAATTAGAGCTTTCTTCATATATATGCCCACTAGTGCAGTTGCTTCCCTGGTGGCTGAGAGGTTAAAGCGTCTGCCCGCAATGCGGGAGACATGGGTTCGATCCCTGGGTCAGGAAGATTCCCTGGAGAAGGAAATGGCAACCCACTCCAGTATTCTTGCCTGGAGAATCCCGTGGATGGAGGAGCCTGGTGGGCTACAGTCCACGGGGTCGCAAAGAGTCGGACACGACTGAGGGACTTCACTTAGGGGAGTTGCAGGTTGTTCTATTTTTATTTTTTTTAAGGAACCTCCATACTGTTCTCCATAGTGGCTGCACCAATTGTACATCCCCACCAAAGGTATAAGAGGGTTCTCTTTTCTCCACATCCTCTCCAGCATTTGGAGAGCATTTTTAACGATGGCCATTCTGACCAGTGTGAGGTGGTACATAATTTTAGTTTTTGATCTTCATTTCTCTTATGATCAATGATATTGACCATCTTTTAGGTGCCTATTTTCCATCTGTATGTCTTCCTTGGAGAAATGTCTATTTAGGTCTTCTGCCCATTTTTAGATTGGGTTGTTTGTTTTTGTTATTGAGTTGTATAACTGTATGTTTTGGAAATGAAGCCCTTGTCAGTTGCATCATTTGCAAATATTTTCTGGTAGTCTTAGGTTGTCTTCTTTTCCTTTTGTTTATGGTTTCCCTTGCTGTGCAAAACAGACTCTTGATACTATGTTCCCTTCTTGCCTGCCAGTGAGTGAACAGTGTGTATTGAACACTGTTCAATACACAATACAATGTATTTACTGAACAGTGTGTATTGGCACCGACTGTATGCCAGGGACTGTTTCAGACACACTGTTGATTAAAGCAGACCCTGTTTCTGCTCACACATCTGTGGGGGAGATAGATATTAGAGTAAGTGGTTACAACCAAGATGGTCCTGGGTGTGGTGGGACATGGTGGAAGGGGAAACAGGGATAAGAGTGGCTGTGGGAGGCTTCCTGGAGGGGCTCATTCCAGGGAGAAAGGGTGTTCTAGGTAAGGGGCAGAGCCCAGCATAAGGCCCTGTGGTGGGAAGGAGCATGGGGCTTGGGAAGGGGAGGGCAGAGCCAGTGTGGTCCAACCTGGTACAGAACTGTGTCCAGCCGTGCTGGGGGGGGGGGAGGGGAGGGGGGGACAGAGGGGAGAACAGGATGGTTCCTTTATTTGTGGGGATCCAGAGTCACTGACTCAATGGACATGAGTTTGAGCAAACTCCAGGAGGTAGGGAAAGACAGGGAACCCTGGCACACTGCAGTCCATGGGGTTGCAGAGTCCGACAGGACTTAGTGACTAACAAGATGCTGCGATGAGCATTCACTTACACTAGGGGGCACCCTTGAACAACAGCTCCTGCCTCTCCTTCCCGGTGGCTGGGAAAGGGCTTCTTCCTAAAAGAAACCAGGCAGGGAGGGAGTCAGAACCGCCAGAGAGTGCCAGCTTCCAGGCCATGCCAAAGGCCACTCTCCCTGTTAACAACCTCTGTAAATAAGATCAGCAGCTGTATAAACATGCCCATTCACTGGATGTTTGGAAATCGTTCAGTCTAATGCTGTTGGAGACCAGAGGCCAGAGAGGGCAGACACCTGCCTTAGGTCACACAGCAAGACCTACCCTGCCTTGCTACACAGTGTCTCCTCCCAACCCCAAATGCCCCTGGGTGGGGATCTTTTATTTTTAACCTGGTCAGTGAACACACCGCCTTTTTATAGCCCTGGAAGGAGCCCAGGGTTTCCAATTTCCAAAGGAAGTTTTTTTTTAAAAATGGTCCTCTTCCTGAGAAAAGGAACGGCCTGACCTCTCAGAGGGCCCTAGCCCCATCTCTTATTTTTACCCGAGGCTCCCTGGGGTTCCCCCTGACCCCTCAGCGGGTGCTGCACACATTCGCATCCCTGGTGTTTCTTAGAGGCCCCTTCTGTCAGTCTGGGCCATCACGCCCTCTCAAAGCCTCCCCGGGATTCGCAGGCTTTGCTTACCTGTCTACCCTCCTCAGCATTGCTGCTGGCCATCTGCCTTCTTACTTAATTTCTATTCCTTGAGTCGTTTAATATTTTTCTTTAAACAGATTTAAAAACCAACTTTTTTTTTCTTCCTGGAATTAGATAGGGCTGATGGTGGCATCCTTAAGGTTATACTAAAGCCACTAACTGTACATTTAAAGTGGTAAAACTTGGGACTTCCCTGTTGGTCCAGTAGTTAAGCCTCCACATTTCCAATGCAGGGGAGGTGGGATGGATCCTTGGCGGGGAAACTAAGATCCCACATGCCTCGTGGTGCAGTCAAAAATAAATTAAAAAAAAAAAAATATATATATATATATATTTTAAATGCAAAAAAAAACACAAAACACCCCAAACCCTTAAAAGAATCATCTTAAGATTTTAAATAAATAAAATGATAAGGTTTTATCTCAGAAAAAGATTGTTAAAAAATATGAACTTGTCTTTATTTTGAACTTTTCGAGTATTAACATCTATGAATTCACATATTGGAAATAGAGGGCCTAGCCATACTTTGTTCCCCAAAACACATTCAAATAAATGTATAATTACTAAAGTTTTTTTACAGGTCACCTGTGATTGTTATGTATAAATGAGTGTGCAGGCAGTAGGCACCTATGACAGCTTCGCTGAGCACTTTCCTGTGTGCCAGGGTTTCTTGGATAAACTCATTTAATTCTTCATGCCCACTCCAGTATTGTTGCCTGGAAAATTCCATGAACAGAAGAGACTGGTGGGCTACAATCCCTGGTGTTGCAGAGTTGGACACAACTGGGTGACTGAACCCACTGCACTGCAATGCTGGTAGGCAGCTGCTACCACCAACCCCATTTCACAGATGAGGAAACTGAGGCTCAGGGAGAGGAAGTGCCATTCCCAAGGTAATATGGCCTGTGTCCTAAGGCACCACACCACACTGCCCAGTGAACATATTCATTCTGAGTGAGGAAGCTGGACTATATCGGAGGATTGATTGCAAGGTGGTAACCGCAGGGCAGAATCTAGAACCCCACCCCACCAGCCCATCTGTTTCAGTCAATATTTTTTTATGTGGTCACTTTTTAAAGTCTTTATTTAATTTGTTACAATATTGTTTCTACTTTATGTTTTGTGTATTTGACCTCAAGGCATATGAGATCTTAGCTCCCTGACCAGGGATTGAACCCACATCCCCTGCATTAGAAGCAGGGTCTTCACCACTGGACCACCAGGCAAGCTTCTGTGTTTCATTCCATTTTATTAAACTTTCTAAAGAACCAGCTTTGCTTTCATTGGTTTTTACTCTATCATTTGCCCATTTCTATTTTGTTGATTTCCACTCTATTTTTTGGATTTAGTTGGCACTGAATTGTCTAGCTTTGTAAGGTGAGATTTTAGATCAGGCATTGGCATGCTTCTATCTATAAAGGGCTAAACATTATATTAATATTAATTAATTTATTAAGTACATATTTTAGGCTTTGGGGGCCAGATGCGTCTCTAGCATAACTTCTCAGTTCTGCCACTGCAGCGTGAGCGTGGCCACAGGGAAGGTGTGAGCACAGGAATGTGGCTGTGCCAGTAACACTTAATTTGTGAAAATGAGGCTGGATTTGGCCCATGGGCCACAGTTTGCAGATTCTGCTTTTCTTGTCTTCTAGCGCAAGCACTTAAAGCTCCACGTTGCCCTCTAAGCACTGCTTGAGCTGCACTGCACACATTAGCGTACCTTGTGCTGTATGAGGAGTCTAGCAGGCTATGGGGTCCCAAGAGAGTCAGACACGACTGAGCAAGTCAACAACAGCAGCAAAATGCTCAAAGAATTCTCTAGTTTTCTTGGTGATTTCTTCTTTGACTGAAGCTGGGTCACAGCTGCCGACCCACCAGCTCACTCACATGCCTTCCCCGGGGCTAAAAGCCTTTTATCAGTCAACACGTAGTGACTGAACTCCCACTACCTGCCAGACATTTTCCTAGTACTGACTAAACAGTGGTGAACAAGGCCGCTCCAGTGGAGCTCCCATTAGGCCCTGGAGTCACTCTGAGTCAGCAACTCTGCTCCATTTGTCCCCGGCCCATCAAACGGACCCACCATCCATCCACTTATTGGTTCTGGCCAACAAGCTCAGGAGTCACCTCAGACTCTTCTTCCCCAAACCAGTTCATCGAGTCCTGCCAGCCCTCCTCCAAAGATCTGAAATATGTTCATTTCTCTGCATCCCACCGCCTCCTCCAATCCGTTCTTCCAGCTGCAGCCAGTGATCTCAAGGCTTAAATCAGGCCATGTCTCTCCTTGGTGTGAAATTCTGCTTTGGTTCCCCACAGCCCTGAGGGTAAATATTGCTCTGTTCTGTAGGGCCTTAAGGCCCTACACCATCTGCCTGTGTCCACCAGCTCCTCCTGCATTCCCCCCTTTTCTTTTTGGTCACACCGCACAGCCTGTGGGATCTTAGTTCCCCAGTAACGGATTGGACCTGCATCCCTTGCAGTGGAAGCTCAGAGTATTAAACACTGGACCACCAAGGAAGTCCAGTCTCCTCACTCACTCTGATTCAGCCACACAGAGCTCCTTGTTCTTTTTTTTGAATGAGCCATGTGAGCTCATTTATTCATTCAACAAATGCTTAATGAACTACTGAGTTAGGCCCTCTTCTAGGTGCTATGGATGCAGCATGGGATGAACTTGAGTAGCTGCCATTCTAAGGAAGGGACATGATGAATAAACAAGGAAACAAAGAAAAAGGTGACAGGGTTAACGTTTTAAGGATTAAGAGGCAAGTACACAGGAGGATGGGGTAGAGGGTGTCTGGGGCCACATTACTGATATGATCTAGGAGGGCTTCATGGAGGAGGTGACATTCGAGCAAGACCATTGCTTGACGGGCTTTTAATAGAAGACATCAGGACTCAGGTCAGGGGGAGTTGGCTGCACTGGAGGATCTCAAATGTCCTGTTCACTGTGGAGGATCACCGTCTCTTTTGCAACCTACTAGAAAGACAGATGCTCAGGCCAGAGGAGGGAACACTCCCTCCCCCTGATCCCCCCCGCCCCCAGGACGGATGGTGCTGCCCGCATCTGCACTGGGTCTTGCTTAACACTTGTTGTGGCAACCACTGGGTGGATCCCCCCCACCCCCACCTTTACCCAGTCCTAACTGAATCTCCCAAAGGACTCCACACCCCCCAACCTTTCTGCAGGGACACGGGGTCAGCACCCTGCAGTGCCAGCCGAGTGCCACCATCCTGGGGGCTGGCCCATCATCTCCTTTTGGGCCTGTGATGTGAGCCCCTGAGCTGTGCTATCTTTAACCTCGGGCTGGGACGCTCTGCTCCCTGTAAACACTGCTCAGATGACAGTCCTGGAATCCCGTGGGGGTGGCGGGTTCCGTGTGTGGCAGAGCCATCAGGGGTTGCTCCCCAGTTGTTAGAGGAGGACTGGAATCTCCAGAGGCAAGAGGCATTGGTTCTTTCACTCACCACAGGGGTCACTCAGTGGGGACCGGCACAGACACTCCCAGGGTTCCGCAAGATCTGAGGCAGGCATTAACTGAACAGATGAGTCAGTGAGCAGAACTTCAGGCTGACTCCTGTGTGGAGGCCAGAAGTGGGGTAGGGGTCACACTGAGAGGGGCAGAGGCTCCCCCTGGTGGGGTGGGCTGCACACTTTCAATGCCTTCAACCTTGGGTCTCAGCCTTGCCCCCGGTGAGCTCAGGCAAACCTCCTCACTCTGAGCCTTTGTCTGCTGCGCCTACCAGCAAGGTGGGCCACCACCCTGGCTGTGTGACCTGGGGCAGACCACTTGGCCTCTCTGAGCTTGTCTCGTCACTGATAACTTGCACATAATAATTGACCCGGGTTTCCCAGGTGGCTCAGTGGTAAAGAATCCACCTGCCAATGCAGGAAATGCAGATTTGACTGCTGGATCTGGAAGATCCCCTGGAGAAGGAAATGACAACCCACTCATGTGTTCTTGAGGAGCCTGGTGGGCTACAGTTCAGGGGATCAGAAAAGAGTGGGACATGACTTGGTGGCTAAACAATAATCGACTGTCAGCACGACCCATGCCTGGGCTGCTGTGGCCCATCCAGTCCCAGTGAATGTCGCGATGTTGGCTGCCACGTGGCCTTCCGCTGGCCGCCATGTCAGGACCCAGGAGGACCTGCGTCATTCCTAAGTTCTGAGCTGCTGGGTCAACCCACACCGGAAATCTGCCTGAGCTTTACGAAGGCTTTCTCTGAGAGTCTCGGGCTTAAGTCACAATTCTCAGGCGTGAGCTTTTAAAGCATGCATCTGGCCCACATGGGTTCCCCTCTTTGGTGAGTCCTGTCAAACCCACGAATGGGGCCTATCATCCGGTCAGGGTTCAGTAAATGCTGCCAGTGCAGGTGTCTCCTGGGAGGCTGCTGAGTGGTGTGGGCTGGTAAGGGTCGTTGGGTCCCCATGAAATCAGGAGTTGGAGAACCCTCCAGCCCAATTTGCCACTGAAAGTGAGACGGCCCCAAGGCACAGTCTCCCTGTTGTCTCGGGAGGTGAGGATGTGGGGAAATGCCTGTCTCAGGTATGGCTGGGTCAATCCTTTCCTCTACAGGGGCTTGAACCCGGCCTGGTGCAAGGCAGGCCCTGGGGAAACAGTCAACATCGGACTCCCAGGACGGTGCTGTGGGCGAGGAGTTGACTGACGATGCCAGTGCAGAGAAAATCAGAATTTAACAACATGGCAGGACAAAAGGAAAGGGTGGGACTTTCCTCCGGGAAACCCAAGTTTATGCACAGACCTCTTGGACCAGAGGGTTCATAGGCTCCATCACATGGTCTCAGGGAAGCAGGGCTGAGTTGGGGGCCTTCCTGTTCCCTTAGACCTTCCGGAAGGTCAAATCATGCCATGCTCTCCTCTGAGGCAACCCTCCTGCACAGCAGAGTTGACGACTAAGTCAGTGGTTTTATGTTTTTTCTGCATTAATACATTTTCCTGACTAACTCTGACACTAAGCCCCAGGACATAAACTGGGATGGGAGCCGTGCTCCTTACCTGGGCCTTCCACACCAGGCAGACCCCTCCTCCCCCACCCACTCAGCACTCCCTTCCGCCCGCCCCCCCAAGTCGTCCATTTAACACAAGGTTGAACAACAGCACCGCACATGCAGTTGACACTCCTCCTCTTTTTATTCCGGGCTTCAGGAGGGACAGTGAGGGCGGTTCCCGCCTTGATGGAAGGCAAAACCTGGTCTTGGAAATAAAGAACGTCCTAACTAACACTGCAAATCCAAAGAGACCTGGTTCCCTCGCTGGGGGCGGGGCATCCGGGGACCCACTGTGCTGCGGAAGACTTCCATCAGTGTAGCTGCCCCGTGACAAGGCTGCAGGAGGGGCACCGGCTCCAGTCCCCTTCCGCTCTCCCAACAGGCCAAGAACACTCTCCTGCTGGCGGCCAGGGCCATGGAGGACAGGCCCTGAGAATCCCACTGGGGAGGGTTCTCTGGCAGGAGGACTAACAATCCCCCTCCCCAGAAGCCCCCAGTGACGGGAGGCCGAGAGACACCCACCGTCTATCTAGCTGACACAGTGGGTCAACAGTGTACCTGGCGTTGCCTCAGGGTCACCTGCATCCAGGTCTCTGAGCAGCTAAAAACTGGACACAGCCACTCAGGATGCTGGCCACGCACCTGTGCCGTCAGGCGTGACTTGTGACGTGGAAGCGGCCTGCGGTTTTAACTCATAAATTGTGAAAACCAAAGCCCAAACCAACCATGCTAGGTTTTGCTGGGCGAGAAGCAGCCTGGCCCCTAAAAAAGGCTAAGAGTGAACTATCAGAAAGAAACGTACTGTCACCTTCGCTCTGGGGACGGATACGTGGGGCTGGCACCTCCCTTCCTTAACACAATAAAGCTCACCTCTGCCGGCTGGGCCACCTCGGGCACGACAAAACCCTTGCTGCATGAAAATAACTTAGCGAGTCTGACAAACCAAAAATTTTAGAAAAAGAAAAAAAGTATATGGCAGCAAAACTTCAGGACTCCTGCAACACACCTGTAACCTGCCCGCTTAGTAAATAAACAGAACACCAAACCACGAAAGCTACGCAAAGGGCAGGCTGCCCCTCCCCGGGTGGAGACCCTTACCCACTGCAGGGTGGAGGGAGCAGGTGCGAACGTGCTAGAAAAGGCAGGTCTCCCAGTTTCCCCTCAGGGCCCCCCGTCCTAACCCTGCACTGGGGGGGGGTCTACGTCTATCCAGAGGCCGGACCAACTCTCAGCTTCTTCCTGCGTTTCTAGGTGGGGGAGGAAGGCAATGGCTTCAACTCATCCGCCTCTGAGTCAGAAGGAAAGACCCTCCTTAACCCAGGCAAACGGGGCGTGTGGGAGGTTGAGCGTCTTCTCAGGCCAAGGATGGGTGTGCAGGCTCCTGCAATAAAGTCCATTCTCCGAGCGTGTCACCCTGAAGGCTTCTAGCACCGACAGCTCGCTCACTCCTATCCCCGCTCCCTGCAGAGGGGAGAGGGGCCATGGAGGCGGGAGAGCCCCTCCCCTTTGTCGCTCTCCCAGGTTTCTAGCCACCGGAAGTGCTCCCAGAGAGAGGGCGGGACCGGTGCAGGCCCCGCCCTCCTGGGGTTCGCCTCTCCCACTGTGGTCAGTGTGGTCAGTGCAGCTCGATGAAGGCCTCCAGCTCCTCAGGGATGAAGCCCTTGTAGGGGATCTTGTTCTTGTCCAGGGCGCGGGCTGCAAGGCACTGCAGGGTCACGTAGTTGAAGGGCTGGATGGTGCTCTTGGCCAGCAGCTTCTCGTCCAGCAGCTCGTAGGCCGTCTTCTTGAAGGCGTTGGTGGCGTCCATGTGGGCCCCCGCCTCAATCAGGGCGTTCATGATGCCCGGGCAGTTGTTCTGTGCTGCGATGTGCAGTGGGGTGTTGTTGTCGAAGTCCCGGCTGTCTGGGTCGGCCCCGCAGTCCAGCAGCACCTTGACCACCTGCAGGGAGGGGAACCTGCCCACCGGGTAGCGGCCCACGTTGGTGGTCTCTGCATCCACGGCCATGTGCAAAGGGGTGAAGCCGTTCTTGCCACGAGGGGCGCACTTGAGCAGCCGGTAGACTGTCTGGTGTTTCAGGTGCTCCTGGTCGGGCGTACACTCCACCTTCTCCAGCAGGTAGAGCAGGTGGAGGATGATGGCCAGGGCCTTGGTAAACTGTGCCGAGTCCCCGGGCTCCTTGGGCAGCTGCAGGGCCCGCTCCACTTCCCGCACCCCTTTGCACAGCACCCCCATGAGGTCTGCGAAGCCGATGGGCGTGCCTAGGCTGCCCTTGGCCGAGCGGTCCTGGAGCACGTAGGAGAAGAGTTCGGCGAAGGACAGGAAACTGCTGGCCGTCATGGGACTCAGAGGCTCCAGGTTGTTTTGCTGCATGTCCAGGGCATACTTCCAAAGGCGGATGCAGCGCTCGAAGTTGCCCGAATCGGCGTACACAGCGCCCCGGTAGCGGATGTAGTAAGACGTGTCCGGGTGGGAAGGACCTAGGATGCGCTCTCGGATCAGCAGGGCCTGCATGCGCATCTCATCTGGGTCGGTGATGAGCGCCTCCAGTTCCTCGGTGGTGTTCACCTCCCTCGAGTAGTCATAGGCCAGGACCAGTTGCGGGGGCTCCGGTTTGGGCAGATACTCGCCCCCCTGGTGCCGCAGCTCCATGGCCCGTCTCCAGTGTTTCAGGGCCCCGAGCAGATCCCGCTTCTTATCCACGTAGGTGGCTCCCAGCAGCTCCAAGGCTTCCACGGCGGCTTCCCTGCTGGTGGGGCAGCAGCTCTCGTACGATTCACCGCTCGGGGGTTCCTCGGGGGACGAGCGGGCGCCCTGGGGCTGCACCCTGGCCAGCCCGGGCTGCGCCTGCTCGTCCCCAGCAGGCTGCTCCTGGATGAGGTACTCCACGATGTTGGTGTGGCCCGTCACGCTGGCCGCCAGCAACGGTGTCATGCCGTAGCCATCACGCTCCATGCGGGCGTTGCAGCCGAGCAGCAGCTGCAGAATCTCCAGGCTGCCGGACTCGGCGCAGTCGTGCAGGGCTGTGTTGCCCTTGGCGCTGCGCCGGTTCACCTGGGCGCCCTGCTCCAGCAGGTAGCGGGCGATCTCGCGGTGGCCCTTGTAACAGGAGATCATGAGGCACGTGTGCCCGTGCCGGTTGGCCACCTCCAGGTCCGCCTGGTGCTCGCCCACCAAATAGCGCACCACCTCCAGGTGCCCGTCGAAGCAGGCGGCGCGCAGGGGCGTCGAGTTGGTACGCGTGGTGCGGTTCACCGAGGCCCCGCGGCGCAGCAGGCTCCGCACCACGTCCAAGTGGCCGGCGGCCGAGGCGGCCCACAGCGGCGGCGCGCCCTCGATGATCTCGCCATCGAAGTGCACCGAGCCGCCCGCCTCCACACTCGCGCCGCACCGGTCCACCAGGTACTCGACTACGTCCAGGTGGCCGTAACGGGCGGCGATGAGCAGCGGCGTACCCCCGCTGGCCACCTCGCCCGTCAGCTCTTCCAGCTCCTCCCGGCTGCGGCCGCTGAGCAGCTTCTGAAGGAGCTGCAGCTTGCCGTCGCGGGCGGCATTGTACACGGCGGTGTGGAGGTCCATGATCTGGGCCTCCGCCAGGCCATGGGCCGGCCGCCGGGGGACGACGGGACCGGGGGACGGCGGACTAGCGCCCCGAGGGGCAGGCGGCAACCTTCACCGTCTCCCCCACCGCCATCTTAGGTGCTTCTGGGGCGGAATAAAATGGCTGCCGCGGCCTGTTTCCGTTGGAGCATGGAAATGTGCAGGGAAATGTAGTTCTCTGAGCGGGCACACTCCGTGGGACAGAAGAAGAACTGTAAGGTGGTAGAACTACAACTCCCAGAATGCCGCGGGCCAGCCGCGGCGAAGTGGGTGCACGATGTATAGCGGGAATAGCAGTTCCAATCCCAGGCAATTGTGATGGAAACTGGCTGCTCGCGGACTACGACTTCCGTCATCCAATGCTATCGCAATGGCTTGTGGGACCCAGGGAAGTTTGGTTACGTACTTCCTGTGGCTGTTAGTGGCTGTCAGTGCCTGAGTCGACAGGAAACGCTGACTCCAGCCAGAGGACTGTATTCCATAAAAGGCAGGGCGAGCGACTTGGAGCCAACCAGAAGCGAGAACGAAGGCGAAGCCAGGCGAGTGGTCCGATTTGGGCTTCGCGAGGCTAAACCTCTCACTGGCAGGGGGCGCTCAGGAGAGGCAGGAAAGTGAGTCGGAGTGGGTACATTTGGAGAGCAGAAAGTACAGGTGGCCCTAAGGGTCCGTGTCCTGCGCACTTGTTCATTTCTCATTCATTTGTTCGTTCATTCACACACTTATATATTTATTTACTTACTCATTAATACCCTATTAAAATTTTAGTTTTCCTTCATTCACCCCTCAGCATCCTCAATGTTGTCCGGTCGCTCAATCGTGTCCAACTCTTTGCGGCCCCATGGACTGCAGCACGCCAGCAGCTTCTCTGTTCCTCACTGTCTCCTGGAGTTTGCTCAAACTCATGTACATTGACTCGGTGATAATTTGCAAGGCCTAGTGCAAATGGAAAATGTAGAGCCCCTTGTCCAAAAGTGATTAAAATTTTTCCAACAAAGACAGCAGGGCATTAAACAAAGCGTCAGGCCCTTCTGAGTGAGGGGTCCCAGATGACTGCTCACGTGGACACCCCTGTGAAGACAGAACTCCACACTCAAAGACAAACCCTTACCTCCAGCACTGTCTGACTTCCATTTTGCTGCTGCCTGCCCCAGGGTTATTGAAGATAATGGGAAAAATGAGGAAGTTGCCATGTCCAGGAATGTTCAAGAAATGCATGCTGTTCTCTACACCTCCTGACTTTTGTGTGGGCTGTTCCCTCTGCTTGGAATACTGTTCCAGACCTTCTTCACTTGGCTACCCCGTGGGCCTTCTTCAGGTCTCAGCTGAGACTTCAGGTCTTCCTGGATGATTCCTTGACCTAAGGCTTAGTGGGTGTCCTCCCTGGCACCATTGGCATTCTGATCCCTGAATCTTAGTGAAATACTATGTTTTGATCAATTCAGGGTGTTGTAATAAATACCACAGGCTGGGTAGCTATATTAGTTAGGAATCTCCACAGAAACTGGAGAAGGAAATGGCAGCCCACTCCAGTATTCTTGCCTGGAGAATTCCATGGACAGAGGAGCCTGGTGGGCTGCAGTCTACCGGTTGTAGAGAGTTAGACATGACTGAGTGACTTTCATTTTTCCAGAACCCAATAGGCTATATATATATTATATCCATATTCATATCTACACACACACACACACACACACACACACATTACATTTACCAAACTCAGGATTTGGCTGCTGACTGATCAAAAGCCAATAATCTAGTGGCAAGTGTCAGTAGAAAGGAAGGATGGTTTATTGAGAAAAGCCAGCAGTTTGAGAAGAAGGTTAACTTACGTTTAGAGCCCAACTCTGCAGATTCTGCTCAGCCATGACAATTTTTAAAGGGAAAAAGAGGGGAGTCTCAGTTAATCATTATGGTAAGAGCTAAGATTCTTCATCCTTTCTCCACTGTGTGCAGACCACTGACTTCTCCTGATCTTCTTTTTTTTTAAGAAAAAAAAAAATGTAGTCTTTTTTTCCAAACCCTTTGGCCACACTGCCTGTGTCTGAGACCTTAGTTTCCAGACCGGGGATTGAACCAGCACCTCCTGCTTTGGCAGTGTGGAGTCTTAGCCACTCTACCACCAGGGAAGTCCCTCCTGATCTTTCTCTGGATGCTGTCTTGCCTGCATGGTCCACCTGCAGGTTTGCTATGGGGAAGCTGGGAGTAGAGAGCCAGTAGTTCTTCAGTCCTTCATTCTTAACAGCTTTTAATCCAGGAAAGTAATCAACAGGTTAGGCAAGGGCATTGTATACATTCTGTAAAGCAAAAGTCAGGAATGCTACCCAGTGATCTCATTTTTTATGATTAAGGTTTAAGGGGAACAGAAATAGATAAACAGGAAAGAGGCAAATGAGATGCTTACAAATCCCCACTTGTCAGACATCATTCCACTTCTGTGAGATTAGGGACAGAGGTCCATCTCCTGTAACTTCTTCATGCTGACATAGAGCGCTGTGTTTTCAGAGAGGAAGATGTTGACATGGGTCTGTAGCATGTATTTGCCAACAGTTTTAGTTGCCTGCTTACATATGTGGGCAGAGCAAGCTATGATTATTCTAATCCCACAAAGATATAGATTATTACGAGCAATAGTGTTAATCTCATTCTTTCTTTGGACACTGAGACTATGCCTCTAGTGCCTACTCTGTGACTGCCTGTGCCTGCTCTTTTGTGACTCAGGGAGGCCCAGGAGACTTCAGCTTTACTACAGACAAGAGGCAGGGGACATAAAGGGGCTTTGTATTTGGGGAGGGCCCTGCAGGGCCCCTGGGAACTTTCCTTCTCCAGTTTCTCTGGAGATTCCTGACTAATATAGCCCCTGAACTCTTGTGGCTATGGAGTCTGAGAAGTTCTGTGATCTTCCATCTGTAAGCTGGAGAACAAGCAAAGCTGATGGTGTAACTCAGACTGAGTCCACAGCCCTGAAACTCAGGAGCTCTGATGTCTGAGGGTAGGAAATATGGATATCCCAATTCAAGAAGGAAGAGAATTAACCCTTCCGCCATTTCCTTGTTCTATTCCTGCCCTCCTTGGATTGGGTGAATCAAATGCTAACTAACCTCTTCCAGAAACACTCTCACAAACACACCCAGAAATAATGTTTTACCTGCTCCCTAGGCATCTCTTAGCCCAGTCAAGTTGACACGTACGGACTTCCCTGGTGGTCCAGTGGTTAACTTCCACTGCAGTGGGGCATGGGTTCAGTCCCTGGCTGGGGGAGTTCTGAATGTTGTGTAGTGCTGCCAAAAAACAAAACAAAACAAAACACACACACATACAATCGACACATACAATTAACCATCACAGTGGCTTTAACAACAAACATGTATTTCTTACAGTTTTGGAGGCTAGAAGTTGAAGGTTAGGATGCCAGCCTGATTAGGTTTCTGGTAAAGACTCTCTTCCTGGCTTGTAGACACCTCCTCACAGTGTCCTCACATAGAGGAGAGAAAGAAAGAGAGCTCCAGTCCCTTTACCCCTTTCTAAGTGCACCAAGGACTTTGCTGGTGGTCCAGTGGCTAAGACTCCCCCAATACAGGGGGCCCAGGTTTGATCCCTGCTCAGGGAACTAGATCCCACATGCAGCAACAAAGATCCTGTATGCCCCAACTAAGACCCAGTACAGCCAAAAAAAAAAAAAAAAAAAGAGCTGTTAAATTGTCAGGATTTTTGACAACCAGAGATTAAACCCAGCCAGTATTGAACATTAAAACACAGAGATTTAACTCTTAACAAGTCATATAAAAACAAAAGTGAAAGTGCAAGTTGCTCAGTCGTGTCCAGTGCTTTGCAGCCCCAGGCCAGAATACTGGAGTGGGTAGCCTTTCCCTTCTCCAGGGGGTCTTCCCAACCCAGGGATTGAACCCAGGTCTCCCGAGTTGCAGGCAGATTCTTTACCAGCTGAGCCACAAGGGAAGCCCAATAAAACACAAAGGTGACACTCAAAACCTCACCACCTCCTAAGTGTTCACTAAGTATTGCTGTTGTCTATCTTTCAAGGTGACTTATGCCTCTGAATCTACATGGCAGAAATACCACACAGTGGTGTGGACCTGCCCACCTCTTTCTAGTTTTCCACTCTATGACTCCACCAGGTAGCTCAAAACCATTGATGGGAGTATCTACATTCTCAGCAACCCTCCTCCCAGGGCCCCCGACCTTGCTCTCTTTTTATTATTTTCTGGCCCCTATGTGGGATCTTAGTTCCCTGACCAGGAATGGAACCAGGGCTAGCCTCCCAACCCCCTGGCGGCACAGAAAGCAAGAGTCTCAACCGCTGGACGGCCCCGGAAGTCCCGCCTCACTCTATTTTGTTTCCCACAGCACGTTTCAGCTTGCGACCTAAGTTCCTATGTCATTTGCATGTTTATGGCATGTATCAGTCTGCCTGCTTACCATGCCAGCCCAGACAAGCCAGGGAGGTTGGCTGTTCGTGTTCACTGCTGTGTCCCAGTTTCTAGCAGCACACAGTAGGCGCTTGATAAATATGAGTGGCAGTGAATAAAGAGGTCGCTCCAGGAAGCCCATTTTAACCACACCTACACCCTGCCTAGGGCTTCTCAGGTGGCTCAGGAGTAAAGAATCTGCCTGCCAATGCAGGAGACTCAGGTTCGATCCCTGGGTAGGGAAGATACTCTGGCGAAGGAAATGGCAACTCATTCCCAGTATTCTTGCTTGGGAAATCCAATGGACAAGAAGGACCTGGAGAGCTACATACAGTCCATGGGGTGGCGAAAGGTCCGGCACGACTTAAGGACTAAACAACAACCACCCTTGCTAATGTTTCCTGGCCCTAGCAGGATCCACCTCCTTCTTGTGATACATTGGGGTTGGCCAAAAAGTTCGTTCCTGGTCATCCGTACCACGTGGCAGAGAACCCAACCGAGCTGTTCGGCCAACTCCACTATTTCTGCCGCCCAGCAGGCTTCCAGGGAGGGAGGCACAGTAGGGCCGCTATTTGGCAACGACGGTGGCCCACCCAGGTGGCGGCCCCTTCTCTCACCCCTCTGCATCTGGGGAGCCCGTTCTCCCAGCGCCTGTCCCCGCGCCAGGCCCGGGCGGCTGCAAACGTCCGGGCCCCCATGCGCGGGCACATCCCCGGCGGCCCGCCAGGTGCGCACCGCGGGGCGCCCGCAGCTGCGCGCTTGCCCTCCCGCGCAGCCTAATCGCGGCAACCGATGCGGGCCCACGGCCGGGCCACCTGCGCGTAGAAGCAAGGAAGCCGCGGGGACCTCTGGGGCGGGCCAAACCCCAGCTGGGAGGCTTTCATCAGAGGGCGGTTTAAAATCTTTCTAATGAGAAAATATTTCAAACGTTCAGGAACATAGGGAAAATAATATGAGAGACCCCCAAGATAGCAATGCCAAAGACAAGGCGTCCTCATTCAATCCCATAAATATTTCATGAGGGTACCAGTCGGGTTGGCATTGTTTTAGGAGCTGAGACACAACTGGGAGAAAAATACACAAACCCCCCTTCTCTCCGGAATCTGGTTCAAGGAGGGAGAGGCTGGTATGAAATTAAATAACTGTGTTCATTTGTAGGTGTGTGTTACGGGCTGAGTTTTGTGCCTCTGTCCATCCCCGAATTCATAGCTAGCCCCCAAAGATGATAGTATTAGGAGGTGGGGTCTCTGGGAGGTGATGAGGTCGTGAGGGTGGAGCCCTCCCTAATGAGATTTTGTTTTGTTTACTCGCTCAGTTATGTCTGATTCTTTGAGACCCCGTAGACTGTAGCCCACCAGGCTCCTCTGTCCATGGGATTTCTCAGGGAAGAATACTGGAGTGGGTTGCCATCCCCTTCTCCAGGGGATCTTCCTGTCCCAGAGATTGAAGCCATGACTCCTGCATTGGTAGGCGGTTTTATACCACTGAGTCACCAGGGAAGCCCCCTAGGGGATTATTTCCCTTATAAAGGGGCCATAGAGACTGCTCTTCCCCCTTTGCCCGGTGAGGACACAGCAAGAAGACCCAGGAAGGGAGCCCTCGCTGGACTGTGCTGGCACCCTGATTTTGGACTTCACAGTTTTCCCATGAAAAATAGATTTCTATTGTTTATAATAGGGGTCTGTGGTATGTTATCAGCCCAAACTGACTAAGACAGAGTGGGCGCCTTAAGCAACAGGTTGTTTATCGTATCACCTTCTGGAGGCTCAAAGTCCAAGGCCAAGGTGTTGGAGGGCTGATTTTTCCTGAAGCCCCACTCCTTCCCCCTCCTCCTTCCTTGCTACTTCAGTAGGTGTTTGTGGCACTTCTGAAATGTGACCCCCACAGTCACTGACCCTTCTCCCATCGAGAGGTGAGGTCAGTGTCTGCTCCCCTTTAATGTAGGTGGACACATGCCTGCCTCGACCTCTACAAGAAAGCAGAAGTGGCACTGGGATTTCTTCTTTTTTTCTCCCTTTTTTTTTTTAGTTCTCTGTGCTATACAGTAGGTCTTTTTTGCTTATCTGTTTTATTTTTTAATTTTTGGCATGACCACGTGGTGCACATGGCACCTTAGTTCCCCGACCAGGGATGGAACCCACGTCCCCTGCATTGGAAACTTAGGATCTTAACCACTGGACCACCAGAGAAGTCCCTGCACCAGGATTTCTGAGGCTAGGACACAAAAGGTCACCAGCTCCCCCTGGTTCTCTTGAGGTACCAAGTCTGAGAATTCAGCTGCCAGGAAAGAAGTCAACCCCCCAAAGACCATCATGCTGAAGGCACATGTAGACCCTCTGGTCTGCTGTCTCCACTGATCCCTGCCTTCCAACCCTTTCCCTTTAGGATGTCCCCCATCTAGGAGGTCATCTAGGACCTTCCAGACCAGCCATCTACCTGACCCCACCCACAGGTCACAGAAGCTGAGTCTGCCCAGAGTCCTGACCTGAGATACATAAATATCTGAGAGATATACACAAATGACTGTTCTAAGCCTGTACGTTTTGGAATAGTTTGATGCGCGGTAATAACTGGAAAAGCATTACATGTAGCTCGTGGCTTTAATTTGCCTGTCTGTAATTACTGAGCGGATCACAGAGTTCCCTCCCGAGAGTTTGTTTACTGTCTGCTCCCTCTTGGGGGCACTGCCTGTTCATCGGTTAAGATGCCACAATTTAGTTTCTAAGAGGCAGCCTCAATGTGCCTCTCTCCCCCAGAGGGATAGATAGATTGATGTTGTCTCTCACAGCCTGAGGGGTTCTGTCTTTCATTCATTCATTCAGCCATGCTGATTTATATTCTAAGCACTTACTGCGCCGTGGGCCTGGTGCTGGAAGCCGGGATGCTGCTCTGAGCGAGACACACAGTGTTCTCAGGAGCCAGGAATCTGGTGGAGGGAGAGAACTTGAGTCAGGGGCTGTGGTCCAGGATGCAAGAGCCCCGGAGACCCATAGATTATAGCTGACTGGAGAGGGAATGAGGAAGTGGAGAGGGGCTTCATTCACGGACAGGGTTTTTCGGGTAGAGTGTTTGAATGAAGCGGTGTTCCAGATCACTCGAGTCGTCCATTTTGGCTTAACAAACTACCTCAAGCCTAGTGTCTGCTGGGGACTGAATGGGTCCTCTCCAAATTCTTACATTGAAGCCCTAACCCCTGAAAGTGAAAGTGAAAATGTTAGTCACTCAGTTATGTCTAACCCTTTTCGACCCCATGGACTATAGCCTGTCAAGCTCCTCTGTCCATGGAATTCTCCAGACATGAATACTAGAGTACCTAGGGATTGAACTCAGGTCTTCTGCATTGCAGGCAGATTTCTTTACCGTCTGAGTCACCAGGGAAACCCTAACCCCTAATGTGACTGTATTTGCAGATAGAGGAAGCATGCAGCCTCAGAAGTCACTTAGCATCACTTCCACCCCATTCTGTTTTGCTGGAAGGAAGTTGATAAGGCTTGCCCTCGTTAAGGGAGAGAGGGGCTTCAGAGGTGGCTCAGAGGCAAAGAACCCAACTGCTAGTGCAGGCTCACTCCCTGGTCCGGGAAGATCCCCTGGAGGAGGGCATGGCAGCCCACTCCATTATTCTTGCTGGGAGAATCCTCATGGACAGAGGAGCCTGGCAGGCTACAGTCTAAAGGGCCACAAAGAATCGGACACAACTGAAGCGACTGAGCCCATAGGAATGCATTCATTCAGCACCTCATGGAATCACTCCATACCCACAAGATAGAAGTTCAGGGACATTTGTTACCAAAGGTGAGGGGACACGCTTCTCATTAAAAGCCCCCAAATTAATCACACAAGGGGGCCTTTTTGTAACACAGTGAGTGAGACTCAGAGTTAAACACATCCATCCAAAGCACATTTCAACAAAATCCTCTTCATTTTCCTCTCAAGATCAGACATCTCTGAGTAATAAACCAACATCATCCATACTACTTTCCTAGCTGCCTATGATGAAATGTCTGTTTTTTTAAATGGCAGGATTCTGAGCTGTAAAGACCATTCCCTAACATTAATTAAAGTGTATTAAATGCATTTAGTATGTTTACTGTGTTCTGCAGCTGTCATTTTTATCTCATTTCAAAATATTTTCATCAGCCTCAAAGACAGCCACATCCCATCAGCAGTCACTCTGCACCCTCTTTCCACCAACCCACTCTGTGCGTCAGTGGATTTGCCTGTTCTGGGTATTTCGTATACATGGAATCACACACTGTGTGGCCTTCTGTGCCTGGCTCCTCTCACTGAGCATCACGTTTTCAAGGTTCATCTACATTGTAGCAAATGTCATTGTTTCTTTCTTTTTCATCATGGCTCAGTAATAGTCCATGGTGTCGATGGACCACATTGTGTTTATCCATTCATCCATTGATGGACATTTGGGTCATTTCCACATTTTGTCTGCTGTGACTAGTGCTGCAATGAATACTTGTGTATGAGAATTTGTATTCCTGGCTTTAATTCTTTGGGGTATAGAGGAAAGAGTGGAATTGTGGGATCATATGGTAATTCTATGTTTAACGTTTGGAAACAACACCATACGGTTTTCCTATGTCTCTGTTTAAAAAAAAAAAACAAAACAGTTTTGCCGGGACTTCCCTGGTGATCTGGTGGCCAAGACTCCACGTTCCCAATGCGGGAGGGGGGCGGGGGCTGGATTTGATCCCTGGTCAGGGAACTAGGTCCCACATGCCACAACAAAGATCAAAGATCTTCACAGTCAAATAAAAATGAATATTTTTAAAAAATGAACATTAAAAAACGGCTTTACTAAGTAAAGTTTGCATATAAGAAACTAGACATATTTAAAATGCACAATCATGTCCTCCATAAATAAAGGCAGCTTTTCTTCTTCCTTCCAGAGAAGATGCTGTTTGCTACAGGTTTTCATAGGTATCCTTTCTTGGGTTGAGAAAATTCCCCTCTATGACTAGTTTCCTGAAACTTAAGAAAAATCAAGAATAGGTGTTAGGTTTTGTCAAGTGCTTTCTCTGCACTTACTGAAATGATCACGTGGTTTTTCTTTTAGTTGTTCATATAGTGAATTATTTTGATCGGTTTTCAGGTGTTAAGCCAACCTTGCCTTGTTTGTAACTTTTTGTGCTCAGACTGTGCAGTCGAATCCATGCTTTGTGAACCCATAGACTTTAACTCTCCAGGCCCCTCTGTCCATGGAATTTTCCAGACAAGAATACTGGAGTGGGTAGCCATTTCCTTCTCCAGGGGATCTTCCTGACCCAGGGATCAAACACATGTTGCCTGCATTGGCAGGCAGATTCTTTACCACTGAGCCACCAGAGAAGCCCAACCTGTACTCTGGTGTCTGTCAGATATCCCTTCTCTGCCCTGAGGAGCAAATTCTGTAAACTGTGTGGTCACTGTCAGTTAAAAAGTCTTACCTTGTCCCCAGCCCTGTTTACCACTTCTGCCTCACAGCTTTTTCCATCCCCTTTGTTGGCTAGATGCGTGTCTAGGAAAGCTCGGGTGATGTGGAGGCCCCTGGGAGCACCTCCTCCTGTGCCGTGTCCCTTCTGCTTTGCTTTGCACATGTGCCTGGTGTGTGCTGTTTGCGTCAATCCCTCCCTCGCCGCGCTGGGGCTGGGCCGAAGAGAGGGAGCTCTGAGCATACCTGTGGGTGTGAGCACTGACCGCCCACACAGCTGCCCTCTCTGGGCTGGGCTGGGCACCAGCTGGGATCCAGAAAGGCAGCGATGGGAGGGAACAGATTCCTGAGCCAGCTGTGAGTTGGGGGAGGAAACTCAGCCATCTCCTTGCGATGCTGCCTGCTTGTTGTCATGGAAACCGAAGCCACTCTCTTTTGAAGGACCCATTAAGGTACAGGATATAATCCGCGCTCTCTCTGGCTGACCCCCACCCTCCCTGGTGGAAGGCGACCACCCTCTGAGCAGCAGCCCCTAGATGATGAAGCATCCGAGTTCTGCCCTCACTCTCCCTTCCCAGCACTGGTTGGAGACCATGTGTGGTGACCTTATTGGCACCTTGGCAAACTCCCCCATGGAGATGACAGAGGGACATGGCACAGTCACCACACTGTCTCTGTGTACTACGCTATGATAGGGTAGTGGTTCCACATGCCTACCCTGGTCACAGAGTGCCCAAGTTCAGCTCCTGGCTCTGACACCCACTAGCTGTGCAACCTTGAGCAACTTGCTTGACCTCTCTGGGCCCTAGTTTTCTCTCCTCTAAAATGGGGTATAATAATGGTACCTGATTGAAGGCAACAAGAGAAGGGGGCAGCAGAGGATGAGATGGTTAAATAGCATCACTGACTCAATGAATTTGAGCAAACTCCAGGAGTAGTGGAGGACAGAGGAGCCTGACATGCTTCAGTCCATGGGGTTGAAAAGAGTCAGACATGACTTAGCGACTGAACAAAAACAACCTCGGAGGAGGTAATATAGTTAAAGTTGTGTGTCTGGATG
Source organism: Bos indicus x Bos taurus (assembly GCF_003369695.1). Lineage (NCBI taxonomy): Eukaryota > Metazoa > Chordata > Mammalia > Artiodactyla > Bovidae > Bos > Bos indicus x Bos taurus. The sequence continues at coordinate 91,269,521 of NC_040082.1, read as the reverse complement.
AAGAAAATATAGTATATTCACACCATGAAATATTACTCAGCCATGAAAAAGTAAGGAAGCACTGGTACACACTACCTTGAAAAAATTATGTTCAGTGAAAGAAGCCACACGCCACAGACCACATGGTGTATGATGCCATTTATATGAGATGTCCACAACAGATGAGTCCTCAGGGACAGAAAACAGACGGATGGTTGCCAGGGGTTGTGGGGAGAGGGAAGTAGGGAGTGACTGCTTAATGGGAATGGGGCTCCTTTTAGGGTGATGGAATGTTCTGGAAGTAGGTAGTGGTACTGGCTCTGGATCTTTGTGAATGTACCAAATGCCACTGAATTGTCACTTTAAGATGGTTGAAATAGGGAATTTCCGTGTGGTCCAGAGGTTAGGACTCTGTGTCTTCACTGCTGAGGGCTCAGGTTCAATCCCGGACAAGGAACCGAGATCCCATCCCACAAGCTGTGTGGCACGGCCAAGGCAGTGGGGCCGTCCCTAGTTGCCGCTAGTTCCAAGACAATGGGGCAATCAGAGCAGGTGTGCGGTGGCCCTTGAGTATGAGAGGTGATACAGGAAGTGATCCAGGTGTGGACTTAGGCAGTTTCTCGAGAAGCACTGGATCAGTCTCTGTCCAGGCCCTGAGAAATGGGTCTGTCACTCTTCCTTCTCTCCTTCCATCTTTCTCTCTCCCTCCTCTTTCCTCCCTCCCTTCCTTCTCCCTCTCTCCCTTCCTTTCTTCCTTCCTTCTTCTTTTTCTCTTGTCTATCAAACCATCGTTTGTCCCTCTTTATACTTTTGTCAGCATCATTATTTCCTCGGGATCATTTCCTGAGTCCATGGTGCCATGCACTTACACACACTATCTTCTTGATCTATAAAGATCAAGAACAGTTTGAAGAACGAAGCTGTAATCACTCCATTTCACAGACAGGGAAACTGAGGCTGACAGAGGCAAAGCACTTGCCCAATGTCCCTGTTCAGCATCCTTTACTGCCCTGCCCCATGCCTTGGAAAGGCTTCTGATCCCATCAGTGTGCTCAGCTGCTCAGTCGTGTCTAACTTTTTGCGACCACATGGACTGTAGCCCACCAGGCTCCTCTGTCCATGGGGATTCTCCTGGCAAGAATACTTCAGTGGGTTGCCATACCCTTCTCCAGGGGATCTTCCCAACCCAGGGATCGAACCCAGGTTTCCCACATTGCAGGCGGATTCTTTACTGTCTGAGCCACCAGGGAAGTCCATCTAATCCCATCAGAGAGCAATAAATTGTTTTTTCTGAAAGACCCTGTGGAAGGAGTCACTTTCTCTCTTTTTAAAAATATTTATTTCTGTATTTATTTGGCTGCGCTGGGTCCGCGTTGCAGCACTCAGGATCTTTGATCATCCTTGCGGTGTGTGAACTCTTAGTTGTGGCAGGTGGCATCTACTTCCCTGACCAGGGATGAAACCTGTGTCCCCTGCAGTGGAAGCAGGGAGTCTTAATCACTGGACTGTCAGGGAGTTCCCTGCCAGTTCTTAAATATCGAATAAATGGAAGCATGCAGTATGTATCCTTCTGTGTCCACCTTCTTTTGTTCCGCATGACTCTTCGTCGTCTGGGCTGCTGCCTGTACCATCAACTTGTTCCTCCCCCTGCACCTGGAGAGGCCTCCCATGATGTGGCTCTACCACAGTTTATCCATTTGCCAGTGATTAGTTTTTAGCTATTCCCAGCAAAGCTGTCATGACCGTTTTTGTGAAATTTGCTCAGTGGAAATATTCTTTTCCCTTCTATGTAGATCTAGGCATTACATTGATGAGTCAAAAGGAAGAAAATACACTTCCATTTTGTTAGAAGAACTCCACTATCTTCCTATATATTGGTGTCTCCTCCTTCTTTGCCTCACTCTGGTTTCTTCACGTCTGCTTTCTTGGGACTACCTTCCAAATAAACCAAACTTGTCTTAGGCTCTACTTTCATGGGTTTTCCAAATTTAGCTAATTGGACACTGATGAAATATAATAAGATGGCTCCATGGGTTGTACCTTCAGTTCCTATGTCCACAGCACCTCTGGTGATGGATGGACATCTTTATAGGTTCATACGGGTGATGGCTCATCTTTGTAGGTACATGTGGCCCCCATGCTTTTGTGTCTGATGAATGTGACAGGGTTTCATACATTAGCATCTCAACTGAATACTTATTAGATGCTAGCACGAAGCTTGGCATAGGGGGGCTACAAAGATGAAACTGGTGCGATTAACTGGGGTTCCCCCCACCCAGTGGTCACTGGAAGAAATAAAAGGTTGGTGTGTTTTTGTTTGTTTTTTGTGCCATTCCACAGAATATGGAATCTTATTTCCCAGACCAGGGATTGAACCCACATCCCCTGAAGTAAAAGCGTGGGATCTTAACCACTGGACCACCAGGGAAGTCCCAAGACTAGTGGGGCTTTTTTTTTTTTAACCAAAGGAAGGATTCCCCTAAATAAGGATCAGTGGGGAAGCTGCTCAAAATGCAGATTCCTTGAACTACCCCACCCCTGGCTTATTGAAACTGAGAGGATCCTGGGAAGGTGCATTCTCTATGAGTTTCCTAGGGGAATCATCCTCATACTAAAATTGGAGAATTCAAGCAAGAGGTGATAGTGGGCAGGCTAGTTGTTGAGTATACCTGGTGGGAAATGACAGGCTATTACTCTCAGCAAGGAGGGGCAAGATCATGCAAGTCACGTGAGGATATTTGAATCTTATCCTGCAGGTGATGGGAGTCTTGAAAGAGTTAAAGCAAGGGTGGGACATGTCAGATTTGTGATCTAGAAAGACCCCTCACTGTATGTGGGGAATGAAGTGGCTGTGTGTGTGTTTTGAGGGAAGAAGGAAGAGACTATGAGATGAACAGGTAGTGATGGAGGTAGGGGGCTGGAGAAGAGGACAGATATGATGAGAATGACTTTCCCTGGGGAATATGGGAGAGGGTGGGTCTCTGGGATGTGGAGAGCCTGCCACATGATGGGGGCCTGAAGGGAGGGGCAAGTTTGGAGTTGGGTGGATTGGGCATTCAGCTTGACATTACTAATTTGGAGTGATGGAGAGACACCCAGGGATAGGTATTCTTAGCTCCTCTTTCACTGGGGTCCCTAAAGGGCAGTCTCTGGGTGCCTTTCATATCTGAAAGCTCTCTCATTCCCAGAGAAGAATTCTAAATATACCAGAAAGTCTCTCACAATTAGCCTTAACCCAGATATTGAACTCTCTCTCCCCTCCCCATTCATGAAGAGCCTCTGGCATTTAGATATCTCATAATCCTATTTTCTCTGCTTGTTAATGGACCCACTGAGGCAGTACTCCTGGGAAAGAGAAAGATTTCATTCGTCTGGAGCTGAGGAGGGAGACGAGGTTGCCAGAGCTAATGAGGAATCAATGCCTTGTAATTGCTAATTAAACGAGCCTGGCTCTCTCCTGGGGCTATTAGTTGGCTGGCTGGCCCTTGAGTGTCCACAAATTTAATTATTCTTCCCAATAAACACCTGCTGCAACCATCACCCTCTGGTATCTCTTAGGGGAGACCAGAGAGAAGTGGGGTCTTCATGTATGTTCCAAAACCATCAGTTCATTTATTGATGGGTGTATTGATTTATTCCAAGATGCCTTTGTTGAGTCAACAAATGTATTTATTGAGCACCTTTTGTGTACCAGGCCCTGGACTGGGTACCAGGGACACAGCACTGAACATAAAAGCACAGTCTCTGCCCTCATGGAGCTCACAGTATCATTGGGGGATGGTTCTGTAAATAGCTAGCACAAAAACAATTAGACCAAGTGCCAGTGGAAGCTTCCCCAGGTCTGTGAGAATGTATAATGTAGACTGGACATAGGGAATGGTCAGGCAACAAAGAAAGATTCCCTTGATGAAATGAGGCTTGGATGAAGAGGCAGAATGAGCCCTGGGGCACACTGGGTGGCGGGGGAGGTGCAGAGCAAAGGTGAAGGCTGTTCTGAGACTGAACTGAGTTGGATGTGACTTAACTGGGGGGTCAGAGAGAACTGGGGGTGAGCTTCAGTGATGCCACAACCCACCTACTAGACACAAGTTTGTACGTGTTCCGGTAATTGGTCTATGGAACTGATGGCAAGGTCGGGGAGGGAAAAAAAAAAATCACTCCTCAGAACTGTTATTGAGAAGTCTCTGTAAAACCCTAACCTAGGGAGGCCTTCAAATGCCATTCCTTCATTGATCCCCCAGGAAGGTATAATGAGATGGTTAAGAGCCCTGAGCTCAGAGGCAGGTGTTTTGTATTTCCAGGCCTGTGGGATGCATCTGAGGGACAAGGCCAACAGCATATATTGCCATATGTTCTTGGGGTGCATGCCCCCTATATTGTTCCCTCCCCTGCCCTTGTTCCATGGTATTAGCCCAACCCCTGGGTGGAAGTGATTCCTCCGTGAGTCCCCACCCCCAACACTTCCTTGTTCATCTTGGAAGGAGGTCGACGGGAGTCCACGCTATGAGGAAGCTGTGACTTGTTGTCATAGTACATCAGAACAACAAAATCACTAGTCTTCCACACAGCACTAGACCACAACCGCTCCAGTCTTCTTCGCCACCGTCTGCCCCATGTCTTAGATCCCCACCGAGTTATCTCCCCTCACCTGAGCTAAGCCAAGACACCTGTTATCCACTGTCTTCTGGTATCCATTTCTGGTCCTCCTGGAGAGAGGCAGGGTCTGATCCCCAAAGGCCCAACTCCCAGCCAGCTATATTGGAAACATGGAATTTGGAGTTGGGAAGCTGTGGGGTTGACTTGCAGCTTCACTCTTGGGCTTGTTATATCTCTTCCCCTCTTTGGGTCTCAGTTTCCTCAACTGTCAGCTGAGTGTAACAAAAACTCATGTCCCAGGGCCAAAGAAGGTAAGATATAATGTATGTAAAATGCTTGGCACTATGCTTCTCACAGAAGTCTGGAAAGAGGACACTAATGCCATGTTGGCAGGCGCCTGCCCCCCCCCCCCACCGTACTACCGATTGGCCATCTCACCTGTTGTAAATTAGATTTTTTTGTGTGTGCACTTGTATCTCACCTGCTTGTCTGAAAAATAATTCGTTGAGAGATTCATTAAATGAAGAACAAGTCTCCAGAAACGTCAGACACTTCAGACCACCCTCTGTACCACCCCCCCACCCCCACCCCCCACCCCCCTCAACCCCCTCCACCCCCCTCACCCCCCCACACCCCGCTACCCGCCGCCCCCCGCCGCCCCCTCCGCCCCCCCGCACCCAGCCCCGCCTCCTTGTGAGTACAAGGACTTCCCGCTACCAGGGAAGCTATCCAGCGTCCTGGTTCTGAAATGAAGTCGGCCCCGAAATCCCTAGGAGCTGTCCGGAGCTCTGGTGCTGAAGCAGGTTGTGGCTTGCTTCCTGGACCCCGAGCGGCGCTGTCCGGAGTCTAGGTGCTGAAATAAATAGCAATTTCCTTCCGTGGTCTTCGGAGAGCTGTTCTCCGCCTCGGCGCTGAAGAAACTTGATTTGCTTTCCTCTCCTCCCCAGGTCACTCCAATCCCCTCTGTTCTTCTCTCTCTTGGGAACCAGCACAGTTTTTTCCCCCTCCACTCTTCTTCCAGGCGCGCTTTCCGGCGCTAGGTAGGGGAGACACGGAGAGGTCTTAACTAGGACTTATACCTGCACCCCACCTCGTGGCATGTTTCCAGAACTTACCTCCCAGATAGTCAGCGCGGCTGGCCTCTGCTTTCCAGACCGTCAAACTTCACAGTCTTCGTCGCCTATTAGGAAAATGTCCATGCCCTGACCTGCAAACCAGCCCCATTCACAGGAACCCGGGTCCCCCAGACCACCCCCTCCCCCCACGCAGCTTCGTCCAGCCCTGTGTGCCTCACCTTTCAGTCCTGTAGGCAGTTGCAGGTGTCCAGTGGCTGCCCAGGCGGGGGACCTGCGCTTTTATGAGCTTCAGGGAAGGCGGGGCGCCGGGAATCTGGGGGAGGGGCTTCGCCAACCTGCCAATGGGACTCCGCCTCGAATGCAACTCCGAAGATTACCTCATAGGTTGTGGCCTCGGCTTCAGAATAAGAGTCTGGCATCTGCCCAAAACCTGGGTTAGAGGTTTCCAGGAGAGGGAAGGGGCACTCATTGTGTTCCCCAGGGTCTTCCCCCAGGGCCCAACCCCCTCCTAGGTCTCTGAACTCCCTGTCAGCTCAGGAGCCCTGGTCTATATCTGCTTCTCCCCATCCCCAGCTTGTGCTATTGCTGAATCAGGAGAGAGAAAACTAGTGCAAAGTGCAGAACATATAAGTCCAGTTCCAGATAAGGAAACTGCAGTCTGTGGGACTAGAGGGCTCAGAGGAGACTGGGGCTGAGGTGAGATTAAACCCGAGATTTTTTTTTAAAATAACTTGCTAGGATTCTTTAAATATATATATTTATTTATTTGGCTGCTCCTGGTCTTAGTGCGGCATGTAGAATCTTTAGCTGAGGCATGCAAACTCTTAGTTGCAAGCCTAGATCTTTTTATTCCTTGATTCAAAATCAAACTCATAACTTTAGTTTATTGTTTTGCTTTCCTGAGCAGGCTCTAAGCCAAAACACACACGAACTTGGCTTCAAACTCAGATTTTTCTCCTCCTTGCTGTGGGTATTCCAGTACAATCAAACCTCTTCATGCTTCAGTTTCCCCAGTTGTGAAATGACGGTGATTGTAGTACCTTCTCAGAGCATTGAGATGAGGAATTAATGATATTTTTTTGGATTGCATGTTGGAAATAAATAATCAGGACTGGGGCTAGGGTGAGGGAGCCAGTGGCCTCAGATGCAAAACTAAAGGGGCTACAAAAAAAAAAAAAAAAACCCTCAGTAATCCAGTGTTTTATGAAATAAAAATTAATGCAAAAAATCCACAATGAACAAAATACCTAACTTTAAGTAAAGACTTGATCAGCATTACTGATTTCTCCTCTTGCCTCAGGCTCCAGTGCAGCTTGGCATGGCACTAGAAATCATGTCTGAACATGATAAGTTTCCCAATAGTGTAGCTATGATCATTTTCTGAGACATTCCACTCACTTACTGACTCAACAGACTTTTCTTCTATTAGAGAATGAGGACACATACATGAAATCAACAACCAACACTACCTTTATGGAGGAAGACATGAAGCTGTAACTATGCTTAGAAGTACTTTGTGTGACAACAGAGGGACTTGTGTCCTGGCTTGTGCTGTCCCTAGTGTGAACGTCCCCTGAAGGAGCTGCTAATTGTGTGGAATCTGAGCTCACAAGTGAGCTACCTGGAGATCCCCTGTGAATTCAGGGGCATCAGATAAGGCACCTATTGTTTGTCAACAAAGTGCCAAACCAAGGGTTATCCCCATCCATGCATTGGGGAAAAGTTCAGTCAAACCCATAGGGATGGGGCTCCCCTGGTGGCTCAGTGGTAAAGAATTCTGCCTGCCAATGCAGGAGACAGTTTTGATCCCTGGTCTAGGAAGATCCCACATGCTGCAGAGCAACTAAGCCCAGGCACAACAACTATTGAGCCTGTGCTCTAGAACCTGGGAGCTGCAACTGTTGAGCCTGAGCATCACAACTACTGAAGCCTAAGTACCCTAGAGCCTGTGCCCTGCAACCAGAGAAACCACCGCAATGAGAAGCCCAAGCCCTGCAGCTAGAGAGTAGCCCCTGCTCACCACAACTAGAAAAAAGCCCACACCGCAACAAAAATCCAGCACAGCCAAAAATGAATCATTAAAACAAAAAAACATAAGGATGGATGCAGAAGGGAATTCTGACACATAGTAGATACTCACCAAGTTCACTGTCAGCTACGTGACTTGTGGGAGTGCAGCTGAAACACTCTGCCTTAATTCTTCCATTCTGCCTCCCACGTGGAGGACAGCTCTGACTTCCCAGCTCCAAAGGAGGAGCATGGAGCCTGCCATGAAAGGAAGAGGAAGAAACAGGAATGAAGTCTGGGGGTGGCTACCTCATTTATTTTTTCTCCTCTTAAAAAAAAATTTTTTTTAAAGAAATTCAAACCCACAGGAAAGTTGCAAGAATAGTGCAATGAACTCGAATCTCATCTTTACCTGGATTAATCCACCCATTGTTAACATTTGGCCACGTTTACTTTCATGGCATCCGTTCCCATCACTTCATGGCAAATAGATGGGGAAATAGTGGCTGACTTTATTTTTCTGGGCTCTAAAATCACTGCAGATGGTGACTGCAGCCATGAAATTAAAAGACACTTACTCCTTGGAAGGAAAGTAATGACCAACCTGGACAACATATTAAAAAGCCAACAAAGGTCCATCTAGTCAAGGCTATGGTTTTTCCAATGGTTATGTATGGATGTAAGAGTTGGACTATAAAGAAAGTTGAGCGCAGAAGAATTTATGCTTTTGAACTGTAGTGTTGGAGAAGACTCTTGAGAGTCCCTTGGACTGCAAGGAGATCCAACCGGTCCATCCTAAAGGAGATCAGTCCTGGGTGTTCGTTGGAAGGACTGATGTTGAAGCTGAAACTCCAATACTTTGGCCACCTGATGCAAAGAGCTGACTCACTGAAAAGACCCTGATGCTGGGAAAGATTGAGGGCAGGAGGAGAAGGGGATGACAGAGGATGAGATGGTTGGATGGCATCACCAACTCAATGGACATGGGTTTGGGTGGACTCCAGGAGGTGATGGACAGGGAGGCCTGGCATGCTGCAGTTCATGGGGTCGCAAAGAGGCAGACACAACTGAGCGACTGAACTGACTGACTGACTTTCTCTTTGTCTTTTTCTCTACAGATATCTTTGCCTCTGTTCCAATCATGTAAACTGCAGACACAACTGCTCCTTCATCCTAAATACTTGAGCACACATTCCCCAAGATCAAGTCTACTATGTAACTTAATGCAATGATCCCAACTAAAAAGTTAAAGCTGTTACAACACCACTGTCTAATCCAAAGTCCACATTCCAGTATCACCAGTCGTCCCAGTCCTGTGTGTTATTTTTTTAATTAATAAAATTGCTTTACAATATTGTGTTAGTTTCTGCTGTGCAACAATGTGAATCAGCCAGCCATGTGTATACATATATCCCTTTCCTCTTGAGCCTTCCTTCCACCTTCCCATCCCACCCCTCTAAGTAATTACAGAGCACAGAGCTGAGCTCCCTGTGCTCTACAGCAGCTTCCTGCTAGCTAGCTATCGCCAGTCCTGTCATTAACGGCATTTCTTCCCAAGCCAGGATCCAATTCAGAATCATGCATTGCATTTCATTGTCCCATCTTCCATTTCTTTTGCAAAGGGGTGGGCTTTGTAATAAGAAGATGAATCAGACTCCAGGCTCTTCCTTTCAACCCCTTTGGCCCCATCTCTGTCTTCTACAAGGGTGTGCCGTGTACACAGGGTCTGCCCCCCCCCCCCATTTGTGTGCTTAGTCACTCACTCGTGTCCAACTCTTTGTGACCTCATAGACTGCAGCCTCCTAGGCTTCTCTGTCCATGGGAATCCTCCAGGCAAGAATACTGGAGTGGGTTGCCATGCCCTCCTCCAGGGGTTCTTCCCAAGCCAGGGATCTAACCCAGGTCTCCTGCATTGCAGGCAGATTCTTTACCAACTGAGCCACCAGGGAAGCAGGGGTTTGTTTAGAGGATTTCTTAAGTCCTCTCTCCTCCAAAATTCTGGAAAGACATGACCAGATCTGCACCTCACCTCCAAAACCTACTCATCTACTCCAGAAAAAAAAAAGTTTGTTTGTTTAATATCTGCTATATACCAACTACTTTCCTCATGGCTTAAACAGTAAAGAATCTGCCTGTAATGCAGGAGACCCAGGTTTGATTGCAAGGTCGGGAAGATTCCCTGGTAAAGGGAAGGGAATGGCAATCCACTCCAGTATTCTTGCCATGGACAGAGGAGCCTGGTGGGCTATAGTCCATAGGGTCACAAACAGTCAGACACGACTGAGCAAGTAACACACACACATGTGCTAGGCACTGGGAATATAACAGCGAACCAAGCTAATGATTTTTTTGCCCTCCGTTTAGTGCAGAAGATAATAAACAAGTAAAGAAATAAAGGAACAGGATAACCTCACACAGTGATGACTGCTATGAAAAAAAAACAGACCAGGGGTTTGTGATAACGCAGCAGTCAGCAAAGTTTTCTGTAAAGGGCCAGAAAGTAAATATTTTCAGCTTTGCAAGCCAGCTGGTCTCCCTCGTGGCTACTCCCCTCTGCTGTTGTTGCTCAAAAGCAGCCTTGAAGAATATATAACTGGATAAGTGTGACTGTGTGCCAATAAAACTTTATTTGTAAAATAAAGTGGCAGCTGTGGAGAAATTTAAAGGATAAACATGAAACTGAAGGAACAGTTGTTGTAAAAGCCCTGGGGGCAGGGGAACAGGTCCTGATGGATGTGTTGGAGGATGACCAAGGGTGGTATTAGGAGATATAATCAGAGAGAGGTGTCCAGGGGTCTGGTCACTCAGGACAGGAGTCAATCACACAGAAAAGCCTCTCCCAACTTTCTTCCTCTCCCTCCTCAAGCTTTTACTTTGTGCAGGGTTCTGTGCCAAACATTCTACATGCCAAGTATTTCTAAGGCCTTGGGACAACCCCATAGGATACATACCATTGTTGTTCCCAATTTACAGATGAAGAAACTGAGTCTCAGAGTTGCTAAGAAGCTAACGAAAGGCCACCCAGAAAGCAAGTGAGCAAGTGACACACTGGAATTTGAATATAGCTCTGACTCTTGGTTCCAAAGCTCATGCCCCTCTCCACTGTCCCTCCACATTCCCTTCTTTTTTTAAGAAAAAAAGTATTTGGCTGTGTTAGGTCTTAGTTGCATGCGGGATCTTTAGTTGGAGCTTGTGGGATCTAGTTCCCTGACCAGGGATTAAACCTGGCCCCCATGCTTTGGGAGCTCAGAGTCTTAGCCACTGGATGACTAGGGAAGTCCTTTCTCCTCCTATTTAAAAAAAAAAAAAAAACATCTAAGGAAGCCTTCTATTCAAACCTTGCAAAATGCTCTTTTTTACTTACTAGCATGTGTGGAAGAACAAGACATAATCTTTGACAAAACATCTAAGAGAGACAGTCCCAGGCTGTTACAGCTCCAAATGAACATTGTGATGGAGGAGACTTGTGGGAACTCAGAGGAGTCACCTGCCCCCATTCAGGCCAAGGAAGGAGGAGTAAATCAAGGAGGGCTTCCTGGAGGTTGCCCCACTGTCTAAACCCTTAGGCCGAGGAGGAGCAAGCTAGGTGAAGTTGCAGGAAATGCATTCCTGATGGGGGAAACAGCATGTGCAAAGGTCAGGGGAGAATATGGACTCTGCACATTTGGAGTCAGGACCCCTGGTGCCTCCTCTTAGCCCTCTGAGCCTGCCTTTCAGTCTGACAGGTCCATTCAAAGAGATGGGGCCACTTTTCCTTGCAAACACTGGCACCTCAGGAGGCTGCATTCCGCCTTCCAGAATTCATCATAGCTGGCATTTAAAAATCACTTACTGTGCCCTTGCTCATTGGAGCTCTGCCCTTGTCAGCTCGCTGGGAATCTCAGCTTCCCAGCGCTGAGCCCCCTTTGTTCCGCCTGAGTCTCCTGGGTCCCCAAGATCCTCACCATTTGCATATGTCCCAGGCAGGTGCAGGTGGGCAGAAATGGATGAATCTCTTTATAAAACGTTCCCCGGGAGACTCCAGTTAGGAACAGTAGTAGCTCATTATCTCTGGGGATAATAAGCCAGCAGTGAGAATTAATTAATAGCTCATCACGGCAGAAATAAAGGTTTAGGAGTAAGGGTTAAGGGTCTGGGATGATTCTTCCTCCCTGTCCCCTGCCTTACACACACACACACACTCACGCACACACACAAGCACAGAGAGGCACACGCACACACAGCCCCTTCCTCAGCCGTTACTATAGAGACCTCCTTCCTGCCACCCTCATGAGCATTTACAAACCAAGACTGCACAGATGGTGGCCTCAGCGGGCCCGCTGTTCTCTCTTCTAAGGACAGGCCCTGGAGCCCCGAGGATTAAGGAAACAGGGCTACTCTGGACAACATCTGCCTGGGGCCCCGAAACCTGACCCTGAAGCCCAGGCAGGGGAGATTAATGGAAGCCTTTATCCAGAAGGGACAGTGTGCACAAACAGGACCACACACAGGTCGCCCTCCCCACCTGAGGCCACCGGGGAATCCCTCATGAAGGTCTCAGTCCGCCCCCATCCCCTCGAGGGAGAATCACCCCAAAGGTCAGGCAGTTTAAACTTCAGACCCTGTGACAAAGGGGAACAGCTTGCCGTGTGTGTCCTGGAAACTACTGCAATAATATTACCTAGGGTTTCCTGAGCATCTATTGTGTGTCAAACACCGCACACTTTATACGTAATAAATGCATGGTGTGTGTGTGCGTGCCTAGTCACTCAGTCGTGTCCAACTCTTTGTGACCCCATGGGCTGTAACCTGCCAGGCTCCTCTGTCCATGGGATTTCCTAGGCGAGAATACTGGAGTGGGTTGCCATTTCCTTCTCCAGGGAATCTTAACAACCCTGCAATCGAACCAGCATCTCCTGCATTGACAGGCAGATTCTTTACAACTGAGCCACCTGGGAAGTCCAATCACAATGATACTAGTGCTCATTTATCTGTCATTAACTATATGCTTCGGAGAAGGCAATGCCACCCCACTCCAGTACTCTTGCCTGGAAAATCCCAAGGACAGAGGAGCCTGGTGGGCTGCAGTCCATGGGGTCGCAAAGAGTCGGACACGACTGAGTGACTTCACTTGCACTTTTCACTTTCATGCATCGGAGAAGGAAATGGCAACCCACTCCAGTGTTCTTGCCTGGAGAATCCCAGGGATGGGGGAGCCTGGTGGGCTGCCATCTCTGGGGTCACACAGAGTCAGACACGACTGAAGCGACTTAGCAGCAGCAGCAGCAACTATATGCTTAGAGCTTTATAAGGGCAAGGATCTTGCCCATTTGTTATTCTTTTCTTTTAACAATATTTATTTATTTGCGTTGGGTTTTAGTTGCAGCACATGGGATCTGCTGTTGTGGTGCACAGACTCTCTAGTCGTGGCACACGGGCTCCAGGGTGTGTGGGCTCTGCTGCGTGTGGGCTCTGCTGCGTGTGGGATCCTAGCTCTCTGACCAGAGACTGAACTTGCGTCCTCTGCATTGCAAGGCAGATTCTTAACCACTGGACCTGCTGATCTTGCCCATTTTTACCCCAGTGCGTATTTTCCAGTGCTCAGAATTGATTGCCATTAAGTGAATGAATGAATGATCGAATTTACTCCTCTCAGCCACCCTGCTGCATAATTACTGAATCCCCTTTTTTTCAGAAGTGGAAACTGAGGCTCAGAGAAGTGGAGAGATCCTTCCAAGGACACCGAGGAAGTAGGGAGCAAAGGAGGGACCTGAAGGGAGGTCTTCCTATTGCAGAGACCCCCTGTGACTCATTTTGAGGAGGCTCAGAGAGGGAAAGGAACTTTCTCCAGCTCACACAGTATGTCAGGGATACCAGCCAGGACTAGAATCCAGCTTTCCCAGCCCTCTCTCAGGTGCCCTTTCCCTTGGCTCTCCCGTAGTTCCTTGTAGTCCTAGTACTAAGTACAATGTCTGGAAAGCATTGGGCCACAATAGATATTTGTGAGGGATGCGGTGGGCCTTTCCAGAACCCTTCTCAGGTGGTTATCTCCTCTGATCTCACACCCTTGCCTTCCAGGTGTCCAGAACTTGGAGTTTTGTCCCTGTCTGAAAGGTGAGGGAAGAGGGAAGCACAGAGCCTCTAGATGGGTAGCTCATGGTCACACCCGAGGTGAGGCTGGGGCTGGATGTCTCCACCGTCTGTCACCCTGCCACTCTTTTGAACGGCTCCTCTCTTGGTATCCTCCTGTTTTCAAAACCAATTTTCTAGTTACTGAGCACCTACTAGTTGTGGGATCTTTCTGCTTCATCTCATCCTCATGTTAACCTACCAAGCTCTCTGCTCTTAGCCTCTTTTCCCAAAGACAGAGGCAGACATAGAGGTTGAGACACTTGCCCAAGCACACAGGGCAGATAAGAAGGGAGAGCTGACATTTGAATCCAGAGTCCACATGCATGGCCACATTCTGTGGTTGGTGTTTGTGTCCTGAGTGGGACCAGCCCCCAGTCTCTGAAGGGGGGTTCTTGGGCTGCTGAGTCGAGCAGTATAGCCCAGTCAGTAAAGACCTGGTTTCCCCTTCAGCCCTGAGTCCTGGAAGGACCCTGAGTTAATGCTGTCTTCTCCCTTCTCAGCTTTTGGACATGTTTCATAAACTGTATGGAAAAAATTTCCCATACAGCCCTCCCACAACTGTCCTTGCTCTGACTGCCTGACCTAGCGTCCTAGTGGCCGTGGAGGAGGGGACAGGAACAGAATTCCTGACTGCCACAGTGGTGGAGGGGAGTGCACCAAAGCTGAGGCAAAGAAGAGATAAGCATGTTTCAGGGGGCCCCTCCATGCTATCTGTGCAGGAAAACACAAGGGTTGATCAGTCAGAGGGTGCAAAGGCCTGGAGCGGAAACCAGCCCTGGAGAAACTTCGAGAAGAGGCCAGATACATGCTCTCCCGTCCACTGAGATCCTGGGTCATTCCCTGTGGTCCATGATAGAGTAGGTCTGTGGAGCCTCTGGTCTCTGTAATGAGGCTGAGGATTCAAACCCGCAACAGAGCCCAGTACACAGCAGGGGCTCAACTAATGCTTGTTGATGAAAGAATGAACAAAGCAAAAAACTGGAAGGAATTTAAGAGATTGGCTAGTCGAAGAATGGAAAACTCAAGTGCCCACAGGAGTTTTCACGTTGAAAACCTCCGATTTGGACTCTTTTAAAAAGAATTATTCAAAGAAATGAACTTCAATGGCAGCCAACTCGCCATGAGGTCCCTTATCCAATCCCTTCATTTTATCTATGGAAGAAACTGAGTTCAGAGCCATTGAATGACATTTGGACGGTCTCACAGACCATAACTGAAAGCTGGGACAGTGATGAATAGTTTCCTTTTACTGAATGCTTACTATGCGCCTCCCATACATTCTCTCAATGATACTTAAAATCCCCATGAATAGATACTGGGATTTTCCAAGTTGCTTTTTAACTGATGGGGAATCAGAGGCCCAGAGTGGTTAAGGGAGAGTCACACAACGCTAAATGGAAGCGATGGGATTCGAACGTGTCTATCCAGAACTGAGTCTGTATGCACTCCCTACAAGAGCGTATTTTCCATATCTTTCATACAGAAGGAAACCGAAACTCAGCGGAGGGTGGGTGGGAGGTGGGGGTTCGTGTGTGATTCAGTACAGCCAACCGCTATCGAACAGTTCCGTGAGACCACGAATTTTAGGAATCAAACCCATTGATCTGATTCGCGCCCCCAAACCCAGAAATACCCAAGCAAAAGGCTAGGGTTCCCCACCCCTACCGCTAGCGAGCTGGCCCTCCTCCCTTACAGTAGGTGTATACAGTAGGCGCTTAATGAGCGCTTTGATGACAATTACGGAGGCAAAGGCGAGGTTGCTGAGGTGAGAAGGTCCTGCTTCTCTGCCCTGCATGCTCAACCTCTCGGGGCCTGCCCAGCCCCCAGCCCCAGCCCCCGCGCACTCGGGAGCTCTCCCGCAGCAATTACGGTAATTAGCTCCGAGCGGCTGGCGGGGGAGGGAGGACGGAGGGAGGCGGACTTTGGCCCAAACTGACCTGCTTCCCGGCCGAAGCTCAGATTGGTCTGCGCCAGGCACGTGGCACCCGCCACGGACTTGTTGCTGGGCATCCCGGCGTTGCCAAGGCAACGCCTGCCGCGTGTCCTCTCTGCCAAGAGCCGGGGAGAAGTGGCTGTGCTGAGGGTCTCGAGACTCACAGGAGGCGAGGATGGGGGATCCGAAGAGCGAGGCGAGCTGCCTCTCTTCCCCAGCTCTCTCCAGGCCCGTCCTACCCCCACCTCCCCGCAGCCCAGTCGCCCTTAGGCTCCTGGGAACGCGTCGTCTATAAAGACGGACCCAGCAGATTCAAGGTCGCAGACAGAGCCAGGGCACACGCAGCACCCTTGCCACGGACTCCCCCGTGCGCAGACAGGGTATATAGGCAGAATGGAGAGGCACTGATCCTGCATTAACAAGCACACAGTTGCTCAAAGCCCTCCAGCCTCATAGCCTGTATTCAGAGGGGTGACGCCAGACAAGGCAGAAATGAGACGTCTTTGTGCCCCCGATCATTATTCTCATCACGGGACCCCGTGCACCTGATGACTCCCACCTGGAGGGCCTCAGCTAAGCACATCACCTGCATCACATCCTCATTACCTGCCTATATTAATCCCATTTTACAGATGAAGAAACTCAGGCTCCGAAAGGGGCAAACATGTAGCCAGGAGGCAGGGACTCCACCCTTCAAGGGTGTGCCTATTAAAGCCCATATAATTCTTCCCTTTATAAAGTTAAGCTAATGATAACAGTAAAAGTAGTAATAATGATAGTGTATTAGGCATTGTTGTGTAACAAATTACCCCAAAACTTAGTGGCTGAGAACAACAATATGTATCATCTCACAGTGTCCGTGGGTCAGAAATCTGCATGTGACTTGGCTGGGTTCTCTGCCTTAGAGGCTTTCCGGCTGAATTCAAGGTGTTGAGCAGGGCTGTGGTCTCATCTGAGATTTGACTGGGGAAGGATCCACTTCTAATTCATGTGGTTCTGGGCAAGACTCAGTTCCTAGAGGGCTGTTGACTGGAGGTGGCTGTCAGTTCTTTGCCATGTGGGTCTCTGCATCACAGTAGATTGCTTCATTAAAGCACATTAGCCCAGGAGACAACAAACAGTCTGCTAGGAAGATGGGAAGTCGGAGTCTTTTATAGTATAACCTAATCACGGAGATGACATCCCGTTACTTTATGTGTGTGTGTGCTTATTGTGGTAAAATAAATGCAACACAAAATTTGCCTTCATAACTAGTTTAAGTGTACATTTCAGTGGCATTTAGTACATTCAAAATGTGGTACAGCCACCACCACTATTTCTCACCCCCAAACAGAAGCAAAAGCTCCCCATTCACCTTTCTCCTCAGTCCCTGTGACCTCTACTCTACTTTCTGTCTTTATGAATTTGACTATTATAGGAACCTCATGTATAACAAATGGAATCCTAGACTATTCTTTATTGCCTGGTTTATTTTACTTAGTATAATGTTTTCAAGGTTCACCCCTGTTGTAGTGTGTGTTAGAATTCCTTCCTTTGAAAAAGCTGAATAATATTCCATTTTAAGGGATGGCTCACATTTTGTCTATCCATTCATCTCTCAGTGCACACTTGGGTTGCTTCCACCTTTTGACTATTGTGAATAATGCTGCTAGGAACATGTGAAAATATGTCTCTGAGACTCTGCTTTCAGTTCTTTTGGATATATACCCAGAAGTAGGACTGCTGAATCATTTGGTAATTCTATTTTTAGCATTTTTGAAGAACCTACATACTGTGCATACAGTTTTCCACAGAGACTTTACCATTTTATATTACCACCAACAGTGCACAACGGGCCCAACTTCTCTACATCCTTGCCAACTCTTGCTATTTTCTTTCTTTTTTGGGGGAGATTAATTTTATTATTTATTTGTACTTTATTTTTTGGCTGTACCACGTGGCAGAGGGATCTTAATTCCTCAACCAGGTGTCAAACCTGTGTCCCCTGCAGTGGAAGTGTAGAGTCTTAACCACTGAAGAGCCAGGGAAGTCTCTGTTTGCTATTTACCTTTCTTTCTTTCTTTTTTTAATGCTAATGAGTGTGGCAGTTGGGTGCATTTTGCATCAAGGTCTTGCCAGGTGAGTTTGAAAGGCTTGAAGGACAAAGAGTGATTAAGGACAGGGAGAGTCAATCAATCAACATATTGGCCATAAGATAGGCATTACAGGTTCACCCCAAAGCTTTGGGGTCATGTGGAAGGATACCAAGATGATTATGGGATAAAAGGCAGAGAGGAAAGCTGTTGGAAGAGTTTGTTGGAGTGCTATGATGTTATGGTTTATTTTAAAAATTAAAAAAAATTTTTGGCTGTGCCGCTGGCATGTGGGATCTTGTTTCCTTGACTAAGGATCAGATCTGCTCCCCTTGCATTGGGTTAGCACTGAGTCCTAACCCCTGGACAGCCAGAGAAGTCCCGATATTCTGATTTATCATAAGATAGATACAGATATCTACTGGTCCATATAGTCAAAGCTATGGTTTTTTGAACTGTGGTGTTGGAGAAGACTCTTGAGAGTCCCTTAGACTGCAAGGAGATCAAACCAGTCAATCCTAAAGGAAATTAACCTTGAATATTCATTGGAAGGACTGATGCTGAAGCTGAAGCTCCAGTACTTTGGCCACCTGATTCAAAGAGCCGATTCATTGGAAAAGACCCTGATGCTGGGAAAGATTGAGAGCAGGAGAAAGGGATGACAGAGGATGAGATGGTTGGATGGCATCACCAACTCAATGGACATGAGTTTGAGCAAGCTCCAGGAGATGGTGAAGGACCAGGAGGCCTGACGTGCTGCAGTTCATGGGATCACAAAGAGTTGGACATGACTGAGCGACTGAACAATAAAAACAGATACAGACATAGATATATTTGGTCTTTCCCCCTGTTCCTGGCACAGAGCTGCTAAAACCCTTGGAATTTCCTAAATGGTAAGAGCAATTAAAGGTGAAATGGGTGTTATCTAAATAGCCAACAATTTTATCAGTTTTTCCTCCATAATGAAACCTCCATAAAAATCTCTATGGGTCTGGAGAACTTGCAGGTCGATGACCACGTGGAGATGCTGGGCGGGCAGCACCCCCCAGAGAGGGCGCAGAAGACCCTCCCCTCCTCCACACCTTGCCCTGTGCATCTCCTCCATCTGACTGTTGCATTTTTTTCATAATACCTGTGTCATCTAGTAAGTAAACTAAGCGAAACAGATCCCTGAGTTCTGTGAGCCACTCTAGCAAATTACCTAACCTGAGGAAGGCATTGAGGGAGCCTTATTTATAAGCTGGTCAGTCACAGGCCCAAGTGATGATGGCCAGGACTTGTGATTAGCATCTGAAGGCAGGGGGAAGTCTTTTGGGATTGGGTCCACAACCTACGGGATCTAATGCTATCTCAGGGTTTGTGTCAGAATTAAGTTGAATTCAGGGCACCCAACTGGTCTCTGAGAACTATTTTGTGTGTGATAAAACCTGCACATTTTGGTGTCAGCAGTCCTAGAGAGGAAACACAGGAGTTCTTCCTTCCAGGTAGAGTTTCAGTGGAGGAGCTCTGGTTGCCAGCAACAGAAGCCACACCAGTGACCCCCACAGAAGAAATGGATTGTTCACAGGGTTCACTGAATATAGGACCCAGAGCAGTTCTGGAGATCTGGGGAGCAGGAGTCAGTGGATGTCTGCTTGAGGGAGCTTCGGTCACCATGGTTGACTGAATAATGCTGCAAAGGCATTATTCATCCTGACCTCCTCCCACTCAGGCGGAAAATTCTGAGAAATTTCTCCTAATTGGCTCAGATTCATGAAACTGTCCCCTGCTTGAGTGGGATGTGTGGATTGACAGCCCATCCAAGACCCAGCATCTAGGGAAGGAAGTGTTCCCCAGCAGTAAATCTAGGTGCTGTGAAAAAATGAAAGTGTTAGTTGCTCAGTCGTGTCCAATTCTTTGCAACTCCATGAACTGTAGCCCTCCAGGCTCCTCTGTCCATGGAATTCTCCAGGCAAGAATACTGGAGTGGGTTGCATTCCCTTCTCTAGGGGATCTTCCCAACCCAGGGATCAAACCCAGGTCTCTGTCTTTGGAGACAGATTCTTTACCATCTGAGCCACCAGGGAAGCCCTAAAAATCCCACCAGTTCACTATAAATAGTGCCCCAGGAACCCAGGCACTGGGACAAAGAGGAATGAGCTGACCCTCAAGTCCAGGAGAAAAGTGTCTGTGGTCAGAGTCACCCAAGTCATATAGTCTTACAAGGTTGATTATGTTCTTCCCCTGCTCTAAGCTCTTCCATTGCTCCCTATTGCCCTCAGGATAAATTCCATGCCTCAGTTTGCTCATCTGCAAAACAGGGCTATTGTTCTTTTTAATAGAATCAGCCTCCTCAGGATACAGTGAGAATAAAATGAGTTACCATAGGGAGGGCACGTAAACAGTGTCAGGCATGTAGTCATCATTTAAGAAATGAAAGTGACCATGATGATAATTAAAGGCTTCCCTGGTGGCTCAGTGCTAAAGAATCCACCTGCCTGTTCAGGAGACCCAGGTTCGATCCCTGGATCAGGAAGATCCCCTGAAGAATGGAATGGCTACCCACTCCAGTATTCTTGCCTGGAGAATCCCATGGACAGAGGAGCCTGGCAGACTACAGTCCATGGGGTCCCAAAGAGTTGGATACGACTGAGTGACTAAGCATGTACACATGTGATGTTAATTATCTTTATGATGGATATTATAAAGTCTTTTGCGAGCCTTCACATCCCCACCTCAAACACCCCCAGAGATTCTGATATGCTTTCCTTCTGCTCAAAAAACTCCAATTATGCCTCAGAAACTATTTCTGCTTCTGTGAGATGGACACAGTGACACGAACCCCCCACCCCCCACCAACAGGTTTGTTGCTGTTGTTCAGTCACTAAGTTGGACAGGTTGTGGTGCATATATTTTTAAACCCACGTGTCAAAGGCTTAACCAGTGCTGAGGACATGAGAAGGGCCCAGAAATTTTTATGTTTTAAGAAAACATTTATTTATTTATCTGACTGCACAGAATCTTAGTTGCAGCATGCAGAATCATTTTTTTTTTTTCCCCAATTGCGGCATACAGGATCTTTAGTTGAGACATGTGGGATCTAGTTCCCTGACTAGAGAATCAAACCTGGGCCCCCTGCATTGGGAGTTCAGAGTCTTAGCTACTGGACCACCAGGTAAGTCCTAAAATTTTTAGATAGCATTACACACCTTCTGTGAAACTTTTAATTTTGTGATAATTGTAGGTTCATATGCAGTTCTAGAAACCCAGCAGGGTCTGGGGTATCCTCTACCCAGTGACTACATCTTGCAAAACTATAGATGTATATCCAGAAAATTGACACTGAACACTTCCGACACTGTGAGGGGCCCTCCTGTTTGTCTTTTATAGCTACCCCAACTTCCTTCTACTCCATCCTTTTTTGGGCTCAGCATGTGGAATCTTAGTTCCCCAACCAGGGATCAAACCTGGGTGCCCTGCATTAGAGGTGTGGGATCTTAACCACTGGGCTGCCATGGGATCCCCCTTAGTCCACCCTCTAAACCCCTGGCAAGCACTAATACATCTCCTGTTTCTCCGGTTTTGTCATCTCAAGAAGGCCTGTTAGAGGAATGCATACAATGTGTGAGCTTTGGGGACTGGCTTTCTTTACTCAACCTAATTTTTTGAAGATTTATTCAAGTTGTTGCATGTTATCAGTCATCTGTTTCTTGTAACTACTGAGTAGTTCCATATATTAGATTTTCATTTTTTCTTTTGAAAAGAATATCAAAGGTTATAAGACTGGTACCATGACCTCTTGGGTACCCATTGCTCTACCTCACATTTTGTTGTTCACATTTTAATAGATACATCTTACATTGTCACCACGCTCCAGGGGATTTGGCACCTCTAAGAAAAAGGCCATCCTCTTACATAATCATACAACAAATTCATGCAATTTAACATCGAGTCAATATTATTATCCAATATACGTAATCCATATTCAAATTTCTCCAACAGTCCGCATTGTGTTTGTTAGAGCCCTTTCCTTTTCTGATCTGGGGTGTAGTCAGAATCACATGTTGCACTTGTGTTTCTGTCTCAACCAGCTGTCATTGTCTTCCATGACATTTGAAGAGAGCAGAAAAGTTTTGTTTTTTTTTAAGGTTGTACTGCATGGCATGTAGGAGCTTAGTTCCACAACCAGGGTTTGAACCTGTGCCCGCTGCATTGGGAACACCAAGTCTTAACCACTGGACCACAAGGGAAGTCCCAAAGTTGTTTCATAGATGGAATTTGTCTGATGAACAAATCTGTCTGTCTCTAATTCATTTCATTCAGCCAGCACACACTTACTGAGCATCTACCAAGCCAGGTGGGCTTCCCAGGTGGCACTAGTGATGAAGAATCCACCTGCCGATGCAGGAGACCTAAGAGACACAGGTGTGATCCCTGGGCCAGGAAGATCCTCTGGAGGAGGGCATGGCAACACACTCCAGTATTCTTGCCTGGAGAACTCCACAGACAGAGAAGCCTGGCAGGCTACAGTCCACAGGGTGGCAAAAAATCAGACAGGACTGAAGCGACTGAGCACGCAGACACGCAATGATTGAAGCAATCCATGATTAAGACACCAAGCCCTACATATGTACTCAACCAAGTGTTGAATGATGCTGAGGAATATAGCCAACTGCTAAGCATCCAAGGGTCTCTGATTCCACAAGGCTAAGGTTTCCCAAGCTGTGGTCAGACTCTCTGCTTTTTGCCCAACCCACCCGGTCCCCAGATCTCTACCCCTGGTTCATCCACACTGTGCCTCTACGGGTCTGGATGCACCTGCCTGCCCAGCCTCTATCGCCAGCCGCTGCCGAGAAGAGGAGCTCAGGTTTCTGCTAAGAGCAGCTGCTCGGAGGCCCGGGGCAGGTGAGGGACTTGGCAGTGAAGCCTTGCTGACGAGGAAGGAGTCAAATAATCCCTGTGTCACTCTTGTCCCTTGCAGTATCCCAGGTCACCTGTGAGAGCCAGCTCAGGGGTCTGAGAACCAGTGAGAGCATGTGTGGGTGGGTGAGCATACAGAAACAGCCATTGGCAGTCAGCTGGATTGGGGGGTTTGCCCCCCTCCAGAGGACATTTGGCAATGTCTGGAGACATTTTAAAATTTTTTTGTGCTTTCATTTATTTATTTATCTTATTTTGGCTATACTGGATCTTTGTTGCTGTGCATATGCTTTCTCTAGTTGCGGCAAGCAGGGGCTGCTCTCTGATTGCGATGTGTGGACTTATGGCAGTGGTTCTCTTGTTGCGGAGCACAGACTCTAGGGCACTCAGGCTTCAGCAGTTGTGGCACGTGAGTTCTAGAGCACAGGGTCAGTAGTTGTGATGCTTGGGCTTAGTTGCTTTGCGGCATGTGGGATCTTTCCTACCCATAGGATCGAATCCATGTCTCCTGC
This sequence comes from Bos indicus x Bos taurus, assembly GCF_003369695.1. Taxonomy (NCBI): domain Eukaryota; kingdom Metazoa; phylum Chordata; class Mammalia; order Artiodactyla; family Bovidae; genus Bos; species Bos indicus x Bos taurus. The sequence continues at coordinate 91,246,336 of NC_040082.1, read as the reverse complement.
TTTGGCCGGTGGATTCTTTACCACTAAGCCATCAGGGAAGCCCTAGAGATATTTTTGATGGAGGTGTTGCTGGCGTATAATAGGTAGAGGCCTGGGATATCCCTAAACATCCTACAATGCACAGGACCATCCCTAAAAACAAGACTCATCTGGCCCCAAATGTCAACAGTACTGAGTGGGAGGAACCCTGATCTGTGAAGATGGAAAGGGGTTCATTTCATCTCATCTTTTCAAAAATAGTCTTCCTTGTTGTCTTCTTATTATTACATGAATGCAAGTTGCCTGCAGATAATTTAAAGATTAGAGAAAAACAACAAAGAACATAAAAGTCGCCCACAAATACCCCATGCAGAGGGAATTGCTGCTAGCAATTTTTTAATATCCTCGCCCCTAGTATATCTGTGTTCTCATTCATATATTTACAAAAATTGAATCATTCAGCACACTATTTCACGTAATAGATGGGAAAATCTTTTTACATCTTAAAAAAAAATTTTTTTTGACAGAACCCCCTTAGCATGCAGGGATCTTAGTTCCTTGACCAGGGATGGAACCTGCACCCTCTGTAGTGGAAGGCAGACTCTTTAACCGCTGGATTGCCAGGGTAGTCCTGATCTTTTGCATATTGAAATTCTCTCCTATATCCTATTTTCTGATATGGCCATGTTGACACTTAAGTAGGAGCCTCATCATTGGACATCCCAGTTGGTCACAGTTTAGAGCTAACGCACCTTTGTGACAAAGCTCTTTGAGATTAACTCTTTATACTGGTTCATATCTATTTCCTTAAGATAAGCAGTTGGAGGCCGAATTGCCATACTAACAAGCATGCTCATTTTGAAGTATTTTTTAAATGACAACTTATCTGCTGCCTATAACTGCAAGTAGTTGATAATAATTACATTGTTCACTACAATGCAATTTGTAAAAAAAAAAAAAAAAAGGATTAAAGAAGGATATGAAGCAGGAAAGTAAATGTTTCAGTTAGCTCCACTTCTTAGTACCATCTCTCTAGCTAGTTTGGAGCACACCTTACCAAAGCTTTTTCTACATGGACACAAACCTCTGATCACCAATTTCACATCTATAAAATGTGAGCTTGCTCTGTTCCTAACTATAAAACTCCAGAAAAATGATAAAGATGAACCTATTTGCAGGGCAAGAATAGAGACACAGACATATAGAATGGATACGGTGACAGAGTTTGGGAAGTGGAGGATGGGAGGAATTGAGAGAGTAGCATCAACATGTATACACTACCATGTGTAACATGGATGGCTTGCAGAAAGCTGCTATACAGCACAGGGAGCTCAGTTCAGTGCTCTGTGATGAGCTGGTGGCATGGGATGAGGGAGCGGTAGAGAGGGGATATATGTGTACTTATAGCTGATTCACTTCATTGTCCAGCAGAAACTAACACGACACTGTAAAGCAGCTGTACCCCAATAAAAAATCCTAAAATGAATAAGACCATTTCCATGCCCTCTTTTCATCTCCTAATCACTTCAAAAGCATAGACCCATCTGATTCTCATTTTTCTCAAGTGTTGTGACCTGAGGGTGGAAAATGTCTGCATCCATTTATCCATTTATCCACCACATATTTACTGAGCATCTGCCGTGTGCTGGACATTACTCTAGATGAGCAGTGGACAAGACAGACAAAGATCCGTGCCTTCATAGAGGTTACAACTCAGACAGGGAGACAGACACTAAATGAGGAAGCATTCTAACACAGAGCATTGGAGAAAAGTATACGATATTGTGAGTAAATAACAGGTGACCAGGGCCAGCTTCTCTGATTGTGTGAGCCGACACAGAAGGGTGCATTGGCACAAATAAGAGGCCCGGGAGGAAAGAGTGTTCCCGGTGGTGGATACAGCATGTGCAAGGGCCCTGAGGTTCGAGGGAAAATGAACCATTTGGGGCACTGCAACCAGGCTGGTGAGGAGCAGAGGGTGTGGGGGGATCCCGTGTTGCTGGAAGGGTCCTGATTGTGATGCTGGCCGAGATTAAACTGGGTGTGGGGAGGTGGAATTTCAGATGGGAGCAGTGGAAGTGTTGGGGGACTCCCAAAACCCTGTCAGGATGGATGAAGGCCAGGTTTACAGGGGATGGATCACAGGTTGGGGGTCTGTGAGGGTTCAAATTGCAGACCTTTATAACAGCCTCCTTTCTCTCTCCTAGAACTTTGAATATTTGTCTATGTCAGTTAAATCCAAAGCCTGTAAAACTTAAAAAAAAATTTTTTTGGCTGTACCTCATGGCATGAGGGATCTTAGTTCCCCAACCAGGGATTGAATCTGGGCTGCCTGCACTGGAAGCATGGAATCTTAGCCCCTGGACCTCCAGGGAAGTCCCCTAAGCCAGTAAAACTTATACCAAGGTAGCAAATGTCTTCTTTAAACAGAGAGAGAGAAAAAGGGGTGGAGGGAGGGAGAGAAACTGGCAAGTGCAGACTGTATACTCCTGAAACCATGGTGACCAGAATAATGACCTGGGGGTCTGCTGATGATATTAGTAATGAATCCCTGTGAGCTTGTGTGGATTTTTCCAGCATGGGTATTGTAAGGGCAAGACAACATGTTTGCTTGTGTGTATGTGTCTGCGTATGCGTGTGTGCATGCATGCATGGATGGGGCTCTGTGTGTGTGAGTGACTGTTGTGCATGGGGATTGCAGGTGTGTGGCTGTGTGTGAGTTGTGCATGGGTGTGACTGCACGAGCATGCGCTTTCACGTAGGTGTGTAGCCCTACGTGTGTTTGAGTGCCCCTTTCCATGCATGTGTGTAATCAACTGTGCACATGTACATCTGTGAAAGCATCTGAATTGGCTTGTACGTATGTGCGTGTGCAACACTGTGTGAGTGACTCACGCCCATGGATTCAGGTGTGTATATGTATAGCATGTGTGTGTAACACCAGAAGTGTGTCTGCACATGTTTAGATGTGAGTGCCAGAGGGGAGCTTAATGATAATTGGAAAAATGAAGACCCACATCCTACCTAACAACTGGTCCCGATGCCAAGTTTCTGATTTTGAGAATGTACTAGAGTTATGTAAGATGTTACTACTTGGTTGGGGGGGAAGGCAGGGGGTACAAGAGAATGTCTGTGCTATTTTTACAACTTCCTGTAAAGCCTATAATTATTTAGAAAACAAACTTTTTTTTTTAAATCTAAAGATGAGAAACATGAATTTCACATATTTTCTTGTCTCCTCAAAACAAGCAGTAGAAAAATGGAAAAAACCTAAGCTGCCAACCAAAGATTTCTTTTCAGTGAGGTTTTATCTGAGAACATGGTTGATGTCCCCAAGTCTCCTGGGTGGGGGATGGAGATACAGGCATGCATGCTGGTGAGGTTGGGGGAGGTGGGGAGGCTCAGGTTGGCCCCAGGCAGGTGCAGTCAGTGTTAGCAGGCACGTGGCTGTCTAGTGACCTGGGAGGGGACTGGGAACATGCAGAGTGAAGGGCAGCATTGGTGAACACACGGGACTTCACAGGTGAAGATGAGGAAATTTAATCAAGGCGGAGAGGACAAGTCAGCAGTGTCAAATTGCTTGGGTTGGCAGGAGAGGGAGGGGCAGAGCAGCTAATCCCTGAGTTTCAAGTTGTCTGACCACCTGCCTTAGTGGAGGTCCGCCCTAGACCCCAGGGTCCCGAGTTGAGTGGGTGTCGGGGTACAGAGGGAGGCAGAGACATGGAGATAACATGGAGATACAGAGAGAGAATGTGAAAGAGAGGAAGAGAGACAGAGGCCAGGCAGAGAAACAGAGAGAGAGAGAGGCAGAGATACACAGAGAGAGACGAGAAAGAGAGAAAGACAGACAGACACGTAGAGATAGAGAGAAAGAGAGACAGAGAGAAAGCAAGCTTTTATTGTCTCTGTTGAGCCTCTGTTTCCTTGCCTAAAAGGATAGATCAATTAATTGGTCCATGAGGGGCATTCTCGCAACAGGCCAGTAATTTATCAGTTACATTGCTGTATTAACAAACCACCCCAAAACGTAAAGGTTCAAACAACAACAGTTTATTATTTTTCAATTATTCTGTGGTCTGGCTGGGTGGTTCTTGCCTGGGATCATTCATGCAACTGGACTCAAAGGGCAACAAGTTGGGCTGAAGTTCTAAAATGGTCTCATCCACATGGCTGGGGCATCATGAGGTTTCTGGAAGCCTGGAGTCCTCTCCTTCTACTTCTGGGTCTGGAAGCTTAGAAACGACATTTCCCAGAATCCTATGCAGCTAAACTTTGGAGGCAATTACATTCTGTTAAGGGAATATGGTGATGCAGAGGCTGTGTTTCTGTTTTATTTATTTTTGGCTGTGCTGGGTCTTCGTTGCTGCGTGGACTTTTCTCTAGTTTCAGAGAGTAGAGGCTACTCTCTAGTTGCAGTGTTCAGGCTTCTCCTTGCAGTGGCTTCTCTTTGTAGTGGAGCATGGGCACTAGGGCACTCAGGCTTTAGCAGTTGCAGCACATGGGTTCAGCAGTTGTGGCTCCCAGGCTCTACAGTACACAGGCTCAGTAGTTGTGGTGTGTGGGCTTAGTTGCTCTGAGGTATGTGGGATCTTCCCAGATGAGGGATCAAACCTCATCCTGCACTGCAGACACCTGCAGTGTCTCCTGCACTGGCAGATGGATTATTTACTACTGAGCTACCAGGGAAACCCGAGGCTGTGTTTCTGCCACACCTGCGCTGTATTTCTTGGAAAGCAGGGTGGTGATACGATATGAACAGAGGCATGAAAGTCCAGGTACCATTTTTTTGGTGGGCATTGAAAGGCAGGACATGGGGGAATCAATTTTTGTTGCTGTTTTCATGGACATTTATTGACCAATAACAACCTGTTTGAGATGGGTTTTCTGTGACTTGCAACCCAAAGCATCCCAACTGATGTGGTCAGGAAGGTGAAGTCTTCACGGATGGATGTTTTATACACAAGGAAGCAGAGGAATTAGTTTAAGGAAAATGATTTCCATGAGATCAGGTTCCCAGCTCAATCAGAGCAAAGAGCAAAAATGCTGGAGCCACGTGGGATAGCAGAGACAGAATAGCCCTCAGAAAAATGTTACTGGAACCACAGCAAGGAAAACAGTCCAGCAGGAGCAGAAAGGCTTGCCCAGGATCACGTCATGATGCCAGATGAAGCTCTCTTCCTGTTTGTGGCTGGGGGGAAGGAAAGATGTGGGAGGGAATGGGAGGAAATTTCTCTGTGTACAGAACAGGAATAGCAAATGTGTCATCAGCAAGATAACTGAGAGATAGAGCCTTAAAATGTCACTGGTCTGGGAAGGGCCAGCTCTGATAAAAGATGGAGAGATGTACAGACAGACATCAGGGGAGATGGTGGCAGGGATGATGAGTGTTTTTTAAGCTCTCGATTTAGTCTCTGAATTCCTGGCTGAAAAGCACACAGTAGCTGATATTACCAGGATCCCAGGGTGCAAAAATGGCCTCTATTGTCCTAGCTATGGCCATACCAACAGTTATAGCATGGCATACTGTATCAGGTAATGAAAAATCTCTGCTTGTTTCTGTGATGAAAACAGTGAGATTTCAGAAAAACCAAGGATGCATCATTTAGGGAAGGCTAAGGTTTGGCTGCTGTAACAAACATCCCCCAAATCCCAGTGGCTCAAAACCTCAAGATGTACTTCTTGCTTGTGCCAGCCCCTCTATTGGGATTTGGCTGAGGGCTGTATATGGACTTCTTCAGGACACAGGTTGATGGAGTCACCACCGTCTCAAACTTTACTGGTCACTAGTTGAAGGAAAGAGACAATGTGATGCATTGTGCTCTGGCTACTGAAGTTTCCACCTAGAAAGAGCAACTCCCTATGGTAGTGCTAATGGTAAAGAATCTGCCTACCAATGCAGGAAACATAAGAGACATGGGTTCAACCCCTTGGTGATCCCCTAGAGAAAGACGTGGCAACCCACTTCAGTAGTCTTGCCTATAGAATTCCTTGGACAGAGGAGTCTACAGTCCATAGGGTCCCAAAGAGTCAAATAGGACTGAAGCAACTTAGCACACACACAAAGAAAGGGCACGTGTCACTTCAGTTCAGTTCAGTTCAGTTCAGTCGCTCAGTCGTGTCTGACTCTTTGCGACCCCATGAACCGCAGCACGCCAGGCCTCCCTGTCCATCACCAACTCCCGGAGTCCACCCCAAACCATGTCCATTGAGTTGGTGATGCCATCCAACCATCTTATCCTCTGTCATCCCCTTCTCCTCCTGCCCTCAATCTTTCCCAGCATCAGGATCTTTCCCAACGAGTCAGCTCTTCGCATCAGGTGGCCAAAGTATTGGAGTTTCAGCTTCAACATCAGTCCTTCCAACGAACACCCAGGACTGATCTCCTTTAGGATGGACTGGTTGGATCTCCTTGCAGTCCAAGGGACTCTCAAGAGTCTTATCCAACACCACATGTCACTTAAGCTCACATTTAACTGGCTCAAGGCAATCTCATGGCCCCCAGCTGACTCCATGGGGGGACAGGGAAGTGCAGTTCTGCCTGGGAGAAGACTGGAAATTTTAGGGAAACAGCATTTTTGGCTAACTTGAAAGACAGGGGAGGGGAAATGTTTTCTAGAAATGAGACACTCATACCAGTTTTTTTTTTTTAATTTATTTGGCCAGGTCTTAATTGCAACACATCGGATCTTTAGTTATGGCACACAGACTCTTAGTTGCAGCATATGGGATCTAGTTCCCTGACCAGAGATTGAACCTGGGACTCCTGCTTTGTGAGTACACAGTCTTAGCCACTTGACCACCAGTAAAATCACACTCATACCAGGTTTTTTGTTTTTTGTTTTTTTTTAAGACTAACTATTTCTAAGGCCCTTGGATATTGGCTCTATTCTAAGCATTTGATACGACTTTACTAATTTAATTCTCATGACAACTCCTTCTGACAGATAAGGAAACTGAGCCCAGAAAGGTTGGTTAGGTATCCTAAGAACCCAAGAACTAGCCTAAAAACCCAAATTCTGAAGTAGCAGAGGTAGGGATTTGAAACCAAGCAGTGTGACTCTAAAGCTGGTGCATTTAAGCACTACACTATAATGCCTCAAATCCAGAGAAGACTTCAGGGTTAAAAAAAAAAGAGGCCAAGAGATGTCAGTGGCTGTTGGACCCCATGGGAGCCCCTAAGGACTCTCAAGGTGACAACCAGCCCAAGGACAGAAGTAACACACTTGAGGATGTTAGGATAAGCTTTGGGCACACTGAAACATTTCTGAGCCAGGCAGGCACAGGAAAGCTGTGAAAAGATGTCTGCACTCACTTAAAGATATGGAAGACATTTGTACAGAGGCTTGGACCAAGAGAGCTTTGAACATGGGTCTGTGGTTAGACCCAGGGGCTTTGGACCATACAGACTCAAACCCTGGCTTGTCTGCTTCTTAGCTGTGTGACTTTAGGTCAGGAACTTATCCTGTCTGTACCTCAGCTCTCTCATGCTTGGGCAGCCCTTTGGAGAGACCCACGTGGTGAAGAACTGAGGCATCCTATCCACAGTCATGCAAGGGCATCATTCTCAAATTCCCGCCAACCATTTGCTTAGTCCTGATAACAATCTGATTGGAACCTCATAAGAGACTCTCAGCAAGCATCAGCCCGAGTCTGTCCTGGACTTCTGATCCTCAGAAACAATAAGATCATAAATATTGTTTGAAGCTTTAATGTTTTGGGGGAATTTGTTACCTTGGACAAGAAGGAGATCAAACCAGTCAATCCTGAAGGAACTCAACCCTGAACACTCATTCAGCTGAAGCTGAAGCTCCAATACTTTGACCACCTGATGTGAAGAGCTGACTCATTGGAAAATACCCTGATGCTGGGAAAGATTGAGGACAGGAGGAGAAGGGGGCAAAAGAGGATGAAATGGTTGGATGGCATCATTGACTCAATGAATGTGAGTTGGAGCAAACTCTGGGAGATGATGAAGGACAGGGAAGCCTGGCATGCTACAGTCCATGGGGTCACAAAGAGTTGGGTATGACTGAGTGACTGAACAACAACCACTACCACAGAGAACTAATATACTGGGGGGAGGAATGGGTTCCATGTGGGCTGAATTGCAGGATTAGCAGACGGTTTGGGAGCCAGGTCTAGCTGGTGCAGAGGAGCTGGGAACCAGGTAGGTGGAGCCAGGGAAAGCCAAGGAGAACAGTCAAGGACAGTCTCCCAACAGGGGGCCACACCTGCCTATGCCATCCACAGTGTTCCACCTTGAGACTGCTCTGGTGGTCCAGGGGCTGAGACTCTGTGCTCCCAATGCAGGGGACCTGGGTTCAATCTCTGGTCAGGGAATTAGATCCCACATGCCGCAACTAAGCGTTTGCATGTTGCAACTAAAGATCCTGCATGCCACAACTAACAGACCCCACGAGCTGCAATGAAGATCAAAGATCCCACGGCTTAGGCTGCAGCTAAGATTCAGTGCAGCCAATTTTAAAAGGAAATCTTTATTTTTTTATTGGAGTATGCAATGGCACCCCACTCCAGTACTCTTGCCTGGAAAATCCCATGGACGGAGGAGCCTGGTAGGCTGCAGTCCATGGGGTCACTAAGAGTCGGATACGACTGAGCGTCTTCACTTTCACTTTTCACTTTCATGCTTTGGAGAAGGAAATGGCAACCCACTCCAGTGTTCTTGCCTGGAGAATCCCAGGGATGGGGAAGCCTGGTGGGCTGCCGTCTATGCGGTCGCACAGAGTCGGACATGATTGAAGTGACTTAGCAGCAGCAGCAGCAGCAGCCAATTTCAAGGTAGAACATTTTTTTTTTAATTTGGCTGCACCAGGCCATTACAAAGAATGAAATAATGCCATTTGCGGCAACATGGATGGACCTAGAGATTGTCATACTGAGTGAAGTAAGTCAGACAGAGAAGGAGAAATATCATATCCCTTATACGTGGCAACACATTCCAGTATTCTTGCCTGGAGAATCCCGTAGACAGAGGAGCCTGGAGGGCTACAGTCCATAGGGTCACACAGAGTCGGACACAACTGAAGGGACTTAGCATGAGCACATAGCCGTTAACACACAATGTTGTGGCGGCTTCAGGTAGACAGTGAAGGGCCATACATATACACGTATCCATTCTCCCCCAAACTCCCCTCCCATCCAGGCTGCCACTAAGCATTGAGCAGTTTCATGTGCCATATGGCAGGTCCTTGTTGGTTATCATTTTAAACATAGCAGTGTGTACATGTCCCTCCCAAACTCCCTAGCTACCCCTTATCCCATCTTCAGTAATTTCAGCATGCAGGCTCAAGAGTTGTGTCACCTGGGCTTGGCTGCTGCACAGCATGTACGATCTTCCCGGCCCAGGGATCAAACCTGTGTCCCCTGCATTGGCAGGTGGGTTCCTAACCACTGGCCCACCAGGGAAGCCCTCTGGAGTTTTCCTGGCTCCCTGTGACACACCTGCCTCCCCCTCCCATGTCCCCAGGCAGCTTTGGAAAATGTCAGCCTGAGCTAGTCACTCTCTTGCATAAAAGCTTCCCACGAGAACAGAAAATGGTACCACCTCTCGGGAGAACCACTTGACAGCTTTTAAAAATGTTAAACATACACCTCCCTTAGGAGCCGTTGCGATCCTTGATATTTACCCCAGGGAAAGAGAAACATATGTCCATATGAAGATATGTCCATACATGTTTATAGCAGCTTTATCTGTCATTGCCAATCGAAAGAAAGCTGTTTAAAAGTGACAACTTCCCATGAGGGCAATCGGATGACATCTACCAAAATTACAAATAAGCCTGCCCTCAGACTCTATAATCGCACTGCTGAGAATTTACACTCCAGATGGGGCCACACACGTGCCAAATGACACACGTAGAAGACTGTTTCTCACAGCACAGTGTGTGTGCGTGTGTAACAAAAGAGTGTAAACCACATGAACGCCCATCAACTAGAGGCTGGTTAAATCAATTATGAGAAATCCATGCCATGAGATATTATACAGTGAGTGAAAGCAACGAGAAAGCTCTTTATGTACTGAGAGAGAAGCTCTTTATGCACTGAGAAATACCTTCAGGATGTTACTATTAAATGAAGAAAGCAAAGTGCCTAACGGTTTTTACCAGTTGATCATGTGTATATGCGCATGTGGGTGAAATGTTTCCATTCAGAGTCTTTGCAGTGGCTGTTTGCTTAAAAGGCTATTCCCTTGGGGACTTCTCTGGTGGTCCAACGGTTAAGAATCTGCCTTCCAGTGCAGTGGATATGGGTTCAATCCCTGGTCGGGGAACTAAGCCCACGCACCACAACTTCTGAGCCTTCAAGGCATGTAGAAAGAAACCGGCTTACCAGTGAGGATCTGCGTGCCAAGACTAAGACCTGCCCCAGCCAAATAAATAAATAAGTATTAAAGTGCTCTTCACTTGATAAACTAGAGGGATGGAGGGAGCCTCAAGAAGGAGGGGATATATGTATACTTACAGCTATTCACATTGTTGTACAGCAAAAACTAACATAACATTGTAAAGCAAGTATCCTCCAATTAAAAAAAAAGTGCTCTTCCCAGGATTTCCCTGGTGATCCAGTGGTTAAGTCTCGGTGCTCCCAATGCAGGGGGCATGTGTTCAGTCCCTGGGTGGGGGACTAAGATCCCACATGCTGTGTGGCCAAAAAAAAAAAAAAAAAAAATGCTCTTACTATAGATTCTACAGGTCTCATTCCCTCTACTTTAAGCCTCTGCTCAAATGTTGACTTCTCAGCAAGGCCTTCTTTGGGCACCTTATCCAAGATTTTTCACACAACTCCCATCTTTATCTCATCTCTTTTCCTTAATTTATTTTTCTCCGTAGCATTTAACACCATCTAATATATTTATGTACTGATACTGTTTCTTAACTCTTTCCCCCACAACAGTGTGAACTCCACCAGGACAGTGATTTTTTTTTTTTTTTTTCACTTGCTTTTTGCATGCTGTGTCCCTGTTCCTATAATAGTGCCTGGTAACCGACTTCACTTTCACGTTTCACTTTCACGCACTGGAGAAGGAAATGGCAACTCACTCCAGTGTTCTTGCCTGGAGAATCCCAGGGACGGGGGAGCCTGGTGGGCTGCCGTCTATGGGGTCGCACAGAGTCGGACATGATTGAAGTGACTTAGCAGCAGCAGCAGCAGCATACAGTAGATACTCAGCAAATGTTGGTTAAATGAGTGAGTGGATCTCTCTCTGAGGTCTGAAGCTGCCCACAGGTATTCTAGATGGCCACCACAAACAAATGGATGTTTAAGCTTCCAAAATCTTGGCGGCTGCCTTTGAAACATTTCCTTTGTAGCAGTCCATTTCCTGCTCTAATAGTCAGCTATTACTCTGTAACAAATTTCCCTAAAGTGTAGCCATTTAAAACAATGAACATGTGTTATCTCACAGCCTCTGCCAGCCAGGAATCCAGACCTGCTTAGCTGATTGGTTCAGGCTCAGTGTCCCTCATGATGTTCTAGTCAAATTCTTGGCCAGGGCTGTATGATCTGAAGGTTTGACTGGGTCACTAGAGGAGCTGCTTCTCAGATTGCTCCACATTTGTTGGCAAAGGCTGGATGGTATTCAGATTTTGTTTCCTTTTATTTTACTTTGAAATAATTTTAGACTTACAAAATATTGCAAAAATAGTACACAGCAAACCTCTCTACCCTTGACTCATCTTCTAATCTAACACTGTTGATAACTGCAGGAAATTGCCACTTATACAACACAGTGAACTGATTTAAGATCTTATTCAAGTTTCCCTAATTGTCCCATTGAGTACTATTTAACTGAACTATAGACCTTGAGATTTATCCAGCCCGGCATTCTTCTTGATGTACTCTGCCTATAAGTTAAATAAGCAAGGTGACAATATACAGCTTTGATGAATCACAAGCTGGAATCAAGATTGCTGGAAGAAATATCAGCAACCTCAGATATGCAGAGGATACCACTCTAATGGCAGAAAGTGAAAAGGAACTAAAGAACCTCTTGATGTGGATGAAAGAGAAGAGTGAAAATGCTGGCTTGAAACTCAACATTCAAAAAACTAAGATCGTGGTACCCAGTCCCATCACTTCATGGCAAATAGATGGAGAAAAAGCGGAAGCAGTGACAGATTTTGTTTTCTTGGGCTCCAAAATCACTGTGGACTATGACTGCTGCCATGAAATTAAAAGATGCTTGCTCCTTGGAAGGAAAGTTATGACAAACCTAGATAGCATATTAAAAGGAAAGACATCACTTTGCTGACAAAGGTCTGTATAGTCAAAGCAATGGTTTTTCCAGTAGTCATGTATGGATGTGAAAGTTGGGCCATAAAGAAGGCAAGCACCAAAGAATTGATGCTTTTGAATTGTGGTGCTGGAGAAGACTCTTGAGAGTCCCTTGGACTGCAAGGAGATCAAACCAGTCAATCCTAAAGGAAATCAGCCCTGAATATTCATTAGAAGGACTGATACTGAAGCTCCAATACTTTGGCCACCTGATGCAAAGACCCAACTCATTGGAAAAGACTCTGATGCTGGGAAAGGTTGAGGGCATAAGAAGACAGCGGCAGACAATGAGATGGTTAGATAGCATTGCTGACTTAATGGACACGAGTTTGAGCAAACTCCAGGAGATAGTGAAGGACAGGGAAGCCGGGCATGTGGCAGTCCATGGGGTCGCAGAAAGTCAGACATGACTGAGCGACTGAACAACAATAATAGATCTTACTCAGATTTCACCAATTTTTCCTCTTAATGGGATTAATATTATTGGATGATTAATCCTATTATTATACATATTAACCTAATCTTCTTAAATATTAATAGGATTCTGGTTCAGGCTCCCTCATGGCATTTCATCTCCTCCTGTCTTGTCTTTCACAACCTTGATACTTTTGAAGAGCATGGGTCAAATCGTTTTGTATAATGTCCCCTAGTCTGGGTTTGCCTGAAGTTTGCTCATAACTGGATTGAAGTTATGCATTTGCGGGAAAGGATGCCACAGAAGCAATGTGCTCTCAGGGCATCTTCTGGAGAGGCATGTAATGTCAAGTTGTGTCATCACTGACGATGTTCACCTTAATCACTTGATTACAGTGGTGCCAACCAGGACTCTCCACTGGAAAGTTACCATTTTCCCCTTTGTAATTCATAAGTATCCTGGGGAAGATACAACAAGATGATGCGCATAACCCGATGATTTGAGCATATGGATGGATGTGGAGGATCAAACCAACAGGATATCCCCAAGTTTCCAACTCTGGCACCATTGGTGCCCCCTCCACATCCCCTCAGCCCAGCTCAAATGTCACCTCTTCTTAGTTCAAGAATGTGGTAAACTGGGGTATTCTCTGGCTGGGCACTGAACTTGGTCAGCATGTCAGGGAGCTACTACCCCAGGAGGGACCCTGGAATGATCAATTAAGGAAGAGGCAACTCCAAGGTGCATCCCATTGGAGCACCTTCTGCCAGCCCCCTGCCTGCTCTGTCTCTCTTCCCTCCCTGCTTCTGGGGCTTCCTCTGCTCCCACATGAGCTATCAGTCTTCAGATCTTTTTTTTAAAAATGTTTTAAGGAGAAGGAAATGGCAACCCACTCCAGTGTTCTTGCCTGGAGAATCCCAGGGACAGGGGAGCCTGGTGGGCTGCCGTCTATGGGGTCGCACAGAGTCGGACACTACTGAAGTGACTTAGCAGCAGCAGTGGCAGCAGCCATCTTGAACCTACAATGACACTACATCTTTGATCTTGTTTACATCCTGTAACTTATTCAGAGTGTGCTAAGTATGTGCTGTGTGTTTACCCTCAGGCTTATAAAACCAACTGTGAATTCTGTTCAGTCTAAATATTACCATGATCTTTTAAAGTTGTATTTAGAGTATTTTAAACACTATCTATTAGATATACTAATAAAGCCAAATCTGTTCAATATTTAAAAAATATATATATTTTAACTTATTTATTTGGCTGCACCGGGTCTTAGTTTTGACGCATGGGATCTTGAGTTGTTGCATGTAGAATCTATTAATAGTTCCCAGACCTGGGATCTGAACCCAGGGTCCCTGCATTGGGAGCGTGGAGTCTTAGCCACTGGACTACCAGGGAATTCCCTGTCAGTCCCTAGATCTTGTCTCTGGAGCTGCAAAGAACTGGTGTTCAAGGCATTCTTATGAGCTCCAGCTTGGATACAAAGATTTTTTTCTCTCTCTAAAACAGCTTTAGAAGAGTGTGCATGCTCAGATGTGTCGACTTTTTGCAGCTCCATGGACTGCAGCTCACCAGCCTCCTCTGTCCATGGAATTTTCCAGGCAAGAATACTGGAGTCGGTTGCCATTTCCTCCTCCAGGAGATCTTCCTGACCCAGGGATCAAACCCACGTCTCTTGTGTCTCCTGCACTGGCAGGTGGATTCTTTACCTCTGAACCACCTGGGAAGCCCATAAAACAGTTTATTAAGATATAATTCACAGGCCATACAATTCACCCCTTTAAATATACAATTCCTACTGGGTTTCTTTTTCTTCTGTTTTTAATATATTCACAGAGTTGTGCAGCCACAGTCTAATTCAGGACACTTTCCCTCCCCTGGAAGGAAACCCCGTGCTCATCAGCAGACCCTCCCCATTACCCCTCCACCAGCTCCTGGCAACCATTAATCCACTTCCGGTCCCCACGGATCTGCCTCTTCTGGATGTTTCATATAAATGGACTCAGACACTATGTGGTCTTTTGTGTCTGGCTTCTTTCATCGCAGGCATCAAGTTTTCAAGGCTCATCCACGTGTCACATGAATCAGCGCTTTGTTCCGTTTTGTGCTGTGCTGTGCGCTTAGCCGCTCAGTGTGTCTGACTCTTTGCAGCCCCATGGACTGTAGCCCGCCACGCTCCTCTGTCCCTGGGGATTCTCCCGGCAAGAATACTGGAGTGGGTTGGCCATACCCTCCTCCAGGGGATCGTCCCAACCCAGGGATCAAACCCAGGTCTCTTGCATTGTGGGCAGATTCTTTACTGCCCAAGCCACCAAGGAAGCCATGTTCCTTTTTAAGGCTGAATAATATTCTATTGTCTGGGTGAACCACATTTTGTGTGTCCATTCATCCATCGATGGACATGTGGATTGCTTGCACTTTCTGGCTGTTATGAATAATGCTATTACCAACCTTGGTGGGTACATTTTCCTGTGTTGTAATTTGTCTTGGGTGGACTCCCTGGATCACATGGCACCTTATTGAGGAGGGGGTGCTCCAAGCCCAAGGCTGAGCAATTGTAACCGCTGTCTCTGATTGTTTCTTACAGACTTTTTGGTTTGTCTCTCCCACTAGAAGGTCAGCACCATCAGGACAGGGGTTTCCCTCTGTTTTTTTTTCCTCTGCTGCATTGTCACCAGGGTCTAGCTCAGTGCCTGGCATGTAGCAGGTGCTGGGTAAATAAGTTAAAGATCAAAAGGAGGTCCATCCAGGGCTCAGTGCAGGGTCTGAGAGCTTGTGAACACAGGGTACCTGTAACTACTGGTTTTACTGCCAAAATACCTTAGGGGCGGGGCGGAGGGAAGGTCCTGGGCTGGTTCTATCACTTGAGTCCCCACCTGAGTCTGTTTAGCCTCCCCCTCACCCCCCACCACTCATGCCTCCCTCCCTGGGAGGATCGCCCAGGCTTTCTCTATGGTGCACCGCCCCCCCGCATCTCCCTCTGACAGATGTCACTTGTCGGTTCACGGGCCTGAATCACTTTCTCTCTTTTAATGTTTGGTTGTTTGCTTCTTTCTCCTCTCTCTCTCTGTTTTTCTGTCTTTTTCTTGTATTTCTCTCCAAGGCTCCCCCTACTCTGGCCCATCCCTCTTCCTTTTTTCTCCCAGTCCTCTGGGGCTCTCCCCCTTGGAGACTCTGTGTCTTTCCATCTTTGTCTGCCTTTATCTTTGCACTCTTTCCCTCCCCGTCAGACTTGCGGTTTGTCTTCAGCTCCTTTGTCTCTTCCCCTCCGGCTCCCTCTATCTCTCCATCTCTGAACTTCTGTGTCTCTGGCTCTCCTGCTCTCTTTCTCTCTGCCTTTCTGCCCTATGTGACCCCCTGCGCATCTTTGTCCTCCATGTCTGCCTCTCTCTGGGGCTGTCCTTCCCCTCCTCTCTGTTCCCATCCCCCATTAAGTGCACACAGGAGGGAACAGCAGCCCTGTGGGCCTGGGGACACCCCCTCCTTGGTTGCCAGGGTGCTGGGGCCTGAGAGGGGCTGTGGGCTCATTACCCTAATGGTGTCTGCGGTGGGCACCCAGCCGGCCCAGGAAATGGGCCACTTAAGCCTATTGGAGCTGATAGCAGCCTGCGGCCACTTCTCCCCTGCTGCTTTCAGGCGGAGAGCTGAGAGAGGGGAGAGAGGGAGCAAGCAGGGACTGGGAGCAAGCGGGGAGCAGTGGAGAGAGGGAGCGGGGGCAGGAGAGAGAGGGGAAGGACGTGGAGGGGAGGGAGGGAGGAAAATGCCTCTTCATCTCAGGCCTGGTAGGTCCTGGAAAACTGTACTGGCTGGACCCTGGACCCCAGGAGCAGGGCCATCCCTTGTACACACAACTTGCACACCCCAGAGAGCGCCACCCATAGGTTTCCACTCAGTGACACCATACGTCCCCACCCCGGCCCCCACCCCTTATGATCACAGATGTCATCAGCACACCCGTGCATCAGGACAGGCGCAGACCCTCACCGATGGTCATAGTTGTACAGCTCACGTGCGCACTCACGCTCACACAGGGCACTGACACATGCGGGGAACTGAAAAGCAGGGGCGCCCACGAGGAAACCTCTCACACGCAACCAGACACACACTTGTGGGCTGCGGGAGCATGGACAAGACCTGGTGACCACATCCCATATACGTGGTCCACAAATCCCCCATCACACACCCTCACACCATGGTTAGGCACAATCCATGCTACACAGACCCACAGATTCAGAGACAAATGACAGGTACAACCACAGCCAGCCACGTCTCGCCCCAGCCTCTGCTCACGGCCACATGTCACCACAGAACAGCAAGCCTCGCTTGGCCAGATCCAACCATTTTTTCTGGAGAAGCCCGAGATCTGGATTTTTATGTGAAAGCATTTAAAAAGAGGATAAAGTGTGTGCCACCCTGGGACTTCCATGGGGCTCCAGGGGTTAAGACTCTGCGCCTCCACTGCAGGGGGTGTGGGTCTGATCCCTGGTCAGGGAAGTTCACATGAGTTGTGGCCAAAAGAGACAAAAAAGAGTGTGTGCTTCCCAGACCAGCAGAACTGATGGTCTAACCTTAGCCTCTATTTTCAAAGGCCCCCAGCCACACCATGAGTAGCTGGGCAACCCTAGGCCTTTCTAGGCCTCCACCTTCGGTCCCTGGGTCAGGAAGATCCCCTGGAGAAGGAAATGGCAACCCACTCCAGTATTCTTGCCTGGAGAATTCCGTGGACGGAGGAGCATGGTGGGTTACCGTCCATGGGGATGTAGAGTCGAACACAACTGAGTGACTAACACATACACCCTCTTCTAGAAAACTCCGTAAGAAAGAACCTCCTTTCCCAGGCCTGATGTGAGGACTGTGGCATGATGCCAACTCAGCCATGGGACAGAGGGAGGGCCTCCTGCCCTCTGCATATCCCCGTGCCTGCCTGCCTCTGCTCCTCTCCTGGGTCCTACCCCTTCTGTGTCTTTTTGTCACATGCACACACACACACACATTCACACAAGTGGCCTGGAGTCCCAGCCAGGAGGAGGCAGAGAGGCCACTGGACTGAGCTGGGTTTTCATAGGGTCTTTGATTTTGAAGAACCTGCAGAGAAATGTAAGTGTGCGTGTGTGAGTGTGTGCATGCATGAAGGTGACTGGTGTGCCCGCATTTGCATGTGTACCTTTGCCTACGTGCAGGCATGAGCTCACAGGTGTGTGGTTCTATGTGTCCTAGGCAGATGTTTGAAGTGGGTGGTAGGGTGGGCCGTTCTGAGACCCATCTCTGCCTAAACTGGATCTTCATCTTCTTAAAGAGAGGGCCCTTCATCCCTCTTCCTTGGGTGGGGTCCCCATCCCAGGAGCTGCATTCCACCCCTGCTCCCATCTCTGAGTGCCACTGGTTCGCTTGGAGCCATTTTAGACAACCAAGCCACCACTGCCACCACCACCACCAATGACGCAGAAAATATGGCACTCAAATCACCCCCCAAAGGACACTTGTTGACAATCTGAGTGAAATCAGAAGACAGGAATTGCCTGGCTCAGCCTCAGCAGGGAGAATGCATGGTGGGGATACATTTTTCACCATTCTGCGCACGTCCAGGAATGACCGTGAAAGTCAAAGGCATTTGCTTTGGAGTTACAAAAAAATGTTAACAATGAGGTGATTTTGCATATACCAAACCTGAAAATGGATCTTCTGTAGGGCTCAGACAGTAAAGAGTCTGCCTGCAATGTAGGAGATCTGGGTTTGATCCCTAGGTCAGGAAGATCCCCTGGAGAAGGGAATGGCTATCCACTCCAGTATTCTTACCTGGAGAATTCCATGGACAGAGGAGCCTAGAGGGCTACAGTCCATGAGGTCACAAAGAGTCGAACATGACTGAGTGATTAACTCTTTCATTTTCAAGCCTGAAAATAATGAGGATTGACTCTATAAAGAATGTGTATCCAGGGAATTCCCTGGCACTGGCCCAGTGGCTGGGACTCTATGCTGCTAGTGCAGGGGGCACAGGTTCCATCCTTGTCCCTGGTCAGGGAACTGAGATCCTGCTTGCTGCTTATTGTGGCCAAAAAAAAAAAAACCCCAAAGAACGTGTATTTAAATTGCATTATTGCTATCTGTATTCCCCAGCTAAATTATCACCTGGGCAGGTGTCTTGATTGCTCTTGTTCACAGCTCTGTCACCTAGCTCTAAAGAGAGAGACTGGCACACAGTAAGTGCTCAATAAATACTTACTGGTGGACAAAGAAAGAACCAAAAGATGCCTTTCTTTTTTGGCCACATAGCATGTGGGATCCTGGTTCCTAAACTGGGGACTGAACCCTCGCCCCCAGTATTGGAAGCATGAAGTCTTAACCACTGGACTGCCAGGCAAGTCCCTGATGGATACAGTTTTAAACAGCTATCTTGTGGTACAATTGACATAGAATGAACTGCATTTAAAGGGCTTCCCTGGTGGCTCAGTGGTAAAGCATCCACTTGCCAATGTAGGAGACATGGGTTTGATCCCTAGTCAGGGAAGATCCCGCATGTCTTGGAGCAACTCAGCTGGTGAGCCACAACTATTGAGTCTGTGCTCTAGAGTCTGGGAGTCACAACTACTGAGCCCATGCACCCTAGAACCCATGCTCTAAAATGAGAGAATCTACTGCATGAGAAGCCCAAGCTCTGCAATGAAAAGTAGCCCCTGCCATCCACACCTAGAGAAAGCCCTGAAAGCCATGAAGACCCAGCACAGCCAAAAATAAATAATTAAATTATATATATAAAAAAGATTACTATTTAACCAAAGAACAAACAATGATGTGATTTTTTTTTAAAAAGTGTACAACTTGCTAGTTATTGACATCCATGAAGCCATCTACTACTACTACTACTACTACTAAGTCACTTCAGTCGTGTCCGACTCTGTGTGACCCCACTGACGGCAGCCCACCAGGCTCCCCCGTCCCTGGGATTCTTCAAGCAAGAACACTGGAGTGGGTTGCCATTTCCTTCTCCAATGCGTGGAAGTGAAGTCGTGTCTGACTCCTAGCGACCCCATGGACTGCAGCCCACCAGGCTCCTCTGTCCATGGGATTTTCCAGGCAAGAGTACTGGAGTGGGGTGCCATTGCCTTCTCCATCACCACCATCCAAATAGTGAACACATCTATCACCCCAAAAGTTTCCTCCTGTCCTTTGTCATCGCTCCCTCCTACCCTCCCCTGCCAATTCCCAGGCAACCACTGACCTGTCAGTCACTAAAATGAGTTTGCACTTTCTAGAGTCGTCTGTAAACGGAATCCAACCATCTGTACTCTTTCTGTCTGGCTCATTTAGCTATGGATAACTGTATGAGATTCATCCATGTGTTGTGTGGATGTATTGTTTGTTCTTTTTTCTTAGTGCATAGTATTCCATTGTGTGGATGTACCACAATCTCTCCATTTACCTGGGATGACATCTCCGTCATTCCTGGGCTTTTTGTGATACAGTACAATACAGTTCTGACACTAACCACTTGGAGTTGAGGCAGACCCCATAAGGTAAGGGCACAGTTGCCAACAAGACTGTCCTCACTTCAGATTCATTCACCAACCAAGAACCTCTACCAAGCTTCAGTGCTCAGAGTTTTAACTGGAGTTTCATTACATAAGTATAGGTTCATTTCCTGGGTCAGGAAGATCCCCTGGAGAAGGAAATGGCCCACTCCAGTATTCTTGCCTGGAGAATCCCATGGACAAAGGAGCCTGGCAGGCTACAGTCCACGGGATTGCAAGAGTTGGACACGACTTAGCGACTAAACCACTACCTACATAGGTATGAACGATCAAATCATTGGCTGTGAGACTAAACTTAATCTTCAGCCACCCTCCTGTTCCATCCCTTAAGGTCAGTCAGTGTTTCCTGCACGACCAGTCCCCATCCTGAGTCGTCTCATTTACATAAACTCAGATGTGGTCAAGCCGCACCGTCAACAATCGACATTTCTTTTGTTCATGGAAAACCCAAGGATCTAGAGGTTGTCTTTCAGGAACCTGGGACAAAGACCATATATATATTTTTAAAAACAATACAATAGTTGGTTATGAATAAAGCTTCTATGAACATTTGTGTACAAGTCTTTTTTGTTGTTCAGCTGCTAAGTTGTGTCCGACTCTTTGTAACCCCATATAGTGTAGCACGCCAGGCTTCCCTGTCCTTCACTGTCTCCCAGAGTTTTCTCAAACTCATGCCCACTGAGTCAGTGATGCTGTCTAAGCATCTCATCCTCTGTTGCCCGCTTCTCTTCCTGTCTTCAATCTTTCCCAGCATCAGGGTCTTTTCCATTGAGTTGGCTCTTCAAATCAGGTGGCCAAAGGATTGAGAACCTCATGAACACAAGTCTTTATACGAACATAAATTCCCTTTTCTCTTTGTTAAATATTATTACATAGGAGTAAAAAGACAGTCATGGCATTTTTTAAAGTTTTTGTTTTTTTAATGTGGACCATGTTTTTTAACAATCTTTATTGAACTTGTTACAATATTGTTTCTGTTTTATGAGTTGTGGGTTTTTTTTTTTTTTTTCTGGCCTTGAGGCATGTGAGATCTTAGCTCCCTAACCAGGGATCGAACCCATACCCTCTGCATTAGAGGGAAAAGTCTTAACCACTGGACCACAAGGGAAGTCCTTGGGTCATGGCATTTTAAAAGCATTTGATTTGGGGAACTTTCAAAACACAGGCAAAACGAAGAGTACAGAATAGTGAGTTCCCATTCCCTGTCCCTGTCTCAAATTTGTGGTTATTGGTTGTTGTTTAATTGCTAAGTTGTCTCCAACTCTTTTGCAACACCATGGACTGTAGCCCACTAGGCTCCTCTGTCCAAGGGATTTTCCAGGCAAGAATCCTGGAGTGGGTTGCCATTTTCTACTCTAGGGGATCTTCTGCCCAAGAATCGAACCCAAATCTTCTGCATTGGCAGGTGGATTCCTTACCACTGAGCCACCTGGGAAGCCTTTGTGGCTGTTTCCAGGCATTACATCTCATTTACAAATACCCTAATGGTCTATAAAAGATAAGGGCTGTTTAAAAAAAAATGTAATCCTAGTATTATCACCACTCTTTTAAAAGCTGGCAATAGTCTTTAATAAACTTAATAGTGTGGACTAGGAGCCTGTTAGAGCTCATAACATTTTTATACAGTTGGTTTGTTCAAATAGCCCACATATGGTGCTGGAATATGTTTTTTTTGTTTTTTTTTTTTAAATCTAAAGGAATGCTCACCAAAAAGTTACCAGTGTGGTGGGGGGCGGGGGTGAAGTTACCAGTGGGAAGTGGAAATAGGAGTGCCTGCTATTTTCTTCTGGGTATAGCTGGTAATAATGATCGTTAAAATTTATTTTTAAAATGTGCTTACCTCAGTGTCTGTCGGCTGTAGACTTTAAGCTTTTATTACTATTTGAGTGTTTGCTGTGTTCTCAGCACCAAGCCCTTTAGTACATGGTTTATCTTATTTTATCTGGACAACCGCTCCCTGTAACAGGCATGGTTATCCCATTTTGCAGATGAGGAAACTGAGGCTCAGAGAGGTGAAATGACTTGTCCTCGGGGACACCCAGCTAGAGACCAGGTGTGCCCAACTATATTTCCAAGTCAAATCTGGGACGTCCCTGGTGGTCCAGTGGCTAAGATTCTCCATTCCCAACGCAAGGGGTTCAATCCCTTATCAGGGAACTAGATCTACATGCCACAACTAAGAGTTTGCATGTTTGTAGCAGGCAACATGCTACAACTAAGAGTTTGCATGCTGCAGCTAAAAATCGGACATGACACAACTTAAAAAAAAAGATCCTGTGCTGCAATTCCACAACCAAGACCTGGCAAAGCCAAATAAATAAATAATTTAAAAATTTTTAAATAAATAAACAAATAAAATCTGTATGTCCTAAAGGCTTTATTAGTACAAGAAATATCTATGACTTTAGGGGAAAACAGGGTGTATTCATCTCCTGCGGCTGCTGTAACAAATGATCCCAAACTCGGTGGCTTACAACAACAGAAATGTCTCCTCTCACAGCTCTGGAGACCACAAGTCCTACATCAAGGTGCCAGAAGGGTTGGCTCTTTCTGGAGGGCGTGGGGAGAAATTGCCCCATGCCTTTCTCCTAACTTCTGGTGCTTTCCCCAAATCCTCGGTGTTCCTCAGTGTATAGATGTACCCGTCAAATCTCTGCCTCCAGCTTAGCATCGTCTTCTCCTCTGTGCCTCCCTGGGGGTCCCCTCCTCTTAGAAGGACACCAGTCATTGGATCTGCGGTCGTGACCAACTCTTTGCGACCTCATGGGCTGTAGCCTGCCTTCAGGCTCCTCTGTCCTTGGAATTCTCCAGAGAAGAATACTGGAGTGGGTTGCCATTTCCTCCTCCAGGGGATCTTCCTGACCCAGAGATCAGACCCAGGGATTGAACCTGGGTCTCCTGTATTGCAGGCAGATTCTTTACCATCTGAGCCACCAGGCCCTTGGGTCCAGGGCCCATCCCAAATCCAGCATGACCTCGTCTCAACTAATTACATCTGCAAAGATATAATTTCCAAAAAATGGTCACACTTGGGGGTTCGAGGTAGCTACAAATTTTTTTGGGGGGGGACACATCAAACCCACTACATAGGGTTAACTTTTTAAAATATTTATTTATTTATTTGGTCACACTGGGTCTTACTTGCGGTACACACGATCTTCAATCTTTGTTGCAGCATGCTTGATTTTTAGTTGTGGCGGGTGGGATCTAGTTCCCTGACCAGGGATTGCACCCAGGCCCCCTGTGTTGGGAACAATGAAATCTTAGCACTGTTAGCATTTTAGACTCAAAAAGGCAGAAAGGAGGACCTTTCACCTATTCTCCATAGCCTTATTCTCCTAGAGCCCTCGACTTGACTCCTCCAGCCAAGATGGGGCCGAGTTTCTGGGCTGGGGGCAGTGCAAGCAGGGAAATGGGGCGTGTGGGCAGATGGCCCCAGATTATTGGCAACACAGTCAGGAAAAAAGCCTGGCTTCACGGCTCCAGGCTTCTAGGCTCCTCCTGCACTGTGGGCTTCTGACACTTCCAATCCCCCCCAAACTCAGGATGAGGACATAGAAGTAACCAAGCAAGGCAAGGACACTGAGGTTCTAGGGACAATACCCCCATCTTCTCCCTGGGGCCAAACAGCTCTCTTTGTATGAAGGAATACCTTTTGTGGTATTTCTTCTACTTTGGATGGAGACATCACCTGCTCATGTGAGGCAGACAAATCTTGCGTGTTCAGCGTACTGAGACCACACGTGTGTAGATGTTGTAACCACCATCCTGTTGGTTGTGTGGAACACTCTGGGGCTCCCCCAGAGGGTCCTGGGAAATCTTTCAAATGGGAAGTGTGGTCCTGCCCTCCCTCACCTAAAATCTTTCCATGTCCCTTCACCATGAGGGTCACACTCATAATCATCACCATGATGACTGCGCTCAGTGTACATCAAGCACTTGATCTGCCTCACAGAGCTTGTCTGTACGGACTGCCTTTCCCTCCTGATATCCTTTGGACACGGAGATTCCCTGGTAGCTCAGCTGGTAAAAAATCCACCTGCAACGCAGGAGACCCCAGTTCAATTCCTGGGTTGGGAAGATCCCCTGGAGAAGGGGTAGGCTACTCACTCCAGCATTCTTAGGCTTCCTTGGTGGCTGAGATGGTAAAGAATCTGCCTGCAATGCAGACAGGTTCGATCCCTGGAGGAGGGCATGGCAGTCCACTCCAGTATTCTGGCCTGGAGAATCCCCATGGACAGAGGAGCCTGGTGGGCTATAGCTCACAGGTTCTAAAAAAGTTGGACATGACTTAGGGACTAAACAGCAATGCTTATTATACCCATTTCATAGATGGGGAAGATACTGCATGGAGTGTTGGAGTCACTGGGCTATATTTGAAGCCAGGTCGTCTGGCTCCAGCCCCACCTCCAGATAGTCATGGAGGCTGCTTCTTGTGACACAGCTGTGTGCCTGAATGTCACCTCCTGTGATCCCGAGCACCTAGCAGTCTGGGTTGAGTCTGGGTTGAGAATTCAGGACAGGGCACCAGAGATGGGGAGAGACAGAGTCAAGGTAGGAATAAAAAGGCAGCGAGAGAGACTTCCTGGTGGTCCAGTGGTTAAGACTGCTCGCTTCAACTGCAGGGGCATGGGTTCCATCCCTGGTGAGGAAACCAAGCTCTCCTATGCCCCATGATGTGGTCAAAGCGGGGAGGTGGAGACAGAGACAAAGAGAAAGAATCGAGGAAAGAGAGAGAAACAGAGAGGGATTCGGGATTCGACAGAAAGCAATGGATGGACACAGACTTGTCCCAGGTCCCTAGTACGTGCTTTGAATTTGTGGGTGGCTGGGGAATGCCCATGAGATCATCAGACACTGATGCTGATCAGGGAAAGGGGAGAAGCAGCAAGACCCCAAATATAGGCACCTGGCACAGAGGATGGGTGAGAGGGCGCGGCGGTGTGCCAGTGTGTGTGTGCATGCACGTGAGAGCCCTGCGTGGGTGCAGCAGTTTGGCCTTATGGCCGGGCGAGCATCCTTTCTCCTCTCTCCCAGTCTCTCTCCCCCATCCTGGGCCTCCCAGCTTTCCCCCTGTCTCTCTGTTTCTTGTCTTGGAGTCTCTGCGTCTCCCTGGCAGCCAGTGCTGGGTGTATGTTGGCACAAAAGGCACCTCCTTGGGGTGGGGTCCCCATGGCAGCGGCTGATGCCTCACACACACTCATTCACAGCGGAGTTCTTCCGCCCCCGCCACTGAATCCCCAGGAGGACTCACCCACGGCTGACAGTCACAGTGTGGTAAATGGCAGCCCCCATCCCATCTCACCCACGAAGTGTGGACTGCAGACCCACAAGTGGCCTGCTCTGACACCAAGAAGGGGAAATGGATGGGAGCCCGTCTCCCTCAAAACCCCCAAAACCTGGCCGAGGAAGGATCGTGAGGCCTCTCAAGCTAGGCCAGGATGAGGACTCCATCTTTAGGATTCCAGGCAGGGAGGCTGGTGGTGGTGGTAGGGTGTTCAGGAGGAGGAAGAGGAAGAGGAGGCAAGGGGCTCTGGAAACAGAGGGGACTCGGAGTGGAGGGAGCACAGAGAGGGGAAGTCAGAGAGGAGCTCAGAGAGTGGGAGGGGGCTCTGAAAGAGGATCACAGAGAGTGGGGAGGAGACAGCACCCAGGATTGAAGACTCCCCAGAGAGGGCCTGCAGCAATCCTGGAGAGCTTCCAGGAGGCCTGGCCTGCTTCCCCCTGGGAGAGTCCTTCCCACCCCACCTCCCAGCTTGAAAGAGTGGACCCCAGAGCCCACCAACTAATGACCAAGGGACTGACCAGCTGACCCTTGTTGACTAAGGAAAGCCCGTGTCCTGTTCAGGGGTATGTGTGTGTGTGTGTGTGTGCGCGCGCGTGCACGCACTTGCCAAGGCTGTCCTGTGGACCTTTCCCCAAGGAGCCCTGTTGCCCTTCCAGGTCCCCAGGGCATCCCTGTCTTCCTAGTAATGTCTGAGGGAATAGGCCTGGCCAAGGACAGAACCTGGCTCCTTCTGTGATTTTCGGGGGTCGTTCAACTGCCCCCTCTGCACAGTCCCTGTGGGCCTGGTGTGCCCCCACCCTGGATCACATGATCCCCACCCCCCTTCCCTCCCCCTTCCTCCTCGGCCCACTCGGCCCCCTGCCGTCTTTAATTGGCTTTTGTGGAGCTGAATTCATTGGGACTCTGCACAGCCCTGCGAGGTGGGGCCTGGCTGCTGCTCTCCCGCCTCCCTCCCTGGCTAATTGGGGGGCTTCATTGTCGAGAGGAGGCCCCCCCAAGCCACCGCCCGCTCCCGCTGCTGTCTGCTTGTTCCCGCAGACAATGCTGGAAGCCTGCTGTCCTTAGGGGCGGGCTGCTGTAATTTGGTCTAATTCAGCCCCGGAGACAGCGATTACAGCTAATAAATAGACCCCAACCCTCCTTTGTCTCATGCTTCCCTCCATCCTGCCTCCACCCTTCCCCCCAGCTGCTCTGTTCCTCTCCCTTCCCACAGCTAGGAGAGGGCAGGAAAACAGACAGGGCCTCCAAGCCTCAGTTTTGCCATCTCAGTTCAGTTCTGTTCAGTCGCTCAGTCGTGTTCAACTCTTTGCGACCCCATGGACTGGAGCATGCCAGGCCTCCCTGTCCATCACCAACTCCCAGAGTTTACTCAAACTCATGTTCATTGCGTTGGTGATGCCATCCAGCCATCTCATCCTCTGTCATCCCCTTCTCCTCCGCCTTCAATCTTTCCCAGAATCGGGGTCTTTTCCAATGAGTCAGTTCTTCGTATCAGGTGGCCAAAGTATTGCAGTTTCAGCTTCAGCATCACTCCTTCCAATGAATATTCAGGACTGATTTCCTTTAGGATGGACTAGTTGGATCTCCTTTCAACCATCTAGGAAATGGTTATAGCATGGGTCCCCAGGAGCTGGTGCCCATCTGTCTCCCCTGCACCTTGGGTTGGGTGTGGGCAGCAGCAGCTTGCTCAAATCAGCACCCTGCCATGTCCTAGACACACCATTAGGCCCCATTCTTTAGTGGACTCTCTCTTACTCCATCCCCCCCAAATCAAGGTCAAGGTCTGGGAATCTGGGAAAGGACTATGCACCCACCAGACTGGGTACTCCTCCCCTCACATAAATTAACCCTGACATGAAACCACTCCTGATGATGGCTTGAAGCACAGAGAGGGTCAGACACTTATCTGATGTCACACAGCAATTAAGGGGCAAGGTTGAAGGAATTCCAAGAAGGTCCAAAGTCCAGTGATCAGGACTCCGAGTTCTCACGGTAGGAGGTATGGGTTTTATCCCTGGTCGGAAACTAAGATCCCACAGGCTGCATGGTGCTGCCAAAAAAAAAAAAAAAAAGAGGTGGGGGATGTGGGCAAGGTTGAGATGTGAACCAAGGCTTTAGGGATTCAATGCCCAAGTTCCTAACCATTATGCTATAGTAACTTAGAGGATGAACTTGCCTTAGGGGATGGACTTTGTTTTAGGGGGGCTGTTTTTGTTTTTAAATATTTATTTACTTGACTGCGCAGGTTCTTAGTTTCAGCATGTGGGATCTTTAGTTGTGGCATGTGAGATCCAGCTCCCTAAGCAGGGATCAAACCCGGGCCCCCTGGATTGGGATCAAGGAGTCTTAGACACTGGACCACCAGGGGTTCTGGGGATGAACTTTGAATGTAGTAGAATCATGGGCAAGTTGGCTAAAGGAAAGAGATTTCTAGAAGGAAGTCACAAAACATTCATTCATTCATTCACACAGTTAATGTCCTTCCTGAATACCACAGGCTGTGTACCATGGACAGAGCCATGGCTCAGATAGGTAGGCAATGCTTGGGGAGAAGCAGAAACGACAAGGAGATGTACGAGGGACAATCTGGAGACCGAGATGTTTCCCTGCCTGAGTGGAGACAGGTCAGGGCACAAGTGGGGAGGGGACTGAGCTGAGCAACAGGAGAAAGGACTCCACTGACTCGCCAGGAGCCAGGGGTCTGCTGTAGGAAACCCTTCCTGCACTTTTTTGCTGTGAACTCACAGCTTCCCAGGTGGCGCTAGTGGTAAAGAACCTGCCTGCCAACACAAGAGATGCAAGAGACTCGGGTTTGATCCCTGAGTTGGGAAGATCCTCGGAGAATGAAATAGCACCCCACTCCAGTATTTTTGCCTGGAGAATCCCATGGACAGAACAGCCTGACAGGCTGCAGTCCATGGGGTCACAAAGAGTTGAACATGGTTCACACATACACACACACACACACACACACACGGCCATCCATGAGGGAGTACTATTTTTATCATCTCCATTTCATAGATGAGAAAGCTGAGGCTCAGAGAGGGAAAACCACCTGCCCAGTGGCACACAGTGAGGCTGAGTTCACCAGGCTGCCCAAGAGAGAGTAAGAGAGGAGTGTAGTCCTGGGCAAACTCCAGTAGGATACTTATGTGCATGTGTGTGTGTGTGAGGGTCGGGGAGACAGATCTGGGGAATGAGAAAATCTTTCTCGCATCCCTCTATACCCTGCCCCCACCACATCCATCTCCCCCCACATTTAGCCTTCAGAGAATGATGGTTTGATTGTGCAGAGCTAAGAATAACCCCAACTGTAAAGTGCCCTGGAACTGCAGGGAGGTGAGATGCAGAGCCTGTAGGAAGGAGGCGGGGAAAAGGGCAGGTCTCATCCACACATGCCCCCCACCCCGGTGCCAAAGCTCTCCACTCTGTAGCTTCTACCAGCAGCCCAAGGCTTCTGCTTCTCCCATCAGCCATCCCTGCCTCCCCATGACAGAAATAACAAGCTCACTGTGTCATCATCTCTTGACGGAGAAGGTCCCGTCTATATTTATAGGCGCTAGGTTAGCCATGGAGAGGTTTAGAATCGTGCGTTCTGGAGTCAGAATGCCAGGTTAGAGTCGGTGCTCCCCAGCTGGCTGAGATGAATTCATCTCTTTGGGCCTCAGTTTCCCCATCCATACGATGGGATTAATGATCATACCTCTCAGTGTCACAAGGATGAAGTAGGTTAGAAGTGCACCCAGCGCCTACGAGGTCTTCCCTTAATGTTCTCTGCAGTTGTAGTAATGGTGGTGGGTGGAATAGAATTTAAGGACCTCCCTCTCTGTGTATAGCACCAGGAGCTCAAGTCGCTGCCCTGTGATGACCTAGAGGGGTAGGATGGGGGTGGGTGGGAGGAAGGTTCATGAGGGAGGAGATGTATGCATACACATAGCTGACACATTGTTGTACAGCAGATACTAACACAACATTGTAAAGCAATTATACTCCAGTTAAAAAAAATCTAAAAATTAACAAAAAAAAAGAATTTATGGGAGCCCCCACCCCCAGCACTAGGGATTGTCTTCAGATGGCAGGGGTCGGGGGAGGAATCCACATGGGCTGCAGGCAAGAAGGCATCATTTCATAAATCAATGAAAATTATAAAGATAAGGTGGGCAGGGGAGTTCCCAGCTACTGCAAACCTCCCCAGGTAATCAGTCAAAGAATTGATTCATTCAAACATGACTGTTGTGGTTCCAACACCTAGGGAATAAATAGTTTAAAAATATTTCTCCATAGCAAAAAACAAGTGAGCGAGGTTGTTTATGAAATTAATCTCTCTGGGTGTCTGTCTTCCCAGTACACTGCTTCTTGTGTAACTTAAATCACCAAGCCTAGTTTCCCCATCTGTAAAATGGACATAATGAGAGTTATGATAAAGAAATTACGGAAACACGTAGTTCAGGGGCTTCCCTGGCGGCTTGGTGGTAAAGAATCTGCCTGCCCAGGCAGGAGATGTGGGTTCGATCCCTGGTCTGGGGGGATGTCACATGCCTCGGAGCAACTAAGCAGGTGCGCCACAGCTACTGAGCCTGTGCTCGAGAGCCTGCTGAAGCCTACGTGACCCACAGCCCGTGATCCACAAGAGAAGCCGCACAATGAGAAGCCCTCGACCACAACTACAGCAGAGTCCCCGCTCTCTCTGACGAGAGGAAAGCCCATGCAGCAGTGAAGACCCGCCACAGCCAAAAATAAATAAATAAATAAATAAAATTATTTAACAATAATAATAAAAAAAAACTAGTTCAAGACCTGTCACCTTAACTATCATTATTTAACTACTAGTTAACCAATTCATTAGCTAGTAGTTCACTATCATGATTTTTGTAAACTAATTTCTAATCGAAAATGTGATTGATCCCTGGTCTGGGAACTAAGATCTCACCTGCCAAGTGGTACAGCCAAAAAATAAAATAAAATAAAAGGTTTTTGCATTAGAGCCACGATTCTTCTGTCCCACAAGTTTTTCTGTATGTTTGGAATGGTTTCCAAAATAGGGATACAACTTGTACACAAGCTGAGGAGTAGAAAGTCAGTCCTTGGAGAAGGCAATGGCACCCCACTCCAGTACTCTTGCCTGGAAAATCCCATGGATAGAGGAGCCTTGTGAGCTGCAGTCCATGGGGTGGCTAAAAGTTGGACACGACTGAGCGACTTCACTTTCACTTTTCACTTTCATGCATTGGAAAAGGAAATGGCAACCCACTCCAGTGTTCTTGCCTGGAGAATCCCAGGGACGGGGGAGCCTGGTGAGCTGCCATCTATGGGGTCGCACAGAGTTGGACACGACTGAAGCAACTTAGCAGCAGCAGCAGTATATGCTCTATTGGCAGTTTTTAAAGTATTGCCTGTCAAGGCTTAATAGGGATTTGAAACAGGATAAAAATTATTATAAACATGTAAACACAGATACTATTTGCCACTTCTTCAATTTTACAATAATATTTCCATTTTGTGTACTTAGTCCTGCAACTGTTTAACTCGTTAAGTGGTTCAAGATGAAAATATAAATAATCCTGTGATTATTTTCCCCCAACATCTTATGACTGATGTTTAATGAGAGAAAGTAAGAAAAGACCACATGTTGCTTCAAAATTAGCAGCACAGAGCCTCTCCCTCTTACTTTCAATATTTATAGTTTAAAAAATTCTAGAATTTGGCTGCTTTTTAAAATGACAGATTCAGGAACAAAAAATACATTTTTTCCTGAAAAAAAAAAAAAAGAAAGTCAGTCTTGCCCAAACCCCCAGCCCCCAGCCTACAGGAGCCTCTCACCCAGAGGTCATAGGCAGTTACCCTTGCTGCCCACTTCACAGGCTCCTTCCAGGGCTATTTTGTGGGCACACCCCACCATGTTCATATACATTTGTGTCCTTTCTGGGTTGTGATTATTTTGATAAACGCTGGCATAGGCCATACAGTTGCCCAGACTGCCCCAGTTCAGAACATAAAGGGTCTTCTCATTTATCACACAGCTGTGGGTGGACAATTGGGCTGTTTCTTCTCTTAAAAAAAAAAAAATTATTTGGCTATCAGTTCAGTTCAGTTGCTCAGTCGTGTCCGACTCTGCGACTCCATGAATCGCAGCACGCCAGGCCTGCTTGTCCATCACCAACTCCCGGAGTTCACTCAGACTCACGTCCATCGAGTCAGTGATGCCATCCAGCCAGCTCATCCTCTGTCGTCCACTTTTTCTCCTGCCCCCAATCCCTCCCAGCATCAGAGTCTTTTCTAATGAGTCAACTCTTCGCATGAGGTGGCCAAAGTACTGGAGTTTCAGCTTTAGCATCATTCCTTCCAAAGAAATCCCAGGGCTGATCTCCTTCAGAATGGACTGGTTGGATCTCCTTGCAGTCCAGGGGACTCTCAAGAGTCTTCTCCAACACCACAGTTCAAAAGCATCAATTCTTTGGCACTCAGCCTTCTTCACAGTCCAACTCTCACATCCATACATGACCACTGGAAAAACCATAGCCTTGACTAGATGGACCTTTGTTGGCAAAGTAATGTCTCTGCTTTTGAATATGCTATCTAGGTTGGTCATAACTTTCCTTCCAAGGAGTAAGCGTCTTTTAGTTTCATGGCTGCAGTCACCATCTACAGTGATTTTGGAGCCCAAAAAAATAAAGTCTGACACTGTTTCCACTGTTTCCCCATCTACTTCCCATGAAGTGATGGGACCAGATGCCATGATCTTCATTTTCTGAATGTTGAGCTTTAAGCCAACTTTTTCACTCTCCACTTTCACTTTCATCAAGAGGCTTTTTAGTTCCTCTTGCTGCTGCTGCTGCTAAGTTGCTTCAGTTGTGTCCGACTCTGTGCGACCCCATAGATGGTAGCCCACCAGGCTCCCCCGTCCCTGGGATTCTCCAGGCAAGAACACTGGAGTGGGTTGTCATTTCCTTCTCCAATGCATGACAGTGAAAGTTAAGTCGCCCAGTTGTGTTCGACCCTCAGCGACCCCATGGACTGCAGCCCTCCAGGCTCCTCCAATCCATGGGATTTTCCAGGCAAGAGTACTGGAGTGGGGTGCCATTGCCTTCTCCGTTAGTTCCTCTTACTGGATCTTAATTGTGACACGTCAGATCAAACTTTGTTGTGGCATATGGAATCTAGTTCCCTGACCAGGGATCGAACCCAGGGCCCCTGCATTGGGAGCACGAAGTCTTAGCCATGTAGCCACTTGGGAATCCTGGTTTCTGTTCTTTTGCCCAGAAAGCTCTTGGTCTACTATGTCTTAATATTCTCATGAATGACCCTGGTAGGGCCCAGGCCGAATGTTCTAGTGGCTGATTCCTGTTCAATGAGCTTTTATTTTATCTTTAGTCATCTTGATTACCTTGAACTTCATCTATGTAGTATGCAGTCTAGTTTTGTGCCACGAACTTTGGAGCCAGACCACCTGTCTTCGAATCTCTAGTCTATCATCAAGTTGATGTTGTTTAGTCACTAAGTCGTGTCCGACTCTTGAGACCCCATGGACTATAGCTCGCCAGGCTCCTCTGCCCATGGAATTTCCCAGGCAAGAACACTGGAGTGGATTGCCATTTCCTCTTCCAGGGGATCTTCCCCAACCCAGGGACTGAAACCACTTCTGCATTGGCAGGCAGATTCTTTACCATTGAGCCATCTGGGAAACAACTATTTATAAGCTGTGTGACCTTGGGCAAGTTATTTAACCTCTCTGTGTCTCCTTGAGCATGTTACTAAACTCTCCATGCCTGGGTCTCTTCACCCATTAAAAAGGGAGCTTCTGGGGGGTAGTTGGGGGTTTATTTATTTACTTGACTTCGCCAGATCTTAATTGTGGCATGTGGGATCTAGTTCCCTGACCGGGGATGGAACCTGGGTCCCCTGCATTGGGAGTTTGGAATCTTAGCCACTGGACCACTTGGGAAATCCCCTAAAAGAGTATAAAATGTGACATTTTCTTAGAAAGGTTCTGAGCTCACATTTGCTGGAGGTAAAAGGGATCTGTTGCAGACAGCCTTTACAAGAGATGTTTCCCAGACTGAAAACATTGAATCCTTACCCACTTCCCTTCTTTCTTTCCTCTTTCCTCTTCTTCCCTCCAACCTTCCTGAAGGCCCCTGGAAGGCTGAGCACTTTGATAGAATAGACTCTGCCTGCTGAGGCTGCCTGCTTGGGGACAAGGACACTTCTGCAAGTACTGGGGGTGGGTGTTAGGGGAGAGAAATCTAGGCCTCAGTGAGGAGCTGGAAGGAAGGATGGGATGTGTGGCAGGAAGGGGATAATGGTGGGGTGGTATGGATAATGAAAGGTGCCTGTGGTCTGGGCTTCTGCTGACACCTAGTGGAAAGATGAAACTATCGTCATTTTCATTCGAGGCACCTGAGTTTCTAGCCTCCTCAAGGACATCTACTGGACACAGACTCAGAGAAGGGGAGCGACTTTCTGGGCATCACACGGCAGACTGGCTGCCTTGAGTCAGTTTGAAGGACACAAGAAATGATTGTTTAATGAATTCCTTCAATGAGCTTTTAAAAATGTTTTATTTTTATTTTAAAAAATTATTTATATTTTGACTGGGCTGGGTCTTCATAGCTGTGCTCAGGCTTTCTCTAGGTTGCAGCAAGTGGGGGCCACTCTCTAGTTGGGGTAGGTGGGCTTCTCATTGAGTGGCTTCTCTTGTGCAGAGCACAGGTTCTAGGCACGCAGGCTTCAGTAGTTGTGGCGTGTGGGCTTAGTTGTCCTGTGACATGTGGAATCTTTCTGGACCAGGGATGGAACCTGTATCCCCTGCATTGGCAGGCTCATTTTTTTTTAATAATTTAAAAAATTTATGTATTTTTGGCTGTGCTGGGTCTTTGCTGCTGTGTGGGCTTTTCTCTAGTTGCAGCGAGCAGAGGCTACTCTTCATTGTACTGCGCAGGCTTCTTACTGCAGTGGTCTCCCCCGTTGTGGAGCACAGGCTCGAGAGCACCGAACTTCAGTAGTTGCGGTTCCCGGGATCTAGAGCATAGGCTCAATAGCTGTGGCCAGTGAGCTGAGTTGCTCTGCGGCATGTGGGATCCTCCTGGATCAGGGATCCAACTCGAGTCTCCTACATTGGCGGGTGGACTCTTCACTACTGAGCCACTAGGGAAGCCCCAGCAGGCGGAATCTTAACCACTGGACCTTCAGGGAAGTACAAGAAATAATTTTAAAGAAGGTTTTCTTTTTGTTGTTTTTTGTTTTTGTTTTGTTTGCAGATAAGTGACCTCTCAGATCTTGATGCAGGAAAGAACAGGCTTTGCAAGGTTTTGTCTTTCACCAGGAAGCCTACCTGTGTTACTCCATCCCCATAACCAGGTATTTTCACGCCATCCCTTGGTATTTTCTCTCCTCTGAGCAGCTATTCATTTGTTTGTAATTTCAACACATGTTTCCTGAGCCCATACTGACATGTAGGGAACAAAATAGATTCAAACAAACAAATAAACAAATAAGTAACAACAACAAAAACCCTGAACTGGTAAAGCTTACAGTCCAGTGGGGTAGACAGAGGAGAAAGAAGTAAACAGATCTACATATGGGGTTGTTTCAGAGACCAATAAGTCATTGAAGAAACAGTGACATGATTGGGAGTGAATTTATGGCTGTCAAAGTTAGGGGAGAAGATTAAGGTTAGCTGGGCTCAAGGAAGGCCCCTCTTCAGAAGTAGCATTAAAACCAAGACTTGGAGGAGAGGAAGGAACGAGCCCTGGAAATAAGTAGGAGAACGTGGCAGGCACAGCTTGTGCAAAGCTGTATGGTCCTTGGGGCAGGACCATACCTCGTATGGTGGAGGGACAGCGAGCAGGCCCATGTGACTGGAGCAGAGTGAGGGGGAAGGAGAGAAGGAGAGGAGGGCAGGGAGAGGATGGGGCAGGTTGTGCAGGAGCTTATGGGCCATGGGAGGATGTGGACTTTTATCCCAAGGGAAATGGGAGTCCTGGAGGGCTGTGGGTAGAGGAGTAGTGGGGCCTGAGTCGGGTGCTCACAGGTGCAGTTGTTGCTGTAAGAAACCATGTGCTGTGGGGGTTGCGGGGATGCAGGTGACCACACTGGTCCACATGGGCCATGAGGGGGAGGATGAGAGAGATGGTCACATAATAAGTAGTCAGCAAATACTTGTTGAATGAATGAATAGACGGAATACTATGCAGCTGTCAAAAAGGATGCTGCAGAAGAATTTTTAATGGCAAGGGAAGGTGTAGTTGGCAGAATAATGCCCCCCACAATGTCCACATCCTAATGCCCAGAACCTAATGCCCAGATGCTCCCTTCCATGGGAGCACAAGGGACTTTGCAGGTGAGATTACGTTCAGGGTCTTGAGCTGGAGCAATTATTTTGCATTATCTGAGTGAGCCTACCATAATCAAATGGATCCTTGTAAGGAGAAGAGGGGACTTCCCCGGGGGGCCAGTGGCTAAGACTCCAGACTCCCAAAGCAGGGGGCCCAGGTTCAATCCCTGGTCAGGGAACTAGACCCCGGCTTGTTGTGACTAAGAGTTCACATGCCACAACAAAGATCAAAGACCTTGTGTGCTGCAACTAAGACCTAGTTCAGGAAAAGGAAAACTGTGTGCTTTTCAGTGTGATTTTAAAAAAGATTATGTATTTTGCTGTCCTGTGTCACCAGGGATCAAATTGGGGCCCCCTGCACAGGGAGCTTGGAGAGTTAGCCACTGGACCACCAGTGAAGTCCCTCAGTATGTTTTAAGCAATTTTTAATAGTAAATCCCCGCCTCGAGCCTATGTTGAAAGTGTTATCCATATGTTTGCTTCCATTAAACACAGAAACATAAAATTATAAGTTCTTAATGTTGTGAATTTTAATATACCTACTTTAAAGTTTCAATATTTTCAATGATATTCTGGGGGGAAATAGGACTTAAAAATATGTAAAATCAGACATAGAAGGACACACATTTTTGTTCTTGCTTCAGACTGCAATATGGCTTGGTAAGACACTGCCAAAACCTGTCTTGATTTAACATTTTGATATTTTGTCCACTGTGAGGTTGCTTTTTGCCATTAATTTGATATTACTATCTTAGGATAATGTACTAAAATATTATTTATCTTGATTGTTGAGTTTTTTAGAGCCACCTTAATTTTTGCACCTGAGGTCTGTGCCTCACTTTCCTTCTTCTAATCCTGGCCCTGCAAGGGGCAAAAAAAAAAAAAGCAGATTTTAGTAATCTGAATCTAAATCCTTATGATTACCTCCCTTCCTTCCACTATCTCTCTTAAAAAAAGAAATGCTCTAAAATGAGTTAACTCCAGTCAAGATGAAAACTCATTTAAATTATCTTCAATTAACTTCTATGTCCTGATTTTTTTTTTTTTTTTTTTTTTTTCCGCTTCCAAATTCGATGCACCCAGCAGCTAGATCTTTTACAGAAAATTACTGTA
This sequence comes from Bos indicus x Bos taurus, assembly GCF_003369695.1. Taxonomy (NCBI): domain Eukaryota; kingdom Metazoa; phylum Chordata; class Mammalia; order Artiodactyla; family Bovidae; genus Bos; species Bos indicus x Bos taurus. The sequence continues at coordinate 91,209,383 of NC_040082.1, read as the reverse complement.
GAAAGTGGTTTGGGCTGAAACAGCATGGTTAATATTTGTAGACAGGAAAGGGTTTAGAATAAGGACTCATGAGACGAACTAACGAAACGTTGACTTCAGGATGGGTTTGAGAGCAATTTCTGTCTTGTTCGTTTTAATAGTGTGTTTGTGCTTGTTGAGAGGGGGTTATTTTCCTCCTTCTAGCTTCCACGGCCGGAGAAGGCAATGGAACCCCACTCCAGTATTCTTGCCTGGAAAATCCCATGGATGGAGGAGCCTGGTAGGCTACAGTCCATGGGGTCATTAAGAGTCGGACACGACTGAGCGACTTCACTTTCACTTTTCACTTTCATGCATTGGAGAAGGAACTGGCAACCCACTCCAGTGTTCTTGCCTGGAGAAACCCAGGGACGGGGGAGCCTGGTGGGCCGCCGTCTATGGGGTCGCACAGAGTCGGACACGACTGAAGTGACTTAGCAGCTTCCACGGCGTCAGGCAGAGTGATGGACATTTAGGAAGAGTGGAAATCAACGTGGGGGGACCGAACCAAATGATAGTCATTTCAGGAGCCACAATGTAACAACTTCTGTGACATTGTCTATAATAAACTCAAGAAGTGTGACTCTTGTTCGTTTCCCTAGTGTAGCGGTTATCACTGTCACCTCCCACAAGAAAGATCCCTGGTTCAAAACCCAGATGGAAACACTTAGATATCTTTACTATGGGACTTTAAAATTTACTACAGTAGAAGTTCAGATTAGGGGCTTTTCAAATTTCTTCTTGTTTTTTTTTTTTTTTAAAGCTATTCTGGAATTGTAGAAGTTATTGCAAAGTAATAGAAATACTAGCTTGATGTTTAGGAAATTTTAAATAGACAGTAAAAAAAGAAACTGTTAAAAAGAAAAAAAGCAACCGTTGCGTTGGCCGGGAATCGAACCCGGGTCAACTGCTTGGAAGGCAGCTATGCTAACCACTATACCACCAACGCCCCAGTAAGTGAGAGTTCCTCACAATGCCCTTAGTAAAAGTATTAGCGGTTTGGTTGGGTGATACCAAGTTATCAGGGGTGTCTCTTCCCAGCGTCCCTTCTTCGCACAGGAAGACGCCACCCGTGGCACGTCTCACCCCTCTTACTGCGGGGGGCCCTGCTGACGCGTCTCCCCCAAGCGCCCCGGGCTTCTTGGTACTGGCCGGGCCGCAACCAATCCCAGGCCGCCGCCTGGGCCGCTCGACTTCCGGGTCAAAGGGGCCTGGGCTGCCGGGTACCCCGTGTCCGCCGGCCCCGCTGTGCCCCGCGCCCGCCACTTCCGGGGCCGCAGTCCCTGGCATGGAGCTGCGAGTTTAAGGTGCCGCCGGCTCCGGGACGCCCTGCCCAGCCCGGCTGCCGTCCTCGCGCCGGCCCCCAGTCCCGGTGAGCAGCACCCCCACGCCCCGTCCGGCCTCGGCCGCAACCCTGAACCCGCCATTGACCCGCCCCGCTTCAGTCCCGACTCTGGACCCTACGTGGAACGGCCTCCCCGGGGGCCCTCCGTCCCCGCCCCCGCGCTCCCCGGCCCGGCCGTTGACCGTACGCGCGGTTCCTCCAGTCCTCGCCTCCGTTTCCCCTTCGCCCCGCTTCTCTCCTCACTCTTCTCCCGCCAGTTCCCTCCGCTTGCCCGGCCAGCTCTCAATCTCTCCTCTGCCCGGCCTGACCCGACGTCCTCTCGCATCCCGTTGCTGCCCGGGCTACCGGGCTCTGACCCCTTTCCCGGGGTGGCCGCACTCAATAATGCCTTCTCTTCCCCGTCGGCTCTGGAGGTCCCCACCTTGTTCTCTCTTTATACAGACACATGCTACCTATATGAGAGCAGAGGCCACCGCCCCGCCCTGCGTCCGGCCCCCACCCCTTCACCCCACATCCCCACTGGGTCCAGCCCGCTTCCCTCAGCCTCCTTCCCAGCCCTGTCCAGCCATCCACCCTCTTCCAACAGAGTCTTGACACTTCCCCATCTGTGCGGCAGAAGTGGCTCCTGTTCCTTTGAGCGCATCCCTGCCCCGGACTGTGAGGAAGTCACTTGCCTGAGCGGCAAGCATAAACCTTTACAGGAGCTGGGACTAAAAGCCCAGGAAGGGTGCAGTGTGGTCACCAGTCCCTGTAGTCCCTTGCTGGATCCTGGTCGAATTGGCACCTGGTGGCAGGACTTTCCTGCGGGGTGCGGTCCAGGGCGCGTACACAGCGCTGCGGGGCTGTGAGGCATCATTAAGATCTACTGGGTACAGTGAATCAGGCCCAACCACTGGGGACTCGCCAGTGGCAGGAGCGTGAGGGGGTTAGTCAGTCCATCTTTTAAGTCGCCGCGTTAATGACACATTTACTCTCTCAAGGTCTGTGAACCACATCTGCAGCTGAAATGGAGGCTCTCTGGACCCTTTAGAAGGTCAGTGGGGTGGGGCGGCTGGAGTGCTGGGTATGAGTGAGTGGGGTTTATTTGTCTGTTCCAGGATATAGAATCTGGGAGGAAGTGGTTTTCTACAGCCCTGGGGGACAGTTAGCCTGGCCCCAGGCTAGTGGCTTCAGCTTTGCTCTGGTTGGAGACTTTTCTTTCTATTCAGGAAGAGAAAAAAAAGTGTTTGGTGGATGTGTGGCTACACATGCAGACAGACACACCACGCCCACCCTCCACCCCCCACTCCCCATCTGATAGGGTGCCTGGCACTGGGTTCTGGAATGATGTGGATTCTTGCTCTGAAAGGGGCTTGAGTCCAGTTCTCCTCTTGGAGATTTTAAGTAACTTGTTACTTTGTTATTAAGTACTTGTTATTTAAGTAACTATTGATTTTAAATAACTTGTTCAGATGACAGTATTAACTGCCCTGTGGTTTCTATGTGTGTGATTTTAACCCCTGTAATCTCATTCAATCCTCACAGTAGCATTAGGCATTGGCCCTGCCAACAAACAGGGCATTGATCCTGTTTTACAACTGGGGAAATTGAGGCACAGGGGTGTTAGGCGACTCCTTCAAGGTCGCAGTGGTGGAATCAGGATTTGACCCCAAACCTCTCTGACACCAGAGCCCACGAGTGGTGGAATCAGGATTTGACTCCACACCTCTCTGACACAGAGCCCACAGTTTTCATCCCTGGTCTGCGGTGAAATCGGTGCTGCTTTCTAGTGACGTTTTGCTTCACTTCCAGGTGATTCTCTATCCTGGGACCAGGCGCTGCTTTCTTTTTCTCTTTCAAATATTTACTTGGTTGAGCCAGATCTTCATTGTGCCATGCAGGATCTAGTTCCCTGACCAGGGATCGAACCCTGGGTCCCTGTGTTGGGAGCACAGAGTCTTAGCCACTAGACCACCAGGGAAGTTCCACTGCTTTATTTTTCTTTAACCATCGGGGCGCCTGTCTTGTCAAGAAGGTGGTGGAGTGCCCCCCACACCAATGGTCCCTTTGACTTTAGACAGCATTCAAGTGAGGACAAGGACCTGTTCATTCAACCTGAGATGTCTGTTGAGTGCATCCAGTCTGTCAGGACCACAGTGGGAAAGAGACAAGTGAAGGTCTGCCTCCATGGAGCTGACATCCTCTTGGGAGTGGTCATCTACCCAGAGAGGGGTTCTCAGCCTCAGCTCTAGTGGCATTAGGGGCCAGATTATTCTTTGTGTTGGGAGGGGGTTTATCCTGCTTATTGTGGGGGCTTAGCAGCATCCTTGGTCTCCACCTACCAGATGCCAGCCACCTGCCTCCCAGTCCTGACAACCAAAACTGTCCTCTGGGGACACTGGGCCTCGCTGAGACCCGTCTGCGTACCAGGATCACCTGACCTGCAGAGGCCCTGGGAGGCTGCACACATCTAAGCACACAAACAGAGAAGGGGTGACTCACAGGCCCTGGGGGCCACCCTGGTATACCACCTAAACCACAGGTGATTTACTTTCATGTCTAGTGTGAGGCTAAGAATCTTACTCAGTTTTTGCCCCCCAGACAGTAAACACAGAGTTTCTTCCCCTTGGCACTTAGGACACTGAGACCAGATCATTCTTGGAGAGAGTGGGGGTGGGCTGTCATGGACACCGTAGGGTGATAAGTAGCATCCCAGACCTCACTGACTAGGTGTCAGTAACCGCCCCCGCCCGACCATCAGAACAACCAAAAATGTCAATAGGCATCACCAAAGATGCCCTGGGCAAGGGTGGAGGGCAAAAATTACTCCCACTGAGAACTACTGTCTTAGAATGTGTGCCTGCAGAAATGCTCAGGCATTGAGATGGGGCTGACAGGGTAGCACTTTGGACCGAGTACCAGGAACGACCTCTGAAGAGCTGATACTGGGACCCGAAGGACAAGAGGGAGCAGGTCTTACAAAAAGCAGGGCAGGGGTGTTCTAGGCAGAGGGGCTGGGGAGTGCAAAATCCCGGAGGTGGGCTTGCCTGAATGTTTAGGGAGGTTGAGGCCATTGTCGCTGGAGATGGTGGTCAAGATCTGGGAGGAGTGGGGTCGGAACAGCCATCGGGGAGCAACCACAGTGGCGAATGTGGGTTTATTTGATTCCCCAAAAGTGCAGTGGGTGGTATGTCCCTAGTCATGTGAAACTTGCGTCTTCTCAGGATTCTCAACTGGGGAGAACTGCCTGCTTCCTGGCAAATACCTGGATAGGCCTTCAGATTTCTAATGTTAGCCCCATGAGAAGGACTTCCCTGGTGGTGCAGTGATAAAGAATCCCCCTGTATATGCAGGAGATACAAAGACACAGGTTCGATCCCTGGGTCGGGAAGATCCCCTGGAGAAGAAAAATAGCTGCCCACTCCAGTATTCTTACCTGGAGAATCCCATAGACAGAGGAGCCTGGCAGGCTACAGTCCATTGGGTGGCAAAGAGTCAGATACGACTGAGCATGAGAAGGCCCTTGGTGCTGAGTGTTCTTTGCAGACCAGAGGGCTGCCTTTGGGTTTTTTGGGTTTTTTTTTGGTCACCCCACATGGCATGTGGGATCTTAGTTCCCTGACCTGGGATCAAACTCGAGCGCACTGTATAGCCAGGAAAGTCCCGGGAGGGCTGTGTTTGAAGGGGAGCGAGACCTCGCCCCTCCACACTGCCAGAGCTGTAGCCCTGCGGTCTCCCCCCTCTCAGGCTCACCCACCCTGAGGTCAGCCAAGTGGTTAATGCGGAAGGTTAAGAAGCTGCGGCTGGACAACGTGAACACAGGACATTGGAGAAGGTAAGGGGCGCCTGGGGATCCCTGGTCAGTGGGGATATCGCAGAGGTTCCCGAATTTCCAATGGAATCTTAGGTCTGGAGGGTCTAAGACAAACCTTGGTGGTCCCCAGGTTTCTGGTTTTCCCCAAAGTGTGCTTCTGGCTCTTCTGTGAGGGCGGCAGCATGGGCTAGCAGGGTTACTCAGCCTTGGCATTTAAAAAATATATTTTCATTTATTTATCTGGCTGTGCCGGGTCTTAGTTGTGGCCTTCAACCTCTTAGTTGTGGCATGAGGGATATAGTTCCTGACCAGGGATCGACCCGGCCCCTGCACTGGGAATGTGGAAGTTCCAGCCTTGGTATTTTCGCCACTGGGCTAGGTCCTTCAGTGCCTGCCCTGGCATTGCAGGAGTGGAGCATCCACCCCCCCCCCCCGCCAAGTCATGACAACCCCAAGTGTCCCCAGACATCACCCAGTGTCCCCTGGGGAGGAGACTGAGAACCACTGGCCAGATGGTCAGGATGTGGGCTTGGGGCTTCCTGCCCTTTTTTGTGGGGAAGGTTGGCTGGGCCACTTGACTTCAGAGCCTGCTTTCCAGTCACCTTTAGGGAGAACTCACTTCCCAAGGTTTCAGTGAGGATCAAATACAGTTATCCTCACAAGGCCCAGTCACTCATCCGTTCTACATGTGGGGCCTGGCACAAGAGAAAGTGACCATGAAAATTTCTCAGCTGAGCCAATCTCTGTCAGTATCAGTTTTCTGATCCGCAGGCTCATCTGCTTTCAGTGAGTGCAAGGATCGGGGCAGAGGACGGCAGGCAGGGAACAGAAGACGGTTCTGGAAGACAGGGCTGGCATTAAGTGCGTGATTTGTTACCCAGAAGCGGCCCTGAGTCGGTGTGGTGCCTGTGCATTCAGGCTCCGGTCCACAGTGGGGCTGGGGTCTCCTCTCCCCTGTGCACCGGGTCTGGGGCGGGCATGGGCTGGGCTGCACAAGGACTCAAAGAAGCTGAAGGCCTGGGCGGTGCTAGGGGTGGCCCTCATAGAGTGGAGGATGGCTTGCTGTTTCCGGGGAGCCCCCAAAAGGAGGGGTGCTATGAGGTCCCTGAGGCCACTCCCAGGCATTTCTGGAGCGTGGTGGCACTGGGCCCCACCTCCCTTCGTCTGGCACCTCCTGCCTTCTTGCCTTCCACCTGCTTCCCTCATCACCTGGGACCCTGGCTGATACTCCAGGGGCAGGTGGTTCCAGCTTGAGAAGCGCTGGCTCAGTCAAATCTCAGAAGCCAAGCGGGCCTTGACAGCGTCCCTGCTGGCAGGGCCCGACCTGGGTGCTGGTGGTGGTGTGGGCTGTGGGCAGTCCTATCGATTGGCAAAAAAAAAGGCGTAGGTGGGTCTGGCCTAGGTGGCTTGGAGTCCGCTTTCATTTCCCCAGCTGTGTAAACTCTTGACTGAAGAAGCCGAGCCCCAGCTGACGCTGAATGAGGCAGGGCCGGCACAGGCTTGCTTCCTGAGGGCTGCATTCTGTTCACCTGTTCCCCTCTCCGAGCCTCTCTTTCTACCCCTGGGGAGGAGAGAGGCGAGCCGAGGGCCAAGGCCCAGCAGCAAGTGTTGGCCTGCCTGCGAGCTTGGGCTGCCAAGCCACGTCTAGAAGGTTCCTAGAAGGTCCTCCCGATGTTTCATTTCGTTTCTCATCTCCTGGATCGTGTTTTTGCTTCCTGGGCTCTCTGCACTGATCGGAGGCAAGATCATTTTTATTTTCCTTTGCTGTGGATATAAGCCATGAGATTCCATGAGGGTTTTTGCCAGGTTTGCTTTCTGCCTCTGGGGTCCCCCATGGGAGCACCCGAGGCCAGTTTGTTTTTCTGCCGTGATTGCAGCTGGAATTGTGATGGCAGCGTGGGGCTGGGGGCGAGGCGGGGGGTTTGGCGGTTAGGGGACTTGTCCTGCCTTGGTTTTCTGACCTTGTTGCCAACAGTGCTGGGGCTGCGTGGGCTCTGTAGCGCCCAGCTGGTCCTGGCCCGGCCCCTTCCCAGCCCCGCCCACGGCCCCTGCTGCCGTGAAGGTGAACCGCAGCTCTGTGGCAGGCCAGGACAGGCCATGGGCGCCCCTTGGCAAGGGTGCTATCCTGCCAGGGTTTGCTTTATTTGACCTGAGGCCCCCAAAAGGCTCTGATGGCCTGTGGTCCATGTCTTCAAAGCCAGAGTGGGGGCAGCTGGTGTCTGGGGAGCAGTTTGTTGCCCCTCCCCCAGCTCTGCTGGGTCAGAAAGGACCAAGCAGGGCCCAGTTGGAAAGAGGAGTGAAGATCAGCCTGCAGTGGGTGCTCAGCAGCCATGGGTGCCTGCCATATCTCTTTCTTCTGTCGCCTCTCACAGCGGGCAAGGGATCTCGTACTAGCAAGGAGCAAAGCCTTCTGGAAGTCTTAAGGCCCCCACGTGAAGGTGGAACCCTAGTTCTGTCCACAACTTCTTGAAAGCCAGTTCCTCCTACAAGGGAACATGTACATGTGCCCACAGAGGCGCTAATCCCAGAGGATGAGGTATCCCGGAGTCTAAGCAAGACCTCTGGCTATTTGGTGCCCTCACAAGAAATCCAGGCTGGCCTGCCCATGTTGGCTGGCCTCACCAGACGACCCTGGCTCTTCTAGAACCAGGTCACCGAGGCTGTGTTTAGATTTCCATAAAATAAATATTTGCCTGGCCAGTCTAGTTCAGTCAAGAAGCCGCTAGTGCAGGGGGTGGGGAGGGATTACACAGCAGCAACCTTCCCTGGAGTGGGTGGAGAGAGTGGAGTGGCCTCTGGGGAAGGGGGTGCCTGTCCATCCTCTCACCTGAGGCTCTCTGATGACCAGCAGATGTCTGCCTGGCTCTCTGAGCCCCTCTGGTGAGACAGGACAGCTTCCCCTGCTGGCTGGCGAGCTGACAGCATGGGCCACGAGATCTGCCCATCTGCATCTTAGGCTCAGTTCTTGGGGAGTGAGAGTGTCTCCCAGTAGAGATTGTCACTCTGTGTCTCTCCAAGGAATGCCTCCTGTGCGCCAGGGGCCGTGTGAGGTTCCAGGGACACTGCCATGGCCAGGACAGACAACGTGGGGGCGGGGAGGGCAGGTGGGAACAGGCAGGGGATCCGTGAACAGTCACCATGACAAAACACTCTGAGGGTGGAGCAGCCAGGGGGCAAGTGAAAGATGGATGGACAATTTTGGTCCAGATGGCCATCCACAGCCCTGACAGACACGCTGAGATCTGATTAGAAGCTAGTCCAGTGTGGAGTGGGGCAGAGGTGTTCCAGGAAGAAGGCTAGCACAGACAAAGGCTGTGGGCTGGGAAGGAGCCTGGCTTGTTTGCAAAGCTGAGAGAAGGCCTAGATTGATGAAGGGGGTGAGGTTTGAAGGCCTGGCAGAGGTCAGAGGACAAAAGCCAGCAAAGGCCATGTGAGTGCTTGGTCTTATCCCAGGTGTGTGTGGGAAACCAAGGAAGGGTTTTAAGTCGCAAGGTCAGATTTGCAACACATGTGAGGTTGAGCTGGGAGACAGTGGCAGTGTTTCAGCCAGGAGGTGCTGGTGGTAGGGGTCTGCGGGTTCATGGCTGGAAAGAAGTGGAAGAATTTGAGGTGTCCTCAGGGGCGGGGCAGGGTGCCCAAGGTTGGGCCTGGCCAGGGGAGTCGGGGGTAGGGGGCAGCTTTTGGGCGGAACTTGGGTGCCACCCTGCTTCTCATCGTCTTCCCGCCTGTCCTTGTCTCCCTGCCCCACTCTCCTCGTAGCTTCTCGCTGAATTCCCAGGGGGCGGAGAGGATGGCCACCGGGGCGCTGACGTCTGAGCGCGGCGACGCGGCGGAGACCGAGGACCCGGCCTCCCGCTTCCAGGTGCAGAAGCACTCGTGGGAGGGGCTCCGCAGCATCATCCACGGTAGCCGCAAGAACTCGGGCCTCGTGGTCAACAAGGCGCCACACGACTTCCAGTTCGTGCAGAAGACTGACGAGTCAGGCCCCCACTCCCACCGCCTCTACTACCTGGGTAAGGCCCCAGGCTCCCCGCCCCTGCCACGTTGCTGGGCCAGCCGTTACGCCGTCCTCTGGTCCCCAGAGGTCAGCCAGTCCAGTGAGTCAGAAGGTCCAGACAGAGGTCTGGGCCTGGGGCAAGCTGTTCCGCAAATGGTGTGGTCCCACCCACAGGTGACAACTGTGAGCAGTGATAGCCTGGGGCAAGGGTCCCCCAGGGCCTCAGCTGTGTGGAGGCCAGCACAGAGGGCAGTCCTGCCCCAGCCATGGAGCAGCAGCTCCAGGTTTGGGCCTGGTAGGTGTGCCCACACCCCTGAGATTGTTTCCAGGGCCTGTCAGCTAGGCCCGCCCCCTGAGTCACTTCCCAGCGGCTTGGGTTGGGCCGGGGTGGCTGGTGAGCAATGTGACTCCCCACAGTGGGAGTGGAAGGTCACTCCCGTGGAGCCTTGCCGGCTCATGGCATGTTGAGAAGGACCCGGAGGCTCACAGAGAGGTGGCAGGATTGCATCACCGTGGGCGGATGGTTGGGGGTTTGCTCTCCCAGCCCTCGATCCCCGGATAAGCATATCAGTTGCTGCTCACTTCCGCCTCCTGGGGTGTGCCTCGATGCAGGGCTTCCTACGTCATCGGCAGTTAGGTCTGCGCTTGTGTTCCCCGCTGGCCTTTGGGGCATGGTGTGGCCTTATGCACACCTGTGGCCTGGACAGCCGGACCCTGGGCTGGCTCCTAGGAGGTGGATGACAGATAACCTATTGAGCAAATGAGTATTACCTGAGGGTCTTCCAGGCCAAGAAAGAATGGCACCAGTCCTGTTCCTTTGGACACAGCCTGACCTGTGATTGTTGATCCGAGGCAGGTTTTTAACCCCAGCTCTGAATCTTCGGGGCCAGGTCACTCTCCACATACCCTCAGCCTGATCCCAGTCAGCCCTTGGTCAGTATTGGAATGAGTGATGGAGCGAACGTACAATTGAAGGTCATCCCCCACCCCATGCTGCCCCCATGCTGCCCCCACATCAAGACCCTGACCAGTGCTGCCCTCATGCCAAGGCCTGTGACAGTGACCGTGGGGGCTGCCGGATGCTCTCCCTCCCTGCAGAGGCCCACGTGGAGACCAGATGGCAGTTTGGCAGGCGGAGTCAGAGAGAATGGTCTAGAAGGGCAGGTGAGCGGCGGCTGGCTGTTCTTAGAAATCCAGTTGTGCTGGTGTGCCGCCACACCCGTGGGTGTACAGACCATCTCGGGCGGCTTTCGAGCGTAACTGGGACAGAGGTTATGTGGGCTGCACAGCCAAAAATACTTACTGTCTCTGGCCCCTATGGAAAAAAGTTTGCCAGGAGAGATTAGGGCAGGCTTCAGGTTTCATTTACCCTGGGGAGAGGAAAAAGAGAGAACTGAATGCGGCCCAGACTCTGTGACCGTGGCAAGCTACAGCCTCTCTTTTTCTTTTTCCTGTGGTTCCGTGGTCCCCAGTCCCTTCCCTATCCTGCATGCAGTCTCACTTGGGTCCCTAGCTTGCTCAAGTTCAAGTTGCCCTCCCAGGTCAAGATACTTGTTTGAGTGTCCCAGGATAGCTGCTGACACTAGTGACCCCTGACCTGGTGGTTTAAAATGACCGAAGTGTATTTTGTCTCAGTGCTGGAGGCAGAAGTCTGAAATCAGTTTCTTGACCTAGAGCCAGGCGTCTGCAGAGCTGGTCATCTTCCTGAGGCTCAAGGGGTTGGGGGTGTGTTCTTTGTCGCTTCCTGCTCTTGGCAGCCATCGGCGTTCCTCGACTTGTGGCTGCATTGCTGCAGTTTTTGCCTCCCTGGTCACATCGCCTTCTCTCCTGTGTGTCTGAAATCTCCTCACCTCCCTCTTATCAGGCTCATTAGGCCCCCCCTGCATAATCCAGCCCAATCTCCCCATCTCGAGATCTTTACCATAATCCCAATGGTAAAAGCCCTCTTGCCAGGCAGGTACCATGCTCACCAGCTCCCGGAGTTAGGATCTGGGCGTCTTTGGGAGCCATCATTAAGCCAACCACAGAGCTGCCGAAAGGGCAGAAACGCTCTGAGTTACTCTGAGCCTCATAGTAAAGATGTGGGTGTTAGGGACCTCCTCCAGCCCGCCCCGTGCCTCCCAACACTGAGAAGCCTGAGCTAAATGGAGTCCAGGCATCCGCTTCATGTGTTTCTCTCTGCGGCTCCACTCTCACTTCCCACCTGCCTTCTGCTGCCACACTCCCAGGATCGCATGCCTGGTTCCGGCCACCAGCAGAAACTGACCACCTTTCTCTGAATATGATTCGCTCCATGTAGGTCAGATGTCCACTCCTCTGGTCGGCCTCAGCCTGTGCACGGGTCTGGGCCTGGGGTTTGCAGAAGGTTCTGAGAGCCCACCCCAGGGGTCTGGGCCAGCTCCAGACAAGGGCGGTAGAGCCACTGAGACCCCGAAAGGTGCCCAGAACAGCCCAGAGCCATCCCGCTTCTCTTGGGCTAGATCACCCTTGAGCTGATCCAGTGTGTATCACTCAGCACCCTGGGGTGCCCTTGACCTCACGTCACATCCAGGTTCCTGGATCAGGTCTCCCCCGAGCCCCCGTGTATTTATAGTTCAGTGCTGGGGGAGTCCTGGTAGTAAGACACGTTTATGGATTGAACAGAAAGGACCTCCCAGGTTGATGCCCAGCCTGCTCTGGTGCTCTGAGCATGTGGCCTGTGCCCCTGCTCCTCCGGGACCCCTTCCTCCCTGGCGAGCCCCATCACCACCCTTTGGGAAGTCTCTCTTGGAGTCCAGTGCGTGTGGGACAGAGCAGAGAAGAGAACATGCCTGCTGCTGTCCCGGAAGACGGGCTCCGGTTCCAGGGCTCCACTGCTCCTTAGTGGGTTGGCTCTTCCCTGCTGCAAATGGGTGTCACGTGTCCAGTGGAGGAAGGCACTGGGCCCCAGATGGCACTGGGAGTCCCTTCAGGCGTAAGGGAGATCTCTCGTGTTCTGTGTCCAGGTCCTGGGCCACCTGACATGCTGGGGGGCTTTGGGATGGGGTGCTGAGATGGTGGAGCTGGTAAGAGAAGTGACAGCAGAAGTCAGGGGCCGTGCTCAGCCATCCCAGACCCTCACTGTGCACACCGATCCCCACCAACACCAGGGCCTGGGCAGCTGCTTCAGGGAATGTGCCAGAGCGCATGTCCCTTTTCATGTCAGTACTTATTAGTCAGTGGGGAGGGGAGGTGTCTCTGGTGTTCTTTGGTAGGGCTGCACCACCAACTTCCTGTCTGGAAGGCTCGGGCTCCCAGAGAGCCTGTGGACCGGGGCTGTTCAGAGCCCATGGTGCTTGGTTGAGAATGGCCACCTGCCCCCTCCCAGCTGTCCACGCTGGCCCCCACACTGGGCCTTGTTTGTTGTTTAATTGAGAAGTAATTCACGTCCCATCAAATCCCTTCTCTTAAAGGCAGATGGCACGGTGGTTTTGGGTACAGTCAGTCACAGGATTGCGCAACCATCCTCACTGTCTAGTTCCAGAACATTCCATCACCCAAGGCAATCCCCATCCCCATGAGCGGTCACTCCCCATCCCTGCCCCCAGCCCTGGCAACCACTGACTCGCTTCCTGTCTCTGGACTTGCCTGTTCTGGACATTTTACAAGAAAGGAGTCACCCACCACATGATTCCCGTCCCCATTTGTCTTGTGAACTTCGGAAGGAAGATGTCCCCGTGGGTGGCCTGGGTGGGCGGTATAGAGTCTGTGTCTTGAGCTGAGGGTGAGTCTAGCTGCGGCAGCTTAGAGCAGCAGTTCCCAACCTTTTTGGCACCAGGGACCAGTTTCATGGAAGACAGTTTTTCCGCCGACTGGAGGTGGGATGGTTTCAGGAAGATTCTCATGAGGAGCTTGTAACCTGGGTTCCTCTTTTGTGCAGTTCACAGTAGGATTTGCTCCTGAGAGACTAATGCTGCTCATCTGACACGGGGCAGGGCCCAGGTGGTAACACAAGCAATGGGAGCGACTGTAAACACAGATGAAGCTTTGCTCACTAGTGCTCCCCTCCTGATGTGAGGCCTGGTTCCAGACGGGGTTAGGGACCCCTGGCTTAAAGTCCTTAGGTGTTGAATTGTGAACACTTCTCACTTGTACGTCCAAGTTGGCTTTGCATTTTCACTTCTTTACCAGCTATACTTCATGAGTAAACTGTCACGAGTCGAAAATGCAAGTCGCTTGCTGTATTGAGAAGCTACCTATAAGAGTCACTGTGGTGGGATGGGTATTACTTATGAAGCTCTGTTTAGCTCTAGAGGCACCAAACTTGGGGCCCCAGCCTCCAGTCTTAGAAGTGAGGGTGCATATGAGGCCAGGAGACCAGTACCAAACCCAGTCTTCCTCCTGGAGGAGTTTGGGATTGAAAAGGGGTCAAAGAGAGGCGCCCACTCTCTGTGATCCACTGTCGGTCATGGTGCATTCCTGGCCACAACCTGCTTCCAGGGAGCCCTGCCTCAGTCCCCCAGCGTGGTACCTGGAGAGCAGGGACCCCCAGGCTCCCCGAGAGAACCATCCTGCTCCCACAGCCATCATGCCATTGTCCATCAAGGCAAAGACACTTCAGGTTGGAAGATGTGTCCTTGCCGTATTTGCTGCTGTCTGTGCTGAGCGCTCTATATTTCTTCCCTCATTCACCCACACAGAGTTCTCCCCAGGCAGCCACTCTGCTCTACAGATCAGCAGCTCTCAGTCGGGTGCTCCTGCCCCAGGAGACGATGCTCAGTCGTGTCTGGGGACATCCTGTGGTTGTCACACTGATGGGGCTCTTGAGGGTAGGGCCAGGGAGGCTGCTTCACACCCTCCAGTGCCCAGGATGGCCCCGCAGAAGCTGACCAACCTGGTGTCAGCACTGCAGAGCGGGAGGGGCTGGACTTGAATACACTTCTTCCTGTCATTTTGGAGTTTTGCCCTTCCTCTGATCCGAGACTAATTCCTGGCCTTTGCAAGAGCCCATAGTAGAGCAGGATACATGACCGGAGCCCAACCTGTGGGAAGTTGGGGATCACTAACCCCCCTTTGTCCTCTTGGGTGCTTTTTGTTCAGTAACTGAGGCTGACATATTTGGCTCTAACATTTCAGGTGGAAGAGCCTGCTGCTCCTGCTGGCCAGTGTAAATTCTGTCTATGGATTCTCTGGGGAGGGACGTGTGGCCAAGGGGCTGAAGAAGCGGGAGGAGCCAGCCGGGCCCAGTCCCAGGAGCCGTGGGGAGTCTAGGTCCTAGGACTGTCCCACCTGAGGCTCTCTTCCTGCCCTGAGCTAGGCTAGAGTTGGCAAGGGTGCCCACTCTGCTTTTTTCTCTTCCCCACAAGGGATGCCTTATGGCAGCCGAGAGAACTCCCTCCTCTACTCCGAGATCCCCAGGAAGGTCCGCAAGGAGGCGCTGCTGCTTCTGTCGTGGAAGCAGATGCTGGATCACTTCCAGGTGAGCCCCATGGTTGAGTTGGGCCCTCCCTGTGGCTGAGGCGGGCAGGTGCACTTGGCCTCTGAGGGGGTCCCAGCCTTTCCCCTGGGGAGGAGTGCCTGGCCCTGGACACCTGCCCTACGCCCGCCCTCCCCTTCCCCCTGGGCACCCGAACCGCAGCACAGGCTGGTGATGACAGCGCCTGCTGGAAGCACCTCTCCCTTTAAAAGCCTCATCAAAAGCGTGCGAGTAACTTGGGCTTGAGGCCCTTTTATAGATGTTTAACTAATGACCCATGTGGTCCAATTCATCTCGCTTCCAAAGAGGATGTGGCTGGTGAGTGGGGAGAGTGCCTCTTGTACTGGTTTACACTGACTGCTTTTGGATCATAAACATATGACAGTACTCTGGGGAGAGGACCCATGCAGCTCTCTCCTCTCTGCTTGTCGCCTGTCCTGGACAGAAGCCACCAAGCCCACCAGCTCCTATTTGCATGGCTTTCCTTGCAGCAGGGGTGGGGGTGGAGGGGTGCTCATTTTGCTTTGGATTCTGCTCTTGAAAAACACATTTCTGGGATCTCTCTTCTGCAGTCCAGTGGTTAGGACTCCATGCTTCCACTGCAGGGGGCAAAGGGTCAATATCTAGTCGGGGAACTAGATCCTGCAGGCCTTGCAACGCTGCCACAGAAAAAGAAATTTAAAAAATAAAAATGTGTTTCTTCCTTTTAATGTTTCTCTGAATTCCCACGTGATGTTCAGAATTCTCCGTGGGGCAGCTGCATGGTGTCCCCCATAATGCACCCGCTCACCTGCCAGCTGCCCCCCCGACCCCAGGTCAGGCATCTGGGTGGTCCTGAATCTGCTGGTCCCCTCCCCCGTGCAGAGAGTGGGAATGTGTGGTGGTGGGTGGAATGAGCTCAAATGTTCTTGCAGAAAGGGGCTGTGATCGAATATGGAGGGCGGGGTTCTGTAGGGTGGCACTGGTTGGGGGCCCGGCCCCATCTGTCTGGGAGAGAGTCAGTGGGGAAAGGGGGCCGGGGCTGCTGACGCCGATGTCCCCCTTGTGTCCCCAGGCCACACCACACCACGGGGTCTACTCCCGGGAGGAGGAACTGCTGCGGGAGCGGAAACGCCTGGGCGTCTTTGGCATCACCTCCTACGACTTCCACAGCGAGAGCGGCCTCTTCCTTTTCCAGGCCAGCAACAGCCTCTTCCACTGCCGGGACGGCGGCAAGAATGGCTTCATGGTGAGCTGCGCTTGCTGGTGGGGAGGGCGGGGGAATGGCTGGGGCATCCCACCCTGCTGAGCCAGGCCCCTCTCTCCGCAGGTGTCCCCCATGAAGCCCCTGGAGATCAAGACCCAGTGTTCGGGGCCACGGATGGACCCTAAGATCTGTCCCGCCGACCCTGCCTTCTTCTCCTTCATCAACAACAGTGACTTGTGGGTGGCCAACATTGAGACGGGCGAGGAGCGGAGGCTGACCTTCTGCCACAAGGGTGAGGCTGGGTTGGGGGTGGGGTGGGGGTGGACTCAGGAGCGACCGGAACACCACCACCACTACCTACCAATCCCCTCCCTGTGTCCCTATGTGGAGGGTGGCGGATGGGAACCCGCTCCCCCTTGTGGTCAGTCCCCACAGCCACCACTCCAGCTTCTGCTGGAGACCCCTGCCCCACCATGCGCCCCCACCAGACCACCAGCACCTGCTCAGAGCCTGGTCTCCCAGCCACTGCAACCCCCCACCCCACCCCCATCGTAGCCCTGTACAAAGTCTAGCTGCCTGGCTTTCTTCTCTGTGAATCACCCGGGCCATGGGGACCTGGCCTGCCCACTAGTTGCTGCCCATCTCAGCCTTCCTACCCCTGCCCTCCTGTCCGCCTCCACACTTCCAGCCCAGAGCTCACCAGATCCGGGCTTGCCTCAGGCCCCTGCCTGCCCTGTGTAATGGCACCCCTGTGCAGACGCCTGTGGAAATCCGAGGGCTATGGCTGATCCCTGCCTACCATCCTGCCCCAGGTCCCGGTGCCCTCTCGATAAGCCTGAGCTTCTCAGCTGGGGCGACTGGGACTGGCCATGTGTTGAGACATTGTTAGCTGTCACAATGGGGAAAGGATGTACCTGGCATGGAGTGGGTGAGGTGGCGATACTGCCCTACACCCCATGGTGCCCAGTACGGCCCCCAGAATGGCCCCCACCGTCAGCAGTACCAGGAGAGCAGCCCTCCTCTGAACCAGACTCCTCATCTCCCATCTGGCTCTGTCCTCTCCAGGCTTGTCCAGTGTCCTCGATGACCCCAAGTCTGCAGGTGTGGCCACCTTTGTCATCCAGGAGGAATTTGACCGCTTCACTGGCTACTGGTGGTGCCCCACAGCCTCTTGGGAGGGTAAGTGCCTCTCTGGTTTAAAAACACTCGTGCACAGGACTTCCCTGGTGATCCAGGGGTTGAGACTCTGCGCTTCCACTGCAGGGGATGTGGGTTTGATCCCTGGCTGGGGAACTAAGATCCCTCATGCTGCAAGGTGCTGCAAAAAAATAAATACACTTCTGCAAATGCTCTTCTATTAATAGAAGCACAGTATACATGCTAGTCTACCCTTCACACTTTTATTTAAGATCGGCCTCGGCTAGCTTGCTGGTGACACTCAGGCTGCTGTTACAGAATACCACAGCCAGGGCAGCTTATAAACAACACTGTTGCTGGGACTGGGAGTCCACAACCAAGGCAGATTCGTTGCTGGTGAGGGACTTTCCCTAGCTTCCGGGTGCCATCTTATCTCCCTGTCCTCACGTGCTGAAGGGGCAGGGAGCTTTCTGAGATCTCCTTTTTGTAAGGAGCACTAATCCCCTTCATGAGGGCTCCACCCTCATGACCTGGTCACGTCCCGAAGGCCCCACCTTCCAGTACATCACACTGAGTGGTGGGGAGCTAGGATCTATCATTTGAATTCTGGGGGGATGCACACATTCCGTCCGTTGCAATCAGAACACGGAGAATCAGTCCTCTACCTGTGGATGTCTTGGGTGCCACAGCTAGAGAGTAGCCCCACTAGCTGAAACTTGAGAAAGCCCACTTGCAGCAGTGAAGACCTATCACAGCTATAAATTAATTTAAAATAAAAAGAGGAAAGAAAAGAAAATCCCGCCTTAGAGAAATTCCCAGCTGGAAGAGAGATGAGTTGAAGCTACATGCACCTAGAAGTTTGGTGGGTTTTGCCAACAAGTTAGGAAGAAGCCAGAGCAGTGGGCCCTTTTGTATCTGTTTTTCTTAGTTGTGCCTAAGGCCGGATGTGTCACCTTTTCCCTGTTCAGCAGAGCACAGTCTGTCTTCTGAGGGAGGGAACAGTCATTTCCGGGGCCAGTGAGTAGTGTCAGACTCTCCACAGCATGAGCAGAACTGGCCCAGGCCTCTGCTGCTCAGAGTCCCTCTGACCTGAGCGCCAGTGGGCATGGGGCCACAAAACCCAGGATCCTGGGGACCAGGCGTTGGTGTCCACCGCCCCAGCCTTGCACCACCCCATCGGCCATCCACAGCCACCTTTACATCAGCTCACCTTTTCCTTAAGTTGATTGGTAAAGAAAACTTCATGGTCCAACCGTGAATACAAGCTTGGCCTGAAAATTGTGCAGTGGGGAGAAACCAGTGCCCTACACTTTAGCCAGCACCCAGGCAGAGGTTGGATTGTCAGGGTTGGGTAGGCTGCTGGCACTCCCAAGACCTGGCGGGGATCGGCGTGTTTCTGGGGAAGACACTGTCCACACTCCTCCGTCTGGCCAGTGTCTTTCATCACTGTAACACCTGGTGTGCCTGAGGCCCACCAGGGAGAAGGGCTCCAGGTCAGAAGTCGGGGTCGGGTCAGGTCACTCTGCTCATGACTCTGCCTGTCAAAAGCAGGTGACTGTCCCACCCTTCGACATCATGGTCTATAAAATGAGGTCTTCTCCCCTTGTCCCTGTGGGCATGGAGGTGGGCTTCTTCTCTGTGGGGGGCTGTGGTCTCCTGAGTTTTCATGACAACCACAGATGTCTCCGGACATGGCATAGGTCCCTTGGGGACACAGAATGACCCCTGCTGTCATCTGCTGGCCTTGATGACGTCAGGATTCTCACTCTACTATTCTCAGCAGCTCAGAAACCCTCAGATAGAGCCCCCGGCATGCAGGAGCCCAGGGGCACTCACTCCGCTTGCTGTAACCAGCACCCTACAGAGCAGGTGTGGACATCTGCAGGCCAAGTGGGCTTAGCCACATTTGGTGGATGATGTTGGTCTACCCTAGCGAGTTAGATGAGGGTATAAGATGCAGAGGGGACCCTTCTCAGCAACCGAGAAAGGAATGGCTAAGGGCTCCATCCCTTGACCTTGGCACTGGCAGCCCCCATGCCGCTTGCTAAGCCAGCAGCTCCTGGCTACTCGCTTCCTTCTCGTGACAATGTTCACGGCACCCTTTCTTGCCTCGGCCCCGAATGCTGGTCTGCTCGGGTGGGTGTGACCAAGTCCCACAGATGGGCAGCTTGGACGTCACAGCTTGGAGACTGGACGTCCTAGGTGGAGGCATTGGCAGCTTTGGGTGTCTGGGCCCCACCGTGGTGGAGCAGAATCCTGTGTGGGCAGGAGTGGGGGGCAGCGGGGGGATGCCTGGCACCCTCAGCAGGTGCCCGGCTCCTTCCCAGGGTCAGAAGGCTGCAAGACGCTGCGGATCCTGTACGAGGAAGTGGACGAGTCTGAGGTGGAGATCATCCATGTGCCCTCCCCTGCGCTGGAGGAAAGGAAGACGGACTCCTACCGGTACCCCCGGACAGGTGAGGGCCTGGGATAGGTCAAGGCAGCTTGGAGATGTCTGAAGCCTCGTGGAACCCGGTGAGGCACCAACCAGGATGGGCCCACAGGACCCAGGCAGGAATAGACCCAGAGAAGCAGGCTGGGTTCGGGAACAACAGCCGGGCCAGCGCCAGCATCAGTGGTGACTGGCGTCCTGCCTTGGGGCCCAGGAGACAACAGGAGCCCTGGGGAGGTAGTGGAGGGTGTGGCCTCTCTGAAGGCGTGTCGGACACTCATTGCCTTGTGAGAGTACAGTTTGCCCCGTGTCTCAAGAGAAGCCAGAAATCCAGACTCACCCACAAAGTCTACCAATTTATTTTTTTTTAACGTGGACCATTTTTAAAGTTTTTATTGAATTTTTTTATAACATTGCTTCTGTTTTATATTTCAGTTTTGGGCCAAGAGGCTTGTGGAATCTTAGCCTCCTGACCAGGGATCGAACCTGCACCCCCTGCATTGGAAGCTCCGAGTCTTAACCACTGAACTACCAAGTCCCAGAAATCTACCAATTCTTAAACATGTCTCAAATTATTTAAAAATACTTTTAGTGGGACTTCCCTGGCATCCAGTGGTTAAGACTTTGCCTTCCAATGCAGGGGGTGCAGGTTCGATCCCTGGTTGGAGAGCCAAGATCCCACATGCCATGCTAGGCACAGTCACACAATTTTTAAAAAGAAAAACAAACTTGGTGAGCCACACAAAATACTCATGCAGGCCAGGTTTAGCATCTTTGGGGCCCCCATGGAAGCCTCCAAGAGACTTGTTCCTGCCGACTGTGGGCTGTGCTAGACAGAGCCTTCCTGGGGAGACTTCTAGGCCCTGGTGTGAATGGGGAGGTCAGTCTTTTCCTTCCCTTGCTGGAAAGGTGAGGAAGCAGAGCTCCAAGATACCACCTGCCAGGGTGCTAGAGCCATGGGCCAGAGCTGAGACATGTCATAGGAACTGAATCCCACCCTGGAGAACCTGTCTCGGCTACCCCAGCCTATAGCCTGCCTGCCTCCTGACTGCTGAGCACCAGCTGTTGCCAGACATGGGCCCTGTTTCTGCGTCATGGGTGCTTTTATTAGGGGCGTGTGCCATCTTTGCACCCAGCTTTCAAGGTCTCCCGAGGCAGGGAGATATCTTCCTCCTGTTTTGTGTCCCTCCATGACCCCCGACCAGCCCAGGCCTGATCTCTGTTCTTACACAGCAGATCTGTAGCCACATCACCACTGGGCCCATGGTCCAGGCTCACAGTCAGTCCTGCCTGGGGGCCTTTGTTCCCCAGGCCAGAGAGGGTGACACACCCACAGAGGGACCTTTGGACAGTTGGTGTCTTCCTCCCCTCCCCCCATGTCAGCTGGGTCACAGCCTGGGAGCATCCCCTGCACCCCCAGCTGCCGCCCCAGCACCTCCTGTCAGCCCTCTTGGTCCACCTGCCAGGTCCACCTTGCTTTCATTTCTGCAGGCAGCAAGAACCCCAGGATCGCCTTGAAACTGGCTGAGTTCCAGACTGACAGTCAGGGCAAGGTAAATGTGGCCGGGGCACCTGGAAGAAGCGTCCAGGTGAGGAGGGGAGGCCAGGGTCTCTGCTGGGAGATCAGGTGGCCAGATCAGAAGCACTCCAGGGCAGGTGCTTCTCTGGCCAACTGAACCCAAAAGAGGCTCCACCCAGAGCCCCGGCTTCCAGGCCACACCCTTCCATCCATCACCCTGAACCTGGATTCAGACAGGGAGTGGCCCTGGGGTGTGGAGAGGGGACCCCTGTGAGTGAGCTTTGAGCGGAGGCCCTGCAGGGGTTGGGGTGCCCAGAAGGGCGGGGGTGCAGTCACCTGGAGGATCTGACCTTCGACCAAGGGTACCCCTGTCCCCGCCTCTGGGCAGTTCCTCATCTGTCACTTCAGCAGACGCATCAGTGTTCCGGATCCTTCTCTCCATCACCTAGTCAGCATCACAGATGGGGGTCCTCATCACCCAGGGAGTCACTCTTCAGGATCCATAGCCAGGAGGGCAGGGGAGGCTGTGGGGAGAAGGGTGGAGGCGATGCCCAACTCCATGTGAGGATGTTGGGGGGATGCCCCTCATGTCAGAGATCAAAGCAGGCTGGTGAGCCAGGAAGCCCCTTGTATTTTGGCCAGAATGGCTTCTTGTGTAACATTTCAGAAAAGTACCTGAGATAAACTACACTTATTTTCACGATCTAGGGGTTGGTTTTGGTTTGGGCACGAGTAGGCCCTAACCATGGAGAAGGAAATGGCATCCCACTCCAGTGTTCTTGCCTGGAGAATCCCAGGGACGGGGGAGCCTGGTGGGCTGCTGTCTATGGGGTCACACAGAGTCAGACACGACTGAAGCGACTTAGCAGCAACAGCAGCAGCAGCAGGCCCTAACCAAGCCCCTTCTCCACTCCTGACCAGAATGTTCTGGTGGATCCTCCAGGGACCTGCACTAAGCGGCTTTGCTGAGCCCCACCAGCTGTTGTAAATGGTTCCAGGCCCTCCCTCAGATGAGCAGGGTCCTGAGATGGCTGGGGGATTTTGCCTACTAACCCACAGCTGGGGGATGCAGAGGTTGGGGGCAGGCCTGGGTGTGGGATGTGCTGGGCCCTGCTGGCCTCTCTCCCATGCACCCTCCTCAGGAGATGCCCCACTAGCCCTGTGTCACCTCCAGGAAGCCACAGGGGCCAGAGGCTTGTCTTGCCCAAGGCCACCTGGCTCTTCAGCAACAGCCATGCCAGAACCCTTGGTTTCCAGTCAGCAGGCTGTCGCAGCAAAGACCGCTGGGAGGCTTTAGTCCCCAAAGGCTGTCATCTCCTGTTCTGGAGGCTGAAGGTCTGAAACCAAAGTGTCGACAGGGCGGCTTCCTCCGGAGGCCTGGCAGAAGACCTGTCTCTGGCTATCCGAGGCCTGGGAATGCCACCTTCTCCCTGCGTCGTGTCACAAGACAGGATGCATGGCGCCTGTGTCCACATCTCCCCCTATTATAAGGACGCTCATCCTGTGGGTTTGGGCCCCCACACCCCAGACCTCAGTATAACTGCCCCATTTCCAAGTCAGGCCCCCTCCTTAGGTCCCAGGAGTTAGGGCTCCAGTGTGTGGCTCTGGGGAGATACAGCACCTCAGAGCAGTGGCAGCACACGGCCAGGCCGGATGGTAACCCACGTCTGTCTGTTCCCCTTTAGATCGTGTCAACGCAGGAGAAGGAGCTGGTGCAGCCATTCAGCTTGCTGTTCCCGAAGGTCGAGTACCTCGCCAGGGCCGGCTGGACCCAGGACGGCAAGTAGTGAGTGTCATCCCTCAGAATCCAAGACACCCCTCACAGTCATTTCTGCCCTGGGTTGGGCCAGACACACTACACCAGAGCCCCAAAGCATACCCGGGGGCCAGACCTGGCCGGCTGCCCATCACCATGCAGCTCACAAGAATGATTTTTCCATTTTCCAGTGATGCAGGGGCTGGGGATCCAAAGAGGAGTATTTCATCACATGGAAATGATAGGAAATCCATATTTCAGTGTCCAGAGATAAAGCTTTATTGGCACATGGCCACACCTCTGTGGCCACTCACTCCACACAGGCAGAGTTGAGTAGTTGAGAAAGGAACAGTGGCCTGCAATGAGGGCACCTGGTCTGTCTTTCTGTTGAGAGTCAACTTTTCCACCTCTGATGCCAGTAGATCTCTGTCCACAATACACTGAAGTTGGGACTTCCCTGGCAGTCCAGAGGTTAGGACTCGCACTTTCACTGCAAGAGGGCGAGGGTTCAATCCCTGGTCTGGGAACTAAGATCCCGCATGCCGTGCATTACGACAAAAAAAGAAACAAACAGAAAAAAGATTTAAGCTAACTGTCCACTTAGAGCAAGATATGAAGCAAAGGACAAATAAGGGCCGAGGGTTTGGCAGAAGTTGCCCAAGTTCACCAGTGACGCGAGGTGTTTGCAGAACAGCCGGATCGTACAGTTTTGTCAGCACCCACCCCAGCCCCGTCCCCACCACCCCCATCTCCCTCCTGGGCATGCCTGCCAGCCAGGGAGGCTTTATGTACTGCGTAGTCACTTGCTCGAGTGTCACTGAAGCTGACAGAGGAGGAGCCATTCTGACCATGCACACGCATGGGCAGGGGGTGTCAGGCCCCAGCTGGCCTGCACCAGGCCCTGAGTTTCCCGTCCTCCCATCTCACCCTCCAGTGCCTGGGCCATGTTCCTGGACCGGCCCCAGCAGCGCCTCCAGCTGGTCCTCCTGCCCCCAGCACTGTTCATCCCTACCACCGACAACGAGGAGCAGCGGGCGGCCTTCGCCAGGGCTGTGCCCAGGGATGTCCAGCCGTACGTGGTGTATGAGGAGGTCACCGACGTGTGGATCAATGTAAGAGCTGGGGTGTGGGGCCCTGTCCTCGCGCACCTCCTGGTTTCCCATGTCCCTACCCCCAGGCCCCCAGCTCCTCAGTGTGGGGAAGCCAGCTCAGGAGGGAGGGTTGGCGGGGACTGCCCTCTGGCCAGACTGTCCAAGCCTCCGCTTTCTCAAAGAGACACAGCCTGAGTTTCCCCGCACCTGCTCCTGCCACACCCCCAACTCATGACACCTCTCTCTGCCCCGACAGGTTCACGACATCTTCTACCCCTTCCCCCAAGCAGAGGGAGTGGACGAGCTCTGCTTCATCCGTGCCAACGAGTGCAAGACTGGCTTCTGCCACCTGTACAAAGTCACCGCTGTCCTGCGGCCCCGCGGCTATGACTGGACCCAGCCCTTCAGCCCCGGGGATGGTGAGCAAGCCCAACTAATACTTACTCACCACTCTTGCCTGCAGTTCAAGCCAGTGGTTCAGTGCACGGCTTGTTCACGGGTCCCACCCCACAGGGTGTGGGTGTTTGTGATTAAGAGACTGGCCTTTCCCAACGCCGTTCCTGGTCTGGAAGGGCTATCACAGCCATGACTGGTTTCTTTTGGCAGCAGGGTTCATCCAGCACCAACTGCATGCCAAGGCCCTTTGTGTACCAAGGCTGTGCCATCTGGCCCCTTATAGGAGAAGCTGCCTTGCCCTGCACACAGGGAGGGTCACTGTATAAAGAGACAAGTGTGGACATCTCTGCTCTAGAGGGGAGGCAGGCAGACATCAAGAGACGGTGAAAGACACCAGGAGGCCCGGAGCACATCAGTGGATAACGTGACACAGGGCAGAAACCTGTGGCAGAGGTGGCCACACAGTGCTCTAGGCAGAGGGCATAGCCGGTGCAAAGGCCTGGGGACAGGACTAGGCCTGGTGTTGGGGAGGGACAGTGAGGAGGCCCATGTGGCTGGAGCAGAGTAGTTGGCGGGGTAAGGGAGGGAAGGCCTGGTGTGGTCGGTGGGACCCTCTAGGCCGTGAGGAGCATGGGCTTGAACCCAGAAGAAGGTTCAGGAGCTCAGAGTGAGTTGGAGCAAGGCAGGGGGACCAGCAGGCTGTGCCATCACCCAGGCCTGCTGGGGGTCTCACGGGGGTGGCTTGGTAACGAGGGGCACAGAGGCTATAGAGCTGGAGCAGTGCATTGGCAGGGCCGCCAGCCCCAGAGGAGGCCTGTGCGACTCGGCTCCCCATGTGGGCCCAACGGTGCGGGCATCGGGGAAGGTTTGGGGGCAGGCAGTGGCGCACCCACCTTGCAGTGAGTGAGGGACTGAGGAGTGGCTGTCCCTCCTGGGTCCTCTGGTGATGGTCAGTTAGCCCAGGTCTCTGTTCTGTACGCCCTGTGGATCCGTGTGGGGACATCTGCCCCTCCATAGGATACGTTGACAGTAGTTTGGTTCAGACCCAAGAGAATAGAAAGGATCTGTAGCCACTGCTAATAAACTGTTTTTAATATAAAATTTCAAACACATGGCAAGAAACATTACATATTGTTATTTACCTGATAAGACCTCTAAAGCGAGGACTTCCCTGGTGGTCTAGTGGTTGAGAATCCACCTGCCAATGCAGGGGACACAGGTTCAATCCCTGGGTCAGGAGGATTCCACATACTGCGGAGCAACTAAGCCTGTGTGCCCTGGAGCCCATACTTCTCAACAAAAGAGGCCACCACAATGAGAAGCCCACTCGCCACAACTAGAGAGAGCCCATGTGTAGCAACAAACATCAAGCATGACCAAAAATAAGTAAATAAATATATAAAAAAAGAGAGAGACCTACCCACCCAAAAAAACCTACTGTAACTCCCCTGAGCCTTTGGTCAGTCCCAGAGTTTAGTCAAGACCTGGTTCCCAACCTGTCCTAACCAGTCACAAGTTCAAGGCCTGGAAGGAGGTGGTTTGGCCCGCAGGGTTCTAAAACTGGGTACCTTTTTTTTTTTTGGCCTTATCAGTCTGCATGTGGAATTTTATCAATAGTTCCCTGACAAGGAATCAAATCTATACCACCTGCAGTGGAAGCTTGGGGTCAGGAGAAGCTCAGAGTCCTAACCACTGTGCCTCCAGGGAAGTCCCCAAAATCGGATGCTTTTGATAAAAATGCAGATCTCAGGTCTGCGTCCCATGGCAGGGGCCCAGCCGGTCCACCTGCCTGTCTCCCAGCTGCCTGGGTTTTGCAGCAAGTCCATTTTGTGCTTTGAGTCTGTGTCACAGCTTCCCCGGGCCCCCTTCACCTCTTTTCCTATCCTTCCAGATGAATTTAAATGTCCCATCAAGGAGGAGATCGCACTGACCAGCGGCGAGTGGGAGGTTTTGGCGAGGCACGGCTCCAAGGTACCCGAGTCTCCACACACGCCTGTACACACACATGTGCACAGACACACACACATGGTCCTGACCCCTCCAGACCCTGGGCGCCTGTGGCTTTCTTCTCCACCCCCATGCCCCGCACCTAGCCACCCGCTCCTGCTCTGCAACTAAGGGCCATGGGGGCTGCACTTGCCACCAGCAGGAGATCCTGGGTCTGGAGGCAGGGTTGTCTGCGTTTCCTTGGATCCTGGTGGGTGGGACCTGGCCCATTCTCCCTGCCATTAGGAGCGTCCACTTGGGCTCCTTCCGCTGCATGAAGCTACCTGTGGACACTGGTGGGGCCCACCGTGGAACTGCCCTGCATCCATCATTGGGGGCCAGGTCTGCAAAATTCTCAGTTTTACAGAGAGACCCCTTAATCAGACGTCCTGGAGGCCTCCCTCCCTCCCAGCTTTTATAAAGGTCTCCTGGTCCAAAGACTCAGACAGACCTAAACTGTCCAAGTGCCCAAGAGGAGATGTAGGCCAACCTTTTTAAAGCCCAGAGCTGGGTGGCCCGTGTGCTGCCAAGGGAAGGGGCCTTGGCACCCCTGGGCAGAGAGCAGAGGGGGCATCCATTACAGTGTCAACCTGCACCTCATCTGACCTGACAGCCCCCATTCTAGGCGAGACCACCCGGGACACGCTCAGGTTAGCACACAAGTGTGCACTGTTGATATGGTAGGAAACAGCAATGTGAAAACACTCGATCAGGAGACAAGTGACCTCCTTGGGCCCAGGTAGTGTAAGGCACGGTGCCCGTGACAGTGGGACCACACTTGTCCCTACTGGGTGGCTCTGCTGTGCTTGAGTCTTGCTGGAGGCACCCCTGGGCTCATAGCCTCGCTTGGCCCAGCCAGCCAGGCACTAAGACTGGGTTTCCTTGCTGCGACATGGGGCCAAACAGCTCCAACCCTCCCATCTCCACATCAGTGGACACTTGGGGCAACTGTGAGCACTGTGGGTGTGGAGCAGCCTCCCTGGCCCCCACCCCAGCTGTGATGACCACAGATGTGTCCAGAGGCTGCCAAATGGCCCGGGGGCACAGAGCGGCCCCAGGTGAGAACCCTGTTTTAAAGTACTTTGAAGGCCTTTAGCAGCTGGCAGACACACAGGACAATATTAAAATCTTTCTCTGGGGACTTGCTGGGTGGTCCAGTGGTTAGGACTCAGTGCTGTCTCTGCCAGGGCCTGGGTTCAGTCCCTGGTAGGGGAACTAAGATCCCCCATGCCGTGCTCACGGCTGGGGGGGAAAAAAAAAAAAACTTTCTCCATGGTCAGAGTTTAATCCTCTGCACACCCTATCTTTTTACCTAGAAATTTTCTTTAAAATAAAAAAGCAACATTTTAAGAAAGAGAAAAGGAAAGAATGTCCTTTGCCGTTCCTTTGCCGTCACTGCCCACAGCCACATGCTCCACCCCTGTGCCCCGGGTCTGGGTGGGTCCCTCATCTGCAGACTCTCCTTCCCGCCCATACAGCTTCTTACAGAGACTTGGTAACAAAACCAGCACACGACTTAACTATGGGTGGTTTGGGATTTTCTAATGACATCCTCCATTTTCAGAAAACCTGCATTTATTTTCCAGTGAGCGCATGATAACCAACATACCAGCATTGGTTGTAAAAATTGAATTTCTCTATACGGTCCCCTTCCATCCTCACCCAGGCCCCCGTGACCTGCCTCCATCCTCAGAAGTGACCACAGTGGGGAATCACTGTAGGTCTTTCCTGTTTGCACAGGAACATGAGTATTTTAGAGGGTTTGTAGGGTTGCATGGCTTCTTGTGGCCCCAGAGAGGTGTGCTGTAAGGGTGGAGCCAGCCTGTCTTTAGGACATTTCAGCTATCATCAGCTCTCTCATCTGAAGAGCACTTGGGGCATCGCTGTGCCTTCATTTGGAATTTGCCCCTCCAGTGCCATCCTTGGGAGCAGTCCCCAGGGGCATAAAGGCCTGTTCAGAGCATCTGTGCTGCACGGTCAGCCCAGCAAGGCAGTGCCTCTTTCGTCCCCAGAACGAGGTTCTTTCCCCCTCCTCCTGAGGTCCTTGCCTGAGAACCACACCCAGGCCTGACGGGCTTTTCCTCCAGGAAATAGCGGGGCAGGGAGTTACCACTTCTTAACCCTGAGCACTTGGGTCAGAGGGTGGGCTGTCCCCACTGGGGACCAGGACTGGGGGCTGCTGGACCCAGGACAGGCCCTCCCTCGGCCTCGGTATCCCCCCACAACTGTGCCTTCAGTCCCCCTCCGGTGGCTCTGGGCCCGCCTGGAAGGAGCTGTCCAGACTGGGAGTTCTGATTCCAAGTCAGACCAGAGAACATGTGGTTAGCCCAGCTCTAGTGGAGTGGGCTTCTTCCCTGCGGGATCCAGGACAGTCTCCCAGACAGCTCTCCAGCCGGCGGGCTGAAGCCAGCTCTGGGAGAACTGTCCTCCCTGTTCATAGAACACTGAGCCCTCCCTGGGGGCGGGGAGGGAGGCCCCGGGGGCCATGTCACCAGGAGCTCCTGTGCCACCTGCAGATCTGGGTCAACGAGGAGACGAAGCTGGTATACTTCCAAGGCACGAAGGACACGCCCCTGGAGCACCACCTTTATGTGGTCAGCTACGAGGTGGCTGGCGAGATCGTGCGCCTCACCACACCCGGCTTCTCCCACAGCTGCTCCATGAGCCAGGTGGGCCTCTCCCCAACGTGCCCTCCCTTGGAACATTCCAAAATATCAGGCAGCAATCTGGAACATGACCACAGGGCCACCCCCGACCCAGACAAGTAGGCAGTGTAGTCTGCTGGCTGTAGGACCAGCAAGATGGGGAGGTCTGGGTCTGAACCCGCCCCCAGGTCCCTCAGTCAGCAGCACCCAGGGCCCCCCTGGTCAGGGGACAGGCTCCTCTCACCTTTCAGGGTAGGGGTGGTGGTAACAGCAGGGTCACACGAGCAAACACACCACACGGGGTATGGACGGCAGGCAGTTGATGCAGGTGGAGGTGATGGGGGAAGGCGCCAGCACAGTGGGGGTGATGGGAGGCGCCCCGCGGTCTCAGTGCCCCATCCCGCCCGCAGAACTTCGACATGTTCATCAGCCACTATAGCAGCGTGGGTACACCACCCTGCGTGCACGTCTACAAGCTCAGCGGCCCCGACGACGACCCTCTACACAAGCAGCCCCGGTTCTGGGCCAGCATGATGGAGGCAGCCAGTGAGTAACCCCAGACCCCTGGGACCTAGACCGCGTGCATTGCCGGCTGAGCCCTGGTGAATAACGCGGGTGAGCGCAAGGCAGCAAGCGGCCCAGAGCCCCAAGAACCAATCGAGCGTAACCATAGCCCTGAACTGTCCTGTGGGGCCCCCGAGACAGCCTCAAGTTTCTGTGCTGCTGTCCCAGAGAGAGCACATGCAAAGGGCAGGAGCCGGCTCTGCCAGGTGGAGGGGTCCCTGCTGCTGCTGCTGCTAAGTCGCTTCAGTTGTATCCGACTCTGCGACCCCGTAGATGGCAGCCCACCAGGCTCCCCCGTCCCTGGGATTCTCCAGACAAGAACACTGGAGTGGGTTGCCATTTCCCTCTCCAATGCATGAAAGTGAAAAGTGAAAGTGAAGTTGCTCAGTCATGTCTGACCCTCAGTGACCCCATGGACTACAGCCTACCAGGCTCTTCCATCCATGGGATTTTCCAGGCAAGAGTACTGGAGTGGGGTGCCATCGCCTTCTCCAGAGGGGTCCCTACACAGGGCCAAGTGCACCTGTGCAGAGCAGATGGCCCCTGCCTGGGGTCGGTTGGTAGGGGCCTCGGGGAGTGGGAGGAAGCTGGTTAATTAACCCAGGAGCCTCCAGGGCGGCCAGGCCTCCACCTGGGTGACCCCAGGTTCCAATTCTAGCTGCGGAAGCGAATGCCAGTCAGTTCACTTCATCTCTCTTAAATGTTTCATTACCTACTGAATGGCCCCGTGGCAGCCCACGAGTTGTAAACTGAATGCAGAGCACCCCGCCATGGGGATCACTCACTAAAAAGGGCCCCCTGGTTATAACTGCCAGGAAGCACAGAAGACGGGGTGCTTCTGGTCCACCCTCTGGGTTTGGGGGAGTGTGGGTTCGGCCAGACGTGGGCCCCGCTCAGAATTGAGCCTGCCTTGGCTCACCCTGGCCCTCGGAGCCACAGCCACTCTGTCTCCATAGGCTGCCCCCCCGATTACGTGCCTCCGGAAATCTTCCATTTCCACACGCGGTCCGATGTGCGGCTCTATGGCATGATCTACAAGCCCCACGCCGTGCAGCCAGGGAGGAAGCACCCCACTGTCCTCTTTGTGTATGGAGGCCCACAGGTAGGCACGCCCCTCCCCCATACCCCCCATCCAGGGCTCGCGGGGCCCCTCCTAGCGCTGCTGCCCATCCCCACTGACCTCACTGCACAGCCTCCCCCTTTCACCTGGTGATACTCCCTGTCCCTCTGGGAAGCCCCCCTAAACCCCGTCTGTGTGTCTGGGCCACCCACCCAGCAGTGACCCACTCTTACCCCTGGTCAGCAGCTTGGAGCTCTGGGCCCAGCCCTCTGAGAAGGGGACAGGCCAGGCAGGCAGGTTGGCAAGCAGGTGCACCTAAGACAGCGCTTCTCAGCTGGGGTGGCTGTCTCCCAGGAGACACTTGGTGACATCTGGGGACATTTGTAGTCATCACAGCTGGGGTGGAGGTGCTCCTGGCATCTAGTGGGTAGAAGCCAGAGGTGCTGTCAACACCCTACAGCCAGCAGGACACCACCCAGAAGATGAGGAGGCCCCAAACATGAATTGTGCCGAAGTAAGGGACCAGCATAAGCCACATTACTTGGGGGACACACCACCCGGCACCACCAGCCTGCCACGCTCCCCATCAGCTTCTGTGTCTGTTTGTAGATAAAATAGAGGGGTAGAAAAGAGGCAAAATGTAGCTGAAGAAATAAGGGAGTAATTCCAGGGAGGAACTTGGGCAGGGGCCTTCCTCTCCGTGCCATCCATAGTCTTCATGATAGAGTGCAGGCCTCATCTTTAGACTCACACCTGCCTTGCCTTCCCCACAGGTGCAGCTGGTCAATAACTCCTTCAAAGGAATCAAGTACTTGCGGCTCAACACCCTGGCATCCCTGGGCTATGCTGTGGTCGTGATTGACGGCAGGGGCTCCTGTCAGCGAGGGCTTCGATTCGAAGGGGCTCTGAAAAACCAGATGGTAATGTCTTTTCCCATTCCCTTCTTGTGTGGTGAAGGTGGGGGGACCTGGGGTTTGGGGGAGGCCCTGGGGCACCTTCCTCAAGGACAGTCTTGGCCAGGGTGTCAGTCCTATGGGGCAGCCTATGGAACTAGAGGAATGTCCACTCTGCTGCTCAGCTCTGAGTGGTGCCCCGTGGGGAGACAGGTATACATATACCCTACCTGGTGCCTAAGACCCAGATGCAGCCAGGCATGTCAGTATAGGCCCCTTCAGCAGGAAGCCCCGAGGGCTAGGCCAGATAGGCACTGGTGGCTGTGGAAGTGGTAGTGGCGGTGGTGGTGAGGATGGTGATGATGGTGGGGATATTGATGGTGGTGGGGGTGATGCTGGTGATGATGAGGAATTTGATGGTGATAATGGTGGTGTTGAGGATGGAGGTAGTGGTGCTGGTGGTGGTGATAACACCAGCTGTTTGAGTCTTGGCACACACCAGGCCTCTGAATACAGGATACCTTGCATTTCATTTCATCCTCACACTCACTGTAAAATCCGTACTCTTCATGTTAACCTCCTTATTTTGGGGATGGGGAAACTGAGGCCCAGAGAGGGGATGTAACTTTATCAGAGCCAGCCAGGAGATGGCAGGGCAGGGTTGGTGCCAGGTCCTGCTGACCACCACCCCGAGAGGTTTGCACAGGACCTGGAGAGAGGGTGACTTCCAGAGAGGGCCCCCTGCGAGGGAAGGGAGACCGTGGGGCATGGGCCTGGGAGGAGGCCACTGAGGGGTACCTGGCCTCATTCCCCAGGGCCAGGTGGAAATTGAGGACCAGGTGGAGGGCTTGCAGTTCGTGGCCGAGAAGTATGGCTTCATTGACCTGAGCCGGGTGGCCATCCACGGCTGGTCCTACGGAGGCTTCCTCTCGCTCATGGGGCTGATCCACAAGCCCCAGGTGTTCAAGGTGGGTCCCGCCCCGCCTTCTCCCCCCTGTCTGCCAGCGCCCTCATGCCCCTTGGAGCCCGCCCCCCCTGGGGGAGGCATCTTGGCAGGGGCCTTGCCACGTGGCTGTTTCTCCCCGCAGCAGCCCCACGGGGACGAGCCCCCCTCCTCATTGCCCGCCACTGCTGACCCCAGGATGGCGTCCGGCTGCACAAAACCCCGCCAGCAGCTCTCTGTGGGAGGCTGAGCTCGGGACCCCGGCCCCGGACGGGCAGAGGTGGGGCATGGTGTGGAGAGCGTCGGGGGAGGGGCCCCCAGGCCGGCGGCGCTGCCAGGGCGATGAGGAGGAGGAGGCAGGAAGGCAGTGGGCCCAGGGAGGGGCCAAGTTCAGCCTGAGCGCTCGCCTAGCTCACCCACCCTCCCACGACAGTGCACGGTCCACGGGGGAGACACACGGAGGGCCCCTCCCCGCCAGCCCCCGTGTGCATGCCCGCTCCTCATGTCCTCCGGGGGAGGCCCCGGGACCACAGGCCAAACGCAGGCTCCCAGGACGTGACCCCTATGTGTGTCTCTCTCTCTTTCTCTGCACCCCTTCACCCACGGTGGCCCCCAGGTGGCCATCGCAGGCGCCCCGGTCACAGTGTGGATGGCCTACGACACGGGCTACACAGAACGCTACATGGATGTCCCAGAGAACAACCAGCTTGGCTACGAGGCGGGTTCCGTGGCCCTGCACGTGGAGAAGCTGCCCAATGAGTAAGGCCCCCTGCCGCCAGATCACGAAGGCCGGCCCTCCCTGAAGTTGGGTCCTCCTGGGGCCGGGTGGGCGTGGCTTCCACACCTGCTTCTCTGTCCGCCGGCGCCCCCTCCCCTTCCTCCATCCGCCTCACAGAAAGCAGGCCCCCGGGTTCTCTTGGCCCAAGGAGAGAGGGAAGCCCCCAGCCCTGCCCCCAGAAACATGGAGAGGAAGCTCTAGAATGATACTACTTTGGACACCCTGGCATCCCTTGGCTCCTAAGCACGTAGCCTGCCGTGGGCCCTGTGAGTCGGTTTTGAACCCTAACCGCCTGTCTTGTGGGTTCTGCCTCAGAACCCAGGTCCACAGTGGTTGTAAAACCTACGTGTGTTGGCCCAGCTCTGATATTCCATGTATGCTTTGGGCACTGGTTTCTGATTTTCCCATCGGAAGGAAAATGGCTTGGCCATTTCTGATGTACCTTGTGTCTGGTGAACGTCCACCCTGGCCTCACCTTTAGTGCCAAGGTTCTTGTCCCAGACTGACCCCGCCCTGGCCCCTCTCCCTGCGAGGCCGTTCTCTTCAGTCTAGAGGGTGACTCCAGGGGCCACCATGGTGCAGCCAAGCTCAGAACCCACAGCTCTGCAGCCACTTCCATCCACTTTTGCATTCATCTCAGTTCACTGGAATAATAAAAGACAGAAGCCTGGTGGTTGCCAGGGACTGGGAGCGACTGCTCATGGGTATAGAGTTTGCTTCAGGATGATGGAAATGTCCTGTAACTTAGGATCCAGGTGATGGCTACTTGACATTGTGAATGCACCAAATGCCCCTGAATTGTTCTCTTTAAAATGAGTGAATTTTAGATCATGTATCACCTCAGTAAGCTATTTTTATGTCAAAATTTCAAAAGGAATCATCCTCCACTACCCATGCCACATGTCAAGTGCTTGGTAGCCACTGGTGGTGTAGGGTGAGGCAGGTCTAGCACATTCCAGAAGCTTCTGGGACCTCAGGGCATTCCAGGTACCACTGGCCACACCCTCCCCTCCTGGCCAGGTGTCTCCCAGAGGTGCCAGTCATGCCAGATCATTGGGTTGCTCCACCATCTGCTGCCAAGTTGCTGCTTCTGCCTCCTCACTGCCATGGGGCAGGGTGAGAGAAGGGGGTTCGGTCCCAGACCCTCACCCCAACCTTGTCTTCCAGGCCTAACCGCCTGCTCATCCTGCACGGCTTCCTGGATGAGAACGTGCACTTTTTCCATACAAACTTCCTCGTCTCCCAGCTGATCCGCGCAGGAAAGCCTTACCAGCTCCAGGTGAGTGGCTCCTCCCAGGAGCTCGCAGGGTGGGCAGCAGCGTGGGTGGGGAGGGGGCAGTGGGAGGAAACCCATGTCCCTGCCCCCATCCTCATATCTGACTGCCTGGCTCCTCACGGTAATTGGTAATTACCCTGGCTCCCTGGGTCCCCGAGTCCATTCAGTAGATGCCTCGCAGTCCACTCCGCCCTCTGCTGGCCACCTCTGGGAACTGGGGGAGCACACGCTCTTACTGCAGGAGCACATGCGTTATTTTAAACCAAGAAGCTTGCTTTGAAGTTCGGAACCCCACCCAGAAAGTATGAGGGGCACGGGGGGAGTGGTTGGAGAGGAATTCCCTGAGGAGGTGACATTTAAGGATACTAATGAGTGAGTGGGGATTCAGCTAGGCCTAGGGGTCGGCTGTGGAGGACACTAGACAGAGGAGATAGTGAAAAGGAGCAGCTCAGGGACAAGAGACCAGCGTGGTTGCAGCCAGCAGAAGAGCTGAGGACCAGGGCCGAGTGACCAGCGTGGCCAGGCGGGCAGTGCCTCCAGTGGTGGGCGGGGCTTAAGCAGTAAGGGCGGGGTCTCAGGCGAGGGCAGGCCCTCACGAGAGGGTGGGGCTTCGGTGGTAAGGGTGGGGCTTTTGTGGTAAAGGGCCGGGCTTTGGGAGTGGGTCTCAGGGGAGGGCTGTATTTTTTTCTAAGGGTGAGGAAAGGTTGGTCATCTTTCAGGCAGCCGTGTAGACAGAGGCCCATGGGGCCAGTGGGACATGCACCAGTCAGTTGTCCTGGCAGGAAAGGGGCCGGGAGTGAGGAGCGAGAGGCCTGGTGGACTCCAGGGGTGGGACGTGGTCGGGGGGGTGGGAGGGTGAGGGGGGTGGTTGGGGGAGGCCTGATGCTGGAGGTAAGAAGGACAGATTTGATTACCTGCAGCCGCCACGCAGTCTTTTTGCATCCTGGACACCTTCACGTGCTCAGTCCTGTCAGGGGAGGACACGTTGCCATTCAACAGATGGAAAAACTGAAGGTCATCAGGCAGGAGGGACAGGCCTCAAGATCTATGGCTGTGCATGCACTGGCCAGACAGGGCAGGAGGGCGGCGGGGCTCCCACAGGGTGACGAGCTGTTGGGAGCAACCCTGCCCCCAACCCCACATGCACCCCCAACACAGGCCAGCAGCAGCTGCGTATCAGAGTTGAGGAGTCAGGCAGGGCCAGGGTGGATCCTCAAGTATCCCTTCTGAGCCTGAAGGCCTGAGTCTCCTGGTTGGGGTAGCCCCTCTCCCTGAATGACCACAGGTCATTTAACCTTGGGCAGGTCCTTTAACCTTGGGCCTGGTCTCCTTATCTATGAAATGGGCTTGATGACACCTGCCTCTGAGAGGTGTTGAGGGTCAAATGAGTGCTCTCAGGAAAAACATTGGGCACATGGGGGCCTGGAGACTTGTGCCTCTGCCTCCCAGGGGAAGTTGAAAGTGAGACAGGATGCTCCCTTGGAGGGTGGGAGAGGGGGGATGGAGCACACCCACTTTCCGCTTCAGACACCCTGAAACACTTGGCTTGGAGGCTGACAGGCCAAACTTGTTCACACTTCACATTGTTGCCGCAGACCAGGCCCACGACTGGGGGTTGGGAGCAGAGTGGGGAGCCAGATGAGCCTCTCCTTGCCCTCACAACCCAGGAAGAGGAAGTGACCAAGCACCCAGGACCCAGGGTGGCATAGAGGGGTGGGTGTCTGTCCCAGGTTGTGCCACTGCCCCGGGCCCTGAAGGAGTGGGACCTATGAAGCCTTGGGAGCAGTAGGACCCAGGAGTCCAGGTCTTGATCTCAGCCTGGCAACTCCTCTGAGCTGGGGACAGTATGGTGAGACTTGTGATTCATCCAGGATGGAATACTGAAGGCAAGGGTGGAGGAGGGCAGATATCTGAGCAGTTAGATGCATTCCTAGGGTGTGAAGCAGGTTTCACACCTGCCCCAGGAACCCTCACTCCATGGCCAGAAGCAAGACCTGCCTCGCTGTCACCATCCACCTGAGAGCCTACTTCCACTCAGCCAGGTCTCAGGGACTGGGTGATTCCTTGGGCGTGGGCCCTATCACCAGCACACTGCCACTTCTCTCAGGGGAGGGTCCCCCCTTGGTTATTGAGAGGGCCCAGGAAGCACTTGGCAAAGCCTGGGGGGAGGCCCTCCTAGAGCAAGGGCTTTCTGGAGCCTTGGTGTGTCCAATCCCCAGTGGGGCCTGTTGGTAAAATGCAGTGGCTCAAGTGGAGGGCAGCAAATGTCTCCATGATTTGAAGCCCCAGCCCCTTTGCGGATATGAGTTCCTCACGCTCCCTGGGTTTGGGGGACAGAGGAGCAGCACAGGTTCGCAAGGCTTGCATATGTGCTTTCGTATCTGCACTAGCTGGCCCAGGCCACACAGACCCTACAAGGTCTGAATTTTTCACTCAGCCTTCATGGGGGGAGGCTGTCACTTGCCCAGCAAGTTGTCCATGGAGGAGGGATTCAAACCTGGGTCCCTCAGTTCCAGAGCAAGACCTCTTCCCAGGGTGGCAAGGGTGGGACCAAGGCCCTGAGGGGACACACTGGGAGCCAGACTCAGAGGGTGAGGTTCAGGATGCAGGGTCCTCGGTGCCACCAGCCTTGCCTTCTCTTTCCACCCAGATCTACCCCAACGAGAGACACAGCATCCGCTGCCCCGAGTCCGGTGAGCACTATGAAGTCACACTGCTGCACTTTCTTCAGGAACACCTCTGAGCCCGGGGCTGCCTCGGGAGGGGCCTGCACAGTCAGAGCACAAGTGGCTCCACAGCCGCCATCGCGCATGCAGGGTGCAGGAGGGACCGAGTGGCCTCGCAGGCCCCGCACCGCACCTCCTCCCACCAGCCCGCGGGACTGCCCGCCCCGGGAGCCACCACCTTCACCCCCACACCTTTGATCGTTTTTGTTCATGCTCCTGGGTTTTCTGCCTGCTGCTTCAGGGTTGCCAGGATGGAGCGCTGAGGCCAGTGTCCACAAAGCACTTCCTCAAGCCATCCCACTGCTCCCCATTGTCTGGAAGCCTCAACTCCACTGAATGTGGAGGCCTGAAGAGACTCCAAGAAGCCTGGCCTTTGCACTGCTCGCCCCGGGGGCAGGGTGGGGTGGGGGTGGCCAGGCCTAGGCTCAGCCCAGCCAGCGGTGCAGAAGCATGTGGTTGCCTGTCCTCCCCACCCGCGCCCACTTGTGTTTTTTTTTTTTGTTGGGGTGTGGGAGGGGCGTTTTTCTTTATTATTTAAAAGACAGAAAGCTAGGGGTGCCTAAATCTAGAATCTGGGTCTGCCGCCGGCCGCTGGTTTCACCCCAGCCAGCACCCGAGACAGGAGCTGTGCACCCAGCAGACCGCAAGTGTGCAGGGGAGCGGGCAGCCCTCCGGCCCGGCTCTCCCTCAGCTTTCAGGCAGGCTCTGAAACGTGACCGGCTGGGGCTCTGCTGGCCAGCGGCTGCTGCCCCTTCTCCAGCCGGGCCATCTGGTCCCACGTTTCTGCCTGGCCCGCACTAACCGGGCTTCCAGGGTTGGGAGTGGAACCCTCCCCGCCTCAGGGTTATCCTTATTCTTCCTTTCCCTCCCGCCAAGAGTTCTGCCAGGGGCGGGTTAAAAAAAAAAAAAAAGAAAACCCAACAACAAAAAAATCCCACCAGAGAGCCGAACCACCTCTACATATTATGGAAAGAAAATATTTTTGTCAATTCTTATTCTTTTATAATTATGCGTGTAAGAAGTAGACACATTAAACAATTCCAGATGGAAGCATTGCCACCTGCCTGAGGTTCCTTCTAAGCTAAACTCCCCGGGGCTGGTGATGGGGGTTCCGTGGGTGGGCAGGGAAGTCCCAGGAGGGAGCTGAGCCAAGGGCAGGGCAGTCTTGGCAGTGGTAGGAGAGGGGTTGCTTGCTCAGCCTTGCTGCCCTGGCACAAAACAGCAGGGGGTCCCATGCCACGGCTGGAAGATGCCCAAAGGACAGTCTCAGAGGTCCTGAGGCAGCTCGTGGGTGCCACTGAGGGACCCAGCCCAGGCTGTCGTGGGCAGCCTGGCCCTGACTTCCTTTTGCACCTTTCCTTATCCAGAGGCTTGATTCAGTGGTTGGAGCATCAGGACACACCGACAAGTCAGGGCAGGGTGCAGACTCTTCAAGTCTGTCTCAACAGCTGAGAGATGAGACTGGAGACCCTGCCCGAGCTGAGGGCACTCATGGTACTTGAGTTTCTAATGGCACAATGACCTTGGCCCCAGGGCCATCACCCACTCCATCCTTTGTGAAGGTCCACTTTTATATTTAATGGCTTAAAGAATAAAACAGGGACTTCCCTGGGTGGTCCAGTGGTTAAGAAACCATGCATCCACTGCAGGGGGCACAAGTTCCATCCTTCGATGGGGAAGTTCCACATGCCGCAGTGTGGCCAAAAATAAACCAGTACAAAAGGGTATAGAGAGGAAAACGATGCCCTCCCCACCTCCGGGGGCGGTAACCCCTCCCCAGTCTCTCGTTAGAAAAAGAAAATGTTATTTTCGGCTGTGCTGGGTCTTCGTTTATGTGCTCAGGGTGTCTCTAGTTGTGGCAAGCAATGGCTCCTCTAGTTGCAGTGGCTTCTCTTGTGGAGCATGGGCTCTAGAACATGCAGGCTTATGTAATGTTGGCAGCACCTGGGCTCAGCAGTTTTGGCTCACAGGCTTAGCTGTCCCATGTTATGTGGAATCTTCCCGGACCAGGGATTGAACCTGTGTCACCTGCATTGGCAGGCAAATTCTTAACCGCTGGACCATAGGGAAGTCCCCCAGTCTCTCTTTTTAATACCTGCCTTCTGTTTTGCTCTGGGAATGCCATAATTTATTTTGCCAGACACTTATCAAGGGATAAGGTTATTCTGGGCTTTTTGTATAAATCAGGGGTCAACAGACTTTGTCAAGGACCAGAGAGTAAATATTTCAGGGTTTGTGGGCCAGTTAGTCTCCATTCCAACTGCTCAGCTCTGGCCCTTGCAACTCAAAAGTAGCCAAGGGTAATGTATAATGTATACATTATAATGTATAATTATAATGTATAAATGAGTGGATGTGGCTGTGTGACAATAAAACTTTATTTACAAAGTCACACAGCTGGCCAAATTTGGCCACAAGTTGTCAATGACCAACCTCTGCTATAAAAGATCCTGCAACAAACAGCCTTGTACATGTTTTGGGCATGTCTGAATTTATAGGATAATTTCCTAGAATTATCAAAAGGCATATTCATTTTTAATTTTGAACAATATTGCAATATTGCCTTCTAAGGAGAATGCCTCCATGTACACACCTCCTGGTGAAATGTGCCCCTTGCTCCATTCCTTCAGTGTTGCTCTTGTTCAGTCGCCAAGTCATGTCTGACTCTTTGTGATCCCATGGACTGCAGTATGTCAGGCTTCCCTGTCCTTCACTATCTCCTGGAGTTTACCCAAGTTCATGTCCATTGAGTCAATGATGCCATCCAACCATCCATCCAATGATGCCATCCTCTATCATCCCTTTCTCCCTTTGCCTTCAATGTTTCCCAGCATCAGAGGCTTTTCCAGTGCGTCGGCTGGAAAAGGTGGCCAAAGTATTGGGACTTTAGCCTCAATATCAGTCATTCCAGTGAATATCAGGGTTGATTTCCTTTAGGATTGACTGGTTCGATCTCCTTGCGGTCCAAGGGACTCTCGAGTCTTCAGTACCACCTGTTATTTTTGAAAAGCTTAGGGAGTGAAACACAGCAGCTCACTGTACTCTGAACTCATATTTCTGTGTGTATGAATATTTTCATGCTTTAAGGCACTTGTTTACTGCTAATTATTTGCCAACTTTTTAAATTTCTTTTTGGCTTGCAGGATCTTAGTTCCCCAACCAGGAATGGAATCCAAGCCCTTGATTCCTAACCACTGGACCACCAGGGAATTCCTTGCCCACCTTTTGATATGTTGGCCTCATTCATTTGTAGACCCTCTTTATATGTGAAGGAAATAAGTGCATTGTCATACATGTTGCAACCTGAACAATGTTGCTGATTTTAAAATGTTTGATGGGTAGGAAGCTCAGCCAATGAATGCTAAGAATCATCTCAGGAATAAGAATATATCTTGCCTGTAATCCACTGTGGAAGTGGAGAGGCAACTAATCACAGGTCACAGAATGACAGAAGTTGATGAGAAAAGAGTCACTAGAGTTGCCCAGGAGGCTTGGCAATTGGCAACCCACAACCATCTCAAGCAGAAACTTTTTTTTTGGGTGGGGGGAGCTGCCTTGTGACATGCTGGATCCTAGTTCCCTGACCAAGGATCAAACAAGTGCCCCCTGCAGTGTAAACATGCTCTGGACCACCAGGAAAGTTCCTGTTTGTTTGTTTTAAATTAACCACAGACACATAAGAAGTTGCAAAAACAGTGTGGAGTCTCGTGTACTCTCACCCAGCGTACATCTTACCTAACCCTAATACACTGTCATGCCAGGAACATGATGTGAATACAACGCAATGAACTAAACTCTAGACCTTATTCAGATTTTATCAGCTTTCACAGGCACTCATATGTGTGTAGTTCTATTCCACTCTGTCACCTGTACAGATTCCTAGAACCACCACCACAGTCAAAATACAGAGCTGTTGGGAACTTCCTTGGTGGTCAGTCTGTTGGTTAAGACTGAGCTTCCACTTGAAGCGACCCAGGTTTGATCCCTGGGCCAGAGAACTAGGATCCCATATGTCTCATGGCAGGGGAAAAAAAAAAATATATATATATATATATATATATATATACACACACATACATACAGAGCGGTTAATTCACCACAAGGGAGTTCCTTCACACTCTATGATGTCCACACCCACCCTGTTTATGGTGTCCTGACCATGGAGACAGAAGCCGTGGTAGTTGTTACCAAATATTTTTTGACTGCTAGATTTCATGTCATGATTAAATAGCAGAATCTTGGGAATGATGGTTTTTCTCTTTAAATCCCTTAAGTTTTTTGTTTGTTCCTATTTTGGTTTTTGTTTTACAGGCAAAAAGGAAAAACAGAAACAAGAGGCTGGGGTTCAGTCTGAGAAGAAAACACACATACACACACCTACCCCTCTTGAGTAGGAAACTCAAAACCACTCACAACCAAATACCTTGTCAGCTACAGCATTTGGCCACTAATTGAATCCTTCATACGGACCCACTGAAGGTCAAACACGGGAAGTAGGGAAATGGAGACATAAAAAGAACTGTGCTGTGTGAAAACACCAAATAGTCTGCCGTCCTCCGATTTATGGAGCCAATTCCTAACAGGTCCACGGCAGCCGACTGCAAAGAGGGAAGCATTTCTTAACAGGAGCAAGTACCCCCTACTCAGAACAGGCTGTAAGAAATAAATGTGTTGTTTAAGCCAGCCTGTCTGCTTAAGATATTGTTATAACAACCCAGACTAAGGCAAGGATCCAATCCTAGATCCCAGTTGCCTTTCGACGTCTTAGTCTCCTCATTCTGTGATGGTTCCTCAGCCTTTGTCTTTCGTAACATTTTTAAAGAGAACTGCCAGCTACCTAGGTAGAACATGCTTCAACTTGGGTTTCTCTGGTATCTGCTCTATCAGATTAAGGCCGTGCATTTTGCACAGAAATTCCAAGGAGATGCCACTCAGAATGTCCTCTGTATCCCGTGGTGACTCCATGAAGTCACTGTCTTTTTTTAACGACGTTGACTTTGCTCAGTGGGCTAAAGATGGTGTCACCCCTATAAAATTACTTACTTTTCTCTTTGTAACTGTTATGTATCTCGGGGGGGGAATACTTTGAGATAATGCAAAAATCCTCTTCCCCACCAGTTTTTAGCATGGATCCACGAATCTTGGAGTAACAATCAGAGTTGTTTGCTCAATGGTGATCTTCCATTTCCCTCATTCTGCCTACATGTATTAACCTGAATTTCAGTGGTGCTCCTTTATATCCTTCATTCGTTGTACACGTACTAACTAGAAGAGTTGAAGGGTCAGTCACTTGGCTAGTGAGGGACAAATGGACCCCAAACCAAGAAACCTTATTCCAATTCCTTCAGCCCCAGAACGCTCCTGGGACTTCCAAGCCCCGCCCCAAGATGGCAGCCCGGGTAGGAGGGGCGGGGCCTTTCGGATCACGTGGTCGCGCCCGACGCCGACGTGGCCTCCGCCAGACTCCCTACGTGTCCCTCGCCGCGCTCCGTCCGCCGTTCCTGCCCCCGCGAACCTGATTCCAAGATGGCAGCGCCCAGCGGAAGAAGGAATGGCAGCGGCGGCGCGAACTTGTGGGTCTCGCTGCTCCTGGCGGCCGCGGCGCTGAGGCCGGTGGAGACGGTGTCCGAGCCCACGACGGTGGCGTTTGACGTGCGGCCTGGCGGCGTGGTGCATTCTTTCTCCCAGAACGTGGGCCCTGGGGTAAGTACCTCAGACACCCCGGGGGCTTGAGGAATGGTGCTAGCCGGGGCATGGCCTGGGGAGGGGGAGCTGACCGGCGGGGTCGGGGGCGGGACCGGGGGGCGGCCCCGGCGTGGGCAGGGCCTGAGGGTAGGAGGCGGGACTTGGATTAAGAGGAGGTGAGGCTCCTGGGGGCTGGCTTCTTTGAGGGGGCTGAGTCTCTAGCCTCAGTCCGTAACTCATCTCACTTGCCCATCGTGCCCAAGCAGCCCCATCCCTCAGACTGAAGTGTTGTTCTGCAGTCGCTCAGTTGTGTCCGAGTCTCCGACCCCATGGACTGCAACACACCAGGCTTCCCTTTCCTGCACTATCTCCCCGAGTTTGCTCAAACTCGTGTCCATTGAGTCAGTGATGCTATCCAACCATCTCGTCGTCTGTCGCCCCCTTCTCCTCCTGCCTTCTATCTTTCCCAGCATCAGGATCTTTTCTTATGAGTCGGCTCTTCACATCAGTTGGTCAAAGTACTGGAGCTTCAGCTTCAGTGTCAGTCATTCGTTCTTCCAATGAGTATTCGGAGTTGATTTCCTTCAGGATTGTCTGGTTTAGACTCAAGTGAGCCCCTCCTTATTGGAGGGCAGGATGGGCCCAGAGGTAGGGAGAGGAGAGCTGGAGGCCCAGGGGCATATGCTTCCAGACCCCACAGAAAGTCGTTCTGCCTCCGCTCTGACCAGGAAGGAAGTGGACAGATGTTGCTTTTCCTTCCATTGCACAAGGTCCCCCATCTTTTTCATTGAAATCTGAGGCCAGACCCTCCTTATCTAGAGGCAGCAGGCCTAGGTCTAGTCTAGCCCATCCTCAGCTTGTTGGAGAAATTGCTTCCTCTCTCAGTCCCTCTTTCCAGTCTAACAAT
The DNA here is from genome assembly GCF_003369695.1 of Bos indicus x Bos taurus. Taxonomy (NCBI): domain Eukaryota; kingdom Metazoa; phylum Chordata; class Mammalia; order Artiodactyla; family Bovidae; genus Bos; species Bos indicus x Bos taurus. Next base: position 91,165,817 of record NC_040082.1, on the reverse strand, counting down.
GATATCAATAGTCACTATTTGTTTATTTCTTTCTTATAACCTGATATTTTGCTAGATTCTTTATGTGAGGCCCATTTTCCAGGTGAAGAAACAGAAAGCTTTGCCCTTGCCCAAGGCCCACAGCGGAGCAGAGATGTGGACACAGGGACCCCAGGGGTCCCTAATTCCAGATTTCATGTTCCTAAATGGGTGGGTGCTGGAAGAGATGTGATCTCCCCCTTCTAGAAGCCACATGGGTTGTTTGTCCAGAGCCAGGAGATCCCCAAGCGGGGAGGCTGGTGGGGGAGTTTCAGGCCTCCAAGGACATCGGCCTCCAGGGACATCAGCCAGAAGGCTCTGACTCTACCTCCTCCCCCTAAGTGTAGATACTCAAAAGCAGGATCTTGATTCTGGATCTCAGAGGGACATTCAGAGACCCTGAAGCTCCAGCGCTAACAATTATCTACTACCGAGACGTTTTTTCCTTCCATTCTCTAGGACAAATACACCTGTGTGTTCACCTATGCATCTCAAGGAGGGACCAATGAGGTGAGTTGTTCAAAACTCCATGTAGTTTAGTATGATAGCATCCATTGTCATACAGACATGCTATCTAGAGGACACTGGACTATTCTTGCCTAAGCGATAAAAGACAGTGCTCAAGTCCAATGGTGATGGCAGATTCTACTCATAATTCCATAGAGTGAACAGACATATGGACAGAAAGAGGGATGTGAGACCTGAATCTGCCTTTCTCACGAGCCTCCCTTAGCAGTATCGTGTTCATCTGTGCTGAGTAACACAGACTGAGCAGCTTAAAACAGTGCCCAATTATTATTGCATCATTATTTTTTTTTTTTCAATTATTTGGCTACCGTGGGTCTTTGTCGGGGCATGTGGGCTTCTCTAATTGTGGTGTATGGACTCTGGAGCACGAGGGCTCAGTAGTTGTGGCACGAGGGCTTAGTTACAGTATGTGAGATCTTAGTTCCCCAACCTGGGATAGAACCCAGGCTCCCTGCGTTGGGAGCATAGTCTTATCCACTGGACCTCAGAGGAAGTCCCTGTCCCATGGTTCTAAAGGTCAGAAGTCCCTGTCAGCTCAGCTGGATGCTTCACAAAACCAAGATCAAGGTGTCAGCCCGCCTGGGCTCTCACCTGCAGGCTCTGGAGAGAACCCTCTTCCAGACTGATTCAAGTTGTTGGCAGAACCTGGTTCCTTTCGGTGTGTGACTGAGGTCCTCAGTTCCTTGCTGGCTGGTTTCTCCAGCTGATGGCAGAAGATGGAGTGAGAGAGATTGGAAGCACAAGACAGGTATAGTGCACCACAGCTGACTTTGAGGAGGTAGGATGTGTGGCCTCTAGAAGCTCAGAGCAGCCCCTGGCTGGTAGCAGGGAAATCAGGGCTTCAGCCCTCCAGTCACAAGGAACTGAACCCCACCACAACCAGGTGCGTCGGAAGAGGACCCTAATCTCCAGATCTCTAGCTGGGAATGCAGTCTGGCTTCCAATCTTATTTCATTTATTTCATTGACCGGGCCATGCAGCACATGGGATCTCAGTTCCCCAACCAGGGATCAAACCCACGTCCCCTGGATTGCAAGGCAGAGTCTTAACCACTGGACCACCAGGGAAGCCCCTGGCTGACACTCTGATTTAGCTTGTGAGACTGAACAAACAACGCAGCCCTGCTACGCCCAGATTTCTGACCTACAGAACTGTAAGCCAATGAATGGGTGTCGCTTTCAAGCTATTAAATCTGTGGTAATTCTTCACATAATGTAGTGAGTTGAATGAGGTCCTCCAAAAAAGATGTGTCCACATCTTACTTCCTAGAACCTGTGAATTTAGACAATGTCTAAATGTCCTCCAGTATCTGCTAGAGGACAAAATTACCCCCAGGCGAAAGCCACTGGGCAAGAATGATATGAAGTTGGGGCTTCCCTGGTGGTCCAGTGACTAAGACTCTGTGATCCAAATGCTGGAGACCTAGGTTCAATCTCTTGTCAGGGAACTAGATCCCACAAGCCCCAACTAAGACCCAGCGCAGCCAAATAAATAAATAGATAATTAAAATTAAAAAGTGACATGAAATCCACTTTCCTGATTTTGGATACATTCGATTTATAAATAAATGTCCCCCAGCAACAGAATTGTAATGAAATGTAGTGACCACCTGGTGACACCCTTCCCAGGGGAACCAAGAGTCGTTGCAGCCCTTCCCCCTGCCGCCAGGACCATGGGCATCCTGGGATTGTCCACCGCTCCCTCGGACACCTCCAGGCCTCGCTGCTTCTCTAAGCAGTCCAGTCCACTGTGGGGTGGTGACATGTGGTAGAACATTCTACCCCGGTCCATACCTCTTGGTAGAGCCATGCCCCTTCTTGGGCTCCTTCTCCTCATCAGTGCATTCCTTGCCTGTTTGGTTGTGAAAGTGAAACCGTCAGTTGCTCAGTCATGTCCAATTCTTTGCGACCCCATGGACTGTAACCTGCTAGGCTCCTCTGTCTGTGGAATTCTCCAGGCAAGAATATTGGCGTGGGTTGCTGTTTCCTTCTCCAGGGCATCTTCCCGACCCCTGGAACGAAACCAGGTTTCCTGCATTGCAGGCAGATTCTTTACTGTCCAAGCTACCGGGGAAGCCCATGGTTGTGTCCATGGTCAGTTCATAGGATAATAAAATCGTGATGTCCCCAACCACCTAGCAGTTTACCAGGCGCACCGAGCGGTGCTAAGCCAGGCACATGTCACGTTTCATCTTCAGAACCCTGGGAGGCTGTCATTACCCCACTTCGCACATGAGGACATGGCAGCCTCTGAGGCTGAGGACCCAGGCCCCCTCAACTGGAATGTGACCGAGGTCCCCAAGGTGCAGACCTTTGACTACTACCCTGAGGTGGGACACAGCCTGCATCACCAGCAGTGCCTCCCTGACAGGACCCTGCAGGTGGACAGTTCACGGGAGAGCCAGGCTCACTCTTGGGACAGCGGCTGGGTCACAGATTCTGAGCCAGCAACAGGCTCAGTTCTTCCATTTTGGATGAGGGAATTCTTCCCAAAGGAAATACCTCAGAGCAGACGTGTCCGGCATGACCTGTTCCAGCAGCACCAGCCAGAACTCTGGTCATCAGAGACTGCGGGCCACCAGCAGAGCATGGGAACACGACAGTGTGACCCACAGGCTCTCTGGCTGCTGGCCCACTGCCCCGGTGGCAGGAAACAGCCCACTGGATCCTCTGTATCTGCCTGTTAGAAATGAGAACTTACGTCCACACAAAGCTCACACGTGACTGTTCAGAGCAGCATGATTTGCCATAGCCAACAAGTGGAAGCCACCCAAGTGTCCCTCAACAGGTGATGAATGAACACAGCGTGGTCCCTCACACACAGGAGCATCACTCAGCAATGGAAAGGGGTGAGGCCCAGACACTCGCTACCACGTGGACAGATCCTGAGAACACGATGCTCAGTGAGAGAAGCAGGCACAGGAGGGCACACAGGGTGTGACTCCACTGGTGGGAAACGTCCAGAACAGGCCGATCCACAGACACAGTGGTTTCCTGGTTGTCAGGGCCTGGGGGAGTGAGTGCGGGTGACTGCTCATGGGTTTAGGACTTCTTTGGGGGATGGTGAGAATTGGATAGGGGTTTCTTTTGTGTCTCAAACAGCAAAGAATCTGCCTGCAATGCAGGAGACCCGGGTTCGATCCCTGGGCAGGAAGATCCCCGGGAAAAGAGAGTGGCTATACAGGTGATGGTTGCACAGCTTTGAAAGTACAAGGAAACACTGAAGTGTCCAATTAAAAAGAGCATATTGTGTATTATATAAACTGTTTTTCAATAAAGCTGTTAAAGGTGAGTGAACTGTTGATACACATGCAACCACTCAGATTAATCAGACATGTGTTAGGTGGAGTCAGACTGACCGACTCAGGAGATCGTGGCCTGTGTGATTCCGCTCAGGCGGCGTTGTGCAAAGGCACAGCTATGAGGACAGAGCAGATGAGTGATGCCTGGGGATTTGCAGGAAGGGAATGACTGCACAGGGATGGTGAATAGACAGCTGGGGAGACAGAACTGACTTGTGTCGCAGTTGGGTAACTCAGAACAGACACAGTGACTTCCCTGGTGGTCCTGGTTAAGACTTCACCTTCCAATACAGGGGGTGAGTGTTCAATCCCTGGTTGAGGAACTAAGATCCCACATGCCTCCTGACCAAAAAACCAAAACATAAAACAAAAGCAATATTGTAACAAATTCAATAAAGACTTTAAAAATAGTCTGCATCCAAAAATCTTAAAAAAATACACAAATGGGCCCATTTCACCATCTGTTACTTATCAGTATATCTTAATGAAAAACAATAGCGGTGACCATTTGGGCACTTAGGCCCTGATCTCCCCAGCCTTCCGGGGAAGGTCACAGAGGCTCTGTCTGAACGGGCTGCCTCAAAACACACCCTCATGTGAGTATCTGATGCCAAAATGTGAGCCTCACCAAGGGCACCTACCGCCCACCCTAGCCTGCAGCCTCAAGGCCACAGTCAAGTTCATTTAACAAACAACTCAGAGGGAGGTTGGCCATATTGCTAAGAAATGCTTGGTTTTAATTTAGTTTGCTTTCATAGTCTTAAAAAAAATGCTTAAAGATTTGCCTGTCATGGAACTTTTAAGAGCTATAGAACACCATCCCAGAGATATTTCACAGCATAAAACTGTGAGCCCTTGAAACTGTGGGCAGGAGTTTTTTTCCTGTTTTGTCCAGTTTTATTTTTTGGCCACACTGTGCAGCATGTGGGTTCTTAGTTCGCCGACCAGAGATCAAATCCACGCCCCCCTGCGGTAGAAGTGCAGAGTCTTAACCACTGGACCCCCTGGGAAGTCCCAGTAGTTTTTAAATAGAAAATGAATATATGAGTCCACTTGCCTTGCCTGTCCCACCTAAGTGATTGGCTTCGGCCTTCATGCTGCAGGCAGGAGGCTTCTAAGTGACCATTTATTCCCATCATAATTAACATAAAAACGGCCTTGTTTTTACTAGTGGAAAAGCTGTAGTATTAAAACAGCTTATCAGCAATTGGAATCCATCTTTTCTCTTTCAGAAAGATAAGACACTCTCATTTTACTAGTCAAGCTCAGAAACACCTCAGGCCACCAGACCTTGCATTTGGCCAACTTTTCGGAGGCCCTGAAAATGAGAATAAACTGGTAGTGGTGTGTTTTGGAACCATCTTAAAGTATGATCCTAGTTCCCTGACCAGGGGTCGAACCTGTGCCCCTGCAGTGGAAGCACAAAGACCTAACTACTGGTCCACCAGGCAAGTCCCTAAAGTATTATTTTCTTAATTTAATTTTTTAAAAAAGCTAATACGTGTCATTCAGAAAGAGAAAAAAAAAAAAACCATGAAAAGCTCTCCAGCACCTTCCATCTGCCCAGCCCCCACCACGTCCTGTGTGTCACCATGGTTATTGCAGTCTTGCATCTTCTCTAAGAACTGCTCTGCACTTACACAAGCAAGCAGGAGGATATTGTCTTTCCTTCTTTTATTTTTCCCAACAGACTTTATTTTTTACAGCAAAATTGAGCAGGAGGCACAGGGATTTCCTGTATCCCTGTCCCCCCACCATCATCCCTGATCACGTGGATTTGTGAGGGTCAGTGAACCTGCACTGACACATCAGCACCCCAAGTCTAGAGTTGACATCGGGGTTCACTCCCGGTGCGGTGCAGGCTGTGTACCATGTGAGGCTGTGTGTCCTGGGTTGACCTGTCTGTCCTCTCTCCCCAGAAGTGGCAGATGAGTCTGGGGACCAGCGAAGACCACCAGCACTTCACCTGCACCATCTGGAGGTAAGCCAGGGTCCTGGGGGTGGGATTACCCCCTCCTCAGATGAGGCACCTTTGCTCTAGGCAGCCCACAGGCTGACAGAGTCCTGCGGCCCTCCAGGGTGGGGAGAGCTCCCTGGGAGGGCTCCCCAGGAGATCACCTTGACACTGAGGCTGAGAAGGGGTTGAGGGGGCAGGAGGCAGGGGCTGCAGCCCCCGGGAGAGGGGTCGGGCTCCCCAGACACTGCCCCCTTCTTCTTCACCCTCAGTTACATTCATCATTCAAGGGCTTAATCTCCTGCCCTGGGGCTGACACCATGCCCACCCTTCTTGTAACCCCACGGCCTGGAGCCCAGCTCGAGGAGCCTGAGAAGGAGGCGGTCAGCCCCCTGATGGGGAGGAGGGTCTACAGTGTCATCGGATCCTGGCCCTTCTCCTCTGGGCCCTGTGGCCTGGAATGGATCACCTGAGCAGAACTGATTTTTTTTTTAGCTGTGTTGGGTCTCAGTTTCTGCATGTAGGATCTTTGCTGCGGTGCAGGGGCTTCTCTTCTTGTGGCACACAGGCTTGGTAGTTGCATGACGGCTCAGTTGCTCCATGGCATGTGGGGTCGAACTGGCATCCCCTGCATTGGCGGGTGGATTCTTACTCACTGGACTGCCAGAGAGGTCCCGTAGAACCAATTTCTCAAGCATTGACACGTGTCCAACACAGCAGAAGTCCCAGCCACGCTCTCACTGTCAGGGACCGGAGTCAATCCAGGGGACAGATCAAGAAATGGGATATGATAGAGAGCAGAGAGGGTGACATTTAATCAAAGAAAACGCGTGCTGGCCTCGGTGCGGTCCCCGTCTCCTGCGAGATACCTTACACACAGCAGCAGTACCCCACTCCAGGGTACCGAGTAGTGTGAGGGTGGGAGCCTCATGTCCTCAACACGCCACCACCAGCCCTGTTGAGACCCTATCTGTGCCCCTTCCTGGCCTCAGAGGGAAGCATCTAGAGGAGAGGAGCCGGGGTGGGGCCCCCTCGTTACAGGTTAGTCATCCAAGCTGCATCCCCCTGCCTGTAGACCATCATCTCACATGGGCTTGGGAGTGCCAGCCCTCCAGCTGGGCACAGACTTGGGCCACACAGGCCCAGAGCAGGGTCCTCATCCTGCAGCCTCTTAGTTGACCCACCCAGCAGCAGCTCTTAGGGACACACTCAGCTGTAGACACCCTCCTCTGCTACCTAGTTAACCCCTGTACTCTCACCCTTTGGGCATGTTGCCCCGCCCCGCCCCCACTGCAAACCTGGGATGTTGTCCAGGGGATGACAAGTGTTCAGCAAATGGATGCAAGTGTTCCTGTCCTCAAACAGCTCCTGTGCAGAAAGGGAAGAGGCGTGTCCATCGTGGAGCTGGAAGAATGTTCTGGCAAAGAGCAGATCATGTTGAGGGCACCCAGTCTGTCCTTCCCCAAAATGGAATCCCCAAATAGATTCTTAGGGAGCGGGGGACACGTAGCCCCAGGCTGATCTGTCTCCCAACCTTTCTTCGCAGGCCCCAGGGCAAGTCCTACCTGTACTTCACGCAGTTCAAGGCAGAGGTGCGGGGTGCCGAGATCGAGTACGGCATGGCCTACGTGAGTGTCGCCCAGACTGGGGGCTGCCTGGCTGGCCCACCATGGACTGTGCCTTGAAGACCCCCAGGTGGGGGGTGGGGAGGCGGCAATAATGAGGAGATGGATACCAAGCCCTTAGAGGGAGGCCTGGGGGTCGCAGGTTGCAGTACCCAGAGGGGATCCCAGTTGGCCCCTAGAGACCAGTCTTCCTCCAGTAAGGCTTTACCAGCCTCCCGCTTACGTCCCCTGCTGGCCAAGCTGGCAGGAAGTCAGGAGGCAGGGGGGCTCAGATCTGGGGATGGGGCGGAAGTGGGCCCAGAGGGCAGGCTCACTGGTATTGGGAGGGCCCCACGTCCTTTGGCCCCAGTGAGCTGTGGTTCACGGCTCAGCCAGCACCTTCCGCCATGCTCCTGACCCACACAACCCCCTTCAGAGCCCGGCCACTCTGCAGAGCCCATGACTGCTTCTGCATCCGAGTTGGGAATAGTTTGAAAACCACTTTATCAGCCCAAGAAGCAGAACCAACAAGAGACAGACATGAGAGATTCACTGTAGGAACTGGCTTCTGCTGTGGGGGCCTGGCTGTTGGCGGGGATTCGTCCAGGGGAGCCTCAGCTCTTCCCCTAGGCATCCCCAGAGCATCAAGGACCGTCTCTTTGACTTAAAGTTAGCTCAGGATGAACCTCTGTCACAGCAGTGCCCCCCGCCCCAGCAGCCGCCACCAGGGTCTGATTGCCTAATGCTACCACGGCTCCTTCCAGTTGACACATCAGACTGACCATCAGTCTGTTAACTCATCACTCTCTTGGGTCTCTTCTCACTTTGCATGCATTCATGCTCAGTCACGTCCAAATCTTTTGGAACCCCATGGACTATAGCCTGCCAGGCCCCTCTCTGTCCATGAGGAGTCTCCAGGCAAGAATACTGGAGTGGGTTGCCATACCCTCCTCCAGGGGATCTTTCCGACCCAGGGAATTGAACCCACATCTCTTACCTCTCCTGCATTGGCAGGTGGAGTCTTTAACACTCCACCACCTGGGAAACTCCACTTCTTAAAGAACAGGTGCCTGGCAGGCTACAGTCTATGGTGTCGCAAGAGTCAGACACGACTTAGTGACTAAACAACCACAAAATTGTGTCTAAAGTAATCTATTCTTACTATAAAACTCCATTATTCTAACTGATCTGAGAAAGACACAGTTCTGATTTTTAAAAATTACATTCAAGAGACTGCCATGCTTGTATGCCATTTCCATACATCAGCTAAAGGGAAAAACTGAATTAGATGCCTCCCTCCTTGGATTTGCAGCAAGGCATGAGGTTTGAAGCCAGTTGATGATCTCGTAAGTGGATTAACCCGCCACTTCCACCGGATTCTCTTTTCTGTGCTTAAAAAAGCATCTCAAGTCTGTCATCTCTGCTGCTCCAGGAAGCAAACCGAGCCGTGTTCTTTCCTGATTAGAAAAGTTTCCACTTGTTCTCTTTCAGTCGAAAGCTGCTTTTGAGAAAGAGAGTGACGTTCCATTGAAAAATGAGGAGTTTGAGGTGACCAAAACAGCAGGTAGGTGGAGGGGTTTGTGGGGCTGGAAACCAGGTTCTCTAGCAGGGAAGGTGAGAGAGGGGACAAGACCCCCATGAGGGGTCGATCCAGGGACCACTGGTGAGAGGAGGCGGCTATCCCTCCTGTAAAAAGGGCCGTCTGGTAAATATTTTCGGTTTTAGGGGCAGACACCCCCCTTTGAAATAACTTGATCTGCCCCCGCAGGGCCAAGTCAGGCATGAACCACTAGTCAATCAATGCATGTGGGTGGCTGCATGCTAATAAGACCTTGTTTTGTGAACACTGACTTGTGAATGTCATACTACATTCCCATACCACAGGATGCCGTGTTCCCTTTGATTTCTGTTTATAAATGTAGAAGCCACTGCTCACAGGTGGCAGGCACGCTTGGCCCGTCCCTTGCAGAGAACAGAGGGTGTAAAAGTCTGCTCAGCTCCACAGTGGGGAATGGGGGAGGGGGCGTCCTGGGCCCTGTGACAGGTTCAGGCATCGAAGTTGGGACCTCATGTGCGCCGCATGACTGGAGAGGCAAGGGCGTCACATCCTGAGGCTCCGAGACCCCTGTGACCTCTGACCCCTGTTCAGCTACAGCCATGCAAGCCAAATGCAGAACAGAAAGAGTGGGTGCTAGACTTGGGGCTCGGAGGGGTGAGAGCAATGGGGGATGAGTGAGTGAGACAGTGGACATGGAGTTAAGCTGAGTCAGGGAGCCTGAGAGTCCTGAGGGACAGGGGAGAAGTGAGATGAGGAACCCATGTGGCCATGGTGTCACCAGGCAGCAAAGTGGAGAGTGGGAGGGGAGGGAATGTGGTGGTGTGATTGGGGGTTTTAGGAGGGCCTGGAAGGAGGCCTGCCCTGCCCACAGGTCCTCCAGGGAACAGGGCCTATTCAGAGTGGAGATCAAGGACAGAGGGGCCTGGGATGCTGGCAGACCCTGAGCCCCAGGGAGCACCAATGGGGAGGATAGACAGGGAATGGGAGGCAGGCTGGGGCTGCAGAGCAGGGCATGGCCAGACAAGTTTGCCAGGGCAAACTTCTGACCCCCAGCTGTTCTCAATGTGGCAGAAATAATCACAGCTTTTTCCACCTCAGCCTCTCCCGTGGCCTCTCGTTTCCCTCCAGTCAGGCCCTCGACTTCCCCACCTTTCCCTGTCCATCACCCATAAGCCTCTCAGGGCCAGGAGCCTATCCTTATGGAGTCCACTTGGAGGCCCCTCCACTGCCCTGCCCACATTGTTGCCCCCACCCCACCCCCCAGCTCAGGACCCAGAGGACTTGCAGAGGCGAGCGCCAACCCAGGGTCTCTTCCTTTGCAGTGTTCCACAGGCCTGGGGCCTTCAAGGCTGAGCTGTCCAAGCTGGTGATCGTGGCCAAGGCAACACGCAGTGAACTGTGACCTGAAGCCCCTCTGAGGGTAGCTTTTCCTCCTCTCTCCGCAAGGAGCTGGACCCCCAGAAGGCCCAGTACTTGTTTTCTAGGTTGGATGGGGGGGCTCTTGGTTTTCTGTCCCAGCTGATGTTGCCCTGTTTGGAGGACAGCTAAGGCCCCAGAATGGAGTCTGGAGGGCTAGGACTCACCTGGCTCCCACCTTCCCTCACCCTGAAGATTGTGGGTCTGAGACCCACTGCTCTTCTCATCAGAAGAGACATCAGAACACATGGCCAGGGGAACAGGGGGGCGTCTCCCTGGAATCATGGCTTTTGTGAAGCCAGGGCATCACCTCCTCCCCGCTGGGATCAGGCCAGGCTCCAGGATGTTCTGCGGGGGAGCCCCCAGCCGCCTGAGACCCCACACCAGCCGCCTTCTCACTCCCCAGGGGACCAACTTTCATACTGGGCAGCAATGAAATGTTCTTTCATATTTAAATAAATAAGACAACTAAAAAGCACCCACAGTCTTGGCATCCGGCGCTGGTGGCCTCCCCCCCGCCACCGGCTGGGCTTGCAGGGCTGGGATCCCCTACTTTCCTTTGCTGCTGAAGACGGGCGAACTGAGTCACCCCCGGGCAGAGGGAACCTCCTGGTAGGACTTTCCTGCAGGTGCAGATGTACTGGACCTGAGGCAGCCTCACCAAGGCTCACATGGCCTCACCTGTGGGGCCACTCCTAGCTGAAGGGGAATGCACCAGGGAAGACTGGCTCTTCTTTTTTTTTTGGCATGGCATGTGGGATCTTATTTTCCCAGCCAGGGATTGAACCAGCATCCCCTGCTTTGGATGTGTGGAGTCTTAACCACTGGACCACCAGGCAAGTTCCCAGACCATCTGTTCTGTGCCCTATAGTTGGCTCTGCTTATTTTTTTGGAAGCTGGATTGCAAACTCAGTGACTTAAAAAAAATAACAAAACACCCACAGGCAAACAAAAATAAATAAATGAAATCCCCAAATGCCTCAGCCAGTCCTAGCAGCAGGGCCTGGGAGTCTGACCCCCACTGGACTGTCTGCCTGGCCTCTGACCAGGAGGAAAGAAACCTGTGGCTGTGAATCGGGTCCTTGATGATCAGAATCACCGCATTGGGCTGGCTGAGGCCTCTCTGTGTCTGTCACTCACCTGGCCCGCCCCTCGTGCTGTTGAGGAGCCAGGCGCTGCTGGGACCCCGCCAGCCAGAGAAGAAGCCGCTGACCGAGGGCATGGGATCCAGCCCCAGGGCTCCAGCACTACTGGTGTAGGAGCCATTCCAAGGGAGGTGCAAGCAAGAAAAACAGCTGCACTCAGAACCAGCAATGACTGACAGCGACCTTGGGCCCACAGGACTTGAGGAAAGAACCAGCAGCCTCAGTGGTCAAGTGCGCATGACCTGTGCCATTTCGGGAGCACCTCTTTTGTTCAGTTGCTCAGTTATGTCTGACTCTTTGTGACTCCATGTTCCACAGCATGACAGGCTTCCCTGTTCTTCACCATCTCGTGGAGCTTGCTCAAACTCCTGTCCATTGATTCGGTGATGCCATCCAACCATCTCGTCCTCTGTCCTGTCGCCCCCTGGACAGTACAACAGAGCAGCTCTGGACGCACACAAGTCCTTGGGGACGCTCGCTTCACTGAGCACGGCACCCTGCAGGTCTCAACAGGGCCAGGAGACGCTTGCCTGGGGCTGCCTGCAGAAGCTAGGCAGCAGGACAGAGCCAGAGGCAATGGTGCTCCCTGGGCCTAAGCTACGTGAGGAGACCCCAGCCAAGAGGGGTACTGAGTTTTGTACGGTCAGTTGGGAATCACTTACCACTTCCACATCCTGGGTGCTAGCAGAGAGGCAGAGCGCTGGGTGCGATGTGGCAGGGCAGGGCAGAGCATCTCTGGACACAAAGAAGCCTCCCCTTTACCCCAAGGGCCTGGTGAGCAGAGCCGCCCCGCCGCAGGTCACAGTGAGGAGCGGTACCAAGCCCCCTCTGTGCTGCCAAAGCCAAGCTGTGCCACCTCTGCTAGGGTGTCATCAAGCCCAGCGGGAATTCAGCCTGCCAGCAGCCTGTGAACCTATGACATTTGTGTGCAATCTGGAGTTATTTTCTTTTTTTATTTCGGCTGTGCTGTGTCTTCGTTGCCATGCTCAAGCTTAAGTTGCCCTGTGGCAGGTGGGATCTTAGTTCCTGGACCGAGGATGGAGGCTGTGTTCCCTGCATTGGAAGGCAGATTCTCAACCACTGGACCACCAGGGAAGTCCCCAAACTTGATTTTTAATAGGTAGAAACCCCGGGCAGGTGAGAGAAGGCTATCAGATGCTTTTATTTACATAGTTCTCTTTGGTTCTTTTTAAAATTCTTTTTATTTGGCTGCACCAGGTCTTTGTTGTGGTACGTGGGATCTAGTACCCTGACCAGGGACTGAACCCGGGCCCCCGCATTGGAAGTGTGGAGTCTTAGCCACTGGACCACCAGGGAAGTCCCGGTTCTTTTTTTTTTTCTAAATTAAATCTCAAGTGTATGAAAAGAGTCAAGACAACAAGTCCAAAGCCTTGTCACGTGGATGTCCTTCAGCCAGCAGAGCAGAGGGCAAAGAATTTCATCTGGGGCTTCTCGGTTAATCAAAATACACGTTTGTTCTTGAACTTGAGGATCTGTCTCTTGGCACACAAAGGGGGTAAGTTGCTTTGGAAGTCGAAGGTAGAGAGGGGAACAGCTGACTGTTGGGTGGAAGCCTTTGGCTTTTTCAGGGCAGCCGAAACCAAACAGAAATGCTGCCCTGGATCTGGGGTCCTAATCTACTAGCCAGCCCAGCAGGCCATGGAGAGGCAAAAGGGAGTGGTGAGGACTGTGGCAGAGCAAAGACAGGCCGCCTCTGCAGCTTCACCAACGGGCAGTGCAGGTGAGTTTTCTAGAGTTTTCAAGATCCACTGATAGATTGGGACATGCAATTTCCTTGGTTTCAAGTGTTGGCAACTAATTCCAAATGTCTCAAACACTGAATGAGGCTAAGCAAACCCATCTTCTCACCTAATACGGCCTGCAGCCCTCCTGTTGGCAGTGTTTCCCCTAAACAGACCAGATTCTACAGAAATGGACACTGTTCCCCCTCCCTCGGGGTGCTCAAAACAACCCGACACAGCCAGACCTGCAGGGGGCTTCACAATCTTTTACAACCTGTGCCCACTTCCAACCAACAGATTGCAGATACACCCCCCACACCCCCACGTGTCCATCCATGCCCCAAGTTAAGCATTGTCCCACCTGCTGGGTGTTGGCAAAGCCAAGGTTTGTTGAGCTTTGTCTCTGAGGCCTGTCTTATAAAAACAAGTGTTTATGTGTATTTGTTTTCCAAATATGAAATGATCCTTTAAAAACAGGCATGTGTCTCAGATGGCTTTCCCAACGGCCTTCATCGGAGGCGCACTCTGACCACTCCCTCCTGGGAGTCAGGGCCACGATGCCAAGCAGACAGAGGGGCATCCTCACCAGTAGGCCTGAGCCCACCACAGCCCTCACCACGGCTCCCTGGCGTCATTTTCTGAGCTGCGGAGCAAAGTGCCCAGCCTGGGAGGCTGAGACAACGGAAGCTTGTTTGCTTAGCTCAGGAGGCCCGACGTCAAGGTGTGGGCTGGGCCGGTGTCCCAGGCTCTCTCCCAGCTTTTGGTGCTGGCTTGCAGCTCTTGGCATTCCTTGTCTTATAGACACATCCGCCCAGTCTCTGCCTCCACCTTCACATAGCATTCTCCCTCTTGACTCTGTGCACATGTCCCCTTCTCAAAAGGACCCCAAGTCATGGTGGATTAGGGGCTGCCTGGCTCCAATATGAACTCATGGCAACCAATTACATCAGCAATCACCCAATTTTCAGATCAGGTCACATTCACAGGTCCCAGGGGTTAGGACTTCATCCGGGAAATAGGAGGTGGGGTGGGGTGAGACAGTTCACTCTGTAACACCCCCTTTCTCCTGGTTCCCTGTGACCCTCTCTGCGGGAATGAAAAAGCCCAAGTAACACTTAAGTGAGAAGCCCCCAGCTGTCAGAGACACCCAGTGATTTGAGGGGTACAGACGGTGGCTTAAGGGGCATAGTTCAGATGGTGCCAGAGCAGGCAGGGGTCTCCAGGTGCCTGGGAGAGGCCGCAGGCACAGGCAGACTGAGCCGGGCTCTAAGCCCGGTGAGACTGGGCCCGAGGACAGGGGACCTGGGTCTTTGGAGCTGCACAGTCACCTGTGTGTGTGTGTTGGGCGAGGGGTGATTGGCCAGAGTCAGACAGGAAGGAAAGGGTTAGCTCCGTCCCACTTAAAGCTGCGCCCCCGCAAGCAACCACAGCGGTTCGGAGGTTGTCATATGCTGTCCTCATCCAGCATCCGGGTGAGGCCGTCACAGATCCGGCGCAGGTGGGAGCGGTAGGGCTCTGCGGGGCTGTAGAGCGCCGCCAGGAAGTCGCAGTCGGCCAGGTGGCCGAACACGTGGTTGATGCGGCCGTGGGACTTGGCGGTCAGGTGCGCGCCAGCCGCCTGGTGCAGCAGGTCCCGGCACTCGAGCAGGGTGGTGGCCAGCACGCGCCGGTCGAAGGTGAAGTCCACCTGGTGGAAGCTGACAGCGGTCATGGCCAGGCGGCGCGCCTGCTGCCGCAAGCGCTGCAGCCGCGCCAGCTCCTCGGCGCCCAGCTGCCCGGCGCGCAGCAGGACGCCCAGCTTCACCGCCACCTTGACCAGGTTCTTGACCAGCTTCTGGGCCTCCTTGCGGCTGCGGGTGAACTCCTTGGTGGCGCGGTACAACTCGTCCAGCACCTCGCTGCTGGTGTCGTCAATGAAGGCGGACGCCACTGCCCGGGAGGCCATCTTGCTCAGGAGCTTCTTCTGGGCCTGGAGGGCCAGGCTCTTGGTGCTGAAGGTGTCCATCTGTCCTGCAAGGAGAGACACACAGACCTGCCGTCAGCCCGCGGGGCCCAGCTGTGAGGGGCTTTCAGGGGCAGGCAGCTAATGCTGGAGATCTGTCTTCCCCATCCGAGAAATGGGCGCGCGCCACCAGCCTATCCCCAGGGGAGCCCACGTACCCACACCACAGAGGTACTGGGTGTGCAGAGCTGACTGGGAGACCTTTCCTCCCCCCTGCACCAAACACAGCAAGTGCCGCCATCTGCGATGCTGCAAGAGCCCTTAGCAGGGGCTCCTCAGCAGATCAAGAAGGCCCTGGACAAAGGGACAGGTAACAAGATGGGGAGGGAATCCCAGGCAGGAAGATTACGGAGCTCCAAGGCCTAGGGAAGAGAAATTCAGAGTTGTTGGAGGACCGGATGCAGAAACTTGTGAACAAATAGCAAAAGCTATTTTTAGGAAAAGCTTGTAAAAACAAACAACATTCACACTGAAGAGATAATGACCCAAGGGACCCTAAGGGACCTAAGGGAATTTGTTTCTTAAAGGAATTAATGTGTAGTGGTGAAATCTGGGCAGGGCCTTCTGTTATGGTTTATTACAGAATATAGATCCCTGTGTTATACCCTAGGACCTGTGGTTTAGCCATTTCTGTAAACAATACTTTGCACCTACTTTTCCCAAACTCCCAACTAATCCCAGACTTGCAACTGCAAGTCTGTTGTCTATGTCTTTATTTTTGGCTGTTCTGGGTCTTTGTTGCTTCGTGGGCTTTCTCTAGTTGTAGCAGGTGGGGGCTACTCTAGTTGCGGATCACAGACTTCTCATTGCGATGGCTTCTTTTTTTTCTGAGCTTGGGCTCTAGGCACATAGGGTTCAGTAGTTGTGACAGACAGGCTTAGTTGCTCCATGGCATGTCGGATCTTCCAAGATCAGGGATTGAACCTGTGTCTCCTGCATTGGCAGGCAGATTCTTAAACTGCTCCACCAGGGAAGTCCTGTTCTCTATGTCTGTGGGTCTGTTTCTGTTTCGTTCAGTTCAGTTCATTCACTCACTCATGTCCCATCTTTGCGACCCCATGGACTGCAACACTGCCAGGCTTCCCTGTCCATCACCAACTCCCAGAGCTTGCTCAGACTCATGTCCATCGAGTTGGTGATGCCATCCAACCATCTAATCCTCTGTCTTCCTCTTCTCCTCCTGCCTTCGATCTTTCCCACATCAGGGTCTTTTCCAGTGAGTTAGTTCTTGCATCAGGTGGCCAAAGTATTGGAGCTTCAGCTTCAGCATCAGTCCTTCCAGTGAATATTCAGGACTGATCTCCTTTAGGATGGACTGGTTGGATCTCCTTGCAGTCCAAGGGACTCTCAAGAGTCTTCTCCAACACCACAGTTCAAAGACATCAATTCTTCCGCGCTCAGCTTTCTTTATAGTCCAACTCTCACATCCATACATGACTACTGGAACAACCATAGCTTTAACTAGACAGACCTTTGTAGGCATAGTAATGTCTCTGCTTTTTAATATGCTGTCTAGGTTGGTCATAGCTTTTCTTCCAAGGAGCAAGCGTCTTTTAATTTCCCGGCTGCAGTCACCATCTGCAGTGATTTTGGAGCCCCCAAAAATAGTCTGTCACTGTTTCCATGTTCCCCATCTATTTGCCATAAAGTGATAGGACAAGATGCCATGATTCTAGTTTTCTGAATGTTGAGTTTTAAGCCAGCTTTTTCACTCTCCTCTTTCACTTTCAACAAGAGGCTCTTGAGTTCTTCATTTTCTGCCATAAGGGTGGTGGTATCTGCGTATCTGAGGTTATTGATATTTCTTCCGGCAATCTTGATTCCAGCTTGTGCTTCTTCAGCCCAGCATTTCTCATGATATACTCTGCATATAAGTTAAATAGGCAGGGTGACAATATACAGCCTTAACGTACTCCTTTCCAGATTTGGAACCAATCTGTTGTTCCATGTCCAGTTCTACTTGATGCTTTTTGACCTGCATACAAGATTTCTCAGGAAGCAGGTAGGGTGATCTGGTGTTCCCATCTCCTGAAGTATTTTCCACAGTTTGTCCTGATCCACACAGTCAAAGCATAGTCAATAATAGCAGTAGTAGATGTTTTTCTGGAACTCTTGCTTTTTCGATGATCCAGTGGATGTTGGCAATTTGATCTCTGGTTCCTCTGCCTTTTCTAAATCCAGCTTGAACATCTGGAAGTTCACAGTTCACATACTGTTGAACCCTGGCTTGGAGAATTTTGAGCATTACTTTACTAGCATGTGAGATGAATGCAACTGTGTGGTAGTTTGAACATTCTTTGGCATTGCCTTTCTTTGGGATTTGAATGAAAACTGATCTTTTCCAGTCCTGTGGCCACTGCTGAGTTTTCCAAATTTGCTGGCATACTGAGTGCAGTACTTTCATAGCATCATCTTTTAGGATTTGAAATAGCTCAACTGGAATTCCATCACCTCCACTAGCTTTGTAGTGATGCTTCCTAAGGCCCACTTGACTTCACATTCCAGGATGTCTGGCTCTAGGTGAGTGATCACACCATGATTATCTGGGTCATAAAGATCTTTTTTGTATAGCTCTCCTGTGTATTCTTGCCACCTCTTCTTAATATCTTCTGCTTCTGTTAGGTCCATACCATTTCTGTCCTTTTTTGTGCCCATCTTTTCATGAAATGTCCCCTTGGTGTCTCATTCTGTTTTGTAGACAAGTTCATTAGTGCCATAGGTCCCACATATAAGTGGTACCGTACATGGTATTTGTCTTTCTCTGACTTAGTCCTCTTAGTAGGAGAACCTCTGGGTCTGTCCATGTTGCTGCCTATGGCATTATTTCATTCTTTTTATGGCTGAGTGATAGTCCATTGTATATGTAAACCACATCTTTATCCACTCATCTATTGACGCACATTTGGTGGCTCCCATGTCCTGGCTGCTATGAACATTGGGCTGCATGTATCTTTTTGAGTTATAGTTTTGTCCAGATATGTGCCCAGGAGTGGGATTGCTAGATCATCTGGCAGCGCTATTTTTAGATTTTTGAGGAACCTGCATACTGTTCTCCATAGCGACTGCACCAATTTCCATTTTCACTAATAGTATGGAAGGGTTCCCTGTTCTCCACACCCTGTCCAGCATTTACTATTGACCTTTAACGATGGCCATTCTAAGAGGATGACAGAGGCTGAGATGGCTGGATGGCACCACTGACTCGATGGACATGAGTTTGAGCAAGCTCCGGGAGTTGGTGATGGACAGGGAGGCCTGGCGTGCTGCAGTCCATGGGGTCACAAAGAGTTGGACAGGACTGAGCAACTGAACTGAACTGATTCTAAGAGGTGTGGGGTGATACCTCATTGTAGTTTTGATTTGCATTTCTCTTCTATCAGCGATGTTGAGCATCTTTTATTGTGCCTATTGGCCATCTGAATGTCTTTGAAGAAATGTCTATTTAGGTCTGTCCATTTTCTGATTGGGATGTTTGTTTTTTCTGTTACTGAGTTGTATGAACTGATTATGTATTTTGGATATTAATGAGTAGGGCCTTCTGAATCCCACTACACGTGAGCCCTGGCTCCAGCCTCACAAACCCACTGTAGCCTTGCTGTGAGCTGAGAAGGGCTCAGGATGAGTGAGTACAGGGGGTCCTGGCCTCATTGCACAGCTCCATGAGACAGGGTCCCAGCCCCAGCCTCAGGCTGTTCAGGGTGGAGGAGGAGCGCAGTTAGCAACCCCCCATCTCCCCAACCCCGTGAGTTTACAGCAGACATCCCTAAGGCCTTAGTCAGGCCCTGGATGAGTCAGAGGGCAGCAGCTGGCTGGGGTTCCCCAGGGCCATTTGTGGGGTTTTTGGAAGCACAGCGTTCTGATGACTCCTCTGATACAGAAACACTGACATGCATCAGCTTCCACCCAGGAAAGGACCGGGCAGGTGGCCAAGGTGAGTGGCAGGCTGGTGCTCTTGGAATAGCAGCCACGCCTCTGACTGCAGAAGCCTGGATTTCTGCCTGTCCCTTATGTCCTGCCTACCATGGCCATCTTCCAGATTTCTCAGGCTCTGAAGCCTCCCCCTCAGCACCAGAATTCTTCCTAAACTGAACATCTGGGCATAGTCCTTTCCTTCTAAGAACCAGCTGGAAGCTCCTCATGGCTCTTGAGACCAAGCCCCACACTCCATTTGGATCCCTGCCTCTTCCCTGGTGAACTCCTATACATCCCTCAATACCTTAGCCCCCAAACCCCTGCCTCTTCCTTGGTGGACTCATATATATGCCCCAAAGCCCTGGCCTCCAAGCCCCTGCCTCTTCCCCTGGCAGCTTCATCCTTCAGCTCAGCCTGGACACCACCTCTAGGAAGCCATCCCTGAACAGCCAAACTGACAGGCCCCTCCTATGAGTCACCCAGCACCCAGGCATCCCCCGTCCCTGCTGCACACCCTGGCTTTGCTGCCTCAGTGGTCTGCCTCACCACAGGTCCCAGGGGACAAAATGGCGTGATTCCCTATCCACTCTGTTTCTGGAGACTCCAGAAACATCTGTCCAATGAATGAGGTAGCCTGAGACCCGCCCCCAGCCCTCCCCCGCTGCTGCCCCAGGCTCTGGTCAGAATCCACCCCACCCCAGCTGCAGGCCAGCCAGACCAGGAATGCCATGTGGGTGCCCACTCAGCCACGGGAGCCCCCACAAAGCCCCTCTTTGTGTGAGCTCAGACGCCGGGAGGAGTCCAACCCTCGGCCGCCCTCTTGCTGCCCACAGAGGTCAGGATAGGCCTGGTGATGAATGACCTGGGCCTCCCTGCCCCCTACACCAGTCTCAGACCCTGTCCACAGGCTGGGGCCAGAGCGGGGTGCGAGTGACTCAGCATCACATGGCAGGCCCTGAGCAGTGGCCGGTGCCTGTTTCACAACTTCTGCCTGGTATTCTACTGAGCTTGCCCATTTGCAGAAGAAACCAGGCTCAGGGAAGCTTAGCCATTTCCCCAAGGCCACACAGCAACACAGGGACCGCCTGCCCCACCCTCTCTGCACCCCAGCTACCTCTGCCTTTCCTAGTTGATTCCTGGGAGTCAGCCTCAGTCTTGGGGTGCTGGGAGATATCCCCTGCGACAAAACCAGCCCTGATATCTGAGGCCTGCTCCTGGCTCTGACCATGTGGCCAAGCAACATAACTGCCCTATGCCTCCGTTTCCTCTGTAAAATGGAAGATGGTGACTGTCAGGATGGAGAACTGACTCCATCCCAGGGCAGAAACTTGTGGCCAACCTGAGAGCCCCCCCAACCCCCAGGCTGTGAGCTTTCCCTGGGCAAGAGGCTGGACCACTGTCTTGACTTCTGACCTTCAAGCTCTGCGTCCTTTAGCTCTCTGAAAAGACCTATTTCTCTATATTCTCAGCAAGGATGCCTTCTCAACAATTTCTCTAGAACAGTCTATTCTTTTTCTTTTTGATCACACTAGGTGGCATATGGGATCTTAGTTCCTGGGATCAAATCCACACCCCCTGCATTGCAAGCACAGAGTCTTAACCACTGGACCGCCAGGGAAGTCTCTAGGGCATTCTATTCTGTTCCCTCTATGGGCACCCCTCCTGCTCTCATCACCTGTAAACTGCTCCCCATTCAAGTCTCAGAGTTACTGTCACCTCCTCCCGGAAGACTCCCGGATGTCCCAGGCTGTGCCGGGTGCCCCTTTGGCTCCCATGGTTCCATGGGTGTCCGTCCTCCATTGCAGCCCTGAGCGCTTGGTTTCAGTGTCCATCACGCCAGGCCTGAGGGTGTGGGCAGGGGCTGTATGTTTCTTGCTCTGGCGGCCAGCCTGGGGCCTAGTACCCAGCAGGCACCCAGTAAGTGTGTGTTGAATGAATAAGGGGAGGGATGTCTGCAGACATTGGAACCCAGAGGGAACTCCCAACACCCTGGGTCCCCCAGTTTACAAATGGACAAACTGAGTCTCAGAGACAGGAGAAGGCCTTTCCCTAGATCCCAAGAACCCTGGCACTCTGCCCTATTCCATTACTGTGTGACCCCAGGCAGGGCTCTGCCCCTCTCTGGGCCTTGACCTTCCAGTCTGCAAGTCCTGAGCTTGTGCGTGTTGGTTCAGAGGGGAGGCTGGTCCTATTTACTGGCTTCACCCCACCCTACCCTGCCAAGCATAGGAGGAAGAGGGGTGGGGGGTGGAGTGGGAGACTCCACACTCTTAGCCCCTCCGGCCAGTCCCCAGATCTGTGACACCTGGACCAGCCCAGCTGCATGGTAGCCCCGCCCTTCTCCTCCATCCATTGTTCTATCAGAAACGCCACCCCCTCTAAGCAGCCAGACAGGGAGATGACTACTCTCCCGGGGGAGCACTCTGGGGACCAAAATAGACCCCAGCCTTCCTTCCTGCCAGCTGTGCTCATCCAGGTCCAAGGGCAGGCCAGCCGGGAGGGGCCTGGCGGGGGCAGGGCCTTCCCAGGGTCTGCCCAGCGGACCCAATGCCAGATCACCCCACTGCCATCACGAGCCAGAAATGCCCAATGAAGCCAGGGCTCGACTGGAACGCTCATTCAGGTTCTCAGTGAGTGTTTATTCAGCACCAGTTGTGTCCCAGGGCTGGGGATATGTGTGCTAAGTCGCTTCAGTCCTGTCTTACTCTTTGTGACTCCATGGACTGTAACCCTCCAGGCTCCTCTGTCCATGGGATTTCACAGGCAAGAATACTGGAATGGGTTGCCATTTCCTCCTTTAGGGGATCTTCCTGACCCAGGGATTGAACCCGGTTCTCCTGCTCGTCAGGCAGATTCTATAGCTGGACCAGAAGAGACTGGGTCCCTGCCTCCCCAGGCCTGCTAGATCCCGTGCCACCTCCTTGTTCCAAAATAATTTGGGTGCTCTCACTTCCCTGAAACAGAGTCCACAGGCAGCATTGTCCACCCACCAGTATAAAAATAAAATTAATAGGTGGTGAGAACAGTGAGCAGGATTGTACAGGCGAACTCTGGAATATTTCTTTAAAAAAAATTTTTTTTTTGGCCATGCCGCACAGGATGCGGGATCTTAGTTCCCCAAACAGGGATAGAACCTGTGCCCCCAGCATTTGGAGTTAGGAATCTTAGCCACTGGACCACAAGGTAAGTCCCTGGAGTGTTTCAGGTTCTGTGCCTCCATCTGGGTTTACACGAATGTAAAAAGTCATTAGAGTGGGTGGTTGCAAAGCAATGTGAATACACTAAAACCCAGCGAATTGTAAACCTTCAAGGGGTGAATTTTATGGGGTATGAATTAGATCTCGATTTAAAAAAACCCGACATTTCTCCAAAGAAGGTATACAAATGGCCAATAAGCAGGTGAAAAGATGCTTAACATCACTGGCTAGGAGGAAAATGGAAGTCGAGCTCATAATATAATACCTCACCCCATAAGAACGGCTACTGCCAGAAATACAGACAATAAACAGGGCTGGCGAGGCTGGGAGAAACAAGCCCTCATCCAAGGCTGGTAGAAACAGAAGATGGTGCAGCTACCATGGGAAACTGTTTTCTGGCAGGTCCTCGAACAAACACAGTTACCACATGACCCAGCGATTCTGCTCCTAAGCATCAACCTCGCCCAAGAAATGAAAATATATGTTCGCGTAGAAACGTACACACACGTGGGCATAGATAGCAGCACATTTGTACTAGCCAAAACACGGAAATGACACAAACACCCACCCACATACAGATGGACAATCAAATGTGGTCCCTCCACACACGGGAGCATCACTCAGCCCTGAAAAGGGGTGAAGCCCTGACACTCGCTACCACATGGATGGACCCTGGGAACACAGTGCTCAGTGAGAGATGCAGACACAGAAGGACGCACAGGGTGTGACTCCACTGACGGGAAGCGTGCAGAGCAGGCCGATCCGCAGACACAGTGGGTTCCTGTTGTCAGGGGCTGGGGAGCACAGAATGGAGAGTGATTGCTAATGGAAATAGGATGTCTTCTGGGGGTAGAAGAATGTTTTGGAATGTGAACACTTTAGTGAATTTTACAATACGTGAATTACACATCATCAAGCTGAACACTCACTGCGCCTGTATCCAGGGGACATATTTTATACCTTTGTGCCCCTTACTATATATTTGTTGTTGTTTAGTCACTAAGTTGTGTCTGACTCTTTGTGACACCCTGGACTGTAACCCGCCAGGTGTCTCTGTCCATGGGATTTCCCAAGCAAGAATACTGGAGTGGATTGCCAGGAATCAAACTGACAGGCGGATTCTTTACCGCTGAGCCACCAGGGAAGCCTATATAGATATAATGCCTCACTTTAAAAATGTTAAATAGGGTTTTCCTGATGTCTCAGTGGTAAAGAATCTGCTTGCCAATGCAGGAGAAATGGGTTTGATCCCTGATCTGGGAGCATCTAAGCCCACGTGCCACAACTACTGAGCCTGTGTTCCAGAGCCTGGGAGCTGTGACTTCTGAGCCCACGAGCCACAGCTACTGAAGCCCATGCGCCCTAGGGCCCGTGCTCTGCATCGAGAAGCCGCCACAATGAGCAGCCTGCGCCTCAACTAGAGAGTAGCCCCTGCTTGCCCCAACTACAAAAAGCCCACACAGCAACAAAGGCCCAACACAGCCAAAAATAATAAATAATTTTAAAAAAATGTTAAATAAATTGGGACTTCCCTGATGGTCCAGGGGTTAAGACTCTGTGCTTCTAATCCTGGAGGTGTGGGTTCAGTCTCTAGCTGGAGAACTAAGATCCCACATGTCTCATGGCCAAAAAAAAACCAAACATAAAATAGAACCAATATTGTAACAAAATTCCAACAAAGACTTTAAGAGCTTCCCCTGGTGGCTCAGTAATAATAAATCTGCCTAAATGCAGGAAACATGGGTTTGATCCCTGATGCGGGAAGACCCCACATGCCGCGAAGCAACTAAGCCCATGAGCCACGACCATCGAGCCTGTGCTCTGGAGCCCGGGAACGGCAACTTCTGAAGCCCGAGCGCCCTCGAGCCCAACCTCCACAACAGGGGCAGTCACTGCAATGAGAAGCCCGAGCACTGGAGCAACTAGAGAAAAGCCCGCGCAGCAATGGAGACCCAGCACAGCCAAAAACAAACAAAATTATAAAGTAAATAGATAAATGAAAACGGTCCACATAAGAAAACAAAAGTCTTCAAAAAAAGAAAACCTCAGGCCCACTGCACTCAAGGATGGAGTGAATCTGTCAGAGGTTTGCCCCTTAATGAAGCATCGCAGTGAACATGTAGATACAAATTTCTATCAAAAAAAGAACTCCAAAGGTACCATCTGTTTGTAGGACATATGGCAGGTTAACCTTAAAAATGCATTCCAGTATACATCAGGTGCAGACAAATACTGTTTGACTCCACTTATACCTAGAATAGTCAAATTCATAGAAAGTACATTGGTAGATGCCAGGACGTGAGGAAGTTGTGAGCTGAGGGGCCGCCCTGAGCATGGCTGGATGCCTAGTGTCCCTGGTCCCTGCCCCCGGAATGCAAGCACATCCCGTTATTATCACAAGTGGGGGGAAAAGCCCTCTGAATTTCCAAAACAGCCACCTAAGAGGGGTCACCCCTGCTGGAAGGAGGAGACAGCAGGAACCAATGAACGTGGAATAAACAGGATAATTTCAGAGACGAATAAGGCCTGGGTGGGAAGCAGTGACAGCCAGGGATGGCAGGTGACCTAGGCCAGTGGTCAGGAAGTTTTCCTGGAGGAGGAGCCCCTGCAGCTGGGACTGGAAGGGCGGGGTCTGAGGAAAGGTGAGCCAGGCAGAGGGAACAGCAGGTGCAAAGGCCCTGGGGCAGGGCAGTGCAGAGCGGAGACGGAAGGCTGGTCCCCAGCCTCCGAGGAGCCCACTGTCCAAGTCCTCCCACAGCTCTGAGGTCTCCCCACCGAGACTCCAGACTAGCCCCAGCCCCCGAGGGCAGCTTTCCCATCTGTGAAATGAGTGTCCAGTCACTGAGTCCCTGACTCTGTCAACTCCTGTTCTCTATGTTCTTCTCAGAACCCTGGCCTTCCATCCCTACCTCAGACTTTTGCCCTCTGCCAACCCCACTTTGTCTCTTTGGCTCTGACCTTTGTCCTTGCCCCCATTTTGGACACTCCAGCTCCTAAACTGACCAGACATTGACCTGGAGCCTCGGACTGCTCTAGACATGCAGCATCCTTTCCTTGCCCAGGCAGGGGCAGGGAGGCAGGACTCTGTGAACCCTCCCAGAGGGGAAGGGCACCCAGCCTGGCAGATCTGTTCCTCCCAATCCTTTCAGTCCCCAAACTCTGGAGGAGGGCCAACCCCCATCCCTGCCCCATCAGTGACCTTCCCCAGTTCATCTCCTCTCTCACTGTCCCTGCAACATGCTAGGCACTGTCCAGCCTTGGGGTCTCCACCAGGTGGGGAGACTCTCCCCACGGCCCTCCATCCAACCTGAACTGAGCACGCTGCGGGTGGCCTCTCCATGCACACATTCCCGGTGCTGGACTCTGGACATGGGGGTGATGGGGATTCCGCCCCAACTCCCAGGGGCCCTTCCTAGGCGCACTGGGAATGCTACATCTCATCCCATTCACCACCTGCTGGAAAGAGCCACCAGCTCTCCGGGGTTGGGGGTGGGGGGGATGTAGGCGTGTAGGTACATATGTATGTTTTCCATAAACCTTCCTGACATAAAGGATGTGTACCGTGCAACTTAAGAAAATAGCAAACCTCGCTGTAAATTTCATGCAGCCAGTTGATGCTCAATAAACATTCTCAGTGAGTTTTGCCTAATGCGGTGGTGGTGGTGGTGTTAAGTCGCTAAGTCGTGTCTATTTTGTGACTCCATGGACTACAGCCCATCAGGCTCCTCTGTCCATGGGATTTCCCAGGCAAGAATACTGGAGTGGGTTGCTGTTTCCTTCTCCAGGGGATCTTCCTGACCCAGGGATTGAACCCATGTCTCCTGAATTGGCAGACGGGTTCTTTAGCACTGAGCCACCAGGGAACCCCAATTGTAAAACTGGTACCAATAGCCAATCTATGGTTGCTATGGATAAATGAAAGCAGTTCTGACATGGATGTTCCTGGATCTTCTCTTTCATACAGAGAAAACTTGGACTTCACTTACTCGTCAGCCAGGTGACAGACTTTTTTGCAGAATCCAACAGTGGTTTTCCTATAGGAGGGAATATCCCTTCAAGGTTTTTTGTGCTATTTGAAAGCAAGCAACTAGAGACACACCACCCTTTAATTTTCATTATTGACATTACCTGGAATTATACCGGGGGTGGCAAACCCTGGCCAGCTGCCTGTTTTTGTAAAGTTTTATTGGCACTCAGCCATGCCAATTTGTGTACATATTAAAGCACAGCCTTGAACAGAGGGAACAGAGGCTGTACGGCTTGCAAAGCCAAAAATATTTACTATCTGGCCCTTTATAGAAAAAGGCTGGCCAACCTCTGGATTAGATGATGACTGAACAATACATCAAACCCTGATTTGTAGCATCTGCCAATATCCATGGTGTAAATTCTCTTGCCATGGCCAGTTTCAAGCTTCCAACCTGACCATGGAGTTGGAACAAACTGCTCACCATTTCCACCAAACAGAAATAACCTCGAGAGCATAGAGGTCATTGCACAATGCAGTAAAATAATTAGAAAGGATATATTTTTTCTTTTCTTGGCTGCACTGCCTGGCATGAGGGATCTTAGTTTCCAGACCAGAGATGGAACCTGTGCCCCCTTCATTAGAAGGTCGGAGTCTTAAGCACTGGGCCACCAAGGAAGTCCTGAAAGGATTTTTGACCATTTATGACCTTTGCTTTTTTATAAGTTATTTTGAAGTATTTAAGTCACATACCATAAACTCCATGCTTTTAAAGTGTACAATTCAGTGGGTTTTATATATTCACTGACCTGGGTAACCATCACCACTATTTAATTCTGAAACATTCTCATCCCTCCAGAAAGAAACCCCAGCCCTTGAACTTCCCTGGTTGTCCAGTGGCTAAGATTCCAAGAATGGGACCCAGTTCAATCCCTGCTCAGGGAACTGGATCCCGCATGCATGGCATATAAGAGTTTGTAAGCCACAGCAAAGTTCAAAGATCCCAGTGCAACCAAGTAAATAAAATATATCTATATCTATATATTTTATTTATTATTCTTTCTTGGGAGAAGGAATGATGGATCTGCATTGTTGCACCTGGGCTTTAGTTGCGCCAAGTGGGGCCTACCCTTGGTTGCAGGGTGTGGGTTTCTCATTGCAGTGGCTTCTCTTGTTGATGCACAGAGGCTCTAGGTGCTTGGGCTTCAGTAGTTGCAGCACGTGGGCTCAGTATTCGCAGCTCACAGGCTCTAGAGAGCAGGCTCAGTAGCTGTGGTGCACGGGTTTAGTTGCCCTGAGACATATGGATCGTCCTAGACCAGAGATCAAACCAGTGTCCTCTGCATTGCAAGGCAGATTCTTAACCACTGGACCACCAGGGAAGTCCCTTTTTTTTTTTTTAATAAATCCCATCCCCATCAGAAGTCACGCCCCATCCCCTCCTCCAGGCCCTGGCAACCACTAATTTACTTTCCATCTCCATGAATTTGCCTATTTTTTCATATAAATGGAATCACACAGTCTGTGTCTGGCTTCTCTCACTGGGCATCCCATTTTCAAGGTTTATCTGCCTTGTAACAAGTGTCAGGCCTTCAATCCTTTTTATGGCTGGATAGTATTCTGTAGCTCTGTGGGTGTTTTTCTTCTTTTTGGCAGTGCCATGCAGCTTGTGCCATTAATTTATCCACCAGGGATGGAACCTGGGTCCCCTGCAGTGAAAGCTGGGAGTCCTAACCACTGGACCGCCAGGGAATTCCCATCCATACCTTTGTTTTAAATATAATGTATTTGACTGTAAGTTCACAGCCTGTCATTATTTAAAATTTATTTTTTCTTCCAGTTTTATTGATAGTCTGTCATTTTTAATAACGACTGGGTGGCAAAATTGGGATATTAACAACTGGGTGGCAAAATTCCTAACAGTACAGCAAGTGACTCCGATGATTGGGGTGAGGCTGGCTCCGGCATGCCACAGGTCCACGGAGCAGCCTGCCCTCCACATGAATTCTTCATGTCCCAACAAAGGGCATCAATAATTGATGGGCCTGCTCAGCGAGGCCAGGGCTACCACCCCACCTCTCTCCCTCAGCCCCGGCTGCAGGGGCCCAGGGAAGCCTGGGGTTGGGGTGGGGGCTCCGGGCCTCCGCCCTCCATGGTAAATGCCCCCACGATCCTTGTTCCCATTCCATACCCTCTGCCAATACCAGAGCACCTGCTGTTTCCAGCCAACACCAGGGTACCCGCTGCTTCCAGCCCTTTATCAACCATCACTCAGACCTCACATTTGGCGCCCATTTGGATATGTAGAAAGTGGGGCTGGGGGCTACCTGTTTGAGGTGGGGGCTGGGGAGGGGATACCAGTGGTTCTCAAACCGGGTTTCCCAGAGCCTTCGGGGGCCACCCCAAGGATGGGCAGGCTCTGCCTGCCTGCCAGGCTGCGGCAAAAACTGAGACACTTTCCACAGTGGTCAGATCTCCACTGAAGAAAGATCAAGGATTGGGCGAGGGACGGGGGTTGGGGGTAAAGAATGGATGGGCAAAAATGAATGTTGGGAGACCGAAGCCCACCCCACTGCAGAGAAGGACAGGAGAGGCTGGGACTCAGTCTGATTTTTAACAGCAAGTGGCAGAGGTTCGAGGGTCACCCACCGGGAAGGACTGTGGACACAGCCCTTTAGAGTCCGGGTCCACCCACTTCTCACCTCTCCGCAGCCTCCATCCTGTCTCTGGTCCCCGTCCCCTGTCCCGGGTTCCTCTCCGGAGAAGCCGCCAGAGGGCGCTAGTGAACACCCGAGTCCCCCTCCTTTGCCCACAGCCCTTCAGGGCTCCCACCCCCCTCAAAGTAAAATCCCAAGTCCTCCCGTGGCCCACAAGGCCATGCACGACCTTCTCCGTCCCTTCCCTGCGCTCCCCTCCTTCCTCTCTCCCCCTCATTCACTTTGCTCCTGACACACAGGCCTCCTGGTTGTTCCACCAGCACATGGAGCCTGGTGCTGCCCCAGGGCCTTTGCATGGGTTGTGCCCTCTGCCTGGATTGCCCCTCGTCTCTGCATGGCTATTTCTTTCTTGCCATTGAGCTTCAATTCAAATCTCACTTTCTCAGGAGTCCCTCCCAAATTCCCCACCTCAACTAACTTCCCCATCCATCTGTCTCTCCAGTCCTTCATGCAGTTACAGCTAAGCCTAATGACTTTCTCTGGATGAATGTCTGTGAGCTGAATCCGGGTGGGAGGGAGGGGGGCACCACGTGGACCTGGGTCATTGCTGGGTCCTAGGCACCCTGCACCAGGCTTGGCTCACAGTAGGCACCCAGAACCAGTTTGTTGAATGAATAGATGGCCTTTCGGTGCCAGAAAGGAAGTCGGAGATGTCGTCCAAGGGCCCCACTATCCAGCCAGGGAAACTGAGGCAAAGAGAAAGACAGATATCCTAAGGTCACATAGAAGCAAAACACGAACACTTCTGGAAGGGTCTCTTCCAGGTGGACACTCCCCAACCTCCACCGCCCCTTTGGACAGAAGGGAAAAGTGAGGCCAAGAGGATGGAGCCTTGGAAGATCCCAAGGACTTGGCCAGAGGTGCCTCCTGAATGCCTCACGTGGTGAGATTCTGGAGGAAGTCGTCTGATGGAGGGGTATATGTGGGGGATTCTGGGGTGAAAGCCCGAGTTCTCTGTAAGGCCAAGTCCTGCCTGTCTCTAGGTCATCTCAGTCTGTAACACCTGGGGCTGAACCTGCACAAGCATGAGTCATTTCTTCAGCACCTGCCTTTGGAGCTATTTGCATGACAATAGCAGGAGCTCTGTCCTAGGCACCCTGTTGTGGCCCCATTTGACAGACAGGGACATTGAGACCTTCTGAATCCATCACATCAGATCACCAAGCAACCAAGAGGCTCCTCCCCTCCCCAGGCCTCAGATGAGGAAACAGGCTCAGGCAGCCCCTGACCTGCCCAAGGCCACACAGCAGAAAGGGATACCACAGGGCCTCCAACCTGTACCTGCCTGACTGGTCTTTTAACTTAGGGACCCCCACCCTCCATCAGAGTGGTGTTCGAGTCCCCAGTTTGCCTCCCCTCAAGAGATCTGGGCACTCACCCACCACTGACGTCCCAGGCCACTGGGCCTGCCAAGTGGGAGAAGCTCAGCCCAGGTGTTCCTGTGGCTGGGACGACAGTTCTTTGTTCTGGTTTCCATAGGTACAGCGTCCCTGGTTCGGCTCCTCCTCCGCCCCTCCCAGCCACCCAGCTGCCCAGCCTTGGCCCCGCCGGCCCGTGGCCCGGCCCATCTAGGCAACTTGTTATGTTTTAAAGCTGGCTCCTGGGCACCTGGCATTCAGGTAGAAGGAACAGCTCCTGCAAAGTCCCTGAGGCAGGAGGGTGCCTGGTGCGTTGGTGGAGTGTGGCAGCTGTGTGGCTGGAGCAGAGTGAGTGAGGGGGGTGAGGAGGAGGAGGTGGGGACCAGGGGAGAGACATGCAGGGCCCATGTTCCTGTATTTAATCCTGCAAGCTGCCCTCACCCCTGGGGGAGTTATTATGTCCCTCAGACAGGAAACTGAAGCTGGGAGAATGGAATCAACTTGTTCAAGGTACTGGTGGTGAGTGGCAGAGCAGGAACTCCGGTTTGTCTGATTCCAAAT
The DNA here is from genome assembly GCF_003369695.1 of Bos indicus x Bos taurus. NCBI lineage: Eukaryota > Metazoa > Chordata > Mammalia > Artiodactyla > Bovidae > Bos > Bos indicus x Bos taurus. Next base: position 91,134,837 of record NC_040082.1, on the reverse strand, counting down.
TCTGAGCTCCCCAACCACTGGCCTGAACTGCCCTCACCCTGCTATGCTACCCACCCACCCTCAAACCCAGGATGTTCATCTCCCCCAGCTGGGCTGAGACCTGCTCAGGAAGTAACCTCAGAGGCCTGTTTACAGATGGGGCTGCCCCTCCTCCAGCTGAGCCCCCCCAGCTACAGGGAGTGGTGATGCACACAGATCTGGGTCAGGTCAACTGCCAATTACCTCAGTGACGAAGCCCCAGTTCACAGCTGACAAAACTGAGACCAAGGCTTCAGGCTACTGGGGACTCCCAGGTGGCCAGTCTGGGTGGGCCTGGCTCCGCACTCCCTCAGCTGCCTGGATCAGCCAGAAGTCACACACATCCTCACCTCCACGTCTTTGGCCTGGCTGCCCACACCTGGAATGCCCTCCTGGCTCTGGATTCTGGCCCTGGGACCTGGCACCCTGCACTGTGAAACGGGCAGAGTCCATCCGAGTCCTTGTTGTTGGGTGTGCTCTGGTCTCAGAGCACTACCCATGCGGGGGGTGGGGAGGAGGCAGATCAGATATACCTCCCCTGACCCACAGAGCAAGAGAGACAGAGGGAAAGGGAGAAGAGAGAGGGAGATGGAAACTGAGGCAGGAATACTGATTGAAGGGGGATTGTCAGGGCAGAGGGAGCGAGAGAAACAGAGAGACCAAGTGGCCCCCGAGATCTGCTGAGATGCGGGGCGGCCCAGCACCGCTCGCTTACCTGTTCTCTGGGATTCAGTCGTTGGTTCGACCGTCGAGGTTCTGTCCAGCCGCCTCGGAGGGGCCGTTGCTGTGGCTGCGAGACTCGTGCCGGAGGACTGGGACCCGGCGGGGCGGGGCAGGAAGCTCGGTCCCGCCCTCGAATTGCCCCGCCCTTCTCTGCGGCCCCGCCTCGCCCCCGCCCGCCCGAAAAGGGCCGCAGTGGGGCCGACGGAGGTGGGGGCGAGCGAGGACTTAGGCTCAGCCAATGGCAGCGCGGGCGGTGTACGAAGAGTCCAATGGGAGAAGGTTGCCGCGCGGGAGGGGTGGGGCCTGGGGCGGGGCCAGGCGGCTTGGGGGATTCCTCCGGAATCGCGAAAGGGGCCGGATGCCAGCGGAGAGGCCAACCCCGGGCCAGTCCAAGAAAGGAGAGGAAGGAGACTTGAGTCAAAAACAGAGATATGAGGGCCATGGAGACAAAGCGAGCCAAAAAGAAAAACAGAACAACTCTGTGGCTCTGGGACTGCCCCTTTCTCCCACTGGGACTCCGTTTAAAGAACGGCCCCGGGGAACCCTTAACTACAGAATGACCAGGGAGCCCATTAAAAATGTAGATTGTTGTACCCTCCAGACGAGCTGAATCTAACCCAAGGTTGAAGATACATCTTTCTGGGTTGCAGATAAATTCTCCAGGTTAGGTTTCATTCAGTCGCTACGCGGATGGACCCTGGAGATCCCACCAGGGGACTTCCCAGACCCAGGCACGATGTCCGTGGGAATGAGCCAGGGAGATCTGCAGGAGCCTCCAGGCCGCTGGCGGGTGGGGCGGTGGGGCCAGCTGGGGCCCCCGGAGGATGCAGCTGTTGAGTCCTGGGAACCGGACCCAGGAGCAGCTCCCAGAGTCCCTGCCGCTCCATTTCCTCCCGGAATCTCCAACCCTGAGTCCCAGTTGCAGCTAGGACCAGGGGGAGCCAGAGCAGGCTGCACAACCTGTGCAGGTTGAGTCCTATCCTCTACGTGGGGCACACACAACCCTGGCACAGACTTCAGGAGGCAAAAAGAGATGAAATGTCTCTTTATCCCATCCTTTTTTTTGTTGTTTGTTTTTTTTAAATCAGAGGACTGTGACCCAGAGAGTGGAAGTGACTTGCCTGAGGACCTGCAAGCGAAAGTGGCAGGTCCAGGATTTTAACCCAGTAATTTTTGTCCCACCTCCTCCCATTCACAGCCAGGTACTAGTTTCTCATCCGGGACACTGTGTATTGGCATTCCTATGCACTGACATACTGTTGTGTGGAAATTGTATAAATCTTAATTATGTTGAATTGGTTCATAGTGATTTTCAGGTCTACTATATCCTTCTACAGGGGCTTCCCGGTGGCTCAGATGGTAAAGCATCTGCCTGCAATGTGGGCGACCCAGGTTCGATCCCTGGATTGGGAAGATACCCTGGAGAAGGAAATGGTGACCCACTCCAGTACTCTTGCCTGGAAAATTCCATGGACAGAGGAGCCTTGAAGGCTACAGTCCATGGGGTCGCAAAGAGTCGGACACGACTGAGCAACTTCACTTCTTCACTTCATATCCTTCTACACTTCTGTATATTCATTCTATTAATTTTTGAGAGTTTGATATTGAAACTCCAACTAAAATTCTTTATCTACTTAAAAAAATAATTGTAATATATAGTGGAACTATATGTAACCTTGTTCTGCATTTTCCAAGTCTCCTATAAATGTGTTATCATACTTTTGTAATTTAAAACAATAAAATTTTAAAAAATAAAGCCTACAAGCCCACAAATAAGAATGAATAAAAGGAATTCCTTGGTGGTCCAGTGACTAGGACTCCATGCTTTCACCAGGGTGGACACAGGTTAAATCCCTGGTCGGGAAACTAGGATCCCACAAGCCACGAGGCCAAAAAGTAAAAGAATGAATAAGAAGTGCCCAGGAGGGACTTCCCTGGTGGTACAGTCATTAAGACTCCATACTTTAACTGCAGGGGGCATGGGTTCGATCTTGGGAAACTAAGATTCCACATGCTGGGCAGTGCAGCCAAAAAAGAAAAGTGTCCAGGAGGATATGAAGAAATTAGAACCTTCACACTTTGTGGTAGGGATACAAAATGGTGAAACTTCTGTGGAAAATAGCTTGGTCATTTCTCAGAAAACTAAACCTAGAATTACCATCAGATCAGATCAGATCAGATCAGTCGCTCAGTCGTGTCCGACTCTTTGCGACCCCATGAATCGCAGCACGCCAGGCCTCCACTCCTAGGTATATACCCCAAGGAGTTGAAAGGAAGGACTTCAACAAGTATATTTTTTCATAACAATTTTAATAGCAGTATGATTTACACTAGCCTAAAGACGCTTTTGAACTGTGGTGTTGGAGAAGACTCTTGAGAGTCCCTTGGACTGCAAGGAGATCCAACCAGTCCATTCTGAAGGAGATCAGCCCTGGGATTTCTTTGGAAGGAATGATGCTAAAGCTGAAACTCCAGTACTTTGGCCACCTCATGCAAAGAGTTGACTCGTTGGAAAAGACTCTGATGCTGGGAGGGATTGAGGGCAGGAGGAGAAGGGGACGACAGAGGATGAGATGGCTGGATGGCATCACTGACTCGATGGACGTGAGTCTGAGTGAACTCCGGGAGTTGGTGATGGACAGGCAGGCCTGGCGTGCTGAGATTCATGGGGTTGCAAAGAGTCGGACACGACTGAGCGACTGAACTGAACTGAACTGAAAGACAAAATAACCCAAATGTCCATCGACAGAGGAAGGGGTAACAAAATGTTATCCATCCATATGTTATTGTTCAGTTGCTAAGTCTTTGCGACCCCATGGACTATAGCTTACCAAGCTCCTCTGTCCATGGACTTTCCCAGGGAAGAATGCTGGAGAGGGTTGCCATTTCCTTCCCCAGGGGATCTTCCCTGCCCAGGGATCAAACCCACGTTTTTTGCATTGGCAGGCAGTTTCTTTACCACTGAGCCACCTGGGAAACCCAATCCACCCATACAGTGAAATGTGGTGGTGGTGGTTTAGTCACTAAGTCGTGTCCAACTCTAGCAACCCCGTGGACTGTAGCTAGCCAGGCTCCTCTGCCCATAGAATTCTCCAGGCAAGAATACTGGAGTGGGTTGTCATTTCCTTCTCCAAACAGTGAAATATAATTCAGTCATAAAAAGGAAGGAAGTTATTCATGCTAACATGCTGCTGCTGCTAAGTCACTTCAGTCGTGTCTGACTCTGTGCAACCCCAGAGACGGCAGCCCACCAGGCTCCCCCATCCCTGGGATTCTCCAGGCAAGAACACTGGAGTGGGTTGCCATTTTCTTCTCCAGCGCATGAAAGTGAAAAGTGAAAGTGAAGTCGCTCAGTCGTGTCCGACTCTTAGCGACCCCATGGACTGCAGCCTACTAGGCTCCTCCGTCCATGGGATGTTCCAGGCAACAGTACTGGAATGGGGTGCCATTGCCTTCTGAACCTTAAAAATAGGTTTAAGGACATCTGCTACTGAACACATGTTGTATTTCTTTCTTGTTTGGAAATATTAAAAATATTACCATAACAAAGATTTCAGACAAAAAAAAAATAGGTTTAAGATGCCGATCATAAGATGATCAACATTCGGTACTTCCTTGGTGGTCTAGTGGTTAAGACTCCTCACTTTCACTACATGGGGCACAGGTTCGATCCCTGGTCAGGGAAGATCTGCATGCCATGAGGTGCAGTCAAAATATAAGAAAAAAAATAGATGATAAATATTGTGTGATCCACTTATATGAGGGACCTCAAATCAGAGAATCCACAGACAGAAAGTAGAATAGAGGTGGCCAGAGGCTGGGGGGACAGGAATGGGGACTTAGTGTTTCATGAGGACAGAGTTTGTGTCAGGGTTGATGGAAAAGTTCTGGAGATGATGGTGGGGATTCACGACATTGTGAAGGTACTTCATGCCACTGAACTGTGCATTTAAAAAGACTTACATTGGTAATTTTTATTATATATTTGCCATAATTTTAGAAAATGAATATTGTAACATACCAAACCACTGAATTGTATGCTGTAAGTGGGTGAATTGTGTGGTATATAAATTATGTCTCGACAAAATTATTTTTCTTTTAAAGTGCCCAGCAGTATATCTGGCAATAATAATAATACTATAGTTGATGACTTCCATGGTGGCTCAGACCATGGAGAATCTGCCTGCCACGCAGGATACCTGAGTTTGATCCCTGGATCAGGAAGATCTTCTGGAGAAGGGAATGTCTACCCACTCCAGTATTCTTGCCTGGAGAATTCCATAGACAGAGGAGTCTAGTGGGCTACAGTCCATGGAGTCGCACAGAGTCGGATACGACTGAGCGACTGACACTATTACTACTATAGTTAATATTTACTGAGTACCTACTACGTTCCAGTCCCTAAGCACTTTACATACATTAACTCACCAAATTCTCAAGGCAACCCTACAATGCTGTGACACCCTCCAGGTGTCTCATGTCACAGATGATGAAACTGAGGCTCAGAGGAAACAAGTAACTTGTCTCAGGGCACTCAGCCAGGTCATGGCAGAGGTGGGATTAGTGAGGCGGGAGCAATGTATATAGCTCCTCTAGGTGGTCGGACATCCTTAGGGGTCTCGCTAGGGAGTGAGGGTCTGAACAGACGAGGGGCTCTATCCGGGGTTGGAGGCTAAGCCTGAAACCAGTGACTTGAGGTCTAGAGCTTAGCTCAGAGTTGGGGCTCAGTGCAGCGTCGGGAGCTCTGTATCAGGGGTCAGTTTCAGCCGGGGAGCGGGGAGCTGGGTGGGTGTTCAATTTTGAGTGGAGGATTCCATCCAGGGTACCAATGTCCGTAGCTGCGCGGATTCCAGCCGTGCCCAGCAGGGGGCGTGCTCTGCCCACAGCCAGGGCCGGCTGAGCCCTGGCTTTCCTGGGAATGGTCGCCCTGGTGGGCGGGATATGCAATGCACGACACAGGGTCCCCAAGTCTAAGTCACCCCAGATCCTAGACCCACCCAGCGTCATCTGCACCCCGAGGTCAGACCTCGCACTCGGCGGTGCTGTGTGTCTCGCGACGGCTGACCCCCTTCTCTGGGTCTCTTCCTCGCGCCTGCGCAATGGGACCACAGTAGTGGCGGCCGCGGGGGTGATGGAAGGATGGGAGGTAGGAAAGCCTGTTCTCCAGGAACCTCCGGGAGCCCCTTGTCCTCCTCCTGGCGGCTTCCTCGCAGCCGGAGCGCTCCACCGCCGATGGTGGCGGTGACCAGCGCGCCACCCTCCCGCGCTCCAAGTCCAGGCGTAACTCCCACGTGCCGCGATCCATCTGTCCCCAGCCCATCAATCTGTCCCGCAAGACCCCTCCCAAGGCCACTTAGGAAAGGGAGTGGGTGGTTGGACACAGATGGAGGACGGGAGGAGGGGCGGACCTTACTTGAGCCTCCTGGCCAGGCCAGGAAATCCTGTGGAACTTTTCCAAGGGCACTGAGCGTGGAGAGCTGTCTTCATCCCAGGGTCACGGGCTCAGCAGGGAGTGGGGGCTCAGGGCCCGTCGACCCCATCCCCCCGCCTCCCCGCCCAATCAGGGAAGCAGAAGGAAAGTGGGACCGCAAGGTCCTAAGAGCCAATATTTCAGCCCTCTGCCTGCGTCTGCCCACCCCGCCCCAGCCCCCCTCCCCGCCCTCCGCATTCCCCACATCTCCCTCCCCGTGGCAGTGAAGGAGCGCAGGAGCGAGTCAGTCCCAGCGCTAGAATGTGTTTACAAGCGTCCGCCGCGCAGACGCCAGTCGGCCGCCTGCGTGTGGGAGGCGGGCGTCTGCGGAGATAAACGGTCAGGTGTGGGTCTGTGGGTTCGCGTGTAGTGGGGGAGGGGAGGGCCGGATCTGCTGCTGCTTCTGAGGGTAGTGAGCCCCACCCTCCCTCCGTTACTCCCGGCTGGAGGAAGCTTCACTTCTTACCAGAGTCTCAATTGCTCCATCTGGAAGATGGGTGCACAGATTCACAGCACCGGGCCATCATGTCAGAGCTGTGATGGGGAAAGCACAGGCAGCTTTGGGGGCCTAGAGGAGGTACCTGACCCCATCTGGCAACCAGGGTGGCTTCCAGGGGGAGGTGACCGCTGAGCTGAAACTTAAAGAAAGAGCAGAAGTCAGTCACAGGGAAGAAACTGGAAGGAGGGTCTCTTTTATTCTTGGCTTACTGATTTTGGGCATCTCATAGGTCCACTCTGAGCCTGTTTCTTTTACTTTCTTCCCACCACCCCCGTTTTTGTTTTTGTTTTACTATTCATTCATTTATTTGGCTGCTTGGGTTCTTAGTCCCAGCCTGAGCGATCTTCATTGCCCCATGCAGGATCTTTTGTTGCGGAACAGGACTCTAGTTGTGGCCTGAGGGCTTAGTAATTGTGGTGCGCAGGCTTAGTTCCTCTGCACATAGGATCTTAGTTCTCCAACATCCCCCGCGTTGCAAGGCAGATTCTTAACCACTGGACCACCATGGAAGTCCCTGAGCCACTGTGTCTTCATCTGTGAATCAGACTCATGATACCCACCTTGCAGGACAGTTGCAAAGACTCCTGAGAGGATGTAGGGAAGTGCTCAACCCAGTGTGAGGATGGGTTATTATCATCTGCCCCCAGGAACTCCCAGGCTCTGGAGGAATAAGGACAGTAGAAAGGGCTGAAGTGCTGATGATGGAAACCTCCCCAGGCGTGAACAAGGGCAAGGGGGTTGGGAAGGTCTAGGGGCTGACAGGGAAAAGCGTGTGTGCTGATGGGACCACAGAGACCTTCAGGACATCAAACGTTGGATATAAAAATCCAGAATTCAGGTCTTCCCTGGCAGTCCAGTAGTTAAGACTCCTCGCTGCCAAGGCAGAGAGCACATGTTCGATCCCTGGTCCGGAAACTAAGATCCCACATGCCACGCGGGTGGCCAAAAGATAAAAAATAATAAGAAGAATCCAGAATCCATCCTGAGGGCAATGGGGAGCCTCAGAAGATGTCAGAGCTTGGATGAGATGAGAATATTGAAATATCTCTCCACTGGCCAGTGTGGGTAGACAGCAGTGTGCAAGGCTGGAGTTGGGACGCCAGGGAGGAGGGGGCTGTAGGGAAGGAGGGGGCAGCCCTGGGATGCCCTGCCCCCATTGCACCCCAGAGAGGAGGAGGAGAAGCTGTTGGAGATCTTGAGGAGGGTAGCCGGCAGGCAGCACCAGGGTGCGGAGGCCAGTCTGAGCTGTCTCTCCTGGGAGAGATAGTTGGGGTGAGGGACAGTTGGGAGGTCATTGGCAAGATTTGGAATCCAGATGTTTGAGGACATGACTGGAGGTGAGGATATGGTAAAGGCAGAGAGAGGTGGGTAAAGAGTGGAGTTTAGGGCTCAGCCTGTTTCCTCTATGATTTCCGCTCCCCGCCCCCCAGCACTCCTGGTCCCAGACTCTAGGGATCCCAGATTCCACAGTCTCCCCAGGATTTACCTCTTCCGGATTGTCGCAGGCCACCTACTTCCCTCCCCGGGCTGTGTCAACCCCACATCCAAAGAATCTGCCTCCCCGCCCTCCCCTTACCCCCTCCTCCCACAGATCTAGACTGGCCCTGATCAGCAAGAAGATAAGAAACTCCCAAGATCCCCCGCCCTCGTTCAGACCATCACCTGCAGCGGATCTAACAGGGTCCTACAGACCTTATCCCGGAGTGCCCGGCGCATCGCCTCCCCTCCCCCCACCCGCAACCCCATCACCCTGCCGCCTGATAGTGTTTTCCTGGTTTGTCGAGGACACACTGCTACGCCAGTGCTCATGCGGTTCTCTCCACCTTCAGAACCCTCCTCGCACCCTTCTCAGCGGGTGAGATAGCTCCGCAAGGGAGCAGGTGTAGCTCCTGAATCATCACACAGACCCAGCTGTTTCTGGCTCAGACTGGAGTGGCTGTCTATCTGTCGACCAGCTTCAGTTTCTTTCTTTTCCTTTTTTTTCCAGTGGCGGGGGGAGGGGGAGGGTGGCCATGGAGAACTTCTCTGACTAGGGATGGAACCCGTGTTTCCTACATTGGCAGTGTGGAGTCTTAACCACTGGACCCCTGGGGAAGTCCCATCAACCTCGGTTTCTTTTATCCACCGCCTTCACAAAGCTGACTTCCCAGAGGGGCTTGAAACAGCGATAATGCAAATCATTTCAAAACTGCAATTGTAGGCTTCACTGGTGGTCTAGTGCTTAAGAATTCACCTGCCAGTGTAGGTGACACGGGTTCAATCCCTGGTCTGGGAAGATCCCACTTGCTGGTGCAACTAATACCGTGCCACAATAAGAGAAGCCACTGCAACGAGAAGCCTGCACATTGCTCGGAAAATAGTCCCCAATCTCTGCAACTAGAGAAAGCCCGTGGGCAATAAGGAAGACCTAGCACAGCCAAAAATATAAATAAATAAATATATCTTAAACAAAAAAACTGCATCGTGCAATTCTAAAAGGGAGTGAACATTCAGTGCAATGTGGTATCCTGGATTGGAACCTGAAACAGAAAAAAGGGCACTCATGGAATAAAGGGAGACATCCAAAGGACATCAGGAGCATCTGTGCATCTTAGCGTGCCCAGGCTGCTTTGTTCATTAGGACAGATGTTAAGGTTTTAACATTAGGGAAAGCTGAGTGAAGAGCAGAAACTGTACTATCACTACAACTTTCCCGTAAATCTAAATTACGCCAAAAGAGAAAAAGAAAGGCAAAGAGCAGGGGGCCGTGGGTGCTTTTAGCAGAGCACTGGTGTGGTTGGGGTGGAGAGGTAGGTATGACTCTGAAATTAATCAGATGATCTCTCTCCTGTCCTGGCACAGCCTCAGCTTTCAATGTCAGCTGCTCCTCTGGGACCTCCGGGCCTCCCCACATCCCCTGATCTGACCAGTCCATGTCCTGACATGTCTCTGGAAAGGGCTGGATATGAGGCTGGAAGTGGCCTGTGTGCACACACGAGGGAGTGTCACATAGCTGGTGTGTATGTCCCCGTGTCCGTGCCCTGCCTCCAAGCTGACTTCTGCACTTGGCTGTTGGCAGGAGGGCCTCAATTCTTTGCCACTTGCCCATCATCACGCGCTGCTTGAGTGTCCTTTCAACATGGCAGCTGGCTTTCCCCAGAATGGATGAGCAGAAAGAGAGCAAGAGAGAGCCAAGAGAAAGCCCTGGCTTTCTGTGTGTATGACCTCATCTCAGAAGTCACACTGTCACTTCTGCCATGTTCTAGAAGTGAGTCACTCAATGCAGCCTACACTCAAGAGGAGGGGAATTAGGCTTCCCTTTCTGAAGGGAGGTGTGTTAAAGAATTCGGGGGCATTTTTAATTTATTTTAAAAGTAACTGTGTATTTTAATATTTTTATTTATTTATTTGGCTGCACTGGGTCTTAGTTGCAGCATGTGGGATCTTTAGTTGTGCCATGCAAACTCTTAGATGTGGCTTGCAGGATCTAGTTCTCCCACCAGGGATAGACCCTGGACCCCCTGCACTGGGAGTGTGGAGTCTTAGCCACTGGATCACCAGGGAAGTCCTTGTGGGCATATTTTTAAAACACCACCATCTCCCAGATAAACTACCCGCAGCCTTGTCTTGGTGTCTGCTCAGCACTAGTAGGAGAGTAGAAAATTAGATAGAGAGGTCAGTTGATATATGATTTGTCATGACCCACTTGAGGTTCAGTCGTGCTGAGCTTCTGGAAGACAGTGTAGACTACCCCACAGAGTTGTTCCACCCCAACAGTGAAGGAGCTGGGATAGTCATCCTCCAGCCCTAAACCAGCATTGCCTGAGGCTGCTCCCAGGAATGTTGGCTCTGGGCAGAGTGAAAACTTCAAGATGAGCCTTATAAGTATTTGCCAGTGCTGCAGAGACACAGGGCTCCAAGGGCATCTGCTGTAGCACACAGCTCAGTATCAGTCAAGGGGAACCCGCCCTGGGACGTGATTGATAATTATAAGACAGGAATCTCTAAACTGGGGAAACAAGAGCTGGGAGCTGCTAAAGATCAGCTGAGAGGTCAGTCTGCTGGACACAGAAGACAATGGAGGACAGCAGAACCAAGGCAGAGAAGGAGACTGAGTTCTGAGGCTCTCGCTCCAACTATGCCTGAAGCCCCTGGACTTTCTAGCATCTAGAACCTGTAGATCCAGCCAAGGACATCTTCTTGGCACCTCATAGGATGTATGTATAGGGTAGAGGGCAGGAGCTGTGAATCAGGGGAAAAGTTCATAGCACTATAAACCTCCAGAAAAGAAAACCTTAAAACTGTCTTTATTCATTTCATTTTCACACTGTAAACTCCCTTTCTCTTTATGTGCCCAGCCTTGTACTAGGAGATCACAGAGCCAGAGTGGCTTCATTCTCCAGACATAGGCTTCAAAGATTCCCCACTGTGGGGGAAAACAGAGCTCTACTCAGACTCTTCCTGAAGAGGGAGGCTCCAGAGCTCAGGCAGTAGAAGGGAGAAAGAGTTTGCCTGTGAAGGTCCTAGTGGGCTGCATGGAAGCAGGGGCATGGGAGCTAGGGTTTTGATGGTTGAATAGGAGTTTTTGAAGATAAAATAGAAGCAGAAAAGGAGAGTGTTCCAGGAAGAGGGGCCATCCCAGGAAAAAAGGCTTAAAGGTGTGAAAACAGCAATTCACTCACAATGGTTGAGTTAAAGGATCCACAGGAACCATAGAAATCTTGACCTGAGATTCAACAACTAATGTGTAACAACTGGATATGCCCCTGCCAAAGGCTGAAGTTGGACCTCAGCCTTATTATTATATGTAAAAATTATATGCTGAAATTTATATGTAAAATAAATTTATATGCTCAAAGGTATATGTAAAAATTAACTCAAACTGGAACTCAAACATAAATGTATGACCTAAAGCTATAAAACTCCAGAAACAGAATGAAAACAAAAGAAAACAGAAGAGTAAAATTTTAAGATCTTGAGTAAGACAATGGTTTCTTAGATACAACACAAAACTATAGGCAAAAAAATAGAAAAACTGGAAAAATTGAACTTCTTCAAAATTAAAACTTATGTTTGGCATATGATATAATTAAAAAGTGACATACAGATGCTCATGGCAGGTTTATTCATAATAGTCAAAGAATATCCAATGTGTGGATAAATAAAAGTGTGTAGGTATATCCATACAAAGTGATATCACTTGGCAATAAAGAGGAATGAGATACAAATATATGCTACGAGAACATAACTTAAAAACATAATAAAGAAGTCAGTTACAATGAGCACATATTGTATAATTCTATTTGTATGAAATGCCCAGAATAGGCATAACTATAGAGACAGAAAAAAAAAAAGAAATCTTGACCTGAGATTTAATCTTCACATTAGGTGACCAAAGCATTCGAGCTTCAGCATCAGACCTTTCAATGAATATTCAGGATGGATTTGCTTTAGGATTGACTGGTTTATCTCCTTGCAGTCCATGGGACTCTCAAGAGTCTTCTCCAACACCACAGTTCAAAAGCATCAAAGCTTCGGTGCTCAGCCTTCTTTAGAGTTCAACTCTCCCATCCATACATGACTACTGGAAAAACCATAGCTTTGACTATATAGACCTTTGTCAGCAAAGTAATGTCTCTGCTTTTTAAAATGATGTCTAGGTTGGTCATAGCTTTTCTTCCAAGGAGCAAGTGTCTTTTAATTTCATGGCTGCAGTCACCATCTGCAGTGATTTTGGAGCCCAAGAAAATACAGTCTGTCACTGTTTCCATTGTTTCCCCATCTATTTGCCATGAAGTGATGGGGTTGGATGCCATGATCTTTGGTTTTTGAATGCTGAGTTTTAAGCTAGCTTTTTCATGCTCGTATTTCACCTTCATCCAGTAGCTTTATAGTTCCTCATCACTTTCTGCCATAAGGGTGGTGTCATCTGCATATCTGAGGTTATTGATATTTCTCCTGGCAATCTTGATTCCAGTTTGTGCTTCATCCAGTCCAGCATTTTGCATGATGTACTCTGCATATAAGTTAAATAAGCAGAGTGACAATATACTGCCTATCATACTCTCTAACACAAAAGGGAGCCTCAAAGGAGTTCCAAGTAAAGTAGAGCCCATAATCATTTAGGGGCTCTAAATGGACATCAAGTACAGCCCATAATCACCATGAACTCATTGCCAATTCTTCACTGAACAAACCGTCATTCAGTTCAGTTCAGTTCAGTTCAGTCGCTCAGTCGTGTCCGACTCTTTGCGACCCCATGAAATACAGCACGCCAGGCCTCCCTGTCCATCACCAAATCCCGGAGTTCACTCAGACTCACATCCATCGAGTCGGTGATGCCATCCAGTTATCTCATCCTCTGTCATCCCCTTCTCCTCCCCCAATCCCTCCCAGCATCAGACTCTTTTCCAATGAGTCAAATCTTCGCATGTGGTGGCCAAAGTATTGGAGTTTCAGCTTTAGTATCAGTCCTTCCAAAGAACACCCGGGACTGATCTCCTTCAGAATGGACTGGTTGGATCTCCTTGCAGTCCAAGGGACTCTTAAGAGTCTTCTTCAACACCACAGTTCAAAAGCATCAATTCTTTGGCGCTCAGCTTTCTTCACAGTCCAACTCTCACATCCATACATGACCACTGGAAAATTATAGCCTTGACTAGATGAACCTTTGTTGGCAAAGTAATGTCTCTGCTTTTGAATATGCTATCTAGGTTGGTCATAACTTTGCTTCCAAGAAGTAAGCGTCTTTTAATTTCATGGCTGCAATCACCATCTGCAGTGATTTTGGGGTCCAAAAAGATAAAGTCTGACACTGTTTCCACTGTTTCCCCATCTGTTTGCCATGAAGTGATGGGACTGGATGCCATGATCTTTGTTTTCTGAATGTTGAGCTTTAAGCCAACTTTTTCACTCTCCACCTTCACTTTCATCAAGAGGCTTTTGAGTTCCTCTTCACTTTCTGCCATAAGGGTGGTGTCATCTGCATATCTGAGGTTATTGATATTTCTCCCGGCATTCTTGATTCCAGCTTGTGCTTCTTCCAGCCCAGCATTTCTCATGATGTACTCTGCATAGAAGTTAAATAAGCAGGGTGACAATATATATAGCCTTGACGTGCTCCTTTTCCTATTTGGAACCAGTCTGTTGTTCCATGTCCAGTTCTAACTGTTGCTTCCTGACCTGCATACAGATTTCTCAAGAGGCAGATCAGGTGGTCTGGTATTCCCATCTCTTTCAGAATTTTCCACAGTTGATTGTGATCCACACAGTCAAAGGCTTTGGCATAGTCACTAAAGCAGAAATAGATGTTTTTCTGGAACTCTCTTGCTTTTTCCATGATCCAGCGGATGTTGGCAATTTGATCTCTGGTTCCTCTGCCTTTTCTAAAACCAGCTTGAACATCTGGAAGTTCATGGTTCACGTATTGCTGAAGCCTGGCTTGGAGAATTTTGAGCATTACTTTACTAGCGTGTGAGATGAGTGCAATTGTGTGGTAGTTTGAGCATTCTTTGGCATTGCCTTTCTTTGGGATTGGAATGAAAACTGACCTTTTCCAGTCCTGTGGCCACTGCTGAGTTTTCCAAATTTGCTGGCATATTGAGTGCAGCACTTTCACAGCATCATCTTTTGAGATTTGAAATAGCTCAACTGGAGTTCCATCACCTCCACTAGCTTTGTTCATAGTGATGCTTTCTAAGGCCCACTTGACTTCACATTCCAGGATGTCTGGCTCTAGGTGAGTGATCACACCATCGAGGTTATCTTGGTCATGAAGATCTTTTTTGTACAGTTCTGTGTATTCTTGCCACCTCTTCTTAATATTTTCTGCTTCTGTTAGGTCCATACCATTTCTGTCCTTTATCGAGCCCATCTTTGCATGAAATGTTCCCTTGGTGTCTCTAATTTTCTTGAAGAGATCTCTAGTCTTTCCCATTCTGTTTTCCTCTATTTCTTTGCATTGATCGCTGAGAAAGCTTTCTTATCTCTCCTTGCTATTCTTTGGAATTCTGCATTCAGATGCTTATATCTTTCCTTTTCTCCTTTGCTTTTTGCTTCTCTTCTTTTCACAGCTATTTGTAAGGCCTCCCCAGACAGCCATTTTGCTTTTTTGCATTTCTTTTCCATGGGGATGGTCTTGATACCTGTCTCCTGTACAATGTCACAAACCTCCGTCCATAATTCATCAGGCACTCTAACAGATCTAGTCCCTTAAATCTATTTCTCACTTCCACTGTATAATCATAAGGAATTTGATTTAGGTCATACCTGAATGGTCTAGTGGTTTTCCCTATTTTCTTCAATTTAAGTCTGATTTTGGCAATAAGGAGTTCATGATCTGAGCCACAGTCAGCTCCCAGTATTGTTTTTGCTGACTGTATGGAGCTTCTCCATCTTTGGCTGCAAAGAATATAATCAATCTAATTTCAGTGTGGACCATCTGGTGATGTCCATGTGTAGAGTCTTCTCTTGTGTTGTTGGAAGAGGGTGTTTGCTATGACCAGTGCGTTCTCTTGGCAAAACTCTATTAGCCTTTGCCCTGCTTCATTCCGTATTCCAAGGCCAAATTTGCCTATTACCCCAGGTGTTTCTTGACTTCCTACTTTTGCATTCCAGTCCCCTATAATGAAAAGGTCATCTTTTTGGGGTGTAGTTCTAAAAGGTCTTGGAGGTCTTCATAGAACCATTCAACTTCAGCTTCTTCAGCATTACCAGTTAGGGCATAGACTTGGATTACTGTGATATTGAATGGTTTGCCTTGGAAACGAACAGAGATCATTCTGTCATTTTTGAGATTGCATCCAAGTACTGCATTTCGGACTCTTTTGTTGACCATGATGGCTACTCCATTTCTTCTAAGGGATTCCTGCCCACAATAGTAGATATAAGGGTCATCTGAGTTAAATTCACCCATTCCAGTCCATTTCAGTTCGCTGATTCCTAGAATGTTGATGTTCACTCTTGCCATCTCCACTTCCAATTTGCCTTGATTCATGGACCTAACATTCCAGGTTCCTATGCAATATTGCTCTTTACAGCATTGGACCTTGCTTCTATCACCAGTCACATCCACAACTGGGTATTGTTTTTGTTTTGGCTCCATCCCTTCATTCTTTTTGGAGATTTCTCCACTGATCTCCAGTAGCATATTGGGCACCTACCGACCTGGGGAGTTTCTCTTTCAGTATCCTATCATTTTGCCTTTTCATACTGTTCATGGGGTTCTCAAGGCAAGAATACTGAAGTGGTTTGCCATTCCCTTCTCCAGTGGACCACATTCTGTCAGACCTCTCCACCATGACCCGCCCATCTTGGGTGGCCCCACAGGGCATGGCTTAGTTTCATTGAGTTAGACAAGGCTGTGGTCCGTGTGATTAGATTGACTAGTTTTCTGTGATTATGGTTTGTGTGTCTGCCCTCTGATGCCTCTCGCAACACCTACCGTCTTACTTGGGTTTCTCTTACCTTGGACGAGGGGTATCTCCTCACTGCCGCCCCTCCTGACCTTGAAAGTGGAGTAGCTCCTCTCGGCCCTCCTGCACCCGTGCAGCCACCCCTCCTTGGACGTGGGGTAGCTCCTCTCAGCCGCCGCCCCTGACCTTGGGTGAGGGGTAGCTCCTCTGGGCCACGCTTAGGGGCAGCTGAGGGGAAACCGTCATTAGATGGGTTCAAATCCCTGCTCTGCCAGCTACTTGCTGTATGACTCCAGACAAATCATTTGTACTCTCTGAGCCTCAATTTTGTCATCTGTACAATGAGCACTTAGTGTGCTAGGCCTGGTATTGGCTGGAAATAGTCTCTGGGGACAGAGCTGGGGACAGTCCCTGCCCTTGGAAAGCTCACAGCCTAGAAACCAGGGCTGCTGCTGTGAGCTGGGGACTTGAGGATGATCTTCGTGTTTAATCTGCCCTGTGAGGACTTCCCTGGTGATCCAGAGGTCAAGAATCCACCTTCCAAGCCAGAGGATGTGGGTTTGATTCCTGGTCTAAGGAACTAAGATCCCACATGCCATGGGATGTGCCCCAATGAAGACCCAGTACAGTCCAAATATATATATATATATATAATCTGTCCGTGACCAGGCACAACTTCATCCACTTCTCTTCCAGGTGCGTTCACATCACCACATCATGCAGAACTTCTCTCTCTTCTCCAGGCCTTTGCCCATGCTGAGCCTGCTGCCAGATACCCTCTTCTGCACCCCTTGGCCTGGAGATCTGTTCACTCCCCAGAGGTTGTCTCAGAAGGAGCTTTCCCCCCTGATCTCCCTCCCAAGCTGAATCTGGTCCTCCTCTGGGCTTCACAGAACCCTAGGTGCCCCCCACCACAACCATAGTCCCCATGTATCTTAGCAGCCCAGTGACATGTCTGTCTCTGCCAGCCTGAGAGCCCTGGGAAGGCAGAGCTGGGTCTATCTTGTTCACTGCTGTGTTCCTGGTGCCCCAAACAGGGCTTAGTACACAGTAGGCACTCACTAAATATTTGTTAAGCTCCTTGAGGAGACTTTTCTCTCCACTTTGTGGCTGAGAAAGCAAGAGTCCAGAAAGGACTGGTCTAGAGTTTCAAAGCGAATGAGTCTGAACTAGGATTCTAATTCAAACCTAACTTCCGATCCTGCTTTCCCGCACATTCTGGACACTTCTCGTGGTCCTCTGACTATCCTTTCCCCCATCTGACCAGCCTCTGGGTCCCTACTGTTTCTCTAAGATCCTCCCCCTAACAGCTCCCTGCAAGACCCCTGAGAGTCAGGACAACTGGGAAGGCTTCCTGCAGGAGGGGTCTCCTGGGCAGCGAAGTGTGCTGAGGGTTGCATCTCACAGCCTGTGGAGTGTGATGTTCCCCTTGGTTTGCTCATCCTCACCTCTCCAGCAGACACAGGGCGCAGGTGGGGAATCTATTTCCGCCGCTGTCCTTACACCCACCCGTCTCTCTTGGTGACTTCATCGGGGCCTGAGCTGGGGGTGCCGCTGACCTCATCCTCCCACCTTCGGGAGGGTGTGTGAGCCTAACCTTGACACCCTAAAATAACTCAGCGGCAGCACACCCAGCCAGAATCTGGGGCAACAGGCACCTTCTGCGCGTTATCTGAGTCCCTGCCGCAGCCCCAGGAAGGAGGAGTTGTTATGGTCCATCGTTAGCAGATAAAAACTGAGCCCAGAGAGGGATTTCACTCGCCTGGGGATACAGAGCAAATGAGAGACAAAGCTGGGACTGGTCTCCCCTCGGCCGTTGCGCTCCCTTTTCAATGCATTTTCCCCGCGCCTGCTAGAGGGCGCCCATGAGCACTTGAGTGAGGCCGCGCCCCTCCTCTGCCCACAGCCCTCCAGGTCTTCCACCTCCCAGAGATCAAAGCCCAAGCTTTCTGCTCCTTCACCCCTCCCCTCCTGGAGAAAAGACCTTCAGCCCACCAGTGGGTTGTGATCATAGGAAGTCCTTCCTCTTTCTGAGGACTCTCTTTTTCAACCTGTAAAATGGACAGGTTGTTGTTCAGTCGCTCAGCTGTGTCCAACTCATTGCTATCTCATAGACTGCAGCACACCAGGCTTCCCTGTCCTTCACCATCTCCTGGAGTTTGCTCAAACTCATGTCCATTGAGTCAGTGATGTCATCCAACCATCTCACCCTCTGTCATCCCCTTCTCTTCCTACTTTCAGTCTTTCCCACCATCAGGGTCTTTTCCAGTGGCCAAAGTATTGGATCTGTGATAGGGTTAAAGCAAAGTGAAGTCGCTCAGTCGTGTCCAACTCTTTGCGACCCCATGGAAAGTAGCCTGTCAGTTTCCTCCATCCATAGGATTTTCCAGGCAAGAATACTGGAGTGGGTTGCCATTTCCTTCTCCAGGGCATCTTCCCGAGCCAGGGATCAACCTGGGTCTCCAGCACTGCAGGCAGACTCTTTACTGTCTGAGCTATCAGGGAACCCCTACTATCAAATCAGATCAGATCAGTCGCTCAGTAGTGTCCGACTCTTTGCAACCCCATGAATCGAAGCACGCCAGGCCTCCCTGTCCATCACCAACTCCCGGAGTTCACTCAGACTCACGTCCATCGAGTCAGTGATGCCATCCAGCCATCTCATCCTCTGTCGTCCCCTTCTCCTCCTGCCCCCAATCCCTCCCAGCATCAGAGTCTTTTCCAATGAGTCAACTCTTCACATGAGGTGGCCAAAGTACTGGAGTTTCAGCTTTAGCATCATTCCGTCCAAAGAAATCCCAGGGCTGATCTCCTTCAGAATGGACTGGTTGGATCTCCTTGCAGTCCAAGGGACTCTTAAGAGTCTTCTCCAACACCACAGTTCAAAAGCATCAATTCTTTGGCGCTCAGCCTTCTTCACAGTCCAACTCTCACATCCATACATGACCACAGGAAAAACCATAGCCTTGACTAGACAAAACTTTGTTGGCAAAGTAATGTCTCTGCTTTTGAATATGCTATCTAGGTTGGTCATAACTTTCCTTCCAAGGAGTAAGCGTCTTTTAATTTCATGGCTGCAGTCACCATCTGCAGTGATTTTGGAGCCCAGAAAAAGAAAGTCTGACACTGTTTCCACTGTTTCCCCATCTATTTGCCATGAAGTGATGGGACCGGATGCCATGATCTTCGTTTTCTGAATGTTGAGCTTTAAGCCAACTTTTTCACTCTCCTCTTTCACTGTCACCAGGAGGCTTTTGAGTTCCTTTTCACTTTCTGCCATAAGGGTGGTGTCATCTGCATAGCTGAGGTTATTGATATTTCTCCCGGCAATCTTGATTCCAGCTTGTGCTTCTTCCAGCCCAGCGTTTCTCATGATGTACTCTGCATACAAGTTAAATAAGCAGGGTGACAATATACAGCCTTGACGTACTCCTTTTCCTATTTGGAACCAGTCTGTTGTTCCACGTCCAGTTCTAACTGTTGCTTCCTGACCTGCATACAGATTTCTCAAGAGGCAGGTCAGGTGGTCTAGTATTCCCATCTCTTTCAGAATTTTCCACAGTTGATTGTGATCCACACAGTCAAAGGCTTTGGCATAGTCACTAAAGCAGAAATAGATGTTTTTCTGGAACTCTCTTGCTTTTTCCATGATCCAGCGGATGTTGGCAATTTGATCTCTGGTTCCTCTGCCTTTTCTAAAACCAGCTTGAACATCTGGAAGTTCATGGTTCACGTATTGCTGAAGCCTGGCTTGGAGAATTTTGAGCATTACTTTACTAGCGTGTGAGATGAGTGCAATTGTGCGGTAGTTTGAGCATTCTTTGGCATTGCCTTTCTTTGGGATTGGAATGAAAACTGACCTCTTCCAGTCCTGTGGCCACTGCTGAGTTTTCCAAATTTGCTGGCATATTGAGTGCAGCTATGGACAGGTAACATTTCGCAAACCTATGCCAATGACTCCTTACATATTCAATTTTCCCTACACCCATAAGTGTTTGATTAAGATTTTCCTTTACACCTGCTCACATCGAAACATCAATACCTGTATGGATTTTTTTAAGGTTTCTTTTTTTTAAAATGTGTTTGTTGAATTTGTTACAGTATTACTTCTATTTTATGTTTTGGGTTTTTGGCTAGGAGGCATGTGGGATCTTAGCTCCCTGACCAAGGATCGAACCAGCACTGCCTGCATTGAAAGGCAAAGTTTTAACCATGGGACTGCCAAGAAATTCCCTGTATGAGTTTTTCAAAGTCCTTTTCTCTTAATCACAAACATAAAAGAAAGATCAGCATTTCTCATCATATCTAGAAGGTAACTGAAAATCCAATTTAATCTGAATCTCATTGGTTACTGATGCCTGCAGGAGCACTGATCCTGTGACGGGATTAGCAGGTAGAAAATGTGTAACAGACACCCCCTCCCCCAGGACCCAACTAAGACTTGGGGAAGATGGAAATGACGTTTAAGAAGAGTCTCTTTGCAGCTGGAGTTTGAGGTTATTTCTGCTGAGCACCCTCTGAAGTCATGTTGTTCTCGAACAAGGGGCATGCAGCTCTGGGCAACACTGACTCCCCATTCTAGGGTCAGGTGCAAAGATATCACTCCCTCTGGCAGACTCATCCTGGTAGCAAACATCAGATATTCTGTCTGCTTCCTTGACTGTGTTTTCTGTCTCTCTCAGTGAGCTTACGTTTCATGAAGGCCAGAATGGTTGTCTGCCTTGTTGCCTGCTGTCTTCAGTACCTAAGACAGCTTGGCATACAGTAGGTGCTCAATAATGTTGGCGGAAGTAATGAATGTATCCACATCTGCATCTCTTTGTGGTTGGCAGGATAATAACTCCCCCTCAAAAAAAGAGGTCCCCATCTTAATCCCCACAGCCTCTGCATATATCAACTTATGTGGCAAAAGTGACTTTTTGCAGATGCAATTAAGTTAAGAATCTTGAGATGGGGAGGTGATCCAGGATTACCTGGGTGAGCTCAGTGTCACCCCAGGAGAGAGGCAGAAATGCCAGAGTCTCAGAACGAGATGTGATAACAAAGCAACAAAGGCAAAGTGAGAAAGAGAGCAATAGTTTGAGAGAGACGTGATCAGTCTTGGCTGGCTTTGAAGATGGAGAAAGAGGCCATGGGCCAAGGAATGCAGGCAGTCTCTAGAAGTTGGGAGAGCCAGAAAGTGGGTTCTTTCCTAGAGCCTCCAGAAGGAGTAAAATCCTTAATTTCAGCTCAGGGGAGCTCAGGATGGATCCCAGTGGAAAGATAAGAGGAGTCAGGACCGGGGAGAGCGCCACCCAGATCTGGTGTCCACTCAGCCAGTGTTTACTCCCAGGCGTTGTTCTGGATGCTGGGGCTGCAGCAGTGGAGGAAACAGATAAATCCCTGCCCTCAAAGGGCTGACCTTTCAGTGGGGAAGACGTATAATCAACAGTTCAATAAAACGCATAATACAATGGCAAATTCTTTCATCAAATATGAAGCCGATTGCTGGAGGGACAGGGTGATTATGGAAGGCTTCTCTGAGGAGATGACATTTGAGCAGAGACCTAAAGGAAGTGAGGAGGAAGCTGTGTAGATATCTGGGCAGTCAACACATGTGCAAAGGCCCAGAGGCATTAACTCTAGAGAACTGTGGATTTGGGAAATGATGGAGGAGAGTTGATGTTGCCGAGTGCATCCACCCCATGACCCACTGATTCCATATTTAATCATAGTCCTCAGGGAAACACTTTGCCTAATACATAAAGAGATGTGTGTGTGCTAAGTCATTTCAGTTGTGACTGACTCTCTGCAACTCTGTGGACTGTAGCCCACCAGGCTCCTCTGTCCATGGGATTCTCCAGGCAAGAATACTGGAGTGGGTTGCCATTTCCTTCTCCATTAATCAGCTATACTCCAATAGAAAAATAAAAGGTTTAATAATAATAACAATAAAGGAACTTCATATAATTAAAACAACAACAACAGAAAAGCAGGAATTGACCTAAAAAAATCCATAGTGTAAATAAGGGCATATTCTAACAATGCAATAGTGTAGAAGAGTCAAAAAGGACATAATTAAATCCATACAATAATGATTTCTAGGGACTTCCCTGGTGGTCCAATGGCTAAGACTCCATGCTTCCAGTGCAGGGGGCCTGGGTTCAATCCCTGGTCAGGAAACTAAGAGCCCATATGGCACAGCAAAGACCTGGCATAGCCAAATAAATTCATTAAATAAATAAAAAGAATTTTTTTTTTTTAGTGTTTCATTTGATATTTATTAGATAAAAAGATCTCAGTATTTGGTCTTTTGAGTGTTGAATACAGAAGTCAATTCCTCTTCTCAAACTTTAAGTCAAACAGTAGAGAGGGAGGTTCAAAATACACAGTAATATTCCGGGAAAGCAGCTCTTTGGAAGTAATCCTGCCTTTTAGCAATTGCAGATTTCTCTGGTATAAATACTCCTGCTGCGGCTGCTGCTGCTGCTGCTGCTAAGTCGAATCAGTCGTGTCCGACTCTGTGCAACCCCATAGACGGCAGCCCACCAGGCTCCCCCATCCCTGGGATTCTCCAGGCAAGAACACTGGAGTGGGTTGCCATTTCCTTCTCCATTGCATGAAAGTGAAAAGTGAAAGTGAAGTCGCTCAGCCGCGTCCCACTCATAGCGACCCCATGGACTGCAGCCTACCAGGCTCCTCCATCCATGGGATTTTCCAGGCAAGAGTACTGGAGTGGCTTGCCATTGCCTTCTCCAAAAAGAATTTTTAAAAAATAATGATTTCTAACATTTATTGAGCACCTACTATGTACCAGGTACTGTGCTAAGCACTCTATGTGTAATAACACACAGCAACTCTTAGAAAGCAATCCTAAAATGACTACTAAAGAGTACCCGCTGAAAAGGAGAGAGTATCAGTATCTGTATTTTCCCAAATGTGGCAATTTTAAAAGAAGTCCCTGAATTCTTTGACAGTTTATTCAACAGGTGGAGTCCAGTTCTCCTCTTTCTGAGGGTGAGTGGACTCAGCAACTGGTTTTTCACGCATAAAATAAGGCAGGAGTGACTAGGATGTAAAAGGCTCTCTGGCTTCCTTCTTGGTGTCTTTCTTGGATCACTCAGTTGATGGGGGCAGGGAGTGAGGAGCCAGCCACCATACTGTGAGGATGCTCAAGCAGCACTATAGCAAGGGAGAGGAACTGAGGCCTCCTGCCAGCAGCGGGGTGCATGGACTGCCTTGAAAGTGGCTCCTTCAGCCCCAGTTGAGCCTTCAGATGATCCAGCCCCAATCAGTGTCTTGACTGCAACCTCATGAGGGACCCCAACCCAGAACCATCTGGCTATACCACTTTCAGATTTCTGACCCTTAGAAATGAGACAATAATAAGTGTTCATTGTTTTAAACTGTTATGTTTCAGAATATTTCGTTATTCTGCAATAGATGGTGAGGAAACTGAGACACAGAGAGGTTAAGGAACTTTCCCAAAGTCACAGATTCTTACATGGCAGAGCTTGAATTCGAACCCAGGCAGTCAAAAATACAATGTTAGTAAAATCATAATAATAAGTTGCACAATTATATATGCCATGAGTACATTAATGTCTTTTTTTTTTTTTCTGCAGCACTGCACAATTTGTGGGATCTTAGTTTCAGCCAAAGACTGAACCCAGGCCCTTGGCAGTGAAAACGCAGAGCCCTAACCACTGGACCACCAGGGAATTCCCTGCATTTTTTAATGCACAAAATAATCCTATTCACTGTTCCTGGATATAAATGTGCTTGAGAGAACATACAGATATAAGCACTCCCACATTTTGTTTGTTTCTTAAAAAATGAAAAACGACCTGAAGCAGATATGACAAAGGTTAACCATTCATTGTCAGCCCTGGCTGGGAGACACACAGGTGTTTGCTATGTTCATCTTTGCACTTTTCTCAAAATGAGAAATAAATGATTATAAGGAAGAGAAAAAGTTAGTGGTGGAGGACTTAAATGGGAGGGGAGGAAGTTCCAGGCAGAGGCAGCAGCTGAAGCTGGTGAAGACCTGAAGGCAGCGGTGAGCTCGGTCTTTTGGGGAAATGAGGAAACCTAGAACCTCTCATTCTACACCCTGGTGGCACCTTTGGGTCATGTATGCAGCCCCCACTTCAGACCAATTAACTCAGAACCTGAGGGCAAACAGGGACAGGGTGGAGGACAGTGGCAGGGTTTAATATGTCCCAGGTGATTCTAGCATGCGCACATTGTCAGGAACCATTGAATACACAGTCTAGTGCAGTAGCCACTTAACACCTGTTTGCTGAGAGTCATAGAGAAGCTGAGGGGGATGGATAGGCCTCTGCCAGCCTGTCATTTGGACTTGGGAGAGGCCATCATCAGCCTAAGAGAATCCCAGGTGATAACAAGTGCTGTAAAGAAAATGCAGATAATAATGAAATTAATTATATCTTCTTCGGTGTCTGTTGATAACATTTTAAATAATAAATTGTTCTTGTTAAATTGTTTGACAAAAGAAATAAAGAAAATGCAAGAAGATGATGCGATAGGAAGCAGCCAAGCAGCCTTTTGAGCCAGCTGGTCAGGAAGAGCTTCTCGGAGGAGGTGACTCTTGAGCTGAGACCTGAAGGGGGAGCTGGCCCTGGAGGTGTGTGGGAAATGTGTGCCAGGCAGAGGGAACAGAAAGGGTGGAGGCCCTGCGGGAGCAACAAACATATAAACAGGTGGTTTGCAGCACAGGGTGAGCAGGGCTGTTCTGGGGGTCTCTAGGGGTGGCAATTCAGCCCACCACAGCAAAAATGCCCCCTCCCACTTCCCCACAGCCTTGAGAGAAACAGCACCTGAATAGAAGCGCTTATTTTTTTTCCCCCAAAGGAGAGCAAGCGTGAACACGATCACCCTATATCCATCTGATTTTAAATTTAGCCCAGTGCACATGGAACGCAGTTCAGGGGAAAAACAAGGAGTTACAAAAATATAATTCCATTTTCCGTCATGGGCAGCAGCAGAGGGAGTGGAGCAGGGAGAGATGGGGGTGGGGTGGGGTGGAGGATGAGGAAGAGGTAAAACTCCCAGAGCAGCTACACGATATGGCCTGCTGGGACAGAAGGCTTCTGGGGTCCCATCCTGGGTTCCCCACTTTCTCCAGTGCTGCCCCCCGACAGCTCTGTCCCTGCACAGACATAACGAGTAATGAGAATGGCCAAGTTAAAATCCAGCTCCGTCCCATCCCACGCTGCCCCCAAACGCCCATGGGTCCCCACTGCCCTGCCAGCAAGACACAGACTCTCTCCTTGCCCCGCGCTGTGTTCCTGCCCCGGTTGGGAAAACCGCCTTCCAGCCTAAAGAAACCACACACGCTGGCGACCAAGAAATGACCCCAAATGTAAAGACTGTAAGCAACGCACGTCACTGCCCATCGTTTCTGTGGGTCAGGAACCCAGCTCGGCTTAGCCAGATGCCTTTCTTCAGGGTCTGGTGAGACTTCATTCAAGGAGACACCTGAGGACCCCATCTCATCCGCAGCACAACTGGGGCAGGCTCAGCCCTACAGACTGGCTGCAAGCTGTTAGTGGCGCTCGGAGTCCTGCCAGGTGGCCTTCTCCATCGGGGCAGGCTTGTGGGGAGACAGAAAGAAATAACAAAGCTGAAGTTACAATCTCATGTAATTTAATGGACTTCAGAAGTACCATCCCATCATATTTTGCTATACTCTGTTGTTTAGAAGTGAGTCTGAGGGACTTCTTTGGTGGTCCAGTGGCTAAGACTCCCACTCTCCCAATGCAGGGGACCCAGGTTTGATCCCTGATCAGGGAACTAGATCCCGCGTGCTACAACTAAGAGTTTGCATGCAGCCAAAAAAGATCCTGCGTGCTACAATTAAGACCCAGCACAGCCTAATTAATTAATTATAAAAAAAGAAGTGTCAGAGACCCCGTTAACACCCAGTTGGAGGGAATTGAACAAAGTGTGATACAGGAGGAGGTGGGGATCCTTGGAGGGCCATTCTAGAACTGGGGCTTCATTAAGGGTATCACTTCAGGCTCATGCTGTGGAACCCTACACAGCTGTTAAAAGTGATAGGGGAGTTTTGAGTTAGAATGTTATTCTGTTGGACTTTCCTAGTGGTACAATGGATAAGAATCTGCCTGCCAATTCAGGGGACACAGGTTCGATCCCTGGTCCAGGAAGATCCCACATGCTGCCAGGCAGCTAAGCCCAGGTGCCGTAACTACTGGAGCCTATGCACCTAGATTCCATGCTCTGCAACAAGAGAAACCACTGCAGTGAGAAGCCTGTGCCCCACAATGAAAAGCAGCCCTCGCTGTCAGCGACTAGAGAAAGCCTGTGTGCAGCAGTGAAGACCCGGCACAACCGAAAATAAATAAATAAAACTAGAGAGAAGAGAAGGGAGGTGAGAAATCTGTAAAAAAGAAGGAAAAAGGAATATTACCCTGTTACTATTACCCTGTTACTATCCCTCATAATCTAGTAATGGTCCTGCCTCAGGGCCTTTGCAAGTGCTATGCCCTCTCCCTGGAATGCCCTCTCCTTCATATCTTTGTATGGCTCCCTCCTTTATCTCTTTCAGATCTGTGCTCAAACTTGGAGAGGCCCTCCCTGATCACCCTCTGTTAAAATAGCACCGTTCCATCCCCTATCCCCCCTAATTTGTTCAGTCCACAGCTCAGCTCACCATTTGACTTTACATATTTATCTTGTTAGTTCTCCACTTCCCACTGGAATATCAGCTGCACAGAAGCGGGGACTTCTGTCTGTTCTGTCACTGCTGAATTCCCATCACCTGGGCACACAGTAGGTGCTCAATAAAAATGGACTGAACAAATGAATTTAGACAAACATGCCCCCTCCCCACAGATTCTTTGCTTAATGTCTTCTCCCTGATGAAAATCCTGAATGTCAACTCTTTTCTTATATGCCACCTCCACCCCCAGCCTCAGACTCTGGGACATCAGTGGTCTTGATCCTGTCTGTCAGCTTCATCTTTGTTGCTAGGCAACCCAATGCTCTTGACTTCCCCACCCCCAGCCCCTTAATCCACATTCTTTTCTTGGAATAGAACAGACTAGCTTGTCCCACCAGCCCACCTCCTCCCCACTAGCCCCTAGACCCCTGGCCACCCTTTCTGAATCAAATCGGCTTCTGAATGAGGGTCCCAATGCAAACCAGCCCTTCCTCATCTCTCTCCACTTTCCCAGGATCATCCAAGTCTATAGTGATCCCTCTGACTCCATCTTTCATGTGTTCTAGGCGCTTTCTCTGCGCAGATTTGCTTAATCATCACCCACTGATCTTAATCATCACCCTCATCTTCCCCCATACAGATGAGAGAGCTGAACTGTCAAAGAGGGGGCACAGCAAGCAAGAACCAGTGGGACTCACATCTGAGGCTTCAGGGGGTCCCAGGCGAGGTACTGTGTGACCTTGGGGAGGTCTCTTTCCCTTTCTTGTCCCCCACCCCGACTCCTAGCCAGGCAGTGAGGAGAGAGGAGGCTCTGGTTTAGGTGGGAAAATTAAGGCTGCACCAAAGGGGACCTGGAACAGGGGCACTAAAAGATAAATTGGTGACCAATCACTAGGAAGAAAAGATTTTGGGGGACAGGCATCCTAGCAGACAGCACAGCAGGTGCAAAGGCCCTGGGGCCGGACCCTGCCTGGTGTGTTGGAGGAACAGGGAGGAGACCTGTGTGGCTGGAGCAAAGTGAGAGAAAGGAGAGAGGGAAGAGGGGAGGGAGGGGATGGGACAGGTCACCCAGGGCCCTGTGGGCCATGGAGAAGACTTGGGTTTTTTATCTCAAGGGAGGTGGGAGCCCTGAAGGGCTGTGGGCAGAAGAAGGATGGATCTGACTTAGATTTTAAATTGATCATTCTGAATTATTTCACAGAAGAAAAACAAAAATCTCAGGCAAAAGTAACAAACTGGGAGAGTAATATTGACATATGTACTCTGCTGCTGCTGCTGCTAAATTGTTTCAGTCATGTCCGACTCTGTGCGACCCCATAGACAGCAGCCCACCAGGCTCCCCCATCCCTGGGATTCTCCAGGAAAGAACACTGGAGTGGGTTCATATGTACTCTACTACGTGTGAAATAGTGGAGACCTGCTGCATAGCTCAGGAAGCTCAGCTCAGGGCTCTGTGACGACCTAGAGGGGAAGAATAGGGTGGGGAAGGGAGATTCAAGAGGAAGAGGATCTATGTGTACATACATAATAGCTGATTCACCATGATCCACAACAGAGCCTAACACAACATTGTAAAACAGTTATACTCCAATAAAAAAATACTGACTCAGTGAACATAGAATTTGATCAAACTCTAGGAGATAGCGGAGGACGGAGGAGCCTGGCGTGCTACAGTCCACAGGGTTGCAAAGAGTTAGACATGGATTAGTGACTGAACACAACAAAAGCAAAATAATAGGTGAAAAAGAAAAGTGACGAAACAGTAACTGCGATCCTTAATTGAGGTCGGTTCTTATGCAATAGTATTCTCTGGACTTTATGTTTAAAAAGAGAGAAAAAAAAAGTCCCCAAATATAAACCAACTATTAATAATACATGAACAACGACAAGTTGAATTTGATTGGTGGGCCTTCACCTCCAGCCCCAGCTGGAGCCACTAACCGGGACATCCAAGGCCTCCCTCTGGCACAGTTGGCCATTTCCTGGGGCTGGGCACCCGTGTCACTGCCCACGCACCTTAGTCTTTCTGGCAGGGAGCCTAGCTTCTTCCCCGAACTTGATGACGAATTCCTCAGCTCTGAAGGCCTAATTGTGCGTAAATCCAATCGAGTTATCAGGCCCTGATGAGCAATTCCCGAGATTATTTAGCTCAGTGAAGTAAATAATGACATTAGCATCTCCTGCGAGTTCCTGGAGCCCCCGTCCCCCACTTCAGTCTTGTATTCATTTTCTGCATGGTCTTTTGAGTGGTGGGAATAAAGATGTGGAGGTGAGGGTAGAATCTTCAGATGTTAGCATAGGAGGGACTCAACACTTTCCTACAGATGGGGAAATTAAGGCCCAAAATAGGACGTGTCACACAGAAAGTTAGGGCCTCTGGAATCCATCTGCACCTCTTCAACCACGGCTGCAGACACTGACAACCCACATGGGCATCTCCCAGCTCACTTCCATCCTTGGATGTGCCAAGGCAGGACTCAAATACCAGCAGGAGTGACATTCAGAGCGTGTGTGTGTGTGGGTGTGTGTCGGGTGGTGGGTAGGGGAGGCTGTAGTGTTCATGAATCCTAAGATCTTGTCTTATTGAGAGAGACAAAGAGACACTGATTGACTTTCTGCTGTGGTAAGCTAAGTATGCCTGATTTTTTTTTAAGTATGATAAGAATGACTACTTAGAGGACAGAAATAGAGTGAATGATTTTCAAGCCACTAGAGAGAATAATAAAAGGAAATAGAGAAAATCCCACAAGTTCAGCAGGAGGTTGAAGAGAAGGTAAAAAGGAAGTAATGGGAAAAAATGGTGTTGACCATAAAACACTATAATAGAAAGCGATGGAAATATATCCAAATACATCTGTAAATTCAACAAATATAAGTGGATTAAACTCAACAAATATAAATGGATTAAACTCACTACTCGAAAGACATAGACTCTCAAATTAGACACATAAAAACAGCAACAAAGAAACAAAATCCATCACTGTGTTCTTTTGAGGACACACACCTAAAACAGAATGCTGATCATCAGCAAATAAATTGCAAGGAAAAAAAGACATAAAGAAACATAAAGAGAAATCAAACAATTATGTGTGTGGATCTTGTCTGGATCCACTTCAAAGTGTAGGAATTGTTTTTTTTAACTTTTTTTAGACTTCCTTTGTGGTCTACTGGTTAAGACTCAGCGTTTCCAGTGCAGGGGGCGAGCATTTGATCCCTGGTTGGGGAACTAAGATCCCACATGCCACACAGCATGGCTAAAAAAAAAATTATGACTTTATGCAACTGGAAGTTTAAAGGCTGATGGATTGCTGGACGATATTATGGAAATATTAATATTTTAACCATGAATCCTTATCTTTTAAAGATACAAACTGATCTGTGTATGTCTACATTATATGATTCCAGAATTGTCTTCAAAATAATACTAATGAAGATGAAACAAGATCAGTGATGAATTGATAAGTTTTGACATTGACAATGCTTACATAGGCTTCATTGCATTAATCTCTACTTTTATATGTTTAAAATTTCCCATCATAAAATGTTTTTATATTAAAAAAAAGAATGATGCAGATAAGCTTAAAAATTAAAGAATAGAAAAGAATTTACTAGGGAAATATGAACTCCCTAAAGAGCCCCCAGAATAATAAACCAGGCTCACCTCTGCACGGGTGGTGATTCTTTACCAACTGAGCTAACAGGGAAGCCCAAATGAATCTGTACCCCTCAACAACTCCCCCCCATCTTCAGGCCTCAGTGTCCTCTCCAAGATGGGCTGAATTCTTGCCCTCCAGGAGTTAAAGCAGAGAAACCAAAATCAGGCACACATTGTAGGGACTTCCCTGGTGGTCCAGTACTTAAGAATCCACCTTGCAGTTCAGGGGTGCAGGTTCAATCCCTAGTCAGAGAACAAAGATTCCCATGTGCCAGAGCCACTGATCCTGCGACAGCTGTACACTGCCTGTGCCACGCCCAAAAATCCCGCGTGGAGCAACAGAGAATCTGCCTGCTGCAGCTAAGACCCAACAACAGCCAAATAAATACATATTTTTGATGTTGTTTAAACACACACACACACACACACACACACACACACGGTACTGATTGAATAGTGCCTGTCTGCCCTGCCACTCCCACTGCTCCTGGACAAATTCAAGACTGCTTGGAACCTCAGAATGGGATTTTATTTGCCACTGGGGTCCTTGCAGATGTAATTAAGGATCTTGAGATGGAATCATCCAGACTTAGCTGCTGCTGTTGCTGCTAAGTCGCTTCAGTCGTGTCCGACTCTGTGCAACCCCAGAGACGGCAGCCCACCAGGCTCCCCCATCCCTGGGATTCTCCAGGCAAGAACACTGGAGTGGGTTGCCATTTCCTTCTCCAACGCATGAAAGTGAAAAGTGAAAGTGAAGTCGCTCAGTCGTGTCCGACTCTTAGCGACCCCTTGGACTGCAGCCTTCCAGGCTCCTCCGTCCATGGGATTTCCCAGGCAAGAGTACTAGAATGGGGTCCCATTGCCTTCTCTGATCCAGACTTAGGGTGGGGCCTAAATCCACTGTGCGTCCCTGGTGGCTCAGACGGTAAAGAATCTGCCTGCGATGCAGGAGGGAGAAGGCAATGGCTCCCCACTCCAGTACTCTTGCCTGGCAAATGCTATGGACAAGGGAGCCTGGTGGGCTGCAGTTCATGGGGTCGCTAAGAGTCGGACACGACTGAGCGACTTCATTTTCACTTTTCACTTTCATGCATTGGAGAAGGAAATGGCAACCCACTCCAGTGTTCTTGCCTGGAGAATCCCAGGGATGGGGGACCCTGATGGGCTGCCGCTTATGGGGTCGCACAGAGTCAGACACGACTGAAGCGACTTAGCAGCAGCAGCAGCAGCAGTGATGCAGCAGACCTGGGTTTGATCCCTGGATTGGGAAGATCCCCTAGAGGAGGGCGTGGCAATCCACTCCAGTATTCTTGCCTGGAGAATCCCCAGGGACAGAAGAGCCTGGCTGGCGGGCTACAGTCCATGAGGCTGAAAAGAGTCAGACATGACTGAGCAACTAAGCACATAAATTCACTGATCAGTGTGTTTATGAGAAAGGAGAGGCTGATCTGGACACACAGGGAAGAGAGTCATGAAAAATGATGGAGGCAGAGACCGGGGTGATGTGGCTATCAGCCAAAGAATACCAAGGCTGCCTCAAAAGTACTGGCTTGAAACAGCCTGAATTTATTATTTTTAAACTTCTGGAGCTAAAATCCTGGTGTGGGCAGGGCAGTTCCGGGGAGAATTGTTTCCTAGCCTTTTTCAACTTCTTGAGGCCTTCTGCATTCCTCGGCTCAAGTAACAGTTAGGGGGGAGGGGCAAGGGAGGGGAGTCCTTCCTTCATCTTCACAGCTAGTGCAGTCTTCCTCCCATTACATCCCTCTGATAAGGGTCCCTGTGGTTACACTGGTTGTTGTTGTACGTTGCTAAGTTGTGTGGAACTCTTTGCCACCCATGGATTGCAGTATGCCAGGCTCCCCTATCTTTTACTATCTTTTGGAGTTTGCTCAAACTCATGTCCATCAAGTCCGCGACACTTTCTAATCATCTCATCCTCTGCCACCCCCTTCTCCTTTTCCCTCCAATCTGTCCCAGCATGAGGATATTTTCCAATCAATCAGCTCTTTGCATTAGGTGGCTAAAGTATTGGAGCTTCAACTTCAGCATCAGTCCTTCCAATTAATATTCAGGGTTGATTTCCTTTAGGATTGACTGATTTGATCTTCATGCAGCTCGAGGGACTGTCGAGAGTCTTCTCCAATACCATAGTTCAACAGCATCAATTCTTTGGCACTCAACTTTCTTTAACGGTCCAGTTCTCACATCTGTACATGACTACTGGAAAAATCATAGCTTTGCCTAGACAGACCTTTGTCAGCAAAGTGATGTCTCTGGTTTTTAATGTGCTGTCTATGTTCGTCATAGCTATTACACCGGGCTCACTGGGATAATCCAAGATAATCTCTTTAATTTAACTGTCAACTGATTTAGCAACTTTAATTCCATTTGCAACTTTAATTCCCCTTTGCCATTCCAGGTTTAATATTCACAGATTCCAGGGATTCAGATGAGGACATCTTTGTTGTTCTTCAGTCATTAAGTCGTGTCCGACTCGGTGACCCCATGGACTACACCATGCCAGGCTTCCCTGTCCTTCACTATCTCCTGGAGTTTGCTAAGATTCATGTCCATTGAGTCAGTGATGCTATCCAAGCATATCATCCTCTGCCACCCCCTTCTTTTCCTGCCCTCAATCTTTCCATCTTCATAGTCTTCTCCAATGAGTCAGTTCTTCGCACCAGGTGGCCGAAGTATTGGAGCTTCAGCTTCAGCATCAGTCCTTCCAATGAATATTCAGGGTTGATTTCCTTTAGGATTGACTGGTTTGATCTCCCTGCTGTCCAAGGGATTCTCAAGAGTCTTCTCCAGCCCCACAATTTGAAAGCATCCATTCTTCGGTGCTCAGCCTTCTTTGGGGAGCATTATTTTGCCTAACACAACTGGTTATGTAGCTTTAATCTCCCAGGACACATGGAGATTATTCCTAACCATGCCATGGTATTCCTCTTCCCTGCCTTCCTTTGGAACTTGCTTCTGTTTATGCCTCAGATTACAGTTTATGGATCACCTCCTCCAGGAAGCCCACCTTGATGCTTCCTTTAGTCCCCAATGCCACCTGTATCATAATCATAGCTCTTACCACTCTGTGGGTTACCTAGTGATGTCTGTCACTCCCACTAGATCATTAGGAAGTGTCTCTTGTCCCTGCTGTATCCTCACATCTAGCATAGGACTTAGCACACAGTCGACACCCAATAAATGTGTAGCCTGCATGAGTTGGAGGCTGCTCCACTCAGGTCTGTAAATAGCT
The DNA here is from genome assembly GCF_003369695.1 of Bos indicus x Bos taurus. Classification (NCBI taxonomy): domain Eukaryota; kingdom Metazoa; phylum Chordata; class Mammalia; order Artiodactyla; family Bovidae; genus Bos; species Bos indicus x Bos taurus. The sequence continues at coordinate 91,101,143 of NC_040082.1, read as the reverse complement.
CCAGCCTGGTGAGGATAAATGTAATACTAGCATACACAGGGACCCACAGATTTGGCAGGCGGGTGGGCACTGGTGGCTGCAGGACCCCATATTCCTGGCCAGGCCTGGCTGAGCCTGGTGCCTGCCGCTCCAAGCACCCCTCCCGGCCTCCTCATTAAAGCAGGCCTTTTACTTAGGCAGGCGCTGCCAGTTCTAATTGACTGCCTGCATCCCTGGGGGGACTCAAGTTCCCGAGGTCGGCAGTTGGGCCAGGGCCAGACCACGGCAGGTGGGAAGGAGCCCAGCTCCAGGATGGGAAACAAGGCCTGAAGGCTGGACCTTCGGTCTCACTGGAGGCTGCCCACCCGCCTCCCTCACTGGCCTCCGACCCTGTGGCACCCACTGTCCTCAGGCTCAGGGTGCCCTCACAGCTTGTGCAAGCCCTTGGTAAGTTTGCTCTTCAGATACTTGGTAACACTGAGAACACACCTAGATGTACAGAGACATGCAAACATGCGCAAACCCACAACCCACAGATCCAGACCGAGAGGTGGTGTGACATGGTGGTGAGACATGTGGGAGCATAACCTGTCTGTGACTCAGCCTTTCCACCTGTAAAATGGGTTTACAGTGGTCCCCCTCCCCCCACCCCCGACACACACACATTCATGGGGTCCCCCTCCCCCCCCAACCCCGACACACACACATTCATGGGGCTTCGGGGAGAAATAAATAGGTTAATAGTTAGAAAATGCTTAACCCAGGACGTGGTTCTATAGGGCTTATTATGTATGCATTTGACAGGTATTGATGGAGCACTTAATGCATGCCAGGCCTAGCAATTACAGCGGTGAACAAGATTCACATAAGTTCCTTCCCAGGTGATGCCAGTGGTAAAAAAAAAAAAAAAAATCTGCCTGCCAGTGTAGGAGATACAAGAAATGCAGGCTCAATCACAGGGTTGGGAAGATCCCTTGAAGTACGAAATGGCAACCCACTCCAGTATTTTTGCCCACGAAATCCATGGACAGAGGAATCTGGCAGGCTACAGTCCATGGGGTCACACAGAGTTGGACCTGACATGCACACACACTGTCCTGGGGAGCATGGAATCTGGGGAGGGGGAGAGTGAGTCTAATAAGAGAGTAATTGTTGGAGTGTGCTGGGAGGACACAGGTGGACACACACACACACACACACCTGGAGAGACACTCTCTGAGTTTCTGTGACTATTTCCATTTCACAAAGGGAATAAATGAGGCTCAGAGACAGAAGAAAAACGGGTTTAATTTGGGGCCATGCAGTTTCTGAAACAGTCAACACTTCACATGGCCCCAGGGCCTTTGCCCTGTTGTCCCACTTCCAGGCACCCCTCCAGGTCCTCATTCTTCTGTCCTCAGCTCAAGTGTCACTTCCTCAGGTAGCCTTTGGAGTCCCTCTCTCCCCTGACTCCTTGAAACTCGCCTAGCTACGGCTGCGTTTGACTAGGGAGCTTCTTTCATTAATATCTGTCATAGCTGCCTCTGAGTTCCCAGAGCCCAGCACACAGTGGGTGCTCTATGAATGCACACTGGCCCTGGGGCTCAGCCCCGCTCCTGAGAACTTGCAAACTGGCAGCTGGGGGAGTTCAAGCTGGGGGCGTCCCTCCCACCTCCCAGCTTTGATCTGGGCAGTCCCCTCCTCAGCCACCACCACCACGCTTCTAGAACCTGTTCCTAGCTTTTCATCCTCCCTGGAGAGGCCTCATTACCACTCCCAGCCCAAGAGACAGGAATCTGCAGCCTCCTGGGCTTTCAAATCAATACATGAAAATAGAAATCGATGCCGCCACATGGACAACCTGGGGCCTAACCTTGGGCTGCAGGCCTCTGGCCGCCTGCTGTAGCTTCTAGCCCCTCCTTTGTGAGCTGAAGGGGATGACAGACTTTGGAGCTCAGAGCCTCGGGAACTGGTAATCACTGTCATTCGGATAATGATTTTAATTATTATCTAATAAAAGTATATTTAGCAGCATCCCTTTTGTGAGCGTTTACACGGTTTGGGGCACTTTTTTTTTCGGCCACACCAGGGATCGAACCTGCACCCTTGGCAGGGAAAGTGCAGAGTCCTAACCTCTCAACCAGGGAATTCCTTCAAGGCACTTTATAAAAGCTTCTCTTTTTTTACCCACTTTTGTTTTCCATCACTTAAAATTTTTTTTATTGCTTGCACCTTGCTTGCAGGATCTTCATTCCCTGACCAGGGATCAATCCTATACCCCCTTGCTGTGGAGGTACAGAGTACTAACCCCTGGACTGCCAGGGAAGTCCCTAAAACCCTTTCTTCTTCTTTTTTTAATATTTGTTTATTTATCTGGCTGTGCCGGGTCTTAGTTGCATCTTCATTGTGACATGAGACCTCTTAGTTGCAGCATGTGGGATCTCATTCCAACCAGGGGTCGAACCCCTTCCACTGGGAACATGGTGTCTTAGCCACTGGACTTCCAGGGAAGTCCTAAAACCCTTTTCTTGATCCCACATTCCTCTCCATTGACCACCCGGTTTCTGAGAGTCCGCTGTCTACACTCATCTTCCTCCCATCCCCTTCAGGATCTCCTCCCCACTAAGGGCCCCCACACCAGGAATCTGCATTCTCGAAAAGATGCCCCTGGCCAGGGGCACCCACCCTGGTGACTGCCTGGCAGGAGGAAACAGCAGCTGCCCCATAAGAAGATTGCTGGCGGGGGGAGGCTGCCCTGGAGGGTTCTGGGATAGGGGACCACTTGCCAGGCAGCAGGCCCAGTCTCAGACTCACCTACCTCAACCCCTGACTCCAAGTCTGGGGCCTGGGAAGCCCTGGGCATATGACCACACCCTCCCCCCCTCCACCCCTCACACACAAACACAGGCACACCCAGCCTCTCTCATGAAGAACACAGGATAAGAGGGAAAATTGGAGAGCCAGCTAACACTTACGAAAGGTGTATTCCATACTAGTGAGTTTGTATCATAACTGCTTCAATTTTAAGAGCAACTGGGGAAACGGAGGCAAAGAGAGACGCCGTCGCCGGGCTAGTCACACAGCTAGTACGTGGCAACCTGAGTTTGAACCCTTCTCTCTCTGAGTTGGGGCTTCCCAGGTGGCACTAGTGGTGAAAAAAAGAAAACCCGCCTGCCAATGCAGGAGACATAAGAGACAGGGGTTCAATTCCTGGGTGGGAAAGATTTCCTGGAGGACAGTGTAGCAACCCACTCCAGTATTCTTGCCTAGAGAATCCCCATGAACAGAGGGGTCTGGTGGGCTACAGTTCATGGGGTCACAAAGAGTCAGACACGACTGAGTGACTTGGCATGTAGGCACTCTTTGAGTTGAGAGGCCTGCCTGTGCTAAATATCTTATTTCCCATGCAGGGACAGTGGGATCCACAGAACCATCCACCAGGTGGGTTCTATTATCCACTAGTGGTGCAGATGAGGAAACTGAGGCTCAGACGGGCTGCTGGGCTGTGCTAGGAAGGAGACAGCATGACTGGGGCTCCAGTCCCAAGTCGGGTACCCAGAACCTGGTCTCTTAACCACTCCAGTCACCAAAGGTTCTCCCGGGCACTATTTCAGCATCCTTTAGGTGGGGTTCATTGCAGAACCCAGGTTATGAGGACCACGTGCCAGCAGGCTTGTAAAGAGCCCCTTGTGGGGTCTGGCCAAACAGGAGGGTCTGATTTGGGTGAGTTGAGGACACAATAGGGACGGAGGCTGGGAAAAATTTTCCCATGGCCCCCGTCAGTCAACCTCTCTCCAACCTGGGACAGTTAAATCTGCCACCCTCCCCCGCCCTCCGCTCCCAATCCCCACCCCCCGGCCTGAGATCCCCTTCCCTGGCGGTCACTTAAGTGCCCTCCGGCCCCTCGCAGGGACAGCGCCGCCTCTGTGTCCGGCGCGGGGCCAGCGTCTCTCCAGGTTTCTCAGCGTTGCCCAGAGACGGGTGGGCTGTCGGCTGGCCCTCGCCCCCGGCACGCAGAACCCTGCCCGCCCAGGCCCCAGGACCCCGGATCCAGAACAATAGGCAGGCCGAGGGGAGGAGGGGAGACAGGCGGGGCTGGGGCCTCGGGGGGCCTGGGAACCGAGCGGCTCGGGGTCGGTGTGCAGGGAGGGGGGTCCTGCGATCAGACAGAGGCTCCCGGAGGAGTGGGAGCTCGGGGCGGGTGGCGGGGAGTGAGGCGCACCCAACCAGGAGGGAGCTCGCGGAGGCCGGGGAGCTTAGCCCCCTCCCCAACGGTGGCTCCGGGAGGAGGGGCCGCCTACTCCCCCCAGCCACTGGGCTCGTGCGGGGAACAGGTGTCGGGGGTTCTGAAGGCAGGACGAAGGGGCACAATCCCTTTCGGAAGTGAAGCGGCATCGGGGCCCCGCACCGCTATAAATACGGTCACAGCTGACTAGGGGGAGGGGACCTGAAGGACCCGAGAAGTGGGACGTAGGGTGCGGGATGGCGGGCGACCCTGAGCTTGGGGACGCGGCCAAGCTTCTGGGAGGATGCGAAACCCGGTGACGTGCTACTTTCCGGACCCTGGCGTCCTGGGGGCCCAGGGGTGGGCAGAACTGGGCGTGTCCATAACCTATATAAGCACCGCCCCTCGCCGAGCTCCGCCCCCTCGCCGAGCCGCCTCCGGGTCTGAGCCCACTGCACTCTCTCAGCCCCTCCCCTTCCGTCGCCCTCTCCTCATCTTTAGCCCCCTCCCCTCGCTGAGTCTCCTCTTCTGTCTCAGCCCCTCCTCTCTCAGCTCCCCCTTTCTAAGCACCCCCTGCCACCTTTCAGCTCCTAGTGGGGAGAGGTGTCCTGAGACAGCCCCTTCCGGCTGTTCCAGGTAGAAACTTGACTCCTTGGCTGGCAGGGGCTACCCTGGCTCCTCCTCATCTGCAGTATCACCCTCATATTCTGTGACTAGAACAGCCGGAGCTTTTGGGGTTCTGCCCTCCCCGATAGCTCCTCGTGCCCGATTATCTCCTACCTCCAACACCCAGTCCGGGGCTAGGCTCCCTATCAGAAACGACCAGAAAGAACTTCATGCAGGCACACCCCCTTCAAGTCCCTGCCTTAGACCTCTCCCTTGCTTCCCAGACCCAGGAGCCAATTTCTGAAATGGGTGATGGGTAGAAATCCTAACTTCATTAATCTTTTCATTCATATTCTTCAACAAACATTGAATGAGCACCTACCGCCTGCAAACCTGTGCTGGGGGTTGGGGATATAGCTCATTGACCAGTGGGGAAGATAGTGGGGTGTTGGAGGTTAGAGGGCTGTGATGGGGGGGCAATAGGGGTCAGGGAGGTGATGGGTCCCAGAGGGAAGGCTTCCCACAGGAGGTGTCATCTAAACTGAAGGCTAAAGATATTAGGGCCCAAGAGAGGGTGTACCTAGCAGAGAACCACAAGTGCAAAGGCCCTGAGGCGGGAGCAAGAGCCCCTGGCTTTCAGTCCCAGCTTTGCTGTTTATTTGCTGTGTGACCTGGACAAGTGACTATTTCTTTCTCATTGTTACCAGCGCTCAACGGAAGGGCTCAGCTGGGCACCCGATACACAAGAGATGCTCCATAAATATTTGCCAAATGTTGATGAAGGAACTGCAGTTCTAGAGGGTTGTCACGAAAGAGAAGGCTTCACGGCCCCTGCCTGGGGATGGGTGGGTTGGGGCAGTTTGTGACCTCTTTGTCTGGCCAAGGTGCCCCTGTCCGCTGGGCCCCTCCCCCAGGCCCACCCGTCCTCCACCAGCTGTCTCTCCATGTGTGCGCCCGCCTGTCAAGAGCAGGCGCCTGTTCCGGAACACCTGATGCCTTGCTTCCCAGGGATTTCAGAGGGGTAGATGCACGGAAGTTCAGCTGCCATGGGGGCTTAACCCTGGAGCCTGGGCGCCGGGTCTTCAGAGGCCCAACATCATCCCTCTTGACTCCGTAGAAAGCTCTGGCAGCGCTCCCAACCTTAGCTAGAAAGACCCCACTTCAACTCCTAGCTCTGGCGTTGCTCAGCTGTGTGGCTTTGGGAATGTCAGTCAACCTCTCTGGTTACTGCCACCACCAATAATAATAAGAGCTGACACATCTTCAGTGCATATGATGTGCCTGAGGCCATGTTTAGAGCCTTTCTGTGAATGAACTCTGCCTTCTAGCAGGATTCTGAGTTCCCAAGTATTGTTGACCCCCTTTTAAAGATTGAAAACTGAGGCACAGAGTAAGGTTATATGACTCACAGGGTGAAATGATCCAATGAGTAATCACTGTTGGGTTGGCCAAAAGTTTGGTTGGGTTTTTCTGCACAATCTTAAAGAAAAACCAGAGAGAACTTTTCGGCTAACCCAGTACAATAACACTGGTGCTGGAGAAGACTCTTGAGAGTCACTTGAACAGCAAGGAAATCAAATCAGTCAGTCCTAAAGGAAATCAACCCTAAATATTCATTGGAAGGACTGATGCTGAAGCTGAAGTTCCAGTTCTTTGGGCACCTGATATGAAGAGCTGACTCACTGAAAAAGACTGATGCTGGGAGAGATTGAGGGCAGGAGGAGAAGTGAGTGACAGAGGACGAGATGGTTGGATGGCATCACCAACTCAACGGACATGAATTTGAGCAAACTCCGGGAGATGGTGAAGGACAGGAAAGCCTGGCGTGTTGTAATCCATGGGGTCATCGCAAAGAGCTGGACATGACTTAGCAACTGAGCAACAATACAATAGCACATATTGCGTGCTCACTGGGTGCCTGGGTGCCTGCTTTATATGGATTAGCTCATTTAATTCTCCCCAAAACCAAATGAGGTCATGGGACCACTAACACAAGTCCCTTTTTACAGATGTAGAAACTGAGGCCCAGAGACAATAAACAATTTGCCCAAACCCACAGAGCTGTATAACTTTGAACACACATCATCATAGAAAGTTCTATTGATGAGCATTGCTCTATGAGCAAATGCTTCTATTTGACTTTGCTCTCTGTTGTCTGTTAGGAGCCCAGTCCCTGGTAAGTTACAGTTAACTTGTAGATTTCTGGCTGGTAGGAAAAAGAAACCTCCAATTATGGTTTTGTTGCATGTAGGCCATTCACTAGTTTGTATCCAGCCTAATCTTATTCTAACTTTCTTAAGAAAGAAATATCCTGGGGACTGCCCTGGTGGTCCAGTGGTTAAGACTCCGTGCTTCCAGTGCAAGAGGCACCAGTTCAAGCCTTGGTCAGGGAACTAAGATCCTGTATGCTGCATCAAAAAAAGAAAAAAGGAAGGAAGGAAGGAAGATCCTGACAAATATCCAGTCCCTTAAATGCTCTCAGAACCAACTTGACCATTTAATTGGTTCCCTGAATAATGAGTCAATTAATCATTGACCAGAATTTACATTGAAATGAGTTACATTTTCAACTTTCTGAGAACAGTACCGTGACAGCCCTATTTTGCAAAGAGGGAAACTGAGGCCAGCTCCCTGCCTCCCCCATCCCGAGCCCAGGGGCCCAGTCATTATACACCTGGCTCTCCACATTCAGGCACCCCCCGCACAGCTCCCAGAAGCAGCTCCGAGAACCTGTCTTCCCGCAGTGGCAGAGAACCAGGTCAACGAACCGCTGGGACATCAAAGGGAATCTATAAATACAGCTGCAGGAGGAAAAATAGACATTTTTCTAGCCCCTCCCGGCCTTTCCTCTCTCCCACTCCAGCTCCTTCCCAGCTAGGCTCATTCATATTGCAGTAGCAGGGCTGAAGCCCCCAGCCACAGGGACCACTACAGGAAAACAGTGAGAGAAGAAGCTGGCAATGCTTCAGTTTCCCCCAGTGAAATCAAACCTCTTCTGCTCTCCCCTTCCCCTGCCAGGGGACTAAGAAAAAAAGGACATCACTGAGCCTGCCCCTGGGAGGGCCACATGAGATGCTAAACCCAGAGACGAATGTTAGTGGTTTGTAGAAATCTTCAAATTCCAGGACCCTAGAATCTTCTCTCTTTCTCAGGGAACATGTAGGGTTTCTGTGCTGTGTTGGGTGCTGGAAAGCTGGCAGGACCAACTTCTGGTACATAGTTTCGACTTGGCCAAGGCAGTCGGGAGGGCTTCCTGGAGGAGGTGGCATAAGCTGAACCCCATGGAAGATGGGAGAGATGGGAAGAGAAGAGTGAGACAGAGGAGGAGGTTACACAGAAAGGAATTCAGAGTCTTCCTGGATTATTCCCACTTCCTGGTTCCCTAAGTCCTGTGACTTTACATCTAAAATGCCTCTCAAACCTGCCTATTTCTCTTTACCTCCTCACTCCCTACCCTGGTCTAGGTCCCCATGTTGCTCCCCTAGACCATGTTGCTCCCCTAGACTAGTCCCTCCTCCCCTGGGGCCCATTCGTGTCCTGGGTACATCGTTCTCTGCCAGGCTGGCTTTTAAAAAGTCAAACTAGAGGGACCTTTTAAAAAGTCAAATCAGATCATCTCAGTCGCTCACTATAAACTCTCCTATGGCTTCCTAGTGCCCTTGAAATAAAATCCAAACTTTTCCCCATGTCCCCAACACCCACTGCTCCCCCTCCTCCCTCTTCCCCCCTCCCTCACTCTGCTCCAGCCACAGGGACCTATTCACTTTTCCTCCAACATGATCCTGTCCCAGGGTCTTTGCACATGTTGTTCTCTCCACCCTTCCCCTATTTCTTTTTCCTCAGACTGGCTCCTAGTTCTTCAGGTTTCAGCTCAAAAGTCACTTCCTCATAGAAGCCCTCCCTGATGCCTCCAGTCAGCTGCTGCTCTTCACCTTCATTTCTTCCTGGGCTTCATAATGATCTGAAATTATTTTTTAATCATTCACTTGTTTCTTTGTGGTCTGTCCATGGGTATCCCAAGAGGACAGAGATCCTGCCAGAGACCTCATCTCCGTGGGCTTCCCCTGTCTGTACAATAGGTGGGCTTGTGGAAGAAACACAAGCTGGAATCAAGATTGCCGGGAGAAATATCAATAACCTCAGATATGCAGATGACACCACCCTTATGGCAGAAAGTCAAGAGGAACTAAAAAGCCTCTTGATGAAGGTGAAAATGGAGAGTGAAAAATTGGCTTAAAGCTCAACATTCAGAAAACGAAGATCATGGCATCCAGTCCCATCACTTCATGGCAAATAGATGGGGAAACAGTGGAAACAGTGTCAGACTTTCTTTTTCTGGGCTCCAAAATCACTGCAGATGGTGACTGCAGCCATGAAATTAAAAGACGCTTACTCCTTGGAAGGAAAGTTATGACCAACCTAGATAGCATATTCAAAAGCAGAGACATTACTTTGCCAACAAAGTTTTGTCTAGTCAAGGCTATGGTTTTTCCAGTGGTCATGTATGGATGTGAGAGTTGGACTGTGAAGAAGGCTGAGCACCAAAGAATTGATGCTTTTGAACTGTGGTATTGGAGAAGACTCTTGAGAGTCCCTTGGACTGCAAGGAGATCCAACCAGTCCATTCTGAAGGAGATCAGCCCTGGGATTTCTTTGGACGGAATGATGCTAAAGCTGAAACTTCAGTACTTTGGCCACCTCATGTGAAGACTTGACTCATTGGAAAAGACTGATGCTGGGAGGGATTGGGGGCAGGAGGAGAAGGGGACGACAGAGGATGAGATGGCTGGATGGCATCACTGACTCGATGGACATGAGTCTGAGTGAACTCCGGGAGTTGGTGATGGACAGGGAAGCCTGGCATGCTGCGATTCATGGGGTCGCAAAGAGTCGGACATGACAGAGCGACTGATCTGATCTGATCTGATCTGTGACAAGTCATTCCCTTGGGCAAGCTGTCTGCTTTATTTGCTATTAAAGTCACTGTTTCCCTTACAAACTGCTTGTAATCGATATGCTAATTGATGCAGATTTATGTAAATAACATGAGTATTTATTTCTCCTTCTCCTTCCCCGCCCCACACAAATTCCCTATGGGCCTAAGGGACCCAGAAGCTGAGGGTGGGTAGCTGTCTCAGCCCCCGTCCCTTGGGGATCTTTGGGGGTAGGGGGGCAGGTAGGAAAAGGGCAGGAATGGGGGTGAAGAATATAAATCTGGAGACCCGGGGGAAAACTGAGACCAAGACAGTAAAAGAGCAAGATGGGGAGATGAAGAGGGTGGGAAGATGGAGAAACACAGAGAGGAGAGGAGACAGAAAGAGAGGGAGACTGGGAGGGATGAGGTTGGAGGGTTGGGTAGGGGCCCCCTGCCACCGCAGGGCATGCTGGGGACATACCGGATCCCCACTACACATTTGGATCAGTAGAGTTACCTCCCGCCTTCACTCTGATCATCATGCACTGGAATCTTCTGGAAGGGGAAACTGAGGCAGGACAAGGGGAACCACTGGCCTCACTGGCTATTCCAGAGCAGGTCTTGGATGAGGACTGGCCCATCCCTCCATGGGACCCTGGGGGCCAGGAAACTTCCTTGACGCTCACTTGGACCTTAGCCAATACTTCATTGTTTTTACTGAGTGTCTACTGTGTTCCAGGCCTGTGCTGGGCAGTGTTGGGGCCAAGACCAAGTGCCTTGTCTATGAAAGCTGGGGGCAGTTGAGAAGCCAGATAAATTCCAAAGTGGTCTCCACGGCCCATAAGACCCTGCATGGTCTGCCCCCAGCATCTTGTCACTTTCTCACCTTCACCTCCTCCCTCTCTCCTCCTGGATCAGGGTGCTCCTGCCACAGAGGCCTCCCCTAACAGATCAAGAATGGTCCTGCCCCAGGGCCTTTGCACTGGCTGTTCCCTAGATCCAAAGCTGACTTCCCCCACATACCTCCATGATTTTCTCCATTATCTCCTTCAGGTCTCTGTTCAGATGTCATCTCCTCCATGAGGCCTTCACTGCCTACCACCTGCTAAATATCTCCCCCACTTTAGGCATGCCCCCTATCTTCTTCTTTTTTTAATTTAAAAAAGCTTGTTTTGCCACATACCCCAGCATGTGGGACCTTGGTTCCCTGATTAGGGATTGAACCCACACCCCTGCACTGGAAGCTGGAGTCATAGCCACTGGACCACCAGGGAAGTCCCCTCATCTTCTTTCCTTGCTCAGTTTTTTCACCTTACCCTCCAGCCCAGAATAGATCTCACTCATTTATGTTGCTTCTTGTTTGTCAATCCCATTGGGATGTCAGCTCCACACGGCCAGAGACTTCTGTCTCTTCTGTTCGCTGCTGGGTCCCCAGTGACCAGAACTAGCCGGGCATCCAACAGATAATCAATACTTGTTAAATAAGTCTATCTACTCCTGCCCTGAGCTGTGAGCAGGCCAGGACAGGACCTGGCTCTGTCTTGGTCACCACTGTGTCGCCAGCACCACCCAGCAGAACCTGGCACACAGTAGGTGCTCAATAAAGTCAGCTGAATAAATAGACCAACGAGGGTCAAGACCTCAGGACTCGGCTTTGCCTCCTGAAGGCATTGGAGGGTTTGTAGCTGGAGCTGAGCTCGTGCCAGGTGGGGCCGAAGGAGCCTGGGTGTGGAGGGTGAGCTCAGAGCCCACAAATTGCACCTCCACACTGACATCAGCATCACTTGAGTCGAGAGCCTTGGTGGCAATGACGAAGCCGCTACCAGCTGAGGTCATTCACACACACCCTTACTGTCGCTGGCTGTTTTTTTTTTCCCTCCATAACAGTTCTGATTTTCGTTTTTTTTTTTAATTGTGGGATAATATACCTAAAAATACATTATTTTAACCATTTGTAAGAGTTCAATTCAGTTACATGAAATACCTCCTCACTGTTGTTCAGCCATCACCACTACCTCGGCCCAGAACTTTTCCATCTTCCCAAATGGAAACTCTGTCCCCGTGAAACACTGACTCCCCATCCCGTCCCCCACCCCCTGGCCCCACCATCTCTGTGGATCTGACTCCTCTAGGGACCTCCTGTGAGTGGAATCAGACAATGTGTGTCCTTCTGTGTCTGCCTTCTCTCACTGAGCATCACTCCTCAAGGTTCATCCATGTTGCAGGAGTTGTCAGATATCCTGCAGAGTCCACGCTCATTCTACCTCCAGTTTGCTTGCTCCTGATGAAGGGCAGCTCACCACTCCATTGTGGATTAAAAAAATGAATTAACAAAAGGCCTCTCAGAGAGGAGGACATTGACCAAACACATGAGGATTTCCCAAGAAGCGGAAACAGCAAGTGCAAAGGCCCTGGTATGAGGCGGATCTCCATGTGTCATCTCGGCTGGAAAGGGAAGCCCAGTAGAGGGTGGATTTTGAACAGGGAGAATGTGACGCCTTTTCCCCCTCCCCCAAGTGACACTGCCCGCTCTGTGTCTCAGTTTCCTACCCACCCCCAGGACAGACCCCAGGAAACTCAATGGTCCCTAGGCCCGTGTCACTTCCTCCTCTGAAGACCAGGATACCCCTTGCCTCATTTGCATATGCAGATAAGGCCTTGGAGCACGGGCTTCTGAGAGGACCCTGGACACACTCAGGCCTTTCTGGGGATGTTGCTTGCTGATTCTGACAGGAAGAAAGCACTGTAATTGCTTGAAGTTTTACTCACAAATCAGGCGGTGGCTTCTGCCACTTCTCTCTCTACTGTTTCCTGGGACGTACGTGTGGCACTTGGAGCTCCAGCCAGACACACAGTCAGTTCAGGCCACAGCCTTGAGTCCAAGGGGCTGGAGAGAGGGTCTCAGGCTGGGCAACCCCCAGCCATCCCGGCTGGCTGCCTGGCTGAAGGCCTGCTATGCATACAGGCTGGCCTGACTACCACATACCCTCTCCCTTACACCGGAGGGGGACTTGGGCAAACTCTGGGGCCAGGCATGCTGGGTTGAAATCCTTGCTCTGGCTCAAAATGTGTATTGTACCTGGAGCTGTGCAGTGCACACACTTAATAAGTGCTCCTGAAGTTATTGGTTCACTGGATGCCCCTCCCCAAGCCTGAAGAGTTGGCCTCATTGCCCCATTTTGCTGCCTAGGGAACTGAGGGACCCAGAGCTCTTGCCCAGATGGGCTCACTTTCCCCATCTGAACAATGAAGGTAGAGCTTTCAGGCTCCCATTCATTCATTCACTCATTTGTTCAACACATTTGTTGAATGCTTACTGTGTGCCAGACCCTAGACCCCAGGGACACAGCCATGACCAAGGGAAACTCTGGCCCTGACCTGGTAGAGCTGACTGGGGGCAGGGGTGTGGGGAGGGGGAAATGGGAAGAGAAACAAGTAATAGATAAAAGAAATACTCTTGGTAAAAAAGTACAGCAGAGCAGGGACTTCCCTGGCGGTCCAGGGGTTAAGACTCTGTGCTCCCACTGTAGGGAGCATGGGTTCAATCCCTGGTTGGGGAACGAATGTCATGTGCTACACCATGTGGCTGAAAAAAAATAATCAAAGATTAAATTTAAAAAATTGTACAGCAAAGGAATCCAAACAGAGAAAAGGGAGTGATTGTTTAGACAGGGGGTATATTAGGGGAACATTGAGCTGAGACTGGGAGCCGTTTAGATATCTGAGGAAAAAATGACTCTACTGGGGGCAGGGACAGCCAGTGCAAAGGCCCTGAGGAATAAGGAATTCAGTGTGGCTGAAAGCAGAGTGATGGAGGGGGTCCTGGCGAGAATTGGATGAAAGGGGCACAAGACAGGGTCATGATTGAGGCTCCTAGGCACACAGCAAGCCAGAACTACCAGGGACTTCCCTGGTGGTCCAGTGGCTAAGACTCCGTGCTCTCAGTGGAGGGGGCCTGGGTTCAATCCTTGGTCAGGGAACTAGATCCCACAGGCCACGACTAAGAGTTTACACACCACAACTAAAAGATCCTGTGTGCCACAAATAAATAAATAAATACTAAAAAAGAAAAAAAGAAAGAACTACTGTATGGGCCTTCCTGAGGGCTGCCTTCTGCCCTCCAGCCCCCATTCACATCTACATCCCTAAGATTTCTGTATAACAAGCAATTGTTAAGTACCCTGAGAGTGGGACCATAAAGAAGGCTAAGCACTGAATAATTGATGCCTTTGAACTCTGGTGCTGGAGAAGACTCTTGAGAGTCCCTTGGACTGCGGGGAGATCAAACTAGTCAATCCTAAAGGAAATCAACCCTGAATATTCATTGGAAGGACTGATGCTGAAGCTGAAGCTCCAATACTTTGGCCGCCTGATGTGAAGAGCCAACTCAGTGGAAAAGAACCTGATGCTGGGAAAGATTGAAGGCAGGAGCAGAAGGCGACAACAGAGGCTGAGATGGTTGGATGGCATCATCGGCTCAATGGACATGGGTTTGAGCAAACTCTGGGAGATAGTGAAGGATGGGGAAGCCTGGCGTGCTGCAGTCTGTGGGGTCGCAAAGAGTTGGGACACCACTTAGGGGCCGAACAACAACTGAGTGCTAGGTGTTGTTCTAGTCAATGGGGATTCATCGGGGCATAAAACAATGCTGTGGGGGAGATGATAAACAATGTTTGGTTGTGAAAAATAGGATGAAGAAAACCAGAGCAGGGTAAGAAGATAGAAAGGGACAATGTGTTGCAGGAGGTGCAAGGTCAGGGTGGCCTTGCTTTGGAGGTAACATTTGAGATCTGAGACTTGGAAGAGCAGAGAGGCCACATGGATATCTGTGGGAGAGGGGAAACCACTCCAGGTGAAGAAGAGAAAGTGCAAAGGCCCTGGGGCAGGTCAAGCTCAGAACAAAAATTACTTTCAGTCAAAGTGTTAGTCCCTCAGTCGTGCCCGACTCAGCTCCTCTGTCTGTGGGATTTCCCAGCAAGGACACTGGAGTGCATTTCTATTCTCTTCTCCAGGGGATCTTCCCAACCCAGGGATCAAACCGACGTCTCCCGCATTGCAGGCAGATTCTTTACCACCTGAGCCACCAGGGAAACCCATTCAGAGACACCATCAAGCCCTTAACAGTTATGCCCCAGCATTTCAGAGTGGAGTTTCCTCTTCCAGGTGGCCCCTCAGGATCCTCAGTGTTTCCAGATGACGGAGGCACCCATGGGAGTTCCTGGGCAGTCCAGTGGTTAGAACTTCATGTTCCCAATGCTCCCAGTGCAGGAGGCACTGGTTCAATCCCTGGTTGGGGAACTAAGATCCCACATGCTGCATGGTGCAACAAAGTCAGGCTCAGCAGTGCGCAGGCAGAGGGTGAGGAGGAAGTCATCAAGACCCTCTTTGGGATCACCTCAAATGAGGGACCCTAAGTCACTTGCCTTAAGAAACTTCCAAGCTAGGAGGTCCCTGAGTCCTTGTAAATGATTAAAAGCATGAGGTTCAGGACCTTCCTGGTGGCCCAGTGGTTAAGAATCCGCCTGCCAATGCAAGGGACACGGGTTCGATCCCTGATCCAGAACAAAGATTCCACATGCCACAGGGCAGCTAAGCC
Organism: Bos indicus x Bos taurus; assembly: GCF_003369695.1. NCBI lineage: Eukaryota > Metazoa > Chordata > Mammalia > Artiodactyla > Bovidae > Bos > Bos indicus x Bos taurus. The sequence goes on along the minus strand of NC_040082.1, from coordinate 91,085,843 downwards.
TGTGAGCCATAACTACTGAAGCCCACGTGCCCTAGAGCCTGTGCTCCACAAGAGAAGCCAAGGCAATGGGAAGCATGAGCACCTCAATGAGAGAGTAGCCCCCACTGGCGGCAACTAGAGAAAAGCTCCTGTGCTCTAAGAAAAACCCAGCATGGCCATAAAGAAAGAAATTAATTTAATTAAAAAATTTTTTAAAGCTTGGGGTTCAAATTCCAGCTTTATTTCCCGGCTATGTGAGTGGCCAAGTCGTTTCTCTCTGGGTCTCAGTTTCCACACCTGAAAATGGGATAAAAAAACGTAGTCAGGCTCTAGAATCAGGGGGCTACTTATAGTAAGTGCTCAGTAAGCACTTAACTCTTCATTATAATAATTACTATATGCATCATATGGGTCATTTTCAGGCAGCAGGCCTAGGGGTGGCTATGTCATTTCGGGAAAGAGCCACACTCTGGGCACCAGGTGCCCCAGGGCCCCAGGAGTGCTTTTGAATCTGAGGACAGGAGTCCCCCAAAATGCCTGCAGCGGGCAGGGGTCAAAGGGCAAGGGGCAGGGATAGGTCAAGGCCATGCCACACACACACACACACGCACACGCACACGCACACGCACACCCCTACCCCCTCACGGGCTCTAGGTTGGTTAGGTCTGCGGAAGGACCAGCTGGGCGGATTTAGCCAGCGCATCTGCCGCCGGAACAGCTGCCGTTCTGGGGGGGGCTGGAGGGGGATTTGGGACGAGTGAAAAATCTGTCCGAGGAGAATCGCGTCTGCGCTGCCCAGCTGCCGGCTCAGACTAGGGGGACACCCCGAATCCGCCCGGACCCCGAGCCCCTCCCCTGCGGCGGCCACCCCCACGTGCCTTGAGGGGAGGGGGCGTCGAGGAGGCCCTGACGTCACAGGCAGCCTCAGCCAATCGGAGCTGCCCTTTCCGAGCCCCCGGGGGATTCCCAGGCCCTAGCCGGGGCTGGGGCCGCGACCCAGCACCTACGACCCCCAACCTGGGCTTAAAAGAGGGTCCAGACCTGAGTAGGGGAAACCAAGGCTGGGACGCTCCAGGAAGGGGGCTGGACCCAGTTGACCCCCCTGAGAGCCTCAGTCCAGCCGCTAGGCTCCAGCGAGGCCCAGAGAGGGGCAGGGACAGCCGGAGTCACACAGCTGGGCGGCTAGATGGGGAGCGCTGATTGGGGGTGCGCACGCAGCAGGGCGGGGTTTCCCAGCACCCCCAGGCGCTAGGCACTAAGGCCGGGATAAGCCTCAGCCCATCCCGGGGAACCCAAAGGCCGCTTGACCCACTACAGGTCTCCCCGGGACCCCTCGGACCCGGGGCCGCGGCCGGGACGCCCAGGGAGGAAGGTGTTGGTGGCCGCCGGGCACCCGCAAAACCCGCGCTGGATTTCTCCTGGGTCGGAGCTGGACTGGAGCGCCGCGCTGACCCACCTGGCCTGAGAAACTGAGGCCCGGAGGGGCGGGGCTTTGCTCAGTGTCACACAATTGTGAGGACGCTGCTGGTTCTGCCCCCTCCCTGGGCCTCCTTGGCTCACCCGGAGGGCAAGCTGTGAACTTCCTGCCACCCTCTTCCAGGTCAAGGCTCAGACAGTCAGGAGCCCAGGGCGGGGGAGGGAGCAGCCAAGTCTGACCTTGCCCCCGTCCAGGGCATGAAAGACTCATTCATGAGTGCTGAAGCCTGGGTGGCAGCTGAGCCGGGCCGCGGGGGTGGGGCCTCCCTCAGGGCCTTTTGTCCTGGCTGGTCCCTCTGCGTAGTACGCGCTGCGCGCTGACTTCCCACCACCCCCTGCACCTCGTGTGCTCTGTCAAATCTGTCCAGGGTCCTTCTATGGCCCCTAGGTCACCTCCTAGTCCTCCTGGGCCGCTCAACGCCCTCATCTATCTATACCTTGAACTCTCCAGCAGATTCTTTTGTCTCCCCTCCTAGACAGTAGGCATGAGCCAGTTTGCCTTGCTGACTGCTCAGCTCAGTACTTGGCACAAAATTGTTGTTCAGTCACTCAGTTGTACTTGACTGTTTGCGGCTCCATGGAATGCAGCACACCAGGCTTCCCTGTCCTTCACCAACTCCCAGAGCTTGCTCAAACTCATGTCCATCGAGTGGGTGATGCCATACAGCCATCTCATCCTCTGTATCCCCTTTTCCTCTTGGCACACAGTAGATAATAAATGTTCGTTGAAGGAACGGTTTTGTAGAGGATCCCAGTTGGGCCAAGAATGGTTCAGAGGTGGGAGGAAAATGCAGAGCCTGGAAGCCAAGCTGGGGTGCCTGTCCCCCATCCCCTTTGCAAGGCAGGCCTCAGTATCCCCAGCATGCAAGGGGATCAAGTCTGAATGGCTGCAGGTGCAGGCTGATTTGCCTGGGACTCTGGCTCAGCCGGAAAGCTGGTCAGAGTAAAACCACTGGCAGGAAGGCCTGGCTGCTGGCGGAGGTTTGTGGTCGCCAGGACGGCCCCTGGGCAGATGCCTGGGGCCTGGAAGGATGGGGTTGTCTCCATGGATGTCAGGGAGGCTGCAGATGGCCCAGGATCTAGTGTCCCAGTGTGTGCACCACTTGGAAGCCACACAGCTTGCCTGAGCCCCCGGACTTCTGGATGCCCTGGGTAAGACACACATACCGAAGGTGTCTGAACCAGAGGCAAGCAGACCTGTGCCAGCTGGTGGATCTCTCTGTGCCCAGTCTATGGGAGCCTCGTGTGATTGCCTTGAAGACTGAACAATGCCATTTATGCATCTACCATAAGCACTCAGCAGGTGTGCAAGAGATGTCACTAGATAAATACACAACAGACTGTGTAGCCCGCCAAGCTCCTCTGTCCATGGGATTCTCCAGGCAAGAATACTGGAGTGGGTAGCGATTCCTTTCTCCAGGGGATCTTCCCATCCCAAGGATTGAACCCTGGTCTCCTTCATTGCAAGTGAATTCTTTACCATCTGAACCACGCAGAGTGGTCAAACTTTCATTGAGCACCTCTTGGACAGAGAGGGACACTGAGGTGCTCAAAGGCTCCTGCTGTTCTGAGGTCACAGGGAGGCACAGAGGTCCCCGGGCAGTCTCTGAAACAGAAAGACCAGTTTGTCTTGGAGTCCCAAAGGCAGGGAACAGGAGTGCTCTCCACCCGCTATGGGGACGCTGCAGCCCCCCCCCACCCCCAATCTCTTTCTTGGTCAGGTTTCTTTGGGCGCTGGGATGGAAGACAGCCTCCAGGGCTGTGTACCATGGTCTCTGCAGCCAGCTTGCTCTGTTCAACCCCAGTTCAGCCACTTTCTAACTGGATGACCTTGGACAAGACGCCTCCCATGCCTCAGTTTCCTTACGTGCCTATTGAGGGTTGTTAAATATAATTTGTGGACTGAATAAATGACCTCATAAATGAAGAGGGCCACGTAGCCCCTCTGGGTTCCCGACACCGCAGTCTCCCGGTCATCTCCGGCATCTCACAGAGGGTGGATCCTGAGGATGCAGGTCGGCCAGAGTGGACCCGGGCAGTAAATTGGGGAGGGGACCGGCAATTAGACCTTCCACCGGGACCAAAGCAGAGTGATTTCTGTTGGGTCGCTCCTCCACCCGCACCCCCGGCCCTGCCCCCAGCGCCTTCGGCCGCCCACCCGGCTCCGCCCTCCGTTCCGCGCCGCGCAAGCTCCTGGCCAGGTTTTGCGCGGCTCCGGCCCGGCTCGGTAAGGGGGGGTTGCCGAGGGGGGGGCGGAGGTGGCCGAGTCGCGAGTCGCAGCGGCGGCCGCGGCGGGCAGAGGAGATGCGGCCGCGGCGCGCCCCCGGTCCGGCCGCCGCGCAGCGCCCCCCCCGGAGCCGACGCCAGCGCGCCGGGGGCCGGGGCTGAGCCCCCTCCCCCAGCGCAGCGCAGCGGGCCCGGGGGCGGGGAGAGCGCGCGCCCCCAGCCCCCCTCCCCACCCCGGGATGCCTGGCTGAGCCGGCCGGGCCGGGACAGGTGCGCGCACCGACCCCCCCACCACCCGCGCCCTCCCGCCCTCGCGCTCCCTCCCGCGCACTCGCGGCGGCCGCGGCTCCGAGGTAAGCGCCCCGGGGCGTCTGCAAGAAGGGGGGCTGGGGAGGCGCTATCCTGGGGGTGTCTGTCGGCACGCAGCTGGGGGCCTTAATTGTTGGCTGAGGTGGCCGGGTCAGGCGTTATGATGGGGGGGCCTGAGGACCCGGCCACTGGGAGGGGGATGGATTGGGCCGGGGAGGGGGGGTCTGTGGAGCGCTATAACGGGAGGTTCTGTCGGCAACGCAACTGGGGAGGGGGCTGGATTTTCGGGGGGTCGCAGTATGGAGCAATAGAATGGGGGACCAGTCTGAACGCTTTGAAGGGTCTGGATTTGGGCCTGGGTCTCTGAATGAGACTCCGTAATGGGGGTGTCTAATTGCACCGCAGCTGGGGGGGGCTGGATTGTTGACGGGGGGCCTGTATGTGGAGCTATAATGGGGGTTCTGTCGGTACCACAGAGGGTGGAGGTTTTGTCCATGGGGGGCGCCGTAGAAAGCACAATAACGGGGGCTCGCGGCTGCGCCGCTGGAGAGCTGGATTGGGGCCCAGGTGGGGGTGTTCAGGGCAGGCAGGGGGCCTGCTGGCCGGGGATGGGGGATGCGTTGGGGGGCGGAGCCCTGAGCGTTAAGTCGAGGGGCCGGTGCGGTGGTCCTGGCGAAGCGAGGCCCCTCCGCCCCACTCCACGGTCCATCCGTGGCACCTTCGGCGCCCCTGAGCCCTCTCCAGCCTCACGCCCGGCCCAGAAGCAGCCCAGGGCTGGGGCCGCGGGGGAGGGGCCGTGGTGAGGGGGGGAGAGAGTAAACGGGTCCGATCATCCCCACCCCGCCGCTGCAGTGGGGGCCCATGTTTCGGGGCCCCCCCAAGAGCTGACAAAGGGACAAAGAAAGCGTCTTTCTCTCGCAGTGCGCTGGGAGGGGTGGGGGCGCCGAATGTGGCCCCCTCCTGTGGGCGCTGATTGGGCTCCAGGGAGGTCTCGCAACCCCTGTCCCGCCTCAGGTTGCCCTCTGGGTTTGGGGCACCTCCTAGGTGGGGCGCTGCCATAGGCACCCCCGGTGCTCTGCCCCTGCCCTGTCGTGTAGACGCTGAAGCTAGGAGTATTTGCAAGAGTCCTGGGGTTGGGGGTGACTCCCAGACCCTCAGCCCCTGGCTGAGGTCTTTGACATCCTCCCCCTGAGGCTGTTATCTTTGACTCTGGGACTGGAGGGGAACTGGGGCTGGAGGTTAGGGGATTGGGCCCTCAAGTTTTGGGGGTCTCTTTTGGGATTTAAGGAGGAAGAGGGGACTAATGGCTGGGGTTTCAGAAGGGCCCCCAGTTTGCAAAATTGCAATGCTTTATATGTTTCTGGGCTCATTCAGTTTCTCAAGGGGTACAGTGTTCTCTTCAAAGTCAAAGTTCAGTACCCCTGCAGCGTCCCCTTCCCTACAGACGCTGGCTAGCCCCTTTTCCACATCCCTGTAGATATGGTGTCTTTCAGGATGAAATTTTGGGATGTAATTGAGGGGTGGCTGAAACTCTGTATAGACAGAGTATGGGGTATGGGAAAGCAGCTGGGGGCCTTGGGTGGGGTCAGGATTCTCCTGGGAGGAGGTCCTGAGCTCTTTGGGAAGGTAACTGTGGATTCCTGTGGCTCAGAGGAGACCCCCTTGGATATCCCACAGGTGGCAGCCTGGCAGGAGGCTCATTAATCTGTAGCACGTACTTGCTGAGCTGACCTGTTTCCCCGAACAGACAGGGAAACTGAGGCCCAGGGAGGTGGCAGGATGGGTGAAGACGGAAGCCAGTCCCCTCCGCTGCTGGGGCTGCTAGGTGGGGTCAAGGGGGAGAGGAACCCCCATATCAGCTGAAGCCCAAAATACCAGCCCAAAGGTTTCCTTGGAAACCCCTCCCCCACCCCCACCCCACTGACCTGTGCAGGGCAGACGTTAGACCTGGAGGATCCAACGCCCCACCCCTCTCAAAAAAAAAAAAAAAAGGCATCATAGAGAAGACCAGGGCGTGAGAAGAGGGGTACTGCTGTGTGGCCTCAGACAGGTCACTAGCCCTCTCTGGGCTGCAGTCGCCCCAGAAAGTCCTCTTGGTTCTAGGACCTGAGTGGAAGGAGATGAGGCAGAGAGATGTACCACGGAATACCCTGGGTATGTAACCTCTCCCTCTGGTCCCCACCTGCCTTCTGCGAGGGCTAAGTACCCACGGGCCTCATGTTCCTATCACCTTCTCTACTTGGAGGTGAGAAGGTGTTTCCCAGCGGAGGTATTGAGTCACCAGGGAGGGACTATTCACCTCTGTCCATTGGGGAAAGAAGGTGCTGGATACTTGGGCTGTAGGAGGCTTTGGCATCTGCACTGGCTGCCCAGGGCTTGAGCGGGGAGTTGCTGGGGTGAGCTGGGGCTGGACCAAGAAGATAGAAATCAAACTGTCCTTGCAAAGGTGACCCTGACGTCAGCTGGCAGGACAGGTAAGCTGGGTCCCCGGGGGCTGAAGGACGTGCCGGTCGCTGCCCATCTCCTGGGAAGGAGAGTGTCCCTAGCTGACCCCGGGGTGTGGCTGGCCCTGTCCTGTGTGCCTGGCCCTTTGCCAGGTGATGATGGGGACCCAGAGAGGACTCAGCCAGGATCAGGACAGGTGGAAGCAGGGGAGGCTGCCTGGAGGAGGGGATACTGGCACTGGGCTTGAATGATGTTGCCAGAAGGAGAGGGGGACACTGATTCCAGGTGGAGAGAGCGGCAGGGAAAGTCACAGAGGGATGTGTTGGGGGACCCTTGAATGGCTGCACTATTTAAAGGGTGGGCTACAATGAGCAATGAGTCCTGAGAGGTGGCAGGGCCGTGGATGCCAAGTCGAGGAGCAGGCTTTATCCTAAGGGCAGTAGGGAGCCATGGAAGGTTGTAGAGCAGAGGGAGGAATGGGCAGAGTTTCAGACCCTGAGCAGATATGAGGAAGGGTAGCTACCAGGAGACAGTTTCCTGCAAACCCAGTGGGCTTCTCAGAGGGGTGCAGAGTCACCCGTCCAGGGAGGCAAGCAAGTAGGGTTAGGCAGCCATTTTTCCAGAATGCTGGGGAAATGTTTAGGATATAGTGATTCCAAAATTCTAAGCCATTTCAGGGACTGCAGATTCTCAGACTGATTCATCCAAGACCCAGTGGTGATTGGGATTGACTGTGGGTGGGACCTCATTTAGCAGAAGCAGGGACATTGAGGCTCAAGACAGCCTTGCCACCTGCCCCACATCCTGTGGTCAAATTATTAATATCTAGGTGTCAGCTTCAGATCCCCGCGCTAGACACCCCCGCCATTGTGATCGGTGTAGGTTTGGCTTCCACAGCCAGGGTTTGACGTGTGGCCTGAGAGGTCTGGGCCTGAGCCACATAATTCTCTCTTATTATCACAGTCATTCATCACCTGCCCTTGAGGGATGTCCAAACGAAGTGGCAGTCATTAGAATGTGCTGAGGAGGTGACTTGGGAGGCTGAAGACGCCTCTTCCATCTCTTTAGGCAGTGATACAGGGCACCCGCCCCCACTCAGCCACCCTTGAAGCTCCTTCACTGGCCCCAGGGTCCAAAGGTGGTAGCCCCAGGGCCTGCTGGGAGGGAAGCCCAGTCTAGTGAGGACTACATTTCCCAGGATGCATCCTGTCCCAGGCTGAGCCTGCCTTCCAAGGGCAGACCTAGGAGAGAACTTCCCAACTGCAGGATCCCAGGGGGGATTGTGGGTTCGTGGGTTCTCAGGAGGGCCCTGGGAGAGACCTGGTCTAAAGCAGTTGGGGAGACAAGTGACTAAACAGATGCTCCCAGAGGCTCCTTGTGCCATGCCCTGGGCAGGTGATGCTGAGATCTCAGAGGAAAAAGTTTAACTCTAGTGTCTGATTGGCCCTCAAGGGTCGTCCAGGCTCAAGGAGGGGAAATAGGCAGACACTGGCCCTCTTTGCTACGTGGGATCAGAGTTGGGGCAAAATGGGGCTAGGGAAAATTGTCTCTGCCTAGTGGGGGTCAGAGAAGATGTACTGAGGAGGGACATTGCAGCTAGGACTATGATGGATATGTAGGAGTTCACCAGGCCACATGTCTTCTGATAGTTTCAGAACCTTCTCCCTTTCCTGAAGGCCGAGTCAGTGTCCCCTGGGGCAGCTGAGATAGCCTGTCTGAGTTTTTGCCCTTGAAGATTGCCACAATATCCATCTCTTCACTCACTCACTCATGCCCCTTCTCAGAGCCTCGGTTTCCCCATCTGTGAGACACAGATGCTATTCTCTCTCCCTGAAGGTTGAGCATTTAAACAAGAGGATGCAGACAATGCCAGGCCTGGTCCTGTTCTTTTCTTACTCTAGAAAAAGAAATTACTTTGAAAAGCAGGAACTTGTGGCCTCTGGTCCTGATCTCATTGGAGGTGTGGGGTCTTGGCTTTCATTCCACGAGCTGACAGATGAGCTCCTACTATGTGTGCCTACTATGTGCCAGGTGCTGGGTACCCAGCAATGAGCAAGGCCAAGCAGGCCCTGCCCTGCTGAGCTCATACCCAGTGGGAACATGGCTACTACCTTGGGAAAGAAAGTAAATCAAATATAACAAGTGCCCTGGGGACAGTGACACTGGATGGTGTCGCTGAGAGGGGAGGGGCTGTTTCAGCTGATGGTGTCAGGGAGAGTGTCTCTGAGGAGGTGACGTTTGAGCTGAGACCTGGAAAATGAAAAGGAGCCAGTCTGCAGAGAACTGGAGGAAGAGTATTCCAGGAAGAGGGCACACCCCGTGCAAAGGCCCTGGGGCAGGACTGTGCCTGGTCTTGTTGGAGGAACAGCAAGAAGGCCTGTGCGGCTGGAGCAGAGTGAGCAAGGGGGAGAGAGGGAGGAGGGAAGGGCAGGGAGGGGACAAGATCCCCCTGCACATTGTGCAGGGCCTCGTGGGCTGTAGGGAGTACTTCAACTTTTGGAGGTGTGCGCCCCAAGGGCTGTGGGCAGAGGAGGGGGCAGGACCTGCCTCGGTGCTCACGGATGCTGTTTGGTCACTGCAGAGAGTGCAGACTGTGGGCAGCCAAAGCTGGGGGACCAGGTGAAAGGGACTCCGCTGGTCCAGGGGAGCAAGGATGGGGAACAGCCAGGGTGAGGCAGTAGAGAGGAAAAGTAGGTGGGTCAGAGTAGATGGTGGACTTTCTAGATGTGCAGAGGGGCTGAGAGCCTCTTTCTCTAGGGGCATGTAGCACTGTGGGCTTCCCTGGTAGCTCCTGTGGTAAAGAATCTGCCTGCAATACGGGAGACCTGAGTTCGATCCCTGGATTGGGAAGATCCCTTGGAGGAGGGCATGGCAACCCACTCCAGTATTTTTGCCTGGAGAATCCCCATGGACAAAGGATCCTGGAGGACTGCAGTCCATGGGGTCGCAACAAGTTGGACACGACTGAGCTTAAATTCAGCACAGCACGTAGTGCTGTGGTTAAGAGTGTGATATTGGGACCATATGGGCTAGGTTCAAAACCCACTCAGGCCATTTCGTAGCTGTGCAACCTTGGGCATATTACCTGCCTGCTCTGGGCCACCTAAATGTCCTCACCTATAAAATGGTGAGGAAACCCCTCCTACCTACCCCATCAGTACTTTCTGCAAAGCCCGTTGCACAGAGCTTGGGACACAATAGGTGCTCCAAAAATGTTTGCTATTGCTCCCCTTCGAATGTCTAAGCCCCAGGGTGTGGAAGAAATGAGGCTCAGATTAGGCTGGCAAATTCCCTGAGGCCACCTAGCAAAACGGGGGCCCCTGCCCCTCGCTGTCTTGCTCTATTGATGCACAGTTCTCAAACCCCACCTCCCCAGAACCCACGTCACTCTGCCAGCATCTCCACCATTCCTGAGCCCTGACTCACCAGGACTTGTGGTCCACTGTGACCCCCAGGTCTTCCCCCCAGGACCTGTTTCCCGCCTTTGTCTTCTTCAGGTTCATTCGCCAGGTCTTCCATTCCCAGCAGCACTTGGCACGGTCCCACCTGTCTCTTGCCCACCATCACTCAGCAGTGTCCCCACTCCAGACCTGCCCTTCCTGTCCCATCTCAATAGGGGATCCCTAGGGCCTCCCAGACAGGGCCTCTAGGGAAGGGCAGTGACTGGAGGACTTCGGGGTAGGGAGGATCAGCCTGGGGGAGAAGAGGGCTCCCAGAACCCCAAGTGAGGGGGGCCAGGCTCACTATCTTCTCTTCCAGATTGAGGGCCTCAAGGGCAGTGACCAGATCTGTTCTCCCTACAGTGGAGCCCCTTAGAGCGACTCTTACTCCCCTCTCTCCCCTAAAATTGGACCCCAAGAGCAGGACCTGACTTTTCTGTTTCATCCGAACTGGGATTGACACCAGGGTCTGTTTGCCCCCAGGCTGGCTCTGAGCCTGCATCTGTGGGTTCCTGATCCCAAATCCACAGCCCATCTTGAATTCCCTAGGAACTCCCGCCTCCTCGAGTGGCCCCCTCCCAGGCCCCCTAATTACCCGCTGGGTATAAATGACATTTTAATCTCCTCAGAATGGTCGCCACCTCCCCGAGAAAGCAGCCCTCCCCTTCCCCATTCCTAATTACAAGTTGCTGCTTCCGATTTGCCTCCTGGCGGCCCAATTTCCAAACAGTGATTAAAATTAATTACCCAGGAGTCCCCCCTTTTCTGTCTGGGCCTGGAGCCCTGAGGACCTATCTGTGTCCCCCTCGTGAGGTCCTGCCTCTGCCACCCGGTCTCCCCTGCCCCCGGCTCCCTGAGTGGCCTGGGACAAGGGCAGCCTCTCTCTGGGTCTCTGCTCACTTATCTGCAAAATGTGCAGTTAGACTGTGCAGCCTTGTTGACAGATGGTACATTGTGGGCGCTCAGGAAATGTCAGTAAGAGGCGGTAGAGCCGCGTGGCCTGGGTTCAAATCCCAACTCTATCCTTCTGTGCTGTGTGACCTTGGCCAAGTGTCTTAACCTCTCTGAGCTTTGTTTTTTTCCCCTGTAAAATGGTATAATGATGCTGCTTCATAGAGTTGGCTTGGGTAGGAATTGTGTTCAGACCTTCAAAGAGCCTGGCCCAGCAGCTGGCACACAGTAGGGGCTTCATCAAATCTTACTTTAAGAGACTTCCCTGGCAGCCCATTGGTGAAGGCTCAGAACTGCCAATGCAGGGACCTCGGGTTCGACCCCTGGTCAGGAAACTAAGATGCTCCCTGCCACAAGGCATGGCCAAAAGATATAATAATAATTTTTTAATTAAAAAAATTTTTAACTTAAAATCTTAGCTTAAATCCCTGCTCTGCTGGGCTGCTGAATTGTGCAGCAGGGAGATAGCTCAGGTACTCTAAACACATCTTCTTTAAGGAGATGCTCAGCATTAATTGGGCACCCACTGCATGCCTGATTCTGTGCATGGTCCTGGTCAGGGTTGAATCCCCGGCTATGCTGGCACACAGTAAGTGCTCAGGAAGTCTGGAATCAACAGATCTGTGTAGCTCTTTCATAAATAGGGCCTGTCTGTGGGACATTCATTCAGCCAGTGTTTGCTGAGCACCTACTGTGCGCTAGACCCCCCTGTCCTCGGGGAGTCTTATGTTCTCATCCCTGATTTACAGAGGCAGAAGCAAAGCCAGAGAGGGGAAGATGTAACCCTCAGCTGCACAGCAGTCCAGAGCACCTATTACATGTGGCTTATTCACCCATCACGATAACCTGTTGGGGCTGGTTATCACGCTCTGTTCTCTGATGGAGAAACTGAGACTCCGGGAACCCAGAACACAGGGAGGAGGGCTGAGGACGAAGGGGCTGCACTGCCACCTTCTGGGCTGGGGAGAGGTGAGTTAACGGGTGTGGAGTGAGCACTGGGGGTGGGGGGTCCTCTCTCCTCAACGCCCCCGTGGCCCAGGCCCCAGGGGACTCCCTCTGGCCGCTTTGCCAAGTTCCTAGACAGCCCCAGAGCCCGGCTGGACTGCGCTGGGGGGGCGACAGAGGCAGCTGGAGGAGGCAGCTGTAAGTGGAGCCGGTAACTAGACCTGGATGGCGCAGGGGCCCGGCTGCCTGGCCGGGTTACTCGATCCCCCCGGGGACGCTGGGCCCCGGAGCTGGAATCCTGGGGCTGCCGGGCTGACAGGAGCTCCTTCTATGGAACTGGAGACGACCATCCTGCCCCCATCCTTGCCGCAGCAGATGGAGAAACAGGGGCTCTGAGCCTGGCCTGGGGGTCACTGAGTTACCTGCTGTGGTATAGAGAGGCCCAGAGAGGGTGAGTTGCTGGCTCAAGGTCACCCAGCAAGGTCATTTCACAGAGAGCAAACATGAGTGCCAAGTGCCCTATTTTACAGACGGGAAAATTCAGGCTCCAGGTCTCGTCCAGGGGTCCTCTCTTAAGATATGGTCGCCTCTCCACCTGCCAGCATCTTCTTGCCGTGCCTTTAAGGGTTCCAGCCTCCAGGTTTTTGTCTTTTTGGTTTCCCCTGACCACAGGCTAAGCAGCCCCTTTGCCAAGACTCTCCTATCATTCTCTGCGTCTGGCACACAAGTGGCACTCAATAATTGCTCATCCAATGAGTGAATGAATACCTTGCAGTTTGGGTGCAGAAAGCCAGAGCTGGCCACAGACGCTCCCAAGTTGGTGGGGTTGGGTGAAGACAAGGGTAAGGTTGAAAGTAGAACTTCCTTGCTCAGGCAGAGAGAGCTTAGGGTGCTCCTCCCTATGCGCTGGCTTATTCCAGTGGACCTTGTGGCTAGATGCTCCAGCATGGAATTGGAACACAGAATGTAATTGGATATTTTTAAAAAATTTCTTAGAAGCTTTATTTTATTTTTGGCCATGCTACGTGGCTTGCAAGATCTTATTTTCCGACCAGGGATCGAACCTATGCCCCCTGCCGTGGTATCTCTGAGTCTTAACCACTGGTCCGCCGGGGAATTCCCTGGATATTTTTGCATAATAGCTATAACACGATGATAATAATAACTGATGCCCACTCTGAGCTTACTAAGTGCCAGTCCCTAGCTCAGCCCTTTATCTCCAGCTGGGCTGTCAAAACGGCTACTGGCCACATATGACTCGGAGCCACGTGTGGCCAGTCCCAGCCCAGGTGTGCCATAAATATACAACACACCCTGGGTTCCAAAGATTAAGTACCAGAAGCAGAATTTAGAATGTCTCATTCATCATCCGCATGTCGATTACAGGTGGAAATAACAAGACTTGGGATCTATTGGGTTAAATGAAACATATTATTAAAATGAATTGCACCCTCTGAATGTGGCCACCAGGAGATTCAAAGCCGCATGTACGTGCACGTGGTTTTCTGTAGGACGGTCTGTTCTAGAATTCTCTGCATCCTTGTAGCAGTGTTTTAGGGTCAGATTTATAACCCCTGGTGGTTTATAGATGGGGACACCAAGGCTGAGACAGGGGGAGTGACCCCTGGAGGTCTGGAGGCTGGTAAGAGGCAGAGAGCAAATTTGAGTCTGGGCCACAAGATTCTAGAGACTAAGCGGCCACCCCGGGGCTCTTTGTCTGGCAGCGTTGTCTGTCCATCCTTTCTCATCCCCAGCCTCAGTTTCCCCAACCCTCCAGCAGGATTGGACAGAGCAGGTGGGGAGGGTGGGTAGACACAGGCTTGGCCAGCCTGCTATCCACAGTTAATTGGGGTCCTTGGAAACATTTCATAGCCAGAAAGCCAGCAATAGCAGGGTGCAGGCAGCAGGTTCATGAAGGGGTGCCCAGTTTACAGACTCTGACACGCTTATAGACATGTGTACATGTGGGCAGACAGTCCGCCCCCGCTGGGGCACACACATGTGCGGTGGTTGCATCTGTGGATATGTGTGAACACGCAGACATTGGGACCGTGGATATTCGTAGGGGGGATCCACTCACCTGTGGACACATGTGTGGTGTGGGGGTGATGGGCAAAGGGGAGCCAGGGAGGGGTTCAGATCTGGGTTCAACTTTGAATGCTGACACTTAGTTCATTCCTTATAGCAAGCCATTATTGAGCACCAGCTGTGTACCAGACACTGTGGGTACTTGTCATTGGCCAAGATGCATCCGGGCCTGCCCTCATGGGGCTCCTAGTCCAGGAAAACAGTTGGGCTCTAAACAGGCTGTTCCGTAGGTGATTATTTCAGTTGGTGTGATCCATGCATAAGCTCAGATGCTCAGGATTCTTCTGCCCAAACGTGCACCCTCTGGGACTTCCCTGGTGGTCCAGTGGCTAATACTGCACTCCCAATGCAGGAGGCCTGGGTTCTATCCCTGGTCAGGGAACTACATCCCACATGTTACAACTAAGAGTCCTCATGCCGTAACTAAAGATCCCACATGCTGCAACTAATTAATAATATAGAAAAAGGATCTAAAATGCAGGCTCTCCTTGGGCGGGTCTAGGACAGGCACAAAACTCAGCATTTCTAACCACCCCAAGTGAGGCTGCTGCCTCTGCTGGTGCAAGGACCATATCTGGAGTAACGGAGTGTCTAAAGGAGCCTTTGAGAGTCTGATACTGTGAGGGCAGGTGCGGGGGGAGGGGAGAGGCTGCTGGAGTCCAGCAGGTGAGGGTGGAGACATGAGATGAGGAGGGAGCCATTCCTAAAGGAGATCAATCCTGAATAGTCATTGGAAGGACTGATGCTGAAGCTGAAACTCCAATACTTTGGCCACTTGATATAAAGAACTGACTTATTCGAAAAGACCCTGATGCTGGGAAAGATTGAGGGTAGGAGGAGAAGGGGACAACGGAGAATGAGATGGTCGGATGGCGTCACTGACTCGATGGACATGCGTTTGAGCAAGCTCCGGGAGTTGGTGATGAACAGGGTAGCCTGGCATGCTGCAGTCCATGGGGTCGCAAAGAGTCGGACATGACTGAGTGACTGAACTAAACTGAACTGATGTGTGTATCTGAGAGAAGAGGCTTTCTCAAGTGAGGAACAGCCAGTACAAAGGCCCTGGGGCAGGGCCAGACCAGGTGTGTTGCAGGAATAGGGAGGAGGCCTATGTGGTCGTAGCACAGCGGGGAGGGTAGAAAAAAGGAAGAGGGAAGAACAGGGAGAAGATGAGGGAGGTCATGTGAAGTCTTATGGGCCACCAAGAAAAGCTTGGATTTTTACTGGGAGGGATGTGGGAGGCCCCGAGGGGTGTAGACAGAGGAGGGGCGGAGCCTGATTCAAGTGCTAATGGGTGCCCTTTAGGGGTTGCTTCGGTATCCTGAAAGATGATGCTGTGAAAGTGCTGCACTCAATATGCCGGCAAATTTGGAAAACTCAGCAGTGGCCACAGGACTGGAAGAGGTCAGTTTTCATTCCAATCCCAAAGAAAGGCAATGCCAAAGAATGCTCAAACTACCGCACAATTGCACTCATCTCACACGCTAGTAAAGTAATGCTCAAAATTCTCCAAGTCAGGCTTCAGCAATATGTGAACCGTGAACTTCCTGATGTTCAAGCTCCTTTTAGAAAAGGCAGAGGAACCAGAGATCAAATTGCCAACATCCTCTGGATCATGGAAAAAGCAAGAGCGTTCCAGAAAAACATCTATTTCTGCTTTATTGACTATGCCAAAGCCTTTGACTGTGTGGATCACAATCAACTGTGGAAAATTCTGAAAGAGATGGGAATACCAGACCACCTGATCTGCCTCTTGAGAAATCTGTATGCAGGTCAGGAAGCAACAGTTAGAACTGGACATGGAACAACAGACTGGTTCCAAATAGGAAAAGGAGTACGTCAAGGCTGTATATTGTCACCCTGTTTATTAAACTTCTATGCAGAGTACCTCATGAGAAACGCTGGACTGGAAGAAACACAAGCTGGAATCAAGATTGCTGGGAGAAATATCAATAACCTCAGATATGCAGATGACACCACCCTTATGGCAGAAAGTGAAGAGGAACTAAAAAGCCTCTTGATGAAAGTGAAAGTGGAGAGTGAAAAAGTTGGCTTAAGGCTCAACATACAGAAAACGAAGATCATGGCATCCAGTCCCATCACTTCATGGCAAATAGATGGGGAAACAGTGGAAACAGTGTCAGACTTTCTTTTTCTGGGCTCCAAAATCACTGCAGATGGTGACTGCAGCCATGAAATTAAAAGACGCTTACTCCTTGGAAGGAAAGTTATGACCAACCTAGATAGCATATTCAAAAGCAGAGACATTACTTTGCCAACAAAGGTCCATCTAGTCAAGGCTATAGTTTTTCCAGTGGTCATGTATGGATGTCAGAGTTGGACTGTGAAGAAGGCTGAGCGCCGAAGAATTGATGCTTTTGAACTGTGGTGTTGAAGAAGACTCTTAAGAGTCCCTTGGAC
Organism: Bos indicus x Bos taurus; assembly: GCF_003369695.1. Classification (NCBI taxonomy): domain Eukaryota; kingdom Metazoa; phylum Chordata; class Mammalia; order Artiodactyla; family Bovidae; genus Bos; species Bos indicus x Bos taurus. The sequence continues at coordinate 91,069,563 of NC_040082.1, read as the reverse complement.
TGCAAGGAGATCCAACCAGTCCATTCTGAAGGAGATCAGCCCTGGGATTTCTTTGGAAGGAATGATGCTAAAGCTGAAACTCAAGTACTTTGGCCACCTCATGTGAAGAGTTGACTCATTGGAAAAGACTCTGATGCTGGGAGGGATTGGGGGCAGGAGGAGAAGGGGACGACAGAGGATGAGATGGCTGGATGGCATCACTGACTCGATGGACGTGAGTCTGAGTGAACTCCGGGAGTTGGTGATGGACAGGGAGGCCTGGCGTGCTTCGATTCATGGGGTCGCAAAGAGTTGGACATGACTGACTAACTGATCTGATCTGATCTGATCTGATCGGTGGAGGACAGACTGTAGGGATTAAGTGTGGGAGTTGGGGTCCAGCTGGAGGAAACTGGGGTCCAGGCAGGAGATGTTGGGAGCTGACCAGAGAACAGACTAGCGAGGGGTGAAAATTCAGGATGAATTTGGCAGACCCCACAGTACAGCTGGCATTGGATGTGAGCGTGAAAGAATGGGGTGGGGGGTGATGTTGGAGGGAGTTGGGAGTGACTCCCAGGTGTGACCTGAGCCATTAGTGAAGACAGGGAACTGTCAGTCAATAAATCAGTTAGTTCTATGTTCCAGTGAAAATCCTAACAGGTTTTATGTTGTTTGTTTTGGAACTTGCCAGCTGATCCTGAAATTTATGCTGAACTGCTGGGGGTGGGGCAGGGAGAGAGTAGCCCAGACACCCTGGCCAGGTGGGAAAAATGTTTCAGAAGGAAATTCAAATCTATGATGAAGGTATACAAGCTAAGGCCATATGGTACCTGAAAAGGTGGAGGGTGAAGCAGGTAGCCTGGAGGGGATTTCCATACCTGCCTCAGTTTCTTCATCTGTACAATGGGACTGTGTCAAGACTTGGAGTGATGGAGGTTGGGCAGAGAGGTGGTGTCATAGTACCCGCAAGCCCTCCTGGGGGGATCTCTGTCTCTTTAACCGTCCCTCCCATCCCCACAGGCATAAATGCACATTCTAAGGGCTGCAGGCAGGCAGACACGTAGGTGCATAGGTAGCCTGCACACCATGGGTTGCACATGCCAGCCATGTGACTCCTCCTGCCTGGTCCTGGGGGAGGTCCTGCTCCTGGTGGCCAGGTGCCGGGGCAGGTGGTGGGGCCGCTTCCGGGCAGACAGGCGCCGAGTGGCTGCTGGCAGAGATGCCTCAAGTTTCATGGAGAGAAGCAGATGGTCTTGGGGGTGGTGAGGGAGATGCTGAGGCCTCCGATAACCCCAGGTCAGGTGGGTAAACTGAGGCCAGGTGCAGTGGGTTGACCCTGAAGTGACCCCGACTCCTGCAAAACAGCATGTGGGGTTCAGTTCTGCACCATCATCAAACTAATGCGTCATTTAAGTGGGTTTCAGGGACTTCGCTGGTGGCCCCATGGTTAAGAATCCACTTTCCAATGCAGGAGACACTGGTTCAATCTCTAATCAGGGAGGTAAGATCCCACACACTGTGCAGCCAAAAAAAGAAAAAGAAAACTGAGTGGATTTGGATCTTGGCTCCACCACTTCCATTTGGTCGTGACTTCGCCTCTCTGTGCCTCAGTTTCCCCGTCTGTGTAAGGGGCATATTAACAGCACCCACCTATGGGATGTGTTGTGTGGATCAAATGAGTTCATTGAAGCCCTTAGAACAGTTCCTGGCCCATAGAAAGTGCTTGGTGTTTGCTATTTTTACTGTTTATTGAGCTTGTATTGCCAGGTCTTGTGCTGGGTGGTGGGGACACAGTGGTGGCCAAGACAGACTCAGCCCCACCATCCATGTGGGGCTCAGAGTCCAGTGGGAAAGGTGAACAGTTAGCCAGGCATTTAGAAGATGGGGTGAGCAGGGCACTCACAGGGGATGCACAGGCAGGCAGGAGGCTGGAGGAAGTCAATCGGGCTGATCTGGGAAGTCTTCCTGGAGGAGGTGTTAAGGTGATGAACCTGTTCATCAGGTTACTAGGAGCAGGAGGCAGGTGTTCCAGGCAGAGAGAACAGCACATGCAGATGCCCAGAGGTGGAGAGGGAAGGGAGGAGATGTCATTTCAAGGGCACTGGGGAGCCATAGAAAGCTTTAGAGCAGAAGTTCTCAGCTAGGGGTGGGTTTCCCCCCCAGGGGAGACTGGATGATGTCTGGGGATGTTTTTGGTTGTCACCATTGAGGGATGCTCCTGGCATTGAGTGAGTTAGGGCCAGGGATGCTTCTGGCACAGTGCCCAGGACAGCCCCCACCAGAGAATGATCTGGTCCCAAATGTCAGCGGTGCTGAAGGGGAGAGACCCTGGTTTAGAGCAGGAGAGAAACAAATGAGATTTGGGTTCTAGAAAGATTCCTTTGCTACCTTAAGGAAGATACTGAAGGGTTGGGACTGGAAGCCAGGTAGGGGGTGGGACCTGGGCCTTGGGGCGTTCAGGGTGGAGGAAGGGACTGGGAGGCCAACATCCTGGTCTTTGGCTCAAGGACAATGGAGCCATTCTTAAGTCAGGTATCTGGTAAGAGAAGCAGGTTTGAGGCAAGAAAAGCCTAGTTTGGGTTTCAGGGGTCCCAGGTTGGTTCTGAGTGGCTGGGGCAGCTGTGGACAGAGGGATGACAGGAACATCCTTCTAGCCCCAAGTGGCTGCATGACAAAAACCAGGAGAAAAAATGAGGCGTGAGGTCCCATCCTGACCTCAGCCTGCCTGTCTGTGAACTGGGTGTTAAATAACTGCTGGCCTCTGGGACTCCCCCAGATATCCAGCAGTTAAGACTCTGCACTTCCAATGCAGGGGACAAGGGTTTGATCCCTGGTCAGGGAACTAAGATCCCACATGCTAAGCAATGCAACCAAAAAAAATTAAAAAAAGAAAAAAAGTAACTGCCGGCTTTACCTGGTTGAAGGGTGAGGGAATGGGTGGTTATTAATCTTGTCATGACTGTTCAAACGCTCAGCTCCTAGGAGCAAAATCCTGGAGCCAGAGAGAGCCCTGTGATCAGTCCTCACTGGTGGGTCATGGCCAGCAAATCAGCCCCTCAGTTCCACCATCTGCAAAAATGGGTTGAATGTTATACCAACCCTGCCAGAGCCCTTGGGGTTACCATGAAGCAATTCCTGGAAACCACTCAGCTTGGCCTCTGATGCTTTTAATATACCAATGGCAACAACAAGCATAATAAGAATTAGCATTTTCTGAGCACCTGCAGCATTTCTCGGCTCTGTGCTGTCACCCACCACAGGCCTGTGAGGTCAGTGCTGTTACCATGCCCATTTCACAGATGAGGAAGCAGGCCGGGAGAGGTGGAGTGCTGTGTCCAAGTCACACAGCATGTACAGAGCAGAGCTGGGATTTGAACCCTTATGACCTTGGAGCTTCGCCACTCATCACAGTGCTGCATGGCCTGTGAGTGGAAGCTGTTGTCTTAAAGTTTCTGAAGTTAAATACAATTCCAATAAAACATGGATAAGAGGCCCAGAGCACTGCCTTACACCTCTTGCGATGGCTACTATCAAAAAGCAGAAAGTAGTGTTGGCAAGAGAAATTGGAACACATGGGTGATGCTGGTGGGAATATAATATGGTGCAGACACGGTGGAGAAGAACTTGGCGATTCCTCCAGAAGTTAAACGTAGAGTCACCATTCGATCCAGCAATTCCACTCCTACATAGACACCCAAAAGAAATGAAAGCAGGGTTTCAAAGAAATGTTTGCACAGCCATGTTCATAGATGTTCACAACAGCCCAAAGGTGGAAGCAGCCCCATTGTCCATCGACAGTAAATGCGTAAGTAAAATGTGGTCCATCCACACCATGGAATTTCACTCAGCCTTAAAAAGGAAGGACAGTCTGACGCTTGATACAACGAGGATGCCCCCTGAGGATATGATGCTCAATGAGGGAAGCCAGACACAGAAGGACAAATACTGTCTGGTTCCACTCACAGGAGGTCCCTAGAGTCAGATCCACAGAGACAGGAAGTAGATGGTGGGGCCAGGGGGTAGGGGAGGGGGTGGTGAGCCTGTGTCATGGGGACAAAGTTTCAGTTTGGGAAGATGAGAAAATTCTGGAGGTGGGTCGTAGGATGGTTGCACGACAACGTGAATGTATTTAATGCCACTTATGGTTAAGATGGCAAATTTTATGTTATATATGTTTTGTTGGTATTTGACTCTTTGTGAACCCACGGACTATAGCCCGCCAGGCTCCTCTGTCCATGGACTTTCCTAGGCAAGAATACTGGAGTGGGTTGCCATCTCCTTCTCCAGGGGATCTTCCCGACCCTGGGATCGAACTGTTCCTCTCCTGCATTGGCAGGCAGGTTCTTTACCACTGAGCCACTAGGGAAGCCCCTCTGTACATTGGACCACACTATTAAAATGTTTAAAAAAAGAAGGCACAGCAGACAGAACACCGCAGAGGCTGAGGTGAGGTGTCCTCACAGGTGTGGGGAGGAGATTTTCGGGGTGGGGTGGAGAGTTGCGGTCTGGCTGTGGAGTTGGGGGCCTTGAACGGCAGTACTGGTGGCCTGACTCTGGGGTCACTGGGAGACTCGGGCAGTTGTGGAGCAGGGGAGGAGCCCGGGCAGGAAACTGAAGGAAGCAGAGCCAGGTCCACACGCACATGGGATCCTGGAGTCGGCTGAGTCACAAATCCTGGAAGCTCAGGGTCGGAGAGGAAACACTGCCGCCCCACGCAAGGCCTTCCTGTTTTTTGGCCCTGAATCCTCGGAGGCAGACGCTCCAGGGCCAAAGTTCCCGGCTCATGTCCACCTCCACGGATTCGGAATCCCCATGCCCCCAGGGCCTGGGCAGGGCTGGGAGATGTATCTGCTGCTCAGGCAGGGAAACTGAGGCTCAGAGCTAGCCCGGGACTTCACAGGAGGACGAGGCTTCGGATGTTTTCCTGGGGCCTCCGGACGGCGCCTCTTCTGAAAGGGGCCTGGAGGGCTGGGTTCCAGAGGGTGAGTTCTGTTTACACCATCAACCAGAGCATCACTCGGGTAGGGGAGGGGTCTCCACACACCTAGAGCAGGAAGCAGCCTCTCCCACAACCCCTCATAAAGGTGGTGAGGCTCCTGTCACAGAAGTATGTCAGCAGAGGACCGAAAGGCTGGACTCGGAAGGAAGTTGGGCTCACCACGGCCTCTGAGGTCCCCAGCCAGCTGGAATATTCTGCAATTCCAAAGTTCTGCAGTTCCCAGATTGTGGTTTATAAAATTCCTAGGGCCTTTGAATTTCTTTTTCTTTTTCTGAGCGTTTTAAGATTTTTGTGTTTTAAGAATACTTTAAACGTATGTTTTGAGATTGAATTTTTAAATACATATATGTTTTGAAATGTGTTATTATTCATTTTTAACTTAAAATCATTTAATTTTTAAATTAGTCTCATGATTAATTTTTTGTTAGGAACCGTTTCCTGAACTTTCGCTTTAAAATGTAGTCAGAAAGTTGTTCTGGTAATTAGTAAGTGCTGATATTATTATTGCTAATGCCATGATTGTTATTTTTAAATTATTACCCCAATGGGAAAGTTTTCCGGGACTTGAAGGTTCCGGACGCCGTGACACTCGCGCTCCCTCTGCTGGCAGCAATCGGGACTGCAGGCCACACGGCTCACCGCCCCGCCCCTCGCTCGCAGGTGTTACCTCCTGTCGCCCTGACCTCGCCATGCGGACCCCGCGAGGGCCCCCTTCCCGTCCGGCCCTACTGCTCCTGCTGCTGCTCCTGGGAGGCGCCCACGGCCTCTTCCCCGAGGAGCCGCCGCCGCTCAGCGTGGCCCCGAGGGACTGTGAGTGGGGAGTCTTGAGATGGGGGAGGGAGTCCCCCTCCCCCGGGGTCTCACCAGGCCAGACTCACCCTGGCCCTGGATCACACCCTTCCTCTGCCCTCCTCCAGACCTGAATCACTATCCCGTGTTCGTGGGCAGTGGGCCAGGACGCCTGACCCCCTCAGAAGACGCTGATGACCTCAACATCCAGCGAGTTCTACGGGTCAATAGAACGCTGTTCATCGGGGGCAGGTAGGAGAAACTGCCGGGCAGAGTATGCGGTGGGTGAGGTGTGGGGAGCAGGTGGTAGCATTTTAGGGAGGTTTGTGGTATAGGGCCTGTAGTTCGACTGGAATGTGAATATGTGCCCCTGGGGTGGGAATTTCAAGTGCTGAACTCTGGGTATGGTTGAAGCCCAGAGCCCGCTTATAGTGTGTTACCAAGTGGGCACAGCTGTCTGGTTAGAATTCACTGGGTGCTAGAGAGGGTGCTGAAGTGGCATCAAGGGCTTCTTTGAGAAGATGACATTTGAGTTGAGACCTGAAGGATGAGGAGCCAGCTGTGAGGAAATCTGAGGGAGAGAGACGTCAGAGCAGAGAATGTAGCCTATGCAAAGGTCCTGGGGCAGGACTGTGTCTCGTATGGTGAAGGGACAGTGAAGAGGCGCAAATGTCTGGAGCAGGGGGAGAGAGAGAGGAGGGGAGGGCAGGGAGAGGACAGGGCAGGTCGTTCAGGGCCTTGTGGGCTGCAGGGAGGACTCAGGCTTTTACCCCAAGGGAGATGGGACCCAAGAGGGCTGTGCAGAGGAGGGGCGGGGCCTGACCCAGGTGCTCACAGGTGCCCTCTAGTGGCTGCTGTGAGAAGAGCCGACTGTGGGGGAGAATGTGGACCCTCGGGTGCTCACACCCGCTCTCCGGTGGCTGCTGCGGGGAAGACAGGCTGTGTCGGTGAGGGCGGGAGCCCCTACACCTGGGCAGTCCAGTAACGGGGGCTGAACGAGAGTGGTGGCCGTAGAGGGTGTGAGAAGTGGATGAACGCTCCATACGTATTGAAGGCAGAGGTGAAGGTATGGGGAGGGAAGGCGAAGCGGGGATGAGTCCCTCCCACACTGTTGTCTCAGCCGAGACAACACCTGACCCGAGAGGGTGGTCGGGGTGGAGGGGGGGGGAACAGGTTTGGGGGATGGTCGGGCTCAGCGAGGACGTGTCGAGTGTGAGAAACCTGTGAGCCCTCCCTTGTGGAGACCTTGAGGGTTAGCCGGGCCCTAAATCTGGAACTCAGGGGAGGCCCTGGCTGGAGACAGGACTGTGTGTGTCATCTGCACAGAGACACAGTTCCGCCCTGAGCGTGGACAAGGCTGCCCAGAGGAGTATGGCTAGGGGAAGGAAGAGGCCAGAGGACCCAGGCGTGGGCCCACCAGGGGAAGAGGAGGGCCCAGAGAGGTGGGAAGGCAGGTGGGTGCCAGGTCCAGGCACCCAATGAGGGTGGTGTTCTCAGAAGGAGAGTGGACTGGTGGGGAGAGACACTGTGGAAAGGGAGAAGAGAGCAGGGAAGTGACCGCTGGACTTAACAATGGCCAGTGACCTTGATCAGGGCAGTCCCTGCTGCATGTGGAGGAGAAGTGAGAGCCTGGGGAGACTGAGGGGTGATGGGTGGGGGGGACATCGGATGTAAAGTCATTGGACAGTGCATCGTGTTAACTGTAGGTCCCTAGGCTATGGGTTGTGTGAGGTGGCATAGTAAGGCATGTGGGCTGTGCTAGAACCCGTCGTTCATTTTAGGGCACAACGAGGCGTGTAAGGGCATGCTCAGGCGCCTGAAGGCACGCTCAGTGTTGGAGCTGCGCGTGGCAGAGGTGTTGGCACGCCCCTGTGTGGTATGTGTTGGACACCACGTCTGCTGCCGGGAGGATAGAATGTGTAGGGGGAGGCCCCCGATCTCACTAACTACACCCCTTCTCTAGGGACAACCTGTACCGGGTGGAGCTGGAGCCCCCCACATCAACGGAAATGCGGTACCAGCGGGTGAGGAAGGGGCGCAGGCGAGAGGGGAGGGGGCAGCTGTTGGCGCTACCACTAGGGAGCCCGGACACTGCGCTGGGGAGCACAGTGGATTCAGGTCTGCCTAGCAGGGTTCCTGGGTCCGTCAGGGACCCCGCTCCCCTCACCAGCCCCCTGTGTTCTCAGAAGCTGACCTGGCGCTCCAACCCCAGCGACATCAACGTGTGTCGGATGAAGGGCAAGCAGGAGGTAAGTGAGCCCTGGCCATGCCCGCATCAGCCCTGGTAACGCCCCAATCCGTCCTGGCCATCTCACAGGGCAAATCCTTCTCTGCTTTCATTCCAAGCCAGGCCCCTGTTGCCATGGGTACTCCCAGAGCCTAGCCATGCCCTCAAGGTGGTCCTCAGTAGTGGCCACTCCCCTAGTGGCCTTGCCATAGCTCACGCCTTCAAGTGCCCTGTTTTCTTGTCTGTGCCCCTTAGCCATGGCCACGCCCCCAGTCTTCTCCTAGTTCAGCCCCCTGCTTTGGTCATGCCCACAACCTGACCCCTCCCTATCGGGCCCCGCCTCTACCCTGGCCCCGCCCTTCACCACGCCCCATCGCGTCCTACAGTCGTGGCCCCGCCCACACCCGTGATCACGCCCACCCCGGCTTTTCTCTTCCCACCCCATTCCAGGGCGAGTGTCGAAATTTTGTAAAGGTGCTTCTACTTCGGGACGAATCCACTCTCTTCGTGTGTGGTTCCAATGCCTTCAACCCCGTGTGTGCCAACTACAGCGTGAGTCACCGCCCTTCGAAGCCCTGCCCGCCCAGGTTTAACATCGGCGCCCCTTTGGTCATGGGCCCTCTGCTGGTCGTGCCGTTTCCCCAGGCCACATCACCTCCTACAGGAAGCCTTACTGGATGAACTGTCCTCCCCTCCATCACCCGGAATTCCATAAGAGGCTTCCAAAGGCGGCCTCTACAGGCTGAGGCTACTTAGGCTACAGGCCAGTTATCGGATTGACTAGGATCGACTCCTAGACCCAATTTCTGATCAGTAAATTGAGCCCTGGATTTCCCTGGTGGCTCAGCGGTTAAAAATCCACTTGCTAATGCAGGAGGCGCAGGTTCCATCCCTGGAAGATCCCCTGGAGAAGGAAATGGCAACCCACTCCAGTATTCTTGCCTGGGAAATCCCATGGACACAGGAGCTTGGTGAGGTCACAAAAGAGTCGGACACGACTAAGCCACTAAACAACAACAAAACTCAGCCCCAGAGAGGTTAAGTGACTGACAAAGTCACACAGCATCCAAGGTGGCATCAGGATTCCCCTCGGAGGGGGTTGCTGGGGGAGCCAGGGGCTGCTAGGTACAGCCAGGAGCTGTCACTCAGACCCTATTCCCCCCCACCCCCGCAGATGGACACACTGCAGCCCCTCCGGGACAACATCAGCGGCATGGCCCGCTGCCCATATGACCCCAAACACGCCAACGTTGCCCTCTTCTCTGGTGAGTGCCCCTAACCCTGACCATTTGAAGGGGCCTCAGCCCTGAGCAAGGCGTGGAATTTTCCATTCTTGGAGTTTGGTCATTTAGAAGGTGGCTGGGAAAATCCCATGGATGGAAGAGCCCAGTAGGCTGCAGTCCATGGGGTCGCTAAGAGTCAGACACGACTGAGTGACTTCACTTTCACTTTTCACTTTCATGCATTGGAGAAGGAAATGGCAACCCACTCCAGTGTTCTTGCCTAGAGAATCCCAGGGACAGGGGAGCCTGGTGGGCTGCCGCCTACGGGGTCGCACAGAGTCGGACACGACTGAAGCGACTTAGCAGCAGCAACAGCAGGGAGACCATCTCTCCAGCTATGAAACAGACAGACTCTCAAGGCAGGAAGAACTCAGCTGAGGTTGGGGATCAGCTGGGGAGTTGAGGATCAGCTGAAGTCTGGGTCCCAGCACAGTTGGGGCTCAGCCTGGGACTTAGGCCTCACTTAAGCTCAGGGCTCAGTCTGTTTTTTTCTTAGATATTTTATTTATTTATTTGGCTGCACTGGTCTTAGTTGTGGCCTGCGAACTCTTAGTTGTTGTGTGTGGGATCTAGTTCCCTGAACAAGGATTGAACCTGGGCCCCCTGCTTTGAGAGCATGGAGTCTTAGCCACTGGACCAGCAGGGAAGTCCCAGGGCTCAGTCTTGAAGATCAGGTTTTGACACCCCCCAACCTCTGAAGTCTACAATCTAATCTCTTACCTGTCCCCCCGATTCACACCCACCCAGAAGGGATGCTCTTCACAGCCACCGTTACCGACTTCCTCGCCATCGATGCCGTCATCTACCGCAGTCTCGGGGACCGGCCCACTCTGCGCACGGTGAAACACGACTCCAAGTGGTTCAAAGGTGGGGCGACAGGGACAGACCTGGCAGAGCTCACAAATTCCCCCACCAAAATAAAGTCCCAGAGGAGATAGGCAGGGAACTCCCATCTCCTCTTTGGAACCTACTGGCCTCTTTGACGATCTAGTTAGAGGAGAGGTTTAACTTTGGTATAAAGTAGAACTTGCTGGAAATGAGTGGCTTAGCAACCTGAAATGGAACAGTACGAGGGGTTCAGCAGGAGCTCAGCTCAACACAGGAGGATGACAAAATAGTAGACGTTGCTGTTTGTGGAAAGTAGACACAATGATTTTAGGATTTTGACACCCACTCTCCCCCCCCCACACAAAAAAAATCCCAAACTTTGAGTTTTCTTTTATTTTGCCTGGGTAATCAGCTGATGTTCTCCCCCCCACTTCACTGTAAAAGCAGCCACCCAGGCTACTGTGTTCCCAGCTCCAGAAACTCTCTTTCTCCCATCACGAACTGGGTTTTGACCTCTCTCTCCTACAGAGCCATACTTTGTCCACGCGGTGGAGTGGGGCAGCCACATCTATTTCTTCTTCCGGGAGATCGCAATGGAGTTTAACTACCTGGAGAAGGTAAGGTCCTATTTCCCCTCCTAGAGAGGCCCATGCAGTGGGGCATGTAGTCGAGAGGCTCCAGTCATCGGAAGTGGAGAGCAGAGGTGGGTCCATGGAACTCCACCCAGGGTGAGAGGGGCCCTCCGGCCCTCAGGGCCCTCCACACTAGCCAGGACCAGGCCCCTGAGACTTGAAGACATTTCTGGAGTAGCCCTGGTGAGGGTCCCAGGTCTGAAGTCTGATACACCCGTGGTTCCAGTCCCAGTCCTGTTATTGTTTGTCTGTCCATCCACCCATATACCAACCATTTATCCACTCTTCAACCACAGCCCATATATCTGGCCACTCAGCCACCCTCTCATTTACCCATCTTCAGCCCACCCACACGTCCATCAAACCATTTATCCATCTATCCATCCACCCACCCCTGCCTCAACCATTCTCCACCATCCATCCATCCACTCATCTACCTTCTGTGTACCTGTAAATCCATCCATCCACCTCCCATTCATTGGCTTCTTCATCCATCCATCCATCTACCTGTCCATTCATTCATATACCAACCATCCGTTGATCTGGCCTCCTACTGATCAACTCATCCATTACCATCCATCTCTCCATTTACCTGCCCACCCCTCTATATATCCAGTTATCTAGCCTCCAACTTCTCCTCATAACCTGCTCATCCATTCCATTCAACCTTCTATCCACCCATGGATATACCATGATAATGATCTATCATATCTCCTTCATCTGCCTATCCATCCATCCACATACTCATTCATCTGTCCACCCATCCATCCATCCATTTATCTATACATACATATCTACATACACCCATCCATCCATCCACACACCCCTTCATCCACCAATTATCTCCTTCTTCATTATCTTCATTGTCCATCACTGTCCCCTTCAAATTCACCCCTCTATCCATCCATTAACCCATCCATCCATTCACCTCCATTGCACCACCTATCCATCTATCCCATCTCTCAATCCATGCAGACAGTTAAGTGCACAGACTGCCACTTACTACTAGTGTGGCCTTGGGCTTCAGTCACTTCCCTTTCTCTGTGCCTCAGTTTCCCCTCTGTACCACGGGGATCATAGACCCTCCTCTATAGAGCTTTGGGATGAACGTGAGACACGATGAGGATAAGTGCCTGGCACCTAGTGGGGGATCCATCAGTGGAGGCACTGATGATTACAGTTGTCTTGGTGGCTGTGATCATCACCATCCCCACATTTCCGCCGGGGAATCTGGTGCCCAGGGGGCTAGGGTGACTGGCCAGGAACTCACAGACAGCCAGAACTAGCCTCCTCCATCCCATCCTGGGTGGTGGGCATTGCAACCTGCAGGTGGGCCTGGCAGAACATGGGGCTCAGGCCCCTGTCTTCCCACTGATGTGCCAGGTGGTGGTGTCGCGTGTGGCCCGAGTCTGCAAGAATGACATGGGCGGCTCTCCTCGCGTGCTGGAGAAGCAGTGGACATCATTCCTGAAGGCGAGGCTCAACTGCTCTGTGCCGGGGGACTCTCACTTCTACTTCAACGTGCTGCAGGCTGTCACAGGCGTGGTCAGCCTGGGGGGCCGGCCTGTGGTCCTTGCTGTTTTCTCCACGCCCAGCAACAGGTCAGTGGGTGCAGGTGGAGAGTTCTCATGATCACTCACCACATATTCCCAGGGGTCCTGTGCTGGGTAAAACAGGGCTCCCAGGAGGCCTCTGTCCCAGGCCAGGGGGGACCAAGCCAAACACTGACCCTCCAAGGCCCTCTGGCCAAAACTTGGCAGATGCAGGCATGTCTTTATTTTCTGCCTTTGGAGGAAGGGTCAGGGAGGGTGTCCTAGAAGAGGCATCAATGGGTATGAGATGGAGAGAAAGGGAAGAGCATTCCAAGTTAAAGGAACAGCACGTGCAAAGGCCCTGAGGCTCCAATGAGCTTGAAATGTTTAAACCATAGGGAGGCGGCCTGTATGGCTAGAGTGATCGAGCGAGATGGAAAGTGGGGGATATGAAGCAGGGAGGTGGCAGGCTGTGGGGAGGAGCCTGAATTTTATCCTGAGGGTACTAGGGGACTATGGGAGGGTAAGGAGCAGAAGAGGAACAAGTCAGACTTGCATTTCTGGAAAACTCTCTCGGGAATGGGTTAAAAGGGAGCAAGAGTGGCATCTGGGAAACTGGACATCCAGGCAAGTGAAAGGGGCACCTGGACATGGGTGGCCATGGAGAAACTGAGCTGTGATCCAGTCTGAGAATCTGCTGCTCAGATGGTGGAATGACTGGATTGGATGGGTGGGCAGCAACTCTGGCCCGGGAAAGTGAAGGTCTGACTGCTCCAGAGGACAAACACTCCTCCACACACTTGCCCAGGGCAGTTCCCCACCCCACCAGGCTCACCACTTCCTTTCATCTGCCTCCACCTACAGCATCCCCGGCTCAGCTGTCTGCGCCTTTGACATGACACAGGTGGCTGCCGTGTTTGAGGGCCGCTTCCGTGAGCAGAAGTCCCCTGAGTCCATCTGGACACCCGTGCCAGAGGATCAGGTGCCGCGGCCCCGGTGAGAGGCCCCTCCATCCTGCAGTGGGTACCCGGGTAGGATCCTGACCCTGAACTGAGGGCTGGGACTCCCAGGCACTTGTTTAGCTGTTGCCGAGGTCAGCTGTGGGCTTCCTTGGTAGCTCACCTGGTAAAGAATCTGCCTGCAATACAGGAGACCCTGGTTCAATTCGTGGGTCAAGGAGATCCCCTGGAGATAGGATAGGCTACCCACTCCAGTATTCTTGGGCTTCCCTGGTGGCTTAGACGGTAAAGAATCCACCTGCAATGCAGGAGACCTGGGTTTGATCCCTGGTTGGGAAGATCCCCTGGAGGAGGGCATGGCAACCCACTCCAGTATTCCTTCCTGGAGAATCCCCATGGACAGAGGAGCTTGGTGGGCTGAAGTCTGTGGGGTCACAAAGAGGTGGACAAGAGTGAGCAACTAAGCACAGCACAGCACAGAGGTCAGCTGTAGCCATTATGCAGGTGGAGAAAACTGAGGCCCTTGGAGCAGGGGCACCCTAGTGAATCAGAGCCCCTCAGTGGGGGCCTCCAGGTCTGCCCTGACCAACCCCTCGCCCTCACCCAGGCCCGGGTGCTGCGCAGCTCCTGGCATGCAGTACAATGCCTCGAGCGCCTTCCCAGACGAGATCCTCAACTTTGTCAAGACACACCCCCTGATGGACGAGGCCGTGCCCTCCCTGGGCCACGCACCCTGGATCGTTCGGACTCTGATGCGGTCAGTTCCTACACTTGGCTGGGGTACTGGTGGCCAGGCCTGGGTGGGGACAAGAGCCCAGGCCAGGGTGGTGAGTGAGAAGGGAGCACAGGGGCAACTTCCGACATGACACGAGAGGAAGGCAGAGATGGAGGGAGACACAGAGATGGAGGCAGATGGGGAGATGAAGACAGGAGAGCCCAGGGAGGAGCTGGCTTTGGGGGTCTGTTTCTCTCTGTGATGTGCACCCTTGGAGCCACGCCCATGCCCACCTTGCCCAGCATGGGTGGTGTCTCTGAGTGCACACAGGGGACCACAGGGCTGGGCGGCAGCCTTACTTCTGCTCCACCCTGGCCCCAAGGCACCAGCTGACACGAGTGGCTGTGGACGTGGGCGCCGGCCCCTGGGGCAACCAGACTGTTATCTTCCTCGGGTCTGAGGCAGGCACGGTCCTCAAGTTCCTTGTCTGGCCCAACGCCAGTGCCTCGGGTACCACGGGACCCAGTGTCTTCCTGGAGGAATTTGAGACCTACCGGCCTGACAGGTGAGGCCTGGCAGAGGCCAAGAGGCAGGGCCAGCGGGCAGGGAGACAGGGCGTTCCCCTTGAGTCTTACCAGTCTGCTCATCCCCAGGTGTGGACGGTCTGGAGATGGCGAGACAGGGCAGCGGCTGCTGAGCCTGGAGCTGGATGCGGCCTCAGGCGGCCTGCTGGCAGCCTTCCCCCGCTGTGTGGTCCGAGTGCCCGTGGCGCGCTGCCAGCAATACTCAGGATGCATGAAGTGAGTGCCCCCTGCCCCCGGCCAGGTGTGGGCAAGGGAAGTGAAGGGAGGTGAGCGTGGAAAGAGGGGGAGAGTCAAGTTCAAGTGCAGGCTCCAACAGCATTCTGACTCTCTGAATGATGGACAGAGGGCATAGCATGTGCAAAGGTCCTGGGGCAGGAATGCTGGGTGTGTTGGTGGAACAGTGAGAAGCCCTCTATGGCTGGAGCAGAATGAGTGATGGGAAGGGAGAAGACAGGGAAGGTTGGGCAGGGTCTGTGAGCCTCAGGAGGACTTGGGTTCTTTCCCCCACCCCCAGAGTGAGGTGGGAGCCCCAGAGATCTGTGGGCAGAGTAGGATGGGATCTGACAGACATTTCTAAGAGAAGGAGAAGCTGGGGACCAGGGAACAGATGTTTGCAAAATACTGGCACACTCTTGGACTCAGAGTGAGCCCTCCGCATGCAGCACCCTGGCCCCGTGCCTGCCATCATGGTAGCAGTGATGCCATAGCACAGATCCAAAATCTGGGCTCCAAACCCGGCTCTGTCCCTTGGACAAAAGTAAACGTTCCTGAGCCTCAGTTCTCTCATCTGTAAAATGGGGAAGGAATAGCCCCCACTGTTAAGATGTGTCTTGGGAACTCCCAGAGCTGACGGTAAGAGGTGCCTCTGCAGAAACCCTGGTTGATCTGCCTGCCGGGTCCCTTGTCTGCCCTAGGAACTGCATTGGTAGTCAGGACCCCTACTGCGGGTGGGCCCCGGATGGCTCCTGTGTCTTCCTGAGCCCTGGCACCAGGTACTGGGGAAGTGGGAGGTGTGGGGAGGGTGACTGAGTCACCTGATGATCGGGAGTCCCCCACCCCCACCAACCACAGCTCTGTGCCAGGGGTTTCCGCTGACGGTGCCTCTCTGCTCCCTCCCCCCATCAGAGCCACCTTTGAGCAGGATGTGTCTGGGACCAGCACTTCAGGCTTAGGGGACTGCACAGGTAAGAGGGGAGAGGGGAGGAGGCCTGGGGACTCTAAGTCCTGGTCCTCCAGGGTTCTCACACCTGGATGGATGGGATACACTGACGTCCCTCAGGGCTTGGGAAGGACAGGGGGCCCCAGTTCCAGGTAGGGTAGTGGGAAAAGGACAGACAGACGGGGACGGGAGGGAGGGCAGAGAGAGGCCAAGAGAAAGGCAGGTGGACAGACAGATTTTAGGAAGACAGATGCCAGGGGACAGACGGATGGGCAAATGGGCTTTGAAAGGGTCAGAGAGACGCCCCTGAGCAGAGAGGTGGACAGACCGGCTGGAGGTCGCAGGTGGTGTGCAGGGGACGGTCCCCGGCCAGCCCTTCTCACGCCGCCCTCCCTGCCAGGACTCCTGCGCGCCAGCCTCTCCGAGGAGCGCGCTGGGCTGGTGTCGGTGAACCTGCTGGTGACGTCGTCGGTGGCGGCCTTCGTGGTGGGCGCCGTGGTGTCCGGCTTCAGCGTGGGCTGGTACGTGGGGCTCCGCGAGCGGCGCGAACTGGCCCGCCGCAAGGACAAGGAAGCCATCCTGGCACACGGGGGCGGCGAGGCCGTGCTGAGTGTCAGCCGCCTGGGCGAGCGCCGGGCTGGCGGCCCCGGAGGCCGGGCCGGGGGCGGCGGCGGCGGGCCCGGGGGTCCCCCGGAGGCTCTGCTGGCGCCCCTGATGCAGAACGGCTGGACCAAGGCTACGCTGCTGCAGGGCGGACCCCACGACCTGGACTCTGGGCTGCTGCCCACGCCCGAGCAGACGCCGCTGCCCCAGAAGCGCTTGCCCACCCCGCACCCGCACACCCTGGGCCCCCGCGCCTGGGAACACGGCCCGGCGCTGCTCACGGCCTCCGCCTCGTCCTCGCTCCTGCTGCTGGCCCCCGGCCGCGCCCCTGAGCCGCCCCCCGCGCCGGGCGAGCCGGCGGCCCCCGACGCCCGCCTCTTCACCGCGCGCCCGGGCCGCGCCTCCCACGGCGACTTCCCGCTTACCCCCCACGCCAGCCCGGACCGCCGGCGGGTGGTGTCGGCGCCCACGGGCCCCTCGGACCCCAGCTCGTCCACCGACGGCTTCCCGCGGCCCTGGAGCCCGCCGCCCACAGGCAGTCTCCGGAGACCAGGCGCGCACGCCCCACCGGCCGCCGCGCTGCGCCGCACGCACACGATCAACAGCGGCGAGGCCCGGCCCCGCGGCCGCCACGCCCGGCCGGTCACGGACTTGGCCCACCTGCTCTCCTACGGAGGCCCCGACAGGACTGCGCCCCCCGTGCCCTAGGCCGCGGCCCCGCGCCTCGGCGGTGCCAGCCACGGGAACCAGGAGCGAGAGCCCGGGGCCAGCTCCCAAGTGGGTGCTCAGACCCCCAGCCCGGCCGCGCGGGGGGGGGGCTCCCCTCCGCCGCAGGGAAGCACAAGGAGCTCGGCCTCCCCCCCACCCCGACGCGCCCCCAGAGCCGCAGGACACTGAGGCGGTCTGCGGCGGGCAGACGGGGCGGGCGGAATGTGCTATGGATTTGAGGTTGACCTTCTGCGAGTGGATTTTGGTTTGTTTTCCAATTTGCGTTTCTTTTGCAGTTTTCTAAACCAATTGCACAACTCCGTTCTCGGGGTGGCGGCCGAGGGGCGGGGGGTGGCGCTTGGAGGTGGTGGGAATGGGGCGAGGAGCGCACCTGCAGACCCAAGCTCCCCCCGCAACCCAGCCACCCAAAGGCGCCCTCCTCCACCCGGCCCCTGGCGTGTGTGGGTGTGTGTGTGTGTGTGCATGCCGTGTCCGTGTGCAGGGGGCCAGGCAGGGGAGGGAGGCGTGCGTGTGTGCCTGCAGGCTGCTGCTGCGTGTGTGTGGCGACGGCCACGCGCAGTGTGCGTGTCTGTGTGTGAGCGCGGAGGTCCCAGCGGCCTGGGCGTTGGCTGAGCCGACGCCGGGGCTTCCAGAGGGCCGGGGGCCTCCGATGTGCCGGTTAGGAGTTCGAGGGGAGGTGCGGCAGGGGTTTTAGGCGGGGGCTCGGGAGGCCTGTCCAGATGTCACATTGGCAGCTGTCTAAGGGCTCGGGCGGTCTGGGGGACGGCTAAGGCGGGGGGGCCCCCCTGTAAATACAGCCCCAGGGTGGTCAGAGGGTCCCATGCCACCCGTCCTCTGTGACCTCCCCCTTGACCTCCAGCTGACCATGCATGCCAGCTGAGTGGCCAGCTGAGTCCTGGACCCTCTCTGGAGTTTGCCTCCCCCACCTGCCCCCCATCAATAAAACTGTTTACAACCACCGGCCCCAAGGCTCTGGGTCTGCTCTGTCTCCTGGGGGCGGGGCTTTGACAGGGGCGGGGCCTGGGACCAGATGGGAGCATCCTGAGACTCATGGCTGGGTCACAGCCACAGACAGAATTCTGAGGAGGTGGATATGGGAATCTAGAGAGTTTGCGGGGGTCCCCGTCTCCATCTGTACAGGCTACAGTTTCTGACTAGTCCTAAAGCAAATATTTACTATGCACCTACTGTGTGCTGGACACTGTGGAAACCAAGACCCCTGTCCTCGTGGAGTTCACAACCTAGTGGGGGAGACCGGCCACACACACACACACACACACACACACACACACACGAATTAGGACTTGATTTAAATTAGTGATAGATGTAATGAAGGAAGGGGCTTCCCAAGTGGCTCAACGGGTAAAGAATCCACCTATAATGCAAGAGTCGTGGGTTCAGTCCCTGGGTGGGGAAGATCCCCTGGAGGAGGGCATGACAACCCACTCTAATATTCTTGCCTGGAGAATCCCATGGACAGAGGAGCCTGGCAGGTGACAGTCCATGGGGTCGCAAAGAGTCAGATATGACTGAGCCACTGACCACAGTTGCAGGTAATAAAGGAAAAATCAGATAATGTGTTGGGGGGGCGGGGCTTCTGGAGGATCTGAGATGCGATGGGCTAGAAGGAGCACCTATGAGAACATGTGCAGAGAGAGTGTTCCTTGCAGAGGGAACAGCCAGTGCAAAGGCCCTGTGGTAGGAACAAGCTTGGAAGAGGGTGGAGGCAATTCGTGTGGGTGCAGCAGCCTGGATAAAAGGGGAGCAGCTGGAGGTGAGAAGGGTGAGGCACAGGGCCTCAGGCAGGCAGGGCCTTGCTAGTGAAGAGTGCAATTAATTTTTAATGTTGCTGCTGCTGCTAAGTCACTTCAGTCGTATCCGACTCTGTGTGACCCCATAGACGGCAGCCCACCAGGCTTCCCTGTCCCTGGGAGTCTCCAGGCAAGAACACTGGAGTGGGTTGCCATTTCCTTCTCTAATGCATGAAAGTGAAAAGTGAAGTCGCTCAGTCGTGTCTGACTCCTCGAGACCCCATGGACTTTTAATGTTAGCTCCCTTTTAAAAAATGTATTATTATTATTATTTTTTGGCTGCACAGGAAGCATGTGGGATCTTAGTTCCCTAACCAGGGATGAATCCATGCACCTGCATTGGAAGAAGGGGTCTTAACCACCAAGGAAGTCCCTAAATTTTTTTAAACTGTGGTAAATAACATATACAATCAAATTTGCCACTTGAACCATTTTTAAGTGTTCTGTTCAGTGGCATTAAGCACATTCACATTGTTGTTCAGTCAACCATCCATCTCCAGGATTTATCCGTCTTCCCAAATTGAAACTCTGTCCCCATTAAACCCTCCCTCCCCACTCCCCCCTCCCTCCAGCCTTCTGAATTTTAAGTGGGACAGGGAGCCATCAGAGACTTTTAAACAGGGGACATGATCTGATTTCATTTTAAGAAATTGCTTTAGCATTACATCGCTACAGTTCACAGCTCTTCCTTCCAGCCTGAGTCGATTAAGCACCTATTGTATGCTGGGCTCTGGGGACAGAGTCATAAACAGGACAGACATACCCCTGAACCCCACCATCCTCCCTTTTCATGGGAAGACTGATTTAAACAAAGACACACACAACAGCAAGACAGTATCTTAGCGGCTCCTTATGAACCTGTGTTTTCAGCTTGATTGAAATATATTTGACATATAATATTGTATAGGTTTCCAGTGAGTATCTTGATGATTTGATATATTTTATATGCATTGTTAAGATGATTATCACAATAAGGTTGACACATCCTTTACCTCACATAGTAACTTTGTGTGTGTGTGTGTAGTAAGAACATTTAAGATATATTCTTAGCATCTTTCAAGTATACAGTACAGGGACTTCCCTGGTGGTCCAGTGGTTAAGACTCTGCCTTCCAATGCAGTGGGAGCAAGTTCCATCCCTGGTGGGAAGCTAAGATCCCACATGCCTCTCAGCCAAAAAACCAAAATATAAATAATAAAAGCAATAGTGTAACAAATTCAATAAAGACTATAAAAAAGACTAAATGGGGGGGGGGAACTCAAGTGTAACAGTGCAGTCTTGTTAACTCACTACCATGCAGTACATTACATTCCTGGAACGTATGCATCTCATAGCTGGAATTCTCTACCCTTCGACTAACATCTCTCCCTTTCCTTCACCTCTCCACCAGCCCCTGACAACCACCATTCTACACTTGGGGTTCAATGAATGTGGTTATTTTACATAACTGAGATCATTCAGCATTTGTCTTTTTCTGCCTGAGATGGTAAAGAATCTGCCTGAAATGCGGG
Organism: Bos indicus x Bos taurus; assembly: GCF_003369695.1. Classification (NCBI taxonomy): domain Eukaryota; kingdom Metazoa; phylum Chordata; class Mammalia; order Artiodactyla; family Bovidae; genus Bos; species Bos indicus x Bos taurus. The sequence goes on along the minus strand of NC_040082.1, from coordinate 91,049,223 downwards.
AGACCTGAGTTTGATCCCTGAATCAGGAAGATCCCTGGAGAAGTGAATGGCTACTCACTCCAGCATTCTTGCCTGGAAAATCCCATGGACGAAGGAACTTGGTGGGCTACAGTCCATGGGGTCACAAAGAGTTGGACACAACTGAGCGACTAACACTTTTACTTTACTTGGCATAACGCCCTCAAGTTTCATCCATGTTGTCCCAGTTGGCAGGACTGGCCTGTTTATAGTGAGTGAGTCATACTCCATCATATATATGCACCACGTCTTTATCCTCGCATCTGCGGATGGACACTAAGGTTGTCTCCCTGTCTTGGCTATTGTGATGAACTCTGTAATGAATATGGGAGGTCAGATATCTGTTCCAAGATACTGATTTCATTTCCTTTGGACACATACCCAGAAGTGAGATGGCCAGATCATATGGCAGCTCTATTTTTAATTCTTTGGAGGAACCACTATACTATTTTCCCTAGTGGCTACATCAATTTACATTCCCACCAGCGGCATACAAGGGTTCCCCTTTATCTGCATCCTCACCAACACTTGTTATCTCTAGTCTTTTTTATGAAGTCATTCTAACAGGCGTGGGTGACATCTTGTGGGTTTCTTTAAATTATTAGTATTTTATAATTTATATGTTTTGGACTGTGCTGGGCCTTCACTGCTGCACAGGCTTTTCTCTAGTTGTGCCAAGTGGGGGCTACTCTCTACTTGGAGTGCATCGTGGACTTCTCCTCACAGTAGCTTCTCTTTGTTGCAGAGCGCAGGCTCTAGGGCACACAGGCTTCAGTAGTTGAGATATGTGGGCTCAGTATTTTCAGCTTCTGGGCTTTAGAGCACAGGCTCAATAGTTGTGGCACACAGGCTTAGTTTCTCCATGGCATGTGGGATCTTCCTGGATCAGGGATTGAATCTGTGTTTCCTGTATGGGCAGGCAGATTCTTTACCACTGAGCCACCAGGGAAGCCCCTCATTTTAGTTTTGATTTGCATTCTCCTGATGATTAGTGGTGTTGAGTACCTTTTCGTGTGCCTGTTTGGCCATTTGTATATCTTCTTTGGAAAGACATCTGTTCAGGTCCTTTGCCTGTTTTTGTGTGTCCATCTCTGCATATCTGTTGTTCTCTGCTCTGTGTCTTGTTCTGTCCATGTTTCTGGTTCTATGTATTTTCCCTGTCACTTTGTCACTGTCTGTCTCTGTGTATTTATGTAGGTGGTGATCTGTCCTTCTTTATCTGTGCCTGTCTATGCCACCCTGCCTGTTTCCCTCTCAGCCTCTATGTCCACTTCATCATCCTCACAACCAAACAGGAACTAAAGACTGGGCTGGAGAAGAGAAGCCATGGCCAGGCATACAGATAAAGATAATAGATCACCAGCTCTCCCTGGCATTCCAGTGGTTAAGACTTGACCTCCCAATGCAGAGAGTGTGGGTTCGATGCCTGGTTGGAGAGCTAGGATCCCATATGCCTCGGGGCCAAAAAAAAACCCATAAAACAGAAGCAGTGCTGTAACAAATTCAATAAAGTTCTTTTAAAAAATAGGTACTACATCACACCTGAGTGCTTAGAACCTAGTGGGAATTAAAACACTGAATAGCCAAACCTGTGAGATGCAGCCAAAACAGTTCTTAAAGGGAAATTCGTAGCCTCCAGATGCATTTATTAGGAAAGGAGAAAGAGTCAAAGCAAATGTCACATCAGCATCAGCTGAAGAAATAAAGAAGAGAAGGGGCCCTCAGAGACTGAGTTCATCTTCACAGGTGGGGAAACTATGGCCAGGGAAATTTAAGCCACTTGCCCAAGTTCACAACACAAAGTGGTTACAGTGGAGCTGGAATTCAGAGCCAGGTTTAGTCCCTCCCAGACCATTGTGCTTCCCCAGTGGCTCAGTGGTAAAGAATTTGCCTGCTAATGCAGGAGATCTGGGTTCAATCCCTGGGTTGGGAAGATCCCCTGGAGGAGGACATGGCAACCCACTCTGTTATACCGAAACGCTCCGGGAAACAAACTCACTCAGAAGGACAGCATGGATTGTGGAATGTAGGACACCGGTGGGTCCTAGACAGAGTTTCCTCTTTAGCTAGGGACCCTGACTGACTTTTGTGAAAACCGTATATACTTTAAGTGTACATGCTCAAGCCCACATCCCCAGATTCCTTAAACTTAGCCTGGAAAATGTTAAAGGGAGATACAATCAGGTTATAGCCATGATTCATAATCAGAAGGGTCAGCTGGTTATTCATTGTAACCTACACCAATGGGTGCCATAAAGATTACAAAGTTGATTGACTACATACGGGATTATTACATTCTTTCTGGCGAAGGGAAATCTTGGTATGGAATCTGCTGTCTACCAGTCTGGGAGGGCCATAGGTATGTGATCTCCATGGCTACCAGGCACATAGTCCAAAATTCACTATGAATATAAGATGGATTTTACTTCTTTTTCAAGATGGAGTCAGCTCAGCCTATTCCTTTCCTCCTTCATTACCCCCTTTTGATGCTCTCAACTTCCAGTGTGAGTATCACTCATAAGAATGTACTGCATTTTAGATTTCCTGGTATATATTTGGGTAAATGAAGTCAGCCTCTGTGATACAAAGTTAACAACACATTGGAGAATACACAGTCCACATAACAGAATCAACAGAACAACTATAACAATGGTTAAGAGAGTTTTCCACCAATCCCCTTTACCCATGATAGAACAGAAGTCCAAAAAGGAAGATTATCATCAGTCATAGCTTTTACCTGACCTTTCATGTCATCTAGGGTGGCTGATATATTGCCAGATAAATCAGGAATTTATACACCACATTCAACTTTAATTACAGCACAGGTCCCTCCTTGTGCTGAAACTATGGTTAGTCTCAAGATGGTACCGGCAAGTCCTTGTAGCAGCAGGTGATTGTAGAGCTTCACCTCTTCTTCTTTAAGATGATCTTGGGTTCACGGGGATCAGCGGGTCCTTTTGCACAGTCCACTCGGCGTCCCCCAGGTCTGTGTGGTATGCTCTCTTCACCCTCGTATGGCGGATCCAGGGAGTGATACCTGTACCTTTAACTACTGTAGGTGTGGTTAGAACACCTACGTGTGGTTGGAAAGGTTAGACCTTTCCAATGTGGGGCCAAGGAGTCATGTTTCCAGTCCTTGACCCACACCTGATCACCAGGCACGAACTCGTGAATCTGTTCCCCAAGGGGGAACGGCACTCTTTCTTGCACAAACTTAGTTACCTGATTTATTACCTTAGCCAGTAGTTCCATCTGTGTGAAATCTCACCTCCCCTTATCTGTGCCAAGTTTGTCGTCACCTGTCTCTCTATAGGGGGGGGACCTCCCGTAGATAATTTCATAAGGAGAATAACCGTGGGAACGCAGGGTTACTCTTAATTTGAGTAAGGCTGCCAGAAGCAAATCCATCCGTGAACAGTCAGTCTTTGTGATCCTTTTGAAAGTGACTCTTTAAGAGTTCGGTTGGTTCTTTCCACCATTCTGGAACTCTGGGGCCTAGATGCTATATGTAATTTCCACTTGATATTTAGAGCTTTACATACCTGTTGAATTAAGTCGGCTACAAAGGCAGGGCCATTGTCTGATCCTATACTGGTTGGGAACCCAAATCTGGGGATTATTTCCCAAAGCAGATTTATTTCTCAAAGAGCCACTTCATTTACTTTTTCAGTTCGGGTGGTGAAGGCCTCCACCCATCCTGAGAAGGTACATACCATGACCAGTAAATAACAATAGTGTCAGCAGGGTTTCATCTCAGTAAAGTACACTTCCAAATGGTCAAAGGGTAGAGTGCCTTTTAACTGTATTCCTAGAGGTTTTTATGTCCAGGGGCAGCATTGACCTGTCAGCAAGCAGAACAGTTCCAGGATTCCATTCTACATAAGGAGGAAAGTCGTGGAATTAAGAAATATTTCGAATTAATTCTGGATTCGAGCATATAGTTCAGCCTGTTGAGCAGACCAGTGTGACGGCAGAGAGCTAGCCTCAGCGATGGTTTCTTCCGTGACTACTGCATATCCCGACAGTCGTTGCCCTTATTTCGCCAGGCTGGTGCCATTGGTGTACAGGACTCAATCTGGGTCTGGGATTGGCTGGTCTCTCGTCAGGTCTGCTGGCATAAACTTCTTCTAGGATTTCCTTGCAATCATGTGAGGGCCCACCTTCTCCCACAGGAAGGAGAGTGGCCGGATTTAGGACCTGACAAGGCTCAATAGTAACATGGGATTTCTCACATAACAGTCCCTGGCATTGAGTAATCCAGAATGTCGACAGCCATTTATGGGAGTCCCCTCGCAGGAGAGTGTTGACCTCATGGGGGGTTTTTACGATCAAATCTTGGCCCAAAGTCAACTTGGTTGCCTCCCGGACCAGTAAGGCAACCGCAGCAACTGCCTGTCAGCATCCCGGCTACCCGGTAGCATAAGAGATAAGCCATGAGTCTGTCCCATGTCCCCATGGTCTGGGTCAACATTCCCATAGCCACCTTGTCCTTTTCAGTCATGTAAACAGCTTAGCAAGGTCTGGCATGCCCAAGGCTGGTGCTGATGTAATTGTACCGGGTTTGAGTTATATTACCACTGGGGCTTGTTGTTTTGCAAGCCCGGGGCGGGGCGGGGTTAGGGTGGGGGGGTGGGGGTGGGGGTTGTCTTCTGCCTAGACCTCAGGGAATTGTGGAGTCAACTCTCTCTCTCTCTCTCTCTCTCTCTCTCTCTCTCTCTCTCGACTGTTTAGCCCATCTGGTTTCCCTTCTGGGAGATGGTGCAACCTCCATTCATCTTGAGGGGTTACCGAGAGGGAGAGTAAATAGGTGGTAGAGCCCACTCAAAGAGTGGGTCTTTCGTGGGGGGAAAAGGCCACTTGTGCCCCCAGTTTAGACAGTAAGTCTCTTCCCAACAAAGGTACTAAGCATTCAGGGATGTATAAAAATTCATAAGTCACTTGGTGTCCCCTCATCTGACATTTTCGGGATAGGCTTGAGACACAAAGCCTGCATTTATTACCATCTGAGACCCAGTGGCCTCTGGATCTATTGGTGTATAAAGTCTATAGGCCTCGCACGGTCTTTAGTAGAACTCAGAGGGTGATTTGGTTTCCCTTTGAATCACTTTGGAGGGTTTTGCCACGTTCATAGGTTTTCCGGCCCCCTTCTTGAGGCCTTGTAAAATAGCCGCCCCATATCTCTCCAGGTGGCCCCTCCCTTCCTCTGTGTTACAGTCCAAGTTGGGCCTCTCATCCGGGCGGCTTGTTCTGCCCACCGCTGTGGGTTTACAGTACCCTCAGGTGCCATTTCTCCTAGCCATTTTCTAGCCTCAGTTAGGATCCTGTGTCTTTCTTCAGTGCTGAAACGGGAGACTAGTAGCTGGACTATGTCATCCCATGTAGTGCGGTAGGTTTGAAAAAAATAGTCTCCATTAGTCTAATCATACCGTGTGGCTCCCCTGAGTACGGTGGAGTGTGTCTGTGCCAGGTTAATATATCCATAGAGCAAAATGGTTGGTAATAATAAGCTACAGGAAGCTGGTGGTGGTGTCTGTTTGCGTCCTGGACCGGGGGCTGTTGTACCTCTGTGAGGGGCAGCTGCAGGGGGTGGTTTTAACCCCGTGTTCCTGAGCAGAACGCAGCCTCTGTCTAATTTCTGTGTTTCCTTCCCTCTTCTCGTCTGTACTCACCGGGACGGGCGGGTACAGCCTGGGAGGTCCGGCCGAGGCGGAATCCTGGGGCCGTTGACCAGAGGCTCCTACCACCCGGACCGGAGCCTGCCAAATGGTGGCGCTGCGATCTCCGGGGAAGCTGGCGGAGGAGCAGGGGCTGCAGCAGGAACTTCACCTGGCCCTGGGTAGGGCATTAAGACGTGTCCGGTCCTGGTGGAGCACTCGGCGGCGGGCGGGGCAGGTCATCCCCATCCAAATCCTATAGAATTTCTTTTTTATCACCAGTTAATTTTTGTGTCATTAATATTTTTCCCTTTCCCTTCTGGATACAGACCCTCATCCAAGGAGGAGGGTCTTGAGCTAACCCTAGCCATGAGTTAATATATGGATATTGATTCGGGTGTCCCGACTCTCCTGTGACTATTGCATAGACTGCTTCCACTATTTTTAAGTTCATGGTGTCCTCTGGTGGCCATCCTACTCCCATAGGGGCCATTCAACCTCACAGAGTATGTGGAGGTGGTTAGGTGTCACCTTCACCCCATCAGTTCAGTTCGGTTGCTCAGTCGTGTCCGACTCTTTGCAACCCCATGAATCACAGCACACCAGGCCTCCCTGTCCATCACCAACTCCCGGAGTTCACTCAGACTCACGTCCATCGAGTCAGTGATGCCATCCAGCCATCTCATCCTCTGTCGTCCCCTTCTCCTCCTGCCCCCAATCCCTCCAAGCATCAGAATCTTTTCCAATGAGTCAACTCTTTGCATGAGGCGGCCAAAGTACTGGAGTTTCAGCTTTAGCATCATTCCTTCCAAAGAAATCCCAGGGCTGATCTCCTTCACCCCATAGTCTCCTCCAAATCCCTTCTTTAAATGTTTAATCATGCACTCCAATACAGTTGCCTTAGATTCACTTCCCCCCATCTTGCTTACCCTCTCGGACCTTCTACTTTTCCTGTTCGTTCCGTCTACAAAGTTCTCGGTACCCTAAGTACTTCTGTTATTTCCACTCAATGAAACAATTAAATTGCCATTCCGCCTCCTTCCTGATTGGTGTGAGAAGAGCCTTACCTGCCAAATCCCAGAGGGAGATCTTCACCTGCTGGTCTGTGTGGCCAAACCAGAACACCACGTGGTCCAGGATTGTTTCTCCATTAACTTTTAAAGTCTATTCTGCCTTGGTGGGCTTGATTAGGTGCAGATGAAAACACAGATGGGTTAAATATCCCACATCCCAGGCTGTCTCCTGAAAAGCCAATTAGTACTCACTTATGTATCCCCCTCCTTCTAGCCTGACAATTCTGAGGAAGTCAAGAATTTCACAGCAGATGGGACACCTCCTCAGGGAGGGCAGAATATGAGCACACAAAGACCAAGTTTCTTCCCCCAAATCCCTCTCGCAATCGCCTATTAATAATTTACCTCAAGACGACGCAGACATCATCTCCTTTGTAACATTCATGGTCAGTGTGCTTCCCGTTCCCTCCCAGGGGGTTTGATCATGCCCCCTCTTCTACCCTGCTGAGTGGGAACCTCCTTACCTGAGTGCTCAACTTCCCTGTTGCCATCCACTACCCGCTAATGTGAAAGATCCAGGCTTCGAGGAACGGAATCTTTCCAGAAGGGCAAGGCACCTTCTCCCCTCTAGAAGATCCGAGCCGTGAGGCCTCGGAGTAGCCCCAAATGGGACTTGTCTCCTCAAAGTGAGGAGTTCCCCAGGTCAACTGCTTGGAGGGCAGCTATGCTTACCACTATACCACCAACACACTAAATGTTATAGCCAAACGCTCTGGGAAACAAACTCACTCAGGACACGTGGATTGTGGAATGCAGTTTACTACACTGGCGGGTCCTAGGCACGGTTTCCTCTTTAGCCAGGGACCCTGACTGACTTTGTGAAAACCTTATGTACCTTAAGTGCACGTGCTCAAGCCCACACCCCCAAATTCCTAAAAGAAGGGAAATCTTGGTATGGAATCTGGTGTCTACCAGTCTGGGAGGCCTATTGGCCATAGGTATGTGATCTCCATGGGTACCAGGCACATAGTCCAAAGTTCACTAGGAATGTAAGGTGGAGTTTCCTTCTTTTTCAAGATGGAGTCAGTTTGGCCTGTTCTTTTCCTCCTTCAACTCCAGTATTATTGCCCAAGAAATCCCATGGACAGAGGAGCCTGGTGGGCTACAGTCCATGGGGTCGCAAAGAGTCAGACACGACTGAAGCAACTTAGCACACAGCACAGGTTCAAAGACTGTGGGGACTTTTGTTTTGTTTTTGAGGGGACTTTTGGCATCACTTGCTTTTGAATTCTATTTTTAAAAATGATTTTATTTAAAATATGTCATGAATTTAAGACAAGTGTTTTGTTGTTGTTGTTATTCTCTCCACTGAGCTTCCAGGTTGCTCAAATTTATTGTAAATAGTACCTCTTGCTCAAAGAGATGTCCCCATCCCCCAGGACAGACTGGCACCTTGCAAACCTGACCCTTGATTCCTAGGTTAGGAGATGTGGGAACTCAGCCCCAGAGACCCTTCGGTACCCACTCTCCAAAAGCAGGACTCGGGGGAAAGAAAAACTAGGTAGAAACAGGATCAAGAAAGGGGTGGGCAGCCCCCTCCCTTCCTGTCCTTCCCTTGCCAGGAAGCAATTTTGCAATCCTGACCCCTCCCCTGCCACCGCCCCCCACCCCGCCCCCCACCTCTGCCTGGCTCAGGTCAGCCCCTATCAGGAATAGGATGTGGGTGGAGACTTCCCTACAGTTGCTGCTCCTGCCCTGAGCTTAGGCCGGTATAAGGCCACCTTGCCAGACCAAGGGAACCTGGATGAAAAAGAGAGAGGCCACCATGTCCTCTCAGAACCCAGAGCGAAAACAGAGGTAGGTCCCCACCCGACCCGTCCTGGGCAGAACGGACACCTATTCCAGGTCCAGACATTGGCCTGCAGGCTGGAGCAGACTGACACTCAGGCTGCTCCAAAGGACAGACTCACTCCCGTATGTCGACATAGAAAATGCATAATGTGAGAGTTGCAAGTTAGTTTTATTTAGGGCAAAATGAGGACGGCAACCTGGGAAACAGCACCTCAGATAGCTCTGAGAGACTGCTCCAAAGAGGCAGGGGTGGGAGGTCAGTATAGAGGGAGTACATGCAGTCAAGCCTATATATATATATATTTTTTTTTTTAATTTTTTCTGGTAGAAGCTTTCTGCTAGTCACAGGGAGCACTCATCACTAGGAAGGATTTTAGTGCTTTTCTAGATATAAGGAGATACAAGGACTGGGCTCATAAAACTAGCTCTCAAAATAAGTACCTGAAGACCTGTCCTGCCAGTCGCCCCCACCCACTGCCACCTCACCCTTCACCCCCAAGCACAGAGCGCCTCATTTCTGCTCTCCACCCTGAACTCCTTTCAGGGGGTGTTGAAAATCAGCAGCTGCAGCAGCACGAGATTTAATCCTTGTAGTGGTAGATGGTAGGTGTCAATTTGTAGTTGACACATACACACAGCACAGGAACCCCAAGTGGTCCATGGCTTGTAGCAACCAAGGGTGTTCAGGTGGTCTCTAGTGCTGCTGGGCTTGGGGCATCACTGTTGGAGGGCCCATGAGGAGCAGAAGCCCCAACTGTTTCCCAAGAGGAAACAGTTTTCTGCTTGGGAGAGTCAAGAAAGCTTTGTGGAAAGGAGGGGGCATTGGAGCTGACGGTTTGCAGGATGAATAAAAGTTTGTGGGCTCTGCCTTCAAAACACGGAACCAGGGAGATAAGAAATGACCCAGAAAACAAGTGAGAGCAGAAGAAATTAGCAAGTTAAATTGCAAATAATAGCGCATTGAGGTTGGACTGGCAATAGGAAAGGGTAGTATTTAAGGATCAGACTAAGAAACTCAGGCTTTTGTAGAATTATAATTCTTCCTGGAACAGGAGTTACTTCTGGCAGCTCTGGGGGGCGGGGGGAGCGAGGGTGGAACCTAATAGAGGAAGTGACTCCATTATTCCAGCCCAGCAAAGCAGTGGCAGGGTCCGGGTTGGTGAGAGTAGAGATGGTAAGAAGCAGGCAGATTCTGGGTGTATTTTTATCTTGCTGGGTATCTAATATCTTAGTTTTGACTTATTAAGCTCTTTTTTGTCATTGCCTGCAGCCTGGTGGGCTGGGACTCCCATCTTTCTAGAATCTTCCTATTGCTGCTATTTGTAGTCTCAGCCCAGGGGCTCACCCCAAATCCTGAAGCCTGTCTGGTGTTCTCCTCGGTCAATGGCAGCTCCATCTCCTGCCAGCCACCTGCCCAAATCCCCCACAGCCTCCCAGCTGACACCATCTTTCTGGCTGTGGAGTTCTTCAACCTGACTCAGCTGCCTGCCGACTTCCTCCAGGGCGTCCCTAACCTCCAGGAACTCCACCTTTCCAGCAACCGACTGGAGGACTTCTCCCCCAAGTTCCTGCTGCCCGTGCCCCAGCTAAAGGTGCTCGACCTGACCCGCAATTCCCTGACCGGGCTGTTCCCTGGCTTCTTCCGGGTCTCGGCTGCCCTCTGCACCCTGGTGCTGAAGGGAAACCAGCTGAAGTTTCTGGAAGCCTCATGGCTGCACGGCCTGAAAGCCCTACGACATCTAGACCTGTCTGAGAACCAGCTCCACTCTCTGCCCCCTGGGCTCCTGGAGAATTTCACCGACCTGCTCACCCTTGACCTTAGCAATAACCAGCTGCAGACATTGCCCCCTGACCTTCTGAGGGGCCCCTTGAACTTGGAACGGCTACATCTGGAGGGCAATAGACTGCAGGTGCTCGGAGAGGGCCTTCTGGCACCCCAGCCAAAACTGCGCTACCTCTTCCTGAATGACAACAGGCTGGCCTCGGTGGCAGCCGGCGCCTTCCGAGGTCTGCAGAAACTGGACATGCTGGACCTCTCCAACAACTTGCTGACCACGGTGCCCACAGGCCTCTGGACCTCCCTGGGGAAGGCTGCCAGGAACCTCAAGGATGGCTTTGACATCTCTAATAACCCCTGGATCTGTGACCAGAACCTGGCCGACCTCTATCGTTGGCTGGTAGCCAATGAAAACAAGATGTTCTTCCGGAATCACACACGCTGTGCCGGCCCTGAGGCCTTGAAGGGCCAGACGCTCCTGGCTGCGGCTGAGTCCCATTGAAGCCTGGGGCGGGGTCTGGGGCTGGGGTGGGGAGACAAGTCTTCATAGGCCAGTGCACCCCACTTAGCAAATACTCCCCCCTTCTAAGGGTGAGACTGGGCTTCCCATAGTTTCTGGAATCTGTTTCGTCCAGGCTTCCAGAAACACGCCTTGAACCTTCCTTCTTTATTGCCTTTGCTCATGCTGTATCCTCTTCCAGAAATTTCTTTCCCCCTGTCTCTCAGACCTCTTGGTCTCTGGCTCCTCCAGCCTGCCCTGGCCCCACACTGAAGTTGTGTCAATCTGGCTCTGTCTCCCCTCTTTGTGTGTGGTTTTCTGAGTGCAGGACCTCGGACTGGATTTCCTTTTATCCAGCATCACTCAGCTTGGAGTCAGACTGTATTGTTGTTGTTAAGCCCTGTCTGACTCTTTGCGATCCATGGGCCAGGCTTCTCTGTCTTCCACAATCTCCTGGAGTTTGCTCAAATTCATGTCTATTGAGTCAGTGATGCTATCTAATAACCAGATCATCCTCTGCTTCCGCCTTCTTCTCTTGCCCTCAATCTTTCCTAGTATCAGGGTCTTTTCCAAGGAGTTGGCTCTTTGCATCAGGTGGAGCTTCACTAATAAATAATTGTTGAACAGAAGTGGATGGTTTCATTGTGCTCCTTGCATCTCTCAAGTAAAATTTCTAGGTCTCCAGGATACAGAAGGAGGAAAGGAGAGGTATGCCATGAAATCCCAAATGGATAGCCATTGGGATTTGTTCTCCTCCTCCCCTCCCCATCCCTGGATTTAACTGGAAATAAAACCTTGACCATTGCCCAGGGTGTCATTTTACCAGTGGATTCCTGCCAGAGCTTGTGTCCTGGGGAAGGTTTAAATTAAACCTGATTGCTTCAGGGCTCCAAACAATTTTTCACGCTGGCCTGTGATAACCAGGGAAGGGTAGCTGCCCAGGGCAAGCGTGGGAAGGCTGGATGGGGCTGAACAAATGGGCAGGGGCCCAGGAGACTGTGTTTTCACAGCTCTGGAACCTCAGGGCCACCTGTCAACACAATGTTGTGTTTGGTGGGGCTCAAGGTCAGACTGGGGGGGTCCTTGGGATGTTTGGGGCATGCTCTTCTTTTGCATTTCCTTGGAAGGAGGGTCATGCCCACGTGGGTGGTCCTTCCAGGTGTGGGTTGTCATTCCAACTCTGGCAATGAACCCAAGGGTTCTGGAGTCTGGCAGAGCTGGGTTTGAATCAGATCCCCCAATCGCTGGGTGAGCCAAGGCAAGTGGTTTAAACATTTTTATTTTTTATTTTTTTGGCAGCGCTGTGCGGCTTACCAGGGATTGAACTCAGGCACTCTGCAGTGAGAGTGTGGAGTCTTAACCCCGGACTGCTAGGGAATTTCCTGATTTAAGCATTCTGATCCTCACTTTGCTCATCTGTAAAATGGGGATGGAAAGGAATGAGCCAATCTCTCTCCTGGCTTAGTTAAGTGGCAGATTTTTAAAAGCAAAAAGAAAGACCTTGAGGACTTGCCCAAGGTCACTGGGTGAAGAGTTTAGGGGACTGTGATGGCCCTCCACCGTCTCTGTAGCAACAGCAGTGAGGGCCAAGGAAAGTAGCTCAATTCTTGTGTAGCCAGCGTCCCCAAGTTGCTATGACAACTGCGGGGCGCTCTGGGAGCCCCTGGATAGAGCTGGGGGCCTGGAGGCCCGCCCAGGGCACGCCCCCTCATGGCCTCTCTCCATTGGTCAGTCCCCCGCGGCCCCGCCCCCAAGTCGCTATAAGGCGGGCGGGGCAGCCTGGGGGCGGAGACTGGAGTCCGAGTCTAGGGTCTGTGGCTGAACCTGGGGGCTGAAGCTGAACGCGCCCAGGTGAGTGCCGCGCGGGCGGCATCCAGGACGGCCCAGTAGATCCCCGGGGACCCCAGTGAGTGGGTGGACGGGCTAGCGTCCAGCGGCTTGGTAGGAGGTGGGGTGTGATAGGCCGCAGCAGGTGGCTGAGACCCTTGTCCCAGTTGGCAAAAGCTCAGGACCCTGTTGGGCGAGGACTAGGGCTCTGAGGATGCAGGGGTGGGGACAGGGGGAGAACTGCAGGCGGGGAGTCTTAGGTCGAACTCTCTCTCTGAGTCTACTTAGCTGAGTGACCTTGGGCCCAGCATGGATCTGTTGTGTGCCTCAGTTTCCCTATGTGTCAGACTGGACTGTGAGTTTACTGGTATTCTGTGGCTCCCACTCCACCTGCATCCCGGCGGGGGGCAGCTTGCACGATTCCATCCCTGGGCTGGGGGTAACAGAGATCTCCTTCACTTTGCAGAGGAGAAACCAGCCCACACAGGTGAAGGCATTTGCCCAAAGTCACACAACAGGTAATGGCAGGAAGGACTCAATCTTAGGTGTCTCTCCCCACAGAGTCCATGCTTTGAATCACTAACATGCCCCCATCCTGCCAGAGGTTTTCTGAAGTGAAAGTGTTAGTCGCTCAGTCGTGTCCAACTCTTTGCAACCCCATGGACTACAGCCCGCCAGGCTCCTCTGTCCATGGAATTCTCCAGGCAAGAATGCTGGAGTGGGTAGCCATTCCCTTCTCCAGGGGATCTTCCCAACCCAGCAGGTCTCCCGAATTGTGGGTAGATTCTCTACCATTTGAGTCACCTGGGAAGTACGCACCTACTGTGTGCATTCCCCCGTGCATGCATTGTCCCTGCCCAGGATGCTCTGAGGTAGGTATCATCATTTTCGCATCTTGTAGATGAGGAAGCTGAGACCCCAAGAGGAGATGAGACTTGCCTGGGTCACCGAGCCCAGCCGGACAGAACCCAGGGCCTGGGCGGGAGCTGGGAGGGCTGGCATGCAAGGGCCTGTCACTCTGTCCTGCCCCCCAGGGTGAACCTGTTTGCAGTAGGCATGTCAGAAGACGAGGCGGCTCAGGCCCCCGGACCCAGCTTGTGGGAGCAGGATCAGCAGGTGAGGGGCTGTGTCTCCCACGGAGCTCAGCTCAGGAGAGGGTAGGGGGACAGCCCCTCAGGGGACAGTTTCAGACTGGGTCACCCTCCTCGCTTTGAGCACCTTGCTCTGAGGGCATTTTGGACCATAGCTGGGGGAGGGCCATTCTACCCATTTCCCAGAGGGGCAAAGTGAGGCCCAGGGAAGAGAGTCTCTCCAGACACTCCCAGCCAGCTTACCTGGCCTCTGCTCAACTCTCTCCCTCTCTCTGCCTGTACCTCTCTGTTTCTGTGTCCACCATCATGGCACTCTCAACAAAACAATAACAACAATACTAGCATCAATCACAGCATACAGTCTGCATCATTCACTGCTCCAAGCGCTTCATGTACAATGAGTCCTTGAATCCCCTTCACAGCCCTAGAAGCCCCTTTCACAGATAAGGAGACTGAGGCACAGAGCAGTTCACATAGTTGCCCAAGTCCATACAGCTCGAAAGCGTTGGAACCAGAACTGAACTCAGATGGTCCAGTGGCTATGCCCTTTGTGTGTGTGTGTGTGTGTGTGTGCATGCGCGTGCGCGCACGCATGCACATATGTGTTCAGTTGTGTCCAACTTTTTGTGACACCATGGACTATAGCCTTCCAGGCTTCTGGAGCAGACCAGTTCCTTCAGAACTAGCCCTGCTGTGTGTCTGCTGTTGGGAACTAGAGCCCTAAACCCCTGCATGAGGGTCTCCATTGTCTGTAGGCAGCTGCACTCGATACACTTCCTCTCCCCCTCATCCTGGCCCAGAGAGGATGAGCGGGCTCTCCAGCTGGTGGCTGAGCCCCCCACCTCCACCTGGGACCCCTCTGATGCCACCCTTTCCTGCAGAGCGTGGTGCAGCGCGTGGCTGCCCTTCCCCTGATCAGGGCCACGTGCAGCGCAGTCTCTGAGGCTTACAGCGCCGCCAAGGACAGACACCCGCTGCTGGGCTCCGCCTGCCGCCTGGCTGAGCACTGCGTGTGTGACCTGACCACCCGAGCCCTGGACCATGCCCAGCCACTGCTCAGCCACCTGCAGCCCCAGCGTGAGTTCCCCGGCTAGCGTCCTGAGTCCTCTGCTTTTCCCACTGCCCTGCCCTCTCAGGCTCCACTACAAGGAGCCCCCTGAGTTGAATGTGCCTCTGCAGTCCTTTTATCTTTTTGCCCATGCCCCTCATCATGTGAGGTCTTAGTTCCCTGACCAGGGATCAGACTTGCACCCCCTGCAATGGAGGGATAGAGTCTTAACCACTGGACTTGCCCAGGGAAGTCCTGCAGCACAGTATTGCCTAAACTGTGTGCCTTTCGTCTGCCTGCCTGTCTGTCCCCACCCACCTGCGTCACCCTCTCTGGGTCGTTTTGCCTGCGCCATCTTCCCCTGTTTGTTTCCCATCTTCCCCTCTGTTCCCCTCTTATTTGTCCCTCTGTGGTTTGATCACCTGCCCACCTGCCCTTAGCTGTTTCTGTGTCTGCCCCTTTGGTTCCCATGTGTCTGTCTCACTGTCCTCCTCCCTTTGACTAGCCTGATGTGCCTTGGGTCCCTCTGCCTGTCCTGTCTCCCTCCCCTGTCTGCCCCTCTGTCCCGGCCCCCACCCATCCTGAGCCTGTAACCAGCTCAGGGGTCCAACCCAGGGGTGTGGTGGCGGGCAGAGAGACCCCTGGTCTTACATCTGACTGAGGAAAGGGATCACCTGAGGGTCCCAGCCCGGGGCCTCCCTCTCCCTTCTTCTCAGCTGGTTTGTGTGATCTTGAACCTACTTGCTGAGGTGTCTGAGCTGGACATGGGTGAGGAGTCACTTTGGTGCTGGCAGCACTGATGGGAGAGCAGAAGCGGGAAGGGCAGAGAGGCAGGGTCCCGCCTGGTGGCCCACCCACAGCCTCAGGGCCCCCAGCCCCTTGCAGGGGACCAGCCAGGTGACCTCTCCCTATTTCTTTCCCCCTGTGTGTGTGTCTCTCTCTTTTTTCCTGTCTCTCCCTCCAGCATCCCCTCCCTCCATGACTCTCTGTGTGTCCCTAGTTCCCTTGACATCTTCCGGATTCTCACTCCCTGCCTCTCTGTCTCCAGTGGCCACAGTGAATGATCTTGCCTGCAGGGGCCTGGACAAGCTGGAAGAGAAACTGCCCTTTCTCCAGCAACCTTCGGAGACGGTAACCCCCCCCAGCACTGCCAGATCATGTGGGAACCTATGTGGGGGCGGTGGAGGTGGGAGTGAGAAATGCAGCCTCCTCCCAGACCCGACTTCGATACCTGGGCCAGGACCCAGTCAAGCTTCAGTCAATTTGAGACACCACCAGCCAGATGAAAATTAGATGTCAATTAGAGACCCATGTTTACTGAGCACTTAATATGTGCCAGCTGGTGCTAAGCCTCCCTTCAATAACCCCATGAGGGACAGACCTGATTTTCTCCCATTTTATAAAAGGGGTGGGACTTCCCTGGTGGCCCAGTGGTTAAGACTTCTCCTTCCAATGCAGGGGGTGTGGGTTCGATCCTGGATTGGGGACCTGAGATCCTACATGCCTCCTGACCAAAAAAGCAAACCATAAACAGAAGCAGTACTATATAACACATTCAATAAAGACTTTAAAAATGGTCCACATTAAAAAAAAAAGAAAAGAAAAATCTTAAAGGGGGGGGGAAATAGTGGCCCAGAGCCAGGCAAGGGCCAGGGGTCCTTGCCTCACAGCCCGCTGGAGCTGGGGGCAAGGGAAGGGAGACCAAGGCTGACAGCACTTGGAGCTCGGCCCCTCCTGCCAGGTGGTGACCTCGGCCAAGGGTGTGGTGGCCAGCGGCGTGACAGGCATGGTGGGCCTGGCCCGGCAGGGCCGCCGCTGGAGTGTGGAGCTGAAGCGATCTGTGAGCCATGCCATGGATGTCGTGCTGGAAAAGTCAGAGGAGCTGGTGGACCACTTCCTGCCCATGACTGAGGAGGAGCTCGGTAAGGCCAGCAGCCTCCCCATTCGCCCCTGAATCCTCCTGCCCAGGGCCCACCTCTAGAGGCTACAGATCAGAGAGGTCCCAGACTCACCCAAGGCCACACAGCACATCAGCAGGGAACACAGGGTTCCAGTCCACTTCCATGGCTCCTGGCCCACATCCTAGTAGAAATCTGACTGCCCAGACCCTCAAGAGTGTACTGGACTTGCAGACTGGAGGGCCACAGTCTCAAACTGGTGACCCTCCAGACCGTGGCGCTCCATATTGCAGTATTTGCCCTGTGCAGTGCCTTTAAAATGGTTTAATTCATCACATTCATTTAAAAATCAGGTTTCTAGGGACTTCCCCTGGTGGTCCAGTGGTTAAGAATCTGCCTTGCAATGCAGGGGACGCAGGTTTGATCCCTGGTCAGGGACTAAGATCCCACACGCCTCAGGGCAACTGAGCCCACATGATGCAACTAAGACCCAAGGCAGCCAAATAAATAAATGTACATAAAAATTAAAATCATATTTTGGGGATTTCCCCAGTGGTCCAGTGGTTAAGACTCTGCCTTCCAATGCAGGGGGCTCGGATTCGATCCCTGGTCAGGGAGATGAGATCCCACATGCTGTATGCTATGACAAAAAATAAAAATCAGATTTTTGCCCTACAAAACCTGATTTCTGGTATGCCTTGGGGGGGGGGGCGGGGAAAACTTGGGTTGAATAGCGTCCTCCCCTTTACATGGTTTCCTTAAACCCCACCATTCTTCAAGATTCTACATCTTGTCTTCTGGCCCTGGACACAATCTGACTTCTCAGGCCTGCTTCATAGCGCTAGAGGTACATGGAGCTGTGCTCCCTCCTTGGCAGAAAGGCTGTGAAGCGTTATTTTTAAAGTTTACTTTATTTTTTGGCCATGGGGTGCAGCATACGGGATCCTAGTTCCCCAATAGGGATTGAACGTCCCTGCAATAGAAGCGCGGGATCTTAACCACTGAACCACCGAGGAAGTCCCTTTGAGGCATTTTTGAAGCACCTATTGTGTGCCACGCACTCGTAATCAATTCTTTAATGTTATTAGCTCCATTTACAGATGAGGAAAACCGAGGTAAAGAGACGTGGTATTCGAGTAGACTAGTTCTGGTTGCCTCTGTTCGAATCCCAGGTCAGCCTCTTATACTCTGTGGGACTTCACCTCTCTGTACCTTGGTTTTCCTCGTCTGTAAATAGAACTACTAATCTTGTCTACATCGTAGGGTTTGGGGATGGTCAAATGAGTTGATATTGTAGAAGGGAACTATAAATTTGGGAGTACCCACCCCCACCCCCGTGTCCTGGCCTGCTAATCCACCCAGGAGCAGAGGGCGTGGCCACCGTGACTCCCTTCCCTCTTCTGTCCTCCAGCGGCGCTGGCGGCGGAGGCTGAGGGCCCGGAAGTGGGCTCGGTGGAAGAGCAGCGGAAACATCAGGGTTACTTCGTGCGCCTGGGTTCCCTGTCCACGCGGCTCCGCCACCTGGCCTATGAGCACTCTCTGGGGAAACTTAGGCAGAAGAAACACCATGCCCAGGACATGCTGGCCCAGCTGCAGGAGACCCTGGAGCTGGTGAGAGCTCTCTTCCCCACCCTGTGATGCAGGCCAGCACGCGTGGACTGAGTGCCAGCCGAGTCTTGTGCTAGTCTGAAGGTGGAGGTGGAAGCGTGTATGTGCAGGGCTGGGGCAGAGGAGGGACCCGGGGCTGGAGGCAGTCGGTGGGGCTCAAGGCTCAGCCTGGAGAGGCTTGGAGGGGCTTTGTGGAGGAGGGGAAGTAGGACCTGGAATTTACAGGTGGTTAAGGTAGACCATTACTTTGCCAACAAAGGTCCGTCTAGTCAAGGCTATGGTTTTTCCAGTGGTCATGTATGGATATGAGTTGGACTGTGAAGAAAGCTGAGCGCCAAAGAATTGATGCTTTTGAACTGTGGTGTTGGAGAAGACTCTTGAGAGTCCCTTGGACTGCAAGGAGATCCAACCAGTCCATTCTAAAGGAGATCAGCCCTGGGATTTCTTTGGAAGGAATGATGCTAAAGCTGAAACTCCAGTACTTTGGCCACCTCATATGAAGAGTTGACTCATTGGAAAAGACTCTGATGCTGCGAGGGATTGGGGGCAGGAGGAGAAGGGGACGACAGAGGATGAGATGGCTGGATGGCATCACCGACTTGATGGACGTGAGTCTGAGTGAATTCCGGGAGTTGGTGATGGACAGGGAGGCCTGGTGTGCTGTGATTCATGGGGTCGCAAAGAGTCGGACACGACTGAGCGACTGAACTGAACTGAACTGAAGGTAGGCGAAGGGCTTCCCAGCTGCTGCTGGTGATAAAGAACCCACCTGCCAATGCAGGATATGTAAGAGATTTTAGTTCGATCCCTGGGTTGGGAAGATTCCCCTAGTGAAGGGAATGGCTACCCACCCTAGTTTTCTTGCCTGGAGAATTCCACGGACAGAGTACAGAGGAGCCTGGCAGGCTACAGTCCTCGGCGATGCGAAGAGTCAGATACAACTTTCATTTTTACTTTTCAGGGTAGATGGGAAAAGTGATGAAGGTACCTCAGGTTCTCTCATCACCAACCCCAGTCTTCCCCAGAATTTAGGTTCAAGTTCATAACCCAGCTTCTCCCCTCATTGTGCATCCTTCCCTCTCCAGAGGAACATGTTCTCTGGGCTTGATAGGTTCAGATGCCCCCAACCTGCTCCTCCTGCATCCTTCTCCTCATCTCAATTGATGGCAACCCTGTCCTAACAAGGGCTCAAGCCAAAACCTGGGAATCACCCTCAACTCCCCTCTTCTCCACCTCCTCTCCCACATCCGACACATCAGCCAGTACTGTTAACTCTGCCTTCAAAGTCTACCCTAAACCCGCGCACATCCTCCCCTTCTTCCACCTGGGCGCAGCCCCGGTGATGACTCACCTGGTCTCGGTTTCCCATCCTGGATCCCACAGTCTGTCCTTCCTGAAGTAGCCACCAGAGGGCACCTGTGAGCACCAGAGTCGGCCAGTTTCGTTGCACATAATGTCCTCAACAATGGACTGGGAAAGACTAGAGATCTCTTCAAGAAAATTAGAGATACCAAGGGGGAATTTCATGCAAAGATGGACACAATAAAGGAAAGAAATGGTATGGACCTAACAGAATTAGAAGGTATTAAGAAGAGGTGGCAAGAATACACAAAAGAACTATACAAAAAAGATCTTCATGATGCAGATAACCACCATGGTGTGATCACTCACCCAGAGCCAAACATCCTGGAATGTGAAGTCAAGTGGGTCTTAGGAAGCATCACTACAAACAAAGCTAGTGGAGGTGATGGAATTCCAGCTGAGCTATTTCACATCCTAAAAGATGATGCTATGAAAGTGTTGCACTCAATATGCCAGCAAATTTGGAAAACTCATCAGTGGCCACAGGACTGGAAAAGGTCAGTTTTCATTCCAATCCCAAAGAAAGGCAATGCCAAAGAATGTTCAAACTACTGCACAATTGCACTCATCTCACATGCTAGCAAAGGAATGCTGAAAATTCTTCAAGCTAGGCTTCAACAGTACGTGAACAGAGAACTTCCAGATGGTCAAGCTGGATTTAGAAAAGTCAGAGGAACCAGAGATCAAATTGCCAACATCTGTTGGGTCATAGAAAAAGCAAGAGAATTCCAGAAAAACATCTGCTTTATTGACTACGCTAAAGCCTTTGACTGTATGGATCACAACAAACTGGAAAATTCTTCAGGAGATGGGACTACCAGACCACCTTACCTGCCTCCCTGAGAAATCTGTATGCAGGTCAAGAAACAACAGTTAGAACTGGACATGGAACAATGGACTCATTCAAAATTGGGAAAGGAGTACGTCAAGGCTGTATATTGTTACCCTGCTTACTTATATGCAGAGTGAAGTGAAAATGAAAGTCACTCAGTCGTGTCCAACTCTTTGTGACCCCATGGACTATACAGTCCATGGAATTCTCCAGGCCAGCATACTGGAGTAGGTGGCTGTTCCTTTCTCCAGGGGATCTTCCCAACCCAGGGATTGAACCCAGGTCTCCCATTTTGTAGGCAGATTCTTTACCGGATGAGCCATTGGGGAAGCCCCAGAATACTAGAGTGGGTAGCCTATCTCTTCTCCAGTGGATCTTCCCAACCCAGGAATCAAACTGGGGTCTCCTGCATTGCAGGTGGATTCTTTACCAACTGAGCTATTAGGGAAGCCCCTAGTAGCGAGTACATCATGCAAAATGTGGGCTGGATGAAGCACAAGCTGGAATCAAGATTGCTGGGAGAAATATCAATAATCTCAGATATGCAGGTGACACCACCCTTATGGCAGAAAACAAAGAGGAACTACAGAGCCTCTTGATGAAAGTGAAAGAGGAGTGAAAAAGCTGGCTTAAAATTCAGCATTCAAAAAACCAAGATCATGGAAGCCAGTCCCATCACTTCATGGCAAATAGATGGGGGAAACAATGGAAATAGTGACAGACTTTATTTTCTTGGATTCCAAAATCATGGCAGATGGTGACTGCAGCCATGAAATTAAAATATGCTTGCTCCATGGAAGAAAAGCTATGACCAACCTAGACAGCATATTAAAAAGCAAAGACATTACTTTGCCAACAAAGGTCCATATAGTTAAAGCTATGGTTTTTCCAATAGTTATGTATATATATGAGACCTGGGCCATAAAGAATGCTCAGTGACGAAGAATTGATGCTTTTGAACTGTGGTGTTGGAGAAAACTCTTGGAGAGTCCCTGGACAGCAAGGAGATCAAACCAGTTAATCCTAAAGGAAATCAGTCCTGAATATTCATTGGAAAGTCTGATGCTGAACCTGAAGCTCCAATACTTGGGCCACCTGATGTGAAGAACTGACTCATTGGAAAAAACCCTGATGTTGGGAGAGATTGAAGGCGGGAGGAGAAGGGAATGACAAAAGATGAGGTGGTTGGATGGCATCACTCACTTGATGGACTTAAGTTTGACCAAGCTCCAGGAGTTGGTGATGGATAGGGAAGCCTGGTATGGGGCAGTCCATGGGGTTGCAAAGAGTCAGACACGACTGAGTTATTGAACTGACTGAATGTCCTCAAGGTTCAGCCCTGTTTTAGCCTGTCAGCACTTCCTTCCTCTTTAAGGTGACATAATACATTCATCCCTTGGAATCTGTGAGAGATTTGTTCTGGGACCACCCCCCACGGATACCAAAATCCACAAAGGCTGAAATCACTTCTGTAAAATGGCCTAGTGTGGTTTGCCCTCTGTATCCCCTGGGTCTGCATCTGTGGGTTCAAGCAACCCCAAATCGTGGTTCCATCCACAGATGGAGGACCCACAAATATGGAGGTAGACTGTGTTCTGTTGTATGGATGGATCACAGTTTATTGCTATTAATCATCTCATACCTGCCCTGTCCTGTGAACTAAAGGCACAGTGCCCCCCCCCCCAACCAGGACATTCACAGGGGGACAAGGGTCATGACAGGAGAGCATGCTGGATGCTGTGAGACCCAGAGGAGGGGTCCAACAAGGCTTGGGGGGCGGCAGGGCTTCTTGGAGGAGGCAACATTTACAATGAACTGGAGTGAACCTGGCGGGGAGGTGGGTGGCGGGGAGCGTGTACATGAGACACCAGCCTGGGCAGAGGGCCGGCAGTGAGTCTGAGCTTCAAAACTTTCAGGTCACAGGTTTTGGCTAAGGTCAGGGAAGAGAATAGATGGATCAGCCAAGCTGGATCAGCAGGCCATGAAGATTTGCATCCAGTGCTTTTTGAGGCCAGATCCAGACTGGGGCCCTGGTTCCCCCAACTCTCCAGCCCCTCCAGCTCTGACTATCATGGTCCTGGTTCGCACAGATCCACCGCATGCAGTGCGGGGTGACCCCCATCACCCCCGCCCGCCCCGGGAAGGTGCACGAGCTGTGGGAGGACTGGAGCCAGCGCCCCCTAGAGAACGGCCGGAGGCGTCACAGCCAGGTAGGAGGTGTGGGGGATGGGTGGGGGATGGGAGGAGGAGGGGAGGGAAGAGTGGGCTCTGGGTAGGTCCAGGGCTGCCAGGCTCCAACCAAGTGCTGAGGTCAGCTGGCAGCTGGTTGGAGTGTCTGCGGGGAAACTGAGGCAGACGGGGGTCCCGGCAGGGGTCCATCCGGGACACTGAGGCCCCGCCCCTCCGCTCACCACCCATCCCCTCCCGCGCCCCCCGCAGGCGGAGCTGGAGACCCTGGTACTGTCCCGCGGTCTGATGGAGGAGCTGCAGAGTACCGTGGATGCGCTGGAGACCAGCGTGCGGGGCCTGCCCCCCAGTGCCCAGGAGAAGGTGGCCGAAGTGCGGCGCAGCGTGGACGCCCTGCAGGCCGCCTTTGCCGACGCTCGCCGCTTCGGAGACGTGCCAGCGGCCGTGTTGGCAGAGGGCCAGGGCAGCATGGCCCGGGCCCACGCGTGCGTGGACGAGCTGCTGGAGCTAGTGGTGCAGGCTGTGCCCCTGCCCTGGCTGGTGGGGCCCTTCGCACCCATCCTCGTGGAGCGGCCCGAACCCCCGCCTGACCTGGAGGCCCTGGTGGACGAGGTCGTCGGGGGGCCTGACCCCCGCTGGGCGCACCTGGACTGGCCGGCCCAGCAGAGAGCCTGGCAGGCCCAGCACGGGGAGGGAACAGTCCTCTCGGGGAACATTCCCGAGGAGGAACCTGAGCCCCCCAGCCGCCCCAAGCACACTCTGATGCCTGAGCTGGACTTTTGACCCGATGGGACCGCGTAGGCAGCTGGAGGCCCTCCTGCACCCCGAGATCCCTGCTGTCCCCTAGCGGCTATGCGTCAGCACTACTAGCCGAAGCCTTGGTCTTGGCTATTGCGTTGAGTTGGGGACCGAGCTCTGATGTCAGATCGCCCCCAGTCTTTCCCATATGAGGACTTGAATGTAACTAGCCCCAAGCTGGTTTCACTGGCTGTGGTTCCCATTGCTCCACTCTAAGAAGCTGATCAAAACTCCCCAGAGGATCACATGTTTTGCCCATGTGATAGAAGCATCTAGAGGCACATGCTTCTGTCTGGAGCTTTGAAAAGTGAGTGTCCTTTTCCTCCCCCAGCTTTTCTATCTCGGACTGAGGGGTCCTCAGCTGGACTTGCTGCCCCCACTTGCTTAGCCATTTGGCATTTACTCTCCAGAATAAAGACTATTGGTGTTGTCCAGAGGCCAGTGTTGCCTGCTTGCTGTTGTCCAGAGACCAGTGCCCTCTGTTCCAGCTGAGGTGGGTCTCAGTGGTGGGGTGCTGGGGGCTTCGGAGGTGTGCAACCATATGGCACGAGCCGGGGTTCGAGACTTGAATGATGCCACCCTGATGAGCTAGACCTCCTCCTGTCTGGAGTTCCACTGTGTGTGCCCCACCCACCTGGGTGAAGCATTCAGATGTCGTTTCCTGGAATGGAAGTCATTGACACTTTAGTATAAATGAATGTTTGGGAAACTGCAAGGAGCAGGATCAAGAGGAGGAGGGATCAGAGGAAGCAGCCGCTCCTATGCCCATCTCCCTGTGGCTTCTCTGGCTGCACCGGTCAGGATGGGGGAGACAGAGGCAGGGCAAGGGCCACAGGCTAGTCTCGTGGGGGCCCTCCTGTCCTCTGACCGCATTCTTGGCTGGCCCTGAGGTCCCCCCTGAGGCCACTCAGGGTGTTGGGAAACCGCAGTCTGATGTGGTAAGGTCAGGGTGGCCCCTGGCTTCCCTGGGATCTGGCCCAGGGGTGACTGTGGGAGTCCCAGCCGCTTTGCACCAGCTAGATTCACCTCCCTGCCACTCCTCAGGAACATCCCTGTTGCCCTCAGACCAACTATCCTCACTCCTCACCCTGGCATTTGAGGACTTCCAGTTTCATCCTTGGGATGACTCAGACACTGCTGTGGTCCCAAGGAGCTGTGCACATCTCCCCACCTCAGGGCCTTTGTTCAGGCTGTGCCTGGAACACCTTCCCACCCTCCCGTCTTTCTCTTGGCTACATCTCATCCATCCTCAAGCCCAGCCCCAGTGCCACCTCCTCCAGGAAGTCTTCCCTGACTCTACTCCTGTGGGATATCTCCAACCCTCTATAGCCTACCTTCTTGGAGCTCCAAGTCCTTTCTATCTGGATATAAACCACAGGCAGCCTTGGCTTCTCTTTCCCTGAGAGGCTGGGGGCTCCTGGAGGGCCAAGCTCGGTGAGAATGAGCAGAATGACACATGGAAAGGGCGTGTGGCAGAGGCTTGGCTGTGGGGCATCAGTTTGACTAGAACTGAGGGGAGAGAAAGAGCCTGAGGTAAGTCCTGGAATCTGGGGGAAGGGCACAGTAGTGAAGACCCTGGGGCTGAGTCCCTGCCTTGCCTACAAATGGATGGGTCAGCAAGTGAGCCTCTCTGAACCTCAGTTTTCTCCTCTGTGAAATGGGTATGAAAATAGGAGTAAGGCAGCAGTGCTTATGCCTGTGCAAAGGCCCTGGGGCAGGACAGTGCCTGGTGTCCCGAAGGAGCAGTGAGGAGGCCTGTGTGGAGCAGAGTGAGGAGGGGGAGAGAGAGGGAGGAGGGGAGGACAGGGAGGGGATGGGGCAGGAGTTGTGCAGTCTTGTGGGTGGTGGGTAGACTTGGGTTTTTACCCCCCAGGGAGGTGGGGAGGAGGGCTGTGGGCAGAGGAGGGACGGGACCTGACTCAGTGTTTATGATCATTTTTGTTATTTTTGCTGGGTTGCTCCCCGTTTGCTGCATTGCAGCAGTCCTGTGGGGAGGGGGAGGGGCTCACCCTGGTTTCCCACCCCCACTTCCCTGCCACCTTTGGGAAGCATTGGCTGGAGAGAGTTTGGGAGATGCCCTTGTTTTGCTCCCCAGCTGTTTGGCAAACACAGTGATGGCTCCAAGGAAACAACCCAGTGGTCATCAGGCCACCACTGGGTCTGTCTCCCCACCCCCACCAGCACACAGCTGGGATCCCTGTCCCAGGGGCAGACAGGGGCGTTCAAAGGGGGCTTGGCCATCATTTCTCTGCTTGCCTACCCACCCACCTGCTTCACAGACAACCAACCTGAAGGTCTAGGTTCAAATCTTGTCTTTGCCACTTTCCAGCTCTATAGCCTCAGGCACAGGATGCCTTTTCCAGAAGCCACCCTGGGTTGACCCAAGCCCACCAGGCCCAGATCTCACTCTTGGGGTACCCCTCAGTTCAGTTGGTGCCCTGTCTGGGTCTGTATTTAGGCCCTTTCTCAAGGGAAGTCCTTTCTGGAGAGTGACACATCCCCTCCCTGCCCCAGACAGACCCTGCTCCTCTCTTTCTCCCTGGACAATGCTAAGCTGATGTCTGTTGAACACCTGCTATGTACCAGACTCTGGGATCAACAGGTTACATGCATGACCTCATTTCATGCTCACAACCACCCTCTGAGTTGGCCCATTTAGCCAAACATTCCTTAAGTGCCACCTGTGTGCTGGGTGCCATCCTGTTGCAGGGAACAAAAGACACCCCTGATGGATGTGAGGGTGGAAGCCATGGGGGTGTCTGGGGAATATGCTCCAGGCAGAAGGAATAATAATAGCAGGTGCAAAGGTCCTGGAGCAGGACCAGGCCTAGCAATCTGGAGGAACAGAGAGGAGCCCTGGGTCGTTGAAGTGTGATGAGGGAGGGGGAAAGAGGGAGGAAGCAAGACCCTGTGGGCCATGGTGAGGTGTCTGGAGGGGCAGCTGAAGCACACAGACGGTAACTGGCCAAGGCAAGGTGGCCCCGCAAAGCAACTGGAACACACCCATCACCCAGGTGGACACCAGAGGCTGAGAGGGTAAGCAGGCTGTGCCTTGAGGGTATGGGACGACCCGTGAATCACTCAGCCTGGTGGGGGCAGGTGCTGTGGGCAGAGGCTGCCGGGCTCTGAGAGCAGGGGAAAGGTGCTGGGCACTGGGCCCACGCTGGGCCGGTCGGGCAGGCGGGCAGTCACGTGACCACCCAGAGCCCTCCCCCAACCCACTGGCTGCCTGCCTCAGCCAGCCTGGCCCGCACCACCCCAGACCCTATAAGGCCTGGGAGCTGAGAGCCCAGCTGCCGGCTGCACCGCCTGTCACTCCAAGGGACCCCCACACGGTCCAGGTGAGCAATGCCAGGGGTGAGGCCAGCCTCCGGACAGGAGCTGGGGGACTGCTTGGGGTTATGGGTGTTGGGCAGGAGGCCCAGGAGCCCCCATTCATGCCCCTCCCCCATCTCTACCTCCTTCCAGCTGCCTAGAGTGTTACCATGTCTGCTCGAGATGGAGGCCAGGATCCCCCCAAACCCAAGGGCAAGGTGAGGGCAGGCATGGGAGGAAACGACCCCAGCTGGGCCCTGAGAAGCCCCTGGAACCTTAGGGAGGTGACCTCCATAGTCTTGGGGTCTGAAGGGGCTTCCCAGGTTGGTTGGGAGGGCTCTGAGAGCCACCATGCCAGTCTTCCATCTGGTCCCCAGCTGGAGGGTGAGGGGTGGAAGGATGCACTCAAACCTCAGTTCTTCCCCTGCTATGTGACCTTGGGCCAGCCTCAGCCCCTCTCTGAGCCTCAGTTTCCCCATTTGTGAGATGTGGGCCCTGAAAGGAAAAGGTCTTTAGAGACCCAGAGGATTATTTCCTCTGTCCCCGGGAGGTAGACTGAACCTGCGCATTGCTCAGGTGAGGAAACTGAGGCTCAGAGAGGCTGGGACACTTTCCTGAGGTCACCTAGGAGGAAGGGTCTGGGGTGGTCTGGGAACCCAGGGCTGTCTGATGTGCCCCTTGCCCCACCCCACCACACCTGGCTCTACTCACACACCCCCTACCCCATGTAGACCCTGGGCAGCTTCTTTGGGTCCCTGCCTGGCTTCAGTGCTGCCCGGAACCTGGTGGCCAATGCCCACAGCTCAGCAAGAGAGGCCCAGCCAGCTGCCGAGCCTGCAGGCGCTCCAGCCGAGGAGGCCGCCCAGCCCCAGGCTCAGGGTGAGTGGACAGCTCCATGGGCGAGGCAGGGGCTCAGGAGGTGCACCCCAGAAGGGACTTCTGCCAAACTTGGGGGCGCTTATGTGCCTGTGTCGCCTCAATAGACCCTGTGAGACTGGCATGCTCATTTAGTGCCAGGTGGGGACTCAGAGCATCAATACGAGTGACCCGATGGGGCACAAGTCAGCCAGAATAGGGGCATGGACACAGCCGTGCTCCCATATTCTCAACGCCCCCTCCGCCTTCCATCACCCCATTTCTGATGTATCGTGGACATTCCACGGGTCTAAGCTCATCTGAGATTTTGATCCCGGTTCCAGATGGGGACAGCGGCTTCCCTGGGGTCACACAGCCTCCAGTTGCTCAGCCAGAGTGCTCAGGGCGGCCCTAGCCCCAAGGCCCAAAGAGGGGCTGGAGCAGGGGAGTGCAGGCTGAGGTGGCAGCTCTGGGCCCAGAGCCCCAAGCAGCTGACTTCTGCTCTGTATATCCAAGCTGGGTGGGCAGCTGCCAGCTGTAGTCAGGCGCAGCAAGGCAGGGCCCCAACTCCTTTCCCTGCGGCCGCCGCCCCCCTCCTCGATGGGCATTCAGCACCCAGAACCCCAGCAGAGAGAACTCTAGGGAACCCCTGTGCCAGGAAGCCAGTCCTGGGGGTTGAGGGAGCCCCCGGTGAGGTCAGTGACTGAGCTAGGCCCATGGTCATGGATATCACCTTCTGTTGTCCCCAGCAGGGTTGCTGGGACATTCCTGACCTTTCAGGCTGTGCCCGCTGATTGTGCAATGGGCTCCAGGGTGGTTGATGCTAGCCCGCGTCCCTCCCTGGGTTGCCTCACTGGCTTTTGTCCCCCCAGCACCCACTGACCCGGAGCAGACGGCCAGGGCGTTAGAGAAGACACTGCTGCCTTCAGACAAGGTGAGAGGGGCTAGCTGAGCCTGGTCTGATGGCCTTGCCTCCCTCTGGGATACCTCTTCCCTGGATGTTTCGGTTCCTGCCATCCGGAGGGTTGTCATAGGCCAAGGAAAAAGCAGACACCCCTGTGTGTACCGCTGTGGGGTAACAGGCCAGTCTTCCCCTTGGAGCCTCTATTTCTGCATCTGTGAAATGGGTGCAGTACTCCCTGGCACCATCCGGTCTACAGACACCCCACTCCCCGCCAACTCCCACCCTGGTGCTGTACCCAGCACAATATGACCAAAACAGTGGCAATGCACTCACCACAGGTCAGGCTCTGGGCTAAGTGCTTTACATGTGCTGTTTAATAGTTAATCCTCCCCACTGCAACAGGGAGGGAGCAATAGCACCCCACATAAAAGCTGAAGCACGGAGAAGCCAAGCCATTTGTCAAAAGTCACACAGGAAGACAAGGTAGCTTGGGATGTGAACCTTGGGCAGTCGGAAGCTGAACAATGGCCAGCACTGCATCCACCCTCGGTCCTGGATGAATGGGAACCACCCACGCAACCTTGTCCCCAAGGTCAGGGCAAGCAGAGTGGCTGATGTCAGACCACTGAGGGCCACAGCAGGGTGGCAGAGCTCCAATCCAACCCTTGCACTCAGCACACACCCCACTCTAGAGTCTTCTTTGACTCCCCTCTGCCCTCAGCTTGGCCATATCTGAGCTCCTCGGAGGGCAAAGTACTGCTTGGTTTGCCCTCTGGCCCAAATTAAAGCAGACTCTAGCAGCTTAGGGCCCCTGTCCCCATTTTTTCACTCCTCCCCCTCCATCCCTCTTCACTTCATTAGTGGAGTGTCTGCTACCTGCAAAGTTGGTCAGGGACCTTGACTCCTTTTTTTACCAGTCTTTGAAGGAGGTGCTGTCTTAATCACCATTTCTGAGATGAGGCTCAGAGAGGGGGTGTGGCTTGCCAGAGGTCACACAGCAAGTACGGGAGAGAGCTGGGATTTGAACCCAGGTCTCTGCGGGCAAGGTACCCACTTGAGATGATGTTGGGCAGAAGGGCAGGTGGTGAGACTATTTCCGGGCTTCTCAACTTCGCTATCATGGCCAATTCAGATTCAGATCATCCTCTGTGGGGGGCTGTCCTGGGCATTGTGGGGTGTTTAGCAGCATTCCTGACACCCACCCACTCTATGCCAGGAGCATGCTCTCTTTGAAGTCATGACTACCACAGATGTCCCGAGACATTGCCCAGTGTTAGGATCATCGGGGCAGGATCACTCAGGTTTAGGAACACCTGAATTGGAAACAGCACACTCCTGGTTGAAGCTGAGTGGTAGCCATCTTGAGGCCATCACAACCCTTCAGCAGTTTGGAAGAACTAGCAGAAACTGCCCTGTGCTACCAGGTTTCCCTGGTGGCTCAGTGGCAAAGAATCTGCCTGCCAATGCAGGAGACCAGGGTTCGATCCCTGATTTGGGAAGATCCCACATGCCTTGGAGCAACTGAGTCCATACTCCACAATTATTGAGCCTGTGCTCCAAAGCCCGCTCCACAATAAAAGAAGCCACCACAATGAGAAGCCCACACCACAACTAGAATGTAGCCTCCACTTGCCACAACTAGAGAAAAACCCACTCAGCGACAAAGACCCAGCACAGCCAAAAATAAATAAATTTTTAAAAAATGACATACCAAGTTATCAACTTGGTTCCTATGGCTCAGACCCAATACTTGGCCCTGTACTTTTCTGGTTATTACTTTAAAAGATAATATTTATTTGGCTGCACCAGGTCTTAGTTGCTGCACAAGGGGTCTTTGATCTTTGTTGTAGCATTGGGGATCTAGTTCCCTGATGAGGGATCGAACCTGGGCCATCTGCATTGGGAGTGCGGAGTCTTAGCCACTGGACCACAAGGGAAATCCCCAGTTATCACTTTTCTAAACCTGGATCCCCTTCTTTTACTTGAATATATTCATGTTAACGAGCATTTGGTCACCTCAAATTTCTCCCTGTGATGGGGACAACAGGCTCAAAATTTTATGTAAACTGAGATTAGGCAAGATGAACAAAACATGTAATTATAAGACTTGCTGAGCCCAGACTAAGGGATATTGGGCAAAGAGGGTGCTGCGGCATAGCTGTCAACAGTCAGGGTCTACCACATCTGGGCACCACAGGGCTCTGCGATGGAGCTTGATGGACTGTGTCCTGGGAGCCAGAGTAGGGGGTGTGTTGGGGTGAGAGGTGAGCTGGCCGGGTCTCCAGGGAGCAGGTCCCACTCCCCAGGGTATGTCAAGAATTGGGGGGAGGAGGAGATCTAGGGTAGGGAGGAGAGGTGTCTTTCAACTCTGCTTCATCACGAGTCTCTTGCCTCATCAGATGATCTCCGGGGCAAAGGAGCTGGTGTCCTCCCAGATGGCCAGGACCAAGGATGCTCTCTCCACAGGAATGGCTAGTATCGTGGACACTGCTAAAGGTGTGGTCCAGGGAGGCCTGGGGATGAGCCAATCCACACTAACAGTCACCAAGGATGCTGTGGCCAGTGGGGCAACTGGGGCAGTGGGTGTGGCCAAAGGGGCCCTACAGACCGGTATAGACACCGCCAAGACAGTAGTAACAGGCACCAAAGATGTAGTGTCCACTGGGCTCACTGGGGCAGTGAACATGGCCAAGGGCACAGTCCAGACTGGCATGGACACCACCAAGACCGTGTTGACTGGCACCAAAGACACTGTGTCCACTGGGCTCACTGGAGCCATGGGTATGGCTAAGGGGGCCATCCAGACTGGCATGGACACCACCAAAACCGTCCTGACTGGCACCAAAGACACCGTGTCCACTGGGCTCACTGGAGCAGTGAGCATGGCCAAGGGCACAGTCCAGACTGGCATGGACACCACCAAGACCGTGTTGACTGGCACCAAAGACACTGTGTCCACTGGGCTCACTGGAGCCATGGGTATGGCTAAGGGGGCCATCCAGACTGGCATGGACACCACCAAGACAGTCCTGACTGGCACCAAAGACACTGTGTCCACTGGGCTCACTGGGGCCATGGGAGTGGCCAAGGGGGCTGTCCAAACTGGCATGGACACCACCAAGACTGTCTTGACTGGCACCAAAGATGCTGTCTCCTCTGGGCTCACTGGAGCCATGGGTATGGCCAAGGGGGCTGTCCAGACTGGCATGGACACCACCAAGACTGTCTTGACTGGCACCAAAGAGACTGTGTCCACTGGACTCACTGGAGCCATGGGAGTGGCCAAGGGGGCTGTCCAGACTGGCATGGACACCACCAAGACTGTCTTGACTGGCACCAAAGAGACTGTGTCCACTGGGCTAACTGGGGCCATGGGAGTGGCCAAGGGGGCGGTCCAGACTGGCATGGACACCACCAAGACTGTCCTGACTGGCACCAAAGACACCATGTCCACTGGGCTCACTGCCGCAGTGAGCATGGCCAAGGGGGCTGTCCAGACTGGCATGGACACCACCAAGACCGTCTTGACTGGCACCAAAGACACTATGTCCACTGGACTCACTGGAGCCATGGGAGTGGCCAAGGGGGCTGTCCAGACTGGCATGGACACCACCAAGACCGTCTTGACTGGCGCCAAAGACACCATGTCCACTGGACTCACTGGAGCCATGGGAGTGGCCAAGGGGGCTGTCCAGACTGGCATGGACACCACCAAGACCGTCTTGACTGGCACCAAAGACACCATGTCCACTGGACTCACTGGAGCCATGGGAGTGGCCAAGGGGGCGGTCCAGACTGGCATGGACACCACCAAGACTGTCCTGACTGGCACCAAAGACACCGTGTCCACTGGGCTCACTGGGGCCATGGGAGTGGCCAAGGGGGCTGTCCAGACTGGCATGGACACCACCAAGACCGTCCTGACTGGCACCAAAGACACCGTGTCCACTGGGCTCACTGGGGCCATGGGTATGGCCAAGGGAGCTGTTCAGACTGGCATGGACACCACCAAGACCATCTTGACTGGCACCAAAGACACTGTGTCCACTGGACTCACTGGAGCCATGGGAGTGGCCAAGGGGGCGGTCCAGACTGGCATGGACACCACCAAGACTGTCTTGACTGGCGCCAAAGACACCGTGTCCACTGGACTCACTGGAGCCATGGGAGTGGCCAAGGGGGCTGTCCAAACTGGCATGGACACCACCAAGACCGTCCTGACTGGCACCAAAGACACCGTGTCCACTGGACTCACTGGAGCCATGGGAGTGGCCAAGGGGGCTGTCCAGACTGGCATGGACACCACCAAGACTGTCCTGACTGGCGCCAAAGACACCGTGTCCACTGGACTCACTGGAGCCATGGGAGTGGCCAAGGGGGCTGTCCAGACTGGCATGGACACCACCAAGACTGTCTTGACTGGCACCAAAGACACCGTGTCCACTGGACTCACTGGAGCCATGGGAGTGGCCAAGGGGGCTGTCCAGACTGGCATGGACACCACCAAGACTGTCCTGACTGGCACCAAAGATGTTGTTGCCTCTGGGCTCACTGGAGCCATGGGAGTGGCCAAGGGGGCTGTCCAAACTGGCATGGACACCACCAAGACCGTCCTGACTGGCACCAAAGACACCGTGTCCACTGGACTCACTGGAGCCATGGGAGTGGCCAAGGGGGCTGTCCAGACTGGCATGGACACCACCAAGACTGTCCTGACTGGCACCAAAGACACCGTGTCCACTGGACTCACTGGAGCCATGGGAGTGGCCAAGGGGGCTGTCCAGACTGGCATGGACACCACCAAGACTGTCCTGACTGGCGCCAAAGACACCGTGTCCACTGGACTCACTGGAGCCATAGGTATGGCCAAAGGGGCTGTCCAGACTGGCATGGACACCACCAAGACTGTCTTGACTGGCACCAAAGACACCATGTCCACTGGACTCACTGGAGCCATGGGAGTGGCCAAGGGGGCGGTCCAGACTGGCATGAACACCACCAAGACTGTCTTGACTGGCACCAAAGACACCGTGTCCACTGGACTCACTGGAGCCATGGGAGTGGCCAAGGGGGCTGTCCAGACTGGCATGGACACCACCAAGACTGTCCTGACTGGCACCAAAGAGACCGTGTCCACTGGACTCACTGGAGCCATAGGTATGGCCAAGGGGGCTGTCCAGACTGGCATGGACACCACTAAGACTGTCCTGACTGGCACCAAAGATGTTGTTGCCTCTGGGCTCACTGGAGCCATGGGAGTGGCCAAGGGGGCTGTCCAGACTGGCATGGACACCACCAAGACTGTCTTGACTGGCACCAAAGACACCATGTCCACTGGACTCACTGGAGCCATGGGAGTGGCCAAGGGGGCTGTCCAGACTGGCGTGGACACCACCAAGACCGTCTTGACTGGCACCAAAGACACCGTGTCCACTGGACTCACTGGAGCAATGGGTGTGGCCAAAGGGGCTGTCCAGACTGGCATGGACACCACCAAGACTGTCCTGACTGGCACCAAAGACACCATGTCCACTGGGCTCACTGGAGCCATGGGAGTGGCCAAGGGCACAGTCCAGACTGGCATGGACACCACCAAGACTATGTTGACTGGCGCCAAAGACACCGTGTCCACTGGGCTCACTGGAGCCATGGGTGTGGCCAAGGGCACAGTCCAGACTGGCATGGACACTACCAAAACCATCTTGACTGGCACCAAAGACACCGTGTCCACTGGGCTCACTGGAGCAATGGGTGTGGCCCAAGGGGCTGTCCAGACTGGCATGGACACCACTAAGACTGTCCTGACTAGCACCAAAGATATTGTGTCTACTTCAATCACTGGGGCAATGGGAGTGGCCAAGGGGGCTGTTCAGGTTGGCATGGATACCACCACATCCATCTTGACTGGCACCAAAGATGTTCTGTCTACTGCAATTACTGGGGCAATGGGTGTGGCCAAGGAAGCTGTTCAGGTTGGCATGGACACCACCAAGTCCGTCTTGACTGGCACCAAAGATGTTCTGTCTACTTCAATCAGTGGAGCAATGGATGTGGCCAGGGAGGCAGTCCAGATTGGCGTGGACACCACCACGTCCATCTTGACTGGCACCAAAGATGTTCTGTCTACTTCAATCACTGGAGCAATGGATGTGGGCAATGAGGCCATCCAGACTGGCATGGACTCTACCATGACCATCTTGACTGGCACCAAAGGTGCCATGTCCTCTGGGCTCAGCAGCGTAGGGCATGTGGCCGAAGAAGGTATGCACACTGGGGTGGGCATCATCCCAAACTGGTTACCTGATTCCAAGGCTGCCACCTCAGTTGGACTTGCCAGTTCCAGGGCCCCAGATGAAGGAGAACAAACCATCCCAAGCTCCCCTCAGGCTCAGCTCAGCAACCATGGACCTCTGTCAGCTGAGGCCGTGTTCAGCCAAGAGGCCACCCTGGGCAAGGTGGATGCTGCTCCCGGGGCCACCACCCATGGCCAGGAAGGAGTCCAAGGCTTTGCAGCACTCCGGGACGAGCTGGAGGAGCTGGGAGAGATCTTCCAGCCCATGAGCGCCGAGGAACAAGGTAAGGACAGCCCGGTCCCAGCTCCCAGGGCCACGGTTGTCTGTACACCCCCAGGCCCCTGACGGGGGTGAGGACTGAGCAACCCCGTCCTCCCTTTCAGCTCAGCTGGTTGCTACGCAGCCCAGGCGGAGGGAGGTCACGGCTGACCAGGGCAGCTACTTCGTGCGTCTGGGTGACGTGGCCCCCGGCTTCCGCCAGCGGGCTTTCGAGCACGCCCTCAGCCACCTGCAGCACAGCGAGTTCCAGGCACGGGACGCGCTGGCCCAGCTTGAGGACGTCTTCAGGGAGGTAAGAGCCTTGCCCCTTCCCAGGCATGCTCCTCAGCTTCGGGTTGGGGACTGGACGGACACGCACTGAGCACCCAATACGTGCCCATCACCCACTTGGTCATGGGCCTGCTCTCAAGGAGCTTGCCTCCTGGGATGGGGTGGGGGAGATGGACACGTGACCCAACGCTCGCAGCCAGTGAGGCTGTAGAGAAGGAGACCTGACAGTCATGCAGAAATGCACACCAGGGCTGGTGCGTGTCCATTTGGGTCACATCCTGTGCAAAGTGTTCTAAGTGGCCTGAGAACAAGCTAGGTGTGTTC
Organism: Bos indicus x Bos taurus; assembly: GCF_003369695.1. Classification (NCBI taxonomy): domain Eukaryota; kingdom Metazoa; phylum Chordata; class Mammalia; order Artiodactyla; family Bovidae; genus Bos; species Bos indicus x Bos taurus. The sequence continues at coordinate 91,013,520 of NC_040082.1, read as the reverse complement.
TGAGGAGCAGAAGGGTGCCCGGGGTGGGGAGGGTAAAGTGAAGGGAGGGGCGGATGGGGTAGAAGGAACCCATGCAATCTGGCTGGAGTTTAGTGATGGAAGAAAGGGGGCCCAATCAAGGAGGACTTGTTTTTTAATTTGGCATTATTGCTGCAAGCAGCCTTTCTCTAGTTGTGTTCGGGCTTCTCACTGTGGTGGCTTCTCTTGTCGCAGAGCACAGGCTCAGTAGTTGCAGCATGTGGGCTCAGTAGTTGTGGCCTGCGGACTCTAGAGCCTGGTCTCATTAGTTGTAGCGCACAGGTTTAGTTGCTCCAAGGCGTGTGGCATCTTCCAGGGTCAGGGGTTGAACCTGTGTCCCCTGCATTGGCAGGCAGATTCTTAACCACTGGACCACCAGTGAAGTTCCTCAAAGGTGACTTGAATGCCCCTGTGGAGACAGGCACCAGCCAGCAGGGTTGTGCTGTCTCGCCGGCTCCGCTCACTCCCCAGCCCCAGGCTTTCTCCCCTGCATCACTGCCAACACTCACGCCAACTCCTCATGGGCGGTGGGGCTGACCTGCTGTAGTAGGAAGTTAAGTGGCATCCAGTCCATGGTTGATGTAGACGGTGATGGAGCCCCAGCTCTGAGGACCTCCAGGTTCTCAAGCTCACGGGTCTTAAATGTTGAGCAGCCCCACCTATTCAGGTGGCAAGGAACCCAGCCAAGCTGTTCAAGTCAGGATCCCTAAGATGCACTCGGGCGCCTGTGTTTTCAATCAGCACCCAGGGGTCTGTGGTGAACCACATCTAAGGACCACTGCTCCAGCCCAGAGGGTCTCAACTGGGCAGTCCTGTCCCCAGGGAACACTGGGCCAAGCCTGGAAACGTCAGTGGTGGTCACTCGGCAGGACTCTTGGCATTGAGAGGCTGGGGGTGAGGGAGGCTGCTCCATACCCCACAGTGCCCAGGACTGTAAAGTGAAGATGGCCTGATCCAACAGAGGCTTTACTGAGGTGGATCGCTCTGGCTCCTGTGGGGAGGACAAGCCACAGGAGTCCAGGAATGGAGATGGGAGATGAGAGAGGAGGTTTGAGGAGCTGAGTTCTAGATATATTTCCAGAGCAAAGCATCCAGGTTAGACACAGGAATTGAGAGAGCCAAGACCCTCTAAGGCCTTGGAGACTTTCAGCAGGAGATACTTCGGATTGCCCTGGGTATGTGGGTGGTGGACATTATGGCCTAAGTCTTCGACAGGGTAACCTGCAGATGAGCAGGAGCCCCCTGATGGAGTCGACTGCTGGGGCAAGGGCTGGGAGGGCGAGGGAAAGTTGAAGTGCATATTTGGTCCACTTGCTGAGGTCTCAGGATGACAAGAAAGATTAGTCAATGGGGATGGGGGGTTCCTATGTACCAGGGACCCAAAATACAAGGAGCAAACGGTCATGACAGAGCTCCAACCCAAGAGGGGAAATCAACACAGAAATTCATGATAACTGGACAGTGATAGCCTCTGAGGAGGGAAACAGAGATCTGATGCAGAGGGCCTGGGGCCTCCCGCACTGGGCCAGAGGAAGCACATTCCAGGCTGAGTGGGTGGCATGTGCAAAGGCCCTTGGGGCAGCAGCACACCGGACATGCTCGGGGACAAGAAGGGGCCAGTGTGGCCGAACAGAGCACTATGGGAGGTTAGCAGGAGGGGAGGTCACAGGCAGCCATGGTGAGGAGCTTGGTTCCAAGGCCTCTGGGAGATGTTGGGGGTGGGGGTGGGGGGTGCTGAGCTGGGGTGACGGTGCCGCTGCCATCCTGCTCTCTGAATGCCTGATGACCTCACAAGGCACCAGGATTACTGCCTCTTGACGCACCAGCCTCTGGCTCCAAAGCACTCCCCCATGCCATGGGAAGGGTAGACATGAGACACTGGGCCAGGGAAGGCCATCCTGAGTGTGTCAGAGGCGGTCCCCGCTGAGAAGCCATCACGTTTGTGCTGGGCTCTTTTTTTCCTAGATTGAGGAGGCCCAGCAGGCTCCGGCTGGGGATGCGAGCAGCCAAGCAGAGGAAGCCGCTGCTGGGGAGGTGAGTACATACCAGCGAGGGGCTAGTGGGCCCGCCCCTTGCCTCCAGCCCCTTACCTCACTCCTTCTGTGCACAGGTGCTGGCCACCGGGGCTCTGTCCAGGGCCTGCGACCTCGTCCAGCAGCTCCATGTGGCCTACAGCCGCCTGGCCTCTGGCCTCCAGGGCCTCCCCACGGAGCTTCAGTGGCAGCTCCAGCAGGCTCGGCACAGCATTTGTGAGCTCTATGGCCTGGTCTCCTCAGCCGCCACGGTGGCGGAGCTGCCAGTCAAGCGGCTGGCTGAGAGCCGCCAGGGTGTGGGCCAGGCATGGCGGGGCCTGGAGCAGGTGCTGCGGAGCGTGCAGCAAGGCCCTCCGCTTGGCTGGCTGGTGGGGCCCTTCGCCCTGCCCGCCGATGGGCAGCCGCTGTAGGAGCTCCTCCCCTGCCCGCAACCAGCTCCAAGCCCCGGAAGCTCTGGGTCCTGGAGTTCCACCACACCATACACCCGGCGCCAGGCCTGTCTGTACCGCCCACCTGCCTCCCTGGGCACGAGCTCGGCTGGTCCTTCTGGCTGAGGAACCCCAGGCAGCTAAGACCCCTGGTGGTGGGCCTTAGCCTGAAGATCTCGAGCAAGCGCTCAAGAAAGGGTATGGTGCCTGCCTAGAAAGTTCTCCACTCTGCACCCTGACGAGGGCCATTTTATCTTTTATAAACTCTGGGGGTCTTCCACCCCAGCCAGGGTCCTCTAGCCACCAGTTAGCAGGCACTCCTGCTCCTCCGTCCTGGGTTCCAGGCAGCTCCATCCTTGTTCTGAAAGCACACGTCCAGCAGCTAACAGCGCACACCCCCGAACATACCAGAATGCTGTCGTCCTGGGGCAGGTGGGCTCCCGCTGCCTCTGCTGACCTGCCGCCTCTGCTGACCTTTGGGGGAGGCCACAAGGCTTTGTGAAGGCAAAGCTGAAGTAACTGCCACAACTGAGGGCCAGATGGTGCAGGTGGTGGGGGGGAGTGAGTACATGTCCCCTCCTGATGCACCCCCCCAGCCAGCAGCACCCCGGGTCATGGCTGATCACAGGGGTCCAGAGCTGATGTTCTGAGGCCCTGGGCCCAGAAGCTGCCAATGAAGGAATAAAGGGAGGGACCCCAGGGAACTCATGACAGAAGGTGCTCGAGGGACTTCCCTTGAGGTCCTGCAGTTTAGGTCTCTGGGCTTTCACTGCTGACGGTATGGGTTTGATCCCTGGACAGGGAACTAAGACCCCACAGCTACGTGGTGTGGCCAACCCCCTACCCACAAAACAAAAACATGTTTGATATGTTCAGGTCCTGGTCACATGCTCCAGGCTGGAGACCAGGGGCTGGGTTGGCAGCTACTGGACACGCTTCCTTTCCAGCCATGCTTTCCTTGAGTCCTCAAGGCACCCTGGGAGGTGGGCTGCACACGGGAAGGTGGGGCCGTGGAGGTCCAGTCCCCCTGATCCTGCTCCCTGGGGCCCAGGAGATGCTGGGAGAGCTGCTGACCGCCAGTAGCCTAATAAGCCTTGTCAAGTGCCCCCCTCGCAGAACCCATCACACCTGCACCCCTCAGCTGGCCACCTCCCTGACAGAGGGCTCGAGATGCCCCCTCTTCTCAGAAATGATCAAGTGCTCTGAGCCCCCGACGAATGCACAAACTGTCCCCAGAGGATCACGTCTGCCAGGGGAGCTGGCCAAGGCCGGACACCGGGACCAGTCTGGGACCTTCCCCAAGCCTTTCTTGCCTTTTTGCCCATCCCAGATGGTCAGCAGAGGGGGTGACGCTGGAAACGGCGGTTCACAGAATCCGAGTTCAGTGACGGTCTCAAGTCCAATCAAACCACAGTGGGGGGTGCCAGGCCCAGAAAGCAGAACCACACCCGGCCTCTAATCCACCAGGACAGAGAGGCTGGGCCACCAGCAGGACACACAACAGAGGCGACTGTTTAAACAACTGCCTGCAGGTGCTTGGTTGGGCAACACACACACAAACACACCACACACACACACCACCCACTACCCCCCCTTCCCTGGCCTAGAGAAACACACACACACACACACACACACACACACACACACACACACCACCCACTACCCCCTTCCCTGGTCTAGAGAAACACACACACACACACACACCACCCACTAGAGAAACACACACACACACACACACCACCCATTACCCCCTTCCCTGGTCTAGAGAAGCTCAGAATGGAGGTGCCACTCACCCCACGTCCACAATGAGGCCTGCCCCCCAGGCCTTCGCCCTCCGAATGCCAAGGACAACAGCCCGCAGCACCCCTCCTGGTATTTCGGGAAAGACCTCACTTACCCCATCTCCCTGCCCCTCATCAGCCCTGCAGGGCCATGGGCACCGTCAGAACCAAGTTCATATCCGCAACTAACAGTGACCTTGTGCTTTAAAACCCTCTGTCCCCGGACTGGCCCTTGACCACTACTTAGAAAACAAAGCCAATAAAAGTGACTTTTTTTTCATTATAAAAACCCTTTATAGTCATTTCATGTGGGTTGGAAACCACAGAAATTAGGCAAAAAAAAAAAAACCCAGGGGGACAAATACAAACGAACAGCACAGCGTCTCCCCAACAGTTCTCTGCTCTCTGGGCACCAGGAAGGAGCCAGGCTGGCCACTGGGCAGCTGCTCAGGATGGCAGGGCCTGGCCGCAGGCTGCCCGGCTCAGCTCTCCTCCTCATCCAGGGACTCCGAGTCCATCCGCAGCCGTTCTCGGTCTAGCCACTCCTTCCCGGGCCCATCCAGGTTGGGGCCCTCCCTCACGGTGCTGGGGGAGGATGGTAGGGGCAGGGTAAGCAGGACGCCTGTCTGTCTGCCCCCTCCTACAGAGCCCAACTCGCTCCCCTTGCAGCCCCGCCACACACAGGCAGGCACCATTGCTCCCCACGGTGGGCATCAGGAGGAAGCCAGCCCACCCCCAACCCCAAGCCCAGGCTCAGGGCAGCTCTGAATTCAGAGCTCCCTCCATGGGGCTGGGGGGTCAGCATGTGGCACAGAAGTCCCTTTGGCCTGGACCCCACTGAGAGTGGCTCAGACTTGGGTGCCATCTCCGGAAATGGACCCTGTGGCTGGGGTGACACTTACTCATTGTGTAACAGGTCTTCGGAGGAGCCACCCCCCAGCCCCTCCTCCGAGTTCTGTACTTGCTCTGGCTCCTTGTCCTCGGTGCTCTCCCCCTTCTGGGACGCAGCCTCGCCGTTCACGGGAGCTGAGAGGTCTGTGGGAGAGAGGCTCATGGGTCACAGCAGGGGGCTACCATCGGGGACCCTGCAACCCTGTCTGAAGAGCATGAGCAACATGCAAACCTCAAGAGCCCTCAACCCATTTGTATCTCTGCTTTCACCATTCCACCCCTGAGCCACCAGACACACGGGGACAGCAGGCTGCGTGTGGGTCCTTCTCCAGCCAGCCCCAACCATGCAGCCTAAAGATGGGACGGGCCGGTCAACTAACGGCCGACAACACCAGGAAAAACCCTGCCACGGCCAGATCCAAGAGACACAGGAAAAACACGGCCTCTACTGTTCCTGGGCAGCCTCGGCTCTGTTGACTCCCTGCCAATGCCCACCTGCCAGGCTGCTCCAAACATCTCACCAGGACCACATGACCCCTCTGCTCCCAGAAGACACGCCCTCCTGGCCCAACAGCCATTGCCCTTGCTCCTCTCGGCTCACCCGTGGCCCTCCCTCCTCCTAGACCTCCATGACCGCCTGATCCAGTAACACTCGCACACCTGGCAGCACACACATGGCCTCTCAGACTACCTGACTCTGAGGGTAGCGCCTGTGAGCAGCACAGGGGTGTGTGGCCCAAGCACCGGCCACCTTGTGGACACAGCGAGCCTGCACGGCCAGAGCCAATGGATCATGTCCCCAGGCAGTCTGGGGGGAGCACCGGCCCCTGCTCAGGGCCCTGCCGGCCACCTTGGTCCCTCCCTTGAGCTCCTCACCAGTGCTCGCTTCATCCTCCACCCTCTCTGTGGGGGCCTCCTCTCCAGCCAGCACTTCCTCGGCCTTTTCCGCCTCGGCCCTCTCCTTCTCTGAACCGGTTTTGGTCGCCTTCTGGATGGCCTCGATCTTTGGTCCCAGGACCCGAGACTTGAGCCGGGTGTAGACCTCTGCCGCCTTCTCCATCACCTCCTTGTTAGCCTTGTAGCGGCGGATCTGGCTCACCAAGAGGCCTGTCTCAGGAGGTGCAGCCGCCTCACCCCGGTCCTGAGACCCTCCCTCATCACCACCACCCCTGGCGGTGCCTCCCATGAGCATGGCTTCCTCCTCGCTGACCACAGGCAGCCCAGCTCCCAGAGCAGGCCCATGCCCCCAGCCCCTTCGATCCCTTGGCCCTGCCATACCTTTTTCAAAGTGGCCACAACATCCGTGTTCTTCTGAAGGATCTGTGAGGTCACCTGCAGGGTCCCTAGTTCCTCCAAGGCATTCAGACACCTCTTCACATCCTGCAGGCGAACAGAGCAGTCAGCAGCGTCAGCATCTAGTTGAGGGGGCTCTTGGGGCCCAAGAGGGTGGGGAGGGAGACCCTGGGGCTCCCCCTCTGGGGGAGGGCCAAGTTACAGGAAGCCCAGGACAGTGGGAAGGACCAGGACTCACGTGGCACCACCTGGTGGAGGTGCAGAGAACTACGCCCAATAGGCCAGGCTGGCCCTCATCTGGAGGGCACCCACCCCGGGTAGCCCGGTTTTGCCTCAGGGTTCTGAGACCTCTCAGGAAGCTCCAGCAGTCAGAGGATGGGGGACCTAGCCGTGACCTCTGTACCCCAAGGAAGGTCTCACCGGATTGTCAACCTTCAGGGCGAACTTGATCTCGCTATGCAGCTTCTGTAGCTTCTCCTCCACGGAGGGCTCTGCAGGTAGGAGAGCAGGCAGCGCTGGGCCTGAGTAGAGTCTCCGCTGACAGGAGCCACTTGCTCTTCCGGGGCCGCCCCTCGTCCCTCCCGAAGACCTCAGGCTGCAGCCAGCGCTGTGCAGCCCCTCCTCACCTTTCTTCTTCTCAACCTTCCGGTCTGGCGGGAACCCTTCTGACCGCTTCCGGGTCCGCTCCACTTTCACAGGCCTGTGGAGAATCAGCCATGCCTTTAGCGGGCCCCTGATCCATGTCCCCGCCAGGGACCAGGGCACACCCGATCCAGTTGAGGGCAGCACCCGAGGGGACCAGAGAGAGCAATCCTTCCTCCAGGAAGCAGATAACATTTCTTTTTTCAACAGGTGACTAACGGTCAGAGGCTAGTTACATAAACCCCAGCACATGAGTTACTAGAGGCTCTGATGTGACACTAGGAAATGGCAGCAGACACATTACTGCAGCTCCAATTCCATGTCCTGCTCGGCGGTCTGGGCCGGGTCATCCTCTGCTGGGTGATCTTAGCGTTGTGGGATAGGAGCAGCCTCTGTGGCCCCCACCCATCAGATGCCAGGAGCCCCCCAGTGTGACAACCACAGGTGCCCCAGATACAGCTTGGTGCCCCGGGGATAGGGTCACCCAGGGGAAGGCTCCTGCACAACCTGATGGGGTCCTGAGAACCAGATACTTCAACTGCTGCAGTCTCCAAGACTGACTGTGGACCCCAGGGCCCTCCCCTGAGTTGTGGGGACCAGAGGAGCCTTGGGGGGGGGGGGGCAGCATGGCACCAGACCTGGCGCGTGGCTTTTCCTCAGAACGCCCCCTCTTCTCCTTCTGGCTGGATCTCCTCGCAGGCTCTGTACTCTGTGGCTGCAGCTTCTTAGCTGATTTCTTCACCTGTAGCAACCAGGGAACGAAAGGGGCTGGAGCAGCGGGCAAAGGGAACTCGCTGGACTCCAAGCTGTACCCTTACAGATACAATTCATCACACCCTGCCACCATCTCCACCTGGATGGGAGCTGCTAGACCAGGTGGAATGGACCTTGTGTCCAGCCCATCCCCATGCAGAAGCTTCTCAGCCCTGAAAAGACTACCCAGCAGTGGGGGGCCCCACTGCATTCCTCTGGCTGAGCAGGACACTTCCTATGCCAGGGCACATGGCCCCCCCACTTTGTGACAGAGTGGTGGGGAGAGAACAGGGCATTGTTCCCCTCCACTGTCCCTAGAGGGGGTTCCTAGGCTCACACCAAAAGGCAGTGGGCCCGGGAGAGCCATGAGGCAGGGAGCTGACAGTCACAAGAGGCCTCATTGCTCCCTCACCCACCCACAAGCCATCCCCCAACTCGGCAGCCAGAGGGCACCTGTGCGCACCCACCCCATCTCTGCTCAGTCTTCCAGGGCTCCCACATAAACAACCAAGTCCTCCAGAGGGCTACCAGGCCCTGCGTGAGCTGCCCCATCCCCTGGCTGCCCTCCCTCTCTCTCCCTGGCTCACTCTGCTCCAGACACACGGGTCTCACTGTCCCTCCAGCACACCAGGTGCAGTCCTGCCCCAGGGCCTTTGCATGTGCTGTGCCTCTCTGCCTGAAAGCCCCTCCCCCAAGTGAGAGACCCTTCCCATATCTCTCACTTCACTCACCTCCTTACTTCATGTCAGCTGCCCACCTGCAGCCCACGAGGTCCATCCTATTTGAGATGGAAGCCCTGTCGCCCCAATTGTCACTCTGCCCGCCCCTCAAGGCACTGACCCCTCCGGTGTCAGCTCATCAGCAGGGGGTTCCTGCATTTCCGGGCCGGCCTTTGCTGCCCCGTCTCTGGTCCGGGCGCTCAGCCGGTGCTACACAGACATACCTCTCTGTCCAACTCGGCCTCGGGCTCCGAGTCGGAGGACGACTGCGGGCCCCGACCCCGGCCCTTGCGGCCACGCTTCTTGACCGGCTCGTCGTCGTCCTTGAGCTCGTCGCCGCTGCTGCCCGCGCTGCCCCCAGGCACCGCCTCCCCACGCTCGCGCTCGCGCCGCCGCTCCTTCTCCTCCTTCTCCTGCTCTCTCAGCCGCCGCAGCTCCTCTTCCTGTTCCCGGCGCCGACGCGCCTCCAGCTCGCGCCGCCGCTCCTCGTCCCGGCGCTTCCACTCGCTGATGCGGTCCACCTCGTCGCTGTCGCTGAGGGCGCGGGCCAGTGAGCACGCCATCATGGGGCCTCAAGCCACACCCGCCCGCCGCCTGCGCCCCCCCGGGGCCCTGCACCCACCTAGTGCTCTCTATCCCGGGCCCCGCACCCACCCGCCGCCTGCGCCCCTGCCAAGTCCCTGCACCCACCTGTCGCTGCTGGAGCTGGTGGGCGGCCGCTCAGGCTTAGGTTTCCGCCCGCGGGGCTTGGGCGGAGGTTTCTCGGCTGCAGAAGAAAAGAGGGGTAAGCTCGCCCGCATCTGGGGCGGGAGGTTCATCTCTTGGAGGGCCTCTCCCAGCCCCACCCAGCCCCACCAGGCCAGACCCAGGCCCAGGCCCCGCGCGGCACCCCCAGCAAACCCACCTGGCTTCCGGCCCCGCGGAGGCTTCTTGACTGACACTTCCGAGTCCGAGGAGGAAGAGGAGGAGGAGGCGGAGGACGATGACGGCGACCTCACTGGGGGCACTGGCTCAGCCTTGGCCGCATCCGATTCTGCTTTGGAGTCCGAGTCTGATGCAGACGGCGCCTTCTGGAGGAGGCCGGGCAGGGTGAGAGTTGCGGGGAGGGGGGTGCACCCCTCCCCCAACTGGAGACCTTTCCTTCTGGCCCAGAACCAGGAAGCCCAGGCAGCGCGATTCACCCGGTGAGGATGTCGGCACCCCCCTGGACCACCCCCTCCTCTGCAGGAGACACAGTGATTGAGACATGCTGACACACACAGGTACATGGACACACAGGTACATGCACACACAGCCCACGCTCACACACTGACACACACACTTGTACAGACACACAACGTACTTGTACACATGCAGACAGGACACATGCTTTCACACACGTATGCATATTGTACATGTAAAACAACACACTCCAACATACACGCACACACTATATCATGTCCACACACGTACACACACACACTGGTACATGTGCACACCCATACACCATGCTTATATACACATGCTTGTACACACACAGGCCCTTGCACATGTGAGAACACAAACTGCTACATACACACTCATGCACACACCATACCCATGTACACATATTCAGGCACACACACACACATTCTCCCTCCTCTCTCTCTCTCTCTCTCTCTCTCTCTCTCTCTCTCGGGGCCCCTAATAGCACCCTGGCTGGTCCCTTCCGACCCTAGCATCTCGTTTCCCAAATGGGCTTCTAAGTCCCTCTCCAGGGAGCAGAGTAGCCTCCTCCGGGGAGGTGCTCTGTGCACACTGTGCTTGGAAACCAGAGCAAAGCTAGGAGTGAAGGCAGATGTCAGTGGGCTCTGGGGTCACCCTGGGGCTATGGCCTCCTCTCCTCCAAAATCAGACCACCCCTAACAGAGGGCCGTGGCTGCTGACCATGGAGAGATGTGCAAGGAACTTTCCCAGGCCACCATGTGGGAAGGCAACCAAACCAAACCTCTGTACCTTTTTCTTCCGTCCTGGAAGGGGGCCCCGCCGTGGGGCCCGGACAACAGCTTTCTTCTCAGGGGTGAAGTCCTGGGTGGAGAGGAGGGAGCTGGACATGGGGCCCACAGGCAGCAGGCCCACACGCGGCCCCGCCCGAGCATCCCTCCCCTGTGCTCTCGCTCTAGCCACCTGCTCACCTGGTCACTGGTCTTCTCTGACTCGGAGGAGCTTTCTGAGTTCTCCTCCTCAGATGGAGACATGCTGGCTTGATCCAGGTCGCTGGAGGCCTTTCGGGTTCGTTTTGAGACCGACATCTAAAAGGGGAGCAGCCCAAATGGATCAGCAACTGAGAAAGGTCTTGTGCTTGATGAAGTACCCACAGCCTAGGAAGCTTTCGGAGGGGGAGGAACCCCTTTGAGAATCTGATAAAAACCAGGTATACTGAACCTAGACATTATGCTCAGTGAGAGAAGCCAGTCACAGAAGACAAATACGACCCGATTCCACTCATGAAAAATTCCTAAAGGACTCAAACACACAGAGACCTGGCAGAAAGACACAGACCATCCCCCTCCCTGCCCCTGCCAACCATGGGGAAAGGAACACCAAAAATGAGCTAGGGTGCTGGGTAACAATGAAAGAGGCTGTCTAAGTGTCTCCCTAGTATGGGGGAAAAGGAACTGTAATAATGACATTCACTTAACGCAAAGATAAAAGCAAAAAATAAAACCTGAATACATGTTAACCTACAAATTCTGGTTTCTCTCTAAGGGGTAGGATGGGAGGAGAACATTTGACGTATTTCTGTTAACTCCTCCAACAACTGTCAACAGAAACAACTGAGACTTGTAAAAAACAGTGCCACGCGGAGAAGCCAAAGGTCCAATACTCTTAACAATACGTTGGTCAGAATTCATCCATATCAGAGATTACTTCTCAACCACTGAAAACTGAACCTTCAAGTAATAGTTAAGGACAAGGAAATGATTGTCTATTAGGTGGAAAACCAGCAAGACACATACTGTGTGCATGACTGCCAGTCTGTGCTTTACACACACACACACACACACACACACTTGATCACACTCGAGAGCGCACAGAAACACAGCAGAATGCTTCCAGTCCTTTGGCACAAAAACCCCCTCAGAGAATTTGGGTGTTTTTCACTCACTGCTTTATGCTTTTCATACCTTTTAATTTATCTACAATGATCATGGTTTATTGTTATAACTGGAACCAAATATTTTTTTAAAAATCATAAAAAAGGGCCTTCCCTGGCAGTCCAGTGGTTAAGACTCTGCACTTCCACCGCAGGAGGCACGGGTTTGATCCCTGGTTGCAGAACTAAGATCCCACATGCTATGTGGCAAGGGCAATAAATAAATAAAAGAATGCCTCCCTCCATCAAAAGAATTTGCTGTTAGATCCTAATCCTTTCACTCTGCACCCGAATACTCAGAAGCAGTCACAAGGCAGAGGAAGGGGTTGGGAGGAAGCAGGAAAGAGAATACATCCAAAAGAATTTCAAACTCACGTCCATGCAAAACTTGTACATGAATGAATGTTCACAGCTGTGTTATCTGTGATGGTTCCCCCATTGGAAACATCCCAAATGGCCAGAAACAGATGATGGATAAACAAATGTGGTCCCTCCACACCTGGGAGCATCTCTCAGCCATGCAAAGGAGAGAAGCCCTGGCATTCGTTACCATGTGGATGGACTCTTAGAACACAATGCTCAGTGAGAGAAGCAGACACAGGACACACAGGATGTGATTCCACTGATGGAAACGTCCAGAACAGGCAGATCCACAGACACACACAGTGGGGTCGTGGTTACTAGGGGCTGTGGGTAGGGACATGGGGGACTGCCAAAGGGGATGGGCTTTCTTTTGGGGGTGATGGAAAGTTCTGGAACTGACAGAGGTGACGCTGCCACAACTCTGTGAATGTACTAAAAACCACAAGAAGGAAAGGCCGGGGAGGGAGAGTAGGCGGCCAGATGGGGCCTCTGAGGAAGAGGAAGGGCCCAGCCCCCACAGGACAGGCATGCCCCGTCCCTACCTTCAAGGCCACAGCCTTCCGCTTGAGGCCGCTGTTGTCGCTGCTCTTGTCAGAGTCAGAGTCGCTCTCCATCCTGTCACCGGTGGCTGCAGCGGTCACAGCTGTGACGGCCATGACCCCCCGGTCCTCATCATCCTCGCTGCCACCTGCCCTGTCTGCTTCAGCGGCCTCGCTGTCGGAGGAGCTCACCGGCTGGGGAGTGGGGGACAGAGACAGCAGGTCACCACAGAGCTTGTCGCACAGATGCACCCACAGGCCGGGTCTCAAGTATCAGGATCCGGTCTGCTTGCTCTCCAAACGAGGGAACTGAGGCCCAGGGAGCTCCAAGGGCTAAGGCAGAGGGCGAGATGGACCCATGAGTGCTGGGCACTGCGGGATCTGAGGGCAAACCCTGGGCCAGTGACTTAAGCCTCTGGGCCTCAGTTCCCACATCTGAGCCGTGGGGACAAGACTGCTTTGGTCTCACAGGGCTGTGGTCGGGTGAGACAGAGTGGCGTACTTAGGCCAATGCCCAGACTGGTAGGAGGTCCATGGAGGTCTGACTTTTGTAAAAAGTATTATTATTCCAAGTACTGAGGAGGAGGCCGACCTAGGACAGGACCTCTGAGTGTGAACTTCAAGGCACTCCTATTTCTGTTTTACCCAAAACATCAGTTCAGGCAGTAACAGCCAAGGAAACAGCAAACACAGCCAGCACTGCCCCTATGCTCACTGAGTGCTGGGCTCGTCTGTGAGCAGAGGCCAGGTGCCAGGCACTGTGCCAGGTGGATGGTACCACCCAGAGAACAGGGTGTGGGCCCTGCCCCCGGGGAGCTTACAATCCAGTGGGAGACCAGCCATGGCCATTTCAAGAGACCCTTTCAACACTGCTGGTGGGAATGTAAACTGGTGCAGCCCACTATGGGAAACAGTAAGGAGGATCCTCAAAAAAACTAAAAATAGAGTTGCCATATGATCTAGCAATCCCACTCCTGGGCTTATATCAAGAGGAAATTATAATTCGAAAATATACATGTGCCCCAATGTTCACTGCAGCACTATTCACAACAATAACCAAGACGTGGAAAACAACCTGTCCATTGACAGATGAGTGGATAACCATGTGGCATATGTATACAAAGGAATACTACTGAGCCATAAAAAGAAGGAAATAATGCTATTTGCAGCAAGATGGATAAACCTAGAGATGATCACACTAAGTGAAGCAAGTCAGGAAAAAAAGACAAGTACTGTATGATATTGCTTATATGTGAAATCCATAAAATGGTGCAAAGGAACTTATTTCTAAAAGAGAAATATAATCACAGATGTTAAAAATGGACTTACGATAATCATGGGGGAGGGGAAGAGGAGGGATAAATTGGAAGACTGTGACTGACATGTACACACTGCTATATATAAAAGAGGCAACTAATGAAGGCCTACTGCACAGCACAGCGAACTCTACACAACACTCTATAATGACTTACATGGGAAAAGAATCTAAAAGAGGAGATACATGTGTATGTATAACCGATTCACTTTTCTGTACACCTGAAACACAACACTGTGAGTCAAATATACTCCAATAAAAACTTTTTTAAAATAATGAAATATGACACAAATGAACACACCTATGAAACAGAAACAGACTCACAGGCATAGAGAACAGGCTTGTTTGTCCAGGGGTGGGGGGATGAGAGAGGATTGGGAGGCTGGGATTACAGATGCAAACTACTATATATAGAATGGATTAATAACAAGGTCTTACTGGACTTCCCTGGCAATCCAGTGGTTAGGACTCCATGCTTCCCCTGCAGGGGTCATGGGTTCAATCCCTGGTCAGGGATCTAAGATCCCACATGCCTCAAACAAAACAGCATACCAACAACAATAAGGTCCTACTGTATAGCACAGGCATGAATGAAGTGCTCCTTAGGAACCAAAGAGGTGGGTGTGGCTGGGGTGCAGGGAAGAGAAGAAAGTGGCAGGAGAGGGGGCTTCCCTGGTGCTCCAGTGCCTAAGACTCCGAGCTCCCAATGCAGGGGGCCCAGGCTCGATCCCTGGTCAGGGAACTAGCCCCATATGCAACAACTAAAGATCCCACATGCCAAAATGCAGATTGAAGATCCCATGTGTGGCAACTAAGACCCAATGCAGCCAAATAAGTATTACAAAAAAAAAAAAAGAACATTGGGGGAAAAAACTAAAAAAGGCCACATTTCCTCGGTGTCATTACAGTCAGGGGCCACGCTAGTTGAGAAAAAAGCAAGAAGTGAAAGAGTATGAGGGTGTGTGTGTGTGGTGGAGGCTCCAGGGTGATGGGAAACACCATAGAAGCTAGGAGTTGGAGCCAGAAGCAGTGAGGGTGTGCAGCTGGGTGGCCAGAGGAAGGTGGAGGGCCCAGGTCAGGGCTGGACAGAGGCTGGTCAGTCTCCGGGCCTGCCTGCCTTGCCAGGACCCCACCCACCTTGCACTGGCCAGAAAAGCATTTCAGCCTAGGAGACGTGAGGCCTGGGTTTGAGTCCCAGCACAGCACGAACTGGCTAGTGGGACAGGTCCCTTCACCTCCTCTTCTGCCAGGTCACAAAGAGGTATCAACTGGGATCCTAGGTCAGTGGTTCTCAGCCAGGGGTGATTCTATCCCCTGGGGGGCATCTAGCAATGTCTAGAGACATTCAGATTATCAAGATGGGGGGGGGGGGTCCCTAGCATCAAGTGGATGGGACCAGAGATGCTGCTCCATAGCCCACAGTACCCAGGATGCCCCACAGGGTGACCGGCTGCAAAAGTGTAAAAGCCCCTGGTCCCAGTCTCACATTCTAGCTAGGTCCCTCTGGGCAGTCAAGTGAATGCTCCAGGCTTCAGTGTGCTCAGCTGTAAAGTGCAGAAAAGGCTGCCAACCTCCCACCCCCACAGCCCACCTCAGCTGGGACACAGCTAGAACCACTCTGAGACACTGTTTCCTACTTCCTGGCTTGGGGGGGGGGACGTGGGAACAGGTCCAGCCGCACGCTCCTGCTGGAAGCACACCAAGTGAAGGCTATCAAAAAGAATGAAGCTGTTCTCTGCATGACAAGGGGGACCAGTCGTGGGGAATAAAGCCAAGTGGAGCATTCAGTTCAGTTCAGTTGCTCAGTCATGTCCGACTCTTTGGGACCCCATGAATCGCAGCACGTCAGGCCTCCCTGTCCATCACCAACTCCTGGAGTTCACTCAGACTCACGTCCATTGAGTCAGTGATGCCATCCAGCCATCTCATCCTCTGTCGTCCCCTTCTCCTCTTGCCCCCAATCCCTCCCAGCATCAAAGTCTTTTCCAATGAGTCAACTCTTCGCATGAGGTGGCCAAAGTACTGGAGTTTCAGCTTTAGCATAATTCCGTCCACAGAAATCCCAGGGCTGATCTCCTTCAGAATGGACTGGTTGGATCTCCTTGCAGTCCAAGGAACTCTCAAGAGTCTTCTCCAACACCACAGTTCAAAAGCATCAATTCTTCGGCACTCAGCCTTCTTCACAGTCCAACTCTCACATCCATACATGACCACAGGAAAAACCATAGCCTTGACTAGACGAACAAAGTAATGTCTCTGCTTTTGAATATGCTATCTAGGTTGGTCATAACTTTCCTTCCAAGGAGTGAGCGTCTTTTAATCTCATGGCTGCAGTCACCATCTGTAGTGATTTTGAAGCCCAGAAAAATAAAGTCTGACACTGTTTCCCCATCTATTTCCCATGAAGTGGTGGGACCGGATGCCATGATCTTCGTTTTCTGAATGTTGAGCTTTAAGCTAACTTTTTCACTCTCCTCTTTCATCAAGAGGCTTTTGAGTTCCTCTTCACTTTCTGCATAAGGGTGGTGTCATCTGCATATCTGAAGTTATTGATATTTCTCCCGGCATTCTTGATTCCAGCTTGTGCTTCTTCCAGTCCAGTGTTTCTCATGATGTACTCTGCATAGAAGTTAAATAAGCAGGGTGACAATATACAGCCTTGACGTACTCCTTTTCCTATTTGCAACCAGTCTGTTGTTCCACGTCCAGTTCTAACTGTTGCTTCCTGACCTGCATACAGATTTCTCAAGAGGCAGGTCAGGTGGTCTGGTATTCCATCTCTTTCAGAATTTTCCACAGTTGATTGTGATCCACAGAGTCAAAGGCTTTGGCATAGTCAATAAAGCAGAAATAGATGTTTTTCTGGAACTCTCTTGCTTTTTCCATGAGGGTTTCCAAAAAGGCAGCTATGC
Source organism: Bos indicus x Bos taurus (assembly GCF_003369695.1). Taxonomy (NCBI): domain Eukaryota; kingdom Metazoa; phylum Chordata; class Mammalia; order Artiodactyla; family Bovidae; genus Bos; species Bos indicus x Bos taurus. Next base: position 90,996,718 of record NC_040082.1, on the reverse strand, counting down.
AGGGTGTTAAGTGAACAGAGAATTTTCGAAGGAAACACAAGACACTGGAGGCTTGGGCTACCTTAAGAAGAAAGGGAGACAGAGCGGCCGCCCTTTTGCACTTTTCAGTCTTGTACAGGAGTCTGTACTCCCACCTGAAATGTAAAAATAAACTAAAAACATATAGGATGAAAAGACAGACTGCTGGGGCACCCTCAAAAAGCAGCACTTTCAGAAGACTGCTGTGGATGGGCCCCGGGAGAAGTGACAATGAGGGAGGCGAAATGCCTCGAGGTGCCCAGGCCTCAGCCCTAAATCACCACACCTAAACCTCTCGGGGTGGGGCCCTAGGATCCATGTTTTGAAACCAATGTTTGCTTTGGAAGCACTGACAGGTCCGAGAACCAGACAGCAGTAATATGTTACAGCAACTTCTCAACTTGGGGAGTCTGTGCGGAGATGACTGAGTATCAGAGCCACACTGTTTTCGCGTTTCATTTCCTCGAGGGCAGGCATCAATCTATTCTGTACTTTACAGGCTGTGGGTGTATAATAAATACTAAACGGTGCGATGATTCACCAGGAGGCGAGAAGCTTAAGACAAGACGAACTAGAACTTGGGTTGGGGCCAGAAAAGGATCTTGTCAACTACCTTAAAGGATGTCCAATCCCTTTACCCAAGTTGGGAACGTGCAAAGCCCGGAGAAAGGCTGGCACCAACACAAGGGGAACATCCATCTCCCAGACTCTTCGCAGGAGGCGCAAGTAAGACAGCACACACATGCAGGAAGGGTGGGCCTGCCAAACCTTCAGCAGAGGAGAGATCCGCTGAATGGACTCCTGAGCTCTGGACAGTGAGCTCCCAGAAGACAGGAGGTGTGTTGGTTTCACCTGGGATTCCTGATCCCCAGCCTAGTGCGTGGCCCTCACGCCCCAGGGGTCTGTCTATACAAGAGGGCGGGCCAGGTTGGTGGGTGGACAGAGCCACAGGAGACGTGCATGAAGACCATCTCGAGACCTTGTGTTTTCAAGCAGGACCAGATGCTGCAGAGCTACACAGACCTTCATTCACAGAAACCAGAAAGATCCTCTGACTCCCGTTTCCCTGCCCACAGACCACGCCGAATGTCCATTTCTTCCCTAACAGCTGAGCTCTGAGCCCTGCAGTCAATTTGCTTAGTCTCTCGGCCAACCTGCAGCCCACAACTCCTGAGGCCAGGCCACCCTGACACCCCCTCTGCATCACAACCCCAAACACCCAGAGCGAGGCACCCATCCCCCACTTCATCCTCAGCTTCCCATGGCTTTTTTTTTGGGTTTTTTTGAACAAATTTAACTTCAGCTTCTCTAAATTCCCTTTTTCCCCTGAATGTTCAGATGGTAATCTGGCACTCAGATGTTGTCTCTGTGACTCTTAGGGTTTCTTTCCCACCTCAGCAAGTGTTCTCATTACACCCTTTTCCCATGTCTGAAAACCTGGCAGTAAGGGGGAAGGAAACGGTGTTATTGAAAGAAAAATATTTTTTTCCTTAGAAAACAAAAGGTTTCTTAGGAGCTCTCACAACACTGCTATACATTCAGGTTAATTCTAGAGCTGTGGGTCTGGGGGGAAGCAGGGTGGGACCCTGCACCCCTCCACCTGACTCAGGGGACAGTTGGCAAGGCATGCAGATATGTTTGGTTGGCACAACTGGGTAAAGGAGAAGCTACTGGCATCAAGAGGGTGACGGGCTGTGGAGGCATCCCCCTCCCCAACAGTACCCAGGGCAGCCCCCTCCTACAGAAAGCGACTGGGCCCCCAAATGTCAGCGGTGCCCAGTGGGAGGAGCCCTGGTCCAGAGGCCGCTCCTTTTTGATGGGACAAGCTAAGACGACCTCTGGTCCCCCATGCGTGAGTGCCCGCTGCCCTCTCCTGCACGGACTCACCAGAGGTGCGCTAAGACCACCTCTGGTTCCAGGTGCGCGCGCCTGCAGCCTCCCCTGCCCCGACTCACCAGAGGTGCGCTAAGACAACCTCTCTTCCCCGGTGCACCTGTGCCCGCCCCCGCCCCCGCCCCGACTCACCAAAGGCGCGCTAAGACCACCTCTGTTTCCGGGTGCGCCCGCGTGCCCACCACCTCCCCAGGCAAGGACTCACTAGAGGTGCGCTGTAGCTGGCGTGGGGGTTGTTCTGGATCTCCCACAGGCCCTCATTGAAGCCTTTCCTCTTGTTGGGCTTCCCGTACTTGTCTTTACACTTGTCGTAGGGGAACAGGTCCTTGGGTCCCAGGAAGGCTCTGGAGAAAGGAAACGCAGGGCCGGGCCCTGTGAGCCAGGCCACCTTGGAGGCACCAGGTGGCAAGAAGCCGCCCCCAGCGGGGGACACTTACGTTTCGTGTGTACCAAAGAAGAAGATGGGGTACTTGTTGGGTGGGGGCTTCACGGCACCGTCGGCGATGTCATCGATCTGTAGGAAGAGGCCAGTGAGGGGCCTGCTAGGGGGTTGGGAGCTGTTTCATCCAGTGACCCAGGAAACCCGTAAGAAATCGGCTGTTACTTGGAGAGAAGCATGATGGGTGCAGGGGCCCTTTCAGGGAGGAAGACGCATCACCTTCTAATTAGGCCTCTGCCTTCTTCTGAGCAGCGCTTCCCGCCCCCAACCACTGCATACCTGTGTCGTCGTCGTCCCCCCGCCCCCGCCCGCCCCCCGCTTTCCCCAAGGTAGGTGTTTCACCTGGGCAAAACCAAAAGCTCTAAGCAGCCAGGAGGTGGGGCCAAGCCCTGCTTCTGTGAACTCCCAGGACCCTCCCACGGGACCCCCTCCCGCAAAGAGGCGATCGGTGATCCGGCTCCCAGAGGCTGCAGCTGGCAGCTCCAAGGAGGCAGAGGGTGGGGGGTGGGCTGCAGGAGACAGGCCCCGAGCATCCAGGAAGTCCCACCCTCTCCCTGCAGGCCCATGGGCTCCAGCAGTTGTCAGTCATCTCCCCACAGGAGGCTAGCAGCCCCTTCCCTTCCAATCAGGTGCTTGGAAGCTCTCTGGGCTTCGAGAGCTAGCAGAGGCGGGAGGGGGCAGAGGAGAGGGAGAAGCTGGTACTCTGGGAGGAAGGGAAGTGTCGGTAAAGTTTCATCACTCTGGTGCCCCCAAGAAAGTAAGCCCCAGCAAATCAGGTTAGAATGGGTTCTCTGGTCCTCAATAATTCCTTCCTGTCCTCTTCACAGTCTGGGGGCAGTTGGAACCTTCCCTGTCCTCTACCCCAAACGTCCTTCCTCAGTTCTCTGGGCTACTCTTCAAAGTCCTTGGGGCCCAGATGTCCATCGCAAGCATCACCAAACTGCATCACCCTGAAGACCAGCTGGCCAGGGCTTCCAGGCCTGCTTCTGCTCTGACCTCACCCAGGACCTGCCTCTGAGCCTGAAGCCCAGACATCCTGGCAGCAGCACCACCAGCTGTGGACCACTCTCAGCGCTGCCTGGTTAGTGGTCCTTGAGCCCACTCTTGGCATCTTATGGTGGCCTCTCTGCAATCAAACCCCCAGCCCTGGGCAATGCCCTTCTGCTTACTTCCACCCAGAGGCAGGCAGAGTTTGGCAGGGAGCAAGGCTGGAGTCTCCAGGCATCCCAGAGTATCTCCCAGGCCACTCCTGAGCTCCTCCTGTTCCTGACGAAACTTCAGCTTCATCCTTCACCTGCTTCCCCCTCCAAACTCCTTCAGTCCTACAGTGCATATTCCACCAACTCCGGTCCTGGGGTGACTTTGACTCGGGGATGACAACCACCTCTGGACCTCTCCTCCACACCGGGCTGCCCCACACACAGTGCCTGAAACTTCACTCTGGAAATCTGGGACTCCTGCCCAAGACTCCGTCAGACCTGGGCCCTTCGAATCACCTCTGGATATCAGCTTCCTCCAAAGGGGATCCCCAGAATCCTCTCAGCCCAACCCCCTCCTCTAGCACTCTCTTTCCAGCCTGAGTACCAGAGGCTGGTCTCTGATTCAGGCCTCTCTCTATCCCAAGCCCTCCTCCCCACCCCGTACCCCCTACTCCATGCCCCAAACAGACTCCTCCACCAGGGTCTGGCAGGGGTTTCCTCCCAGGGCACAAGTGCCGAGGTCCCCCAAACAAGTCTTACTCCAATCTCTGGTCTCTGATGCCTCATATTTTCAAATCAAGTCCCCCACAGCTCCAGCGACTTTGTAAACACAAGCCCCCAGCCCTATCTCCAAGCACCAGGCCTCCTGAGCACGTCTCAACCTTGACCTTCAGCTCTTCTCCCTTACTGGAACCCTTATCCCTAGACCCCTTCACACATTTCTCCAGGAGCCCCCTCAGAACTTGGCTTCTTGTTGTCCCCTCAAAGATATCCTTCTCTCTGGGATACCTCCTTCCCTTAGTTTGGGCTCTCTCCTCAAATCCCAAATTCCTCAGCTCCCTTCACCGCCTTCAAACTTGAACTCTGGTCCGTCAGCCCCAGGTCCCTCAACAACCATGTCCCTAGGCTCTGGGACCCCAAGAGCGAGTACCCCAGGTTCAGGACACTCCACATCCCCGGAGCTAGGGTTCCTCAGGCCCAAGTTCCCCCCACAGCCCAAGCGGGCGAATTCTTCCAAGTCCAGGACGCTCACACCTCCGAGCTCAGGTTCGCCCACAACCACTGCGCAAGGGTCCTACAGGCTGGGGACCCCCACACCTCGAGGCAAGCGGATCCCCCAGGCTCAGGTCCCCCCAAACTCCGGGCGCGCGGGTTCCTCAGGCCCAGAGCCCCCCAGACCTCCAGTGTGCAAGTCTTTCAGGCCGTGGCCCCTACTGCCCCACCCCCCACCCCCACTCTCCGTCGACTGGCCCATATCCCTCGCGGCCTCACCCGGGCCGGCCAGTGCGGGTAGCCCTTCATCTTGGCGAACACCAGGTCCCCGGGCTTGAAGGCGTGCGGCATACTGGCGGCGGGAGGCCCAGGCCGCGGAAAGCGGCAGCAGCGGCAGCGGCTGCGGCTGAGGCGGCGGCAGCGGGAGGCAAAGCCGGGGGCGGGAGCAGGGCGTCGAGGGGGCGGGGGCGGTGGCCGGGGTAGCGGGTCGGAGCGTGTTTATTGGCCAGCGCCCCGCAGGAAGTCCCGCCTTCCAGTCGTCACGGGCGGGCGACGACGTCGCTCAGAACCACGTGCGGGGATAGAGGCACAACGGGACCAATGAGAAGAGGGGTTGGAGCAGAGCAAGTTAACGGGATTGGATAACGGGTAGATCCAAGGGGGCGTGACCAAGATGCCTAATGGGTGGGGAAGGAGGTTATGGGAGGTGAAAGAGGAAAGGTGGGTGGAGGGAAACAGAGGCTCTCAAAGAGTGAAGAGGCGGGCAGCCAGGGCAGAGGGGCGGGCCATAGACCGCCATGGGAGGCGGGACCTTAAGTAGGAAACATGCCATTGGATAGTACAGGAAAGAAGACCCAATCACTGTAGGGGGCGCGTCGTTGATAGCCTCCCGCGCCTCTGAGGGGGGACAGAATATGGAGTTAAAGGCCATTGGGTACCAAAAGAAAAGCGGCTCAAGGTAGAGAGCGCGCATTGGCTATCACAGGAGGAAGGGCTTAAGCGGTTGTCTGCCATTGGATATAGTAAGAGACAAGGTTCAACTCAAAATAGGGACGCGCCGTTGCCTGCTGTGGGGCGGGGCTTAGGTGTAGGGGCGGGCCATGTGGAGATTTGAGGATAACCAGCCCAAAACTGCACAAAACGTTATTTCTTCACTCGCGACAAGTTTGTTGAGCACCATGTTGCAGAGCCACAAAATACCCAAAATACGTGTTAATTCAGTCGAGAAAATTGTATTGAGCCTGGACGAGTTACCTAATCTCAGTTGTCTCCGTCTCCCCACCTGTAAAACGGGATTCATAATGGTACCCATCTTATGGAGGAGTAAAGTTTAAACGGACATCACCACCCCTATACTCTGCCAGACAATAGCAAATACTGGAAGCGCTGAGGTGCTATCTCCCTCGCTCTTGAAGTATTCGAGTTTTAGCATGTAAAAGAAATATCAATTTCTTTATAATTAGGACCCAGGGAAGGGACTAGGGGTAAAATAGGGCGCTTAAGAAAGAGCTAAATAGGACTTCCCAAGAACAGTGGGTAAGAATCCGCCTAACAATGCAAGAGACACTGGTTAGACCCCTGGTCCTCAAGGAAGAATAGCGCCCTCCCCGCTCCGCAACCCCGCCCCAGAGAAAACCCTAGCGCAGCAACCAAGACGCAATGCAACCATAAATAAATTAATTTTTAAAAAGAAAAAAGAGATGAATAATCAAGGTCCTAATGTATAGCACAGGGAACTATATTCAATAACCTGTGATAAACCATAATGGAAAAGACACATGTAACTGAATCATTTTGCTGTACAGCAGGAATTAACACAACATTGTAAACCAACTATATTCCAATTTTTAAAAAAGAGCTGAGTAATGGCGGAGAATTCGTCTCTCCTGGGGGAACAGAAGGATTTGCTGTAGGAGATAGTAGTTTAACCAGAGAGATAAAAGATGACTAGACACAGGTCCATATAGTAAGGTGGGCGCTGGAAGGGACATTTGAAGTAGAAGGGACAGCAAAAGGGTCCATTGAGGACCTGTCTTGTTCCTTGTGAATATCAGTGACACGCTTGGGTTTTAACTTCTTGGGGGAAAAAATGGAGGGATTTGGGCACAGGGTACGGAGATAATATGTTAATCTCAAGAAACATCCTTGTGCACATGAAATATATCTCAAAAGGGCAGGTTTTTTTTTTTTTTACAAAATTTAATATGAAAAGTTAAAATGAGCGAAGTTTAATATGAACCAGCAATTTCAACTTTATGTATCTACCCAAAAGAAATGAAAACAAACATCCATGCCAAAATTTACACAGCTATAGTCATAACAGCATTATTCACAAAAACAAAAAAGGGGAAATAATGCACATGTCTGTCAACAGGTAAACAGATAAACCAAATAAGCCCTGTTCTGATGAATTTTATCGCTGACCCTCCAGCAAGAAAACGAAACCTGGGACTGATATACACGACAAGGATTAACCTCAAAAATATACTCAGTGGGAAAAAAACCAGACATCAGGTCACATACTCTATGGTTCCTATGTCACATGAGAACGTCCAAAAAAGGCAAAATTTTCAAGACAGAAAGTAGATCAGTATTTGCCTCAAGCTGAGGCTGGGAATACATAGTGACGGTAAAGGAGTATGAGGTTTCTTTCTAGGGTGATGGAAATGTTTCAAGACTAGATTCTGGTAGTGGTCCTTGTCATTTAGTTACTGTCGTGTCTGACTCTTTTTCGAACCCATGGACTGTAGGCTGCCAGTCTCATTTGTCCATGGGATTTTCCAGGCAAGAATACTGGAATAGGTTGCCATTTTCTTCTCCAATGGTCCAAGAGCTCTGTAAATATAAAATATACAATAAAATTCATTGAACTATACACTTTAAAAAGGATGAATTCTAGGGAATTCCCTGGTGGTCCAGTGGTTAGTACTCAGCACTTCCACTGCAAGGGGATGAGTTCAATATCTGGTTGGGGAACTGAGATCCTGCATGCAGCACAGTACAGCCAGAAAAATGAAGAAAGAAAAAGATGAATTTATTAATAAAGACATTTTAAAAGAAAAAGTTCTTTAGGCTGCTATATGAAGAAAGGCTGTAGGTAAAATTGACAGATAAAATTCAGGAAGCCTGGGGCTTCCTTCCCTAGTGGTCCAGTGGATAAGAATCCACCTGCCAATGCAGAGGACATGGGTTCCAACACTAGTCTAAGAAGATCCCAAATGCCAAGGAGCAACAAAGCTCATGCATCGCAACTATTGCGCCACCACCGTAAGAGCCTGTGCTTGGCAACAAGAGAAGCCATCACAGTGAGAAACCCACACACCTCAATGAAGACTGAGCACAGCCAAAAACAAGTAAATAAATATTTTTTCAAAAAAATTCAGGATTTTTTAAAATATGAATTATAGTTATACTTTTTTAGTATAAGTATGTTCCATGCAATATTCGTGACATTGCTGCTGCTAAGTCGCTTCAGTCGTGTCCGACTCTGTGCGACCCCATAGACGGCAGCCCACCAGGCTCCCTCATCCCTGGGATTCTCCAGGCAAGAACACTGGAGTGGGTTGCCATTTCCTTCTCCAGTGCCTGAAAGTGAAAAGAGAAAGTGAAGTCGCTCAGTCGTGTCTGACTCCTAGCGACCCCATGGACTGCAGCCCACCAGGCCCCTCCGTCCATGGGATTTTCCAGGCAAGATTACTGGAGTGGGTTGCCATTGCCTTTTCCGAAAAAGGTATTTACTGGACTGGCCAAAAAGTTCATTTGAATTTTCTGTAAAATGTTATAAAAAACCCCAACAAACGTTTTGGCCAACCCATTGCTGGGAAAGATTGAGGGCAGAAAGAGAAAGGGGCAGCAGAGGACTCGATGGTTGGATGGCATTACTGACTCAGTGGATATGAGTTGGAGCAAACTCCTGGAGATAGTGAAGGACAGGGAAGCCTGGCGTGCTGCAGTCCATAGGGTCTCAAAGAGAGGGACACAACTGACCAACTGAACAACAACAATGTTGTACATTCTACACCATGGATAAACCCTGAGAACACTGTGCTCCGTGAATAAATCTAGTCAAAAAGGACAAACACTGTCTGATTCCAAAGGAGGTCCCTAGAGGAGTCAGATCCACAGAGACAGGAAGTAGATGGTGGGGCCAGGGACTGGGGAAGGAGGAAGGGGAATCAGTGTTTCATGAGGACAAGTTTCAGTTTGGGAAAATGAGAAAGTTCTGGAGATGATGGTGGGGGTAGTTACACAGCAATGTGAATGTGCTTAATGTCACTGAGCTGTGTACTTAAAAATGGTTAAAATGGTGACTGTGTCATAAATATTTTACACCAATAAGATAATAAAGAATGAATACACATATCATCAAATAACAATATCTAACACATAGTTTATATCATCCAATAGAAATATCTGACACATACTTCTTTCTGAAATGGTTAAGACCATACCTTTTGTTTGTTTGTTTGGCCATGCCGGTGGGCAGGTGGGATCTTAGTTACCGGATCAGGGATCAAATGTGGGCCCCAGCAGTGAAAGTGACGAGTCCTAACCATTGCAATACCAGGTGTTCCCAGGAATTCCCTATAAATTTAAAGTATGTATGCATGTGTGTGCTAAGTCATGTCCAACTCTTTAACCCCATGGACCACAGCCCACCAGGCTCTCCTGTTCATAGGATTTCCCAGGCAAGAATACTGGAGTTGGTTGCCATTTTCTCCTCCAGGAAATTATGCATATAAAACAGTAAAGTATTTGTATCTGAAATTCAGATCCTATAGGGCATTCCATATTTTTATTTGCTAAATCTGGGCATCCTCATATAGGAAAGAAGTTGCACAATAAATGAGGGACTTGGTACAGAGGGGTCTGGCCTAGGCCAGAGTACAGATGGGGATACTGAGGCCCAGAGAGGGGCTAAATCCGGTCTGTCCAAGGACAAGCATGCCACTTCTCTGGGTTCCCACCACCAAGGCCCTCCTGTTTCAGTGCAAACATCTCTCCCAGACCTTGAGCCACTGCAGAAAAACCAAAGCTTCCTGCACAGACCTGACAGAGCTACGTTGCTGTTTAGTCACTCAGTCATGTCCAACTCTTTTCCAAGCCCGTGGACCATAGCCCACCAGGCTCCTCTGTTCATGGGATTCTCCAGGCAAGAATACTGGAGTGGGTTACCATTCCCCTCTCCAGGAGATCTTCCCAACATGGACTGAACCTGGGTCTCCTGAATTAGCAGGTGGATTCTTTACCGATGAGCCACCTGAGAACAACTAAAAACAAGTACCAGGCTCTGCTGGGGGCAGAGTCCCCAAGAGGCTGGGAGAGCCCCAAAGTGGCCAGCTGAGAAGGGAGAAGATCAGAGGATCCACACCTTCCCGCTGAATCGGTGGTCACTGAAGCCAGCAGCTGAACCGCTAGTCATCACTAGTGGGGAGGTGACGTTTCTTCCTGGTGCTTGAGAGAACAGTTTCTGGTACTTGGCCCCAGGAGGCAAGGTGGGGAAGGGGCTGCCCTGCCAGATAGAACTGCATGAAACGTCTCCTTCTAATTAGCAGGTGACCTGAGCATGCAGTGTGTGCTGCAGGCTTGATCTCCAGTTTACAGACAGGGGCATCAGATTTCAATCCTATCATTAACAAATATTTACTGCACACACAATTGCACTCATATCACACACTAGTAAAGTAATGCTCAAAATTCTCCAAGCCAGGCTTCAGCAATATGTGAACTGTGAACTTCCTGATGTTCAAGCTGGTTTTAGAAAAGGCAGAGGAACCAGAGATCAAATTGCCAACATCCCCTGGATCATGGAAAAAGCAAGAGAGTTCCAGAAAAACATCTATTTCTGCTTTATTGACTATGCCAAAACCACAAAGTCCTTTGACTGTGTGGATCACAATCAACTGTGGAAAATTCTGAAAGAGATGGGAATACCAGACCACCTGATCTGCCTCTTGAGAAATCTGAATGCAGGTCAGGAAGCAACAGTTAGAACTGGACATGGAACAACAGACTGGTTGCAAATAGGAAAAGGAGTACGTCAAGGCTGTATATTGTCACCCTGCTTATTTAACTTCTATGCAGAGTACATCATGAGAAACACTGGACTGGAAGAAACACAAGCTGGAATCAAGAATGCCGGGAGAAATATCAATAACTTCAGATATGCAGATGACACCACCCTTATGGCAGAAAGTGAAGAGGAACTCAAAAGCCTCTTGATGAAAGTGAAGGTGGAGAGTGAAAAAGTTGGCTTAAAGCTCAACATTCAGAAAATGAAGACCATGGCATCCAGTCCCACCACTTCATGGGAAATAGATGGGAAAACAGTGGAAACAGTGTCAGACTTTATTGTTCTGTGCTCCAAAATCACTACAGATGGTGACTGCAGCCATGAGATTAAAAGACGCTTACTCCTTGGAAGGAAAGTTATGACCAACCTAGATAGCATATTCAAAAGCAGAGACATTACTTTGCCAACAAAGGTCCGTCTAGTCAAGGCTATGGGTTTTCCTGTGGTCATGTATGGATGTGAGAGTTGGACTGTGAAGAGTCCCTTGGACTGCAAGGAGATCCAACCAGTCCATTCTGAAGGAGATCAGCCCTGGGATTTCTTTGGAAGGAATGATGCTGAAGCTGAAACTCCAGTACTTTGGCCACCTCATGTGAAGAGTTGACTCATTGGAAAAGACTCTGATGCTGGGAGGGATTGGGGGCAGGAGGAGAAGGGGACGACAGAGGATGAGATGGCTGGATGGCATCACTGACTCGATGGATGTGAGTCTGAGTGAACTCCAGGAGTTGGTGATGGACAGGGGGGCCTGGCGTGCTGCGGTTCATGGGGTCACAAGGAGTCAGACACGACTGAGCGACTGATCTGATCTGATGCAATATTGCTCTTTACAGCATTGGACCTTGCTTCTATCACCAGTCACATCCACAGCTGGGTATTGTTTTTGCTTTGGCTCCATCCCTTCATTCTTTCTGGAGTTATTTCTCCACTGATCTCCAGTAGCATATTGGGCACCTACTGACCTGGGGAGTTTCTCTTTCAGTATCCTATCATTTTGCCTTTTCATACTGTTCATGGGGTTCTCAAGGCAAGAATACTGAAGTGGTTTGCCATTCCCTTCTCCAGTGGACCACATTCTGTCAGATCTCTCCACCATGACCCGCCCATCTTGCATTGCCCCACAGGCATGGCTTAGTTTCATTGAGTTAGACAAGGCTGTGGTCCTAGTGTGATTAGATTGACTAGTTTTCTGTGAGTATGGTTTCAGTGTGTTTGCCCTCTGATGCCCTTTTACAACACCTACCATCTTACTTGGGTTTCTCTTACCTAGGACCCTGTAATTACCTGTTGTTGTCCAACTCTTTGCGACCCCATGGACTGCAGCACTCCAGGCTTCCCTGTCCTTCACTGTCTCCCAGAGTTTGCTCAAACTCATGTCCATTGAATCAGTGATGCCATCCAACCATCTCATCCTCTGTCGACCCCTTCTCCTCCTGCCCTCAGTCTTTTCCAGCATCAGGGTCTTTTCCATTGAGTCAGCTCTTCACATCAGGTGGTAGAGCTCCCAAGTATTGGAACTTCAGCTTCAGCATCAGTGCTTCCAGTGAGAATTCAGGGTTGATTAGGCAGTGCTCATCCAAATAATCCGGGATCATCTCCCCATCTCAAGGTCCTTACTTTAATCATATCTGCAACATCTCTTTTGCACAATGTTACCATGTTCACAGGTTATCAGGATCAGGACATGGTCATCTTTAGGGTGAACTATTCAACTGATCACAGGGGTTAAAATCTCGGTCCGATAGAACTGAAGTCCTATTTCTCTATAGGGCAACTAAACTGCCACATGAATACATAAAAACAACCTCGACTCTTACTTTAGATCATACACACACATGAAGAAATCTTAAAATTAAAAAAAATGACATAAAAAAGAAATCTTAAAATTAATTGTATCCCTAAATGTAAAAACTAAACTATGAAGCTTTTTAAAGACAACATAGAAAAAAAAAAAAAAATAAAGACAACATAGGAGTTTTTGGGTTTTCGGTTTTTTTTTTTTTTTTTTTTTTTACAACTCTGAGATACCTTTTAACACAATAATCAGAAGCTATTAAAAACCAGGTGACCTAGAGCAAGCAATTTGATTTTTCCAGACCTTAGGTTACTCATCTGTAAAATGGGAATCCCAACAGTGTTTGATTTATAAACAGAGCTGCTGTGAAGATTGCGAAGATGATACACAGAATATGGCATGTGAAGAGCACTCAGTAAGGGACTTACCTGGTAGTCCGGTGGTTAAGCGTCTGCACCGTCCATGCAGGAGGTGCAGGTTCAATCTCTGGTTGGGGAACTAGGATCCCACACACTGCATGGCATGGCCAAAAGATTTTTTAAAAAACAACATGGACACATAAAAGCACTCAGCAAATATTACCAATGATTTTTATAAGAGGGAAGTGCTTGGGGGACTCAGATTAGACTACAACCAGTATGGAAAAGATAGTCAGGGAGGGCTTCCTGGAGGAAGAAGATTTCTTTAGAGAGATTGGGTAGAGGCCTCTTCCAGTAGAAATGAATACCTGGACAAAGGTCTGGAGGTAATAAGGCAAGAGTAGTTCCAAGTAGCTAAGGGAGAGTGGGCAAAATGGGTGGAGAGAAGAGATGAGGCTTCTAAGAATCCCAGGAGCCTCCTGATCTTCAATGTACAGACAAAGTAGTCTGATAGCACTTTACTCTCAGGGAAGTGGGAATGGGTCTCTAGCATTTTCTGACTGTGTAATTTGGGGACAGTCCCTTTATCTTGAGACTATAAGCAATATGACTCTTATTTCACAGTGCTAAACTGGAATTTTCAGTATCAAATATTTAGAAAAGATGATAATGGTAACATAGTGTGTTATTCTATTAGTTAGCTACTGCTGCCTAACAAATTACCCCAGAATTTAGTTGCTTAAAACAGCAAACAAGGCTCCCCTTGTGGTCCACCTGCTAATGCAGGGGACACAGGTTCAATCCCTGGTATAGGAAGATTCAACATGCCACAGAGCAACTAAGCCCATGTACCACAACTACTGAGCCTATGGTCTAGAGTCTTGCAGCCACAACTACTGAAGCCTGAGCACCAAGATCCTGGGCTCCCCAACAAGAGAAGCCACCCAATGAGAAGTCCGAGCACCACAACTAGAGAGCTGCCCCTGCTCACTGCAACTAGAGAAAGCCTGCATGCAGCAACAAAGACCTGACACAGCCAAAAATATATTAATTAATTTAAAAAATTAAAAAACTACAACAACAACAAACACTAGGATTTCCCTGGTGGTCCAGTGACTAAGACTCCACATTCCCAATGCAGGGGCCGTGGGTTTGATCCCTGGTCAGGGACCTAGATCCCACCTAACACAACCAAAAAAATAAATAAAAGATTCCACATTTTGCAACTAAGATCCAGTGCAGCCAAATAAATACATATTAAAACAAAACAACAGAAAACATTTATTGTTGTTGTTCAGTTGCTAAGTTGTGTCCTGCTCTTTGAGACCTCATGCACTGCAGCACTCTGGGCTTCCCTATTCTTCCACCTCCTGGAGCTTGCACAAACTCATGTCCATTGAGTCAATGATGCCATCCAACCATCTCATCCTCTGTTGTCGCCTTATCCTGCCTTCAATCTTTCCCAGCATTAGGGTCTTTTCCAATTAGTCAGCTCTTCACATCAGTTGGCCAATTGGAGCTTCAGCTTCAGCATCAGTCCTTGCAATGAATATTCAGGGTTGATTTCCTTTAGGATTGACTCGTTTGATCTCCTTGCAGTCCAAGGGACTCTCAAGAGTTTTCTTCAGCACCACAATTTGAAAGCATCTATTCTTTGGCACTCAGCCTTCTTTACGGTCCAACTCTCACATCCGTACATGACTACTGGAAAAACCGTAGCTTTGACTATATGGACCTTTGTCAGCAAACATTTATTATCTTATGCAGATTCATAGAGTCAGGGGTCTGGGATGTTCTGGCTCAGGATCTCTTATGAGACCGATGCAGCCAGGACCACGTCATCTGAAGGCTTAGATAAGACTGGAGGAGCCTCTTCCATGGCAGCTTCCTTCCATGGCAGCTCTCTCCCACGGCTGTTGACTGGAGGCCTCAGCTCCTCCTCACAGGGCCCTCTCCGTATCACCACTTGGGCACCCTCACAACATGGCGGCTGGCTTCCCCCAGACGGAGTCATTCAAAAGCAAGAGTGTAGGGCCTTCCCTGATGGTCCAGTGGTTAAGAATCTGCTTTCCAATGCAAGGGACATAGGTTCAAGCCCTAGTCAAAGAACTAAGATCCCATATGCTGCAGAGCAACTAAGACGTTCAGCTGCAATCAGCCACAGCTAAGACCTGACACAGACAAAAATAAATATGTAAAACAAAATCGAGAGCATGAAGGAAAATGCAGTGTCTTTTATGATCTAGTCTCAAAGTTGCACACTACCACTTCTGCCCTACTCCATTTGTTAAAAGTGAGTCACTAAGTCCAGCCCACATTCAATGGTAGGGGAATTAGGTTCTACCTTTGGAAAGCAGGAGTGTCAAACACTTTATGCATGTATTTATTTTGTTTGTATCTGGCCGTGCTGCGCCACAAGTGAGATTTTAGTTCTACAGCCAGGGATGGAACCTGTGTCCCCTGTGGTAAAAGTGCAGAGTCCTAACCACTGGACCACCAGGGAAGTCCTGGACATATTTTTAAACCACCACAACCCTACACCTATAGTCAACAATTTTTTAATACTTATTTTTGTTTATTTGGCCATGGTTGCTCCTAGTTGCGGCACGCAGAATCTTAAATCTTACTTGCAGCATGTGGGATCTAGTTTCCTGAAAGTGAGAGTCACTCAGTCCTGTCTGACTTTTTGCGGCCCATGGACTATGCAGTCCATGGAATTCTCCAGGCCAGAATACTGGAATGGGTAACCTTTCCCTTCTCCAGGGGATCTTCCCAACCCAGGGATTGAACGCAGGTCTCCCACATTGCAGGTGGATTCTTGACCAGCTGAGACACCAGGGAAACCCAAGACTACTGGAGTGGGTAGCCTATCCCTTCTCCAGATCTTCCCGACCCAGGAATCGAACCGGTGTCTCCTGCATTGCAGGCGGATTCTTTACCAACTGAGCTATCAAGGAAGCCCAGGGAAATTTCCTGACCAGGGCTCTAACCAAGGAGCCCGGCATGGGGAGCCCAGAGTCTTAGTCACTGGACTACCAGGAAAGTTGCTAACAATGGTTAATATTTTTGCATATGTGCTTTATATTCCTGTGTGAATATATATGCATTTGCTTTTAAACATTTGAAAGTAAGTTTCATACATCCATCATCACATGTCACCCTAAATACTAAATACTTCGTCACACTAAATACTTCGGCATTTCCCAAGAATCAGTCAGTTCAGTCAGTCAGTCAATTCAGTCGCTCAGTCGTGTCCGACTCTTTGCGACCCCTTGAATCACAGCACGCCAGGCCTCCCTGTCCATCACCAACTCCCGGAGTTCACTCAGACTCACGTCCATCGAGTCAGTGATGCCATCCAGCCATCTCATCCTCTGTTGTCCCCTTCTCATCCTGCCCCCAATCCCTCCCAGCATCAGTCTTTTCCAATGAGTCATCTCTTCGCATCAGGCTGCCAAAGTACTGGAGTTTCAGCTTCAGCATCATTCCCTCCAAAGAAATCCCAGGGCTGATCTCCTTCAGAATGGACTGGTTGGATCTCCTTGCAGTCCAAGGGACTCTCAACAGTCTTCTCCAACACCACAGTTCAAAAGCATCAATTCTTCGGTGCTGAGCCTTCTTCACAGTCCAACTCTCACATCCATACATGACCACTGGAAAAACCATAGCCTTGACTAGATGGACTTTTGTTGGCAAACTAATGTCTCTACTTTTGAATATGCTATCTAGGTTGGTCATAACTTTCCTTCCAAGGAGTAAGCGTCTTTTAATCTCATGGCTGCAGTCACCATCTGCAGTGATTTTGGAGCCCCAAAAAAGAAAGTCTGACACTGTTTCCACTGTTTCCCCATCTATTTCCCATGAAGTGATGGGACCGGAAGCCATGATCTTCGTTTTCTGAACGTTGAGCTTTAAGCCAACTTTTTCACTCTCCACCCTCACTTTCATCAAGAGGCTTTTGAGTTCCTCTTCACTTTCTGCCATAAGGGTGGTGTCATCTGCATATCTGAGGTTATTGATATTTCTCCCGGCATTCTTGATTCCAGCTTGTGCTTCTTCCAATCTAGCGTTTCTCATGATGTACTCTGCATAGAAGTTAAATAAGCAGAGTGACAATATATACAGCCTTGACGTACTCCTTTTCCTACTTGCAACCAGTCTGTTGTTCTATGTCCAGTTCTAACTGTTGCTTCCTGACCTGCATACAGATTTCTCGAGAGGCAGGTCAGGTGGTCTGGTATTCCCATCTCTTTCAGAATTTTCCACAGTTGATTGTGATCCACACAGTCAAAGGACTTTGTGGCTTTGGCATAGTCAATAAAGCAGAAATAGATGCTTTTCTGGAACTCTCTTGCTTTGTCCATGATCCAGTGGATGTTGGCAATTTGATCTCTGGTTCCTCTGCCTTTTCTAAAACCAGCTTGAGCATCAGGAAGTTCACGGTTCACATATTGCTGAAGCCTGGCTTGGAGAATTTTGAGCATTACTTTACTAGCATGTGAGATGAGTGCAATTGTGCGGTAGTTTGAGCATTCTTTGGCATTGCCTTTCTTTGGGATTGGAATGAAAACTGACCTCTTCCAGTCCTGTGGCCACTGCTGAGTTTTCCAAATTTGCTGGCATATTGAGTGCAGCACTTTCACAGCATCATCTTTCAGGATTTGGAATAGCTCCACTGGAATTCCATCACCTCCACTAGCTTTGTTCATAGTGATGCTTTCTAAGGCCCAGTTGAATAGGGACATTGAATTATATGCTACCTTTACCACACAAAGAAAATTCATATTTACGCCATGATGTTGTTTAATATTCAGTCCATTTCCAATTTTCTTCATTGTTCTATGAAGTTTTTGCAGCTTTTTCTTTTGAACCAGGATCAAATCAAGGTTCATGCACTGCAAGTAAAGATTACATTATTCTAGTCCATTTTGATAAAGATCTTGTTTATTTTTTGCAACTTTGACTTTCTCGAGCCACCAGGTAAGCTGGTTTGAAGAAAGTCTCACATTCTGGATTTGTCTATTTCCTTGTCAGGCTGTTTTGTTTTTTTTTTTTTTCTAAAGTTTGAGTCTGCCACAAAGCATGTGGGATCTTAGTTCCCTGACAAGGGATTGAAATTGCAGCCCCTGCAGTGGAAGTGAGAAGTCTTAACCACTGGACCACCATGAAATTCCCATGAGGCTGTTTTATTGTTTCTCTATCCTTTGTAATTCTCATGAATTTAGACCTAGAGGCTTAATGCAATTGTCTTTTACTTTAAAATGTTATTTTCTATCGTAAAAGTCAAAGAACCCCATTAAAAAGAGTTGAGAAAGAGGAGAAAAATCCCCTATAATCCCCCAACCCTAAATAACCAGTGTTAGAATTCTTTCCTTCTTCCTTACCTTGTTTTTTCCACAGCATGTTTTCTACCTATCGTAAACCAGTGGGCAGATAGCATCATCTATTGCATTTAAAAATTTTATTTACTGATTTATGGATTTATGACTGTGTTGGGTCTTTGCGGCTGTGCTTGGGCTTTCTCTAGTTATGGTGTGCAGGCTTCTCATCACAGTGGCTTCTCTTGTTGGGGAGCATAGGTCTTAGGGTGGGGGAGCTTCAACAGTTGCAGCGGGCAGGCTTAGCAGTGGTTGCACACAGGATTAGTTGCCCTGTAGCATGCGGAATCTTCTCAGACCAGGGCTCAAACCTGTGTCCTCTGCATTGGCAGGTGGATTCTTAACCACTGGACCACTAGGGAAGTCCCAACCATTGCATTTTTACTCAACACTGCAGTGTGGTGGGAAGCCTTCAAATTGGAGCCCAGTGATTTCCACCTCCTGACAGTCACATTGTTGTGAAGTCCGCACCCACACTGAGGGAAAGTCTCTGTCTGTGACACCAGTAGCAAATGTTAGAAATGATGGTATGTTAAGTCTGATACTGGGTTATAAAAAGACTGTGGCTTCTTTCTTGGGCACTCCTCTCCCCCGCCTTTTAATTTTTTTTAATTGTGTTGGTTGTGCGGGGTTTTAGTTTCGGCATGGTGTATCTTTCGTGCTCTTCACTATGGTGCATCAGCTTCGCTCTCGTTGTGGCTCTTGGGTTTATTCGCCCTGTGGCATGTGGGATCTTAGTTCCCCAACCAGGGATTGAACCCTTGTCCCCTGCATTGGAAGACAGATTCTTAACCATTGGAACACTAGGGAAATCCCACTCCACTCTTGCTCGCTCCCTCCGTCTCACTCTCTTATTACCCACACAGGTCACACACACTGGAGGAACCCGGCCGCCATGTTATGATGACCCTCAAGTGGTGTATAGAAAGGTCTATATAGGGAGGGCCTAAGGCCTCTGATCAATAGCAATCAAGGCCCTATGGCCTGCCAACAACCATTTGAGTGAGCTTGGAAGCAGCCCCTCCCTCAGTTGAGCCTTCAGATGTGGCCATAGCTCCAGACAACACTGACTTCAGCATCTCCTGAAAGCCTTGAGCCAGAGCCACCCAGCTAAGCCACTCCTGATTTCTGATGCACAGACATTTTGAGATAATGGTTGGTCTTTTAAGTTGGTAAATTTGGGGACTGCTTGTTATGCAGCAACTACTAACTTATACATCTCCTGAAGGATTTTCCCCTGGCTACAAATTATTTCACCAGACCACAGTTCCTTGCGGGTATAGACTGTTCAATAGAGGGGAGGATCAGACCACACATTACCCACTCTCAGCAGAGGGTCCACTCTCCCCTTTGCCCACCCTGCTCTGGGCACAGTGCTCTGTGAAATAAGCTACTACCTCAGGGCCTTCACCTTTGCTGTTCCTTCTGCCTGGAATGCTCTTCTCCCAGATACCCCCATGGTTTTGCCCCTTGTCTCCTTCAGACATTTCTATTCAAATGTCAGACCTTACTAGCCTATCTGAAAGAGAACTCCAATTGCTCTGTTTTTTTTTTTAATATGTATTTACTTATTTGGCTGCATGGGGTCTTAGTTGTGGCAAGCCATCTTCATTGCATCATGCAGGATCTTTCATTGCAGCACATGGACTCTGCAGCTGCTGGGCTTGGGCTTAGTAGTGCAGCTCATGGGCTTAGTTGCCCTGTTACATGTGAGATCTTAGATCCCTGACCAAGGATGGAACCCAAGTACCCTACATTGCAAGGTGGGTTCTTAACCACTGGACTACTAGAGAAGTCCCTCCCATCACTCTTGATTCCCTTCTCCTACTTTATTTTCTTTCACAGGAGTTATCACTACCCGTCGCTATATACTTATTTAATAGTTGTATCCCTAATTGACTGTGAGCCCCTTGAGGGCAGGATCCCATCAGTCTTATTCTCTGTTGTGACTGTACTGGCCTGATACCCAGCAGATGCTCAGTAAATGTTCTGGGCATAACTGCTCTTGCACTCAATCACACAGTGAAAATGCAGCCATGAGAATTCCAACCTAAATGTGTGCACACATGCATGTGTTTTTTTTTTTTCCTAGAGTATTTGGGGTCGGGGGCTTCCCTGGTGGCTTATACGGTAAAGAATCTGCCTACAGTGCAGGAGCCCTGGGTTCAGTTCCTGGGTTGGGAAGATCCCCTGGAGAACGGAATGGAAACCCACTCCAATATTCTTGCCTGGAAAATCCCATGGACAGAGAAGCCTGGTGAGCTATAGTCCATGGGGTCACAAAGAGTCAGATACGACTGAGCAACCAACATAAGAGTATTTTTTTTTTAATTATTTATTTATTTTGGCTGTGCTGGTTCTTCGTTCCTGCACAGGCTTTTCTCTAGTTGTGACTAGCAGCGGCTACTCTAGGTGTAGTGCGGGGGCTTCTCATTATGGTGGCTCCTCTTGTTGTGGAGCACAGGCTCTAGGGCATGTGGGCTCAGTAGTTGCGGTTCCCAGCTCTAGAGTTCAGGTTTAGTAGTTGTGGTGCGTGGGCTTAGTTGCTCTGAAGCATGTGGAATCTTCCCAGACCAGGGATCAAACCAGTTTCCTGCACTGGCAGGCAGATTCTTTACCATTGAACCAAAAGGGAAACCCCGCCAGAGTATTGTATTATTTACTTTTTAAAAGATTTTTTTCCATGTGGACTATTTTCAAGTCTTTACTGAATTTGTTACTATATTGTTTCTGCTTTTATGCTTTGGATTTCTGGCCCCAAAGCATGTGGGATCTGGGGCCTCCCAGGTGGTGCTAGTGGTAAAGAACCTGCCTGCCAATGAGGGGGATGCGAGAGATGCAGATTCTATCCCTAGGTCAGGAAGATCTCCTAGAGTAGGAAATGACAACCTGCTCCAGTATTCTTGCCTGGAAAATTCCATGGGCAGAGCAGCCTGGTGGGCTACAATCCATTGGGCCGCAAAAAATATGACACAACTGAATGATTCAGCACAGCACATGTCTTATCTTAGCACCCCGACCAGAGATTGAACCTGCAGCCCCTGAATTGGAAGGCAAAGTCTTAACCATTGAACTGCCAGGGAAGTCCGTTTTCTGGAGTATTTAAAAAAATATCTGATAAAAATGGTTCATATAAAAAATTTAAATAAAAACAAAAACCTATCTGAGATGTTATTTCACCCACAAATACCTCAGAAAACATCTTTAGCTGAAAAAAATTTATTTTTAAACATCATTACAATGTCATTACCATTCTTAACAAAATCAACAATAGCTCCTTTATATCATCTAACACCTGGATCCAATCAAATTTCCCTGGTGGTCTCAAGCAAGCCCTTTTCCTGTGTGTGATTCTTATGTAATGTTACAAACTGCGTCCACCCTCCCATTCCCTCAATCGTTTCCCGCTTAATTTTTCTCCACATTACTAACACCATCCAGTCCACCATAGATTTTATATTTTCTGGCTCTCTCCTCCAATCAAAAAGATCACGAGTTCTTTGAGGTCAGGGAATTTTGTTTTCTACACTGCTGGTACAGAACGGACTCTCAAGAACTGTTCTTAAAGGAGTAAACCTGCAGTCCATGGAGTAGCAAAGAGTCGGACACGACTTGGCGACTGAACAACAACAAAATCATGATAACTTCCGCGATTTATTCAGAGATTTCGAATTGCAGCATCATCCTCACAGACCTCCTTTGAAGCCGGTGCTATTCGTATCCTCATTTCATAGCTAGGAAAACAAAGTTCAGCAAGGTTAAAGTTTGGGCTGCACTAGATTCTTCGTTGAACTCCGTCAGCGCTCTGAGGATAATCTCCGATCTCTTTAAGTTAAACCCCTCGGTGATCTGCTATCCAGGGTCCCCAAGCCCTAGCTCTGTGCAACCCATCCTCTTCATTTTCTCCCACCTTGTGTTTGTTGAGGACTACTGGCACTGACCACGTGGCTGGGTCGTGGGGACTTTACCCCCACACAGAGTTGGGACTTTTTCACGTGACCGCTGGGTAGCCAGGGAAGGTTCTTGAGTAAGTAAAAGGACAGGGCCAGCGCTTTCTCCGCGGGGTCCTCGGCCTGTCCCTCTCCCTCTTGTCACTCCTTGGGGAACGCGGTGGAAGGCGCTCAAGCACAACCTCCCTCCCTCCCTCTGGAAGCACCGTCGTTGCCCCTGGCAACAGAATCCAGATGAACCACAGAGACGCGCCCCGAGAGTGCAGAGTGGTCACTTTGGGCCAGCAAGACGCAGAGATCTAGAGAGGCACGCTGCGCCGATTGTCACGTGGACTGCCCTCGCGAAGGCGGGACTTCCGGCGGCGCCGTATTTTTTTTCCGGTTGCTGGCTCCTGCCGGCCCCTCCCGTACTGGGCCCTGCGCCCCCCCCCCCCCACCCCCCCCGCGGCCCCCTGCCGCCGGGCCCGCCGCCACTATGAAGAAATTCTTCCAAGAGATCAAGGCCGACATCAAGTTCAAGAGCGCGGGACCGGGTCAGAAGCTCACGGAGTCGGTGGGGTGCGTGACAGGCGTTGAAGCTTGAGACCCGGGGACGGGGATGGGCGTTGGGGGGCGGGGGGCGGCGCGCGGGAAGTCTAGGAAAGGCGAGGGGCGTGGAGGGGCGGCTGAGAGAACTTGGGGGACACCTCCGGGGGCGGGGCACGAGGGAGGGGTGGGAGTTGGGGGAGGGGAGGCCTCTGGGGGCGGGGCAGAGGGAGCGAGGCTCGAGGGGGCGGGGCTGCAGGAACTGAGGGGTCAGTTAAGAGACCCTAGCCGGTTAGGGCGGGCGGTAAGGGAGAGGCCAGGGATGCGGGGAACGGCCCCTGAAAAGTCATCGCCTAAGATCTGAGGGCATCTCGGTGATCAGAAGTTGGGGACTGATCCTGGAGAAACAAGAAGAACTGGGGTCGCAAAAAGTCGTGAAGCTTAAGCTCCGTGGCGATAGAGAACTGGGCTTTGGTTGTGGAGCAGGAGGGTGGACGGGAGGTGAGGATCCGGAGAGCTTAGGCGTTGTTGGAGATGTGGTCAGGCTTGGGAGGTGCGGGTGAACTGCGGGGGGCGGGGGGGAGGTGAGTGGCTCTGTGAGGGGCTGTGGAAGGTCTGGGAGGAGAAGGGAGGCAGGTGGGTGGAGTTGAGGACCTGGGGGACTCCGACTAGAAGGAGATGGGGGTCCTCCTCGTGGGTGATCGCTGAGTGGCCTGAAGGCCCCGGAGGGAGACCTGGGAGGGGAGGGAAGGTGGCCTCCACTTCAGGCCTCTGTAACTTGACTGGGGAGAACTTGAAGAGAGGGGCCTGGGGCCACACTGGAGACTCCATGGGGAAGTGTGAGGGGCCAGTGCTGAGCAGAAGATAGTGATGAGCTGGAGTGGATGGGCTGAGAAGGCTCCACTCTGGGGAGGAATGAGCAGAAGGAGTCTAGAAGGGGCTGGGATTCCTACAGGGAGCTACAGAGAGGGCTTGGAGGCCCGAGGGGGTTTAGGATGGGGAGTGACTAAAGAAAGTTGTCAGCCTGGGGAGGGGTCTGTAAGGCATAATGGAAGGGATTGTGAAGAGGTGGGGGCTGGGAGGACAGACTGGGTGGCCGGCAGTAAGGGTTGGTGAGGGAATCCTGAGGCAGTGGGGGTGGGTAAGGGAGAGTGGGTGCATGGTAAGAACATCAGGGCATCTGTCATGAGGCTTGGGGGTTCCCTAGGGTTCTTGGGAAGGGATCACTGAGTGGGGTGAAGGAGGCCCATGAGGGCCAGATCTGTGAGTCAGGGAGGAAAGTGCAGGTCCCGGGAGCCTGAGGGTAGCGGGGAAAGGAGGACCCCTTTAAAGGGGCCCAGGGAGAGTCATGGGCCAAACAAGGGAGTCCATTCATTTGTCCATCAAGTAGTGAGTGGAGGTGGGAGCTGGAGCAGCTGGGACTGTGTGTGACTGGAAGGAGGTGAGGGCTGATGGTTTTGTCAGACTGGAAGCCTGGAAGGAGAGGGGAGGGAAGTCATGTGGAAATTTGGGCTTCCATGATGCGCCTGGAGCCAGACTAGAGATGCAGGATGTGTGTCCAGCTAACTGCCACGGCATGAGAATCCCTGCCCTCTCAGGGCTCCCCTTCCTGTGAGGGGAGGTGGACAAGTAAGCCAATACATAAATGATGGAAGGTTTGCTGTGAAGGAAAAAAAAAACAGGGTTGAGATTGCCAGCGATGCTGGGGACTGTTAGGTGGTCTGAGAATGTCTCTCTAAGAAGGGGAAGTTTGAGCTCAGATTTAGCCGTGTGGAAATCAACCCATACCATACACATGCATGCACTGTTGAAGTGGCCCCTGTCCATCCCAGGAAGAATACTCCCCCAGACAGCAGAGTGCAAAGGTCTTGCGGTGGAAGACCGTCAGACCAAAGATGGGAGCAAATGAGGGAAAGGGCAGCCCGTGAGGGGCCTGTGTTTGCTACAGGGTTTTGTCGTTCTTGGGGTGAGGGGGCTGTATATGCAGAGGAGTGACTGGGTTTTAGAAGAACCCCTTTGGCTGCCAGGATGAGCCATGAAGGGAGGAGGGGGGAGTGAAAGGTTTGGAAAATGGTGCTTTTATTGAATGGTGGGGCTCGGGCGGGGCTACCCATAGGTGACTTGTCTGTTCTTCAGCCTGAAACTTTCAGCTGTGGACAGGGTGGGCAAGAGGAGCAGGGATCAGAAAAGAGGGCTGCCCTGGGTGTCTGACCAGAGAGGGGGACCGGGGAAGGGCGGAGGCGCAGAAAGGCCGTGAATGCAGAGTCTTGGCTCCCTCTTGAGATATAGCACAGGTGATTCCAGCTCCCAAAGAGAGAGTCCTGAGGGAAGAAGAGCAAGGCAGAGTCAGACCTGGGTGGGAGGCAGGACTCTACTGGAATGAGGAGGAGGCCAGGTCATTTCCCGGCTGGGTCAGGGCTAGAGGGTGCCCATCCTGCGGGGCAATCACCCTGCTTCCCAGGGTGGAGGCAATACCAAACCAGATCTCTCTAGCCTGCCTCACACAGGGCCTGTGTGCAGCCTGGCACACTGCCCCAGCTTCCATGAACCTCTGGGGCTTGTGAGAGAGTGGCTGGAGCCCTCGCAGGGAGGAACGTTGCCCTGAGGAATAGACATGCTGAGCCTTAGCTCCTGGCATGCCATCTACCTGGCACACAGTTGGTGCTCAGTAGACGAAGTCTGGATGGGTCTTACCCTTGTAGACAATACGGGTAGAGACTCTCCCATGGGGAAGGGGGCAGACGGTGGGTGTGCTCTCCCCCCGCCTGACAGGTGACGACTCCGAGGCCCAGACCAGGACAGGATTTGCCCAGAAGGGCCAAGCAGGGAATAGAACCACCATCTGACTCCAGGGACTCCTCTGTCAGCGTTAGAACCACTGTCTGGTGGCCCCCAGGGAAGAGGCACGGCTGTGTCTGCTGGGACAGGAGGGGGAGGGGACAGAAACTCTCCTGCTAACCCCATGTCACCTCACCATCCCCTTGCATCTCCTTAGGGAGAAGGCCCCCAAAGAGAAGCCCAGCCAGCCGCCAGTGCGACAGCCCCGCCAGGGACCCACCAATGAGGCGCAGATGGCGGCAGCAGCGGCCCTGGCCCGGCTGGAGCAGAAGCAGCCCCGGGCACGGGGTCCCACATCGCAGGACTCCATCCGGAACCAGGGTGAGCCTCGACTGTCCTCCAGCCATGGCGGGGGGACATGGGGCAGGTGGAGCAGGCCTCTCCCCACTGTCCTCTAAGTGGATCCTCTGCTTCTCATGGGTCCCGGAGCCTTCGGGCTCCCACACTTTGAGGTAGGAGGAGGTTTAAATCACAGTTGTGAGGAAGATCCCCTGGAGAAGGAAATGGCACCCCACTCCAGTATTCTTGCCTGGAGAATTCCACGGACAGAGGAGTCTGGCAGGCTACTGTCCATGGGGTAGCACAGAGTCATACGTGACTGAGCAACTAACACTTTTACCACAAAGGGGAAGTGCTGGTGAAAAGGCTCAGGAGGGGTCTGTCTGTGATCTGGGGCAGGGATGTCTGGGATGGTGGAGGGAGACAGAACCAGGACTTGGAGCAGGAGGAGGGCATGGTCTGGTGCAGCCTGAGCCTGGGGGCATGGAGAGGTGCGGGGGCCAGGAGGACCTCGAGCTGGAAGGACTAGAGTGTGACCCGTATGAGGATTCAGGCCTGGACGTGGCGTGCAGGCTCACTCCACACACTGACGTGTTCTCCGTCTCCCTGCCTCTCCCCACAGTGAGAAAGGAACTCCGGGCTGAAGCAGCGGTCAGTGGGGACCCAGAGGCCCCAGGGAGCAACACGGTAAAGACATTGCGGCAGCAGCAGTGGGACCCCCAAAGTGGGGCCTGGGGAGGGGGGCCTGGAGGGCCTGCTTGGGCTCTTTCCTCCTCTGGTCTTATTGGTGCCCAGTCCTGGGCTGTAAGCATCTGCTGCTGGGGAGGGGAGGGAGATGCAGCTGTCAGGGTGGATCGAGGTCACCTCTGGCCTCAGGGTACTGAGGCAGGTTAGGGAACCCCGTGGTGGAGGGTGGTGTCATCTGGGACCTGCATGCCTGGCGCATAATGAAACCAAACCCAAGTGCCGGGGGAGGGGCTGCACGTCCATTCAGTCATTCCCCTGTAACCACACACGGAGAGGAGCTGTTACAGTTCCCATTTTTCAGAAGAGAAAACTGAGGTTCAGAGAGCCCAGTGTCCTCAGTTTGCACCTCGAAACCAGCAGGGGCAGGACTGGAATTCCCGGGCTGTCTGACTCCAAAGCCCTCTCTTAGCACTGCCCTCTGCTGCTTTCCTTGGTAGTGGGGCACACAGAGACTGGTGTAATCTAACAGAGAGCTTGGCAGAAAGGGTGTTCTGAGCAGCACCACCCGTGAGGCCTGAGAGTTTTAGAAAGGAAGGAACCTTGAAGATGACCTAGGAATTGAGTTGCAGACCAAGGCTGGGGCTCACCCAGGGCACCTTTGACCCCCTGACTCCCTTTCCAAAGCCCCTTCCTCACTCCTCAGTCAGGGGGAGCAGGAGCCCTCAGTTGAGCATTTGCTCTGTGTCCAGAGCACGCTCTGTGTTCCTTATCTTGTTGAATTCTGAGTTGGTCCCTCAAGGACATCTTACAACCCCGAAGATGAGCTCCGAGGGGCTTGGCTACTGGGCCACAGTGTTCCACAGTAGGCAGAGGTGACAACGTTAGGCCTAGGGCTGTCTGGCTCCCAGGGCTATGCTCTCAGGAGTGTGGCACTCAGGGTGGCCTTTGTCCACAGTCCAGGCTGACACCTTCTCCCATCTTCCCAGGCGCCTGAGCCCAAAGAGGAAGGCTCTGCCCACCTGGCGGTGCCCGGGGTATACTTCACCTGCCCCCTCACGGGGGCCATCCTAAGGAAGGACCAGCGGGACGCCCGCATCAGAGAGGCCATTCTCATGGTGAGTGCCTGCCCCGATGCCTGAGCTGTCCCTTGAAGTCTGGAAGGCCCAGCAGCCCCTGCAGCGTCACCACCTGGGTGTGCTCCAGTTCTGTGCTAACCTTCCTCACCTGTGGGACAGAATTCACAGTCCGGGAGGGTAGGTGGAGAAAGCTGCCTCCACCCTCCCCGGGGCACCAGCTTTGAGCGTGTTATATCCGTTCTCAGAGATGCTCCAGATACAAACTACCGAGGCATCTGTATCTCCTACATGGGCTGCGTTTTTGTTTTACATAAAAATCAATCTGCCGTTCACATCTGACATGGAACTGCAGCATTTATCAGTACAGGAAGAATTTCCATGTTTTGTTTTTTTTTTGCTTAAAATTCTTTATTAGGAAATAATTCCAAACCTAAAGAAAAAGTACAAGAACAGAAAGAACATCTGAATCTCCTTCACCTAGGGTAGGAGTGACCTATTACTGTTCCAACAGATTATTACAAATATTACAAATGTGGTGCCTCCAGAGGCACGTCTCTGCCCTCACAGTTCTGGAAGTTAGGAGTGGGCTACAGTCAAGATGGTCACAGGGCTGTGAGCCTTCTGGGAGCCCTGGGGATTCAGGCTGTTTGCTGCTGTTCCTTTGCTGCCTTCACGGCCAGCTGAGCCAGGCCAGGCCTTTCCTAGCTGCCCGCTCTCTGCTTCTTTCTCTGTCTTCCCCCTCTTCAGGGCCCTTACGACTCCATTGGGCTCACCTGGTAATCCCAGCTAATCTTATCTTAAGGTCAAATCAACAGCCTTAACTCCATCTGCTCAACCCCTGCCCCTTAACCTACATTCTCCCAGGTTCCAGGGATCAAGTTACAAATACCTGTGTCATTCTCCCCACCTTACCCAAACCTGCCAGTTGTTAACGTTTTTTACCTCATTTGCTCTATCACCCCTCTCTGTTTTTTTTTTTTTTTTTTTTGCCACGCCGCATGTGGGATCTTAGTTCCCCCACTAGGGATGGAACCCACACACTTTGCATTGGAAGCACAGAATCTTAACCACCGGACCATCATGGAAGTCCCTCTATTTTTTTCTGAGCGGTTTGAAAGTCTGCTTTCTCCATAGTGACTGCACGGTGACTCCTGTAAATTGTTCCTTGACTAACCAGCCCTGTGTTGATCAGCATGTAGGAAGTTTCCAATCTTTCACTAGAGAGGACAATATTTATGATGAAAACCTGGTCTGTACAGCACTTCGAGCTGTAGGTTCCATTCCGGAAGCTAAGTTGCTGGAACAAAGAACATCTGCGTCAGGCTTTGGATAGTTGTCACCAGGTGATCCTCCATAGAGTTTGTCCCGACTCACTCTCTCACCAGCATTGTGGGAGAAAGTTCCCATTTGCCCTGTCCCCTGTCACTGTGGGTGACCAAACGTTCATTGCCTCTACCCAAATTGATAGGTAAAAACATTTCAGCAGTTTTTAGTTTGCATCTCCCTTTTTAGGGTTAGGTTGTCTATGTTTTCATATGAGAATGCATCTTTTGACCATTTTTGTATTGGGTTTTTTTTTTTATTATTGATTTGTAGGCACTCTTTACATATTAGGGAAATGAGGTTTTTGTCTATGATCTGGGGATATTTTACTCCAGTTTATATATTTTTTTCTCCAGCTTATTTTTATATTCTGCTTATGGTCACATAGCCATGCAGAAATTTTTTCTATGTAATTCAATGCATTGATTTTAATTTATGGCTTCCAGGTTTTTGGCATACTTAGAAAAGCCTTCCCTACTAAAGAATTAAAACAGTTCTTCCATGGTTTTTCTAGTGCTATTCTGTCTTGCTTTTTAATGTTTAAAGGTTTGCTCCAACTAGAATTTATCCCTGTGTAGAATATGATGCATGCAGCTAGGGTTATTTTCATTTTCAAAAAATTTTCATTGGAGTATAGTTAATTTACAGTGTTGTGCGTGTTTATTTTTTCCCCAGATAGTTACCCAGTTTTCCCCAGTCCTTATTTGTTGAAATACCTGTCTCTGGCCACTGTGAAGTCCACCCCCATCACAACATGAATACCTACATGGACGTTGTGTTCCTTTGTTCCTTGTCTGTTCACATCCCCTGGTCCTAATTTAAATGAGGCTGCAGGCTGCCTGGATACTTCTGAGAACAGCATTGGGAGCTGCAGCTCTTTGCTGGGGGGTGGGTGTGCTTGTCCCAGGAGGCTGAAGTGGGGGCCGTCAGCCTGGCTCAGCCATATCCTGAGGACGCCCCCCCCCCCCCCCCGCCTCCATCTCACAGCTGCTGCTTTGCAGACCCACTTACTTGGCCCGTCTGAACCTTTTTGTCTTATGCTGGTAACTGGCAGACTGGACAAGGTCCAGATTTGAAGTCCCCAGGAGAGTTGACCCAGTTCACATCAGATGTCAAGTGACACATGGCTGCTGAAGGCTGACCCCCACTGTAGTTCAGAGAGGCGGGCCGGGGCAGGCAGAGGCTTCACACCTACCTTCCAGGAGCTCTGGCTGGGCTTCTGCGGGGGTGCACAGGTAGATCTGAGTGGCCAGGTGGTCTCTGCTCTGATCCATCACCTCTAATGACCCCACTGTTTACCCGCACCCCTGTTCAGGCAGAGCAGATGTGTTTGAGGCTGCCGCAGGTACCAGCCCCACTGGCCATGTAACTGCTGACTTTCTGGGGCTGCGGAAAAACAAGACCCCACAGTGAGGCCATGTGCTTGGCTGTCCAGTGCGAGCACACTTGCGCCTGACCCTGCTCCTCACCTTGGTGACCCATTCTCAGTCTCTCCCTACTGCGATGCTGTTTGCTGGGTCCCTGGGGGCACCCAGAGGCTGGGCCAGCTGAGGGATCAAACACGGCCCCTCCAATCCCCAGGGAAGCAGGTGGCACCCCCAAGGCAGGGGGACGGGTCAGCGGCATCTCCACTGTTTTGCCTCCCTGGCTGTGCATTGGGCAGCCGCAGGTCACAGACCTTTTTTGCATCCTGTTTCTGCCACCTCAGTCTGTTTCTAGAACGTCCCTTGCAGGGCTGGGGGATTAGGAGAGGCAGTGCGTCTACAGTGGCTGGCAGGTTCCGGACATGCTGCCAGTGTGTGCTGAGAGCCAGGCCACTTAGCCAGTGTGGCCCCGAGGAGGGTGCTTCCTGACCCTCTGCTTTCTTGACTCCCCCAGCACTTCTCCACTGACCCAGTGGCTGCCTCCATCATGAAGATCCACACGTTCAACAAGGACCGGGACCGCGTGAAGCTGGGCGTGGACACCATTGCCAAGTGAGTGGGCAGCCCTCTCCCACCAGGCGCCAACTCCTGCTGAGGAGGCCTGCAGGAAGCATGGTCCTCTCCCTGGGCCCTTGGGGAAGGGGTCTGGTCTCTCTGGGGCCATTTATCAATCTTTAAAATGAAGAGGTTTATTGCATCTGTTCAGTTGCTCAGTCGTGTCCAACTCTGCAACCCCATGGACTGCAGCACACCAGGCTTCCCTGTCCATCAGCAACTCCCAGAGCTTACTCAAACTCACGTCCATCGAGTCAGTGATGCCATCCAACCATCTCATCCTCTGTCATCCCCTTCTCCTCCCGCCTTCGATCTTTCCCAGCATCAGGGTCTTTTCTAGTGAGTCAGTTGTTTGCATCAGGTGGCCAAAGTATTGGAGTTTAGCTTCAGCATTAGTCCTTCCAATGAATATTCAGGACTGATTTCCTTTAGGATGGACTGGTTGGATCTCCTTGCAATCCAAGGGACTCTCAAAAGTCTTCTCCAACACCACAGTTCAAAAGCATCAATTTTTTGGCACTTAGCTGTCTTTATAATACAACTCTCACATCCATACACGACTACTGGATAAACCATAGCTTTGACTAGACGGACCTTGTATCAGGGGTTCCCAACCCTGGCTTCCTATTGGGATCATCAGAAGAGAGTGAAGAGGCAGGGTCGCCCTGTTCCTCTTATTGAGCAGGTCTGGGTGGCGGTGCCTAGCAGTTTGTGCTACTCAGGAGCCCCCCAAGCTGGAGGACCTCCAGGGACCCATCAGCTCCAGAGACCGTTCTGGCCCTGCCCCGCTCTACCCACCGTGGCAGGTCATTGGTGCCCTCAGAAGGCAGGACCGAAGGGGAGGCCTGGTGTCTTGGGCGCCAGGGGTCGGGGTTTGTGGGGTGTCCAGGTATGGCAGCACCTTGCTTGGGGTCACCCTTAATGAGGTGGCGTGGCTCTGAGCTGTCGGCCCCTATCCATCCCAGGTACCTAGACAACATCCACCTGCACCCAGAGGAGGAGAAGTACCGAAAGATCAAGGTGCAGAACAAGGTGTTCCAGGTGAGGGCTGCTGGCAGAGGGACTGGGCCTGGTGTGACTGGGCCCATGAGGCCCCCCAGGACCCAAGCCATCACAGGGAGCAGCTGGCTTGCAGACAGCCTGGGATGGGGGCTACAGCTGGCTGCAGAAGGGCCCCTACTTGGGGGGTGGGTTAGGGGGGTGGGCAGTGGGGAGCAGTCCAGGTGGGCTGAGGTGGTGGGTGGGAGGGTGGGCTCTCTGAGCACCATACACCCTCTGCCCTGCCCACCACCCACAGTGTTGAGTTAGTTGAGAGAACATCAGCACTGGGGAGGTTTTCCACACAAAGGCAGGCTTCTGGCATCTGTGGAGAAATTGGCCCATCACCCTGGCCCGTGGTATCTGCTCCTGCGGCCGGAAGGGCCCCACTTTCTTCTGGTGGCTTCCACCTGAGTCCAGCATCACACAGCTGGCCTGCCCCACCTTTGGCACTCCCTCCTCACGTTGTCCTTTGGATCTTCAGCCTGCCCTGGTGTTGACTTTTCTCGGTCCCCGGCCCTCTGTGAGCTCAGCCCCTCAGACGGCTTCAGGAGTTCAGCCTGTCCAGGGATAGCAGCTGCACTGAGACCAGGGACTCCGGGCCGGGAGGGCCAGGGTGGGCGGAGAGTCTTGAGGGGCACAGGGAGGCCCCCAAGGGTCCCGTGTGACCTCTGCCTCCGCTCTCAGGAACGCATTCACTGCCTGGAAGGGACCCACGAGTTTTTTGAGGCCATCGGTTTCCAGAAGGTGCTGCTTCCAATCCCTGACCAGGGTAAGAGCCAAGTTGGGGCAGGAGGGTCCGGCGAGGGGTCTCCCTGACTAGGCAGTGACGTTTCTGCGTGTTCCAGAGGGCCCCGAGGAGTTTTACGTGTTGAGCGAGGCCGCTCTGGCCCAGCCTCAGAGTCTGGAGTGGCACAAGGAGCAGCTGCTGAGCGCCGAGCCTGTGCGTGCCACTCTGGCCCGCCAGCGCCGCGTCTTCCGGCCCTCGACCCTGGCCTCGCAGTTTGACCTGCCCGCGGACTTCTTCAACCTCACGGCCGAGGAGATCAAGCGGGAGCAGCGGCTGCGGTCGGAGGCCGTGGAGCGGCTGAGCGTGCTACGGACCAAGGCCATGCGTGAGCGGGAGGAGCAGCGGGAGATGCGCAAGTACACGTACACGCTGCTGCGCGTGCGCCTCCCCGACGGCTGCCTGTTGCAGGGTCCGTTCTGGGCACCTGTGCGGTACCTCCAGGCTGCGTTTGTCCCCGGGGAGGTGTGCGTGCGCGTCCCCGACGGCTGCCTGCTGCAGGGTGCAGGGTGCGCGCTGGGCGCCCGTGTGGCCTGTCTGGGCTGCGCTCGTCCCTGGGGAGGAGGCTGAGGGCTCACGGCCGGCTGGCGCAGAGGGGCTCCCACGAGCTCCAGCGCCACTTGACTGTCTCACCCCAGGGACCTTCTACGCCCGGGAGCGGGTGGCGGCGCTGTATGGGTTTGTCCGGGAGGCCTTGCAGAACGACTGGCTGCCCTTTGAGCTGCTGGCCTCGGGTGGGCAGAAGCTGTCGGAAGATGAGAACCTGGCCTTCAACGAGTGTGGGCTGGTGAGTGATGGCTCCCCGCACCTTAACCCGACTCTCTGGGCTCTTGTTAAATCATCACAAGCCCCCAAGAGGGGATGGGATGGTACTGGGGAGGTGTCCCTGGGTGTTAAGACCCACCTTCCCACTTGTGGTGTGGCCTTGAGTAACTTCTGTTTGCAAAATGGAAATGTGCCAAGTGTGTTAAGAGTCCTTTGCAAAGCAGAGACCAGAAGGCATTCAAAATGCAGGAATTCTTTGAGAGGATGAAGGAGGGGGCTGGATTGCGGTCAGACCCTGATTCAGGGAGACTGGGAAGGAGGCCTGGAGAGGAAGTGCCAACTGCTGCCCCGGGCTGGGTGGGCTTCAGCCAGGCCAGGGGGGCGTCCTCATCTGATGTGCCCTTGACAGCACAGCGGTGCTATCACCCGTGGGCCGGAGCAACCCTGGGCGAGCGTGGCCTGGGCTCCAGCAGGGAGATTTGAACGTGGAGCTGGACCTCTGCGCCTCTCACCCTGCTGCAGGTACCCTCTGCCCTCCTGACCTTCTCGTGGGACGCGGCTGTGCTTGAGGACATCAGGGCTGCAGGCACCCAGCCAGACACGTCTATCCTGAAACCCGAGCTCCTGTCGGCCATTGAGAAGCTCTAGTGAAATAAAGCAGGGTTGGCTCAGTCCCACCGTGGGTCTGTCTCATGCTCTCCTCCACGTTCTCCCGTCCCAGTCCCTGTCCCACCTCCAGAACCACTCGCCCTGCCCATGGGGCAGTGTGAGCATGAGGAGGGGCGCTGGCTGGCCGGGCACACAGCCATGACCACCGTCAGGAGAGGGCATCACTAGTAATCTGTTTAACAGAAGCCCTGGGTGCCTCCCAGGCAGAGCAGCCTGCAGCCCTGGCCAGGACCGTGTGTGCAGTGGCCCTAGGGTAACTGGCCAAGGGAGGCCTGGGCCTATCAGAACAAGTTCTGTAAAGTTATAAACCTGAATAAACAGATGTTGACTAGTTTCCTGGTGGTGAGTTCAAGCTGTGGGAGGCAGGGTCAGCAGCTGCGAAACCACCAGTGAGCAAGGCTGGCTGTGGCTCCTGGTGAAGCAGGGTCAGGTGGACACCTGCTCGGGTGGTACCTGGGGTCCCAGGAGCCCCTCATGTCTGAGGCAAGCTCTTCACTTCCCATGCTTTCCTATGTTGTCCCCACTGCCTACGAGCCAGCCCTGCTGAGGGCTCCTGGGGCCAGAACCCGTGAATATGACATTATGTGCCAGAGGGGCTTGGGGTGTGGGTAAGGACGAACTAGGCGACTGTCCTGGGTTATGCAGTGAGCCCAGGCGTCCCCAAGGGAGCTCTAACGTGTGGAAGGAAATAAAGATGGGAGATGTGACGCTGCAGGTCCTGAAGATGGAGGAGGGGCTTCTAACAGCTACAAAAAGCGGAAATGGGTTCCCTAAGAAACGGGGTTCCCCCTTCCAAAAGAATTGGGTTCTTCTGGAAGAATAAAATGGGGTTCTCTTGTTCCAGAAGAAACCATCTCTCCCCTCAATTTAACCTAGCGAGGGCCTCATGAGGCTTCTGCCCCTAGAACTGTTAAGAACAATGTGGGGCGCTTTGTCACAGCAGCCATGGGGATCTAACAGAGACAGGGAAACAAAGGTCTAGAGGGTGGAGGAACTGCCCTGTCTGGACTCCGCCTTCATGGAGGCCAGTGGTGATTGGCTCTCTGGCCACTATGAGGTGAGAGCTTCCAGGCCCCTGATGTGATTAGACACAAAAATTTCCTGTAACCCACAGCCACTGAGTAGCCCCCACACAAGCTGTGCCTCACACTTGGGCAGCCCAGAGCTGTCCTCACATGGGGGCAGGACCTGGGCCCACCCTCCTTGGCTGCCTGATCCCCACCCAGAACCTGCTAGTGGGTAGACGGTAAATTGTCAGGTGGCAGCTAGCAAGGTTAAAGGCACTTAACCATGATTGAGGCTGGTGGCCACACCCACAGGTGGGAGCTGCACCCACGCCTCACCCCTGTGCCAGCAACCTGCAGCACTTATTCCCAGGTGGGGCCAGGGTCCGCACCCCACCCCCACGGAGCTGGATGGAGGAAGACCCTCTCCAGGAGGATCAGGGTACTGCCAGGAGAGGCGGGCCAGGAGCGTCTTAGCTAGCAGATGGCGTGGCCCCCAAGGGCAGGGTCATGTTGCCCCACCTCAGGAGTGAGGCATCCACAGTCTGAACAGGTACTCACGCTGAGATGCCAGCTGACTCTTCTTCCAACAAAACAATGTGCTGTGAAGGGCCAGCAGGACTGGAGCCTGGTTCCAATAGTTAGAATTCTGCCAGAACCTCGCTGCCCCTGGCCCTCGGTACATGCTCAGATGCCTCTGCTGGGCCCATCACAGCCCTGTCCTAGGGCCACTCCAGGGTCCAGTAGGTGCAGCGCCTGGCTCCACAATTCCTAGCTTCAGCACTCCCGAGGCTGGGAACACCCTCTGCCCACCCGCCAAGGGGCAGGAAGGGTTAACCAGCACAAGCACTTGCCGAGGAGCCCCAGCACACAACAAAGAGATGGGACAGAACTTGTATGAAGCGTTGAACTTTAAACAAAGGCCACAGGTCCACGCGTGGGGAACTGGGGGGTGGACATTGGACAGCAGAGCACTGGCCTCTGGACACACCAGGTACAGACACCACGTGTTGGAAGAGACGACAGACACGCCAGGTCGGGGTAGACAATAGTTTATACAGGTCCACGTCAGGTCCGGGTGCCACACCGCATCCGAGGGGCTTCAATTCATTCACAAGCATCTCGTCACTGCGCCTGCCCAGGGTCCAAAGGGCACGACTAGGCCCTCCCCATGCAGGTCACATCACAATAATGCTTTATTAAAGGGCAGATTAATATGCAGCTTTGGGGGGAAATTTTTTACAAATATCAAAAAGAACTAACCAAGTATCCTATATAAAACTTTCCAGACCTCCAGGGAGGTCTGCCAAGCAGGACAAAGTGCTCTTTACACAGGAGTCAGGACTTTCAAGTATCTGAGAGGCATCGAGAATACCCTAACCATTCTACATACATACACGGGCCACTTGGGCGCTCAGGACAGGCGAAGCGAGCTGGGGGACACGAAGCTCTCACTGGTGTCCATCCCCACTGAGCCCCCAGCTCCAGAAGTGGTTCCGCATGGGGCCTGGATGTCTGCAAGGCAAGAGAGGGAGGGGCTTCAGCCTTGGGTCCACTCTGGGGGAGGGCAGGCAAGCCATCGCCTTCTCACTGGGGCTTCGGCTGTGTTCACCCTGAGCCTGTGTGTTTCTGCAGCCCTGTCCAGCAGGCTTTGCACTTGACCCTCCAGGACAGGGGAAGCCCGTGGTAAAGATGAGGAAAGTAGGCAGCAAGGCTCAGTGGCTGGCCTCAGGCTGGCTGGCCTCTGGCTCCCTGCCCTGGGGAAGTATGGTTCAGAGGCCCTACACCCTCCCTCCCTGACAGCTCCTCACCAACCCTTGGGTCTCTGGTTTCCTGAATGTAGCTTTCAGACCAGGACAGGAGGCCTGACACCCACACCATCACACCAGCCTGCCTGGCGCCTTTCAGGACCTCTTCCTCAGTCCCCATCACTCACAGGATGCGAGCTGGGGGGTGACTAACTGCCCCTTCCCTTCCTGGCCGGCTTGAAGGAAAAGAGGAGGGTGTGGTACCCTGCTCACCCCCAACATCAGAGATGTCCATGATCACACAGTCGCCTTCGTCGTCGTCCTCCTCCTCTGTGTCCGCCTGGAAGTCGTCCAGGTCTCCAGTGCCAACCTGAACAGACAAGGCACACTGTGTCAGCAGCAGCAGACAGGGTCGGTGTGACCCCCCTGCCACCCACTGCTGCACACCCGACCCCTCTCTGCTCATCCAGGAGACACTATCTGAGGAGTCTGATGAAAGTCAAAGTGTTAGTTGCTCAGTCGTGTCCGACTCTTTGAGACCCTATGGACTGGAGCCCACAAGGCTCCTTTGTCTATGAGATTCTCTAGGGAAGAATACTGGAGTGGGCAGTCATGACCTCCTCCAGGGTCTTTCCCACAAAGGGATTGAACCCAGGTGTCCTGCATTGCAGGCAGATTCTTTTAAGGTCTGAGTCAGGGAAGTCTTAGTGTCTCAAGAGTTATGATCAAAGGAAACCTTGGGAGTACTCTGAAATGAACTAATTATTTACCTTGTTAGAAAAATAATGCATTATTGTTTGCAAATTAGAATTGGGAGGGGGGGATCCTCTACTTTGGTTTGAAAAGGAGATGGACAAAGCACATGGTTTCTCTGAATTATTATCTTCTGGAATAAGTAGGTGGCTAAGAAGTTAGTTGGTCAGTGTTTTCTTCTCTGTCCAATAGCTTGGTCCCTCTGCCCAACACTTGTGAACTCTTTCCTCTGATGCTCACTCTGCCCAGTTCTGCCCATGTGGATGCCACCAGCACCCCAAGAATGGGCGTCAGGAGCTGTTATCATTGGCTTCCACCAGAGGGGACAGAGACACAGAACGAGGCAGTAACAGGACCAATCCTAAACACTGCCCATGCACAAGAGTTGGCAGAGGCAGTGGAGCTGGGCTCCCTTCCAAGGGGCTCAACACCCTCCTAGAGCCCTTCTACTCTGTAAGTCTGCCTGGAAAAGGGACGACAGTACAGCGAGGCCGTCCACTGTGCCTGCGGTTCCCAGCCTGGCTGGCAGACAGCTTATGCTCATAGACCCCTCAGTTCTAGTGTAGAAGCTCCAGGAGAGCTCCATGGGCGCTGCTGGGAGGTGCAGGGCAGCTTCCAGGCACCTGTTTCAGAAGCACAGACAGTGCCTTCTCCACCCCCCAGCCATGCAGGCTTGGGTCTGGTGAGCAAGGGGACGGGCGGGTCTCCTTCTAGCCTTCCCGGTCCCAGGCCTCCACACTGGGAGCCAAGTGCAAACGGATGACTGCTCTGGGCCCACAAGCCCTCTGTGGGAGGAACAGTAGCCCACAGCCCCACAGGCACATGACGGGTCTCAAGCCTTTCTAAGGTGAGGCTCCAGGAGGGGTCCCACGTGCTGGGCTGAGGGCTGTCAGCATATGCAGCCGGGGGACAGCCCGACATGCTGCTGTCGCTATCGCAGGCAGAGGGCACACAGCTGGCCATGCAGCCTTGGGAGTTAGGAAGACATGTCACCACCACCAAGCACTGAGGCTGGAAAGGACAGATGGAGCCCCTGCCTGTGCGAAAACAGAACAAGGCTGAAGAGCTGAGTTGCCGGGGGGACGGACACACACACTCACTCACTCATTCTCTGGGGCAGAAGTGGCCCCTAACAGCCGGCTCATCTCACTTGATCATGGTACTGTGTAAACCCATAAGTATAACACTAGTTGGAACTCTAAATGAAAAGCTTCTAAAATTCCCATAAATTAAAAATCCCAACCCAATCTAAAATATTCATACACACCATCCACATTTTCCCAGGCCACCAACCCGGCCTTCAGGAAGGCTCCCCAGCTCCTGTGTTCTGCCTTGCAGGCCCTGCTCAGTGCACGCCCAGAGCTCTCTTCCCGCCTGCCTGTCCCAAATCATAAGGAGTCTGCTGGAGGTGGTCAAGGTCTCATGGCCCCAGCCTCTCTTTCAGCTGGGTGGCTGGGTCAGAGCATTCCAGTCAGAAAGACACAGGTGGAGTCTGCTCCTCCTTCCAGGTAAACGGGACTCCTCCCCAGGTAGGCTTGGCCATCCTCATCTCGCTGGCTGGCAGTGCAGCAGCTGT
Organism: Bos indicus x Bos taurus; assembly: GCF_003369695.1. Taxonomy (NCBI): domain Eukaryota; kingdom Metazoa; phylum Chordata; class Mammalia; order Artiodactyla; family Bovidae; genus Bos; species Bos indicus x Bos taurus. Next base: position 90,957,574 of record NC_040082.1, on the reverse strand, counting down.
TCTGTGACCACAAAGACAAGGCCACAAACAGGCAGGAGCAGCAGGAGACAGGAGCAGCCTGGCCGCGGACCACAGTGCTCACCAGCTCAGGACTTCCTGTTGCTGCAGACAAACTTCCATGTGTTTACGGTCCCGAGGCCTGCATGGTCCCAGGGGACCAAGCGCTGTTACAAGCGAGGATGTGGGATCTAGTTCCTGACTAGGGACTGAACCCTCACCTCCTGCATTGGAAGCTTGGAGTATTAGCTACTGGACTGCCAGGGAAGCTCCAAAAAGGGGCGTTCAAAGTGCAGACATTAGCAGCTACTCTCAGACCCACTTAATCAGGACCACTGGGGCCAGCACGCCCAGAACCACTGGACATGTGGCCCTCTGTGAGATCCTGCCACATCTCGGAGCCCCTTTGAGGCCAGTGAACGGGGAGAAGCTGAATAGCACTGACTGCTATTCATGGGTGTCATCAAATGAAAAGCCCCATGTCACTGCCTCTCATAGACCAACCCCTCTTACCTGGGGAGAGGGGCCCCCAGTTTATTGGGGAGCACTTTTTCTCAGTAAACAACAAAGCACCAAGGGCAGAGAATCACGTCAAGTGCAAGAGGAAACAGGTGATAAGGGCTAACCCGTCTTTCTGTACGTAGAGACAAAGACTGCGAGCACGTGCGTGGACGCCGTCAGAGGGGAAGAAGAGCACAGGGGACTCAGCAAGGTGGCTGTGGGGGCCTGATGAGGGCAGCAGCCCGCAAACCCTGCCTGGATTAGGACACCAAAGGGTCCTTCCAGCCCTGGCCACATTCACACTGGCTCCCCAGCAGGTTTCAACCTGAGCATCACATGTGCAGCCTTCTGAGACCGTCTGGCTAACGATGATGCTGACCATAAGGAGTTCCGCAGCTCATCACAGCTTGAACACATGAGGGCCTGTTCTGGGTCCAGGCCCAAGGAGGGAACTGTCTGTGGGGCTGGGTCCCTGACTCCTAACCAGATGGGAGCTACTGTATCGAGCCATGTCCACAGCTGACAGGGACGGGGTGGGGGATGGCAGGAACAGCCGCCATGACTGCACAGAATTGTCCCAGGCTCCCTCTTGCTGTGATGATTCAGGAAGAAGGCTTCCATTGCACCCAAGACGTCATCTGTGTGCGGGCATCACTCCAGGAGCCAACCCCCTGCCCATCCTCCCCCCCCACACATGTGGCAGGAGCAGGGGTAGGGGATGGGGCACACACACGGGCTCCCTTTTTTCTCCCTCACCCCCAGCCTCTAGCAGTACCTCCTGGAGCGACAGCACCCTAGGAGAGCCCCAGATGCGAGCGAGACACCAGCTCTCACCACATCCTCTCATCCACGTAAACTCGAGTCTCCAAGATCTTCAGCCACGTGAGATACTGGCCTCAGTGAGGACTGGTGCCCACAACTAAGACCAGGCTTCTGGTGATAGTAGCCAGGAGACTAAACCCATCATCTTCCCATGCCAGTAACAGAAACAAACATCAAACACGGACCAAGGCTGAGGTGGGGGCCCAGCCTCCGTGTGTCCAGGCAGCGCGGGAGCCTTCGCTCTGGGGACCAGCGACTCTCAGGAAGCCCACCTGCCTCCATGTGAGGCGAGGCCCTCCCTATACATGGCCTATCTATGTGGGACCACACGCTTCCTCCTCCATGTGCTGTCAGGATAGTTACATGGGTGCTCCCACCATGGACTCCAGTCTGTCTCCGCTTTGATGGCGTTTTGCTCACCACTGTCTACAAGGCCTAGCAGGGTACCTGGTATGGAGTAAGTGCTTAGTAACTGTGTTAAATGAACACAAAAACTAACTAAACAGAAGCTGCTGCACGGAACATTATTCAGCACTGAAAAGAAATGAGCTGTCAAACCATGAAAAGACAGGAAGAAAGCATAAAGGCACACAACTAAGTGAAAAATCCAGTGAGAGCAGTAGGCCCAGTGGCGGCCCAGGGTAGAGGGAGGGAAGGACCAACAGGCAGAATGTGGGCGTGAAGGCAGTGGCACAGCTGTGTGACACTGTGAAGCCACACACATCACCATACATCTGTTCAAACCCACGGGATGCACAGAAGCCAGAGTGCACCCAGTAAACCTTGGAGTCTGGGTGACGGGTACGTCCACGTAGGTTCATCAGCTGTGAGAGCCACGCAGGCTTTGCTGCGGGTGCTTGGTGGGTGGAAAAACCTCTACACCCACGCCTCTATTTTGGTCAGTTCTGTCACCTCAGTTTTGTTATAAATCTAAACATGCCCTAAAAGAAAGGTTTACTACAAACTACAAGCCGCAGCGGGGTCTCACCTGCCCGTCGTGCCGGCGCTTTTTCATGAACTGGGTGATGCACATGCTACCCGCCGACTTCCTCTTGAGTGAGACGGGCATACCCTGGCCGGGCCCCGGGGCGGGGACACTGCCACTGTCCTCCCTGGTGGCCGAGGGCACTGCGGTGACATAACTCCACTGGCAGGGCACAGGCAGGTGCTCCTGGGCGAAGCTCTTCAGCACCTGTGGGTGGACGTACCAGCACATCCTGAAGTCGGGCCTCTTCTCATACACCGAGTTCTCAGAAATAATCCGCTTGAGCCTGGCCTTGGAGGGCACAGCCACGTCCTCGCTGGCGGTAGGGGTCTGCGGGCGGGCAGGGCCAGGGCTCGGGGGGCTGGCGGCACTGTCCTCCGGGCTGCCGGCGTCCCTGCTGAGCAGTCCTCGGCGGCAGCACTCCTGGAACTCCCGAATGATCACCTTGCTCCCATTCACGTTCCCGTGCAGCAGCGGGAGCAGCTGGGCCAGGACTGGTGGGGAGAGGGAGCAGGGGGAGACGGAATGAACACAGCCCCCGGGAGGCTGAGACACAGTCTGCTCTGGGTGGCCTTGTTTTCCTCCTGGCTTACTGAGATGTAACTGACACAGAGCGGTGATTTGACTGACATCGCAAAATTACCACCACCATCACAGGTTTAGCGCAGGTGGCTGCTTAGGGGTGGATTTAAACACAGGAACTGCTCCAGGAGAGACTCTGGGAGGTCCACACTTCACGAGGCGGGACTGGTTGGAATAAACTGTCAGGCCTCACCTCCTGTGTCTGTTTTCTTAGTAAGCCCTCACACACCCATTCTGAGTGGCCCTCCCAGCTCTGAAGAGCTAAGAATGTGTGTGACCATCAGTGAAACAGGCTGACTGAAGCAGCGACCTTGTACAGCTCTCATGAGAGTCACAGAAAGGACACCTCCTCAGCAAGCACTGGCTCTGGCTGTTTCTTTGAAGAACTTGTGAGTTACCTGGCCACCCTCAGAGGGAGTCTCCCGCCCTGCCCCTGCCCAGAGCTGGTGCTCACTCTGCTGGTCCCTCTTCTCTCTCTTTGAGGCCTTGGGCGTCTGCTCCTCCTCAGGGGGCACAGTCTCCAGCAGGCAGGCCGTGAACTGTTGCAGCACCTTCAGGTCAGCACCGCCGTCCTTGTCGGCCGCCCAGATGCAGCCGATCTTCACAGGCTGGAGAATGCGGAACCTCTTTCCCTTGGCCAGAAACTCATCCCACTCCTTGGCCTTCAGTTTCTGGCGCACCTTGTGATTTTCCGGGTCGGCACATTCCTGGCAGGTTAGAGCGCAGACACTTGCTCAGGATCCCTGCTCCCCAGTACCCTGGTGTGCCCCTCTGGGACAGAGAGAGAGCATATGGGAGGCAGGCAGAGCTCTTCACAGACTCAGGGCCAGTGTGGATGGCACCTGACTGGCGATAATACAGGCAGAGAATGTCTTCAGACTGAATCACTGGCACCTTCACCCTCAAGTATCTTAGGTGCACCTGCCTTTCTAGCCCTCACAGGAGAGTCACAGGTATTTATTTTTATTACCTCTTCAGTAGACTTCTTAGCACCACTCTGGGTTCTCTGCTTACCATGTGATCCTGGAGCTGAAATCACCGTGCTGGACCTCTCCCACCTCAGAATGATGCCAGTGTCTAAGCCAGATATGCTCAGGGCCTGACGAGACCCATCTGCCTCTCTGGTTGGAAACGTATGAAGGACAAAGGTCCCCAAGTGTGCCTCTGAGACGGGTCACACCTGCCAGTCTCCCCACAACCCGGCAGGCCTTCAGAGCTCTGGAAACGACTCCCTCAAAAGTCCCACCATCCAGTAGAACTGCGAAAGCTGGGGGGTGAGGCTGAGCCTCTGAGGAGCAAGGTCCACAAGGAATCGGCTGCAGGGTGGGCCAGGACCTACGCAACCACCCCCTGGTCAGCAGCCACCAAGCTCTGGGCTGATCACCTCCTGTCCAGCCCTCACCTCGGTCACGCCTTCATCCTCAGACAAGTACCCGTGGGGCACGAAGAAACCATCATCCTCGTCCTCATCCTCTCCCACGTCATCGTCATCGTCCTCGAGAGAAAAAAGCACAATGATAACGTGTGGAAACATGTGCTTTACTTATAATTCACCCGTGAACACATTAAAAGCAAACAGCTTTCCAGTGCTCTAAGCGTCATTTCTACGGACACCCTGAGGATCAGCCAGGATCCTCTAACCAGCCCACTATACTCTGGTGGGGGTGGAGGGCCAGGCAGAACACAGATAAGGGGCCCGGAGTAAGGCAGCGGGTGTGGCAGGAGACGGGCGGGCCCACCCAGGGGTATCTGGGAGCTTCCCCGTCCACACCAGGCAGGTGTCACTAAACAAGGTTTTCCAAGAATAGCTATAAATCTGGTGCTGAGATGCTGTCCGAGGGAGCCCTCTCACCGGAACTTGCCGGCCCCTGCCATGCTCACCCCTTCGCTGTGGGAAAGGGACTCTCCCGGCTCCTCCTCTTCCCACTCCTCATCGCTGTCCACCTCGTAGTCAAGGAGGTCCTGAGGGCACACACACAGCAGTCACTGTCATCTCCAGGGTCGGGAGGGAATGGCAGAGCTAAAAAGCTAGAACTCTGGGGAGCCCCAGGGCCGCAGGAGAAGGCCACGCTGAGAAGGATACGCAGGGGTCAGAGCAGTGCCCACACACTCACCCTGTCCTGGGCCCAGGGGTCCCTTGGGCGGATGACTGTCGTCTTCTTGTTCCACGTGCCCCAGTATGCTGGCCGGTGGTTCTCAGAGAACTGCAGGAGCTTCATCCTGCCAAACTTTCTCCGCTCAGGAACACCGTCCACTTTACTGCTCTCCACGATCACCACATCGCTGGAGACAAAACCTGGCTTAGAAGGCTCCTCCATGGTGCACTCGCCCACCACAACATCCTTCCTCCTGGGGTGGCAGGTCGTGGGCACTAGAGACGGGCAGCCCTAAAGCAGGCCAATGTTTACTCCAGGGACATGGCGCGAGAAGGAGAGAGGAACCAGACGGAAGCTGCTGCCCCACTGCATATACAGAAGTGGGCATGTGAAAACAAGTACATTGGCAAGAGCTGGGGAGCAACCCTCCAGGCAAGTGGTCTAGACGTCAGCTCCATCCGGGGGGCGGGGCGCGTAGTCTGGGGACCCAGGAGAGGCAGCCTGCACTCCAGAGCTGAGACTTTCTGCAAGGCCACCGCACCTGGGAGCCTTTGGAGGTGAAGCCAGGAGAGAGCTGATAGAGCAGTAGAATCCGGGGTCTGAGGCCAGGGAGGGAGCTGACCGGTCAAGGCCAAGGGACTCAGCAGTGACAAGGGCTCTGCTTGGCCACTCAGGATTCTCCAACTTCACCAAGGGCAATCGGCAGCTTCCCTCAGAACCAACCTGTTAGAGAGGTCTGTGTTCCGGTTAGACACCACAGTGGGCCCAGACCTAAGCGGCCGCCGGCTTTTCAGATCTTGCAGGAAGGAGAACTCGCTGCTCTGCTGCTGGAGGAGCTGGTCAAGCTGGTCACAGAGGTCTTGATCAAAGGCAGTCCGGCATCGAGGGGCGAGGACCATGTGCTCTTTGATTTCGAAAGGGGCAAACTTCCCACAGGAACCGGCCAGGGTCTGAAACGGAGAAGGGATGTGATGGCACCACTGTTGCCTACTGTGTGACGGACCTGCACAGCAAGTGTTGAGGAGGAGCCACTGGACATGGGACCCAGTGTCAAAGGAGACACATCACCAAGAACAAAAACCAAGATAATATAAAGAACCAGAGATCAGAAGAAAGCCAATTCTGCAATAACCTGACAAAAAAGAGGAATTGGCAAAAAAAGAAATAAAATTAATAAAAAGAAATAAAATGATAAACAAACACAAAGAGATGTTCAACTGTACCGAGAATCATGGAGAAACATAAAGAGAAATAAATATGTTTTTCTTCACCCATCAGTCAGATCCAGAGAAGTGTGAGACACCCACGCACTGTTGGGAGGTGGGGGTAGAAATCAATGGCAAGGGGGTACAAAGTATGATGCATCCACATCATGACATGGTACTGCAGCAATGAAAAAGAATGAACAAGGGCAAATGTGGCAAGAATCCAAGATGCAACTCAGCAAAGCAGTAAACAATAAATTCATAATTTGTTAGGTACATGAATACACAAACACAGGAGGGAGGGAAATGCTCAGTAAAAGACCTGGAAGGACACCCTTGCACCTCTGGAGCATGGAGGAGGGAGGGGACAGAGGTCTGGGGTTTTCACCAGCAGAGCCTGGTCTAGAAGGTGACAGGAAGCAGAATCCTGTGCTGAATGAACCCCACAGGTTGTTTACGCTCAATCCTGCCTCTTATCTTGAGCAGACATCCCCTAAGGGTGAAGACTGGTCTTTCTCCCTCACGGATCCCAGCACAACCTCTATAAACACTTGGTAGTTTGAGCAAACGTGCCACTTTTTGCCTTTCTGAGAGCACAGTGGATGGTAAGAATTGAACCTCCAGATTCTGCTGGAGATCAAAGCTCCCAAGGCCAGCAGACGTCCCTCTCGATGAAAGCACAGCCAGCGGGTCAGAAGATGCCTCTTTATTTTTCAAACAGTACAGCCTGACAGAGACCAATATTAAAGCCAGAGGAAGCAGGCTGCTCACCTTGGGGGCCTGTGGGGTCTTTGGTTTCTGGAAGAACCTCGTGATTTCGGCCTTCTCGGCTTTAATGCGCTGCAATGCAAGAGAAGATGAGGGTGAGAAAGAAATAGAGAACTTGAAGCATGCAAAAGCCCCTGTAATTGAATTCCAAGCATTTTTACGTTGAAAGCATTAATTTAATGCAAGTTCGCCAAACCCACAAATGGGTACCAGGCAACTCCAAAGGTTAGAGCTGCTCCTGTGGGCAGAGGGACCAGAGGAGGAGACAGCCAGCCGGGAAGGGCTGGGCCGGCACCCAAACCAGCCTACTTACAGGAGTGTCAGTCCTGTCTACCCGCCTCCACCACCACCTCAGGGAGGACACGCAATATCCAGCAGCAATCAGGCAGAAGCCCTGCTTCTCAAACACACAGGAAGGTGCGCGATCTAGAAACACATTCTACCTTTTCTTCTTCTCTCAACCGTTTCTCCTCTTCCTTTTTCCGCTTCTCCTCCAGCTTTGCCCTACGAGACATCACACTCAGTGACACCTGCTGGCCCAGGCCCATGCTGATGCCCGTGGAGGGGGTGGGGTTACGTGACAGCGGGACAGGGCAGAGGGTGTGGGACCCCAGATGGAGGGGGCGGGGCACGCACTCCAAAGCCTCCTGGCGCTCCTTGCGTCTCTCCTCCTTGAGCCGCTGCTTCTCCGCCTTCTCCTTCTCGTCCTTCTCTCGCTTCTCCCGCCGCTCCTTCTCCTTCAGCTCCTTCTCCTCCTCCCTCTTCTTCCTGGCCTCCTCCTTGGCCCTCTTGGCCTCCTCCCTCAGCTTCTCCTTCTCCTCCTTCTCGGCCCGGAGCTTCAGCTGCCTCCGCAGACGCTCCTTATCCTGCACAGAGACGGCACACAGCTCAGCCCCGTGGGCAGACGCCGGGGAAGGCAGGCTGTGTGCAGGCAGAGGGGGAGGTGCGAGGCCCGCTGGCCCACACATGCACAGAGAAGGCAATATCTGGTCCATTACATCTCCTTCCGCCCTGAGAAAGGCCACGAGGATTGGCCGGCTGCCACAGGGACTTGTGGGCGAGTAACAATAAGATGTGTTTAAGACCATTTTCAAGTATGGAATGAGGGTCAACTTTTACTTAATTAAAAAAAATGAAGTAAGCCCTTCTCAGCTGCCTACATGGGATACCTGCTGTTGGGCTGGAGTAACATTTATTGGCTCAAAAAAGTGTGGTAAAATAAAGACACATTTAAAACACCTGTAGGTTTTGCCTCCCTGCCCTCAAAACAAGAACATTTTCCTGGGGCTTCCCTGGCGGTTCAGTGGTTAGTACTCTGCGCTTTCACTGTAGGGGGCACAGGTTCCATCCCTGGTCGGGGAACTAAGATCCTGGCATGCCAGAGCCAAAAGACATTTTCTTTCCATTCCCTCCAAAACTATTCTAGACAACAGGGTTTATTTTATTTCTCTTGAAATGGGAGAGCAGGATGAGGCAAGGCCGGGAAACCTGACGAGTTAAGTTTTAAAACAGCGGGAAACAGACAAGAACACATTAAAAAACATAAGCGAAAAAACCTTTTTAATCTGTAAAGCCATTTCTCAAAAGAAAACTTTTTATTTTTAAAACAATTTCTCAAAAAACCAAACAAACATTTTTCAGGATCTGAGAAGAAGGTCAGAAGATAAGAAAAGACATCATGATATCCATGACAATGCCTGGGCCTCCTCAACACCAGCAGGAGGAAACCACTGGTTTCTCTGAAGCATGAACATCTCATTTTATTGGTTCCTCATTCCCAAGAATTTATATGTGGCCTGGGGCACTGAGTTATTATATAAGGTGACATTCACACTGAACAAATTTCAGCTCTAGGACAGAAGGGGTGGTACCTTCTAACATGGTCAGTAATGTCAGAGGCTTTGCGACCCTCTGGACGGTATGCCACCAGGCTCGTCTGACCATGGGATTCTCCAGGCAAGAATACTGGAGTGGGTTGCCATTCCCTTCTCCAGGGGATCTTCCCAACCCAGGGATCAACCACACCAACTCCTGTGTCTCCTCCTGCACTGCAGGCAGATTCTTTGTCCACTGAGCCACTGAGGAAGCCCTACCTTCTCACAGCACTGGGTAATTCTCCAGGACAAGAATCATCATAGGCTTCCCACCTTTGGCAGGAGCCTGACAGCTCAGCTCTCCATCTGGGCCTATGATTGTGCCTTTGTCCCTAGAGAACACCCTGCCCTGATCAACCTTTGTTCCCTATCACAAAAGCCATGGAGGCACGCTGATAGAGGCCTGAGAATGTCCTTGCCAAATGTCCTCGTGGGACACTTGGAGCAGGGGCTTGAGTAACTGATCAAGTAACAGGGTGAGGAAACCAGCAGCAATTGCAGAGTGGGGGGGGGGTGGGGGTGTCTCCTTGCTGCTAACTGCAAGGACAGGAGGCTTCTGGAATCAGGCATAAATCAGACCTCTTCAGCCACACCTGCCAAGCAGGTGCCTAGTTCTGAAATTCCAACAAATGAGATAAACTTTCAAAAAGACATCAGGAGCACTTCCCTGGTGGTCCAGTGGTTAAGACTGCTTCCAATCCAAGGGGGTGAAGGTTCAATCCCTGGTTGGGGAGCTAAGATCACACATGCCTCTGCGGCCAAAAAAAAACAAAACCCCCAATACTGTAACAAATTCAATAAAGACTTAAAAAACATTAAAGGCATCAAACCCGAAACACAAAAATTGAACGCGGCCATAAGGTAGACAGCACAAGAAGCACCTGATGAGCACACAGCCGACTGTCATGAGTGCCCCTTCCCTGAGCTGGTGCTGACGGGTGAGGAGTCCAAGACCTTCTTTGCAATTCACTCAGTAAGAAAGAAGGTCCCCCTGCACTGCTGTGTGTAACAATGTGACCCCTCAGATAAAAGAAGACTCAATAGGGAACCCCTTTATAGTAATCACCCATCTGGTGTAAGGGCCCTCATTACAGCGCCTCAGAAAGGGTGTAACTTCCATTTACCTGTAGGAGCATGGGGCACAGGGAGAGGAACTGGGTTCTTTTTAAGGCGATTTTACATTACAATAGGGGAGACTTCCCTCGTGGTCCAATGGCTAAGACTCCCAGGGGGCATGGATTCAATCCTTGGTCTAGGAACTAAGATCCCACATGCCAAGTGGCTCAGCCGAAAAACAGAAAAAAAGACAAAACCCTACAATGGGGATGCCTAACTATTATGACAGTACTGATTCTAGTAAAAGCTTAAAAAAGACTACAGGTGAAACCTTAGGATTCAGCAAAGCTCAGAGTGATGCAAGCTACAAACATGAGGCCCAGGTATGTAAAATGAAGCAAGAATTGAAATGCTGCCCAGGACGAGCAGGGAAAAGAGCCATGCAAAGGGCTTTGCTGCCCATTTACTGCGAAGCGTGCAGCTGGGAAACTTGCTACTTCAGGGAACAAACCTTACCCTTTGCAGTTTCATCTTGTTCTTCTCTGCAGAGCCTCTGACCAGTTTCTTAGTTATCTGAAAGGAAAGACACTGAAATGAGAACACGGGTTGTTTCAATCACTTTAACGTTTCAATCACTTTAACACATTTAACACACTGAACTGTCCTTGAGGGGAGATCGGGGCGGGGAGGGGGGGGGGTAGTCAACACTCTGCAAAACAACAATGGAAACCTTTCTGGGTGACGGTTCCAGCAAACAAAACCAGAAGGTCTTGGTTGGGTCATAAGCTCCAATGAAAGCACGTAAGTGTACTTGTGGAGATATTAAGGGAGGCCGGAAGGCAGATGACCAAAACGGAGGCCAGGTTTGGTATCAAGAGCCACAGGCAGGGCCTTGGCATTGGGGAGACACAGAGCAGCAGGCCTATAAGCAACTGCGGAGGCCGAGTCCTGAGTCCTGCAGACACCCGGCCCTGCACGGCTGCCCCTTCTACTTTTTCCCAGGAAGGCTGGCAGTGGAGGTTTTCTGTGACTCCAGGCACACCTTGCTTTCTTTCGATTCCAAAATAACACGTTTAAAAAAAAAAAAATTGAAGGTTTGTGGCAACTCTGCATTGGGCAAGTCTTATCAACACCATTTTCCCAACAGCATTCGCTCCCTTTGCGTCTCTGTGTCACATGCTGGTAATCCTCAAGTTTCACACATTTCATTGTTATACGTGGTATGCTGATCAGTGCTCAGTGATCCTCGATGTTACTATTGCAAAGACCACGCCTCACTGAGGGCTCAGACCATGGCAGTTTTTCCAGTGAAGTTTTTTTTTCTGGCCACACTGTGCAGCACGTGGGATCCTGGTTCCCTGACCAGGGATTGAACCCACTTCCCCTGCAGTGGGAGAGCAAAGTCTTCACCACTGCATCACCAGGGAAGTTTCACAGTTAAGTATTTTTTTAATTAAGGTATGTACTTCTTTAAGATATAATGCTACTGCACACAGCATAGTGTGAACATAACTTTTACATGCACTGGGCAACCAACAGAGCCACGTGACTTGCTTTACTGTGACATGCACTTTATTGCAGGGGAAGTTGAAACCAGATCCACACTAGCTCAGAGGGTTTGCCTGTCATGTCTACAAATCAATACCATGGGACTCAAGCAAGACGTGTGTGGGCTTGGATTCCCGTGGGCCACAAACTTGTTCTCTTTGCCCAGTGAGGCTTTGCCTCTTAGAACATGGCGTGAATGTTCAGGATAAAGAGTCAGCTGGCCAGAAGTGGTCATCCAGTCCAGAACCCCTATGTTCTAGAGCAGAGTGTTCTCAATCGCCCTGCTGCATTCTATGCCTGGGCTGCAAGGAGAGACCAAGACGCGTGGCTGGGCTCCCTCACCATGCTGGCAAAATGGCTCTATGGGGTCGCACGGAGTCAGACATGACTGAAGCAACTTAGCAGCAGCAGCAGCAGGAATACACACAAGAAGTCCAGGCTAGTGGTCTAAGCTCTCTCCAGAGCAGGGTATCCTGGCAATCGCACCATTTACTGGACAAGCAATGGGGAGAATTTGGACTGGAAAGAAATACCCACCCTCCCCGGGCTCATCTTACGCAGCCAATTAATGAGACAAGATGAAAGATCAAAAGCCCATCTCTCTCGAAACTGACATACCAACAAAACTACACAAAAACAGTGCTTTCTCTCTTAGGGCAGGAAAGCCTGGCCTTAAGACTTCCTACAGATTAACACATACAGATAAGATATCTTTCTTACTCGGGACACAATGAGTCCTTTCTGGACCAAGACTTCCCTCAGCAGAGGGCTGAGCCTGGCCATGTGAAAGCCACGTGACTGGCAGAGTGCTCAACCCCACCTAAGCCAGGTGCCCTCAGAAACACCAAAGCTGTCTAACCAAGCACTTAAGAAAAAGCATCCACTTCTCCAGCATCCACTGTGCCTGTCAAACGTGCGGACTTCACCGCCACAACAAAGGAGAAGGTAGCAGGGTTTGGAAGGTGCTGTATCTATGCCACTGTCCTTTGTATTCAAAGAATACAGCACCAAACGTGACTGCCACACCCTGCTGTACCAGGGCTTTTTCGGAGGAAGACGTGCTGGGTCTCGCCCATACTTGCTGAGATTCAGCTGCAGAATCAGGACCCTTCCAAATCTTACCCTGTGTTATGAGTCCAGGAATAAAAGAGTTCACATGACTACCAGGAGCTGGCATCATGATATCCAATAATCACAGCAAATGCAATTTAACTTAAAACTAATATTTCTTCTGCTTTACCATACATTTGGATAAACCTTACTGAACAGCTATAACTTTTTCTTCTTGACATTTGGCCTAAATATTTATAGAACTCTTTCAAAATACAGGCCACACATTTTACTTACTTGGAAAGTGTTAGTGTTTAGCAACTCAGTCGTGTCCAAATCTATGCAACCCCGTGGACTGTAGGCCGCCAGGCTCATCCATCCATGGAATTCTCCAGGCAAGAATACTGGAGTGGGTAGCCATTCCCTTCTCCAGGGGATCTTTCCCACCCAGGTATTGAACCTGTATCTCCTGCATTGGCAGGTGGGTTCTTTTACCTCCTGATACACCAGGGAAGCCCTATCTGGAACTCAGCTACCAAAAGAAAGACCCAAGATTCTAGTATGAGGTTAAAACAGATACATCAACTACCCAAGAGTCAAAACATATATAACCACATCCGTGCAGTAAAATTCCTGCACTGTATTCGGGAGAACTCCAGAGCCCCCTCTGTCTGGTGTGATACAGAAGGAGATCTAACTTCTAAGTCCAGAGCAGGTGGGAGGAGCAGCGAGGTAAGGAGGGAGGCCCCACAGCAGCTAGTACCTTGACAGCAGGGGAAAGAGAGCAAGCGGAGGGGAGACACAACTCTAAGTACCCCAGGCGTGGGGGACTGTCAGCATGCAGACACTGACATGACCAGTCCTGTGAGCCTGCACTTCTGAACAACCACCCAGGGAAGCTCAGGACAATTACATTCCATCAAGGCTGAGAGTCAAGAGACGATAGAAATATCTGTTGGGACTCCCCTGGTGGTCCAGTGGCTAAGACTCAGGGCTCCAAATATAGGGAGCCTGGGATCTGATCCCTGGTCAGATCCCCCATGCTGCAACTAATCATTCTCGTGCCACAACTAAAGATCCCACATGCCACAATGAAGATAACTGGAAAATCCATCGGGCTGCAACTAAGACCCAGTGCGGTCGGATAAATACTTAAAAAAAAAAAAAAGAAATATCCGTCAATGAGAATGACTGTGCAAACTGCAGTTTATCCATACCATGGCACCATCTGCATACAGTATAGCAGTTAAAAAGACATACATCTTCCCATCCCAGTGTAAAATACAGTTAAACATACCCTGGAATAAAAAAGAAACATACTGACAGTATATGGCTCATGTAAGGTAACAAAATGATACTGTATATTCCCAGGGATCCTTCACATACACACCACACAGAGCAATGTAAGACAACTATAGTGGCAACCTGGGGGACAGGAAAAAGCCAGAAGGGGCTCTGACGGTTCAGTGATACTTTTTTTAAAAAAAAAAACAGAGCATTTAATACTTGTATAATTTAAATTACCATAATTTAATATAATTTAAAGAGTTCCAGCAACTGTACAGAGGCAAGGCGTAGATTCCGGTAACACCACTGTATCCACACAGCCCTTTAGGGAACAAACATCTGAGTCAACAATAATGTGGACTAATGACATATGTCGCTGCAAACAAATTGGAGAAACAGCTCTGTCTCAGGTGGTAAAAGCTCTGAGGCCAAACAGCCATGCTTTGTCTAGTCAAGAGACCTGGGGTTATCTAGAAAAGGTGTTCCTAAGTGTTTTTTCAAAGTCAGGCTCTCTAGATGAAGGGACGGCATGATCTGCATTTTAACGAGCTGGATCTCCCCCTTGGCCACACATGCACGCACACATGGACCAGCTAATGTTTGGGGGTTCCCAATGCAGATTTATGATATTAAGTCCAGGATAAACTGAGCCCAATAAAAACCACACACATGACATGGGAATAAGAAACAATCTGCAAGCCTTCAGCAAGCTTCTGCCTACAATGTGGAGAAGAGAAGGCAGAGAGAAAATGGAAAAAGAAAAGAATTCCCCACAGTAACAGGGGTCAGGAAGAACCTGGGCCCACAGCAGGGAAACTTGTTAATGTTAGGTACCAACCACAAAAATCAACCACTCAGGAAATCCAGCACTCCTGAAAGTGAGGAGATAAACCAGAAACTGAGTGTGCAAGGCCCTCGGGCATCTCCCGGTGGTCACTCCATTTCACTCTCACACGTATGGTGTCACCCAGCATCAGGGGGCTCTATCCCATGCTGCGGGTGACTGGGGCAATTCTGTGCCACAGGCTGGTGGGGAGGGCTGAAGGCCTCACCACCTGCAGCATGAACTGTTTGCAAAGCTGAGTGATAACACTGTCTTCTACAACATCTAAAACCCCAAGCCTGTGTATGGAGTCAGATCAGGGTCTCAGACGCAGGCTTTGGTAAACTCAGCACACCTGGTTCATGCGCTCAGCATTTAGGCAAGTGCACAGAAGTAGCACTGCTTTGTGACAAGCCCCAAAAGCGTGGCCTCCCAGTCCTGGGACCATGCTATGCACATTAAAAAAACTTAAAAAACAAAGCTATGAAGGAAAATGAAAATGTGTACATGTCCTGTTCTCTGGGCTCACTGGCTGTTACCAGTCATGTGACAAAGTAGTTGTACAAAGCAGAAGCAGCAAGGATTCTGTGTGACTGGAGGGTCAAAACAGAACAAGATGGCTGATGGCACGGGACCCAAACTCAGGTTCTTAAGAGTCTGGGTGATGGCTCAGATGGGAATTTAAAAGCTGAGTATCTCAGTCTGACACATCTAGAAACTCAGAAGGAAAAAAGAAGACCCTGGACTTGATAGATATATTGTGAACCTAAAGAGGAAGCCACTTTCCCCATCCTCCAATCTCCCTGGGAGATCAAAGTAGGCGGTTTATGGTCAAATGAAGCAGGTACAGTAGAAAATAAAAGGACTCGCCCCAGGAACCCATCTTATGTGAAAACCCGATATGAACACATACAAGTGCTACAAAACCCTCAAATCACAGATACTGTGAAATATGCTTTGTGATTCTTGACTAGTTGATTCTGTTTTACCCATAGGACCGCAAGGACAGGTGAGAATAGAGACATTTGCCATTATGTCCTTTGGAAGCCAATAATGGAAACAGAAATTTCCAAAGCCACCTGCCTGGGGCCTTAAACACGGAGCCAGGTCTTTTCTGTTCTCACTTCTCCAGGTGAGGTTTTAAGACAGGCGGTCATGAGAGCTGACCCTTCAGGATGCCCCATTTTTTTCTTCCTGCCGTCTTTGGGTCTCGTCACCAACGCTGAGTGCTTACCAGCAATGACTGTATGACTCCTGTGTTGGAATAGGAGTGCCTGGAGCTGAAGTTAAAGGCTGACCTGAAGGACTTCCCTGGTGGTCCAGGAGCCGAGACTCTGCACTCCCAATGCATAAGGACCCAGGTCTGATCTCTAGTCAGGAAACTAGATCCCACATCCCGCAACTAAGAGTCCACATGCTGCAACTACAGATCCTGCATGCCACAACAAAGATCCAAGACCCTATATGCTGCGACTAAAACCCAGTGCAACCAAATAAACATCTAGAAAAATGTGTGTGTGTGTGTGTGTATATATATATATATATATAGGCTAACTTGAGGATCACAGCCATTAGTCACTAGTGTGGCTAAGGTGACCAGCACCATTATTTAAGTGTGAACAAGGCTACCAGGAAGGCACGGACACACACACTGGTGCACATCGCAGTATGCACAAAAATTAACAATTCAATGGCTCTCGGTATCAGAAAGAATTCTGCACTGGACCTGCTCAGATCACAAGAGCTCATCTGTGGCCACACTCACTCAGCCACTAGCCAGCTGGGCAACATAGGATCCCTGAGTGAAGAGTGAGGGGCTGGATGGAAGCCTCTAGGTTCAGGCAGCACTGACTCGGGGAAGGTACTCACTCTGCAGACGGGTGTGGAGGCAGGGAAGGGGCTGGGGCCTGTATGCAGCTTTGTGGGCACAGACTGCCCCTCGGGGGAGCTGGTGGGAGAGGAAGAGCTCAAGGACGAGTGGCTCAGCGCCAAGTCCTCTTCTGGGCTGGACTCCGGTGTCTCGCTCTCAGAAGGCACAGCCTGGCTGGGAGGAGTGGCGGGAGGAGACCTGGCCGGCGGTCTGAGGGCCAGGATATCCTGCAAGACGACCACGGGCATCTTCCCCTTGAACAGGATGCCCCCGGCTTCACTCCAGCCATCCCGGTCCTTCTCAGACCACATGCTCAGGTCACCAGTCAGCTTGGGACAGTTTTGGGGTGAGCCCCTCTGTGTGAGTCCCCTCCTGTCTGCACCCCCCGAGTCAGCACCCCCTGCCTCTGTCTTGCACGGAACTTCTGAAAGGGCCTCTTCGGGACTTGCCAGCTCATCCTTCTGCCTGGCCTTTGGCAGCCCCCTGTCATCTCCAGCTTTGTCTGGGACTCCATTTATGTTCTTCTGAGCGGAGGAGGCGGCAGAATTCAGTTTATTGTGGCCCACCATGTTGTCCGGGGGGTTGCTCGAGTCCTCTGTCAAATCGATTATGACCACAGCCTGGCCAATACTGGTTTCAACTTGACTTCTTAAAAAGTTATCTAAGGGTCCCTTCCCATTGACAAGTTTTGGTCTAAAATCTATGTCGGAACCCATGTGACAGTTCTCCAAGTGGTCCAAAGAGGTTTCTAAGTTGTGGAGTTGAGTCTGCACAGGGCCAGCCCGAGACCCCCCTGTGTCGTCCAAGCCATCGTCAATTTTCTCCTTGGGGACAAGATTCAGGCGCTTGAATGGCAGTCGGGCTGAAACCAGAAGACAAGGAGGACCTCTTTTAAGTGATAGTGTGAAGAGTGACAATCAATACTTTAACATTCTATGTTCTCAAAAAATGAACAACCTTGATGTACTTGAGGATAGGGAGGATATCTAAAATTTAAAAAGGGATTATCTTTTCATTGGATATGAGTTTGAGCAAACTCCAAGAGACAATGAAGGACAGGGAAGCCAGGCATGCTGCAGTCCATAGGGTTGCAAAGAGCTGGACACAATTTAATGACTAAACAACAAGTCTTTTCATTATGGACTTTTCCAACAACCTAATTAAAAGCAAAAACAAATGAACAAAAATAAATGGAAAACAAACAAAATCCCCAAACACCAACAAACTTTTAGAGCAGGGGTTTTGCAAGACTTTCGAAGAAGACATTTTCTGATCTCTTTGAGATCCAGTTCAAATTCTAAAGTTATTTATTATGGGTGGAAATTCCATTTGAAGATAAGTGTATCTGGTTCCAAAAGCTAAAGAGACAGATCCATTTACAGTTAAGATTTTGTTCTGCCCCTAGCACTCCGACTGTTAGAGCTTTTCTTGCCAGTGAAACAAGTATCCTCCCACTGCATGTCAACCTTCTGGATGGTTCTAAGAGAGAGGCACATGGAAGACAGGAAATGCAGATGGGTGACTTTCTTACAGAGTCTGCCTGTACTCAAACACCCAAACATCTTATTAACTACTTTCTAATGTAGACCAAACACATAAACCTGTTCTGGCTTCATTTATAAGATGATCATGCCCTCGGATTCTGCGGTTTGCCCCTAATCCTTTAACCTTGGAAGGCGGCTGCCCTTCATACAACTCCTACCAACACCAACCTTGCTGTCAGTCATGACAGAAGGCCAGCTGCTACAGAGGAACCAGATAACCAAGCTTTGAAAACCAAAAACCATCCTTTTTTATATAGTCCAGCCACTAATCTCACCTAAGGGTAAATTCATTCCTCCCTTTTTCATGAAAGGATTTTGAGACACTTCCTGTAAAAAGGTGTTTAACCAGGGACAGCTGTGCTGCCAGGGGACATCTGGCAACATCAAGAGATGTTATTGGCTTTGACAGCTTGGGAGCAGAGGCTAGGATGCCTGTGAAACTCTCTCCAGCTGTGGTCCCTAGCCTTTTTAGCACCAGGACCAGGTTTCGTGGAAGACAATTTTGCCATGGACTGAGGGTGGGTGGCGGAGAAGGCAATGGCACCCCACTCCAGTACTCTTGCCTGGAAAATCCCATGGACGGAGGAGCCTGGTAGGCTGCAGTCCTTGGGGTCGCAAAGAGTCCGACACAACTGTGCAACTTCACTTTCACTTTTCACTTTGATGCACTGGAGAAGGAAATGGCAACCCACTCCAATGTTCTTGCCTGGAGAATCCCAGGGACAGGGAGCCTGGTGGGCTGCCGTCTATGGGGTCGCACAGAGTTGGACACGACTGAAGCAACTTAGCAGCAGCAGCAGAGGATGGGGGGACAGTTACATTTATAGTGCACTTTATTATTATTACATCAGTTCCATCTCAGATCATCAGGCACTAGATCCCAGAGGTTGGGTATCCCTGCTCTGTGGTATATAGAATATACAGTATATTTTTCCTCCATGAGAAAAAACATTACAAAGTCAATATGCTGGAATCCAGCTGTAAAAGCAGCAACCTCTGCATTTGGTCCTGGGAACGGCACGCAGTGAAATGGGTTTCCCAGCTTCCAAATGTAAGATGCAACTGTCTTCTCCCCTCCACCCCTTTGATGCTTCTGATGAGAACCCCAGGAGATGGCCTGCCTCTGCTCAAGGGAAATGAAAAATATAATAATTGAGAAAACAATGAAGGACATAAGCTAGGAGCAAATATTTAACCCATTCCCAGAGTTACCTTGTATTAACTTCTTGACTGGAAAAGCTGGCCTGTCTTTGCAATCCATGGCTGTGAATGAATGTCAAAGGATATGTTATTAAGTGCTGGAAACAACGGAGCAGAAAATACAGTACCTACTATACAAAGTGGTCGTCCAATGGGGCTGATCTGGGTACTCCCACCCCCATCCTTGGGCTTCCCTGGTGGCTCAGTAGTAAAGAATTTGCCTGCCAATGCAGGGGACACAGGTTCGATCCCTGGGTCAGGAAGATCCCCGGGAGAAGGAAATGACAACCCACCCCAGTATTTTTGCCTGGGAAATTCCATGGACAGAGGAGCCTGGCAGGCTACAGTCCATGGGGTCGCAAAGAGTCAGACACAACTGAGCAACAACAAAGGACGTTTTTGGTTGTCCTGACTGGAGAGAGTGCATTGCCAGCATCAAGTGGGGAAGGGATACGAACACTGCTAAATATCTCACAATGCATAGGACTGCTCCCCACCACAGAGAATTATCTGATCTCAAATGTCAGTAGATTAAGAAATTCTACCCTGAATGCTGTCACATCTTCTTGTCTTATTTCCCTTGAGCGCTTAGCACACCTGAGACTTTTGTGTTTCTGTCTCTCCCGCCCATCAGAACACCAGCTTTGTGACAGTACACAGACTTGTTCCACACATGGGCTCAGGGCCTGGCAGGTAGTAGGAAATCAAGTAAGGAAACTACAGATGAGAGAAAACATTGTATCAGCTGATTTTACCATAAAAGGAGCCCGAACATGCTCCTCCAATCCAACCTCTCCCCACTAACAAATCTGTACAATTGGTATAGGGCTTATTTTCTCTTAAAATAGGGTTTATAAAAGGTGATACAACTTAAATCATCTTGAATCTGCCAAGTTGGAGCTGAAGCACAGTCAAGAAATGATAGGGAGGATATTTTCCTGCACAGGAGGGAAAGAAATACACACACACACATACACAAAGGCATAACAGTATCAAAACTGGTACAGAAATGACCATAAACAGAACTAAGTCCTTGAATAAATATCTTCAAACGGCTAGAATAAGTTGAGAAGCTGACATGTGCTAGATCTGGCTTGGAAAAGTCTAGTTATTTTGGCTAACCTACATTCTTTTTTTTTTAAGATACATACGAGTAAGTATTTTTAAAAATCAGATCCTGGCTTTCTAAAAAAACTCAACTGCCCATAGACGAACCTACTCTACCCGCTTCCAAGCTAGGAATACAAGAAAAGTACCCAGAAGACATTTCCTTTCTTCCCATTGCAAGATAGTATTATTCCCAAGTTTTCAGTTCTCAAAAACATGAACTCCTCCCCGCCCCCATTGAAGGATACACAATCTTTAGCCACTTAATTTTCAGACAATCACAAGGATTTATTGGCATGACCCTGAGTCACGAGCTTTGATGCAAGCAGAACAGAGGTGACTTCGGGTCAACATAAAAGGGATCCCATCCAGGGACTCAGTCTATTCAAAGGTATAGGTGCAATTAACAAACATTTCTGTACAACCTTACCACTGCTTTTTATTCTGAGACTATATCCCTTCTAATTTTATCTGGCATTAAAACATCCTTCCCTTTTAGGATAGCCTGATCATAATAACAGAAGGTGCTTTGTAAACTTCTTAAACATCCATACTGGGTCTAATGACTGTCCATGACAATCAGCCCCAACTTCATATGAATTCTGTCTCTTTGAAATCCCAAAGTCTGGAAACAGCACAGTGCTTATTAACTAGGGGGCACCTTGACAGTGGATACATTTTTGGTTGTCCCAGATGAGAAGGGCTTGCTACTGAGATCTTATGGGTGGAGGACAGAGATGCTGCTACAGTGCAGAGAATGCCCCCCAGTGTCAATAGTGCTGAGGCTGAGAAATTCTGAACTAGATTAGCGGATGTCCCTACCGACACTTAATTACTAGGCACCTACTATGTGTCAAGCACTGCGCCAAGTCCTGGGGGCAAAATGGGAGTGGAGTAGGGGATACAAGCCGTCTGGTCCTCCTCAGTTCGCCACCCCATGTAAGGGGCCCGCCAGGCGCCAGAAAGCCCCCTCCCAAGACACAGGAAGGAGAAAGATCGGTCTTCCTGCATATCCGGCGGCATCAAGAACCCGGGACCCCTACCACCCGGGCCTCTCACCTGGGCTGGCCCTGACCCTTAGACGGGGCTGTTCCGGTCCCCCGACCCCGTGGAACCCCGGGCCTCAGTTTCCACATCCGGCCCATAGCGCCGCTGCAGGGTCCAACTTGTCCGGGGGACACAAACGCACTCGGTAACCAACAAATCCGGCCCTTTCGCCTCTTTGGGTCTCAGTTTCCCCTCCGGGCTACACACACACCCGTCACCGCAAAGCGCTCTGAAAGGACGAACTGACGTAAAAGCGCCGGAAAAAAAAAATGGTCGCGGCTGCAACAATAACGTCAAAGAGGTGCCCTTCGGGTTGCAAGGCCCTTCCCCGGGGTCGTAACGGCTCCACGGACCGAACGCCAGATGCAGAGCCGTGGGCCCAGGCCAGGAGGCCAGTCCGCCCCCAGCCGCCGCTTCGGCCCACACAGGCCTCGCGCCGCGACCCCCCTTTCCCTCAGCGCGGACTGGAACCGACCTGCGGCCTCTCCCCGGGCGCCCGGCGCCCCGCACTCCGGCTCCTCCAGCATTGCGAGGGCGACGTCTCGAGTTCCCCTCAGGCGGCGGAGGAGCGGGCTCAGCTCAGGCGGCCGCTGCTGCTCGCCCTCCCGCCCGCGCCGCTGCTGCCGCGGCCGCCGCGCTCGTATTTGGCGGGAACCGCGGCGACCCCCGCGGCCCACACGGTGATTGGGTGATGCCACGTCACGTGACGGACCTACTCGGGAAGAGAGGAGCGCCGGGAGCGTCATCGCGAGAACCTAAGCTTCCATTCTTGCCCTGGCTCCCCTATTGATATGCGAACGGTGGGCAGGGTTTCCTCACGGTGGCTTGTCATTGACGGGTAGCGGGTGTCCTGCAATTGGTGATGGGTGATGTCAATTTGAGTGCTCGACACTGTGAATGGCTGAGACCGTGTGATACGTCTGTGGGAGGCGGGACGGTCAGGCTCCTACGTCACGACGAAACGCTTTACGCGGCGCGCCGATGACAGCCTGAAACTGCGATTTTGCTGAAGACTAATTTTTTTATTCTAATTGCACATAGGTTGTGGCTCAGACGGTAAAGCATCTGCCTACAATGCGGGAGACCTGGGTTCAATCCCTGGGTCGGGAAGATCTGAAGAAGGAAATGGCAACTCACTCCAGTATTCTTGCCTGGAGAATCCCATGGACGGAGGAACTTGGTAGACTACAGTCCATGGGGTCGCAAAGAGTCGGACACGACTGAGCGACTTCACTTCACTTCACTGAATGTAGCCACAGTAATTAAAATTATAATTTATATAAACAATAAAAGCAAAATAAACTCTGGGCATCGCTTCAAAAGTATTTGAGATGCGATATATATATTCAGAGGAAATGAATGAAATGGATATTTCTTGTTTAATCCTCAGGGTTTTGCACATACTGTTTCTTCGCCGGAAACACTTTCCATAGCTGCTTCCCTGGTTGGTTTCTACCTGTTCCAGAGCTTAGATTGAAATCCCAGGGGAGCCTTTCTTCCCCAGCCTCCAAGATGAAGTTGCTACAACACTGTTCTTTTTCTTGGAACAATTACAGCTTGTGTTTATTTTTTAACATGTTATTGGGTAGTGAATTCATTTCTGTTTTTATCGTCAGCTCCATGAGGACAGGAATCATTTATCACAGTATCTGCAGGACCTACTGGTGATTTATTCATTAGTAAGTACCCAATAAATATTTACGTGAATACATAAGTATCATTTGATTGAACTGTGTGATCAAGTCAGTTAAAAACTTCACATGGAACATAGACCTTCAGTCTTTGAACTTTAAAACAGGTTTTCTTCAGCACCAATTTATTCTCTTAAGCAAAGCTAAGTGAGAAGCAAATAATTAATTTAGTCCAATTTCAGAATTCTATTTATCTTGTAGATTAGATAATTACATCAGTAGGGTTGGTTGAAAATAATGTGGAAAGGCTTCTTTTCATCCTAGTGGATAGGGTAAGGGAGCAGGTCCTGGAATGGGCCTCTCCTTTTAAATACGATCTTGTTCCCAGCTCTGGAGCGCAGGATGGGCACGCTGCCTTCTCCCACCTGCTGTTTCTGTTTGTTTGATGCAAAGAGGACAATTTAGAAAACCTCTTTTTGGTTCAGGAGATCCTACCAGAGGAAGAAACATAGGACCTGCCTGCCAGCCTAGAATTTTAATTAAAAAAAAAAAAAGAAAATAATGTGGAAAAATAGGACATCACTTTAGGCAAGTCATGTCTTACTCAAGGTCTCAGTTTCCTTGTCTGAACCTTTAGGATATTTTCCTTTCTTTCTCTGACATTTTGGCACCTGAAATGATTTAGGCTGGTGGATCACCATTCAGGGAACCCATCAAAATCACATGGGAGGTTTTTCACACTATTCGTAACAGCCCCATCAGGACCTTAGGGAAAGAGGTTGGGGCATGTATATTTTAAAGCAATAGATCTGATAGAGTGCCTGATGAACTATGGAATGAGGTTCGTGACATTGTACAGGAGACAGGGATCAAGACCATCCCCATGGAAAAGAAATGCAAAAAAGGCAAAATGGCTGTCTGGGGAGGCCTTACAAATAGCTGTGAAAAGAAGAGAAGTGAAAAGCAAAGGAGAAAAGGAAAGATATAAACATCTGAATGCAGAGTTCCAAAGAATAGCAAGAAGAGATAAGAAAGCCTTCCTCAGCGATCAATGCAAAGAAATAGAGGAAAACAACAGAATGGGAAAGACTAGAGATCTCTTCAAGAAAATCAGAGATACCAAGGGAACATTTCATGCAAAGATGGGCTCGATAAAGGACAGAAATGGTATGGACCTAACAGAAGCAGAAGATATTAAGAAGAGGTGGCAAGAACACACAGAAGAACTATACAAAAAAGATCTTCACGACCCAGATAATCACGATGGTGTGATCACTGACCTAGAGCCAGACATCCTGGAATGTGAAGTCAAGTGGGCCTTAGAAAGCATCACTAGGAACAAAGCTAGTGGAGGTGATGGAATTCCAGTTGAGCTATTCCAAATCCTGAAAGATGATGCTGTGAAAGTGCTGCACTCAATATGCCAGCAAATTTGGAAAACTCAGCAGTGGCCACAGGACTGGAAAAGGTCAGTTTTCATTCCAGTCCCAAAGAAAGGCAATGCCAAAGAATGCTGAAACTGCCGCACAGTTGCACTCATCTCACACGCTAGTAAAGTAATGCTCAAAATTCTCCAAGCCAGGCTTCAGCAATATGTGAACCGTGAACTTCCTGATGTTCAAGCTGGTTTTAGAAAAGGCAGAGGAACCAGAGATCAAATTGCCAACATCTGCTGGATCATAGAAAAAGCAAGAGAGTTCCAGAAAAACATTTATTTCTGCTTTAGTGACTATGCCAAAGCCTTTGACTGTGTGGATCACAATCAACTGTGGAAAATTCTGAAAGAGATGGGAATACCAGACCACCTGACCTGCCTCTCGAGAAATCCGTATGCAGGTCAGGAAGCAACAGTTAGAACTGGACATGGAACAACAGACTGGTTCCAAGTAGGAAAAGGAGTACATCAAGGCTGTATATTGTCACCCTGCTTATTTAACTTCTATGCAGAGTACATCATGAGAAACGCTAGATTGGAAGAAGCACAAGCTGGAATCAAGAATGCCAGGAGAAATATCAATAACCTCAGATATGCAGATGATACCACCCTTATGGCAGACAGTGAAGAGGAACTAAAAAGCCTCTTGATGAAAGTGAAAGTGGAGAGTGAAAAAGTTGGCTTAAAGCTCAACATTCAGAAAACAAAGATCATGGCATCCGGTCCCATCACTTCATGGGAAATAGATGGGGAAACAGTGGAAACAGTGTCAAACTTTATTTTTGGGGGCTCCAAAATCACGGCAGATGGTGACTGCGGCCATGAGATTAAAAGACACTTACTCCTTGGAAGGAAAGTTATGACCAACCTATATAGCATATTCAAAAGCAGAGACATTACTTTGTTCGTCTAGTCAAGGCTATGGTTTTTCCTGTGGTCATGTATGGATGTGAGAGTTGGACTGTGAGGAAGGCTGAGCACCGAAGAATTGATGCTTTTGAACTGTGGTGTTGGAGAAGACTCTTGAGAGTCCCTTGGACTGCAAGAAGATCTAACCAGTCCATTCTGAAGGAGATCAGCCCTGGGATTTCTTTGGAAGGAATGATGCTGAAGCTGAAACTCCAGTACTTTGGCCACCTCATGTGAAGAGTTGACTCATTGGAAAAGACTCTGATGCTGGGAGGGATTGGGGGCAGGAGGAGAAGGGGACGACAGAGGATGAGATGGCTGGATGGCATCACTGACTCGATGGACTTGAGCCTGAGTGAACTCCCGGAGTTGGTGATGGACAGGGAGGCCTGGCGTGCTGCAATTCATGGGGTCCCAAAGAGTCAGACACGACTGAGCGACTGAACTGAACTGAGTGTGATCTAGTCCAGTACCTTCTGTAGAGGCACTTGTAAACTTTCACCAATCCTCTGCTTCACAAAATTGCTCAACTCTGTCAGAGATTTCAACACTGAAGTTGCAAGCGCTTTAGCTCTAGTTACTTTATTGTTCTTCTTACAACTTGTAGTCAGACTTGTTATCCATTGGGCAACTGGCCCCAACCCTGTTCTTCTTTTTGGATTCATTTACTCATTTTGATTCATTCTTAACTTTCGATTCTTTCAACAAAAAATAACTGACGAAAAAAAATCAATAGCAGTAAGCATATATGAATCTGAGAAGCCTTCCTGGAGGAGGTGACATTACAAATAGAGTTCTTTTATGCACAAGGGACGGGAGGAAAGATTGGGGGGAAATGAGCAAGAGAGGAATAATGTTAGCAAAGCTCATAGGCAAAAAGGATCATGGGTTATAGAAGTCAGAAAAGGTGATGGGGCCAAATTTTACAAGCTTTGTAGTCCATGTCAAGAAGG
The DNA here is from genome assembly GCF_003369695.1 of Bos indicus x Bos taurus. NCBI lineage: Eukaryota > Metazoa > Chordata > Mammalia > Artiodactyla > Bovidae > Bos > Bos indicus x Bos taurus. Next base: position 90,931,284 of record NC_040082.1, on the reverse strand, counting down.
CTTTAGAAGTAGTTTAAGGCCAATACTACTGGCCTTAGAATAGGCCAAGGGAATGATGTCATGTGAATTATGTTATAGAAGCATCTTTCTGGCAGCCTTGTAAGGGATGAACTGGAGGGGAGAACCTGAAGCTGGGCACACCAGAGAGGAGACTGGTGGAATGGTCTGATCAGGGCAGAGAGACAGTTGGGTAGCAGAAAGGAGGTACAAGTCATAACCTGATGTCTGATTTGGGCAACTGAATGGATGAACAGGGGACTGGAAAGGAAGGTGATGGAAGACCTCAGAAGAACTGTATATAGCTGAAATTATCGAACAGGTATCTGAAGATTTGTAGACTCAGCCTTTGGAGTTCTACCTGCCCCTTGGCCTCCCCAGCCTCTGCTGCTGCTACTGCTGCTGCTAAGTCGCTTCAGTCGTGTCCGACTCTGTGCGACCTCATAGACGGCAGCCCACCAGGCTCCCCCGTCCCTGGGATTCTCCAGGCAAGAACACTGGAGTGGGTTGCCATTTCCCTCTCCAATGCATGAAAGTGAAAAGTGAAAGTGAAGTCACTCAGTCGTGTCCGACTCTTAGCGGCCCCATGGACTGCAGCCTACCAGGCTCTTCCGTCCATGGGATTTTCCAGGCAATACTGGAGTGCGGTGGTGCCATTGCCTTCTCCTCTGCTGAAAGGTCTAAGCGCTTTTCCTGAGACGTCAGGGCCACCTCCGGGACTCCAGAGGTCGCTGCAGCCACTACAGCCCCTCTAGGCTCGCTCCGGTCCACTCTTAGGCCGAGGCGGCCTCTCGGTTAGCAGGCGGGAATGTGCGTGCACTCCCCCGCCGGCAGGGGGCGCCTGTGCGCAGACGGGGCCCAGGGCGCGCGTGCGCGCGCGGGGGCCGGCACCGGAAGTGTGCGGTTGCCATGTAATATCCTGGCCGCGCGGGCTCGCGAGGGTCTGAGGCGGCGCCGGGGCGGGCGGAGCTGGCTTGAGGGCGGCGAAGGCGGTGCCGTAGGGGCCCCCTGAGGCGCGCTGGGGGTTGGTGGCGCCCGGAAACCTGTCGCTTGCGCGGTCCCTCCGGTTCGCTGGGTCCGGGCAGCAGGCCCGACGGCGGGAGGCAGCATGTCGGTGGCGGGGCTGAAGAAGCAGTTCTACAAGGCGAGCCAGGTGAGCGGAGGCCGAGGCGGGGCGCGGTGGGGGTGGTGTGCGGCCCCGGGCTCAGACTGCTCGGAGCGGGGCCAGGAGATGCCAGGCCTGGCCCTGACTCGGGAGGGAACCGGAGGTAGTGAGGGGGCGATCTTGGCACACGTCCCTCGCAGGGTGGGTACAGCCTAGGAGGGACAGGGTCTGCGTGCTAGGGCGCCCAGGCTCTGTCCGCCATGTGGGCTCCAGTCTCCTCGAGGAGGGTGGGCAGACGGTGGAGAGGAGCAGAAATGCACCCAGAAGTTGTTCCCGGACGTGGATCTCTCGCCTCCTGTCCTTCCCTCTAAAAGATCAGGGAGGGAGCGGAGAGAGAGAAGAGGAAGAAGGCTGTCGACACAGAGAGCCCAGGAGCAGGGAATTTTGTGTCTAGAGCAATTCTTTTTTTCCCAAAGATGACAAACAGCCTTCTCAGTGGGCCGGCTGCAGAATTGAAAGGGTTGAGTCAAAAGTCAATTTCCTACTTCAGTTCCTCAGACATCCAGTCCCTCTCCCCAGAAGCAAGACTGTCACCAGTTACCAAAGAGAAGTGTACGCCTCTTCTTTAAAAAACCCACGTAGTGATAGCATGGTCTACATAGAACTATGTACTTGCTGGTTTTCATTAACTGTGTCTTGGAGATCATACTAGAGTCAGAAATCTCCACCTCGGGTCTTTCTCTGTCCTGGCAAGCCATCCTGGGCACTGTGGGGCATTGAGCAGCACCCCTGGCCCTCTCCCAGCCTATTTAGGAGCTCCCCTAGTTGTGACAACCACCGATGTCTCCCCATGCTGCCAGATGACTTTAGGGGAACCCCCTCTTCCCCCCGGGCCCCCCCCCCCCCACCCAGAGCCACAGCACTAGAGCCTACTGCTCAATTCTGTTGTTTTGTTTTGTTCTTTTGAAGAGATAAGATGTCACCTATTTCATCTTTCTCCTTTGCTTTTCCTCTACCTCCTCCTGGATCTTTTTAATGGGTACGTGATATTCCGTTCCCTGAAGTCTGTCTTGTTTTTTTTTAAACTAGTTGTCTATTGATGGATGTTTAGGTTGTTTCAAGTAGTTTTCTGCCATGTTACAGTATTGTCATGAATAGCCAGTGAGTATCTCTGCTCACAGGTAGGATTGGCTTTACAGGATAAGTTCCCAGAAGTGGAACGTGGAATCCAAGAATGTTTAAGTGTTCTACTTGTGATGGACAGAATAGGTGTTTTGGAAATTCCAGGCCCCGTTGTTCACAAATCTGGTGAAAGCTGAGTGGATTCACTCTTCAGAAAACTAGGCAAATGCAAAATTCAGTTTATAGGCTCAGATCCAAAAAGTTCCCAGATCTCTCCATCCCTTAAGAATCTTAGGTTTGGAGTTTGTGTGGATAGACTCCAGGAAGGAACGCGCAATGGTCATAGGAATCCTTTAGGCAGTGCTGGCAAACGAGACTTTAACCCATGACTTGGAGAGGTCCAGTGGGAGGGAAAAGAAGTGTGTCCCCAGTGATACACAGCTGGGACCTTTGGCCCCTTGAGGGGGAAAGTAATGATCCTAGACAGGGCTAAAGATATTTGGGATCTGTCTCTCGACTCCAGGCTAAACACTGGAGGAAGAGAAACTTAATCTAGATGGATTCTAGGGTTGTTGCTGAGAGTACAGCTCTGTGCCCCAGCAGGATGGAATGAGTGACCTGGCCCAGCAAGCCTCTACCTCCCCCTCCGCCCCACCTTGCTGCACACTTGACCAGAGCATCTTGCAGTGCTGCTCACTATCTTGGACCCTGACGTAGCCCCTCCTGTAAGAACCATAGGTCTTGGAAGAACTCCTGGGCCACCTTGTTCCTTCCTGTGGACGGGTCTCTGGAAGCCCTCCCCTCCCCACCCTCAGGCACAAGGGCCCTTGCTGGTAGCCCATCCTGCCCCCAGAAGACCCACTGTGCTGGAGGAACTAGCTGGGCCTCTCAGGGTGTCCACCTGAGCCTTTCCTCTCAGGGAAGGAAGAATGGCCTACATTCAGACCTGAATGTAGCACTTGGGGGAGCGCTTAGAAACCTGGAAAGCTCAGTGCAGCATAAGCTGGTGGTTCGGATCAGTTTATTATCTCGACGTTCTGGGACCCAGTTCCAAAGAATCGCTGCTATGGCCACATTCTCCTTTGAGAGCCTGAGAGCCGCAGTCTTGGCCTTGTGACCAAGTCCGTGTTGAGTTGTGCTCTCAAGAGTCACCCTGGCTGTGTTCCATTTCCTCTGCAATAGTTTCCATAGACCTCCACTGTGGATCTGGACGTGTCCACCTCTGTGTATTTCTTGTCTTGATTTTAGAAACACCTCCTTCATCCTCTTTCTGTGTCCTCAGGATTGGGATCGTCTGGGCCAGGTAACATTCCTGTTAAGTCTTAATATATACTGAGGGGTCACCAGGTGAACAGGTTTTAAACCAGTCTCTGTTGATCTCAGTCAGTCTCAGTCTCAATTTATCTGGCCCAAGGATCAGCATACTCCCCTTTCTACACCAAAGGATTGGGGGGCATTTGTCTTCCAGTAGGACAGTGGTTCTCAGCCAGGGCCAATTCCACCCTCTGGAGGACATTGGCAATGTCTGGAGGCATGTTTGGCTGTCAAAACTTGGAGGTAATTAATTGTATTACAGTGTACTGGGCCCCAGATGTCAGCAGTGCTGATGTTGGGAAACCCTGTTTTACAGTTTGAGAAAAGTGAGGATAATTTTATCCAAGCCAAACAACAACAACAGAAATCCCTCCTGGGCATTGTTGTGGCAGCTGCTTGCTATTTCGAATTCTCTAAACAAGAGATAACCAGATATACGCAGATGGACACATGTAAAACTCGGCACCCGGACACCACATCTCCCCTGCCCAAGTCCTCAGGAGAACCCCAGAGTATCTATTGGCATCTGTCAAGCTTGCATCGGCACCTCTTCACTTAGGGAATCCCAGGGACGGGGAAGCCTGGTGGGCTGCCGTCTATGGGGTCGTACGGACTCGGACACGACTGAAGCGACTTAGCAGCAGCAGCAGCCCTTCCCTCTCCCCTCTCCTATCCTTGCAGCACCCCAGGGACATTTGGCAGCATCAGAGGCTTTGTCAGGCCTTGGGGAGCAGACACTAGTGGCACTGAATAGGTAGCAGCCAGGAATGGTTGCTAAACACCCTGTAACACACAGAACAGCCTTCTATACCACCAAGAGTTATTGTCCGAATGACAGAAGCACTGACGTTGAGAAGCCCTGCTCTAAAACAGGTTCTTGATTTCAAAGGCTTGTAACAGCATCGTCTCTAAATTGAGAAAGGTGGACGCGTGACAGAGAGCCAGGAGTAGAGAAGCTTGGTTTCCGGCAGGTCTCCCTCATCGATGATGTCGGTGACAAACCAGCTTCCAGTAGCTGGCATGAGACTGGCCAGTTCCGCGCCAGTTCCTCTCTGGTGAAAGCTTTCAGGTCTTAAACAAAATTGATTTGAGCTTGAGTGGGAAGTTAGTGAGTTTTTACTTCGGGTCACACTGACAGGTTGAACTGGAGAACGTTGAGGAATCCGTAGCGTAAAGCAGAAGAAGAAGTAGGCGTCTGTCCCGGGCCCATGATTGTGGTCCTTCCCGCCTCCCCATGTAATAATGCCAGTCAGTACCGTCTGCTCTTTATGCACGTCTGAACTGGGGGGAGATGCCTTTATGAGTCTTTCTGGGGAATAGAGGTGGGTCGAGGAACCCACTAGCGAGCTCCAGTCTCAGAAACTCACTTGTCATTGTGGTGTGTGTGGGTGACATTAATTTCCACTGAAGCTGCTAATGGTTTCCTGGTCATTCTTGTGGCTGCGCTGTGTGGAGATCTGAGAGTGTAACTAGGGGTAGATCTGGCAGCTGTCTGGAATGCTGGCCTGATTTCTTTTTTTTTTCTTTGCCTGAAAGGAGAGAGAGAGTTTGAACTAAAAGATTGGTTCCATCCAAGCTAGGAGGGGAACTCATGACCGTCGTATCCTATAACTTTGAAGTTTGTTCGATTCTTTCTAGGCCCTGCGTTGGTGTCTCGGAGGAAAGATTGAGCTTCCTGGGAGAGGCGTGGGGGTGGGGGGAGGACTAGGGGACCCAGACCCCAACTTGTAGGAGTAGGCAGTAGTTGGGGAAACGTTAGGGGTCTCCCAGATACTGCCTGCTCCAACCTATTTTTTAAACTTCATTTTGTGGAATCACACTCTTGAATTCCCAGCAAAGTACTTGGCCTGCTGAGTAACAGACGTGGGTGATCTTAGGACACAAAAATCTGGAACTTATAACCCCTTAAGTGTCAGCACGAATCACAATATGGAGCCTGGGAGCGACAAGTGTCAGGCAAGGCCTGGGGGTGGGGGTGGGAGTGGTCTCTGGCTCAGGACCTTGAGCCCAGCAGCTGCAGGCACTCACCCCCGGAAAACCTTCTGCCTCGGGGCAGCAGACGTGGGAAGGGCTTTTGGCCATGGCCTTGTCCATGTGCGGCAGGAACTGGGTTAAGTCCACTCTTACAGGAAACCATTCTGCTGACTCATCCGTAGGAAGACCCTTGATCTCGCAGTGTCCCTGTAGGACCGCAGGCGGAGATGATCCCATCCTGCCTCACAAGTTAGCTGGGTGCAGTGACCAGTCCTATGTCATAGGCTGGGCTGTGGAGCTTCAGAAGCAATCCAAAACTGCCCTTCCCCGAAGGAAGCAGGGGCCTCTCATCTCCACCACTTCCCAGGCCTGGCCATAAAACCAGGTTAACCTGACCTCCTGGGTAGGACCCACTGTTCACCATCAGGGAGGCGCCCCAGAGTCAGGCAGCATCCTGCAGCTCTTCGTTATTAACATGCCAGGACCAGGGGCTCATCATATTTTGAGTCCATTGCTTGTAACTGCTGTATATGGAGCCTGAAGCTTGCTGTAACTCAGAATCCTGGGTGTACTAAAGGCAGTTTATCACAGAACTCAGTGGGAGCTGATCGCCCTGCCTATCTGGGTGTGTTTTGAGGCCAGGCTGTAGGATACTTAATTATACTCTGTGTGCCACTTAATAACAGCCTGTGAGGTGAGAGGTTTCTTAGTATCACCCTGCTCAGCTTCAGGAATTGGAGGCTATCACAGTTTTGAGACCCCAGAACTGTCGCAGACTTAGCAACTGAACCCAGGAAACAGTGCCGTCCACCCACCTGTCCCTCCAGCGTCCCTCCAGAGCCAGCCTCCTTCGGGGCCCTGAGTGCTCCGCCTGCCCTTCCAGTGCCCCTCTGTGCAGCCCTCTGTGTCTCTCCTCAGAGGACAAACTGACAGGCTGCGACTGGGCCCTTTGGGCCCGCCATTTGCTTCTGGCCTGCATGTCCCGTGGCCTTTGACCCTGGGTCGGGGGCCACAGTTAGTGCTGCTCTGGCCCCTATCTCCGCCCTCTCCTCTTTGTTGCCAATATCTTGAGACTGACCCAATCTAGGGAAAGTTAGTTCTTCATTTGGGGCGCGCAGCCAGCTTCCTCCATAGGGTTTCAGAGGCGTCAGGCCATTGGCTGGGGGAGTAGGGGAGGAAAGCCCAACTGTCTTGTTTCTGGTTTCCGAGGTCGGGGGAGGGGCAGGGGGAGGTTTCTGAGGTTTAAGGAGGGTTTGATGCTGGAGCCTCCCAGCCAAGGGAGGGTTTGGGAGCTCGCAGGCCTGTGGAGGCATCTTTACCCGCCAGCCCTGCCCAAACCCTTCCTCGGGGAAACGTTAGGGGTGATTTTTCTGGACTTTTTCCCAAGCCGTCCCTGGAAAGCCGGATGGAGGAATGTGTCAGACTAGCAGCAGCTGCTTGCTCTCTGCTCTTTGTCCCCCTCCCTTCTCATCTCCCTCTTCCTCCTTCCCCTCCCCCTCTTCTCTCCCCCCACAGCCCCTCTTCTCTCCCTGCCCCGCTTCCCAGGGCTGAATTTACAGCCACTTCTCCCGAGCGCTGCACTTTGGATACATTCTGCTCATTTCCTGTTGAGCAGTCCCCCAGGTTCCATGAGCCCAGGCTCCCAGAGGATGGCCTCGTCTTCCTTTTCCACTCAGCTCCTAGAAAAACCTGCTGACTAGGCCCGAGAGGGGGATCACGCGGAGACTCCCAACCACAGCAGGAAAATAGACGTGCGATTTCCTCCAAAGGACCTGACTCAGCATCAATCGCTGCCTCCCTGGGAAGAGCTGCTGCCAGCAGCTCAGACTTCCACACCTGGGTATTACGGTCATCCAGAGGCGCCGTGCCCTGTCCCGGGTGTGAGACAGCCTACCCGGGGGCCATTGAGGAGCTCAATGAATATCAGGTGGGCCAAGGGACATTTGCCTCAAGTTGTGGGTTGTGAGAGTGCAAAAGTGGAATATCCATCTGGGCATGAGAGAGAAGGCAGAGCTGGGGCCTGCTGAAGGGAGCATCCCTGGTGACCTGGGGTGCCATGTCAGCTCCTTCCCCACCCTCCCGCGAGCGTGGACAGCACACTCCAGTCCAGCAGGTCAGCTTGGCCTTGTAGCTTCCCTCCTTCCCCACCCTTGTCCGGCTCTCCTGTCCACTTCCTGTTTGCGTGTCTTCCTTCATCCTTGCTGCCTCTTAGGTCCACTCTCCGGAAGTACTTCTCCTCCCTCCCAGCCTCTGGCCCAGTGGTCTCTTGCCCCCGTTCTGCACACCGAGCACATCCTCACACCCAGTACGCATTCCTCTCATTGGGCGTGAGCTTCTGAGGGCGGGGCGGGGGCTGCCTGGTGGCTGGTGACAGGCCTAGGTCCCCACAGGTCATGGCTCACTGACCAAGTTGTCAGGAATGGTGGACACCTCCCCAGAGCAGGCGTGGGGCAGTCCGGTGCCATGATGGTACCTGTGTGAGGCAGGGTGGCCAGCAAGGCCTCAGTCAGGAACAGGTCCGACTGGTTTAAAAAATAAGTCATCAGAGCTCAGAGGTTGTCCCCTTTGCTTGGAATTTGCTTTGAGGGCTCCAGGCCCAGAGGAACCTGCATTTGACTTTGTCACAGGGAGTCTCTGTTATTCCGACCCCACAGCCAGATCCAAACTTAACGGGAGGTGCCCAGCTTCCTGGGGAAAGGAGATCCCCGGGCCCAACCACTCTGGCCTCAGAAACCTGCTCTCTAGGCTCCTGGACCTCTGAGCTCTTGGACTTGACCGGGCCCTATGTGCAGCCCCTGTGGCTTCCACCCTTGGCCGCCTTCTGCCTCTTCTCCTGTTTCCTCCAACAGGCAGCCAGCTTTCTCCCTGTCCTCTGCTTGGCCCTGTTGGTACCCTCTGGACTTGCTACCCTGCCTCTGGGCCTTCTCCTTCCTGGACCTGAGTTCCCTCCCTGGCGCCCCTCACCCCTCCAGATCTTCATTCCCTGTCACAACATACCCAGCCGCCCTCTAGATGGTGGTCCCAGACCGGCTGGCTGGTACAGGCAATGCAACAGGCTCCTAGGCCCAGTGCACCTGCGGGCCAGCCCTGACCTTCCCTGTCCTTCCCTGCCCTTGCCCTGAGGACCTGGGAGCCTGCTGTATCTATCTCCTGGATCTGAGCCTGCAGTAAATACTGTGCACCAGCCTCTTAGCCTGGGGCCTGAATTAATTCATTAATTTGACCTTCAAATATTCTCATTTTTTAAGTTTGTTTTTAAAAGGGATCTTGATGTTATTTCTTGTAGTAAATCATAGTAACAGGATCACCATATACAGCAGAAACAAAGCAATGTAATCAATTCTTCCTGGATTCCTGACCTCTGAAGCTAGGGTCTGCTCTCTCTTGTGAAAAGAATTGTGAAACCACAAGTTCCCCACTGGGACTTTGCCTGGCGTCCAGTGGTTAAGCCTGTGCTTCCACTGCAGGGGCAGGGGTTCGATCCCTAGTTGGGGAACTGAGATCCCACATGGCATGTGGCACAGCCAAAAAAAAAAAAAGCCTAAAAATAATTTATTTTTAAAAACAAGTGTCCACCAGGAAGTTTCTCCTAGCCAGAACAAAGGGTACTGGAAGGGGGTCATGGCAGGACGAGCTTTCTCACTTGTCCCTTGCGTTCTCTCTCCTCTTGGCACCCCTCCCCTGCCCCTTACAGTCTTCACGTGGAACCAGGAACTCCTGCAGGCTTGAGTTAAGTCTCAGAAGAGAGAGTTCTGGGGTGAGGGTGGATTTCCCAAGCATGTGGGGAGGAGGAGGCCTGACAGTCTGTGTCCCTGTTCAGACTGTATGCTTAGACGCCCAACACCACGCTGGCCAGCACAACTCAAGCCAGTCCCACCTTCTCTGAAGCAGGAGCAGTTGACTGATGGTTTCTGTCTGGTCATTTTGGGTCTCGGCCCCAGGAGTTAGTGGAGACTTAGGGAAGGAAACCGGGAACTCTCTCACTTTCAGGCACCACTCCCTTCCCGTCCCCTGCCACCTGCCACCCCAGCAGGTGTCCATCACCTTAATGGCCTCAGGTCATCAGAGCCTTAATTGTCTGAAGTCCAGAGGGCAGCCCTGGCCTGTCAAGGCCACCCTTTGTCCAGAAGAGGCCAGCCAAGGGAATGGGGTCAAGGATTTCCGTGTCCCATACCCCTAACTGCTGGCCTAAATCTCCTCTCCTGGGGCATTTCCTCCAAGCTAGGGAAGTCTTCCTGTCCTGCAAGGTCAGCATCTCAGCCTCGAGGAGCCTTGGAGCAGCTGCAGCTCCCCACCCATTGCCCTTGCTACAGCTTGGTGTGGGTGATGCCCCAGAGACTTCTCTGAGGTTCCTCCTTCTCCGCCAGCCTTGATGCATTTACTTCACACCTCTCTGGGTTCCCCATCACCATGCCTTTCCCACCAGTGGCCTCAAGGGTGGCCAAGTGCTCTGTCCGCTTCACCCCAGGACACCTGTGCCCTTGGCCTTGGCCGGTGGTAGGTAGGAGGCACTGTGGGTTTGGGAGGCCTCCATGGGAAGTTGTGGAGACGGGGTATGTCGGGGACCCAGGACGCAAGGATGCTGTTCCAGGGGACTAGGGTGGAGGGCCTTCTGCCTGTTCTGAGTCCAGGAGGCCGCTCGGCTCCCAGCCGCGCCTGGAGGGGAGCTGACTGCTGTCCAGGCAGTGTGTGCTCAGCTACTCTCCCCCACGCTAGGTAGTGCTAGTGCACCATGAAGGGCACGTCCCTTTCCAGGCACTTGAGTTGGTGCTAAACTGTCTTGGATGTCGAGCGAGAGGTAAAGAGTGACCTGCTGATAGCCAGGCACCCAGGAGAGCTGAGTAAACACACACAGCATAGTTAAGTGTCGGAGGCCCCTCCCTGGTACGTCACCATACATGAACTCACCACTGAAAAGTCTACAGCTTTGTTGTGCAAGTTCACACCGCCTGAACACAGTGTCCCAGGGCAGCTTTTTCGTTCTGCTTTTTCCATTCACACTGCTGGCGCCCTTTGTCCACCCAAAGCCTGTGACTCAGGTTCACTTCCACAGCTCCCTGTGGTCCTTTATGTGTTGATCACAACATGTCCCTCCCCTGGCAGCGGGCACTGAGGCCACTGCTGTGTTCCTTCTCTCAGCGTGGCAGTGAGCCATCATGTGGGTATGCCCCAGGTGAGGTCCGAGAGTTCCTCTAGACTCCTGCTGCGTTTTTGTTCGTTTGTTTGTTTTTATCTATTTATTTGACTGCAATTGGTCTTAATTGTGGCATGCAGAATCTTTAGTTGCTGCAGGTGGAATCTAGTTCCCTGACCAGGGATCAAACCTGGGTTCCCTGCATTAGGAGCACGGAGTCTTAGCCACTGGACCACCAGGCAAGTCCTAGACTTCTGCCCTTTTAACATGACCATGTAGATTTTAAGCAGGCCCAACCTGGAAAAAACCACCACCTCTTTAGTTGGCATGACACAGAGTCAGGGCGGGAGGGTGTCCCAGACACGCACGGTGGCTTAGCAACTGAACTAGGGCAAATGTGATGCAGGGTCCTGTGACACACATGCCCAGTACGGAGAAGCCAGGAGTGACTCATGAGGAGACGACCCAGGCCTTGGCCTTGAACATGGACACGGGGAGGAAAAGGGAGAGCAGCATGCAGGTTTCCCTGGGAGCCCTGGGCACTGGGGCCTCCGGGTCACGGCTGCCCTGCAGTGGTCCAGGAGCTCAGACGCTGCCTATCTGTGGGCTCAGCCCTGCCAGGGGAGCAGAGGCTGTCTGGGTATGAGGGGGAGGGTAGGAGGCCCTGGCCCCTAGACCATCGTCATCAGGTGAAGAGGGATTGGAATATTCTTCCTGCTCCTAGCTCAGGAAGTGGCGACACCAGACACGTGTCTCAAGGTGACAACAGAGAAGGAAGATCTGGAGTCCAGGGCAGGGAAGCTTTTCTCTTGCGAAAAACAATAAAGGCATTGCCCAGCCATCTTGGCAAATGTGGCAAGACACCCCGGCTTAGCGGGGCACGGTCTCCTACAGGCAGAGTGTAAGCATGGCTTCTTGGGGTGTGTACTGGCATCATCTTGAAAGACAGGCCGACTCTTGATGTGCCATGATGGGGTGGGTGGGACATCCTGGGAGTCAGGGCAGAAAGCCCCCAGGGTGTTGAGGGTCGGCCAGCAGAAGCAGGAGGAGGTGGGACGCCCCACATCATGCTGGGCTTGCTGCCCATCCTCCTCCCTCAAACCCTGTTCTTTGCTTCCAAGTAGAGCTCTAGAATGTGTGTCACGGCCACCCGTCAGCAGCACACGGGGTACTGTGAGCCCTCTGGAGTCTGGCCTGTGGTCTCTGGGGGCTTTGGGTAAACAGGGACAGCTGGGACCTCAGCCTGCTGGCGACACAGTTCACGCAGTGTTCACACATGTCCTGGTGTGTGCAGAGGGCCTTCACTCCAGAGACACGGGCATCTTCACATCCCCCAGTAGCTCTGCATGTCCTGCCTCTGAACCGTGCCTGTGCGGGGACCCGCCTCCAGCTCCCTGCCCTCCTGGCCTTATTCTTTCCCTGGGCTTTGCATCCCGTGGGGAACAGCAGACTCGTCTTTGCAGAGCAGCTTGTGGTTCTTGAAGCGTGCTCCTAGCCAGACCCCATAGCGCATCGTCATCAGCTCCCCATTTTGCCGTCGAGGAAACTGAGGCTCAGAGGAGTTGATGTTCTTAAGACACAAGGCTGTCTGCCATTCACACCCCTGCTGCTCCCTGTGTCTCAGCCCTGCCCTGGGAGCTCACGGGCACACCCTTGTTTTGACTTGTTGCTGACACACCTGATTGGGGGTGTTCTCCCCAGAGGTCCTGAGGGCGGGGGTCTGTTATCTCAGCAAATACTGATCTCCCATCGCTTGCTGGGCGCTACTTGCCCTGTCAACAGCGGGCAGCTGGTGGGAAGTTAGCTGGACAGGGCGTGTGTAGGTGGGGAGGGGAGGCTATCCCAGGTGCTATTGGCTGGAATAAAGGTGACAGAGGAGATGGGCCCTGAGAACCACTGGGCAGGTAGTAACGTCAGGGAGTGTGTGGGCCAGTCCTGCTGTGCCTTCTGAGAAGCGGGAGCTCCCTCCCCCGGTGCTGCCACCACAAGGGATGGCGGCCAGGGGACAGGAGCAGCAGAATCTGGGGCCCACCTGGCCCTGGCAGCCCCTCTTGGTCTCCTCATCTTGTGCCAAGATTCCTTCCTTCCTGCTCCAGGTTTTCAGGACTGACTTTGCAGGTCAGAAGGGAAGGTACCTCTGGACAAACAGGGTGGGGGACAGAGGGAGGAGCAGCCATGCAGGGTGACAGGTCGCTGACATCTGACTCATGGCCCAGGAGGGACTGGTCACCCCCCTGGCTTGCCATGTGCTGTCCTGGGATTGTGACCCACCCAGCCAGTTTCTTCTGGTAGCCACACCTGAAGAAACTGGTCTCAGTGGCCCTGAGTCACCTGCTGTCACTGCCCATCTAGTGTGCCAGATAAGGGTGCGTGCCTCAGCACCCACTTAGAGCTGTCCTCCCCTTGAGCCTACCCTCGATGATCTGCGAACCTGGGTGTGTGGCCTCTCCGGCTGCAGCCTGACCAGTCTGGGGGCTGTTTGCCTTTGGCCTTCAGGCCTGTTTGCCTGTCAGCCTGCCTTTCTCATGTCCTGTCCTCCCAAACTGCAGGCGCACCCCTTTCACGGGGGCTTCTGTCTATAGGAGACCACCCCACTTCGGGACCAGAGTACCCTGGATACAAGTCAGCCTGGGCCCAGCGTTTTGTTTTATTTTTGGCTGTGCTGGGTATTTGCTGCTGCACAGGCTTTCTCTAGTTGGGGTGAGGGGGGCTGCGCTGTCGTGTTGCACGGGCTGCTGCTTGTGGTGGCTTCTCTTGCAGAGCGCAGGCTCTACGATATTCAGGCTTCAGTAGCTGCAGCTCCCAGGCTCTAGAGCACAGGCTCAGTAGTTGTGGCGCACGGGTTTAGTTGCTCTGTGGCGTGTGGGATCTTCCTGGACCAGGGATCGAACCCATTTCTCCTGCATTGGCAGGTGGATTCTTTACCACTGAGCCACCAAGGAGTCCCCAGCCTGGGCCCATCTTGCTCAGACTTTTTTCCTTTGCACACTTTCCCTTTGCTCTCTGGTGAGGGGGCCAGCTGTGGGCAGACCTCAACTGGAGAGTGGGGGTATAGACAGGCAGCCTCCACAGGCAGAGTTCGGCCTAACTTGAACTTCCCATAAGCAACACAAAGGAAAGTGGGGGGTATGGGGGTTAGGGATGCTGTCATCTGGTCATCTCCCAGGTCCTCAGCCCTCGGTGCTTAGCTGTGTGGAGTGGTGCCATGAGGTCAGACCTGTGTGAGGTCCTTCCTTCCTCCCACGGGCACTAAGTATCAAGGAGGCACTTCTAGTCTTGGACACGGTTCCGAGCACAGACGGTACAGAAGTGCCCGGGTCGCTCACTCGGAGCCCAAGGGGCTTGAGAGAATGAGAGTGATGGGTGGGTCAGGGACAGCCCCTCTGAGGAGGGAACTCTAAGGGGGACCAGATGGACAGGACCCAGCGGTGGGAAGGTTTGGAGCAGAAGGAACAGCACAGCAGAGACTCTGATGCAGGGTGCGTGTGCACCTTTGTGGAACAGAGCCTGGTCCAGTATGGGGTTGGCCTTCAGCGAGGGGGTGCCAGGACTGGTAATGGGAGAGGGTAGCCAGTGGTCAGGTTCCTCCTACCTGGGTCCTTCGGAGGTGGGTGATGGAGAATCAGCGGGGCTTCCTGGAAGAGGTAGCTTTACATTACTTAGGCCTTTCAGAATGGAGGTGGTTAGAGACAGGGAGACAGCATTCCAGGAGGCAGGGGTTCTGGGCTTTCATCACCTTAGCTTGTCATCACTGGGGTGCACGTGGCCCCTCCTCGAGACATGTGCTCTGGTGTCCACAGCCTCTTTTGTGGTCGGCTATGGCGATGGCATCGGATGCAGGGTTTTCTCCAGTGCCTTCAGAGGTCGAACAGCTGTGTGTGCGCCTCACAGGATTTCCAAGCCCTGTTTCCTCTCTTTCCTGAAGGGTTACTCCTGCATCAGCTCTGCCATTGACAAAAAAATGAGTTTGTGAAACACCTTGTTTACTCAGACACGCTGGACAGAAGTTTGCTGTGTGCCTGGACACCCCCTGGTGGGTCTGCAGGCAGCAGCTCTCCCACGGCGCACCCCAGCTCGGGCAGCAGTGCAGGGCGGGTGTGGCCTCGCCAGCAGGACTCGGGGGATTTATGACCTCATTTGTTTGTGGGTTGGGTGTTTCTTTTTATAAGTTTTCATCTGAAATTGATTTTCCCGCTCGTGTGACGCACAGCCCTCCTTCCTCATCCCTGAGATGAGAAATGAAAATGCACAAGGCCAATTTACACCTGGGCTTTTCAGCACTGGCAAGAGTTCCAGGTGGCATTCATTCCTGAGAGATGAGCCTTGATCGCGGGCAGTTGTGGGGTAAAAACCCTCGGCACAGCCTGGGGTGCCAACTTGGGTCAGGCCCACCTCTCCCCTTCTCCCAAGCGGGCAGAATCCTGAGCCCTTACCCCGCTGTGCTCCCCAGATATCTCAGCCCGGCCCTGTGGCTTTGGCCCATCACCTCCCCCAATAGCATTTGGGGCAGGGTCGCTCAGTGAGGGTGGGGGCAGGCCCATCTGATCCTCCCCATGTAGGTGGCATCATACCCTGGTCAGGGGTCTGCGTGTGACTGGTGTCCCCTCTCCATGAACAGCTCACGGTCCAATGTGCCTTTGGTATTCCTAGAGAGCTCTGTAACGTCCCTGGGGCTGTGGGCTGAGGCCACCCTGGAGTGGTGGGTGCAGTGTGAGAGACGAGTTCCAGGAGGTGTGGAGCAGAGCCACCAGGTCCCCCAACACAGGCCTCCTGCCTCCGGACAGTGCACTCACCGCGGGCCGGGTATCATCCTGGTTGGCCATCCCCAGCGTGTTTCCCATCAGTGTCCAGGAACAGCTGTGGTCCTCTTGACCACCTCTCCCGGGGCGGGGATATGGCCTCGTATTCACCAGGATGCTTCCCCAGCCAGGTGGGAGTGGTGGGGATTGTAGTCGGATCTTGTGTCCCCGGCACCCTGACATCCCAGCCAGTCTCTGAAGTGAGGAAGCAATATCAGGGAGATGCAGGACAGCCTCCAGAGCAACGTGACCCAGTCACCCCTGCTGTCTGGCTTCGTCTCTCTCACACACACACACACACGTGTGCATATACTGCACTGCCTGGCCCTGGGCAAGGTATGTCACCTCCTGGATTGTCAGTCTTTCCATTTATTAATTTGAGGTGGAGATGACTCCCCGGCGGCTGCACCCGGGCCAGTGATTGCTGGAGGTCTCCGTGGCTCCACCCCTTCCTCTGGGGTCCTCAAGATTGACCGAAGGGCCAGCTACACTGCAGGTCCTAGAAACTAGACGTCTCTGCTATGTTTTGTGGACACATTAGAAGATGCACACCTAATGTGGCCCACCTCCCCTGCAGCACTCCTGCCTCCCCCCCACCCCAAAACAAGCAGAAGTGCTTCACCTGGAAGCTGCCCCACAGCCGTCCCAGCACCCAAGGGGCTGCTTCCTCCCTGATTCCGCCGAATGCACTGGGAGCTGGTTAATCACAAGTGGGAGCAGGAACGGTTCTTGTCCAGTGCTTCTGCTTTCTTGTGGAGGAACTTGACACCTTAACAGCAATCCCAGGACCAACCATCACTGGAGTCAGTGCTCAGGGGGGTGGGTGTGGGGAGTGGTCCCCAGAGGAGGCGGGATTAGGCGCTATGGAGCCCTGACCCCAGGCCTCCGCCCCTCCACAGAGCACTCAGAGGACACTTGGGCCTGTGGCTTCGGGCCAGTAGGCTGTGAGGGGAAGGCCTGCCAGGCAGTTGGGGTCACAACCACCTGCATCCTCCCAGCCTTGGGAGCTGCCATGGGCAGGAAGCCCGGCCAGGCCGAGGTGGGGGCCTGTGAGGCTGAGTTCTGGGAGGAGTGAGGAGAGGCTGAGCCAGGGCAGAACAGGCCTGAGTCAGGCGGGGGGAGAGGGTTCCAGGGTCCACAGGGGCCTCGTGACGGGTAAAGCCAGTCTGAGGCCCCGTGGAGACAGCATTGTGATCACTATGGGGGGGTCTAGGGACTTGGTCGTCAGCCTGGGGGTGGAGGCGCAGCTCTGGGTGTCTGCCATGACAGGGGTGGGAGGGCTGTGGGTGCTGGGCCACCCAAAGTCTGCAACAGCAGAGGTCAGACTGCACTCTGTTCTGTCTTGGGACCTCGTCCACCAGCTCATCACAGCCTGGACAGTCCCTGAGCAACTGTCCCCTCCCATCACTGCTGCCACCTCTGGTTCATTCTTTCCAACCACTGGTTCCTGCTTTGCTCCTGGTGCCCTGCCACGTCAAGATCAGACTCTGAATTAAGCCAGACGTGACTTTGAGGGGGTTTTTCTCATGTAACGGTCTCCCCCCTCATCTCAGCAGCATGTGCCAGGCAGGGGAGCGGCCACTGGGACTCACATGGCATTCAGCTCCCTACTCACCAAGCCAGTCCTGAGAGGAGAGTCTGTGCAGGGAGGCAGGAGGGAACACCACAGGGCAGAGAAGCCAGGGGGCTTCAGACTGCGGGAAGCTAGGTCTGACCAAGGCCACCAGGCCAGGCTCATCTCCACAGCAACAGTCCACCGCCGCCTGGGGGCCCTGCTGCAAGCTTGTCCCTGCAGTCTTGGGGACCCCAGGGGTGCTGCTCCTGAGCCTGCATCTCAGTGCCAGCCCCAGGCCCGAGGTGCCACCCCCTCTGCTGAGAGAACAGCTCAAGCTCCACATACACCCCGACATACTATGTGGAACCGTGTCTGGGGAATCCGTATCTGCCCCTTGGGGCCAGATACAGTGGTCATGGTACTCAATGGAGGGTTTTCTCTGCTCCTGTTCACAGAGCTGCCGTCACAAACTGTTTAGCTTTGATCCCTAGGGGGAGAGGAAGTGCATGCTCAGAGGCTTGACCTTAATTCCCGGTCTGCTGAAGGAATTTGTGGCTTGACAGGACACCTCCCTCTGTGGGGCTTCACAGAGGGGTGTGACTTCTGCTGTGTCAGCTCACAAATATGCGCTTGAGGCCCGGGACAGAGGAGGCTCTCCTGCTGCCAGAGCGCTCAGGCTTCTGCTGCCTGTCTCTTGGGCTGAGGTGTTGATCACTACCCTCCCACGTGAAGCCTCATGTGGGTGTGAATGGTGTTTCTGTGGTCCTCACTTCAGTGCACCCCTGCTTTGCACTTTGGGGCGGGGCCGCAGCCCCACACCTCGTGGCTTCTACTCTCAGAGCCACGTGGGAGCCAGGCTGCCTGGAATCCAAGCTCCGCCCCTGCTGGCAGGCATTTCATACTCATGGGGGCCCAGACTCTGGAGATCATCCCGACCCAGAGCCACTGGAGGTTTGCAGGCAGGGACCGACAGGAGGCTTTGGGGCAGTGTTGCATGGTATGTCACCTCCTTAGAAGTACCCTCAGCTCACCTCCGTAAGAAAGGCATCAGTTACCTGAGCTCACCGTCTGAGTCCCTGCCAGCACCCCCTAGTCAGGGGCCCAGGGCCCAAGCAGAAAGAAGACTCAAGAAGGCCAGTGGCTTTGTGTGTCGACTGGGCAGCAGGCCAGCCTGGCTTTGTCCGCCTAGTGGGCTCTCCAAGTCACGAGATAGAGGCTATAAAGGAGACTAGAAGGGGCTGTTCTGAGGTGTTTGGCGAGCGGCTCCCAGATGTTAGGAGGCCGGCAGGGAGGGGACCGCAGTCAGAAGGGATATGGAGGCGATCATGTCCATCCCCATGTTCCTCCCATCCCGTCCCCGTGCTGGCCTCCCCATTCAGGCATCTCTCGGCCCTGCCGAGGATCATTGGGCTGGCTATCTCTGAGTGTGGGGTACCCTGTGCTGTGAGCTCCAGCCCAGACCGCACTGGGAGCTGCGACTCACCCGGCCTCCCCTGCCTTCTCTCCCTCACCAGAGGGGCGTTCCTCAGAGCCAGCACAGTCTCTGCCAGGGTGGTGGGCTCCTCCCTGTGGTGGTCGCAGACTGGAGCCAGGAGTGCTCATGCCTGAGAGTCTTGGGTCCTGGTGCCCCGCTACAGGGCGTTCCCTGGCACAGACCCAGGGGATGACCAGGGTGGGGCAGGGGCCTGGATCCCAAGGCCCTTTCACCCTCATCTCCTGTCCCATGCCTTTTGTTCCAGCTCTCCGGCCAGGGCCCGAAAGTGGCTGCCCCCGGCCCCTAGCCTGGCACTGGGCTTGGCTCTCTCTGTGAGGAGGGACAGAGAAGTGGGGGCTTCTCCAGCAGTCACTGGCAGCCAGGGAGAAGCTAGCTGGGCGGAGGGCAGGAGGGGGGCCAGGATAGGACGGTTACCTCTGCTGTTAACTCGAAAGGAGGTAGCCCCCCAGGCCAGCGCATTGGCTCATGAAGCATGAAAATGCCGAGCAGAACATGCGGAGCATCCATCCTGGACCGCAGGCCCTGAGCAGCCCTGCTTTTCTCCCCACCTCCCACTCCTCTGGGCCAGCCTCCTCCCACTGCTTTTTTTAAACTCTTAATTCATCAAAGCGGGTCGGCTACCCAGGTCACTGAGCCTGCAGATAGATCAGCCGTTTATTTTCCATGTTGTATTGATCAGGATTCCCTGCCAAGATGATTCAACTACAAGGCCTCCCCTTGGCGTGTCCCACTCGGCAGGATCTGAGCTTCTGCCATCCGTCTCCAAGCCCCGCTTCCGGGACAGAAGGTTCTCCTGCCTTCTTGTTCTCCACTCAGCTCCTGGAGCAATTGCTCCGTCCGCTCTTGGCACATGGCATCCTGTGATTTTGGGTTTTTCCAGTGTGCATTCTCTGTTTCTCTCCCGCATGTCAGATTCCTAGCTCCTCTCCAAATGTGGCCAAAGGCCTAGAATGCTGAAGAACACCTGTCTTTTGAGAGAAGAGCTCCCTCCTCCGATTGGTCTTTAGTATTAGTGCCCACGGGACCACTCTCGTGGGTGGAGGTCGTGCAGGTGTTCAGCAGCAAGGACCCACCTCTCTTCCAGGCTCACTCCCCAGGTGCCCAGGACTACTGTCCTCAGCACACGCTCTGCTGCTCCTCACCGTGGGAGCCTGAACTGGGCTAACTCATGAGCGTGTCATCTAAATCCCACCATTCAGGTCCACATGCCAGCTGAACCCGGGCCGTCCTGGCAGAGCAGCCCAAGTGAGAAACAGAGAAAACATCAGAGAAACAGGTTTGGGGTCCTTCTACCTGCTCAGTGGTAGTAACCTTTCCACAGCTCCAGGTGCCCCTCAGTTCACACCACAGCTGTGGCCCCCAACCCGCCGTGGAGGTACCTGCAGCCTGAATTGAAGGCAGGGCACTCTCTTCCCAGAGGATATTGGAGCCATAATACAGGCTGGGCTTCCCTGGTGGCTCAGACAGTAAAGAATCTTGCCAATGCAGGAGACGTGGGTTCCATCCCTGGGTTGGGAAGATCCCCAGAAAGAAATGGCAACCCACTCCAGTATTCTTCCTTGGAGAATCCCATGGGTATAGGAGCCTGGAGGGCTATAGGCCATGGAATCAGAGTTGGACACGACTGAGCAACATCAACAAATAAGGTCAGACCAAACACGTGTTGGGGGTTGGCTTGCTCAGTGTCCCCAGAGAGGTAGCACTGGAGGAACTGGCTACAGAGGGAGCCCCCGTGGGGTCAGAGGCGTGCGTGCCTGGATGGGTGTGCAGAGGCCAGCAGTGCCCCCATAGAGCTGTTGTCACAGGGGCAGGACAGACTCAAGGCCTGTGCTCACGGAGCCACAGGGCAGCCCTCACTCGGCAGTCACGCCTGTTGGTTGGCCTCAGAACCACTCACGAACCTTTTTACCAGGCCGCTGCCCAGCCTCCTCCCTGTTCTAACAGAAAAGACCCTGTTCTGGACCTTCATGGAACACATGGTCCCTGAGCGCCTCCCAGGGCAGAAGTGAATCCAGGCTGCAGTCCGAGAGGCCTGTCTGACAGGCAGCAGCAAGTTCATCTCCAAAGGCTGCTGCCAGGCCTGGTTCCATGACTCCCCTGGGAAGCACAGTTGTGGGTGTCATGGTGGCAGCCAGTGTGGGCCCACTGCCAGTCGCTCAGGCTCCCACCTGGCTGCACAGGCCCAGGAGGCCATGGTTTCCACACCACTGCCATCACGGCCCTGCAGGAGAGTGGGTAGCAGTCACCCACCTGCTCAGCTGTCCCTTGCCCTGGGTGGTGCCACAGCTGTGCAGGCCTCAGCTAGTGGGGTGAGTCCCTCTGCACCGTAAGATGATGGATGGGGTGGGGACTCAGTGGATGCAGACAGGAGATTGGGCACAGCCTGTTGCCTGCCTGGCCCATCTCCCACAGGCTGGGGATGTTGGCAGGTTGTGGGGAGTGGGATGCCGAAGCTGCGGGTGAAAGTGTTAACCTCCATGGTGGCGCTGCTGCCCTCATTGCCTCTCAGAGGGTGTGTGCAGGGTCCCTGAGCAGGACTGAGCGTCAGAGTCCTGCCTCCCACCCAGATGGGCACGCCCTGGCCGCAGCCTCACCAGGCAGCACCCCTGCCCTTCCTCTGGAGAGCTGTCCTCGCCTCCTCAGGGACCCTGCCCTCAGCGCCCCTCCCTTCCCTGATGCTCTCGCTGCGGTTGGCCTGTGGCGTGCCCATTCCCTTTCTTCCCTCTGGCCTCGTCATCCTCTCACCCATTTGCATCAGTTCCAGACTGTGAGCCTTGGAGAGAAGGGGCTTGAGGCCAGTCAGCCCAAGGGGCTGGAGCTTAGCGCTCCCTCGTGGGGGCTGGGGGGACAAAGAGACTGGTGGGGATCCAGGTGTTCCCAGTGGGGCCTCCAGGGGCCGGAACAGGGAGGGCCCACGTGGTAACTGTAGGGGGCTCCCAGAGGGACACTCCCAGGGGGCCTGGAAGAGGCCATGGGGTCTGCCCGTGCCCTCCCCCCTCAGAGGAAGGACGTGGTCCCCGCAGGTGCCCAGGCCCCCTGTACCGAGCAGGCCCTCGGCCCGGAAGGTGTGGTTTCAAGCCCTGGCGCTTCAATGGCCTCCCGGTTCACCAGAAGTGTCTCGTCCCACATCAGACATCTCACTCATTTCCCTCTGGCAACCACTGAATTTGAGAACGTCCTGTTTTGCCATTATCAAAAGAAGTGAAACTGTCCCATGAAACAAAGTGGGACGCCCCAGAAACACCTATAGGAGAGAGACAGGGCTTCCCTTATAAAGTCAGAGTCAGGTGCACAGCTCCTGCCTGTCTGAGGAGGTCCCTGAGCCAAGCTTGCCTCCTGCCTGTGCCCCATGCCCTCCTGGACTCCAGTGTGCAGCTGCCATGAGAACCCTGACTGGCCGGGGTGTGTAGCTACCTGAGCAACGCTCCCAGATCCTGGGTAGGTAGGGCAGGGATAAAGGCCTACAGGCTGGGCCTGTCCTGCAGCTCTGCCTCCTCATGGAGAGACAAGATGCTCGGGAAATAATGGGGCATCGGGGTGGGCAGTGTGGGCATCATGGGAGTCCCTCCCCAGCACACGCTTGCACACAGTAGCCCCGTGAGTGCACAGCTGTGACCCCATTTTACAGAGACAAGAACCTCAATAGCCCGAGACCACACAGGCCAAAGGCAGTGGGCCAGTCATTGAACAGTGCTGGCTCCTGCCCTCAGGAGCCCCTGGAGCTGTCCCAAGGGGTGGGCAGACTGCTGCCAGCCATTAGGAAATTGCGTGCATGTGTGTGTGCCCATACCAGAAGTGACTTCTGGCCCCGTGACAGTTGGCTCATGCAAGACAGGTCTTCCCTTCCGCTTGGTGCTCGTCATTTGGCCTCGGGACCTGCTTATTACTGTCCCCGGCGGGTAGGTGGGGGCAGGGGAGATGCAGAGCAGTAGTCTGCAATATTCCTTCCCTGAGTGGCCCTTCAATGGGAGAGGGAGGTCACATTTCCGTGAGCCTTGGCCCCTCACCTGGAACTGAACTACAGCACCACTGTCCAGGCATGGGCACCACAGCCTATAAGGGGGACCCAGACAGTCTGCACAACCCTGCGGGGGTAGGGGACACTCTCAGACTGGAGCCGCCAGCACAGCCTGACCACGTGGGCATGACCAGAGAGGGTCCCCCCAGGACAAGCTCCAGACCCTGGGTTTGCAGGAGTGTGGGGGTTTGGAGCAAGGACCTCTTTTAGATCCCTCCCCTGTCATTGGCCACCACGTCCAGCATCCCTGGGAAGCCATCATAGCCATTCTGAGCCCTCACTTTCCTCCTCCTTGGCTCACACTCTTCACTCCTTTTGTCCCCCAGCTGGTCAGTGAGAAGGTCGGAGGGGCAGAAGGGACCAAGCTTGACGATGACTTCAAAGAGATGGAGAAGGTAATGGGAGAACGCACCTGTCTGATGGCTGGCCCTGAGCACTCGGGTCCGCAAGGCTCATGGGGAACGTCTGGGTGGGTTGCAGGCCTCCCCCAGCTCTGGGCAGGTAGCGGTGGGGACACAGCACAACCACCAGCAAGGAGGTAGAGAGACCCTGAAGCAGCAGGGGGTTCCCGTGTGGATGCTGAGGCAGGCAGGGAACTCGACAGCTTGAGGGCTGTCCAGGGGCTCCTGGTTTGGCCTCAGGCACCCTCATGGTTTTGAAACTCCACACACGGACTCTCTTTACAGAAGGTGGATGTCACCAGCAAGGCTGTGACAGAAGTGTTGGCCAGAACCATTGAGTACCTGCAGCCCAACCCAGGTAGGGGCACCTATCAGCTGTGAGTGGTCTGCACCCCAACTCCTTAGGTCTCTGGCAGTCAGGAGTCCTCTGGTTACTGGAGCATGAAGAAGAAAGGCATGGGCCCAAAGAACTGAAACATCCAGGGGTGGGTGGTTTCAGGCAGGGCTGGATCCAGGCATTCAAAGGAGGTCCTCAGGGTCTCGAGTTTCCTACTGCTTTATCTGTCAGCTCCCGTTTCTCGTGATCCTAGCCTTAAATTACCCTTACAGCTAGTGGTCCCAGCAGAAAAGAGTATGTTTTTCTTCCAGTCAACTCGCCAAACTAGTGTGAATTGGCTGGCAGGCCCCAGCTGTGCACCTGCCTCTGGAGCATGCAGTGGGGTCTTGGGACCAAGAGGGAGGCAGGGACTGCTGGGTTCTGTGGTGAAAGGTGAATGGGGGCCGGACAGGCAGCACCAGCAGCCGCCTCCACCTGAGGCCTGTGCCAGGATGGACTGGAGCTGCTGGGGATGCAAGCATGCCTGTCCCCCCACCCCAGCCCCTGGAAAAGGTCTGTGTTGGGGTGCCTGTACCCGTCCACACCTAGACCTGTCTACCCTGCTTCTATGGGGGTCTTGAGGAGCACACCCCCTTCCCCCACCCCTCAGCTCCTGCCCACTGTCAGTGCTCCCAGGAGAGAAGTCTGGGAGGTTCTGGTTCCCTGGGGTGGGGGAGCACTTATGAAATGAATGGGCAGAGAGGGGCAGCTGGTGGTGCTGGCCAAGCACAGGCCTGGCGGCTCAAGACCATACCCATGCCCACCTGGCCCGTCCTCTCCTAGCCTCTCGGGCCAAGCTGACGATGCTCAACACAGTATCCAAGATCCGAGGGCAGGTGAAGAACCCTGGCTACCCACAGTCAGAGGGCCTGCTGGGCGAGTGCATGATCCGCCATGGGAAGGAGCTGGGTGGCGAGTCCAACTTTGGTGAGGCCGAGGTGGGGGGGCCTGGATGGGGTGGGGGGTGCTGGGTGGAGGGGGCCTGAGAACATGGGGCAGTCTCTGGAGCTTCTCCAGGGCTGGCTGGCTCCGTGGAAGAGAGCAGTCGAGGCTTCTTTGGAAGCTCCCTCTGTCTCCCATGAGCACTGTCTACGGCGTCATGGCCACGGGAAAGCTGCATCCCCCTACAGTTGACCTAGGCCAGACCTGGGTGCCTTCAGAGAGCTGGGAGGGTGGCTTATGAATACCGGCCCCTGTGGCTCCGGGTCAAATTCCAGGGTCCCTTGTTCTCAGTTCTGGCATCCAGGTTCTTGGCTGTGGGGGTGACGTGTCTTCATCATGCAGGCCAAGGCTGCCTGTGACAGCTTCCTCCCCCACCCCACGCTCTCCCCAGGCGATGCCCTGCTGGATGCCGGGGAGTCCATGAAGCGCCTAGCTGAGGTGAAGGACTCCCTGGACATTGAGGTCAAGCAGAACTTCATTGACCCTCTGCAGAACCTGTGTGACAAGGACCTGAAGGAAATCCAGGTATGCCCCCACCAAGCCCCACCTGGGCCAGATTCCCAGCAGGAGGTGCTGCGGGGTGGCCCTCCCTGAGGCCCCAGGCACGAGACCTGACCCCCATCCTGGCCTGCAGCACCACCTGAAGAAGCTGGAGGGCCGCCGCCTTGACTTCGACTACAAGAAGAAGCGGCAGGGCAAGATCCCCGACGAGGAGCTGCGCCAGGCCATGGAGAAGTTTGAAGAGTCCAAGGAGGTGGCAGAGACCAGTATGCATCACCTCCTGGAGACTGATGTGCGTATGCAGGCTGTGCACCCTCCTCATGGACCCTGGGGGAGCCCCGAAAATGAGCCCAGCGGTGGTGCCAGCTTCCCAGGGCCAGTGGGTGGGGTTGCCTGTTCAGGATGTGAAGGAAAGTGGATACAAGAGGACCCAAGGAGGTGACTGGCCACCTGAGGCTTTGGGGTCTCCTCAGGCCCCTCACCCTCCTCCAGCTGCAGCTCAAGGGTCAGGCAGACAGGCAGGGATGGGTCCATGTCCAGAACAAGCTGTGAAGGCTCCCTGCAGGAAGCAGCTGGAGATGGGGGTCAGGAGGGCTGTACTGCAGCCCCGGCTGGTCCCTTGCAGATCGAGCAGGTGAGCCAGCTCTCTGCCCTGGTGGACGCCCAGCTGGACTACCACCGGCAGGCAGTGCAGATCCTGGATGAGTTGGCCGACAAGCTCAAGCGAAGGTGAGTCTGGCCCCTGGCTTCTCCCTGTGAACAGCGGCCCACTCTGCCGACTAGGAGGCCCAATGGCCTGAGGCTGGGGCCACCTGGGCCAGCCCTTTAGGGCCTGAGGGATGACCTGCCCCTGGGGAACCCCACCCTGCTGTGAGCAGCAGCAGGGGGCGGTTACCTCCTTTTTAGAAAGAACCCCCAGGCTGCAGGGGGTGGGGGTTCCAGGAGACAGCAAGACCTCATCACACTCCCACTGGTCCCAGAGGAGAGGCTTGGGATGTCCTTTGGGGAGAGGGTTTGCTCGACTGTCCCTGGAAGGCCATTCTCCTCCTTCCCTGTCTCCCTGGGCACTTGGCCCTGAGGGCCATCTCACAGTCAGGAGGCGCCCAGGACCTTGAGAAGGGAAATCCTGGTGGGGGTGGTTCCCTGATGCGGGGAGGGTGTCTGTGGGGCAGCAGCACCCAGGCAGCCATCACCAAGGAAGCTTCTGGGTTCAGTGGGGCGCAGCCTGTAGGCAGCCTTGGAGGAACACCAGGGGACCCCCACCAGTGTTTCCGTGCATGGTAACCCCTCACACAGCCCCCCACGTGCACCCTGAGTCCCAGGGTGGCAGCTGACCTCGACATGCACTCCCTCCCCTCCAGGATGCGGGAAGCCTCCTCACGCCCCAAACGGGAGTATAAGCCCAAGCCGCGGGAGCTCCTGGACCTCGGAGAGCCTGAGCAGTCCAACGGGGGCTTCCCCTGTGCCGCGGCCCCCAAGATCACAGGTAAGGAGGAAGAGGCTTCTGCTCTGCCCCAGGCCCCTTTTGGAGTAGTCCCCAGCCACAGGGCCAGTCCCCTGTGAGAGAGCCCCTCCTACCCAACCCTGGGATGGGCACCAGGCCCCACCCTAACATCTTCGGCCCACCTTGTGCTTCGTTTGCAAGCAGCTTCATCATCTTTCCGATCTTCTGACAAGCCTGTTCGGACCCCCAGCAGGAGCATGCGTGAGTGTCCCACATGGGCACAGGCCCTGCCCTGGGCTCCCACCTGGGGTTTAGGGTTCTTCTCCCCCGCCTCCTCTCCCCGCCTCCAGTAGAACTGGAGCTGGCCCTCACTGCTCCAAGTGGTGCCCCAAGCGCTATTGCTTCTGTTCACTGACACCCTGATGCCACGAGGCATCGCCAGCTCCTCCCAGAGTCTTTCTCCCCTCGTCACCTACTCTGGGCAGCCGTGGGAAGTGGTGGGCAGGACCAGGCAGCTGGGCAGGAGGGGAGGCGGCCTCACCCTGCGGACTGCCTGGGGCACGTGACAGCCTGGACCACCCCCAACCCCAGCACCCCTGGACCAGCCGAGCTGCAAGGCCCTGTACGACTTCGAGCCTGAGAACGATGGGGAGCTGGGCTTCCATGAGGGCGACATCATCACACTGACCAACCAGATCGATGAGAACTGGTACGAGGGCATGCTGGACGGCCAGTCAGGCTTCTTCCCCCTCAGCTACGTGGAGGTGCTGGTGCCGCTGCCCCAGTGACCACCCCTCCGTCCAGATCTCTGCATTCCACATGGCCAGGGCAGTGCTCGTGGCCGGCGGGGTGGCCCGCTTCCTGCCGGTCCAGGGGCAGCAGGGTCCCCGTTTACACTAGCACTCACCGCCAAGGGGCCCCCTTCCCCACTCCGTGTGGCCATCTTGGGGCTGGGCAGTGTTCCCCATCCTGCTGCTCTAGACTCTGCCCCCAGCCCACCGCTCGCCCCAGGAGGCTCACACTAAGGTGCTCTTAGAAACACTAACTCCTACTCCTCTCCAGGGATGGGTGACTCCAGGTGGACCTCCTCCTCTCCCCCCACCTCTTTCTCACACACACAGATTCAAACACACATTCTTTCCCACCTCCATCCACACACAGACATGCACACTCACGTCCTCTCATGTCTTCATCCAACATTGACACACATGTACACGTGTCCTCTCCCACCTCCATCCCTCACAGCCCAGAGACTTGCCCTTAAAAGGATGGGACTGAACGTTGGTGTGATGGGGTGGTCTAGGCCAGACCCCCTGGCTGAGACTCACCACCCTGCTTTTAAATCCCCCCTCCAGGGTCCCCTGGGCCCATGAATGCCTACAGATGCCACCTCCCTGGAAAGACCTTGCCCCTTCCCTCTCGCTGGGGACTCACGAAGAGATGAGGCTGGGGGTCTCAGAGGCCAGGGCCCCCAAGGACAGGCCATCTCCCTCCTGCAGGGCACTGAATCCCACCCACTCATGCCCACCGCCCCATCTCCAGCCAAGCACAGGCAGCATCTCACTCTGGCACAAGCTGCCATGACCAGCAAACACATACAGTGTGTGTACACATACACACACATATACAGACATACACGGGACCATGGGAGCCCAGCCTCCACTATGTGGAAGGTCAAGCACAAAGGCTTTGACAAGTGAATGTTCCTGAGCCCTGGTGCTGGGACCCCTGGGGAGTCCCTGTCCCAAGCCAGCCACCACACCCTCTCTGGACAGTGGCTCAGGCATCTTCTCCACACCAAGGTAGGCAGCTGACCAGGCCAGCAGGGGACCCTGGGCCTGGCTCACATTCCTCTCCTCTGGTGACTGATAAAGCCCCCAAGGACACCAGGCCCCCTTTCTCGTCCCTGAGGCCCCCTGGTTAACCAGCATCTGGAGGAGGCACGGATGTCATAGCCTGGGGCAGATCCAAATGTAATCCTGATGTTTTTTTAAAAAAGTATTAAATGTCTCTTTCTACAGTCTCTGGCCTGGTGGTGGTGCAGGGCAAGCCTTCCTAAGGGGTCTCCAGCCAGGGCAGGGCCTGCATGGGCACCAGCCTGCAGCAAGGGGGAGGGGCGGGGGTGGCTGTCACTTGCCTGGTCACCAGCTCAGGCCCTCCCCACAGTCACAGCACCTGAGAGACACCTGGCCCGTTTCTCCTTTATTATATAATCTGAGCCCCTGCTGTCACAGTCAGTCACACGGGACAAACAGCAAAGAAGCCCTGGACCCATCCCATCACCCAGAGGCGCAGGGGGCACGTCTAATCAGAGCCCTCTCCTGTCTTTGAAGACTGGTTCCCTCAGTTCCCTTGCTTGAGGAGGCTGTAAACCTGCTCCAGCATGTGGCCTAGGCCCTGGTCCTTGGGCATCCTGCTGGCCAGGGAGATCTGAAAACAGGCAGGTCCGGCGCCTCAGGGCTGCTGCCCCGCTAAGGGCTCCGCTAACCCCGGTGGTGTCCCTAAAACCACACCTCCAGGTGCATCCTGGGCCTAGGAATGTCGTCGGGGGCGGGGGTAAGATTCCTCCACACCTTCGACAGTCTGCTCTCACACGCCCCGCCCCCCCGTGCGCCCAGGCCACGCCCACCCTTCCCACCCAGCACCGCGGCAGGAGGTGACCAGTGTGGCAGCTTTAAGCCCGGGTCACTGTTCAGTCTGAACAGAACAAGCAAATATATGAAGCTGGTTCTCTGTAAAGCCGAGTGAGATGTGTCTTCTGAGAATGTGTCTTCTGAGAATGACTCCCAGGCAGGACACAAAAGGCTGCCAAGCCCTTGCTGACACAGACCGCTGACTTAACGAGGGGGGGGGGGGGAGGGGAGGGGGGGGAGCCGGGGGGGGGGGAGCGGGGAGAGCCGCGGGGGTTGGGGGGGTGGTGCAGGGCGGACTGGATCGGCCTACTCCCAGCACCAGCCCCTCTGCCTGGCTCAGCTCTGCTGTGCTTCAGACTCAGAGCCCCTCCTGTTCAGGGGCAGCGTCTCAGCCAGGATAGCCCCAGGGCCACAAGGGCTGCAGGCTTTTACATCTTCATCCGTACTTGATAGCCATCTCCACCACTGTCACCACCCTTGTGTGACAAACGTGACTTTTCTTTGGCAGCGCTTACATCTGACTAAAATACTTTTGTACAAGCTCACTTAACTCACTTTTCCTCGAGCTGCCTCTGGATATATTCTTGTGGGGCTCCCTGAGATCTTTACAAAAGGAAGGGCTTGCACAGGACTCGAGGTGTGAGCCTCACTCACCTTCAGCTTGTCCAGGTAGGTGTGCTCCTGGTTCCAAGGCTCCTGGAACCTGATGAAGTCAGGGGCGCCCCTGTAGAACTCTACCAGCAGCATCTAGTGGGAAAGGAACACATGAGCCCCAGCCGCTGCCGCCCTTCAAGGGGCCTCTGGACTAACGCAGCACAGCACGTAGGGGTTACCCAGTTCCCCAAGAGAGGGGCCCCCGAGCAGTGCCACCCTGGGGAAATGAAGGCATTTGGCAGGAGAGAGGGCTGCCTAGAGGAGAAGATGCCTCCCCCAGAAGCAGAAGAATCACTGAATGCAATTCTTTCTACCTCTGCAGCCCTGAAAGACTCCCTGGCCTAGCCTTAGTCTGAGCAGGAACATCTGTGAAGTCACAGGTGTGATGAACTAGCTCCATTTGTTTAAATGCCTATTGAATGGCAGAAGTAACACCTGAGGTCCTCACATATCTCCACTGGGAGAATCAGTGGCAGGTGCAGAAGCCCAAGGTAGGAGCGTCCCTAGCACCTTCCAGAACAGCAAGGAGGCCGGGTGGGGGTGGGGGGAGGGGCCGGGGCAGAGACTGGGGACTTGATCCTTAGAGCCCGTGATTTTCAGCAGCAGAAGAGACCTGATCTGGGTCTTGATGTGGCACTTTCAACCACAGCTTCCTGACTCCTAGAGTTATAGCCAACTAGTGGGGCGCCCTCAGCCCCCGCCTGCTCCTCCCAGGGTCCCCCACCCACACCACCCCAGAGTCAGCTTACCATCTCATGGAGGATGTCATTAGTCAGGAAGTTGTCCTGGACATAGGCCATTTCCACGTCCATTGGGATGCCATAGTCACTGGGCCTTTGCTGGCGGAGACAAGCTGGTCACCACTAGCTACCCCCGCCCCGCCCCCCAGCCCAATACTTCAGGGCACAGCAGGAAGTTCCCTGGGCTGGGGGCCAGGGAATCCACACTGCAGGCCTGGCTCTGGGCTGGGATCTCAGAAGAACCCAGCAATGTGACCTGGGAGGCAGAGTGGCCTCCATCACAGACACACACAGGAGTGGCCATGGCTCCCAAATTCCTTTCTAAAGCTGATTTCTGACTCCAAGACTGGACTTGGAGAATGAAACCAGACAGGTCTCAGGTCGGAGGCCATACTGGTAGCCAAGGCAGCTTGCTACAGTTGGAGCCCCAACCTTTTCAACATCACTCACACCTACTGCCTCAGCGCAATTATTATGTTCCTATCTCACAGATGAGACAATCTGAGGCCCCAGCTCCCCAGATGAGCCGGGAACCAGAGTACTGGCTTTCCGCCGCTAACAAGCCCTCCTGACCCCGCCCACAACCACAACCACGCAGGGCCCCATCCACACCTCCCCTGAAGCCCCGCCTACCTCAGGGGGCGGCATCACCCAGAAGGGCGAGATCTTGGACTCTGGGCCGGGGTTGCCAGAGTAGTAAGGGGCTGCAGACGGAGACACAGAGAAGGAGCTGGATCTGGGATCTCGGTGACCAGCAGGGCCCAGGCCCACCCCTTTCCCTGGACTCACAGCAGAGCAGGGCGAGGCAGGGCTGGAAACCGTTGCTGGAGCCCTGCAGCCGCAGCTGGTAGTCCATCTGCTTATCGATGTCCTGCAGCGACGGTAGCGCCGGGCTATGCGGGTGGCTGTGGTACCAGCCCACCAGGGACAGGCCGCGCAGGAGCAGGCTCTGGTAGATCTAAGGGCAGAGACGCGGCTGGGGCCGGCGCGGGACGGAGGGGTTCCACCAGCCCTGGTGCGTGACCGCCACTCCCGGCGGCCAGCACGCCAGGCACACACAGCCAACATTTAATGAGCGCCTGCTGTGTACCAGGCCTCTGAGGATACATCAGTGAGCAACCGAGACATACCCTGCCCCGCGCTCAGCAAATCCAGTGAGGGGGACAGTCAACAAAGACATAAAGAAGATGCTCCAGGCTTCTCCGGTGGCTCAGCTGTAAAGAACCTGCCTGCCAATGCAAGAGATAAAGGGTTCAACCCCAGATGCGGGAGGACTCCACATGCTGGAGAGTAAATAAGCCCATCCACAACAATTGAACCTGGGAGCCGCAACTACTTAAGTCCCTATGCTCCAGAGCCCGAGCTCTGCAATAAGAGAAGCCCCCACAACTAGAGAAAAGACCCAGCAGAGCCAAACATAAGTAATTTTGTTTTAAAGCCTCCTATATTCCCCGGTGGTCTAGTGGTTAAGGACTTGGACCTCTCACAGCCCCACAAGGGGTGGGTCTCAATCCCTGGTGTAGGAACCAAGATCCTGCAAGCCGCCGTGGCGCAGCCAAAATAGAATAATAATATAATAATAATAAAATAACAAATGCTCCTATTGTAAATCTAAGGCAAAATATTATTTTGCTCACTGCTGTATCCCCAGCTCAAGGAACAATTCCTGGCACACAGTAGGTACTCAATAAATAGTTAAAGAGGCAGATGTGCGAACGCAAGTAGAGGCAAGCGCAAGCCTAAAGAGAAAGGAAGAGGCGGGTGGAGAAAGCTGTGCACCAAATGCACACCTATTCTGTCCTCCGGAACTGACCATGCTGGAAAAGGTGGGGGTGGAGTGCTTAGTGCAGTGCTAGGCGCATACTAAGCACTGTTATGAAAACATCGAAGGAGGGCATTTAATATCTATCCGGCCTTTACCAGGTGACAGGCAGTCTGAGCGGGGAAGGGGCTGGCGGCATCTGCGCAGAGGAAGAATGACGGTGGGGGTCACAGGTGCAGGGACTGGAGCTCACACGTACCTATCTGCACCCTTGCTGAGTGGCGACACGGCGCTAGGCGCCCTGACGCAGTAGCCAGGACAGCTGTGTGCACACCAGCCTGCGCCCCCTCACCCACAAATGCCCCGTTGCCATGCGCCCCCTCACCTCCTCTTCCACGGTGGCTGCGGTCTCCGCGTCCCCCAGCCGGCTCCGACAGGGGAAGGCTCTGAGCACCGTGAGCACTGCACGGAGGCGGGAGAAGGGGTGGACATTGACCCTGGCCCCCAAACACCCTCTCTGCCCATGGGCCCCCAATACCCACTCTGACTGTTGATGTCCCAGCGGCCCCCCAGGTACCCCACGACCTGGCTGCGGGTCAGGTGGCTGTGGAAGTCCTGGGGAGGGGGAGGGACATGGGAAGACCCGCTCAGACTGTGCCTGGTCCCAAGGCCGTCCTGGGGGTCAGCCCACCCCCCTCCTTCCTCAGATATTGATTGAGTGCCTACTATTTACCAATAGTAAACAGAGCAGACAAGGTCTCTATTCCAAGGACCCTCTGGGCAGGGACCAGCCCCTCCCCAAGCCTGGGAGCCCCTGAGCCCTAAGGGACAAGGTAGGAGGTGGGCACACACCAGCAGGAACAGCACGTTGCTGGAGACGGCCACGTTGAACGGCTGGAACTTGTTGATAGCTGCGAAAGACGTTACTTCCACCAGGGTGTGGGGGTTCCTGTGGGAGCCAGGAAGGTTCCACAGCCTCAGGAACCCCAAGGCCCTTCCCTCACCCACACACTGGCTCCCTCGGTCCCACAGCTAGTTCTGAAGATCTGAGGCCTTGTCTCCATCCTTCCCCTGCCTGCCCTTGTCCCCCAACCCCATGCTGCAAGAGCTTCTGTAGATGGGGATGAGGGTGGGGGTTCTTCCAGCGGGCATGGGGTGCATCTGACCTGGCCGAGTCACGACTTCCCAGCATGCAGTAGCGCACCGGCACCCGGATCTTGTTGTCCACCCTTTTCCCTGGGGGCGTGGCCTCTGGGGAGTTGGCAGGGGGTGTTAAAGAAAGATGTCAGTATCAGTTTCTCCCCAGCCAGGAACTGGAAAACCAAGACCGGTTAGTCCAAGAAAGAAAGAAGACTCCAGGGGCAGTCTTAAAAAATCAAGAAAGGACTTCCCTGGTGGTCCAGTGACTAAGACGCCATGCTCCCAGTGCAGGGGACGTGGGTTCCACCCCTGGTAAGGGAACCAGATCGCGCAAGCGGCAACTAAGACCCAGTACAGCCAAATCAATCAATCAATCAATATTTTTAAAAATAAAGAAATCAGGCAGCAAGTCAACAAACTGGACATAAGAAACTAAAAAATCAGAAGAAGGGATCAGGAAATCAGGTGAGGACCAGTCAGGCAAAGAAATCAGGCAACAGGGCAAAGAAATCCTATGGAGGAGTAAGGATAAAGAAATTAGGCAGTGGGACCAAGAAATGTAGAATTAGAGCTTAAAAAGTCAGGCAGTGAGAGTGAAATTAGGCAGCGAGGGCTGGGAAGTCAGCCAGGCTTCTAGCGGGCTCTACACCCAGCCTCCTCTCCGGCCTGAGCTCTGTCCACCTCCCGCCACTGTTCCCACCTCCTCCCCTCCCCCACACCTCTTACCCGAATGGACAGGCTCCGAGGGGCCCTTCCCTTGCGGTCTCCTACTCTTGTCGTCCGCTGAGGCTGCTGTCAGAACCTCCTCCTCCTCTTCCTCTATCAGCGGCTCCTCCTCCTCTCCTTCGCTGGCCGGGCTCTGAGTGGGGTCGGGGTTGGGGGAAACGCGACGGGACTTTTAGCTGTATTCTCCATACCCTCCCCCCAAGTTCGACCAAGAACTCTGGCAGGCCAGAACCTGCCATTCCTGTCGTTGCCCCGGGTGCCCACTAGAGGGAGAGAGTGAGCAGAGACAATCTAGGATGTGGACCAGTTAGTTGCTCAGGCTGGAATACCGCCTCTGCCTATTACAAACTGACTTCAGGCTCTGCTGCTGCTGCTGCTAAGTCACTTCAGTCGTGTCCGATTCTGTGCGACCCCATAGACGGCAGCCCATCAGGCTACTCTGTCCTTGGGATCCTCCATGCAAGAATACTGGAGTGGGTTGCCATTTCCTTCTCCAGTGCATGAAAGTGAAGAGTGAAAGTGAAGTCGCTTAGTCGTGTCCGACTCTTAGCGACCCCAAGGACTGCAGCCCACCAGGCTCCTCCGTCCATGGGATTTTCCAGGCAAGAGTACAGGAGTAGGGTGCCATTGCCTTCTCCAGACTTCAGGCTCTATTCTCCTGTAAAACGGCACAATGACTTCTAGCCCCACAGGGGTGGCAAAAGGGTGAAATTAGATAATGCGTGCAAAGCATTAGGCATATGCCAAGCATATGCCCTGCTGCTCCATTCATCCAGCTGGCAAACACTTTGCATGGATTAGTTGATCAGATTCTCTCAACAACCTCTCCTCCTCCTTTCTCCTAAAGAGCCCTTCCTTGATGAGGTGACCTCTCTGTCCAAACCCAACAGCCACATCTCAGTCTCTGTCCCTCTCCTCCTCTCAGCAGCGTCTCCTGGTAACTCCTCAGGGATCCCCACCCCCGCACTGACCGGCTTACCTCCCACCACTCCTGGACCCCCTTATTCTCCTCCATCTCACTCGTTGGGCCAGGGCTGGGTCCTCCCGCCTCTTTATTCCCCCACCTACACCCCTTCTGAGGGGCCTCAAACCCCGTGTGCCCCCTGGACAACTGCCCACAGTCCTGACTCCAGGCTAGGTCTCCCCTGACCTCTGGACCCCAGGTCCGACTAGTCCCTGACATCTCAAAAGGGGGTGTTCACATTCAACAAGGCCACCCAGACCATCACCCTAAACTTGCTCCTCCACACATCTCCGATGAGGGTAATCCTGTCCACGCGCTTGCAAAAACATTTGGGGGAACAAGACATCTCCTAACACCAACATCAGATCCACCAGCAAATCACATCACATCCACTTTCAAAATTAACCAGAACTTACCCACTTCCTCCTCCTCAAAGGCCGGCCAGATACACCCCATCATCACCCACCTGAACCCTGAATCCCTGGCTCCTATTGTCCTCCCAACAGCGGCCACCAGGGGGCGCCGCTAATGACCTGACTCAGGCCCCACACCTACTCTGCTCACAGTACTCCAGGGATCCGACTTCCCTCAGGGTACAAGCCCAAGTCTTGCCCACAGACCACCATGCCCTCCAAGACTTGCCCCTTTCGCCTCCCTGCCCTTCCCTCCTCCCTCTCTCCCTATGATCACTCTCTGCTCCAGCCGCATCAGAGCCTTGCTGTTCCCCCAAAACACCAAGCCTTTGCACATGCTGTTTTCCAGAAAACTTTTTGCTCCCTGCCTCCACCCCTTCAGTTCACTGATCAGATGTCACTTTCTCAATGAGGCCTTCCCTGGCCATCCTATCCCTTTCAGCACTTGCATCCCCTGCCCCTGCTCACTTCTTCCAAAGTATGATAAGATGGACTTATTTCTTTTGTTTGTTTCTCTCTCCATGAAGGCAAGGATGTTTCTCATTTGGCTCTCTGCTTTATCTCCAGCTCGTAGAAGAGGGCCTGGCACACAGCTGGCATTTATTAAATGCTTCCTGAATGAATAGCCCTATGGTGTCGTGTGAAGGTTAGTTTTATAAGTCAACCAGGCTCAGCTATAGTACCCAGTTACTGAATCAAACACTAGTCTAGGTGTTGCTGTGAAGGCATCTGGTTGATGTGGTCGACATCTACAATAAGTTAACTTTCAGTAAAGAAGATTACCCTTGATACTGTCGGTGGGCCTCACCCAATCAGGTGAAAGGCCTTAAGAGCAAAACCTAAGGCTTCCTGGAAAACAAGAAATTCTGCCTCGAGACTGCAGCATCCAGGGACTTCCCTGGTGGTCAGGAGGTTAAGAATCTGCCTTCCAATGCAGGGAATCTGGGTTCAATCTCTTGTCAGGGAACTAAGATCCCACGTGCTGTGGGGCAACTAAGCCTGGGCACTCGGGAGTCCAAGCCACAACCAGAGAGAGGCACATCACTACAACAAAGAGCCCAGGAACCGAAACTAAGACCTGCTGCAGCCAAATAAAGAAAAACATTAAAAAAAAAAAAAAAAAGACTGCAGCATCAACTCCAGCCTCTGTGTGTATGTGTGTGTGTGTATTACTATCACAGCACTCAAGACCCTCCAAAATCTGGTCCCTGCCAATGCTGCCAGCCCCCTCAGCTACTAAGGCATTGAATCTCCAGTTGCATCAGCTAAAAATGGTTCCTTAAGCATCATGTGTTTCTTCATGCCTACAAAGCTGTGCATATGCCATTCCTTCCTCTGGAAAGCTCTTTACCCTTCATCTCACTCTGATCAACTCCTATTCATCCCTCAAGGCCCCAGCTCCAACATTCTCTCTCTGGGCACTCTTTATCCAGCAGTGAGTCAGAGAGGCTGAAGGATGTACCTCATCAGCGGCAGTTGCAGTCATATGGAGCTGGTTTCGGCGGAGCCAAGCAGCTTTGTACTTGTCCAGTTTCTGGCCCTTGTATTTGACAGAGGCCCAGCCACAGCCAGACTTCTTGGCCGGGTTCACCAGCTTCTTGCAATGAGTGGCCCAGGCGCTGGGTGAGTTGAACACCTGGCCTGTTTCCTGCCACACAATCCTTCCATCGGGCTGCAGGTCTCCCACGAACTTCTTCCCCTGCAATGACAGTGGGTTGGCTGAACCCAGGAGCTGGTACTCATCAAGATTCCCTCCTCCAGGAAGTCCTCCCTGACCCCATGCTGCTTCCCAGGGCTTGCCACCCATCTCCCACCTCCTTCCAGGAGGCTTACAGCTTAGGTATCATCCTGATCAGCCTGGATTGAAACCGTCAAGTTATGTGCCCATCCCCACTCCCTTCACTGGACTGTGAGCCCCAAAGGACAAGAACTGCATGTGACTTGATCTCCACTGGGTCCCTAACACCCAACACAGCCTGGGACACAGCAGATGCTCAATTCACAAGCTGCTCCCATTCACAAAGAGAACAATAACAATATGGTAATAATAACAAACACTTATAAGGGACTTACTGTGTAGCAGGCACACTACTGAGCAGCTTATTCATTGCATCCTCATGCAACCCCATGCGAGGAAAGAAAATCCCATTTTACGGATGGGGAAACTAGGATACGCATAAGTTGAGTGAAGTCACATAGCCAGGAAGGCACTAGTGTCTTCTCCGAGCCTAAGATCTCCTTTGTGGAATGGAGAGTTTGGTGAACAGTGTTCTCCCACCCAGAAAGGCTCCTGCTGGGTCAGGATGCTCTGTGCTTCAGTTTCCCCTCCTCACACCAGGGGCTCGGGTTGCGGCAAGAAAGCACACTGGACCCGGGTTTCCCCTTTTTGCACGAGCTGGAATGGGATGAGGCTGGGAGGCGCTCACCAGGTAGTAGATGGACAGCACTCCGGCGCCGGGCTCCAGCAGCGCGTCTTTGAGGAGCACCCGCAGCGTGACCGCGCGCCTAGTTAGCGCGCCCCCTGGCCCGCCGCAGCTCCCCGGTCCCGCCCCGCCGCCGCCTCCGCCGCCGCGCGCGCCTCCCGATGCCCCTGGCCGCTCCGGGTCCTCGGCCTCCGCCTCGTCCTCGTCTTCATCCGGCGCCTCCTCGCCCGCGGCGCCCGCAGGGGACAGCGGTTCCGGAGCTACGGGCAGCGACAGGCTGCAGCGGAGCCGTGCGCCCTGAGCCGGTGCAGCCACCCAGCCCGGTCCCCCACCGGCCCCCCGCCAGGCCCGCCGTACCTGCCATGGTCGTTCCGCCCCACGCCCCGCGCCCGGTGCGCCTCGGGCTCTTTCTTCCCGGCACGTGACGCGGCTCCGCCCCTAGGGGGGAGCACCTCTGCCATTGGCCGCCGCCGGTGGGCTACTGGGGGCTTGGCCAGCAGAGGCGAGCCGGGGAAAGCCAGACTCTGGCCTGTTCAAGCGGGAGAGGGAGGTGGGGGTTCAACCCTAGGGGACCATTCGGGAAACTGAGGCCTGAGGCCACCTTCCGTGGGAGGGAGGTGGTAACCGAGAGCTCGGGACACCACTGGGAACACTGAGGCCGGGGGCTTCCGCTTTCGGAGAACCAATGACTCCACCCGAGGTCACCGACTGAGGCCTGGGGCTGGGGGACTTAGCGGCGCTCAACCCGCTACGACTAGCGGGGAAATTGAGATACATGATCACTCCTAATGAGGGACCCACAGGCCTCAGCTGTTGGTACCAGGAAGACACTGAGGCCTGGGAGGATGAGCCCCACTGCCCTGGGGCTGCGGGCCAGAATCGAGGAAACAACCCGGCGCCTCGACTCTGAAGTGCCCAAGACGGGCGGCATTCTCTAAAGGGTTAATTTCCACCTTCCCCCGGCGGCCTTCGACTGCCTTGATTGGATTGCAGCTGAGCCCGCCAGCCAATTATAACTAGGTTATTTCATCTTCAGCCAATAGACGATAGAGGGTGGAATCCCTCCTGCCAGTCAAGCGTTAAATTGCTCCTCCTCGACCAGTCAGCAGGAGTCCCTGGGCCTTACGTGTCCAATCCATTTTAGGGTCTGGTCTTCAACCAACCAATCAGTTCGCGGCTCAAACCTCCCTTGAGACCCACCCCCCAACCTCTCCCACCCAACCCTCAGCTCGCGGTGCACGTGGGCGGAGACTGGCTAGGAGTGCGGGCGACAGCTGCTGCTCTTTTGTCTCTGGTCACTGTCCCAGGACCTTTGCCCCGAGGCGCAGGGCCACCTCCCAGTGCTGGGACTCCCCAACCCCAGGGAGGGCTGAAAGCCCTGGGCAGGGGCTCCCTCCAGCTGCACGGCAATTTTTCGGCTGGACTCAGCTACCGATGCCGGTCTGAAAGAGGGGACAGGCTGTTAGGGACAGGGCTGTCCAGCCACAGTGGTCTGGAATGAGTGAGCCTAGCTCCAAATCTTGCTCTACCATTTCCCAGTTCTGTGACTTTGGCCATGTGTCTCCACCTCTCTGCTCCTGCGGATAACAATTCCTACTTGAGAGTTGTTAAAGAACAGGACTTGACGTATAGTAAGAGCTGGGGAATGTGAGTGATTATTATTACTCATGATGCAATAAGATTTGTATTTTAAGGTAGGACAAGAAAAAGTAAACAATTCTTTGTTTGGACCCCTTCCCTCCCTCTCTTGCTAATCTGTGTAACACATTAACCAGAGATCCTCAAAGATGGAAAGATAGGAACTCCTGCTCCACATTAAAGGTCTCTTTTCTTTTTCTAACATTTTATTTCTTTTTTCCCCATTTTTAAAAATTGAAAGATAATGCTTTACAATGTTGTGTTAGTTTCTGCTGTACAACGAAGTGAATCAGCCATGCATGCGCACTCAGTTGTGACCGACTCTGCGACACCCTGGCCTGTAGCCCGCCAGGCTCCTCTGTCCCTGGGATTTCCCAGGCAAGAATGGGTTACCATTTCCTTCTCCATGTTTTTTTTTTTTTTTTTTTTCTTTTTTCTAATGTTGACAATATATCTTCTTATAAGAACAGTGTTCTTTCCCAGCTCTGTAGGGGTCATGATGATCTGCTGCTCACTCTGTACTTGCTTACCTGAACTATGTATCCTTAGTGAAGTTTATGTAAATATCAGTATGTCATTTTGATGTATGATCGTTTGTCTCAAGGAGGTCCAGAAGCCATGCTTCCACCGTACAGGGCGTGGGTTCAATCTCTGGTCAGGGAATCAGTGACGCAGCAGGCATGCATGCATAAATGAAATATATATGACTGTGCCTACTAACAGGCGGAACCGTTCTTAGAGCTTTCAGAAAATCTGCTTCCTGTTATAATCTTCAGTTTGGCTCAAAGAAAATTCCGTTTTTCTCTTCTTAACTTGATAGTTAATGTTCCCTGACACTCACTTTGTGTCCAGTCCAAACCTCCTTTTGGAGTCATCTCACCACCCACCCAGGGTCCAGCCATCAGATAGGCATCTCCAGCCCCTTAGGGGGCTTCCCAAGTGGCACTAGTGGTAAAGAATCTGCCTGCCAATGCAGGAGACTCAAGAGATATGGGTTCAATCCCTGGATCACAAATATCCCCTGGAGAAGGAAATGGCAATCCATTCCAGTATTCTTGCCTGGAAAAATTCCATGGACAGAGGAGCCTGGTAGGTTACAGTCCATGAGATTCAAAGAGTTGGACAGGACTGAGCGACTGAGCACAACACACAGCTGCTTAGACTCAACAGAGCTCAAATGGCCTCAGTTTATTTGCCCATGGCCTTGTCTACTTTCTCTTTGCTTCTCCTCTAAAACCCAGGGCTGAATCTCCAGCATCTCTCATCTGGATCATTTCCTGGAGATTCAGGCCTCCATATTCACACACACTCCTTACATCTCCCATCCTGGCCCCAGAGGAATCTTACTAAAATGCAACTATGACCACCTCCCTCCATTGCTCTAAATCCTTCTATGAATCCCCATTGCCTTTGATAAATTAGCCACTGTGACCTTATCAATCATTAACAATTTACAGCACCCCTAAATGGCAAGTAGTGTAATCAACATTACCA
The DNA here is from genome assembly GCF_003369695.1 of Bos indicus x Bos taurus. NCBI lineage: Eukaryota > Metazoa > Chordata > Mammalia > Artiodactyla > Bovidae > Bos > Bos indicus x Bos taurus. The sequence goes on along the minus strand of NC_040082.1, from coordinate 90,890,520 downwards.
GACAGTTCAGGAGAGGAAGAGTTACACAGTTCTTCAGTGAATTCCCAAGGCTAATCTTTGCTATGTGTATAAAGTCCAGGCAGTCCTAGAACTATTAAGGAAATTGAATTTGTAATTTTAAAAGTCCCCTAAAATGGACTAGGTATCATCACGGTTCATAAGTTGTTTAGCTACAAGTTCATTTCAGTAGCAGGACCTAACAAGTATTTGAGGACAAAATCTCCTGTGTTTAAAAAACATATTTTTTTTTTTACCATGCTAATAAAAATATTAATTTGTTTGGGAAAAAAATAATTGAAAAAAATTAAACTCCCAAAGAAGAAATCTCCAGGCCCGGGTGAAAAACTCTATGAAGGTTCAAAGAAGAATTAACACCACTTTTACATAATCTCCCTGTGTGGAAACGGCAACCCATTCCAGAATTCTTGCCTGGAGAGTCCCATGGACCTGGAACCTGGCAGGCTACAGTCTACGGGGTCGCAAAGAGTCGGACACTGAAGCGACTTAGCATACGTGCATGCATGCATTACATAATCTCTTCCAGAAAATTGAAGAAGGAACACTTCCCAATTCATTTTATGAAGCTACCGTCACCCTGATACCAAAACCAGATAAGGGGAGTACAAATAAACAAAAGTACAGAACATCCCTCATGAATCCAGACCCCAAAAAAATCTTTAAAAAAAATGTTAATAAATAGAATTCAGCAATATATAAAAAGAAGTATTCATCATGAGAAAGTGGAGTTTATCCCAGGGTTGCAGGGCTGTTTCCATATTCCAAATTCAATGAGTGTTTTCCACTGTATTAAAGAGACTGTGGTAGGTGAAACAGTGGTTCCCTAAAGATCTCAATGTCCAAATTCCCAAGGCCTAGGAATATTTAGGTTACATGGCAAAGGGAATTTAAGTTTTCAGATGGAATTACAGTTTCTAATCGAATTAAAATAAGGAGACGTTAAAATAAAGTAATAATCATTAAAACAAGGAGATGATCCCAGATTATCTACTGAGTCCAACATAATAACAGGCATCCTTAAATGTGAAAGAGAGTCAGGGAAAGGTGACTATGGAAGAAATTCAGATTGATATAACATGAGGTTTCTACCCACTATTGCTGGCTTTGTAGATGGAGGAAGGAATGGGGAAAGCTAGAAGCTGGAGAAAGCAAGGAAATAGATTCATTCTTTGAGGCTTCAGAAAGGAACACAGCCCTCAGGGACTTCCCTGGTGGGCCAGTGGTTAAGAATCCACCTTGCAATGCAGGCAATGTGGGTTCGATCCTTGGTCAGGGAACTAAGATCCCACATGCTGCAGAGCAACTAAGCCTGAGCGCCACAACTAGAGAGTTCATGCACTTCCCAACACAGCCAAATAAATAAATATTTAAAAGAAAAAAAGAATAAGGAACATAGTCCTGCCAACACCCTGATTTTATTTTCATGAGAACCACATAGGACTCCTGACCTACAAAGCTGTAAGATAACACATTTGTGTTGTATTAAGTCTCTATATTTATGATAAGTTATTACAGCGACCACAGAAAACTAATACACAAGCTAAAGAAGACATGTCACAAGAGTGTATCTATTCATGAAAAAAAAAAAAAGCATTTGATAGAATTCAACACCCACTCATAATAAAAACTCTCAGCAAACCAGGAACAGAGAGAAACTACATCAACTTGATGAAGAACATGGACAAAACTTCAGGTAACTTTGTACTTCACGATAAAAGATTTAACACTTTTCCTATTGAGACTGGGGACAAGGAAAGGCGTCCACCCTCACCATTCTTCAACAGAGTCCTGAAAGTGCTAGCCATTACAATAAGACAAGAAAAAGAAATAAAAGGCATATAAATTGAAAATTAACCCTATTTGCAAATGACATGACCTGTGTACAAAATTTCAAGAAATCTCCCAAACATGCCCCTAGAACTAAGGAGTGAGTTAATTCAGAAAGGTTATAGGATAAGAGATCAACACACAAAAATCAATGGCATGTTTGTATGCTAATAATGAGTGTATGAAAACTGGAATTGAAAATACAATATTACTTATAATGTTTTGAAATAGAAAGAAAAAAAGAAATGCTTAGATGTAAATCTAACCAAACAGATACAGGACTTGGATACTGAATACTATACAACACTGATGAAAGAAATCGAAGATTTAAATAAATGAAAAGAATCTGAAACTAACATAATATTATTATACTTCAATAAGAAACAAGGGAAGGAGGGAGGGAGGAAGGAAGGGAAAAAGGGAAGGACCATTTCTATGGGTTGGAAGACTCAACACAGTATGCAAAAGTTATCAAGTTTTGGAACTTCCCTGGCTGTCAGTTGGTTAAGACTACACATTCTAATGCAGAGGGGTGTGGGTTCCATACCTGGTCAGGGACCTAAGATCCCACTTGTGGCACTGCCTAAAATTAAAAAAAAAAAGCCTAATCTCCCCCAACTGATACACAGATTTAGTGCTATTCCTGTCAAAATCTCTGCAAGATTTTTGGGTAAATACATCCAGATTTTTCTAATGTCCAGGCAGCCTAACAGGCCTCCTGGACATTGTGTCACTGTCTAGTCTCATTCCCTCACAGCTCTGGCACCAGATTCCTTTCTCTCCCTTCCAGGTCTTTGCTTAGGCAAGTGCCCCTGTTGATGCCCCCTACACCACACCAGCAGCCCCCTCCTCTGTTCCCTGACTCCAACCAGGCCTCCCTGACTCCCTGACTCCTTGCAGGGTCAGAGAGACCGGGATTTCCCTAGAGTCTCTGGACCTGCCCGGCCCAGCCCCCGCCCAGGGCTGGCAGGGGAGGGAGCTCTGGAGCTGACAGAGAGAGGAAATTCCCCTGGAACCTGTTTCTCAGCTTCCTGGCTCAGCTGGAGCACCCGCTGGAGGGAGAGGCCAGGCCGGGCCAAGGACCCTGGCCCGTCATGGCCTTGGCCCTGAGCCCGCCCCGGGTCCCCAAGCCCAAGAGCGCCCTGCCCCTGCACTACTATGAGAGCTTCCTGGAGAAGAAGGGACCCCGAGATCGGGTAAGACAGGCTGGGGAGCTGGCACTGCTGGGTGGCCCCTGGGCAGGTGCGGCACCTCTCTGAACCTAGACCTCCCCAGCCTGCTGAGGAGGATGAGGTGGGTGCTGGTTGGGGCAAGGCATAGACTGGGGGCTGGGAAAGGTTCTGTCTGTCTGTCTGTCTGTCTCTGATCTAAGCTCTTTCTCTTTCTGTCTCTCCCCGCTTGGACTGGTCTCTTTCTGAATCTCAGATATAAACAGGAATAGGGACTTTCTCAAGGAAATGGCGGTGGGGGCGGGGAGGGGGGTGTCTTCTGACACCACTCCCTACCCCCCATCCCTCCTCCCCCAGCCCTGAACTAACTCTGTGAACCTTAGCCACAGGGGTCAAGGTCCATACAGATTGCAGGTGGGGACAGTGAGAGGTACTGGGGGCTGTTGCCAGTCAGGGGCCCAATGAGTGTGTGTGTGTCCTTCTCAGAATAAAGCTCAACTCCTCCATTCCGCTAAGGCCCACCCTCATCCGCCACTAGAACCCAAACCAAGCACCCTTTTCCCTGCCTTTGCCCTGGAAGTTTCCTCCTTTCCTTCTACCTTCATGCATTCAAATCCTCCCCAGCCTAGAAAGCACCAGAGGCAGGAGATCTCAGGGGTTAAGAAAGAGGTTTATTTATCTGTGAACACACCTCAAAGCATGTGGGGGATCTTGGTTCCCCAACCAGGGATCAAATCCACCCCCCCTGCAGTGGAAGTCAAGAGTCTTAACCACTGGACTTTCAGGGAAGTCCTAGGCAGGTACCATAATTATCTACTATTTTATAGTAGAGGCACGAAGAGCTTAAACAGCATTCAGGGGGTGACACATAGCTGGTGTATGACAAAGCAGATGAGTTTGTCCACTTACTGCTTTCTTCCCAGTGCCTGGCACACAGTAGTTCTTCAGTAAATGATAGTTAAATGTATGTGTGTATCTAGGATGTATCTATAGATGGACAGATGGGTGAATGGGTGGACAGACAGGTGCTGCTGCTGCTGCTGCTAAGTCACTTCAATAGTGTCTGACTCTGTGCGACCCCATAGATGGCAGCCCACAAGGCTCCTCTGTCCCTGGGATTCTCCAGGCAAGAATACTGGAGTGGGTTGCCATTTCCTTCTCCAACGCATGAAAGTTAAAAGTGAAAGTGAAGTCGTTAAGTCGTGTCTAACTCTGTGCGACCCCATAGACGGCAGCCCACCAGGCTCCTCCATCCCTGGGATTTTCCAGGCAAGAGTACTGGAGTGGGGTGCCATGTCCATCTCCAGAACCGACAGGTGAAAGGATGCATAAGCACAAATATACTTGGGAGACACTGCAGGTTTGGTGCTGGATCACCACAATAAAGCAAATATTGCGATAAAGTGAGCCATATGAATTTTTTTTCATTTCCCAGTGCTTTATAAAAGTTATGTTGACACTAGTCTGTATCCTGTTGTATGTAATAGCACTATATCTTTTTAAAAATCAGCTCATAATCATCTGCTTTCTTTTTAATTAATTATTTATTTTTGGCTGTGCTGGGTCTTTGTCGCTGTTCGAGGGCTTTCTCTAGTTAAAGTCAGGGGAGGCTACTCTGTAGTTGCGGTGCATGGACTTCTCATTGTAGTGGCTTCTCTTTTGGCAGACCATGGGCTCCAGGGCATGTGAAATAGCACTGTATCCTAAAAAGACAATGTACATAACTTAATTTAAAAATAATGCTTTTGGAAAAATGACACCAGTAGATACTTCTTTGACTCAGAATAGCCACAGATGTTTAATTTGTTTAAAAACAAAACCCCACAATATCTGTGAAGTGCAATAAAATGAAGCATGCCTGTACACAGGTGGATGGGTGAGGACATAAGTGGATAAAAGAATGGATGGATGGCTGAATCAATAGGTGGCTCGATGGATAGATGATCACTGTCAATATAAGAGCTATCCTCATTGTGAAAGTGTTAGTCACTCAGTCATGTCCAACTATTTGCGACTCCATGGACTGTAGCCCACCAGGCTTCTCTGTCCAAATACTAGAATGGGTAGCCATTCCCTTCTCCAGGGGATCTTCCCAACCCAGGGATTGAGCCCCCATTGGTCTCCTGCATTGTAGGCAGATTCTTAACCATCTGAGCCACCGGGGAAGCCCTTTCTGCTGCTGCTGCTAAGTCGCTTCAGTCGTGTCCAACTCTGTGCGACCCCATAGATGGCAGCCCACCAGGCTCTGCTGTCCCTGGGATTCTCCAGGCAAGAACACTGGAGTGGGTTGCCATTTCCTTCTCCAATGCATGAAAGTAAAAAGTGAAAGTGAAGTCGCTCAGTCGTGTCTGACTCCTAGCAACCCCATGGACTACAGCCTACCAGGCTCCTCCGTCCATGGGATTTTCCAGGCAAGAGTACTGGAGTGGGGTGCCATTGCCTTCTCTGAGGGAAGCCCTTACGGACTCATTAATTTACTTCCTCTTTCAGGAAGTCTTCCCCAATTTAGCAATTTGAAGTCCTCTCTCCTCTGCAATCTCTTGGCCCAGGGTCTGTCTCTACCTGAGGGTGCTAATTTCTCTTCTCTGAAAGATTTTAGTGCCTCTGCTTTCTCTGTGGGCTGCCCTGGTGGCTGTAGGTGATGAAGGAAACCATGTAAAGATCTGGGAGAAGCATGTTTTGGCAAAGAGGCCAGAAGGTGCAAAGGTCCTGAGATAGAGAAGGATGGAGGTGCCCAGCTCTGCCACCTCACCTCCCTCTCTTTCTCCACCTCTGGTCCACAGGATTACAAGAAGTTCTGGGCAGGCCTTCAGGGCCTGACTCTGTATTTCTACAATAGCAATCGGGACACTAAGGTAAGGATGGAAATGAAGCCTCAAGAATTGGCCTGCCCTTGACCCTAGGACCTAACAGAGGGTGTGGACAGGATGTCCTAGCTGGGGGGGATGAGGCACTCAAACTCTGTCTTCTGTGCTCCCAGCATGTGGAAAAGCTAGATCTAGGAGGCTTTGTGAAGCTCACAGATGAGGCTCCCTGGGGAAACTCCCATGACCCTAGCACCCACTTCTGCTTGGTCCTTCGGAACCAGGAGATCAAGTTCAAGGTAAGTCTCTTAAGGGTGGCTGGTGGGAGACCCTTCCTCCATGTCACACCCACCATTAACACATACCAACACAAAGTCACACAGAATTTATCACTGGGTTTGTATCACTAGGCAAATCATTAACCTCTCTGGGCCTCAGTTTCTACAAGTGAAAAATGAGATAATATGTGTAAAATCCCCAGAACACAATCTGATCCACAAGGACCGCAACTGCCATCATTCAATCTTCAGCTAACATTATTGAGCACCTATTGTGTTCCAGACACTCTTCTTAGTCACAGCAGTGACTAACACAATTTAAAATTCCTGTGCTAAGAACTAATTTGTGTCCGACTCATTGTGAACCGCATGGACTGCAGCACGCCAGGCCTCCCTGTCCAACTCCCAGAGCTTGCTCAAACTCATGTCCATAGAATCAGTGATGACATCCAACCATCTCGTCCTCTGTCATCCCCTTCTCCTGCTGTCAGTCTTTCCCAGCATCAGGGTCTTTTCCAGTGAGTCAGTTCTTCACATCAGGTGGCCAAAGTTTTGGAGCTTCAGCTTCAGCATCAGCCCTTTCAGTGAATATTCAGGGCTGGTTTCCTTCAGGATTGACTGGTTTGATCTCCTTGCAGTCCAAGGGACTCTCAAAAGTCTTCTCCAGCACCATAATTCAAAAGCATCAATTTTTCAGCTCTCAGCCTTCTTTATGGTCCAACTCTCACATCTGTACATGATTACTGGAAAAATCATAGCTTTGATTATATGGACTTTTGTCAGCATAGTGATGTCTCTGCTTTTTAATATGCTAACACCATACACAAAAATAAACTAAAAATGGATTAAACACCTAAATCTAAGACTATGTACTATAAAACTCCTAGAGGAAAACATAGAACACTCTTTGACATAAATTGCAGCAGTATCTTTTTGGATCCAGCTCCTAGAGTGAAGGAAATAAAAACAAAAATAAACAAATGGGACCTAATTAAACTTAAAAGGTTTTTCACAGCAAAAGAAACCATTAAAAAACCAAAAGACACCTATAGAATGGGAGAAAATATTTGCAAACAATATGACCAACATAGGATTGATCTCCCAAATATACATACAGCTCAATATCAAAAAAACAATCAACTCAAACAAAAAATGGAATATCTAAATAGACATCTCTCCAAAGACATACAAATGGCCAAGAGACACGTGAAAAGATGTTCAACATCGCTAACTATTCAGTTCAGTTCAGTCTGTCAGTCGTGTCTGACTCTTTGCAACCCCATGAATCGCAGCACGTCAGGCCTCCCTGTCCATCACCAACTCCCAGAGTTTACCCAAACTCATGTCCATCGAGTCAGTGATGCCATCCAGCCATCTCATCCTCTGTCGTCCCCTTCTCCTCCTGCCCCCAATCCCTCCCAGCATCAGAGTCTTTTCCAATGAGTCAACTCTTCGCATGAGGTGGCCAAAGTACTGGAGTTTCAGCTTTAGCATCAGTCCTTCCAATGAACATCCAGGGCTGACCTCCTTTAGGATGGCCTGGTTGGATCTTCTTGCAGTCCAAGGGACTCTCAAGAGTCTTCTCCAACACCACAGTTCAAAAGCATCAATTGTTTCGTGCTCAGCTTTCTTCACATTCCAACTCTCACATCCATACATGACCGCTGGAAAAACCATAGCCTTGACTAGACGGACCTTTGTTGGCAAAGTAATGTCTCTGCTTTTGAATATGCTATCTAGGTTGGTCATAACTTTCCTTCCAAGGAGTAAGCGTCTTTTAATTTCATGGCTGCAGTCACCATCTGTAGTGATTTTGGAGCCCAGAAAAATAAAGTCTGACACTGTTTCCACTGTTTCCCCATCTATTTCCCATGAAGTGGTGGGACCGGATGCCATGATCTTCGTTTTCTGAATGTTGAGCCTTAAGCCAACTTTTTCACTCTCCACTTTCACTTTCATCAAGAGGCTTTTTAGTTCCTCTTCACTTTCTGCCATAAGGGTGGTATCATCTGCATATCTGAGGTTATTGATATTTCTCCCGGCAATCTTGATTCCAGCTTGTGTTTCTTCCAGTCCAGCGTTTCTCATGATGTACTCTGCATATAAGTTAAATAAGCAGGGTGACAATATACAGCCTTGACGAACTCCTTTTCCTATTTGGAACCAGTCTGTTGTTCCATGTCCAGTTCTAACTGTTGCTTCCTGACCTGCATACGGATTTCTCAAGAGGCAGATCAGGTGGTCTGGTATTCCCATCTCTTTCAGAATTTTCCACAGTTGATTGTGATCCACACAGTCAAAGGCTTTGGCATAGTCAATAAAGCAGAAATAGATGTTTTTCTGGAACTCTCTTGCTTTTTCTATGATCCAGCGGATGTTGGCAATTTGATCTCTGGTTCCTCTGCCTTTTCTAAAACCAGCTTGAACATCAGGAAGTTCACGGTTCACGTATTGCTGAAGTCTGGCTTGGAGAATTTTGAGCATTACTTTACTAGCATGTGAGATGAGTGCAATTGTGCGGTAGTTTGAGCATTCTTTGGCATTGCCTTTCTTTGGGATTGGAATGAAAACTGACCTTTTCCAGTCCTGTGGCCACTGCTGAGTTTTCCAAATTTGCTGGCATATTGAGTGCAGCACTTTCACAGCATCATCTTTCACGATTTGGAATAGCTCAACTGGAATTCCATCACCTCCACTAGCTTTGTTCATAGTGATGCTTTCTAAGGCCCACTTGACTTCACATTCCAAGATGTCTGGCTCTAGGTCAGTGATCACACCATCGTGATTATCTGGGTCATGAAGATCTTTTTTGTACAGTTCTTCTGTGTATTCTTGCCATCTCTTCTTAATATCTTCTGCTTCTGTTAGGTCCATACCATTTCTGTCCTTTATCAAGCTCATCTTTGCATGAAATGTTCCTTTGGTATCTCTGATTTTCTTGGAGATCCCTAGTCTTTCCCATTCTGTTGTTTTCCTTTATTTCTTTGCATTGATTGCTGAAGAAGGCTTTCTTATCTCTTCTTGCTATTCTTTGGAACTCTGCATTCAGATGTTTATATCTTTCCTTTTCTCCTTTGCTTTTCACTTCTCTTCTTTTCACAGCTATTTGTAAGGCCTCCCCAGACAGCCATTTTGCTTTTTTGCATTTCTTTTCTATGGGAATGGTCTTGATCCCAGTCTCCTGTACAGTGTCACGAACCTCATTCCATAATTCATCAGGCACTCTATCTATCAGATCTAGGCCCTTAAATCTATAGGTCTTCTTATTGAAGACCTGAAGGAGGTGAGGAAGCCAGCAGTGTAGAGATCTGAGAAACAACTTCAGCAGTACAAACAGCATGTGCAAAGGCTCTGAGGCTGAACTATGCCTGGCATGTTGGAGGAACAGTGAGAAAGCCACTGTGGCTGGAGCAGAGTAAGAAAGGAGGAAAGCTGGAGGGCATGAGGGCAGGGAGGGGATGGGACAGGTTGTGTAAGACCTGTGGGCCACAAGGAGGGCCTGGGTTTTAACCCTGAGGGAGGTAGAAATCAAGGGAGGGTTTCACACATAGGAGAGGTATGATCTATGTGTGTTTTTTTTTTTTGAAATGTGGATGTGAACTGCCCTGGTGGTCCAGTGGCTCAGAATCCACCTGCCAATGCAGGTGACATGGTCCAGGAAGATTCCACCTGCTGTGGAGCAACGGTATGCGCCACAACTACTGAGCCCAAGTGCCACAACTACTGAAGCCCATTTGTCCTAGAGCCCATGATCTGTGACAAGAGAAGCCACTGCAACAAGAAGCCTGCAAACTGCAACTAGAGAAAGCCTGCGTGCAGCAATGAAAACCCAGCACAGCCAAAAATAAATTAATTATATTAAAAATAGTTGATGTAATAACATTAAAGAATAGTACCCCCATATTACTAAGGACTTATATTCAGACATCATTCTAAATTAACCTGTTCTAACATTTAATTTTCATTAAACAACCCTCAGACACAGGGATGCTTATTCCTTACTCCCATTTCACAGATGGGTAGACCAAGGCTCATCAGCCAGGCATACTTTTTCTTTTGCTCCCCAGGTAGAGAGCCTGGAGTCTCGGGAGATGTGGAAAGGCTTCATCTTGACAGTAGTGGAGGTAAGAGTGGTTAACCCCGGCCCTTCTCTCTCTCCTTCCCCACTTGGCCTGTTCAGAAATCCTTTTTAAAATGTCCGTTCCCCAAACAAACCTCTCAACCTCCTCCTTAGTCTCAAACTGGCAGCCTCTGAACCAGGTGTAAACTATCTGCGTTTTGTTTTGCCAACAAAGTGCTATAAATTTAAAAGTCAGCTGCTGTCGTTTAAAAACCAGGAGTGTTAGAAAACAGCCCCGATTTCTATGTTACTCAATTGCTCCCCGTCTGGCCCTACAGGCTGTTGAGTTTGAGATCCTCCATGCTAGCATTTGCTCTGTCCGTCCCCCTCACGGAAGTCCTCTTTAAGACCTCTCTGCCCCTGAGGTGTCAGGCGGCTCGGGAGCCCCGTCCAGACCTGGGTTCCATCCTGGCTACATCCGCACCTTTGCCTCAGTGTGCCCCCTGTGACACGGTCACAGGCGCCCATTTCCTGATCGCCCCAATCCCCGTTCAGCTCCGCGTCCCGTCCAACCTGACGCTGCTGCCAGGACACCTGTACATGATGTCCGAGGCCCTGGCCAAAGAGGAGGCCCGCCGTGTGCTCGAGATGCCGTCGTAAGCGCCCGTGGGTCTGCAGGATGGTGGCGGGCTGGAGAACATGGGGCCGCAGAGGGCAGTGAATGGGGTCTCCTGGCGTTGGGTCTTGGGTACATCCGGGCAGGGGTGGGGATTGGGTCCCCACAGTTGGGAGCCCGACTGGGTGTTTGGGGCGGTTCTGGGTTCCTGACCGCGGGTCTGGGTCTTCAGGGGCGGGTTTAGATGCCGGGGTGGCGGGTGTGGGGCTCTGAGTGTTGGCCTCCGTTCCCGGAGGGCAGGCATGGGCTTGCAGAGGCAGAGTCTGGGTCTGTGGGGGGGAGGGGGGGTGGTTAGGCAGGGTCTCCAGGGACCAGGTGACGGCTAGGTGAGCTTGGCTGGGTGCCCAGGGGCGGGGTTACGTTTGGAGGGCGTGGCTGTGTCTCTGGGGGCGGGGCCTGCACCTGTGAGTGACGCTGCTCGCCCCAGGTGCTTCCTGAAAGTGAGCCGACTGGAGGCGCAACTGCTCCTGGAGCGCTACCCTGAGTGCGGGAACCTACTGCTGCGGCCGAGCGGGGACGGCACGGACGGCGTGTCAGTCACAACGCTTCAGACGCTCAATGGGTGCGCATGCGCGGCTCCGGGTGGGCGGGGCGTCGGGTACAGGGGCGTGGTCGGGTAGCGGGGCGGTGTCACATTGTGGATGGGGCCTGGGAGGGCCCTCCTAGTGGAATCCCTCAGGGCTTGGTTCTCCCGGAGGACACTGCCAGGAGCAGGGTCTTTCTTGAAGGTGGAGTCTTTTGAGGGCCTAGTCCCACGCCGAGAGCCACGCCAGGATGTGGGGTGGTTAGGGTTAGGCCCTTCTTGGGGGCGGGGCCCGGGCGAGGGACGGGCCCTTCCTTGTCCTCAGCCAGGTCATGCACTCGCCCCCTATCCTGTCAGGACGCCGATGGTCAGGCACTACAAGGTGAAGCGCGAGGGCGCCAAATACGTAATCGACGTGGAGGAGCCGGTGAGCATTGGGCCGGGTCCGGGGAAGCGCAACGGCGTGGGCTGCACCCCTTCCACGCCGGCCCTGATAGCATCCCCTCTCTGACCCTAGTTCTCTTGCACCTCGCTCGAAGCAGTGGTCAACTATTTCGTGTCGTACTCTAATAAGGCGCTGGTGCCCTTCCTGCTGGATGAAGACTATGATAAAGTGATAGGTTGGTAGAACCTCAGGGAACTAGGTTGGAGGGAGGGCTCAGTCCACGCCTCTCCCGCCGCCTCCCCAACCCGGACACCCTTGGGTCAGCCCCCAGCTGCCGTGCCTCCTCCAGGCCGCCCTCTCTGTTCCAGGCTTCGTGGAGGCGGATAAAGAGAATGGCGAGAGTGTGTGGGTGGCGCCCTCGGCCCCCTCCACCTCCGGCCCAGGTGATGCCCCCTCCCCGCGGACGCCGCTGGGGCAGAGTGGGAAAGGACCTAGGACTCTCATGGCTCCACCTGTGCCCAGTCTTGTACCTAGAGTTGCAGGGACCCAGAAAGTACCCAGACCCTGTCCTCTACGTGCTTCCAGGTTATGGAGGGAATGGACAGGGCTGGGCGCACACACTCGCAATCCTGAGGGGTTGAACCTGAAGCTGGAAGGCGAGGGGTGGGGGAGTGCGGGGGTGGGGGCGCAACCTAGAGTTGGGGAGAAGAGGAGGATGGGCAGAGTCGGGGGGAAGTCTTCTTGGAAGAGTGGGTGTTTCCTAAAGTTCTCAAAGGATTTCATTAGGAAGAGATGGGAAATCAGGCTGGGAGGTGGTCCAGATTATGGAGCAAAAGGAAGAGATTGGAAAAGTGGAAAGGTCTGTGGGATGAGCAGTATGGTCTTCCCTGGGCTGGGCAGATGCTGAGGACCCTGCATGCATGACACATACACAAATGTATGTACAATGTACACAAATGTACATACACACACACATGCCACTCATGAACATAAACCTGTGTGTGTCCACCTGCATAATGAGAAGTTCCTATGTAGACAGTGGCTCCACCCATGCATAAACATGGGTGTCATACAGTTCCAGTCCCATATAGCACACATATATATACTTCAAGTCACAATCATGTGTGTACACACAAATTGCAGACATATCCACTCGTGAGCACAAATTCAGACCTTTACAGATACATGTGTGTATACACTAATACAGACAAATGCTGTAGCACGTACCTTAGCATCCATGAGGTGTCATGCATGCACAAGAGTATAAACCCTTTGCTTAGTCGCTCAGTCATGTTTGACTCTGACCCCATGGACTGTAGCCCACCAGGCTCCTCTGTCCATGGGGATTCTCCAGGCAAGAATACTGGAGTGGGTTGCCATGCCTTCTTCCAGGGATCTTCCCAACCCAGGGATTGAACCCAGGTCTCCCACATTGCAGGTGGATTCTTTACAGCCTGAGCTACCAGGGAAACCCTTTACTTACTTTCAACTTATGAAATTCACCCAGTGTCCATGCATTGCTACCTAGGGACACACATCCACAGACATAAACAGGCCCATGCCCAGACACACATGCATGGACACATAGGCCTGTATCCAGGTGTGCACACACACATCCCCACTGGTGTCTCTGTTCCACATGGGCCCCGACAGTGACCACAGTTTCCCACCAGGTCCTGCACCCCCCAAGGGTGGCCCTAAGCAGCTGCCTCCCACATCCATCACGCCTGCACCCAGTCTGGACAAGCTGCCTCCACTACCGGACCAGGATAACAACTATGTCATCCCCATTGGAGACACCCCAGCTGCCAGCTACATGAACGAGGATGGTGGGTAGGGGACCGGGGTGGCTAGAGCTGGCAAGAGGTAGCAAGCTGGTGACTGGATGTGACATACTACATCTTTGTCCACGCAGTGCCTTCCCCCAGTCAACTAGTTGTTCCAAAGCCCAGGCGGTTGGTCAAGCTACAGGCAAAGCTTCCAAAGCCACCTACTGTGCCCAAGTCAGGTATGGGAGGGGTCCCTCCTCCAAGCCCCTCCCCTGTCCAGCTGAGGGTGCGCCTCAGCCTTCATCTGTCTGTTCCTGCAGAGCCCAAAGGCCTCAACAGTGGCCCAGCCAAGAAGCTGGCAGCCAGCTCAGCACAGGCTTTCTCGCCCACCACAGGTAAGGGGTCAATGTAAGAGGGCTTTTCAAGTGGGGAACCCAGGTGGTCACACTCTGGAGCACTCTGTGCTTGGTTTAATGCTCTGCTGTGTCCATCTTGAAGTTCCTCATGGCCACTGAACACATTTTCATCTTACGCTGCAGTGATCCTGGGTGGATATAAGCAGGGAAAGCCTAGATTGGGGGTCTCTGGTGCCACTGGAGCCTCAGGTACCCTTACCCTCATTCTCAGGGCTGGCAGATGTGACAGCAGAACTGGAAGAGAAACTGCAGAAGAGGCGGGCACTGGAGTAGGCAGCTGAGCGCATGGCAGACCAGCGGGTCCATCTCCAAGCACCACACACCAGTCAGGCGGATCCCTCCTCCCAGAATTAAAGCTCAAGCAACCCCAGGAGCTGTGTTTGGCTTGGCTGGGTGGGTGGTGCGGGGTCTGTTAGATGACTGCCCACAGCTGGTTCCAGTGGTCCTCAGTTCAGCAAAACCTGCCTCCTCACCCTGTAAGAAAAGCTCCCACCTTTTTTATGACTATGCCTCATGGCTTGTAGGGGGCTTCCCTAGTGGCTCAGTGGTAAAGAATACGCCTGCAACGCAGGAGACACGGGTTCAATCCCTGTGTCAGGATGCTCCCCTGAAGGAGGAAATGGCAACCCACTCCAGTATTCTTGCCTGGGAAATCCTACGGACAGAGGAGCCTGGCGGGCTACAGTCCATCAGGTCTCAAAGAGTCCGACCTGACAGGGACTAAACAACAAGCTTGTGAGATCTTAGTTACCCGACCAGGGATTGAATCCAGGCCTCTGCAGTGAAAGCACAGAGTCCTAACCATTGGACTGCCAGGGAATTCCCAAGAAATTTCCCATTTTATGGCTGAGAAAGCTGAGGTCTGGAGAGGACCAGGCACAGCCAGTGCCACCCAGCCCCAAAAAACCAGCAGCACCGCCTGGCCAGTGTTTGACCTTTATTAGGAGGTGAGGTGAGGAGGAGGGCCTGACCTGGGTGCCCACTCTCCATCAGTGACCCCCCATCAGGAGTTAAGGCTCCAAGCAGCAAGTGAGAGGAGGGTGCCCAGCTCAAACAGTCGAGGCCTGGAGGCGGCCCCCGAAATCTGCCCGCTGATGGGCAGTCCAGGGGCCTAGGTGAGGCTGGTGTTGGAGCTGCTAGTGGCACTGCCCCGCTTCTGCAGGCAACGCACGGAGCTGGGGACCTGCAGGCCAGTCGTCACATGGAAGCTGCCACACCACACCTGAGGGACAGTTAGGGCAGGGAGAAGGGGACAGACAGGCTCAGCAGGAAAGCCAACCCTCGCGCCACCCTGATCTTCCTTCCCTGGGCCCCTGACAAGGCCTCACCGTGAAAGCTGGGAGCAGCGGCTGTGTGAACTTGGCCTTGAAGGTGTGCAGCAGCTGTTTGGTACGGCCATTGTAGAAGGACAGGAGGCCTAGAGTGGAGGGCCAGAGCGACAAAGGGACCGGTGAGAGAGGTTTGGGCAGAGATAGTAGAACAGTGGAGAAGGGTGGCCAGAGGCCAGCCAGGGCTCGGAGGGGATCACCTTGATGGAAGTCGCAGTGCACGCCCAGGCAGTCAGGCACGGGGGCGTCCAGCATCTTGGCCTTGTTGGCGTGTTTGGCAGTGAAGCTGACCTGCAGCCAGTTGTTGACGTGCAGGCACCAGGACGCAGCCGTCTTGCCCAGCTGCTCGAAGCGGCCCAGGCTACGGTAGGCCACCCCCACGCCAAACGCCTTGCTGTCTGGCTCGTAGCGCACCTCCCAGTAATGTTCCCCGCCGTCAATCAGCGTGTCCCCTGGGGGATGGGGCAGGCAGGGAGACTGGGTAGAATTGGCTCCTGGGTGCCCTTTCAAAACGGGCAGCCAGACCCCAGCTCTTTCCTCCAGACACTGCCCGGTCCCCAGCTATCCCATGCCTCCCTAGATACTAAGATACTAGATATCTGACCAAGCCCAGATAAGTCACCAAGTCTCAGCGAGATATCAGTTAATCTACACCCTCCCAGGATCCTGGATCCAGATTCTTGTGACTTCAGTGATTTTCCCATCTAGCTATTCCTGCGCTGCAGCTTCTCCACCCACTTCTGCCCCACCAGACCATATCTCAGCTCCTCATTCAGCCCAGGAAACCAGCTACTCCCAGGACTTCCCTGGTGGTCCAGTGGTTAAGACTCCGCTCTCCCAATGCAGGGATCTGGGTTCCACCCTGGAATCTGGTCAGGGAACTAGATTCCACATGCTACAACTAAGAGTTTGCATGCCACAACTAAAGATCCTGAGTGCCGCAACTGAGACCCAGCACAGCCAAAAAAAATTAAAAAAGAAACCAGCAACTCCCTAACTTCATCTCCGACCCTCATCGCCTCCCAGGTATTACAGACCACACTGGCTTCTGCATAGATCCTGACCCCTTTCTCGAGGTTTTTTTCAGGACAGTGGTGATTTCCAGGAACTCCTGT
Organism: Bos indicus x Bos taurus; assembly: GCF_003369695.1. Lineage (NCBI taxonomy): Eukaryota > Metazoa > Chordata > Mammalia > Artiodactyla > Bovidae > Bos > Bos indicus x Bos taurus. The sequence continues at coordinate 90,874,152 of NC_040082.1, read as the reverse complement.
TCCTCCTCAGACTCCAGCTTCTCCTCCACAGGATCCAATCAGTCCTGTGGTGCCAACCACATCTCTCACCCTAGTCATTCTCTCCACTTTTCAGACTCAGCTACTCTCTGGCTCCTCCACTCACCTTAAGCCACTTCCCTGAGCCCATGTCTTGCTTCAGCTCCTCCACAAACCTGGCTAGCCACAGGCAACTATTCTTTCTAGCTACTCCCCGAGTCTCAGCTACTCCCTGGGTCTCATCTACTCCACAGACTTCAGGAAATTCCCCCTCAAGCTACTGCTCAGCCCTCCCCAGTCTAGAGCATCCATAAGTTCTGACTTTCCCCCAATGATCCCTCAGCCCCAAATCTTCCCATTCCCCCAACGTCACAATAACACATCACTGGTACTGTTCCCATAGAAGCTTTTTGACACCTGCTTGTTTCCCCAGCCAAAGGAATTCCCTCCCACCAACCCCTATCAGGCCCCTGCCCAGACTTCTTTCTAGTCCTGTCTTCCCTCCTCCTTACCCAGCACCGTGTAGGACTCAGCTGTGAAGCGATCCCGTCCCCCACGACCTGAGGGCATCCTCTTGGGAGATGGAGTACCTCTGTGGGTGACAGGGAGGGGGAAGTCTCAATCAGACCTCACCTCTCCCATAGGAGGGCTTCCCTGGTCCACCCCAGTCACCATGAACGTTTCATCTTTCCTGGACTGTGTGTGGTTCTTTTCATACACAGGGTCTCTCATGTTGGAACATACCTGTGCCCTTCCTCATCTGGAAAAATCCTATTTGACCATCAAAACCCACTTCAAAGATTCCTCTCCCTTATTCACTCTTTGGGCTCCCCCCACTCCATGTCCCTCCCCCTACCCCAGCCTTGACCATACTGGATTCTGTATGTCCATGTCCAGCTTGATCTCCTCCACCAGAGACTCAGGGAGGGGAGAGGGCGGGCTACCTGGCTGGGGAGTTGACGGGAGACGCCGTCCGCCCCTTGCCATCTTTCTCGCGAGCTTTGATATCCTGCACCTTCCCGCCCATGGCGTCCCACTCCACGGAGAGATCATCCACCCGCAGGTTCTGGTGGGATGTGGACGCATCCAGGCGGAACATGAACGCTGGGGCCAGGCAGACACAGGAGTCACAGAGATGGGAAAACCCAGAGACACAGAGAGAGACAGACAGTGACTAAGGCAGACCATGACAGGGACAGAGAACAGAAAGAAACAAAGAAACAGAGACTAAGACCAAGAGAGAGAAAAAGAGACAAATGCACAAAGGTTCAGAGATGGAGAGATATAGAGACAACAGGCAGAAAGGCACCAAAAGACGGGACAGGGAAGGGTGGAGAGGGCAGAACATGTAGCCAGAGGAGTGAAGGCCAAGGGCTAGTTGCCTAAAGGTCTCCCAGGTCTGAAGCCATTTCAAACCACTGTGCTGGCCTGTGCTTTCACTGGGGATTAATCCCAGAAAGGGAGCTGTGCTATAGCATGACAGAGCTAAGCTAGAGTGCAGAAAGGACTTCCTACCCGAACATGCAAAGGTATCACTGTGGGGGGCTAAGAAATCTATCTTCAGTACTGATACCCTATTTCCAATTCTATAGAGCACTTAGCTTTTTTTTTTTTTTTTTGAAGAGTGAGTTAGAGAGAGAGAGAGAGGGGGAGTGTGTGTGTGTAAAAACCATCCAGGTATGATGCGATCAACTGCAAATGCAAAGAACAATACCAAATTTATAGCAGACACTCAGGCTAAGGAATCTACTATGGATTGAGCACTGAGCTTCCTGGCAACCAGGGCAAAAAGGGCCACAGAACCCTGATTAGAAGATTCTCATTAGACACCAGTCCCTGGAGCCCTGGGAGTGAGTGGTTATGGAGTCACAGCGAGGGGAGGTATGGGAGTCAGTCACCTGGTGTCTCCAGGGTCACTGGCTCGGAGAACTCGCCTGAAACTGCCTTATTACAGGCCTTCACACGGAAATTCATGTATTTCATGTCAAACTTGAGACCTGCAAGGCAACAGAGAGGGCTTACCATTGTGTACTCTTTGAGTGATAGATTAGAGGCCTTTGTGTCCCACAGTCATCCCACCACCTCTCATTCTAAGGAGCATCTTGTAGACCACATGGTAACCCTGAGAAATCATCCGTGTCTTCATTCACCTGTGGGGCTATGGATCACTTGGCTCCACCTCTATTCCAGACTGGCCAATCAGTCTGCTTTAAGGATGCTTTAAGGCTCAGTCACAGCAATTGGTCCAGGAATAGGCACATGACCCAAACAGGTCAATCAGAATCTACCCTGGGACTCTGGCTGATATTAGAGTGAGTGGAGTCCCTCTTTCCTCTGAACTAGCCAACTAGGCAGAGAAGGCGATGGCACTCCACTCCAGTACTCTTGCCTGGAAAATCCCATGGACGGAGGAGCCTGGTAGGCTACAGTCCATGGGGTCGCGAAGAGTCGGCCATGACTGAGCGACTTCACTTTCACTTTTCACTTTCATGCATTGGAGAGGGAAATGGCACCCCACTCCAGTGTTCTTGCCTGGAGAATCCCAGACGAGAGCCTGGTGGGCGGCCATCTACGGGCTCGCACAGAGTCGGACACGACTGAAGTGACTTACTTAGAAGCAGCAGCAGCCAACTAGGAGGAAGCCACTCCTGGGAAAATTTGCCACCATGTTGGCAACCCTACTTGAGAATGTCTGCTTTCTCAGAGCCAACAGTGTCTAGAACTGAGCTGAGTGAGTCATATGCTGGAACTCCTGCATCTAGCCATGACCAGTGCCTTAAAGATTTTCCCTAATAGTATCCTTTTAAAAAGTTATTATTAATTTCTTCTAATCTTAAAAAAATGAAAGCAACTATTGAACTGTCTTCCCCTCGTGCAAAACCTCTTTGGAGATATGTCCAGACCTCTCTCAGTGGCTTCATTCCCTCTCTCTCTTCTGGGCTTGTCAGTCCTCATCTAGTAGGTTCTCCTGGCTGACCACTCCTTCCTTCATGGAATTTTTCCTTGGCAGTCATGGCATTGCCCTCTACTGACTGCCCCCTCTGACTGCTCCCTCTTGGTCTTCTTTGCAGGCTCCTCTGTACTGCCAAATGTTTGGGTGACTCAGTCTAAGACCCTGTTTACCCTTAAGACACTATCTGCCTACCCACAGGGTACAAACAGCTCAACCTCTAGCTCAGACCACGTGTCCAGTTGCCCCGGGTGTTCCCTGCGGATGCCTTCTCTGGGCATTCCAAACAGCACTCAGAAATCCATGTTCTGAAACCTCTCATAGGTCCCCTTGCCCTCAGGATAAAGTCCCTATTCCTCTTCTCCCCTTTCCCTAGAGATGTTCGCTTTGCAAAGTTAACTAGTTCCAGACACAAAGGCTCAGTGTTCTGTCCTATGAGCCCTTGATCAGGCGGTTCCTTGGCCTGGAACTCGGTCTCCCCAGCTTCTCTTTTGGGCCTCGGCTTGGCTGTTACTTTCTCCAGGTGCCCACCCAGACTACCTCACCCTTTCTTGAATCCCCTCCTGAGTTCTGTAGTTTGCTCAGCAGCGCCACCTACTGCCCCAGCGCTAAGTAGAAAGTGTTAGTCGCTCTATCGTGTCTGACTCTGTGACCCCATGAACTGTGTAGCCTGCCAGGCTCCTCTGTCCATTGGATTTCCCAGGTGAAAATACTGGAGTGGGTTGCTATTTCCTTATCCAGGGGATCTTCCCGACCCAGGGATCGAACCCAGGTCTCCTAAATCGCAGGCAGATTCTTTACTCTCTGAGCCCCCAGGGAAGCTAAGACTACCACCCAGAAGGCTTGGATTCTGAATCGTGAACATATCCGACTTTTCACAGTGGGTGTCTATTTCCTAGTCTGCAACCTAACAATCATTTTCCCCACACTGAGCAGGGTTCACATAAAGATGAGATGGCCCAAGGAATATAAGTTATAAGAACTTAACCAAAACCCTCCTGTCTTCCAAACAGTCAACAAGATAGTAGGTGGATTGCAAATAACCACATGGGTTGTTTACATAGGTGAGTGATCATCTTCAGTATCACAGGTCTTGTGAGGGATTCAACTTCCTGCCCTGAGGAATTCGCTCACTATGGATTTTGGAAAAGGCCAGAGGGGTAAAGTGGATGCATCCGGAAGCCTGTGATGGAGAAGCTCTACACTTTGATTGTGGTGTAGTTACACAAATTTACATAGGGGATAAAATTGCATACAGGATTACACATGTACATGCAAATCAGTGCGTGCTAAACTGGTAAAACTGATGGAAAGTAAATCAACCCTGCAGACTATACTCGTGTCAGCTTCCTGGTTCTGGTATCGAACTCTAGTTATGGAAGCTGCCACTACTGGAGAAAGCTGAATATATACAATGTATATATATATATATATATATATATATTTCATTGTGTATACATATGATATATAATATGTGCTCAGTCTGTCCAACTCTTTGTGACCCCATGGACTGAAGCCCACCAGGCTCCTCTGTCCATAGGATTTCTCAAGCAAGAATACTGGAGTGAGTTGCCATTTCCTTCTCCAGGTGATCTTCCCGACCCAGGGATTGAACCCACGTCTCTTAAGTCTTCTGCATTGGCAGGTGGATTCTTTACTACTGGCGTCACCTAGGAAGCCCTGTGTGCGTGTGTGTGTGTGTGTGTGTGTGTGTGTGTACACGATGAAATATTATTCAGCCTTAAAAAGAAAGGAAACTAACACCTGCTACAACATGGCGAGCCTTGAGGACACGATGCTCAGTGACATAAGCCAGGCGTCCTGTATGATTCCATCTATATGAGGAACTTAGAGTAGCAACATTCCCAGGGACGGGAATTAGAATGGTGGGTGCCAGGGACCAGGCAGAGAGGAATGGAAGTTAGTGTCTAATGGGGACAGGGGAATTTCCTGGTGGTCCAGTGCTTAGGACTCTGTGCTTTCACTGCCAAGGGCACGGCTTCAATCCTTGGTCAGGGAACTAGGATCCTGCAAGCCATGTGGTAAGGCCAAAATTTAAAAACAAAACAAACAACAACAGTAACAAAAACGAATGGGGACAGTTTCAGTTTTGCAAGCTAAGAAGTTCTGGAGATGGATGGTGGGGTGATCGTAGCACTGAATTACTGAATAGCTGATCTGCATACTTAATAGTGACCATGGTGGATTTTACCTTATGTGTATTTTGCCACAATAATTTTTTAAAAAAGACCGGGGGGAAAATGGGGTGTGTTTATTTTGATTTCCATGCAAAGGATAAGCTGAGAGCTTTTCAGGCCCTCTTCTCGGCTGCTGGCTTTTCTTTCCTGCAATTAGCAGGCTTATTATTAAGCTTGTATGCTAATTACAGATAGGGAGCAGGCTGATTATAGCCCAAGAGCCCTGGTGATAGTTATCTTGTCAGGGAGATTCTCCCTTCAGGGCTTCCCCAGGCTCAGGATGGTTTCTTAACTCATTAGGGACCCCTGATTTTACCCTCCTTCAGACCCTCTCCTATCAGCTGGATGGATTCCCCCAGTCTTTCTGCTTTCGTATAACTTCCAAGGAAATCCTCAGAGCCTGGGAGGACGGTTCCCTGAACACCAGTTCTATGAGAGGAGGGATTCTCAGGCACTTTATTTACTACTGTAAGGACAGTGCTTGGTATCCTGCAGGAAATAAGTCAAAATGAATGAATGAATGATGGGTCATAGAGATAAGACAGGGATGGAGCACACCCTTTCCAGGTGCTTCACTCAGTTCCCTCATCTGTAAAAAGCTGACAATAACACACTCATTGCTTCTGCTGCTGCTGCTGCTAAGTCGCTTCTGGGTAAAATGCTTAGCACATAGTAAGCCCTCAGTACATGGTGCAGGGCTGTCCCCGGCATCGTTTTCCTTATTATATGTTACTCTCCATCAGCCCAGCAGAGCCTTGAGTATGGTCCACGAGCCCCAGGTGGACTGATGGGGAAAGCTGAGCTGCCCTTACCGGTCAGGGTGTATTCCGTTTGCCGGATCCCCTCGATGACCATCCAGGGCTGGTCCTCCTTGAGGCGGGGTGGGCCCTCAAAGTTGGTCCGCCGATATTCCAGCACGAAGTGGTCAATCTTGTTGTCCTCGTCTGGCATGCGCCATACCAAGGTTACACAATTATCGGCCACTAGGGACTCGGTCAGGTCAATCACAGGGGCGCTAGGCACTGCCCAGGACAGAGGAGACAGGGGTGTCAGGGTGCGGGGCAGGGAAGCCTGAAGGGGCGTGCCTGGATGTAACCCTGCCCACCCACTAGACCTTCTTGGGGTCTGGGCGTCCTCCCGATAACAGGTTAGGGGCGGGGCTTCTCTGGGTTCCGTAGCCTGGGGGTGGAGCCTCCTCAGGGTTTCACCAAAGGGTGTGAGGCACAGAAGAGCTTTCTAAGGGTTCAACCAACGAATACTTGGGCTTCTCTGAAAATCCCACCATTTAGAGGTAGTAAGTTTCCAGAATGCTACCAATTGGGGTGTGGTCTCCATGGGACTCCACCCCTAGTGGGTGGGGATTCTTTAGGACTCTACCACAGGGTGGGGCTTCCCTGTGGCTCCACCCACTGGGGGGTGGGAATCCTCAGGGCTCCAAGTCAGGGCGGGACCTTCTGCAGTTTTCACAAATGGTTGTCAGCCTTATTCTGATTGTCATGCCTTGTCTCCGGGCTCTCTCCTAGACTTTGGGATTTTTTCCCCCTATCATACAGTGAGTTGCCCTCTCACCAGGCAGGAATGTGAGTGCCTGCAACATCCTCCGCTCCTGTGCAAAGTCCACCATGAGATGACTCATGTTGTCGCTGACCTTGGCTTTCAGTGACAGCCGGAAGGCGGGGGCCATTGTCACACTGCAGGGAAGGAGGTGGAGGCAGCCTGCACACTGCAGGGAAGGAGGTGGACGCCCAGGCCTAGTCCCCCGAGGTGTGTGTAGGGGGCCCCCTCCCCCTTGTTGCGGTCGGGTGCTCTGGGCCAAGGGACCCTCACCTGGGTGTTCCCACCTTCACAATGGGGGTGAGGCAATGGGGTGGGAGCCAGGTCCCAGCGTCTTACCCATCTTTGATTTGCTTGGCAGCCTAGAAAGAGGGACAGAACGAAAGCCAAAGAATTGTGTTGGCTGAATCAGAAACCCACTACACAGACAAGAAGACTGAGGCCCAGTCGGGTGTCCATGTGTCAAAGTGCCCCAGCATGGGGGCAGAAAGCCTTAGCCAGACCCTGATGGGATGGGAGGCAAAGACAGGCTCCCACCCCTATCCCCACCTCCCGCCTAGTGCCCAGTACATACAGTTGACTGATTTAGCAAATGAAAATATAGGCTACAAAGTTAAATTTGCATTGCAGATGAACAATAAATAAATATATACTTTTTATATAAGTAGACCCCATCCAATATTTCAGATATACTTACACTAAATATTGGACGTGACATATATTACTAAAAAATTAATTCCTTGTTAAATTTGAATTTCAAATAATAAATAAGTATTTTAGTGTAAATATGTCCCAGGCAACATTTGGGAAATACTTACACTAAACATTTGCATGAGATATACTAAAAATTTTATTCATTCTTTTTTTTTTAATTGGAGTATAATTTCTTTACAATGTTACATTAGTTTCTGCTGTACAACAAAGTGAATCAGCTGTATGGATACATATATACATGCTTCCTCTTGGACTCCTCTCCTACCTCCTTCCCATCCCACCCATCTAGGTCATCACAGAGCACCAAGCTGGGCTTCCTGTGAGTTTTAGATCTACCACAAAGAATTATTATTTTAGCATATGTCCTACCAATGGTGTTTAGGATGTACTCAGACTAAATCCTGCATGGGCCATAATCAGAGTAAAACATTACTCGTGGTTGATCTGAAATGCAAACGTATCTGGGTGGCCACTCTGGCTCCCGAGGCGCCCACCTGGGGAAAGTCCTTGCTGTCAGTGGCCAGCAGGGTCTGGTTGGCTGTCTCTAGAAGCTCTTCGGAGCTCTCCAAGGCTCGCGTGCAGGCAGCCAGCTGGTTCTGCAGGAGCCATGCCACCAAGAGAAGAGACATCTTACTCCACGGCATCAGAGCCTCCCAGGGCTCCTCATCGCCTTGGGGATCTGGGGTACCATGTCCTTCTCCAACTCCAGGTAGGAAAGGGAGGCTAGAGGGAGTTTGGGCCTCTCTGCGGGCAGGACATCAGAACCATTTGGGGATCCCTTCCTTAGAAAAGGACATGTCCAGGGACTTCCCTGGTGGTACAGTGGCTAAGACTCCATGCTCCCAATGCAAGGCGACTGGTTCGATCCCTGGTCAGGGACCTAGATTCCACGTGCTGTAACTAAAGATTCCACATGCTGCAACAAAGACCCAGAATAACCATATAAATAAAATAAGTGAATAATTTTTAAAAAGAAACAGACATGCCTAGGTCACATCTGAGCCTAGAGCTCCACATTCCTTGTGGATGGGCATCCAGGGTGTTAAGGGGTGGCCCAAGAAGTGCTGGTGTTGCCCTAGTGACCCCAGCTTGGAATCTGAGACCCCAGAGGAGCCATAGCCAGTGTTTGGCAAGAAGTGATGCCCTCAGATCTGAGGGACCAGTGGGAAGGGCTGAAAAATTGGAAGTGCGAGATGAAGACAGGTGGGGAGGAACAGCAGATGTAGGGATGGGGCTGCAGCAATGCAGGGGAGAAGGGATTAAGAGGGAGAGCAGGTGCGTGAGGGATGGATAGGTCATGGGCAGGGAGGGGGCTGGGAAGAGCTGACACCACTGGATGGTCTGGCTCAGGACACCAGGGACACTGGCGGCCCCTCTGGGAAGGGGCAAGAGAGGAGGAGCAGGTTCGGAGGAAGATGTTGAGGCCGGTCGGGCTCTGGGGAGTGTGCAGGGGATGGCATCTGGGAGGGGGTCTGGGAGAACACCCCCAGCCCCGGCCCCAAATCACACACACCTGCAGCTCATAGGTGCGGCTGGCACGGTCCTGCTTTATCTTCATGAGCATGCCCTCCTTCAGCTCCTCCAGGAGGGAGAAGAGGGACTGGAACTCGGCTTCCAGGTCCTCCTGCACCTTGGCCGAGTTTGCCTTGGAGAGACAAGGTGGGGTCAGAGCTGCCAGGACTGGCCAAGCTGCTGCTCAGATGGGCAGCAAGGCCCAGGGTCCCCAAGGGCAGGTTACCTTTATAGCTGCCCTTCCCCCCACCTTGGGGATAGGAGTGACTTCCTCACCTCCACGTTCAGCAGCATCTGCTTGAGGGAGTAAATGAAACTCTGGATCTCTTCATTTTTCACAGCCAGCGTTGTGATGATCTTCCTCAGAGCCTCCTGCCCCCAGAGAAGCATGCACAAACTAAGTCTCTCAGCCTGGCCAGGGCTCCTTGACTTGAAGCTCCCCCTTTCTGTCCTCCAGGGATCCAGGGAAGGGATGTGGGAGCCACTGTGCCAAAAAGCTTGGGCACCAGACAAGAGCAGGCCCTGGGTGGAGCTCTGGCCCTACAGCCCTCAGGAGCAGCAGGCATCGGGCACATTGAGCCCACCCATTTCAAAGGGGAGGAAACTGAGGCTCTGAGAGAACTTTTCAGGAAGCACAGACCCTGAGCCCCAGCCAGGTCTGCCTGAGTGCAAAGCCTTCAACCAGGTAACTATATCCTGAGGGGGGTGGGGGCATCATCGGGGTAAGGAGCTAGCTCCGGGAAAGAGACCCCAGAGGAAAGGGATACCCGCAGAACATGGGTTCATCTGGAAAACGGGAGACGCTAGGGAATCAGGTAAGTGGAGAAAGGTAAGGAGGTCTGGGGGAGGGGATGCCGGGAGAGGAGGCCGGCGTGGGTGGGTGCTTCTAGGGCCTGCAGCCCAAACCCAGGCCTCCCACGGGTCCTTTTCCTGGGGGCACGAGATTGGTGGGGGTCACCTGTGCTGAGCTGGCGGGGCGCCCACCGCGGCGGGGCGTGGCCAGGGTCGGGACACCTGGTCCGCAGTCCCGATGGAAGGCGTGGGTGATAGAGTCAAGGCTGGGTCCCCGATACTGGGGAGGCGTGGGGGCCATGAAGGGGATGCGCCTGAACTCAGGCCAAGATGATGTGGGTCGTGGCTAGGGTGGGGGGCTGCGGCGTCCAGAAGGGGGGCTAGATCCGGGCGTGGTTGCGGCGAGGGTGGGGCTTCGGCCGCAGAGCAGCTGGGGTCGGGGAAGCTGGGAGGACGCTGCGGCATTACCTGGTCCCCCTCCTCTCGTCCACCCCCGCTTCGGACCGCGCCCTGCCCCGCCCGGGTCTTACTTTCTGGTCCTCCATGGCTGCAGCCCAGGTCAGCCCGGCCCGACCCGCGGGCCCCACTCGCTCTTCTAGTCCCCAAGCTGCCTTTGCTGCTGCCGGTAGCCAATGGCCCGCCGAGCCCTCGCCGCCGCCGCCGCCGTGCCCCCAGTCAGCGCTCCATCACTGGCCGCAGCGCGCAGGCGCGCCCCTCGCTGCAAGCTGGGAAATGTAGTCTGTCTTGCGCTGGGGTCGCGGAAAGCCGAGACCCTCAGAGTCTGGGTCGTCGTAGGTGATATTGCTAATGATGCCTGAGCTGGAGAGAGCTCAGAACTGGGAGGCAGGATGCCTGGGTTCAACTGCCCTGTGACCTTGAGCCTGTCCCTGGTTCTTCTGTGCCTCAGTCTCCCAACTCTTTCACCCCTGCAACTTCTCAGCTACCACTCAAAATGGAATTTCATTGCCACAGCTCCGGCCCTCCAGCCTGGCCCGTAGACCTGGCTCCACGACTACTCAAACCTCGCATTTACTGAAAAGCCAAAGTCTTTTGCCTAAGCGGATGATCAGCTTCCAATGCTGCCTTTCTCTCCCAACATCACAGCTGAACACCTGTGCATCCCACAGAGCCCCAGGCTCTCACATCTCCTCCAGAAGCTTCTCTGCCTGCCCAGAATCCATACGGCTAGGAGGAGGCTGGTAAGCTCTGTGTATGACATGTGGGCAGAACACCACCACAGGGGCCTGTCTGTGAGTGATGGGAACAATTCTGCCAAGAACACTGACCTTCTTCTTTCTGGTTAAAAAAAAAAAAGAGGTCACGCTGTGGTTGGGAGTGAGACATTGAGGTCTAGGAGTCTGTCTTCTCCTCCAGGGGTGGGTACAGCTAGCCAAGGGGTAATAGGTGCAGGGCTGAGAGAAAGTCTGGAGACTATGAAGCGCCCCACCTCCTGCAAACTTCTTCCAGCTGTAGGGGCAGGTTACCCGCCTTACCTGCCTCAGGACTGAAAACCATTAGCAGAAATCCATTCCCCTGAACCCCAAAAGAAAACATCTTAGGGGCAAAATAATGGATGCTGAGAAGCTGCCACTAGGTCCCCTGCTCAGGTCTGTGCCATCTGCTCCCCTCCCCATTCCTTCTCTCACCTGCCCTGCCACGTGTCCCCAGTCTAGGCATGTTTATGGAGTCTTTTTTTTTTTTATATTTTTTTTGATGTCGACCATTTTTAAAAACTGTTGAATGTGTTAACAATATTGTTTCTTGTTTTGGACTTCTCTGGTGGTCCAGTGGTTGAGAATATGCCTGCCAATGCAAGGGACATGGATTCGATCCCTGGTCAGGGAAGATTCCACATGCTGCAGGGCAACTAAGCCTATGGGCTACAACTACTGAAGCCCGTGCACCTAGAGCCCGTGCTCCCCAACAGGAGAAGCCCACACGCAGCAGTGAAGACCCAGTACAACCAACGATGAATCAACAAATACAATTTTTAAATGTACATTAAAAAAAATATATTGTTTCTGTTTTATGTTTTGGTTTCTTGGTTTCCCGGCATGTGGGATCTTAGGTCCCCAAGCAGGGACTGAACCCGCACTGCCTGCATTGGAAGGCCAAGTCTTAACCTCTGGACGGCCAGGGAAGCCCCTCTGTAGTCTTTTAGGAAGATTTTCACTCACTTTATCTCCATCACACATACATATTGCCTTTCGCCTTGAAAAAAAAAAGAGGGAAACTGAGGCACCAGTGACAGGAAGTGGAGCCCCAGCAGTAGTGGCCACCGGACGTGTGCTGGCTGGCCTGGGTGTCACTTATGCCTCTGTGGCGGGGGCGGAGTGTCACCTATGCTTCTGTGGCAGGAAGTCTGTCACACGGGAGGGGAAAGGGGGTGGCGGGGCGCCAGCTGGGAGAGAGGAGCCTGAGGGGCCAGGAATGGGGTCCCCGGGCACAGTGCTGGTCCTCCTGGTGCAGTTCTGGGGTGAGTATCTGAATCTCCCTGCCTTGGCCCCCATCCTGTTGTGACTCATCACTCCAGCTGCCTGCCCCTCCGGTTCAGAGCCCCCTCGAAACCTTCGTCTCTCCGCTCTGCCAAATACACCCTGTCTCTCTCCCTGATACTCAGAACTTTACAAGAACTCTGTGTGTGTGGAGTTGCTCAGTAGAGTCCAACTCTTTGCAACCCATGAGCTGTAGCCCGCCAGGCTCCTCTGCCCATGGAATTCTCCAGGCAAGAATACTGGAATGGGTTGCCATTTCCTTCTCCAGGGGATCTTCCCCACCCAGGGATTGAACCCAGGTCTCCTGCATTGCAGGCAGATTCTTTGCCATCTGGGCTCCCAGGGGAGCCTGCAAGGGTTGAACCGTTCTAGCGAAAATCCACAGAGGGAACCTTAGGATAAAATTCACACTGGGACCTGCCTACGAGCCTTGTATGACCTGGCCCTGCTGGCTGCTCTATTCTCTGTGCTCCTCTGCATTCCCTCTCTCTCCCCCATGGCCAGTCTGCTGACTCCTCTTTTTTTTTCTTTTTTTATCCCAACACATAGAGCTTGATCCTACCTCTGGACCTTTGCACCTTCTGTTCCCTCTGCCTGGAATACTATTCCCTGCATCTCCTCTCTTTAGGGTCAGCTGTAACTCCACCCCAAATGCCAGGAACTTGACGGCAACTCACCCCTTCTGGGGGGGGGTGGGCATCTAACAGGTACCCCAGACTTCCTATGGCCAAAAGCAGACCCTTTCTTTCCCCTCTAGCCCTGCTTCTTCTACTCGGTGTCCCCCATCTTTTTTTTTTGGCTGTGTGGCATGTGAGTTCCCCATTAGTTCCCCAGTCAGGGATCAAACGCACACCCCCTGTAGTGGAAGCTCGAGTCTTAAACCGTGGAAGGGCCACCAAGGAAGGCCCTCAGCATCCCCCATCTTGTCCTAAAGTCGCCACCATTCACAAAGTCCCTCAGCCTAAGAACCTTGGAAATCTGCCACTCTGTCTCTTTCCCTCCCTCCCAATTCAGTTCTTTTTTTTTTTAAACTTGTTATTTTGTGTTAGAATATAGCCGATGAACAGTGTTGCGACAGTTTCAGGGTAACAGTGACCAACTCAGGTCTTGTAGTTCTTCTGCGGGCAACTTTCAAAATCTGTTCAAACTCTGACCTCTTCTTTTCCAGGGTCTGAGTCCCATCACTGGTCTCCTGGACCCTGGTTTCTCCGCCATCCTGACCCCTCTCCCGCTTCTGCCCCATGAAGATCACAGTCCGTTCTCACCATGGCAATGACTGTGATTTTTTTTAAACTTTAACTGGACCACACTTCCTCCCTGCTCCCGTGGTTTCTCATCACGCTTAGATTGAAAAGTACACTGCCCCCCTTTCCCCACCCCCACCCACCTCCCTACCTCTGTCATACCCCACCCACACAGGCCGCAGGTCTCTAAAAGCCATGCCCTGCTGACTTCTCTGATCCCACTTCCTCCCTCTCTCCCCCTCACATGCTCTGCTCCAACCCTGGGGGCCTCCTCCCTGTTCCTCCAACTCACCAGGCCTGGTCTGGCCTCAGGACCTTTGCATGACCCATTCCTTACGGACGACTGACTACTTCTTTCATTTTTTTAAGATTTATTTTATTTGTTTATGCCTATGCTGGGTCTTCATTGCTGCACTCAGACTTTCTTTAGTTGTGGCAAGCAGGGGCTACTCTCTAGTTGCGGTGCTTGGGCTTCTCATTGCAGTGGTTTCTCTTGTTGCAGAGCACGGGCTTAGTTGTCTCACAGTATGTGGGATCTTCCCCAACCAGGGATCGAACCCGTGTCTCCTGCATTGGCAGGTGGATTCTTAACTGTACCACCAGGAAAGCCCCGAATACATCTTATTATTCACATCCCTGCTCAAATGTCACCTCCTCTGAGAGGCCCTCCCTGATCACCCTCTATAAGTACACCCTCTCATTTCATCCTTATCATCTCTTGCCACTCCCCATTCCTTTCCTCCATCGATTCTCATTTCATGACTTCCTGTGTCTCTACCCTGAGACCGTTGGCTTCACAAGGGTAGGGGCTTTTGTCTGTCTCAGTCACCTGTGTGTCTGTGTCCACAGGGTCCAGATCAGGGTCTGGCACACTCCAGGCAATCTTTCTGTGGCTGAGAGCCAGACATGTCATAGAGTTCACCTTGAAATCTCACAAGTGCTGAGAAACTTATACCCATTTCACAGATGGGGCCATGGAGGTTCAGCAAGAAATGACCTTGCAAAGATCACACAGATAGTAAGCTTTCAGGCCCTCACTGCCTGATTCCTGTGGGCTGGCTAGGGAAGTAAGTCACGCACACACACATACACATACACACTCACACACACACACACACACACTTAAGAAGTTCTCACTCACTTCTTCTTTCCTCCAGTCCTACAAGGAGTCACAGGCCTGACTGTGCAGCAGGCACCGAAGTTGCTGCAGGTGAGACAGGACAGCCAGGTGACTTTGGCCTGCCAGGTGATGCACGCCCAGGCCTGGGAGTGGCTCCGTGTCGAGTGGATCAAGGATGCTGACATCTTTTGCCAGACACACATCATCAATGGCAGTCTGAGCAAGGATGTCTGTGGGCCTCAGGGATGGCTATCCTGGCAGCCGCCTGGCAACCTCACCCTGCAGCTGAACCACGTGAGCCTCAATGACAGTGGACTCTATGTGTGTGGGGCAACCGTGGAGATCCCTGTTTGGGAGGAGGCCCAGGGCAACGGGACGCAGCTCCTGGTGGAGAGAGGTATGAGAGCATGGGGGTAGGGGGCAGGGGTGTAAGCCAGGGAGGACTTGGAACTTCTAGAAATCTTAAGCTTCTAGAATCTCAAGCTCCTAGCAACTAAATTCTCTAAATTGGATTCCTAGAAACAGTCTGCAGATGCAAGAATTTTGCAGACCAGAAAATTTCTGTTGTGACGACTCCACTCTGCTGTTATAGTGTGAAAGTCTCCATAGACATGCTTAAGGGAATGCGAGGGCCTCGGTGCCAATAAAATTTTATTTGAAAAAAAAAAAACAAAAACAAAAAACAGAGGGCTGAATTTGACTTACAGGCTGTAGTTACTCAGCCCTGCTCCAGTATATCACAATCACAAACACTCTTGAATATATATAATTCTGGATTCTAATTCAAAACAGTTTCATAAACTGTGTTATTCAAGTATATCCTCCATACAGAGAAATGCCTATACTGAAAGTGGCCAGCTCATGGATATCTTAGTCTGTTAGATCACTGATAAGACACTACAGACTGGGTGGCTTATAAACCACATATTTATTTCTCAGAATTCTAGAGATTGGAAATCCAAGATCAAAGTGCCAGCAAGGTCTTGCTCTGGTGAGAACCCTCTTCCTGGTTCATAGCCTGCACCTTCTAGCTGTGTCCTCATGTAGCAGCAGGGGGCTGGGGAGCTCTTTAGGTTCAGCAACCAGGGACTGAACTGCACCACCTGCCTTGGAAGGGCAGAGTCTTAACCACGGTACGGACCACTATAAGAGCACTGATCCCATTCATGAAGGCTCTACCCTCTTTACCTAACTACCCCCCAAAGGCCCTGACCTCTCATTACCTTCATATTAGAGGTTAGGATTCAACATATGAATTTTGGAGGGATGTATACAAATAATGGGCTTCACTGGTGGCTCAGTGGTAAAGAATCTGCCTGTGATGCAGGAGATCTCTGGCTTGGGGAGATCCCCCTGGAGAAGGAAATGGCAACCCACTCCAGTATTCTTGCCTGGGAAATCCATGGAGAGGGGAGACTGATGGGCTATAGTCCATGGGGTTGCAAAAGAATCAGACATGACTTATTGACTAAACAACAACAACACAAATCATAGCAATGGGTTCTCACAACCTGCACACATCTGGGTACTCACCACCCTGCTCGACACACATATCTGCCTCCTTATAAATGCTATCCTTCCCCCCCACACACACTATTCTGATTTATAGCAGCAGTAATCTATTTTAACTGGCTTCCTGTTTTACTTAATGAAATCATAGAGTGCATTCTGTGTCCAACATCTTTCACTCGACACTGTCTGTGAGACTCCTCTGTGTTGGTGTGTGGAGCAATGGCTCATCCTTTTCCTTTTCTGTGGAGTGCCCTCCATCACCACTGATCAGTCCAGTTTCCTATCGATGGCTATTTTGGCAACTTCTAGGTTTTGGCTATTATAAATAAGACCTCTATGAACAATCTAGAACTTGTCTTTTTTTAAATATTTTTTTGGCTGCACTGTGGGGGCATGTGGGATCTTAGTTCCCCGATCAGGGATCAAACCCACACCTCCTGCGTTGGAAACATGGAGTGTTAACCACTGGACCATCAGGGAAGTCCCTAGAACTTGTCTTTTGGTCAACATATGGACACAGTTGTATTGTACCGAAAACAATTCTAGAATCTCAAACCATAAAGCAGAATCTTGCAGTTCGAGAATTCTAGGGGCGTAAATTCTAAGCTCTGAGAATTGCAACCTATGTTATCCATAGGGACTATCACTCCTCAGAAAAAACATTGGTTCTTGGGAGCAAAGAAAATCTTACCCTTTTATGTTTAAAGCAGAGATATGCAGATAGCCCACAGATTTATAGCATATCTGTGGTATTAACATTTCATGAGGGAACAAATGAAGGTTCTTAGAAAGCCTTCTTAGGGGACTGATAATGAAAAAAGGTTGAGAAACACCGAAACAAAGGCATGGAAGATTATAGAATCTTAGAATTGTAGGGTCTGAAATACTTTAAACAGATAAACTCTTAGCCTTTTGCAATCAGAGTATGTAAGAGCAGAAAACTGTAGAATTCCAGGATCTAGACTTGAAAGCCATTGACTGTCGGGACTTCCCTGTGGTGGTCCAGTGGTCAGGACTCCATGCTTCCACTGCAGGGGGCACAGCTTCAATTCCACAGGGCCAAAAATAAAACACATACACAAAACAAACAGACAAAAAAGAAAACCATTGACTCTCAAGCCTGGAAGGAACTTTCCAGATTAGCTTAGCCAGCAGCCTCCTTTCACAGAGAATAAAGCTAAGGCCCAGCCAGGGCCAAGACACGTCCAGCCACCCACACAAGCCAGGATGCAGGCAGCTTTCTCCAGAGCCCGACTCACACATTTCCCCACCTCTGCCTGACACCCACGTAAGGGCCAAACCCTGCATAGTTTGCAAGTTGACCTGTTGCTGTCTTGCTCTCTTTGCTGTTCCTCAGGGCCTTGGGCACCTGCCTGGCTCCTATCAGGCAAAATGAAGCACCACCCAGACTCCTAGCTCCAAGAGATGCCCATTTCTCTCCAGCTGGCAGGATCCGCCCACTGCCTGCCTCCAGGGCGGTGTGTTATGGCCGCACCCCCAGCCCCCCGCCAACCCTTGGCTCCTTGAGACAAGGGGGCCAATTACCAATTAGCAGAGGCGGGGGTAGCGGAGGCACCGGGCTGAGAGTTGTTGGCAGCTGTGAGGGAGCGAGGCTGGGTCGGCACGGATTCAGCTCTGCACAGCTGGCTTCCCCATCAGAAGCCCACCCCCCCACCCCGGGATCACTGCCAACTTCAGAACCTGGAAGATGAAGGGGCTGGGGACTCTAGGCCTTGTCTTGGTCACAGGAGAAAGCGCCTTGGCTGGGGTTCCCGTCAGTTACACAGGCCTGAAAGCACATCCTCACTTGCTCTGTGACCTTATGCTAGTGACTTGACTCGTTTGTGCCTGTTTCCTTAGTTATCAAAATTCAGCTAATAGTGCTTTCTCATCAGACTAGGTGAATTTATTTCTCTATTTAAAATATGTATTTATTTTCCTGTGCCAGGTCTTAGTTGCAGCATGCGGAATCTTTGTTTCAGCATGTGAACTCTTAGTTCTGGCATGTAGGATCTAGTTCCCTGACCAGGGATTGAACCTGGGCCCCCTGCATTCGGAGTTCAGAGTCTCAACCACTGGACCACCAGGGAAGTCACCAGATTATATGACTTTAAAGTGATTATATCTAAAGAGTTTATTACCGGGTCTGGAATGTATTCACAATAACCCAGCAAGACAGGCATGCTTAGTCTCATTTTTCAGAAGAGGAAAGAGGTTTAGAGCAAATACTTGCCTGAACTCACAGCATGGCAAGTGCAAGAACCCTGAGGTTCCACACGGGGTAGAGGGGCTCTTACCCTAAAGGGGTGCAGGATGCTGAACTCAAAGGTGAGCTCGCCTGAGACGCAGGTTTCTTCTCTGCAGGTGTCTGGCTGCAGGACCACAGCTTCTCAGGTGAGCTCCGTCTACCTGACCCTCCTTCAGCTCCGCCCCGCCCCTCTGCCCCGCCCTCCGTCAGCCTGCCCACCATCCCCTCTCCCATTCCAGGCCTCTACTTCGCGCCGCTGGTGACGGGGGCCGTGGCCGTTGCCGTTTTCGCTCTGGGCGCTGGGATCTGGGGCCGCCGCCGCTGCCGGAACGGGGATGCAGGTAAGGAACCGCGCAGGTAGCTGCGCAGAGGGCGGGAGGTTCCCAAGAGCACCGCCACCCGCTGGCGATCGCGCCCCCTCGTTGCGAAAGCTGGAACTGCAGCTGCTTGACTAGGCGGAACGCATCTCCTTCTGACTTTGATCCCTGCTTCTTTAGGAAGAAGGGAGGGTGAGGCTGGGGGGCAGAGAAGAGGAATGGATCGGGAAGGTTGGCCCCTACATCCGTGTTTTTTCAGGGGCATAGACAAAGCCCCCAAAAAGTGGGCTGGAGAGGACCAGGCTCTCTTAAATGACTGTCCCCTCTTGGTGTCATCTCCCCACCCCCCACACCCCCACCCCCACCCCCTCCCCCACCAATGCAGGCAGTCCAATCTACAGCAACGTCCTATACCGGCCCCGGAGAGCCGCAAGGAAGAAGGCATGGCCTGTGGAAAGGAAGGTGCTGGACAGTGAGGATCAGAAGGGCCAAAGCTTCTACTCGATCTCTTTCCCCCAGCGCCCCAAGTCGCATATGGCTCCCAAATTTTGCCCCAGTCCCAGACCCATTCACCCCATCTCTGCAGTCAGAATCTCTCCTGGCCCAGGCTCCTCTGGGCAGCCAAGGTCAAGAGGGTTCCTTGAAGTGGGAAGAGAAATCAGAACCGCAGGAGAGCCAGAGAAGACCTACCCCCAGCGACTATATAAAGATGTGACTTATTCCTAGGGGATCACAGAGTCCAGCAGTTTATGATAGAGACCCCGTCCTTGTTTTTGAGGATAGACCTCTCCCTTGTCCCAAGAACATCCAATAAAGGTTCATGAAGAAAGCAAAGCCAGTATCTGTGGCAATTTGGCAGTGCTAGAGATTTGAGCCATCAGGGAGTCATCTAGGGGATGCGGTCCTGGAGGACGACTCTGGTGAGAGGGCTTGAAAGCTTTCCCCCTCTTATCCTTGGAGGGTCATGTCCAATTAGCAGAGAAGTGATGTCCCTCACTTCTAAACAGTGCCTGGAGCTGGAAACACTCCCCCTCCCCAACTGGTGTCTACCCCCTCCCTAAGCAGGCTTGGACTTAGGGGGTGAGGGGGGAAATTGGGGCTTCCTGGCATTTGTCAGCCCCCCGGGGTCTCCTGCCCGACTGTCACCTTGAAGTGACACCAGCTGAGCCTGGCTCCCTTCCCCCACGTCTGCTGTTTCCATGGGGACAGATGTCCTTTTTCGGTGGCAGCAGCAGCAGCCCGTGGCCACCGGCCCAGGATAGGAAGGAGGGGCGGGGTGGGGGCAGGGTTGGCCTGAGAGCCTCACCCCCTCGGTTTCGCCATCTTTTTAATCAGCCGGTCTTTGCTGTCTCCAGGTTTTATCTGCCTCCGTACCGCTCTCTCCCTGCCTGTCAACAGCTCTGTGAATGTTGGTCCCTCCCTGTGAGCCATTCAGGCTCCAACCCCGGCTCCACCCCCAAAACATGGAGCTGGGGATACTCTTCCCCTCCACGGGGCTGCCTCCCCTCTTCCTTCAGGGGCTGAGCTCCCCCTCCCAGAAAGAACACTTGAAACACACAATAACTTATTTATTTTCCAGGCCAGAGGAGGGGTTCCAGACACAGTTCTGGGCCCTAGAACCCAGAAGGGGGCCGAGCAGGGACTGGAGGAGCAGAGGTCTCTCCATCCAGCCTCCCCCGGGACTGGAAAGACCTCCAACATTTGCAGCCAGTGATCTGGGGTCTCACAGCCCAGGGTACAGGGCTGAGGCTCCAGGTCAGGGGGTCTGTGAGACCACCGGGTACAGGAGGGCCAGATGCTCGGCACCCTGCACGGGCAGTGGGCGGGAGCTATAATGGAGCACCAGCTCTGGCACACTGGGGAAAGGGCCGCTGTGCTGACCCAGCACGAACTGGTTCTCTCGGGTGCGCGCGAACTTCAGGTGCAGGAAGCCCTGGCTGCTCCTGGGGACAGGGGTCAGGTCAGAAGGGGCACCCAGCACTTCAGGCCCGCCCACACCCTCCAAGCCTAAAGCCACTCCCTGGAGGACCCTAGGAACCCGAGCCTGGCATCCTCAAATATTTCTGGTTAACAGCCACTTGGCATCAAGCTGTTGACTCGTTCCACACTGTGGGTTGCCTTCTGCGCTTGTCCCTTGTGAAGACAGGCTGGAGTTCCTCCCAGTTGGAGGTCCCTCCCCAAGAACACATAAGGCACTTTCTCGCCAAACCTCCTGATCCCTTGTGCTACCCATCCTGGTTACCCTCAATCAAGGGACCTCCACCCCCCCCCTTTTTTTTTTTTTTGCTTTTGGCTTTTCCATGAGGCTTGAAGGATCTTAGTTCCCTGGTTGTACCCTCACCCATGGAGTCCTAACCACTGGACTGCCAGGGAATTCCCTAGGGTCCCTTTCCTTTACGTCTCTGGTAGGTGAATGACATAGAACCTGGAAATGATTCTATCACCATCATTAGTATGAATTAAGCGCTTCCTGTTTCCTGGGGATTCTTCTCAACACTTTTTCACCTTTCCCCCTCTTTTAATCGTAGTATTAAAACAAACTGGATGCTATTATTGTCTTTGTTTCACAGATAAGGAAACCGAGGCCCAGAGAGGTTGAATGATTTAGCTGAGGTCACACAGCTAGGAAGTGGCAGAGGCAGGATATGAACCTACTTCCAAACCCTCTTCAATCTTGACCTTTTAGGAATCTCACACTCAGAAACCTGGTAGAATCTTAGGAGCGTTTTGTAATCAGACACACTTAGAATCTTAGGCAGAGAAGCACGTAGAACCAGGGTATCAAACTCAAACGTCTACAGGGCCACTGAGATTTTGGCCCTGAATCAACACAAATGGATATACTTTTAAACCTGGAAGGAGTCCAGAGGAAACTTGGACACCTAGTTCCTCATCTCACTGAAGTTCTAGATTTACTGTATGGCTTCCTCTCCATTGTCTTGCGTACCTCCAGTGACAGGGAGCTCATTCTCAGTAGGAACCATGCCGGTAGCCTCTCTGAAAGCCCCACCTTCTGACCTAGAAGCTCTGCCCACGGCTCCCATAAGCCCCACCCACTGGCCTGAAAGCTCTGTCCATCCGCCCTGGAAATCCCACCCATCGGCTCCTGGAGCCACACTCCTCTTCTCCAGCTGAGTTCAGTCAAAAGCTTGACAGTCGAAGGCATGCAGTCCTGTGACCCTCTGTCCCTCCAGAAGATTGGGGTCTCACCTGAGGGACAGGGAGCAGTCTTGGGGGCTGCTCTCACTGAGCCGCACAAGGTAGCTGCCTTCCTTGCAGAGCGACAGGAGGTTCTCGGCATCCGCCCGGCTCAGCAGGCCGTGGAACCACCTAGGGGGTGGGGACAGATGTCTCCTGAAGGCAATCCCCCTTCCAACACATCCTGGGGCTGGATGTAGGCACAGCTCATTCAAGGACTTGTGACACCCAGGCAAACAAGGGAGACAAATTCCCTTGGATTTCTCAAGAGGAACTTGGTTTTCAGGCAGACAAGGGTCTCTCTGTGAGTCAGGTAAACCCAGGTCCACCTGGAGCTTCTCCCTCCAATTCAACATGTACCCTTGACTTTGATCTTTGCAGCCTCCCTCAGCTGAGTGCCCAGGTGTCCTCAACCCCTCCCTCCAACTTGCATCACTTGCACATCACTTTCAGGAGATTTGCTGCATCCTGTATCTCTTGAGAGTCCCTTGGACAGCAAGGAGATCAAACCAGTCAATGCTAAAGGAAATCAACCCTGAATACTCTTTGGAAGGACTGATGCTGAGCTGAAGTTCCAATACTTTGGCCACCTGATGCTAACAGCTGACTCATTGGAAAAGACCCTAATGCTGGGAAAGACTGAAGGCAGAAGAAGAAGAGGACACAGGATGAGATGGTTGGATGGCATCACCGATTCAACAGATATGAACTTGGGCAAACTCTGGGAGATGGTGCAGGAGAGGGAAGCCTGGAGAGCTGCAGTCCATGGGATCACAAAGAGTCAGACACGACTTTGCATCTGAACAACAGCAACATATCCCCACCTACCTGTACATTCTTTACATAATATTTTTCTTTAACATGCTCAGACAGAGGGAGCAAAGTGTCAAAGACCAATGAGCACCAAAAAGTTGTTTGTATTGAAAGAAAATACCTCATGCTTGTGTTAATTAGGTAATCCTGTACCACCCACCTAAGAGGTTTGGGAATGGCTGTGCTAAACACGCCCTAGTACTCACAGGGCTGGGCTCTCAAGGCTCAGGGAGTTCTTTGAGGAACATCTAGGCTAGAGGAACACAGAACACCCAGACTTTCCCAGCTTGTGAGCTTCATTCCAGCCTAAAGTTGGAACCCCTTCAAAGTCTTGATCTTCCCACTTTCACCAAAAGATCTCTTGGGGGTGAGAATGATTTTTGTCTCTTCACTCTCAGGCTTATAAATCCCACCCAAGGAAAGGGAGGAAATCCCTATTCTGTGTGAGGCAGGAACTCTCTTGGAAGTGTTGAGCCCGAGCTTCAGAGAGGTTGAGTGACTTGCCCAAGGTCACGGAGCCAAAAATTACAGAGAAGGGATTTGAACCCAGAATCTGAGGCCAGAGGGAGTGGAGACACCTGCTCTTGCTTTGCACCGAGCTGGGTGTCTAGCGCACACGAGGCGCTGTCACCCAGTGAAGATTAGTTGAAGAAATGAATGAAGTGAATGAATGAATCCAAGTTCCTCCAGCCCCCCTGGTCCGAGAAATCTGTGACTAGTATGGGGCAGGGAGGGATTCAACCCGGCTCTTCCACCTTCAGCTTCCTCACTCACGGCTGTTTTTCCAGGGGCAGGGTCGGGTCCACGCGCTCTGCAGGCTGGGGGCTTCTGGGCGGCGGTCTCCGGAGCTCCTTGGCTGAGCCCGAGGTTCTTTCCCAGTCTGGACTGTCAAACTGAACTGGAGGAGAAGGTTTAAAGAGAAAATGGTTAAGTCCCGCCTATCTCAAGAGGGTGGGATAGGAACAAGCCAATGGAATTTCAGTAGGAAGGCGGTGCCAGCTTAGGGCAACCTATCAGAATCCAGAAGAAGAGGGGGTTGGGTTTAAGGTTGGGGCGGGGGGTGGGGGATTGGTACACCAGCAACCAATTAGCCTTCAGAAGAAAGGGGTGTGGTCATTCCCGAATCTGGTGGCATCGAAGGGTGGCCAGTTCCCTGAATGATAAATCAGAGAGCAGGGGACGTGGCTAGAGGGGCAAGTGGGAAGTTCCGCGAGATTTTGGCCAAGTCACAGAGAATGTAGAATGTGTTAGTCGCTCAGTCGTGTCCAACTCTTTGCGATCCCATGGACTGTAGACCACCAGGCTCCTCTGTCCTTGGTATTCTTCAGGCAAGAATACTGGAGTGGGTTGCCATTTCCTTCACCAGAGGATCTTCCCGATCAAACCTGGGTCTCCCGCATTACAGGCAGATTCTCTCCCGTCTAAGCCACCAGGAAAGCCCAGAGCTAGACAACCGCCCCTGATATACAGACTGGTAGACTGAGGCACTAGCTCCAATTTCCCTCACAATTATACAACTTCTTGGGCAGATTTGCGTTCGCACAACTCTTCCTGAAGTTTATTTCTTAAAGGTGACCTTGAAAGTGAAAAGTGGAAGTTGCTCAGTCGTGTCCGACTCTTTCTGACCCCCTGGACTTACACAGTCCATGGAATTCTCCAGGACAGAATACTGGAGTGGTAGCCTTTCCCTTCTGCAGGGTATCTTCCCAATCCAGGAATCGAACCCAGGTCTCCCACATTGCAGGTGGATTCATTACCAGATGATCCACAAGGGAAGCCTTGCTGCTACTGCTACTGCTGCTAAGTCACTTCAGTCGTGTCCGACGCTGTGTGACCCCATAGACGGCAGCCCACCAGGCTCCCCCGTCTCTGGGATTCTCCAGGCAAGAACACTGGAGTGGGTTGCCATTTCCTTCTCCAATGCAGGAAAGTGAAAAGTGAAAGTGAAGTCGCTCAGTCGTGTCCGACTCTTAGCGACCCCATGGACTGCAGCCTACCAGGCTCCTCTGTCCGTGGGATTTTCCAGGCAAGAGTACTGGAGTGGGGTGCCATTGCCTTCTCCAAGGGAAGCCTTAGGTGACCTTATTATTCCTCTTTCTACAGAAGAGGAAACTGAGGTTCAGAGACTTGTCCAAGCTTACCCAACTCAGAAACTGACTCTAAGAAATGCTACTCTCCTCCCCAAAGCTCCTGTGTAATTGAGTACTTTAGCACTCAGTTTACAAGTGCTCTACTCAATAGGTACAAGTTAGAGAATTGAGACTCAGGGAGATAAAGTCATTAGCCCACGTAAGAGACACAAACCCAGATCTAGTCCTGACACCAAAGCCTATTCCTGCACTGTAGTGAGCAGAATGAGTAGATTCCACTGCATTCGAAAAGAGATTTCAGGGAATTTCCTGGCGGTCCAGTGGTTAAGACTTCTTGCTTTCACTACCAAAGGCCTGGGTTCAATCCCTGGTCAGTGAACTAAGGTCCTGCAAGCCTTATGGCATAGTCAATAAAATAAAATAAAAATAAATAAATTAATTAAAGGGGTTTCAGTTTCCAAGGAGGATACAGGTTCTCCTGGAAAGAGAAACTTATGACTATCAGTCATTCACACTTTAGTGAGAATTAACAAACTACCAAAGTGACAAGTGATGGAGGTTTACTTTGTTAGTTGAAACAGGGGACATGACCAGAGCAGAAAATAGAGGGACACAGATCTTCAGAAATCAGGGTAAGAGAATCACCTGCAAACGCCTTGGAGATATGGTCTTTCTTCCACTCCCAGGGCTGGTCATACTCATCTGCTGGCCGCTCATCTTCCTGGGGCAGCCGACTCTGTCGAGGTTTCTGCCCTGAAGGGGGCCCATCTCCCAGTTCTTGGTCTTGCTCCTCATAAGGGGTGTCATACAGCTGCACCCTCCTGCATGGCAGTTCTGGGAGACCAAAGATACTGCTCAGCTCCCACTCCCACCTGGGAGCCTGTCACCTTCCCTCCAAGCCCTGCTTACTCACCACTCATGACCCGTTGGGCATCGTAGGGCTCCATGTAGCCATCATCCGGGGGTGGTGGATGGGGCTGGGCATCAAAGGGGTCCGAATACTCGGTGTCGACTTTCGACTGGACAGAGAAAGGCAAGAGAGGGGGTCAAGGACTCAGGGGGACCAAGCCTAGCTCTGGGTACCCATGCTGTGCCCAGCATGGATACAGTACACCTCTCGCCTGCTGTCTCTGATCTATCTGACACACGCTGTCCAAGCAAGTGGGTTTTTTTTTCTTTTTTTTTTTTTTCATCACATACATCTTTATTTTTTTTTTTAATTTAAAAAAATTATACATGTGTTCCCCATCCTGAACCCTCCTCCCTCCTCCCTCCCCATACCATCCCTCTGGGTCGTCCCAGTGCACCAGCCCCAAGCATCCAGCATCGTGCATTGAACCTGGACTGGCATCTCGTTTCATACATGACATTTCACATGTTTCAATGCCATTCTCCCAAATCTTCCCACCCTCTCCCTCTCCCACAGAGTCCATAAGCCTGTTCTATACATCAGTGTCTCTTTTGCTGTCTCGTATACAGGGTTATCGTTACCATCTTTCTAAATTCCATATATATGCGTTAGTATACTGTATTGGTGTTTGTCCTTCTGGCTTACTTCACTCTGTATAATAGGCTCCAGTTTCATCCACCTCATTAGAACTGATTCAAATGTATTCTTTTTAATGGCTGAGTAATACTCCATTGTGTATATGTACCACAGCTTTCTTATCCATTCATCTGCTGATGGACATCTAGGTTGTTTCCATGTCCTGGCTATTATAAACAGTGCTGCGATGAACATTGGGGTACACGTGTCTCTCTCTTTTTTTTTTCCCACCCACAAGTGTTTGCAAGTAGATCATCCCTTGCTCTCTTCCTCTGACCCCTACCTCCCTCCTTCAATCATTTTAATATTTATCAGGCGCCAGTACTGTTCCAAAAGACTTCAAATATATTTACTGGTAGTACCAACACTCAGTAAGTACTTTATCCCCATTTTACAGATAAGGAAACCAAGGCACATACAGGGAAGTGACTTGCTCAGGGTCACACAGCTGATAAGTCAGAGGCAGCGTTTGATCCTAGGTTGTCTGCTTCCCCAAGTCCCTGCCTCCTCCTACCTTTCTCTGTGCCATTAACCACTACCAGGCAGGCTCCTCTGACCATGGGATTTTCCAGGTGAGAATACTGGAGTGGGTTGCCATTTCCTTCTCCAGGGGATCTTCCTGACGCAGGGATGGAACCCGGATCTCCTGCATTGCAAGCAGATTCTTTACCATCTGAGCCACCAGAGAAGCCCCACTACCAGACACAGCCTCCCATAATTCCCCTTGAAGTCTTTTCTGTCTCTGCTGATGGTGTATGGTGGACCTTCTGATCATTTAGGAAAAATACTGGGAAAAAAAAGTATGGGCATTGGAAGCAAGTCTGGTTCAAGTTCTAAACAAGTTAGAGCCATGTGACCTGGGGCCAGTCACTTTTCTTCTGTGAGCCTCAGTTTCCACTTCTGTAAAATGGGTGTAACAGAGGAAGGGTGGAGAGGGGTGGTGAAGATGTTGAAGTGCCCCATAGGAAACCGACTCACTCAGATCTGTTTGAGGAAGATCCCTTCAGCTTCTAAGAGGAAGGGAAGCTGGGGGAAGGGATCCAGAAGGGGGAACTTAGGAAGCTGGAGGAAAGGGGTACAAAGCCAATGACAGAGGGAGGCGGGCAGCCAGTACTGTGAATTGAAAGGAGACAGACAGCAAACTGCCAAGCAGGTGGGGGATTGGGGGAAGTGGGCTGGTGGCCTGGTCTGCCCCTGGGATAACACCTAAAGAAGATCCCCAAAATCCAGGGTGGGGGAGCCAGCCTGGCCCTCCCCACCCAGTCTCCGGGGCCCACCCAGCTTAGGGGACTTAGCCACGCACCTCTTCCCCGGGGCTTCCCAGCAAGACCTTGGCTCTGGCAATGTCGACTGCCTCCACCTTGATGAGCCGGTGCTTTGGAGAGTCGTACTTCGCGTCTCCAGGGCCCTTGGAGTCCCCGGGCCCCCCGGAGGAATCGGGCTCTAGGCGGCTATCGGCGTCCTCGTAGGGGTCTTCAAAGTCCAGATCCTTCTGCTCGCGGTAGGCCCGCAGGATGTCGCTCTCGGTGTAGTCGGGGGTGGGCGGCTGCGGAGGGGGCCGCCGACCGCCAAAGCTCAGGTAGTCTCGGAGCCACTTGGCCATCTGAGCGCGTGTCACCCCAAACCTGGCCACTGTCAGCGGGGGACCCGCATGCCCTCTTCTGGGCCCTCTCCCTCGGCAGGGTCCCCAGGGAAAAGGTGGGAGGGGAAGGAGGAGGAGAAAGATCAGGTGTGCCCTTTGGCTGGGCTCAGAGGAGGGTGAAAAGGGGAGAAAAAGGAGGAGACGAGAAGAGGGAGGGGAAAGGAGGAGCAAAATTGCACCTTAGCCCAGCTCTGGAAGGACGGCGTGGGAAGCGGGCGTCGCGCGGGGCCCTGAACGCCGAGCGCGGGGTAGTCCGGCCGGAGCCAGGGGCATCCGCGGAAGCGCGCGGAGTTTCCGCGGGCAGAGCGGTCTCGTGCGCGGCGCGGCCACCCGCCGCCTCCGGAAAGCTCTGGAATCCCCCTCCTGGGAGCCGAGGGCGAGGACAGCGCCGCCAGCGGACGTCCCCAGCCTTGGCTCAGCCCGGACGCCTGGGTTCTCAACGCAGGGGGCGGGCTCCCCGGGGGCACGGGCGCCGCGCGCAAAGTTGGGCCGCGGGGACGGTGACCCCGGTGGGGCGCATCCTTTGTTGCGCTCCTCGCCGCTCCGGGGGGAGCCCCAAGCCCGGGGTCCCCGGCCCCGCCGCCTCGATCCGGCCCGAGTCACGGGCACAAAGGGAAATAAAATCTCCTCCAATCCCCCTTCACGCTTTCGGAGAGACTTTCACCGCCGCCGCCGGCGCGCGACCGGGAGGTGGGACTTTGGGGAGGGGGCGCTCGGGCGGGCGGGCGCCCCAGTCCCTACCAGCCCCGGGCCGGGTCCAGAGCAGGGACGTCAAGGCTTCCCCGCCTCCCCCTCCGCGGGTTCCCCCGCCCCTCCCCTCGCCCTGCGCTCCCCTCCGAGGTGAGTGAGACCTTCAGCTGTTCTGGGGAGGCAGGAGAGCCGCTGCCCGCGGAGGGAGGGGGGTATGCGGAGCGGGAGTCGCTGGGGCCAAGGCCGCGGCGGCTGGACAGTGACCCGGAGGACCGAGGCTGGCAGGAGCGAGCGAGGAGCGCGGGAGGCAGGAACCCACAGGCGCTGACCTTGCTCTGCAGAGCAAGAGGTGCTGAGGTGGGGAAGACGAGAGGAAGGCGAGGTGGAAATTGACCAGGAAAGAGGGTGGGCTGGACTTGACCGCGAGAAGGGGTGAAATTGACCAGCAGAGGGGGTGAGAGTGACCACTGTTGAGGGTTGAAATTGAACCAGGGTCTGGCAGTGAAACTGACCAGGAGAATGGGGGTGTGGAAATTGTTTCAGAGGTCATTGGCTAAAACAGATATTGACGATGACGCCGGAGGAAGTGTGGGGGGGACAGAAGGGAAGGGGTTCTGGCTTCCCCTCCCCCAAGAGGGCTTTCCTCTGTCCCCCTCTCCCCAGGGGACCCATTGTGGGATGGGGGAAGGGGTTGGGACAGCTGGCCAGGGGAAGGGAGATGGTATCAGTGCCTGGCCTGTGTCTTCAGCATCTGTCCCTTTGTGGCTTCTGGGGGTGGAGGGAGGGAGGGAGCAGAAATGGGGAAGGGGGGTCTCGCCTGGTTTGGCTGCCTCTTGGCAGCTGCAGCTGTCTGGGGCCGAGGATACTGAGGGATTTGGGGGGAGTAAGAGAGCCCAGGGAGCTACTGACCAGTCCCAAAAGAAACACATTTTTTTCTTTTCCCATAGAGGGGCTTATTCAGGGACCCCTAATAGAAGAATAAGAGGGGTGGTCAGGAAGGATAGGACCTCAGGCTCCCTTCTCCAAGCCCCTTAGAGTGGGCGGGTGCCTGCAATTTGGAAGGGAGGGGAAATAGACTAACACTGCTATAGAGTTGCACCCCCTCCCTTCAGAATAGTGGGGCCCGGGCAATGTCTCCTGATTTGAAAAAGGGGGCTTCTAACAGGAAACCCTCAGAGATCGGGGAAAGGATTGCCAGGAGGGAATGACTTATTTTTCATCCCCCGTGGGGAAACCGAGGAGGAACAGAGAAGGGAGAGACACCTCACAGCTTAGTTCTGCCCAGGTGCCATGATATGGCCTGGCGTGGAGTGGCATTCAACACCCATCAGGTCTCTTCACGAAGTCAGAGATTCTCCATCTCCCCTGCACTGTTAGCCCCATTTTCCAGATGGGAAAACTGAAGTCCAGAGCCAGCAAGGCCAGGTCCCTCACAGCAGCAGGGGTGTCCGGATGCCCTCGCCTTCCCTTTCCTGCTTCGGCTGAGTTGTTGGACACAAACCTGTTGAATTCGGTCCTCCCCAATCTCCCCAAGAGCATTCACACCCCCCGCCCCACCCGCCCTCAGCATTCAGCAACGAGGCAGCATCCCTGGGGACTGCCAGGGAGCACATCGGGTAATTGTCCTGTTTTCTGTCAGCCGCAAGGCAATTCCCCGGCTCCAGGATGAGCTGTTGACAGATCTCATCAAATCCGAGTCCTCTCCCTGTCAGATAAATACACGACGTCTAAGGTATAAATATTTGAAAGGGGCCTTCTAATTACAGTGTGTGTCAGGAATAGCAATTAGGGGCCCTGGAGGCAGAATCAAACGGCGTTTGACTTCCCTGTGCTTTTGAGCCGGCTTCTCCTGGGGCTGCCCCAACTCCCACCGCAGGAGCAGGGATGGGGCTCGGGGAGGAGCGAGTGGCAGTGGATGAAGGGGAGAGCCGGGCTAGGGGTCCCACAACCCTGTGGTAGTGTGACCTTGAATAGCCACATAACCTCTTGGGCTTTGCCTTTCAATTAGGGGAACGGGGAGCAAGGGAGCCAAGCCAGGAGGCGGGCACTGTCTGGACAAAGGCAAGGAGGTGGGTGGTCTGGGGTCCTGGGCTGAGGGAGCTTCCCTTCCCCCAGCACTGAGGGTCTGAGAGATGGTTTCTCAGGGTCTCCTCCGAGGTGGCGCTCTGTTTTTGGAATCCCAGCCCATGTGACCTCGCGTTAAGTGACCTGGCTTTGTTTTCCTGTCTGTGAAATGGGACAACAGCCAGCCACTGTTGAGCGCTTACTGCCTCACACTGTTTTGGGTGCTTTAAAGATTTTGAGGTATAATTCACATACCCCACAATTTACCCACTCAAACTATATTTCCATGGGTTTTTAGTATGTTCATGAGGCTGTGTGATCATCAGTAATTTCAGAATATTTTCATCACCCCCCAAAGAAATCTTCACCTGCAATTAGCAGTCACTTCCGGTTCTTCCCAGACTCCCCCTCCCCGCCCCCCCCCAACCCCTGGCAACCATCAACCCATTCTCTGTCTCTGGGATTTGCCTGTTCTGCACATTTCATACAAATGGAATCACTGTGTGACGTTTTATGTCTTGGCTTCTCTCACTGAGCATCACGTTTTCAAAGTTCATCCAAATTATGGCGTGCATGTTTCATTTCTTTTTATGACCAAATGATATTTCCTTGTATGGCACACAGTAGGTACTCAATATATGCTTACGGTGGCTGGGACATGAGGAAGAAGCAAGAGGAATCCCTGGCTGCGGGTCCCCGTATCTGCAGTGGGGATGGGAGCCAAGGCACTAGGGCAGGTGGGAACCAGGTTGGGGGTGACCTATGATGGGGCTTGAAACCTTCCGATCTGATGGAGGGGACGTCGCCTCAACTTAGGGGCTCCTAGTCTGATAGGAGAGTTGACCTCTGCCCTCAGAATCTACTGGACACAGCCCTGCCTTTCTTAGCTCACAGTCTGATGGGAGAGACATGGTCCTGCACTGGGAAGCCCCCAGTCTGATGGAGGAGATAAATGCATGTGTTAATAAGCTACCAGTCTGAAGGGAGAGGCATAGCTCTGACTTAAGGAGCTTTCAGTCTGATGGAGGAGGCGTGATCCTCCCCTTTGATGCTCCCAGTCTGATGGGGGAAATATGTACTTGCTTTCAAGGGCTCTCAGTCTAATGGAGACATGGCCCTGCAAGGCCCATCTCCAACCTGATGGGGGAGGCACCGACCAGCCCCTGGAAGCTTGCAGTCTATAGGTCCTGGTGATCAAAGGTGTAGCCTCCGAGCCTTGCGGTTTCAAAGCCAGGTCCTGCCCCTCACCCACTCTGTGAAATGGGGAGCACGTGCCTGAGGGCATGGGCGTGTAGGGAGCTCGAGAAGCATGAGGAAGCAGGAGCAGCCCCTTGTCTCTTTGTGGAGCCCAGGCTCAGGCAGGCGGGGGCTCCAGCAGAGCAGAGGCCACCCCCAAACCCCGGTCCCTCTGATGTGCTCCGGCAGCCAGGCAGCCCCCAGGGGAGTTGATGGAGGAGAATCCGGATGAGGCCTGACAGCTCCCAAGGACCAGATGACAGACACGGAGCTTGTGGGGAATGGGACTGTCAGCAGTGAGGGGGGAAGGGCAGGCTCCAGAGACTAAAAAGGGGAAGATGGTCTGGGGGAGGCAGGCTCAAGGCAGGCAGTGGGTGCAGGGTGAGGCCCTGGAAGGTCAGCACACAGGGCAGACCCCAGTGTGTTGCTATGCAATCCCTCTGCCCACTCTACCCTGGAAAACCCAGCAAGGCAATTGGGGGCTGAGAGCCAAACTGTTCCCAGGACAGGGGCAGGAGAACAAAGTGTAAAGCCCTGCAGGAAAAATAAGAATGAAAGAAACAATTCCAGCATGGTGGAAAGGGGAGTGGGGCAGAGAGCAGGCAGAAGCATGTGGTTTCCTGGGCCTCAATTTCGTCCTCAGTGAATGAGACACCCACTCAGGCCACACACATTCAATGAACACCTACAAAATACAAGAATGATCTCAGGTGCCAGGGACACACTTGTCAACACACAGTCCCTTGCAAAGCCTGAGGGGTCTGCAGGTAGACCCTCAGGTGTTTCGGCCTCAGCCACCATGGGTGGCCCCCATGACCCCAGCCTCCTGGTGGTTGCACCCACGTGTGAGCAGCTCCCCTGGAACATGGGGGAGTGGCGCTGTGTGGCTGCTTCCAACCAGCAGAACATGGCAATGGTGATGGGCTGTCACTTCTAGCAGACTCTTCTCCTTAGGAGGCCAGCCGTTGGAGAGGTCTATGCAGGCAGGGAACTGAGGGTGGCCTCTGGCTAAGAGTCTGTGAAAAGTGAATTCTGCCAACAACCACATGGGTGAGCTTGGAAGTGGATCCTTCCCCAGGCAGGCCTTCAGATGAAACCCCAACCCTGGCCAATATCTCAGCTGCATCTGTGATGGACTTTGAAGCCCAGAACCCAGTGAAACCACACCCAGATTCCTGTTGTTTAAGCTGCTAAATTTGGGGATCACTTGTTACACAGCATTAGGTAACCAATACAGGGAGCCACCGGCAGTACACATAACTCCTAAGGTAGCCCCATCAGAACTTTCCTATCCTGCTTTGATTGCATCATGGTTAGCACCACCTCTAGTATCATTTGTTTATCCTGTTATGGTATGTGAGAGTACCTATTTTGACTTTGTAGGTCACAGAATCAGCCTTAACCACTCACCTCTGCCACCAGGGAGCAAAGGCAGTCATAGGTGACATGCACACAAATAGGTGTGTTGGTGTGCCAATAAAACTTTATTTACAAAGACAGGCCACAGGCCAGGTTTAGCCTATGGATTGTAGTTTGGCGACCTGTGTTTTAGGATAAAGTTAGGTTAACAATAATACTAAGTAAACAATAGTAACGGACAGTGCACATACATGGCAAAAACTGCAGTGAATTGAGAGCAATGGGAGTTCCACAAAGTCTGAAAGAATCAAAATGAGGAATTTCCCTGGTAGTCCAGTGGTTAAGAATCTGCCTTCCAATGTAGGGTATGAGGGTCTGATCCCTGGTTGGGGAGCTAAGATCCCACATGCCACCGGGCAACTAAGCTCACACACCACAACTAAGACCTGATGCACCCAAATAAATAAATTTTAAAAAATGAGCCAGAGAGCTCCCAACCCACTGTCTTTTCACAACTACTTAAGCTAGATGACTTACTCATTTTTTTCTATTTTATTTTTAAATTTTGGTCACACTGCGCAGTTTATGGGATCTTCGTTCCCCAACCAGGGATTGAACCCGGGCCCTCAGCAGTGAAAGTACCGAGTGCTAACACTGGACCACCGCAGAAGTCCCTGGATGATTTGTTTTACCCAGAGCCTCTCAAAGGCCTACATCTCAGGCACTGACAGCAGGATGCTGAGCTGGGGGAGACGGGCAGTGGTGTGCCGGCCGGGCTTCACAACCGGTTCCTGCAGCCTCTGCTGATTTCCACGGTGTAAACACTCCTGAGGCGGCCAACGTTAGGCCATAAACACGACGCTGTTGAGCGCAGAACTGGGAACAGAGGTGCACGAGGTACCAGTTCTTACTAGCTGCCAGCCTGGTGGGCCTGCCCCAACCCCCACTGTCAGGGCTTGGGAACCATGCCTCCCTGGCCATCTTTGCAGCCTCAGAGCCTTGATATGAAGCCCCTGAGCCCCCGTTGGAAGCCCTAGCGGGACCCTGGTTCACCTCTCTCTACAATCCCCAAGCAGGGAAATTGTTGTAGGAAAGCAGATCCCCGATGTGGCGGGGGGGTGGGGGGGGTCTCACCCCACAAACTCTGACACTGCAAACCACAAAGCCTCTTTATTCAAAGGCTGAATGAAAGCCTGCATGTATGTGTGTGTGTGAGAGAAGGGCTGATGTCACCGACCCCAGGAAGGGCAGGAGAGAGGAGATGGAGGTTCATTAGATTGTGAGGGGGCTTCCCAGGTGGCTCTAGTGGTAAAGAAGCCGCCTGCAACTCAGGAGCCACAGGAGACTCAGGTTCAATCCCTGGGTCAGGAAGATCCCCTGGAGGAGGGCATGGCAACCCACTCCAGTATTCTTGCCTGGAGAATCCCATGGACAGAGGAGCCTGGCGGCCTACAGTCCATAGTCACAAAGAGTTGGACACGACTGAAGTGACAGAGCACACTGTATGCACAGCCTGCGGAAGTGTCTGGTGGGGGCACAGGACCTTCAACTAGAAAACGCTGCAGTCAGAGGGGGTTATGAGGTGGAATCCAGCAACCTTGAAAGAACAGGAGGTTTGCAGTCAGACTCGCTGGTCTCCTGACTTTATCAGCTTTCTACAAATCAGCCCCAAACTAAGCCTATGAAATAATGAGCATTTATTAGCTGGTGGTTTCTGAGAGGCAGGGGTCCAGGACTGGCTAGGCTGTGTGCTTCTGACATCCCCTTCTCAGACACTGACAGAGAGAAGGTGCCCAGGCCATCAGCAGGTTCTTTCCATTGGTTCCAGATGGTTCTGTGGTGGAAAGGGATGGAGCCCAGCCAGGGTGATGGGTGGGCCCAGCATGTGCCTAAAGCATGGCTGGCCTCTCAGGACTGTCACAGAGATGACCTTGAAGCTGCTCCAGGATGTTGCAGTGTGACCTGGAGACCTGAGCTCCAGAGGGCAGGGGGACAGGAAGAAAACTGAGTCCCTCAGCTGAAGTCCTCACTCGCCCTGCCGGCCTGAGGGCGTTCACGCTTGTCCAGCTGTGATTCTGCTTGGTTCCAAGGCCTCTGGCCTGGACCGTGGCTGCAGCTGGCTGTGTGACCTTGACCAGGGAAGGGCAGGGGGGCCTCAGTTGCTGCCGCTGCTGTCCTCACTGTCAGAATACACACCCAGCTGGCTCAGGGAGGACGTGCCGGGCATCTGGGGCGCTGGGCCAGCTACCTGACCATTCTTCATTACACCTGGGGGAGAGGCAAGAGCTAGTAGTCACCTTGGGACAGGTGCAGGCAGGCTGAGCCTGGGGGAGGCCAGAGAACAGGACCAGCCATAACTGCTTGTGTGCAGCCTTTCTGGAAAGTATCTGGCAGACCCATCACAGTTTAAACCCACACACCCCTTGACCCAGCAGCTCCACTTCTGAAATTGGACCCGGGTGGACACAGGCGCCCTGCTGGGGGTGCAGAAAATAGAAATGCTCCAGGTCCCAAGTGAAGCCAAGTACCATGGTGATGAAGAGGGGTGGACCTTGGTTCCACCACTCACCCCAGCTGTATGGTTCTGGGCAAGTGGCTCCACCTTTCTGGGCCTCAGTCTCCTCATCTGACAAATGGAGTAGTAACTGTTTTGATAAACATGGTCACGCATCTGTAAGGCTCGCTGGGTGCCAGGATCTACTGCAGGTGCCTGACTTGGGAGCATCTCAGAGAACCGGCCCCAAACTTTCTGAGGACCCATGAGGCCGATCCTGTTATCACCAGCATCTTCCAGGACAGGAAGCTCAGGCCCAGGGCAGGGGTGAGGGCCCTGGACCAAGGCCACGGGACAAGCACACGAAGGCATGGGGGGTCCTGCTCTTTCCACCTCACAGGGTCCACCTCACCCTAATTCTCCTCCTCCCTGGGGCCCGGGGGCCACACACAGCATTGGTGACACAACAGCCAAGATGTGGATGCGCAGGACCCAACCTGAGAGGCTGGGGCCACTGTCCATGTATGGGGTATGGGCAGCCGGGGTATGGGCAGCCATGAGATCAGACAATTTATTCTACAGGCCTCTGAATGGGGTTTTAAAAGCGAGCACTTGCTCCTTTTGGGCTTCCCTGGTGCCTCCGTGGCAAAAAAATCTGCCTGCCAAGCAGGAGATGTGGGTTTGATACCTGGGTAAGGAAGATCCCCTGGAGAAGGAAATGGCAACCCACTTCAGTATTCTTGCCTCGGAAATCCATGGACAGAGGGGCCTGTCGGGCTACGTCCATGGGGTCGTGAAAGAGTCAGACACGACTTAGCGACTAAACAACAGCTTGCTCCTCTTAATTAAAACAAAAAATTAAAACAGCCCTTCTAGCCTCAACCCTAGTTGGGGACACACCTCACCCTGCCGCCCCTCTCAACAGAACAGCACCACCCAGTGGCTGCCTGAGGCACTGCATGCAGCTAAGGGACTGAACCTACCTGGGAGGGGTGGGGCTCTTCCTCGCCGGATGCTGGTGTCCAGGCCTGTTTTCTTCACAACCAGGCCCGACAGCTGGGGCCTGCTGCCAAGGGTACCCACGCTGCGCTCCCAGCTCTCTGCCTTCCTCTTGGCTTTCGGGGTCTGCTGGGGGTGACGGATGCGGGATGTGACTGGGTGATTTGTCTCCAATCTGTCCCTCCTCTGGCCTCCCTGCTCTCAGTCCCCAGCTGAGCCAGGATCTTTACCAGCTCCACTCCCTGTGGTGTGACTAGCCCTTTCCCTCCTGCTCTAAACTCCTCTGTGGCTTCCCATTGCCCTAAGCTTGGTACTCAAGGCCTCTGCCAATTTTCTATCCCTTACACCCTACCCTTACACTTCCTAAATCACATACACCGAGGTTGCTCATCTCCACATCTGTACCCACAATGTTCCCTCCACCTGGAACACCTGCTTTGTTTTGAGATCACTTGGTGAACTACTCATTCTTCAGTACCCATCTCAAGTATCGGCAACCCCGAGACGCCTCTCCTCTCAGTTCCAGCTCGAGTGAAAGCTGCACGTCTGTGTCCACAGTGCCTCCACTGCTTTATTAGCAGCCTCCCCAGCCGCTGCAGGGTCCTGCCTGTTCACTGCTGAGTCTGTAACAGGAGCTCAGTCTACAGCCATACCACCCTGAACATACCCGATCTTGTCTGTAGCAGGTGCTCAATCAACATGTTTGAGGGAATGAAGGGGGATGCAGGCACCTCCCTGGTGCCTAGTGAGGGGGAGGAACTAGTTAGGGAGAGGCAGAAGGGGGCTCAGTCCACATCCAGCTCTTCAGTCTTATCAGAAAGGACCCCTTTTATGTTTGATGTTTAAATACAGGAACTGGAAACCACTAGAAGCAAGAGGCCCTATTGGGGTTTGGGTGCAGGGGGAGCACGACGGCAGGGGGATGCCTTCACAGAGCTCACCATCTGGGGAGGAGAGAGGGTGGACGAGCAAGTAGATGGTCAGGACAACCACCATCATCTTTGTTTTTTTGGCTGTGCAGCATGTGGGATTTAGCTTCCTGACCAGGGACTGAAAACATGCCCCCTGCCCTGGGAGCATGGAGTCTTAACCACTGGACTTCCAAGGAAGTCCCCAGACACCATCGTCCTAATCAGTGATGGGAAAGAAAGAAGTCAGGGTGATGTGACAGTGTGGGGGTGGGGGAAGGGGACAGCTGCTGTCGATCAGGTGGTCTGGGGAGGAACCTGGTGCTGAAGTCAGACACAGAGAAGTCTGCAAGCGAGATCGTGATGTGGACTGAGCCTGGCCCATCTGAGGGGGCTGGCACAGCTGAGGTGGGGGCAGGGGGAGGAGGAGGACACAGTGGTCACACTGCATTCCCCCTGTGTGCTGACCAGGACAGGTGCTGTCCACTAGGGTAACAGAGAGACCAGCAGTCCCAGCCGAAGCTTGCTCATCTGGCACCACTGAACTGACTGCTGGAATTAATTTCTTTCCTTTACCTTTTGTCAAACACCATCACGGGTTCCCATTAAATGAAACCCAGGGGACAGAGGGGTGGAAAGATAGATTCTTCAGTAAAGTTACGGTGAAATCTGTGTAATGCATAACAAAACAAAAAAGTCCACTATCAAATTACCTACAAGCAAGATAACCAGAAAAGACTTAATAGTTATCCAAGACTATAGCAACCTAGCTTAACCACTGGGTCATCAGGGGGAGGACTTCCCTGATGGTCCAGGGGTCAAGATCTGCCTGCCAATGCAGAGAACACAGATTCGACCCCAGGTATGGGAATATCTCACATCTCAAGGGACAACTAAGCCTGCGCACCACAACTACTTAGCTCATGCGTCCTCCGGCCTGTGCTCCAAAAGAAGAGAAGCCACAGTAATGAGAAGACCTTGCACTGAAACTAGAGTACACCCCACTGGCCACAACTAGACGAAGCCCACTTGCAGCACTAAAGACCCACGGGGGCCAAAAATAAATAAATAAACAGCAGCAACAACACAAGACTAGGGGGAGGGAATGCCCTGGTGGACCAGTGGTTAGGACTTCATGTTTCCACTGCAGGGGGCACAGGTTCAATCCCTGGTGGGGGAACTAAGATCCCACATGCTGTGTAGTGCTGCCAAAATAAAGTAATAAAATAGACTTAAAAGAAAAGACTGGGGGGAAAAATCATACAAGGCCATATTGCTTTGAAAGAACTTTCAATCTCTTATTCCACTTGAAAGAAATAAACAAACAAGAAATTTTAGGTGAATTCTGAGGGTGTATTACGCAAGAAAGACAGAGAGAGAACTCTGATCAGGGGATGCAGCCTCAAAGAAAATATCTTGGTTCTACATCAAAAGGTTGACAAGTGAGAGTGCATGACCCCCAAACCCATCCTCTTCAGGATTCATGGCTTGAACATGGCTGCCCCTGTGAAAGACTACGTTTCCCAGACCCCTTTGCAACAGGATGTGGGCCGGTGGTTCAGTTCTGACCAATGGGGTGTGAGCAGAAGGATCTGCTCAACCAAAGGTACTGTTATCCTTAATGTCCTCCCTGTCCCCAGCCCTTCCCACTGGCCAGCTCAGGGCATCATCCTCAAAGGGGATGGCAAGACATTGAGGTGGAGGATGCCCCGGACAACAGGGTCCAACTTCCCTGTTCAGCATGGCCATGTACAACTGTTATTTGATAGAAAAGTAACCTCCATGCAGTTGTGACTGCTGTTACTTTGGGTCCTGTCCAGTGGCTGGACTAGTATTTAACTAATACAGACCGGGAACATGCTTTGAGTTATAATAAAGTTTCTGGGGTCTCTGCATTATTTACCATTTCCCATTTTAAGCCCCTCCTTCGATTAACCAGAGTGGCCTCAATCACCTTGGATAAGACAGCTGTGGTGAAAAATGCTAGACAACCCCCTATCCCCAACCCCCGCAACCCTCTTTTTCCCTTCTTCCTGCTAATAATAGCACGGGCAGCTCCCAGCCTCCCTTGCAGTTCAAGGTGGCCACATGACTATGTCCAGCCACTGGGACTCCACATTCCAGGGGAGTGGGTGTGGGGGGCATTTGAACCTGGGCCTCCAGGCACTGGCGGGTGCTCCTCCACACCCCCTTCGCCTTCCCACAGCCAGAACCCCAGGGTGCTCTGAGCCAGCTGTGACCACAGAGCTGGCAGCCATGCTCCAGGACAGGGCAGAACTAGGAGAAACGAGGAGCCTTGGATCCCTGAAATGACTGCATGGAACAGGGCTGCCCGGGAGTCCAGCTCAGGACTGTTAAGTGCCTGAGAAATCAACATGTGCCTGAGGTCTCTAAATCCAGCGAGTCTCCTTGTTTCTGCAGCTGGAGAAGGGGTGGAAAACTACAGCCCTGGATTTACAGGGCAGGAACAGACTGGCAGACATAGAGAACGGACTTGTGGGCACAAGGCAAAGGAGAGAGTGGGTCGAGTTGGGAGAGAGGCACTGATGTATATACACCACCACATGTAAAATGGATAGCTAGTGGGAAGCTGCTATGTAACACAGGGAGCTCATCCTGGTGCTGTGTGAGGGGTGGGATGGGAGGGAGGGGATACATGTACATATACAGCTGATTCACGCTGTTGTGCAGCAGAAGTTAACACAACACTGTACAGGAATCATACTCCAATAAAAAAATAATAGAAATAAAAAGAAAACCTTACAGTCCTGGAGGGCTGCAACCTGTTTTTGTAAACAAAGTTTTACTGGCACATGGCCATGCCTACTTATTCGTACACGATCCATGGCTGTTTAGTGCTACAACAATGGTGTTGAGCACTCTGGCTTGGGCTGTCTGTGGCCCTTCAAGACAAAGGTAAGCCAAGCCCTGGCTTGCCCTGTCCCTGCTTCACCTGAGAGCACGTGGGAATGCGGGTGGCCCCACTCACCTCATCCAGGATGGCAGTGGGGTTGGGCCGGAGGGCTGGCTGGGGCTGGGTGGGGCTGGTGTCCTCCTCTGAGTCAGAGTCTTCAAGGAGTCTTCTTTTCCTTGATTCCTCCACTAGCGCCCTGCAGGAAGGAACGTGGAACTTGGGGACATGCTTTTTTGGGGGAACAGTGACCAGGACCCTCCGCCCCACAATGAGGCACCTGGTTTTCCTTTCCTAGCCTCACTGAGTGGGGGATGGGGTGCACAAATATCTTAAAAAAAAAAAAGTTCTTTGTCCACTGAACCCAGTGGGGTGGTTAAGCACTCAGAGGCTGGAACCAGCCTGTCTCGATTTGAACCCCAACTGGGGGACCTCAGTCAGGGCTGTGTACAGCTCCTCATACCCCAGTTCCCTCGACCACAATGGTGGGTCCAAACTCAAACTCAGAACAATGCCCATATCCAAAACGGGCTCAGTGAGCGCAGACTCCTCTCACTGTTAATCCCGGTCTCACTGACCTGCCAACCCAACAGCACTGGCTGTCCACCTACTCTGTGCCCAACCCCCTTCCAGGCCCTGCATGCAGAAGCCAAACTGAGTCCCTGTTCAGATTTTAGGTGAGGAAGGACAGAAGACATCAGGAAAGGGGTGAATCAGCAAGATGGTTCCAGAAGGTGGGAGGTGCCCAGCAGAAGCATGGACAGAAAGGCTGAGAAAGGCTGGCTTGCCAGGCCAGCCCTCGGGGGCAACTGGACCTGGACCCTGGGGCTCCCGCTACTGATGGGAGGCTCCCTGCCCCAACACTATCTGGGCAAACAAGGGGTGCACTCTCCTCCTGGAGTCTGGGGGCTCGGCCAAGCTGGGCAGGTGCCTGCGTGACTGGCCCCCAGTGAGAACCCCAGGCTAGGCCTCCCCTGGGACCACGCCTCATTCACGCCATCACGTCTCATTTTGGGGGAATTAAGCCCATCTCATGACAGGCAGAAGACTCTGAAATTTTGTGCCCAATCCCCCAACCCTGCCCCTTGCCTTTTCCTGCTGTTGATTTTTCCCTGTAACTTTTCATTCTAATTAACCACTGAACCTGGGGGTGGTCCTGGGGACCTTGACACAGATGCCACAAGAGAGAAAACAAGATGGGGAGCGGGATATGGGGAAGGCCTCCCCGAGATGAGAGCCATGCAAAGATCGGGAAGGGGGACTCCACGCAGAGGGAAGGGCACTGCACAGGCTGCGAGGCGGGTGGGCAACCCCGGCCTCCTCTGGCCCGTGTCCCACTCACGCCGTCTCCCGCTCGTCCTCCTCCTGCTCCTGCCTCTGCCGCTCCTCCTCTGACAGGCGGTGCTGCCGCAGCATGGCCTCGAAGTCCACGTGGGCCTGCCGCTGGTTCAGGTCTTTGAGCTCCTGCAGGTTCTCCAGGACCTCCATCTCCAGCTTGGAGTCCTTAGTTCTGTTCTCCAGCACCTGGTGGGGACCAGGGCACGGACATGGGGCTAAGGGCGCTGCGACTCAACCCCCTCTGCCACCCCGCATGGCCTGCCTGACCTTAGGGCATCACCATGGGCAAGGGAAGGAACCCCCAACCCCGGGCCCTGGATGCACAGCGCCTGGTCCCTTGGCTGCACCCACTTCATGGCTCAGAACACTGAGGCTTGGGGAAGGGGACGAGATCGCCTGAGACCATGTGGCTAGTCAGTACTGGAACCAGGTGGCCTGGACTTCCAGCCTGGCTCCGTCACTAAGTAAAAATAATATAAGTTAAAAAAAAAAAAAATGACTCCCTCAGTCTCGGACTCTAGACCCAGGTTAAGGGACTCAGGTGATAGGTCAGGCCCATTCTGGGCAATCCCTCTTTCGTGAGGTCGTCTGGGCCATAGTTTAATCTTAACTTGATCATGGGAGTAAGATCCTTGTATACGCAGCCCTGGGACTACACAGCACGTGTGACTAGGAGGCGGGGGTCTTGGGGACATCTTAGAATTCTACTGACCATTCTCCCCACCCCAACACCCTGCCTGGAAGGTTAAGCAGGAAGGGGAATCGACTCCATCGGCACCCACACACAGGCAGGCACATACACACACACGCACACAGGCGGTGCCTGACTCACCTTCATGGGGTTGTTCAGCTCCTCGTCCTCCCGCTCCTTCTGCACCCTCTTCTCCTCCTCCTCCAGGAGCTTCTCAGCCTGGAAGTTCCTCGTGGCTCCATGCTCCATGGTGTAGTCTGTGTTTTCAGGGTCTGTCTGGGAGGAAGGACGGGCAGACGTCAGCTCCTACGTCTCTGAGCATTAAAAGCTTCTGCTGAACAGTGGCTAGC
The DNA here is from genome assembly GCF_003369695.1 of Bos indicus x Bos taurus. Taxonomy (NCBI): domain Eukaryota; kingdom Metazoa; phylum Chordata; class Mammalia; order Artiodactyla; family Bovidae; genus Bos; species Bos indicus x Bos taurus. The sequence goes on along the minus strand of NC_040082.1, from coordinate 90,831,170 downwards.
AGCCTGCAACACCTTCTTTCCCTGTTTCAGGCCTCTTAACACTGATTCTTTCTTTTTCCTGTCTTATTGCTTTGGCGAGCACAGTTCTTTCTTTCCAGTGCTCCTGCCCCTTTCACAGAATCGCTGAACTCCCTAGCATGGATTTTCAGATACTTCTCCACCTGCCCACTGTCCCTCTGCTGACCTTCACCCTCCACATGTTTGCAAATAAGTTTCTAGGTCTCTGCACAAATCTTTTTTTTTTTTTAATGTTTTCCCCACACGGCATCACATGCAGGATCTTTATTCCCTGACCAAGGAACGAACCCATGCTCTATGCAGTGAGAAGTGCAGACTCTTAACCATGATCCACCAGGGAAGTCACTGCACAAATCCCTTCTGTATGTATGTGCACACATGTGCACTTGACCTTCCTCTGATTATAAATTACACATCGACTACGTATAAAGCATGGTCCTATTTGTGTTTATAAAACAGAGAAGCAATATATAACATGGTATCCTGGATGAGACTCTGGAACAGAAAGGTAACATTAGTGGAAAAATTGAATCTGTGTCATGTCTGGAATTTGGTTAAAAGTAACAATCTAACAATTCAGTGTTGGTTTCTTATTGTGGCAGATACAAAGTGGAAATGGAAGATGTTAACAGGAGGGGAAGACGGTGAGGGGCAGATGGGAACTCTCTGCTATCTCTGCAACCTCTCTATGAATCCGAAACTACTCCAAAATAAGATATTTACTGTTTAAAAGAGACCAAGGAGGAGAGTGATCCTTGTGTGCACGTGTATCCAGAGCACATTTTTTTGAAACCCATACAGGAAACTGTTATAAGCGTTTCTATGCCTGGTGACTGGCTGGGCAAAGAAGAGTCGTCAACCAATTTTCCAGTGTCTACCTGCTGGAGTTCTGTTTTTACCACATGCTCACAGACACACAAACATACATATGTAATCCTAGTTATTTCATCAGTTGAAATTCTTCATTAGAAAAGCCAATTTATAACATTCTGCCACAGCTTTTCTAAACTTTAAAAAACTAATGTGTATTCATTAATATCTAAATATATACATACTTCACCACGTAGGTAAAGAAAACGTTTTTTCTGGAGACAACCTAACTCTCTATTAGCTAATGAGCAGACAAATGAAATGTGATCCAGCCACACAGTGGAATACTGCTCAGCTTTAAAGAGGAGAGAGGCACTGATACTTGCTACAATATTCTTGAACAAAGGGCCACACAGTGTGTGATTCCTTGATGTGAAATGTCCAGACAGACAAACCAGAGACACAGAGTGTATTCGTGATTGCCAGGAGCTGGGGGACGGGATGGAGGTTAATGTGGGGGTGATGAGAATGTCCTGGAATTAGAGAACGCAATTTAGCACATTAGGAACATACTAAAACCCACTGAATTATACATTTTAAAACAATGATTTATATGGCATATAAGTCATATCTCATAAAACTGTGTTTAAATAATAAACAATTAAAACATAATGTATTTTTGGTTATTTTAATAAAATCAAATGTTTTAACGGAAGAAAAAAGTCTTTTGGCAAAAAAATACTCAAACAGCACAGAAGTACGAGGAGAAAAAACTAAGTTTTCTTCGTCTCTTTTCCAAATTCTTTTTTTTTTAACCCTTTAGTTGTAGCACGCAAACTCTTAGTTGCAGCATATGGGATCTAGTTCCCTGACCAGGGATGGAATCCAGGCCCTCTGCATTGGAAGCTCGGAGTTTTAGCCACTGGACCACCAGGGAAGTCCCTCAAGTTCTTAATACCACCCTTAGGATGACAATGAAAGTAAAAATATGACTGCTATTAGCCATGAAAATTTCCAATGTGCACTAGCCTGTCCATCAAACCTCGTCACTATACGTCTAGGTTGCTTCTTGGTTTTCTGCCTTTATAAATAACACTCCTGTTAACTGCTCCTTGAACTTCTGCTGTTTCCTGGGGAGAAGGTGAAATGGGATTTCCCTGGAGGGAGGGGACAGGAGTGGTGACCTCCCAGTGGAGGAGGGACCGGGCTGGGTGGCTGCTTACCTTGAAGGTGATCTCTGCCAGGCAGCGCGTGCACTTGATGTAGAAGCGGAAGATGGGCAGGCCCAGGTAGGACTCATTCTGCACTGTTTCTTTGCGAGCATTGAACTTCTTGCCCTTGTAGATGTATTCTCCACATGTCTTACATCTGTGTGGAGGGACAGGGACTCAAGTCACCTCGGTGCCGTGGTTCTTGCCGGTGGGACCCTTGAGCATTCTGGCAGATAACCACTTGCATACCTCCGGGGACAGGGAGCTCCCTCCCTACCAAGAAGTAGGTAAGGCTTCCCCTTAGCCAGCATATTCTTCTCACTAGTATCTGCCTGTCTTCTTGGAAAGCACCCAGACGACCAAAGCTAGGTGAGACTTGCCTGTCGCCCACTCCCAGAAGCCAGACTGGTGTTCATGGGGCATCCTGACCTCCAAAGGGAGGATTCCCTCGGGGGGATACCACACGAAGCGAGGCAGAGCTCTGGCACTCTGACCTCCCTCAGCCCCTCCTGCTTAGCCCCTGTGCTCCCCAGGCCCAGTGTGCTGGCCTCCTGGCTGTTCCTACAAACACCCCAGCTCGGTCCCACCTATGGGCCTTCACCATTGCAATTCCCATAGCCTGTGACATCCTCCAACCCTTAGATTCTAGTTCCACTGGTATTTGTTCTGATATTTCCCTAATCACCCAGCAAAGCCCTCTCCAACCTTCCCCACCACCATCCAGTCACTGTCTTGTGACAATCTGTGTGTCCCACAAACGCTTTGCATGAATGTGCCAGAGCACTTGTTTATTATCTCTACTCCTCACCAGACTAGGACTCTTGGGGTCAATCTTGATCCCCCCAGTGTCCCTGGCATTCAGCAGTACCCAATAAATGACTGCCGAATAAAAACAAATGCATGAAGGAGAAAGAGAAGACAAGCAGATCAGTAATGTGTAAACACGTGCTGAACTTCACTAACAAAGGTGGCTTTGGTTACCACTTCATTTCAGATGTGCAAAGATGAGAAGAACTGTGGGGCTGGGAATTGGTGAGGTATGGTAATTTACAAGACAGTACAAAGGATGAGGTCTGGGGACTAGTGGCAGAGGCGGGAAGCATAGACGGGTTTGGGTGGGGGATCAGGAGGGTTCTTCTGAGGGGATGAAATTTAAGCCAAGCCTTGGAAGGTGGAAAAGAGCTGGCCATGTGAGAGCAGAGGGAAGTGTATGCCAGGCAGAGGGAACAGCCTGTGCAAAGGTCCTGAGGCAGGAACAGACAGGGCTGCTGGAGGAAATGAATGTGTGTACAGGACTCCGTCTCACACTCAAGCTTCTACTACCAAGACTGAGCTCTCAGGCACCGGGTGGGAGCTCTGAGCAGTCAGGAAGATTGATCCTCAACGGCAGGAAAGACAGGTCACCCGCTTACTGGGCTCATGTCTGAGCCAGGACTGGTGACCTGGTCTGAGGTCTGGGGACAGGCTGCTCTCTGTGGATGCCGGGCATGGGGTCTGTCCACCATGACCAGTGCAGGGGCCCTGAGGGGTCACTCACCTCATGTTGAAGGGGGCCATCAGCCGCACCACATACTGCCGATCTTTGGGCAGCTTGAGCTTGGGAATCTTCGATGGGTCAAAGTCAGGGGGGTAGTATTTCTGTGGGGAGGAAGGTAGTGTCAGGGGAGCTGCTTTCAGGTGCAAGGGAGGCCAGAGGCAGAGGGAAGGGCCTCTGGGGAGCTGTGTCTGGGTCCCTAATACCACCCCCAGGTTCAGTGTGTTGATGAGAGAACTCCTAGGAGGCTCACACACTTGTACTCATGGCTGCTATTCATCAATAGCAAAAGGACACAGAGGAAAACCAGCAAAGGCAACAAGGTGCATGAGGCAGGGCCCAGGAGACCAGGTACAAGCTCCCAGGGTTTTCTCCTGATGAAGTCAGTTCCCCCAGTGATATATTGTGACAACACATGTGAAATGTCTCCCAGGGGAGCTCAGGGGGACACAGCACCCAGGGTTTTCACTAGCGGCTGGTCGTACAGGCACATCTGCCCAGTCGTACAGGCACATCTGCCCAGTCGTACAGGCACATCTGCCCACACGATTCCAGGCTCTGGGAGAGGAGCAGATGCTCAGCACAAATCACACTGTTTATACAAACAGTTTAAGCACAGGGAGCCATTCTTTTCTGTGAACTGTGAGAAGCATCCTGAAATTCAAGTTCCCAGAAGCCAGCCAAAGTCCAGCATTGCAAGCCGGCCTTTCTATCTAGGGCAGCAGCCTCAGGCCTGCAGTATTAACTCTTTCTGCATAGGAGCCTGAGATGGGAGATGTAGGGAAGGAGAGCTTGGATTATGGAAAAAAGAACTACATATGATAATCCAAAAATAAAGCACGTTGCGTTCTGAACACTTCCTACGTGCCAGGCACTACATTGTTGTTTAGTTGCTCAGTCTGGTCCGGTTCTTTGTGACCCCATGGACCGTAGCCCAAAAGGTTACTCTGTCTGTAGGATTTCCCAGGCAAGAATACTGGAGTGGGTTGCCATTTCCTTCTCCAGGGGATCTTGCCCACTCAGGGATCAAATCAGCATCTCCTGCATGGCAGGGGAATTCTTTACTGCTGAGCGAGCAGGGGAGCCCCAGGTACTACACAGAGAGTTTGATGTCCGCGGACTCACGGAATTTTTGCAAAGACTCTATTAAATAGAGAAAGAAATGTGCCCATTTCACAGAGGAGGAAGCTGAGTTCTGGTGGTTTCAGCTACTCAGGATCACACAAGGTGAAGAGCAGAGCCAGGATTCAGAACCAGGGACATGACTCAGGAAACTGTGGTATAGTGATCAGAGTTGCAGAGCTGCGGGAGGGAGTATCTTGAGTTTGACTACTCTACTCTCTGGCTATCACATAACCTCTCTGGGTCTCAGTTTCCTCATCTAATAAAGATGGCATAACCTGTCCACCTGAGAAGATTTGATGAATATGACACTTCAAGCAGTGTCTGGGACAGAAGTATCTACCAGTAAGTTATGGAAACAACTGGCCTCTCAGTTGGATCCTCAGGATGGAAGGACCTTCTTGGACACGAAGTCCAACACATTGCACTGGGGCTGGCTGGGGCTGGAGTCCAAATATAGGTGTTTAAAACATTAGAGCACTGAATCACAGTAAGGGGCATCAACCTGACCTCGAAAACCTGGGCTCCGAGCCATCAGTCTGGAGGTCTGTTCTCTACTTCGTCCTGACATCCTGGGCTTACACACTCCCAGGCTGGGGAGCTCAACCCCCTTCCCGGGAGCACACTCCTTCCTGGAGAGTGCGAAACAGGGACTCAGAATTCCGGAGCGCTCTTCTCCAGAAGCTGAACCCTGCCTTCCCGAAACCAGCTCCACACCCCAAGACTCCCAGTCTTCCCCAACAGAACTGGGATTAGTTGATGCAATTGGAAGGATCCCCTTCCAGCAGAGCAAGAGAGGTTAGCAAAGCCTAATCCCTCCAAGGAACACGCTGGGCTAGAACCCCAAGCGGGGCGGGACTTAACAGAGGAATGCCTCCTGAAGACGAGGGTGTAAACGCGAAGAACACAGAGCTAAGGAACCTCCGCCCTCAAGAGACCTATAGGATAATCCCCTTAAAAATCCAATCAGAAGTGACTGGGTAAATAGCCTAAGCTCCGCCCACACAGGTGACTGGGTACACTCCAGCCTCGAGGCTTAGCGAAGGCCCACCCTCCACTGAAAGTGATTGGGAGGAGTCTAGAGAGCCCCGCCCAACGGAAGGCCGTTGGAGAAGAAGACAAAGGTTCTAATAGGGTATACGTAGCCCCCCTCGACCCGAGCTCCGAGACGTCTCACCCCAGGTCGAAAACCCTAGTCGCCGAACACTTACGTTTAAAACTTTTCGCTCCGACATCTTCGCCTCCTACTGTTTTCACGCGCACAAGAGTACTGACTATGCTTGGTGCTTATCGAACTTCCCCGACTCTTTGTATTTCCGCTTCCGTCACCTCCTTCAGCCGCTATCATTGACTGCAGTGTACATGCCTTGCCTTTTTCATTGGTTCTGATCCCCGCCTCTCAGCATTCGAGTCCATCTGTCTTCCCTCCCCAGTGGCAACCTCATCAATGTGCCACAAAGGTTCCGGGGTCGTTCTGGATTTGAAGTTCTGAGGAGCTTCGCCCCCTAGAGGTCGTCAGGGGACGTGGCTGCTGGCAGCGACATCCCCTATAGTTCTTTTATTCAACAAATAAAGAACTCAGTGTTGAGCGCTTACCCTGTAGACCCTACACGTCGTTCCTGTGTCCCTAGCGCTCACTTGGGGACTGGGACAGTTCTCACGGGCCCCACCCAAGTTTATCTTGAATCACCGGTAGAGACTCAAAGACCAGGCTTCAGATCTACCTCCCGCTACATGCACTGGCTCCCAGATGTCCACTCCATGGTTTGCCTCTGAGTTGTCCTTCTAAAGAGGACGTTCCTTCTCGCACTTCCTCCTTTCCTTTTACACATGTTTGTTCTGTGTCAAAGATGTACTCAGTCTTTGGGGCACATCGCAGAACAAGATTTCTGTCCTCATGGAGATCACTGTCTGGTGGGACTGACTGGCAATAAACACACAAAAAAACCCATTCGGGTCCTGGTCAGTGACCCAAAGACAATAAAACAGGGTGACATATGGTAAGTTATGAGAAGGGGCTGCTTGAGATGTATGAGTGTCCTATAACTGCTGTAACAAAGTACCACAGGCTCAATTTTTTAAATTATTTTTTGTTTGTGCTGGGTCTTCATAGCTGTGCTGGCTTTCTCTAGTTGTGGTGCGAGGGCTTCTCATTGCATGGCTTCTCTTGTTGCGGAGCATGGGCTCTCTGGTCCATGGGCTTCAGTAGTTGCGGCTCCAAGGCTCTAGAGCACAGGCTCAGTAGTTGTGGTGCTTGGGTTTAGTTGCCCCGCAGCATGTGGGATCTTCCAAGACCAGGGTGTCAAAACTGTGTCTCCTGTATCGGCAGGCGATTTCTATCCACTTTACCACCAGGGAAGTCCTTAAGCTCATTACTTCAAAACATTTATTAGAGTTTTGGAGATGAGAAGTCTGGAATGGGAGGCAGGGCTGGTTCCTTCTGCAGGCTCCAGAAGAGAATCCATTTCCTTGTCTTTTCCAGCTTCCAGATGCTGCCAGAATTCCATGGCTGGTGGTCTTGCATCACTCTGATCTCTGCCACCACTGTCACATCACCTTCTCTGTCTCCCTCTGACCTTCCTGCTTCCCATCAATAAGGACACTTGCGGTCATCCTTGCAGCCCCCTGGATAATCCAGTATAACTCTACTTCATTTTCATTAACTCAGTGAAAGATCCTCAAACGTTAAGGATCCTCAATTCTGTTAAATTAATCACAGCTGCAAAGCCCTTTTTGCCATGTAAGGTACCATATTCAAAGGTTCTGGGAGTAAGGACATGGATATCTTTGGGGGAGGGGTCTTTAGTCTTTGCCATAGCTGAGGTGGTTAGGAAGGCTTCTTGGAGGAGGTAACCTTTGAATTAAGAGCCTTGAGTGAAATGTACAGAGAAGTTCCTGGACTGAGAAAAAGCCTTCAGAGCCTGGCTGTGTGGCCCCCTCCTCAGATAAATCATCCCAGATAAACTTATGTCCACCTCCAGTACGGCTCACATCTGGGCAGCTTTTTAAAAAAATGTATCTATTTGGCTGCATCAGGTCTTAATTGTGCCATGAGGGATATTTGCTGCATCATGTGGGATCTTTCCTTGTGGTGCAGGAATTCTCTAATTGTGGTGCATGGGCTCAGTAGTTGCAGCACTTGGGTTTAGTTGCTCTGAGGCATGTGGGATCTTAGTTCTCACCAGGGATGGAACCCATGTCCCCGCTGCATTGCAAGGCAGATTCTTAACCACTGGACCACCAGGGAAGTCTCTCTGGGCAGCTTTTGAGTAGGTGCGTGAAGCAAACTGCTGAACTCAACAGGTCCCATCATTCCATCCCAGGCAGCACCCACATCACCCCTACTCTGCCTCCCCCAGCCCCGTTTCTTCCTCTGGTCCCGCCCTGATCCCACGTGTGGGAGTGGGGACTCAGTGTGTGTGTGTCCTGATCTGTTTCTCCTCCCTGGGGCTCATGTGGATCTGTTGAAGGAAGGAAGAGTCCCAATTCCAGTGACACTGATCCTTTCCTTTTTTTTTTTTAATTTAAATTTATTTAATTAGAGGCTAAGTACTTTACAATATTGTATTGGTTTTGCCATAGATCAACATGAATCCGCCACGAGTGTACACGTGTTCCCAATCCTGAACCTCCCTCCCATGATCCTTTCTAATTAATTAAAAAATCTCATATTCACAGTTCTCAAAGCATTGCACTCTGTCAAAGGCAGGAGGGAACACATTCCCATTTCACAGATTGACAAACTGAGGCTCAGAGAGGCAAAGTCACTTGTCCAAGATTGCCCAGCAGACAGTGGAGAACCCAGGCTGGATAGGTCCCATTCACCCTTAGGTGGATGTCAAGGGCATGGCCCCTCTTCAGGGGTGTGGGGAGCCCCTGCTACTTGCCCAGGGTCATGGAGGCAGCAGCAGGGAGACTCCAGGCACTCCATTCCCCGTAGTCGGTGAGGTCCTGAGCGGCCACCTGGATGCAGTACTTGGCTTGAGGCCTCACAGCCTTGAGGGTGAAGGATGTGGCTTCAATTGGCCCCACCTGAGAGCAGAAGCAAGGCTGGGTCAGTGGGAATGAGGATACTCTGATCAAGCCTTCTGTCCCCCCCCAGGCTGTTGCCCTGGGACTCAGGCACCGATGTCCATTCGAAGCAGCATGCCCTCTGCGGCCCCCTGCACGCCTTTGGCCACCTTCAACATCTTGCTGAGCAGAGAAAGACTACCCCTCCAGGGTCAGGCAGTTCTTGGTCAACCAGGAGCATGCTTTTCATATACAAACCAACCCACCCTGTGTGCACACCCCCACTAATCCCTTTCTCCATCACTCACTCCTGTTCACAGCTGAGTAATGTTCCCATGAGGGGACGGACCACACATTGTGGACCCATCATCTGTTGAGGGCCCTGACATTGTCTCCTCCTTATGCCATTGTGAGTAATGCTGCTGTGAACATTCATGTACAAGTATTTGTTCAAGATCCTGTTTTTAATTTTTTCAGGTGGATGCTCAGGAGTGGAACTGTTGGGCTGCCTTTTCAAAGAAATATTTATTTATTTTGGCTGTGCTGAATCTTAGTTAGAGCATGCAAACTCTTAATTGCAGCATGTGGGATCTAGTTCCCTGACCAGGGATTGAACCCTGGGCCCCCTGCATTGAGAGCTCAGAGTCTTAGCGACTGGATCACCAGGGAAGTCCCTGGGCTGCCTTTATGTCACACACCAGCACCCTAAGCTGTGACCAAGACCCCAGTGCACATTTACACATCCTCTTCCCTCTATCCAAGAACCACCACCCTCGTCCTCACCTGACGGAAGCGAGCAGCCCCATGACGCTTGTAGCGGATCCGGTACTTGAGGGAGAAGATCTCTGGGAAGGGCCAGGTCCGGGGGGGCTCCCATTGCACCCACAGCCGCTGCCCAGGGAGGGGGCTCAGGCACACGCCTTCTGGAGGATCCGGTTTGACTGATGGACAAGCAGGAGGCAGGGTCAGCAGAGGGGACATTCATTCATTCATTCAACCAAATGATAAATATTATTGAGTGCACGGCGATGTTCTGGACATTGGGACACAGTAGCCCTGTCCTCTTGGAGCCCAGTCCCTTCAGGCAGAAGACAACAGACAAGAGGCAAATCTGAAGGTCATAAAGGGGAAGGAAGAGAGTTCAGGAGTGCAGGGAGGGGAGTGGGCTGCAATATTCTTTGAGACACAATTTACACACCAGAGAACTCACTCTTTTAAAGTGTACGGTTGTCGTTTTCATATATTCAGAGTGTTGTGTGACCATCACCACTGTTTAACCCAGAACATTCCATCACCCCTCAAAGAAACTCTGTCCATATTAGCAGTCACCCTCCATTCCTCACTCCCTAGACCCTGACAACCAGGAACCCACTCCCTGTGTCTCTGGATCGGCCTGCTCTGCACGTTTCCCATCAGTGGAATCACACCTGTGTGTCCTTCCGTGTCTGCTTCTCTCACTGAGCATCGTGTTCTCAGGGTCCGTCCACATGGTAGTGAGTGTCTGGGCTTCTTTGCTTTTTATGGCTGAATAATATTCCAGGGTGTAGATGGACACATTTTGAGAATCCATTCATCAGTTAATGAGCATTTGTGTTGCTTCTGCTTTACGGATAATGCTGCTATGAACATTCACGTACAAGTTTTTGTGCTTTCATATCTTTTAGATATATACCTAAGGACTGAAATTTCTGGATTACTCAGTAATTTATCTTTAAATCTTTGAGGGTCTGCCAGACTGTTTTCTAGCAACCACTAACAATGTGTGATGGTTTGCAATTAAAAAAAAAAAGTGCTCAGGGGAGGATTCACTGAGGAGATGACATCTGAGTTGAGACCTATAGGAGGTGAGGGAGTAAATGCAGATCTAGGGAGGAAGAGCCGTCTACACAGAGGGCACAGCATGTGCAAGAGCCCTGGGGCAGGACTGTGCCTGACATGCTGGAGGAACAGTGAGGAGGCCCGTGTGGCTGGAGCAGAGTGAGCAAAGGGGAGAGGGGGAGGAGGGAAGGACAGGGAGGGGATGGGGAAGGCCGTGCAGGGCACTGTGGGCCATGAGAAGGACTCGGGCTTTCACCCGCAGGAAGGTGGGAGCCCTGGAGGGCTGTGAGCAGTGCAACGATGGGACCTGACTGTAGTGCTCACAGGTGCCCTCTCGTGGCTGCCTCAGGAAGCACAGATGGATGTGAGGGCAGGAGCGAGGGAAGGACCGAGATCGGCCGCGCGGTCCAGGTGGGCGATGATGAAGGCTGGACCAAGCAGGGGCTCCGGAGGGGGGAGAAGTGGGCTGATTCTTGGTCAACTGTGAAAGTGGATCCCACCGAATCCGTATGGATAGACAGGATCTCATCCTGACAGGAGGGAGGTGAGCCTGTTGTGGGGGAGGAGTAGGAGGAAGGTGGGGGGCCCTCCACACCCCCACCTCGACCCCTACTCACTGATGTGCTCTGGGACAAAGGGCACGAAGCTGCTGCTGACACCGCCGGGGTGGACAGCTGTGATGTTGAGCACATAGGGCACCATGGAGAACATCTGGACGTCGGGGATGACACAGCTGGTGGCTTCCGGTGTCTGCTGGAGGCAGGGCCAGCTTTCCCCATGAGCTGCCACGCCAAGCCTGTACATAGAAGGGGTGCTGTGAGGATCCTACCACTTCCTGCTGGCCCACCTGTGCCCTGATCCCACGTGAGGACAGTAGGTCCCGGTCTTGGCTGTGTGATCCTAGGCGGTCCCTCAACCCAACATCACAGAACTTGGGTGACCCAGGGTCGGAGGGAATACCCCACTGGAAGGTGCTAGGGTCTAGGCTGTAAAGCTTTCTAGATTGTCAACATTCCAGCCTTAGAATGCCAACATTCCCAGGTCTATGGTTCACAGATTCTGGAGTCTGGAATAATGATTCCAATTCTCTTGAGTTCTGGCACCCTTAGATTTCAGACTCTAGAGACTGGAGTTCAACACCACCCACAGAACCTTCCACAGCGTCCAAAACGTTCTGCCTCTGCAGTGTGGATGCGAAGTGCAGCCAGTGCAACCGAGTGGGGCTTCTATTTTATCTAATCTACCTGAGTGTTTCCTGGTGGCTCGGATGATAAAGAATCTGCCTACTATGCAGGAGACCTGTGTTTTACTGCTGGGTAGGGAGGACCTCCTGGAGAAGGAAATGATAACCCACTCCAGTTTTCTTGCCTGGGAAATGCCATGGATAGAGGAGCTTGGAGGGCTGCAGTTCCTGGGGTCACAAAGAGTCGGCTACAACTGAGTGACTAACACTTTCTGCTTTCTTTCTAATCTACATGAAGTTTCTAGTTATCAGAAAGCTTGAGAAAGTTTCTCAGAACAACTCAGGTGTATGAATCTACTTTCCCAAACACAAATGTTATAAAATCTAATTAGAGATCAATATTTTCCAGTGAACATTTAGCATCTGAATTGAAATGTGATATATATACATAAAGCATCAATGGAATTTCCATGACTTAGTATAACAGGACTGAATGTACAGTATCTCATTAATTTTTAAAGTTTTGATGACATGTTGAAACAATACTTTGAGCAATCCTATTCATGATAATAAATCAATTTCTAGTATAAATTTTTAGTATAAATGGAGAAGGAAATGGCAACCCACTCCATTATTCTTGGCTGGAAAATCCCATGGACACAGGAGCCTGGCAGGCTACAGTCCATGGGGTTGCAAAAACTCAGATATGACTGAGTGACTGAATGTGCATATTAGTATAAATTTAAATATATGAACTCTATATAAGCATGTTAAAGCACATTATATTCAATCATATTAAATGCTACATCTTTGGAATATTTGAATATTATTTAAATAAAATACTAAAACCAGTATCACCATTTTGTTTTTAAATTTTTCAAATAGGGCTTCTAGGAAATTTTACCCTCCATACATGGCTGACAATATGTATTCTAGGGAGTATATTTCTAAGGGTTGGTGCTGCTCTAGAATTTTGAGTGTTTCAGGTTCTCGCTAAGTGTTCAGCTACCCTGATCCTAGGGGTCAGCCCAGTTTTAGTCCCCATGAAGCCCTCCAGGCTGTCTGACCTGTAGGTGGCAATGAATGATGTCGGCCTGGTGGAGTTCGGAGGAGTGGGCGGCAGGGTCCAGGAGCAGTCCACGGCGACCGGGTACCTGGAGGCCTGGCACCGCACCCTGGGCTGGGAGGAAGCTACTGGGTGGCCTGGAGAGAGAGGGAGAGTGTGAGCTTCTCATCCACTGGAACTGTCAAAGCCTTGCTGTGGCTCACCAGCCCCCATCTTGCTACCAGTCAGTGCTGGGCACACAGCAGGTGCCTAATAAAGGTTTGTAGAATGAATGAGTACATGAATGAAAGGCATTCACATCATCTCCCATCCCTTGATACAACCTGCCAAGGCAGGAACTATTAGCCCATTTTCCAGATGGGAAAACTGAGGTTGAAGGAGTCACAGAGGGGACCTGGGGGTGGTAGGGACTTCTGGTGGGAGAGAGATGCTTTCCTAAACTCCCTCTTTGTGATAGTTTTGTTTTGAATCACATGAAGTGAATGAATACAGTTAAAATGTCTCTCTCTCCCAGCCTCCCTCCCTCCAGGCTGTGGCTGCCGCTTCCTGGTCCCCTTGGGGTAGGTCTTGCCTCTTTGTGCCTCAGTTTCCCCCATCTATGCAATGGGATGGTAACTCTCTCCCGCAAGTGGGCATACAGAAGGCATGTGGGCTCTCAGCCCACCCAGAATATTCCATGGCGGCATACCAATCCAGTCCTCAGACAGTGTCTCTCTGCCAGGACTCCCTCCAACCCCTGGGGTCCACACATACCTTCTCTCTCGCGACAGAATGAGCAGCCCAGCCAGAGGCTGACGGCAAAAGCCAGGACGAGTCTCAGGGCCATGGCTCCGGCAGGCTCTGCTCTCAGGGGCTGGGACCAGGAGCACCCTCAGGGAGGCAGGGGACTCGGGTCCCACCCAGGGGAAAGCCCAGCCCCCTTTGGAGGCCCCCTACTTCCCCTTCCCTGTCTGACTCACCGCCCAGTTCCTGGGGCCCTGGAGGAGGAGCCCCCAGTCCCTTCTCCGGCCACCCCCAGTTTCTGGTGCGGAAGGCCCCGAAAGTGGGGGCAGAGAGAGGAGGCCACAAAAGGGAGAAGTGGTGACCCCATGGCCTTTCCCAGCAGAGCCTTCCTTCCGGCTTCAGCAAGGAGGGGGAGCCCCCGGGGAGGGTGGTAATGACAGCGAGAGAGACAACAGAGAGGCGGGATGCGGGGGGGCACTAAGCAAGACAGACTGACAGACCCGGGTGATGTTGGATCACTCATCAACCACTGAGATGGGGACCCCTCCCCCCGCCAGCTGCACTCCATGCTCCAGGCCACAGAGAGGCAGACACCCAGGTTTTTGGGCGGACATCCCCCACTGAGGACATTCTCCGAGGACCTGGGATGCCCGGGGAGAGGCAAAATGACTGCTGGGTGCCGTGGAACCCCGGGGACAGGCTGGACACAGGGCCACCTCCCTGCTTGAGCTGGAAAGAGCCAAGAACCCCCAGGGGATTTCAGAAGGTTAGCCCAGGAGCAGGGAGGCGAGGGTGGGACCCTCTGGGGACCGTCCCACCAGGAACGGGTTTCATGTGAGAACAGTGAAGTAAGGTGTATGATCTGATTCTGTCTTCACTTAACACTTGGATATTTTGTTCACCATGAACTCTGGGGCACCCATTCTGACTTTTCAAAATACTGCAGTAACTAGGGGACTTCCCTGGTGGGCCAGTGTTTAGGGTTCTGAGCTTCCAATGCTGGCCACAACTGCAGCTACTTAGCACAGCACAGCACAGTGTCCATCTTGGGGACTGAGTCCTGCCTCACTCTCCTCACCCTAATCCCTAATCCCTGCTCTGGGCCACTCCCTCCCCTACTTGCAGTGGGGCCCAGCAATCAGGCCACATGACACTTTCATTCTCTGCTCTGCTCCATGAGCTTTTATTCCTGGTGTAGCGTTTGGGACCGGATGTCGGGGAGAGGACTCAAATTCCCCGGTCCCAGGAGGGGTTGTGGTCAAGGTGGGGGTCTAGACTGCCCAGTGCACGCAGGGACCAGTGGGGCTGGTGGAGGCAGTGAGGGAAGTGTGGAAGGGGCCCAGGCTGGTCTCCAAGTGCGGAAGGTCAACGCATGAGTCCCGAAGCCCCCGTGAGAGGCCTGGGGGGCAGAGGGCAGTACTCTGCTCTCAGCGGCCCTGGGCCTGGAGCCTTTGCATCTGCAGAATCTGACTCAGAATTCGCTGCACGTCTTCATCCATCTGACCCTGAGGAGTGGGGAGGGTGGAAGCGGAGGGAGCCTGGGCACTCTCTCCCACCCCCCCACCCAGTTTCTTCATCCTCCTCCCTCCCTGCCCCTTGCTCCTCTTCCCTCCACCAGCCTCCCCTTGTACAGATAGGGAAACTAAGGCCCAGAGGGCAGCAGTGGTGCCCCCAAAGCCAGGGAGACTCACCTGAATGGCGTAGAGGAGGTGGCTCCTGTACAAGGCCACCACTGCACTGTGCTCCCTGGCAGCCTCCTGTGAGTGTAGGGGAGGGGAGCTCAGAGAAGCAGGACCCCCTCCAGGCTATGCCAAAAAGCCCCCTTTGCACCCTGAGTCCCTGTTTTGATGGCACGCAACAGCATGGCAGTGCTGCTTGCTAAAATACTGAACTATTTTCCTCCATGTGCACTGCCTGCCTGCCCGTCACCCTCCAGGGACCTTGTGCCCAACGGGCAGGCGAGGCTCACCTCTAGCTGCTCCCGCAGAGCCTTCACCTGGCCACGGAGGGCTTCCACCTCCAAGGAGTCTGGGGCCCCCGGCTGGTCCTTCAGTGCCTCCTTAAGACTGAAGACCTCCTTGGAGAGCTCCGTGATCTGGAGTGAGGGCGGGAGAGTCAGCTGGCACCTGAGCCTGGGGTGGGGACTTGGGGACCTCTCCTGGGCAGCAGGAAGAGCCTTGGACTTCACAGAAGCCTCCCTGCAGGCTTAGTCCAGCCCATTAGCTAAGAATGGTTTCCACATGTTAAATCGTCAGAAGGTGGTCTGCTGCTGCTGCTAAGTCACTTCAGTCGTGTCCGACTCTGTGCGATCCCATAGACATCAGCCCACTAGACTCCCCCGCCCCTGAGATTCTCCAGGCAAGAACACTGGAGTGGGTTTCCATTTCCTTCTCCAATGCGTGAAAGTGAAAACTGAAAGTGAAGTCGCTCTCTTAGCGACCCCATGGACCACAGCCTACCAGGCTCCTCCATCCATGGGATTTTCCAGGCAAGAGTACTGGAGTGGGGTGCCATTGCCTTCTCTGAGAAGGTGGTCTAGAGGCTAAGAATCTGTGCTCCCAGTGCAGGGGGCCGGGGTTCCATCTCTGGTTGGGGAACTAGATCTGACATGCTGCGACATGCCACAACCGAAGCTGCACACTGCAAGATCAATGATCCCTGGTGACACACCTAAGACCAGGCACAGCCAAATAAATAAACGTGCTCAGTCGCTCAGTCATGTGACCCCATGGACTGTAGCCTAACAGGCTCTTCTGTCCATGGAATTCTCCAGGCAAGAAAACTGGAGTGGGTTGCCATTGCCTCCTCCAGATGATCTTCCTGACCCAGGGATCAAGCCCAGGTCTCCTACATTGTAGGCAGATTCTTTACTGTCTGAGCCACCAGGGAAGCCCAATAAATAAATATTTTAAAAAAATCATCAGGGCAGGGGGAGGAAATCAAAAGAAGAATGATATTTTCTGATACATGAAAATTATACCAAATTCACAACTCCATGGTCATATGTAAGTTTTTATTTATATGTGCCCACACCCATTCGCTGTCAAGTCTACGGCCCTTCTTCAGTGGCAGAGCTGAGTATTGTGGCAAGGCCGGGCCAAAATCAGTGACCATCTGGCCCTCTGCAGAAAAAGTGTACAGATCTTGGGAGTCTCCAGAAGGTGAAAGTGGAGACAGACAGAACAAGGGGGACAAAAGCAGCCCATCCTGGTGGGGCTGGGTTACTTGGGCCAGGGTTTGGGTCTTTCTCTCCCCTTGCCTAGTGGGAGATCTTGGGAATATGACCTAACCACTCGAAATCTCAGGTTCCTCATCTGTAAGGTAAGGAGAACCATCGTTCTCAACTTTGTAGGTTGCTGTGACTCTGAACAGAGAATAATTTTAAGCTGTGATGGCAAACAGCAGGCACTCAATGCATGCTGGGCTTTGTTGTTATTTCCGTGGATCAGAGGTTCTCAATCAGGGATGGTCCTATTTCCAGGGGATGCCAGGTGATATCTGGAGGCATCTGTTTGTCAGGACTGGGGGCTCTCCTTGTATCAGGTGGGCAGGGACCCGGGATGCTGCTCCATACCCTACAATACCCAGAATGGTCCCCCACGGAGAATGACCTAGCCCCTGGGACTTCCTTGGTGGTCCAGCAGGTAAGTCTCCGAGTTCCCAATGCTGGGGGCCTGGTTTCGATCCCAGGTCAGGGAATTAGAGCCCACATTCTGCAACCAAATCCCACATGCAGTAATGAAAATCGAAGATCTTGTGTGCAGCAACTAAGACCTGGTGCAGCCAAATAAATATTTTTCAAGAAGAATGGCCCATCCCTAAATGTCACTAGTGCTGAGAGGGAAGGACCCTGCTATAAATAAACCATAATCCTTATCACAACTTTATCTTCAGTTTACAAAGGTAGAAACTGGGGCTCAGAGAGGTCACGTGACTTGCCCAGGGACACACAGCAAGTTGTAGCTGGGTGACTCTGTGTGCAAAAGCACCTGGGGGTCTCGTCCACTGTCTCAGAACGTGCTGTGTGACTCTGAGCCACTCAGTTCACCTCTGGGAGCCTGTTTGCTCATCTGGAAAATTCCCAAGACCCATTCAGCTGGGACATTCTTAGATTCCTTCCAATGTCTGTTGAGTGGGGGACCTCCCGGTGGAGCACAAGGAAAGGGAACCCACCTTCTTGTCCTTCTCCTTGGCCTTCTCCAGGGCCTCCTGGGCACGGCTCTGGGCCTGGCGTGCCCGCTCAGCCTCAGTTCGCAGCCCCCGCAGCTGCTGCTCAGCCGTGGCCAACTGGGCTTCAGCTGCATGTCGCTCACTCTTCATGAACAGTGCCTCCCGCTGCACCTGCAGCCCAAGCCCCCGTGTGACTGTGAGGACATTTGGACCCCAAAGAAGCCTGGACCAAAATGATCCTACCCTTCCATTGCAATCTTGGGACATTCAAGGCCATTTGATGTCAAGGAATTTGGTTCAGGGGCCCTGGATTCCTGTAGGCACTAGAAACATTCTGACTCTGCCAAGCTGTGAGTCCTTAGACAAGTGACACGAGCTCTCTGTGCCTCAACCTGCTCATATATAAAAGGAGGATAATAAAAATCCCCATGTCACAGGGTGGTTGTGAGGATAAAACGAGCAAATACATAGAAGACACTTAGAACAGCGGGTGGTACAGAGTAAGTGTTGTGCTTGAGTTTGTGACGTTGTTGTCACTATTATTATTAAAATTATATAATGAATGTTATTGTTATTATTTTTATTACATCATAACTAACATTCTGTTCTCTGCCAGTGGGAAGGTGTGAAAGTGTGTAGATTTCTTACAAAAATGAAGGAAAAACAGAAGAATCTGGATGAAAAGTCAACAAATGTCCAAAAATTGTGACTGCATTTTTTACAAAAATATCAAGGTTGGAACAGTGTTAGATTTGCAAAAATTGAGCCTGGGTGGATCACTGGGCTTTATAGAAATAAAACTCCAGGAAAAATAGATAATAATTAGATGTTTCACTTAGTACAGACTGGCTACACATTAACAATTAAAAAACAAAACAGAAAAACTAAGTTCAAATCATTTTACCCCCAAAATAAGTAGTCAAGAGAGAAGGTAAAATCTGGAAAATAAGTATGAAGATGGGCATACTTAAAGTTGGATCATGAATTCTAAGAAATAGATCAAACTTTACTGGTTTAAAACAGCATGTTCTTGGAAATTCCCTGGCAGTCCAGTGGTTAGGACTCTGTGCTTCCAAAGCAGGGGGCCTGGGTTTGAGCCCTCATTGGGGAACTAAGATCCCGGCAAGTGGCACAGCCAAAAAAAAAAAAAAACCAAAAGAGTATATTATTGGAAAAAAATAATCCTGGCTGCAATTATTTATCATTTGTACCATCACTGTCCTAAGTATTTTACAGAAATTAAACCATTTAATTTTCATGTGAGGACTAAGAATTCTCAGCAGCTCCATTACACAGATTGGAGAAGGCAATGGCAACCCACTCCAGTACTCTTGCCTTGAAAATCCCATGGACAGAGGAGCTTGGTGCAGGCTACTGTCCATGGGGTCGCAAAGAGTCGGGCACGACTGAGCGACTTCACTTCACTTCACTTACACAGATGAGTAAGCAGACATATGGAGAGAAAAATGCCTTCCTGATGACAATAAGTATGGCTTTTTATTCCCACATTTGTTTAAAAAAAAATTGCTGTTTTCTTTAATTTGGTTTGGTTTGCGTCTGTGTATGTTTAAGGAAAGAGACGGAGTCAAAAGATACACCTTCAGGGCTTGGTTTGAAAGAAAATCAGCATAAAAATCTACTGGGTTCAAAATAATTGGATCAACACTCCTTATACAAAACATCCTCCTATTTGGGGGTTGAAGCATCAAAAATGATCTAAGATAAAATGACAATCTCAAAACAGCTGGCTAAACAAAACAAAACAGGGTCAGTTTGACCAACAGAGAAAATGAATACAGGAAAAAATATCAGAGTAAAAAGCCCAGTTCACTGCTTACCAAAAGATGGGTGAATATTAATTCCTACCTCACACCACACCCACAGTTAGAAACACAGTATAAATGCGGTTGGGAAATTAAAATAAAGAGATGCTGAAGAAGGCACATAAAAACATTTTCACTGGGACTTCCCTGGCAGTCTAGTGGTTTAAGAGTCCAAGCTTCCACACAGGGGGACCTGGGTTCAATCCCTGGCCAGAGAACCAAGATCCCACATGCCCCAGGGTGCAGAAAAACAAACAAATAAAACCCAAAACAAACAAAATGAAACTTCACCATAAACAACAAGGTCCTATCCTATAGCACAGGGAACTATATTCAATAGCCTGTGAGAAACCATAATGGAAAAGAATACGAAAAAGAATACACATACGCACGACTGAGCCACTTGGCTGCGCAGCGGAAACCAACACAGCATTGTAAATCAAGGATACTTCAAAAGATGAATGTTTAAAAATATCTTCCCGATCTTGGGATATGCAGAGGTTTAACAAACAGATCTCAAAACCTGCTAACCATTGGAAAACAAATGGGGGGTCAAATAGACAAAATGTTTTAAAAACAGAAAACACCTGTTCAAACACCGGGGAGGTCAGAATGGCTGCAGGGTTAAAGGCCTACCAGCACGGTCAAGTTTCTGCTAGACTGAAACCAGTGGGGTCGAAACCTCGCCTGGCTGTGGGATCAAAACAGACCACCAAGCAGCTGCCCAGTGTGCCCAGTGGGGATTCCCCCACACTCACCTGGAAGACCTCGGCGCTGGTCTTCTCGTGGCGTCGCCCCAGCTCCTCCAGCTGCCCTTGCAACCGGGCCACGTCGGCCTGCAGGGCGCCCACGATGCGCTCATGCTCCAGGCGGGCCATGCTGCCCACCCGCTCGCGCTCCAGCTCTGCGCGCAGCCGGGCGGCCTCCTTGCCCGTGGCCACCACCTCCTGCTCCAGGCAGGCCGCCCGGCCCCGCAGCTCCAGGGCCTCTTCCTGCAGCCGGTGGTGCTCGGAGGCCGGCACGGCCGACTGACGGAGCGCCTCGGAGGCCTCCCGCAGCTCTGCCAGGCCCTGCCGGGCCTCCTCGCAGGCCGCGGACAGCTCCGCGGCCCGGGCCTCGGCCGCGTCCCTCGCCTGGCCCAGCTCAGCGGCCGCGGCCCGCTGCTGCTCCCCTGTGGCTGTGGCCGCGACCAGCTGCTCCCGCAGCGCCTCCAGCTCCCGGCTCAGCTCTAGCCGCGCCTCCTCCCGCCGGGCCAGCTCTGCTCGCAGGCCCCGGGCTTCCTCCTCGGCCAGCAGCCGGCCGGCCCGGGCCTCATCCAGCCGGGCCGAGGCCGCCTCCAGCTCCCGGAGACGGCAGTCCCGGTCCCGGAGGTCCTCGCGGGCTTGTTCCAGGGCGGCCCGCAGCTGGCCTGTGTCCCCATCTCTGACCCCGCTAGCCCGGCCGCCCTCAGCCTCCCGCACCCGCTCCCGCAGGCGGCCAGCCTCGGCCTCCGCGGCCTCGCACTTGCCATGGGCCGCCTCCAGCTCAGCCGCCGCCTCCCGCTCCCGCTGCCTGAGCGCCTCCTCCAAGCTGCGGATCCTGGTCTCTAGCTCTGTCTGCAGCTTTTCTGAGGCCTCCGCAGCACCCGGGTGCAAGATGGGGCCTGTGAGGGCCCTCGGAATCATGAGCTCCACTCCCATGGCTTCTGTGCCTGTGAGCTCTTCTTCCACTGCACTTACGCCATTGGGCTTCATTTCTGGCTCTTCTGTTTTCATACTGGTGGTCTCTGCTCTTGTGGCCTTTGGTTCTGGGTTTCCTCCTCTTTCTAGAGTTTTCATTTCTGTAACCTCAGCTCCCGTGGCCTTTGTTTCCAAGGGCTGGGCTCCCACGCCCTCTGTTTCTGAGGCCTCCGTGTCTGTGGGCTTTGTTACTGTGGCCTCGGCCATCGTGGACACCACTTCCAAGCTCTGTGACAAGGCTTCCGTGGTTTCTACTCCTGCAGCCTCCTCGTCTGTGGTCTTGACTCCATTCACTCTGGTTTCCGGAGCTGCAGTGCCGTTAAGCTCTATTTCCACTGGCCCATTTCTGGAGGTCTTGGTTCCCAGACCTTTGCCCTCCCTAGAGGCTGCCTCCTCTTCTGCGAGGGCCTCCCGGGCTTCCTGCTGCTCCAGCGCCTGCAGGGCTTTGGCGTGCTGCCTGCGGAGCTGGTCAAACTCAGCCTGGAGAGCGTCATAGAGCTCCAGAGGAATGACCTCGGCCGGACCATCTGCCTCCATCTCATCCTTCTCGAAGTGCTCCAGGATCTGGTGGGGACAGGGGAACCGAGCAAGAGTGGAAGTGGCCGTGGTGGGCGTGGGGGGGCACAGGGCAGCCACACCACTTTCCCTGTCCACAGACCTAGCCACGTGCCCACCCAAACCCCTGGGAAATAGCCCCTTGGCTCCTCAGACTTGCCCCCACCCCTCCCCCCCGGAAACCTCCATCAGCTCCTGGTTTCCCCACCTGGACTTTCTCCATCAGCTCCTGGTTCTGTCTGGTAAGCATGGCCACCTGCACCCCTCCCCCCCGGAAACCTCCATCAGCTCCTGGTTTCCCCACCTGGACTTTCTCCATCAGCTCCTGGTTCTGTCTGGTAAGCATGGCCACCTGCACCCCTACCCCCCGGAAACCTCCATCAGCTCCTGGTTTCCCCACCTGGACTTTCTCCATCAGCTCCTGGTTCTGTCTGGTAAGCATGGCCACCTGCTCCTGCAGCGAAGCCAAGAGCTCCTGGGCCGACGGGCTTAGCTGCTTGGAGAGCAGCACCTCAGCCCCTGGCAGGGGACACAGATTCAGGCCCCAGAGTTCCAGCCACGAGGAATGGGAGTTGGGGGTCTGGAGCTGTGGGTCAGGGCCCCCAGGGCAGGCATGCTTCTAGGAATGGCATAAACTGTGAGTGTCGGCTAGGCTCCCTCCCAACTTCAACCTCTCTCCATGCCTGTGGGTTACAGCTGTGACTCCTGGGGCCCCAGACATGGTGGGGGGTGGGGGTGGGCAGGGGGAAGGCAGGTGGGGTCTCACCTGGGAATTCAGGTAGCTCACCCTCCTCATCCTGCAGGGTGGCCACATCATAGCTGGTGTTCTCCCGCTCGTTCTGGGGGGCGCAGGATTCAGCTTGAGGTCCTGCCCTCCCTCCAGCCCCCATGTCTCCCCCGTGAGTGTGTGATCATAACCCAATAGCGAGGGTTGTATATGCTGCCTGGTATGTGGGGCCAAGGGAGGGATGGCAGTGCATCCTTGAAAGGGTGTGTCTGGGATTCTGTGTGGGGCCACATGTGTCTGCCTGGGTGCAAGTCCCTGCAACAGTGGCTCAGGGTTTGTAGGTCTGCAGTGAGCATGCATGTGCACACGTGTGTGCCCCTGTGGGGCGTGCACAGCGGCCCCAGCCTCTTCTGTGTGAGTTCCTGTGAGTGTGTGTGATTTTGCACTTGTAGTCTGTGGTGTGTGACTGTTTTGTATTTGTGTATATGTGTGTATGACTGTGTACCTGTATCTGTTTGCTTTATTTTGAGAAATACTTGTGTGAATACATGAATTTGTGAATGTGTTGCCTAGGTATGTGATTGAATGCGAAGTATCTGTTGTGTGTGCCCAAGTATTTGTTGTGTGGGTGAGATGACATACCCACAGATGTGTTTGTTGTGTGTTTGCCTGTTGCATGTGTAAGACCACATATACATAAATGTTGTTGTCCGTCTCTGCACGTACATGAGTATGGGTGATTGCAGGTTTCCGAAAGTGTTCATTATGTGTACGTGTGTTTGTTATCTATACGTGATTATGTTTGTACATTTGTCTGTTCTGTGTTTGCACGTGTGTGAGACTATCTGTATTAGTGTGGTTATCGTGCAGCTGCAGCAGAAGAAATACCCCACCTCCTGGTGGCCCCACCCCTGCCTTCCTCCCCATTGGGCCCACCTCCAGAAGGGACAGCCTGCTCTGCAAACTCTCCACCTCCCGGCCCAAGCTCTCCTTCTCCTCCTGCTTCTCGGCCAGCAGCTGCTGTAGCTCTTGGACCTGCAGGGAGGGAGTGGTGGTCTCAGTGGCCCTCCAGGAGAAAACACCAGGCAGCTGGGGGTCCACTTCCTCCCACCTTCCACCCTACCTGTCTCTCCAGGCTGTGGAGGGAGCTGGCCTCTGCCTCTGGCAGCTGACAGAAGAAGTGGGGACTGGGCTTAGATCCGGGCTGGGGGGCCTCCCCAGCCCAACTCCTGCTCAGTGACCGTCCATCCCCACCACAGATGTCCTCTGGCCTATTTTGTGCCAGAACCCCTTTGGAGCCACTAACTCATTCATTCATGCATGCATTCATTTATTATCATTATTTTTGGTTGTGTAGTGTGGCATTTGGGATCTTAGTTCCCCAACCAGGGATCAAATCCATGCTCCCTGCAGTGGCACAGAGCCTTAACCACTGGACCACCAGGGAACTCCTGTCTCATTTATTTATTCATTCACTCACTCACTCAAATATTCATTCATCCAATAAATACTTATTAGGCAGTTATGGTGAGTGAGGCACCATCAACCAAGCCTGCCCTTGTGGGTTCACAGGCAAATGAGTGAATATGAATGAAATATATAGTATATCTAATAGCAGTGCTTTGAATAAAAACAAAGGGGACTGAAAAGTGAATGGGGATGTTACAATTTTAAATAAGTTGGGTAGGGGAGGTGCATTTGAGCAAAGACCTATAGGAGGGGCGAGAAGGAGTCATACGGACAGCTGGCAGAAGGTGTTCCCGGCAGAGGGCACAGTTTGTACAAAGGCCCTGGGGCAGGACCAGGCCTGGTGTGTTGGAGGAAGAGCCAGGAGGCCTGTGTGGCTGGAGCAGAGTGAGTGGGTGGGGAGAGAGGGAGGAGGGGGAAGGCAGGGAGGGGAGTATCCCCATAGAATGGCACCCACCCCAGGCTCAGCCCCAGCCCATGTCTCTGCTACCCCCCACCTCCTGCTTTCTTCGTTCCTGGTGCTGCTCTAGGCCCCGGATCTTCTGTAGCAGACGGCCCCTCTCCTGTCGCAGCCGCACGATCTCCTCGTAGGCATCTTGGTCATCCTGTGCCCCCCACCCCACCACCTTTACAGGAGGCCCAAGGACTGCGTCCTCCCATACCTGAGCCAGAACTTTCTCCCCGTGCTACCTAGAGGCAAGCCTCCCAACTCTTCCCCACGGCCAGGGCATCTCTCACCGGCATTGGGATATTGATGGGGGGTTGAGGTGCCTTCCGCTTCTTGGGGGCCCCTTGCTTGTCATGGCTGGACACAGAATTCTGGGGGTAGGGGTAGATGGGGGATATGGGCGACATGCCAGCCTCCCACCCAAATAAACCAACACAGCCCACTGTCTGTCACCAGCCCCAACTCTGCCCTCACTTCCTGGGTGATCTTGAGTGAATCCCTGCCTCTCTCTGGCCCTCACTTATCCCAGTATAAAAAGGGATAAGACTACGTCCCCTGAGAGTTCCAGATCTTATGCTTTACCCTCTGTCCCTTTTTGTGCCCTGGTACTTTCCCCAGTGAGACCCTACTGTTTACAATCCTTTCCCTGTGGAGCTGAAAACCTGTAGGATTGAGAAAGAGGCCAGACTTGCCTCCTTCCCTGACCACACCAGCCCTTATCAATCTCGTTCCCTCTACCATCCCACCCCAGCCCTATGATTTGGCCCCATGCCCCCAGTATTCTCAGAGTCCTGGTGCTTATGTTATGGATGTTGCTGCCACTTGGTGGCAGCGCACCCTAAAGGTGTGTTCTAAGTCACTTCAGTCGTGTCCGATTCTTTGCAACCCTATGGACTGCAGCCTGCCAGGCTCCTCTGTCCATGGGATTTCTCCAGGCAAGAATACTGGAGTGGGTTGCCAAGCCGTCCTCCAGGGGAATCTTCCCAACCCAGGGATTGAACCCACTCCTCTTACATCTCCTGCATTAGCAGACAGGTTCTTTACCACTAGCGCCACCTGGAAAGTCCACCCTAAAGGTAGCACTCTTCCAAAGAGGTCCTTCGAAGTATTAACCCCAAGTCAAGGGTCCATCTCTTCCTTCTCTTCTCAGGGAGCTTGAGTCAAGGGGAAAGGCAGTGTGTGCACGGGGGTGTGGGGGTGGGGGGTGGGACTCACTCACTGCTTAGAGATCCGTACCTGAGATGATGCCTCGCCCGAATCATCCTCTGCGAGAGCAGGGGAGAGAGGGAAGCAGGGTCAGGCACTGCGTTAGGGGCTCCCTTCCTAGCCCTAGGAAGGGTATTTGTTAGCCCAGGGAACTTGAGGGATCTCCCAGTCCCCCCCAGAATCAGGACTTTTAAGGTAGGAACTAACCATTTTGACAGAATGCTCATAGGAGGGGCCTTGCAACTCTCAAAAAGAGAGAACAGTAGCATCTCCAGAATAGGGCGACTGGGAGGGCCAATTCTTAGGGAAAGCAAAGCTCCAAGATGCCCCAGGAACACAGAGTTGACCCCTAGACTACTCTAAAAGCTCTGGGGCGCCTTGAAACTACCCCGAGCAGTGTGAGGGGCGCAACGAAACCTCCTATAATATGAACAGGGATACCTTGAAACTATCCACAGGAGGAAGGGAGAGAAAGGGGTGGCGACAGACTACCTAGTGGAGGGAAGGGGGTGTTTGAAACTGTTACGAGGTGGGGTTTGCATACCGCTGGGTGGTGAGGGGCGCTGGGCTGCCTCCTGTAGGAGGTGCAAGATGAGCTTGTCCCCTGCCAGGGTGCCGTAGTGAGCAGCATCCTGGCCCAGCGCATCTGTGATGCCCGGCTGGGCCCCGCCCTGCAGCAGCACCTCCACTGTTTCGGGGCTGGCTCCCTCACAGGCCAGCATCAGGGCCGTCCTACCAGAAGAGGAGGCTGCTGAGGGGGCGAGGATACATTCAAACCTCCACACCCTCCTCAACGCCCAGGCTGGGTTGAGAGAGGAAGACACACTAGATCTCACACCCAGAGAGGTTAAGAGATTTGCCCAAAGTCACACAGCACACAGTGAACTGGCTGGGAGGGGAGAAGCTCACCTGCCTTGAAGGTCCTGGTCATTTGCAGCAGCCCCTTGCTGCAGGAGGAGGCGGCACAGATCCGTGTGACACATCTGAGCTGCGATGATGAGGGGTGTTGTACCCAGCTGAGGGAGGGCGTGGGGAGAGGATGAGACAAGGACAAGACATGAGAGACTGACTCTGGGAGGTTGGGAAGCCTGTGATGGGCCCCCTAAGTTCACTCCAAATCTTCACACTTTTCAAAGGGTGCCTGGGATGCCTCAAATGCACTTTCCCCAAAGATTCCAGTACTTTGGCCACCTGATGCGAAGAGCCGATTCATTGGAAAACACCCTGATGCTGGGAAAGATTGAGGGCGGGAGGAATAGGGGGTGGCAGAGGATGAGATGGTTGGATGGCATCACCCACTTAATGAACATGAGTTTGAGCAAGTTCCGGGAGATAGTGAAGGACAGGGAACCCTGGTGGGCTGCAGTCCACGGGGTTGCAAAGAGTCAGACACGACTGAGCAACTGAAGAAAAACAACAAAAGAATCCATGGACTCACCCGATCTCGGGGATTCAGATGGGCCTTGAAGGAGCAGAGCATTTCTGAGCAGGAGATGCAGCCGCCAGCGGCTGGAAAAAGAGAGAAGGGTGGGTAGGTAGGGCGAGGCTTTGATATTTTCTGGGGGCCTTCTGCTTGAGGGTGATTTTTTTTTTTGGCTGTGCTGGGTCTTCATGGCTGAGCACAGGCAGCAGCTATGGTGCATGGACTTAGCTGCCACTCGGCATGTGGAATCTTTCTGGACCAGGGATTTAACCTGTGTCCCCTGCATTGGGAGGCAGATTCTTAACCACTGGACCACCAGGTATGTCCCTGGGTGTCATTCTTACCCTTTATTTCATAAGAAACTCTCACCTCCCCCAGAAGATCAGTAACAAAGATAAGACTTAAATTTAACAGATGAGGAAACTGAGCCCCAACCAGCTCCAGGGTCACTCAGGGGGTTAGAGACAGCCAGAATGACCTGGGTCTTCTAACTCCCAATCCAAAGCTCTTTCCTCATCTTTCCACTGTGGGTCTCTCTTGCATGCGTGCGTGCTCAGTTGCTTTAGTCGTATCCGACTCTTTGCAACCCTATGGACTGTACCCCACCAGGCTCCTCTGTCCATAAGGTTCTCCAGGCAAGAATACTGGAGTGGGTTGCCATGCCCTCCTCCAGGGGATCTTCCTGACCCAGGGACTGAACCTGTGCCTTTTCGGTCTCCTGCAGTGCAAGTGGATTCTTTACCGCTGAGCCACCAGGGAAGCCTGTGGCTTCCTCTTAGGGTGGAATTTTTCACTGATTTTCAAGTATTTATCCCTTTTTTGTCCAAGCAGCATTAACTGTATACTGACTATATACCAAACCATCATACAAAGAGTGTTAATTTTTTTTTTTTTTTGGCCACTCCACGTGGCATGTGGGACCTTAATTCCCTGACCAGGGATCAAACTCACAACCCCTGTAGTGGAAGCTTGGAACCCTAACTACTGGACTGCCAGGGAATTCCCCAAAGAGTGTTACTGTTTACTAGAGAGATCAGACCTCTGCTGAGGTTTAGCAGGCTTATTGGGGTTTGATCTGAGTTCTGATGGTGAAAGGGGAAGGGCAGAGGTCACTGCATGGATGCGGACCCTGAGGCAGGGAGGAGCTTGGGAGGACTTGGTCGTCAAAGAAGTAGGACAGGCTGTGTATGTCCAGAGCCCCAGAGAGGGAAGGGAAGGCTTTGTGCAAGGAAGTGCTGCTGGAAATCATCAAACTTTAGGACTTCTCTGGTGGTTCAGTGGTGAAAACCCCATGTTTGCACTGCAGGGTGCCCAAGTTCAATCCCTGGTCAGGGAACTAAGCTCCCACATGCCTCACCATGGCCATAAAGATAAAATAAGAAAAAAAAAAGCTACAAAAAAATATATAAACTTTAAACTAAGCCATGCCCGTGGGGCAACCCAAGATGGGCAGGTCATGGTGGAGACAGCTGACAGAATGTGGTCCACTGGAGAAGGGAATGGCAAACCACTTCAGTATTCTTGCCTTGAGAACCCCATGAACAGTATGAAAAGGCAAAATGATAGGATACTGAAAGAGGAACTCCCCAGGTCAGTAGGTGCCCAATATGCTACTGGAGATCAGTGGAGAAATAACTCCAGAAAGAATGAAGGGATGGAGCCAACGCAAAAAGAATACCCAGCTGTGGATGTGACTGGAGATAGAAGCAAGGTCCAATGCTGTAAAGAGCAATATTGCATAGGAACATGGAATGTCAGGTCCATGAATCAAGGCAAATTGGAAGTGGTCAAACAAGAGATGGCAAGAGTGAATGTCGACATTCTAGGAATCAGCGAACTAAAATGGACTGGAATGGGTGAATTTAACTCAGATGACCATTATATCTACTACTGCGGGCAGGAATCCCTCAGAAGAAATGGAGTAGCCATCATGGTCAACAAAAGAGTCCGAAATGCAGTACTTGGATGCAATCTCAAAAACAACAGAATGATCTCTGTTCATTTCTGTTAGGTAGGTAGAATAGGGAAAAGGAGTCCAAAATGACGGTGGCTAAAAGACAAGGAAGGTCCGAGGACCAGAGTGAAGACTTAAGGCAGAACAAACAGAACAAACAGCACTCCTGGCTAAGCCCAATTTGTATAGGGCAGGCCCAGGTGGAGGAAAAAACATATAAAAGGAGGAGCCAAAGCGCTTTCTCTTGGACTCTCTCTCCCACGTGCGTGCTCTCTCTCTCTCTCTCTCTTTCTCTCTCTCTCTTTCTCCCTCCCCACGCACTCCTCCACTCTCTTCTCTTCGAGTCTTGGATTCTCCTGCTATCTTATAAATAAAATGGAGCTGTAACACTGATTTGCCTAAGAGCTGTAACACGGTTTGTCCAAGACCTGAGAGCTGTGATGCACCGAGGGCTTTAATGTCTGTTGCTCCAAATCTTTGTTGTGACGAGACAAAGAACCGAGGAACATACACTCGCGTGACAGTTTCCGAGGCAAAACATTCAATATCACAGTAATCCAAGTCTATGCCCCAACCAGTAACGCTGAAGAACCTGAATTTGAACAGTTCTATGAAGACCTACAAGACCTTTTAGAACTAACACCCAAAAAAGATGTCCTTTTCATTATAGGGGACTGGAATGCAAAAGTAGGAAGTCAAGAAACGCCTGGAGTTAACAGGCAAATTTGGCCTCGGAATACGGAATGAAGCAGGGCAAAGACTAATAGAGTTTTGCCAAGAAAATGCACTGGTCATAACAAACACCCTCTTCCAACAACACAAGAGAAGACTCTACACATGGACATGACCAGATGGTCAACATCGAAATCAGATTGATTATATTCTTTGCAGCCAAAGATGGAGAAGCTCTATACAGTCAGCAAAAACAAGACCAGGAGCTGACTGTGGCCCAGATCATGAACTCCTTATTGCCAAATTCAGACTTAAATTGAAGAAAGTAGGGAAAACCACTAGACCATTCAGGTATGACCTAAATCAAATCCCTTATGATTATATAGTGGAAGTGAGAAATAGATTTAAGGGACTAGATTTGATAGATAGAGTGCCTGATAAACTATGGAATGAGGTTCGTGACACTGTACAGGAGACTGGGATCAAGACCATCCCCACGGAAAAGAAATGCAAAAAAGCAAAATGGCTGCCTGGGGAGGCCTTACAAATAGCTGTGAAAAGAAGAGAAGCGAAAAGCAAAGGAGAAAAGGAAAGATATAAGCATCTGAATGCAGAGTTCCAAAGAATAGCAAGAAGAGATAAGAAAGCCTTCAGCGATCAATGCAAAGAAGTAAGGAAAACAACAGAATGGGAAAGACTAGAGATCTCTTCAAGAAAATTAGAGATACCAAAGGAACATTTCATGCAAAGATGGGCTCGATAAAGGACAGAAATGGTATGGACCTAACAGAAGCAGAAGATATTAAGAAGAGATGGCAAGAATACACAGAAGAACTGTACAAAAAAGATCTTCACGACCCAGATAATCACGATGGTGTGATCACTGACCTAGAGCCAGACATCCTGGAATGTGAAGTCAAGTGGGCCTTAGAAAGCATCACTACGAACAAAGCTAGTGGAGGTGATGGAATTCCAGTTGAGCTCTTTCAAATCCTGAAAGATGATGCTGTGAAAGTGCTGCACTCAATATGCCAGCAAATTTGGAAAACTCAGCAGTGGCCACAGGACTGGAAAAGGTCAGTTTTCATTCCAATCCCAAAGAAAGGCAATGCCAAAGAATGCTCAAACTACAATTGCACTCATCTCACACGCTGGTAAAGTAATGCTCAAAATTCTCCAAGCCAGGCTTCAGCAATATGTGAACCGTGAACTTCCTGATGTTCAAGCTGGTTTTAGAAAAGGCAGAGGAACCAGAGATCAAATTGAGAACATCCGCTGGATCATGGAAAAAGCAAAAGAGTTCCAGAAAAACATCTATTTCTGCTTTATTGACTATGCCAAAGCCTTTGACTGTGTGGATCACAATAAACTGTGGAAAATTCTGAAAGAGATGGGAATACCAGAACACCTGATCTGCCTCTTGAGAAATCTGTATGCAGGTCAGGAAGCAACAGTTAGAACTGGACATGGAACAACAGACTGGTTCCAAATAGAAAAGCAGTGTGTCAAGGCTGTATATTGTCACCCTGCTTATTTAACTTATATGCAGAGTACATCATGAGAAACGCTGGACTGGAAGAAACACAAGCTGGAATCAAGATTGCCAGGAGAAATAACAATAACCTCAGATATGCAGATGACACCACCCTTATGGCCGAAAGTGAAGAGGAACTAAAAAGCCTCTTGATGAAAGTGAAAGTGGAGAGTGAAAAAGTTGACTTAAAGCTCAACATTCAGAAAACGAAGATCATGGCATCCGGTCCCATCACTTCATGGGAAATAGATGGAGAAACAGTGGAAACAGTGTAAGACTTTATTTTTTGGGGCTCCAAAATCACTGCGGATAGTGACTGCAGCCATGAGATTAAAAGATGCTTACTCCTCGGAAGGAAAGTTATGACCAACCTAGATAGCATATTCAAAAGCAGAGACATTACTTTGCCAACAAAGGTCCGTCTAGTCAAGGCTATGGTTTTTCCAGTGGTCATGTATGGATGTGAGAGTTGGACTGTGAAGAAGGCTGAGCGCTGAAGAATTGATGCTTTTGAACTGTGGTGTTGGAGAAGACTCTTGAGAGTCCCTTGGACTGCAAGGAGATCCAACCAGTCCATTCTGAAGGAGATCAGCCCTGGGATTTCTTTGGAAGGACTGATGCTAAAGCTGAAACTCCAGTACTTTGGCCACCTCATGCGAAGAGTTGACTCATTGGAAAAGACTCTGATGCTGGGAAGGATTGGGGGCAGGAAGAGAAGGGGACGACAGAGGATGAGATGGCTGGATGGCATCATCGACTCGATGGACATGGGTCTGGGTGAACTCCGGGAGTTGGTGATGGACAGGGAGGCCTGGCATGCTGCGATTCATGGGGTCACAAAGAGTCGGACACGACTGAGCGACTGAACTGAACTGACGTTATTATCTGCTGTGTGCCCAAGGGCTTATGGGATTTTGTTTTGCTGCCGTAATCTCATTGTTTAGAACAGAACCTGGCACACAGCAGACACTTGACAAATATTTATTGAATGAAAAAAACCAAGAAGCTTCCATAAAGTAAGCAAAGGCTTTGCTACCACTAGGTGGCAGCGTACTTTAACTGCAGGGAATGTTTCAACTAAATAAAACTCCAAAGCAAATGTATATCATGTTTTCACTTGAGAGTCATCAAGTGAAAGACATTCCCAAATGCCATGGGCCTGGTGTTTAGACACTGGGCTGGGCTCTGGCTCAAGGGGTTTGGGTCTCTTCCCCTCCCTTGGAAAACTTTGGAGTTGATGATTATGAAGACCTTCAGCCTTCCTGAGGTTCCCTAGGAGTTCCTTGAAGCAATAACCCTCCAATCGTCCTCACCCAGGCTGGGCATACAGTAGGCTGTGCTTTGGGGTCAGGCGGCCTGGATCCTCCCCACTTCCTTGTTTACAGGACTCAATTCCTTTGTCCGTCCAATGGTGCTCCAGTGGCTAAGAATTTGCCTTCCAATGCAAGCGGCTTGTGTTCGATCCCTGGTAGGGGAACTAAGACCCTACATGCTGTGGAGCAACGAAGCCTGAGCACTGCAACTACTGAGCCTGTGAACCACAACTAGAGAAGCCTGTGCGCCACAATGAAGAATGATGCAATGAAGATACAGTACAGCCAAAAAAAAAAAGAAATGATAATGCAGAGCAAGGGGCTCTGTGAGGAAGAAGGTGGAATATGTCCCAGGCACATCCCCAGAACCCCAGGTAGAATAATCCCCAAGCTCAGCCTCTGGGGGCCGTGGTGGCCAGGGTGAGGCTGGGCTGTACCCACCTGCATGATGCAGGGCGGTCCACCCGCTGCTGTCCACTGTATCCACCGCGCAGGATGCCTGGGGGGAGGGATGGGTCATTGGAGTTGGAGCCATCCTTGTTTGTTGTCTAATTTCTCTAGGAACTGCTCTTCCTTGGGCTTTGCTGTATTTCAGGCTCCTTGGCCCTTCCCCCCTCCCATCCACCCCCGTGCTCTGTGGAACCCACTCCTCATGGGCCCCCATCTTGACTCTTATGAAAATTGGTGAGAAAGAGGGATTAGCTGGGAGCCCAAGGGCGGCTGGGGTTTTGGGGAGTAGGTGGGAGCCCTGAAAGTGGCTATGGCTAAGAGAGTATCCAGAGTTTAGGGAGAAGGTGGGGCTCGGGAGTCATCTGATATTCAGAGTATTTCTTGGATGTGGGACATAGCTGGACACTTGGAGAGTCTCATTGTCCAGGGAGTAGCTAGGACTCAGGAATAAAAGGGGCCAAGGAATACCTAGGATTCGGGGTGTATCTGGGGCTTCTGTGAATTGCTGGAACTCATCAGGAATAGTCAGGGCAGGGGAATATCAGGGGGTTGGGAAGTGTTGGAGACAGGAAAGGAAATGACCTGCAGTAGTTGTTTCAAGCACTGTGGGTGCCCGTACTTAGCGGCCAGGTGGAGGGCGTTGTAACCTAAAAGGGAAAATGAATATTCTAGAATGTACTAGAGCTTCAGATACTCAGGGAGCTTCTGCTGCCCCCCCAAACCTGTGTCAATAATTGTGATGACTCTGTCTAGCTAGTCTCCAAACCCAGGTATTCTCAAAACCCTGCTACTCCCGGGGGCAGAGACTCTCCAAGCCCCAGCTGGTCTGAGTCTCAGACAATCTCATCCTAGCTACACTTCACATCTTTCCATTCCTCAAGCACTACGGTCCTCAGCTACTCTCCATGTCCTCAGCTGCTCCCTCTGTTCCCAGCTACTCCTCAGGTCCCTAGCTACTCCCCAATGTCTCCATCTACTCCTCGGGTCTCCAGCTGCTCCCCAGGTCCCCAGCTACTTTACGTGCTGTGCTTAGTTGCTCAGTCGGGCCCAACTCTTTTTGACCCCAGGGACTGTAGCCCGCCAGGCTCCTCTGTCCATGGGGATTCTCCAGGCAAGAATACTGGAATGGGTTGCCATGCCCTCCTCCAGGAGATCTTCCCAACCCAGGGATCAAACCTGGGTCTCCCACATTGCAGGCAGATTATTCACCGTCTGAGCCACCAGGGAAACCCAAGAATACTGGAGTGGGTAGCCTATCCCTTCTCCAGGGGATCTTCCTGACCCAGGAATTGACCTGGGTCTTTTGCATTGCAGGTGGATTCATTACCAGCTGAGCCACCAGGGAAGCCCTAACTATTCTATAAGCTCAACTATATCAAAGTGCCAGCTATGCCCCTATGTTTGATACTCTGTAAATCCCCAGTACTCCATACATTCTGGCTCCTGCACCTGGCTATGCCCCATGCCTCATTACTCCCCGAGCTCCTGCTACCTCTAAACCCCAGCTACTCCATGAACCTCAGATACTCCCCCCAAAAAACTATACTAGTTATTCTCATGCCCTCAGACGCTCCTCAAGCTCAGACACTCCTCTGTTTCTGCTGCTTCCTCTGACTCAGCCACTACCTGAGTCCCAGCTCCCCCAATCCACAAGTTGCCTCAGTCGGTCTATTGCCAACCAGTCTCCATCCTTGGGTACTGCAGCCTAACATGCTCCTGTCCCCAGGGGCACTGAAGGGAACCTCTCTTTTCTACAGGACACTGAGGCCATGAAGCAGGGTGTGACTGGACCCTCAAGCTGGGCACCTGGTCAGAGTTCCTCCTCCCTCCCCCAGGGCCGGCGGGTAGTACCTGCCCCATCCGTGCTCATGGCGTTGGCGCCGTGTGCCAGCATCACCTCAAGACAGCTGGCTGCACCCCTCATGGCTGCCAGGTGGAATCTGGAGGCCAGAGGTCAGGGGTCAACTGCAGGGTGGCCACCCCTCAGCCCTCACACCCCCAGGACATGGAGACTCACGCGGACTTGCCCTCGGGGTCCAGCTTGGTGGGCACCAGCCCCTTGCGGGCGATGAGGGAGGCCACCCGCGTGGGATCGTTGTTCTCCACCGCCTGCAGCAGCCGCTCATCACTTTTGCCCCAGTCCTGGCTCTGTGGGGCACACCCAGAGGAACGTGGGACTGGTGGCCACTGTCCCTCCCCGCTCCCCTGGCAGGGGCTCTGGGCTCTCCCTGCTGGTCCTGGGCACTTGCCTGGCGCCTGCCTCTGGCTGCCGCCGGCTTCGGGATGGGGCAGGGGCCGCAGGGCGGGCAGGAGCCGAGGTCAGTGGGGCTGAGCCGCAGCTGCCGGGGGAAGTGGTCCTGGGTGGGGGCCTGAGACAGCATACCTCCAGCCTGGGTCCTCAGCACCTGCCCCCCCAGCTGTCCTCCACCACTGCCAGCAACCGTACCATAAACCACCCCCAGCTCAGCTCCCAGCATCTTTCCAAGAAGCTGTCCCCCAAACCTAGGTCCCTAGCCATCTCTTAGTGAAACCCGCCTTTCTAATATTACCTCACCACGTCTTCCTGAACTGCCCTCCAAAGTATTCCCAAAGGAACCACTAAAGGTCCCTTAAATGTCCCTCACACTGTCCTCTGCCAGCTACCCTTCTTCTGCCCCTGAGATGCTAAGATTGTCCCGCAAATGTCCTAAATGCATCTATAAATCTCTTCCCCAAATTCATCCCTCCAATGACCCCGTCAAATGTCCCCAAAATGTCCTCCCCGCAAAATCTTTCAGACGTCCTCCAAAATTGTTCTCCAAATGTCAGTATCTTTTCCCCAAAAAAAGGTCAAAGTATCACCCAAATTGTCCCCCTGGATGATCCCATCCAAAACTGTCCACCTAGATCAGATCAGATCAGATCAGTCGCTCAGTCGTGTTCGACTCTTTGCGACCCCATGAATCGCAGCACGCCAGGCCTCCCTGTCCATCACCAACTCCCGGAGTTCACTCTGACTCACGTCCATCGAGTCAGTGATGCCATCCAGCCATCTCATCCTCTGTCGTCCCCTTCTTCTTTTGCCCCCAATCCCCCCCAGCATCAGAGTCTTTTCCAATGAGTCAGTGCCCTCTAAATTCCTCTAAGTGTCCCCATCTGTCCTCAAAATTGTCTCCCCATATGTGCCATCCATCCTCCCATCTCTGTTTCCCCCCCTCCCGCTGCCCTCCCTGCTTCGCTCTCTCGGGTCTGCGGGTGGAGGGTCTAGGCTCTGCGCGGTCAGGGGCCGGGGCGGGGCGGGGCGGGGAGGGGAGGAAGGGCCCGCGCCAGCCCCCTCCCGCGCCCCCTCCCCCGGCCCTACCGCGAAGGAGGCGGCGGCGCACAGACACAGCTGCTTCATGGCGTCCAGGGCGCCGGGCGGCCGGGCGGCCGGGCTCCGGGAGGTGACCCGGTCGGAGGGGCCAGAAGGGCCGGAGATAAGGGCCCGCGAAGCCGGAGCTCGGCCGCCCGGCCCGCGCGGTCCAGCCAAACCAGACACCGCCCCTCCCCCGCGCCCCGCCTGCCGCCCCCCTCCCGGCCCCTCCCCTACGGGTGGGGGGGAGCGCCAGGGAGCGGGGATGGGCTCTGGGGGAGGGGGACCGCCGAGGCCAGACCTGACCTTCTCGCCACCGGGAGGCTGAGGCAAAGGGGGCCAGTGTCCCAGCATCTCCAGGGACCCGACTGCATCCGTCTCCGCCTCCTTTGAGCTGGCCGGGGAATGGGGGATGCGGGGGTCTCAGGTGACTCTCGGCCTGGTCTCACTGCTGCTGGGCCATCCGGGCTGTCACTCATTCACTCACTCATTCATTCATTCATCCGCCAGTGGGGCTGTTCTGCAGTCTTGACAAACCTGAATTTGAATCCAGGACACCATCCCCCCACACCCCAGCGCCACCCTCCACACACTCGCATTTACCATCTACAAGATGGGCCAAGATACTTACCTGCTTTGGACTTCATTTTCCTCATCCAGGAAATGGGTTTCCTATTAAACAGTACCTACTGCCGAGGGTTACTGGGAGGACTAAATGAGATGCTATATAGCAGGGGTCCCCAGCCCCCCAGCCATGGACCAGTATCCGTTGGTGGCCTGTTAGGAACTAGGCCGCATAACAGGAGGTGCGCAGTGGCCAAACAAGAGACGCTTCACTGATGTTTACTGCCTGAACCCCGCCTCTTGTCAGATCTGCAAGGGCATCAGATTCTGAGGAACTTGAACCCTAACCCTAAAAGTTAAGGTGGAATATCCTGAGATTGCCACAAAATAGAAATAAACCGCAAAATAAATGTAATGCACTTAAATCATCCTGAGACTATCCCCACCCCCATACCCTGGGCTCATGGAAATATTGTCTTCCCCAGAACTGGCTCCTGGTGCCAAAAAGGTTGGGGACCTCTGCAACACATAATGCCTGGCACAAAGCAAGTGTGCTACAAACACAGATTCATTCATCGCAGAGAGATGTGGTTGGACTGTCTGCATATCTAACCCTGCATCCTGGGACTCAGGACATAGTAGGTGCTCAGTTAAACCACTGAAAGACAGCGAGGACACCTGCTTTAGCTCTAACTCCAAGGAGATGGGAAGGTCTGTGTTCCCCTCATTCTGTTCTCATATTGGGAGCCCGTTGAAAGCAGAGTCCCACTGAGGCCTCCCTGGCAAAGGGCCTCACTCCCAGGGTGGAGTGAGGCAGTTGGTGAATGTTCGCTCAGTGAGGGCATGACTCATAGGCCGATTGCATTCATTCAGTCCGGGCGTCCTAGAGGGTGCCTGGCACAACCCTGCACGTTGGGACTCGGTGGCAAAGACAGTTGTCCTTGCTGTCACTGAGGTCCCTGGGGAGACAGACACACCCACGGATTTATGAACCAAAGTGATCAGGGCTGTTAAAGGGGAAGCTCAGATGAGCTGGAAGCTCAGAGAGGACTCTTGAAACTATCTGGGAAGTCAGGGAAATCCTGCAAGAGAGGACATCTGAGTTGAAACTTGAAGAATGGACAGCATTGGAGAACAGCAGGAACAAGATCATGTTAGGGAGAAATCATGAAATAAATTGCACTCCTGGACCAGTGTGGTAACTCTGCCCTGGTCCAGGACCTGGAGCGTTGGTGAGGGGCATACTGAAGGGTGGGGCAGAGGGGGAGAGATGTTGTATAGGAGCTGGGCTTAGGGGGAAACAAGGCGTGTGGGATGTAAGGAGAGCCACAGACAGTTCCAAAAGGTAGGACGGTCCACTGTGTTGTGAATGAAAATTTGAGAAATGGCCAGGAGAAGGTGGGAGGTTGGGATTACAGGGGAGAGAAAGGGATGTGTGGAGAGACAGGCTTTCAGGAGCCTGAATTTTTAACCTTAATTTTCATTTTTGACTGCACCACGAGGCATATGGGGTCTTAATTCCTCCACCAAGGATTGAACCTATGCCCTCTGCCTTGGGAGTGCAGAGTCTTAACCTCTGGACCATCAGGGAAGTCCCAGGAACCTGAATTTAAGAGCAATGGCTGCTGACAGGCACTGGGGCTTTGAAGACAGCTTGGCCATTGTATACCTGCTGTGTGACCTGAGACTAGCCACTCTCCCTCTCTGGGCCTCAATTCTTCCACTGTTAAATGGAATAGATAACGGAATGGATAGCATAAAGCCGGGTTCCTCCACCTGGAGGCACTGCTGACATTTGGGGTCTGGTCATTCCCTGGGGTGGGGCCATCCTGGACTCTGTGAGGGTGTTGAACAGCATCCTTGGTCCAGGAGCAGCCCCCCTCCCCACCGCCCACTGTGTGACAACCATGTCAGAGGCATCACCCGTGTCCCTGGGGGCAGGATCACTGCCGTTGTCCGTGATTATTCTCAGACACCTTTGGGCAGGTGGAGGGAGAGGTGGGGACAGGTAAATGGAGAGTTTGCTGATAAGCAGTTGAGGAGTTGGAGGGAGGGTGTTGAGGCCTCCTCTCTCCTCTTACACTTGGGTAGGGGGGTGACTCTTAGGCTTGTCCAGAGAGGAGACTGAAATGGATCTCCCAGCTCAGGCCTCGGATTTCCAACTGCCCTTGGTCTGTCCTTCTGGATGCCAGACACAATCAGAAGCCCCTCCCCTCACAGTGTGCCAAGGGTACCACCATCCCACCTGACTCCTCTCTCTCTCCCCACACCCAACCCAGCAGCCAAACTGCATCCAAGGACCCCTTCTCACTCACGGTCAGTCCCATCACAGCTCCACCGTGGGGTCACCTCCACCCGGGCCTGCTTGCTTCTATTCCCCTCCCTGGCCTACCGGCTGCCTAAACCTGCAACAGAGCATCTCTCTCTCCTGCACATAAGCCTCCAGCGACCTCACTTGTCATCAGATGCTAACTGCTCACAGAGCCCAGGAGGATCCATGGCAAGGGGTCCACCAACTAAGGTCTCCCACCCTACCCCACTCCCATCTGGTTTTGTCCAGGCCAAGAGCTGAGAACGGTTTTTACACTTATAAGTGGTTAGGGGGGAAATAAATCAAAAGAAGAGTTATATTTTGTAACACATGAAAATTATATGAGGGGACTTCCTGGCAGTCCAGTGGTTAAGACTCTGTTCTCCCAATGCAGGACGTGGTTTGATCCCTGGTCGGGAAACTAAGATCCCACACGCCTCAAGGTATGGCCGCCACCCCGCCCCCCCCCCCCCCCCAGATTATATGAAAATCACATTTCAGAGTCCATAGAACAAGTTTGGATGGCAAGGAGAACAAACAAGTCAATCCTAAAGGAAAGGAACCCTGAATATTCACTGGAAGGAGTGATGCTGAAGCTGGAGCTCCAATATTTTGGCCACCTGAGGCAAAGAGCTGGCTCATTGGAAAAGCCCCTGATGCTGGGAAATATTGAAGGCAGAAGAAGGGGATGGCAGAGGATGAGATGGTTGGGTGGCATCACTGACTCAATGGACATAAGTTTAAGAAACTCTGGGAGATAGTGAAGGACAGGGAAGCCTGGCATACTGCAGTCCAAAGAGTCGGACACCACTGAGCAACTGAACAACAACACTGGGATGAAGCTATGCTCGTTAATTTTCAAACAGCCTCTGGGAATTCCCTGATGGCCCAATGGTTAGGACTCCCAAGTTATCCCATGGACAGAGGAGTCTAGTAGGCTACAGTTCATGGACCTGCAAAGCATCAGACACGACTGAAGTGACTTAGCATGCACACACTGGGAACGAAGATCCCACAAGCTGCAAGATGTGGCCGAAAAAGAGATTTACCATCGGGCCTTTTACGTGAAAAATGTGCCCACTTTGGCTCTAATCACTCCTCCTCATCAACTCTCTGAGCTCTTCCGCCGGCCTGCCCTCTGGTCCATGGATTCCTGCTGCAGTGGCCTCCTTTCCGGTCCTCTGACAGCTCTGCCCACCTCCGCGCTTTTGCCCTTCCTGTGCCCTCCACCCGGGATGTCCTCTCTCCTCCACCGCCTACAAGGCTGATCCCTACACTGTCTTTTGCACTGGAAGACACCTCTTCAGACAGCCCTTCTCCGGTCACCCCCTTGTCACTCTGATTCCCTCAGTGGGGGCCAATTTTCCTTTATGGTTTTTATTATCACCTGACGTCATCCCATGTACCTTTCTGAAAATATCACTTCCTCTTGATGTCTCCACAGAATGTCATCTCTGCACAGGCAGGAATTTTTGTGTCCCTTAGTCATTGCCGCATCTCCCCAGCAGGTCCCAGGTACAGATTTAGGAGTGCCCGATCCAAAGTGAAATCACAGGGCCCCTAGCTGAAAAGTGACTACGAATGTCAAGACAGGCAGAAACGAAACCAAATACGGGGCTCTTCCGAGTGGGAGCATTTGTGAAGCCAGCCTTGGTCTCCAGCCTACAGTAGGTATTCATTAAATGTTTGTTGAATGAATTAAATAGTGACTCGGATTTAAAATAAGGTCATATATCTAGTAAATATCTACATGTACATTTCTTCATTTCAAGAGTATTTTTCAGGACTTCCCTGGTGGTCTGGTAGTTAAGACTTTGCCTTCCAATGCAGGGGACGTAGGTTCCATCCCTGGTCAGGGAGCTAAGACCCCACCTGACTCGGAGCCAAAAAATCAAAACAGAAGCAGTATTTGTAACAAATTCAATAAAAAAAAATCAAACAAAAAGAGTATTT
Source organism: Bos indicus x Bos taurus (assembly GCF_003369695.1). NCBI lineage: Eukaryota > Metazoa > Chordata > Mammalia > Artiodactyla > Bovidae > Bos > Bos indicus x Bos taurus. The sequence continues at coordinate 90,790,055 of NC_040082.1, read as the reverse complement.
TGCAGGGCATTCTAATAATAAACTACAAGCTACAAAATTCAGTCAATTCCCCAGTGCCTTTTTTGATCCAATATCAAAAGACTAGTTTGTTCACGTTGAAAAAAAAAAAAAAAAGAAATAGAGACTCTGGGAGTAAAAGTGAGGGACAGGGACAGACAGACTTTCCAAAAAGCATTGAGGCACCGGGAGTCTATGAATGTTCTAAAAAGTTTTTTTTACAGATCCACAAGCTTCTTTCTTGTGGGATTTTTCTAAAACCTGAAATAAGGGCAAGAGATCATGGGAATCCAAAAAATCGAGGCTCCTGCTGCTAAGTCACTTCAGTCGTGTTCGACTCTGTGACCCCATAGACGGCAGTCCACCAGGCTCCCCCGTCCATGGGATTCTCCAGGCAAGAACACCGGAGTGGGTTGCCACTGCCTTCTCCAATGCAGGAAAGTGAAAAGTGAAGTCGCTCAGTTGTGTCCGACTCCTAGCGACCCCATGGACTGCAGCCCACCAGGCCCCTCCGTCCATGGGATTTTCCAGGCAAGAGTACTGGAGTGGGTTGCCATTGCCTAACTCCCATCTTACGGATGGAAATACTGAGGCCTGGAGAGGACTCAGAGCAAACAGGGCGCTCTGCCAGGGGGCCTGGCAGAGCAGGCTGGATCCTGAGAGCAGTGGAAGCAGGGAAGGTCTGGAGCCCAGGTGTGGTGGCTGGGCTGTGTGCTGAGAAAGGGAAACAGACTGTCCGGGGAGACGGAGGCGGAGGAAGGCGGAGGAGGACCACTGCCGTCAGGGGTGTTTGCTTTCTTCCCTCGGGGCAGCCGAACAAAAGCTGAACCTGACTCCTGCTGCCGGCAGAGAAACTGGAGCCCTGGGGCGGGCGGGGCGGGGCGGGGCTGTGGGGGTGGGGGTGTGCTGCGGGGGGAATGGGAGGATGGAGCGCAGCTTCTCCTCTGCTTCCTGCTCCAGGCCTAGCATCAGCCGCTCCTGCCCCAGCCTTTGGTGTCTCTGCTCGCTGCACACCCCCACACCCAACCCCAGAGACTCTCACACCCAGATGGGGTTTTTAACACCCCTCTGCCTCCGCCCCTGCCTTCTGACTCTGTGCTAGGCACCTATCAAAACACAGTCATGTCCCAAATTAGGTAAATTTTTTTTTTTGCGGCCCAAACTTTTTGAAGAATTTTATTTCAACAGAACTCTGCTTCTGAAATTAACAATGCTATAAGCATCTGAATGCAGAGTTCCAAAGAATAGCAAGAAGAGATAAGAAAGCCTTCTTCAGCGATCAATGCAAAGAAATAGAGGAAAACAACAGAATGGGAAAGACTAGAGATCTCTTCAAGAAAATTAGAGATACCAAGGGAACACTTCATGCAAAGATGGGCTCGATAAAGGACAGAAATGGTATGGACCTAACAGAAGCAGAAGATATTAAGAAGAGGTGGCAAGAATACACAGAAGAACTGTACCAAAAAGATCTTCACGACCCAGATAATCACAATGGTATGATCACTCATCTAGAACCAAACATCCTGGAATGTGAAGTCAAGTGGGCCTTAGAAAGCATCACTACGAACAAAGCTAGTGGAGGTGATGGAATTCCAGTTGAGCTCTTTCAAATCCTGAAAGATGATGCTGTGAAAGTGCTGCACTCAATATGCCAGCAAATTTGGAAAACTCAGCAGTGGCCACAGGACTGGAAAAGGTCAGTTTTCATTCCAATCCCAAAGAAAGGCGATGCCAAAGAATGCTCAAACTTTACCGCACAATTGCACTCATTTCACACGCTAGTAAAGTAATGCTCAAAATTCTCCAAGCCAGGCTTCAGCAATACGTGAACTGTGAACTTCCTGATGTTCAAGCTGGTTTTAGAAAAGGCAGAGGAACCAGAGATCAAATTGAGAACATCCGCTGGATCATGGAAAAAGCAAGAGAGTTTCAGAAAAACATCTATTTCTGCTTTATTGACTATGCCAAAGCCTTTGACTGTGTGGATCACAATCAACTGTGGAAAATTCTGAAAGAGATGGGAATACCAGACCACCTGACCCGCCTCTTGAGAAACCTATATGCAGGTCAGGAAGCAACAGTTAGAGCTGGACATGGAACAACAGACTGGTTCCAAATAGGAAAAGGAGTACGTCAAGGCTGTATATTGTCACCCTGCTTATTTAACTTATATGCAGAGTACATCATGAGAAACGCTGGACTGGAAGAAACACAAGCTGGAATCAAGATTGCTGGGAGAAATATCAGTAACCTCAGATATGCAGATGACACCACCCTTGTGGCAGAAAGTGAAGACAAACTAAAAAGCCTCTTGATGAAAGTGAAAGTGGAGAGTGAAAAAGTTGGCTTAAAGCTCAGCATTCAGAAAACGAAGATCATGGCTTCCAGTCCCATGACTTCATGGGAAATAGATGGGGAAACATTGGAAACAGTGTCAGACTTTATTTTTGGGGGCTCCAAAATCACTACAGATGGTAACTGCAGCCATGAAATTAAAAGACGCTTACTCTTTGGAAGGAAAGTGATGACCAACCTAGATAGCATATTCAAAAGCAGAGACATTACTTTGCCAACAAAGGTCCGTCTAGTCAAGGCTATGGTTTTTCCTGTGGTCATGTATGGATGTGAGAGTTGGACTGTGAAGAAGGCTGAGCGCTGAAGAATTGATGCTTTTGAACTGTGGTGTTGGAGAAGACTCTTGAGAGTCCCTTGGACTGCAAGGAGATCCAACCAGTCCATTCTGAAGGAGATCAGCCCTGGGATTTCTTTGGAAGGACTGATGCTAAAGCTGAAACTCCAGTACTTTGGCCACCTCATGTGAAGAGTTGACTCACTGGAAAAGACTGTGATGCTGGGAGGGATTGGGGGCAGGAGGAGAAGGGGACGACAGAGGATGAGATGGCTGGATGGCATCACTGACTCGATGGACGTGAGTCTGAGTGAACTCCGGGAGTTGGTGATGGACAGGGAGGCCTGGCGTGCTGCGATTCATGAGGTCGCAAAGAGTCGGACACGACTGAGCAACTGAACTGAACTGATGGCTACAGGCCCTCTGGTATTATCTCTGTTATGGTTGAGGAGACCCATGTGATTGATACCTGGATTCCTGGTTTCTCTGAATAGAAATTGTAGATAAAAAATATGAGATGCTCTTCCTGATTAAAAGCATTCTCTCAATTTACAACAAAATTAAAAACCAATGATATGGTTTGGTCTAACACTGACTTCAAGTTCTCAGGAATTCTTAGGGGTAAATGTGAACACTAACTAAGAATTGATTCCAAACGGAATGAAAATTGTAGGATCAGTCTGCAATAAATGAAGCTGAAAAGAAAGTGAAAGTGTTAGTCACTCAGTCGTTTCCAACTCTTTGTGGCCCCATGGATTGTAGCCTGCCAGGCTCCTCTGTCCATGGAGTTCTGCCAGGTAAGAATACTGGAGTGGGTTGCCATTTCCTTCTCCAGCGGATCTTCACAACCCAGGAATTGAACCTGGGTCTCCCCCATTGCAGGCAGATTCTTTAACATCTGAGCTACCAGGGAAGCCCCAAATGAAGCTGACCCCATGCCAGATTTTGTAGGGATTAACAAGCCATTTATTCCTCGTTCTCTTTCTCTCTCACTTTCTCCCATCCCAGTCCCTCTCTCTCTTAATCAGTGCACTTTTCTCACAGTCAAGACCCTATCCTGCTCCTAGTAACACAGTCCAGGGAGAAGGCGGGCCTCTCATTTGCTAGCTGTGTGACCTTGGGCAAGTTCCTTAACCTCTCTGAGCATCCTTTACTCATTTAAATAGTGGAGATAATAAAAGCTCTCATCCCACGTGATTGTTAGGAGGATTAAATAGACTGACGTCTGCCAAGCACCTGGAAAGTTCCTTAGAGTGTTTGAAAATAAAAACAAAAATAGGATGAAATAAATAAAAATAAATTCAACAACATGAAATGTAAATTTTAAATAAATAAAATGAAGGAATGTTAAAATTGATAAATAATAAAAATACATTTAAGAATTGGTTGGGAGGGCAGAATTCCCTGCTCTGAGTTTCCTCTACAGGGGGTACAGGTTCAGTCCCTGGCCAGGGAACTGAGATCCTGCAAGTTTCGAAGCACGGCCCAAGTAAATGAATGAATGAATGAATGAATAAAACCAGGCTTTTTCCTCTGCCCCATTTTTTATGTCGCTTTGTTGACAAAGGTCCATATAGTCAAAGCTCTGGTTTTTCCAGTAGTCATGTACAGATGTGAGTGTTGGACCATAAAGGAGACTGTGCACTGAAGAATTGATGGTTTTGAAATGGGGTGCTGGAGAAGACTCTTGAGAGTCCCCTGGGCAGCAAGATTGAACCAGCCAATCCTAAAGGAAATCAACTCTAAATATTCACTGAAAGGACAGATGCTGAAGCTGAAGCTCCAATACTTTGGGTACCTGATGTGAAGAGCTGACTCACTGGAAAAGACCCTGATGCTAGGAAAGGCTGAGGGCAGGAGGAGAAGGGGACGACAGAGGAGGAGATGGTTGGATGACATCATCGACTCAATGGACAAGAGTTTGAGCCAACTCTGGGAGAAAGTGAAGGGTAGGGAGGCCTGGCATGCTGCAGTCCATGGGGTTGCGAAGAGTCGGACACAACTGAGCGACTGAACAACAACCGGCATGTTCCTCTGCCTGGTTTTCGACATTCTCTGCTCCAGCCAAAAGAACTTCTTCATCATCCCATAATGCCTCTGTATCAAAGAGGCTCAGCCCAGCCTCCAAACCTTTGCCCATACTGGTCCATATCCTCATATCCATATCCATACATATCCATATACCTCCCCTCCCCCTCGCCCGCCATGGGTCTTCACTTGTCTGAATCTTCCCGGTCTTTCGAGGCTCTGCTCCAGCACCACCTCCTCCAGGTAGCCTCCCAGATTGCCTGGGGCCACACCTGGCTGATGGGGAGGCCCCATCATGATAGAAAGACTAAGGGCTCTGAAGTCAGACACGTGTGGGCTTGAATCTCCCTGTTGCTGCTTTGCTCTGTGACAAGAAAGCCAAGTTAACCTCTCTGGAACTCAGTTTCTTTGTGCTGTAATTGCGGAGTTTAGCCTGACAGAGGGCAGCCACAAAGACCAGTGATCAGGAAGGCTGGCTGCCTGACTGTGTGAATTCGCACTCAGCTTCTGTCACTCTGCCCTGGACTGCCCTCCACCCCCGCAGGGACTAGGGATAGGAGAGTTAGGAGGGAGAAAGGATGACTGAGGAAGTTCATAGCCCATGATAGAGCTGCAAGGGATGCCAACTGGATCCTGCCTCAGGGCCTTTGCACTGGCTGTTCCCTCTGCCTGCAATGCTTGTCCTTCAAATATACACACAATTTCCTCCTCCTTTCCCCTCTAATCTTTGCTCTTGTATTAGCTTCTTGGTGGGGCCTTTCCTGACAACCTGCTTCATTTTCTAAATATTTATTATTATTTTATTATTTATTTATTTTGGCAATTTATTAATTTTTTTTTTTTTCTTTGGCTGTGCCGGGTCTTAGCTGTGGGACTCAGGATCCTCAATTTTCATTGCGGCATGCAAACTCTTAGCTGCAGCATGCGGGATCTAGTTTCCTGACCAGGATTCAAACCCAGGCCCCCTGCACTGGGAGCATGGAGTCTTAGCCGCTCGACCACCAGGGAAGTTCCCTGACAATCTGCTTTAAAACTGAAACCATCTCCACTCTCCTGGATGCTTCTAATTCCCTTTCTTTACTTTCTTTGTCTGCCTGGTACAAAGCATGCCTTTTCACTTATTTATCTTGTTTATTAACAGCATCCATCACCCACACGCGGCTGTCAGCTCCACGAGGGCAGGGGTTTCTGTTTGCCCTGTTTATTGCTGTCACCTTTGTGTCCAGAACAGCACTGGATACAAGTATTTGCTGAATACTCAACAGCAAGATATCTGGATCCCTGTGAAAGTGAGACCCCAGAAGAGCCAATGGTCACTGTATCTGGGAGTAGAGATCTTCCAGAAGAAATGTTCTTGGAGCCAAATTGTGAAGAGTGGGGAGGATTTGATGGGGAGCAGTACAGGGAAAGGCCAGATGGAGGGAACAGCCGGGGCAAAAGCATGGAGGCTGGAAAGCTTGAGCAGGAGGCAGTGTGGAGATGAGGGCAGCAGGGGGCAGTAGAGAGAAACGGGAGAGGTGGCCAGAGGATAAAATGGTAAACTTGAACCTGTGGCTGGTAGGGAACCAGGGAGGGGCTTGGTCATAAGGAAGTTGCCAAAAGAATGTGACGAGCGACACAGGACAATGGTGCAAAGGCCCAGTAGACCTTCAGCCAGGTCCTGGGAGACAGGAGTCTGAAGTTGAGAGATAGCGGGCATCTCAGTGGCCTCAGACTCACCTCTGTCTTCTTAAATCGTGCCCGGAGGGTCTTCATAGCTAGCGTCTGGTGTTTCTCCTCTCCCCAGACCTCCTGAGAAAAGCCAGGAGGTGAGGGACGTCAGTTCTGGGGGCAGGTGGGTCATCTGCTTCTCACTCCTCAAAAGTACCACTTCCTCCTCCCCAGGCCATCCCAGCCCTTAGAGCAGGTCACAGACCTATTTCATCTTCTAACTGCTCTGTGTCCTTCATCAGGTCACTTCCCCTCTCTGAGTTTCACATCCCTCTTCCTTAAAATGCAGGAGATAATTTCCTCTGCTTTCCCATGAGGTCTCTAACATACAGCCTGGCAAACAGTAGGTGCTCAGTAAATTCATCCCACCAGTTTTCCCTGTTGCCCAAGTAGGTACAAGCTTTTTCTGGTCTTCAAGCTTTTATCTGTGCAGTTATGTCTGCCTTGTCCCCACCCCTCCTCTGGTGAACTCCTATTCATCTTTCCCAGCCTAGTTCCAAAACCCTGTGGTGTTCTGATCAGCTTTGCCTCTTACAAATGGGCAGAACTCTAACTCCCAAATTGGGTCCCCTCAGCTCTTCTTCTGCTCCATCCTTGGCTCCAGAGGCTAGAAGTGTCTTGACTGGTTCTGTTTTCCTGAATACTTAGTGGGTCCTCAGGGCCCAGGCACAGAGTTGACGCCTCTTAGTACAGAGCACATTCTTTGGGAAGTCAGAGAGAACATCCTTGAGACTAAACCCTTTACACCAGCCTGGTTCCTGCGTGAATAAGAGCACAGAGGCCAGTCGCCCGAGGTGGGCGGAGGTCTAGAGTGATTGATGGCTCCATGCATGTGTGTGCACAGCTCAACACAAGGTATGTCTGTACACGCATGTCTGTCCAGCTTAGCCTGTTCTGTGTTTTGTGCACCTGCAGGTACAGAGGTCAGGCAGTGATCTCAAGGGGGTGTTTTGCTGGGTGTCTGGCTAGGAATTCCTTCCTATGTCAGAATGGGATTGCTGTAAAGGTGTATCCCTCACCTTTCACCTGCCCTCCTGCCCATGAATTCTCCAAGACTTCCTTCCACCCATTCACTCACCTATGCACCCATCCTTCCACCAAGCATTTCTACATCCACCTACTGTCCACCACCCATCCAACTCATATTCTCATGGTTTTCTGTGCACCCTTCAACCGTGCTTTATCCACCACCCACCCATCATCCACCTGCCTACCCAGCCACCTACCTACTCACCTATCCATCCATCCATCCATCCACCATCTACCCACCCATCCATCCAACATCCACCCACCATCCACTCACTCATTCATTCATCTATGCAACCACTCACTGGCCACCACCCATCCACTCATCCATCCAACTCATCTTTTCATGGTTCTTCATGCACCCTTCAACCATGTTCCATCCACCATCCACCCACCTGCCTATCCACTCACTCACTCACCTATCCATCCATCCATCTACCATTGACACACCCACCCATTCAACATCCACACATCCACTTGTTCATCCACCCACCATCCATTGATCCATCCACCCACCATCCAGTCACCCATGCATTCATCCATCCAACCACTCACTGGCCACCACCTATCCACCAAACTCATCTTTTTATGGTTCTCCATGCACCCTTCAACCATGCTTCATCCACCACACACCCACCATCCAGCTGCCTATCCACCCACCCAACTACTCATCTATCCATCTATCCACCTCAACTATCCACCCAGCCAGCCAGCCAGCCAACACCCACCTACCAGCTACCCACCCATCCATCCTCCCTCCCATCCATTCATTCACCCCTTCAATTTACCCCATTCATCAATGTACACATTCATCCACCACCATTTTTCTTTACTCTTGTCTAACAGACTCAATCACACCTACAGCAGGGTGTAATTGACACCCAAGAGAGGAGTCCACAGGTTGTCAGGGCAGGAGGGAATCTGCCGGCTTGGGGGAGGGGAAAGTACCCTCATCTAGGGAGCTGCTTCCCGGAAGAGGTGATGATATATCCACAGGGCCTGCTGGCCGGGCAGGACACTGAGCTGCAGCAGCAGGAAGAGAGGGTACGAATCCTAGACAAAGAAGTAAGAGGTGCACGCATCAACCAGCGCGCGCGCATGTGTGTGTGTGTGAGAGAGATGGTGCCTTAGCATGGCTGGACACACTGGCCTTTCCTTTCTCCCACCTGCAGGGCTTGGGGGGCAAGGAGCCTGAGGGCCTTAGGGGAGCCTCCATCCTGGGCCTCCCTCACCTCCTTCCCTCCTACCTCCTGCAGTTCCAGTGCCGCCAGCACTAGGCCACCGTGTCCACTGCCGGCTCTGGTTACTTGCTCCCAGCCGGGCCACCAGCTTGCACCCGCAGCTCCCAGCACTCAACCCTGACACCTGATCAGCTCTGAGCAAGCAGCTGCCCCAGGGGGCCCGAGGATGAGCAGAGGGAGGAGACAGGGTGGCAGCCGGGCTGTCTGTTGGCCAAGGGGCTCTGGCGGGAAGACACGGAGGTTCTTCCCTAACATCGCTGGACTTATTTCGGTTTCTGGAATGAGCCACCTTCTTTCTCTCCTCTCAGCCTTTGTACTTGCAGTTCCTCTGCCAGGAGCCTTCTTTCTGTACCTCCTGTCACCTCCAACTGGCTGATTCTCACTGGTACTCACTGTTCAGATAGTTGCTGCAACATCCCTTCTCCAGGAAGCCTTCCTGGTTGCCCCCAGGCTGGGTCAGGCGCCTCCTTTGAGCCCCTTCATTGTCCAGGGCCCTCATTACAAGCCAGTCACACCAAGTCACCATTGCCCCATCACAGGGGGCTGCCTGTGGTCTCCAGCGTCTCGCCAACACACAGTAGGTGCTCAATACATTTCCTGAATAAGTCCTCAAGCCTCCATAACAAGGACATAAGCAGTTTCTCCAGCCTCTAGGTGCGGTCAGGACTTGTCTTGCTGAGTGATTATCACACACATGGATAACGTTCAGGTAACTTAGAACGGCATCCGTTAGCCTCCCTAGTGAGGGTCCAAATTGCCTCCTGACTCCAGCACACATGCACAGCAACCCTGAATTTGTATATTTATAAACTTCTGAAATATGCAGGGGGAAGAACCTTGGATTGGAAGCAAGAGTTTGGGTTTCCTCTCTCAGGCTCTGTCCTGGGATTGGGGGACGCAGGGAGGTAAGTGGGCGTCAGTTTACTCGTTTTCAAAAGGGGAAAGAGGGAACCGATCGCTTGCGCCCTTCATTTTACAGGTGACTGGAGAACTTTCACGTGGGCAGTCCCCTAGTATCCAGCCCGGGTCATTGAACAACACTTTCCCAGGCCCCCACCCCACATGATCAGCGTATAAGAACCCGCCAGGCCATTGCCAGCAGTTAATATGGCGACTGCGGCGACAGTGCACGGCGCATGCGCCTTGCGAGGAGCGGCCGGGTGCGAAATATGAGAACACGGCTCCTCCTTCTTCCTCGTCCCACCCTATTTCCGGCGGAAGCGGCCGCAACAAGTTAAACTTTATTGTTCCCTTTGGTGCAGTGAGGATGTCGGTGAATTACGCGGCGGGGCTTTCGCCGTATGCAGACAAGGGCAAGTGCGGTCTACCCGAGGTGAGCACGGCTGGGGGTCCCGACGGCAGCCGTCAAGGCCGTGGGCTGGGCGGGACCGGCTGGCAGTGGAGCATTGTGGGAATATCAGGAGACACTGAGGCTAGACAATGGGAGGGACTTCCCAGTGAGGAGGGGGCGGGAAGTGACGACCCAGTGCGCCTGGGGATGCGACCACGCCCAGCTCCGGGTCGGTCCGGCAGGGGACGGAGGATAGGACCCACTTCGAGAAGTCCTGAAGTTCTGATGGGGGAACAAGGCTTGTAGTTCCAGGAGGAAGGCACCGGGGCAAAGGCGGGAGGTGGCAATAAACAAACTTGGAGGGCAGATTTGGGCAGAGAGGTTTCCATAATTGGGGCAGGATGGGCCTCACGTGCCAAGTTGAGGACCTGACACTATTCTGAGGCTGGTGAGGATTTTTAGTTGAGGAGGAACCTGGAGGATGGAAATCAGAGCCCTCCAACCTCGTTGAGAGAAGTCCCCGCCATGCACTGAGACCTTGGCGGGATCCCTTCGTTCTGGGTCTCTTTCCCTCCTGTAAACTGGAGAGAAGCTTGCTCCCTCCCACAAAGGTTGGTCCGTTCCTTCTGAGTCAGTCATTCACGAGTTCTCAGATGGTGTGAAGCCCCACTCTTCTCTCTTGCCAGTTTTTTCACTTTATCCCACAAACATTTATTAAGTACCTACGTTCACCCTGGGACCACATGGGGAACCAGACAGGCCAAGCCCCCTCGTTCCAGCTGGGAGACAGATGAGCAGCAAATAAATGTAAGGAGTCAGTCAGATAGTGGTCAGCGCTAGGCAGAAAGGTAAAGCGGATGATGAGAGCTGGGGGCTGCATCGCAAACTAGGTGGCTGGTAATAGCCACCACTAAGATAACTCAGCAGTATGAAATACATTTAATGTTATGCAACCATCATCACCATCCATTTACAGAACTTTCTCCTCTTCCCGAACTAAAACTCTGTCCCCATTAAACAGTGACTCTCCATCTCCTCTCCCAGCCCCAGGCCCACCATCTGCTTTCTCTTTGTATCTGACTCCTCTTGGGACCTCACATAAGTGAAATCACACAGTATTTGTGTTTTTGTGTCTGTCTGATTTCACTGAGCGTGTGATGTCCTCAGGTTTCATGTGTATTGAATAATGTGTCCAAATTTTCTTCCTTCTTAAGGCTGAATAATATTCCATTGTATGTGTTGCTGTTCTTCAGTCACTCAGTCATGTCCAACTCTTTGGGACCCCATGGACTGCAGCACGCCAGCCTTCCCTGTCCTTCACTATCTCTTGGAGTTTGCTCAAACTCATGGCCATTGAGTTGGTGATGCCATCCAACCATCTCATCCTTTGTCATCCCCTTCTCCTCCTGCCTTCAGTCTTTCCCAGCATCAGGGTCTTTTCTAATGAGTTGGCTCTTCGCATCAGGTGGCCAAGTATTGGAGCTTCAGCTTCAGTATCAGTCCTTCCAATGAATATTAAGGGTTGAGTTCCTTTAGGATTGACTGGTTTGATTGTACGTGTAGACCACATCTGTTAGTATCCATTCATCTGTTAATTGACACTGGGGTTGCTCCCATATTTAGCTCCTGTGAATAATGCTACTGTGAACATGAGTGTGCAAATGAGATAGCTTTTGAGCCAAGATGGAGAGGAAGTGCAAGGGAAGTCATGTAGGTGTCTGGGCAAAGGACATTCCAGGTGGAGGGCTTTGCCTCTGCAAAGCCCTGAGGCTGAACTGTGCCTAGTGTGTTGGAGGAACATAAAGGAGGCCTGTGTGGAGTGAATGAAGGGGAGAGAGGGAGGAGGGGAGAGCAGGAATGGGGCAGGTACTGCAGGGCCTTGTGGGACTTGGTGGGGACTTGGGTTTTTCCATCGAGAGAGGTGGGAGCCCTGGAGGGCTGTGGGCAGAGAAAGGATGTGATAACAAGCTGCCTTTTCCCACCCATTCCCCTCCTCCTGGGCAAGGCAGTCTGTGGCTTGTGGGCTTGCCCACTGTGGGACATGTTGTAACTTCTCCTGAAACCATGAACTTGGAGTGGGATTTGAACCCATGGTTCAGTTGAGATCACACCCTTGTCTTAGGACTTAATGAAGCTCAGTTTCTTTATTTCTCACTGCAGAAAGAATTTAGTGCGAGACAGAGATATGTGCATGCATGCATGTTAAGTCGCTTCAGTTGTTTCTGACCCTTTGTGACCCTGTGGGCCATAGCCTGCCAGGCTCCTCTGTCCATGGGATTCTCCAGGCAAGAATACTAGAGTTGATTGCCATTTTCTTCTTCAGGGGATCTTCCCAACCCAGGGATTGAACCCGTGTCTCTTAGGTCTCCTGCATTGGCAGATGGGTTCTTTACCACTAGTGCCACTTGGGAAGCCCCAAAGTGATAGGTAAGAAGTGGATTTATTTAGAGAGAAACACTCTGCACAGACAGAATGCAGTCTGTCTCAAAAGGTGAGAACAGCCTTGGGAGAAATACTCCACACACAGGGTGTGGGCCATCTCAGCAGGTGAGAGGTTCTGAAATATGGTGTGGTTAGTTTTTAGGGGCTGGATAATTTCATAGGCTAGTGAGTGGGAGGATTATTCCAATTATTTCAGGGAAGGGGTGGGGAATTCCAGGAATTGGGCCACCACCCATGTTTTCGCCTTCTGAACTGTCGTGCCATTTATCATGCTGGTGTATTACAATGAGCATGTAATGAGGCTCAAGGTCTACTGGAAGGCTCGTCTTCCGCCATCTTGGACCTAGTTGCTTCTAATCAGTTTTTGTCACATTTTATTGATCTCAAGTGGCCTGGGCCTAAAACCGGCCTAAAACTGGGAACTGAAGCGAGGCTTGAGTTCCCAGCCAGAAATTGAGCCTGGGCCAAGGTGGTGAAAATACCGGATCCTAACCACTAGACTAGTGGTCAGTGACAAGGGTCCTGGCCCTTCAGCTTTGCAGAAAAGAGTTTCCACAAAGACAGAAAGTAGTGAGGAAGCAAGTAGAGTATTTATTAGGAAGAAAAAGAGTACAATACCTAAGGATAGACACACAGGCAGACTCAGGGAGAGTCCCTGAGTTGTGCTCTTGTGGCAGTTTAAATCACTTTTATGGGGCATTTCTTCTGGATTTCCTTTGGCCAGTCATTTTGATTTGCCTGGTTCAGAGTCCATGTTTGGTATATCTCAGGCTCCTCCCATGTGTGCACGTGCATCTCTTAGCCAAGATGGATTCTACTATGAAGGCCCATGGGTCGATTATCCTTTGGCATCATTCACCTTTGACCTCCAAGGAGCCTTTCTGCCCACATGTGATCAGCGAGGTCTCTTGACTTTGAGAATGAGAAATATGTGATCTGGGCAGGGCCCAGTGTCCTACCTTAATTGTCTTGCTGTTCTCACCTTAGAGTTTCTTTGGAGCACTGGGAATGAGTCTCCAATCGATTAATCGTTAAGGTGGCGGCGGAGGGGGGTGGGGGTGGGGGGGTGGGCATGTACTTCCTGCCTCACTGTGGCTCTGTCATCCTTGTAGGAAATGGCAGCCCCCTCCAGTGTTCTTGTCTGGAGAGTTTATGAACAGAGGAGCCTGGCAGGCTGCGGTCCATGGGGTCGCACAGAGTCGGACACGACTAAAGAGACGCAGCACCTGCCCCACTCCCTTCTGTTTCACTCCCTGCTGCTCTCCCTCACCCAACAGGTCTTCGACCCCCCCGAGGAGTTGGAGCAGAAGGTGTGGGAGCTGGCACAGCTCATCTGGCAGTCCTCCAGTGTGGTGTTCCACACAGGCGCAGGCATCAGCACTGCCTCAGGCATCCCCGACTTCAGGTCGGTGGGCAGGGCGGGAAGTTAAGGCAGGGCCTGCCAGGCTGCCACAGCCTTCCCTGTGAGCTCGCCAGATGAACAGGAATCAAAGCCCATCCTGCTGCCCTCCCTCCCACTGAGTCTAGGGTGACCCGTCAGTCCCCTAGGGTGTTGGGGATGTGTAAGACCCTTCCTTCAAAGCAAGTCCCTTTATATCACACCCAACATTGCCTTTCATTGGTGAGAACTGGGTCATGTGACTGTACCTAGTTGTAAGTGGTGCTGGGAAACATAAGTCTTTTGTCTAGGCCCACTGTGCATGGCTAAATATTGGGTTCTATTATTACCATAGAAACCATCCAAACCTGTTTCCTAAACTGCAAGTGAGGGTATGAGACCAGATAATGTCTAACTTCCCTCTACTTTGGGCAGCCTGTGTTAGGCAAGGGTCTCATTGCTGAAAAGCAGGGGTCTCAAAATTGTGGCCGCCAAGTGGCCCCTGTAGGTGTGAAGTTTGCAACCCCACCCAGATGGGCAGGCCTGTTGCACTTGTATTCCCTTTCCGAGGCTTCTCAGGCCCCCAGGATAGACTCTCATAGCAGAAGAGCAGATTCCTCGTCTGGAGGAGTGTTAGAACTCTAAGGTGTGAATCTCATCCCCCTTCCATAACCTGCCATCGCTCCCCATTGCCACACTTCAGAGTTCCAAGCACTTCAGGCTGGAAATCAAAGCCTTTCCCAACCTAGCCTTGGTTCAGCTCTCCAACCTCAGCCCCTGCAGCCCCCAGACTGTCTAAACAGCCCTGCCCTTTCCTCTCTGTTCAGAGACAGCTCCACCTCCTCCAGGAAGCCTTCCCCGAGTCCCACAGAGAGCCCTCACTACTTCCACTGGACCAGCCCAGCCCTGGGTTGCTCCCTCTGCCCTGGCCCCCAGAGGGCCAGAGGGTCTGTATCCACCTGTATCTCTCCCTCACAAGATGGAGACCTCCTTGAGGGCAGGGCCTGGGTGCACTAGGGCCCCGGCATCACCCAGTGCAGGGCCATGGACTCCCTGAGGGCAGGGCCTGGGTGCACTAGGGCCCCAGCATCCCCCAGTGCAGGGCCATGCCAAGTGCAGCAGTAGTAAGTGCTGGGCGAGTTGAATAATTAATATCTCCTGTTATGTACCATGTTCTCCCTGTTTCCTACCTCACCTCCTTTGTCTATATCAATCTCTCTGACTTTTTCTCTGCCTGTTTCTCTCTTTTTCTGTTCTCTCTCTCCTTGGTCTCTAAATTCTCTCTGTCTCTTCCACCTGCTGCCGCAGGGGCCCCCATGGCGTCTGGACGATGGAGGAGCGGGGCCTGGCCCCCACGTTCGACACCACCTTCGAGAACGCCCAGCCCACAAAGACCCACATGGCGCTGGTCCAGCTGGAGCGTGTGGGCCTCCTGCACTTCCTGGTCAGCCAGAACGTGGACGGACTGCACGTGCGCTCCGGCTTCCCCAGGTGCCCCCAGTGTCCAGCCCCCTGCCTTGCCTTGAGCAGGCCACCCCTCTCCCTGAGCCTCAGTTTCCTTATCTAGAAAATGGACATTGATGCAGCCCGTCCCTCTCCAGGCCCCTGGGGCAGTTCAGCGAGGCAGCCAGGGAGGGTTGGCGCTCAGCTGTCAGGTCTCTCAGTAGCACCTGGAGAGCTGGGCGGGATCCCCTCTTCCTGGTCCTGGGAGGATTCCAGCCCTGAGCCCTCTGGATCTTGGCTGGCTGGGGATCTGGGGATCCTGCTTCTCCACTGAGCCTCTTCCTTCTCCTCCCACAGAGACAAGCTGGCAGAGCTCCACGGAAACATGTTTATAGAAGAATGTGTCAAGTGTAAGATGTGAGTGCCACTGTGGGAGGGGGCGGGACACAAGGCATGGATGACCCAGGTCAGGCTCCCCAAAAGGTCCTGGTGAGCTAAGCCTGCTGCGTCTAGAGTCAGGGGTGTGACCCTCCCAAGGTGGGATCTGGGAGTGTATCTTCCTCCTGGGAGGTGTGTTCATTTCCTGCAGCTGCCAAAACAACCACAAACCTGAGTAACTTAAAAACAACAGAAATTCATAATCTTATGGGTCTGGAAGCTACAAGTCCAACATCAAGGTGTTGGCAAAACCGTGTTCCCTCCACAGAGTCTTAAACACTAACCTACCAGGGAAGTCCCCAGGCCAGCTTTTTCATGGAAGGCCCCCTCTGCTTCCCCATCCCCAACCCCTGCTGGGTTTGCCAGCTGTCACCTCATGTTTAGATTCTGGTCTTATGCTCCCGCACTTTCCTAGGAAAACAGCTCTGTGTAAAAAGCAGGAGCTGCCCAGGTAGGCTGCAGGGTGGCTGCCTGGGAACCAGCAGTGAGCCGACCCTTTCCTCCTTGGCACAGGCAGTATGTCCGGGACACCGTGGTGGGCAGCATGGGCCTGAAACCCACGGGCCGGCTCTGCACCGTGGCCAAGTCCAGGGGGCTGCGGGCCTGCAGGTGAGTGACCCCTCCCCATGCCCTGGACCCCAGGGAGGGCCGCCAGTCTCCTGCTGACTCCCCTGCTCTCGCTACAGGGGGGAGCTGAGAGATACCATCCTGGATTGGGAGGATTCCCTGCCTGACCGGGACCTCACCTTGGCCGACGAAGCCAGCAGGTCTGACCCCAGTGGGTCCTGGGTGGGGTGGGTGGGGGAGGGGCAGAAACACAGCTAGCTCCAGCCCCGAGGGACCTCAGGAAAGGATTCCAGAGAGGAGTGATCAGCACCCTGTCTGGGCCTCACTTTGCTCGTAATAGCTCTTGTACTGAGCCCTCACATACCATCCTTACCACACCCCAGGGTGGGTGCTGCTCAGGCCCATTTCACAGAGGAGGAAACTGAGGCTGGAGCAGCTGGACTCCTCCATCCAGGCTGCCCAGCCCAGAAGTGACTGAGCCAGGATCAGAACCCAGGAGTCCAAGTATAGATGGCCTGCTCCCCACCAGCAGCTCCACTTCTGCCGACAGGGTTGGGGGGTGGCCCAGAAGAAGGGAAGCATCAGAGGCAGGCCATGGCTGGGCCCCCAGCAGAGGTGGGTGCTGTGTGAGCAGGTCTCCCAGGACTGGCCCCGTTGTGTTGGCAGAGCAGTGAAGCCATGGTGTTTGAGCAAGGGTCAGGGAGTATATGTGCTGGCCACCACACGCCCCTGCCTCATGGGGCAGGAAGAGCGCTGCAGAGACCCTTGCCAAGGGGCTTAGACTAATCCTGCCTCCTGGCCCCAGGAATGCAGACCTGTCCATCACACTGGGCACCTCCCTGCAAATCCGGCCCAGCGGGAACCTTCCCCTCGCCACCAAGCGACGTGGAGGTCGCCTGGTCATCGTCAACCTTCAGCCCACCAAGCACGTACGTGTGGGAGCCTACCCCTGATATCACCCCTGGACCCCACCTCAAGCCTTCCCCCTCCACCTGACTGGTCCCCGCCTCCACAGGACCGCCACGCAGACCTGCGAATCCACGGTTATGTTGATGAGGTCATGACGCGGCTCATGAAACACCTGGGCCTGGAGATCCCGGCCTGGGACGGCCCCCACATGGTGGAGAGGGCACTGCCGCCCCTGCCACGCCCACCTGCCCCCAAGCTGGAGCCCAAGGAGGAGGCCTCCCCCCAGCTCAACAGCCCAGTGCCTGCCAACCCCAAGCAGGAACCCACAGCTGAGCCCTGCACCCAGCACAATGGTTCTGGACCCACCAGCCCCAAAAGGGAGCGGCCGGACAGCCCTTCCCCTCACAGGCCTCCCAAAAGAGTGAAAACCGAGGTGGTGCCTAGCTGACCAGGGGCCCCAGGGAGGGCGGGGTTTTTTAAAATAGAAATCGTGGGTTCTTTTTCTTTTTTCTTACCGGTCTCACTTTGTTACTCATTTCTGTCCTTTGGGGGAGATCTCAGGGTGCTGAGAGCTGGGCTCCAGGCCCGGGGGCAGACTTGCCGTCCACTGGACCTCCCTTTAACTTGGGGCCTATGGAGGGGGCTTGGCAAGGAGCATCCCTGCCCCGGATCCTGAACTTGGAGCTGACAACCCCACACCTGCTCCACCCCCAGTCTGCAGCCCCTGACTCAGGGTGTTCTTGGGAGGCGTGACCAGGCCCTCCCTGATTTCCAGCCTAAACAGGAATCAAGCCTGTCTGCCCCCTGGACCCTCACACTCCCCAACCTCTGCCTATCCCCACACAGCCTTCACAGCCCCTCTAGGAGGGAGGGGACACACAGCCACCATTTAGGAGCCAAACTTCATGGCAGGACAGACAACAGAGGCTCACACTGCCTTTGTGGCTGGAGGGAGACAAGTGGGTCCACCTGACTTCCTCCAGGCTTCCAGAAAAGCCTTCAATGCAATAAAAGCAGAATTTCTTGCATCTTGAGTCTGTGTTTACCATCCACAACCTTGCCCAGGGTCCAATCCCTGGGGGTAGGACTGTGTGGTGCCTGCGGCTCCTGGTGTGTGTGTGTGCTGGGACATTCATACAGTCCAGCTCTGGCGGTAAAGGAAGGCCTTACCAGCTGTTGACATTCCTTGAGTCCTCCATTTGTAAATATTATTTCTGTGATTCTTTAATCCGTGCCCTATGCTACTAGGCTTTGAGCCTCTCCAGGAGAGAGGCCACATCTTCTAATCGCGATTGCAAATTCCCCCACCCGACCCCACATCCCCACACCTGCACAAAGCCGGCAGGGATCCGGGTGTGACTCTTTAAAGGAAGAGCGTGGGTGCAGCTGGGGTCCATGCTCCCCAGCTGTGACCTTGGGCTAGTCCCTTCATTCCCGACGGTTCAGTCTCCTCATCCATAAGACAAGCCGGGTGGGCAGCCTAGTCCCCCAGGAAAGCAGCTGCCCCAGGCCTTCCGCAGACTCCCTTGAAGGGTCTGGGCCGGGGCGGGGCCAGAGCCGTCAGAACCTCGCGCTCCTGGCGCACCCTGCCCTCCATCAGCCGCCGCTCTCCAAGGTCCTGAAGACAACCCTGGCGCCTCTCGTCCCCGCTCCAGCCTCGGGGTCCAGGGACTCCCCCACGTCACTCCTCTATCTTCGGCTGGCCCAGTCCTTCCTTCTGTGGGTTGGGGAGCCCCAGACTAATTAGCCCCCACCATACTCCACCTCCACGCCAGCCGTGTTCTGCCAAGATACTTTATTAAGGATCATGGCAGTTTAAAAAAAGGAAAAGTTTGTGGGTCATGGCAGCGCCGAAGTTTAGGGCTCACCCCGTGCTCTGGGGCCGGGGTCCCTGCAGACTTGGCTGCTTTCTCCTCCGTGTGTGCGAGGGGGCAGGGAGGAGTCCCCAGGGTCGGGGGGCGGGGGTAGTTTTTGAGGCCTGGTGTGTATCGATCTGTCCAGGTCAGGGATCAGTCTGTGCGTGTGTCCCTGTTTCCTTCCGCACCTGGGTCTGCATGTAGATTTCTCAGACTTTGTGGCCTTATGGTCTTTGTCTGAGAATCAGTTTCAGTGTGTACCTGGATCCCTGGGTCTGTAGCTGTGTATCTGTGCATCTCCATCCTAATACCTTCTCCAGGTTCTCTCTCTCACCTTGGATCCCCATGCCTGTCCCTGTCCACTACAGCACCTATTGAAGCACCCCTGAGCAGAGGGGCCAGGGTGGAGAAGGGGGCAGGGACCCATGGTGTTCACAGCTCCCCCCCTGCTGCCTCCAGCCCCACGTGGCCCGGGCTGACTGCTGGCTCAGGTGGGGCACAGTCCAGTAGGGTGGCCTGGTCCAGTTCCTTCACAGAGTTGCCCTGGACCAGAGTTGAGTTGTCCAGATCCTCTGTCGAGTTGTCCAGAGCACGTGTGTCCTGGGATTCCCATTCCCCCGGAGGGCTGCCTGGAGACCTTTCCTGAAGTGCACCAGTGTTGGGCCCGGGTCCGGGGGCCTCAGAGCCTGGTGCAGTGTCGGGAGCCACCCGGGATGCCGCGTCGTTGTGTAGAGTTCTGGAGAAAACTGAGCAAGGGGTGGGGGAGGGTCATGAGGGATGGCCTGAGGGCCGGTTCCCTTCTTTCCTTAGCCCCCAGCCCCAGGGAGCACTTGCAAAGGGGCACCTTCCCCTCCCCCAGTGGGGACTGGGGAGCCAAGCAGAATGTGCCCCAGAGGGGTTTTGAAGGAAGAGCAAATCCGAGTCCACCTACCTCGCACAGGTGCGAAGTCTCCGGGGCTCTCGGCTCTGTTGGAGGCGAAAGGGCTGATGGAGGGGAGGACGATGAGGGCGAAGGAGAAGAGCAGGACCTGGTGGAGATGTGGGTGGGGTCACCCCATCCCTCCACAACCCCTGAGCATGCTTAAGCAGGAAAACAGAGGCCCAGAAGACTAGATCGTGCTGACCCGGCACTCAGGGCTCTGCTCCTACTCATGCTCTCCTCCCCCACAGGCCCCTCTGCCAAGGTTGAGGACACCCTCCCACTCAGAGCTGGGGGTCAGGACTCACTGCTATGCAAGTGCCCGTCTGTGCCGATTTGCTGGTAGACTGGACCACAATGGCCTGGAGTTTCTTCAGCTGTTCCAAGAGAGACCTTAGTGGAAATGGGAAGCCTTGGCTGAGCCCTGTATGGCCTTCACCTGGCTCCTTGTCCATTTCTGTTCTCTCCCAGCCTGGCTGAGGTCTGAATCCTATCCACCCCTCAAGGCCCTACTGCTAATTAAAAGTCCCAGAAGCTCCCTCAATAAATCTCCACTGAACATCTCACCCGCTTTTCTGACACCCAGCCTCCTCCATCCAGGTTGCCATCATCACTCACCTGGACACCAGCCCCCACCTCTGGTCCCCTCAAGCCTCTCGTGCCCCCTCTAGGGTTCACGCTCCATACTTTTCAAATGTGATTCAACCCCCAGCCCTCCAGGTTCCCACCTCCCTTGGGGTAAAAGCCTGAGTCTTCATTGTTGCCCACAAGGCCCTGCATGACCTGCCTCCCTCTCTCCTCTCCCCTGACTCTGCCCCTCACTCACACTGCTCCAGCCACACAGTCCCCTTATTGTTTCTCCTACATACAAGTATTCCTGCCCTAGGACCTTTGCACTGGCTGTGCCCTCTGTACCAAGGACACTGTTCCCCCCCCCCACCCACAGGTCTTTTTGTAGCTGCTTCTTTCTTATCTTTCTTATCTTCTTTCTTATCTGTTGGATCTCATCTCAAATGGCAGCTTATCTGACTTCCCTGCCTAAAATAGCGCCCCCCCCAGCCCCTTCCCCCTAGTTTATTTTTCTTCCAAGTGGCTATCACTGTTTGAATGATCTTTTACACAGTTTTGTTTGTCTTGAGTATGTTTCTCACTAGAGTATGAGTCTTTTAAGTGGAGGGACTGTATCTGTTTTGCTCACTACTGAGGTATCAGTACCCAGAACTATGCCTGGCACTGAGTAGATGCTAATAAAAACTGAATTAGTACATGTACCCCATAGATGGAATCACCTGCAGTTCTCCAACACACCATACTCCTAGCCTTTGGCCATTCATATACCATTTCCTTCTTCCCTCTATGGAACTCTTATACATCCTTCAAGGGCCCAAGTCTAAATCCCCTCTTCTGTGCAGCCTGCCCCCTCTCTGGGTGGAATCCTCACCTTCTGCTCTGCCCTGCTATCACACAGCCTGTCCCCCCTTGTCCACCTCTCCTGCAAGAGACTCCAGGGTCAGCTTCCCCCTGTCCTCAGTCCCAGTCACACCAAGACTCACAGGTTCTGCTTTTCGAGATGCAAGACCTTCCTCTGAAGTTCCTGATTCTGGGCGGTACAAGCTGACATCCTGCAAATGCAACATCACAGTGACATTCAGAATATGCCTGTCACCCCTGCAGATCCGTGAGCTGCAACTGATGAAACCTAAGAACCTAGAGCCCAAGCTCTGCCACAAGAGAAGCCACCTCAGGAGTTCCCTGGTGGTCCAGTGGCTAGGACTTCACATGCTCCCAATGCAAGGGGCCCAAGTTTGATCCCTGGTCGAGGAACTGGATCCCACAGGCTACAACTAGAAACTCACACAGCTAAATAAACATTTTAAAAAAAGAAGAAAGAGAAGCCATCGCAATGAGAAGCCTGCACATCACAACCAGAGAGTAGCCCCCGCTTCCTGCAACTAGAGAAAGACCACGCACAGCAATGAAGACTCGCACAGCTGACATAAAAAAATAAAACATTCAAATCATGGCATGAGGGTATGTTAGTATCCAGGGAAGAGGATAAATTCCCCCACTAAAAGGCCCTCCTAAATAACTCATGGGATAAAGAAGAATCCACAGTGAAAAGTAGGGAAGACCTAGGAACCAAGTAATGACAACATCCAAATCAAGATGTATGAGATGCAGCTAAAGAAGTGCTGAGGAGAAAACGCATAACCTTATTACAGTTTAAGCAGCTGAACATGTGCAGTGCCTAGTCGCTCAATCGTGTCCAACTCTTTGTGACCCCATGGACTGTAGCCCGCCAGGCTTCTCTGTCCATGGGGGTGCTCCAGGCAAGAATACTGGAGTGGGTTGCCGTGCCCTCCTCCAGGAGATCTTCCCCACCCAGGGATCAAACCCAGGTCTCCTGCATTGCAGACAGATTCTTTACAGTCTGAGCCACCGGGGAAGCCTGCAGCTGAACATACACATTTAAAAATCAGCAAAAGAACAACAGAATAAACTCACTTAAAAAAAAAATGAAAGACACAATAAAGCTAAGAGTAGAAATAAAGGAACTAGTACACAAAAACACAATTGAGTGGGAGGAAAAGTCAGAAATTCATTCTTTGAAAACAATAAGTAAAACAAAGTTCTGGCAAGATTGCTCAAGATAAAAAACAAGCGAAGGTGCAAATACACAACATGAGTTATTACTAAGGTCCCAGCTACAGATGATTCAAAGCTTAAAAAAATAATGGGAGAGAACTATGAACTATCTTATGTCGATAAATTTGAAATGGACAACTTTCCAGAAGAATCAGTTCAGTTCAGTCACTCAGTCGTGTCCAACTCTTTGCGACCCCATGAATCGAAGCACACCAGGCCTCCCTGTCCATCACCAACTCCCGGAGTTCACTCAGACTCACGTCCATCGAGTCAGTGATGCCATCCAGCCATCTCATCCTCTGTCATCCCCTTCTCCTCCTGCCCCCAATCCCTCCCAGCATCAGAGTCTTAGAATAACACATCCCAAAACTGACTAGGGAAGAAATAGAAAACACAGATAGACCTGTAACATTTACTAAAATCACTTTTGGTTTAAAAAGTGAGTGAACTAAGTTTTTATGTTTCCTACCCTGATGCTGGGAAAGATTGAGGGCGGGAGGAGAAGCGGATGACGGGGGATGAGATGGTTGGATGGCATCACTGACTAAATGGACATGAGTTTGAGCAAGCTCCAGGAGAAGGCGAAGGGCAGGGAAACCTGGCGTGCTACAGACCATGGGGTCACAAAGAGTCAGACATGACTGAGCGACTGAATAACACCACCACATTAAAGAACAATGAGGACCCTGCCTCTCAGTATCCTGTATGACTTTAGAGAGGTGATTGGATGGGCTTAGAGTGCACAGGGATTAGAAAAAATGGAGACAGTGACAGACTTTATTTTCTGGGGCTCCAAAATCACTACAGATGGTGACTGCAGCCATGAAATTAAAAGAAGCTTGCTTCTTGTAAGAAAAGCTATGACCAAACTAGACAGCATATTAAAAATCAGAGACATTACTTTGCCAACAAAGGCTCCATCTAGTCAAAGCTATGGTTTTTCCAGTAGTCATGTATGGATGTGAGAGTTGGACTATAAAGAAAGCTGAGTGCCAAAGAACCGATGCTTTTGAACTGTGGTGTTGGAGAAGACTCTTGAGAATCCCCTGGACTGCAAGGAGATCAAACCAGTCAATCCTAAAGGAAATCAGTCCTGAAGATTCATTGGAAAAATGATCCTGAAGCTGAAATTCTAATACTTTGGCCACCTGATGTGAAGAACTGATTCATTGGAAAAGACCCTGATGCTGGGAAAGATTGACGGGAGGAGGAGAAGGGGATGACGGATGAGATGGTTGGATGGCATCACCGACTCAATGGACATGAGTTTGAGCAAGCTCCAGGAGTTGGTGACGGACAGGAAAGCCTGGTGTGCTGCAGTCCGTGGGGTCACAAAGAATCGGACACGACTGAGCGACTGAACTGAACTGAGAGTGCACAGTTCTTAAGTTGAGGAAGTTCCTCCTTCCTTCTACTCCCTGGAAGGAAGCCATGACAGCTCTGAGGACCAGAGAGGCTCAGACAAGGGAAGTAAATGTCCCACCTACAGGCAAAGAGCCAGGACATAACCTCCCTTCTTGACATAGCATCATCTAGGGCAGTGGTCCCCAACCTTTTTGGCACCTGGGACTGGTTTCAAGGAAGACAGTTCTTCCATGAATCCGGGGTGTGGAGGGGATAGTCTTAGGATGATTCGAGCACATTACACTTAATTTTCACTTTATTTCTATTTTCTGGAAATTAGGGTTAGGGTCTGTGCTTCCAGGAGAATCTAGTGCTGCTGCTGATCTCACAGGAGGTGGGGCTAAGGCGGTAATATGAGTTGGGGGGAGCGGCTGTAAACACCGTTGCTCCCTTGCCTGCTGCTCACCTCCTGCTGTGCGGCCTGGTTCCTGACAGGCCATGGATTGATACCAGTCCATGGCCCAGGAATTGGGGACCCCTATTCTAGGGGATTAGGGGCCTCAAAATTGAGCCCTGTGCCACCTCTAGGCATTTTTCCATCCTTGTAATTCACAGACAAAACAGTCGCTCCCATGTGGCACAGTGGTAAAGAATCCACTTGCCAACGCAGGAGACTCAGAAGACGTGGGCTTGATCCCTGGGTTGGGAAGATCCCTTGGAGAAGGAAATGGCTACCCAGTCCAGTATTCTTGCCTGGAGAATCCCATGGACAGAGGAGCTTGGCAGGTTGCAGTCCATGTAGTCGAACATCACTGAGCAACTGAACACACACACACACACACGCGCGCGCGCGTGCACAGATTGTGACCTTTGCTCCACTGCATGCCTCTCTCAGGCCTCAGTCCCCACCCCCTTCACCTCGAGTGTGGGGTCCTGGGTCCCCAGCCTTACCGAGTCTCCAGGCCATCAATGTATTCCTTCTTCTTTTTCCGGCTTTCTTGAGCTGACTGTTTGTTTCGGATTTTCCGGCGGATCTTTTTCAGCATTCGCTCCTCATACTGCAGAGTGACATGGGGAGGAGACTGAGTTAGTCTGAAGGGTTTACTCTCTTGTCCAGAGCCCACAGTTTCACCCCCAGTATCCTCCCAAGGGAGCCAGACTCAGGGACTTGAGGGCAGACCCTTCATGGCTTGAAGGCCAGATTTTCTGTCCTCAAATTCCCTCAGAGTCTCTAGTGGTTGTGGGGGTGGGGAGGGGCGGGGGGATGGGAATGGTCCTGGTTTCCTGACGGTCTTTGTGCTCCCAGTCCCAGTTCCATGATTAACAACTAGATTTTGTGCACTGGTGCAGTCGCGCCACCATCTGGCCATGTGTAGGATTGGCGCCTTTTCCCAGGCCAGTTATCACTAAGAGAAGTCTTTCAACTGGAAAAGGCAAACTCAGGTATTGATACTGAGTGAACAGGCTGAGTGGAGGCCCCGGCCAGCTAGAAAGCCCCCTCTGTGTTGGCTCTGACGATGAATTTTCTGGTTCTGGTGACAGACACATCCTAACACTCTAATTACGTGTGCTGTGCTTAGTCACTAGTCGTGTCCGACTCTTTGTGACCCCACCAACTGTAGCCCACCAGATTCCTCTGTCCATGGGAATTCTCCAGGCAAGAATACTGGAGTGGATGGCCATGCCTTCCTTCAGGGGATCTTCCCAACACAGGGATCGAACCTAGGTCTCCAGCATTGCAGGCGGATTCTTTACCATCTGAGCCACCAGTTAGGGAGACATAAAGGTGAGATTCAGGCTTCCCAGGTGGTACAGAAGTAAAGAATCCACCTGCCAATGCAGGAAATGCAAGAGACATGAGTTCGACCCCTGGGTCAGGAAGATCCCCTGGAGTATGCAGTGGCAACCCACTCCAATATTCTTGCCTGAAGAACGCCATGGACAAAGGAAACTGGTGAGCTACCATCCATAGGGTCGCAAAGAGTTGGACATGACTGAGTGTGCACACACACACACACACACACACATGCACACAAAGGTGAGACTCGTGGGCATGTTGCTGCAGGAAGTGGGGTGAGGCCGAGCCAGGGGTCCCATGGACTCACCTTGGTAAGGGGCAGCTGAGTGGGCAGAGTGATGCCTTCTTTGGCTAGTAGCTTCTTCTCATCCTCCGTCAGCACCAGCTCCTGGCAGTGCCCAGTCCCAGGTCGCAACAGGTGGGGGGCTGCCAGGTGATGTTGCTGCTGTGGGGAAACCAGGAGAACTGTTTTGGGGGCAGAGACAGTGACTACCTCTGAGAAATAAAAGGCATGGAGAAACAATTGATCCAGTCGCTGTAGGGTCCACACTGGCACTAGGGCACCAAACAACCAGCCCACAGCCCTCTGACCCAGCCATTCCGTTTCCAGGAATTCATCTTACAGATACAAGTGTGGTTTTTTGTTTGTTTCACAAATAGTCATTTGACAGTTATGTGTTTAGCATCTACTACAGGCTACGCACTGCTCCGCGCTCTGAGCATTCCTTGCAGCTCTTGTCTGCAACAGGAAAAGGAAAATCCAACAAACAGGGTGTATAGGATAAGTGAGCCTCTGGGAAAAGAGAGTGAGAGGTGGTTCTCCCCATGTACCTGTTTGTACCTTTGGAACTTGGACTGTGTGCATGCATTTGACTATTCAAAAAATTTTCAAACTAAATTTAAATCACGAAATAGAAACACTGAAAATGAAAGAAGCGTGTCATCAGACAGCCAAGTTCTAGGAATGTCACACCATGACTCAGGAATAAAGGTAGAGATTGGGGCAGCCTGCTATCTATCGAATAAAATTCCAGTTCCTGGAATTCCAGGCCATTGATCAGTCCAACCATTTTCTCTTCAGGGCTCAAGCCTCAGTGTGTTCATCTGCAATATGGGAAGATTAATATCATTGTTTTGTGGAAGTGGGAGGCCTTCTTCCCCTATTGCCTCCCACTTCCACAAAACAATGATATTAAACTTGATATTTTTACAAAATCCAGTTAGCATTTCCAAAGTAGTCATTTGTCTTTCCTATCCTTCAAGACCTGCTGAAGTTCTATCTCCTCCAGGAAGCTTTCCTGGACCTGCAATGCCCCTCTAGCCTCTCTCCCTAAGCAGTCATTGTCCCCTCTTGACCATGAGGTCCCCATAGACTGAGCACACAGCTGATGCTCACTGCAGGTCTCTCAAGTCAAGAGGGATGTTCTGGTCTTTTTTAGAGGTTGTCAGGACAACTTTAGGCATCAGGAGATCAAATCCTGACTTGGCCACATGCTTGCTGTGTGACTTTGTGTCTGTGGCTTAACCTCTCTGGGGACTGGTTTTCTCATCTGTGAAAGGGAGCAGGGTACTAACTGGGTTCTCAGGCCTGGTTTGCCCATAGCGGAAGCTCAGGGCAAGATAAGATAGCCCAAGGTAAGCATACAAAGGGCACAATAGACCCAATAGGTCAGCTCAGGAAGTGGGCCTGCAGCAGCTGTGTGATTTAAGGCAAATTACTAAACCTCTCTGTGCCCATTTAATCATATGTGAAATTAAGATAATAGCCTCAATTTTCACGGTTGCTTTGAATTAAAAGACCTGGGACCAATACCAATTCCTGTCTGTGACTGTCTTCCAGTCTTCAAAATGGGTGTATTGGGGCCCCATGAGCCCAGTGCCCCTCCCAGCTCTGATGCTCCAGGGGGCAGGTGGGGGCTGCTCACCAGGTCCCCGCTGCTGCTGGAGAGGAGGAGGTCCTTGACTGTGAGGTTGTAGCGTGAGGGCGAGTCAGCCAGGTCGGTCTGCTCCTCAGCATAGACGCCTGGGCTCCACATTTCTAACAGGGCACATGAGGATGGAGACAGGGGTGGGGGTCAGGCAAGGGGCCTCGAGCTCCCAGGTCCTACCTGCCTCCTCCAGCAAAGCTACAGCATCGACCCTAATGTGCTAGGCATTTGTTGCCTGGCTTGGGACTCCAAGACCAGGTGCCTCAGTCTCCCCTCTGCCATAAGACGGGGACCCCAGTTCATCAGGACGTTGTTAGGAACCCACGGCCAGCCCAAGAGGGAGTGGCTGTTATCACTCAGGATTAGGGGCTGGATCTGCAGCTGGCCTGGCCTTATCTCCTCCTGGGGGCAGGGACCAGTTCTGATTCACCCGCAGTTCCCTCCCACCAGCTACCTGGCACCCCATAGGTGAGCTGCTCTGGAGAGCACAGTCTTCCGAGTCAGAGGGCCCTTGCTTCTAATACCAACTGGGTGGAGTTGTGTGACCTTGGGTAAGGGAGTAAACCTCTCTGAGCCTCAGTTTTGTCAAGTCTCCAATGGGACTAATAAGTACTCCCACGCCATTGAGGGGCTCAAAAGACAAAGGATGCCCTCTTGGTGGAGTCTTCTGCATCAGGCCTTTCCCCAGGTCTGTAGGAGCACCCCAAGGCCTGGGATCCCACAATCTCACGAACTTTCACTGAGTCTCCTATGAACCAGGCATGGAAGGTATAAAAAATGAGGTTGCCAGCACAATGCTTGAGGCAGACTGCATCCCAGCTCTGCGGCTCTGACTCATCTCTTAACCATCCGGAAAATGGGTCCATGACAGCACACCAGTGCCCATCTCAAAGGGTGGATTTGTGCGTTCAGTGCCTGAGACAAGGCAAGGATAGTCAGCTGACACAGGACTCACCCAGGTCTATGGCAACAGAAGTCTCAAGCCTTGGGGCCACTGGCCCGAGGTGCCTGGCAGGGCAGGTGGGGCCAGGATGGTAGGAGGGGCAGGGCCCCTTGCCAGACTCCACACTATGGCAGCCGGCAGGGGTGGCAGGCACCCCACCGTGTGGAGGTGTGTCCTGGGTGTCAGAGGGCAGATCTTCTGAGATGCCACTGTCACTGGCCGCGGGGGACCAGGTTGGGGAATCTGAATCTCCAGAACCCAGGATGGAGTTGAGGAAGTCATCAGAGTCCGCACCTGGCAGGACCTGTTGGGACAGAGGGCACCGGTGGGAATTAGGAGGTCTATGCTTTGCAATGCTGTGTCTCTGGGCAAGCTGCTGACCCTCTTTGGGCCTCACGTGTCCTTTCTGTAATATGGAAAGAGCTAATGTTTGTTGCCCATTGGCATGGCTGGAGCCTGAACCCAATCGTGTAGCTCGGGAACAACATCAAACCTTGTCGAGCGAGGAACAAGCCCCAAGTTTAAGTCTGGAGCCAACTTCAAACTACTGTGTGACCCAGGACAAGTTACCACTCCTGTCTGGGCCTTGCTTTCCACCCCTTTAAGAAGAAGGCGATGTCATCTGGCCCTTAGGGTCGCTGAAAGGGTTTATACAACGTGCTTTGCTAAAATCACATGTGTGTGTGGTAAAGGCACAAAGCTGAGCGGAGTCCCGGCTCTGACCTGGGGGTGGGGACGACGCATTGGGTTATCACCTGGTCCTCCCCATGGCCCCAGTCCTCTCCCAGCTCTACGTGTCTCAGGACGCCGTCCTGCCGGTCAAACAGTAGATCCAGGAGTTCCAGGCTGTCGATAGGGCCCATGGGACTGGTGGAGGAAGCCATCTGGGGCGAGGAGGGGACACCTGTGAGGGTCATGCAGCCCCTCTCCTGCCCACTGCCCATCTGCCACCACCTGAGGTACCTTCCCCTCTGCTTCAGTCCCAGCTGTAGCCCCCAGGTCGGCCTGCCCCTCCTGCCTGCGGAGCCTCAATCTCCAAATCTCTGTTATGGGGCCAACCCAGAGGCTCCTGGGCCTAGGAGCCAATTTCTTTAAAAAGCACTAGACAGCTGCCCCGTGGGGATGGACAGCAGATGAAGCTAGCCCCCTCTTGCATTCCCATCCTGTAAGAATCCCCCCCCCACCACACACACACACCCTTTTCTGGAAGGCAGGGAAGCCCAGAATAAAGTCCAGCAGCGGCCCGGAATAGAGACACAATCTTAGTCATTGTATTCTCCCTCCAGGTCTCAGTCTTCCCATCTGTACAAGGGGGTGTGAGGTGCCTGCCAATTCTGGGAGCTTGGGGAGAGTTCCTGGCATAAATCGTCCCTCCCCTGGGGACCCGTGCAGGTCTCACCTTTCCAATAGCTAAGTCCCCATCCATGAGTCCCTCTAGCTCCTTCTCCAGACCTCCTGCGTCTGCCTCGAGCTGAAGGCTCAGTCTGCCATCAAGTCTCCCGGGCTCAGCTGCGTCTTCTCTGTGGTTGTCACCACTCCCCAAAAGATGCTGAAATAGTCCCGGGGCTCTCCCAGCCCACCCCAAGGTGCTGATTGGGCAACAGGCAGGACGGACAGAGTTAAGGGCCAATGACAGCGGGGCAGACTAGGGGGAGGGGCGGGAAGACCGTTATCTCGCATGTTTTGTGCTTTTCCAGTCGCAGTGGGCAAAGGCCAAAGTCTGGGGTTCCGCGGCTCCATGATCTTTCCCCTACTTTCGGGGACTGTGTCTTCCATAGTCCCCGGATGTCAGCTCCAAGAGAGCCCAGGGCCCTTGGCCGGGTCCCGTCCACTCCCAGAACAAAACAGAACCCAAAAGAATAGCCCAGACTTTTGGGGGCACCCTTCCTTCAGCCAGGAGTTCCCTTCCTTCATCACAGCTGGCAGCCCTCAAAGCCCCCTTCCCCCAGGCAAGGTCTCTCCGGCCAAACCAGAGCAATCAATCCCTTCTAGAATCTTCTAGCGTTCACTTATTCTCAACAGATATTTATTGCAAGCCAAACTGATTCCTGCCTCAGGGCCTTTGCACTGGCTGTTCCCTCTGCCTGGAAGGCATATCTGCTCAACCCAACTCTCTCACTGTGTTCACACATTCCTGAATGTTTGCTATTTGTGGAACCCAGCACAGACAACTGAGAAGCCCCTCTGGGATTCCATCCACCCCCAACACACACAACCAGGGAGGGCCCCCCACCCCTTACCGCTTGATCACATCACTGTTTTCATGGACCTCACTACTGGAAATTTTCTTGTTTACTTACCTATATTCTTCTCTCATTGCTCCTCTGCCCTTTCATATGAGCACCTTCAGGGGGACAATAGAGGCTCTTTTGCTCTCAGCAGGGTCCCCAGTGTCTTAAAGATGCCCACACACAGGAGGCACTCCATCAACTCTTACTCATCTGGCAACTCCTAGGGCAGTGGACAAGCTAGATCATAAAAGCATAAACACACCAATAGCTGACAAATGGGTGAATGCTACCAAGAAGCTGAATGTAATCATGTACAGAGCAACAGAGGACGGGCAAAGACTTTATTTTTATTTTTTTTAATGCTTTAAAAAAAAATAGTGTGCTTTCTTTGAACTGCATGCCATGAATTTTTTTTTTTCTTTTTTTGGGCCGCATTTCATGTGGGATCTTAGTTCCCTGACCCAGGATCAAACCTGCATCCCCTGCATTGGAAGAAGGAATCTTAACCACTGGACCACCAGGAAAGTTCCAGGATTCTTTCGGAAGGTGACATTTAAGTATGTTCCTAAATGATGAGCAAGAGCCCAGCCACTGGAATACCTGGTGAAAGGCTGTTTCAGGTCAAGGAACAGCTCATGCAAAGGCCCTGGGGCAGGACTCTAGCTGGTGTGTGGGAGGAACAGCAAGGAGGCCCGTGTGTCTGGAGAACAGTGAGTGAAGGGCGAGAGGAAGGAAAGGAGGACACAGAGGGAACAGGGCAGGTCATGCAGAGTCTTGTGGGCTGTGGCAAGGAGTTTAAGTTAGTCGCATCTTTTTGAGATCCTGTGGACTTTAGCCCACCAGGCTTCTCTATCCATGGGATTTCCCAGGCAAGAATACTGGAGTGGGTTGCCATTCCCTTCTCCAGGGGATCTTCCCAACCCAGGGATTGAACTTGAGTCTCCCACATTGCAGGCAGACTCTTTACCATCTGAGCCACCAGGGAAACCCACTGGTTTATACTAAATACAGTGGAAGCTCTTGGGAGCTTAGTGAATGGATGACAAGCCTTCTGTATGCTGGCCAAGATGCTAGGTGCTAGGTTTACACGGTAACTCAAACACTCTGCTTGCTCTCAAGAAATACACATCTTGGTGTATGTTTCTCCATGGGCCAGCCATTATTTATTCAGGCAACAAAAATTTAAGACCTACTATGAGCTGTGCCAGAGTGTTGCTCTTATCTCACAATAACACCTGTGGTTGTCACAACTGGGGTGTTCCTGGAGTGAGTGGGGGCTAGGGATACTGCTCCATACCTCACAGTGCCCAGGACAGCCCCTCACAGGGAATGCCTGACCTTGATGTGGGCAGTGCCAGGCAGGAGGACCCTTGCATTACCGTAACTGCCCCCCCCCCGCCACACACACACACCGGATACTGGTAACATTAGCTCACTCTTGGCCTCTGCATCTTTCATTTCCTTTTTCACTACTCTGGGTTGGATTTTTAAGGGGTTTGTTTGGTTTGGTTTGGCTTAGTGTTCTCAGTCGTAATATTTATTCAGCCTTGGCTTGTGGAGGCACCTTTCCAGGGCTGTCTTGGCAGGTGTAGAAAATAGGTGAAGGTTGACTTCTGGACTTGTCTCTGCCTCCCCCTCACTCCCATTTATGACTCTCAGGAGCCCCGGTACCCTTGACATAGAACTTGTCCCCATCTTATCCAAATCTGCCTGAATAAATGATCTGGCATTACTCACTTAATACCTACATGGGTGTTTAGACCCCATAGTCTTCTCTGCAGGATATTTGTTACTTTTTTGTAATTTATTTTAACTCATTCATTCATTCATTTATATTTTCTTGGCCATGCTACATGGCATGTGAGATCTTAGTTCCCCAACCAGGGATTGAACTCACGCCCCTTGCATTGGAAGCACAGAGTCTTTTTAACCACCAGACCACCAGGGATGTCCCCTTTTATAATTTTATAGTCATGGGCTTTAGAAGGCTTTCATATGCCCTAGTGAAAAGATGGGGCTTCCAGGTGGCACACTGATAAAGAATCCGCCTGCAATGCAGGACGTGCAAGAGACATGCGTTCGATCCCCAGGTTCAGAAGATTCCCTGGAATAGGAAATGGCAGCGCGCTCCTGTATTCTTGCCTGGAAAGTTCCATGGACAGAGAAACCTGAAGGGTTAGAGTCCCTGGGACCGCGGAGATTCAGATAGGACTGAGCACAATGAAGAGATACCTGAAAGGATAAGATGAGGGTAAGCACTTGAGGGACAAGAGGACTTTCTGATGCCCTTGACATCATGATCTAATTTACCAGACACAAACACATGCTTCAGAGCAATGCTAAGTTGGAATCTAAAGTAAAATTCCCACGATAGATTCCACCAATGAGTTTAAGTATAAAATACAACACAAGACACAAGAGGATGCTGTGGCCAAACAAGACTGAGGGACACTGTGTTAATAAACAGCTTTATGGAACTTGTCAGAGCCTTTACAATACTCTGTAACACTCTCAGAAGGTATGAATTTGTGGCATTTCTCAAACATTGTTAGGTGTGAGCTTTGCTTCCAATTGTTACTTCATTCATACGGAACCGTTTCTAACACCCGAAAACATTTAAAGATAACCACTAGCCTGACTCAGAGAAGGCAATGGCACCCCACTCCAGTACTCTTGCCTGGAAAATCCCATGGATGGAGGAGCCTGGTGGGCTGCAGTCCATGGAGTCGCGAAGAGTCGGACACCACTGAGCGACTTCACTTTCACTTTTCACTTTCATGCATTGGAGAAGGAAATGGCAACCCACTCCAGTGTTCTTGCCTGGAGAATCCCAGGGACGGGGGAGCCTCGTGGGCTGCCGTCTATGGGGTTGCACAGAGTTGGACGTGACTGAAGTGACTTAGCAGCAGCAGCAGCAGCCTGACTAGGGGCTTCCCTGGTGGTTCGACGGTAAAGTGTCTGCCCACAATGCGGGAGACTCGGGTTTGATCCCTGGGTTGGGAAGATCCCCTGGAGAAGGAAATGGCAATCCACTCCAGTACTCTTGCCTGGAAAATCCCATGGACGGATGAGGATGGTAAGCTACAGTCCATGGGGTTGCAATGAGTTGGACACGACTGAGCAACTTCACTAGACTAGCCTGACTACAATAAAAAAAGACAACATCAGATGTTGGTGGAAAATATGGAGCAACCAGAATTCTCACCTCTTGGTGGGAATCAAAATGGTCCAACCTCTTGGGGAAACTTTGGAAATCTGGGCAATCTCTTACAGTTAAAAATGCATTTACCATATGACTTAGCAATTGTATTCCTGGGTATCTACCTAAGAGAAATGTAAATATATGTTCACAGAAAGACTTGTACATGAATGTTCATAGCAATCTTATTCATAATTGTCCCAAACAGTAAACAACTCAAATATCCAATAATAGGGGAGTAGATAAACAAACTGGTATATCCACACAACACAATGCTACTCGTCATTAAAAGGAATAAATTACTATTAATTATACATTCAACAACACATATGAATTTCAAATGCATAATGATAAAAGAAGCCAGATGCAAAAGCATGTATACTGTAAGATTCCACTTAAATGAAACCCAGAGAAGAGGCAAAAGCAATTCTTGGTGGGAATTCCCTGGCAGTCCAGCAGTTGGAT
The DNA here is from genome assembly GCF_003369695.1 of Bos indicus x Bos taurus. Classification (NCBI taxonomy): domain Eukaryota; kingdom Metazoa; phylum Chordata; class Mammalia; order Artiodactyla; family Bovidae; genus Bos; species Bos indicus x Bos taurus. The sequence goes on along the minus strand of NC_040082.1, from coordinate 90,755,624 downwards.
GCTGCATTACCAATGCAGGGGGCACATGTTCAATCCCTGGTCAAGGAACTAAGATCCCACATGACTTGTGACTTGACAAAAAAAAACCAAACAAACAGTAATTCTTGGTGATAGAAAGTGGTTCAGTTCAGTTCAGTTGCTCAGTCATGTCTGACTCTCTGCAACCCCATGAACTGCAGCACACCAGGCCTCCCTGTCCATCACCAACTCCCAGAGTTTACCCAGACTCATATCCATTGAGTCAGTGATGCCATCCAGCCATCTCATCCTCTGTTGTCCCCTTCTCCTCCTGCCCTCAATCTTTCCCAGCATCAAGGTCTTTTTAAATGAGTCAGTTCTTCGCATCAGGTGGCCAAAGTATTGGAGTTTCAACTTCAACATCAGTCCTTCCAATGAACACCCAGGACTGATCTCCTTTAGGATGGACTGGTTGGATCTCCTGGCAGTCCAAGGGACTCTCAAGAGTCTTCTCCAACACCACAGTTCAAAAGCAACAATTCTTCGGCGCTCAGCTTTCTTTATAGTCCAACTCTCACATCCATACATGACTAACTGGAAAAATCATAGTCTTGACTAGGCGGATCTTTGTTGACAAAGTAATGTCTCTGCTTTTTAATATGTTGTCCAGGTTGGTCATAACCTTCCTTCCAAGGAGTAAGCGTCTTTTAACTTCATGGCTGCAGTCACCATCTGCAGTGATTTTGCAGCCCCCAAAATAAAGTCCGCCACTGTTTCCACTGTTCCCCCATCTATTTCCCATGAAGTGATGGGACCGGATGCCATGATCTTAGTTTTCTGAATGTTGAGCTTTAAGCCAACTTTTTCACTCTCCTCTTTCACTTTCATCAAGAGGCTTTTTAGTTCTTCTTCACTTTCTGCCATAAGGGTGGTGTCATCTGCATATCTGAGGTTATTGATATTTCTCCCGGCAATCTTGATTCCAGCTTGTGCTTCTTCCAGCCCAGCGTTTCTCATGATGTACTCTGCATATAAGCTAAATAAGCAAGGTGACAATATACAGCCTTGACGTACTCCTTTTCCTATTTGGAACCAGTCTGTTGTTCCATGTCCAGCTCTAACTGTTGCTTCCTGACTTGCATACTGGTTTCTCAAGAGGCAGGTCAGGTGGTCTGGTATTCCATCTCTTTCAGAATTTTCCACAGTTTATTCTGATCCAAACAGTCAAAGGCTTTGGCATAGTCAATAAAGCAGAAATAGATGTTTTTCTGGGACTCTCTTGCTTTTTCGATGATCCAGCAGATGTTGGCAATTTGATCTCTGGTTCCTTTGCCTTTTCTAAAGCCAGCTTGAAGAAAGTGGTTACCTGGAGTAGAATGGGGAATTGAGTGGACACAGGCATGAAGAAACTTTCTAAGGTGGAGCAGATATTCCATATCTTATTTTTAGTTGTGGTTACTTGACTGTCCAGAATTGTCTGAACTCATCAAATTGAACACACCTAAGATCTATGCATCATTATTATAAATTAATTCTTCCTCAATAAAAAGCATACTAAATGTATAATGAAGAATCAGATACATAATGCACTTATACATAAATTTACACATTTGTAAAACATTAGAAACAACCAAAATATTCACCCATAGGTAATTGATTAGTAAAGTCTGATACATTAACAACTGGAATATTACACAGCTGTGAAAGTGAATGAGGATTATCTTTATGTGCTGGTATGGTACAATATTGAAAACATATGGTTATTTATATTTGAGAAATCAGTGTTTCTCAATATTTTTTTTTATCCTGGCCCCTCACAAGGAGCATTTGAAGACATTTTCATAACTGCTCCACCATGAAATTGTATATCCACAAGTATACAATATATACGCTTGTGTACCATATGTTTATCTGGGTGAAAAAAAAAACTTACTCTTTTAATGTATAAAACACAGATATAGAAACTTTTTTTAATGTATAAAACACAGATTCTTGGGTGTTCCATCCATTAAAACATATGGAGAGACTTCCCTGGCTGGTCCAGTGGCTAAGACTTCACCTTCCAACGCAGAGGGTGAGAGTTCGATCTCTGATCAGGGAACTAGATCCCACATGCCACAGCTGAGAGTTTGCGTGCTAAGACCTGGCACAGCCAAATAAGTGAATGAAAGAATACATAAAGATTTTTAAAAAGCAACATGGGTTTGTGCTGTGTGCTCAATAGTATCTGACTCTGTGACCCCACGGACTGTGTAGTCCACCAGACTCCTCTGTCCGTGACATTCTCCGGGCAAGAATACTGGAGTGGGTTGCCATTTCCTCCTTCAGGGGATCTTCCTGACCCAGGAATTGAACCTGCATCTCCTGTATTGGCAGGCAGATTCTTTACCGCTGAGCCACCTGGTAAACCCTAAAAAAAAAAAAAAAAAAAATGGAGTGCTCAGAAGAGACCCCCCACACACAGTTAGATCTCCAACTCTGCCCATTTTCAGTGTTGTTGCTATTATTACTACTATATGCATCTGTGAGAAACATGCCAGGCTCCAGTCCCGAGGCACTCCTCAGGCAGACACCCGCCTGTTACTTTCCGACTGCTTCAGCCCTTTGGCCTCACAAGTCTGGTCGTGACGACAGTCCCCGTTCTGCACAGGACAGAGGCGCTAATAAGGGGTTATGACTCACTGTGACCACTCCATGAGTCAGCCGGCATTGAGACAACGCCCAGGTCCCCCACTGCATATGGGGACTTGCTTCTTGTCACCATGTCACCTCCCCATTCCTTGGACTGTTTGCCAAAAAGTCCTCTCTACACTTCCCTTTAGATCAGTTTTGGGGGGACAGGTAAGGGGGTCCAAGATCATCAGCCTCTCCCCTTCCTCTTTCTCCTCCTTCTTCGCTGGGACCCTCCCTTGGGGTACAGCCAGGCCAGGCAGTGAGTAAAACCCTTGTGACATGGGTGTGGCAGGGGCAGGCAGGGGCTGGGGACCAGGGGACTCTGATCGGCCTCTTGGGCAATGCCAACTGATTAGCACCTAATTCTCTGGGCTGCCTAGTCCAGGGGGCTACCAGCTCTGGAGGGGGAGGGGTGAAGACAGGAAGTTTGAACCAGGGCCTCCCAATGCCACCAGGGAGGAGACTTTTTCAGGGAGTGGGGGGTGAGGCTCCCTACTTTCAGGCATTCATTCATTCATTTTTTAAAAATGTTTTATTATTTATTTATTTGGCTATGTGAGGTTTTTTTTTTTTTAATTTTTATTTATTTATTTTTGGCTGTACTGAGTCTTCATTGCTGTGCCCAGGCTTTCTCTAGTTGCACCAGAGGCTACTCTTCATTGCAGTGAGGGCTTACTCTTTGCTGCTTTGAGCAGGCTACTCATTGCCGTGGCTTCTCTTGTTGTGGAGCACGGGATCTAGGTACTCGGGCTCAGTAGTTGTGGCTCACAGGTTCAGTTGCTTCACGGCATGTAGGATCTTCCTGGATCAGGGACTGAACCTGTAACTCCTGCATTGCAAGGCAGATTCTTAACCACAGGACCATCAGGGAAGTCCTGTTTGAGGTCTTAGTTGTGGCACACAGGATCTTTAGTTGTAGCCCATGGAATCTAGTTCCCTGACAAGGAATAGAACCTGGGCCCCTTGCACTGGGAGCATGGAGTCTTAGCCACTGGACAACCAGGGGAGTCCTCATTCATTCATTCTTGAGACCACTACTTCTTGAGTGCCTGCCTGCTGTGTGTCAGGCCTTGGGGACCCAGCAGAGAACATAAACCGTTATTGCCCACGCCCCACCCCCATGGAGCTGATGTTCCTAGGTGGGGGAGACAAATCCTAAGTAAAATCAGTTGTGGATAAGCAAGTAAATAACTACATTGAAGAGAAACACAAAATTGTAAAGAAATTATACTTGAATTTAAAAATTAAAAAATAAACAAATTGAAGAGACCAGATACAGAGGAATAAAGCAAGAAAGAGACATGGTGAGTATGTGGAGGGGGAGGCGATTTGTAATTTTATATTAGGTGGTCAGGGAGGGGGCCTCACCACGAAGACCCTGAGGGAAGAGTGGCGCTTTGTTCCAGGGTGAGAAGTCCAGTGATCTGTCCTGTGATGGTTCTACAAGTTTCTGTGTGGGGCTGGGTGGACTGTGTTTGTGGACAGGGCTGGGAGGTCCCTTGGGTCAGGGGTCCTGTTCTCCAAGCTTGGTCCCTGGGTTTAGGCCTTAGCCAATCATAGGAAGGGGGTCTTCCAGCTTCCCAAGACCAGGTGGTCTTTGGGGCAGTGTTCCCTGAGTGAGGGTCCTGAATCTGGATCAGCAAACAGGATCAGTCTTTCACCCATCTCAAGATACACACCCCTAGGGCCGGTCCCCAACCCCGCCCCCTCCAAGTCTCACCACCATCTCATCCCATCTCCGTGATTGTTTTATGGCTGGTGGGTCCAAGGGTCACAGCTGACCCTCTCACCAGGAAAAGGAGGCCTCCCTTGGCTGAGGATGTGGTCAGCTCAGCTTCCTTCCCCTTGTGGGGGAGGAGACCAGGCGTCAGTCTCCTCCAGCTCAGCCCCGAGGGATTCTGGGATGGTGCTTTAGAGTGGGGGAGGAAGAGGCATGTAGGGGCGTCTAGATCCTGAATTGGTCCAGGCCCTCCATCCCTCACCTTCTGAATTTGTTTGCTGTAGCTGCCAAGACAAAGTCCCAAGACCTGGGAGGCTTGGAGCAACAGAAATATCTTTTCTTCCCAGTCTCAGAAGTCCAAGACCAAGGTGTCTGCAAGGCTGGTTCCTTTTTTTTTCAATTGACTTTTCTCACCTCATGGGCTTCCATGAGGTGGCGCATAAGAGACTTGAGTTCGATCCCTAGTTGGGAAGATCCCTTAGAGGAGGAAATGGCAACCCACTACAGTATTCTTATGTGGAGAATCTCATGGAGAGAAGAGCCTGGTAGGCTACAGTCCATGGGGTCAGAAAGAGTCAGACATCACTCAAACACCCCAGTTTTTTTAAGGTTTATTTTATGTATTTTTATTTTTATTCTTTTGGTCATGCCAACTGGCATGACCCTTAGTTCCCCAACCAGGGATCGAACCCATGCCCCTGCAGCGGAAGAAAGGAGTCCTAACCACTGGGACACTAGGAATGTTGGACGGCTGGTTTCTTCTGAGGCTTCTCTCATTGCCTTTTAGATGCTGGCTCCTCCCTGTGTCTCTGTGTCCACATGTCCCCCATTTACAAAGACCCCAATCTTATGGATTAGAGCCCACCCTAGTGACATCATTTTACTTTGATCACCTCTGTGAAGCCCCACCCCACCCCATCTCCAAATACAGTCACATTCTGAAGTTCTGGGGGTGAAGACTCCAATATATGAATTTTGGGCTGGGGATACAATTCAGCCCCAAAACACTCCTCCAAGTTGTGATGAAATCCAAGCCTGGTGGTCACCTCCTCTAAGAAGCTGCCTTGATTACCCTGCCAAAGCCACCTTCCACCCAAGTCATACCCAGTATAACACCATCGATGGGACAGAATTCTCTATCCATCTAGGTTGTCTGTTTACACCAGGGAGCAAAGACCTGTGTATTTTGATCACTGAGCATGTGCGCTCAGTCACTTCCATTGTGTCTGAATCTCTGTGACCCCATGGACCAAAGCCCACCAGGCTGCTCTGTCCATGAGATTCTCCAGGCAAGAATACTGGAGTGGGTTGCCATGCTCTCCTCCAGTGGATCTCCCCAACCCAAGGATCGAACCAGTAACTCCTGTGTCGCCTGCATTGCAGGCAGATTCTTTACCAGTAAGTCACCTGGGAAGCCCCACCAATATACCCCCAGCCTCCAAAACAGTCCCCCTCACACCACTGAAGTGGCTCTAAACACATCTGTGGATTGAACTCCACGACAGCGTGCTCCACGGACCTCAGGACAAAGACACCTACTCGAGCCCAAGTTGGGGTGTCCACCTCATCTGTGATCAATTCATAACTTTCCCATTTTGTGCACAATGGCTTTCTGGACCAAGAGTTCGAAGTTGGTCCCCAGCTCAGCAAACGTCTTGGCTGTGACATCTCAAGTCACTTCTCCCCTCCAGGACTCTGCTTCTTCATCTGCAGAATGTGAAGATTGATCTAAAGGTTATATAAAATGAAGCCTCTGCCAGATTAAACACTGGGGTTAATGTTTAATCTCTGGGGAAAGCTGACCAGGAGTGAAGCTTAATACAAGTCACGGGCCATGCACGTTGTGTACATACTCATGGGAGAAGCCCACCAGGTAGGGGACAATCCGTCCATGCATGAGTGAGGTTGGTCATGCTGAGGAAGGGTGAAGAAAGCACTGCACCCTGATCCTTCTTAGTGGGAGCGTGGTTGACCCCCAAATTTCCTTCCTGCTCAGGCAGAACACCATAGAACTCTCAGATCACTAGTAGCATCTCCAGGTTAAAATACTCTTAAAAGATCATTGACAGGTCTTCCCTCATGGCTCAGTGGTAAAGAATCTGCTTGCCAATGCAGGAGACATGGGTTTGATCCCTGATCCAGGAAGATTCTGCATGCCTCGGAGCAACTAAGTCCGAGAACCACCAACTACTGAGACTGTGCTCCTCAATAAGAGAAGCCACCACAAGGAGAAGTCCAAGCCCCACAACTAGAGAGTGGCCCCCACTCCCTGCAACTAGAGAAAGCCCACGTGCAGCAATGAAGACCCAGGGCAGCCAAAGTGAAATACATAAAAATTTAAAAAACAGATCATCAACAACCCTCCGCAGAATTTAGTAACATTTATTTTTGTTAACTTTTTTTTTTACAGTTACCTTCTACTTGGGGCATCTGATACTGGTCTAGTTTACCATCATGTTACCAAGAATCTTTCTCTTTTTTAAGTTTTACAAAATTTTTTAAAAATTTATTTATCATTTATTTTTGGCTGCCCTGGGTCCTCGGTGCTCCGCGTGGGCCTTCTCTAGTTGTGAAGCACAGGCTTCTCCTTGCAGTGGTCCCTCTCGTTCCAGGGCACGCACTTTAGAGCACAGGCTCAGCAGTTGTGGCACAAGGGCTTAGTTACCCTGAGGCGTGTGCAATCTTCCCGGACCAGGGATTGAACCCATGTCCCTTGCATTAGCAGGTGGATTCTTAACCACCAGACCACTAGGAAGACCTACGTGTCTTTCTAAAATGAAGTATTGAAGAAAAAAAGCCAAGTACATAATAATGCTGAAGATTGTACTAAACTTTCCTTTTTTTTTTTTTAGGTCAGTCTTTATTTTTAAATTTTTTTTATGTGAAGCATTTTTGAAGTCTTTATTGCATTTGTTACAATATTGCTTCTGTTTTATGTTTTGATTTTTTGGCCTCTAGGCATGTGGGATCTTTTAGTTCCCCAACGAGGGATCAAACCCAAACCCCCTGCACTGAAAGTTGAAATCTTAACCAGTGGATCATCAGGGAAGTCTCAACAAATATATCTTGAAAGGAAATATAACACTGGGATAATTTTTTTTATAAGTATTAGGTGCCTACAACAGATGCAAAGGAAAGTAAACAGTATTATTAAATTCTGGGCAGCTGCTTTTGCCTGTGGGAGGTTCTGGATTAGGTGACTGTTAAAGAAGTCAGCAAATACGTGTTCACGACTCAGCAGCACCCAACTTGAGTGCTTCTTGGTAGAATCCGTTTAACAGAGGACTGAAAAGGAAGTCATTTCTTACCTTTCATTAGGTTTATTTCGCATATGCAGTTTGCATCCAAACATGCGTGGAGAACCCCAGTGGGGTTTTAAAACAAACAACAAACATGCGTGGAGAACTCTGTGCATGGAATTCTCTCAAACCATTCCCCGCCAGCTCCCGCCCCCAACACACACAGACTTCCCTTCTCCAAGAAAAACAGTGCCATTCCTCCTAGACCCAGCTCCTGGGTATAAGCACCCAGTCTCATCAAAACCACAGCTAAAGTTTGTTGGTTACTCATCTTGCCAGAGACTGTATGAAGTACGCAAATAAACTTGATCTTCCAAAACCCCCAAATGAGCGAGGGACTTTGTTATATCCATTTTGCAGATGAATAAACTGAGGCTTGAGGAAGGATGTTCTCACCCAAGGCTGTGCAGCTTGTAAGCAGGGATGCTGAAATCACAGGCAGTGATGCTAAGTTGGAGCTGCCCCCAGGGGGAGCCAGGACTGACATCAGGTGGCAATGCCTGGGGCAGGATCAGGCAGGGTGCTGGCTTCTTTGTCGTCTTTCTGCACAGAGGGGATGTCAAGGTTACCCCTCTCCGGATTCAATTCCAGCCCCTCCTCTTGCAAGCTGTGTGATCTTGGGCAAGTCACTTGGCTTCTCTGTGCCACTACTTCCTCCTCTCTAAATAGTAAAGATCTAGTGAGTTCTCATATGTAAGCAGTAGCATACCATGGCTGGGGCCAGGGGAGGAGCCCACCCCAGTTCAGTTCAGTTCAGTTCGGTCGCTCAGTTGTGTCCGACTCTTTGCAACCCCATGAATCACAGCACGCCAGGCCTCCCTGTCCATCACCAACTCCCGGAGTTCACTCAGACTCACGTCCATCGAGTCAGTGATGCCATCCAGCCATCTCATCCTCTGTCGTCCCCTTCTCCTCTTGCCCCCAATCCCTCCCAGCATCAGAGTCTTTTCCAATGAGTCAACTCTTCTCATGAGGTGGCCAAAGTACTGGAGTTTCAGCTTCAGCATAATTCCGTCCAAAGAAATCCCAGGGCTGATCTCCTTCAGAATGGACTGGTTGGATCTCCTTGCAGTCCAAGGGACTCTCAAGAGTCTTCTCCAACACCACACTTCAAAAGCATCAATTCTTTTTTTTTTTTTTTTGGTCTTACGTTGAGATCTTTAATCCATTTTGAGTTTATTTTTGTATATGGTGTTAGAAAGTGTTCTAGTTTCATTCTTTTACAAGTGGTTGACCAGATTTCCCAGCACCACTTGTCAAAGAGATTGTCTTTAATCCATTGTATATTCTTGCCTCCTTTGTCAAAGATAAGGTGTCCATATGTGCATGGATTTATCTCTGGGCTTTCTATTTTGTTCCATTGATCCATATTTCTGTCTTTGTGCCAGTACCATACTGTCTTGATAACTGTGGCTTTGTAGTAGAGCCTGAAGTCAGGTAGGTTGATTCCTCCAGTTCCATTTTTCTTTCTCAAGATCGCTTTGGCTATTCAAGGTTTTTTGTATTTCCATACAAATTGTGAAATTATTTGTTCTAGCTCTGTGAAGAATACTGTTGGTAGCTTGATAGGGATTGCACTGAATCTATAAATTGCTTTGGGTAGTATACTCATTTTCACAATATTGATTCTTCCAATCCATGAACATGGTATATTTCTCCATCTATTAGTGTCCTCTCTGATTTCTTTCACCAGTGTTTTATAGTTTTCTATATATAGGTCTTTAGCTTCTTTAGGTAGATATATTCCTAAGTATTTTATTCTTTTCGTTGCAATGGTGAATGGAATTGTTTCCTTAATTTCTCTTTCTGTTTTCTCATTATTAGTGTATAGGAATGCAAGGGATTTCTGTGTGTTGATTTTATATCCTGCAACTTTACTATAATCATTGATTAGTTCTAGTAATTTTCTGGTGGAGTCTTTAGGGTTTTCTATGTAGAGGATCATGTCATCTGCAAATAGTGAGAGTTTTACTTCTTCTTTTCCAATTTGGATTCCTTTTATTTCTTTTTCTGCTCTGATTGCTGTGGCCAAAACTTCCAAAACTATGTTGAATAGTAATGGTGAAAGTGGGCACCCTTGTCTTGTTCCTGACTTTAGAGGAAATGCTTTCAATTTTTCACCATTGAGGATAATGTTTGCTGTGGGTTTGTCATATATAGCTTTTATTATGTTGAGGTATGTTCCTTCTATTCCTGCTTTCTGGAGAGTTTTTATCATAAATGGGTGTTGAATTTTGTCAAAGGCTTTCTCTGCATCTATTGAGATAATCATATGGTTTTTATTTTTCAATTTGTTAATGTGGTGTATTACATTGATTGATTTGCAGATATTGAAGAATCCTTGCATGCCTGGGATAAAGCCCACTTGGTCATGGTGTATGATCTTTTTAATGTGTTGTTGGATTCTGATTGCTAGAATTTTGTTTAGGATTTTTGCATCTATGTTCATCAGTGATATTGGCCTGTAGTTTTCTTTTTTTGTGGGATCTTTGTCAGGTTTTGGTATTAGGGTGATGGTGGCCTCATAGAATGAGTTTGGAAGTTTACCTTCCTCTGCAATTTTCTGGAAGAGTTTGAGCAGGATAGGTGTTAGCTCTTCTCTAAATTTTTGGTAGAATTCAGCTGTGAAGCCGTCTGGACCTGGGCTTTTGTTTGCTGGAAGATTTTTGATTACAGTTTCAATTTCCGTGCTTGTGATGGGTCTGTTAAGGTTTTCTATTTCTTCCTGGTCGAGTTTTGGAAAGTTGTACTTTTCTAAGAATTTGTCCATTTCTTCTTCGTTGTCCATTTTATTGGCATATAATTGTTGATAGTAGTCTCTTATGATCCTTTGTATTTCTGTGTTGTCTGTTGTGATCTCTCCATTTTCGTTTCTAATTTTATTGATTTGATTTTTCTCCCTTTGTTTCTTGATGAGTCTGGCTAATGGTTTGTCAATTTTATTTATCCTTTCAAAGAACCAGCTTTTGGCTTTGTTGATTTTTGCTATGGTCTCTTTTGTTTCTTTTGCATTTATTTCTGCTCTAATTTTTAAGATTTCTTTCCTTCTACTAACCCTGGGGTTCTTCATTTCTTCCTTTTCTAGTTGCTTTAGGTGTAGAGTTAGGTTATTTATTTGACTTTTTTCTTGTTTCTTGAGGTGTGCCTGTATTGCTATGAACTTTCCCCTTAGGACTGCAAAAGCATCAATTCTTCAGCGCTCAGCCTTCTTCACAGTCCAACTCTCACATCCATACATGACCACAGGAAAAACCATAGCCTTAACTAGACGAACCTTTGTTGGCAAAGTAATGTCTCTGCTTTTGAATATGCTATCTAGGTTGGTCATCACTTTCCTTCCAAAGAGTAAGCGTCTTTAATTTCATGGCTGCAGTCACCCCAGGTGCTATCAAAAAAGAGGCCGATTCATGATCATTCAATGGATTCATGATCATTCTGTGGACAAAAAAAAGAGATGTGCCACACATACACTATAGAATACTACTCAGCCATAAAAAAAGAATGAATAGTGTCATTTGCAGCATCATGAATGGACCTAGAGATGATCACATAAGTGAAGTCAGACAGAGAGGAAAATGCCATATGATGTCAACCATATGTGGCATCTAAAATATAATATGATACAAATGAACTTATTTACAAAACAGAAACAGACTCACAGACAGAGAACAGACTTTTGGTTACCAAAGGGGAAAATTGGGGGTGGGAGGGATAAATTAGGATTCTGGGATTAACAGATACACACTACTATATATACAATAAACAGAGGTCCTACTGCATAGCACCGGGAACTATATTCAATATCTTAAATCATAATGGGAAAGAATCTGAAAAAGAAAATAAATATATGTATACCTGAATCACTCTGCCGTATACCAGAAACTAGCACAACACTTAAATCAACTATCCTTCAATTTTTAAAAAAATCTGGAAAAAAAGGAGGGCATTGTAGAGAATTCAAAAAATTATAATAAACCTGATTTTATTATTTGCTTTTTTCATATTACCATGTATAGACAATTCTGAGCAATGTCAGAATAACCTCCCTTAAGACATCTCTTATTGATCTAAACCAGTAAGAGGGTCTGCAAAGTTGACAGCTTCTCAGCTTGTGAGCCCAGTGATAAAACTGTCAATGAACATGGCCCAGTGCCAAAAAGGTTTTTTATGGGCGCTGAAATTTGAATCCTCTGTACTTTGCACATGTGAAATATCAATCTCCTTTTGATTCTTTTCCCAAGCAGTTAAAAAAAAAAAACCTCCTTAGCTCTTATAAAAATAGACTGGATTTGGCAAGTCGTGGTCTGTCCAGTCCTGGTATGAGCAATTGCTGTGGTTTGGCCACTGGAAGTTTTGAATTATCACATTTTATTATGTAGCCTTTAATAAACATTGTCTTGTACACAGAAGTGAACTGGGAGAATTTCAGGCAATACATTTGGCCCCAGACTCACACAGACTCAGTGACACACATTCATTTGGAGAGTTAGTTCTTATTGATCCTAATTCTTTGGAATTCCCTTTGGACACAGTTCATATTTCCAACCCTTGTGGTGATACACGAGCTTGTGTTTAAACAATAGATTTGAAACAAACAATGATGGACCAGTGATTTTTAATGCCAAGAAAAAGAGTTTGAACTGCTTCACTTTTTTTTTTTTTTAATCTGTCCACTTGGACTCTCTGAGTGAGTGAGTGAAGTCGCTCAGTCGTGTCCGACTCTTTGCGACCCTGTGGACTATAGCCCGCCAGGCTCCTCTGTCCATGGGATTCTCCAGGCAAGAATACTGGAGTGGATTGCCATTTCCTTCTCCAGGGGATCTTCCCAACCCAAGGATCGAACCCGGGTCTCCTGCGTTGCAGGCAGACTCTTTATCCTCTGAGCCACTAGGGAAGCCTGGACTTTCTATTTCTGTTTAAAAGTTTAGTTGTTGTGTGCTGATGTTTAGTTGCTAAGTTGTGTCTGACTCTTATGACCCCATGGACTGTATAGCACTCCAGGCTCATCTGTCCATTGGATTTCTCAGGCAAGAATACTGGAGTGGGTTGCCATTTCCCTCTCCAGGGGATCTTCTCGACCCAGGGATTGAACATGTGTCTCTTGAGTCTCCTGCATTGGCAGGCGGATTCTTTACCACTGGGCCACCAGGGAAGCATAGACAGTGCACCAATTGGAAAAGATAATATTCTTGTTTGGTAAGCTCTATTTTTAATTCAAACTCAGGTCATTTTTACTGGATTTGAGCCATATCTTTAAAATAGAAATATTTTCTTCCTTTAAATTATTATTCTTATTTAATGATTTACTTCTTACTAAACTGTAATGTTGGACTTCCCAGATGGCCAATGCAGGAGAGTTCGATCACTGGGTCAGGAAGATCCCCTGGAGACGGAACTGGCAACCCACTCCAGTATTCTTGCCTGGAAAATTCCAAGGACAGAGGAGTCTGGTGGGCTACAGTCCATGGGGTCACAGAGTCAGACATGATTGAGCACAACTCTAATGTTATTATTCATTGTTGTGATAGACCGATAAAGACATGTACATCATGTGAACACATGTAGAAAGAAGTTTTTCCTTTAAAAAAAATCATTAATGAAATTAAAAGGTATTCATTCATTACCATTTTTCCTTTACTGGACTGGATATTTTTTTATGTATATTAATGGTGTGATTATATAGAGCTGGTGTCCAATAAAAGAAAAAAATTCACTCAATATTTCTTTCTTGGCTATTACAATTATTGGTTGTTTTTCATAATTTTTACTGATAAACCTTTTGGCTTAAAGAGGAGTAAATGATAAAACAAGATTTTTCCCAGCTTTTAAATGTGCTATGTAAGCCTCAGCATTTAAGCACTTAATACGTGGTTCCCAGTGTCAGACAAATATTTATTAACATCCATACTTCATTGAGGGTTTCCCCGGTGGCTCAGAGGTAAGGAATCTGCCTGCAGAGCAGGAGACACAGGAGACTTGGGTTCGGTCACTTGGTCGGGAAGATTCCCTGGAGAAGGAAATGGCAACCCACTCCAGAATTCTTGCCTGGAAAATCCCATGGACAGAGGAGCCCATGGGTTTGCAAAAAGGCAGATATGACTGGGCAACTGAGCGTGTGTGCACACACATACACACATACACACACATACTTTACTGACAAACTATACTTCCGTTGTCTGTCTTTAAAAAGACTGAGAGCAAAAAGCAGCTTTCACATTTTTAAATAATTTTAAAATATAGAGTAAAGCAATCCAATCAAATTAATTAAATAAAATATGGAGTAATTATTTAGGAGAAACATTATTTCCCAACACAAGAAAACTACCATGAAATAAAAATTTCGGCCTCCAAAAATAAAATTCAAATTTCAGCCTCCAAAAATAACATTTCATTGGTGCACAGCCACGCCCTTTTGTGGACTGTATGGCTTGTGGCTGTTTGGGAAGCTAAAAGGGCAGAGTTGACTAACTGTGACAGACTGTGTTTAAACTATTTGCTGCATGGCCCTCTAAGAAAAAGTTGCCAGACTCCTGCTCTAATTTTTCAACTCCTTTCCTCCAAACTTCCAGCTCTGAAAGCACAGAAATAGCCCTCCAGTTACCAAGACTTAGACCCTCGCCTCTTCTTCCAGCCCTCTGGATCCCCAGTGGACCCCTCGCCTTAACCAGGCCAAGCCTGAGGATGGGGGAGATGGGTCAGCATATCAATCCCTGGCGCCCTCTAGTGGGCGCCATGAGCAATTGCCTCTTCAACCTCCCTCCCTGGCAGCCGACACCTAGCCGCCGGCCTGCCAGGTCTCTCTGCAAGTGGGAGGTTTATTTTGTGCGCCCTTCTGGCCCTGATTCAGCTCCCTGCCCCGGGCCAACGTCTCCAGGGCTACCCCCTCCTGGAACCATGCTTCCACTCTCCCATATGCTTTACACACTAGAAGGACTCTGAATGAATTAAATCCCACTCTGTGACACTCTGCCAGTGTCAGAGATGTTGACTAGTTTGAATAGCATTGTGTTGTTACTTTCCAAAGCTTCCTGGTGCATGAACACACCATGTCTTAACTTGTGCTTTTTACCTGTATGTATGCCTTGCATCTGTGTAGAATGGCAGTTTTTCCTTCTGTTGTTGTTTTCATTTTAATATTTATTTATTTTTTGGTTGCACTGGGTCTTAGTTGTAGTATGTGGGATCTAGTTCTTTGACCAGGGATCAAACTCAGAGCCCCCTGCATTGAGAGCTTGGAGTCTTAGCCACTGGACCACCAGGGAAGTCCCTCCCCGGAAGTGTTTTGACCTGCATCATTTCAACCAATATCTGCAGGGACTGGCTGGTGTTTCACTGTGAAAACATAGAAGGTCGGAGGAGGTGATATATATGCTCAGACTGACAGAGGATGTTGGCACCAAGGCGAGAAGAGACCCAGGTACAGTGGTGAGCTGGAGCTGGCTTCCTCTGGCTGGTGAGATTCAGTGACATCACAAGGGTAGCTTGAAACTGGCCATGGTTGGGGTATTTACACCACAGGAATTGTCAGGTGCTACAAATTACAGATTTTCTGTGTGTTTCATGTAAGGGAAGAGCTAGCCATTGCGTTTTGTGATGTGAGCCAAGCATCACCAGCATGGCAGCCAGGTAGGAAGATGGGCCTCCTGGGAGAGGGTATCCATATCAGTTGTGCCAGGGACTGTTTGGAAGATAAATCACTCTTCTTCAGAGCCTTCCTTTCTTCATCACTCATTCATTCATTCAATTCACTCATCAAATATTTATCAAAAAATTTAATATGTTTATTTATTTGGCTGCACCAGGTCTTAGCTGCAGCATGTGGGATCTGGTTCCTTGACCAGGGATGGAACCCAGGCCCCCTGCATTGGGAGCAGGGGATTCAATTGCTGAACCACCAGGGAAGTCCCAAATATTTATCAAATATTACCTAAAGTAACAAGAAGGCTTCCCTGGTAGCTCAGATAGTAAAGAATCTGCCTGCAATGCAGGAGACCTAAGTTTGATCCCTGGGCCAAGAAGATCTCCTGAAGGAGGGCATAGCAAACCACTCCAGTATTCTTGCCTGGAGAATCCCATGGACAGGGGAGCCTGGTGGGCTGCAGTCCATGGGGTCAAAAGGAGTCAGACACAACTGAGCGACTAACACTCACTTTCACTTTTTTCAGTGTGATAAGACTTTACCCATTCCTTCTCAAATATTAAAATAATGCTTTGATATTTCTCCTAATAAAAAAAAAAAAGCAGTGATTATTTATAAAGTCCAGTACTTAACCTTTCCAAGATATCAGATGTGAGATATTAGACTAGCTTAATCCCTACCGCAAATGCAGCAAGTGTTTCTGCTATGCCTGTCATTTCTAGTAAGTCTGAGCTTGTTTTGGGGGTCTGCTGCGGAGGGTTGGAAAATGGTTTGTATATCTGATTGCCTTTTGACATCTCCAAGTGCGGATCTCACAAGCCTCCAAAATCCAACCTTGCTGACATCACCTTCCCTTCCTCCCAACCTGCTCCTCTCTCTGCCCTTCCTGTCTCCCTAAATGGAAGCTCCAGGCTCCCAGGGCTCCAGGTCAAAATGTGGGGTTGTCCTTGCGTTTTCTCTTTCCCTGACACCCTGACATCCATCCATCAGCAGTCTTGTCCACTCTGCTTCACTCTGTTCCAGCCACTAGGGCCTCCCTTCTGTTCCTCCAACACTCCAGGCCTGGTTCTGCCCCAGGGCCTTTGCACCTTTCTGTCCACCTCTAAAATCTTCCTCCAGGGACCTCCCTGGTGCTTCAGTGGTTAAGACTCCCCCTTCCAACCCAGGGGATTTGGGTTTGTTCCCTGGTCAGGGAGCTAAGATCCACATTTCCTTGGGGCCAAAAAAAACAAAAAACAGAAGCAAAACTGTAACAAATTCAATAAAGACTTTTAAAAAATGTCCACATAAAGAAAGTCTTATTAAAAAAAAACAAAACCCTCTTTTTCCAGATCTCAATGGGGCACACTCCCAACTTTCTGTGCTTTTGCCCAGATGTCACCTTCTTGATGAGACCTTCCCTGTTGTCTTATTTAAAACCGTGACCTTTGCCCTGTTCCCACCTTCTGTGCATCATCCTTCCTTACCTCTGCTCTTTTCTTCCAGGGCGTTTAACCAATGTGGGACATGGTCTTTATTTTGCCTGTTTGTGGCCTATTTCTTCCCTCATCAGACTGTGAGCTCCGTGAGAGCTTAGTGCAGAGTAGGGGTTCAATAAAAACTTGTTGGGACTTCCCTGGTGGTCCAGTGGTTGGGAATCCGCCTGCCAGTGGATTCAATCCCTGGTCCGGGAGGATTCCATGTGATGCCAGGTGGCTGGGCCCTTGAGCCACAACTACTGAGCTCGAGTGCATGCATGCTAAGTCACATCGGACCCTTTGTGACTCCATGGACTATAGCTCCCACTGCACAATTTGAGAAAGTCTGCACACAGCAATGAAGACCCAGTGCAGCCAATAAATTAATGAAAATAAAATAAAATGAAAAATCTTTAAAAAAGAAAGGTTAAGATAAATAAATAATAATGGACCATTCAGCTACTACCATAGGGGAAAGGAATCTGGATTCAAAGCACATATGACATACAAAACTGATGAATTAGAAATCTAATTGCAAATTATAAATTTAATCGTAAGATGTAAAACAGGAAAATGTCTTTAAAAATATTTTTTGAGTGAATGAACGGTATAGTTGTTGAATGAGTGGATTATTTGCCTTCACTTTATGAGGAACATGCCGTGTTTATGCTGCAAATGCCTCCTTGTGGAACAGATGTTCCAATGCCCTAGACCAGGGATTGGCAAACCACAGCCCAGGACCAAAGCCAGCTCACCACCTGCTGTCATACTGTCTTCAAGTTAAGAATGAATTTTACTGAGGGAGGCTCAAGGCAGATGGGTATGTGTATACTTACTGCTGATTCGCGCTGTTGCACACAGAAGCCCACGTAACACTGTGAAGCAATTATCTTCGTGCATTCACGCATGCTCAGTTGCTCATGTCTGATTTGTGACCCCATAGACTGTAGCCCACCAGGCTCCTCCTCCAGGGGATCTTCCCCACCCAGGGAGGAAACCTGCATCCCCTGCATCTCCTGCATTGCAAGCAGGTTCTTTACCACTAACGCCACCTGGGAAGCATGAAGAAATGACCCTCCAATCAAAAATTTTAAAAAATGGAGAAGGAAATGGCAACTCACTTCAGTATCTTGCCTGGGAAACCCCATGGATAGAGGAGCCTGGTGGGCTACAGTCCATGGGATCACAAACAGCCGGACTTATCAACTAAACAACAACATAAGATGGATAACCAATAAGGGCCTACTGTACAGCGTAGGGAATCTGCTCGATGTTATGCGGAAGCCCGGATGGGAGGGGAGTTTAGGGGAGGATGGACACATATTTATGTATGGCTGAGTCCCTTTGCTGTCCATCTGAAACTATCACAACATTGTTAGTTGGCTATACTCCAATATAAAATAAAATGTTTAAAAATAGTATTTTAAAAAAATACGCTACAGGAGTACACTGATAGCAAAAATCTCTCTCCTACTTGGGAGTTGAGGACTGACCTAGTTGTAATCAAAGAAATACTATAGAAATAAAAAATTTATGAATTTTATACTATTTAACTGCTTGAAAAAATTTTAAGAATGTTTTCTGATACTGAAAATTATATAAAATGCAAATGTCAGTGTCCCGTGGTCATACCCATTTGTCTACAGATTTTTTCAACAGAGACTGGCCCTCAAAACTGAAAATACTTATTATCTGGTCCTTTACAGAAAAAGTTTGCAGAGCCCTGTTCATGTGTCAAAGGAGAAAATCCTGTTGCCCAGGGGGATGCTGAGACCTACAGGGTTGAAATGAGCTTTCAAAGGTCCCCGTGTTTCCTTTTTAAAAATACTTATTTATTCATTTGTTTGGCTGCATCAGGTCTTTCTTGCAGCACTTGGGTCATGCAGTATCTTTCATTGCGGTGCACAGGCTTAGTTGCTCCACAGAATTTGAGAATCTTAATTACCTGACCAGGGATTGAACCCATGTACCCTGCATTGCAAGGAGGATTCTTTTTTTTTTCTTTTATATATATATATATTATTGCAATGTTTCAGGTACGCAGCAAGGTGATTCAGTTATACATATACACATATATTATTTTTCAAATTATTTTCCATTATAGGTTATTACAAGATATTGACTATACTTTTCTGTGCTATACCGTAAAGCAAGGTAGATTCTTAACCACTGGACCACCGGGAAAGTTTCCCAGGGCCCCACGTTTCTGAGGGACTCTGCATTTGCTGAATTACCTGAACTGTGTCTCTGATGCTTTATAGGAAACAGAACTCAGACTGATGAAGCCATACCTTCAGAAACTGAAGGTCACCTGAGGTACTGTCCTTGAGAGACAAATCTGCAACCAACCATCTGATCTTGCCTAGCCCCAGAGATTTTTAATTGCCCCTGTAAAAAGAGAAGAAAAAAAAGTACTCGCTCTTTCTAGAAACTCTGAGTTTGGGACTTTGATCACAGTGATGACAACATCCGATCAGAACTCTATTCTGCTTCACTCCTTCTGCAGGCATTTATGGGCAGTCAGAAGCTGGCGGTGAAAGCAGCGTGCCCCACGGAGGCAGAAAAATTAGTTTCTGGGGGCTGCGGAGTGACTGCTAATGGGGAAGGGAAAGTTTCTTTTGGGGTGATGGAATGTTCTGGAGATAGATAGTTAACATAGCAGTGAGGGTTTCACAACACCGTAAATATGCTAGAAAATCACTTATCTGTATACTTAATTTTTAATCTTATTTATTTATTTTGGCTGCACCACAGGATCTTAGCTCCCAACCAAGGCTCAAACCAGCACCCCCTTCAGTGGAAGCTCTTATCCACTGGTAAAGTAATGTAATGTTAGTCTCTCTCAGTTGTGTCCTACTCTTTGTGACCCCATGGACTCTAGCCTGCCAGGCTCCTCTCCCCGTGGAATTCTCCAGGCAAGAGTACTGGAGTTGGTTGCCATTCCCCTCTCCAGGGAATCTTCCCAACCCAGTACCACCAGGGAAGTCCCTGACCCACACATTTAAAAAATAGAGTGGATTTTTACTGTTGTATGAAAATTGTATACATTGTAATTAAGTTGAATTGGTTCATGGTGCTTTTCAGGTCTACTCTATCCTTCTACTTTTCTATATATTCATTCTAATTTTTGAGAGTTTGATATTGAAACTCCAACTGAAGATCTTAATTTATCCACTTAAACATAATTTTAATATAAAGTGAAACTATATAACTTAAATGGCTTCCTTGGTGGCACTAGGGGTAAAGAACCCACTTGCCAATGCAGGAGACCCGAGAGACACAGGTTTGATCCCTGGGTTGAGAAGATCCCCTGAAGAAGGGCATGGAAACCTACTCCAGTTTTCATGCCTGGGAAATACTATGGACAGAGAAGCCTGGTGGGCTATGCTCCATGGGGTCACAAAGAGCTGGACATGACTGAAGCAATTGAGCCCACAGGCATATGTAACTTTGTTCTGCATTCTCCAAGTCTCCTGTAAGTGTGTTATCAAACTTTCATAATTTAAAAAATAAAAAAGAAAGAAAAAAATAGAGTGCATTTTACATTGCATTTATGATGCCTTAATAAAAATAAGTTATTTTAAAATAACTTTTAAAAATAATTAAAAAGGCAATACTATCTCTTTCTTACTAAGTAATAGTGCTATGAAATAAGTAAATAATAGTAAATAAGTAAATAATAGTAAATAAGTAAATAAATTTCACCTATTAAAACTCCTGCCCCAAATCACACTTCTTTTCTGTGTTCCCTCCTGATTCTTGTCCATCTGCATGGACTCTTTTTGCACGGCTATAAAGTAGATATCATGTTGACCATCCATTGGTCACGACATGGTACAATATCATTAAAAAAGAAAAACAACTCCAGGGCAGAGGGTGGGAGAAAGGGGTGAAGCAGGTCAAAAGGGACAAAGTTACTATCAAAAAAAAAAAAGGGACAAACTTGTAGTTATAAAATAAGTCCTGAGGACATCACGAACAGGATGGTGACTGAAAGTAAGAACACTGTGCTGTGTATTTGAAGGATGCAAAGAGAGGAGATCTTAGAAGTTTCCATCACAAGAAGAAAAAGAAAAACATGTGTGTTAACTGTGTATGGTGATGGATGTTAACTAGTCTTGTTGCAATGATCGCTTCTCAATATATATTTACATAAACCAAATCATTATGTTGTACACCTGAAACTAATATAATGTTGTATGTCAATTATATCTCAAGAAAAATACTAATATAATAAAAGAAGGACTCCCCGGTAGTTCAGTGGTTAAGAATCCTGCCATTGCTGGGAACCTGGTTTCGATCCCAGGCCCGGGGAAGATCCCACATGCTGTGGGCCAATTAAGCCCATGAGCCACAACTGTGAGCCCATGTGCCTAGAGCCCGTGCTCTGCAACAAGAGAAGCCACTGCAATAAGTCCTCCGGTGAAGCTAGAGAAAGCCCATGCGTGGCAACAAAGACACAGCACAGCCAAAAATCAATTTTAAAAAAAATAAAATGAGGTAAAAATAAAGAAAAAGGAAAAATGGAAAGGAAGAAGAAAGAAAGAAGGAGGAAGGGAGGGAGGGAAAGAAAGGAAAGAAAAGGAAGAAAACTCTAGGGATGGCATGTCAGAGATGAACCTCCATGCTTCTACACATATTAGCTACTTCCTGAGTCCCTGCCCCACCCCACACCCCTTCCTCTGTCTGGGTAGTTAAGCATCTGGAGCGATGCTGATGCAGGGCAGGATTACAAACATTTCTACTGAATGGAGTAACTCATGAATATCCACATTCCCTGGGGTAGGTCTTTACTTCTGGCAGGGAGTGGACACTCATTACATGTTAGATGAATGAATGCACACAGCGCTGGTGGGGGAAGATCTCAGCTTGTCAAAGTGTAACAATAGTGGTAGGCTGGTCAGTGTTTAACAATCAGCTCTCTTGGAGGGGAATTTAGATACCTCTATATATCCAATATGGGGCTTCTCTGGTGGCTCAGCAGTAAATAATCTACCTGTGATGCAGGAGATGCAGGAGTCATGGGTTGGATCCCTGTATCGGGAAGATCCCCTGGAGGAGCGCATGGCAACTCCCTCCAGTATTCTTGCCTGGAGAACCCATGAACAGAGAAGCCTGGTGGGCTACAGTCCATGGAGTCACAAAGAGTTGGACACGACTGAAGTGATTAAGCATGCATATATCTAATACACATATAAAATACATGCATTATAGACATCTCTACATGTCGAATATATTACACATATAATAACATACATGCATGGTGGGTATTTATATGTGTAGAATACACATACATGTGTGTAACATACATGCATTGTGGGTTTCTCTATATGTTGAACATACACTACATGTATATAATATACATGTATTACATAATATACAACTTTATTATAAATGTTTTCAAAATAAAGGAGGTATAGGATACAGTTTACAAGTAATAATCACAGGACTTCCCTGGTGGCCTGGTGGTTAAGAATCTGCCTGCCAATGCAGGGGATGGGGGTTCTATCCTTGGTCCAGGAGGATCCCACATGTCACAGAGCAACTACGCCCATGTACCACAACTACTGAGGCCATGCACCTTGGAGCCTGTGCTCTGCAAGAGAAGTCACCGCGATGAGAAGCCTGCGCATCACAATTAGAGAGTAGTCCCCGCTTGCCACAACCAGAGAAAAGTCAGAGAAGCAACCAAGACCCAGCATGGCTAAAAAAATTTTTTTAATAAAAGAAATGTTTTAAAAGAATGTCATATGAATGAAACAGTGCACCATGTTACTTTTTGAGACTGCCTTCTTTTGGTGACTGTAATGTCTGTGATGCTCACCCAAGTTCATGCATGTACCTATAGTGTGTTCCTTTTTGTTACTGAGTAGCATTCCATTGTGTGGAATTAATCCTCATTTTCTTTTTTCTTTTTAAACTTTATGTATTACTTCTTTGTGGTTGTGCTGGGTCTTCACCGCTGCCCAAGGACTTTCTCTAGCTGTGGCAAGCAGGGGTTACCCTCTTGCTGCGAAGCACAGGCTCTGGGGTGCGAGGGCTCCAGTAGTTTTGGTACACAGGCTTAGTTGCTCCTCGGAGTGGGAAACTTCCCAGAGCAAGAATCGAACCCGTGTCCTCTGCATTGTCAGGCAGATTCTTAACCACTGGACTACCAAGGAAGTTCTAATCTACATTTTCTTAATTCATTCTATTCACAGTTTGCTTGCTCGGTTTACCCATTGAAGGACTTTTGGGCAGTTTTTATGAATATTCATGTTCAGGATTTTGTGCGAACCTGAGCATTCTTTTCTCCTAGTAAACACCCAGAAGTGGGATTGCTGGGTCATTTGTGTGTTTAACTCTCTAAGAAACTGCCAAGTCATTTTCCAGAGGGGTTGGACTATTTTTGTATTCCCACCAGGAACACAGGAGGGTCCCAGGTGAACTGTAGCTTCACCAGAAGTTGGTATTGTCAGCCTTTTTTATTTTAGCCATTCTAACAAGCACAAGCTCCAGGAGACAGTGAAGGACAAGGGAGCCTGGCACACTGCAGTCCATGGGGTCATAAAGAGTTGGACACGACTGAACAACTGAACAGCAACAAGCATGTGGTAGTATCTCACTGTGGTTTTTAATTTGCGTCTCCCCAGTGGGGATAGGTTTCTAGCCATCTTCATTTTATAAAAGCAGTGTCATAAAATATCTTCTGTAACTTCCTGTTTCCAAGACTTTTACATTGTTGTTGTCATTTGTGAGTTTTGTTGTTTCGCCGCTAAGTCGTGCCCGACTCTTTTGCGACCCCATGGACTGTAGTCCACCAGGCTCCTCTGTCCATGGGACTTCCCAGGCAAGAATACTGGAGTAGGTTGCCATTTCCTTCTCCAGGGGAACTTATAGACCCAGAGATGGAACCCGGGTTTCCTGCATTGGCAGGCAGATTCTTTACCACTGAGCCACCGGAGAAGCCCAGTATTGGTGAATTTACTATTGCCTAATATTTCTTTAGGGGCTATACGGGAACATGTTTTTCCATCAGTGGCTGTTTCTGTTGCTTCTAGATTTTTGCCATGGAGAACATTAGTTCCACTCGCACTACCATGTAAGAACTGTGCGCTAACCGATTGTGCCACTGGAGCTTCAGTGGAGGACATTAGTGTATGTGTTCCCTGGTTACACAAGGGCTTGTGCCTAGAGGTAGAATTGCTGGGTTGTAGGTAATCTAGATGGAGTTCAACTGCAGTATTCAAAAGGGTCAAGTCAGCCGTTCCTTCAGTTAATCCCTTGCCCAGGTGAGAGAGATAAAGTTCAGGGTGCATTCTGAGATAGGCAGCGTGTACCCATGTGATATTAATACTAAACTGTGCCTGAGCAAGATAAATGTCACTGTGGATTGAATCAACAAAGCTATTAGAAATTAATTTCCAGGATGGGGGAGGGGAGATTTCAGAGACCAAGTCTCTGTGACCAAGGAACAGATGTATTACGAAAGATGTGATTGGAACTGAAGTAAAGAGATAGGTAAGAGGGTGAGGTTACAGAACAAAATGTCCTCAGCAGGTCAAGATAGAGAAGGGGGTGGAGGTGACAGTCTGTTGTAATCGCAACAATAAAAGCTTGTGTTGCCTGACAAGGCTGAGCATCAGGTGATTGGCAGGAAATGTGTCTGCTGAGGACAGAAGCATCCATTTCTTTCATTCAGATAGTCTATATTCTGAGCTTCCACCGTCCAAGGAGCTGGGCTGGGAGAGAGAGAGACAAATGCAACATCTTCCTTGCTTTCAAAATGTTCATAATGAGAAGGGAAAGGAGAGCAAGATAGAGGGGATGGGAATTAGAATACAGCAAGAGCCAAATGCCAGAAACAAGCAAGTGTATTGGGAATTCCAAGAAATAGGGAACTGGTAGAAATGGGGAGAACTGAAATTTTTTTGCACCGAGCCCCCAGCTAGGAATCGAGGAGAAAATTCTGCTCGTTAGAAAAGGTCTGATCTCTTGATCCTCCTCAAAATTGGGGATCCCTTGATCCACAATTTAACTCAGCCATAAAAAAGAATGAAATAATGCCATTTGGAGCCACATGGATGGACCTAGAGATGATCGTATTAAGTGAAGTCAGGCAGACAAATATCATATGATATTACTTATCTGTAGAATCTAAAATAGGATACAATAAACTTTACAAAACAGAAAGAGACACAAAGACGTAGAAAATAAACTTATGGTTGCCAAAGGGAAAAGGGGGAAGATAAATTAGGAATTTGGGATTGACAGAAATATACCACTATACATAAAATAAGCAACAAAGATGTATAGCACAGGGAAATATATTTAATATCTTATAATAACCTGAAATGGAAAATAGATTCATATACATATATATATAGATATTGTAAATCACTTTGCTGTATACCTGAATCATTGTAAATCAACTATACTTCAATTTAAAAAAAAAAGAACTGATTTATTGTTCTACTTGAAGGGCAGTCCCCAAAATACACATGATGGAGTATCATACAGCAAGGGAACAAACAAATTACTGTTACATGCAATCACATAGATGAATAACAAAAATATTTTGCTGAGCAAAAGAAGTTGGATACAAGAGCATGTACTGTACAATTCCATTTTCACAAAGCTTTAGAACAGGCAAAACTAATCTCTGGGGATAGAAATCAGAATCTAGGATGCCTGTGGGGGAGTGGGGGGGCTTCAGCCAGCTTGTCCTGGCTCATAAGTGCCTTCCGGTACCATCCTTTCCAACTTCATGGTAGTTGGAAATTAGTCTTGGTAGGAATATACACACCACCGAAAATGACAAATACTGCAAATTAAAAACCAGCCTTTCTCTCTCTCTCTCTGTTCCCCCACCCCCTCCTATTTCACAAGCCCATTGTTAAACATTTACCAGCAGACTACTGCTGCTCGGGGCAAGGGAGATTAACTGAACAGGACACTGAGAAAACTTTCTGGACTAATGGAAATGTTCTGCTT
This sequence comes from Bos indicus x Bos taurus, assembly GCF_003369695.1. Lineage (NCBI taxonomy): Eukaryota > Metazoa > Chordata > Mammalia > Artiodactyla > Bovidae > Bos > Bos indicus x Bos taurus. Next base: position 90,729,905 of record NC_040082.1, on the reverse strand, counting down.
CTTGTTTCCGGGAATGGCTTCACGGGTATATATAATTGTAAAAGCTTAAGGAATTGAACATTCAAGAACTGTAAGTTACAGCTCAATAAAAGAAAGACTATAGCCTTTCTTTTATATATAGCCTAAAATAAAATGGTAGAGAAATCACTTTGCAGAACAGAAGGACTCTGCAAACGCCCACATCTGGGAAAGGTCATGGTGTTTTTTGAAGCTAGATGGGCATTCTGAATTTTGAGTGAGTGACTGGGAATGGTGAGAGGCAAAATGAAAAAGGCTCAGATTGGAGAAGTGGAGGGGCAGGTGTGTCTGGTAGCAGTTTTCATCAGGGGAGGGATGGTTATATCTTTGTCTTTTTAAAGCATTGCCACATTTTGCAATTATGTTTATTTAGATTATGTAGCTATTTTTAAAAAACATTGTATCTCTCAGTGTCTATGGGGTCTAATACTTAAAAGGCTTGCAAATTAACTGTTAAAAGAATGACTGCAGGAACTTCCCTGGTGGTCTAGTGGCTAAGACTCCTCCTAGGGGTCCCAGGTTTGATTCCTGATCAGGGAAGGAGATTCCACATGCTATGAGTAAGACATCTTATGCAGCTTAAAAAAAGATCCCTCTTCAATGACGATCGAAGATCCCAAGTGTCACAACCAAGACCTGGTGCAGCCAAATAAATAAATATGAAAAAAAAAAAAAAAGACTGCAGGGTGGCCGGACAGGAAGTGGGCAAGACTGAGCCAGGGGAACCAGGGGACCTGAGCTGGACCCAGAAGAAGTGGATCAAATCTCCCTCTCTATTTCTTCCCACGTGAAGATGCACCCCACCATGAAACATGCACAGGTGCTCAGAAATGTGAGCCGCCTCAAAACAATGTGGTGAGTTTTTCAGGAAGTCAACATTTTCCTATTTAAATGACTGTCCTTTATTCTCTCCTATGTACTGCCTTTTTTTTTTTTTTTTAACTGATGTTAAAATCACTTTTCTTGTAAAATGGTTTAGCCATTGTGGAAAACAGTACGATGATCCCTCAAACAATTAAACATAGGGACTTCCCTGGTGGCCCAGTGGCTATGACTCCACCCTCCCCAATGCAAGGGGCGTGGGTTTGATCCCTGGTGAGGAAACTAGATCCCACATGCTGCAACTAACAGCACAGATAATAATAATGATGTAAATTTTATTTAATTATGCAGCTAAAGATCCCACATGCTGCAATGGACCTGGTGCCGCCAAATATTTTTAAAAAATAAAAACGTAGAAACGCCACATGATCCAACAATTCCACTTCTAAGTAGATATCCAAAATAATTGCAGACAGGAATTTCAACAGATATTGGTACACCCTTGTCCATAGCAGCCCTATTTACAACAGCCAAAAGGGAGACACACCCAAAAGTCCATCAGTGGATAAACCGACAAACAAAATGTGGTCCAACCATGCAGTGGAACACTGCTGCTGCTGCTGCTGCTGCTAAGTCGCTTCAGTCGTGTCCGACTCTGTGCGACCCCATAGACGGCAGCCCACCAGGCTCCCCCATCCCAGGAATTCTCCAGGCAAGAACACTAGAGTGGGTTGCCATTTCCTTCTCCAATGCATGAAAGTGAAAAGTGAAAGTAAAGTGGAACACTATTCAGCCTTAAAAAGGAAAGAAATTCTGACAGACGCGAGAACGTAGTTGGACCTTGAGGATATAGATGGACCTTGAGGATATTACACTGAGTGAAATAAGCCAGTCACAAAGGACAATTACTATAGAGTGGAGGTCTGGGGAAGTCAGTGTTTCATGGGGACAAAGTTTCAGTTTGGAAACTGAGAAAGTTGTGGAGATGTTTGCGGGGATGGTTGCAAAACAATGTGAACGTACTTAATGCCACTGAGCCATGCATCTACCAGTGGTAAGTTTTATATTAGGTATACTCACAACAACAAAAGTTTTTAAATGACGTCTCTCTCATGAAGGAATGAATGGTAATTGACATTATGAGTTTACAGGACATGTTCATAATTGGCAAAAAGTCTTCAGTTGACTCTGACAACTTAAGTGTCCCACAACTGTTGAGGATTTTGCTGGCTGACGCAGTCCCAGTATGGAAACCACAAGGTTCTGAGGAGCTGACCTCTCCCCCACGCACACCTGCCTATCCATTCTCCGTCTCGCCCTGCCTCCCCCTGCGCCCGTTCCTGCTGCCCCAGGCGCATGCGCACTTGCTCGGTGGGAGGTGAGTGAATGCGCACGCTCCGGGCACAGTCTCGCGTCAATCTCCGCCCCTTTTCCCTTCTAGGAGGCAGCCTCAGGCTGGTGCGCACGCGTCGGGGCGAGGGGCGGGTACCAGCACGGCTCCCCCAGGTGGTGGCTCTCGCGAGAGGCCGGCCCGCGATCTTGTAGCTCCCCCTCCCCTCCCTCCGCCTCCCGGGCTCCTGCTGCAGCGTCAGCCCCTGTCCGGCTTCGGTGGCTGCGGCGGCCCCGATCCCGTGGCTTCAGCCCCGGCGACCTTTGGGGCCCCTCGGCCCAGATCCGCAGCACCGCCCATCTTCGTCGCCTCGGCGCCGGCCTAGGCCGCGGCCGCAGCCCCGGGCTCGCGTCGGTGCCGCCCGCTCCCGGCCCGCCCCCTATGGGCCCCGGCTAGAGGCGCCGCCGCCGCCGCCGCCGCCGGCCCGCGGAGCCCCGATGCTGGCCCGGAGGAAGCCGGTGCTGCCGGCGCTCACCATCAACCCCGCCATCGCCGAGGGCCCGTCCCCTACCAGCGAGGGCGCCTCCGAGTGAGTGGGCCGGGCCGGGGCCGGGGAGAGGACAGGATGTGTGTGTGGGGGGGGTGTCCCAGAGTCGCGAGGTCTGGGGACGGGGTCGAGGAGAGAAGAGGGGAGAGGCCCCGAGTAGCGAGATCTGGGAAGGGGGAGTCCCCGAAAGGAGGAGAGAAGGCCCAGGTAAGGTCGGAGGAGGGATCCTTGAAGAGGAGAGGAGAGGATGAGGGACTCTGAGTATGATATTGGCGGGAGGGGGGTCCCTGAATGGTGAAATTGGGCTCTGGCAGGGTTCTTGCTGGAGGATGATGGTCTGATAGTGAATCGGTCCCTGCGGGGATAAGACGGGGATATGAGACCCTACAGAGTGAAGCTATGGTAGTGATCCTCACCTGAGGGGAGAGGATGGGTCAGGGGTCCCTAGTGGTGAAATCGGAGGAAGGGGGAGGAGTCCCTGAGTAGTGATGTAGAGGGAAGGAAGGGGTCCTTGCATTCTAAGAACAGGGCGCACGGGGTTCCTGAAAGGAGAGGATGGGGCTGGCAGGGTCCCTGGGAGTGAGCATGGGGTAGGGGCGTCCAAGAAAAGGGGAAGAGGGTGTCTGAGAGATGAGGGAGGGTCTTAGGGAATTTGGGGGGAAGGGAGCCTGAGAAGATTTTGCTGGTGGGGAGAGAAGCTGCTGAACCTGGGGAGAATGGTGAGGCATCCTGACAGGGGCAGAGAGGCTGGAGAAGTGGGGAGTGAGGGGGATTTGGAGGGCCAGAGGTGGGGAGAACTCGGAGCAAGAAAGAAGTCAGGGGATCTGCCGGGACCCCTGAAAGCAAATGAACAGAGAGATTCTGAATTGAATGGATTAACAAATCCTTGAGGGGCTGGAGAAGTGGTGGTGGTGATTTGAGGCCATGGAGGGGGATGGGAGGACTTGAGGGGAAAGAACGGGACAGAGAAAGAACCTGGGCCTTTGGGGGTTGCCCGATGGCAGACTTGTCTTCAGAGCACATCCCTGACCTCCCCGCTTCGATTCTCCATGCTGGAGTGGAGCAGGACGGTCCTAGAAACACCTGGCCTGGGTCCGTGTGCCTTGTGCAGGTGTGATCTGTGAGAACCCAGAGGTGATGGGCGAATGGCATGTTTCGTGCCTCTCAGGGGACTTGGCCTCCCTGTAACCAAATGAAGGAGGAGCGCCTTGATGCACATGAGTGTGAGTTCACATCTTTCTCTGTCCCTGAGGGCAGCTCAATGTGGGGATGCGTTCCTGATTCTCAAAAAATTCGCTTATTCTAGGGACTTCTCTGGCAGTCCAATGGTTAAGACCCGAGCTTCCAATGCAGGAGACACAGGTTCGATCCTTGGTCAGGGAACTAAGATCCCACAGGCAGTGTGGCTCAGCACCCTCCACCCTCCAAAAAAATCCACTTATTCTTACAAGAGAGCTCCTTCATCATAGTTGCTCTCTCTCTCTTTTTTTTCTTAAAATGTGATCTGTGATTTCCATCCCTTCAAAAATTTCCCTAGTAGAAGCCAGCCATTGGAATTCCAGAGTGTTGTTTTGTTTTTTAATAACCACAGTGGAGTTGCCATTAAATGTAAGATGGATTAATCAGCTGACTCCAGAATGCATTTTAGATGTCTGTTGGGCAGGCTGAAGACTTTCCAGGGTCTGAGGGTCTAGCCACAAAAGCTGCCTCTTCAGCCCTTCAGTGGAGGAGTTGTGGCACATACATTTACTCCTTTGCCTCCCCTCCTCTGTCCATCGCATCCTTCTTCCCCCTTTATCCAGGTCCCGGCTCAGGCGGCCGCTCCCATGAGCCCAGGCTTTGCAGGCAGACTGGACACAGGTGTCATTCACTCCAGCCTGTGCCACTTCCTTGCCTGTGATCCTCAGGCAGGTTACTGACCCTCTGAGCCTTCTCCCTCCCTTGTGGGCTGGGGTCTGCAAGAGACTCGCCTCCCAGGAGGATCATGAGAACTCAGCAAACTGGTTAAAGCTCTGGTACCTGCTCGCGATGTGGCACCTACCTCCCAGCGACCTCTTCTTGCTACCAGCTCAGGTTGACATCACCCAGCAGCAGGTCATCTTGCTCCAGGGTGTCCTTTTGCTTACATCTCTTTAAGTTGTAGGCAAGTCATGATTGATCTTGGGGATTGGAAGGTTCCTGCCAGAACTCCAGTCTACCCCTTTATCTCCTGCTTGAATCCCCCCTACAAGATCTCCCCGAGCTGGGCAGTCAGCTTTGGCCTAAATGCCCTGGAGACAGACTTCCCTGGATGCCCAGTGGTTAGGGCTCTGAGCTTCCACTGCAGGGGACACAGGTTTGATCCTTGGTTGGGGAACTAAGATCCCATGTGCTGCACAGTGCGGCCGCTAAATAAATTAATAAATTGTATAAATGCCCTGGGGAGTGGTGGCTGGGGGGACCTCTTCTTCTTCTCTAGAGCTGCACTCACGGTTTGGCTAGAGCTCCAGGCCATGCCAGCCCTTGACACATGGCGTGTCCAAATTCAGGGGAGCTGTAAGCATAATATGCTTTCCAGATGAGTTCATTTCACCTGTTTTTTTTTTTTTTTTTTTTCAAATGTGGCTAGAAAATTTTTAATTGCACACATAGCTTATGTTCTTTTTCTTAAAAAAAAAAAAAAAAATTATTTGGTTGCATCCGGTCTTAGTTGTGGCACGTGGGATCTTTAGTTGTGGCCTGCAGGCTTAGTTGCTCCACGGCATGTGGGGTCTTAGTTCCCCAACCAGAGACTGACCCACCTCCTCTGCATTGCAAGGCGGATTCTTAAGCCCTGGACAACCAGGGAAGTCCCTGTTCTCTTTCGGGCAGCCCCGAGTTAGTCCTCCTGGGCACTGAGCATTGAGCTGGCGTCCACCTGCCTGTTACAGGGAGCTGCCTTCAACTTCAGGATTTGATTCAAAGTCAAGTCACCAGGGAAAATAGCATACTGTCAACATTTCCTTTGAAAGTTCCCTGAATCACCCAATAAAGTGCCATATATGTGGTTGGTTTTTAATCACCGGGTCTAGGAATGTGTGTGCGTATAAATGCTTGGTGTTTACAGTAATGCTTGGGATATAATAAGCGCGTGCTGGTGGAACGGAATGCCCTGCATTTGTCCGCACCATTTATAAATTATGCCCCTGTCTTTCCCCATCCAGTGGCTGTGTGTAATCCATTTAAATTAGAGGCACAGGTGTAGCAGCTTCTTGTCGTCCTCCCCTAGGTTCTGGTTCCTTGCTCTGAGGCCACTCTGACTCTCAATTTGCTCCTCCATCCTCGTGAAAAATCCTGGGGACCTCCACTCCCTGACACCTGGGCTTCTCCCCATGGTTCCTTCATCTCCTTCCCTTGTGGTCTGAGCCTTTGTGTCAGGAAAGAGGCCTCCTGGATCTGATATCAGAGCCATCAACCTACAGCTCATCACCGAGATCTAACCTTTATGATGTGGTGAGGGGTGGCTGGTTCTCGGGGAGGCCGGCTGTGTGTCTGTGGATTGTCTGTCTTTCCTACCAGATGGTAGGCTCTTGAAGCACAAGAGTCAAGTCTGATTCACCTGCCGGCCCCAAACCCCAGGGCCCAGGATGCAGTGGTGGCTCGGTGACCCTGGCTCAGACTGAGTCATCTCCTGGTGGCTCCCACACTCTCGCTCACCCTTGCCCTTGGGGTCTCTGCAGAGCACATCTGGTGGACCTCCAGAAGAAGCTAGAGGAGCTAGAGCTCGACGAGCAGCAGAAGAAGCGGCTGGAAGCCTTCCTTACCCAGAAGGCCAAGGTTGGTGAGCTCAAGGACGATGACTTTGAACGGATCTCCGAGCTGGGAGCCGGCAATGGCGGAGTGGTCACCAAGGTCCAGCACAGACCTTCGGGCCTCATCATGGCCAGAAAGGTGAGCTGCAGCTGGCAGTAGGGCGACTGCTCTGTCCCTATGCTCTGTGGGCAGGTTCCCTGGAGATGGAAGGGAAGGTTAAAGGGTGCAGGCATCTGCTTTCTGATTGGCTCCTGGGCTCAGAGGCCCCACCCCCCCAGCTTGGGTTCTAATTAGATTGTGGCAATGCAGGCTTGCCTCAGGCAGCTCCTCCTCTAAGACTGCCCTGTGCCTTCCCAGCTGTGGCTGCAGTTCAGATTCGCAGGAATGGACTGGCTTGAGAAAGGAGCAGATGGAAGAGAGGAGAGTCAGGTTCCCTTAGAGCCAGCTGCCCCCTGACATCAGAGCCAGAAGAAAACCCTGCCCACCAAGACCAGCTGCTAGGAGCGACAGTCACCTTTGGGGGATGGGGTCCAAATGACGCGTGTTAGCCAGTATTCTCCAGAGAGAGGGAACCACTGGGGGTGTAGGGGGGAAGAGTAGACACTGGCTCAGGCAGTCATAGCGGCTGGCAGGTCTGAAGTCCGTGGGGCAGGCCTGTGGGCTGCAGACCCAGGGAAGAGTTGAATCTGGAGGTGAATCCCCATCCCTTCTAGGAAGGCCTTCACCTGATTGGATAAGGCCCACCACTTAGAGAGTCATCTGCTTCCTTGAGAATCTGATGATTCCTGTGTTAAATCACATCTAAAAATACCAAAATACCTCCACAGTGATGTCTAGATGGGTACCTGACCCAACAACTGGGTGCTGTGGCCTTACCAAGGGGTCATGTGAAGTGACCATCACCTCCCTGTTCAGTGCAGACCCCGATGCTGAGACGTCCCTCATTGGGGCTGCTGTGCAGCTGCCCTGCTGGTCTGAGGGGGAGGGTCCCTGAGAGACACTGGGGGTGGGGAACAGAAGGAGGTCCCCACCGGGGGACAGTGGCTCCTGCACACGTCCCCAGGGCCGTCGTGTTGACGTGTGACTCAGTTCATACAGTCATCTTCCTTCAGACGTAGAAAGCTCCCTCTTTGGATCCCATCATCTGGACCCCATGGTTTCAGAATCGCATTCTTGGACACTTGACCACCCCGTACCCTGGTGACGGGATCTGCACAGGGCCCGCTTTTCCTGGGAGACCTGTACTTAGGGCTTCCGCTGGGGTCTGTCACTTGGCTGTCCCTCTGCCTGCCGAGCTCCTCCCTCCTGAAACGTACAGCCCCTTGTTTTCTATTTCTGAGTGCTTTCCGCAGGCCTTCTTTTCCAAACCAGAGCAGCCCCAGAAATCCCTGCTCTGCCTGAAGCACCCCCAACTCCAGGGAGCAGAAGGGCAGCCATGAAATTCAGACAACAGTTGGGGGTGGGAGGGACTTGGACTCAGAGTGCTTCTCAGGGTCAGAAGGGTCTTCAGGCTGGCCAGGACTCTTCCGGGTGGTAGATAACCTGACTTATGTAACCATGGATCTCTGAAAGTTTGTCTACAGCTTCCTTAAAGCCTGTGAAGTGGGGCTTCAGAGTTTAAAGTTGGAGAGTTGGGCAGGTGTAGTCTAGCTAGGAGCCCTGCCCCATGTATGCCTGTGCCCAGCTTTGACCCCTGCCTCAGTCACAGACTCTCTTTGCTGTTTTTGCAACTTTCCAGAGCTTCTATAATCCTTTAAAAATAAAATCTTTGGAAGGGGAGGGAGGGGAAGGGACTCCCCTTAGCAGTCCAGTGGTTAGGACTTGGCACTTTCACTGCCAGGGCCAGGGTTTGATCCCTCGTTGGGAAACTGAGTCCAAAAAAAGAAAAAAAAAGAAGGGTCCAAAAACTGGGGGGAATGGGTCTCAGATTTTGTTCCGCATCAGGCGTGGTCTCCTCTAGTCGCCTGTGGCCTGTGCAGCCATGCACCCAGGGTCACACAGTTCAGGGAGACCTTCCCCAGTGGCCCTGGAGCCCTCAACCGGTCTATGGGGGTCCAGAGCTCCTGGAGGGCCAGTTCACCCCAAAGGCCTGTTTGCCAGTGAGGGACACAGGTGGGGAAATTGAGGCTCAGTGACCTTCCTCCACTACCCTTGGTGGAATTCTGAGCTCCCAGGAAGCTGAGTCTGAATTCCATGCATTCCAAGGGTGTGAGCTTATCAGATGGCCCAGGTGTAAGGGTGAAGGTGGGGCTGGCCGGCAGGATCAGCAGGCATCCTGCTGTGGGCTGCGGTCCCTCCTGGCCCTCTGATGGGCAGGGCAGTATCCTGACCAGTCCCACACGAGCAGTGAGGCCAGTCCCACAGGACCCAAGGGAGCTCGTCTCCAAATGTTCTCTGGACTCCAGCGTGGCATCCCTACTCCTCCTGCGTCCTTGTGAGAGCCCCAGGCTCGAGTCCCGGGAGTGTGTTGCGCCCACATGGGTCTCCTGACTTCCTGTGCTCCCAGCAAAGGAATGTGTGTTCAGCCTCTGTGTGTGTTCCTCCCCTCAGCCCCTCTGGCTTTAAGAACGGAGGTTACAGGCCTACCAAAGGCCACGTCCCAACACTGGCCCCCTTCTTTGGAGTGATGGCCCTGAGTCAAAGCTGGCACAAAATGTGCACTCCTGTGCCTGTAGACCAGCAGCTCTGTTCTACTGAGAACCTGAGGCTGAGCTGGTCGGTGTCTGGCTTGGGCTTGAATCCTCTTGGATCTGTTCTTTGCAGTTGACCTAGTCTGTGGGCACGTGCTGGGTGTCCTCTCACAAGAGAGAGCCATCCTACTGGAGGTGGCTGTAGGAAGGCACGCTGTCCGAGGGCCTGTGACCAGAGCTCGGCTCTGCAGGCAACCTTCAAGTAGGGGTGGGAGGTTTTGCCTGGGGGCCTCATGGGTACCAGGCATCGTGTTGCCAGAGTCTTCCACAGTTCTCCAGGTTTTGAGGGGCATTCGTGTGGGTCCCACACATACACTGTGCCCCCTGAACTCGGCCCACACCCCTCTAACAGGCAGCTCTCTGTCCTTCTACCTGGCACCCCCACCTTCCCTTGTCCATCTGGCTGAATCCCACCCATCCTTTGAGGCCTGGCTTCAGTGTCACTGGAATCCTGGGGCACCTGTCTGATTCCTCCATCAGCACCTCTACCACCTGGGGTTGCTCTTCCTGTGTCTCACCCATTCCCGGTGGCATGTCCCCTCCAAGCAGGACCTTCTCTGCTGTCTGCTCATCACTGGCCCTGCGTGTAATCAACTCCACAGAAATGTCTGTTGAATTGGTCATTTTCAGATACCTGGGCTCTGGCTCTGCCTCTCTGACAGGGGTGGGTGGGAATTATACCCTTTCCTTGTGGTATTGCGATGGCTTGGGCACCTGGGACTCGGAGCAGCCAGGTCAAGGATCCACAGCCTGGCTCTCTCCCACCACGCGGGGAATCTTGGCTTCCCTGGGGTTTGTAGCTGGGCATTACTCTGGGCCCTTTGTCAGCTGTCTTCTGCGTCTCTCTAGGCGGTCCTTCCTCGTCTTTCCAGGTATCGTGATGAATTTGGTGACAATCCTTTCTGTCGACTTGGACTCAAGGGGAAGGGGAGCCACGCTCCCAGCGGGGCAGCAGAAGGCTCACTGTGGTCTCTCGGCTGGCAGGGGAAGGGGAACCCACCCCAATGAGGGGCAGCGGTGAAGCAATTGCCCTGTTGAACAGGGTACTGCTGGGTCTGCTCCTGGAAGGGCTGACACTGTACAATTTGATTCACAGAGCTCCCCCTGTAACCAAGTGGACAGTGTTGCCTTTGATGATACTTTTTTTAAACAGCTTTAATGAGGTGTAATTCACCTACCATACAATTGAGCCTTTTAGAGTATTTAACTCAGTGATTTTTAGTATATTCGTGGAGCTGTGCATCCATCACCATCATCAATTTGAGAACATTTTCATCACCCCAAGATACATTCCATCCCCATGAACAGTCACTCCCCCGCCCACCCTCAGGCCCTGGCAACCAGAGACCCGCTCTCTGTGACTGAGGGTCAGCCTGTTCTGGACGTTTCCTGTTCTGGACGTTTCCCATTAATGGAATCACACCCTGTGTGTCCTTCTGTGTCTGCTCCTCTCACTTAGCGTTATGTTCTCAGGCTGCATCCATGTGGTAGCCTGTTGGGGCTTCTCTCCTCATCATGGCTGAGTGGTGCTCGCATGCATGGAGGGACAGCATCCTTGGCCTGTCCCTCCTTCAGTTGATTCAGGGCGTACGGGTTGCTCCCATCTTCTAGATTCTGTGAACATTCCTGTTCAAGTCTGCACTTGGGTGTGCGTCCTCGGCGCCCAGGTAGGTGGATGACCCCTCCTTTCCCGCCCCCTCAGCCGTGCGGCCCTGACCCCACCCCCTCTTCCCCACAGCTGATCCACCTGGAGATCAAGCCGGCCATCCGGAACCAGATCATCCGAGAGCTACAGGTGCTGCATGAGTGCAACTCCCCGTACATTGTGGGCTTCTACGGGGCCTTCTACAGCGACGGCGAGATCAGCATCTGCATGGAGCACATGGTGAGCCCACCCGTTCCCCCACCCCCTAGAGCCCTGGCCTGTTCCGGGGGCCTAGGGCAGGTGGGGAGGCGGTGCAGCTGTGTACACACTGCACATAGCTTCCTTTGTTTCTTAAGCACCACAGAGCCTCCTCTCAATTTTGCTTTCTCCCTGGATCCACGGGAGACACTGCTCTCTGTGGGCTGAGCTGGCCCCATCTTGTTCCCTCCGTTGGTCATCCCGGCGTCCATGTGCACCCATTGGGTAATTTACGAAGCACTGTTGACAGACACTGAGGTTGTTCCCAGTCCCTGCTGCGTTATGAATAATGCTACGTTGAAAGTCCTTGCACCTGGGACTTCCCTGGTGGTCCAATGGTGAAGACTCTGCATCCACTGCAGGGGATGCAAGTTCAATCCCCGGCCAGGGCACTAAGATCCTACATGCTGTGTGGTGCGGCCAAAAAAAAAAAACAGGAAAGTCTGTGAACCTAAGCAGGCCCACCTGGGGAGGGCTGCTTGAAGAAATGCTTGACTGCTCCTTCCCACATGCCCTCTAGCCAGAGTGCATGGTCTGGGACACAGCTCTGGACCCCCAGCTCAGGCCTGTGGGGACCAGGTCTCTGCAGTGGAGGGTGGGCGCCCATCTCCTTTAAACCACGGCTGATTCCTATGCGCCCCGTCATTAAGGAACTCTGGTCTCAAGGCTCAGAAATGGGTGGGATTGAATGTCATGAAAGCAGAAGTGGTCAGAGCTGAAGGCCCCTGGAGGAAACACTGCCGGCCCTCTGCCACCCGCCCTCGGCAGGTAGAGCCCTGCCTGAGCCCAGCCGTCCAGGCCCCGGACCTCGGGGGCCCTTGCAAAACCAGGATGCAGTGTGGCTTTCAGCAGGCAGCTTCCGTTACGCCCAGCCTCCAGCCCACTGTCCTCTCTGATGGTTTTGTAATGAAGACAGGAAACGAATTTGAGCAAGAGCCCACCAGGAATGCTTGTGAGCCACAGGGAGGGTTCCCCCCCAGCTGCTTTGCCCCCACCTGGCAGTGCCCAACGGGTGCCCTTTCCTTACTGGGGAGAAGGCAGTCGTATCTGCCCGCCCACCTGGCCACCTCCTTGCAGATGAGAGTCAGGCAGAGTCAGGGCGAGAAATGGACGGGAAGTCACTCTGGTCTGAGGGGGCCTCTGCTGTATTGTAATGAACCCCCCACTCCCACCCCGACCTCTCCTTCTTCCCTCCCCCCCGTCACCTCCTCTGTGTGTTTTTGGCCACAGTACACAGGTGTGGCACGTGCAATCTTAGTTCCCCGACCAGGGATCAAACCCGCACTCCCCGCTTTGGAAGCACGGGGTCATTAAGACCCCGTGAAACCACCAGGGACGTCTCCCCATCTCCTCTTCAGCCACCCCCACCCCTGCTCCCTGCATATCCTGAGTCAGGAGGCTCTTCTTTCCTGGCAGAGGAGAGGCAGCGTCCCAGCCCCGCCCCTCCTCTTCCCCCTCCACTCAGTGGGTGTGAAGCATCGGCTCCTGTGAGGCTCCTTCCGGGAGCACGCATGATGCTGGGGAGAGGCTGGATTCTCTTTGCTTGCTGGGCTCGTGCTTAAAGCTCCTGGTTGGGCTCTTCTGGTTCACTTTCATAGCGAGCATAAGAGGACGGTGGACACGTAGATCACACGCAGACTCCAAGACACGGGCCCCAGTGTGGCCCACGCACCCTGCTTTCTGCTAACAGGTGAGGGCCCACAGAGCTGTGCCTTAGGGAGGGGGCGCCCTGGGCGGGGAGGGTGTGAGGAGGGACAAGACAACAGGAAGCGGCGAGAGAGCCCGGACCAGTCATGCCTTTGGGATCCCGCACTTAGTGGTGAGGGGGCACTCGCAGCCCCCCACCTCCTTTTGCGGGACTCTGGAAAAATGTCACACTGGGTCTGTCCGAGAGGGTGAGGATGGGGCAAGGTTTCACCTGCACGCAGGGTCCTGCTCTTTGGTTCTCCTCTCCCACCAGAGAGCTTCCAGCTCTAGCTTGTGGGAAAAGCCCCCCGGCTGTGATGAGCAGCCTCAGTTCAGCCCAGGAGGAACTCACCTGCCAGTGTGGAAAACAGCAGAATTGGCAGCTGCCCCGGCACCCAGACCTGTTCCTGGGGAAAACAAGGGGCCCAGACCAGTGGACAGTGGTGTCTCGGGGCTGCAGCGGCCAGGGAGCAGCCGACAGACCGCTCAGAGGCACCTCTTGGTATTTCTTGGCCTGCAGTCAAATCTACCAAAGAATGCAGTCCCTTTTCTACAATAATGAAAAATCAGATGTGTCCTTCAGCAAAGGGGAGGTAAAGAATGACAGCAGGCAGCTTCCCAGGGGAGAAACGAAACCCACAGTTACGCTCCAGAGGAGCAGTCCTCCAGGAGAAAAGAGTGCATCGTACGAACCCACGGATGAATGGACAGACAGACAGGCTGAAAACGTGGTCTTCCTCTGTGCACATGGATGTGTATACAGGAGCATGGAAGAATCTGGAAGAAAATAACACACTTCAGGAAGGCTGGTGGAATTTCTGGGAGATCAGGGTACAGTTCATCTGCGTTTGAATTTTGAAGAGGAATGTATCAGGTTTCTTTGGAGGTCCAGTGGTTAAGAATCCGCCTGCCAGTGCAGGGGACACGGGTTCTATCCCTGGTCCAGAAAGAGTCCACACGCCCTGGAGCAGCTACGCCTGTGCACGACAACTACTGAGCCTGTGCTCCACCCCAGGAGAGGCCGCCGCAGTGAGAAGCTCTCACGTGGCAACAAAGACCCAGGGCAGCCAAAAACAAATTTTTAAAAATCTTAAAAAAAAATGGTACTAAAAGAAAGATGTATTCGTGTGCTCCGTTCTCAATGAGTGGAGGGCTTTGGGATGCTCAGAGGACACAGGCAAACTGAAAGCTCACAGTCACGCATAAGGAGTAAGACCCGGGCTCAGAGGGACCTTGCCGTGGGCCTGTCACGCCACATCCTGTCCCATGTCTCCTCAGCTGTGGACCAGGGGCTCTCCACTGGGCAACGTGGGGGCCCTTCACGGCTGTCACAGCCAGGGAGATGCTTCTGGGGGGCAGGGACGCTACCCATGGTGCCCAGGATGGTCCCTCATAGAGAATGGTCCGTTCTGATGTTGGGGGCGAGGTAAAGAAGAACCTCACTGTGTTCTGAGCCACCTCTAGACCCCAGCCTGGGGCCTCTCCTGCCCCCATCTCCACATGAATGTTCTCCCTAAACACCAACCTACAGGCGTATCACAGCCCTTCAGAAAATTAGGAGTGTGAGGAGCCAAGTCGGAGAGCAGAAACCACGATCCTTTTTAAACATTCCTTTAAGGTTGAGAAAATGAGAAGGGCTTCCCTGGCAGTCCAATGGTTAAGAGTCTGCCTGAGAGTATGGGGGGACACGGGTTCCATCCCTAGTCCAGGAAGATCCCACATGCCATGGAGCAACTGAGCCCCTACCCAAAAACTCCTGAGGCTGTGCTCCAGAGCCCGTGCTCCACAAGAGAAGCCACCGCAATGAGAAGCCCTGCACACTGCAACGGAAAAAACCCCCTGCTTGCTGCAACTGAAGAAAGCCCAAGTGTAGCAGTGAAGACCCAGCACAGGCAAAAATAAATAGTTTTTTGTTTTTTTTAATGAGAAGAAAAGGAATTCCCATCTCACCAAGCATGTAGAATGGGGCTGGGCCGGCAGCCTGTCTGCTGGGTGCACCAGGCCGCCTGGTCCCGTGGGTTCCTCTCCAGCCACCCACCATGGGCGCGTGCACGGCCACTCGCCCCCTCTGGGGCAAGTCCATAGAGCCTACATGGATTCCCAAAGTGTCAGAGGGCTGGGGTTTTCCAGAACTCTCACCACAGCCCTTCTCACCAGACACAGTGGGGACAGAGGCCTGGGAAGGGGGACTAGACATCCCCAAGGCTGCAGGCTTCTTCCCCACTGCCCAGCGAAGTGAGAGGCCTCCTGGGGCAGCAGGTGGCCACAGGGGCCCTGGAGCAGGGGAGAGAGAAAACAGGCTGTCCTCCCTGCCTCGAGTTCACATTTCGACCACCTCTCCCAGCATCCCCCAGGTCCAGCTCTGGCTGTCAAACATCCTGGGGGCTTTTCCGCCTGGCCAAGAGGTGCTGTGGGCCGGTCGGCGACCCCTGGGCTTGTGGTCTCCACGTTTGCACAAGACCTTGCACAAGACACTGGGTTTCTGTCGTTTCCTCATTAGCGTGTGGATTTGGGTCCCCGCCCGGGTCGGGGAACCGACTAGGGTGACCTGTGTCAGGTCCTTTGCTGGACATCCCAGGAGCAGGACAGTGAGCAGTGGCTGTCGCTTGCTCCCCTTCCCTGTGCCCCTCAGCCATCAGGCCTTCCTGGTGGAGCCAGGGAGGCTTCGGCCAGGGAGCAGTGAGGGAACCCATGGGCTTGGCCTCCCTTCTGCGCTGGACCCTTGCCGCTGGCACCCCTGTGGTCTCGCTCCCCTTTCCGCGGCCTGGCCGGCTGGCTAGAAGGGGACCCAGGCCCCAGAGCTGCGAGTCCACTCAGGTACACTCTCTGGTGCTCCGGCTGTGAGCTCAACCTCTACCCCATGGAGCACTGGCCTCTGTGGCTCCGCTCTGCCTGCTGCTAACTGGCAGCCTCGAGAAGGTTGAATCCTGTTGTCCAGCCAGGGCCTTGGTTCCAGGAAGCTCAGCCGCCTGGGAGCACGCTGGCAGCCTTTCTGGTTCTTGAGCCTTTGAAGCAATGGGAGTCCCTGCCTTGGGCCCGTGGGTCGCCTCTGGCTGTGGTCTGGCCTCTTTCCTGCAGACGTGAGTGAGCACCCACTCGCCAGGAGCCTGGGAAGTGGTTTGTTTTCCAGCCTGCTGCTTTGGTGTCCCGAGGCCCTGGCCTGGCAATGGCTCAGAGCAGCTTGCCTCTCCCCTGTGCTGTCCCCAGGATGGCGGCTCCCTGGACCAGGTGTTGAAAGAAGCCAAGAGAATCCCTGAAGAGATCCTGGGCAAGGTCAGCATTGCGGTAAGTGTGTAGGCACACTCCTGGCCCTGCACTCTCGGGGTTCATTACTGCTTCTCCCCGCTTCCAGGTGACCAGGCTTCAAGGAGCCCCTGGAAGCCAGTGGTGGGCGTCAGCGTGGTCCCCTTCAAAGAGGCAGAGGTGCCATTGCCAGCCTCCACCAGCTGTGTGCCTGAGTGGGCCAAGTCCTTTGCCCATGAAGTGGGGTAATGCTCCCCAACCCATGCAGGCCTTGGGCAGGGGATGGAGACGCTGTGACCCCAGACACGTGGTGTCCCACGGTGCTGTCATCGTTGACTGTGGCCTCGCTGACTCGGTGAAACAGCCTCTCCATCCTTCACCCTATCAGCCTGGGAAGCCTGAGCACAGTCCCAACAGCGAAGGGCTTAACAGAGGATGCCCCTGGGGCTGGGGTGACCTCCAGGGCAGGAGGCTGGCTGGACAGTTATAACCTCGGGCCTTGTCTCAGCTCCCAGGGATCCCAGCCCCTCCTCAGATGAGGAGAGAGCATTGCCCACGTCACAGGCAGGGGGCTTTGTGAGAGTCGATGAGGTGGGTGACTGTTCCCACCCCAAGGATGTGGTGACTGTCTCGTGGCCACTGTGGCCTGGCCCTGGGGACAGTCCCCCTGACGGTGCCCTGCGGCTCCCCTGCAGGTTCTGCGGGGCCTGGCATACCTCCGGGAGAAACACCAGATCATGCACCGAGGTAAGGGGAGGGCACCCCGGCCTTGGGGTGTGCGGGGCGGCAGTGTCCTCACTTCCAGCTCTGCCCCCAGACGTGAAGCCGTCCAACATCCTGGTCAACTCCCGGGGGGAGATCAAGCTGTGTGACTTCGGGGTGAGCGGCCAGCTCATCGACTCCATGGCCAACTCCTTCGTGGGGACGCGGTCCTACATGTCTGTGAGTCCCTCGATCCGCTGTGCCCCCGGGTTCTTCTGCGGTCCTCCCTGCCACCAACCCCATCAGTTTTTCCCCGATTTCCAGGTTTTCCAGAAGCCTGCTCTTCCCTGTTGTGCCATTTCTGTCTTTGCTGGGTTTCTCCTCTCCTTTGAATTTCCAGTCTCCTTCATCTTCTCACTTAGGTTTTTGTCTCTCTGCCCAGCTTCTCTCCACTGCTGGTAAAAGTCCAGTCGGGGAGAATCGTCAGTCAATTTCTGAGCCAGGCAACTGGCCCTGCATTATTTTAGTAGCCATCCAGGCGATTTTTAGAGCAAATTACGAGAAGTCAGTCTTGGGATTGTCCTAAGAGCAAGACGTCCCTGGGCAGGGCACTGTCCAGCTGTGGGTTGTGGGTTTGTGGGGGGCTGCCGTCAGCTCAGATGGATGGAGTGGAAAGAAGAGACAGAACGGCCTGCTTTCTGTTGCTGGGTCTCTGGAGGGATCCCAGAGTGGGACAAGGGTGCAGGGGGACCCCAGGGTGCCGGTCCCTCCTCATCACCCTCGGGGTGTCTCCCTGTCTCCCTGCAGCCGGAGCGGCTACAAGGCACACACTACTCGGTGCAGTCAGACATCTGGAGCATGGGCCTGTCCCTGGTGGAACTGTCCATCGGCAGGTACCCCATCCCCCCGCCGGACGCCAAGGAGCTGGAGGCCATATTCGGCCGGCCCATGGTTGATGGCGCAGAAGGAGAACCTCCTAGCATCTCTCCACGGCCGAGGCCCCCTGGACGCCCCATCAGCGGTAGGGCTCCAGGCCAGGGCTTCCGGCTTGGATGGGCCCCAGAGCCTGGGGATGGCAGCTGCCTCCCCACGGGCCCCTCTCAGCACCAACTGTCCCCCTGGGCCACGCTCCCTGAGGTCAGTAGTCCTCAGATGGTCCTGTGGCTTCTGGGGACAGCACTGCAAGTGCCCCAGACCCTCCCGTCTGGGGCTGCTGCACCTGTTGCTACCAGCTGGCTGCGTCGAGAGGCTCAGTCCTCAGCCAAGGCAGGGGTGGGGTAGAGGGGTGGTTTCTCCCACATTTTATCACGAGAACGTTCAAGCATACAGAAAAGCCAAAGGGTTGCCCAGCAGGCTCGCACCCACCACCTGCCATGGCTGTTCTCCTGTGTCAGGCCCAGTCTTTTGGGGAGTGCAAATTGAAAGGAATTCAACTCAGGGTCTCCTCCAGTGGCTGCTTGGCTTCAGCTCTGTTGCACAGCCCAGTGTGGGCGGGAAGAGGGGTGTCCTGCAGAGGTCTCGTGGTACCTGGACCAGCCACCTGTGAGATTCAGGCTGATGCTTGCACCATATTGAGGGCTGGCTCAGGGTCAGGATCAAGGTCCCAGCTCAAATGGTATAATTAGGCAATGGCACTTAGGGATCTGTGACTTTATTTTTCTTAAGTCAAGTGACCAGAAGAGAGTTGAATTAAGTTTGAGACCAAAGGACCATGCAGTGGACTGCAGTTGGTTGGCTGGCTGGTTCCTAACAGCTTTTTTGAGATAGAATTCACATAGCAAAGGATCCACTCAATTCATGTTAACAACACTGGATTTCTGTACCTTCACAAGGATGTCCGACCATCACCTTATGTGAGTCCAAAACATCCTCGTCACCTCAGAAGGAACCCCTGTCCCTCTCCCCTCCGCTGACACCCAGGAACCCACTTTCTGTCTCTGTGGATTGGCATGTTCTGGACATTTCCCATTAGTGGAATCACACCCTGTGTGTCCTTCTGTGTCTGCTTGGGGTCTGTCTACGTCACAAGTGTTGGTGCCTAGCTCCTTTTTTATGGTCACATAATATTCCACTACTTGCGTCATTAGTTGGTTTTCACAATATTTTCAAGCCCAGACCGTTGCTTCCCTGCTGCCATGCCCAGACTACTGGGCTATTGTAACTTCCTCCGAGGGGAGAACCTCCCCCACCCAAATCTGTGTCCTCAGACCCTGGCCCCTCCTTTCCCTGCCTGACTCCCAGATGGCGCCCCGACCTTCCAGGCAGGGAGGAGCAGTGGGCTATGCCAGGCCATTTGCCTGCCAGCACCTCCCCCAGCCCGGCCCCAGCCCGAGTGCCCATTTCAGGCCAGGGGACAGAAGGCAAAAGTCCAGCTGCCAAATGCAGGCCTGGCCAGCTGGGTCTAAGACAGGGGTCAGCCACCTCAGCCGGCCACCACTGTGAGCCCACAGGTCTGGGCAAGGTCATACACACAGCTGCCCGCCCACTGCCAGCCCCACCCCCACCCCCACCCCCACCCCCCGCCAAATGCCCTGCCTGCACAGGGAGCAGGGGTTTGGATTTGGGACAGCCCAGACGCAGCCCCATGCCAGATGTATGCCTTGTCAACCAACGTTCCTATTTGTTTCCATGTTTGGGGTTTGTTTCCTTTTTCTCATTCACTGGAGGGTCAGGAGAGAAGTTCCTTTCCCAGGAGGGCAGCCAGGCCAGGGAGCCTGCCCTGTGGTTCGGGCCAGGTGGGAGGAGGGTGGTCGGCCTCACGTTCCACACACTCAGGCCTTGATGCCAGACAGAAGCACAGTGGCCACCTGCCCATCTCACCCGAATTCATTTCTGCCCCGGGCAGGTCACGGGATGGACAGCCGGCCTGCCATGGCGATCTTTGAGCTGCTGGACTACATTGTGAACGAGGTGCGTGCCCAGAGCCCCGCTGGCAGGTTCTCCACACCAACGGGAGTAAGCTATTCCTGTTGGAAGGCATCCCCCCAAGAAGAGAACTGGACACGTAGACCGTGGGGTGTGCGGGGGAGGGGCCGCAGGGAGAGATGGAGACCCTAGTCTTCAATAGGATGTTGTTATGTTACCAGGTGTGAAGACATGTGGCCTCACTTCTACCTGTGATACATAGACCTACTCTCCCCAAGGGGCTGTTTTCTTATCTTTATAGAGATGAACCCAGAATTGTTACTCTGAGCCCAGGGGCTAAGTGCTGGGGTCCAGGTGCCCTGACACCCGCACCTCCTTTTCTGAGCATCTTGGTGTCTGTGTGAACTCATGAGTCCTCCCACTTCCTCAGAGAAGGTTCAGGCATTCCCCGCCACCCCCCACCCCACCCCACCCCAGCCTCAGGGAGCCCCCAGCCCATGAGAGGGCAGTGTGGATGCCCACTGTACAGATGGGTACATCAGGGCAGGAGGAGGGGAATGGCACAGGGCCCAGCAGGAACTGACCCCAGAGCCAGCCCTCTCAGTATGGCCGCATCGCTGTCCTGGGCCCTCTGGGACAGACATGGTTTCCGGTAGCCCTGGGGCATTGGGGCGGCTGGGCTTGGGCCAGGCTTGGCTCTCAAGGTGAGCAGCTCAGAGCAGGGTCAGTGATGACAGAGCAGGGTGGGTGGCTCTGGTGACAGCACTTCCTGCACCCAGCAGCGCTGCCCGGGCCCGGCTAGCACGTCCTCCCCTGGAGGTGGAGGAGTGGGCTTCTCCAGTTTTCAGGCCCAAACCCCAGCAGCTGCTGCCTCCCTGAGATCCAGACCCTCAGCTCACTCCAGGCACTTCCAGAGGGGGCGGACGGGATGGCCCTCTCCTTCTCTCCAGAACCAGTTGTGATCCCAACATGGGAGCTCTTGAAAGAAAACCTGGGAAGAGCCTGACCCAGGTGGCAGGGCAGGCGGCAGGGCTCCCAGGGAAGCTGCTGGAGGGAGTGGGATGGTGCCCTCTGCCTCCATGAGAGGTGTCCTGAGGGTCCCCACGGCCGCACGGCTAGGAGGCATCTCTCCCCCTGATTCCCAAACCATCCTTGACCTCTGACTCCCACCCATCTGGTCTGTCCTTCAGCCTCCTCCCAAGCTGCCCAACGGTGTGTTCACCCAGGACTTCCAGGAGTTTGTAAATAAATGGTAAGATGGGGCGGGTGGGGGGAGCAGGCTGCCTGCTTCCTGGGGTGACTGCCAGGGCCTCAGGGATGCTAAACAATGGCAGCATCTGGTGGGACCAGAGCTCACCTGAGAATCGGTCCCCCTCCCAAAGCTGCTGAGTCTCATCCCCAGCTCAGCTCATCCCCACCACCCCGAGTGAAACCAGGCTCTTTGGAAATCACACAATTTCCACCCTGCCTTCTGCCAGCAGGCACCCCAGATTGCTGGCCCTTCAAGCCCGTCACCTCCCAGCTCCCAGGTCAACCTTCCAAGCCTCTTTCAAGGAGGCAGCCCTCTTCGCCCTCTGTGGGTGATGCAGCCTCAAGCCAGCGGACCGTGGACCTGGAGGGCCGGTCTGCCAGGCGCCCTGCGTGTTTAGACGCACACATGGCAGCCCGGGCTTGCACGTCCCACAGCTGATCTGCAGCTGTGGGTGCTGCCATCCCCCACCACCCTGTGAACCTCTCTGTGCCCCGGGAGGCTGTCAGTTTAAAGAACTGCCACTCAGCCCTGAGCTGCCATGAACAACTGCCTTTACATAGTTCTGCTTTTCTGAAGGAAAAACATCCATTTTGACACTTGGACTCCTGAGCTCGGGGTTTTTTATTAGACGTTTAGCTGCGGTTGCTACTAGGTCTCTAAGCTAGCAGCAGCCTGGGGCTTTCCCACCCTCTGTCCCTTTCCCTCTTGTCCTGGCCCCAGGCCCTTGCCCTTCCCTTCTGGGCCAGGCGTCCTGCTCTCACACCAAAGGGTGCGGTGGGGCCCCTCGCCCCAACGGTCCAGGCGGCCAAGGGCAGAAGGACGCAGGCTCCTCCCCTTGGCACTGACAGCCCACTTCTCCTCTCTCCCACCTCCTGGGACCCGCAGCCTAATTAAGAACCCAGCTGAGCGAGCAGACCTGAAGATGCTCATGGTGAGTGACACCCAGATTTTGAAGATTCAGGGGTCCCTAGCAGGCCCTCCATGCCCCAAGTGAACACCTGAGTGGGCTCTGATGACGTGGGCTGGCATGTGGAAGCCGGGCGAGCTGCAGAACCCATGTGGGTCTCCCTGGCTCACTGGAGGGTTCCACGCAGACCAGCTGAGTTCCTCCCAGCTCCCCAGGGACAGAAGGGCCTGCATGCCCAGGGCTAGGGCTCAGAATGACTGGCCTCTGAGGCATTGGGGGCACCGCGGGGTTATCTGCCTTCCTCTAAACCACACTGCTCGATGTCCTTGGAAACCAAGGTGGTCACCAGAACTGACCTTCTACCAGCAGAGCTGCCTGCCAGCCTTAGGTGGCCATCACAGCACCTTCCACCCACGTCTGCTGAGGACATTAGGCCTTCCTCCACTGCCCAGTCTGACTATCTTGAGTCTCAGAGAGAAAATACTTCCAGGCACTCTTGGTGTCCACAGGGGAGAGAAGCAGCCTCTTGGGGTGGCTGCGATGTGGAAGTGTGAATAACCTAGCCATGCCCCCTGGTGGGCTTTTGTGCCCTGCCCACACCTGCAGAGGCCCCCCGCCCAGCCTTCCTCCAGCTCTGCACCTCGGGACCTTTGCACAGGATGGTCCTGATCCTCTGGGGCCGTGTCCTGTTGCTCTCTCCCCAGCTGTGGCCCCTGCTCCAGCACCTTCCCCAGAAAGGCACCTTGTCTGAGCCCACCCCTGTTAGCTGTGGGTCCCGGCTGTAGTTAGTCTGCTGTGAGCCTGGCCTGGCACACCTTGTAGGGTAGGGTCAGCATCAACCTGCTTCTTTCTAGAAGTTTCTTATTAAGTCCAGTGACGTGTGCTTCGGGTATGCATGACAAAAGAAGCCCATGTTCATGGTGGACATTACAGACCAAGGGGACAGCAGCACAAACTTTGAAACCCCCACGGTCTCCCCCCAACCCAGCTCTGTGCAGTTCACACAGTTCAGGCCCACATCCAGGTCTCTGCCTGGGCGACACCACGCGCTGGGTGGGGCTGACTGCTGTCTTGACCACAGGGACCCTGGTCCCTTGATTTGGTTTTTTTCACCCAAGCCTGAGCCCCCTTTAGGAAGGTGGGAGTATTCTTGCCTCCCCAGCTGGTGAAAGAGACAGATGTCGCTTGGGGGCGTAGACCCCCACCCTTCTGAACCAGGGACCTCTGGCGAGTCCAAATGGGAAGTGTGACTGTGAGGGTCACTTAAACTGATGGAGGAGGTGCGATCCTGCTCCCCGGCCACACAGGCCCTGTTTCCAGGCTCAGGAGCCTCAGCTGGTGGTTGCCACCTGGACAGGACGCTCGGGGAACTTGCTGTCCTCACAGAGACCTGTGGTTCAGATCAGATGTCCTCACGCAGGCAGCCCTGCCCCCTGCGACACGGGGCCACACCTGAGGACATCTGTGTTTGTCGCACTGGGGGGCTTCTAGCATCAGGTGAGGGGGGGCCAGGGAGGCTGCTCCACAACCCACCGCAGCACCCAGAGAGCCCCACAGAGGGTCACCCTGGGCTCCAAGGGGCACGGAGCGGCCTGCCCCTTGCCTGAGACCCTGTCCCACGTCGCTGGCCCTGGGGTGGGGGTCCAGCCATCTGTCCAGAGCCAGACTGCTCAGGCCACTCCTTCCCTTTCAGAACCACACCTTCATCAAGCGGTCCGAGGTGGAAGAAGTGGATTTTGCTGGCTGGTTGTGTAAAACACTGCGGCTAAACCAGCCCAGCACGCCCACACGCACCGCCGTGTGACGGTGGTCCTGCTGCCGCCACCAGGCCTTCCCCCCTGCCCCATCCCTCCTGCCATGCCCTCCGAGGGGACGCACACGTGGCCCTCAGGCCCGGGGAGGCCGATACCGCTGTGCTGTCTTCTCAGATCCTGCTTCCTTAGGTTTAAAGAAAAAAGAAAAAAAAAAAAAAACAGGGAAAGAAAAAGCAAATGTGCCAGTCGTGCTTCTTGTTCCTTATCCTTGGGGTCTCGGTCCCTGTCCAGCCGGGGTGGACGCCTCCACCAGGGCAGCCCAGCCCCCAGGAGACGGTGACCTTGGGCACTGACTTTGCTCCTTTCCAAGCTGTGAAGCCTTGGAACGGCCCCCAGAGAGAGGGGGTGCCATCTTGGGGTGGATATGTGCCCCTCGCCTAGCGTCTGCCCCTTGGAGGTGGTCCCCCCAGCCCAGAGGAACAGTCGGGTCCCTGATGGCTGTCGTGGGGTCCCCTCCCCAAGCTGCTTCTGCCTCTGGCTGCACAGCCTGTCCTTGGCAGAACGTGACCTGCCCCCCAGGAGGTACCCTCCTGTCCCCTCCTGTGCTTCGGGGAGCAGACTCTTCTGACAGCAGCCTGAGCTGACACTCGCTCGGCAGAAAGGAAGCCTTGGGTTTCCAAGCTGTCGTGTGGTTGAAACCCCAGCAGATCGTGCAGATAAGGCCTCTCCCCCCACGCTTGCCACCCAACAGATGTGGGCGGGTGGCTCTGTGTCACCTCCACTCGCCCAGCAAATCAGAAGTGACCACCTGGGGCACGTCACTCTCTTGGGGCCTTGAACTCTCCAGCCGCAACTGATGAGAAATGAGTCGGTGGCTGTGAGGTTGTCCCGGCTCCCAGTGTCCACTGGGGTGCCCAGCCAGGCCCCCTGCCGTGGTCTGTGTGAGACTCGAAGCTGAGACCCAGCCTTTCCACCTTCAGGGCTGTCCCGCCTCCGATGGTGGAGGCCGCCTCTGAGCCGTCAGGCAGTAGGAAGTGGTGGAGGGCAGGGCCTCTTCTAAGGCTTCCCCTCCTCCAGGCTCTCCGAAGATGAAGCTCTGAGCCTCCCCCCAACCCCAATACTTCCTGAAGGCTTGAAACAAGTTGATATTTATCTGTGATAAGTTTCAGAGGAAGGTTCTCCGAGGGCAGTGGGCCTGGGGTGAGCCAGCCCTTCGTTTCTGGAGAGGGGGGCTGCAGAAGATGGGGGTGTGTGGCCCTGTGGGAGCTGCTGGATTCTTTTCTTCTCTGGGAGACCCTTCTAGTCTTGTGTGTTTTTTTCCCCCCTCTGTGGTCACCAAAGAGAAGACGAGTTGGTAGCTCTTCCAACCAGGTTTCTGCCACTTCATCGTTGCCCCTGAAATCTCACCTAATTTAGAAAAGAATAAAAAAGATAACTAAAAGTAGCAGAGGTGTGGCTCTGTGGGCACCCTGGCTCCCTCCAGAGCCTCAGAGGGGGAAGGGGACCTAACGGGTGAACTGTGACTCAGCATCTTGGCCCGTGGGCGCCCAGCACTGGCAGTCACAGACAGGCCCATCGTCGGGCCAGTCCTGTACACAGTCAGGCTTCGGGCCTGACCGCTTTCTGTTAACAGAGCCGACAGCCACTTGGAAGGAGGAAGAGACCACGTCAATAGGGGTCCTAGGGGTGCCGGAGAATTTGGGGTAGGTGGGATGAGGCCTCCAGGGTTGGTGAGGGAGCCCAGAGAGGAGGATTCGAAAGCAGGCGCCTCTCCCAGCCCATCGGCTCCCCACAGCCGCTGCCTGCTGTGCCACTTTGCCAGGACCCCAGGGGCCCTAGGGAAAGGACCAGCAACATGTGGCTTCTCCCTTTTCCCATTCCAAGGCTCATCCAGGAACATACTGGAGCCCTGGAGACCACAATGAAAGTGACTTTCGACAGCCCGAGGTCTCCTCTCTATCCCGCCCCCTGCAAATGTCCCTAGACTGGCACCCTCTGCTCTGACATCTCATTTCTTCCGAGTTTGTGGGGGTCCAACCCTGGCTCCTCCCCACAACCTGGTGGCCACAGACAGGCCTAGGGATTCTGTTCCCTGTCCTGCCGAAGCCCTCTCCTGCGAGGGGGCAGGCTCTTAATTCCTGAAATGTGCAACTTCTGTAGCTTTGTTTCCTGACATGTGGGGGTCCAGGCAGAAGGCAGAGTCAGTCTGCTGGGTACTCCCAGGCCCATCCCCAGCTTCTTGTGAAAGACTGCGTTCTGTGCAAGGTTCCTTGTGGCTGTTCCTTAAACCCTGAGACGGCCAAGGGCGTGAGATGACACAACTGCCATGTCCAGGGCCCCAGGGACGCCAGCGCCCCTCTGTCTGACCACATGTCAATCAGGAAACGAATCCAAGAGCTTCAGAATCTCACCTGTTGGTGTTTTCTCACTTGGGTTTTGAGTTTTCTTCACTTTTGGGAGTTTGGGGGCCTCTTTTGTTCTTTTGTGTGTGTACTTCGTTTGGAAGAAGATACCCAGCATCTTGTTGATACAAGTTTCTCTTCAGGTTGAAGTTCTCATATTAAACAGCACTGAGAAGGACTGATGCTGAAGCTCCAATACTTTGGCCACCTGATACAAAGAGCCAACTCATTGGAAAAGACATTGAGGCTGGGAAAGATTGAGGGCAAGTGGAGAAGGGGGTGACAGAGGATGAGATAGTTGGATGGCATCAGCGACTCAGTGAACATGAGTTTAAGGAAACTCTGGGAGATAGTGAAGGACAAGGAAGCCTGGCATGCTGCAGTCAATGGGATCGCAGAGTTGGACATGACTGAGGAACTGAAAAACAACAGCGCTGCAAGACCACGTGTGCTGTCCCCTGTGTCCCCAGAGAGAGCAGGCTCTGTCCCCGCATGGTTCTGAGCCCTGAGCAGCTCACAGATGACCTTGGAATAAGTGAGAAGCCAGAAAAGATGGCTCAGTTCAGGCTTCTCCCATCAACCCAGCCATGGGGCAGGAGCCATCTAAAAAGCTTAGGGTCACGGCTGAATGCCTGTTGGCTTCCACCAGTGGAATTCTCAGGTGGGACTGGCCCTTTCCCTGGGAATGTCACACTCCCTTCTCTGAGTGTTAAAGGCATTCCAGAGGTGGTGTGAAAGTCGCTCAGTCGTGTCTGATTCTTCGACCCCATGGACTGCCAGGCTTCTCTGTCCATGGAATTCTCCAGGCCAGAATACTGGAGTGGGTAGCCATTCCCTTCTCCAGGGGAATCTTCCCAACCCAGGGATCAAACCCAGGTCTCCCCCATTGCAAGTGGATTTTTACCACCTGAGCCACCAGGGAAGCCTAGGGGTGGGGCAGGGGGAAAATGGAAGGAAAAGAGGTGCACAGAACCAGCAGGCAGATTCCCGGTGGCTCTGTGCCCCGTGTGCCTGCCAGTATTACCAGGACACATATGTGTCATTCAGCTGCAAGCAAAACCTAAATTTCCTCAGATCACGTTTAAAATGAGAAAAAGAAACAGGTGAAGGTAATTTGATGGTGTGTTTTATTTAACCCATTATAGCCAAATATTAGGATTGCACTTCACAATCAACATGAAATATTAGTCTGGTCTATTGCTTTTTTTGTGGGGGGAAGAAGGTACAGAGTGCAGTGCTGTATGTTTTGCCCTTATGGTGCATCTGAATTCAGATGTCCTGCATCTCCAGCTCTTAAAGCCACACGTGGCCAGAGACAGTTCCATCGTCTCCCAGCTGGGTCTCAGTGGGGACAGTCTTGCCTCCTTAATCCAGAGGACACCGGTGTCTGGGGACACCTGTGAACATCACGACCGGGGTGGGGAGCTCCTGGCATCCAGTGGGTGGGGCCAGGGATGCTCTTTCACCCCCACTGTGCCCACGAGGGGCCTTGCAGAGTAACCCGGCCTGGGATCCGCAGAGGAGGGAGGAAGCTGGTTTAGGCCCACACCCCTCCCGGAATCCGGTGGTGTAAGAGGGCACAGTCCCGTAGCAGTGGAGGTCAGACTCTGGTTCTTCTATGTCCGGGGCAGCCCTGCCTGAAGCTACCAGGTGTCCTGTGTCCAGAGCTGGGGACACTCTGTGGCAGGAAGGTTCCAGAACCTTCTGGAAGGTGGACAGTCAGGAGCAGGGCGCTCCTTTAAGCTGGCCTGGGGCTTAGAGGTCTGTGCAAGCAGGAAGCCTCTGGTCCCAGGAGGCGGAACTTCGTGGAGTCCGGGTTAACAGAGTTCAGTTCAGAAGAAGCTGCCACTGGGTTTCCCAGAAAGTGGGGGGAGGCGGGTGTTGGGTGGGCGGAGTGGGAGTGAGGAAGGGGAAGGGACCGCCTCAAAACGAAACCAGCAGGGGCCCTGTGGGCCTCGCCCCGCCTCCCCTGGGGCTGCAGCTCCCAGCTGACCAGGTGTGCAGGCCCTGGGGCCTCCCCGGGGCTGGAGGCCACACCTCAGAACCACAGGCCAGGTGGGTGGAGGACCGGTTTGCAGTCCCCGTGGTAAAGGCAAGGTGGCTCTGGAGGAGGAAGGAGGGCGGAGGGAGAGGCCAGGCCCCATGGCAGCCTGAACCGAGGCTCAGGTTTCTGCCCAGTCTTCCCTGGGGACTCAGAGAGGCTGGTGGAGAAGCACCTGGAGAATCAGAGCGAGGCCCCAGGTGAGGGAGGGACCGAGACCGCAGCTGCGTCTCCTCCCTGCCCCCATCCCTCCCCTGAACCCACCCCTGGGGAGGACACGCCCCCTGAAAGGGGGGGTCATCACCGCGGACTAAATGAGATGGCTACTGCTGACTCCCGCCCCAAGAAGGAAGCAGACCCTCTCTTGAACATCCCGAATCCCCTTCACCTTCACCCTGGCCACACTCCATGAGTTTCTCAGAACGGGTAACCCCCGGCTTCCCTCCCTGAGCCCTGGTGACCTGGAACCTGTCCAGAGGCTCCGACTTTCCCAGACAGATGTTGACCCTCCCCACACCTCCACGCCCTGCATGCTGGAATGAGCTCACAGCATTAGGGCAGCGCTAGGCAGAAGGCTATGGACTGGGTGTTGATGTTGAGAGTCCTTGGGGGGCATAGAGCGGGGAACGCCTCACAGGAGAACCAATGTGAGCAAGAGCATGGTGATGGGTGCTAAGTCGCTTCAGTCATGTTCGACTCTTTGTGACCCTATGAACCATAGCACATCCGGCTCCTCTGTCTGTGGGATAGGGTGAAAAATCTTTCACCACCTCCAGCAGTGACCACTCCTAATGGGCCCAGAAGGGGGCCTCAGCTCAAAAGAGGGTCAGATCTGCCTCCACAGTGCCTCCTATGGACTGTTTAACTCTGAAGTGGCAGGTAGGGTGGCGGAGGTCACAGAGACTGGGATGTTGGCTGCCTACCAGGCGAACAGAAGCCTGTCTTCGTTTCAAACTCCACGGGCCTTGGGTGTGGGACCAGGTGGTGGCCAAGTAGGGAGCCAGATCACTAGGATATCTGGCTAAGAAACTGGAACTTTGGAGCTTCCCTGGTGGTCCAGGTGCTAAGACTGCACGCTCCCAATGCAGGGGTATTGGGTTCCATCCATGGTCAGGGAACTAGATCCCACATATCACAACTAAAAATCCTGAGTGCCACCACTAACACTCTGTGTAGCCAAATAAATTTTAAAAAATAAATATTAAAAGAAAAAGTCACAGAGAGAGTTGGGGGCAACGCCTTGGACCAGAGACCATCCTGCCAAAACCTTCCTGGTAGCCTGCCTCAGGTGGAGGCCCCTTACGTCCTGTCCCCCTGTCCCCTCTTCCTCCCAGAAGACCACACCCACCTCGAGGCACCAGCATTGCACTGATGTCCTTTTTTTTTTTTAATATTTATTTTTATTTATTTGGCTGTGTTGGGTCTTAGCTGGGGCATGTGGGGTCTAGTTCCCTGACCAGGGATCGAACCTGGCTGGCCTGCATTGGGAGCTCAGAGTCTTAGCCACTGGACCACTAGGGAAGTCCCTGTGGGTGTCTCCTGAGGAGGCCTCTCTGCCTTCTCGGAGCCCCCACAACCCTCCCCTGTGGCTGGGGTGCTCCCCACCACCACACTCATCTACAAGTTCATGCACAGGGTCAGCCCACTGCCCTCTCCCCTGCCGGGACACCCATCTCCTTTCTTCCTTAACAGCGTTGGATTTTGCAGTGGGGACCAATGAGATTTCAAGGGCAGCCACATCAGCCCCACCCCCACCCTGATGCCTGTGAGGGGACCAGTGTACAGGGGTAAGGGCTGCCCAGGGGTCAGAGTCAGGGAGGAGGGGAGGGAGGGAAAGAGGGAGGAGAGAAGGAAAGGGGATGGGGAGGGAGGGGGAGGGGAGAGATGGGGGGGAGGAAGGAGAGGGAGGTGGGAGGGAAGGGAAGAGGCAGTGCAAGTCTCACTCACTCTTGGCTCCCTGTCTTTGCACCTGCTGTTCCCTGTTCTGGAGTTCCTCTCCCATTCCCTCTTCCCACTCCCAACTCCTGCTTAAGCTTCAAGCACCCTGCTGCCAAGGACCGACAGACCCCTGAGTCACATAAAACCCTCAGCAAAACTGCCCTTTGACCTTCCCATCCCCCATCTTCATGGCCTTGAACTTGGCAATAGATTCTTCACCAAGACACATAGTGCACAAGCAGCAAAAGAAAACATAAATGAACTTGGACTTAATCAAAATTTAAAACTTGGGTGCACCAAAAAGAACACCATGGGGAGAGTGAAGAGAAAGCCCACGGAGTGGGAGAAAGTGTTTGTAAATCCTGTAGGGGAGACCGGTCTATGCCAAAAGAGATAAAGAATCCTTAACTAACAAAACAAAAGAAAGAAAAAATAATCCTTATACCTTAGCAACCAAAAGAATCACAATTAAAAAGGCCGGTATCTGGTCTTCCCTGGAAGTCCAGTGGTTAAGACTGGGCACTTCCAGTGCAGGGGACTAGGGTTCCCAAGTGCGTGGGTGTGTGCTCAGTCACTAAGTCGTGTCTGATTCTTTGCGGCCCCGTGGACTGTAGTCCGCCAAGCTCCTCTGTCCATGGAATTTTCCAGGCAAGAAACCTAGAGTGGGTTGCCATTTCCTTCTCCAGGGGATCTTCCCCACCCAGGGATCAAACCCGTCGTCTGCATTGCAGGCGAATTCTTTTACCGCTGAGCCATCGGGGAAGCTGCTGGTGCGGCCAAAAAAAAAAAAAAAATCCTGATTCATACCGATAGGTCATTCTATGGGATTACATCTAAAATAATATTTACATTTTTTAAAAAAGGCGGTTATCTCCCCAAAGATGTACAGGTGCCCAGTGAGCACGTGAAGAGCTGCGGGGGCGGGGGGGGTCTCCCCACACTTGGAGTTGGGCTGGAGGAGAGGGCAGGGCGAGGAGGATCCGCCTCCACACACAGGGCTGGGGTCTCCCTGTGATGTGTGAACCCGGAGGTGCGCTGTCTCCTCTTTACCCCCACATTAAAGAGCAGGAAGTGGCTCCGGAGTGACAGGAACGGGGTCCTGTGTGACTCCCCTCACTCCTCCTCCTCCCCTGCGCTAGGGGCTACCCTCCAAAAGAGAGGCGGGAAGCCAGGCACAGGTGCGAGTAAGCCGCCTGCCTACCTGCCCTTAGAGGAAGCCCCGCCCCCGCGCTCCTCCTCGCTCCCCCTCCCTCCCCTCCTCCTGCCGCTCCTCTCCTCTCCCCGCCCCTCTCCTCCCCGGCCGCGTCCTGCCCACCCCCAGCCCAGCTCTTCTCCTCATTAAAAGGGAGTGGCCGCTTTCCGGCCGGTGTTCCAGACTGCCGGCCCTGCTGCTGCTCCGGGTCGGCCCCTGAGGTTCTGGGAGGTTCTCAAACGCTCCCTTTTGAAGTTCTGGCTTCCCAGTGGAACCAGCCAGGTTATGGGTAGGGAAGAGGTTTCCCCAGCATCCAGCACAGACCCAGGGAGTCTGGGCGCCAGGCTTGCCCCTGGGGGGTGCTCCTTGTTTCTGTGTCTTTTAGTGTACTCACCCTAATCGCCCAGAAAACTCGGGGTCCCCAGATATCAGTTATGGTGGGTTGACATGCACCAGTCAACACCAACTTGGGTTAACACCTGCCTTCATTCACAGTAGCCCAAAGTGCAGACCATCCAATATTCATCAGTGCATAGTGGATACACGAAAAGTGCTCCCTCCACAGCTGGGAGCATCACTCAACCATGAAAAGGAGAGAAGCCCTGACACTTGCCACCACGTGGACCGATCCTGAGAACACGATGCTCAATGAGAGAGGCAGACACAGAAGAACACACAGGGTGTGACTCCACTGATGGGAAACGTCCAGAACAGGCAGGTCCACAGACACAGAGAGTGGGTTCCTGGTTGTAAGGGGCTGGGGGAGGGGATGGGGTTGATGCTAATGAGGATGGGGTTTCCTTCTGGGGTGATGAGAGTGTTCTAAGATTAGATAGAACTGTTGCACAACACAGTGAATGTCCTCAAAACCAGTGAATTGCACACTTTAAGTGGGTAAACTGTATGGTAGGTGAATTATATCTCAGTAAAGCTGCTATACTAAAAACGAACCACCGTCTCTCATTGGCTCCCGCCCACATTCTATCTTGCTGAGTTGTTTGTTTGCTTTTTTTTTTTTTTAATATTTATTTTGATTTATTCATTTGACTGCATTGGGTCTTGGTTGCGGCCCATGGGATCTAGTTTCCTGATCAGGGATCTGAACCCAGGCCCCCTGCATTGGGAATGTGGAGTCTCAAGCCACCAAATCACCAGGAAAATCCCTGAGCTGTGTTCTTGACATCCCCAAGGTGACTCTCCCTGGCCTCTTCTCGCCCAGTCTGGGGAGTCCTTTTTAGGCCCTGAACAGGGTTCTGGGGAGAGAAGACTGGGCCCAGGTCCTGGCATCCAGGGCACTCAGCCCAGCCCAGAAGACAGTGGATATGTGGCCCAGAGGTCAGCTGTGGACCCCCTACCCTGCAGGAAGAAGAGCAGTAGTGAGGGGAACAAGGGCACACCATTGTCCAGAGACAGGCAGGCCTACTGGAAAGCCACTGGAGCAACTGGGCCTCCAGAGGCTTCTGCCAGAACAGGAGCCCCAAGCCACGGCAGGTGAGTCCAGGGGACTCCCGCCCATCCCGGACTCTGGCCACATGGAGGGAGCCTCCTTCCTGGTGCTTTCTGGGCCAAGGGTCCCTGCTGGGTGAAGACAGCAGACATCCCGTTCTGCCTGGGACCATGCTCCGCCCTCTCCCTAAGGGGATGTTGTGAGACTGTCCTGGGTCAGCAGTCAGCAGGGCTTTGATCTTCCCAGCACCCCATGGGGGCCGACATGATCCCCAGCCCCACTTTGACAGGAGGCTGAGGGTGGGATGGTGCGGGGAAGGAGTCCAGGATAAGAGGGTGGCTTGTGAAACCCAAGGTCGCAGTGGGAACTTGCCCTTGACCCCTTGACCTTTACTCTCAGAATCTACCCTTCAGAGGAAGGTCAGGGAGGGAGCTGCAAGGCAGGCGGTGGCCCCGCCGGACAGGACAGGGCAGAGGCTGACCCCCGCCGCGCCCCCCCCCCCCCCGCCCCCCGCCCCGCACCTGATACGGCTGCCCTCCTTCTCTCTCTGTCTCCCTCTTCTCCTCTCTGTCTCTGTCTCTCTTCTTTCTCTCCCCGAAAGTGAAACCAGTGACACCAAACTGAAACTGAAGCTACTGCCTGGCCGCCAAGCTGGCGGAGGGAGAGAGCAGACAGGCGGGCCAGTGGGCGACTCCTCCGGCCAGCCCACGTGGCGGGCCGCGGGATGGAGGGAGGAGCCGCTCCTTAAATTGCGGTGATTTTAAAAAAAGAAAAATCCGAGGCGGAGGTCTGGCCGACCGGCAAGGCTGCCACGTTCTCCTCTTCGGCTCCCCTGCTGCCTTTCCTGGCTGT
Source organism: Bos indicus x Bos taurus (assembly GCF_003369695.1). Lineage (NCBI taxonomy): Eukaryota > Metazoa > Chordata > Mammalia > Artiodactyla > Bovidae > Bos > Bos indicus x Bos taurus. The sequence goes on along the minus strand of NC_040082.1, from coordinate 90,696,543 downwards.
GGTCCCCTGCTGCTCTGTAGGCTCCCCTGGGGAGGGGGGTTGCCATCTTGTAGAAGGTCCTGGGGAGGCGGGCGGGGCGGGAGACAGGACTGGCCTGGTTCACTAGGGGTCCCTCGGGTGAAGCGGACCCATGGAGACCATCTCCACTGAATATCCAGTCCCGGGCCCCTTGCACAGATAAAAAGCCAAGCCTGGAAACAGGCATGGAGACAGGCGGCCTGAGACAGTGTGGGGGTGGGGAAGAGGCTTTGCTGGAGGAGTAGGGGTGGAGGAGGGGGAGGGTAGAGGGACGGCTCCAGTGCTGGGACCGGGCCACTGGTCAAGCTGAGGCCACAATGCAGTGGTTTTCCTTCTCTGCAGAGCATAGGAAGTAAGCTGGCATGTTAGATCCAGGCTGGTGTTTCTGCCCCCTGGTCACTGTGGGCACTTGGGACCAATTGTTTTCTGGTTTGGGGCTGTCCTGGCCACTGGGGGGCTGCTGAGTGGCACCCCTGGCCTCCACCAGCTCCATGCCAGAAGCTCCCCTAATATGACAAGCACAGTTGTCCCCAAGGGGTGGGGGAAATCACACACACCCTGTCCCCCACCAATGTGACCCTTTTGCCCTAAGCAAACACCCTCGTGGGACCCTGCTACAGAAAGAGGGAAAGAGACAGGGCTCTGGGGTGGACCCCAGAGGCAGCCAGGCAGGTTGGCCCCCAGCTTTGGAGCACTCCTTCGAGGTCCTGAGAGGCCCCGGGGAGCTGTCACCCAGCCTGGAGTGAGGGGGCGTCTGGGAGACCAGCACTATTATGCTGGGTGGAGACTGGGAGCTTCGGGCTGGAAGGACCCATTGCACAGACGGGAATCCTGAGGGGTGAGTGGATGGAGGGAGGGATGGAGGGACAGCAGTGCTAGATCAGACCACCACTTCCATCTCTTAAGTGAGGCTCCCTAGCCCCCCAGGAAAGCATGGACCACCATCACCCCACCCTCTGCTTCTTAGAAACATTTCTCAGTGATGCTGGGGGCCATGCATGCAGCTGCTGAAGCATTTTGATACTTGCACACCTGGTTTGACAACCCCAGGGTGTGCTGGTTAAATGTTAGCTCATCTGGGAGGGGCCCTGGGGACCTGGGAGGAGCCTGGGTGGGAGGAGACAACCGTCCACCCACCAGGGAACCAGGGGCTTCCGGCTGCTCACCTGGCCTGCCCTGCAACTGGGGTACCAGTTCCGGGTCTATGGGGCACCGGGGACAGGCAAAGTCCCTGCACAAACCCATCGATGTGCCTGTGAGTGGTCCTGGCAGGGCTGGAAGTCTCCAGAAGCCGAGCTGGGAGCCATTTGTCTCTGCACTTGCGGCTGGTGGCTCCCGGGTTCTTTTCTTTCCAATGTCATCACTTGCCAAAATAAAACGGCTGGACTCTCTTTAGTTGGGCCCCAAAATAGTTTCTTTTGGTTTTATTTTTTTAGTCCTTTTTTTTTTTTAAACAGACCTGGATTTTTTCACTGTATTAAATTATACACAGAAGTTACTATCTTAACCACTTTTAAGTGCACAACTCAGTGGCATTCAGTACGTTCACATTGTTGGGCAAATATCTCCAGAATTTTCTCATCTTCCCAAACTGACTCTCAGTCCCGATTAAACACTGACTCTCCATCCCCCTCCCCCAGACCCTGTCTCCTCCCCATCTTACCTTCTGTCTCTAGGGATTTGATTTCTCTAGGGACCTTCTGTGAGTGGAATCAGATACTATTTACCCTTCTGTGTCTGGCTTCTCTCACTGAGCATCATGACCTTGGGGGTCCTTCCACATGGCAACAGGTATCAGAACCTCCTTCCTTTTTATGGCTGAGTAATAATCCACTGCATGGATGTACCACAATTTGTTTATTCATCATATGTCTACTTGACTGCTCTGGACTGCTGTGATAAACACAGGGGTGCAAACACCTGCACAGTTTCAGAAATTGAACTTTGCTCTGGATTCTCTGATTTAGGCCTCAGCAGCTCTGTCAGCACTTTGACCCAGTGAGTCTGGTGGAAAGACCCCCACAAGGCTCCCAGAAGATTCTCTTGATATTGTGCTGATCCAGCCCCCAGGAGTAAAGTGAGCCACCCATTGCCTGAGTCCAGTGCTGTATGCCAGGCAGTGAGAGGAACTCAGATAGGACTGGGACCATGTCTGACATTCATCCTTCCATCCCTCCCTTGGGAAGACCCCAGAATCAACTTCACCTTCCACCCATAAGCCATACAGAGGACTTCTGTGAACCAGACCTGGTTGTCGTCTATCTGCCTTTTCCTTGTGGGACATGACTCTCTATCTTTTTTCAGCATCCTGGTCTCATCCCTGGAATGTTTTGGTAAGACCCATCATCTCCCTTGAACTGAATGCTAGACCTCTATTAATGTGGCCTGAAATCACATCAGCTTTTTCAGAATCTCAGCTGCATTTTTTTTTTTTTTTTTACCCCATGCCATACAACATGTGGGATCTTAGTTCCCTGACCAGGGATTGAACCTGTGACCCTTGCATTGGAAGCTTGGCCTTTTAACTCCTGGACCACCAGGAAAGTCTCCCTAGCTGCACTATCTATTGCCTGGTTTGTCCCTACAAGCTGTGGAGGGCAAGATAATGGTCTCCCAGGAACGTCTGAATCCTAACGCCTGGAACTTATGAAGATGCTCCCTTACATACATGGTAAAGGAAATCCGCAGGTGGTATTAAGTTAAAGCTTCTAACAAGAGAGATGATCCTGGATTCCTCGGGGGCCCAGTGTCATCACAGGGTCCTTGTAAGAGGGAGGGGGAGGGTCAGAGGCAGAGAGATGGGAGATACTGCTCTGCTGGCTGTGAGAAGGGAGGGAGGGGCTGTGAGCCAGGGATGCGGCACCTCTAGAAGCTGGAAAAGGCAGGAGCCAGTGCTCCCCTGGAGCCTCTGGAGGGACCAGCCTAAGACACCCATTTTGGACTTCTGACCTCTGGAAATGGAAGATTAATTTGCATTCTTTTCAGTCACTACATTTATGGTAATTTTTGCTATAGTCACCCTGGGAAACCCATACAAAACCCTCATAGGATATTCTGTCTGGTGCAATTACCCCCCCCTTTTTTTTTAAAGAAAAGAAATATATACTAATTGAAAAAAAGTCAAATAATCAGAGAAGCAAGAAAAAAAGAAATCACCCTTATCCCACCATGTAGAGATAAGCACTGTTGATACCTCAGTGTGTATACAAAGATTATACATGTATATATATTTAAGAATAATGGGACCTTAAGTTTTGGGTTTTTTTTTTTTTTTTTTGCCGCACCATGCAGCATGTGAACCCGGGCCGCTTGCATCCCTGCCTTGGAAGCACAGTCTCAACCCCTGGACCACCAGAGAAGTCCTAGGACCTTTTAAATGTACTGGTTTGTAACCCATTTTTCTAGTTACTATACCTTGACCATTTCAAAATATTTTCTTTGGATAAATTTCCAGATATGGAATCTCTGGGCCAAAGGGTATGCATATTTTTAGGCACTTTTGGTCAAGCAACTTTTTTTTCAGGTGTTTTCATTTCTGTGTGTTTTTCTAAAATTAATATATAGGCTATAGACAATAAACCGTACAGATATTATGTATAGAGTTGGATGAATTTCACAAATGTACACACCCATGCAAACTCAATTTTTGCTTTTTTTTGTGGTTAAATAAATGTTTTATTTTGGATATAGTTTAGATTTACAGAAAAACTAAAAAGATTCCAAAATTAGAAAGACTTCCTATCTACCCTTAACCCAGCTTCCCCTAATGCTATCATACATCACCATGGTGTATCTGTCACAAGGAACCAACACCTGTAAACCCTAAACTGTCTTCACATTTCTCCAGTTTTTTCCACAAATGCCCTTTTTCCATCCAAGACCACATCCTGCAGTGAATCAACTGACTTTCCCCCCTGAAAAAAAATTGTAGGGACTTTCTGGCAGTCCAGTGGTTGGTTAAGACTCTGAGCTTCTGATGCAGGGTGCCTGGGTTCGAACCTTGGTCAGGGAACTAAGTTCCTGTGGGGAACTAAGCCCCATGCTATGGCCAAATAAATAAATAAATAAAGATAAATAATTATAATAAAACATACATACCAGGGCTTCCCTGGTGGCTAAGACAGTAAAGAATCTGCCTGCAATGCAGAAGATCCAGGTTCAATCCTGGGTCGAAAAAGCCCCTGCAGAAGGGAATGGCTACCCACTCTAGTATTCTTCCCTGGAGAATCCCATGGACAGAGGAACCTGGGCAGCTACAGTCCACGGGGTCACAAAGAATTGGACACAACTGAATGACTAACACTTTCACTTTCATACGTACCATAACATTTACCACTTTAACCCTTTCTAAGTGTGCAGTTCAGTGGCACTAAGTACATTCACATTGTCGTGCAACCATACCCACCATCCATCTCCAGGTCTTTCTCATCTTCCCCAACTGCAACTCTGTCTGCGTTCATTCCGTTGGCTTTTGAGAGTGTGTACAGAACTTTACAGCCCTCCCAGGAAGGCAAGTGTGTATTTGTGTGTTTGTTATGATACACTATGAATCCAAATTTATCTCCATTCTCTCAGAACTGATAAGTTAGCCTTCAGCATCTTGGCATCTTTATTCAAAGTCACTGGTGAAAAAGATTAGATTGATAAGGACTTCCCTGATGGTCCAATGGTTGGGATTTCCCCTTCCAGTGCAGGGGATGTGGATTCAATCTCTGACTGCTAGGCTCTCACATGCTTCCTTGCCAGGGGACCAAAACATGGAACAGAGGCAATATTGTAACAAATTCAATAAAGACTTTCTAAATGGCCCACATCAAAAAAAAAAAACTCTTTAAAAATTAGATAGATACTGCTTAGATAAGTGTAAAAACATAGACACACACACATATATATGACATGTTGAAGTCCTAACTTCCAGTACCTTAGAGGGAGAGTTTATTTGCAGATAAGGTAGTTGAAGATGTAATTAGTTAACACAAGATCATGCTGGAGCAGAGTGGACCCCTAATCCAATGTGACCACTGACCTTACAAGAAGGGGACATTTGGACAGATACAGATGACCACAGAGGGGAGATGACCTTAAGGGACCTGGGGGAAGCCAGCAACTCGCAAGCCAGGGGAAGCCTGAGGCTACTGGAAGGAAACCAGGAGAAAGGTCTGCAACTGATCCTTCCCGCAGAGCCTTCAGAGGGAGAATGGCCCTGCCCACAACTCACCTCTGGGCTCCTGGCCTCCAGGACAGAAAGGGAATATATTTCTGCTGTTCCCAGCCACCCAGTTTGTAGTCCTTTGTTACAGAAGGTCTGTTGTTGTTCAGTTGCCCAGTCATGTCCGACTCTCTGAGACCCCATGGACTGCAGCACACCAGGCTTCCCGGTCCTTCACTATCTCCCAGAGTTTGCTAAAACTCATGTCCATTGAGTCAATGATGCCATCCAACCATCTCATCCTCTGTCATCCTGTTCTCCTCCTGCCTTCAATCTTTCCCAGCATCAGGGTCTTTTCCAATGAGTTGATTGTTCGCATCAGGTGGCCAAAGTATTGGAGCTTCAGCTTCAGCATCAGTCCTTCCGGTGAATATTCAGGGTTGATTTCCTTTAGGATTGATTGGATTGATCAGCAAAAAGATGTAACACAGAAGCTGTAGAAAACGAATTTATGTACATATTTCATAGGCTCCTTATAAGAGGGAGTTACAAAGGTCGGTCAGAGAGAAATGAGAGGATGTCAAGCTGCTGGTTTTGAAGATGAAAAAAGAGATCATGAGCCTTTAAAAAATAAACATAAGGGGACTTGCCTGGTGGTCCAGTGGCTAAGACTCCAAGCTCCCAATGCAGGGGGCCTGAGTTCAGTCCCTGGTCAGGGAACTAGGTCTCTCATGCTGCAACTAAGATCTGGCGCAGCCAAATGAGTAAATAAATAAATGTTGTAAAACATAAGTGTGGGGACTTCCCTGGTGGTCCAGTGGTTAGGACTCCAAGCTTCCACTGCAGGGGGCACGAGTTCCATCCCTAGTTGGGAAACTAAGACCCCACATACCTCATCACATGGTTGAGAAAAAAAAAAAAAAAGACCTTGTCTACCTTCCCCTACTGTGGTCTCCATCTGTATAGGCCGGGATGCCCATACCAGCATCCCAACTGGCCTAGCCCTGCCCAGGGCTCTTACACAGTCATCAGTGTGATTAACAAAACATAAAGCAGGGCACAGGTCTGCTCAAACCCAAGCTGATGTCTTTCCATCAATATTTTTGGGGTAGGAGGAACATTTTAATTTTTTTTTTTTGCTGTGCCATGAGGAATGTGGGATCTTAGTTCACTGACCTGGGATCAAAACCGTGCTCCCTGCATTGGGAAGGGAAGTCCCTCGACTTTTTTAATTTTAATTTTTTGAAAAGAAAAACATTTGGGAATTCCCTAGTGTCCAGTGGTTAGGACTCTTCATTGTCACTGCTGAGGGCCTGGGTTCAATCCCTGATTGGGGAACTAAGATCCCACAAGCCATGTGTCGTGGCTAAAACAAAGAGAAAGAAAGGAAAAACATTTAGTTTTACTCATAAATGACCACAGTTCATAAAAATGGGATGTGAGAAATCACTAGGGACCACAGGAGTATCCAGACTTCGGAATGAGATTGAGCCCAGCCACTCCCATCTCTTGTTCCAGGCCTACTTTTCTTTACAACCTAAAGAAAAAAACTTGGGGCAACATACATGAGACATAAATTTTACCAATTTAACCATTTTTAAGTGTTTATTTAGTGACACTTAAGTATATTCACACTGTTGTGCAACCATCCCCACCATCATCTGCAGAACTTTCTCATCTTCTCAAACTGAAACTCTGTCCCAGTGAAACACTGACTCCCTATCCCCTCCCCCAGCCCCTGGCCCCACCATCTCCTTCCTGTCTCTGTGGATCTGACTTCTCTAGGGACCTCCAGTGAGTGGAATCAGACAGTGTGTGTCCTTCTGGTTTATTTCACTGAGCATCACGTCCTCAAAGTCCATCCAGGTTGTAGCAGGTGTCAGAATCTCCTTCCTTTTGAAGGCTGAGTAATATTCCACTGTGTGGACGGACCACATTTTGCTTATTCATTCATCCATCAATAGACATTTGGGTTGTTGCCACATTTTAGCTATTGTGGATACAGCTGTTGTTAAACATGCATGTTGCTTTGCTTTTTAAAACTGATGTCATTCACATACCAGAATATTCACTCTTTAATATGTACAATTCAGTGGTTTTTACAGAATCGTGAAATCATCACTACTATATAATTTTCAAACACTTCCATCACCCCAAAGAACAACCTCATCCCCCTTAGCAGTCACTCCCCTCCACCAGGTCCTGGCACCCACAAATCCACGCCCTGTGTCTGTAAATCTGCCTGTTCTGGACGTTTCCCATCAGTGGAATCACAACTGTGTCCTCCTTCTGTGTCTGCTCCTCTCACTGAGCATCGTGTCCCCAGGGTCCATCCATGTAGTAGTCAGTGTCAGGGCTTCACTCCTTCTTATGCCTGAATCCATGACCTGCAGGTGCCCGGGTCACTGCCCTAGAATCTATTGCTCCAGCCTCACTGGTTTCCTGCCTGATCCTCCATCATGAATCCAAGCCCCACACTTTACCCTTTACCCTCACACCTGGGAACCTGCCCATCCTTATTCAGATCTCGGTTCTCTACCACCTCCTTGGAATAATTCTCCCTGATGATCATTTCAATAAAAGAACTGACCCCTTAGACAAACCTAGTCTTGGTCTGATTCTATGGGGTTTCTTGGGGTTTCATGCCTTTTGCCATTTGGGGGCTATTTTACAACTATGGAGAAGGCAATGGCACCCCACTCCAGTACTCTTGCTTGGAAAATCCCATGTATGGAGGAGCCTGGTAGGCTGCAGTCCATGGGGTCGCTAAAAGTCAGACATGACTGAACGACTTCACTTTCGCATTTCACTTTCATGCATTGGAGAAGGAAATGGCAACCCACTCTGGTGTTCTTGCCTGGAGCATCCCAGGGATGGCAGAGCCTGGCGGGCTGCTGTCTATGGGGTCGCACAGAGTCAGACACGACTGAAGCGACTTAGCAGCAGCAGCAGCATGTTGTAGAAAATGGATGCTTATGGCAATGATTCTTTTTGTTTTTGTTATTTATTTATTAATATTTTTGGTCACATTACACGGATTTTGGGATCTCAGTTCCCTGACCAGGGATTGAACCCAGGACCATGGCAGTGAAAGTGCAGAGTCCTAACCACTACACTACCAGGAAATTCCTTGGCAATCATTCATTAAAAAAAAATTTGTTGTTATTCAGTCACTAAGTCATGTCCAACTCTTTGCAACCACATAGACTACAGCACACCAGGCTTCCCTGTCCTTCACCATCTCCTGGAGTTTGCTCAAACTCATGTTCATTGAGCCAGTGATGCTATCCAATCATCTCATCCTCTGCTGCCCACTTCTCCTGTCCTCAACGTTTCCCAGAATCAGGGTCTTTTCCAATGAGTTGGCTCTTAGTATCACGTGGCCAAAGTATTGGAACTTTAGCTTCAACATCAGTCCTTCCAATGAATATTCAGGGTTGATTTCCTTTAGGATTGACTGGTTTGATCTCCTTGCTGTCCAGGGGACTCTCAATAGTCTTCTCCAGCACCACAGTTCGAAAGTATAAATTCTTTGGCTCTCAGCCTTCTTTAAGGTCCAACTTTCACATCTATACATGACTACTAGAAAAATCATAATTTGACTATATGGACCTTTGTCGGCATATTTTTAAAATTTTCTTCCCCAATTCATTTATTTTCTTATTTTTATTAATTTACTCTTTGGCCACACAGCATGTGGGATCTTAGTTCCCAGACCAGGGATCAAACCCGTACCCCTTACAGTGGAAGCACAGAGTCTTGATCACTGCACTGCCAGGAAAGTCCCTGGGAATGATTCTTGTCAAGAGAGATACAAATTAATTGTGCTCAATCATGTCTTGCTTCTGTCTGTAATTCATCCAAGCGTTGCTCACCTGTCTCTATGTGAGTGTTCTTTGGATTTTCCTTTGAACCCATTGTAACACCTTGCTGGTTCCCTCATTAATGAATGAATGAAATAAAATCTTTTGACCTGTGTTCATTTAAAAAAAAAAAAAAGGGCCCCAGGCCCCCATCACTGTCTATTCAGTTTCTCTGGTAACTGTCTTCAGTGAATCACTGATAATTTTCTGAAATTCTTTATGTATGTGTCTATTTGCTTATTATCAGTATTCTCCACTTGAATGTGAGCTGGAGATTGGGAACTTGGCCCATGGGAGGCGCCAAGGGCTAGCTAAGTGGGTTTCCAGGCAGACCAACCACTGAGCAGAACATTCTAGAATTGTCAGGGTGTCCACATTAGGCTCAGTGACACCCCTGGGTTTTAGGACCTGCCTACAACCCCGCCATTTTCAAAAGAGAAATGCTTACCCTAGCTTTCTTTCCCAGAACTTCTTCTAGAAATATCAGCTAGGATTCCCAAGGCTTGTGTGCAAACTTCTTCAACACCTCAATCTGTGAGCTTCCTGGGCCCAGTGACAGACCCCAGTGACATCCCCAACAGCCAGGGAATGCCCCTCATCCACTCCCTCTTGGATCTTGGTTGAGAGAATAGTCAATGCCTAAAAACATAATCTAACTCGGAAAAGAATTTGACAAAGAATATATACATGTATATGTATGGGCTTCCCCGGTGGCTCAGTGGTAAAGAATCCACCTGCAATGAAGGAGACACAGGAGACGTAAGTTTGATCACTGGGTCAGGAAGATCCCCTGGAGGAGGGCATAACAACCCACTCCAATATTCTTGCCTGGAGAATCCCATAGACAGGGGAGCCTAGTGGACCAAGTCCACAGGGTCACAAAGAATTGGACACAACTGAAGCAACTGAGCATGCATACATGTGTGTACCTGAGTTACTTTATTGTACACTTGAAACTAACACAATATTGTTAAGCAACTGTGCTCCAACATTAAAAAACAAACAAACAAACAAAAACAACTAAAGACATTTGATCCAAGTTGCCAAGTGCCTTCCTTGTTTGCTGGCTGCTTTGTAAGCCTGTGAAAGAGATATGGTGCTTGCCACCATTGGTGTATTGAGGCCCAGGGGATGGAAGAAGATATTCATGTAAATGGAAATTAAAAGAAAGCTAGAGCAGCAATACTCATATCAGACAAAAATAGACTTTAAAATAAGGGCCGTTGTAAAAGACAAAGAAGGACAGTATATAGTGATCAAGGAATCAATCAAGAAGAAAATATAACAATTGTAAATATATATGCATTCAACATAGGAGCGCTTCAGTATATAATTGCCATATATATGGCAAATATCAACAACCATAAAGGGAGAAATGACAGTAACATAATAGTAGTTAGTAGTGGGGGACTTTAACATCCCACTTTCATCAATGGACAGGTCATCCAGACAGAAAATTAATAAGGAAACACAGGCCTTAAACAACACACTAGACCAGGTGGACTTAATTAATATTAATAGAGTGTTCCATCCAAAAGTAGCAGAAAACACATTCTTCTCAAGTGCACATGGAACATTCTCCAGGATTGACCACATGCTGGGTCACAAAGCAAGCCTTGGTAAATTTAAGAAAATTGATATATCAAGCATCTTTTCTGATCACAACACTATGAAATTAGAAATAAGTTACAAGGAAAAAAAATATCAAAAAAACACAAACATGTGGAAATTAACAATATGTTACTAAACTGAGCCCCAGAGTGGGAGGGTTCAACCTGGGCTGCAGAATCAGAACAAGAGGATTGGTCTTAAGAAATGCCAGCTTTGGGACTTCCCTGGTGGTCCAGTGGTTAAGAATCTGCCTTGTAATGCAGAGGACACTGGTATGATCCTTGGTCTGGGAAGATCCCATATGCCTCAGGGTCACGAAACCCATGCACCACAGCTACTGAGCCAGCTCTCTAGAGCCCATGAACTGCAACTACTGAGCCCATGTGCTGCAACTACTGAAGCCTGAGCACCTAGAACCTATGTGTCCCAACAAGTGGAGCCACTACAATGAGAAGCCCACACACTGCAACAAAGAGTAGCCCCTGCTTGCCACAACTAGAGGAAGCCCAGGTGCAGCAGTGCAAACCCACCATGCCCTCCCCCCAGATAAGAATTATAAATAAATAAATCTTTTTTTAAAAGAATTCTGTCAGCTTCAAAATACTCCTCTATCAAAAAATAAAGCCATTGTAAACCAACTCTACTTCCATAAAAAAGTAATTATATATATACATATATATATATAATATTTACTGAGATATAATTCACATGCTAAACAATTCACCCTTTTAAAGTACATAATTCAGTGGTTTCCAGCATAGTCACAGAGTTGTAAAATCATGGCCACTCTACTTCCAGAACATTTTCATCACCCCCAAAAGAAACTTCATTTCTATTGGTATTCGTTCCCCACCCAATTCTCCCCAACACCTCCCAGCTCCAGGCATCCACTAACCCATATTCTGTCTCTGTATTTGCCTGTTCTGGACATTTTGTATAAATGGAATTATACACCGTGTGGCCTTTTGTGTCTGGTTTGTTTCACTGAGCATTCTATTTTCAAGGTTCATTCACACTGTAGCCTATGTCAGTGCTTCACTCCTTTTTAAGGCTGAATAATATTCTATTGTATGGATGGACCACATTTGATTTATCCATTCATCAGTTGATGGACATCTGGACTGTTTCTAACTTTGGCTATTAGGAATAATGCTGTTATAGATATTCTCATTTTTCTTGGGTAGAGACACCTAGGAGTGGAATTGTTGAATGGTATGGTGGCTGTCTCTTTCACCACTTGAGAAACTGCCAAACTCTTTTCCACAGCAGCTGTAATATTTTACGTCCCCACCAGCTACAAATGAGGGTTCCAGTTTCTCCCCCATCCTCATCAATGCTTGTTCTGGTCTGTCTTTTTGATTCAAGCCACCCTAGCAGGGGCGAAGTGGTGTCTCCCTGTGGTTTTCATTTGCATTTCCCTGATGACTAGTGATGTTGGGTAACTTTTCATGAGCTTGATTGGTTGTTTATATATATATATATATATATATATATATATTTTTTTTTTTTTTAGAAATGTCTATTTAAATCCTTTACCTATTAAAAAAATGGTAGTGTTTTTATTGTTGAGTTTAAGAGTTCTTTATATATCATATAAATAGTAGACCCTTATCAGATCTACGATTTGCAAATGTTTTCTCCCATTCTGTGGGTTTTTCTTTCACTTTCTCGATGGTGTTCTTTCAAACACATAGGTTCAAAATACTTTAGACATAATTTTTGTTTTATTATAAGTCATAAGTGCAGGATACAAAATTCAAAAGATCAAAGAGAGTAAACAGGAGCTGTCTCAGTCTGCTCCCCATCCCAAAGGCAACCGGTGTTGATGGTCAAAAGAATTATCTGTTCAAATGTTATATAACTTTGCAGCCTAGCCATTGTAACTGTAATTCAAGCTCCTCTGCTCAAATGCTGTGTGTATTTGGTAAGTTTGCCAAGTTTACCCTCTCTGGGTCTTCAATGTCTTCATCGTGTACATCAGGGATGATAATTCCGGGGTCCACAGATGGACTAAAATTGCACACAAAAGTGGAATTCAGAAAAGGAGAGCTGGTATTACAACTCACCCTAGACCAAATCTATTTTGAGGCAAGTTTCAAGTATTTAACAATTTTTATATTGCTTTATTGCTATGATGGAGTTGGTCCTGATACATTCCAAGAATCCTTTAGCCAAGCATCTTAAGTAGGGGTCTGCCAATGAGATTAAAAAAAAAAAATGCCTTGAGTGTGTGTGAAGTTTTCACCTTGGGAGATGTGGGTCTCACCTCTATCCTGGCCAAGAACAGGGCATGAGGGGTCAGGGTATGGCCCAAATAAAAGTAATAATAACAACAATAACAACATAATCCCATCTGTCCTGTGTTGAGGACCTCCCACCAGCAGGTACCATGCTGTTTAAGTATGTTACATGTACCATCTTGATTCTCCTTTGTTACAACCCCAGGAAGTCTCTACCATTACTTTTTTTTTTTTTTTACCATTACTTTTTTAATTTTTAAAATAAAATTTCTTTTTACGTTTTATTATTATTTTTGGCCATGTTGTGGCATTTGAGGGAATCTTAGTTCCCTGACCAGGGATCAAACTTGTGCCCCACTGTAGTGGAAGCTTGAAGTCTTAACCACTGGACCACCAGGGAAGTCTCTCTACGATTATTCTTTACAGATGACTCGGAGGATCAGAGAGGTTAAGTAGTCTGCCCAAGGTCACACAGCAACTCAATCTTTTATACTTTATTAGGTTTTTCAACTAGTATCTGATTGGGTATCTTTTTGGCGGGCAGGGGAGGGGTGGGACTGAGGAGTGGGGGTTAGGACAAAGCTTTACCCACCTTCCTCTCTTTTCATTGCAGGGGTAGGAATGGGCACAGGGTACGCCATCCTGGCATCTCCTCAAGGACTTGCCTGCAGACCCTCTGGCAGGGTCCAGAGCCAGATGAAGCTGGATCCAACATCCTTGGGCTCTCTCCCTCTCTGGGTCTCAATTTCCTCAAATGTAAAATGGAAATCACATAATCCCTGCTCTTTCCCGGGGCCTGATAAGGATTAGATTCAATGCCAATCTTACATGTAAGTTCTCTTGCCCCTTCTGAGTCAGGTTATCAACTGCTGAGAAGAGTACCAGATATCTGAGGCTGGGTGGTACAGAAGGGACACTGAGTCACCCTTCTCTGGCTGAGTGGGTGGAGCTTGCAGGATGGCAAATAAGACCATTTAGGACGAAGGTCTGAGCTTCGAGTATCTACAGAGCCCAGGTACTATCCTGAGACCTGCAAATTGTGTTTCTGCTTGGCCCTTTTCCTCGCAGGGTGGATGAGAGGGTGGTTTAAAGAAGGAAGAGGGCTTATTCCCAGGCAGGGTCGTTAGAGCAAAGTCCCTGGGTTCCGCCCTCACTCTGGATGGTTGTGGCCCCTCCCTCAGTCCCTTTCCACCTACCCAGGGGCTGGTTTCAGGCTGCAAGTCCTGGGACTGTCACTTCCCTTCTGGGGACCTCCAGGGTTTCCCCTTAAAGACAAAGTATTATTACAAAAGCCCATTCACCCCGTTTGGGAGTGGAGAAGCAGTGAGGTGCAGAAAGTTGGGGTGGAGAAGGGGAAAGCTTTGAAGTCAGAGAAGGACAGATGTGCGTTTCACTAACGGCAGTGGAAGTTTCCTGCCTGTAAGGTAATTGTGGTAAAAAATGATAATAACAAGAATAATGACCATGGTCATGGCATTAGATGTTGGAATGGAAGTAAACAGGACCCCGGACAGAGCCAGCCACCTGAGAAGCGCTCAGTAAACGACCGCTGTGGAGCAGGTGCCAGCCCTCTCCGACCGAGGCAATGAGGAAGGGGGAAACTGAGGCGCAGAGCCCCCGCCAGGCGGCTGATCGCACCAGCCAGCCCTCCTCGGGTGCCTACTGTGTGCAGCGGGCAGCCGGCCTGGCCGGGTCAGTCTGTTCTCACCGCTCGTCCCCCTCCTCCCCCTCCCCCGTCCCCCCGCCGGACCTCTCCCACGACGGGGGAGGAAGTGGGAGAAATGGACAGGGGGAAAAAAAAAAAAGTTGGGCTGAGCCAATGCCTCCCCACTCTCCACCTCCGCCCCTCCGGAGCCACGCAGACCCTTGCGGGAGCGGACCGCAGAACCCAGGCGTCCGGGGCCGGGGCCGCGTCCCGCCCAGTGGCCCGCAGTTGGGTGGGGGAACTTGGAAAGCCGGGAAAACAACAGCCCAGCCCGCCCCTCGCCAACCCCTTCCCCCGCTACGCCCCTTGGCGCAGCGGGCGGAGGCGACTCCTTTATATAATCGCGGGCGAGCAGGTTGGCTGTTTCATTTAGGGACCCGGGAGCCCAGCGGACCCGAGCCATCAGCCGAAAGCCCGCCCCCGGGTCCCCTTCCGCAGCTGGGCAAACTGAGGCCCCCGGAGAGAGCGGGCGCCAGGCCCGCCGTCCCCACCCCGTCGCCCCCTACCCACCCCCAGCAGCCAGGGCAGGCGCGACCCACGCCCGCGTCGGTCCTCGCAGTGCGCACAGCCCTCCCCGCCCCCGCTGCCATCCTGCCACGCCCCAGGCGTCGGGGGCAAAGCCCGCGCCCCCCCGCACCCGCCTCCGCGCAGAGGCTGGGGGCCTGTTTATCTGGAGGCCCCCACCCCCCCTCCACCCCGGGGGGCCCGCTCCCCCCGCGCCCCGGGGAGCTCTGGGGCCAGATAAGCTGGCAGGCTGGCACGGCGCCGCGCAGCGGGGCGGAGAGGTCAGAGGAGGCGGGGGGGGCGCGCCGGGGGCGGGCTGGACCCCCCCCAACTTGACAAAACCTAATAACAGCCCGGTCTCCCCGGCGCAGCGGGCGAAGCCCCACGGGAGGGCAGAGACGTGGCAAGAGGGGACCTGCCGAGCCTGTTCTGGCCTCTGAGGCCGGGGTGGGGGGGGCGGGCTGGGCGTGGGGGGGGGCCGGCGGCTGCGGCACCTTTAAGACAAGGGAGGACCCCTCTTGCCCTCGGAGAAACCAGGAAGGGAGTCGCGAGCATCATACGGGGCTTTGGCTGTACTGTACAGTTACTGTAGGGGCAGTGACGCCGCCGCCGGAGCGAGGGAGCGACGAGGGGAGAGCCAGCGAGGGGAGAGCGAGACGCGGACCCCAGAGGCGAGCGGCCAAGGAACCTAGTCCGAACTCCGGGCCCCGGCCCCGCGCGCCCCGGCCCCGGCCCGGCCCCGCGAGGTAAGTCAGCGCCCGACGCGGCCCCCAGCGCGGGGTGCAGGGCGGGGACGGGCCGGGGGCACTGCGCCCACCGCTGCTCTCTCGGGAAGGGGCGATCCCCCGAGCCGGGGACGTTCCGCAAGTTTCAGAGGAGGGGGTGGTTGGCAGCTGCCCGGAGGCGGGAGGCGCCCTGGATCCCGAGCTCGGGGAGGGGGCGCCGCCCGGGAGGGGGTTTTGGGGGCGAAGTGCACGGGTTTGTGCGGCAGCCCCCCCCCCCGCCTCTGTGCATGATTTTTGGGGGCTCCCAGGCGCGCGGGGAGAGGGGGAGGGGAAGCGGGGCTGCATTGAGGGTGGGGGGAGCCGGCGTGGGGAGATAGGGGGCGCGTCGCGTGCTAAGTTTGCAGCTGGGTACTGGGGGCGCTCTTGCCCCCCGGGGGCCTATTCGGTGTTGCGTGCATACGTTGGAGTTGGCCAGGATTGAGCTCCATGGGGGATGGGGGGGAGGGGGCTGAAAAAACAGGGAGGGGGGCTTTGCAAAGGAGGGGGAAGGGGTGGGGTGTCCGGGTGGGCGGGCGCGGCCGCTGGGGCCTCTGGGCTTCGTAGTTCCCCCGCGCTTGTGGCTGGCAGGTGGCAGGCGGCTACGACTACTAGTTCCAGGGTGCTCTGCGCCCGCAGCCCGCCGCGGTCCGCGGGTAGGGGCGGTGCGGAGGAGGGGCGGTGAGCGGCGGGCTGGCGAGCCAATGACCGCGGGCCGATAGCGCGGCGCGGCTCGAGGGCGGGCCCTGCCGGTCCGGGGGCGGGGCCTGCAGCCGGGCTCCCCTTGCCGGGGGCCGGTGGCGGTCCCCGGCTTCCGGCTGCGCGGCCCGCGGGCCGGCCCCCTCCCCGCCCCGGGGCCCCTCCCCGCCTGGTTGTGTAACCGTCCCCAGCCCCCCTCCCCTCAGCCCCCCGCCCCCCGGGGGGGGGGGTCACCCACCCGGCGCTCCCCGGGGAGGGCGGCGGCCCGGGCCGCCGCGAGGCGCAGGCGAGCCCGGGGATGCGCGGCCTAGTGCAGGCTGGGCCCGGGCGTGGGGGAGGCGGGCGGGCGGACCCAGATCCGGGGTAATTTGCATCGCCCTCCCCCCAGCCCGGGTGGGGATTGGCCGCCGGCGGCGGGGGGTGGCGCGGGGCCAGGCTCACTGCCGCCTCCCGGCCCCTCGGAGGGAGCCAGCCCAGCCGCAGCCGCCGCCACCGCCGCCGCCGGGGCCGGGCCCCCTCGCTGCTGCCCCGGGAAGGAGGTAGGAGCACCCCGCGCTGGCGGCGCGGTGGGGGCCGGCGGGCCGGGGCGGGGGCTGCGCGCTGCGGCCGGGGCGGGGGAGGGGGCCGCTTCCTGCCCCCGCCCGGGCCTGACTCAGCCTTGGGCGGGGGGACCGGCCTGGCCCCTTGCCCTGCCCGCGCGGCCGTCCGGCCCTGGCCCCGGGTGAGGGGACAGAGAGCACCCCTCTCCCCCGCCCGCGCCCCCAAAGCGCGTGACCCCGTCTCCTCTGGCCCGGACACCCCTCCTTCCCCTTGACGCCACCACCACGTGCGAACCCTGAGCTCGAGCAGAGGAGGGGGTAAGCTGGTGGGATCCGGCCCCCTCCCTCGCCCTCCCTACCTCCCTCCGTGGCCTAAGAACTGGCCCCCTCCCCCAGCCCCGGGCCTGGGAACCAGGCAGGGGCCAGAGCTGAGCGCTGGGGCCGGTGCACCCCCCTGGGCCCAGGCCTTTGCGGGTCCTGGCAGGCACTGTCCGCGCCGGCTGGCCGGTGGTGGGGGAGTCCAGTGGCCCGCAGCAAGATACTGCTGTCCAACCGGGCCTGGGCACCCAGTGGGCGCCTGCTGAATGTTTGGGGAAGGTAGCCAGCACTTGGCGGGGTGGCAGGGGGAGGCAGGCAACTCCTCTCTTCCCCTAGCCAGGCGGCGGAAGTGAGAGAGGTGTTGGTGCCCCTCCACCGGGTGTGCCCACCTGGCTCACCCATGGGTGGCGAGCTTGGTTTGCACCCCCCCACCCACCCACTGCCTCCCAGAGCAGGGCTGGAGCAGGCCCTGCCGGAGAGGGCGTCCAGGATTCCGTGTCAGCGCCCCCCCACCCCAAACAGGGCCAGGGCGTAACCCCGAGTGCGCCGCTCCCACACTGGGGGGGCCCTTCCCAGGGTCAGTGGATCATTTCCTACTGGGGAGTCCAGGCTGGGCTCTGCTGCTGCCCAGACCCCCAAGGCTCCAGGCTGTGGGCATTCTCCCCCGTGGGCCACCCGCAGTGGGGCCCTTAGATCACCCAGGCCTGGCACTTATCGGCTGGGCTCGGGGCTCTGTTTACCGCCAGCCATCGCTGTGGAGACGGGAGCCTGGGGGAGAAGGGGGGGGGCAGGAGCTGGTGGCTGGAAGAGCGAAGCCCTGGGATCCGCATGCTTAATGAAGGAAAGAGGAGCCATCGGGGACACTGAAATTTTAATTCGTGGGTCACTTTGGGGGGGTATTTATTATTCAGTCCTGATTGGCTGCATTGTGGCCAGTCAGCACCCTGGCCCCGGGCGGGGAGCCACACAACCCTTAGCACAGGCCTTCAGCAACGGGTGAGCAGCTGCAGGGAGCCCCTGCACCCTTTTCTTTGTGTGGCAGACTGAGGCCTCGCCGTGCTCAAGCCCCATCCACTGGGGAGAGTTCTCCAGGCAAGAGCTAGTCCTTCTGTGGGCTTTTTTCCTTCCTTCCTTTTCCCTGGACCCTTGTGATTGACCCAGAGTCGGTTGGGCTGGAGGTGGTCCCTGATGCCATGTGAGGGAAACTGAGGCCAGGAAGGAAGGCCCAATACAAGTGTGGGGCCACAGGGGCTTAGACAAGCCTGAGAACGGTGCCGAATGGGGCAGGAGTGACTGAGGCCCAGGGGAAGCAGAGAGCAGGCCAAGGTCACCCAACCAGGGCTGGGTCTCACTCTTGTGGTCCTGCCTCCCAGCTCAGGTGGTGTCTAGAGTTCTTTGCATGTTGCAGCCAAGGGGCACCTGCTCACCTGTCTTACAGAGGGCCTGGAGGTTGACTTTAGGCACCTGTCAGCCAAATGGAGCCTCTGCCCCAAGAGGATAGTGAGGCTCAGAGAGGGGAGGCAAGGTGTCCAAGGTCACACAGCAGGAGCCTCAGTGTCCCAGCGTCCCAGGACCTTCCCACCCTGTCTGAGCTGCAGCCCCACCCCTTGGCACCTTCGTCCCTGGAGACTGTGCGTGTTTTACAACCCATTATTCCTGAGGAGACCCAGGTTGCCTCACAGAGCCAAGACTTGGGGCCAGGCCCTCTGAAGCAGAGCTAGCCCAAGAAGGGGGTCCACTGGGGTTTCAGATTCCGGCCCACTTGCTCTGTGACCTTGGACAGGTCCCATGGTCTCTCAGAGCCTGAGCATCCTTCTCTGTGAAATGAGGTTACTGTGAATTCCCCCACTTACTGCCTGCAGGCCCACCTGTGTTCGCTTTCCTTCCCTCCCTCGTGGAGGAAGCACCTGGGTCAGCTTGGGGTACAGCAGAGATCCTGTTGGGGGTTATGTGTGACTATGACACCCCCCCACCTGTCACCTTGTGCTCCAGGCACCTGATAGACCATAAACTGAGCTGCCACAGCCCTGGGCAGTGGAGACCAGAGGAACAGCCTTGGGTGGGGGCCAGTGTGGTCCAGTCTCAGCCCGGCCCTCCCTTACCTCCATCTGAGGTCCACTTAGGAAGGTTGCCTCCCCTCTGCCAGCCTCAATGTGGCCATCACTACAATGGGGAGATTACCTTTAGCCCCAAAGCGTTGTCCTGAGGATGTACTCCGTGATTCTCCAGGGATGTTTGTCTAGTGACTGCTGGGTGGTGTCAGGGCCCAGGAGAGCCCCTCCTGCGTCTCTGTTCTGAAGCCCGCCCCCCCCCCCCCCCCCCCGATTTCACAGGTGTCAGCTGGACTCCAGCCCAGCCCCAGGCTCCCTGAGTGACCTTAGGCAGACCTCTCCCTTTTTTTCCTGGGCTGTCATAAGGCAATTCTGAGGGGGTGTGAGAATAAGCTATCCTCAGCCCCCAAGGCCCCCAGGGTGGGGGGATTTAGTCCCCTGCTGGCACCTGGGGCAGTGTGTGTGTGGGGGCAGGTGGGTGGAGCCCTGGAAGGACTAGTTCGGCGAGATGGAGCCAGACAGATGACCTGTGTTCGAATCCTGCTCCGCCGTGCGACCTGGGCAGGTTGCCTCAGTGACCTGGCCCATGAAGTGGGGTGGTGATCACAGGTGCCACTTCCCAGAGCTGTGAGGGTTGATGCTGAGGCGACTGAGACCTGTTGGGGGAACAGCCCCGGCCCTGGGGGGTCTGAGGCCCAAGTTTCTGAAGCAACAGAGTGCGGAAGGCGCCCTTTGGAGAATCTGGCCAGAGAAGCAGGCCCTCCATCTGTCCCCCAGCAGGCCGGGAACGGCCATGGGGTGGAAGCGTCCCCACCCACGCCTTTCTGGTTCGACTGGAAAACAGGGCCCTGTCCCACCTCCTGTCAGGATGTGTTTGGTAGCCGGGAAGGGCTGAATCTGTAAGCACAGGAGCCTGGGGCCCGCATGGGCCATGTGCCCCTCTGTGCGTTTCCAGGCTGCGCCCTCCACCTGCTCAGGCTGCAGGTGGGGGCCGGGTGGTGCCTCCAGGTGACAAGCCGGCCTCTGGGGAGGGCATGAGGGAGCGATCTGGATGAAGAGAGGGGCAAGGCTCCTAGAAGTCACCCAGGCCTTTCCTGGGTATCTTGGATAAGCACGTGCAACCTGAGCTAAGGGCAGGGTAGACACTGGTGGGCTTCCATGAAGCCCAGCTTTGGTTACCCCCAGTGACAGGAAGCTTACTCCTTCCACCTCCACTGAGAACAGATCTGTCTTCTCAGGGCTTCCTCTTGAAACCTGGGCTTGGTGTCAGGGCTGCACTTCCTGGCCCACTACGGCGCTCAGAGCGTGGGAACAGGGTGGGCCTTGGCCCCACCCATGAGCTGGGGGTCAGATAGGAGCCCCATGACCTCCTAATCCCCACCCCCTCCGGTCTACACACACACACTTCCCAGTGGGCCCACAGCCTTCCTGCCTCTGGCCCTTTAAGGCCCGGGCAGGAAGCCCCTCCCCATTTAGGGCAATAAATGGACACATAAAATGGCCGAGGGCCTGTTTGCTGGTGTCTGGCCCAGAGGGAGGCCTGTGGGGACAGGCGGGCAGGGGGCCGGCCGACAGCTGGCAGCCACAGTCACCCTGAGCCGTTGGTGCCCCCCACCCCCAGACCAGGACGCTGCATTCCTGTCCCATTAAACCCCAGGCCGGGGACCGGGCCAGGCAGGGATTGGCACCAGGTCAGGGCGGGGTAACCCGTCAGGACCAACCTTGCAACACAGGCTGCCAGGCTGGGAGGGGGTGGGGGCGGCCAGGCGCTGGCCTGGCAGCCGCACCTGGGTGCCAGACTTGCTGTGTGACCTTGGGCCAGTTGCCTACCCTCTCTGGGCCCGTGTTTTTCCCTCTAGATGATGGCTCAGCTTCCTCCTGGGGCCTACCTCGCACTTCCTCGGCACATAGGAGATGGAGAGGGAGACGGATTCCCTCTGGTATAATGTTCAGGAGTGAAGTTGAAAGCCCCACCCCCATCCACAAGAGAGGAGGCGAACCACCTCATCAGGCCTTTGGGGACTGTCACTGGCACATAGTAGGTCCTAGGCCTAGGCTTGCTGAGTGGACTAGAGTGGAACCCTTTGCTACCGTCACAACTCCCAGGGAAACTGAGGTGCTTTTCTTGGCCCAAGGTCACCCAGCTTGGAGGTGGACAGACCAGGATGTGCTCCTGGGCTGCCGTGGCACATAGTAGGTGTCAGAGGTCCCCGAAGGAGTTCTCTTTTGTTCTCTCCCTGGGTGGGTGTGGGAGCCTGTAAACCCCATTAAGCTGCCCCCCTCCCTGACTCTCCTCCAGAAAGGCATCAGCTGATGGTTACCTACCTACCTGCTGCTGGCCACCCCCTTCCTGGGGGGTGTGGGTAGGAGGGGGAGGCCCGGCCCCAGCCCTCACCTTGCAACTGACCTTGGGGACTCCTCGGCCTCCTCCCCCTGCCTGTCCTGGGGCGCTACCCTGGGCTTTGCCCCCTGATGTTCTGGGGACCAGGTTTGGACGCTCCCAGCCTCACCGTGCATCCCCAGTGGATGAGTGCTGGCAGCTCAGGTCAGAGCATCTGCGTCCCAGCCTGGCCACTGCTCTGCTGTGTGACCTTGCCCTGGGTTTAGCACCCCTCTGAGCTCCTCATCTCTACAGCCTAGGCTCCAGTTAGGTCTTGAAAGTTAGGGCACCGAGGAGGGCCCAAAGCTGGCTCAGCTCCTAGCTTCCTGCTGCAGCAAATGACCCTAGGTTGGATTGGAGGTGGGACTGGCACTGGCCCCTGGTACTGGGTGTGCCTGCCAGTCAGGTGGGCAGGGCTGGGCGTGGGCTCACTCGAGTGCATAGCTCTTTGGTCTTTGGTTCCTCCTGCTGTTTGCTGCACCCCTACTGTGTGCTGCCCAGGGGAGGGCTGGGTGTAGGGGCCTGGGAGCAGCCCAAGGGGGAGGAGGGTGCCCCACCTCCAGCCCAGGAGGAGCCTGCCGAGGCCTGCCCCTCGGCCGGCCGCCGAGTCAGCACCAAACGGCCCCGGAAATCCCATGGAGGCAAGTGTGGGGGTGGAGCTGTGATGAAAGACCGTGCCTTGGGTGGGTGTGGGCCTGAGCTCAGGGACCCTGGCCGTTGAGGGTGTGGACACGGCCAGCGTGGGGGGGTGGGGCTTCCTGGAGGAGAGCGGTTTCGTTGGCTCATCATTACTGAGGAAACCGCCAATGCAGGAGCACCTACTAAGTGTCAGGTGCCGCCAGTAGGGCCTCTTAGAGCAAGGAAGGGCTCTCCCGGCGAGACCCTGCCATGGCGCACAGTGGGTGCTTAGTCATCAGTGCTTTCTGCCACCAGGACCCCACCTGACCTCCCTCTGCCATCTCACAGGGACTTCCTCCCCTTTCTTAGAGGGAGGGCCCCGAGAGGCCCCTGTGGGGACAGCGGCCTGGGGCGTGGCAGGCAGGTGGCATGAGTTCTTGGAGAGAGGGTTAAGCCAGGTGGCCAGTTTAGTTTCCAGGCCGAGAAAAGAGGCTGTGGCTTGCTGGGAAGTGTGTAGGGGAGGGTTGGGGGACCACCAGCCTCTCGCCTCTGTGGGTTCCTGGGTCAGCCTCGCTGGGTGCTCTCGGCCTGGCTTCTTTCTAGCTGTCTCTGGGCCTCAGTGTTCTCATCTGTGAATGGGGCTCATGCTGCTTTCTTGGGGGCTTCCCTTGACCTGCATCACCCCAGGCCTTGCCCTTGGGAGGAAGGTCTCACGTGATTTGTTGTTGTTCAGTTGCCAAGTTGTGTCTGACTCTTTGCGACCCCAGAGACTGCAGCACACCAGGCTCCTCTGTCCTCCACTATTTCCCAGAGTTTGCCCAAATTCATATCAGATGATTAGCTGGGGAAATAAGAGGCCCCAGCTGGGAAAGGGGAGGGACTCGGACCCCCAGACCCAACCCAGACCCAAGGACTGACCCACACAGCAGGCTGTGTGCGCTTGGCCTGGGTCTTCCAGCTGGTGGAGACCCAGGCCCAAGGCTTGATCCATCTCCCCAGGATGGGTTCAAGGACGGAGCCTGCTCCTTTCCAACTGGGTGACTTTGCACTTGAAGTAGGTCTGCACCAGCGCCTGGCCTGGTGGGGAGGTGGGGGTGGAGTGGCCATGGCAGGGGTGAGTCACTTGGACCAATTCAGGTCTCGACCTAGAGGCCCCAGGAGGCACCTGAAGGGACACTGGCAGGCAGGGCAAGGGTGGCCATCTTGGCGTGTTGGTGGCCTGGATCAGAGGAGGGGCTGAGGCCGGTCTGATCCGGAGGCCCATCTGCCCACTTGCTCCCAGGGGCCCGGGGCCAGACGGCAGATGGTGGCAGGGGGTGGGAGCCGCCACAGGGGGCTCTGCTGAGGCCTCCTGTGGCCGAGCCTTGGATGGGGTCGCGCCCCCCACCCCCCATCCTCCTGCTCCCAACAGCCACATCTGAGCCTCCCCCCGCACCCACCGCGGACTGGCGGAACAGAGGGGGGAGCTGAGCAGCTGGTGCGGTCGGCGGGAAAGAGGGCGGGCCGTGGAGAGAGGCGTCCCGGGAAGTGTACTGGCTGCCTGCGCGCCACACAAAGGCCTCTGTGTCGGCCTCAAGGCCCGGACCCTGCTCCCAGGCCGGCCCTGGGTCCTTGGGACTGGCTGGGCCAGCCGCCTGCATCCCGCAAGAGGCCTACCTAGCAGGAGGGATCGGGTTAGACCTGAGCTGGGTCACTCGGCTGGGGGTCCCGGGGAGGCTGAGGACGGCTGGATTCAGGCTCTCTCCCCAGGGACAAGCGGGGGCTCAGTCCTGAAAGCAGGCCAGCTGGGCCCAAGGAATGTGGGTTTTGTTGGGTGGCTCTGGGCAGCCAGGGGTTCCCCGGAGAGGGTGGAGGATGGGAACAGGAGCCAGGGGGTTGCACAAGCGTCCGAGTGGGTGGATGAGTCACAGCCCAGGGGAAGGCGGAAAAAAGGAGGGGGGGAGAGGGGCGAGATGAGTCCCCCTCTGGCCGTGCTCCGCCAAAGGCTTCTGCCCATTTGACAGATGGGGAGACTGAGGCCTTAAAAGCGGCAGAGTCTTGTCCTAGGCTAACAGTGCAGACAGGGTGGCCAAAAGGAGAGGAACTGGCTGGGCAGGAGGTGGGTAGGAGGCCCCTGGCCCCCCATTACTCCTTGACAGGGTCAGCTCAAGTAGGCAGGGAGGAGCATCTGACAGTGGCCTCGTTCCCCCCAGTTATTCACTGCAAGGGCTGAGCCACGTCCTGGGGGTCCACATGGCAGGAAGGGGTTCCTCCTGCAGAGTCGTGGCCCCACCCCACCAGGGCACACCCGTGGCCCCCATGGTTCTGGCCAGGTCCCCAGGTCTTGGCCTCACCCCTTCCTGCTGACTCAGAGCCCCCCCAAGAGAACTGGGCCTGACCAAGCAGCAGGAGGGAGGGTTAGGGAGGCCAAGGGGTCGGGCAGGGTTGGACAGCCACACCGTTTGGGTAATGGCTCTTGGGTCAGGCACCCTGGGTTTGAATTGAGGAGCAGCCACGGGGCCCTGGGACTCCCTGAGCCTCACTTTCTCACCTCTGCAGGAGAGACCACGCTGCCTATGGGACTGCTGGGCGCTCAGCCAGGACGGCACACAGTGGGTGCCTTATGTCACCATCCCCGCCTCCTAGAGAGCGGGTGGGCAGAAGCCTGTGCTCAGATTCACTAGGATGCAACTCATGCTGGGCATTTATTGAGCACCTTCTGTGCACTCCCACACCACTTCAAACTGTCCCTCAGCTGGGCTCTCCCATCCATTAAAGAGGGGAGGGGCCTCATGTTCATCTCTGAAGCACCGGGCTGGGTTTCGCCAGTGTCATCTCATAGTGATGACCACGGACCACAGACCATCCTAATGCAGAGCCAGGGAAACTGAGGCTGGGGTGGGGGCACTACTCTCCAAGGGTCCTGCTGCCCGGCCAGTTGGCCCCATCCATACCCCCCCACTCTCCACCTCCGACCCTCACGACCGCTCCTTCCTTCCTGGTGCTGCAGGTCTCGGCGCGGAAGATGGCTGGCGGCGTGGACGGCCCCATTGGGATCCCGTTCCCCGACCACAGCAGTGAAATCCTGAGTGGACTCAACGAGCAGCGGACACAGGGCCTGCTGTGTGACGTGGTGATCCTGGTAGAGGGCCGCGAGTTCCCCACGCACCGCTCGGTGCTAGCCGCCTGCAGCCAGTACTTCAAGAAGTTGTTCACATCAGGCGCCGTGGTGGACCAGCAGAACGTGTACGAGATCGACTTCGTCAGCGCTGAGGCGCTCACGGCCCTCATGGACTTCGCCTACACGGCCACGCTCACTGTCAGCACGGCCAACGTGGGCGACATCCTCAGCGCTGCCCGCCTGCTCGAGATCCCCGCTGTGAGCCACGTGTGCGCTGACCTCCTCGACCGGCAGATCCTGGCAGCCGACGCAGGCGCCGATGCCGGGCAGCTGGACCTCGTAGATCAAATTGATCAGCGAAACCTCCTTCGCGCCAAGGAGTACCTCGAGTTCTTCCAGACCAATCCCATGAACAGCCTGCCCGCCACCGCGGCCGCCTCCTTCCCATGGTCTACCTTTGGCGCATCCGACGATGACCTGGATGCCACCAAGGAGGCCGTGGCTGCCGCCGTGGCCGCCGTGGCTGCTGGCGACTGCAATGGCTTGGATTTCTACGGGCCTGGCCCCCCGGCTGAGCGGCCCCCAGCCGGGGATGGGGATGAGGGCGACAGCAACCCAGGTCTGTGGCCAGAGCGGGATGAGGATGCCCCAGCAGGGGGCCTCTTCCCAACCCCTGTGGTCCCGCCATCCACCGCCACACAGAACGGCCACTATGGCCGGGGCGGGGAGGAGGAGGCGGCCTCACTGTCGGAGGCAGCCCCAGAGCCAGGCGACTCTCCGGGTTTCCTGTCAGGCGCGGCTGAGGGCGAGGATGCGGATGGGGCTGATGCGGACGGGCTGGCGGCCAGCACGCTGCTGCAGCAGATGATGTCGTCGGTGGGCCGGGCGGGGGCGACCACAGCGGGGGACAGCGACGAGGAGTCACGGGCGGACGACAAGGGCGTTGTGGACTACTACCTGAAGTACTTCAGCGGCGCCCACGACGGGGACGTCTACCCGGCCTGGTCACAGAAGGTGGAGAAGAAGATCCGGGCCAAGGCCTTCCAGAAGTGCCCCATCTGCGAGAAGGTCATCCAGGGTGCCGGCAAGCTGCCGCGCCACATCCGGACCCACACGGGCGAGAAGCCCTACGAGTGTAACATCTGCAAGGTCCGATTCACCAGGTGAGTTGGCGCCTCCGTGGTGGGGAGTTGGGGTGCTTCCCGGGGGCTCCTGGTCCAGTGGCCGCACACGGCCCCCACGCCATCACGTGTGCACACACACGTTCACATCCTGCCTCCATGTGCAAAAACACCCTACAAGGGTGCCTACTCCATTGGTGCACCCCCCACCCCTGTGTGCCTGTCAAGAGAGCCTATGACGGGAGTGGGCACACAGCGCCTAAACAGGCTGACCCCTTAAACCTAAAGTGTGCCAGGTGGTGCCAAAATGTGTGAGGCTGGAAGGAAGAGCCCAAGGAGCAGCTCTTCTTTCTTTTCTAAAATATTTTTATTTATTGCATCGGGTATTAATTGCATCATTCAAATCTTTCTTTTTGGCGCACGGATTCTCTAGCTGTGGTGCTCATGGCCTCAGGAGTTCTGAGGCATGTGGGATCCTAGTTCCCCAACCAGGGACCAAACCCACGTCCCGGGCATTGCAAGGCAGATTTTTTTTTTTTTTTTTGCAAGGCAGATTCTTAACCACTGGACCACCAGGGACATCCCTGGCATAGCTCTTCTTCTTTTTCCCTGTGGTGGTTCTTCTCCAGACTGGAGAATCTGGGCCTTGGGAGAACACCACAGCCCTACTGGGAGCAGGGCGCTCTGGTTGCTGTGTTTAACTTACAAGCCTTCCATGAGCCCAGGGAACCTGCTTCATTCAGCCAACATGTATGAGTGCCTGCTGGGTGCCAGGTCCTGTTCTCAAAGTAGAGACATACCAAAATCCCCATGGGGGTGATGGGCATATGCAAGATATGACCACAGAATTGATAACATGAGTTGGTGGAAAATTCTAGGGAGGAAAAGAGCAGAGAACCGGGCAAGAGGGCAGCTGTGGGTGCTGCCCACCACAGGGAGGCTTCCCCGAGGACTGAGACCTAAAGGAGGAGAAGGCAGGAGTCACAGGGAGAGGGGAAGGGAAAGGCAGAGAGGGAAGCGCCAGTGCAAAGGCCCTGAGGCTGGTTCAGCTTACAGAATGGGCTACAGCCAGTGGAGGAAGAAGGGCACAGGGGTCACTGGGCTTGGTCCCTGGAGAGGAGGTGTCTGAGGCTAGGTTTTAGGAGTCCAGAGGTGACAGGCTGGGCTTTGTGGGTCAGCCCAATGGAGGCGGGGGACTGGCTGGTGTGCAGGGGCCTTGCCAGGCTGGGTGACTCAGCATCACCCCCTACCCTCATCCGCGCTGGGGTTCCCCCAGCCACGCCCACCCAGGCTGAAGAAAGAGGCTATTGTCCCAGCTTCCCAACCCCACCCCATGGGGGTAGAATCTGGGGGCTGACCCCTGGCCCAGTACCCGGGCCCCCTCCCCAGCAGGCCAGGAGAGGAGGGTGTGGCTGGGACTCCAGGACTCAGGAGTGCCAGGCAGGGGCAAAGGGCACTGGCTGGGAGGCAAGCCACCTGGATGGTGGCTTGGCTTCCCCTTTTGGTGAGATTGGGGTGCTGGTGGTCTTGGGGTCCTTCCTCTCCCTCCAGACATGGGGAGGATGGACTGGGATAGCTGGGGTCCTGCCCTCAGGATCTCTGAGCCTGGGAGGAACAGCTTGGAGGAGACCTAGCAAGCCCGAGTCTGTAAAGGTAATACCCCCACCCCACCACCCATCCCGCCAAGGCTCAGTTTCATCTAATCTGGAGTTCTCCGGGCCGCCCCACATTCAGCATGGGGCTGATTCTGTTTACTGATTCCCTCAGTCAGGGAAACTGAGGCATGGAGCATCTTCCTCCCGTATGCCCACCTGGCTCCTCTCTGCCCACCCCCAGGGCCCCAGCTCCCACCCCTCCCTCCAGGCCGGGGAGCCTAGGGGCCCCTCTGAGTCACACTAGAGAGTTGAGTAAGCGGGGCCTGTGGCGGCCGGGGCTATAATTACCCGGGCCGGGGCTTGAAGTGATGAAACCCAGGCTGCCTCCACCGCCCACTGCACCTTGGCGCAGCCCCCAACCCTCTGTGCAACTCAGGGCAATTCACTTCCCCTCTCTGAGCTTCTAAGCCTCAGTTGGAGAAATCTCTCTGTGGTGCTAGAATAGTCTGAGTCCCTCCTGTTCCCTCCATGACGTGGCCCCAGGATGTGAGCAGGGCACCTGGGAGGCCATGTTAGTGGGCTCTGAGCAGGCAGAATGGGGAGCACCTGGCAACTGCCATCGTCTTCCTGGTGACAGCCTCAGTTAATCTAGGGAGCACTGAGTTCATTATGGCCCAAATTCTGTTGGCTCATGTGAGGGTAACAGGCCAGAGAGTAGTCAAGGGTCTGGTTGCATAGGGCCAGGATTTGATCCTCAGGACAGCAAGGAGCCTAGAAGAGTTAGAACAAGCAGGGACATCAGCTCTCTGAGTGATGCCAGAGGAAGAGACTTGGGACTGAAAGAGGCCAGGTGGCGGCAGGGGATGGGTGCAGGCCTTTGTCTTGGGGTTGGGAAAGACTTCCTGGAGGCAAAGGGGCATTTCATGTGGGGTTTTGAAGGATGAGTAGGAGTCTGTTAGTCCTGGCACTAAAGAAGTTCTCAGTCTGGTAGACATCAGAAGGGAGAGACCCAGAGGGACTCCATAGAGTGCAAGAGTCTGCAGCAAGGAGCAGGTCAGATGCTTGCCGGAGCTCTGGAGATCCAGGTCCCTGCCCCTGCCTTGTGGATTCCTGCCTGGAATCCACCCCCATCAGTATGAACCAGCATAGTGCAATAGAAATACCATGTGAGCCACCTCTGTGACTTTGCATTCTCTGGCAGCCACGTTTTCAAAGAGTAAAAGGAATAGGTGAAAGTAATCTTAATCATATTTTGCATAGTCTGTTAGTTCCATTTCAACATATGATTAATAAGCAAAATTATAAATGAGATATTTCATATCACTTTGAGTAAAGGAAGTCTTCAGAATCTGGGGTGCCTTTTGCACTTGTTGTACACCTTACTTTGGACCAGTCACATTTCAAGAGCTCAGCAGGACAGAGCAACACTTGCACCATGGTAACCCCAGAACTAATGAGATGATCAGTTTTGTAGGCCAGAGGTCCCAGGCTGAGCCTAGTCCACACTGCTGTTTGTGGGGTGAGAGGGGCAGGGAGGGACCCTGGAATCATACCCTGCTCTCATGGCTCACAGTTCAGACAGGGAGACAGACGAGAAACAAGATGGTAGCGTGAGGGAGCAAGAGTGAAGGAGTCTGGTTGGGCCTCTCTGAGAAGGTCACATTTGGGCCAAAATTCAGTTGTGAGGATCTGGGAGGAAAAACAGTGCTCTGGTCGTGAGAGCAGCATGTGTGAGGGCCCTGATGTAGGCTCGTGGTTCTTGGTGTGCTGGGGTCATAGCCAGGAAGCCAGCATGGCCAGAGTGGAGTGAGGCAGGGGAGGGGGGATTTGGCCGGAACTGGGGGGTTGGGGGACTTGGTTACTGCTATGACCAACTGCCCTGGATTTCCAGTGACCCAGGGGTTTCCCAGGACAGAGATCTTTCAGAGCTAAAACCAGGACTATTTAGCCCTCTCAGTCACCAATCCCTCCAGCACCCACGGCATTCTGTCTTGTTCTCTGGAGCATTTTCAGCACCTGGAACAGGGCTTCCCTGGTGGCTCAGATGGTAAAGAATCCACCTGCGATGCAGGAAACCCTGGTTTAATCCCTGGGTGGGGAAGATCCCCTGGAGGAGGGCATGGCAACCCACCCCACTATTCTTGCCTGGAGAGTCCCATGGACACAGGAGCCTGGCGGGCTACAGTCTATAGGATCACAAAGAGTCAGACACGACTGAGTGATTAAGCATGCACGCACTCAGCAGGCTTAAATACCTGTAGTGTGAAGCTATGCGTCTGCCACTGGGCAGAACCCTAGGCAGGAGAGAGGCGTCTTCCCTTCCTTCTTCTATGGATAAGAAAGGGGTTTCAGTGGGACTTCCCTGGTGGTCCAGTGGTTAAGACTCCAAGCTTCCACTGCAGGGGGGCACAGGTTTGATTCCTGGTTGAGTAGCTAAGATCTTGCAGTGCAGCCAAAAACAAAAGGTGAGGGGTTTCAGTGGGACTTTCCTGATGGTCCAGTGGTTAAGAATGCTCTTGCCATCTTGCCATCTCTGGTGAGTGAGCTGATCCAGCAGTGTTGACAAAAAAAGAAAAAGGGTTTTAGAGGTTCGGCTGTTGTCCCAAGGCCACACAGCCAGCAGGGTTGAGGCCCTTTTTACACCTTCGTGGGTTCCTCAGTGCTGTTCTCAGAATGAGGACCTAAACCTGCTCACCGTGTTCCGCTGCGGTGCCCTCCCCGCCCCCCCAACCCAGGGTGCAGCCCATCTTTTCATGAAGGTCCCAGTTTCCCGCTGCAAGGCTAGTGGGGCGGGCTGGGCAGGGCTGCCATCCCGGGAGGGGGTCTGCCCTCCGGCGCCCCTGCTGACCCTCGGCCCGTCCACAGGCAGGACAAGCTCAAGGTGCACATGAGGAAGCACACGGGCGAGAAGCCGTACCTGTGCCAGCAGTGCGGGGCGGCCTTCGCGCACAACTACGACCTGAAGAACCACATGCGCGTGCACACCGGCCTGCGGCCTTACCAGTGCGACAGCTGCTGCAAGACGTTCGTGCGCTCCGACCACCTGCACAGACACCTCAAGAAGGACGGCTGCAATGGCGTGCCCTCGCGCCGTGGCCGCAAGCCCCGAGTGCGGGGCGGGGCGCTCGGGGGGCCCGACCCCGCTCCAGCCGCGGGGGCCCCCGCGCCCCCACCACCTGGCGCCCCCGCCCCGCCGGGCTCGCCCGAAGATGACACCGCCACCGCCGCGCGGCGCAATGGCCAGGAGAAGCACTTTAAGGACGAGGACGAGGAGGAGGACGAGGCCAGCCCCGATGGCCTGGGCAGGTTGAATGTAGCGAGCGCCGCAGGGGGAGGCGACGGGGGCTCCAGGGCCACCACCGCCGACGGCAGCTTCGCGGCTGGACTCGCTTGAAAAACCAAAAAAAAAAAAAAGCAAAACAGAAACCCGAGAAAGAGAGAGAGAGCAAATCACCCACCACCCCCCAAAAACACAAAAAAAGAAAATCTATCTATATACAGATATCTATATCTATATATATATATATATATATACAGATATATATATATGAAGCGTCACAGAATCTAGGGTAGTGCTTTTCTCCGATTTTCTTCTTCATGACCGTTCTCCCCCTCCATGGGGACCCTTGCCCCACCCGCACCCCACCCCCAGCCCCCAGCCCCGCTTCTCCCCCACCCCATCGATGGCTTTTGGGGCTTGGTTTGGGGTTTTTGTGGGACACAAGGATTCTGAACTCCCTGGGTGACCCCCCCCCCCCCACCACCACCACTGCCACCAGGTTTGGGGTCTGGGGTCCCATCTGAGGCCTGATCAGGATCCCAGGTCCCGGCAGGGGTGAGGGTGGTCTCGGGAGAAGCCGGGGACCCAGGTGGTCTTTTCTTTTCCTTCCCTCACTGGTTTCTAGAGTCTTTGAGACAAGACCTTAAAAAATGATTTCTGTCCGCTGTGAGTGGACGTTAAAATGGCCCCATCCCCACCCCCACCCTCCTTCCTCAGAGCACTTCCTAAGTGGGGGTCTCCCCCTCCATCTCTCCGACTGCCTCCCTGCCTCCCATTCCTGCCTGTGGGCCCCCATTATGTCCTGGCCACTGAACACAAATCTATTTCCAGGCATGGACAAAGGGAAGAAGATGGGAAATGGGGGGATGCCAGGGTGACTCCCCAAGGGCCCCCGCCGCCTTCCTTCACGGCACTTACAACCTGGCGGGACCCAATGGGCCACCACTCAGGGCGTCCCTGCCACCCCCTGTCTTCATCCCCCTAACCCCATGAGATGCTTGGAGATTGGAAACTATTTGTCTTCACCCACTCCCCTCCCCAGCCCTCTCCCAGTTTTTAAAAGCACTTTTTATTAGATTTTTTTTCCCTCTTTTCCTCCTCAAAGACAAAATTTATATATAGATATATATATATATATAAAATATACTTTTCCTCAGAGGAGTGGACGATAGTGAGGGGGTGAAGGAGCCAAGAGCAGGAACCCAGGGTCTCACAGTGTCAGGGATGGGGGAGCTAGAGTGTCCAGAAGTTCCAGTGTCACAAAAAGCAATAAAAACAAGATTTTACAAAAACGAAAGAAAAAAAACAACAAGACAACCAACCACAAATAGGAGTCTTGGCACTTTGTAACAGAACGGGTACTACACTTTATCTTAATTTAAAAAAAAAATGTTTACAAGTTGCAACCAACTTCTATGAAAAGTCAAAAAGACAAAAAAAAAAAAAAAAACGAGCGAGAGAGAGAGCGAGCGAGCGAGAGAGAGAGCAAACAAATTCCTAAAAGTCGATTTATTTTTGTACAAAATAATAAAAAGACAAACCCACCACAGACGTAGAATCCACTTCTGTTCCCCGAGTTGAGCAAAGGGGGTCAGGAAGTCACGGGCGAGCGAGGGCAAAGCCTTCTAAGGCATTTGTGCTTTACCACAGGGGCTTGCCTTCAGGCAGGACTGTGGGGTTTTTGTGTTTCTGCCGTGTCCCCCCACCCCCACCCCACCAACCCGCCCCCTCCCCCTTCTGTCCCTTTTTTGGGTTCTGATTTTGAGATGTCTCATCAACTGCTAGCCATACAGTGGCCACCGTTGTCCGCGGGGACCCTCCTTACCGACTCCCCAGCTCAGGGATGGGCCCGAGAGAGGGCTGGCCTTCCAACCAGCCAGAGCATTCCTGTCTCCCTGCCCTTGTCCCCACGCACATACACACCCCCGCCCTTGCTGTCCCCCAACCTCCAACATGGCCGCCCTTCCTGTGGCCACCGGGGAGCTGCCATCTTGGATCAACAATCCCCGTCGAGGTGGGCAGCAGGGGGCCCCACCTCCAGGGCCTTAGATCTCCCCATGCACCCCTCTTTTTACTCAAAGGCACTGACTGTAATTGGGGACTGGCACCTGCCTCCCCCCAGCCTCTGGCCCCCACCCTCCCAAAGGCCCGGTGTTGACCGAGCCACAGGCCACGGACTGGGGCCAGGGCTGGGGAGACCATGTTGCCAGAGGCCAGGGCACCCTTCCCCCAAACCCCTAACTCCCTGTCGCATATGCAACCCTAGCGTGGGACCCTGTAAATAGACACTGCTGAGCTGAGACCCTTCCTAGTCAAAGCCCGAGGTGCAGGGGCATCCCTGCCCCGCCCCCCCCACCACTTCCAGCCACTGGCCCGTCATCCCTCACCCCTCTGTTCTGTGACAAACCCCATCTTGTTCTTGTTTTTAAAGGGAAGCTTTTAAAGAAGGCAACTTTCATCATTGTTTCTACAGGATAGTTTTTGTTTCCTCCTGCTCCCCCTAACCCCCGAGCCCATCAGCCCCCCAAATGTCTCAGGACACCCCCTCCTGAGGGGGGTGGCAGGGGAGCCCAGGGCCGGGTGGCCCCGTCCACACCCCAGTGTCCTGAGGCGAGCTCAAGTGCCCAGGCCAGGGACCCCCACCCCACCCCACCCCAGCTCCCAGAGAGGTTCCCTGAGGGGCTCAGCCCTCTCCAACACACCCCCTCGCAATAAAACCAACTGAAAAATCACAGCTGTCATCCTGGCCAGGGGGGTGACCTGACTTAGGGGAATACTGGCCTCTAGGACTACGGGGTGGGGAGGAGGGGCCAAGGGCTGAACCCCCTGCCGAGCACACTTTAACACAAACCTCCTTGGGAATTGCACTAAATCCTTGCCCCTAGCTCTGCGCTCAGCTTCCGCCAGCCCTGCCCACCCACTCCGCCTTAACCCCCCCTCTTGCCGCCCGCCCGCTAGCCTGTCTCGGGGGGCCACAGCATCTGCATGGGCCCAAAGCCGGGACCCCACCCCCACCCCCCCAGCTCAGCCCCCTACCCCCAACTCCGCGCAATCACATACTGTATATAGACGTGGATCAATTTTATTTTTATTCTTTAAATTAAGGTCGTGATAAAGTGTTGCCAAAGATAACTGCTGAATTCTCGCGTTTCAGGAAAACAAACAAACAAAAAACTATTTGAGGGGGAACGTGCTGACTGTTCAGAAAGGACACAGCAAAAAGTTTTTTTGTTTGGTTGTTTTTTTTTTTTGTGGTTTCTTTTTTTGGGGTGTTTTTTTTTTTTTTTTTTAACTGCCTGGTACAAAAAAAAAAAAAAGAAAAAAAGAAAAACAGCGAAATTGTTATTTCCATCATCTTGGTGAAGCTGAGTGGATGTGTGTGTGTGCGTGTGTGTGTGAGAGTGAGGTCCGGGCACAGGGAGAGCTCCAGGCGGGGGCTCTGGGGGCACCCCGGGGTTGGGGGCAGCGGTGGGCCTGGCAGGATGGTGGGGGCCAGAACCCTCACCTGGAGCAGTCTCGAGCCTGCAGGACCAGAGAGAGAGAGAGAGAGAATTAGCATACTTGCTGCTGCTCCCTGGCTAGCCCCTCACCTTGATCCCCACCCCGCCTTTTGAGATTAAGAGAAAAAAATAAAAAAGAAAAAAAAAACTTAAAAACCAGTGAATGTAAAGTGCCGGACCAGGCCCAGCCTGGCAAGGGTGTGGGTCTGGGCCTGTACCCAGGCAGGCTCCCCCGGGGCCATACCAAAGTCTGCCCCCCCACCATGACCGGCTCGCCCAGGAGACCCCTCATGGCCCTCCTGTCTTGTCACCCTGTTTGTACCTGGCTGTCCCTTTCCTTTATTCTAAGGGAGTGGGGTCTTGGGTGGGGGGAGGAGCGAGCCCCCAGCCCCTTAGAGGGTCTTCTGGGGGAGTCTTTGCACTACTGAGATCCATCTCATCCCATGTGGTGGGACAGAGGCAGGGGCCCCTCCAGGACCAAGGCAGTTCAGGAAGCCAGGATTGTAGGAGGTGAGAAACAGAGAGACTGAAAGGAAGAGCAGGAGAAAAAAATAAAAATCCACACAAAAAAGCAAAAATCCTATTTTTTGAGAAAGAAAGATATTTATATTTGCAGTTTTATTTTAAAAAGTTATTTAAGCTGAGGAAGCAGCCTTCCTGGAGCGGGAGTAGGGGGATGTTGGCTGGTGCAGGACGGGTCAGGGCCTGGGGCACCCCAGGAGTGATAACCTCAGAGTAAGACTAGCTCGCACTAAATATATAGATTTACAGGGGGATGGGGGCAGGGCTGGGGAGGGAGGGGTCTGGGGAGACCCCCATCCCGCAGCTGGAGCTGCCTGAAGGCTGTGGCCACGGGTTTCCCCTGCCCCACCCGGGCCCACAGACATGAGGTGCCTTGGACTTTGGGGGGCCAGGCCTGGTGGAGCAGGGCGGGGTGGCGCCCTCGGGGGGCACAGAGCACAGAGCAGACATTCCAGAGACTGTATTTGAGAGTCTTTATAAAGTGTGGGAGATTAAAAAAAAAAAATCAATTGATAAAAATGCACTTTTTGGGGGTGGGGAGGGAGAAGCTTTAAAAGTAATAATAATAAAAAAACAAAAAGACAAAAGATGATGAAAAACTAGACAAAAAAATCATTTTTCTTGTACATAAAAAAAACCACTAAACGCAGCCTGTTATGACCGCTGCTGTCTCAGTTGCCTGATTTTGATGTTCTTTGTGTTTTGTTGCGGGCCGGGGAGTGGGGAGGGAGACAGGGGAGTGGGGCTGGGGGCTGGGGGGCCCCTTCCCTAGGGCCTGGGCCCCTTGTCCACACTCCTTGGGGGATCTGCCTATTCGAGTTCCTTAAGCTCAACCTGACCCTTCCTGCCAGGCCTGGGTGCAGTGACCTGGATGCAGTGACCCCATCTCTGGGCTCCTAGGGAGGGGTAGGTGTCACCAGCAGTGCCAGACCCGGGAACCCCTACAGAGGAGGTGACATGTACCCCCCAGGCACGGGTGGGTGGCACCAGGAAGGGACCTGAGGGATGGTGAGGGCAGGGGTGTACAGGGAGAACTGGCTAGGCAGGCTCCTTGGTCACCTGCAGGGTTTCTGGAGGCCCTGGGTGGGGTGGCCTTGGCCAGGGAATCCCAAGTCTTCCAGAGGGCCCTGCTGACATGCTCCAATATCTCAGCTGACCGCTCCCCCTACATTTCATGGTGGGGGAGTCAGGCCAGGGCCCACTCACTGGGGAGGGGGCCGTCAAAAGGCTTCAGCCCCCACCTCTGGTTCAGGGCCCTGGGAGGGTCCTTCCCACTCCTGTCTCCTAGACTCACTGGAGCCAGCAGGGCTGGGGTGGGGGTAGGGTGATGGAGGGGCCACCATGACCTGGGAGGCCCTGGCTGGGAGGTTGCAGAGTGATGATTCCAGGGGTCTTCCACCAGTGGTGAGGTCACTTACCTATCTGTGCTCACGTGGACCCAGGCCTCCAACTTGGGCTGGGTGGGGTTGGGGGTTAGGGGTTCCATGGCCAGATCCCACAGGGACCTGAGCCAGCCATGAGAGAGACTGGAGGCCTCTGATGAGGACGGTGAAGGACGATGGCTCTACAGCTCCTCGGCCCAGGAGGGCATCTTCACTCAGGCTCCCCTGCCTCCCATGCTGCGAGAAGTCTTGCCGTGTTCAGAGAACTGTGCAACCATCCCCTCCATCTAGTTCCAGAACATTCTCACCACCCCATCAAGACACCCCTCCCCACTTGAGCACTCACTACCTATGCCCCTCTCCCACCCCGGGTGCCCACCCTGTCTTTGTGGATCTGCCTGTTCTGGATGTTTTATGTAAATGGAATCACACACTACGTGGTCTTGTGTGTCTGGCTTCTCTCACTGACCATCCTGTCCTCAAGGTTCATCCGCATTGT
This sequence comes from Bos indicus x Bos taurus, assembly GCF_003369695.1. Taxonomy (NCBI): domain Eukaryota; kingdom Metazoa; phylum Chordata; class Mammalia; order Artiodactyla; family Bovidae; genus Bos; species Bos indicus x Bos taurus. The sequence goes on along the minus strand of NC_040082.1, from coordinate 90,659,088 downwards.
GGCGAGTGTCAGTGCTTCGCTCCTTTTTAAGGTCGGATCATTTTCCACTGGCCTTCCCTGCTGTCTCAGTGGTAAAGAATCTGCCTGTAGCATAGGAGACTCAGATGTGGGTTTTGGTCCCTGGGTCTGGAGGATTCCCTGGAGACTGTGGCAACCCACTCCAGTATTCTTGCCTGGAGAATCCCTTGACAGAGGAGCCTGGCGGGCTACCGTCCATGGGGTTGCAAAGAGTCATACACGACTGAAGTGACTTAGCACCCGCATAATCCACTGTGGATGGAGTGCATGGTGTGTGTCTGTCCATCTGTTGACAGACATCTGGGTTGTTTCCCAACCACCTTTTGGCTGTTGTGAATCATGCTGCTATGACCACACAAACACTTATGTACCAGTGTTTATGTGAACCTGTTTTCATTTACCTTGCGGGAAGACACCTGAGCAGAGCCATTGGGCCAGATGGCAACCCTGGCCGGGGCTCTCCCACTGCGGCTGCTCCAGGGCCTCACTTCTCCCTGATCCTTGCTGACTAGCCATCCTAGTGGGGATGAGGAGCACATATTCCCGTTGACTGGTGATATCTTTCTATGAGCTTATTAGCCATGTGCGTATCTTCTTGGCCCCTCAGAGTGAGCAGGGACCCTCCTTGTATTTTGGTGGCTCTTCTGAACTGGCCCGGCCCAGCAGACACACACTGAACCTCGAAGTTCAAGGTAGAACCTTTCTGACTGGACTGGATGCTGTGCCTCCTGAAGCCAGAAGGTCCCTTGGCACAGCCAGGAGCATGGAGCGTGGATGGGCTTCTGGCTTTGTCCTCTGCTCCCGGCCATGGCCCCCGACCCACAGAGAGGCGGACACTATGGTAGCTTCACCTTGACTTTTTTATTTGCGTTTTTAAAAAACAATTAAATTAGAATACAAATATTAGAAAACAGTGGCCCTCAGCTGCCGGTGCAGACAGAGGGGGGGCCGAACTGCGCAACCGAGTTTATACAGCAAAACTGAATTTGCCCTCGACCAGATTTACGTCCCTTTCTTCTCTAGACCTGAAATGATATTGCTTCCTGACTAGGAGAGTTCTGTTCATACAAAGAAAAATTATTCTGGGGTCTGAGGGTGAGGGGTGCAGGGAAGAATAAAAGCAAAAAAAGAGCGGCGGGCACAGGCGGTCTTGGAGAACCAGGTGCGGCCTCCAGGGGACAAGGGTGTTGGGCGGGGGGCTGGGCACCCAGTGGAGGCGTCTGGGGCCGCTGCGGGAGCCCCCATGGTCGTTGAACCACCCCCCAGGCTGGGAGCCACTGGGGGGCGGGTGGAGCCGGGCGGGGAGCTGACGCCCAGTCCTGTTGGAAGACCAGAGTGAGGCTCCCGGGGGAGGGGGGAGCCGGGCAGGCCTTGTACCCGTCGGAAAACCCAAGAGCAAGAAGATGGGGGAGGAACCACCCCAAATGGAGAGGCCAGGCAGGTCCGTGCCACCCCTCCGAAGTGGCAGCCCCCACCCCACCGAGGAGGCGGTGTCCGTGGACACCTGCACTGTTCCCTAGGGAAGTTAACCTGAATTGGAGTTACCGAGGTAGCTGGCTAGAAAACTGAGACCCACCCCCCCACCACGCCACACGGTGCCGCGCCCTGGGGCCCCCGCCTGCTGCCAGGGGGGTGGGGGGGGCCCTGGCCACATGCCGAGTCTTCAAAATACCAAGTTATTGCACTTTCAAAAAATACAACACATCTGTGGCTAAACCCTCCCAGGCCCCCCACGTCCCCCCATTGCCCACCCCTGCCCCCCCAAGGCCCCATCCCAACCCCCACCCACTCCATGGCTTCTTGGCTAAGAGGCTCCCTGCTCTGGGCTCTCATGAGAGCATGTTAGCAGGGAGAGAGAAAGCAAAGGAACAGATGAATGTCAAGACTTGTGGCCACTGCTGCCACCGCTGCCAGGGAGAGGCCACTTGGCTGCCAGTCCTCCCTGAACTCCCACCACCCGGTCCCTCGCACCAGCTGGAATGGTCGTCCGGGGTCAAGGCGTCCTGGGCCTCCCCTCAGGGTCGGCTCCGACTTTGGGCTCCGACACTGGCCAGGGAAGCGGCTGTGTGGGTGGCTTGCCTTGTTTTTCAGTTTGCTTTTTGTTTTCTTTTTCTTTTTTTATACTTTTTTTTTGTCATTTTCCTTTTTTTTAATCCTCCGATGGGAGAGTCCAGAGGTACAGGTGCCAGGAGCCAGGGAAAGGGGTGGAAAAAACAAAATGAACAACAATGAAAAGAAAAAAAAATCACTCCTCCCTCTGTGCCCAAGGCCCGCCTGTGCCCCTCCAAGTGGTGAGCACCAGGAAAGTCGAGAGTCCGGCTGGCATGGCAGCGGCCAGCAGTCAGCAGGCCGACACCAGACCCTTTTGGAAGGGGCAGCGGCGCTTTGGCCGGGGGCCCTCCTCGTCCTCGTCCTCCTCATCCTCCTCTTCTTCCTCTTCCTCCTCTGAGGACGACGAGCTGTCCAGCGTTAGGTCCACCACATCAGCTCCCGGCTTCCCATTCTCCACGCTGCCCACTGGGCCGCCTCCGCTGCCCGCACCCCCAAGCACGCTGCCGCCCCCGCCGTTGACGCTGGGGGTAGAGAGGAGCCCATTGGCGTCCGAGGTGCCTGCAGGGGAGAGGGGACAGATGCTCGGGGGTGCTGCTAACCTGTAGGGCAGGGGAATCAAGGCCAGAGAGGGGCAGGGGCAGCCTGGCCGTGCGGCCCACTTTGAAGGACAGGGCGAGGGGCCTGATGCCCCCAGGCCCCTTGCACTCTGGATGGGGCTGCACTTGGACCATCTCTGACTGCTCACTGACCCTTGGATGTCCCTCTCTAGAGGGACTGACTCCACCGGGACAGTCGTGTTTCAGATAAACAGGCGGTGGGGCGGGAGACAAGCCCCAGGAAGAGGTGGGTGGCCTCACCGAGCACAAGGATAGGGCACTGGGGGCTGCAGCTGCGCTCCTTCTCGGCGCGAATCGGGCACCACGAGCCGTCCACCAGGTACTCAATCTCGTCCGCGTCCTCGCACTCGCTCAGGATCTTGGAGAGGAGCCTAGGGGTAGGAAGAGGGGTGCTGACTCCAGGGTTGCACTGTGCTCCCCAGGAGCCATCTCCTTCTCCAGAACAGTGCTTCAGGGCATGATGCTGAAGAGAAGCTAGAGGCTCTGGTGTGTGCCTTGCTCCTGGCCTGGGCACTTGGCCCCTCCCCAGACCCTTGTAGCTACTGCGGAGGGTGGGCCCTGGGTCTGCCTCACCCTGCAGGCAGGGAGATCCAGGCCAGGAAGCAGCAGGGGTGAGTACACAGCACTGGCCACACCTGGTAGCCTGAGGTTCTGTGAGGGCCACACACAGTGAGCCCTCCAGTCACCACCTCCACCCCCATGGCAAGATGACGGCGGAGCTGCTCTGGAGCATGAGGCCTGGGGAAGCCACAGGAGGGCCCCCTACCTGGCCTCCACCCTCCCATCCTGACACTGCCTGCGTTTACAGATGAGGAATCTGGGGCTCAGAAAGGAGACACACGGGGCTCAAAGGCCCTGAGAGGCTCTGGGCTCACTGGGGAGGAGGAGGGGCCCAGGTCACTTGCAGCCAGCAGCACCCCCCAAGGGCGGCTGCGGGAAGCACCCCTAGGTGCTGCTCCTAATGGACCGCCAGCAAGTCTTACTTTATAGCTGGAGATGCAGAGGCCGGGGGGTAGGGTGGGGGAGTGAGTCCCCCTAGGCATGAGGCCATGTGACAGCAGGCCTGAATTCTGGTCCTGCCACAGCTGCTCCTGGGCCTCGGTCTCCCCACCTGCACAGTGATGCGGGCCCAGCACCCACACTTTACAGCAGCTGCAAGGGTCTGGGGAGGGGCCGAGAGCAGGGCACACCCACCAGAGCCCTCAGCGTTTGTTCAACATCCACACTGCACCTGCCTAGAGGTGGCTTTGATCCCCTCCATCATGATCACACAGGAGGGAGGCCTTGTCCAGTACACCCTCTGTGGCTGAATGGGCCCCTCCAAACCCCATCACCCCCTGGTCACCACAGTATGAGCACAGCTCTGGCTGCCATATGTCACACCTGGAAAACTCCTACTCACCCCCCAAAGCCCTACTCTATGCTCCTCTTCTCCTCTAAGCAGAGCATAAGTAACAGTGTCTGTGTCTGGCTCAGTCCTCCCATCTCACATGCCCACAGGGGAGTTCCTTGAAGGATGGAGTTCTTTGGGGACCCCCTAAATCACCCAGCTAAGGGCCAGAAACAAAACAGCAAAGCCTTGAGGAAGAACTGTATGACTCAAGGGCCCTTCCTCCAAGAAGCCTCCCTGGCTACACTCAGGCCCTGCAGGCTGATGGAATCAGTCTGTGTGGGACATCATCACACTACCCAGCCCTAGGCCTGTGTGTCCCTAGAGCTGTCAGAGTTACCAGCACTTGGGCCCAAGTGACCTGCTCCAGGCCTGTAGGGGGAGGCGGGCCCAGGCTGCACAGCTGCCAGGCCGGGAACAGAGCTGCCATTCAGGCCCAGCCTGGTGCCCGGCCCCAGGGGCCTCCTCACCCCACCCCAGGCTGGACACTGTGGGAGTGGCGGCTTGGTCCTTGCTGGGAGGGGACCCAGGCTCATAGTTGGCCTGACTGGACTTGCTTCTTCAAGTCCTTGCCTGGCCCCCTGGGAGCTGGGGCCTGGGCTGTGGGACGCCCCTCCTGAGACTCAGTCTCCTCATCTGTAACATGGGGATGATCAAAGCCCACCTCCCTGAGCAGATGAGAGGGAGGGCTTGCAAGACATCTAACGCAGTGAGCGGACTGAGACAAGTGTCTGATGGTGAGGACCAGCAACGTGCGGCCACTGCGGGTCAGGGCTAGCCCATTCCTCACAGCATTGGCCCCAGCTGCACCTCGACCATCGGATGTGGGTGGGGCCGTCATGCAGTCAGCTGTCCAGAGCTTCCCCATGGCCCCTCCTGCTTGGGCCACCCAGCCCCCACCCCCACCAGCCCCAGCTCTGGGGTCAGAAGTGGGTGTGGCCAGCACCTGGCAGGAGCCTGGTAGTCAGGTGCTGGACTTCTGCAAACTTAAGCCCAGAGTGAAGTTTCCCTTTGGGGAGAATGGCCTCGTTCCCCATGTTCCCCTCAGCGTGGGGAGGGCCTGCTGGCTAGGTTCAGGGGACAGTCTGATCACACACTGCTGCCCCCTAGGAAAGGGACAACAGAACTGGGCAGAGTGCTGGGGAGACGCGTGTCCGCCTCATTCTTCCACATGAAAGATGCGACTAAGCCTCTGTTGAGCACCGCTGGAGAAGCCGCTCCCCAAGCTGTGCAGGTTCCCAGGGGAAGAAACAGGCTCAGAAAATGCAAGGTCACGGGGGGGCAACAGCAGACCTGCGGGTCTGGAGCTCCTCTTCTGAACCCGAAGCTACACTATCGCCAAGCAGACAGCAAAGACCCTGACAGATCCTCCAGGGCTGACATTGGCCTCTCTTTCTTGCCCGGGGCCATCGGAGCTGCCACAGGATGAGAGGCACCGGGAGGGACCATGAAGGCCTCAGGGGTCACAGGGCCCCGCTCCTCCTTCCAAAGGCCCAGGGAGGCAAGGGGTCCCCACGCCCCTGGGACTCACCCGTCGATGATGAGCTGGTCATAAGGGGCCGGCTTGTCACACACCGGGCACATCCAGGTGGGCTTCTTCTCGTTCATCTGGAGGTAGAAGACTGCGTCGAAGCACTGCAAGTGCGCGCAGGTCTCCGCGCGGCAGGGCACCGACAGACGCATCTTCACCAGCTGCAGGGGCAGAGGGATGGGTGTGAACAGCTGCCCAGCCAGCGCCACCCACCACTGGTTGCCCCTATGACCTCATGCGCTGACTCACCGGGCAGATGAGGGAGACCCGCACGCCCGTGGTGGCGATCTCACTGTCAGGGTCCAGGCGCAGCTTCTCTTTGACTGTGGGAAGGGGTGACCGATGTCAGCGGGGAGGAACAGGGGTGCCTGCAGGCCCAGGGCTGAGCAGCGGGTTCCCTCAGCGCACAGAGATGCTTGGGAGGGCAGCAGCTAACAGCTCAGTGCCCCCACTTCAGAAGGTCCACATGGCAAGTCCATCACACCCACCTCCTCCAGTGATGGGACACATGTCTGAGCTCCAGGGCCCAGGACTATGAGGAGCAGCTAATGTTAAAGAGCCCTGGGCAGTGCCGCTCAATTCTGACAACAATCTGAGTGCACACAAGGGGGCCCCCTGACAAGCCTACCCTTTCTGGAAAGACCCAGATGAGCTGACAAAGGTCACCTGCCGTGACTGTTCTTTCTGATAAAAATTAAGGCCTCCAAGAGCTGGGAAGCCCCAAGGCCGGAAGCACCCTCTGGGGGCCCTCTAGGGGCTCACAGGAGCGAGCCCATGAGATAGCTTCCTTGCACCGCTCAAGCCTGCTTCTCTCACAAATCAGAAGACAGTGGGCGCCAACCACAAAGCTACCTGACTATGAGTACACGAGGTGTAGAGGGAAAAAAGCCTGGAAGGAAATGGCGCACTGCAGCCCTGGGGGTGGACCTGCAAGGGGCGCAGGGAACTGGAGGACACTGGAGGGCACTCTGCTCTTCCCTCCTCCTCCTCCCACATGGGGCTGAGGGCGACCTGCCAGTTTGTCCCCACCCTGGAGTGCCCTGCTGTTCTCAGCCACCCTGTGGCCCCTCTCTCTGGCTGAGAAGTACTAACGAAGGATAGACCCCGAGGCCCTGGCCCCCTCAAAAAGACCCAGAGCAGCTGAGAATGGATCCAGCGCACACCATGCTTCATAGCGAGGCCCTGGTCCCCCTCCACACGACAGAGGGAGGGCACGTGCAGCGGAGAGGTTCTGTTGAGACGCACAACAGGACTTCCGCGCTGCGAGCAGAGAGCAAGCCCAGCTGCCCGAGCAGGCGGTCAGCTGGCCCACACACTGCTGCCATACTGCTGCTCCTGGCCGTTCAGTGAGGAGTCAACCTGGGGCCCGCAGTGCCTGGATAACCCTGCCCAGCCCCATGCCAAGCCCAATGTGGGGAGCCCACCTCCTCTGGTCACGCTGGCCATTGCCCCCACAGGTAAACAGGCAGGTGGGGGTAGGGTTGAAGAAAGGGCCCTTTGAAGAAAATGAGGGGAGGCAGAGGGTTGCTTAGGCTGAGGCCCTGGGGTCACAGAGCCCTAACTCTGCCACGCTGGCCTCAGTGTCTCCACTGGTCAGACTGGGACGTGGCCAGGCCCTGCTGCCCAGAACTGCATGAGGATGGAGTTGGAAGCCAGCCCACCAGGGCCTCCAGGTGACCAGAGAGGGAATTCCCAAGCCACTGCCATACAGGGCTGCCCCAGGGTAGGATGAAGGAAGGTTCTATCTGCCTATCTAAGCTATCACTTTGGGCTTTTAATGCTCTATGTATCCCCACTCCCTTTAATTGGTTTAGAAAAAAGAAAAAAATACAACCCAAACTGAATGGTCTCAGCATCCCTGGTCAGACCCTCATCCTCAGCCTCTGAGCGCTGACCCCATGCACCCTGTCTCTGCACATCAGCCCAGAAGCACGTGCCTGGACCACTGATCACAGGGGTCCTCCCCTCCCCCACAAGCCCTCCAAGGCCCCTTGCACCATGGACCTCGGTGGCCCTCACCCTGCCTCTCTGTGCCCACTCACTGAGCTCTGGCTCGTCCCTCCTCAGGGCCTCTGCACTGATGGTTCCCGGTCTGACTCCCCACTTCCTTCTGCACTCTCTAGAGACCTTCCAGAGCACCCCAACCCCAGGGTGACAGCTGGACCCTGGGAAGTCCAGGTTCCTCCATGGAGGGCCCGCCCACAACAACAAGCCCCAGCAAATTTGGAGGTCAGCACCAGAGACTGAGGGGAGCCCCACCCAGCAGTGCCAAAAACCCCGGGGCTCACCCAGTGCCTTGCACAGCTCCGGGTGCTTGACCCCGATGGTCTTCAACCTCTGCAGCAGCTCCGAGGAGGTCAGCTGCCGCACCAGGTACAAGGCCACGGAATAACTCTGGGGGTGGCGGGGCAGGAAGGGGCGGTTTAGTCAGGGCCAGGCTGCGGGGGCAGGCTGGGCAGAGGCGCTCGGGCAGGCAGGCGGGTCCAGCCGCTCACCTTGCCGTAGTTGCCCCAGGTGACAGTGATGCGGTTGGTGGCCGAGGACAGGTACATGAGGTGGGTGAGGTTGATGGGGCGGCACGGCCTCTTGGGCTCCACTCCAGGCTTGTTTGAGGGGTAGTAGCCCTGGGGGCAGATGCGCCGGCTGCGACCACCTCTAGTGCTGTGCCCACCGCCCCCCAGCACTCGGCCCCACCCCGCAGCAGACCCGGCTGCTGGGCATCCACTCACCGGCACCGAGCAGTAGCTGTGGTTGACCTTCACGGCGATATTGGGTGGGTACTGGTCTTCCTGAGGGCTGCTGGTGTCTGAATAGCAGATTCTGCAAGGACAATGGGGACCGTGGGGTCACGAGCACCGTGGGCAGGGGTGGGCCCGCTGGGAGAGGTGGGGAGGACAGACAGGGGCCTAGGGGGAGACGACATGACCTGTGTCTATTCTGGCCTGACAGGGGGATCTCAATGCTAGACTGTACGGGTGTGGGGAGGTCCTCAGGGACCCAGTGTCTGGCCTGAGGCAGGGGGGCGGGGGGCGGGGTGGCAGCATGATGGTGCATCCAGGGACAAGGCCAGAGAGCAGAAAGGGAGGATCAGGTAGGGGCAGAGGCAGTCTGAAAGGGTCCTGGGGTGCGGCGAGGCAGGACTTCAGCCATCCAGGATGGTGGAGGGGAAGGTGGGCAAGGGTCGTGTCCCCACCCGCCCCTGTGACCAGGCACACCTGGGCTTACCTTAGGACAACCTGCACGGCCTTGACCCCAGGCTGCAGTTCTCTGTATGGGGAGCAGAGGAGGGTCAGTGAGAGGGCCTGTGCCCAGCAGCCAGTTTGAGCCTTCGCCAGGGACCAGCCAAGTGGACTAACCCGCGACCTCCCACGGCAACCAAAGGCCTCAGGGCGCTGCCTAGAACATTCTGCCCCACTGTCTTCTTGCTGGTGACTTGGGCAAATGATCTCTCTCTGGAGAATGGGGGCCGGTATGGATGCTAAGAGGGCTAGTAGGTGTGGGCCCTGTGCCCACCGGGCGGCCGCCCTGGTGGTGACTTGTCCCAGCTGGAAACTGAAGGCCTTGAGAGGCAGAGTCAGAGCCTGGGACCAGCCTGCCTCCCTTGTCTGCTCACCCAGGGTGGTCCTGCCCCCAGGGGACACAGGTGGTCACCACTGGGGGTCTCCTGGCCTTAAGGGGGTGGGGGCAGGATGTTGCCCCACACCCCACAGAGAACGCCCCCATCCTGGATGTTGGGAGCAGTGAGGCTCCCAGTGAGGGGGACCCTGTGAAAGGGGGACGACTGGCCCACCTGGGGCCTGTGGGTCAAAGGTGCTGAGAGCGTGTGGTGGGGGCCACCCTTCCTGGTGGAGGCTCCCCGGGCTGCCTGGTGGCAGGCACAGCGCACCTGGAGTTCCGGATCAGCTCCACCTGTCTGGGGGTCAAGGCGAAGATGCAGGGGCTCTCCTGAAGCTTCTCGTTATTCTGTGGAACTAACAACAAACGTGGGGTCAAGGTCAGGCCTGGGCCCTGGCAAGGGTGCCAACCACCATCATCCCTCCAGGCCTGACCCTCTTCAGATTGGGCCCACCCAGGTGGGATGGATGCAGGGCCCACCGGGGATGGTGGGGGGTTGGATCCTGCCCTTTCCTGGGGCCACTCATCACAACCTATGGTCCAGGGAACACTCACATCCCCTGTGTCCCCCACTGAGGGCCTCTCGGGGAATAGCAGCCTCTATAGCCCCTCTGTTCAAGAGGGCTGAGAACTGGACTTCCCTGGTGGTCCAGTGGTTGAGAATCCACCTGCCAATGCAGAAGGCCCAGGTTCCATCCCTAGTTAGGGGACTGGATCCCACAGGCTGCAACTTAAGAGTTTACACACTACAACTAAAGATCCCACTTCACAACTAAGGCCTGGCACAGCCCAATAAAGAAATAAATAAATGTGTGTGTTTTTAAATCAAATGGGTTTAAGACGCAAAAAAAAGAAAAGGATTTAAAAATGAAAGCTGTATGCTTCCTCCACAAGAGGCTAGAAAAAAAAAGCACAAACTGAAAGCCAAAGCCATTAGAAGGAAGGAAACTAAAGATAAAGATGAAAGTCAATGAACTAGAAAGCCAACAACAGAGAAAACCAACAAAGCCAAAGTTCTTTGATAAACACTGAGCTAGACTGAACAGTCAGACTGTGAGAATACAGACTGTCAGAACGAGAGGTGGCCAGCAGTGCAGACCCTCGGGCCTTTGACCAGGGTGGGAGGGCGGGGGAAGCGGGAGAGGGGGCTGTAGCTTCACACCAATAAATCCAACAATGTAGAGGGTACGAACAAACTCTTCCAAACACACAGATTATCAAGACTAGCATTGAAACATACAGAAGTTTGAAAAGCTTTTTATCAGTTAAAAAAAAAAATGAACTCATGATTCCATCAGATGTTTAAGGAAGAAATCATATGAACTACACATAAACTCTTCCAGGGAATTCCCTGGTGGCCTAGTGGTTATGATTCCAGGCTTTCATTACCGGGGCCAGGGTTCAATCCCTGGTTGGGGAACTGAGATTCCACAAGCCTCTCAGCAAGGACATAAATAAAACAGACAAACTCTTTCAGAAAGTAGAGGAGGAAGGACACTTCTTGACTCATTTTAATGAGGCCAACATAACCCTGCTTCCAAAACCTGACAGAACTGCATGAAGAAGGGGAAAACACAGTTGACCATCTCTCATGAATGTAAAATATCTTTAACAAAACATGAGCAAACAGCCAGGCCCCCTGGGATCTGGCCCAGGAATGCAAGGTTCGTTTAAAAACCTCTACACAGGGACCTTCCCGATGGTCCATTGGTTGAGGCTCTGCACTTCCACTGCAGGGGGGCTCAGGTCTGGTCCCTGGTCAGGGCACTAAGATCTGGCATGCCACTCAAGGCGTGGCTAATAAATACACAAACGGATGAAACCTACGAAACTTCTACTTACAACGGCTAAAATGACAAGGCCAGCCATTCCAAGTGCTGCCAAGGATGTGGAGCAACCAGAACTCTCTGCTGAGGTAACAGGGAACATAGTTGTAACATGGAACAACCATCCTGGAAAACTGTTAGCCAATGGCTAATAAATACACCTGGCCCTGTAACCAGCAACCCACTGTTAAAGGTATTTCCCAAATAAGCAGAAGTAAGTCTACAAAAAGACTTGTGCAAGAATGCCTGGCTAATCTATTCCGGTGGCTCTGAACTGGAAGCAACCCGAGTGACCAGCAATAGAAGAACACGTGGACAAGCTGTGGTCGCTCATACAATAAAACCTGTAATCCATTCATCGACATGAACGGACGTGAAGCCGTACAGCTGAAACAAAGAAGGCAGATGCGGAGATGGCCATGCTGTGTGTGTTACGTCACCTTCCTGAAGAGGCAAAACTAATCCACGGTGACAGAACTCAGAACGGAGGCGGCCTCTGGGGGCTGTGGGGCGGTGGGGCGACTCAGCAGTGATGGAAATGTTCTGTATTTGGTGGCACTGGGGTTACTCAGCACATGCCTCTGCTACAACTCAAATGACAAGCTAAGTATCTGTGGATTTCACTGTATGGGAACTGGATTTTAAAGTTTAAAAATTTAAAACTACCCTGAGGAGTGGTGATCATTCTGTGATGAATCAAAACATGAAGTCACTTTATACCAGAAGCTCGTATCAGGTTATTGCATGTCAATCATATCTCAATTTAAACATAAATTTGAAGAAGCAAGAAAAAAAAAACCACCCCTCAAAACCAAAAACAAACCAAAAAATCCTCTACACTGAGAAGTCATCTGACTGCAGACTGGAAGGGATTGAAAAGTTTGATTAAAAACTGATGAGGCTGGAACTTCCCTAGCAGTCCAGTGGTTAGGGCTCTGCACTTCCACTGCAGGGGGGCCTGGGTTCAATTCCCGATCCAGGAGCTGGGATCCCACAAGTTGTGTGGCAAGGCCAAAAAACACCAACACCACGGACAAGCTGAGGAGGCTATGGCTGGTAGGAGTGACAACCTCCAGGGAGGGCAAGCTAGCACTGTCTACCAAAATGACTAACATCTCAGAAGCAGCCACTGCAGGTGGCGCATACACAGGGGGACCAAGGACCACTGTCAGACGGGATGCGGAACGGTTTTTAGCAGCAACAGACGGTAAGGACCTAAACGCCCGCCTGTGTGCTGTGGCCCCACGTGGAGGAACACTAAAACCTATGAATACGGTAGGTCCCATCAGGTGGCTCTCTGTGCTCCGACAAAAGGCCAACCCCCAGGACAGCTTAAGTGGGAAGAGCAGGTGCAGAGCAGCGTGCAGCTCAGGCTGCCAGGTGCGGAAACAAACTCGAGGAGGGGGTCTGCGCTACAGCTGCCCCTGGGGAGGGGGCGCCAGAACTGGCTTTGACCACAGCCTTGGCAACAAGCCTTGGGGAGGCAAGGTGTCGGCTCTCTTCCCACAGCAAACCCTTTAGGACACTGGTGGGCAGACTGTCTCTAGAAGGAGCTGGAGTATAAATATTATCGGCTTCACGAGCCACACGTCCCCACTCTGCCCCGTAATGCAAAAGCCTCAGCACACACCCGGAGCAGGAGCCCACCCCTGCTTCAGAACCTTCTGAATTCCAAAATTTAAAAAGCAAACAATGTGAATGTTAAAGCTGCTGGGGCCCAGAAGCCAGACCTTGTGGGGCCGAGGGATCCCACCCCAGCTTCACTGAGCCCAAGCCCCGTTCCCACTCAAGCTTGGGCACCCCTTATGCCCGAAACCACCAGGACTGGACCGTTACTGGGGGTGTTCAGTGAGCAGTAAGCTGCCAGCTCCTGTCTGCATGGAGGGCTGGTCCCTCTGGAGTCCCTGCTGGGCACCTGAGAAGGCTACCTAATTGGAGGGCTGGGCTGAGCAGGCTACCTGCAGATGCGCCCAGACCTGCCCGAAGAGCCTGGGGCAATTATTTATGGGGTGGGGGGAGGAGCCTCAAAGCACCTGAGTTGGGCTGCGAGGCAGAGTTGGGGGTCAAACACACTCCCCCAACCCCACAGAATCTCCTGGAAGGCAAGGGAAGGGCCCGCCCACCGGCCAGCCACAGAGCAGAAATGGAGAGAAAGGTCACTGGCGGCTGGGTCCTGAGTCCATGCAGCAGGGGCAGGTGGCGCTTTCCAGAGCCGTCAGCCCAGACTGGCTGACTCTTACTCCAGGAAGCCAAGTGGCCAGGAGAGGCCAGTTGCCACCTAGGCTGGGACACAGCACACGCTGCACCGCTGGGAGAGGGCGGGTGTCCCCCAAACCCAGGCCTCTGCCGTCCACCTCCAGGGGTGGCCCCACCCTTCCAGTTGTTCAAGGCCAAGATTCCATGACTCTCACCCCCACCTTCGATCTTGGCTCCTCTTTTTTTTTTATATATATATATTTTTTGATCTAGGCTCCTCTTGACCAATTCTGTTGGCACAGGCTTCCAAAGGCACCCCTTTCCCACCGGGGCTCATCTGATCAACATGCAGACCCCTCCTGGCTCCCCCCAGCTCAGGGGTCAGGGGCAGTGATAGCGGCAGTGATGGGGGCAGGGCTCTGTCCCCAGCCCTGGTGGCCCTGATTCCACCGCAGCCACCCTGGCTTCCTCCTCCTGCTCGCCACCTGCCAAGAACATCCCGCCTTGGGGCCTCTGCACGCGTGCCATCCCCTCTTCCAGAACACTCCTCCCCCGACAATCTACACAGCTCTGATGTCTTTTAAGTCTGTGCAAATGCCACTGGGACCAAAGCCTTCCCCAGTGGCTTTATTTAAAATCTGCAACCCCCACCCCACCCCAGCCCACCAGCAGCTCCGGCAACCCCCACTTCCCTCCCAGCTTCCTTTTTCTCCAAAACCTCTGTCCTGAGAATTAGCACTGTTTCCCCATGTCTTCGGTTCACTGTGGACACTGAACCAAAAGTACCTCTGCTGTCACCCATGCCGCACAGCCGGGGGTGGGGGAGGCCCTGCCAGGTGGTGTGGGGGCTTGGAGGAGGTACACACCCTCCCAGCCCCAAGCACACCCACAGGCCTCAGAGCCTCTCCGGGACTAAAGGGAGAACCCTGCCCCAGGGTTCACGGCAGGCGGAGCAAGTGAACCAGGGAAACCTCCCCTGGGACCCTGACAGAGAGCCAGGCAGCCCTGCAAAGCACCGCCAGCAAAGCATATGTAATGGTCTCAGCAGGTACTCGACGTATACTGGGAGGGTGGAGGTAGTGGCTACGGGTAGACCAGCAGCAGGGGCACACTGCACAGAGAGAAGACAGCAGCAGCAGGAGCAAGCACCTGGCTGCTTTGCTGTTAACCTGCCTTTTCTCAGATAAATACATATTTTTACAAAAGTTTAAACAGAAAGAGACTTCAAGAAGTCAATTGGCTGGGACTTCCCTGGTGGTTCAGTGGCTAAGCTCCCAATGCAGGGAGCCAGAGTTCGATCCCCAGTTGGAGCACTAGATCCCACATGCTGGAACTAAAGATCCATTGTGCTGTATCCCTGGGATTTCCCAGGCCAGAATACTGGAGTGGGCTGCCATTCCCTTCTCCAGGAGATCTTCCCAAACCAGGGTTCAAATCCCGGTCTCCTGCATTGCAAGCAGATTCTGTACTGTCTGACCCACAAGAGAAGTCCTGAGACTCGGCAGAACCAGATAAATAAATAAATAAATATTTATATATATTTATTATATATATAAAATATATATATTTCATATATATAAAAGAATTCGATTGGCTATGACTGGTCATCCTCCTACTTCCATCTTTGGCTGGTAGGCCCCTGCCCCTGGGCTCCCAAGGACGCTCCTCCCAGCCAAGGCCTGTCCCCAGTGGTAACAGGATGGCAGGTGCAGTCACAGAGGAGGTAAAAGAGGTGCTCAGGACTGGGAGCAGAGCAGGGGGTTCACAATGGAGGGGGGCGGGTGGGTACAACAAGCCCCAATTAGGGGCTCTGGGTTCAAACCCCAGCTCCTCCACCTGGGGTGAGCACCCCTGACTTCCTGCTGGTGGGATTAGCAGAGGAATGAATGCAGAAGCGGGGGCTCACCATTCTCCCTGCAGCCTGTGGTTGCTTCTCAGCTCCAAGCCTTTGCTCACACTGCTTGCACCCACTCTGACCCGTGGATGTGGTGGGGACAAGCCAGCCCCAGGCCTCGGAGGATGAGAGAGTGATGAGGAAGAGAGGGAGGTGAGCTTTAGATCAGGCTGTGCAGCAGGGAGGACCATGTTGGGAACAGCATATGCAAAGGCCCCAGGGCAGGACCTGCTGGAGATGGGGAGCAAGTGAGGGCAAGGAGGGGATCTGCAGACAAGCCAGCAGATCAGGAGAGTGCTTGGAGTAGAGGAGGAATGGGATCAGCCTGCTGTCTAAAAGCTTCCTCTGGGTGTAGCGGCAGGGCGGCGGAGGTGGTGCGGGGGTGGGGGTGGGGTGCGTTAGTATGTGGAGAAAACAGGAGGGAGGAGGGATGTTGGGCAGGTAGAAACCAGGGCTGTGCAGAAAGTTGGGAGGTGAGGGGATCATGGGCAATGGAGGTGAGCCTCCTCCGGCAGGACTGATGCCTGTGGGCAGGAGGCCTTGTGAGGAAAACCACCTCCACCCAAGGAGCCCTTCACAGGCCGTGTTGGGCGCTCCCCAGGGCAACCACGTGCTGCAGAGCTGGCGGAGACCCTCCCACCACCACAGAGAAGGAAGGCCAAGGCAGCCCAGGGGCTCAGGCCACCTGCCCCTGGAGCTGGGACACAGGACACAGGATGCCTTCTGACCATCCAGGCTCCCATGGCATGGGGTGGCCAAGAAGGCCACGGAGGGCCTGTGGGCGGGGTGGGTCCCACACCAGGCTGTGGGGCAGCAGGCAGGTGACTCTGTCTCTCTGCACCTTAGGGGTATTTTCTGCCTCAGAGCAGAGGTAAAATACAGCCCAGAAAAGCTGGGAAGCCCTCAGGACACGCCAGCCGGTCCCCCCCCACCCCACAAGGCACCCACGTCCAAGCCGCTCTCCTGCCCCTGGCCTGCGCCACACCGTGCTCCGGTCACAACAGCCTCCATTCACGAGCTCTCTCACCACTGGGCCTCCACCTGGATCACACCCACCCACCTGCTTATGTCCAGCTTAACTACTACTTATCTCTCAGGTCTGAGTGGGATTGTGACCTCCTCCAGGAAGCCTTCCTGACTGCTGCTGCTGCTAAGTCGCTTCAGTCGTGTCCGACTATGTGTGACCCCAGAGATGGCAGCCCACCAGGCTCTGCCGTCCCTGGGATTCTCCAGGAAAGAACACTGGAGTGGGTTGCCATTGCCTTCTCCATTGTGTGAAAGTGAAAAGTGAAAGTGAAGTCGCTCAGTCTCGTCCGACTCGTAGCGACCCCATGGACTGCAGCCTACCAGGCTCCTCCATCCATGGGATTTTCCAGGCAAGAGTACTGGAGTGGGGTGCCATTGCCTTCTGACTGCTACCTCCCAACAAATGCACAGTACAGGGCTCCTGGTACTAACAACCCCCACTGCTGCTCAGAGCGTTCCTTGCCAGTCAGGGACCCCAGTGCCTTGCTTATCAGTTGGGCAATACCAGCCAAAGGGCTTAGACCTTGAATGAGGTACCTATGCAGGCTCTGCCCAATGGGGCGGGCGCTAGACTGGTGGCTCTCCACCAGAGTCAGCCAACCACCTCCTGGGGCACAAGGAGACCTGGGCAGGGCAGCTCGATCACCCGGCCAGGCCGCTTGAGTGGTCCCACCCAACAAGGCACTGCCCACAGGATGCTGGGAGCCCCAAGGGGCAGTGCAGGGCCAGGTCGTGCCTCCTTCCTTCTGCCAGCGCATCTCATGACAGCACCTCCTCTCGCCCACACACCGTGGCCCTGAGGTCTGGCCCTCCCCAGTCAGCCTCTGCTCACTGACAGCCCAAGTGGCCAGGCCTGGGGGACCCTCAGGCCATCAGGGGGTTAAGACCCAAGCAACAGCACTGGAAGTAAGACTGCATTCCCGGCCCCCTGTAAGTGCCTCTGACTTGGATGCTTGGCCCTGACGGCTGGGCTCCCAGTCCTGAAATGAGGCCCGGAGTCCAGAGTGGCTCAGAGACGGTGCTTCCCCACAGGAGAGCAAGGCAGCCATGACGCAGGGAGGGCTCAGAGCAGGGAAGCTGGCCGAGCACAGGGCTCCAGGGGCCCGTCCTCAGGATGCTGTGTGACCTTGGGCTAGTCTCCTGACCTTTCTGGAAGCCATCCCCACCCCTGCGGAGTGGATCATCTGCCTCCTAAGGTCCTTCCAGCTCCGGGTCTGTGGCTCCATTATTCCCCTCCCCTCCCCCAACCCGAACATTCCTCTATGCGTGATTTATGTCTCCTGTCGGCCAGGCACGGGCTCCATCCCGGAGCCGGCCAGTGGCTGCTCTGGGAAACAGAACCAGGCTGTTTGGGCCTCCTTTCAGGTGGCAGGTCAGGACCTGGGGTGCAGGAGAAGGGGAAGCTAGCTTGAGCCTCCTGAGGGGGCTCCTGGGCTGTGCCAGACACAGAAGGCACTGTGGGGAGGCACCCAGAATGGCTGGTCCCAGAGCAGAGGGGGCCAGCTGGCTCAGGGCCGGTGTACGTGCTCACTCTATCAAGCCTTCCCGTAGGACCGCGGGCAGCCCCTGGGGGTCCTGGAGACTCGGGAAAAGGGTGCATCCTGGGGGAGGGGCAGGGGAATGGGTGGGAGCACAGGCAGGGTGGGGTTGGCCTCTTTGTTCTGAGCCGAGCCGAGTGATTCCTGGTGCAGACAGGGGAGCAGACTCTCCCGGAGATCAGGTGACCGGGGTCCCCGGGGGCTCAGGGCAAAGTGATGCATTGTGGGCCGGGAGTGACTGCACATTTGCGTGCAGGAAGGAAGCCCACGGTCCAGGCCAGGGAAGGAGGCTGCCGCCCCGAGTTCAAAGTCACCTCCAGTCCTGGCCCTGGCCCCTACCAAGTGCCGAACCTGCTGCACAGCCTCCGGGTAAAAACCCAGCCTCCCTGTTGCAAAGATGGTGATTGAGTCCTTAAGAAAGAGTCTGAATTGTCAGCTCAGTCTTCAGAACAGCCAGCCAGCCAGGGCTGAGGCCCCACAGTCTACAGGGATCATGCTGGGGGTTGTTGGGGAATGAGTCCTGACATCAAGAGAGGCCAGGGTGGGGGGAGCAGAGACAGAGAAACTCAGGGAAGGGCCTTGGGTCCCCTGTGCTGTCACGTCACCTCCATGACAGGTGCGGCTGGGCCAACCTGCCCCCACCTGGGGGCTGGTGAGAAACACCTCCTGATGCCAGACAGAAGGCAGTGGAGGGCACAGCCCTGGGCTGCACTGCGGGCCTCAGACCCCAGGACCACCCATCAGTGGCACCTTTCTTTACCTCTGATCCGACCCCACCCTCCCCAAGTCCAAGGGTGGCCGGGAGAAGGAGAGAGGTAGCTGCCAGTCCTCCCCTCCCTTCCCACTCTCAACTAGGGCAGGACAGAGGGGCCAGCAGGTGGGGGCTGGAATTAAAGCCTGTGGGCAGAGAGGGGGCCCCCGCCGAACAAGGCAGGGTGCTGGGTCAGCAGAGTTGGGAGGGACTGAGCCACAAGGCCAGGGGCATGGTGGATGGGGGCGTGGAGCGGCCACGATCTCTGGCACAGCGTGCTGGGACTGACTCGTGACCAGGGCCCACCATGTTGGGCTTCAGGACACACAGCACCAGGTTAGGCTAGGGTACCTGGAGGCCCCAAGCAAAGGGTGCTAGCAGGGAGCCTCTACAAGCATGATGGGCTCTGTCTGCATCCCCCACCCTGCAGGTCCTCAGAGATACACTGTGATTTGAGTGTGTGGGTGAGGGGGAAGAGGAGTGTGTGGGTGAATAGGAACACTCAGGGACCTGGGAAAACTGGAGGGACCACAAGCACCCCATTGCATTCTACTCGCTCTCTGGAGCCTTGGAGGCCCAGGAAGCTGTGGCTCAGGGGGGGGGGGGCTCAGGGCAGCTTCTGAAGCTGAGTCCAAGCTGATACCCACTCCCAGCCCAGTCAACCGGCTGCATGGAAGCGGTGGGAGCCTATTCACGTGCCACCCTATAGGCCTGACACACAGCGGGTCCTCAGTCAACAGAAGGGATAAAGAAAGGAGAACAAGGTTCTGTGACATCATCTCCACCACCTGTGGCTGCGCCCGCCTCTTGTAGACACACCTACCCACACCCTGATGGCCTGCCTGTGTGGACAGGTCTGATCCTGCTGACCAGGGTCACTCCTACAGGCTGCCTACTAGGAAACAGCCTTCTGCTAGCGGGGCAGGGATGGTGGGGCAATCAGGTTGAACCTCAGATCAAACCTCCAGCTCCTTTACCACCAGGACTAAGAGCAGAGCAGCCACCCCTCCAGGTGGCCCCCAGTGATCCCTGCCTCCCAGTGGTCCAGCCTGGCGAAGGCCCTGCCCACAGCACAGCAGAATTGGTCCATGTGACCAGTGGGATACGGCAGAAGCAAAAACATGCTACTTCCAAGCTGAGGTTGCAGGGGAGCCCTTGGCTTCCAGTGGGGTCACATGCTCACACGTGTGACCATGTTCACTTTCTCTCTCCCTTTCTGCAGCCCCCTCCCCCTGCCCCATCACAGTCAGGGGGAAAACAAGCCACCACTCCACACCATGCTGGGAGAACACTCAATCAGCCCACAGAGGCCCATGTGGCAAGAGCTGGTGTCTCCAGCCAACAGCTGGTGTTTCGGTCCCATGAATAAGCATGCCACCCGTGCCCCAGTCAAGCCTTCAGATTAGGCAGCCCCTGGCAACAGCTGGACCATGACCCCCTGAGCGACCCGAAGCGAAAACAACCCAGCTAGGCCACTCCCAAGTTGTGACCTTCAGAAACTGAAGTGTCGGCTACTCCAAGCTGTTGAGATCTAAGGTAACTTGTTACACAGCTATAGCTCACTAATTCAAGGACCCAAGAGTGGGTCCCTGTGTCTTCTGGGAGGGGCAAGCCCCCCGCACGCAGCCCCTTAGCTCTTGATGCACCCCCAGAAAATGCTCCTGATTGGCCACTTGGTGGGCCTTGGATGCCGGGAGAACCTGGGAGGCGGGGCCACCCTGGGGTGGGGCAGGGACTCACCCAGCTCGGTAGGCTTTAGCAACTCATCCAACATGTTGAAGAAGGGCAGCTTCACCAGGCGCACTTCTGGCTTGAGAGTCTTGGCAGGCAACCGTCCAAGTCCGTTTAAGTACTTCCCGTAGAGCACGGGATAGTCAATGTTGGGGCCTGTGAGGGGAGTCCTGGGTACCGAGCTGGCCCGCTCATAGGTGGAGTGCATGGTCAGGGGGTCCAGGGGCCGGTGGGGTTGGGGTACAGGCTCTGAGCTCTTCTTGGCGTAGCGTGTCTCATAGAGCTCCTTGATTTTCTTGAACAGCTCGGGGCTACAGTCAAACTGGACCAGCTGGAGGGCCCGCGTGACAAGTTCATGTTTAAGTCCACTCTTACTCCGGCCGACAAAACCCAGGAGCATCTGAAGGTCGGAGACTCGGAAACTCATCACCATGTTCTGGGGAAGAGCAACCACAGACACACACACTCAGATGGAGATGCTGCCAGGGTGAGGGGCCACCCGGGCCAACTGGGAGGGTGGCAGGGAAGACCGAGCCCCCCAGCCTGGGCTCGGTCCCACCTCCATGCCTGCGCTCACCCTCCCCTGTGAGGCCCCGTCCCAGCTCAGCCCTGCTCCCCTCCTCCAGCCTTTCTCAGCATCACCAACGCAGCAAAATCTTCTCTGACTGCCCCCCACCCCCACCCCACCCCCACCCCACGAATGCTTCTGTTTTAGGTCCTCTTTTCCCATCTTCAAGCCTGAAAGCAGTCCCAGGGCAGAAGCTGGGAATCTTGCTTCCTGGTCAACAGTCTCAGCCATTCCTTAGCTGGGAATACCGATGGCCTCTCTTCGTCAGGGAGGATGGCAGGTCTACCCCATTAGCATGTGGAAAGGGCCAGAGAAGATGACGCACAGAAGCAGAATGAGTACTCAACCAACGTCGGCAACATCGGCCACAAACACATCTTCCCTTCAATCCAGAGGACAGTAGCCACCACTTGCTCAGTACAACTCATCTGCTGGGGACTGAGCTGGGTAAGTGATTACATACTTAATTCTGGTCCTTCAAATACCCCTGCCAGGCTGGGTTGAGCTCCAGTTACAGACAAGATCCAAACCTGACTCTGAACTGGGGTGGTTCCTCCCTACCAGGCTGCCCCTGCACCGGCTTATTTCAGCTGAGCACTGCTAAGGCCATCAAAGAATCTGCAGGTCACCCCGGCAGATGTCCTCCCCTCGGCACCGTGGGCCTCGGGACTGGATCGTTCTCTGGGGTGTGGCTGTCCTAGGCATGGTGGGGTATGGAGCAGCATTCCTGGTCCCACCCACTTGATGCCAGAAGCCCTCCCAAATCCCAGTCATGACCACCACAAACGTCTCACAGACATCAGCAAGTGACCCTAGGGGCAAAATCCCCCCCAAAAGAGAAGCACAGGGACCCAACAGTCAGAGGTTGTAACTGAGCTGTGGCAAAGCGATGACTGAGGTCTCGTGAGTATCACCTGGTGGTGTCCCTCCAACGAAATCTGACCAAACACAAGAGCACAGTGGACCCTGATGCTTTCTGTGGGACTGACCAGCAGTGGCCTGCCCTCCATGATACTGTGGACTTCCTAATATGCTCCATAAGCAAAGTATCCCGAAGGATGGGTCAGCCAGGTTTGGGGGCCACCTGTGCAGAGCCCTGAAGCTGGCCTGTGCTAAATGAAATGTGGTGGGAAAGAGAAACTTCCAGGGGAAATGGAAAAAAGAAAAAGTACAGGCGACAAGTGTGGACGTGGAAAGCTGGTGAGCCCAGGGCAGGACAGCAGCCAAAGAAATCAAGAAATCACTTAAAAGCAACTAGAAAAAGTCTGGCGGTCTGAGGTGGGCAGGACCCCTGCCAGGCTGTTTACAGCAGTGGCCTCAAAGCCAGAAGGCGCTGGTGCTTCCTGGCTATCAAAGAGTGAGTGAGATGTGCCATGTGACGGTGGCCCCAGGACTCAGGAGCCTGAGGCTCAAGTGTAAGCTCTGTCCCAGGTTCCCAGAGGAGCCTGGGTCCCTGTCAGCCTCACAATTGTGAGGGGGGCCCAGTCCTGCCTGCAAAGCCTTGAAGGGGGAACCTTTTGCTGCTGCAGGATCTTCCTCTTCCCATGCTGCAGATGGGGCACGCCCACCATGCCAAGCTCTCCGGCCTTCGCACTCATTAATCTCACTGGGACTGGCGCCCACTATACAGGTGAGAAAACTGAGGCTCCAAGAGGGAAGCAGCTGGTGCCAGGCCTCCCCATGTGTCCACAGCAGCGTTGGCGGTATCTGGACTCCTGAGGCTGTCTACCTCCAGCTCCGAGAAGCCCCTCACTCCCCAGCATGCCCCCTGGGTGGGGGACCCAGCGGTCTGCAGGCCCCCACAGAATCCGAAAACTCTGCAAACAAAGAGGCTTTGCCTCCCTCAGCCTGACTTTCTACCTTGAACAGAGGAGAAAGGCTTGCAGACAAGATGTTTCTTCTGGAAGAGGCCCAAGGCACTCAAGGGGAGAGGCGAAGTCATGTGGAAGAGCTGACCGCCAGCCACTGAGCCTGAAGCAGGTGGGCCTGGCCTTTAAGAGTCTGACCACGACAGGGCACCCCGCCCTGGGGAGCCCCTGCCCCCACCTGCCCCTTCCACCAGGTTGGGGACATCCGGAAGCCGCCTGTGCACGCGCAGCCTGGGGCACACCTCTTGAGCTGCCATATGTTCAGGACTCGGATTTCTCAGCAGCTGCCACTACCCAGGAGCCTGCTCTTGACACTGGGCGGAGGTGGGAGGGGGGGAATGAGCGGGGCGCAAACATTCAGGAAGAAGCCCCAAGCACTACATAGATCACTTCCTGCCTGGCTTTATCCTGACCCGCCTGCCCCTCAGATCTGTGTTTATAAACAGCGCCAGGCCCGCAACAGCTTCCAGAGCCTCAACTCTGGGCCCCTCAGGAGCCGCATGGAGAAACAGTGGCTTGGATACAACAGCCACACTCAACTGAACACGGGCTCCTCACTGCAGGAACTCAGAACTCAGGGCATATGGCTACACACCCTCTAGGGGAGTGCCCAGCCCAACCCTTCCCCCCAACCCCTCTCAGGGGCCTCAGGTGAAGAGTCTCAGATTTCCAAGTATATGAATAAGTCCCCCTTGCTCTCCTCTCAGATCAGCCCATTTTGCATCCCAAAAGATAAGTCTCTGGCTATCACTATGAAAGGTTTAAGAAAGTGCTCAAAGAGCGGGTCATTTCAATGACATGTAAAGCACTCCATGGGACAGCAAGGCGCTGAAGATGTAGGAAGGTTCCAGAGGATCAGAGAAGGCTGGGTGGCAGTCCTGAGAGCCTCTAGGACAGAGGCTCATGGTTTAGAGAACTTGAAAAAGGATCAACCTGATCTAATTGGGGAGGGGGCCCCAGTCATGGAAGGGTCAAGTAGAGTTCATCAGATCATATTTCAAGGCCCTAGATGGTATAATAGTTCAGACCCTACTCTCTGGCTGGAGTGGCAGGCCTGCATCTAGAGCCACAGACCCACAGTGCCCTGAGGAGGTTAAATTTCAGGGCTCCAGGGGACTTCAGGCCACAGGCTGCCACCTTGGGCTGGCAGGGTTTGGACCCCTGCGTCTCTAGGGCAAGTCTCAATTTCTCAAAACAGAGCGGTGGCCGCGTGTGTGATGCAGGTATAGGCGGAGGGCACTCGGGTGGAGGGAGAGTAATACCCGATAATCACAGAACCGTGAGGGCTGTATTTCAGATCCCCGTGGGAAGCGAAGGGAGACGGAGGGAGAGGGAGGAGCGAGAGAGAAAACATTTACAGGTCAGGACCCCTGGGAGGGGAGATCAGCCGGGGAGGGGGCGGGGCCTCAGTCTTGCTAGGTCCCGTCCCCCACCTCCGAAAGATGAGCGGCCTTGAGTAAACTTCTCAGGCAAGAACCTAGCCTAGTCAGGGGCAAGGGTTCTGGAGCCTCACCTCGCAGGGGCATCTGACAGTAAATACTTCCTAGGAGAGGGATGCTCCCAACTTAGTCCCAAGACGGTTAAAAGGGGCCTCAAGCTAGAAGGAGTAACATCCGTGGGATGTAGAATGTGGACCCCAGACAGCAATACAGGGGAGACAGACTAGGACCCATTTTAAAGAAGCCTACCTTGCAACCAACTGGGGACACTTCAAGGATCAACGTAAGAGACCCGCAGAAAGAGCGGGGCTTCAGACGCCAGAGCTGGGGTGTCTAAACAGATCTAAAGAGGGGCTGTGTGGGGAGTATGGTCTGAGCAGTAGACTCGTGATGGCGTGAGTATAAGGGAAGCAGCTGGGGTTGGAAATGGGGTCTGATCCTGTGAGTGTGGAGTCTAGGGCTCCCAGGAGCAGAGTTCAAAGCTGCACAAATGCTGTCGGGAGGGGAAAGAGTGAGAAGGAACGCAAAACCCAGGACCTATGACTGAGAGAAAAGAGTTAGGAAGGAGTCGACACTAGGACCAAGGCTCCATCACACCGGGAAGGCAAGCTCAGTTAACACCGCGCCCACTCCGGGGTGAGAAGGATGTCAGGAGGGGGCGGGGCTCTGGGACCAGAGCGGGCGCTGAATAAGGGCTCTAAACCCCAGCCTGGGGTACAGACCCCCAAGAGACACCCTGTGTTTGGGGGCGGTTCAGGATCCTCAGTTCATCACCCAGGATGGTGGAAGTGGTGGCAGAAGTCAGAGGACCCTTCCGAGCAGAGAGCCGCCAAGCGCAGCCTGATCAGCTGGTTGAGGAGACTTGAGACCCAGATGCCAGCCCACTATACCATGGGAAGCGGTGAGAGGCAGACACTCCCCCAAGCCAAAGAGCGCCGACCTCGAGGAACGGACGAGCAGCCCAACCCGTCATGCTGTCCGGGGGGAATGTGCCTCAAGCTGGAGGCGCGGCCCTGTGCCTGTGTTCAGCGCGATCTGGACCCTAGTCGCTCGGGTTGGAGAGGGGAGGACCCAACCTCACGCCTGGGGGGCTGAACCCCCTGCTCGGAGACTGGGGTGAGGTTTTGGGGGCCCCGCCCCCGGCCTCCCCGCGCCCCGCCCGCAACCGGAGCCCCCAGGCCAGGGGCGGGCGAGGGGGCAGGACGCCGAGCCGCAGGCGGGCTGCGCCGTGGGGCCCCGAGCGGAAGGCACAGACCTCGGCCTGCCGCCCGGCCCCCGACCCCCGCCCGCCCTGGCCGGCGCCGCCGCCGCTCACTCACTTTGGCCTCCACCAGTTCCGCCGCCATCTTGGCCACCAGCGTCCCCCGCGCCGGGAGCCCCCAGCCGTCGCGTCACGTGATCGCCCTCCATTCGCGGGCGGGGCCCGCGCCGCGGCCAATTATCACCCTAGCGCTCTCCTCCCCTCTGGCGCGCGCGACCGCGCACTGCGCAAGCGCGCGTGGCCACCGCCCGGGCCTCGGGCCAATCAGGGCTGCCCGACTACGCACCCCCTCCCCGTTTCACTCACGGTGACCACGCCCACCCCTGGCCGTGTCTGGTTTCTTAAAGGGGTACAAGGCCGGCACAGGTTGGGGCGGGTGCTGGGTCCTGTCTGAGGAGAGAGTAGACAGTTGAGGCGACAACAATGCAGCCAGGTGTCGCGAGGCAGCCTCCAGGTGCGTGACCGGACGCCTAGCTGCCTGGGGGGAGGAAATGGTTGGCCCGCCCAGCGGCCGCCAGTGCGTTCAGTGAGGCGCCTTCGAGCGCAGCGCGGTTCATTCTCAGCGAGCCGGGAGCCCCGCGCGCTGTACATCCGGGTCCTGGGGTGGCTGAGAGGGCGCGGGCGCCACACCCCCTTGGTGCGCCGCCGGCGGAGAAATGCTGTACCCCTTACCCAATTCCCGCGGTGCAGGTGACCACCCTCCCGCCCACTCCCGCCCCGCGAGTTCCGCCTCTCCACCCACGGTAAACCTTTGGAATCTGCGCTAATCGGAAATTTACCAGCTTTAGCTTTGGCTCCCCATTGCCGGTGAGCTGCTAAGCCCAAACTTTCTTGTGTCAAAGAAAGTAAGAGGATAAAAACGTATTTCGGGGCCCATCCCTTGAGAAAATGAAGCGCCCCAAATGACTCAGTTATCAAGTTACTAATTTTTATATATAAATGCAAAAATATCCATAATGAAGAAAATACTAAAATTTAAGACGATATCAGTTCAGTCGCTCAGTCGTGTCCAACTCTTTGCAACCCCATGAATCGCAGCAGGCCAGGCCTCCCTGTCCATCACCAACTCCCGGGGTGCACCCAAACTCATGTCCATCGAGTCGGTGATGCCATCCAGCTATCTCATCCTCTGTCGTCCCCTTCTGCCCCCAATCCCTCCCGGCATCAGGGTCTTTCCAATGAGTCAACTCTTAGCATGAGGTGGCCAAAGTACTGGAGTTTCAGCTTCAGCATCAGTCCTTCCAGTGAACATCCAGGACTGATCTCCTTTAGGATGGACCAGTTGGATCTCCTTGCAGTCCAAGGGACTCTCAAGAGTCTTCTCCAACACCACAGTTCAAAAGCATCAATTCTGCGGCGCTCAGCTTTCTTCACAGTCCAACTCTCACATCCATACATGACCACTGGAAAAACCATAGCCTTGACTAGACGGACCTTTGTTGGCAAAGTAATGGCTCTGCTTTTTAATATGCTATAAGAGTGTTCTTAGGAGAAGGCAATGGCACCACACTCCAGTACTCTTGCCTGGAAAATCCCATGGACGGAGGAGCCTGGAAGGTTGCAGTCCATGAGGTCGCTGAGGGTCGGACAGGACTGAGTGACTTCACTTTCACTTTTCACTTTCATGTACTGGAGAAGGAAATGGCAACCCACTCCAGTGTTCTTTCCTGGAGAATCCCAGGGACGGGGGATCCTGGTGGGCTGCCGTCTATGGGGTCGCACAGAGTGGGACACGACTGAAGTGACTTAGCAGCAGCAAGAGGGTATACAACTTTGTAATTGTATAAGTGACTTCCTCACCTCACCAGAACTCTGACTCAACAGGGTTTTGTTTTACTTTTCTTACAGTTATTATTTTTTTAAGGGTGTGAGAACTTCCCTAGGGGTCCAGTTGATAAGACTTTGCCTTCCAATGCAGGGGGATGAGTTTGATCCTTGGTAGGGGTGGGGAGGAAACAAAACATAGAATGTTATAACAAATTCAGTAAAAACTTCAAAAATGATCCATATCAAATAAATTTTAAATAAACTAAAGCCATTAAAAAAAGAAGAAAAGGTGCAAAACTGGCACCCTTGACTCTTAGGTACCCTTCATCTAGCTTCTCCCAATGATAATATCTTACATAACCAACCACAGTGTGTTGTCAAAACCAGGAAATTGATGTTGATACCACACAGCCAATTCAGGTACAAAGACTTGGATTGCACTGGGTTTTTTATGCACTTTTCCTTTGATGGTAAATTTCCTGATAGCTCAGTCAGTAAAGAATCTGCCTGCAATGCAGGAGACCTGGGTTCGATCCCTGGGTCGGGAAGATTCCCTGGAGAAGGAAATGGCAACCCACTCCAGTATTCTTGCCTGGAGAATCCCGTGGACAGAGTAGCCTGGCAGGCTACAGTCCATGGGAGTCGCAAGAGTTGGACACGATTTAGCAACTAAACTACCACCACCTTTTGTGGTGGTAATGTATAGTTTTAGGAACTTTGATCACATAATAAGATTCTTGCAGCCATCAAGAACAGTTGAAGATCTGATAATGGTATTATGGCTATGTTTTGAAAAAAGTATTTAGTCAGATGAATGGATAGAGAAGATTTGGTTTATATATACAATGGAATACTACTCAGCCATAACAAAGAATGAAATAATGCCATTTACAATAACATGGATGTACCTAGAGAGTATCATACTAAATGAAATCAGAAAGAGAAAGGCAAACATTGTATGGTATCATTTATATGTGGAATCTAAAATATGATACAAATAAACTTGTTTATAAAACAGAAAAAGACTCATAGACATAGAAAGGAAACATGATTACCAAAGGGGTAAGGTGGGGGCAAGGGGTGATAAATTAGGAGTTTGAGATTAACAGATACACACCATTATATACAAAATAGATGAGCAACAAAGTTTTATTGTATCTTGCAGGGAACAATACTCAATATCCTCTAAAAAACCATAACGGAAAAGAATCTGAAAGAGAATATACATATGTATATATATGTAACTGAATCACTTTGCTGCACACCAGAAATTAACACATTGTAAATCAACTATGCTGCTGCTGCTGCTGCTAAGTCGCTTCAGTCGTGTCCGACTCTGTGTGACCTCCTAGACGGCAGCCCACCAGGCTCCCCTGTCCCTGGGATTCTCCAGGCAAGAACCCTGGAGTGGGTTGCCATTTCCGTCTCCAGTGCATGAAGGTGAAAAGTGAAAGTGAAGTCGCTCAGTGGTGTCCGACTCTTCACTACCCCATGGACTGCAGCCTACCAGGCTCCTCCATCCATGGGGTTTTCCAGGCAAGAGTACTGGAGTGGGGTGCCATCGCCTTCTCCGAAATCAACTATACCTAAATACAAAATAATAAAATACAAGAGGATAAAGAATACATGAGGGCATGTATACAGGAGAAATGCTACAGGATTTGCCTTGGACTAAGGAGGCGGGAATTGACTGACAGTCCAATGGTTAGGACATCTATTTCTGCTTTATTGACTATGCCAAAGCCTTTGTGTGGATCACAATAAACTGTGGAAAATTCTGAAAGAGATGGGAATACCAGACCACCTGATCTGCCTCTTGAGAAATTTGTATGCAGGTCAGGAAGCAACAGTTAGAACTGGACATGGAACAACAGACTGGTTCCAAATAGGAAAAGGAGTACGTCAAGGCTGTATATTGTCACCCTGTTTATTTAACTTCTATGCAGAGTACATCATGAGAAACGCTGGACTGGAAGAAACACAAGCTGGAATCAAGATTGCCGGGAGAAATATCAATAACCTCAGATATGCAGATGACACCACCCTTATGGCAGAAAGTGAAGAGGAACTCAAAAGCCTCTTGATGAAAGTGAAAGTGGAGAGTGAAAAAGTTGGCTTAAAGCTCAACATTCAGAAAAGGAAGATCATAGCATCTGGTCCCATCATTTCATGGGAAATAGATGGGGAAACAGTGGAAACAGTATCAGACTTTATTTTTCTGGGCTCCAAAATCACTGCAGATGGTGACTGCAGCCATGAAATTAAAAGATGCTTACTCCTTGGAAGGAAAGTTACGACCAACCTAGATAGCATATTCAAAAGCAGAGACATTACTTTGCCAACAAAGGTCCATCTAGTCAAGGCTATGGTTTTTCCAGTGGTCATTTATGGATGTGAGAGTTGGACTGTGAAGAAAGCTGAGCACCGCAGAATTGATGCTTTTGAACTGTGGTGTTGGAGAAGACTCTTGAGAGTCCCTTGGACTGCAAGGAGATCCAACCAGTCCATTTTGAAGGAGATCAGCCTGGGATTTCTTTGGAAGGAATGATGCTAAAGTTGAAACTCCAATACTTTGGCCACCTCATGAGAAGAGTTGACTCATTGGAAAAGACTCTGATGCTGGGAGGGATTGGGGACAAGAGGAGAAGGGGACGACAGAGGATGAGATGGCTGGATGGCATCACTGACTCGATGGATGTGAGTCTGAGTGAACTCCGGGAGTTGGTGATGGACAGGGAGGCCTGGCGTGCTGCGATTCATGAGGTCGCAAAGAGTCGGATGTGACTGAGCAACTGATCTGATCTGATCTGATCTGAAGGAGGAGGGAATTGCCTGACAGTCCAATGTTTAGGACTCCAGTCTTTCACTGCCAAGGGCCTGGGTTCAGTCCCTGTTTAGGGAACTTAGATTGCCAAAAAAAAAAAAAAAAAACTAGTGAGAAGGGCCGGAGAAGGAAATGGCAACCCACTCCAGTACTCTTGCCTGGAAAATCCCATGGATGGAGGAGCCTGGTAGGCTGCAGTCCATGAGGTCGCTGAGGGTCGGACAGGACTGAGCAACTTCACTTTCACTTTTCACTTTCACGCATTGGAGAAGGAAATGGCAACCCACTCCAGGGTTCTTGCCTGGAGAATCCCAGGGACAGGGGGGCCTGGTGGGCTGCGGTCTATGGGGTCGCACAGAGTTGGACACGGCTGAAGTGACTTAGCAGCAGCAGCAGCAGTGAGAAGGGCATGGGGCTAGATCAGTGAAACTAAGTGGACTGTGAGCTGCTGATTGTTAACACCAGGGGTTTGGACTCATGAGGCAGTCATGATATTCAGTAACTAAGGCTGCTGATTCTCCCAGGACTGCCACATCAAGATCTCTGTGTGTGATCAACATTCTGGTTGATCCCTGTTTTTGATAATGAAACCCAGGCTCAGACATGGGAAGCAACCCGCCCAGACGTTGCCAGAGCCAAAGTCTTAATCCAGGCCTGACCCTCTCCAAAGACCAGAGTGCAGTTGTAAACTGCATCAGACTCTTCCATTTGATATTCAGTAATAATTTCTCCAAGTATCGAATACCTACTATATGCCAGAGACTGTTTTTTATTTCTTTCTTTATTTGGCTGCGCTGGGTCTTAGTTGCAGCATGTGGGACCAGGGATCGAACCTGGGCTCTCTGCACTGGGAGCACATAGTCTTAGCCACTGGACCACCAGGGAAGTCCCTGCGAGACCTATTTTGAAGAAGAGGTGGGCAGACATTTTCTGCAAAGGTCAAGATAATAAATATTTTCAAATTTGCAGGCTGTACACGGCCGCTGTAGCTTGACTCTACCCAATGGACATGGCTGTGTGCCAGTAAAATTTTATTTCTTAACATTGAATTTGAGTTCTATATAATTTTTACATATTATGAAATAGTATTCTTTGCCTCAAACATTGAGAAGAGAAAAACATTTTTAGCTCAAGGGCTGTACAGAGGAAGTTGTCAGGCTAAATTTGGCCCTTGCTTCCTTCCTCCTTCCCTTTCCTTTTTCCTTCCATCCTGCTTTAAAAAAAATTAAAATTAATTCTGATAAAATACACATAACATAAAACTTATCATTTTAACCATTTCTAAGTGCACAGCTCAGTGGCATAAGCACATTATATTGTTGAGCAACCATCCCCACTGTCATCTCCAGAACTTTCTCAACTCCCCAAACTGAAACTCTGTCCCCATGAAACACTGACTCCCCGTCTGGTCCCTCAATTCCTGGCCCCACCATCTACTTCCTGTCTCTGTGAATCTGACTCCTCTAGGAATCTTATCGGAGAAGGCAGTGGCACCCCACTCCAGTACTCTTGCCTGGAAAATCCCATGGATGGAGCAGCCTGGTAGGCTGCAGTCCATGGGGTTGCTAAGAGTCCGACACGGCTGAGTGACTTCACTTTCACTTTTCACTTTCATGCATTGGAGAAGGAAATGGCAACCCACTCCAGTGTTCTTGCCTGGAGAATCCCAGGGACAGGGGAGCCTGGTGGGCTGCCGTCTCTGGGGTCACACAGAGTCGGACACGACTGAAGCGACTTAGCAGCAGCAGCAGCAGCAGCAGGAATCTTATGTGAGTGGAATCACATAGTATGTCTTTTTGTGTCTGGCTTATATCACTGAGCATCACGTTCTCAGGTTCATCCACGTTGTAGCAGGTATCAGAGTCTCCTTCCTAGTTAAGGCTCAGTGATAATCCATTGTGTGGATGGGCAATTTGTTTATCCATTCATCTGTCGACGGACACCTGGGTTATTTCCATCTTTTGGCTATTGTGAACTGTGCTGCTCTGAACATGGGGGTACAAATAGCTCTTTGAAACTGCCTTCAAATCTTTGGGGTAAACACCCAGAAGTAGAATTGCTGGATCATATGGAAGTTTCTTTTTGCCTTTTTATGCAGTTCATGGGTTTCTCACAGTGAATATACTGGGGTGGTTTGCCATTCCCTCTTCCATTGGATCACGTTTTGTCAGGAACCCTCACTGTGGCCTGTCCGTCTTGGGTTGCTAAGTCGCTTCAATCGTGTCTGACGCTGTGCGACCCCATAGACAGCAGCCCACCAGGCTCCCCTGTCCCCGGGATTCTCCAGGCAAGAACACTGGAGTGGGTTGCCATTTCCTTCTCCAATGCATAAAAGTGAAAAGTGAAAGTGAAGCCGTTCAGTCGTGTCCGACTCTTCACAACCCCATGGACTGCAGCCTACCAGGCCCCTCCGTCCATGGGATTTGCCAGGCAGGAGTGCTGGAGTCAGGTGGCACAACATGGTGCATAGCCTCACTGAGTTACCCAAGCCCCTTCACCACAAGGCAGTGGTCCGTGAAGGGGACAAGGCATCACCAAGTCAATAGACACGAACTCGGGCAAACTCCGGGAGATGGTGAGGGACAGGCGTGCTACAGTCTATGGGGTTGCAAAGAGTCGGACACGACTTGGCAATTGAACAACAACAACAGCAACAAATGGTAGTTCTATTTTTAATTTCTTGAGGAATCTCCACACCATTTTCCATTTCCATTGACAGGGCACAAGGTTTCCAGTTTCTCTACGTCACTTCTTATGTTGTTTTCTTTATTAGTTTTTAATACTAACCATCCTAATAGGTATGCAGTGGTATCTCACTGGGGTTTAATTTTAACTCCCTCTGGGATTTCTTTGGAATGACTGATGCTAAAGCTGAAACTCCAGTACTCTGGCCACCTCATGCAAAGAGTTGACTCATTGGAAAAGACTCTGATGCTGGGACGGATTGGGGGCAGGAGGAGAAGAGGGACGACAGAGAATGAGATGGCTGGATGGCATCACCGACTCGATGGATGTGAGTTTGAGTGAACTCCGGGAGATGGTGATGCACAGGGAGGCCTGTCGTGCTGCAATTCATGGGGTTGCAAAGAATCAGACACGACTGAGCGACTGAACTGAACTGAACTGAACTGAAGGGTTAGTAATTAGAATTCGCAGTTTTTATGTGCTTATTGACCGTTTGTATATCTTCTTGGGGGGAAAAAATGTTTATTCGAGTCTTTCACCCATTTTTAAAATTCAGGTTGTTTGAGAGGACTTCCCTGATGATCCAGTAGTCAAGAATCTGCCTTCCATTGTAGGCGACCTGGGTTCAATCCCTAGTTGGGGAATTAAGATCCCACATGCCACAGAGCAACTATGCCCGTGCCAAAAACAAATAAAATAATAAACTTTTTTTTAAAAAAAAAGAGCACACATACTGCCACTAAGACCCTGTACGGCCACATAAAAAAAAAAAAAAAAAACTCCACAAATTAAGTAAAAATCAGGGGGTTTTTGGTGTGCTGTTGAGCCTTAAGAGTTCCTTCTATATTCTGAACGTTAATCCCACATGATTTGCAACTATTTTCTCCTATTCCCTAGGTTGCCTGACTTAATATTATTAAGATGTCAGTGCTACCCAAACCAATCTACAGATTTGCTGCAATTCCTGTTAAAATGCCAATAAGGTTTTCGGAAATAGAAAAAGCCCTTCTAAAATTCATATGGAGGGACTTCCCTGCTGGTCCAGTGGTTAACACTTCACCTTCCAATGCAGAGGGTGCAGGTTCGATCCCTGGTCTGGGAACTAAGATCCCATATGCCCTATGGCCAAGAAACCAGGACATAAACAACATAAGCAATATTGTAACAAATTCAATAAAGACTTAATTTAAAAAAATAAAAATAAAATTCATATGGAATATCAGGACTTCCCTGGTGATTCAGTGATTAGGACTCCAAGCTTCCACTGCCGAGGGCATGGGTTCAATCCCTGGTCCAGGAGCTAAAATCCTGCAGACCTCATGATGTGGCCCAAAAAACCACAAAAATTCATGTGGGGTCTCAGGATTCCACATCAGCAATACAATCATGAAAAGGAAGAACAAACTTAAGGCCTCACATTCCCCAATTCCAAATTTTACTATAAAGCTGTATAAGTAAAGCAGTGTGGTGCTGGCATTCTCACAGAAGCACTGTTTTGTTTAGCTGCTAAGTCGTGCAAAAACCAATGGAATAGACGAGAACAAATTTTATGTGTATCTCAACCAGTTTTTTAAGTATAAAAAAAAGAGGGACTTCCCTAGTGGTCCAGTGGTTAGGACTCCATGTGTCCACTGCAGGGGGGCATGGGTTCAAGCCCTGGTCAGGGAACTAAGATCCAGAAAGCAGTGCATGACCAAAAAGGAAAAAAAAAAAAATTTGTCCTTGGCTGCTAAACAGATACGAAGCCCCAATCCCCTCTTCCCCCAAACCCATTGCTTCCCAAGTTGATCTTTGGGATCACTTTACCCTGGGGTCTTTCTACCAGATGATTAGTATTTTTTTTTTTTTTAATGAAGAGGAAGAGAAGCTGAGAACTTTTAAAAGAGCCAGTGTGGAAAATGGCTGGGTTGACTGCCTTTCCACAAAAGGAGATCAATTAACCTTTGACCCACCAGTTCCACTTTCCAGGAAATAACCATAATCTGCTCATGGTAATACTACCAGCTGATACTTACTGTCAAAGCCTTGTTTTAAGAACTTAATATGTGTTACCATTTCATCCACATACCAACCCCATGAAATAATAAGCACTATCATTGAATCCATTTTACAGGTGAGAAAACCGAGGTCTTAAGCAGTTATGTGACTTGCCAAGGTCACCTAAGAAAACAAGAACATTGAAATTTCACTTGTACATTCAGACCTAGGAAAGAGCTAAAGTCACAGCTCAAGTCTGAAAGCCCATTTCCTGGCAGAATTCCATTTTATTTGGTCAGATCAGTCTGTTGCTTTCATTGTTCAGTCATTCAGTCGTGTCTGACTCTTTATGACCCCATGGACATAGCATGCTAGGCTTCCCTGTCCTTCACTATCTCCCGGAGCTTGCTCAAACTCATATCCATCGAGTCAGTGATGCCATCCAACCATCTCAAACTCTGTCACCCCCTTTTCCTTCTGCCTTCACTTTTCCCAGCATCAGGGTCTTTTCCAATGAGTCAGCTCTTCACATCAGGTGGCCAAAATCTAGTCAGGCCTTCAACTGATTGGAAGAGACTTGCCCATATTAGGGAGGAGAATCTGCTTTCCTTAATAATCCACTAACTTAAATACTAAAATCATAGACAGGGAAATGGCAACCCACTCTAGTATTCTTGCCTGGGAAATCCCATGGACAGAGGAGCCTGGTGGGCTTTATAGTCCATGGGATTGCAAAGAGTCAGAGACAACTTCAACAACAACAAACACACAATCAGGCAGATTGTGATTTGGGAAAATACCTTTTGATGGAAATGTGGCATAAAATGGAGAGTGAAGTGACCTAGCGATATGGAATGTATAGTTTTATAAGAAACTAAAATTTGTATAGAGTCATAGTTGCAAATATTCAAATAATAAAGTCTGTCAGTAAAGGAGAAAACAAACAAACAAAATCATCTGAAAACACCTTCAGAGAAACAGAGTAATGTTTAACCAAATATCTAGGCACCTTGGCTCAGACAAGTTGTTGTCATTCAGTCACTCTTTCCCAGCGTCAGAGTCTTTTCTAATGAGTCAGCTCTTCGTATCAAGTGGCCAAAGTATTGCAGCTCAGCCAAGTAGACATATAAAATTAACCAGTGGGATTTCCCTGGTGGTCCAAGGGTTAAGATTCTGTGCTTCCTTCGAACACTGGTTAGGAAACTAAGATCCTGCATGCTATGTGCTTGTGGCTAAAAAAAAGGCCCCCAAAATAAAAATAAGATAATAATTAACTAGCACTCAGGGTAAGATAAGATGGTGGCTGTGGGAAAATGGCTGGTGGGTAATAATAGTGGAAACCTGAAGCCAGGGAGGAGACTAGCGCAGGCACATAACCATAGGGCTGTGGACCAGGTTAGGGCCGGGGGAGTGGGGTGAAATGGTCAGAGTCAAGGGGTTTGTATTAGATGTACATTTTAATGAGTTTTAATGCACTATGTTTTCATTTTAAAATATGGTTGGATGGCATCACTGACTCAATGGACATGAGTTTGAGCAAACTCCAGGAGATAGTGAAGGACAGGGAAGCCTGGTGTGCTGCAGTCCACGGGGTCTCAAATAGTCGGACACGAGTGAACAACAACATCACCCCAAGAGGAAGCTCTGACCCCATCAGCCGTCATTCCCGTCCCCAGCCCCTGAAAACCATTAACCTACTTTCTGTCTCTGTGGATTTGCTTGTCCTGGACATTTCATATAAATGGAATCACACCTGTGTGGCCTTTTCTGTCTGCCTTCTCTCCCTGAGTGTCACATACTCAGGGCTCATCCACACTGTAGCATGTGTCAGTGCTTCACTCCTTTTTATGGCTGAATAATACTCCACTGTATGAATGGACCATTTATCCATTTCTTTGCCCGCCCCATATCTCTCCTGCCCCAGCACAGTCCCCAAGGCCAGGCCCCGCCCCATGGTCTCTGCTCCCGGCAGAAACCACTAGAGGGCACTGGTGAGTGCCTGAGTCAGGTCCTGCCCCTCCTCTGACAGTGATGCTCCAGGGCTCCCACCTCCCTCAGGGTAAGAACCCAAGTCTTCCCTGTAAGTCACAAGGCCCTGTCCAACCCCTACCCCAAACCCACCCTCAGCTACTTTCTCTCTCCTCTTCACTCACTCTGCTTCAGTCACCTCCCCTCCTAGCTGTTCCTTCAACACACAGCATGGTGCTGCCCCAGGGCCCTTGCACAGTCACACCTGCATTGCCCCTCCCACAGATACCCACAATTGCCCCCTCCATCTAGTCAAGGCTATGGTTTTTCCAGTGGTCATGTACGGATGTGAGAGTTGGACTGTGAAGAAAGCTGAGCGCTGAAGAATTGATGCTTTTGAACTGTGGTATTGGAGAAGACTCTTGAGAGTCCCTTGGACTGCAAGGAGATCCAACCAGTCCATTCTGAAGGAGATCAGCCCTGGGATTTCTTTGGAAGGAATGATGCTAAAGCTGAAACTCCAATACTTTGGCCACCTCATGAGAAGAGTTGACTCATTGGAAAAGACTCCGATGCTGGGAGGAATTGGGGGCAGGAGGAGAAGGGGACGACAGAGGATGAGATGGCTGGATGGCATCACTGACTCGATGGACATGAGTCTGAGTGAACTCTGGGAGTTGGTGATGGACAGGGAGGCCTGGCGTGCTGCGATTCATGGGGTCACAAAGAGTCAGACACGACTGAGCGACTGAACTGAACTGAACTGAACTGATCTTCTTCAGGGCTCTGCCCTGATATCTTCTTACACATTCAGTTCAGTTCAGTTGTGTCCGACTGTTTGCCCGCGCCCCACCCCACCACCCCCCCCCCCCCGCCCCATGGACTGCAACATGCCAGGCCAGGCCTCCCTGTCCATCACCAACTCCCGGAGTTTACTCAAATTCACATCCGTTGAGTTGGTGATGCCATCCAACCATCTCATCCTCTGTCGTCCCGTTCTCCCGCCAATCCTTCCCAGCATCAGGGCCTTTTCTAGTGAGTCAGTTCTTCGCATCAGGTGGCCAAAGTATTGGAGTTTCAGCTTCAACATCAGTCCTTCCAATGAATATTCAGGACTGATTTCCTTCAGGTTGGACTTGTTGGACTCCAAGGGACTCTCAAGAGTCTTTTCCAATACCACAGTTCAAAAGCATCAATTCTTCGGTGCTCGGATTTATAGGCCAGCTCTCACATCCATACATGACTACTGCTGGAAAAACCATAGCCTTGATTAGTCAGACCTTTGTTGGCAAAATAATGTCTCTGCTTTTTAATATGCTGTCTAGGTTGGTCATGACTTTTCTTCCAAGGAGTAAGCATCTTTTAACTTCATGGCTGCAGTCACTATCTGCAGTGATTTTGGAGCCCTCAAAAATAGTCTGCTACTGTTTCCACTCTTTCCCCATCTATTTGCCATAAGTGATGGGACCAGATGCCATGATCTTCGTTTTCTGAATGTTGAGCTTTAAGCCAACTTTTCACTCTCCTCTTTCACTTTCATCAAGAGGCTCTATAGTTCTTCTTCACTTTCTGCCATAAGGGGGTGTCATCTGCATATCTGAGGTTATTGATATTTCTCCCGGCAATCTTGATTCCAGCTTGTGCTTCATCAGCCCAGTGTTTCTCATGATGTACTCTGCATAGAAGTTAAACAAGAAGAGTGACAATATACAGCCTTAAAGTGAAATGAAGTCACTCAGTCGTGTCCAACTCCTTGCAACCCCATGGATTGTAGCCTACCAGGCTGCTCTGTCCATGGGATTCTCCAGGCAAGAATACTGGAGGAGGTTGCCATTTCCTTCTCCAGGGGGTCTTCCCGACCCAGGGATCTAACTCGGGTCTCCCGCATTGCAGGCAGACCCTTTACCCTCTGAGCCACCAGGGAAGCCCTTGACGTACTCCTTTCCCTATTTGGAACCAGTCTGTTGTTCCATGTCCTGGGCTAACTGTTGCTTCCTGATCTGCATACAGATTACTCAAGATGCAGGTCAGGTGGTCTGGTATTCCCATCTTACACATTATACAGGATATTTGCTACCATCTGCCCCCAGAACTTCAACAATGTTCCCTAATCCTATTTCACTTCCCTCCACAACACTTCTTACTATTTGACATATTACATAGGAAAAGGGGGCGACAGAGGATGAGATGATTGGATGACATCAGCGACTCAATGGACATGAGTGTGAGCAAACTCCAGGAGACAATGAAGGGCAGGGAAGCCTGGCCTGTTTCTGTCCATGAGGTCACAAAGAGTCGGACACAACTTAGTGACTGAACAACAACAATATTTATTTACTGACCTCCCTGCCATCCCTCACTACAATATAAACCCCACTTAGACAAGGATGCTTGTTCTTTGTCCCCAGCACCTCACTCAATGCCTGGAAGGCAGGAGGTGCTCACTAAGTGTGTGTTGGATGAATGAATACCATCTGCATTCTAAAAATTTAGACTGTGTTTATCATTTAAATATATTGGGACTTTCCTGGTGGTCCAGTGGTTAAGATTCCGTGCACCCAATACTGGGGAACTGGGTTTGATCCCTGGTCAGGACTGCAAAGAGATCAAAACAGTCAGTCCTAAAGGAAATCGACCCTGAATATTCATTGGAAGAACTGATGCTGAAGCTGAAGCTCCAGTACCTTGGGCACCTGATGTGAAGAGCCAACACACTGGAAAAGACCCTGATGCTGGGAAAGATTGAGGGCAGGAGAAAGGGGTGGCTGAGGATGAGATGGTTAGATAGCATCACCAATATTCAGTAAATATGAGTTTGAGCAAGTACTGGGAGATAGTAGAGGACAGAGGAGCCTGGCGTGCTGCAGTCCATGGGGTCGCAGAGTCAGACACGGCTTAGCAACTGAAAAACAACAGGGAACTAGATCCCATATGCCTCAACTAAGACCCAGTGCAGCCAAACACATAATATTTTAAAAAATCAACCAAGATAAATATTTAAAAAATCAAATATACAGTTTTTCTCAATCTTGACGCTGTGGACACTGGGGCAAGATCGTTGTCTGTGGGGCCGTCCTGGGCATTGTGGGGTGTGGAGCAGCCTCCCTAGCCCCCACCTACTTGATGCCAAGAGCCCCACCAGTTGTGACAACTACAAATGTCCCCAGACATGGCCTAGTATCCCCTGGGGGAAAACTCGCTCCAGGGTTTGATCCTGTGGTGTAGGGCAAGGATTGTTACTATTGCTGTTCAGTCGCTAAATCGCATCAGACTTGACTCTTTGCAACCCCATGGGCTGCAGCATGCCAGGCTCCTCTGTCCCCCACTATCTTCCAGAGTTTGCTCAGATTCATGTCCACTGAGTCGGTGATGCCATTCAACCATCTCATCTTCTGCCTCCCCCTTCTCCTTTTGTCTTCAATCTTTCCCAGCATCAGGGTCTTTTCCAGTGAGCTGGCTCTTGGAAGGCCAAGAGGGTGATGATTACATGTTCCATCTTACAAATGAGGCTTACATCAGACATGGGAAGTGTCAGGGTTCTGCTCACTGGGGTTTTCACTCAGATGCTCCCTTACACCCTGGGGTAACCACACATCCCAGGGGTCTGGGATAAGTCTGGTTTACAACCCTCCTGTAAACCAGGTGTTATCATTTTTATCCTGGCATAAATAAATGAGTATCCCTTTTGCTTTCAAAACCGTCCTGGTTTGCGCTTAGGTGAACGGATATATCCACTCAAACTGCAATCAGGCACCATGCATGACTCAGCAATCCCACTCCTAGGGGTGTACCCAGCAGAAACGTTGTCGGGACACGTGCTAGAATGTTCCATAACTGAGTTAGTCATAACCACCCCAAGCTGGAAACAACCCAAATTCCCAACAACAGTGAAACGGATAAGGAAATTATGCCGGGGTCTCAGAAAGAGAACAGAGCAGTGAGGTTAGGCAAAGTCCAGCCCTCTAAAACATGGACAAAGCTTCATATGAATTTCAAGTGCAAGAAGCCAGATTCCAAAGAGGCCATGCTACATAATTCAACATGTATGAAAATCAAAAACTTCCCCCCTCTCCAGATCTGACAGCGTCTTAAAAAGCAGAGACATCACTTTGCTGACAAAGGTCTATACAGACAAAGCTATGGTTTTTCCAGTAGTCATGTATGGCTGTGAGAATTGGACCATAAAGAGTTTGATCGCCAAAGGATTGATGCTTTTGAACTGCAGTGCTGGAGAAGACTCTTGAGAGTCCCTTGGATAACAAAGACATCAAACCAGTCAATCCTAAAGGAAATCCTAAAGGAATACTCACTGGAAGGACTGATGCTGAAGCTGAAACTCCAATACTTTGGTCACCTGATGTGATACATTCCATATCATTAGATCACTTCACCCTCCATTTTATGCCACATTTCCAGCAAAGGTATTTTCCCAAATCACAATCTGCCTGATTGTGTGTTTGTTGTTATTGTTGAAGTTGTGTCTGACTCTTTGAGACCCCATGGATGGTAGCCCGCCAGGCTCCTCTGTCCATGGGATTTCCCAGGCAAGAATACTGGAGTGGGTTGCCATTTCCCTCTCCATGATTTTGGTATTTAAGTTAGTGTATTATTAAGGAAAGCAGATTCCCCTCCCTAATATGGGTGGGTCTCATCCAATTAGTTGAAGGCTAGACTTTGGCCACCTGTTGGGAAGAACTGACTCATTGGCAAAGACCTGATTCTGGGAAAGGTTGAGGGCAGGAGGAGAAGGGGGTGACAGAGGATAAGATGGTTGGATGGCATCATCGACACAATGAACATGAGTTTGAGCAAACTCTGGGAGATAGTGAAGGACAGGGAAGCCTGATGTGCTACAGTCCATGGCATCACAAAGAGAAGGACACAACTTAGCAACTCAACAACAATCCCAGATCTGTGTGACTGGAAGACATGATGGTGGGAATCTTTGGACAGCAGTGACCGGAAGAGACACAAGGGAATTTCTGGGGTTTCTGAGGGCTGGTCATTGTGTTCTTGATTTTCATATTGGGTTACTAGTGTGTGTTTTACTTTGTGAAAGGCATCAGATTTCATATATTTGACTTATGCTATTTCTGTATATTGGTTAAACTTCAATCATAACTTCAGACAGAAAACAAATTTATGGGGACTTCTCTGGTGGTCCACTGGCTAAGGCTCTGTGCTCCCGATGCAGAGGGCCCGGTTTCCATCCCTGGTCAGGGAACTGGATCCCACATGAAGCAACTAAGGATCCCTCGTGCCAGTGCAGCCAAATAAATAAATAAAAAGAAAGCAAACTTACGGTTATGAAGGGGGGGGGGGGAAGGGATAAATTGGGAGTTTGGCATTAACAGATCCACACTAGTATGTACAAAATAGATGAACAACAAGGACCTACTGTAGAGCACAGGGAACTATATTCAGTATTTTTAATAACCTGTAGTGGAAAACAATCTTTAAAAGAACACATATATACAACATACATACATACATATATAAAACATATGTATACTATGTATAGGGCTTCCCTAGGAGCTCAGCGGTCAAGCATTCACCTGCCAATTCAGGAGACAAGAGTTCGATCCCTGGGTCTGGAAGATCCTCTGGAGAAGGAAATGGCAACCCACTCCAGTATTCTTGCCTGGGAATTCCAATGGACAGAGGAGCCTGGTGGGCTACAGTCCATGGGGTCACAAAGAGTCAGATACAACTAAGTGACTAACCCGCCTCTATACTATTTTTCTTTTTTTTTTTTAAGTCTTATTTTTGTTCACTCTATTTTTTAAGGTTTTTTTTTTTTTTTTTAATTTTTTAGCCACTCTGGGAAGCATGCAGATCTTAGTCCCCACCCCCATCAAACCTTGCCACCCTTCCCGGTCCCTCCCCCTCCTCTCCCTCTGAGTCTTAACCCCTAGACCACCAGAGCCCTGCCCTCTCCACTTTAGTTCAGTAGTTTTCTCATCTTTCAGGAATCACCTCCTCCAGGCAGCCCTCTGAGATTCCTCCAGGCTAGATCACCAACCTCTCTGTTCGATCCCCATTTCTCATTCTCCCTCCTTCCTGGCACAATTTGAAAGTTCCATTTGTGCAAATATCTAATTGACTATTTCCTTCTCCAGTGGGTCAGCTCCCCAGAGGGCAGGGACTTTTTTTCCCCCCAACCACAGGCTCCCAGGGCTTCCCTGGTGGCTCAGTTGGTAAGGAATCCACCCACAATGTGTGAGGCCTGGGTTCAGATCCCTGGGTTGGGAAGATCCCCTGGAGAAGGTAAAGGTCACCCACTCCAGTATTCTGGCCTGGAGAATTTCATGGACTGTATAGTCCATGGGGTCGCAAAGAGTGGGACACCACTGAGCGACTTTCACTTTATTTCACTTCTTTGCAGGCTCCCAGGAAAACATTTGCTTAGACCCAACAGCGGTGAGCCCGGAGGGATGTCAGGGATTCCCTGCAAAAAGGTTGAGCCTGGCTTCGGAGCTGATGGGTGTGTTTGCAGGCGGGGAAGGGCGGGGCGGGTGGAAAGTCCCACAGCCCGGAGGTCCCAGGGGGCAGTTTAGGAACAAAGAAATGCAAAACAGTTTGAGCAGGTCTCTAATAGAGTCCCTAAGGGGCCACTGGAGCCCTCAGAAAGGCAGAGTCCAGAACAGACCCACCTTCGCTTACCCTCTAGGAGTCTCAGTTTTAACCTCTGTAAACTGGATCTGAACAGAACCTCCGGAAGGGGCCAAGCTCCTCCCTGAGACCTAGACACAGTTCTGTGATCTTAGGCACCAGCGCTGGCCCGCCCATTCCCACCATGCAACCTGCCAGACCTCCCTATACTCAGCTGTCCAATCATTCAGAGAAGCGATACCCCTTCCTAAAGCTGTTCCAGAAAATTCCATGCAACAATATCCCTGCTGCGTGTAGCTGGACTACCTAACCCTGAGCTGTTTGCAGTAATCCTGGATCCTGAGACAAAAGGAGAAATCGACAATAACTGGTCCTATCTTTAAAAAATCGGATGCTGGGACTTCTCTGGTGGTGCAATGGCTAAGACTGCTGCTGCTGCTAAGTCGCTTCAGTCGTGTCCGACTCTGTGCGACCCCATAGACGGCAGCCCACCAGGCTTCCCCGTCCCTGGGATTCTCCAGGCAAGAACACTGGAGTGGGTTGCCATTTCCTTTTCCAATGCATGAAAGTGAAAAGTGAAAGTGAAGTCGCTCAGTCGTGTCCGACTCTTCACGACCCCATGGACTGCAGCCTACCAGGCTCCTCTGTCCATGGATTTTCCAGGCAAGAGTACTGGAGTGGGGTGCCATTGCCTTCTCTGATGGCTAAGACTACATACTCCCAATGCAGGGTGGTCAGGGAATTAGATCCCACATGCCCCAACTAAGAGTTTGTGTGTGCAACTAAAGAACCTTCATACCACAACTAAAAAGATCCTACATACCGCACAAAGATTAAAGATCCTATGTGTGGCAACTCAGACCTGGTGCAGTCAAATAAATAAATATTAAAAAAAAAAAAAAAAGTCGAGTGCTTTCCTCGTCGTCATGGACTGTTTTT
The DNA here is from genome assembly GCF_003369695.1 of Bos indicus x Bos taurus. Taxonomy (NCBI): domain Eukaryota; kingdom Metazoa; phylum Chordata; class Mammalia; order Artiodactyla; family Bovidae; genus Bos; species Bos indicus x Bos taurus. The sequence goes on along the minus strand of NC_040082.1, from coordinate 90,614,995 downwards.
GCATTTATTTGAATTTTTTTTTTTTTTTGCAGTCAATAAGAAATTTACTTGTTTTAAAAAAATCCAAATGCTGGCATTGTCCAGAAAAATTTAACAGGTTTATTTATAATTGTTATAAAGTTGAACTGCTGAAACTTGTTCACTGAAACATGTTGACTTTCACTAATGCTTTATGTCCCCGCATTTATATTAAAAATTCACACACAAATGAAAATGGAAAAACTGCCAATACCTGATTTCTGTCCCCTATTTTCCACTTGCAATCATATACTTAGGTACCTTTTGACCCCATGGGAAAAAAATATCTAACGTTCAGAACTACCAATAACAGGAAGAAGAGAATTTTTTTTTTTTTTAAAGAATGAAATGTTTCCCATCATTCTTAAGCACGTTCTCCACGTATGCGGCGTGCTAGCTGGATGTCTTTTGGTATAATTGTTACACGTTTGGCATGGATAGCACACAGGTTGGTGTCTTCAAAAAGGCCAACCAGATAGGCCTCACTTGCCTCCTGCAAAGCACCAATAGCTGCACTCTGGAAGCGCAGATCTGTTTTGAAGTCCTGAGCAATTTCCCGCACCAGACGCTGGAAGGGAAGTTTGCGAATCAGAAGTTCAGTGGACTTCTGATAACGTCTAATTTCACGGAGTGCCACAGTACCAGGCCTGTAACGATGAGGTTTCTTCACCCCTCCAGTAGAGGGCGCACTCTTGCGAGCGGCTTTTGTAGCGAGTTGCTTCCTCGGTGCTTTACCACCGGTCGATTTGCTGGCAGTCTGCTTTGTACGAGCCATGGTATAGAGACCTCCTTACTTACCCACCTTCTCCTTCGGCTGGAGCTCGGCGAGCTAGAGGCGGCGCTGGCGTTGGAGAGCGACGGCGGCGCGGCGGCGGCTACCTATTTGAATTTTAAAAAGTGATATTAAAATATAATCATCAGAGGGCTTCCCTGATGGTCCTGTGATTAAGACTCCATGCTTCTAATGCAGGGGACATGGGTTCGATCCTTGGTTGGGGAAATGAGATCCCACATGCTGCACAGTATGGCCAAAAAAATTTTTTTTAATGTAATCATCAGGGGCATTTCCTGGTGGCCCAGTAGTAAAGAATCCACCTGCCAATGCAGGAGACGTCCATTCGATCCCTGGGTCAGGAAGATCCCCTGGAGGAGGAAATGGTTACCCACTCCAGTATTCTTATCTGGAGAATCTCACGGATAGGGGAGCCTGGTGGGCTACAGTCCATGGTGTCGTAATGAGTTGGACACGACTTAGAGACTAAACAACAATAACATCATCAGGGAGATTGCGTGGCAGGCCAGTTGGTTAAGACTCTGTACTTCTAATGCGAGGGAGCATGGGTTCAATTCCTGGTTGGGGAACAATAAGACCCTCACATGCAACATGGTGCAGTCAAAAATAATAATGACCATTGGGACTGAGTTTTTTGGAGCACCCAACACCCGGTTTAAATTTTGTGCCTCAAAATATAAGAGAGTTCCTCCCTCTCTTCAGTACAGCATGTAGTAAGTGTTAATAAATGCTCCTAGAAGGAATGGTTGCAATATATAAAATCTAGTGTTTATTCCACAATGACAGCTGTTTCAGTTTGCTGGGGCAGTCACAACAAAACGCCACAGACTGGGTGGCTCACACAGCAGAACTTTATCGTCTCACAGTTGTGGAGGTCAGAAGTCGCACATGGAGGTATGTTGGCAAGGCTGGTTTCTGCCGAGGCCTCTGTCCGTAGCTAGCAGACGGCTGCCTTCTCTCTGTGTCTTCACAGTTTCCCTCTGGGCCTGTCTTTCCACAATCTCACCAGTATGACTGGTGTCACATTAAGTTAGGACCTAAAGACCTCATTTTAACTTAATTGGCTCTTTCAAACCCTGTCTCCAAATAAACTCACATTCTGAGGTCCTGGGGTGTTAAGTCTTTAATATGTGAGTTGAGGAGCAGGCATAGTTTAGCCCATAAGAGGAGCAAACTCTTCAATGGGGCTTAATGTGCTAGGTGCTTTTTAAAAAAATTTATTTATTTGGCTGTGTCCTGTCTTAGCTGTAGCATGTGGGATCTTTAGTTGTGGCACGTGAAATCTAGTTCCCTGACCAGCGGTGGAACCCATGTCCCTGCATTGGAAGCACAGAGTCTTAGCCATTGGACCACCAGGGAAGTCCCTAGGTGCTTTATTTATATTAACTTATTTCAGTTTCACAAGATCCCCATAATTCAACAGATTCTGTTATTATTCAACATTTTACATGAAGAATTTGAGGCTCAGAGAAGTTATGTAACTTGCCCAAATTCACACAGACAGTGAGGGCTGAATCTACATTCACAATATCTGTCTTAATGTCAGCCAAATCTGAAATCCATCTAGGAAGTAGTAGTGGGGCAGGGTTGCTTCCTGACTAAACCATTCCTTTTTTATTGTGGCAAAATAGACATGACGTAAAATTGACCTTTTTAATCATTTTTGAGCGTGCAGTTTAGTGTGTTCCGTACATTCACATTGTTGTGCAGCCACCCGCATCATCCATCTCCATGACTTTTCAATTTTTCCAAACTGAAACTCTGTCCCCTTCAAACACTGACTCCCGTTCCCCTTCCCTCAGCTCCTGGCACCCACTACTTTGCTTGTCTTTTTCATTTGACTCCTTTAAGGAGTACAGGTACAATTAAGGTTTCACAGGTAGCACAGTGGTAAAGAATCCGCCTGGCAAGCAGGCAGATACGGGTTTGAACCCTGGGTGGGGAAGATCCCTGGAGAAGGAAATGGCAACACACTCCAGTATTCTTGCCTGGAAAATGGCATAGCCAGAGGAGCCTGGTGGGCTACAGCTCATGGGGTCGTGGACATGACTTAGTGACTAAACAATGACAATAGGTAGAATTATGCAATATTTGCTTCCAGCTTATTTCACTGAACATAATGTCGTCTTATCCATGTTGTAGCCCGGGTCAGAATTTCCTTCCTTTTTAAGGTTGAGTAATATTCCAACCGTACAATTTAAAGTCACTTGGTTCCACCCTTATTAGCTGTGTGACCTTGGGGAAATTAATTCTCTGAGCCTCACTTTGCTCCTGCGTAAAATAGGCCACACAAAACCCGGGGTGTGGGGAAGATTACATGAACGAATAAATTTAAAAGGTGGTGATAAGCCTTCAACAGCATCAAAGGCAGATGCAAGGGGCATGCAGTGGCGGCCTTTGGTCAGCAGGGGCCGCTGCCAGAGCCTCCGGGGTCCTTCCTGTCCTCCCTGCGCCGCAGCATGCGCATGCGCAGCAGAGCCTCCCTGCAGAGGTTACTTTTTTCTCTTGGTTCCTCCCCGCCCTTTACCCCCGCAGGTATTTATTACTGCAGACCCAGAGCCTGGCTGTGGCTGCTTTTTCTCTGTGCTGAAGCTCTGCTTCTCCCCCAGGTTTCTGGGTCTGGTGGGCAGTTGTCCTCTGCCAACATCTGGCCCGACCCCTACAGCTTCAGGGTGGAACTCCTCCCCATGGGGGTTAGAGTGTAGAAAGAGAGGTCGCTCAGTCGTGTCCGACTCTTTGCAACCCCGTGGATTGTAGCCTACCAGGCTGCTCTGTCCATGGGATTCTCCAGACAAGAATACTGGAGTGGGTTGCCATTTCCTTTGCTAGGGAATCTTCCTGATCCAGGGATTGAACCCAGATCTCCCACACTGCAGGCAGGCTCTTTACCATCTGAGCCACCAGGGAAGCCCTGTATGGGGAAGGATGTCTTAAATTTCGCTATCCTCCTCTCCCCAGCTTCTTTAACTTAGACTAAGTTAGAATTTCCCAATAAACAATCTATTCACTTGCGAGCAAATTCAACCCTATTAATGAAAACCTTTGCTTTTCTTCTCTGAAATGTTCTATTTTGCAAGGAGGTGCTGTCGAGTGCCTCAGACGGAGCCTAGCACACGTTGTATGCTGAGTGCACTTTAAACATTAAAAAAGGTTAAGATAAAACATTTATTAAGAATGAGAAGCTGGATACCCATCTGCTGAAAAGGCGTCCCCCGAAGGGTGCATGCGCTTGCCTGGTAAAACTAATATAAAACGTTCCTGACACGAACACAGGCGCACGTGTTTGAATACCCGGAATTGAGCTAGGGCATTGACTTTGGCTGCCTGCAGCTCTGCGTCTCGGTCGTTCAATAGATATTTAGGGAGCAGCGCCTTACTGCCTCAGTTTCCCCCTGGGTTAAACGTGGGATCGTGATAGTAATCTTTGATTAAATGAAATCAGGGCTGTGACCGCGCTTTACAAAACAAAATGCGTAAAGCCCTTTGTAGGGATAAGAGAAGACAGTCTTATTTTAGAGTCTATTCGAACTTGCATAGCTTTGTACAGAGGCACAACTGTTTCTTCTTCCAGCGCAGGGATATCACTGCAGGCTCCCTTCTTTTGACAGAGTGAATTTAGGGGAAGATTTATTGAAGGGGATTTATTTACACTAATGAGAATATGATTACCTGATGCAAGATATACTTACTTGCGCCTACTGTGTTCCAGGCATTGGGCTGGGCTCTTTATAAAGAATAAAGATCCTAAATTAAATGCCAATTCTTTTCCTGGAGTCGAAGATCTGATATACAACGGTTTCTTAGGGTCATATCAGGACAGGAATACAAAATAGTGTTCCTGCGCCTCCCCCTGGAGAGAAAATGAAATAGAAAATGAGATTGCGCATGTGGAAAAGCGCCTAGCTCCCACGCTTGTGATGCAGCAAACCAGTCCCTGAAATGTGTTCTATAATTGTAACGATAACTAATTAGAAATAACTGAGGTGTATTGAGAACTGTGTCAGACTCGGTGCTAATCCCTCTACATCTATTTAGTGAATTTTACTCTCCCTCAAACAAAGAAGTAGTATTGATCATCCCATTGCGCAGATAAAGAAACTGAAGCATAGAAAAACCTGCATATCTAGTCTGCATCACTTAGAGTGATGGAGCTGATAAGGTGTTTTATTTACTGTTTTATCCACAAAGCCTATAGCAATGCCTAGCGTAGTAGACGCTGAATTTGTCTTTATGGGAAAAGTGGGTGATTAATATCTGCTTTCGAAAGGTTTTTTGTTTTAAGAAATAATTAAAGACAGCTGACTGCAGAACTAGTCCAGAGGTCCCAAGTACGCTTCTCCCTGTCCCGGACCTAGTACTGTCAGTCATCATATCAAACTTTAATCTTAGTACAATCCACAGACTCTATTCACATCGTAATATCTTTTTCATAGAAGTGGTTGGCCCTTTGCAAAATGACATAGTTGTTAAGATATGGATAATAGTCTCAGCTAAAATGCCACTCATCGCTTTTTGCACCTAAGTATTGCATCGCGCGCACCCAGCTCGAGGCAACCACGCCCCCGGGAAAATCCAAGCATGGAATGCAGATCCTTGGTATTAGAGCAGCCGCGCCGCCGCCTAAGGGGTTACCCGGGTTGGGTGGTGGAGGTGGGGAGGGTGTTCCTGCGCTTGCGCGCGGCGTCGCTTCGCTCCGCCCCCGAAGCGAGGTCAGATGACCCGCCCAACCGGCGTCGGCCTATAAAGTCTCGGGTGTTGACGTCAGCGTTCTCTTCCGCCGTCGTCGCCGCCATCCTCGGCGCGACCTAGCTTGCTCGGATCTGCCTGGGAGAATCCACCGCCATCCGCCACCATGGTGAGCAACGCTGTTCAACCAGGGGCCTGAAACGGCAGCGGGGCCTCGGCAGGGCTAGCGCTGCCAAGCCTGGAGACCTGTGGCCTCCCTGACTGGGAGGAGACATGGCGGCGGCCGGGGCCGGTAGAGCCGGGACAGGTGAAGCGGCTACCGCCATGTCTGCACGCCGCACTGCTCGCCGACCTCCGCTTCCGGGGGCGCCGCCGCCTCGCGGGGTCTCGGGCCTGGCTGAAGCTGGGGCGGAGGCGGGGCGGGGGGGGTATGATGATGTGGCAGACGCTGTAATGGCGGGCGCCGCAGCGCGAGCCGGGAGAGGGGAGCCGCCTTATGTAACTCGCGGGCCGGGAGTTTCAGTCTGATTTTCTGCTGGGAGCCGTGGGCGTCTTGGAAATGGCTAAAGGAGAGAAGAGTAAGACCTTTAGAAGCGCCCGATCTTCTCCCGCTGTGTAATCTTGGCCTGGTGTCTTGTCTTTCGTGAACCTCCCAGTTGTGAACACCTGATCTAAAGCCACGAGGTGGAGGTTCGCGCCTGGTAGGGCTGCGCAACCCCCCTCCCCAAACCGGGGGTGGCATATTTATGAATCAAAGGTGGGGTGGATGGCTCTAACTGACCCCCACAACCCCAGAGAGGGGTGACCTTGGAGTTCGGAGAGCTCCTTTGGTTGGGAAGCCTCGGGGTATACCAGTGCCCACACAGTGGGACACCTGAGGTTCAGCTGGACCCCACGAGACCCCAGTATCTACCTAGTATAAAGGGAATCTGTTGTCACTCTTTGGGACTTAGTCCCCAGTTTCCGTTCTGAGTTTTCACTTTGTGTGTGACAGCCAAGATCAGGCTTTTCAGGGACAGGGTGAATTGGACACCTTTAAAGGGGTGTTAACAAAGAAAGGTCGGAGTTGGCAGCACGGGGGACCAGCCTCTTTTGGCTAGGGCCCAGCAGCCTCTATTGATCAAAGTCTCTGTGCCAAGGATCCTTCTTGGAGTGCTGGCCTGTCATGACCCTCCCCTCCTCCACCCTGCCCAGGTGAACTTCACAGTAGACCAGATCCGGGCCATCATGGACAAGAAGGCCAACATCCGGAACATGTCTGTCATTGCCCACGTGGACCATGGCAAATCCACTCTGACGGACTCCCTTGTGTGCAAGGCGGGTATCATCGCCTCTGCCCGGGCTGGGGAGACCCGCTTCACTGACACCCGGAAGGATGAGCAGGAGCGTTGCATCACCATCAAGTCAACGTGAGCAAGTCCCTTGGTGTCGACTCCACAGGGACGGGGCTGCTGCTTGCTCTGAGTCCTTGGTAGTGGGCAGGAAGGATAGACATAGGCCTTTTCCCACAGGCTTCTGGGGAGAGGAGCACTTTGGAACTGGGCTTCTGAACTGGGAGGGATGATGGAGCTTCATCTGCTGGGATGGGCACTTTTGCCTCCAGGGGAAGAGGCACAGTGATGGGTGGTAGAGTTAAGGAGGTTGGAGGGGAAGGGAGCTGGGGGCTCTTGGCAACGTCTGGAGGATGCTGTTGGCATCTGGGGTCAATGCCAAAGTCCTGCTGTGTGCACGGCAGCCCCCTGTGAGTTTTCTGACCCCAGATGTCAGGGTGAGAACCTCCCCCACCCCAAAGAAAAAGCAGTGATGGCAGGTGTCTTCATTTAGTCATTTGTCCTTGGTCATTGCTCTGAGGCTCACTTCCCTGCAGGGCAGGGAAGGGTGAAAAGTCACCTTTGGGATTTCTAGCTCCTATGTAGTAGCTGCCTTTTGACAACAGGTGTGTTGAGCCTGGGAGCACCCAGGTGGATTCTGGTGCCAGGGAAGTGGCTGTCCCTGGCAGAGAGTGCTGCGAAGATAAATGTCCCCAGATGCGGTGGCTCTTGTGTTGGGAGTCTCAAGTTCATCTTTAAGGATGAGTAATGCAGGGGGAGGGGACAGGTTGCGGCATCTGCCTGGCTTTTTATTGGATCCCAGCCTCACTTAAGAATGAAGAGTGTCCACCTGACTCCCCCTCGGTGGGAACCTGATTGACCACAGGCCAGGCTAAGGTGTGGCTTTCGCCTGGCTCACCTGTCCCCATCTTTTCAGGGCCATCTCCCTTTTCTACGAGCTTTCAGAGAACGACTTGAATTTCATCAAGCAGAGCAAGGATGGCTCTGGCTTCCTCATCAACCTCATCGACTCCCCTGGGCACGTCGACTTTTCCTCAGAGGTGACAGCTGCACTCCGTGTCACTGACGGTGCCTTGGTGGTGGTGGACTGCGTGTCGGGTAAGTAGTGGGCACCCCCTAGGACGGCTTGGAACCTGGGGCTGTCCCCTCTCTGGCTGCAAGAGCCGCCTCATCCCCTGCTGGTCTGCAGGTGTGTGTGTGCAGACAGAGACGGTGCTGCGCCAGGCCATCGCTGAGCGCATCAAGCCAGTGCTGATGATGAACAAGATGGACCGGGCCCTGCTTGAGCTGCAGCTGGAGCCTGAGGAGCTCTACCAAACCTTCCAGCGCATCGTGGAGAACGTCAACGTCATCATCTCCACTTACGGCGAGGGCGAGAGCGGCCCCATGGGCAACATCATGGTAGGACAGCCTGACTGCTGGGTTTAGGGTACCTCTCTCTGCTGTGTTCCTAGTAGCCCCTTCCACTGCTCCCGTGGGGCAGACTGGAAGGGCTGTGGTCTTGGGCTGCCCCTGGGGAACTGCTTCTCAATCAGTGACTTCCTGGGGATTCTTGGGAGGTGGAAACTGGGGTTCAAGGAACCTTAGAGTGACAGGAAAGCTGGACTTCTGGGGGGATGAGGTAGTGGCTCCCGCTGCTTGCTGACAGGTGCATGGGGCAGTCCCTGTGGGATCTTTGCACACATTCCCCCCCCAGGGGTTGGGCACCTTGTACATGATGACTAAAATTTCTTCACTTTGACCTGATGGCTATTGAAGAAATCTAAGGTCTGAGGTGTGGAGTGCCTGGGGATTTTGTAGCTGTGGTTTTCGTCCAACTGTTCCAGCTAAACTTGTCTCCTGTTCTCGCAGATCGACCCCGTCCTTGGTACTGTTGGCTTCGGGTCTGGTCTCCACGGTTGGGCCTTTACCCTGAAGCAGTTTGCCGAGATGTATGTGGCCAAGTTTGCTGCCAAGGGCGAGGGACAGCTAGGGCCTGCTGAGCGGGCCAAGAAGGTGGAGGACATGATGAAAAAGCTGTGGGGAGACCGGTAAGTGTTCAAGACACTGCTCGAGTGTCCGTAGGGTTTTTTTTTTTCACCCAGATTACCACCCCCCTCGCCGCTGATTTCTCTAACTCTTGGGTTGGGTGTTCTCCGAACAGGTACTTTGATCCAGCCACCGGCAAGTTCAGCAAGTCAGCCAACAGCCCTGATGGCAAGAAGCTGCCACGGACGTTCTGCCAGCTCATCCTGGACCCAATCTTCAAGGTGAGCCAGTGTAAGCTTGGTAGATACCCATTCCCAGGGCTGTCCTTGGGCTCCCCAGACAGTCTGGTACCCAACCTGCTGCAACCGATGGCAAGATGCCACAAGGCAAGGCAGGGCCAGGCTGCATGTCAGCTCGTGGAACAAGGATGAGACAGCAGGAGGTCAGAAGGCCCTCAGTTCAACCCTGGCTAACAGCTCTCCCACATTCTTGGGCTGCATCTTGGGGTCAGTCAGCCTTCTTGACTGGGCAGCAGGCGAGATGTGGCAGAAGGGGCTGACTATTGTAAGCCAGTGAGTTTTCAGTGAGAATGCCCATTTACTTAGGGTGAGTTTTTTTAAGTCTGTTGAGAGATTGCACTATTATTTGTTAGATTAAGTCAGGCGTTTAATGGTAAGTGAGGATTTTTGCAGCTTTGGCCCTGCTCCATCCATGCCCTTCAGGCTCTAGCACATAACTGCAGGCTTCAAGTATGTTCTCAAGCCCACTTTGCCATCTTTCCTGCATGTTAGGTGTTTGATGCAATCATGAACTTCAAGAAAGAGGAGACTGCAAAACTAATTGAAAAACTGGACATCAAGTTGGACAGTGAAGATAAGGACAAGGAGGGCAAACCGCTTCTGAAGGTAAGTGGAGAGGCTCTGCCTGGAGTCCCACCTTCTTGGAGCTGCTTTTGTTGATTTTCTTTCTGGTCTCTTGCTGACGTTTCCCCCTCACATCCTCTACTCTAGGCTGTGATGCGCCGCTGGCTGCCTGCTGGGGATGCCCTGCTGCAGATGATCACCATCCACCTGCCTTCCCCTGTGACGGCCCAGAAGTACCGCTGTGAGCTCCTGTACGAGGGGCCCCCAGACGATGAGGCAGCCATGGGTATGTGGGGCCTGCCTGCACCCCAGGGGCCTGATGCTGGACAGAGCCTCAGGAGTTTGGAAAGCTGAGCTGCCATGGAATTACGTTTTCCCCTTTGGGGGTTTCATTTCTCTTCTCAGGCATTAAAAGCTGTGATCCCAAAGGCCCTCTCATGATGTACATTTCCAAAATGGTGCCGACCTCTGACAAAGGTCGGTTCTATGCTTTCGGCCGGGTCTTCTCAGGGCTGGTGTCTACTGGCCTGAAGGTCCGCATCATGGGACCCAACTATACTCCTGGGAAGAAGGAGGACCTGTACCTGAAGCCGATCCAGAGGTGAGGTACTCAGGGAGTTAGAGGGGGCCGAACAGCCTCCTGCTCCTCCTCCTTCATCCAGTGAGGGGGGAACGGTGGGGTCATCTGAATGAAAGAGACCTGCCCGGGGGAGGGGAGCACCAGGAAATAGTACCCTTCCTCCAGCTAAGGGTTCTCAGTGTGATGCAGTCCTGAGCTGGGAAGCAGGTAGGAAATTAGAGTGATCCCAAAGATCGCAGTTGAGAGTGGCGCCCCACCCCCCCCAACGTCATTGCTGCAGGTGTGGGACTCTCTGAGGCCTTGACTGCACTAGGGTGCAGAGACTTGCATAGGCACAGCAGCACGTTGCCTGGTCTTGGGGTGATAAGAGCCAGAACCAGCACTGAGATGTCACTGGGTTACTGGCCCCTAGTGAGCTGGCTCTGCTCCTCTAGACATGAAGACAGCCACAGGTTCAAAGGAGGGGAACTTTGTGCTTCCACTGCAGGAGGCTTGGGTTCATTCGCTGGTCTAGAAATTAATACGTGTGCAGTGTGGTACTACCAAAAAAACAAGGGAGGCTTGTCTGGTGACTTGGGGATCTGCCCCACAAGTGCTTGTGTGTTGACATCTTTTGTGTCGTTCCCCCCTCCCCAGGACAATCCTGATGATGGGCCGTTACGTGGAGCCCATCGAGGATGTGCCTTGTGGCAACATTGTGGGCCTGGTGGGCGTGGACCAGTTCCTGGTGAAGACTGGCACCATCACCACCTTTGAGCATGCCCACAACATGCGGGTGATGAAGTTCAGTGTGAGCCCTGTTGTCAGGGTTGCTGTGGAGGCCAAGAACCCGGCCGACCTGCCCAAGCTGGTGGAAGGTCTGAAGCGGCTGGCCAAGTCGGACCCCATGGTGCAGGTGGGTGGCCCTTGGCCAGAGGTGACACCTGCCGCGGTGGGTTGTTGACTTGTTGATGTGATGTGGCTGGGCTGACCTGGCAGAACTCCTGCCCATTTAAATGGTGGTTTTCCACCCAGGAATCCAACTTTGATACACTACTTTGATACAGTTTTTTCAGACTGGTTGGACCCTGAGGCTCTTTTTAGAAGGTTAATGTTGAAAACTAGTAAAACGGGCCCTGATACCTTCCCCCTAAACCCTGTGTTGGGAGTCCACCTTGTCCAGCTGGAGCTGGCTTTCCACTTGCCCCCTGGAATCCCTTGGGTTACCGCATGGTCCTGGGTCCTGGGGTCGGTGTTGGGCTGACGCTTGGCCTTCTGCAGTGCATCATCGAGGAGTCCGGGGAGCACATTATCGCGGGGGCTGGGGAGCTGCACTTGGAGATCTGCCTCAAGGACCTGGAGGAGGATCACGCTTGCATCCCCATCAAGGTGAGGCTGGTGCTGCCACGCAGTGACAGCTGGAGGCCTGCATCCCCTATACCAAGAGGGCTGATGGAGAGCACGACCTGGGTGGGCTCTGAGAGGCCCGCTGGTGGGGGTCACTTGATTCTCCTTCCTTTTGCCCCTTTTTGCCAGATAATATGTGGTGTTGTGACATCAGCTGTTTAGATGCGCAGGCAGGGTTGGAGTGTGAGGGGTCTGCTAATTTCTGCTAACAAGTTTACCAAAAAAAAAAAGAAAAACTTGTGAAAAGGGCAGACACTGAGGTTCTGTAGGCGGCCCCACCACCGCCAGCTGGTGCACTCTGTTTTCCATTTTCTGCTTTTTCCTAAAAATGAGCTCAGATCTGTGTCTGCTTGGCCAAGGTTTTGGGTTTCTTTACATGCTGTTTTTCCTTGTTAAGCCTTTTTAGTTACGGGAATGAAAGTTTCTGTTCTTGAGGGAATTGACAGGTTTTTCATATTTTTTCCTAAATAAGGAAACTATTCTGAAATGGGATCTTGCACTTGTATGTTTGCAATCACTTTTCAATTAATACTGCACATACAGTTTTACCATAAGTGTATTTAGCCAGCCCTGTTAGTGGGCATTTAGCGAGCAGCTAGCTGCACACTTGTTTACACGAAGTCACGTGGAGCCTGCCCTGCTCTCTATCCTCTGCCAGTGTGAAGTGGGTATCATTAGGAAGATGCTTTTCTGGGGTGTCTGCTTTCTGGGGCAGACCTGACCTTGCACGTTCCTCTTCCAGAAATCTGACCCAGTTGTCTCGTACCGGGAGACTGTCAGCGAGGAGTCAAACGTGCTCTGCCTATCCAAGTCCCCCAACAAGCACAATAGGCTTTATATGAAGGCGCGGCCCTTCCCTGACGGCCTGGCTGAGGACATCGACAAGGGCGAGGTGTCCGCCCGCCAGGAGCTCAAGCAGCGGGCCCGCTACCTGGCTGAGAAGTACGAGTGGGATGTGGCCGAGGCCCGTAAGATCTGGTGCTTCGGCCCTGATGGCACGGGCCCCAACATCCTCACGGACATCACCAAGGGTGTGCAATACCTCAATGAAATCAAGGACAGTGTGGTAGCTGGCTTCCAGTGGGCCACCAAAGAGGTGAGGGGGTGCTCAGGCACAGCACAGCAGGGCCAGTCAGCGGCCGAGGTGGGACTGTGTGTGGTCTTGAGGACAGCTGTGGCCAGCCTCTCCCTCAGAGCTGCTGTGAAGGTGGGTTCTTGATGGTGGTCCTCCTTCCTCCATAGGGGGCACTGTGCGAGGAGAACATGCGGGGCGTGCGCTTTGACGTCCATGATGTGACGCTGCACGCTGATGCCATCCACCGTGGGGGTGGCCAGATCATCCCCACGGCTCGGCGCTGCCTGTATGCCAGTGTGCTGACTGCCCAGCCCCGGCTCATGGAGCCCATCTATCTTGTGGAGATCCAGGTAAGGGGGCTGGGCTGGGAACCCCCAGCTGCTGTTTTGGGTTCCGTCCTGCCCAGCAGCTGCTCAGAGCCCTTTTTTGCCCGACAGTGTCCAGAACAAGTGGTTGGTGGCATCTACGGTGTCCTGAACAGGAAGCGGGGCCACGTCTTTGAGGAGACCCAGGTGGCCGGCACCCCCATGTTTGTTGTGAAGGCCTACCTTCCTGTCAATGAGTCCTTTGGTGAGTACCAGTCTGGTGTGGTCCTCAGATGCCCACTGCCTTTAGGGTGGAGCCCAGCAGACATAGAGCCCTGGCCCATCCTTTCTCATCATGAGGGGAGCTGCCTACTGCAGTTTTCTGCAGCACACTTGTGAAGGAGGGGATGACCTATTTCTCTCTCACGTGGGTCTCAGGACTGTTGATTTAGTGTAGAGGCCTCGGCCTGTGGATCTAAGCACGGCCACAGAGCAGCTGTGCTGGAGATCTGGCTCATCCTCAGAAGGTGCAGATGGAGGCCTGGGGCCCAGGAAGGGCCAGCCCTGCCTCAATCTTTAATCAGTAGCCCTTGTCGGGGGGAACCTTTGGGTGAAGTGTAGGGTAACGGGGTTAACCTCTAACATGACTTCCGGGATCCTCTGGTGTGAGTCTGTGTTTCTGGTCTTGGCCAGGGGACCGTGAGGCACATACTGGGTTTCCCATTGAGCACTGTTTGCCCCTTCTGCAGGCTTCACTGCTGACCTGAGGTCCAACACGGGCGGCCAGGCCTTCCCCCAGTGTGTGTTCGACCACTGGCAGATCCTGCCCGGTGACCCCTTTGACAACACCAGCCGCCCCAGTCAGGTAGTGGCGGAGACACGCAAGCGCAAAGGCCTGAAGGAAGGCATCCCAGCCCTGGACAACTTCCTGGACAAGTTGTAGGCGGCCTCCGCTTAGCCCGCCACCGGGTGGGACTCGGCGCGGCCCCCGCGCCCAGGGACAAGTGACCACAGCAACAAGCCCCCACATTCTCCACAACACCTCGAGGCTGTCCAGACCCAGTAATGCTCTGCCTGACAGGTTTCTGGGGCCCACTTCGTGCCATCGCTCAACATGAACACTTGATGCCGTTTCTTTCGATATTTATTTCCAGATTTCAGGGGCAACAAGTGCCCTCGCAGCAGGGACTTATCTGGCCGGTGGGGATGGGGGAGGGGATGGGACAACCAATACTTTTTTGTTGAGAGGGAAACTTAATGTCAAAAAAAAGTTAAAAATAAACGCATTAAGAGGTTTATTTGGGTAAATGGACCCTAGTGGATTTTCCTCCAGAAGGGGGCAAGAAACAAGCGGGTAGATGTTCTCTTTGGACAGAAGCTAGAAGGCAGGAAACCCCGCCCGCACAGTGTCACTGAGCACCTCCAGCTGTATTAGTGCCATTGGAATAATAAACTCGACATGGTGGAGACTGTGCGTGTGTATGTGGTCTTTCTCTGTCTGCTCAGGCTCAAATGGGCTCCCTGGGCCAGTGAGTAAGGCCATCGGTGGTATCGCAGTACAGTGTTGAGTATCCAAATGACAGTCCAGGAGTCCATCTGTCACAAGGCCAGCCAGACATCTGTGCTGTCCACAGGGCAGCCACTTTGCCCACGTGTCCCCTCAGCGTTAGAAATGGGAGCAGTGTGCCCCAGGGACTGAGTGTTGGGTTCGTAAAATAGCTTGTTTGCATTTTTCTGTAACATGTCAGGAAAATAAACTGAAGGGACCTTTTGGCAAACCCAGTATTTACATAATTGACACTGGTGGTGCTGTAGCAGTCAGTGCAGGCTTGGAAGATTGCCTCTGTCCTCACTGTGGACCCATCCTCCCTGGGGTGGCTCAGAGGTGAAAGCGTCTGCCTCCAATGCGGGAGACCCAGGTTCGATCGTTGAGTCTGGAAGATCCCCTGGAGAAGGAAATGGTAACCCACTCCAGTATTTTTGCCTGGAGGATCCCATGGACGAGAAGCCCGGTAGGGTACAGTCCACAGGGTTGCAAAGAGTCGGACACGACTGAGCGACTTTAAACTTCCCTTGTGGCTACTTCTATGCTGTTTGTTGCTAAGTTGTGTCTGACTCTTGCAACCCCATGGACTGAAGCCCCCCAGGCTCTTCTGTCTGTGGGATTACCCAGGCAAGAATACTAGAGTGGGCAGCCATTTCCTTCTCCAGGGAATCTTTTCGACACAGGGATGGAACTTTAGTCTCCTGTGTAGCAGGCAGATTCCTTACCATTGAGCCACCTAGTGTTGTGTGAAGAGGGAGGCAGAGTAGAAACCTGGTGAATATTGCCTAGGGCCAGGTGACCAAGGTCGACATCAGTGTTAAGTCCCCATGATGGTATGGCACCACATGGTCTTCCCAAAACTCATCTCTTCAGTTTTAACTGTGAGAAAAACATCAAGACAAACCCACATTGAGGGAACAGACCAGTATTCAAGTCATCAAAACCCCTGTAAATGAGACTCAAAAAGCACAGAGGAACCTAAGAAGACATGTGACATGATCCTGGGATAAGAAAAGACAGGAGAAAGTCTAGTAAGGACTGGTTAATAATGTATCACTGTTGGTTCTTTAGTGGGGACAAATGTACCAGATTAATGAGGAAACAATAGGGAAAAGCGAATGTGAGAGAGTGCTGCTTTAGCTGTGAAGTGTGCTTTGGGTTTAGTGGAGGAAGGTGGTCCCCAGGCTGGAAGAAGAGCTTTTGTGTCAACGCTTAAGTGAGGATGAGGTGTGAGGCGAAGAAGGCAAGTCATGGTGAAGTGAAGTGGAATTGCATGAGGTTGGGACTATCATAACCAGATGGCCTGTGTCAGATGGTATCTGAAGTGGTTCAGTGTGGGCTTTGGGTTCAGGCCTCTGGGGACGAATCTCAGTTTATGCATTTACTGGCTGTGTGACTCTGGGTGGGTTACTTAAAACCTCTCTGGGTCTGTTTCCCCAAGTATAGAACGAGTAAAATTTTTTACTTCACGTTGTTGACTGGTATGCAGTAAGGCTCAGTCAATGCTGCTGCTGCTGCTGCTAAGTCGCTTCAGTTGTGTCCGACTCTATGCGACTCCATAGACGGCAGCCCACCAGGCTCCCCCGTCCCTGGGATTCTCCAGGCAGGATCACTGGAGTGGGTTGCCATTTCCTTCTCCAATGCATGAAAGTGAGAATGAAGTCCCTCAGTCGTGTCCGACTTCTAGCGACCCCATGGACTGCAGCCCACCAGGCTCCTCTGTCCATGGGATTTTCCAGGCAAGAGTACTGGAGTGGGGTGCCATTGCCTTCTCGTCAATGCTAGTTCTTATGTATCTTGAGCCTAAAAGGAGTCATAAATCCTCAAGCATTTAATGGCAATACCTATCCTAGTTTGCATCTTTATGTATTTGCAGTATGGCTAACAGCTTCCCAGGTAGTGCTAGTGGTAACCCACCTGTGAATGCAAAGTGACTTGAGAAGTAGGTTTGATCCTTGGGTCAGGAAGGTCCCCTGGAGAAGAAAATGGCAACCCACTCCAGTATTCTTGCCTGGAGTATCATGGACAGTGGGGACTGGCTAGCTATGCAGAATTGAACACAACTGAAATGACTTAGCAACCCTGCTTATTTAACTTATATGCAGAGTAAAGAACTGAAGTGAAGTGAAGTCACTCAGTCGTGTCTGATTCTTTGCGATTCCATGGACTGGAGCCTGGAGCCTAATAGGCTACAGTCCATGGAATTCTTCAGGCAAGAATACTGGAGTGGGTTGCCATTTCCTGCTCCAGGGGATCTTCCCGGCCCAGGGATCGAACCCAGGTCTCCTGCATTGCAGGCAGACACTTTACCGTCTAATGCTGGGCTGGAAGAAGCACAAGCTGGAATCAAGGTTGCCGGGAGAAATATCAATAACCTCAGACATGCAGATGACACCACCCTAATGGCAGAAAGTGAAGAGGAACTAAAGAGCCCCTTGATGAAAGTGAAAGAGGAGAGTGAAAAAGTTGGCTTAAAGCTCAACATTCAGAAAACGAAGATCATAGCATCTGGTCCCATCACTTAATGGGAAATAGATGGGGCAACGGCGGAAAGAGTGTCAGACTTTATTTTTGGGGGGCTCCAAAATCACTGCAGACGGTGATTGCAGCCATGAAATTAAAAGACGCTTACTCCTTAGAAGGAAAGTTATGACCAACCTAGATAGCATATTAAATAGCAGAGACATTACTTTGCCAACAAAGATTCGTCTAGTCAAGGCTATGGTTTTTCCTGTGGTCATGTATGGATGTGAGAGTTGGACTGTGAAGAAAGCTGAGCACTGAAGAATTGATGCTTTTGAACTGTGGTGTTGGAGAAGACTCTTGAGAGTCCCTTGGACTGCAAGGAGATCCAACCAGTCCATTCTAAAGGAGACCAGTCCTGGGTGTTCATTGGAAGGACTGATGCTGAAGCTGAAACTCCAATACTTTGGCCACCTCATATGGGAAGAGTTGACTCATTGGAAAAGACTTTGATGCTGGGAGGGATTGGGGACAGGAAGAGAAGGGGACGACAGAGGATGAGATGGCTGGATGGCATCACCGACTCGATGGACATGAGTTTGAGTAAACTCCGGGAGTTGGTGATGGACAGGGGGGCCTGGCGTGCTCCGATTCATGGGGTTGCAAAGAGTCGGACACGACTGAGCAACTGAACTGAACATTTTACAGAGGAGAAAACTGCCTGGGACTGAAGCAGCCCCAGGGTCCGCCTCAGGAGCTGTCATGAGAGAGCTGGGCATAGGATTCGCGTATTTCACGCCCAAGAAAGGCAGGAATAGGGGTGCAGGACTTCAGCATCCTACTGCCCAGCTTCAGGACCCCGGTCAGAGGAGAAGGGGCGGGGCGGTCCAGGGACCGGAAGTCAGGAGGCCGACTTCCGTAAATTTGACCGACGTTCTTTACAGCCAATCAGCTGTGGGAGGCAAGCCTGTACCAAAGGTGAGGCCTCATTTTGGTGAGGAGGGCCGAACGCCCGTGGGCCGGGGCCAGAAAGGGGGCAGTGGGCGGGGATTCACGAGCGGTGTCTGTGCTGACCAATGGGCGGTGGGATCAACCTCTTGTGGGCGGGCTCTGGCGGGCGCGGAGACGACGCAAGGGTTGGCGCGTCGCGGCGGCCGAGGCGGCGGGGCCTGAGGACGCGTCGCCCGCCAGCGCGGCTGAGGGACAGGTCCGCGGCGTGGGGTCGAGGGTGCGGAGCGGACTTGGTCCGAGGCTGCCGGGGTAGGGGCTCCTGGGCGACTTAGTAGGGGGTACTTTTGGGGATCCGTGAGATGACTGGACGGGAGAAGGATCTGGGCCGGGGCCTGTGAGGGGCGTGGCGGCCTCTGGGACGCTGGAGCCGGGACGTTAAGGGTTGGGGGAATCTTGGCGGCGTCTCTGAAGGAAGCCGTAGGGGTCTGCCTTGGAGCTTGTGAGAAGGTTGGAAGAGAAGGATCATGGAGGAGACTCAGATGTCGCCCTTTGCGGGGTTCTGTTGTGGGTGTGGAGCTTGGGGCGGGGGCCTTTGAAACTTGAAAGAGATGTCTTCGAGGAAGGGGGAGGAGGAAGTTAACTTTGCTAGCACGGCGGAGGTCAGAGGGAGCACGAATGGGTTAGGGCCTTGGAGGAGCTTAGAAGCCGTTGTCCAGTTCCTGGTAAATTCAGGAAGGCGGGGGCAAGAGATGGGGTAAGCCCAGCGCCGCAGAGGATCTTAGTGACCAGCCGAGAAGGGGAGGGCATGTGGGGGCAGTGGGTAAGGAAGAGGAGGGGTTAAGCTTGCTGAGGGACAGGGAGATGGGAGTGTGTCGTAAATCTGGCAGAGAATCAGGGTGTCCCAGGGTTTGGGGGTGTGAAGAGTGTGGGAGAACTTATAGGAATTTGGGGGCTATGGATGAGATTGGGAGAAGCCTAGAAGGAAGAGGCAGAAAAAGACTGGGGTGTTGTGTGCAGAACCACAGATCTATGGCTCCTGGGAGTTACGGAGGTGTAAGTGGCACAAGCCGGGCTAACACTGACCCCTGGGGCAGTGTGGTATGGAAATGAGATGACACATGAAAGCGCCTCGCCCACCAAATGCAAGTGCCTTCTACAGGGAAGGTGGAATTTCAGCATGGTGGATCTGAAACCTATTTGGGGGATGCTGATCGAGCCTTTGACCCAGAAGTAATGACTGGCATCTCAGTCCTTTTCTGTTTCTCTGTCTCCTCCAGGGTCACAGCGAGAGGACTCCGTGAGGTACTGTTCCCGGACCACTGACCAGGTTTGTACTGGGGTGGAAGACGCTGGAAGGCAGACCGGCCACCATGTCAACATTCAGGCAGGAGGATGTGGAAGACCACTATGAGATGGGAGAGGAGCTGGGAAGGTGAGCAGTCCCCTCTGATGGGGCCCCGAGGAGGGGGGAGACCCGACCTACTGTGGGGTCTTCTGGGGTATATCCTCTCCTCCTGTCCTTTCTCCCGCTCTCCCCAAGCAGGGATGAGTCAGTATCATGTGCTGTGGGATGAATTTGGGCTTTGGAGGGAGCCAGTCTGGGCCTGGAATTCTTGTTCCGACATCCCCTGTGCACTTCCTTTGGGAATAAACATGATCCAGTCCAAACAGCACCTAAGACAGTGCCTGGCCTATGGCATGAGAGCAGTAGATGTTGGTAAAGGTCTGTCTGTGTCTTTAAACCTCTCTTGTGGGAGGCAGTGGAGCCTCCCGGGCCTCCTGTCCGGGCCCACACCCTGGCCCATTGTTAGCATTCTTGTGGGAAAGAGCAGAGGTTTCCCAATCCAGCCGGGCAGCTGATTTCCTGCCAGGCCGGGCCTGGGAGCGTCCCCTGGGAGCTCTCCCGCCTCAGACCTGCCAGCTACCATCCTTTTTTCTGCTGAGCCTCAACCCTTATTTGGTGAGTTTGTTGCTGGCTGGCCTTCCCGGAGCTGCCTTGGCCGGCCCCATGATGTCACCAGAAGGGAATGTAAATAACTGAGCCATTCATCAGGCTTTTGCTGAGAGAGCCTCTGGGGCTCATTTGGGATTCTGAAGTCCCTCCTTTAGGAATTTCCTCTGGTAGAGCGGCAGGAAATGCAGGCCATCTCCCTCACCCCCACGGAAATCTCAGACTCTATTATTGAAAATGTTAGGGCCTTCTGCTGAGAGTAGCAGGCCAATAGTCAGTAAAACTATCATGTATGTTCCCTTTAACCCACCAATTTCACTCCTAGGAGTTAATTCTGTGGGTATAGCATATACGTAGACCTAAGATCTAGGGATGGGGAGAATCACTGTAAGGACTTTATGTGAGCAGAAGATGGGGCCTTTTCGGTGACCATCACAGCATCACTGCTTTGTCAACAGAATATTATGCAGCCATTAAAAAGAGCATGGCAACTTGTATAAAGCAAGCCATGTAGGAATTTTATTGAAATTCTCTAGTAGTTGTCAACTTTAATAATTTTATTATAATGTGTTTTATTTAACCTGTTAGGTCAAACTGTTACCATTTTGGTTGTCATTCATTATAAAAATTATTATTATTTAAAAAATATTTATTTATTTGGCTGCTCCAGGTCTTAGTTGCAGCACTCGGGATTTTTTTAGTTGTGGCATGCAAGATCTAGTTCCCTGAGTAGAGATGGAACCCACGCCCCCTGGATTGTGAGCGTGGAGTCTTGGCCACCGGACCACCAGGGAAGTTCCTATAAAATTTTTCAATGAAATAGTTTACTACGTGTTTTTGATGTGAAGCCTTTGAATTCTGGTGTGTCTTGTATGCTCACAGCACACCTCAGTTTGAATGGGTTGGACAGCTTCCGTGTGGCCAGTGGCTGTCATTATGGACAGCATTGCCCTATGTAATGATCCAGAACATTCTTAGAGACACACAGGTGAAGGATTAATGCCATGGAACACTGTGCATACTGTGCTGCACCTGTAGAACTTGTAGATATTGTTTGGCCATCTGACTCCTGGGCTGTTTTTTGTTACACTCCCATTCGTCTGTGAAAGGCTCTACCAGGCAGGACCATTATCATCCCCATTTTGTGGATGAAGAAACTGAGGCTCAGAACAGGAAATCAGCTTGCCCAAGGCCATGTAGACTGAAGGTGGCCAGGCAGGACTCAGGCCTTGAGACTAAGCCCTGCTGATTGCAAAGCGCAGGTGTGCTGGAGCCAGAAGTGGGCGTCTGGCTTCTGCTTTGAGTTAAGCCCAGCCGAGTTTTCTTGTCCTGGGAGTCATGGGCTGAATAAAATGGGAGTGAGTATTTTTGTGTGGATGTGTATGGAGGGTTCTCCCAAGTCAAGTCACCTGGGCAATCTTGGGAGATAAATTAGTCTGCGGTTGGTCAGTGTGGACGCCAGCCTGGTTTCTGTGTCACGGAGTGTGTCTGCATTCGTCACCTCAGGCTGCTGGAGGCTAGATGTCAAGGATCAAGGTGCTGCAGGCTTGGCTCGTCTGAGGCTTTCTCATTGGTGTGCGATGCCCCCTTCTCCCCGCGGCTTCATGTGGTCTCCCTCTGCGCGTGTCTGTGTCCTGACCTCCTCCTCTTACAAGGACACTTAACCCTGTTGGGTTAAGATCCACCCCAGTGACCTCGGGCTCCCTGGTGGCTCTGTGGTAAAGAATGCGCCTGCCAATGCTGGAGATGCAGGTTTGATCCGTGGGTTGGGAAGATTCCCTGGAGGAGGAAATGGCAACCCACTCCAGTATTGCCTGGAAAATCTCATGGACAAGAGGAGCCTGGTGGGTCCATGCGTCCATGGGGTCGCATCGAGTCAGACACAACTGTGCACCAGTGACCTCATTTTTACTAAATTACCTCTTCAAAGGCCCTAAATCACAGTAGTCAGATTTAGGCGTCCTAGGGGTTAGGATTTTGGGGGACACAATTTAGCACTAACAGTGTCTTGGTTTCCCTTCCCATGAACTCTTTTTTTGTGTGTTTTAAAGAAAATATTTATTTGGCTCTGCCAGGTCTTAGTTACAGTTGCAGCACATGGGATCCTTGATCCTCATTGTAGCATGTGGGATCTAGTTCTTAGACCAGGGCTTCCTGCATTGGGAGTGCAGAGTCTTAGCCACTAGACGACCAGGAAAGTTTCACCTCCCCCCTGCCATGAACTCTTTGTTAGTTTTTTGATTCATCTTGGAATAAAACTAGAGGGGAAGAAATCCTTGTATTTGAGAATTAGGCCACACATTCAGGCCTAGAGCGTTCCCAATAGGCAGCAAACACTCGGCATTCAATGACATTACTGTCGGAGTGTCATTGTGAGGTGGGAGGTGGACCTGGAAGAATTTGCTTGGTTGATGTAGGCAGAGAGGAGAAGGAAAGACATTTCAGGAGTGAGGAGTGTTAGCTAAGATGTTGACAGGGGCAGGAGCACAACGTACCCAGGGGACCATTGTGGTGGATTTAAGGGACTGGGGGGAGGCCTGATCAGGGACACGACATTTCTCATCTGACTGTGCTCTTGGCTTTTAGACTAGTGTATGAGTTTCCTGTTGCTGCTGTAACAAATTACCACAATTTAGTGGCTGAGAAGAATATCCATGTTTTACGTCAAGGTCTGGGAGTCTGGAGTCTAAAACGAATCTGCTAGGTTGGTCCCTCCGGAGGCTCCTGCCTCTTCCAGCTTCTAGAGGCACCGCATCCCTGGCTCGTGGCCCCTCCCTCCATCCTCACAGGCAACAGCACACATCTTCCGTCTCTCTCTGCCTCTGACCCTCCTGCCTCCCTCTTATGAGGACCCTGCGATGACACTGGGACCACTGGGGAGTCCAGGGTCGTCCCCATCTCAGGGGCCTTAATTCTGTCTTCAGAGCCCACTCTGTCCAGTGAGGTGACACGCCCATAGGTCCCGGGGATTCAGACGTGGACCATTATTTAGCTCACCTTGATTGGAGATCATTTGCACTTCCCACCTGCCTATGTTGACCTTGCCTGCCCGAGTGGGCATAGAACATGTCTGCAGCAGCCGCTGTGGCGCCTTTGTGCCTTGATGCTCACGCGCACAGCGGCTTTAGATGCTTGCCAGCTGCAGCTGGTACACAGTGTCCTAGTAAGGTCCGCTTACTGGGTCCCTTGGCTTTTCTGAAGACCCCGCTGGCTGGGCAAAGACACCCTCACTCATCTGTCTCTTGTTCTGCCTGTCCTGTCTGTGCTATCACCAACTGAAGAGATCCCCCTGTCCCCAGGGCCCATCTCTGCCACTCCTTCCTCTACACACTGGGTCCCATTTCTCTGAGTTGTCACATAGTCACCTTGTCCCCTTTCTCTTGACCCCTGGTGGGACCTGGTTGAGGTCTCTTGTGTGCCTTCTGTCTTAGACTTAGTCTCTACTTTCACATGACCCATAGCCAGTGGGCCACATCCAGCCCTCGCCTAGTGCAGTATGGTCCACTCACGAACGTAGAATGATTTTTTACTTTTTTAAAGGGTTGTAAAAACACATACAAATTGTGACAGAGACCATATGGCCTGTAAAGCTTAAAATAATTATCCTCTGGCCTTTTTCACTCAATTCCTGAGTGAAAGCAAGTTAATGTAGCTAAGTTCCTAGACAGCAAAAGAATTTGGACATTGGACAGCTCCCTGAAGGACAGTAAATAGTTTCTCTCTTTCTCTTCAAATAACAGCTGTCTTGAGATATAATTGGCACACCATACTGTTTATTAAACTGTACAACTTAATGATCTTCCATATATTCACAGTTTTACAGCCATCACTATTAAATAATCTCAGAACATTTTCATCATCCCAAAAGGAGCTCCACCCCCCTAGTCAGTCACCCTCATCACCTCCTCAGCCCCTGACAACCAGAAACCCACTCTCTGGCCTGTTCTAGGTGTTTCCCATCAGTGGATTATACACTGAGTGTCCTTCTGCATCTGTTTCTCTCACTGGGCATCATATTCTCGGGGTCCATCCACATTGTAGCAAGTGTCAGGGCTTCACCCCTTTTCAGGACTGAGTAATGCTCCCGTGTGTGGAGGGACCACATTTTGTGTATGCTGTATCCCCTGATGGCCATTTGTCTCTACCTTATGACTGCTGTGAATGATGGTGCTCTGAACATTTGTGTACAAGTTTTTGTAGAGTGGAATTCCTAGGTCTGAAGGTAACTCCATTTTTAAGGTTTTAAGGAACCTCCAGACAGTTTTCGCCACAGCTTCCCCGTCTGGCTTTCCCACTAGCCGTGCACCAGGGTTCTAGTTTCTCCACATCCTCCCTCCTCTCTTGTGGAAACTTGTGTGCTTCTTTCACTCTGAAGCTCTTTTGAACTCAGTGGCTTTTTATATTTTCTTGGATTTTAAACTGTGATAAAATGTGCTCTGAAAAGTTGAATCATATAGAATCATAGCAAATATTAATAAAAAGAAAAAACCCCTCTTCACTGCCCTCAGTCCTGCTCTTCAGAGATATCTGCTGCTCACAGCCAGGCATGTGTCCTTCAGACCTCTTACCTGTGGCAACCTCTTACATGGCAACATACCTTATATGTGGTAAAACATGTACCTTTCTTTTTTTTGATTAACTGGTTTTTGTCTGAGCTGGGTCTTTGTTGCTGTTCAGGGTTTCTTTAGTTGTGGTGAGTTGGGGCTACTCTCTAATTGTGGTGCATAGGCTTCTCATTGCAGTGGCTTCTTTTGTTAAGGAGCACTGGCTCTAGGCCGCCTGGGCTCAGTAGTTGTGGCACTTGGGCTTAGTTGCCCCATGGCATGTGGGATCTTCCTGTACCAGTAATTGAACCTGTGACCCCTGTATTGACAGGCGGATTCTCAACCATTGGACCATCAGGGAAATCCTGTATCTTTCTGTTGTACCCAAAAGAACCTCATTCCTTGTGTTCCTCTGCTGCTGTTTTCACTGAGCAGGTCTTCATGGGGGTCTGTCCTCTCAGTGCCTAAAGAATCAGCTTTCAAGACTGCAAAAAATTCCACCTGACTTGCCGTGATAGGGTCCAGCTTCATTTTGGTAAACATGGAACCATGTTGGTTCTTTCACTGCTGCAGACACTCTGGGCAGCCACTGTGTTCAGTGCCAGTTTGCACTCACGTGGAGCACCGCTGCCAGGGGTGCATTCTTGAGGTGGTTGGAACGCACTGTCCTGGGAAGTGGCCCAGGTCCCCAGAGTCCTGCGTCTCTCTCAGCACCTGCTTCCTCCTCCCCTCCCCTCTGTCCCTGCAGCGGACAGTTTGCAATTGTGCGGAAGTGCCGGCAGAAGGGTACTGGGAAGGAGTATGCAGCCAAGTTCATCAAGAAGCGCCGCCTCTCGTCCAGCCGCCGGGGAGTGAGCCGAGAGGAGATCGAGCGGGAGGTGAACATCCTGCGGGAGATCCGGCACCCCAACATCATCACACTGCATGACATCTTTGAGAACAGGACGGACGTGGTGCTTATCCTCGAGCTGGTCTCAGGTGGTGAGCTCTTCGACTTCCTGGCCGAGAAGGAGTCACTGACCGAGGACGAGGCCACCCAGTTCCTCAAGCAGATCCTGGATGGTGTCCACTATCTGCACTCCAAGCGCATCGCCCACTTCGACCTCAAGGTAGTCCACTGGGCCCACAACACAGGGTTGGGGAGGAGCCTGGCCAGCGTGGGTGAGGACAGGGCTGAGAGGGTCCACCTCCCTTCTCCCATGGTGTCCTTGCTGGGGGCATTGAGGAGATGGATGGCTCTGGGCTGGACCTGTGGAGGGGAGTCAGCCCATACATACCCCACACACTGGGCCAGGCCAGTACTGTTCCCTGAGACATGGGGCCAGCAGCCTCAGAGGCCCCTGTCCATCCCCCTGCCTTTCTCCCCAAACCAGCCAGAAAACATCATGCTCCTGGACAAGAATGTGCCCAACCCACGGATCAAGCTCATTGACTTTGGCATCGCCCACAAGATCGAGGCAGGGAACGAGTTCAAGAACATCTTTGGGACCCCGGAGTTCGTGGGTGAGGAACGGGTGGGCCTGGGGGCACTGGAGCATTTCCAGCTGGCTTAGGGGGAGGCAGGCCCCCCAGGCCTCAGGTTTCCCATCGTGCCCTAGTGCTGGGCACCGAGGACTCAAGGCCTGGGGCAATCACCACCTTGGCTTTCCCTGCCAAGAGCCAGCCATGTCTGTGGGCTCTGCTACTCCCCTGGGCCATGTCCAGGGTGCCCCCTTGGGCACATCCGGCACCTGACCCTGTCTCCCTGTCTCTGCAGCTCCTGAAATTGTCAACTATGAGCCCCTGGGTCTGGAGGCAGACATGTGGTGAGTGAGGGTGGTGGGCCCAGGGCTGCCCTTGTTGCTTTTCCTCAGGGGACCCTCCTTTTGTGCCCGGGAGCTGCCGCGTCACAGCCACGGGCTGGGATGCAGCCCCTCCTCCTGGTCTTGGAGCCATGGGGCAGGGGCAACACAGTCTATTGCCTTAGGACAGGGGTTGCTGACCTATCCAGGCCTGTGAGCTAGGAAGAGTTCTCAGGTCTTCGAAGGGTTGTCAAAAACAGATGAGTATGTGACAGAGACTGTTTGTAGCCCGAGCCTGAAACACCCACTGTCTCACCCTTTACATTAATAGAAAGAGTTTGCCAGGTCTGCACTCAGCCACAGAGGCCTCAAGAGGCTCCACATCTGCGTGGCCTGTGGTGCCTTTGTGCTCTGTCTGCCCTGCCCACACCCCGGCCACTTTGAATCTGGACAGGCAGCCATGGCCAGAGGTGCCTCAGTGTTCAGTCCTGACACCCTTGGAGCAGAAGGTGGGACTTGGTGGGGGCTCTTTAGACCCTGGAGGGAGAGGGTCCCTGGGGCTAACAGGCCTGCCCCCCACCTGGCTGGACAGTCTTGGACTCTGGGGGTTGGGGTGCTAAGCCTGCAGCTGAGCTGACCCCATCTCTTCTGTGTGTTCTCCAGGAGCATTGGCGTTATCACCTACATCCTGTGAGTACCTGCCCTCCCGGGGCTTTGCTGGGTCATGAGGAGGGTCGGGAGGCTTCTGTGCAGGGGTCACAAGTGGAATGCAGGACCCTCAGTGAGCTGACCTGTTGCAGTGCTCACGGCCTCTGGATGGATGGACAACTGCGTGAGTGTGTGCAGGATAGAGTATGTTCAGGAGAGTTCCAAAGGCAGGGCCTCACCATGTGAAGTAACCACGCGAGGCTCTGGTCTGGGACTGTTGTCCCCTAGTCCTTGGGCTGTCAACTCCTCAGTGTGGTGGATTCAATCACAGGCCTTTGGAGATGGACTCAGCCTCCGACCCCTCCCCTTCCTGGAGGTTGGAGGCAGAACGAAAGTTCCATCCCTGTGACCCCACTGCTCTCCTCAACTGGCACCCCTCTCCTTAGGGCCTTTCCACAGACACCTCATTGGTACCAATTCAGGTGTGGCTGGAAGGGGCTTGTCATGAGCAAGAAAAGACACTTCTTTTATCTCTATTCTCTGGAGTTGTTTTAGGAAATGAAACAAAGACCAAATTTTATAGCAGTAGATGCTCCTGCCTTGGGTTTTAGGAAGTTTTAGGGTTTTGTGTGCCTGCAGTTGGGAGTGAAAACCAGCTATACCTATCTCTCACCTAAAAAGTCATAGCATCACACACCCAGATCCATGCAGCGTGGTGGTGTGGCCTCAGCACAGCACACTGGAAAGACACCTGATGTCTGCGGTGTTGGCCGGGAACCCCCAGCACTGCCCCCCCAGCCCCAGTTAACCATTTTGCCTCTAACTACTACGGGCTTCAGGGAAGGGACTTTGAGACCAAGCCTCTAAGACTAAGTCTATGGGGATACTTTGAGGTTCTGCAGAGATTTTGCTGACTCATTTCAGCACCCCTTACTGGCTGGGTAGTGGATTTTCCCTGCCTCTGGTTGGCGGCTGGGCGTATTTATGCAGGGTGACTGGGGGCCTGGCATCTGCCTCCCTCCCCATCTGCCCCCTCCATGGGCACAGTGGAGCTGGGTGGTGGCCTGGGCAGCAGCCTGGTCGTGGAGTGACCGCACACCTGTCTGGCCCCCCTGAGCCTGGTGTCTGTCTCCTAGGCTGAGTGGCGCGTCCCCGTTCCTGGGTGAAACCAAGCAGGAGACCCTGACCAACATCTCGGCTGTGAATTACGACTTTGACGAGGAGTACTTCAGCAACACCAGCGAGCTGGCGAAGGACTTCATCCGCCGTCTGCTTGTCAAAGACCCCAAGTAGGAGCACTGGGCCAGGCAGGGTGGGCCAGGCAAGTCCCCCAGAATGGGCGCTGTGGCCGAGGACAAGTAACGTGTCCATCTGAGATGCCACTCCCGTACCTGGGAGTTGGCCATGGCTCCTGTTCTGGGCGGAGATAGCACAGGGAGGCTTAGGCTGGCCCTCTTAAAAAGCTGCTGCTTACAAAGCTTTTCATTTGTTGCCAGTGTTTAGGATAGGAGGTTTCATATAAAATTCTAAATTACTGTTTGGTTTTTTCCCTAGAAAAAGCTAAATATGCTGGCAACACAGATCTTTCATTCACCCAGAGGTGCTCCCATGGGCTAGTCCTCCCCAGGCTCCTCCTCTGGGTGTCTGAGTTATGAGACCCCAACATTAGGTGTCAATGCTGTTAGCAGACAACATGGAAACCCTGGAGTCCATGTCATCCCCAAGCCCCTTGATGGGCTACTTGTGGCCAGCCAGGCAGAGTGAGAGACCTTAATTGTGCCTGTACTGGCATGGTTGTTTCAGAAACTTGCTGCTGGGCTGCACAGTGACTTCAGGGACCAGGTTTCAGGGTGGTGACCCAGGGGAGGTGCCCTGAGTCAGCCATAGGTCAGCTCTGAGAACCAGAGCTGCAGCCGGAAGAGCGTGGACCACCCCTTGCTGCTCTGTGTGGGGAGAACGGTGAAGGCGGCACTCACGCAACTAACCAGTTCTGGGGGCTCTTCCAGGAGGAGAATGACCATCGCCCAGAGCCTGGAGCACTCCTGGATCAAGGTGAGGTGGTGGGGCTGCCCCCACATGGGCATGGTAGTTGGGACCAGCCCTCAGCATGGGCGAGGGTCCCCACAGGAGTCGGCCTAGATGCTGTGGGCACAGGGTGTATGTCAGTGTTGTGTCGGAGTTGTCTCATTGAACTGTTGGCTGGAGTCCACGGCCCCTCTGCACACAGCAGGGTGCCCTCCCCAGAACTTCTCATAAAGGGATCACCTCCAGGCCGAGGTCAGGCTTGGCAGCCTCAGTCAAGGGTCAGTGAATACTTCTGGCTCTCTGGTCTCTGGTGTGACCATGTGGTCTGCCATCAAGTCTCAGCTCAACCATCAGAGCGGGAAAGCGCCAGGACCACGTGTACTTAGATGGGCAGGGCCGTGGGCCAATATAACGTGGGCGGAGGGCCCGGGGACTGCCCTGCGGCCCTAGTCCAAGGCGCCCTTTCCTCCCCTCCTCTCCCCATGCAGGCCATCCGGCGGAGGAATGTGCGGCGGGAGGACAGCGGCCGGAAGCCAGAGCGGCGGCGCCTGAAGACGGCACGCCTCAAGGAGTACACCATCAAGTCGCACTCAAGCATGCCCCCCAACAATACCTATATCAACTTCGAGCGCTTCTCCAAAGTGCTGGAGGAGGTGGCGGCGGCCGAGGAGGGCCTGCGCGGGCTGGAGCACAGCCGACGCCTGTTCCATGAGGACCTTGAGGCGCTGACGGCCATCTACGAGGAGAAGGAGGCCTGGTACCGTGAGGAGAACGAGAGCCTAGGCCAGGACCTGCGGCGGCTGCGCCAGGAGCTGCACAAGACGGAGGCGCTGCAGCGGCAGGCACAGGAGGAGGCCAAGGGGGCCCTGCTCGGGGCCAGTGGGCTCAAGCGCCGCTTTAGCCGCCTGGAGAACCGCTACGAGGCGCTGGCCAAGCAGGTGGCCTCCGAGATGCGGTTCGTGCAGGATCTGGTACGCGCCATGGAGCAGGAGAAGCTGCAAGAGGGGGAGTGCAGCCTCCGCTAGGGCCGCCCAGGGTGCGGCATCCTCGGCCGTGGCAGGCCCCATCGCCCTGATGTGGCCCCACAGTGCCCAGGAGCTGGAGGCCGGATGCAGTCCGTGGGCCCCAGGAATCCACGGCCCAGGGAGGGCTTGGCCCGGCTCTGCCCCAGAGGCCTTCTCTGCACCGCCCTAGTGCCCCTAGCCCAGCCCCTCCCTCCCTCCTGCGGCTCCATTCCGGGAGCATCCAGGGCAGCATCACCTCAGGACCTGTGCGAGGGGGCGGCACATCCACGACAGAACTGGCCACAGTGGACACACACGCCTCACACCTGCCCAGGGTTGGGCTGGCAGCCTTGACGTTCAGAGCCTGGCCAGTAGCCTCAGGCTCTCCATTTGGGCCAAGTGTGTGGAATCTTGGTGCAGGGGCATGGGGGCTGTCTGTGAATGTCCTGGGGCTCAGAACTGAGGGGGAGCCTCTGCTTGACACCCTGGCTCCTCCACTCTGGAGAAGAGAAACTGCTCCTCCAGAGTCAGTGGTGGAAGGCCTCTGATCCAGATCCTCCAGCCCCTCTCAGTGCAGGGTCAGTGGTGGAAGGGCCTCTGATCCACATCCCCCAGCCCCTCTCAGTGCCCCTAGCCCTCGAGGAGGTGTCAGTCTGGGGGTTATATTGCGGGGGGTGGTGGTGGCAGGGCACAGGGCCCGGGTGCGGTAAAGGAAGTATCTGCAAGGCTGAATCTGTTTTTGCCAAGGCAGGCCTCCTGTGGGGAAGGGGATGAAGAGCCTTGGAACCTCTCCTTCTTTCCAGCTCCCTGAAAATGCTTAGAGCCTTCAGCAGGGTCCCAACCCCGCCTCATCCCCAGCCCGATCCCATCGTACTCCCTTCTCCAGTGCTACCCTTGGACCAGCATCTCTCTAGTGGACGCCCTGGAGTAACTGCTAGGGGCCCTTGTTACCAGCCTCCCCTACCTGGAGAGCCCCAGGGTCCCTTACAGCCTGCCCACTTGCTGCGCTCTGTGCAGCTGCTGGAGAAGGCGCCCTAAGTGGTCTCTGTGGCAGTGCTTCTTTGTGCCACTAGGTGCTGCCCTGCAGCGTGGTCCAGAGAATGTGCCCTAAGAACCAGGCTTCAGCAAAACCTGGGTCCCAGCTGTGGCCATGCTGAGCTCCAGCGGCGTTCCCTGCTGCCATTGTGTTAATCCAGGGCCCTTATGCAGCCCCCCGCCCTTAGTCCGAGAGGAGTCCTGGTAACAGAGGCCAGCCAAGGCCATATGCGGGGAGGAATGGGTGGGCAGGTGGGTGGCACTCTAGCTGTGGCCCCGGCGGGGCTCAGGCTACAACACCCTGCGGGGCTGAGGAGGGCACTGGAGCCTGGCTGTGGGGCTGGCAAAAAGGGGCAGGGCGGGCCCACTCTATGCCCCTCACAAGCACCATTGTGTGACACACACAGCTCTGAGCATGTGCCTGCTGCCAGCCTTAAGGAAATAAAATACACTTCCCTGGCTCCTGCTCTCCTCTGCTTGGCTGGGATGGGGGTGGCCTGCCTGGCAGTTAGCTGGCACCACAGCCTCTGTGGCCTCTTGTGTCTTCTTTCCTCTGTCGCTGCGGGCCCTCATGGCCAGGGGGGTCTTGGAGGCTGCCCCTATCTTGGGGCTCAGCTGGGGACGTCTCTGAAGAGCTGGAGGCATCCAGGCGACTGGAGTTGGCTTGGAGGGGTTTTCTGTCCCTCTGCTCCTGAGACGCTGTCAGGTCACGTGGGCCCCCTGCCTGCTCTGGGCGTGCCTGGAGGAGGTGTCTTTGCCATTCCTGCCCCCAGTCGCCCAGCCTCTGGGTCTGGAATGTGGTTCTGAAGAGGGTCCCTCTGACCCGCTTCCTCCTTCCCAGTGGCCTGGTCAGCATTCTGTTCCCTCGTTCCTTGCATCTCCCTATTCCCCTTGTTTTAAACCAATTTTAGAAAAATTGAGAAGACTGTAAAATTCATTTTTCTTTTTTTATTTGGGGGTGTTCCTTTTTTTGTGGCCGTGAAGCACAGTATGGGAGATCTTAGTTCCCCAGCCAGGGATCGGACCCATGTGCCCTGCAGTGGAAGCATGGGACCCTAACCACTGCACCACCAGGGAATTACCTGTCCTTTTGGTCAACAACTTCCACTTTCAGAGTCTGAGTAGATTTCAGCCTGTGGCGTGGTCAAACCCACTCAGGTTTCTCCAGTCGGTCCGTGATTGTCCTCCACGGCTGGCGCCTGGTGGTGGCCCTTTGAGACAGGACTCTGAACAGCACATCCCCCTGTGATTCATTGCAAAATGCAGTTGGCCTGTGGCAGGAAAGGGGCGCCCAGTGTGGGTGACTGTGTGAGATCACCAAACCATTGTCCAGGTGCCACCTGGAAAAGAAATGGGCTTCCTTGCAGTGCTGGAGGGCCTCCAGACCCCAAGAGGGGTGAGCCAGAGGCCCCCTGAAGGCTCTGGGGCACCAGTGAATAGCATTCAGCTAGCCAACCTTTATGCAGTTAGGCTGTGTCAGGGAGATAACAGGAGGCAAAGGAGGGGCCTCACTCTCCCAGTCTTTCTGATTAAGGCTTCCGGGTAGAAACCACAGCCCCCTTTGGACTCACACCTGCCCTTTCAGAATCCAGAGCACTTCTGTGCTGAGGGCAAATTCCCCAGTGTCATCAGGGTCCTTGCTCTGAGATGACCTCTGCCCCTGACCCAGGTCATCTCGAGTTGCTTTCTCAGTCTGTCGGCTAAGGGCACAGGGAACCACTGTGTGTTCACAAAGCACCTGCCAGTCTCTGTCCCCCACAATCATTTACTAATAGTGTTGACCCTTGGCAGAACCTGCAGGCTAACATGCTGTGATTCACCTTGTCTGGCAGGCAGGCCCCCAAGGAGCCCCTGCTCCTGCTCCCTACTCCCTTAAGAGCAGGCTGGCCTCATGGCAGTTTCTGATGACAGAATGCTGTGGAGGTGCTGGAGGTCACATCGGTTGGTAGTCTGCACAGACTGACTTCCAGCTGACTTCATTGCTGGCTTTGACGTGGTGAGATTTGTCCACATGTTGGACAGGCCTATGCGGCAAGTAACAGCCAGCGGGCAGCCAAGCCCACCAACCATGTGAGGGGTTCTAGCCATGGGTCCATCCCCAGTCCAACCTTTGAATAAAGCCCAGCTTGGGCTTGCACCTGAATTGCAACCTCCTGAGGGACCTTCAGCAGAGGACCCAGGTAGGCCAATCAAGACTCCAGGCCCACAACTGTGAGATGACAACACATGTTTTAAGGTGCTGGGTGTGTGGTAGCAGACTTGCACTGATGAAGGTGCACAGCAACGCCCCCCCACCGCAACTGGTTCACTGAGCGGCTCAACTCTCACTTCCCCTCTTTCAGAACCCCTTCCCTCTGCCATGCCCTCAGCCCCTTTTCTTTCAGGAGTGTGATTGGAGGGGCGGTGCAAGTTAGTGCTGAGTGCTACAAGGAGCATGGACCTCCCAGTAGGTCTGCAGAACCAGGGCTCCCTGTGCCTGGCTTTGTCTTCTTGCCTGCTTTTTGAGGGGCTTCCCTCGTGGCTCAGTGGTAAAGAATCTGCCTGCAATGCAGGAGAAGAGACATGGGTTCGATCCCTGGGTTGGGAAGATCCCCTGGAGGAGGAATGACAACCCACTCCAGTTTCCTTGCCTGGAGAATCCCATGGACAGAGGAGCATGGTGGACTAGTCCATAGTATTGAACTGAAGAGGCTTAGCACACACCCATGCTGCTTCTTGAGCGGGGTGGGGGCGGGGGGTGGGTAGGGGATGGGGAGTATGAACCATGGGAGCCATGAGTCCCGTCCCTCCAGCTGGTGGTATCAGGATGGACCTGCCCAGCGGTTGGTTCATATGTGTGAAGCTTGTTGCAAGGAAGCCATTGAAAGCCCATGTTTATCTCAGAGCTAAGCTTGTGCAGAGGATGGTGAATGAGGGAGGCTGGAGTTCTGCTGCTAGCTGCACCCTGAAACTGCAGAGATCCTCCTCACTACCTACCGCACCATGATGGCGACAGCTGCTCCCATCAGAGACACTAGGAGGTGGGGGCAGGAACTCCTAGACCCTGCGGAAATGAATTAAATCAGAGCAACTCAGAGTCCACGAGAACTCAGGCCAGCCAAGTGGTCCCCGGGCAGGTCAAATTCTCCAAGTAGATGTCATGACACCAGCTGCAGAGAGAGACGGTGGCGGGCACAGGGGTCATGATCATGCCTCTAGAGCCACGCCAGGAGAGGGTCTGGGAGGGCTCCAATTTGGGACGTTAGAGACCAAGCTTTATTTGATTGAAGTCACGAAAGTCAGAGAAGGTCAATATCATTGCCCCTTAGGTTCTAGTTGATCTGATGGTTCAGCTCTCAAGAGGGGTTTAAATTTCGCCAAACAGCTCAAGAGGGTGCTTCAGGGGATTTCCCTGGTGGTCCAGTGGTTAGGGTCCTGCACTTCCACTGCGAAGGGCACAGATT
This sequence comes from Bos indicus x Bos taurus, assembly GCF_003369695.1. Taxonomy (NCBI): domain Eukaryota; kingdom Metazoa; phylum Chordata; class Mammalia; order Artiodactyla; family Bovidae; genus Bos; species Bos indicus x Bos taurus. Next base: position 90,580,599 of record NC_040082.1, on the reverse strand, counting down.
CAATCACTGGTCAGAGAACTAAGATCTTGTATGCTGTAAGGTGCCCCCCCACAAAAAAAAGTAAAAATGTGGATAAAAAAGTGCTTCAGGCTAATCTTTACCATTACTATCAGAACTGAGGTGTCTTTACAACTGATCTTTGCCACTGTTGCTTCTTTTGCCTGATAAACAGTCTTTCATCTCCGCATTCTTTTGTTTGCTAAGTGAAATGTTAGTCACTCAGTCATGTTCGGCTCTTTGCTACCCCATGGACTGTAACCCACTATATTCCTCTGTCCATGAGATTCTCCAGTCAAGAATACTGGAGTGGGTAGCCTTTCCCTTCTTTAGGGGATCTTCTGGACCCAGGGATCAAACCCAGGTCTCTCCCTTTTTGGGTGGATTCTTTACTGTCTGAGCCACCAGGGAAGTCCTTTGTTTCTTTAAGCTCGTTAATTATAGAGACCTGTTTTGGGATGCACACCATGGCCAGGCTTAGATCCCGAAATGACTAAGACCAGAAATGGCTTCTCTCTTGTCAAGAAAGCAGTGCCTGGTTCTGTTTCTTCAGCCCCCCTACCCTATCTGCTTCTGTCAGCTCCCTCAGGCTGGGGCCATGCATCACTGGGGCTATTTCCAGCCCTGGGCTGAGCTTTCTCACTGTTCCCTGAATCTGGGCCATGGCTTCCATCTTTCGGGGGAGGGTTGACAGCTGGCCCTGTAGAGAAGTTCTCCAAAGGTCAGGAAGCCTCCTGGCACTACCAAAGGCCAGCAGAGAAGGGTCAGGAGGGGCTGGAGCTAGGGGAAGACTGGGTAGGGGTGGGGGTCTTGGGGTCCCCTTGAGGGGAGATGATTTCAAGGCCACCCCAGGACAAGGACTCGGCACAGGGGGATCCAGCAACATCCTGTCGTTGCCCACCCCATCCATGTACCTTCCTGCCTACCTGTTGGGCAGGGAGCTGAGGCAATGTGGACTCTCCAGGGTGGTGGGGTGGGCAGGGTTCAGACCCTGGTGTGGACCAGGTGGGGCGTGGACAGAACTGTGGGTTGTGGCTGGGCTGCTCACCTGGGGGCTCCTGGGTGAGTGACTTCTTTTTCTCCTTTCTTTGTTTTGCCATGTGGCTTGTGGGATCTTAGCTCACCAGCCAGGGATTGAACTTGGGGCCACAGCAATGAGAGTGTGGAGTCCTAACCACTGGACCGCCAGGGAATTCCCAGTGACTTGTGTTTTAATCCCCTCCTTGTAGCCCGCTGGAGAGAGCAAGGGCCCCACTGAGGGGTCAAGAGTGGCTAGACGCAGGACGTCTGACACAGGCAGAGGAGTGGATGGTTCCTTATTAGTCATGTGGACTCACAGCTCCTGGAAGAAGGATGCCGCAGGCCCCTGGGGTACTTGGGGTGCACTCAGGCAGGGTGAACCCAGGGCTGTGCGGGGCAGGCTTTAGTGATGAGAGGACTAGGTGGGAGGGTGTTGCTGACTTGCTTGAATAATTCTGAGGGCTGGCGGGGCAGTGACAGCAGGAGCCCATCCGGTCTCTTGGTCCCTTGAGAAGGCGGGCGTTGGGCCAGTGGACCTCATCCGGGGTGGCTGGGGCCCTCCTGGTTTTCCTAGTGCATGAGATTGGGCCTTTTTTTTGGCCACATAGCATGTGGGGTCTTAGTTTCCTGACCAGGGATGGAACCCTCGCTCTCTCTGCGTAGAAGCGTGGAGTCTTAACCCCTGGAGCACCAGGGAAGTCCCAGATTGGGCCTTAACTGAGGCCGTCCACCAGCATCTCCATTAACCACGCGCCATTTGCAAAATGAGTCAGCTGGACCTGGGTTCACGTGGCCCCTGACCTGGCTCTTGGCAGGCAGGGCTCCTCTGTGTGCGCCAGCTTTGTCCTTGGAGACAGTGGTGCCCAGAGTCGGGGCAAGGTATGGAGGAAGGGGTATGTCGGGGCCCAGCACACCCCGGGCACCCCCTCACTAAGCGGGTGGTGTTAGATTGGGAGGCCTGGCCCAGGTGTCACCAGCCCATGCTGGGTGCTGCCCGCCTCTCGGGGGGCAGAGGGCTGTCCTTCCATGCCATCTGCCCTGGCCCAGTGGCTGCACGCCCACAGCTGCTGTGCTCCTGACCATACTTGGGCAAGAGGCGGCAGCCACTATTAATAACCGACGTGCCTGCCCAGGGCACAGGGTGGCCTATAAAGCCAGCCCCGCCAGCATCAGGAGGCTCCTTCAGCCCCCGAGACCTTTAGCCCCCCCGTTGTACAGAGAGAAAAAGAAAAGTAAGTACTGAAACCATCCCCCTGTCCCTCTGCCCAGCCCCACTCGGTGGCCCAAAAAGTAAGACACAGAACCATGGTGAAAGACATACCCCACGCAAAGGACGTGTGAACACAGCCTCGTCTCGGGGCACTTCACCGCCGGGCTGGAAGAGGGGGCAAGGGAGAGGGAGGGGAGGAGCAGGGGGCTGGGCCTTCTCCTGGACTCTCCTTGTCCTGAGGGGGCAGAGCCGGGGGCCCCTCCCTGGCCAGTTGACCCCAGGATGCCTGCATCCTGCAGTTATGGCTGAGGTGCTGTCTCCCCTCAGGGAGCCCAGGGCTTCCCCCAACCCACCCCACCCCTAACTCCCCAGTGTCCTCCACCTCACCCCTGCGCGCGTGTGTTAGTCGTTCAGTCGTGTCTGACTCTTCGCAACCCCATGGACTGTGGCCCACCAGGCCCCCCTGTCCATGGGATTTTCCAGGCAAGAATACTGGAATAGATAGCCATACCCTTCTCCAGGGGATCTTCCCGACCCAGGAATCGAACCTGGGTCTCCTGTGTTGCAGGCACTAGGGAAGCCAGTGGCTGAACCCTACCCCCTGGGGTTTTGTATTTTTGAGGGGCCCCAAACAGGAGGACTTACAGGTGGGCCGTTTATATGATGGCAAGTTGCTTCTGCACCCTCCGCCGCTCCCTCCCCTCCCTGGTTTTTCGAAGGCTGAGAGAAGCTTAAACTGGACGAGATGGCCATGAGGGCATGTCTTGGAGGGAGCACCAGGCTCCCTCCAGAGTGTGCTGGGTGGACTTGGGGGGTGTTCCTGGGCGACCGCGGAGGGCCTGTGACTGCCTGTCTCTCCCAGTCAGCCTGCTCCTCCCTTCGGCACTGGCTGTCCCCCCACCCCACGGTGTGCCCCAAGGACGCCCCTCAGCGTCCTGGCAGACAGGATGCCTGAGGTGGGGGCCACCACCTTCAGAGGCAGCTCTGACCCTGCGGGGACTCAGGTGGGGCGGGCAGAGTTACTGCTGATTAAGAGGGCCGGCTGAGTGCTACTTGATGTGGGTGGCAAGTGCTTGGGGTAGGGGCGTCCTGAAATAGAACGAGGAAGGTGGGGGCCAGGGAGCGGGCTCTGCAGCCTCGCCTCCCCCACCTCCTGGGCCTCTGCTGCTGTCTTCCCCCTCCCAGGGCTGTTAGGATATTCAGGAAGGGTCCCCCCAGGCAGAGCTCTGGTGGGGTGACCGGCCAGAAGCTTGCCTGGGGACGCTCTGCATGGAAGGTCACCCGCCCATCTGTATGTCTGTGGTGGGCTGGGGTGGGACAGGGTATCCCCAGAGGGACTTCCTAATCAGGGTGGCCTCAGAGGAGCCAGATTCCAGTGAGGGGCCCCCGGAATCTCTCCCATCCCCCTCAACCCCCAGCAATCCTGAGGACGCACCTTGTCCCCCCTTGGAGGTGAGCTGCCTGGTGCCTGGGGCCCTGTAGGGATCCAAGAAGTGGGGTGGCGGGCAGGCCAGGCCAAGTTCCTGGGGATGGGGCTGACTTGGCCCAGGAGGGTGTCAGCCACCAGATGAAGGGCTTGTGGGTGTGAGAGTGTCACATGGGTGTGCGTCAGGGTCTGTCCCATCCTGGGTGCTTAGCCTGGTCTACACAGTGAGTCCCACTCGGGGTGCCCCAAGTCGGGAGTAGAGTTTTGAGCCAGTTCTCTGCCTTTAGTCCAGCTTGGCTCCCCTTGGCTCTGCTGACATTCAGGCCAGATGGGTCTTGGTTGTGGGGCGTCCTGGGCACTGGGGGGCTTGGAGTAGCCTCCCTGGCCCCACAACCGTGATGCCAGGAGCCTCCAGTGTAACAACCACACAGCCCTAATGTCCAGTGTCACATTGCCCAGTGTCCCCTGGGCAGGGGGCAGCATCGCCCCCAGTTAAGAAACCCCAACCTGAGGTTGTTCTTGGCCTTGGGCATTCCAGGAAGGTGGGGTGCTTATCACTGGGTGTCCCAGGGGTAATTTTAGGGGACACGGGGGCAGGCTTTTTTAGTGTTTTTAGTGATGTGTTTCATTCTAATGCATGTCAGGACATGCAGGCTTTCCCATCCACAGCAAGGTCATAAGGTTTCCTCTTTAAGTGAATTTAGTTAAAACCAATAAAATAAGTGAGATTCGTAAAGAGAACTAATTACATACCGTACTGGTAGGGGAGTCTGCTCCAGCCCCATGATGGGGGCAGGAGGAGAATGAATGGCCACAGAAGGGACCTCAGAGGGAGGCAGTGGGGGCACCAGGAACTGGGAGGGGCTCCTCCGGGCCTGGGGCTGGGGGGCCTGGTGGTGATGGGTCCTGCAGGACTGTGGGTACAGCCATGTCCCAGGCCCATCTGCCTGTCCTGGAACCCTGTCTCCTGGGGCCAAGGGACTCCACCCCTGGGAGCCTCAGTTTCCTCATCTGGAAATCAAGAATAGGTTATTCTGATTGCCAGAGCACAGGAGAGCTCTCTCAGACTCCCCAAGCACCAGACAGGTGTCCCACAGGTGGGTATACCCACTCTATGGCTGGCCAGGCTAGGGGCGGGCCTCGGGCTCCTTGTCATGGAGGGTGGCAAGACCTGCCACAGACCCAGCAGCAGTGGGCTTCCCAAGCCCAGGACAGGAGGTGAGGCCCAGGGGGCACATTACCTGCCCAGGGGCTCTCTCCAGGATGGGCTGAGGCAGCTGGGTTCCAGGGCTGCCCACTCACGTTCCAGGCTGCCTGGTCTTGGGGCCTCCCATCCTAGGGCCTGGCCCTGCCTGGCACTGCCTAGAGACTGCCTGGCACTGACACAGGGGGTACTTGGTGGACACGGGAGGGGCGTGTTGGGTTATTCTTGGCGTTCTGTCTGGGGAAGGCACAAGTTAGCCTGGCCTGGAGCCTTCCTGTGGTGGGGCTGATCCGCTGGGCCCGTCAGACGGTTGTAGAAGGACTGAGAGATTGTTCCAGGGGTTCGAGTGGGAGGGCCATCTGGGGCAAGTGTGAGCAGCCTGGCATGCTTCCCTGGCTGGAGAAGGCCCTGGGTGGGCATTTCCAGACTGGAGTTCAAATCTGAACTCTGCTGATCGACCATGGGGAGGTCCCTTCCCTCTATGAGCCCTAGGGAAGTGGGTCATAGGATAACCCACCCTCTCCAGGTGGCTGGCCCCCATTAGGGAGCAAACTCTCAGTTTGCCTGGACCCGGGCTTTCCCAGTGTGGGGAACCCTCAATGCTGAAACATGGAAAGTTCTGTGCATGCTGGGTCAAGATGGTCCCCCGCCCCGCCTCTACTGTTTTCATAATGACCAAGGTGTCTAGTGACCCGGCAGGGCTCAGGCTGCCCCGGAGCCACCTCTCCCGTATCCTGGTCCCATCCTGGGCTATTTTGGGCCTGGTGACCGGTGGATCAGCGTCGCTGTGCTCCGTGCCTGTGGCAAAGGGCAGGACTTGGCAGCCCTACTGAAACTCGCTCCTGGCCCTGCCCCAGCTCCCTCCTGCCCTCCAGGACAAGGTGACCGCTCCCTGGGGCCCTCTACCCCAGCCCTCGCATACACTGTGTGTGTGCAGCCACTGCAGGAGGTAACTGATTCCAGCTGTGCAGACTTGAGGGTCTGCTACAGCCACTCAGCTGGGCCACGTGGCGTGGAAGAAGCCGTAGCTGACGCACACGTGAATAGGCATGACTGAAGGCCAGTGAAGCCTTATTTATAGATGCTGAAATTTGAATACATGTAATACATGTGTGTCATGAAATTTAATTCTTCTCTTAAATTTTTTTTCCCACAACCATTTAAAAATGTGAAGCCATTCTCAGCTTGAAGGATGTGCAAAAACCTACAGTGGGATGGCTTGGACCCAGGGGCCATCCTTTGCTGACCCAAGTACTACATACCCAGTAACTCTAACCCATTACACTGAGCACCTGATTTATTAGCAGGACAGTTATGTGCTGTTAGCGAGTTATGAGTATTAATGCATTTTTAAAAATCTTGTTCAATCACTAAGTCGTGTCCGACTCTCTGCAACTCCATGGACTACAGCATGCCAGGCTTCCCTTCTCCCAGAAGGGAATCCTTCACCATCTCCAAGAGTTTGCTCAAACTCATGTCCATTGGGTCAATGATGCCATTTTTTAAAACAATATTTTTATTTTACTCTTCTTTTTGGTCATGCCAAGCCCTGTGGCATGTGGGTTCCCCAACTAGGGATTAAACCCGCTTCACCTGCACTGGAAGTGTGGAGTCCCAACAACGGGACCATCAGGGAAGTCCGGCATTAATGTATTTTTTTATTAAAGTCACAAATGTCGAAAATTCCACTGAATAAAAGTCACATTGGGAAATTCCCTGATAGTCCATTTGGTAGGACTTGGTACTCTAACTGCAAGGAACCCAAGTTCAATCCTTAGTTGGGAAACTAAGATCTCATACGCAGTGTTGATGTAGCCAAAAAAAAAAGTTACTTTGGGTGATTTTTTTTTCTTATCAAAACCTGATGAATTAAAAAAAAATTATTTATGACATGCAGGATCTTAGTTCCCCGACCAGGAATTGAACCCACACCCCCTGCAGTGGAAGCACAGAGTCTTCACCGCTGGACCACCAGGGAAGTCCCTAGAAGACTTTGTATTTTAATTTGTATTTATGTATATATTTGGCTGTGTTGGGTCTTAGTTGCAGCACTTGGGTTTTATTTCCCTGACCAGGGATCAAACCCAGGCCCCCTGCATTGGGTGCTCAGAGTCTCAGTCACTGGCCCACCAGGGAAGTCCCCCAACTTCTCCTTGTATGGACACCAGTCATACTGGATTAAGACCCACCTTCATCATGACCCAGTCACATTCTGCGGTCCTAAGGGTCAGGGCTTCAACATATGAATGCGAGAGTACACAATTCAGCCCATAACAGTGTCATTTGCTCTTTGGTTTTGTTGATTTGAAGCAAGCAGACACTTAACAGGTTCAACAAATGTCCCAAGACTTGGTGTTCTGAGCCACGAGGTACACGGTTGGACGATGGCCAGGCAGGGAGGGACACCTAGGCCCTCCTGACCTTCAACCTGTAGGCTCCTTCGCCTTTGCTCCACTGCCCCTAGAGAGACTAAAAATATGGTGACCAATCATCTCGATTCTGAGAGATTTCTGGGGAAACAGGGCTTTCTGTGCTAAAACTAGGAAAGTCCCCAGTACGTGGGGATGGCTGGTCACCTTCCTAGTGGCTGCACTGGGCCTGAGCTGAAGCCCCTGCCCCTGCTGTGCTGCCTTCCATCTGCTCAGCCCTCTCTTCTTTGTGCCTTCCTCTGTGCTGAGTTATGAGGCTGCAGGGGCAAAAGGCAGTGGTGAGTGCTATGCCGGGTGAGTTCTGTTAGCAGGAAGACTGTTGAGAAGGGGCAGCATCCGAGCAGGAGGCTTCCACCTGGGATACAGAAAGCGAGCGATTTCCCAGGAGCCTGGAACCCCAAATGTGGGGTGGGGCAGGACTTGCAGGACGGACCCGCTGTGAGCCAGCCCTTTCTGTGGATCTCCACAGGCCCGTCTGTGAAATGGGTGTACACGATAAACTGAACCACTAGCCTTCTAGGGATGGCTCAGGGACACGGAGAGTGTCCTTATGAGCCTCCTGAATCATGAGAAGTAGTATCAGCTCCGATCAAGGGGGAGGTGCCGGGGTGCAGTTAGGGTGGGGCTCAGCCAAGACCTAGGGGCACCCTCAGGCTGGGCTGACTTCCCAGACCCTGCTCTGGGCCGCGCTGCACCATGTGCTGAAAGCTGGCAGGAAATTTCCCTTTCGAGGAAAATAGGCCCAAAGACCCTCAAGCAGCCACCCAGGGCCACGCTGCCGTGGGTCCACCAGGTGGAGACTGCCACTGCCTGGAGCTCTCAGCGTCACCCGCGGAGGTTACCAGTACACTGAGGAGAAGGGCCGGGCGGGGCCCTCTTGGCACCTCAAACACAACAGGCTGGACCCCAACAACTAAAAAACAGGATTAGGTTTAATAAGTAAGCCACCGTCGAGGTTATGGATGGATGCCTCGTGGGCCCCAAGCTGCTGGGCTATGAGTGGGGCGTCCACTCTCATATGTACAAGACTTCCCCGACAGGAATGGTCACGCAGTGTCTGGCTGCAGTGCCACCTGCTGGCTGCGCTGTGGCCGGAGCTGTGCGTGGGTCCCTGCGGTGGGGGCTGGGACCTTCCTCTTGGGCCTCGCTAGGAGCGGTTCAGGAGTGAGTTCTGGATGTCTTCTAGGACCTGGTGGAAAAGCTCCTCGCGGGACTTCATGCCGTCCAGGTACACTGCAGTCGGAAAGGCCGTAGTCAGGGGCCCAGGGGGCTCAGCCAAGGGAGGGCCAGGTCCCTGGGGCTGCTGCCAACCAGCTCACAGCAGGGCTGGTGGACTGCTGGGTCAGGAGGAAGCGGACCCGCAGAGTTAGGCAGCTGGGACGGGCTAGCCTCTGGGCCCCAAAGCAAGAGAGACTGCTGGTGAGACGCGAGGAAGGCCTTCCAGGTTTCCCACCAAGTCCCAGCGGGGAGGGGCCTGCTTCATCTCACTCAGGGACTTACCCACTTCCACACCGTTGGCCTCCATCTCCCGCTTATACTTCTGGTACATAGGCCACACGTGGCCGTCGAAGAGGCCAGGGGGATCAGGGACCGCGTAGCTTCGCTTACTGGGGAGGGAGATGGGCAAGAATGAGCAACACCCAGGTCACCTGGGGGTCGTGCCAGTGCAGATCCTGGGGTGCGGGAACTAGGTCAGGAACGGGGACCCCACAGAGTCAGGGGCCCCGTGTGGAGCCTGGGTGCCCCAACTTTCAGCATTTTTCCCAATGGGCCTGGGAGATGCCCATGGCAGGGCAGGGGTGGGTCATGCTATCCTGACCCCAGGCTGTGGGCCTTTGGAACCCAGCACCGGCCACCCAAGTGCCTGCTGCCGAGCAGTCTGCAGCTTCAGAGTGGCCGTGTGTCTGGCAGGCATTACCCATTTCCTGGTCCCCCCTGGGGACGCAGATAGGGCCCCCCAGGCTCACCTTCTCCTCCACTTGCACTCTTCGTAGGGGATGGTCAGGAAGTACCTTCGGCTGTACAAGTCCACCAGGGGCCTGGCAGGGGTGGAGGACACGGTCAGTACTCGTGGGCCAAAGCACACAACCCCAGAGCCTCCAGGCATGTTCCTGGGTGACAAGGATTGGGTTGGGAGAGGGGTCTGGGCTGATTAAGTTAGGGATGAGCGAGGGGACCAGCAGTGGCCAGTCTCCGGCTATGCCCACTGCACCCCCCTACTCTGAGGGTGGAGTGATCCCTCTCTCCCAATTCAGGGGCCCAGAGAGGTACAGTGTCTTTCCCAGGGTCACCCAGCAAGGTTGGGGATCCCACCGAGCCTGCTCTGTCTGAGGAAGCTGAGGTCCTACACGGAAGACTCAGTTCCCCCAAGAGGTGTGGGTTTTTGCCCCAGACCCTTGGGTCCGACTCCGAGGCGGGCCCCCGCCCCTACTCCTGTTGCCCCAATCCCAAGCCTCCCACACCCCCAGGCCTTGGTGTCCTGTCTGTCGAAATAGAGACTCGGTGACCTAGGAGGGCCCGCATTGCCCAGGGCCCAGATCCGGAGATGCTCACTTGTAGCTGTAGAGCAGGAAGCCTTCCAGAATGAGGATGTGGGTGTCTGAGGCGTCCAGTCGGACACTGACCCCGTGGGCGCGGGCGAACTTCCGGGGGCTGCTCATCCAGGCCTGCACGGTGCTCAGCATGGCCTCCATGTCCAGGGACTCCAGCACTAGGGGGCGGGAGACAGGGCGTTGGTGGGGGTGGGGACCAGGGGGTACTGTGGGCAGGGGCGCAGGGCTGCCGCCGTCCATTCTTACCGTCCCACTGTTTGAAGCCGTCCTCCCCAACTGCTATTTGGTCTTGGGGCTGAAACAGAGGAGCCCAAGCCGCGGGCTCAGTGCCCGCCTTCCCACCTCACCCCACCCTGGGGGAACAGCACCCGGAGAGCCCCCTGTGAGGGTCCGGGGGCACCTGCTTGCCCCATTCCCCTGCAGTTGAGAGTCACGGGCTCTGAGGTCCCAGGCAAGGCACTCAGAACCCCCTCCCCAACTTCATGACTACTGGGACCAGGAGTTGGGACCAGTTACAACCATAGTAAAGTTGCCCCTCACCCTCCACAAAGCAACGAGGGTGGGCTCAGAGCCCATTTTGCAGATGGGACAGTGGAGGTGCAGAGGATAAAGGGCACCGCCCAGGTGACACATCCACTCTGGGAACTGCACTTTCCCTGTCTGTGCCCTGAGAACGTGCCAGGCACATAGTAGGTGCTCAGTAATTGAGAACGCTGGCCCCAGGGCGCCCCCGAGGGGTCTGCCTGCCCTGAGGCTCCTTCTCAGGGCCACCTCCCTCCCCTGCCCCTGGCCAGGGCAGCCACCTTGAAGAAGTCATCCTGGTGGATCACGCAGCAGTTGGGCAGCACCATGAGGAGGTTGTTGGTCAGGGTAGTCTTGCCGCCGTTGGTCATGCTGTAGGCAGAGCATACATGTGAGGCTGCCTGGGTCCCTTCTGTGGGCCTGTCTGGGTCTGAGGGGCCCCCAGGATCAGACTGAAACCTAAAACACAAGGCTATGTGCTAAGAGGGTATTTCTATTCATCTAAAGTCAGGGGATGAGATGGTTGGATGGCATCACTGACTCACTGAACATGGGTTTGAGCAAACTCCGGGAGATAGTGAAGGACAAGGAAGGCTGGCACGCTGCAGTCCATGGGGTCAAGAAGAATCGGACACGACTGAGTGCTGAACAACAGCAACAGCAACAGAAAGTCAGGGGAGGGGTTCTGAGTGGCCAACCTGGGCCGCCCGGCATCCTGCTGCCCACTGCCCGCTCAGGCCAGGCACAGGCCTGCACTCGCCGGTGGGGAGAAACAGAGAAAAGAGCAGAAGATGTGAAAACAAGCTGCAAAGTTAACATGCAGTCTCAGGTGGGGTCAGGGAAACACTGCTTTCCGTGTTCAGACTCATTCAGTGTGACCGCAAACCCAGGAGGTGGGGCCGGGAGCCGGTCTTACAGACCAGCAAACTGAGACCCAAATGTGACTGAGCCTCTGCAGGGCTTTTAAAAAAAGCCAGACTATTAAACACGTGCTAAGGAGAAAACTGCAAACCTGGGAAGAGGCAGTCACCTTAGGACAAAGGGTGGGAATTCCCTGCTGGTTAGGACTGAGCTTTCTCTGCTGAGGGTCTTAGTTCGATCCTTGGGTGGAGAACTAAGATCCCACAGTCCATGTGGTATGGCAAAAAATATATAAAATCCTCAAAAAACAATGGGCAAAGCAGGGTGACCTGCTCAATCTCATCTGCCCGGGATATCTCTGGTTTTAGTGCCCAAAGTCCCAAATCCTGGGGATCCTTCAGTCCCAGGAAAAGCAGGACAATGGTCACCCTAAGGACTCTAGACTGGGGCTGTCAAAGGACACAGAAGGGTGATTGTCAGGCCTTCCTGGACGTGAGTGTCCCTTTGACCTGGCTGTCCCTGTCCCAGGAATCAGGAGTGGAAAGCTGAATGTGGAAGGAGGGAGTTGCAGCTTTTAAAAGAGCTGGTGGGAAAGGAGACCTCCATACCTGAAGCGGAGCAGGTTAGAACTTGCCTGACGTTAATTTGAGTTGTTGCTGACAGGCACACCGCGCCCTCAGGGCCGGCTACAGAAATGGGGGCCCTTGTCTCATTCTGTTAGGAATTTCAAGAGGGTGATGGAGCACTAAACCAAACGCAGGGTGGACCCAGGGTGACCTCCCAGGTTGGAGCTTCAGGCTAGCCCGGCTTCTGCTAAATGCTTCCCAGGCATAGTCCTAAAAGGCCACAACCCCCATGAAAGCAAGGTCCCTGCCTGAGGTCAGCAGAAGGAGCTTCTAAAGGCGGGTGCCACCCAGTGGAGTGCCACTCTGAGGACCCCACCCCACCTGCCCAGCAGCCTCCTGGGGTTGGTGTCTCCCCATCCCCACCCCCCAGCCCTTCAGAAGACCTGCCTAAGCTTTATAAAGTCTTCTGTCCCCAGGGGTCTAGTCTACTCTGGGTTCCGGGTGGGGAAGGGACTTCCAGTGGGGAATTTCCGAACAGAGGGCAGAACCCCACTCCCAGCACTCCGACCTTGGGCATCGGGTCCCTGCGACACCAGGCGCCAGGCAGCCCTCCATTCATTCCCCTGGCCTCCTGCCCAGGCCGCCGCCTTGGCCCGCACAGGGGCGCGCCCGGCCGGCCTCTCCCTCCTCCGCGCTCTCCCGGGCCGCTCACCCTCCGATGCCCACGATGTACTTCATCTCGGCGCGGAGGGGCGGCGGGGACCGCGGTTGGCAAGCTGACTCCTGACTCCCGGGTGCCCGGCTGGGCCCGACCCCGCAGTGCGTCCCGGCTTCATTGAGAAAACCCCGCGCCTTTATAGGCTGGGGCAGCCCGGAGGCCGCCCGGAGGGAGGCGGCCCACCGCCTATGGGGAGCGCGGCTGCGCGCTGAAGTGGGCGGGCGGGGTTGGGGGGTGCGCGCTGCACCTGTTCCCACTGGATGGAAATAGCTCCACTCTGCCTTTTGCCTAAATTAGTCACGGGTCGGCCAGGCAGAGGGGGTGCGGGTGGATGTCACCCCACTCCCTCTCCCCTCCTCCTACTCCTTCCCTCCTCCCCCTCCTGGCCAGGCTGCCCAGGGGACAGATAACCGGCCACACACCTTCCCTCCCTAAAAATATCCAGGCCGGTGTGTCCCCTCGCCTGACCCTGACATTAAGGCCGATTTTGGTGGCTGAAGAAAGGAACTCACACCTCCCCCCTGGGCCCGGTCTCCAGCCACAGCAGCCAGCCAGCCCCAGGGGCTCCACACAGCGGGGGACTTCCTTTTCTAAGGGGGTTGCTGCCAAGATGGGCTTAAAGTCCAGAGTGGTGAATCCCAAGATAGCTGCGTTCAGGACCCTGGCCACTGGAAAATCTCAGCGTGGCACCAGGGGCCCCACGTGAGGCCTGGCGTCATTGGGTTTAACCTCTGGCCTCTCAGCAGCTGGGTGGGGTAGGGTGGGGGAGGCATGGGTGTGTGGATCCCCCCCCACAACACACACACCTTACTGACCAGCTGGGACCATGTCCACCAGAGGAGACCTTTTGCTTTCAGGACCCCCTTTCTCACTCTTGAGAACGACCGAGGATCCCAGGGAGCTTTGGTTTAAATGGATTACTGTTGGGTCTTCCCTGTAGTCCACTGGTTAAAACTCTGTCCTTCCAGTGAAGGGGGCATGAGTTTGATCCCTAGTCGGGGAGCTAGGATCTCGCAAGCTGCTCAAAGTATGGCCTCAGTAAAGAAATAAATAAATGGATTATCGTTGTGGACAATATTTACCACATTATAACTTAAAACTGAGAAAGATTAAAGCCTTTTCAACTTTTAAAATGATAAAACTGCCTGGTCACATGAATGTAATATACATATATATTTATAATTTTATTGAGTTTTGGCTGTGCTGGTTCTTTGTTGCTTTGCTTGGACTTTCTCTAGTTGGCGTGAGCAGCGGGGGCTGCTCTTGGTTATGCTGCACAGCCTTCTTACTGCGGTGGCTTCTCTTGTTTCAGAGCACAGGCTCCAGGCTCGCAGGCATCCGTAGTTGCAGCACGTGCGTTCAGTAGTCGTGGCCTTTGGGCTCTGGGGTGCCTGGACTTCAGTAACTGTGGCGCACAGGCTCAGTTGCTCCAAGAAATGTGGAATCTTCCCAGACCAGGGATGAGCCTGTGTCCCTTGCACTGGCAGGTGGATTCTTATCCACTGCGTTACCAGGGAAGTCCACAAATATGATATTTTTAATGAAAAATAATAGTTTTTACAAAACTCAGGGAGGGGGCTAGATAAAATTTAAAACTTTTTTTGTATTGAATGACATTATTAAGAAAGTGAAAAGGCAAAGCAGGGGATGGAGGAAAATATTTACAAGTCATATATATGGTAAGGGGTTATTAGAATATATAGAGAACACTTACAAGTCAGCAACAGAAAGACAAATGACCCAATTTAAAAATGCATAAAGACTCGATAGACCTTTCTTCAAAGAAGATATACTCGTGGCCAACAAGCACATGAAAAGATGCTTGGCATCACTGATTATCAGGGAGATGCAAATGGAAACCACAGTGAGGGAATTCCTGGGTGGTCCAGTGGTCTGGACTCTGTGTTTCACTGCCAAGGGTGAGGGTCAATCGCAGGTCAGGGGACTAAGATCCTGCAAGCTGCAACCCCCAAAATGAATAAATAACCCACAGTGAGATACCACTCACACCCACTAGGATGGCCATGGTCAAAGAGACGGACTGCGTGTATGTCAGTAAGGATGAGAGAGATGGCAGTCCTGTGTGTTGCTGGTGGGCATGGGAAGCGGGGCAGTCTCTGTGGAAAACGGCAGTTTTTTGGACCCAATTTCACTTCAAAGTGTCAACCCAAGAGAAATGAAAACACATGTCTCCACAGATGATTGTCCATGAATGTTTATAGCAACACTACTCATAGGAGCGAAAAGGTGGAAATAACTAAGTGTCTATTAGCAGATGAATGGATATACACACTGATCCATTCTCCCACGGACTATTATTCTGCGATGAGAAGGGGAGAAGCCCGGACACTCTCTACCACGTGGACGGACCCTGAGGACACAGTGCTCAGTGAGAGAAGCAGGCACAGAGGGACACACAGGGCGTGATTCCACTGATGGGAAACGAGCAGAGCAGGCCAATCCACAGAGAGAGCATTTGTGGTTACCAGGGCCTGGGAGAGGGCAAATGAGGGGTGATTACTTGTAGACTGTTCTTCTGAGGTGATGAGAATGTTCTGCAATTAGACAGAGGTGATATTTCAGAGCACTGTGAATGCACTATCGCCTAATGGTATACTTTACAATAATGGTTAGTTGCATATTATGTGACTTTCGCCTCAGTTGACAACAACAAAAAGGCTGAGGACCCTTCCAGCTACGGTCAGAGAGAGAGGACAGACACATTGCTACAGCAGGAGGGTCAGAGAGATAACCTGCTGCCGTTTGTGAAGATGGAGGAGGAACCATGAGCCAGGGATGTGGCGGCTCTAGAAGACGGAAAAGGCAGGAGTCTGTTCTTCCCTGGAGCCTCCGGAGGGACCAGTCCTGCCCCCATCTTGATCTTAGCTCTATGAGACCTGTGTCAGACTTCTCACCTCCAGAACTGTCAGAGAATAAATTTATATTGTTTAAATAAAAAAATTTTTTTTAGGTTAAAGAGTCATATTCTGTGCGTGTGTGTTCAGTTGACAAGTTGTGTCCGACTCTTTGCAACCCCATGAACTTCAGCATGCCAGGCCTCCCTGTCCTTCGTTATTTCCTGGAGTTTGCCCAAGTTCATGTCCATTGAATCGGTGATGCCATCCAACCACCTCATCCTCTGTCGCCCCCTTCTCCCCCTGTCTTCAATCTTTCCCAATATCAGTGTCTTTTCCAATGAGTCAGCTCTTTATATCAGGTGGCCAAAGTATTGGAGCTTCAGCTTCAGCATCAGTCCTTCCAATGAGTATTCAGGGTTGCTTTCCTTTAGGATTGACTGGTTTGATCTCCTTGCAGTCCAAGGAACTCTCAAGAGTCTTCTCCAACACCAGAGTTCAAATGCATCAATTCTTCAGTGCTCTACCTTCTTTGAGGTCCAATTCTCACGTCTGTACGTGACTACTGGAAAAACCATCACTTTGACTATATGGACCTTTGTCAGCAAAGTGATGTCTTTGCTTTTTGACACACTGCCTAGATTTGCCATAGTTTTCCTGCCAAGAAGCAATCGTCTTCTAGTTTCATGACTGCAGTCACCATCCACAGTGATTTTAGAGCCCAAATCACTTTAATGTCTGGTTTAAAAGGGTTCTCACATCTGCTTGTGGTTCAGCTGGTTTCCATAGTTGTTGTGGTGGATATACAGGAGAAAGGGCTTCCCAGGTGGCACTAGTGGTAAAGAATCTATCTGCCAATGCAGGAGCCATAAGAGACATGGGTTCCATCCCTGGGTTGAGAAGGTCCCCTGGAGGAGGGCATGGCAACCCACTCCAGTATTCTTGCCTGCAGAATCCCATGGACAGAGGAGCCTGGCGGGCTACAGTCCATCGGGTCACAAAGAGTCAGACATGACGGAAGTGACTTAGCATGTACTCACAGGAAGAAAAATCTAGCTTTACACATAGATAAAGGAGGATTTTTAGCCTGTTTTAGGTCATCATGGGTAGTTTTCTTTGTCCTACAGCTGAACAGGTCGGAAGGAGGTTTATGGAGGTGGATTGTTCTTTTTCACTCTCTGCTCCATTAAAGGCCATTGGTCCATCTTTGCACTTGGTTTCTTTGCTTGTTTTTGTTAAATGATTTTGAAAATAACTTTGTTTATTTATTTTTGGCTGTGCTGGGTTTTCGCTGCTCTGTGGGCTTTTCTCTAATTGTGGCGAGCAGGGGCTACCGTCTGGCTGTGGTGCTGAGGCTTCTCATTGCGATGGTTTCTCTTGTTGGGGAGCACGGGCTCTAAGGCACATGGGCTTCAGTAGTTGTGGCTCGTGGGCTCTAGAGCACACGCTTAATAATTGTGGTGCCCCCTGCTGTGGAAATATTGAGTCCTAACCACTGGACCACCAAGGAAAGAAAACGAAAGGGTTAGATGCTCAGTCGTGACCGACTCTTTGTGACCCCATGCACTATAGCCCAGCCAGGCTCCTCTGTCCATGGGATTCTCCAGGCAAAAGTATTGGAGTGGGTAGCCATTTCCTTCTCCAGGGGATCTTTTCGACTGAGGGATGGAACCTAGGTCTTTTGCATTGGCAGGCAGATTCTTACTGTCTAAGCCACCAGGGAAGTCACTTTGAATGGATCTTTTTTCCATATATGATTCTGACCTTGAAGACCCCCTGAAGGGGTCTCAGTGACCGCCACCCTCAGCCACCCTGGCTTGCTCTTTAAGAATCCTTGGTTAAGAATTCTGCGTTTGAATCCTGCATTTGAATCCTGGTTCTGCCACTTGTCACATGGGGGAGCTCAGGCGCCACCTTGGCCTCTCTGTGCCTCACTGTTCCCATCTGTATAAAGGGAGGCTGCTGGCCCCAAGCAAGGGAGGGAAGGTGTCTATGGCTTTGGGCTCTGGCTCCCAGGAGTATGAAGGGAGGATGCCCTGCCCTGCCCACTCCTGACCCGCCCTCAGCAGCCAAATTTGCCGCCAAAGGGCCTTTGCACATGCCATTGTCTTTTCTGGGATCCAGCCCTCCCCTTACCCAATCCTCCTCCCTCAGGCTAGCTTTGACTAAGCCATCCTGCATCAGCTTGGACCTCCCCTCTTCCAGGAAGACTTTCTGGATCCCCACCGCTTCTCTCCACATCATGAGTTCCCCCCAGGGCAGGCAGGGCCATGCAAGTCTTGTTTTCTGATGTATCCCCAGCGCCTACCAAGGTCAGGTCCGCTACTGGTAGCGTCACGTCCTCCCTAAATAGTAGCAGAAGGAATGAATGAAACTGGAAGGGCCAGGAGATCTTTGAACCCAGCCAACGGCTTCCTAGGTCGTGCTCGTGATAAAGAACCCCCCTACCAATGCAGGAGACCTATGAGGCTCAGGTTTGATCCCTGGGTGAGGAAGATCCCCTGAAACAGGAAATGGAAAACCACTCCAGTATTCTTGCCTGGGAAATCCCATGGACAGAGGAGCCTGGCGGGCTAGATTTCACGGGGTCACAAAGAATTGGACAGGACTAAAACAACTTCTCACGCAAGTATGCACGCTGACTGAAACACAATGGGATTTCAGTAAGAATCCTACTAAGTCAGTGTAGCTAGACTACCCTCTTACCCTTCATGTCCCCTCCTGTGATATTCCGTTCACCTCACCTGCTTGCCTGTGCTATGTCAGGAGTGGAAACTGGCTCTATGCTCTCTCTGCCCTTCTGCGATGACTCCCGAGTACAATCCGCTTTTATGTCTTGAACTGTCAGGCACTGGTTTTTCTTTAAGCCCGCCTGCTCTGTGTGATGGCTAGAGCGAACTTTGTAAAAACCCAGATGGGGGCTTTCCCGGTGGCTCAGGGGTTGAGAATCCGCCTGCTAATGCAGGGGACGTGGGTTCGATCCCTGATCCAGGAAGATCCCGCATGTCTCGGAGCAACTAAGCCTGTGCCCCGCCACTACTGAGCCTGTGCTCTAGAGCCTGGGAGCCGAAAGTACTGAGCCCACGTGCTGCAGCTTCTGAAGCCCGCATGTCCTAGAACCCATGCTCTGCAACAAGAGAGGCCACCACAGTGAGAAACCTGCACACCACAACTAGCGAGTGCCCCTGCTCTCTGCAGGTAGAGAAGCACCTGGACAGCAATCGACCCAGCACAGCCAAAACTAAATAAATAAAATAATACTGGGGAAAAAAAAAAACCCAAAACCCAGATTGGGGGCTGTCTTTCCTGTTTTAACTCTCCTGTGCCAAACATTCCTCCCTTTCTTATTTGCATTTAAAATAAGGTCCAGTGGTTAAGACTCAGGCTTCCAATGCAGGGGATGCAGGTTCAGTCCTTGGTCAGGGAACTAAGATCCCACATGCTGTTCGGTGAGACCAAAAAATAAAAGTAACGCGCTGTCCTCACCCCCAGGCCCTGCCCTCTCTGGCCCCCCATGACCTCCCTCCCCTCCTATTTCACTGGGAGGACCAGCAGTGGCTAAGACACCTGCTGGGAGGGTCAGCCAGTGGTGGGGACATAGCGACTGGTCCGGTTAAGAATTGTTTAACGGACTCATCTAGTGGCTTCAGGCAGGACTGACCTTCTTGAAGGTCAGAGGTCAGGAGAGGTCACTGGGGGCAGTGACCCTCCGTTCAAAGGTGGCCGCCAGGGACAGAGTGTCAAATGCCCAAGACAGGGGTCTTGTCCACTGCCCACCCCCCTTTCCTCACCACTCCAGCCCCGCTGGCTCTCGGTTCCCTCTCAGCAGCGTGGCCGGACCCATGACCCTGAGCTCCATCAGCTGTCCCACAGGCGGGGGGAAAGACAGCTCCGTGTGTGACCTCTGGCCCAGTTTCAGTGACAAGAATTTCCCGGGAGCCTTGTTGTAGGGCATGCGGCCCAACCATGGGTGACACTGACATTCCCTGGCAGGGCCCTGCTGGGAGGCCTCTGGGTTGCTCACACTGGCACATGGGCTCCCAATACAGACCTGCCTGTCCCCAAAGAGCCCAAGGTCATTGAAAGTGACCATCCCATGCCATCCTGTGAGATTCCACTGATGGGAAACATCCAGAACAGGCCAATCCATAGATACAGAGAGTGGGTTCCTAGTTGTCAGGGGCTGGGGAGTGCCTGCTGATGGGGACAGGGTCTCCAGACCCAGACAGAATACTCTGGGTATTCTGTACAACATTGTGAACGTGCTAAATGCCATTAATGATAAATTTTAAAAATAACTCATTACGCCATTTAGCTCTGGCTTTGCAGTAACACCCAGCTGTAGCCAGTCTGGCCCCAGGCCCTCTCTGTCTGCACTCCTCCAGCCAGTCTTCACTTTCCTGCTCCTGTCTCACCCAACTCTGTCCAGCCTCCAAGCCTTAGCCCTTGCCGGATACCTCTTGGCCTGCCCAAAGGCTTGGCTAACTGTTTCTTCTCTCTGTGATCTCCAATCAGAGAAAACTCTTCCTCCAGGGAGCCTTCCTGGATTTTCCTTCTGATCCCTAGTGAGGCTCCGGTTCCCTGTGTCAAACTCCCTCACCGGGCTGGGAACGTGAGAGGTGCCTGGTCCCTGAGGATCCCCAGTACAATATGGTGAATGTGCTAAATGCCATTATTCAGTGAATGAATGAATAAATGAGGTTCATAGGAACCCCCTTAAGATACTCAAAGACTCAGTGGGGTGGTAGAAAGGGGTGGGACCGTCACCTCCAGACACGGCACCCCATGACCCCAGCACCAGTTCTGCATCTTCAGCTCCCCCTCCTCACCACTCCCATGCCAACCAGCCACATCTGCCCAAGGCTCCCTCCCAGTAATAGTGCCCTTCTCTGTGAAGGGTACCTTGCTGGATGTCACAGGGGTGGGATGGCAGAGACAGGTGGGGTGGCATCTGTTGACTCCTGCCATCAACCTGATGGAGACTTTGTGTGAACACATGCATCCTGGTATCCCTGCCACCAGCAGGTCTCAAAATTCTGGGCGTGGACAACAGAACTCCTCTTGTGCCTGGCATGGGAGGGCCCACTCTCACCCTTTGAGGGGAAACAGTCTCCTAAGATCCTACAGCCAGCGGAGGATGTGGATCTCCAGTCATGCGATGAGATGGCTGGAGGGACAAAGCACAGGGTCACATCTCAGACCCATCCTTGAGTGTCCGTGTGACCCCAGGTGAGCCACACCCCTCTCTGTGCCTCAGTCTCCCCATCTGTGATGCCCAGAGGGGGCTTGCAAGCTCCACCCCCTTCCCCATGCCTTGCTTGGGTTGGGAAGATCCCCTGGAGAAGGAATGGCTACCCACACCAGCATTCTTCCCTGGAGAATTCCATGGAGAGAGGAGCCTGGCGGGCTACAGTCTATGGGGTCATAAAGAGCTGGAGACGGCTGAAGTGACTAAACACGCACAAGACTGGAGGCAGAAGGAACTTGAATCACAGAGAGGCAGAGCCAGAAGGAGGCCTCAGGAGGAACCCAGGTGGGCTTCCCATTCTGGCGGCAGGAGCCAGAAGCAAGACAGGCCATGACTTAAGTCACCCAAGTCGCTGTGCCCCATCCTGGCACGTGAAATCTGCTCTCTCTGCACCCTGCCCAAGACCAGAGCCACATCCCATGCACGTGGACAGAAGTCACAAACCTCCCTTCTCACCGGTGCTTTATTTCCCATAAAAATCCCCCAAAGCCCGTGGAACTGATGTCTTTACATCACGACAGTAATCATAATGAATTGTTTGTTTTAAAAACCACAAAGCTGGCTGTCGGAAGCATGGGCGTGTGAACTACGACCTTGGGTTGGGGGTGGACTTAGGGCGCACCCCGTGTGTCACAGAGGAAAACCCGACGTCCCTTCACAAGGAGGGCTCAGTGTCCACTGTTTCAGTCAAACTGCCCCGTGAATAGAAATCTTCCACAAAGCCCATTTCAGAGGGTATGGCTAGGCTCCCGCCTGAATGTGGTGGCCCCATCTGGGTGGAGCTGCACCTCAGAACCTCATGCACCTATGAAGAGGTAGCCGGCCTGGAGACCGCCTCCCTGGGGGGCTCTCTCTCTACTCTGGAGGGGTCTGCGTGGCTGGGTTGGGGTCCTTGGTTCCACTTGCCTGTTGTTTGCGCTGCTGGTGGTCCTGAGGGGTGGCAGGTGGGCCACAGTGAACTGGGAGGCGGGGTGGGGGTCCGTGTTGAAATTTCTTGTTTGGCCGGAAGTTTTAGGCCACAGAATCCTTGAGGGCGGGATGGTCTGCCCCTCTCGTCCCTCTGTGGCCTCTGCACACGTGTTTTTGCACACATGGCCAGTTGTGTTCGACTCTGAGATCCCACAGACTGTAGCCTGCCAGGCTCCTCTGCCCATGGGATTCTCCAGGCAAGAATACTGGAGAGGGTTACCATTTCCTCCTCCAGGGGATCTTCCCAACCCAGGGATCGAACCTGTGTCTCCTGTGTTGGAAGGCAGATTCTTTACCACTTAACCACTTGGGAAGCCCCATTGGCTCTGCAGGCTCTCAGTAACTGTCACATTGGGTGGAATGCATCGGTTCCTATCCCCGGCTCCTTTCTCACTGTCACTGAAGCACTGTTGCTAGACGTTACTGTGTATACTATACTGTGGATCTGTGGGCCTTGCAGGCCACATGTCCATCTCATCAGCAGAGCAGAACCAGTCACTTGAACCTGGAGTTCAACCGGGCCCTGCAGATGCCGAGGCACCTTTTATAAAAGGAGGCACTCAGGGGTGGGGCACGAGCAGACCCAGGATGGAGGGGGCTTTCAGTGGGGGGGTGGGAGTGGAGGGGAGCAGCCTGCCTTGGGCTCCAGGTAACTCATTGGAGCCAGGAACACGGATCCTGTCCTTTATTTGACATTCAGGAAACAAAGCAGAAATACAAATTAAAAAATCCCACCAGACACCCAAAGGCCCCAGCCTTGCAGGAGCAGTGCTGGGTTCCAGAAGACAGAGGCCCAAGGCCCTGCATTTTCCAAGATGGGAGCCACTGGTGGGACAATTCCTGCCATGCAGAAAGCCTTGTTGTCCCTTTGCCTCAGTGCTGAGTGCCACTGGCTCCCTCCTGTCATCAGGGTAACCCTAGAGGCACGCCCTTGATGCCAAGAATCTCCTACTGGGAGATGATTGGGGTAGGGGGTCAATCAAACCTGGATGATGCCTGCCACAGAGGCCAGACACCACCCCTGTTTGACTTCTGCACAAATTTGTGGAAACAGAGGGCTTCCCTGGTGACTCAGATGGTAAAGAATCTGCCTGCCATGCAGGAGACCCGGGTTTGATACCGGAGTCGGGAAAATCCCCTGGAGAAGGAAATGGCAACCCACTCCAGTATTCTTGCCTGGAGAATCCCATGGACAGAGAAACCTGGTGGATTATAGTCCATGGGTCAATGGGGTTGCAAAGAATCGGACACAACTGAACTACTCACAATTTTCATGGAAACAGAAACTCTCAGGGTTGTAGGGGACTGCAGGGGACCACTCTGTGCAAGCACTGCTCATCCTTTTCTTGAATGCCTCAAGAGATGGGGAAGTCACTCCCTCTAGAGCCCACCTGACTGGTCTTTGGAGCACATTAGAAAAGTCTTTTTTTCCTTTCCTCCCTAAGGAAATCTGTCTCCTGTTAATGCAGGTGGCCATAGCATCCAGACCACTGCGATTTATTTTTCCCAGTGACATTTGTAACACTCAAAAGTCCAGTACCCTGTATATGCTTTCTTGTCCGTCAGTATTTCTGTGATGAGCTTATCTTGAAAGCTGGTTTCTCAGCTTCTGCTCCTGGTGGGAACCCAAGGGGGCACATCCCAACTCCATGCTAGGGGGAGGGATTGGGGAAGTGAGGAGGCTCAGCTTGGTAGGAGGTATTGGTTTGGATTGCCCTGTGGCATGGCCTCTGCCTTCAAGGGGCTGGAGAATGTTCTAGACTGAGGGAGAGGGTGGTTGCAACTGTAGGGCAAGGATGATTATCAGTGGCCCTCACTGGTGCCATGGCCTCTGATGTTCCTCAAGGAGGTGGGAGTTATGGGAGGCGAGGGGGCTGGTTTAAAGGAAAAGCTGTGAGTTCAAAGGTCAGGCAGTTCCCCCAGGACATGGTGCTGCTGGGGGTGGTGCTGAACTTCCAGGCCCGATGCCCAGGACTGCAGGGACTGTTCTGGGAGGAAAGGCACGAGGAAGAATCCAGACCCAGCCAGGGAGTCGGTGGGCATCTGTGGCTCCAACCTGGACCAGGTGACACACAAGAGAAGGATCCTGACCAGGAGTCTGTGCAGTGGGATGGGGTCTCTGAGGCCACCAAGACGCATGGGCCATGCTCGATGTTTCTTGCTCTTCTTAGCCATGAGCTCATAAGTGTGGAAGGGTGGAGAATTGGGTTCTTTTCCAGATGCATTAATACTGCATCATTTTTTTTAAAAAGTGTTTTCAAGCAGCTAGAAAGGATGTTGGGTTTCAGAGATGGATGGGGGAGATGGGCACCCCACTGGAGACTGGGACTTGGGATGAGGTGAGGATGAGATCCAGGGCCGCAGGGCATCCGACAGAGGTTTCTTGGCATCTGAGATCTTTCGTGTTCTCCTCTGTGCTCACGTTACTTCAGGACATGCTGAAGAGGGAGAGACATGGTCAAGTTACCATGATTGGATTTAGAGAAAGTGGAAAATGTTCCATGTGTGTGGAATTGAAAAGAATGATCTAATCTGGCTTTGGCATGTTCTCAACAAGAAGAGTGGCACCTACCTTGCAAAGTCTGCCACCTGCCACCCACCTTCCAGGTGTGGTTCTGAAGGGCACCTCTCTTTGGTGCCCCAGCCAATGAGTAGGCCCCAGGGCGGGTGCCCTCAATCAGACTGGGTCAGTTTTCAATTCACCCATCTATTCACCATCCTTCCATCCACTCATCCAACCAACCATCCATCCATCCACACACTCATCCATTCATCCATCTAACCAACCACCCATCCATCATCTATCCACCCATCCATCCATCCACTTATCCAACTCACCATTCACCTCTCCATCCACTTAGCCAACCAACCATCTATCTATCCACACACCCATCCATCCAACCATCCATTTATCCATCCATCCATCCACCCACACACTCATCCATTTATCCATCCATCCAACCAACCATCCATCCATCCACTTGTCCAACCAACCATCCATCTATCTACACACCCATCCATCCATCCAACCATCCATTTATACATCCAACCATCCATCCACATCCATCCAAGCAACCATCCATCCATCCATCCATCCACACACCCATTCAACCATCCATCCATTGACTTATCCATCACCCATCCACCCATCTGTCCATCTATCCACAGGACCCATCTATCTGTTTATCCACCCACCCATATACCTGTCCAACTACCTATCCATCCATCTATCCACCCATCTGTCCATCTATCCATTGCTCCCAATCATTCTTTCTATTATGTATTTAATCATTTTAAAAGTGCTTGTTTTTTTATTATCTCTGTCTGAGGTTCCCCGGGGGCATCTAATTCTGCTGTTTATCTGACTTTTTTCATGGTGAATGATTTCCTTGTGTGTTGTGTGTTTGTGGACGGGGACTTATTTTCAGAATGCATAGATTGAGATGGTCTTGTCAGAAATATATTGAGAACTTGCCTCTATTCAGTGTCTCCAGGGCAGTACTGGTTTAAGTCCATTTTTGATGTTTATTTCTCAGCTTGAGGCTTCTTGGGTCACATGGATAGTATTAAGACATGTAGCTGGCCCATGTTACAGATTTGTAGCAGAGAATGTGGTCAAGGATTAACCCTGCACATTCCAAAGAAAAGTCTGGCCCTTTCCCAGTCTCTTGGAGGCCACCTCCATGACCTTGGAATGTCCTTCTTGATAAGAGTATCTTTGCCTGGGACCTTGGGTCATGTTGGATAGTCTATGCTGACAGTGTGACTTAAGACAGGAGCTGTGGACCATGTGGTATCAGCTCAACCTCTGGAAGGGTTAGAGACGAAGGTCAGCCATGTGTACAGCCCACCATGCATATGACTGACCCCCAGTAAACACCCTGGATGCCAGGGCTCCTGGCGAGCAGCACAGGTTGGTGACACTTGGTGTGTGCCACCACCCTTGGCTGCTGGGAGAATAAAGAGCTGTCCCCACGAGTGCCCTGGGAGACAACAGCTGGGAACTTGCACCTGTCTCTCTTTGCCCAGCCCCATACAGCTCTTCCTATTGCTGATTTTGATCTGTATCCACCCGTCCACTGTGATAAACCATAACCATGAGCAGATCTGCTTTGCTGAGTCCTGTGAGTGCTTCTAGCAAACCATGGACCCTGAGGGTGGGCCCCAGGACCCGAGACACACAGGGAGGCTTTTTCTGGCATCTAGAGCCAGGCAGACACACTGAGATCGATAGTGGGCAGGTAGTGCACCCTTCAGCTGAGTTAAATCCCAGGTTTCAGGGGTCCTGGCTATGGGTGAATGTCTCAGCCAGGGTCCTCAGCCTGGGACCTCCCATCATTGCACCCCCTGGAGTTGGGCAGGGACCAGCTTCTCACTCAATCCCAGAGGAGGCCCTGTTGTCACGGTAACCATGATCTCTCTGCCTCCCTGGTGCCTCCTCCCTCCACCACCAAGTCACGGGGACTCATCCAGGCTAGGTTCCACTTAGAATGTTTCCAAAAAAACGTGCCAAGAACCACCCCTCCCCCCTCCCCCCTTCGCCCCCGGCTTCCCACACACCTCGTTTCCTGATCTTCTGTGGCCAAAGCAGACCTGTGGGAAAAGGAAGGAATCCCAGCATGAGTTGCCTGTTTGGGAGCCTTGGCATTTGGCTGTGAGCCCTATGAGGCCCAACATGGCTGCATCCTGATCTGGCACAAAGCAAGCGTCAGCATGTGTCTCCTGTGTAACAAATGAGCCGAGGACGGCCAAGCCCCTTGGCTGCCACAAAGTGAAGTCACCAGTGTTGCCCCAGGCCCACCCGCCTGGAAGGTGGGACCCACCCACCAGGGCCTGCACAAAGGCCAGCCAGAACCTCCATCTGAGAGCAGATCCTGGTCTCTCAGGCACATCAGTTGCCCCTGGCCCCCGTGCTTGGCCTGTGATAGATGCAAGGTGGGAGGAGGAGGAGGGGACAGTCCCGGGCTATAGCCACTTCCCTCAAAGAGCCCAAGGACAGGAGAAGAAGGGTACAACAAGCAGCAACTGCAGGAGGCAGATGGCACAGAAAGAGACAGGGAAGGACAGGGCCATGCTATCTGTCTGCACATCCCAGGGGGAGGCACTAAAGGACTTTTATAATAACGGAGTCACTGGATTAAAAACAAATTAGGAGGGGATGGGAATGGAAGGGATTGCTTAGTTGGGTACAGGGTCTCCCTCTGGGCGGAAAGAATGTTTGGGAGAGAGGTGCTGGTTGCCCAAAATTGTTGTTCAACTGCTCAGTCATGTCTGACTCTTTGCAGCCCCATGGATTGCAGCACACTAGGCCTCCCTGTCCTTCACTATCTCCAGGAGTTTGGTCAAACTCATGTCCATTGAGTCGGTGATGCCCTCCAACCATTTCCTCCTCTGTTGCCCTCTTTAGCCTTCAATCTTTCCAAGCATACAGGTCTTTTACAATGAGTCGGCTCTTTCAATCAGGTGGCCAAAATATTGTAGCTTTGACTTCAGTGTCAGTCCTTTCAATGAATATTCAGGGTTGCTTGCCTTTAGGATGGACTGGTTTGATCTTCTTGCAGTCCAAGGGACTCTAAAGAGATGTACTAAATTCACATTAAAATGGTTTGATGGAGTAGGTCTTGTGGTGGGGCTTTTTTTTTTTTTTGCTTCACTATGAAGCATACAGGATCTTAGTTTCCAGACCAGGGATGGAACCTGCGCCCCATGTAGTGGAAGTGTGGAGTCTTAACCACTGGATCACCAGGGAAGTCCCAAGGTGGTCTTATTTCAGCACCATAGTGACCTTAGATCACCTTCATCTGATGTTCTTTGGGCTCGGCAGCCCCTGGCAGGTGTGAGCTCTTGCCCATGGCCACCTGGACACTTACCTGTCTTCTGCCAGTCCCGCCTCTGCCTTCTCTTCAGACCTGGGCAGGACGTACTCCGGCTGCGGCCTCGCACTGGGAACAGAAAGAGGTGAGCAGGGGTAACCAGCTGGCTGAGTGGGCTGAGGGGCTCTTGGCTCCCACTCCCCTCCATCTGGGCTGCCGTGACCCGACAGCAGTCTGGAAAGGGTTTGCCTGCCCTGGGAAGTGCCGGGGCCCAGAGGGTGGAGCAAGTGATGGGATGGTCAGGAATTCATCAAGATGAAGGCCATGGGGAGAAAGAAAAAAAAAATGAGAAAAAAATAGAAAGAGAGATTTAAAAAAAGCAGAACAATAATGAAGACTAAAAGATAACAACCCCTGAGGGGTAAAACCAGACTCCAACAGCAAAGAGAGAGAAGAAAAAGAAAAAGAAAAAAATATATATATATATATAATAAGAAAAATATAAATAAGAGGGATCAGAATAATAACAAAGATTAGAAAATAATAGAATAAGAAACCACAATCACAGAAAACTGATCAAACTGATTACATAAACTACAGCGTTGTCTAACTCAATGAAATTATGAGCCATGCCGTGCAGGGCCAAGCAAGATGGACAGGTCATGGTGGAGAGTTCTGACAAAACGTGGTGCACTGGAGAAGGAAACGGCAAACCACTTCAGTATTCTTGCCTTCCCCATGAACAGTATGAAAAGGCAAAAAGATATGGCACTGAAAGATGAACTCCCCAGGTCGGTAGGTGCCCAATATGCTACTGGAGAAGAGTGGAGAAATAACTCCAGAAAGAATGAAGAGACAGAGCCAAAGCGAAAAAAAACCCCAGCTGTGGCTGTGACTGGTGATGGAAATAAAGTCTAATGCTGTAAAGAGCAGTATTGCATAGGAACCTGGACTGTTAGGTCCATGAATCAAGATAAATTGGAAGTGGTCAAATAGGAGATGACCAGAGTGAACATAGACATTTTAGCAATCAGTGAACTAAAATGGACTGGAATGGGTGAATTTAACTCAGATGACCACTATATCTACTACTGTGGGCTAAGAATCCCTTAGAAGAAATGAAGTAGCCCTCATAGTCAGCAAAAGAGTTCCAAATGCAGTTTTTGGGTGCAGTCTCAAAAATGACAGAATGGTCTCTGTTCATTTCCAGGGCAAAACTTTCATTATCACAGTAATCCAAGTCCATGCCCCAACCAGTAATGCTGAAGAAGCTGAAGTTGAACAGGTCTATGAAGACCTACAAGACCTTCTAGAACTAACACCCAAAAGAGATGTCCTTTTCATTACAGGGGACAGGAATGCAAAAGTAGGAAGTTAAGAGATACGTGGAGTAACAGGCAAGTTTGGCCTTGGAGTACAGAATGAAGCAGGGCAAAGGCTAACAGAGTTTTTCCAAGAGAATGCACCGATCATAGCAAACACCCTCTTCCAACAACACAAGAGATGATGCTACATGTGAACATTACCAGATGGTCAATACCGGAATCAGATTGATTATATTCTTTGCAGCCAAAGATGGAGAAGCTCTATACAGTCAGCAAAAACAAGACCTGGAGCGGACTGTGGCTCAGATCATGAACTCCTTATTGCCAAATTCAGACTTAAATTGAAGAAAGTAGGGGAAACCACTAGACCATTCAGGTATGACCTAAATCAAATCCCTTACAATTATACAGTGGAAGTGACAAATAGACTCAAGGGATTAGATCTGATAGACAGAGTGCCTGAAGAGCTATGGATGGAGCTTCGTGACATTGTGTAGGAGGCAGTGATCAAGACCATCCTCAAGAAAAAGAAATGCAAAAAGGCAAAACGGTTGTCTGAGGAGGCCTTACAAATAGCTGAGAAAAGAGAAGCTAAAGGCAAAGGAGAAAAGGAAAGATATACCTATCTGAATGCAGAGTTCCAAAGAATAGCAAGGAGAGGTAAGAAAGCCTTCATCAGTGATCAATGCAAAGAAATAGAGGAAAACAACAGAATGGGAAAGACTAGAGATCTCTTCAAGAAAATTAGAGATATCAAGGGAATATTTCATGCAAAGATGGGTGCAATAAAGGACAGAAATGGTATGGACCTAACAGAAGCAAAAGATATTAAGAAAAGGTGGCAAGAATACATAGAAGAACAATACAAAAAGGATCTTCATGACCCATGGCTTAACTGTGCAGAGGATAAGGCCCAGGTCCCCAGGAGGATCCCCAGGGCCCTGGGCAGGGGAAGAGCAGATGGATTCCCCTCTCTTCCACACCCAGGGGGACTCCTGCTCTGTCTCCTCTCTCACCTGCACCCACAGGACCTACATGGGCAGAGGGTGCCCTTGGAAGTGTCCCTGGAGGACAGAAGGGGTCCCAGAGAGTGGAGGGGGCCCGGATGGAGGCGGGCCCTGGAGGATGGAGGGGGCCCTGGGAAGGAGGAGGGAACTGGAGGATAGCGTGGTTCCCAGATGGTGGAGGGCCCTTGGAAGGGAGAAGGAGGGGGCATGCAGAGTATGGGGACCCTGGATGGTGGAGGGTTTCCTGAATGGTGGAGGGCTTGGCCTGGAGGGAGCAGAGAGCCCTTGAGGGCAAGAGGGGAACCCTGCGGAGCAGAGGGCCCAGTCCAGAGGACAGATTGGGGTCCCCAGAGGGATGAGGGGTCTCCAGAGGTGTAACAGGAGGGAAAGGGGCAGGGCACAACTTTTGAAAGAATGACATAGCCCAAGGACACAACATAAACCAATAAGAATCAAATAGGTCCAAGAAGGGAGACAAGGGGACTTTGATTAGACCTTGATCCTCGATCTGCAAGCTAAATGACACACCCAGAGGCACCACCACAGTTCCAAGGCACTGTCAAAAGACCAAGGAGTGGGCAGTTGCCCAATTCCTGGAAATCTCCACTCTTTCCCCAAAATAGTTGGAATAATCGTCCCACTCGTTAGCCTATGAAATTACCCACCCTATAAAAACTAACCACACCACATTTCATGGCCGCGCTTGCCCTCTGCAATGGCCCACACTCTGTCTGGGGAGTGTACTTCTCTCTGCAACTGTGTAAATCCACCTCTTACCTGTCACTTTGTCTCTCACTAAATTCTGTGGTGAGACATCAAGAACCCGAGTTTCATCAGGTCCTGAAACAAGGCACTGTGGGTTTTGGCTGGGTTCGAGTCCCAATCTGACATAAAGGTCTCAGAGGGAGGAGGAAACTGGAAAGCAGGGAGTGGAGGGGGACCTGGGGGTGAGCCCCAGAGAGTGGACGAGACCAGGAGAGTGGCCTCCTGAAGGGTGGAGGGCTCAATCTGGGGGCCTTAGGAGGCTCCCCAGGGCTGAGCCCTCACTGTCACCAGCATCATTAGAAGGACTCTACCGAGCCCACTATTTTTGCCCAGTGGGCTACGCTGATCCTAATTCCTCATGATAACCTGCAGGATGAATTTTTCACTTGTCTAATATTATGCTGAGACTGAGCAGGGGAGCCTGGATTCCAGCCTGGGTCTGACTCCAACACCTCTAGAGAAGGCAGGGCTTTGAAACACATGCGTGCGTGACATGGGTCCCAGCTGAGTTGAAGCCGCCAGCTTCCCCCAGCCTTGACCCAGCTCAGCGGCAGCCCCAACCCGGCCAGAATACGGGCTGCTCTGCACATACCTTTCTCTCCTGGCCTTCAGCCGTTCCTCCTCGTACCTGGAAGAGAGAAAAAGGAGAAGGCTTAAGAGGTGGCTTGGGAATCCCCTCCACTCTGGGAACAGGAAAGCAGTCTCACTGTCACATCTGAACACATGCCAGGCTTCAGAGCAAACAGGATAGCCTGCAGCTACCTTACAAAGCCCCACCTCACCCCACCTCAGGGCAGGGATAGCTGTTTTACTGGCATATTCCAGTGTCTGGTGTTGCTGCAACTCAGCAGACATTTCTAGCATCTGCCCTAAACAAAGCCAGGATAAAGCAATTAATTATTAACGTGGCTTTGTCTACAGACACCGCCCCCCCCGCCCCCGCCACAAAGGGCCAGAGAGTCAATATTTTCAGCTTTTCATACCAGTCTCTGTGGCAACCCCTTGATTCTGTTGTAGCTTGAAAGCAGCCATGGATGGTTTGTAAATGGACAAGTGTAGCTGTGTGCCAATAAAACTTTATTTATAAAGACAAGCCAGGGGCCAGGACTCACTGGCCCCTCTGCCTACACTAGAGGAGCCAGGTCTGCTGTGTTCTGTCATTTCACAGGTGCCTGTTTCACTCTATTTTCCTCTGTCTTGCTCTCCCACTCAGGTCTGGTTCTCTGGCAGCCTGACTGGGCAGAGCATGGGAGGTTGGGAGATAAGCAGCTCTGGGGATGGATGATGTGGATGGAGGTGGGGCGGCGCTCCCACGGCGCAAGACACTCACTGTAGCACACAGTCTGGGATCTGCACGTGCTCCATGGGGATGAGCTGCTCCAGATCTTCCAAGCTGTGCACATACTGGATCTTGTTGATGAACTTGACGCTGGTGGGAGGAGAAGGAGGGACACGTCTGAAAGCCAGCCCTTGGGGTGGTGACTCAGGGTCAGAGGGAGCGATGGCAGCCAGGGATGTACATGCAGCCCTATTCCAGGATGCCCCAGCACACTCACCCAAACCTCCCTCTCAGCCCATGCCAGACCTCATCCCCTGCCCCTGGTGCGGGTACAGAGCAGAACCTGGGGTCTCTGCCTGCAAGAAGGGAAGGCTCCTGAGCCATGTGTCTGACACCAGTCTCCGCTGAGCAGAGAGTTGTTGTTCAGTCGCTCAGTTGTGTCTGACGCTTTCAGATCCCATGAACTGCAGCACACAGGCCTCTCTGTCCTTCACTATCTCCCTGAGTTTGCTCAAACTCACGTCCATTGAGTCGGTGACGCCATACAACCATCTCATCCTCTGTCACTCTCTTCTCCTCCTGCCATCAATCTTTCCTG
Organism: Bos indicus x Bos taurus; assembly: GCF_003369695.1. Classification (NCBI taxonomy): domain Eukaryota; kingdom Metazoa; phylum Chordata; class Mammalia; order Artiodactyla; family Bovidae; genus Bos; species Bos indicus x Bos taurus. The sequence goes on along the minus strand of NC_040082.1, from coordinate 90,548,235 downwards.
GCATCAGGGTCTTTTCTAATGAGTTGGCTCTGCATCAGGTGGCCAAACTACTGGAGCTTCAGCTTCAGCATCGGTTCTTCCAGTGAACATTCAGGGTTGATTTCCTTTAGGATTGACTGGTTTGATCTCCTTGCAGTCCAAGGGATTCTCCAGAGTCTTCTCCAGCACCACAATTTGAAGGCATCAATTCTTCGGTGCTCAGCCTTCTTTTTGGTCCCACTCACATCCGTACATGACTACTGGAAAAACCATAGCTTTGACTATATGGACTTTTGAGCAGAGAGGAAAGGAAGGAAGAAAGCAGAGAGGGATGAGATGCTATTAATATCAGACTCCAGGCTCCATCTTCCCCAGGAGGTGCTCCTCTGTGTCAGTCTTCCCAAGAACACTTTCATGGCACCATCGTCACTGTCTGGTGGCACCAGTAGTCACTTGGGCATGAGACAGGTGCACTTGGGCACTGCTGATTCATCTTCCATTCTTCCAGGGTGAATGGCTTCTTCCTGTCCAAATCCAGCTCTGGCCACTGGCTACTACTGACGTGACTGATCACCAGCTTGGGGCTTTGAACTCGTGATTTTTTTTAAAAAAACATTACCTTAAATCTAATTTTGGTACAATGTCAAATAAACTCCTTTTCAAGGTCAAATCAGTTTTTCTAACAATGAGTTACGTTCTCTAAGGCTAAGAGAATGTAACTGTACAATAAGTCATAAAATAATCAAATAGGGACTTCTCTGGTGGTCCAGTGGATAGGACTCCGAGCTTCCACGGCAGGGGGCCTGGGTTCGATCCCTGGCTGGGGAACTAAGATCCCACATGCTGAGAAGCATGGCCAAAAAGTAAAATAATAAACAATAAAAAAAGGAACTAAAGAGCCTCTTGGTGAAGGTGAAGGAGGAGACTGAAAAAGCTGGCTTGAAGCTCAACATTAAAAAAAAACTAAGATCGTGGCATCTGGTCCCATCGCTTCATGGCAAATAGAAGGCAAAAAGGTGGAAGCAGTGACAGACTTTATTTTCTTGGGCACCAAAATCACTGTGGATGATAACTGCAGCCATGAAATTAAAAGACGCTTGCTCCTCGTAAGGAAAGCTATGACAAAAATCTAGACAGTGTGTTAGAAAACAGAGACGTCACTTGGCCGACAAAGGTCCAGATAGTGGCCGTGTCACACGGTATGAGGGATCTTAGTTCCCCCACCATGGATGGAACCTAAATCCCCCTGCACTGGAAGCACAGAATCTTAACCACCGGACTGCCGGGGAAGTCCACTTTTAAACTGTGTAAAACAACATATAGACTCCCAAGAGAGGAGCTGGAAAATGCTGATTAAAAAAGAAAAGACACATGACAACCCAGGTGGGTATCGAGACTCAGATCACGATCTCACCTGATGAAAGGGCGGGAGATGGCCAGAACGGTGCGGATGAACCAGGATGGGTGGACGATGATTAAGGACTTCAGGTTTTTCCGAAGTCTGTGTGGGGAGGCAGAGAGAGCAATATGGGCTCCCTGGGGGGACAGCCCCGGGGAGGGAGCAGCTAAAGGGTGTCACCCACTCTGTGAGCCCAGGCAGTGCTCTGATGATCTCCATTGATGGGGAGGAGACTGAGTCTTGGTTAAGCTAAGCCCACCCCCTCCACCCCTGGAAGAGTCTGCAGGTGGCAGAGCTGATGTCTGGCCCTGGCTCCCTCTTAATTTAGATTCTGAGCATCTGACTGTGTGGCCATGTGCGTGTGTGTGTAAGTCACTTCAGTCGTGTCCAACTCTTTGTGACTCCATGGACTGTAGTCCACTAGGCTCCTCTGTGCATGAAATTCTCCAGGCAAGAATACTGGATGGGGCTGCCATGGCCTCCTCTGGGGGATCTTCCCAACCCAGGGATTGAACCCACATCTTTTATGTCTCCTGCACTGGCAGGTAGGCTCTTTACCACTAGCGCCACCTGGGAAGCCCTTGCATGGCCACATCACCTCTCCTTCCTGAAAGATTTTCTAGGGCCCCCAGTTCCAAGCACCTGCTACGGGCGAGTTGAACTGCAGGGGTCTTTGTCTGGTCTCCCTCTTTGTCTGGGAGCAGGATCACTGCAGGGGTCATTAGCTAAGGTGAGATCATATCCCAGCAGGGCCTGCCCCCTAACCCACAGTCACTGGGGTCCTTATAAAAGGGGGCATTTGCACACAGGCGTGCACAGGGCCGGTTCTCCCTCACAGTTCCAGAAGGAACTGACCTTGCAGACAACTTGACCAAAGACTTCTAGCTTCCAGAACTAGGAGACAACACACGTCTGCTGTTTAAGCCGCCCAGTCTGGCGCTTTGTTATGCCCGTCCCAGCCGCGCCCTTTCAGAGTGGGGGGGGACTTCAGTGCGCGGGTCCCACCGCACGCTGAGGCCGTCCCCCAGCCCCATGCACTCACCTCCGGTCGATCATCTGGTAGCACTTTTTCAGCCAGCCAATGCCCGGCATCCTCCGCCGGGGCGTGGCGCCATTCAGGTACACGATCATGTAATCTTCTGCCACGAGGAGCTCCAGGCTGCTGATGACGTACCTAGTCACGAGGCACAGAGGACCGGGGACCCGGAAGGACTGGCTCAGAGTCAGGAAGCCCAGTTTCCCAGGACTAGGTCCTGTGGCCCCCGTCCTTTCTGTTTCTACCTGCCCTGGCTGTGTCACACCTGTTCAGGTGTTGTTGGCTGTCCTGGCATGCTCAGCAGGATAGCGGGGGAGGGGAGCAGAGGACTCCCAAACACCCCCAAATCTGGGTCAGTGGGCACAATGATAGTAGTAGTTACTATCTTACTGAGGAGTTTTGTTTGTTTTTTGTTTTAAACTGAGTCCCTTGGACTGCAAGGAGAGGAAACCAGTCGATCCTAAAAGGAAATCAACCCGGAACATTTCGTTGGAAGGACTGAAGCTGAAGCTCCAGTACTTTGGCCACCTGATGGGAAGAGCCCACTCATTGGAGAAGACCCTGATGCTGGGAAAGATAGAATGCATGAGGAGAAGGGGACCACAGAGGATGAGACGGCTGGAGGGCATACCAACTTGATGGACATGAATTTGAGCAAATTCCAGGAGACAGTGGCGCCCTGCAGTCCACAGGTTGGAAAGAGTTGGATACAACTTAGCAACTAGACAACAATTTTTTTGAGTGTTTACTAGGTGCCAAGTGATTTATACTCTTGAACTCATCTAATGGCTCCATTAATTCTGGAATGTAAGTTTCAACAGCTCCAGATGCCCTTGGGGGACTAAACAACAATTTTTTTGAGTGTTTACTAGGTGCCAAGTGATTTATACTCTTGAACTCATCTAATGGCTCCATTAATTCTGGAATGTAAGTTTCAACAGCCCCAGATGCCCTTGGGGGACAAACACCCACAGCCAGTGGTCCACTGCACCTGACTTCAGGGACCTGGGGTCCATCCCAGCCCTGTCTCCCCTTAAGTGATTTCAGAAGAATCTTCTCCTCTTTCAGCCTCCACTTCCCCATCTGTAAATCAGGGAGACTGGGCTCCTTGGTAAGTCAGGCTGCTTTCTGATCTGACCTTCCATGGGTACTTCCTCTTCCTCTGACCCACCTGGCACCCTCAACTGCCCCCCCACCCTGCTGCCCCCCGAGGAAGAAGGAAATCTTCATAATAATGAAAATTGGAGTGATAACGATTTGCTGAGCTCTTACTGTCATCTGCCAGGTATTTTTTTTTTTTTTTTCCACACCAGGAGGCATATGGGATCTTAGTTCTCCAACCAGGAATCAGACCCACGGCCCTGCATTAAGAACCCAAGGATGGTGTGGTCTTAACCACTGGACACCAATGAAGTCCCACCAAGGGCTTAATTATCTGTCTCCATCCTAGCAAAACTACCTGTGTGTCCTTGGGCAAGTGACTTAACCTCTCTGTGCCTCAAGCACTGCAGCCACAGAATGGGAGGCAACTGTAACTACCCCACAGAGTCTTGTTGGGGATGGAACATGCTCTCACATACAAAGCCCTTAGCATTGTGGCTACCGCATAGTGTGCATGCGTGCTCAGTCACTTCAGTCGAGTCTGATTCTGTGTGACCCTAAGGACTGTAGCCCGCCAGGCTGCTCTATCCATGGGATTCTCCAGGCAAGAATACTGGAGTGGGTTGCTGTGTCCTCCTCCAGGAGATTTTGCCAACCTAGGGATCGAACCCATGTCTCTTGTGTCTCCTGCATTGGCGGGTGGATTCTTTACCGCTGAGCGCCCCGGGTGGGCTTCCGTAAATGCCAGTGATGATGACAATAGCACCAGTGAGGCCCAGCGGGCAAGCAGAGGACTCAGATGCAGGTCTGTCCGTGGTCCAGCCCTTCCCTGGTACCAGGCAGAACCACCCAGTGTGATCCTTGCTGCCTGTCCTGCCCACCGGCTGGGAACCTCAGAACTGTGGGCAGCTGGGATGGAGTGGCCAGGTCACTTACAGGAAGAGGTTCTCCATGATGTAGTGGTAGTCAGGGGAGCTGCTGTCTGGGAGGAAGCAGGCAGCAAAGACGATAATGGCATTGAGACCTTCTCCGTAGTACCCTGTGGAGAGGCAGCTGGTGAGCAGCGCTGGACAGGGCTGGGCAGAGCCCTCTCCCAGCTCTGAGTTGCCCTGTGCTCTACCACATGCATGCGTCTCATAGCTGGCCAGCCCCCTCCCACTCACTGCCCATACTCAGAGGACACAGCTCGGGGCCCCAGCACCCTGGCTAAAGAAGCCAGAAAACACCTTCCATGGGGGATGCCAGCCACCCTCATGGGCACCTCTGGTGTGCCCCCACATGTCTAAGCCTTGCCCCCATGTGAGTTTCATCCCTGCACACCTAGACACTACAGTTTAACATCCCCCTGGCTCAGAAGAAGAGACCGAGGTTCAGAGAGGACCACTGCTGGGCCCTCTAGTTGTTGGAGCCAGGAGGGGGCCCTCAGGGCATGGTCTCACCTCCATGGGTTACCACCCTCATGTAGGGCCGGATCATGTGTAGATCGATCCGGTGTTCCTGTTCCCCAATGATCACCGTCCTCCACAGACGCCCGTTGGCTGCGCTGCCGTCCTCCGCTGAGCCGTCCCCAAACAGATCCGCGCTGTCCCCAGGCATGTTCTTGGCAGCGGCCACGGGGGTGTCATCTGGAGCAGGGCAGCAGGGAGGGTGAGAGAGAGGGACGCCTGAATCTGGACATCTCGTCCCAGCCTCCCTCTCTGGGCTGCCTTGGCCGCCCGTGGCCACAGAGCCTCTTCCTCTCCTCCCCAGGCCAGAGGAAGACCACTCATCTCACCCTTTTGCTGGATAGAGCCCATTCTTGCTGGGTGACCTTGTACACATTTTTTCCCTCTCTGGGCTTCTCGGGGGTTCTTAACCACTCTTGAAATTATCTGTCTCTTGCCCATCTGTCATCCTGCAATCTTCCCACCTCAGAAAATAGCCTGGCTGTTTTCCCAGCTGCTCAGGCCCCAAACCCAGCTACCACCTTCGACCTCTTTCCCCTTCATATTTCACATCCACCCAACAAATGCTGTGCCTCTGCTTCCGTCCCCATGGACACCACCATTGCTACCTTTTAAAAAAGTACTTATTTGGTTGCGCCCTCTTTGTTGCAGCATGCAGGATCTTTAGTTGCAGCATGCAGAATCTAGTTTCCTGACCAGGGATCGAACCTGGGCCCCCTGCATTGGGAGCGTGGGGTCTTAGCCACTGGACCACCAGGGAGATTCCCTGTTGCCATCTTTCTCACCTGTGTTCTTGCCTTGGAATATCAGCCCCAGTAATACCCATCCAGTGAGGCCAGTCCCGACAACCCTGCCGAAGAACCCTCCTCACCCTAGGAATCCTGGTTCAGGGTGTCTTGGGCTGGGCATTGTGGACATTCAGGGCCAGTCACTGCCTGTGGGGGGCGTCCTGGGCACTACAGGGTGTGGAGCAGCATCCCTGATCCCACCCCCTTGATGCCAGGATCCCCCCAGTTGTGACAACCACAGATGCCCCCAAATGTGGTCCAGTGTCCCTTGGGAGGGTTGAATTGCCCGAATGAGCCCCCCTACCCTTTCCCATCACCTATTTCTCCCACAGCACCAGCGACCAGGTGCAATTACCTTGTGTCCATTTGTTCTGTTACCCAGAGCCCTGCTTTCTGACTGCCCTGAGAGCAGGCAGGCACCGTGTTTTCCCGACGGATCCCTGCCCTCTCTACGGATTGCCTACCTCCACATGGCAATCAAGACTCACTTCACGTACACTTGTGGAATCAGGGGGCAGCCTCTCCTTCTGGTCTTGATCACCTTTGATCAAGTGAATTGGGTGAAAGACAAGTCTCCCAGCAAAGTCCACAAGTCCACGAGAGAATGCACGTGGAGTCCCAGGGCCTGTTTTGGGAGTCTTGGGTTGGAAGCCCTGCCCCAGGCCTTCCCTGGTGAGCCAGTGGTTAAGATTCCATGCTTCCAATGCAGGGGAACAAGTTCCATCCCTGGTCTGGGAACTAAAATGCTACACAGCATGGCCAAAAAAACCCCCAAAAAACAACAAAAGAAGCCCTGCCCACCTTGAACCTCTGGGAAGGGAGCGGTGGGGGGACTCTGGCAAGACGGCCCCAGAAGCTGAGAGGAGCACTGGGGTCTGATTTGGGGATTGGGTAGGGACGGTAAGCGACCGACCTCACCTTCCCACTCCAGCTCATTGCCGTTCCCCAGGAACTCCAGTGAGTCGGTCTCATCAGGGGTCTCAATGTCATCCACGTTGATGTCCAGGTCATCGGGGGTGTCCAGGAAGTCATCTGACAGCAGGGAGCCCTCACTCTGGTCCAGGGAAATGTTGATCTCAGGGGCCACCAGCGTCTTTCGCTTACGATGAGCCCCGTTGAAGTTCAGCGTGTTGGGAGGGGCTGTGGGGGAAAGGGAAAACGGAAAGTCAAAGCAAAACCAGTCGCTTGTTTTTTCTTCCCCTTCTCCTTTTCCAGACCCTACAGAGATCTGCTCTGCCCTTCCGTGGGGAGTGCTTAGAAATCAGACAACATCCTTTCACAGCAGCAGTTAATGGAACCATCCAGCTCGGAGGTCAAGGGCAGACACTTGGACATTGGACAGTCCTGGGTTCAGAGCCTGACCTTGCTACCCACCAGCTCTGTGACCCTGCAGTGCCACCTTGCTCTGAGCTTGACTCAGTTTTACCATCTGCAAAATGGGACTCACAGGTGAGTTGAGCCAAGGTCAAACAATGACATGGAGATTAGACCCCAGGCAGCCTGGTCTCCAGATTGAGCTCCAGATCTGCCAGTATCTGCGCCTTTTGTTCCTTTTTGCTAAGGCTGATGGAGAATGTCCGAGTTCTGCTTTTTGCCTTTCTGGGATGTATGACTCTAACAATTAACTTTTGGTGATCACATAACACAGGCCAGGCCCTAGCCCACATTTTCATGTTCTGACTTCTCTAGACAGATACATGTGTTCAGTCATGTCTGACTGTTTCCCACCCCATGGACTGTAGCCTGCCAGGCTCCTCTATCCATGGGATTCTCCAGGCAAGAATATTGAAGTGGGTTGCCATGCCCTCCTCCAGGGGATCTTCCCGACCCAGGGATCGAATCCGTGTCTCTTGTGTCTCCTGGATCTCCTGCATTGGCAGGTGGATTCTTTACTGCTGAGTCAGTTGCAACCTTGCTACTGACCCATTGGACAGATGAGTAAACGGAGGCACAGGGAGGCAGGATCTTGCTATGTCACTCTGAAGCCCATGGGGGTGGATATTCCCCATGGTTTGGACCACTTCCTCCTAAAGACTCTTAGCCTGGACTCTGGTCTCCTTATAAAAGGTGGTTTCACCTCCTGGGCTGTCCCCAAGGGGTTAAAACCATCTAACAGCCCTTGGAGCAGAGCTAACCCCTCAGGCTTATGGGGTTTACAAGGGGAGGAAAGCCACCCCCTCCCCCAAAGGCAGCTCTGGGAAAAGAGGCTGACCTTCCAGAGACCCCAGAAATTCTCCGTTTCATTACATAGCCTTTGAAGACAAAATCAATAAACGAGTCGGAGAGTCCCTCACCAACTCAATGGACATGAGTCTGAGCAAACCCCAGGAGACAGTGAAGGACAGGGAATCCTGGTGTGCTGCAGTCCATGGAGTCGCAGAGAGTTGGACACAACTGAGCGACTGAACAACATCAAGGAGAATCTCGCCCCTCTCTTATATTGGATGACATTCATAGATCCATAATTAAGTGGACCACATTTTTTAAAAGTATTTATTTTTATTTATGTATTTGATTGTGCTTTGATCGGTCTTACTTGCAGCATGTGGGATCTAGTTCCCTGACCAGGGATCAAACCCATGTCCCCTGCATTGGAAGCTTGGAGTCAGCCAATGAACCACCAGGGAAATCCTTGGACTACCTTTTGTTTTCATTTTGAATCTCATATTTTTTTTTTTCACTTTGAATCTCTTGATCCATAAGCAACAGGTCAGACTGCTTCGAGAGACACTGCGGTATAGAAATATGCATTTTGGCAAAAAATTATAAAGACGCAAGTTACAGACCTCCCTTGTGGTCTAGTGGTTAGGAATCTGCCTGCTAATTCAGAAGACACAGGCTCAATCCTTGACCTGGGAAGATCCCACATGCCTCAGATCAACTAAGCCGAAGCACCACAATTACTGAGCCTGCACTCTAGAGCCTGTGCTCTGCAATAAGAGAAGCCACCACAGTGAAAAGCCTGCATATTGCAAATAGAGAATAGCCCTCGCTTGCTGCAACTAGAGAAGGCCCTTGCACAGCAATGAAGGCCTCAGATCAGATCAGATCAGATCAGTCACTCAGTCGTGTCCGACTCTTTGCGACCCCATGAATCGCAGCACGCCAGGCCTCCCTGTCCATCACCAACTCCCGGAGTTCACTCAGACTCACGTCCATCGAGTCAGCGATGCCATCCAGCCATCTCATCCTCTGTCGTCCCCTTCGCCTCCTGCCCCCACTCCCTCCCAGCATTAGAGTCTTTTCCAATGAGTCAACTCTTCGCATGAGGTGGCCAAAGTACTGCAGTTTCAGCTTTAGCATCATTCCTTCCAAAGAAATCCCAGGGCTGATCTCCTTCAGAATGGACTGGTTGGATCTCCTTGCAGTCCAAGGGACTCTCAAGAGTCTTCTTCAACACCACAGTTCAAAAGCATCAATTCTTTGGTGCTCAGCCTTCTTCACAGTCCAACACTCACATCCATATGTGACCACAGGAAAAACCATAGCCTTGACTAGATGAACCTTTGTTGGCAAAGTAATGTCTCTGCTTTTGAATATGCTATCTAGGTTGGTCATCACTTTCCTTCCAAGGAGTAAGCATCTTTTAATTTCATGGCTGCAGTAACCGTCTGTAGTGATTTTGGAGCCCAGAAAAATAAAGTCTGACACTGTTTCCACTGTTTCCCCATCTATTTCCCATGAAGTGGTGGGACCGGATGCCATGATCTTCGTTTTCTGAATGTTGAGCTTTAAGCCAACTTTTTCACTCTCCTCTTTCACTTTCATCAAGAGGCTTTTGAGTTCCTCTTCACTTTCTGCCATAAGGGTGGTGTCATCTGCATATCTGAGGTTATTGATATTTCTCCCCGCAATCTTGATTCCAGTTTGTGTTTCTTCCAGTCCAGCGTTTCTCATGATGTACTCTGCATATAAGTTAAATAAGCAGGGTGACAATATACAGCCTTGACGAACTCCTTTTCCTATTTGGAACCAGTCTGTTGTTCCATGTCCAGTTCTAACTGTTGCTTCCTTACCTGCATACAGATTTCTCAAGAGGCAGATCAGGTGGTCTGGTATTCCCATCTCTTGAAGAATTTTCCACAGTTTATTGTGATCCACACAGTCAAAGGCCTTGGCATAGTCAATAAAGCAGAAATAGATGTTTTTCTGGAACTCTCTTGCTTTTTCTATGATCCAGCGGATGTTGGCAATTTGATCTCTGGTTCCTCTGCCTTTTCTAAAACCAGCTTGAACATCAGGAAGTTCATGGTCCACATATTGCTGAAGCCTGGCTTGGAGAATTTTGAGCATTATTTTAGTAGCGTGTGAGATGAGTGCAATTGTGCGGTAGTTTGAGCATTCTTTGGTATTGCCTTTCTTTGGGATTGGAATGAAAACTGACCTTTTCCAGTCCTATGGCCACTGCTGAGTTTTCCAAATTTGCTGGCATATTGAGTGCAGCACTTTCACAGCATCAGCTTTCAGGATTTGGAATAGTTCAACTGGAATTCCATCACCTCCACTAGCTTTGTTCGTAGTGATGCTTTCTAAGGCCCACTTGACTTCACATTCCAGGATGTCTGGCTCTAGGTCAGTGATCACACCATCGTGATTATCTGGGTTGTGAAGATCTTTTTTGTACAGTTCTTCTGTGTATTCTTGCCATCTCTTCTTAATATCTTCTGCTTCTGTTAGGTCCATACCATTTCTGTCCTTTATCGAGCTCATCTTTGCATGAAGTGTTCCTTTGGTATCTCTGATTTTCTTGAAGAGATCCCTAGTCTTTCCCATTCTGTTGTTTTCCTCTATTTCTTTGCATTGATCGCTGAAGAAGGCTTTCTTATCTCTTCTTGCTATTCTTTGGAACTCTGCATTCAGATACTTATATCTTTCCTTTTCTCCTTTGCTTTTCGCTTCTCCTCTTTTCTCAGCTATTTGTAAGGCCTCCCCAGACAGCCATTTTGCTTTTTTGCATTTCTTTTCCATGGGGATGGTCTGGATCCCTGTCTCCTGTACAGTGTCACGAACCTCATTCCATAGTTCATCAGGCACTCTATCTACCTAGCACAACCAAAAATAAATAAATAAATAAAACGAAAAAAAACAAACAAACCCATAAGTCATGTTTACCGAGTGTCTGCTATATGTGAGGCACTGGCATAATTTCCTGCTCTCACCATGACTTTGTGTGATGGGAAATATTACCCATTTTACAGATGGGGACATTGAGGCAGGGACCTTCCCAGGGATAAGACCCCAGTCCTCTCAACTTACCCTGCCTTTTTCAGGGGAAGTGTGTTGGGAGCAGTGAATCAGGCGTGCTTGATTTAAAATACTGCTTAACCTGGTGGTCATTGCTTAAGAATCTGTCTTTCAATGCAGGGAATTTTGTTTGATTCTGGCCTCCCTGGTAGCTCAGATGGTAAAGAACCTACCTACAATGCAGGAGACCTGGGTTCAATCCCTGGGTCAGGAAGATCCCCTGGAGAAGGGCATGGCAACCCACCCCAGCATTCTTGCTTGGAGAATTCCATGGACAGAGGAGCCTGGTGGGCTGCAGTCCATGGGGTTGCAAAGAGTCGGACATGACTGAGTGACTATTTTCATTCATTCATTCTTCCAGGAACTAAGATCCCACGTGCCGTGGAACAAAGAAGCCTGTGCACCACAACTAAGACCCAACCCACCCAAAGAAATAAATATGTTAAAAGAATACTGCTGCTTTTGCTGGTGGGATCAGGTTGTGGATCACAGCATGGTGACTGCAATATTGAAAGTGCAGGGAACCACAGAGGCAGGAATGTCACCATGTGGACCCGGAGGAAAGGGCATTGAACCAAAGAGGATGATTCTTCAGCCTTAAAACTAATGGAATTTGCCTTTAAGAAAATCTAGTGGAATTTGCCCTGCCAAATTTCAGACTCGCTGGGACTTGTGACCCCTTCATCCTTCCAATTTCTCCCATTTGCAGTGGGAATATCTATTCTGTGCCTGTCTCACCTTTGTATTTTAGAAGCAGAGAAATTGCTTGATTTCATAGGTTCACAGTTGGAGAGGAATTTTGCCCCAGGATGAATCACACCTGAGTTCCCTGCCCCGACGCCCCCACACCTTGAACCCTTCAACTGATTAAATGTGGCCCACCCACACAATGACAGGCAATCTGCTTTATTCAAAGTGCATGAATTTAAATATAAATCTCATTTAGAAAACTCCCTCAATGGAAATATCTAGAATCGTGTTTGACCATGTAGCTGGCTTCTATACAATTAACGTTCACATCCCCCGTCTCAAGTTTCTTAAAAAAAAAAAAATTTATTTGCTTATTTATTTTTGCCTACACTGGGTCTTGTTGCTGCATGCAGGCTTTCTCTAGTTGCAGCGAGCAGGGGCTACTCTAGTTGCGGTGCGCAGGCTTCTCACTGAGGTGGCTTCTCTTGTTGCTGAGCACGGGCTCTAGAGTGTGGGCTGGGTAGTTGTGGTGCATGGATTTAGTTGTTCCACATCATGTGGGATCTTCCCAGATCAGGGATTGAATCCATGTCTCCTGCATTGGCAAGTGGATTCTTTACCACTGAGCCACTAGGGAGGTCCCTCAAGTTCCTTAACTTAATCCTATCTGCAAAATTGCTTTTGCCACCTGAGGGAACATTTGTGGTTTCCTAGAATTAGAATCTGGATACCTTTGGGGGCCATCATTGAGGCAGTCACACCTAGGGAGTGAGGTACTGTTACCACACACCCCTCATTTTACAGAAGTGGGAAGTGGAGGCCCAGAGGGGAGAAGGGAGTCACCCAAGGTCACCCTGTGGGGATGTGACAACACTGGGCAGAGAATATATGCTCAAGTGGGAAAAATGGCTGGTACTCTAGGGTGACGAACCATTCAGATCCATACAGATTGGCCCCAGAGAACGGGGACAACCTGATGTCCCTACCTGGCTCATGGGCATAGTATGGTACGGGGGTGGGCAGAGTTGGTACTCGCTGCTGTGTGACATCAGGGATGTGGCTGTCCGTCTCTGGACAATCTTTCCTCTCTAGGGTGGGCTCTGTGATGGGCTGCATGGGGGAGATGCAGGCAGAATGGGAGCTCTCAGCAGGACTCTGCCAGGAGATGCCATCGAGGAGAACATGTGTTTGAGGTAGCCCATCTGGCTGCCCTAGACCCCCTGTTTTCAAAGTCTTGGCCTTTGGGTCCTCAGACCCATGAGCCCTCTTGAGTGCTCAGGGCAGGAGAGCCCTCCTGATTTTATGCCTGGCATTCCCCTGGGCACTTTACATAAACCATCTCATTTAATCCTTGTATACCCCTTCTGTGGAAGGCTCACTACCTGCATTTAGTACATAAGGAATTGGAGGCACAGAGAGGCTGAGCCACCAGTTCAAGGACATACAGAAACACCACACACTGACTCCACACACATCTCTGTGTCACCACCACAGTTGCTTTTCCCTACAGGCCTTGGAGCTGAACAACCTCCTTTTGTGACATTCCACCCAGGAGGCATGGCCTCTGACATTTCTACAGTTACAGTCCTGGGCAGAGCCCAGATCATGTGCCCATTTCTGCACACATGGAAACTTACAGGACGTGTCTTCTGTGGGGCTGCCAAGCAAGTCCATCCCCGTCTCTTCTGGGAGTGGCCTGCAGACCCAGCCGGGAGTGGACACCAGCCACCAGGCACCACAAGTCCAGCCGCAGAAGCGTGGAGTTCAGACAGAATGATAGCAACAGAATTTGTTTAGTGTTGGGAAATCATTGGGAGAAAATACATCTGTTCATGAGCACAGAAAAATCACAAACCATCAGCGCCAGAGGGCTCTCATCAGATCATCTAACAAACATTAAGCTTTTTTTTAATACTTTTTTTTTTGATGTGGACGATTTGTTGGGCTTTCTTGGTGACTCAAATAGTAAAGAATCAGCCTGCAATGCAAGAGACCTGAGTTCGATCCCTGAGTCAGGAAGATCCCATGGAGGAGGGTATGGAAACCCACTCCAGTATTCTTGCCTGGAGAATCTCATGGCTAGAGGAGCCTGGTAGGCTGCAGTCCATGGCAGGGCAAAGAGTCAGACATGACTGAAGCCTCTAACATACACACATATTGAATGTGTTACACTATTGCTCCTTTTTAAAAAATGTTTTGATTTTTTTTGCCGCATGTGGGATCTTAGCTCTCCCACTAGGGATGGAACACTTGCCCCCTGCATTGGAAGGCGAACCAGGGAAGTCCCATAAACCTTTTTTTTGGATAGTAAAAGCTGGGGCCCAGAGAAAAGGAAGGTCTCATCTATATTATATTTGGAATATAAGCAGCATTCTTCATGGGCTGACCCCACAGGATTTGGTCTCTGATGAGCCAGAAATTGTCCGACAGACATAGCAGACAACTGAGGGAGCTCTCCATGGCCCATGCTGGACAGGCCTGACCAACAAAATATATCATAAAGTATTGGATGGTGATTCAAAGTACAAAATAAAATGTCCACAAGTCCATATAGAAGTAAGCAAGTGACTGAATAAATAAACATGGGGAGAAGAGACAAATTTTTCTTGCACAGAAGAATTTCAAATAATGTATGTAAATACTCTAGCCCCAAGAAGATGGAGAGTAACTTCTCTGTCAGCATGAGTTGGGCACGGTGACTTCCTTCCAAAGGGGACAGTATGGGAAAAGGGAGGCGTGACTCTACAGTCGAGACACCTGACCAGCACGACCTCAGCCCGGGGACCCAGGTCAACACCAAAGAAGAGTTATGCTGATGACAGGCACCCCAAGATGATGGATGAGACGGCCCCTCACCTGTGTCCTCCCCCCACACCCAGCGCTCCAGTGTCACCATGAGAAAAACACCAGACAAACTCCCACGGAGGGAAGTTCTACCAAATCTCTGACCCCAGTCCTCCTCAAAGCCGTCAAGGGCATCAACAACAAGGGAAGTCTGTGATGGACTTCCCTGGAGGTCCAATGGTCAAGACTTCGCCTACTAATGCAGGGGGCGAGGGTTCGATCCCTGGTCAGGGGAGCTAAGATCCCACATGCCTCCTGGCCCAGAACTTAAAACAGAAGCAATGTTGTAACAAATTCAATAAAGAATTTTAAAATGGTCTACATCAAAAAATCTTTTTCTTTTTTAAAGTCTGAGAAACTGTCACAGCCCAGAGAAACCTAAGGAGACATGATGACTAAATGTTACGTGGGGTCTTGGGTGGGATCCTAGGAAAGAAAAAGAATATTAGGAGAAAATTGCTATGGATATCTCAATAAATTGTGGACTTTGGTTAATAATTATGTGTCAATACCAGTCTATTAATTGTATCATAAGTATCAGCCTCATGTAAGATGTTAATTACAGGAGGTGTGTGTTTGGAAGTTTTCTGTAATATTCTTGCAACTTTTCTGTAAATCTAAAGCTACTACAAAGTAAAATTTTAAAAAGAGAAAGGCAGCCAGCTATGCATCTGTGCCCCTTTAATTGGTGGAGCACGAATTTGCAAAACAAGACCTGCTTTTCCTGGCAATGCTCAGACTGTTTTTTGGACCAGAGCTCACTCTGCCGGATTCTGACCCATGTGCTCCGGCTCCTTTGCTCCCCAGGGAAATACTCAGGCAGAAGGGTTTGCAGAGCACACGGGTCTGTCAGGGGCTCCAGCTGCAGGGCCTGCTGACTCAGGGAGGCACTGCAGCGGTAATTCATCTTTACAACTCAGCAGTGCCAGCTCAGCAAAACGGGGAACTGTTTTGATGGAGAGGACAGTAGGGCGTTTTTTCTTTTCTTTTCGAATCGTGGTGCTGCAGAAGACTCTTGAGTCCCTTGTCAATCCTAAAGGAAATCAACCCTGAAATTCATTCATTGGAAGGACTGATGCTGAAGCTGAAGCTCCAATACTTCGGCCACCTGACGCAAAGAGGCAGCGCATTGGAAAAGATCCTGATGCTGGGAGAGATTGAGGGCAAGAGGAGGAGGAGGCGACAGAGGAGGAGATGGTTGGATGGCATCCTCAACTCAATGGACATAACCTTGAGCAAACTCTGGGAGATAGTGAAGGACAGCCTGGTGTGCTGCAGTCCATGGGGTTGCAAAGAGTCAGACACGACTTCGTGGCTGAACAACATGGACACATTTATTCTATCGCCTCTGTTCTTTGCAGGGCATGAGCTGGCACCCTCTGCAGGATGGAATCTAATCATGCTTCTTCCTCCACACCCTTCCCCCACCCCGCCCACCTTTCTCCCATTCACCATCCTTTGAATATTCTTTGAGTAACCACTATCTTCCAGGAGTATTGGTGGGTCTTGGAGGTAAAGGATGAACTGGGTGACGCCCTGTTCTCATGGAGGTCAAAAGTCAAAACTAAGCAGGGGTGCAAAGGAAATGAAGACACACATCTATACAAAAACTCATACCCGAATGCTTTACAGCAGTGTGATCACACTGGAGACATCCCAAATGCCTATCAAGTGATGAGTGGATAAACAAAACAGGGTCCATCCACAGACTGGAATATTATTCAGCTTCGAAAAGGAGAAAAGCGCTATCACTGGCTACCATGTGGATGGACCCTGAGAACAGGACGCTCGGTGACAGAAGCCAGATGCAGAAGGACACACAGGGTGTGATTCCATTTATGTGAGACATAGAAAACAGGCAAATCCACAGACACAGAGAGTGGGTTTGTGGTTGCCAGGGAAATGGGGAGTGGCTGCTGATGGGGATGGTTTCATTTTGGGGTGATGGAATGTTTTAGAACTAAATAAAGTTGATGGTTGCACAACAGATGAGTTGTGCATTTAAGATGGCTATTTTTGTATTATGGAAATTTCACCTCCATTTAAAAAAGCAAAAAACAAGGTTCAGATTAAGTCAGAAGGTTTTAAAGAGGCATCTTCCTTTCAGATTGAGATAAGACAACTCCCATGCCCGTTTCATGTACACATTGCTCTGCACCTCTGGTCTGTAGCTGACACCCATGCTCTGAACATGGGGAAGGCAGCTGGTAATTCACGAGTACGTCCAGGGTTCCAGAGGACAGGTGGCACGCCACCTACTTGCAAGGTTACCCGAAATTGTGCTCCCAAATTGCAGACTGGCAGCTGATGAACCGCCGCTAGCTCTGTCCTGCCCACACAGCATTTCACAACATTTTTAACTCGCTGTCAAATCAGAGATGAGACACAAAAAGCCTAGATTTCAGTCTGTTCTTGAATCAGATCTGCCCTCCTTGTATGGTAACCACCACCAGGAGCTGACTGTCCACCACCCCTGCTCACCTGGATGTTGAATTTCCTTCTAGTTCCTTTTTTTCATTGACTCTACCTTCCCTGCCCCCGTCAGTTTGAGGCTGAAGTCCTGTTGTGCTAGAATCAGCTAGAACCGTCATCTACCCCACGGCAGGACACTCCCTGTGTTGAAATGTTGACATCTTGTTGAAATGCATCATCTTATTTGCTCCTCACAGCATCCCTGAGGCAGGGAGAAGACCGTTTCACAGAGGAGGAAACCAAGGTTAAACCAGGGAGAGTAGGGAGGTCTGAACCATTCACACCGGCTGAGCTGAGTCCAGTCACTGCCCACTACTGCCCCCTTGTGCCCAGTCTGCACATGTGCACCAGCCCCTCTGATCCACAGTGCTGCAGCCTTCAAGGCCAAGTGTGTTCAGTTGCTCAATTCCATCTGACTCTTTGTGACCCTATGGGCTGCAGCATGCCAGGCTTCCCTATCCTTCACCAACTCCTGGAGCTTGCTCAAATTCATGTCCGTTGAGTCGGTTATGCCATCCAACCATCTCACTTTCTGTCGCCTTCTTCTCTTCCTGCCTTCAATTTTCCCAGCATCAAGGTCTTTTCCAGTAAGTCAGCTCTTCACATCACAAGGCCAAAGTACTGGGGTTTATTCCCCAAGCATCAGAAAGATCTCAGCTTCTGCAGACCTGAAACCTCTTCACAAACTCCAAGTGGATCCAGATGGCTCCATGTAGCACCTGCCTTCTGTGTTAGGAAACCCATGTGAAAAGTGGGGTCCCCCGACTCCACCAGGTGTACAGTGTGGCTTAATCCTTCTGGCGTGGGTTGGCTTGCATCCCCTCAAAACGTAACTCAGGTCTGATCTCCCAGTACCTAGGAATGTGACCTATTTGGAATAGTTGCAGACATCATTAAGTTACGATGAAGTCATACGAGACTCACTGATGGGCTCATAAGAAGAGGGAAGTTTGGACACACACACAGAGGAGAGGGCCATGGGAAGATGGAGGCAGATGCAAAATCAAAACTACAATGAGGTACCACCTCACACTGGTCTGAATGACCATCATCAAAAAGCCTGCAAACAATATATGCTGGAGAAGGTGTGGAGGAAAGGGAACCCTCCTACACTGTTGGTGGGAATGTAAGTTGGTGAGTCACTATGAGAACAGTATGGAAATTCCTTCAAAACCTAAAAATAGAGTCACCCTATGATCCAGCAATCCCACTCCTGGGCGTATATCCAGAGAAAACCAAAATTTGAAAAGATGTATACACCCTTATGTTCATTACGGCAGTATTTACAATGGCTAAGACATGGAAGCAATCTAAATGCCCACTGATGGATGAATGGATAAAGAAGATGTGGGACCTATAGACCATGGAATATTACAGCCATAAAAAAGAACAAAATAATGCCATTAGCAGCAACAAGGATATACCTTGAGATTGTCATACTGAGTAAAGTAAGTCGGACAGAGAAAGACAAATATCATGATATTGCTTATATGTGGAATCTAAAAAAATGGTACAAATGAACTTATCTACAAAACAGAAAGAGTTACAGACGTAGGAAATAAACTTATGGTTACCAGAGGGTAAGTGGGGGGATAAATAGGAAGATTAAGATGGACATGTACATACTTTGCTGTTGTTCAGTCACTAAGGCAAGTCTGACTTTTGTGACTCCATAGCCTGCAGCACGCCAGGCCTCCTTGTCCCTCACTATCTCCTGGGGTTTGCCCAAGTTCATGTCCATTGAACCAGTGATGCTATCCCACCATACACACTACTATACATAAAATAGCTAACTAATAAGGACCTATTGTATAGCATAGGGAACTCTACTCAGTACTCTGTAATGACCTATATGGGAACAGAAGCTAAAAAAGAGTGGATACACATATATGCATATAACTGACTCACTTTGCGGTACACCTGAAACGAACACAACGTTGGAAACCAACTACATGCGAAAAAAATTTTTTTAAACTAAAAAATAAAACACAAGCTTAAAAAAAAAAAGATGGAGGCAAGGAGTGATGCATCTAGAAGCCAAAGAACATCAAGAATGGCCAATCACCACCCGAAGCAGGAAGAGGCAGTGAGGATCCTTCCCCAGCACCTTCAGAGGGAGCTATGGCCCTGCCGACACCTTGATTTTGGATGTTTAGCCTCCAGAACTGTGAGAGAAAATGTCTCTTGTTTTAAGCCAGTTTGTGGTACTTTGTTAAAGCACTATCCAAATTTCCCTTGTGGGCGTTCCTTCTGGACATGACGTCTGTGAACCCTCCAACCTGACACCTGTGATCTAACCAGGCTCTCTTACATACTGCAGTCCCTACCATGCCAAGGTCCTGTCTGTCCCAATGCCTTTGCACATCCTGCCCCCGATGACTAGAGGGGCCACTTCCTGCTTTCTTTGCCCAGTGAAATTTGCTTAGCCTTTGAGGCAGGGTCAGTGTCCTCCAGAAGACCCTGTCTGAACCTGACCTCCACCTCACCCCTACATTCTGCCTCTTCCTCTCTTGCTTTGGTGAGTCACAGGCCTGGCCCTGGAAGAAGCAGCCCTCAGCAAGGGTCTGTTGAAGGAAAGGTTGAGTCAGGGCACATTTTGCAAGTGGTGGGGAAAGGCCAAAATCAAGAAATACCTGTCACTCAGAATCAGCTGATATTGCAATAGTTCTGGCTTCAGAGGTGGCCCCTAGACCTAGTTCTACCCTCAGGTCCTAGACTCTGTCTTAATGTTATTCATAGTGTGAAAGAAAGGAATTCGGAATAAACTGTGGGCCCCAGGACCTTTGAATATGCCTCCTGCTTCCCAAGTGGCTTCCCAAGTGGCTCAGTGGTGAAAGAACCTCCCTGCCAATGCAGGAGACACAGATTTGATCCCTGGGTTGGGAAGATTGCCGGAAAAGGGAATGGCAACCCACTCCAGTATTGTTGCCTGGGAAATCCCATGGACTGAGGAGCCTGGCAGATTACAGTCCATGGGGTCACAAAGAGTAAGACACGACTGAGCACTGCTTCCCAAACAGTGCTCCAGGGCTTCGATGGCCTTCAGATTGGCCACGCTGCCTCAGTCTCCCCTCCAGGGCTTCCCAGCCTCTACTTCTGCCTGATCCACAGCCACCTCTGGTGCAGGGTAACAGCAAAAATTCTTTCTGAGCATTAAGTAGGCTTTTACGAGGCTCAAAGCTGGACTAGTAGCTCCAGGGCTTATAATCGGACTCTTGCAAACCTATGTTGAGGGAACTGCAGAGAGGTCTTCAAAAATTATAGGCAACTTTGGTGGTTTCAGTCACTCAGATAAATCTACCCTTCTCTGCACTTTCTGACACCTTTTCCCATTCATCTTGTTCTGGTCTCCCCCAGCACCATCACCTCTTGGCTGGGTCAGAAAGCCTTGTAGGGGAACTTCCCTGGTGGTCCAGTGGCTAATACTCCACACTCGCAATGCAGGAGGCCTGTGTTCGATCCCTGGTCAGGGAACTAGACCCCACATGCTGCAACTACAGATTTAGCCACAACTAAGACCTGGCAAGGTAAAGAAATATTTTTAAAAAAGAAAGCCTGGGGTTGTGAGCAGAATCACAGACCTCCCAGCCCTCGCTCCCTATCCCTCACTTCACCCCTGGCAGTAACGCTGGCTCAGCAGATGCAAACAGGATGTTCTGGACCTAACTGTGTTCTCCCAATGCCCAGTATGACTGTGTTTGGAGACAGGGTCTTTAGGAGGCAATTGAGATTGAAGGAGGTCAAAAGTGTGTAGCCCTGGGACCTCTCTGGTGGTCCAGTGGTTGGCACCCCACCCTTCCACTGCAGAAAGTGGGGGTTCGACCCCTGATTGGGGAACTAAGATCCCACATAAGCAGTCAAAAAAAAAAAAATGTGTGGGGCCCTGATCCCTTAGGACTGTGGCTTTACAAGAGGAGGGAGAGCCACGAGAAAGCTCTCTCTCCACCACTGAGAACAGAGGAAACGCCATGTCACAAGAAGCCAAAAAGAGAGCCCTCACCAGAAGCCAGCCCTGCTGGTACCATGATCTCAGACACCCAGCCTCCAGAGCTGTGCAAGAATAAACACCTGCTGTTGAAGCTGCCCCGTGTGCCATATTCTATTGTGACAGCCCAGCGTCGCTAGAGTTCAGGAAAGAGAAACGCTGGAGTGGGTGGGGGACAGGGGACGCTCAGGGCGCCCCATCAATTCCTGCCCTAAACCCACGGCTCCTGCCTGACAGTTTTTAGGACTGCCGAGCTGGACAACATGCAATCACCGCTGTGTGTGCGTTGAACTCGGAGAGGGAGCATGCTTGGCCTACCCTGTGCAGGGATGGGTGCATATAGACAGAGACTGAGCAAAGGTAGATAGACAGATAACAGACAGACAGACACTGAGAGAGACAGAGAGAGGAGGGGAAGGGAGAGCAGTAAAGGAAGTATCAATAAAATCTCAAGAGTAAGCAAATCTGGGTAAAAGTTTACAGATATTCCTTACACCATTCTTATAATTTTCATTTTCTAAGCTTGGGACTATGTCAGAATAAAAAGTTACAAGGGAGAGGGATAAATCGGGAGATTGGGATTGACATATACATACTGGGTGGGCTCAGTCGCTTCAGTCGTGTCCGATTCTTTGCAACCCCATGGACTGTAGCCCACCAGGCTTCTCTGTCCATGGGATTCTTCAGACAAGAATACTGGATTGGGTTGCCATGCCCTCCTCTGAGGGATCTTCCCAACCCCGGGACTAAATCCGTGTCTCCTGCATTGCAGGCAGAATTTTTTTTTTTTTTTTTTTGGCACTGAGCCACTGGGAAAGCCCATATACACTACCATATATAAAATAAATAACTAATAAGGACCTACTGTATAGCACAGGGAACTCTCTTCAATGCTCTGTAATGACCTATATGGGAATAGAATTTATAAGAAGAGTGAATATATGTATACATATAACTGACTCACTTTGCTGCACAGCAGATACTAACACAACATTGTTAACCAACTATTTGTTGTTGTTTAGTTGCTAAGTCATGTTTGACTCTTTGCGATCCCATGAACTGCTGCATGCCAGGCTTCCCTGTCTTTCACTATCCTCCAGAGTTTGCTCAAACTCATGTCCATTGAGTCGATGATGCCATCCAACCATCTCATCCTCTGTTGGTTGGCATCATTGACTATACTCCAATAAAGGAAAGGAAAAAAAATTACAAACACAATGAAGAGCCCAGATGCAGCAAGACCTAGCAAAGCCCCCCAAAAAAGAAAAAAAATTTACAAACAAAACCCACAGGCTGAGACACCTAATCCTGCACCCACCTCCTTAGTTGTAAGATGCTAGCCAAACCCCTCCCCACCTAGGTCCTCAGTTTCCCCATCCAACTTTCCTTCAGTCCCTCAATCTGCTTCCACTGGCCCCAGGGCCTTTGCACATGCTGCTCTCCTTGCTTGGAATGCTTGATTGCTACCCTCAGCCTCTTTTCCCTGTTCCCCCCTCATCACTCAAGGTCAGCTCCTCCTCTAACCTCCCCAACCCAGTCAGACCCCACCCAGGCTTGCTCCAGGTGCCAAGAACCCAGCTTCAGTTTTCCATTGGCTGGTGAGGTTATAAGGGACCACCTGTCTCTGCCCTATTCTTCCAGCACCCCATGAGGGCAGCTCTCCTGTTTGCCAGGTGTCCCCAGAGTCTCACCCACGGCCTGGCACAGTTGGTGCACATCGCTAGAATGAATGGATGGGCAAAGGAGGCAGTGAATGGGTCATCTCCAGGCAGCCCTCAGCTATAGTCCATGGGAATCTGCAGAAGTGCAGAAAGACACTGCAGAAAACAGGCACAGTTTGCATGCCCGGACATACCCGGGGGAAGCTGGGAGAGGCCCCAGGAAGGGATCAGTGTGCTGGAAGGAATAGAATCAGGGGTTGTGTGACTCAGACAGAGGTGCTTATGTTGGGCTGCATCTGGACGCTATATAAAGAGCTTTACTCACTCCTCCCGGAATGAGGAGGACAGTGCCTCAACGAAGGCATGTTCCCGACCCAACCCGGGGTTGCACAGCCAGCCACTTATCCTGTGAACACTGTACCACTGAATGGGGGAGAGGAGCCCTTTGCAGCTGGGGAATCTCACTTGAAATTCACACGTGCAGCTGCAGTCAGCCCCACTTTGTCTCAAGGAGGCTTGGGAGAGGAGGGTCTCTTTTATTGGGGGGTGGGGGATGGGTAAAAGGAACCAGAGTGAAGGAGATACAAGCTGATAACAATGATGCTGGGACTTCCCTGGGGGTCCAGTGATGAGGATCTCACCTCCCAATGCAGGGGCTGAGGGTTCAATCCCTGTGGTTGGGGAGCTAGACTCCCACCGGCCTTATAATCAAAAAACCAAAACATAAAACAGAAGTAATATTGTAACAAATTTAATAAAGACTTTAAAATGGCCCATACCAAAGAAAACTTAAAAAAAAAAAGAATAATGTTGAGACTCCCCTCATGGTCCAGTGGTTACTCTGAGCTTCCGCTGCAGGGGGTGCGTGGTTGGGGATCTAAGATCCCGTCTACCTCTGAGGTGCAGCCAAAAGATAAATACGTAAAAAAGAAGGAAAAGAAAAATGATGCTGCAGGCAGCATCAAATTCTCAAACCACTTTGTGAGCCAGGAATGACTGTCCATATTCTACAGGTAGGAAAACTGAGGCACAGAGATGCTCAAAGAGCTGTCTGAGGTGGCCGCACAAGCCCATCAGAGAACTGGAATCGGAACCCACTGGCGTCTGGTTCCACAGCTTGTGCCATCTTGTTTCCACTGTGTCGCTTGAAATAAAACTAGAGTGAGCAAGGTGAGTTTTGTGCTTTCATCAGAGAATTTTTTTTTTAATGTCCAGGAAGGCTTGGAGTTTGCCACCTGGGGAGGCGGGGTTAAATCAGGTTTTTGAAGTCTGGACCTGGGAATGCTTTGGTCTCAGTGGAGGTCAGAGTTCATGGGACCACAGGGCGAGCGATGCTGAGACTGGTTGGAGATGTTTCTAAACTCCCAGAGTGCTTGGTGCTGGAAGGAACCTGCTGAGGTCACCCCATCTAATTCCGCCTTTTCTGTGGGACAAAACAGACCTTCCACAGATGAGGGGCAGCTCCTCAAGGTGGCCGGCTCTTGCCCGCTCTGGGGCATTTCTAGCCATGGGAGGAGCCCCTGCCAAAACTTTTGTATACACTGCTATATTTAAAATGGAAAACCAACAAGGACTTACTGTATAGCACAGGCAACTCTGCTCAATGTTATGTAGCAGCCTGCATGGGAGGGGAGTTGGGGGGAAAACGGATACATGACTATGTACGGCTGAGTCCCTCCACTGTTCACCTGAAACTGTCACAACATTGTTAATCACTATACCGCAATACAAAATAAAAAGTTAGAAAAATGATCTTTAGTTCACCCAAACTGCCAGGTATCATGAGATCCCTTTCCTTTTAAAAACTTTTTTATTTTATTTTTTTGGCCAAACCACACAGCATGTGGGATCTTAGTTCCCCGACCAGGGATCAAACCTGCATTCCCTTCATTGGAAGTGCAGAGTCTTAACCACTGGACCACCAGGAAGTCCCATGAAACCCCTTTCTACACATCCAGGCAACAGTGCTCCTTGTATTGAGTTGAAGAGAAAGACTTTCACAGGGGAATGTAGAACAAAGAACATTCTAACGGTGAATGAAGAGGAGCTTGACTCCAATGAAGTTGCCATCTCCTTCTCAGACTAAGTCTTCCTGAAGACAATGGTACTGGGCAGACAAGAGATTCTTGGTTATTCTGATGTGGGGCATCTATTGCTTTAAGAACCACAAGGGGGACTTCCCTAGTGGTCCAGTGGCTAAGACTCTGAGCTCCCAATGCAGGAGGCCTAGGTTCGCTCCCTGGTCAGGGAACTAGATGCCACGTGATGCATCTAAGAGATTGAATGCCACAACTAAAGATCCTGCATGCCTAAACTAAGACCCAGGGCAGCTAAATACATAAATAAAATAAATGTTAAAAAAAAAAAGACGAACCACAAGGATTGGGGTGAAAAGGACTAGACTGCCAAGAAGCCCAAGATTCTCAAATGAGGGGGTGATGCCCTCAACATCACGGCTTCTCCTGGGACAGATTGACAGGAAGCTCTAGACCTCCTCCATCAGCCTGTTCTGCTTTTGAAAGGATGGGCGTATAAACTATGCACATATGGGGCCATTTGAGCCCAAAGAGCCTAGATTAGACGCAAACCTTTCATGCCTGTCCCTCAGCCTAGTTCTGCCCTCAGCACCCTCACCCATTGAGACTTTCTGGAGCTGGAACTCCTACCCAAGTTCTCTTTTCCAGGGTGAATGTGCCCAGTCTCGTTGACCTTCCTTCCCAGATGGTTATGCAACTAACTCTTGGGCATCATTTCCCTGGGATAAACTCCTTGCATTAAAGTGGGAGGGAGGGACTTCTCTGGCAATCCAGCGGTTAAGAATCTGTCCTGCAATGCTGGGGACATGAGTTCGATCCTTGGTCGGGAACTAAGATCCTACATGCCTTGGGGTAACCAAATCCACGTGCCACAACTAAAGAGTCTGTGTGCCGAAGCTAAGACTCCATGCAGCCAACTAAATAAATAAATATTTTTTAAAGAGTGGGAGGGAGGGACTTCCCTGGTGGTTCAGTGGTTAAGAATCCACATAGCAGTGCAAGGGACATGGGTTCGATCCATAGTTGGGGAACTAAGATCCTGCAAGCTGTGCAGCATGGCCAAGAAAAAAAAAATGGGAAGGAGATGAGCAGTTGAATCAGGGGGAGCCTGTGCTGATGATATTTCCTCTTACTTAATGCCTTGTTGGAGGAGAAAACAGAGACAAGTACCTCAGCCACACACGGCTCCCTTCTTAAGATTTTTCATTCCTACTAATGACTGTCATCCATTCACCCATATCTACTGAGCACCAACTGTATGCCTGTGATCACACCAAAGGCCCCTGCTCTCATGGGATCCATCATGGAGAACAGATTGTAAACAAGTGTATGGAATAGTCAGCGAATTAGATTGTATGAGTCTCCTGTGGCTGCTGTAACAAATTGTTCCAAATTTAGTGGCTTCAAACAGCACAGATATATTCTCTTATGAATCTAGAACCAGAAGTAAGTCTGAAATCAGTTTCATGGGGCTGGTTTTCCTGGAGAAACCAGCACTGCATCCCTGGCCGGGTGGCCTCTTCCTCCCATGACTCTAAGTTGTTACTGTCATCATCACATCTCCTACACCTGTCGACAAACCTTCCTTTTTTTTTTTTTTTGACTGTGCCCTGAGGCATGTAGGATCTTATTTCCCCAACCAGGGATTGAACCTGCACTCCCTTCGCTGGAAGCTTGGGGTCTTAACCATTGGACAGCCAGGAAAGCCCCCTGCCATCCTCTTATACTAGGGGTCCTCAAACTCTGGGATCTAATGCCTAACGATCTGAGGTGGAGCTGATGTAATAATAATAGAAATAAAGTGCACAATAAATGTCACGCACTTGAATCATCCCGAAACCATTCCCTTGCCCCCACCCCAAGTCTGTGGAAAAACTGTCTTCCATGAAACTTGTCCCTGGTGCCAAACAGGTTTGGGACCACTATCTTATACAGAATCCTGTGATTACATTGAGGACCTCCCCCTCAACAATCCAGGATTGTCATCTCCCCATTTTGAGATCCTTAACTCAATCATATTTGCAAAGTGCCTTTTGCTACATTAACGAACATTCTCCAGGGAGGGATTAGGACATGGATATTCTGGAGGGCTGTTATATAGGAAGGAAACAATTTAAGAACTAGGGGAGGGGGTAATTAAAGGGCTAGGAGTTCCTCTCTAAGAAGGTGGCCAGTGGGTGGAGATCTGAAGGAGGCAGGGGAGGCAGGTGTCTGGGTAAGAGCACGCCTGGCAGAGGGAACAGCCAGTGCAAAGTCAGAACATCAGAGCCAGCCCAGCACAGAAGGAACAGGAAGGGAGCAGCAGGCGCTGGAGGGCGCGAAGGACGGAGAGTGGCAGGAGCATGTGGAGGCTGAAACCCGGAGTTTTCAGGGAATGAACATCTGACCCAGCAATTTTAAGCGGGGATATGCTGCTGCAGATAAAAACACACTATTACCTGGATTCTTGGGAACCCAGGTAAGAAGACTATCACAGCCCATGAAAGTGTCAGTTGCTCAGTCATGTCCACCTCTTTGCGACCCCATGGACTGTAGCCTACCAGGCTCCTCAGTCCATGGAATTCTCCAGACAAGAATACGGGAGTGGTTAGCCATTTCCTACTCCAGGGGATCTTCCTGATCCAAGAATGGAACCTGGGTCTCCTACACTGCAGGCAGATTCTTTACCATCTGAGCCACCAGGGAAGCCAATAGTCCATAAGATGGTTTTCTTCATAGAAGAATGTTTCGAATTCTTACAAGAGTGTGGAAATGGGAGCTATTTTAGCATTTTGGCAGAGGTGGGCGGGGGGAGGTGGGAAATCCATCTTAAGTCAGCAAATACCAATTATGAACTTGGCTGGGTCAACTGGGGTATCTGTACCATGCCTGGGAGAAGTGTCAGCCAGGCCACGCCCTCCACAGCTGACACGCAGGCCGGGGGAGCCATACCTGGGCAGAGCTTCGTCATGCCATTCTTCCTTCACATCCATGTTCTCCATCCGGAGTGTGGCTTCGGTGGTTCCCATGAGAGCTGGGAAGAGGTGCTGACTTGAAGCAGGGGTGAATCCTGAAGGAGAGCTGTGGATGGAGGGTTTACTAGACAATCGTCCTAATGACAATTCCCCACCCATGCACAGAACTTCAGAGATCCATCTGCAAAGAGCACTTGTGTCTGTCATCTTACTGAATCGCTGCCTGGACCCATGAGGCTTTTCCATGTCACAGGTGAGAAAACAGAGACATAGAGAGCTGAAAATCCATGTGGGTGGGTCAGGAACTGGAACCCAAAGGAGGGGCTGAGCCTCCAGTTATAAACTACCTCCCAGTGAAGCTCTGAAATCCACCTTCCCCATGGCTCACCTGCCCTCGCTTACCTTGGACTTCAACTAGGAAGCCACAAATGCAATTAAAGTCATTTATCCTCAAGTGCTAATGACTGATAATTAAGTTTCCTTGCCAGGGTTGACATTCAGACAGGACCTGGTTAACCCCAACCACCTCTATCTGCTCTGGCCCACCTCCCCTGCCCCTCTGTCTGCTACTCCCATGCCCCTAAGAAGAATCAAGTCTTGATAACCTGACCCTAGAACTGAAAAAGACAGTGAGAAAGTGCCTGGGGTTGGAAATCAGGATAGTAATTTCTCACTAACCACAAAATGCCAGTTTTGTTTTTAATGTTGTGAGGAACCAGGTGGGGGCAGGCATGGGGTGGGGTTAGTGCTCTAGATGGTGGCTTAAGTGCTGGGCTGTCTGGGAGTGTGGTCAGAACTGCTGAGTGAGACTGAACTTGGGGCATGAACATGAACATGCCCTGGGGCATGGCAGACCTCCCCTGCCTCAGTTTCCCTGTCTATCAATGAAAGACTGGATCCAGAAATAACCTCTAACATCCCTTTTGGAATTACACCCAAGATCTTATGACCCAATGAATAGCACAGGTTCTGTGCTTTTAAGCCAGTGGTTCTCAGTTGGGGGTGATGCTGCCTCCCGCCTCACCAGTCACTTGGTAATGTTTGGAGGTCTGTTTTTAGTTGTCACGTGCAGGGGAGAGGGGCGCTACTGACATCAAGTGGGTGGAGAACAGTGATGCTGCTCAATGCTTTACAGTGTCCAGGATGGTCCCCCCTTAATCAAAAATGATCTGGCCCCAAACGTCCATAGAGCTGAGATTAAGTTGTCATCTTCACTCTCCAGCACCTAAGGTCCCGCATCCAGCCCTACCCCCTCCCCAACGCCGCAGCTGCCTCTCTAAAGCTGGT
The DNA here is from genome assembly GCF_003369695.1 of Bos indicus x Bos taurus. Classification (NCBI taxonomy): domain Eukaryota; kingdom Metazoa; phylum Chordata; class Mammalia; order Artiodactyla; family Bovidae; genus Bos; species Bos indicus x Bos taurus. The sequence goes on along the minus strand of NC_040082.1, from coordinate 90,519,314 downwards.
GGGTGGCTCTCTATTTGGGTGTGTCTTCCAAAGCCCTGCGCTGGACGGAAATCCCTGTGGATGGTGGGTCTGCCTTTGGGATTGGGGCTCAGAGGGAGGACTCAGAGGGAGCAGGGTGGGGGCCAGGTAGGAGAGAGGGGGTGTCTAAAATGTGACCCTCTCCCATTCAGTGAGTTTCTCACTCGATTTTGTCACTGCCCTGGATGTCGTCACTCATTCATGGAGGAGGGACAGTAAGACGCAGTACGGAAGGGCGGGGGGCGGGGGAAGAAGAGAGATCTCTTCCTGATGCTATGGGCAACCGCCAGCCAGAACCTTACCGCAAGGAAAGTTCGCGTCAGTAGAAATTCATTTTCTTTATGAAGGGAGTGGTCTTTGCGTCTGTATCCTTCTCCTGAGCTGAGTGTGGCCTCAGTCCCCCGAAAAGGGCCACCCCCGCTACCCTACCCACAGCCGAGCCTGGAGCCTCACATGTCTGCCCCACGATCCTCTAAATGCCGGGATGTGGGTGGGTCCCGCTGGGCCCTGGACACTCCCGCCCTCTGGTCCCCACTTCACATTCAAGGACCATCGAATAAGGAGGCAGAGAGCGGAAGCTGAGAAGCGGTCCTTTCTGCCGTGGTGCTGAATTATCAGCCCCTCGCATACAAGTTCAGACACAGGAGGAGGCATCTCTTGTTTGTAACCATCTCCCTTCCTCCCCACCCCATAGGCAAGCCTTTACGTGCACTTCTGTCAAATCCTTTTTCCAAATCCGCTCACGGCGTTATAAATAGGAAACGCACAGAGTTGGGACTTGTACATTTTGGTCTCGCAGGAAGCGTCCCAGAGAGGGGCTGAGGGTTTGAGCCGCCTAATCTCCCAACATAGCCTGGAAATGGTGCAATCCTCTGCCTTCCAGGTGAACGGTGGGCACGCGAGGTGAACCTTGTGGGTGTGTATGTGTGTGTGCGCGCGCGCGGCGGATGGTTTTCTCCGCGTGGGGAAAAAAATGGAGGTGTTGCCATTCCAAGAATCGCCAAGTACCCTGGCTCTCCGCTCCCACCCGCCCATCTGCCAGAAGCCGGGTTTGCAGTCCCAGAAACATGAGGGACGATCTTCCTCAACAGGGCGTGGAGAAAGTGGACTCACCTCCGTGCGAGTACCGGCTACCTCCGCGGCCTCTCCCGGGTGAGCGCAAACAAAGACGAGCCCCGGGCGCCTGCAGACCTCGGTTCCCGGGCCTTCAGAGCATCCGAGGAAGATGCGCTCAGGGCGAACTCTGCATCCAAGGAAGGTCACCCAGAGCAACGCGGCGGGCGCAGACGGGAGCTTTTTGTCCAGGGATGGTGGGGCGGCGGGCAGGGAAGGCTTGCAGTTAGCGGTCGACTCCCCCCTGCTCGGCCGCGGCTTCGTCTTGGGTCATCGTTGTCTCAGCTTGTGCCTCCCGAGGTATTTTCTTCTCGCCAGCTCGTAGCTGGCAGAGGCTCGGCTTCCTTTAAGACAGTCAATTATGCTGCTTTTGTGTGCAGGGTGGGTGGGTGGGGGCAGGGCTGACCAAAAAGCACAGCCCCCTGGCAGAATCGGTGCTCTCCATTGGCTGAGAGGGGAGCAGTGCTAAGAGCCTCACTGGGGGCAGAAGCGGAAATGATTCCTGATGGCGCATCACAGATTTAAAAACAAAAACAAGGAACAAATAAATAAATAAATGGCAGCGATGGCCTCATTCCTTGGAATATGAGAGAAGGAATAATAACCTCCTGTTCCCACTTCGTGGGTCCCTCAGCTGGCCACTTCCTATGACCCATGTGCCGAGGACCAGGCTGGGTACTGCGGAGGCAGAAAGATTCTTAGACACATGCGCTCGGGGCCACCGAGGGAAAGGCGTCCCCTGCAGGTGTGCGTGCGGTAGCCCCGCCCTGAAAGACGGTAGAACAGAGTTAAGAGCGCACTCTCTGAAATCAGACCGTAATCGGTTTGCACTCTGGCTCAGCCACGAGCTGGGGGACTCGATTGGGTAAGTGATTGTACCTGTTGGGCCTTAGTTTCCTCATCTGCGAAAAGGAAACGTTAGGCCTCTGGCGTTTCAGCATTTAATGAGGTGATCCGGGCTGGGTGCTTGGCACATACCACAGCATGAGAAGAGTTCTGTGCGTGTTTTCCTGCTGTTACTGATTTTATGTTTAGACTGGTAGCAGGTTGAGTGGTGCCTTCCGCCCCCCGGTAAAAGATACCTCCAAGTTTTAACCCATGGAACTTGTGAATGTAACCTTATTTGGGAAAAAAAAGGGTCTTTGCAGGTAGAATTAAGTTAAAGATCTCCAGATGAGATCATCCTGGATTAAAGATGAGCCCTAAATCCCACGACAAGTAACTTCTTGAGAGAAGAGGAGGGGGGACGCCATGTGAGATGGAGGCAGAGATCAGGGTGAGGCATCTACAAGCCAGGGGACATGAAGGATGGCTGGCGGTCTCTAGAAGCTGGGGGGAGCACCCAGTGGATTCTCCTCCCAGCCCCCAGAAGGCTCCAACCTTGCCACTATATTCAGACTTCTGGCCTCCAAAATTGGGAGAGAAAAAAATTTCTGGGACTCCCCTGGCAGTCCGGTGGTTAAAACTACATGCTTCCATTGCAGGGGGCTCGGATTCAACCCCTGGTCAGGGAACTAAGATCACACATGCCATGCAGCACGATAAAAACAAAAAACAACTATTTTTCTATTGTTTTGGGCCTCCTAGTATGGTACTTTGTTATAGCAGCCACAAGAAAACTTAATACATAACACCAAGCAGGGTTGGATACCTGTTGTTCTCGCCTGTGCCTCTTAATCACTGTGGTGGTTTTTCACTTGTTCTGTGAACATATCATACTCATTCCCACCACAGGGACTTTGCACAAACTGTTCCCTCTGCCAGGAATGCCCTTCTCCCAGATGTTTGCATTATTCAGGTGTCAGCTCAGAGAGGCCTTCCCTGATCATCCCCCACCTTTACCTCTTACTCCATCATCCTTCCTCCCATTACCTAGTCTGTTTTTCAGTATAATTTTTTTTTAATCACTGTGGTAAAATACATGTCAGCTTCCCAGGTGGCTCAGCAGTAAAGAGTCTACCTGAAAATGCAGGAGATGTAAGAAACACTGGTTTGATCCCTGGCTTGGGAAGATCCCCTGGAAAAGGGCATGGCAACCCACTCCAGTATTCTTGTCTGGAAAGTTCCACAGACAGAGGAGACTGGCGGGCTGCAGTCCATCAGGTCACAAAGTTAGGACATGACTGAGCACATGCACGCAAGTACAAAGTATGCATCACATAAAATTTACCACTTTAGCCATTTGAAAGTGTATGGCTCAGTGACATTAAGTACACTCATGGTGTTGTGCCACCATAACCACTATCTAGTTCCAGAAATTTGCATCACCCTTAATCCTGTACACATTAAGCAGTCCTTTAATTCCCCCTTCCCAGCCCCTGGCAACCACTAATCCACTTTCTGTCTCTGTGGATTTGCCTGTTCAGGATATTTCATATCAATGGAATAATCGACTATGCCATCTTCTGTATCTGGCTTCTCTCACTGAGCATCATTTTTCCAGGATCATCTGCATGGTGGTGCATGTCAGTGCTTCATTCATCTTTTTGGCTGAATCGTATATTTCATTGTATGTATGCATGTGCCATTTTTTTTGTTTATTCATCCACCAGTAGATAAAAAGTATTTCTACATTTTGGCTGTTGTGGGTGTACATGGATTTATTTGAATCCCTGTTTTCAGTGAACTTGGGTGTATACCTGAGAGTGGCATTGCTGAATGATATGCTAATTCTATGTTTAAGACTGATGCATTTTGTTTTTAAATTTTTGAGTGTGTGGAATGTGGGATCTTAGTTTCCTGGCCAGGGATCAAACTCATATCCACTCATTGCAAGGCAGGTTCTTAACCACTGGACCACAAGGTAAGTCCCCAAAATACAGATGATTTTAAACAGTGGGTTTTTTTTTTGGGGGGGGGGAGAACCATGTCACATGGCATGTGGGATCTTAGTTACCCCACCAGGGACTGAACCCATGCCCCCTGAATTGGAAGCACAGAGTCTTAATTAACCACTGGACTGCCAGGGAAGTCCTTTTTTTTTTTTTCCCATAACACAATTGTTTGAAATTATTTACTTGTTTCTTTGTTTATTCCCTCCACTTACTGGAATAGAAATTTCAAGAGAAAAGAGACTTGGTTTCTTTTGTACACTGTAATGTACCATGACAGCTGCTCCGGGCACAAAGGAGATATTGGGAAATGCAGGTAGACACCACAGATGCAGGCTCCCCTTGTGGTCTCAGACAACACTCTATTTATGTGGCCACCCCTCTTACTGGTTCGGTGGCTGTGGCCTTCTGAGCCAAAGGTATAAAGACAACCACCTCACGGCAGTGGAGGAGAGCCCAGAGCCTCTGGAACAAAGTCTGGGTTCTGTACTTCCTGGCTGGAGGCAGTGGAGCTCTGGGGAGAGATACTGAGTCAGGAATCCAGATTAGCTCTAGTGCTGGGCACTGGGGTCCAAAAAATGAATGAGACTTTGCTTTCAGAGAACTCCTACTCGGAGAAGCAAATGGGCAGGGGAGTGTGGACTGACTTAGAGTCCCCAGTGGCACACTGGTAAAGAATCCACCTGCCAAAGAGGAGATGTAGGAAATACAGGAGATGCAGGTTCGATCCCTGGGTCGGGAAGATCCCATGGAGAAGGAAATGGCAACCCATTCCAGTATTCATGCCTGTAAAATTCCATGGATAGAGGAGCCTGGCAGGCTATGGTCCATGGGGTCACGAAAGAGTCAGACACGACTTAGTGACTAAACAACAGCAAAAAGACATCTTTTGAGTAGAGTGGCTTTGTGGGGCATGGGGAGATTTCTCAGAGTTGGGCAGCGGAGGTGATTATGTGAGTTGGGCCCTGAGGAGTAAGTAGGAGTTGCATGGATGAAGGAGAAGAAATTTGTGACAGGACTTCTGTAAAGCAGCGGCCCCTCCTTCCTGAGAGCTTGCCGGGAGCTGTCCGTGGTGCTGCTGCCGCCGCTGCCGCCAAGCCGCTTGTGTGAAACAAATTTGGCTCTTGTCAGGTTTATTTTTAATTGTGGTTAAAATATAGCGAGAGAGCTTCCCTGGTGGCTCAGATGGCAAAGGATCTGCTTGCAATGCAGGAGATTCGGGTTTGGATCCCTGGGTCAGGAAGATCCCCTGGAGAAGGGAATGGCAACCCACTTCAGTAGTCTTGCCTGGAGAATCTCATGGACATAAAATCTACCATCTAATAATGTTTAAAGCTAGTGGAGGTGATGGAATTGCAGTTGAGCTATGTCAAATCCTAAAAGATGATGCTGTGAAAGTGCTGCACTCAATATACCAGCAAATTTGGAAAACTCAGCAGTGGCCATAGGACTGGAAAAGGTCAGTTTTCATTCCAATCCCAAAGAAAGGCAATGCCAAAGAATGCTCAAACTACCGCACAATTGCACTCATCTCACATGCTAGTAAAGTAATGCTCAAAATTCTCCAAGCCAGGCTTCAGCAATACGTGAATCGTGAAATTCCAGATGTTCAAGCTGGTTTTAGAAAAGGCAGAGGAACCAGAGATCAAATTGCCAACATCCACTGGATTATCAAAAAAGCAATAGAGTTCCAGAATAACATCTATTTCTGTTTTATTGACTATGTCAAAGCCTTTGTGTGGATCACCACAAACTGGAAAATTCTTAAAGAGATGGCAACACCAGACCACCTTATCTGCCTCTTGAGAAATCTGTATGCAGGTCAGGAAGCAACAGTTAGAACTGGACGTGGACCAATGGACTAGTTCCAAGTCGGGAAAGGAGTACATCAAGCCTGAATGTTGTCACCTTGCTTATTTAACTTATATGCAGAGTACATCATGCGAAATGCTGGGCTGGATGAAGCACAAGCTGGAATCAAGATTGCCGGGAGAAATATCAATAACCTCAGATATGCAGATGACACCCCCCTTATGGCAGAAAGCGAAGAAGAACTAAAGAGCCTCTTGATGAAAGTGAAAGTGGAGAGTGAAAAGGCTGGCTTAAAACTCAACATTCAGAAAACTAAGATCATGGCATCCGGTCCCATCATTGCATGACAAATAGATGGGAAAACAATGGAAACAGGGACAGACTATTTTGGGGGGCTCCAAAATCACTGCAGATGGTGACTGCAGCCATGAAATTAAAAGACACTTACTCCTTGGAAGAAAAGCTATGATCAACCTAGACAGCATATTAGAAAGCAGAGACATTACTTTGCCAACAAAGGTCCATCTAGTCCAAGGTATGGTTTTTCCAGTAGTCATGTATGGATGTGAGAGTTGGACCATAAAGAAATCTGAGCACCGAAGAATTGATGCTTTTGAACTGTGGTGTTGGAGAAGACTCTTGAGAGTCCCTTGGACTGCAAGGAGATCAAACCAGTCTGTCCTAAAGGAAATCAGTCCTGAATATTCATTGGAAGGACTGATGCTAAAGCTGAAACTCCAATACTTTGGCCACCTGATGCGAAGAACGGACTCATCTGAAAAGACTCTAATGCTGGGAAAGATTGAAGGCAGGAGGAGAAAGGGACAACAGAGGATGAGATGGTTGGATGGTATCATCGACTCAATGGACATGAGTTTGAGAAATCTCCGGAAGTTAGTGATGGACAGGGAGGCCTGGCGTGCTGCAGTCCATGGGGTCTCAAAGAATTGGACACAACTGAGCAACTGAACTGAATGTTTAACGATTTCAAAAATAATTTAACCCTCTACAGTCACCACCATGTCTTCTTTTTTAAATTTTATTTATTTCTTATTTACTTTTATTTTTCGGCTGTGCTCGGTCGTCACTGCTGTGCAGGCTTTTCTCTAGCTGTGGTGAGTGCAGGCTACTCTCTAGTTGGGGTGCATGGGCTTCACACTGAAGTGGCTTTTCTTGCTGCAGTGTGGGCTCCAGGCATGTGGGCTTCAGCAGTTGCAGCAAGCAGGCTTCTGTAGTTGTGGTGCACGGGCCCAGTTGTTCTGTGGCATATAGGATCCTCCTGGACCAGGGATTGAACCTGTGTCCCCTGCATTGGCAGGGGGATTCCTACCCACTGCACCACCAGGGAAGTTCCTAAGGACTTTTTTGGATGTGGACCTTTTAAAAAGTCTTTATTGAATTTGTTTACAATATTATTTCTATTTTATGTTTTGGTTCTTTGGCCATGTGGGATCTTAGTTCCCTGACCACACCCCTTGCATTGGAAGGCAAAGTCTTAACCACCGGAGAAGTCCCCATTCTAATAATTTTTAAATGTAAAGTTTAGTGTCTTCATATTATTGGACACTCCCCCTACCATCCATCTCTAGAACTTTCTCATCTTACCAAACTGAAACTCTGTCCCTATGGAACACTGATGTCCCATTCCCATTCCCCTAAGTTTCTTGAGGTCAGAGATGTTTCATTTTGTCATTGCTGTATTTTTAATCCTTAGATCAGTGGTTGAGAACCTGTGGGCAATTTTACCCATCATGGGACATTTGATGATGTCAGGGATATTTTTGATTATCATGACTGGAGGGGATGGAGTTGATACTGGCATGGAGCAGGTAAAGACCAACAACACTGCCCAACACTCTACAATGCCCAGGACAGCCCCCCTCCCAAGATAACTGTTGTTGTTGTTCAGTCGTGTCTGACTGCAAACCATGGACTGAAGCACACCAGGTTTCTCTGTCCTTCACCATCTCCTGGAGCTTGCTCAAACTCATGTTCACTGAGTTGGTGATGCCATCCAAACATCTCATCCTCTGTCAACCATCTCTTCCTCTGTTGCCCCCTTCTCCTCCTGCTTTCAATGTTTCCCAGCATCAGGGTCTTTTCCAGTGAGTCAGCTCTTCATATCAGGTGGCCAAAGTATTGGAGCTTCAGCTTCAGCATGAGCCCTTCCAATGAATATTCAGGATTGATTTCTTTTAGGATTGACTGGTTTGATCTCCTTGCAGTCCAAGGGACTCTCAAGAATCTTTTCCAACACCACAGTTCAAAAGCATCAATTCTTTGGCTTGAAACAAAGTTAGTTCTCAATAAAATTTGTTGAGGCAATGAAATGGCTAAACCTCCTTGAATCGTCTTCTCTTCATTTGCAAAGGTGATTCATACAAATACATTTGATTCTCATTATTTGCAGTTTCTGTATTTGTAAATTTGCCTGTTGAACTTTATTTGTAACCCCCAAAATCAATACTCATGGTGCTTTCAGGATCATTTGTAGACAACACAGAGAAGTGAAAAAAAAATGAGTACTGGCTGTGCCTGTGTTCCCAGCTGAGGCTGAACCAGGTGATGCTCATTCAAGCCTTGACTGTAAACAACTGTGCTTTTTGGGGTCTATTTAGTGCCATACTTTTAACATTTGGGGGTTTGTTGGTGACTTTGCTATTTATAATGGCCTCCACGCATGGTGCTGAAGTGCTGTCTAGTTTTTGTTAGCACAAGAAGGCTGAGACTGAGAGTTAATTTAGGTAGGCTGATAAGGAATCTGGAGCCCTCAAGGAGGAAGGGGTCCAGTTCAGTTCAGTCACTCAGTCATGTCTGATTCTTTGTGACCCCATGGACTGCAGGGTGCCAGACTTCCCTGTCCAACACCAACTCCCGGAGATTGCTCAAACTCATGTCCATTGAGTCAGTGATGCCATCTGACCATTTCATCCTTTGTCGACCCCTTCTCCTCCTGCCTTCAATCCTTCCCAGCATCAAGGTCTTTTCAGATGAGTCAGTTCTTCACATCAGGTGGCCATGGAGCTTCAGCTACAGCATCTGTCCTTCTAAGAAATATTCAGGACTGGTTTCCTTTAGGATAGACTGGTTTGATCTCCTTGCAGTCCAAGGGACTCTCAAGAGTCTTCTCCAACACCACAGTTCAAAAGCATCAGTTCTTCGGTGCTCAGATTTCTTTATGGTCCAACTCTCACATCCATACATGACTACTGGAAAAACCATACCTTGGACTAGATGGACCTTTGTTGGCAAAGTAATGTCTCTGCTTTCTAATATGCTGTCTAGGTTGATCATAGCTTTTCTTCCAAGGAGTAAGTGTCTTTTAATTTCATGGCTGCAGTCACCATCTGCAGTGATTTTGGAGCCCCCCAAAATAGTCTGTCCCTGTTTCCATTGTTTTCCCATCTATTTGTCATGAAGTGATGTGACCAAATGCCATGATCTTAGTTTTCTGAATGCTTAAGCCAGCCTTTTCACTCTCCTCTTTCACTTTCATCAAGAGGCTCTTTAGTTCTTCTTCGCTTTCTGCCATAAGGGGGGTGTCATCTGCATATCTGAGGTTATTGATATTTCTCCCGGCAATCTCGATTCCAGCTTGTGCTTCATCCAGCCCAGCATTTCACATGATGTACTCTGCATATAAGTTAAATCAGTAGGTGACAATATACAGCCTTGACATACTCCTTCCCCAATTTGGAACCAATCCGTTGTTCCATGTCCAGTTCTAACTGTTGCTTCTTGACATGCATACAGATTTCTCAGGAGGCAGATAAGGTGGTCTGGTATTCCCAAATCTTTAAGAATTTTCCACAGTTTATTGTGATCCACACAGTCAAAGATTTTGGCATAGTCAATAAATCAAAAGTAGATATTTTTCTGGAACTCTCTTGCTTTTTCTATGATCCAATGGATGTTGGCCATTAGTTCTCTGGTTCCTCTGCCTTTTCTATCTTCAGTTTTAACATCTGGAAGTTCTCAGTTCATGTACTGTTGAAGAATTTTGAACATTTTGGAGAATTTGAACATTCTTGGAGAATTTTGAACATTACTTTGCTAGTGTGTGAGATGAGTGCAATTGTGCAGTAGTTTGAACATTCTTGGGTGTTGCCTCTCTTAGGGACTGGAATGAAAACTGACCTTTTCCAGTCCTGTGGCCACTGCTGGGTTTTCCATATTTGCTGGCATATTGAGTGCAGCTCTTTCACAGCATCATCTTTTAGGATTTGAAATAGCTCAACTGGAATTTCATCACCTCCACTAACTTTTTTCGTAGTGATTCTTCCTAAGGCCCACTTGACTTCACACTCCAGGATGTCTGGCTCTAGGTGAGCAATCACACTATCATGGTTATCTGGGTCATTAAGATTTTTTTGGTATAGTTCTTCTGTATATTCTTGCCTTGTCACCTTTTCTTAATATCTTCTGCTTCTGTTAGGTCCATACTGTTTCTGTCCTTTATCGTGCCCATCTTTGCATGAAATGTTCCTTTGGTATCTCTAATTTTCTTGAAGAGATCTTTAGTCTTTCCCATTCTATTGTTTTCCTCTATTTCTTTGCATTGATCACTGAGGAAGGCTTTCTTATCTCTCCTTGCTATTCTTTGGAACCCTGCATTCAGATGGGTATATCTTTCCTTTTCTCCTTTGCCTTTAGCTTCTCTTCTTTTCTCAACTATTTGTAAGGCATCCTCAGACAACCATTTTGCCTTTTTGCATTTCTTTTTCTTGGGGATGGTCTTGATCACTGCCTCCTGTACAATGTCAGGAACCTCCGTCCATAGTTCTTCAGGCACTCTATCAGATCTAATCCCTTGAGTCTATTTGTAACTTCCACTGTATAATTGTAAGGGATTTGATTTAGGTCATACCTGAATGGTCTAGTGGTTTTCCCTACTTTCTTCAATTTAAGCTGGAATTTTTCAATAAGGAGTTCATGGTCTGAGCCACAGTCAGCTCCTAGTCTTGTTTTTGTTGACTATAGAGCTTCTCCATCTTTGACGGCAAAGAATATGATCAATCTGATTTTAGTACTGACCATCTGGTGATGTCCATGTGTAGAGTCAACTCTTGTGTTGTTGGGAGAGGGTGTTTTCTATGATCAGTGCGTTCTCTTAGCAAAACTCTGTTAGCCTTTGCCCTGCTTCATTTTGTGCTTCAAGGCCAAACTTGCCTGTTACTCCAGGTATCTCTTGACTTCCTATTTTTGCATTCCAGTCCGCTGTGATAAAAAGGACATCTTTTTTTGGTGTTCGTTCTAGAAGGTCTTGTAGGTCCTAAAAGAAATGTTCAGTTTCTTCAGCATTAGTGGCTGGGGCATAGACTTGGATTACTGTGATGTTGAAAGGTTTGCCCTGGAAATGAAGAGAGATCATTCTGTCATTTTTGAGATTACACCCAAGTACTGCATTTCAGACTCTTTTGTTGACTATGAGGGCTACTCCATTTCTTCTTGCCCACAGTAGTAGATATAATGGTCATTTGAGTTAAATTCACCCATTCCAGTCCATTTCATTTCACAGATTCCTAAAATGTCTATGTTCACTCTTGCCATCTCCTGATTGACCACTTCCAATTTACCTTGATTTGTGGACCCAACATTTCAGGTTCCTATGCAATATTGTTCTTTAGAGCATTGGACTTTACTTCCATCACCAATCACATCCACAACTGGGCATAGTTTTCGCTTTGGCTCTGTCTTTTTATTGTTTCTGGAGTTACTTCTCCACTCTTCTCCAGCAGCATATTGGCCACCTACCTACCTGGGGAGTTCATCTTTCAGTGTCATATCTTTTTGCCTTTTCATACTGTTCATGGGGTTCTCAAGGTAAGAATACTGAAGTGGTTGCCACTTCAATATTCTTGCTTTGGGAAGGGGTCAAGGGCCCTGGAGATGGAGAAAAGGGTCTGTGGTTCTCAAAGAGGAGAAAAGGACAAAACTTTTTTTTTCTACATTGCCTTGTCTTTAAACCCAGAGCTAATGATTACACAACACTCATCTTAAACTCTGTACTAAGGATTATAGAACAGCAATGTATCTTGCTCTAGGACTTGTTTCTCCTTCTTAACAAGAACCTTCTGACTAATCTTGCTATCTTATGTGGGAGTAGAATCTGGTAAGACCTTTCTATTGTTAGTTCTAATCTTGTTAATTTAAGATGTATACTGTAGGAGTGAGTCTAGTAAAAGTATATAAGGCCTTGAAAAGAATAGCGACAGGGCACTCTCCTTCCCCCTTCTGATGTCTATGTCAGAAGCTTTCTCTGTCCATTTTAAACTTTAATAAAACTCTGCTACACAAAAACTCTTGAGTGATCAAGCCTGGTCCCAAAGCTAAATCTTCTTCGGAAATCACGAATCCGACATTGTTCACCGTAAGCTATCAAGATGTGCCTTATGGAGAAAAAAAGCATGTTAGATAAGCTTCATTCAAGTGTGAATTATAGTGTTGCAGACTGTGAGTTCAATGTAAAGCAATCTACAATATATATTAAACAAGATGCCCTTAAACAAAACAAAACACACACACACACACACACATTTAGGTATTGATCAACTAATGAAAATGTGATCTGAGGCTTGCAAGAACCTAAGTCTGTATTTCCCCTGGGAGCAATGGATCAGTATTTGCCATTTCAGTGTTTGCTGCAACATTATAGAGCAGAACTGCTGCCAATAACGAGAATCAACTGTATCTACTTCTGAGGGCTATTGTGTGGACTAGATAACGTTGTGCATGTAAAGCATTTTACACACTTCTCACAGCAAATAGGGGCTTTCCTGGTGGCTCAGATGGTAAAGAATCCACCTACAATGCAGAAGACCTGGGTTAAATCCCTGAGTAAGAAAGATTCCCCTGGAGAAAGGAGTAGCAACCCACTCCAGTATTCTTGCCTGGAGAATTCCACGGGCAGAAGAGCCTGGTGGGTTACAGTCCATTGGGTGCAAAGAACCAGATACAACTGAGTGACTAACACTTACAGCAAATAATAGGAAAAAAAGATACTATGCATTCCAGAGAAAACAGACCTGCTTTTGTAAAAGGTATGCAGCATGGATTAGCTAGTTAGAGCCTCAGGGAATCAGAATGAGGTCCTGGGTAATTACCACACTGGCCTTCAGCCAGGGCATGGCGGGGGAGCTGCGTTTGCCAGACGCACTGGATTGTTCCTTAATGACCACACATGGCCATTAAGACACAAATGGAAGAATGCCATCCACTAAATCACCCATACGGCTTTCCTTGGCACCCTGGGCTTGCCATGGTTTCTGTCCAAGGGTTGACTAGCCCTGTGCCTGCTTAAAAGGAGGGCAAAAGAACACCACTCCAGCATGATCAATAAATGGACACTTTTGGGGGGGGGCTTAAAATTTTTTTTAAATTAAATATTTATCTTTGATGTCTTAGTTGCAAGACAGTTTAGTGTCTTTGGAATCTTTGACCTTCACTGCAGACTGAAGACTCTTAGCTGCAGCATGTGGGATCTAGTTCCCTGACCAGGGATAGAATCCTGGCCTCCTGCATTGAGAGTGTGGAGTCTTAGCCACTGGACCACCAGGGAAGTTCCAAAAAATTAATTAAAAAAATTTAAATAATTGTAGACTCACACACAGTTGTAAAAAGTAACACAGAAAGATCCCATGTACCCTTTTCCACCATGTTACCCAATGGTATTAATAACATCTTGGAAAATTATAATACAATAGCACTATTGCTAATGATACAGTCAAGATACACAACATTTCAATCACCTTAGGAGCTCTCATGTTGCCCTTTTATAGCTACTCCCACTCCCCGTTCCCCCACCCCCATGCCCTTAACTGGTGGAAATCACAAATACATTCTCCGTTTCTATCATTTTTGATCTTTCAAGAATTTTATGTAAATAGAATCATATGTGATCTCTTGACATCAGCTTTTCCTGCTCAGCATAATTCTCTAGAGCTTTATCCAAGTTGTTGTGTGTATCAAGAGTTTATTCCTCCTTACTGCAGAGTAACATTCCATTTATATGAAATGTCCAGAACTGGCAAATCCATAGAGACAGAATGCAAACTAGTGGTGGCCAGGGGCTGGGGGAGGTGTGGGCAAGTAACTGTGAAGGGGTACAAGGTTTCTTCTTGGAGTGATGAAAATGTTCTGGAATTAATGTTTGTAACCACCATCCACAACTTTATGGATATGCTAAAAAAAAATTGAATTGCACACCTTAGGTGGGTGAATTGTATGGTATGTGAAGTATATCTCAATAAATCTGTTCTTAACCAAAGAGTACAGTTTGGTTATGAACTGCTTCCCTGAATCCAAGTTCTTGAGGACTGGTGTTGGGCAGCTCACTGTTACCCCCCAAGAAGGCCCTGCCTGTAGCAAGTGGGTAAAGAAATATCTTTCAAAATGAATTACCCTTAGAACAGGGTTTCTCCACCTTGGCACTGCCGATATTGGAGACAGGTTCTTCTCTGTTATGGGGCACCTACCTGCACACTGCTGGGTCTTGTGCAGCATCCCTGGTCCCCACCTACTTGATGCCAGGAGCACTCCAGTCATGACAGCCACAGATGTCCCCAGACACTGTCCACTGTCCTCTGGGGGCAAAATACTCCAGTTGAGAACCGCAAATTTAGAGCCACTGAATTTTAGGTACTGGAGCCTTCTAAGGAAAGACTGGCACACAGGGTGCTGATCAGCAGGACTTGGTTGTATCAGCAGGGCCATATTCACCCAGCCAGAAACGGTCAGCGGGGCAACGAAACCCCGCTCAAAAAGGAAAAACCACTGCTGCTGCTGCTGCTAAGTCGCTTCAGTAGTGTCCGATTCTCTGTGCGACCCCATAGACGGCAGCCCACCAGGCTCCCCCGTCCCTGGGATTCTCCAGGCAAGAACACTGGAATGGGTTGCCATTTCCTTCTCCAATGTATAAAAGTGAATAGTGAAAGTGAAGTCGCTCAGTCGTGTCCGACTCCTAGAGACCCCATGGACTGCAGCCTACCAGGCTCCTCCATCCATGGGATTTTCCAGGCAAAAGTACTGGAGTGTGTTGATATTTCCTTCTCCAATGCAGCCTCGAAATCTCCAAGCTGAGAGGTCAAAGGGAAGTCCAATATGGGGCGGGGCTTGCGGCGAGGGGCGGAGCTTGAACCAAATCAAAGAGGGTCGGGTCTGGGACTCCACCGGAAGAGTGTCGAGCCAAAGACCCTGATGCTGAGCAGAGGGAAAGTGGGGACTCCGAGTAGGGGGAGGGGCTTGCAGCGAGGGGAGGGGTTCGAGGCAAAGATACGCCCTCGGAAGCAGACTAATAAGCGAGAAGGCACGAGCTTCGCGGGTGGGGGCGGGGCCTGAGGCGCGTGGCGGGGCGCGAGAGGCACGCGGCCCAGGCGCCGGCCAGATGACGTCATGCGCTGACGGCCCCGCCCCTTCGCGCCTCCGGGTCGGCGGGCGCTTAGTGGAGACGCCAAGATGGCGGCGAGTAACTATTATGGCTTTGCGCAAGGCGTCGGTTCGCAGTACAGGTAACGGCCCCCGCGCCGCCCGCGCCGCCCGCGCCGTTCGACCCTAACCCCGGCCCCGGGGAGGCCACAGCCCCGAGTTGTTTCTGTCGGGGAGAGCCGGAGGGGCTCCTGACGTGGGAGGGGGCTCTCGGCCTGTCGCGGGGATGTGCCCAAGGGGGAATTGTACCTCAGCGGGCACCGAGGTCTGACCACGGAAGGGGCTGCCCTAGGAGGATGCAGCACCTGAGGTGGGGGAGAGAAGACCGGCGTGGGACGGTACCTGACTGGGTTAGGGGCGGGGCAAGGGCCAAGGACGGAGGGCGGGGGCAGGGCGAGTAGGGAGAAGACCGAGACCTGTGAGGGCACCTGGCGGGGCAGGGGGTGGAGCAGAGAGACCTTGGCGGGGAGCAGGGGAGTGGAGGTGGAAACTTGACCCCTGATTGGGAGGCCAGACAGCCTCGGAGGGGTTCCTGACCAGGCAGGGGGATTTTAAGTTTGGAGGGATGGACCCTAGCGGGGGCGGGGGTCAGGGGGTGCTACAGAACACAGAGACCCGGGAGGGAGAGACAGAGGCCTGGGGGAGGAGGATAGAGGCCTGACTGGAGGGGCGGGCCGAGACTCAAGGGAGTAGCAGTCTAGACCTGAGGGAAGTCCTGAGATCCAATAGGAGAGCAGGCACCTGGGGCTCCGGGGAACGGGAACCATAAGGAAGGGTAGAGGGACCTGGAATCCTGAAAGTCAGTGGAGGAGGCCATTGGGTATTTGAGTTTTAACAGACTCGGAGAAGGGAATTCTTGCCTGGAGGATCCCATGGACAGAGGAGCCTGGCGGCCACTGTCCATGGGATCGCAAAGAGTTGGACGCGACTGAGTGATTAACACTAACAGACTGGGAGGGCTTGCCTGTGGTAAAGAATCCGCCCGCCAATGCAGGAGACACAGGTTCGATCTCTGGGTCCGGAAAATCCCCTGGAGAAGGAAATGGCAACCTACCCCAGTTTTCTTGCCTGGCGGGCTACAGTCCCTGGGGAAGCTGAGTCAGACACGACTTAGTGAATACAATGCAATGCAGTGCAACAGACAGGGACCCAAGCATTGGGAGGGAAAGAAAGGAGCTGAGAGAAGAGCTGGTGGAAGGTGGGGGGGTGGGGGGCGTGGGGGTGGGCAGGGACAGGAAGCAGCCAGGGGAAGGAAATATCTAGGGGTAGAGACACATGGAGTGCGTATGGACTCCAGATGTACACACACACACCCCTTTCCACGGCTTCTCCTTGGAGCCTCTGTTAGGTCTCGGTTTTTCAGCTGGGCATGCAAGACCAGGTCCCCAGCAGGGATGCAGACAGAGCTGGTGTCCCTGGGGAAAAGTGTCCCCCTCCTTACATCATTTTCATGTGTCACCCTGGGGTCAGTTTCCAGCTGGTAGCCTGGCAGAACCTTCTGGGCCAGTTGCTTACAGACTGGATTCGAACTGCCCCTTAGGTAACTGAGAGACTGGTGTCTGCTTGCAGGATGGGCCTGCGCCTCATGTTTATTTCATGCTCTGTTTCAGCACGTTGAACACAGGTCAGGCTAGTGGGAAGTTAGTGCCCACCTGTCTACCCAGTTGTGATGCTGCCATGTTCGCTCCCATGGGGTCAGAAGTAATGAGGTCAGGGCTTGGATCCAAGGCTTGTGCAGCTTGCAGAGTTCTTCCTGTTTCCTGTACCCAGAGTGTTCTCTAGGTGTAGCATTGACTAGACATAGATTTTCTGTCAGGGAAAGGATGTCTAGCCTGCTGTTTCCTGAAACAAGAGTGTTGCATTTTTATGTCCTCTTTCCCTGTTTCCAGCATCCTTGGCGGTATTCTTACGGCCAATGCTTAGTTACAGCAGCAGGACTTGGCTAGGCTGTCAGAGACCAAGGCCTTTTTTGGAAATGCTGTGTCCTTCTGCCTGCTTGCTGCCGCTTCTTTCTTTTCTTTCTCTCTATTTTTCTGTTTCCCTTTCTTTTTCTTTCTCCAGTGCATTCTACACTCAGATGTGGAAAATCACTTGAGTGTTGTGCTTTCTATTAAGATTATCTTCCAAGAGAAATTTGAGAATTGACACTGGTAAAATAGGTAATCTGAGGACTTCAGATGGTCTTGTCATTTATTTGAATTAAGGTACTTAAACATTTTGATGCAGCTATTGTCTGGATTCTGATAACTTAAGTCATACAGTAAACATGCATGTAACTAAGGATGTGAAACTGTCATGAACTGAATGTCAGATTTGTCTGTGTCTTTAAAATTGTCCCCAAGAAGGTGTGTTATTCCTTAAGAAGTAGATTTAACTAAAACAGAAGCGTAGGAATTATAGCAAAGTAAATTTCAGTCTCAGAAAACCTTGAAATGAGATAATCTGCATTATCTGAACAGTTTTAAGTTAACCCGACATTCCCTTTTGGGGGAAACGACTTTTGCTTGAAACCTTCAGCTGCTTTTAAAGTATATATTTCTTGTGTAATGTGCCATAGAAAAACTGATCAGATAACAGATTTTGTGAGTACCAGCTTTGTGGTAGCATTTGGATAGCAGTATTGACAAAGCCCATTTCATGAACTACCAAAGCAAAGACAGCAGTTTATTTCTTAGAGGAATTTTGTGTAGATTTTCTTGGCTTTTAAAACTGGTAACCACAGGGACTTCTCTGGCAGTCCAGTGATTAATACTGCGTGCCTCCAGTGTAGGGGGTGCAGATTCAATCCCTGGTCGGGGAGCTAATAGCCCACATGCTGCGTGATGCAGCCAAAAAGTAAAAACTTAAAAAAAAAAGAAAAGGATCAAATGCACATTCACTTTTGAACTATAAGAAAAGTTTGTAATTTCTTGTTAATAATGGTGATTTTAATTTATTTCACCTTATGTGGTCTTTTAGATCTCTTAAGGCTTTTTTAGAGTTAGCGCTGTAAGTTTTCAGAAGGATTAATCCCACTTGGAAAATTGACAGTGCATTTAATTTGCACTGAATGCAGGTTTCAGTTGTGAGGCTGAGAGCTGCTCAAGAAATCCGACAGGGCCCTGTGTGAGTTAAGTCATGTTGGTAATGAAAACGAGAGCTCAGAGCTGTCCGGTGGATGTTCACACTGGTGGAACATGACAGGCAGGCCAGATCTACTGTGAACATTTCCCTCTTCTTGCAGATTTTTAAAAAAAAGTATTTCTTTGTTTGGCTGCGCCAGGTCTTAGCTGCAGCCCTCAGAATCTTTAGCTGTGGCATGTGGGATCCTCCTCCCTGACCAGGGCTTGAACCCAGGCAGTTTTGTCAAAACACCACCCATCTAGTGTAGTTGGTGGCCTCTACCTTTGCATTCTTGTTAAAGCTAAGATGGCTGCTGGATTTTGGTGTAATAGTTGATTTCCCATCAGGAGCTTGATAAGCTTTTGGCGTTTATGTTAATGGCTGGATTCCTTTACCTGGAGAGTGTCAGAAAGTTGGAAGCCTGAGTGAAACCCCATCAAACTCCATTAGTGGTACTAACACTGAGGAGTGCTGGTTACCGACGCTCTGTGTTGAATAAGTCCCAGGCACTTGACATCTCGTCCAGTCCTCCCAGTTATCCTGTGAGCAAGGTGTTCTGATGCCTGTTCTGATGCCTGTTTTGCTGATAAGGGAATGAGGCTTGGGGTACAGTAACTGGTGTAGGATCCCCAGGGTGACAAGCAGTGGGGTCTGGCTAGGCACGCGGGCTGCCATGCCTCTGCCCCTTGGTGGGGCTTACCTGAGTCTTTGAGGTGCTGGTGGTAGCAGACCAAGCCTGACACAGCCGCTTAGCAGTGGGGCCTGCTGGCGGAGACTGGGTTTCGTCATTCTGTAGGTGTTGCCTGGATCCTGCCCCTTAAGTTTGGGTCCTAGTCAGATTGTGGTTTAGGGCCATGTTCTTCCGACCTTGAGCAATGATCTTCTCTGGAGCAGGAAAGCTGAGGAAGCATCTAGTCCAGGGTGGTGGGGATGGTAATGGTAAGCCAAGCCGTATCTCTGTAATCTCTCCCAGTCAAAACAGGTAGCTTGGGAAAGGCACTGGGGCCCATGCCAGCCATAGGGAGCCGCACAGGAAGACCACCCATTAACACACCCAGGTGGGAGCCTTGCCCTGTCAGGGCGGGCGCAGCATCCAAGTTGTACCCTTGCCAGCCTCTGTTGCCTGTACCCACCCCCCAGCATGCCCCCACTCTGGTCTCCAGGCCGTTCCAGAATAAATCTTCCCCTCCAAGGCCTGTCTGTCCCCTGAACTTAGGTCCCAGGAGCACAAGCTGCCAGGGAGAATCTAATGTCATTGCCCCGGGGACTGGGGTGGGGCTGGTGGGAACATGACCTGACTGCTCCTCAGCAGTACCTCCTTTCACTCCTGATGGGATTAGCTGAAGTGGACCCTGGGAACACAGGGCACAGGAGTTCTGTTAGAGTGTGACTCCTGTCGTTTTTTTAAAGGCCCATCTCAATCAGGCTGAGATATGTGCTAGGGGTTGAGTGAGAGGGGCCTTTGGAAGGCAGTTTTGAGTGGCAGCTCTCAACTGCAGACAAAACCTGATTTCAGGATATTTTAAGGAAAACCTTTCAAACGATAGAACTGTGTTATATGTGTTTCTATCACAAGTACGTGAGGTACATTGAAAGTTTTTGAAGTGTGGATTTTGAATTTTCATTTTCTACATTATAGAACCAAAAGTCAGCTCATCAACCTCAGAGTATAAGTTAATTCCTAATATAGATTTTTTTTTTTTCTCAACATATTCTGTTTCTGAATGTTTTTTAGTTTAGTTTTGTCTTTTGTCTGGATCTACCAGTGTATATATGGAGGAGGAAATGGCAGCCCACTCCAGTGTTCTTGCTTGGAGAATCCCATGGACAGAGGAGCCTGGTGGGCCGCCATCCATGGGGTCGCACAGAGTCGGACACGACTGAAGCGACTTAGCAGCAGCACCAGTGTATATATTTAGAATGACCAAAACAGCTACATCAAATTTAAAAGCATTTTCAAGTGATCCTTTAAAATTGTTTTTTCACATTGAGTGTAACTGGTGTTGTTCTATGTGGCTGTGGAGGTAAGGATCAAGACCATTGACCTGGATGAATAACCGAAGAGCCCTAAAAAGTAAGGCAGACAGGTAGAAAGATATTCGTAGACTTTGTATTTACTCTTTATTTTATATTAATAGATTGAAAGTCTGAAACTTCAGATCAGGGATTGCAGACAGCGTTGTGAGGGGCGGACACGTACATGTATGAGTCATCTAAGAGGACAGAGGGTGTACCGGGGGAGGATCACAGCAGGGCCTGCGCACCCCACCCCCGCCAGTCATTGATTCGTGGGACTGAGCCTGGAGTCTTCCTGCTTTCCCAGAGAACCCACAATCCCCGTTCTGTGTGAAATCCCCCAAGTTTTAAATACCAGGACCAAATTCAGACTGTGAGACAGATGACATCTGCTTCCATTCTGTGACCTTCCTTTATGTTCTTGAGGATACAAGAATGTACAGGAAGATAATTAAACTTAATGTTTAATAAGACAGGAGAATAGGAAGACATTATAGTTTACAGTGAATAGTTGAAAGGAACAGTACCTATTTCAGCTAGAAGGAGGAGCCCTCCATTTCAACTGGTTTTAGTTATTTAAGAAAGTTCTGGGTTTATGTGTGTGTCTATGTATTAAAAATTAACATCAGTTTTTGTTTTCATCACGACTCTGAGCTCTTCAGATAGCTTATTCATCTAAGGTGAGGAACACTGTCTAATTCAAAACAGAATTAGGAAGCTTTGACAAAGCACAGAGATTTTTTCTTGTTTCTTTTGTTTTTTGCGTGTCTGTGACACCTTAAATTTGAAGGGTGCTCTTTGGTCAGAGCGTGTGGTAGAATCTTGGTAGGAAAAGCTTTGGTACCACCCAGGGTCTCACTGTTTGACTGGTTGTTTCTTGTTCTGTGCCTTGTACTGAGGCATCTGCCATCAGCCGGGAACTGATCTCTGCCTGTCCTTTCTTTGGATTTTTGTAAGGTTGCTAGACCTTTTTAAATTAGAAACTTCATTTGTAAGTATTTTGAGGAATGGGATTTCTTTTTTTTTTGGTAGATATTTTGCTGCTTTGGGCAGTTGTATCCCCCCAGAGGTAAGTTGCATTTATGGCACATCACTGTTCACTTGCCTTTTACAATTAAGTGTTGATTAAGAGTTGAGAAGGCTTCCATGGTGGCTCAGTGGTAAAGAATCTGCCTGCCAGTGCGGGAGGCGCAGGTTCAATCCCTGGGTTGGGAACATCCCCTGGAGATGGAAATGGCAACCCACTCCAGTATTCTTGCCTAGGAAATCCCATGGACAGAGGAGCCTGGCAGGGTACAGTCCATGGGATTGCAGAAGAGTCAGACATGACTCAGAGACTAAACAAGATTTGAGAAATCCCTTGCTTTGGTTCTGCAGCACTTTGTAGTTTAGAAAATCAGTTCCATAGACTGAGATTATCTCCTTGATGGGGAGCAGAATGAACTATAACTTCTCAGACTCTTGGAATGAATGTTTTAAAAAGCCAGTGGTTCTTTTAAATTTTGAATGTCCTTGGTTGGATCCGGGGTTGATGGTCCAACATATGTTGTATTTGCTCATGAGGAACTCAGATTGGCTGTCTAGTGGCTGCTCCCTGTGTTGACGCAAGAGGCACATGTGCTAGACCAGCACCAACATGGCTGTGGAGGTTCTTCTGCCCCTTGAAACAGCAGGAGAGGGCTGGACCACGAATGAGCCCTCGCTGTGCGCAGAGCAGCCTGTTAAGGGTTTGGTTCATCGCAGTAAAGAGGCGCAGCCACACTGATCCTGGTTGACCTGCACTGCTTTGGTGGGGGGACGGTGTGTGTGTGTACATAACGCTTTCTGTTTAGCTTAACCAGCATGTATCAACAAGACGGCGTTCTTAAGCATCTGACCCACAGCGCTAACCATGCAGCCACCCTCCACGTGAGAACTACATTCCTTTTCAGAAGAACAGAAGAGGATTCTTGGAGTTTCACTGCCAAACAACGTGGCTCACCCTTCAGGCTTAGGAAGCTCCCGTCAGCGGTCTCAAACCCCTGCCTCGGGAATGTCCAGCCGTCATGTGACTCTGTGTGGAGGCTCAGGCTGGCCCTGACTGGGGAGCTGGGGTCTCCTGACTACATTCAAAGAAGGTTGCAGACGGGGGCAGAGGAATGAAATTCTCCATCCTCTTCCTAAGAGCCCAAGGATTTAGTGCATCAGATCTAAAGCTTTCCAGGGCATTTTCTGGACATCCCTGGATCTGAAATGGGCATTTCATATGGAGAATGCATATAGCTTTCATGGTAAAAAAAAAAAAATCCGTTAGAAAAAAAATAAGAATTGTTACGGGTATAAATGTACAGTATGTCATATGTTTGACATAAAACCCTTGTCAACCAAAGCGCCAAACGAGGTCATCTCTCTGGGTGTGTATGTATGCGTGTACACACAAAGTAACAGATGTGATCTCAATGCCAATAAAACATCTGAACACCTCCTCCCTGATGAATGTCTTGAGTGAGCATATTAGCCTTACCCTAACCCTAACCCCTGAATGTTCCTCAGCCATGTAGGAGTCACAGACACACCTGGGGAGCTGATCGAGGTCAGGATGCCAAAGCCAGGGTTTTCTCCCCATAGCCCTGCAGAGTTTGTGATCATCTAGTCTGAGATGTCAGACTGTCCCGCAGTCAGGTTTAACCCCTCCGTCTGGTTTAGTTGAAGCCACGGGGTGGGCAGGGGAAGTGTTAGGAGCAGGGCTAATAAGTGAGTGAGTGAAGAGCTCTGCCCTGGAGGGAAGAGTCCATGATTTTTTTTTGTGTGTGATGTGGACTGTTTTGTAAAGTCTTTATTGAATTTGTTACAATATTGTAACAAATACTGTTATAATAGTTAACTGTTAACTTCTGTTTTATGTTTTGATTTTTTGGGCGTGAGGTTTGCAGAATCTGAGCTCCCTGACCAGAGATCAAACCTGCAGCCCCTGCATTAGAAGGTGGACTCTTAACCATGGCACTGCCAGGGAAGCCCGTGATTTTATTTATTTATTTATTTATTTTAACACCTAAAACATTATGTACTGGAATATAGCTGATTAATGACGTTGTGGTGGTTTAAAGTGAATAGCGAAGGGACTCAGCCATACATATACATGTATATCCTTTCTCCCCCAGCTCCCCTTCCATCCAGGCTGGCACATAACATTGAGCAGAAGTTCAGTGTGCTATACAATAGGTGGGAAGTCCTTGATTTTAAAAGAAATCATTGTGTGAGGTTTCTCACCATTGTGATTCCAGGAAAATCTTTTTTCCACTTGATTTTTTTCTTCCCCAAACTCTGCTTGTTTTTGATCCTGTGTGTGTTCTCAATGAGAATGATTCTGTGAAAGAAAGCAGTCTGCAGCGGAGATAGTCGTTATGGCAAACCTAGAATGACCTGTTGCTCCTCCTGACGGTCCCTGGCACATTTCACCACCTGCCTGTAGCTCCCTCAGGTGTGTGCCCTTCTGAAGTGAGGTCTGTGCTCAAGATCCGACATGTCCTTCATGTTTGGCCTTAGAGGAGCAACCAGAGTGTGTCCCATGGGGGAGACCACCGGGCCAGGAAACATAGCCTCCCCAGATGTATCCCCTCCATGTCCCCATCAGCTCAGTGACTCACTGAACAAAATGACATCCATGGGTCTCTCCATTCTAAAATCTTATGACTCTGCGCTTCCAGTGCAGGGGGCTCCAGTTTGATCCCTGGTCCAGGAATTAAGATCCCCACATGCCGTGTGACACAGACAAAAATTACAAATAAATACAATAAGAATAATAAGTTTTAAAAATCTTATCTAGATGTTTAGTCACCCAAAAAAGCCTGACTCCCTGAAACAGAATTCAGACCAGAAAGCCGTCAGAGGATACTTACCTGGGACCCATAGACGAGGACGCCAGCTAGGACTTTGAGTCTGTGTCACTCAGACGTGCTTCAGCCTTGCTCTTCCTGAGCCCACAGATGCCGGTGCATTCCCCCAGCTTCCTGCCTCAGCTCCCCACTCCCAGGCAGGGCAGGGCAGATGGCAGCCGCTGGGTCCTCGTTACAAGGACTGTGTCCCGAGTGCTGTGTTGCAGTGGCACACCCTTCCTGTGAGCAGCAGATGAGCACACAGCAGCAGCAGCAGCAGCAGCCAGGGCCCCTGGCTTAGGGGAGGCTTCACCTGGGGTCAGTTCATGACTCTTCATTCCTCAACACTCAACTCCCAGCACCCTGCTCTTGCTCAGGAATGTCCTGCAGACCATGCTGGATTCTCACACTTGCTCTCTAAGGCCTGTGCAGTGGGGGTTTTTTGTTTGCTATATTTGAATTGGAATAGAAAATGGCAACCCACTCCAGTATTATTCTTGCCTGGAAAATTCTCTGGACAGAGGAGCCTGGCAGGCTACAGTCTGTGGAGTCGCAAAGAGTCAGACATGACTGAGCACAAACAAAATATTTAAATTTGGAGCCATTACTGTAAAGTTGGGAGACTTTTTCAGAAATTTCTAGGATTGCTTAAAATGGGAAGAGCTGGCCATGCTGGGAGGCCCTGTAGCAAATGAGTTTTTGTTTGTCACACCTCCCAAAAGGTAGGCGTTCCATTCTACAGGTGAGTAAACTGATCGCTCAAGGTCCCACGGTGAGCAGAGACAGGGTTGGAAACCAGGCGGTGTGGCTCCTGTCCCAGCCCCTAGGTTGCAGCACTCCCAGTTCCTAAGCTTGAAACCCTGTCAGCTTTTCCCTGGTCCCCGGCCCTCAGTCCTCACGCAGAGCCCTTGGGTCCTCAGCCACTTCCTTCCACCTTATTCTCAGGGCACATCTCATTTGTTCCTGTGCAATTTTCATCTTGAGGTGACTGACAACAGGGGGCGGTCTTGCCCTTGAAAGAAGATTGATTACATTCCTCTCCCCAACCCAACTCCGAGAGAAGGGAATATGCCATGTCACGCAGGGCATGACATGCCTTTTACCCTCTCCCATATGGGAGAGCAATGTCCTGTGAAGCCCCAGGTAATTACAGGCAAAACTGCCATGTCCAGGGCATCTGAGAGGGCAGGAAGTCACAGCTTTCATCTCATTCTTAAAAGGATCCTGAAAAAGGCTATTAGAAACTGACCTCTCAGGACTTCCCTTGTCTGGCCAAGCAGTTAAGACTCCACACATCCACTGCAGGGGGTGTGGGTTTTATCCCTGGTTGGGGAACTCAGATCCTGCATGCCACGTATCATGGCCAAAAAAAAATTAGAAATTGACCTCTCACCAAGGGGAGCTAGAGCAGAGGTATGGGGACTACCCCTTCAGACTTGGGGCAGGGAGCTTGGGCAGGAGTGACAGCCTCTGCTGCTGACTTACCTGCCGCTCCCCCACATATGTTAGGCTCTAGTCCCCCACTCCTGGGCACCCTGACCTTGCAGGCCTGAATCTCTTCAGCAGCAGCCCTGCTGATGTCCAGGCCAGATTGTTCCCTGTGGGGCCATCCTGGGCACTGTGGGGTGTTGAGCAGCATCCCTGGCCCCCACTTATCAACGCCAGGAGCCCCCCAAATAACCAGAAATGTCCCCATGATCACCCTGTGTCCCCTGGGGGCAGGATCACCCCAGATGAGAACCCCGATCTGGATTACCTAGGTTTTGACAACCATACGGGCCAAGCCTGTGGAGGCTTTCCTATGAGCTGTCTTTTGGCACTCCCAGCTCCTAAAACCTCCATGTGGTAGATCCGTGGCCAAAACACCCCTGTCATTTATGTCTTTCCTTCTTATGGTATTGGTTTAGTTGCTAAGTTGTGTCTGCCTCTGTGACCCCATGAATGGTAGCCTGCCAATCTCCTCTGTCCATGGGATTTCCCAGGCAAGAATACTGGAGTAGATTGCCATCTCCTTCTCCAGGGGATCTTCCTGACTCAGGGATAAAACTTGAGTCTCCTGCATTGGCAGGTAGATTCTTTACCACTGAGCCACCAGGAAGGAATTCCTTCTTACATCCTTTCAACTGGGACCTTGCACTCTTCCCATTGGGAAAGTACATCTATTTCCCTGGCCCTGGAGCCAGGCTTCCTCATGCCCCTCCTTGGCCCATAGATTGCAGTGGAAGTGATACCACCATATGTGCATATGTGGAAGGTTTATGTCCCCCCTCAAGTTTATATATTGAAACCTAACCCCTAAGTTGATGGTGTTAGGAAGTAGTGCCTTTTGAGGGGTGATAAGGTCATGAGGACAGTGCCTCATGAATGGGATTAGTGCCCTTTTAAAGGGACCCCAGAGAGCCCTCTCACCCCTTATGAAGTGCCATGTGAAGACACTGCAAGAAGGTAGCCATCTCTGAACCAGGACTCGGGCTCTCAGCAGACACTGGATCTGCTGGTGCCTTGGTCTCAGACTCCCCAGTCTCCAGAACTGAGCAGTTTCTGTTTAGAAGTTCCCACTCTGTGGTGTCATGTTGAAGCATCTGTTTGAGCTGCTAATCTGATTCTAAGCCTAGACCTCCAGAGCCTTTGCCCACATATCGTCCATTCTCGGGGGTACCCTGCTACCACATGGGGGACCCCAGACTAGCCCACTGGAGGAGGAGATGCCACAGGGAGGAGGGCCTTGGTGCAGGCCCTGCTCTCCAGGAGCAGCGCTGCCTGCCACTGACCTCAGTTGCAGCCCAGCCCAGCGCAGCCCACAGGGTGAAGAACAAAGTAATGGATAGCTGATTTGTTTGTTTGGTTTTGGCTGAGCCACATGGCACGTGAGATCTTAGTTCCCCAACCAGGGATTGAACCCGCACCCCATTCTTTGGAAGCTTGAAGTCTTTTAACCACTGGACCACCAGGGAGGTCCCAATGATGGCTATTTTAAGCCAGGGATCAGCAAACCTTGTCTGTAAAGGGTCAGAGAGTAAATATTTTCCACTCTGTGGGTGTCTTAGTTCAGCCTGCTGTGACCAAACACCACAGACTGGATAACTTGTAAGTAACAGTTTATTCCTCTGAGTTCCCATGGCTGGAGGTCTGCCATCAGGACACAGACAGGGATGGGCTCTGCTGAGAACCCTCTCTGGGTTGCAGACACTGACTTCTGTTTGTCCTCACATAGAGGAGCGCAGAGGGTGGAGGAAGCCCTCCTGTGACTTTTTAACTTTTTATTTTGTATTGGGGTGTAGCTGATTAACATTGTTGTAATAGTTTCAGTTGAACAGATAAGGGACTCAGCCATACATATACATGTATTCATTCTCCCCCAAACTCCCCTCCCATCCAGGCTGCCATATAACATTGAGCAGAGTTCCCTGTGCTATACATAGGTCCTTGTTGGTTATCCATTTTAAACATAGCAGTGTGTACGTGCCCATCCCAAATTACCTAACTATCCTTTTTCCCCCTCCTTCCCCCCACCACCCATAAATTCCCATAAATTCATTCTCTCAGTCTGTGAGTCTTTTTCTATTTTGTAAGTAAGTTCATTTGTATTATTTCTTTTGAGAGTCCACATATAAGGCACGTCATTTGATAGTTCTCCCCTGTCTGATTCACTTCTGTCCTATGACTTTTATAAGGGCACTTATCCCATCTCAGGGGCCCCACCCTCATGACCTCATCTAATGCTAAATTACCTCCCAAAGGCCCCACCTTCTAACATCATATTCAGGGGAAGGGGGTTCAGCATAACAATTTTGCACAGACAGGGACATTCAGCCCACAGCAGCAGACTGTACTATACATGTCGCCACTACAGAGCTCTGCCGCCGTAAAGTGGAAGCAGCTGAAGAGATGTAAACAAGTGGATGAGGCTGTGGGCCATCAAAACTTACATATTGACACTGTGAATTTCGTATACTTTTCACATGTCATAAAATCGTACTCTCTTAACCCTCTCCAACCACTCAAAAATGCAAAATCCATTCTCTGTTAATGGGCTGTGCAAAAACAGGCAGTGGGCAGGTGTGGCCACACTGTCCAAGCCCTGCTTTAAATCCCTTCCGTTTCTCTGTTTAATGGTCTAGTTGGGGCTCTACCATGCCACTCCTGAGAAGGGTGTGAGATCATAGGACCTGCACATCCCTCACCACCCCCGCCCCACAGCTCCAGGGCATCGTGCTCTGCTTCCTCACAGAGCTTGCTCTGCTAAATAAATGCCAGGTCACCCATGATCCTCCCAGACCATGGACACCTTTGTGCCGTTGTGAGCAGTGACTCAGCATATGGTAGGCCCAGTGTTCCCTTTGGGGTCACAGCTACTGCTCTGATCATTGTCACCAAACATTTATTTACCTGACTGCTTGGCAAGCCCCCATTTGGGTGTTTGCAAAGCTCTCGACTACCAGCCACCAGCGTGGCCGGACTTTGTGCAGGAGGCCTGAAGTCTCGTGCGTCTTCTCCCCACTTCGACCAGGCTGGTTGAGGCCCATGTGTGTCATGCCCTCTAAGGACCCTCAGCTTCTCCCGTCCTCAGCCCTCACTGCCAGTCTAGTCCGCTCGGGCCATCATAATAGCACCACAGACTGGGCAGCCTAAACAGCGCATCTGTTTCTCACAGTCTGGAAGCTGCATGTTCAAGACCGAGGTGCCAGCAGGGTTGGTTTCTCCCAAGGCCCCTCGGCCCACAGATGGCTGCCTTCTTCCCACGTGCTCGTGTGGTCTTCCCTCTGTGCAGGCATCCCCAGTGTGTCTTCTCATAAGAACCCCAGCCTCGCAGGATGAGGACCCCACCCTTACAGCTTCATTTAATTCTGTAATTACTGTATCTCCAAACAAGTCACATTGGGGTTAGGGCTTCATGTGAACTTAGGGGAGGGCATGATTCAGAGCATAGCACCCCACTAGTGCCCTGAAACAGGACAGAGCTCGTCCTAAGAAACCTCTGACTCCCATATTCTGCCTGGCATCCCCGAACCCACCACCCAGCCTCCTGTCACCCACAGCTCCTCCATGCTGTTCTCCTGCCAACCTCCGTGCTCATCTTCCATCCCCACATGTGTGCCAGGCCCTGCTCTCAGCCTGGGGGCTGCATCTGAACCCCTCTCTGGAACCCCAGAAACCTCCATAATCAGGCCTTTCTGGTCCGAGGTTGGAGGGGGAGGCTCCTACCACCTGTCCGGCTGTCAGCACACCCATCCTTCTCCCAGACAGCATGTTTCCATCTGTCCTGCCCCTCCCCCAGCATCCCAGCTATTCCCTCAGCAGAGGTGCTTCCTCCTGTCATCTGAGCAGATGGGAGAGTGACCTCTGGTAAGGTCAAGGGTGTTTCACCATCCCAAATAAAACTCAGAGCTGGGACTCCGTGGTGGTCCAGTGGCTAAGACTCTTTGCTCCCAATGCAAGGGGCCCGGGTTCAATCCCTGGCTAGGGAACTAGATCCCACATGCTGCAATTGAAGATTCCAAGTGCTGCAACTAAGCCCCAGCACAGCCAAAAAAACAAACCTCAAAGCTGATGTATACTCAGCCCTGTGCATCTCACAGCCAACTGGCCTTCTCACAGCTGTGACCTTTGCCTGCCTTCATAATAAACCTGATGGGGGCACCCTGCAGGCACAGGAACACCTGAGGTCTCCCAGCACTGAGTTACATCAAGGCCATCTGTGGGCAGACGCTCCTCTTGTCCTTGACTTTGGTTTAGCCTGTGCTAAGTCGTTTCAGTCATGTCCAACTGTTTTGCAAACCCGTGGACTGTAGCCCACCAGTCTTCTCTGTCCATGGGATTCTCCAGGCAACAATACTGCAGTGGGTTGCCATTTCCTTCTCCAAGGGTTCTTCCCGATCCAGGGATCAAACCCATGTCTTTTATGTCTCCTGCATTGGCATGTGAGTTCCTTACCATTAGCACCACCTGGAAGGCAGCCTTCAAACCTCAGGGTGTGTAATCGTCACTACTCGGTGTCATACACAACCAAAACGTGTCTTCAGTTCTCAGTTTATGCCCGCAGACGTGCTGTCTTGGGCCTGATCCCCAGTCAGACAGCAGCCTGCAGCGTCCCAGGGGTCCTTCTGGAGCAGGGTCTGGACCAGGCATAATTGAGCACATAACGCCGCCCATCGTGGCCTGGGTCTCAAAGCTGGTACCCTGGGATTGGGACCAATAGCTCTCAATCAGTGTTTGGGAGTATCTCTGGTTGTCATGACTGTGGGTGCTCCAGGCACTGAGTGGGTAGAGGCCAGGGATGCTGGGCACTTCAGAGCCTGAAGTGCCCAGGACGGTCCCCTATGAAGAGAGATGGGGTTCACAGTGTCAACAGGACCAGGAGCGATAAACCTTGCCCTAAATGGAACAGGCCATTGAATCTCCTGGCATGAACAAGGTTAACAACCACCCACCTCAGTGGTTCCCTGCATGGGGCCCCCACTGGACAGAGACACAGCTTTTAACTGGGTCACTGCAGCAGCCGGTGAAGAGCACCCCAAAGTTGTCTCGGCTTCCTCACTGGGGCCCTCAGCTAAAGGATGAGACTCACCCTTCCACCCGGGAGACACTTGCCTCTGCCTCCTCAGCTGGCACCACTCTGTGTGCTGGGCTTCAGGGCTGGGAGGAGAGACCCCACTGGATGGAGGTGGGGGCCCTTGGCATGCTGGGAAGCTTGGGACTCCCCTGGCGGTCCAGGGATTGAGAATCAGCCTTTCCATGCAGGGGACATGAGCTCCATCCCTGGTCGGGGAACAAAGATCCCATCTGCCTCAGGGTGACTAAGTCCGCATGCTGTAACTACTGAGCCTGTGTGCTGCAACAAGAGAAAGCCCTTGCGCTACTGCTAAGACCTAGTGCAGCTAAAAAAAATCTTAAGAAGAAGGAAGCATCAGTGTGCAGTGCTGATGGTCTCTTCCCCAGCAGAGGCAGCAGAGCTCAGCCCAGAGAGCTCCAGTTCTGTCCTTGCAGCTTGGACAGCTCAGACCACCTTGGTGAGCCTTCTGGGTGGCTTCAACAGCATAGCCTTTTATCATCCTCCCAAAGTATGCCTTCCATTTTCCTTGCTGGTTTGGGCTGGGACCACCTCTGTCCCGTGGACTGTCCCATGTGACTGAGTCAGAAGAAGGTGGCCCCAGCTCCCCAACAAATCCTGGTGGAGCTGAAGCAGGCGCCCTTGCCCCATTGCCCTCAACCGTGCCCTGGTTGGAGCTGGTGGTATGGGACCCAGGCAGCACAACAAGTCCTAAGGGGAAGCTGGCACAAGAAGACATGCGTAGAACATGCACAGAACACAGGTGACGGTAGAAAATTGCAAATAGCATGTGGTGGTTTAAAAACATAACCATAGGGACTTCCCTGGGGGGTCCAGTGGTTAAACACTCCACTGCAGGGGGTGCAGGGGGAGCAGGATCAATCCCTGGTCGGGTAACTAAGATCCGGCATGTCTCACGATGTGGCCAAAAATTAAAAATATAATACGGATCTTTAAAAAGATAATAAAAAATTTTCCGTAAGTTCTCATATTCAACATATAAATAAGCTCACTCCTTCCTTCACAAGTTGGGGCCTAATCCTCTCGCCTTGAGGGTGGGGTGGATTTGGTGGTTCACTTCTTCTTCTTTTTTTAATTTCTTGGCCATGCCAGCTGGCATGTGCAGTCTAGTTCATTGTGCACATGCATGCTACGTTGCTTCAGTCATGTCCAGCTCTTTGTGTCCCTATGAACTGTGGCCTTCCAGCTCATCTGTCTGTGGGATTGTCCAGGCAAGAATGCTGGAGTGGGTTGCCATGCCCTCCTCCAGAGGATCTTCCCAACTCAGGGATGAAACCCACATCTTTTGTGTCTCTTGCATTGGCAGGCAGGTTCTTTACCATGAGCGCCACCTGGGAAGCCCCTCTAGTTCTCTGACCAGGGATCAAACCCACGCCTCCTGCATTGGAAGCCCAGAGTCTTAACCTCTGGACCACCAGGGAAGTCCCTCAGTGGTTCACTTCTAACACAGAATGTGGCAGAAGTCATGCCACGTGATGTCTAAAGCTGGGTCATAACAAGGATAGCTTCCACTGGTCCTTCCCCTCTCTCTCTCATTCTGGGGGAAGCAGGTAGCCATGTTGTAAGAACACCCAAGCAGCACTGGGAAATCAGCAACTTGCCCACCACGTAAAGGAGCCATCCTGGAAGCAGATCCCACTACCCCAGTCGAGCCTTCAGACGATGCTGCCCCAGCCGGCTTCTTATTGGCAACTTCATGAACACCCTGAGTCAGAGCCCACCCATGCAACCCCCAAATTCTGACCCACAGAAACTGTAAAGATGGATGATAACTATTGTTTGGAGCCACATCACTGGGGGTAGTTCTCTAAATTGAAGTACAATCACTTATAATAATCTGTTAATTTCAGGTATGTAACATAGAAATTTTATATATTTTTATATGTTACAAAATGGTCACCAGGATAAAGTCTAGTCATCATCTGCCACCATGCAAATTTATCAACTGTATTTATTTATAAATACATCTATATTAATAACTTTAAATATAGTATTGAATATTAATAAATAACATTAAATGTATCTTTATTGCAGTATTATTGACTATATTCCCTATGCTCTATATTACATTCCTGTGGCTTATTTAAGGACTGGTAGTTTCTTCCTCTTCATCTCCCTTGCCTATTTCACTCATTTTCCTGTCCCGCCTCCCTTCTGGCTACCACCAGTTTGTTCTCTGTATCTCTGAGTCTGCTTCTGTTTTGTCATGTTTATTCATCTGTTTTATAGATTCTTCATGTAGGTGGGATCACGTGTTGTTTGTCCTCCTCTAATTTCACTCAGCATAATACTCTGTTGTCAAAAATAGCAAGATTTCATTCTTTTTTATGGCTGAATAATATTCTGTTGTGCACACACATGCCTGTGTGTGTACTTAAGTGTCTGTCGTTAGTGGATAAAGATACATACATCTTCTTTATCTATCTGCTTTATCTATTCATCTATCCATGGACACTTAGGTCAATTCCGTATCCTGGTTATTGTAAATAATGCTGCAGTGAACATTGAGGTGTATAACCTTTTCGCTTCAGAAGATTACCCAGGAATGAAATTGTTGGAACATGTCTTAGTTCTATTTTTAGTTTTTTGAGGAGCCTTCAAACTGTTTTCCATAGTGGCTGCACCAATTGACATTTATCGGGGGTAATTTTTAACTCTTCAGAAGCTAACTGATACATAATATAGATACACCCAATAGTAAAATAGGCGAATGAACTGTGATAGACTCGAACAAATGAATAGCCTTTACGGTTTGAGAGGCCCAGGGCAAAAGTACAAATGGAAGCTGGCATGCCATGTCCCAGCATTTCAACATTATAGACCAAGCTGGCAAAAATTAGATATCATATGTCTTGTCCCACCTACCTCAACAAATATACCTTTCTAATGAGCAAGAAAAAAAAAGTGACATTGGTTTATAGTTGTCAAATCATCATAGGTTACTACTGAGTGTGTCTGGTGATGGGCTGGTGATGTTTGGGTGTCTGAAATAAAAACATACTAATACGTAAATGATTATATATTCTGTAAACCTTATGTTAGGTGCTTTCTTTTCAGTATGAATGATGTTTGTGTAATCAACATTTTCATATCATTTGAGTTTTGCTACAATAATGACCTGAAGCAGCTGGTGTGGGCTGACTTGTGTCGCATGAAATTTATATTCAGCCGTTAGGTTTGGGGCGTCAGGGCTTCAGTCCTAACTCAAGAATGTGACTGTAGAAGGTAGGGTTTTTGAAGAGATAATTACAGTAAAATGAGGTATTGTGTGTATGTGTGTGTGTGTGGTCGTGTCCAACTCTGTGACCTTATGGACTGTAGCCCTGCAGGCTCCTCCGTCCATGGGATTTCCCAGGCAAGAATACTGGAGCGGGTTGCCATTTCCTTCTCCAGGGGATCTTCCCTGATCTTTCGACCCAGGGATCAAACATGTATCTCCTGCATGAGTAGGTGTGTTCTTTACCACTGAACCACCAGTTCAGTTCAGTTCAGTCACTCAGAACCACCAGGGAAGCTATAAATGAGCTATTAGGATGGCCCTGATCCAATATGCCTGGTATCCTTATAAGGGGAGGAGATTAGGGGACCTCCCTGCTGGTCCAATGGCTAAGACTCCATGCTCCCAACGCAGGGGGCCCGGGTTTGATCCCTGGTCAGGGAACTAGATCCCACATGCTGAGACTAAAAGATAACCTGCATGCCACAGTGAAGGTCGAAGATCCCATGTGCTGCAACTAAGACCTAGCACAGCCAAATAAATAAGTCAAAAGAGAGCGATTAGGACACAGACACATACACATAAAGGGAGACCATATCAGGACGTGGGGAGAAGGAGCCCAGCACCCTGGGAGCCGGGACACTGCCTATCCGGCCGCTTCCATCCACCATTCCCCGTGCTAATATTTGCTGAGTGCCTGCCACGTGCCAGGTGCCCCTGTAGTGCTGGGAAATGGCCTGAGACCCACTGCAGTTCCTGGGGCTTCCCGGAAGTAGAAGTGGTGGTGGAAGGATTGCATCAGGCAATGCTGGGCGGAAAAATGAAGCTGGTGACGGGGGGCAGGGTGGTGAGTTCCAGGATACCGCTGCTCTCCTGCCAGGGCTCTAGGAGTGCTGGAGGAGGAGGCAAGTGAGGGGGTGTGGGCGGGGATGGGGCCGCGGGCCTTGGGAGGCTCTGAGCAGGCGGGTGACCCGATCAGGTCTGTGCTTGAAGAGGACCCCTTTGGCTGCCAGGAGGAATGAGGAGCTGCTGGCCAGGAGCTGGGCACGGTCCTGGCAGGGCAGTGCAGTGGGCTCTGCTTGGCCCTCAGCGCCCCCAGCATGGCCGGGATAACACACCCCCAGTGTGGCCCCCACTTCCCCATGGGTCTCCCAGTGGGTAGGGATAGCACTGTGGGTGCCACGTGTGAGTCTGATGTCGGCCCAGAATGTGTGTGAAGGCACTCGTGGGCCGGTGCTGCCAGCCGTCGTCCCTCTGCGCCCTGGGTCTGCCTGGCCCTGGGCTGGGCACACACCTTGCCTCATCCCCTACGGGGTTTGCGGGAACTTTCTTCTTTCAAAAACTGAAGCATAGTTGATCTGCAATATTGTGTTAGTTTCAGGTGTACAGCAAAGTGATTCAGTATTTTCAGATTCTCTATCATTATAGATTAATATAATAAGATGTTGAACATAGTCCCCCATGCTGTCTACTTTAATGCATAATAGTATATATCTGTAACCCCATACTCCCAGTTTATCCCTCACTCCCCTCCCCTTTGGTAAATGTAAAGTTTTCTGTGTCTATGTGTCTGGTTGTGTTTTGTGAATAAATTCATTTATTATTTTTAGATTCCACGTATAAGTGATATCATATGATATTTGTCTTTCTCTGTCTGACTCACTTCACTTAGTATGATAATCTCTAGGTCCATCCATGTTGTTGCAAATGGCAGTATTTCATTCTTTTTATGACTGAGTAATATTCCACTGTGTGTGTGTATATATACATATATATACATACCACATCTTTACGTATTAATCTGTGAATGGGCGCTTAGGTTGCTCCCATGTCTTGGCAACTGTATCAGTGCTGCTGAGAACACTGAGGTGCATGTATCTTTTTGAATTAGAGTGTTTTGTCTTTTCTGGATATATATCCAGGAGTGGGGTTGCTGGATCATATGGTAGCTCTATTTTTTAAAATTTATTGTTTTTATGTTTGTATTTTGGGGCTGCATTGCACAGATTGTGGGATTTTAGTTCCAACTGAGGATTGAACCCAGGGCTTCCCTGGTGGCTCAGATGGTAAAGAATCTGCCTGCAATGTGCGAGACCTGGGTTCAATCCCTGGGTCAGGAAGATCCCCTGGAGAAGGGAATGGCAACACACTCTGGTATTCTTACCTGGAGAATTCCATGGACAGAGGAGCCTGCTGGGCTATGGTCCAATGAGTTGCAAAGAGTTGGACACGACTGAGTGACTAACACACACACACACAAGGATTGAACCCAGGCCCTTGGCAGTGAGAGTGTGGAGTTCTAGCCACTGAGCTGCCAGGAGATTCCTTCTGTTTTTATTTTTTAGGGAATGTCCACGCTGTTTTCCATAGTGACTGTACCAGTGTACATTCCCACCAACCATGTAGGAGGGTCACGGGAACTTTCTTATATGATTCTTATTGGAATTGGGCTAAAATCTTTGCTGATACCCTTCCCCGATATGTGGGCTTTTAAATTCGAGCACTGTCTACGGGTTGGCTGATAATTAGCAGAGTAAGGGGTGCGGGGATCAGACCTATCTGGGTCCGAATAGAGTACCTCACTCATCACCTGTCCTCAGAGTTCCTCATCTAGACAGTGGCGACAGACCAACAGGTAGACTGACAGCCAGCCAGCCAGTGTCTTCTCTAAGGGCCAGAAGGTGGGATGAGGTGAGGTAGATAAGAGGCCTAGGTTCTGGGCTTCCGACGGGCTTCCCTGGTGGCTCAGATGGTAAAGAATCTGCCTGCAATGCAGGAGACGTGGGTTCGATCCTTGGGTTGGGAAGATCCCCTGGAGAAGGGAATGGCTATCCAC
This sequence comes from Bos indicus x Bos taurus, assembly GCF_003369695.1. Taxonomy (NCBI): domain Eukaryota; kingdom Metazoa; phylum Chordata; class Mammalia; order Artiodactyla; family Bovidae; genus Bos; species Bos indicus x Bos taurus. Next base: position 90,482,521 of record NC_040082.1, on the reverse strand, counting down.
TCCAGTATTTTTGCCTGGGAAATCCCATGGACAGAGGAGCCTGGTGGGTTACAGTCCATGGGGTCACAAAGAGTCAGACACAACTAAACGGACACACACACACACACACACACACACACACACACACACAGCTTCCTGCAGAGCAAACCGTGAACAAGAGCTGGTTCTCGAAGGTAAAGAATTCTTAGTTTAGTGTTCATGGACCGTCCATGATTTTCCTGGAAACGGGGACCAGGCTGGCTCCAACTTAGCAGGCTTGCTGTGAGATTGTGTGAACTCGGGAAGAGAGCTTCCAATGGTGCCCGCGCTCCCAGGAAGGTCTTGGACTGGGAGCACCCGGAGAGCAGGTTCCTAGCGTCAATGGCATTTTTTGGCTCAGCGCAGGTCCTTACGGACTGGGCCGGGATCTAACGCTGTGTTCATCTGTGGTTCCAGCGTCCCGCCTCCATCGGCTTTCCCCCTCCCCACTGCTGGAGCCAGCTTGTCCACACAGCCTGCTCCTGGACTGGGTCCGGCCCTGATCCCATTTCCTGAGGCCGCCCCGCCCCCCGGGCCAGGATACAGTGGGTACCAGCCCCATTCCGGTCAGGACCTCGGTTATAGCACCCAGCCCCAGGAGCCTACGCCAGCTGCCACCACAGCACCCTCCTACCAGGTATCAGCCACTTGTCTCTGCCCAGCACGGCCCTTCCTTGAGAACACAGTCGGGGACAGGTCCCCACTCCTAATGCTCCTGTCCCTGCCCATAGAGGGCATGGAGAATGGGCTCCTCCTTGGTGGGCCCTCCGGGTGCTGACCCTGAGCCCCAGGCCTGCAGATCGGGCAGTTGTGCTCCCACGCTCCATGTGGCCCACCGCCCACCCCCCAGCCTCTGTCACCCACAGCTGGTTCCTGACTCGCTCAGCCAAGCTTGTACCCATCTGGCTCCATCTCCTTCCTCCTTATCTCCCCTTTGCTTCCCCCAGAGCCCTGGGACTTTTCCAAACCCACCATCCTGAGCTCCTGCCCTGTTCCTGGGACTTCTCCAAACCCACCATCCTGAGCTCCTGCCCTGTTCCTAGGGCCTCCTACGGCCTTTGTGCTTCTGTCCTCGCCTCCACATCATCCCTGGTCCACCCCGCAGCTGGAATCCCCCTGTGAACCAAAATCCAGCCCTGTTCCCTGCCACCCCAGATCTTTCCCACAGCCCCTGCCCACTTGCCCTGCCCACTTGGCCCTCTTGGGCCTCTGCTCTGACCACCTTCTGGGTCTCCTGCAAGCCTATACACTGACCCCCACCAAGGCCTCTGGACTCTACTGACCTGACTGGGAGCTCTGTCCTGGAGTCTCTGCATACCAGCCTCCTTGTCACCGCCCCTCTGAGGAGCCGTCCCCAGCAGCCCATGTCCTGTGGGACTTTTGCTCTCAGATATGAGGTTCTGAGGGAGCAGGCCATGGCCCTCTCCCTGGTCCCTCATTCCCAGGTCCCAAAACAGAGCTTTGGTACAGGGCTGGAGTTCAGGAATGCTATGGATGCGGGCCTGGGGCGGGGACTGAGGGAGGGTGCCTCACCCTGCCCTGAGCACCATTCTCCCTGCCCTGTGTTCCCTGTGGAAACCCGCTCAGGACAGTTACAGTTATGGACTGTCGACAGCCACCAGTGGCTACGAGAGCAAACAGTACCCTCCGCCTGCTGCCGGCCATCAGCTCCCAGCCACAGCCACACTCTGCCCGCCAGGTGGGTCAGGGTGGGGGCCAGTGTCCTTGTTTATACAGGAGGGACCCTGGGAAAGTCCCATTTCAAACTCCAGATTCATAATGCGGGAGTCGGGTGGGTTGTCTTGATACATCCCCAGGTCTCCACAGGTCAGTGGGCCAGAGGGTGTGAAGGGAGGGTGGGGAGGGGCGGCAGAGAGATGGGGAGAGACTGAAGTGGAGCTGGGAGTGGTTTCCTGGGAGGCTTTCCCAGGATGGAAGAAGGTGGGTTTCATGGAGGACTTGGAGATGGAAGAACCGGGGGCTCTGGCCTCCAGCACCTCTCAGACACCCGGGCTTCACGGCCAGCTAGCCACACTGTTGCCCATGTGGCTCTCACTGTCCACTCACGGGACCCAGGGCTGCAGGGCTGACTCTGCAGAGGCTATGCTTGCTCTCCAGGGACCCAAGGAGCCTACGGGGGCGGTGGGTATGGCCAGGCACAGCCCCTGCCACAGATGCCCACCGCCGAGGCAGGGCCACCAGCCAGCGTCGCCTGCTCCAGCTACACATATGCCCCAACGAGCAGCGCCCAGCCCATGGCTTCCTCCATCCCCACCCTGCCAGCCTCGTCATCCTTCAGCGCAGCCTCCGCCCCGTACACAGGTGAGCCGGCAATGGGCACAGGCCACTCCACTGCTTGCTGCTGCAATACATGTGGTCCTTCTCTCAAAACCAACCATCTCACCCTCTCGCTCTTCTCTTCCTTCTTAGGACCAAGCTACCCAAGCTATGATGCGTCCTCCTACTCCGTGGCGGGTCCTTACTACCCACCGCTGCTCACCCCACAGATGCAGCCGCCGCCGCCGCCACCCCCACCCCCAAAGCCTGTGGACTCATCCCAGTGGGGTGGCCCAGTAGGCAGTCCCAGTGCCAGCTGCACCAACAGCGTTGCCAAGAAGCTTCCAGTTCCCAGCAAGCTGCCCAGACCCCGGACCGGCCCCCAGCCGCTCCCGCTTCACTACTGTGACATCTGCAAGATCAGCTGTGCCGGCCCCCAGGTCAGGCCCCCACTCTGGCCCCTGTTGGGAGGCCCAGGGGAGCCCCCTGCCCCCATAGTAGGGGAGCCCTTCCTCGTCCTTGCAGCCGGCCAGAGGGCAGGGTTGTTACCTGCCCAGAAGAGGCTTGTTAGTAATTTGCATCATCAAGCGGGCATCAGCATGGCCTTAAAACTGCCTGATGTTCTTGTGGAAGACATGAAAGCCGGCCCAGCTCTGGGTGTGGGCCGCAGCAGCCGAGTCTTGCACTCTGAGGCTGTCTGCAGCAGGGAGGCACTCATACCCCCTCCTGGACATGAGGCCCAGTGGATGTGGCTGGTCACAGTGGAACTTTGCTGCAGGGCCGGACAGGCAGCGTTGTGTAGGAAGGGCCATGGAGACAGGCCTGCGGCCAGGTAGGAGCAGCACGTGTGTGTGCATGTGAGTGGGCCTGTACTTCTCTGTAAGCAAAGGCCCTCCCAAGCCACGATCGCAGGTAACCCAGCTTGCTCCCTGCAGAGGTCATCAGACACTAGGGCTCGTCAAGCTGCCCCTGGAGGCCTGTAGAGACTCCCCATTGTGGACTGCAGAGACTTGGGAGGCACCCATGCCTGTCTTCTCCAGCCCGAATTCCTGGCTGAGGGTTAAGGGCCAGGTCCCCCACACTCAGGGCCTCGACGCCAAGACCCCCAGCTGTCCATGGTCCTTCCCTCCTCAGATTTCAGGGCATCCCCACTCCTTGTGCTTCTTTCCACTGCATGACTCTCCTTTAGACATTGGCTTTCCCTGTTCCCTTCTTTATTTCTCTGCGTGACTTTAAATTTGCATCGTAAGGATTCTTGGGTATTGTCACCAGTCAAACACAAGGTCTGCTCTGTGATTCTAGACCCTTCACGGCATCACACTGAGCAAGCGTGGGATGCTCCCCACAGATGTGGGATGGGATGGGGTGTGGGCATGTGAGCATCACCCGAGCGGTGTCAAGGTCTCTCTCAGCCTTGTCTCCCATGGGACTGGGTTTGCCCAAGTGCATCATCACTCGGTATAGCATCTGGCACATAGAAATGTCAGCTCCTGTTATTCCCAGCTTTTTGCTAATGTTAGCAGCGCTTTTGCATTGGCATTTTTATTGAGGTAGCGGTGGGTTCACATGTGGTTGTAAGAAAAACTGCAGGGAGGCCCACCAGCCTGCCTCCAGTGCTGACGTTTGTTGACCTTGAACCTGCCGCCTTAGTCAGGTGGCAGCTTAGTCAGATGCCCCTGGTTTTACTAGTCTCAGTTGCACCCGTGTGTGCCTTTGCATGTGAGTATGTGTGTACATGTGGTTTGCTCTGTGCAAGCTCATCACTTGAGCAGGCTCACGCATCTGCCGCTGTCACCACCGCCACCACCAAGTCGGGCATTGGGATGGCATAAGCTGTGAACACATGCTCTTTCTACGAGGTGTGTTCTGAAGTGGTTTACCATTGGCACCTTGGTGTATCTCTTTCTAGGCTGCTCTCTCTCCATAGGCTCTTATGTCATGTATGTGTTTGTGTGTGCACATATACTCATCTGTGTATGTGTGCCTGTGTTATATGTGTGTGTGTGCATGTGTATGCCTGTGTGCATGTGTATATGTGTGCATGCATGTGTGTGTGTATGCGTGTCCTGTGGCTTAGGTAAAGACAGATGCCTGCGTTCCGAGAGCACTGCCCCAACTCCTGTCCCTGCCTCCTTACCCACCCCCAGAACCAGCCAAGATCACCACTGCCTTTCATATTTCCCAGAGGCCTTTCTGCTCTGAGGGTTATTGGCTCTTGGTGTGGGTAGAGGACATCGGGTCAGCAGGCCCCCTTCCAGGAGACGAGTCAAGGCTGCCCTGTGAACACTCGGTCACATGTCTGGTATCTCAGGTGCCCTGGGGCAGGAGCCGTGGGTCTGTGACTCACGAAGTCCCCTCCTGCGTGGACTCACGGTTTGGAAGCAGCACCTTAATAAGAAGTGTGTTCCATGTCTTTCTGGTAACACGCGTCCTTGCTTGGCTTCTGAGGTCAGATTCTGAAAAGCTGGAATATTTTTTCAAGCAGCCTCTGAAACTAAATGTGTTGTCTTTTGAGGATGCTTGCTTCAGAAACTCAGTGATTTTTAGAAGAAGGAAACTTTATGTTTTTCAGTCTGAGCTTCTAGGTCTGTTGCCTGGACTTTATTATTTTTTTTTAAGATTTTATTTATTTTGTCTGTGCTGGGTCTTTGTTGCTACGCAGGCTTTTCTCTAGTTGTGGCAAGCGGGGGCTACCCTCTAGTTGCGGTGTGAGGGCTGCTCATTGCAGTGGCTTCTCTTGTTGCAGACCACAGGCTCTAGGACGCATGGACTTCAGTAGTTGTGGCGCACGGGCTTAGTTGCTCTGCCCCGTGTGGGGTCTTCCAGGATCAGCGATTGAACCTGCGACCCCTGCATTGGCAGGCACATTCTTAACCACTGGACCACCAGGGAAGTCCTGACTGGGCTTTAAAAGGTGGTACACAAACCTCTGGGAGGCCCATGAACAGAGGGGTGGGGACACCAGACCCCTGGGAACTGTGGGGAGATGATGCTGGGTGGGCACACCCCCATCAGGCCGCCCTCGCTCTCTGCCAGCAGACGTACCGCGAGCACCTGGAAGGGCAGAAGCACAAGAAGAAAGAGGCAGCCCAGAAGATGGGCGTCCAGCCCAACGGCAGCCCGCGGGGGGTGCAGGCGCAGCTGCGCTGCGACCTCTGTGCCGTGTCCTGCACCGGGGCAGAGGCCTACGCTGCCCACATCCGGGGGGCCAAGCACCAGAAGGTAGGACCCTGCATGGAGCCAGGCCCACTCGGGACCCAGAGGGGCGTCTGCTGACATGGGGGGCATGGAGACAGCAATCCGCCAAAGGCAGCTCTCCCCTCAGGCCCACGTGTCTTCCTTCCTCAGAAAGCAGCCCCTCCTCCCAGTTACAAGAGTCACACCTGCCCCTGGACAGAGGCATTGAGCCGGACCCCATGCCCGGCCCAAGAGGAGACTGTTCCGGGCCCTCGGGGTGTCTTGTGTGTTTATGCGGACCAGAGTCTGTATGTTGATGAGATCCAATGGTATAGTCCATTTGGGGGTCCTTATTTATTTAAAAATCAAATTAAAGTAGTAAGTTTTCATATTTGAACATCTGAGATTTAACTGACACTGTTTAGTATTAGCACTTGTCATATTTATTACTATTTTAGTAGCAGCGTTTTCTTATGGCCTTAGAAATGCTTGTAGTATGTCATCTTATGGGGAAGTGAACAGGGTCCCCCACCTGAGAAGAGGTAGGTTTCCCCTCCCTGGGCCCTCTTTTTTTGGCCCAGAGGTGGTTTTTGGAAATCAGCAAATCCCCCCAGACAGTGTCATGAACCTGGTAGGTGATGCTCGCCTTCTGGGTGTGCGTTGAGGGCAGGAGGGGGCGATTCCTGGCAGGAGGCCTGCTTGGTGCTGCCCTGTGTGGTTTAGAGTGAGAAGGTTGGGAAGGCCCCTGCCCTGTCCACAGAATCCCCTCCAGCCGCCCCAGCCCACCTGTCGGGCTCCCTCCTGCCCCAGGGCCTTTCCTTGAACCACCACCCGCCCCCCCACACCGTGGCCTTGCCAGCCCTTCCCCAGCCCCCTCTGCAGGTCGGGCCACCCCGAGCGCCCGTCCTGTCCTCTGCCCCAGCTCACCACAGGCCTCGTCCCCCAGCCCAGCTGGGACAGGCTCTCAAATACCTGAGTGAACCCACAAACCCCACAGAGGAAGGAACAGGGGAGTGTGGAGAAGGGGCCCTGACCTGATGGTCACAGGTGTGCAAGGGGAGAGCTGGAGCCCAGGTGGGGTGGGCTGCGGGTGTCACAGCTCAGTTTGCAGGCTGGGACTTGCTTCTGGGGACAGGAAGCCCTGCAGGAAGCCCTGGGGTATGGGGGTGGGGAGGCAGGTTTGAGCTGTGAGCGTCAGAGACTTGGAGCCCGTGAATGTGTCTGAGACGGTCGTCAGTGCAGATTGTCCTTGCCAAGTGGAGCTTCAGCACTTAAATGCCTTGGAGGAGGTCAGGCCAAGGAGGGGCTATGACTGTGTCCTTGGTGATCCGTATCTCTGGATGTGTGTATGAGTTCCCCCAGAGCGTGGACCTGTGCTGTGGGCGTGCACACGCGTACCTCGGAGCACCCGGCCCCCTCAGCGCATTCACCCACATGTGCTGTGGGGCTGGCCCTGGGCTGGTGCTGGGAGTGCAGAAACCAGCACAGGTGTGGAGTGTGGAGTTTGGGGTTGTGTTGAGGTCCCACCTGTGTATGACTGGTGGGTACCTCCTAGCAGGAGACAGCTTGGGAAGGCCCTCCCTGGGACATTTAAGGGGGGCTGGGGAGGAGGCGGTCTCCCAGGGAGACCAGGATAGACCCCCCTCACTTGCACAGGCTGCCAGCTCCCACCACCGTGAGCTGCTCTGCTCGCCCCTGAGGAGGTTGGTCGGGTGGGAGGGGCCCTGATGGGGCTGGTCTGTTCCAGGTCTTCAAGCTGCACACCAAACTGGGGAAGCCCATCCCCACCATAGACCCTGCGCCGGCCGACCCCGGCTTGGCCCAGGCCCCCAGCACCAGCCAGCCGGCCTCCATCCCCGTCACCGTCACCGCAGAGAGCACCCCCGCAGCCTCAGCCAAGCCCGCGGCCCCCGCCAGCCCCAGCGTGTGTGCCCCGAGCAGGCCACCACCGCCCAGGAGACCGGCCACCTCGAAGGCCTCGCGTGTGGGTACGGCTCTGCGCCTCACAGCCACCCCAGGCGAGCCTGAGCTTCAGAGACTGGCCACCCGGTTCACTGTGTGCCATAGCTTCTGGGGAGGCAGGATCTCTGATGGTTCTCTGCCGGATTCCGGCCGGGTGGTGCCTCCTGGTGCCTTTGGTCCACCTGGGGAAGTGTGGGCAGTGAGATGGCAGCTTCCATTTCCTCTCCTGGAGCTTGGGACCCAGCGAGTGCTGCTCACGCGAGCCCCGCCCTGGGCCTGGAGCAGCCCCTCAATGGCCCTGGTGCTGGATGCAGCCCCCTCCCCCAGGTGCTCTGATCACTTAAGTGGGCACCGGGAGGTTAAGGCGGGCTCCTTGCAACCCCGCCTCCCCTCGGGTGTGCACCCTCCGCATCTGTCGCTGTGACCGAGGCCCTGTGTGGCATGGGTACATAGGCTTCCGTGTCAGGAGCTCCACTGACGGCGTCATGTGCAGGGCCTGACTCTCCCCCTATGATGCTTTAGATTTGTCATCAGTCCCACTTTACAGATGGAAGAACTGAGGTGTGGCAAAGCATTTGGCCCCCGGGCCGCCTGGTGAGCAGTGGAGGTGGGGTTCTACCCCAGTGTGGGACAGTCTTTGCTCTCTACCACCACATTGAGGGATGGGGGGCTATTTTATTTTGAGCCTCAGCAGGACTGAGGTTTGAACAGTCATGTGATAGTGAAGATGTAAAGCAGTTTTGGTGACAAAGAAATGTCTCCCTGGACTTCCCTAGTAGCTCAGTGGTAAATAACCTGCCACTTTACAATGCTGGAGACATAGGTTCAATCCCTGGTTCAGGAAGATCCCACCTGCCACAGGACAGCTAAGCCTGTGAGCCACAACTGCTGAGCCAGCACTCCAGAGCCTGTACTCTGCACAAGAGAGGACACCGCAGTGAAAACCCACGCACCACAGCAGAGTAGCCCCAACTCTCCGCAACTAAAGAAAAGCACTGGCAGCCACAAAGACCCAGTGCAGCCATAAATAAATTAATTGTTTTTAAAAACACATTAAAAAAAAGTCTCTCTTCTGGGGCTCAATGAACCAAGGTCAGTGAACGTGACCCTGGTCCACCTGGTGTCCACTGTTGACTAAGGGCTGCAGACTCCGCAGTTGACGGAGGATGTCCTCAGTGAGAGGCTACAACCCGGGCCTCCCTGTGGACCCGTCCGCCTGGGCACAAAACACCATGAGGCTCCCACTCTCCAGTTGTGACCCGAGCTGGTGGGTGAGGTTCTCACAGGACCACGGACCCCACAGGCTGACGTCACGAGGGGATGAGAGGGACGGCGGGGGACCCAGTGGCCTTGTGTTGTACGCTTCCAGCTGGTGGGCCAGGAGCTGACCATGGTTTCTGGCTGGAGCAGGCTACAAGTCATGAAGTTCTTCCCTCCAGGGCCTCCTGCGCTGCCAGCAACTGACTGCAGAGCCCCCCACGGGAAACCAGCGACCCCCAGATCAGAGCGGCCCGGGGAGCCGTCCGCCCGAGGAGGCTCTACAGAAGCTTCTGGAAGCAGCTGTGAGGGGCAGCCAGTGGGCCCAGGCTACGTGGAGGAGGTAAGAGCTGGACGACCATCGCGTGCCTGGCTAGGCCTGGTGGTGCCATGCCTCGAGATTCGCACACATGCCTGGGCAAATAACCCCGCGAGCCAGCATCACTGGGACCTCACTGGGAGCCCTGGGTGTCAGGCTTCAGATCCCGGAAGGAGGTCTGAGACAGGCGGAGACGTTTCCTGCTCCCAGGCAGCACCAGTTCCTACAGGAAGGAAGGTGGCAGGAGGGATCTGTGCCCTGGAAACCCACAGGCATGTGACCCTTGGGCACTGGAGCCCACGTGCCCCCCAGGCACCTGCCCGGACACCCGCTTCCTTGTGGAGCTTGGGTTCTGAGCCCTCTGCTCCCATGCCCACAGTCCCTGCCTCTAGGCACCTGCATGTTGGCACTTTTTCTGTGCTGGAGTTCAGGCTCTTGTTCAATCCACTCAGCGCTTCAGTTTTGTGCCCTGAAAAACAGCCACACCAGGCAGGCTTCCTGGTGGCAGCCCCAGGAAGGGGTGGGTGGGGGCAGGGAAGGAGGATGGGATGACGGTGGCAGAAGTGGTGGCAAGAAGGGCCAGGCTGGCAGGGTGCGCTGCTGAAGGTCACTCCTCTGAAAGCATTAACCACAGGGCAGACAGGAAGCCAGTGCCTGGCCTGGAAGGCCCTGGGGGAGGAGGCTCCTGTTAGAGCCCAGACCCACAGCGTGGGGGGTGTGGGGGCTGCAGGTGGTGCTCAGCCAAGCCTTGTGTCTCAGGTGTGCAACGAGGAGGGCCGGGTGATCCGCTTCCACTGCAAGCTGTGTGAGTGCAGCTTCAATGACCCCAACGCCAGGGACATGCACGTGCGGGGACGGCGGCACCGGCTGCAGTACAAGGTGCGCCCTGACAGGGGCCGGGGGGCATCTGTGCTCTGGACGCCCTGGCCCACGTCTCAGACTGCACCCTGTGCCTCTGTGAGTCTGAGTCCCTGGGCCCTTCAGCACCACGGGCTCAACCAGAGGGGCCCTCAGTTGCCATGACAAGGCCTCCCTGCCTCTGGTTTGCCGGGGCACGCGTGCACACAAGTGTGTTTAGACACACGTGACCCTGAGTGCGTGTGTGCACAGCACAGGCTATGACCCTCATGAGAGACAGTGGCTTCTGGGCATTTTTCTCTTTTAAGCAGCCTGTTGAGATATCACTCACACACCAAGCAGCTGGCGCATGTGAAGTGGCTTTAACTGCATTCACAAATGTGTACATTCAGCCAGCAGCTCCATCTGATTCCGGAACAGTCCATCAGGAGCCCCGGTCCCTATTGTCAGTCATACCCCCACCCCCTCCCCAGCCCTTGACAACAGGAACCCACTCTCTGTGTCTGTGGATCAGCCTGCTCTGCACGTTTCCCGTCAGTGGAATCACACCCTGTGTGTCTCTGTGTTTGCTTCTCTCACTAAGTGTCATGTTCTCAGGGTCTGTCCATGTGGTAGCAAGTGCCAGGGCTTCTCTCCTTTCTGTGGCTGAGCGATGCTCCGTGTGTGGAGGGACCACATCGGGTGTGTTTTGCCACTGAAGCACACTTGTGTTGTTTCCACCGGTGATTAATCCTTAGACAATACCATGCTGTCTGAGTGAGGAAATTAAGTGCTAAAAGTGAAGCCCAGCGAGTGAGTTAACAATTCTATTTACCGTACACATTGGATCTCACACAAATGGTATTTTCTGAATTACTCTGTTTGGGACGAGCATGGTCAGTCCTCTGAGAACAACGTGACCACTGGTGGCAGTTGCCTCAAGGAGTCTTAGCACCTTCCTCCTCTGGCTCCTCCGTTAGACATCCGGATGGTTCGCTCAGTGTCACGTCTGCAGCTCTTTGAGTCAGCCATGGTTTTGTCCTCATGGTTTTCTGCCATGGCCTTTGGGGGACGAGGAGTGTTGAGACTTCGGGACTGAAGCTCACTGTTGTCTAAATCCAGTGGAAGGGTGTTGTCAGACGGGTGTCCCCTGGGCCCTGAGCTCCCCCCTTCCCAGCATTCTCATCTGAATGAAGGTCCCTGAACTTTGCAGAAAAAAGTGAACCCCGACCTCCCGATCGCAGACAAGCCCAGCACACGGGTGCGCAAGCTCGTGGAGGAGACACTGCGGAGGCAGCGGCAGCTGACCAAGAGGCGGCTGGGGGAGCTGCGGCGTTGGCACAATGAGACAAGGTGCAGCCTCGGGGCCCTGTGCGGTGGGAGGGCTCCCTACGGGCTCCCCAGGGCTCCAAGGGGACCACCTCACAGTCCAGCCGCCCCTCAGGGCCCCGAGTCCCTCTCGTCCCACAGGCGCTACGACTTGTGCAGGAGGCGGCTGGAAGAGGGGCCGCCCGTCCCGGATGCACACTCAGGACGCCCGCTGCCTGACCAGCACCTGCCTGCCCTCAGGAGTCGGCCAGGGGCGCCCACAGCCAAGCCTCTGGTGGGTGGTGGTCGAATGCCTCGGAGTGGGGGAAGCTGAAGGGACCTGAGGGCCTCACCGCCAACCACAGGGGTCCCTCAGAGCTTCCTGAGGCCCCAGTGGTCACATCCCTTGGAAGCACTGAGGCATCTGACTGTCCATCCATGGGGATTGGGCGGGTTGCAGGGAAACCGTGGAGGGCGCCCTGCCGAGGGAGCGGCCCCAGCTGCCTCTGGAGCCTCTGGCTCTGAAATTCAAGAGCGTTCTCCAGGGAGCCCAGTGGTCTCCCACTCGGCCCAAGTTCCCCACAGCTATGGGGCTGAGGTCCTCCCTGTTCCATATAAGTTAAATGCGTATAAGTTAAATGAGCAGGGTGATAATATACACACTTGTTTTACTCCTTTCCCAATTTTGAACCAGTCAATTGTTTTACATCTTGTAATAACTGTTGCTTGTTGACCTGCATACAGGTTCCTCAGGAGGCAGGTAGGGTAGCCTGGAATTTCCATTGTTTTAAGAATTTTCCAGTTTGTTGTGATCTACACAGTCAAAGGCTTTAGCATAGTCAATGAAGCAGAAATACATGATTTTCTGGAGTCCCCTCACTTTCTCTAGATCCGATGAATGTTGGTAGTTTTGGTTCCTCTGCCTTTTCTGAAGCCATCTCGTACATCTGGAAGTTCCATTTAACTTATTCCTCCCCCTGGGCCCTGTCGCTCCTTTGCCTGGCTCTCCAGCCACCACTTGCCTGTCACACCAGCCAGGCTCCAAGGGCCCCCACGGCTCCCGAGTGACTGGGACCTCTCAGCCTGCCTGTGACAAGACACACGCACCTCTCCCCACAGCCCACAAGGCGGCCGGAGTCCAGCAACGACCGGCATGTCATGTGTAAGCATGCGGCCATCTACCCGACGGAAGAGGAGCTCCTGGCCGTCCAGAAGGCCGTCTCCCATGCGGAGCGTGCTCTCAAGCTGGTGTCTGACACGCTGGCTGAGGAGGACTCTGCCAGCCCGGAGCCCGAGGGCGGGGACCACAGGTGATGGACGGCGGCCCCCTGTCCAGGGGCCCAGAGGCTGCTGATCCCTGGCTGGGTGGGCAGGGGTCAGGGTCCGGACAGGAAGTGGCAGCTCCAGTGCCAGGAGGCTTGGAGTCTTTGGGGCCTGCGCTTTCCAGCCCCCTTCAGATATCTCCCCAGGAGGCTAGGAGCTAGGAGCTAGCCAGGAGGCTGGGAGATCAAAGGGAGTTATAGTACCCCCAGCCAAGGAGAGTGAGTGTTCTCACACCGGAAGTCACTTTCCTGTAGAAGGTGTGTCTAGAAACGTGGTTTGCAGAGGATTAGCACCTCTGTGTCCTCACCTGTGACACAGAGACCAGTGCGAGAGGTGCCGCCAAGCACTAAGCATGTGTGTGAATCATCTTTCCAGCTGCCCGACTCTCAGAAGACGGAAAGTCCCGGCACCTCGTAGTGAATCATTGCACAGTTTAGAGAATCCCAGAGGACTTAGCTTTTCCAGGTCCCTCATCTCTGGGTGGCTTCCTTTTCATTTACCTTTTTTTTTTTTTCTGGTTGTGCCACATGGCTTGCAAAATCTTAGTTTCCCTACCAGGGATTGAACCTGGACCTTCAGCAGTGAGCACACACAGTTCTAACCACTGGACCTCCCTCGTTTACTATTTTAAGGTGTTTTTTTGATGGTAAAATACTCGTAACAGGAAATTGGCCATTGTGGGCACATTCACAAAGTTGTACAGCCATCACCGCTGTCTGTTTCCAGAACTTTTTAATCATCTGAAACAGAATTCCATACCATAAAATTCCCCAGCCTCCGGCACCCACCTTTCCACGCCCCATGTCCATGGCGTGGCCTGTTCTGGATGTTTCCTGTCCATGGAATCGTGCAGCATTTGTGTCAGGCTGATTCCAGTCAGTAGCTTCTTTGTGCCCGAGTGTTTGCTGTCTGAGAAGAAGAACATGAGAGCCATGCGTGAGTCACCAGGTGTCATAACCGAATGCACTCGTCCCTCAATGTGAACACGGGTGCCGCCCGCTCCCCCCTCCAACTCCGGTGAGGAAGCTCACTGCCTGGAAGTGGAAGCAGGTGCGGCCCCAGACAGAGCAGCCTTCCCTCAACCTCCACCCCCATGTCTCCTGAAGGAGAAGGGCCCTCACTTAGTGCTTCGTGGCTTCCCTCCCCGTTTTCTCCCCATTCTCAGGTTTTGTTTTTGTTAGTTTAACTTTTCATTTTGAAATGATTATGGACTCAACACAAACACAGTAAGGAGAGGACCCTCCCCCCTCCCCCAGCTTCCACAGCGTGGACCCACAGGTGTCAAGGCTGGGCGTCCACACAGGCACCTCAGGGAGGCCCAGGCCCCGCTCAGGCCTCCCCAGTGCTGGACCGCTCGCCCCCTGAGTAGATGCCCCACCGCAGTGAGGACACGGGGCCCCCACCAGCACAGGAGCCCCACTGCCCCCACACTCCCACAACCCCTCAAACCCAGCTTGAAAGCAAAACCGATTGCACTTTTTTAAAGCCTTCACATAACATTGATGTCATGTTACATGTTCTGTCCTTACATTATTTTTCTTTCTTTGTTGTTGTTTGTTTATTTTTATTTTTTGTCTTTTTCATTTTTTTTACATTATTTTTCAAAAACATAGAAGTGTTGGTGGCTTTTTGTCCTCACAATTTTTTTTTCCCTTCGTTGCACTGAGCTTTGTGGGATGTTAGTTCCCTGACCAGGGATTGAACCCAGAGCCCTTGGTAGTGAGAGCGTGGAGTCCTAACCACTGGACTGCCAGGGAATTCCCTTTCTCACTCTTGTTTGTGGCCTTTTTTCTGTGGAAATGTGTGTGTGTGTGTGTGTTTAATAGGAACATGGTAAACTGTCCTATGGATGTTGCATTATTTACTTAACTGTCGCAAAGAGCTCATTAGTGTTGGTTTTTCTTTTTCACTTTTATTATGGAAATTCTCTAACACACACAAAAGATGACCATACCTAAACCGAGGGTGGCTCACTTGCTTTCTCCCCATCTCCCGCCTTGCCCACAGTGGTTAAAGGAAATCCTGTCTGACACCTTACTGAGCGCCAGCCCACAGCTGGAGTATGTCAGTGCATCAGAGCCCATCTCTAAACAATGCTTTTTCATTTAACAAAACCAGAATGCCATGATCATCCTCAAAGAAAAATGAACAATAATTCTTTAGCAACACCAAATATCCAGTCAGTGCTGCAGCGTCCAGTTGTCCCATAGATAACAATAATTCAGCCTTTTAGGAGGTTTTTTTGTTTTGCAGTTCGTGTTGAATCAGGGTCCCAATTAATTGACAAGTTGTAAGTCTCTTGATCCACGGGTTCCCACCTTTGTGCTCTGCCTTCCCCCAAAGGGTCTGCTCCTTGTCCTGTAGACATTCCAGGCATGGCTGGGTCCCCCTGGACCATCCCAGGCTCCAGCACTGGTGGTCTGGAGACAGATCACAACGACACCCACATGTATCGTAGAATAAGGTTATCGCATGTCCTGAGACACGACGCAAAGCAAAGTGGTAGTCAGGAAGTGGTCGGAGCGGATGGCAGCTTCTGAGGAGGTGACCGTGTGTGTGTGTGTGTGAGAGAGAGACAGCGTGGAGAGGTCCACCATGGCGTGGGGGCACCCCAGGCAACGGTCCGGGTGGGCGAGCCTCGTGGGGAGGGAGTGGAAGGACAGGGTGGTGGTGCAGCAGCCAGGGGTCAGGGTGGGTGCCCCAGGAAGAAGCTGGGGTGTCCCCAGCCTACAGCGGGGCAGCAGTAGGAGGGTGACTGCCAGGCCAGTGCTGCCATGGGGGTCACCTGCAGAAAGTGGCCAGGACAGTGGTGGGCGGGCGAGGGCAGACTTGGGGGCAGGGGAGGTGGGACTAGATGCGCAGGCTGGAGGGGAGGACAGGCAGGGAGCTGCCGGCCAGGCCTCCTGAAAGGAGTCCAGGTGGGGGTGACGTGGCCACAGAGACAGCTCAGAAGCCGGGGGCCAATGAGGCTGCCTGGGGTCAAGCAACCGTCCCCTCCCCCCGCTCCCCCCGCCCCCCCTCCTCCCCTCCGGCATGAAGTTTACCAGCAGAGGGTGCCAGCTGCCAGCCCCGCCGAGCAGCATAGATTCTCATCCTCAGGTCCGAGAACTCTCCCTGTTCTCCCAGTTCTCCCGGTGTCTCTCGGATCAGGTGCCCTCTGGGAAGGGCCATGCTCCCACTTCACAGATGAAGACATGGAGGCGCAGGCGCCTGGCAAGGAAACCCATGCCTCTGGGTCGGGAGTGGGGGTCCTTCCTCCGTGCCCCCTGCTCACTGGTCCGTGGGTTTGTCTCAGCAGCCGCCCCAGCCCCTCAGCCCGGATCCTGAAAGGCGTGATGCGGGTCGGCCTCCTGGCGAAGGGGCTACTCCTGCGTGGAGACCGGGCGGTACAGCTGATCCTGCTCTGCTCCCAGAAGCCCACCCGCGCCCTGCAGCGCAGAGTCGCCGAGCAGCTGCCTCTCCAGCTCCCGGTGAGGTGCCCGGCCGTGCTGCGTGGGGTCTGCCTGGGTGAGACACGGTCCGGTCTGCTTTTAGAAACAGGCACAGGGATCCACTGGTGGAACCTGAGGGTTCCCTTATCAGGGGTGTTCACAGTAGGGCTTGAAACAGTCTAAGATCTGGCTCATGAGGACAGTCACTTCTGTCACACTCACACAGAGCCCAGCCAGCTGGCATGAGGACGATCTGCAGGGAAAGCACTAGGGAGGCACAGGACTGGAGGCTTGGCCGGACTTTCTCTTCCAGCACAGTTCCCATTGTTGTCATAGAGCTTTTCTCACCCGAGATAATAACTGGGAGAAGAGGGAGAGCACGTCATGATGTTAATTGATCATCTTGAGTTAAAATGATCACTTGCCAGAGTGCTTTCTCCTTCCTGTCTGCCACCCTCCCCGAGGGGACTCAGCTTCGTCCCTCCTAGGTCCTTCTCTGAGGCTCCCAGTCTGGTACAGAGAAGGCTGAGTTCTGATGTATCTTCTGTAGAGCAATTCAAGCCTGGTGCCAGGTAGGGAGCACTCAGGGAGAGCGGGGTCCACTGCAGACAGGACCATGGGAGGTGTGAGTCTCAACAGAAGACAGAGTAGGTGAGCTGAGAGATGAGAAGCCTTGACAGATGGGGGCGGGCAAAGTTCCCCATAGAGGAAGGGGAACCTGCAGAGGCCAAGAGGCAGGAGGCCCACGGAGAGGTGAGCCTGAGTGGATGAGGGCCTAGATCGAGCCAGGCCTGAAGGCCATGTGAGTGCTAAGTCACTAGTTGTCTCTGACTCTGTGCAACCCTATCGACTGTATAGCCCACCAGGCTCCTCTGTCCATGGAATTCTCCAAGCAAGAATACTGGAGTTGGTTGCCACGCCCTCCTCCAGAAGATCTTCCTGACCCAGGGATCAAATCCGTGTCTCCTGTGTCTCCTGCACTGGCAGGCAGATTCTTCACCACTAGTGCCACCTGGGCAGGCCGTGTGGGGAAGTATGACTGCCTCCTCAGGGAAATGTGGAGACTGGAGAACTTTAAGCAGGGGAGTGACATATTCCAACTTCACCAGTTTAATCACTCATTTTTCCTAAACACCCCACGACATAGCAGTTTTTTGCTAAATACAAAGATGGCTCAGATGCAGGCCCTGTCCTCCAGAATCTGGCAACCCAGGGCCATGAAAATGGATGAGGCCGGAGGGAAGACAGCAGAGGCCATGGGAGAGCTGGTGGTGCTCGGCCCCCAGAGATGTAGACAGACCTCTTGGCTGTCACCTGGCCAAGTGACTCGGGAACTCCAGAGCAACATGAGGGACACAGTGAACTGTCTCCAGGCACTGGGTCACTGCACCAAACCCACCTTCGTTGTGCCGTCTACCTGGGGGCAGCAGTCGGAGTTCTAACGGCCATGAACGAGGGTCCCTGCTCCCGAAGCTCCCCCTGTGAGAGACTGACTGGAACGAGGTCTGGAAAGGAGGGGGCCCGCTGAGAGGGCGGGGCTGCCTGGAGCCTCTGCTTGCAGAGGACTGACCCTCTGGGCAGCCCTGGGTGAGGGGGCCGGGGCTGGCGGGGCCGTAAGGGTGCCTGTGTTGGGGCGAGACTAAACCCTGGGCCCCGCGGCAGGTGTGGGGTGGGGACCAGAGCCAAGGGGCCTCAGACCTTGCCTGGAGGCACCCCTGTCCTGCATTCCGAGAGACCATCGTCTGCCCTCATCCTCCCAAGGGCGGCCTGGTAGGCCAGCTGAAGGACTGTGTGGTTCTCACGGAATAATTGTGGACCTGTCAGGCAGCACCCCACACTCCTGTGTAGGGAGCCTCGCTCTTTCTTGTGGCTGGAGGGCGTGCTGTTGCCACATGTCCGTAGCTGGCTGGGTCCTCCCGTGTAGTTGGACATTTAGGTCTTGTCCAGTGTTCCGGGTCACCAGCGAAGCTGCAGAGAGTGAATAAGCTTGTACACACGCTGCTCCACACGCGTGGGAGCACTTCCTATGGCAGAGTCTCTGGGTCCAAGGCATGAGCCTGGATGTGTCGCCAGGTCAGCCTCCACCAGCAGTTTAGAGATGCACGGATCTGCCGGCCGGGGGCTTCCCTGGTGGCTCAGATGGTAAAGAATCTGCCTGCAATGCAGGAGACTCAGGTTCGATCCCTGGGTCCAGAAGATCCCCTGCAGAAGGACATGGCAACCCACTCCAGTATTCTTGCCTGGGGAATCCCATGGACGGTGGAGCCTGGTGAGCTACAGTCCATGGGGTTACAAAGAGTCGGACACGACTGAAGTGACTAAGCATGCACACGCCAGCCCAGCTGCTCCTCAGACTCCTCAAATTTTGCCCTTCTTACAGGGGGCCATGGCATGCCATTCTAGTTTTAATGTGAGTCTTCCTTACGGTGGGGCTCTTTTTTTTTGTCATTGTGTGAAAAGGGTCACTTTGGTCTCTTTCTCTGCAAACATCACCTGCCAGTTTTGTTGTTGGGTTGCTGATCTGGTTGTTATTGAGCTCCAGGTGTTTTTTACATATGAAGGCACCTTGGTATTTCTACATCTGCATTTCTGGAGGGCAAGGCTGTGTCTCGGTCCCTAGGAGGTTCCAGAAGGCGTGGGGCTGGGCACCCAGCCGTGTCCCACCTCTCAGGTGGAGTCCTGAGGCCTCATGTTGTATGTGCACCTTGCAGGTGGTAACAGACGACAAGTACGAGGTCTCTTCTGACCCAGACGCCAGCATTGTCATCTCCTCCTGCGAGGAGCCCCGGATACAGGTCGCTGTGTCCATCACCTCGCCCCTAATGCGGGAGGACCCCTCCGCAGACCAAGGTGCGGCCGGGCCCTTCTGTTCAGCCCCATCTTCCCACATACCTGGCAGTCTAGGGCGGCACCCACTTCTGCTCTGGTTTAGGGGGAGGGGTGCCACCACCACCTTCCCGTGCTTCTGTGAAGCCTGGATGCCCTGGTCAGATAAGGGCCAGGCCTTGGGGTAGCGGAGGAAGGCAGGAGGAGAGCTGGGACAAGTGTCAAGTGGCTCAGAACTGGCTGTGGCAGGCGTGCTCGGGGCCCTTCCCCCTGAGCCTTCAGGCTATTTGGGCACCTGCTCCCCACCCCAAGGAGACCCAGTGCGCCGGGTCCCCCAGCCAAGCAGGGGCCCTGGGGACCTGAGACACACGGGCACTGCTGCCTGGGCAAGTGGGAGGAGTGCAGGCCAAAGCCAGAGGGCAGCCAACACAGAGGGCGTGGGCCAGGCCGGAGGGCACCCCGAGTCTCATGCCCAGGAGTGGGGAACCCCTGGGACAGCCCCTGGGACCCTTTCCCAAACTCCAGCCTTTCTCAGACCCCCTTCCTGATCGTTGCCTTGAGTAAGGGCCACGAACCACTGCTGCTTTCTCTGATTCAACTCCTTTTTGGCTCTTCCATTTTTAAAGAAGAGAGCCTTTGAACTGTGAGTGGAAAGCCATTATCAGTTGTCATAAGGGGAGTGCCACATGTCATCTGAAAGTAGATGCAGTGGGAAGAAACAGTGACGCCCGCCCTCCGACCCCAGCTTCAGGCCTGCTCCAGCTCACTCCCCTGCCAACAAGTGGGGACTGGGAATGTCGGGGAGGGGGCGGGCTGGAGGGGTCCAGAGAGCAGGAAGCCCCTCTACAGGCACCCTGGACCCCCAGAGCTGCTCCTCACTGGGGTCCGCACCCTGCCGGCTGCTGCTGGGTGGGAGGGGGTGTTGTTCAGCTGTTTCTGTGCTGGCTCTCAGCCCCCAGAAACTGATCCAGGCCTGGGGGCCAGGGGGAGAGCAGTGCTCCCTCCTGCGACCTGAACACCAGGGCCTCACGGGATGAGGGGAGGAGAATCTCCCTAAAGCAAGCAGAAGGAAGAAAAAATGCACATTTCCCCCGACATGGGGCCCTGGTCATCTGTGATGGCATGTGCTCAAACCTGACCCTAATCACACACGCACATGGAAGTTTCTGGAAATCCAGCTTCATTCCTAGTTTTCCACCTGAACGTGGACTTCTTGGGGGCAAGGGACCACAGAGCCTTGGAGAGGGATGGGATTTCAAGAGGGGAGCTCTGTGTCCCAGTGGCAGTGTCTGGAGGCAGGGCCAGCGAGCTGAGCTGCATGTCTTCCTGATGAACAGATGAACGCAGGGAGGCCCAGGGACCTGAGGGCCCAGGAGGTGGGAGCAGGGGGAGGGGTGGCCGGCCTACCTGCCCTTCTCTTCCAGAAGGAACCGAGGTGCCTCTGCCGGACCCAGGAGACGTGCTGAGCCCAGAGAAGTGCCTGCAGGCACTGGCTGCTCTCCGCCACGCCAAGTGGTTCCAGGTTAGCGGCAGGCGGGCTCCCAGGAGAGGCCAGGAGCTGACATGGGTGGGGTGGCTCTGTGTCCTCACCCCGCGCTCACCATCATGATGGAGGTCATTTCTTGGCCGATTGGGTTGGGAGCTTGAAAGGGGTGACCACCGCTCTGGCCCTGTTGGCTGGCACTAGGGCTTAGACTGGGCCATTTGGGAGTGGAATCTGCTTCTGGTTGCCTCCCACAGCCCAGGAGGCTGGCCTGATCCCACTGGAGTCCCTCAATGCCTCCACTGCCAGCATGGGACCGCCAACCAGGCTCACTGCCCTGACTCACTGCCTCCCTTGGCTCCATGCATAGCTCCCTGTCCCACCCCAGCCATGTGCTCAGAGCTTCCTGGGGCTTCCCATGTGCTTCTTCCCCCAAAGGCAAGAGCCAGCGGCCTGCAGCCCTGTGTGATCGTCATCAGGGTCTTCCGGGACCTCTGCCAGCGCGTGCCCACCTGGGGGGCCCTGCCGGACTGGGTAAGACAGTGCCAAGGGGCCAGCCTTGCTTTAAGAAGCCCCCAAACCCTGCCAGGCTACAGCCCTGTTAGGCTGAGCCTTGTATCGTTGTCCAGTGTCCAGCTTTCTGAGAAAAGGCTGGTGTTGGTCTGAGTCCCAGGGGGAGGCTTGCCACAGGACACGGCCTCATTTGACTGTATTATCTTAAACCCACAACCTTGCAGGCAAAACCAGGAAGCATGTAAATTCAAGGGCACCCCAGCAAAAGCTGGAGTGTTTGCCTAGACCTGCAGGCACTGGTGCAGAGGCCCTGGTGAGGGCAAGAAGCCGGTTCCTGTCTTGGCTCCACTTTGACCTCTAGGCCTGGGGCAGACCTACCTCCTCTGAAGGAGAGAATCCAGTGGCCCTGACACGGCTCTTCAGCTGGCCCTGGACCCCTTCCAGGGGGAGAGGAGAGAGGATGCAAGGGACCCTGGGTACTTCAAACCCCCAAAGTTGCCTCGTGAGACCCCACAGCCCCACCCACTGAAGCCCCCTGCCTCGACTTTCAGGGTCTCATTTCCGAGTGTCCCTCTTCTATCACACGCCCACTGACCTCCCCAGTAACCAACAACTTGTAGGTTTTTAAGGTTTTCACCTTTGACCTTATCCCTGGGAATTTGGCCCTGAACTTGGAGGAACACGTGCCTCTTCTCTGCAGCCATCTATAGCCAGTCCATCAGCTCCCATGCCCGTAGGCGGGCTCCTGGACGTTCCCCACACCCCAACCCAGGCTGCCCTTGGCCTTACTCGTCTCCAAAACCAGGGGCTCTGGTGCCCCCCCGACCTCGGCTTCCTGCCTGTGGTCTGAGGAGACGTCCACTCTCAGCTCCACCCCAGGGGGTGGCACAGTGGCTGCCCCGTGCTGAGTGACCAGAGAGGTTCACTCAGATGTTTGCGGCCGGGGGTGGGGCAGTGCGAGGCGGTCGCGCATTTCTTGGAGCCCATTTCCCTTTAAGTGTAGACACGCCCCCACGACAGCTCACACCCCCAACCCTGTCCCCGGGCTCTCCAGGCAGGTGGCTCTTGGAGGAAGAAAGGTTCCTGAACTAGGCCCTAGGATCCTGTGACCCTCAGGGGCCCTCAGGTCACAGAGAACGAATCTCTGAACCCATGTGACACTACTTTGCCATGTTACCATTGATGAGATTTTGCTAATGAGGAAGCTGAAAAGGGAAGGTGCTGAAACCCGCCCATGGCCACGCCAGGGCAGTAAGGTCTGGTGACCCCCTGGGTGGGTGGCTGGGTGGGCCTGAAGGGGCACTGGGCCGGAGCCTCCGGTCCCGTGTCCCCTGGAGACCCGGCTGCCCGCACAACCACTGTCCCCTCAAAGGCCCGGGTCTCCTTTTCTGTCCCGGCGCAGGCCATGGAGCTGCTGGTGGAGAAGGCCCTGAGCAGCACCAAGGGGCCCCTGAGCCCCGGGGATGCTGTGCGCCGAGTCTTGGAATGCGTGGCCTCGGGGACACTCCTCACAGGTCAGTCCCTGTTGGCGAGCAGCTCAGACCCTGGAGCACTTGGCAGACACCAAGGGCCATGGGGGAGCGGGGCAGGTGGACAGAGGAGCCTCTTAGGAACACTCGAGCACCCCATCCAGCCTAGGCAGGACAGCGGACACAGACACACGCATGCGTGTCACTCACCCAAGGGAGCCGTGAGGAGGCGTGGACGGGTGGAAGGAGAGGCGGGTGCAGGCTGGAGGGGGTTCCAGTGGATCCTCTGATGCCACATCCATGCTTCCTGGGGAACCAGGGATAGCCCGGGAGCTGCTTCCGAAGGAAACGACAGGAGGTCCATGGTGGGCCGGGCACGGAGGTGTTCCCGGCGTCCTGAGCGGTAGCGGCAGGAAGAGACCGGGTGGGCAGCCCACGTGACGTGGTAGATGCAGTCGGTGTTCTCCAGTTGTTTCGGTGACTTGGATGATAGCGTGTTTCATGGAAGAAGAGCGTGATACATGGGTCTGTGGTGTGAGCCTTTTATGTAACCGCACACTCGCCCATGCGTGTGCACACGTGCCACACACACACACAGGCTGCGAGGAGCTCTGCTGAATGCTTGTGGGGCCGGAGGGGGACTGGCGGGGAGAGGCCCAGTTGTGGTCCGTGGGCCCCTGGGGGTCCGGGCACAGACTTCCAACATCGCAGAGCCGTGGTGGCAGCCTTCACAAGGGTGCATCTGCTTGTCTGCCGCTCCCACCGACCCCGCCTCATTCAGATGGGCCCGGGCTCCAGGATCCCTGTGAGAGAGACCAGATGGATGCCCTCGGCTCCATGACCCTCCAAGAACGAGAAGACATCACGGCCAGCGCCCAGGTAGGAGGCCAGCCCAACTTGGGCCCACGTGAGCTGGCTGCAGGCAGCCCGGCTCCCAGCCCCTGTGCACATCTCTGCTGCATCCCAGGAAGCGGTCTGGGCCCGCTTCCCGTCCTCTTCCCTGCAGAATCAGGTGGCCTGTGGGTGACAGGACTGCTTCCAGGGGCAGGGCCAGCCCAGCCCAGAACTGAGGCCGTGATGAGGTGCAGACTTGGGGCCTCATCGTCCTGGGAGTACCCCAAGGCCCCAGGTCTGCACACACCCAGCCAGGCCTCCTGCTGCGCCTCAACAGCTTCAAGAATCAAAACATTGCCCACCCCACCCCCACCGCCCCATCTCTGGCTTCCGTTTCATTTGCAAATTCTATTAATGAGCAAGTCTCTTCAGCAGACTTCACATTGGGCATGACATCATGAAGGGTCTTAAGTGGAAAGAGTCAAATTGCTGTTAATCAGAGCCCAACTGGGAGAAGCAGGATCCAGGGTCCCCTTAGCAGATGAGGAGGAGCTGAGGTTCCCGGGCTTCCGGGCAGTGTCCTCGGCACCAGCGGGTGTGAACAGCTCCCAGCACAGTTCCTCATGCCCAGAGGTGCTTTGAGCTTGGCCACTGCTGGGAGGGTGTGAGAATGCCTGAGTTCACACAGACTGTGTGAGGCGGGCCAGCGGGTGCGGGCAGGCCGGTCCTGACAGCTGGTCTGCCCCCAGCACGCCCTGCGCATGTTGGCGTTCCGGCAGATCCACAAGATCCTGGGCATCGACCCGCTGCCTCCCCCCAGAATCAGGCTGGGGGCACGCTTCCGGAAGAGGCCACGGGAGGCAAGCGAGCTGGAGGCCAAGGGGGGCAGCAACCAGAGGAAGCGGCCTCGCCTCCCCAATGGGACCTGACACACTGCCGCTGAGCGGCCACTTCACCCCTGACACCGACAGTCCACGTTTCCCTTTGCAGTAACATTCTGTAGATTTCTTTAAACACACCTGTGCTTAAACCATTAGTGAACTCTCTTCATCTGGCAATTTGAGCTGTGGGGTTTAGGGGCAGGACCCAAGGCCTGCCTTCACCCTGGGGCGAGAAGGGGCAGCACAACCATAAACCCTGGCATTTTTTGCTAGCTTTAAAGTCACCCTGTGGCCTGCAAAAGGTGTGGGTTTTTAATGACTGTGTGTGGATGCGCCCAGCACACATGGATTTGACATAACATGGGCAAGCCCACTGAGGGCCCCACACCAGGAAGCCTGCCCTGGAAGCAGGTTGGAAGGGGGTGTTGGCCAAGCCTGGGAGTGTGCCCAGGCTGGGGTCCCCTGTCCCCAAGCCCAGCTGGTTCCAAACACACCACCTGTGACAGCTCCCCAGCCTGGAGGCTTGGCCAGAGGTTTGCAGGGTCTGAGCTGGGCTCGCCCTGGCGCGCCATGGAGGGGGCCACAGAGCCCCTGAGTGGTGAGGGTGCAGGCTGGGTGGGCCCCTGACCCTGGGAACATGAGTGACCCCCCTGGTCCGCATGCTGTGCCGCTGCGTGCCTTCTGCACTGTGGGGAGCCGCTCTGTGCGCCTCATTCGGGGCTGGTTTGCCTCTGTCTTTCTCCCGTCCTCCTCGCATAGGTGCAGCCAACATGGGTCCGGGGCCTGCCCCTCGGAGGCAGGGTCTGGGGGCTCTTCCCCAGGGTGGGGCATAGGATCAGGCGCCCCCCGACCCGGGCAGGTGGGCCTGGAAGCACCCCCACCCAGTCCCTGCCCCGATCTGTCCACATCCCTCTTTGCTACTTCTCCTCTCGCCTGGCTGCCCAGTGGTGCTGAAGGGGACATGTCCATCTTTGGGCGGACACCATCTCTCCTGCTCACCTGACTGTTTCCAGTTCACCTCTGTGTTTGAGGGACAGCCTGTGTGCAGCTTCACATCTAGTGTCTTCGTAGAACCGCCTGGAAGCTTGGTGGGTGGGGAGTAAACGAGGTGCACTTGTGTCTTGGTGTGGCCCACACAGTCCTTCCTCGGGATGCAGTGACCCTGCTGGGCTCCAGGCAGGACCCTGAGCTGCCAGGACATCTCCCCAAGGCTCTGCAGACCCCCACCCCAACACCAGGGATCCAACACCCACAGCACTCATCTCACACACATCCACAGCCACTCCAGGAAGCCAGCCTGGCATGGTCCAGGAGATACTCTTATCGGCAGGCTGTCAGCGGGAGGTGGGACCCAGAAGGCTTCCTGCAAGAGGGGGCAACCAAGCTGAGTTGGGGGGGTGGCTCTCCGCCTACAGGCCCCCTACCAAGAGCTCCCCTGCTGTTTCCCCAAGTCCTCATTGCAAACCTCAGTGGGCAGCGGGAGGGGGTCCAGATAAGGAGACCCGTTACAGCTGAGCCCTTGACAGCTTCAAGTCCCCAGGGGCATCCCCAGGCATCCCCAGGTTGGGAGGCCAGAGGGGTAGGAGGTGGGCAAGGTTGCGTGGCCCCTGGTGGCAGTAGCACATGCCCGTGGGCACAGACCCGGGCAGGGAGACGGCCAGTACTTCCTGCTCAGAGCTGGGCCAAGGGAGCATCAGCCCTCTGGTGTGAACAGAGCTGAGTCTGGTTCTAGCTGGAGCGATATCTACTAGAAACAGGAAGTGGCCAGCTGGTGCCTGACCATTTGACCTCCCCAGGAGGGTAGGCTGCTCGCCTCCGCTTCCAGGCCCTTCCTGGAGGAGTGGCATCCCAACAAGGCCAGGAGACAGAGCAGCCCCTCAGCAGGTCTTGGCCATGGTCCCAGATCAGGCACAGAGGACACCATGCATTCACGTAGGGCAGCCTTGCCCACACACCCCTCCCCCTCTGCATCTCCATCCACAGCCCTGCTGTTCACCCAGCTGCCCAGGCTACCACCACCACCACTACGGGGGGACCTCCTGGGTTCCTCTGGGCCAAGCCAATAAGAAGTCCTGTTGGTCCCCTGCCTGCTGCTCCACTCACAGCTTTAGTCCTCCAGCAGCTGGGGCTCTGGGTAAAACTCAGGACTGCACCCAAGATAAAACCCCTGATCCTGACAATGCCCCCAGAGGAACCCCAGGGGCCACCCTCCACCTCAGTGTCTCCACTCCAGACCGACTAGTCTCTGCTGGTCCTCAGTGAACCAGCCCCATGTCCGGCTGCCCCAGGGCCTTTGCACATGCTATTCCCACTGCCTGGTAAGCCCTTCCCCGACCTGTATGTACAGCCACTGCTCTTCTCTTCTGGGTCTCAGAGAGGCCTCAACCCCCTCAGTTGAAAGTGTTAGTCACTCAGTCATATCTGACTCTTTGCGACCCCATGACTGTAGCCCACCAGGCTCCTCTGTTCATGGAATTCTCCAGGTAGGAATACTGGAGTGGGTTGCCATTCCCTTCTCCAGGGAATATTCCCAAACCAGGGATCAAACCCATGTCTCCTGCATTGCAGGCAGATTCTATACCATCTGAGCCACCAGGGAAGCCCTTGACCCCTTCAGCCTGTCACATAACTGTCTACTTCCTTCAGACCCACACAGAGCAGATTAAAATAGTTTGTTATCTGCCTTCTCCCCTGCCCGCTGCCACCCCCAGGACTATGAATTGTCTGTGGACAGAAACTGTGCATCTGTCTTACTCACCACGGTATCTCAGGTCTAGAAGACACCAAGTGTAGCAAGTCTGTTAATACTCGAAGCCATGCCCCTGCCCACAAATATGGGTCTCTGTATTGGAGGAATTCCTTTCCCAGCAGATGAAATGACACCGCCTGTTCTGGTCTCATCCCAGGAGATTACCGTGCCAGTCGGGGTGAGGGCCTTTGGCTAAGGCAGTGAGAGGATGGAGGGAAGGGAGAATGGGTTGGCATTTTGGGGGGTAGTGAACAGTCACAGCTGCAACCCTGTCCCACTACCATGGGCCTCTCTCATCCTGGCCACGGCAGCTCCCAGAATCTCACCAGCCATGGCTCACCGTCCCATCCCTGCCTCCTGGGGAAGACGGGTGGGACCTCCTCCATCAGGTGGTTTAAAACCAGCCCAGCTGACAGAGAGTTAAATCTGCCCCCCTAGCA
Source organism: Bos indicus x Bos taurus (assembly GCF_003369695.1). Taxonomy (NCBI): domain Eukaryota; kingdom Metazoa; phylum Chordata; class Mammalia; order Artiodactyla; family Bovidae; genus Bos; species Bos indicus x Bos taurus. The sequence goes on along the minus strand of NC_040082.1, from coordinate 90,455,417 downwards.
ACTGCGAGACACCGAGTTTAGGCAACACAGCCACAGACTCAGACAGCTGGTGAACGATGTACTCAGTCCAGATGGACGGAACGCCCAGGCGGTGGTGCCTGCTGCAGGCCTGAAGAGCAGTGGCTTCTCAGCTTTGCTTCCCAGCCCTCTTCCCGCAGGGTAGAGGACCCCAGAGCAGGCAGACGGCTGGTAGGGAGACTCAGGACCAGGCACTTGAGAACTGAGACTGCTGTGGGGGGACAGTGGGGAGAGAAGCAGCCAGAGACAGCAGCGAAGCGGGACCTCAGGCTGTGGGATGCTGGAGGCCAGCCCGGTTGCTAGGAGATGGTGTTGCGTGTGGGAGGGATGACGCGGGTGGTGTGGGCAGGGCCAGAGCCAGACCCAGCAGGCAGTCCAGGAGAGACAAACATGAGAGGGCAGACCTGCCAGTAAGCCCACCTGCTAAGTCACCAATAACACGGAATGAAAACCACAAAAACGCGCTGCAGCCCCTGATCTAGATAAGTCACGCTCAGTGGTACAGGAAGCATCTCTGGGCTCGGCCGGTCCAAACTTCTTTGGAGAGATGTTGGCTCCATCCTCTCCCTGGTCACCTGTTAGTTCAGCTCCCAGGGCTGAGAAGATGTTTCAGGTAAGCAGATCAAGGCTCTTTGGAGTGAACAGGCCAGAGGACTCATGGAGAAGGCAGCCCAAAGTAAGCAGCTGGGCCTGGGGAGTGTCACCCTGTATATATCTGCCCAAGTTCTGAAAACTAAAGATACTAGAAAACAGATATATGCTGTTCATGGAACACCCATTTTCACAGCAGCAGGAATCACAGCAGCCAAATGGTGAGAAAAAGCCAAAAGCCAAGTGTCCATTACAGATGATGAATAAACAAGTATGGTCATTCACATGGTGGAATATTACTCAGCCTTAAAAAGGAAAGAGGTTCTGACACCTGCTACAATGTGGATGAACCTTGGGGACATGAAGCTCAGTGAGATAACCCAGACACAGAAGGACACACACTGTCTTATTCCACTCCCAGGAGGTCCTAGAGGAGTCAGATCTGTAGAGACAGGAAGTAGATGGCGGGGGCCAGGGGCTGGGGGAGGGGATGGGGAAGTCACTGTTTCATGGGGGCAGAGTTTCAGTTTGGGAAGATGAGAACGTTCTGGAGATGATGGAAGGGAATCGCATGAATGACTGCATCATACGATGGTGGGGATTGCGCAACCATATGAATACGCTTAATGCCACTGAGCTGTGCATCTAAAAACGGTTACAATAGTATTTTGTCTATTTTATTTGTCCATGGTACCATGTCTATTTTAACACAATAAAATTTTCTTTTCATGCACTGGGTTTTTCCAATTACAAGAATCTTGGAACTCTCAGAAAAAAATGGAAGAAGGGAAATAAAGTCAACCATCGTTAATACTGTTTCCTTCCAATTTTCTCATTTTGACACTTGGTTACAGGTGTGCTGTTTATACTACTTACATTCCTCCTTCACTTGACATTATAACAACTTTGATTTCTCAGCTGTGTTTTCAAGGTGCTTAGATATAGTTTTTGTAATTGAATTCTTCTGGAGACCTTTGGAGACAAATCTTTTTCATTATTATCAAGATGCTAAAATATGGTCCAACTCTCACATCCATAAATGACTACAGGAAAGAACCACAGCTTTGACTACATGCGTGTGGATGGACCACATTTGATCCATTCACCAGTTGACGGACATTTGGGTCACTTCCACTTTGTGGCTACTATGAAGAGATGTAGCTTTTTGTCTGTTTTTTCTCTTTAACTTATTGTGTACTTGGGTAGAGCCAATTAACCGGAGAAGGCAATGGCACCCCACTCCAGTACTTTGCCTGGAAAATCCCATGGATGGAGGAGCCTGGTAGGCTGCAGTCCAAGGGTCGCTAGGAGTCGGACACGACTGAGCGACTTCACTTTCACTTTTCACTTTCATGCATTGGAGAAGGAAATGGCAACCCACTCCAGTGTTCTTGCCTGGAGAATCCCAGGGACGGGGGAGCCTGGTGGGCTGCCGTCTAGGGGGTCACACAGAGTCGGACACGACTGAAGCGACTTAGCAGCAGCAGCAGCATTCCACTGCATGAACGTACCCTAATTTGCTTAATTGTTCTCTTACTGTTGGATGTTTAGACTATTTGCAGATTACAAATTACACCTCGGCAAACACCTTCCTGAATGTTGAAAGGAATGAGATTTTAAGGCATTTGAAACTTCCATGCGCAAGACCACATTCCATCAGAGCTGTGTGAGTTCCTCCCCCACCCCACCCTCACTTTAAACTAAAGAGACCCACTCCAGTCCCCAAGTCAGGACCACACCCTCTCATTTTCCAAGATACGTTCCTGCACATACGTTTAACAGTTAGGTCTCCCTCTGCCATGTCTTAGATACTCAGCAGCTGTTCTATCATCATCTCATTCACGCAACATGCACACCTTATTATGTGCCATGGGCCATTGCTCATGGGACCTCTCTCTGTCCCCGACTGAGAATGCTGAGGTTGATTCAATGTTCACTCAGCAAATCGACTCAATGAACATGAGTTTGAGCAAACTACAGGAGACAGTGAAGGACAGGGAAGCCTGGCATGCTGCGGTCCACGGGGTCACAGAGAGTCGGACCCGGCTTAGCAACCGAACAACAAGAATCTGCAAACATCGCCTTCCTTGGGAGAACCCAAAGCACAGCCAGAGTCACTTCGCTCAAAAAGGGTGACTCCGTGGCCCTTTGACATATTAGCCATGGGGTGTCAGGAGCTCACTTCACTTCCCAGAGCCTCTTATGAAATTGGATTAAAACTCATCAGCACCAACCTTGCAGGGCGGCGGAGAGAACTCAGTAATAAAATCCACTGGGTTCCTGTTGCTTTATGCGTGCGTCTCATTGCAGTGACCTCTCTCGTTTCAGAGCACGGGCTCTGGGGCACGCTGGCTTCAGTATTTGCAGCATGTGGGCTCGGGAGTTTCGGCTCACGGATCCTGGAGCACAGGCTCAGTAGTGGCGGTGTGCCAGCTTTAGCTGCATCACAGCTTTTAAAAATTTTTTATTTATGTTTAATTGAAGGATAATTGCTTTACAATATTGGCTTCATTTCTGCCATACATCAACATGAATTAACCATAAGTGTACATATGTCTTCTCCCTCTTGAACCTCCCTATTATACGGAGTGAAGTAAGTTAGAAAGAGAAAAACAAATATCGTATATTAACACATATATATGGAATCTAGAAAGATGGTACTGATGAACCTATTTTCAGAGCAGCAAAAATGTCCCTGATGCTGGGAAAGATCAAGGGCAGAAGGAGAAGAGGGTGTCAGAGGATGAGATGGCTGGATGGCATCACCGATGCAATGAACATGAACTTGGGCAAACTCCGGGAGATGGTGAGGGACAGGGAGGCCTGGCGTGCTGCAGTCCACGGGGTGGCAAAGAGTCAGACATGACTGAGCAACTGAAGAACAGCAATAATGGAGACACAGACATAAAATGCATTTTTAAAAAAATGCTGCCCAGATTTAGTCCCAGGGATATGGGTACAGTGGAGGGCAGGGGTGAGGGCAAACACTGGTGATTAAAATGGAAGTCATACACAGAGCATGCATGTGAGAAAAACCCTACAGTTCCTGCTGATGTTCGAGGACTCCCCAGTAGTGGCCAGTCCCCCCATAATCACCCCAGAGTGAAGCCACTCCCACAGTGAGGAGCTTCCCGTCAGCTCTGTAGCCCTCTCCTCTTGAATGTTAACCATCAAAGAAGCCGGAAAAAACTGGGAGGGCTTCGCAGGTGGCTCAGTGGTAAAGAACCCGTCTGCCAATGCAGGAGACATAAGAGGCACGGGTTTGATCCCTGGATCAAGAAGATCACCTGGAGGAAGCAATGGCAGCCCACTCTAGTATTCTTGCCTGGAGAATCGCCATGGACAGAGGAGCCTGGCAAGCTACACCGCATAGGGGTGCAAAGAGTTGGACATGACTGAAGCAAGTGAGCATGTGTGAGCACACAACTTGGAGGAAAGAATAAGAACAAAAGAATGCAGTTCTAGAAAAAACAACAAAAAAAAACCTTATGTATATATACTATCCTCAGAGAGCAAGTAGAAAGTACAAGAGCCAGGAAACAAGCTTAAATTTGCCCTTTGAAGAGGAATGTTCAAAGAACCAGAAAAAAGCCGTTGGAAATAAAAAACCTGATGATCGAAATTCAAATGGCAACAGAAGGGTTGGAAGAGAAAAAAAAACAGAAGACAAAAAGAAAAAATAATGTAGATAAGAAAATTAGATCAATTCAGGAAGCCCGATATGTGACTAAGAAGAGTTCCAAAGAGAGAGACCAGGGACATCAACAGTGGAAAAAATCACCAGTGACGTCATCCAAAGAGTTGGCCAGGAATGGAAAACATGACAGAGCCCACCAAGTGTACAGCATCACAGGTGAAAATAGATCCACAGCAAACCCACACTGTCAAAGGGCAGGATGTGGAGAGTAAAGAGAAGACAGAGGGACTTCCCTGGGGGTCCAGTGACTAAGCCTCTGCACTCCCAATGCAGGAGGCTCGGGTTTGATCCCCTGGTCAGGGAACTAGATTCCACATGTCACAGTGAAGCTTCTACGTGCTGCAACTAAAACCTGATGCAGCCACGTAAATACGAATTTGGGTGGGGAGGGCAGAGACGTCACTTTGCCAACAAAGGTCTGTATCGTCAAGGCTATGGTTTTTCCAGTAGTCATGTATGGGTGTGAGGGTTGGACCATAAAAAAGGCTGAGGGCCAAAGAACTGATATTTTTGAACCATGATGCTGGAGAAGACTCTTGAGTCCCCGTGGACAGCAAGGAGATCAAACCAGTCAATCCTAAAGGAAATCAACCCTGAATATTCATTGGAAGGACTGATGCTGAAGCTGAAGTTCCAATCCTTTGGCCACATGATGTGAAGAGCCAACTCATTGGAAAAGACCCTGATGCTGAGAAAGATTGAGGGCAGGAGGAGAAGAGGCGATAGAGGACGAGATGGTTGGATGGCATCACCAACTCAGTGGACGGGAGTCTGGGCAAACTCCAGAAACTGCTGAAGGACAGGGAAGCCTGGCATGCTGTAGTCCATGGGGTCACAAAGAGTCAGACACAATTGATTGACTGAACAACAAAAAGAAAAGAAGACAGAGAAGATTCTACAAGCTTCCAGAGAGAAACGAGAAGGGGAAAAAAAAGTGACAAGCAGAAAATGAGGAAGCAGAACAGTTCAGATTGTTTAGCTGTCCGAGACTGGAAGCCGGAAGACCTGAGGCAAGCGACTGTGTACCCAGAGCACTTGTCCTCAGTCAGACCACCGATCACACAGAAGAGTGAAGGAAAACACTTTCTCTGGGAATGCCCGGGGCGTATGAATTCCTAAAACAAAGGCACAAACCAATAAACAGGAGACTTGGACCCAAGAAACTGGAGCTACATCGCAGGAATCCTGGGTGCTAAAGAAAGAGGGGTCAGAAGCACAACCAGGCAACAGCTGCTCCTGTTTGGGGTAGTTAGTTCCACTTGAGGAGCTCGGGGAGAGACAGTCACAGACATACAAAACAAAGGCAATCACTAACTCCAGGAAGAGCAAAGAGCAAGTCCTAGAAAATAAGTGTTCCTTAGTGGACACTGTTCACTGTGAACAAAAGTTTCATATAATATAAGCACTGAATATTCATTTAAACAAAAGTCGTGATACCTTTGTTTGAGAACTTTGGAGAAAGAAATATGCCTCATAGAGTTAAGTCTGTTCCTGAAATCAATGGACAACAAATGTTCCAATGATAAATCCAGAGATGTGTAAACCACTGAGGAGAGAGACACACGGTGCTTTGTTTAAAACAGTTTTTCCTAAGCTTTGTACAGTCTTCAGCAGAGAGCCAAAGGTTCTACAAATATTGCTACTATTAATTTTGACAAGAAGAAAACACACATACACTCGAGGGGCCCATTGCTGAGTCGAGGAGCTTTATGTGGTTTGGAAAGCACTTGAGAACTTCCTGTGTGCCATGAACAGCAACATATTTCATTTTTTTTCTTTTAAATATTTATTTATTTGGCTGCACTGGGGTATTACTTTACTGGCATATGGGGTCTAGTTCCCCGACCAGGGATGGAACCTGGGCCCCCTGCATTGTGAGCCCCAAGTCTTAGCCAGGAAAGTCTCCACATTCAATTTAATTGATGAGGAGTGCACTTATAAGATCAAATAGAAAAAAAAAAAAGAGCAAATAGATTAGAAAATGTGCCTACATTATAAGAAAATAAAGACACAGAGAGACCACAGGTCAGCAAACCACAGCCCACTTACTCACCATCTAGCATGCATCGTTTGATTTTGTGCATTCCGGGAGCTAAAAATGGTTCTTTACATTTTTAAATGGCTGGGGAGAAAGCCATATTGCATGATGCGTGAATAGTACATGAAGCTGAAATTTCAGCGTCCATAAGTAACATTTCATTGGAAGGCAGCCATACCTGTTCTCTTTCCCTTGTGTTCTCTCTCTAAGGCGGCTTCCGTGCCACCGCGGCAGAAATGAGTAGTTTAGACTTGCAGCTCTTGGGATTTCCCTGGTGGTCCAGTGGCTAAGACTCAGGGCTCCCAATGCAAAGGGCCCAGGTTTGAACCCTGGTCAGGGAACTAGAGCCCACAGGCTGTAACTAAGACCCAGTGCAACCAAAAAATATACATAGTGAAAAAGAAGAAAAGACACGTGGCTGTTGATGGAGAGTTTGCTGACTCCTGCGTTAGAGCACGAGGGCGTGGGACAGGATGGGGAGGATCAAGGTGGGATCCTGGAGCAGGGGCAAGTCTCCGGGTACCTTGTGGGTCACCTGCTCATCCTCTAAGTTTACCCTCTCGCATGATTCTGTGTTCTTTTGTGCTGGGAGAGCCTACCCCATGCCAGGCTCCAGAGATAAATGATTGCCCAGGCCACAGCCAGCCTCTGCCCTTGCTCACGGAGCCTACGCTCCATCAAGGAGAGCAAGGCAGATCCCAGGTAACTGACAAGAGCAAGTGAGACAGGGTGACAGGCAGTAATCAGGCTTGGATGGTGGGCGGCCCCTCTGGGTGGTCGGGAAGGGTCTCGGAGGCGTTGCTGGAAGTGCTAAGAAGGAGCCTGCCTTTCGAAGAGCTTGGGGGAGCACGTGCTAGGAGGAGAAAGTGGCATGTGCAAAGGCCCTGGGGCTGGACAATGCCGGATCATCTGAGGAACAGGAGAGAGATGTGAGCAGAGGTGACAGCGGCCCCACCAAGCCGTAGCCAGGAGCTGGGTTTTATGAGCACAGCTGGCACCCGGGGAGGTTTTTGGTTTGTTTGGCTGCATTGGTCTTGGCTGTGACACGTGGGATCTTCACTGCGTCATGCAGATATCTTTGTTGTGGTGCATGGACTCTCTAGTTGTGGCGAGCAAGCTCAGTAGTTGCAGTACAAGGGAGAGCTTAGTTGTTCCACGGCGTGTGGGCTCTTAGTTCCCCAACCAGGGGTCAAACCTGCATCTCCTCCACTGCAAGGCAGGTTCTTAACCACTGGGCACCAGGGACATCCCCAGGGGAGATGTTAAGCCAGGAAGTGATATGGACCCAGGCTACACATATTGAACCCATAAGCATGGCTGGGAAATGAGGCGCCCGGCTCCACTTCTGGTACCAGGAAGACGGGACACGGGACTGGGGAAGAGCAGGGAGCCTCTCCCATTAAAGGCAGATCTGCCTAAAGCTCACCCTGGCACCCAGAGTACACTGCCTGAGAGGCCCTTCCTTGGACCAGGCAGGAGTGGCCCAGTGGCCTGCACTCCAGTTGCAAAGCATTTTTCCTCGAAAGAAGGGAGCGTTCCCGTGCTGAATCCCCATGTCCCCTGGCAGGGAGAGAAAGCTAAATTTAAAGGTGTGCTAACTGGGGCAGTTTGAGCCGGTGTGTGCTCCAGCTGCAGATCAGTTGGGGATCCAGCAACTCAGCCGTCCCGACATCTGGCAGCAGCTGGCCCTCCACATTCAGGGAGCTCTTATAGGTTCATTCTATTTGGGGGATCTACCATGTGCCCCACACCTTGCTGGGCAGTCAGTGTGTGGGTCCTGGAGCTGGATTGGCCTGCGTTCAAAGCTCCTATGTCCCAGGGTGGGCTTCCCAGGTGGCTCAGTGGGTAAAGAATCCACCTGCAATGCAGAATACATAGGAGATGTGGGTGGAGATCTCTTGGAGAAGAGCATGGCAACCCACTCCAGTAGTCTTGCCTAGAGAATCCCATGGACAGAGGAGTCTAGCAGGCTACAGTCCATGGGGTCACAAAAGAGTATGACATGACTGAGCACCCTCTGAGCCTCAGCTTTCTTGTCTGCAAAATGGGTATGATAAGAGCGCTCACCTCACAAGTAACAGGCACTGCTCACTAGCTCGTCTCTCCGCAGTATTCACTGGCTTTAAAAGTACATTTTGGGACTTCCCTGGTGGTCTAGTCATTAAGAATCTGCCTGCCAATGCAGGGGACACAGGTCTGATCCCTGATCTGGGAAGTTCCCACATGGTGTGGAGCAACTAAGCCCGTGCGCCACAACTACTGAAGCCCGGGCACCCTAGAGCCTGTGCTCCACAACAAGAGAAGGCACCTCAGTGAGAAGGCCTCACACCCCCACAAAGAGGAGCCCCACTCGCTGCAACCAGAGAAAGCTCACACACAGCATTAAAGACCCAGCACAGCCAAAAATAATTAAATATTTTTTAAGTGAGTTCTGAGCACCTCCTCTGAATCAGGTACCGAGGCCACAGCAGTGAAGGACATCATCTAAAAGCTCTGCCCTCAGGGGGCTGATGTTCTAGAGAAGACGCAGCCAGCAAACAAGATGCGGTAGGGTCTATGTTCCTTCTGCCCGTACTGGTTCTACAGGGCTTCAGTGGAAGCGGGTGTGAAGTGTCAGCGGGCTGAAATATTCTGTGGGGTTCTGGAAGGCGGGGTACACCTGGGGAAGTGTCCCAGGCAGGAGGCCCAGGAATGCAAAGGCCCTGAGGTGGCAGCAAGCCTGGGAGCTTTGAGGAAGAGGAGACCAGTGCCTCACCTTGGTGGAGCTGACCGTAATCCCAACTGGTGTGTAACATGAAGTGCCTGTAAATGACCCACGGTGTTCATTATTGTTGTTGTTCAGTCACTCAGTCATGTCTGACTCTTTGCAACCCCATGGACTGCCTCATGCCAGGCTTTCCTGTCCTTCACCATCTCCTGGAGTTTTTTCAAAGTCATGTCCTTTGAGTCTGTGATATCCAACCATCTCATCCTCTGTCTCCCCTTCTCCTCCTGCCCTCAATCTTTCCCAGCATCAGGGTCTTTCCCAATGAGTCGGCTCTTATCAGGTGGCCAAAGTATTGGAGCTCCAGCATCAGTCCTTCCAATGAATATTCAGGATTGATTTCCTTTAGGATTGACTGGTTTGCTTTCCTTGCAGTCCAAGGGCCTCTCAAGGGTCTTCTCCAGAACCACAATTTGAAAGCATCAAATTTTCAGCGCTCAGCCTTCTTTATGGTCCAACTCTCACATCTATACATGACTACTGGAACAACCATAGTTTTGACTAGATAGACCTTTGTCAGCAAAGTGATGTCTCTGCTTTTTAATACAGGTCTAGGTTTGTCATAGTTTTTCTTCCAAGGAGCAAGCGTCTTTTAATTTCATGGCTGCAGTCACCATCTGCAGTGATTTTGGAGCCCAAGAAAATAGAGTCTATCACTGTTTCCATTGTTTCCCCATCTATTTGCCATGAAGTGATGGGACCAGATGCCATCATCTTAGTTTTTTGAATGTTTCGTTTTAAGCCAGCTTCTTCACTTTCCTCTTTCACCCTCATCAAGAGGCTCTTTAGTTCCTCCCCACTTTCTGCCATTAGAGTGGTATAATCTGCATATCTGAGGTTGTTGATGGGAGGGGTAGCCAAACTCCAACTGTGAAAATAGAAAGAAGAGAAAGGTGAAGAACAGTGAGATTTGGATGAGGAAAAGAAAAGCCTTCGGAGGGGGACAGGGTGGGTCCATCAGGGCTTCTCTGTGGTGAGCAAGCAAAGTCAGCGCCACCTGACCCGGTGGGTGGAAGGTATATTTAGCAGTTCATGGAAGGGAACACCCAAGAGTTCCTTCTTCTCTAGCTGGGTTTAAGGCAACCCAATCTGACTCACCAGTTCCACATCATAGAATCCATTCATCTCAACACCCAACTTCTGGTCCCATTTTCCATATTTGTTGTTCAGTCGCTCATGCCTGACTCTTTGCAACCCCATGGACTGCAGCCCGTCAGGCTTCCCTGTCCTTCACCATCTCCCAAAGTTTGCTCAAACCATTGAGTCAGTCAGTCTGAAGCCTCCAAAAAGCAAAGGCCAGCTTCCAATACGAGGCATAGCATAAACTCCAGGCATGGCTGGACCCAAGCATTTTAATTCTTCCTGAGGGAGTCAGTCTCTCTCTCTGCTTCCCCTGGACTGGTTCCTTTTCAGGCAGGCTGATGGGCTCAGTCACCATGGCCAGGTCCACGCCCATCACAGCAAGAAGAGAGGGCTAGTGCTATGTGCTTTCAGGGCATGGAAGTGGGTTGGGGTCTTGCTCTGAAACAAGTGGGGCATAAGAGGGCATTGTAAAGATGGAGAGAACTGGGGGTGCCAGCCAGACAAAGGCAAGGACATTCCAGGCAGAGAGGACAGTGGAGACAGATGCTTGCAAACTCCTGCGGTTCAGTGCTGCCAAACTGCTAGGTACTTGGTGGGAGAAGGTGAGACCTGGGAGGCCAGCTGGAGGTTGAACACAAGAGCCCTGAACGCAGATTGAGCGCTTTAGGCTCTGCCTTCAGGCAATGGGGAGTTCCAGAAGGGTATGGAGCAAAGGAGGGCCACAGTCACATGTCCATCCCTTGTCTGTGCAGTAGAAGGTGGAGGACTACAAGGAAGAAACCTGGAGGAGCCAAAGGAGCAGAGAGGGGGCTTCTGTGTCACCTGGACCACAGGGCTTGCCTGGGTGGGGGAGGGGGGCCAGAGAATTTCTGGAATCAAGTCGACAGGACTGGAACCTGGAGGGTGAGGACCCCGCGATCCGTGATGTGGCTACCCACTGGCTTCAGGCAGGTAGAAGGCAGGAGGCAGGAGACACTGGTATGGCCACCCTGGGGACTGGAAGAACATCTTTGTGATTCAAAGTGGTCAATTCTTGAATGCCTCCAGGGATAGGGAACTCACCCCTTATGTAGCTCTGACCCACATAAACCATGGACTCATATCTGTCCCCCTAGAGTCAGGCACTGCCCCCTGCCCCATGCCCATGCCATGGGGGCCTCCCCTTCCCAGGCCAGCCTTTGTTGATAAGGGCACTTGATGCTGTTTGCTCAAGACTCTCCTTCTCCAGTCTCAGCAACTCTGGTTTCTCTGGTAGGGCCATCTCACAGAGCATGGGACAAGGACCCTGTCCAGGGGAGGATGGAGATGTTTCTTAGACACAAAGTGTCACGGTTTTGCAGAGGGAGATAGCAAACCCATTCAACCTCCTCCCATCTCTCTGGTGGCATCAAGGAGAAAGGCTCCATGGGGTGCCAGGGCACCGGGGAAGTCGTAAGCACAGGCCGTGCTGAGGAGAGCAGGCAGCCCTCCCTCGTGCTCCTGGGCCTGCCACAGTGGCTGGTGTAACTCTAACAGTGCTGCTGGATTTCCGCTGTGGCCACTTTGACGCTGCGCTATTTTGGGCAAGTGATGATGGTTTGCCATATACGGTTGGCCCCCAGTGACCCTGCTGAATGCTAGCTGTAGGGTTCCCAGCCCCTTGGTCCAGAGCAGTGCCCGTGGCTGGGAAGTTGGGGCTGGGGGGCACCTGGGACAATCCCACAGTCGGATCCACGGAGCCCAGATGAGCCCAGAGAGCCGGATGAGCAGGAAACCTCCTGGCAAACACTGCCAGTATTAGTACATTACACCACCACAGAGAAAGACCCCCCTCTCTCACTCCCCTCCTGCCTGCTTCCTTCACTGGGAATAACCTTTTGCAGGTTCGGGGGGCCCCTGCTGGACTGTTCCCCTTGGACATGATGCTTCCTGTATGACCTGTATGGGATCACACAGTTTATTTTCTATCACATTCTGGTAAGTGGTGGTTGTTTCTGACAACTGGAGATTTTAGCATTTTCTTATACACAGTTTCCTAGTTTTTGGTGCATAATATTGCATGATATTGAATATCTCCAATTCTTGTCTTGTGCTTAGCTGCTCATCGTATCCAACTCTTTGCCACCCCATGAACTGTAGCCCATCAGGCTCCTCTGTCCATGGGATTTTTCAGGCAAGAATACTGGAGGGGGTTGATATTTCCTCCTCCAGGGAATCTTCCTGACCCAGGTATTGAACCCACTTCTCCTGTGTCTCCTGCTTTGCAGGCAGATTATTTATCCTCTGAGCCACTGGGGAAGCCCCTAATTCTTCTCATTGGGTCTCTATTCCCAGAAATCACATGACATCTTGGTGCACAGACACTTAGACTTTGGGGGTACCAGAAAATTGAATTCTGGGCATCTTGGGGCATCACCCTCCTAAGGTCAGCTTCATCCGTGTCCTCACAGACCCATCCACTCATCCATTAGAAAGTATTCGAAGTGAGCTCACAGAGGAAAGGCGAGGGCTGGGCCCCCAGGCCTTCAGATGCTCACAGAACTCCCTTCTGAGCCGGAAGCTGGTGCTGCCTGACCCTACAGAGGAGGAAACCGAGGCACGAGCTGGGCTGGCCTTGGGGAGGCCCTGTGTTGCTCTGCCAGGAGGCCTCCAGTTCCAGGTGATGTTTTTCCCTTTACTCTCAATTCTCCCTTAATTTCAAGGATGATGATAAGAATATTCATGGTGGTTGACATTTTGAGGGCTTTCTTTGTGCCGGGCACCAACAGCTCTTTCCTAGGGCCACGTACTGAAATGAGACTCTTGTTAGAGCTGGCTGAGGGCGTTGGAGTCAGAAGGGTCCACTGTGTTGTCTGGACTCTGAGACTTGCTTACCTGCCCGGACGGGAAGCTCTCTCCTTCCCCTCCCTGTGCCGGCTGTCCTCTCTCCGCGAGGCGTGGATTACCGGAACGCGCGGGTTGCGCGCCCCGCGGCGCCAGGCCGGGAAGTGGCGTGGATCTCGAGAGCGCCGCGCGGGAGGTGCCGGGGGCCCCGGAGGCGGGGCGAGGAGGGGCCGCCGGTGGCGGCGGCGCGCCGAGCAGACCGCAGTGCGGCCGGCGCTAGGACCCGCGGGGGCAGCTCAAACTGCCGCGCCTCCCGCTCCCCCCACCCCGGTTCCAGCCCTCCCCCAACCCAAAATGAGGAAACGCAGCAACTTGCTCCAAGTTGTGCAGCCGGGGCCGCCTCGGGGTGCGCAGCCGGCGCGCGGGGGCCCTCCTGGGGGCGGGCACGGAGTGCAGCCCAGGGGCGACCCCTGAACAGGTGAGGGCGCTGGAGGGGATAGTGGGAAAAGACCGTAGGACAGTGGAGGGGCCCCAAGGGCTAGCGGGTGGGGGGGATGCTGGGCGAGCGCAGGAGGGGCCAGTGTGCGAGCGCGAGCGCGCGCTTCCGGGGCGTGCGGCCGGTACGCGGCTGGGGCGGGTATGGTTGGATGAGCCCAGGAGTCGGGTGGGGTGGTATTTTTGTGGGTGCGGGTATGCGCGTCTGCAACCCCTGGGTGTGTGTATCCGCGCGTCCAGGTGGAGGGATGTGCGCGCGTGTCTTGCGCTGCGTGTGCGCGGCCCTGCGTGTAGCCCTGCGTGCCCGGGTGGCCCAGCGTGTGGCGCCCAGGTGTTCAAGTGTGGGTTGGGGGGGGCGGCACACACGTTTCTGAATGTCTGTGCGTGTGTTCACACGTGAGACGTGTGTGCACAACTGTCTCTAGGAGAAACTGCTTTTGCTTGCATACCCGCGTGCCTGTGGGTACCTGTGTCCACCTGTGTCCAAGCCCTGTGTGTTTCTGTGTGTTCTCGTGTGTACATGGATCAGTATGCGTGTGAGTACACAGAGGGCTGGGGATTTCTGGGGTGGAGACTCACTCCTCCCCACCTGTCCCACTGCTCCCGCCACCTGGTGGGATCCATGGGGAAAGCAGGGGACAGAAATGCCCCCGCCCCAGCAACAGTGCGGGACTTTGTTTCTGTCCTCGGTTGGGAAGTGAGGGCGGGGGCGGTGGGGGGGTGGGGGGCGCGGATCAGAGACCCAGCCGGCAGCCAGAGGAGCCCAGCACGGCGGCACTGCCCCGCCTCACCCCCGCCAGGGTCAGAGATTCTTGGGAATGACCTTGAATCATCCTCTGTTTCCTCATGTACCCCTGCCTACTTTACCAGAAAAGAGGAAGAACCAGGCTCTGTTTAGTGGCTCCAAGCGCCCCACGTTTAGTGGCTCCAAGCACCCCAGTGTGGGCTGCTGGGGCCTGAGCCAGCCCCTGGCCACTCACTCTGAGCCTGCCCTGTGCCTCTGTTTCCCTTTGGGGATGACGGCGCAGCCAGGCTCCATGCTAAGGAGCTCTCCCAGGGAAAGACCACCTCCCCTAAGGGGCTTGGGGAGCCAGCGCCTTGGGCCCCCCACAACCCCTGGGGGTGGGGGGAGGCCGCCAGACTGTCGCCTCCACCTGGTCCAGGCTGGAAGCAGTAGTCATGGCCCCTGGGCCCCCAGCTTGGCTTGAATCTTGAGCTCTCCAGCTGGTCTCTGCCCCTCCCCAGGGAAGCCCTCGCTTCCTCCACGCCTGGCACCCCTCACCCATCTCAGCCAGGATGCCGACGGTAAGTACTCCCAACTGGGTGCCTGGGCCTAGGCCCCTCCTCTCCTCCGTCCACAGGACCTCAGCTCCACGGGGCTGGAGGGGGGGTGGGGGCCATCTGACCCGTGTCCCCTTAGGCAGTGTCCACAGGTCTTTTTCTGTCACTTGGTGTTTTTTCCCACTCTTTCCTCCCATCTTCTGCCCCGGGGGGTCCCTCTGTTTGTGACTCTGTTTCCTCTACTGGGTGCTCTGTGCACCCCCAACCCGCATCTCCTCTCTCCTGTGTTCTGTTCTGGGTCTCTGCCTCAATAGTCTTTCTCTCTCCTTTGGGCCCCACTCCCCACCCCCACAATCTCTCCATCTCATGACCCCTTTCCTCCTCTCACCACTACCTACCAGAGGCGCTGGGCCCCCGGTACCCAGTGCATCACCAAGTGTGAGCACACGCGCCCCAAACCCGGGGAGCTGGCCTTCTGCAAGGGCGACGTGGTCACCATCCTTGAGGCCTGTGAAGTGAGTAGGGGGGAATGTGCTTGGAGAGAGGGGGTGCTCCTCCAGGAAACATCTCCTCCCACCGACCCCTGGCTCCCTCCCGGCAGAACAAGAGCTGGTACCGTGCCAAGCACCACGCCAGCGGGCAGGAGGGGCTGCTGGCGGCTGGGGCGCTGCGGGAGCGCGAGGCCCTCTCGGCAGACCCCAAGCTCAGCCTCATGCCGTAAGTCGTGGGGAAGCGCCCTCGGGACGCGGGTGGAGTCAGTAGGGCCCGGCCAGTCCCGCCCAGCCCGCCCTTCCACCTGCGGCAGGTGGTTCCACGGGAAGATTTCGGGCCAGGAGGCGGTGCAGCAGCTGCAGCCGCCTGAGGACGGGCTGTTCTTGGTGCGGGAGTCCGCACGGCACCCGGGTGACTACGTGCTGTGCGTGAGCTTCGGCCGCGACGTCATCCACTACCGCGTGCTGCACCGCGACGGCCACCTGACCATCGACGAGGAGGTCTGCTTCTGCAACCTCATGGATATGGTGGAGGTGCGGCTGCCCAGCCCCCCTAGTGCAAACATGTAGGGAGACCAGGCATGGGACCCCCCACCAGAGGCTCATGCTCCCCAGTGTGGACAAGGAGGCGCTGCTCCCTGGACCACGGACCCTACAGACAGTCTGAGTCCTCCACGTCCCCCCATCTCCAGGGACACCCAGGAACCTCCAATTTGACACCAGTCCCAAGACACACACCCTCATCCTCCTGTTTCCATGGAAACCAGCCTAGAGAATCCTGTGGGAACCCACCCCCTCTCCTCCTCCTCAGCGCCGCCCACCCCTCCGGAGAACCCCCTGGGAAGGGGATGGGAGGCAGGGCCTCACCGGATGTGGGGAGTCACACTCACGGCTGCGTCTGCCCTGCCCTACCCGCTGCAGTATTACAGCAAGGACCAGGGGGCCATCTGCACGAAACTCGTGAGACCAAAGAGAAAGCAAGGCACCAAGTCGGCGGAGGAGGAGCTGGCCAAGGGTAAGGGGGTCCGCCCTTCCCTCCTGAGTCGGCCTGGCCTGGGGACGCAGGGCACACGGCCAAGGCTGCCTCACCTGGGTAGGTCACAGTGCCAGGCTCTGCAGGTGGAAGACCTGGGTGCCCTTGGGCTGGGTGGGGCACGCCTGCACACACCCATCAGCACACTATCCATTTATTTCCCACACCAGCTGCTCCCCTTGTTTCATCATCCTTCACCTGAGTCAGAAACCCTGGGCAGATCCTCGATGCCACCCCGTCCCCCGGCCCCCTGGCCTCCCACAACCCCTCCATGGCCAAGTTCTATTAACACTAGTTTAAATCTGGCCCCTCCATGGCCCAGCCTTGGACCTTCCCATCAGACCACCTCCTTCCTGAGGGGGGAGTCCCCCCTCCTCCCAAACCCTGTGGCCTCAGAGGCAACTTTCTACGTGAAAATCCACCCACATCACTCCCGTGTCTAAAGTGGGGAGGCCAGGCAGCTCCACTGCCTTCTAGAACCTTCCCTTGTGGCTGAGCTATCTTTCCTGCTTCATCTACGAGGCCCTTCTTTTCCACATGCCCCTGGGGTTGTGTGACTCTGCACTTACCCTCATGCCTCCGGACTGTTGTGCATTCTGTTCCCCTCACCTGAAATGCTTTTGCCGCCCTTGAGTAGTGAGATCTCCCACATTTAGAGCAAGCGCACCCTGCCCTGGCCACCCCTCTTTGAACCCGGTGATCATGGCTGTCTTCTTGGAAATGTCTTGGGGATGACACCCAGGTGGAGGCTGGTGTCACTGTGCCTGATAGTATCCAAGGGCTGGTGATTTTAAGAGGGGATTTGTTGGGGAAGAGGAGGAGACCTACAGAGCCTGTCACAGGACAATGCAGGGGGCAGGAGAACACAGGTGTGCTTAGCAGAAAGATCAGGGAGGCTAGCACAAAGATGATGACTTAAAATATTTATTTTTATTTATTTGACTGCACTGGGTCTTACCACCTTATAGTGTTGTTCACTCACTCGTGTCCAACTCTTTGCAACCACATGGACTACCAGGTAGCCACCAGGCTCCTCTGTTCACGGGATTCTCCAGGCAAGAATACTGCAGTGGGTTGCCATTCCCTTCTCCAGGAGATCTTCTCGACCCAGGGATCAAACATGGGTCTCCCACATTGCGGGCAGATTCTTTACCATCTGAGTGACAGGGAAGCTCTTCACTTACCACTTTTCCTGATGGTAAAGAATCTGCCCACAATGTGGGAGACCCAGGTTCGATCCCTGGGTCGGGAAGATCCCCTGGAGAAGGGAATGGCATCCCACTTCAGTGTTCTTGCCTGGAGAATCCCATGGACAGAGGAACCTGGAGGACTACCATCCATGGGATTGCAGAGAGTCGGATACAGCTGAGTGACTAACACTTTCAGGTCTTACTGTGGCATGTGGGATCTAGTTCCCTGCCCAGGGATCTAACCCAGGCCCCCTGCATTAGGAGCATGGAGTCTTAGCCACTGGACCACCAGGGAAGTCCCAAGATGATGACTTAGAGTGCTGGAATATTCTAAGAATCTTCCAGAACCTTAACCAGAAGTTCTGGAAACTTTCCCAGTATCTGTTGTATATTTTGGTCTGTGTATCCCTGGTGGAGAGAGGAAGGCAGAGGGAAAGCACCGTAAAGGAAGATTCTGCAGGGCCCTTGGAAGGACACAGTCTCCAGGTAGAAGAGAGAAGGGCCCTGACAGGTGGGCCTCATTGCTTTCACCACCACTCCCAGCCCCGTAACTGGTGCCAGGAGTGTGGTGCCTCAGACGCGGCCACGGCCACTGCTATGGGAGACCAGACGGAGCCTGGCCTCCTGTCGAGTAGAGCTGCTGGCCGCCCTCTCACTGGGTCCCCCTCTACAGCCGGCTGGTTACTGAACCTGCAGCATTTGACGTTGGGAGCGCAGATCGGAGAGGGAGAGTTTGGAGGTGAGCAGGGGATTTCGTAGGGGCTGAGGGAGGGGGGGCTCCCAGAGATGAATTGACACCCACGTTTGATACCTACTTACCATGCGACTGAGGCCACAAGGGCTCCTCTCTATAGAAGGAGGTTCATGACAGCCAGGATGAGGAGAGAGGTGGTGAGGTAGCCAGTGGGCGTGAGTGAGTACTTCACACCCCCTGGACCCTTGCACACTTCTGTTTTATTATTATTTGTATTTTGGCCGTGCAGCCGGTAGGATCTTATCTTCCTGATCAGGGATCGAACCTGCATTGGTAGCACAGAGTCTTAACCACTGGACCACCAAGGAAGTCCCAAATGTTTAAAATTTATGTGTTATTATTATTATTTGGCCATTCTGCACAGCTTGTGGGATCTTAGTTCCCCATCCAGGGATTGGACCCTTGCCTTCAGCAGCGAAATCTCAGAGTCCTAACCACTGGACCACCAGGGAAGTCCCAGGACCCTCTATGTCGAGGCCACAGCCTGAGGTTATTATCCTGGGAGGTCCCAGGGCTTGCATCGGGACCTTCTCTAGAAAGGGCTGGCGTGCGCTTGTTCTCTGTCATGTCTGCTCAGCTCTGCCCTTATTACAGGAAACCAGCCACAGGCCACAGGGAGACAAACAGCCAAGGCCACGTGCCAATAAAACTGTATTTATGGACACTGAAATTGAATTTTGTATCATTTTCATGTCATGAAATAGTCTTCTTCTTTTGATTTTTTTTTCCCCAACCATTTAAAAATGTAAAAACCCATTCTGAGCTTGCAGGCCTTGCAAAAACCCTTGAGGGGACTAGATTGGGTTCAAGGGCTGCAGTTTGCAGACCCTTGGCTTAGGTGATTACCTTTGCTCTGGGGTCTGGAGCCTGTTGGCTTCCCAGGTGGCTCAGTGGTAAAGAACCCACCTGCCAATGTAAGAGACACGGGTTCGATCCCTGCGTCCGGAAGAACCCCTGGAGGAGGAAATGGCAACCCACTCCAGTATTCTTGCCTGGAGACTCCCATGGACAGAGGAGCATGGTGAGCTACAGTCCATGGGGTCGCAGAGAGTCAGACACGACTGAGCAACTGAACGACAACTGGAGCCTACGGGGAGGGGTTTCCAGGCCTGGGGACCTGCCACTGCATTGGCCTCTTCCACGGTTCATGTGAGTGGATATGTGCATGTCTGTCTTGTCTCTGTGGGGTCCTGAGCCCCTTCCCATCCCTGCCTGCCCCCCAGCTGTCCTGCAGGGCGAGTACCTGGGGCAGAAGGTGGCCGTGAAGAATATCAAATGTGACGTAACAGCCCAGGCCTTCCTGGACGAGACAGCGGTCATGACGTGAGCCCTGGGTGTGGCAGGGGAGGGCGCCCTAGGGCCACGGTCCCATCCCACCTTCACCCCACACCCACCTGCCCCCAGGAAGGTGCAGCATAAGAACCTGGTGCGTCTACTGGGTGTGATCCTACATCAGGGCCTCTACATCGTCATGGAGCACGTGAGCAAGGTGAGGCAGGACCCAAGGGTGGTGGGGGGAGGTGGTGGGAGTAGGGCTTGGGGGTTGGGGTGGGGTGGGAGTGGGGCGGGACCTGAGGGTGGGGGTTAGGAGGGGGGCAGGACCGGAGGGTCAGGTAGGGTGCTGGTGGGTGGTTGAGCAGCCTGCAGCGCTCCTAGACCCTGCCCGCGCCCCCCACAGGGTAACTTGGTGAATTTTCTACGGACGCGGGGCCGGGCGCTTGTCAACACCCCGCAGCTCCTGCAGTTTTCCCTGTGAGTGGGGCTCCAGGGGGTGGCAGGGAAGTCGAGGCATGGAGCAGGGAGGAGCCTGGCCTCGGGAGTCTGGCCCAGGCGTCCCAGCCCCTCGCCCGGCGCCCCCTCCCCCAGGCATGTGGCCGAGGGCATGGAATACCTGGAGAGCAAGAAGCTGGTGCACCGTGATCTGGCCGCCCGCAACATCCTCGTCTCGGAGGACCTGGTGGCCAAGGTCAGTGACTTCGGCCTGGCCAAAGCCGAGCGGAAGGGGCTGGACTCCAGCCGGCTGCCCGTCAAGTGGACAGCACCCGAGGCTCTCAAGCATGGGGTGAGCCCCCCTTAGCCCCAGGGCCCTGGGAACCCTAGTTCCACTACGAGCCTTTGGCCATGTCTCTGGCCCCTGAACCTCCAAAAGAATGGCTCCACCTCCCCTGTAAGCCCTTGGCCACTAATTGTTCCTCTTAGCCCTTCTCTGAGCCTTTGTCTCCTCGTTTCTGCAACAGTCTTGGGCTCAGAGAGGGAGAGCAAGAAACACCTTGTTTTTGCACTGAATCTGGGTTGAGGGGTAGGAGGATTCAGGGGCAGGAGTCTATTGGGAGGAGACTACAGAGTGAAGGTCAACCCAGGGGGACTTTCTGGAGGAAGCACGGGCTGTAGCAGAAGCCCTGAGAGGTCCCTCTCACCCTGATCTCGGGCCCCACAGAAGTTCTCCAGCAAGTCGGATGTCTGGAGCTTTGGGGTGCTGCTATGGGAGGTCTTCTCATACGGCCGGGCTCCATACCCCAAGATGGTGAGCAGGGTCCGGGGGCCGGGCGGGGAGGTGCTGGGTCCCCTGCCAGTCTAGGGGGTCGTGATCCTGAACCCCAGCCCACACTGGAGTGGCCTCTGCCCACAGTCGCTGAAGGAGGTGTCAGAGGCCGTGGAGAAGGGGTACCGCATGGAGCCCCCTGAAGGCTGCCCTGGGTCCATCCATGCCCTCATGGGCAGCTGCTGGGAAGCTGAACCCACTCGCCGGCCACCCTTCCGCAAACTGGCTGAGAAGCTGGCCCGGGAGCTACGCAGCGTGGGTGCTTCAGCCCCCAATGGGGGGCAGGACACGGACGGTCCTGCCCCGCCCCGCAGCCAGGAGCCCTGACCCTGCCTGCGGGGCTTCGGGCCCCAGAGGACTGAGAGAGTGGGGAGCTCAGGGTGGGGATGCGGACCAGGCCTGAAGAGGGGCAGGGCCGGTGAGCTGCCTCCCGGGCTCACACCACAGGGGCGGGCCCATGGGGGGCGGGGGCGGTTCCAGGAAGCCCATGGGCACTTCGACCCCAGGAAGCGAAGGATTAGCGCCTGGATAAAGACTGGTTCCAAGAACTGGGTGTCTGAGTGTCTCTCTGCTGCCCCTTGTGTCCGCCCTGGGGCCCATCACTCAGCCTGGGGGCCATCTGCCTGCCCACTGGTCTGCCCACTGAGGGGGCCACCTGGCTGGGAGCTTGCTGCCCCTGAGGGCACATGTTTTCCTGGGCATGCCAGCCAGGAGACCCTCCAGGCCAGGGTCACAGCCACCTGAGGACCACTTGCCATCACCTCCAGGTCCCCCGACTCCTGCTGTAGCCCTTGGGGTCCCGGGTGCAAAGGACCGTGGGAGAGTTCCAGGGGCCGTGGAGGTCTGAGTCCCCTGTCCCGGCACCCTCTCCTATCCCCGCATTTCCCCTTGAGAGCAAATGGAAGCCCTGAGCAGGGAGGGGGGCTGCGAGGGCAGTAGCGTCCCCTCCTGGGGCGCTCCAGGGTGGTTATGTCCTCCACCTGTCACCCCCCCAACAGCCTCACCCAGTGACTCCGAGGAACACTTGCTGGGAAAAGCCAGCCGCACGACCTGTCCCAGGGCCCTGTCCATTCTCCAGCGGGGGCTGGGGCTCCCGGCTTGCACCCCCAGGTTCGAATCCTGACTCCACCACTCTGTGGCCCGGGCTCGCCGTGAGCCAGCACCTCAAACTGAGGGTGTGTCTGGGATGCGGGTGTTGGTGCTAAACCCGGGGTGTCCCAGGGAAACTGGGGGGTGGTCTCCCTCCCTGCCCCATCCCTGCAGCCTCCTCTGTGATCAGGCGTCTTCTGGGGGAGCCATGAGGACCCCGAGGGCTGAGTGCACACAGCTGGCGCTCAGCTGTTACTGTGACTGGCAACTACCCCCTCTCTGATGAAATTCCCAGATGCTTCAAGGTTGCCTGGAGAGGAGTGTCTGGCCTGTGGGGTGTGCCCCCCACCCCAGGAACCCCTGAGCTGGTGCAGGGATCACAGGCCACGGCACAGCCTCCCACCTCCACTGGCCCACCCCTGCCCGAGTTGAGCTGTTCATACGTCTCAAGGTCACACTGGCCTCCTTCAATTACCGACCCCCCAGAACCCCGCCCACCCTCTGGCCTCAGTTTCCCCACCAGCACCTGAAGTGAGTTAGTGATTCTTCCTGGGGGAGAAATGCAGGGTGGGAGTCCAGAGAGGCTGAGAGTGGCCTGCCCACCCCACCCCCCGACCCAATCCAGCTGGAGAAGGCCGCCTGTCACCGCAGCCCCACGCCACCCTGCCCACCCCTAATCCAGCCCTCTAAGCTGACACAGCGTCTGGGCCTGCAGCTGCTGGCTAAGTCACCAAAGCGCCCCCCCTCGCCCCTGCGCCTAACACCCCGATCCCTCCTGTACCTCTTAACCCACTGGGGCCAATTAGCTAATTGGGGGCTGAGAACAGAGCAGCTCATTAGCGTTTTAAAGTGATGAAGCAATTAGGGGGATTACCTCCCCCCACCCCCACTCACCCTCTCCTGAGGCCCGGCTCCCCCTGCCGCAATGCACCAGCCCATCTCAAAGACGGGGCCACTGAGGCCTGGAGGGGCCTTACTCACCGCCCCTCCAGCCTGGACTCAGTTCCTGGAACCTCCCTGTCCAGCTGACCCCTTGGGTGCTAAGCCTCCAGCCCACCCAGACCCCCTCTTCCTCTGAGGTCATTCGCCCCTGCCAGCACTCCAGGGCCTGCACCTCGGTGCTGTGAGTGTCCAACTGGGCACACGTGCACGTGTGAGCACCTGCCTCCCTATCTCTGTGTGTGTCTTCCCCCTACAAAGCCATCCTTCTGGAAGGACTTAGCTCTGCTTCCTCTTGCGCTCACTCTGGTCCATCCACAGGCCTGGGTCTCCAGCCTCATTCCACTGAGACAACCTCCCTCCCTCCATCCCTCCCGTCCTCCTTCTGGGCCTCATTTTGCCCCCTGTCACCCCCAGGGCCCCTCCTGTTTTCAGGGCACCCCCTGCCAAAGCACCCCCAAGCTCCTTGGATTGGGCAGGGGGGTGACCATCCAGTCTCAGGGTATCACCAAGGTCCTACTTGGCTCTCAGGCCACTACTGGAGGGACAGTCCCATCACCCACTTGTCCCCAGACAGGGGCTGGGCTCACCAGTCTTCTTCCCTCCTCAGACTTTCTCTCCCCAGAACTTTTAAAAATATTTTTATTTATTTGGCTGCACCGGGTCTTAGTTGAGACATATGGGATCTAGTTCCCTGACCAGGGAGCCAACCCAGGCCCTCTGCATTGGGAGTGCAGAGTCTTAGCCACTAGACACCAGGGAAGTCCTCCTTCCCCCCAGAATTGCTCTCCTGTCCCCCTCCCCCCAAATCTAGCCCTGACCAGGCCTCTAGCCTCCTCCTGGCCTCCCATCTTGCCCACAATACTCATCCAAAATGCCACCTGTGCCCCTCTCACACTCCACAACCTTCCATGGCTCCTACTGAGGAGTAGGAGGAGTAGGCTCCTACCCCCTTCACACCCAATCGTGTCCAGAATTTACACCCTGCACTCCATCTCCCATTCTGCTTACCTTCCTTAAAAGAACCACCTTTCCTCCCCTGCTTGAGTTTTCCCACCAGGTTTCTGACCACCTGACATGCTGTATTTTACTTACATAGTTATGGATTATCAGTCTCCCCGACCAGGATGCCAGCTCCAAGAAGTGTGTCTGTGTTTTTTTGTTCCCTGCTGTGAACAGTACCTGGTGTACAGTAAGCGCAAATGTTTATTGTGCTTAAATGTTTATTGAGTGACTGAAAAGTGAGCTTCTATTCATACCTCAAAACACAGCTAAAATGCCCCATACTCCTTTGCCCTGGATAGTGCCCAGGGGAACCAACTGGAATTACCTTCACCTCTGGGGACCTCAGCTTCCCCAACTCCCCTTGACATCTGTGAATCTGAGAGGTTCTTTTTCTCACTCCAGATGATAACAAAAGGGGTTAACAGTGGCTAATTTAGTGAGTGCTCACTAAGCACTCACTGTTGGCCAGTCACTGTATATCTCTCCATCAATGTACTCTTTCATCAGCTCATTGAGTCCCTGTGAGAGACCCACGGGGTAGGAAGTCCTGTTGCTGCCATTTTACAGCTGGGGAAACTGAGGCCCCGGGAAGGGGAGGCTCTTGCTTATGTTCTAGAGCAAGGTGTGGCAGACCCAGGCTAACGGTGTCCTGCTGCGCAGCACTCCCTCTGTGGCTCAGAGCAACCAGTGCATGGGCGGGCGGGGCCCCCTCAATTAATCACCTCGCTAATCCTCCTCCCCGCCCGACCCCAACCCCCTTGGGTCTGGCAAGGCCAGGCCAGCAGCAGACAGCGCTGGGCCCACAGGGGCTGTTGGAGGGGCTGCCGGGAGCAGTGAGCACTGGGCAGGTGGGCAGAGGTGGGCCTGGGTGGGAGGTAGGAGCACAGACAGCCCCCCAGGGTGGAGAGCTGAGGGGTGAGGAAACGTTCCTTAGGGCAGTGTCCCAGATCCTGCCTTCCTGGGGGTCACAGACACAGAGACAAAGGAAGAGACAGGGAGCTGCAGAAGGAAAGAGAAATAGAGGCAGAGACAGAAAAAAATAATCAGAGAGAAGGAAGTGGAGACAGAGGGAGGTCGTCTGAGATGCAGAGAGGCAGAGGGAATGCAGGACCCAGTGGAGGGAGAAGCCCCTCCATATCTGACCCCAGATCCAGCAAGGGGTGGGGGACTCCCCCGCCCTCCCCAGC
Organism: Bos indicus x Bos taurus; assembly: GCF_003369695.1. Classification (NCBI taxonomy): domain Eukaryota; kingdom Metazoa; phylum Chordata; class Mammalia; order Artiodactyla; family Bovidae; genus Bos; species Bos indicus x Bos taurus. Next base: position 90,430,418 of record NC_040082.1, on the reverse strand, counting down.
CACCATCCCTCCCGTCTCACCGCTATCTGTCCTGCTGCCTTCCGGCCAGGTGGGGGCAAGGAGGAGCCATGTTCCTGAGCCCAGGTGAGGGGCCGGCGGCTGAGGGTGGGGGGCCAGGGCCCGGAGAGGAGGCCCCCAAGAAGAAGCACCGGAGGAACCGCACAACCTTTACCACGTACCAGCTGCACCAGCTGGAGCGGGCGTTCGAGGCCTCCCACTACCCGGACGTTTACAGCCGTGAGGAGCTGGCAGCCAAGGTGCACCTGCCCGAGGTGCGCGTGCAGGTGAGGGTACCCCCTAACCACCCTCTGAGGCAGCCGGTGCCAGAGATGGACCCTCCCAGGGCAAGGCAAGGCTTCCCAGAGGAGGGGATGTGGCACTGGGGCCTAGACATTTGAGTAGGAGTGTGCCAGCTAGAAAGGAGAAAGGGCATTTTTCTAGGCATCCAGAACTATGAGTGCAAAGATGTGCAGGAGTTAAATTGGAGGCATTTCTACTGAGCTAGGTGTTGAGGCGGGTGGAAGGAGAGGCAGAGAAAGCTGGTGAAGCCCCTCAAATGCCAAACTCAGTGGCTGGAACTTCATGCTGAGGGCCAAGGTAGACCAGGGAGGAGGCTGAGGAGCCTGAGGGGGCCTGGGCAAAGGGAAAGGCAAGGAGAACCTGGACTCAGAAGACTTTGGGACTGATCTAATGGGGTACAAGAGGCAAGGATCTTGCTCTCAGAACAGCCATCTCCTCGGGTAGGTAACAAGGCATATTGGCATCGCAAGGGGTAGGAATCAGGTCAGACAGCAGGCAGAACCCTGAGGGGCTGGGAGGCCCAGGGAGGGAGAGCAGCCTTGCCTGGTGCCCACCAGCCGCCTCTGACATGGGAGCACCTCTCTTGCTGCCTCTAGGTGTGGTTCCAGAACCGCCGGGCCAAGTGGCGCCGCCAGGAGCGTCTGGAGTCCAGCTCTGGGGCCGTGGCAGCCCCAAGACTCCCTGAGGTCCCAGCACTGCCCTTTGCCCGCCCTCCCACCATGCCACTGTCCCTGGAGCCCTGGCTGGGCCCAGGGCCCCCAGCTGTGCCAGCCCTCCCACGCCTCCTGGGCTCGGGCCCAGGGTTGCAGGGCTCCTTTGGGCCCCACGCCTTCAGTCCAGCCTTCATGGATGGCTTCACCCTGGAGGAGGGTTCCCTGCGGCTTCTGGCCAAGGAGCACGTGCAGGCTCTGGACAGGGCCTGGCCGTCGGCCTGAGCCTGGTGCCTGCCCAGCCCCTCCTGCTCAGCCTGTCCATGGCCACCCACACCAAGTCCCCCACCCACCACCACCTACCCCTGCCTTGCAGGGTTAACTGGCACTGACTTCAAGGTGGCAGCCAGAGGCGCCCAGCCAGGGTGGGGGTCCCTGGCCTGGTCTCCCCACCTGTCAAATGGGTGTGTGTGGGGTGGGTTCTGAGGTTCTTAAGGCTCTACGGCTGTAACCAGGAGCCACAGGGATGTTAATTCTGAGTTGATCATTCTAAATCCTCCTGCCTGCTCCTAATTGTTCAACGGCAGGGCCGCCCTGAGAGATAACAATAGCTGCAGCAGTTCACATTAACTGCCCCCTTTCACTGTGTGCTCCCAGCATGCCTATCAGTGTACCCCAAGGTGGCATGGCCATCAGCCCCACGTTACAGGGGAAGAAACTGAGGCCCAGAGAGGGATAGTCAGTTTACTCAGGCCACAGAGCCAGTAGAGGGTGGAGCTCTTTTTAGGCTCATTGCCTGACTCCATCACCCCTGGCACCTAGGACCCAGGCCGGGCGCTAACAGGGCGCTCCCAGGTAGAAGCAGCTGACACTGGCTGAACAGTCGATCTTTGCTCCCCCCATTTATCAGAGCGTGGCTTGTCTCATCAACCACAGCCCCCATCACATCTCCCAGCCCACTGAGGCGGGGCTGGGGCCCTGGTAGCAAGACAAGCGTTGGTTCTGTCCAACCACGTGCCCCCAGGGCTCACAAAGGCATGATGGCCGCCCCTGCCGGGGTTCAACTGGGCTCCAGGACAATGAGGCTGGCTGGGCTGGGGGGTGTGGCCCAAGTGCCCACATGTCAAGGCACCTCCCTGTGGGATGGGATGAGTCAGGACCGGAGAGTGTATGGTGGGGTGGGGGGGACATGGCAGCACCCCAGTTACTCCAGGCTCTGGCCAGGAAGTGACCACAGGTGCTAGGAAATTCCAGGAATGTCGCTTCCAGGCCACTCTCAGCTGGCCTGCTCACCTCCCATCTCAGAGGGCACCTCACGTGAACCCCAGCGGCCCCTGTGTGGTTTATGCTGCGGCAGCGAGGCCAACCATCCCCCCAATTATTCATCCACCGGTTCCAACTTACGAGGACACAACAGTGAACAAAGCAGAGAAAATCCCCTGCCCTCCTGGAGCTGCCACTCCAGTGGGAGAGACCAGTGCCCTAACTTTAAAAATAAATAAGTAAAACATGAGACACCTGCTGGTGGTGAAGTGCTTGGGAGAAAAATAAAGCCAGGAAGGGCAGTCAGGAGCGTGTGGCAGGGCTGCAGTTTAATAGGGTGGTCGGCACCATCAGAGCCAAGGTCTGGAGGTAAAGAGGGAGCCCTGAGGACACGGTGGGGCCAGGGAGAGACCCAGGCAGAGGGCCCAGGGGGCACTGTGACTGCAGTGTTGGAGGAGCAGCCAGGAAGCCTGTGGCCATTACAACTTCGGTTTTCACTCTGAGAGCTGTGGGGACCCACGCAGGAGGGTTGGGATGATGCGCCCACCCAGCGCGGGCTGCAGGGAGGGCAGGTGAGCAGTAATCCGCTTGGCTGAGTCCTCCTAAGAGGATGAGGGCTCTCGTTTCCCTGGGACCAGACAGAATTAGCCTCAGGGACCCTGTCCCGCCCCACCTGCCAGCTCTGGAGGAGTCTGGAAGGTGAGAGAGCCCTGGTCCATCCCCCTAAGCAGCATATGCCACCCCAAACCCAGGTACCTACCCAGGAGAGGGCATGGCTGTACCACTGGGAGTGGGCCCTGGCACCGTGTGTGTGTCCTTCAGCCTCCTCTAAGCTGGTGGGCACCAGTGGGGGTGGACAGGATGGTGGGTAGGCTGGCCAGGATGGTGGGTAGGCTGGCCAACAAAGATAACCCCTGTGACCCTGGCAGAAAGGAAAGAGAAGTCCCTTCCCTCTGGCTGGGTTTGCTGAACTGGGTATGGGGTGCCAGTCAGAAGTCCTGGAGCCACCCCTACCCAAGGGGTAAAAGGACCTACCCACTGGAGTTTAAAGGACCCAGAGATGGAAAGCACCTCATAGCTGAATACTGAAGCACCTGGATCCAGCCATGCCTAGCCTTGGACGTTTCCATTCCTGAACCTCACAAAGACTCTCTTCTGCTCTGGATGATGTGGCTCGGGTATGAGTCCAAGTCCACCGCAATCCAGGGAAGCCTGGCTCAACAAATCTCCCCCTCGAGGACAGAGGTTGGGCGATGCGAGAATTCCAGGAATCAGGGTGAGAAGCTCAAGCCTGGGAGGTGAACATGGACCTGCAGATGCCCAGCAATCACTGAGGGTGGAAGCTGGGCTATGGAACCACTGGGCCTGAAGTGCCCACCTCCCCACTGCCTGTCCCAAGTCCCTCCTGACCCCAATATCACAGGACACTCAGCGGCAACCGGGGCCTGCCGACAATTGCCCCCAGAAGGCTTTATTGGCCCCCAGGCCCCTGATTCAGTCTCACTGTGGGGGCAACCCCAGTGAGGGGGCATTCTCCTCGTTCTCAGAAATGTCTGTTTCTCCAGAAAATAAAAAGTCCTGGGGGCAGGCTAGGGGAGGTACCAACTCCCCCCCACCCCCAGTCTGTCCTGTCTCCTCCAGGTCCTTGGAGGGTCAGGGTCCTTTTAGAGAGCTCTGGCCCTCCCCTACTAGAACTTCTGGTTCTTGCTCAGCCGGTTGTGGCGCCAGATGTTGTGTTTCCGGAGCAGCCGCCAGTACTCCCGGGTCTCCGGGTCCAGCTCCTCCAGCTTCTTGGGGGGGCCCACATTCATCTGGAACAGCCTGATGGAAAGTGGGCAGAAGACGGGGTTACAGAGCAGCCCCCATCCCCACGGCTCCCCCACCCCATCCCAGACAGCTTGGGCACAGGCTGCAGCAGTACCGGGTCCCTTGGTGGCCAGCTGACCTCAGGGCAGTCCCTCCCCACCAGGAGCCAGCTCCCAGGCTGTGGAACAGGGGGCGCCCCCGTCCCAGTGGCCCTGGGATCTGAAGTAGGCACACGCCAAGCCTTCTGCCTCCTGGCCATCGTCTGGGCTGCGCTGCCCGCCTGTAAGCCTTCCCCACCCCCTCACTGAACCTTTCTAAACCTTACCCAGCTTGAAGGATGGGTGCATGGTGATGGCTTCCACATCCTCCCACTGCTCACAGAGCCAAGAGCAAAATTCCCCCTGCAGCCCCCGACAGGCAGGCTTCACCAGGTTCCTGCCTGTCTCCCCCTACCCTCCACCTTGCTCCTTGCTATCCATGTACAAAACAGGTGCAGTTCTGCGCAGGGCCTTTGCACTGGCTGTTCCCACCTGCCTCTGAAGCTCTGGCCATCCACTCAGGTCTTAACTTACCCACCAACTCCCCAGGGAAGCCCTCCTGAAATCTCAGATGAGATCCGCAGGGCCCTGCTCACCCAGTCCTGACCCACTTACCACTCGGGGTACTCAGAATCCGGCTTCAGGACCACATCCTGGCCCTCCTTGTAGATGTTGACACCCATGGCGTGCGTGGTGAGCTGGACTGGGTCTGTACACACCTCGGGGTCCTTCAGGGTCTCTCCTACAGCAGCGCCTTTGGCGCCTTTGCCCCCCTTAAAAACTGCGGTGGGAGAGTCATGTCAGCCCAGCTACACCCTCGAGAGGCCAGCCTTCCCTTTCTGCCCCAGCTGTACCCTGAGTACTGTCCTCAAAATGATTTTAACTGGGACACGGGCACTACATTAAATGACACTGCTATTCACGGTAACTAAGTTCATTCCTTTTCAAATCCATTTTCATTCCTTCTATTTATGTCACGAAGAAAATCTCCGCCGGCTGCCGTGTGTCTTTAAAACCTCATGTTTCGTTTGCCAAGTCCCTCCTTTCAACAAGGGGGATCAGGCAAGGCTGCATCGAGAAAAAAATTAAATCTTGTTTTGGCTTTAATACTTAGATGCCCGTATGGTCGGAATTTCTGGTGGTAATTTGCTAAAGAGGTGACTTTTTCGGACGCAGAAACGCGCTAGGAACCCAAGTTCAAGTTCTCCTCCTAACCACTCCCCATCCACCCGCAAACACACACACACACACACAAAACAACCTTGTGCCCGAGCACAGAGCCCAACCGCACTCTAGATACCTCACACTGCGCCTGCGCAAATAGCCGAGCTTAGCTGCCTCTACGCTTGCGCGCTCATACTAGGAAGCGCCTCCCGACTAGCACTTGCGCACTACGAACTCCCCAATGTCCCTACCGTTCCCATTTTGGTTTCTCTTAAGCCACCTCACCCGGTCTCTTGGCATAATCGCGTACATGTAGCCTTACAGAACCCGCGGGGTCCGGAAGCTCCCAGGCCCGCCAGCGGGCCCAGCTCCGGGTAGCACCGAAGAGGCGTCTAGCCGCCATGACGTATGCTGGCAACGTGCACGTGCACGTTTCCGGAAGACGTCAGCGGTCGAGGGGTTGGGAGTTGTAGGCCCTTAGAGATTTATGGGAAATGTAGTATTCCAGCTCTAGGCATATCTTTATTGTGATCTCTTTAAATAGCTATCCCTAGTTATGGGAAGAAGAGACTTTCAAAGGATGTTTCATTGACCTCTTGCCGTTCAGTTATATCACTTACTTTGAGTATCACACTTTTATACATTCCTGATTGTATTCAACAAGCAACTGTGTGTGCTCAATCTGGTCCAACTCTGCGGCCCCAGGGACTGTAGTCCACCAGGCTCCTCTGTCTGGGAGGGGGAAAAACTGGGATTTTTCCAAGCACGAATACTGGAGTATTTCCTTCTCTAGGGCACCTTCTTGAACCCAAGGATCAAACCTGGGTCTCTTGAATCTCTTGCATTGGCAAGCGGATTCTCTACTACTAGCGCCACCTGGGAAGCATTGGATAGGGGATTATGTATCCTTTAAATTTATAGCAGGTCTGTTTCAAGTCCCTCGCTCCCAATTTTGTGGACCACAGATTACATATGGCATTTAAAAATTAAAATGAAGGCTTCAGGGATCAAGGGGGAGAAAACTTGTTAGCGTTACATTAAAAGGTCCTACCACCCTATAAGTTACACCCGTGTAGCCAATGGCCCTCAAATTTTCAAAAGTCATCACATGCAACAGGTGATAAATAAGGGTTTGGTTATCCTAAGCCAATTAATTTTCCACAAAGCAGGTCCACCCAAGAGAAAAAGAAGTACGTTTAAGTCAACTTTTCAAAGTGAAATATTTCTCTAGGTTCTGACACTGGGTTCTTCTCAGTAGCTAAATTACTGAAAACCTAGAAGTAATGAAAGCTAACACTTATTAGACTCGATATTTTCCAGCCCTACTGCTAAATCTGCAACCAGCTCGATTTCGTTTAATTAGGAGGTAGGTGTGGGCTTGGAGAAGGCAATGGCAACCCACTCCAGCACTCTTGCCTGGAGAATCCCAGGGACCAGGGAGCCTGGTAGGCTGCAGTCCATGGGGTCGCTAGGAGTCGGACACGACTGAGCGACTTCACTCTCACTTTTCACTTTCATGCATTGGAGAAGGAAATGGCAATCCACTCCAGTGGCTGCCATCTATGGGGTCGCATGGAGTCGAACACGACCGAAGCGACTTAGCAGCAGCAGCAGCAGCAGGTGTGGGCTTCCTTGGTGGCTCAGCGGTAAAGAACCGGCCTGCCAACCCAGTAGACGCAGGTTCATCAGGAAGATCCCTAGAGAAGGAAATGGCAACCCATTCCAGTATTCTCGCCTGGGAAATCCCATGGACAGAGGAGCCTGGCCAGCTACAGTCCATAGGGTCGCAGTCAAACACAAGTCAGCAATTGAGCACGCACGCATGCACTATTATCCCCAGTTTACAACTGAGGAGGCCAGAAGCTCAGCGAAATAAAGTTAAGCATAACCGAGCCATTCCGCCGAGCCGAAAGCCTGTGTATAATATGTTCCCCGTGCCGCTTTTGGCACCCCTGCAGTCGGAAAGTCCGTCTCTCATGCGCCTTTAGTATTTTTCCAGTCCCATTTCTTCCCATCTGCTATCCCTTAGAATAATGACCAAAGAGGTAGCAGTCAAGCAGTGATTTTTAACCGCACTTTGCAGTTGAGGAAATAGACTCAGAACCCCGTCGGAGCTTTCACGCCGAGTAAACGAAGGCTTGGGATTCGAACTTGTGGTCCACATACCTGGCGCTCCTGCGCGGGCGAGGTTGTCTGCGAGAACTACATTTCCCAGCAAGCCCAGCGGGAATGCGCATGCCCAGTGATCCAGGATCGCTGCGCGGATCTGGCAGGCGGCGGCGGAATTGGCAGGAATTGGCAGGCGGTGGTCAGTGGAAACACGGTACCAGCTCACGTTAGGGGTCTCGGCGCCCCCGTGGGTTGAGACTACTTCGGTTTGGTAAGTGATTGTCCCGGAGGGGCATAGAGAGGTCTGGAGCCAGCATCTGAAGTCACGGGTCTGAAGTCTTGAGTCTGGGGTCTGCGAGAGGACTAGGGTCTTAACTCTCAGCTTCAGGCTCCAGTTTGTGTCTTCAGGCTGGGTCTGAGGTCCAGGTCTGAGTCTGGGGTTGATCTTGAATGTGGCATTGGAGGTTTTGAGGTGACTCTGCTTTCTGGCATTTTGGAACTCTAGTATTTAGTCTGAAGTTCTGGATCTGAAGTCTTGGACTGAGATCTTGAGTCTCTGGGTATCGGGTACCTACACCTGTCGGGTCTGTATAGTCAGAGTGTGTCCCTGGGTCCCACATCCCGGGGAAGGAACACTTGGAAGAATCAGGGTTGGGTTGTACACGGTCCACGGGTGGGAGGGGAAGGTCTGGGGAGACGGGCACAGGTGAATCCCCTCGGGTTTGGAGCCCAGGAAGCCACTGCCTTACAACTGCTGATTCTACACCTCGATTTCCTCCCCTGTAAAATGAGGATCATGGCAGAATCTTCCTTGCGGGGTATAGTGGGGATTAAAGTATGTGTTCTCTATGAACATTTACCAGGCTAGATCCTAGTATCAAGTTGGCAGCTGGAAAATCTCATCTTTTTTTTTTTTTTGGTTGTGCTGTGGGTCTTCATTACTGCGTGGGCCTTTCTCTAGTTGTGGAGAGTAGGGGCTACTCTTGAGCTGAGGTGCATGGGCTTCTCATTGTGGTGGCTTGGGCTCTACAGCTCAGGGGCTCCAGTAGTTGCGGCTCCCGGGCTCTAGAGCACGGACTCAATAGTTGTGGTTCAATGGGCTCAATTACTCCATGGCATGTGGGATCTTCCCAGACTGGGGATCGAAACCCATGTCTCCTGAATTGACAGGCTGATTCTTTACCACTGAGCCATCAGGGAAGCCCAGAAAATCTCATTTTTGATTCTCCCTTTCAGATGCTGGCTTGAGCCCAGGGTCCAGGCATGGAATTCCTGACAGTCTCCCAACCCCCTCCAGGACCTCCAGCCATGGACTTGGAAGAGCCCAGGGACACACTTTTGCCCTCTCAGGACCTCACCCGTGATTGCCAGTGGGACCCCACACCAGGAGGCTCAAGCAGCCTGAGTCAGATGGAACTTGATGGGCTAAATATTCAGGACCTGGTGCAACAGTTTGAAGCTCTTCCGGGTGACCTGGTGGGCCTGTCCCCGGATGGACCTCCATGCCCCCTGCACATTGCCACTGGCCACGGCCTGGCCCCGCGGGACATGGCTGATGCCCATGGGCTCTTGTCCGCTGAGGCTGATCGGGAAGACTTGCTAAATCTGCTGCAGCAAGATGAGGGCCCTCCTTCCCTGCCGGGTTCCCAGAAACCTCCGGACCCTGCTCCTCGCCTGCTGCAGCCCCCCGAGGACCCAGAGGAGGACACTGGCCCCCAGGAGTGGACGGAGGGTGCCTCCGCCGAGCAGGATGAGGACAGAAGCTCCAACAGCTCCCCAGAACCCTGGCTGGAGACCTCACCTCTGGTCACTCCTGAGGAGCCACCTGCCAGTGTCCAGGTAGAGCCCACCCCACCCCCCAGGCCTCCACTGTTGGGAGCCAAGCAGGAGGACTCAGGCCTGCCCCTCTTCTGTCTTCTTCCAGAGACCCAAGACCCTGGCTTCCTACCCTGCCCTCCAGGAGGGTGAGTGTCCCGCCCCAGGGGCTCAGGGGTTTCAGAACAGCCCGACCCGAGTTCCCAAAATCTGGCACAAAGTTAGCCCATGAGGAGTGGCTTCTCGAGAGGCCCTGAGGTTGGTTTTGAGTAGATTCTGTACACCCGGGAGAAGAGAGACAGTCTTGAGAATGTTCTGGAATGAATAGGGCAACCTTGGCAAATTGTAGGACTTGATTCTAGAGCAAGAGTTGGCACATTACCGTCCATGGGCCTTCTGCTATGTCTGGTGAGCTAAAATGGCTTCTGCATTTTTTAATGGTTGAAAAAAATTGAAAGTATTTCTTGATGGATGAAAATGATAGGCAATTCAAGTTTCAGTATCCACAAATAAAGTTTTATCAGGACAAACTCAAGCCCATTCATTCAAGTGTTGTCTGTGGCAGCCTTCTTGTTACCACAGGCCAGGTTGAGTAGTTGCATCAGAGACCGTAGAAAAATTAATTACTGTTTGGCCTTTTGCAGAAGAGTTTGCCAGTCTGCCCTCAAGGCATGAGAAGTACTGTTCTGGCCACCTGGAATGTTCAAGAATATTCTCCCCCCATGCTGCCTGAGGCTCTAGGTCAAAGGACAAGTTCTGTAATCATGGGAAAGGGCGCTGGTTTGGACTTGTAGTTCCAAGAAGGTTCTAAAGTCATGGAGCTGTGATTGACCTAGCAAGTTCCAGAACCTGGCATTTTGCCTGTGGTTAAATGTGACCTAGGCTGCTTAGGGCATTTTGGAATGATGAGCAGAGCTGTCGAGTTCTCCCCCGACTGAGCAGTCTAGAACCATGGAGTGAATAGTATTTATCTCTGTTTTCTAGACCATTAGGAGCTGTGCTAGAACTGGGCAGGGCTGTCCAGTTCTAGAGTCGTCAGAAAGTTCTAGACCTCTACAGCAGAAATACAATTCCAGCCACATATCACTTGAAATTTCTTAGTAATCCGCATTAAAAAACCACTCAAAATTAACTTTGTTGTTGTTCAGTCGCTAAGTCACATCTAACTGTTTGTGACCCCATGGACTGCAGCATGCCAGGCTTCCCTGTCCTTCATTATTTCCCAGAGTTCACTCAAACTCATGTCCATTGAGTCAGTGATGCCATCCAACCATCTCATCCTCTGTCACCCCCTTTTCCTGTTGCCTTCCATCTTTCCCAGCATCGGGGTCTTTTCACATATGTCGGCTCTTCACATCAGGTGGCCAAAGTACTGGCACTTCAACTTCAGCATCAGTCCTTCCAGTGAATATTCAGGGTTGATTTCCTTTAGGATTGACTGGTTTGGTCTCCTTGCTGTCTAAGAGACTCTCAAAAGTCCTCCCACACCACAGTTCGAAGGCATCAATTCTTCAGCACTCAGCCTTTTTTATGGCCCAATTCTCACATCCATATATGACTACTGGAAAAAATTAATTTTAAAGTTAACCCAATATATTTAAAATGTTATTTCAATGTACAATTAACATTTTATAATTATTATTATTTTGTAATATGAGAGTTTCAAAATCCAGTGTCACATTTTACACTTACAGCATGTTTCAGTCCAAACCAGCTGCATTTCAAGTGCACAATGCCTACCTGTGCCCGGTAGCTACCATATTGGATGGTGCATCTCTGAAACCCCAGAGCAGAGTTGTCTGTTGTCTTGGAATGCTGAGCTCATGAAGGACAAAAGGACAGAACTGGCTAACCTTTAACCACACAGGTGTGTGGTTTCATTCCCTAGGCCTACATCTGTGGTTCTCCAAAAAAGCAATAGCTATTGGTTAGAATATTCTAGAATCACTGGCACTCCTGTCTGGCTCTGGGTTACTCAGGGAATTCTAGGGCCGTGAAGGCAAAGCTTTTTGAGGTTCTGGGCTGAGGTAGAGGGTTCTAGAACTATGAGCAAAGTTGTTTGTTTCTGGACTGTTCAGATCATCTTAGAATTTCCAGGTACACCTGCAGTTGTGAATCATTGTGGAGATTGTAGAACCAATGGAAGAGCTTCTGGATGCTATCTGTTTTTAAAACTGTTTATTTATTTGGCTGCACCAGGTCTTAGTTGCAGCATGTGGAATCTTTAGTTTCAGCATGTGAGATCTAGTTGCCTGACCAGGGATCAAACCAGGGCCCCCTGCATTGGGAGGATGGAGTCTTAGCCACTGGACCACCAGGAAAAGTCCCCCCAGTGCTCTCTTGATTAAGAAGTTCTGGAATCATAGAGTGGAGAAATTCTGATTCTAGGTTTCTAGAACCCCTGGCAGAATTCTGTGGTTTGAGACCCATCAGGGAGTTCTATACTCGTGGATCAGGAGCCCCTGGCGTTCTCGATAGAATGAGAGTTTGAGCTATGTGGACAGTTGCCTGTTTGTATTCTGCGCAGTTCTATGACCATGGAGTTGAGCTGTCTATGGTCCTAGGCTGATTGGAGAGAATTCTAGAACAGTGGGTATACCTAATTGTTTCTAGATTGATCGGGATTCCTGAACTACCTAGCAGAGTTGACCATGGTTCTAGAATGTCACATGTCTTAGAAATAAGAGTGAGTCTGTCTGGTTCTAGCCTGATTCCTGGAATTCCAGAAACACAGGGTGGAGGCATCTGTGGGCACTAGAGCTGTTTTTGGGTCTGGCCATGGTTCTAGACCCACAGCCTGCTCCTGAAACTGCGTGCTCTGCCTGGGAGTCCTTGCGCCCTGGGCAGACCAGGCTCTAGATGGACGGAGGGCTTTCCATCTATGAGGGTCAAGCCTCTGGTCCATGGCTCTGGCTGACGGAATGGCTCTGGGACCCGAGAGTGGATGGACCTGTGTGGCTCCAGGTGCTGAGCCGCAGAGCAGAATTTTGTGTTTCCAGACCATCCAGGACTCTGGGAAGAGCCCATAGGGGTGGATGAGGCTGGCGGGGGTTCTAGGGGGCTGACCCACCTCTGCTGTCACCCTTAGTATCTGGCCCCTGCGACCACGAAGACCTCCTAGACGGTGTCATATTTGGGGCCAAGTACCTGGGCTCCACCCAGCTGGTGTCCGAGCGGAACCCACCCCCCAGCACGCGCATGGCACAGGCCCAGGAGGCTATGGACCGTGTCAAGGTGAAGCCCTGGGCTGGCGGGTGGATGGGCGGGCAGGCAGGCTCCTCTGAGAACCCCTGAGCCTGGTGGGTCAGAGTCTGGGTCTTTGGGGGTCTCCATGCCCCACCCTGCTCCCCACAGGCCCCTGATGGGGAGTCTCAGCCCATGACGGAGGTGGACCTGTTCGTCTCCACCAAGAGGGTCAAGGTCCTGATGACTGACTCCCAGGTACTGGGTCGGGCCTGGTCTCTGGGGCGTGGGGGGCTCCACCAAGGGCAGGGCCGAGCAAGGCTCCTGTAGCCCACCCAGCTCAGTCTCCCCACTCCCGCCAGGAGGCCATGATGGACCACGCCCTGCAGACCATCTCGTACATCGCTGACATCGGCAGCACACTGGTTCTCATGGCCCGGCGGCGCCTGGCCCAGAGGCCAGCAGCCCAGCCCCACAGCCGCCGCCTCTATAAAATGATCTGCCATGTTTTCCAGTCAGAGGACGTGAGCAGCGGGCTCTGGGTGTCCTGGGGGCGAGGGGGCGCTGCTTGGGCCCCTGCCCTCCACCAGAGCCCCACACAGCCACCCTGTCACCCTTGTGTTCTTCCATCCCCACCCTGCTCTGGGCCCCAAGCCATGTATCCCCGGCCTTCGTGTAAGACACTGAGACCGGCAGCCACCTCCACAAGCCCTCCCCGCCCCAGGCCTGTCTCCCTTCCCCTCCCCTAGATTCTCAGGCAGAGGCTTGGGGGGCAGTCCCACTTGGGGGTACAAAGGCCAGCTCTGGGAATATCAGTGTGTTGGTGGGGGACCTGAAGGAGGTAGGCGGGACCCCCAGAAAGGTGCCGCCCATCCCACAGGCCCAGCTCATCGCTCAGGCCATCGGCCAGGCCTTTGCCGTGGCCTACAGTCAGTTCCTCCGGGAAAGCGGGATCGACCCCAGCCAGGTGGGCACCCAGCAGAGCCAGGGGGCCATGGGTCCCGGCCACCTCCACAATGGGGACCTCGACCACTTCTCCAACAGCGAAAACTGCAGGGAGGTGAGCAACCAGGGCTCCCCATCCCAGCCCACTAAGTGAACCTGAAGAACCGCGCCCCCCCCCCGCCACCCCGTTCCTCTCACCTCTTCTAAGCTTCCTTCAATTACTACCCGTGGCCCCACAGGTGTTCATCGAGAAACGCCGGGGCGAGGGTCTGGGTGTGGCCCTGGTGGAGTCGGGCTGGGGCTCCCTGCTGCCCACAGCCGTCATTGCCAACCTGCTGCACGGGGGCCCCGCTGAGCGCTCGGGGGCCCTCAGCATCGGCGACCGCATCACTGCCATCAACGGGACCAGCCTGGTAGGGCTGCCCCTGGCTGCCTGTCAGGCCGCCGTCCGGGTGAGTGCTCCAGGGTGGAGGGCCTGCGAGGCCCACTCTGCCCCGCCATGTGGCTCCCAGGCACTTAAGGAAACCGAGGCTCAGAGAGGAGAAGCCCAGGAACACCCTGCTGGTGCCAGAGCAGGATGGAATGCAGAGAGCCTTGACTCTGCCACGAGGCAGCAAGGGTGTTCTTGAGTCTTGACCCTTGTTGCCCAAATGGGGCAACCTAGGCCCAGAGATGGGGAGGGACCTGGCCAGGCCAGAAGGGCAGGACTGACACGGTCCATGCCATGTTACTGTCTGTAACCCTGTGGGCACTGCTAGAACCTCACTTCTGACCATAACTGAAGCCCAGGGCGATGAGAGGTGATGGAGCTCTGACTATTAGGCCGCCCAGCTCTGGTCTGGGTTCTTAACCACTTCTCAAGAGGTCTTGTAGACTCTACAGCTTCCATTTTATCAGTGGATAAACTGAGGCCCAAGAGGTTGCAGTTTGACTAGAAGTCTGGCAGCACCCCACCCACGCCCCCTCCGCGGAGGTCCAGCCAGGCCAACAGCCCCCGTCCTGCACAGGAAGTGAAGTCGCAGACGCTGGTGACCCTCAGCATCGTCCACTGCCCTCCGGTCACCACGGCCATCATCCGCCGGCCGCACGTCCGTGAGCAGCTGGGCTTTTGCGTGGAGGACGGCATCGTGAGCTCCCAGCCCAGGGACCGGGGAAGGGGGTGGGGCGGCCCCAATCCTGGCCCCCTGAGCAGCATGGCCCTTCCTCTCCCCCCAGATCTGCAGCCTCCTTCGGGGTGGCATCGCTGAGCGTGGGGGCGTCCGCGTCGGGCACCGCATCATTGAAATCAATGGGCACAGTGTGGTGGCCACACCCCACGCTCGCATCATCGAGCTGCTCACAGAGGCCCACATTGAGGTGGGCGGGGTCTTGTGGGAGGAGCCAGTTGTGGGCATGGTCTAGTGGGAGGAGCCCAACCCCAGCCTCGGCCTCCTCTCCACCCCCAGGTCCACATCAAGACGATGCCCGCCGCCACTTACCGCCTGCTCACAGGCCAGGAGCAGCCGGTGTACCTGTGATCGACTACCTTCACCCCCACCACTGTGCCTTAGCCCCAGCTGGCCCTGGAACTCCGTCCGCGGAACCTCCTCGGCTGGCCAAGGTCCCAAAGGTTTCTAGGCTCTATATTCTGATGTAAAAAATTAAAAGCTTATTGAATGGGCAAAACCTCAGATCTGGGTCTGTTGAGGTTGACAGAGGAAAGACAACACTGACTGTGGCCCCTTGTCCCAGGAAATCACTAGAAGCCAGTGCTGTGAAAATACTCTATTAAATACCAGGTAGAGGGAGGCAGGTTTCTAGGTTCTGTATGGGAGACTGAGTCTCAGCTCCAGGGAGGAAATAGGAGGACAGGCCAGCTGGCCACCTGGAAGGGGGTCACAGGTCAGTGGCTGGTCCCCAGTCGTAGCCGTCTTCATCAGAGGACTCCACATCTCTGGCTCGTGTAAACTTTTTCCTCAGAGCTTCCCTCTCATATGTCCTGGGTGAGAAAATAGAAGAGGCTGTGAGTGGGGAGGGTGTGGACTTACCTACTGTTAACTGAGTTGACTCTGGACTAGGCACAGTGGGTGTAGTCAGAGATGAGCAAGACTCTCAAACTCCTACACATCCTTCAAAGCCCCAACCCCAATGTCCCCTCCTTCGGGAAGCCTTCTCATCCTCCCAGGAAGAGGATTCCTACTCTCATGGCCCTGACTGCATGAGGCTTGGAGTGGCTCTCTCTGGTTCTGTCTCACCACGAGGCTCTAGCACCACAAAGGTGCTAGCACCACAGCTTGATTCTAAGCACCCCAAAATCCCGGGGTGGGGGGTTGAGCAGCCCCAATGTGGAGTATAGGGACTCTTACCGCATGCTTTCTTGTCGCCGTTGACCCTGTGGGTGGCGGCTATCCATCTTGGAGAGGGAGAAAGGCAGTTAACACTTATCCCCACTAAGGAATGAGAAATAGGGATGAGTAATCACCCCCATCCTACCTCCCTCCCTTTGGCCAGGCAGTTCTACCCACAAACTTTCTCCTCGTCCCCACAGAAGTCTTGAAATCATCCCCAATTTTAAATGAGAAAATGGATTTGGACAGGGCAAGGCCTTGGCTGAGATCTCCCAGCCTGTCAACAAAGAGAGAGTTGGATTTCCCATCTGTGACATTCCTCAGAGTCATGTTGTCAGCAGTACATAAATGAGTTCATGTATGTCCACTGCTTAGCGTAGAGCTGCCTCATAAACAGGATGCCATAGACAGTTGAACAGGTTGGGCACTGCACAACCCCACAGCACCATTCTACCAGCAACATCATAGATTTGTACGTTTTTACATTTCCCTAGAGAGGGTCTGGAGAACTTTCTTGAATTCACAGAAAAGCACCTAGGGGGCTGAGGAAGCCCCACAGAGAATAAGTGCTGAGTCAATATTTGTTACTGTCAAATACCTGACTACGATGGGGAAGGACTTGGACTAAGTGTATTCAGTTTAAACAACAAGCTTGTGGGAATTCCCTGGCGGTCCAGTGGTTAGGACTCTGAGCTTCCCATTGCAGGGGGCCTGGCTTCAATCCCTGGTCCAGGAACTAAGATCCCTCAAACCTCGTGGCCAAAAAATACAAAACAAAGCAGCAGCAGCAACCAAATAAACAATGAGCTTGTGATGTCAAGACTTTACCATCAGTCTCTGAATCTAAGATAAGGAAACTCATGCAGAGATTAAATATTTGTTCTAAGTGACTCTGGTTTAAACACCCTAGAAGTAGGTCCCAGATACTAATATGATCAGGGAAGTTTCTGCTCCTTCACATCCAGGGGGACGGGGTGCGGGGTTGGTAAGTTAACAGACCCCTACGTCTCAGCCCCATCCCCAAACCCTTGCTGGTGCCACCCCTGTGCTCTGTTCACCTGGGCTTCCTGGGGACCGGAGGGTCTCCCATGATGCTGCGGGATCCGGGCCTCATCCCCCAGCACAGGCTCTGAGGACCGGGCCAGGGCTGGCACCCGGGGCCCCTCATCCACGTCTGTGTGGGGCCCACCCTCGCCATCCGTGTAGCCTTCACCGTCCGTGTAGACGCTGCCCTCGCCATCTGTCTCGTAGTCGCTGTTGACCCGGCTGTCGCAGCTCAGGTCTGCGGAGCTGTCTGCCAGGCCATGGTGGGGGAGGTCCAGGTTGTCTTCCGAGGAGTTGTCCAGCTGTGGGTGCACATGGCCGGGCTGAGCCAAGACCCTTCCCCCTCCCCCCTCCCGCCTCCAGCCCCAAACGTCCTTGATCTGAGACCAAACCCCAGACCCATGACACCACCCTTCAAATTCCAGTCCTCAACCTCAAGTTGAGGCTTAACTCTTGACCCCAAGGTGAGTTCTCACCATTGACCTTATTCGAGACAGAGCCTCCAAATCTGAACTGAGCCCCAAGCCTTGACTCCAGCCCCCAAAGAAGTCCCAATTCCCAAACCCAACCCCCCAGTCCCATCTCACCCCAGGAACCAGGTCCAGAAACCCTAACCTCAGGGTCAAATCTTGGCCACGCCCCTCAGTCCCTAACTCCAGGCGGGTCCCACCCCCTGGCCCAGATACCTGGTCCTCAGCCGTCCAGATGGGCCGCATCTGCTGCTCCTGGATGACGGCCTTGAGCTCTTGGTACCAGGAGTCACTCGTACCTTGCAGGGGGATGGTGGCTACAGGGAGGGGGCATCGGCATGGCCAGGAGGCTCGGGCCAGGGCCCACCACCCACCCCAGACCCTCAGCTCCCATCCCACCTGTGAAGAGGTGGTCGCTGTACTTCCTCAGCTTCTGGGCCTGGGCGTAGAGCCGGCGGGAGCTGCGGCGGGAGGCGGGGGCCAGCCACTGGCGCAGGGCTTTGAGGGCTGTGCGGCTCTCAGGAACACAGAAGACCACGATGGGGTAGTACTGCACGTAGTTGAGGCGCTCAATGGCTGAGGGTGTCACGTCCAGGAGCGCGTGCTTGTCCTGGGCCAGGCCAGCGCCGGGGGCAGTGGTGCAGGGCCAGGAGACAGAGAGAGAGAGAGAGAGAGAGAGAGAGACAGAGAGAGACAGTGGAGAGAAAAACCACGCCCAGAGACAGAGCATTGGAGACAGGTGAAGAATCAAACAGATGGAGATGAAGAGTCTGAGGTCAGAGTGGACCCCCAAGCCACTCACATCTGCAGGCCAGCATGTTGGCCTGAGTCACTGTGTCTTGAGCACAGAGCCCCCAGTTTGATTCTCTGCCTTTTCCCAGGGCTTGCCACTGCATGACACAGGGCAGGCTCTGTCCCCCTCAAGCCCTCCACATGAAAAAGCCTCCAAAATGGGCCTCCATGGAAAATCACATCTGTTGGGCATGGGGCCAGAGCAAGTTGGAGGCCTGGGCCTCAGTTTCCCCATCCATGAAATGGGACCCACAGCACAGCCTTGCTTACTTTCTCTGCAATCACCCGCACGGTGTCCAGTCTGATGATCTTGGAAGGGCTCTCAGTCCTTGACACGCTCTCTGTGGAGGGGAGAGGTGACTGGCAGCTTCAGGAGGGCAGTCACTGGCCCTTCAAATTCATGTCTACCTGCCCCTCCCTTTCTCAAGAACCCACCATGGCTCCCCATGGCCCTTGAAAATCCTAACACCAGCAATAGTAGCTCCTGTTGGCCTCATGCCTGATACCACACTGGGTCCCCTCTTGAACATGACCCTTACCTCCTCCTCCTGAACAGGAGTGGCTGTTACTGGCCCATCTGGCAGATGGGAAAACTGAGCCTCAGGGACATAAGGTCACCAGCTCAGAGTCACTGAGCCAAACGGCATGAGGAGCTGGGTGCAGAGTCTGAGCTCCAGATACTCACTCTCCAAGGCTCAGTCCCAGCTCTAGGCCTTTGCTTGGGCTGTGACCCAAAAGAAGCTATTCTCCCACCCCCATGTGTCTTCTATGACCCTAGATGGAGCACTGCTTCCTCCAGGAAGCCCTCCTAGATATCCTGGCAGCTGAGGGAGAAGGCACGCCTTGCTCTGGGGTGCCTAGAAGGGAGGGGGACACAACCTTGCTTTTTTCTCTTTGTTGTGGTAATCTGTGTAACATAAAATGTACCATCTTAACTGTTTTTAAGTCCATAGCTCAGTGGCATTAAATACATTCACAGTATCATGCAACCATCCCTACCATCATCTCCAGAACTTTTTCATTTTCCCAAACTGAAACTCTGTGCTCATGAAACAGACTCCCCATCCCCTCCCCCAGCTCCTGCCCCACCATCTACTTCCTGTCTCTGTGGATCTGACTCATCTAGGATCTCCTGTGAGTGAAATCAGACAGTATTTTTCCTTTTTGTGTCTGGCTTTTCTCACTGAGCATCAAGTCCTCAAGGTCCATCCATGTAGCAAGTGTCTGAATCTCCTTCCTTTTTTTAAGGCTGAGTGATATTCCATGGATAGATGGAGCACATTTTATTTATTCATCACCTGTTGACGGATACTTGGGCTGTGTCCACCTTCCGGCTGGTGTGAATCATGCCGAAATTTCATGTACAAGTATCTGTTCAAGTCATAGCTTTCAGTTCTTTCCACATATCACCAAAAAAAATTATTTTACCTTCTTTTCAACCATTTTAAATTTATAAATACCATTCTCCATTAGCAGGCTGAATAAGAACAACCAGACTTAGCCCAGGAGCTACAATTCGCTGATTCTCTACCCTATCCTAATTATTTCTGTAGTTGTTCACTTTTGGTCTCTTCCAGAAATTCTGTGTATTTGTTCAACACTGTGTCTAGAGCTCAATAAACAAATGTCTTGAACTAATGAATGGACAGTTGGCAACTGTCTAATTGGCTCCATTGTCAATGACTGTCTGGTAAACGTGTTAAGAAGGATTCTGAGGCTCTCTGGGCAAAGAGTGCCAAGGTCAATTGAGGCTGCATCATTAGCAGCTCCCTTACCACACTGCCTCAACCCTAGAGGCTGAGAAAGGGTTCCTTTTTAAAAAAATTTTTGCCACACTCCGTGGCATCTTGGTACCAGGGATTAAACCCACACGTCCTACATTGAAAGGTGGAATCTTAACCACTGAACCACCAGGGAAGTTCCTAGGAAAGGGCTATGAAACGATTCACCAGTGAGGTTGCTAAAGGACCCGGTTTCTTACCTGCAATTTCAAACTTGTCAGGCATCTCAGCTGTCAACTTCTGCATAGCAATGTCGGCCACGGGTCCCAGTATCACCACCGGGCGCTTGAAACTCGCTGAAGGGCAGAGAATCAATGACAAGAATCAGGATCCCATGTGGGGCAAGGACTGCTAGCCTCTTGCACAACTGCTTCTTCATTTTCTCCACAGTAGATCTAGTGAGGCCCATGGCTGCCCAGCTAAAGACTACAACTCCCTGCCTCCCTTGCAGTAAAGGTGGCCATGTGACTGTGTCCTGGCCAATGGGATGCAAGCAGAATGATAAGCAAAGTCTGGGTTGTATCCTTCATGGAAAGGTAGGAGCTCTCTTTGACTTCTTACATTAGGACTGTTACTTGAAAGAAAAGGAAACTTCTTGTTTATACAGCTGTCCCTTGAGGTCTGTTAGAGCAGCTGAATCCAGCTAACTCAGTGGTTGGTAACTGCCATTACAACCCTCAGGCCACATCCGGTCCAGTGCCTATTTTTGTAAATAAAGTTTTATTGGCACAGAATCACATCCGGTTATGTCCCATTTCTCCTGTTTGTGTGTGTGAGTCGCTCAGTTGTGTCCAACTCTTTGCAACCCCATGGACATGTAGCTCACCAGGCTCCTCTGTCCATGGAATTCTCCAGGCAAGAATACTAGAGTGGGTTGCCATTCCCTTCTCCAGTGAAATCTTCCCAACCCAGGGATCTCCTTTATTGTAGACAGATTCTTTATCATCTGAGCCAACTTATTCTGGGTCACCTGCTATTCCCATCCTCCCACTGTTCTAAAAGCCTCTGCACCTGGTCTTAATCCTCTGCCCTGAGGCTGTATGTAAGAGCTTAATCTTTTCCCTTCCAGAATCTGGATAAGGTGTATTTTTACAACTGGTTCTCAGGTAGGGAAAGAATCTCCTGGTTTTGTGCGTATGTATTTTTGTCCTGGGCTTCCCTGGTGGCTCAGTGGTAAAGAATCTTTCTACAATGTGGGAGCCGCAGGAAATGTGGGTTCAATCCCTGGGGTGGGAAGATCCCCTGGAAGAGAGCATGGCAACATACTCCAATATTCTTGCCTAAAGACTCTCATGGACAGAAGAGCCTGGTGGGCTACAGTGCATGGGGTCACGAAGAGTCAGACACGACTAAAGCGACTTAGCATGGCATGGCACGGCATTTTGGTCCTAAGGTAACTAAAAGTGGGTGTTTGGGGTGGAAGGAGGGAGGTAAGGATTGTGGCTTTTGAACACTTATTTGAGGCCCTTCGCCTCCTCCCACCCTGGCCCACCTTCTCTCAGCACCACGCGCTCGTACGGTGGGTAGTGACCCTGTTTGGTCAGAGCTGACAGATCCTCGCGGCTCCGATGGGTGGTCTTCTTGGCTCCCCGACGAAGACCCCGCAGCCGCCAGAACTCGGCCCGTGAGTTGGAGCCCACTGAGGCTCCAGGTATGACCCCCACAGCCCGCTGAGCAGCCTCCAGACTGGCCAGCTGCTCAGCCCTGGAGAGAAGGGAGGAGGTAAGTGAGCACCAGAGTCCAGCATGACAGCCCCAAAGATGTCCATGGCCTGAACAGGGGGCGGTGTGGACGGGTCACCTCAGTGGGCAAAGGAGACTTTACAGGAGGGATTAATTTAAGGCCCCTGAAATGGGGATGACCCTGGCTCCCTGGGGGGACCCAGTGTCATCATAGGGTCCTTATAAAAGCGGGGGGGAGATACTTCCCTGGTGGGCCAGTTGTTAAGAATCCACCTGCCAATGCAGGGGACACGGGTTCAATCCCTGGTCCAGGAAGATCCTAATACCTCACAGCAACTAAGCCCCTGCACCACAACTACAGAAGCCTGTGTGCCCTAAGAGTCTGCGCTCCAAAACAAGAGAAGCCACTGAAATAAGAAGCCGGAGCACCGCGGCCAAGAGTAGACCCCGCTCACTGCAACTAGAGAAAGCCCGTGTGCAGCAAGGAAGACCCAGTGCAGCCAAAAATAAATAAATTAAAAAAAAAAAAAAGGGAGGGGTGGGAGGGTCAGAGGCAGAGAGAGACAGGAGATGCCGCCCTGCTGGCTGTGAGGATGGAGGGAGGGGCCGCGAGCCAGGGAGGTGGTGCCTCTAGCAGCTGGAAAAGGCAGGAGCTTATGCTCCCCTAGAGCCTCGGGAGGACCCAGCCCTGCCCACATCTCGACTGAGCCCCATCAGATGCGTTTCGGACTTTGGACCTCCAGAACATGAGATGATAAATAAATGCATGTTGCTCAAAGCCCACAGGTTTATGGTAATTTGTTACAGCAGCTGCGGGAAACTGATACTAGTGCTGCTGGTTGGCTGGAGCCTTCTGCAGGGCTCTCCAGAGTGCACCACCAGGGATGCTAAGTAGTGATGCTAAACCTATTCCAGTGCGTGGTTGGTCCCCACCTGCTCTGGTTGGGGATGATGCCCCGCTCCTTCTCCCGGAGGTCACGCCCCATGCGCACTGCCAGCCACTGGCCTCCCCGGGTGGGACTCTGCCCGGGGCCAGGGTACAGTGTGTCCAGCACGTGGAAGACATCTCCGCGGGTGAAGCCCAGGCCGGATGGCGGGCTGGGCTCCATCTCAAAGTGCGTGCGGATGTAGAAGGAGTCGCCCAAGCCAGACCGCACCATCTTCTGGAAGACTGGATGGGGAGACTCCGTGAACTGGTGGGACCCAGACCCCACCCCTCCCCAGGGCCTGACTGTGGATCGCACTCAGCCCTGGGCCACGCACACCTTTCTCTCTCTCTCTCTCACACACACACATACACACACACTCACTGTCCTGCTTGCGCTGTGTCACCAGCTCCACCTCCTCGCCAACTGGCAGCCCCAACAGGAAGTTCACAGCCTCCTCCCGGGTCAGGTTCTGGAACGGGGTATCATTCACCTGCCAGGAATGGGGTGCAGATGGGACGATGCCCCGGGTGAGAGATCCCAGCTCTTCCTCTCAACAAAGCTCTCAACCCTCCCCTTCCAGGGTTGCTGTCAAGAGTCCTGGAGATTAGGGGATGGCTTTCCAATGGAGGCATTGCCTTGTAGCACCCAGGCTTCACACACACTTGTGAAGGTTTGACCCGGAAACCAGGAAACGGGAAATATGATCAATTCAGGCACAACCAAGTCTCAGTGAGTGTTCAACATCAAGACATAGGAACGGGGGGGTCTCAGCTGTGACAGGACCAGGACACTGGTGGGAATTTGGTGAAACACGAACGAGGACTTCTCATGGTCCAGTGGTTAAGAATCCACCTGCCAATGCAGGGGACAAGAGTTCGATCCCTGGTCTGGGAAGATTCCACATGCTGCAAAGAAGCTCTATACAGTCAGCAAAAACAAGACCAGGAGCTGACTGTGGCTCACATCATGAGCTCCTTACTGCAAAGTTCAGACCTTAGTTGAAGAAAGTAGAGAAAATCACTAAGCCACTCAGGTATGACCTAAATGAAATCCTTTATGATTATTCAGTGGAAGAGACGAATAGATTCACGGAATTAGATATGACAGATGCAGTGACTGAAGCACTATGGACAGAGGTTTGTAACATTGTATAGGAGGTGGTGACCAAAACTATCCCCAAGAAAAAGGAAGACGCAGAGCAGCCAAAAAAAAAAAAAAAAAAAAAATATATATATATATATATACACACATAAATTTGAATGTCTCTGAGGGTCTTGCCAGTCCCCAAGGAGGCCCAAGAGGAGGGCTCACAGGCAGCAACAGACTCGGGGACCACCCAGAACGCCCACCGCCAGCCACCCCAGCTAAAACTCCCGCTCACCTGCAGAATCTCATCTCCCTCCAGGATGCCCTGGCCGTCAGCTGGGCTGCCCGCCTGAACCCCGGATACAAAGATGCCCACGTCATTGCCTCCGGCCAGCCGCAGCCCAATGTTCGTGCCCTTGAAGAAGCGGACCACACGCGAGTCTGGGCTGTACCTGCGCAGGGAGGCGGAGGCGGAGTCAGGTGGGAGGCGGAGTCAGGGCAGGCAGAGGCGGAGTCATGCGGGAGGCGGAGTCAGGTGGACTGTGAGCTTCCCAGCTTCGGAGCTGAACCTCCCAAACAGCCCCACGTGGGTGTCCCGGGAAGGCAGGTGGTGGGGACCGGGGAGGCACCCCGGCGTGTGCAGGTCCTCAGTTTTCTTTTGGGGCACATACCCGTGGTCCTCCACACTCTGACCGCTGGGCACCCTGTAGATGTCATAGTTTCTTGGCCTCGGGGAGTCTGAAAAGGAACAGCCAGTTTTCCCCAAGTGCACTGACCGGTCCAGCCGCCAAACTTTTGCTGTAGGGCATCCCTGCCCCTTGGAATGTGGCTGCCCAACCCCCGCTCCTTCCGGGGCAATTGTCTCTGACCTCTGAGGCCCATGCCAGCCTTCCACACTCTGCATGGCACAGCCTCATTGGCTGATATCAGAAAAACCAGAGGAGAGGTGCTCAGACTGACCACAGAGGTGCTCACCTGTTTGGTTTTAAAAAAAATATATTTGTTGATGCCAAATGAGAAGTCAGCATTGTTGAAATGTCTTTTTTTTTTTCCTGCTATGCCATGTGGGATCTTGGTTCTCCAACCAGGGATTGAACCCAAGTCCCCTGCATTGGAAGCACAGAGTCTCAACCACTGGACCACCAAAGAAGTCCCTGCTCACCTGGTTCTGACGCGGTCCTAGAATCCACTGAACTTTCCCGCGGAAGCCGGTGGCTCTCCCTGGTGGGGAACAGATTTGGGGTGGGGTTTGGGGGGTGGATGTTGAGCAGCAAATTTTAGAAGAATTTGAATTTATCAGCACTTGGGTTTTAATTCTAATCCTGCCCCTCTGCAGCTATGTGATCTCAGGCCCTCTGCTCCTTATGACATGTCAATGACCTAAAGAGCCAATAATGAAGTAAGAGTTGGAACCTTGGCATGGGCTGTCCTCTGGCCTCTAAGATGGACTGAGGTGACCTCTACCCCTGGTTGTTACTCCTGTGTGGTCCCCTCCTCTAAACAGACCCCCCTGCTGAGGGTCTGAGTCCTCCCACCAACAGCCATCGGAGGGAGCTTAGAAGGGGATTATCTACCCCCATAGCCCTAGACCACGTCTTGGAACCTCCTATGGACAGGAGAGACCTCTTCCAGGCAGGCCACCATGGCTGCACCCTCAAGGTTACCCAATGTGGGAAAAGACATGCCCGTGTTCCCCTCTCATTTGGCCATCCTAGCCAATGGGGTTACATACACGGGGGAGTTGGTTCGGCTGGTGTCTGGACTCTGCTGCCCATGCTGGGGTGGCGGTGGGATGTGAGATGGTGGTGCCTGGGACAGTTCTGAGCCGAGGTCTGAGATGTCTGTGGGGGGAAAACATGTCTCAGCCATGGGCATGGCCTTCCATTCTGGACCCATTTCACGGAGGGGCACATCAGGCCTCTCTAAGCAAAGGGGCCCAGACCAGAGTCAGGCTCAGCTAGGAACCTCCAGCTCTGATTTGCTGTGTGGACTTGGGCAAGTTTCTGTCCCCCTCTGAGCCTCTCAGGGCCAGGCTTACCAACCCCTGCTTGGCCCTGCCAGAAACAGCCTGCTTCCCTGGCCCTCCGTTCAAACCTCCCTGCCCAGGGCCCCTCACCCTCCAGGAGGGAGCTGTCGCTGTCACTGACGGCTGGAGGGATATTCACCAGGAACTGGCCTCGGTCCCTGAGCACCAGCAGAGTCAGTTTCCCTTCCGATTTCTCAATCAGTTGGCGTGTGTCACTCAGCGACAGATTCTCACTGGACACCCCGTTGATCTAAAAGGAATCAGGAGAGGAGAGAGGAAGCAAGTTCACGAGAGATAGGGGACACTAGAAACAGATATTTTGGTGGGGGGACTACAAACACACAACTCTCAGGGGTTACTAAAAACAGACATTCTCAAGAGAAAATGATAGAATTGCATTCCTTCTGTGAGAGGATACTATGCCGAGAACTGACCTCTGGAAGAATTCTAGAAACAGTTTTCTAAGAGGGGTGGGGGATGCTAGGGAAAAATTAAAAATGGACTGACTCTCTCATCTCCCCAGAGAGGGAAATTTCTCAGGAGACACGGGGAACAGATATTAGATATTACAGATATTACAGGAGTAATAATAGAGACAACCCTAATTGGGGGTGAGGGAGTAAATACTTAAATACTAGAAACAGATGATCTCTAGGAGGTGCTAGAAACAGACATCCAGAAGTAGACTGGAAATGCACAATTCCTAGGGAGGGTTTAATGTCATCTCAACTCACCAGGAATCCATTTCTAACATTTCCTCTTGGGAATGTCCGTTTTCAGTAACCCTTGCGATTGTGAGTTTCTAGCCACCCCCCACCTCCAAGCTCTAAGCGTCAGCCCTAAGCCACTAGAAACAGACATTCAGGGTCACTAGAAACAGACAACTCTGAGAAGAGTTTAGAAACAATCAACCAGAAATGATTTGGAAATCAAACATCAGGAATCACTAGAAACAGATTTTCAGGGGAGGAGTCTAGAAGGAAATGAACTCTTAAGGCAGAGCTGCCCCTTGCAGCCTGGTTTCTGGATCACTAGTATCCAGGCACCTAAGGCAGGTCCACGAATCAGTGCTGTAGCCAGCTGGCCATGTGATTCTGAGGATACTAGAAACAGACAACCCAAAGGGAGTACTAGAAACCAACATTTGGCAATGGATTAGCAGCAGATAGGGGAAAGGGCGGAAAATCCTGCATAGCCATCTCCAATCTTTGGAAAATAGGTAACAATGCAGCTGGCAAGTGGTTCAGCTCTGCTGACCTTACTGGGTGTCTTGGTAGCACTGTTACTCTCTGGCCCTGGTCTCCCTGCCTCTAATGGGAAGCCTGGGCTTACCTGGAGGATGAGGTCTCCTTCCTGAAGCCCACTGTTCTGGGCAGCCAGGCCCGAATCTGTGATGTGCTTGATGAAGATCTGACTGCCCAGTTTGACCCCAAAATCTGTGGGAGGAGGCGGAAAACTGAGGCAGGGCCTGGGGTCTAGGCTGCCAGGGGCTCTCAGATCCCAGCCTTTTCACCTGCTCTCTACCACCCTGCCTTCCCGGCTGCTGTCCTAAGGGGACGGGGCAAGCTTCAGCATTTCCAGCGGGCATTCTCCACCTCAGGTATCTGTCAGCAGGTGACAGCAGACCTGGTGCCCCATAGCTGGAGATGCAACACACGAGCACCAGGTGGTGCCAAGAGCTGGGAAGATGGAGAAATCAGGGAGGTGGGGAAGTGGCCTTGGTGGGAAGGGGGGAAGCCATTTGGGACGAGGTGGTCGGGGGACAGCCTCTCTACAGGGGTGATGTCTGAGCCAGGTCTCAGATGAAGCAAGGGAGCAAACCCTGCAAGGGTCTTGGGAAGGTTGTTTCAGGTGGGAAATGGTCTGTGCAAATGCCCTGCGGCAGGGATTCTGATGTCATTGCATGGTGGTTGGCAGTAGGCACCTGAGAAAGGGCAGAGCCCGGGCTGTCCCTTCCAGACACCCTGATGACAACACCAAAAGGGCTTCGGGGTCACAACCCCCAATATTCAATGAGATCACAACGAACATTTTCAGGAGTATTAAAATTACGATGTGGGGTAGAGGTCCCAGTGCCATTTGTCACATCGTAACCATAATTCCGAGATCCTGATTCTGTCCTTTAATCACGAGGGGGTGAGAGGTCATGTCTCTCTACCTCTGTAGAGGTAAAGGTCTACTGTTCTCTACCTATGAATACCTTGACAATCTACTGATGTCATGATGTGTGAGCTTCCTGTTTCTCTAAGAACATGCCACAAATTTAGTGCGTATAATACAGATTTATCTCACAGTTTGAAATGGGCCTCATGGGACTTAATTCAGGTGTGGGCAGGGCTGATCCCTCCAGAGGCTCCCAGGGAGCACTGGCTCCTGCCTTTCCCAGCTTCGAGGCACCACCTGGCTTGCAGCCCCTCCCTCCACCCTCACAGCCAGCAGCTCAGCATCTCCCGTCTCTCTCTGCCTCTGATTCTCCCCCTCCCTCTTATAAGGACCCTGTGAAGACACTGGGGCCCCAGGGAATGTAGGGTCGTCCCCATCTCAGGGGCCTAGCTTAATTGCACCTGTAGAGTCCCCTCTGCCCCGTGAGATGACACGTCCACAGGTCCTGGGATAGGGCGTGGACATCTTTGGGGGCTGTTATTCTGCTGAGCACACACCACGCGCGACCAAATGTCAGGGCAGCAACGAGGCCCTTTCCCAGGGATTCCAAGACCCCCTGCCGACAACATAGCCCTAAGGCTCACCATCACTCTCTCTCTTCCGCACCAGCACGGACTTCACGGGCCGCATTTGCACGTCCTGCCGTGGCAGCCGCTTGAAGCCGGACACCAGGGCCAGCCCGTTGGCCTCGGAGCCGCCACCTGGGCTCCTGCGCCCGCGGCTGCTGGCCCGGCTCCGGCGACCTGCTCTTGGCCGACGGGAGCGCTCGCCCCAGGAGCGGCCAGAGCCGCTAGACGTGTCCCCCTCGTAGCCCCGGCCGTGGTCAGCCTCCTCCAAACGCCGCAGCCTGTCTTCCTCATCTGAGTCCTGGTGTCCCGGGGCAGAAGTGACCTTGGTGGCAGGCACCTGGACTTTCCGGGGACGCTTCACCGTCTGTTAAGGGAGGCAAAGATGGGTGGGGGGCCAGTTCAAGGCTCTGGCCCATCCCCTGGGCAGCCCTGGGGGACTCTGGTCCCTCTGAGCCTCAACATCCAAGCTATGAAATGGGGACACAATTCCATTGGCTTGGGGGAAGCTTATTCATTTGCCCATGGGCAGCATGATCGGGGATTGGGGATGGGGTGGGGGACTCAGCCAGGACAGAGGTGCTGCTGGCAGGAGCTGCCCCTCCCACTCACAATGTTGGCCATCTTTGTGCAG
The DNA here is from genome assembly GCF_003369695.1 of Bos indicus x Bos taurus. Lineage (NCBI taxonomy): Eukaryota > Metazoa > Chordata > Mammalia > Artiodactyla > Bovidae > Bos > Bos indicus x Bos taurus. The sequence goes on along the minus strand of NC_040082.1, from coordinate 90,401,645 downwards.
GTCTTGAGTATCTGAATGGCGAAGGTGGAGGTAACACTCTCCATGGAGACCCCATTCACCATGACAATCTGGTCCCCTGTCCTGAGGGAGAAGGCCAGGTCTCAGGGAGGAGGCCTTGCTGGGAGCCCCTCTCCCCAGGCCTTCCCTGAGGGCCCCTGGCAGGTACCCCCAGCTCTACAAGGCCTGGTTCCAAACCATCAGTGTCCCCAGGCTCACAAAGACAACCTTCTGGGCCTCAGTTTCCTCATCTGTAAAGTGGGGCTGATCAAAGGACCCACATAATAATGAAATGCAATTGTAGAACAGAAACGGCAATTGCGGCTGGCATCTCCATACCGCCTTACTTTTTTCTCTAGGCCCCCCTCTTCATACTTTTCTTCCCTTCTCTCTCTGTTTCACACTCTATTTCTCTCTGAAGCTGGCCCCCGATTCTGAGTATCACATCACCTGTCAACCACTCGGGCCCAAGAACCATTTTTCCCAAAATAACTCCCAGGAGCCTCCTGCCCCCAAGACCTCAGGATACTGGGTCACTCTCCCTCCAGCCAAAAAGAGGTTTCTAGGATATTTGTTCCAGGAGCGTTCCAGGGCCACCATAACCCCGAGAACACAGTCAGTCATGCTGCCAGCTTCCAGTCCTGTGTTGTCAGAGCTGGGAGGTGCCAGGCACATTTTAGCCTCCAGACTCTGGACCATATAGGTCCCTCTTCTTGACACACCTGTCCCCTGTAACCCAGCTGCCTTGACACTCACTGTAGCCAGCCCTCAGCCGGCCCTCCAGGCACCACATCGGACACAACCACAGATCCACCGGACCGGTCTCGGCCACCAGAGATTGCGATGCCAAAGCCTCGGCGGGGGTCCTGAGAGGGGATGAGAAACAGAATGCGATTCTGCTTTTCACTGGGACAAAGGCCATCCTACGGGGACCGGCCCACTGTTTTTGTTGGCGCCCATGCAGGGAGAGGGAGGCCCCACCTTGCTGATCGTAGCAGTGTACTGTTCCCAGATGGTCAGCTCCTCCATGTCCAGCACCTGGAGTGGGGTGGCAGGGAAGGTGGCTGTGAGGATTCAGGGGTCTCCATACCTGGGTGGGGAGCCTGGCTCTGACACTCTCCTGGCCCAAGCCTGTGGGATGGTTGCAATCTCTCCTGAGACCTCAGTTTTTTCATCTGCAAAGTGGACTTAAGTCAGTGGTTCTCAACCCAGAACTGTTCTGCCTCCTCCAGGGGACACTGTGTGGTATCTGGGATCATCTGTGGTTGTCACAACTGGGTGTGCTCCTGGCATCGAGTGGGTGGGGGCTAGGGATGCTTCTCAAATTCCTTCAGTGCACAGGACAGACCCCACCATAAAGAATCATCCATGGGCTTCCCTGGTGGTACAGTAGATAAGAATTCGCCTGCCAATGCAGGGGACATGGGTTTGATCCCTGGTCCAGGAAGATTCCATATGCCATGGGGAGCAACTAAGCTCGTGCACTACAACTACTGAGCCCACGCATCTAGAGCCTGTGCTCTGCAACAAGAGAAGACACCTCAGTGGGAAGCCCGTGCAGCACAATGAACAGCCCCTGATTGCCGCAACTAGAGAAAACCCGCGCGTAGCAACAAAGACCCAGAGCAACAAGAAATACAGAAAAAAAAAAAGAAAAATGATCCTTTCCCAGATGTTAATGGTGCTGAACTGTAATGGAAATAGAGAAGGGGCAAGTCCTTGTTGCTTTCCCTCTGGGAGATCTGACTCGATGCCTAGTGGGCATCGAGCAAAGCCCACAGGCACAAGGGACTCACTCTGCTCCAGACCCGCAGGCCTCCTCGCCATTCCTCCAACACGCCAGGCCCGGTCCTGCCCCAGGACCTTTGCACACACTTTCTCCTCTGCCTGAAACTCTCGTCCACCAGATCTCTACCTGGCTTCCTCCCTCACTTCCTTCTGCCAGCCACCCGGTCTGCAACCGGCCCCTCCCCACCCCACAACAGACCAGTTTATCCACCTCATCCTGATTCCCAGTTCACAGAACCTGTGATCCCTTGACATTCTCTGAATTTTAAAAATCTGGTCACTGTACTTCTCCCTCTAGAATGTCTGCTTCGGAGGGCAGAGATTTTTATCTGCCTCGGATTCTATCTATGGAATGATTAAATGAAGTGCTTCCTTTGCGCCAGGCTCTTTGCAGTAAGATCTCATTTAATCTGCTCACTAACAGGTGTTCTGTTAACAGATAGTCTATTATTCATCTGTTATATGATTTTTTTCCAGTAGTCATGTATGGATGTGAGAGTTGGATCATAAAGAAGGCTGAATGCCGAAGAATTGATGCTTTTGAACTGTTTGGAGAAGACTCTTGAGAATCCCTTGGACTGCAAGGAGATAAAACCAGTCAATCCTAAAGGAAATCAACCCTGAATATTCATTGGAAGGATTGATGCTGAAGTTGAAGCTCCAATACTTTGGCCACCTGATGCGAAGGGCTGACTCACTGGAAAAGACCCTGATGCTGGGGAAGATCGAAGGCAGGAGGAGAAGGGGACGACAGAGGATGAGATGGTGGGATGACATCACCAATTCAATGGACATGAGTTTGAGCAAGTTCTGGGAGATGGTGAAGGACAGGGAAGCCTGGCATACTTGCAGTCCATGGGGCTGCAAAGAATCAGACACGACTGAGCGACTGAACAACAATCACAGATGAGGAAAGCTGGGTCCAGAGAGGGAAAGTCACTTGCCAAGACAACAGAGCAATTGGAGCGTAGGGGTGGAGAGGCGTGGCTTCTGTTATTTTCAAGTCCAGGGTACAGAGGAGATCAGAGGCTTTGGGAATAGAAGTCACGCAGCCAACAGAAGGGGGTATGTGGCCCACACCTATCCCTTACTTCTATCTGGATGTGCTGCTGCCCCTGGGGGGCCTTGTAGAAATGATGCCCCCTCCCCACACAGCATAGCAGGTGTGGGGGGATTCCCTGTGCAGTGTGTGGTGTTTCCCTGCCTTTTCTTAGAGGTTCCTGGGAGAGCAGCATTCCAGGCTCCAGGGAGGTAGGAGGCCCTAGGAGAAGAGGGAAACAAAGCCAAGGGCGGGGCCTCATGAGCCCTCCTGGGAGCCGGGTCTGCTTTGCACCACCAAGATTCAAATCCTTCAGTGTGCACTTGACTGGCTGTGGTGGTACTTCTCCAGCCTCATCTTCCCCATCTGTACAATGGGTACCTCCCTCACCCCCGCTGCCCCATCTTTCAGCGCTGAGGTGTGAGAAGGGGGCCTGGAGTCTCCCACAAATAGCAGTAGGAGCCTCTGGAGGGATGGCAGTGGTTGTAGTGAGAAGTAATAATAATGATCTTTCTCCTCTGTGTAACATTAATAAGCAACACTATTTCATGAGCTGCCAGCGAGCACTATGCAGTACCCATTCTTTTACTCCTGAGTGACCTCAGGAAGCGGCTCTGCTTCTATTCCTGCCTTCCTGCTTCACAGGGGAGGAAAAGGAGGCCCAGAGAGGTTCAGTAACGTACTAGAGGTCACACAGCACTACGTGAACCCTGGCAGTCTGTCCCACGCCTTTGCTCTCAACCACCTGGTCCCAGCACCCTTCTGTTCTTTTTTTTTTTTTTCCCCCTTCTAAACATTTTTCGGAACTAAATCTTTTCACTTGCTCTGATTTTATGTTTGGTGTCATTAAATGATCCCCTTGCATTTTGAGTTCCTGGCTCTATTTTAAGAATCAGCCCCCAGGGAATCACAGCCCTCAGGGGGCAGGCGCAGGTGGCCATGGCTTGTTCTGGCTCGTGCAGGTTCGCCTCCACGGATACTGGCAGGCTCTCTGACACCCATAGGGTCACACCGAACCCCGCAGCCCACCTCAGCTTAGTTCACCCCCAACCTTTCCCTGGCTGACTCCTGTGCCTGGACACCCTCCCAACATGCATACAGCTGTCCCCTGACACTTGGGTCTCAGCTCAAATGCCACCTCCCCAGGAAGACCTCCCAGACTAGCCAATCTTCTCTGGCTGGCATGCTACCACTCCTCTGCTCTATTGATTAGGTTTTACTCATGGCTTCCAAAACCATCTTCAATTACCCTGTTTAATCATCAATTTGTGATTTTCTGATCTTTCTTCTTGGGTGTGAAGGCTAGGCGGGGCTGTCTCTCTGGGTACTTTGCTGATTGGTCCACCAATCAGCCTCCCTTCCAGGCATTTACACATGCTGTACTCCCTGGCAAACTCCTATTCATCCTTCACAGCCCCAGGGGCAGTGTCTCTTCCTTCAGGAAATAAGTCCTCAACACCCCCCCAAGACACATACATTTCTTGCCTCTGATTATTGAGGCCTGGGAGGTCCCAGTCCACCTGTCTCCCTTAAACCCCTGAGTCTGGGGATTCCTGGTAGTCAGGGTTGGGGGTCCTGGGACCCCATCATTGTCCCCACAGGACAGCGTGTGTGGGGAGTTTGCGGAATGCACTAATGGTAGAATAAAAGGCTGATTTTCCCAGGAACTCCACCAGGTTCTCTGGGAGATAGTGGAGGACAGAGGAGCCTGATGTGCTGCAGTCCACAGGGTCGCAAAGAGTAAGACACGACTTAGCGCCTGAACAACCACCACCTGCAGGTACGTCCAGAGTTCCTGGCCTCCTCAGCCCCGCCCCCCTCCAGGTGAGCTCCGAGGGGGCGGAGCCCGCGCCTACATCCCCGCCCCTTGCCACGCGCGGGACAAAAACACCGGAGACTAGAGGCCTCCGGAGGGGACTGGGCTTACCGAGTCACACCGGCCCAGGCACGTGGTTGCCAGGCTGCTGATCACTCTCCCCCTCCCCGCCCCCACCTCTGGGAACCACAGCGGGGGTCGGAGTGGGGGAGGGGAGGGGACCACAAATACTCGAGTTGAGGACGGGATTCTGGGAGCTGCTGCTTGCTGCCTGGAAGGAGAAAGAACTTCCCGGCCCTAGAGCCTCGGGTGGTCTGGCCTGGGGCCAGCCACAGATCTCCTGAGCCTGTTCACCTGTTTACCCCTCTGGGGCCCGACCTGAGACGCAGAAGGGTGGGTGTGACAAAGTCGGTTCAAGCTCCAACACTGGAGAACGAAGCACACCCCACTCGCCACAGGGCCACGGGGATTCCCTGCCCCAGCCCCGATCGGCCTGCCCGATGCAGCAAAACTGGACTCTCAAGCCAGATCCCCCAAGTTAACAACTCTGTATACAGTAGACACTCAATAAATGGTGATCCCCTCTTCCACAGCCTCACTGCCTTCGCCAAAGCCGTTCCAGCCCACATAGTCCCTGCCTACGTCCCACCCTTAGTGCTCAAGCTCAACTCGGCCCATCCCCCTGGGAAACTGCACACCTACTATGTACGAGGAGCATTTTCCCCCCCTCCTAGGATCCTCCCCACGCCCTTCTATAAAGTGACCATCACCCACTTTATAGACGAGGTTCTCAAAGGCGTGGACTCACTGGCTGGCTCAAAGTTACACAGAAAAATCGGAATTTGAACACCGGTTGGCCTGCTAAGGGACTTCCCAGGTGGCGCTGGTGGTAAACATCCCGACTGCCTATACAAGAGACAGAAGAGACGCGGGTTCCATCCCTGGGTCGGAAAGATCCCCTGGAGGAGCATGGGACAGAGGAGCCTGGCGGGCTACCGTCCACTGGGTTGCAAACAGTCACACATGACTGAAGCGACTTAGTACACACACGAACGCTATCTGTTAAGGGAAGCAGACCCGGGGCAGAGGGAGCCCCCGGAGGCACGCTGGAGGCCAGTGGGCGCAGACACTCTCCCCGTGCTAGCCTCCACATTCTCCTGGGCCTCAATTTCCCCATCTGTTACCTAAGAAAGGGGTAATCTGGGGTCCCGGGTCCCGGTCCCAGCCCCGACCCCACCTCGGTCCCCTTCCCCCTCCAGCCCTCCGCGGGCTACTCGCCTGGAATCTCACCGCCATAGTCCACCCTGGGGGCTGTCCAGCGCCTCTGGCCCAGGGCGGGGGGCCTAGAAACAGTCAAAACTGGACCCCACCCTGGCGGCTGGGGAGGGTCGCGGCGAAGCAGGTGTCCAGCACTTGCCCTCCTCCCGCCCGCTCCGCCGCCAGGGCTGCACCTGCACCTCTTCCTCCTCTGAGTCCCCTCCCGGCCCCGCCTCTGTCCCGACACGCCTCCGGGACGCCGCCAAGGCCGCCTTCGCTCACACCCTGCCACCCCTCCCAATACAGGATCCAGGCCCTGTGGTGGGAATTCCAGGCCGTGTTTTCCGCCCAGCTGCGCACTAGCCGGCGGCCGGGTTGGAGACCTGCCCGGAGAGGCTGCAAGGAAGACCAGGCAGGGATTAAAGCCGTGTTTGGAACGGAGCCTGCGCTTTGGAAGGTTTTCCATCCAGGAAAACCAATGCGTGTTGAGATTCTGTAGAGAGACGTGTTATGATTAGGAGCTAGCCAAGGTTCAGAGACCTCCCAAGAGTAGGGCTGATCTTTCTCGGTCACCTCATCTTCAGCAAGTTCACCCGATTTTATTTGATTTTTTGATTTTTGGGAGTTTATTTTAGAGAGGAAACTGAGGCCCAGAGAAACCTGGGGTGGGGTGAGGGGTATGGACTTTCTGAAGGTGTAGGCTGATATGAGACTTCCCTTTTGATGTCCCCTACAGTGGAGGATCCAGAAGGTGCACAGCGGTCACCTCTGGGCCTGGCCAGAATCCAGTGTTTTCAGCCTGTCTTCACACCTGGCCCTGGGTTGGGTCCCCAGCTGGGAAGGGCGCTCAGCGAGGACAAGGAAATTCTTTAAAATTCTTGGAGTAAAGGTCATGCTTCTTTCTCCACCCCTTGACTCACCCTCAAGGGACCTGTCTAGGAATAATTGGACCAGAGCCGGAAACCCTCTACCTGGGGGTGTGGAAGGGAGAAAGTCACCTGGGTAGGTGGAGCCACCATTGGCTCTGCCCTCACATTCCTTCTTGCTTAAAAAAAATAGAGCCTGAGGCTCAACTGTTTCCTTGTCCCACCCAGGTCAAGGTTGAAGGGGCAAATCTGGGCATAGACACCCCTTCCCAGCCTCACCCAATCAAGACTGGGCAGAAAGAAGCTCCAGATTGTGGGAAGAGGGGAGGCAGAGGGGAAAATTAGGGATCAGGGAAGTCTTCCTGGGGGAGGGGGCATTGCCACTGGGGTTTAGAAGATTGAATATTCCTGTTGTTGGTCAGTCACTAAGTTGTGTCCGACTTTTTGCCACCCCATGGAGTGCAGCATGCCAGGCTTCCCTGTCCTTCACCATCTCCCTGAGTTTGCTCAAACTCATGTCCATTGAGTCGATGATGCTGTCCATCAATCTCATCCTCTGTCATCCCCTTCTCTTGCCCTCAGTCTTTCCCAGCACTTTTTCCAATCAGTCAGTTCTTCTCATCACGTGGCCAACGTATTGGAGCTTCAGCTTCAGCAACAGTCCTTTCATTGAATATTCAGGGTTGATTTCCATCAGCACTGACAGGTTTGATCTCCCTGCAATCCAAGGGACTCCCCAGAGTCTTCTCTGGCACCACAGTTTGAAAGCATCAGTTTGTGATCAGCTTTTCTTTATGGTCCAACTCTCACTTCCATACATGTCTACTGGAAAAATCAGCTTTGACTATACAGACCTTTGTTGGCAAAGTGATATCTCTGCTTTTTGATACACTGTCTAGGCTTATCACAGCTTTTCTTCCAAGGAGTGAGTGTCTTTTAATTTCATGGCTGCAGTTACTGTCTGCAGTAATTTTGGAATCCAAGAAAATAAAGTCTCACTGTTTCCATTGTTTCTCCATCTATTTGTCATGAAGTGATGGGACCAGATGCCATCATCTTAGTTTTTTGAATGTTGAGTTTTAAGCCAGCTTTTTCATTCTTCTTTTTCACTTTCATCAAGAGGCTCTTTAGTTCCTCTTCACTTTCTGCCATAAGGGTGGAGTCATCTGCCTATCGGAGGTTGTTGCTATTTCTCTTGGCAATCTCAGTTTCAGCTTGTGATTCATCCAGCCCAACAAGAAGGTTGGATAAGAATTTGCCAAATGTGCAAGAATACAGTCAAATCCTTTGAGGCCCCCAAGGTTGATATCTCACCTCTCCCCAAAACACTAAAGATCCCAGTTAGCCAAAATTTACCCCTCAAGGGTGCCCAAAGTCTTCCAAGGCAATAACCCTTTTTAAGAGCCCCCTTCTAAGGACGTATTTGGACCCTCATAAGTAAATCAGTGTTAGTTGCTCAGTCATGTCCGACTGTTTGCAACCGCATGGACTGTAGCCCACCAGGCTACTCTGTCCATGGAATTCTCCAGGCAACAATGGAGTGGGTAGCCATTCCATTCTCCAGGAGATCTCAACCCAGGGATCAAATCCAGGTGTCCTGCATTGCAGGCAGATTCTTTACCATCTGAGCCAACCTCAGCCTTTTCCGATGTGACCTTGGGCCACCAGCGGGTGACCTTGGGCCAAACATGAAATGATTTTAGGTAAAAGAAGGTCAAACTTTTTAAAAAAATAGATGTATATTTGCTTTAATGAGTTACAGGAAAAAACATAAATAAATTCTCTACTCCCACATGTATAAGGAATTCGTGGCTGCGATTACTGGGGAGGAGTTACTGATTAGGATGTAGGTCTGGCAAAATCAGACAAGCGGGCTGCTTAAGGAGTGTTAGCTTTGCTGCAACCACTGTTACACAGGTATCCACGTGCCCATTTGCAGCTGAGAAAACAGACCAGACGTGTCAAGTAGTGGGCCCAACTAGAAGAGCTGGGTTTGGCTCTGTTTGATGCCACACCCCTCACTCTATATGTAGGGTGATTTACCCCTCACTCCCCCTTGAAACCCCACTTTAATATCTGAAGACATGTTTAGTAGACACTGTTGGCATTGAGTGGGCTTCCCAGGTGATTTAGTGGTAAAAAATCCACCTGGCAATGCAGGAGATGTAGGTTCCATCCCTGGGTCAGGAAGATCCCTTGGAGGGGGAAATGGCAACCCATTCCAGTATTCTTGCCTGTAGAATCCCATGGACAGAGGGAGCCCAACAGGCTACAGTCCATGGGGTCGCAAAGAGTTGGACACAACTGAGCATGCACACACTCCTATTGGCACAGAGTGGACAGAGGCCGGGGATGCTGTTCACCACCGCCAAGTGCCCAGGACAGCCCCACCCCAGAGAAACATCCAGTCCCAAAAGTCAATAGTGCTGAGGTACAGAAACCCCACTTTAAAGCCCTCTAAGAAGGGGGATAACCACCCCAAGATACATGGTCTTCCTTCAGCCACCTCACATACTTCATTCCCTGTTCAAGAACACTCAGCGGCTCCCCAGTATCCATGAGATAACCTGTACTCAAATTCGGGGCTTTGGAGAAAGGTGCCTCCAGTGCTGCCTCACAGAGGGAGGGTCATTCATGCATTCATGTTCTCACCTATTCAGTCGTTCATGCAAAAAAATATTTCAAGCCCTTGTTAAGCACCAGGTGAAGGAGGAAGTGAGGGGGTAAGGAATTCCCGCCTGAAGTTGCAGTGCTGATTACCACCAGGAGGAGGCAGCGTGCACATGGCCTGAAGTGATGTTGTGGGAGGGGAGGATACTAGGAACCTGGGGGATGACCCTTCTCTGCCCCTTCTGAGCCCCAGAGGGGGAAACTGAGGCTCAAAAAGGGTGGGGACAGGGTTGAAGTCTCCCTGATTGGTGGCCATCAGGAAGGGTGGGAACCTGCAGGGAGGGAGTGGTGGTCATTCACGCCTGAGGCTTAAAGCCTCCCTGGTGGAGGCTGCTTTGCTGGGCTGCAGGAGGCGGAGGTGTTATTTGTGGTCAAACAGGTCTGACCAGAACCCAAGAATGAAGCTGCTCAGCCACCTGGCTGGGCGCTGGCTCATTCAATTACTGAGTGCCCACTGTGTACACCCAGTTCCTACGCAAGCCCTGCCCTAAAGAAGGCTGAGCACTGAAGAATTGATGCTTTCGAACTGTGGTGTTGGAAAAGACTCTTGGGAGTCCCTTGGACAGCATGGCAATCAAATCAATCAATCCTAAAGGAAATCAACCCTGAATATTCATTGGGAGGACTAATGTTGAAGCTCCAATACTTTGGCCATCTGATACAAAGAGCCGACTCATTGGAAAAGACCCTGATGCTGGGAAAGATTGAGAGCAGGAGGAGGAGAATATGAGACAGTTGGATGGCATCATCGACTCAGTAGACATGAGTTTGAGCAAATTCTAGGAGATAGTAAAGGACAGGGAAGCCTGGCGTGCTGCAGTCCAGGGGGTTGCAAAGAGTCAGATATGTCACTGAATGACAACAACAAAAGGAAGCCCAGGGCCCTCAGGGAAGATAGACGATGGTCTAATCTTCAGGTAGCAGAAATAAAATGTCCAATCTAGATTTCTGAGAGCACCTGCACAGAGACACACCTGGTCTGGGGACTCCTGGAGGGCTTCTCTGAGGAGGTGTTACTGAGATTAACAGGAGTGACCTAAGTGAGAGGGATCTGGGAGGAGGTAACAGCTAGACCTGAAGGGGGTAAGGGAGGCACCATGGGAGAGCTGGGTGGACAGCCAGTGCAAAGGCTCTGGGGCATGACTGGGCCTAGAATGTTGGAGGAACAGTGAGGAAGACTTTGTGACTGGAACAGAGTGAGTGAGGGAGAGAGAAGGAGGAGGGGAAGGCAGGGAGGAGACAGGGGCTTCTGGCCCCAGGGAAGTTGGGACCGAGGAGGGCTATGGCCGAGGAAGGGGCCAGGGCCTGATTCAGGGGCCCACTGGCGCCCTCTGGTGGCCCACTGCTAGGCCGACAGACTGAGTGGCGGGGCCAAACCTAGGGGAGCTGCGAGCCCAAACCCAGAGGCCCTGCAAAAAAAAACCAAAAACGTTTTAAATCAAGTTTTATTTTGGGAGAATTCCCTGGTGGTCAAGTGACTAGGACTCTGCGCTTTCACTGCCCAAGGGCCCAGGTTCAATCTCTGGTCAGGGAAATAAGATTCCACAAGCCGCGATGCCAAAAAAACCAAGACATTTTATTTTGGACCTTTTAATTTATCTTATTTTATTTATTTAATTTTGGCCGTGCCTCTAGTGGGATCTTAGTTCCCCGACCAGGGATTGAACCCAGGTCCTCGGACAATGAAAGAGGGGAGGCCTGACCACTGGACCAACAGGGAACTTCCGGGACCATTTTTAAATTGACAGAAAAGCTGATGTAATTCAGAGAGTCCCCCTATGCCTCTCACCCAGTTTCTCGCAACATCATTTTACATGACCACGATGTACCTGCCAAAACTAAGAAACCACAGTCTCATCACCGCTAACTACACTCCAGGCTGCGTTCAGCTTTTACTGCCCCAGGACCCCGTTTAGCATCGCGCAGCATGTCCGGTCCACACATCTCCTCGGGCTCCACTCCCCCTTGCTCCATGGGCCTTTCCAGTCTGGAGACCAGGCAGGGGTTTTGCACGCTACTCCTCATTTGGGGTTTGTCCAGTGCTTTCCTTGTGCCTGGACTGGGGTTATGGGTTCAGGCAGAGGGCATGGGAGGAAGGGCAGATTCTGGGGTGCGGCCGGCTTGTGGATGCTCACAGCACTGAGGTATGTCCCAGCAGTTGGCACCGTGAGGGCGCTGGAGCACCTTGGGGAGAGCACTTTGATGTTGGAAGGAGGGGGGTGAAGACCCTTCTGGGGGCAGCTGCAGGGGGGCTCACAGAGTGTGTTCCCCGATCGCCTGCCTCCTGGGTGCGAGGAGGCCCACCGCAGGGGGCAGAGCAGTGCCTATTGTGAATCCCAGCCTCTCTGCCTCCAGCCTCAGTTTTCTCATCTGTATAGTGGGACCTGCTTCTGCCTGTGAGCACTGTGATTGGGAAGGTTCACAAACTAAAGCAGCTGGCACACAGCAGGTGCACAGAAAGGTTCACCTGGGCTCTCTGTGGCTCCATCCCAACTTGGGTCAGGAGGAGGGAAATAAGCTCCTAGTAGGAAAAAATGAAGTGAATTATGGTGTCCCCCAGGGCTGGACAGGGATCACCCACAGAAATGTCAACTTCGAGGTTTCATCCTTTGGTGCAATGGCTGAGGGAAGCACCCACACCCCTGATACCTGCATCCCTGTCTCCTGTCTGGCTTTTGCACCTGTGCCCCCGCCAGCTGCCCCCACCACGTCCCATGAAAGGTCCCTCGTGACCCCCAGTTTGCTAGGGGTCTTATCTGCTTTGTGACTGAGCCAGCCACAGCTGGAATCCGTCCTTCTGAAGTGCAGAGTACTGGTCTTTCTACTCTGCTCAGAATCTTAGGTGGTTCCCCATGAGCTATTCATTTCTTTATGGAGCACCCACTGCACACCAGGCCCTATACTAGGAACTCAGGACACTGCAGAGGTAGAGCTCACAGACTTTCAGAACAGATATGCAGTAATTGTCTGAGGGACTTCCCTGGCTGCCCAGTGGTTAAGGCTCTGAACTTCCACTGTAGGGGATGTGGGTTTGAGCCCTGGTCAGGGAACAAATATCCCACATGTTGTGTGTCTCGACCAAAAGAAATAAATAAACAGAACAGTGTCAGCAATTAGCGTGTGGCTAAAAAGCTGTGGCTTTAGCTCAAGAACATTCCACAGTTCCCTAGCCTTTGGTCAAGGATATTTATTGAGCATCTGATCAATGCCAGGCTCTTGGCACTCTTCTTAGTTATCTGTGCTTCTTATGGTCTTCAAATTATTTTACATCCCTGTAAACTATAGGAATGGCTTCCCTGGAGGCTCAATGGTAAAGAGTCCACCTGCCAATGCAGGAGACTTAGATTCAATCCCTGGGTTGGGAAGATCCCCTGGAAGAGGAAATGACAACCCCCTCCAGTATCTCCCCTGGGAAATCCCATGGACAGCGGAGCCTGGAGGGCTACAGTCCATGGGGTTGCAAAAGCATCAAACACAACTTAAGGACTTCACAACAGCAAAGTTACAGGAAACTGGTAACATTGCAAACGATTCTTGTCCATAGACATATAAATGAATTTTGTCCTGTGGAGACTGTTGATTATTGTCCTGTGGTTATTGACCAGTTTTATAACTATTTGTTATTTCATTTCAGCCTTGATTGCCTGTGTGTGTTCTTTCTTAATAGTCTCTCCTTTAAACAAGCTGTAAGATCTTATTAGTTCACATATTAATTAATGAGTTAAGTAAACTCATAAAGCATTGTTTATTTTTAAATATATATTTTTGTTTATTTGGCTGCACCAGGTCTTAGTTGCAGCATGTGGGATCTAGTTTACTGACCAGGGGTCGAACCCAGGCCCTCCGCACCAGGAGCATGGAGTCTTAGCCACTGGACCACCAGGGAAGGCCTTGTTTGTTTTATATTAGAGTATAGTCATGCTTTTATATTTTTTTGAAAAAAAAAAAATCCCTTACTCCATTACACTGAAAGCCTTCACTCTAGCATCCAAGGCTCCTCCCTCAAGAAATTTCCACCTACTCCCTCTTACCTGTTAACATCTTCAAGTCCCAGAACATTCTTCCCACTTTTCTTCCTAATCACCCTGAACCCTGTCTTTCATATGTCAGCAAATGCTCTTAGTTCTCCCTAAAATGTGTCCAGAATCCTCCCACTTCTTTCTCCTTCTGAGCCTCCACCTGGTTCACCCCATCCTCGCCCACCTGGACCAGCAGAGTCCACTCCTCCAGGTCCCTGGTTCCACCCTCACCCTCCACAGTCTGTCCTCCCTGTAGCAGCCACCAGATGGCAACAGTGAGCGCCAGAGTCAGGCCCCACCCCTCCTCTGCTCACAGCTCTCCAGGTCTCCCACCTCTCAAAGCATAAAAGCCAAAGTCCTTCCGGAGGCTCACAATGTCCTGCAGGACCTGCCCCGTCCCCTCCAGGCCTTCCCCCGTGTCTCTTTCTCTCCCCTCTGTCCATCCACAGAGGCCTCCCAGCTGTTCTACCAGGCACAATCCTGCCCCAGGGCCTTTGCACAGGCTGTGTTTTGCGCTTGGAATGCCCCTCCCCCAACTACTCCATTCAAGTCTCTGCTCAAATGTTCCCTTCTCAATGAGTTCACAAAATTACAAGACGTCTGTTCCTTGGAAGAAAAGCTATGACAAACCTAGACAACGTATTAAAAAGCAGAGATATTACTTTGTCACCCTGAGCCGACAAAGCTATGGTTTTTCCAATAGTCATGTATGGATGTGAGAGTTGAACCATAAAGAAGCCTGAGCACTGAAGAACTGATGCTTTCAAATTGTGATGGAGACGACTCTTGAGTCCCTTGGACTGCAAAGAGATCCAACCAGTCAATCCTAAAGGAAATCAACCCTGAATATTCATTGGAAGGACTGATGCTGAAGCTGAACTTCCAATACTCTGGCCACCTGATTCTAGGAACTGACTCATTGGAAAAGACCTTGATGCTGGGAAAGATTGAAGGCAGGAGGAGAATGGGGCAACAGAAGACAAGATGGTTGGATGGCATCACTGACTCAATGGACATAAGTTTGAGCAAGCTCCAGGAGATAGTGAAGGACAAGGAAGCCTGGCATCCTGCCAGGGGTCCATGGGGTCACAAAGAGTCGGACATAATGGAGCAACTGAAAAGCAACGAGTTCTCCCCTGATCTTTCTACTTAAGATTGTGAAATACCTCCCTGCCTGTTTTACTCCTATCCCTGCAACCCAATCCAGTACTCTTGCCTAGAGAATTCTGTGGACAGAGGAGCCTGGTGGGCTGCTGTCCATGGGGTTGCACAGAGTAGGACACGACTGAAGTGCATTGGAGAAGGAAATGGCAACCCACTCCAGTGTTCTTGCCTGGAGAATCCCAGGGATAGAGGAGCCTGGTGGGCTGCCGTCTATGGTGTCGCACAGAGTCGGACACGACTGAAGTGACTTAGCAGCAGCAGCAGCTGTACCTCTTTCATTTTTTTTTTTTTCTGTAATACTGACCCTCTTCTAACCCAGGATATAGTTTACTTCCTCATTGTCTCTTGTTTCTTGTCTGTCTTCCTCCACCGAAACACAAGCCCCACAAGAGCAGGGCTCTTTGTTTCTCTTGATTGCCCCCTGAATCCCCAAGGCCGGGGACACAGCACACAGTAGTGGGTGCTCCTTAAATGCAGGTTCATTCCCTGGGCAGCCCCTCCTCCCAGTCCTGATCCCGGCTAACCTCAGCCCATTCCAAAGGGTGTCAGGCTCCGCCTTGAGCAAACACAGCTTCCCTGGCACCAGGCCAGACCTGAGGAGGAAGAACAGGAACCCAGACTCCCGCAGTGGACTTTCCTCAGAACCGGGGCCACAAGGAAGCCCTGAGCCAGGGAGGGAGGACTCTAACAAGATGCTGAAACTGGGGTGTTGGCTGGTAGGGGGGCTTAGGCAGCCCCCACCCCTCCCCCGCTCTCCACATTTTCACTCCTATCAGGCTGACAACCGTACTTTCCTGTGCAGCCCAGGGCAGGTGGCTGCCCCTCTCTGAGCCTGGATTTGACCTCTGCAAAACAGGAAGGCAATGAGATGCTGCCGCTGGTCTGGCATTCTGATTTTGGGGGGGCAGTTTACCCTGCCCCTTGCGTGATTGGGAATTTATTACGTGCTCTACCATATGCTATTTTCAGCAGCCCTGTGACATGGTGTCTCTATACCCATTTCACAGAGTGGAAAACTGAAGTCAGAGCTCTCTGATGCCATGGGGTTTTCTCTCTCCAAACCCCAGCAGAGGTATATTCCCTCCTAACTCCTCAGACCCTGAATCTTAGCATCTCTGTTTCCCAGGAGTGACTCCAAATGCCAGCCGCCCCCACCCCGTACCCTGCAACTGGGACGCTCATGCATTCTGAGCCCCAGAGGGCCCTCTTCATCTCGGACAAAGAGCTTTGAGGTGCAATCAGACACTTGGCTGGCTAGGATGCACTCTTTGTCCTGCACTTTTTTGGGAGAAAATGACCCAGAAAAGCTCCTGCCACGGGACTTCTGTCTTCTTGGGGGTGTAATCTTCCTTTGCCTGGAAACCATCGTGGCTTCTTGCCCACAGTCTGCTCTGCAGACTCTTGTGGCCATCATCCACCCACTCATTGCTTCATTTCTCCATAGGAAGATTTCAGCCAGAGAAGAAATCGAGATAAGGAGATAAGCCCTCCTCCCCCAGGACCCTTGTCGCCCCCGGCTCCAGCAGCAGGGGTGGGGGGAGACGAGATGCAACTGTCTGAAAACTTGGGGGCCTCTTAAGAAGTTCCAGGAGGTCCAGATACCAACCAGGTGCCAGTTTGTCTCACCTGCCACTTCCCTGCCAGCCTCCCCTCCTCAATTTGGGGAATCAGCGGCCAACTGGTACCCCCCTCAGCCTCCCTGAAAGAGCCTGGGCCCACAATGACCCTCTGAAGTCTGTGGCTGTGGCGTCCTGGGCAGGCTGCCAGGGGCAGTAACTGCCGGCCAGATAATCCCTTAGAAACTATGTCAAATGCCCACACAGGAGTGTCGGTTTCCTGCCTTCCCAGGAGCCTGGTGGTGGGGGGAGGTGGCAGGGGGCCCAGGACCTTGTGGGGGGAGCCCCATTTGGACAGTACCTTTGGGGTGGTAGGCCGATCGGGCTGGGGGACTCACCTGTCTAGGAGGCTGGGTGGCCTCTGGGCGGGCAGCAGCAGTCAGGGCCTGGATGTCCGCCTGGCATCGGGGGCAGGGAGGGGACCTGAGGCTTGGGCTCTGGCTTGCCCACTTGTTTGCCCAACTTCTCCTCTCTGTGGTGGCCACAGACTGGCCGGGCCCGTGCCAGGTGGAACCAGCAGGGCGACAACCACAAGCCGACTGGCAAGAGTGAGAGAGACCTGGTTGGGTGTGTGGTTCTGTCGCAAGGTGCGCTCACGTGGGAGCTGCTGGCCTTAACCCCTGACCGCCCGGAGGCCAGGGATGCCCAGTCCCACCCAACTTGCGCTGGCTACCGCCAAGCCCTTGGCATCAGCAAGAGATGGGCCCATGTGGCAGGTGGAAGACACTGGTAGAATAAATTCAGAACTGAGTGAATGAATGGTGCACCCCCGCCTGTACCCCCCCGTCCCCCCCGCCCGCACCCCCTGCACCCCCGCGTCCGCATCCCCCACCCCCCATCGCTCCCCCTGCCTTTCTCCAGGCACTGTCTCGCATCTGGTGGAGGGACCGCTCCTTCTCTTCCTGAGGATCTGAGCACAAAATCTGCTTCTCTACCCCAACATGAGTGGCAGGATCCCTACTCTGAGAATTTTCTATCACTTCCCAGCTGGGCAGCTTTGGGCAAGTCACCGGGGCCCCCTCAGTTTCTTCTCCTCAAAAAATGGGAACAGAGACTTCCCTGGCAGTCCGGTGGTTAAGACTGTGCTCCCAGTACAGGGGGTGATGGGTTGGATCTCTGGTCAGGGAACTAGAATCCCAGGTGCCACACCTTGCGGCCAAAACAAAAAAATCACCCCCCCCCCAAAAAAAAGAAACAACATGAAACACTGGATAGCAGCTATCCTACAATAAAAACCAGCAAGCACAAAATGTTCAAAAATGGAAACAACACTGGCCTCTGCTCCTAGGGCTGTTTGCTTGAGTAACTGAACGAATGTTGGTCCATAAAGTGCTCAGAGCTTTGCTGGGCACACAGTAGGGCAGCACTTTCTAATCTCCACCCACAGGTGGCTGGTCTGAATGAATGAGAGCTGGGTGAGATACACACAGGATTTGGAAGAGCTGCTCTGCAGAAAAGAACCTAAAATAGTTCATTAGTTTTACACATCGATTCCTTGTAGAGATGACAATGGTTTTGAATGTACTGGGTTAAATGAAATATATTGTTAAAAGTAATGTCACCTGCTTGTTTTATTTTTATTTATTTTTGGACATGCGCCATGGTATGTTGGATCTTAGTTCCCTGACCATGGGATGAAACCCACACCCCCTACATTGGAAGTGTAGAGTCTTAACCACTGGACCACCAGGGAAGTCCCAGGTTTTTAAAATTTCTTAAGAATGTGGTCACTCAGTTCAGTTTAGTCGCTCAGTCGTGTCCGACTCTTTGCGACCCCATGAATCGCAGCACGCCAGGCCTCCCTGTCCATCACCAACTCCCGGAGTTCACTCAGACTCACGTCCATCGAGTCAGAGGATGCCATCCAGCCATCTCATCCTCTGTCGTCCCCTTCTCCTCCTGCCCCCACTCCCTCCCAGCATCAGAGTCTTCTTCAATGAGTCAACTCTTCGCATGAGGTGGCCAAAGTACTGGAGTTTCAGCTTTAGCATCATTCCTTCCAAAGAAATCCCAGGGCTGATCTCCTTCAGAATGGACCGGTTGGATCTCCTTGCAGTCCAAGGGACTCTCAAGAGTCTTCTCCAACACCACAGTTCAAAAGCATCAATTCTTCGGCACTCAGCCTTCTTCACAGTCCAACTCTCACATCCATACATGACCACAGGAAAAACCATAGCCTTGACTAGACGAACCTTTGTTGGCAAAGTAATGTCTCTGCTTTTGAATATGCTATCTAGGTTGGTCATCACTTTCCTTCCAAGGAGTAAGCGTCTTTTAATTTCATGGCTGGAGTCACCATCTGTAGTGATTTTGGAGCCCAGAAAAATAAAGTCTGACACTGTTTCCACTGTTTCCCCATCTATTTCCCATGAAGTGGTGGGACCGGATGCCATGATCTTCGTTTTCTGAATGTTGAGCTTTACGCCAACTTTTTCACTCTCCACTTTCACTTTCATCAAGAGGCTTTTGAGCTCCTCTTCACTTTCTGCCATAAGGGTGGTGTCATCTGCATATCTGAGGTTATTGATATTTTTCCTGGCAATCTTGATTCCAGCTTGTACTTCCTCCAGCCCAGCGTTTCTCATGATGTACTCTGCATATAAGTTAAATAAGCAGGGTGACAATATACAGCCTTGACGTACTCCTTTTCCTATTTGGAACCAGTCTGTTGTTCCATGTCCAGTTCTAACTCTTGCTTCCTGACCTGCATACAGATTTCTCAAGAGGCAGATCAGGTGGTCTGGTATTCCCACCTCTTTCAGAATTTTCCACAGTTTATTGTGATCCACACAGTCAAAGGCTTTGGCATAGTCAATAAAGCAGAAATAGATGTTTTTCTGGAACTCTCTTGCTTTTTCCATGATCCAGCGGATGTTGGCAATTTGATCTCTGGTTCCTCTGCCTTTTCTAGAACCAGCTTGAACATCTGGAAGTTCACGGTTCACATATTGCTGAAGCCTGGCTTGGAGAATTTTGAGCATTACTTTACTAGCGTGTGTGATGAGTGCAATTGTGCGGGAGTTTGAGCATTCTTAGAAAACTTTAAATGCCATTTAAAATTTTACATCGCCCTGTAGTTCTACTGGAAAACACTGGGATAGGTGCTCAGTGACTAAAGAACAACTGAAAGCACATATCAACTGTGGAGCCTTTTTTGATCACATTCTCTTGCTGCTGTACAATATCTCTATTATTTTCAAAGCATTTATTAGCAGCTGAAATGCCTTGTGTATTGTCTGCTTGTTTATCTGTTTCTCCTAGATGTCTCTCTCTCTCTCTTTTTTCCTTTGTGGCCACATACGTAGCTTGTGAGATTTTAGTTCCCAGACCAGGAATCAAACCATGGCCCTTGGCAGTGAGAGCACTGTGTCCTAACCACTGGACCACCAGGGAGTTCCCTTAGATTGCTCCTCTCTGAAGTAGGAATTTGCTCTTGCTTATTCGTGTGTCCCCGTGGCATAGAACAGTGCTTGGTACATAGCAGGTGTTCAATAAATATTTGTGAAGTGAATGAATGAATGAATGGAAGGAATATGGGGAAATTTGGGGAGGGAGTGAAAGACTCTTAAGTCCCTTTTACCTGCAGGTAAAACAGGAGATGGCAAGAGTGAATGTCGACATTCTAGGAATCAGCGAACTGAAATGGACTGGAATGGGTGAATTTAACTCAGATGACCATTATATCTACTACTGTGGGCAGGAATCCCTCAGAAGAAATGGAGTGGCCACCATGGTCAATAAAAGAGTCCGAAATGCAGTACTTGGATGCAATCTCAAAAACGACAGAATGATCTCTGTTCGTTTCCAAGGCAAACCATTCAATATCACAGTAATCCAAGTCTATGCCCCAACCAGTAACGCTGAAGAAGCTGAAGTTGAATGGTTCTATGAAGACCTACAAAACCTTTTAGAACCACCACCCAAAAAAGATGTCCTTTTCATTATAGGGGACTGGAATGCAAAAGTAGGAAGTCAAGAAACACCTGGAGTAACAGGCAAATTTGGCCTTGGAATATGGAATGAAGCAGGGCAAAGACTAATAGAGTTTTGCCAATAAAATGCACTGGTCATAGCAAACACCCTCTTCCAACAACACAAGAGAAGACTCTACACATGGACATCACCAGGTGGTCAACACCGAAATCAGACTGATTATATTCTTTGCAGCCAAAGATGGACAAGCTCTATACAGTCAGCAAAAACAAGACCAGGAGCTGACTGTGGCTCAGACCATGAACTCCTTATTGCCAAATTCAGACTTAAATTGAAGAAAGTAGGGAAAACCACTAGACCATTCAGGTATGACCTAAATCAAATCCCTTATGATTATACAGTGGAAGTGAGAAATAGATTTAAGGGCCTAGATCTGATAGATAGAGTGCCTGATGAACTATGGAATGAGGTTTGTGACATTATACAGGAGACAGGGATCAAGACCATTCCCATGGAAAAGAAATGCAAGAAAGCAAAATGGCTGTCTGGGGAGGACTTACAAATTGCTGTGAAAAGAAGAGAAGCAAAAAGCAAAGGAGAAAAGGAAAGATATAAACATCTGAATGCAGAGTTCCAAAGAACAGCAAGAAGAGATAAGAAAGCCTTCTTCAGCGATCAATGCAAAGAAACAGAGGAAAACAACAGAATGGGAAAGATTAGAGATCTCTTCAAGAAAATCAGAAATACCAAAGGAACATTTCATGCAAAGATGAGCTCAATAAAGGACAGAAATGGTATGGACCTAACAGAAGCAGAAGATATTAAGAAGAGATGGCAAGAATACACAGAAGAACTGTACAAAAAGGATCTTCACGACCAAGATAACCTCGATGGTGTGATCACTGACCTAGAGCCAGACATCCTGGAATGTGAAGTCAAGTGGGCCTTAGAAAGTATCACTACAAACAAAGCTAGTGGAGGTGATGGAATTCCAGTTGAGCTATTTCAAATCCTAAAAGATGATGCTGTGAAAGTGCTGCACTCAATATGCCAGCAAATTTGGAAAACTCAGCAGTGGCCACAGGACTGGAAAAGGTCAGTTTTCATTCCAATCCCAAAGAAAGGCAATGCCAAAGAATGCTCAAACTACCGCACAATTGCACTCATCTCACACGCTAGTAAAGTAATGCTCAAAATTCTCCAAGCCAGGCTTCAGCAATATGTGAACCGTGAACTTCCAGATGTTCAAGCTGGTTTTAGAAAAGGCAGAGGAACCAGAGATCAAATTGCCAACATCCGCTGGATCATGGAAAAAGCAAGAGAGTTCCAGAAAAACATCTATTTCTGCTTTATTGACTATGCCAAAGCCTTTGACTGTGTGGATCACAATAAACTGTGGAAAATTCTGAAAGAGGTGGGAATACCAGACCACCTGATCTGCCTCTTGAGAAATCTGTATGCAGGTCAGGAAGCAAGAGTTAGAACTGGACATGGAACAACAGACTGGTTCCAAATAGGAAAAGGAGTACGTCAAGGCTGTATATTGTCACCCTGCTTATTTAACTTATATGCAGAGTACATCATGAGAAACGCTGGGCTGGAGGAAGTACAAGCTGGAATCAAGATTGCCAGGAAAAATATCAATAACCTCAGATATGCAGATGACACCACCCTTATGGCAGAAAGTGAAGAGGAGCTCAAAAGCCTCTTGATGAAAGTGAAAGTGGAGAGTGAAAAAGTTGGCGTAAAGCTCAACATTCAGAAAACGAAGATCATGGCATCCGGTCCCACCACTTCATGGGAAATAGATGGGGAAACAGTGGAAACAGTGTCAGACTTTATTTTTCTGGGCTCCAAAATCACTACAGATGGTGACTCCAGCCATGAAATTAAAAGACGCTTACTCCTTGGAAGGAAAGTGATGACCAACCTAGATAGCATATTCAAAAGCAGAGACATTACTTTGCCAACAAAGGTTCGTCTAGTCAAGGCTATGGTTTTTCCTGTGGTCATGTATGGATGTGAGAGTTGGACTGTGAAGAAGGCTGAGTGCCGAAGAATTGATGCTTTTGAACTGTGGTGTTGGAGAAGACTCTTGAGAGTCCCTTGGACTGCAAGGAGATCCAACCGGTCCATTCTGAAGGAGATCAGCCCTGGGATTTCTTTGGAAGGAATGATGCTAAAGCTGAAACTCCAGTACTTTGGCCACCTCATGCGAAGAGTTGACTCATTGAAGAAGACTCTGATGCTGGGAGGGAGTGGGGGCAGGAGGAGAAGGGGACGACAGAGGATGAGATGGCTGGATGGCATCCTCTGACTCGATGGACGTGAGTCTGAGTGAACTCCGGGAGTTGGTGATGGACAGGGAGGCCTGGCGTGCTGCGATTCATGGGGTCGCAAAGAGTCGGACACGACGGAGCGACTGATCTGATCTGAAAATGATGCTGAAGCTGAAGCTCCAATACTTTAGGCATCTGATGCGAAGAGCTGACTCACTGGAAAAGACTCATTGGAAAGACTGAAGACAGGAGAAGGGGACGACAGGATGAGATGGTTGGATGGCATCACCGATTCAACAGACATGAGTTTGAGCAAACTCTGGGAGTTGGTGATGGGCAGTCTGCATGCAGTCCATGGGGTTGCAAAGAGTCCGATGCCATTGAGCATTGAGCGACTGAACAACCTGCAGGACTCAGTACTGAAGGTAATAGCCTCTATGGCCACAAGGGGGCGCCCGAAACCAGGCTACCAATCCCAGTCGCGGCAGCTTTAGTTTCCATCCTGCAAAATGGGAATTTTGAGCAGGGACACGGGAGGATGAAGCCCGAGGAGCAAAAGCCGCTGCCCTATCCCGACCCTGGCCCCTCCTCTGCACTTCCAGTTGTCTGAGTCAGTGGTTCTCAAACTCTATCAGGCATCCGAAACGCCTAGAGCCTCAGCGAAAGATTATGAGTCCCCACACCCCGAGGTTTTGATCCAGGAGCCCTAGGTGGGGCGGGACGGGCCGGAGAACCTGCATTTCTAACGAGCTCCTGGTGGATGCTGACGGGGGCAGGTCCGGGCACCTTGCTTTGAGAACCATGGATATAAATCTTTTCTCAAGGCAGATTCAAAATGAATCAGGACCAAAGAACTCCTCTTGGAGCCTTTTAGAAAAATGGTGGCAAAATACACAAAGCGTATATTCACAAAGTATTCACTGGCATAGCTTGGCTGCATTCAGGACCTTCACACTGTTGTGCGACCATCCCCACCATCACCTCCAGGACTTTCTCAGCTTCCCAAACGGAAGCTCTGTGTCGATGAAACACTGACTCCTCACCGCTCCCCCACCATCTACTTCCTGTCTCTATGGATCTGACTCCTCCAGGGACCTCAGGTGAGTGGAATCAGACACTATTTGTCCTGTTTTCTGGCTTCTCTCACTGAGCATCGTGTCCTCAAGGTTCATCCATGTTGCAGTGTGTGTCAGAATCTCCTTTTTAAGGCGGAATCATATTCCATCGTATGGGTAGACCATATACGTGTATCCATCATCTGTTGATCCCCTCCCCTCTGAGTTGGCTCATTTCTAACAGCTAAGCTGGGGGATCCCTCCACCTGATCCTGGGTCCTGTTCTCTACATCTTCCCTTTTCTTCATTTGTCTCCTTATTTTGATAGAGAGGACTTCTAGGCTCAGAGGGTAAAGCATCTGCCTACAATGTGGGAGACTCGGGCTTGATCCCTGGGTTGGGAAGATACCCTGGAGGAGGAAATGGCAACCTACTCCAGTACTCTTGCCTGGAAAATCCTATGGACTGAGAAGCCTGGTAGGCTACAGTCCATGGGGTCACAAAGAGTCGGACATGACTGAGCAACTTCACTTCCACTTTTGATAGAGAATATTTTAGAAGCATCTTTCTGAGCCCTGGGTCTGACTGAAGGCTTCTCTGTCTCGCTGTTTCCCCTTCATCCCATCATCCAGCACCCCAAAGCCCAGTCTCAGCCTCCCGCTGACCTCGCCAGCAACCTGACAGTGAAGAGAGGGGTCACGTGTCTGGAGTTGGACAGGCCTGGGTGAAAACATCCCAGCTCCGACCTACACCAACTGGGTGCTCAGATCCCCCACCTGTCTCTGAACAGAAATCATTAATAATGAATAAAACTACTAATAGCAACACTTATTATTCCCCAAACCATGACTTCAGAATGAATAACTGCCTGACCGTGGCACTGGTGAGCTCACCACTGCCCTTTAATAATATTATCATTCTTAACACAATAAGAAAAGAGGCTGCTTCACGACGAGGTATTTTGTGTGATTCCACACATGTGGCTTCAGCCCTCTGGGCTCCTGTTTCCTCATGTGTGAAATGGGGATGATAATAGTTTCCATCTGGTTGATCAATATTATCAAGTATTTATCATCTTCTAGGTGTAATGTTTTGTGTTAGGTAATGGGGATAAAACTCAACCTTCAGAAAACTAAGATCATGGCATCTGCTCCCATTGCTTCATGGCAAATAGATGAGGAAACAATGCAAAAAGTGAGAGACTATTTTTGGGGAGGGCTCCAAAATCACTGCAGATGGTGACTGCAGCCATGCAATTAAAAGATGCTTACTCTTTGGAAGGAAAGCTATGACTAACCTAGACAGCATATTAAAAAGCAGAGACATTACTTTGCCAACAAAAGTCCATCTAGTCAAAGCTATGGTTTTTCCAGTAGTCATGTATGGACATGAGAGTTGGGCTATAAAGAAAGCTGAGCACCGAAGAATCCATGCTTTTGAACTGTGGTGTTGGAGAAGACTGTTGAGAGTCCCTTGGACAGCAAGGAGATCCAACTAGTCAATCCCAAAGGAAATCAACCCTGAATATTCACTGGAAGGACTGATGCTGAAGCTGAAACTCCAATCCTTTGGCCACCTGATACGAAGAACTGACTCACTGGAAAAGACCCTGATGCTGGGAAAGATTGAAGGAGGGAGAAGAAGGGGACGACAGAGGATGAGATGGTTGGATGGCATCACCGACTCGATGGACATGAGTTTGAGTAAGCTCCAGGAGTTGATGATGGACAGGGAAGCCTGGAGTGCTGCAGTCCATGGGGTTGCAAAGAGTTGGACACAACTGAGCAACTGAACTAAATTGAATGGGGATATAATAGTAGTTTTAAAAAAAGGAAACAGGGACTTCTCTGGTGGTCCAGTGGCTAAGACCCCATGGTCCCAATGCAGGGGGCCCGGGTTTGATCCGTGGTCAGGGAACTAGATCCCACACGCCTCAACTAAGACCCAATACAGCCAAATACATAAATAAATAAATTTTTTTTAATTAAAAAAAAATAAAAATCAGGTCTCTGACTTTGGGGGATATTGCATAGCACTGAGCTCGACACTTAAGAATGTTATTATTATGTATAACTAATTTTTACCACATTACAAATACACGTTATGTATCATAAATATCTTATTTTACTTATTAGTATTACTTGTCTACTATATCACTATTTATTTTTTTTTAATATATCACTATTTAATAACGTTAATATATCAAGCAACCCACTCCAGTATTCTTGCCTGGGATAATCTCACGGACGGAGGAGCCTAGCGGGCTACAGTCCATGCTGTCATAGAATCGCACGCGACAGAGAGACTGAGCCCTACAGCAGTATTGGCAGAAATGGCGCTGCTCTTCCATTCTCTGGGCGCGTGAGGGCGCTCGTGGAGCTCCCGGGGACTCTGACGCATGCAGGCCCCGCCCCCGAGTCCCTATTGGCGATGCGCGAAGTGCGCGATGGCGCAGCGCCTGGCCCCGCCCCGGGCCCGCCCCTCGCTCCCTGGCCCGGCCCCCTCCCTCCGCTCTCCAGCCGGCGGCGGTTGTTGTTCAGCGACGGCGGCCGCAGCTCGGGTCGCAGCCTCCGGCCGCCCGGCCGCCCGCCAGCCCGCCGGCGGGTCCGCGCGCGGCCATGGAGCTGGAGGTGCCGGACGAGGCGGAGAGCGCCGAAGCCGGGGCCGTGACCTCGGAGGCGGCCTGGGCAGCGGAGAGCGGCGCGACAGCAGGTAACGGTTCCGGACCTTCCTCCCCTCCCCGCTCTCCGAATGGACCCGCCTGACCCCCCTGCCGGGGCCCAGTGGACCCGTCCGAGCGCTGGAGGGGCGTCGGGACCCGCTGCAGGAAGGCCGGAACGTTCCACTCGGGGGCGCTCGCGGGGGGGATGGAACGCCCCACTCCGGGGCCAGGGGACGCGTCGTCTGGGGCCCGAGGGAGGACGGAACACCCCGCCTCGGTTGCTCAGGCGTGGCGCCGCCCATTCCTGGGGTCCTTGGGGAGAGCTGTGGGTCTGGGGGCGGGGGTGGGTGCAGGGCCCCATTCTGGGAGGCTGTGGGTGGAGCAGCCCCGGTTGGAGGCGCGCGGGGAAGATGGGTCCTCACCTCTGGGCGGGGGGAGGCGACCCCCGTTTAGGACGCGCCATGGGTGAGTGGGTGCCCCGCCTGCCTCCTGCTGAGGGCGCTGGAGGACGACATCCCACCCGGTCTTGTGAGGGGGCTGCTCTACGCGTGGGATTGTGGAGTAGCCCCGTTCCGGTGAGGAGCCCTGCCTCCAAAGGGTGATGCGGACCCTCTGCTCCCGGCCGCCCACCTTGCTAGTGTCTGCTCCTGGGCCTCACCTCTTGCCCTGCAAGCGGTCACCCTCTGGGCCCATCTTACTGGTCGTGAAGGGCAGGGGCTGCTGTGGTGGAAATGGGGGGTCTCGAAGGCCAGCCGGGTCAGCCTCCTGACTACCTTATCATTCTTTGTGGAATTCACCAGACCAGGTTTTTAGTTCACTGGCCGTTCTTTCCCTTTCTGGGCCTCGGTTTACTTGCTCTAACAGGAGGGGGCTAGGGGTTGACATCTCCAGACACCTTCAGTGCCAGGGCTCTACAAGCAGGTGGGGAACAGGAGAGCCCCCAGCCTTTTCCCTGGATGTTGAGAGGGGGCTGCCGTGGCTCTGTAGGGGGTACTGCTTTCCCCTGCCCCTCTCCTGGGCCTGTATCCCTCGCCTTTCCCTAGAGCAGGTTTGGGGAGGGAGGCGGCCTCACCCAGCCCTGCGGGCTCCAGGCCGAGCCCAGTCCCTGCCTGGAGGGGCCGGTTCCTTCTTGGTCCAAATTTCAGGCTCCCAAGTACGAAGTTTCCGGATCATCAGAATTCTCCATTTCCCCCTACCTCCCCCCCGAGGCAGCCCTCGCTGGCGAGTCCCTGTGGACGCCCACCTGGGGCACCCATCCTCCTCCTCCCCCGGGCCTCCCGAAGCTTCCGTGGCAGGCGGGAGAGACTGCGCTGCCCGGGAGTTGAGAGAAATGTCTGGAGGAAT
Source organism: Bos indicus x Bos taurus (assembly GCF_003369695.1). Lineage (NCBI taxonomy): Eukaryota > Metazoa > Chordata > Mammalia > Artiodactyla > Bovidae > Bos > Bos indicus x Bos taurus. Next base: position 90,374,140 of record NC_040082.1, on the reverse strand, counting down.
AGCCGGAGCAGGGAGCAATCTCCACCCCGCCCCAGCCCACCCCGGGCTCCGGAGCACTCCCACCGCTCCCCTTCCTGCTACCATCTGGAGCTGCATGGTGGATGACCCCGTTCAGCTCCACCATCCGGCCCCCACGCCCTGCTTCTTTGCTGGCAGCGATGCCATGGCTTGCCAGCACCAGACAGTGGACGGGCCCAGCTGAAGTCCCTTCTCAGCCCCCTGACCTCCACCAGCAGTCCTCTGCCCTATATGGGCAGAGACAAAACAGCCTAGGACGCAGTGACCACAGGAAAGCCACACAGCAAACGTCTGTCTTATCAGGGGCTAGGTGATGGGGTCAGATAAAGTTCAGGCCCCAGCTGTGGTTGGGTCTGAACCCAGGGACTTGACCAGTGAGACCCCCCCCCCGACCCCCGCCTGTCCCCAAACCCACAGAAACCCCACTCCCACAGCTGATGGCTTATTTCACTCACTGTAGGGTCAATAGCTCCCTCTCTTGTGCTGAACCCATTTCTGTTAAGTTTAGGGAACAACTGTCCACGCCTTTCCTGCTGCTCACACAGATGCATAAACACACAGCTGGGGCTGCTCATTCACCAGGGGGTTTGGAGGGTACCCTCACACCTTGGCGCCAGTGACGGTTGGGGCTGGAAAATTCTTTGTTGTGGGGACACTGTCGTGGACACTATGGGGGGTGGAGCACTCACTTGATGCCAGGAGCCCCCCAGTTGTGATGACCACAGACCTCCTCCCCAGACATCACCCCTATTCCCTGGAGACGCAGCCACCAAAGGTGAGGCCTGCTGTACTTCCCTTATCATTCTATGCCTTGCTGGCTTTTTTATCCACAATATGATCCCCCCGACTCCCCATCCCCACGTTGGTATCAGTTCTTTTCAGAGAAAGAGAATACAGTGCTATGATTGAGAGGGTGGAAACTGTAGCTTGCCTGAGTTCCACTCAGGTGCTCTGTGACCTCCAAGGTCAAATGCCTTGATCTCTCTGAGTCTCAGTGTCCCCATCTGTAAAATGGGGCCACGCCGCCAGCAGTACCTGAATTAGCGCATCAGCAAGTGGAGAGTGCTTGGGGAACTTTAGCAACAGCCCACACCGGTCAGGCCTTACTAACTCAGGGCCTCCTGGTGGGGGACGGTTGGGTGGTGTCTGGAGCTGGCTTTGTTGTCACAGCCATACTGCAGTAAACACCCTTGGACGTGGCCTGGTGCCATGGTGCTTTCATCTCTAGAGGTTGAAGTCCCTGCCTCTGAGTGGCTGGGTCAGGGGCAAGCAGGTTGACGCTTGGGGGCTTTGTGAAGAGTCCCGGCAGGGCTGAGAGAGCCTGGCTGTCTGTGTGCCCACAGCCTTGCTAGCTCCACTCTGGATGTTATCGGCCTCGGTCACTGGGGCCAATCTGATGGGAGTTAAATGTTGGTGGTGTTTAGAATCTGGTTACTTTAAACACCTGGGTTCCCAAGGCCTGGTCCAGGGAAGGCCTGCTGGGGTTCTCTGCTGGCTTTTGGGGACTGTGTTGGGTGTCTGGCTCCAGCAAGGATCTCAGGGAGGGCTGGGCCCTGTGGGGGCCCATGAGCTACCTGTGGGCTTCAGCCGTGCTGTGGTCTGGTGCTTCTGAGCTATTTCCCTCCTGCCCTTCTTGCTTCCATGATATTTCAGAACAGTCAGCTTCGTCCCACAGACCCCCAACCCCTTCCCACGTCTAACTTGGTGGCAGATTTTGTTGGCTTTGCCTCCAAATGGACTGAAAATCCACCCACTTCCCCCCACCCCTCTGCCTCCTCCTGGTTTAGCCCCATCCTCATGGCTGGCCTGATCTATCTCTTCCTGTGATACTGCCACTCAACTCCAGAAGGCTCTGCCCCTCCTCTGCCACAGCCCTCCAGGGTCCCACATCTCTGGGGAAAAAGCACAGGTCCTCCCCAAGGCCATGCATGTCCTGCCCTCCCCTCTTTCCCCTTCTCTAACTCTGTAAAAGACCCCCAGGCCTCCACCCTGCTCCTCCAGCACACCAGACCCAGTCCTGTCCCAGGGCCTTTGCACCTGCTGTGCCTTCTGCCCGGGATGCTTGTCCTCCATATCCCTGTCTTTGCTTCTGGAGCTCTTCCAAGTTTTTGCTATGACATCTCCCCTTGGGCTTCCCCTGATGGTTGAGGGGCCTGAAGGAGGGGCAGGAAGCCAGCACGGCCCAGGCAAAGGCCTGAGTGGCTTGAAGAGCAGTGGGGGCCATCATGGCTGGGCAGATGGGGCCTCCTCATGAGGCTTCCTCTGCAGCTGCAGGTGGATGGTAACCTGGGGCTGTGGCCGCCCTTGTCCCCTCACTGACTCAGCTACAGCCTTTGGAGGCAGAAGGGTCCCAGTTCTAATCCCACCCTGGCCCCTTTCTAGTGACGTGATGTCTGGCATTTGGTCGGCACACTCAGTCCCTTCTGTAAAGCAGCCTCGGGAGCTAGACCATCTTTGCCAGCTGGGGACTCTCTTCCTTGGTTTTTGCATCTGTGAAATGGGCAGATGACTGTGCCTTCTTGGAGGGCTGGGCCAGGTGGATTGGCCTGTAGAGCCCTGGAAGGATGGATGGGGACCTGCTCGAGGGACCACTTCCCTCAGAACCTGGACAGGCAGGGCCCATGTCCAACTGGGCTCATGCGGTCATGTGGTTATCTCTCGCCCTGCGCCTGGTTGTGGCCTGTTGGACATTCATGGAGGCTGGCTGGGGGTGGGGGTCAAGTACCAGGGCTCCCTCACCCTCAGGTTGGTGGGGGTTAGGATGCCATGGCAAGCAGGTGAGACCAGGGGTCGTAGACTGAGGCCCGAGTCCATCCCACCTGCCGGTTTTTGTCTGTCGCGTCTCGTTGGTGCTTGGCCATGCCCTGTCACTTGCCTGTCGTCCACGGGGAATCCAGCTACAGCGACAGAGCTGAGTGTTGAGATGGGCTCGTGGCCTATGAAGTCGGGAAAACTTGCTGACTGGTGCTCTATGGAAGATGCCTGCCAAGCCCTGAGTCAGGCCACGCCAGCTCCAAGGGAGCTGTGACGGTAGTGAAAGGGGCATCCTGGCCCCAAGGGGTGACCAAGACCTGCTGTCTTAGAGCTGTCAGGGAACAGGTGACCCGAGGGAGAAATAGTAGCCATGTCAAGCATGTAGGCAGGAGATCAGCTGTGCAAAGGCTCTGAGGCAGGAATGAGCGTGGTGGGGACCTGGCCTCACTTGGGTTCTGGTCTGAGTCCAGTTGATGGTTCTGGCAGGTGTAAGCAGGGTGGTAAGTCACACTCCAGAGTGATCACACTTGGGCTGCTTGGTAGGGAGAGGGCTGTGGGGCCAGGGGCCTGGACGGGGGTCTTGTGGGGGTGGAGAAAGATGAGGGAGTCTGCACCCTGGAGTTGATGAGGGCAGATAGGGAAGGGCCCAAGAAGCAGCAGGTCTAGGGGTCCAGGCTCTGGCAGGCTTGTGCTGATGGGGGAAGGGAGGGTCTGGTGGGCTTCCCGGGATTCCCAACGCAGGTGGAGGCCCATGGGACCTTGGGTGGGGCGGCCTGAGGCTCAGCCTGACTTACTCTTGCCTGGGCCAAGGACTGTGTACCTCTCTCCACCTCGCAAGATAAGGACAGTGGGGTCCCAAAGATTTGGTAGGGCAGGAAGAGGTGGGACCCACCTCCCCTGGCAGCACTCATTAAGTGACAGCATTTACCAGCCTGGGGGCTGAGGATAAAGAGCTTCTGGACTCCAGGCCCCCTGTTCACCCAGCCTGCCGCCCCGGCCCAGCCCCAGCCATGTCACCACTCAAAACAGTCCAGGTCAGAACCCTGCTGGGAATTTCCAGGCTGCTGCCAGTTGGCTTCGGGGCTTGAGGTGGGACCGCCCACATTGGGGATTACTGACTTGGGGATTAGTTGAGGGGCCCCTGCACTAATTAGGCACCACCAGGCCGCCTGGAGAGGTTAGGGTCCAACCTGAGGAACCAGATGCCAGAGCCAGCAGGAGGGCATCTGGGGACCTGGCGTCTGGCTCCGACCCAGGAAAGGGACCCCAGCATTAGTCATAGTCGCGCCTCACTCAATCACACACTCATCGTGTCCATATGTGGGCCTTGATCCTGGGGGCCGGGGATGTCCTTGAAAGTTTGAGGCTGTGGGATGCAGGGCAGGTGTTCGTGTACACATGGGTGCTGAAGAGTGGCTGGGCCAGGCGCTGGAGCCAGCCCAAATGAGACAGTGTGGTCCCTGTGTAGGGGGTGTGGGGGTGGGGGGTTGCCAGTGGGGTGCATGCAGACAGTAAGTAAAGGAGGAAAAGAGGTATAATGCTGTCAAGGGGAAGAGAAGAGCAGAGCAGAGAAGGGGAGAGAGAGGACAGGGGTGTGTACTATGGAGTGTGGAGAGGGGCTTCCAGCACGTGCAAAGGCCCTGGGGCAGACCATGTTGGAGGAACATAGAGGAGGCTTGTGTGTCTGGAGCAGAGTGGGGAGGGGAGGTCAGGGAGGGGATGGGGCAGGTTGTGCAGGACCTGGGGGAGGACATGGGCTTTTATCCCAGGGAGTTGGGAGCCCTGGAGGGCTGTGGGCAGAGGAGGGGCGGGCCCTGACTTAGCTGCTCACAGACTAAGCCACAGTGGGAGACGGACTGTGGGGAAGGAGGAGGGGGTAGGGTACCAGGGCAGAGGGGACTGTGCGGGTCGTGGTGGGTGGGGCTGGGGCTCAGGTGGAGGCAGGAGTGATTCAGAGTAGATTTCAGAAGCCAGGTTGACAGGACTGATTGAAGGGTTGAGCATGGAGGGGCAAGAGACAGAGGGGAGTAGGGGGTGACTCCCATGTTGTGACCTGCGCCCCAGAAAGACAAGCTGCTTCGTCTAAGGTGGTGGACGGGGTGAGAGCAGGTGTGGGGGACGGTTGGGTACAGTGTTAGTGTGAGACACAGAGAAGTGCTTGAGGGCAGAAGACCCAGTCTGGAGCCCAGGGGTGGTGGGCAGGTGGCTTTGGGGTGGGGAGGTGGGGGCGAGGCAGGGCCAGGGCCTCCCTGTGTGGAGCGAAGACCAGGCAGCTGAAGTCCCTGTTTGGAGACACGTCTTAGCGCCTCTGGTAGGACATGGCCTTTCCAACCTCTGACCACTGGAGGGAAGGTGACTAGGGAGCGGGCGCAGAGGATTTGGGGTCCCAGCAGCTCCGGGAGGCTCATAGGGGAAGCAGGATTCAGACTTGCCTTCCTCTCGGGGTCCCGTGAGGGTTAGATGAGCTAGCTCACAGGAACTGTCCAGGACAGGGCCCAGCCCTGGAGGTTGGTGGCCCAAGGGGCACCTACCAGGGCAGAAATCTGAGTGGGCTGTCTCTTGGGTCCTTCTGCCACCAGCCAGGGGCTGGGATGGATGTGGAAAGAGCAGGGGCCTTTATTGGGGTGTCCTCAGGATAGGAGGGACGATCAGGGTCAGCACCCTGAGCCAGCTTAGGGTTGACTGGTTTGATGGCGGTGGCTCTGGGATGTGGGGTGGGCCCTGACTGGGCCTGGCCTGGCCAGGGGTGGTTAGGGTGGGGCCCCCGGGCTTGTGTGTGAGCAGGATGAGGAGGGGGAGGGTGTGAACCATGGTGGCTTGGTTTGCACAGCACACATGTGCTCATGGGCAAGTTGTTTGTGATCTGGGAGTTGGCTGACTCAAGGAGGGACGGTCCCCAGGTCTGCAGGACCCCCAAGATGTTGGAGCGTCGTTAAGATGCATGTGGTTAACCCCAGGTGAACTGTTCTGAGCTCCCTCCAGCAAGGGTGAGTGCTGCGCCTCGTCCATTTCTTCCATCTGTGCTGAACTTACACACAAGGGGATGTTTTGATGTAGTTGCAACTTGTATATATGTATCTGTCATACTAATACATATCAAATCTGAGTCAGAGAAAACATGAATCAGAGAGAAAGGTTTTCACATATTTCATCTTAATGTTTCATCTTCATTTTGTTGAAAATGTATCCTGGGACTTCTCTTGTGGTCCAGTGGTTACGATGCTGCACTTGCATTGCAAGGAGTGTAGGTTCGATCCTTGGTCAGGGAACTAAGATCCCATATGCCAAGTGGCATGGCCATAAAATAGAAAAAAAAAAAAATGTTTCCCTGCAAAAGGAGCAAAAAAACCTGAGATAAAGGGACCTACCCACCGAGGTCAAAGATAAGAGAGTTCTTGATACCTCTGACTATAAAGAGAGTTCTTGGGCCCGTCTGCATCCTGTCTTGATTCCATACTCACAGACCCTTTTTCCCCACTCACTCCACTTCTGCATTCCATCCTGCACATCTCAGGACTCTTACCTCACTTTCTGGGAACTGCATATCAATTGCATCGTGTGTTTCCTGTTTTCAAATTACATATCAGTCTTTTACTTGTTGATGTGTAGGAGCTTTTTATATATTATGGAAGGTTTATTTATTTTTTAAATCCATGATACAAGTAAGTGCAAGAAGCGTCTCCCCATCTTCTCTTACAGTGATTATTGACGCCAGGCAGATATTTTCTTTTCATGTGGTCACATTTATCATTGTCTCTCTTTCTATGGTTTCTCAGGTTGGTGAGTGTGTCATTTGTGCTGAGGTTACAGTTAAATTCCTCTAGTGCGTCCATAATTTTACTTTTTCCCCTTTATGTTTAAATTCCTGTTAGATGTGGAGTTTATCCCGGCATGAGATGTGCGAGGGTTTAATTGAGCAGAGTGCTCCCGGGCACCTCTGGGTCATCCCAGCCCCTCTTCTGGATAATCTGCCTTCCTCCCGCTGGCAAATGCCACCTCCCTCACAGGCCAGACTCCGGCGAGCGGCTGGTCTATTTCTGGACTTCTATTCGATTCCCCTCATCTGCTTCTGCCTTCATGCAGGAGTCATGCCTTCAGCTACAAGTAATAACACGTTTACCAGGAGAAAAGCTGCAGTGAGACCTGCAGTTGGTGGAAAGTGAGCGTTTGTTTCTGTCTCAACCCTGCATCTCTGCAGAGGCAATGACTGTCTTTCTGGGTATATTATTATCCTTTCAGCATTTTACTTTGAAAACTTTGAAACCTTCACAGGGTTCTGGGGACATTCTGGCGATACCCACATGCCCTCTGCCATGAAGTCCAGGGGAAGGAGGACACGCAGGGCTGGGCTCCCTAGGGCTCTGTCACCCAGGGTCACGACTGATCCCCACGCGGCCTGGTCTGACGCCAGCTGTTGATTCAGTCAGAAATGCAGAAAGCCCGGCGCTAAAGAGACCCCGCACCTTACCCTTGTCTGTGGTCTGAGGGCTGAGCCCAGCAGGCAGGGCATCACCTCACTGGGCATGTGGGGAGCATCCTAGGACCTCGCTGATCTGCATGTACCTGGGAGTGAACGTGTGAGTTACAGGTACATGCCAACCACTAGGTAGACCTGCAGATGGGGAATCTGTGAGTAAGGAGGACGGAGGAGGCCGGGCTGTGTGTCCCATAAACAAAGAGGCTCCCTGAGCCCAGCGCAGGGTCACGTGGAGGAAATGGAACGTGGGACAGGATTCAGTTCCATGAATTAACTCAGGCCGTCCTGCGTGGTAACATCTGCTTCCTCCCTGGGACTCCATCCAGGGTCACACTCAGCATTTGGGGTCAGTGGGACCCTCTGAGGGCCGCTCTGTGACCCAAACCTCAGATGACCGCCCATACCCTGCCACCTGTGGAGCCACTGGGCATGTGCCTGGTGACCCTGCCCTCCTTCAGGGAAGGGAACCTGTCCTCCGCCTGCTCCTCCAGGAAGCCCACTTGATTTCCCTGGCCAAGGCCGCTCCCACTGCCCTTAGGCCTTTCACGTGCTGTGCTGGCCATGTGGTGACCATCCACTGCCCTGTGGGTCGTCTCTGCCTGAGCTGCAGGCCCTGAACTCTGGCAGCAGACCTGTGCTTGGTCCCGATGGCTATTCTGCTGTCTGTGGCACCAGGAGTGAAGGTTCTGGAACCTTCTTTCTCTCAGGGCCCGCAGAGTCCTGGACAAACACCCCTGCCTCTGCCCCCTTTGCCATCCCCGGCCCTGTCCTGTGCAAGGCTTCCTGTTTACCACTCTGGAGACACTTGCTCCGTGCACTGAGATGGGGGGTTGCGGTGTGGGCTGCTGGTCAGGACTTGGCCCCCACCTGCACACTCCCCTCCAGCCACATCAAACCCTGTCTGCTGTTCCTGGAGAGTGTCCCATCCCATCACCACAGGGCCTTTGCGTGTGCTGCCCACTGCATCCCCCCAGCCCCCCTTAGAAGTCAGCTCTCATGATTTTTCTCTTCTGTGAAGCTGCCATGTGTTTCTGGCACAAAACACAGATCTGGCTCCACCCTCAGGCCCACCCCGGGCACCTCTCTCACCAGCACCCCTCATCTCCCACGCCCTCCGCCCCCGCCCACAATGCAGGGACCCCGGGTTCAATCCCTGGTCAGGGAACTAGATCCCACATGCTGCAGCTAAGATCTGGCACAACTGAATAAATAAATATGGTAAAAATACTTCATTGCTTAAAAACTCTACTGGCTATTTGAGCCTTTAGAAAGTAGTAATAATTTTGCAGTGGTAATGTCAAAGATCACTTACGACAGGTCACTGTACCAAGCATAGTAGTGATGAAGTTTGACACGTGAGAATTAACAGAGTGTGACTCAGAGACTTGAAGGGAGCAAATGCTGTTGGGTAAACGATGTTGGCATATCTGCCCAGTGCAGGGCGCCCACAGACGTGCAGCGTGAGGAGCACGCGGTGTTTGCCCCGTGCAGTGAGGCAAGATTGGGCTGCAGACCTGTCTGCACTTAGGCGTTTTCCTAAGCGCTTTTTTTTGGGTAACGGCTTTGTTGAGATAGAATTCGCATGCCACTGGGTTTACCTATTCAAAGTGTGTAATTCAGTGGTTTCACTATATTCAGAGTTGTGCGGCCATCACCACAGTCGATTTTAGAGCACTTTCATCACCCCAAAAGGAAACCCGTCCCCATGAGCAGTCACCGTCCATCCCCTCCCCAGCCCCTGACCACCAGGAACCCGCTCTCTGTGTCTGCGGATCGGCCTGCTCTGCGCGTTTCCCGTCAGTGGAGTCACACCCTGTGTGTCCTTCCATGTCTGCTTCTCTCACTGAGCACCGTGTTCTCAGGGTCTGCCCATGTGGTAGCAAGTGTCAGGGCTTCTCTCCTTCTCAAGGCCAAGTGACGCTCCCGGGTGTGGAGGGACAACGTGTGTTTATCCACCCGTCTGTGGGCATTCGGGCTGTTTGCACCTCTCGGCCCATGTGGCTCCATGTACAGCCCTTATGTGGACACGGGTCCTCGTGTCTCTTTGGCGGACACCCAGCCTTGGGGCTGCTGGGTCCAATGGAAACTCCGGTTACCCTTCTGAGGAGACACCGCCCTGTTCCCACTCAGCTGCACCTGTCCCCCTGCCCCATCCTCATCGTGGGGTGGGGGTGGCGCTCACCATGATCTCCAGGTGTGTTTCCCTGATGGTCAGTGAACATCTCTTGCCTGTTGGCCATTTATGTTTCCTTTTTGGAGAAATGTCTGTTCAAATCCTTTGCTTCTTTTCTTTTTTCTTTCCTTCTTTTTTTCTTTTAAGCGTTTTTTTTTTTTTTTTTGATGTGGACTATTTTAAAGTCTTCCTTGAATTTGTTGCAACGTAGTTTCTGTTTTATGGTTTGGTGCCTTGGCCATATGGTATGTAGAATCTTAATTCCCCGGCCAGGGATCAAACTCACACCCCCTGCATTGGAAGGCGAAGTCTTAACCACCAGGCACCGCCAGGAAAGTCCCTGCTTGTCTTCCAGTTGGGTTGGTTTTCGTTTCATCGCTGAATTGTAGACCTTCTTTCTATGGTTTCGACACGAGCGCCTCCTCGGGGAGATGATTCACAGTGCTCCCTCCTGTTCTGTGGGTGGTCCTCTCACCTCTGCAGTGGTGCCTGTGGAAGCACAGATGTATTTCATTGTGACCAGGCCCCATTTCTCTCTTTTCCTTGGCTGCTGGTGTTGTAGCCGAGAAATCCCTGCCTGACCTGGGGTCATGAGGATTGACCTTGTTTTCCTCTGAGGGTTTTATGGCCTTAGCCCTCGCATTCGTTTAGGCTTATGATGCGTTTGAGTTAATTTTGTGTTGCTGTGAGCGGGACCCCAGTGTCTCCTCTCGTCCAGTTGTCTTGGTGCCCTTATCTTCTGGTCTCCGGTCACTGGGGGGCCCGGACAGATTCCAGTCTGGGAAGAGCTGCAAGTGGACCCTAATCACCAACCACTCATGGGTCCTGCAGTGACAGATGGGGCAGGGCCTGCCCCCTCCCTGCCCTCACCTCTTGTCGCTCACTCTGTTCCGGCCTCAACAGCCTCTGGCTGACCCCTGGCTCCGCAGTCCCAGTCCTGCCTCAGGACCTTGGTGCTGGCTTCTCCTGCTGCTGGGAGGTTGTACGGCTCTCAGATGGCTGGTTCCTTCCCAGTTCTTCCGTGGATGCGGTTGTGGCTCAGGCTGGAGTCTGCTGTCTGATGTCAAATGCATCCTCCTCTCTTGGTCCTGAGTGGCCTCTGGTGAGTGACCTGGCCTCTCCGGGCCTCGACCTCCACATCTGCTGCGTGGACGTGATGATAGCACCAGTCCTGTGGGCTGATGGGCAGTTTCAGTGAATCAGCAGTGCTGGCTTCATCGCACGGCCACGCTCAGCAGTAACTGTTCCTGGGCCCTCGTCCTGTTGCTCCGGCTGCTCCCCACGGTAACCAGTGGGCCAGAGCTGGAGGCCCACACGGCAGGCTGTACCCCGAGGCTCCTGCCCCTCTCTGCGCCAAGCCTGCCTGCCCTGGCCCAAGACCTTGACATGATTCCTGGGGTCACCACCAGGGAGAGAGGGTGGGTGCTGGTGTCCATGGTGGTGCCAGGTACCTGCTCGTAGGGCTGCAGGAGATGTGACTGCTACCCACTAAGGGAGCAGCTGCTGGAGGAGCAGTGGTACAGGAGAAGGTCTAAACCAGGCAGGGTGTGACTTATGATCAGCGGCAGGGAGTGGTGTCAGGGGCCAACTCCAGCCAGTGGTCAGGGAAGGCCTCTCTGAGGAGGTGCCATTTGATCCAGACCTGATCCGTGAGCTGGGGCAGAGTGTTCCACACAGAGGAGAAGCATGTGCAAAGACCCTGGGGCAGGACTGTGCCTGGCACGTGTGGGGAACAGTGAGGGGGCTGTGTGGTGGGAACACAGGGAGTAAGGGCAGGAGGAGGAGGGGGGTGAGGGCCGGAGGACCCACCATGTGGACTGCTCTCTGTCTGCTCTTCCCCTTTGTCCTCCAGGGGCCATGTGGAGACCAGGCAGCACCCATTAGTTACTGCCGTGTAACATTATCCCAGAGCGTCATGGCTTAAAACAGCGAGAAACACCTGTCATCTCACGCTTTCTGTGGGTCGGGAATCCAAAGGGTGGCTTAGCACCACACCTCGTGGCTCCATCTCTTAGGAGGTCGCAGTGAGGCTGTGGGCCAGGCGGGAGGAGCTGCCCCCAGGATGGAGCCTCCATTCCCTCATGTGTAAAATGGGACGCTCCTAACACCAGATGGTCAACACTGAAATCAGATTGATTATATTCTTTGCAGCCAAAGATGGAGAAGTTCTATTCTATACAGTCAGCAAAAACAAGGCCGGGAGCTGACTGTGGCTCAGATCATGAACTCCTTATTGCCAAATTCAGACTTAAATTGAAGAAAGTAGGGAAAACCACTAGACCATTCAGGTATGACCTAAATCAAATCCTTTATGTTTATACAGTGGAAGTGAGAAATAGATTTAAGGGACTAGATCTGATAGAGTGCCTGATGAAGTATGGACTGAGGTTCGTGACATTGTACAGGAGACAGGGATCAAGACCATACCCATGGAAAAGAAATGCAAGAAAGCAAAATGGCTGTCTGGGGAGGCCTAACAAATAGCTGTGAAAAGAAGAGAAGTGAAAAGCAAAGGAGAAAAGGAAAGATATAAACATCTGAATGCAGAGTTCCAAAGAATAGCAAGGAGAGATAAGAAAGCTTTCCTCAGCGATCAGTGCAAAGAAATAGAGGAAAACAGAATGGGAAAGACTAGAGATCTCTTCAAGAAAATTAGAGATACCAAGGGAACATTTCATGCAAAGATGGACTCGATAAAAGACAGAAATGGTATGGACCTAACAGAAGCAGAAGATATTAAGAAGAGGTGGCAAGAATACACAGAAGAACTGTACAAAAAAGATCTTCACAACCAAGATAACCTCGATGGTGTGATCACTCACCTAGAGCCAGACATCCTGGAATGTGAAGTCAAGTGGGCCTTAGAAAGCATCACTACGAACAAAGCTAGTGGAGGTGATGGAATTCCAGTTGAGCTATTCCAAATCCTGAAAGATGATGCTGTGAAAGTGCTGCACTCAATATGCCAGCAAATTTGGAAAACTCAGCAGTGGCCACAGGACTGGAAAAGGTCAGTTTTCATTCCAATCCCAAAGAAAGGCAATGCCAAAGAATGCTCAAACTACCGCACAATTGCACTCATCTCACACGCTAGTAAAGTAATGCTCAAAATTCTCCAAGCCAGGCTTCAGCAGTATGTGAACTGTGAACTTCCAGATGTTCAAGCTGGTTTTAGAAAAGGCAGAGGAACCAGAGATCAAATTGCCAGCATCTGCTGGATCATGGAAAAAGCAAGAGAGTTCCAGAAAAACATCTATTTCTGCTTTATTGACTATGCCAAAGCCTTTGACTGTGTGGATCACAATAAACTGTGGAAAATTCTGAAAGAGATGGGAATACCAGACCACCTGACCTGCCTCTTGAGAAACCTATATGCAGGTCAGGAAGCAAGAGTTAGAACTGGACATGGAACAACAGACTGGTTCCAAATAGGAAAAGGAGTACGTCAAGGCTGTATATTATCACCCTGTTTATTTAACTTCTATGCAGAGTACATCATGAGAATCGCTGGGCTGGAAGAAGCACAAGCTGGAATCAAGATTGCTGGGAGAAATATCAGTAACCTCAGATATGCCTCAGATGACACCACCCTTATGGCAGAAAGTGAAGAGGAACTCAAAAGCCTCTTGATGAAAGTGAAAGAGGAGAGTGAAAAAGTTGGCTTAAAGCTCAACATTCAGAAAACGAAGATCATGGCATTCGGTCCCATCACTTCATGGGAAATAGATGGGGAAACAGTGGAAACAGTGTCAGACTTTATTTTTCTGGGCTCCAAAATCACTACAGATAGTGACTGCAGCCATGAAATTAAAAGACGCTTACTCCTTGGAAGGAAAGTGATGACCAACCTAGATAGCATATTCAAAAGCAGAGACATTACTTTGCCAACAAAGGTCCATCTAGTCAAGGCTGTGGTTTTTCCAGTGGTCATGTATGGATGTGAGAGTTGGACTGTGAAGAAAGCTGAGCGCCAAAGAATTGATGCTTTTGAACTGTGGTGTTGGAGAAGACTCTTGAGAGTCCCTTGGACTGCAAGGAGATCCAACCAGTCCATTCTAAAGGAGATCAGCCCTGGGTGTTCTTTGGAAGGACTGATGCTAAAGCTGAAACTCCAGTACTTTGGCCACCTCATGTGAAGAGTTGACTCACTGGAAAAGACTCTGATGCTGGGAGGGATTGGGGACAGGAGGAGAAGGGGACGAAAGAGGATGAGATGGCTGGATGGCATACCAACTGATGGATGTGAGTCTGAGTGAACTCCGGGAGTTGGTGATGGACAGGGAGGCCTGGTGTACTGCGATTCATGGGGTCACAAAGAGTCGGACACGACTGAGCAAATGAACTGAACTGAACCCCTGTCTCATCAGATGGGGCTGTGTGATCACCTTGGCTCAAGGGACCTCAAAGTGCAGGAGCCCCTGTGACACCCCTGGAGCCCAGCCAGGCATTGGGGACCTGGCTCGGCTGCCAACTTGCCAGGGACTTTGGGCGGGTTGAGGCCCTTGGATTCTGGAAGCCCCCTGGGAAGTGGAGCCTGGGACTGAATGTGAGAACAGCCCCCACCTGGCTGGCAGCACCACCCCGCCAGTGACCAGGGGTCTTCCAGCCACGGCCCCCACCTCACCCTGAAGGCCTTGTCTGCTGGAAACCAGTATGGCATGTGTCGTCTGGTGCAGTGTGTGTCGCCCAGCGCGGGCTGCCGGAAAGTAAAAATGTACATCTGGGAGGAAAACTGGGCCAGGAAGCCTTGTACACCAGCCCTGAGACAGCACGTGGCCCTCCACTGGACGCCTGCGGGGTGAGCGGAGCGCTATCCCTGGGCACTCTGGCCATTGTCCTCCAGTCTGGCCCCTGTCTGCTGTCCGCCTCCTGAGCACTGGGCCCTGTGCCCTGGTTTCCCCTGGGGAGCCCCTGCCCACCCCCCCAGGCAGGGTGCTGCAGCCCTGGGTGAGCAGGACCAGGCCCCACAGGGTCAGAGCCTCCCTGCCCTGGGACTTCGCAGGGGACAAGAGGAAGGGGCAGCTGGTCCACCCCTGGGCCCAGGCGTCTGTTGGGGGGTCAGCACCAAGGACAGCAGTGCTGCACCGGGGAGACAGAGCCCAGCGAGGCTTGAAGCCCATCACCACGACCTCTTTGGTCTTGCTGGGTTGCAGACCTTTTTTGTGAGGAGCTGGGTGGTCTGTGTGGGAGCCGACGCAGCTGTGATTGTGAATGAGCGGGAGGGGCCATGCGCCAGTAAAACCTTGTAACGACTGCGGTGAGTTTGGTCCATGGGGCAGGTTGCTGGCTCTTGATTTACATCAACAAATATTCTTCCCCGCACCCTCACCTTGTTTCTTCAAGGAGCATCCATCGTGTTTCTGTCTCGACTCACATCCGAATACCCCTTCTCAGAGCCCAGTTTCTTCCTCTAATAGGAGAGACTACCAGGATGTTGCTTAGACAGGCTGGGCTGGAAGCACCACAGTCCATGGCCGTACTGGCTTCCAGCCCTTCATCTGATGTCCAGCTTGAGGGAACATGTTGGAGACACTTGGGGCCTGCATTCCCACCACTCTTCCCCGAGGCTCCTGACAGGGCGTACTCTCAGCCTCCTCCATGCAGCCCTTCTGGGTTTCTCACTCAGCCGATACTCACTGAGGTCCACACCATGCCCAGCCCTGGGCGGGTGCCGAGGCATCCAGGACAGGAAGTGGAGCTTTTGGTGGAGTTGGGAGGGCAGTGGGGGCAGGATTGTCATGTGTTATGCAGAGGGGGTGATCCAGGCCACCAGGGGAGGATAGAGCTGGGGCTGCTGCGGCCCCAGGACAGGCGTGGGGAAGGTGAGCTCTGCCCAGGTGTGAACCAGACACAGCTTCCCTCTCCTTAGCTCTGCATCACAGGGGTGGAGCCGCGCCCTACCCAGTGATGGTATGGGCCCAGTGGAAGACCTCGCACAACCAGGCACGTCTGCCCAGCGCAGAGCAAGTCACTCATCAAACCCCCCAGGCCCTGGGGCTTGCTGGCTACGCAACCTCAGTCAGGCTATGTGGCTCTGACCCCGTTATCTGGAAACTGGACACCAGAACCTCCTCCACCCGCCGCACCCCCTCTCTCCCCTGCTCCAGCCTCGGGGTAGCTCTCAATGCAGCCAGTAGTGACCTTGCAGCCTTTGAAGTCACCGCGCCAATGGGCCTCAGCCTCTCCAGCTGTAAAGTGGGTTGAATGGCAGTTATCTCCTGGAGGTGGTGAGAGGGTTGGAGACTTGGCTGGATAGACCCTAACCCAGGGAGGCTGTGTGTGTGTGTGTGTGTGTGTATGCACGTGTGTGTGTGCGCACATGCTGTAGCCTTTCATTACAGTGCACTTCAAACAGAAGACAAAACAGACTGGATAGTGCAAGTAAGTGCATTTTTATCACGAAATATTTTAAATACCAGAGAGTAATATAATAAGCAGCCACATCCAGGCTCTGCCTCCTGTCCCACACATCTTTATATGTGCTCCATGTCTCCCCCCAGCACTGCCTGTGTCAAGTCAGGTCATCCCCTGGGTGCCATCCTGGGCGCTGCAGGGTGCTGGGCACACCTCGGCCCCATCCACTGGATGCCAGCAGCCCCCAGTCATGACGATCACAGATGTCCCCAGACATTGCGCAGTGTCCCCTGGGGGCAGGATCACCAGGGTGAGAACCGCCTTTAGGGCACTCCCCTCACCCGGACCCCTGGGTGGCCTTTGCTGGGTCTCCTCTAACTTGTCACAGAAAATGTTTGCTGACTCCTGACTTAAGGGAGAAACAAAGATTTGTTTAACCTGTATAGTAACACATTGGTGTCTTTTATATTATTTTGAATTTTTCTAGGCACTTAAACTCTTTTCTTACTAAACATCAGGCAAGGAGCCAGTTCCCTCTGGAGTGTTTTATCCCTAAAGCAGGACCCTGGACATAGGGGATGCTCACTAAGTTTGTTAGGTGTGCTCATGTATGTCCGCTGCTGCTCACTGCTCACTGGGATCACTCACATTTGTGGGCAGAACTTCAAAAAATATCTCCCCAGAGTTTGAAAACACCTGACATGAAAGGTCAAAATTCACCTTTAATGTGGAGGAAAAATATTTTATTAAGAACATTTTCAGTTGTATGGAAAAGTTGAAAGAATTGGAGAGTGGACAGTCACTCATTACCACTCAAATCCTACAATGGACGTTTTGCTGTGTTTATCTGTCGATCACCTGCCATCACTCATCCATTACTCTCTCCATCTAACCTTTTGAATGCATTTCAGAGCTGCAGACATCAGCACACTCCCCTGGAAACACTTCAACATGTGTTTCATTAACTAGACTTTGATATGTTCCAGCATGTTCTTGGTGTTCATGTTCTTGGTGATGTTAACTACTCTGATCACCCATTAACTTTAGACTTCTTAGCCTTCCCTGTCGTTAGTTCTGGTGGTAAAAGTATGAGATAACAACAAAAATATGAACGTTCTTTATTCTGTCACTGTGTGATATTTACCCCAGATTCATATCTCTTCAGTGTCACACCAGGTGTGACCCTGGGGAAGGAAAGATTAGCAGCTCCCTTATAATGTCTGTTAATCAGAGAGGTCGGATCCAACAGATAAAAATTAACTCAAGTGTGAAACCAGGGACAGGCATGCGTATAAGAATAAGAGCAGGTGGTGGTCCAAAGGGCAGAAACTCTGCATCTGCTTGCAGTATGACTGCAGGTGAGTTACTGGTATCTGTCTGGCCACATTGCTCTGCTCCACTTAATTCAGTGCTTCATTATGATGGTTCTGTTAGATTTAGATTTTGTAAAAAAAATTTTTTTATCTTTTCAATTTTCATTCCTTTTCTTTTTTCTTATTTTATTGCATTGGCCGGTTCTCCCACTGAAGTGGAAGCCCTCACAGCTGCACTCTGCCTTGTGGTTGATGTTAATGTGCTTACTGTTTGTACTTTTTTCTTCTTTTTTGGCTACATTACATGGCTTGTGGGATCTTAGTTTCTTGACCGGGGATTGCATCCATGCCCCTGCAGAGGAAGTGTGGAGTCCTAACCACTGGACCACCAGGGAAATCCCCTGCTTGTTTTTAAATAAAGGTTGTTCCTGTCCCCCAACTGGATGCTAGGGGCTCCCTCCCAGTATATATAATCCCAGTCGTGACGACTACAGACATCCCAGGAGACAGGCAGTGAGACTGTCTACACACGCTGGAAGCCCCCACCCCTACTTCCCCCACCCCCTGTTTCCTCTAGTTTCTTAATAGCTTTTTCAACATGACTTTTCTGTTGAATTTTATGGAATGCTGTTCTGGATTCTGAGATATGATCATAAAGTTTTTACCTCTGACTTGGGACTACTTCCTAAATTTTTCCAAACCCTTGCTTCCTTCTGTAAAATGGTGGTAAAGAAATGAGATCACTAAGTCAGATGGTGCCTGGCTCAGGTGCTCACGGGCGCCCTCTGGCTGCTGTAGGAGGAGCAGACCGTGAAGGGCGAGAATATGGATCCAGGCGAGTGAGCATGCTGGCCTTGTCTGTGTAGATTTGCTCATTTTCCAAGAAACCCAGGTTTATCTCCAAAACATTGTGACTTTGAAAGTTGACTCAACTCTCACTGACCCTCTCCCGCCAGAAAGAAAGCCCAGGGAGGGGTTCCCAGTGGCATAACTGGAGGATATAGTCACCAAGCTTGGGGCTGTGGAGTGGGCGGGTGGGTGGGGGGCCTGAGTTCACACCTCTGCCTGTCACTTTCCTATGGGGACCACCAGCTTCCAGGTCCCCTTGCAGACCGGGGAGGCCAGTCCCTGTGTCACCCAGTTGGCGTGGAGTGAGGGGACGAGTTGGGGGCGCTGTCGGACAGGGCCCGCACAGTGGGGAGTGTGGTGCTGGCTGTTACTGTGTCGCTGCCATCATAAACGCCTTGTGTGGGGGTTTCCACCGTGTGTAGACAGTCTCACTGCCTGTCTCCTGGGACGTCTGTAGTTGTCACGACTGGGATTATATATACTGGGAGGGAGCCCCTAGCATCCAGTTGGGCAGCCAATGTGGCTCCACATCCACAACACCCCAGATGCCCCACAGAGTGGCCCTCCCCTCGTGTCTGCAGTGCTGGGGGCCTGGGTTAGCGAGTGGGCCTTGGGGTGCCCGGAGCCCTGCACTCTTCGCGTCCTATGCAGCACACTGAGGAGAGGCTGGGCTCGCAGAGTGTCGCAGCTCAGCTGACAGCTGAGAGCCATGGTGGGGTCCCCGTGCTTCTGTCTGGAGTGATTGCAGTGTACGGAGGCTGAAAGAGCAGCAGCAAAACCTTGAGCTTGATCTTATGTGTCTTCCCCTCTCCAGTGACTGTTGTTTACCGTGTTTTGTGGACATCTCGGTCCAAGATGGGTCAGAAATAGGACAAGTTGGCCCTTCCCCACAGGAGGTGAGGGAGCGCCAGCCTGGAGGCTTGGCTGCCCTTCCTGAGCTCAGACACCTCCATCTGGCTGCACGACCTCATCTCGGGGTGGGGCAGGGGACCAAGGTCCTGCATCCTCCTGCTTCGCAGTATCACTGCTGGAGGAGCGGGGTCTGGAGGAGGTCCTGGAGCCACATGTCACTGGGTGGTGGTTTTGCAACTAACGAGCTTCTTCCTTTAAAAAAATTTTTTTTGAGCCATCGTTTACATAGTATAAAATTAACTCTTTTAAAATGTGCAGTTCAGTCATTATTATATTTGCTTTGTTGTGCCACCACCACCAAAATCTAATTCTAGAATACTCCATCAGTCCCAGAAAGCCCTTAGCAGTCGCCCCCCACCTCCTCCCACTCAGCCCCTGACAACCACTCACCCACTCTGTGTCTGTGGATCAGCTTGTTCTGGACGTTTCCCGTCAGTGGAATCACACGTTGTGCGTCCTTCTGTGTCTGCTGCTCTCACTGAGCATCGTGTTCTCAGGGTCCATCCATGTGGTAGCGAGTGTCAGGGCTTCTCTTCGTGGCTGAGTGATCTGTCGTGTGGGTACCTTTAATACTTTTGTGAATGTGAGGAACACAAGTTGGATGGAGGGCGTGAAGTGCTTGCTTCTGTCTTCATCTCCCAAAGGCTGAGACTGGGTCCTTATATTCCTCTTGGAGATGCTCTCGGCCTGGAGGAGTGGTCCCTGGATCAGTTAGCTGCTGCTATGTAGCAGCCACCTAGAGCCGCAGGGCTGCAAACTGCACACACCTACAATTTTGTCGTCTGGGTTGGGTTTAGCAGGCGGCACACCATCTAGGAGGCTCCTGCACTCACAGGCCTGGGGGGTGGGGGCTGCCTGGTCCTGCCCGCATGGGGTCTCCTGCAGGGCCTCAGCAGGGACCTTGTGGCTCAAAGCCACCCACCTTCCTCACGCTGCAGGGTCCCTTCTGCTGGGTTCGGTGGCTCAGGGTGGGTTACCTGGCTGCAGGGGCTGCAGCCTCCTGGCATCAGCCACAGAGCCCTCCTTGTGGGTTACAGGCAGATTTCCCTTGGTGGCTTGTGGGTGGCCTGTCCACTCTGGTCATGGTGGACCAAGACTCGGTGGGGGCGGAGCTGGCCTAGGGGGACTTTGCTCCTGTGGCCAGACCATTCCAGTTGATGGGAAATGAGAGAGCCCTGGCCCCAGTGCTGCTTCCTAGCTCAACTGCCTCATACTGTCTCATTTGCTCTGAGTCATGGGGAGCAGCCCTCCCCTGGGCACGAGGCGGGCAGTGATCCCACAGTGACCGCCTCAGGCCCCCCTGCCCCTCTGAGGAATGCTCCCCTGTGCACTCCAGACAGCTCTGCAGGTGACAGGGCAGACCTGATGCCCTGTGACTGGGGATATGGAGAGATGATACACAGGCACCAGGTGGGCCCAGTGCTGGAAGACAAAGCCAGAAGGTGGGGAGAGCGGCCTGGAGTTAGGGGGGCAGTCTGGGGTGAGGTGATCAGGGGAGCAGCTTATCTGATGGGTTGATGTCTGAACCAGGTATTGGCTGAAGCAAGGGAGCAAACCCTGCAGAGGTCTTAGGAAGGTCATTTCATGTGGGGAGAACAGCCCATGCAAAGGCCCTGGGGCAGGACTGTACCTGGCCTGCTGGAAGCGAGCAGCAAGGAAGCCCGTGTGGAGCAGAGTGAATGAGGGGGAGAGAGAGAGGGAGGGAGCACAGGAAAGGTTGTGCAGGGCCCTGTGGGCCCTGTAGATGACCTGGGCTCTTACCTCCAGGGAGGTGGGACCCAGGAGGGCTGTGGGCAGAGGAGGGGGCCAGGCCAGGGCGGGGCCTGATTCTGGTGCTCACGGGTACCCTCTGGTGGCTGCTCTGGGGAGGACAGACTTGGCGGGGGGTGGAGGGTGGGGGGGCAGTTTTCCACGTGTACAGGATGGGGGCTGAGAGGAGCCAGGCAGAGGTGCACTGTGAATGGACTTCGAAGTAAAAATAACCTAGTGTTTCTGCTGAAGGATAGATGATAAGGCCCCCCTGCCCCCGGTCTTTGGGGTGTGTTTTCTCTGCCTCAGTTTCTTCATCAAACGTAAGAGAAGTGGTCCTGTGTATGCTGGGGGAGGGGTCCCTCACCAGCAGCCTTCGTGGGCATCTGTCGGGGGGCCAGCCCCAGGCACAGCTGTGTCCCCAGTTCCCCCCCAGGTCTCAGCCCTGCCTCCCGCCTGCAGCGCCTCACGCTCTCCCCCTCCCCCGGCTATTTTTAAAACCTAATTTCCTCGAAAACGGGGTGGCTCATTCAAAAGATAATTGGTTACGTCTTGGGCTAGGAGGAGCGCAAGATCTTGGTCCCTGCTGCCCCCAGCCTGGATGGCAGGAGTGGGTGCAGGAGCCACCTGGCTGCCTGGCCCCAGAGCTGATGGGCAAGGCTCCAGAAGGGTATTTCAGAGAGGGGGTGGACGCGCGGATGGTGGGACTCAGGGGGAGGGGGAAAGGAGGCCCCTAGAGGGGATATCGGGGTGCATGTCTAGGCAGAACCCTGGCTCAGGTGTGCTGGCTACTTCTTGCCCTTGCTTCTCCCCCAACTCTGCTCCTGCCCTGGGCACTCCTGCCTGTGACCTGGGCTGGCTCAGAGCCTGCCTGCTGCCCTCCTGGCCTCATGCCTGGGGGGATTCCAGGTGGGGTAGGGCTGCCCCTTTATCAGCCAGTCAGTGTCCCTGAGCAGGGCAGACCCGGCTGGACCTCACGTCCGGCACTGGTGTTGGCTGGGCCCCTCCCTCACAGGCCTGAGACTGCGGAGGCCTTGGTGGTGGAGAGGGCAGGGACCATGGTGTTGGACTATCTCAACCCCGGGATGAGGGGTCAGGAGCTGCAGAGAATGTGGGTGGGCCCAGGGGTTGGGCTCCAGGCTCAGGTGCTCCAGGCAGACTGAGAAGGAGATGCCTGGGGCCCCCAGACGAGGTCTGGAATGTTCCATTCAGTCCACTGGCACTTCCTGCCTCATCCCCCCTTCCTTCCCCCACACCCCAGATGCAAAACCGTGAATTGTTCTGCTGTTGCGCAGCCAACGAAAATATTATGTCAGCTTCCCAGCACCTTCCGCCACCCCTCCACCCCCAGGCCTCAGGGTGGGCTGAGCCCAGGTTCGTCCTGTGGCCAGGGAGCCCCACATGTCGCAGGTGGGCATGTGGGCTGCTGTGTCCCGTCCTGGCGCTGTTACGGCCTTCCGAGGATCCGTGGGCTGTGTCCTCCAGGAGAGTCCCTTCTGTGGGCCCTGGTATCATGAAGCGCCGAGCTGGCTGCTCCCTGGCCTCGGTTTTCCTGTCTCCTGATAGCGGGTGGGTGGGGGGTGCACTGCAGGCAGAAGAGTGCTCAGGAGAGGCCCCACCCCAGCCAGCCTGGCTGCACCATGGCCGTGCCATCTTGGTTTTGTGTTCTTTATTGACAGATAATTCATAAATACCATAAAACTCATTTGTAAGTGTGTAATTCAGTTTTTCCTGTATCTTTACAATGTTGTGCGGCCATGACCACCGATTGCAGACCATTCTCATCCTCCTGGAGGAGGCCGAGTCCCATTAGCCATCCCCAACCCAGCCCTGCCCCAAGCCCAGTGGACAGAGAGCACGTTCTGACCCCTGACCCGTCACCTGGGCCTGCTGCTCTCTGGTGGCCCTTGCCCACCCCCCAGCTCGTGGGCCCAGGGCTGGGTCCTCAGGCCTCTCCCCTCCCCCACCCCCACATCTCCTGGGTGGTCTTGTCCACTCTTGGGGCTCCAACCCCATCTACACCCCGGACAACTGCCTCCAGTCCTGCCTCCAGCCAGGGCCTCCCTGAGCTCCTGACGTGGGGTCCAGCTGTCCCTCCCATCTTCACGCAGGGGTCTCACACTCAACATGGCCACCCTGCCCCTGACCATGCCCCACACCTCTCCTGCCCAGCCCCCATCCTGGCTGAGGCAGCTCCATCCTTCTGTGAGTTGCTCCAAAATCCTTAGTCATTCCTGACGCCTTGCTTTTCTTCAGTCTGCCTCCAGTGAGCACGGCCTGTCCGTCCTGATTCTAGATCTTCCCGGATCTGCCCACTTCTCTCTCACCTGCTTTGTGGTGGTCCACGCCATTATCTCCCCATTATCTCCCACCTGGACCAGCGTGCGCCGCTCCCCATCTGTCCCCCTTCGGCCACAAGGGGGTGCCTTTGAGCACCTGAGTGAGGTGTCCCCACCTTACTCCAGCCCTCCAGGGCTCCCATCTACCTGAGGTAAGAGCCCAAGCCTTCCCTTGCTGATCTGACCCCCCACCTGTCTCTTCATGTGGTCCTCCTGGCACTCGCTGTGCTGTCCAGACCCTTCTCTGCCCCCCCTTGACTGTGTGCCCTGGAAGGGGGGGCCAGGTCTGTCCTAGTCACCACTTGCGTCCCCTCCACGCTGACACCTGGCAGACACCAGTGTGTGAGTTCCCCCTTACAGCTGTAACAGATCACGACAGACTTGACCTGCTAACTACACAGATTGATTATCTCACAGTCCTGGAGGTCAGGAGTCCAGCTCAGTCCTCATGGAGCTAAATCCAGGCGTGGGCAGGGCCTGTCCCCCCGGAGGCTCCAGGGGAGCACTGGCTCCCCCGTTTTCCAGTGTTTTCCAGCTTCTAGAGGCACTGCGTCCCTGGCTCAAAGCCCTTCCATCCATCCTCACAGCCAGCAGAGCAGCATCTCCCGTCTCTCTGTCTCTGAACCCCCCCTCCCTCTTATGATGACCCTACAATGGCACTGGGCCCCCGGGAATCCAGGATCATCCCCATCTCAAGGGTTTTAACCCCCCCCAGCACAGTCCATTCTGGGACCAGAATATGAACATTTCAGGGGTTGGGGCAGATATGTGCTGAGCACTCACACTGAGCAGATAACCCTCAGCAGAAGCCAGCTTTCTGGGTGAGGACACCAGCGCAGCGGAGCCTGTGCTTGGCCTGAGGCCCCTGAGGAGCTGGGCTGGAGGGGGTGGTAGTGGTCCCAAGAGGTGAACGTCGCTGGCCTTCCACAGGGACCGTGGGGATGGGGGCCGTGTGGATGAGTGCTGTGTGGACAGGGGCCCTGTGGACGGGAACCAGGGGTGTCCTGGCTGGCTGGCTCTCCATCACCCGGCTGCCTCGGGGGCTGGTGCAGTCACTCTAGCCTGGGCCGCAGCCGCTGGTCACTGCCGCCCCGCCGTGCCTGGGGCCCTCCCAGCAATGGGCTGTGCCTTGTCTCCACCCGCCCTCCCACTACTCCTGCCTGCAGAGCCGCGTCAGCTTGGTCGCTGCTCGTCCACCCCCACATTGCGTCTCCCTACCACCTCCCCAGGGGCGCAGGGTGCATGTGTGGGGCAGTGCTGATGGCAGAGGCCAAGGGTCCAGACTAAAGCGTCCCTTCTCTTCCTCAGGTTCGGCCCAGAAAAAGACCCCAGCAGAGGTGAGTGTCCTCGGGGGCCCACCCTCCCTGCCTCCTGAAGGTGGACGGGGCAGCACCCTGCCCTGCCCATGTCCTGCTCCGTGGCCTTGGGCATCTCACTGCACTTCTCTGGGCCTCTGATGCTGCCATAGCAAATAAGCACGTGTCGTCAGACAGTGGAAACCGTCTGTCCCACCAGCCTCTTGAGTTTCTGGGAGGGATGGGGTGGGTGGGGAGAGCCCCGAGGAGCCTGGAGAGGATGGCCTCCTGCCTGTCAGCAGTGCCTTCAAGCCGGCCTTCCCCCCTACCCTCTGCTGTCCCATACCTGCCCACCCAGGGTCCCACCGGTCCTGTCCTCAGGCAGCTTTTCCTGGTGGTGGCCCCTTGGGTGAGCCCTTGGCACCCTGTCTCTAGTTTGTTAGTTTCCAGTCACTCCTGGAAGCCACCTGCGAGGGGCCTCTGTGAGCCCTGTTGTCTGAGGAGCCATGGACAGCAGGTTAGAGGACCCCAGGTACAGCAGGAGCCAGCCTGACATCCATATTCCCTCCCAGCCAGGCTCCTCTCCCAGGACACTGCTGGGCACCCAGGGTCCTTCCTAGAAGGGCTTTGCCCATCTGCTGGGGCTCTGGGGGGTGTCCAGCTGACAGGCAGTGGGGAGCCAGCGAGGGGTGCAGAGCAGGGCTGGCAACTAATGTTGCCTGAGGGAAGCCCGCCCCCTGGTGGCCAGTGTGCAGAACAGGCTGGTCTGAGCGTTGTGAATGGTGGCAAGTACACACCATCTGCCGGCCGGCCTCGGCCCGGCTCTTGAGCTGGTGTGTGTCCTTCAGGCCCCGTGGCCCTGTGCACCATCTTTCCCCTGTGATGTCACACATGGGGACCAATGGCTTCCACATAACTTTGCCAGGATGTCACACCTGTGCCATGGAGCTGGCAGGAACCAGCCTGCTCCCAGACCAGCGGGACCTCTCCCTCATCCAGGAGGAGATACTCTCATTTCAGTTCAAAGGGTTTCACCCAGTCACGTCTGGGAACATCTGTGGTTGTCACAACTGGGGGGCTTCTGGCACTGAAGAGGTGGGGCAGTGATGTTGCTCTGCACCCCACAGCACCCAGGATTCCCCCACAGAGTGACTAGCCCCAAGTCAGCAGTGCTGGGGGTGGGGGTGACCCTGAGGTTGGGGCTCTTCTCCCTGCAGAGGGCCCAGGCTGCTGACCTGCTTTTCTGGAGGAGCCGGTGGTCCTGGTCTGGGTGTGGCCCCCAGATGTGGGATGTGGGCCCCCAGAGAGAGAGCCCCCATGCCCGCAGCCTACCCACCCAGTCCCCGCCCCAGACTCCAGCTGGGCCCAGTGACAGAGGCCTTTTCTGGCCAGGATTTCCAGAGCGTTCTGGTTTCTTGCCATTTCTGAACTTCCTGCTTCCTCTTCCCCAGGTCCCACTGATGACTGGACAGCCCGGCCCTGGCCATGGGAAGAAGCTGGGTCATCGGGGCGTGGACGCATCTGGCGAAACCACCTACAAGAAGGTTCCTGCTCTGCCCTCAGTCAACGGGGGTGGGACAGGGGGGGCCCCCACATGTACACAGGGCCCACGGAAGGTCAGGTGTGGGCCGTTTGTGGCTGGAGGCTGCACCACCTGCCTGGCTCCTCAAGTCACTGTGGCCTTGACTGTGACCTTGGGCGAGAGGAAATTGCAGCTTCCTCCCGTCCCTTGGGAGCAGGGCGGAGGTGAGGTTGGGCCAGGGCTGTGCGTGGTGAGCTGGCCCTGTTGCTGCTGGTCCTCTCCGCCTGGTCGCACCTCCTAAAAACACCCACCTCGCTAAGAGCGATTGTGTGAGTGAGTCACCCTTCTGAAGTGTTCAATTAGACAGTTTCTAGAGTATTCAGAGCTATGCAGCCATCGCCAGAGTCAATTTTAAAACGTTTCCCTCACCTCAAAGGCCCTGTCCCCATTTGCCTCCCCCAGCCCCTGACAACCAGGAACCCACTCTCTGTGTCTAAGGATCGGCCTGCTCTGCACGTTTCCCATCAGTGGAGTCACACCCTGTGTGTCCTTCTGTGTCTGCTTCTTTCACTGTGTGTCGTGTTCTCAGAGTCCATCCACGTGGTACCAAGTGTCGGGGCTTCTCCCCTTTTTGTGGCTGAGCCATGCTCCCTTGGGCGGGGGTACCGTGTTCTGTGTATCCACCCTCTGCTGATGGACCCTCTCTGGCTGTTGTGAGCAGTGCTGTTGTGAGGGCTTGTGTCCAGGTGATTTTCGGGACTGCACTGCCCTCCCTGGGCCGCAGTCCTAGCAGTGGAACCGCTGGGGCCCCCCGGGGGGTCACAGGTAGCCCTTGGAGGAGCTGCCACGCTGTCCACAGTGGCCGTCCTGTTCTCCATTCTTGCCAGCTGAGCACCGGGACCCCACTCCCCGCCCTGTGTGGTGCTTGTCTGTGTGATCTGTCCCTCCCGGCGCATGGGCAGCAGGTCTCACCGTCTAGATTGGCACCTTCCCAGTGCCTGGTGGTACCCAGCACCTTCTGTGCTCACTGGTCGTCTGTGTATCTCCTCTGGAAGACTGGTTCAGTCGATGTCATCTTGAGGGAATGGATCGAGGTGGGGCTTCAGGAGGAGGGGTGGGCACTTGGGAAGGGCTTGTCCCTGCGACGAGGGTGCTGGCGACCCGAGTCGGTAACTTGAGGACCGAGGTGTCTTTCCTCGATGGTGGGCATGTTGCTTAGGGCTCATGGTGACGGTAACATGAATGGCAGTGCTGACAGATGGATGGGCAGCTGGTACTTCTCTAGGGAGGGCGGCATGAGGGGCCCCAGGAGGGCCAGTGCCAGGGTGGAGGACTGGGATGCAGAGAGGCAGATCCCTTTGAGAGTAGACAGAAGGAGCCCGGGTCTCAGAAGGGAAGCCTGGGCATTGCTGGATACTGTACTCCTGCTTCCCAAAAGAGAACCCTGGCAGTGGTAGACCCCCCGCCAAGTCGGGGCAGTTCTGAGCTGTAGGAACCTTCTAGAATGTGGATAGAAACAGGCCACGGGGCCGCACGGTGACATTGGAGCCTCAGCCAGGCCACTTCCTTGCCGTATGGTTATGCGGGCTGAGTGGCGGGCCTGAGGCCAGCATGTCTGTGACGGGCTCGGCGGGTGCTGCCTGGGGGCCCCTTGGAGGTAATGGTTGTTGAGGGCTGAGCCGCAGGCCAGATACTGCCCCCTCCATCCTAAGGGGGCTTCCCATCCTGTCTCGGACCCTGGCAGCCAAGGGGTGGGCCCCAGGGGTCTTGATGCAGCTGGGTTTCCCGCAGACCACGTCCTCTACCCTGAAGGGGGCCATCCAGCTGGGCATCGGCTACACCGTGGGCAACCTGAGCTCCAAGCCGGAGCGCGACGTGCTCATGCAGGACTTCTACGTGGTGGAGAGCATCTTCTTCCCCAGGTACCCTGCCCGGGCCGCCCTAAGCCCTCAGTACTCTCCCTGCATGCACACACCCCCATGCTCTTCTTTCAGCCGTTTTCTCTGCTGGAAATGGCTCCAGCTCCTCCTGGGCTCCCCCTGCCTTTGAGGTCCAGCCCTATGTTAGTCTGGACGTTTGCTGCTGAATCAGAGAGATGCAGTAGAATGGGGACTCTTAGAAAGAGAGGAAGACAGAAGTTTGTTGTTTCTCTCTTTCTAATATGTGTGTGCGCGTGTATACCCACACACACACACACACAGAGTCCAAGACTGGAAGATCGATCAGGTGGCTCCATGATGTTGCTGGGCCCAGATTCCTTCTGGTTTCTCCACCATCTTCTATGCTGCTTTACAAACCAGTGGCTGCAAGAGCTGCCCAGGCTCCTGCCATCACAGCTGCATTCCAACCACAGGAAGGAGGAGAGCACATGCCCCTGCCTTTTAAGGGCATGACTAGGAAAAGATCCAAGTCATTCTCCTCCTCTCATGGGATTGGCCAGGCACAGCACCCTGATCATGCCTGGCTGTGGGAGAGGCTGGCAGTGGTCTTATTCTGGGTGGCCACATGTACACCCCACACTGTGGGCTAATGAAGAAAGGGGAGGGTGCTCATTGGAGGACAACCCGAGACTGGCCACAGCCCTTTGTCCCGTGTCCAGCATGGGAGCCCCATGTCACTCTTTGGGTTGGCTATTTGGGTGCCTTGGGGCTGGGCCTGGGTGGGCAGGCAGGCTCTTGGTGGGGGAAGGTAGCGTACACAGGCCTGGGTCCCTCACAGTCTCCCCCCTGCTTCCTCTGCAGTGAAGGCAGCAACCTCACTCCTGCCCATCACTTCCAGGACTTCAGGTTCAAGACCTATGCGCCTGTTGCCTTCCGCTACTTCCGGGAGCTCTTTGGGATTCGGCCAGATGACTACTTGGTGAGTGTGTCCTCGGTGGCCGCTGTGTCACACGGGTCACCCGCTCGAGCCCTCGCTTGGGGGCTTAGATCGCTACCTGCTTGTCGTCCTCAGCCTCCATGGGGCAGGGACGTGGCTGCAGTGTTGCTGGGCTCCTTGCTCAGGTTGTCATCTGGGACTGGGCTGTGGCCTCAAGTGGACTCGACTGCATCGGGTCCCTTCCAGACCCCTGGCGTCATCAGCCAGGCTCCGTCCTTGCTGGCCAGGACTTCCATTCCTTCCAGACACTGCGGTCTCCTGTGTGATTATCACATGGAGCCGACTGTGACCACTTCCGGGACCACCCACCAGCCCCTGGGCCTGTGGGGTGTCGGTGACCACCCCCACCCATTCACCATCCCCTTTTCAGTACTCGCTGTGCAACGAGCCGCTCATTGAGCTGTCTAACCCCGGTGCCAGTGGCTCCCTGTTCTACGTCACCAGCGACGACGAGTTCATCATCAAGACGGTGATGCACAAGGAGGCCGAGTTCCTGCAGAAGCTGCTGCCCGGCTACTACATGGTGGGGAGCCCGGCCGCCCCTGGACTTAGGCCTTCCTCCCTCTGCTGAGGAGCTCCGGGCATCCCCACCTTGGGAACTACCCCTCCTAGGAACCACCCCCTCCAGGAACTGTCCCCTCTGGGCAGACCTTGACAGGCCGTCCTGGGTGAGCCTCACCCGCAGGACCCCCTCACGTGGCGAGCAGGAATAGCCATCTGGGCCCTGGTGGCCATCCCCTACCACCCACCTCCCAGAAGTCATGGCTTTGGGCCTCAAGTCTCAACAACCAGTGACTCAGACAGGCACTGGGGAGGAACTGGGCTATCAGCTGGCACTCAGGCCCCTGGAGGTGTGGAAGCAGGCGCCTCAGACTTCCTGGCCCCCAGGGGTGAGGGTCCTGATACACACCCAGATGGGAAGTGAGGATCCTTGCCTGAGGGCCAGCCCTCCCTGCTGCCTGGCAGGCGTGGTCAGGCCCTGGGCAACTTTGCGCAGATTGTGACCTGTCCCCGACCCTGTAACCCGCCTCCCCTCTGTATGATCCTGGGTGGGATCCTCAGCTCCCCTAGGTCGGGGGTCAGCAAACGTTTTCTGTAAAACATGAGAAAACAAACGTCTTCAGCTTTGTGAGCACAGCCTCTGTCTCCACGGCTCCGCTCTAGTGAGAAAGCTGCCACAGACAGGGTGAGAGCAAGTGACCCCGGCTGAGTGCCAATAGAACTCTTTGCCGAGGCTGCCATGTGCATTTCATGTCATTTTCACATGCCACAGGACACTATTTCTTGTTTAGTTTTATCAACTTCCTGACAATGTAAAACCATTGTTAGTTCCCAGCTGTACAAAGACAAGTAGCCTGGGACTTCCCTGATGGTACAGTGGTTAAGACTCCATGCTTCTTATGCAGGGGGCACAGGTTCAATCCCTGGTCAGGGAACTAGGATCATATATGCTGCGAGGCACAGCCAAAAAATTTTTTTTAAAAAAAGACAAATGGCCTGATGCCTAGAGGCCAACCAGCCCCCATCCCCTCAGGGCAGACTGGGGAGGTGAGAGACCTGGGTCTGACCTCGCAAGAAATCAGGCCCAATACCTTGGGAAGTCCCCTGGGGGCCTTTATGGAAAGGCCACCTCTCCCTGGGCCTGGCCTCGTAGAAACAGACCCTCCTGGTGCTTTTGGTCAGGTGGGGCGATAGGGAGTTCAGTTGGCTGGGTGCTAGGGGCGAGGAGGGAGGTGGTCAGGGCGGGCTTCCTGAGGAGGTGGCCTCTGACCTGAGCTCTGAGGAGCAGGCCGCAGGGTGCTGTGTGGGGTCCCAGCAAGGCTCCTGGCGTCCTCTCCACCCGCCCTCTCCCCTCCACCAGAACCTCAACCAGAATCCCCGGACACTGCTGCCCAAGTTCTATGGGCTATACTGCGTGCAGTCGGGAGGCAAGAACATCCGCGTGGTGGTGATGAACAATGTGCTGCCACGCGTGGTCAAGATGCACCTCAAGTTCGACCTCAAAGGCTCCACCTACAAGCGGCGGGCCAGCAAGAAGGAGAAGGAGAAGAGCATCCCCACCTACAAGGACCTGGACTTCATTCAGGACATGCCCGAGGGGCTAATGCTTGACGCCGACACCTTCTCTGCACTCGTCAAGACGCTGCAACGCGACTGCCTGGTGAGGAGCGGCTGGCTGGTCTGACAGGGTCCCATGTCTGAGCCCCGTCTTCCCAGCTGTGACATGGGGACGCTGGGAGAAGTTAGCGCAGTGAGCCGGAGAAATGCCCCGCCCCCCACACCCCACCCCCGCCGCCCTCACAGGCTGTGTTCCTGCTGCCAAACAGAGCCTTGGGGCAGCCTGAGGTTTTCAGGGCTCAACTCAGTGCACCTCAGGGCTTGCCTGGCCTGAGTGTTTAAGTGTTTAAGACTCTGAGCTTCTACTGCAGGAGGCACAGTTTCGATTCCTGGTCAGGGAACTAATATCCTGCATGCCTGTGGCATAGCCAAAACAAAAGCAAAACCAAAAAAACTTAAGGCTCTCCTCAGACCTAGGTCTGTGCAGCTGCCTCCTCCACAGGCAAGTATTTCTGAGGGAGAAGGAAGGTTTGCCAGGCTCATCCCAGGTCTTGCTATTGCGGTCCACCCCGTCCCCTATTGGCTTCAGAGGCGAGGATACGGAGGTCTGGAGGGGGTTCAAGCCAGGCCTGGGTCCTCCAGGGTCCTCCCTGCACCCTGGCTCCCAGACACCCCAGAAACCACCAGTCGTCTCCGTGCCCCAGGGCTTCCAGGCCCCATCCCCAGTGTCCGTGTGTCCACATCGTGGGCTGCACCTCATGGTCTGGAGCAGGGTGGGAAGCCAGTGAACCGGGCCTCTGAACCAGGGCAGGGGTGGGGTCACAGCCAGCCGACCCCTGACCCCTATTCCCGCAGGTGCTGGAGAGCTTCAAGATCATGGACTATAGCCTGCTCCTGGGTGTCCACAACATCGACCAGCAGGAGCGTGAGCGGCAGGCTGAGGGTGCCCAGAGCACAGCTGATGAGAAGCGGCCACTGGGCCAGAAGGCACTCTACTCCACAGCCATGGAGTCCATCCAGGGTGGCGCCGCACGCGGGGAGGCCATCGAGACAGATGACACGTAGGTGCCGGGGCTGGCGGGGCCAGGGGAGTTTTCAGCTCTCATCTCTGCCTCAGCCCCCTTGCCAGGCGAGAAGCAGGCAGGGGGCAGGAAGAGGGGGAGCCTTGAGGAAGGTGAGAGGGACAAGACCAGGTCCAGAACCTGGCGAGTTCCTGGTTTCTGGTTTGTAAGCCAGCAGTGCCCACCCGTCCCCATCCCTGGGCCCTGAGAGTTAGATATTGGGCGCACAGCTATGGCCGGGTGTTCTGACCTGACATCTGACTCAGTCAGTCAGTAGATGGAGGTCACTGGCCAACCCTGTGGGAAACACAGGTACCCCTGCCCTGGACCTAGGAGAGTTAAAGCCTCACCATAGGCAGCAAAGCTGGAAAGGTGTTGGAAGGCAGCCAAGAGAAGGTGGAAAGGGCTGGGGACGAGAGACCCTTTTCACAGCAAGTCCCTGCCCAGGACCCTGGGGAGGGGGGTGCAGGGGCTGACAACGTTCCTTGCCTAGTGATGCCAGGTGGCTGTGGGAGCAGCCAGGTCAGAGGGTCCAGAGGAGAGTGTGCCCCCTGACCACCGCCCCCACCTCTCCACCAAACAGCCGACCTGGTCCTGCCCTCGGGGCTCAGGCACAGACTCACAGGGCATCCCTACTCCCACCCCATGCAGGCCCCGGTCACTCTTTGGGTGTCCTGGGCACTGTGAGGGGTGGATCAACATTCCTGACCCTGGTCGTGACAACCACAGCTGTCTCCACAGAGCACCAGTGTCCCCGGGGACAGTCACCCCGCCATGGGAACCACTGCTGTAGACAGGTGTCACAATTGACCCTGTATCATCATGCACAAACCATTTGGGAGCTGGCTCGACCCACCATGTCCAGACCTTGTCCAGTCCTTACAGGGGGTGGTAGCCATCAGGGTGCACAGGCAGCTGGGGGACAGGCTAAAGCTTGGCCACCAAACTGGGCCATCAGCTGAAGGGCCTGCCTGGGATGAGTGGGGGGGACCTGAGTGGGCCCAGAGCTCAGCCGTCTGGCGTTTGTAGGGTTGGTGCCCGGCCAGGCGAGACGGCAGGTGTGAAGGTGAGCGCAGTGTGGAGTGCAGCTGGCAGAGCCTGTAGGGGGCCTGGGCGTGCAGGAAGCTGCTGCCTTGTGGGCCCCACTAACTGCACGGGCGGGCTTGGCCTGGGGCTGCAGCAGCTTTAACTCCCCAGCCTGCGCCCAAAGCCCAGCCTTGCCTGGGTGTGTATGTGCTCATGCATGCACCTATGTGTGTGTGTGAGTGTGCAAGCTCTGCGTGTGCACGTGTGGGTATGCATGCACCTGTGTGTGTGTGTGCAAGCTCCGCGTGTGCATGTGTGGGTATGCGTGCACTTGAGTCTCATAGCCTGGACCCTTTGGCAGCCTCTGGCCTGCAGTGTTGACTCAGTGAGCGGGCCAAGAAGGCCACTCGATCCTTCTTTGTGGCGGGCTTCCCAGGTGTCAGGTCCCTCTCCGAGGGTCCAGCCAGGTGGCCACCTACAGGGAGCGTGTGGATCCTCAAGCCCTGGGTTCCATCACTCCTGCCTCCTCATCCCTCTATCTCAGTGCCCCTAAGTCCCAGAGCAGGTGCCCCTGGCTTGGGGCTCTAGGCTACCTCCAGCCTGTGCTCCTGACAGACAGGGCTCATCCCTGGGCTGGCTCCATGGGTGCTGACAGTCTTGACCCCTCTCCTCAGGATGGGGGGGATCCCCGCTGTGAATGGTCGAGGAGAGCGTTTGCTTCTGCACATTGGAATCATCGACATCCTGCAGTCCTACAGGTGGGTCCTCGCCCCCTGTCCTGCCGGGGTGGGTGCATGCCCCTGGCCCGACTTTCCCAGTCCCCAGTGAGTGCCTGGTCAGGGACAGGTCAGGGCTGGCACAGGGCAGGGTAGAGGGTGGAGTGTCACTGGCTGACTGTAGGCCTTGCTGTGTGCCAAGACTGGGCTGCCCCATCTCCTGCTGGGGTCTCCCTCCCAGTGTGGAGCAGAGCAGGCAGCTTTCCGAGCAGTGGGTGAGGGTTTCCATGGAGACCCGGGTAGGGTAAAGTGGGCACAGCCCAGGGCGGGCGGCCAGAGCCCATCCTAGGGCAGGGGTGTGTGTCGAGGAGGATATCCTTCCCCCTGCAGCCCAGAGGCGTCTGGGGGAGCTGCCTGGAAGCAGCAACGTGCTCCCCAGCCCAGGTGTGGTATGGGGGCCTGGCTGGGGCATTGGGCGCTCCCTCCAGCAGGGAGGAGACCCGCTCAGCCTGGGCCATGGTAGAGAGGAAGGGCGGGCTCCGTCCCCCATGGAGGGCCATGCACCGCAGCCTTTCCACTTCCTCCTGCAGAGCAGCAGCGATGGGAGCAGCCAGCCAGTGGGGAGGGGTCAAGGGGGCCGGAAAAAGCGGGGTGGTCTCTGACTGATACAGCAGGTGGCCTGGTTCCTCTCGAGCAGGGCTCCTCTGCCCCCTTGATGCCAAGAACATTCCCAGTCATGATGATCACACAGGTCCCTGGAGACCACCTGTGTCCCCTGGGATGAGCTCACCTAGAAGAGACCTCCCCCGGACGTGGAAGTGTGGCTGATGTTCTGGGCGTTTTCTCCTCCGCAGGTTCATCAAGAAGCTGGAACACACCTGGAAGGCTCTCGTCCACGATGGGGTGAGCATCTTCCACTTGTTCATTCTGTCTATCCATCCACAAACATCCTGACTATCATCCTGGGCCAGACCTGGGTGCTAAAGAGCCGAGGGACACGTCCACTTTTTTGGAGCCACGGTCACAGGCCAGGGGATCAGGGCCAAGACAAGGCAGTGAGGCAGCCATGGGACCCCCCAACCAGGGGCCCGAGCCATCTGTGAGGGTACAGGCTTAGCATACAGGCTTCCCGAGGGAGGGGACTAGGGGCCCCAAGTGAGTTAGAAGTGAGGACAGGCTGGGAAAGTCAGGGGCCAGTCAGGCAGAGAACATTCTGAAAGTGTGTGATATGGAGGGGGTCTTGGGCCCCAGCTGCACCCCAGGGGCAGCACTGCACAGCTCTGACCCCGCTGACCCTGCAGATTGGGCCTGCTTACACAAATGGGCTCAGTTGTTCAAAAAAAGTTGGAAATTTGTGTCTTCCTGTGAGCACAGCTCACCCGTAAACCCTTGCAGTGAATTACTTCAAAGTGTAAAATACTGTGAGGACCAATTGCTGGGGTTAAACTGTCCACCTGTGGCCCTAGTCCGGCTATGGACCCCAGGCAGAGGCCTCTCCCCCTGTGCCCCCACAGGCCAGTTCTTACTTGAGTGCTAAGGGCTGTCTGTGTGTGAGCAGTCTGCAAAACCCAAGGTCCCAACAACCTCCCCCACTACACCCCGGAGTGTTTTGAGGGTCTGGGGAGCTTTCAGAATGTTCCCCCCTGGGTGGGGCCGGCGGGAAACCCTTCTGTGCGGTGAACCCACAGCAGAGGGGAAAGCAGATGGAGGGATCGTGACCCTGTCAGAAGATCGAGGTCAGCTCCAGAGGGGCCCAAACATCAAAGTAACCATCCAGGGGCTTCCCCAACAGTCCAGTGGTTAAGACTCCGAGCTCCCATCATGGGGGGCGCAAGTGTGGTCCCTGGTTGGGGAACTAAGATCCCGCTTGCCATGCATGCACCATGGCCAGAAAAAGTAACCATCCGGGTGTGTGAACCCTGAGACTGGTATGGTGGCGCCACAGTTCCTGGGGGCCAGCTTCTTCCTGCGTGTCCCTGTACACCCCAGGTATTGCCCTTGGCACCTGGCGTAAATGGCAGCCCCCATTTTGGCTCCAACCAGAGAGAGGGGCTCTTCCTCCCAGGGCGGAGAGACTCTTTTGCTGTCTTTGCTCACTCACCATCAACCAGCACGAGTCCCCGAGGCCATGTGACCGCCTCAGGGCAGGCCGGGACAGGAGGCCCTGTGTCCAGATGTGTTCTGTTACGTTATAGCTGGGGAGGCCACGAGGCAGTGTCTGAGAACGTCTCTGGTGGTCACACTGGATCTAGTGGGTGGGGACCAGGGATGCTGGCCCCACCCTAGGGTATAGGATGGACCCCCAGAGAACGACCAGCCTGCGATCAGCAGTGCTGGGGAGACAGTGCCGTAGCAAGTGAGCAGACTGGATCCAGGGACAGCCAGGGTGTGCACCCAGGGGCCCTGCAGTATGGCGCCCCAACTGTGTGCCAGGCTCCCTGCCTCACGGGCATCCCAGCCCTGCGTCCTGGCCTGCGCAGCAGCCTCGGGTCCACCCCGGGGCACCGACGAGCAGTGCATGGCCAGGGCCACCCCACCATGAGTGCAGGAGCCGGGTCTGCCTGCCCCCAGGACAAAGCCTTCCTTTGTAGCAGGGTCAGCTGCACCTTCTACCCCCCGGCTCTAGAGGTTCTTTCTAGTTTCTTGATTTTGATGTTTATTCAGTTACCTGAATAGCCATTTTATTCATGAGGGTCAACAATTAAAAATACGGACACCATTACCACAAAACCATCTCTCTGCCTCCCTGTCTCTGCCACCACTATCAGTTCCTGGGGTCCCATCCCCACCAAGGTGACACAGCAGCCCTGACACAGGGACTCCAATGGGCCCCCCCAGGCCTCATCCCCTGCCTGCCCTCAGGCCCCCCTTCCCTTCCCAGGACACAGTCTCCGTCCACCGGCCCAGCTTCTATGCCGAGCGCTTCTTCAAGTTCATGAGCAACACGGTTTTCCGGAAGAACTCCTGTGAGTGCCCGGGCCCTCTGGGTCGGGGTGCAGGGGGAGAAGGGTGGGAGGTCAAGAGCAGGGTAAACCCAGGGTCCTGGTCCTCCGCTCACCAGCCCTAGGATGCAGTCAGGGACTTGGTCCAGGGAACAGGGCAGCTGGGTGGCCCCTCAGGGACGTGCATAGGGCAGGGAACCCAGGGAGCCCCCGGCCTCTGGGACTGGATGGCTGTGTGAGGCAAACTGAGCCGCCACCGTATGTGGGGCAGTGGTCACCGGAGGCGCGGGAGAGGCTGGTGACAGGCCTTGGTGGAGCCAGGGTGGTGTGGAAGGTGTGTCAGGGTTTTCCTGCCACCTTTGACCCATTGGTGCAAATCAGGATGCAGGGGCCCCAAAGCCATGCAGCCTGGATGGGAACCAGGCCCTTGGCTTCCGTGTCTGAGAGTTGGGTGGGCTGAGGCCCCAAAATGCTAAGTAAACATTGGCAGCTGCTGATCCTACTGCTGTTTCCAAGGGGCTAGAGTGGGAGTTCTGGGTCCCTGGGATCCCATCTCTGCCAGTGGGCAGGACAGGGCACCTGGGCTCCTGCACCCCGACCCTGCCCCTGCAGGCAAGCCAGCTGGAATGTAGGGCAGGCTTCCCCTACCGAGAGCAAGAGCGAAGGGTGTTGGCGGACAGGCTGGAGGTGGGGCAGTGGGGCAGCCAGGCTTTGGTACAGAAGAAGCTCTGGGGTCTGTGGGGCCCTGTCTGGGTGCTGCTGCGGGGCTCAGGCTCCCCAGCACCAGCCGCCCTCCCTCCACAGCCCTGAAGTCCTCACCGTCCAAGAAGGGCCGTGGTGCCTTGCTGGCCGTCAAGCCCCTGGGACCCACGGCCGCCTTCTCGGCCAGCCAGATCCCCAGCGAGCGGGAGGATGCACAGTACGACCTGCGGGGGGCCCGCAGCTACCCCACACTGGAGGACGAGGGTGAGCAGGTGGCTGGGAGACGAGGGGCCTGAGAAGGGGAGGGCCCTGTGCTGGCCCCAACCTGGATGGGAGGGGCTGGGTCACAGTCACCCCCCTCAGCCCAAGATCTGCAGCTGAGAAGTGGGGAACAGCTGGGACTGGGCCCCTGGAAGAGCCACAATGAGAGCTGCGCACAGAATTCACCCCCCACTCCCTACCCTCAGGTGACAGGCTCCCATTATGTCAGAGATGCATGGAGACCTGGGGGGATGAAGTGCTTAATGGGGTCAGCCTGGTGTTCAGGAAGGTCCCTTCCATCTCCTGGGTCAGAGATTCCAGACAGGGAGGGGCGGGCGTGGTGGGGGGAGCATCAAGGAAGGGAGACATTGCCTGTGCAAAGGCCCAGGGGGCAGGACAGGGCCTAGCCTGTGGGTGTCTGGGGAACAGCAAGAAGTGTGTGTGGCTGGAGCAGAGCGGGGCAGAGGCCAGTGGAGCAGGACCCTGAGGGGAGTTTTTAATTGAGAGCAGGGGATAGGTACTGGAAGGCCGAGGCCAGGGGGAAATTGGAGCATATTTCTCCTCCTGAGGCTGGCGGGGACAACAGTGTGAGGTGGTGGCTGAGAGAGAGGACTTGGGTAGCTGGGGGTGAGCCAAGTTGCAGGTAGAGCTCAGAGGCCTGCCAGGAGCAGCCCTGGGTGCCTGGCTTGCACAGGTGGCCACTTGCTCCTCCCCCTAGGCCGGCCGGACCTCTTGCCCTGCACGCCGCCGTCTTTTGAGGAGGCCACCACCGCCTCCATCGCCACGACCCTGTCCTCCACGTCCCTCTCCATCCCAGAGCGGTCCCCCTCAGAGTCATCGGAGCAGCCGCGGTACCGGTAAGTGGACCTGACCATGTCCCTGGGCCGCGGGATGGGCGGGGTCGTAGGGTGGGCAGAACATTGATTGGGAGGGCCCTTACCCCACTTTTTCCACGTGTTTGCGGTCTCTCTGCAGGCGGCGCACACAGTCCTCGGGACAGGATGGCCGGTGAGATGAAACCCCAGCCCTCTCCCTTCTGTCTTGTCTCTTCTCCCCTCTCCCCTACACTCCCTGCCCCCATCCCTCCTCTGCCTTCCCCACCAGAGCCCTTTCTCTCTGACCACACCATTCTGAGCACAGATTCAAGTCAGGCTCTAGAAGCGGAGAGAATCTCGGGTCACTTGGAATCTGTCTTCCACCTTGGTACCCAGAGGACTCATCTCCCGCACTTGCCTGTTGGTTCTTCTTTCTCCCTTTCTTAGTAATATTTGTAGAAATACAAAAGGAAAAACAGAAATGCCTGTCCCATGCCTGCTCCCCTCTCTGGGAGTAACCAGCGGACGGATTTTTTTGTCTCTTGCCAGAGACATTTATGAATATACAAAGAGACACACATTTGGGCCTGTCTCGCCCTCTCCTTTCAACCAGCGTGCCTCTGGGCGCCGCCCTGCCCTTTGCTCTGTCACCTGCTGGCGGCAGGTCACCTCTGTGAGCAGGTGGAGTAGGTGCTGGTCCCCTTCCTCTGACAGGCTGTGACTTGCCCTCCTGCACATGTGGGTTGTTCCTAGGTGTCTGATCTTGTAACAGGACTGGAGTGGAAAGGGGTTGTTCTCTGTAATTGGTTTTTGGGGGGCAGTGATTTCTGCCAGTTGGAAAAAAAATCATGTGCGTCACCCTCTGTCCAGCTACCTGCTCTGACGTCAGCCACCCGTTTGCTCTCCGGTATTGCCATCCAGGGAGGTGTGCCATCTGCACACCCGGTTGCTGGCATGTTCTGACCCACCTACATCAGGGATCTAGGCCTGGAACTCCAGAACCACCCCAGCCCCCTAGTGCAGGCCCCAGGCCGGTGCTTAGCTGCCCCAGGGGGTGGGAAGGATCCAGACCCCCCATGTACTCATTATGCCCCAGCTGGTGCCAGAGTCACAGGCTAGCCCCAGGTGGATGGTCAGTCACTGGCCCCTTGCAGCCCCAGGTGGGCAGAACGGCCAGGGACCAGATGTGAGCTGGGCCGGCTCAGGGCCCTGGTCAGATGGCGCCCAGAGATAGCACCTCCTGGAGCTCCAAGCTTCTTACTGGGACTGGAAACTGACACTGGCCTGGAGCTCAGCAGGCGCTTCCAGGGCGGAAGGGGGTGAGGAGGGAAACTGAGGCGCAGCTTCCCTTTGCTTCCAGGCCCCAGGAGGAGACGCACGCGGAGGAAGACCTGCAACAGATCACAGTGCAGGTGGAGCCCGCGTGCAGCGTGGAGATTGTGGTCCCCAAGGAGGAGGATGCAGGGTGAGTGGGCCCCACGGTCGACTGACTAGTTCTTGGTCTCAGGTTCTGCTCTGGTCCCATTGGCCAAGCGTGGCCATGTAGCCAGCTGGCCGAAGGCGGACTGGGAAAAGTAGTACACAAGCTAGGGGTGGGGCTGGGGCTTCCAGCTTGGGAAGGGAGCGCGGAAAGCCGGGAATAGTGTGGGTCCTTCACTCTGGGAAGGGTTTCCTCCTCCAGGACGCAGAGCTGCCCTGACCTCTGAGGTCACTTTTCCTGCCACATTTCCTCTCTGCTTCCTCTTAGTTTTGCCGGGGCTTGCACGACAGTAACCTACGAGGTTTTCATGGGGGACCAAAGCCACGTTTGGTCCCCTGTTGTGTTCTGTTTTTATCTCATTCACTGTAACTCACCAGTAATGTGTTCTTTCTAGCTGCTTCTGGCTTGTTTTTCACTTGTTTCTGTTTTCCAGTGTAGGTTGAGTAAGTTCCTTCTTTTCTTTAACAATGAGGCCCTTAAGGCTATGTGTTTTCCTCTGAGTGCTGCTATTGCCAAGTGCCATGGGTTTGACACGAACCAGTTCTTTTATATTGGCTCAGGTACAAATGGGTAGTAATTTTCTTTTTTTTTTTTAATTTTCTCTTTAAATTAAGATAGTGGCTTTCAACAACCTGAGGGTGATTCTGCCCTCAGAGGACAGTGGGTGATGTCTGGGGACATCTCCGGTGGTCATGACTCGGGGGTTTGCTGGCATCATAGTGGGGGCCAGGGAGGCTGCTCTACACCCCACTGTGCCCAGGACTGCCCCCCACAGAGAATGACCTGCCCACTGTCAGCAGCGCTGAGGGCGAGACCCTGGACTGAGGCATTTCTCTCGTGTTTAAGACTTTCTGTTTACCTTTTTGGTACTTATTTCTAACTTTATTAGGTTTTGAGCTCCTCATCCGAGAAGTGAAATTTCTCACTAGTTGCGTGGCCGCCAGCCATGGCCTCTGGCACATTCCCCACCTTCACTCTATGCCTCAGTTTCCTCATCTGTAACACGGGACAGGGGCTGCTCTGGTGGCTCAGTGGTAAAGAACCCATCTGCCAATGTAGGAGACGTGAGTTCGATACCTGGGTCTGGAAGATGCCCTGGAGAAGGAAATGGACCCCACTCCAATATTCTTGCCTGGGAAATCCCATGTACGGAGGAGCCTGTGGGCTACAGTCCATGGGGTCCCAAGAGAGTCAGACGCAACTGAGCAAATAAACAGCAGCGACACAGGACAGCAGGCCCTCAAACAGGCCTGGCACCTAGGAAGTGCTCCAGAAAGAGGAGCAAAAGGTTCTGGCCCCTCAGGGTGGGTATGTGTCCCCACTTTACAGGTGAGGAAACTGAGGCCCTGAGAAAGAATGTAGTCCTAATGGTTGCCCAACGAGTGAGTGGTGAGGCAGGGATTTGCCCACAGGCATGCCCCTGAGTGGAGGGGCCAGGCCACCTGCTCGGAGCCGGGTTCTTGGTTCCCTTGGCAGCAACAGTGCTTGGGGTGTTTTGTTATGTGGGGGAACCAGAATGTGTCAGGCAGAACCCATCCCTGCCACTGAACTTCCTGCATCTATGGTCTCCATGAGGGATGGAGGGAGTGGGGAGGGTCCAGGCTGCGGTGCGGGGAGATGCATGCTTTCCAGAGCCCCCCCAGGACTCCCATGTCCTGCCCGTGTCCCCAGGGAGGGGGTGTCCCCAGCCTGTGCCTCTGCCGCTGTCGAAGCGGAAACCGCCAGCCAGGCCTCCGAGCCCGCCAGCCAGGCCTCCGAGCCCGCCAGCCAGGCCTCGGACGAGGAGGACGCGCCCGCCACGGACATCTACTTTGTAAGTCCCCCAGGGCTCCCTCCCGTCGCCGGACCCTTGACCATCCGCGCTCACCTGTGCTTACGTGTGTGTAGGCGTGCCCGTACAAACCCACGTATGCTCATGTCCACCTGCATTCACACACGGGCACACCACTCCCTCACACGCTCCCACTGACTCGTCGCACACTCAAGGCGCTCGTGCACACCTGCAGGTGCACTCAGGCACAGGCATGAGTGTGTGCTCACCTTTTCACACGCAGGTCCATGTGCCTGGCTCGCTCACTCTCAGGTGATGTGGCAGCGCCCCGCCCATCCTCCCCAGCCTCGTGACCACGTCTGGCCCTGAGCCCAGCGGGGCCTGGGGAGGTGTCTGGAGTCCCGGAGCGCTCAGCCCCCTGGCCCGAAGGGAGGCCCAGGCTGACCGTGGGGCTGCATGACACACACCTTCTCTCTGACCGGGTGGTGGGTACGGCGGGCAGACTCCATGCTTAGGGAGGCCGGGGCACCGAGGCGAGGGGCAGGTGGGCTCCACGATGCCAACCTCATGGGACGAGGACACACAGCTGCTCCTGGACAAGGTGGGATCTGTCAGAGCAGGAGGAGGCCCTCCCCTGGGTACCCGGGACCTCCCTCCAGAGCTGGCCATCTCCTCCCCCTCACACCTCCCACAGGCAGGCAGGAACCTGGATTAAGTGGGTCCTGGGGGGCCTGGGAGCCCGCAAAGCCCAGTCCAGTGACCGCCCCACCCCTAACAGCGGGTCCTGAGCTGTCTCCCCAGGATGTCCCGCTCTGGGATCAGATGGTCCTAATTACAGCAGAGAGGGCCAAACCCCAGCCCTGCCTGCTGTCCTTTTCTCAGACTTTCACTCTCACCTTTGACCCACAACCCTGCCCTTGCCCGGTGCTGGGCCTCGGGGCTGTTTGGGTGAGCCTGGCTGCCCTGCTGACATCGCTGCTTCATAACAGCCCCCTGCTCTCAGTCCCCACGCCAACGCTGCCTGGCCTGCAGGGCACCGAGCGCCCCCTGTGTCCCCTGCCCCACCCCACTGGGCTGATCTTTCCCGTTCTCTGGATCTGTGTGTGAGGCAGCCCCAGGGTCCATGTCCTGTCAGGAGTCGGGGGCGTGAAACCCGGATTTGCTGCCAGGCCCGGCACGCAGCGGAGAAGACAGCCAGTGGGACGCCCACCCCCTGTTCCTGCTTGGCCGTCAGCCAACCTGCCCCACCCGCTGCCCTCCCTGCCTGCCCGCCCGCCAGACTCCCGTGGCCTCGTCCTGTCACTTCATCCTGTCCTCTGTTTGCTTCCTCCCCCGCCCGCCCGGCCCGCCCAGTTCACCGATGGGAGGTACTGGATTTACTCTCCCCGGCATCGCCGACTGCGGGCCGTGACGCTGAGCTCCTCAGGGACTGTAAGTGACCACGGCAGGCCTCCAGGGAGCCAGGCCCCACCCCGCGCCCTGGGCAGCAGGGAGCCACAAGTCCTGGTCCCTCTTCCTCCAAGAAGGGACATGGGGAAAACATCGCTGCGGCTGAGGTCGGCCACACTGGCCCGCGTGGGACGCTGGGCTGTGGGCGTCCTGTCGGGACGTGTACTCCCCGCTGAATTGGGCGTCATGGCACCTGCGGGCACACTGCTGGGGCTCCCAGGGACAGCCTGGCCATGGCAGGGTCGGCATCTGACCCCCAGCCCCCAGACACCCCTGCCCCTCGTCCCAGCACTCCTGGGTCAGGGACGTGTCACATGGACAGCTCCCACTTGTTCAGATTTTGCTGCCAACAGCACTCCCAGAGCGTCTGTCCCCTGAAGGGGGTGACCTCGCTCCCTGTGGTCAGCGGAAGGACCACAAAGCCAAGCTCTTAATTACAGGAAAGAGGAGTTGGTGTCTCTGTACCTATTTCACAGATGGAGAAACAGACCTTGGCTCCGCAGGTAGCCCACAAGCACATAGTGTAGACGAAATCTAGGTCCCAAACTTGAGGCATATGTCTAATAAACACTTATCCACCGGCGTATCTGGGATGCTGTGGGGATGTTGTGTGGCAGTGGCATTGTTAGTGCTCGTTATTGTCATCGTGAGCAGTAAATGGGGTCCCAGAGAGGCCAGCTGACCTCCCAGAGGCACACAGCACTCAACGGGCAGAACAGGGCAAAGATCTGAAGCAAGACTTTGTGTTCTCAAGGTGAGGCTCCTCAGAGGCCACACTCCAGCCCTGTCAGTGGTCCCTGTGAGTGTCGCTGGCTGTCGTGCACTGCCGAGCAAGCCTGAAAAGGGAGATCCCCTCCACGCTCGGTCCAGCCGGGGACACTGCACGCCAGAGATGGTCCCAGAGCTGGGGACACATGGTGCCCAAGGGCCATGGGGATGGGAGCCAGT
Organism: Bos indicus x Bos taurus; assembly: GCF_003369695.1. Lineage (NCBI taxonomy): Eukaryota > Metazoa > Chordata > Mammalia > Artiodactyla > Bovidae > Bos > Bos indicus x Bos taurus. The sequence continues at coordinate 90,330,279 of NC_040082.1, read as the reverse complement.
GGCAAAGGCCATCTGGAAGGGGTCAAGTGGGCTCTGAGATGTGCCTGGGGTGTGGGGAGGTGGAAGAGGAAGGGCTGTCTTCGCTGGGGGCACCACAGAATCAGATACTTGGGGCCGATGGGTGGAGAGGGAGGCAAAGGAGTGGCAGGAGGAAGGCTGGACCCTACGGTCTGCTGTGCGGGGCAGGCATGCCCTGGACTCGACTTCTGTGGGTCACCCAGGGCCAGCTCATCACAGGGTTCCTGGGGACCCCTGTGTCACCCATATTCTGAGCCCAGCACTGCCACCAAGCCAGCGTCAGCACCTGCTGTGGCCACAGACAGGCCTGGACCTGCGCCTTGGGCTCCCAAGTGTCCAGACATGGGTTTTATGGCTCTGTAACCCCCTGAAGCACGAGCAAGGCCTGCTCTGGGGCCTCACCCTGCTGCCCTGGCTCTGGGTGCCTTTGTGGGAACCCGTCCACATGGGGACACAGGCTTCTTGGGCCTCTGGGTCCACATGGGTACCATCGTGGCCTGTGAGCTGTGGAGAAAGTCTGGTGCAGCAGGTGTAGAGGCAGGGACTGTGTGGGTACCTGGAACAGGTGGACCCCGAGGGGCAGGAGGGCAGAGGCTGGTTGCTGATGATTCTCCCAAGCAGCCCAAGGAGGGTTGTGTCTGAGGGGCCATGGTGGGTTCAGGGGCCATAGGACAGCCAGGGGGGCGTGGCTAGGACAGGTGTGTGCTCTGGCTGGGGTGGAAGTAACAGGCTGTGGGGTGTTGAAGGCTGGCATGCAGTGGGGGGAAAGAGGAAAGACAAGAAGGTGGCTGGGGGAGCCCCACGGGAGCTGCCAGGCCCAAGAGGGTTCTGGTGCTAAGAGCAGACCCAGGAAGGGCAAGGGGGGCTGGGGAAGTATACGTCCTCCCCTAGTTGAGCCCCGCCTGGGACCTCTGCCCAGACATGGCTGGAGAAAGATCAGCCTGCCCCTGCCAGGCCCAGGGGCCCCTTGGTGGCCAGTCCCCACTCTGCCTGTGCCCCTCCCCAGGAAGGCATCCCTGTGCTCCAGGCATGGGGCAGAGAGGCCTGTGCTGCTTGCTGTCTGGGGGGCACCTGCCTCGGTCCCAGAGCAGGTCTGTGTGTACTGGAGCAGGAAATGGGCTCCACCCTGTGCCCCTACCACCCAGGACCCCCTGCCGTGGGTCCCCAGGGTGCTGCTCCAGCTGGCAGTCCCCAGTGGTAGGCAGGCCTGAAGCTGGGGTGCTAGGGCAGAGGCAGAGGCTAGGGCAGAGGTTAGGGGGCCGGGGTGGGCGGACAGCAGAGCAAACGGAGCCCCACCCGCCACCCCTTCCTGCTGTGCCAGCTCTGCCTTGACCCACGCGCCGCTTCCCGCTGCCCACCCCGCCCCTTGCCACGCTCTGGCCACTCAGCCCCGGAGGCCCGGCCCCCACCCCACCAGGCCCAAGGGCCGTCCAGGTTGGGGCAGGTCCTGTCAGGGAGAGGGCACGGGGGCTGAGCCGCCCACTCGTCCCACGTTGGGGGTCCCCCTCTTTTATTTCTGTTTCTTCCTTCCTTCTTCCCTGTTGCCTCTCGCGCCTCCTCGCACCCTGCTCTTCTTCTGCGCCCCTCCTGCACGTGCCGCCCGCCCGCCCACCCGCCCTGCAGCCCACCGATGAGAGGAGCTGGGTGTACTCCCCGCTTCACTATAGCACGCAGGCCCAGCCTGCCTCCGACGGCGAGAGCGACACAGTAAGTGAGCCCATGGCTGGCCAGCCGGGCCCACTCGGGGCTCAGACCATGTCCTCGGCCCAGGAGGGCCTGAGGGCCTGACCCCCAGACACCCCTGGGACCGATGGGGAAACTGAGGTCGCCAGTGGGAGGGGCAGCCAGGCTCTGCCGTGCCATGGCCTGTGTCCAGCCCTCAAGGCTCCCGGGGTCCCTGGCTTGTGTCGTTAGCCATGGGAGGCCGGGTGGGTGGGGATTGGCCCTAGCCCACCATGAGTTCACCTGCCCCCTTGCCTCTGCAGTAATTCCTATGCAGACACTGACCCGGAGCCGAGTGCCCGCTGCTGCCCCGGCCGCTTCCTGGAGGCACTGCCCACCTCGCTCAGCCCAGAGCTTGGGAGATGCCCGCCTGGCAGCCAGCCCTCGCCCTCGTCCTCCCCTGACGACACCGACACTCCTGGCTGCTGAGCGACCCCCATCCGGACGGCCTGCCCCGCTCTGGCTCCCCGACAACTACCTACGCCTGATACTGTGAACCCTCCTGCATTTCCGATCATGTATTTATTTTGGGTCCTTATTCTTTGCACAGACATGGTAGCACACATGGGTGTGTTTTTTTAGAAAAAGGAAAAGGCAAAAAAAAAACCCACAATGGAAAAGAAGAAACTCTATTTTACTGCACTTTTGGTTCATTGCTGTGCTTGCATGTTTTGCTGAGGGAACCTGCGCCCCAGCGGAATCCACTCTAGGTCTGGGCCGGGGTGGACAGGCCCCTAGGACAGAAGGGCCACTGTGTTCCCCAGGGTGCCTCTGGAGGCTGCACACTGCACCTGCCAAGCACTGTCGGCTCAGGTTTTGGGGCCGAGAGAGCTGGACACCATCCTTGAGGGCAGCACAGTGGTGGCTGGGGATGGCTTTTCACCAGTGGCCCTGCCATCTCTCAGCATCTGTCTCCCACCACCTGCCTCCCATGTGACCGCGAGCAGGAATCCCCAGGCGTAATGAGAACCTCCATGTGGACACATAGCTGCCCTGACTCAGTGGAGCTCAGGGCTGTGGGCTTCTCTCTTCTCTGGAAGACGGGCCTAGGCAGGAGGAGGCAGCCAGGCACTGAGGCCCTGGGACTTCCCAAGGTCTGTGTCCTGAAGGGGAGCCCCCACGGGCAGGCCGCCAGGGCTAGAAGACCAGACCCCCTCCTGTAAAAAGACGGAGGTAGGCATCCTCTCTCTTTTAAATGATGGAGACACCTGTGCCAATTGAAGGATAGGAAAAGAAATTATTGGTGAAAAAAACAATTTTTTTTGGATGGTCCCACTTCTGGGTCCAGAGCCCCACAGGGCAACTGCCAGGGGCCCTGCTGCGTCCATAGGCGGCTGCTGGAGCTGACAGCTTTGCAGGGTCTCTCCTGCCTGCCTCCGGAGAGGGACGCATCAGGGATTGTTCACTTGGCCCACCCGGCCCTGCGTGGGAGGAGCTGGGAGCCAGTGTGGAGTGGAAGTTGCACTTTGTGGAAGAACTCCCACCTTTGCCTCCCTGGTGGAGCCTGAGATGGCTGGAGAACCTGCCAAGCCAGGACCTGATTTTCAAGTTCGTTGCAAGCTGTGTACACTGCTGTCTTTTCCTACAAGGGCCCCTCGTCACCTCCCCTGGCACAGCCTGCTTTGTGCACCTGGACAGAGCCTCTTGGCTGGCTGTACCCCTCCTCGGGCTGTGCCCCAGGGGCTCTCCACTCACAGGGCCACCAAGGATGCCGCAGCACGAGGCTTGGGGAAGAGGATCCATCAGAAAAATCCTACAGGCGTTCTGCTCCCTTCCTACCTGCGAGGGGGTGTCCAGACCCTAGAGCATCCTCACCGGGACTTCCACCAAGGCACCATCCACAGTGCCCCATGCACACAAGTCCCCAGTTGGTGCCTGCCCTGTCCCGCCTGGAGGAGGTGGGCTGAATGGGCAGAGGTCTGAAGATGACTTAACAGCCACTGTTATGTTGCCCCAGTGCCGACATCAGAGCCCCTGCCCCAAGGCCAGCTGCAGAGATGCGGTGCATCCCGTGGGGACGACCAGAGCAGCAGGCCCCACTTCCAGGGCGCCCTCGGCCACCTGGAGCTGGGGAGTGGGGCCCTGGGGCTTTCCTGAGTGAATCACAGACAGATGCTTACTTGGAGAAGTTTGCAAACCTCCTGGACATCATGATGTTTTCATTCCCGTGCTAAGTCATGAATACCCCTTCAGAGTCCCCTTTGTGTTGGTTGCATTTTTTTGTCCCTTTTTCAGAGAACTGTCACATGGATGCAAGGTGGTCCTCGGATTAGGCTGCCGGGAAGTGTGTGCTTATGGTCAGGGTGAGAGGGTGGGAAGGCAAGACCTTATTTGTAACATGCAGTGAACTCATGGCCTTCCCCAGACCCCCAACAGGAAGGGCCCTGGACCCACCCAGCTGTCATCCCACCCCCAGGATAGCAATCTGCCAACTCCTTGGTTGTGATGCCCTAGTTCCGTCCCAGCTTGTCCTTGACAGCTGCTGTCACTGAGAACATGGGCACTGTCTGCCGTGCCATACTGTACACGGGAAAGGTGTGTCCTGAGACTAACAAGGTGGGATCTCCCACGTGTCCCCTCCCAGCCTCCATCCTCTGCCTCCTCTCGCCCCCTTCCTCCCACCACCTGGCTCAGTGCAATACTCCCATCCCCATGGGGTCCCCTGCCATGGTACTGTCGCCACAGCCCCTCGGTCCCCACCCCAGAACAAGCACCCTCGGTCACCTCTGGTAATTCAGTTGCATCGCCTGTCCCCACCCCAACCCCATTTTTATGGCCCATCTGATTTCCAAACACAACAGAACTGCAAACCTTGTGTGTCTTAATCTCACTGGGGGTTCCGTGTGCTCAGCCCCCGTGGTCTGGTGTGTGACAATCCGGGGCTCAGCCTCCTCGGGCGCAGGACGCCAGCCCGCTCAAACCCAGAGCCGTGGGCGCCTCTGTGACCGCAGCCACTGCTGGCCCCATAACACTCGTATGCAGCCCCAGATCCTCCCCACCCCAGCCCCGCCACCCCACCCCCCCTTTTTACGTTGAAGAGTTCTCTAATAAATTGGGTAATAAGCATCAGCCGCCTCTCTCTGTCTCTCTGGTGATCTGGGTGCGAGTTTAAAGACTGACTTCGAAGGAGAACACAAAGAAACCTTAGTAAGAATCACAATAAATAAAATCAACAACGGACCCAAATGCTTTAGTAGCATTGGCTTCCACTTCTGCTCAAAAAATTTTTTAAAAGCTGACCACAGGGGACTCCCCTGACAAGCCAGTGGTTAAGGCTCCACCACAGGGGACGCAGATTTGATTACTGGTCGAAAACTAAGGGAGAAGGCAATGGCACCCCACTCCAGTACTCTTGCCTGGAAAATCCCATGGATGGAGGAGCTTGGTGGGCTGCAGTCCATGGGGTGGCTGAGGGTCGGACACGACTGAGCGACTTCACTTTCATCTATTGGAGAAGGAAATGGCAACCCACTCCAGTGTTCTTGCCTGGAGAATCCCAGGGACGGGGGAGCCTGGTAGGCTGCCCTCTATGGGGTCGCGCAGGTCGGACACGACTGAAGCGACTCCCACATGCCGCCTGGCCAAAAAGATTTTTTTTAATAAATAAAAGCTGACCTCAGGAACAAACACTCCCCAGAGATTGTTCTGCCAGTCCGTCAAACTGAGTAATGCATGGACCCCTTTTAAGGGGAAAATATTTCTCCCTGACTCCCAATTTGAGAAACACTGCATTGAAGACAAGATTCTGTCTCTAAGCAAGCCCTTGACAACCCAGTTTTGATCCCAGACACAGATGGCACAGCTCGTTGGTACACGAGACTAGGCGATCACGACTATGTTCCCCTTATGGTCAGAGAGGAGATATGCTCAAGGATGCCTCCGGGTGGGGAAAATAACGTTTTGGGCCAGCCTGTCACCAGGACAACCCACATTCCAAGACAGGCAGTTATCAAGGGTTGCCTCCATGCCGCCACCCTCCAACCCGCGCTGCAGCACTAAGCAGAATATGCAAAGCTAGCATCTAGGATGGTGTCTGGAAGTTGTGTTCTACACATTTAAAGAGTTGGCTTAAAGAATTAAGCACCATCCCCTGGGGGTGGGGTTTGGGGAACTCAGAGCAGGACTTTGGGCTCCTCCAGATTTCGGGCTTCCACTCTCACCCCTTTGTGGTCTTGCCCCTGCCTAACGGCAGGGACTCCACCTAAAGACCCCTGATATCCCTCCCCGCTCAAAGCCCTCCCACGGTTTGCCAGCACCCACAGGACAAAGCCGGATGGGCCACCGATGAGCTCCACACTGGCTCATTGGGGGCGGGATTTTGGCGTGACTTTCTCTCTCTTAGCCTCAATTTCCCAATCTATAAAGTGAGTTAATGAGGAACTTAAGACGTTATGGAAGTGTTTTTTCAAAGCTTAATCCAAGAAACACAGGTATTGGCAGTGGTGTAGCATGATGAGGACTCTCACAGAGGATCAGCCCATCATCTAAGACTTTTCGGTCTCCATACCAGCACCCACCCCTGGTCTCCTGGAGCAGCCTGGATTTAAACCTACAGTCTGGAGGCTTCCCCGCCTCAAGACCAGCGAGAGTTCGCCCCCAAGACGTCTCCTAGGCCACGCCCCAGAGACCCCGCCTTCTCTTGACCACGCCTCCTAGGCCCCTCCCATGCCGGCTCCTCGTCCTCTCTAGGCCGGCTTCTTGGTCCCGCCTCCCCATGCCCCGCCCTTTACAGGTCCTCTTTCGCATTTGCTCCGCCCGCTGCCCCTCTGATTCGCTAAGGCGCTAGGACCCACCTGGGCCTGCCCCTAGTATTGCCTGAAGAGCGAATCCCAAATTCTGGCGGCGACAGTCCGGCCGGAGTCCATCACTTAGGCCACACTGAGGACAGTGGAGAGGTTAAGGAGGGTCGAAGTCCCCGCGGCATGGGGCGACAGGATGGGTTCCAATCTCCCTGCTCAGGCGTGGGCGGGGCAACCAGGCACGCGCCACAAGCGAGGAAGGCCCCCGGCACAGGCCCCGGGTATTTGTGTCAGCGCCGTCGCCACCGTCCCAGCCGATGGGTCGGGATACACGCTCGCGCTCGCGGTCGGCTGGTCGCAGGGGTCGAAGGCAACGGAGCTGGAGCGGGAATCGGAGCCGAAGTCGGAGCGGAAGCCATGGGCGGCGAAACCGGCGTAGCCGAGACGACGAGGGACGACGCAGACGGAGGCGGAGGAGTCGGGATCGTAGGTAGGGTAGTTGTGTAAGCCGCGCTGGAGGTCCAGCTCCAGCCTTAGGGGAGCTGAAAGCCCCTCGAGCTAGTCAGGGAGGGCTTCCTGAAAAGGGGGACGTCTGAGGACGTCGGAATTGACCAGGCAGCGATAGGAAAGCGAGAGGCTCCAGGAGCGAGGAGTTGGGGAATCGATGAGGTCGGAGAGGAAGCGGGAGACCAGATCGTGCAGGCTTGTGTACCGTTGAAGCATTTGAGAGTTATTTAAGAGGGGAGCAGGGAGCTGTGGAGTATTTCGAACCAAGAAGTGATGTCTGGATTACCTTGCACAGTTCCCACTGGTTTTCGCCTGGAGAAGGGACTCAGCGGGACTGCAGGAGTGACACCAAGGAGCAGGAACGTAGTAACAGTTGTCCAGGCAACAGATGATGATGGCTTTCTCGAGGGGAGGCTGTGGGAAGGTACAGTGAGAAAGTGGGTAGATTTGAGAGGGATTTCCGAAGTAAAAGTGACAACACATGTTCCTGGGGTGTGAGAGAGAAGAACCGTTGATGACAGGTGGCAGGACTCGGTTGAGTCCTCGGACTTGTTGCTCAGCTTCCCATCTGCCCACAGCCCTTTTCTTCTGGAGATGGGGCACCTGACCAGACTTGGCTTGAGTCTGCTTAAATCTGTTCCAACACAAGGGAATCAGCATGGAGATAGGGACTGACTCTCAGAGCTGGGTTCTACTGCTGGCTCAGCCTGTAAATGGCAGTCCCTGCCCCACTTTCATCCAAGTTCTGTCATCTGTGCCCCAAGGATCTCCACAGGGGCTCTGGAAGCATGCACTGTCTCCCCATCCCTCCAGCCTGTTCTCCACACCATAGCCAGGGTGGCTGTCATCCACTGTCATCCACTGATCACCCTCTAGGTTTGAGATCACCCTCCTTTTGAGTCTCATAAGATCACTGTCACCCAGGAATTCCAGGAAGACAAACGGAGTGAAAATAGTAAAGAGATGGTTTAAACCAGTATTTGGTAAACTACAGCCTAGGACCAAGAATAGCTTTTACATGTTTAAATGTCGAGGGGAGGGGGTGGGATGGGAAAGACAAAAGAGTAGTACTTCATGACACATTAAAAGTACATGATATTCAAGTTTTGGTGTCTAGAAATAAAATTTTATTGAATAAACTTATGCCAGTTAGTTCATGTGCTGTTCATGGGCCACTTTTGCCCTGTGATAGCCGAGTTGACTTACTTTGCCATCCACCATCTGGCTCTTCACAGAAAAAGTTTGCTGACTCTGGTTTAACGTTTAATGTTGATGTTTTAGCAGTGGTTTGTGGGTAGCAATAAATTGTTATTGTCACCTATTGGTTTCTAAGATTTTAGTTGCTCACAAGAATCAGCCACTCTAGATAGGTCATGAAAATCAATGTCATTTATGAAGATTTGACCAAGTTTGTAGTTTTTGTTTAAGTAATGCCAAATAATTGGTTTTCAAGGTGTAAGTTTTTTCTTGTGAGCTTAATGGGTGGAGCATTGGACAAAATAAAGACAGATTTAGTTGCTCAAAGGCCCCCAACATTAAAGAATCTATCCCCAGGGTTCATTACTTTGCCTGCCCGCCTCACCTGCCCTGTCAAGGCTCTGTATTCCCGCCAGTCTTGCTCCTGCCTGTCCTATAGAGCCGGCAAACACCACCTTCTTTCTGTAAACCCTCCCTGGACACCTTGTTATTGTTGTTTAGTTGCTAATTTGCATCTGACTCTTTTTGCAACCCCATGGACTGTAGCCCACCAGGCTCCTCTGTCCATTGAATTCTCTAGGCAAGAATACTGGAGTAGGTTGTCATTTCCTTCTCTAGGGGATCTTCCCAACCCAGGGATCAAACCCATGTCTCCTGCATTGCAGGCAAATTCTTTACGACTGAGCTACCAGGGAAACCCCCTGGACACCTTGGACAGAGCTTATAGTTCCCTCACCATCTGGCCCAGGCCACCTGCCCTCCTGCCCTCCCTCCCATTCTCCCCCTCACTCACTCTGCTCCAGTTACACAGGCCTGCCTGCTGCTGTTTAAATATGCCAAATGAATTCCTGCCCAAGGGCCTTTGCCCCATCACTCTCTCCAGATCTCCCCGTAGCTCCCTGACACTCCTCCAATGTCACCTTCTTAGCGAGCTCCTCTCTGGCCTCTGCACGCCCTAATGCACTGTCACTATCCTAGTGGCTCATGGTCCCATCTAGTGTCACATTTGTTGATGTGAGCCCCACAGAAGCAGGGACCATCAGTGTTTGGGTCACTGCTATGTTCCCAGAACCTAAACCAGCTCCTGGCCCCCAGCAGGTGCCTGCCCAGTCAGTGGCAGTGGGACAGGTGATTGGCCAGCTGGCGGCAAGCAGAGCTTCACGGGTTCCCTCCACAGGTCGGATTCAGAAGAGGAGCGACCACGGCGAGGCAGGCAGACCCGGAGCCCCTCTCCTGCCCACCGGCGTGCCCAGGACCACTCCTCTCAGTCTGACTCAAGCGATGAGCAGCAGCATCAGCAGCGGGGCCAATGGGCTCGCCGGCAGCGGCGGCAACGGACATGTTCCTGGTCCCCAGGCTCCTCAGCGTCCAGCTCCGCATCCAGGGACCACTCACAGAGCCCCCGGGAGGCAGCGGCAGCAGCCCTGAGCCAGCAACAGAGCCTGCAGGAACGCCTGCGGCTGCGCGAGGAACGGAAGCAGCAGGAGGAGCTGATGAAGGCCTTCGAGACTCCTGAGGAGAAGCGGGCACGCCGGCTGGCCAAGAAGGAGGCCAAGGAGCGGAAGAAACGGGAGAAGATGGGCTGGGGCGAGGAGTACATGGGTTATACCAACACCGACAACCCCTTTGGTGACAACAACCTGCTGGGCACCTTCATCTGGAACAAGGTGAGCCTCGGGCAGCCAGGCTGGGCCCTTAGTCCTGCTCATGTTGCTTGCCAGTCCTTTCTGTCTTTTTGCTTCATACACTGGTTACAGCTTATTTCCAAAGACATTGTTTAGCATTCCCAGTGCATGTGCCCAGGTTGTACCTGCCACTGACATTGTGTGCCTGCACGAGCACACACACCAGCTTCCGCCAGCTTCTCCTCTGATGACACTCTCCTATGGTGTAAAATTTCAGGCCCTCCACCCACAGAACCAGCCTAACCTCAGGCAGAATGGGAGAACAGGGTCTCAGCATCACATGCAGGGTGGGATTCCATGGTCAGGGCAGACAGAGCTCCATGATGCTGGAGTGGACTGAGCCGATTCTGCAGGCCGCAGTTCCTTCAGGCAGCCGAATCCCTCAGCCTCACACCCCACATCAGCAGAGCAGGTGCTTCGGCCTGGTGGGTCCCCACCTGGTAGAGCAGTTATGAAGTGTAGGAGGCTGTGCTGGATGTTCCCAGGGAGGATGGTGGAAGGAGGCATCTGTCTCAGCGGGAGTGTGGTTGGCCCTTCCAGGCCCTGGAGAAGAAGGGGATCAGCCACCTGGAGGAGAAGGAGCTAAAGGAGCGGAACAAGAGGATCCAGGAAGACAACCGTCTGGAGCTGCAAAAGGTGGGGGCGCCCTGGGGTTTCCTGCTTCCCTCCTGAGGGATCCAAGGGAAGCAGACAGAAAGTGAGTCTGGCTCACCCTGGCTTAAGTCCAGGGGGACCTGATTGGCTTTCGTGGAAAATTCAGGGGAGATTGGCCTCAGGCATGGCTGGATCCAGAGGCTCAGGCAGTGACAGTACCTCAGCTTTGCTGGCCTCCAGGATTTATTCTAAGGCCCTCCCTGCTGGGTGGCCAGAGCAGCCCTGGCCATTAAAGCTACTGTGTCTCTAGTAGAAAGAGGGTTCCCTTCTGCCCCAGGGTCTGTCCAGAGCTTCAGGCATCCCTGGATGGATTCCTATGTCCAGGGCCAGCCCACTGGGGCCAGGCGCCAGGAACAGTACCCCGCCCCCCAAACCTTGGGGAACCCCACAGGCTGAGAGGATAAGGGCAGACCCCACGAGACCCCGTCGTCTGCTGTCCCCCCCTCATTCTCTGCATGTGCCCTCAGGTGAAGCAGCTGCGGCTGGAGCGGGAGCGAGAGAAGGCCATGCGGGAGCAGGAGCTGGAGATGCTGCAGCGAGAGAAGGAGGCGGAGCACTTCAAGACCTGGGAGGAGCAGGAAGACAACTTTCACCTGCAGCAGGCCAAGCTTCGGTGCTTGGGTTCCCCAACCCCTCCTCCTCCTGGGCCCGCCCCTGCTCCTACTAAACCTGCCCTTCCTCTTCCCCCTTCTGCTCCTGGGCTCGCCCCTCCTCCTGCTCCTGGACATGTCCCTCCTCCTCCTAGACGCCCCCTGCTCCTGGACCTGAGGGGGTGGGACCCACCCTTGCTCCCCACCCTGCCCCCTTGGCCCTCAAGCTTGCACCTCGCACCTCCTCAGGGCCCATCCTGACTCACTTTCTGTCTGCTTCCCTCATCATTGCACTCTCACCCCGTGATGCCAGGTGCTGCGGGTGGTACAAACATACGGCTGAGTAGAGGGTACCAACCAGCCCTGACTGGCTAGGCCCTGGCTGTCCGCAACCTTTGAGGCGTTTTGCTCATCAGCTTCATCTACAAACAAGGAAAGCGAGGCTCCTGAGGTGTCAAGAGTTGTCTGAGGTCATGTGGGCTGTGCGAGCCTCAGGCCTGGCCCCTACTTACCTGGCTACCCACAGTCCCCAGGGGCTCAGACCCGCCTGGTCACAGGGTTCTCTGGGGTTGGAACAGGGTTAGCCTCTGATGCCCGTCCCCATGCACAGCACTGAGGCTTTAGATCTTTCGCCCGGGCTGTCCTCTCTGCTCCTCTCTCGTGGCCCACCCACTGTTCTTCAGACCCTACCTTGTCCTGTCTCTGCCTCTTTCAGGGCCTGTGCTTTCCAACTTTTCTTGCTTCTCGGCCTGATGCCTCCTCTTGCACAAAGCCTTCCCTGACCGCCGCCCACAGCGGGCTGGGCTCCTCTCCTGGCTCCCAGTCTGGGAGTGAGGATGCGGCCCTGGCTCTGACTCTGCCCTCTGCTCCCTGGCAGGTCCAAGATCCGCATCCGGGACGGACGGGCCAAGCCCATCGACCTGCTGGCCAAGTACATCAGTGCTGAGGATGACGACCTGGCCGTGGAGATGCATGAGCCCTATACCTTCCTCAACGGCCTCACGGTGGCTGACATGGAGGACTTGCTAGAGGACATCCAGGTGCGCCCTGCGGTGTGCCCCCCCACCACCACCTCCAGGCCCCAGGCATGCCCTCACACCAGCCGTGCCCCCTCCTCCAGGTCTACATGGAACTCGAGCAGGGCAAGAACGCAGACTTCTGGAGGGACATGACAATCATTACAGAGGACGAGATCTCCAAGCTCCGAAAGCTAGAGGCCTCGGGCAAGGGGCCAGGTAATGTGGGCCAGGCCAGCAGTGTCGCACCTCTGGGTCTGGTAGGAGCAGGTCAGGTGGCTCCACAGAAGACCCGATTCTCTGCAAGTCTCTGCCTCCCCCCTGGGGTAGCCACAGCCTCATCAGGCCTCTGCAAGCCATCAGGAGCAGCTGGTGCTAAGCGAGGGGCTCTTCTGCTGGTGGGGGAGTCTCACCCAGCAGTGTCAAGGGCTTCCTTTAAACAATCGCCTACACTTGGGCTCTGTGGTATCAGCACCAGTAGGACTCTTCTGTTTGGGTGTTAAGTTTTTACTGGAGGCTCAATCTGTTTCAGTGAGAACAGCACCCGACTCCACTTGGTAGGAACCTGTGCTGTATGGAGGGCTTTTTTCTTGTTTGGGAGGTGTTTCTGGCCACGCCATGTGTTTTGTGGGGTCTTAGTTCCCTGACCAGGGATCAAACTCATGCACCCTGCAGTGGAAGCTCCAAGTCTTAACCGCTGGACCACTAAGGAAATCTGTGTTCCTTTTTAATTGCTTTTCTTTTCTTCAAAATGATTACATGCATATAATTGCAAAGAGGATAAACTCTAAAACAGTGTCTCCCCCCATAGCACTGCTCACATCTGGGCCCAGACCATTTTCTGTGGGCCTGTCCTGGGCCCTGTGGTGTGTGGACAGCCTCCCTGCCCCCACCTACTCAGTGCCAAGAGCTCCCAGTCGTGACAATCACAGATGTTCCCTATATGGCCCAGTGGCCCCTGAGAGGAAGCAGGTTCAACTGTGGTTGAGAGCCACCGTTATAAAAGCCTGCCAGCAACCACAGGAGCCCCACTGCCCCTGCCCCTTGAAGCCACTGGCTTTAACGGCATCCAGCTCCTGGGGGCCTTGAGCCTGTGTCGCTAAGCTCTCAGCCCCGTATCTCGCTGCCCACCCACGGCAGCTGAGGGACAGGCGACCTGTGTCCCCTGAGCCTGTGTACATGCTGCTCAGACGGGGTGGTCGGGGCTGTTTCCTTTCTCTTAGAGGAGGAGCATCCTTTATCTTCAAAAGTGGAGTTGTGTTTCTGTCAGCCCTCCTCTCGGGGCGCATCCTGTAGTGAGTCCCAGAGAAAGGAAGGGGCTCTGCCATCAGCAGTGCATGTCCAGAGAACTTTCACGGCTGCACAGCAGTTAGGGCCCAGCGTTCCCACTGCTGCAGGCCCCGGGTTCTGTCCCTGATTGGGAAACTAAGCTCCCACAACCCTCTCAGTACGACCAAAAAAACCCCAAAACAACAACAGAGAAACGTCCAGAAACAGCTGCTTGGTTGGCAGAGGTGCTGGTTGAGAGGTGCCGCAAGCCCCTTGGACTGGATGACAGCCTGGGGCATGACTCTAGGGGCACACCCAGGCCAGTGAGTGAGTAGCTTGGCCACCAGGGGTGGTCAGCAGCCTCCCCAGAGCCTGGGTGTTCTTCCTGTGCACAGGGGACAACCTCCCGGAGGGTTTCCAGAAGAGAAGTGAGCACACGGTCGTCAAACATTCAAAACAGCATCCACCTTTATGGAGTTGACGCCTCAGCTCAGGACTATGGAAGGCATGGGGGATTTTTCACCAATGACCCCACCTTCCGCTTCACTCCTCAGGGGGCCAGACACCTGGGAGGCTCCCATCCGGCCCCCTGCCCCCCTCCCTGGGCCCTTCCTCCCTGTTCCCCTGAGGGTGGGGTTGTCCGCCACCACCCTTCTAGGGCTTCCTGCTTTCGCACCAGCAGTGGAACCCTGCTTTCTGGGACCCCACGGCTCTTTTCTGCAGCTTGGCCCTGCACCCTCCAGTAACTTCTAGAGCGAGGCAGGAAATGGTTGGTGTCCCAAATGTCAGGAAGCATTTCCTCTCCCCTCACTGGTGTTTGCAGGGCTGGGGCTGGAGCTTGGCTCTGGCTGTTCTCTTTCTGAAGCACAGCCCCACCCCAAGGCTGCAGGAAAGTGAAGGGGCATTGTGCCAAGTGTCTATCCCTGGTCCCGTACCCCCGCCCCGTTTCCAGAGCTCCCCGAGTGCCTGGCCCATGCCCCCTCCTGGCCCCTCCTGGCCCCTCCCCATCCCCACTGCATCAGTGACCCCTCTGTCCCCTTTCCCCCTGCGTGTTGTGGTTGGGGCCCCAGGTGGCTCCAGGTGTCCTCAAAGAGCAAGTGTGTTTGCTTTGGGCCTGATTTCTGAGAGAGGAGGGGAGCTGAGAGGTGTGACCCCACTGTTCCCAGAGCCCTGAGGATAGCAGCCTTCCCCCTTTCCAGTTAAACTGGCCCTTTCCTTTCCTTCCTTCTTTTCCTTCTCTTTTCTTTTTTCTTTCCTGTTGCCCCACCCCCAGGCGCACTGCATGTGGAACTTCCCCACCTGGGGATTGAACTTGAACCCACTGTAGTGGAAGCACAGTCTTAATCACTGGACCTTCAGGAAAGTCCTCCTTTTTTTTTCTTTTCCCCTCCCATCACCTCCCCTTCTCACCTTTGTAGCTGGGGAATCCTCACTATACAGTAGGGTTGCAGGAGAAAGTGGGTCCTCGGACACCCCTGTGGCCTCCTCAGTTCCCCACCCTGTTAAAGCCCCCTTAGGTCCTTTAGACAGTGGCTTAGTGCCTGTGGCTTCTGTGGATTGTTAAGTTTTCACTGTGTCAACAGGCAGAGGCCTGGCTTATATCGGAGTCAGTGCAGGACACGGTCCTGCCTGGCTGGGTGTGAAGGCTGCTGCCAGATTCGGTTTTGGTCCCGTGATATATTTGCACCTGCGAGAAACCACAGCCAGGCTGCTGGTCCTACAGGTCCCACTGAAGCCAGTGCTGCTTGGGAGCCCAACTGCTGGTTGCAGGGTCCCACGTTGGTTGGCTGAAGGGACTTGGGTTCTTCTTGACCCTGTCTGATTAACTGACCTTCTGTCCACTGGCAGGGGTTGGAGAAGCCAGCTTTTGAGCAGGGAACACGAGCTGGTTGCCTGCCCTACATTCACCCAGCCCAGCACAGTGCTAAGCCAACAGCAGCTGGAGGTCCCCGCCCTTGGGAAACTGAGAGTTAGGCCCTTAGGCCAAGGGAGGAGGCTGGTGACTGTGGATGGCCTCTCAGTGGACAGGACATTGTCTCAGGACTGAGGATGGCTGGGATCTAGGAGGCCAGCTTCATGGGGAAAACTTACTGCTGGTGGAAAGCTTGCATGGCATGTGCAGAGGCCCTGGGGCTGGGCGGGAGTGTACACAGCTTGCTGTCTGATGAGCCACAAACAAGGAAGCCAGCCAGTGTGAGGGACAGGGGTCAGTCAGCCTGTGCCTCGCTATCTGGGGCCTCTCAAATGTGAGGGGTTAGGGCCTGGGCCCAGCCCTTACCTGAGCCACCTCTGCCCCACTGCAGGTGAGCGGCGAGAGGGGGTCAACGCCTCAGTCAGTTCCGACGTGCAGTCAGTCTTCAAGGGGAAGACATACAGCCAGCTGCAGGTCATCTTCCAGGGCATCGAGGGCAAGATCCGGGCTGGAGGCCCCAACCTGGACATGGGCTACTGGGAGAGCCTGCTGCAGCAGCTGCGGGCCCACATGGCACGTGCCAGGTAAGCAGGTGGGGCCTCGCTGGGGGCACCCCCACCAGCTCCCAGCCGCCTTCCCGCCTTCCTTCCAGCCTCCACTGAGCACTTGGTCTTTTTTTTCCTGGGTTAATAGACATCACGGGAAGCCCCAGAGGCCGCTGCCTGCCCCATCCACAGGCTCCATTCTCCCAGTGTTTGAATTCTCTGCGTGATGGGACCATCGTGTAAACACAGTTCCTGTCTGCCACAGAATGCAGTCACTTCTAAATTTATCCTCTTCCTCGGAGAAGGCAATGGCACCCCACTCTAGTACCCTTGCCTGGAAAATCCCATGGATGGAGGAGCCTGGAGGGCTGCAGTCAATGGGGTCGCTGAGGGTCGGACACCACTGAGTGACTTCACTTTCACTTTTCACTTTCATGCATTGGAGAAGGAAATGGCAACCCACTCCAGTGTTCTTGCCTGGAGAATCCTAGGGACGGGGGAGCCTGGTGGGCTGCCGTCTGTGGGATCACACAGAGTCGGACACAACTGAAGTGACTTAGCATAGCATCACCAGTCCGTGGTCCTTTTCCGGCCCAGGGCAGGGACCTGCCCCCTCCTGGTGTCTGTGCTGCAGCCCCTTGCTGCCCTCAACCTGGTCCTTGCTGCAAATTGGGAGTCATGAGAAATCTTGGGTAGGGGCCTTCCCCATGGGGCTTCCGGATGACTGCCTGGCCTGCCCCCCAGGCTCCGGGAGCGGCACCAGGATGTGCTGCGGCAGAAGCTGTACAAGCTGAAGCAGGAGCAGGGCGTGGAGAGCGAGCCGCTATTCCCCATCCTCAAGCAGGAGCCACCATCTCCTGGCCACAGGTAAGTCCTGGCCTGTCTGTCCCTGCTCCCCAGGACCCTCTTCCGCTACCGGCCCTGCTCAGCCCAGCCCTCTTCTGCAGCCTGGAGCCTGAGGACCCAGCCCCAACTCCGCCTGGGCCCTCAGAGGGCGGCCCTGCAGAGCCGGAGGCCGAAGGGGCCACGCCAGCGGAGGGCGAGGCGGACGGGGAGGCGGTGCTCATGGAGGAGGACCTGATCCAGCAGAGCCTAGACGACTATGACGCCGGCAAGTACAGCCCGCGGCTGCTCACAGCTCATGAGCTGCCGCTGGATGCCCACGTGCTGGAGCCGGACGAGGACCTGCAGCGCCTGCAGCTGTCGCGGCAGCAGCTTCAGGTCACAGGTGCGCGGTGGGGGTGCAGCAAGAGGTGGGGCTTCCCTGTTTATGGGGTGGGCAAGGGCAGGGCTTCCCAGCGGAGAAGGGGGCATTGTCCTTGAACCCGCTTGGATCCTCCTCCAGCTCTCCTGAGTGTCCCTTTGTTCACTTGCTTGTTTGTCCAAAGGACACAGGGATGGTGGTGGTTACCTCCAGTGCCCGGCTCTGCTCTGAGCTCCTTACATGGCCCGTGGGCCAGGGCCTGGGCCTCCCGGGGCAGCCATCATTCCTGGCACAGAGGAGAAACCGCCTCAGGGAGACCGGATCCAATGTCCCCATGCGGGCCTCTAACTACCAGGCCCTTTGGGCAACTCAGCAAGGGGACACGTGGTGTTTGGTGCCCACCTGGGAGGACAGGGGGCACAGGACAGGCAGGCCGGGAGCAGGGAGTGTGACAGGCAGGGAGGCCGGAGGGGGGTGTCCGGGGTCCCAGGTAACGCGCCCCCCACCTCACTCCCTGCAGGCGACGCCAGCGAGAGTGCAGAGGACATCTTCTTCCGGCGAGCCAAGGAGGGCATGGGCCAGGACGAGGCCCAGTTCAGCGTGGAGATGCCACTGACCGGCAAGGCCTACCTGTGGGCAGACAAGTACCGGCCGCGCAAGCCGCGCTTCTTCAACCGCGTGCACACCGGCTTCGAGTGGAACAAGTACAACCAGACGCACTACGACTTCGACAACCCACCACCCAAGATCGTGCAGGGCTACAAGTTCAACATTTTCTACCCCGATCTCATCGACAAGCGCTCCACGCCCGAGTACTTCCTAGAGGCCTGCGCCGACAACAAGGACTTCGCCACGCTCCGCTTCCATGCTGGGCCGCCCTACGAGGACATCGCCTTCAAGATCGTCAACCGCGAGTGGGAGTATTCGCACCGCCACGGCTTCCGCTGCCAGTTTGCCAACGGCATTTTCCAGCTCTGGTTCCACTTCAAACGCTACCGCTACCGGCGGTGATGGCCAGGACCCCTCCTGGAGCCCCACGACCCAGAGAGGGCTTGTGCAGAGCCGGCAGCCTCCCCTGGCGGGGCCTGGTCCTCGCAGGGCGCCCCCCCCCTTCCCTGCATGAACAGGTCCCACTTCCCTGCGAAGCCTACCTGGGAAAGCTGAGGGGACGCACAGACAGGTGGGCCTGTGGCACTGACACACTGGAGGGGCTGCTAGGGGGTTTTCAGAGCCCAGGGGACCCGGCAGGTGTCGCCAGACCTCGGTCCCTGGGCTGACGCTGAGCCCCAAGTGAGACAGACCCCACATCAGCCATCTCAAGTCAGGGCCTCAGGGCTGGCAGGGCACTCACTGGCCCAGGTCGCTGACGGGTGGGTGTGGGACCAGTGGGACCCAGGCTCCAGGGCCTTGAGTGCATGCTCCCCAAGAGGCCATCCAGGGATGTCTGAGCTCTCAGGTGCCCTAGCTCACCCCCTGTGCTGGCTGGGGGTCAGTCTCCTCCCCATGGGCACGGAGGTCCCGTTACTGCCCACTATCAAGTCTGGGAGCAATATCCTTCCATAGCTGCCGCTCCGGGGGCCCCGTCTGGCCTGGGCATTCTCCTGTCCCTTAAGGATGCCACCCAGAGCCACCCTCCTTGTCCCCGAGTCTTGGATGGGGACAGTGGAGAGTCTGACAGGTACGATCTCTCACCAGGTCACAGAGCGCCAGTGGGGCCCCAGGCCGGCCCCCGCCCCGCCCCAGAAACAGGCTGCTTTTTAACAATTTCTTATGGAGACATTTCCAGCCTCAAGTGAGAAGAAGCCTGAAGGGCTGCCTCCACTACTCAGACAGCGTGGTCCAGACACCTTATTTCATCTGGAAATATGTACAATTCAGGTTGTTTCTCTACAAAGATTTTTTTAGGTGGGGGGAGAAAAATCTTGTTTATTTTCCTTTAATTGGTCTACTTGTGAGAGTGCATGTTTTTTAAAGAAACATTTTATTTTAGAATAATTTTAGATCGTCAGAAATGCTGCAGAGGTCGTCTCGCGTTCCCGCCCTCAATGCCCATATCCACACCCAGCTGTCCACATGGCTAACATCTTGTGTAACCACAGTACATCTGTCAGAACTAAGACACCAAACAACCAAGACCTTTAGAAAACAAGTACAACCCCTAAAAATAGTCGATAACCGTTCCCGAGGGAGCTCCTTGTCATCTGAGGGTTTCCTCCATCTTTGCCCTCTACCCTCACCCCCCAGAAGGAGGGTGCATTCCTAAACACCCCAGGGGGTGCTTAGCTGTTCACCTAACCCAGGGTTCGATGCTCAGCGGTGTCTAGGGACAACTGTGGTTGTCAGGACCTGGGGGACTCCTGGCATCAGGGGTGGGGGCTCCACACCCCACCGTGCCCAGGATGGCCACTCTCAGAGAGTGATCTGCTCCTAGGTCCCCAGCACTGAGACTGACACCCCCAGGTCCCCCAGTCATCTCCCAACTCTGACTTAACTGTGTCCAGGAGCCTCTGGTTCAGCTCTGGCCTCCACTGATGTGCCCTGCCCCACATGTTCTCATACATCAGCGGACACGTTCTAGATAGCAGGGCCTGGGGACTCGGGGACGAAGTGCACGTAGTCAAGGGGCACCCACTCCCCACTGCAGACCCTGGCCCACCCAGCCAGCTTGGTCCAGGTGGAAGAAGACCCCATCCATCCCCTTTGGGACCCTCCATGGACATCACTAATCAATGGCTGATTGCCATAGCAATCAGCATCCTCTGGGCAGCTGCTTCCAGTTGATCCCTGGCCTGCTTCACCGTCATGGGAGCAGGACAGGCCCTGGAGCAAGGTCGAGTCTGGGGCAGAGCTTGCTCACCAGATGGGTGGGGCCCTGTTCTGGTCTCAGCATGCAGGCTATGTGTGGCTGCAATGACCTGGCCTTTACAGGCGTTAAGCAGACCTCACGCCAGCCGTACATGACAGCATTTACATCCATTTGGGAAACAGACTCACAGAGGCCCACGTTTTCAAGCCTAGAAACCAGCTGTCAGAGTTAGAACCCAGCCTTCTCCAACCTCCCATTTCCAGCCTCAGGTTCCCTACCTGCCCCAAGAGGAGTCCTCCCAGTCCCAGTGTCTCAGTTCCTCCTCACTTCACTTCTGCAATCCAGGTGGCCTGTAGACCCCAAGGGAGACTCTGGGGTCTGGGGGAGGGGGGAGGGGAACAAGGCGGCCATGTCCCCGAATAGCTGGGCACATGTTTAGCAGGAGTCCCCAGTCCAAAGGGAGGAGAGCTGCTCCAGGCAAGGGTTCAGGCTGGGGCAGGGGAGGCTCAAGGTCTAGGGGTCCCAGAAAGGGCTCTGAAGGTTCCCTGGGGGAGGGCCCTGCCAGGCCTGGGAGGACAGGGCTGCCGGACAGAGAAGGAAGTTGGGCCTGCCTTGCAGAGGAAAAGGCAACAAGTGCTTCCAGGGCAGTGAAGTGAAGTGGAATTCACTCAGTCGTGTCCTACTCTTTGTGACTCCGTGGAAAGGAGCCCACCAGGCTCCTCTGTCTGTGGGGATTCTCCAGGCCAGGATACTGGAGTGGGTTGCCATTTCCTTCTGCAGGGCTTCCTGGGCAGGGGTGAATGCAAGTCCAGGTGCTGGGCTCTAGGGCACTGGGGAGGCATAGAGGGTAAGTGAGCTGGGTGGGACACAAGCTGGGTGTCAGGAAGACCCATTAGGCAGACTGGAGGCACCACAGCACCCAGCTGCCCCAGGACCCAGCCCCTGCCCAGTGTCCACCCAGCATCCTTCAATTGCCCTCAACCCCCACCTCAGCCTCTTCCTGCCCTTGGCTGAGTGTGAGACTAAGAATAGATGCTCCCCGACTCCCAGCGGAAACCATAGCCCCGGGAAGCCAGTCCTGAGCCTGACCTCTGTTCCCACCATCTGCCGCCCCCCACCCCCACCCCACAGACCATCTCAACGCTTCTCACGACTCCCATGTGCCCTTGACCAGGGCCAGGGCAGAGACCAAGAGACCTCCAGCGGACAGCCTGGGAGGTGGGGGAAGCGCAGAACTCACGGTCAGATCGCACCTGCATGTGGCCTTAGACCCAGCCTTCCTGCCCTCCAGGCCTCAGTTTCCCAGTCTATAAAATGAGCATTTTCGCCCCCTGCCTTGCAGAGTCCTGCTGTAACCCAGGCACTTGCCAATCTCAAGTCAAGTGTGTTTATCTGACCCCTGCCCTGGATGTTTACCAGAAGGAGCACTGTCCTTTTATCTCAGGGCAGAGGAAGTGGGAACGGAACAATCCTCCTCCATCTCAGCCCACCCCCCCCAATCTGGAGCCCCAGCCCCACATCCTCTGCCCTCCTTACAGTCCCCTGAAGCCTCATGCTCTCTCTTGCTTCCAAAGCATATATATAATTTCTGCCCTGTCTCTTTCTTGCCCTCCTATGCATTCCACAAAGCCCCCGTTCTCACAATTTCTGCCCCATCCCCACTCCAGGATGCCTTTCAGACTCACCTCCTTGGCCCCCCTAACCTCTGTCCCTTCCTTTGGCCCTGCCCTGAACGCAGGAGGCTGGGAATGTCTGTATCCAGCTTTATTTTTCTCCAGCCTGGGGGATCTTTGAGGGCAGATGTGGTTTACAGTCTACTTGGGGCTCACAATTGTCCTACCATATGGGCTGGGGCAAAGAGTTTCCCTAAAGGAAAGGCTGGGAGGAACAAGACTGCCTCCTTTGATGTGAGGGACATCAAGGCTTTACAGAGGAGAGAGCCTCGGAGCCAGAGTTCTGCCAGATGCATAGGAGTCGGGGAGACTCCTTGTCAAGGAAGAGGAGTTAGGGTTAACCTGCTGAGGACTCAGACAATGGTATGGAACAGAGGAGGGGCCGTCTGGAGGGATGGAGAGGCCAGAAGGATAGTAGGTGGACCCAGTGGAAGGGAGATCAGGGCCAGGGCAGGAGTCCGTCTTTCCCACTCAGAGCCTGTACTGGTGTGCCCCTCCCAGGCCCCTGAGGACTCGGTGGCATGAGATCAAGGCCAAGGCAAATGGGTTCCAGCCCACTCCAAGCTGTAACTCAGGGCCAATGAGGCCCAAACTCACCCCTCTATGCCCTAACCCTGCCTTCCATGCATCCTCAATGGCCAGTCCCAAACCCGTGGACCCCCTTCATTCACCCAAGGCCCAAGGACTGTGGGCAGGAAGGACTTTTAAGAAGCTTCTCACTTTCCTGCACCACGGTCTGGGTTTAGCCTCCACACCTTTGCTGTAGCAGTACCCGACTGCTCACTCTTTACTTTCACAGCTTTGGGCCGATGAGACCCTGGCCCACAGCCCTGAGTGAGTCATGGGGCTTTCAAGAAAGTCCATCCTGTCTGGAGAGTCATTCCCAGCTTCCAGCTCCCTGCCTCAAGCGCGATCATTCCTGCAGTGACGGGCTTTAGGGAGCAGAGCGAAAGCGTACCTCCCCACCCTCACCTCAGGAGCCCAATGCCAGCCTAGGTGCTCCCAGATGCTCCCCCTAGAATGCAGCCGCCCACAGCCCTCCCGCTCACCTGCTCCCGGGAAAACCTGTCTGAGCAGGCTGCCCACGAGGCTTCCGGCTTCAGAGTGCGGTCCTTCTCCCCTCTGAACACCTCTGCACCCCCACCCCCAGCCCTGACAGGGGCCTTAAACAAACCCTACACTGATGAAGCCTCTACTGAGGGGCCAGCCACTCCTCAACCACCACGCACCCCGCGTTCACCAGCTCTGAGCTCTGGGCCTCTGGACAGGGGTCTGGGAGCCCTGGGGAGCTGACCCCGCCCCCGCCCCCTCTCGGTCTGGGGTACTACCCAGACGGTGAATAATGCGGGGCCTGGCGGCTGGAGCGGCGCCGGAAAGGGGCCTAGCTGGGGCTGGCTTGGGGGAGGGGGCGGGCGGAGGCTCCTGAGAGGGTGCCGGCCACCCCGGCCGCCGCGCCCCTGCCCCTGCGGCCCGGGATCCCACGGACTCCCCCTCCCCCAGGAGGCCGCGCTGTCTCCCCGGGGGCTGGGGGCGCCCCTTGACCCTCAGCAGCCAGGCCTGGGCGGGAGGGGCGTGGCCAGCGCGGGGCGGGAGGGACTGATGCGAGACAGACGAAAGACTGAGAGACTCGGGCAGAGAGACTAGATCCAGCTGTAGAGCAGAGCCCCCGCCCCGGGCTATTTTTAGACCCCTTGGGCCCCCCTCCAGGCCGGGAAGGGACCTAGTCACCCCTCCTTCGGCCGGGGACCCCGCGCCGCCAGGCCCTCCGTCGGTGCCCCTGCGCGACGTGGCAGCGCGGGAGTCCTCCCGCTGTGACTCGGTTTCCCCAGGGGGCCCGGGAGGCCGAGCTGCCCTGCTTCCGCCTCCGCACTCCCTTCCTCCCGCCAGACATTTACGCGTGCTCCAGGGCCCAGGACGGCGCGCCTACCCCTGCACGCCCCCTCGACCACCTTCAGCTGAGGACAGTTGGCCCTGAGGTAAGGGGCGGGGCATGAGAGTGGGCAGGTGTGGCTTGAGTGCATCCTACCGGCCGATCCGCGCTGCCGTGGGTGTGTTCCCGTGGGCGGTGACAGCTACTAGGTGCTCGGTGTCCAGGGGCACTCTTGAGCCTGGGTCCCAGTCTGGAGTGCTGCCTGCCCTGGGCACCTGCTGGCTGGTGTGAGCAAGAATGTGCTTGTGTGTGGATTCCCTGAGTCTGGGCCAGCCCTCTCCGCGTCCTGTAGCGCTGCAGCCAGAGACAGTGCTGAGACGCTGGGTATGGCTGCAAGTGAAAGCACACGCCTGGTTGGTTGTGTGTCTGCACACACACTCGGAGTTGTGTCCATCACTAACCAGTGGCTGCCTGGCCTGGATCGGTCCTGTCCCTCTGTCACCCATCTGTTCCCCTCGCCAGTGGTGAGTGCTGAGAGGATGCCCGCTGGACAGATGAGGAAACTGAGGCTCCGGGGGACCACATGAGTCAGGGCCAAGGCTCAGCTCTAACCCAGTCAGGCTGACTGGGGTGGGGACCTGGGTGGTGTCACAAACAGGAAAAGTTCCCGGAAATAGAGCCTTGTGGTGAGGGGAGGCAGGGCCGGGTCTGGGAGCTGCCTTGCGTGGAAGTGTTTGTGTCTGTGTGGGCGTCTGTGGCTTCACAAGGGCGTACAGAGGGTCCCCACCCTAGGGCGTGCAGATGCGAACGGGGCATGAGCTGGAACCAATGCAGTAACGGGCCTGCTCCCTGCATGTTCGTGCCAGAGGGCATGATCCTTGGTCAACTGGGCAGCATTAGAAAACTTAGGAAATGTGGAAATAGACTGAGGTCATACAGTGCATCAGGGCTCCCACCTGGCTGCTCAGTGTGTGCACCCAGGAGACAAGCTGTGAGCACAGCCAGGAAGCAGGAAGAGTGCGGGCACCAGGCTGGGATGGGTGTGTGTGTGTGTGTGTGAGTGAAGACTGAAAGTCTCAATGGCAAGAGCAGGTCGGGCCTGGGAAGACTAGCCCAAATGCTGGCAGGCAAGTCAGTGGCCTTGTTGTCCCCATTTCAGAAAGGGGGAAACTGAGACTTGGCAAGGTCGAGCCCCCGCTTGACAGTGGCAGATCGGGGGCTCCAGTCCAAGCTTGTCTGAGGTCACTGTCGCTCCTCTGGGGGGAGGGTGGGTAGGCCCCTGGCGAGGGGACAGGCAGGCAGGCCAGGGGGTGGGGTGTTGAGAGGCAGAGGGACTTGTTAAAAAATGGATGGCTTGTGGAAGCAGCAGGGGGAGAGTGGGCAGGCAGTGATGGACCATCAGGCAGAGGAGGGGCCCAGCCCTTGGAATCCAAAGACTACAGTCTGCCAGGGACACCGTGGTAGTGGGGGGGCAGCCTGGTGCCCACGCCTGGCCCAGCGCCCAGGCCTCTGGGACAGTGGGCTGGAGCCCTCCCAGCCTCCCTGAGGTGAGCTGAGGGAGCACTGAATGTTTGTCCTGCAGTTATGCAGAGAGGAGCCAGGACCCAAGAGAGAGAGATTTCTGGAACTCAGGACCAGCCAATGAGAGCTGTTGGAACCTCAGCCCCCTTAAAGTCTAGATGCTTCAGGCCTCTGGGTTCCTGAAGTGGGACCTTGTTAGAATTCTAGAACCGGGGACTCGTTAGAATTCCAGAACCCTGGATTTTCCAAATCCAGACCTCTCCCACTCTCGGGTTGTAGGATCCTTGGGTTTGTCCAGCAAATCTGGGGTCCATGTTTCTCATGAGGCACAGAGAGGGAGAGCAGTTCTCCCAAGGGCCACACAGCCGTGCTTCTGGACCTCGGAGCCCTCCTGGTCAATGTGGGAGGGAAAGGGAGGCCCCGCCAGGTGCCCCTCCTGGCCCGCTTTCCTGGGGAACTTGAGCAGGCTGCTATCACCTGAACCCCTGGTTGGGGGACTGGAAACCACATGCTGGGGCCAGAGGAAGTGGTGCCAGTTTCCAGTCTCCCCCAGGCCAGGGGTCCTGGGGTCGCAGTTTTTGTTTCCACATATGGGAAGCGTGAAACAGACTCGGGGTCTATGTCCCTGGGTGCATGAGCTCCTGCACAAGAGTAGGGGACCCTGGGGCCATGAGATGCGGGAGGGGCTGGCAGTCACTCCAGGGTGAGGCAGGGGCAGTGACCACAGACACAGCCCGAGTCCCGAGAATATTTAGAAACAACACATACCAGCTCCGAGGGAGGGAGGGAGGGAGCGCCCTGTCCCAGGGGGAACTCAAGTGCAGGTCGAATCTGAGCTGACGACAAACACATCCCTTCCCCGGAGTGGCGGGCTCAGATGGCCACGCGCCGTGGAAAGGCCGCATGCCACCCTCACTCAGGATTTAGTTTCTCACTCGAGGCCCCACCCCACCAAAGTGGTGCTGACCTTGGCTGTCAGCCTGGGAGGGAGGCTCAGAGGAGCTGGATAATTTATGAGGCTAGATAAGGAGTTGCTGAGATGAATTAAAGAGATGGGGAGTGAGGTGGGGTGCAGCTAAGCACACTCGCTGCTGAGGCTGGTCACGGGACACAGCCCCAGGGCTCGTCATTGGCCCCATTTTATCAGAAGGGAGACTGAGGCTCAGAGTAGGGAAGAGACTCCTCCAAGGTTCGTGAGGGAAATCATGGCAGTCATTTTAGAAAAATTCTATCCCTTTTTGGCTGTGCCTCATGGGACCTTGGCAGGGCAAGCACGTATGTAGTCTTACTCACTGGACTGCCAGGGAATTCCCTAGAAATGATGACCCTCCACACCCACCTCTCACCAGCCTCTGCCTGACTGCAAGGCTTTTGACACAGATGCACACATTTGATCTCCAGTCAACTCCGGCTAGGCTGTGTGACTTTGGATTAGTTACTTAACCTCTCTGTACTTCTGATTCCCTGCCTCCGCAAAATGGGGATCATAAGACTCTGAGCTCTCATTTCAAGGGACCCTGAAAGGTTTGATCCCTGGTCCGGTAACTTGATCCCATATGCTGCAACTAAGACCTGGTACAGTTTAATTAATTAATTAATAATAAAATAATGTTGTCGTGGTGGTTTAGTCACTCTGTTGTGTCCAAGGCTACTCTGTCCATGGTATTCTCCAGGCAAGAATACTGGAGTGGGTTATCATTTCCTCCTCCAGGGGATCTTCCCAACCTAGGGATCGAACCTGTATCTCCTGCATTACAGGCAGATTCTTTACCACTGAACCACCTAGGAAGCCCAATAAAATAATAATAACTAAATTTTTTTTTAATTAAAAAAAATAAGTGGACCTTTCTGGGCGTCAGCTGCCTGGAACCTCCATGCCTCCCACCGTCCTGCCTCCCCACCTTTGTCCACTCTGATCCTGCGGCCAATGGCCCCTCACTGCTGGCACAAGCATGGTTTGTGATAGGCACGCATACCACATGGGAGGCTGGCCCCATGGGTGGCCCTGTGCCCTCCCAGCTGGATCCTTTTGGGCAACTGAGAGAAGACTTTTTAAAAAATTATTATTCAAGTATAATTGCTTTAGAGAGCTGACTTTTAAATGGTGTCATTTTCTTTCTCCTCAAACACTGGTCAATTCATCCACACCCCAGTCAGACCCACACGTCTCTCCAGTTTTCTCCCCCAGCCCCATACTGAGGAGTTTATAGCCCATTTCCTCCTGCTACTGTTTATAGCCCGTCACTGGGGATCCAGTTGCTTCCAGTGAACTGGGTTTTTTTTTCCCCCAGAATGGAACTGGATTTCAGGGTTTCTTTTTTATTAAACAAAAATGGGGGGGGGGAAGGAATATACATGGTTCTAACACAGGAGGAAGAATGTCCCTAAAGACCAACGGGGTCGAATCTTCCCCGAGGCCTTCATGAGGAATTGTGACCTCAAGGCTGACCACAGAGCTGGCCTGAGAGTCAACGACCTCTGGCTGCCAGCCAGTGGCCCTCCCCACACTGCACGTGTCCTGTTTTACAGCAGTTGAAATCTGTCCTGGATCCTTCCTTCCATGAAGGACTCAGATGGATGACCCCCAGGGAACCAGAAGTTTAGAGAAGAAAAAATCATTTGCCTGAGGTCGCATAGTTGGTGTCAGGGCTAGAGTTCAAACCCAGAGCTTCTCAACCCTTCTCTGCAACCTGGCAGACACTAATTGGTGTCTTCCAGGGTTCCCAGAAGAGGAAACACTGATCCTTGCCTTTGAGGGTCACTGAGCCTGGGGCAGGACAGAGTTGGAGCTAGTCATACTAGTAATTGTAATAGCAGGACTACTACTAGGAGTAGTAATAGTAATGCTTACTGAGCTGGGAGTGAGATAAGTGAGGAAAGGCATCTTCAAGGAGGGTATAGTTGAGCTGGGGCATTGAAGTTTGTGTAGGAGTTCACTGGGGCCACTCAGACTAATATGCAGAATGAATCACCAAAATCTTCTCTGCCGCCCACCTCCCCACAGGTGTCTCTGAACCACCACCAGCCTTGGCCTGATGAAGTGGTAACCCTCCCTGCTATGCTCCAGAACCATGTGGCCCAATGCCAGTTCTCTGGGGCCCTGTTTCCGGCCTATGAACATCACACTGGAGGAGCGGCGCCTGATTGCCTCCCCATGGTTTGCAGCCTCCTTCTGCCTGGTGGGCCTGGCCTCCAACCTGCTGGCGCTGAGTGTGCTGATGGGCGCACGGCAAAGCAGCTCCCAGTCTAGATCTTCCTTCCTGACCTTCCTCTGTGGCCTGGTCCTCACTGACTTCATGGGGCTGCTGGTCACCGGCGCCATCGTGGTGACCCAGCACTTCGTCCTCTTTGAATGGCAGGCCGTGGACCCTGGCTGCAGCCTCTGCCACTTCATGGGTGTCATCATGGTCTTTTTCGGCCTGTGTCCGCTGCTGCTGGGGGCCGCCATGGCCTCAGAGCGCTTCCTGGGCATCACCCGGCCCTTCTCAAGGCCTGCGACTGCCTCGCAGCGCCGAGCCTGGACCACAGTGGGGCTGGTGTGGGCCTCTGCGCTGGCGCTGGGCCTGCTGCCCCTTCTGGGTGTGGGCCACTATACCGTGCAGTACCCCGGCTCCTGGTGCTTCCTCACACTCGGCACCGATCCGGGGGACGTGGCCTTCGGCCTGCTCTTCGCACTCCTCGGCAGCGTCTCAGTGGGGATGTCCTTCCTGCTCAACACCATCAGTGTGGCCACCCTGTGCCACGTCTACCATGGGCAGGCGACCGCCCAGCAGCGCCCGAGGGACTGCGAGGTGGAGATGATGGTGCAGCTCATGGGCATTATGGTGGTGGCCAGCATTTGCTGGATGCCACTGCTGGTGAGTGGCGGGGGTAGGAGCGGGGACTGCCTGGGGCCTGGGTTCATCCTGAATAGATTCATAACCCTCAGGTTCTCATTAGCCCAAGAAAATGTGACCCCAGGGTCCAGGGGTACTCCCTTGAGTGAGACACAGATAACCCCAAACTGGGGGCAGAACTGGGGGCAGGACTGGGGCAGAAGCAGTGTCCTGGGACTGAGATGCCCAGGGAGGGGCTCCCAGGCTCTCCCCACCCCAGGGAGGGTATCAGAGAAGACTTTCCGTAAGAGGGTCATTGGAGCTGGGGTTTTGAAGGAGGAAGAGGAGTTTACCTGCTAGATGAAACCAGGGAGGATATTCCAGGTGGAATCACTGAATCATTTCTACCTTGTGCCTAGTTCTGGGCTGGACCCCAGCTTTGCACAGATGTTCCTGAGTCAGGTGAGTTTACTGAAGTCCTTCCACTGATTAATATAATTGGCCTTTTGGAGTTGTTATTTTTCCATTTCTGATTCAATCTGGACAAGTCTGAAGACCAGAATCAGATACTTGGTTTCCAGCCCATATCCAACAAGGACTTACCATGTGACTCTGGCTATGGGCTTCCTTCTTCCAGCCTCAGTCAGTTCCTTAGATTTTAAAAGAAAGAAGAAAGTGTTCATTGCTCAGTCATCTCCAACTCTTTGTGACCCCATGGACTGTATAGCCTACCAGGTTCCTCTGTCCATGGAATTCTCCAGGCAAGAATACTGGAATGTCCAGGGGATCTTCTCGACCCAGGTATCCAACCCGGGTCTCCTGCACTGCAGGCAGATTCTTTACCGTCTGAGCCATGGGGGATAATTTAAAAGGTGCCTGCCTCTTAGAGTGATTCAGGAGGAAATGAACTCATTTATCCATTTGTTTCTTCAACAAACATTGATTGAACACCCAGTGTGTTGCAGGCTCTGGTCTAGATGCTGAGCAGGGAACAAAAAGTACAAAATGCTTGACTTCCTGCAGCTCTTTGATCATGGTGGTGGCGGTTTAGTCGCTAAGTCGTGTCAGACTCTTGCGACCCCATGATCATGGGGAAGACAGCAAATAAACAGTGCATAAATAAGTGACATGGTAGATATTAGGAAGTGATAAGGGCTAAAACAAAAACTAAATCTGTGGGATAGGAAGATTGCAAATTTGGTTGTGCTCTGTTTTGCTAAATGTTTTTACATGTGTCAGTGGTGGGAAAAGAAATAGAAGGGAGCATAAGTTTTTGTGTGTGATACATGAAGCTGCAGGCATGACGGGCCCCAGGGGAGCAAAAGTTACAGTATGATGCTTCTGGCTGAGCAATGTGCTTCTGAAACCCAGTCCCTGGGGTGTCCCTCCCAGGTCTGTTTTCATACAGCTGAGACCGTTTCTATTTTTGTTTATTATAATTATTATCATTATTATTTATTGAGCAGCATCCAGAGGATGCCTGTGAGCACCTGATTCGGGTTTCCCCCTCTCTGCCTACAGCACCTCAGGGCTCCCATCTCCCTCAGGATAAAACCCCAAGTCCTCCTGCAGCCCACAAGACCCTGCGAGACCTTCTCCATCCCCTCCCTGCCCTTCTGTCCGCCCTCTCTCCCCCTTGCTCACTC
This sequence comes from Bos indicus x Bos taurus, assembly GCF_003369695.1. NCBI lineage: Eukaryota > Metazoa > Chordata > Mammalia > Artiodactyla > Bovidae > Bos > Bos indicus x Bos taurus. The sequence continues at coordinate 90,299,890 of NC_040082.1, read as the reverse complement.
TGCTCCAGCCACACTAGCCTCCTTGCTGTTCCTCCAACATGCCAGGCATGATGCTGCCCCAGGGCCTTTGTATGTGCTGTACCGTCTGCCTGGAATGCTCCCCCAACCCCAGATCTCCATGTGAATCACTCCTTCACTCCTCCATGTCCTTGCTCAAATGTCACCTTCAGCAAGAGTTCCCTGACAAAGGTCTGCCTCAGCATCTTCCTGATCCCTGCCTTCCAGGCTTGACTGTCTTAGAATACCCCCAGATGACCCCTGCCCTGCCCTGAACCATTAGAGTCTCAGCTGAGACTCTGAAGGATGGATAGGAGATTAGAGAGATGTGTGTGTTAGTCACTTAGTCGTGTCTGATTCTTTGTGACCCCATGGATTGTAGTTCACCAGGGTCCCCATCCATGGAATTTTCCAGGCAGGAATACTGGAGTGTGTTGCCATTTCCTTCTCAGGGATCGAACCCAGGTCTCCTGCATTGCAGTTGAATTCTTTACCATCTGAGCCACCAGGGAAGCCTGAATAGGATATTTGTTCTTGTTCAGTCGCTCAGTTGTGTCCACCTCTTTGCGACCCCATGCATGCCAGGCTTCCCTGTCCTATCTCCCAGAGTTTGCTCACTCATGTCCATTGAGTCGATGATGCCAGCCAACCATCTCATCCTCTGTTTCCCCTTTCTCCTCCTGCCCTCAATCTTTCCCAGCATCAGTGTCTTTTCCAATGAGCCAGTTCTTCCCATCGGGTGGCCAAAGTATTGGAGCTTCAGCTTCAGCATCATCCTTCCAATGAATGTTCAGGGTGGATTTCCTTAGGATTGACTGGTTTGATCTCCTTAATAGGAGATAAGCTGCCAGATAAAAACCAGGAAGGCGTTTTAGGTAGAATCACTGAGTCATTAAATGATTCCCAAGTCCCCTTTGGGAGCCAAGTTTTTCCTAAAAGGCCATATAGTATCCCTTTTAAACACTGTCTCTGGGACAACCACACAGCTCTTCTATTGGGGTGTGAAAGCTACCTGGAAATGACTGGGCACGCCTAAGTGCCAAAAGGAGTTCATTTATGGACTCGGAAATGTGAATTTCATGTAATTGTCACATGTCACAAAATATGCTTTCTGTTTTTTTCTCACCATTGACATGTGTAAAAACATTCTTAGCAAAACAACAAACCAAAAAGGCACAAATAAAGCAAACAAAGCACAACAAAAACAGGTGGCAGGCCAGAGTTGGCCCATGAGCGAACTCATGCTCTGAAACCTCCCATGGCTCCCTGTTGTCCCAGAGGAAAGGTCCACAGACACTCCCCTCCATCTCACTGGGGAAACTCCTATTCTCCATCTGATTACCTCTCAAGCCTGGCCCAACGCCTCCTCTGGGCTACAACAGTGCCTCCATGTCTGCTTGGTCACACCAACCCCCACCACCGAGCCGAAACCACCTGGGCATGTAAGTAGAGCCTGGGTCCATTGTGGCCACAGCACTGTCCCCAGAATTGCCCAGCACACAGTAGGTGCTCAGGAAACAACTGTACTGTAGTGATTCAATATAATATTAATATTAATCATAGTATTATTTTAATTATAATTATGAAATATAATACCCACTATAATAATTATTTGTATTAGAATTAATATATATAATTATAACAACTGTGATATAATTGTTAAATACTATATAATATACACTATAATTGAGTGAGTGAGTGAGCGAAGTTACTCAGTCGTGTCCGACTCTTTGCGACCCCGTGGACTGTAGCCTACCAGGCTTCTCCATCCATGGGATTCTCCAGGCAAGAATACTGGAGTGGGTTACCATTTCCTTCTCCAGGGGATCTTCCCAACCCAGGGATCGAACCCAGGTCTCCCATGTTGGAGGCAGACGCTTTAACCTCTGAGCCACCAGGGAAGCCCGAAACTATAATTATATAGTATTAATTAATATTTAATAAGTATATTAATCATATAATATATAAGGAAGCCCCAGTTAACATTTAATAATTATATCAATCATATAATATATATTTATATAGTATATAATTGTTAAATACCGTCAGTCTCCTCAGTCCATGGGATTTTCCAGGCAAGAGCGCTGGAGTGGATTGCCATTTCCTTCTCCAGGAGATCTTCCTGACCCAGGAATTGAACCCGGGTCTCCCACAGTGCAGGCAGACGTTTTACCATCTGAGCCACCAGGGAAGCCCCAACATATAACTATAATTATATATATTCATAGAATGGGAAAGACTGGGGATCTCTTCAAGAAAATCAGAGATACCAAAGGAACATTTCATGCAAAGATGAGCTTGATAAAGGACAGAAATGATATGGACCTAACAGAAGCAGAAGATATTAAGAAGAGATGGCAAGAATACACAGAAGAACTGTACAAAAAGGATCTTCACGACCCAGATAATCACAATGGTGTGATCACTGACCTAGAGCCAGACATCCTGGAATGTGAAGTCAAGTGGGCCTTAGAAAGCATCACTACGAACAAAGCTAGTGGAGGTGATGGAATTCCAGTTGAGCTATTCCAAATCCTGAAAGATGATGCTGTGAAAGTGCTGCACTCAATATGCCAGCAAATTTGGAAAACTCAGCAGTGGCCACAGGACTGGAAAAGGTCAGTTTTCACTCCAATCCCAAAGAAAGGCAATGCCAAAGAATGCTCAAACTACCACACAATTGCACTCATCTCACACGCTAGTAAAGTAATGCTCAAAATTCTCCAAGCCAGGCTTCAGCAATACGTGAACCGTGAACTTCCAGATGTTCAAGCTGGTTTTAGAAAAGGCAGAGGAACCAGAGATCAAATTGCCAACATCTGCTGGATCATGGAAAAAGCAAGAGAGTTCCAGAAAAACATCTATTTCTGCTTTATTGACTATGCCAAAGCCTTTGACTGTGTGGATCACAATCAACTGTGGAAAATTCTGAAAGAGGTGGGAATACCAGACCACCTGATCTGCCTCTTGAGAAATCTGTATGCAGGTCAGGAAGCAAGAGTTAGAACTGGACATGGAACAACAGACTGGTTCCAAATAGGAAAAGGAGTTCATCAAGGCTGTATATTGTCACCCAGTTTATTTAACTTATATACAGAATACATCATGAGAAACGCTGGACTGGAAGAAACACAAACTGGAATCAAGATTGCCGGGAGAAATATCAATAACCTCAGATATGCAGATGACACCACCCTTATGGCAGAAAGTAAAGAGGAACTAAAAAGTCTCCTGATGAAAGTGAAAGTGGAGAGTGAAAAAGTTGGCGTAAAGCTCAACATTCAGAAAACGAAGATCATGGCATCCGGTCCCACCACTTCATGGGAAATAGATGGGGAAACAGTGGAAACAGTGTCAGACTTTATTTTTCTGGGCTCCAAAATCACTACAGATGGTGACTGCAGCCATGAAATTAAAAGATGCTTACTCCTTGGAATGAAAGTGATGACCAACCTAGATAGCATATTCAAAAGCAGAGACATTACTTTGCCAACAAAGGTTCATCTAGTCAAGGCTATGGTTTTTCCTGTGGTCATGTATGGATGTGAGAGTTGGACTGTGAAGAAGGCTGAGCGCCAAAGAATTGATGCTTTTGAACTGTGGTGTTGGAGAAGACTCTTGAGAGTCCCTTGGACTGCAAGGAGATCCAACCGGTCCATTCTGAAGGAGATCAGCCCTGGGATTTCTTTGGAAGGACTGATGCTAAAGCTGAAACTCCAGTACTTTGGCCACCTCATGCGAAGAGTTGACTCATTGGAGAAGACTCTGATGCTGGGAGGGATTGGGGACAGGAGGAGAAGGGGACGACAGAGGATGAGATGGCTTGATGGCATCACTGACTTGATGGACGTGAGTCTCAAGGAACTCCAAGAGTTGGTGATGGACAGGGAGGCCTGGCGTGCTGCGATTCATGGGGTCGCAAAGAGTCGGACACGACTGAGCGACTGATGTGATCTGATAATTAATTATATCAATTATTATATAATATATGATTATATATTATATAACTGTTAAATACTATATAACATATAACTATAATTAGGGGGTTTCCCCAGTGGCTCAGCAGGTAAAGAATCTATCTACAATGCAGGAGGTGCTGGTTCAGTTCCTGGGTTAGGAAGATCTTCTGAAGAAGGGAATGGCAAGCCACTCTAATATTCTTGCCTGAAAAAAAGCCCATGGACAGAGGAGCCTGGCAGGCCATAGTCCATGGGGTCACAAACAGTTGGACCTTACTGAGCAAAACTATTATAATTACATATTATTAATTAATATTTAATATATCGATCAGTATATAGTATATAATTGTTAAATACTATATAGCATATAATACATATTATTAATTAATATTTAATAACATTGATCATTATATATTATATAATTGTTAAATACTATATAACATATAGCTATGTTATTAATGAATACTTAGTAATTAGATCACTCATGTAATACATAGTCACATTACAATTATATATTATATAATTAATTACATATATAATTTTAAATACCATATAATAAATAATATGGTTATAATTAACAACATATTATTAGGTAACTATATTATTATATCTATAATTATTTGTAAATTAGTGTATATAATAATTTGTATCATATTACATATTGTGTAATATTAAACATAAATCCAATATTTAATAATCTATATTAAACTTACTATGTTTAACATAAAATTATTTAATATAAAATTTTTGTCATAGAATTTTATAAACTATAAATTTCAATGTAATATAAAGTGACAAAATAACATAAAATTTAATTATTGAATATAAATCTTATACCATAATTTGATATATTATTATATATAGTATGTATATTTGATATATGTAAAGTTTATATAAAATATGTGTTTAATAGAATAATAACACTGGCAGTCACAGTGATTCCACCTGTTCGCACCTGCAAGTCCTCTTTGTCCACCGTGTTTAATCATGTCCAGGGAAGGAGCAGGAAAAGTCTGCTATTTTGCAGCCACATCAGCTGAAGCTCAGAGAAGTCAGGCAGATATCCTGAAGGTCACACAGCCCAGCAGGAACAGAATCAGCACTGGATCTCAGGGGACAGCAGGTGGCACAGGCAGGTGCTGGTGGAGGGCAGGGCTGGCTGCCAGCCTGGCCCCTGGCTGACTGCTCTGGCTCCCGGCAGGTCTTCATCGCCCAGACGGTGCTGCAGAGCCCACCCGCCATGAGCCCGACGGGGCAGCTGTCCCGCCTCACGGAGCGGCAGCTGCTCATCTACCTGCGAGTGGCCACCTGGAACCAGATCCTCGACCCCTGGGTGTACATCCTGTTTCGCCGGGCAGTGATCCAGCGCTTCTACCCTCGCCTGAGCACCCGATCCCGGTCACTGTCCCTGCAGCCCCAGCTCACCCGCAGGTCAACGATACACTAGGCTGGACACTCTGGAAGGACAGAGCACCCTGCCAGAATGTCCCCCACCAGACCTTTATCCTCCCTGTCAGTCGCTTCTGTCTGTCCTGATGCCCAGGAGCCAAGAGTGTAGCATAGACAGAGGGTTTGAACAACAAAATTGTGTGCTATCTTCCATCAGCCCCAGGGACGCCCCCAAGTCTTCCCTGACTCCCCTTTCCAAAGCCCTTCCCCTCTTTCAACCCCTTCTTTGAATCCCCTCCCAACCCTAGGAAGGATGTGACGTTGCTGGGCAGGTATCTGGAGGAAATCAGACTTGTAAGCTTCCCCTTGCAGAAATCCTCCAAAAATAAGGGGCTCCAACGCCTGAATCTGACCTTCTTACTGGGTATGGTTGATTCCCTTTGACATCCCAATTCAAGAAGGCTCTGTCTAGAAAGGTTGAATGCCAACAGACCCCCTCTCTTGCCAAAATATAATCTCCACCTCGGCTTTATTTTCCTTTGGCTCTGAAATCATCCATCATTGAAGTTTCTGGTGTCAAGATTCCTATCCAGCCCACAGCTGCTGAACAGGACTGGGGTGGGGGTTGGGGAAGCCCCAGCTGAGCAGGACTAGGGTGGGAGTTGGGGAAGCCCCTAGAGGTGGGGCTGGCTCCTCACTTCTCTCCCCACCCGCTTTATTGAGTCTTCCCTGAACATTTCACGGTTGAGATCTCCCGGAATCCTGCCTGAAACCCCAGGAGAGGGTTCTGGGTTAAACCCATTTTGTAGATGAGGAAAAGAGAGGACGACATAGATACCCAGAGACCATGGGGTGCACACCTGCTTCCTCCACTGCAGATGAAGCACATGCCTTGATCAGCTTGTGGTTTCACCATCTATCCACTCAGCCCCTCAGACTCGCTGCACCTTGAGCAAGCAGCTCCTGGCCCACAGTAGCTGCTCAATAAAAGTAGACTGATCTTATACAGACTGATGTGTGTCCTGCAGGGCCCTCAACACCTGCACAATTAGCACTTATAGGGTGCCTGGCACATAGTAGGCACTTAAGAAGCATCTAGTGTTTTCGTGTCAGCCCCTTCCTCTGCTCTCCCCCAAATACCCGCCAAAATAACACATCAGGCTGCAGGGGTGGGAGGTGCCTTTATGCCTTTATTCCCCACGAGCCCTCAAGCCCTCAAGGTACATGAGAAGGAAACTGCCTCCTGCCTCCCCTGCCCGCCCCTACCCCACTGCCCTCCCATAGACCTAGGATCAGCTGTTTCCACCCTCCCTTCCTCACCTGCCCCACCCCATGTGCGGGGTGGGTGTGGAATGAGGTCACCTGCTACTTCTGGGCAACCCAGGCAGGGAGGAGCAGGAGGAGCAGGATGGGGGCCCCAACTATGTCACGCCCAAGCTACTGCCCTCCATGGTGGGGTAGGAGCTCTGACTCCCGTGGAGGTAACCCAGACTCCCTGAGCATGGAGGAGGGGGCAGGCCCCTCAAATGAGGGTTCAAGGGGCTGAGAACGAAGGAGGGCCACCCTGGGGGCAAAACTAGGGATGACGGATTTGGTGGGTGGGGTAGACTTCTGGGGTCCCAGCTGGGGCTTGGGGGAAAGGGCTGGTTTCTGGGGGGTGAAGAGGGACTGTGGGTGTGGGGCCAGGGGAGAAGTTGAGGGGCTTTGGCCAGGGCTAGGGTTGGGCGGGGTTCCTCGTACCAGATCATGGGGATGGGGCTGGGGGCAAGAGATTTGGCTAGGACCTGGAGTCGGGGCTCTGGGTGGTGGGCCTAGGTGTCGAGGTTGGGCATAAGGGGCGGGATCAGGCTGGGTTCTGGGGTCAAGGCCTGGGGTCTGTGGGCAGGGCCCCTTTCTAGAGCTGAGCTGGATTCTTGGACTGGTCTGGCTTCTAGTTTTAGAATCAGATTCAGTTCTGGAACTAAGGTGGACTCCAGAGCTGGGCTGAGTGTTTGAAGTGGTCTGGGTTTCAGAGCTGGGCTGAATTCTAGAGCTGCACTGGGTTCTGGAGCTGAACTGCACTCCAGAGCTGAGTTGAGTTCTTGCACTGGTCTGGGTCCCAGAGCTGGGCTGGGTCTCAGGACTGAGCTGGGTTCCAGAACTTGTCTGGGTTCTAGAGCCAGGTTGGCATCCAGAAGCAGGCTGTGTTCTGGAGCTGAGCTGGACTCCAGAGCTGGACTGAGTTCTTTCACTGGTCTGGGTCCTAGAGCTGGGCTGAATCTCAGGGTTCAGCTGGGTTCCAGAACTGGTCTGGATTCTGGAGCCGGTTTCGGATCCAGAGCTGGACTGTACTCTTGAACTGCTCCAGGTTTCAGAGCTGGCTTGCATCTCAGACCTGAACTGAACTGTGGAGCTGAGTTGGGTTTTGGAGTTGAGCTTGACTCCAGAGCGGGGCTTAGTTCCTGCACTTATCTGCATCTCTGAGCTGTGAGGGGTTCTAGAGATGAGCTGCGTTCCAGAGCTGGTCTGTTTCCCAAAGTCTGGCTCAGTCCCAAAGCTGCCCTGGGTTGTGGCCTGGATTTGGTTTCTAGAACTTGTCAGGCTTTCTGAGCTGAGCTGAGCCTCAGAGGTGTTTTGAGCTCCTGGGCAGGGCTGGGTCCTTGAACTGGGCCTACTCTCGGAGTTTGACACAGCTGTGGAGCTGAAGTCTGTGTCTGCATCCTTCTGGGTCCCAGGACTTGACCGGGTTCCAGATATTAGCTGTATTCTGGAATGCACCTGGGTCTCAGCAGTTGACTGTGTTTTGGAGCCAGGTGGGATTCCAGAGCCAGCCTGGGCTCTAGAACCGAGCTGAGTTCTGGAGCTGGGTGGAGTGCTGGAGGTGGACTGAACTCTGGAAAGAGGCCAGGCCCGGAGATTAGTCCTTGTCCCAGAGCTGGATGGCATTCTAGAGTTGCTCTGTGCTCTGCAGTGAGCATGGGGCTCAGCATCAGGCTGAGCTCTGGAGGCAGGTCTTGCCCCAGCAATGGGTGGGGGTCCAGAGCTTGTCTGAATCCTGGAGATGGGTTTGCTTGTTGCACGAGGCTGGGGGCTAGAGCTGGGCTCAGTCTCTGAGCTGGATTCATCACTGGAGCTGGACTGAGCCCTAGGACGCAGATAGTGTCTGGACCTGGGCTGGACTGAAGTGTGCATCTGGGTTCCTGAGCTGGCCTGGGTTCGGGAACAGGGTTGCATTTCAGAACCGTCTTTGACTGCTAAGCTGGAGGGGCTTCCAGGGCTGGACTGCCTCTTGAGTCTCACGTGGGCTCCAGAACTACCTGGTGTTCCTGAGCTACATTGAGTATCCAGGTTCGGCTGAGTCATGGGGCTATCTTGAACTGCAGAGTTGGATCGAGTTTTATGGCAGGGCTTGGTCATAAAGCTGGCTTGGCTTCCAGAACCAGGTTGGATTTCAGAACTGGGCTGGGTCTTCAAATTTATTTGGGTTCCAAAGCTTGACTTCACATCAAAGCTCCACTTAGCCTCAGAGCTGTCCTGGGCTCTAGAGCCATCCTGGGCTCTAGAACTGAGCTGGGTTCTGAAGCTGGATTGCATCTCAGAACTGGATGGGGTTCTAGTGATGAACTGGGCCTCAGAACTGACCTGGGTTCTAAAGAGGGACTTGGTCTCTGAACAGGGCTGAGTCTCAGTTCTGGGTTTGGTCTCTGAGCTGGGCTGGGCTCTAGAGTAGGGCTGGGGCTCTGATCTGGGCTTGGTCTCTGAGCTGGACTGGGCTCTAAAGCAGGGCTGGGGCTCCAATCTGGGTTGTGTCACAGATCTGAGCTTGGTCCCTGAACTGGACTGGACTCTAGAGCAGGACTCGGGCTCAGATCTAGGCTTGGTCTCTGAACTGGGCTGTGTTCTAGAGCAGAGCTGGATCTCAGGTCTGGGCTTCTGGACTCTGGAGCAGGGCTGGGCTTTGGAAAATGACCGGGAGGGCTGAGGCGGGGGGCTGGGCTCCGAGCTGGGGCTGCGCTTGGCACCAGAGCAGACTAGCCACAGGCTTCCCTGGCCTCGCCGATGGCGGCCCACACCTCCACCACAAACTCGTCCGGGAAGGCGAACTCGCCCAAGACGGAGTCTAAATGGCGTGCAAACTCCTGGACGCTCACTGTCTTCTTGGACGTCTCCACCATGGTGGATGCTGCAGGCCAAGCAGAGGGGAAGTGGGTGAGGGTTCTCCCTGGGGTGGGGGGGATCCCTGCCTCCTCCCCGTGGGCTGTCCTCCCCCCAGGGTCCACCCAGCTTACCCTGGCCCCTTACCCAGCTCTGGGTCCCGAATGCCCATGTAACTTTCCAGCAGATCGTCCACCCTCCGAGATGCCTCCTCCTCGAATTCACTGGGCTGGGGGCATGGGGGGCAAAGCAGAGAGTCAGAAGCCTGGGATCCTCCGGCCCAGCCCCCTCCCCAAGCCACTACCCCTTTGGTGACAGCAGATTGGGATCTTCCATGAGTCAATGCTTCTGGTCCTGCCATTACTGCCCTGCCTGACAAGAACCCATTCTGCAGATGGGGAAGCTGAGGCTGAGTAAAGGAGAGGGTCTTCCCCAAGGTCATGCTGAGTCAGCGTCAGCGGTAGAACTCTGTGTGCAAGAGCCCCTGAAGGCCCCCCATCCCCTCCACTCACCACTTCCTCCACAGTGGCAGCCCCCCCAGACCGAAGCCGCAGGGTCTCCCTCCCACTGCTGACTTTTGCTTCCATGGGGTATTTGCTGCTCCGGCTCCTCTGGCCGATCATATCTGGAGGGGACAGAGTAGAGGAGGTGCATGTGTTCTGGGTGAAGCTACATCTTCGTAAAGACTCAGAAGCCACCAGCTGAGCCCTTCTAGAACATTCCTACCCTCCAAAGTCCTCCTTATTTCCATGGATGAATCCTCAGAGACCCTGTTTGTGAATCCTTCCTTCCCTTAAATTTCCTTCCTCCTCTCAAAATGACTCTCCCTAGAAGAAACTACTTCAGATTCTCCTTAGGGACAGTCTAGAAAGTATCTTGCTCTAGCATTTGCTCTCCCTAATCTAGTCATTGCGGGAAAGCAATGACTAGATTAGGGAGAGCAAATGCTAGAGCAAGATACTCCTGTATTCTTGCCTGGAGAATCCATGGACAGAGTAGCCTGGCAGGCTACAGACCATGGGGTCACAAAGAGTGGAACACGACCGAGAGACTAACACTTTCACAACCTAGTCGTGAGGGCTTCCCAGGTGGCTCAATGATAAAGCATCTGCCAGCCAATGCAGGAGACGTAAGAGATACGGGTTCGATCCCTGGGTCAGGAATTTGCCCTGAAGTAGGAAGTGGCAACCCACTCCAGTGTTCTTGCCTAGAGAATCCCATGGACAGAGGAGCCTGGCAGACTACAGTCCATGGGGTCACAAAGAGTAGGACCTGACTGAACCACTGAGCACTCACACATGCAAGGTGACCTCCTTATCTCATCCACAGACCAGTCACAGACTTCTCTTTGAAAAGCTCCATTCAAGAATTCCCTATGAAAGCTACTGTCTAGAACTCACCAGAGACTCAGAGCAGGACTTTAAAAGCTGCCAGTTAGGTTACAGAATAGATCCAGACAGCTCCTTATCCTTTCTCAGTCTTCCCAAGCCTCCCCCGACCCCATGCCTGGGCTGACTCTATGACAATGTAGAAATAACCCACCTGTTTCTCATACAGTGCCAGAAGGTCTCTGTCCTGTTACCAGGGGCATCTAGACCCTTCCATCTTGTCCCATCCCCTGACCCTTTGCCGCTCCTTACATCCAGAGAACCCATTTCTGAAAGAGCTTCACCCCACCCAGCCTGTCCCCCAGGGCCCCAGGTGGCCCTCACCGAAGGCTCTCTTGGGCTGCACCAGCCGCAGGGTGAAGGGCTGAGACTTCGGCAGCTCACGCAGCATCTTGGCCACCTCGTAGTGGCGGCAGCCGACGATCGAGTGGTCGTTTATGGCCTCAATGCTGTCTCCCACACACACTGCCTCGATTCGGTTGATGATGCTGCCTTCCTTGATCCTCTGCGGGGGACCCAGAGTCATTCACAGGACCCCACCATCCAGCCACCCAACTCGGGTCCCCAGAGCCCATTCACACCACAGAGGAGCAGGGGCTCACCCCAGATCGCCGGACACCCTGGAAGCCACCTCCCCCTCACCCCAAAGTGGGCACCTTGATGAAGGCATAGCCGGCCCCGTTGTCCGTGATGGTCAGTCCCAGGGCGTCCTCCGTCTTAGTGACCTCCACCTCCTTAGTCTCGCCGCGCACATGGGCAAAGATAAAGTCCTCCAACCCTATCTGGCCGCCCAGGAGTTTCTGCATGTCCACCTTGTGGCTGTTTAGGGTGCAGAATAAGATCTGCCCCAAGAGGAGAGGGAGCCCCAAATTAACGACAGCCCTCATCCCCCACCATCTGCACAGAACAACCAGGGGATGGGCTCAGGGGCCTGATAGGGATACTGCAGCACAAAAGCATGAAAACCCTGCCTTCCCCAGGATCGTAGTCATGCTTAAGGGCAGAATATGGGATCCTCAGAATGGAGTAGGAGGCGAGGAGACTGGGACCCCCAGACTGAGGAGCAGGATGAGAAGGAGGTTGCGGACAGATGGACGCCCTTCTTCCATCCTCCCTCAGACTTCCACTTTTAACCCTTTGATGACCTGACAACCCCAGACCATCTTTTAAAGGCAGTTAGTTCCAAATCTCCTGGCGCCCCCTGGGGGCTGAGGGGCGTACCTGTGGCCCAGTCCCTGACTCCCATGACCTCGGACATCTCACCTGGCAGGGAGCTGCCGGGAACCCCAGTCCCCAGCCGCGCCCAGGAACCGGAGGCGCTTCCCTGAGGGCTGGGGTCCACTCCTAGCTGGGTAGCCCAGTGTTTTCCGGACGATCTAAGGATCCACGAACCTTAAGACTTGCTCACCTTTTGCACAGGGAGTGCAAAGGGGGTCCACGGGGTATGGGCACCGCAGGATCCGAGAGGTGAGTCTCTGAGATCTGGAGATAGGGTCCCCTCCATCCGGAGATGGAGGATCTGGGGACCCCGTCCCAGAGTCCAGGGTTCACCCCTATCCCCGGTCGACTAGTGGGCCTCGGGTGCTGGGGTCCGCGGGCCTCACCTCGGTGGGCGCAATTCCGAAGGCCTCGGCGATCTTGGCGTAGAGCTCGCGCACGTTGGTGAAGCCCTCGATCTTGCCCGTGGGGCTGCCGTGCGCCAGCTGCGTGCGGAAGACGAGGCGCGGGCGGGCACGGGGCGCGGCTGGGGTCTGGGACGCCGCCGGGGCCTCGGCGGGCGAGGGCGGGGGCGCGGGCAGGCTCTGAGCCTCGGCCCCCCGGGCCTCCCGGGCCTCTGTGGTCTCCATGGCAGGAAGAGCTTGGTCACCGGGGCCACCGCCACAGCCGCCGGATCCACCGCTTCCTGCAGCCTCCCCTCCCCCGGCCCAGGGCGCGACAGCCGAGCCGCCCGGGGTAAGGGGATCCGGGAACCCGAGCCTCCCGGGAAGACGACACCGCGGAGTGTGTATGCGAGGGTGGGCCCCAGGTGTCCCGGCCCTGCCAGGTCCAGCTGTGCTCTCCCCGGGGAGCAGGGGAAAAAATAAGGATCACAAATAAGGATAGGGCAACTCCTAGTGCCAGAGTGCTCACTCTCTGCTGGGCGCACTCATTTAATCCTTGCAACAACCGTCGGAGGTGGGGAGAACCCTTACCCTATCCTTACCCTCAGGCATAAGTGAGCTACATCGTGTCCATCCCCTGCCCACAGCCCTCCAGGGCTCCCACCTTCCCTGGGGTAAACCCTAGTCCTCTATTCTGCCCACAAGGCCCTGCACAAGCTGCCACATCCCCATCCCTGGCCCCTTCTCCTCCCTCTTTTCTTCTGGCTCACTCTGCTCCAGACACATGGGCGTCCTCCCTGCTCATTCAACACACAGGGCCTTTGCACAGGCTGTGCCCCCTCCAACACCTGGAACGTCTCTCACATCTCCAAGTGGTTCACTCCTTCGCCTCCTCAGCTCTTGGCTCAGACGTCACCTCCTCACCAGGTCCCAGTTTCTCTTCCCTGCTTTTTTTCCTCCCTAGCACTGAGCGTGACCTGGCAGGGCAGATATTTTATTTATTCATCCTGTGTTTCCTCAGTCTCCTCAACTGGAGGAGAGGAAGGCAGGAGTTCTCTGAGCCCATTGGGTTACAGATGAGAAGGCTCTGGGTACTAGGAGGTTTCTCTCAGAATCCCCTGGGGACCCACTGTCACCAAAAGGAATGTTGATTTTGGCTCAATAAACAGCACTGGAATGCCATACAGCAGCTCAAAAGGGAGGACTTATGCCTCTGAAGAATCTCAGAAACCAAGCATTGCTGGAAAAGGCAAGTTACAGAAGGCTTCAGACGAGGTAAGAAAATTTACGAAAAAAAAAAAAAAGAAAATTTACGTAAAGCTTGAAAACGTGCAGAACGGCATACACACCATAACACAGATGAGCCTTGAAAACCTGATACTCAATGAAGGAAGCCAGATTGCAAAGGCCACATAGCCTGGGATACCATTTAGATGAAGTGTCCAAAACAGCCAATGCATGGAGACAGAAAATGGATTTGTGGTTGCCAATGGCTGGGGGAAGGGAAGATGGGGAATAATAGCTAACATGGAAGGGGTTGTTGTTTGGGGGGTGATGAAATATTCTGGAATTAAGTGGTGCTGGCGGTTGCACAACTTTGTGACTATACTAGAAACCACAGAATTGTACATTTTCAAATCTTTAGAAAACAAACTAAAACAAACAAACAAAAAATCCATCAAAATGGTATTCTTGTGGAAAGACATCCTTTTGTGCTAAAGGTTATGTAAAGACCTGACCAGGAATGGTAAACTCCAAACCTGCGATGAGGGTACGATGCCAGAGAGGGGGTGAGGTGAGGAAGCACACACGTGTGTGTGTGTGACAATATCCATCTTTTCCAGTTTCCTGGGGCAGCCATAACACAGTACCACCAGTTGAGTGGCTTAAAAATGATAGAAATTTATTCTCTCAAAATTCTGAAGGCTAGAAATCAATTTGTCAGCAAGTCCAAGCTCTTCTGACTCCTTGGGTGGCATCCTCTCCCCCCAGCACCACTCCCAGCCTCTGTTGGTGGCTAACCATCCTTGGCCTTCTTTGGGGTGTGCTCTGCTCCAGTGTCTGCCTGTTGTCACATGGCTGTCTCCTTTCTCCATGTCCAAATCCTTATCTTCTTTTTTTTAATTTTTAATAACAATTTGTTTATTTTATTCAGTTCACACAGTAAAAAAAAAAAATTGGAATCTCATTTTGTTGAATATGTGACAAGTTACATAATTGAAAGTATAAATTTAGCCCAAAAGTTTAACATTGACTGTGAAATTGCAGTTGGTTCTAGAGCAGTGCAGAGGCTAGCGGCGCTGACCACCCTGCCCCTTGTTGTAGAAAATCCATGTATAATTTTTGATCCCTCAGAACTTAATTTGAAGTAGGCTGCTGCTGCTGCTGCTGCTGCTGCTAAGTCGCTTCAGCCGTGTCCAACTCTGTGCGACCCCATAGACAGCAGCCCACCAGGCTCCCCCGTCCCTGGGATCCTCCAGGCAAGAACACTGGAGTGGGTTGCCATTTCCTTCTCTACTTTATCTTCTTATAAGGATCACCAGTCACATTGGATTAGAGGCACCCCCCACACATACACTCCAAGATGACCTCATCTTAACTAATTATATCCTCGGTGACCCTATTGCCAAATAAGGTCACATTTTGAGGTTCTGGGGGTTAGGGCTTCAAGATTTTCTTTGGGTGGGGCTAAATTCAACTGATAACACCAGTGTTTGTCAAATTAAATCTCTGGAATTTTTAGGGTGTCTCAAATATTCCATAAAAGGCTTAAGTCTCTGAAAGCACTCCCCAGTAAGTTAAGTACAGAATTATCATCTGACCCAGCAAGTCTGCTTCTTGGGATCTACCCAGAAATAAGAGCAGGTGTTCAAACAAAAATCTGTATGTGTGTGTTCTCAGCAGCATGATTTGCAATAGCCAGAAGGTGGAAACAACCCAAGTGTCCATCAACCGATAATGGGTACACAAAACATGGGCCATCCACACTATGGAATATCACTCTGCCAGAAAAAGGAATGAAGCACCGAGAAACGCTACAACATAGACTTTGAGGACATGACGCTCAGTGAGAGAAGCCAGACACAAAAGACCCAGTGTGTGATTCCATTTGTATGAAATGTCTAGGACATGTAAATCCAGAGACAGAAAGTGGACTAGTGGTTGCCAGGGGCTGGAGAGGGTAGGCCTGGGACCCCAACAGAGGATCCTGGCCCATTCCCCTTTAAAAAAAACACACATACTCATTTAAGTTTGAAATTCAATTCCACCTTTTTTTTTTTTTTTTTTTATTTAAGAAGTCCAGATCGAGTGGTGGCAAAACAACTGCCTCCATGGTGGTTCCTCAGCTGAACGAGCATGGGGTGGTGCCAGCCCCCCCATTCAGGGGTGCAGGAATGCGAGGGTGACAGATAGATGGCTCCGCCAGGAGTGTGAAAGTGTGTCCCTGCAAGGTGCCTGCCCGTGTGGGTACTTAGGGTGACACCTGCCAGGCAGGAGTCCCCGTGTATTGGATGTGGGTTTTCTCTGCCCTGGGTCTGGGAGCTGGTCCCGGGGAGTGGGTGTAGGGTGTGTAACTCTCCCCACACCAGCTGTGAGCGGCTGTGGGTTTCCTCCTGTCCCGGGCTACATTACCCCTCATGTGTTCCCACGTCTGTGTAGTGTGATGTGACCTGTGAGGCCAACAGGCCTGGCTGGGCCCTGGGAGTCTGTGCACAGTGCATGGTGGGTGGGTTTTCTAGGATGGGGACCTGGGGAGATTCAAAGCTAGAGGGATGCTGTAGAAATTTAATTTTAGGGGGGCTAGAGCCCCCAAGGTGCAGGATCAGGCCTGGCCCCAGAGGATGGAACCCCCCACCCCTCCTCCAGGGGGTGCAACTGGGGGAGGGGCCATGACCAGAGCTTGGTCTTCTCTGGATCTGTGGGGCGGCCGACACCCTCATAGATGCTCACTGTGACAAAAGAAGAGATTAGTTGATGGGGGACCCACATCAGGTCTCAGCCCCCATCCCCATCCTGGGGTACCCCAGAGGCCACCCTCCTCTGCTCCTTCGGATGCTAGGGTGGGGGGCCTGGAGTTGATCCCACCTATCCTGGGCAGCTAGGAGCCACCCAGAAAAACCCATGCAGAAGCTGTGGTGAAGCTCTGGGTCCCCTGAGCCAGAGGTGTGCTGGCCTCAACATCCCCCAAGCAGCATTTAACACAGTACCAGGCTGAATTAGGGCTCCCCAGTAGCTAGGCCATTAGCCACCTACATCAAACCAGCCCCACCTAGTAGATCCTGCAAGCACTGTGGCCTCGGAATAAGATCTGGCAGCTAGATCCCACTTGGCGGCAACGGCCCCAGACCCCAGAAAGCCCGCTGGAGACCTAAAACCGGTTTATGTAGCCAGGCTTCTCCAAGGCAAGTCAAGCCTGAGGTGGTCCCCACGCGAGGCAGCCCAAGCTGGGCTGAATGGGCGGGGGGCAGACCTGCCCTGGTACACACCTGGCGACCTGGGCCAGGATCTCCTTGATGCGGACGATGAGCTTCTCGTGCTGGGCGGGGTCGCGCTCGATGGCGCCGTGCAGCCGGGCCATGTAGAAGTCCAGGGTGCTGAGCGTGGGCGTTTCGCCGGTGCCTGGGGAGGCAGGGACCCGTCAGACGAGCCCAGTGGGGGATCACCACGGAAACAAAGATCAGAAGGTGGGGGTAAGAGGAAGGGGCCATGGGTGAGCGTCAGTGGGGTCAGGTGCGCGCGGTCAGGGCGTCTGGACCCGGGGAAATCAAGGTCAACTGTGGCAGAGGTCAGAAGATGGAAGATGGAGAGGGCGGGGTCGTGATGGGGGGATTCGGGAACTGGTGGGGGAGAAGTTGGCCTAGGTCAGCCGAGGAATGAACACGGAAGTTAGACCCGGGGAGAGGCGGGGCGCGAGGGCTACTGTGGGCGGGGCTGGCACGAGCAGCGTTCCAGTGAGGACCGGGCCGCGGGGGCTTAGGATTCCCGGGAGTAAGGGTCAGCAGGGGCGCGTCGGTCGGACAGAGAAGCGGTTTGCGCAGCGACTGGGGGTGAAGCGATGCCAGAGTGAGGACTTGCTGGGCGGGGTCAGAGGGGGCGGAACTCGCGGAAGCCCGGGCAGAGCCGAGGTCATCGAGGGCGGGGTCATAGGGGGCGGGACTAGGTTGTTGGGGGCGGGGCCTCCACACCAGGCACTGGCAGCGAAGCGAAGCTGGCGGTGAGCGCTTGGCGCACCGCCTGGAGCTGCTGCTGCAGCGCCAGCGTCCGCCGCTCCTCCAGCGCCAGCTCCTGCTCCAGACGCTCGCGCGCGCTGCTCATGCTCTGCGTGTGCCTTTGCAGCACAGCGTTCTGCTCCTCGAAGGCCACGTTCATCTTCCGCAGGCGCCGCAGCTCCGCCTCCCGTGCTGCAGGCGGGGAGCCGGGTAAGAGCCTGACGCTTCCCCGCCATCCCCCGGCCGCCTTCCGTCTGCGGACTTCGCCCTGAGCTGTGTCCCACGCCAAGCCTTCCGTCACTGCTCTGTCTCCAGCCCCACATCTCAGCAGTCTGGGCTGCGAGGGCAAGAGAGGAAGGCACCCACTGCCTCCCGCCTCGATGCCCTCTTGGTTCAACGCTTGCTTCAAGAACTGCTGGTCAGCGCTCACCTTTGTTTTGGTCCAAGAACTCTTCAGTGAAGATGGGGACGTCGAAAGTCGAGAAGCCGTCACAGTCCCCACCCTGGGACGACAGGACAAGGTGGCAATTTTGAGGGGGGTCAGTCAACTCTCCTATGGGACATCCCCTAAGCTTGGGAGGGTCTCCTGAGGCTACCTGGGTCAGAGTCCATTTTACTGCCCCCCTCTCAATTTGTGTGAGTGCCCCGCCTCCACTCGCACACATCTGGACGGGGTGCTCACTTCACCCCATGAGCGACGGTCCTTGGTCACCCGGGGGTTTAAACACGCCAGACCTTTCTCGCCCCGGTGTTCTCCGTGGAGGAGGGACGCTTACCTTGTGTCCATTCAAAAGGGTATTCATGAGCCCAGAGCTGGAATCCTCTGGTGGGGGAGGGAGGAGGGCAGGGTCAGTCTCCCAGGTCTCCTCTGACCCCCTGCTTTGCACATGCTGTCCCCTCTGCCTGGAACGCCACTATTTCCACCAACACCCACCCCCTTCCCCCCACCCCCGCACCTGCTCATCCTGGATCAAAGGCCCCTCCTGGGCCCCTCCCCCCACCCTCATATCCATGAGTGTCCTATCTCAGTACAGATCAGCCCCGTTCACTCACAACTGTCTGGTTACATGTGTCTCGTTCCCACATGACCGTGAGAGACCCTTTGGCAGGGGGTGGGGTGGGGGGGTGCATCGGCCTGGGTCACCTGTCTCAGAGTAAGCACTCAGCTGCCTGGAGGCTGAGGCCCTTCGCACCTTTCTTGATCTTCTTTTCCTGGATCTTCTCCGCACACATCTTGTAGGCTTCCGACTGCTGGTAGGCCCTCAGCTCCTTCATGTACTGCTGCTTCTCCCGTTCAGCCTCGTCCAAGTACCGCTGGTGGGGGCAGGGAGAGAAGGCTCGGCCCAGTGGCAGCGGAGGCCTCGCAGACTCCATCACTCAGCCCGCTGTACTACACTTTGCCACAGCTCCCTGCTGCCCTTCAGACAAAACTTCGCACTTCGCTCTGCTGCTCAAGCCACCTCCCAACTCCCGGACCTCACTACCTCACCCCAATTCCAGCCTTTTTAAACCACTCCCCGGTGTCTGACTGTCTGCAGGCTCCCACCTCTGGGCTGACCTGCCCTTCTAAACCCATTTTGCCTGTTGAAATACCATGTAGAGGGTGTACGCTGCTGGTGATTTTGTTACATTTCCTTGATGTTTTTGCAAATTTTAAATTAATTACCAGAACTTTAAAACCGCAAGGTTTCTAACAAAAATCCAGCATCCACCCTCGACTTCTTTTATAACGGTGTTTATTAACTTTTATGTTTATTCCAGCCAACTGCCACCCTCCCCTCCCTTCAACAAGCTGGAGAGAGCTAACGGGTGGTCAGTCCTCCCGGCAGAACGAAGGGCCTGCCACACCTGTTCAATGGGGGTAAGTGATGCTGATGGATGTCTGAGTGAGTGAGAGCAGGTCAGTCAGTGGTCCCGGGCCGTCCCCACCTGTTTCTCCGCCGGCTGCAGCTTGCTCCACTCGGCGCCCAGCATCTTGGTGATCTCGGGAAAGGGCAGGTCCGGGTGGCGCGTCCGGATCTGCTCGCGCCGCTCGTTCAGGAAACGCACGTAGCCGGTGACAGGTGCCTTGGGCCCATTCGGCAGGATCTTCTTCCGCTTCTTGCCCTTGGGCCAGCCGCGCTTCTTCACCGGCTGCAGAACCCAGTCGCGCTGTTGGGAGGGGTCTGGAGGGCTGGGGCTGGGCACAGAGGGGAAGAAGCGGGGCCCTGGAAGACTTGGGTGGGGCCTAACCACGAGGTGGGACCCAGAGGTATGGAAGTATGGCCTGGTCAGGGTTTAGAATTGGGAGAGTGGGGTTAAGGAACCCCTGGCCATGGGTAAAGGGATCAGAGAGGTACTGGGGACAGAGCATCAACCCAAGGATTGGGTTGGCTTGTGTTGTGGGCGTGTCCCCTGTATGGGCGTGCCTTACTAGCAGAGATTCCGCGGGTAGTGGGCGGGGCCTAGACAGTGGCTGTGGAGCTCTTGGGGGCGTGGTATCTGACATGGGGCAGGCCTCAGCTTGGGAAGGGAATTCTGGACTGTGGGCGGAGCCACAGCAAATTCAAATTTAGCTCGGGGCGGAGCTTTAAGGCTAAGGCCCACCGACACAGCAGTGCAGGGACTCTCACCTCCTCTTCGTGGGACCCCTTCTCTCCGGCCCGCGGGCCCTCGCCGCGCTCTTGCTTGACAGCCACCACGAAGCTCCCATGCTGTCCTGGAGCCTTGCCGCTCGCCGGCCTGTAGCCACGGGAAGCCAGGGTCATTCCCACTCCCCACCCCTGACGACGGATTTGGCAGCAAGAGGCCTGAGTCCTCAGAAGAGGGCTCTGAAGAGGGTCAGGATACGGAGGTTGAGATTGGAGCACTAGGGGAGTCACAGGGGACCTCGGAGAGACTAGAGCTACGGGACGCCAGGGTCACCCACCCCTTCCCCCACGACGAAAGCGCTGGCAGCTAGCGGCCTGAGTTCTGAGAGCAGGGGTCTGAGGAGGTCAGGATCCGGGGTTAGGGCAGGAGAACTAGAGAAGGTCAGCAGGCCACTCCTGAAAAGGACTAGAGCACGGAGGTTTGGGGGAAGCCCGTGGGAACTCCGAAGTGGGGGGGGCTCCTGTCCCAAGTCGGAGGAGTCAAGACCCTGGGCCCGGGGTTCGAGAAGCTCCAACGGGACGGGGTGGTTGCATCCCCGAGTGGGCTGAGGGGGAGGGGATGTCGCACTCACGCGGAGGCCGCGCCGGGCTGCTTGGGGCCGTGGGACATGGCCACTCCCGGCCGCACCTGGAACGTAGACGCGTGGCCAAGTGAGGGTCGCCCAAGCCAGCGATGGCGGGGCTGGGCTGGGAAACCCTGTAATGCCAGGTCCGGGGCGCCTGGGGGGGCCGGAACCGGGGGCGGGGAGGCCCTCGGGGGCGGGCGCCCCAGGGATCCTTTGTTGGGCGATCGCCCCCCAGGAGGCCTGGGTCCGCACCCTCCCGGCCCAGGAGGGTCCCCGCCCCGGCCCAGGGATCCCCGCGCCCCCGCCTCCTCGCAGGGCCCCGAGTTCCGCGGCTGTTTTCACCTCCAAAGAAACTTTCCCGGACCTCTCGGCTGCTACGACGCTCCAACCAACCGCCGGGAGCCCGCCCCTGCTGCCCGCTCCGCCCTGCACCGCCCCCGACATGCTAATAACGACTCGGCGAGCGATCGGATTGGGTATACCCATCCCCTGGGGCGTGACCATGCAGATACAGGTCGGCGCGCCCGTTGGTGATTGGCTGCGGTAGCCACTGAGCCGCGTGGGAGGTAAGTAGAGAAAGCTGCAGGCGGGCGCGTCAAGTTCGGCTGTGCTCGGCCGCTCTCGGGACCAATCAGGATGTTTTCAGGTTTCGCCGGGTGGAGCCTCTTAAAGGGCCAGCAAGCGCGGCTCAGACTCCTCCCCTGCTGAAGGCGAGACTCCCCGCCCCTGCAGGATCCGGAGACCTATGAGGCCGAGTCCGGCCCCGCCCTAGTTGTCATGGGGACGGTAGTAAGTTGCTAGGGAAGGGGTTAAGGTCTTTTGGAGCAGTCCCTTTCCCCACTGCAAGGTGGGACCTGTTCTTAGCAGACCGGGTGGAGAAGTTTCCCGTTTACTGACTGGACTTAAAGCCCCCAACAGGGCCGTGCCCCACCCTGCATGCAAGAGCTTCTCTCCCTCCTGTGAAAGGGCCTCAGCTTTCTCTCCTATGCAATGGAAGCTTTGCACAGAGTCCACGTCCAGAAGGCCGGATGCAGCAAAGCTGAGACCAGGAGCTGGGCTCGAAGCAACTAAGAAGAATGTGGTGGGGACAAGAAAGCTGCGAGGATCTCGTGAAGATGAAGGGCCAGGAGACCCTGCTCTGGAGTCTTGGGGACCCCCAGGCAGCAGCCTGGTCCTCTTACAGCCTGGACTGTGTTTCCTCTGACCCCAGGATAATTGTGGTCACTGGATGCTCCTGATGGCCCGTTAGACCCCAAACAATCTACCCACAGCACCTTCCTGCTCTCGCCTCCCTTCATTTTCCTCCTCACTTACTCTGGCGACCTCAACGTTCCTTAGATATGTCCATTTCATTTATTCCCACCTCTGGGCCCTTGCACTTGCTCTTAATGCCCTTTCTCCAGGTTAAATGTCCCCCTTTCCAGTGAGACATTCCCAGGCTTGTACCCCACCCCAAACACCCCATCTTATCTTTGCTCCATATGTTCATTTCCTCCCTATAAGCTGCCTGTTTGCTCATTGCTATATTGCCAGCACCCAGAACAGTGCCCACAGGTGCTGTCAATGCATATATATTAAATAAACAAATAAATGTATAATGTAAATTTCTAACAGGCAGGTGCAGCAGCTTTGGAAAGCAGTCTGGCAGTTCTTCAAAAGGCTAAAAACAAAACAAAACATAGAGTTACCATGCGATGTACCCAGGAGTTAAAGAATGGGCTTGCAATACAGGAGACCCAGTTCGATCCCTGGGTCAGGAAGATTCCCTGGAGAAGGAAATGGCAACCCACTCCAGTAGACAAAAGCGCCTGGCAAGCTACAGTCTATGGGGTCACAAACAGCTGGACAGGACTGAGAGACTAAACCACCAGCATCCAGGAATTACCGTGCAATGCATCCACTGCACTCCTAGGGACATATTCAGAATTAAAAACATACATCCACACAGAAACTTGTACATGAATGTTCACGGCAGCATGATTCACAATAGTGCAAAAGTGGAAACAAACCCAAATGTCTATCAGTTGATGAATAGGTAAATACTGTGGGCCAGCCATCCAATAGAATATTCTTGGCTATAAAAAGGAATAAATTGCTGTGTCATGCTAGGACAGGGATATGCCTTGAAAACATTAGGCTCAGTCAAAGATGCCAGTCACAAAAGGCCACACAGTGTATGGTTCCATTTATATGAATTTTCCAGAACTCCAGAGAGATAGGAAGTGGATTAGTGGTTGCCTGGGGCTAGAAAGTCAGTGGGCAGGGGCAAAGGAGGTCACGGGGCTTCTTTTGGGGTGATCAAAACGTTCTAAAATTAGGCTGCTTTGATGGCTGCATAACTCCATTAATGTACTAAAGTTCACACAATTGTACACTTTACACAGGTGCATTATCTGGAATGTGAATTAAATCCCAATGAACCTGTTTCTCTAAGAGGCATCCCAGAGCTGAGGAAGATAAGCTGTGCCCT
The DNA here is from genome assembly GCF_003369695.1 of Bos indicus x Bos taurus. Lineage (NCBI taxonomy): Eukaryota > Metazoa > Chordata > Mammalia > Artiodactyla > Bovidae > Bos > Bos indicus x Bos taurus. The sequence goes on along the minus strand of NC_040082.1, from coordinate 90,276,546 downwards.
GGAATTTTGACAGACCCAAATTCCACACCGCTCTGTTGCTTCATCAGATGTGGGACTTCCTACACCTGCTTGCCTCTCTGCTTGGTTAGAAAATGTCTAGGTGAGAATTCCAGCCAGGAGAATAGGAAAGACCCAACCTCCAGATCCTGCCTCTTTGGCTTGATTGACAAAGCTGATGTTGCCATAGAAACGTGTCCTTCCACTCCCAAGGTACTACACAAGGAATTCAGGGGTCTTCCTGTGCATGGAAAAGAAATGAAAGGTCTTGAGGTTGATTTTTTTTTTTTTTTATTGGCATATAGTTGATTTACAATGTTGTGTTAGTTTCAGGTTTACAGCAAATTGAATCAGTTATACATATACATATATCCACTCTTTTTTAGATTCTTTTCCCATATAGGCTATTACAGAGTACTGAGTAGAGCTTCCTGTGCTGTACAGTAGGTCCTTAATTGTTATTTATTTTATATATACTAGTGATATAGATATCAATCCTAATCTCCTATCTTATTGATGTCGATTTTGAAAGCAGTTTGCAGCTCCTTGGCATCAGGACAAATTCCTTGCTGTGTGGATATTTTCTGGGAAAAATAAAAGTGTCTTGAATCCAAATGGCATTGCATCCACTCCAGTGCATGTGATCCAGACACCCACCCATCCCCAAGAAGCAACATGTAAGAAGCAGCATTTCTACTGTTTGACTTTATATCTTTCATTCTTTGATCTAAAAGCCGATACTTTGGCCCCCCAAAGTATAAATAGGTTTTTCCTTAGCCACAAACTTCTCTCAAGTCCTAGCTCTCAATAAAACCAGGAACTCTAGCTGTCTAACCTCATATAATTTCATGTTAGTTTCTTTGCATTCATTTCTATGCTCCATTTGGAAATGTAAAAAATATATTTATTTATTTATTTGGCTGCATTGGATCTTAGTTGTGGCATCCAGGCCCAGTTGCTCTACAATGTGGAATCTTAGTTTCCCAACCAGGGATCAAACCAGCATCCCCTGCCACTGGAAGAAGAGTTCTTAACCACTGGACTACCAGGGAAGTCCCTGGAAATTTTTATCGTGTGAAACCAGGAAGAGGGCCCCAATTTGTAGCCTGAGAAATACAAGATCCATTAAGGATGACTTAACTGTCTTTGTGAAATTAATTTTATGATGCAAGCAATGTGCAAATTCATTTCATTTGTACAAATTAAAGTTGTGTGTGAAGGCTACCAGACCCATACCATACTTCCCCTTATAAGCTTGTCACATTTCTTACCAAAACTTTTCCTACCTACCTATACACATACATACTCTGTGAGTCTCCTAGGGCTATAGGAACAAGGCACCACAAAGTGGGTGACTTGAACAACTGAAATTTATTTTAAAAAATAATAATAGGGGCTTCCCCAGTGGCTTAGTGGTAAAGAATCTGCAACCAATGCAGGAGACACGGGTTCCATTCCTGGTCCAGGAAGATCCCACATGCCTCAGAACAACTAAGCCAGTGCAACACAACTCCTGAGCCTGTGCTCTAGAGCCTGGGAGCCACGACTCCTGAAGCCAAATGCCCTAAAGCCCATGAGAGGCCACTGCAATGAGAAGCTCCCGCACAGCAACAAAGGGCAGCCCCCAATCGAGGAAATGGGAGGAAAGCTCATGCAGCAATGAAGACCTAGCTCTGCCAGAAATAGAGAATTTTTAAATGGTTAAAATATTAACTAATAATAATAATAAGTTAAAAGGACTTCCCTGGCAATCCAGTGGTTAAGACTCTGGGCTTCCACTGCAGGAGGCATGGGTTCGATCCCTGGTCAGGGAAGCTCTGCATGTCTTTGCAGTGTGGGGAAAAAAAAAACAAAACAGAGTTATGGGGACCAGAAGTTCAAGATCAAGAGCTTGGTCAGCACTGGTTCCTTCTGAGGCTGTGAGTCTGTTCCATGCTCTCTGAGCTCTCCCAGCTTCTGTGGCATCTCCTAGCCATCTGCAACCTTCCTTGACTTGTACAAGCATCACTGCATCTCCACCTTCACATTTATATGACGTTTCTGGGCGTGTGTATTTCCAAATTTCCCCTTTTTTATTAGGTCATGGGTTGTATTGTACTAGGAACCACCCTGCTCCAATTGTGACTCATCTTAATTCATTACATCTGCAATGACTCCATCTCCAAATAAGGTCACATTTGAGGTCCTGGGGATTAGGACTTTCACCTGGGAAGGCTGGGGGGCACAAAGCAAAACACAACACTTACACACACACACGGGTGTGAATGCACTCCTATAAGGAATGTAAGCTCACGTCTTGCTTTTTTTTTTTTTTTTTTTGCCACACCAAGAAGCATGTAGGATTTGAGTTCCCTGACCAGGGAGTGAGCCTGTGCCCCCCTGCAGTGGAAGCCTGCAGTCTTACCCACTGGACCGCCAGCGGAGTCCCACAGCTTGCTTCCTGTGATCATATGATCAATCACGCCGTGAACATCCTCTGCAAACTCTTGAGTCCGCAGCCTTTGGCCCAGTGGCTTTATATGTGAAGCCCAGAGCCCTGCCTCTGGGGCTGGGTAATTTCCCACAGCAGGACCTCATCACCGCCTGTGTAACGAGCTCTGGCAACTTCTGGTTCTTCCTCATACGACTGTATTGCCGCCTTTGTTTCAAACGTTCCGAACCAGCTGTCTGGACCCCTTTTCCAGCGTAGCTAGGAAAACATGAAGTTACGCGTAGTTCCTCCCACCGCCGCCCTCCAAGCCCCGCCTCTTTGGCTTGATCGACGAGGCAGGCGTTGGGGCGGGGTTACCGTTTGGGGGGCTTTTTGTTTTGTTTTGTTTTTGTTTTGCAGGGCTGCGCTGTGCAGCATGCGGGATCTTAGTTCCTCGACCAGGGATAGAACCCGTATTCCCTGCATTGGGAGCAGAGTCAACCACTGGACAACCAGAGACGTCATCCCCCTAACCCACGCCTCCGCGTTTACGTTTGTTTTTAATACTTATTTGCCAGCACCGGGCCGTTCAATTTCTCTCCATCCCCAGGAAGGATCAGGATGCGGTCGGCGCTCTCGTGATATCCCCGCCTTCGTTAGGCTCTTTTACAGAGTGAATTTAATTCAGGGGATTGCCGTCGTGAGCAATGAAGGGCCAAGGAGGCAAAAGCGAAACGCAGAGGCAACCGCTGTCCGAAGGAAGGGGTGTGGGGACGGGGTCTCAGTCTTTTGGGCAAGGGACACCCCCCACACACACACCGCTGCTGCTGGACTCTCCTGGGCTCAGGGAGGTGGCGCTGAGGCCCACCTCTGTGACTTGGGCAATTTACCAAACACTCTGTGCCTCAGTTTGCCCCACCGCAAAGTGGGCTAATAAGCATGTCTGCCTGTATGAGGTTGTGAGAAGGATTTAACGAGTTTAATTCAAGCACAGTGCTCGCGACCCGGCCTGGCTGGTCAGTGCTCCATAAAGCATTGGTTGCTCCTGTCCACGGAGACTGAAGCCTCTGGTACAGAGAATTTTCTAGTGTCGTGGTTTCCACCCAGGGGTAATTCAGCGCCCCTCCCACCCCCACCCAGGGGTCTGATGTCTAGAGACATTTTTGGTTGTCATGTCTAGGGCGAGTGGGGCTGCTCCTAGCATCTACCCGGTGAAGGCCAGAAGTGCTGTCATCCCAGGACAGCCCCCACCACAAAGAATAATCCAGTGCCAAGTGTAAGCTGTGAACAGGATTGGGAAACCCTTCTCAAGGGTCCAGGAAGTGCTCTATCCGCCTGATCCCCCTAAGGTCTCCCAATAACTCTAATCAGAGTTGCTCCTCTTCCCTGGTGGCTCAGTGGTAAAGAATCTGCCTACAATGCAGGAGCTGCAGGAAATGGGGGTCGATCCCTGGGTTGAGAAGATCCCCTGGAGGAGGACATGGCAACCCACTCCAGTATTCTTGCCTAGAAAATCCCATGGACAGAGGAGCCTAGCGGGCTCAAAGAGTCGGACACAACTGAGCATCATACACACTCTCACCTCCATTTTATACAAAGGGGAAACTATGACCCCGTAGCTTGCACAAAACTGCCTGGTTTGATCTTGGCTGTGGGCCCTGGGATGTAAGGAAATTTTTTTTGAGTGTTAGAACCTTCCCCCTCTGAGTGTCCGCCCACCCCCCACCCATTTTGGCCTGAGAAGTTCAAAGGTCAGAGAGAAGATCAAAGCAAGCACCTTCCCGATGCTGGATGGGGGCTGCCAGGTCATCCGATACTCAGCTGGAGGAGGAGAGCCGCGGGTCTGGCGTCTGAGGCGGCTGTGGACGCTCTGGGGGCATCAAAGCATGTCTGGATCTCTCCTGAACACAAGCCTGTCTGTCCTTCCTTTTGTCCTACCCAAGGGTTCAGCATTTATCTGTCCTTCCTGACATCCCTTCCCCTAGGCATGGCCTTCTCTGATCTTCCCAGCAAATCTGACCCCACCCCCTTATTAGGGGGGCTACGTGCCCCCTGCTGGTAGCCACCCAGGCAGCTGAGGCCTGATTTGGGATAAACCACCTTCACCTCCTTTCCCACCCCCACAGGCTTTTTTTTTTTTTGGCTGTGCTAGGGCTTCGTTGTTGCATGGGAACTTTCTCTAGCTGCTGTGCGCGGCCTTCTCATTGCAGTGGCTTCTCTTGAGCCTTCTCATTGCAGTGGCCCCTGGGCTCTAGAGCATATGGACTCAGTAGTTGTGGCACATTGGCTTAGTTGCCCCATAACATGTGGGATCTTCCCAGACCAGGGATCAAACCCATGTTCCCTGCGTTGGCAGGCTGATTCTTAGCCACTGGACCACCAGGGAAGTCCCCCCATAGACTTTTTAATCTGATTCTCCCCACCTTTTCAAAACTCTACTGTGGCTCAGTGACCTGAGGGTAATGTCCCAACTCCTCTGACATTCTGTCACCTTTCCTGGTCTGATTCTTCCAGTCCCAGCACTGATTATGGGGGGTTTGGAGGATGCGGCTCTGCCCTCACTTAGAATTGGGGCTTCAGAATCTTTGGGGCTCCAGCATTGCTCAGGCTGAGACCAGATCCAGTGAGTTGAATGAGTTCATTCATTAAGTAATGAGTTCATGAATGAATGAATGACAATACTCGGGGGCAGCTCTCTGGCTCCCCCAGTGTCAGGATCAGTCTTGTTCCTGCCATCCCCACAGAGTCAACTTCCCTGGTGGCTCAGACCGAAAAGAATCTGCTTGCAATACAGGAAACCGGGTGTGATACCTGGGTGGGGAAGAACCCTTGGAGAAGGGCATGGCAACCTACTCCAGTATTCTTGCCTGGAGAATCCCATGGACAGAGGAGCCTGGTGGGCTACAGTCCATGCGGTCACAAGTGAGCGACTGACACTTGCCAGAGTCAGGGCCGAGAAGTACTGCTGCTGCTGCTGCTAAGTCGATTCAGTCGTGTCCAACTCTGTGTGACCCCATAGACGGCAGCCCACCAGGCTCTGCCACCCCTGGGATTCTCCAGGCAAGAACACTGGAGTGGGTTGCCATTCCCTTCTCCAGGAGATCTTCCTGACCCAGGGATTGAACCTGGGTCTCCCTCATTGTAGGCAGACCCTTTACTGTCTGAGTCACCAGGGAAGTCCCAAGAAGTACTAGCTGGCTTCAATAGGCCAAAAACCCAGAGATGAGAGATGTATTGGTACTTCCACCAAACGACCCCTCCTCCCCCTGCTGGATCTGTGCCCAGGGGCTGCCAGGTTGATGCCTTGGGTTCCTGATCCACATAGGAGGCTGATAAAAGAGGGAAAACTCAACCATTTTTACCCACAGGTGAGACCTCTCCTGAAAGTGAATAATTAACTCAAAGATATTGGAAGTCACAGGGAATTCAGTTGGAATCTTGAATCCACCTCTTGTCAGCTGCTTGCCCTCTGGCAAGGAATTTCTGTCTGAGCCTCAGTTTTCTCATCTGTAAAATGGGTGTGAAGTGTTGAGGTAAGAAAAGAGAGGAGGAATGCAAATAAAAAGCTTAGGCTAATAGGGTTGTATTTATTTTTTATTTTATTTATTTGTTTGGCAGTGCTACACGGCATGTGGGATATTCCTGCAACCAGGGACTGAACGCATGCCCCCTGCAGTGGGGCTTCTCAAGTGGCTCAGTGGTAAAGAATCTGCCTGCCAATGCAGGAGACTCAGGAAACCTGGGTTCAATCCCTGGGTTGGGAAGATCCCCTGGAGGAGGAAATGGCAACCCCCTCAAATATTCTTGCCTGAAAAATCCCATGGACAGAGGAGCCTGGCGGGCTACAGTCCACAGGGTCACAAAGAGTGGAAAATGACTGAGCGACTGAGTGACTGAGCACACCCCAGCAGTGGAAGTATGTAGTCTTGGGACCGTTAAGTCTTTGGAGTCTTAACCATTGGACCACCAGAGAAGTCCACTGGTAGTGGTAAAGTCGTCTTCTGGGGACTTCCCTGGTGGTCCAGTGGTTCAGACTTCCCGCTTCTATGCAGGGGGCTCGAGTTCAATCCCTGTTGGAGAACCAAGATTCCACATGCCTCAGAGGGTGGCCGAAAGTTGAAGAAAAAAAAAACCCGAAATTGAAAGGAAGCAACCTTGGCCGGGAGGAAATGTGGTTCTCTGATCTCTTCTTATCAGTTTATCAGAGATCTGGGTCTACCCCTATCTCCTCTGTTTTTCTACCAGGCTATCTCTCTTGAAGCCACTATTTCCCATTCACACCCATTTCAGCTCCTCTCCATGAAAAAATGTGTGTGGCAGTAGTTGGTCCTTATCAGTGTCAAAGTCTGGGCTGGGCACCCCTTGGGTTGCTTGAGCCTCAAGTTTACCTTTTGCTTTTTCTTCTTTTTCCAGCATGGGGGATCCTAGTTCCCTGTCCAGGGGTCAAATCCACAACCTATGTAGTGGAAGCGCTGGGTCTTAACCACTGGACCACCAGGTAAGTCCCCTGAACTTTAAGTTTATAAATGGGTTCCCCTCTGGTTCCCAATTTCTGTCTGCATTTTTCTGCATTTCTGATTCTTTGCCTATATGTCCACTACTCAATCATTTGACAAATATTTCTTGAGTTCCTACTATGTGCCAGGCATCACTGGGGACAACCCAGTGACTAAGAGTGTATTCACAGGGATCATCATCCAGTGGGGAAGACAAAGGGTTACAAATGGGGCAGGGGAGAGCAGGATACTGTGGAACCCAGAGTAATAACTGAGTTGGGAGGAGAGGGTGCTGAAAAGGCTTTCTGGCTGAGAATATTAAGCGCTGATGCTTATATTCTTTTTAAAAGTTTTTACTTTATCTTATTTATTTGGCTGGGCCAGGTCTTAGTTGTGGCATGCAGCATCTAATTCTATGATCAGGGATCAAACCCAGGTCCCCTGCGTTGGGAGGGCGGAGTCTTAGCCACTGGACCACCAGGGAAGTCCCATGACGCTTAGATCCTTTTAAACATACAGCATATCCATTCTAGAGCTGGGGAGTCCCAGGAAGAGATGGGACTTGTCCCAGCAGGAGGAGCTCGGAGTGGATGGGGCCGGACCTGGATCCCGGCCTCTGGTTCCGGAGTGCAGGTTTTATACCACTGCTGGTGGAGACCCGGAGGCCGGGGGGAACTGCACCAAAAGCTTGGAGGAACTTGAAATTGTGTGCGCGATGACCCAATCGTGGCGAGGGGTGCGGGGGGTGGGGGGTGGGGGGTGGGGGAAGGCGTTGGAAGGAGGATGGAGAGGGGTCCAGACCGCTGGCCTCAGAGTCGCATGCACCTGACTCACGATGAGCCCCAAGGCGGTGTCTCGCTTGTGAAATGGGAGACTTGCTCCGCCTCCTGCTCTGCTGGGAGGAGAAAATCCACGTGGGCGCTTGGCACGGTCAGCGCTCATAAATGCCAGCTGGTGTTAATATTTTTATCATCCCCATTATCGTTAATAACTAATTAATTACAACTAATGTGTCCTCTCTGCGTCGGACTGGGTCTCTCCAGGCCAGGAAATCACCGGGCCCCAGGCGAGGTCGGACTCGGACCGCTCTTCCACCCATCCGCGTCCCCAGCCCACCCTGTCCTCCTTGGCCCACAAGAGGCCTCGTAAATTTGCGGGCAGCCTGAAACGGCATGGGTCTTAAGGCGCGAGTCTGATTAGGAGAGCCCTTAGCGTCGCCCCCCACCTGCGTGGGAGGGGGTCCGCAAACCAATGATAGGAAACGTGGGCGCTAGGACCCAGCAGCCCCGGCGGGGCTGAACCCGCTGGCACCCGGCGTCGAGAACCTATTTGCCCCCGGGCCACGCCCCCCCTCGTGATGATTGGCTTGCCTTCTCCGGTATGCGGCTCCGATTGGCGAGAGTGGACGCCGCTCCCGAGATTCCCCTCCCCACCCGAGGTTGTCCCGGGTCCACCAGCACCACCCCTGCAAAAGCGCTCGGCGGGGTGGGGCGGAGGAGAGGCGCCCCTGGGAGAACTGGACGCGGAGATCCCGGCTTGGGGGTACAATCTGCCAGCGCCGGACGGACGGGCCGAGTCCGGAGCGCCGCCATGGGCCCGGGGCCCCCGGCTGCCGGTGCCGGAGCGCCCCTGCGACCGCTGTCCCTGGTCGCGCGGCTGAGCTACGCTGTGGGCCACTTCCTCAATGACCTATGCGCGTCCATGTGGTTCACCTACCTGCTGCTCTACCTGCACTCGGTGCGCGCCTACAGCTCGCGCGGCGCCGGCCTGCTGCTACTGCTCGGCCAGGTGGCCGACGGGCTGTGCACACCCCTGGTGGGCTTCGAGGCTGACCGCGCCGCAGGCCGCTGCGCCCGCTTCGGCCCGCGCAAGGCCTGGCACCTGGTCGGTAAGCCCCAGTCCGGCCTCCCTCATCCGACTGCCGGCCCCTCTGTCCCACTGCTCAGTCCTCTATCTGCGCAGCCCATGAGCCTTCCCATCGGTCCACTTGACTGCTCTGTAGTCTTTGTCTGTCTGATGGCTGACCCGTGGAGCCTCCTCCATGTGACTCTGGGTGTGACCCTCTAGGGTCACTTTTCTTCATCTGTCTGACGCTCAGGGGCACCCTGAACCCTCTCTGGGTTGGATCTTCCTGCCAGTGCCTCCACTGTCAGTCTGTCTGGTCTGGCCTGACTTCTCTCTGTTTGTATGAGAGTGACCACCGATGGCAGCTCAGAGTTAGGTTGCCTAGAACCCCGTGTTGCTCTCTGTCCCCTCAGTGCACTTTGTCCATATGTCTTCTGCCCCATCTTGGGCAACGTGGCAATTGGTGACTTTGGGGAGCTGCCCTGGGAACTGGGTTGTGGGCTGGGTGAGCCAGAAAGGTCAGGGTTCTGTGCTTGTCCCGCTGATGGGATGGGGTTCTGCAGAGAAGGTTATGGGGTTACCCTCTGTTCCTTCTGGGGGAGTTGCCTGGACTAGAGGGCTGTCTGAGAGGGGAGGAGGTAGGTATCACAGGGCTGGGAGTACCCTCCCCAGTGCACACCCCTGATAAGGCCCAGCTCCTAGAGTCCCTCCTCTGCCCGCCTGGACCCTGGGCCCTGAGATTAGCTGCGGGCCACTTTGCCTACTGTTCTCTCCCTGGCAGAAGTACTAGCCACATCCTGGCACTTGGGGCACGCCAGGCATTTCAGAAAGCAAAGCCAGGAATCCTGCCACTTATGAGAATTCAGGGTGGTAGCTTTTCAAGTGCCAGGAGGGCCGGCTAGTATCTCCCTGCCCCCTGGAAACAGTGACTGAAGAGGCAGTTATTTGCCCTGGGCCCTTGTGAGTGACATATTTGCAAGGTTCAGCAGACCTCCAGGTTGCCTGCAGGTGGCCAGCTTTGCTGTGTCTGCAGCGGCTTAGGGCTGGATTTCAGGTTTCTTAGACACTGAGCACGCTCAGGCTGTTAGACAAGCAGCCAGGGAGGGGAGCAGGTAGAGGCAGGTGACTCAGACCGCAGATGGAGGTGTCCCTCCACAGGCTCACATTGGGATCGCTTACAGAGCCAAACCCACAATCTTGAATGCAATTTTGTTCATAATAGTTGGGTAGGCTTGTTGACACACACACCAAACAGGTCGTTCCTGGGCCAAAGAGGTGTGAGGACTCTTTTTGTTTTCTGGGATGGACAGACGAGACCCTTCTAAGGAGACGGAGCCTGCGGTGGGTAGGTGGCCCTGGCAGTGGATGCTGCCTGTGCCAGGGCCCTGGGATGGGACCTGGTAGCAGCGCTACTAAAAAAGCGACTTCCCCTTTTGTAATCAGAGGGCTGAGCTTCAGTGAGGGTCTCACCTGACCCCAGACCAAAATCTAAGTCTCCTAAACTGAAGGCTTTGTGTTTAGGCAAAACAGGTGTGGGGCATGGTGCCCCAACCAGATATCAAGGCATCTCCCTGCACCCTCCCCCTGCCTTGGGGTTAGCACATAGGAAGATCCAGAAAGATCTGTGGGGAGAGGAAGCCAGGGTGGCCCCTTGTGAGGCTTGATAAGGTGACTTGAATAAAGGTCACCTTGGCCACAGTGCCCACTTTCACTCTATTTTGCCCCTGAATCTGTGGGTAGTGGGGACGGACTTGATGTTCACCTTAATGAGCATCTGTGCTCCGCTTCTAGCCCACGGAGGACCCAGAGAGCACATGGATACTCCTGTGGGGTCCAGGTTGGGGCAGGTGGGTAGACTGGACTTCATAAGGAAGAAGCAGAGCACTGGAGGGGGCATTAGCTTGGGGGTTTTGGAGGATGAATAGAAGTGTGTGTTTATGGGGCAGCATTCCAAGTAGTTGAAACAGCATTTGCAAAGGTGTGAAGTCTCATGGCTTTGAAGTTGCTGAGACAGGAAGTGGCTCAGAGTAGTAGGAGCTCCCAATTTCATTAACTCTTAATCCTCACACCCATCTTGTGGGGTATTTTCATTAGCTGCCTTTTCTGGAGGCAAAGGCCCAGAGATGTAAAGTCACTTCCCAAAGTTCCGCAGCCAGGCAGCCTGGGGCGCTGACAATGGTTAACTACCTGAGCAGTGGCAGGGTAGAGTCCGGCCACGGCAGCACATTCTTCTGACCAGAGTCTACAGTTCCTGTCTGGCCCTGAGTGGCAGCCAGACCTCCAGGCATCTAGAGGGGCCCGGGGTGCCCCTCCCAGGCACCAGTTCCAGAGAAATAGTGAGGGTGGTTTGGGTTTCAGTTCCCAATCCCTGGACTGCGGGGGCGGGCCCAGGGTCTGGGGGATGAGGTCACCTCCGGAGCCGGAGCCAGGGCAGGAAAGAGGAAGAACTGAAGTCTGACTCTAGGCCCTCCGGGGATGGGAGGAGAAGGGTGGAGGGCTGGACTCTTCGTTCCGTAGCTCACTCTGTGGGCCTCAGTTTCCTCATCAGGAAATGGGGTTAATAATAACGTGTACTGCTTTGGGCTGTAAACAGAGGCCACTGTTATTATTCACTCACTGAAAAGATCTTGGTGCGCCAGGCTCTGTAATGGGTGCCAGGGACACAGAAGTGACTTGGAGAGACCTGTTACCCACCCTCAGACAGACAGGCAGACAGAGAATTCCTGTGAGTGCTAAGGGATGTGAAGGAGAGAAAGCAGGGTTCAGGCAGTGTCAGGGTGGGGAGGGGACTGCTGGCAATGGAGCTGGTGAGGGCGCAGCTTTTTGGAGGAGGTGACATTTGAGTTGAGTCCCAAGGGATGGAGAGGAATGGGTCTTGCTCAGATGTCGTGGGGAGAAGCATTCCAGGCAGAGGGCACAGATGGTGCCAAGGCCCTGGGGCAGGAGGAAAAGCTGGAGGCCCAGTACCTGGAGCAGAGCAAGCTGAGGGGAGGAGGGGGGAGGAGGGGAGGGCAGGGAGGGTACGGGGCAGGTCGGCAGGGCCTCTGAGGCCTCGGGAAGGACCTGTGCTTGTTCTGAGGAATTAGGGTATTTTCCAGGAAGAGGCCCCCTCATGCTCTGATGGGGACACTAGGGTTCAGGGAAGGCAGGGTCCAACCAGCCCCACCCAGCATCACCTGGTAGGAACTGGGAAGAAAAATCCTCCTTGGTGGGGAGGCAGGAAGGGGAAGTGGTGGGCACTTCCCCAGGGGACCCCTCAGCGCTCTTTCAACTTGCTGCATGGCCTCAAGCTCTGCTTCAGTTTCTCGAGCTGTCACCTAGAGGGCGAGCTGGGGGAGTCCTGAGCTGGCATGGGGCCCCCCATTGCTGCCCCTTCCCCCTCGTGGTTCGGCATGTGACCTCCTGTGTGTGCTTCCCCGCCGCACACAAGGGGCAGGTCGCCTGGATGGGGAGGCCCAGCTCCTCTGTCCTGTTTGGGTGTGTGTCCTCAGGGGGACCCCTAGATCTGTCTGCCTTAGTTTCCCAATCGGTCACAGGGCTGTGAGCCCAGGGAGCCTGGGGCTCTGGCCCTCACTCACTGTGTAGCCGTGTCTGTGTCTGGGTCTGGCCCCATCCGGTTGCCTGGGGGGCCCAGGGCCGTTGGGAAGGCCTGCGATGTGCCCTCCCCATTCTGCTTGTCCACAGGCACCATCTGTGTCTTGCTGTCCTTCCCCTTCATCTTCAGCCCCTGCCTGGGCTGCGGGGCCGCCACACCTGAGTGGGCCGCCCTCCTCTACTACGGGCCCTTCATTGTGATCTTCCAGTTCGGCTGGGCTGCTACACAAATCGCCCACCTCAGCCTCATCCCAGAGCTCGTCACCAACGACCACGAGAAGGTGGAGCTCACAGCTCTGAGGTACTACCTTTGGGGCAGGGCAGGGTGGGGCAGGGGGCCCAGGGCAACCTATCACATCTGAGCTCTGCTTGGCTGTGTGGCTCTGGGTCTCAGCCCCAGAATGGACATCCGTCAATCAGTGTATCATTAAGCTGTTGCCGCGTAACAAATAGCACCACATCAGCAGCTTCAGACAGCACATACGGGACTGCCTCACAGTTCTGGCAGGTGAGGAGTCTGGCTTAGCTTAGCTGGGTTCTCAGGTTGAGGTGTTGGCTGAGGTTTCAGGTCCCTCTGCCCCGCTTACGTTGTCATCATTTGCTGTGTTTGCGTCCTTTTAGAAGTCCTGGCGTTTGCTGCTGCTTTGTGGCCAGCATGAGAGTCTCTGATCTCAGGGACGGTGTGTGAGCCTTCTTCTTTCTGAGGGTCACTGGATTAGATCAGGCCCACCCAGGATGTGCTCAGTCGTTCAGTCGTGTCCAACTCTTTGCGACCCCATGAACTGTAGCCCACCAGACACCTCTGTCCATGGGATTTTCCAGGCAAGAATACTGGAGTGGGTTGCCATTTCCTTCTCCAGGAGGCCCACCAAGGATAGTCTGTCTTAATTACATCTGCAAAATCCCTTGATCTTTGCCATAGGATGTTATCTTAACATGGCCTGACATCCCATTGTATTCATAGGTTCCATTCCCCAAAGGGGGGAGGTTAGATGGAGAGGAAGCAGGGCAGGGGGATCTCTGGGCATCTTAGCATCCTGCCTGTCACATGTGGGTACAGCTGGCCCCCAGCTCATCCACTGACTTGCTTAAAGGTGGCGATTCTAGGTGTGGTGGTAGCAGGAGCCCTTTAGAACACTTGTTGTGTGTGAGCACAGCAAACCATCTTTCATTCTCATGACAAGCCCAGGAGGTTGATTGACATGTACCCAGGGAGAGGGTTTGAGCAGAGCGGGGCCTGTGTCGGGGGAAGGGGCATCAGGAGGTGACTGTTGGGCAGGAGGGATGTCTCTCCTGCAGGTGGACGTTCAGGCATGAACGCTGGTCATGAGGCCCCGCCTGTCCGCAACCCAGTTCCCCATTAGGGCTGGGAGCTGCAGGCACTAACGGCATCGGGGGATTGCCCAATGACCAGGGCCCCCAAAGGCCCCAGCTGCAGGGGGCGGGCTGGGCTCATAGAAGTCAAGCTCCGGGTGCTTTCTACCCACAAGAGCTTTACCAAGCCTGCCTCGTGACTCTGTGGGTGTTCTTGTTTTAACTTTCAGAAAGGGAAACGGAGTCCCAGTGAGACCCAGAGGCTCCTTATCTGGTGAGGCCCTGGGGGACAGGGCTCAGGGGCTACAGGCAGGTGCGGGCCCAGGTGACTCTGCCCAGTTGAAGCCCAGGGTTTCTGAGTATCTCAGGTCTCTGAGTTGCAGCCCTGACTCGGCCCTGCAGGACCTCGTGGTGGAGTCTTGGTTCAGAGCAGGAAGTCTGATAACGTGGAGGCTGGGGAAACTGAGGCCAGCAGAGGATTTCCGGGGACTACCTGCTGTGTTGGTGGCTGACATCATGTGGCCAGGACTTCCCCAGGCATGGCCAGCATCTCTGACTGGGTGACCGCCTGGGAAGGAAGTGGTTGTGTGGCTTCTGGGTGGCCTCTCTGAGACCTGACTGTCCCGCAGGTACGCCTTCACTGTGGTGGCCAACATCACCGTCTATGGAGCTGCCTGGCTTCTGCTACACCTGCAGGGCTCTCCCCACACCGGCCCCACTGAGGATGTCAGCGACCAGCTGGGGGTCCAGGATGTGCCAGTGTTCCGGGTGAGCTGTGGGGGCTGGGAGGGGTGCTCCCAAGGTCCTGAACTTAGGGTTGGGGCCAAGTGTCACTGCTGACCCCTCTCCTACCCGGTCCCCAGAATCTCTCCCTGCTGGTGGTGGGTGTCGGAGCTGTCTTCTCACTGCTGTTCCACCTGGGCACCAGGGAAGGGCGCCGGCGGCAGGTGGAGGAGGCCGGTGAACACAGCCCCCTGTTGGCTCCCTCTACCACCCAGCCCTTGCTGCTCTGGAAACACTGGCTTCGGGAGCCAGCCTTTTATCAGGTATGACAGCGGGGAGAGGGAGGTCAAACAAGGTTGGGGTTGATGCTTCTCCCCCACCAGGGCCCTCACTGTGCCGGGCTGCAGGCAGAGATGGCAGACACTAGAGGAAATGTACCCCTTCCCAAGTCCACACCCAGGACAGACATTACTAATAGATCCCTGCCATCTTCTCCACCTGACCAGCTAGGCGGTCACTACTAATGGTCAGGTGCCAGCTGCAGGGTGGCGAGCTACAGGGTGACTCATCCTGACTTGCAGCCCTGCCCCCCTGCCCCATGCTCCGTGTGTTCCTAGGTTGGCCTGCTGTACATGAGCACGAGGCTCATTGTAAACCTGTCCCAGACGTACATAGCCATGTACCTCACCTACTCCCTCCACCTGCCCAAGGTGAGCCGGGTGGGCAGGCTGGGGCAGGGGTCCCTGCGCCTGCTGAGCCAGGCCCGACGTGCTTGCGCCCTCTCCACCCCACAGAGGTTCATCGCCACCATCCCGCTGGTGATGTACCTTAGCGGTTTCTGCTCCTCCTTCCTCATGAAGCCAGTGAACAAGTGCATCGGGAGGAATGTGAGTGGGAAGGTGGGGAGGGGGGTGCCCCCAGAACCTTGGCAACTCCAGACAGAGCACCCACATCCTACAGGAACCCCAAGATGGGAAACGAGTTGTAGAACCTGGGCTTTGAGCACACTGTGACCACCCACAGCCCTCTAGAGGTCAGGAGTGGGGGTAGTGGGTATGACTGAGGAACCAAACACTTCACTTGATTTCCTTTATTAACTCGTGTTGAGACATGAGTAGCCACCAGTCTCTAGTGGCAGCCATGACAGACAGCTTAGCTGTAGAACATGCGCTCCATGGATCACTCCGTATCAGCAGGCTCAGAACCTCGGAATTCTCTGAGGTCAGAGTGGGGGCTCCTTAGGGATGACCCAACTCAGTCCTCTTGTTTGCTGGGGCTGGGGGCCGGATTAGAGACCAGAAAGGGCTGGTGTCTGGCTCAGGCCTGCCCAATGAGGTGGGCCTGACGCCGGGCTGGGTGCTCTGCAGATGACCTACTTCGTGGGCCTTCTGGTGATTCTGGCCTTTGCAGCCTGGGTGGCGCTGGCAGAGGAGCTGGGCATGGCTGTGTATGTGGCGGCTGTGTTGCTGGGCATGGGCTGTGCCACCATCCTTGTCACCTCATTGGCCATGACGGCTGACCTCATCGGTCCTCACACGGTAGGGCTGCTGAGTGGGGCCAAGTCGAGGTTGGGGACTGGGGCCGAGCCTGGGGTGCTGACCCCCCTGCCTGTGTCCCCCTAGCACAGTGGAGCCTTCGTGTATGGCGCCATGAGCTTCTCGGACAAGGTGGCCAATGGGCTGGCAGTTATGGCCATCCAGAGCCTGCACCCCTGCTCGTGAGTACCCCATCCAACCATCGTCATGTCTAGTAAGGTGTGCCAAGCCTGTGTTGTATGCCAGGCACTGCCCGCAGACTATGGATTCCATGACTGACAGAAGATCCCAATACAGTGGTGGTGGCCTCAAAGTCAGGGAGACCAGGTTATTCCCCATTTCCAGCACCCATTTATTCAGAGTGGACAGTGTGTCCTGTGCTGGGCGCTGACAACACAAAGATGGGTTGGATGACGGGAGTGGACAGGGCAGTGGGAAAGCCTGGAATCCCTGTCATTCAGATCCTTAGGCCTTAGGGTTCCAGGCACAGTACTATCCAATGAATAAATATGTATGAGGGCGTGAAGGACACTACTTAGGGAGGCCCACTAGGGAAAGAGGTCAGGAAGGCCTCCTTGAGGTGACATGGGATCCGAGACATGGTGGATGTCAGGGATTTCTAGGTAAATGGAGAGGAAGAGCCTGTGCAAAGGCCCTGAGGCAGGACCAGGCCTGGTGTGTTGAAAGAACAGTGGAGAAGGCCTGGGTGTCTGGAGAGTGAGGAGGCCAGGGCAGGGAGGGGATGGTGCAGGTCGTGCAGGGGCAGAAGCAGGGGAGGATGACTGCAGGAGTAGGGGGCTGGGGTGGGGGTGGCTCTGAGCCCTGTGGGCAGAGGAGGGGTGGGCCTGACTCAGTTGCTCACTGAGCCCTCTAGTGGCTGCTGGAAGGACAGATGGGGCAGTGAAGGAGGGAACGGGAGGGGACTAGGGTGTAGGGTGGTGAGGGTGGTGCTGGGCTGGACTGGGTTGGGGGTCCCGAGGGAGGACAAATGGGGAGTCTGGGATAGACTTTGAAGGCAGAGCTGACCTTATTGGGTGAGGTATCAGATGCTGGAGGGGATAAGGGGGTGGAGGGTGACCCCTGGCCCTGGCCTGAGTGCCAGGAAAGCTTGGGCACCAGCTGAGAGGAGTAGGAGGTCCAGCCTGGAGCCGGAGGGTACCTAGTGATAACTCTCACTCCCTCTTGCTCCTCCCCAGCTTGGAGCTCTGCTGCAAAGCCTGTGTGGCTTTCTACCACTGGGTGATGGTGGTCGTGACGGGTGGTGTGGGCGTGGCCGCCACCATGGCTCTGTGCAGTCTCCTGGTCTGGCCCATCCGCCTTCGGAGATGTGAGTCGTAGGCGCCCCCACCCCACAAAAGCCCCAACTAGTCCTGGGTGGTGGTAGGTCTGGGACAGCGGGGCCAGAACTGGCTGGCCCATCCCCCCAACCCCACTCCCACCGCTTTTCTTGCAGGGGACCCTGGAGCCTAGCCCTGACCCCACTCGGTGGTCCCTTGCCCTTTGTAAATTAACCTCGACTGTGAACATCTGATGTCCAGAGGCCTGGAGCAGCCCCTCTGCTCCCTCCCCTGCATTGTCCTGTCTCTGCCTGGCTGTGGGTGGAGGTCAGGATGGGTGAGGTCCCAGCAGCTTATCCCTGCTGGGGTAAGGGGAGAACACCGAGCTGGTGGGATTCTTGTGATTTGGTGTACTCCAGTGCCAACTCTTCCAATACTCCTGCCTGGAGGAGTATTGAAGTATTGAAAATCCCATGGATGGAGGAGCCTGGTAGGCTGCAGTCCATGGGGTCGCTGAGGGTTGGACACGACTGAGCGACTTCACTTTCATTTTTCACTTTCATGGATTGGAGAAGGAAATGGCAACCCACTCCAGTGTTCTTGCCTGGAGAATCCCAGGGACGGGGGAGCCTGGTGGGCTGCCGTCTATGGGGTCGCACAGAGTCGGACACGACTGAAGTGACTTAGCAGCAGCAGCAGCAGTGCCAACTCTAACCCACCTCCCACCGTCTGGATGATAGAGGTGCTTTGTGTTATGTGGGGCCGGATATGAGGGTCGTGGGTCCAGGGGCTGCATGGAGCTCAGCCCTGGCCAGCCAAGGGTTTCCTGGGTGCTGGAAGGCCCTGGAGGACAGAGCTGTCGCTGAGCCTGCCAGGAGCCCAAACCCTGGCCGTGGAGGCGTCGAGGATCCGCGTGCCTGGCTGGGGTCCCCGAGTGCAATCCCCTGCGCCCAGGCCACTGCTGACCGTGAATAAAGAGCTGCCTGGGGCCAGAACTCTCTGCCTTGGCGGTTTGCCTGGGGCCCAGGGCGAGGCCGGAGTGGGCGTCTGTCTGCCCCTGCCTCGAGTTTGGTCACCAAGGTCTCCCTTTATCTGACTGCCCCCAGGCCTCGGCCCCAGAGGTGGACGGACGCCCAGGGCGGGTGGGAGTGGTGGCGCCTGCACCCCTGCAGAGCCGCCTCGGGCAGCAGCACGATCTTTATCAGTGACTGGGTGTATAGACAGGCGGGGGCCGCTGGTTGGTGGCGGGACAGTAGGGTTCCAGGCCCCACTGCCGGTAGTTCTGGGCGGTGTAGCGCGGGCGCTGGGGCGCTGACAGGTACCGCACGTAGTCAGACGCCCGCCATAGCGGTTCCACCCCGAAACGGTGCCTGTTGATGGCTGTGGGGCGGGGCCAGGACCCGGTCACGGCTGGCCCCGCCCCTTGGCGGTCCCGCCCCGAGCCCCGCCCCCTGCCCCCCGCCTCACCGAATTCTTTGCCCCTGATGGGCCTGTCCTTCCACAGCACGCTTCCCCACCGAGTGCTGGGGTCTGTGTACTGGGCGGGAATGATGGGGTCGTACCAGGCCGTCTCCCGCAGACGCTGGGTGTAGGCTGCGGGGTGGGGGTTGGGGTCAGCTCCGCACCTCCGGCCCCACCTGTTTTCCAGGCCTGGGGACGGTGGGGGAAGGTAGGGGCGGGAGCTCACCCGAGGGCAGGCTGCGCTCCCGGTGGCCATAGCACCCGTGCCAGCGGGCATAGGCCTCACGG
Source organism: Bos indicus x Bos taurus (assembly GCF_003369695.1). Taxonomy (NCBI): domain Eukaryota; kingdom Metazoa; phylum Chordata; class Mammalia; order Artiodactyla; family Bovidae; genus Bos; species Bos indicus x Bos taurus. The sequence goes on along the minus strand of NC_040082.1, from coordinate 90,257,606 downwards.
TACGGGCTGTCCGGAGCCCGCGGGAGCGTGTACCAGGCTTCCCGGGAGTCCGAGTTGGTCAGGCCCGTGTACCACAGCTGGCCGGCCGCGTCGCGTCCCATGGGCGTGTACTTCCAGCGCGTGGCCTGTTTGATGGCCGGAGTCCAGCGGGGCCCCTCCTGGGACAGGTAGTCATCGCTGTGGGCAGGGGGCGGGAGGAGAAAGACTGAGCTTGCAGCCCCCCTGCCCTCCCTGGGCCTCTCTCCTCTTTGCTGGCATCTTGGTGCAGAGGCAGAGGCCCTGTCAGAGGTGCGGGAGGCTGCCCCCGTAGTCCCTCCTCCCTACCCCATCCTCCCCGACCCCCAGGAGCCTCTTAAATGTTTCTTCACCTTTTCTGCTTTTCTTGCCTCTACCAAGTCCCTTGTCCAACCTCACAGACCTGCAGGTCCTTTCCCCCAGGAAGCTACCCTGGCCTGGAAGTGTGCTGGAAGTGGTCACAGCTACAGCTGAGTGAGTGGCCCAGGTTTACCTGTCACTGGTCTGGCCTGGGAGCCATGGGCTGGGGATCCAGGGAAAACGTGTAGAGGGGCCCAGGCTCCCAGGAAGTGCCCTCACCATTCCTCCAAGTCCCCAGGAGCACCTAGGTGCTAAGACTGGCTCACATTTAAAGAAGCACCTATGCCTCCTGTTCCAGGGGCCTCTGGTACAGAGCCTCTCCCAGGCTAGCACCTCAGGAGGGCTTCCCGGAGGAGGAGGTAACAGTGATGTGAGGCGAGCAGCTCGTGTAAAGGTCGTGGGGCAGCGGGGGAAGATGTAAGAACTGAGGCTTGCAGAGCCGGGGGAAGTGGAAATATGCTGATGGTGACACTAAAACCTCAAGGAGGCATCATTAAAACTAAAGCTCCCCTTCCAAACATCCCAGCAGCACCACTGCCCAAGGGACAGAGGTGGGCACCTGCGGTGACCTGGCAGTCTAGCTCCAGGGACGTGGGTGCCCCAGGGAATGAGGCTGTGACCCCAAGATGGTGCCAGCAGGGCTGCTGACTAAACCATCTCCTATGTGCCTGCTTGGGGTTCTCACCCCACAGGGCAAACTAGAAAGAGGAGAGCGTGGCCTGCTGTGTTTGGGGCACAGGTCTTGGGAAGTGGCCATGGGCTGGGTTTGCTGCTTGCAGGGAGGGGAGTTGCGGGACCCTCTGGCAGGCCCTACCCTTTTGAGCTACAAAATGAACTGAAACCACAAAGCGCACGTGGTTTGTGGAAAGGAATTTAAACAGTCTAAAACAACACACAATGAAAAGTGTCTGTGTCAATTATTACCTCAAAAAATAAAAACACTGCATTACAGCTGAAAGAAAAACGTTTTTTCCCTAATAAATGAAGGCTTCTCGGTCTAGAATCGAGAGACCTACTGGCATTTAAATAAACGTGTTGTGCTTAGTTGCTCAGTCGTGTCTGACTCTGTGACCCCATGGACTGTAGCTCGCCAGGCTCCTCTGTCCATGGGGATTCTCCAGCCAAGAATACTGGAGTGGGTTGCCATGCCCTCCTCCAGGGGATCTTCCTAACCGAGGGATGGAACCCAGGTCTCTTGCATTGCAGGTAGATTCTTTACCACCTCAGTCACCAGGGAAGCCCACTGTTTAAATAGAGCACTGAAAAAAATTCATCTCCCATGCCAGCCCTGACCCCCCGTTATTCCCCAGCCCTCACAGCAGTCCTGTACTCATTGCTGTCCATTCCCTTGCAGCAGCAGTCTGTGCATGCACCCGTGTCCCACTGCACACCTGTGGGACCCTGCAATTGAGGTGGCACAGCTTTTCTTAATTTTCTTGGAAATGCAGCACCCAAGGTACTCGCTCCCCTTTTTTTGTAAAGCTGGATAGTATACCATTATAGTTTATTAATGATTAATGGATCTTCTAGTGGGTTGAAGGTGTCACCCAAGTTCCTGTCCACCTGGAATCTCTGAATATGACCTTATTTGGAGATATGGTCTTAGCAGATTAACTCCAGAGGGGGTGGGGCTTCCCTGGGGGCTCAGTGGTAAAGAATCCACCTGTGCCAATGTAGGAGACACGTGTGCAATCCCTGGTCCAGGAAGATCCTACATGCCGTGAAGCAACTAAAGCCTGTGTGCCTACTGAGACTGTGCCTTCAAGCCCAGGAGTCACAACTACTGAAGCCTGAATATGTGCTCCACAGCAGAAGAACCTGCTGTAATGAGAAGCCCATGCAGCAACTAAGACCCAGCACAGCCCAAAAAAGGGTCACGCTGGGTCAGGGAGGCCCTAACATGACCCTGATGCAGACTCCCAGTAAGGCAGGGGATCTGGACGGGCAGGGGAGAAGATCACGTGATGCGGAGGCAGTGTGGGTTATGCCTTTACAAGCCAAGGGATACCACAGACCGCCTGCACCCCCAGAGCCCAGAGGGTCAGGGGACAGGCGCCCCCTTGTGGCCTCAAGAGGCCCCCAACCCTGCAGACAGACAGCTTGGTCTTGACCTCAGCCCCCGGAGAGGGGAAGAGGGTGTATTCTGTGCCCCTTGTGGAGACTGGTCCAGCAGTGTGGGGTTCACAGGACCCTCTGCTCTGCTGGCTGTGTGCGTGCGTACGCTGTGTGTGTCGTGCAGGTATGAACCACCACGTGACCTGCATCAACTCCTGCCAGGTCCCAAGCCAGGCACGGGTGGGAGGGGATGGGTGCAGGGAGCAGCCAGGTTAGGACAGGGGAGCCTTTATGGAGAAGGACTGAGGCTGGTGGGAAGCAAACCCGGGGAGCGGCACAGGGCAGCACATGCTCACCTGTAGAGAGGCGGAGGGAAATCCACTTCCAGGGTCCCCCGGGGGACACAGGGCCAGGCAGCCTGCCGCCTCAGGGTCTGCATGTCTGCCTCTGCGTGCCTGGGGGCTCCTGCCTCCAAGTCCTGTGGGGCCATTGTTGACAGCAACAAAGGCCACCCCAGTGTCCTGGCAACAGCTGGGCCTACTGGCCCCCATCCAAGCCGCTGCCTCCCTCCCTCAGGAGAGGGGCCTGCGTTGGAGCTCTTGGGTGGGGCCGGCCCGGGGCTCGGTCCACCCGCCTCTTTTCTGTCCCCCAACACCCCCACAGGGGCATCTTGGAACAGAACCAACTTTCTGAATTCCCCTTCCACAATCTCAGCTCTACCTTCTCCCCACATCCAGTCCTTTACCCAGTTTGAGAGTCTGCACACCTGTGTTCACAATAGCACACACCACCACAGCCAGAGCGGAAGCAACCCAAACACCCACCAACCGCAGAACAGAAACCCCAAGCAGGGTCCTTCTGTGCTGGGGAACATTTCTCAACACAGAATGGAGTGATACACTGACACGACCCTAAAAGCACGACGCTCAGTGAGAGAGGCAGACACAGACGGGCACACAGGATGTGACTCCACTGATTGGAAACATCCAGAACAGGCTGATCCACAGACACAGAGGTGGGTTCCTGGTGGTCAGGGGCTGGGGAGGGGGAAGGGGGGGGTGACTGCTGATGGGGATGGGGCTTCTTTTCAGGAATGTAAATTCTGGAACTGAACAGTGATGATGGTAGCACAACACAGTATACATACTAAAAACATACTCAATTGTACACCTTAATATGTTACGCACATTTCACCACATGCAAAAAATACTAACAAATCTAGAACCTGGCTGTCTTTTACCATCTCCAGTGGCTTGTGGCCATAGTCCTGCCAGCACCTGCCAGGGCACAGCCTCCTCCCTGGTCCCTTCCCACCTGTGTCCAGGTCTCCACACAGCAACCTGGTCCTGTTCCACCTCCCTGGGGGTAAAGGCCCAAATCCTCTCCTCGGCCCCCCAGGCCCTGCCTGACCTCCCCCGTCCCTTTCTTTCCTTCCCCTCCTCCCTCTCTCCCCCTTGCTCATTCTGCTCCACACACACAGGTCTCCCTCCGTTCCTCCAACATGGTCCTGCTCCAGGGCCTTTGCACAGCTATGCCCACGGCTTGGGGCACCACCTCAGCCCGGCTGTTGTCTGTGCCCCACATTGGACCCTTGCTCCCACCTCAGCCCTGGGCTCAGAGCTGCCTCTTCCCAAGCCCCCCACCCCCGCTTCACGCTGTGCCTGCCACATGCACTTTAACACTTTACTGTCCACTCACCTGCAAATAGAAGCTGCTCAAGGGCAGGTCTGGACTCTGGCCTCCCTCGTCCCCGCTGCCCAGGACAAGGATCTTCACAGGATGTACCACCAGTCATGGGCATCTGCTCACTGCAGGGGCCTCACCTAATTTCTTCTAGGACCCCCTGGGGGGCCCATCCAGTGTCGCAGCTCCTCCAGCCTGGCTGCTTTCCTCCCCGTCTCACCCTCAGCTGTCAGTAACACCTTTCCCCTTTGTCAGTCTAGGAGCAATGGAAACAAGTCCTAGCCCCCTCCCCAACCACTCCCCCAGCCCAGGGCACTGAGCCAGGCCTTGCTGCATACTCATACCACCACCCCTGGGTCCACCCTCTCACTCCCACAGAACCTGCCACAGCTGGGCTGCAAGGATCAGGGATCCAAGCCTTCGGGGACACTGGCATTCCCTGTTGACCACCTGCAAGTGGCCTCCTCAGCCTGTTGACACCTGCTTGTGACATTCAGGCTGCTCTGGGGTTACGCTGAGTGCGGACCATCAGAGCCAAACACATCGACAGACTGACAGCCCCACTGGGCATGACCACGTGGTTGGCTCTCCCACCAGCCGCCCGCTCCCATGCCCAGCCCTGCCACTGCATTGGAAGACAACACATGCTTCATCATTTCTACCCTGTCTGTGCCCTCAGGTGCGGGGCCCACAAGTAGAGCCAGGCTGGGTGCGGTAGACACAGGACTGTTTTCTTATTAAAAAAAAAAAAAAGACTCAAACAAAAATAAGACCTGGACCAATGGGCATACACACGTCTGTACACACTGTCCCTCTGCCCCCTGCAAGCAGCTTGGGGCAGGCCCACCCTTCCCCAAGTTCAGACACCCGCCCACCCTCTGAATGCTAGGGCTTTAAGAGCTGTGACCCCTGTTTTCCCCAGGGGTGGGGGCAGGTCACTGCTCCCTGCCAGCGAGCCTTAACATTTGGGGACCAATTTACAGAAACACAAAAACAAATCCAAAGCAAAGTCACAAATACGTATGTACACATGCACACGCTGGCTGCTGAGGGGCAAAGGTACTCAGAACCAAGAGCAGGGCTTCTGCAGGGTCCGCCCCACCCTGTCCACGCCCATCCATGTCCTCTCGCCTCAGAAGGGAGGCATGCTCGGGCCCCTGGCCACAGCTGCCTAGCCTCCCTCCTCCGTCTCCTCCAGGTGCAGCGGAAACAGGGTGGAGCATGACAGAGAGGTGGGCCCAGAGCCAGGGGAAGCTCAGAAACTTGTGGGGGACCCTGGGGTGCCCCCTGCCCTGGCTGAAGGCGCAGAGAGGACCCACTAGGGTAGCCTGGAAGGAAGGGCTGGGGAGGGCCAGGCACCCACAGGACCTGATCCTTGGGATCGATTCTGCCCTCAGACTACCCTGACTGGTCACCCTGCAAGCGCCAAGAATCACAGTTGCCTGTGACCCCGTGAGCAACAAGGAGGGCTCAGCTGGGGTAAACACATGACAGTGGACAGATCCCCCTAGAGTTCTCCTCAGATAACAAGTCCACCTCGAGATGACCTCTGGCATGTAGCATGCCTGGGGCCTGCTCCCAATGTCATGCACTCAGAGTCAGTGGGGGGTGGCCGGGTCAGGGAGAGCAGAGGTGGCTGCAGAGACCCCCTTCAAGAGGGTACGTCCCTGTGATCCCTCCTGGCCGATGGGCGTGGTGTCCAGCTGTCCTGTCCTGTGGCAGGCGTGGGCGGCGGCGGGCACATGCTTCCGGGCATAGCATGCAGCCCTGATGAGGCAGTGGTGGTGACAGGTGATGGAAGCAGCCAGTCCAGGAGTTGTCCTGCGCTGGGCACGCTGTCCGAGCCGGGGCCGCCCAGGGTGGGGAGCCAGAGCCCCACTCCTGCTGCTGCCCGCCCCGGCCCTGCCCCAAACACCGGCCAACAGGGTTCGCAATCAGGCTTTAATGCAATCTTCAGGTTCTCTCCAGGCCCGGCTCCCGCCCCACCCTACTGCCAATCTTGGGCTCATGTGGGGGGGAGCAGAGAGTCCATGCACGCTGACAAGGTGTTGCTCTGCGACCAGGACGGCCGGTAGCTGTGGGTTTACCGGATCCTAGTGAAGAGGTTGAGGACGGACACAGACTCCTGCAGGACACACAGGGGCAATGCTGAGCACTCAGCCCAGCCCCGCCGCTCAGGCGTGGGAGGGAAGCTCTGCCCGGAGGGACCCCGAGGCTCTGGGCCAGGAGGGGCCTGTGTGGGCACCGAGCATGGTGAGCGCCCCAGGATGTGAAAGGGGGCCAGGTGATGCAGAAGCAGAGGGGTGGGGGGTCCTGGAGAGATCCCGGCTGGCAGGGCGGGGGCGGGGGGGGGCAGGATATGCTGGGGGCACACAATTGGGAACATCTGGTGCTGATACCGACCCACTTTACCTTTGTTGAACGGGTTTTGCTAAAGACATTCCAGAACCTCAGTGTCTCGTCTCCAGCACCGGTGACGATGGCCTCTCCGTCAGGGGACATGGCCTACGGGAGGAGAGAGAGGCCACTGTCCCTGAAGCTGCAGGCACCCGGGGAAAACATAAAGGACATTCTGCCTGCTGTGACGAGGGTCTCGCTGTGTGATTCGGCAAAGGACTCACTGGCTTAAGGACAAAACTTTGTTTTGGAAAACACCAAAATGCTGACGAGGGCATGTGCGTTGAGGAGAAGGGCTCCTGTCTCCAGACACGTGAGAATGGTTGCTTAGTGAACCGTCTAGAGAAGACCTGAGCAAGTACATGGGGGTTATCTGCAGCATCTTCCACTTCCATGTGCAGGCAGACACCTGGAGATCACACAGTGGGCAGAGCCACCGTTGCTCACAGGGCAGGGAGCTGGTGAAAGAGACTCAGAGTGACAATGCCACAACCTGTCACTTGGTCCCGGGGCCCAGAGCTGGCCCAGATGGGATGACAGACCTGGGCGGCAGGGTGTACTGCCTCTTGGGCCTGGAAGGGAGACTCACCAGGTACAGGACCCGATAGGAGTGCCCGGTCAGCTTGGCCACCTGGGTCAGAGAGGGATACTTCCAGACCAGGATCTGGTTCTGTGAGTAGCCGTGTGTGCTCACCTAGGGGACAGAAAGGGCACTGTGCTGGGGTCCCAGGCCCCCAAAAGCATCCACAAGGCACAAGAACACAGGGCCTGCCTGAAGGGTACAGAGACCAGCAGGTGACAGCCCCCAGCCTGGCTCCTTGGTCCACGACTGGACTGACACGGGGACCACATTGGCAATGAAAGCCCTTGGGCCTCTCTGAGGGTCATTGGGTGTGGGCACCTTGAGGTTCTGCCAGACCTGGCTGGCCGGGGCCTGACCGCCTGCCCCCCCTGCCGCCTACCCATCCTGTACCCCAACACTCACCAGCTCGTTGGCGTGCTTGGACCAGGCTAGGTTGCACACCTGGGAGCCAGTGTCAATGCACTGCAGCGGCTGCCCCGTGAGCGTGTTCCAGAAGCGGATGCAGCGGTCAGCTGTGCCACCACCGGACGCCAGCAGCCCGTGCTGGTGGGGGGACCAGGCGATAGCCTTGACAGCAGCCAGGTGCTCTGTGTACTGCTGCACGGGGCTCAGGCTCGAGTGGTTCCATACCAGCAGCTGCAGGAATGGGGCTGTGAGGCTGGCGTCCCTCGGCACACCCCCATTACCCCTGCTCCACAGAGGGGGCTGCAGGGAGCGAGGGGTTGGCCTACCTTGTTGTCGTTGCCCCCCGAGGCGAGAAGCTGGTGGTCGGTGGACCACTTGAGCCCGCACACCTCTTGCCGGTGGCCCTGCAGCCGCCGCTCTGACTGCAGGGGGGGCGTGCGGATGTCCCTCTGCAGGATCATGCGGTCCCGGCTCCCGGATGAGAGCTGGTCGGCGTTCCAGGCCAGCGCCCCTGTGGCCAGGTAGAGGGTAGACTGAGGATGTGGCCTGGCCCCACAGCACAACCCCACCCTTGCCCCCAGGTGGCTCCTCACCGACACGCGCCGTGTGGCCTTCCAGCATGGACAGCTTCTTCCCCGCAGCAGCATCCCAGATCTGCACGAAGCCCTTGTGTGTGCCGACAGCCACCAGGTTCCCCTAGGATGACAACATGGGCGGGTGTCAGGCCCAGATGGGGCCCTCCCCTCCCCCTCCCTCCAAAGTCTCTTAACACATGTGCCATAGGATCCTCCTCCTAGGAACCCAGGTAGGTAAGTCATATGGAGCTTAGGTTTGTTAAAACCCACATGACATGCGTGCGCAGAGATCCACATGCGTCAACGTGTGGAGCAAACTTGCCCACCCCCGTGTCTGTCATCTAATCAGGCTGAGGACAGCCAGGGCGCAGATGTCACTGGGGCTAGACAAATGACCATAAGGCTCCTTCCGGGTATGCAAGGCCCCCACCACTGTGGAAGCCCCTTCCAGTGAAGTCCAGTCAGACCTCCCCTGTGCCTACCCTGCCCAGCAAGGGGATGGAGCTGGTGTACTGACCCTCTCAGACCAGCCCACGGAGGTCACTGAGTCCCCTTCCACGGAGAGGTCACAGAGCCGGGTCACCTGGTGGAAGGTGTCATGTTGGTGCAACAGATGTGGGGCCCACTCCTCCTTTAAGGCCCAGATTGTCTATCCATCCACCCACCCACCCCTTCACTCTCTCATTCCCTCACACCTCAGGCCTGTGAGCCACGGCCTCACTGTGGGCCCCAGGAGGTAGCTAGGAGCTCAGGGACACACACAAGCACAGGGATGCTGACTGCACAAACTGGAGGGGCACGGGCATCACAGCCGGGGGGCCCTGCAGCAGGCGTCAGCCACGGGCTGTAGGGGATGTGTATGCCGGTGTGCCGGTATCCCTGTGGGGGGCTCCACTTGCTTTCTCTGAACCCACCAGCATGTATTTCTGTCCCTCAAACATGCCACCCTGGGGGCCAGCAGCCACTCAGAGGAGGGGGAGTTACTGCTGGGTGGGGGCCCTGTGCTCAAGCCAGGAGCAAAGACTCTAATTCCTGGAAGGCAGCCCAGGGCAGGGATGGTCTGCACCCTGAGGAGACGGGGTAGGAGAAAGGGGTGGCTGGGAACTATCCAGGGCCCAGCAGCTTCCCCATCACTCACACAGGGCCTGGCCTGGCTTGGCCGCTCCCTAGCACCACCCTCCGCAACACACACACATGTGCACGCGCTCCGCGGAACCCACCTGGCTGGTGCAGGCACTCCACAGGTACACACAGGTCCCCAGCCCCACACTGAGCACGTTGAGGGAGGACCAGTCCACCAGGTTCAGGTAGAAGTCATCCTGCAGCTCGGGAGCGTCCAGGACCTTGAACGGGATCTTGGAGATCTTGCGCGTGGGTTTCCGTGGAGATCGCAATAACTTCTGACTGCAGGGAGGGGGCGGGGTAGTGGCTTTGCAGTGACTGCACGGACCTCACAGTCTCCCCTTCCAGCAGCCCCCGGTGTTTTGGGCTCATCCTGACTGACACTATGTGACTCCAGACCTGTGGGTGACCCCATGGCCACCAACCCTCCGTCATGGGTGCTCAGCCGACCTGAACGTCGATAACCCACTTCCCCTCTGCCTGGAGCCTCCTCCAGGAACTTCCCTGACCTGTGCACAGCCCCTCCCCACCCCGTGCGGGTCTGGACTCACCTCTTATTGCTGACGGGGGACAGGGAGTATGGGGACACGTCGTTGCCATCATCGGGGCTGGAGCGCTTGGTGCTGAGGGAGTACTGCAGGTGGGGGATACCTCTGAGCGGATGCTGTGCCCCAAAGCCCTGGTGCCCTGAGCCCCTGGGGGGAGAGCACACAGGGCGCCAAGCCGCAAGTGCTCTGACTAGAGACACGTGTCCCCAGCAAACCAGGCCTGGCCCCTGAGGTGTCCTCCCACAGGCTTGCTGGCGTCCGCCCATCTTCTCCTGCCCCCGCAGCCACCAGCCCCTCAACTCAGAGTGTCAGGGGGTCCCAAGCCGGGCCCCTGACACTGCCCTGGGGCTTGCGCCTGAAAGGGGTGTGGGTGGCTTGGGGTGAGCCTGGTGTGAGGCAGGGGTTAAAAGGGCCCCCACCATCTGGGACTTCAGCCCCCAGCAGGGCTGAGCAGGAGGCGGCGGAGGCCAGCAGACTCACCGTGAAGAGGCCCTTCCTCTCAGGTGTGGAGGGCTGCAGCCGGCGGTCCTCTGTCTGTGGGTCCTGAACCTTCTCAATGCCAGCGCCCAGCAGCTCGTTCTTGAGCAGTGCGGAGTAGGCCAGGCCATCTGTGGGCACCAAGCTCCGTGAGGCCAGGCGGGGGGTGGGGGCCTGGGGCTGGGGGGACCTGAGTGCTGACCTTTGCCATTGTCCGAGGTGGCGTCCTTGGCTTTCCGGTTCTGGCTGGGGGACTTCTCATTTTCCTGTAGGTGGAGAGGGGAAGGAAGAGTGAGTGGGAAGGATGGGCCCCTGCCCCCAGGCTGCACAGTCAGGGTCTCGCCCTCCACCCTCGACAGCCCCTCACGTTGATCCTGTGGAAATTCACGCTCCAGTTGGCACCAGCTCGTGAGGGGATGAAGCGGTCTCCATGCTTGCTGGGGGAGGACACGGGGGAGTTGGCAGGGGTCAGGGTTCGCCGCATCTCCGCCACCTGGAAGGACGGCAGGGTGGGCTGGGTGCCTCAGAGCGCCCAAGGCCAGTGTCTCCTCCCTGACCAAGGCCCCACCCGCTATGTCTCCTTGTCCGTGGCCTCTGGGCTAAGGGTTTGATCTTGGGAGTAACCCATGTGCTGGCGCCTGTGAGTGGCACCACGTCTGAGGCTCAGTTCGTGTGTCCCACTCCCTGGGCAGGAAGTGGCCAGAGAGCGAGAGCCCAAGTGCAGGCACCGCCACGAGCTGCAATCCATCTCCCAGGGTCACACACGGACAGGAGTGGGCGGCAGAGAACACAGAGCGTCCAGCCTGTCTCCCGCCACCCACAGCCTGTGTCCCGTCACCCACATCCCCACACTGTCTCTTCCCGGGCCCTGGCGTGAGGCAGTGGGAATGTCCCAGGAACGCCCTTTCTCCTATAAGGGAGGTTCAACTGTGCTCCCCAGAGAGATATGCTGAGATCCTGCCCCTGGGACCTGGGGTGCGACCTTAACTGGAAATAGGGTCTCTGCAGGTGTTCTCAAGTTAAGATGAGCTCACATTGGAGCAGAACAGCCCCAAACCTAAGGCCTGTGTCCTCAGAGGAGACAGAGACATCAGCACACAGAGGAAGGAGACGCAGAGACAAGGCAGAGGTGGGGTGGGCAGGTCTGTGCGCCCAGGAGTGCCAACAACCCCAGACACTGGAAGAGGCAGGAAGGAGCCCACTCTGGAGAGCCTGTGCAGAGCCAAGAGTGCTGAGAAGCAGTGGGCACAGCCTGCCACGTGTTGGGAGCCTACAACATGGTGGAGGGGGTAGGAGCTTGGGAAAGAGAAAAACAGCTCCCCCCATTGCTCTGTCCCAGTCCCCCAGAGAATGAGGGGTCTGTGGCCCCAGCAGCAGAGGAAGTGTGGGGAGGTACTAGGGGGTTCACACCTGGGTGTGACCATGGGGAGGACGTGTGTGTCACCTGTTGGGCACCTCTGTTCTCAAGGGACAAAGCCCCGCGGCTGAGCACAGCCCCCACCAGCCCCACCCCACCAGCTCCACTGGGCAGGGTGGCGCTGGCGCACCAGCCCCAGCACTCACGCACGGCATCGTGTTTTCGTTCTGGATGACGATCTGCCGCAGGAGGCGCCGCTCATAGTCCTGGTCCATGGTGAGGCGGGCAGGCACGGCCCCGCCAGCCGTGCTCAGCGGCCCTGGATGGCCTGGTGGGGAGAGGAGGAGAGGTCAGCGCCAGCAGACAGCGGTCCCTGGTCGCTGGTGACCACGGGGTACCCTGGGCGACAGCCAAGTCCCCCTGCTATGTGGGTGGGCCCTTCCCCCAGGAGCCCAGAGGGCCGTGATGGGGCAGACAGGCTCCTCTCTGGTTGTCCTGTGGGGAACCTGCCCCCAGGCCCCCTCCTCTTCCCACACAGGCCCAGGTCTTGCCACCTCTGGACCACATCCTCGCTCCTACGGCCCCTAGAGAGGAGGGGTGGTGCTGATCCCTCTTTCTCTAAGCAGAGCAGCTTTGATCCCAAAGCACAGAACAGGGGGCAGGAGTCGGGAGGGGGTCCATCAGCTGCCTGGCCCTTCCCACGGAGCTGACTGGGCACGAGGCCTGCCTGGTGGAGGGATGTCGCCGCCAGTGGACAGACAGGTTCCCCCCAAGGTCCCCCAGTCAGGAGGCCTCTCTGAAGACCGGAGTCAGAGTGCGGCATGAGGGGAGGCTGAAGAGAGAGGCCTGAGGCAGGAGGGCTGTGCACCTTCTAGGACAGGACGCCTCAGAGAGCAGCGCACCCTTCCCAGGGGGACAGCAGACCTGGGTCCGGGGTGCCCACGACCACACGCGAGCCTGTCACCTGCCCTGATGGAGGGCAGCATGAGGCTGGGGAGGGGGCCAAGCGTTGTGCCCCCAGCGCCCGCCGCCTCTCCCACCACCATCAGTCTACTCCTCCAGCTGGAGGGCCATGTGCAGGTGGGGCCAGCCAGCTCCAGCCCCTGAGCCTCCAGGCCAGCACACAGCGGTGACAGACCAAATACGAACTGAGAAAGCAAAGCCTGGCCAGAAATTAAGTTTACTAATACAAACTGCTAGATGTAGTGCCCTGGCGAAGTCCACTCCTGCCTTAAAAAAATATATATGGTAAAGTACCCATGACATAAAATTCACCATCGTTACCGCTTCTAAGTGCACAGCTTAATGGCACTAAGCACACTCCCACTGTTGTGCAATCATCCTCCCGTCATCTCCAGAACTGTCCCATCTCCCGAACTGAAGCTCTAGGCCCATGAAACACTCATTCCCCATTCTATCCCTGTTAAACACTTGACCCCCCAGCCCCTCTCCCGTTAACTCTTCAAAAAATCAAATATACACAGTCACATGACCCAGCAAGTGCACTTTGAGATAAACGCAGATATACACCCTGGAGAAAGGAAACAGACCCACAAAGAAGCCAGTATTCAAGTGCCTTTACATACACTAGTCACAAAAACCAAGAAGAGAAACCCAAAAGTCGTCAACAGTGAACAGATGAATGAATGTGGTCCCTCCACACAGTGGAGTCACTCAGCCTTAAAAAAGGAAGGAGGTTCTGACACCTGCCACCCCAGGTGGGCCGAGGACACGATGCTCAGTGAGAGAAGCCAGACAGAAAAGGTCACACTCTGTGTCATTCCACTCTTAGGAGGTCCCAGAGTCGTCAAATCCATGCAGACAGAAAGGAAATCAAAGAACATCTGCCCTTATACGTGACCACAAGACTACAAGACGCTCAGGTGGCCCTGCCTACGTCCTACTTCCACACCTCAGACACAGACTCCCCGAATTCCTGGGCCTAACCCTGGGCTGAGGCAGAGGCACTGGCATGAGCCTGTCTGGTCCCCGTCCCTCACTGGGACTGTGCCACGCACAGGGTGTCCTCAGTGTGGCTTTGGCCCAAAGGCAGATACTTGGCCAAAGCAGAGCCAGTGGGGTTCGACCCTGAGGGGCCGTAACACAGCCACCAGTCACCTGTGAATTTTCTGCCTGCACCCTCTTGCAAAGATGAGGACGGCAAGGCCGGGCAAGGGGTCAGGGGTCAGGTGGGGCACACAGGGATCCTGCCTGGAGGTCCACCTGCCCTCCCTCCCCCACCCCAGGCCCATGGCACCTCCTCACTTGGCCTGGGGCTCTTCTGAGCCCGTGCTGGCCCACATTCCTGTCATGGACTTCCCGCTGAGAGAAATGGGCAGGCAACACCGCCAACTCCCACTCCCATTTCAGGTCAATCTGTGAAAGAAGCCACCTCTTCATGACCACTGGCATCCTGTCTGGCAGAGGTCCCTGGACACGTTTTGTCCACTGTGGCCGCAAGACAAAGCCTCTGAAATGCCTGCCAGTCATCTCCTTCTCTGGCCTTCTACTCCTCCTCCCCCAGGGGGCCCGTGAGCAGGCTATGAGCAGGCAGGACACTGAGAGGAGACACTAAGCTCTGTTCCAGCGTCCAAGTTAGGTTAGTGGCTGTCCCTGCTTGGCAGACACAGAAACCAGGCTCAGAGGGCTAACTACCCAGCCCAACATACTGAATGTACTCCGCAGACCTAAACAGGGCCTCAGCTGCCGTATGGCAGGCAGAAAGCTCCCTGGAGCCCACGTGCTCAGGGGCGCCTCCTCTGGGGCCTCAGCTCAGGGATGGCGAGGGGGTTGCCCACAGGGCTGATGGAAACCACGGTCTCTCTATTCACAGACCAAAGCCACAATGTCAACGCCCCTAGCGGCTCCTTGTGTGGTCAGATGGCAGGGCCCAGACAGCAGTGCAGATGCAGGCCACACACCTGAAGTTAAGCACCCAAAGCACTGAGGTCATTGCAGAGTACGTGGAGACTGGTTTTCTAGGATGCACAAAGGAGCTGCTGCTAAGACGCTGAGTGTCCAGGCACCGGGTGTCACTAAATCAGCACGCCCACGTGAAGTGCCCTTCGCCATCTGTGGGCTACGTCCTGACAGGAGAGTCTGCAGAAGGCCGTGTGGTGGGCAGGCGACTCACTGCTGACAGGTGTGGCTGCTGAGGATCAGAGCGGTCCCTAGTCCCTGACTGTGGCTGCGTTCCTTATATGGCAAAACGGGCTCTGCGGACAGGGTCAAGGCCCCTGAGATGGGGACAACCCAGGATTCCCCGGGAGGCCCAGTGTCATCACAGGGTCTTTATAAGAGGAAGGGGGAGGGTCAGAGGCAGACAGGAGATGCTGACTCCCGCCTCATACTGCACAGCTCCAGAATCAGAGGACACACCCTTGCCGCGGAGGAGACACTCCCACCCGCTGTTGGCAGGAGCCGAAATCTGGCAACAGCTTTCAAAATCTAAAAACGCACATCCTTTTTGACTTCTAAGAATTTCCCCTTAGAAACTCTGGCACACGTGCAAACCCATGTGTACAGGGAAGCTGCTGTACGCAGGCCGCTCAGGAAAGCAGGGGACAGAGCTCAGATGTCTACCTGGGGGGCCTGGCCGAATTCCCCTGCTGCCAGAGGCACTGCAGTAAAGGGGTGGGGGTCTTGGGGACCCACTGCACGCACAACACGCTGTGCAGAACAAGCTGTTTTCAGAAGGGTTAGTCGGTCGGCTCTGGGAAGAGGAACTAGAGGACAGGGTCTAGTGAGGAAGGAAGCCCTGGTCTCCTGCCTTGTCACTGGGCTTCTTGGATTCTGTGTCTCGGGAACTTGCCAGCCATTCACAGAAATAAGCAGCCAGACACAGCAGGGGTCACGCACACCCGGCATGAGACCGGAAGAGTCTCCATGGTAGGGGCATGGCCAGCTGTGCACAGGAACACTCTGCCCCCTTTGCTTGTCTCCTAACTCCTGGGTTTCCAGCCGCTGCCCCACTGGAGGAGGCTTCCCCTGCAGTTTCTCACCAACTCCTGACCTCACCCAGCCCTCCAGCCTGCAGGATTTCCAGTTACCAGGCACTCAGTACAACCTAGTGGTCCTCATCAGGGTGGTTCTGCCCTGGGGACACCGGGCCGAGTCTGGGGACATCTGTGCTTGTCATGACTGTGGGTGCCAGAGATGCCACTCCACACCCCAGTGCCTGCCACGGCCCCCCAGAGAGGATGATCCGATGCAGTGCCGGGGGGAGCCCTACAGGGCCAGGCCAGTGAAATGACAGAGCATGGGCTGGCCCTGGGTTGGCAGGGACCCAGGGGCCAAAAGATAACCCAGTGTCCAAGCCCCAAGAGCCCTCCTGACAGCTGGGGTCCCACCCGAGGAAGAACACAAGGGCAGGTGTTCACCTCCAGTCACTGCAGCCCCAAGGGTGAGTGAGCAGAAACCACCCCTCCCTGAGCCCACAGAGGAAATGAGGTCAGACAGTGGCCTGTGGGGCAGGACCCAGGATAGTGAGCCCCTCCCACTGTCGTTGGCGAGGCCTCCTCAGGTGAGAGCAGCATCCTGGGCATACCCCTGGCAAGTTTGTGCCAGGCCCACAGGGCCGTCCCCTGCTTCCAGCAGTGCTCAGACCAACTGCAGGTCCTTTGGGGCCTTGCTTATCTTGAGAACCGCTCCCGCTGTTTTCCTGCTGTGGGGCTCTGAGGCCAAGGAGACACCCCGTGATGTGGCTTATGACTCAGGACTCCAGGCAGCTGCTGGCCTCCCCCATTCCCAAGGCACTGCTGACATCCCAGCCATCCAGGGCACTGTGGGTGTAGAGCAGCCCCCCAGGCCCCCACCTGTCTGATGCTAGGATCAGTGATCCAGTTGAGTGGATCACTGATGTCCCCAGACACAATCCAGTGTCCCCTGAGGGGGGGGGCGCAGCATCACCCTAGAGAGGGTAAATCTGGCCTCTGGGAGGGAAGTCACACAGGCTCCCCAGAGGCTCTCTGAGGACACAAGCCAGAAGAGCCCATGGGGACTGCATCCCGGGGGATGGGACTGCTCCCAGCCCTGTGGGGAGGCTGTCAGGACACAGCTGATGGCAGGGACACGAAGCCCACCTGTGCCCCTCCAGCAGCCAGCAAAGCACCAGACAGTCCAGGTGCATGACTCAATGCAGTCCCCAGACTCAATTCTATCTCTGTTCCACAAAGGAGGAACCCTGGGGCTCAGAAGGCTGGTGAGCACCCTGGCACCAGCAGGCCAACCGTCTAAAGCTCCCAGGCCCTCTGGGGATTGGTCATTACAGCTAGGGTGCAGCAGCACCAGTTGGCTCCAGTGGGAGCTATCCAATTAGGGGTCACGGTGACCAATACTGGGGCTCCTTGAGAACCATCATCATGGGGCACAGCCTCTGAGGGGGTCCCTAACCCTCCAGGAGGCACCCTCCTGGCCCATGAGGCGTGCAGGTGAAGAACCTAAAGACTGTGGTAGCTCTGGTGCCAGTCCATGGCTTCCTGACCATCAGCCCCTGAGAAGGCAGGGTAACTGGTCGTCTTATTCCAGCCAGACTCTGAGGGGTGGGGGAGAAGTCCCACAGAGAGACCCAACCAGAAATGGGGGGTTTTCCAATCTTCTGCTCCCAGCAGAGTCTCTGCTTTTGCCTTTTCCACGTGGGTGCAGGCCGGCCAGCCCTGGCAGATCCCCTTCTTGCGATCATCACCAGGCCCAGGGCGGGCTGTGGAGGGGGACAGAGCTGGCTGTGAGTCTGGGCTTCGACCCTTACTGGCTAACTGGCTCGGGCAAGCAACTTCTCCTCTCAGAACCTGTCTCTTCATCTCAAAAGTGGGGAAAATGGAGTAACACCACAAGTGCAGGGGTGAAACCGGGTGCAACTTCCATGGAGCAGCTGGTAGGAAGTCTAACCCAAAGGGGACGCTAGGGAGCGGAGCTGGTCTCCCGGGCTCAGTGAGGGGTGCACAACAGGTCCCAGCCGCACCTGCTTCCTGCCCATCCACTGCCCAGCAATATAGGCTGTGCGGCATGTGGGGAGCACAGGGCAGGGCCCCATCTTCTCCCCTACTGTTCCTAGAGGTGACAAGGACTGGTCTCCCCTTGTATAAGGGAGGATCGTCCTGAGAACATGAGAGGAGTGGGATTCCCGCAGGCTACAGGGCTGGCCGCGGCTGTACAGACGTTGACTCCTGACTAGGACCTGAGCTCTGGGCTTTGCTACAGTGGAGGCACAGACAGGGACCTGAGCAGGGAGTGGCTGCACCTGCAGACAGAGAAGGCGATGGCACCCACTCCAGTACTCTTGCCTGGGAAATCCCATGGACGGAGGAGCCTGGAAGGCTGCAGTTCATGGGGTCGCGAAGAGTCGGACACGACTGAGCGACTTCACTTTCACTTTTCACTTTCATGCATTGAAGAAGGAAATGGCAACCCACTCCAGTGTTCTTGCCTGGAGAATCCCAGGGACGGGGGGGCCTGGTGGGCTGCCGTCTATGGGGTCGCACAGAGTCAGACACGACTGACGCAACTTAGCAGCAGCACCTGCAGAGGGGACCCAACCAGCTAGCAGCCCCTCATATCTAAGGACAAGGAAGGACAGGCCTGAGGATGGCCAGAGTCAGAAAGGGCTGCGCCCAGTAGGGGACAGAGTGTCTTCCAAGTGATTAAGGAGCATCACTGGGTGGGGAGGCCCGGAAGTGCACCTGGGGAGCCTCTTCTTGTCATTCGTTCATTCACTCACTCATTTAGCAGAGGCTTACAGCCCCATGTGTGGGCAGGTGTAGGAGCTGCCAAGTAGGCAGGACTCACAGCCTGGAGGCATGGAGAGCCTTGTCAACACAGCTCTCCTGCCCGTGACCATACCCCCAAGAGAGTCTCACTTCCAGGTGAAACTGCCACTCTAACCCTCACCCTCACCTCTTAGCTCACAGGGCACCCCCTCCCGTCAGACTGGGTGAAGCTTTCAGGCTTTAAGGGCATCTAGGTCTGCAGCAGCTCAAAGGATGCCAACCTACGGAAAGAAGAAGGACTTGAGCGCCACAGCAGTGACTCAGGACCATCTATCTATATGATCACAACTCCTGATCGTGTCCCACCAGGACCCCAGAGCCTTCACAGATCTCTGCCTCGGCCTGCACACCTGGGCACAGGGACCTCACCCCTCACAAGCAGCCGTGAGTGTCAGAGGTACTTCCTCCATCTCCTCACTGTGGTTCCCACCCATGGGTCCAGAGTGGGAGTGGCAGAAGGAAAAGCCTAGCATGTTGAGGGCAGCCCCCTCCACACATACTGATACGCAGTCAGGTTGTTCCCTGTGGGGACCCTTCTGGGCACTGTGGATTTGAGCAGCATCTCTGGCCCCACCCACTGATGTTGCACCCCCCATTTTGATGGGGACCCTCTGGTTTAGGGGACTCATTAGGGGGAAAAGTTGCCTCCTCCGATTCTGAAGACTAGCACTGACCTCTCAGTGCTCAGCCCTTCTATGAGTGCAGACAAACACTCACGCCTACCCCCTATTTGTTCCCCCCACCTCCTCAAGCGGCCTCCCCGTCACCATGGCAGCCTGACCCTGCCTCCCACAGCAGCTTCAGGCCTGATAGAGATGACACTCTCACTGAGGGTCACAACCCTATGACTCCCAGGCTAGTTCTGATCTGGGGAAGAGCTGGGGGTTGGAAGGCATGGTCTGGGGGGAGCACACTGGGAGCAGGAAGAGGGAAAGGTTACGAGGCTGTCACAATCTCCTGGGCTGTGCCTTGGGGCGGCTGGTGGCAGGGGTGGGGAAGGATGGGGCAGGGGCTTGAAGAGAGGTGGTTTAGTGGGCTTGTGGGGGGCTGGGATCTGCTTGCTCAGTTGAGAAAGCAGGTGGTCCTAACAAGATGGGGGGGTGGAGAGGAGGAGTCCCAGGTGAGGCTGGGGGATACAAGGGAGGGGGGTGGGCAGGTCTGAGGAAAGGGCCACCTTTTCTGGACACGCCACATGGCACCTAGGGCTGGCTGACGGGCCGCTGGCCACATGGGCTGCAGTCAGGAGCCAGGTCAGATGAGGACAGGAAACTGAGGGTGAGGGGAGGCCATCAAGAATGAGCAGAGATGCCCTAGCCGAGATGGAGAGGAGGGTACCCCTGTGTCCCCAGCAGCTCTCTCTCAACAGACAGAAAGTGCCAACAGCCCAGGGGCCTGCCAGCTGGCACAGAGACATCATGACAGAGCCCATCCACACACAGAATTATCCAGCCACAGAAAAGAGGACATGCTACAGCATGAACCCCAAAGACATGATGCTCAGTGAGAAAAGCCAAACACGAAAGGCCACATGTTGTGTGATGCCATTTATACGAAATGCCAGGAATAGGCAGATCCAGAGACCAAGAGTGGGTTAGTGGTCGCCAGGGGTGAGAAGGGGCTGGGAGTGAGCGCTGATGGAAATGCTCTGGAACTACAGTGGTGACAGATGCACACACCACATAAACATACTGAAAACCACCCAACTGCACAATTTAAGTGAGTGAATTGTGGAGCACAAGGATTTTACCTGAGTAAAGCTATTACCCACAAAAATCAGATAATAAGAGAAACATCACTGGAGCAGTTAATCCTAAAGGAAATCAACCCTTAATAATCACTGGAAGGACTGATGCTGAAGCTCCAATACTTTGGCCACCTGATGCTAAAAGCCAACTCATTGGAAAAGACCCTGATGCTGGGAAAGATTGAGGGCAGGAGGAGAAGGGAGTGAAAGAAGATAAGATGGTTGAATGGCATCACTGACTCAAAGGACTTGAGTTTGAGCAAGCTCTGGGAGATGGTGAAGGACAGGGAGGCCTGGTGTGCTGCAGTCCATGGGGTTGCAAAGAGTTGGACACGACTTAATGACTGAATAACAGTGGAGGAGACTGAAAGACAGAGGGGACGGTGCAGGCTGCCGCGTGAGCAGCGGTGGGACGACTGAAGGCGGCCGGGCCAAGGGGGGTGCAGTGTGCGCTCTCGCTCCCTTCACGCCCGAGGACGCTGAGGCAGGAGGAGGCAGTCACTTGCCAACGACACAGGACACAGCCGTCGGGGCCACCAACGTCCCGTGGAGACTGTCACTGGGGGCTGGGCCCTGCGCCTGTCCCTTGATTTAAACACTCCCTGCCTGCACTGGGCAGGCTCCGCAGCAAAGACTTGGGGAGGGAGTGAGGGGCAGGCAGGCCAAGACCAGTGGAGCTGACGAGCTGGCTGACACAACGAAGCAACAGCACTGCTCCCAGCAGCACTGGGAGCTACTGGGGCAGTAGAGGCAGGCCGAATACCCCTTTCCCAACTCTGCAGGCCACTGGCTCCCTGTGCCAATCCCCAAGATGGACTGCCCACCCTCTATCCGCTCCAGCCAGTACTCTCCAGCCCCAGCTTTGCAGGGCACTGACACGGAGACTCTGCACTCATAGGCTTTGGTCGGTGCTCTGGTTCCAGGCCTCCAACTTTGGCACCGTGGACTTTCAGGATCAGGACCAGATCACTCTCAGTAGGAGACCATCCTGGGTGCCACGGGGTATGGAGCCCCATCTCTGCCCCACCCCTTCAAAGTTAGGAGCCTCCCCAGTCGTGACAACCATAGATGTCCCCAGACATCACCAGTGTCCCAGACAAAAATCTCCAGGTCATTATAGGGTGCTCCAAGTCGGCTGGTTTCTTTAAGAATAAGTCCCTTGATCTCCAAGTCAGCCCGGAGTCCCAGACAGATTGGAAGATAGATTGGCTTCTGATCCTCATCCTTCTCAGTAACACTGAGCGAAAGGTCCCCACAGCCACCACCACCATGGGCCTCCCAAAAGGCAGAAGTCCCTGGTACACAAAACCTACCCCAGTCAGCAGCCCCAGTAAATACGAATGGCAGGAGACTTCCTGCAGCAACAGAGGGCCCAGTGTGAGCTTCTATGCAGATCTGCTTCTGAAGCCTTGTGAGGCTTCAAGATCCCCCGTGCCCAGCCCCAGACAGATGCTACCAGCCCAGGCACAGACTCTGAGACCTTCCTGGGCAACAGTCCTGGCAGCAAGCTGGCCAGCGCAGTCACAGGAGACGCTGCCCCCACCACAGCAAAGCAAGTGTCCTTTGAGCCAAGCATTGTCTGAGGACCAGGGCTCTGGGTTTCGGAGAGGCAGGGCCTGCATCCTTAATGGAACCCTCTGGGAGCAATCAAACCTCACTCATGACGCAAAGCACCAGCGAGTGGCCAGCACACTTTCCTCTCTCAGGTTCAGAAGAAACACGAGCCTGGCGTGGCCAAAACAGAAGGGACCCTCCACATCACAGGCCACGAGGATGCACGAGACAGTCTGCCCATAAGTGGGCTGGGAGGTGTTCCAAGCAACAACGTGCACCACTCTGGGGACAGCCCCCCTACCCCCACATCTCATCAGCTTCCAGAGGACAGATCCAGCCCCTATCATCAGGAGAGACCCCCTCAAAGGTCTTCATTACACAGACAATCCCACCTGGCCCCATCTGGGGGAGGGATCTGGCTGCCATGAGGTCTTAGTGGACGGTTTTTCTTTAGGTAAGTTGTCCTCACTCAAGGGATGGTAAGAAGTGGGGTGGAGGGGCACAGAGGATGGGGTGTTGCCTCAACAGCCAGAGGCATGAGGTCATTGCTCAGTGTACCAGGGTAAGGGTGGGGGAATCTAGTCCCCAATCTGAAAGGCCCCGTGAACTCCAGATGATATGATGGGGGAAAACAAAACGGGTTAAGGCTGGGACACAACAGTGGAACTCAGGCTTTTAATTGGCGGCAGGTCAGAATAGACAAGGCCAATGGGAGGCGGGGGTCAGTTTTTAGTTGGGGAAGAGGGCTGTGATGGGGTGACTGTGGCCTTTCCCAAGTGGCTGCGCTTGTGCTTGGAGGAAGACCAGAATGACCCCGGGCTGGAGGGCGGTTGGGCACAGCCAGGCGGTCTCAGATTTTGGTGGAGTCAGCGGCGAAATGGAGAGGTGGATTCTGGGTGGGTCGTGGTGAGAAGGGGACAAATTGGGAGGGAGGGAGGCAGGAGCAGAAACCAGAGGGGCCGGGAGCCAGAGGGGCACTTAGGTATTCAAAACTCGTCGTCTAACTGCTTCCGTGTGCCAGGAGCAGAGGGGGCGCGGTGAGTACAATGGGGAGCGCCGACGGATAGGGTCTCCGCACCCTCAGCCCGGTTGTTCAGGGTCCACAAGGTTGGATTGTGTTTTATCCGGGTGGGGACGGGGGTTGGTCCAGGCCTGGGTGAGTCGTGACAGCTCGGGGGCGGGCGGGGGGCAGTTTCAATTTGGGCCGGGCCCGAGCTCGGGAGACCCGAGGTTGACAGGCCAGAGATGCAGAGTACGATTAGGGCGTCGGCCGGCCGTTTTGGTGGGCGGAGTGGGGAGTCCCCCGGTTTAGGGGTGGTCAGAGCTCAACCTCATAATTAGAAAGAAAGGGGACGTTGACCTCGCGGGGAGATGGCGGGCTGCAGGTGGCTCGGGTTGGGGAGGTCACCCAGGGCCTGGTCTGGGGGAAGGCTCGGACATGGGGGTTCGGACGGGAGGTGGGATGCTGAGGTCACTCGGGCCTAGCTCAGACTGGGAGGCGGCGCTCGGGGGTCTGGCCGGCTCCCGGAGCGGGGCTCAAGCCTGGGAGTGGTGGGCCGGATCGCCGGCTCGTTTTCGGGGACCCAGGACAGACCCACGCCGCTGCCAGGCCCGGCCCGGCTCCGGCGTCGCAGCTCGGGTCCAGGGGGCGGGTCCCCAGACCTCAGCCGCCTCACCTGGCTCGCTCCCGTTCGCCCTCTGGCTCCACCGGCCCCGCCTCTCCCGGCGCCGCGACGCGCCCACCTGCGCTGCGCGCAGCTCCGCTGCGTCCGGCCGCGGCCGCAGCTGACGGGATCCCGGGCTCCGCGCTCTTTAATATGGCGTCGGCCGCTACTCCGCGGCCTCCGGCGCCCTCCTCCGCCGCGCGCGCGCTCCCGCGGCCGGCCACGCCCCCGCGCCGGCGCGCTGCGTGCCGCCGCCACGCCCCGCCACGCCCCCGCGCGCCCGAGCATCGCGCCCGCGCCCCATCACGCCCCGCCCAGTTCTCGCGGTTGCGCCTGCGCCCCTCGGGCATCTCGGGAGGACGTGACGTAAGTTGCGATTCGAATCAATACAGGAAGCATGGCGCGACAGGTTGCCCAGGGCAACCGCCCCTGAACCGGATCTGCGGCCCTGAGGAGGCGGCTATGTGGGAATCTGGGGTAGTGACCCGGTTCAGTTTAAGGCGTGGTTCTTAGAGGACCACGCAAAACAGGTGCCCCCTGGGCAGACCCATCATCGCAATGAATGACGCAGTCAGACCCCCAGATAAGCGCAGGTGGGTGCGCTTTGCTGGTTGTGCAAACCCCACTGCCTGTTGAAACACATTTACTCACTCATTCATTCAATACCATATTACCGTCCTCTTGGGTGCTCCTCCAGATCCTCCAAGCAGGGAACTGAGAAATGTAGTATTTCCTGTGGTGTCAATAACCAAAGATGTCACAGTCATCAGCAATTGTAGCCCTCCAGTGTGAGCCAATGAACCTGAGGGAACTTAGAAAGGAGAAGAATATCTACCCTCTATCAGCGCTCAGACTACAGTCACTCCCTCTGGTGAGCCCAGAGGAACTCAGGGTGTGAAAACAGGATATGGTCCCCAGATAGCTGAGGTGCATATCAAAGGAATGATTTCACTGAGCCCAGACTCTAGCATCTTCTCATATAGAGAAAAGCACTAAATTTCTTAACTTGGGGTTAACCTGGTTTTCTTTAATTCACAAAATTACTTTGGACGTTCAGACTACTTGCCTTTTGTTGCAAAACTTCTATGTAACCTGACTCCTAAACACACACACACACACACAAACACACACACACACACACACACCACTCTCCTCCAAGCAGTTCTCTCAGGGTTACTTGAGATGCTGCCTCCTGGACTTAAGTCCTAAAAATTTCCTCCAAATAAAACATAACTCTCAACCTCTAGGTCACTTGTATTTTTTTTTTTTCAGTCGACAAAACAGATAAAAATCTCTGTTCAAAAAATGGGCAAAGGATCCAAATGGACGTTTCCCCAAAGAAAAGAAATAAATGGCCAACTCATGAAAAAAAATACTCACCACCTGCAGTACAGGGAGAAATGCAAATCAGATCACCAAACTACCACTTCAGGCTACTGGATGGCTGTGATTTAAAAAAAATAATAAAACACCCCCCTTCCACCACCACTACTCAGGAAATAAAATGTTGGCAAAGGCATAGAACCCTCATACATTGCTGGTGGGATTGTAAAATGGGGCAGCCACTGTGGGAACAGTTCAGCCAGTGCCCATAAAGTTATATGTAGAATTACCAGATGACCCAGCAAGTCCACTCCTAGAATTGGAGATCTGTGTGAAAATTAATAAACAGAAGCTTCATTTAAAATGGAGTTAGGGAGTTCCTTGGCAGTCCAGTAGTTAAGACTGTGTTTTCACTGCTGTGGCCACCTGGATTCAATGCCTCCTATAGTAGCTAAGATCCTGCAAACCAAAAAAAAAAAACAGAGAAAAACAAGTCAGAAACCCAGAACTTTGCCTGCTTTCTTTGTTTCTTTTTGGCTGCACTGGTCTTCCTTCATTGCTGCCTATAGGCTTTCTCTAGTTGCGGTGAGCAGGGGCTACCTTTGTGGCAGTGCATTTTTTTTTTCCCATTGCAGTGGCTTCTGTTGCAGAGCAGGGCTCTAGAGCTCAGGTTCAATAGCAGTGGCTCACAGGCTTAGTTGCCCCATGCCATATGAAATTTTCCTGGATCAGGGATCAAACCCAGGTCTCTTGTATTTGCAGGTAAATTCTTAACCACTGGACCACCAGGGAAGTCCCAGAACAGCATTCTTAAATCTTATTGTAACTGAATATGAACCTGTGGAGCCTTCTAGGAACTAGGTCCTACCCCACCCCATGTCCTTCAACAGCCTCTTGTCCATAGAAAAACTTTAGACTCCTAGGTCTTCCTCGAATTCCAAAGGATAAATTTTATCAGTGAAAGTGAAAGTTGCTCAGTCATGTCCAACTGTTTGCAACCCCATGGTCTATACAGTCCATGGAATTCTCCTGGCCAAAATATTGGAGCCTTTCCCTTCTCCAAGGGATCTCTAGTTCCCAACCTAGGGATCGAACCCAGGTCTCCCACATTGCAGGTGGATTCTTTACCAGCTGAGCCACAAGGGAAGCCCAAATTTTATCAGAGAAGTGAGAAAATGCAGAAAGAAAGGAAAACAGTCAAGCAACACAAAATAATATTAATTTAGACATTAAAGTCAAGGAAAGATATACTCAACTGAATGCAGAGTTCCAGAGAATAGCAAGGAGAGGTAAGAAGGCCTTCTTCAATGAACAATGCAAAGAACAGAGAAAAACAACAGAATGGGAGAGACTAGCAATCTCTTCACAAAAATTGAAGGTATCAAAGGAATATTTCATGCAAGGATGGGCATGATAAAGGACAGAAAGAGTAAGGACCTAACAGAGGCAGGAGAGATTAAGAAGAAGTGGTAAGAATACACAGAATTATACAAAAAAGATCTTAATGACCTGGACAACCACAATGGTGTGATCGCTCACCTAGAGCCAGACATCCTGGAGTGTGAAGTCAAGCAGGCCTTAGGAAGCATTACTACCAACAGACCTAGTGGAGGTGATAGAATTCCAGCTGAACTATTTCAAATTCAAAAAGATGATGCTGTTAAAGTGCTGCACTCAATATGTCAGCAAATTTAGAAAACCCAGCATGGCCACAGGACTGGAAAATGTTAGTTTTAATCCCAATTCCAAAGAAGGGCAGTGCTAAAGAATGTTCAAATTATCATACAAGTGTGCTTATTTCACATGCTAGTAAGGTTATGCTCAAAATCCTTCAAGCTAGGCTTCAGCTGTACTTGAATTGAGAACTTCCAGATGTACAAGCTGGGTTTAGAAAAGGCAGAGGAACCAGAGATCAAATTGCCAACATTTGATGGATGATAGAGAAAGCAAGGGAATTCCAGAAAAACATCTACTTTTGTTTCATTGACTACACAAAAGCTTTTGACTATGTGGATCACAACAAACTGTGGAAAATTCTGAAAGAGATGGGAATACCAGACCACCTTACCTGCCTCCTGAGAAATCTGTATGCAGGTCAAGAAGCAACAGTTAGAACCTTGCATGGAACAAAGGACTGGTTCAAAATTGGAAATTGAGTATGACAAGGCTGTGTATTGTCACCCTGCTTATTTAACTTCTATGCAGAGCACATGAAGCAAAATGCTGGGCTGGATGAGTTACAGTGTGGAATCAAGATTGCCAGGAGAAATATCAAAAACCTCAGATATGCAGATGATACCATTTTACTGGCAGAAAGCAGAAAGGAACTAAAGAGCCTCTTGATGAGGGGGGAAGAGGCGAGTAGAAAGCTGGTTTAAAACTCAGTATTCAAAAAACTAAGATCATGGCATCCGGTCCCATCACTTCATGGCAAATAGAAAGGATAACAGTGGAAGCAGTGACAGATTTTCTCTTCTTGGGCTCCAAAATCACTGCAGATGGTGACTGCAGGCATGAAATTAGAAGACTCATGCTTTTTGGAAGGAAAGCTATGACAAACCTAGACAGTGTATTAAAAAGCAGAGACATCACTTTGCCGACAAAGGTCTGTATAATCAAAGTTATGGTCTTTCCAATAGTCGTGTATGGATGTGAGTGAAAGTGAAAGTGCTGGTTGTTCAGCTGTGTGTGATTTTTTTGTAACCTCATGGACTGTAGCCTTCAAGGTTCCTCTGTCCATGGGATCTTCCAGGCAAGAATACTGGAGGGAGTTGCCATTTCCTACTCCAGGACAACTTTGGGAGGGGGCGTTATTTACCCTGCCACATTTTTGGTTTTGGCACTGTTTTGTATTATGATTGCAGTGGGCAGATACACAAATTTACACAGTGATAAATTTGTATAGAACTTATATACCCACGGACTAATGACTACAAGTAAAACTAGTGAAATCTGGATTAAGCTGGTATATTGTTGTCAATGCCAATGTTCAGTGACGATATTACACTAGCTTTGTATGTGTGTGTTCTCACGTCAGTACTTTAAATATTATGCACATCAAATTATGGTAAAAAGATGACTATGAACAAGATGCATTTGTGCTCAGTCACTTCAGTCGTGCTCAACTCTGCTCCTCCATTCATGGGATTCCCCAGGCAAGAATACTAGAGTGAGTAGCCATTCCCTCCTCCAGGGGATCTTCCTGACTCAGGAATCAAACCTGGGTCTCCTGTCTTAGCGGGCAGATTCTTTACCATCTGAGTCGCCTGCTGCTACTGCTAAGTCGCTTCAGTCATGTCCGACTCTGCGCGACTCCATAGACAGCAGCCCACCAGGCTCCCCCGTCCCTGGGATTCTCCAGGCAAGAACACTGGAGTGGGTTGCCATTTCCTTCTCCAATGCATGCAAGTGAAAAGTGAAAGTGAAGTCTCTCAGTCGTGTCTGACTCTTAGCGACCCCCTGGACTGCAGCCCACCAGGCTCCCAGGTCCATGGGATTTTCCAGGCAAGAGTACTGGAGTGGGATGCCATTGCCTTCTCCGTGAGTCACCTGGGAAGCCCCTTAAAACACAGCCCCTCTATTTCCATCAGCACCCCACTGCATTATAGCCGACCAAGTTTATCTCCAACCATCAAGTGGGGTTCTTCCAGTAGTTCACTTTGTGACAGGTCATTAAGAATATCTTCTCGAATCTGGACTTCCCTGGTAGTACAGTGGTTAAGAATCTGCCTGCCAACACAGGGGACATGGGTTCGATCCCTGCTCCGGGAAGATTCCACATGCTGCAGACCAACTAAGCCTGAGCACCGCAAGAACCGAGCCCATGCCCTAGAGCCCGTGCTCAGCAATAAGAGAAGCCACGCGATGAGAAGCCCATACATAGCAACAAAGACCCACCACAATTAACATAAAAAAAATTTTTTTTAAGGGATATCTTCAAATCCAGTCATCTGATTGTTACCTCTCATAATATCCGGTGAAAGGTTTGAGCTTGGAAGAACTGGAAGATGCTGAGCCTGTGCTGCTTCGAATTCCATCTGCAATTTTAGTGGAACAAAGGGCCTCTGGATGTTTCTTAGTGTGGAAAAGTTCATTTTATCTTGGTTGGGCTGGAAAGTTTTTTCTGGCCATTCAAGAGGATAACCAGGCAAAAGTTCATTTTTTCACACAAGGAAAATCCTGTGGAAGAAGATCATGACTTTCAAAAAGTCCACTTGCTGGAAACTCAATAACTGGAATCCTGTCGTTTGGCTGAGATTCAAGTCCTCTGGCAGGAATCTTCCACTTCCTTGGGCATAGCCTCCTTGTGTATGTGTGTGTGTTTATTTATTTATTTATTTTCTTTTTGGCTGTGCTGGGTTTTTGTTGCTGTGCACAGGCTTTCTCTAGTTGCAACAAGTAGGGGCTACTTCAGGCTTGTCATTGTGAAGCGCAGGCTCTAGGTGGGCGGCTTCAGTCACTGCAGCACGAAGGCTCAGTAGCTGTGGCGCACCGGCTCAGTTGTCCTGTGGCATGTGGGATCATCCCGGACCAGGGATCAAACCCATGTCTCTCGCAAGGCAGATTCTTAACCACTGGACCACCAGGGAAGCCCTTCTGTGTGTGTTCTGCATGCAGTTACAGTCAGGAACAACTGGGTGAAGGGCACACTGCCATCTTCCATATGATTTCTTACAGCTGCATACGACTCTGCAGTCATCTCAATGCAAATGTCTATTTTTAAAAAACTAAAAAAAAAAAAGAAAGTGACCACACCCTTCTGCTTGTGGGACCTTAGTTCCCTCACCAGGGATTGAATCCACAACTACTGAAGCCTGAGCGCCTGCAGCCTGTGCCCTGCAACAAGAGAAGCCACTGCAATGAGGGGTCCTCACACTGCAACGAAGAGTAGCCCCCGCTCACTGCAACTAGAGAAAGCCCAGGCAGCAACGAAGACTCAGTGCAGCCAAAAATAAAAATTAAAACAAAAAAAAGATAACCAACAAAGACCTACTATGTAGCACAGGGAACTATATTGAATATCTTGTAATGATCTGTAATGGAAAAGAATCTGAAAGAGAATATATATATGTATAACTGGAAAAAGAGCTATAGGTATATTCATACATACAAATGGACTTCCCTGGTGGCTCAGATGGTTAAGTATCCTCCTGCAACGCAGGAGACCTGGGTTTGATTCCTGGGTTGGGAAGTCGCCCTGGAGAAGGGAATGGCAACCCACTCCAGTATTCTTGCCAGGAGAATTCCATCCACAGAGGAGCTGGGTGGCATATAGTCCGTGGTGTCACAGAGTCAGACATGACTAAGCGACTAACTTAACTTTTAATACATCCAAATAACTGAATCACTTTGCTGTATACTGGAAACTAACACAACATTGTAAATCAACTGTACTTCAATTATTACAACAACAACAAAAAAAGGACCCTCAGAGCTGAAAGTGGGTTGGGTCCGACTCAGCACAGACTGCCCCCTGGTTATCAGTCTCCCCACAAACCTGCATGTTCAAGATTCCAAGTTCACAGAGGTACACAGGCCCAGCTTTTGGGCGTGGCATCCGTTATCTGCTTCCTTCAGCCCTGGGTCTATCTCCTCTCACTCCCAGAGCTTCCCTGGGGCTGCTCACACCCGGCATGCAGTCCCAAGCCTTCTGGAGTCAACACAGCGCCTGGCCCACGGGGCAGCTCAGTGTGTGTATAAGCCCGAGCCACCCAACATGGTTGTTGATGGTGGCCCGCAAGCCAGGCAGGTCCGCTGTTAAGCCAGATCTCTGGGATCAGCTTTTGAACACGCAGGAGGACAATGGAAAAGTGCTATGTATTTATACTGTGTATGAGATAGGACTTCCCTGGCAGCTCAGTGGTAAAGAATCCACCTGCCGTGCAGGAGCCACAGGAGATGTGGGTTCCATCCCTGGGTCAGGAAGATCTCCTGGAGGAGGGCATGGTAACCCACTCCAGTGTTCTTGCCTGGGACATCCCATGGACAGAGGAACCTGGAGGGCTATCGTTCATAGCGTCGAAAACAGTCAAACACGACTAAAGTGACTTAGCACACTAACACACGCCAGGGTTCAATCCCTGCTTCTCTGGGAACTAAGATCCCACAAGCCCCAGGGTACAACCAAAAAACAAAAGATAGGGCTTCCTTGGTGGCTCAGTGGTAAAGAATCTGCCTGCAATGCAGGAGACAGATTTGATCTCTGATCCAGGAAGATCCCACATGCCTCAGAGCAGCTAAGCCTGTGCGCCACATCCCCTGAAGCCCACAAGCCCCAGAGCCAGTGCTCCACAGGAGAAATCACCACAATGAGAAGTCTGCATACTCCAGCTAGAGAGTAGCCCCCACTCACCGCAACTAGAGAAAGCCCGAACAGCAAGGAAGACCCAGCATAGACAAAAATAAATAAATAAATTAGTTTTTTAATGTCTGTTTTTTTTTTTTTTAAGATAACCAAAAAATATTTACTATACAGCACAGGGAGCTCTACTCAATATTTGTAATAACCTGTAAGGGAAAATAATCTTAAAAAGCATGAAAATATGCATATGTATCACTGAATCACTTTGCTGTACACCTGAAGCTAACACAACATTGTAAATCAACTAGACTCCAATAAAACTTAAAAAATGAAAAGTAACAATTGGGATATCAGCTCCAAGAGGCCAGAGACTGCTCGTTCTCGGTGCCTGCCATGCAGCAGATAATAAATATTTGCAAAATGAATGACTGAATGTTTACATCAGCCATTGGCCTATCAAAGAGACTTCTCTGCTGTGCGTGGTATGTTGATGTTTTTCATTCACGGACCTCATGCTTGTTTGTTTGTTTTTGAATAATTATTTATTTTTTATTTTATTTATTTATTTATAAATTTTGTTTTATTTACTTTTGACTGTGCTGGGTCTTCCTTGCTGTGCAGGTTTTTTTTTAGTTGCAGTGAGCGGCGGCTGCTCTCTAGTTGAGGTGCACGGGCTTCTCATTGCAATAACTTCTCTTGTTGCAGAGTGTGGGCTCCAGTTGTGACTTGCAGGATCTAGAGCAAAGCCTCAGCAATGTGGCTTAGTTGCTCCAGGGCATCTGGAATCCAACCCATCTCATGCACATGCAGGCAGATTCTTTACCACTAAGCCATGTGGGAAGCCCGTATGTAATTTACATATCTAAGTCCATTTATCTAAATTGTGGTGTTCAAGGGGCAAAGGCTCAGGTGGTAAAGAATCTGCCTGCAATGCAGAAGACCCAGGTTCAGTCCCTGGGTTGGGAGGATCTCATAGAGAAAGGAACGGCAACCCACTCCAGTATTCTTGCCTGGAGAATCCCATGGACAGAGGAGCCTGGTGGGCTACAGTCCATGGGGTTGCAAAGAGTCAGAAACAACTCAGCAACTAACACTTTCACTTTTCAAGGGACATAGGAACGGGATAAGCCCAAAGGGCCTCAGAACAGGGGACAGAAAGTACCAGGCCCTTCTCGCCAATTTGTTTGCTCCCCAGCTATAAAAACAAGCAGACAATCCTTGTTCAGCGTTACCTCGCCCTGGCTCTCTGGAAGCTGGCCTGCTGCTCCAGTTGCGACTAATAAACTCTATTAAACTCTAATTAACTCTTAACTCTAATAAACTCTCTTTCCTTCTGTGTCTCGTCTGAAAATTTGTTTCCAACTCTCACATGACATAAATGAGAGCACATTATTGAGTCTGTGCCTTGCTTTCTTCGTTTTTTTTTTTTTTTTTTTTTTAATTCAGTCCTGTATTTATTTACTTTTGGCTGTGCTGTGACTTCCTTGTTACGTGGGTTTTTCTCTAGTTGTGGTGATCGGGGGCTGCTCTCTAGTTGCAGTGCCTGGGATTCTCACTGCAGTGGCTGCTCTTGCTACAACGGGCTCCAGGGTCCTCCGGCTTCAGTAGTTGCGGTGCATTGGCTTAGCTGCCCCTCAGCATGTGAAATCTTCCCAGACCAAGGATCAAACCTGTGTCCGCTGCATTGGCAGGCGGATTCTCAACCACTGGACCACAAAGGAAGTCCTTCAGCATCTATTTTGTGCCAAGCATGGAATAGCAGTTGGGGATCCACTTAGTGAGTCAATGCATATTGACTCACAAGAGACACTATCAGGAATTTTGTGACCGGGCCATGACGGGAATATTTACACCCCAAGAATTGGCAAACACTGCAAATCAGGGTTTTAAATTATTTTTTCCAGGTTGTTCATTAACTGGCACACCATTGTATCTCATCATGGAGAACAAATTAGACATAAACCCCTGCTCTCATGGTGCTTATATACTAGTGTGTCCTAGTGGCGAAAGCAGTAAACAAAGCAATTAAGTAAAATGTACAGTAAAATATGGGCTTCCAGGGTGGCTCAGTGGGAAGAATCCACCTGCCAATGCAGGAGACCTGGGTTTGACCCCTGGGTTGGAAAGATCCCCTGGAGGAGGACATGGCAACCCACTCCAGTATTCTTGCCTGGAGAATCCCCATGGACAGAGGAGCCTGGCAGGCTACAGTCCATGGGGTCACAAAGAGTTGGACATGACTAAACTGAGTGAGCACCCACACACAGTAAAATATAGATGCTATGGAGAAGAATAAATCAGGGGACTGGGTAAAGGACTGCAGAAAGTGAAAAGTGAAAGTGAAGTCGCTCAGTCGTGTCCGACTCTGCGACCAAGGGGATTGTAACCCACCAGGTTCCTCCATCTATGAGATTCTCCAGGCAAGAATACTGGAGTGGGTTGCCATTTCCTTCTCCAGGGGATCTTCCCGACCCAGGGATCGAACCCAGGTCTCCTGCATTGCAGGCAGACACTTTAACCTCTGAGCCACAATTTCAATCCAAGGACTGCAGCGGCTGAGGTAATTAAAATGCTCAGGTAGGCTTCCTGGAGGAAGTAACATTTCCGCGAAGGAGCAAACACTTGCACTTGAAAGAGTGAACAAAGGTGTTTGGAGGAACACGTCTTCCAGGCAGTTGGCACAGCATACACAAAGGCCTCGGGGCAGGACTGTGTCTGGTGTGTTGGAGGAACAGCGGGGAGGCCGTGTTTCTGGAGCAGAGTGGGCACGAGGCAGAGAGGGAGGAAAAGAGGGCTAGGAGAGGACGGGCAGGTCGTGCGAGGGCTGCAAGAGGACTCAGGCTTTTTACTCAGGGAGGTGGGAGCCCTGGAGGGCTGTGGGCAGAGGAAAGGCGGTGCCTGACTCAGGCGCTCACACGCTCCCTCTAGTGGCTGGTGCGGGGAAGACAGACTGTGGAGATGAGGATGAGAGCTGTCGCTGGTGCTCACAGGCGCCCTCAGGTGGCTTCCTCGGGGAGGACAGAATGTGGGGGAATGGAGAGAGGTTGGGTGGGGGTGTCCAGGGTGGAGGCCACTTTACTGGTCCAAGTGAGTGATGATGAGAACTGAACGCTGAGGGAGGCAGAGGAGGAAGTTAGTGGTGTTTTTTTTTTTTTTTTTGCCATTTCAAATAATGTGGAAATGAATGCTTTTTTCACTTTTTTTTTTTACTCTTAGTGAAATTCCTCAAAATGGATTTGCAGACTCAAAGATTCCTCATTAAATAGTTAAAAACACTTTTCAAATATTTAAGGATGAAATGCTGAAACATGGAGAATAGAAATTGTGCTCATTTCCCCCACCACCTATTTTTTGAACAGTTTATAATGAAACCTTTCAAGTACACAGAAAAATTGAAAGACTTTTACAATGAATTGTCATATGCCTACTGTCCACTTTCTCAATGAACACTTTGCTATTTTGCCCTATTCTGTATTTATCCATCCTTTTATCCATTCATCAGTATATCTCACTTTTTAATGCATCTCCAAACAAGTTGCATACGTCACATCCATTAGGATGGCTACTATCAAAAATAAAATAACAAGACTTCCTGTTTGCCAAAAGTTTTACTTTCCTTTTAGGTTCAAAGGATTCCTTAAGAAAAGAAACCACTTGTCAAACACACAATAAACAATTCCGATATTTAATAGAGGATTATTTGATTTAATTTCAAGATGCAGCCATTAAAAAAGGGAAATAGAGGGCTTTGCTGGTGGCTCAGTGGTAAAGAATCTGTCTGCCAATGCAGGGGACATGATTCAATCCCTGATCTTGGAAGATCCCACATGCCTCGGAGCAACTAAACTTGTCCACCGTAGCTCTCTAGAGCCCAGGAACTGCAGCTACTGATGCCTGTATGCCTAGAGCTCTGCAACAAGAGAAGTCATTGCAATGAGAAGCCTGAGTACCACAACAAAGAGTAGTCCCTGCTCACTGCAACTAGAGAAAGCCCATGCAAAAACAGCAAAGACCCAGGGCAGCCAGAAATAAGTAAATAATTTTTTTTTTTTTCAAAGAAAGGAAATAGAAACAACAGAGAAAAGTAACAGCACACACATCACCAGATTCGGCTGACCAACGTCCAAACTTGAACAGCGTTAGGAAGTCCCTTGTTAACAGGATAGGTCCCAGGTGGTGGGTCCAACCAACTGGTGAGATTTCAAATTGCAGTTTCAGGCACATCCACTTCTAATCCCAGGCAGAAAATGATATCATCATCAGTTTGAGCGCAAAATTTTAGCTCCAGTTTTTCTTTGAACTTTTGCAATGCTGTTTGTTTCACCTCGTGAGTCATAGACTTCTTAAACCCCAGGGGGTTGACCAGATCCTCAGAAGCTTAAGAGATTCCAGGACTCACTTCCTTTCTTATCTAAAGTGCTGTCTGGCTTGCTGTGCTTGCAGGAAGGGACAGAATCCCAGCAGTGTCTAGGCAGGTCAGAAGCAGGTCAGAGGCCTGCTCCCCTGCTTCTGAAGTCTGAACAGGACTTCCTCCATTTTAATTTCCCTAACACTTCCCTGGTGGTCCAGTGGTTGCAACTTTGCCTTCCAATTCAGAGGGTATGGACAATTCAGAGGGTATGGGTTTGATTCCTGAGAAAGAAAGATGCCAGATGCCTCTTAGCCAAAAAAAAAAA
The DNA here is from genome assembly GCF_003369695.1 of Bos indicus x Bos taurus. Lineage (NCBI taxonomy): Eukaryota > Metazoa > Chordata > Mammalia > Artiodactyla > Bovidae > Bos > Bos indicus x Bos taurus. The sequence goes on along the minus strand of NC_040082.1, from coordinate 90,222,003 downwards.
AAAAAGAACCCAGAACATAAAATGGAAGCAATATTGTAACAAATTCAATGAAGATTTAAAAAATGGTGTACATAAAAAAACAAAAACAAAAACAAAAAACAACACCAAAAAAACACAAAAACCCAGAAAATAACAAGGGTTTCTATGAGAAAGTGGAAGAATTGGAATCCTTGTTTGTTGCTGGTGGGAACATAAGATGGTGCAGCTATAGACAACAGTTCAGCAGTTCCTCAAATAGTTAAACATAGAACTACTATATAATCTAGAAATTCCACTCTTGGGTATATGCCCAGAAGATTTGAAAATAGGCAATCAAAGAGGTACACCTCTTTGTACACCAATGTTCATAGCAGCATTATTTACAATAGCCAAAAGGTGGAAACAATCCAAATGTCCACTGATGAATGAATAGATAAACAAATTGTGGTCCACTCATGCAATAGGAAGGAAATTTAAAAAGGAAGGAAGTTCTGACACATGCTACAGTGTGGATGAACTCTGAGGATAACTATGCTCAGTGAAATAAACCGGGCACAAAAGGACAAATATTGTTTGATCCCACTTGCTAAGGTTCCGAGAGTAGTCAAATTCATAGAGAGAAAATATGCTAGAGGTTACCAAGGTCTGAGGTCATTGTGAATAATGCTGTGATGAACATGGGTGTACAATTATGGAGTCCCTGCTTTCAATTCTCTCTAGGAGTGGAATTGTTGGATCACATGCCGGAGATCCTGGTTCGATTCCTGGATCAGGAAGATCTGTTGGAGAAAGGATAGGCTACTCACTCCAGTATTCTTGGGCTTCCCTGGTGGCTCAGGATGGTAAAGAATCTACCTGCAATGTGGGAGACCTGGGTTTGATCCCTGGAGAAGGGAACGGCTACCCATTTCAGTATTCTGGCCTGGAGAATTCCATGGACAGAGGAGCCTGGCGGGCTACAGCTCATGGGGGCCGCAAAGAGGCAAGAGACTGACACGACTGAGCGGCTTTCACTTTTTTGATGCTAATTTTATGTTTAACTTTTTGAGGAACTACTCTTTTGACATAATCCCTTACAAGCTCTCTTTGAGGCAGCATCCTGGAGACAAAGCGGTAAAATGAATGAAGTGACTGAATTCCAACTCTATTTCATATTTCAGAAGTAGAGTTAACTGGATGGTTAGTATAGGGAAGTTAATAGTGCTTGCTTCTTGGAAGAAAAGCTGTAACAAACCTAGGCAGTATATTAAAAAGCAGAGACATTACTTCACCGCCAAAGTCAGTCTAGTCAAAGCTATGATTTTTCCAGTAGTCATGTATAGATGTGAGAGTTGGATCATAAAGAAAGCTGAGTGCTAAAGAACTGATGCTTTTGAACTGTGGTGTTGGAGAAGACTCTTGAGAGTCCCTTGGACTGCAAGGAGATCCAACCAGTCCACCCTAAAGGAAATCAGTCCTGAATATTCATTGGAAGGACTGATGCTGAAGCTGAAGCTCCAATTCTTTGGCCAGCTGATACAAAGAACTGATTCATTGGAAAAGATCTTGATGCTGGGAAAGATTGAAGGCAGGAGAAGGGGAGAACAGAGAATGAGATGGTTGATGGCATCACTAAACGGATGGACATGAGTTTTAGCAAGCTCTGGGAGCTGGTGATGGACAGGTAAGCCTGGTATGCTGCAGTCCATGGGATCACAGAGTCCCAAACGACTGAGTGACTGAACTGAAGTGGATGGTTCATGGTGGCTCCATTCACTTTAGGTGTCAAAACCTTGTGCTTATCCTGATCGGAACTCTTCCAAATGCCATATGCAATCCAGCTGCAAATCCTGTTTGTTCCACCTTCAAAATTAACTCAGAATCTGAATACTTCTCTCTGCCTCCACCATCCCTTCTGTCTGTTTTCTTTTTTGGTGGGGAGGAGCGCCATACAGCATGTGGGATCTTAGTTCCCTAACCAGGAAGCAGACCTGTGCCCCCTGCACTGGGAGTGTGTCTTAATCATGGGACCATCAGGGAAGTCCCATAAAGTGTTTGTTAAATGAATAAATAAGTAAATGAATAAATGACTAGGTCAAGTCCTTTTTTTTCATTCCTTCCTATCTTGAGAAACCTATATGCAGGTCAGGAAGCAACAGTTAGAACTGGACATGGAACAACAGACTGGTTCCAAATAGGAAAAGGAGTACGTCAAGGCTGTATATTGTCACCCTGCTTACTTAACTTCTATGCAGAGTACATCATGAGAAACACTGGGCTGGAAGAAGCACAAGCTGGAATCAAGATTCTCAGGAGAAATATCAATAACCTCAGATATGCAGATGACACCACCCTTATGGCAGAAAGTGAAGAGGGACTAAAAAGCCACTTGATGAAAGTGAAAAAGTTGGCTTAAAGCTCAACATTCAGAAAACGAAGATCATGGCATCTAGTCCCATCACTTCATGGGAAATAGATGGGGAAACAGTGGAAACAGTGTCAGACTTTATTTTTTGGGCTCCAAAATCACTGCAGATGGTGACTGCAGCCATGAAATTAAAAGACGCTTACTCCTTGGAAGAAAAGTTATGACCAACCTAGATAGCATATTGAAAAGCAGAGACATTATTTTGCCAACAAAGGTCCGTCTAGTCAAGGCTATGGTTTTTCCAGCGGTCATGTATGGATGTGAGAGTTGGACTGTGAAGAAAGCTGAGCGCCGAAGAATTGATGCTTTTGAACTGTGGTGTTGGAGAAGACTCCTGAGAGTCCCTTGGACTGCAAGGAGATCCAACCAGTCCATTCTAAAGGAGATCAGCTCTGGGTGTTCTTTGGAAGGACTGATGCTAAAGCTGAAACTCCAATACTTTGGCCACCTCATGCGAAGAGTTGACCCATTGGAAAAGACTCTGATGCTGGGAGGGATTGGGGGCAGGAGGAGAAGGGGACGACAGAGGATGAGATGGCTGGATGGCATCACCGACTCGATGGACGTGAGTTTGAGTGAACTCCGGGAGATGGTATTGGACAGGGAGGCCTGGCGTGCTGCAATTCATAGGGTTGCAAAAAGTCGGACACGACTGAGCGACTGAACTGAATTCCCATTTAATTGGCCACGCCCCTGAGACTTGACCACGCCCCAGGAACAAGCTGCGTCGCGTGCCGGCCTCACCTCTCGGCTGAATCGGGACAAACCATTTCCATTCGTCGTATCGGGTGGGGAGGCCGGAGAGAAAATCTCTTAAGTGGAAACGATGGAAGCTGCCCTTTTATTTCCCTGAGAAGTGCCCGTAGATTCCTCCTGATGTGTGAGTGAGCTATGGCACCGTTGCTAACTCGCGCTTGCGGGGCCACTCACGCTGCGGAGCCTTAGATTGGATCCTCCCTCAGTGCTGCGTTGGTGCCGTCTGGCCTGGTCACGTGGGCGGCAAGATGGCGGCCCCCAGAGCGCTGTAGCAGTGTCGCGGTTGGTGAAGTGTTGGTGGCAGCGGCCGCGGAGCGGGTGGGTCCTGTAGATCCTCCGATCTGGTAGCTCACTGGGGTGTTCTGGGGGCGAGGGGGACGGGGAGGACGCCTCACTGGGGTCCCGGCGCTGGGATTCTTTCGCTGGGGAGTAGAAAGGCCTCCCTTCTGAGAGGTCCCGGCGAAGTATTTCGCTCCAGTTCTGCAGACCCTGTCTCCGGGGATGCGCGTAGTGAAGAATCAGCGCGCGGGGGAAGGTCCCATGTTGGGTGACCTCTTTCTCGGGGTTCTGGGAGAACCAAACTGTGAAGGATCAGGTACTGGGGGACACCCGTAAACGTGTCTTGTTGTTCAGTCGCTCATTTGTGTCTGACACTTTGCTGCCCCATGGATTGCAGCATGTCAGACTTTCCTTCACCATCTCCCGGAGTTCGCTCAAGCTCATGTCCATTGAGTCAATGATGCCATGAGACATCAGTTCCTGGGAGTCTCTTCCATGGAGCTTTGGGGACCCGGTCGTCGCTGGGGGATCCTGGGAGCAGCCCCGAGGGATGCCGTGTTGGGGCGACTTGCCTCTTAGCGGCAGCGGGGGCGGGGGTTTAGTTTATCGAAGGTCTTTTTGTTGGGAATTCTTGGTTTAGAGGGGGCGGATTTCGGGAATTCCGAACTTCCCTTCTTCCATCCCTTACTCACTCTTCATTGAAGTCTGTCTTAGTTGTGGCGTAGGGGATCTAGCTCCCTGACCAGGGTTCAAAGCCAGGCCCTGCATTGGGTGCTCACAAAGTTAGCCACCGGGCCACCAGGGAAGTCCCTGATGATCCCTGTTTTGAGTGCCACCTCCTTTGATGGTCACCTGTGCTCACACAACTGCACCTCCCTTATTATACCAGGTTGGCCCTAATGACTCCGCTGGGAGCCATACCCTGCTCGTAAGCTTCACGAAGTGTCCTCACTGGTCTGGAGGATGAAGACCAGCCTCAGCTGCATCCTTTCATTTTAATCCTTCCTTTCAACCCCGAGTTTGTGGTTTAGACCTTGACTCTGGAGCCCAGCTGCCGGGATCTCTAACTCTTCACTGGGTTCCTAGGCAAGTGCTTCACCTCTCTGTGCTTGGCGGCCCCTCCTGTAAAACACTGACGACCGCGGTGCTTGTCTCAAAGGGTTATGGAAAGGATGGAGCGAGTTTAGGAATGTAGGGGCTTAGAATAGATGACTGTCAAAGTAGCACATCCTGTGTAAATGTCAGTTGCTATTATTGTTATGGTCATTGTTCTTTAAAAATTTTTTTTTGGATGTAGATCATTTTTAAAGTCTTTGTTGAATTTGTTAAAATATTGCTTCTGTTCTGTGTCTTGGCATTTTGGCCACAAGGCATGTGGGATCTCAACTTTCCAACTAGGGATGGAACCTGCACCCCGTGCGTTGGAAGGTGAATTTTTAACCACGGGACAGCCAGGGAAGTCCCTTACGTTTCTTTTTTTTTTTTTTTAAGTTATTATTTATTTTTTGGCTGTGCTGGGTCTTCGTTGCTGCGTGCAGGCTCTCTCTAGTTGCGGTGTGTGGGCTTCTCATTGCGGCAGCTTCTCTTGTGGAGCGCAGGCTCTAGGGCACTCGTGGGCTTCAGTGTGGCAGCACTCTGGCTCAACAGTTGTGGCTCGCAGGCTTAGTTGCCCCACAGCATATGAAATCTTACCGGGCCATGGATCACATCAGTGTCCCTTGCATTGGCAGGCAGATTCTTAACCACTGGACCGCCAGGGAAGTCCATGGCCATTGTTCTTATTAATGAATTGTGTGCTGGGAGTACAGGGGTGACTAGCACTCAGTCCCTGCCTTCAGAGTTTTAGCAACTGAACAACAATAACATAGGATCTTAGCTCCCTGACCAGGGATGGAACCTGCGTACCCTGCACTGGAAGGCGGATTCTTAACCACTAGACCACCAGGGATGTCCTCAGCAGCTCTATAAACAGTAGTAACACTATTTTTCAGTTTCTGTGGGTCAGGGGTCCGGGCCTGGTTTAGCTGGGTGGCTGTGCCTCTGATCACGCGTGAGGTTGCGTGCAGACCCTGGCTGGGCTCCGCCATCTGAGGGCTGGACTGGGGCTGGGGGAGCTGCTCTCAAGCCGCCGCTCTCACCTGGCTGTTGGTGGAAGGCTTCAGTTTCTCCACCATGTGGGCCCCTGGAGCCACAAGGAGGAAGCCACAGGGTCCCTTATGACGCTCCCAAGTCACAGTGCCATTTCTCCCATATCCCGTTATTCACCCGGGTCAGCCCTATCCGCTGTGGGGTCGGGGGCAAGGTCCACACGGTCCACAAACACCAGGAGGTGAGAGTCCCTGAAGGCCATGTTGGGAACCAGTCTCCACAACCCCTCTGGCTGCTGTGTGGCGAACAGACCAGCAGAAGTCATTGGTGAGGTAGATAGAGGCCACAGGCCCAGAGAGGAAAGTGCCTTAGGGAAGGCCACACAGCAGGTAGGCAGGGCCGGACCCAGGCACCCAGGCTGTTCAGCAGTTTGGAAACCACCCTGCTGAGGTCCTAACTCTGAGATGAACAAGTCAGCTAGCAGCAAACGGCACCTTGACCTGGCATCTCGGTTTCCCCTCCCATCAGGTTCTCAAGCTTGAGAGTCCCCTGGTTTAGCCCAAGGAGGAGGAAGGCGGCATCGCCATGGTGACGGAGGAGGAAGTGGAGGCAGTGGGGCAGACGCTGGTTGACCCCGGGCAGCCCCTGCAGGCCCGCTTCCGGGCACTGTTCACACTGCGTGGGCTCGGGGGTCCAGTGGCCATCTCCTGGATCAGCCGGGCCTTCGATGATGACTCAGCCCTGCTCAAGCATGAGCTGGCCTACTGCCTGGGCCAAATGCAGGACCGACGGGCCATCCCCGTGCTGCTGGACGTGCTGCGGGACACCCGCCAGGAGCCCATGGTGCGCCATGAGGCAGGTGAGCAGACGGGGTGCGGGCTGTACCTGGTGAGCGCTGGAAGGGGTGGGTGGTGAATGCCTTTGACCATCTCTGCCCCATGTCTCAGCTCTACTGCCGAAGCACGAGAGCCAGGTAAATCCCAGGTAATGGGTGGGTGTTGCCTCGAGCCAGTCTGGCTTTATGGGCCCTGAGATGTGAATTTCACGAGTCATAAATTGTGATCCCTTTTTGTTTTTATTTTTTTGGTCGCTCCATATGGCGTGTAGTATCTTAGGTTGTTCACCAGGGATTGAACCCGCACCCCTTGCATTGGAAGCTCAGAGTCTTTACCATTGGACTACCGGAAGTCCCTGATCTCTTTGATTAAAAGAAAATACACAGACAATGCGGGAGACCTGGGTTTGATCCCTGGGTCGGGAAGATCCCCTGGGGAAGGAAATGACAACCCACTCCAGTATTCTTGCCTGGAGAGTTCCATGAACAGGGGAGCCTGGCGGGCTACAGTCCATTGGGTTGCCAAGAATCGGACATGACTGAGTGACTAAAAAAAAAAAAAAGTTAAAACTGGAAATACCATTCTTTGCTCATACAAAGACAGGCAGTGGTCATAGCCAGCCAACCCAAGGTTACTCAGTCACTTCACTTACTGGACAATTTTTTATGGCCACTCCAGACGGCCTGTGGGATCTTAGTTCCTCAACCAGGGATCAAACCTATGCCCTCTGCAGCGGAAGCGTGGAGTCCTAACCGCTGGACTGCCAGGGAATTCCCTGGACAAATGTTCATGGACCATCTACTGTGGGCCAGGTGCTATTCTCACAAGAGGCTCAGATAGCCAGTGAGGGGCTATGGTTCCATTTATGATTGTTCTTGGTCCTTTTGAATATTCCCTGAGATAATCTCCAGCTTTGCCAGGCTGCCTTGGACTCCTGTCAGGATCCCAACCATTGACTCCTCTGGGAGCTCTCCGTATAGAGAAACATTTGAGCCCAAACCTCAATTTCATGTGTGTGATTTTCTGGAACACCCAGTCATGTTATGGTGCAAACGCTTACCTAAGTGTTAAGGAAGAAAATAAAGCCTGGGAGAGGGTGCCAGAGGTGTTGCCTTCTTTTTTTTTTTGGCCTTTCCATGGGATGTGTGGGATCCTAGTTCCCTGACCAGGGATTGAACCTGCGCCCCGTGCATTTGAAACTTGGAGTCTCAACCACTGAACCACCAGGGAAGTCCAGCATTGCTGTTTTTAATTGCTGGAAAGAGATCCAAGTGGAGTAAGGGAGTTGTCTGGGGAAAGGGGTTCTGGGCAGTGCAAAGGCCCTGAGGCAGGATGGTGCCTGTCTGCTGACCCTCCTTGCCCACATCACAGCTTAGAAACCTCCCCCGTGTTTTCAGGGCTCTCCATGATGGACTCGACTCAGCGGACTGTTCTTGGCTCTTGCCACCCATGTCCCCAAGTTGTAAGGGCATGCTAATCTGCATCTCCCCTCTGGGCCATGAGCTCTAGGAGTGTGGGCCAGTGTGGGGTCTGAGCCAGTTTCCAGCAAAGTCTGATATCTGGGGAAGGGACACTCATTGGTGCAGATTCATTCAGGGATGGACTGGTCCCTGCTTCAAAACTCATGGCTGGGTGGCCCACCCATACGACACAGGCAGGGGCGGTGAGGGGGAAGGCATCTGGGGCGTTTCCTAACCAGCCAATGTACGCTCTCTGCCATGTTCTTCTCAGGGGAGGCCCTGGGGGCCATTGGGGACCCAGAGGTGTTGGAGATCCTGAAGCAGTACTCTACTGACCCTGTTGTTGAGGTAACACAGCACCCCCCCGCCCATACCCACCCCCATCTCGGGTCCAGGAACTGGCCTCAGACCCTGTGTCTGGTTGCCAGGGTGACCACCCAGGGATGCCAAGAGAGGGCTGCAGTCAGGATGGACGCCGTCCACTGCCCCTTTGGGCAAAACTGAACTCGATTCACACGTGACACCCACCCTGCTCCACTGGCGCCAGCACAGCCCCCACTCGCCTCTCTCCTAGCCTCCCACAGGCAGTCCCTCCATCGTGTAGATCTCCCAACCCACCCACCTCTCCACCTCCACCCAGCCTCATCCAGTGTCTCCCTGCCGCCGTCCCTATTTTTTCTTTAAACAACAGCTTTATTGAGATGTGTCACATACCATAAAACCCACTCCCTGAAAATGTGCATTTGGGTGGTTTTTAGTACATCCGTGGGCTTCCCTTGTGGCTCAGCTGGTAAAGAATTCACCTGCAATGCGGGAGACTTGGGTGTGAACCCTGGGTTGGGGAGATCCCCTGGAGAAGGGAAAGGCTACCCACTCCAGTATTCTGGCCTGGAGAATTTCACTGGACTGTATAGTCCATGGCGTCTCAGAGAGTCAGACACGACTGAGCGACTTCGTACATCCATAGAGTTATAGAACCATCACCACTGTCTGATTCCTAGAACAGTCCATCCCCCCAAAAGGAAGCCCTATCCCCATCAGCAGTCACTCCTCCATTCCTTGCCCCAGCCCCTGACCACCAGGAACCCACTCTCTGTGTCTGTGGATCTGCCTGCTCTGCTCGTTTCCCGTCAGTAGAATCACACCCCGCGTGTCCTTCTGTGTCTGCGTCTCACTGAGCACCGTGTTCTCAGGGTCCATCCGCGTGGTAGCCGGTGTCTGGGCTTCTCTCCTTTTCAGGGCTGAGTGATGCTGCTGTGTGTGGAGCAATCACATTTATTTATCCATCATCTATTAACTTATTCTGTGCCTCAAGACTCATGGTTTGTCATCACCTTTGGGACAGTAGTCTTAAGCAGTCTGGCCTGGCCTCCTCAGGCCTGGCCTCAGGTCGTGTCTGTTGCTGGCACCCCCCGATGGTCCTGCCTTGGGGCCTTTGCACTGGCTCATCCCACCTGATGCCTTTCTCACCGGTCACCTCCGAGTGACTCCTCCTGACCCACTGTTCCCCTGTCACTCCCTGATCACAGCAGTCCATGCCGGTTGTTTCCAGCCTGGAAGGGTCAATTAGTCCAGAGTCTGTGGGCTGTGTCCCTGCTAAACCGGGAGCCCTGGGGGCTGGAGGGGGACCTGGCATGTCCACTCCCTTCCCTTCCGTCCCCAGCGGCCGCCTGTGTGCCCCTCTCCCTGCAGGTGGCTGAGACATGCCAGCTGGCTGTCCGGCGGCTGGAGTGGCTGCAGCAGCATGGTGGAGAGTCAGCGGTCCGGGGGCCCTACCTCTCTGTGGACCCAGCCCCGCCCGCTGAGGAGCGCGACCTGGGGCAGCTGCAGGAGGCGCTACTGGACGAGGCCCGGCCACTCTTCGACCGATACCGAGCCATGTTTGCCCTGCGCGATGCTGGAGGCAAGGAGGCTGCCCTGGCGCTGGCCGAAGGTGAGGAGGGGCCTCGGGGGTCAGGCTCGGGGCCCCTTGGCCCCTGTGGCCATAGTTGTCACACACAGCTGCATAGCATCCTGGGCAGTGCATCCTGGGGCAGGTACTCTTATTACCCCCACTTCTCCGTGGTGGGAGCCTAGGCCCAGAGAGGCAGAGGGACTTGTCCAGGGTCACACAGCAGTCTCAGCTGCAGTTTGGGTTTGACCCCAGGGTCCCCCGTGACCGTTACTGGTGGCATTTTCATCTCAGCTGTGCAGGGAGCCCTGTGCAAGTCTGAGGGGCTGTGGCTCCTCTAGCAGAAAAGGAGAGGAGGGGCCTCCAGGAATCCTGGGGTCCCTTGATCCCCTCCCCCACGCCTGAGGTGGCTGCTTCTGGTCCACAGAGTGCTCAGAGTCCCTCTGCCTTCCTGGAGCTTCCTGTCTAGCCAGGGAGATGCTGGGACATCACCACCACGTGGACCCCGCGGCGGGAGCGCAGAGGGGGCAGGTGTGGGTTTGTCCTGGGCGGTTAGCTGCAGTGTCAGGCGGGCTGGCCTCAAATCCCAGCTCTGCCTCCAGAGGACATCGGATCACAGGCAGGTCACTCCCGGGTCCAAGGCTGGGCCCCTCTCAGGAGAAGTGTGGCCCCTCTGTGTGGCTGTGCTGGTGAAAAGCCTGGGACTCTGCCTGTCAGGGTCACTAAGACTCTATGGAGTGTGGGGATCATGCAGGAAACGACCCAGAAGCACAAATGTATAAGATGCCTGCAAATCGCACTGGCAGTGTGGGCACAACACGGAGTCGGGGTGCGGGGGACAGGACGGGAAGGAGGCGGCCGTGCCCAGTCTGGCCTCCGGGGAGTGGGAAGGGAGGGCCGAGTTTCCAGAGCCCGATGGGCCCACCCTGCTTCCCCAGTCCCTCTGGTGGCTACGGTCCCACCTCTGAACTCCATGATTGGCGGTGGGGGTGTTGGGGAGTGCTCCCGGATTCGGGAACCTCCTTTCGTCCCCTCTCGGTCCCTCTGTCCCCCGGTGCCCCGCGCCAGGCCCCCTCCTTGCTCTGTGGTGACCCCAGCCTTCTTCCCCTGTAGGCCTGCGCTGCGGCAGTGCCCTCTTCCGCCATGAGATCGGCTACGTTCTGGGCCAGATGCAGCACGAGGCGGCAGTGCCCCAACTGGCGGCAGCCCTGGCGCAGCCCACTGAGAATCCCATGGTACGACACGAGTGTGCCGAGGCCCTGGGGGCCATCGCCCGGCCTGCCTGCCTGGCCGCCCTGCGGGCCCACGTGGCCGACCCTGAGCGTGTGGTGCGGGAGAGCTGCGAGGTGGCCCTGGACATGTACGAGTATGAGACGGGGTCGACCTTCCAATATGCAGACGGGCTGGAGCGGCTGCGCTCACCCCTCTCCTAGGGCCTCCGCGGGGCGGTCCCCCGTTTGGACTCGGCGCATAAACCATGCTGGAGTGAATCGGATCTTGCTTCCCTGTCTTCCAGCCCCTTTTGCATCTTGATCGCAGGCTCCCGGGGGCTACGCTTAAGTCACTTCTGCCACTGAGCACAAGGGGAGGGGGACCGAGGGGTTGCGGGAACAAAGCTGCGTCTGGGGGGTCGGGAGGTGGTGGCCCCGCTTCTCTAGGAATGAAAGAGCGTGGGGAAGGCACTGTGGGGAAACCCAGGCCCCCAGGGTTGGGGGTGTTGGAGCTGTGCTTTGTGGGGTGGGGTGGCCTGGAGCTAAGGGCTTAGGGAGGGCAAGCAGGTCCCAGGGACACAGCCTAGATGAACTATTAAATTATTTTTGCCAAGCGATGACTCTCAGAGTGTGTTGTGGGGCGGCTGAGGTGAGGGATGGCAGCTCTAAAGGAAAGTGTGGGGGACAAAGGCATGTGGAGAGCTCAGCTCTGACGTCTGCCCTGCCCAAGACTGTGTGACCAACCACAAGCCAGTGCTCCTGTTTCCCCATCAATTTCCTGGGCAGGAATAAAATCTGCCCAGCCAGTTCCCTCCAAGCCAGACCTCATCCTCTCCCAGCCTTTATTGGGGACATAAGGGAAGGGGTTTTGTGGTATGGCTAAGAGCTCGGGCTATGCGTTCCCATTCCCACCTCCGTCCCCTACTTCCTCCACCTGCAGTCTCCAGCAGCCCATTTACCGCTTTGTAAAATGGGTGTTAACAAGAGAACTCATTTCATGTGTGACACATTTTCACACCAAGAAATTCTCAATTTCTACATGGGCATCAGCTGGGTGTCTTACAACTCAGTTCAGTGCTGACACCATCTGCCCAGAGTAAGTGCAGACCCTCCAGGTTCAGGGGTCAGACCTGCAGAGTTGCCCCACTTCAGACGCTGGTCTCGAGCCTGGACCTCCCATACTTCTGATCGACTGGTTATAATTTGGGGCTCCCACCACCCCCTCAAGTCAGGAAAACAGTTTACTTAACTATTTATCATAAAGGAGGCATATGAACAGCCAGATGAACAGGCGCAAAGTCCAGGAGGGTCCCCAGCACAGGAGCATCTGTTGTCCTCGTGGAGTTTAGGGCGGATGCTCTCACCCGTCCGGAAGCTCTCTAAGCCCCTTCCGGTAGGGTTTTCAACATGGGCGTGGTCTGTTAAATCATTCGCCATTGGCAATTAGCTCAGTTCCCAGCCCCTCTCCTCGGGTATACTCAGTTGTGTCTCAGTCGTACCCGACTCTGCGACCCCGTGGACTGTAGCCTGCCAGGCTCCTCTGTCCATGGAATTCTCCAGGTAAGAATACTGGAGTGGGTTGCCATGCTCTCCTCCGTGGAATCTTGACCCAGGGATCGAACCCAGGTCTGTTGCATTGGAGGCAGATTCCTTACCATCTGAGCCACCCCGAAGCCCTCTCCCTGGGGTGGTGGAGCTGAAAGTTCCATCCCTCTATCCCAGAGTAGGTTCCCCATGCCACTGGGACGCCCCCCCAAGCCAAAGCTGCCCCACCTCGTCTGCATCAGCTGACACCCAGGTGTGGTGGAAAGAGGTTGCTTACGAACCTCAGAGGAGGCATCCTTCATCCCATCACTCGGGAAATTACAGGTTCTTGGGAGCTCTGAGTCAGGTGCCAGGACGAAGAACAAACAGATTTCCTGTTATCCTACAGCGTCACCCTCGGGTGCTAGCTGCGAGCCCTCTCCCCCATTTTTCCCCAGGACCCCAGCCCGTCTCGTCAACTTGGCCCTGTGGCATGTGGGATCTTAGTACCTTGACCAAGGATCAAACCCATGGCCCCCACACTGCAAGGCAAATTCCCAACCTCTGGACCACCAGGGAAGTCCCTGTAATTTAAGAGCAGAAAAACAGCCACCATCACACACAGTCCTGACCCCATGCCTTCCAGCTCTGGCCCCCATAAGCCCTAGGAAGTTGTCAGACCCTCGCCAGCCCGTTCTCTCCCAAACCGGCACCAACTAGGACTGCCCCTCAAGTCCCCAGAACTGTCCTTGCCCACAGATGACCTGTGTGTGCTAAGTCCCTTCATCGTGTCCGAGTATGTGCGACCCTATGGACTGTAGCCTTCCAGGCTTTGTCCATGAGGATTCTCCAGGCAAGAATGGGTTGCCATGCCCTCCTCCAGGAGATCTTCCTGACCCAGGGATTGAACCCAGGTTTCCTGCAGCTCCTGCTCTGCAGGGGGATTCTTTACTGCTGAGCCACTGGGGAAGCCCACAGGTGGCCTCCCAGTGTCCAAATCTGGTTGTCACATCACAGTCTACACTCTCCCCTCTGCTCCTGGGAATTTCTCAGGGACCCCGCCTCCTGCCCGCCTTCATCTGCCGTTCCTATCCTTCATTGGCCCAGGGCTGGGTCCTCAAGCACCACTCACATCCCAGCCTGGCAGCTTCATCCACTACTGGGGCTTAAATCCCATCTATGCTTCAATGATACCCACCGTTCTGACTCCAGCCGTTGGGTGGGGGTGGGGGAACGTCCTCGGAGCTCTTGACTCAGGGTCCAGTCTGCTGCTGCTGCTAAGTCGCTTCAGTCGTGTCGGACTCCTAGCGACCCCATGGACTGCAGCCCACCAGGCTCCTCCGTCCATGGGATTTGCCAGGAAAGAGTACTGGAATGGGTTGCCATTGCCTTCTCCGCAGGGTCCAGTCTGGATATCTCCAATTAGCTGATGAGGCTTCCCAAACTTAGCAGTCCTTAGACTTACTACCTCCTATAGTGGCTCCTCCTAGAGGAAATGGAAACTCCTGTCATTCCAGGTGTTCAGCCTGCCAACACCAGGGCTTGATCAGTTTAAAATCTGCCCCAGCTCTGCCTACTCCGCCTCACTTTTCTGCCTGCACCTGGTCCAGCCTCATTATTGGCCATCTGAACCAGCGCAATCCCTCTGGCCCATCCATCCCCTGGCTCCCAATCTCACCTCCAGGATCTGTCCTCCCCACAACAACCACCGGAGGGCGCCTGTGAGCACCTGAGTGAGAGCCCACCCTCACCTCCACAGTCTGTCTTTCCCACAGCAGCCACCGAAGGGCGCCTGTAAGCACCCGAGTCCGGTCATGTCCAGCAAGTCCAAGTCGGTCCTGCTCCAGGGCTTTTGCATCCAATAAACTTCTTCCATCTGGGAAGGAGATCAGCCCTGGGATTTCTTTGGAAGCAATGATGCTAAAGGTGAAACTCCAATATTTTGGCCACCTCATGCGAAGAGTTGATTCATTGGAAAAGACTCTGTTGCTGGGAGGGATTTGGGCCAGGAGGAGAAGGGGACGACAGAGGATGAGATGGCTGGATGGCATCACTGACTCGATGGACGTGAGTCTGAGTGAACTCCGGGAGTTGGTGATGGACAGGGAGGCCTGGCGTGCTGCGATTCATGGGGTCACAAAAAGTCGGACACGACTGAGCGACCGAAATGAACTGAACTGAACTGAAACTTCTTCCCTCTGGTACTGCCATGGCTGGTCCTTTCCTCCTCTGGGTCTCTGGTCAAATATCAGCTGAACATGACCTTGGCTGCCCTATTGCAAACTTTAACTTCCCTCCTAGCAGCCCTATGCTGCCCTCAAACCACTGAGGGCAGGGTGGTCTTCCCGCCCACCCCACCCTCAAACCACTGTTCACTTTCTCTTTTTTTTTAATTTAATAACATTTATTTTGGCTGCACTGGGTCTTTGTTGCTACACACAGGAGCTTTCTCTAGTTGTGGGGAACAGTGGCTTCCAGCCGCAGAGCACGGGCTTTAGGGCGTATGGGCTTTGGTAGCTGTGGCACATGGGTTCATTAGTTGCAGCTTGCAGGCACTAGCATGGGCTTACTTGCCCTGTGGCATGTAGAATCTTCCTAGACCAGGGACTGAACCTGTGTCCCCTGCATTTGCTGGAGGATTCGGAACCACTGGACCACCAGGGCCGCCCCACTCTTCACTTTCTAACACAACACAATCATTACTCTACGGTTATGCTTTTCTCAGAGTCTGTCTCACCATGTGCGCGCATGCATGCATGCTAAGTCACTTCAGTCACGTCTGACTCTCTGCAACCCTGTGGACTATAGCCTGCCAGGCTCCTCTGTCCATGGGGTTCTCCAGGCAAGAATACTAGAGTGGGTTGCCATGCCCTCCTCCCGGGGGATCTTCCCGACCCAGGATTGAACCCACATCTCCTGGATCTCCTGCAGTGCAGGTGGATTCTTTACCACTGAGTCACTTGGGAAACCCCCTATCTCTCCATCTTGACCATCAGCTCCAGGAGGGCAGGAATTTTCCCAGAAGAGGGAGCAACCTGTGCTAAGGCCCTGTGGGGGGTGATGGATGTGCAGGGTAGCACCTGGCAGTGGCTGTTGCTGAGCGAGGGAGGGGGGCAGTGGGCGGAAGTGATTTGCAATGTGATCACCCAGGCAGATGGTGGCCACAGGGGAGCCCCAATCCTCTTACCCAAAGCTCCTTAATACTTCCGCCAGGCAGGTCACCTCCGGGCCTCTCCTGCTCCGGGTGGCTGTCATGCCGGGGCTGGCAGCTGAGGAGGGAATGGACGACTGGAGCCCAGCCCCGCCACTCTATGAGGAGTACCGCCCGCCACCACTGGACACCATCCGCCTGCCCAGGTACGTGCTGTACCTGCTGCTGGCTGCGTTCCTGGTGGTGGCCGTGGCCTACGCCATTGTGGGCCATCTCATCAAGGACCTTGCCCACGATCTGGCTGGTGAGCCACTATCTACCACACCTGGCGTGGGCTAGTGCAGGATCGTGGGGGGAGGGAGGTCCCAAGGGTCTCCCGTAGCCAGGGAAGAGGGCGGAAGGTGGCCATGTCTGGGGACGCTCCTCATCACCTTCCTGTCGCAGACTGGGCTTTTGGCCCGAAGCCGGACCAGGAGGACGCCCCCCGGGAGCTGCCCGAGAGCCCCGAGGGTGAAGACCTGGAAGAATTGGACCTGCAGCTGGCTCTGGCCTGGCGAGGCGAGGAGGACGCGGGTGGGGGTGGCGAGGGGGCCCCCGCAGAAGCCCCCAACCGGGCCCCCCGCCGCCCCTCCATTGCCTTCAAAGATCCACCAGTCCGGAGCTCCTTTTGGAAGCTGGGCTGAGCTGGGCCCTGCCCTGGGGCCCAGGAGGCCAGCTCCAACCCCATTGACGGTTGTATTAATATAAAGTGGACTCATGTCCATCAGAGCCTTTTCTCCACTGATCCGCACTGTCTTGACAGAAAATATGGTCTTTCTTGGCTCGCAGGCTCCAGTGGTTGGACACTGTTATTTGCATGCTCTGGCTTCCCCCATTCTGCCAGAGCCTAACCCAGCCCAGTTTCCACCAAGCCCTGGGCAACCTGTAAACCAAAAACACTAAGGAGATAAAAAAAAATAAAATCTCACAACAATAGCGGCCAACCCTTAGCTAGAGTTGTGGGATGCTAAGCAAGCCCTTTCTGTATTTTATTTCATTCAATCCTCTGAGGTGGGACTTGCTGCTGCTGCTGCTGCTGCTAAGTCGCTTCAGTTGTGTCTGACTCTGTGCGAGACTTATCCACCCATTTATCAGATGGGAAAATGGAGGCATGCAGCCCAGACGTGACTTGGTTGGAGCAGGGAGAATTTTTTGTGGGATGAGGCCAGCCCAGCCAGCAACCTGCCTGGGGAAGCAGAGGCGTGTCCCCTGGGCTCCTGCATCTCCAGGTCCTCTCAGCTAGATTATGGGGTGGTCTGTCTCTGGGGGTCCTGACTTCCTAACTAGCCTGAGGGCACCCCGAGGACAGGGGCCTCCTTTCCTCCTGAGCTCTGCATGGGGCAGGGTACACAGTACGGACTTCAAGTGTGCCTGATGGGCTGGGCTGACTGGCTTGCCTTGGGCTCCACTAAGTGGCCCTCTTGCACTGCGGCCATGCTCAGACCTCAGGAAGGGAGGAGGCAGTGATGCTGGAGGCCTGGAGAAGGGCCAGGCCTCCCCACCCCAGTCTTCCTGCCACGTGCCTGGGCCGTGGCTGTCCCATGGCGGCTAGGGGGTAGGGTCCCCCTTCTCCCAGACAGGGCCGTCTATCTAATCAACTTAGTGATCAGGGTAGACACACAGGAGAGCTTGGGGACTGAGTCATCGGCTGCTCCGGGCCCCGTTCTCCAGGGCTTGAAGGTGGACGGTGGCCCCTCCCTTCTTGCTCCTTGTCCTCTCCCTGGAGTTGGCTGTCCACAATGAAGCAGCATAAGCTGGTGATGAGAGAGACCCTGTTCACATCCCAGTGCTGGCTGTTTCTGCCCAGCCTGGCACTCCTGGCCTCCCTGTAAAATGCAGGTGGCAAAATCTGTGGTGTGTGCAGAGAAAGAAGTGTAATGAGGTGTAAAAGCACTGAGTCAGGAAGCAAGATCAGGGCCATCTCAGCTCGGCCCCTGTGGGGCGAGCCTGGGGGCCCCGCAGGCTGGCTGTCCAGGGGTGGGACACAGAGCAGAGGGGCTGGACTCCCGAGTTAATCGTTACAATCAGGTCCAGAGTCTGTCCTCCTGGAAGGCGGGGGAGAGGGTGTGGGATGCCAACCAGGTGGGGCAAAGGGAGGGGCCCTCACTTGGGGCCTGCCCCGCCCCCAGACCTGCCTGCCCCCTTATCAGGAGCTGGGCAGGGCCTCCCCTGACCCTGACGGGGGAACGGCACACTCCAGCGCCCCGGCTGCTGGCTCCTCTGCACGATGGGGACCTTAGGGATCCTGCTTCTGCTCATGGGTCTGCTCCTGTCGCCAGTTGAGGCCCAGAAGGGTAAGGCTCTGACCTCTGGTTTGGCGGATGGGAGGAGGGGTTGGGGGATGGGCTTGGACATGGGCTTGCCCCCTCCCCACTTGATGAGAAACCAAGGACCCTGAGAAGAGAGGGGACAGGCAGAAGAGAAGGGAGGCCCGCTCCCCAACTCCCCCACTCCCTTGGGGCTTCCCACCCCATCTCTGAGCACCCCCATCTCTGAGGCACTTCCCTGCTGTCCAGTGTTGAGGACTCTGCTCTCTCACTGCCCGAGGCCTGGGTTCAACCCCTGGTCGGGGGACTAAGAGCCCACAAGCTGCGGTGTTGCAAAAACAAGCAAACAAATTAAAAGGACTTCCCTGGCAGTCCAGTGGTTAGGACTCCACACCTCCACTGCCCTGGGCACGGGTTCCATCCTGGTTGGGGAACTAGATCGCACATGCTAATGTCTGAGCATCTCCTGCACTCTTCTTTCCCTGTCCTTTCGGGGCGCCCCCACCTTTCCCTGGTGCTTCCCTGGTGGCTCAGACGGTAAAGAATCCACCTGCAATGCAGGGAGACCTGGGATTGACCCCTGGGTCGGGAAGACCCCCTGGAGGAGGGCATGGCAACCCACTCCAGTATTCCTGCCTGGAGAATCCCACAGACAGAGAGGAGCCTGGCGGGCTACAGTCAATGAGTCGGACAAAACCGAGGGACTAACACTCCACTTTCCACCCTTCCCATTTCTGAGTCCCCACTCCCCCCACCTCCCCACAGAGCGCCAACTGAAGCCCTGGCTGGTGGGCCTGGCTGCGGTCGTGGGGTTCCTGTTCATTGTCTTCATCCTCATGTTGGCCAGCCGCCTCTGGTGCTCCAAAGCAAGGTGGGAGCCCCATTCCTCACCCCTTCCCCTCCCTACTCCCAAAGTGCTGGGCACCTCTTCCACTTCATGACCCTCTCTAGTCCCTTTCCTTGTCTCCCCATTTCCCTGCTCCCCTTGCACCCACAGCCCAGTACAATCATGCAGTTCCCCCCGCTGGCTCTTGCTTCCTGGAGTTCCTTCAATCTGGGGGAGACTGAGGCTGCCTCCACTTCCTGCCCTTTATCCATCCCCACCCCTCCGATTCCCATCTCTTCTGCAGAGCTGAGGATGAAGAGAGGCCCACATTGAGGATGAATCCCAACCCGTATGAGGAAGTGGATCTGAGGTACTGCTGTGTGAGCATGTGTGTGTGCATGGGTGTGCACTGATGACCTCTTTCCGTCCTTGAACACCTCAGCCACACTCTGGCCCCAGGGCCTTAGCACCTACTGTTCTGATTTGTACACCTTTGCCCATATCTTCTGGCTGGCTCTGTCTCTCCTCCAGTCCCTGCTCAGTTGGTTCCTCCCCACAGATGCCCAACCTGACCAACAGCCTTCCTGATGCTCTCTCTGACACAGCCCTGCATCTTTCTTTGCACGTATTGCCAAATGAAATTATCTAAGTCATTTACTGGTTTCTGAACAGAACTTAGCTTTGGTCCAGGCTGTGTCCTCAGGGCCCTGCCCAGGGCCTGGCATGCAGTAGGCACTTACTAAATACCTGTTGAACAAGATGGTGGTGTGGGATAGTGCAGGGACTGTGTGCGTGTGATTTGGTGTGGGTGACTCTCCTGGATTCAGCGTCTCCCATGATCCTGTTTCCAGATGTGACTCTGATGAGAGCTCAGGGATGCGGGCAGGGCTGGAGGCTCTTATGGAGCAAGCACCCCAACTTGGGCAAAGGTTTGGGGACAGGAGTTGGAGCTGGGAGCTGGGAGGAGACTATCCTGGCTGGAAGATTCTCAGCTGAGCCTAAAATGCCTGAGGGAGGGGTCTGGGATGGACTATGCTTTGTTTAGACCCAGCTCAGCCCCAGTAAAGTGTGGTTCCTGCTCTCAGGATGTGCTGGAGGCTCCAGGTCCAATAAGTGCTCCTAATTCATAGTTTGCTCCCTGCCAGGTTCATTCCTTCCCCATCCATCCATTTACACTCCCACCCACAAATCCTCCCATCCATTCTCCCATCTATCCATCCATCCATCCACCCATCCATTCTCCCATCCATCCACCTATCCATCTATCCATCCACCCATCCATCTATCCATTCATCCATTCTCCCATCCATCCATCCATTCTCCTATCCATCCATCCATTCTTCCAATGAACAACTGAACCTTAGTTTCTGCCTTTGTGAAATGGAAATCACAAGGGTGCCTTGTAAGGGCTGTTTTGAAGATTCAGCAAAGACTTTTTGTGAAGCATTGGCACAGGTAAAGGCCTGGCACAGGTGAGGGTCTGTTAAATGGGAATGACTCTGTTTTGTTACCATGGTTTGGGGTTTTTGTGTCCCTACAGAAAAGAAGACAAGAAAGGGAAGGAAGAGAAGGAGGAAAAGGCTGAGGAGAAAAAAGCTGGGAAGGGGGAAAAGGCCAAGAAGAAAGGAAAGAGAAACTTCGGGCTGGAGCTAGAGGAAAATGAGGAGCGCAGGGACTACAAGAAAGTCAGGAACACGGCCATGTAAAGATTCAGTCACCTCCTCCAAGAAACCCGCCAGAGATGCCCCTTCCACACCCTAGAAGCAATGAACTGAACCTGAAGCCACTGTGGTGACTCCATCTGTGGTTGAGAGTACGGGGCCCTGAATGAAGAGGCTTGGGACCCTACCCACCCCCCACCAAGGAGGGCTCTTCGTGTGTTATACAGTCTATATTGTTATGATTTGTTCTATCTGGTGATTCTTCTTGCACTCGGAGACCATTCCTGGTTCGCGAGAAACCCCCAACCCCTACAATCTCACCGCTCTACCTGCTTTTCCCCACTGCCTGACATCTATGGGCCAAAACCTCCTTCCTCCCGTTCAGCTTCAGGACCAGTATAGGCCAGGGACTGGGGGAGAGCCTTTCAGAAGGGCTTCCGTTGTCCCCTGGGACTCAGTTTCCCCAGGAGGAGACAGCTTTGGGGGCTGGGAGCAAGGCCTGGGCAGCTGTGGAAGACCAAACTCCACTGTGCCCAGGTGCTGGGCAGATCAGACGCTCCCCTTGCAATCTTGATCCTGCCGTCCTGAACCCTGAACTTTGAGCCCCGAGGGCTGTCTCCTGGGAAAGCCTTGCTCCCTCCACCCCCAGGTTTTTGGCTCACGTGACTCCATTTCCAGAAACTGGGTCTTGATGGGTGGGGTGCCCCTGGGTGCACCATCTTGGGAGGGGACAAGCCTCCCCTGCTCTCTTCACTTTCTTCAGGCCCTGGACCTTGCCCTGGATGTTAACCATTTCCTAATGAGAACTTTGATAAAGGCTGGTGTTTATCATTTTATTTATTTATTGGCTGTGCTGGGTCTCCGTTGCTGCGCAGGTTTTTCTCTAGTTGTGGCCAGCGGGGGCTACTGTCTTGTTGTGCAGGCTTCTCGTTGTGTTGGCTTCTCTTGTTGCGGAGCAGGCTTCAGTAGTTGCATTAGGGCTCTCTTGTGAAGCCTGTAGCTGGGGTGGTAGCCCAGAAGGCGGGGAGCTTCTGAGACTATCCCAGGATCGGCCACCAGGGGGCAGAAAAGCCGTAAATAAAAATATATAATCTCCCTAAAAGATGCTTCCACTGAACGCCTAGCATCCTTATGGTCTCAGTCTCTGTCGGTTTGCAATTCGTCCCATTTTCCAGCTGAAAATACTGAGACTTAGAAAGAAGGACGCCACCAGCCCAGGTCTCCCTGGCTGTTGTTGGCAGCGCTGGGATGGAAGCCTAGGCTGCCCAAGGGACGGGCACATGCAGGGGCTGGCTCAGGTCAGATTTGGAGGTTCATGTCCTAGGACGGGAGAGGGTTGGGGTAGGGGGTGTTCCTAGCTGGGAGAACTGTGTTCCTCTGGGATGCTATGTGGTCCCAGGGAAGTGGCCTAACTTCTCTGAGCCTCGAGTTGGCTCCTCTTTTGCAATGTGAGGACCAGAGTTCTGACCACCAGAGTGTGAGACTTGATGGAGGTGCTGGGACTTCAGAGCCAGTGCAATGCCTGGTGGTCAGGAAATGAGTTCCCCACCCTTCTCGAGCCGCCCCTGCTGTGGCTCTGACCGTGGAGAGTGAGAGTCAGGATGGGCCTCAGGGAGACAGGGACAAGGAAGCTCAGGACCCTGAGCCCCTCCCCATGGTGCCCGGAACTCAGGGAGGGGACCCCACCTCCTACTTCCTGGGGCACCGGCCACACCCTGCCCTGGGGTGCGCTGGGCAGGCCACTTCCTTCTCCCGCCGGGGCTGCAACCCCAGAAACTGCTGGATAGGGGCGAGGACAAGAGGGCGCAGGATGGGTAAATTCTGTACGACCCCCGGTCAACTCTCTCTTCTCGCAGCTCTGGTCCCAAGGCTGGTGCAGGCCCAACCCCGTAAGGCCTTGGGAGGGAGTGGGGGTGGAGTAGGGAAAACAGTCCTAACCTGGCGGCCCCGACGCTGACCCAACCCTGCTCCCGCCCGCAGTGGCCCAGCGGAAGTCGTGGCTGGTGGGGCTGGGGGCTGCGCTGGCCTTCCTCTTCCTCATCTTTGTCCTCACCTTGGTCTATGCCGTCTGGTGCCGGGAGTCCCAGGACAGGTGGGTTCTCATCCTTCTGAGCCCCTCCCCTTCGCTTACTCTTTAGCATCTCAGCTCCGCCCCTCTCTGAGTCCCACCCCTCTAAGCTCCTCCTCGTGCCAAGCCTCTCCCTTACTAGCCCCTCTTCTCTATGAGTCCCGCCCTTCTGAGCCCCGCCCCTCGCCGGTCCCTCCCCTATAAGCTCCTCCCCTACCGAGCCCCTCCCCTCTCTGAGTCCTGCCCCTCTAAGCCCCTCCTCGCGCCAAGCCCCTCCCCTCTAAGCCCCTCCCCTCTAGGAGCCCCTTCCCTTTCCGAGCATCCTCCAAGACTGGGCAGGACCAGCGGGGTAATACTCTGATTCTGAGAGGTCCCCAGGGGGGCCTCACAGGACCTCACTGGCTTTGCTCCTGACTACCTACCCGCAAAACAAGGGTGGCTTCCTCACAGAGATCCCCCATCCCTAGGATGTGTTTCAATAGGGGGGTCTATAAAGTATCACCCCAATGCCAACACCACCCATTTCTCCATCCACCTGTCCATCATCCATCCATCATCCCCCCGACCTGTCTCCCACCTTCTCTCTCTCCTTCCCTCCTTCCATCATCCATCCCTCTTATCTGTTCATCCATCCATCCACCCACCTTCCCACCATTCATGCATGCGTCTATTCGTTCATCTATCCACACACTCATTAATCCATCCACCCATCCGTCGGTCAAGCCCTTCATCTCTCTGCCCGTCCACTCACCCACAGTTCTGAAACCCAGGAAGCCAAAGAGGCCAGAAATTAAGAGCTCAGTTTTGGCTCATACAGTTCGAGCTCCTGAACTT
Source organism: Bos indicus x Bos taurus (assembly GCF_003369695.1). Classification (NCBI taxonomy): domain Eukaryota; kingdom Metazoa; phylum Chordata; class Mammalia; order Artiodactyla; family Bovidae; genus Bos; species Bos indicus x Bos taurus. The sequence goes on along the minus strand of NC_040082.1, from coordinate 90,198,726 downwards.
CCTTCGTGTTCTAAGGGGGTCAGTGTCCTAAGCTGCCTGAGTCTCGTCCCCTTCTGTGTCATGGGAACAGTGAGGGTGCCTGCAGGACTCAGAGCTTCTGGGAGAATTGTCAGAGGCCTGGAGCACTGTCTGTCCTTATTAACTCGGATTATCTGGGCTCTTCTGGTCTCCACAGCAGTGAAGAGAAGGAAGAGGAGACTGTGAGAAAGGAGAAGGGAGAGGACGACTGGGGGCTGGAACTGGAGGAGACAGAGGGGCCTCTGAACCATGAAGCAATGGCAAGTTCCTCCACATGAAGTCTTCCCACTCATCTCCTCCAGGCAGTCCTCCAGGGATGCCCCAATGCCTTCTCCACACCCTATCAGCAAAGGACCTGGTCCTGGGGCCAGTAAGATGACTCTCTGGGACTCAGAGGTCTCAGAACCCGCCCCAAATCCCTCTCAGAGGGCTCTCTGTGTGTTACCTGGTAGTCCCGTACCCCTTCTCAAGCTTGGTCTCCACCTGATGATTCTTCTTGAGCTTGGAGGGCGCCCTTGGAGAAGGAGCCGCCCACATCCCTCCAAGAACCCCCCCGCCCCACTGTCTCCTGTCTCTTTACCCAGTCCACCGCAGGCATCTTTTTACGCAGCGCCTGATTTCTTTTCCCACCTCCAATTTCTGTCAGGTTTGGATTTCATCAGAGAAGGCAGGTCCTCCTGTTGCCCAGGTGTAAGCTCTTCCAAGAGCTTTCTTTGAGTCCCAGTCCCTCTCCTTGCTGCTGTTCGCTGTCCCTGAACATGAACTTTGAGCTGGCTCAGCGTGCAGGGCCGTTTCCTGGGAGATGAAGGCTTCTCCTACCCTGTGCTGAGTCTCAGCATTCTGTCCTGCACGCTAGCACTCCCAGGGGGTGGGTTGGGGGTGCAGGGGTGGGAGTAGGGGGGCGACACAGGATCATTATCCCCTCTTCCTGTCCTGCACTCCTGGTGGGGAGGCCCCATAGAGAAGGAGCTGGAGTCCTCACTTCTTTGCTGTGTATCCCGGAGCAAGTAACTTAACCGCTCTGTGCCCAAGAGTCTAGTTCTGTAAAAGGAAAGAATAAATCCTTCTTAAGTTGTCACGAGGAACTGAATGAAATACTGCCTACAAAACTCCGGAGCGCAGGACCCAGCACCCTAAAGGCATCTAACAAGCATCAGCTTTCTGTATGCTGAAATGGTGAGGATGGGGGTAGGGGCAAAGGAGCCTGCCGCCTCAGACTTGGGGGATCCGGAAGGTCAGAGGGTGTGTTTTCAGACGACAGTTCTGGGAGCGTAGTTCTCAGTCCTCCGGTTTCCTCCAGGCGAGGCCCGGGGCTTCCGCGTGGGTGGCCGTGCGGAGGGTGGGGCGGGAAGGGAGAAGGGAGGTGCTGTCTGGGCTCCTCCCTTTCCGCAGGGGCGGGACTTCCCTACTAGGAGGCTTCTGGGGGCATTTCGGGGGCGTTTTTAGGTTTGTCGCAAGCCTTCCCCTTTTATGGCATTCAGTGGGGAGTCAGTGCTGGGACAGCCCTTTCAAGGCCCCCAAATTGTTTTACCCCAGGGGCCAATGGATGAAAAAGACTCGGCTTTCCTTGAAATTAAAGGCTAGATTGAGTTCCCCCACCCCGGCTGAGCCTCGACCCTGGGATGAACCTCCAGCCTCCGGCTGAACCCTCCATTCCAGCTGAACCCCCACCAAGTTGAGCCTCACCCGAGATAAGAGCCCCATCCCGCAAAAGAAGCTCCTTCTAGATCCCCTCTTCCCTTCTTCCCGCCCCTTCCTCCCAAGCGGGACTGTGGGGTTGGGGGTCAGCTGACTCCTCCACGCGGGACCTGGTTTCTGGAGCCATGTCCTAGGTCTGACCACAAGGGGGCGCCAGAACCTCTTCGCTGAGAGCAGAAGCGACCATCCCTTCTGGGAATGCAGCAGGGGCATGGGAAGGGTGCGCGTCCACCCGGGGGTCCTGGGATCCCTCATCCCTGCCTCCCGAATGTTTCTTCTGCCCCTGTTACCGGGCGGCGGGGTGGGTTGCGTTCCTGGGTGTCCGCGTCGGCGCACCCTACCGTCTCGGCTCACCTTGCCGTCTTTTTGTGCCTCCGTTTCCCCATCAGTGAACAGAGACAGAAACGTCCCTCCCCGGTGTGCGGGGTGGCGTGTGGTAAGATGCAAGGAGCCTGGGCAGCTGGGGAGCTTTGATTACATGTCTTGGGGTCTCTGGGGGACTGCTAGGGGGTAGGATGGAAGACCTCCCCCCCAAGAAGGGGTAGTGACTGCCCCTCACAGGCATAGCGAGGTTCCCTGATGGCTCAGATGGTAAAGAAGCCACCCGCAATGCGGGAGACCAGGTTCAGTCCCTGGTCGGGAAGATCCCCTGGAGAAGGGAATGGCTTACCCACTCCATTATTCTTGCCTGGAGAACCCCACGGACAGGGGAACCTGGTACGCTACAGTCCATGGGGTCGCAGAGTCCGACACAACTGAGCGACTTTGATAGGCATGGTACTTCCTTACCGCCACGCCCCTGTGGCTCTGGGGAGAGCTGAACATGAACGGTTCTGAGTGGTCAGCGGTGGGGTTGGAGAGACAGGGATGCTGGGGTGCTGGGAGGGCAAGCCTGGCAGGCCTAGGCAGGTGGGTAGGGCCTCCTGGAGGTGAGGGTAGAGGAACCATGCCAAGCCCCGTCCCCTTCTTTGCCCACAGCCCTCCAGGGCTCCCACCTCCTTGGGGTTACAAGTCCCAAGTCCTCCTGTGACCCACAAACCCCTGAATGATCTGCCTTGTCTCCTCCTTGCCCTCCCCTCCCTTTCGCCCCCTCCCTCTCTCCGCTCAAGCCACACAGGCCGCCTCACTGTTCCCCCAACACACCAAGCACAGTCCTGCCCCAGGGCCTTTGCATGGTGTGTGCCCTCTGCCTGGAAAACTCTTCTGTCAGATTTTCAGGGGGCTGTTTCTTCTCTCCATTCAAACTTCTGTTGAAAGGTTACTTCCTCACATGTGGCCAACTCTCCTATCCCGTACTCTGCTCTATTTGTCTCCCTGGCATTTATCTCCTCTGACATACATTTATTTTTATTGTTTATTTTCTGTTTTCCCAACTTTGAACTGTGCCACGAAGGCAGATCATTTAGGGCATTTTGTTCTCCATTGTGTCCCAAGGGCTAGGTACCCAGAAGATACTCAGGGAATCTTTGCTGAATAAATGGGGTTTTGCTAGGTGGGGGAAAAACAAGGAAGGAAGGCAGTCTGTACATTTATGGAACACTGACTATGTGCCAGGCTTTGTCCCTGGAGCCAGGCAGGAGGTGGAATTACCTGAGCTGGCACAGAGCAGGTGCTCCATAGATGCCCATGGAACTTGTTGATCAAAGGTGCTGACGAATTCCAAGACTGGTTTTCTGAGGCTACCTCCCCTTCCAGCCTCTTCCCTGCACTTTGACAAGAACCTGGAACAGCCTGAACGCAACACAGAAAGTAGGACCCAAGACAGCTAGAAAGAGTCGAAGCATAGCTTGTTTAATTTTTATACATTTTTTCTTTTTTCTTTTTTTTTTTGCATTTTATTGAATCTTTTATGGAACCCCCCCTTTTCATTTTTTTTCATTTTTTTTTTTTGCATAGGGAAACAAACAAACAAAATAATAACAGCCAGAGTCACTTTCTGTAAATGGTACTTAGGTAGGCGCGTCCGCGCAAACTGAAACGACTGCGTAATATACAAGGTTATGAACGGAGTATGATGTGGGGGCACGGGGCAGAGGAGCAGGCAAGGAGAAGGCTGGGCCTGGGTCAGCCCGGATGTCCGGCTCCTTGTCCCCCATCCCTGCCTTGGGGAGGAGGAGAGGGGAAAGGAGATGGGCAGTGGGCTGGCCTGGCACCAACCTTCTCCTGACATAGGTTCATGAGCATGGTGTGTGTGTGTGTGTGTGTGTGTGTGTGTGTGTGAGAGAGAGAGAGAGAGAGAGAGAGAGAGAGATCCGGTATGTGTGGCAAGCAGAAAGCGAGAGACAGAGTAAACTATCCTGGTAATATTGGTAAAATACAAAATGGGGGGAAAAACTCAAAAAATATATCTCCGAGGCGACAGGAAATGAAACAGCAACACCACCAAAAAATGTGAGAGAAAAAAAGACAGAAAGAAAGAAAATTCAGAGAGAAAACGAGTTTCCCTCCTTTCTCCCTGTTGCCTCCCCCCGACCACGTGGTTCTGTCCCTCAGACACCCTGCTGTCTCGCCCTCCCACCACCACCCCCCGCCATGTGTGGCCCTGGCAAGGGGGAGAGGGTGAGAATGGGGGTAGGGGCCAGGACCCCTGGACTGGAAGGGGCTTTGGTTTCAGGGGGCCTGGCTGGGATCCAAGATGGGAGGCTGGGGTGCTGATGCACTTAGGGAGTGAGCTTTGGGGGCTCACAACCGGAGGGGGGCTGGGTAGCTCCTGGCCCCTTTCCAGCGGGTCTTCTTCTAGCCAGGTGGTGTGAAGGGCGGGAATTTGCGGGGGGAGTGGGTCTTCCTCTCCTGGAGCCCATGTTCCTGTTGGATCCCGCCTCCTCTTTCCTGAGGCCTGAAGACCCCCTGGGAGTCGGGAAGGAGGACCTCAAAGCTACACCAGCAGACGTGTGAGGCACTGCTTGGGAAGTCTGTTTTGGTATCGCTGGCAACAAGTCCTGCTGGGATTGCTTTGGGTCTCCTTGCTTCACCTGGGGAGCGGGGTGGGGTGGGGGTGGGCCTCCGGGGCCAGCTCTGACCCCACACACTCTGAAATGCTTAGGGATAGATCGATGGGTGGCAGGGGGAGAGGTGGTGTCAGTTTGGAGATGCGGCTCTCAGGGAGTGTCCGAAGGGGCAGAAAGACGGAAGGATGCAGGAGATGTAGGACCTGAGGGCGTGTCTCTGGAACCTCTCTCCCATCACCCTCCCTAACCCACCCCCCTACACACAAAAAGTAAAAATCAGGGGTCTCAAAGAGAGAGAGACTCCAGGCCAAAATAAAAAGTAGCCACTGTATAATCTGTATTATGAGAAAAAAATTCCAAAATTATACATATATATATAATGTATAGTATAGCCCTACACTGGAGGTCAAAGTACCATCAGAGAAGCCAGAGGGAGTGGGTGGCTGGGGTCCCGTCTCTCCCAGAGGGCTGGATGGCTGCTCCTGGCCCCGGGATCCTGCCTCACTGGTAGCTGTCCAGCCAAATGTGTCTGCTCCTGGAATGCTGCTGTCTCCGGGGACAGAGGGAAAGTTCCGGAGCTGGGGGTGTGGGGGGGTGCTGAGGCTGAAACTGCTGCTTGGGGAGCGGCAGCAGGGCCCCCTCCCTGCAGCCTCCCTTGGGGTTCCTTTCCAGTCTGATTGTCTAGCTCAGGGTGAGAATCGGGGCTCATAATCCAGCCAGAGTGTGGGTTCCAGACCTGGGCACTGGGGACCCTGGACCCATCCTCCCTCCCCAGGTCAGATAGGGTGGGGCTGGCTTGCCACTCCACACCTCCCTCTCCACACTGGTCAGGGTCTGCTACCTCCATCCAAAGAGAGCGATGGAGGTGATCTGCATATATTGGGGAGGTCTCCCTTAGTCTTTTCCACAGCAAGGACTGGACCCCAAAGTCAGGCTAGGGGACTCTGCATGGGATGGGCTATGAGTGAGGGGGTGACGGTGGGCTTGGGAGGGGATGGGGTTTGAGATGTCAGTTTCATTAAGTGTCAAAAAAAACCAAAAACACCCAACACCCTGCCCACCTCCCTCCCAGGGCATGAGCCCCAACTGCATTGGCAGGTGGGAGCCTGATTCCTAGTGTTTCTGCCTATTCTGATGCACAGCAGGCAAGGAAGGGAGGGGCTCTGAGGCCCAGGGTGCTGTAGGGTGCAGTCATGAGGGACACCATGGTCCAAGGCAAGCCTATGGAGGAGGGGTCCCACAGGGACGTGCCACCCACTCCCCTGTGCCACTGGCTGTCCCCACTTCCCTGGTGGCGGGGGTGGAGGGGTATGAAAGCCGGAAATGGGCCCTGTGGAAACTGACAAGCAGGGCCTTGGGCTCTTGGGCCAAAGGGCCGTTCTCAAGGGCAGGGTCAAGGCCGGGGCCTGGTCTCTCCCCACCTGGCCCTGGGGCTGGCTGAGGTGTCTTTTTGGAAGAAAACATGGCGTGAGCAAAGAGTGGCAGACGAAAGCCAGGGTCTGGCTGCAAGGCCCCACCCAGCTCTGGAGACAATTCTAACATCCAACGTGGTGGCCAGGGAGCGAATGGGGACTGCCCGCCAAGCGTACGCCAACAGGAGATGTTCAAGGGGCCCAGGGACCAGGAGGGCCGGAGATGGCGAGGAGGGATGGGCCCAAGGTTGGTGGACCCAGCCTCGGGGTCTCTTGCCTGGACACTTCACTGACTGCTACTGTCTCGGCTTTGGTAGAGTTAAAGGCAGAGAAAATTGGAGGAAAAAAAAGGAAGAGAGAAAGAAAAAGAAGGCAGAAAGGAAAACAAGAGAAAATAAAACCGAAGAAAAGACAACAGCAATGGCTGGCCCCTTGGACGGGGCCTGTGACGCGGTGCCCCCCGGCCATCCCTGCCCCCTGGCGTCAACCCCCCGGCCGGGCCTCCGTGGCTGAGCTAGACCTTACAGGTACAGACAGACAAATATTGCATATATCGGGTTTGGTTTTGTCTTTTTGTTTGTTTCACACCAGACCCCCTCTGCAGTCATAGCTGGAAGACATAGTAGAACTGGGGGGGTGGGGGTGGCAGGAGGGTCCTTCCTGCCACCCCAAGGCCAGTCTATGGGGATAGGTCCTTTGGCAAGAAGGAGGGGGCTGCAGAGGGGTAGTGACACAGCGATGCGACCCTGAGCCAGGGGGATGCCAGCCTGTGGGAGAGGTGGCGGGGGGAGTCTGGCTGTCGGCAGGGTGGCCACCCCAGGATGGGGGGGGTGAGAATGCGCAGGTGCATGCGTGGCGTCTGCGGGGGGCTGGCCTGTGGCCCAGTGAGGGGAGAAACCCTTGCCTGGGGCCAGGGCACACCCCTGAGGTCTGTCCGCTGCTGTGGGCAGGGGATGCGAAATGACCCCTCTGGAGCCCGAGGATGGGGCCGGGGGGGTTGCAGAGCACCAGGGGGCACCCCCAATGCAGCAGGAGATGGGGAGACAAGAGCCCAGGGCAGGCTGGGGGCAGGGCAAACTGTGGGGTGATTGTTGCGTGCATTGCTTTGTTTTTTTTAAGCAATGTGATTTTTAAGCGTGTGATTTTTTTTTAATTCTTAATTTTTTTTTACAAATAGAAATACATCCCTTTTCAATTTTTACTTTTTATTTCATGTCATTGTTTTGTCATTTTTTCTTTTAAACTACACGAGCAGTGCATGCAGCTATCTGTGTGCGCTGATATTGTTTAAAGGTAATACTTATTCTTGGAAGGCAAGGCACATCATGTGATAGAAAATTTCGTGCAAATTAGGAAACATGGAACTTTTTTAAGGGTTTTTTTTTTTTTTTCTGTATCTTTTTTTTTGTTTTCTTTTAAAGAGAAGGAGGGTGGTGGTGGAGGGCTGGAGTGGGGGGTGGCGTAGGGAGGGAGATAGAGCCAGTATCAATTGCCATGCAGTTTCAGCCGCCGTGAGCTGAAGTCAGGAGCCAGGTCACAGAAATCCTCGACTAAGCACCATGCAAAGTTAGGAAGCTGGGGGCTGCCGGGTGCCCCTTCCCCTTCCCTGCCTACCCGCACCCTCAGGTTCCCGGCTGACAAGCTTCCGGATACCCCAACTGCACGACCCACCCCTCCTGCCCTCCCCCAGAGCGGCCCATGCTTTGGTCCCCAACGGCCACCTGCTGGAGGGGCCCTGGGGACAGACGGACGGACCAAGGGTTCTCGAACCCCTCCGGACAGTGGGAGTGCGGCTGGTGGGGAAGGGTCTTGTGTGTGGGGGTGTCTTTCTCTTTATAATCGAGTGGGTTCGCCAAGCCCCTTGGGCTGGTTTGGGGGGGAAAGTCCGGTGTCTGGGGAGGTGGGAGGAGGCTGGCCAGGCCCGGGGCACCAGGGGTTTACCAGGAGAGGGAGGGGTGGGTCAGGCTAGGAGCAGTGGGCAGAGGCCCTCCCAGGGCCATGGCTTTGGCCTAGGCCGGGGATGGGGGTCAGCATTCCCCAGCGCCAGGCATGGAGACCAGTTGGGATTCAGACAGATGGCTGGAAGGGGTCTTTGTGTTTGGGCCTGGTGACCCCAGAACACCTAACACCCTTTCCCAGGCCCCCCTTCCCAAGATGGCCATCTCGGGGAGGAGGCATGGATGGGGCCGGGGAGCTGGGGTAAAGGGGCACCCCATGTCCCCAGGTTTAGTGTTTTTGGAGCGGCTCAACGGAAAATGTTTAGCAGATGGGAGGCCCCCCTACATGGCAGCAGGGAGCCCCAAGGCGCCGACCTGCCCGCCCCCAGCTGGAGCCCCCGGCCCTGTTCTGGACCACAGGTGGCCTGGCCCCTCTCCTTCTGGCCACCCAGCGGGCGACGCCTCCTGGCTGTGCCCCACTTCGGCAGGGGGTGGGGGATGAAAGTGCAAACCGTGGTCCCCCTTTGGGCCGGGAGGCACCAGGGAGGGGCTGTCGCTCCAGGATGTAAGGCACTGGCAGAGGAGGCGTGGGGGCAGAGAGGGCACACCAGCTTCTCGAGACCCCAGGCCCCATACCCCAGCGGGGCAGGACACTGGGAGGAGGCCCAGCTCTGCCCCTTGGGCCTGCTGGGGGCGGGGTTCCATCTCTCTAGCTCTGATGGGGGCATAGCAATGAGGGGTCAGCGACTGGAAGGGGCCAGGTTGCGGGAGAGGAGGGAGGGGGGAGGCCCACGGCCACTCTCGTCCCAGCTGGACACAGGGGAGGGGGGCGGGCGGTGGAAATCAGGCACTTAAACCACTCGCTCTCACCTCCCACCTCCACGGGCTAAGTGGGGGGGGTCCTCCCCAGTTCAAGGGTTGGGTGGATAGAGAGACCAGAGCAGCCCCCAGGCCTCTCTGCTCCACCGCCCCCAGCCCCTTCCTTGGAAAAGTGCATTTCTTACAGTGTGTGCAACGTGGGGCCCTCCCAGGGTGGGTGGGGGGGTGTGGAGCCGGTGGGAGGGGGGCTGGGGTGCGCTGGGGTGGCCTCCTATGCCTGGGGTGGGGCTGGGGGTCATTTGCATAGAGACGGCTCCCAAACCCGGCAGGTGCGGAGGGGCTTCACGTGAAAGAGCAGGTAGAGGTCCACGCCTGCCGGGCGCGCCTTCGCCGAGCATCCGCCACGTGCTGTGCCCTGGCCTTGCCGGGGTCTCCCTGCCACCCTCTTCTGGCCCCGTCGCCCCCTGCCCACCCAGCCGCCTCCGCTGCCTGCTGCTGGGGTCCCTGCCGGCCCCCCAGGGCCAGCCTCCCCAGCCTGGCAAACACTGTCCTGGAGGTGGCGGTGGGCGCGCGGGTGGAGCGGAGGCCTCACTGGGTGCCCTGCCCCGTGGGCCTGGCGCGGGCTCCAGGCTGCGCTCACCTGGTCCTGGGAGGAGGCGGGTGTGGCTGGGCCTCCCTGACCGGCAGCAGCAGCAGCGAGAGGAGATGAATAACTTAGGACGATCCCGAGCGTCCGGTCCGTCCGGCCGTGGTGTCCCGAGAGTCCGAAGCGTTGTCCTCTTTACCGTCTATCTTCTTGGTTGGGTGGGTTTATCTTTATGTATTGTAATTTTTTCCCCCGTTTGTCTTTTTTTTTTTCCGTTTTTTTTTTTTTCTTTTTTTTTCCTCCTGTGTTTATGTGTCTGTGTGATTTTGTCTTTCGGCCGGGCTGAGAGTCGGCGGCGGGGCGTTCTTGCTTGCTGTAGCTTTCCACCGAAAATGTGGGCCGGGGGCCGTCCATGCGGCCCCCTGGGATTCCTGGGACAAAGGAGCAGGGCGTGGGAAGAAATCTTTCTTATCCCAGATACCAGGACTGGGTGGCCGGAGGGGGACACACAGAGAGAGAGAGAGAGAGAAAGAGAAAGAGAGATGGGGGTCAGGCTCTGTGGGCCACAGCCTATACCCACTGCGGCCCCCTCGACCCCTGGAACCTATGACCTCTGTCCCAGACTTGTGTAACCTGCTAGGTGACCCTGGGCGAGTGATTGGGCCCCTAAGCAGGGCTGCTGGATAAAACTCAGGAAGTTCAGTTACACCTGAATCCTAGATAAGCCTTTTAGTGTAAGTATATCCCATGCAACTTTTGGGATATACTTGTGCTTAAAAAAAAATTTTCTTTTTTTTTTTTTTAATTCTTTATCTGGAACTGCAATCTACCTGAACTCTGTAGTTTTGTTTGCTAAATCTGGCAACCCCACCTCCAACCCTGAGTATAAAACACGGGAGGGGATACTCCCCCTCGTGGGAGGAGGGCCACTGGTGAATCTCTACAGACAGGCACCATGTTCAGGCCCTGTGACCTGGGTTGTTTGTTTCTTTTTTACTTTTAACATTTTCGCATTTAATGGTTCCCCTAGAACCCTCATGAAAGAGGGACTACTGCCCCCCGACCCCGTTTTACAGTGAAGAAGACAGGGGCTCAGAGAGGTAAAGTAACTTGCCTAAGTCCACCAGCGTTTGAGGGAAGAAGACAGAATTTGCACTAGGGCCTGAGAAGCTACTTGCTTGTCCCCCTGCCTGGGGCTGACCCCTTAGCCTGGCCACTGAGGGGGTCATGACTTCCACTTTACAGAGGAGGAGACCGAGGCTTGGGGTCAGGCAGCCAGGTCTATAGGGACAGCTCTGGCCTGGGTCCCCACAGGGAAGCTGCTGTACAGACCCTTCCCCTGGAAATACATTCAATCCACCTGGGGAGTGGGACTGGGGTAGGGACCCCCCTGCCCCATCCCACTGAGGTCACAGCAGCGCTGTGCCCCCACCCCTGCTGTAAACCAGTCACACTCCCTCCAACCGGGCGATCAATCCCACCAGGCCGCCTGCAGCCGCTGGGCCATCCCATCGAACTGGCGCCGTGGCTCCCAGCCCCCCACCTCCAGCCAAGTTCAAGTTCATCTTGGCCATTACCTCATGTCTGGTTTCCGTTGGCAACCAGACAGATTCTGGGCGTGACCCTCCCCTGTGGTGGCCGGCCTCCCCAGGCCCTTCCTCCCTGCCTCCTCCCTTCCTAAGCTCTCTGCCCGCCCGACTCTGGCCCCCGTAATGGTGGGAGCAGGGAAGGCACCCTCAACTCAACATCCTCTCCCATCAGCTGAGGGGGAGACTGAGGCCGCATGGTGCCAACAGTGAGGTCTGGGCTCTGTCACCCCCTGGCCTGGCTGGAGCCCCCAGTGTGGCTCTGGGCACACGGCTGAACCACTCAGGCCCTCTGCTCATCTGCTGACCAGGTGTGATGGGCAGAGAAGGATTGGGGAAAAATGCTAGGCCAGGCGGACCCACCCCTTCACACAGGGAAGCGGGGGAGGCGTCAGACCCCACAGAACCCTACTCTGGAGGCCAAAGTGATGGCTGGCTCAGGGCTGCGGGGGAGGGGTGGGATGGTGAGAGATGGGGGTGGGGAGATGAAGAGGCAGGCAATTGATCAGGGAGAGATCAATTGCCATTGATTAGAGGAGGGGCGCTGATTGGGGTCAGAGAATATTGATCAGGGGGCCAGGCGCTGATGAGGGTGAGGGCAGGAGATGGAAGTGGGGAGGGGAGAAGCCAATGCAGGCTGGGAGGTGGGGCGGAGGTGGGGGGCCGCGTGCAGAGGAGAGCCAACCCGCCAGGAACAAGGAAGGTGGAGGAAGTGCTGACTGCGCCAAAGAGGAGGCCTCTACGCTCTGAGCCCTTAGCACAGGGGCTCCGAGAGGGGGGAATGGGTCTCGCGGTTCCTTCCTCCCCTTCCCTCCCTTTGGGGTCTGCCGGGGTCGGGGGACCCCTTAGTCCAGGGACCCAAGGTCCTGCCTACACAATTCTGGCAGGGTCCTCCATCCAACACCTTTGCTGCCCCCTGACACCAGCCCCACAAAGTTCTTTCTGGCTGCCAGCCCTGGCTGTGCAGACCCCGCCCTCCCTCTAACCTTTTCCATTGCTCCCCTGGGCCCCCAGGCCAAGCCCACGTTCCAGGTCTGCCAGCTATGCTCAGGCTGCTTCCCCATTATTTCCAGCCCTTGGCAGCGCTGAGCCCCCTGCCTGGACATACTTATCCTCTGTCAGACGCCAGGCTCCAACCTCTCCCCTCCCAGGCAGGGGCCCAGATGCCCCCTCCCCGAGGGTCCTCCACAGTCCCGGTCCCACCCTCTCTGGTCCCCTGGCAGGGCCTGTTCACCAAGCAGGGGGTGACCATAGGCACAGAGAAACAAAGGTTCCCCCTACCTGCCTGCCTTGATTTCCCTCCCCTTCCAGGCCGTCCACTTGGGGTGGTCCCCTCTCCCCCCCATGCAGAGGCTGATGATAGGGGAGGTGACACCATGGATGGGGGAGACCGGGGCAGGGTGAAGAGGGCAGCCCGCACCCGTCCGTTGCTTTTATTAGCTTTGGTTTCGGAAGCAATTAGGACATGCCCAGCCTCCAGTGGGGAGGGCTGTCAGGTGAGAGCAGAAGAGGAAGATCCTGGCTCCCTGAGCACTCTGGGGGCAGGGGTGTCCACACTGGGATAGAACTCAAAACCCAATTGAAAGGGGGGTGGCCTGGGGCTGCGCCAGCCCAGTGGGTGACCCTGACCAAGCAATCCCTCTGTCTGGATCCTGGCCAGGGCTCAGTGAGGCGGGACACTTAATGTTTTGGGTATGCGAGGGGCGGCCCTGGCCTTTCCATGCCCTTTTTGGATCAAACTGGTCCCCTGATGCTCCAGACACTTCAAGGACTCCCCAGGAAGTACCCAAGGCTGGAAGAAGAGACTGAGGTTCAGAGTGGGTGAAGGAGAGCTGGGCACAAGCCCTCATCTCCTGACCCCAGGACCCCCAGCTAAAGTCTGTGAAGGGAGGGAGGGGGACTGCCAGGTTCCCCCCAACTCTGGACCCCCTGAGCTGCCAGCAGCAGCCGGGGGCCAGGCTGTGGCGGGAGGTTCCTTGGGCCTCCCCAGAGTGGCCGATTCTGATCTCAGCGGAGAAGGGGGACGTGGCTACCCGTCCACCTCACCCTCACCCCTGCCCCCTGCCCATGGACTCTGTTGCAAGAGATCACTCTCTCACGGTGGCTTGAGGATCCGAATGTGACCCCTGGGGACCCTGCAAATCCCCATGCTCTATGGTTACTGGGGAGCCCCAGGATGTTTCTCTGTGCATCTGGGACTCAGAGGGGCTGCAGCAGCCGTTTTACATCCCGTGATCCCCTCCTCAACACACACCAACCAGGGAGCAGGGCTTGGGGGTACAGCCACCACCATCGAACACCACCTGCCAGCACCTTCCTGGCCTGCACACGACACTGATACAGATGCCAGATCAAAGGTGGGAGTTGGGGACACACAGGGAGGGGCTGAGGCCACCTCCTGCTTCGAGAGATGCTGGGAGCCACGGGTCTCAGTTCCAGACACATTGAGGCTTGGCCCCGCAGTGCTGTGCAGCCTCAGGCAACTCACTCCTCCTCTCTGAGCTTCCTTGTCTTGTCCTCAGCCAGCCTTGGTCCCCCCAACCTGGTGCACACTCAGTGGCAGTGATGCCAACCCCACCTCTGCTGTCTCCCTCCCACCTCGCGGGCTGGAGCCTGGGGTGGGGGCCTGCGTGCTCTACCAGGAGGCCCCACCCCCCTGCCATGGGCTGCCTTGGTTTCCCCAGCTTCCTCTGGCATCCTGGGATCCCTTGCCACCCCTTGCCTCCCTCTGGCCGGCGTGGGAGAGGATGAAGGTTGGGGGTCTGAAAGCTTGGGCTGATGCAGTATGTGATCCTGGGCAAAGCCCCTCTCCTCTGTGAGCCTCAGTCTTCCCATCTGTACAAATAGGACTGGGGCAGTGACAAGCCCAGCCCCACATCCCCTGGCGGGATTTGGGGCTTTACCACATCCCCCGGTATGGGCTCAAGGCCCTGAAAGGACCTGGCAGGTGGGTCCTCCAGCCACGTTCAACAGCTGCCATGCCAGGGGTACAGCTGGGGGAAGGCTCCCTGCACGCCCGGCCGGCCCCTCTGCCCTGCCCCTCCCACCCCCCCGCCAGCCGGCCTCTTGGCCCCTACCTGTGCCTGATAAATGCCCGCTGGATCCCTTGGTCCTAATCCCACAAAGGAACGGTTTGCAGGGGACGTGCCGGGCGTAGAGTAGGCTGCGAGGAGGAGAGAGACCGAGAGCCCGTTAGCGCGGGGGTGGCGCGGGAGCACCAGAGAGGGTGGCCGCTGCTCAGGGTCAGACAGCCAGGCCTGCGCGCCCAGCACCTGGCACCTCTGAGCTGGCCGCCCTCCCCCGGACGGTCCGGGCACCCCGAAAAGCCCACAGGCTCAGGCCCCAGGGGTCGCGCAGGCAGATGTCTGCCGGGAGGGAAGGCGCGGGATGAAAGATTCATAATCCAGAAACCGCCTGTGAATTATTCAGAGAGTTCCAGTGCCTGGTCCATCCTGCTCCCGTGGCCTGCCTCCCGCCGTGTGGGGTGCCATGAATTATTGAGGGCGTTTTATTTATTAATTTCCCTCCTGGAGAGGGCTCGGGGAAGGCTGGGTGCACACACGCAGCATCTTTATATTTTAATCTCACTGATCACGCTTTGTGGGTGAGGCAATGATTCGAAATCCAGGCTGGGGTGTGGGGAAGGGGGTGGCGGGAGTGTCCCCATGTGGTCTCCACTCAAGCAAGGGTAAGTGGAAGGCAGTGAGGCTTGGGGAGCTTGCGGGGGGAAAGCAGGCTGGACCTGCAGTAGAGAAGTTGGTACAAGGCAAAAGAGAAGAAATCCACGTTCACTCCCCGTCTATTAAGTGTCTACTGTATACCACGCAGTGGGCAGCATTCCAGGGTTAACTCAGTGGCCTCAACACAGCAGACAAGACTCTTCTGCCCATTTCACAGATGAGGAAGTAGGGCGAGAAGGTGATGACCAGCCCCCCATGCCAACTCTGTGCCCTGCACCTGCCTCCTGCTAAGTGTTCTCCCTGATCTGTTTCACTGATTCGCTCCGCACCGCCCCTGGTGACTGTCCCATTTTGCGGCTGAGAAAACTGAGGCTCAGAGAGGGGAGGACAGTTGCCCAAGGTCACACAGGGAAGGAGCTTCAGGGGTGGGATTGGAGCCCAGCATTCCAGGGCTGCGTACTGGTGTTTGGAGAAAGATGTCTACATGTGAGGTGCCCTGGGTCTTGGCAGGCAGTGGATTCTGGGGAAGAAACACTAGGGGTGGGGGTGCTGTGTGTGGGGAGCGGGGCCGACAGGGCCCAGAGGGAGGGCTGGCCCCTCCTGCTGGGGCTGAGGAAGCTCCTTTGGGGAGTGAGGGAGAGAGACATTAAAAAAGATGGGGTTCAGGGAGAGACTGGGGGCAGAGCCATGGCTGATGGGGATACCTGGACCAGGGTAGGGGCGTCCACTGGGGGCTGGTGAGCTGTAATCTCTCCAGCCACATCCTGAAAGTGGAAAGCTCGGGAAGGTTAGGAGACCCGGCCAGGGCCTCCCACTAGGCTACCACCCAGACCTACATCTACAGGGCAGAAAGTTCTAGAAGGCAGGGCAGCCACCCCAGGCCTCCTGGGGACAGATGGGCAAGCGGGGACTGTCCAGCCTGAAGGTGTGGCCCAGTCTGGCAGCTAGGAACAGAGCCCGCTGTGGCCAGTTTTCCCTGAGAATCCAGGGGAAATCTGGAAATTTTACGTGAAACGTCCTGACTTTAAAACAGCAACCATCATAACAGAGTCCCCTTTTTCACAGACAGAAGGCACCTGGGGGCCGGGTCTGGCCCTCCCGCCTCCAGTTTGAGATCTTCCCTTACTGCTTGTTGTACAGAGGAGGGTTTGGAGCCTGGGTATGGGAGTGGGGGTGGGGTGGCACATATGGGGCCCCAGGCCACTCAGCCAGCGGAGGCAGACCCCAGACTCGCCCCCAGCCATCTCCTCAGGCTGCCTTGGCCCTGCATGGACCAGGCCTCCGTCTGGGGACCCACCAAACTCGCCGGCACACACCGGGTGGGCCTAAGCCCCCAACCCCAGCAGCGGGGCCGGGGAGGGGAGGGGCCCCTGGGGGACGCCTTCCTGGGTGCTTACAGGGCGAGGTCGGCGACGAGCTTCCTCCCTCGGAGGTGGGTTTGGTGGCAGGGGGGAGCGCCAGCCGCGGCAGCCCGGGGGGCGGGGGTGCCAGCATCTGAGCAGAAAGGCAGTGACTGGACATTTTGAGCTGGCCACTTCCATTTAACTGGGGGGAACAGAGAGACAGGTGGTTAAGGCGGCGGGTGCCCCCTCCGCCTCGGGCTGCTATCCACCCTGGGGCTGTGGATGGGCCTGGCCGGGACGAGTTTGGTGGGTGCCCGGGGCTCGCCTGGCCCCGCAGGCCTCCAGCATCCTGGGATGGCTGTATCATCGCCGCCTCCTCAAGCCACTTCATGCCCACTTTCTCCTAAACAAGATCAGCACCACCAGACTGCATGGGCGGCCTGGACACATCTCCCCGCGTTTGCCACGAGTACCCCTTCATCCATCACCTCTCCCACAGTCCCCAGGTCCAAAAGCCTCCGAACATCAAAGCTTTGGTGGACGTTTGGCCAAAGCCGGCCTGAGCTCAGCAGTAATCATGTCTGATTTCGGGGTCGTCCACTCAGACATTTGAAACAGACTTAAGTTCCCACTGGTCTGACTCCAGGAGCTGCGGACCCAGGTGTTTGCAAACAGAAGCTGCCCAGTTGGAGGAAGGGCCGCCTGACACTCATAAACGATGCCCAGGGGTCCCTGGGGTGGTCGCACCGCCCCACACTCACCGGTCCAGGCTGCTGACTGGCCGGGTCACAGGCCAGCGAGACGAGATCTTTGAGCGGGTCCTGGGGGTTGAGGTGAGGCGGGTAGCGGATGGCCGTGTGCGGGAAGTAGGTAGAGGCCGTCTGGGGCAGGATGGAGGTGGTGGGGAAGTGCAGGGCTGAGGACGGGTGAGGGCTTCGGGCGATCCCTGCAGAGATTGGGGGTGGGCAGGGGTCATCAGGGGCTCCCACTGGGCTGCCCTGTCTCAGAGTCACCGTGTTTATGCAAGTGGGTTACGCCTACATCTCCACCATGAGCCCATGGGGGCCTGGAACCACCCCTTTTACAATTTTTATTCATTTTTTAAAATTTACTATTGTTATTTTGCCATGCTGCGTAGCTAATGGGATCTTAGTTCCCTGACCAGGGATTGAGCCCAGGCCTCGGCAGTGAAAATGTGGAGTCCGAACCACTGGACCACCAGGAAATTCCACCGGCCCTTTTGTTAAACAGAGGACGACTGTAACTCTCAGAGGGACCGTCCCCTGTTCTAGCCACACAGCAGGCAGGTGGCAGACCTGGGGGTCTGAGCCCACACTGACTGGCCCCACAGCCCGCACCTTGACCCAGGGCTCAGCTAGCTCTTTCCATAAATGGAAGGTGGGCCCATTTTTTTAAAAAATTGAGATATCATTTGCACACTATAAAATACACCCTCTTAAAGTGTACATTCACTTTCTTTTTTAGCGCATTCACGGAGCTGTGCAACCATCACTATAATCTCTCTTAGAATATTCTCATATCCACCAAAAGAAGCCCTGTTCCCATTAGCAACACTCCTATTCCCTCCCCAGCCCCTGACCACCAGGAACCCACTCTCTGTGTCTGTGGATCTGCCTGCTCTGCACATTTCCCGTCAGTGGAGTCACACCCTGTATGTCCCTCTGTGCCTGCCTCTCTCACTGAGCATCGTGTCCTCAGGGGCCATCCACGTGGTAGCAAGTGTCAGGGCTTCACCCCTTTTTATTGCTCAGTAACAGTCCAGTGTGGCATTTGCTTTTTTTTTTTTTCTTGTTCTAAATAATTCAGTGACACTTTTAATTCCAGAACATCATCTTTCCCCACAAAAGAAGCCCTGTATCTATTAGTGGTCACTCCCCTTTATTCTCTCTCTCTGGCCAGACAGTAAATATTTTTGGCTTTCCAGGCCATAGGGCTTCTGATAGGGCTACTCAACTCTGCCCTTGTCACCTGAAAGCTGCCACAGATGATGTGTACATGGATGGGTGTGGCCCTGTGCCAATAAAACTTTATTTACAAGAACAGGTGGCAGTTGGGGGCCCTGCTTTGCTGGGTCCCAGTCTAAATTGCTGTACTATCTTGACTTTTGCCTCTGTCCTGTATACATACCTGCCTTTGTATGGCACTAAATCATTATTATCACAACCAAGGGACAACAGATGACATTCAGGTTCCTGTTTAACTCATTCTGATTTAACTCATTTGGTTCTACGGACAGCCTTGGGTGGGGGACATTTAGGAGCCCTGATGGACAGGTGACTGGCTTAGCTCAAGCCCCGTGGTGGCTAGAGTCCTGTCTCTGCTGCTGTGAGTGTGATGCTGCCCATGTGGGTGGCCAGGAGTGCCCATATTCCTGTGTGGCCTGTGTGCGGCCTTCTTTTTTTTAAACTTAAAAAAATTTTTTTTAAATCTTTTTGCCACACCAAGCATGTGGGATTTTAGTTCCCCAACCAGGGATCAACACATGCCCCCTGCAGTGGAAGCACAGAGTCGTAACCGCTGGACCGCCAGGGAAGTCTGTGTGTGACACATCGTGTGTCCTGTGTGTGACACACCATGTGTGCTGTGTGTCTGCCTCTTTTTGTGGCAGTCCAACCCCGGGATCTGTCCATGGGTCATTTGGACAGATGTGACCCATGACAGGTCATATGTCATACTGTATGGGGAGCAGATTGGGAGGTGAGCCCCTGGCTGCACCTCTTGGTACAAAAGGGGAAACTGAGGCCTCCAAAGAGTCAGGCCTGGGTGCTCTCTGCCACAGCACCTGCAGGCTTTCTTGCCTGGATGGGAGGCTACAGCAATAGGACTTGTGGTCAGACAACTGGTGGGACTTCCCTGGCTTCGAGGGCCCTGTTGAGATGGCCCAGCCACCCCTCCACTCCCGGGGCCCGCAGTGCTCACCACTGTGCACGGCGATGACAGGCCGGTGGTGCTGGGTGAAGCTGGAGAGGCGAGGTGAGTCCTGGGGAGATGGGCTGTTGAAAGGAGACTTGTCCATCTCTGTTTTCTTCACTGGGGATGAGATGCCTGCGAGGAGAGCCAGACAGTCAAGGGCCTGCAGGCAGGGTCTCTCCACTCCTAGGACCCTTGGGCCTCCCCGTGGAGCCTCTGCCCATCATTCCACCAGCCACTTGTGGGCGAGAGGCTGGGAACCCATTGCAGAGAGGGCAAACTGAGGTTCAGAGCGGGGCAGGGGGCCACCCAGGGTCATGTGGCCCACGGGGATGAGGGGCCTAATGCCCCATGGGCCCCTGGGTGACAGAGCCTGGCTCACATCTTCTCTTCTTCTAGACGTGGGTGAGCTCAGGGCTGCCCTCACCCCCTGGGGGACGCCAGAGCCCTGGAGAAGGCAGCAGGGTGGGCAGAGGGGAAGGTCTGGTCCAAAATCCGAGTGGCTCTGTGCTTGTGCCCCTGGCATCCTTCCTGGGGGTGCAGAACCTTCCCTGTGGGGTCATCGTGACTATTAAATGAGATATGACAGGTAAAGTCGTCAGACCAGGATCCAGCACAAACCCATGCGCTGGAATCACCTGCTTCCATTCCTCTGCAGAGAGTGGTCTCACTACCTACCCTGAATGCCCTGGGGGAACCCAGAAGGTCTCCAGCTCAGCCTCAGTGAATGAAACAATGGTATAAAGTAAGTGGGCCCTGTTTCTGCGGTCTCCTGCCCATCGTTCTGTGAGCTGACACCTGCATGTGTCCCTAGCGCTGTCCCATCTGGGACACCTGGGGCACCCTCTTCCCTGAGGCATTTCATCATAGGGCGCTTCTGGTTGCTGCACTAGCACCGCTGGGGGTGGGGGTGGGGGTAGGGGTGTGAGCCCGATCCAAGTGTCAGGCCCATTAAGGGCATTCAGGCCACCAACTGCTTTTGCAATTACAAAGACCACTGCTCTTGATGGCTCTGGGTGTGCACCTGCTGTTGTGTGTGTGTCGGGGTGGGGGGGGGGTTGGTGGCATGTCCTGGGATGGGGCTGGCGGTCCAGAGGGACCAGGCAGCCAAGCAGGGGCTTGGGAGCAGGTCTGGGCTTTCCCAGGGATAGGAAGAGTTGGCAGGACCCAGGGCAGGGTGTGTGTGTGTCCCTGCAGCCATGGAGGGGGTGTGTGTGCACACACGCATGTTTGCATGCACAGTGGGCACCTGGCTGGGGCATGGCTGTGGCAAGAATGAGGTTAGGGCTGTGAGACGCTCACTTAGGATCTCCTAGAACAGCCTGTCCCTGCATGGAAATAGCCCAGCCCAGACCCACCCCCAGCCGCACCTCTGCAAGGCCTTTCTAGAGCTTCCAGGGCTTGAGGGAGCCAGGGCGTGGGGTGGGGGCAAGGAGGCACCCGCATTGCAAGAAAGAGTCACCCTCATGTTCCGCACACCCCATCTGATGCTCCTGCATCTGAACATCTCTAGCTCGTCCAACAAACACACCGGGAACAGCCCCACATGTGCAACCGTGGCAGTCAACACGGTGCCTGGCCTGGGTGAGGACCCTAGGCGCCCCATCAAAGTAAGCATCTCTCCACTTAGCAGGTGTGCCCTTGACCCCTCCATCCTGATGCAACCAGCCAGCTTTCTGTTCAATACACATATGTATATGTCCTCTTTGAGCATCCCTATGCCGCCAGTGGAAGATACACACCTAACTGGAGACAGGTGCCAGTAGGTGCCCCGCTCCCCTCAGCATCTTTCCACATGCTTGTCACACATGCCTGTCTGTCCCCCATTTAAGCACACACTCTTCATCTAACAGGTAGGCCTGTACCTCCCCCATCTGAGACCCACAAACTAGCCCATACCTCTGCAGCCCACCGTGGTGGAGCCTTCTAGTCTCCAGGGCCCACAACACAGCATGGGCAGAGGGTGTGCAGAGTGGATAGGTGGGCAGGTGGAGCACAGTTCTGGTAGGAACCACCACCACTCAGTGGGCACTTACTATGTGGGATGCTCTCCCCAGCACTGCTGATCTCAGCCAGTCACCCTCTGTAGAACCATCCTGGGCTCTGTGGGGTGTGGAGCAGCCTCCTCGGTCCCACCCACTCAAAGCCAGGAGCACTTCCAGTCATGATGACCAGACATGTCCCAGAGATCACCCAGTGTCCCTTGGGGGCACAGATGACCTGGGTGAGGACCCTCTGTGAGACCCTGGGGAGCCACAAAGTGGTGGAGCTGGGACTCAAACCCAATCCATAACCACAGGCAATGCTCTGCCACCCCCCACTGCCCCCCTCCGCTGCAAAGTTAAAAAAGGGATGAGGTAAGCCAACCCCCCATTCCCACAATGGAATAACTGCCTGTGAAGGGCCTATATCCCCTGGCGAAGGGCCACAGAAGCAGCGAGAGCAGAGCACTCTGGGATCCCCTCTTTGCCAGGCTTGGCTGAGTAAGCAGGGAAGGCCTTGGGGAGGAGGTGGCCACGTGAATAGGCACTCTTGGCATTCCTGGCCTGGGCATGGAGTGTGCAAAGGCCTGGAAGCTGGTATAGAGGGCCTGAGAGATGTGGCTGCAGGGGTCTTGCCTGGGTGGAGAGGGGGGTCTTGCCTAGGCAGGGGGTCTTGCCTGGACTGGGCAGGGTGGTCTTGTCCTGGAGGGGCTGGATCCCCCTGCCACCCGCTGCAATAGGCCTTTGCTCTTTTAAGGCCCTGGAGTGTGGAGGCTGGGGTTGGGGAGTTAGATGAGCGCTGCCTGCTGCCCATGGAGGCCACAGCGGAGGAAGGGAGAGACTGCTCTAATCAGCTTAACCCCCTTAATGAACAGCTAATTGGGGGCTGTCTAGACAGGAAGCTGGAGGAAGTCAGGAGGAGGAGAAAGAGGAGGAGGCATTGTAAGAAGGGAAGGAGAGGAAGGGGGAGGAGGAGGAGGGAGGAAAAGACAGAATCCATCTCGCCAATAGACTGTGAGCACCAGGAAAGCAGGGACAGGCACACACTAGAGATTTGTGTGTTTGTGTTTGTGTGTGATGCCCACTGAGATGCCCACAGAAGGAAGCAAGTTTGTCATTATCTGAGGCAACCAATGGGAGCTCCAGGGGGACTGACCCCCTCTGGCATCCCCTTCTGGCTCTGTGATTCCCTATCACACACCAGAAGCTGCTACAGGCTTCCTTCTTGTCCTCCCCTGTCACGGCCATGTCATTCTCAGGGCAGGAAGGTCAGATCCAGCCCTAGGGACTCTCTCCAGTACTCCCTTCCTTTTAAAATGCTGTTTTTCTTTTTTGAGCATCCTGTATTGAAAGCTGGGCTCTTTATTTCCAGCCTTTCTCTTTTTTTAATCAATAGACTGAAGGCTATAATTTTTCCTCTCAGGACTGCTATGGCTACCCCAGCACAGGCTGTCTTTCAGCTCTATAAATAGTATACACTTTATATGTAGACAATCTCTTCAATTACAGAGTTAATGAGAAGTGCTTTTGAGTTTCCAATCAGGAAATGACAGGGCAGAAGTTCACTGTCTCCCAATATCTACTTTATCCTTCTTTCTTAGTAACAGAACCATTAATTTGAGATGGCACACGACTGCCCCAAGTAAAACTACATTTCCCGGCATCCATCACACAGCCAACTATGGCCTTAGGACTAACTCAGGGGCTCAAAGACAAGCAGAAGAGCTAAGTGAGTCTTCTGAGAATTATGTTTAAAGGGGGAGGACATGCCCATACTTGACCTTTCTTTCCTGATGGCTGGATATGATACATGATGGTTGGAGCTCCAGCAGTTACTCTGGACCACAATGTAGGAATAAAAACCATATTCAGTGCTGCATAATGCAGGAGACTAAAAGCCTCACATCACACTTGCCCAGGGCTGCTGATGGCTGGACATCTATTTGAGAGAAATGTACTTCCTTTTGAGTTTTCTATTATCTGCAATCAGACCTAAAGCTTATTGAATGCAGGTCTTTATAGAGACAAACTTGAGAGAGAGAGGGAACTCAAAGCGACAGAACCATAGAGACACTCTGATTCATAAATTAGAGCCTAATAGAGAGAGGTCCCCCCAGCATTTGGTACTGCTCTGGGAGCACACAGTGAGGAAGAGGGAGGACCCCTGGGACCTCAGATGTCACAACCAGCTGTGTTACAGACTGATTCAAAGAGATGGAATTTTATAAGGACGTGAACACCGAGAAACCCTCCTGTTTCCTGGTCACTTATCACATGCTAGATGATTGCTTTATTCACATTCCACCATGTCCTCTTTTCAACTCTCCAAAAGAATGATCGTTCTCATCTTCCCACTTTGGAGATGAGGCAACTGAGGCTCAGAGAAGTTAAGTCACCTGTCCAAGGGTACACAGCCTACACAGTGAGCAAAAGGCAGGGCTGGGATTTGTACCCTTGTTTCTCTGATGCCTGAACCTGCCTTTTTTCTTCCTTCCTTCCTTCTTTTCTTTTTACTGAAGAATAGTTTATTTATGATGATTCAGGTATACAATAAAATGATTCAATTTCATATATATATATATCAGATTCTTTTCCATTTTAGTGAATCTGCCCTTTTAATTGTAATCTTAGGTTACTTATCAAGGATCCTATAGGTATGGCACTTTGTATAGACAGATCTCTATAAGACATCAGGCTCTATGCAAGTAGGGAAGAGGGAAACAGGAAGAGGAGGAGGGAAGAAAATAAATTGTAAAGGTATACTGGGTACTTATTATGTGTCAGGCATGTTTTAGGAACATTAGATGTCATAAATTTACTTAATCCCCACAACAACCCTATGGAGTGGGTAATGTAGGCATTAACACCCCCATTTTACAGATGAAGAAACTGAGGCACAGACAGGTGGGGGCACCAGGAAGCTGCTAAGGGTTGGGGGACTCGAGTCCACCATTCATAACCACTAGGCTATATGATGGGGTGAACCCTTGATAAGGGAAAAGACATCGAGTAAAGCCAAGCTTCTAAAACTGGGGGACAAGAGAATCTGAGGAATGCCAGGGACGTCCTCTCCACAGGCCACTCTGCAAACCACTTCCTTTATGGCTAGCGCTAGCTCACTAGAGAGCGGAATCTTAAGGTGAAAGAAACTGCCTCTCTTTTTTTCCCCCTGGCTGCGCCCCGCGGTTTGTGGGATCCAACCAGGGCCCTCTGCAGTGAAAGCGCCAAGTTCTAACCACTGAATCGCTAGGGAATTCCCATAAAGGGATTCTTTAGACGACAACGACGGTGGAGATGGAAACGCCAAAGAAGGGAAGCCTTTGGAGAATGCCCTTGGGGAGACGGTTAGTAAACAAAGAATCCGGAGGAGCCAGCGCTCGACAGAAAAGAGCCTCTATGAAACAGCTGACCCTACAAAACAGGGGCCTCATGAGAGACACATTCTAGAGAGGACCCTAGGAAGACAAAGGAGCAACAAGAAAACCTGCCAGGAAAAGGATGCTATAAGAGAAGAGGGGCTCCTATGGAACTGGAATCCCCCATACCAAGCTCCCGTGGAGATGCGAATCTTGGTTGAGGGGAAGGAACTCCAAAAAGGACCCCCGTGAGTAGGCAACCTATATATCAGGACCCTCTAGCGGCGACCCTATATTGGAGGGTCTATGGGGAACCCCAAGAAGAAGCACCCTGCTGATCGAATCTATACTGAGTCAATTCTGTAAAGCAAGAAACTCACAGAGATAGCCTGTTTACAGGCAGAAGGCAAGAAAGCCGGCCAGAGTGGAACCAAAGAGCTCCGGGAATGCAAACCCGGAGTTTACGTCCAGCCGAACGCAACCCGCGCGACTACAATCCCCAGGAGGCCCCATGGCTCCAGGCCGACTCCCGACTCTCTGGCGCCCGCGCAGTGCCTGTCGGAATACGTAGTCCCAGCCGCGGTAACCCCGACCGGAAAGCCGGCCAGCTCCCGCCACCAGGCCCACCTCCTTCCATGTCCTCCGTCCAGTTGCGGCTGCTACTCGTGGGAGAACTGGGCGAGGTGTAGTAATCGCCGCCGGGGCTCGTGTCCACGTCTTCCTCCATCGAGCCGGATTTGTGCCGCTTGCTCCTAAAGGGCGAAGGAGGAAGCCAGCAGGGCGGTTACCACGGAGACGCAGGGGGCCCAGCAGACGTCGTTACTTCCGGCCCTTGGGGTGGGGCGGGGCGAAGAGGGTGCTATCGCGAGACTGCATGCGAGCCGCGGACTTGCCCCTGGCCCTCAGACAACACCTGTTACAATCTGCCCGTTACTTGGATGGGACACCTGGGACCAGAGACAGGGAGGGACTCGGCTGAGGTCCAAGCTAGAAAATTAGCAGAGTGGAGACTAAAGCCCAGAAGACCTGGCTCATCTCTTGAGCTGCTGTAATCCCCAGAACAACCTGGTAGGATCATGATCCCGTTTTACACATGAGGAAACCGAGGCAAACATAATGTGTGACTGGCTCACAATCACATAGCACATCTCAGCAAGAATCACTGGCTGTGTTCTCATCTCAAGGGCTGGGCCTGTAGGGCTCTAGGCTGCAGGAGTCTAGTGTGGGGTGTCAGGACTGGGGAAAAGAGTCACTTGGGTCCTGGATTTTTAAGGATAAATAAGAGTTTTCCAGGTGGAATGTGGAAACAGGGAAACGAATGAACCAGCTGGGGCTGGATGGAGGTGGGTGGGTGGGGTTATGGAATGCCCAGAGGTGGGGCCCGGGGGACATACCCGCTGGAGGATGTGCTGGGTAGCGTTCTTCTCATGCCGGTGCTGGCTGGATTTAGGTCATATGCCAGGTGTCCCTGCAGCTCCCCCAGGGAGAAGTTGGGTCCTGTTCCAGTCACCACAGGTGCTGCAGAAGGCGACAGAGAGGAGGGTGAGGGAGGGAACAAGGTCCAGGGCTGTGATTTGCCCTGGAGGGGTGGGGAGAGCCCTTTGGGGGCTGGCACTAGTTTGGCTGAAACTGCCCTAAATTCTATGTATCAGAAGAACAAGGCCATTGAGAGAGGCCAAGGTCACACTGTGAGGCAGAGACATAGCCTGAGCCAGAGGCCAAGCTTCCCAGCATTCTGAGGCCAGGCTCTGCTGATCTGGATGGGGAGGGAGATGGTTAGGGTTAAGGTAGGGTGCTGTGCTGTGCTTAGTCACTCAGTTGTGTCTGACTCTTTGCAACCCCATGGACTATAGCCCATGAGGCTCCTCTGTCCGTGGGATTCTCCAGGCCAGAATACTGGAGTGAGTTGCTGTTTCCTTTTCCAGGGGATGTTCCCAACCCAGGGATTGAACCCAGGTCTCCCACATTGCAGGTGGATTCTTTACCACCTGAGCCACCAGGGCTCCCTGAGGTGTGGATTTGAAATGGAGGTATCTGGGGGGTGGGTCCCGAAGCAGGTCCATAGGTAAGGCAAAAGGACAAGAGGCAAAGCGGATTGGGAAATCCTCTGGGGTCTCCTCCTTATGGAGTGAGGGAGGCCCCCAGAGGGGGGATGTTGGGGCGGAAGTTCGTTTGGCCCCTCCACCCAGCATCTAGAGTCCTTCCTGGGGAAGCGCATGTCAGCCTGACCTTGGACTCTGGAAAGGGCCTGGATACTGCCCTTCCTAGGAACCTTAGTTTAGTGATAGGGGTGGCTGGAGAGGACGAGGGGGAGTGGGGCAGGGATATGGGTTCCTTCTTCCTCCCTCCCTGAGTCCCTTTCCCCCTGGGAGCCCCCATCCCAAAGCTACGTCTTCTTCCTGACAGCTGCTCCCCTTCCCTGGCAAGTCCCAGAAGAGGGTGGGCGGGGACACTTACTCCGGGACACTTGGATGAGCTCAGTGACACTGAACACACCGGAGGTGACGAAGCTCTCCTGGAAGTCGGTGGTGTCTGGAAAAGAGACAGAGGACGGGGCTCAGCAGGCATCTGGTTGAACCGTGTCTGTTACCTGACCTTGACACCTCTGGGCTGCCCAGACTCTGGGGTGCCTGACCAGGCACCCCCGTCTCCCCCATTCTCCTTGACCGCAGGGAGAGGATGGCTGTTTCAACCCCTCCAGGCTGAGGAGGAGTCCTCTGCCCTAACGCAGCTGGAGCAGATCTTCTTTCCTGAGTCTCTGCTCCATCCTTCTCAGCGCAGCTGCAGCCAGCCTCCTGTCCTCCAGCCTCCCAGCCTTCCTCCAGGGTCTTTGTGGCATGGTAGGCTGCACACATGAGTGGAGGCCAGACCTGGGTTCACATCCCAGCTAGGGTTCCCACTTTGGTGTGTGATTCTGGACAAGTCACTTTACCTCTTTGGTCTCAAAAGTGGGGACCATACACCCCATCAGCTTGGGTGATTGTGAGATATGAATGCTACAACCCAAGAGGGACCAGCTCGGTCCTTTTGCCTCACTTATCGCCCCATGCAACACTGCAGTCTTTTAGCTTTCTGCTGCCAGGCTGAGAGCTCTGTGGCATTCCCAGTTCCTGGACCAGACCTAGAAGACAGCAGGGGCTCAGAACCATGGGCTGAATGGAGGGTCCACAGGCAGCTGTTAAAATCTCCAGTGTGCCTAGACCCACTCCTGCCTAATTTAAAGGCAGTTTCACTGTTGCAGGGGCTGTCTGGACACTTGGACAGCCTCCTCTCCAGGATGGGGTGGTTTAGACCCATTTCATGGATTTGGAAACTGAGGCTGGCCCCAAGAGGGCAGGAGCCCTGACCCACATGGAGAGCTGGGAGGGAACAGGCCTATCCTGCCCAGAGGCCCTCACAGGCAGGACCCACTCTCTCAGCAAGTGTTTCCCAGGCACTTCCTGTGTCTGCCTCCGAGCTGGACACTGGGGAAACCATGGGGAACAAGACTAACGGGCCACTGCTCTCCAGGACTCCCAGTCTGGAGTGGGCAAAGGAAGTCACATAAGAGCAGGAAGTCAAAAACCCTTCTACATGAATGTTCACAGCAGCATGATTTACAGTAGCTGAAATCAGAGAACACCCAAATGTCCATCAGTGATAATGGATAGACAGAATGTGGTCCCTCCACACATGGGAGCATCACTCAGCCATGAAAAGGAGACAAGCCCTGACACTTGCCACCACATGGACGGACCCTGAGAGGACCCTGAGAACACGATGCTCAGTAAGAGAAGCAGACACAGAAGGACACACAAGGTGTGATTCCACTGATGGGAGAAGATCCAGAACAGGCCGATCCACAGACACTGAGAGTGGATGAGTGGTCACCTAAGGAAGGGGAGTAGCTAATGGAGGTGGGGTTGCTTTGGGAGTAATGAAAATGTTCTGGAACTAGACAGGTAATGTGTGCACAGTTTGGTGAATGTACTTAATACCACCAAACAGTGCATTTTAATATGGTTAAAATGATACATTTTATGTGTGTTGTACCACAATTTAAAAAAACTTTTAAAGATCATTAAGTCAAACATGAGCTGCGTCAGGGGGTAGCGAGGCAGGCAAGGTGGGGGAGCCTGATGGGGAAGAGACCTATTTTGCACAAAGGGCTCAGAGAAGGCTTCCCTGGGAGGGTAACATTCAACCAAGACATCAGGGTAGGGGTGGAAAAGAGAAATGTGAGTTTAAATTTGAGAAGTGCCCAGACAGCCCCTGGCACAGTGAAACTGCCTTGTGAGAAGTTGGCTGCCTTGATTAGGATGATCTTAAACTCAATGTTTTGCCACCTGCCTGTGGGCTACAATGTTCCCGGCAGTGGAGATGGCTTATGTAAAGGCCCTAGGGTTGGAACATACGGCTTTTTTTTTTTTTGGATGCACCACACAGCGTGTTGGGATTCCCTGGTAGCTCAGCTGGTAAATAATCCACCTGCAATGCAGGAGATCTGGTTCAATTCCTGGGTTGGGAAGATCTGCTGGAGAAGTGATAGGCTACCCACTCCAGTATTCTTGGGCTTCCCTAGTGGCTCCGCTGGTAAAGAATCGTCCTGCAATGCGGGAGACCTAGGTTTTATCCCTGGGTTGGAAAGATGCCCTGGAGGAGAGACTGGATACCCATTCCAGTATTCTGGCCTGTATAGTTCATGAGGTCGTAAACAGTTGGACATGACTGAGTGACTTTCACTTTCACACAGCATACGGAAAATATCTGACCAGGAATCGAACCCGCGTGCCCTGCAGTGGGAGCGTGGAACACTGGACCATCAGGGAAGTCCAAGTCCTTGGGGTGGGGATACACTTGGTGAATTGGAGGCTGACAGGGCTGGAGTTGAAGGAGCCGGGAGAGCGGTCAGAGTAGAGGTGGCAGCTCTCGGTTTCGAGGCGGTGGTGGGAGCAGTTCTTGTCCAGGCCTCTAGGGGGCAGCACTAGCCGCAGGGAGCGCAGAGCCGTGGCGGGCTCCCCCGCTGTCCATCACTTAAGCCCCCTCCTTGCTTGCGAGCTTTGTGTCCACCATTTATTGAGCAATTACTGCCTGCCCAGGCCCATGATGGAAGGCTAGGACCACAACATTCCCGAGGAGGACAGGGCGGTGGCTCCCAGCGTCCAGGGGAAGTGGCCATGGCCATTTCCTGCTGACCCAGCTGGCCAGCTGCTGTCAGCACACCCCTCCCCCCTCCCCCCACAGGGGTTTCCTGTTTGTGCAGCGCTCGCCCAGCTCCATCTCCAGGGGACTCCCTGGCGGGCGGGGAGGAAGTGACTTCCTCCACCAGACGCTGGAGCTCCCCGTGGGACCCGGCCAAACGCCGCAGCCCCCGCCGCCTGCCTCGAACATCTGGCTTGGAAGGAGGCACGTGGGGATCACAGGAGGCCAAGGAGGACTCAGGTCACAGATGGCCAGTGAGATGTGGCCCCGGGGCCTGTGAACCTCCTGGAACCATCCAGCCTCCCTGTGCATGCCTGTGACGGATGTTCCATGGGGGATGCCCTCATCCACCGGGTGTTTCTTCCCCTCTCCCTTTTCATCTCCCCTCTGTCCTGTCTCCTGGTGTACTATCTCTCTAGCTTCCCTTTTCCTCTCTGCTTTATCCCTCCTCTCCTTTTTTTTTTTTTTTCTTTCTATCAATGTTTTTTGAGCATGTGCTGTGTACTGTGTCCTATTCTAGGTACTGAGGACAGGGCAGTGATCAAGACAAACACCTCTGCCCTTTAGGAGGGGATGTTCCACCAGGTGAGATAAGCAAACACATATGCAATCACTAAGCAGCTAAGCAAATACATACGCAATCACTAACTTCCTCTAAAGGAACTAAAACAGAGGGCTGGGATTGAGAGTGGCCAGGCGGCTTGAGCTAAGGAGCTCAGAGAAGATCTCTCTGAGAGGGAGGCATTTGAGCTAAGACTTGGGTGATCTGAGAGAGACAGAGCAGTTACCTGTCCAGACAGAGGGTACAGCCTGTGCAAAGGGCCTGGGACAGGCTGGTGCCTGGCATATTGGAGGAGAAGTGAGGAGGCCCCCTGTGGCTGGACCAGAGTGACAAGGGGCAGAGAAGGAGGAGGTGGGAGACGGAGGGCATGGGGCAGGTTGTATAGGGCCTCCTAGTCTGCAGGAAGGACTTGAGCTTTTACCCTGAGGGCTGTGGGTGGGGGAGGGGCAACACATGACTCAAGTGCTCACAGGAGCCCTCTGACCACTTCAGGGAAGACAACACTGTGACAGACAGGAGCCAGGGGATAGAGTAGAAGCAGGGCCTCTGCAGCTTCCAAAACCTTTCTGTCCTTCAGGTGTCTGCTCCCAGCCCTGAAGCAGGCAAATTCTCCTGCTTCCTATCCCCCCACCCCAACATGGAACTGACTTGTCCTACTTATTCATTAAACATCCTGTGAGACTGTTGGGGGAGCACCTCTGAGTGCAGATGCTGGAGTTCAGGGTCATGAGTTCCAACCCCAGCTCCCTGGATGCCCCTGGAAGGTTCATATGCCTCTTTGGGCCTCAGTCTCCTCCTCTGCAAAATAGAACAACAGCAGCACCTATTCCAGGAATGACTCAGGTACTCACACAGGACCACACAGAACCCACAAAGGGTGCTCCCAAAATTACTCCTAAATAAAAGATGGGAATGCAACCATGCCCTCCACCCCGCCACCTCCAGACTCACCCAGTGTGATGGGCTTGCTGTCCTCCTGGTCGGAGCCCATCCCTGCCCGGGGACTGCCACTCTGCTCTGCATCTGCAAAGAGAGGGAGGGGGAATTGGTGACGTTGCCACAGGGGTCCCCATCCCGAAGGGAGGAGGCGTCAGCCCAGCACTAGCTGGGACCAGCACCATGGAGACAATGGTCTGGAGCATGGCGTTCCCTGGCTGCTGCCACAGAGGGTCATGGATGTCTTTCGTCACTGGGGTCACAGGTGAGAACCCAAGTGCAGGAGCTGGCTCAGTCATAGGAAGTGCTCTCTGAGCCTCAGTTTCCTCTTCTGTCAAGTAAGGATAACTCATTTAATCCTGCCTCCACTGTATGAGGTGGGAACCCTCATGCCCATTTTACAGATGGGAAAACTGAGGGCCAGACAGGTGAGTCCTTGACCCCTCAGGCCCACTCCCATCTTCCTCTGCCTTCAGAGTCCCAGGAGCCCAGCCCATGGTCTTAGGTTGCTATTCAGGGTCCCCAGAGAGGGGGCTGAGGGGCACATTTCCGCAGCTGTGATGTCCCCCTCCCCTGCCCAACTTGGGGGCTCCCTCCCACTCCGGCGCCTGCCCCCCCATCTTATCTAAAAATAATCAGGCTCCTTGGCAGCCGGGTGAAGCAGACAGACGCTGAGCTCAGCGTTATTGGCTCCGGAGAACTAGATGGAGGGCGAGTCACGCCAGCCCCCTCTGCAGTCCCCACCCCCACCCTCCACCCTGGGTTGGGGGCAGGGGAGCACTTGACCAAGCCCAGATGGACAGAACCCCTACAGCCCTATTCATTTATGTCTCAGGTCAAGGACAAAGGTGGCCGGAAGCACCATCAAATGACGGAGAAAGAATCAGGCCCCTGCCACCTGCCATACTCCAAGCCCAGGGCTGTTCTCTGTGTGACCTCAGGCAAGTTGCTTACCTGCCCTGAGCCTCAGAGTTTTCTCTTTCAAATGTGTGAAAGCATTTCACAGGCCCGACTGGGTTGGCAGGAGGTGGCAAGGGGATATTAACAGTATATATTAAGCACTTAGGGCATATTGAGCTCTATATACACGGTAACATCTATCCCATTATTATTATTGTTATTTTTAAGTCCCTAAGATGACTGTAGATATGGTGCTTCGTTGTTCTCATTTCATACCTTCCCTTAAACCATTAAGAGCTACTTCTCTGGCATTATTAATGTACCCATTTTATAGACAAGGAAATAGATGGTTAGAATGACGAAAAAGTGCCTGCACTATGCCCCTTGTTGTTTTTTTTTTACGGTAGTGTATCATTTTATTTTACTTACTTTTTAATCCTCCCCCCCCCCCCCCCGCCAACCAGGGGAGCAACTTGTGGGGATCCTAGTTCCCTGGTCAGGGATCAAACACATGGTCCTGGCAATGGAAGCACAGAATCCTAACTACTAGCCCACCAGGGAAGCCTCCCCTTGTTAATTTAATTCATACTCTGCACATGTATCCAGACATGCAGCGCGACCAACATAAACTGCTTGGCATCTGCAGTTCGGTGCCTGAGTTCCCATCCCAGCTCTGGGAGCATCCGAGGCCACATGGTCCTGGGGAGGTCACTTCCCCTCCTGGGGCCTCAGTTCACCCAGGGTTGCTGGGGATAATAGTAATGATGACACTGCTCACAAGAGTTACTGAGCCCGCGCCATCTGCCTGGCGTGGAACCTGCAGCTTTGTACACACTGTGTGCTGAGCACCTGCTGGCAGCCAAGACCGTGGATGCTGTAAAAAGCCCAGGAGTGCCCCACCACCACCCCGCCTCCACGTCCCATCCACGACAGAAGCGCGTGCAGGCAGCCCTCCTTGGCTTGGCTGAGCAGCCCCCTGTGTGGCCAGCTCGGCTGGGCAAAGCTGGGCAGCAGCAAGGGGATTGTGCCCGGCTGGGCCCCACGCCCCATGGCAGCTCCCGGGCTGGGCAGCCAGCGGCCCCTTGGAGCCAGCCTATCCTGCTTGAATGGCCGCGTGGCTGGGCATGGGTGGCCACTGTTGGGAAGGGCCCAGCCTGGGCAGCCAGCCGTCGGGCTCCAGGCCTCGGGCACAGACCCTCTTCGAGAACCGGTGCCCATACGGACTCAGCGGGCAGCGGTGCCCGACTGGCACTCAGGCGCCTACCGAAGGAGGTGGGGGTATTTCCCAAGTGCTGTCTGTGTGTTCCTGCTTTGGAACCAGGCAGCCGGGCACTGCGGGCCTCTCCCTGTGCCTCACTCCCCACATCTGTGAAATGGGCACCATTACAGCGTCTCCCTCAGAGCTGTGAGCCCTTCACCCACCAGAGGAGAGTTTCATTACTGTTGTTACTCTCTGGTTGTTTCTGCCTTGGGTGCCTTTACTTCCTATGGATTGAAAGCCATGGCGCTAGGCTATGGCTGGCTCTAGTCTGGCGCCCTTATCCTTTGCTCTTGACCTCAGGCCGGCCATATCATGTGTCTGAGCCTCACCTTCCTCATCTGTAAAATGAGGATTTAACACAACCCACTTCCCAGTGTTTGTCAGGTCTCCATGTCAGCTAATAACAATTGTAAAATGTTGGTGCCAAACCGACATTCAATACATGGTTTGGGGGACCTAAATGAGAGTGTGTTTTTAAGTTTCTTTCCTTTTTTTTTCTTATGGAAGAAAAATTGGTTAAGGCCTTTCTTTCTTTTGACTGCACAGCATGCAGAATCTTAGTTCCCTGACCATGGACCAAAACCACACTTCCTGTAGGGGAAGCATGGAGTCTTAACCACGGGACCACCAGGGAAGTCCTTTTAATTTAGGTTTCTAATTGATCATTGCTAAAATTTAGAAATGGAATTGGTTTGGGGGTGTTAAGCTTGTTGGAGAAGGAAATGATAACTCATTCCAGTAGTCTTGCCTGAGAAATCCCATGGACAGAGGAGCCTGGCGGGCTATAGGCCACGGGGTTGCAAAAGAATCCAACATGATTTAGTGACTAAACAACAACAACAACATTTTGTATCCTGCAACCTTGCTGAATTCACGTATTAGTCCTAAGACTCCACCCCCTTTTTTTTTTTAATAGATTGCTAGGGATTATCTGTGTAGACAATTGTATCACTTGCAAGCAGAGCTAATTTTATTTTTTCCTTCCCAATCAGTATGCCTTGATTTTTTTTCTTGCCTTATTGCGCTGGCTAGGCCTTCCAAATGGAGAAGGAAATGGCACCCCACTCCAGTACTCTTGCCTGGAAACTCCCATGGACGGAGGAGCCTGGTAGGCTGCAGTCCATGGGGTCACTAAGGGTCAGACACGACTGAGTGACTTCACTTTCACTTTTCACTTTCATGCATTGGAGAAGGAAATGGCAACTCACTCCAGTGTTCTTGCCTGGAGAATCCCAGGGATGGGGGATCCTGGTGGACTGAGGTCGATGGGCTCGCACAGAATAGGACACGACTGAAGTGACTTGGCAGCAGTAGCAGCAACAGGCCTTCCAAAACCCTGTCGACTACAAGTAGTGGGAGCAGGTGTCCTCGTCTTGCTTTTAACCTTAGAGGAAACCCATTCAGTCTCTCACCGCTAAGAACTATGTTAGCTGTGGGTTTCTGCAAATTCCTTTACTGGGTTGAAAAAGCTCATTCCCCCGCCACCCGCCCCCCCTGCCACCCCCTCCCCTGCCTCTCTTTCTCTCTGTTTCCTATACTCCTGGGAGTTTTTTTTAATTTAAATAAGTATAGTTTCTAAATTATATGATGCTATACTTATATGACATCTCATTAAAAAAATTTTAATTGACTTTTAGATTGTTTTGAAATATACACTACATGTACTCTTCCATTTAACTGTTTCTCAGTGTACAGCTTAGTGGCACTAAGTAAATTCAGACTGTCTTGTGACCATCCCACCATCTATCTCCAGAACTTCCTTATCTTCTCAAACTGAAACTCTGTTCCCATGAAACACTGACTCTCTGTCCCCTACCCCAACCCCTGGCCCCCACCATCTACTTGTTATCTCTATAGATTTGACTCCTTCTGTGTCTGGCTTCTCTCACTGAGCATCACGTCCTCTGAGGTTCATCTACATTGTAGCAGGTGTCAGAACCTCCTTCCTTTCTATTATGCCATCTTATTTTTAACCATCCCTAAAAACCTCAAACTATTTCTCACCCACCTGCTGACCACTTGCCAGTCATTTGGCTTCTGGAAACTCCAAATCTTCTGGAGCTGTCCAGTGTGGGAGCCCTGAGCAACGTGTGACTTGAAATTTAAATCGGCTAAACTGAAATTAAATGCAATTTTCAGGACTTCAGCCATGCCAGTTACCTTTCAATACTGGACAAACACACTTGGTCAGTGGTGACTGAACTGGCCAGCACTGAACATGCCATCATCACAGAAAGTTCTATCAGGCTGAGCTGCTCTGGATATTTCCATGAAAAATCAGAAAAAGAGCACAGATAATTCTTCCACTTCCTTTCTACTTAGAGACCCAGAGTGGATAATGCCTAAAGGCTGGCTAATGTCTGACATCCCAGTCCCCAAGTGGGCAGCTTTCATTTGTTGAGCTTTTACTGTGTTATGAGCTTCATGGCACTATCTGACTAAATCTACCCAGTTGATGAGGTTTGTAAACTGAGTCCCAGCTCAGAGAGTCTATATTTCGAAGTTGATGTCTATGGAAAGAAATTGCCTAGCACAGAGGGACTTGACTAGGACATTCCTGCTCCCCAAGACGATGTCTGGGGACATCTGTAGTTGTCATGACAGGGGAAGGAGCTCCTGGTATTGAGGGGTTGGGCCAGGGATGCTGGCCTGGGAGAATCCCACTGAGAGTTGCCCAGTCTCTGATGTCTGGACTGGGGAGGGAGTCCAGTCCAGATCCAACCATTCTCAGTAGAAGCAAAAACTGGCTCTTGGGGCAGGGAGGGGGCTAAAAATTTATCTTTTTTTAAATAAAACACAGATATATAGACATAGATACAATATATAAATAAATATATAATATACCTGTGCTATTAAAATTTCATGAGGTTCACTGATTAGGGAAAAATCTGTCTAAAAAGGCTTTTTGTGTGTGTGCTAAATCGCTTCAGTCTTTTCCAACTCTTTGTGACCCCGTGGACTGTTGCCCACCAGGCTCCCCTGTCTATGGGATTCTCCTGGCAAGAATACTGGAGTGGGCTGCCATGCCCTCCTCCAGGGGATCTTCCCGACTCAGGGATCAAACCTACAGGTTCTTTACCACTAGTGCCACCTGGGAAGCCCAAAAAGACTCTTTAGGGGGAGGTAGTAATGAAAGAAAAGTGTCCCGTACAATTTTAAAGGGCTGTCAAAAGAGAAAGAATATGCAGCAGAAACCGGAAGTGACCTACGTGGTCTGAAGCATTTACTTTATTCAAAGTCTGCCAACTTCTGCTGTGAGTCCTCGCACAAGTGCCTGACATCTCTGAGCCTCCATCTCCTCATCTGTGAATCAGGGCTGAACTGCACTACTATTAACCTCTCTCCTTTGAGCACTTGGCAAATTGACTGCCAAGCACCTTTGGGTGCCGCCTGCCTGGGGGAACACAGCAACAAACAAGAGGAGCAAAATTCTCTGCCCTCATGGTACTGATGTCCTAATGGTGGAGTGCCAGGCAATCAACAAGGAAGCAGATTAACCAGGAGTATATAATTTCAGCTGGGTCAGGTGCAAGGGAGGTCATTCAACCCAGAGATGAGAGTGGCAGCCCCTGGTGGGTGAAGGGCTGTGACTGGAGCTCCTGGGAGGGTCATCAAGCCCACATCATGTGAAACGGTACATTCCAGTAATTAATACTTAGTGAGTCACCCCTTTAGCTGTGTTGGGAATGCATGTTTCACCTCCACTGACTCGTCTAATCTTTGAAACTCTCCCAGGAGGGATGTGTGGTAATCACCCCCATTTTCCAGATGGGGAAACTGAGGCACAAAGCGAGGTGGCGACATACGCAAACTCACACAACACCAGGTGGCAGCAATGGAACCTGGGGTCAACGCCCAGACACCCTGAGGCCTCACGTTTGGGTCCGTGGAGGGACTAGGAGGGATCCAGTGGGGGCCCTTGGAGGGGGGCTCAGAACAGACAGAACCCCTTCTTTGTTAGTAGTTTGGGGCGATTCCCCCGTGTTTGAACCCTGTTGTCTGACCAGATAAAGCCCCTAGCTGGGGGTCCCTTGATGCTCAGCTTTTTCCAAAGTTCTTTCTGTTACTAAATGTGGTGTTGGGACAGCTGGGGGCAGTGAGGAACAGCCATTTCACTTATGCCAACAAGCCCCTCATGGGAGAAGAGCCCCCAGACCCTAATGTCCATGGGAGCAGATGCCCCAGACCCTGCTGCATGGGTCAAGGAAATTTCAGAGCACCCTCACCTCACTGAGCAGAGAGCTAAGGTGTAGAGTGAGAAGATAGGAGATGATGATGCTAAATAATAATAATAATAATAAAATATTGGCAACAACCAAGCACAGACAGCCTACCAAAGGCCAGGTGGCAGGCTGTGCATTTGACAGTCCTGTCTAACACCCTGCAGCAATCCTTGACTGAGGCTGACAACCACACGTGACCCAGAGAGGGTAAGTAAGTTACCCAAGGTCACATAGCAAGGAAAGCCGATGGGCCAACCCGGATTTATGTGCTCCTCTCTTAAAGAACCTATCCGTAGAAAGCCATCATTTAAAGAGATACATGCACCTCAGTGTTCACAGCAGCACTATTTACAACAGCCAGTACAGGGAAACCGCCGAAGTGTCCACAGACAGATGAGTGGGTAAAGACCATGTCGGGTATATACACAAGGCAATATCATCTGGCCATGAAAAGAATGAAGCAAATGCCACGTGCAGCAGCCTGGATGGACCTAAAGATCATCACACCAAGTGAAGTCAGACACAGAAAGACAAATATCGAATGATGTCACTCACATGCAGAATCTAATATAAAAGATGATATAAATGAACTTAATTTACAAAACAGAAACAGATTTCAAAAATAAAATTATGGTTACCAAAGGAGAAACGTGATAGGGAGGAATAAATTAGGAGTCTGGGGTTAACATACACCGTGAGTGCAAGAGTGCTAAGTCACTTCAGCCGTGTCTGACTCTTGGCGACCCTGTGGACCGTAGCCCGCCAGGCTCCTCTGTCTATGTGATTCTCCAGGCAAGGATTCTGGAGTGGGTTGCCATGCCCTCCTCCAGGGGATCTTCCTGACCCAGGGATCAAACCAGCATCTCTTAGGTCTCCTGAATTGGCAGGTGGGTTCTTTACCACTAGCACCACCTGGAAAGCCTTAACTTATGCACGAGTATATATAAAATAGATACACAACAAGGACCTACTGAATAACACAGGAAACTGTACTCAATATTCTATAATAACCTATATGGGCAACAAATCTGAAAATAACAGATACATGCAAATGTATACCTGAATTGCTTTGCCGTACCTTTGAAACTAACACAACACTGTAAATCAACTATTCTCCAGTAACATTTATTTTTAGAAAGAGGGGGCCAGGGGAAACATCCTTGAATGTCTCATTGAATTTTATATCATGTCGATTGCTGGCTTTAAGACATTTGCCTGTTGACAAGCTTTCTCCTGACCTGCTGCTGTCCCCGGAGTCCCCCACTGCCCATCCCCGAAGACGTGATTTTCTGCAGCCCCACTCAGATCAGACGTTCGATCTGGCACTTGGTGCTGCTCAGATTACATTCCAGACTGTGTGAGAAAAACGTGGACACTCCAGAGAAGTACCACAGAACCAAAATGCACATTCTTGACCTGGGGAGTGGGGCACCTACAGGGGTCCCTTGGGTGTCCACAGACTCCACCTGACCCTGGGGTTTGTAGTCAAAAAGCCTGAGCCTTGCTGTGGGCCTCTTGGGCAGCTGTGGGACTCCTCAGAGTCTTTCAGGCACCCTGGGGTCATGAAGAACAGGCTGTGGGGCCCAAACTTGTATGATCCTGGAGCGTGTTTTAGAAGCTGGAGTCCTGGAGCCCTCCTGTGTTGGAGACTCAGCCCTGATACAAGTTGGCCTGTGACCTCGGATGAATCAGGCCTCTCTCCCTCTGAGCCTCAGTTTTCCCCATCTATAAAGTGGGCTTTCTCTGTTGCTGCCTTACTTTATATGGGTGTGAGGCTCAAATCAGAGGAGACTCAGGAGGGGAGGGGTCCATCACAGTCTAAAGGATAAATACTGTTTGTGTGACAGCATATTTCCAAGCTCAGAAGTTACATGAACTTTGTCCCTCCTCTGCCCACAGCCCTCCAGGGCTCTCACCTCCCTCGGGGTAAAAGCCCAAGTCCTCCTTGTGGCTCATAGGCCCTGCACGACCTGCCCCATCCCCTCTCTCCCCTCCCCTTCTACTGTTCTCCCCATTGCTCACTCTGTTCCGGCCACACAGGCCTCCTGGCTGTTCCTCCAACATTGTCCTGCCCCAGGGCCTTTGCACCGGCTGTGTCCACTGCCTAGAACATTGTTCCCTCTGTATCTACGTGGCTCACATTCTCTCCTCTCTCTGGGACCTTCCTGAAAGGTTTCTTCTCTGAGAGACACTCAAAGCTCTCCAGCACCATTCCCAAAGCGCAGCTAACCATGCTCATGCTAGTATAAGTGAGACTGGCCCTGGACAGACAGCGGATGTGTCTCAAGCGACACCCTGGCTTGGCCTGGCACCAGTTCTCTTGACTTCCCAGGTTCGCGGGGTGTTTGTCGGCAGCCGGAACGTCATCACCTCCCGTGGCCTTTCCTTCAAACAAACACATGATCACAGCGGCAACAGAAATGTAAACTGGATCCCATTGACAGCGTGTACAAACTGTTCTTTCCTGTCCGTGGCCACGAGCCCAAATTTGGTCTGTCCTAGCCCGTGACAAAGGCGCCGCCATGGCCTCCGGTCCAGCCCTTCCCGCCCTGGAGCACCCACCCCCCTCTGCACCAAACAACTCTTGCTACTATCCTGGTGGCTGAGACTCCAGCAGTTCCTAACTGGGAGGTCCAGACACCGCCCCGGCATTCATCTCCCAGATGTTTACTGACCACCTATGCTTGCCGGGCACTGGGGAAGTGGCAGGGAGCCAAGGGAGGGGAGACAGACAGGAAGTGACCCAACAGAAGGAGACCGAGATAATTTCGCTGGTTCTAAGTTCCACCGAGGCAATAAAGCTGGGTCAGGGGACAGAGAATGGCTGGTGGGGGCGGAGGTGACTTTTAACCAAAAAGTCAGGCAAAAACTCTTTATAAAGACATAGGGAAGGGAAGGAGCCAGCTGTGTGGAGAGCTGAGGGCAGATGGCACGGCAAGTGCAAAGGCCCTGGGGCAGGAACAAATACAGGATGTTTGAGGAACACAGCATCTGGCCCAAACGCAGTACACAAAGCCAGGAGACCTCAGGCCACTCAGGGCACCACCCCCCATCCTGGGCCCTGTGGGAAGCTTTGATTTTGGTTGCAAGGGTGATGACTGGATCTACGTTACATTTTAAAACGTCTCTGGCTATGAGGATGTGGAGAAATTGGAACCCTCGTGCATTGCTGGTGGGAACATAAGATGGCGCGGCCGTGGTGGAAAACAGCTTGGCACAGGTCCCTCCAAAAGTTAAACATAGAATCACCATGTGACCCACGCCTATGTCTATACCCCAAAGAACTGAAAACAGGGCTCAAGCAGATACTTGCCCACCCATGTTCACAGCAGCTAG
Organism: Bos indicus x Bos taurus; assembly: GCF_003369695.1. Taxonomy (NCBI): domain Eukaryota; kingdom Metazoa; phylum Chordata; class Mammalia; order Artiodactyla; family Bovidae; genus Bos; species Bos indicus x Bos taurus. The sequence goes on along the minus strand of NC_040082.1, from coordinate 90,158,031 downwards.
ACTCAGAGAAGTCAAAAGACAGAAACACACCAAGAGTCCATCAAAGCACAAAGGATAAACAAATTGTGGTCCAGCCACGAAATGGAATATTACTCAGCCTTAAAAAAGGAAGGAGGTTCTGGCACCTGCTACAATGTGGAAGGACCTTGAAGACGTGATGCTTATAAGAGAAGCCAGACACAAAAGGACAAATACTGTCTGGTTCCACTCATACGAGGTCCTAGAGGAGTCAGATTCACATAGAGAGGAAGTAGATGGTGGGGCCAGGGGCTGGGGGACGGGAAAGGAGTGAATGTTCAATGGGGACAGAGTTTCAGTTTCAGAAGATGAGAAAGTTCCGGAGATGATGGTGGGGATGGTTGCAGGACAGTGTGAACAGGCTTAATACCGCTGAGCTACGCACTCATAAATGGTTAAGACAGTGAACTTTATATTATATATATATTTACCATAATAAAGCAAACACGCATTAAATCTGGCTGCTCAGTGATTTCTGCACTCTCAGAGGCTGGAAGTCCAGGGAGGAGGGGTGGACAAGGATCCCAGTGGGCATAACAGCTTGGCCTAGGGTAACAGCCAGGGGTGGACAGAGTGGGTCACACTTAATTCATCTTTTGGATGTAGAAAGGACAGGACTTGCTGAAACTATGATTACACCCACTTAAACCTGGCAGGATACGGAAGAGCCTACGGTTCCCGTTCAGGCCCCACAGTGCATCCGCTGGGCTAGCCTCGGCTGCCACAGTGAGCTCGCACACGGGATTTCTTGTCCAACCTCAGCGGGCTTCCAAATGGAGCTGGCTCTGCTGGGCTGCCACGTCCGCCTCCCAGCACTGGCCAGCTAGAGAGAGAACCAAAGCCAGGTCCTGGAATTCCCAGCTCCTGGGTGTCACCGGTCATTTTTAAACATCGCCGGCCAAGGTTCAACTTTGTCCTGGAAGGCCACACTGGTCAGGCGACCCTGGTCTTCATCCTCCTCGTTCTTGCCATGGAACCTTCCCTGCCCCTCTTGCTCTCATGCCAACTCCAACCATCTTTCCAAGCCCGGATCTAAAATCTCTTTTGGAACACCCTCCTTTCGTACTTTGTCCCACTTTTGTCTGAGTTCTCATCACACTGGACTGAGCCTGGGTCTTTTTTTAATTAAAAAAATAAAAAAATATATTTATTTGGCTGCACTGGGTCTTAGCTGTGGCATTCAAACTCTTAGTTGCAGCATGCAGGACCTAGTTCCCCGATCAGGGCTCAAACCCAGGCCCCTAGCGTTGGGAATGTGGCGTCTTAGACACTGGACCACCAGGGAATTCCCAAGTGTGGGTCTTTAAACGTATGAAAGTCCCAAGTCCTTCTTGTGGCCCACAAGGTTCTGCATGACCTGCCCCATCCCCTCCCTGCTCTCCTCTCCTCTCTCTCCCCCTTGTTCACTCTGCTCTAGCCAAATGGGGTCCTTCCTAGTTCTCCAACATCCCAGGCATTGGTCCTGCCTCAGGGCCTTTGCACTGCCTGGAATGCCTTTCTTGCAAATGTCTGCTTGGCTCAAGAGCTCTTTATTCAGGTTTCTGTTCAAGTGGGGTTTCATGTCCACAGGACCTGGCCTTGATGCTCTGTAAGTTTGGGGGTTCACACCCTCGTGTCCCTCCTAAGAAATGTGACCATGGATTCCCGGATATGTCCCATAATCTTACAACCTGCTTTGTGTCCCAAGCCTCCACCTGCCTCCCGCATGAGTCTCTGTGCAAACCCAAGCATAAGGGGAAAGGTTGATTCTTTCACTCAAGTATTGACCACCTACAGTATACCAGGCTGTGTCCTAGAGTCCAGAGACACAGCAATGTACCAAAGAGACACAAAGTTCTGCCCCATGAAGTTTGAGGTCAAGGTTTCTTCTAGGCCATCTCGAGGAAGGCCAGATCAGTCACAGCAGGAAGGCTTCAAGCTAAACTGAACCTGGACGTCCCTGGTGGCTCCCACGGTTAAGAATCCATCTGCAATGCAGGGGACCTGCATTGACCCCTAGGTGGAGAAGATCCCCTGGAGCAGGAAATGGCAACCCACTTCAGTATCCTTGTCTGGGAAATCCCCTGGACAGAGAAGACTGGTGGGCTACAGTCCATGGGGTTGCAAACAGTTGGACCCACTGAGCGACTAACAGACTGAACTTGGACTTCCCTGGCAGAATAGCAGGAGGAAGGCCCAGAACCGAAATTACTCTGGGCTTCAAGGAATTCTAGTACAAATCCTGAGTCTCCCTGGGGACACCCTGTCTTGCACCTGCAGGCTCAGGACTGCAGAACTCCCAAGGCCAACAATCAGGAGAACTGGATGTCAGTCTCACCAATGCTGTGTGATCTCAGCAAAAGTACTTTCCCTCTCTGAGCCTCCACATCCTGATACAGAGGTTCTAAACCACCCCCTGGTGGCCCTCCTACAGGGATATTTGGATAAATCAAAGGGGAAAAAGGCAAGATGCTAGACATCCTCGGCCCTCAGGGGGAAATCTGGACAAAGCGTCCAGGCGGAGAAGCAGAAGGCCACGGCCGGGGTGACCTCCTGGGCGCCGCACCCCGCTCCGCACCCCCCCTCCAAGGCCTCCCCCCGCCTTGTCCTTCCTGACCCGCCACGTTCCTCGAGTCTGGACCACACTTTCCATCTCCCTCTGCCCTGCTGCCGGCCGCCTGGGCCCCAGCCAACCTGCTTCGGAATCACTTTCAAAGAAAAGTTTCTTTTTTCTTCCCACCCAGCCCGGCTCTCACCCCCGCCTGCTCCGCGGCCTGGCTGTGGGCCCCGCCGGGCACTGGTGGACACCTTGCCAGCGGGTCAGGACAGCGGCCGTCCACCACCCCCCCGGCCGGCCACAGCGCCAGGCCTGGGAGGTGCTAACGCGTGGCTTTGGGCTGAACTTGGGGCATCCGGTGGGCTCTGGGGGGCTTTGGCACAAGCGGTTTGGGGGTGTCTGGCCCGAGAAGCTGGCAGGGAGGCCCCCGTAGGCCGCGGGGCCCACTCTGAGGCCTGCAGGCCAGGGCTCGTCCCACCCCGGCCGCTCTTGGCGGCCACGCCACCTATGACATCAGCGCTCTGGCGGCCATTTTGTCAACGCTTCCTCCCAGCTTCCAGATGCTTCTCCGACCTAGGCGGCCATTTTGTGGGCGCGGGAGGAGCTGGCTGGCTGGGCCTGGAGTCCGGGATCCCCTGGGGTAGGGGTCGGCGGCGGCATTGGTGGGGGGTGCTGAGCCTCCTCTGCGGCCTCCGCGGGGTTAAAGGCTCTTATGCCAGGAGGGCGGCGTCTGTGCCAGGCAGGGGTAGGAACCCGCCTGCTGCCACCCGGGGCCCGGTGCCCCCCGCCACTCGCTCGGCACAAACCAGACTCCGGGTGGCACCAAGGATGTGAAAAACAAGGTTAAAAATACCCACACGCGCAACACCCGCCCTCCCCCCCCCCCCCCCCCCCCCCCGCCCCGTCCCCTCCAATGTCAAATGTGTCAGCGCCACCCGGGGAGGGGGGCAGACTTAAAATAACTCGCTGTTTACATTTGGAGTGAATTCCTGGCTTCGCCCGCAGCCAAGCCAAGGCCTCGGCCTGCCTCCCTGGCAGCCCCGCCAGGGGTTGGGAGCTGTGGAGCCGCATGTGCCCAAGGGCTGAGCGCGCACGTGTGGCCGCGGGAGGGGACGCGGCCCCGGAAGCCGTCTGAGGCCACGCGGTGGATGGAGGCGGCGGAAGCCCAGAGCATCCCCCATGCCAAGAACGGGGTGGGGGCGCCCGGCCCCTCCCAGTTTCCCTTCTTTCTGAAGTTTCTCGGGCTTCGCGTCACCAACTCAGCAGCCCCAGGGAGGGGTGGAGGAGGTGTTCGGGGGAGGCCGGAGGCTGGCAGCCTGGGCCAGGGAGGCAGGCACCAAGGGGAGGCCTCCAGAACAGGGCAGAGGCCCGCCCTGAGCTGTGTGCCCTTGGGCCAGCACTCCCCCTCTCTGAACTAAGACTAGGTGCTCTCCCCAGTGTTGTCTGGGGGGAATCACACCCGCAGCAAATGGGGAGCCTGCTGACTACCTCAGTTTCCTTCTATGCAGAAAGTAGATTTTGAGATGCAAACCTTTCAGACTGCTGGGAGCCCCATCTTCCAGAGGGGTCAGAGATGGGAAGGGACTTGTCCCAGGTCTCATGTCGGTAAGTGGACAATCGGATGGGAACTCAGTTACTCTGGTTCTGGTGTCCACATTTGTAACCTGCTGCCTGAAATGCAGGAGGAGGTCATAGTTGGCGTCCTAGTTGGTGGGGAGACTTTTCTTCCCTGCCTCTTCTGTGGCCTCTCTTCATGAAGCCTGGCATGCAATTGGTGCTCAAACAGTGCTTACACATAGCTGGCAGTCAACAGATGTTTGTAGACAAGTGAGTGTGAATATTCCTGCAGAGCCTGGCACATGGTAGGCACTCAATATGTGCCTATAGCATGAATAATTGGGATGATCCTGCTAGGGCATGGTATACAACAGGCACAAAATAAATGCTTGTAGGACATGGGAATCCCCTGTTGGGAAAACGGGGATATTCACAGGGAAAGACCAGGTTTAGGAGTGTAGATTCCAACCAGTGGTGATACAGTGGATTTCCACAACAGGCCAGGGAAGGGTATGAAATGTCATCCAAGCATTGCCCATCTCAGGCCCCCCTGGTCTTTTGAGGATCAGCAGAAATCCTCTTTTGCAAAGCCCACCCAACTGCTCCAGGCCTAGCTATCAAAGGCAGGACCTCAGGGCAGGAGGAACCCCCCAAAATAATAGAAACTTGGCTTGGGGACCCAGGAAGGCTTTCTGTTAGAGGGCACATTGGAGCTGGGGCCTTGATGTCTGAGTAGGAGTTTGCCAGGTACAGAAGGGGCTTGTAATGACAGAGTATGAAATACATTGTCATACATTGTAGAGACAGTGTATGAAAATAATGATAATCATAACTGCCATTTATTGAGTCCTTATATGCCAGGAGCTGCATGCAATCACCGGAGAAGGCAACGGCACCCCACTCCAGTACTCTTGCTTGGAAAATCCCATGGACAGAGGAGCCTGGTAGGCTGCAGTCCATGGGGTTGCTAAGAGTCAGACACAACAGAGCGACTTCACTTTCACTTTTCACTTTCAAGCGTTGGAGAAGGAAATGGCAACCCGCTCCAGTGTTCTTGCCTGGAGAATCCCAGGGACGGGGGAAACTGATGGGCTGCCATCTATGGGGTCGAACAGAGTCGGACACAACTGAAGCGATTTAGCAGCAGCAGCAGCAGCATACAATCACAAGAGCTATGTACAGATTTACAGAGGGGCAAAAGAGGTCTCAGGGAGGTCAAGCAATTGGGTCCAGTGCATGCAGCCAGGACTTGAACCCACGCAGAGATTTGGCCTCACTACCTGCTGCCTCACTGAATGTGTCTGGGTCTGGCAGAGACTGGGCAGGCAGCACATGGTGGGTGTGTAGCAAAGACAGACAGCCCTGTCTGTATGGGGTGGGCCAGACTGTCCAGCTTTAGACATTCTGCAGGGCAGAGGAGGACCCTAGAGGCCTGCTTTCCCCAGAGAGAGAGGGCTGCAGTTTCTGGGAAGAGGGGCATGGCTCCTACTGCCTCTCCTTGGCCAGAATGGCCCCAGTGAACCCAGGAGCCTCCAAGAATCTCCTCAGTCAGCACCTAAGGGAAACCAGGGGGGTGGAGGCCAAAGACCCTCCATATGTCACCTCAGTACCCCAGGAGGAAGGTGTCCAGGCAGAATCTCAGGCTGGCCACATAAACCCTGCAGCCTCTACTTGGGTGTCCAGTTATTCCCACTGACCCTCACAGTGTACCCATTTCATGGATCCAGAAACTGAGGCACTGGAGTGGCTTGGAGCCAGGCTATTTGTTTCAGGGACAACTCCTTGCCCAACTGACTGTGTGACTCCAGGTTAAGCCCCTGGTTCTCTCTGGGTCTGTTTTCCCACATGGCACATGGGGCTGGGACAGCATAGTAACAGTCTAAACAGCTTTCTGTGCTGGCCTTTGACCAGGTGTCACAGGGCTTCTGTACTTTCCAGATAGTGTAGAGGTAAAGAATCCACCTGCCAATGCAGGAGATGCAGGTTCAATTCCTGGGTCTGGAAGATCCCCTGGAGAAGGAAATGGCAACCCACTCTAGTATTCTTGCCTGGGAAATCCCATGGACAGAAGAACCTGAAGGGCTACAGTCTGTGGGGTCACAGAGTTGAATATGACTGAGCGACTGAACATGCAACATGCCACAGGGGTTCCATAGCTGTGGTCTCATTTTACAGGGACAAAATGGGCTCAGATGGGGGAGTCACTTAGTTGCCCAGTGGCCCATCTCAATGAGCATCATGGGTTTCCTCATACCTGTCTCCCATGTCAGGCATGGGGGAGTGGCACTTTCTGCCTCCCAAGCCTCCTACATTATTGCTATTGATTCCTGAATTGGTGCCCACTGTGTGCCAGTGCTCCTGGAACCCACGGAGCAGTTACAGACGATCATTCCCATTTCACAGCCAAGGAAACTGAGGTGCCAGCCCAAGCCTACCAGGTGAGATCAGGAATAAAAAAACGGGAACAATGCAGCCATGCAAACAGAACACCCAGCTTGAGGCTGGGGGCCCCACAGTTGCCTGCCCAACTCACCCAGAGCCCTGCGGGCCACCTGGGGAACCACTGACCTATCCCCGCTTGCCCACAAACAATATCCTGACTCCAGGAGAGGGCCCTGGGTATGTCTGGGGGCCGACCTGCTCCCCCTTTTCCCTGCCTGAGTCCAGGCAGGAGGCAAGGGGACAGGAGGGCCAGCACCAGCCTTGGAAGGGGCCTCATGATCCAAGTGACCGTCCAAGTGAAGTGCACGGTCTTGCTCTGCCCAGACTGACCAATGCCACTGAATTCTCATGCTTCTGGAGTCCGCCTCTGCCTGGCTGGCCCCTGGCCATCCCTGGCCTGGGCCGGAACCAGCCCTGTCTTCTCAACTCCCACCCTTGCCCCCCAAAGCCTGTTCTCCCCACAGTGGCCAGAGGGCGCCAGTGAGCACTGAGTCAGGCCCTCCGCCTCCTCTGCCCACAGCCCTCCAGGGCTCCCACCTCCCTGGTGGTAAAAGACCAGTTCCCCTCCCTGTCCTCCCTTCCTCCCTGTCTCCCCCTCGCTCAGTCTGCTCTGTCCACCCGGGCCTCCCGGCTGTTCCTCCAACCTGCCAGGTCCAGTCTTGCCCCAGGGCCTTTGCACTGGCTGTGCCCTCTGCTTCGGGTGCCCTTCCCCCAGTTCTTTGCACAACTGGTTCCTCCTCACCGCTCAGGTCTCAGCTCAAATATCAGGTCCTCAGACAGTCCCTCCCCAAATAGTCCATCACTCTGTATTCCTTAACTTTATTTTTCTCGACAGCCCTCATCATGAACTTGTTCTTTGTCCATCTCCCCCACATGACTGGGAACCTCACCAGGGCTGGATTTCTGTCTGTCTTGTTCATGGTGGTGTCCCCAGGACCTGGGAAAGGGCTTGGCACACAGTAAGTACTTAATAAATATTTATCAGCTACCAAGAAGTTGTACTGACTGAGTGCATGCAGGCCCCATGCTATCTTAACCCTTCACACGTCTGAACTCATTTCCCCTGGGCAACCCTGAAAGGCAGCGTGTTTTACAGATGGTGATATGGAGGCCCAGAGAGGGTTGCCATTTTCCTGCGGTCATACAGCAAGCAGGTGGCAGGGCCAGCACCCCGCTTAAGACCCACTGCCTTACTTTGCTGATACCCCCTTGCCCAGATAGGGAAACTGAGGCTCAGGGACAGAAGGGACTAGCTGAGGGTCAGAAGCAGAGTGGGCTCTGTGCTACCTGGGAAAGAACAGAGCGATGATGAGCAACATCAACAACAATAATAATGATGGTGCATTCTAATGATTGAGTCGATGAGAGTTGATAAAGGGTTCCCTCCATGGGTTGGTGCAGAGTCCTGGAGGGGAGACTTGGGGGACGCCAGCCCCTTTAAGAGCCTCCCCCTCCCCAGATGGGGCTGGCCCGGCCTCCCCTTATGTAAGCAGGCCAGCTGCCCTTGCATAACCCGGTTACATAAGGAAGCAGGGAACAGGCTTGTCCATCCGGCAGCAACCTGTCCCAGGCTGTCTGAGGGGCCGGCCTGGGGCATAGGAGCGCCGAGGCCGCCCAGAGCAGCCAGCGGGTACAGCCCAATTCAAGGCCTTCTAGGTCGGCCCCTGTGTGGAGGATGTCCCAGACTCCCCCAGCCACAGCATCCCCTGGGCAGGAGAAGTGAACGATTTCCAGCCTGAAAGTGGACAGGGGATATTCCCATTGCTCTGAAGGGGAACTGAGGCCCAGAGAAGGCAAGCGAGCAGCCTGCAGCTTCACAGCCCCGGTAGAGAGGGTGGAGGTGGCAGGGCTGACTGACACCTGGGCCACATAACGTCTCAGCGCCTTTGTAAAATGCGGCTGCAGACAGGACCTTTCTCAACAGGGCCTGGTGTGCAGCTGGCACTCAATAAATGCAGCCTGAAACTCAGCTGCAATTAAAACCCTTTTAACACTGTTAACCAGCCTAACCCTTGCCTCATTTGACATTTGAGAAGCAGAGGTAACGAAGAAAGGTGAAGAGGTAACTGCCCAATCCCAAAGGTGGGGGAACACCACGAGGCTCAAGCAATGCCATGAGCACAGAGGAGCACCAACTGTGTACCAAACCCTGACCCAGATACCATTCCATCTGCCCAGTGGCCGAGAGAAGAGAAGGCATTTTTCCCAGATGAAACCCACACGCCACCAGGCACATGCAGCCACCATCTGACCATGTGGGGCTGGGATGTCTGGATGCGATGCTGCCCACCCCCACCCCCACGCAGGCACTTCAGTTCCTCCATCTTTGGGAGGCTGGGGGGTAGGGCTTGGGAGCAAAGCGGTGGCCCCCTCCTTTCCCCTTTCTCTGGGCACTGGCCCTTTAAGCCAGCAGGCTGCCAGGGCTTGTCCTGGAGTGACCCCAAGGGGCGGGTGTGGTCAGGAACAAGGGGCCCATTCAATTGCTGTTGCCGCCTCCGGGCAGCCCACAGGCTGGCCTGGGGTGGTGAGGGGAGGAGACTGGCCAAGACCGGGGGAGAGAGACCGGGGGTTGAGACAGACAAAGAGACAGAGACCCAGACAGGGAGACTTTGGGCCTCGGCTGCATCTCTTGCCTCCCTGGTTCCACCACATCAAGGGTTTGAGGCCGGCCTACTCCCAGCCAGGCTGCAGCCCCAACTTGATCTAGCTGAGCCTGGCACCTGCTCACCAGCACCCAAACTCTCTAGGCCCAAAGGAGGGATCCTAGGACATTCTAAGAGAGGTCCCTGACATACCCCAAACAGCCCCTTCTTAGGGGACTCCTGTATTCCCTCAGATCTGCCAGTGAAAGTGAAAAGTGAATGTGTTAGTCACTTAGTCATAACCAACTCTTTTCGACCACTTGTGGACTGTAGCCTGCCAGGCTCCTCTGTCCATGGGATTCTCCAGGCAAGAATACTGGGTTGCCATGCCCTTTTCCAGGGGATCTTCCCGATCCAGAGAGTGAACCCAGGTCTCCTGCACTGCAGGCAGATTCTTTACCACCTGCGTTCGAATCCTGACTCTACCATTTAGCTGTGTGGCCTCAGGTTGTTGTCTTAACCTCCCTGGGCCTCAATTTTCCCATGTGCGAAATGTGGTTCATGATAATCCCTACCTTTGTGGGATTAAGGTGAAACAAAATGGTGTGAATAATCCCTGATATGTACTGAGGATTTACTTCTTAGTAAGCCCTCAGTATGCCTGCAGTTCCCCCCCATAATGCACCCCGACATCCCAGACACATACAGACAACCCCTTCCTCCTGCCAGAGGTCACCAGGGTCAATTAGAGCTGCTGCCTTCCAGCGAGGACCTACTATGTGCTCTGTTCCCCTACAGCCTCTGGAAACACCCCGGGTTCCGTGTCCCTACATGTGATAAACAACAGACTTTTATTGCGGATTAAACAAAATCCTGACTTATTCCTGGGCCCCTTAGTCCCAGCTTCTCACAGTCCTGCTACCAAACCTTTCCCCACCAAGGGGCCCCCATTCAAGCAGGCAGCCCCTGCCTCAGCAAGTCTGGAAAAAGCCTTAAAAAATCTCCCAAATCTACCTCTGTCTCCCTCTGTAAGGGTTTTTTCTAGAATACTCTGCTCAGTCACTAGACGTCTGAGGACAGGCTTATTCAACTCTGACCTGAACGTTCTGTATCCCTGCCAGAAAGAGAATTCTAGAACTTGCCCTGGATGTTCTAGAACCCAAGTTGAGAAATTTCAGAGCCCGTCCTTGGACATGAGAAAATCCCACAGGTGGAATTCTGGAAATTCTGGAATTCTGACCATGTGGCTCTGGGAGAATTCTAGAATTGTCAAATGAAGATCCCAGCGTTGTTTGTTTGTTTGTTTTAATATTTATTTGGCTGCATCGAGTCTTAGTTTGCAGCATGTGAGATCTAGTTCCCTGACCCGGGATCAAACCTGAGTCCCCTATGTTGGGAGCATGGCGTCTTAGCCACTGGACCACCAGGGAAGTCCTAAGATCCTAGCTGTGAAGGGTCTAAAACAGGCCTTGGGAACTCCAAAACTTGTCCTGTGGAGGATCTAGAACAGACCCCCTGCCTCTCTTGAAACCTCTTTCCCACTTGCAAGCCATTTACCCTGAGGTACCAGTGATATTTGCTTAGTCATGACCAACTCTTTGCAATCCCAAGGACTCTAGCCCACCAGGCTCCTCTGTCCATGGGGATTCTCCAGGCAAGAATACTGGAGTGGGTAGCCATTCCCTTCTCCAGGGAATCTTCCTAACCCAGGGATCGAGCACAGATCTCCTGCAGAGCCCCCCTTGTCCCCCTATCCTGACGCCCACACAAGACAGCCTGGGACAGAAGGCGGGATAGAATGGACCTGAGGAAGGACCCTCTCTGGGCCTCAGTTTCCTGATGTGGACAAGAAACGCAGTGTTCCCACATGCCCCCTCCCTTGTCCCTCACTGACTCTGACCATCTGTGACTTCCTGCCCACACCCAGCTGGAGAGAGAGGGGCTGGACTGGCAGCTGTCTGCGGAGGTGGGGGGTGCCCGGAGATGTCCCTAGCTGCCCTCAGCCCCCCCTGGCTGGCTGGGCACAGGGCCAGAGTGGCAACTGCAGCCCTGCCACACTGGGGTGGCCGCCACAGGTGCATCGAGATGCTTCCCGCTTTCTGCGGGCTCCACACCTCTCGGGTCCTCGGGAGCCTCAGCAGGTGTGGGCGCGCAAGCTGGGCACCCCAGCAGAGGTGCTCGGTCCATGGCAGAGGGGCGATCTACTCAGGAAAGTGTTACTTGCTCAGTCCTGTCCGACTCTTTGCAACCCCATGGACTGCTGCCCGCCAGGCTCCTTTGTTCATGGGTTTCTCCAGGCAAGAACACTGGAGTGGGTAGCCATTCCCTTCTCCAGGAAAGAACTTAAAATTTCTGAGTACTTATGCTGAGAGGTTCCTTTCTCAGAGACTATAACTTAACTTCAGTCTCTGAACACTGCCTCCACTCAGCCTGCAGATGAAGAAAGCAGAAGCCCAGAGATGGGCATTAACTTGCCCAAGGTTGCTCAGCTGGCCAGAGGGCAGAACTGGAGCTGGAAACACAGTAATGGTGATGATGATGATAAAGGCAGTGATGCTCAGTTGTGTCCAACACTTTTGTGACCCCGTGGACTGTAGCCTGTCGGGCTCCTCTGTCCGTGAGATTTTTCAGGCAAGAATACAGGAGTGGGTTGCCATTTCCTTCTCCAGGGTATTTTCCCCACCCAGGGATTGAACCTGGGTCTCTTGCATTGCAGGCAGATTTTTTACCAACTGAGCCACGAGGGAAGCCCTAATAGTAACTATGATTATATTACCATCACTGGTTTTGTTTTTATTACTTATCATTGCATAATAATAGAGGATGTATATCTTGCCTGGAAAATCCCATGGGTGGAGGAGCCTGGTAGGCTGCAGTTCATGGGGTCGCTAAGAGTTGGACACGACTGAGTGACTTCACTTTCACTTTTCACTTTCATGCATTGGAGAAGGAAATGGCAACCCACTCCAGTGTTCTTGCCTGGAGAATCCCAGGGACAGAGGAGCCTGGTGGGCTGCTGTCTCTGGGGTCACACAGAGTCGGACACGACTAAAGTGACGCAGCAGCAGCATTATTCATTATTACTATCATTTTTTAAAAATTTTGAAAATGAAGCCTAGTTGAGTTACAAATTATCACTAACAACAAAGAATTTTTTTAAATTGTGGTAGAATATCAATTGGAGAAGGTGATGGCACCCCATTCCAGTACTCTTGCCTGGAAAATCCCATGGGTGGAGGAACCTGGTGGGCTGCAGTCCATGGGGTTGCTAAGAGTCAGACACAACTGAGCGACTTCACTTTCACTTTTCACTTTCATGCATTGGAGAAGGAAATGGCAACTCACTCCAGTGTTCTTGCCTGGAGAATCCCAGGGACGGGGGAGCCTGGTGGGCTGCCATCTCTGGGTTCGCACAGAGTTGGACACGACTGAAGTGACTTAGCAGACTATCAATAGCATAAAATTCTCCTGGTGGCTCAGCAGTAAAGAATCTGCCTGCAATTCGAGAGACCCAGGTTTGATCCCAAGTTGAGAAGATCTCCTGGAGAAGGGAATGGCTACCCACTCCAGTATTCTAACCTGGAGAATCCCACGGACAGAGGAGCCTGGCGGGCTATAGTCCATAGGGTTGCAAAGAGTCGGACATGACTGAGCAACTAACACCACCACTTCCATTGTTATTTTATTTATTTTTTGGCATGTGGGATCTTAGTTTCCCAACCAGGGATTGAACTCATGCCTCTAGCATTGGAAGCACAGGGTCCTAACCATTGGAACCACCAGGGGAGTCCCCCAAATTCACCACCTTGGCCATTTCTAAGTGCACAGTTCAGTGGCACTGGATACCTTCACATTGTCTTGCAACCACCCCCACCATCATCTCCAAAACTGCCTCATTTTCCCAAAGGAAAACTGTCCCCATTAACTGACCCCGCCCCACCCAGAGCCCCTGGCCCCACCATCTACTTCCTGTCTCTCTAGATCTGGCTCCTCTAAGACCTCCTGTGAGTGGAACCAGACAGTGTGTCCTTTTGTGTCTGCTTCTCTCATTGAGCATCATGTTCTCAGGGTCCATCCACGGTGTAACGTGGGTCAGGATCTCTTTCCTTTTTAAGGCACCAAATTATGTTTGAGCCTGGAGGAGGGCATGGCAATCCACTCCAGTATTCTTGCGTGGGGAATCCCATGGACAGAGGAGCCTGGTGGGCTACAGTCCACGGGGTTGCAAAGAGTCGGACACAAGTGAAGTGACTTAGCATGTATGTTTGAGCACCTACTGTATGCCAGGCCCTCTCCTAGCACTCTTCATGCATTATCTTACTTAACCCCATATAGCCCAGCGAAGCAGGCACCATCTGTTTCACGCCCTTTTCAGAGGGAAGGCAACTGAGGCCCAGAGCAGTGATGTCACCTGCCCAAGGCCACACGGCACATGAGCAGTGGGATCTCAACCTGGGCTGTCTGGCTACAGATGTCATCCCTACCTCTTCCTGACACGGGGCTCCCACCTGCTGCATTAGCAGCATCCTTGGCACCGCTAACCAGGAGCCCAGAGGCCTCCCACCACCACTATAAATACATCATCAGCTGGTGTCTGGACCTCACCCCTGGGCAGTCACCTCCCCTGCATGGACAGACAGCTGGTCCACCTGGCTTCCCTGCCCTGGGGGAGTCCAGGCTGCGAGGAGCCCCTCACTCCTCCACCACCCAGACACCTGGCTTCCAGTGGGGGCCCATCCTCGGTTACAGGTACCCCGGCTGGTTCTCTAGATGCTCTGAGGTTCTTCCCCACTTTGCCTCCTGGGGCTGGGGAGAGGATCTGGGAAGGAATTGAGCATTTATTGAGCACCTGTTTTATGCTATCTAGGGGTCACTGACTCCAATTGTCAATGCAGTGGACACAGCACAGTTACTTTTTCCACTCTCCAGGTGGGAAAATGAAGGGTCAGAGAGAGGAGTACATCTCACATAGCCTGGAACAAGTGTGGACACAAATTGTGTCCATCATACAAGCAAATGCCCACCCTCACATGCTCTCCTGTCCACATCCATCCTGTCTCCCCCGGCACAGTGTCCTGGGCTGGAATGGAGATTAACAGGGGTTCGAAGAGATGAGGGACCCTCCCTCTGTCAAGGTCCAGCTTGCTTCTCTCTGTGGCCCCACAAGGCCCTACCTTCCTGGCTCAGCTCTCCTCCAACCTCAGAACAGAGAGGGCAGGGCTCTGCCCTAAGTCACATAGCAAACCCAGGCAGGGCTGAAGCCAACCCAGGCTCCTTCGATCCAGACCCTTTCTCCTGCCATCCGAGCCCAGGCTGCACTTTTTGAGGATCCTGGCCCCCAGGCTGGGGCACGGTAGGCACTTCAGGGAGGTTCACCAATATTCATTCATTTGTTCACTATGTATTCTGGGCCAGCTCTCTTCATCATCTGTACAACTGGGAGGGTGTGGTTCCATTCAGTAACCCCAAAAGCAGTTTTCCGTTTTTTCCTTTAGTGGTTTTGAGGACTCAGGATCTGTGGGTTCTAATTCTGCTCTACCTCTTAGGAGCCGTGTGACCCTAGACAAGTGATTGACCATCTCTGGGCCTGTTTTCTTACTGAAACACGGGAGTAGGTAATAGTTGCTGCCTCCCTGGGTGGTGAAAGTGAAAGTGTTAGTCGCTCAGTCGTGTTAACTCTTTGCAACTCCATGGAATGTAGCCCACCAGGCTCCTCTGTCCGTGGAATTCTCCAGGCAAGAATATTGGAATGGGTGGACATGCTCTCCTCCAGGGGATCTTCCCGACCCACGGATCGAACCTGGGTCTCCTGCATTGCAGGCAGATTCTTTACCATCTGAGCCACCAGGATGGTCTCCCTGGGTGGTGGAGAGAATTAAACCAGATGTGGGGCAGGCTCAGCATCGGGTATGCAATACATGTCCGCTGTTACTATCATCTGTTGCTATGATTGCTTCCCAGGTTTATCCAAGAGGGGTGGGGACCCCTCCCCCCTCGATCCTTCTGCCTCCTTCCTGGGCACCCTGGGCAGCCCCTTGAGCAGCTGTGATCTTCCCAAGCAGGCCCCTGCCCACAGTGCCGTTCCAGGAGGTTGGCACCGAACAAGGCGGGAACAGGAGGCGGGAACGGGAGGCCAGCCCACAGCGGCGTCAGCAGATGGGCACCATCTGGGCTGGCGGCTCAGGGCGGGCTGGCAGCTGCTGGAGCGGGCGGGCCTGGCAGCCCCTCCCCCGCCTGCCCTGGCACGGTGCCCGCCCGCCTCAGGTTTCTTAGGCCGCCAGAGGGGGCGGGGAGGCCTGGCTGGGCTCTGGGGCTGGGCAGACAGCTTCTCTCTCTGGGCCCTGCTTCCTCCGGGCTCCTTCCCAAACGAGAGGCTGGGGAGGAGGCCCGGCCTTCCCACTGCCAGGCAGCGGTCCTCAGCCCCACCCTCCAGCCCTTGTGCTTGGGACCATTCCAGCCCCAGGGCCTTTGCACTGGCTCTGCTCCCCCAATGGCCTGACACACTCTCACTCAAATCTCCCTGTGGCCCAGCCAGAGTACCTGCCATGCCTCTCCACGCCCCTCCCTGTCCTTAGCTTTTTATTAATTTAACTGAGAATTGTCAGCTTCCCCATCTCCTGCTCAATGGCACATCCACCCACAAAGGGCAAGCAAGCAACAAGCAGCCCCACTGTCCCAAGGCAGAGCTCATGTCACTCCCCTCATCAGGGTCCCCCAGCTGTCCCCTAGGCCACCCTCAGGGCACACACGGAGTCCACTCCTGGAATCAGGGCCCCGTGTCTGCAACGATGCCAGATGGATGCCCAAGGCAGCCAAGTTTGGCCCAAGGTGGTGCCCTGGGCTCTGAGGAGCCTGGCAGCCCCAGCGCCAAAGGGATCTTCTCCCAGCTCATCCCCACTCTTCGATCCTCCAAAATAAACCTGGGGAGGGAGGCCTGGGATTCCTCCTTGGGGTGGGGCCCCAGCAATCCATCTGACAGCCCCAGGGAGAAACAGAGGCTGTGGGGGTGGGGGGAGCCGAGCCTCATCCCCGGGTCTGGGGATAGGGGATGGCCGAGTGTGTGGGTCTCCGTGTGTCTCTTCCTGTCTCTGGGTCCCCCTGTGTCTCTGGGTCTCTCTCACTGTCATTCTGTTGGCCCCGAGGCCCCACATCTGACACCCGAGGTGGTACCTCCTTCCAGACGAATGGCAGGTACCCATCTCAACATCCTGCCTGTGACCTGTCCCAGAAGTCAAGCAAGGCCTGCTTTCCCCACTCCCCATCAACCCCATGGCCTCCCTGCAGGGCTGGTTTGAGTGGCCACTGCGCTCTGACCTTGGCCCAAACGCCCTGCAGCCCTGAGACCCACAAGGGGAGAGGAGAGAAGAGATGGCCAGTTCTCTCTGCCATCAGATGACTGCTTGGCTAAGAACAGAGACGTAACTCTGGTCCAGATGGGGATGGGGGTCCTGCGATAGAAGTCGGGGAGCTGGGGCTCAGCAGGGGGTTCTGGGTGGCAGCCTCAGCTTGGGAATCCTGGAGGAAGCTCTGGTTAGTAGAAGCCTAGAACACAGACCCAGCCCAGAGGTGGCCAAGCCACATAGACTGGACACCCACATCCTACACTGCAGCTTGCTTCTATCCCCTTCTGCCACTGAGCATGGAGGGCTAGCAGGGGTACCAGCAACAGAAGTTGTGCTGTGCTTAGTCGCTCAGTCGTGTCCGACTCTTTGTGACCCCATGAACTGTACCCCACCAGGCTCCTCTGTCCATGGGAATTCTCCAGGCAAGAATACTGGAGTGGATTGCCATGCCCTCCTCCAGGGGATCTTCCTAGCCCAGGGATCGAATTCAGGTCTCCCGCATTTCAGGTGGATTTTTACCGTCTGAGCCACCAGGGAAGCCCAAGATTACTGGAGTGGGTAGCCTAACCCTTCTCCAGGGGATCTTCCCAACCCAGGAATCGAACCTGGGTCCCTTGCATTGCTTGCGAATTCTTTACCAGCTGAGCTACCAGGGAAGCTCCGGCAACAGAAGTTGCCCATGTCCAAACCCTAATTCTGCCCTTTTCTAACTGTGACCTTGGGCAGCGCAGGTAACATCTGTCAGGGTACTTTTTAGTTTCCTTCTTTTGAGGCTTCCGTTTCCTCATCTGTACAATGGATACGATTCCTGCCTCACAGGCTTGCCATGAGAATGGAAAATAATTGCTAAGTCCTCAGAAAAACTGCTTGACAGAAAGAAAGTGGCACTGGGAGTTGGGGTTTAGAAGCATAAGTAGGAGTCTTCCAGATGGGAATGACATCCACAGCAGAGGGAACCATATGGGCAAAGGGATGGAGGTGGGAAATTATAACCCTAGTAAGGATGATGATAATAATGGTCCAAGAAAAAAATAAATAACTGTCCACAAAGTCTTATTCCTGTGTTGGGTACTTCTCTCCATGACCCCACAGGGGTTATTTGTCGAACACTTTTATCATAAGAAGCAAACATTCCTACAGCTATTTTTGATTGTCTCATTTTAAAGACAAGGAAAGCAAGCACAGAGAGATTCAGTGACTTGTTTTGGGTAACCCAGCCTCCAGGCAGTCAGGCAGGAGGCTGAGCTGGGGTTGGGCTCCCTGCCCAGCCCTCGAACCCGACCCTCACTCCGGGTCAGCTGGGGCGTGTTTGAGTGACGGTCCCCTGGGATGATGGAGCTGGCTGGAAGCAGGAGAGGGTTCAGCCTTGACCTTCCCCAGCCCTCATGCGAGGAGGCTGACCAGATCGGCTAGCAAAAGCATGGCCGACGGACATGAAGGTGTCTGTGGAGGCCTGGAGGCCCCGCCTGCCTGCTGAGCTGAGTGGGGGAGGGGGTCGATGGGGGAGGGGAGGCGCCCGGAGATTGTGCTGACGCCGGCAGAAAACTTGCTTCAAAATTTTATCAGCTCAGCGCGGAGGAGGTGGGGGTGGGGCTGGGCGCGGAGGATGGATGTGGTGGGAGAGACCGGGACCTGCATGGTAATGAATGCTGCAGCCCCCAGGCTGCCCGTGCCCTCCCCTCCCCCCATCACAACGACCTCAACAGTCACCTTGTCTACCCCTCTGCTTCTGGAGAGGGGTGAGGGATGGGGCAGATGGGGTCAAGGTCAAGGAATCAAGGTCAAGACTGGGAACTCTGGCCTGGCTTTACCCCCTACACACCATGGTGACCAGGAGACCTCATGGAAGGCTCACAGCACCGCTGGGAGTTGGCCTGGTTGTTCCTCCCACTGTACAGAGGAGGAAACTGAGTTACAGTCCAGAGTCACACAGCCGGCACAGGACACAGGGCAGGGCCGTGATCAGAAGCTCGGCGGTCCTGCCTGGAGTCCCCACTTCTTCTCTTTGCCCCACCCCCGCTCCTCCCAAGCCCTCCCCAATCATTTCTGGTTGTCTGATCAAGTGGGTGCCTGTGGGGCTACCGGTGGTGGGACTGGGTCTCCAAACCGAATGCACCCACCTGACACGCTCAGGCAGCCCGGGTGTGTGCAGGTTCACGCCCACAAGGGTACCAGGCTCAGCTTGGGTGGGAATAGCAGGGCACGGGACTTGTGCTAGTTAGGTTCTCCAGGGCACACCTGATTCCATCCGCATGAAGACAGTCACAGCTGCCACCCGCCACACAGTAGACCAGAGTTCAACACGCGACACACACCATCTCCAAGAATCTCCCCAGGCCCAATCCAGGTAGGAACTTGGATAACTTCCATGTGACAGCTCCACTGGGCACACCACCAGGAAGCAGTGGGTCAGTGAAGCCCACTGCCTGCTCAACCAGGCCCTGCCCACGACCACCAGGACCTGTTGACGTTCAGGACTGGGCCACCCGTCCAGCCTCTGCACTTCTGCGCAGGCTGCTGACCCCCTGGGAGAGCCCCATGCTCATCACTGCCCAGTCATCCTGCAGAGCTCAGCTCAGGGGAGCCTCTTTCTCCAGGAAGCTGTCTTGGGTTTCTCCATCCTCACAAACCCCACTGGTCTCCATGTGGACCATTTGACCACAGAGCCAGCAAACACCAGAAACACCCAGCTAGAAGGGCAGGAGTAGGGAACCCCAACAACCAGAGAGATTGATGACACAGCTCAAGTCACACAGTGCCCCAGCTTTCCACTTGGCATCAACATGACACCTGTCAGGACTCTGGGGAAGGTCTGAGTCAATCAACCAGCATTCAGTGGGCCACCCAGCACCCTTCCAGCTTTCCCAGGAAGGATAAGGCTGCCCCTCTCCCACCTGTCAGTGGCCCATCCTCACCCCTGTTGCCAACAGACCTTCTGGGACAGCATCTCATTTCCTGTGGCCTGCCACCCCACTTGGACCCCCAGGACACACCTGCCCCCTACCTCACTCTCCCCATGAACCAGATCTCTTTCCCTTACACTTCACATGGCACGTGCCTACTCCATCTGACTTTCCCAGCACCTGCCTCCTCCCTTTGACTTGAAGAAGGCCCGCCTCCTTGCTCAAACCTTGCGAGACACGCCTCCCTCCTTGGACATCTCACAGGTCAGCCTCCTCCACCCCCACCAACCCCCGCGCAGGCCACTGGACCTGCTTCCTCGCTCAGACCTGTGAGCCTGGTTCATGCCCCTGAGACAGGCTCATCCCCAGCTCTCTCCACCTCCAGCCCCGTGCACGCGAACGCCCTTACTCACCTCGCTCCCGCACGAAGTAGGCCAGGTAGAGGTCGAGCTCCTTGACCGCCACGCCGATGTGGTGCGGCTGCACGCAGAGCACCGGGTGGCCGCACTGCGCCGCCTTGACCAGGCGCTCGCCGTCGGTGCTCTCCAGGGGGATGCCCTTGAAGAGGATGACCATGACCAGGTCCAGCCGCCACACCTTGTCAGCCTGACGCAGGCAGTCGATGCGGCGCATCTTGCCCTTCTGGTCAGGGTTGGAGAGCACACAGCCCGGCGCCTTCTTGCCAGTGATGGCCAGCACGAAGTCCTCGCGGCACTCGGGCCGGATGTCCTTGCGCAGCTTGGCCAGCAGCCGCGATGCCCACTTCTGCTTGACTTCGGCCTTCTCACCCAGCAGCTCGTCCTTCACCGCCCGCTCCTCATCCTTCGACATCCGCTTCTCATGCTTCTTGAAGTACTTGCGCTTCCGCGCCTGCAGGTTGAACCAGGTGTAGGCGAAGGCTCGGACGTGAGGCAGCAGCGCCTCGATGAAAGGGTGGAACTCATCCTGCAGGGCGGGAGAGGCCAGAGATCAGGAGGCGCTGGGGCCCGTGGACCCACTGCCCGGCCCAGAAGACTGAGGCTGCAGAGGCCCCAGGCAGACACATTGGAGGGATGGTGGAGCAGAGGTGTGCAGAAGTCCTCTGCACATACCTCCAAACTCCCAGGGAAAAAACAGGGCCAGAGGGGTCCAGCAGAAGTTCACTGGATCATCTGAGAACCCATTGCCCCGATGGGGAAACTGAGGCTCTGACCATGGTGGAAGGCACAGGCCAAGGAAGCCAGTCATGGAGGGCTGTCTTGAACTCCAATGTTCAAGGCAGGACAAGCTGAGGGTCCAAGGTGGAAACTGATGGGGACCCACTGAACAGATGGGGAAAACTGAGGTTGATAGAATAGTAGTGGCATGGATCCATTCTCTGCCTTCTAGAACTGGGGTCAGCAAACTTTAAAAGTACCATAAAGAACTGGTAATGAGTATTTTAGTCTCTGTTGCAAGACGCCACAGAGATGTGACCACATGGCAGTGTTTCTGTAAAACTTTATTTATGAACACAGAGAGTGGGCCTTGGGCCCTGGGACTGTACTTTGCAAAGCACTGAACTAGTGCGTGAGCTCAAATGTCCAAAGCAGGGCTGAGCACACACCGGACACTGACAATTCAGGAGCAGACAGGCTCATAGCGTCACTTGTCTGCCAGACCCACTGCTCGGCAGAGGAAGCTGACATGAGATGGAGGTTCAATGGCTGCCTCTACTGGCTCTTGGCAGTGATGAAAAAATGAGGACAAGATATCTTTTCTATAGCCCAGAGATACAGACAGAACCAGCTGAGGTCCACAGGCCAAGAGGTCCACAGGTCCACTGGGGCCTACTGTATGTCAGGGGCTAATGAAAGGGTGGGGTGGGGTGGGGCGGTTCCTATATAGACCCATTGCAGGGGCAGGGAGAGCTGAGGCCCAAGGAGGCAAGATCAGAATGCAGCAGAGAAAGGGGAGCTCAGGCATGGAGATTCAGAGCTGGAGAGAGGGGTTCCTGGGGGCCAGTTCACCCTAGCCTGCCCCCCACAGACCCATTCCACAGATGGAAAAACTGAGGCCCGAGGAGGGCCAGAAACCTGCCCAGAGCTGTGATTTCAACACCCCCGCCCCCACTGCCTGAGTGGGGCTACTGAGCAGTCACAACACCCATTTTACGGATGAAGAAACTGAGACCCCAAGAAGAGACTCAGTCACAAGGAGCAGAGCTGGGACAGGAAGCCACACCTAACCAACTTCTCCATGGAAACAACAGCAGCCCTCCCCACTGTTGGGCCCCTAGGAGAATAATGGGGCCATGGGAGGCCCCTTTCCTCTTCTCTGGGGGTGGGAGGAGGCTGTCTCATTCTTGCCATTTTCAACAAGGGAAACTGAGTCTGCAGAACATCCCTGGGATGTTCTCAAGGGGTGAGAATTTCTCAAGGGGTGAGAAATTCAAGGAGAAAGGAAGAGAAGAGAAATTTCAATCCCTACTCTTGCCTGGGGGCTGCACTGGGCTTCTTGAATGGAGGTTACGTCTCTCCCTGGCATGTGAATCTCATTATCTGCCCAGCTCTCCAAAGCCTGCATTATGCTATTATTATTATTGTTATTATTGTTGTCGCCGTAACGATTAGTTGCTTACAATCTTCTAGCGGCAGGAAAAGGCCCGAGGCTCCACTATGCCTTGCATGACGGGGAGGCTAAGCTCAGAGACAGGCAGAGACCTGACTGAGGTCCCGGAGGCTCTCAGGGTCTGTGTGAGGACACGAACCAAGACCCTGTCTGTCCCTTTCTCGGAACAGCCTGCTCTCCATGAGGCAGGGGTCTCTCGGGAAGATGGTGACACAGTTGCTCTGGGCTACCAGCTGGTTTCCAGGTGGACGTGGCCAGGCTCAGTCCCACCTCCAAGCCTGGATGCACATGGTACTCCCCGCCCCAGGTGCCCCCTCTCTGTCCTGTACCCCAACTCCCCTGGGCCACCTGTACCATGGGTGCTGGGGGTGGGAGACGACCTCAGATCTCCTCTATTACTGAGGGTCTGAAAATAGCCTTCTGTCCTCATGGGGTGGGGCAGGATGGGGTACTGTTTGTGCCAGCCCAGCCCCCTCTATGCCAATGTCCCCCGACATGTGAGTCACCGTAACAGCTGTGGCAGGGACTGGACCTTACAGCCCCTTTCCCCCACCCTACCCTGCCCTGGCTGACCTGCTGAGGGGCTGTCTCCTGCCAGGTCCCCTCCAACCTCAGAGGCGCTTTTCCTGTGTCACCATGTCACCCAACATGCCAGCCCCAGGGGTGGGGAGCGGCTCGCCCAGGGTCACACAGCTGATCTGCAGACCTGGGTCCAGAGCCTGGGAGTCTGGCCAGAGAATCGGGGCAGAGAATACATGGAGGCATGGGGCACTGTCCCCCATGGAGGGAACACCATGGTAGAAGGAGGCCTGTCATCCGAGGCCTGGAGCTTATTGGGGGAGTGATCAGAGGGAGCTGGGAAGGGGCAGTTGGGGTGTCAGCCAGCTGAATGGGGGTGCTATCTCCTTCTAGCATAGGAACCCCCTTATCTGCCCGGCTCTCAAAAGCCTGAATTATGCTATTATTATTGTTGTTGTTGCTAGGATTATTTTGGGCCCAGACCCTACCTCTCCCTGAACCCCTGTGCCTCTGAGCCCCCTCCCGTTTGATGAGTTCTCTCCTTTTCCTTCTCCTCCCCTCTCCAAGCCCCCTCACCCCTGCCGATGCCTACCCCCTCCTCCCTGGGCCCTCTCTGGGGAAAGATGCCAGGGAGGTGGGCAGGGGCGGGAGCCCACGTCACTGGTGACCCCAGCTGGTTCTGGAGGAAGGAAGACAAACAGCCTGTAACTGGGTCATGGACCTGCTGCCTGAGCCTCCACGTCCTCCCAGGGAGGTCAACCCAGGCGAGAGGCAGGCCTGTCGCTCTCTTTGTCCCACAAGACCTGTGACAACCAAGGCCTCTTCCCCAGACACTTCCCAATGCCCCCACTGGTTGACAGGGCGAGGGAGACAGCCAAGGAAAGCTAGAAGCCAAGAATCCTCCTGAACTCCTACACATCCCTCAAACCCCATCTCCAATGTTCCTTCCTTCAGGCAGCCTTTCCTGCTTTCCTCAGGGTTCTCTCAGACCTAGCCTGGACCACACAGCTGGGCATTTTCAAGTCCAGCTCAGTCGGTCTCCCCTAACCCTGAGGCCCAGGGTTGAGGCACCTGCTGCCAGCAGACTGGAGGGAACAAGCTTGGGTGACAATGGCCTCCATTTTCACCTTCTGTATGATCCAGGAACAGATCGCTGCCATACCTTGGGCATCAGTTTCTCATCCTGTACAATGGGCAAAAAGGGACCTGGCACCCTGCTGGGGATCAGTGGGGAGCTTATTCACTGCTCTGGTAATCACAGATGCAAGGTTAAGGAAGACAGCAAGAAACCCCAGAAACCTTACTTGGCCCACTGGGACTTCACAAGCTAAAAAGTGTAATAAAATGTCAAGCTGGACTTCCTTGGTGGTCCAGTGGTTAAGACTCTGTGCTTTGACTGCAGGGGACATGGGTTTGATTCCTGGTTGGGGGACTAAGAATTCCAAAAACCTTACTTGGCCAAAGAAGACAGCAGCAGCTGGCAGGCAGACACTTGGGTCCAAGCCCTCGCTGGGCACTATGGACTGGCCAACTGTGCTCTGGGCTGTGTCCCTTACTGGGCCTCCCCGTGGCTCACCCACTCTGAGAGTCCAGGACAGCAAACCAGGATGTCAAGCTCCAATTTCCAAACCAAAAGTTTTCCACAAAGCATTTCTCTCCTCAGTGACTCAACGAATGTTACTGAGAATCTCTTGTCCACCTCCTGAGTGCTCATCTCAAACTCCTGTGCATCCTTCAAAACTCAGGTTCCAATGTCCCTTCCTCCAGGTAAGCCCACTGTTAAGTGTCGAACAGCAGAACTCATATTTGAATGCAGGCCCATTTGGTGCCAGACTAAGTGTTCTTGCTAGTGATTCCTCCTTCCAAGTTCAGAGCATCATAGCTTATGAACAGCTCTTATCCAATGAGGGAAAAATACATTTGATGTTCCAACAAGTATCTCTTGAGTGCCAGCTCCATGCATGATGCTGGGGCCCAGCAGAGCCCTGGGCTCAGCCCTCACCTGGATCCTGATTTGGACAGGGATGGATATTAAACAAGCTAGGAAATGTAATAAAATGTCAGGTTGGACTTCCCTGGTTGTCCAGTGGTTAAGACTTTGCACTTCAACTGCAGGGGGCATGGGTTCAATCCCTGGTTGGGGGACTAAGATCCCACAAGCTGCAGCCAATAAATAAATAAAACAGGGAATTCCCTGGTGATCCAGGGGTTAGGACTCCACCTCCACACTCTCAATGCTGAGGGTCTGGGTTTCACCCCTGGTTGGGGGACTAAGATCCCACAAGCTTGGAGGTGTGGCTAAAAAAATAAATAAATGAAAGACAGAAAGCAAAAGAAAGGAAGGATGGAACAAAAAAGAAAATGTCAGGTTGAACAATGTGCTCTAAAGAAATTTAAAGGAGTTTGTGGGGGGCGGTCCAAGGAGTCCCCTGGGGATGGTTCTTTTTAGTTGGAGGTGGTCAGGGAGGGTCTCTCATAGGAAAGGACACTTGAACAAAGACCTAAAAGATGAGCATCCATGGTAGGAGCTTTCCAAGTGGAGAACACAGCACATGCAAAGGTCCTGAGGCAGGATCATGCCTTATGTTTGGAGAGAACAGGCGGGGAGGACAGTGAGGCTGGAGCAGAGTGAGTGAGAGGGAGAGGAAAAGAGGGCAGGCAGGGAGGGGATGGGCAGGTCAGGCAGGGCCTTTGAGGACCTCCTGGGAAGACTTTGGGTAAACTAAGTCCAGGGAGTAGAAAACCTGGCAAAGTGACCAGTGAGTCTGAGCCCTGAATCTCCTGACTTTACTCTCTGTGCCCTGGGGTCCTGGGTGGATGCTGAGCCAGAAGGTTCGGGTGTGAGGGAGAGAGACAGGGAGCAAGGCTGAACATTTACTGAGCTCTCAACTCTACAAAATGGGAAAAATTGTTGTACCCACTGTCCAGAGGGAAAGACTGAGGCACAGAGCCTTGAAGCCACTGGCCCACAGCCACAGAGCCAGGAAGGAGCTGAGCTGGGACTTGAACCTGGGTCCCATGACCTTGAACTTCCTGATCCTTGGCCCCACTGCCAGCTCCCCCAACCCCCCGAGCTCAGGGTCTGGTCATTCCTCAGGGCTTCCTGTTCTGTACCCCACCTGCTTTCTCTGAATCCCATGTGGGCCCCTTCTGCTGCTCAGCCCTGGATCACATGCCACCTCCTCCTCGGGACACCAAAGCAGCAGCCAGGTCCTGCCATCCCCTCACTACACTGCAGCCCCTCGAGGGCGTGGCTTTGATCTGTTTCTTCACTGCTGCTTCAATGGCATCCAGATTAGAAAGCACCAACTTCATCTTCTGCTTGTTCCCAAGGCACACACCCCAGTCGACGAAGGAAGCTGGTTCCCATGTGGGTCTGGTCAAACTCAGGGAGACCCTGTACAGGGCTAGGCAGGTAGGGGAGGAAAGACCAAGAGAAAAACCCTGGTGGTGGTGGTGGTGGTTAGGGCTCAAGGTTCTGGGGAGTCACTGTTGCCCCTGGCTCCCAGCTCACCCTGAGCAGATAGTGACAGAAGGCAAGGAGGACGAGCCGGAAAATGCCTGTGGGGTGTTTAATCCAGTTATCAGTTTCTGTGCTAAGTCACTTCAGTCGTGTCTGACTCTTTGCCACCCCATGGACTATAGCCCACCAGGCTCCTCTGTTCATGGGATTCTCTAGGCAAGGATACTGGAGTGGGTTGCTATGCCCTTTGCCAGAGGATCTTCCTGATCTAGAGATCGAACCTGTGTCTCTTGCATCTCCTGCCTTGGCAAGCAGGTTCTTTACCACTAGTGCCACCTGGGAAGCTGCAGTTCTTAGTTTAGTGACAACCATCATCACAGCCAAGCTTATTTGGCACCGACTGTATACCAGGCCCCAAGCTAAGGTTGAAGCATGCAAGGAAGGACTAGGTCACCTGCCTAGAGATACACAGCCACTTAGGCAGGATCTACATGCATATCCAAGGTCAACCTGGGTTCCTGCCTCTTGATCCCAGGCAGGGCACATACGTGTGCACATCTGTGTGCCTACACGTGTGGGAGTGTGAGCTTTGGGGACGGCACACCCAGGGTTCACTCGCACCCAGGCCACGAGCCAGTACACGTGTGTGCGGTCACTGCGAACCCGCCTGCTCATGGGACAGGAAGCCCCAGGACATTTGGTGGGTCCCATCCGTTAGGTGGGAGACAGGAAGGTAGGTCAGCTCAGGCAGAGAGCGAGCAAGGAGGGGAGGAAGGGAGAGAACGCTGACTCGCTGACTCGGCCAGAAGCCCAGTGTCGTGATTTACAAGGCACCCGACCCTGACGCGTTGAAGCACCTCCGCTGCAGAGGAGGGAGGGGAAGAGACACAGACTAGACTCAGAGAGAGACAGAGAGAGGGAGAGAAACATGGGGCGAGGTCGTGCCTTGGACAGGAGCCAATCGGAGACCACCAGACCACAGGTCGTGGGGGGTAACCTCAGGGAGCACCCACCTGCCCAGGCCTGACCAGTCAGGTGGGCAGTGGCTCCAGTTCCAGACTCACCAGCCATGCTGTGCCACCCGGGGGCAGGCCCTAGCCCTCTCTGGTCTTGGCCCCTCTCCCAGTCCTGAAATGCTGGGAGACCCAGCCCCCAAATTCCAGCAGAGCCTCCATGAACTCATACTAGGCTGGCACTTCATGCCTTCTGTGCCCTGCCACAAGCCGCCGCCACATACATCTGGCCCATAGGAGGCGCTTAATGAAGATCTATCATATTCAATCAAGACAGAGTCCGGGACCCTCTCCTAGCCTCAGTCTCCCCACTGGAGAAACAGTGATTTTTTAAAAAAGAGTGTTGCCCCACCAGGCAATGGGGTGAAGCAATGAAGGGAAGAATGAATGAATGAGGGGGGCCCTGGCAGCCGGCACTGCTGTGGCCACGGCCCAGGCCCAGCCTCAGCCCCGGGGAATCCTGGGCACTGCAGCCAAGAGGGATTTGGCCCCAAACCCGGAATAACTAACGTGGCGGTAGAGGCGGGCGGGAGGGAGGCAGGGAGGGAGGCCCAGAGCGGGGCAAGCGTGGGGAGGCCGGCCTTCCCGCCGGCAGGATTTATGGAAGTAACGGCTGCTCCACACAGTTCCTCTTAAGAGTAAAAGTGAAAAGCGTTTGAGTCACCATTGAAACAAGGACGGCGCTCCCAGAATCCTCCAGGGCCGCCTGGGCCGTGGCCGCACTACCCCCACCCCAGGTGGGCAGGACCTTGGGGGCACAGGGCGGGCTGGCACCGGAGCAGCCCGGCTCCCTCCCTTCACACACCCCCATCCAGTCTCGGCTCTGAGAAGATCCGGGTCGGATCAGCTAAAAGGGAGCTATTTTCGGATGGGCTCAGGTCGTAAAATTAGTCAGTAGAGGAGGGGAGACAGAGGCCCAGAGATGGAGAGGGAGAGAGACAGGGAGAGATGCAGGCAGTCAGAGAGAGGTGGGTAGGGCGAGATTAAGATGCAGCCAGGAGTGGGGGTCCTCCGTGAACAGTCTTTCCAGATCCCCCAGATGGAAAGCCCAGACCAGACTGAGCCTGCATGCAGCTTTTGAGATTACACCGAGGCTGTGCTGAAGGGGGTCCCAGGCATCCCTCCAGAGTGAGGGGCACCCGTGGGAGAATAAGCAGAGGAGAGGGATCCCCTTGCCTCTGGGTCACCCCATCCCCACCCTGGCCTGGGAGCTCCCAGGTCCTCTCTCCACCGGACTGTCTCCCGGTCGCCCTGTCCTTTGCACACAGAACCTCAGGTATTTTTCATTACCATGTTTCCACCGAGAGCCTGCCTGGCTGATCCTTGCCCTGTGCCCGGGGAAAGCCAGGCCCAGGGAGCAGAGGAAGGCCAGCTCTGCTTCTCACTGCCACCCCCCACCCCCAGGCAACGTGGACCAAGGCCTGTCTCCCAAGGAGTCCTGATGGGGGAATTCCAGGGCGCAGTGACAATAGGCTGCCGTCCAATCTCCTCGCCTGGAATAGCCTCCCTGGGCTCAGCCCCCCTGGGCGGTTCCCAGAGGGAGGGAGCCAGCAAGCGCGGGAAGGACGGAGGGGGCGGGGGCACCTCGGGGCCACCCAGGCCACCCCTTGAGGCCCAAGGTCACCCAGCAACCCTGACTAGGACCCTTATGGTACTTGGTGAGCTTTAGGGCAACAAGCGGCAGAGGGGAGCCAGCGATGACGGCTTTGGGGAACACCAAAAATTGCTCTGAAGGGGAAGGGAGGTCTGGAGAGGGGCAGGGACATCCCCAAGGTCACTCGGAGGATAAGGGGTAAGACAGGCCCTGAGACCCCCTTGGCATGGGCCCTCACATTCCCTGTGGGGAGCCAGAAACTGCGGGGGCTGGAGGGGGCCTGTGAGAAAGAGCTTGCTATGCGGGAGGGGCACCCCAGGATCGTGAATGGTGGCGGGGGACGCCCAGCAGAGACTAGCATCCACGTGCTCCCCACACAGTAGTTTGTCCTCAGGATAGTCGGTGGCCCGCTGGATGCCCAGCTTCTGCGGCTCCGCACTTGACACTGCCTTTGCCTCCAGAAACTGCCTCCGCAGCCACTTGTCACTTTGAGGGAAACTGAGGCCGGACCCCCATGTGTTAAAGACATCCAAGGACGTGGGGTGGGGGCGGAGCTGGAGAGTGGAACCAGCAGACCTGGGAGGGTCCCCCTGGAGGAAGCTGGGGGAGAGAAGGGGTCCCCTGGGGCAACCCCGGGCACAGCCGCCCCCTCCCCACACACCCCCTGGGTCATTGCACAAGGGCCGAGCCCGGGTAGCCTGGGAGCGCGGCCAGGGGTGAGAGGCTACACGAGGGGGCAGGGGCAGGTGCCGGGCTGGCGAGGGCGTCTGCAGCGCCGCAGTGCCCGGGCCAGACCCGGGCTCGCCCGGCCTCCCGGCTCCTCCCGCCGGCGGCGGCGGCTCAATAACCCACAATCGATGCAGCGAAAATATCGGGCCGGGGTTGGGGGCGCGCGGGGAGTGGGAGACCCGACGGGAAGTTGGAGCACCCCCTCCCCCCACCGCTGGTGCCTCCAACTTCGCGTGCCCCCTCCCCCTCCGCGCACACGTGGGCCAATAATGGGGGGAAAGGCGGCCAGGGCCGGGGTGGCGGGGCACCACCTTATGGGGTGGGGGGGCGTTCGTCCCCATATCAGAGGGGTTCTCCCCTCCAGAGTCTCCTGGCATCCAGGGTCCAACGGGGACCCCCTCGATTCCTCCTATGAGCAGGCCTGGGTCCAGTCCGGGGGTTCGCACAGAACCCCGCCTTTGGCCTTCTCCCGGGCACCCCTCGACCTTCCCGGGTTGGGTGGGGGTGCGCCTCCTGCGTCTGGGGAGGGCGAGACTGCAGGGTGAGCCCCCACGTCCGCCAGGGGGAGAGGTCCCGTGGGGCACGCAGGGCAGGCGTCCCGGGTGAGGGTCCCGGCCCATCCCCCCGCCGCCTACCGGACCCTGGCCTGAGGCGGGGGCGGGAGGGACGCGCGCCTTTTCCGTCCCGCCTCCTCGGGCTTCCAAACTCTGGGGCCTGGTGGCGGGGGGCGCGGGGCCGGGGCACCGGGGGCACGCACCCGGGGCCGGGCGGGGGGCGTACCTGGGTCAGGCAGAGCGGGGACGAATACATCCCGGGCGCGGCGGGAGGCGCAGGGCCGGCCGGAGCGGGCGCGCTGAACTTACTGAGTCATTTTTCCAAACCCCCCCCCCCCCCCCCCCCCCGCGGCCGCGGCCGGCGCGCTCCTCGCCGCCTCCTCCCTCGGTCTGCCTCCCTCCCTCCTCCCGCGCTCTCCCTCTCTCCTGCGCCCGACTCCCTCTCTCTCTCCCTCTGTCTGTCTCTCTCTCTTCCTTTCCAGCACCCCCCCGTCTCTGTCTCTCTCTGTGTCTCTGTCTCTCCTCCCTCCGACAACCACCCCCCTCCCTCCCCCAATTTCTCTCCCCTCCCATCCCGAACCTCCCACTTCTCAATATCCAACTTTCAAAGAAACGAGGGGGGTAAAAAAAGAGCGCGAGCGAGAAAGGAAAGCCGCCCCCCACCCCGCGCTCCCCATGCCTCCTGAACCCCCATCATTGCTTATGATTACGAATTTCGAGCCGCCCTGTGCCGGGGCACCGGACGGGAACCAACGGGCTTGCGCACACCCCAACCGCAGCGGGTCCCCCTGGATCGCCCGCCCGAGTCGGGTGGGTAGGGGTTGGTGGCTCTTGCGGGACATTTGGGGGCCGAAGGTGGATTTTGAAGGCCCCCCCCACAACCCGCCCCAAGCTGGCCGGGAAGTTGGAGAAAGGAGCCAAGGTGGGGGGAGGGAAAGAATGAAGAAGTGACGTGTGCAGAGGCCCGGCGCGAGCGCGCTTTTCCCCTTAAAGATGTACAACCCGGGGTGCATGGCGGGAGAAGGGGGTCTTATGGTATCCTCTCCCCCTGACAGCCCCGGGAAGCCAGACGGGGACTGCAGTTCCCAGGCAGAGGGACTTGGCTACAACTGCCCTTCCGTAGCCAGAAGGGCCCCAACCAACAGGGGAGCCTCCAGAACTCTGCTCTTGCTTCCTCAGCCAGCACCAAAGGAGAACTGGGAGCTGGGTGGGTGGGGTTTGGGCCTCCCCTATATGTTTCCCCAGTACCCCAGGAGGAAGGTGTCCAGGAAGACCTCAGGCTGGCCAGATAAACCCTTGCAGCCTCTTCCTGGGTGTCCAGTGATTCTTACTGACCCCCACCCACAGTGGACCCATTTGACTGGATCCAGAAACTGAGGCACTGGAGTGGCTTGGAGCCCAGTTACCTGGCCCCTGAGCCCACATGGCAGGCTCTGTTGTTCCCCCTCTGGAGAACAGACCTGCCCTCCTCCAGTCTGAGCCCCCAGGGAGCCTGAGGACCTGGCCTCACCCCTCCCTGTGTTCATCCTGCACACCCTCCCAGCCTCTCTCAGGCACTTCTGCCACCTCAAAGAGCAGGATGCTCCCCCCTTGGCATCCTCCCCTGTGAAGTGCATGAACAGTGCCCACCCCCTGGTGTTGGTCAGCAGAAGAACAGCACTTAGAAGTGCCTTGACCTTCTGTTAAATATGCACTGAGATGCTCTTAGAAAGCTTGGCCATTCTGACCCATCTCCAAGGACAAATGATAACCCCTTGCCAACTTGGGGCAGCTGCCCCATGCCCAGAAAGAATGCTTTTCCCCCATGTTATAGGGGAGGAACCCGAGGCCCGAGGAAAGGATGCTACTGACCTGGGGCCCTGGGGTTAGGCCAGAAGGAAGCAGGATTCACACAGACACGTACACCCTCCGTCCTGCCGGCTCCCCCTGCTGTGAGTGACAGTCACTCAAATGGCACTTCACTAATGTTTTGTTTTTCTAAATTCCCACTGTGCAACCATGGGGGGCATTTAAACCTCAGGATGAAAGAGAGAGACAGGTGTCTAGGAATCCAAATGCCAACATAACAGAAAGCAATATTTTATTATTTTGAAAACCATTGTGAACACCTGGAGGGCAGAATCCCCAATTCACAGACATTTTCAAGTTCAAGTTGCCTTAGGAGCTTTCTCCCAGGTGGCTGCGACTGCCAGACTGTTCCCAACACCCACTCGGCATGCAGCCTTCACCAGGTAGTTTGGGTTACTCTGGAACGCAGTTTGGAGAGCACAGACTCTCTCTGTCTCTGTCTAAACCTCAGTTTCCACATCTGTAAAATGGTTACAATAGATGCAACTCTCACATTTTGGGAGGTTGGGCAGATCGGAGTCCTTGAGATAAGGTGTGGAAAGACAGTATTAATACATTAGTGGTGGCGGGTGCAAGTTCACAATTGAGAGTGAAGAGTTCTATCTGTCTGTCTATCTATATCTATCTAGGCTTCCCAGGTGGTGCTAGCTGTAAAAAACCCACCTGCCAATGCAGGAGACATAAGAGATTAAGGTTTGATCCCTGGGTTGGGAAGATCTCCTGGAGAAGGAAATGGCAACCCAGTCCAGTATTCTTGCCTGTAGAATCCCATGGACAGAGGAGCCTGACAGGCTACAGTCCATGGGGTCGCAAAGAGTCAGACATGACTGAAGCGACTTAGCAATGCATTTGTCTGTATCTATCCATCTATATCATCGAGTTCAGCAGGAAGGGGTCCCTACAGTGTAAACAATAGGTCCACAGCAGGGCAGTTTTAGTGCAGGGTTACAGCCTTGGGTGTATGTCTCCTTTAGCCAGGAGCCCAAAGTGCCTGTGCCTCAGCTTCCCGTTCTGAGAAATGGGGTGATAAAAGTTTCTACCCCTCTGGCCTGTTGTGGGTAAACCTGCCAATGTTTGGAATGCACATAGTGTTTTTGAAACAAAACAATTGCTGGATTGGACCTATGTGTGAAACATCTGGGGAGGGGGGCACTGCATGACTTTAGCTCCTGGCGCTTTGGAACATAAGTTAACTCATCTGTTTAAAAATGCTCTCCCCATCACTCACTCTTAGGCTCCTCTGTAACTGTCCCAGCTATAGATGCAGGAGGGTGTTGACTGTCACCCTATAACACTAATGCCAACAATCTGGAACCAGCTACCGTGTCCGTCCTCGTGGGGACCAGTTCAGCAGTGCCACCCAGAAATACTACACAGCTCCACAAAAGAACAAGGGACTTCTACCTGGAGACGCCTCCAAGAAATACCCTGCAGCCCAGGGCTCCTCCCCACTCAGCACTTCAGACCATCCTCTCTGATTGGGCTGTCCTGAGCACTGTGCGGGGGGGTGGGGGTGGACAACAGGAGCCCCGCCCCCCAGTGTGACAACCACGGGTGTCCCCAGACCTCACTCAGTGTGCCCTGGGGAGAACCTCTGCTGTAGACTCAGCAAACAGACTCAAGATTGCATTTGGGAATTTTTTTTTTAAAGAATATACATATATCCTTTATGAGAATGTGTATCTGTTACATGTGTAGCTGCTCAGACAAAGCTGGGTGAAAATAGGGCTTTTCTGGAGTAGGGAGTCCCACAGGGTGGGGGTGACAAGGAAGGTTTGATTTTTACTCTGGGCACTTCTCCATCCTCTTAAGATGTTCATGAGTGGCTTGTGTTATTAAAAGGCAAACTTTTAAAATGTGAGTGGAATCCACAGCAAAATTTTAAAAAGCAAGAGCAGCTCAGGGAGGAAAGATAAGAGCTGGAGCCGCCTGGGAACCCCCCAGCTGCCATACGCAGCAAACTGAGCTCCAGCCAGGGGGGCAGGACCATTCCTCCTCCTACCTTGCAGGGCATCCTGTGTCCCCATTTTACAGATGAGAAATTGAACCTCCAGAGGGGCATGTTAAGGTCCTCAGCCTTGAGAATTGATGGTGGGATGACATTGAGGCTGACACAGACATACAACACAGAGGCACACAAACACACCGAGCATGTCACGAGAGATACACAGATGTACAGAAACACCTCATACGGAGACACACAGATTCTCGCATGTCACACAGACTCTGACAGATACCCAGACCCAAGGGGACACACACACAGACTCACATAGACTCACAGAGAGACACACAGACCCATACGAGGGCATGCACAACCCCAAATACAACACAAGTGCAACCAGCCAGAATCACAAACTCAGACCACAACACAGCCATACATGCTTAGGAGCACACGCACCCATAGGCAGAACGCCTCCCAGGATTATACACCAGCGCGCACACACACACACACATATTCACTCAGAGGCTTCCCTGGTGGCTCAGACGGTAAAGAATCCACCTGCAATTCGGGATCCCTGAGTTGGGAAGATCTCCTGAAGAAGTAAATGGCAACCCGCTCCAGTATTCTTGCCTGGAGAATCCCACGGACAGAGGGAGCCTGGGAAGCTATAGTCCATGGGTCGCCAAGAGTTGGACACAACTGAGTGACTATCACACACGCACACAATACATGCACAGTGACACACAACACACTGCATTCCTGCTCCTCCCTCATGGCTGCCCCCCCCCCAAGTTACCCCCACAGATGGAGTCTTTGCTCTCCAGATCTTCAGGGACCCTGGCTTGTACATGGAGCTGGGGGAGGGCGGGATGGGCTTGGCTCCTCCCCCTCCCACAAATGCAGGTGCCTGTTTGTGTGTCTGCTGCCTGCCTGTGTGTGATTGTGTGTGCACCTGTGTAGGGGCAGAATTCTATACATGTGTGGCTGTGAACAGATAGCTGTGAGGGTCACGGGTGTGTGCTACTGACTGCGATTACACGAAGGTGTTCCCCTGCACACCTGGTGACAGGTGGGGAGGGAGGCCAGTGTGGTGGAGGGCAGTGCCTGGGGGTGGGGGGTGGGGGAGGGCAGCGTTTCAGCGCTGGCCGTGGGTGTACGGGGTGGGGAGCACAGGCTGTGGAGGGGCCTGAGGGTGGGGGAGCTCACATGAGCTGAGGACCCGAGTACTGGGTGTGGATGATTCCGTGTCACTGTGGGACCCCTTTTTTTCCCCTTCCCAAACAACACCCCCAAAAGGGATGCAGGTTCAAAGTAAGACCCAAAGACTCGCGCCTAGTCTTGGGGCTTTTATATTTAGAAAATTATATAAAGCGCCCTGGGGTGGGGCGTGGGGGCGCGGTGGGGATTCCCCTGGAGGGGAGAAAACAACACTGCGTGCCCATGCGTCTGGCCCGTCCCAGACAAGTGCTGGAGGCAGGGCTCGCAGCGCGGCTCCCTGTCCATCCAGCCCAGAGGGTCTCCTTGGCCACTTCCCTGGTCCAGACCTAACCCACGCGAGCTTGGGTAACCATCCATCCCTCCGGACCTCCTCAGAGGAGGAGTGGGGACCCCCGCTGCCCCGCCCCTCTCTGGGCCAGGTCCCCGCGCACGCGCAGCCCCTGGCGGGAGACGTCGCCGCCGAGTGATCGCGTCCCGGCGCCACCTCGCGCCCAAACCTCAAGCTGGGACCACCTGGGGACGCGCGGATGGGGGACCTCGAGGCAGGGGGAGTTGGAAGGAACTGGGTGGGGAGTGAGAGGAAGGGACAGAGCTTTGGCAAAGTGAAGGAAGCCACCGTCCCCCACCTGGTAGCTCGGGTTAGGGGGGAAAAAGGGACTGGGGGGAGTGGGGGAGAAAGCGTAGACCCATCCTCAGAATAGTCACTCAGCGCCAGTCAAACGCACACAGTGACACCGAAATGTCCCCTGAGACGCAGTCACACGACACAGCTCCCCACTCAGTGGCAACCCCCTAACCCCCCCTCCCACTCACACGGGGACACCCCCACGGTCATCCAGGGACATCACATTCCCCGGGGACACACAACCCAGACACGCTGCTTCACAACACCGCCCCACGGGGACGCATGGCACAGTCGCCCAGTTACCCCAACACGTACACACTGTCCCATAGTTGCACAATGCTCTAACAACACGCAACACAACACACACACAGCCACGTGGATGCGCAGATACACAGATTCGTAAAGGAGAGGACCCCACGCCTGGGGACCCACGGACAGGGATGGGACCACCTAGCCGCACAGACCCTCGAATGCACCCCCAGGGACCCGTGTTGACCCGTTGCAGAGCACAGGGGCCCCAAACGCAGCCCTCGAGTGCGGATGCCACAGACACCGGCGGACCGGACACCGGAACCTTCAAGTGCAGCTACCGGCGCTTGCGGGCCTGGGGCGCGCCCGGCCTAGACCCTGTGACCCCTCTCGGCTGGGACCCGTCGCGCGACGCGGCAGGGCCGGGGTCGGCCCGGGGGCGGGGCTCAGGCAGCGCTAGGGCCAGCCGGGTGGCTGCCCCTGCGCGGCGCCGAGCGCGGCCGCCCGCCCGGCTCCAAGTTCAAGGCGCCCGGCGGCGGCCGCTGCGCGCTCTCCGCCCCTCTCCGCAGCGGCCATTTTCCGCTAGCTGGCGCGCCGCGCTCGCCCGGGCCGGGGCAGCCCGCTGGGGCCGCCGCGACCCCCGGGCCGCAAGGCCCCGGCGGGCGCCCCCTCCCCGACCCGGGATCCCCAGCGGGCTGCGCGCTCGGGGGTCTCGTGCCCGGAGCCGCGCCCTCCCGCTGGGCCAAGGAGGGGGCGGAGGCCTGGCCTGGGGGGACCCTCTCTCGGGAGCCCCGCCCTCCCCTCTAACTCCGCCGCGCCCGTGAGGGGCCCCCCACTTGGGGTCCCCCGCTGCTCCCCGCGCGCCAGCTCCGCCCCCAGCCGCGGGGGGGTGGATCGGCGGGCGGGGGTCCCGGGGCGGCGGGCGGGAGGGGGGTTCCCCGCATCGAGCCCCTCCCCCGGGCGGCCCCCGCCCCCTGCCCCCCTAGACCTCGCAACTTTCGCCGGGAGCCCACGCACCACCCCAAAAACTCCCCCGGCGAAAACGAAAGTGGGGGCGGCGACGTACCATGGCGCTGCTGCGAGGAGGCGAGGCCGGCGCCGGAGCGAGCGCGCTCGGTCCCCGGCGAGGGGGGGCCGGAGGCGGCGGGAGGAGGCGGCGAGGGAGGGCGCGCGGGGGAGGGAGCGAGCGCGCTAGGGAGGGGGCGCGCCGTGCCCGCCCCCCCGGCTCAGGACCCTCCCCTCGGCCCGCCCTCCCCCCGGTCCCGCGCGCCGCCCGCGCCTCAGGCCGCTCCGCGTCCCGGCCCCGGCTCCGGCGGCTCAGGCTGCGGCTCCATCCCCGGCCCGGCCCGCGCGAGGGGAGGCCGGGAGAACGGTCGCGGCAGCGGGTCGTTGGGCCCGGGTCGGGCTCGCTGCGGCGGGAGCGGATCCACCTTTACGGCGCGCGCGCGCTCACACACACACACACACACACACACACACACAGGCAACTGGGGACACTCGCGGCCCGGGCCTCCTCGACTCCGACACCGACACAGAAAGCACAGCGACGCGCCTGAGACGTGTTACAGACACACACAGCCTGCGGGTGTCACCTAGATACCCCGGGGCCCACGCTCGGTTCGGTTCTCGGACGCACACCTTCTGCAGGATGCCACCAACACAGACACACTCACAACCTGCGGGTGTCATCCAGATACAAGGGGACCCACATGCTCACAGTCTGCAGGGTGTCGCCTAGACACCCACAGCCTCCACGCTGTCACATACACAAATTCACAGCTTGCGGGGTGTCACTCAGCCACACAGACTGACAATCGCAGGAAGACACTTCAGACCTCGGTCTGAGCCCCATGCCGACCCCACGACCCCTCCCTCCCAGCCATCGCCGCAGCCACCCTTGCCCCCAAGTGCAGGTGTCCCGGATACACAGACACAAACACGCACAGCGGGGAGACGGGACAGATGGGGACACAGACAGACTCGGACAGCGAGGGTGACAGACCTGGGGGGCAGGGGTTCCCTGGGGATCCCGCAGGGGCTCCAGGCGGGGCGGGGGCGGGGAGCGCGCGCGGCGGCTCCGTGGGTGTTGGGGGGAGCAGGTGCCCCCTCCCTGGGTCGGGATTAATGGCGAAGCCTCCGCAGCGGGGGAAGGGCCGGACCGGGGAGGGTCAGCGCCCCCGCCCCTGCCGCGCGGGCCGCTGCGGGCTGGGAAGCCGTGCCGCAGCGCCCCCCCACCCCCACCCCCACCCCCACCCCACTGAGCGCTCTCCCGCAGTCCCCCTCCTCGGGCAGCCGCAGAATAGGCACCGCCCCCTTCTCCCCGCCTCCTCCCTGGCTCTGCGTCTGGCGCAACCCCGGGACGATGCGAGGGGGGCTTGCTGAGACCTGGTGGGGTGGAGGCGATTCTGTGGCCGTCCTTCCGTCTGGGTTCCCCCCTCCCGCCTGCGACCTCACTTCCCCCAGCTGGGGCTCGGGGATTCAGGGATCCCTTTGGGGAAATGATTCCCAGCTCCCACAGGGAGAGCGCCAGGGCTTCGAGTCGGCGCAGGCAGCACTCCGGGAGCAGAATCAGGCCCTGACTGCCCTTCTAGAGCCCTAGCTGACTCTGGGGGCTTCTGGAAGTTCATTCTGTGTCTTGCTGGGCAAACCGGGGGCCGGCCAAAAAATCTCAGGCAAGAGGTGCTAACAACAGCCCTGCCAACATAGTATATGTTCAGTGGTACGGAAGTAGCCTATATCTCAGGCGTCCAGGGAGCGTTCGCTCTGGGACGCTGAAGTTTTCTTCTCTCTTCTGCACATTCCTCTCCCCACTTGAAAAAAAAATGTTTGGCCGCACCCAGCGGCATGTGGGATCCTTGTTCCCAGACCAGGGATCGAACCCCTGCGTCCAGCATTGGAAGGCAGAGTCTTAACCACTGGATTGCTGGGGAAGTCCCCCTTGCCGGATTTTTAAGAAGAGAGGGAAACTCAACAACCAGCATATCAGAAACCCAAGGGTCCTGATCCTGACGTTTCTAACCGGGTGCTTCGCAGGTCGGAATGGGGAGGTTCTGGAGGGGGCCTTCCGTCTTACACACGTGGAGCCAAAGAAAGTAGGGCGCATACCCCAGCTCTGGCTCTGGAGAGGAAAGGGTGAGGAGGACAGAGACCCACTGCTCCCAGCTCCTCTCTAATCGGCCTCTGTTAATCCCCGGCTTCAACACTCCACTCCTTCCTTGCCTCAGGGAATTAGGTACCTGGGAGGAGAATAGGGGAAAGGAGACGAGGGAAGGGGTGGGTTAATGTCAGCCAGACAGAGATTCGGGTCTTGAGGGCTATCATGGAGGCCCGAAAGCTGCCCCCGTACCCGTCATTTTGCCCACAAGGCCATCCTTGGGTCTGCGGGCATAGAGTTAAATGCTTTACACAGGACTACCTACTCATTTACTCTTACAGCAGCCCTAGGAGGTGGGTGCTATTACCTCTATATCCCCATTTCACAGATGAGGAAACTGAGGCTCAGACCAGGTTTTAAACTCTTGCCCAGTTTCATCCAACCTGTAAGTGATAATGGTCCAGAGGACGCTTTCCTGACAATGTATCTCCTAATTTTGGCTTCTTTGGCGATCTGCATAAGCTGAGATTCTCCCAAATCATCAAGTCTTGGTTCCTTTTTGCTTAACAGTGCTTCTCTCCATCTATCTCTTTCCTCTCACATTTTGCTATAAGCAGCAAGGAGAAACTGATCTGCACCTTCGACAATTGGAAATTCCCCTCTGCTAAATATCCAAGTTCATCACTTACAAGTTCTGCTTTCTGGATAACTGTAGGACACTACTCTGTTAAGTTACCACCACTGTATATAAAAGATCTCCTTTCTCCCAGATGTGTTGACTTATGTTTCTTCCACCCTAGAACATTCCCAAAAGACAGACTGATTAGCAAACATATTTAAAATGTCCAGCCTTATAGAGACCAAAGAAAGTATAACAATAAGAACTTCCCATGTTTTGGCACTCATCAAGATCAGTAAAGATTTCTGAATTGATAAAACCCAGTGCTGGTGAGGATGTGGTAAAACAGGCATTTTCATAAATTACTTGGAGGTAAAAGTATATATGAACTGGGAAAGCAGTTTGGCACACATGGTAGAGGCCTAAGACAAGTTCAGACCTTATGGTTCAATTTCTGGGAGTCTATCCTGAACTTGGGGAAAGGTATGCCCAATGATGTTTATTGGCACAGACTTGGGCAAATTGCTATAAATCAATGTTTCTCAGCCTTTTTTTCATTATCCCTCCCTGGTTGTTTTAGACAGTTTTTCCTAATCACCTCTTATGAAATTTTAATACCACAAATATACCGAATATTTGTTTATATAGTATATGTATAGCTATGTTTTCTACCTGAAAAGCGTAAGATTTTTTTCACTCCCCAAGAACTGATTTTTGCCTGTGCTGAGAATGCATGCTATAAAGAATGGTATAGCCTTCTGATGGAGTGGTACAGTCCTTTAAAAAGAAGTTTCAATATGAAAAAGGCAGCCACCCCCAAAAGAAAATGAGGAAAGCAAGCAAATGATGACACATGGGTGGCCAGAAAGTGCATGAAGGTTGAGGAGATGTCTGACCTCTTTAGGGATCAAGAAAATGCATGACAAAGCCACATCAAGGTCCAATTTCATCCCTGTATCATCGTTCCAAATTTAAAATGTCCAACAATATCAAATGTTGGAGAGGCTGTGGGTACACAGGACTCCTCCACACTGCAACCATTTTGGAAAGCAGACTGATATTAATCACAACACTGAACATTCATGTGCCACATAACCTAGCCATTCCTCACCCAGATAAATACCGCAAGAAACCCTGACTTTTTGCCCCAGGAAATATGCCCCCAAATGTTCAGTACTGCACTGTGAAGAAGGCAGACACCCAGAAACAACCCAAATTCTCATCTCTAAAAAAACAGAGAAATGCATCCTGGGAAATTCACCCAATGGCATAGTAATCAGCTAGAGTGGTGTTCTCAGCCACAGGCAAACAGTAGGGATGGACTTAGCAATATTACATGGAGTGTAACAAAAACTCCCCAATATTAGGCACAGCATGAGTCCCTCTATGAATTTCAGTTCGGTTGTTCAGTTATGTCTGACTCTGCAACTCCATAGACTGCAGCACACCAGGCTTCCCTGTCTATCACCAACGCCCAGAGTTTGCCCAAACTCATATCCATTGCGGAGAAGGCAATAGCAACCCACTCCAGTACTCTTGCCTGGCAAATCCCATGGACGGAGGAACCTGGTAGGCTGCAGTCCATGGGGTTACTAGGAGTTGGACACGACTAAGCGACTTCACTTTCACTTTCCACTTTCATGCATTGGAGAAGGCAATGGCAACCCACTCCAGTGTTCTTGCCTGGAGAATCCCAGGGATGGGGGAGCCTGGTGGGCTGCCGTCTCTGGGGTCGGACACGACTGAAGCGACTTAGCAGCAGCAGCAGCATGTCCATTGAGTTGGTGATGCCATCCAACCATCTCATCCTCTATTGTCTGGTTCTCCTCCTGCCTTCAATCTTTCCCAGCCTCAGGGTCTTTATGAATTTAAGATAACTAAAATGAGACAACATTTTTGGGGAATACATATTTGAGGTACAGTTATTTTCAAGCAAAGAAAGGAAACATTCCAGATTAAGAAGCGTAATTAACTCTGGGGAGAGGAGCCCAAAAAGTAGGATGGGGGAGAAACATTTCTGAGGTGTGAGTTGTTGTGAAAGTTCTGTTTATCCTAGTGGTATTTATTTTGAGGATTTAGGATATTTATTCTATTAACAAACATTTAAATTTACTAATAAATGGAACAATGATAAGTGCAAGTTGTGAGTCAGGCTGGGATTAAACTCATGCCAGCATCTAAAGCCCAAATAAACAGCAAAATCACGAACCCAAAATTAGGATGTGCTGAGAAGAGACTGTCAGCTCCATGTTAGGAGAGGGGAGGGTGTCTGCTTGGTTCACAGC
Organism: Bos indicus x Bos taurus; assembly: GCF_003369695.1. Taxonomy (NCBI): domain Eukaryota; kingdom Metazoa; phylum Chordata; class Mammalia; order Artiodactyla; family Bovidae; genus Bos; species Bos indicus x Bos taurus. The sequence continues at coordinate 90,116,309 of NC_040082.1, read as the reverse complement.
TGTGTTCCTGATGCTGAGAACAGTGCCTGGCACACAGTGGGGGCTCGGTACATATTTGCTGAATAAGTGAAAGTCTCAGGGGGTAATGCCTGTTTAAAATCCCATTTTTAAAAATAATCACATGTGTGTATCTTAAGTCTTATATATAAAAAAATGTATCATATAAAATGTATATGTACTAAACATATAAACACATGCATAGGAGCCAAAAGACCCTGATGCTGGGAAAGACTGAGGGCAGGAGGAGAAGGGGGTGACAGAGAATGAGATGGTTGGATGGCATCACTGACTCAATGGACATGAGTTTGAGCAAGCTCCAGAAGATAGTGAAGAACAGGAAAGCCTGGTGTACTGCAGTCTATGGGGTCTCAAAGAGCCGGAGATGACTGAAAAACTGAACAACAACAACATGTATAATTATTATTAATTATATAATTTATATTTATACATTATAGAATATGTGTATGTATTAAATGTATATTTAAAAGATTCATACACACACACACTAGGGTTCCTCAACCACAGCACTGATAATGAACTTATCTCCAAGATTTTTTGTTAGGCAGAGGGAGAATAAAAAGAAAACCCAAATTGCTGAATGTTAAAAACATGTGTTCAACACTTACATAAGAACATGAAGAAAGCCACACAGTCCCAAAGCTGCAGATACCATCCCTGTGTGCAGGTGATAGACTTAGCCCCATTTTACAGATGGGGGAACAGAAGCCCAGAGAGTTACTTCCTAACTACTCTAAATCACTGATCACTCAGCTCTGCCTCTGGCACAAAAGCAGACCCAGACAGTAAGTAAACGAATGGGTGTGGCCAAGTGTCAATAACATTCTTTGTGTCTGGCTTCTTTCACTGGGCATAATTATTTTGAGGCTTATCCTCATTGTCCCTTGTACCAACAGCTCATGCCTTTCTATCCTGGGCTAGTGTTCCGCTGTCTGGATATGTTACACAGTGTCTATCCGTTCACCTGCTGATGGACATCTGAGTTGTTTCCAGTTCTGGACTCTTACAAATGAAGCTGCTATGAACCTCTGGGCACAAGCCTTCCTATGAACATTTGCTTTCACTCCTTGTGGTGGTAAAGGTCTGGGAGTAGAATGGTCATAGCCAAGTGCATTTATATCAAAGTCTTCCATGGCCATAAGCTTTCATTCCTCTTGGGCAAAGATCTCACAGCCAAAGATTGGATCCCACGGTGGTAGGTGTGTTTTTGACTTTATAAGAACCTGCCAAACTATTTGCCAAAGTGGTTGCACCATGGGACACGCCCTCCAGAGGGAATTTCAGTTGCTCTACATCCAGTGGCCAAGACTGAACAAACATAGGAGCAGATGCATCATTGCAGACCTGGTGAATGATGGGGAGAGTGCCAGTCAGATGGCAGCAGGGGTGGGGGAGCAGGCAAGGTGAGCCATAAATCCAAGGCTTGCTGGATTCTGCAGAGTCCTGCTGCCCCCAGCCCCATCAGGTCCAGGTGCAAAGCAGCTACTGGTTTGGACCCTAAATCCATTGGAAGGACTGATGCTGAAGCTGAAGCTCCAGTACTTTGGCCACCTGACATGAAGAGCTCATTGGAAAAGACCCTGATGCTGGGAAAGATTGAGGGCGGGAGGAGAAGGGGGTGACAGGGGATCAGATGGTTGGATGGCATCACTGACTCAATGCGCCTGAGTTTGAGCAAGCTCTGGGTGATAGTGAAGGACAGGGAAGCTGGTGTGCTGCAGCCCATGGGGCCACAAAGAGTCGGATATGACTGAATGACTGAACAACAACCTAAATCCATAACAGGATTGTACCCAGTGGTTGTCACTTTCCTGTCTTGGCAGTGATGACCAGTTCTCCTGGAGAATCTCAGAGTTCAGGGCCTGCCTTTGGGAGGCCATAGGTGGGAGTGAAACATCAAAGAGTTGGCCCTAAGTGATCTTCAGATGTACCTGGTGGGGACAGTTTGCCAGTGAACCAGAGAGGCTTTGAATCCTTGCTTCTTTTGCTACAAGGACTACAGCTTCTGGATCTCTACCTCAAGGCACAGACAGGAGCTGCCTAGCCTGGGTTCAGATCACTGTAGCGTGACCCTGGGCAAGTCAACTCAACTTGCTGAGCCTCAGTTTGCCCATCTGTAAAATGGGGGAGGGGAACACAGTAGTCATTGTTGTTCAGTCGCTCAGTCGTGTCCAACTCTTTGCAACTCCATGGACTGCAGCAAGCCAGACTTCTCTATCCTTCACCATCTCCATGAGTTTGCTCAAACTCACGTCCATTGAGTCAGTGATGCCATTTAACCATCTCATCCTCTGTCATCTGCTTCTCCTCCTGCCTTCAATCTTTCCTAGCATCAGGGTCATGCTGAGGATTAAATAATTTGATATTTGCCAAGTGCTTAGAATGGGAGAAAGCAATGGCAACCCACTCCAGTGCTCTTGCCTGGAAAATCCCATGGGCGGAGGAGCCTGGTGGGCTGCAGTCCAGGGGGTCACTAAGAGTCAGAGACGACTGAGCGACTTCACTTTCACTTTTCACTTTCATGCATTGGAGAAGGAAACGGCAACCCACTCCAGTGTTCTTGCCTGGAGAATCCCAGGGACGGGGGAGCCTGGTGGGCTGCCGTCTATGGGGTCGCACAGAGTCGGACACGACTGAAGCGACTTAGCAGCAGCAGAATGGGACCTAACACCCAATGAATGATGGAAGGTGTTTGTTTGTAGCAACAAACCAGCTGAGACACAAGTCTGTCCTCTGCAGATTTGCCTTAGCAACTGGGAACAAACTAAGTGTCAAGCCATTGGCAATTGTGGAGGAGATGGCATAGGATGAGGCAGTAAGGCAGGCTCTCAAGAATCCTCAGTGGTGTGAGGGAAATGCTGGCTGTTTGAAGTTAACAGAGGTGGGGTTGGGCCAGATTTAATAACAGTAGCAAACACTCCTGGGTCAGGCTCATTTTGTGCCTACCACAGTTCAAAGGAACCCAGGGCTTGCAAACTTTTCCAGCCAAGAGCCAGAGAATGACTATGTTCAGCCTTTCAGGCCAGAGGATCTCTGTTGCACCCACTCGCTCTGTCCTTGTAGTTTAAAAGCTGCTGTGGACAACCTGTCAATCCATGGGTGTGGCTGGGTGCCAACAAAACTTTATTGACAAACACCAAAACGTGAATTTCACATCATTTTCATGTGCTATGAAATAGTATTCTTATGATTTCCTTCAACAATTTAAACATGCTTAGGGACTTCTCTGGTAGTCCAGTGGCTAAGACTTCAACCTCCTAATGCAGGGGGCCCGGGTTCGATTTAGTTGGGGAACTAAATCCCATACTGCAACGAAGATTCTGCATACCACAAATAAAACCCAGTGCAGCCAAATAATTAATTAATTTTAAAAATAATTATTACAAAAAAGCTTTAGGTCAACGGCTGAACAGAAAAATCTAGCCCTTGAGACGTAGTTTGCTGATCTCTGCCTTAACTCATTGTCATGGCTGCGAGTGGAAGGTACTGTTATCATTCCCATAGTACAGATAAGGAAACTGAAGCACAGAGAAGTTGAGGGAGTTGTCCAAGGTCACACAGCCAGTAAGCTTTTCAATGTTTCTGCAGGAGGTGTTACTTTGATGGTGGGGCGGGGGGTCCAGTCTTCCAAACAGAAACCACCATCCCTACTTTCCCAGCCTTCACACAGTTCCCCCACAAAGCACCATCCTTCCCCTTTGAATCCTCTGGGTCCCTGGGAGGTTAACTGTAGCAGGTATCATTACCCCCATTTTATAGATGAGTAAATTGAGGCCCACGGGTGGCCTTGAAGCCCTAATAACAGCTTTACATTGTGTAAGCAGCCATTTCCGGCTATTAAGCCATTTCATCCACAAAGAGCCCTCAAGGAGGGGGAGGGAAACCCTTATTAGCTTGTGTGAAAGAAGAAACATCACTAAGGCCCAAGGAAGGAAATGATTTGCCCAGGGTCACACAGCGGCTGAGCTATATGTGCAATGTTGGGGCTCCTCCATCACTGCTGGTGCCTGAGGCTCTCACTGGTTCAGCATCTGCCTCCAGTGATAGGAACTAGATGCCTGACCTTTGCATTCATTCATTCATTTGGCTGCACCAAGTCTTAGTTGAAACGTGTGGGGTCTTTAGTTGTGGCATTTGGTCTCTTATTTGAAACATGTGGGATCTTAGTTCCCTGATCAGGGATCACATGGGGGGACCCTACATTGGGAGCATGACGTCTGAGCCATTGAACCACCAGGGAAGCCCCATGACCTTTGTATTCTTTGTCTTGTCTCCATCCTCAGGCCTTGATTTCAGCCTGGCACAAACTAGATCCCCAGGGCTGCAATGTGGGTGAGGCCAATGTGGCACTTATCGAGGGGTGTGATATCTAAGATGGCACCAAAAGCTCAGTCATCAAGATAAATAATCTTTTAAAGTATCTTCAGAAGATCTAGGAGCAACAAAATGTCGCAATTAAATAAAGTCAGGATTGGTATTACTGAATTTTTTTTTTGACCTCAGGCTCCAACCTCAGGCCTGTAGGTAGGCAGGGATGGAAGACCAGATTCGAGGAAGACCAGATTCGAGGCGGCTTGGGGAGACCCTGAGATGGATGCAAAGGGCACCCCAGGCCAAAGGAACGGCCTAAGCAAAAATGGGGGGAGACAGGGCAGCAGCCAGGCATGGACCTTAAAGGCCAGGTCTGCTGTCCTTTGAGGCGGCTACCCCCGATTCTGAAAAGGGGGTGCAGGCAGAGGATGAAGAGCACAATCCTCCCCACTACCTGCCCCCCCTTTCCAGCTGCCGAGAGTGCAAGGCCAGGAGTATGATTCAGAGTGGCCCGGCCTAGGCTTAGCTCCAATCCCTTCCTCCTGCCAACAGCTCCCTCTCCTCCTTTGGATTCTGTTGGAAAAAAAACAAAAAACAAAAAACCTCTCCCTCCCCACCCCACCCCCCACCGCTGCCGGGAGGAATTTGACATGGCAGCAGGCCCAGGCCTCCGCCCTCCCCCAGGCAGTCCTCTGCCAAGCACGACGTGGCCACACCGGGGAGGACCCTATGAGGATGGCACTCTCCCCACCTTGGACACAGAGGAACTCCTGACTCTGGTGAGCCCTCTAGGGGGCCCACCCTGCCCCTCCAGGGCTCAGCCTGGCACTTCGCTCCCTGCCAGGCTGGAGACCATCTGTTCATCATTGAAATCTCAGCACTGGGTTTGGTTGGCAGAGATTTCTGGAGTTCCAGGGCAGGGACCCTGGGCCCTGAAGGAGCAGAGGGCTTGCCCAGGTCTTGGCCCCCTAAGATGGGCCATGCTGGGCTTCTGTGCTGGGTGGGGTTTGAGACCCCTCCATACATCTGCACACACACACACACACACACGGTTCCGTTTCCTCGGTCCCCCCAATTCCGGGAATAGGGCCAGAACTGAGTCCCAGCCAGTCACCTAGCAAGACCTCACCAGGCTGCCAGGCCATGAAGCCTTCCCACAAACACAAATACACCCACCCTGATTACTCCCCCTCCTCTAATTCAGAAAGCAAATCCCAGGTGAGAGCCAAAGTGGCTGCTGGCTGCTGGAGGTTGTTGCCCAATTGCCAAAGTATGGGGGGGCTCTGTCCAGACTCTGGAGCCTTGGGTTCTTCTTACCACATCTGCTTTTCCCTCTCTCAGCCCAGGGAACCCTGGGGGCTCCCCCAGAGCTGGGGGGTGGGGTGGGGCAGGGGTGGGGCAGAGGGGATACTGGAAGGGGCTGGGGGCTGAACTGGAACATATGCAGAGGGGTTAAAGATAGTCTTCTTTCATTAATTCATCTATCAACATTGATCCAGCACCTTCTGTGTGCCAGGCACTGTTCTGGGCACTGAGGATGCGGTAGGGGACCAAAAAAAGGGCAAAATTCTTGCCCTCATGGAACTGATGGTGCAAAAGGGGAGATAGGTGGGGAGCAAGATGTGTAAGGGGAATGTACAGTGTTGGGTGGTGATGAGTAAGTTGGAGAAAAAACAATGAGAGAGATGGGGACGGGAAATGGGCAGGTCAGGCTTGGGGGTGCAATTTAATAAGCTAAAGGAGGTGGAGAAGAAGCCATGTGGGTGTCTAGAGGGAGAGGGGTTCAGAAGGCATAGCACCTGCAAAGGCCCTGGGGCAGGTCCACAACTGGTGTATTGGAGGAACAGAAAGGAGGTCCCTGTGGATGGAGCAGAATGAGCGAGGGAGGAAGGGAGGGCAGGAAGAGGGTGCGGCAGGTCGAGCTGGGCCTCCCGGCCTCAGAGAGGACTTGTACTGTTATTCCAGGTACATGGGAGCCCTGGAGCGCGCGGAGCAGAGGAGGGGGCGGGGCCTGACTCAGGTTCTCTCGGGCGCCCCCTAGCTGCTGCGGGGAGCACAGACCGAGGGCACAGGTGGCAGTCGGGGCCTAGGATGAGCGATGAGCTGGGTCCAGGTGGGTGGTAATGGGGGCTGGGCTGGATCAGGTGAAGGTTGTATACCTACTATGTAAAACTAGCTATTTGCTGGGATGTTCATTAGCTCCACAGGTACGTATTGTGTGTGTGCGTGCTAAGTGGCTTCAGTTGTGTCAGACTCTGCGACCCAATGGACAGTAGCTTGCCAGGCTCCTCTGTCCATGGGATTCTCCAGGCAAGAATATTGGGGGTGGGTTGCCATTTTCTCCTCCAAGGGATTTCCCCAATTCAAGGATTGAACTCCGAAGTCTCTTACGTCTCCTGCATTTACAGGCAGGTTCTTTACCACTAGCGCCACTGGGAGGCCCAGAGAAAGGCAGAACTGCACCCCAAATCCCAGTGTTTAAGTGGCACAGCATATCTTATCAGTGTCTAAAGCCCTCCAGGGCTCCCTGTTGCCCTCAAGATGAATAAGTCTTCCCCGCGGCCCATGAGGCCCTGCATGACCTGCCCCTTCTCCCTCTCTCCCCTTCACTCACTCTGTTTCAGACACACAGGCCTCCGGGCTATTCCTCCAACACACCCGGTCAGGTCCCGCTCCCGGGCCTTTGCACGTGCCATGACTGCTGCCCTGACTCCTCTCCTTCCAATGTGGCTTTTCCTCTGCATCTTCACTTCCTTAGTGCCCGGCACATGGCAATTGTTCAACAAGTATTTAGTGAATGACTTACTGAACGTTTAAGTATAATTCCGGCTTTGTTAAGGCGATAACAGCCCAAGAGCACACATCTGAGCAAAGATCTCCCTCAAACCAACTCTGAGGCCCACAGCTTAGGAAGCACCAGCAGAGGGATGTCTCTAAGGGACCAAGAGGGGTAGATTTGGCGGCCTAAAGGAACCCACTCCGAAACCCTTTGCTGGGCCAATGGGCTTCACCTGGAGATGGGGCGTGACTTGTTGGAGCATTGTCATTGGCCAGCATATACCCAGGCATGTTCTGATAGGCCTCGCGGCCAGGCGCAGGCTGATTGGCTACTTCCTCTCCACCCACCATACCCAGGCCCGGGATTCCACTGTTTGTGCTGGTGCCCAGTTCTGAGTTGCATTTTCTATCCTGATGGTGCCCTCAGGGCCAAGGCAGTGGCACTGCCCAGGCATGCCGCCCTCAGATTTTGCAACTGTAGCATGCCTTGGGCTCCTTCTACCAGTTCCTGGAACCCTGGCATGGCCGATCGCATTGACTGCCCAACCCTCCCCAGGTGGGACTAGTGTCCTGAGCAATGGGTTGCCCGGGGAGACTGTAGAGCCTGGTTGCACCCTGATGTGCTGTGCACTCTCTCTGAGCCTGAATTCTCTCCTCTGCTAAAGGACCTCTCTGAACGTGAGGGTGCTAACAAGGCTGTAGGGTTCTCAGCGGGGCGGTTCTGTCCTCCAGAGGACACTGGGCTGTGTCTGGGGACATCTGTGGTTGTCATGATGGGGGTGGGGGGTGGAAAGGATGCTGCTCCTTACTCACAGTGCCCAAGACAGCCCCACAGAGAATGACCCCCCTCCCCAAATATCCTCAGTGTCCACGGGGGAGAAACTCTGCAAAAGAGGGCTAGGTGTTTTGGAAACTGGAAAACATTGTGTGCAAGAAAGTCTGCCTGATGGTCACGATTTACTCAACAAGCATATATCCTCCTGCCGCGGGCCAGACCTTTACAGAATGGGCTTCACTTATCTTCCTGACAGCTAAGGGATGTGAGGACAATGAAAGCAGGACAGTTTTGTTGTGCACCTACTGTGTGCCAGGTACCTCCCATGCCTCTTCTACACGTGACCATCTCACATTCTACCCCTGCCACCGATGCTTCCATTACTCAGCCCATTTCACCGATGCACAAATTGAGGCACCTGCCCACAGTCACCACAGGTAGCATCTTTGCCTCTGGTGCCTGTGATGTAGACAGACTCACTCACTTGTATCATAATAAGAACATCAATAGCCAATGGGGCCCGACTTTGTGCTAACTCTTTTACAGACTCAATGCAGTAATTCTCAAAGCTGCCCTCTCAGGGGTGTAGGACTGTTGCCTCCATTTTATAGATGGGGAAATTCAGGCCCAGAGACAAGAGGGTCTGTTCCAGGGTTCTGTGCAACATACGGCTAGCTTCCCAGGTCATTTGTACTCATACCCCTGTTTCTGCTAAGCTAGGTCTGCTCCCCGGCCTTTCACCCTAATCTTCCCGGAAGGTGGGAGGCAGTGCTGTTGACCCACTCAGGGTGCAGTTCCTCCAGCCCCCCAGCTTCTCTGGGCTCATCCCTGCAGCCATCCAAACAGGAGGCAAGGGAAGCAAAGCAGCAAGAGAGACTGGGGTTAGACACCTAGTGGCACTTCCTGGCTTTGGAGACTGGTAGAGCAGGAAATGTACCTGAAATATTCCCCCTACTGGAAACATTTCATACCCTTGGAGCAGAGCAAAGAGCAAGTGAGTGACGACCCTTCTGGACAAGACAGGGAGACTGCAGTTCCAGGAGGCATGACCATTTCCCCATGGGCAGGGGATGCCCAGCAGCTGGGAAACTGTATCCCTGAGGGCTTTGATATTGTCCAGATGCCTTGGCTCTAGAGTCAGGCTGAACTGGGTTGGAATCCTGGTTTGGTCATTAGTTTGCCTGGTGACTTTGTGGGGGAGCTTGCCATTGCTGGGGACATTGAGAATGCCATGGAGGGTGGTAGCCGGAGTCAAGCCCAGACTTCCACAGAGGCCATTGGAGAAGGCCTCCACCCAGCACCTTTGCCAGAGGGCCTGGCACAGGCACCTGGGTGTGGACTCGGGCACCGCCTGGCACTCTGGAGCCTGCCCACACATGCCGACCTGGGCACAGCCTCCAGAGTCCCACTCTTGTGTCTCTGGCATCTCTCCTTCGAATGGAGAAACTGAGGCTGGGACCTCGTGAGGTGGGAGCTACTGACCAATTCAGGATGGCCATGGGGACACAGCCTACCTGGCCCCCATGACCGCCCAGCTCAGGGCTCCCCAGGCTGCTTGTCTCCCGCTGTTGCATGGGAACTCAGACAAGTTGCTGTTTTCTGGTCCTCGGTTTCCCCATTGGTCTGAGAGGAACTCACTGACGTGCCTGGGGGCGCTGCTGCAAGTAACAGATATCATGCACTTCCGTGCAGCAACAGGGGCAGGAGTGACACTGTGATTTCCGGTCCCACAGGGCCCAGGAGGCCTCTTCCCCTGAATCCCACCTGCCAGGCCCCAGCAGTCAGGCCACTGAAGGCTCAGACCCCAGCTCTGCTGCTCGAAGATGGTGAGGCCTCGGGCAGGAGGCATCCTCGTCTCAGTTTCCCCATCTGTAAAATGGGCACATCCACATGATGATCACAGTTGCCACTCTTTGCAGGCTGCCTTGCTGGCTAGAGGAGGGCCCCAGAGACAGACCTCCCACATCCCCTGAGTAGGGTTGGGGGTCTCCTCTTCCCACCATGGGGGCTCTCTCCCACCTCCTGCCAGCTGCTCGTAAAAGTCCTGCCAAATGGGAGGTTTCTTTGCCTTCTAAAAATTAGGGGGCAACTCCTGCTCCTCTCAGTCTTAAAAGGGAGCTCCTTGGACTTCGCCCTTTGCCCTCCGGACCTCCAGCAGCCAGGTAGGGGGAACCCAACAAGTAGGGAGAGCAAGTCAGAAAGGTAGTAGGAGCCTGGTAATTGGGCCCCAGGTCACACCCAAGTAGATGTGCCACTTAGGGGGGCGTTTCTTGGGAGTGGGAGCCTCAGGTGAGGACTGAAGTCCTAGCACTGCAGCCTAGGCTGGGGGGCGGGGAGCGGGTGGCTGGCACCCAAGGTGGGTCATAACGGCAGGAAGTCGGTTACAGAGGGAGAGAGTCGTTGGCACTGTGATTTCCGGCTGTGCTGCTGGGTTATGTAAAGGGCAGAGCCGCGGGGTGGGGAGGGCGGGCACCTCAACATTGTTGCCCACCTGGCCTGGCTGACAATGGAAGGACAGAGTTTCAGAGTAGGGGTTGGCACTAATTTGAATCGGACCATGGGGACTGATGCCCTCAGCTCATTTCTCCACCTCCTCAGCCTCCCATCCACTGGGCACCATCAGGTGGAGGGGTGGGAGGCAGCCCTCTGGGTTTCTCAACTCTCCCGGCCCTGCCCCAGAGGCAGGGGACCCCAGTCTTGGTTTGCCGGTCTGTGCAATAGGCCTGGCTTGCATATTTATTTACTTTTGTTGTTGTTCTTTCTTCTTTTTTTTTTTCTCAAGGATAAGAGACTTTTTAATTTATTTTAATTTTTTTTTTTTGATGACTACTATATGTTTGGGCTTCCCAGGTAGCTCAGTTGTAAAGAATCCTCCAGCAATGCAGGAGATGTGGGTTCAATCCCTGGGTTAGGAAGATGCCCTGGAGAAAGAAATGGCAACCCACTCCAGTATTCTTGCCTGGAGAATCCCATGGAAAGAGGAGCCTGGCGGGCTACAGTCCATGGGGTGGCAAAGAGTCAGACAAGACTTAGTGACTAAACCACCACCATCGTAACCACCATCACCACCACCGTACATTTATCCATCATATCATGTAGATACAAAGTTAAAGAAATAGAAAAAAATTTTTTTCCTTGTGTTGAGAACTCTCTGAACAGACTGGGCTGAGGGGAGGTGGCCTCTCCACTTCACAAAGGAACACAGTGAGTCTTGGTGAGGACCACCACAGTCATGAGGCCTCACGTCCAGTCCCAAGCTGTCCTGGCCCCAGTGTGGATCCCACCTCTTGGTTCATCAGCCCGCATTAACTGAGCACCTGCTATGCATTCACTCCTTCTGGGGCTTTCTTCACAACCTGGAGGCCAGGACCCCCACTTTCTGGAAGAGGAAACTGAGGGGACAAATCTGGGGTCAGAGAGGGGCCAGAGCCTGACTTGGGTGTCCTCACTTTAGGCCCTATGATTCCATCCTTGGTAGCTCAGTTGGTAAAGAATCTGCCTGCAGTGCAGGAGACCCGGGTTCCATCCCTGGGTTGGGAAGATTCCCTGGAGGAGGAAATGGCAACCCACTCCAATATTCTTGCCAGGAAAATCCCATGGACAGAGGAGCCTGGCGGGCTTTACAGTCCATGGGATCACAAAGAGTCGGACACGACTTAGCAACCACCATCACTACTCCCATCCCTCAGACACGCGCTGCACCCACCACGCCCAGCCCACCACCCCTGTGCCCCTTCCACCACCTAAACCTGGATTTGGGGGTGCGCAGAGGCCACTGAATCTTCACGGAGTGGGGGTGGGGCGGTGGCTAAGGTCAGGCTACAGACCCCGCCCCCTTCTGGGAGGGGCCTGGCCAAGAGCTCCGTTAACAGCGCGATTAAAGAATGACAGATGCGGGGGAAAGCCTGAAAGAATTAAGCCCGCGCTTGGAGAGGTTGGTTTATATAATCTCGGGTACGACGTGTCCTCTGGAGCCAGGATTAGGTGCTGCCGTTTCCCAGGCAGCCTTGGGGGAGGTAGCATTCCGCTCCTGCTCTGCCCTGCTCCACTGGGGCTACCCCCTCCCCAACCCAGCCCTCCTGGACACCTGCTGGGGGAAGCTTGGGGGCTGCAGGGGCCGGTTCCCCTGGGAGGGCGCCAGCTCTGCCCGAGGAGGGGGAGACGGGTCTAGGAAGTGTGCCACCTGGCAGATCCACTCCCAGGTTCTGCCTTGCACAACCGGCTCCTGACCCTGGACAAACCCGAGGCCTCACGTTCTCTTCTGGAGAATGGGTTTTGCAGGTTTAAACATTTGGAGCATGGTGTACAGTTGGTGCTGAATAATCCTAGACCTTGGGAGGCCTTGGAAGCTGAAACGTGGGCTAGCCACATTGTCCATTGGCTATCAACATTGCTGACGGACTTCCCTGGTGGCCCAGTGGTTAAGAATTCACCTGCCAATGCAGGGGACATGGGTTTGATCCCTGGTCTAGGAGGATTCCACATGCTGCTTGGTAACTAAGGCTGAGGGCCACAACTACTGAGCCTGTGCTCTAGAGCCTGCCAGCCACTGCAGTGAGAAGCCCTCACACCACAACTAGAGAGCAGCCCCACACCCACGGCAGCTAGAGAAAGCCCGCACACAGCAGTGAAGACCCAGTGCAGCCAAAAATAAAAAATATTTTAAAAACGAATGCTGACTGCAATAATAATAAAGTCTAACAATCATTTCAGTTTTCCTTATGCCATTCAGTGTCCCTTGATAGTATGTGTTGTTTTTCCTCTGTAGTCTGTCTCTCTCCCTGGAATGCCAGCTCCACAGGCACCCAGGAAGCACCCTGCATACAACTGCGGCGCTGTTCATGTGTACTGCACAGCCACTCGGGAACATGCTCTGTGCTGGGACGCTCACATGGGAACCCCTTGGCAACCTCACAAAACCAGGAAGGGGTGTTTTATGGCTCCTATTTCCCAGAGGCAGAAACTGATGCTCAGAAGGGGAGGCTCACCTGCTCAAGGTCATCCTGCAAAGAAGTGACGGAGCTGAGGTTCTCATCCAGCTCCCTTTGCCGTCCAAGGCTCCTGGCCAAGTTGCTGCCTGGCTCCTCCTGGACTCATACGCTTGCAGGACTAAAGCGCAAGGAAACATGGGGCAACCAGAGATGCCTGGACCTTTGCGTCCACCCATCAGGCCTTGTGGGGAGCTACAAGGGGGGTCAGCAGTGTCACTTTTTTGGAGGGCCTGTGTTGGGGGACTGTGGGCGCAATAGGGGATAGACAGTGCAGGAGGAGGGGAAGAGGAAACTTGTTCCCATCACACATCACAGCCATGGTACCCTGGCCTCCAACAACCAGGCTGGGGATCCAGAGTGACTCCCACCCCCAAGGAGGATGCGCTGCAACCACTCAGCTTTTTCCGGTAACTATTACTCAGCTCCGGCATCTGGGAGAAAGGTCAGGGATGTGGCCAGCAGCAGTAACTGGACTGGATGAGGGAGAGGGTGGAATTCCCACTCCTCCCAACTCCCGGGCTGGCTTCCTGCTGCCTCCTTGCAGGTGTTGGATGTCCCCAGAGGCAGGGAGGGGGCAGGAGAGACTCCCCGATCTCTATATGGCCCAGACAGTCATACAGGGCAGACTCCATGCTGGTCCAGCCCATGATCCGCTTCCTCCCATGCTGGCCACCTGTCGCCAGCCTTCGGGACACACACTCACCACTGTAACTGAATCTACCAGGCAGCTCTGTGGATCCCCCCACCCTGTGACTGGCGCAGACTCAGGGAGAGTGAGATGGGAGGGGGCAGGAGGGGCAGAGCAGGAGTTGGCAAGCAGGGCCAGGCTTCAGTCCTTCATCCTCTGCTCTCTCCCTCCTCCTGCTCTTCCATCTTCCAGATGGGCAGTTACCTAATTTCCTCCACTGCTCATAGCCTGTAACACCCCTGTGGGTCCACTGTGCGTGGGGCACTGACCGGGCACACATGGTTTCTAACTGCTCAGGATAGACCCCCGATCTGCCTCTGACTTTACAACCTGTGGGTATGAACATTCCACGCGCTCTTGCTTTGCTGTGGGGTTAAGTGGATTTCATGGGTCCCATTTTACAGGTGGGGAAACTGAGAATCTGAGAGGTGAAGAAATTTGCCCAGTGGGGGCTGATTCAGATCCTCTCTGGTTTCCTGGATTTCAGTCCTGCCTCCACCCAATCCCATCTGAAAAATGTCCCCCAATTTCTCTATGGCTCCTCATCGCCCTAAGAATAAAATCCACGGTCATCTTCACGGCCCAAGACCCTGCATGACCTGCCCCGTCCCCTGCCTCCCCTCCCCTCCTCCCTCTCTCCCCTTCACTCACTCTGCTTGCGCCTCATGGGCTTCCTTCCTGTTCCTCCAATACACCAGGACCAGTCCTTTGCCCAGACCTTTGCACAGACTGTGCTTTCTGCCAGGGACACATTCCCCCAATGTCTTAAAGCTGGCTTCTCATCTTTCAGGACACTTTCTCTATAAGGCCTTCCCTCCCTTCACCCCTTCCACTTGCCACCCACCTATCGTCCTAGTTTTGTTTGTTTGTTTGTTTCATAGCCTCAGCATTGTTAGATGCTGTGTCTGTGTACACCTGTCTTGGTCACTGCTGTATCTCCAGTGCCTGGAACAGGGCTCAACACCCAGTAGGAGTCTGATAAACATTTAGGCCAGTGATCAGCAGACTATGGCCCAGGGACCACATCCAGCCCACTGCTTGTTTTTATAAATAAAGTTTTATTGGCACAGACCAATCCCATTTAGGTACATGTCATATATGCTGCTTTTATGGTACAACTGCAGGATTGAGTAACCGTGACAGAGGCTGAATGGTCCACAAAGCTAAAAATATCGACTATCTACCTTTTAATAGAAAAACTTGTGACCCCGTCCCCCTCCCCCTGCTTTACAACTAACAGATGTAACAGAACCAAAGAAAACAACCTGCCCAGCTTCCGGTCCTGACTCTCCCCTTGGCCTCTGACAGTATGACTTTAGGAACTGTCTTCCCTCCCCCTGAGTCTCAGTTTCCCCCACTGTCAAATAGAGTAAGCTTTCACATCTCACCAATTGCAGCCAGTGGGTCAAGATGTTTAAAACAATCAAATGATGGGACTTCCCCGGTGGTCCAGGGCTTCAGAATCTGCCTTCCGATGCAGGGGATGTGGGATCGATCCCTGTTCTGAGAAGACTCCACTGCCCTGCAGGGCAACTAAGCCTATGTGCCACAACTACTGAAGCCCGTGTGCCCTAGAGCTCCTGTTCTGCGACAAGAGAAAGGCCATCGCAACGAGAAGCCTGCGCCCCACAACTAGGGAGTAGACCCCACTCATCACAACTGGAGAAAGCCCGGCCACAGCAACAAAAACCCAGGACAGCCAAAAAATTAACAGTAATTATACTAAAATACTCAAACAGACTCATCAGAGACATTTGAGAGCCTAGAGGTGTGTCCTCGGACATCTGCAGACGTGACATCACAAGCCAACAAGGAAAAGACTAGGGCGGCTGGACAAATGGTCTTGGGGAAAACTGACTTGCTCCATGAGAAAACTCAAACTGTCCCCCTGGCTGATGTCACCTACAGATGGATGCCTCCCTGGATTAAAGACCTAAATGTGAAAAAAAAGAATGGGACCATTGGCAGAAGAAGATGTAGGAGAAGAACTTTAGGACCTGGGGGTGGGAAATGACTCTTGGGATCCTGTGAACTGTAGCCTGCCAGGCTCCTCTGTCCATGGTTTGCTCCAGGCAAGAATATTGGAGTGGGTTGCCATTTCCTTCTCCAGGGGATCTTCCTGACCTAGGAATTGAACCCAGGTCTCCCACATTGCAGGCATATGCTTTACCAACTGAGTTACATGAGACAGCAAAGGATGTGTAAGTTCTAGGACATTAAAATGAAAGATTTCTGTTCCTAGGACACTAGGAACAGAGAGAATAGAGAGATGATGGGACAGGAGGAGAAATGGCAGGACCAACAGCTGGAGTGTACAGGAACTCCTAATCAGGGCTGCTGTATCGCATGTGGCAGGTGGAGTCATTCTCACTCTAGTCTAATTGAGTTCCAAGAAAATGTTTGCCCTGGAGGTGTACAATATGGTGGCCCTGCTCCTCAAAACCATTTCAAAAAGATGGTACCCCTAGAGCAGAGTGGACAATGTGTATGAACCAGCAGCTTTCAGAGGAGAGGAGAAATAGTCTGCCATAAGCAGGGCAGAGTAGCACAGTTGTATCATTTTACACCTGTCAGGGAGGCAAAAATGAGAAAGAGGGGGGATGCTGAGGGTTGCTGAGAGCCTGTGTGTGTGTGAGGGTGTGTGTGTGTGTGGACTATGGCAGCCCCTCTGGAAAGCAGCCACTTACTACCAGTTGACATAGGTAGATATATACAGCAGTGCAGCATCCCGCAAGAAGACATGCATAGGAATAGCCATAGCAGCTTCGCTCATTAAAAACCCCAAACTGGAAACAACCAAACGTCTAATCAGTCGAAGGATCCAATTGCAAATGCTGAGGTTTCCTGGTGAAAGGAGGAATTCTGCCACAAAACTGTCACACAGAAGTCCTGCCTGTCTTCAGCCTGCCCAGCTTGCAGATTTCAGACTCAAGGATGCAACATCATTTCTTAACTGAATTTCCAGCATGCTGGCCTGCCCTACAGATTCCAGACTGGCCAGATCCCACAGTACATGAGGCAATTTCTTAAAATAAATGTATTTATCTACTTATACCTATGTCTGTTTATGTCTACACACCCACACACCCCCTGTTGGTTCTGCTTTTCTGGAGAACCTTGACGAATAGGTAGCCCAGCCCTGCCTTTTATAAATAAAGTTTTATTGGCACACAGCCACACCATTCACTTTTGCATGATTTTCCCAGGCTTGTTAGCTTCCCTGGTGGCTCAGACAGTAAAGAATCCACCTGTAATGCAGGAAACCCAGGTTCGATCCCTGCGTTGGGAGTATTCCCTGAAGGGAATGGCAACCCACTCCAGTATTCTTTCCTGGAAAATCCCATCGACCTAGGAGCCTGGGGGGTTACAGTCCATGGGGTTGCAAAGTCAGACATGAGTGAGCCACTAACACTTTCACTATTCACTTTCACTTCCAGGCCTATTACCTATATGTGCAGCCTAACAAAATACATTTTCAAGGACACACAGACGTAAAGAAGATACACATTGACACTTAAGACATTTGCCTATGGAGGGACGGGGTTAGGAAAAAAGGACAGAAATCCAGAGGTAAATAAAACAAAGATAGGAAACAGAAAGGAAACCTTCGATAACGTGGGAATACGGATCAAAGGGTTAGGGCAGGTCTCCCGGTCACGTGCTGCCCTCTTGTGGGATCCATAAGCATTGCGGCCTCTATCACTTGGTTTGTCCTAACAGACGGATTCTACCAGGGCTCAAGCAGTAAAAATCTGTCTGCAATGCAGGAGATGCAAGAAACGCAGGTTCGATCTCTGGGTCGGGAAGATGCCCTGGAGGGGGAAATGGCAACCCACTCCAGTACTCTTGCCTGGAAAATCCCATGGGCAGAAGAGCCTGGTGGGTTACAGTCCACGGGGTCGCAGAGAGTTGGACACACCTGACGTGCAAGCAAGAGATGGTTACCGATCAATAACCAAAGCAACTTGTTAAGCATGAAGTCCACTGCATGCTGCTGCTGTTAAGTCACTTCAGTCATGTCCGACTCTGTGCGACCGCATAGACGGCAGCCCACCAGGTTCCCCCATCCATGGGATTCTCCAGGCAAGAACACTGGAGTGGGTTGCCATTTCCTTCTCCAATGCATGAAAGTGAAAAGTGAAAGTGAAGTCGCTCGGTCGTGTCCGACTCTTCGCGACCCCATGGACTGCAGCCCACCAGGCTCCTCCGTCCATGGGGTTTTCCAGGCCAGAGTACTAGAGTGGGGTGCCATCGCCTTCTCCGACTGCATGGACGCACCTTAAAAAATTGTGGTAAAATACATAGAACATAAAATTTACCATATTAATAATTTTTAAGCACACAGCTCAGTGGCATTAAGCACATTCATATTGTCATGCAAACCATCCCTGCCATCATCTCCAGAACTTTCTCATCTTCCCAAACTGAAACTCTATCCTCATTAAAAACTGACTCCCCGTCTCCTCCCCCAGCCTCTGGCCCCACCGCCTACTTTCACACCTGGAGAGGGTGTGAAGAAAAAGAAACTCTTCTACACTGTCGGTGGGAATGTAAATTCATACAACCACTATGAAGAGGAGCATGGAGGTTCCTTAAAAAACTAAATAAGAGTTACCATATGATCCAGCAATCCCACTCCTGGATATATATCCAGAGAAAACCCTAATTCAAAAGATACATGACAAACTTCTCTGGGGGTCCAGTGATTAAGAATCCACCTTGCAATGCTCAGTATGAGCATTTGATTCCTGGTCGGGGAACTAATGCAACTAAGTGTTTCAGAGCAACTAAGCCCATGTTCCTACTGTACATGTACCTACTGTAACTACTGAAGCCCACGTGCTCTGGAGTCCACACGCAACAACTAAAGACTGTGTGCCACACTGAAAGATGCCTCAGGACACAAGGAAGATCCTGCGTGCCACAATTAAGACCTTTGTCGTTGTTCAGTCGCTCAGTTGTGTCCGACTCTTTGCAACCCCATGGACTGCTGCACGCCAGGCTCCCCTGTCCTTCGTTATTTCCCATAGCTTGCTCAAACTCATGTCCATCGAGTTGGTGATGCCATCCAGCCATCTCATCCTCTGTTGTCCCCTTCTCCTCCTGCCTTCGATCTTTCCCAGCATCAGGGTCTTTTCCAAAGAGTCAGCTCTTTGCGTCAGGTGGCCAAAGGATTGAAGCTTCTGCTGCAGCATCAGTCCTTCCAATGAATATTCAGGGTTGATTTCCTTTAGGATTGACTGGTTTGATCTCTTTGCAGTCCAAGGGATTCTCAAGAGTCTTCTCCAGCACGACAGTTTGAAAGCTTCAATTCTCCGGTGCTCATCGTTCCTTATGGTCCAAATTTCACATCTGTACATGACTACTGGAAAAACCACAGCTTTGACTATATGGGCCTTTATCAGCAAAGTGATGTCAGCCAGCAGAGGGGGAATAAAGATGCTTGAGCTTGGAGAGATGGGAGTGCGTGACCACTTTGTCAGCCACATTATTTACATGATATTTATTAATATTCCTTTATTCATTTTTCAATACATAATTTCAGCGCCTCCTGTGTGTCATGCCTTATTCAGAACACTGGGAACCCAGAGAAGGCCAGGGCAGAAATCCCCGCTCCCACTTGTGGCACAGTAGGGATTACAGAATTACACAGAATATAATTGCAACGTGTGC
Source organism: Bos indicus x Bos taurus (assembly GCF_003369695.1). NCBI lineage: Eukaryota > Metazoa > Chordata > Mammalia > Artiodactyla > Bovidae > Bos > Bos indicus x Bos taurus. Next base: position 90,097,075 of record NC_040082.1, on the reverse strand, counting down.
TTGCTGCATTCAGGAGAATGGGGGAGGAGTAAGGACAGGACAAAAGTTGGGAAGTGGGGCTTTCTGAGGGCCATTTGAGCTGAAAACAGAGGAATGAAACTAAGCCAGCTTGGCAAAGGGGATATGAAACAGCATCTAGGGCGGAGGGCACGGTCCGTGCAAAGGCCCTGGGGCAGGGCTGTGACAGGTTCATTGGTGGAAGAGAGAGGGGCACTGTGTGGCTGGAGCAGAGTGAGCGAGGGGGAGAGGGAGGAAGGAAGGGCAGGCAGGCGGTGGGGCAGGTTATGCAGGACCTTGCGGTCCACAGGGAGGGCTTGGGTTTTCCCCCCAGGGAGTTAGAAGCCCTGGAAGTCTGTCGGGAACAGGGAGGGGCCGTGGTGGAGGTGTAATCTGACTCGGATGCTCACTGCCTCCCTCTGGTGGCCACTATGGGGATAACAGACTGTGGAGACCAGGATGGGAGCTGGGGAATCAGGACTGAATGATACAATGATGGTATCAGGTCAGTTTATCCAACTGTGGGTCTCAGTGACCCCCCCCCCACCGCCCCAAATGGCACTGCCCAGCATTTAGTACGTGTTCAGTAATTACCAGTTTGCCCTGAATAGCTCACTGAATCCTCCCAATAGCTCTATGAGGAAGGAGTTATTCTCATCCCTGTTTTACAGATGAGGAAAAGGAGGCGCCGAGAGGGAAAGTGACTTACTCAAGGACACACAGCTGACGAGTGGCAAAGTGAAGTGCTTGCTCTTAACTCCCTTGCATAAGAACCAGGGGGCTAAGATTATACACACGGGTGGGCAGGGCAGATGTTTCTAAGAGTGAATGACGGGAGTAGTGGATCTGGTCTGGGAGGACTGTCTGGAGGTGGTGGACCTGAGACTTAAAAGATGAGCTGAAACTACCAGGCACCTTTGCAGGAGGCACTGCAGGGCAGAGGTCCCAAGGGAAGCCCCACCAGGATGCGCAGCCCAGGTGGGTCCATACCTAGCATCCAGCGCCATCTTTTCCATGATATGGCCCTTCCCCTCTCCCCGACAGCGCTGCTTCCAGGGACCACCCTCTCCCTCTCCCTTTCAGATTGGGTGGCTTGGTGCTGACGCCCCCCCACCCCCGCCACCAGCCACCTCCAGCTGGTAACAATCCCCAGAAAGGGGTCATTAAGTGGCCCAGCTGAGGCCTCCGATAACCAGCACACAGGCACTAGTTTAATTTTCCACTGATTTGTGTGCGGTGGGCCCCCCAGAGCTGAGCCATGTGTGTGTGTGGAGAGGAGCATCCAGCCCCACAGCCATCTACAAGGAGGGACGGCAGAGGAGAGGGCCTGGGGGGCCTCACTGAGAGACAGTTAGGGGGCAACTAACATGATTTATGCCCCCCCAAACCTCACCAGCCTGGCCCTGCAGTGGGGATTTCCTGGGTTGTACTGGGTCCTCTGTCCTTCACACTCTGACAGCCACTTCTGTCTTCAACCTCCACCCACCCATCCATCCATTCAGCCATCCAGTTGTCCATATGTCCATCCATCCATCCATCTATCATCCACAATCTATCCATCCACTTATTTCCATCCATCATCCATCCATCCACCCACAGTCTATCCATCCATCCACTCATTCATCCATCCACCCACCCACTCAATCATTCATCCACCCACTGTCTATCCATCTACCCACCCACTCACTCATCCATCCATCCACCCACTTGTCCACCCCTCCATCCCTCTATCGCTCCCTCCCTGACCCCTTGTCCCTCCCTGCCATGGATAAGCAGTAACATGAACCAGGCACTACTTTGGGCCCCAGTGGTTTTCTCCACACCTTACCTAGGATCCCTCCCAGACCATCCCTTAGGGTCGCTAGACTCAACATCTTCCTCCACGGTCCTGCCTGCCCACTATGCTCCCATCTCAGGAACAATTCCACCCTTGCTTTCCGTCCCTGAAGCTGGGATCCCAGCATTAGCCTCACATCCTCCCCCATCTCCCACTCCACAGCTTGTGGCCCCCCCACATTCTTCCCATTCACCCCCTTGGGGCTCTCTCCCACCCATGCCCAGTTTTCATTTTCTGCCATGTGTATCACCACGTCCATCTCCCCCTGGCCTCATTCCAAATCTCACACCTGCCTGAAATCTGGTCACACCCCTCCATGTTCAAACACCCTCTATGGCTCCCTGCTACCCCAGAAGGAAGGCTTTGCTCTGCATCCCGGCAGGCTAGGCCCACCAGGATCTGGCTTCACACTCCCCTCTCGCCTCCCTCTGCCACCTCATTTCCTCCCCACCTTAGCTCGGTCACACCCAGCACATCCCCACTGCCACACCTGCTTCTGCATGGCTCCTTCTGCCAGGAATGCCCTCCTTATCATCTCTCTGAGCTGAAAGCCTTGGCATCCCCCCGCCCAGGCTTGGCTCACATGCCACTTTCTCCAGGGAGCCCTCCTGAACAGAGCCTGTTCCCTGGGTTTCCATCTAAGGACCAGCCTCTTCCACCCTGCCTTCGGCTCTGCCCCTCAGGTCTTCAGAGCCTCACAAGGCCACCAGGTGTAGAGGTGGACCAGAGCACCGTGTCAGCAGCTGGTGTGGGGCCAGGGTGTGACACTTACCACCTGGGTGACTTGACCTCCCGTAATAGCAGCCACTCATGGATGACAGAGACAGAGGCTGCTTCAGAAGCCAAGCCCTGCTCCACTATGTCGCCCTGGCACATCTCTGCATCCTCATACAGCTACCGCCCCTCTCTGAGCCTGTATCCCCATCTGCAATGTGGGGAACAAGCCTCCTTCGTGGGCTTGTTGGGAAGACTCCAGTTGGTTATTATCTTGAGCTGTCGGCTCAGCATTGTGAAGTTATGGCAATTTGCTGTGTGACCTTGGGAAAAGTGCTGTCCCTTTCTGGGCCACTCTGTCCCTTCTCTTGACTTCTAGAATGAGCAGCAGCCAGCTCTACCCTGCTCCTGGAGGGGCAGCCTCAGGAGCCCCCAGGGGACGGTCTTCACACCCCACATTTGCCAGCCCAGGAGAAGAAAGGATGGAAGAGAGGAAGGAGTCCTAGAAGGTAGGAAAGTGCTGGAATTTGGAGCCAGGGTGGAGGTGGGGGGGTTCATGCATGTGGTCAGGGACTAGTTGTCTCGGGCTGAAGTGAGAGGCGGGGCTGGCAGTGTCAGCTGCCTTCATTCACTCACTTATGAGACCATTCATTCATTCTTTCTTTCTTTCATTCATTCACAAAATATCACACTGACTTCTTTAGCGGTTAAGCCCCCAGGCTCTGCAGCCGGGTGGTCTGGGTTCGAATCCTTATGCTGCTTCAACCCTAGCTCTATGGACAAATCCATTTACCATCCCGTGCCTCAGTTTCCCCCTCTGTAAAGTGGAGGGTGGCATACTGTGACCCCTTCTGCCCTCTGTGCTGTCCGGGTCTGCACTGCCCAACCCCCCGCCCCGGCCCTGCTCTCTGTGTCTCCCCAACTCTCTTCTCCGGGGCTCCCCGCCCTTCCCCTCCTCACCGCCGACATTCCCGGCCCGGGCGCTCCGGGAAACATTCCGTGGTTTGCAGCAGACTGTCCGGCTCCTCAGTCCCTCAGATGTGGGCAGAGTGGGCGGCGGCCGGGCGGGCGCGGGCCGGGGGCTGGGGAGACTGCGTGCCCCCCGAATCCCACCCCAGCGCCGGGCACACGGCGGGGGAGGCAGCGGGCGGCACTCGCAGACTGGCAGAGAGACCTCCTCGGCAGATGGGGAGGCCCTCCGCTACTCACAGCCCTCCCAGGGCTCGCTAGTGTCCCTTGCATAAAACCCCAAGTCCTCCCCACAAGCCCACAAGGCCCTGCACGACCTGCCCCGTCCCCTCCTCCCTCTCTCCCCCTTGCTCGCTCTGCTCCAGCCAAAGGGGCCTCCTCGCTGTTCCTCCAACACACCAGGCACAGTCCTGCCCCAGGGCTTTTGCATGCATTGTGCTCACAACCTCCAGATCTTTAGTCCCTGAGATCACTCAGGTTGCAACTCAAAGAGACCTTCCTTGCGCACCCGGCTTCCTGGTCAGGTCCGATGCTCTCTTTGCTTAGGTCTTTACAGCTTCCCTGTCAATTTGAAATTATCTCCTGTGCTTATTCATTTTCTCTCTTACTCCCCACCCCCACCCCAAGCTGGACCATGAGCCTAGAAAGGGCAGGGCTGGGTCAGCCTGGTTCACTGCTCACACGTAGTAGGCACCCACTGAATAGATGGAGTGAGCAGCCATGGAAGTCCTCCTCGACTCTAACCACAATCTCTCCTGCTTTAGCTGTGTGAGTATCACACAGTTCCTGACTTGGGCACAGCCCTTAACAGCTTGCCAGACACCTCCACCGTCATAAGCTCATTGGATTTCCCACAAAGACCCTGTAGGAGAGAGGCCTTATCATTCATGCTCCCCTCCCCCATTTTACAGGTGAGGAAATTGAGGCTCAGAAATGTTAGCTAATTTGCTCTCTGAATGAATGAACAGAGTGAACAAACAGAGCTGCATTATGACTTTTGAGGGCCCAGTGCATTTTGCCTTCCTCCCTAAAAATAAAATTATTAACAATTATGCTTCCTGGCTGCGTTGGTAAACACATAAACATTATCTGGGCTACATTCATTGCTATATGTTCATTATTATCATACTCAGTGTTCTTCTGATTATTAAAAGAAAAAAAAAAGTTAAAATATTTCTGAGGACACTGGCAGTCCCACGGACCCCGGTCACTGTAGGAGACGTAGAGTCTGCCTGGGCCTGGGGACTGAGACTGAAATCTTGGACACCTCCCCACACTCCCCTGTCCAGACCCACATTTTGAATGCTGCCTGGTTCCTTCACCCACCTTGCGATCTTTGAAGCTTTGAGAGTAAAGGGACCTTTTTAGACTTGCTTGGTCCTCTCCACTTAAGAGGATGCAGTTCCCACCAGGTGGGGCTTGGATGCCTCCTGTGATGGACGCCTTATTACCTTTCAGCCTCCTTCCTAAGGATGAGCTGACCCTTGCAGAGGCTGAACCCTGCCCTCTGGCGTTAGGCAGACCTCAACCCCCTCCCCCACAACCTCCTCGGCTCCCAGTGCCCAAGGGCAGCCTCACCTGGGGAGATTTAAGACCTATCTTGGGTCTCACTGTTTCAGCTCTTGTGTTGGGAGCTCCATGTGGGTGGGGCTGGGGCAGATCTTCTGTGTGGGGCCCAGGTAACCAAGCTTGAGACTTGAGTCCAGAACAAGATGGTGAATTTGACCAAATTTGCCCAGGCTTTTTAGGGCTGAGGTCCCAAGTCTCAGTCTTTGCCTGCAGGCTGTTGAACCCCATTCTCTTTCCTCTTCCGGATATATCCTGGTTTGATACCTGTCCTTAGCTGATCCGTGAAAGTGAAAGTTGTTCAGTTGTGTCCCATAGACTATATAGTCCATGGAATTCTAAAGGCCAGAATGAGTGGATAGCCTTTCCCTTTTCCAGGGGATCTTCCCAATCCAGGGATCAAACCCAGGTCTCCCGAATTGCAGGCAGATTCTTTACAAGCTGAGCCACAAGGGAAGCCCAATAGCTGATCCATAACCTCCCCTGTATTGGGGCTTCTACCTCTATTGATAAGACCTCAAGTTTGCACAGAACCATTTTTCTTGTCACAAACTGCCAGTTGTGCTTGACTTTCCCAAGTTCCTGGCGGTAGGTGATGGGGAATTGCCCCCTCACTTCTGACTTTCAGCCCCAGCTCTCTCCAGTTTCCAGCTCTGCCTGCCACTTCCTGGGTGACTTTAAGCAAATTATGCCATTATCTGAGCTTCCAATCTAATCACCAGGTTCTCGCTTTTCTTCATCTGCAACCCACCCACTTCCCTCCACCCTCCAGGCGCCCATCATATCTTCCCGGCCTCCCCTTGGTACCAGCTGCCACGTCAGTCTCAGACAATCCCTTCTCCCCACAGAAGTCCAAGGGAACTTTAAAGAATGTAAAACAGGCCCCATCCCTCCTTTGTCCATAGCCCTTCAGGGCTCCGACCTCCCTCGGGGTAAAAGCCCGAGTCCTCCCCATGGCTCCCAAGACCCTGCACGACCGGCCCCATTCCCTCCCTGCCCTCCCTTCCTCCCTCTCTACCCTTTGCTCAGTCTGCTCCACACGGCCTCCTTACTGTTCCTCCAGTACACCAGGCACAGTCCTGCCCCAGGGTCTTTACATGGGCTGTGCCTGCAGCTAGGGCCACTCTTCCCCTTTTCTCGTCTAATGAATTCTGTCATCTGCCTGGTCTCAGATGATATGTCATCTCCTCAGTGAAGCCCTCCTAGACTGGACAGCCTAACTCAAAGCCTCCAGCTCCTTAGAACCCCTTCCACAATCATAACTAAGTCTGATTTTGCACACTGATTTTGCTTTTTTCCTTTATTGCAACATCAGCCCCAAGAGGAAAGGGGTCTTTGTCTGGGTCACTGGTGTGTCCTCAGCAGCAGAACAGGGCTAGAGGCACAGTAAGTGTTTAATCAGTGTTGGCTAGATGAGGAATGAAAAGTGAAAGTAGTGCACAACACTTCTCAGGAATGTGGGGACACCTCTGAACTGGTGGACCCCAAAACCTTCATACTCCAAGGTCAACCAGCTCCTCCTGCCCCCAACCAACTTGAGTCATCTCAACTCCAGGGGGCCTGTAATGAGGGATCAAAGGAGATCTCCCATCTAAGGCTCAGTTCTCCTTGGAGAACACTGGCTGCCAAGCCTGAGATGTCCAGGCCCCAAACCGTTTCCCTGATGGACCTGATGAAACCTGAAGACCAGAGAGGGCAAGTCACTGGCCCAAGGTCACACAGCACGCCCAGGTTCAGACCTAGAACCGTATAGGTAGGTAGAGGGTTTCACAATTCCACTTCGGGTGGTGGGCCAGCTGCTGGAGGGACAGATGGATAGATGGACAGTGGGGCAGACAATGGTGCACTGGCTTATGGCCTCATGCTGGTCAGAGAACCGCAGCAAATGTCCAGCCCCCAGCCCCCAGGTGCCACAGCCTACCCTAGAATGTCTCCTCTCCCATCGGCTGGAACCTGAATGTGGCCATCTACCTCGAAGCTTCCAGAAGGGTGCCCAGTCCTAGGAGCAGATACTATGGGGTGCCCATACCCTCTCTTAGGTCTGGGAGGACAGAAACGGGCAGAGGTGCGGCTGGGGTCCCACAGTGGCTCAGATCACAAGGCTCCCGCCTTCTGTCTGTTGATCTGGCCCCCAGAGCCCCCAGACCCCATACTTTCCTGCACTCAGAACTTCCCATCGTAGGCCCTGAGGGCAACTGAGTCTCGGCCTCTGCAAGGTTTCAGGTCCAGTCAACTCGCTGAAAACCTTCTCAGAGGATGGCCTCTCTCGGCGCCCTTGGCCACTCTGGACACAGTCGAATCTGGACTCTCAGCTGCCTCTGGGCAACCCGGCCATGCTTCCAAGTGGAATGACTTTCTCTCCATCGTCTGGCCTTGGTTTCCCCGCTTCTGATCACTTTTCCCCATTTTCCAAACACTCAGGGACGGGTCACCGCCAACCATTAACCATGCCTGAATTCCCTTCACCAACGTCCAAGTGTCCCCAAATCCGAGAGGCTGGAAAATGAGGCAAGAAGCGCCTGTCTGCCCGCCGTCCCCTCTTGCCCCCCGAGACGGCGGTCTGAGCCCCTGCCCAAGCCCCTGCCCGAGCCCCTGCCCGGCAATGGCGGGCACCTCCTCACTCACCATCCACCACATCTTGGCCGTCATGTCGTAGCAGAGCTGCCATTTGACCGAGGTCTCGCCCGGCTTGCTGGACACGAGGGGCCCGGGCACCTCCATGCTCGGACGGAGGGGAGGGCGGCCCGAGCCGCCTCACTCAGTCAGAAGCGCAGGCTGGGCCGGCCGCCAGGGGTGCAAGTCCGGGGTCCGGGCTTCCATAGCCCCCGGGGCGAGGGGCTTTCTCCGAGGGACACTCAGAGCTGGAGATCACAGGCTTGAGGGGGAGAGGGAGGGGCGCGGATGCACTGGTCTGAAACACACCAGGCCAGTCTCTTGCAAGTGGCCACCCACACCCCGAGGAGGCCGTCGCAGGCCCTGTGTGTGTGTGAGTGTGTGTGTGTGAGTGTGTGTGTGTGTGTTCATGTGTGTGTGTGAGCAGTCAGCACTGTCATACCAACCAAGGATTTGTGAATGAGCCTCTGATTGGGAATCCCCCTCCCACCCCCGGAAGGAGCGTGGCTTGTCTCCCCCCTCCCCTGCCTACCAGCCACCCATCAGCTCTATCAGGGAAGAAAGGCTGGACTGGGAGGGAGCTGGCGTATGTGCAGTGGGGGGCGTCAACCCCCCTGCCCTCCCACACACCCACCACCCTGTGCTGGATGCTGGCTGGGGTGGTGCTGGGGCCCCAAGCCTCATTAAGTCCAGGTGGGGCCCTGAAGCCAGGGACAGCAGATGGTACCTTTAGAGAGCTGGGGAGAGAGAGGCACTCCCGGTGCACAAACAAGGTGACATCCGAGGCTGGCTGTGTGATCCCAGACCAGTTCCTGGGCCTCTCTGGGCCTCACTCTCCTTGTCTTCAAGATGTCAGATGACGTCACTGAGGACAATGGTGGGGTGGGAGTGGGTGATGGGACAAAACACAGAAGCCCTTAGAAGGGGGTGCGATCGCCACTGGTCGACTTTTTCCCTTTCTTCTCCCAACTTCTGAGCAGAAGTTAGCCACGGGGATCCCTTTGATCTCATCATCTAATCATCGCTGTGCATTTATGGAGCACCGAGTGTGTGCCTAAACTCCATGAGAAGCGGCCAGTCGATTCTCTGTGTGAGTCAATGTCCTAGCCTCACTCTGGCAGCAGGAGAGACTGGCAAGACTTCCCAACCCGGCTAGGGGCTGCCAGGAGCTCTGAAGGGGCAGAGGTGAGGTCCAGCTGGAGAGCACAGGGCCACTAGGTTTCTGCTGGCCCTTAGGGCTTCCAATTAGGAGTGGATGAGGGAGGGGGAGGCGGCAGTGGGACTGGGTGCAGCCGGCACCGGAGCTGGCCCCCATGACACTGTGAGCAAGCAGAGGGGCACGCTGGGAGTGTGGCTGTCCCAGGCCCGCCTCTTCTGCCCTGTCTCCCACCAGCCTGGAGGATTCTGACTAAAACATGGCTCTCATGGGTTCTCTTTCCTGCCTGCCGCCCTCCATGCTCCCCAGTGTCCCCAGGTTAAGTCTCCCCCGCCGGGAATGGGACTGACTTCCCCCTGGCCTCTCTGCCTGACACACTCTTCCTCTTTGCATTACCTGTGGACTCCTATGCATCCTTCAAAACCCAGCCCAATATTTCCCACCTCATCCTGAGGGTGAAAGTTATACAGAGACAAAAAAGAAACAGAGATTCTCAGGGAGAGACAGAGTGAGTGAGAGAGACAGAGAGACCCAGCCATGCCCAGTACACTGTCTGGACTACACACTCTTACCACCCACCCTAAGAGGCTTGGACAATCAGCCACTTTTTTCTTGATGGAAAGACACTGTATGACACATACCTGCTGGCCCCAGGTTCCAACCCCCAAGCACACAGGACTGAGTTTCTGGGTCTGGCTTGGGGGCTCCCAGAAGACAGCACCTGGGTCCAAGCCCTCACTGGGACTCCAGTGAGGCACGCAGCAGGAACTAAAGATCGCTGACCAAGTGCAAGGGTGTAGATTAGACCAGATGATTCCAATCACCGCTATTGACACAAACTGCAGGCCAGGAGCCATGCAAGGTCAGTACAGACAGGAAAATGGAGGCTCAGAAAAGTTAAGTCAGGAGCCTCGGGACACACAGCAAGTAGGGCTCACTTCTGCGATTTCAGGGGGATGCTGGACACCTACCCAGCTTCCACCTTCGCCTCCTCAAGTCTCAGCTTAGATGACACCTCTGAGGAGCCCACCCAGCACCCGCCCACACCCGCCATTTAAAAGTACTCCCCACAGGACATCTCTGGTGGTCCAGAGGCTAGACTCTGAGGTCCCAATGCAGGGAACCTGGGTTCAATCCCCAGCCAGGGAACTAGATACCACATGCCACAACTAAGAGTTTGCATGACGCCACTAACACCCAGAGTAGCCAAATAAATAAATAATAAGACAAATATTTTTAAAAATTATTTAAAAAGTGCCCCTACTGTTCATGAGCATCCCCCCTCCCAATTTTAGTTTTCCTTTATCATTTTACTTATTGCTCATCTGTGGCCATCCCCTGGGCATGGGGGGAGGTGGGGAAGTCAGCTTTTGTCTGTCTTCTTCACAGCTTTGGCCTCAGTGCCTGGAACATCGCCTGGCACCGAGTAGGCGCCCGGTAATCTATTTGTTGAATGAATGAATGAATGAAAAACCGGTCAGGGTTTTGCAAACACTGGCATTTCCTGCTGACTCTCCCCAAAGGCATTTTCCTCTTGGCGCAAAAGCTGCAGGTCTGGCAAGGGGGTGGGGGTGGGGAGGGACGAGGGGCTGGGCCTGGCTGCTGCCAGGGCCCGAACAAACCAAAGGAACAAACGGGGCCACGCCTTGGCCAGCTAGCCCAGCTGAGGCCAGCAGGGCCCAGCCCAGCGGACGCGGGTTCGCCCACATGGAGGCCCCCGCCCCGTAACTATAATTTGCCTCAGTACCTTGTGGTCGTAGGAGACAATTACCCCACAGATGTGTGGTTGGAGTGAGGCATTCAGACGGCGGGTCAGAGCCCGGGCCTTGGCGGAAGACAGATGTGGGAGGCGGCTTTCAAATGGGAAGGGAGAGAGGGCAACTTCACAGAGAGAGAGAGAGACAGGGAGAGTGAGACAAAGAGAGACAAACTGAGCAAAAGACACACACACACAAACAGAACAAGGAAGACCTAGAGACCCAGCCAGGCTTCCCTGGTGGCTCAGATGGTAAAGAAACCCCCTGAAATGCAAGAGGCCCAGTTTTATCTCTGGGTCAGGAAGATTCCCTGGAGAAGGGAATGGCAACCCACTCCAGTATTCTTGCCTGGAGAATCCCGTGGACAGAGGAGCCTGGTCGGCTGCAGTCCATGGGGTCACGAAGAGTCGGCAGGACTGAGTGACTAACTCCTTCGCTTCACTTTTCAGAGACTCATCCACTCCCTGTTCATCAGGGTAGATGGTTGGGCTGCTGGGTCACCTACACACCAATTGAGGGGTCTGGTTTATCAGCTGCGCTTCCATCCAGGGAAACTGAGACCCCTGAGGGTCAGGGGATGCCCAAGCCTTCGGCACCAGCTGAGCTGGACTAGAACCCAGTGAGGGCCTCCCAGCACCTCCCCTAATTTCCCATGCCCTGATCCCGAGGGCAGAGGGCCAGGGTCGCTCTGAGCCTGTTTCCCTAGTTGCAAAAGAAGGAGCTTAGGGGGCTTCCCTGGTGGTCCAGTGGCTAAGACTCCAAGCTCCCAATGCAGGGGGCCCAGGTTCTATCCCTGGTCAGGGAACTAGGTCCCACATGCCGCAACTAAGAATTCGCGTGCTGCAACTAAAGATCCCACAAGCCAAAACTAAGACCCTGGCATAGCCAAATAAATAAATAAGTAAATGTGGTGACCCAAGGATGAAAGAGCAGATAAAGCCAAGGAGGGTCTTGGAATGCAGGAATGGAAAAACCAGACCCTTATCATCCTTCCCTCCAGCATATCGTAACTATTAACGGATTTCAGGTCCTCCTGAGCAGTACAACCTGTCTCCCCTCCTACCCTATAGGGAGAAGGTATTTGGCTTACTCTTCCCCACAGCCAGTATACGTGCCTCACCCAATCAGCAAATGACCCACAAGACCCCTATCCCACTCCTTGTACCCTGGCTACGGACTAAGAAAAAAAAAGTGGAGTAAGGACCCCTGTTCAATATTGGTTTTCTCTTGAGCTGGCCCACTGTTCTAGCAGCGCCTCCCACTCTAATAAACTTTATTTCCCTCTCACTCTGTCTCATGTGTGGAAATTCTTTTTCCAACCCCGCGCCTGGACCATGACATTTTTGGTGGCCCGTACGTGGACCTTGCGGTCTCTTTCCCCACCTCCTCACTTCTTTTTCATAGGGACCCTCTGTGAACAGGTAAGTGCTGTGGAAGCAACTGAGGAACTCTGGCCAGGGTTACCCTCTGGTGTGTTCCAAATGCCCCACTGCTCAATGCGCCCCAGTAGCTGCTGCCCGAATGGGAGAGGGTCTCTCCTTTTTCTTCTCTCCAACTGAGGACTAGGCAAACCGATAATGCGTGGGCACGGGTCAGGCACTTAAAAGCCATTAGGGCGCCTGCCACATGAAGACTCCCGTGTAAAGATAACAGGGACACAGAACGGATCAGGCCACAAGGGCATCCGCCCCCAGCAGGACAACTTCCGTGCACCGTGTCAGGCACACAGTGGTTGAAGCAAAACAGAGACAACTGTCTCCTGACCACCACCTCCCCGATAAGCTTGTAAGGTGGATTCCTCAGCCTTCTTCCCTGTCACTTTCATTTCTTTCCCTTTCGGTCCAGATTGATTTACAGGAGCCGAGGTGTTGCCTCTGAGCCATCCCAAGAGTGCCTTCCACGTTTCAGGGACTCGCCAGTGAGTCACCCGGCTGCTCCCAGGGAGCTCTGTCTTTCTCTGCCCGGGTCACATGGTTCGAGTACGTCTCGGGAGCCTCTCTCATTGACTACATTCTCAGAAACTGAGAAATTTGGACCCTTCAAAAGGCCTGGCCCCAATACAAACTGGGGGACCCAAAAAATAGCCTCTGAAAGGTACACTAGCTTTTGTCAAAAGCAGGGAAAGGACTCAGAATTTCCTTTCGTCCAGTCCTTCATGGCCCTCAGTCAGAATCCAGATTTGAGGGACTCACGCCACATGTGTCTTTCTGTTGCCTTCCTATCTCCTGTTCCCTTTGTCTCTCTCCATCAGATTTCCTAGACAACCCGTACTCGACCTTTCATATCCCCATGATCCCTAGGAAAGGATTCTGAGGTTCCCTTTGGTCCAGGTCTTTCTCCTCTATTCAAAAGCCTGAAGGATCAAAAATTCTCCTAACATTCTAAAGAATCCCCTTCTAACTAGCTTATCTCTCAGGTGGGGAGGGAACCAACCTTCCCCCATTCCTGAACATCCTACAGAATTCCCTTCTAACTACTCCTGTTTCTCAGGGTGGGGAAGGACCAAGCCTCCCCAACTCTTGCAGATTTCCTTAACCCTTTAGATTCTTCTGATGGGACGAAGACCTCATTTCCCACCAGAGAGACAATCCAAGACTTTATCAGCTGATCTGCCCCTGATATCAGAGTCAATTTCAGTACTATTTGGTCTATATTTTAGCTATAAAACTAACATGAATTTTTTTTCTTGGAAACGGCAAAACTGGTTCTTTTTGGATATGAAATTAAAAACAACTAGGTTGTTAAAAGGCCTGCCTAGAAAAAAACTTGAAGTTAACTCCGTCCATGTCCTTGAAATACACAGCCAACTTTAAGACCTCAACTTGAGGAAAGTAGAACTTCAAGCCAAAAAAGTGGGTGGGGGGTTGCTGTTAAAGAGACATTTTAAATTTCAAGCGGAAAACTATGAGATCTCTGTCTGCCTGTCTATCTGGATTTATCTATGTCTCAGTGTGTGTCCTTTGTTTTTTTTTTTAAAAGTATTGCTGAAGTTGTAAATGAGTTCTAATTTAATTGGCCTAACGTGCTGCAATTCATGGGGTCGCAAAGAGTCCGACACGACTGAGCAACTGAACTGAACTGAACTGAGAGAAAAGTAAGCGCTTACAAATCAGACAATTCTAAAAACAAGAGAAATTAACCTAAATGAATTTCAGATTCACATGAATGAACTTGGAAATACAATACTAAATATCTACTATAAATGTTTGCTTGCAAATCTAATATAGACATGTCTAAGAGTCGAGTCCCTTGGACTGCAAGGAGATCCAACCAGTCCATTCTGAAGGAGATCAGCTCTAGGATTTCTTTGGAAGGAATGATGCTAAAGCTGAAACTCCAGTACTTTGGCCACCTCATGCAAAGAGTTGACTCATTGGAAAAGACTCTGATGCTGGGAGGGATTGGGGGCAGGAGGAGAAGGGGACAACAGAAGATGAGATGGCTGGATGGCATCACTGACTCGATGGATGTGAATATGAGTGAACTCCAGGAGTTGGTGATGGACAGGGAGGCCTGGCATGCTGCGATTCATGGGGTCACAAAGAGTCGGACACGACTGAGCAACTAAACTGACTGACTGAAGAGTCATTAATCTTAAGTATAATATTTTCATTGCGCCTAGGTTTATTATAAGTTAAATACTGTTATATTGTTAAGTATTATTATATCTGTTACAAGTTTGTCAGCCAAGAAGGTACCTCCAGTGAAGAAACTTCAAAAAAAATGTAAATGAGATATGAGGTTTTAGATAAACTCTATTAAGATTAAAAATGTCTGTCTAAAACAGTCTCTCTAGATTTTGGTAACCTGAATTTCTAGGGTTGTGCTAAACTAAGTGACAGAAGTTTATTGAATAGCTATGCTATGCTATGCTATGCTAAGTCACTTCAGTCGTGTCCGACTCTGTGTGACCCCAGAGACGGCAGCCCACCAGGCTTCCCCGTCCCTGGGATTCTCCAGGCAAGAACACTGGAGTGGGTTGCCATTTCCTTCTCCAATGCATGGAAGTGAAAAGAGAAAGTGAAGTCGCTCAGTCGTGTCCAGCTCTTAGCGACCCCAAGGACTGCAGCCTACCAGGCTCCTCCATCCATGGGATTTTCCAGGCAAGAGTACTGGAGTGGGGTGCCATTGCCTTCTCCGATTGAATAGCTAGGTCATTTCCAAATAAGGTAAGATTCTGAAACATTCATTACTAAACACTAACTTCCTCTTACAGAGAAACTAAAGATTTTGGGCTATTAATGAATAATGTTTGATGCTATCCTGAGATGTTCTCTATCAGAAAGCAAAAAAAAAAAATTTTTTTTTAAGGAATTATCACTGGTTATTTGTGTTCACCAATCTATAGAATGCTAATATAAAAGTCAGTTCTTGGTTGCTTAAGGAAAGCGGGGTGTGTGTTTCCAGTAAAGAAGGTATGAGGAATGAAATTACATTTTATGAAGGGAAAAGGAAGTAGGTCTGACTTACAGGTAGCTGTTTCAGGATGGGAGAACAAAGTAATGGGTACAGAAAGTGATAAGAAGTTTTATGGAAAGTGGACCCCAAAGGAAGAGTTTTGTGCGTAAATACAAGTTTTCTTGAGATGTTGAACTGCCTTTGATAGTGGATTTTAAGTTTCTTTACCTCTGAAGTGATCTGTTCTATGTTTACCTTTGAAACCTTTGTTACTTTGGCTAAATGAATATATTGTTTCACAGTGTCCTATATGATCCTATCTGACTGAGTGTTATAAACCCTTTTGATATTTATTGAAAACACTTCCTAAATCATTTGACTTCTAGCTAACTTTGGGATGCTTCAGAGATCCCCTGAAACATCCCAAAGAGAGATATTAAACTACCTGAGTTCATTTGACATGTTAAATTACATGGGAAGTATTGTTGCAGGAGTGATGACTCTTCTCAGGTTATATTTTATGGTTGATGTTACTAATATAGATATCCTAGAAATTATGTGAAATTCATGAAAATATGATATGTCCTGGTAAAATGTTGTCAGTTATAATTCTAGTTATCATATTAAAGTGTTACATTTCACAGCAATGACCAGGCTACTTTGTCAATTGCAATTTCATCCGGTTTTAAGCATGCCTTCTATGGTTCCACTCTGATGCCTTTGCAAGAATATTGCCACTTCAAGATTTATGGAAAAGACTTCTAAGATTAAGCAAAAAACAAATTTTGATTGTTTGTTATCTGGTAAACTTACTGTCTATGTTAAGAGAACAAAGTTTTCTTAGAATGAAGCTTTTGATAACAGATTATGAATTTCTTTGCCTTTAAGTGATTTATATTTGTTTTTAAAATCTTTTGTTACTTTGGTAAAGTAAATAAACATTATTTAAGATTATGGTACATGTAGACAAAGCTTATTCTGCTTCTACAAAAAAATAACCCCTCGCGGTTAGACTTTTGCTATCCTGATGTCCTTAAAACATGGCTACAGTCTACTCCTAAATCAGGGAATTAAAAATGGGTGGACAATAACTATGAATCAAAGAGTCAGGGCTATGGGAAATCCAAGACGGCTCCTTGGATTTTCCTGGCTCCCTGACAAACCTCATTTTTATTTGATGGGTTAAAACCTTCCCTGGCTACAGGGTTAATGCCCTCACAATGACAAAAAAATTATATTTCACTTAATGTTAAGCTCTAGTTTTGTTAATTAAGCTCTGTGTTTACTACAATTCTCTCTTGAGATAGTTCCTTGTTGCTATGTTATATTGCTAAAAGGTTTAATTAATTATTAAAAAGGCCACTCTAAGTTTGTTTCTAAAACAAATTTCAATAACCAATCTTTGGATAAAGGTCAGATGCTCCATGAAGTACAACCAGGAGATTCACACCTGGCTATAATCATTTAACTAAGTCAGATGACCTGGGGAATACTAGGGTATACCTAATGAAATTTCTTGACTTAAATTCTTGCTTGTGACCTTACTAATAACTGAGAGCTATATTATTTGGAAGGAATGATGTTAAAGCTGAAACTCCAGTATTTTGGCCACCTCATGCGAAGAGTTGACTCATTGGAAAAGACTCTGATGCTGGGAGGGATTGGGGGCAAGAGGAGAAGGGGACGACAGAGGATGAAATGGCTGGATGGCAGCACTGACTCGATGTATGTGAGTCTCAGTGAACTCTGGGAGTTGGTGATGGACAGGGAGGCCTGGCGTGCTGCAATTCATGGGGTCACAAAGAGTTGGACACGACTGAGCGACTGATCTGATCTGATGTTATTTTCTGTGTCGCTTGTTTCAGAAGATTGTTTCTTACCTTACTCCATATGAGAGCAATGATTGTAATAATGTAACTCTAGATATTGGAAGAAGCAACAAGAGGGAATATTTTCCTGGACCAAGAGGCTAGTAAGACAGGTATGGTCCAGAGACTTCTGCTACTCGCAAGGCCTGGTCCAGTAACAGCACACCGAGTGGCCTGTCAGTGGAATCTTCCCTAGACCTGGGAATGAGCCTTCCCAGCACTGCAGGGCACAATGGCCATGAAATGTCTACAAAGCATGGTCAAATATGTGGCTATGAAGGGACCCAGCTGACTGGAAGTTGGCATTTGCCAGCTGCCTCTACAAAGATTACATCATGACCACTGCAAGCTGATGAACTTCAACACCCCCTGAAAGGAGTTCAGGGTGGAGATTAGAAATAAGGCACTCTGTGCTCTGGGAAAAACCCAGAAGAACCGGCCTTCAGACAGTCAGATGTTTTCAGATAAAGATTTTATGAGCCCAAATTCTTGCATCTTTTTGTACCTAGTGAAACACTAATGTCATGACCAATGTCTGGGCCTGGCTCTCCTGGTAGCCCCTGAGCAGCTTTTCTACTTCTATTAATCTTTGGGCCACGTACCTTTAACTTTCTTGTTAAGTTTGTTTCTTCTAGAATACAACAAATCTCAAGGGGTAGTACGACAAGAATATTCCCTGACCAACAGCCAGACGATGCTGAAACAAGTCACCTTATCATTCCATGGCCTCTCCTCTCCCTCCGTAAATGCACCCTGACAGAGAGCATGCAGAGGGAACCCAGAGCCCCACGACACCCCTGTACAGCCTGAAGAAGTCAGAGCGGTCATTGCCCCCTTTCCCCTGACACTGGGTTCCCAAATGCCTGAGAAGGGAAAGAGGTAGATAGTTAGACATGAGCAGGGTATCAAAAGGGGCCAAAGAATTGGCCCTAAAAATAAAGAGAGGGGGGAATGCGGTGACCCAAGAACGAAAGAGCAGAGAAAACCAAGGAGGGTCTCAGAATGCAGGAACAGAAAAACCAGACCTTTATCATCCTTCCCTCCCCCATGTTGTAACTATTAATGGATTTCAGGTCCTCCTGAGCAGTATAACCTATCTCCCCTCTGACCCCATAGGGAGAAGGTATTTGGCTTACTCTTTACCACAGCCAGTACACATGCCTCACCCAATCAGCAAATGACCCGCAAGACCCCATCCCACTCCTTGTACCCTGATTGTATAAGTGGACTAAAAAAAAAAAAAAGTGGAGTAAGGACCCCTGTTCAATGTCGGTTCTCCCTTGAGCTGGCCCACTGTTCTAACAGCGTCTCCCACTCTAATAAGCTTTATTTCCCTCTCATTCTGTCTCATGTCTGGAAATTCTTTTCCAACCCACGCCTGGACCATGACAATAAATAAATTTTAAAAATTTTAAAGGAGGAGGTTAAGTAGGGAAGCCCCCTTCAGCCTCCTGCTACTCAGACCACCCTCCATCTTTTGTCTGTATCCAAGTATGACTGAACAGTTTTCTTGCAATCCAACCACTTTCACCAAAAGACTTGGAGGTATTTAAAAATTACAGCTCACCACTACAGGCTGCCACCAGTCAAGGTCAGCTGAAAAGATAAATACCAAAAAAACCCCTCCTCAATCCTATCCAACTCCTAACCAGGGAACAAGCCTGAAGCTTGGTCTTGACATCAGTTTCAGGGCCCCAGAAGGCCACAGGACAAGATTAAATGATCTAATAGATGTGTGACTGGAATCCCAGAAGGATAAGGAAAAGCAGGCAGAAGACTATCTTAAGACAGAATGGCCAATAATTTCCCAAAATTAAAGATATGGAGTCACAGTTCCAAGAAGCTCAGAAGATACCAAATGGGACAAATATTCCCCCTAAAACAGACCGAGACATGTCACACTCAAAATGCATTAATTTTAAAACAAAGAGAAAATTCTTGAAGGCAGATGAGAAGACACACACATACAGAGGGCCAAAGACAAGAATGATCAGACTCAACCATGTAAGCAAAAAAAAAAAAAGATATCTTTAAAGTGCTGATAGGAAAATACTGGCCAGCCAGAGGTTTATGCCCAGTGAACATACCTTTTGAAAATGAAGGAGAAATAAAGGCTTTTCCAGCAAACAAAAACAGAGGAAATTCATGATTAGCAAGACACCCACTTTAAATATAAAGACGTAGATAAAAGTAAAAGTATGCAGGAAATATACCAAGAAAATAAGCATTTAGAAAGTACTAGAAGGACTTCCCTGGTGGTCCAGTGGTTAAGAATCTGCCTGCCAATGCCGGGGACATGGGTTCAATCCCTGGTTTGGGAAGATTCCACATGCTTTGGGGCAACTAAGCCTGGGTGCTGCAACTATTGAGCCCATGTTCTAGAGCCCATGCCCTGCAACAAGAGAGGCCACCAAAACTAGAAGCCTGCACACTGCAACTAGAGAGTGGCCCCCACTCCCTGCAGCTAGAGAAAAGCCCACACACGGCAAGAAGATGCAGTGCAGCCAAAAATCAATAAATCAAAAGGCACCAGAATACCACCCTATATAACATAGATTAACAGGGGACTTCCCTGGGGGTCCAGTGGTTAAGACTCTGAGTTCCCACTGCAGGGTACTCAGGTTTGATCCCTGGCTGGGGAACTAAGATCCCACATACACCAGGAGCTGCCAAAAGAGAGAAGAAAAAAAAAGAAGCCCACAAAAGACAACTCAGTAAGAAAACAATATTCCTACGCTATTTAAAAAAAAGAAAAGAAAATATAATACAAAAATCCATGATGAATAAAATACCAAGGTTTTTTTTTTGTTTAAAAAAGTAGACTAACAACAAGGATTTGCTGCAGAGCATACTATATTCAATACCTTGTAATAAATAGAATCTGAAAAAGAATATATATAACTAAATAACCTTGCTGTACACCTGAAACTGAATGATACTGTAAATCAACCATTATAACACGTTTTAAACTTAAAAAAAATGCTAGAGTGGCTATATTAAAATCAGACAAAGCAGACATCTTAACAAGGGACATATATGAGAAAAGGGCCAATTCGCTGATCTCAAATGTGTATGCATCTTGCCACATACAACTAGAAAACAATCCAACAATACACAGTCAAGACAAGAAAAAAAGCTGATGATTCTGCAAGGAAAACGGACATATCCACATGTATACTTGGAGACTTCAAACTATGCTCCCAGCAGTTGATGGAAAACAGCAACGACATTGTCCAGCTCTTTGCAGCCCCAGGGACTGTAGCCCACTAGGCTTCCCTGTTCATGGGATTCTCCAGGCAAGAATCCTGAAGTAAGGTGTCATTTCCTACTCCAGGGGATCTTCCCAACCCAGGGATCGAGCCTGTGTCTCTTGCATCTCCTGCATTGGCAGGCAGGTTCTTTACCACCAATGCCACCTGGGAACCCCCATGGATAGAAAAAGTAGACAGAAAATCTGCAAAGATCTAGAAAACCTGAACAATACTATCAACCAACTTGAAATGGCATTTCTAGAATATTCCACCCAACAACAGCAGAAGACACATTCTTTTCAAGTGAACATGGAACATACACCAAGACAGGCCATATTCTTTAATCATACTCATCAAGGTGGGTCATAAAACAAACCTTACATTTAAGAGAAGTCAAACCAAAGAAAATATGTAACAAAATTAAGCTAGATATCAGTAATAGCTATGCGGAAAAAAATCTCCAACAACTTTGAGATTAAACCATAAACTTCTTAATAACCTAGATGGAAGTGCCATGAGAAAACACTTAATTCAGTGAAAATGAAAATCAAGGTTTGTGAGATGCAGCTACTATAAATCAGGTAAATGTATTTAATGTCATTGGAGCTACACTCTGAAAATGGTTAAAATGGTAAATTTTATGTTACATATATTTATCTACAATTGGAAAAACCACAAGAGAAGAGGGAATGAGGCCATCACCTTGATATATCACTTTGTGTATTCCATTGGTTAGAACAGGTCACAAGCTTCGTCCACACTCAAGGGGTGGGGTGATGCCAGGGCTGTGGGTGGGACTGACACAGAAGCTCATCTCTGCAGAGACCTTCCCAGCTCAGGACCTTCTCCCTGACCATCCAGCCTTGCCCATCAGATTTCCAACTGGCTTTCATCCTCCTTCCATCACACCACTTGACACTGGCTCATGCCTTTTCTATAGCCAAGAGTGCCCACCTCTGGCCCTTGACCTTCATCCTCATTCTTCTAGGCTCCACCTAAATGCCACCTGGCCTCTGGAAACCTTCCATGACCGCCAGAGGACTTGAGTCTTGAATCAGCCTGGGTTTGCTCAGGCAATTCCCTTCTTTTGTTTGAAACTCAATTTCCTCATCTGTATAATGGGTCCTACAATGTCCTCTTTGCAGCTTTGTTGTGAGAGTCAATCCAGTGTCAAATGTTTCCAAGCCAAGGTTCTGGGCATGGGATGTTCCTTCCTTCTTTCCTTTATCAGACCTTTGTTGAGCACCTGCTGTATGCCAGGTCCTGTACTGAGCTCTGGGGAACATAGCACAACCAAGGCAGACCCCAGATTCTGCTGAGGGGAGTTCTGGGGGGCCCTGACCTTATCTAAGCCACAGCACTGCCCACTTGGGAGCTGGAACAAGCCTCTTCTCTTTACACAGTCTCCCCTGCACTATGTTCTCCACACAGCAGCCAGAGGGAGACTAACCAATGCAGACGTGACTGCACACCTCACCTCTCCCTCCTATAAAACCCTTCATGGCTCCCTGTTGCCTTTGGGACAGAGACTGACATCCCCCACCAGGTCTCCAGGGCCCATGATGCCTGACAGTTAATCCCCTGCTAACTTATCCCACCCCCACTCCCTCCATGCTAGTTCCTGTGAGAGGAAAGGAGGTGATTATCTAGGGAAAGTGGGTTCCAGGCAAAGGGTCAGCCAGTGCAGAGACTGCGAGCCATGGCTGGCATGATGGAGAAGCAGTGATGAGGCCTGTGTAGCTGGAGCAGAGTGAGCGAGGGGGAGAGAGGGAGGAGGAGAGGGCAGGGAGGGGACAAGGTAGGTCATGCAGGGCCGGGGGCAGGACTTGGATTTTACCCCCAGGAGGTCTGTAGGCAGAGGAGGGTTGGGGCCTGACTCAGGTGCTTGTGAGCACCCTCTGAGGAGTGTGCTTCAGGTAGGACAGATGGGTTGGGGGAGGGGGTCAGTGAAGATGAGCCAAGGACCTCGCTGGAGGGGACTGCACTGGTCCAGGCGGGAGATTCTAGGGCTGGGTTAAGTGGAGGCAGAGGAGCAGGGGAGAAGTGGGCAGATTTAGGATATTTGAAGGCAGAGGCGACAGACTTGCTAATAGATTGGTTATGGAAAGAGCAAGCAAAATGTCAAGGATAACGTCAACATACGTGGGCCCAGCACGTGGAAGGATGGCACTGCCATCTGTTGACATGGAGCCGACGTGGGAGTAGCAGGACTAGGGACCAGGAACAATTTTGACCTGAGGAACTTCCACTTGAAGATGAGTGGACTCATGCATCTGGGCTTCTTTGAGGATTTCTATGGGGGTGGAGCAGACAGGCAGAGAGAGAGTAGGCCTTTGTTCCTGGGGGCTGGCTGAGGGCCTGGGACGCTCTTCCTGGACCTTGTCCCCAGAACCTTCTACACACGGGTACACCCACCCACTCAGGGCCCTCCATCTGGGCTCTGGAGCTGTCCGCGACCCCAGGTGCTGAAACTCCAGCTCCAGTGCCTGGCAGGGGGTGTGCGCTCCAAACGTATCCCTGACTTCGTGCACGACGGCAATGCTCTTTCTTCGCTATTAGTATGCGCTGGTTTCCCAACCTGTATTGTACAGACTCCTAAAAAGAGGCAGGTATATGTGTTGCTGTAAGTCAGTTCCAAACTCCCTGCTCTTCAGGAGGTTACTGCGCCTTTAAGTATCGCTGACAGCGTCACTTCTGAGGTCACAACTACCGAGGCTCTAAAGACAGGCCTGAGTTTAGGCTGTGGATTGGCTGATGGGCTCATGAATATGTAGATAATCCCCACCTCCACCTCGTTCTGGTAGGCTCAAGAAAGAGAGGGGCGGAAATGAGGCGGGATTGTGGTGAGGGGCTGGGGGCGTGGTCAGGGTTGTGTGTATGTGTGTGTGTGTGTGTGTGTGTGCATTCTGTTCCCGGCTGTGTCTCCAGGACCTACCTACAGCAGCGCCTGGCACACGGCTGGAGCTCAATAAATGCCTGTTGATATTCGAATCCACAGTGTTCACTTTCCTGATTCAGGAGATCTTGTCTTGTCTATAAGTGTTGTATTATAATGACAACGGCTGTTATTCGTATGCATTAATCCTGATTGTCTCAACAATCCTGGATGATGCACAGTATTTTACAGATGAAGAAACTGAGGCTGGGAGAGAGAATGACAAATACTGAGGATCCAGACGTAAGCATACTGGTCTCTGTCCTCGTGGGCTTCACATCCTATGTCACCATGTTTAACCACCACGTGCCCTGCTTGCATCCTCCGTGTAGCTCTGAGGCCAACCAGGGTGAAGGGTTCCCTGTTCTGTCCCTAGGATCTAGACCATTGCCACCTCTCCACCTCGGCCAGTTGTGTTCCCTGTACTCGGAAGATTTCCTGTGCCCTCATTCCAAGCCAGCGTCTCAGAACTCCAGGGTGGGAGGGGTTTCCCGGTGGAGGAAACCACAGATGGAGAGGCCTGGTAGCTGGAGAGATGAGGGGACAGAAGGGAGGTGGGACTGATGTCACAGGCTTTAAGGGACAGGCTAAGAAATTTGGGCAAGGTAGCTTTCACGTCCCAGGAGAGAGCCCAGGGATCTCCTTCACCCCCTCATCCAGCCCCCAGCACGCGTGCAACACGCATTTGCTGTTTAGTCTCTTAAGTCGTGTCTGACTCTTTTGTGACCCCATGGACTGTAGCCTGCCAGGCTTCTCTGTCTATGGGATTTCCCAGGCAAGAATACTGAAATGGGTTGCCATTTCCTTCTCCAGGAGATCTTCGCGACCCAAGAATCGAACCCGTTTCTCCTGTTTGGCAGGCGGATTCTTTACCACTGAGCAACCTGGGAAGCCTCATTGGGTGCTCAATAAATGCTTGTTCCATTTCAAGTGAAGGCGCCACTATTTCTGAACGAAGGCGTGAGTCTCTGTTGCCCCCTGCTGGTGGCCAGGAGCCAAGCCTCTGGAAAGTGAATTTTCTATGGGATTGATTTCTTTTCCACACTCCAGTGTTCTTGCTTGGAGAATCCCAGGGACGGGGGAGCCCTGGGGGTCGCACAGAGTCAGATACGACTGAAGCGACTTAGCAGCAGCAGTAGCACTTACTCTGGGCTTTATAGATATTAACTTACTCATTCACACAACGCTCAGAAGTGTGTGCCCATTAAGCCTCATATTCCAGCCGTGGGGGCGACTGAGCCTCAGAGAGATGAGCCACTGGCCTGACAAGTGTCATAATTGGGATTCAAACCCTGCGCAGTCTCTAGATTTAAGCTTAAGCTTCCAGATTTAAACGCTGTAATTTTAGGACAGTCAGTGAGCAGATACTATGTACTGGGATCCAGGGAACAGAAGAGCAAATAAAACAGGACAGGCACTGATGATGTATAACTTTAGTTACTATAGTTTTATAACATGTCTTTCTGTTCAGTAGAGCCGTGTGGATTCTTTATCACAGTTCAGTGGGCAGACTGTGGCCAGTCACCCAATCTCTCTGTATTCCCCATCTGTGAATGAGATCCCACCTCCTGGGGTGATAAATGAGTTAAACCTAATAGTGCACCGGGAATTGTGCCCGGCACATAGTATATGCTCAATAACAGCCATTCATCTCAGGACATTCCAGCCTTGCTTCCCTTACAATTCAAAGATCCACATGAATTTGAGAATTGGCCTACCCAGTTCCAAGCAAACTTTGTAGGGATCTGAATTGTGATGAAGTTCAATGTTCATCCAGGAGAGAACTGATCCCTTAAGATCGTGAGTTGCCCCAGGTACCTCTGTTACCCAGCTCACCACTTGTCTGCTTTTCCATTTATGTTTTTCAGTAAGATCTTACCGTTTTCTCTCTACAGGTTTTTCTGAAGTTTATTCCAGGTACTTAGTAGTCTCTGTCATAGTTGACGAGCTTTTGCTGATGTGTTATTTACCACTGCCGCACGATGAATTACCTTAAAACTTCATGGCTTAAACCATTTCCTAGTTTCAGAAATCTAAGGGTGCTTAGCTGGGTTCTCTGCTTTAGGGTCTTCCACAGGCTGCAATCAAGGTGTGCTGGGGTGGTGTCTCATCTGAAAGTTTGACTGGGTCAGGATCCTCTTCCAAGCCCAAGTGGTTGCTGGTAGGGCTTCAGTTCCTTGCAGGCTGTTGGCTGGAAGCGGCCCCCACTCCCCACCCCATTCCTTGCCCTGAGGGCCTCTCTGAAGGACAGTGGAGCACTTGAGTTAAATGTAGGTATTTTCCCCCAAATAACTCTCATACCTGTCATTTCCATTCTTTTATCTTCAAAAAAAAAAAAAAAAGAATATTTGGGGACTTGCCTGGTAGTCCAGTGGTTAAGACTTCACCTTCTAAAGCAAGGGTTGTGGGTTCAATCCCTGGTCAGGGAGCTAGGATCCCACATACCTTGTGGCCAAAGGACCAAAACATAAAACAGAAGCAATGTTGTAATGAATTCAATAAAAGACTTTAAAGATGGTCCATATCAAAAAATCTTTTTTAAAGAACATTTAAAACTAATTCTTAATTTCCTAAATAATAATATATTCACCTTGTAAATATTGCAGCTGAGGTTCAACTCTGCTTAATCTTGGCCTCCAATTCTTCACTTCCCCAAAACCACCCCCATCATTATTTTGGTAAATATACTTCTAGCTTTTTCTTCTCATTCTTACAATCATATACATGTCCCCAGAATGTTTTAAATGCATATATTCTTTTTTCTCTTTCTAACTCTCTCTCTCCCCCATGTTGGATCATGCGATCTCTGGGAGAAGCCAGCTGTCATGTCATGAGCAGCCCTGTGGGCAGGTCCATGCAGTAAGGAACTGAGGCCTCCAGCCAACAGCCATGCGAGGGTGCCAGCTTGGACGCAGCTCCTCCAGCCTCAGTCGAGCCTCAGATGGTGTCTTAACTTTGACTTTGTGAGAGACCCTGAACCACAGCTCAGTTAAGTTACTCCTGGATTTCTGATCCATAGAAACTGGGTGAGATAATAAATGTGTGGGGTGTTTTAAGCAGCTAATTTGAAGATAGAATATTTGTTATGCAGCAACAGCTAACTGATACACCCTGGGTGTCACTTAGTCTACTTTCCCAGGATGAACACCCTACCTCACAACCAGGACTCAGCCATCCCAAGCACACCCCTAAGTCACTCTATGGAGATACTCAGGTACAATTGCTGTATTGTACAGGTGCACATTTTAATTGTTTAATGTCTTTGAGTTAAATTTAAAAGCTTATATTGGACTATCTCAAATAACAACTTGAACTAAGATCTAATACATCTCATTTCAGCCACTACACAGTACAGGGAAATGGGATAGCACAGTGGTTGAGACCAACCCGAGGTCCTGGGTTCACCTCCAGCTGTGCAGCCTCAGGCAGGTTAGTTAACCTCTCTGAGCTTCAGGCTACTGACTCATAAAGTGAGGCTATTGATAGGACGCACTCCACAAGGTTGTGGCAGGTTATGTTATGTACAGTGTTAAGACTGGTGTCGTCCGAGAAAACTCCAGAAGTGATGAACACGTGGCTCTTGAGCCCTTGAAATGTGGCTTAGTGGGACTGAGGAAATTATAGATTGATAAACTGATCTAGATGTAAATAGCCACAGGTGGCCAGTGGCTACAGTATTGGATGACAGGCTTGAAACAACACTTGGCAAAAGGTAAGTGCTTAATAAATGCTTGACAGAAATATTACCCTGCCCAGTTGTTCTCCAGAATGCCAATTTACACCTCAACAGCAGCACAGAGGTCACCTGAGGTGTCCTATCATGCCCCTCCCCTGCTCAAAATCCTCTGTGACTCCCTATTGACATCAAGATAATGTCCCAGGAAATTCCCTGGTGGTCCAGTAGTTAGGACTCCCCATCTCCACTGCAGGAGGCATGTGTTCGAGCTCTGGTTGGAGAACTAAGATCAAACATGCCGTGTGCCATTGCCAAAAGAAAAAAAAAAGGTAATGTCCCAGATTTGTTGGTTTCATTGTGATTACAACTTTTAGCACATTGCAAATTAGTTTTTCTTGTGGGGATGGAGTACTTTGATTTTTTTTTTTTTTTTTGGTCCTATAAGTACTTTCTCCTCAGCTGCAACTTTGGAGGGGAGAGACAAGGTCCAGCACATGGTAGTGCTCAGTCACAAAAGAACCTCTGTAACCCATCACCTCTGCATCCATCTCTTCATCCAATGCTGTGGTCTTAGCCAGTGGCCCAACTAAAAACCACATCCCAAGACTTTGAGCCTTTGCCCAGGCTGTTCCTTCCACCCAGAAAACTTTTCCAGGTGGACTCGGACTCACCTTTCCAACTCCCACCCGAGCTGGGCCTCTCTGCTGGAGCTGGACCAAGCATTTCCTGTCTCTGAGCCTCAGTTTCCTCAACTGTAAAATGGAGTCATTGATAAAGATTAAAAGACATAGTTTCTGCAAAGCCCCTGGCAGGACATGAGTAGCTCATTAAATCAAGTGCTTAGTATTCCTCCCATGAATTTGGTAAGGCTCAGCTTGGGTGTGGCCACCCCCCTCTACTCACATCCCCACTACAAGCTCTTACCCTAGAGCCCACTCTTCTGCATCCCAGGTCTCAGGATTTTCTTTTTTAGGACCTTTGAAGACTTCATTGGAATGGGGCAGGGTCTGCAGGCTGTCTTATATGTGCTTTTTCAGCCGAAGTCAATTCCTCTTTTGGATCTTACCTCCTTCAGGTCTCACCTCTTCAGGACACTTCTGGGTCCTTTACTACCTCAGCTCCAATGGGGGGATTTCTCCCTCCACATTCCAATTTGAATCTGTTGTGTAACAAGTATTGGTGAGGATGTGGAGACATGGGAACTCTCATGAGTTGCTGGTGGGAACACAGAGTGACCAGGACCCAGGAATTCTGCCCCTAGGTATGTGCCTTAGAGAACTGAGATGGGTGTTCAGACAGAAACTTACACATGAATAATTATAGTAGCATAATTCATAGTGACCAAAAAGCAGACCCAAATGTCCATCAATGGATGAATGGTCCATCCATAGATGGACCAGATTTTTAAAGGAGAGCACTGACACTCGTTACAATGTGGCTAGACCTTGAGAACACGATGACAATGCTCAGTGAGAGAAGCCAGACACAAGAGGACACACAGCCATGGGATTTATCTGGTGGTCCAGTGGCTCAGGCTCCGTGCTTTCAATGCAGGGAGGGGACCTGGGTTCTGCCCTTGGTTAGGGAACTAGATCCCATATGCCGAAATTAAGAGTTCAAATGGCGCAACTAAAGATCCCATGTGCTGCAACTAAGACCCAGCACAGCCAAATAAATATATTTTTTAAAAAGGACACGAGGTCATTTTGCTATACACCTGAAACTAAAACAACACTGTAAATCAGCTATACCCACAATAAAAATTTTTTAAAAGAAAAAGAGGATACACAGTGTGTGATTCCCTTGATGATAGGAAACATCCAGAACAGGCAAATCCACAGATACTGGTTCCTGGTTGTCAGGGGCTGGTGCGTGAGTGTTCATGGGGACAGGGCTTCTTTTTGGGGTGATGAACTCTATCGTCTGGGACTAGATAGATGTGATGGTTGCACATTGTGAATGTACTTAATGACACTGAATTGTACACTTGAAAATGGTGAATTTTACCCCAATTACAAAAATATGTATTGTACAGTGTCTCCCCTGCCCCCACCCCTGGCTGCCTCCTTGAAGCCAGAGCCCAGAACCATCTGGTCACTGCTATGTCCCTGATGGCCAGCATGGGGTCAGTCATTCAGTTGTTGCTGTTTTAGTCATTGAGTGGTGTCAAGTCCTTTGGAACCCCATGGACTGTAGCTCGAAAGGCTCCTCTGACCATGGCATTTCCCAGGCAAGAAAACTGGAGTAGGTTGCCACTCCCTTCTACAGGGGATCTTCCCTATCCAGGGATTGAACCCTCATCCCCTGTATTCACAGGTGGATTCTTTACCACTAAGCCACCAGGGAAGCCACAGTCACTCAGTTGGCATTCAATAAATAGTAGACATTTGTTGAATTAATGAATGAACGTGTGAATCAACAAACTTAGGCACCTGCTTTTCATGAGAAAAGAACGCTCCATTTCTTTAGCGTCTGGATGATTCTGTCAGAATTCAGCTGTGGGGACATCAAACCCTTCTCCCCACACACCCCTCACTCTAAATCCGGATTCATCTCTAGCCCAGGCACCCAACTTGACCGGAAGCACATGGTCTTTATCGAGGAGAGGAGGGCAAATGAGGGAGGGCCCAGTCCTTTAGCAAGTAAAACTTTTATTAAATAAACTTTCAGTTTCTCCAGACCAAAGAGAGGTGTTTTGGACATGAAGGTGATGACTGCAGCTTCTCACCTGAAACACGCCACAGTGACAAGGACCTCGAGATTCAAAGCAAGTCAACTCAAAGTTCCCTCCAAGTCTTTTTCTCCTCTTTGTGTGTGTGTGTGTGTGTGGCGGTTTGTCTCCAAAAGTCAGTTTTGCAAGTTGAAACTTCATGAAATTACTCGTAGCAGAAATAAAGTACATCGTACAAATCACGTCGGTCTTTGATGTGGAGTATAAAAATGGTATTTACAGCCAGTAAACATGGACCAAAGGACACACACCACTGCACGCCGGCACGCAGTCCCAAGCAGGCCTGGCGGGGGCCGGGTGGGGCAGGACATAGCCGAAGCCCCGCGACCCCTGAGCACACACACACGCAGACTCACAGAACACAGGCACACTAGAGAGGGTCTTGGAACAATTATCAAACTGGAATATCGAAACAGGTTTGTCAGAAGATTTTTTTTTCTTCTTTTTTTTTTTTGCTATGTTTTTTTTTTCTTCCTTTTTTTTTTTTTTTTTTTTGCTTTTTTTTTTCTGGGTCCGTCAACACATTTTGGTAGAAACAAAAGGGAATGCTTTTTTTTTTTTTTCCTTTTCAAAAATTTTTTTTTCTCTTGAGCTTATGAAGTTCTCTGGTGCCTCGTCTGGCATGAGGCCCCACCGGATGTCCAATAAAAAAAAAAAAAAAACTTGACTCTGTGCTTCAAGGGGGGTTTTCACGGTTTGAGTAGCTATACAGAGGCGCCCCACGGGATATCCCTCCCCGCCCCAACTAGGAAACAAAAAAATCCATTGTTGTTTGATTTTCCCCCCATTTCTTCTTTGTACCTGCTCAGAAAGACCAAAAAAAAGAAAATTCTTTGTAGAGGTATCTCCGGTGAAGGGGTGCTGGGCCAGCGCACACTGGGCTCCTCCGGTGCACGTGGCGATCTTGGTCATGACATTGTGAATTCCAGGCTGGTGATCCAAAGGCAGGGAGGGTGGCTGCCTGCCCTTGGGAGGGGGCTCGAGGGGTGGGGGGGGGCTTCCCCCGGCCCTGTCTGCCCCCGACGGAAAGCTAAGGGCTATTGGCCACATGAGTAAGGCTATGACTGGGGGTTGGGGGAAGGGTCGGGGGAGGCCAAGGGGTCTCTTTTGTGCCTGCATCCGGAGAAGGCAGGGCCCTGGGACGCGGGGGCGGGG
The DNA here is from genome assembly GCF_003369695.1 of Bos indicus x Bos taurus. Classification (NCBI taxonomy): domain Eukaryota; kingdom Metazoa; phylum Chordata; class Mammalia; order Artiodactyla; family Bovidae; genus Bos; species Bos indicus x Bos taurus. The sequence goes on along the minus strand of NC_040082.1, from coordinate 90,066,452 downwards.
GCTCAGGAAGCTGCAGCTAGGACCAGGGACACTGAAGCCGGCTGAGCCCTCAGGCCCATGAGAATTATCGGTGGTTGGGGGGGGGGGGGTCAAAAGTCCTGGAGGTATATCGCGTTCGTTGGCTGATTCCCAGTGCTTGACCGGCGCCCTGGTCTGACATGACAGCGGGAGGTGGGGGGACACTGGGCTGCCCCGCCAACCTCAGCCCTTCTGAGCGTCCCTGCTGGGTGACTGGCCCAGGGTCACCTTCTCTTGGATGGAAAGAAGTCGGAAAAGTTTGGTCCCATGATCTATACTCAAAAAATATATATACTGTCTATAGCTCTATATATATATGCATATATATATATAGGAAAAGTTGCGATTTTGTTTGGGGAAGCCATGAAGTTTGTGTGTGTAGGAAGCGGGTGGAAGCGAGGAAATCTCCGTGGAGGGGGTAGTGAATCCTTGGCCCCCACCTCAGGAGTCCCCCAAAGACCACGAAGCCCCTTCCCCACTCCATGGGGCCTTGGGTAGCGTTTCACATTTTGGGAAGGGGAGCAGAGGAGTAGGGAGGGGAGGGGAGGGGGCTGGTGTCCAAACTCTGTTGTAATTTACGGAAAAGTCCTGGATCAGTTGGAAGCGGGAAACCCTCCTGGGGTGGGAAGGCCCCTCACCTGGCGGAGAAGGGAGGGGCGTTAGGGCGCCGCGTGAAGAGAGGGGGAGTGTGGGCACGTAGGCCAACAAATCACCTCCCACCCGCTCCCCTGCCCTGGCCAGACTTGGATCTGGGATCCCCAAGGACCCCTATCTTTGCAGAAAGAGTCCATTTTGGGGTTTGGAGGTTGACACACACGGCTTGGAGGGGTTGCTAAGCCCCGTGTCCCCGTCTGGCCACCGGGCACAAATATTTGTTTCTTTCCGTCTCCTCTCCCCTGCTCCCTGTCGCTCCATGAAGCAGCATCCCGCCCCCATTTCTGTTCACTCGTGGTGCCGGAAACAGTGCCTGGTGCACAGTAGGTGCTTAGTAAAGACTTGCTGTCAGTGTTCAAAGCGCGCGGATCACAGATGTTGGTTTCAGGTGGCGAGTCTCCGAGCATGCCCCCAAAGACCCACAACCCTTGAATCTGTGGGTGCTGAACACCCTTGAATCTGTGGGTGCTGCCCTGGCAGAGGGTCTGGAAGCAGACCCTCACTGAACACCTACTTCACACCAGACCCCAAGGTGGGGAGCCTCTGTGATGACCGCGGCAATGGTGGGTTTAGTGGAGAAAAATCAAAATAAGTTATCAAGAGCTTTCCAGGTGGTGGGTCCTGGGCTCAGCTGGAAAAACACGGAGTGCCCCGTGTGAATCCACCCCACAGCCCCTGGGGGAGGCGACGTGCATGAGCCCATTTCACAGATGAGGCTTGTCGAGGCTGGAGCACAGTTATAAGTTTCCCCACTGGCCCTGGAGGCTCAAGGTTCATGCCTCCAAAGAAGTGATGAGTTGACAGGGTCGTTCACTCTGATGGTGCAGACATCAGGGGATTTGTTCATTTGTTCAGGGGATTTCCGCCCCCACCCTCACCCCTGGCATGGCCTTGGGTGGGGCAAACATTTCACTCTCTCATCTACCCACTGGGTGTGAATTGTGCCAAAGGAAGGGCTCCCAAAGGGGCCTAGCTGGGAGAACTGATTCTTAGTACAGGACAAAAGCCCCTCCTCACGGCCCTCCTCACCCCAGACCATGCCCGCTTCTCAGGTGAACTTCTATTCATCCTTCAAAGCCTTCTCCAGGAAAGATTACCTAACTGCCCTTCCCACCCCCATCTTACTGTTCCGGCTCCAGCCCTGACCATGGGGTGAGGGTAGGGGGTTGAGGGGACTGGGGGGGTGTCTTTGTCCAGCTCTGTCCCCGTCAACCAAACCTGGGGGCTCCTTGAAGCCTCTTGCATCATCCCCCAGCCTGGGGAGGGTTTGGAGAATGAGGAGAGGGTGCGGACAAGACAGGGTGGGGGTGGGGCAGGGGCAGGGCCGCCTAGCGGCTCACCTGGGCCAAGCCCGCAGCCTCTGGGTGGCTGTGGGCCCGGTCAGTAGGGGTGTCCCGGGTCTTTGGGCCGCTTCAGCTGCACTTTGAGCCTCTTCATGCCGATCTGAAAGCCATTCATGGCCTGGATGGCAGTCTGCGCACTGGCCGGGTTGTCAAAGCTCACGAAGCCTGCGGAGACCGGGGTGGACCCACGATGGTGGGCAACGCAGGGGTCCTCGGCTCGCTCCAGTGCTGCAGCCCTGGCTGCCCGGCTTGTGGGGTCCTGGGGGCAGGGGTGTGCGCTCGCAGGAGCAGACGACCCAGGGGAGGTAGGGAGGCTTCCCAGAACACACACAGCAGTCCTGATGTGGTTCTGACACCTTGGTGGCTTGCATGCCTCTGGGGATAGGGCACTCATTCCTTACCTGGGCTCTGCTCTGATGAGGCTTCCCAACTGATAGGGGGAGAGGGGGACAAGTGGGGCTTCTGGGGGTCCAGGGAACACCACGGTCTCCCTCCCCCACCCCAGGCCCACCTCCTTCTAGGCTCTGGATCCCTACCTTTTGCCTCCTCTAAGCCCTCCATCCATTTGGGGTCTTGTCTGTCCATCTGACTCTTCCTGTCTGTCTCTGTGTCTATCTGTCCTTGTCTCTCTTCTTCTCTCCTTTTGTGTGTGTCTTTGTGTTTCTTGTCTATGTCTCTCCCTCCCTCTCTTTTCTCTTTTTGTGTCTGTCTCTCTCTTTGCCACCATCAGTCATTCCAGCCACAGATATCCCCCAACGTGGACCATCAGAAACACTCCAGCGCACCACCTCCTGACACATATACCTTAAACTTCCACCACATAATTCCCTCCACCCAGCCCTACTCCTACCCCTTACCTGTTGGTTCTCATAGACTTTCTGGGGGGCTCTGCAGAGGCTACAGGGGCTGGGGGCCACCCCAGGGGGAGGGGAACCACATGTGTGAGCATTTGGGGGCAGGGTACCTGAGATCTGTGGGAGAAGCAGAGAGGTCAGGGCAGAGAGATGGTGGGATCAGGGCTGAGGGGTCTGGCTGAGGCCCACAGGGAGCCATAGGGGAATCTGGAAATGGGGTAGGGGGGGTGTCTTCATATCACTCACACCTCCCATTATACAGACGAGGAAACTGAGACTCAGAGAAGGCATGTGACCCCCTGACTGCTGAATGTTATGGAGGTTTTCTTCCAGAAATTTCTTTATTCTTCCTAGAAGCAGGATGCTTCCAGAAGCAAAAACAATAGCCAGTTAAGGATGTGACTGGTGATGGAAGTAAAGTTCGATGCTGTAAAGAACAATACTGCATAGGAACCTGGAATGTTAGGTCCATGAATCAAGGTAAACTGGAAGTGGTCAAACAGGAGATGGCAAGAGTGAACATTGACATTCTAGGAATCAGTGAACTAAAATGGACTGGAATGGGTGAATTTAACTCAGATGACCATTATATCTACTACTGTGGGCAAGAATCCCTTAGAAGAAATGGGGTACACCTACAGTCAACAAAAGTGTCTGAAATGCAGTACTTGGATGCAATCTCAAAAATGACAGAGTGATCTCTGTTTGTTTCCAAGACAAACCATTCAATATCACAGTAATCCAAGTCTATGCCCGAACCAGTAAAGCTGAAGAAGCTGAAGTTGAATTGTTCTATGAAGACCTACAAGACTTTCTAGAACTAACACCCAAAAAAGATGTCCTTTTCATCACAGGGGACTGGAATGCAAAAGTAGGAAGGCAAGAGATATGTGGCAAGGCAAATTTGGCCTTGGAGTACAAAATGAAGCAGGGCAAAGGCTAAGAGTTTTGCCAAGAGAACGCACTGCTCATAGCAAACACCGTCTTCCAACAGCACAGAGAAGACTCTACACATGGACATCACCAGATGCTCAAAACTGAAATCAGACTGATTACATTCTCTGCAGCCAAAGATGGAGAAGCTCTACAAAGTCAGCAAAACCAAGACCAGGAGCTGACTATGGCTCAGATCATGAACTCCTTATTGCCAAATTCAGACTTAAATTGAAGAAAGTAGGGAAAACCACTAGGCCATTCAGGTATTACCTAAATCAAATCCCTTACGATTATACAGTGGAAGTGACAAATAGATTCAAGGGATTAGATCTGATAGACAGAGTGCCTGAAGAGCTAGGATGGAGGTTCGTGACACTGGTACAGGATGCAGTGATCAAAACCATCCTCAAGAAAAAGAAAGGCAAAAAGGCAAAATGGTTGTCTGAGGAGGCCTTACAAATAGCTGAGAAAAGAAGAGAAGCTAAAGGCAAAGGAGAAAAGGAAAGATACACCTATTTGAATGCAGAGTTCCAAAGAATAGCAAGGAGAGATAAGAAAGCCTTCCTTTGTCAATGCAAAGAAATAGAGGAAAACAATAGAATGGGAAAGACTAGAGATCTTTTCAAGAAAATTAGAGATACCAAGGGAACATTTCATGCAAAGATGGGGACAATAAAGGACAGAAATGGTATGGACCTAATAGCAGCAGAAGATATTAAGAAGAGGTGGCAAGAATACACAGAAGAACTATACAAAAAAAAGATCTTCATGACCCAGATAACCACGATGGTGTGATCACCCACCTACAGCCAGCCATCCTGGAATGCAAAGTCAAGTGGGCCTCAGGAAGCATCACTATGAACAAAGCTAGTGGAGGTAATGGAATTCCAGTTGAGCTTTCAAATCCTAAATGATGATGCTGTGAAAGTGCTATACTCAATATGCCAACAACTTTGGAAAACTCAGCAGTGGCCACAGGACTGGAAAAGTCAGTTTTCATTCCAATCCCAAAGAAAGGCAATGCCAAAGGATGTTCAAACTACCACACAATTGCACTCATCTCACACGCTGGCAAAGTAACACTCAAAATTCTCCAAGCCAGGCTTCAACAGTACATGAATCGTGAACTTCCAGATCTTTAAGCTGGATTTAGAAAAGGCAGAGGAACCAGAGATCAAATTGCCAACATCTGTTGGATTACAGAAAAAGCAAGAAAGTTCCAGAAAAACATCTACTTCTGCTTTATTGACTATGCCAAAGCCTTTGACTGTGTGGATCACACAAACTGGAAAATTCTTGAAGAAATGGGAATACCAGACCACCTGACCTGCCTCCTGAGAAACCTGTATACAGGTCAGGAAGCAACAGTTATAACTGGAGCTGAAACAACATACTGGTTCCAAATCAGGAAAGGAGTACATCAAGGTTGTATATCGTCACCCTGCTTATTTAACTTATATGCAGAGTACATCATGAGAAATGCCAGGATGGATAAAGCACAAGCTGGAATCAAGACTGCCGGGAGAAATATTAATAACTTCAGATATGCAGATGACACCATCCTTATGGCAGAAAGCGAAGAACTAAAGAGTCTCTTGATGAAAGTGAAAGAGGAGAGTGAAAAAGTTGGCTTAAAACTCAACATTCAGAAAACTAAGATCATGGCATCTGGTCCCATCACTTCATGGCAAATAGATGGGGAAAGAATGGAAACCAAGAGAGACTTTCTTTTTTTGGGCTCCAAAATCACTGCAGATGGTGATTGCAGCCATGAAATTAAAAGACATTTGCTCCTTGGAAGAAAAGTTATGACCAACACAGACAGCATATTAAAAAGCAGAAACATTACTTTGGCAACAAAGGTCCGTCTAGTCAAAAGCTATGGTTTTTCCAATAGTCATGTATGGATGTGAGAGTTGGACTATAAAGAAAGCTGAGTGCTGAAGAATTGATGTTTTTGAACTGTGGTGTTGGAGAAGACTCTTGAGAGTCCCTTGGACTGCAAGGAGATCCAACCAGTCTATCCAAAAGGAGATTAGTCCTGAATATTCATTGGAAGGACTGATGCTGAAGCTGAAACTCCAATACTTTGGCCACCTGATGCGAAATGACTCACTGGAAAAGACCCTGATGCTGGGAAAGATTGAAGGCACGAGGAGAAGGGGACAACAGAGGATGAGATGGTTGGATGGCATCACTGACTTGATGGACATGAGTTTAAGCAAGCTCTGGGAGTTGGTGATGGACAAGGAAGCCTGGTATGCTGCAGTCCATGGGGTGGCAAAGAGTCGGACATGACTGAGCAACTGAACTGAACTGAGAAGCAGGATGTGGGAGCAGGGGGGCTGGGTACTGGGCCAGGGGCAGGGGGGTGGGTGTTGTTCCTAACTTGCTGTGTGACCTCAAGCATGTTGTTTGACCATCTATACCTCTCCTTCCTCCCCATGTAAATGGGGACAATTCTTCCCTTTTATGGTTGGACAATGAGTATATACAGCAGGACTTCCCAGGTGGCTCAGTGGTAAAGAATCTACCTGCCAGTGCAGGAAACCTGGGTTCGATCCCTGGGTCTGGAAGATCCCCTGGAAAAGGGAATGGTAACCCACTTCAGTATTCTTGCCTGGGGAACCTATGGACAGAGGAGCCTGGCAGTATATAGCCCATGAGGCTGCAAAGAATTGGACACAACTTAGTGACTAAACAGCAGGAGCTTAATAAGCAGTCAAGAATCAGCCCTTCCCAGAGGACAGGGTAGGGTTCAGAGTCCAGATTTTGGAGTCAGATTGTTTCTAATTTAGGTTCTTGCCTGTGACTTTGGGCAAGTTACACATCTCTGAGCCTTAACATCCTTTGTGTCTGGGGACAAGGAAGTCCTCCCCATGGCCCACAAGGCCCTTCATGACCTGCCCTTCCCCTCCCTGCCTTCCTCTCCTCCCTGTCCTCCCTGTCTCCTCCCTGTCCTGCCCCAGGGCCTTTGCACATGTGGTTCTCTCTGCCTAGAACACTCTTCCCCTAGACACTCCTATGATTGGCTCCTCATCATTCAGGCCTCAGTGAAGCACTGCCTCCTCCTATCAGTCTGTATTTTCTTACTGGTTTTATTTTTCTCTATATCATTTATAACACCCTGGCCTATATCCTGGGCTTTCCTGATGGCTCAGACAGTAAACAATCTGCCTGCAATGCAGAAGACTCGGGTTCTATCCCTGGGTCAAGAAGATCCCCTGGAGGAGAGAATGGCACCCCACTCCAGTATTCTTGCCTGTTTATTTCCACCTCCTCCCCCTGGACCTGTGCTTTTCAATTCAGTTGGCAGCCACTGGCCATGAGTTGTTACTGAAATTGAAATTCATTAAAATTAAGTAAAATAAAAAATTCAGTGCTTTGGCCACAATAGCTACACTTCAAACGCTCAGCAGTTACATGGGGTGGATGGCTCAGACAGTGGGGATATAGAATATTTCTATCCTCAGAGAAAGTTCTACAGGCAGGGTGGCAGGGCTCTGAGCTCCCAGAGGGCAGTGATTTTGTTGGCTTCCTTTACCAATCTGTGCCAGGCACTGTGCTGGGCACTGGCACACAGTAGGTGCACTGTATGTCTATTTGGGTTTTTTTGTTTAATCTTATACAGGGCTTGTGTTATTGATTTATTTATTGGCTGCACCCTGTGGCATGCGGAATCCTAGTTCCCTCACCAGGGATCAAACCTGTGCTCCCCACACACACACAGTGAAAGCTCGAAGTCTTAACCACTGGACCACCAGGGAAGCCCCTATGTGTCTATTTGTTGAATGAATGGATGAATGAACAAGGGAATCTTAGAAATGACTCATGCTAAGTGCTGGGTACACAGTAGGTGCTTAATAAGTGCTTGTTATGATCATAAATGTGATTCTTTCTTTCTTTTTTGCCCTTGACCCTGCTGCACAGCTTGTGGGATATTCCTTCCCCAACCAGGGATAAACCCGGGCCCTGAGCAGTGAAAGCACAGAGTCCTAACCACTGGAGCTTCAGGGAAGCCCCAGAATGTGGTTCTCTCAGACCAGATCTGTCTTGTGGCTGACCACACCCGACCCCCCAACCCCACCCAGGGCAAGGGGCCTGCGGTTCAGGGAGTGGCAAGCAGGAAGGGGCACCCACAGCAAGGACTCACCAAAACATTTGCTCTGGTTGGTGGCCCGATCCATAAACACCTTGGAGGAGATGATATTGCCGAAAGGCAGGAACATCTGCGTCAGCTCCGTGTCTCCAAACTCCTGGGGGAGGTGGTAGATAAACAGGTTACAGCCTTCGGGACCTGCAGGTGGGGGGAGAGAAAGACATAAAGCCCCCAAGGAGAGGAGGCCGACCCCCGGGGGAGGGGCACGGGTCCGGAGCCCACAGCTAGTGTCTCCAGCTATTGGGGGAGGGGTGCACCCTGACACCCAGAAAGGAGGGGCGTGGAAACAGCGGGGAGGGAAGGCAGGGTGCCCTGAGCCCTTGTCTATAAAATTCCACATTCAGACACTCCACACCTCTGCTGATCCTCAGGCCCCAGAGAACTGACAAACTTTAGATGATCCCTAGCCCCCCAAACTGAAATAAAGCCTTTCATCCTAGACCGCAGATAATCCAAAACTCCCAGATAACCTCAACACCCCCCAGAAAACCCCTAAACCTCAAACTCTTGGTCATTGACAAAAATCAGATGAACTGGTTGTAGGGTATAACAGAAACTCTGTACTGTCTTTGCCATCATTCCATATCTTTAAAACTGGTTTAAATGGAAAGGTTCATTTTTGGAAGTCTAATGATCACAGATTAGAATAAGACAAGTAACTCCCCGGTCCCAAACCCCAAACATCCAGATAATTTTCAAAACCTTGGATAACCTTCCAAACCTTGGCTAATTTTTAAAAGCTTGGATAATTTCAAAACTGATGCAAAAATAAAATGTAGAGAAATAAAAAGATTATTCTTCAGTCCCAAATCTCAGATATCCTGAAACCACTGGTCACGTTTAAATGATTTGCTGTACCAACCAGAAATAATTTTTTAAAGCACAGCTAACCATCAGAATCATTCCTTCCCGAAGAATCCCCAGTGCATGGCTCATATAAGAATTATAAATAATCAGAGCATTTTAAAACCTTAATTACCCAGTTTAGTCCTCAAACCTGCTGCTAATCCCGAACCTACAGACGATCTTCTCCTAGGTCTCCCCAAACAAAGGTAACCCTCAAACCACCAAGAAATCCCAACACTCATGATGAACATTCCCCACCCCAGAAAATCCAAAATTCAAGATTACATTACATTCACATCCACCCTTACCTTCCTGATGAGGACCGCAGTTCTGCTAATGTGCTTGTCTGCTGTTGTTGTTTGCTTACTTGTTTGTCTGGCCCTGTCGCAAGGTTTGCCTGAATTTAGCTCCCTGCCCAGGGATTGAACTCGGGGTCACGGCAGTGAAAGCACCGAGTCCTAATCAGTGGACCTCTAGGGAATTCCCTAATGTGCTTGTTTTTAAAATACAGGTGTGTTTCCACACAACTGATATGTTACAGAACAGTTGTGAGCAAACATGAATTTTGTGTTTGCTTGTGTGCTAGCTCAACTCCAAGAAACACTAGGTGAAGGCAGAAAGCCACACCTAGCTGAACTGAACCTCATAAGAAAGCAAAATGCACACACATATGCAAAGGCAGCTTCCACATTCACCACCTTTCTCAGCTCTCCAAGTGTATTAGGAGGAGGACCTGTTCCCATCTGAGGTTCGGACTCTCCGTCTAATTTCAGACAAAACTTTCCATCACTTCACGGTAACTCACATGCTACAACCCATCTGACGCCACTTTCCTGTGCAAACTTCTAATGCCCAATTTATTGTACTATTCATGGATTTCTTAATCATCTAACATGAATAAAACTGTGCTACCATTTTTATTAGGGTCTTTTTTTTTTTTTTTTGCCATGTCACAGCCAACTTCTAAAAAAAAATTTGGCCACACCAGGGCTGCATGAGATATCTTAGTTTCTCAACCAGGGAACTTGTGCCTCCTGTAGTGGAAGCACAGAGTCTTAACCACTGGGCCACCAGAGAACTCCCACAGGCAACATTTTGAGTGGTGTACCCTGACCCAACTTCCCCCACGAGCCCTGCAGTTGGTATTGTGAGGCTCTGGAACTCGGGTGGCTTTCCAGAAAGCAGATATCCTGTTCTGTTACAGCAGCACAGACGGCATCGGAACCAGCTTTTACCCACAGCGCCCTGCTGGGCAAGGAATTGAACAGAACCTCACAGAACTCAGTCTACAGGCCAGGCCATCCATAAACTTCCCATGTCCTGGGGGAGTCGGGGGACTTTTCTGGCTGGTCGCCTGGCTCCAGCTCCCCACCCCCACCCCCACTAGATGGATTAAGGCGAGGAAAATCTCCCAGGCTGCTGCTGCTAAGTCGCTTCAGTCGTGTCCGACTCTGTGCGACCCCATAGACGGCAGCCCACCAGGCTCCCCCGTCCCCGGGATTCTCCAGGCAAGAACACTGGAGTGGGTTGCCATTTCCTTCTCCAATGCAGGAAAGTGAAAAGCGAAAGTCAAGTCGCTCAGTCGTGTCCGACTTTTAGCGACCCCATGGACTGCAGCCTACCAGGCTCCTCCATCCATGGGATTTTCCAGGCAAGAGTACTGGAGTGGGGTGCCATTGCCTTCTCCTTCCAGGCTGAGTGCCTACAATGTGTCAGGAACCGTGCTGCTCACTCCCCAACAAGGCCTCGGCACCGGTGGCCTTGCGGCCAATGAGGAAACAGAGGCATGGGGCAGGGAGGTGCCTTTCTGACGATGCCTCAAGTCAGCACTAGGTGGATTTGAATCCCCGCGGTCCGACTCCAGAATCTAACTCCTCTCCCACTTGACTTTACTGAGGAACTCCCATCTCACCAGAGATACCTCATCACCCCACCCCCTGACCTCAAACTCAAAAAAAGTCATTCCACTCTGGAGAGAGCTCGTGGTGGAGACAGGGTCACTGCTATCCCTATGGGGTCGGGACTAGCCCGGGTCCCACTTTCCGGAGGAGAAGACGGAGGCTCAGAGACCAAGAGTCAATTGCCTCCCAAACACCCAGGTGATGCTGGGAACTGAAGGCAAGTCTCTCCGGACCTCAGGCCGAGCAGTTCCCTGAGGCTAGGTCAAACCCGGCAGGAGGTCCTGGAGGTGGAGGGGGGCGGTCAAAGGGCGGGGCTGGCGCCCAGGGGAGGTCGCGGCCCCCTCACCTTCTCGCTGCTGCTGCTGCAGGAGGGGCGGCGGCTGGGGGACGCTGTGCGCGATGGGCGTGATGGCCGCTGTGGGGTACATGGCTGCAGAGACCGGGAGCGAGACATAGGGCGGAACGGGCGTGAGGCCGGTGGGCGCATGGGGCGGGGCTAAGACTGAGGGGGCGAGGTCACAGCCTAGGGTGGGGCCAAAATGGGTCTTGGGACGGTGGAGGGGGGTGGTCACAGGGGAGAGTTGGTCTGAGGGAAGTACTAAGACCTTAGTACAGGGAAGAGTAGAAGGGAAAGAGGTCATATTCGAAGGGTGGGGCCATGGCTGAGGGCAGAGCCAAGGCCAGATTTTAGGAAGAAGGAGGGGGCGTGGTCACATGGGAGAGACAGTCTGAGGAAGAGGCCACGGCCACAGGAAGGAGTAGAGTGGACGCGGTGGTGGCTGAGGGTGGGGCCACGACAGGTCTTGGGAAGGTAGAGGGGGCGTGGTCACATGGGAGAGACGTATGAGGGAGGGAAGCGTTTAATGGGCGGGGCCATATTTGAGGGGTGGGGGACCACGGCTGAGGGCGGAGCCAATGCCCGGTCTTGGGAAGAATGAGGGGGCATGGTCACACTGGAGAGCGGGTCCGAGCAGGACACGACAAGCGGGACCAAAGGCAGGTTATGAGGGGCAGGGCCAAATGTCGAAGGAGGGTGAGGCGGGGGCCAAGCCACAAAGTAGGAGGTATGGCTAGACAGAAGAGGCAAGGTAGAATGAAGAGGGCGGCCCTGAGGGGTGGAACCAGATCTAAGTGCAGCTAGGTGCGTGGAGTGGCTAGTCCAGGGAGGAAACTGAGGGCGGGGGGGTTGGGGGGGGTGCCACGCGTGGGGGTGCCGCACTGCCTCCCTACCTGTGTACTGCTGGACTCCAGAGAAGGCAGGATGGAGGGTCTCGGCTACCGTCGGACTCTGAGCTGCGGGGCAGACGGAGGGGCTTAGTGGGGCGGGGGCAGCAGAAGTCTTCCATCCACCCCACAGCATCCACCCCGGCTTCATTTCTGCATAAACATTTTATAGGTATGACCCTCATTCCACAGGTGAGGAAAACTGAAGCTCAGGGAACCTCTTACAGGTGGGAAAACAGCAGCTGGCACAGGGCCACTCAACTCGAATCCAGTTTTCTCAGACTCCAGAGAGGTTTAACTCCCAACTCTTTGTCCCCATCCAGACCCCCTTGCTCCTCCCCCTTTTTTCTCTGGATTCTCTAGGGCTCCAGGTCTCTGCTCCTGATCACCACCCATTCACATCTCTTCCTCCTTTTCCCTCCCCACACCTTGATCAGACAGCCTATGGATCCCCTATGTGACTGTGACCTTCCGATAGTCCCTAGTGGAGGACACAGGGGGAGGAGAGGGCTTGTCGAGGCAACTAAAAATCTCCTTGAATGGAGAGAGGTTGTTAGAAGATAGGGTAGTGAGGGCAGAGAGATAAGCCAGTAAAGGGGTCACATGAATGAATTACTTCGTAGTAATGGAACAGTGCTGTATGTTGATTGTGGTGGTGGTTACACAAAACTATACCTGTGATGAAATGACATAAAATGAACGAACCACACACACAGACACAAGTGCCTGTAAACAGTGAAGTCTGAACAGGGTCTCCAACACCTGTTCAGTTCATTGTACTGTACTGATGCCAGTTTCCTAGTTTCGACAACATACTGTTGTTACGTGAGGTGTTAGCATCCGGAGACACTGGGTGAGGGGTAACCAGGACCTCTCTGTACTATGTTTGAAACTCCCTGTGAGCACCAATTATTACAAAATAAAAATAAACAGATTCTCAGTGGTGGAAACCCAGATGACAAACTTCACCTAAGCAAGGTGTGGGAAGACATTTGCCTTGAAATCAGGGTATAGGGTAGAGAAAGGTGAGACCTCTGCTTCAGTAGGGCAGAGTCCAGTGCCACAAATCTGTGCATGGTCAATCCTGGATGAATGAATGAATGAATATGGGCACTGATCCCAAATGGTAACAATTAATAGTGAAGATTGATGGCACTCTTCTTGGTACCAGGAGATGGGTTAGCATCTTACAGACTGATTGCCTCATCCGAGCAACATCATGAGATGAATGATACTATCTGTCCCATTTTCCAGATGAGCAAATTGAGGCTCTGAGATGTAAAGAAACTCCCCACAAGGGCCACTGAATTGGAATTTGAATCCAGGAAGGTCTGACTGCAAACTTCCTATGTTTAACCCCCTTCTCTGTGCCCATGTGTGTGTGTGTGCTTAATTGCTCAGTCGTGTCTGACTCTTTGGGACCCCACAGACTGTAGCCCTTTAGGCTCCTTTGTCCATGGGGATTCTCCAGACAAGAATACTGGAGTGGGTTGGCATGCCCTCCTCCAAGGGATCTTCCCAACCCAGGGATTGAACCCAGGTCTCCTGCATTGCAGGCAGATTCTTTACTGTCTAAGCCACCAGGGAAGCCCATGAATACTGGAGTGAGTAGCCTATCCCTTCTCCAGGGGATCTTCCTGACCCAGGAATCAAACCGGGGTCTCCTGCATTGCAGGTGGATTCTTTACCAGCTGAACTACCAGGGAAGCCCCTCTGCACCCATAGCTAGTATCTATTAACCTAAGAGTCCCTGCTTCCTGTACTTTTGTTCCCTGGACACCAAGGCAAAGGGATTCATGCTTGTCCCAGGGACACCCTCCCTGTCCCCTGCCACTCTCCTCGGCCCCAGGGGACCACCCAAGTTACCTGGGTAGGGCACAAGGCCATTGGCATATACAGTTTCTAGGGCAGGGTGCCCGCCAGGGAAGGGCACGACACCTGCGAAGCCGTTGGTGATGGGGGCCACGAGGCCGGGCACGGTGGCGGTGCCGAGCAGCGGGGGCGAATGCAGTCCTGGGGAGTGGAAGAGCATCATGGGTAGCCTTAGCCCCAGCTAAGGCTAAGAGTCATAGCCCCGGCTCTGCCCCCCAGCTGTGGGCCCCTGGCAGACTCTCACCAGAGGCAGGGGCGATGGGCGTGGCAGGCAGCCCGTTAAGGCTGACAGCGCCAATCTGCTGGATGTGGCAGGGTGAGAAGGCCACGCCGGGGCTCAGGTAGCTGCCTGATGTGGACAGGACCGTCGTCTGCTGCTGCATGAGCTGGGGGTGGAGAGGGAGTCAGGTACACAGTCCAAGTGGCACCTGGCCTTAGAGCATGGCTCATGGGGTTGAGGGGCCAGTCCTCCAGAAACAGGGGCAGGGGGTCAGGCCAGGTATCTTGGCTCAGGTTGGGTTAGGGCTCAGTTAGGAATTGGGGCTTAGCCTGGGATCAAGGCTCAGCATAGGATCAGGGCTCAGACTATGTTCAAGGATCATTTAGGAATCAGAGCTCAGCCAGGGACTGGAGCTCAGTCTATGATCAGAACTTAGTCTGGGACCAGGGCTCAGCCAATGTTTTTTTATGTGTTCTGCTTGTTTTGGTTGTGCCATGCATACGGCATGTGGGATCTTATTTCCCCAGCCAGGGATCGAACCTGCGTGCTGTGCACTGGAGGCATGGAAGCATGGCAACTTCCAGGGAAGTCCCAAGCTCAGCCAATGTTGAACTCACTCAGGGCTGGGTCTCAGTTTGGAGTTAGCCTGGAGGTTTAGCTAGAATTGGGGCTTATCTAGATTTGGGGAACAGCCAGGATCTGGGGGTCAACCCAAGACTGGGTCTTGATTTGACATTCACCCAGGGTTGTGGCTCAGGCTGGATTTGGTGGCCGAGCCTGGGGTCCTGTCAGTTGGGGTTCAGCTTGGGCTCAGAGCATAGTTCATGGTGGGGGGCTAAGCTGGGGTTGAGATCAGGAAGTGGACTGGATCTGGGGACTTAGCCATAACCAGAATAAGGCCATGAGTCAGAGATTGGGCAAGAGAAACAGAAAGATAGCACTCAGAAAGAAACAGAAAGAGGCACTCGACAGAGACTAGATGGAGAAAGAGAGAGAGAGACACTGAGCTAGACCCTCAAAACAGTGGTGTCAGGAGCCCCACTGGAGACAGGAGTGTGTCCGCCGTTCACTCACAGCCTGGGCGTAGGCACTGTAGGGGCTGAAGGGCAGGGTGAGGGACGGAGTCAGGATGCCCAGCTGGCCCACCATCTGCTGCATGCGCCTCAGCGTCCGCTCCTTGTCTGTGTCGGCAAACTTGACCACCAGGCTGGAGGAGGCACCCTGCAAGGGCAGCCGCAAGCAGGGAAGGAAAGAAGGGGGACATTGCCAGGACTCTGAGGTACCTTGGGGGGAGTGTAGGGGTGTAGGTGGCAGCAGCTATCAGCCCCTCCCTCAAGGTCCCAGGGGCCGCAGTGAGACTAGTCTGGAGATCAGCATCCTGGGTCTCGCACTTGACCTTGTAGGCTGCCATGCACACAAGTGGGGCACCCACTTGTCTAGTGGGGGCTGCCTCTGGGAAGCAGAGGAGGACCTGACTGTCAGCCATACTTTCAAAAAAGATGGAGAACCCAAGTGCTGGAGAGGAACAATGAAGGCCCATACAGAGGATTCTATAGCTGCCCACACCTGAGAACAGGTGAGGTTCCAATCATTTGAGAAACTGAATACCTCCTTTGATGGGGAGCTCACTACCTCTCCACTCACCAGCTCCATCAGTGGACAGCTCTGAGCAGGAGAAAGCTTGACCTTGGATTGAGTTGATTCCTCCCTCTCCAGGGACTAGAACTGATGCCCAATGACCCAGAGAGCAAGAGAAGGGAGGATCTGAGACTGCCCTGCTCTTCATACCATGTTGCAGAACAACAGAAAGGAGAGTGGGTTCCCCAAGGCCTGTCTTCCCTGCGGCAGATTCGGACATTTTTGTACAGTGATGGAGGCTCCCAGGGCCACTTTTCTGGGTGGCAGGGCCACCCCCAAGACCCCAGTGGTCTCCTCCAGCCTCTCACGGCTGCAGGCCCACCAGCTCCCAGCTCTAGACTTGCCGCCTGCCTATCTCCCACACTGGCCCCACGGAGACATTTCCAAATGGCCTGCCCCTTCCTTCTCCTGGGGATACCCTGGGAGGCTCCCCATTGCCCTGGGAGGAATCCCAAGCTTCTTGGCTTTGAACTGCAGGCCCCTCCAGCCCCATCCCCTCCTGTTCCTCTGGGGCTCACACACATCTGCACACACACATGCATTCCACCCACAGTGACTCACACCCACCATCCACACTCATACACATACATACACTCAATAATACATGCACATATACTCACACACACATGTACACACATATTTGTCTACATTCACACACATGTGCTCACCCCTCCACACATACTCACACACTCTTACAGATGCACACACATGCACTCATTCCCCCCATATCACTGGGGCACACTCACACACAAACACACATGTGCACTTACCTATATAACTTACATATGTGCACTCACATGAGCACACCCACTCAACACACTTGCATGCATGCAGTCACAGCATATACATGTGCATATGCATCAGCATACATGTGAACATTCATGTGCACACTGACACCCACCTACTCACAACCACACACTCACATACAGGCATGGAAGCACACTCTCAGGCACATGCACATGTGTGCACACCAACACACACAGTGGCCCACACATACTCACACATGGGCAGCCAAACACTGGCAGGACATTCTGCATAGTCTACACTTGCACGCTCACACACACACACAAATACATACATATACCCAGTCATACCACCATCAGAGATGCACTTCTTTCTCCCTACCCTGTCCCCTCTCTGAAGAAGGGCCAGGGGTTACCAGATGGCTGGGATGGTCAGGCCAGGCCCCTCCCCCTTGCCTACCCTGACCCAAATTGCCCAGGGCAGCTCTGACTTACCGGCATGGTCTGGCTGCCGTGCAGAGCGTGTATGGCCGCCTGAGCCTCGGTGTGGGAGGAGAACTTCACGAAGGCACAGCCTGCTCCAAGAGAAGGGGAGGGGTGAGGGGACACAGGAGAGGGGCTGGCAGCCCTGCACAGCAGGTCAGCATGGACATGGGCAGCCCACAGGTTGGACAACAGAGAGACAGGCAGCCATATGTTCAGACAGACAGTGGGACAACAAAGAACCAGACAGTAAGACAACTGTTTGTCCAACACATCATCAGAGGGTGTGAGATGGTGCCCAGGGTAGGGAGGCAGGAACTGCCCATTAGAACAAGTGAAGGGGACAGGATTAGAGAACACCCACCAGCCACCAATACCACAAGATCCAGAGTTGTAATCAGGCAGAATTAAAGTGACAAACCATCAGACACAGAGAGAGATATGGACACACTCGGGCAGAGGTACACTCAGACCCAGATGGATACGCCCATGTGACCAGAGTTGGATAGATGGGGATGAAGAGTCATCGGGCAAGGGCAGAATCAGGCAGACAGACAACCAGAGACCACCAGACACAGGCAGATCCAGACAGATGGTCATAGGATACAGTTCCAGACAGAGGGCTATGGAAGGGTCACACAAATTTGGGGGAGAGGAGTGAAGACATCCTGGAATTCAATAATGATGACAGTTGCACAGTTCTGTGAATTTTGTGAAGCATTTCACTGTCCACTTTTTTTTCCCACTGTCCACTTTTAAAAGGTGAATTTTACAGTATATGTGTGTGTGTGTGTGTGTATGTATAGTCAGTCTTGTCCAATTCTTTGTGACTCTCTGTACTGTAGCCTGCCAGGCTCCTCTGTCCATGGGATTTCCCAGGCAAGAATACTGGAGTGGGTTGTCATTTCCCCCTCCAGGGGATCTTCCTGACTCATGGATCAAACCCACGTCTCTTGCGCCTCCTGCCTTGGCAGTATGTGATTACAGTATGTGACCATATCTCAATTTTTAGAAAAGAGCCAGGCAAATAAATAGACAGGGACCATCAAATATATTCGGTCCTAGTAAGATCAAGTCACAAGGGCAGAGACAGGCCAGTTCTGGACAGATAAACCTGAACAAGTAGAATCAGGTAGACAGAGATCACCAGACACCTGAAGACCCAAACAGAGCAGACCAGAAAACAAGTTGCTGGAGATCATAAAACAATCATTCCTGGATGGTACAACCTTATAGGAACGGTGGAGCAAGTAGGATCAGGTACACCGACAGTCCAGGAGACACAGGCAAATCGAGACAGAAAGTCTGATGGACACAGACACAGGAGGCAGCCCCGGATGTCCTGGGCCGGCGAGTGGGACCAGGTGAGACTAGACGGCCTCTGCTCGCCCCGCCCCTGGGCCAGCCCCGTCCTTTTGTGTGCCTAGAGGAACCCCATCCGGCCGGCCTGCTTTCCACGTGCCAGGCCACGCCCACTGCGGGCCAGTCCCTCCCCACAAGCCCGGCCCCGCCCCCCGGATCCAGCCCCCCTCTCCGGGGCCCGCGCCGACCCATCCCACCAGCCGCGCCCTCCTATAGTCCCGCCCCCAGAGCTAGCCCCGCCCCCAGCCGGTCACCTTTGCTGCTGCCGTCAGGTCCCCGGAGCACGGTGCACTCGTCGATGACCCCGAAGGGCTGGAACAGCCGCAGCACGTCCTCTTCTGACTGCTGCTTGTTCAGCATCCCCACAAACAGCTTCCGGTCCCCTGTGGGAGGAAACACCACCTCAGCCAAGTCCTAGCCTCCGGGAACTTCCGCATCCCTCCAGCAGAAAGCGGAGGCACCGGGGCGTGGAGTGGGGCCCCTGGACCTCCCCGGGGCCCTCTTCTACGCGTGTGAAGGAGGACGCAGCCTCGCGCTTTCCCTGCCTTCTCACCCGCCCACGTCCCTGAGGCCTACCACCTCATTCAGTGCCCTCTGCCTAGAATGCCCTCTCTGCCCAACTGCTCCCCATTCTAGGCAAAACGGCTACTCCCGCCTCTGTATTCCTCCCACCTCTCTGAGTTCTTCAGAAAGCCCACACACAGTACTAGGGTCTATGCCTTGCCTGGCCTGGGTCTATGTCTGTCTGCCATCTAAATTTTCTAGGCAGGGGTGAGCACTGAGGGTGCCTGCATTCTCACAGTACCCAGCAGAGCTCCCCATCGGACTTTCCCAGGGCTCCGGAGAAGCCAAAAAATCAATGTCTGATGAGTGAATAAAGGCATGTGTGTGCAGAAGACCAGTTGTCTGGGGAGCCTGGGATTGGCTGGAAGCCTGGCTGGGACCTGCCCAAGCCTAAGGCCAGGGGCCAGTCTGGCCCAGCCTCTCCCATGTGAGGGACTAGAGCCCTCTCCCGCCTCCCGGGGGAGTTGCACTGCTCTCCTGTAATCAGGGACCAGGCAGCTTCCTCTGTGAGGAATGGTGAGTTGGGTTGCTATGGAAACCCGTTCTCTGGCAGCTGTCATTCATGGGGGTGGGAGGGAGAGAGAGGGACAGGGAGAGACCAAGAGACAGAGATAGGCAAAGAGAGAAACAAGAAGAGACAAAGAGAGACACACAGAGAGGCTCTGAGAGAACCAGAGAGATAGGAGGAGAGAAAAAGATGAGAGAGAAACAGATAGAGAGGGAGATAGAGATTGAGAGAGAGACAAAGAGAGACAGACAGAGATGAAAACATGCAGAGCCCCCTCTCCAATCCCTAACCTTCAATGGAAGCCAGGCTGAGAGTGTGAAAATGGGCTCCCAGCCCAGATGGGCTTTACCACGCTCCTATGCATACACAGAGGTCCTAACAGCCCTGCCCCACACACCATTTCCAAGGCTGAGTGCTCTCCTTCAGGCCCGTAATCCATCTGAGATGGGGAGGAGGGGTCAAAGTATCTAAGAATGGCTAGTCTTGGATCCCATGGGGGACAGTCAAGCATCTCCTGATGGCACACACCCATCCTGAGGTCCAACTTCATGTAGACACAAGACAGAGCCTGCACACCCACACTCCCAGCCTAGAACAGTCAAGCACACATGCTTGCACATATACACCTACGCACCTATGCACAGCCCAGGCACACAGATGTGCACACAGACAGGCACTGAACCAGCCAGAAAACACATGCCTATGTGCACACACCCATACACATCTGCACACAGGCATGCCCAGGAATGCATGCTCACATACACACATATGCACTGGCTCATATATCCAATTGAGCACACACACAACCCAGAAAGCCATCCATAGTCCTTTGGGGTCCCCCAGTGCCTCTGCATCTGAAGATATCCATCATTGCAACCTGAAATGAATCAGGTATTTCAAGTTCTAGGGGAAAGCAGCAGGGCCTGGCCATACCCTCCACAGCTGGGCCTGTGGCCCTGCAGTTAGGAGGGACCCATGCCTTCCTTCTCTATCACCTTGCCCCACCCTCGCAGGGGCCTCTGCCTCTCCCACCACCTTTTGTGCAAGGGTTTCCCTCCTCCCGTTCCTCCATCAACCCACAGTCTGGCAGCCATGGAGAGATGACAACTACCTCCACGGCTTTCGCTGTCCGCAGGCTTCACCTGGATTGGTCGCGCCATCTGTGAAGAGAAGGGGAGGGAGGTCAAGGTGGACAGTGTGGGCAGCATGGTGGGAGCTTCTTCTGGGCCCTGCCAGGCACTCCTGCCCACTTCCCCAGCCTCAGCATCCCACCAGCTTCTGGCAGCAACCAGCACCTCAGTCACCACTGGGTATGACCAACTCAGTCACACCAAATGACACATGGTCCTACCTCCAGGGCTTTACTCTTGCTACCTGGAAAACTCCTACTTTGCCTTCAAGCCCCAGGAACAATACCCCTTAATCCAGGAAGTCTCTCTGCTGCACCCACCCCTCCTCCCCAAAGTTTGATAGATTGCTTGCCAAGATGGCACAACTCCTGTGGTCCCTGTATATAATGGGATATTGTGGCTCCTCTCATTGAGAACTGGAGTCTGTTTCTTTACCTCTTCTATCTGGACTTGGCCATGCAACTTGTTTTGACCAATAGAATATAGTGGAAGTGAAGTAGTGGGAGTTCCAAGCCTTGGCCTCAAGAGACTTGGCCATCTTGGAACCCTGGAGATTTCAGGGTGGACAATTCCAGGTGACTCACTGGAGGATATGATATCTCATGGACAGAGATGCCCTGCTGACAGCTCATGGGGGTCCCAGCCCAGCTAACCCCAGTCAATCCCCAATTGACTACAGCTGCATGAATGACTCAGGATGAATCAGCCAAATTGTCCAGTTAAGCCCACCCTGGGCTTGCCAACCCATGGAATCATGAATAAATAAAACGGTTGAGGCAGCTTATTACTCAGCAGCAGCTGACTGGTACACCAAGGCAGCTAGTTTTAGCCAGCCCCCTGAGCCACAAGTCAGGAGAACTGTCATACTTGAATGGACCAGCCTTCAATCTGGCCTCATTGTTCTGGACATGTCTGTCCACCACCCTCCAGCACTGAAACTGGAAGAAACCAATGAACTATTCAGTGGAAGAAATTCTTCCCTAACTCCAGCTCCTGCAACTTACCCAGTCCTGGGTATGAGCTAATGCAAGTATTTCAGAACAGACTTGAGGGATGTGGGGTTGGGTGGCATTTACTTCTCTCTTGGCTCTAGGACAGAATCTTCTTCCCAACCCGGTGTCTCTGGTAAACTGTTCATCCCAGTTCAAAAGCCCCCAGGCAGGCAATCCTTCCACCTTTTGGGGCCTCCTCCTCTCTCTGCCTCAGGGCAGGAGGTGTCTCCATGTTTCTGCTTCCCTCCAGACTGAGACCATCACATTACTCCCCATCCTTCAGGGCAGGGTACAGGAGAGAATCAGAGGAGTTTGCTGAACTGAAGTGACCAGAAGGAAGTGGTCAACACCTGCCATCATAGAAAGGCTCCTGGTCCCTCTCCACCAGGCCTGGGGTCGGAACGAGTGCTGGTCCCAGCCCCCCTCCCAAGTCAGTCTTGGAGTAGATCCCCACAGCCATTCGGAGGTACTTGATGATACTTGATAAGTGTCTTCTAATCACAACACAGCTGCCAGGCAAGTTTTCAGAGAGAGAGGCACAATTTTTACCCTGTTTTTTACGGATGTCAAAATCAAGGCCTGAAGAGGTATTTTTCTGCTCCCCCTCCCCTGGTGGGCCCCCTCATCTGATATGCTCCCCCATTTCAAGTGTGTGTCTGAAGCATATATGGGCCTCCTCAATGTGAACTCAGCCTTGGGAGCCCCAGAACTCAAAGGGTTTCTATTTCCCCCATCTTGGCCCCCATTTCCCCCAGCGCAATCATCCTGCCACCCAACCACACCCTCAGAGGGACCCTGACCACCTGGGAAAGGCCCAACCACATCTCCCTTCCCCCACCACACACACATACACACAAACACACATATGCACGCGTGCGCGCGCACACTCATCTTGGACCCTCTTCACCTGGGTACCACACCCCTCTAGCTGGAGGCCTGAGGAGAGATTATTTCAACCATATGGGACCAGTTTCTGGGCTGAGGGCAGACTGAAGTGGTGAAGGGAGATGGGAGGGAGGGGGCACCTGGGCTCCAGTCTCCCTCTCTTCTACCTCTCCCACCCGCCTCCGCTGGCCCTCACCTCCTCCCTCCCTCCCAGCACCTTGGGCAGATGAGGATGGGGTTGCCATGGCAACGCTGATTCACCACACGGAAGCTGGCAATTGTTGTTGCCATGGAAACAGCCTCTTAGGGGCGAGCCCAGCTCCTGCCTTGCACAAAAGAGATATTTAAATATAATCTTCTGGAGATGGATGAGCCGAGGGAGGGAGCGAGGGAGGAGGACCACAGGGAGGGAACCTGCCCCCATCAGGGTACCCTCCACCTTTACACCGTTCTCTGGGTCTGGATACCTGCTTCCCATCTCCCCCCACCTGCTGCAGAGCCTGGGACCTTCCGCCTACTAGGAGGCCCCTTCCCCCTCCTGGGTCAGCTCAGCGAGAGGAAAGGGGTCCTGGCCTGGCTCTAAGAAGCCTGGTGGGCATCCCCTTCCTCTCCAGTCCCCCACTCGAAAGTCGAGGTTCTGAGGCCCGGCCATCCACATCCCGCAGACCCGCGCCTCGCCTTACCCACCGGCCTAGAGATGTGCGCTAGGCTGGCATCCATGTGCCGCCGCCCGCCCGGCTGGCCCTGAGAGCACAGGCGCGCACACGCGCGCACGCTCGGGCTCTGCGCCTCGCTCTCCGCTCTCCGCTCTCCGCGCCCAACGCCCAGGCAATCCGCACGCCAGAGGCCGGGCCCTGCCCGCCCGAGCCGGGAGGAGGCGTGCCGGGGAGAGCTGGGTCTCCCCTCACCCCACCCCTCCTGTCGCCCCTGCCCACCCATCTGGCTCTGCCCACCTCCTTCCGGCTCCCTCTCTCCATCTGTCCCACCAAGGTCTCTGCTGAATGCCCTTCCTCGCTCCTCTACCTTCCCTGGCTCCCCACTGTTGTATCCTTTCCCTTCCCTTTCCCTCCCTCTTTACACTTATTCAACAACATTCTCATGTGCTTCCAGCTGAGTAATTCTGCAACCTCAGGGAGCATTCCACTAGTAAGGCAGTGGGGGAAACAGAAGGATATGCAGTTATTTCCAGACTCATGGGGTCAAGTGCTGGGAGAGCCTAGAGCAGAGAACAGTGAAGAGCCAAAGACTTTCCTGGAGGTGCACTGAAATGGAAAATGTGCAGTGGGTTTTAAAGTATGAATAGGAGTTCATGGCAGGGTGAGGGGTGGTGAGGAACAAACTGGAGCAATACCTATGTCCATTGATTCATTTAATCTGCAAACAACTTTATGAAATGGAAACATACTCCTTTTAAAGATGGGCAAATCAAAAAGGGAGAGGAGAAAATCAGAAGCAGAGACCAGATCTCCTGCCAGTTTTCTCAGGGGGAGTGGGGGTCTCTGAGAACCCAGCCATCCCTCCAGCCAAGGATCAGGTGGACTAGGGCTCTGGGCGGGCATACGTTAAGTGACTGGAATCCAGTCCTTGCTCTGCCACCCAGCTCTTGCTAAATGACTACAACCAAGCCATACACCGTTGGGAAAATAGGGTCCTTTATGTCTGACTTATGTATATGCTGCTGCTGCTGCTGCTAAGTCGCTTCAGTCATGTCCGACTCTGTGCGACCCCATAGATGGCAGGCCACCAGGCTCCCCCGTCCCTGGGATTCTCCAGGCAAGAATTCTGGAGTGGGTTGCCATTTCCTTCTCCAACGCATGAAAGTGAAAAGTGAAAGTGAAGTCACTCAATCGTGTCCGACTTTTAGTGACCCCATGGACTGCAGCCTACCAGGCTCCTCCGTCCATGGGATTTTCCAGGCAAGAGTACTGGAGTGGGGTGCCATTGCCTTCTCCATTATGTATATGAGAGATGAGGAAACTGATGCCACTTGGGGGAAGGACTGCAGGAAGACCCTTTGGTAGACAGGCTGGGGCCCCAAATATTCTCCTGGGTTTGCAAAGCTGTGCCTTTTGAAGGTGTGGGGGCCCAGAGAAAGCCCTGACTAGGTTGTTTCTGGATGGTGTGGAGGGGGATGAAGCAGGTGGACCCCTATCTGGGCTGTCTGGGCTAGCATTCCATGCTCTTCCTCTCTCATGCAAGCCCTTCTCCTGTTCTAGATTCTGCCGTGGCTCCCTATTGCCCTTGGGGTGGCGTGCCAACTCCTCATCCTGGCATCCGAGCCAACTTTGTTGCTCTGTCCCAACCATTCCTGCCCCTTTCTCCTCCCCCTCCCTGAGGACAATGGACTGGAGCACACCCCTGTGCACCCCATCCTTGCCCAACAAGCCCCTTGGAATGTAACCTCCCCCCGAAGCCTTCCCCTCCATCCTCCCTGCTTCAGTTGCTTTGCCCAGTCATTGCCTTGATGACAGCATCTCCCCCCACCCTTAGCACACATTCTGTTCCTCTCTAGGAGGGGTTTCCAGGGTCAGGGCTGAGGTGAGGGGCTCTAAGACCTCCTCCTGAGAAAGAACCAGCATAGGGTGCACAAGCGGCAAACAGGATGAGACAAGACAAGACCTATGGTTTCCAGACTCCTGTCCCACAGGCAAGAGTTGGGCAGGCGTGCTGGGCAGAGTGCCCGGCACGGGAAGTAACCCAAGAGCTTGTGCCAGGCGTGTCTGAGCTGTCCCCATTTCACGGGAGAACACGAGCTTGGGAAGAGACGTGACTGGCCAGAGTCCCACAGCTCGACTCCTGGGATGATGAGTTCATTCATTCGGCTGTGTATTTGCCAAGTGCATGCTCAGCCTCTGGTGTGTCCCAGCTCACAGGACCCTCAAACACACCACAAACCCATTTTACAGATGAGGACACTGAGGCCTCAAAAACCATATCCTGAGACACTTGGCTCCTCAGGGGCCTCCTGCTCACTCCCAGGACTGGCTTGACTCTGAGCCAAGTCATGAAATGTGGGGGTGGGTTCTGCAAAGGGACCACTTCAGATACCCCTATGTACACAGAAGGGGGTTCAGGGTTTCAGGGAGGGGCCTCTGGTGGGGTGCTCACAGTTTGACAAACTCAAACTCATCCCTTTCCAGAATGCTCCGATGCGCTGCATGGCTGCTCCCTGATCTGGCTCATCCCTCACTCCCAAGAGCTTCACAAAGAAAGAGATAGTGTTGCCTCAAATGGCCACCAGCCCCTTGCCATCCTCGAGGTGGGAACTGGACCTGTTGCCTTTTGTCGCCAGAGTGGGACTTTCTTCCATCCCCAGGATCCCCACCGTGGGTTTGACAGGCCAGCGGAGAATCCCTGTAACAATCGGAGGCGTCGGCCCCGTGTGGATTCCAGGGTCCTGTGGTCCATGCTGGGTTCTATTCTTGGATTCTGTTATTCATTGTAGGATCTTATTCCAGAATGCTGAGATCTGATTAAACTGCATCCCCCATGGACTCTGCTGTCACATTCGAGGTGGGAATTGGAAGGGGTGTGTGTCACTTGCTACAGAAAACAGCATTGCGGGGGGGAGGGGACGTCGGCTGTGCCAAGGTGGGGGAAGATGCACTGAGCTGGCAAACCACTGGGACCACTCCCTCGTTCATCAAAAGATGAAGAGACAGAGGTGTCGATCTGTACTGTGTCCCCCAATGCGTGCGCGTGCACACACACACACACACACACACACACACAGGGATAGGAAAGGTGCTGGCAGTCTTTGTCTCTAACATGGCCCAGCCCAGGGCCCCTGTCTCCCGGGCAGTGCGCAGGCATGTGCAGCATGTGACCCTGCAGGGCAGGCTTTCTTCCACAGCCAAGACTCCATTCTCTGGCATTGACACCTATGGGGAGGCTTAGACTCCTGTGCTCAGACATGCTGACAGGTAAAGGGTCCTCCTGTCCAATAGACCCCACGTCTCCTTGTGCGATTAGTGAGCAAGCCTCCAGCTCTCCTACTGTAAGACTGGTTCCATTTCTGTGGGTGTTCTTGTGGAGGGAGGCTCACCCCCAAAGACAACCCCTTCTCTCATCAGAATTGGAAGACACACATATTCAGGGATCCCGAACTCCTGTGTATGAGACTGACCCAAACGTGGCATGTGTCCACCCAGAGCAAAACACTGGCAAGGATCTCTGTGCCTTAACAGCAAAACTAGAGACAACTCACATGTCCACCAGCAGGAGGATGGATGAATAAACGGTGCATCCAGGCTGTGGAATACCACACAGCAATGACAAAGCACAAAGCTACAAAGCATCATATTGAATCTCATCCGCATGGTAATGGAAGAAAAGGAAGGGCTGATTGCCATAAAAGTCAGAACAGGGGTTCCTCCAAGGAGAAGAGAGGGGCTTGGGCTTGGGGACGTGGGTCGGGGTGGTTTCCGGGTGCACAGTGTAATGGGTGCTTGCTTTATAGTCAGTTGGGTTGCATGCACTTTTCACTAAATGTGCAGTATTTTTCAAATTTTAAGAAAAAATTTAAGCTGAGCCCCTCTGTCCCCAGGATCTAGCTCTGAGCCTCCTCTTTATTTATCAGACATCTGCCCTCACCTCCAGGGCGCAGGGAGCAGCTTACAGGAAACTCCAGCAGAGAAGCCACAGGTTCAAGGTCTGTGTAGCAGGGTGGGTAGAGCCATAGTGCTCACCCTCCTGGGTGACCTAGGACAAGTCCCCTCCTCTCTCACCACAGTTCCCTTGTCTGTCACATGGGGCCAGAGCAGACCCAGGGCCCTGCTGACATGGCAGCTGGATGAAGTGCCCCCAAAGTGCTGGGGGACAATGATAACACGAGGGAAACTGAGCCCTGAGAGGAGAAGAGGTGGCTTGAGGTCCCTAATCCCTCCTCAGCTGTGATCTGGTGTCAAAACGAGACAGACAACTCCCTAACCTAGACGTATAATGATGCTGCACCATGCTCCTGAGTCTAGAACATTCTAGGTCTACACTGTTGAACAGTCTAGAACATTCTAGATCTGCACTGTCTAACGTGGTGGCTGATCCCTGATCTAGAACATTCTAGATTTTGCAGTGTTCAGGACAGTAGCCTCTAGCCACATGTAGCCAGTGGAAGTTTAAATTTACATCTATTAAAATTAAATAACATTAAAAATTCAGTCCCTGAGTCACACTCACCCCTTTTCAAAGGCTCCATAGCCAAACGGAGCAAGTGTCCACCCTACTGGACAGTGGAGACAGAACATCCAGTAAATTCTATTGGATGATGATAGCCCAATATGGGGATGGGCAAACTACAGCCCTTTTCTGCACCCCGCCCCAGCCAGTTTTTGTCAATAAAGTTTTATTGGCACTTAGCCACACTCAATGTGATTGTTTTGTGCTTTCAACAGATGCAACAGAGGCTGTATGGCTGGCAAAGCTGAAAACATTTGTTCTCTGATCCTCTCCAGAAAAGTCTAAAAACTGACTCCATTCTTGGAAAAGCTCTGAGTAGGTTTACAACAACTTGAGGAAAGGAATCTACTTTTTCAATTGTCAATTTTATAAAATTCAACTCCACATTGAGCATCTCTGGTAACCACTAAGTGTTCTGGTTGAGAGGGATTGAGGGTGTGCAAGACACACACCAGATTTTCAAACACTTGCTGCTGCTACTGCTAAGTCGCTTCAGTTGTGTCTGACTCTGTGCAACCCCAGAGACAGCAGCCCACCAGGCTCCCCCTCCCTGGGATTCTCCAGGCAAGAACACTGGAGTGGGTTGCCATTTCCTTCTCCAACGCATGAAAGTGAAAAGTGAAAGTGAAGTCTTAGGATGAAATAAAAAGAATGTGAACTATCTCATTAGTAAGTTTTACATGGGCCCTACTGACAGCCTCTTGATAGGATTTTGGGACAGTGGGTTAGAATAAAAGAAAGCATTAAAATTCATTTCACCTGTTTCTTTCTACTCTTTAAACGCTGCTCCTAGAAAAATCTAAATGCTGTATGTGGTATGCATTCTACATATTTCTCTTAGTACTGTTCTAGAACATTCACCAGCTCCTTATTCTCCTAAACAGGGTTCCTCAACCTCAGCACTGCTGATTTTGGCCTGAATCATTTTCTGTTGTGGGGGGCCGTCCTGTGCACTGTAGGGTGTGGAACAGCAGCCCTGGCCTGTACCTGCGAGATGCCATGGTCAAGATGATCATCACAAATGTCCTCAGACATTGCCCAGTGTCCCTGGGGGCAGTAAACTTCCATTAGGTTCTCGTGCGTTCCCACACTCAGCTTGCCAGGCACACTCCTGCCTCCACGTCTCAGTATGCTCCGTGCTCACATCACCCCCATCTGCCAACACCCTCCCAGTCACTCAAGACTAGCTCCAATGCTTCCCCCTCCAGAAAGCTGCCCTGTTTGCCCTCCATGAGGTCATCACCACAGGTCACCTGGTTCTCCCTTGAGATGCAGTTCCCCAGTCACCCTTCCATCCAGCTGTTCATTTTGTGGTCACCCCCTGCAGTGAAGTGAATGGCTGTCCTGCCCCAAAACGTGTCCAATACCTAACCCCTGCAATCTATGAATGAGACCTTATTTGGAAATGGTATCTTTATAGATGTAATTAAGTGACAGATCTGTGCACAAGGTCATCCTGGATTTAGGTGACCAGGACTGGACTGGTGTCCTCATAAGAGAAAGGCAGTGGAGATGGCAGAGATGTAGATATGGAGGAGAAGGCCACCTGACAACAGAGGCAGGAATTGGAAGGATTACAGGCCAAGGATTGCCAGCGACCACAAGAAGCTGGGGCAGGGCAAGGGGAAGGGAGGAAAAACTGGTTCAAAGGGGATGCTGTGGGCAGTTTGAGCTCTGCTGGGTATGGGGTGCCTGAAGGAGTCACCAAGGGGTATCTTCTGTACACAGAACTGGTAAGAGAAGTGCAGCATCAGGCCTACTAAGTAGGTGCTTAATAAAAGGTTGCTGGCTGGCTGGCAGGATAGATACGGATGAAAGAATTGGATTGTGCTAGGAGAGTGAGCAGAGAGAGGAGGACAAAGAGCCCTGAGACTGGGACTTCCCTGATGGTCCAGTTGCTAAGACTCCATGCTTCCAATGCAGGGGTCCAGGTTCTATCCCTGGTCAGAGAACTAGATCCCATATGCTGCAACTAAAGATCCTGCATGTTGCAACTAAGACCCAGTGCAGCCAAATAAATAGATAAATACATATTAAAAAAAAAAAAAAAGATGCTGTGGCTTCTTCCTGGCTCACTCTCAGATCACATGCCCTGAGGGAAGCCAGTCACCATGCTATGAGGTCCCTCAAGTAGCAAGCACTGGGGAGATGCCCACAGAGAGGAGCGGAGGCCTCCAGCCAATAGCCATGCACTGGGCCAGATTTGCCAGCCACAGTAAGCTCTGGCTGATGACTCCACTGCAACCTCAGGAGAAACCAGAAGCCAGAACCATGCAGCCAACTCATGTCCCAGTTCCTAACCCCTGGCAGCTGTGAGACAATGCATGCTGATTGTTTGAAGCCACTAAGCTAAGGAGTAATTTGTTATTTATTTTTATAAATAAAAATCTTGGCCACATAGTGAGGCATGCAGGATCCTAGTTCCACAACCAGGGACCGAACCTGTGCCCCCTGAAGTGGAAGTGCAGAGTCTTAACCACTGGACTGCCAGGGGAGTCCCTGAAGAGTAATTTGTGACACATCGGGAGATAACTAATAGAATCCACTGAACCCCACTGTGCCCCTGGGTGCTACGGACAGACCTGCCCTCCAGTTTCCTGTTGGTTTGGGGAGGTGTTGGCAGAAGGTCCAAGTGAGGGAAAAGAGTGAATCCAGATGGTGTTTGTTCACCTTTGCGTATCTGGTCCCCTCTCCTAGCATGTCCTTCCTCCTCATCTTTCAAGTCTCTTCTCAAATGCCACCTCCTCAGTGAAGCCCTCAGTGACCTCCTCAACAGTTTCTTCCCTCTACCCCACCGCATTATACTCTTCCGGTGCTGAAGATCCGGTGCTGGTTCATCGTCACATGGCAACACCAGGTGGAAACTAAACAAGGAGCCCGCTGATGTGGCCGCCAGAGCGTATGCTCTCGCTTCTGCCACTTCATCTTTCAAAGAGGGGCTCTTTGCTCTGCAAGGTAAGGTTGAGGCCACCCCCCAAACCTTTGGATGCTTGCTCAGAGTTGAGTCAAACTCATGCCACAGCTTCCGGTTCCTGGCAGGTGAACCCCAGATTGTCCACTGTCAGCCGTGTAGCATCCATGCTCCCAGCAGGAATGGCAAGATGCCACCCTAGCATCCTCTGAAGCCCCTTGATACTGAAGGGTCCCTGAGATTTCTAGAGGGAAAGGCGACACCCCCTGCCCCCAAACTCACGGGGTGGGGTGCTACAGATCTCACTGAAGACCTGGCTTGGCAGGCTGAAGGGGACCTTCCATCCTTTCCTGGGGGCAGGGACCTCCTGCCCACCCAAAAAGGACAGGGCTGACAGGAGAGAACCAGCAGGCCCAGAGCTTGGGCCAGCCTCCCCTGGGGAGGAAATACCACATAAAGAGTCATAGCTTTACTTGCTCCATAAGGACAAGGGGAAAGAAAATCCCCTCCCTTCTTATGGTGAGAGGTAGGTAGGGTCCTACCAGGTAGGTAGGCCTCCCTGAGGCCCACAAGGCCCTGAACATCTGCCTTCATCCTCTCCTTGCCCTCCCCTCCTCCCTCTCTCCTCCTCACTCTCTCTGCTTCAGGAACACGGCCCTCCTGGTTGTTCCTCCAACACACCAGGCACCATCCTGCCCCTGGACCTTTGCTCCTACTGACCCTCTGCCTGCTAATGCTTCCTCATCCTCCAGTGACACTCTCATGTGAAGCCAGGTGCCCTCAGGCAGTGTGCAACCTCCACAACCACACAAAACCACCCTGACATGAAGTGCACAGCCAGGGATGCAGTTAACACACAAGAAATGCCCATCTGGGTGATGATTTCTGTGTCTCTGCTCCATTCGTCTCTTTCTGAGTTCAGAGGCAGATGAGCTTCACAGCTGACCCCAGGAAGGACCTTAGCCTTCCCCAAACTGACAGCATCCCCTCCATCTGCCCCTTCACTTCCCAGCAACATCCAGCACTCACCCCGGGCAAGGTCTTCTGTTCGTGCAGGGCAGTCTGAGCTTTGATGGCGGAGTCCCTGGCACAGTAGGTGAGAAAGGCACAGCCTGGAGGGGAGAGAAATAGAAGTGTTAGGAGAAAAGGAGGCTGTGCACCCATGTTCACAGGAAGATCCACTGTGAACCACTCACAGGAGATCCGTAGAGGAGTCAGATCCACAGAGACGGAAGGTAGATGGTGGGGGCCATGGGCTGGGGAAGGGGATGGGGAGTCAGTGTTTAATGGGGACACAGTTTCAGTTTGGGAAGATGAGAAAGTTCTGGAGATGGATGGTGGAGATGTTCGCACAACAATAGGAGTGTACTTAAAGCCACTAATTTCTGCACTTAAAAATGGTTAAAATGGCAAACTTTCTGTTATGTATATTTAACCACAATTTTAAAAGCTTAGGAAATAAAAGAAGGAAAAGTGATTAAGGTGGTAAATTTAAATTATGTGTATTTCACTATAATTTTAAAAATAGAGAAAAGGAGGCTGGAGCCCCCTTTGGGGTGGGGCAGTTAGGAGTAGCTCAGCTCTCCCCTCCCATACCCACACTTCCCAAAGGGTGAGACGGGAAAGGCAGAGAGGCGAATCAGCTGTTAATTAAATCTGTGGCTGATGCTAAAAAGCGGGGTGAGATGGGGGGTGGGGGAAGGGGGAAGCGGCAGAGCTGCCGCCCCAGGGAGGAGGATAGTGAGGGGCACCAGCAGCCCCAAGGAGCCAGAAGAAGCCTCAGCACTGGACTGAGGAGCACAGTAACTCTGCCACTAACCAATTCTGTGGCCTCGGATGGCCCGTTGCACCTGTGTGGGCGCCTCAGTTTTCCCCATCAGAACAGATGCTCGGAGGGTGCAGTGGAATGGACCAACCTAGATGCGGGGGCGGAGCTAGAGGGGTGGGGCGTGGCGTCAAATGGAAGGACCAATCAGGAGAGGCAAGGGGCGGGGCCGGCTCTAAAGTGGTCCAGAGCCGGGGTGTGATTGGAAGACGTCCTGAGTGGGGGCAGGGGGTGCGAGGCATGAGAGCCATAGAGACAAGAAAGGTTGCAAGACAGAGACCGTAGGGAACTGAGCAGAGGGAGGCGCCCAGAGAAAGGCCAATGAGATTAAAGATATTTTAAAAGATTTTGTGGGGTGGGAGATGGCAGGCAAGTTCTTTGGGATGGACACAGGGATCCGGGCCTCAGAGCTGGGTTTGCCTCTCTAACCCCAGGGGACCTCAGTTTCACCGACTGAAATGAGACCATCGTTGGCTGCTCTGATGCTGTCGAGTCCTGGGTCCTCCACCCCCAGCTCCCTTCCCGTGGTCTCTCAGCTTCCCCCGACGGGGACCCCCCTGTGCAGAGCCCCTGGGAACAGCTCTGGGGGCACCACTTTCGCCCCAGGCTGGAGTTAATTAAAGCTGCATCCTGCTGGGCTGCGCTCACTTCTCCGGCTGCTCCCACCAGCTGGGCCTGGTGGTGGGGAGGAGTCTCTGACCCAGGCCTGAGAGGTGCCCTGGGGCCCTGGGGAAGGGGCACCAGGCAGAGCTGAGGACAGCTTCTAACATTCATTTTTTTAAAAAATTGTGTTGGGAATGTAAAATGGTGCGGCGGCTGTGGAGAACAGTTTGGCAGTTCCTCAAAAAAGTTAAACATAGAATTACCATATGATCCAGCAATTCCACTTCTGGGTATATATCCCCAAAGAATTGAAAGCAGGGACTCGAAAAGAAACACTCGTGCTCATAGCAGCATTGTTCGGGACAGCAAAAAGGTGGAAAAAACCCAAATACCCATCAACAGATGAATGGATAACAAAAAGCTGTCCGTCTATACAAGGACCACAAAGAAAGGAGATTCTGACACCTGCTACAACATGAATGAACCCTGCAGACACGATGCTCAGTGAAATAAGCCAGACACAGAAGGACATTTACAGTATGATTCCACTCAAATGATGTCCTAGAGGAGTCAGATCCACAGAGAGAAGGAAGTAGATGGTGGGCCCAGGGGCTGGGGGAGGGGATGGGGAGTCAGTGTTTCATGGGAGACAGAGTTTGGGAAGATGAGAAAGTTCTGGATGGTGGGGATGGTTGCACAACAATATGAATGTGCTCAGTGCCACTGAGCTGTGGACTTAGAAATGGTCAAGATGGCAGATTTTGCTATGCATATTTTACCAGAATAAAAATTTGTAATAGGAGATATTACAAATACACCCTCTTTATATATTGTGTGTGCTTATCCTTTTTTGGTTATATTTAACGCCCATATCTTCTCCCAATACACGTCTTCCTGCCTTTTTTTTTTTTTTTTTGAGATTCTATTTTCTGAATTGAATCTCCAGGGTCTTCAAGGAATGCAGAGGCACTAAGAAAATAGCCATAAGGCCTGAGAAACATTAGGCATGGCTGGAAAGAAATTGGGAGGTATAAAAGAGGGGCAAAGCCCTTTCTCCTTGGGTCTTTTCTTGCCTGTGGAGCCCTATATGCAGAAGACAGAATGTGTCGGCTCTAGGAGTGTAGGTATAACCCTTGAACAACATTTTGCCAGCCTGTGGGTCTGTCTGGAAGGCTTGCAGCCAGATAGACGGAAAAAAACAACCACCAAAAAAAAAAAAAAAAAAGGCAAAACATGCAAGCTGCTGTCCCTGGTACTGAAATGTCTCCTTGTTTTCTGGGCCCTATCTTCCCAGCCTCTTAGCTTCTTTTTCTAACTGGTGAAAATGTGTCATATTTACCCATTTCTTGATAAACAGAGCCTTGAATTTCAGTTTCTATTAGGGCTGAATTGTTTCCCTTCTCCATCAACTCAACTCATTCTCCTAATCTCCAGGACCTTAGAACGTGATCTTATATCATTGCAGATATAACAGTAAAGGTGAGGTCATACTGGAAGTAGGGTGGACCCTAATCCAATAGGACTGGTACCCTTATAAAGGGGGAAACTTTGATCCAGAGACAGGCACACAGGGAGAATGGCATGTGAAAATGAAGGCAGAAATCTGGTTGATACAAGGATTTCCAGCACCACCGGAAGCTGGGAGATTTGCATCAGATTCCTAGTCACAGCCTCAGGAGGAGCCGGCTCTGCCAACAACACCTTGATCTCAGACTTCTGGCCTCTAGGACTGTGAGAAAATACATTTCTGTTTTTTAAGCACATTATTTCGGCAGCCCTAACAAATACAGTTCCCAATGAATACAGACCTCTAATGATGTTAATAAAGCTCCCTAGATTTTTCTTTATTATTATTATTTGCCACACTGCACAGCATGTGGGATCTTAGTTCCCTGACCAGAGATCAAACTCAGGCCCCTTGCATTGGAAGCGTGGGGTCTTAACCACTGGACCACCAGGAAAATCCCTAAAGCTCCCTAGTTTTTAATGCTAATAAGCTTATACTCAATATTGATTCATTTAATCCTCACAACAACCCCACAAAGGAGCTGTTAGCATCGTCCTTGTTCTGCAGATGAGGGGTTGCAGTACCAAGAGGGGAAGCGACTTGCCCAGGGTCACACAGTGGAACATCAGAGGCACTGTGAACTGTGTGCCAACCACTTGGATACAACTACCTGGAATTTGTATCTTTTCTAAAAATTTCTCCTAGGGCCTATGGGGAGGACCACAGGCCCTTGCTTTACCTCGCCCTGAAAGGAACCTTAAAATAGTCTCACCTTTCTGAGATAATCTGGGACTGGATCCAATGGTGAAGAGGCCATGGAGCACATTTCAGTTGGGGATTGGGGGTCTGGTTTGCTGTGTCCTAGTCCTAGAGTGACCCTCCCAGGGAACTCTCAGCCCAGCCAGTGCCCACGATGGGTGAGCCTCTTCTCAGAGATTCCAACCCTGGTTACCCTCACCCCACACACCAGACTTGTCCACCATAAAAGTGTGTATGTTAGTCTCTCAGTCATGTCCGACTCTTTTGTGACCCCATGGACTGTAGCCCACCAGGCTCCCCTGTCCATGAGATTTCCCAGACAAGAATACTGGAGTGGGTTGCCATTTCCTTCTCCAGGGGATCTTCCTCACCCAGGGATAGAACCAGGGTCTTCTGCATTGTAGACAGATTCTTTACCATCTGAACCACTAGGGAAGCCCCATGATAAGAGTAGGGCCAGGTATTCAGCAAAACACACCTCAAGCCCCATGCTGGCCAAGCCCTGGAGTTCTGTAGAGGTGAGGTGAGTCAAGAAGGCAGCCCTACCTCCAAGAACCAATTGCCCAAAAGGCTCAACCCTATGATTTCCTTCACACCCACCCTTATTTTCAAAGTCTGGACAAAGGTTGACCTCTTGACACCCAAGGTGGAGCACCCAAGGGACTAATGGAGGGGGGTGGGTCTTTGGAAAACAAGAGATTTCCTCAATGTATGAAAGCAGTCTACCAACTGATCTATCTCATCATGCTTGCTCTTTGTAGGGAGGGAGCTCCCTGTCACTGCTGCTTAAGCAAGCAGAAGATCCCCTAGAGAGGAAATTTCTTTGCTGGGAAATCCTGAGGATCCCTCCTCTCGCCAAGATCCTCTGTTCTCTGCTCCAAGATCAGGGCTTTTGGGATTTCATGAATCAAAGTTGTAACAATGCTAGTATGATAATAATTGAAGTCCAGTGAGTGCCAAGCATCTTACAGGGACATCACTCATATGAACCCTTTGAACCCTCAGCCCAGCCCAAAAGAAAGAATTGATACCATTGTATCTTTCTTGTCATTTTAAGATGAGGAAACTGAAACACCAGACAGACATTGAGTTGTCTGCCCAAAGTCACACAGAGGTGGGATTTGAACCCTTGAAGTTTAACCCCAGTCCTAATCCTTCTGCACCACAATATCCCCCATTATTATAAGATAATGATAATAGTGCCAGTAAACAGCCAACTCACTGAGCCCCTAGGCCAGTTGCTGTCCTAGGTACTTTACTTCACACCCTCCTTTTCTCTGCAAGAATCCTGTGGGGGGTGGATGTGATGCACAGTATGGAGGAACTGAAGTTCAGAGAGGTAAAGTGACTTGCCTATAACTGCACAGCAGGTAAGGGGTGGGGATGGAATTTGAAGCCAGGAATATCTGATGCTGAGGGCTTCCCTCCCATCCACTGCACCTCTAGGATTTTGGTCCCTGGAGTACAGAGTGGCAGAGGCACCCAATTCTACCATCTTCCATAAAACTCACTTCAAACCTTTCATACTCCAAGACAAAGGTGGCCTTAAGTGTTTCCATGAAAAGACCCTTCTGGGCCATGGACAATCTAGACACCAATTGTTTGATGCATGAATAAACTGAATCATTAACGATACAGGCTTCCCAAAAGTGGAGCCCCACGGTGACCCCACAGAGCCTTCAATGGTGGGGAGAAGAGTGTCCACCTTATAGATGAGGAGGCTGAAGTTCCCAGTGGCCCAGGTCACCCACAGAAATGACAGGGCTGGGACTTAAGCCCATATCTGCATGACCCATGACAAAGGGCTCTTCCCCCAGCCCACAAGGATGCTCCTCTCTCCAGTCCTGGAGATGCTCCTGAGAAAGGGAGCAGAAGTAGCCATGGTCCCTTCACGGCAACAGGTCTCTGTTCAGCTGGGGCTCTGGGGACAACACTTTGACTGATGGGAGATGCTAAGGTTCCCAGGCTGGGTAGAGACAGAGATGGACACACCTCCCTGTGTGTCATCAGCCTGGAAGACAGAGTGAGGGATACAGGGCTGGGGGAAGCCCAGAAGATGAGGAGCATCTTCAGGCACTCAATAGTGATCCCCCTAGAAAAGATACATCCACTCCAGGAATCTGTGAATGGGACCTGATCTGGAAAAAGGGTCTTTGCAGATGTAATCAAGGATCTTGACATGAGGTCATTTTGGACAACCAGGTGGACCCCAATCCAATGCCAAGCATCCTTATTTGAGACAAAAGAGGAGAGACAGATGGAAGGACAGGGGAAGATGAAAGCAGAGACTGGACGGATACAGACACAAGCCAAGAGATGTATGGAGCCTCCAGAAGCTGGAAGAGGCCAAAGGGACCCTCCCTGAGCCTCCGGAGGGAGC
This sequence comes from Bos indicus x Bos taurus, assembly GCF_003369695.1. Taxonomy (NCBI): domain Eukaryota; kingdom Metazoa; phylum Chordata; class Mammalia; order Artiodactyla; family Bovidae; genus Bos; species Bos indicus x Bos taurus. The sequence goes on along the minus strand of NC_040082.1, from coordinate 90,028,960 downwards.
AGAGCTTTGATCTCAGACTTCTGCCCTTCAGGGCTGAGAATCTGTGGTCATTTGTAACGGCCACCCCAGCAAACCAGTACAGATGGGAACCCAGGAGGAGAAGCGGTTTAGAAGGAAGACGTGGAACCCAATTTGGGCCCTGCTGAATCTGAGGGTTTGCAGGTCTTTATGGAAAGGACCCTCCAGGACTGACTAAAAAACCCCCCAAGTGGCCCAGGAAGATGTACCAGCTGTGTACATGGAGCCAAGCTCTGCTGAAGCCCCTCCCCCATCATCCCTGGAGCTTCACACTACTTTTATCCTCATGTTACAGGTGAGCAAACCCGTGTTCAGAGATGCTGAGCCGCTTTCTTGATGTCACACAGCAAGTCGGAAACAACCCCTGCTACTAAAGGCAAACTGGGGGTGGCTAAAGGGCTTCTGAGTCCCAGAAAATTCCACAGCACTGGGGATGACTTAGGTCTTGGGAGCCTAATACCCTGATTTAATGAACTAACAACAACAAAAAAATGTTTTAAAGATGAAAACAGGGAATTCCCTGGAAGTCCAGTGGTTAAAACTCTGTACTCTCACTGTGGAGGGCCTGGGTTCAATCCCTAGTCAGGGAACTAAGATTCCACAAGCCATGCAGTGTGACCAAGAAAGAGACAAAACAAACAAAACCCCACCAAGAAAACACAAAATAAACTCAAAAAATAAATAAAAGGAAAAACTATTTTTCTTTTTACTATTCATAGCTGTCATGTTCAGGCATAAGTCTGGGATATTTGTCACTTCCCAGGGAGCTTGACACGTCTAGGAACTGATCCTGATGGACACTGGTGTGTCCCTGTCTGCACCCTGGTCCCAGATACACCTGGCCTCTCGCTGACCTGCCTTTGAATTTGCCATTTCCTTGGTCCATACGTCCTCACCCTCATCTTTACCTGGCTCATTTCTCCTCAACCTGCAGGTCCCAGCTGAGTCACTCTTCCTCCAGGAAATCTCCTCATCCCCGACTGATGCTGGGGCAGGAGGACTGGCGACAGGTAGCGTGCATGTCACTGATGTGTCCCCAGTGCTCAGCGTTGGCCCATTACACAGCCCGTGCCCAGGAAGAATTTGACCACTGTACATGGTCTCCATCCTAGTTCAGCCCCACCTGGACTGCTCATTTCTCCTCCCCACTGGTCCCCGGCTCCGCCCTCGTCCCCCCATTATGTCCTCCCCAGAGAAGCCACGAGAGGGCGCCTATGAGCGCCTGAGTCAGGCCCCGCCCCTCCTTTGCCCACAGCCCTCCAGGGTTCCCACCTCCCTGAGGGAAATGCCCAAGTCCTTCCACAAGGCCCTGCACAACTAGCTCCTTCCTCTCCCTGCCCTCCTCTCCTTCCTCTCTCTCCCTCGCTCACTCTGCTCCAGACACACAGACCTCTTGACTGTTCTCCACACACCAGGAATGGTCCTGCCCCAGGGTCTTTGCATGAGCTGTTCTGGGATGTATTTCCCCTCTGATCTCTGCAGTTTACTCTCTTACTTACTTAAGGTCTTGGCTCAAATGTCACCTCCCCCAGTGAAACCTCCTTGGAGTACTCCGTTTCAAATGACAGTCCTCAAACATGCCCCCCTCCCCGTTCTATATTTTCCAGTACCCTTAGAACCATCTCAAATGTCACTTTTTTTTCCCCTTGTTTCTCCCCTACTGAAATGTCACTCCAAGAGGATGGGGGGGGGGGGGCAGGTTTTTCAGTTTTGGGTCCCTAGTACCTAAATAGTGTCAGACACACAGTAGGTGCTCAGTAAATACTTACTGCAAAATGAATGATTTTGCTTCCAAGATGACCTGCTAATATCAAGACCACCTTGTGGGCAACGACCCCATTGATATGTTTTCCTGCCTCCCCTCCCCCACCACGCCCAGCATGGGGTCAGTCAGTATTTCCGAAGTACCGATCATGCGCCAGGTGTGCAGGGAAAACAGAGGCAGGAAAGACAACCTGTTTCATTTCTCTCTAATCCCCAACATCTCCCCTCCCCAGCTATAACCAACTGTGTGAACCTCTCATCTCAAACCCTTTTGAGCCCACCCCCTCACCACACACTGACACCCCTAATTCTAGTTCTTTAAATTCAGCTCTAATCTGGTGACTAAAGATGGGATCTAACCCTGCCCAATGCCTTCCTGCTGTGTGCTCTAGGGCCAGCCACTTAACTTCTCTGAGCCTCCACTTTCTCATCCATAAAATGACAACATCATCCACTCAGCACTATAGGCGACACTCCCTTCTGCTGTGTGGCCACCTCTCCACCACCCCTGCCCCTGGCTGCCCTCTCCATCTCCTCCTCCATCCTCTCATCCTGAAGCAGTCCCCCACTTAACTGGGAACAGAGGGGCTGATGGACCCCACTCCCCTATTCACTGTCCCTCCCTCCACTTATGAACTCATTGGCTCCTGTCCAGGAGGGCAAGACCTAGGACCCAGGGCTCATGCTTCATCAGGCACACTGTTCTAGCCTTACCTCTATCTCCCTGGCTGCTGCTCCTTAGCCTCTGTTGCTGCCTCCTCCTCTGTCCCCACGTTACAAACAGGGCTTCTCAGGGTTCATCTGGACCTATGACTTTCTGCCTGCACCCATGTCGACTGCTCCCATGGATTTAGTCACCATCGCTGCACCAGTGGTTACTCCATCAGGGCACCCACCCATCCATCCACCCATTCGCCTGTCCATCCATCCACCCATCCATCTGTCCATCCTTATATCTATCCATCCATTCACCCATCCTTCTATCCATTCATTATCATCCATTCATGTATCCATCCATCATTCACTCATTTACCCATTCATCCATCCACCCACACATCAAGCTATCAAGCTATCTCTCCATCCACCCATCCATCCATCCACCCATCCATCTATGCATCCACCCATCCATCCGCTGAGTTTCAGGCACTCACTGTTCTGGGCACTGGAGACATAGCAGTGAACACAAAAGGCAAAAATACCTCATCTTAATAGGGCTTCTAGTCTACTGGGAGGAGAGAAACACAAATAAAATAAATAAACTCTATGGTATGTCAGAAGTTTTCATTTTCACAGAGGTAAAAAAAAAGGAAGCAGGAAAGAGGGATGTGGAGTGTTGGAGAGTGGCTGAGATTATAAATCAGGTCCACAGGATGACTTCACTGAGAAGGTGGGGTTTACAGAGGATAGGGAGGAGGTGTGGTCCAGACAGTGGGCAAAGCCTGTGCAAAGGCCCTGGGGCAGGACCATTCCTGGTGTACTGAAGGAACAGCAAGGAGCTTGTGTGTCTGGAGCAGAGTGAGAGAGGGAAAGAGATGGAGGAGGGGAGAGGTCATAAAGGCGGGGAGAGGTCATAAAGGGCCTTGTGGGCTGTGGGGAGGACTTGGGGTTTTACCGTTGGGCAGGTGGGAGCCCTGGAGGACTGTGAGCAGAGGAGGGGTGAGGCCTGACTCAGGTGCTCACAGGGACCTTCAGCTTGCTGGGAGAAGTTCAGACTGTGGCTGGTGAGGGTGGGAGCTGGGAGATCAGGGGAGAGGAGACTAAGCTAGTCCAGGGGATGTGATGGGGTAGACAGAGGAGTGGGGAGACATGAGTGGACTGGAGAGGTTTAGAAGGCAGAGCCATCAGGAGGGAGGGATAGGGGAGCAGAGGTGTGAGACAGGGAGAGTCAGGGTGACTCTGCGGTCCTGTTCTGACACACTGAGGGCTTATCTCCATGACACTACGCTGACCACCAACTGCTCAGGCCAGAATGTTAGTGTGATCCTAGATCAGAATCCCCCTCGGCACTGCTGGCATCCAGGCTGGGTCATCCTCTGTGTGTGTGTGGGGGTGCTGTCCTGGCCACTGTGGGGATGGAGCAGCACCCCTGGCCCCACCCAAAGCCAGGAGCCCCCTCAGTCATGACCACCACAGATATCCCCAGACATTGCCCAGTGTTCCCTGGTTAAGGATCGCCCTGGGTGAGGCCCACTTCACCAGATCCCTCCCTATTGGATCCCAGCAAGAGATGATGATTTGACTTTTTAAATCACTACACATCACCACTCTTAGGACTGCTCAGCGTTCTGTCCACTTTCTCATAGTGCATCGCACTCCTCTTGGTCACACAGTAGGTCTGGTTCACTCAAAGGTGGCACATAGCAGGGACTCAAAAAAAAAAACAAAAACCAGTTGAGAGAAGGGGTGGGTAAGTAGGTGAATAAACAACCTTGCAGCTCTGCCTAACCACATGGGGTAGCTCTGCTGTTGCTGCTGCTGCTAAGTCTCTTCAGTCGTGTCCGACTCTGTTTGATCCCATAGACGGCAGCCCACCAGGCTCCCCTGTCCCTGGGATTCTCTAGGCAAGAACACTGGAGTGGGTTGCCATTTCCTTCTCCAGTGCATGAAAGTGAAAAGTGAAGGTGAAGTTGCTCAGTCGTGTCCGACTCTTAGTGACCTCATGGACTGCACCTTACCAGGCTCCTCCATCCATGGGATTTTCCAGGCAAGAGTACTGGAGTGGGGTGCCATTGCCTTTTCCAGGGGTAGCTCTAGATGACGACAAATCCCTTCCAGCATAGACACTGCTGTGATGAACTTGTTGTGTGTCCTTGGGGAGGTGCTCTCCCCTCTCTGAGCCTGCACTTCCCACATATATCATTTTGCTCTGGAGACCCCTAGCTGGGGCGGGAATGAGGCCTCGGGTTCCTCCTCCTAGCAGAGGGTCAGGGACAAGGATGTGATGAGTGCCCCCTTCTCACCTCTCGGATGTGGGGAACTCCACCCCCGAAGGTTGCTGGGGGAAGCCAGAGGACTGGTGAGGGAGCTCACACAATCTACCCTTGTGGCACCTCCAGGCAACCTGCCACCTTTCAGAAGTCCCTCAGAGGAGCTGAGCTCACCTGTGGTGGCAGAAATGTCCAGCCACGTTCTGGGACTCTTTGTGCCTCAGTCTCCCCACCTCAAAAACGGAGGACCCAGAGTTCACTTTCCCCAGATTCAGAGCTCCCTAAAGGACCCTGACCTTCCCCTACCCACAGCCCTCCAGGGCTCCCACCAATCTACCTGTAAAAGCTCAAAGTCCCCTCCCTGCCCTTCCCTCCTCCCTCTCTCCTGCTGACTCACTCTGCTCTAACCCCGTTCTCCCAATGCTGCAAACTTATTCTGACCTCAGGACCTTTGCACATGCTGTGCCCACTTCCTGGCATGCCTTTCTCTTGGCTTTAGAACAACCTTTTTCATCTGCCATGCAGGGCTCATCCCAGATGTCACCTCCTGACATCTTTGGTCACCCGCAGTAAGTTTTCACCCTTCAACACACATCCCTCTTTACTTCCTCCATAGCAACTTGCTCCTACTCAAGTCTTAGCTGTTTGCTCATTTAGTGTCAATCCCTCTTCTCTCCCAGACTGATTTGCGTCCTCCCAAACCAGGCACAATGCCTGGCACACCCCAGAGACTGGACAGAGGTTGTTAACTGTCTGGCTACCTGACCATTTATTAACACCAATGATGTGCAAGACGCTATTGACAGGGATTGTGTTAACTCTGTCATTATTTGCATTCTACAAATTAATGCTAATTCTTACAACTACTCTGTAAGAGAACTCTCAATACTCCTTCTCTTTTACAAGTGAGGATGCTAAGGCTCAGGAAAGATAAGGCGGCTTGTCCAAGATCACACAGAAATGAAAAGCAGAGTCAGGAATAGAAACAAAGCCTCTTGGGCTGCAAAGCTGATGGTCATTCCCATTCCCCTGATGGGGAGGAAGGTGGTAAATGTTGAGAAGGTATCCACCCAGCCACCCACTCACCCATCCATCCACCCATCTACAAATGCATACCTCCATCCATCCACCCACCTACCCATGCATCCCTCCATCCATCCACCCACCTACCCATGCATCCCTCCATCAATCCACCCGTCTACCCATGCATCCCTCCATCCATCCACCCGTCTTCCATGCATCCATTCCTCCATCCTTCCAGCCATCCATCCACTCCCTTAGTCCAGTCCTCTATGCTTCTATTCCTCCATTCTCCATCATCTGTCTACCCAACCATCTTTCCATCTATCATTCCTCCATCCATCCATCCATCTATTCATCCACCCATTCATCCACCTAGATATCTATCAGTCCATTCAGCCTTTCATCCACCTACCCACACTTGCATCCAGCAATCCACTTATCCACCCACCAAGTCATCACCATCCATCCATTCATGCCTGTAGCCGTCTACACATCATCTGTTGGCCAGGCCACACCCAAGCACCCCCTCACCCTCTCATCCTCTCCTTCCCCTAGGCCTTTGTTCATCCACATGCTCCACTTCAAAATGGTGAACAGGACACGGTCCCTACCCTCACAGAACTTACATGTCAGTGATGATCACCATGACCCCAGATCAACAGGACTATTGCTAGGTCCATGTCTTCCAAACTTAGCAGCCCCTCCCTCTGGCCCTGGTCACCTTCAATCCAAGGAGAACAAGGAACCCTGGATGGCTTTCACCTTGAGTCTACATCTCCACGATCACATCTCTTTCCCTACTTCCCTTATTTATTTTCCAAGGTGGGTCAAGTCTCAGGCTGGGAGACTATTTTGTTGTGTGACTTGGGTGTGGGTGTTGCCTGTCTCTGAGCCCCAATTCCTTGTCTATCCATGGGGGAGGGGCTGGTTCTCTAAGAACCATTGTGACCTAAGCATGTGTCTGTTTATTTGTGTCCTTTTCATCCCACACTGTGAGCCTCAACCCCAAGGGGAAGCTTCTGTTGTATCCGCCCAGGTGTGTGAGAAGTGTGCATATTACAGATAAGGCTAGGAGGCTGGCAAGAGGCTGATGGTAGCAATGACAGTTAACAGGACATGAAGCTTTCTTTCCACACGGGTCTGAGATCCTCCTCTGCTCTAAATTCTTCCATGGCTCCCCAGTGTCCTCAGTAAAGATCCAAGCTCAGTGCAGCATAAGAGGCCCTTCAGGGTTGAGTCCCTGACTTCAAGGTTGACTCCCTGGCCTCAACTACCATGCCTCACCTAATTCCTCCTCGACTCCAGCTGTGCTCCTTCACACCTCCAGGCCTTTGCAAACCCAGTTCCCTCTGCCCACATCCACGAGGACAGAGACAGTCACCTGGCTGGCTCACTGCTGTGTTTCACATCCACCATAGGGCTCAGAACATAGAAAGCGCTTCTGTGAATAAACACATGAAATGCTTTCTCCACCTAGCAAATTCCTATTCACCCTTCAAAGCCCCAGTTCTAATCCCCCTCCTCCACCCAGCTGGATTCCCTAGGCAGAGCCTTCAACTCCCTATCCAGTTCTCTCAACACTGCACCCCTTCCCTTTGAAACACCCTGACCATTCCAGCTGTAGGTGCCAATGTGTAGCTCTGCTCATTAGGGGGGTCTCAGATCTCTCTTGCCTAGTACAAGGCCCCAGAAGGCTTTCAGGAAGTGTTGGCTAAATGAATGAGTGTGGTCCTACTGAGTGCTCCTAATGGCCAGGGTCTCATCAGCCAATATCAGGGTTTAAAGAGACAGCAAATGTCATCAAAAGGGAACCATGGGGCTCCCAGGACCCTCTGCTGTTTCCCCACCAAGGCAAAACTCCATCCACTCCTAACCTGGAGGGTCTTTGCACATGCTCTGCCAGGATCACCTTTCCCCATCAACAGATCCTTCAGGTCTCAGCTTAGTAGCATAACAAGCATAGGCTCTGCGCCCAGCCCTGTGTCAAGAGCTTTAACCACTATTCTGGCCCTCATCTCCCTTAACTCTCCTCAAGATGGGAGGCCCCACTGGTCTCACAACTCTTTTACAGATGACAACACTGAGCCTTGAAAAGTTGAAGGCAGCTGCCCAAGTTTCCATAGCCAAGAAGATGCAGAGAAACCAGACATCCTAACTGCTCTCCCTTATCAACTGCCTCCTCCAGGAAGCCCTCCTGGGCTCCACACCTGCAGCAGCTGGGGCCTCCTCTGGATTGTCCCTGCGGATGTGCGTCCACCATCTCAGCCCTGACATCAATGCCTTGGAACTTCCGGTTCCTAACTGTGTGGGCCCCCCCTCCCCGCCGCCCCCCCCCCAACTCCCCCGCAGCACATCACCACCAAATGGGATCTGGGGGTGGGAGGAGTCTGGGAGAGGATATTTCTCTATTTTGCCAACACTGTATCCTGGGTCTGGAAGAAATAGTGGTTCCATTAATAGATGGCTTCACAGCCTGTTGACTCCATCATGCCCCCCAGGAATTCCTGTTTGCCTGCACTCTCAGACCCGCACACAACAGGCGCTCAACCAATGCACTCTGCCTAACGGAAGGCAGAAAGGATGTCATGGTCACCCATAAGGTCCCCAGGGCCTCATAAAAGCCTGTTAGCCCCCTGAGGATGGAGTGGTTGGGGAAACTAAGGCATGGAGGGAGGCGTGCCCAGCTCGAAGCCACACAGCCAGCCCTGGTGGCTTGCCCCCCGCCCCCTCCCTGCCCACCCGCCGCTGTCCCCTCCCTTCGTCCCTCCTCACCGGGCAGCGCCTGCCGGCCGCCCAGCCCGCCGGCTCCCTGGGGCTGGCACGTCACACACGGAATTTCATGCCTGGAGCTCGGCGTGCTCCAGCCTCTCCCCCCACCCTCCGTCACCCCCCAACCGCCAGCCGAGCAGCTGGTGCTCCCATGGAAACTGCAGGCCCCCACCCGGCACCCCCCCTCCTTACCGGCCCCCTTCACAACCTCCGCTTTAAGACAAATATTGTCATTAACATGCAAATGCATATACGATTACCATAAAGGGGGCCGCGCAGCGGTGGCGGACGAAGCGATAGCGGGCTCCTGCCCCGGGCAGGGCGGGTATTAATATTCAAGCCGATCGCGCGAGAGAGGGCCCGAGCCACATCAGGCACCTGGGAGGAAGGGAGGGCATGTGTACCCAGCCCTCTCCGAGGGAGGGTCCCAGAGGGGGCCCGTCCCCCCAGCAGGTGGCTGGAGGGGACTATGACGGGACCCTGATCAGTGGGAGCCCCTCCAATTCCTGGCCTGAGCCCCTGGCTGGGCTGGGGGCACCAGGCAAGGCCTTTCTCTAGATGAGGCGCAGATCTGAGCAGAGGGGAAGCAGTCTCTTGGCCTCCCTGCCCCCCCAACTCTCTCCCCAACTCCCGCCCTCTCTCTGCCTTCCCCTGTGGGTGGGGATGGGGGGAGGCTTCGTCAGTCTCCCCCTCCCTCTGTCTCTGTGTATCTCTCTCCTCTGCTCTTGCCAAGCCTCTCCACCTCTGTCTCTGTCTCCATCTCTCGATCTTAAAAACAAAAACAGCCAGCACCCATGGGTCTGCGCTCTTCCAGAGAAACCTCCACTTCTTCCCTGCCTTTCTCTTGGTCCCAGCAGGGAGGCCCCCCGCACAGACCCTTAGGAATGGGGGTGCCCCCACCTCACCCCTGGCTGGTGGCTGTCAGATGTCATAGCCCCACCCCCTCCCTTCCCCTCCCCAGCACCACCCCTGGGGAAGGTGGGGGTCCCGGCTCAGCTTGTCACTCCTTCACCCCACAGATACACTTCTGCTTCTTTGGCCTGGGTGGGAGACAGGTGTGTGACAGCTGGGTGAGGGGCACCTCTGGTCAGTCCTTGGGACCCAGTATTTGCCCCTCCAGCCTCAGTTTCCCTTCCACATGAAATGCACAGATGCTCACAAGCCTGTGGGAGTCACGATCCCATCAGCAGCAATCAACCAGGCCCCCCATTGTAAAAATTAAGGGTGAGACAGTGATCATGGGAATAATGCAATACTGGATGTCCATTCTCCTGCTGGCTGCAGGGGCCACAGGGCCACAGTCAGTGTTCTCAGCGCCCCTGGTGCCCAGCCTCCAGGGGCCCCCCAAGGCTCTCTAGGGATTTCTCTCCACAACCTGAGGTCCACATTCCCACCCCTGGGCTCTCAGCCAGCACCCTCAGTAGGCACCCTGCACCCTGCAGGTTCCCCAGAAACAAAACCAGATGAGTGTTAGCAGGAGGTGCCTGGACCTCCCCACGCATCATTCCACTTCCCTTTGGCTGAGGCCCAGAGAGTGACAGCCACTGGCCAGAAGTCACACAGCTAAGCACCCCCACAGCAGGCCTCCAGCCCAGCTTCTGGCCCTTGAGACAACTCCCATCTTCAACACCCCCTCAACTCCCTCCCACAGATAAAGTCCTACCAGGCCCAGCACAGGTGGGATAAGGAGGAGCCTCCATTGGTGTCCTGAGGGCACTGGGTTGGACAGGTGGATATGGAGAGAAGGCCCTCCACTCAATTACCCCCAGGCCCTATATCTGGGGCTCCAACCTGCCTAGGGCTCCTGCAAAGTGGATGTGAGGGACACCCAGCTCCTTAATTTTCACCCTCCAAGGAAAGACTGCAAATGGGAAACACACTGAGGCACCCCCTAGTCCCAACATTCTCCAGCCAGAAAAAAAAAAACCTGCATTCATGAGACCCTGTTCTGTCGACAACAGGTAAACTGAGGCTCTCAGGTCAGTGAAAATCCAGCCAGTCTCTCCCTTACCCTTCTGTGGGGGTGGTAGGGTTCTCCAGGAGAGATTTAAAAATGAGAAAAGACGGGAGGACCGCCGGGTGGCTCCATCTCCCCACGCCCCATCTGTCTCCGAGACCCAGAGCTCGCCAGCAGCCTTTCATTCAATGTTTGGGGGGGGCACGTGGACACCACCTCCATCAGAATCTTTCTAGAAATGAGCCCTTCGGACACACTGGGGGTTCGGGTTGTGGAAAGACCCCTCACACAGCTGTGGATCCCTCAGCTTGACTCATGGGTGAGCACAAGCCCTTTGCCCTCCTAGGCCACAGGGAGCGGTTAGATTTTCCAGGCCGGTTTTTTTTTTTTTTGGGTGATGGTTGGATTTGAAAGAGATGGGGGATGGGAGGAGCTGCTTTCCTCCCCCTGGGTATCAGCTGGAGGGGCTAGCTGAAGTGGCAGGCCTGGACTTCAACCCACCAGATCCTCCCTATGGCCAGTCCCAACCCATCATTCACTGATTCATTCATTTGTTCATTATTCATTCATTCAACAAACACGTATTCATGCTTACCATGCCTGCCACACAGAGAGGAAGATGGGGATGAATGCAGTCTGAAATAGGTCACGGGCCCTGATCCAACCCCAAGGCCCCTCCAGGGTCTCACCGAGGGTGTCAGCACAAAGTCTTCACCGTCCCCACCCCTCAGTCCCCATCCCCTGCCAGGAGAACTGCCAGGGCCACCCCAATCCAGACACTGTGCCGTGATCTGAGCCCAGGGCTGGGGCCACAGTCCCCAGCACCCCCTGTCAGCATGCCAACAGAGAATCAGGTGGCAGGGAGGCAGGCAGGCCTTCCCACCCGACCTGCCTCCTCTGCTGGGCTCACAGGTCGCCCACACCTCCCTGTCCACCCCAGGATCTGGGCTCTGCCAGATGGACAGCCCAAGCTCATCATCTTTGGCCTCAGCCCTCAACACACTGCTAACAGGCTTGGCCAGTTTTAACTTGAGCCAAAGGTGGAGGCGGCAGTCTGGGTGCGGAGGGGGCGGTGGGTGGCACAGAGAAATGGAGGGGGAATGCTGATCCAAACAGAGAGGGTGGGCATGGGGGAGGGTACACGGTAGCCTTTGAACCACCCAAGAGGCCGGTGCTCCCCCTGACTGGCTTAGCTGCCTGCACCCCCACCCCCCCACCCGCTTTCTTTGTAGTTACCGATTAGCCCGAGATCCTGAGCATCCGTGTCCCCCGCGGCCGGCTGGACCTGCCCCGCCGGCCTGGCTTTGTGCAAATGACCAAAGCAATGAAATCCAGTGGTGCAAACTTCCCCGACGGGCCTGGGGAGGCCGAATGAATGGAGGGGGGGTGCACAGGGAGGGGTGGCAGTGTTTAGGCAGCTTCCCAGCAAAGGGGCAAGAAAGAGTGGGTGAGGGAGGAAGGACGGGGTGGGGGTCTAGAGGGAATGAGAGGGAGAGGGAGAGAGGGAAGGATGCTGGGGCGGGGAGGATGGGAGGAAGGGGGAGATGAGAGAGGAGAGAAAAGGGAAGAGGAGAGAGAGGGAGAGGGAGAGAGAGACAGAGAGAGAGAATGCCGGAAGGTGGGGAGGGAGGGAGTGGGGGCGGAGGAGGGGAGGGGGCCAGCTCGGATCTGTCAGCTGCACCCCCAGAGGGGGGAGGAGGGGTGGGTAGACCGGGGTTGGGGGGGAAGAAATGATGCCGTGGCAGAGGCAAGCGGAGGGAGGAGGTGAGGAGAGGAAGGTTGGTGGCGGGGAGAAGATGCCGGAAGGTGGGGTGGGGAGGCCGAGGGAGGAGAGGGGAGGGGAGGGGAGCGAGCCGGGCGCCCACCTTTGTGCATGCCCGTGTAGGGGTCTTTGAGCACCGTGAGCTCATAGATGCGGCCGAACTGCTCGAAGAGTGGCTTGAGGTCCTTCTCGTCCAGGTTTCGCGGGATCTGGCCCACGAAGAGCTTGATGGCGTCCAGGTCCTTCGTGCCGTCGGGCTGCCCCCCGGGGGGCTCGGGCCCGCTGCTGCCCACGGGCGAGGGCCGCGGCTGCAGGAGCTGCTGCTGCTGCCGGCGCGCCTCGCTCTCCGTCAGGCGGGCCATGGCGGGCGAAGGCGGGCGGCGGGCGCGGGACCGAGCCGGCGGCGGCGGCGGCGGGCGGCGGGCGGACTCGCAGCTGGAGCGACGGACACCGCCTCCCGCCTCCCTCCCGCCGGGTCCCCGCGCCCTCCTCCCTCCTCCGCGCGCCCGCTCGCGCCAGCATCAGGACCACAAAAGGGCGGCTCCGCAGCGGCCCCTGGCGGCCAGAGAGCTCCTCGCCGCGGCGGCGCCCCCGCGCGCAGCGTCTATCCCGAATCGCACTTGAACATCCTGCATCCCACACATCCGGCATCCTTCCTGGCCGCCCTGTCCCAGCCGGAAAACTGAGGCCAGCGGGCTCGTAACCCCTGCCTTCTGGGTGGGTGACGGCAAATCTTTAGGCAGGACCGACCGGGCTTCGAGGTGGCTCGAGGTCTTCCCACTGATAACACCAGGAAAAACACAAAAAGTAGCACACAGTTCTACGGGGCGCTCACTTGGCTTTTACAGGACTGTCCATGGAATGGTTAAGCAGACAGAATAATAACATTAATAATAATAAAAATAATAGCAACAAGAAGGAGTATTTTGATAATACTATGCTCAGCACTTTTACGTTTGTAACTTACGGAATAGAAACAGCGATCATTGTGTTATATCCTCAGCGACACTTTTGGTCACACTTGCCACGGGCACATACTGTTCAAAATATATAGAAAGAAATGGATGCATTTGAGCCAAGTGCTCTATGGGCATCACGCCATCCCTGCTAAAACTCTCCATCAAAACCCAAGGAGGTTGTCACCTCACACTGGCCATCATCAAAAAGCCTACAAATAATAAATGCTAGAGAGGGTGTGGATAGAAGGGACCCCTCCTACACTGTTGGTGGGAATGTAAATTGGAGCAGTCACTATGGAGAACAGTATGGAGGTTCCTCAAGAAGCTGAAAATAGATCTATCATATGATCCAGCAATCCCATTCTTGGGCATATATTTGGAGAAAACTTGAATTTGAAAAGATACATGCATTCCAAAGATACATAGCAGCACTATTTACAATAGCCAAGAAATGGAAGCAAGCTAGATGTCCATCAACAGATGAATGGGTAAAGAAGATGTGGTATGTACGTCTGTGTGTATACACACACACACACACACACACACACACACACACACACACCAGAATACTACTCAGCCATAAAAAAGAATGAAATAATGCCATTTGCAGCAACGTGGATGGACCTAGAGATTCTCATAGTAAGTGAAGTAAGTCAGGCAGAGAAAAACAAATATCATATGATATCACTTAAATGTGGAATCAAAACAAAATGAGGCAAATGAACTTATTTACAAAACAGACTCACAGATATAGGAAACAAATTTATGGTTACTAAATGGAAAGGGGGGTATAAGTTAGGAATTTGGGATTAGTAGATACAATAAATTATATTATCTATATTAGTAGATATATTAGTATTATATTATTTATATTAGTAGATATATATCTATGTTATATCTATATAGATATATATAATATATATATAATTAGTAAATATAGAAAATAGATAACAACAAGAACCTACTCTATAATACAGGGAACTATATATATTCAATATTTTGTAACAATTTATAATGGAAAAGAATTTGAAAAAGAATATATACATATACATATGTACACAGCCACTTTGCTGTACACCTGAAACTAACACAGCATTGTAAATCAACTACAATTCAATATAAAAAAATATCCAAAGATGTCTCCAAATTAAAGCCTGAGTTTCCTGCAGCACCTCCCTGCCCTCCCCTCCACCTTCTCTCTCCCTTGCTCAGTCTGCTCCAGACACATGCACCACTTCACTGGTGCCCCAACACATGAGCTGTGGTGCTGCCTCAGGGCCTTTGCACAACTGTGCCTGGAATGCCCTTCGCCCAGTCCGCTCCTTCAGTCTCCCATCACTTTCTGTGTCTACCTGATCTAAAATCATTTAGCCACCATTACTTCTTTTCTCAGGCTTCCTTTTTCTTCCATAGCATTTATACTCATGATAATTTAATTAATTTAATTCTCTGTTCAGTTCAATCACTCACTCATGTCTGACTCTTTGCAACCCCATGGACTGTAGCACACCAGGTTTCCTTGTCCATCACCAACTCCTGGAACTTGCTCAAACTCATGTCCATTGAGTCGGGGATGCCATCCAACTATCTCATCCTCTGTCATCCCCTTCTCCTCCTGCCTTCAATCTTTCCCAGCATCAGGGTCTTTTCAAATGAGTCAGTTCTTTGCATCATTATATATTGATTGATTGATTGATAAGTCACTTTGCTCTCTTTCCAACACCAGGCTCTGTTCTCAGTGCTTGACTCAATCCACAGCACAATGCCTGGGATGAGTACAGACAAATAAACCAGATACCTTATTATTATTAGCCATGCTGCAAGGCGTGTGGGCTCTTAGTTTCCCCACCAGGGATAGCCCTCCGCAGAGTCTTAACCACTAGTCCACGAGGGAAGCCCCTAAACCAGATACTTTGGACTGTGTTCAATGCAATGGAGGAAACAGAAGTAGAGAGATGGCTTTAGGAGGCAAATTCAGGGAAGGCTTAGAGAGGATGGCCTTTAAGAATGAAAAGGCAGATGCAAAGGCCCTGAGGCAGGGTTGGAGGAACTGGGGTCAGAGGTTGTAAGATAAAAAGCACCACACAGCCACTGGAGGGGTCAGTCTACTGACCCTGACTTTAGTTTAAATGTATTTTCTTTGTTTTTTGTTTTTTCTTAATACAGAAGGCTTCTTTTCTCTCTCTCTCTCTCTCTCTCTCTCTCTCTCTCTCTCTCTCTCTCTCTCTCTCGTTTTTTACAATTTATTTTTTGGTCATGTAGCATGTGGGATCTTAGTCCCCTGATCCAGGATCAAACTCATGCCCCTGCAGTGGAAGCATGGAGTCTTAACCACTGGACCACCAGCGAAGTCCCTCTTTTTTTTTTTTTTGAAACAAAAACAGGATCAGTCATAGTGCTGTAATGAGCCAAAGGAAAAATCAGTAATTCTGATTCTATTTAAAATGTTGACCTTTTTGTTCATCATGGATTTTTTTCAGCATTATTTTTAGTTTTTGAAAACTATTATATTAAAATATTCTCTATTTTTCTCTATCCTTAAAGTTTGCTCCTCAGTAGAGGTCACCCTCATAGCAAGCATAAGAGGTGGGTAATGTTACTATACCTACTTTACAGAGGGGGAAACTGAGGCCCAGAGAGGTCAAGTCACTTGGGCAAGGTCACACACTGAGACTGCTGGGATATGAACCCACATGCTTCCCACAGTCCCACAGCATCTTCCCCATGTTTTAGACAGCCAAGCTCCAATTTCCTTATTTGCCAAGTTAGGACTAAAGAGGGTGAAGCCCCTGGCATGGATTCAGTGATGCTAATAGGTGAGGCTCAGCATAAAACCAGGAGCACCTTTAGCATTCAATAAATGGCTGTTACCCTGCCTGATACCAGCAGCCACCCCAAGACAGGATTGAGGGAGGAGCAGAACCCGGGTAAGGGATCCAGTGTCCTCCTAGAACACCCCACCCCTTGACCCTGCACCCCTGGTTCTCAGCTCAGCCTGGGGCTGAGCTGGTGGTGCTGGGCTGGAGACAGGCTCTGTCTCCATGGAGACAGGATGCTGAAGCCCTGTGGCCCTCTGATATGCTGGGAGAGTCATTTAAAAGAATAAAAATAAAACCCCACCAGCTCTCTTGTGAGTCAAAGAGGCATTTTCCTCAGCCTCTTTCTCCCACTGGGGACAAGGAGTGGGGAAGAGCCCAGTATAACTTGAGTCTGAACTCCATGATCTAAAATTCAGTAACTGTGTGTGATCAGTCGTGTCCAACTCTTAGTGACCCCCATGGACTGTAGCCCACCAGGTTCCTCTGTCCATGGAATTCTCCAGGCAACATTAGTGGAGTGGGTTGCCATTTCCTTTTCCAGGGGAATCTTCCTGATCCAGGGATCAAACGCTCATCTATTGCATCTCCCACACTGGCAGGAGAATTCTTTACCACTAGCATCCCACCTCCTGAGCAATCTTCACCCCTGGCGTTTATTCCCTGACACACATCAGCCATATCAGGGAACAGGTCATGGCAGAGAAAACCAAGACTGTGTAGCTGAGGGCACCTAGAACACTTGAGGCTGACTTTGATTTTATTATCAGCAGAGGAAAGCTGGTCACACCGGCTTCGTGGCAGGAGGTCCTTGGTCTGGGCTGTTACTTAAAAGACAGTGAGGGTGGGAACAGAGCCTGATGGGGAATCTGGGGCTGAGTTACTTCCCAGCCGGTTGACTGGCTCTCAGGATCTGCTGTCAAAAACCTGCCCGAGGACCTTTGCACAGTCTCCCAGAATAGAGTTTCTCAAAATAATTAAACAGACTTAATTTATCTTAAAGGAAAACTCCCTACAGTTGGGATCAGGTCATTCTCTGTGCAGGGGAGGTGGGGGGTGCTGTTGAGCAGCTTCCCTGCCCCACCCTCTTGGTGCCAAGGGCACCCCCAGTTGTGACAGTTGTCCCTAGATGTGGCCCAGGGTCCAAGGTGAGAACTGCTGATGTGAATGGGTAAGGTGCTTACTTTGGCTTACCTTGGCAGAGGGGCCAGACTGGGATCAGGGGGGCAGTGTCCAGGCGGCACTGCCCCTCAGATGTGCAGGAGACCACCTGGGCAGGCATTCCCTTGAAAACACAGAACCGCCCCCAACCCCATGGGTATGATGAGGGGCATGGGACTCTATTTCAAACCAGTCTCCAAGTGAGGGGCAGCAAAGGTGTGAGGAGACAGCCACTGTGTCCCCGTCTCGACGTTTACAGGCAAGACTCTCATTTCACGGGGTGTGGGTTCATTTCACAGGGCGTGGGTGTGATGACGACTGAGCCCATGAAGGGAAATGTCCTTTCTGGGTCCTGGTCTTGCCATCCTTGGTTTGGGGGTTCATCCGGTGGTGGTGGGAGGGTCAGCCAGTGGGACTGGGGGCCCAGCCTGGAGCACCAGTGCCAGTGGTCTCTGCACTGCCAGCCCAAGTGTCATCCTGGGTAAAGGTCAGCCATGCCCCGTCCCCTTGGACCCTGTGTCCTTCGGCCTCATCCCTTCAGTGCCCCCAAGACCCTCATTGTCCAGGCTGTGTACACCTCCTCTGGCACATCCCCAGAGATGTGCCCATCCGACAGGGCTTAGGGGCTCAGGGTTTGTCCCCCAGAAACACTGTACCACAGTCCCCACCCGCCCGAGATGCCTCCTGCCTTCACACATTTAAGGATACAAGGCACCCGGGGCTGTCCAGGGCTCAGTGCCCCCAGCCCCTCTGCCCTCCCTCTGCTGGGATGGAACTGCCCAGATCCTCTCTGACCCTCGCCATTTGGCTTCAGGGATGGGAAAAGGTTTTTCATCGAGCCAACCCCTTGCTGCCCCCTGTCTCAGCAAACCGCACTCCCTGGACACAGCCAGGGGGTGGGGGTGGGGGGAATCTGAAACACAACTCTGTCACCCCCTGAGCAAATCTCTCTCCCGTGCGGAGGTGGGGGAAGAAAAGGAGGGGCTGGAAATAGGAGTAGGGACCCAGCCATGCACCCCTCAGTGATCATGGTCTCTTCCCCCCATCCCTCCTCTGCTGTGGCTCTGCCCCTTTGGCCCTAGGAGTGGACACCTGCCCCTCAGGGCTTCTTCCTTCCTCTTCTGAGCCTGGGAACAAGAGGGCCTGGGTGTTGAACTAGGGAGTTTGTCAGAGGATCTTCCCCCTCCCCAAGTTAGAATGAGAAAGAGATGAATAAATGCTCTTTTCTGAATGAGCTAGCCTTACTGTGTTTCTGTAACTCGCCATCAAAACGGCATGAGAGTCTGTATTGCAGGATTCCATTTCTGTGAAATGTTCAGAACAGGCAGAATCCAGAGACATACAGTGCGTTTGTGGTTACCAGGGGCTGGGACAGAGGCTGGGGAGGTGACTGCTCATGAGAGCAGGGTTTCCTTTCAGGAGTGGGATAGGACGTTCTGGAATTAGATGGAGCTGACAGATACACAGCTCTGTGAATGGACTAAAACCCACTGAACTATACACATTGAAATGGCAAATGTTATGGTGTGTAAATGTATCTCAATAAGACTTAAAAAAAGAAAAATAAAAAAGGTGGGAGACTTCCCTGGTGGTCCAGGGGTTAAGATTCTGCACTCCCACCTGGGGGACACGGGTTCAATCCCCAGCTGGGGAACTAGGATCCCACATGCTGCAGGACGCAGCCAAATAATAAAAAAATATATATTTTTAAAAGTGACTGCCAGCAGCGTCCTGTTGCCAAGGGACCTTAAGGCAAGATACTTCTCCTGCCCAGAAACCCTTTTGTCCTCTGCAAACTGGACATAGATGCAAGTATGTGATCCTGACCCGTGCCTTTAGCAGAGGAATGGAAGGAGGGTCCCCGCTGGGCACCAGGTCCCGGTGGTTTCAAGCAGGAGCTGTCAGTGGTTGCCGACCCTTGGACTAAAGGATCAACCTTCAACTTGCTCATTAATCACAAAGGGGGAACAGTGACTCTCTTGTGGGACACCCAGCAGACACATCGCCCTGAGCTTGGCAATGACACCCCCACTTCATTCCTGGTTCCTGTACCAGCGCCCCCTGTACCCCTGCTCCTCCTCTCCCTTAATTTTTTTCTGGACCTTCTGTAGGTCAAATATGATTAAAATTATCAATAACTCTCAGAACTGAGGCTGAAATGTCAAAAGAAGCCAAGGATGTGTGTGTGTGTGTGTGTGTGTGTGTGTGTTAGTCACTCAGTTGTGTCCAACTCTTTGCAGCCCCATGGACTGTAGCCCGCCAATGGAATTCTCCAGGCAAGACTACTGGAGTGGGTAGCCACTTCCATTCTCCAGGGGATCTTCCCGAACCAGGGATCGAACCTGGGTCTCCTACATTGCAGTCAGACTCTTTACTGTCTGAGCCACTTGGGAAGCTCCTGAACTGAGGCTGAAATGTCCAAAGCAGCCCAGGACGTGTGTCCCCTGCAAAAGGACTGTACCACCAGTCTGTTCTGGTAGCTGCCAGATGTGTCCTATGGTGAGAAAGGGGAGAAACCAGAGGGCAGTGGACCCCCCACAGTGGGGGCCTGTGGACTTCTGGGGGGCTGGAACAGTAAGCATTTGAGGGTTTGTGGCCCCTGCAGTGAGAAAACAGCTGAGGGTGATTCACAGCTGGGTGAGTCTGGTTGTGGCCATGTGCCAATAAAGCTTTATTTACAAAGATGGGCAGTGGGCCAGACACAGTCAAGGGCCACAGTTCTCTGGCATCTGGTTAAACACACTCCCTCCTGAGAAGCACCTATGAAGGCTTGTGATGGTATGAACATCAGCAGGGCGCCAGTAGATAAGCCATTGTCCCTTCTGAGTTCAGAATACTACACAGCAGGGAAAAGGAGCATGGAGTGTAAGTGAGAGATACCAAAACAAGAGTTAATGCAAGAGAAGGACAGTACAATGTGACTCACAGATGTGTAGGCCACACACAAGCAAAGCTGAATATTGTGTACATATCCATAAACAAGACGCTTGTTTCTTGTAAGGAAAGCTATGACAAACCTAGACAGCATATTAAAAAGCAGAGGCATCACTTTGCCAATAAAGGTCTGTCTAATCAAAGCTATGATTTTTCCAGTAGTCATGTACAGGTGTGAGAGCTGGACCATAAAGAAGGCTGAATGCCGAAGAATTGATGCTTTCAAACTGTGGTGCTGGAGAAGACTTTTGAGAGTCCTTTGGACTGCAAGGAGATCAAACCAGCCAATCCAAAAGGAAATCAACCCTGAATATTCATTGGAAGGACTGATGCTGAAGCTGAAGCTCCAATAGTTTAGCCACCTGATAAGAAGGGCCAACTCATTGGAAAAGACCCTGATACTGAGAAAGGTTAAAGGCAGAAGAAGGGGACAACAGAGGATGAGATGGTTAGATAGCATCATTGATTCAATTCAATGGACATGAGTTTGAGCAAACTCTGGGAGATAGTGGAGGACAGAGGAGGCTGGTGTGCTGCAGTCCACGGGATTGCAGACTTGGACATGACTGAGTGGCTGAACAACAACATAACCTTAAACACACACATAAACATTTTTAAGAGTGAGAAAGTTACAGTGGGAGATGCCTCTGTGCAGAAAGAGGAGAGACCAAGGTGGTTTCACCAGATGCTCTTCCTGCTTTATAGCCTTAAAACACAGACCCTGGAAAGAGATCGATGCCACTGGGGTCCCAGTAGGGGACTGCACTTTTGCCCAAATCATTTGCTGCTGCCCAGGGTTGATGGAGACCTGCGGTCATGTTCACTGATGCTCAGGGAGCCCACAGAACAGGGTCATCTTCCCAACTGTCCCCTGGGAGTCAGTGGCCTTGCCGCAGCCCTCCTCTCCTCTGCCCTTCCTTCCCCACAGCTTCCCATCACTCTCACAGCATGCAGCAAATGCCCACCAACTCCCCAGGGGCCTCTTGTGCCCCACCTCCTTCCTCTCTCCCCCTCCATCACTGCCCCACCCACACAGGCCCCCTCCTCACTGCTCCTGCAACTCGCCAGGCCTGGTCCTGCCCCAGGGCCTTTGCACGGGCTGTGCACTCTGCTTGGACCACTGTCCTGAATTTCCATATGGCTTAGTCCCTCCTGTCACCCTGATTTCACTCAAAAGCCCGCTCATATCCACCTGGGAGGTTTATTTTTACTCCAGTGGACCGCAGGCCCCAGGGTCTCTGCTTGGCAGCTGCATCTGTATGCCCAGCAGGGCACCTGGCACATGCTGGGGAAATACAGGCTGACTCCACAGTTGAATGAGACTGATCTGCAGTGGCGGGACCAGAGGGCACCTGGGGACAAGGAGGCCACAGGGAGGGGTCATGGATGGAAGCCAGGAGCGCTGAGGGCGATGCATACACCATGCCTTCCATGTGGCAATGGTTCCATGGGTGTAACATGTGTGCACCTCTCACCGCCTAACATGCCTACGGACAGAAATACTGTTTTCACACGTGGATCTCATTTCCAGAATGTGACTTGGTGTACACCCATGTACACACACCACATACCCAGGGTGGACATGACGGGGAAACACCAGCACATACATAACGGCAGCTGTGTCTGCCTGCCGGTGTTGTTGTGGTTTTCATGTTTTTGGTTATAATGGGCAGAGTTTCGTGGAAAAGGAAGAGGAAGTTAACAGCCTGTGTTGAAATAAGGGAAGGGGCTGGCTTTTCCCCTGAAACGTGGGGAGTTTTACCTGAGTTCGAGCTGGAGCCAGAGCCACCTTCCAGCCTCGGGGTAGTGGTGTGGGGGACATGAGGGTCTGAGAAGAGGCGGCAGTGACATTGACCCTGAAGATGGGAGTCACTATGAAGACTTGAGCAACTGTGGTCAGGCCCACAGAGGTCCAGCCCCTCCTCTGGGTCCAGGGAACCCAGCCCCCTTCTCCCCTCATGTGTTCCCCACCTGGACAAGCATAGCCCCCTGACCTGCTGGGGGTACCCACTCCCAGTCTGCCTTCCCCAAAGCTGCCACCAGAGGGCGCCCGTGAGCACCTGAGTCCAAGCCCTCCTCTGCCCACAGCTCCCCCGAGGCTCCCACCTCCTGGGGTCAAGGATCTCACAGCCCTCTTTCTTGGCTGAAGCCGTGGAGTTCAAGCCACACCCCCTGTACTGCCTACCTCCCCCCCCCCCACCGGCTTCCTCTCCCCGTTGCACACGTCTCTGTACTCTGCTCTCTGCTCCCCAAAACCAAAGCCCCTGAGGCAGGAACCCTGACACAAAGGCACAGAACGGTGTGGACAGGCAGAAGCCAACAGGGACAGGCCCCAGATCAGGGGTCCCCCCCAGTGGAGCTCAGGAAGCAGGCAGACCCCTCGGGAGCTCCCAGGCCCAGAGCACGGAGCCCGCTGCTGGAACCCCAGTGTGGAGCTGCACCAGGCACCCCGATGACTGGCCAGGGCCTCCCCAAAGCCTGGGCTGGGGCTGGGGCTGGCCAGTGGGCTTGACCTTCATACAGCCATCACCCTTCCCCCCATATCAGGTTGAATGGTGTCCTTCCAAATTCACAACCATGCAGAACTCCAGAACGTGTCCTTATGTGGAAATGGCATCTGCAGGTGGAGTGAGTTGGCACACTGGCTGGAGCAGGATGCGCCCTAAACCCAAAGACGGACGCGTGCTTATGAGACGTCAGAAGAGATGGCCACGCGACCCTGAGGCCAGGAGCCGGGGGACACACAGGACACACGCTGCCTCCAGGGCTGGGGGGTAATGGATCCCAGCTGTATTGTGGTACGCCACCCCCACCATGGTCTATCGGCTCTGAGCTGGCTGCCACCTTCATGTTGCCATGGGGCGGGTGACGGTCCCAGCTACGGGCAGGAGGCACACCGACTCTGCTCTTTATACAGACATGAGGCTCTGCCCCCAACCCTCCCCCAAGAAATGCATATGACCCTCAGGGGGTCTGTCCAGATCCTGAGGCCCCAGCCCCGACAGGACACGCGATGCTGTGGTTTGTTATGGCTTTATTTCTCATCGTCTGGCCGCATCCCACAAGCAGCCTGAGCTCCACCTAGTCAGTGGCCCTGACCATGCCCCCCGGGGAGGAAGGACACTCACTCGGCATCCCCAGCCGGTCCCTGGCTCACACATTCACACCCGTGGAAGGGTGGGCCACCAGCCCCGCATCGCCCTAGAGGGGGCCGGGCACTGGGTAAACAGTCGGGCAGACAGGCCACTGGACAAGGAGGGTCAAGGAACCTGCAGTCCCAACGGCTGCCCCTCCCAGGCCTGCCAAATAGTCACCTGTTCCCTCCAGTGGGTGGTAGGTGGCTTCGGGGGGGAGCCAGTCCCCAGCCCCTCGGAATCGGAAGGCTAGTGAGCGTTCCCTGGTGGCCAGTAGGCCCCTGGAGTCCCTCCTCCTGGACCCTGAGTCCCTCCTCCTGGACCCTGAGTCCCCAGCACTGGACAAGTCACTGATTATATTGCTAATGAATGGTTACACCTGGGTCTCCCTGAGGTCACTCCCAGCCCTGCTCGCCTCCCCCATCTCACCCCTTCCCAGGGGCTCAGGCCTGGACCTGGCCCCTACAGGTCCCAGGAAGAGCTCCCCTGTGGTCACGTCCCCTCCGGGGATATGGGGGAACATGCTTCCCCTGAATGCGACCTCCTCCTTGCAGATGAGGAAACCGAGGCCCCGGGACAGGGGCAGAGGGGCTGCCTCCGCCCCCAGGGCTCCTCAGGAGAACAGGCTGAGCAGGAGCTCCAAGGACTAGGAGAGGTGGGCGGGGCCGGGTGGGCGGGGCTCCCGGGCAGGGGACGGGGCAGAGGAACCCAGAGGCAGGGTGAGAGGGCCGACAGAGAGGGTGCCGGGTGTCCAGGGCGCCAGCTCCCCAGGGGCTTCAGGGAGTCCGGAGGCGGCCCCTTGAGCTGGCTCCCCTCAGCCAGGCTGGGGGGTGTGGAGGCGGTGCACAAGGCTGCGACGGAGGGGCTGGAACCGGAGACCCAGAGGCCCTGCGGCGCACTCTCCAGACAGGAAAGAAGGGAGAGCCCCGGGGGTGGGGTGGTTGGGAAATGCGAGGGCAGCCTCGAGGTCAGAACAGAGCCAGCATGGTGGAGGGCTAGGGGTTTGGGGGGTGGCCTGGCCCGACTTCCTTGGCCTGCAACTGCCAGGTCCAGGATCAGCGTTTTGGGCGGGGGTGATGCCCAAGGCCACACTGGGTGCGTTTCCTCTTTCCTGGCCATGGCTTATGCCCCAGGGTCATGGGGCCGACTCCAGGGTGGGGGGCTCATCCACACATTTGTCCCCGAGTCTGTGGCCTGGCCCCAGACCTCCACCGAGCTCCTCCAGGGGAGCGCAAAGGACAAAAAAGAGAAAGAAGCCCCCAAGTCCTCAAGAGCAACACAGAAAAGCTCTGTAATTCAGGGTTTCGGCCACCGAGGGGGAGGCCCTGCCCTCCAGGTGAGGCGGGGATGGCAGCCTGGTCACTGCGTCTTGGCCTTCAGCAGTCTCTGAACTGTTTTGTATAAGAGGTCGAAGTGCTGGGGGGCGGTGGGAGGACTCCAATGAGACCAGGGAAAAAGGGCCACCCGTTGGGCTCCCACAAGGACCCACCTCCCACCGCCCCCTGCTTACCTGGACTGCCGTGTAGGCCATCCCGAGGTAGGCACCAATGCAGACGGCTAGGAGCAGGTCGAAGATGGCTGGCTTGACCCTGGGGATGGGAGGGGGCGGTGGAGGCGGTCAGCCAGCTGCTCCCAGCTGTCCCGAGGACCCAGGCCCCTGGGCGGTGACAGGGCGCTCACCTGTAGGCATTCATCACCTGCTTCAGCTGGTCGTAGAAGACAAACTCGGGGTCCCTGGCAAGAGAGCACTTGCTCAGCGGGCTCACCCTGACATCAGAGCCACCCGAAGTCCCACTAGCCCAGGAACACAGCAGCGGGGAGGACCCTGGGTATGTGTCTACAGGGGGTTGCCACTGTCTGTCCTAGGGAAGGACGTCCTTTATTCTGAACTAACATCTTTTCTATGGTTTTCTGGGCCAACAATTCTCTAAGAACAAAGTGTGGTGACTGTGGAAATTCTCTGGTCTCGTTTCTATAGAGGGAGAATGATCACAGCTGAGGACTCGCAAGCCCCAGCTCCACAGCTGTGGGTCCACTGTGACCCTCAGTTTCTTCTTCTGTTCAAGAGCTCTGTCTCCCTGGAGTGCCACAAATTGGGAGCAAGATGGAAAGCCAGTGAGTGGCACTGACCTGTCTGTGGAGGAAGAGGGGTGTCTCCTGCTGAGGGTCCCCCAACACCCTTCCTCAGTCCTCATTCATCCCAACCAGGGTACATGGGAGCATCAAACAGAAAGACAAAACCCAGGAGGCCTGCAGTGGGCAGGAGCATTCTGAGGGCAGGAGGGGGCCAGGGGTATGAGTCGCCTGAGGCCCAGGGCACAAGAGGGTGGGCAGGGGTACAGGGCTGCCAGATAAAACACGGGGCTTCAGTTCTGTGAGGACTGAAGATAGAGACGACACGGGCTTTCAGGGTAAGTGTGTCCCAGACCACATGAGAGGTACTTATGCTGGGATAATTCGTCGTTCACCTGGAGCTCAGATTTAATAGGGCGCCTGCACTGCTCACTCATCCTGTTACATTTCGCCCTGAGTTTCCATTTGCTCCGTCTGGTTCCAGGGTGGGCAGGGAGACCCTGGAAGGGCCCTCTGCCAGCTGGGGGCAGGGGCTGCGCCTGGTCTCACCGCTTGTCAGCCTTGACGTGGTGCGGCTTGACCTCCTTCAGGTAGCGACTGAGGTAGTGCTCCAGCGTGCTGAGGAACGTGCCGTCCTTGTCCACTAGCTGGGCGGCCCGTGGCTGGGTGGTCAGCCAGTCCATCACTGAGTCCAGCTGCTCCTGCTGGATCTGCTGTGGGGACGCGGCGGTGGTCACAGGACCCCCCACACACTCCCACCAGGCGCCTGAGCCCACCCACCCGCCGGCCAGGCCATTACCATCTGCTCCGTGAAGACTGGCATGTCCGGGGGCGTTCCCTGCAGAGAGAGGCGGGGCGGGGCTGAGTTCAGACCCACTGGGGGACTCAGGGGGGCGGAGAGGGCGGCTAGCGGGTGGCCGGGGGCTCACCTTCTCTGTCAGGTTGTAGATGACACGGGTCAGGGCCTCAGCGATGAGCCTCGTGTTTCGGGTAAGGGTTTTCGAGTCAACCCGGGACCTTCGAGGACAGGTTTTTTTAATTTATTTTTACTTTATTTATTTAATTAGAGGCTAATTACTTTACAACAACATGAATCAGCCACAGCTGTACATGTGTCCCCTCCACCGCCCCATCCTGAACTCCCCTCCCACCTCCCTTAGAGGGCAGATTTTAAAAACATACATATTTGGAAGTGACATCAATCACCCAAAACTAAAAATGATCACATATGTATCTGATGATGAAAAGACAGAAAAAACAACAGCTTTCCCAGCGGATGGTCCCCCACCCCACACCTCGGTCAGGCCCACCCACCAAGGGGCTGCCCCGGGTGCCCAGCTGAGCCCTGAGGATGCTGTGGGCCTCAGTGACCAGACGGCTCTGGGCCCGTGTGCTCCTCCAGAACCTGGGGGTATGGGGGGACTGGTCAGGACATCTGCCTCCGCCGGCTGCTGAGGGCAGAGCTGAGGTAACGCCCCATGGAGGGGCTACGGTGTCCCCCACACCCACGGCCACCCAAACCCCGGGACGGGACCCGAGCTGGCAGCAGGCTGTCCGCAGACATGACTGGTTAACACGCGGTCACAGTGGAGCAGGGGGTCCCGAAGTCCACGGCTCTGTCCTCATAAGGAAGGAAGCCTGGACACAGGCATGGGGAGGGGACCCATGACAAGGGAGACAAGGGCAGCAGCTCAGCCACAAGCCCAGGGTCAGCAAGGGCTGAGGCCACACAGGACCGGGAGCCTCAGAGGCGACACATCCTGACCTGAGTGGGCGTGGGGTGCAGGCTGCCATGGAGGCAGGGTGAGGTGGCGGCCGCTGGCTCTCCCAGCACCCTGCCCAATCAATTCTTCCCTCTCTTCTGCTGGCTCATGCCCTCGGTTCTGGTGCCCCCTCCTCCAGGAAGCCTGACGGGCCCCGGCTGGCTCAGTCTGATGGGGGGGGGCTCACCTCACGTCCATAATGCTGCTGCGCTGGCCGTCGCGGTGGCTCTGCAGGTGGGACAGGGTGAAGGCGGGCAGCCGGCGGACGGCAAAGCGCTCGTGTTCCCAGGCCAGCATGTCCTCGGCCAGGTTAATCTTCTTGTGCACCATGGAGAACCGCACCTCGGGGAACTGGTGGGCGGCCACCTGCGAGCGGAGCCATGAGGCTCTGCCCGGTGCCCGTGCGCCACACCCTGGCTTCACTGGCCTCTGCAGAGGTGGCCCCTGCCGCCCCACGGATCCCCAGTCCCTCCCCAACCTCCTGCTTCTGGAGCCTGAGGATAAGCCCACCTGCCCGCTGGAAACCCAACTGAGGCCCCAGGGCTCACACAGTTTGGGGGGCGCAGCCCTCACGGGGCGCCTACCGTTTCGAGCTCCCGCAGGAAGGCATGCTGCAGCGTCCCCTCCCTGGGCGGCTTGGACACATGCAGGTGGAGGCTGTCACCCCGGCCCACAGTGTCCAGGCAGAGGACGAAGGCCACGTTGTCCTGGAGCAGGCTGGAATCTGCAGACAGTGAGGGCTGGTGGGCAGGGGGTGTGGGGGAGTACCGGGGTCCCGAGGCCACCCTGGCCGCGGGGGACGCTCACCTGTGTGGTCCAGGTTGTCTTCCAGCCAGCGCTTGGTGCCCTGGTAGTTAAACTTTCCTCCTCCGGAAGCAAAGAACAGGAGGTTGTACCTGGCAGGGAGGAGTGGGGCCAAAGAGTTGACAGGTGGGAGTCCAGGCTCCCAAAAAGGAGGGGTGGTCTCCCCGCTGAGTACCCAATTCCACCCTGTCCTGGCACTGATGACATCGGGGCATCCTGAGTGCTGCAGGCGCTGGACACATCCCTGGCCCCCACAAGTGAGTGCCAGGAGCCCCCTAGTCCTGACAACCACAGACATCCCAACTTCACCCAGTGTCTCCAGGGTGAGAAGGGAGGCTCCAGAGACCTCTCAGAGTAGAGAGGTGGGCTACTCAGAGTGGTCCACCCACTCAGACTGGGTGGACCAACCAGGAAACAGAAGTGATGGGAACTCAGCACCACCTCCCTGAGCAGGAGTGAAGCCAGCGGGGTGGTGAAGGACCAGGTAACTGGGCCCCGCCCCAGCTGTATCCACCTCACCACAACCACAGCAGTCCTTATAAAAGAGGCACAGCAAGTGTGGCCCTGCCAACACCTTGATCTCAATGCCCACCGCGCCCCCCCCCCCCCCCCCCCCGCCACCCACTGGACTGTGAGCACAGTGCTTCTCAAGCCATCTGCCTGACAGCAGGCGTGGGGCCTGGAGTGTGAAGTTTGGGGAGACCCGCTGGCTACTAGGGCCCTGCTCTCCCAGGGCACCGTGCTGTGTGGACAAGTGCCCCTGCGAGAGACCGCAGTGTCCGGCACTAAGATGGGGAGATGCTCGTCTAAGTGATGACGATTTTGCAGGGGTTTCTGTTTCTTGCATCTGGAAGCAGCCCCCTGGTGGGATTTCCGGGGAGGGGGTAGGTGAATGGACCTGGAGGGGCGGGGCCTGACTGAACCAACTCTGAGATCACGGGTCGGGCCCGCCCCCAGCCCCGGGCCCTGTCACTCACGCTGCGTGCGTGCGCTTGTAGGTGTACAGCCTGGAGAAGAGGCGGGCGAGCTCCAACAGCACCGAGATACCACTCCCGTTGGAGTCCGCACCGTGCGACAGCCACTGCAGGCAGGGACAAAGGGCACGCTCACCCCACCTCAGCATGCACCACCACCCACCTCCACCCCGGCCTGTGGCCCACTCTGAACCCCACCCCCACAATCTTACCTTAGGTCCTCGTTTCCAGTCCAGCTGGGATTGCTTCCTCTCCCCGCTAACCCCCAGCTCTGCCCAAACCTGACTGATGCACCCTTGGCGTGGCCCAATCCCTGCACACGTGGGAAGCTCCCCCAACCCTGCTACCCTGCAGCCTGAAGCCAGACTCCCCAGCTGGGCAGGAGGGGCATGGACATACCGGGGCCACCCCGAAGGCATCGTAGTGGGCCACGATGACAATGGTGGGCAGGTCCTCTCCACCCAGCCCAGTCAGCCGCCCCTGTAGAGACATGGATGTGAAGGGCCCCCCCATAGGAAGCAACAGCCACCCTCACCTCAGGGGGCAGGGTTCTAGGCTCTGCCGGCTACACCGTGGGCACCAGTGGACCAGTGGGCATGGTCACTTTCCAGTAAAACTTTATTTACAGAAACAGGCTGGCCAGACTCTGCTGGGGGCCAAGGTGCCAGCTGTTTCTCCACCTGGAAACCAGGCCTACCCTTTACAGGCTGAGCTCCACTGATGGAGACCCCACCCGTCCGTAAGACCCTGGCCGTAAGGACAGCACAGGAAGAGCCCAAGAGTCAGGGTCCTCTTGTGTAAACCGGCCCTCCGTCAAATCCAACGAGGAGCAGTTGGGAAGACAGCCTGTCCAGAGCACTGCCTAAGGGCATCAGGTGCTAAGGCCCTGCAGCCTTTACTCTCTGGATGGAGAGCTGCCCTGCAAGGAGACAGCGGAGGCCTCCTGGTGCGGGGAGTGGGAACAAAACTGCTCAGAGCTTTTTGCTGGGGGGAGCAGTGATAAAACCCCATGTTTGCCCGTGGAGAGAATGGAAGTGGGGGAGGACTTGGGAGCTTGCTCTGGCCTGGACGCCTCCTGATGGGAGATGGGTGTCTGGATTTTTCTGCACTCTGCTTTAATTGCTGCCCTGAGCTCTCCTCTCTACCAGCTTAGTGAATGTTCCATGAAGGGAAAGGGGTGGCCATTCCAGGAGGCAGGGGTCGGGGAAGCAGGAGGAGCTGGAGGAGCCCCACCTCCTCAGAGGCAGGGACTTGATCCCCTCACCCAAGAAGCAGCCCCTCCAGTGGGGACAGGCAGGTGCCAGGCACTTACCTCCACGCTGGTGATGAGCCAGTCGCTCACGGCCTTGCTCTGGACCCCGCTGGTGACCATCTGGAAGCCGTTGGCAGTGGCAGTGTGGAGCAGCACTGGATACAGGGCCAGGGAGGGTCAGCCTGAGCCCCGTGACTGCCCTGCAGCAGCTGGGGGGGTAAGGGGGGGGTCCCAGACCAGAACCTGGGTCCTCGTCACCCCAGACTCTAAGCATTCAGTCTGAGTAAAAACGGGACTGTTCATATGGACAGAACACAATGTGATAACTGGACATGGGAGCAAACCTGGGCATCCAGGACAAGGGCTGGTGAAGGTCTCTGGTTCCGACACGGAGCCCATGTGCGCCCTCGCTCTGCTCTGTAGGGCCATCAGGGCCCCTTCCTAAATCACAGAGGGGTGCACACTGCCTCTGACCCAGCTTCCCAAGGATCACTTGAGCAGGGATGCCAAAACATGAGTTTCCCATCAGACAGCTCATGACCCTCCAGCCCATCCCCCAAAGTGGAGATGGTATGAGAACCCAGAGATTCATAAAAATTAAAGTTTTGTTCTCTCCAGAATCAGGAGAGGGTGTGCCCACCTCCCACAGTGTGAGCTAATGGTCCACTTCACCTGGGGGCAGGGGCTGCCTTAAAACGCCCAGGAACTCACCCTGCCTCAAATCCTTCTGTTCTTTACACATCTAAAAACACAACTGTAGGGATTCCCTGGTGGCTCACTGGTAATGAATACACCCGCCAGTGCAAAGGACGAGGGTTCAATCCCTGGTCCGTGAAGATTCCTCCCTGCGGGTGGCGGCTGCAAGATGTGATCTGTGATGCCCGGTGCCCCCACGGTTAAGCATATGTTGGCTTGGAAAGGGAAGCCCCTGAAACAGCACAGCGCAGCCCATCCACGCACCCTCCGCCCTGCAGCAACCCTCACCAGCCCACCTTCGGCGGCGGAGGCGGAGCCCTGGGAGGCGGAGGCAGCCTGTGTCTGCTCATAGATGGACAGCAAGGCATCGTCCTCTACGGCAAAGTACACGGGAACGATGGTCTCCATGGCCAGCATCTCAGGCTCAATCTCCATGAATTGCTGCGAGAGAGGCACGCGTTCGGTTTGCGGTGTGTGTGGGCGAAGGGGACCCGGAGGGAGAGAGGGGACCCCGGGGCGAGGCAGAGCTCACCCGGATGACGTCCTGCGGCACAGCGGCCATGGTCCGCGGCAGGATGATGACCACAGCGCCGGCAGACTGGCGCAGGGCGCGCTGGTAGCGCTCATACGAGAAGTCCAGCAGCCGCACGAGCACGCAGCGCCGGCTCAGCACGTCCGCGTCGATGGTGCGCGCCTCTGTGTTGAGCACCGCGTTCCGCGTGCCTGTGGGGACGGGATCCTGAGTGGGGTTCCGGACCCCCACCGGCCTCCAGCCCGCCGCACACCCACCCCAACCCCGGGGACTCGCGGGGCCTTCCAAGAACCGTCTCCCTGGGCCAACCTCCCCTCCACACCCACATTCCTAGACCACGGCCCTAGCGGCCTTCGCTGCTCTCGCACTCGCCTCTCCGAACTACACCCCTGCTGCAGTCATCCCCCAGAAAGCGATGTCCCTGTCCACTCAGCCACCCTGTGACCACGTGCGGGCTGCCCGCTGGGCCGGGCAACGTGTCCCCACCCCACCCCGTGTCCCTGAAGCAGCTCAGGGGGCTGGTGCCCTCAACCCACCCGACAGAGGCAGCCACCCCCGCCCCCACCCCCAGGCAAGACCCCCAGCCAGAGCACTAGGACCGGAACTCAGTGGTCTTGCTCCCCGAGTCCTTCACCACTGGCTTCCCCAGGGCTCCAGGACCCGCAGGGCTGACAGGCGCCAGCTGAGCAAACCCAACCCCTAGCCCCCTGCCCTGCCCAGATTGTTCTGAGATGCCCAGCAGTTTCCCCAGCCCCCACACCACTCCAGGGTCCAGACACCAGCAGAGGGAGCCCCCAAGCTAGGAGGCTGCACCTCCCCACCTCCAGGTTGCCAATGTCCTGGGGAAAACCCAAACCCTGCCCTCTTCAGGCCAACCCCCCGCCCCAGCCCCCAGGCAACTAGCCTGGGGTTCCAGGGGCACAAACCTTGTTCATTGCAGTGTGAACCCAGCATCACCTAGCAACTACCAGCGTAGTGCGCTCAGGACATGGAATGAATGAACAAATGTTTGGTCTCCCCAAGGCCCCTCAGGAGGGCAAGCACCAGGGTTTGTGCACCTTCTTCCACAGTCAGGGCCACACTGTAGCCTGTGGGCCATCCTGAGCGCTGTAGGGTATAGGGCAGCCTCCCTGGCCCCCACACCCTTGTTGCCAGGACCCCCCTAGACGTGGTAATCACAGACGACCCCAGACATGGCCCTGTGTCCCCTGGGAGCAGGGCCACCCAGATTTTTCTCAAGAAAGATCCAGAGAATCAGGTAGGAAGTGAGAAGCTGCTTCCTGGAGTGGACCCTGCCTTGCTCATAAGCTTATTCCAGGCAACTGACTCCTTCCCACCAGAGTGGAAGGGGCAGGTTGTAACCAGGATTGTGCAGCCAAAGTGAAAGTCGCTCAGTTGTATTTGACTCTTTTGCGACCCCATGGACTGTAGCCCACCAGGCTCCTCTGTCCATGGGATTTCCCAGGCAAGAATACTGGAGTGGGTTGCCATTTTCTCCTCCAGGGGATCTTCCCAAACCAGGGATTGAACCCAGGTCTCCTGCATCACAGGGAGATTCTTTACTGTCTGAGCCACCAGGGAAGCCCACTGTTCTAAGGCTGGTGGGTCCCCACACACACAGAGCACCGCTGCCCTGAGAGCTGAAGGGGCAAGAAGCAGTGCAGACATTTGATGCAGCACGTGGACTCCCGTGGTTGCACTGCCTGGGTGCACGGCCCCCAGCAGCCAGCCCTCGGGGCCCTCTATCCTCCCTGGACAGAGTGGGTGGGGAGGTGGGGCTCAGGCAGGCCTCCTCAACTGCCAGGGCCACTAGCACTCAGCAGGATGCTGCCGAAACTCCAGATTCTTAGGTCAGACCTCCCAGATGACAAAGGCACACAGTCCCCAAAACGTCTCAGGCCCCGGCTGAGCTGGGATGAACAAAGCAAGCACACGAATCCTCCTACTCTGGGGGCAGATGTGGCCCCAGGGCCTCCACCCTGAGCCCCTCACAGCAAATGTCAAGACAACAATGCAGACAAACAGGTCTGTTTCCACACAGGAGCTGGACCATGCTGCCCGGAGGATGAGGCGGCCGGGCGAGGGGACACTGGTGTCCTTGAGGGACATACCAAGCCCCATGAAGCCTCAGGCTCAGACCGGGGGCAGGGTCCCCCCCACTGCTCTGCAGGAATGCACTGGCCAGCAGGAGAAGGGTCGCTTCCTACAGCCTGTCCTGAGGGCCCGTCCGGGGGAGGGGACCAGCAGGTCACAGAAGGGACAGTGTCCCAGGTGAGAAAGGGCAGGGCCGTCTTGGGGCAGGGGCCAGTGACCAAGGGGGCCGGGCAGTGCACCCCAGGCAGGGGCCTCCATGCCTCTCCCCACCCCTCTGGGCCCCCACTTCTGCTTTAGGGTGACAGGGGAGCCCCCAAGGGCCTGGTAGGAGAGGGCAGCAGAGACCTTCAGGAGCCCTTGAAACCCTGAAAAGGCGGGTGGGCCCTTCCCCTGTGCCCCACCTGTCCCAGCTGCAGCCTCCCGGGGGTGGCTCAGATGTCACCTCGGGGTGGGGACACACAGGGCCACCTGTGGAGCCTACTGTGACCCACTTTCCAGAAGGAGGACGGCCAGAGAGAGGAAGGAGGGGGTAAGAGCA
The DNA here is from genome assembly GCF_003369695.1 of Bos indicus x Bos taurus. Taxonomy (NCBI): domain Eukaryota; kingdom Metazoa; phylum Chordata; class Mammalia; order Artiodactyla; family Bovidae; genus Bos; species Bos indicus x Bos taurus. Next base: position 89,995,010 of record NC_040082.1, on the reverse strand, counting down.
GAGTCAGGCTAACGCCAGACCCCCAAGTGCCCCCTCAGAGGCTAAGCACCCCAAGAGCAGAGACTGCCTTGGTTGGTGCGAGGCTGAAGTCTGCAAGGCCTGTTGCCCCTGCGTCATGACGGGCTCTGGACACCTGGACAGCAAGTTGCAGGTCCCCACGGCGGGACCAGATCTGAACGGAGGTCGCAGACTTTTCAATCGAAGGCCAGTCCTCTCTCCCTGCAGTGGCACTAGTCTTTACGCAGTGCAAAGCCACTGACTAGGTGTGGCAGAGTGCCAATAAAACTTTATTTACAACCAGGGGTGGAGAGCCCGTCCCGGTGCCCGGCATTGGTGCCCACATCCCCGCCTGCCAGAGCTGTTTCTGCAGGGGACCAAGTGGGATGGGCATGAGCGGCCCAGCCCAGGGAGGCCGGAGTCCGTTGTGGGAGGGCAGGGAGGCAGGCCACACCCAGGGCCCAGCTCACACCCCAGCTCAAAGAGCACACGCCTCTCCTGCCGATTTCTCAAGAGGTGTGGAGAGAGGACAGGAAGTTGGGAAATGAGGCTCAAAGCAAGGGCATGTGCGATGCTGGGGACACTGCAATCAGCGATGACCCAGCAGAGCAGCTCTCAGATGCTCCACCACTGGGAGGGAGCTGGGGTTCCCTGCTCCACCAAACTATCCCACAGCATCTCCCCAGGCAGTGGCAGGCACCCCACATCCCTGCCAATGTGGACACTAACAGGTGGGACCAGGGTGGGGGTGCAGATGTGTAAGTCGAGATGGGTGGGTGCCCCGCCAGGCCCCTCTGTTCATCCCTGAGCCCACTCAGTGTCTGGCAAAGATGGGGGCCGGGAAGGAGGGCGTGTGGGGTGAGGGAGTCACGGGGTCAGAAAAAAGAATAGGAAGGAATCAAGGACTGGGGGCAAAGGACTCAGAGAGAGGAGGTGGGGAGGACAGGGAGAAAGTATTGAAGGTTCCGAGGGCCCACGTGGAGGACGAGGCAGACATGGCTCTGTGATCAGGGTCGGAGTGTCAAGAAGCGCCCGTCTGGGCAAGGACAGGGGGCCATATCAGCAAGCAGGCCAGCGCTGAGCAGGCAGCAGGAGACACGGGACATCCAGATTACAGCTGCCCAAGGGGCTGGGGCAGAGCTGGGTGTGCTAGGAGAGCTCGCAGCAAGGCTCCCAGTGTGAGACAGGACAAGGGCGTGAATCCCATCCCAACGGGATGGCGGAATCCTCCAGACCAGGACAGAGCCGCCAGTCACACATGGCTATTCAAAATTATGATGATGAAATGCCAAAAGTCATCCCAAAGGGCCACCTGCGACACCCCTGGCATAGACCCTCTTCCCAGGAGGATGCCAACAATACATATAAACTGCCCACTCCTTAGGGGCTCCTGGCCCACCACCCCACCGGTGAGAAGCCTGGGGTCTGCAGCCAACACTGTAACCCTGAGTTCTCCCCCTTGGCACTGCTGACAATCTGGCCCAGATAATTTTCGGAGTGAGGTTGTCCCGGGCACAGTGAGGTGTGGGGCAGCACCCCTGGCTGGGCCCCACTGAATGCCAGGAGCCTGTCAATCATGACGACCCAAAGTCATCACTCAGGGACCCGTGAACTGGCAACCACTGCACTAAACAGTAATGCTACAACTCTGGGGTGAGAGGGGCCTGAGGGGGATGTCTCCAGACCCCGGGGCTCCCCAAGGACCTGGCAGCGGCAAGGGGTCCGGGGGACTCAGGTTGGCCCTAATGTTCCAACAAGAGAGGCCAGTCCAAGAGAACCAGGGCTCAGATATGAGGGGACAGGGGCACTGGGGAGGGGAAGCCCTCATGGCATGGACGGGCCTTGCTTGCCAGGGGCCTAAGACACCAAGTTGGGAGCGCAACCAGAGGCCAGAAGGTTCTGGAACACAAGATACAGCAAGGCCGGGAAGAGAGGACACTTTCGAAAGACTTTAACAGATGAGAGGGCGGGGCTGAGGAACAGAAGCTAGGCAGGATCCAGGCCTGGAGGCCTGCAATCCTGGGGAGAAGGAGCAGCAGGGGGGCTTCCAGGAAGCTGAGGGGTGGGTGCGCTCCCAAGCAGGGAGCAGGACATGGGGTCCAACGGATTTCAGGAGCCCAAAGGCAGGAGAATTTCTGAGGAACCGAATTCATTAACTGGGACCAGGGAGTAGGGAGGGCCTCCACATAGTGACAGGCTGGGGTGAGCGATCAGAGCTCTGAGCCCTAAAGCAGAGCAGAATGTGAGCACTAGATAAAGCGCACCCGGGTGCTGAAGGGCTGTGCAGGGTTGGCCAGCTTAGCCTGGAAAAACGGCGCTGAGAGGCTCCACTCCAAATCAAGGAGGCCCAAGGCGGGCGTTCTATTCCAGCTGGGGACTGGAGAGAGAGAGGGGACCCAGGAGGTCTGGAGAAGCGACAGTATGGCCTGAGGCTGGGAGGGAGTTCTGCGTTCTGGAGCAGGTAGCCCTTGTCGGGGACGGGGCCAGAGGGCTGTGGGAGCCAGGCGGTGGGTCCCCGGGACACTGGACAGAGAGAGCTAGGGGCCCAGCAGCGGTCCAGGTATCCAGGCTCGGACTTGCCTGGAGCTCCGGTAAAGGGGCTGGCAGCCCAAGTGAGGTCTGCAAGCTGGACTCCTGCTGGACGTGTGGGAGAGGCAGGTCCTGAAGCCCAGGAAGCAGAGACCGAACCGCGGGAAGGGGCATCCTGGCCGGCAAAGGCCGGGGCCCTAGGGAGGCGGGAGGCTGGGCGGGAGGTCAGGGCCCCAGCGGGGAGGCTGAGCTGGGGGAGACCAAGAGCCCAGGAGAAGAGCTGGGCCCACGGGGGAGGCCAGGGGCCCGGGTCCACGCACCGTAGGGTTGCCCCTGTAGGTCGTACTGCTGCATGCGGTACACGGTGAACTCGTGCGCCGCATCGGCGGCGGGCAGCGGCGGTGCGACGAGCAGCAGCACAGCGGGCAGGAAGACGATGAAGCCGAGAGGCAGGCACGACGCCTTCAGCATATTCTCCAGCACCTCGCCCGCTTCCTCCAGCATCCTGGCCGGCAGCTGGGCCGCGCGGGGCGGCGGCGGGGTCGGAACGGCGGTGGCGGTGGCTCCCGCGGACTCACCTCGGCATGGGTAGGCGCCGGGGTCCTGCGGGCGCCGCGCGGGACAGCCCGCGCCCGCCCCGGGGTCCTGCCGGCACAGCCGAGGGCCGCCTGTCCGCCGCGCTGCCTACTGGGAGTTGTAGTCTTCCCGGCGCGCGGAGCCACATGGGAGTTGAGGGCCCATTCTGTTACTCCCTAATAGAGAAAGCTGTGGTGGACTGTCTGGCTAAAGTTTCGCTTAAACTCCAAGTCAGAAAATACAGAGACTTTAAAACAAACTATTAGCAGTGTAACTTACTGAAACCCTGCCTTTGCTGTGGGAGAAAGGCGAGGGACGGAAGGAAGAGAGGTTGTACAGGAGGTGACCTTGCGACCCGGAAGAAAGTTAGAAATAAGGAAGAGAGGGGCGGATCTGTTGCGCTAGGACTCCTGGGAATTGTGGTCTCGAGCAAGCACAAGGGATCATGGGAGCTGAAGTCTTCCTGGCAGATGTCTGGGAAAAATCACTTAAAACTCCCAAAGAATATAGATGTTAAATTGCCTGAGGGCAAAGACTTGTGTTTGCTTTGTGCACCGATGTATTCCTCAGAACTTGACCCAAGGCCTGGCACACAAGGGGTGGGTTATATAATTTTTGGATAAATGAATGAAAGAAGAATCAAAAAATGACAGGTTCCTAAAAGGGAATGTCGCAATGGATTATGGGACTTGTAGTCTGCAACCTGGTGTTGTGCTGCGGTTGAGGATATATTATTTATACTTAGGCTTAACTATATTTGGAGCATACTCATAGTAAAAAAGTTACTCGTTGATAATGAGAAATTCAAACTCTACTGAGTGTCTTAAATTAATATTTTCTAATCTGCCCACCCTAAGAACCCAATTGTCCCTGGGTCAGAGGCCTTAAGGGTCATCAGTAACTCATATCCTCTGTACGGATGAGAAGTCTGAGGCCACAGGGTGCAGAACATAATGGCCCTGGCCCCTAGGCTCTGGTACTGTTGCCTAAAGAGTTGAGCTCCACCTCTGTCCCAAGTGAGAGGAGGCAGTTGTGTTGATTAATAACATGAGTTCAAGTCCCAGCTCCTCCACTTCCCAGCTGTGTGACCTTGGGCAAGTCTCTTCACCTCTCTGAGCCTCTATTTCCTCAACTGCCTGCCGAATACGATAATAAATAATCTAACACTCTTCCCAGGCTCCTCAGGGGTGTTTGAGGATTCAGTAAGATAATTCATGTGAATGCACTTTGAAAGGATGAGGCATACATGAAGCGCTCAATAACTGCGGGTATTACGAGAATGCACCAAGCTCCCGCAGCCTTGGAGCTGCTGCATCTGCTCTTCCTGTAGAATCCTCATGGACCCCTCCTGCTTTCTCATGGGTAGTTCCTCACCGAAAATGATGTTGGACTTTTAGTTTGGTGTTTGTCACCCACGCCAAACTGTGACCTTTGTGCAAGCAGGTGCCAGATTGTTCATAGCTGCAACCCCAGTGCCCAGAATAGAGCCTGACACACAGTGTTAAGTGAATGAGTGAGTGAATAAATGAGTCATGAAAACCCTAACACACCAGCCCATCCCTCCCAGCTATGTTACCTGCTTCTGGCCATCCCCAGGTCTCTCGGGGCAGGGGGGCTGGTCCCAGGCTGGAGAAGTCAGGAGTGGCTTGGCAGGGCAGGGAGAGGGGTAAGAACTCATTCTGGCCCATGTGATCTTCATCAGCAAATATTTATTATCTGCTTTTCCATCTACCCCTGCTCCTCCCAGCCAGGCTATGAACAGGCAACACACACACACACGTACACTCACCCAGAGATAGAGCAAGAAAGGGGCCTGAACCTGGCTCAGATAACGAGGCTTGGATCTTAGGGCTGCCTGTGCCACCTCCTCCCCTGAGCCTTGGTTTTTCTGTCTGTAAAATGGGGAGTTTCAACTAATCCTGCTTTGTGGAGGTGAAACCTTGGGGCAGCCCAAAGAATAACTTGGAACATTCATTCTTAGTTTTTCAAAGAGGGAAGGGACTGGTATTCATTCATTCATTCATTCAAGAGGCAGTAACGAACAGGGATCAAGAAGTCACCTGTCTGAGTCTGAATCCCAATTCTGCCTCTTCCCAGCTGTGTGAACTTGTGTGTTACCTAACCTCTCTGGGTCTCAGTTTCTCCATCTGTAACATGAAGTTAATGACAGTATCTGCCTCCTGGAGGTTTTGCAAGGATTAAATAAATTAACACACAGGTGATTAGAACAACACTGAGTGGTCTTTAAGGCTCCGTTGTTATTATTCATTTAACTATGTTACCAAAAGCAAGTTTATTCACAACCAGGACAAACCAAAACCTTGGGAGTTGGAGTAGAGAAAGGTTTGTTGCAGGCCATGCAAGTAAACCAGTGGCTTATGCCTTATAAACTCATACTCCCCAAAGGGTTTCAGCAAATCAAGCTAAGAGAGGGATGTGGTTGATTGTTGCAGACTTCTTAGTGTTGGAATCCTTTGTTCTTGCAGCTGGCCACGAAGGACAGGATGTTCCTGTAAACCTCCAATGAGACAAATGTTATTCTCTGTTCTGCAACTTTTTACCTCTGTATGAATAGATTCAAGTGTCAGAGCCTTGAGGACAGGCTCTCCTGTATATTTCAGGCTCTAATGCAACATTCTTGTACAAAAGGTGCAGAATCAGCATGACAGGCAACAGGGCACAAAGGTGAAAGAGGAACAGATCTAATACGGAGTCAGATTTGTTCTTCCCTGTTACAAAACCACGCTTCCCAAGTGGTGCAGTGGTAAAGAATCCGCCTGCCGATGCAGGAGACATAGAAGACACAGGTTCAATCCTGGGGTCTGGAAGATCCCCTAGAGGAGGAAATGACAACCCACTCTAGTATTCTTGCCTGGAAAATTCCATGGATAGAGGAGCCTGACGGGCTGCAGTCCATGGGATCACAAAGAGTCAGACACGACTGAGAAACTGAGCACAGCGCATTACACAAACATACCTAGTTTGAGAGCCTTTATATTCCTTGCCTTATCAACATCCCAGGAGGGCAGGAGACATCAATATCTCCATTTTACAGATGAGGAAACTGAAGCCCGTGGTGCATGGCAGAGCTGGGGAACAGCAATGGGTTACAGACACCTGAGCCACCTAAGAGCAGAGGACCGCATTCATGACGGCTCCACCTCAGTTAGGGAGGTGGGGAATAAGGAGGTGAAGAGGTTTCCCTGGAAGGCATGCTGCTGGGACCAGTTACACCAGAGCTCTAGTTCATGGAGCATCTCCTATCTGCTGGGCCCTGTGCTGTGTTTGGGACACAGCAGTGACCCTAACACTGTCACTAACTCCACTCTCATGGAGCTCCAAGTCCAGGGGAGAAGGTGGATGTGTGACCAGGTGTGACTGAAGCTGTGATAGAGATGCACAGGCAGATGTGTGAGCCTGGAAGAGGGCTAAGGAAGAGGAGAAATCAGGGAGATTTCCTGGAGGAGGTGATGCTGAAGCTGAGACCTGAAGGATGCGCAGGCCACTCTAGTGGGGTTAACAAAGACAGGTGCAAAGGTCCCAGATAGGAAGGAGCAGCAAATGGTCCAGTTCAGTCAAAGCAAAGTGTGACACTCACAGGGTGGAGGGGGCCACGGGGCCAACAGGCCCAACTCACACAGGCCTGGGGTTGCAGGTCAAGAGCTTTAAGGCAGCCCGGGCTTCACTCACCCCAAATTCCACCAAGACCCCACCCACCCTGTGACTGTTCCAGATAAACACATGTGGTCAGGAATCTGGAAAATGTAAGTATCCCAGGTTATGAGTTACCCAGGGGGTGCTCTGGGAAGGGAGAACCCCCCCCCCCTGCCAATGTCCAATGCAGGAGACACAGGAGACATGGGTTCATTCCCTGGGTCAGGAAGATTCCCTGGAGAAGGGAATGGCAACCCACTGCAGTATTCTTGACTGAGAATCCCCTGGACAGAGGAACCTGGTGAGCTCTACAGTCCATGGGGTCACAAAGAGTCGGACATGACTGAGTGACTGAGCACGCAAGCACACAATCCTAGCTTATACATGCTTAGAACTTTCCCCTCCCTGTCCCATAGCACTTTCTGTGATGATGGATAGATTCTGTGTCTACATTATCCAAAATAGTAGCCACAAGCCCTCAAAATGGGGTTAGCGTGACCAAATGTCATGGGCTGAATTGTGTCTCCTCCAAAATTCATGTCTCGAAATCCTAATTCCCAACACCTCAGAAGAGGCCCTTATTTGGAAATAGGATTTTTATAGGTATAATTAGTTAACCTGAGTCACACTGGAATAGGGTGGCCCTAATCCAATAGGACTGGTGTCCTTATGAAAAGGGGAGGGATTGCCCTGATGGCCCAGTGGTTAAGAATCCTCCTTCCAGAGAGAGGTCGTATGTCATCGCTTACATGTGGACTCTAAAGAGAAATGATACAAATGAATTTACAAAACAGAAAGAGACTCATAAAGGACAAACTTATGGTTGCTGGTTGGGAAGAATAGGGGGAAGGGATAGTTAGGGAGTTTGGGATTGACATGTACTCACTGCTACACTTAAAATGGATAACAAACAAGGACCTACTGTATAGCACATGGAATCCTGTTCAACCTTATGTGGCAACCTGGATGGGAGGGGAGTTTGGGAGAGAATGGATACATGTAATGGATGGATACATATATGCATGGCTGAGTCTCTTCCTTGTTCAGCTGAAGCTATTGCAAAGTTGCTTGTTATTTGGTTATACCCCAATACAAAATAAAAAGTTGAAAGAATCCACCTTCCAATGCAGGGGACCTGTATTTGATCCCTGGTCAGAGAACTAAGATCTCACATGTTGCAGGACAACTAAGCCAGAAAACTAGAGAAAAGCCCTTGTGCCACAGTGAAGACCCAGAACAGCCAAGAAAAAAAAAAAAAAAAAAAAGACTTGAGAATTTGGACACAGACGTGCAGGCAAACAGAACCCATGTGAAGATGGAGGCAGAGATGCGGCTGATGTGTCTACAAGCTGAGGGATGCAAGACTGCCAGCAAACCCCCAGGATCCACGAGAGAGGCCTCAGGGGAACTAAGCCTGCTGGCACCTTGACCTCAGACTTGCAGCCTCCAGAGTTGTGAGCAAATACATTTCTGTTATTCAAGCACCCCCTCCCCAGTCTGTGATACTTGGCCACCGAAGCTCTGAGAAATGCACCGAGAAACTGAATTTTTAAAATTCATTTTAATTTTAAGTAGCCACATGTGGCTAATGGCTACTTTATTGGACAGCACAGTCAACATGTCCATTATGCCATCTCCTATCCGGCAGGGGAGAAATGGAGGCTCAGAACACAGCTGTCCCTTCTGGAGTGGCAGACAGGATGCTGCCCCAAGGACTTGGCAAGACATAGGCAGAAAGACCTGTGGGCGCTGTCTCAGCTGGGCGGATGGAAACAGAGAACTTCCCACTAGCCAAAAGTGTCTACATTCAGAAGGTGTCCCCCTGTAGCACTGTCTGGTACCATTGCTGAGAGTCCTGTGGAGTGCTTAAATTCTAATGCATTCAAAGTTGATTTCTTCAGTCCCATTGACCTCTTATTGAGGGCTCAGTAGCCATGTGGTAGGGAGGGTTCCCATACTGGGAAACACAGATGTAGAACATTTCCACTATCGCCGGATGTTTCTTTGACACACTGATGCCTGCTCGCCACAGCAAAAGCACTGAGCAATCACCGACAGCTCCTGCGGTGAGTTTCGTCTGCCATCAGCCCATTTTACAGATGGGGAAGGGAGAGGCAGTTAGTACTAAAGCATCTCCCTCTCTGTTGGACTCCAGGCTGAGTCCCAAAAGATGCAGAAGCCAGAGGTGGGGGGAGGAGGCTGCCCAGAACCCAAGATGAGAGATAGGGCAGGCAAAGGGGAAGTGAATGGGAAGGGGTGGGTGTCAGTGTCACCGCCCCCACTCCCCCTTCTGGTAGCCTCCCAAAGCTTACACACACCTTCAACAGAGTGGATCGGTCACACACATGTGTGTACAAGCACACACCCTCAGACAAGAGGCCTGCTACACGCAAGGATATCTGCACACCAGCGCACTCTGCTCACCGGCACAGCTTTCTCTGCCCTCAACCTCTCTATCCCTCTCTGTCTAACACACACAGATAGTCTCACCCGCACCAAACCCCTTGCCATCACAACCACACCCCCCAGCACACAGACCCATGTCGCTCCCTGGACACTGGCCCAGCTCCAGCAGACCCACAACCCTCATGCATTCACCCTGACACCCCCTGTGAATAAAGGACCGCACCATCTCATCCCACCACTGAATTTCCCTGTTCCCAGGGCATCCACCCACTCCCCCCCAGCCCACCCCCACCGAGGCCCAGAGAGGGGCTGGGACTTCCTCTGAGTCACACAGGAGCGGGGTGCACACAGCAAACCCATTGATCTCCAGTCCAGCGTGCTCTCGGTTCCAACCAGCTGTTGCCTCCCACTCCACAACAACCATAGGAAACCCACTTGGTGACAGCAGCCCCAGGAGGCTTCCGGGAGCATGGCGGGGCCCTGGGATGCAGGCCCCTGGTGGCTAACTGGCTCCTTCCTCTTCTTCAGGCCCGACTGCAGCATCCCTGCACGGGGATCGAGGCTGCTGAGCCTCCACCCCGACTGTGCCTTCAGACACTCCGCACGCTAGAGACACTGGTCAGGGGCTCCCGCATCCGGAAGCTGTGCGATCGAGAACCCCGAAAGCTGTCCCTCGGCCTCAGTGAGCTGTCGGTGTTGGAGGCTGCAGAGTGGGCCTCGACGGCCTGAGCCAGGCAGTCCCCAGGCCCTCGAAGCCCTAGCCGGAGACATGCACCGCACAGGAAGCCCACCACGGCCCGGCACACCTCCCGGCTTTGGAAGGAGTAGATGATAGGGTTGACCGCCGAGTTGAGCACGGCCAGTGCCAGGATCCAGTCCATGCCCCTCAGGTACTCCTGCGCCCAGACGTTGGAGCCGAAGATATCGGCCAGCAGCAGGCCGAAAAGCGGGCCCCAGCACACCACGAAGGCCACCAGAATCATAAGTACCGTCTTGAGCAGCCGTTGGGCCTTGCGGCGCGCCGGGATGCTGGGCGCCTTCTGCCCATTGGCGCGCACCACTCGGAAGATGGCCCCGTAGAGCACCATGATGGTGGCCAGGATGCAAGCGAAGACCACTACGCAGAAGAGGATGTAGTCCTTGGAGTAGAGCGGGAGGAGACTGGAGCAACGTTGGAAGGCGCACACGCAGTTCCAGCCGAGCAGGGGCAGCAGGCCGAGGAGCGCCGCCAGCAGCCAGCACAGCCCGATGAAGCTGCACACGCGGCCCCGCTTGGTGGCCCCGCTCTCGGCCACCGGCCGCACCATGGTGGCGAAACGCTCGCCGGCCGTGAAGAGCAGGCTGAAGGTGGAGGCGGCCAGCGCCATGAAGAGCAGGCCCTCGCGCAGGAACCACTGGGACGGCGCCAGGCGGAAGGTGTGCGCCCCCGACAGCAGCACGTTAGCCAGGTACGCGGCGCCGGTGAGCAGGTCGCTGAGCGTGATGTTCACGAGGCAGTAGTAGACCCAGCGCCGGGAGCGCATGCGGCTGGCAATGGCCACCAGCACCAGCATGTTTTCCAGCACCACCAGGCAGCTCACGGCCACGAACAGCCCTCGAAGCACCCCCAGGCCGACCTCCTCCGCCCCGGCGCGCCCCGCCAGCCGCCCCGAGTGGTTGTAGTGCAGGACGATGAGCCGGCTGTGCCCACCGGCCGCCAGCAGCTGGCAGGACTCGGGGTCCCCCGTCGGGGTCCCCGTGGCGTTCATTGCGGTCCCCCTCCCCGAGGGCAACTGAGGCCCCGGGGTGGGGTGGTTCGTTCGCCCCAGGCAGGGTGGAGCCGCGAGCCTTGCCCGGCCTTGGTTTCCTGTTGTTTGAAATTTCCTGTTATGTATAAGGTACCCCCCTGGGTGGGGGTGAGGCTGAGACGGGGAAGGGCATCCAACGGTCGGCTCCCATCCTTACTCCCAGAGGGCAGGGCGCTGCGGTCACCCCCTGTCGCCCCCTTCCGGTCCTTGAAAGCCCATTGAGGGTGGGGTCCCCGCCCCCACCCCCTCACTCCCTCTAGAGGGTGGGTAACCGGTTCCTTTGTGGCACCCAGGCTGGACGACTCTCCCGCCCCCACCAACAACTCCTTGCAGGCCGGACCCACTGTTCCATCACCTGCTCCTCAATCTATCCAGGCCCGCCTGGCACATAGTAGGTGCTTAATAAGTGTGTACCGAGTGGCCGCACACACAGAAGCACTGCCAGCTCCCTCATTGGTGCAGTTGTACCCCCATTTTATCCTCACAATAGGGCCAGGACCAAACAGTTCTGAGGGGAAACTGAGGCCTGGAGAGGGGCAGTCCCTGGGAAACCCTGCAGAAGACAACACAGTGGGGAAGTGAACCCCACGCACCCACGCGGGTCTGGATGGGAGGACCCTCCTTACCCGGGTCTTCTGTTGCTTTCCAGCCCCTGAGCTGACCTTGCTAGCAGCAAAGCCGCAGGGAACCCCCACCCAGGGCGGCGCCTCACCTCTGGAGGGAGAAGGGGCTCACAGAAGTGGGGAGCTCACACCCCAACTGCTCGACCTCCCTCAGACTGACTCAGCCTGAGAAGGTGGAGGACCGAGGTGTGTGGGGACTAGGTGGGGGAGAGGAAGTGGGGGGTGACATGTGAAGTGATGCTGGGGGAGCCTGAGGGGGGAGGCACAGCCCTGGCCAGTGTCTGAGGGGAGTGGCACAGGCATCTGCGGGGCTCCCTAGCCCCCGTGAGTGGAGGATGGGCAGGACGTGGGGCTGGAGGGCAGCCCTGCAGCCCTCCCCTGAGTTCACTGTTCAGCCTGGAGCAGGACAGTTACAGGGAGGGAGGGGGGCTGCACTGAGAGGCAGCCACATATAATCACTGGAGGTGACCAAGCAGAAACAGATCTGAGGTGGGAAGGGGATGGGAGGAGGGGCTATGCAGGCAGGTCGGGAGAGCGAGGAGGGCAAGAGCAGCGAAGTCTTTGCTCAGGTACTACCCTGTGCAGTAGGACCACCGAGCCCCAGTCCCAGCCTCACAAGGGACCCCTGACCCAGGCACACTCAGAGAGAGACACATGTATAGTCTGAGCCTGGACCCTGGACTGAACCTTGACCCCAGGCTGAATCCTGTCCTTGGTTGAGCCCATGACCATAGGCTGATTCCAACCCTGACCCCTGACCCTTGCTGAGACTTGACCCTGAACTGAGCCCTGATTGCAAGCTAAGCCCTGATCCTATTGAACCCCAACCCTGACTAAACCCTATCCCCAGGTGAGCCCCTGACCCAGCCTGGAAGAGCAAATTGAGAACTAGACTGAAATGTTATGAGAGAGCAGGATTTGACTAAATTGAGGCCAAGCTGTCCAACTGTGGTGACCTTATGCCATGGATTACCTGCTGCTTAGGTGAAAAGCCATATGTGCATTATAACTTATTTAACCTTACAATTATCCTTATGTTACAGAAGAGCAGTCCTCCTTCAGAAATTAATCCTTAAGACACAGCTCTAACAATACCCAAGTGAATATGGAGACAATTATTAATTGTCATTTGTAAATGCAAAATATTGGAAGCAACCCACATGTCTGTATACAGGAGAGAGACTGATGTACTACACTGCACTTCAGAGTGGAGTACTACACAGCCATGAAAAAGAATAAGGTCTATTTCTGTGATGGAATGGGGTGATTTCCAGGACATATTGTTAAGTTGAGGGGGAAGTACAAGAGTATAGGTAATATGTTACCTTTTGTATAATAAAGAAGAGGGAATAAAATAACCACATATCTGCTTGTTTTTGCAAAATGAAAGGTAAAGCAAAGAGCAATCAAATTGGTTACCTACAAGTGTGGCTGGGACTGAAATTTAAGAAAGGAGGGGATACCATCGTTTGTATTTTCCTTTTTGTATAATTTTTAAACTGTTATTGCTTTCTATATTCAACAAAAATTTATATCAACAACAATGGAGGACAAAAACTTTAAGATGGAATATAGAGACATCCCTGGTGATCCAGTGGTTAAGGCTCTGTACTTCCACCGCAGGGAGCATGGGTTTGATCCCTTGTTGGAGAACAAAGATCCCACAGTCATGCAGTGCAGCCAAAAAAAAAAAGGGGGGATATAAGTAGAAAACAAATGAACCGAATGATATTTCAAATGAAAACCATAACCCCCAGAAATAGAAAAGAACCAGCTTATGCAACTTGTGGACACGGTACTGATTCTAAAGACAAAAGGAACTGCAAAAAATATTTTAAACTTGGTTCAGTACATTGGTGTGTTCCGGAGTGGCACAGGCATAGTGATTCTGAAACTCTCATGTATATTATGGGACTGAGCAAACTAGCAAGTGTGTTGATATTATTAAGAATCAGGTCTTTCCTGGGGGAGAAAGAAAGTGCAAAGATGAAATGGAAGAATCCCATGGGAACAGAACGAGATTAAAGTATCTGTGTGGACTTGATAGTTAAACAAAAATCTACTTCCTAACTCTGTCCACTGAGACAACCCAATAGGAATGAGTGCACCTAGCACCTAATCTTGGCTTCTAAATATCATCCTCTCAGAAAGGTGGGAAGGGGAATGCAGGACTCTTGGGAGAAATGGCAGAATCCAGGATACAAGCTATATACAAGGTGAGGCTGGAATGTCTTGGTGCATCAAAGAGTAAGGAAGGGCTCCCAGAAGGATGGGACCCATCAGAGAGATACAGGCTGGACAAATCTGGGACAATTGATTGTGAACAAATGTTCAGTCACTAGATCGTGTCACCGTGAACTGAAGCATGCCAGGCTTCCCTGTCCTTCACTATCTCCCAGAATTTGCTCAAATTCGTGTCAATGGAGTCAGTGATGCTATCTAACCATCTTATCCTCTGTTGCCCCCTTCTCCTCCTGCCTTCAATCTTTGCCAGCATTGGGGTCTTTTCCAATGAGCCAGCTCTTTGCATCAGGTGGCCAGAGTACTGGAGCTTCAGTTTCAGCATCAGTCCTTCCAACGAATATTCAGGGTTGATTTCCTTTCGGATGGACTGGTTTGTCCTCTGTGCAGTCCAAGGGACATTCAAGAGGCTTCTCTAGCATCACAATGGGAAAGCATCAGTGAATGATCTTAAAATCATATAGACAGAAAATAGGATGGTGGATGCAGGGGAAGGGGAGGGAGAATTCAGATTTAGTGTTTAATGAGAAGAGAGTTTCAGTTTTATAAGGTGAAAAGAAAGAGTTCTGCAGATAGAATATGGTTGTGACATTTGCAAACATTAAGAATGTGTTCATTCAGTCCTATCTCTGAAATGGATGCTCAGCATGGTTCATTTATGTTATGTTTATTTTACCACAATAAAAAACAGTTTTGAAGGGACTTCCCTGGTAGTCTAGTAGCTAGGACCCCACGCTCCCAATGCAGAGGGCCCAGGCTAGATCCTACATGCCACAACTAAGACCCAGTGCAACCAAATAAATAAATATTTTTTAAAAATTAGAAAAAATAAATGATCTTTCCATATGATCCAGCAATTCCACTCCCAGGCGTTTACTCAAAAAGAGTTAGAAAAAAATCACCATTCGATAATTATCCCAGCAGTAATGGACCCAAACAAGATTGACCAGTGGAGGGCTTCCCTGGTGGCTCAGTGGTAAAGAATCTGCCTGCTAGTACAGGAGACACCAGTTTGATCCCTGGTCCGGGAGGATCCCATATACTGAGGAGCAACTAAGCCCGGGCACCACTACTATTGAATTTGGGCTCCAGAGCCAGGGAGCCACAGCTACTGAAGCCCAAGTACCCCAGATCCTGTGCTCCACAATAAGAGAAGTCACTGCAATGAGAAGCCCAGGCACTGCAAGTAGAGAGTACCCCCACTCGCTGCAACTAGAGAAAGCCTGTGCTCAGCAACAAAGACCCAGCACAGTGAAAAATAAATTCATCAGTGGATGTTAAAATGATTGGGTGGAAGTTTGAAGGGGAGAAGTAATCTCAAAGTATGTTCCTACAGATGACTTAGCAATTACAAATGCCTTACTTAGAACCCTAGTGAATAGCTTCTTAACCAAGCCATGCAGGTAAACACACTGGGAATGAGGACAAATGGTCTTTGTGGGCCTCCTGATAGGAGGCGCCAAGGAGGACACATTGCTTCCTGGATATTCCTGCCAAACACAGACCACCTGCATTTGATCATGGGAGCCATCAGACAAACCCACACTGAGGGACAAGGTCGGAACAGCTATTAAGTGTGTGTGTGTGTGTGTGTGTGTTTGTGCGCGCGCTAAGTCACTTCAGTCCTGTCTGACTCTTTTGCGACCCCATGGATCATAGCCCACCAGGCTCCTCTCTCCCTGGGATTTCTCAGGCAAGAATACTGGAGTGGGTTGCCATGTCCTCCTCCAGGGGATTTTCCCCACCCAGGAGTCAAACTCACATCTCCTGCGTCTCCTGCATTGGAGGTAGATTCTTGACCACTGAGCCACCTGGGAAGCCTGAAAGGTATTAAGAGACAATAACAGCAACAACAAAAAGCCTGAAGCTGACTCAGAAGAAAGGAGATCACAGATACATGAAATTATGTGCAATAAGTGATCCCCAAGTGAATATACCACCGGTGGAGAGTGAGGGGTGGGGAGGGGAGCATTGCTATATAAGACAATATTAAAACAACTTGTGACACTTTCATACAGGCTGTATATTAGCTACTATTATTGTATCAGTGCTAGATTTCCTGAATTTGACCATCCTGATTACTTAACAAGACGTGTTTTTTTGTTTTGTGGGTGGGTCTTTGTTTTGTTTTTCCAGTGCATGAAAGTGAAAAGTGAAAGTGAAGTTGCTCAGTCGTGTCTGACTCCTAGCGACCCCATGGACTGCAGCCTACCAGGCTCCTCCATCTATGGGATTTTCTAGACAAGAGTACTGGAGTGGCTTGCCATTGCCTTCTCCGTCCTTTAGGATTAACTGGCTTGATTTCATGCATTATTTGTTTTGTTTTTGAGTCAAAGTGCATGATGTCTCCGGCTCACTGTCAAATTATTTAGAAAAGATTAAGAAAAAGAACAAAATTATTTTGTGCATATTCTTTAGGGAATAGATTATATACTTTTAGATTATGATTATAGAGAAATGTAAAGCAAAAGATGAACTGTGGGAAGCTCTAGCTCAGGGATGGGCAGACTTCTTCTGCAAAGAGCCAAACAGTAACTGTCTTTGGTGTTGAGGGCCAGTCTCTGTCACAGTGATTCTGCTGTCATGGAGAAAGCTGCCCCCCATGATGTGTAAATGAATGGGTGTGGTTATGTGCCAATAAAAATTTATTTACAAAGCAGGCTTAGAGCAGGTAGGGAGCCCTGCTGACCTAGAGGAAGCCTTTATGGGGGTTCATTATCATCATCTTGCAACTTCTGTTGGCCTGAAATATTTTCAAAGTCAAAAGATAAGTGAAGAAAATGTGGATTTCCTAACTTGCGGTCAAGTGATGGTCTCTAAATATCAAGAAGAAGCAGGGGGACTTCCCGGGTGGTCCAGTGGATAAGACTCCATGCTTATCTCAGGGAGCCCAGGCTCAATCCTTGGTCAGGGAACTGGATCCCACGTGCTGCAACTAACTAAGACCCAGTGTAGTCAAATGAACAAAATTAATATGTTAATTTAAAAAAAAAGGAAACAGGGCTCCTTGGGGAAACAACCGGATCCAAGGCTGGGGCTGTGAAGTATGAGATGATCAGAAAGCGTCTCACTATGCCAGAACTATGAGCTCTTAAGACCACTGCGTCACATCACAAGGACTTAGGGGCCAACTTGAAGAGGCTTCCATTGGCCGGAGAAGGAAAATAGCAGAGACACCACCTTGCAGAAAAATGTCCATATTGTCAAAAATATAGATTTTCCAGTAGTTATGTATGGATGTGAGAGCTGGACCATAAAGAAGGCTGAGCACCGAAGAATTGATGCTTTAGAACTGTGGTGCTTTAGAAGACTCTTGAGCGTCTTGGACAGCAAGGAAATCAAACCAGTTAATCCTAAAGGACGGAGAAGGCAATGGCAAGCCACTTCAGTACTCTTGCCCAGAAAATCCCATAGATGGAGGAGCCTGGTAGGCTGCAATCCATGGGGTCGCTAGGAGTCGGACACGACTGAGCAACTTTACTTTCACTTTTCACTTTCATGCATTGGAAAAGGAAATGGCAACCCACTCCAGTGTTCTTGCCTGGAGAATCCCAGGGACCGGGGAGCCTGGTGGGCTGCCGTCTATGGGGTTGCACAGAGTCGGACACGACTGAAGTGACTTAACAGCAGCAGTAGCAGCAATCCTAAAGGAAATCAACTCTGAATATTCTTTGGAAGGACTGAAGCTGAATCTAAAGCTACAATCCTTTAGCCACCTGATGTGAGGAGCCGACTCATTGGAAAAGACCCTGATACTGGAAAAGATTGAGGGCAGGAGAAGGGGGCAACAGAGGATGAGATGGTTGGATGGCATCACTGACTCAGTAGACATGAGTTTGAGCAAACTCTGGGAGATAGTGAAGGACAGGGAAGCCTGGTGTGTTACAGTCCATGGGGTTGCAAAGAGTCAGACATGACTGAGCGACTGAACAACAAAGGGAAGAATAAGATGTACACTGTGTAGAAAAACATCTAATGTTACATCCATGAGTTCATAGTGACACAAAGGAGAAAATAAAACCCTTTGGTGATCTTTTGTGGCTATTAAGGAACTAACTCATTATTATGAAAACTGCTAAAGAAAATCAAGAATCAAGCATTAAACTTTTCTTTCCTGCACAGCTTTTATTTCTGGGTAACCAATTACTTGATAGGGGAAAGATATTTTGATCATACTACATTAAAAAATTTTAATTGTGGTAAAACACATGTGGCATTAATTATCACTAACCATTTTTAAGTGCCCAGAGTGGCTTTAAGCACATTCACATTGTCTTGCAGCCACCACCACCATCACCTCCAGAGCTTTCTCATCTTCCCAAATAGAAACTCTGTCCCCATGAAATATTGATTCCCCCTCCTGCTCCCCCAGTCTCTGGCCCCACCATCTCCTTCTGTGGATCTGACTCCTCTAGGGTCCTCCTGTGAGTGGAATCAGTGTGTGTCCTTCTGTGTCTGGATTACTTCACTGAGCATAGCATCCCCAAGGTTCATGCATGTTGTAGTGTGTGCAGGGTCTCCTTCCTCATTGGGGATGAATCACATTTCATTGTATGGATGGACCGTATTTGTTTAACCATCCGTCTCTCAAGGGACATTTGGATTGCTTCCTCCTCTTGGCTACTAGAAATAATGCTGCTGTGAAGATGGGTGTACAAATATCTCTTCAAGACCCTGCTTTCAGTTCTTTTGAGTGAGCTGGGTTGTTGAAAAATTCAAGGCAATAAATGCAGAAGGAATGCAAGTATTCGAAGTCACCATTTTTGCAACCCCGATTGATGTATGTAAGTGATGATCATCAGTGGCCACTAAGATTATTAGTAGAGAGAAATTTCTCATTGGGAAGTTCACAATGGATGAGTCAGACCGATGCCCCCTGAACCCACTGGTCCATTTTAATGAGAAGAGAGAGAGACATACACACACACACACAGAACCAACTGGCTGTTGTGTTGTTACATGTTTCATGGAGAGAGACACACGGATACACAGAGAGAGAACCAACTGGATGTTATGTGTCATCTGCTGGAGCTCACACCACCTAGAAAGTCTGTTCATGTATCTAGGCAGATCATTCGCAGGGGTTACAGGGCACAGAGGAGCCCATTGAGCCACAGCTGGAAAGCAATCCACCAGTTAGGAAGCTGAGAAACTACCAGACAAGTGATCTCGTTTATTCAATAAATAAATGGCACACACAAAAAAGGTTGGGTGATAGTTATTGGTGAAAAGCTGCTTAAGAGATAGAAAAACCAAGGGGATTCCCAAGTGTTGCAGTGGTAAAGAACCCACCTGCCAGTGCAGGAGATGCAAGAGACATGGGCTCGATCCCTGAGTCAGGAAGATCCCCTGAAGAAGGAAATGGCAACCCACTCCAGTGTTCTTGCCTAGAAAATTTCAAGGACAGAGGAGCCTGGCAGGCTACAGTCCATGGGGTCCCAATGAGTCGTACGTGACTGAGCGACTGAACTGAACAGCAACCAAATGCCACATGTGGGCTTTGTTTGGGTCGTGACTCAAATGAACCAACTGTGGAAAAAAAACACAGGTAGCATTTCATCATCTGTGATGAGGCATTTCCCCACCAGGGCCCCAACTGTCTGAGAGGAACCCTACAGGACTCTTGCCCAAAATGCATGGTGTTAATCACATTGTGAGCAAACCTCAGACAAACCCAAATTGTGGGACTGTTCTACAAAATAACCAGGTAGAATTCTTTAAACAGGCCATGACAAAGGCTAAGGAACCATCAGCCAGGAAGAAGACGAAGATCAGGAGGTGCAGTGTGGAATCCTGGCCCAGACAGAGGACAGAAGAGGAAAAAACTGGCCAAATTCTATCAAGTCTAGAGGTTAGGTAATAGCAGGATGGTTGATGTGAATTCCCCGGCTTCTATAACCTGGTTTGTAGCATGTTACCTAAGAGGTTCACGTCAGAGGAAGCTGGGTGAAGGGTGTTCTGGAACTCTGCACTATTGCTGCAACTTTTCTGTAAAACTAAAATGATTACAAAATGAAAAGCTTTAGGGAATCCCTTGGTGGTCCAGTGGTTAGAACTCCGAGCTTTCACTACCAAGGGCCCTCATTCAATCCCTGGTGGGGAAACTAAGATCCCACAAGCCATACAGTGGGGCCAAAAAAAAAAAAACAACCTTTAGAAAAGATATTTACAAGACACATGGGGAAATGTGAGTACCCAGTGGATATTAAATACACAGGGATCATTGCTAACTTTTTTAGACGTGTTCACGTTGCATTATACTTTTTCTTTTTAGAAGTGAGTTTTGTCTTTTGCTTTTTACAATTCTGATGTGCTTTTAAGCTTTATTGGTATTGTCTTTTTGCTTGTTTTTGGCAGTGCCATGAGAGGCATGTGCGATCTTACTTCCCCTGCAGGGGCTGGAACCTGAGCCCTCTGCATTGGAAGCTGGGAGTCCCTAGAAAAGTCTTTATATTCTAAAAAGATGTGAATGAAATGGTACTATATCAGGGAAAATGAAAGTAACCAAGAGGCAGATTTCTCTGGTGACTCAGACAGTAAAGAATTTGCCTGCAATGCAGGAGATGCAGGACATGAGGGTTCGATCCCTGGGTCAGGAAGATCCCTTGGAGAAGGGAATGGCAACCCACTCGGACTTTCACTTTCAAGAGGCAGAAGGGGCAGGAAGGGAGGATGGAGAGATATGCATGGAACAGGCGTGACGAACTGTCACTCGTGGGATGACAGGGTTTGTGTACTAGGTTCAAGGTCAACTTAGCCTTCAAGCTTAGGGCTCGCAGCACTTTCAGGGGTCCATGGAATGTGTTAATTTTCATTCCCTTTTAAGATCTAAAGAGGAAAATGAATAGGCTAATCATGAATACATAACAACAAACCCAGTCTGGATTTCATCCTTCTGTCTACCTTCTTCTACTTCTACTACTGTCTACCTTCTTCTACTTCTACCTACTTCTACTGAAGATTTCCTTCAGTCTACCAACAGGGTTGTAAAAAATAATTTTAAATATTGTTTTATCAAGGAAGAAGCCTATGAAAACAAAAGTGCCTCAGACTCATGAGAGTCTTAATGGCTAGTCTCCCTGCTTTGGGAGCTTTGATATTTTCCATCTTACAAAGGTTTTATTTTATTTTTAAAAAATTTATTTACTTACTTGTTTACTTATTTGGCTGGACCAGGTCTTAGTTGTGACATGTGGGATTTAGTTCCCTGACCAGGGATTGAACCCAGGCCCCATGCGTTGGAATGCAGAGTCAACCACTGAGAAGTCCCTCCATCTTAGAGAGGTTCTAAAAAGAGTTGGGTGCCTGACTCAGACAGGGAACCAAGGTCATGCTGACAGCAGGTACTCTCACTATAGGGGCTTCCCAGGTGGCGTTAGTGGTAAATAACCTGCCTGCCAATGCAGGAGATGTAAGAGATGAGGGTTCAATCCCTGGGTCAGGAAGATCTCCTGGAGGAGGGCATGGCAGCCCACTCCAGTATTCTTGCCTGGAAAATCCCATGGACAGAGAAGCCTGCAGTCTACAAAGAGTCAGACACAACAGAAGTGCCTTAGCACACATGCCTGCACTCTTGCTATAATGGGCCAAAATTTTCTTCACCTCTCTGCTCTCCTGGTCAAAAAATTAAACTTCAGTCTAATCACAAGAAAAAACATTAGACAAAACAACTAAAGGACGTCTGGCCAAACACCTGCTGGGAGACGGCTGAGGTCCTAACCCAGGTATGGTATCTGGGAATACGACCTTCTTTGGAAATAGGATCATTGCAGATACAATCAAGTTAGAATGAGGTCAGGTTCATCTAATTCAGTATGACTGGTGTCTCTGTTGTTGTTCAGTCAATCAGTTGTGTCTGACTCTTTGTGACCCCATGGACTGTAGCCCACCAGGCTCCTCTGTCCATGGAATTCTCCAGGCAAGAATACTGCATTGGGTTGCCATTTCCTTCTCCGGACATCTCTGTAAGAAGAGCAAAATTGGACACAGACACACACAAGAAGAAACGGCCATGTAGGGACAGAGGCAGAGACTGGAGGGATACTGCCACAAGCCAAGGGACACACAGAGCCACCAGAAGCGGGAAGAGACAGGAAGGACCTTCCCCTGGAGCCTCAGTCTCAGATGCTGCCTCCAGAACTCTGAGAGATTACATTTCTGTGGTTTTAAGTCCCTCTGTCTGGGGTACTTCATTACTGGAGCCCTGGACAAGCCACAGAGCTGACCAGCACTCTTCAAAATGGTCAAGGTCATCAAAGACAAGGAGAGTCTGAGAAACCATCCCAGCACAGAGGACCTTAAAGAGATGCGATGACAAAATGTCATGAGGGATCCTGGATGGTGTCCCAGGACAGAAAAAGGGCATTAGGGGAAAACAGGAAATCAGAATATAGAGTAGACTTCAGTTAATAATGTTTCAATGTTTGTGTGTGTTAATCACTCGTGACCCCATGGACTGTAGCCTGCCAGGCTCCTCTGTCCATGGGATTCTCCAGGTAAGAATACTGGAGTGGCTTGCCATTCTCTTCTCTAGGGGATCTTCCTGACCGGGAGATTGAACCCATGTCTCCGGCATTGCAGGTAGATTCTTTACCATCTAAGCCACCATACCATATTAATATATTAATAATATGGGAAATCAGATGTGGTTTTATAAGGCAACTCTGTATTCACAATTTTTCTATAAACCTAAGACTATTTTTTAAAAAATAGTTAATTAAAAAAAATTAAAAAACAACAGACTTCCTTGGTGGTCCATTGGTTAAGATTCTGGGCATTCACTGCAGAGAGCACGGGTTCAATCCCTGGTTGGGGACCTAAGATCACCCACACTGCACGATGCAGGAAAAAATTTTTAAAAAGAAACCACAAAACTGTTGAATGAATAATAGAGTCTTGGCTCAGCCATCTTCAGGTGTGTAGCCTTAGTCAAATTATTCAGTTTCTCATGTGCCTCAGTTTCCTCATCTGTAAAATGGGGGCAATGAGATTTGTGCCACATGGGGCTGCCCTGAGACCAGGATATGGTGAGTAGAGTCATCATTGTCTCCATCAGAGATGGCTGGTGGCTGCTGCTGGAATTTTGGGTGAGTAGCAACAGAGGGCCCGCTAATACGACCCCATGGTCACAGAGAGAGGCTGGACTTCACTTCCTGGCTTAAAGTGCACACAGTCCCGCACAGCTCTGTGTTCCGTGCCCTGCACAGCGGATGGACAAGTAGAACTTTTTCCTTCCTTTGCCATGTTGCTACCCTGTCCGGAACAGGAGACTTGCGATAGGACAGTGGGGGCCAGGGCTTGGGGGTGGGGTGTTAAACAGGACGCCCCTAAGAAACCAAAGGTCTCCAGAATGTCATTTCTTTAATGTCCACCCTGCA
This sequence comes from Bos indicus x Bos taurus, assembly GCF_003369695.1. Taxonomy (NCBI): domain Eukaryota; kingdom Metazoa; phylum Chordata; class Mammalia; order Artiodactyla; family Bovidae; genus Bos; species Bos indicus x Bos taurus. Next base: position 89,971,820 of record NC_040082.1, on the reverse strand, counting down.
AGGGGCCATGCAGAAGGTGAGGGAATAAATACAGAAGGTTGTAAGATGCAGTGCTCCCGGCTTCCAGCCTGGGAAGGAAGGCGGATGCCTGTGGACCTCGGTTTCCTTCATCTGCAAACCGAGGCAAGACACACTTTGAGCCAAGAGGCTCTGAAAGGGTGTCTCTTTCTCCTAAGAAAACGGAAGTCCCTGAGTTCCCCAGACCTCAGGCTGGGATATCGGTTCCTGTCCGCTAGGGGGAGCCAGATCCCGCGTCCCCGGCATGAAGGACCACTCCCCTCATCCCGGGACTGGCACAGAAGCCCCAAAGGGTCTCTGCCTGAGAGGACATGCCTATAGGTGGGGGTCCTGAGAGAGCCCCACCCACCCAAGTCCTGGATCCCTTGCTCTTTTCACCCTTTCCTGCACCTTGTCCTCCTAAACGGCCACTGTGTTTTCTCTCCGAGGAGGTAAACTGAGTCAAGGGACAGGGGATCCAGAGGCTGTCCTGACGAGGGGCGGAGAAGGAAGGGGATAGCGACCGGCCTTCCACGCCGGCTCACTCGTGGTCCTTCCTCTACCTGGGTCTGGGGCTGGAGCGACATGGGGCATCTGGGCTAGCTGAGCGCCGGCCCACCCCGCGCCCACTGCCCGCAGGTTCCACCTGCCCCTCGCGGGTCCGAGTTCGGAGCGGCGGGCCTGGGTCAGAGCAGGTTGATCTCGTCCAGGTAGCGGGCCAGGACCGAGTCCCGTACGTCCTTGAAAACCTTGCGGATGTTCTGGGTGTCCGTGGCGCACGTGTAGTGGCTGAAGAGGCGGCGGGAGCGCGGGCCCTTCCTTCCCCCGTCGGCACCGTCCACGCAGCCGGCATACATGCGGGTGTACATGTCCAGAATGAACTTCTTGGCTGCCTCCGCGTCCTGCTTGGGGCCTGGGGACAAGGGTGAGCAGTCAGAGCACGCGGCTCGTGTGGCAGGTGAGAGTCCCTCCCTCCTGGGACCAAGGTAGACTCTGGACAACATCGGGGCTGCAGGAACCATCCGGCAGGGTGCCTGCCAGCCTCCACCATCTTTTGTGTTTCTAGCCATTCACAAGACTGAGGCCCAGCCAGTAGGATCCTCAAGGGTAGGCTCATTTGGGTCACATGGCCTGGAATGGACCAATGAGGCTGGTGTCTGAGACTGCACAGAACCGTGTTAAAGACCCTCTCTCTTAGCTGGGCTTGGAGCCTGGAGGTCCAGAGAAAGACATCCTGGGGAGATGAAAGAGAAGGGCAGGGATGGCTGCCCTGGTGAGGCACACATGGGATTTCCACCCCCTCTCCATCTCATTCATATACGTATGTGTATAAATATACGTATAAGTATGTGTATAAAGCTGATAAGAGGCTTCAGTCGTGTCGGACTCTGTGTGTGTGTATACATATATACATATACACACAGACACACATATATATGAAATACATATATATGTAGAGAGAGAGAGAGAGAGTGAGTCAAGGGCTTCTGGAACCCCCCAAGACCCGCCTCCACGACTTACAAGATGGGTTACCTTATCTGTTAATCCACCTAATCTCTGAGAGTCTGTTTCCTCATTTGTTTAAAACAGGGATCATAACTGTCCTAGGCCTCCCTAAAGTGTTGTGAAGACTCAACACAATCATGTCGAAGGCTCAGTGTTCAATCAGAGAAGCTTTCAGGAGTCTGTACTATCATCATTCTGTCCTAAAGGCAGGTCCCATAGTGGTTACGACCTGCCAGCTTTGGATCCAGGAAACTTGGGTGGGAATCCTGCCTCTGCCAGTCACTAGCTGTGTGACTTTTGGCAAATAACTATATCTCTCTGTGTGCTTCAGTTTCCCCATCTCTATAGTGGTGAGAGACATGAGTGCTCCTGAACAGCGATTTTTAATAAGCATTTTTAACAAGTCAGTACACGAGGGTGCTTCCATCAGTGTTAGATGTATTAGCTGTTATTGGCTTATTATTATTGTCATGAATATTATTTAGTAGAGAGGAGAGAAGACCGTGAGTCAGAAGTTAGCAAAGGGTGCTCCAGCCTCTGTGGCTGGCAGAAAGGATGAGTTATGGGGGTTCCCTGCGACATGAAGGAAAACAAACCATCCTCAAAACGATCTACTTTATCCCTGTATCCAAACTCTCCAAGCCATGGTCCCACTTCCGAACTGCCCAGGGGATGCTCGGGGAAGAGGGAGAAGAGTGTCCAGGCCACCTTCCTGGAACAAGCTGACATCTGTCACCCAGACCTCAAGTCTTGTGGGTAAGATTGGGTGAGACTGGCCACACAGGCTCTGACAGACCAGTGGTCACACCTGTGGCTGCTGCTGCTGCTGCTGCTAAGACACTTCAGTCGTGTCCGACTCTGTGCGACCCCATAGACGGCAGCCCACCAGGCTCCCCTGTCCCTGGGATTCTCCAGGCAAGAACAGTGGAGTGGGTTGCCATTTCCTTCTCCAATGCATAAAAGTGAAAAGTGAAAGTGAAGTCATGTTCGACTCTTAGCCACCCCATGGACTGCAGCCTACCAGGTTCCTCCATCCATGGGATTTTCCAGGCAAGAGTACTGGAGTGGGGTGCCATTGCCTTCCCTGCACACCTGTGGTGACATCATCAAGACTTACACACCAAGCTCATGCTAAGGGTTTCACTTACTGTGGTTGATTGTGTATTAGGATGAATACACAAAACTCACAATTTGGTGATACACCAAATCCATGTCCACTCAGAATCTCAGAATATGACCTTATTTACACATAGTGGGTTTTGGACGTGCATTTTAAGCTAAAATGAGATCACACTAGGTTAGGTCATGTCCTAAACCCAATGACTGATGTCCTTGTAAGAAGAGAAGAAATGGGGACTTCTTTGGTGGCACAGTGAATAAGAATCCGCCTGCCGGTGCAGGGGGACATGGGTTTGATCCCTGGTCTGGGAAGATTCCACTTGCCGCAGGGCATCTAAGCCTGAGCTCTAGGGCCCATAAGCCACAACTACTGAAGCCCATGCACCTATAGCCTATGCTTCACAACGAGAGAAGCCACCACAATAAGAAGCCTGTGCACCACAACGAAGAATAGCCCCCACTCCCCACAACGAGAGAAAGCCTACATGCAGCGACAAAGACCCAGCACAGCCAAGAACAAAGAAAGAAGAGAAGAGACAACCAGAGACAGAGAGTCACGTGGTAACAGAGGTAGAGATTGGAGACATGCAACTACAAGTCACGGAATGCTAAGGATTACAGGTGACCGCCAGAAATTAGGAGGGAGGCCTGATTCAGACTTCTGGCCTCCTAAACGATGAGGGGGAAATTTCTGCTGCTTTCAGCACCCAGTATTAAGGCTTCTGTTACCGTCTCCCCATTCAACGGAGGTGGAAGCTGAGACTCAGAGGTCTCCGGCAGAGATCAGAGATGGGTCTGGAACTCAGGTCTGTCTGACTGCACTTGGAACCCCAGTGACTCCAGGCTGAGGTGTGGCCTGAACCACTGTCTCTCTTGGGAGCTGCTTTTGGAAAGTGAAGGGTATAGAAAGTTCTAGAACCACTCACCCCGGAAACTGGGGAAGTACGTAGCCAGGTGAGATGTGGGGATCTTCTCCTCCAGGATGTCGGTTTTGTTGAGGAAGAGGATGACGGAAGTGCTTTTGAACCAGGGCAGTTCCAGGATGGTCCCAAACAGGGCCAGACTCTCCTTCATTCGGTTCTGGGTTGGGAGGCACAGGCTGGTCATGGATCCAGATGGATGCTCGTCCTGAACAGGAGCCCTCCCCGCAGGTGGAGATGGGGCTGGCAGCCCACCATCCAGCAGCTTGAGGCTCCCCAGTTCCCGCCAGGCTGGGACTCAGGGCAGTGGGACCGGCTGCCTGTGTATGCCCAAGATTGTTTTGTGCCTGTACGTTGGGCTAGTGTACCCCACCCCCAAACTCATGTCCACCTGGAAATTCAGAATGAGACCTGATTTGGAAATAGGGTCTTTGAAGATGTAATTAGTTAAGAATCGGTCACACTGGAGTAGGGTGGGCTCTGACTCCAATGTCCTTATAAAAAGGGGAAATCAAAGGACTTCCCTGGTGGCCCAGTGGTTAAGACTCTGTGTTTACAATGCAGGGGGCAAGGGTTCCATCCCTGGTTGGGGAACTAAGATCTCACATGCCATGCAGCATAGCCAAAAAAGTTTTAAAATTATTTTTTAAAATAGGACTCAGGGAGATGGCCATGTGAAGATGGAGGCATAAATGGTGTGGTGTCTTCTCCAGTCAAGGGATCCCAAAGATTGTCAGCACACCAGAAGTTGGGAGAGCCTGGAACAGATTCTCTTTCACAGGGTCAGAAGGAAACAGCCCCACTGACACCTTGACCTCAGATTTCTGGCCTCCAGGACCATGAGACAATAAATTTCTGTTGTTTCAGCTCCACCACCCACTCCCCATGTACCAGCCCTACCTCCCAGTTTGTGGGACTTCATCACAGCAGCCCAAGCAAAGTGGGACATCATGTGTGGCTCAGTTCAAGCAAGATCTGTGTCAGAATGACCTCAAATTGATTCTATCTGACTCAGTTTGATTCTATCTGACTTAACCCGAAAGTACAAATTATAACACCTGACCCTTGGATCCTGAAACTGTCTATGTGAAACTTTAACTCTGAAAAGTGCACATGTCAGAGATAATAGTGTGCCCAACCTTCACCGTGCTCAGTCGCTTTGGTCGTGTCTGACTCTTTGTGACCCCATGGACTGTAGCCCGCCAGGCTCTTCTGTCCATGGGATCTCCCAGGCAAGGATACTGGAGTGGGTTGCCATTTCCTCCTCCAGGGGATCTTCCCGAACCAGGAATTCAACCCGCATCTCCTGCATCTCTTGCATTGCAAGTGGATTCTTTACCGCTGAGCCACTAGGGAAGCTGAATTAGGAGAAGAATTCATGAAAAGGAGAAGAATCCTGAATAAAAACAGGACATAGCCCCATTCCCACAGCATGACCCATACTCCCAGGACACACACACTGTGCTGCAGGGTGTGGGAATAGGGTGGTGTGCCTTGAAGCTTGAGTATCCAACTGTGTGTGTGTGTGTGTGTGTGTGTGTGTGTGTGTGTCCCCAGGGTCCTTGTCTCACAAATACTTGTGGATCTGTGCATTGGGGTTCAACGGTCTGGCCACAAAAGAGTGGACGGTGAAGCTCAAAGCCACGCCAGACACACAAAGACTCCCTCAAGAGTGGCGGTAGGCTTTCCTGCTCAGTTGAGGGTCCCTGGGCCAAGGAGTGAGTAAGAGGGTAGGGGAGACAGCACCCCCACATCCCCAGTGGCAGCTCACCTCCTGGTTGTTTTCCTCCAAACACTGGTCATATTCACTCAGTGAGGCCAGGTAGATGAGGGCAATCACGTTCTCAAAGCAGTGGATCCACTTCTTGCGTTCTGACTTCTGGCCCCCGACGTCCACGATCCTGCGGGGAAACCATCTCCTGTCAGAGCTCAGACCCAATCAGGGACCCTGAGACATGGCGCCCCAGACCCCAGTCATGGCTGGGACATGCCACAATCAACATTAATAGCAGCAAGAATAGATGCTAGCCACCTGTGTGTGACTGCCTTTCACCCCATGGGGTAGGCATCACTATTATACCCATTTTACAGATGAGAAAACTGTAAGTACAGAGAGGAGAGGGGACTATCCTGAACTTGTGTTGCGCTGGGCTGCCTTCTACCCCACAGTAGAGGACAGCTGATTGGACACATCCTCAGCCTGCCCTGTTGACTGATGACCCAGGGGAAGTTGCAAAATGTCTCCAGAACTCAGTTTTCCCTTGGCTGTGTTCTGGGTGACCATGGGAGCTTCCAGCAGCCACACTGATGGACAAGAGCCATCCCCTTTGTTTGCGTCCCAGGACGAGTGTTCGCCTCCACCCCCAGACACACCACAACAAAAACCTGAGCCCTCCCGCCTTCCTGTTGTCTCTTCTAAGAAATATGGGTCGCTGATAACAAACCCTGCGTCATTTACCCGGGGATACGACCATTACTCAGGCAGCAGGCAGGAAATGCCAGAAGCCTCAGAGCAAGAAAAGACTTGCCCTGATGTACAGGAGGAAAATCCAGACTGGTGCCTGAGGCTCCTGAGTCCCAAAACTGGCCTTTCTGGTGATCCCCAGATTCCCTCAGACCCTGTGTCCAGGGTCATATGGGGGAGGCAGTGGCTTCAAATGGGGCTCCAGGGGCTGAGACAGCTGTGGGGTTCACTTACTCTCCAGCCTCCCAGCTCAGAGTCTCCCTTTCCTCTGAGCCCTCACCTTTGCCTTGAGAATGGACTTAAGTTTCCCCTTCTGAAAATTCCCCTCCTCCACCCAGTCTTTCCTCTGAACTTCCCCAACCACTACTTCTACTCCCAAACTTTCACCAACTCACCCATCCACCTGTTCATCCATCCACCCACCTCCTCGTTTATCCATCTTTCCACCCACCCATCTAGTCACCCATCTGTCCACATATTCACCCAATCATTCATGCATTCATCCATCTATCTATCCATCTATCCACTCATACAGCCACCCATTGATCCATCTATCCACCTACCTATCCATCTATCCATTCACCAACCCAACAATCCACTCATCCATTCACTCATCCCTTCATCCATCCAACCTTCCATCCATCTATCCACCCATCTATCTACCATCCATCCACCCATCCATTCTTCTATCTTTCCAACCATACACTCATATATACAAACTTGCACTCTGACATTCAGTTGATTATCACTAGAGAAGCGATGGCTTCCCCAATGGCTCAATAGTCAAGAATACACCTGCAATGCAGGAGACAAAGGAGATGTGGATTGAATCCCTGGATTGGAAAGATCACCTAGAGGAGGGCATGGCAACACACTCCTGTATTCTTGTCAGAAAAATCCCATGTACAGAGGAGCCTGAAGGTCTACAGTTCAGGGAGTCGCAAAGAGTTGGACACAACTGAAGCGACTGAGCACACACACTCACTCAATATCACATAATATATCAATCAGAGAAGCAGTAGAATCAGTCTCAAGCTGTAACTTCAAGGGGCTCTCCATCTAGTGGAGAAGACCCAAATGCAAACAGTAAATTATGAACCTTCTTGTTTCAAAAGCATGGAGCCAAGAGGGAGGGCCATTCAAGGAAACAAGAGGTCAACATGAGTGGGTTGAACACTGGAGGTTTTCAGGCACACCTGCACAGCTCTCTGTCACCATCTTGCTAAGGTCGTTGAAGATTCTCTAAAGGCCAATTCCAGAAGTTGCTCGTCTCTCTGACCTTTTCTTGGTCTTTGACACTGGTCATGGCTCTGCATGGACCATTCTTGGCTGCACGGGACCCCCACACCTCTCTGTCTTCCAGCTCAGGCCTGTTTGCGCCCAGCCATCTCCCAGATGTCCCAGACTCCTCAGACCCAACCTGCCCCCAAATAACTCCATCGGCTTTTCTAACACCTCCCTCTCTACCACCACCACAGTGGTTTTTACCATCTACACCATCATCTTGATGGGAAACTCACAGCAAGTCATTTTTGACTGCCTGCTCTAATTCCCACACTCACCCATTCTACATCAGAAACATTTCTTGCACCATTCCATCATTTCCATGCTCGTGGCCACTGCCCAGACCTTTCCCAACCCTGTCTGCCTGAACCATGGCTCCTGCCTCCTCCTGGGTCTCCTGACGCCCAGCCTGAACCCCTCATTGATCACTAGAGGGATCACCCCCTGAGCTTCCCCAGCTCCAAATCAATCCCTCTGATCTAGCCCTGACCGCACAGTCTCTGTCTCCTCCTTCCCATCACCCCATAGCTCTAGTGAACTCCTAATCATTCTTCAATGCCCTAAGACCAATGCCTCCTCCTCCAGAAAGATTTCCCTCCCAGAACTCTGGGGGCTATGTGTGGGCCCTTCCAGGTCCCAGTCCTGACTCCATGCGGGGATGGAGATGTCTATACCCAGCTTTGCCTCCTCCAGCCTGACAGGCCCTTTGTGGGCTGGGACAGACAACTCCTACTCAGCCCTCAGCGCTGCAGTTCCTTTGGCCCTCCTACAAGAGCTTCCAAGCTCTGTGCTCACCTCAGGTTGGTTTTCTGCACGGAGAAGCAGTACTCGTTGATCCCGGTGGTAGGCATGCGGCTGCGGAGCACGTCCTGTGCGGTAGGTATGTAGCCCTCTTCCGTGATACGGTCCAGATTCGACAAGTAGCTGTGGAACCGGAAGACCTGAGTGATGGCCTTGCAACCTCCCTTTACTTCTCAGATTTCCCCTGACCCAGGGCCCCATGAGGACCCTGCTGGGGGAGGAGAGCCCCCAGAGAGAGGCCAGCATTTCTGTGGGTCCCAGGTGGCTGAGGAGCACAGCCTGAGGCCACAGGAGCCTCAGGGAGAAGCAGCTTCACCCTCAGGGCAGTGTGTCTCTCTGGGGAGGGTGTCACCCCAGGTGTGTCACTGCCACAAGAGCAGTGATACCCTTGAGGACTAGAAGCCAGCGTTGAGCCCAGGACACCATCACCCCAGAAATGGTCTCACGCCAGAAACGGTGTCACCCCAGGGCAATGTCATCCTAGAATAGTCACCTTCGAGGTGCCATCACCCCAGAAACGGTGTCACCCCAGGAGCTGTGTCACCCTAGTAACAGTGCACCCCAGGAACTGAGTCACCTGTGAGCAACGTCACCCCAGGAACACCCTCACCTGGGAGTCAAGACCACCCACAGCACCCCCGCAGTGGAAGCCGACCAGCCTTGGGGCCGCTCTGCCTGCTTGGCTCCCTGGGAATGGGTCTCCTCAGACTGTCCAGGCACAGCCTCCCGCCCCAGACTTTGGTCCTTTACCCAGCCCGCGGACCCCAGACTCACTACACAGCCGAGTCAAGCAGGTGGAACTCTCGCCGGCGCTCATAGCAGGCGCGGATGCCGGTGTCCTCCCACAGCCACTGCATGGCCACAGCGTGGCGCTTCTCGAATTTGGTCACCTTGTAGGGGTCCTGGCTCATGATCACACTGGCGTGGTGCTGGGAAGGGACGGACGGGGCGGGTCAGAGCAGCAGGACAGGGCGGCGGGGGGCGGGGCTGCCCTCCTGCCGTCTCTGCCCCCTTGGCGCGCGTGTCTGCAGGCCACAGGGGCAGCAGGGGCGCACGCGCAAGGAGCGCCAGTTCGGGTGACCCTGCACGGGACAGCAACCTCTGCTCCATCTGTCCGCTTTTCTTTGCACCGGAAGCAGGCGCTCTTGTTTATGTTTGAATTATCTTTTTATAGAGGTAATTAAGCTACCAGGAGGTCATGAAGGTGGCCCTAGTCCGGAGTGCCCTTATAAGAAGAGATTGGGACACAAACACAACCGAAGGATGGCCATGTGAGGATACAGAGGACAGCCGTCTGCAAGCTAAGGAGAGAAGACTCATAGTGAACCAACCCTGAGGCCTTAGGGGTCAGGAGCTGTGTATGCTGCTGGGGAGAACGTAAACTGGTACAGCCACTGTGGAAAACAGTTTGGAAGTTCCCCCCAAATTAAAAATAGAGCCACCAGGAATTCCCTGGCAGCCCAGTGGTTAATATTCCACACTTTTACTGCCGAGGGTCCAGATTCAATTTCTGGTCAGGGAACTAAGATCTCACAGGCTGTGTGCAGCAGCCAAAAAAATAAATAAGCAAATAATTTGTTTTTTAAACATAGAGCTACCATATGATCCAGCAATTCCACTCCTGGGTATGAAATCAGGATCTTGAAAAGATATCTGCACTTTCAGGCTCATCCCAGCGTTACTGACAGTAGCCAAGATGTGGAAAGAACCTAAATGCCCATCGATGGATGAATGAATAAGGATGTAGATATAGGGACTACTATGCAGCCTTTAAAGAGAAGTAAATTCTGCAACAGAGGACAAGGCGGATAAACCTTGAGAACATTATTTTAAGTGAGATAAGCCAGTCATAGGACAGATCCTGCCTGATTCTACTTACACAAAGAATCTGGAAGCAGCAAGTGCACGGACACAGGGAATGGAATGGGCTGAGGGGATGGGTTGGGGGTTGATATAAATAAAGTTTCTCTTAGTCAAGGGGAACGCCTTCTAGAATTCTTTCTTTATGACATTGTATCTGCAGTTACTGATACTGTATTGTGCACTTAAAATTTGCTAAGAGAGTAGATTTCATGTGGAATGTTCTTCATACAATAAAATCTTTAAAAAGAAGAGTGGAGACTTCCCTGGTGTTCCAGTGGTTAAGACTCCTTGCTTCCAATGCAGGAGGTGCAAGTTTGATCCCTGGTCAGGGAACTAAGATCCCACACGCGGTCTGGTACAGCCAAAAATAAAATAAAATGAAATATAAAAAGAGGGGTGATGTGACACATGGTCTGCATAGCACTGTTCCCTCAGCAGGGTGGGGCAGGGCTCAGGAACCAGTCCACCATAATAATACTTCTAGAAGAAAACATATGCCCACTCAGGACTCCTACCAGGCATCATAAGGTCCGAGGGAGAGATGATTGAGCCTTGGGGGTCCATGGGGGAACCCTTGAGGTGGGGGCACATGCTGGTGCTGAAATTGAAACTGTTTAGCCTCTCAGCCCTGTCCAGCTCTTTGCAACCCCATGGACTGTAACTCACCAGGCGCCTTTGGCTGTGGGATTTCCCAGACAAGAATACTGGAGTGGGTTGCCATGCCCTTCTCCGGGGGAATCTTCGTGACCAAGGGATCGAACCCAGGTCTCCTGCATTGCAGGCGGATTCTTTACCTACTGAGCCACCAGCTGGTGCTAAGCTGCCTTACATGCACACCAGGATCCCAAGAAACCTTGGAGGAGGCGGTTCTTAAGAACTTAGGCGATCTGAGGGGATGCGGTCCCACCTGGACGCCCTAAGGGAGCCCCCTCCCCACAGGGCTCACCTTGCTCTCGGGCCAGCTGAAGGGGATCTGTAGCCGTTCCATAGCTTCGATCATGCTCCTCATGGATATGAAGATGTTCTGGTAGACTAGGGGCCGGAAGTTCTTGCGGTCCTCCTCCGAGTAGCCCGCCCCATGGATGATACGCATCTGTTTGATAAACGTGCTCTTTCCACTCTCCCCGGGACCTGGGGAAACGGCCACCATGGTCAGCTCAGCCCCCGGGGGGCTCCCGCCACCTGGCACCCGCCACCCCCGGGCAATGGGGCTCACATCCCGGCTCCATGACCCTGGGTGAGCACCTTCACGGCCCTGGTGTTTGTGTCTCCACCTGTAAAACGTGGTTTGCTGGGTGGCGTGAGGGTTAAACTGGTTCATGAAAACGTAGTCCTGGAGGGTCAACAAACCACTGGCCCTCGGACAAACCTTGTCAGTGCCTGTTTTTGTTTCATTTTTGTTTGATTTGATTTGATTTTCTGTTTCATGATTATTATTTATTTGGCTATGCTGGGTCTTCTTGGCAGCATGGCGGATCTAGTTCCCCGACCAGAAGTCAAACCGAGGTCCCCTACATTGTGAGGTTGATGTCTTACCCACTAGACTCCCCTGGGGAAGTCCCTGTTTTTGGTGTTGTTTGCATTTTGTTTTTGGCTGAGCTGCATGGCTTGTGGGATCTCAGTTCCCCAACCAAGGATTGAACCAGGCCCTCGACAGTCAAAGTGTGGAGTCCTAACCACTGGACCTCCAGGGAATTCCTGACAGCCACCTGTTTTTGCATGGCCAGCAAATTTTTACAGTGTGCATGGTTTTTACATTTCTAGTTATTTTCACGATTACAATTTTTACAGTTTTTAAATGGTTAGTTTTTGCATTTTTTCATGGCTGAGAGGAATCTAGACGCTGTTTGATGACACCTGAAAATTACATGAAATTCAGGTTTCAGAGTCAGTAAATAAAGTTCTGGGCTTCCCTGGTAGCTCAGCTGGTAAAGAATCCACTTGAAATTCAGGAGACCCCGTTTGACTTCTGGGTAGGGAAGATCCCCTGGAGAAGGGATAGGCTACCCATTCCAGTATTCATGAGCTTTCCTGGTGGCTCAGATGGTAAGGAATCCTCCTGCATTACGGGAGACCTGGGTTTGATCCCTGGGTCAGGAAGATTCCCCCGGAGAAGGGCATGGCAACCCACTCCAGTATTCTTGCCTGGAGAATCCCCATGGACAGAGAAGCCTGGTGCGTTACGGTCCATGGGGTCTCAAAGAGTTGGACACGACTAAGCACAGCAAATAAAGTTTTAATTGGCACATGGCCACACCTGGTTGTATATAAATTATCTAGAGCTGGTTTCTTGGGACAGCAGCACAGTTGAGCAGTCAGAGACCCTCCAGCTTGCAAAGCTGGAAAGATTTACTGTGCCGTGCTGTTTAGTCACTAAGTCTTGTCTCTTTAGAGACCCCATGGACTGTGGCTCATCACGTTCCTCTGTCCATGGGATTCTCCCAGCAAGAATACTGGAGTCGGTTGCCATTTCCTTCTCTAAAGGATCCTCCTGACCCAGGGATTGAAGCCAAGTCTCCCACATGGCAGGAAGATTCTTTACCACTGAGCCACCTGGGAAGCCCAAAACGATTTTATATCTGGCCCTTTACAGAAAAAGTCTGTGGACCCCTGGCTTAGAATGCACTTTGATATAGTAAGAGTTACATTCCTGTTCACTACTATTAGCAGTAGTAGTCTTTACCATAATTATAATTACTGTTATCATTATTTGCTATAATTATTTCAGGTAGAGAAAGTTTTATGAAGGAAAAACAACAGGATAAATAGAGTGATTAAGTGACTACTGCTAAGTGCATGGAACACTTCTCAGTGGAGGTAACATTGGGGTTGAGATCTGAAGGCTGAGAAGGTTGCTCCCGTGTCAAGGTGTGGGGAAAGGGAGCACCAGGCAGCGGACAGAGCATGTGCAAAGACCCTGGGGCAGGACGGTGCCTGATGTGTTTGACAAACAGATGGGAGACCCGTGTGGCTGGAGCAGAGTGAGCAAGGGGGAGGGAGGAGGGGAGGGCAGGGAGGGGATGGGGCTGGTCATGCAGAGGCTTGTGGGCTACAGGAGAACTTGGGCTTTTACCCTCAGGGAGGTGGAAGCCTGGAAGGCTGTGGGCAGAGGAGGGGCAGGGCCTGACGCAGGTGCTCACAGGTGCTCTCTGGTTACTACAGGGAGGGTTTCCCACCAGCCAGATGGTTCAGGCTGACCCAGGTGGCCAAGTGGAGTGAGACCGAAGGGGACATTCACATGAGATACTTGGGAGACAGAACCCACACAACCTCACAGTGAAACAGAGTGGGATGAGGCTCCTTGCAGGCTCATCTACAGAATTTCCAGGGCCAAGTGCAGGATGAACCCTCAGGGCCCTTCTGAGTGCAGGGTTGCATGGCCCAAAAGCCAGGAGTGGGTCTGTGATATTAACACTAGAACCTTCCAGAGCCCAGGACCAGGAGCTCAAAGAGAAAGGCCTGGCTCGCTGCTCTCTGAGCCCCAATATCTCCCTCTTGGAGCCTCTGTTTTCTCATCTGTGAAATGGGCTTGACAGCCAGGTGAGAGGTACATGGCCAGGAGGCCTCCTCCCACACCTCCATCACCCTGCCAGCCCCTGGGGGACCCTGGCGTGGGGTCCCTCCAAGGGCGGGGGACACTCGTGCAGGAGGAACTGAGACCAGCTGCAGAAAGGGAAGGGGTAGCCTGGCTGGAGCCAGAAAGAGGAACCGGGAGCAGTGGGAACATAGTGGGGAGGAGGCAGGGAGTGTGGGAAGTGGCGGAAGAGAGAGTGATCCCCCATATCACCCATGGCGGGGCCCAGTCCCTCCCTGCCCCCGCACATTTGAGTGCAGTGAGGGCTGGGCTGGTGACACTACTGCACTTGAGATCCAAGAAAAAGAGTCACTTTTCTGTTACCCCAAAGGACATTCATGGGGAGACTGGAAACACTGGTGGGACGTGATGGAGACAAGACTGTATCACATGCGTCAGCCGCTCATCATCGTCCTGGGGGTCTTTGCCTTTTAGTGGGACCCAAACCCACAGAAGTATTTGGAGGATAAACAGGTGAAAAGTAATTATCCTCCAATTAAAAATAAATAAAATTTTAAAAAACGATCAGGGCTGAAACTGTACTCACAAATGGATCAAAAAACAATGAATATATCCGTATTAAATATATAAATGTATAGCAAGGTGGGACTTCTCTGGTGGTCCAGTGGCTAAGACTCTGCACTCATAATGCAGGGGTCCTGGGTTCAATCCCTGGTCAGGGAACTAGATCCCACGTGCCAAAACTAAATAATCTGATACTGCAACTAAAGATTCTATATGCTGCAACTAAGACCCAGAGCAGCCAAATAAATAAATATTTTTAAATGCAATTGCATTTTAAAAAATAAATATATAGCAAGTAAGCTATAGACATACATCATGTAAATTACAAATATATACACACACATATATATAGTGTATATGTGTATGTGTATGGAGAGGGAATAAAGGGCATGAGATAAAATATTAACATTTTCAGGAGAATCCAGTACAACTTTTCTGAAACTCTGAAAGCATTTCAAAATGTAAAGTTAAGAAAGTGGGGGGAAAACCCCTCAAACGCCAGGTGAGATACTGCATTGGAGGCTGAAATGAGAAAAGGGTATTTGTGGAAAAACCAGTGATATCTAAAGTTTGGAGTTGAGTTCACAGAAACTTAAGGGTACAGTTCCCACGTTAATATCTCAGCTATGACAGCCCAGGGCACTTATGTAAGAAGTCATCATAGAGGAAGCTGTTCAGAAGTTGGGAATTCTCTGTGCAGTCTTTGCCACGTTTTTGTCCATTGAAAGTGATTCCAAAATAAAAAGTTTCCAGGACTTTCCTGGTGGTCCGGTGGTTAAGATTCTGTGCTTCCAATGCAGGGGGCATGGGTTCGATCCCTGGATGAAGAACTAAGATCCCGCATGCCATGCAGCATGGCCAACGATTAAATAAGTTAAATGTTTACTATAAACAAATTAACAACAAACAGACACCACCCCTTCAGTCAGGAGCCACCTGTCTCAGATTCTGAAATTCCTTGGGTTTCAGGACAGAGATACATCAAACTCACTAAATATTCCTGCAGTGGGATATCTGACTATCACAGTCGGTGAGATAAACCCACAACCTCACCTCCCACTGGGAAACCTGGAGAGGTGGGCTGGTCTCTGCTTTTTAACAGCTCTATTTATTTGGCATATCACGTGGCATGTGGGACCTTAGTTCTCCAACCAGGCATTGACCCTACTTCCCCTGCAATGGAAGCGAGGAGTCCTAACCACTGTACTACCTGGGTAGTCTGGTGGGGGGGTCCATGCCCCAGCTCCCCCAAGCCCACAAGAACAATGGCCCTTGGCTCCACTTTTCAGGTGGAAGAACTGAGTCCCAGATTGGTGGGGTCCTGCAGTTGGTGAGTGGCCAGATTGGGACTAAAACACAGTTTTGAGTCCAGAGTTCTTGGGCTCTTTCATGATCATTCTGGGAAATTCCCCAGGTGCTGCATGAATCATTGTCATCATTCGTGTCTTCCCAGCAACAAAGATTTAAGTCTTAGCATCTGCCAAGCCCTGAGCCCAGGTCCTCTCTGACTGACCTTGGTGGATCCTCACAAACATTCCTGCTGTGTTCCCATTCACAGTGGAGACATGGGGGCTCAGAGAGGTGCAGTGACTTTCCCAAGGTCACACAGCTAATGGAGAAGCAGAGGAGTAAAAACAAACCCTTGTGGATCCTTCACCAACAAAACAGGATGTGGATGGTAGGCTGAGTCAGGCATCATCAAAATATCAGTTAATAGGATTTTTCTCCACACACTCCGAAGCTCATCGGCTTCTCTGGGTGCTGCCAAAATGGCAGTGAGACCTACGGCCGGGAACTACATTCTTTGACCTTCCTCTGGGCTGCTCCTCTGCGAGCACAAACAGAGATCTCACCAAGCAACAGTTAATTTTGTTGGGATGCACTGTTTCGTTAAAGAAAAAAAAAAAAGCCTGGTTGCCACCCAGAACTTGGGTTTCATGACTCACGTGTGAGTCCCAACCTGAAGTCTGAAACACTTCACCTTTGCAGCCATTACTCCTAGAATCACTGAGGATTCAGGAGCCTCTCGTGGTATGGTTCAGGAAGCTCCCCAAATGACGCCGAAAGACGTAGGAGAGCTGTCTCCACCTGGCACAGCCTCGAAGCCCAGACGGGAAGTGTCCGCTTCCTCCTGGGCACGGGGGAGGAAGTGGAAATGCAGAGGCCAGGAGCTGCGCCAAGTCCCAGGCATCACAAGACACTGGGTGGCTCCTTCCATGGGAAACTGCAGCCCCCACCCCACCATCCACTCCTGGAAGACGGGGCTCCTGGGGCCAAGGGGGTCAGGCCCGGGCAGCTGGAGACCACACAGCTCAGCTTCCATGCCCAGCTCTGCCTCCAAACCGGCTGCAGACTCCAGACCCAATCCTGCCACCTCCCTGGGCCTCAGTTTCCCCATCTGACAGGGCAGTCAACAGCGTGGACTTTGGAACTGGAATTCTAGGCTCCAGTCCTGGCTCTGTGACTTTGGACAAGTTGCTTCACCTCTCTGGGCCTTGGTTTCCCCATCTGGGGATAGGAATGGTTCCCACCTCACATAGGACAGACATAGCTGGCTTCTTTATTATTATTATTATTATTATTATTATTATTGGAGGGGACACACTGCATGGCATGTAAGATCTTAGTTCCACAAAAAGGGATCAAACCTGCACTCCCTGCCATGGAAGCTTGGAGTCTTAACCACTGGACCACCGGGGAAGTCCCAGAGATGGCTACTTTAATTGTTTGCTTCAGACTCCTCCCCCTTCTCAATGTGGTGACTACTTCCTGCCAGGGACAGACCCCTGGTCCCTTGGGCTTCTTCCTCAAAAGGATCAACTATCGCCCAGAAAAAAATCAAAAACTTTTAAATTCAATTCCTGTTTTTAAGAAGGAGGGCAGGTGTGGAGGCAGCCCTTGGGGCTTGGATGGGGGTGGTTGAAACCACAGTCCAGCAGGCTGTCCACAGGGCTACATCAGTGCTTGGACATGTGAACAATCTCCCTTCTCCCCTCCCCCTGACCACGAGCAGAAGTGGCTTCCTGATTTGGGGCTGGCTGTCCAGTAGTCAGTGGAGCAAAGGACTCTACCAGCTCTAGGAAGATACAGTATAACTCTGGGGAAAATCACCCCGGAAACTGGATTCATTCATTCATTCACTCATTTATAAAGCATGCCCTCATGACCAGGCCACTGTACTCCTGAAAAATGCTGAGGACAAAGGAGTGAATAAGATGGACATGGTCTCTACCTCTGTGTTGTTTGCTGTGTCACTGGAGAGACAGATGGTGAAAAAGGAAACAGGAAAATACCAGAGAGAGTGTCACGAAGTGAGTGCTATGAAGAAAAACTGGGCAGAGGAAGAAGGATGGGTCTGACTTTGAAGCCAGGGAAATCAGGGAAGACGTCTCTGAGGAGGTGGCACTTGAGCTGAGACCCACTGGCCAGGCAAAGGCTTGTAGGGATGCTGAGAGCCCTTGGCAGGGAGAACAGCAAGTGCAGAGGTCCTGAGGCACGGTTAGAGAAACCTGAGATGTGCAAGGAAGGATCGCTAACACTGACAAACCCCTAGCCCAACTGAGCTCCTGCTGCTGCTGCTGCTGCTGCTAAGTCACTTCAGTCGTGTCCAACTCTGTGTAACCCCATAGACGGCAGTCCACCAGGCTCCCCCGTCCCTGGGATTCTCCAGGCAAGAACTCTGGAGTGGGTTGTCATTTCCTTCTCCAATGCATGAAAGTTAAAAGTGAAAGTGAAGTCGCTCAGTCGTGTCCAACTCCTAGCGACCCCCATGGACTGCAGCCCACCAGGCCCCTCCGTCCATGGGATTTTCCAGGCAAGAGTACTGGAGTGGGGTGCCATTGCCTTCTCCAAACTGAGCTCTTAGCTTCCCCAAAAGGAAGAGAAGACAAAGAATGGAAAAAGAGACATCACTACAAATCCTACAGACATGAAAGGATAACAAAGGAGTGTTAGAAAAAATTGTACACCTGTATACTTGAAAACTTCAAGGAAACAGACAAATTATTTGGAAGATACCAATAACCAGAGCTCACAAAAGAATAGCCAATGTAGCTCTATTTATTAAAAAATAGTAAATACCATATAATATATAAAAGCCTAGTTATTTCAGAAAGTGAATAGAGATAGCTATTAAAGTCTTAATTAAAACTTTCCTGTGACTTCCAAAGGAAGACTCAAAGGAATACCCTAAGATTCCACATCAGGGACCATGGGTTCGATCCCTGGCCAGAGAACTAAGAGCCCATATACCATATAGGGCGAGGTCAAAAAACCAAAACAAAATAAAAACCCCTTCCAGGCTCAGATGGCTTCACTGGGGGGCTGTGCCCCACTTTCTCCTCTCTTTCCATCGCTGAGGGCTGCCCCTTCCCACTGAGCAGGAGAAGAGACAGGGCGGCTATCCAGATGACCAAGCCCTGCCCTTTGTCCCAGGGCAGGCAGGTGGGAATTTGGGACCTCAGGGCCTTCCCCAGCCCTCGTCCAGGGCTCAGGCATTCCCAGGAGACCCTCCAAGGTTGGGGTCCCTGGGCTTAGGCCTGTGGGGCCACACACAGGGCAAAGTGGCTGGGGGAGTGGACACATGTGGACCATAAGACGTGAGGTCTCAGAGGTCACAACTTCAGAGCCTTCCAATCCGTCACACCCGAATCACCCCAGCTCCCTCACAGAGGGTTTTGTTTACCTCCTCTTCTTGCTGCCGGAAATTATTTTATCTACTTGTTAGTTTATAGGCTCACAGTCTGGCTCTGTCACCAGAAGCTGAGGTCCCTAAAGTCAGGGACACACAACGCTCCATCTCCCCTTCTATTGTACCCCACCTCTAGGAATTATGCAGTACATCTTGAATGAATGAACCGATCCATCAATTAATCAATCCATTAAAGGTGCTTGGCCATGCTTTGACCATGGGACTTGTCCTAATGAACCACCAGAACAAACCTAGGTCAAGCCCTCAGGGGGACGGAAGGGTCCTGGACTCTCCACGGTCACAGGGCTAGGCTGGAGGTCCCGGCGCTGGGCAGCTCATTCCCTTCTCATGACTCAGGAGCCCGTAGGGCAGGCTGGGCCAGCCAGGCCAGAGTCGGGCCACCCAACTGAGCCACCTCCATCCCTGCAGATGCCCAGGAGGTGGCTGGGCCAAGGGAACGGGCCCACAGCTCCCTCCCTGGGAGGAGGAACCGAGCCTCAGTTGATTCATCCTGAAAGTGGGCTCCCAGGCTGCCCCGCCCTGGGTGGCCTCCGACTCACCCAGAAGCAGCAGTTTCAGCTCCCCTCGGTCGCGCTTCTTCTGCTCCAGGAGGATCTTGTTGATTTCCTGGTCGATCCGGGCCGCCGACTTCTCGTCCTCGGTCAGACACCAGGGGCAGCAGCGCCAGGTGAGCGAGCGAGCCATGACAGGGCCTCAGCGGGCACGAGGCGGCATCGCCCCCGCCCCCGCCCTGGGAGGAACCCCAGCCCGGCCGCTCTGGGGAGGGCTCCTGGCACCGGTGGGAAGGGCCTCCCTTGTCGTGGGGGTCGCCCCCCCAGGGACCCCCTGGCTTCCCGGCCTGGGTTACCGGCCGGCCCAGCTTCTCTAGGCCTGTGTGCCAGCCCCGGGGTGGAGGAGGAGAAAAGATGCTGGCTCAGGGCTCCCCGCCCATCCTCAGACCTGCCTGGCCCGGCCCGACAGGTTGACGGCAGAAGAGCTCAGAGATGAGGTGGGCGCCTCGGGGGAGGGCGGGCCGGGGAGGAAAGGCCAGCCGCCTGGGTGCACGCTGGGCCTCCTTCCTCATTCTGGAGAAGGGGTGGACCCGGTTCTCCGTCCTCCCTGAGCCTCTGACGCCCTCCCTGGCCCACGCCCCTCTTCCCTTCCTCTGGGCCAATTAGACGCAATCCTCAGAATACCTGCCACCATCTTTAATATTTATTTTTTTTTATAACTTTTTGGCCATCCTGAGAAACATGTGGAATTTTAGTTCCCCCACCAAGGATCAAACCAGCGCCCCCTGCATTAGAAGCCTGGCATCTTAACCACTGGACTGCTAAGGGAAGTCCCCCATCCTGATATTTTTTTTAAAAGAACATCCAAGGCCCAGGGGCACATACTGCTTTAAGCACTTCTGTGTATTACGGGAGGTGGGTTTCATGCAGACAGCGCCCCAAGTTCATTCCAGCCCCCTGCACAGATGGGGACATGGAGGCACAACCAGGCCTGACTCCTGGGGGAGGCTGTCCCACCCGTGGGGCCCCAGGGTTTCAATGCAGAATCGGCAGCTTTAGAGCCAGGGCCATTCATTCTCCCTGCAAACTTGTATGTGGTGCCTCCTACGTGGCAGGCAGTCTACGCAAAGATGGGACTGAAACGTCAAACGCCCCCCTACCTCCCTGTGGGATACCCTTGACAGACAAAGAAATATCCTAAATATATGTATATCCAAGCCTATCAGATGGTGATAAAGTGTGTGTGAGAGGAAAATAAAGCCCAGGGAGGGGATGGGAGATGTAGCAGGGCTCATCTGTGGCTTGAAACGTGGGGCAGGGGGAGCCAAAGAAGGTTACTCTGACGAGAGGACCTTTGGGACCAGGACGAGAAACTGGACAGGAGCCTGGCCATAGAATCTCAGGAGTGGAAGCTGCTCCCAAAAAAGCCAAGAAGTCACCATGCCCAGGTCTCCAGAAGTAGAGGGGGACCAGAGGGTGAATTTTGGCTGGTCCCCCACTGATTGCCTCCAATCCAGTAAGAACTTTGCTGTGTTTGGGAGCAGAACGCTCTGGGAGAGGTTCTAGACACTTCTAGAAAGTTCCCAAACACCCCTCTCCCCAGAGAAACACAGAATCCTGCAGCCTCCGGGCCCCTCCCAAAGGTGCTGGTGAGACCCAGAGAGGGTGTGTGTTGCACTTGGGACACACAGCCGCAACCGTCTCCCTCTACCACGCCCTAGCCGCGACCGGTGTGGTTTTCTTGCTGTTGATTCATAACGACTGGCAGATGGGAAGTTCGATAGGGGCCCCCTTGGGTCACTGGGGCCCGGCAGGCGCTGCCCTGCCCACCCCTGTCCCCGCCCCCGGACCGGATGGCCGTGGGGAGGGGATGCTCCCCCGGGGCCCCGAGGTCTGGGTAACTTCCCGCTCCCAGGCAGGTGAAGAAAAACAGAAATAAGTCTGGGCCGTGCAGAGCTGGGTGGAGAGAACAGAGATGACCAGCTTGGCAAAATTGAGAAGCCAGGCTGAGTCACGGGATGGAGAGCAGATGGTGGGGCGAGGCGGGGAGTCCCTGGGGCCACCCGGCTGACTATTTCCCAAAGGATACCGGGCCTTCAGCACGTGACATGGGGCTAGCGCGGTAGGCACTGATCTGATGCCTTCCTTGGCTCCCGCTGACCTGAGAAAAAACAAGCAGTGCCTTGGTTCCTTTTGCTCCAGGGCCCAGACTCTGTGAATTTCTCTAGCCTCACAGCAAATCTTCTCAGTTCCCCAAACAGGAAAGGGTTGCTTCCTCCCTTCCAGCCGGTACGCCTGTCACCTATTAGTTGATGCAGGAAAAACAGGGTGAGCTCTATGCATACACACAAATATGGACTTCCCTGGTGGTTCAGTGGTTAAGACTCCACATTTCCAAAGCAGAGGATGGTGGGTTTTGGACCCCAGTTAGGGAACTAAGATACCACGGGGCTGCCAAATAATATTAATATAAATAATAATAATTCTTTAAATGCAAACACACATGGAAAACACAGAAAACATCAACATATATTAATCTAATTATTTCTTGTGAAACCAACACCCACGTGATCCCCACCCCGGCCAAGATTCAGGGTGTCATCAGCCCCACGAGGGCCCCCACATGCTCTTTCAAACATGAACAACCTCCCACCCCCTCCTCTGGCCAGGTAATCAGCACTACAGCGATTTCTATGGTACTTCTGTGTTTGGGGGGTACCTTTTGGTTACAAGATTTATTTTGTTTTTCATTTTTTCAATTTATGTGGCTTGGTAGGCACTTTCTTTGGTGCAGGGTTCTAAGTTTTAACAAATGTACAGTTGACAGAACATGGTTCTGCTACCTGAAGAACCTCCTCCAGATACTGCTTTGTAGCCAGACCCTCACCCAAGCCCTCACCCCTGGAAACCGTGGATCTGCTTTTTTGTTGCTATGGTTTTTTGAACCTTTCAATTTATTTTTATTTATTTGGCTGTACCAGGGTCATAGTTACAGAATGTGGGATCTACTCCCCTGACCAGGGATCAAACCCAGGCCCCCTGCATTGGGAGCGCATCTTAGCCATTGGACCACCAGGGAAGTCCCCGTTTTTGTAAAAATCTTTTTGAGAATGTCATACAAACAGAAACATACATTGTGTAGCTTTTGAGATTAGCTTCTTTCACTTAGCATCTGAGACCTGTCCATGCCTTTGGCTGTGTCAGGAGCCCCTCCCTTTGGACTGTCCAGTACTGTTCCTTTGCGTGGGCTCATCACCCTTTATCCATTCACCTGTACAGGGCCATCTGAGTTGCTCCCAGTTCAGGGCGATAATGAGCAGTGTTGCTATAAACATATTATATAAATATCATCAGTGTTTATTTCTCTAGGATAAATTCTTAGAAGCAGGCTGCTTGAGTTATAGGGTAATTGTACATGTAACTTTGTAAGAAATGGCTGGTTTTCCAACGTGGCTATGCTGTTTTTCATCCCCACCGCCAACACCTGAGAGTTCCTGTTTTTCCACATCTTCATCAGCACTGGGTATTGTCCTATTTTTTTTTTTTTAATTTTAGCCATTCTAAGATGCTTTATTTTCTTGGACTCCAAAATCACTGCAGATAGTGACTGCAGCCACAAAATTAAAAGACCCTTGCTCCTTGGAAGAAAAGCTATGACCAACCTCAACAGCATATTAAAAAGCAGAGATATTACTTTGCCAACAAAGGTCCATATAGTCAAAGCTATGGTTTTTCCACTAGTCATGTATGGATGTGAGAGTTGGACCATAAAGAAAGCTGAATGCCAAAGAATTGATGCTTTTGAGCTGTGTGTGGTGTTGGAGTAGACTCTTGAGAGTCTCCCTGCGAGGAGATCAAACCAGTCAATCCTAAAGGAAATCAATCCTGAGTATTCATTAGAAGTATTGACGCTGCAACTGAAGCTCCAATATTTTGGCCACCTGATGCGAAGAGCCGACTCATTAGAAAAGACCTTGATGCTGGGAAAGATTGAAGGCAGGAGGAGAAGGGGAAGACAGAGGATCAGATGGTTGAATGGCATCACCGATTCAATGGACCTGAGTTTGAGGAAGCTCTGGGAGACCGTGAAGAACAGGGAAGCCTGGCATGCTGAAGTCCACAGAGTCACGAAGAGTCGGACACGACTGAGCAACTGAACAACAGCAAAGATGCATGTAGTGGCACCTCATTGTGGATTTTAATCTGTGTCTCCCTGATCAGCTAACAATGTTGCACATCTTTGCATGTATTCATGTACCGTCCATGAATCTTTTTTGGTGAAGCGTCTGTTCAAATATTTTGCCATTTCTTTTAGTGGGCTTTTTTCCCTATTATTATGTCTTGAGAATTCTTTATATATTCTGGATACAAGTCATTTTATGGGGTATGGGATTTGAAATTGTTTTTTCAGCTTGTGGGTTGGCTTTTCATTCACTTAGCTGTGTCCTTCGTGCCTCACTTTGATGATGCTCAGTTTATCAGTTTTTCCCCCCTTCATAGGTCATGTGCTGTCATGAAGAACCCTTTGCCAGACCTAAGGCCACAGAGAAGTTCTCTATTGTGTGTGTGTGTGTTTAGTCGCTCAGTCGTGTCTGAAACAGGGGCCCTATTATTTCTTTTTTTTTTATTAATTTATTTTATTTTTTAACTTTACAATATTGTATTGGTTTTGCCATATATCAACATGACTCCTCCACAGGTATACACGTGTTCCTTTATTTGTGTATTCGGCTGTGGTGGGCCCTAGCTGCGCACACTGAATCTGTTTTTAGCTGTGGCATGTGAACTCTTAGTGGTAGCACATGGAATCAGTTCCCTGACTAGGGCTTGAACCTGGGCGCCCTGCACTGGGAGCACAGAGTCTTAGCCAGTGGACCACCAGGGGAGTCCCCAAAAGTTCTCTGTTTTCTTCTAGAGTTTTATTGTTTTACATTTCACATTTAGACCTATGATCCATCTTGTGTTCCTTTTTGTTTAGGTAGAGGGTTTTTTTATTTGTTTTGTTTGTTTCTGCATAGGATATCCCATTTTTCCAGCACCATTTGCTGAAAAGACAGTCCTTTCTCTGTTGAACTGCCTTTGTATCTTTGTCCCAAATCATTTCACCATATTTTTGTGTCTGGTTGGTGGTATTGTTTAGATCTCTATTCTTGCTAATATCTTGTCTGCTTATTTTGCCGATCACCAAGAGATGACTGTAGAAGTTTTGAAGTGTAACTGTGACTTTCTCTGCTTTTCCTTTCAGCCATATCATATTTTGCTTCATCTATTTCATGCAGACACATTTAGGATTACTATGTCCTATTGCTGAGCTGATTGTCTTGTAATTCCCTTTTGTAATGTCCCTCTATACTTCTTTGCTTTCTTTATTTACAATCATATTAAGCGACTCTAAAAATTGTGTTCTTTTTCTGTCATTTTTGAACATTCTGCAAATTATCTATCACTCAACACTTTGTTTGTGTCATAAATCATATGATTACCTGTGGTTGAAATTCACTAATTCTCACTTCTATAGACTACACCGTTGGGTGAACATCCCATCATCCATGTATATATCCTTTTAGTCAGCATTTTCTATATATATATATATATATATATATTTTAAAGCGAGCTATAATTGATATATAACATATGCACTTCAGCTGTACAACATAATTATTCTGCATTTGTATATATTGTGAAATGGTTACCACAGTAACTCTAGTTAGCATTCATTGGCACATGGAGTGGTTATTTTTCTTGTGATGAGAACTTTAAAAAAATATATATTTATTCATTTATTTGGCTGCATCAGGTCTTAGCTGCAGCATGTGGGATCTAGTTCCCTGACCAGGGATCAAACCTGGGCCCCCTGCATTGGGAGCTGAGAGTCTTAACCACTGGACCAGCAGGGAAGTCCTGTGATGAGAACTTTTAAGACCAACTCTCTCAGCCATTTTCAAAGTACAATACAGTTTTGTGTGGGTTTTTGGCCACCCTGTCGTGTGGCACATGGGATCTAGTTCCCAGACTAGGGACTGAACACATGCTCCCTGCATTGGGAGCTCAGAGTCTTAACCACTGGACCCCCAGGGGAGTCCCAATACAGTGTTATTAACTGTTATCACCATGCTGGGCTAGTCATCTATTCGTGTCGAGCTAAGACCTGGTGCAGCCAAATAAATGAATAAATATATATTTTTTTAAAGTTCTCATCACATTTGGGGCTGTAATGAGAGGGGTGGCTGTGGCCATTGGGGTGTGCCTTTCTGAAGACCTATGTATGACTCTCTGTAAATAAATGCCCAATTGTGGACCTGCCAGCTTACACCTGGCTTACATTCCCAGATATGACTTCTCTCGCCAAAGTGCATGCACCAATGTACACCCCCGCTCCCTCTGGTGAGTTTTTCTAGATCTAAATGTATCCCACCCAAAAGTCTCTCCTTTCTTTTTTTTTTCTAGGTGACTTTTTATTTTCATAGAATACTCTGACAAATGAATACTTTATCTCAGCATTGTTAGGTCTTTATAAAGCTATCTATTCAAATCATCATAGTGACCAATAAGAGTTTCCATTTGCTTTAAGTATCATGGAAGAATTGTAGATGTATGGGGATCAATAATACTAATAATACTGTGTACTAATAACAGAGACATTACTTTGCCAACAAAGGTCCATCTAGTCAATGCTATAGTTTTCCCAGTAGTCATGTATGGATGTGAGAGTTGGACTGTGAAGAAAGCTGAGCGCTGAAGAATTGATGCTTTTGAACTGTGGTGTTGGAGAAGACTCTTGAGAGTCCCTTGGACTTCAAGGAGATCCAAGCAGTCCATTCTAAAGGAGATCAGCCCTGGGTGTTCTTTGGAAGGAATGATGCTAAAGCTGCAACACCAGTACTTTGGCCACCTCATGCAAAGAGTTGACTCATTGGAAAAGATTCTGATGCTGGGAGGGATTGGGGGCAGGAGGAGAAGGGGACGACAGAGGATGAGATGGCTGGATGGCATCACCGACTCGATGGACGTGAGTTTGAGTGAACTCTACGAGTTGGTGATGGACAGGGAGGCCTGGCGTGCTGCAATTCATGGGGTCGCAAAGAGTCGGACACGACTGAGCAACTGAACTGAACTGAACTGAATGCTATAAATGCATAGTCTCTCCTTTCTTTAGAAACAAACCACTCCCTTCAAGTGCTGTTCGTTTAATATTAAAAATGTCCTCTAGAAGTCCAGTGGTCAAGATTTTGCGTTCCAGTGGAGGGGGTGCAGGTTTGATCCTTGGCCGGGGAGCTAAGATCCTACGTGCCTCCTGGCCAAAAAACAAAAAACAGAAGTAGTATTGTAACAAATCCTATGAAGATTCTTTATTAAAAACATCTTAAAAATAAGTCCTTTTTGTTTAATGAGGATGTTCACATAGCTTCAAAGTACCTGGCGCTCCTCAGATGATGAGAGACCACAGCAGGGTCCCTCCCTGGCCATTGCGTTGGCCACACACACCCCCCAACCAGGGTTATCCCAAGCCTGGGCTACAAAGCCCCTCCCTCTCCCTTTATTAGCTGATGAATCACAGATTTGATTCCACTTCTGCGATGTATCCAGAGCAGGGTCTGCACCAGGTCCTTCTTACCCAAGTCCACCGCAGCAGGATTCACCACAGCCAAAAGAAGAAAGCACCCGGAACCCCTCCCTGGCCACCTGCGTAGGTGGGTGGTCCAAAGGTTTTCCGTCTTGAAAGCCTCCTGGTTTTGTAAGGACCCTGCGTTTTCACTTTGCTAGTGCCCGGGCCCGGGGGCACCGCCTGCCGTCAGGGCAAGGGCCCAGCTGCTCAGTTTCCCTGTTGGAACGGGGATGTGGAGAGGACATTCCCCGCAGGTGCGCGTTGGAGCCCGCAGGTGGCGGGCTGGCAGGCGCGGAAAGCCGGCGAGCGGCACCTGCCGGCGGAGGAAGGCATGACAGCCAGGTGCGCCGGCAGCGTCTGCGGGCCCCCTCTCGGCCCCCACGTCCCAAATCCCACTCCTTTCCTCTGCCTCCATCATGTCCTGCCTGGTCTAGAGAGGTCCCCTTCATCCAAGTTCCGGGTTCCGCCCTCATCCCCTCAGTCTCTCCTCCGCGCAATAGCCACCAGAGGGCGCGCCTGAGCACTAAATCAGGCCCCTCCCCTCCTCTGCCTGCAGCCCTCCAGGGTCCCACCTCCCTCGGGGTAAGAGCCCAGTTCCTCCCTTGGCCCACGAGCCCCTGCACGAGCTGCCTGTGCCCTCCCTGCCTTCCCTTCCTCCTTCTGTTTCCCTCCTTACTCTGCTGCAAGCAGGCCTCCTCGCTGTTCTTCCAGCAGTCAGGCACAGTCCTGCCCCAGGGCCTTTGCACTGGGCTGTGCCTTTTGCCTGGAAAGTCCTTCACTGGGACTTCCCAGGTAGCTCCGCTGGTAAAGAATCCGCCTGCAATGCAGGAGACCCCGGTTTGATTCCTGAGTCAGGAAGTTCCCCTGAAGAAGGACATGCATCCCACTCCAGTATTCTTGCCTGGAGAATTCCCATGGACAGAGAAGACTAGCGGGTTACAGTCCATGGACTCGCAGAGTTGGACACACTGAGCAACTAAGCACAAACACAGATCCCTTCACATCTCCCAGCATATTATTCATATGCCACCTTCTCAGAAAGGCCTTTCCTGAACAGCCTGTCTGAAGTGGCCCCTGTTGCTCCCCATGCCTCTTTTCCTGGCTGTCAGTTCACAGAGTGAGTCGTGGTGATAAACACTCTTCTCCTCCCTGTATACACAGTGCCCAGGACAGTGCCTGGCACACACAGGTCTTCTAGGCATTTCCATTCCGCTGATGAGTGAGTAAATAAAACTGGAGGACGATGTGGAGAAGTGGGAATCGGGTGAACGGCTGGTGGGAACATGAAAATAAGGTAGCTGCTGTGGAAACAGTCTGGTGATTCCTCAAATGGTTGACTAGCATCACGGTGTGACCCAGCAGTTCCACTTCTCTTTACACCCAGTAAGATGGAAAGCCGTCTCAAAGAGGCACCTGCACACTGGTGTTCACAGAGGCATGATTCATGGCAGTCAGAGGCGGAATATGCCTAATGTCCACCAACAGACAGATGATGGATAAACACGGTGTGGCCCACCATTGGAATGACTCAGCCTTAAAGAGGAAGGAGGTTCTGACACCTGCTACACCATGGATGAACCTGGAGGACATGATGTGCAGTGAGAGAAGCTACACACAGAAGGACAAACTCCGATTCCACTCACAGGAGATCCCTATAGACTCCATAGAAAATACGGTGGCGGGGGCTGGGGAAGAGTTGGGGAGTTATTGCTTAACAAGAAAGGAGTTTCTGTTTGAAGTCATAAAAAGGTTTTGGAGACCGTTAGTGCTGCTAGTTGCACAACATTATGAATGAAATTAATGTCACTGAATTGCACATTTAAAAATGGTGAAGAGAGGCTTCCCAGGTAGCTTGGTAGTAAAGAATCTGCCTGCCAATACAGGAGATGCAGGTTCAATCCTTGGGTCGGGAAGATCCCCTAAAGGAGGAAATGGCAACCCACTCCAGTATTCTTGCCTGGAAAATCCCATGGACAGAGGAGCCTGGTGGGCTATAGTCCATAGGCTTGCAGAGTCAAGCACACTAGGCATGCATGCACGACCTGATCTCATAACATGACCTATTGCTAATGACCCATTGCAACACAAATAAAATCTGATTTTAAAAATTGTAAAGATGGTAAGTTATATGTGTATTTACCACAATATATGTATTTTTAAAATTTTTAAAGCAAAAAAGACTGAGAGATGGGAAGATTACTGGCCCAACATCTTGGTTTACACAACTGGGTTAGGGGAGGGGCACACACTTCCAAGAGCATCCGTGACAGTGAATGGCCAGCTGGGCCCAGGGAAGGAGGCACACCCCAGGCAGCCGGGCTGTGGTTCCCGAGCTGAGACCCCAACCTGAAGGTGACAAGACCCCTCCCAGCCGCATGGGAATCCAGTGACACCCTGGGGGCCTCAGGGTTCCTCTGCTGTACCTCCCCGCACCCCGCCCCCAGCCAGCAACAGAAAATAAGCCAGAGGGGGGCCACGTGTTTAGGAACAAAATTTATTCCAATTTAAAACAGAATTCATTTCAGGAGAAAGGTATGAAAAGTCAATTTCCACCAGCTTTCTCTGGATTAAGGGGTGTGGGCCCCAATGCGGACGCACTGCCTGAACATGGGCGGCTCCAGCAGCCCCCAGAGGCCGGCACTGAGCTGACCACCCGCCCCTCAGCCCGCACGGAAGATACATGCATCTCAAATGACAAAAGGTTTAAAAACAGCATCTTTATATAATATTCTTTTTTAAATAGATTAAGATTTAAATTGTCTGAAATCAGGATTGTTTAATATACAAGCAGGTGAAGTTGCCCCCGCCGGCTGCAGGGCTCCTCACGCCACTGGGGCGTTGGCACTCGGAGGGCAGTTCTGCTGGGTGATGTGACATGGGGGTGGGGGCTGGCACTCAAGGATGCGCCGCAGAGGTGAAGTTCATACTGGGGGCGAGGAGGGCCTGAAACCTGCCACCCCATTCTCCCGGCGCGGAGGTGGGGCCAAGTTGGTGGGGTGCCAGTGGGCCGGATGGGGAGGTTTGGCACTGCGGGGCCAGGCCTGCCCTGGGATATTGGCACGCTGACCTCTCGGGAAGTTAATACTCTGGGTGCACGTCGCCCACCCCGCCTCCCCCTCAAGAGCCCAATCCAGTTCCCTGTGTGATGTGGGACCGCGGGAGCCCACAGCCAGCGGCACCACCTGTCCCCCACCCCCACCCCACCCCTCGGTACACATCAGGGTTAGGGTACAAACCCCACACGTGGACACATGGCACAAAAGAGGGCCCTTCCGGTGAAGACACCAGGGTAGAACAGGCCAGGAAGTGTACCCCCACCCCACCCCGGGCCCCGCCTATCAGGAGTGCAGGGGTGGGGTGGGGGTGGGCTGCCACGGTGGGGCTGGACCGGGACCCGGCTGAGCAGAGCTGGTTTGCTTTCTCCCATCATTCATTCCTCTGCAGGGATCCAGGGCCGCCCAAGTGCTCAGGTTTAGGGCTCAGGTGTGCTGGGCAGGTGCGAGCCCCACCAGTGGGCCACTCTCCGCACCTTGGTGCAAGAAGTCAAGCACACAAAACCAACCACCGCAGCCCCTGGTCCATGCCTTTCCCCAGAAACCGACCCTCAGGCCCTCTGGGAGGCGCCTCTGTGCCTGGCCATGGCCGTGGCTGTGACCAGGCCGAGGGCCCACCTCCGGCTGCCACGAGCCCAAGGTCTTGGTTCTGGGCAATGCACAGGGCAGTGGGCACCGCCCTGATGGCCATGGACCTGCCAGGGCGACCCTCCCTCTCTCTCTGCTTCCCGGGGACAGACCTGAGAAGATTCTGAAAAAGTCCCCACCGCACCCCCACTGTTTCCGAAATGGTCACAAAATACAACAAAATAAAGAGCGACTCTGGGTCCCTGTGGGCCCCTCGGTGTTGGGATTGGCACTGGAGCCCAGGAGTGCTCCCAGGGGGAGCACAGGTGCTGGAAGCCCCCCACCCCCACCCTGACCAGAGAACCCAATGCACCTGGGCTCCCACCAAAGGCAGGACTGCCAGAGGCCCTGGGCTGCAGTTTAGTTTCTTCAAAAAAAAAAAAGAAAGAAAAAAAAATGGTTAGGCACTTCCCAGGGCGGGCAGCGGGGGGCGCCACCCACCCCCACTTCTTGGAGTCCGGCGCAGAAACAGGGCGACTGTGGTGAGGGTGTCAATAACTTAACACGGGAAGAAAGAGAAGCCCAGCCACTGCGTCTCCGCGGCTCCGAGATCAAGGGGAAACCGGCCGTGTCCTGTGACCCGGCACCGCTGGTGCCGGGTCTCCTCTCTGCCTGTCTGCTGTGGGTTCTTTTTTTTTTTCTGTTTTTTTTGTGTTTTTTTTTTTTTTTAGAAAAAAGCAAGCCACAAGTCAAGGCCAGAAAAAGGCGGCCTCTGCCACTGACAAAGACGAGAAGGTGCACGAGGTGTGTAGGAAGAGAGGTGTACGTCCCCTGATAACTGTGAAATAAAAACCATTTGTTTAAAAATATGAAACCCCGACTCGTGGGGCGACTGGCGACCGGCAGGCGGCTGGCGGGAGTCCCGGTCACACCAGGTTGTACTCCTTCAGGTTGAGCTGCAGGATGGTGTCCTTGACAGCAGCGAAGACGAAACGGATGTTCTCTGTGTCGGTGGCGCAGGTGAAGTGCGAGTAGATGATCTTGTCGCTGTCGGGGTTTAGGTCCACGAACATCTTCAGGATGAACTCCCGGGCAGCCTGCGCGTCCCGCTGGGGGCCTGGGAGGGGCGGGGCAGGGCGGGTTGAGCCGGGGTGGGGGAGGCTCTGGGAAGAGGTCCCTGTCCTGGCCTGGGGTCAGCCCCCCTCACCTAACCCCTCACTCATCACCCACCTCCTCTCCCCACCTCCCTCACTCCTGCCTCACCTCTGTGGATTCGGCCCACAGCACACCCCACACTAGGGCACGTGTCAATAACGCACCTCCAGCTACATCCCTGGCCCCCGGCCCCCACCCCCCAGAGCCTCCTGTGCTCACCCACCACCCACCCCAGCCCACAGCCCACATTTCTGGCCCCACCCGGCCTCCTGGCTCCATAGGCAGCACCTTGGGGGACATGTCCTGGAACATCTGTGATGCTCCTTCCTTCCCTGCCACCAGCCAAGGTGGGAGTGGTGGAGCTCTGACCACTCCCCAGACCTCCAGGGATCCCCAGGGATCCCCAGGTCCACCTGCATCTCTAGTGCCCCCCACCTCCCAGTGCCCAAGCCTGGGGAGGCAGGGGACAAACCAGCGAGCAGTGACCGCAGGGCACCCCCTCCCACAGACACTCCCCTGGGGGACACCAAGGTCTCCCACCCTCTAGGGTCCCAGGAGGCACCCACGAAGCTTAGCCACACTAACTGTGCTGCGGCCTCTCTACAGCCTCTGGAAGCACCTGCCCTGCGCCACAGACCAGGACACCGAGGCCCAGAGAGGGTAAGGGATGGCTGGCAGGGCGCCTCACCGTCGAACTCCGGGAAGTAGTCCACCAGGTGGGAGTGGAGGATCTTGTCCTCCAGCAGGTCCTTCTTGTTGAGGAAGAGGATGACGGATGAGTTCTGGAACCAGGGGTAGGTGACGATGGTCCGGAACAGCGCCTTGCTCTCCTCCATGCGGTTCTGCGGGGAGGGTGGTAAGTTGGCATCAGGCCCCCCAAAAGGGCCTGTGGCCCACATCCCCAGGTTCAGCGCGGGCCTCACCTCGTTGTCCGATTCCACCAGCACTTGGTCGTACTCACTAAGGGCCACAAGGAACATGATGGACGTCACGTTCTCAAAGCAGTGAATCCACTTCCTCCGCTCGGACCTCTGGCCCCCCACATCCACCATCCTGCACAGCGGGGCACACAGGTTCAGTACTGGGTTGCAGAAGACACTGCCCCTGCAGCAAACCCAGCCTCCCTCAGGACAGCTGCATTGGCCAGAGCCACGAAGACCCCCTGATGGCATCGGAGCCTGTCCCTCAGTCATCTGTCACAGGCAGCAGAGACCATCAAACACTGGAATTCCCGGCCACAGCAAGAGCTAGCCCGCTACTTCTCTGCAGAGGCTCAGGGACACTGATGCTGATACCGGCGGGGTGAGGAGACGGGGACATGCTGTGACCGGTGAGAGGTCTCTCTTCCTACTTGTGAGTTTCCTAAGTTTTCTATGACGAGGAAACACTACTTTTAAAGCGGACAGTGAGAAGGACAGCGGCCTGAGAAGGTGGGGAAGGGCCAGGGAGCAGCTCCAGACAAAGGGCACAGCAGGTGCGAGGTGGGGGCCAAAATGAGGCGGTGTCATGAATACCCGGGATGTGGGGTTTGGGAGGAGGCTCGCCACAGGCCCCGTCTGTGCCCTGCGGGCCTCTGCCATCCCAGACTCTATCAAAAATCTGAAAGAGACCAAAATGCTGAACTCTCACCAGAAAATGTACCCTCAGGCATGGGTGGGGTGATGCCTGCAACTTCTGAGGGCCTGAGGGAATCATCAGGGGCTCTTATGGGTGAAAAAGGGCGAAGGGGGCAGGCAGGGGGACCCAAGGCTCTCTCTCTGTCCCAGGAGCCTTAGCCTGAGCAGTAGGGTCCCAGGGGGCAGAGTTGGGTCTCTAGCCAGAGGGCACCTCAAGGTTAACCTGACTGAGTTGGCTGGCACTTTCAGATGCAGGTTAGCACCTGCCAGCAGCATTATCTCTGGGCCCCCACCTGGGGTGGGCTCGCCCAGCAGAGGGGACCCTGTGAGGCGGTGGCAGGGAGGGAGGGCTCGCAGCCAGAGCAGACTCCCCTCGCCCGGAGCCTGGGCCCTGGTTGCAGTTGTACAGCCTCATCTGGGAGCGGGGTCCCTGCAGGCATCACCATTAGGACACAGTCACCCCAGAGCAGGGCCCTGAACCCAGACACTGGCGGTGTCACCGTAAGAGGGAAATATGGGCACAGACATGGGAAGGAACCACATGATAACGACGGGGAGACAGAGCGATGTGGCTATGAGCCAGGGAATGCCAGCACCACCAGAGCCAGGAGGGATGGGACAGATGACTCCCACGCCCTTGGGGGTCCCAGCCCTGCTGCCACCTTGACCCCAGACAGCTGGTCTGCAGAGCTGGGAGAGGACACATTTCTATGGTTTAAGTTGCCCATCTGTGGTCATCTGTTATGGATGTCCCAGGAGACACACTTGGCTTTGCCACTTGGCAGCTCTGGACAAGCTATGATCTCATGGAGTGGCAGGGCCTGTCCTTGGGGACAGCCCTGAGTCCACTCTGGCCACACAGCCTGCAGGACAGGGTTACTGAGGGGCCTTCAGGTCGTTCCACTGCCCAGAGCACCCCTGCTCTGGCCCGGACTCCAGACCCCCCACCCACCTGCAGGAACCCGCATCCTCCTCCGTCTGAAGCCATGCTCCCCAGGCCGCCTCCGTTTAGCCCCTGAACGCCATGAGGCCCTGGCTCCCTGGGAAACCTGGGGACAGGCCCAGATAACAACCCCTCGCTGGCGCCCCCCCGGGGCCCAGGCACCTGAAGATGATGTTCTCCAGGTCGAAGGGGTATTCGATGATGCCCGTGGTGGGCACGCGCACCCGCAGCACGTCCTGCTGGGTGGGCAGGTAGCCTGAGGTGGCAATGCGGTCCACGTCCGTCAGGTAGCTGCAACACAGTGGGGGGTGGGCTCAGGCAGGCTTCGAGGGGCCTCCCGCCACCCCTGGGGTCTCCTTCGACTGCCCTGGGCCCCTGAGTGGCTGGGAGGGGCCGAAGCAGCCCAAGTACTTGGGACAGAACGGACAGGGACAAAATGAGGCTGCAGGGAAGGCGTGGGATGAGCCCCGTCGGCTCTGGGGGCCAGCTATCAGGGTTGGGGATGGAGCAGGAGTTCCAAGAGAGACTGCAGGCTGGAGGGGCAGCTTTTCAAAACCAGGCCTACTCCTTTGGAACAGTTTTAGCTACACAGAAAAGGGGCAGAGACAACAGAAAGCCCCGCAGATGCCCGCCTCCCTGGGTGACTTGTCCACGTCCCAGCTGAAGAGCAGCGTGCAGATGGCGTCACCCAACACCTTGTCCACTCCCCTCCGCTGGCCCCAGGCACTGCCCTAGCCCCACTCACTACTTGGTGAGGTCCAAGAGCTGGTACTCACACCCCCCACCCATCCACACCCCCACATCCCCTTTCCCAGCCTTCAGCACGCCCCGGCCCCACTCACTACTTGGCGGAGTCCGAGAGCTGGTACTCGCGCCGGCGGTCATAGCACTCCTGGATGCCGGGGTCGTTCCACAGGGTCTTGATGGCGCTCACGTACCGGTGCTCGAAGGTCGTCACCTTTTCCACATCCACCTCCCGGATCAGGAGTGCGTTGGCCTGCAGGGGGAGAGGTAGGCAGGGGGACACACGGCACCAGTGGCCGACTCAGAACCATCAACTTCCATTTCCCATGAACACAAATCACAGCAAAGTGACAGGCAGTGACCGTTCCCCAGGCCCGGATCCCCAAAGCAAAACTCAGGACAGAAGCGGCTCCCAGGAGCAGGAATGCCACATGCCTCAGTGCCCCAAAGGAGGGGACAGTAGGCTCTGAACAGGACGGAAGAACAAACACTGCAGAGCTCCCACATTCCCAGGTCACAGGAGAGGAAACCAAAGCACAGAGAGCTGCTCTGACCTGGGAAGAATCTGCCCCGTTTCCGGGCATATGGCTCTGGAAACCCTCAGGGTCTCTGAAGGGCTAGGTACTCTGTGTGCAGCTGGGACGGGGCTGGGGGCCAGAGCCACCTACCACGGAGTGGAGGCTGGGTTCATCGGAGCGGCCCGATGACTCACGCCTCCAGGATGGAGCCTCCACAGACCCTGGAGTACAGGGCTTAAGAGACCTGCTCCTCAAGAACTGCTGCCCAGAGAGCCACACATGTGTGCACATATACACATGTACACACTGGTGTGCACACACACACAACATGGGGCAGAGGGCTCTCAGGAGACCCCCCTTCCCCTTCAGCCCTGTGCTCAGGGTGGTCCAGTCACAGTCAGCTGAGTGACTGGGGAGGAGACACAGTGGGGTGGACCCCAAACAGGGAGTGAGGGGGCCCCAGCCTGGGCTCTGGAACCCAAACCCTTGCCCTCCCAGTTGTGGCACCCAGCCTCCAGTTTCCCCTACAGCCAATCCTTCAGCCCCTCCCACTTCTCAGCTTAGGCCTGGAGAAGCAACTCCAGCCCCAGAAAACCTGCCTGACTGTGGATGCACGGAGATCAGGGACCAGAGGTCTGTTCCTACAGCCACACTGTCCCTGCCATGAATGACAGGTAAGCGAGCAGGCGTGGCCTGTGCCGAGAAAGCTGCCATTTAGAGACAGGCCTCTATCCGCTGATCCCTGTTCCACACTCTGCTGGATTTCATGACCAAAGGTGGACTTGGAGGGGCCTCGAGTGGAAGTGATCTTACAAATCAGAGGGCGAGAGGCTCCAGCAGGCCCCCACACTTGACCCCACAGCCAGGCCGGCCAGGCCCCCAACCCATCACTGGGCTTCTAGGGTCCCTGATAACAGCGGGCATCAAGGCAGAAAGATGCCAACATCTGGTGAACTGGCTGTCTGAAGCCTCAAAGTGAAGGGATTAATGTAAATAAACCCTATGGGACATATGTGGACTCTGGTGCCACTGTCAGCCTGGGCAACTCCTGGGGTTGAATGAGGAGCCCCTGAAAACAGATCCACAAAAGGAAAGCCAAGGGAGGAGGCCAGCAAGAGACGGCTGTGACGCACAAGTAGGAGAACACCGCTCGGCCAGCAGGGGGCAGCCGCTCCAGAGGGCAGACCAACAGGGACCCTGGACTCCACACTCCACTGCCGGGGACACACCCAGGAGAACGAGGATGTGCACACAACAGAAACTTGCACACGAACGTCCCAGTGGCGTGTCCGCAAGAGCCAGAAAGTAGAGACAACCTCATGTCCCTCGACGGATGATGATAAACAACTGTGGTCCATCCACACACAGAGCATGACTCAGCCACAGAGAGAAGCCCTGACACTCGCTACCGTGTGGACGGACCCCGAAAACATGACGCTCAGTGAGAAAGGCAGACACACAACGACACACAGGGTGTGACGCCACCGATGGGAAACGTCCACAACAGGCCAATCCACAGACAAAGAGGGGGGTTCCTGGTTGTCAGGGGCTGGGGCAGGAGGCTGGAGGGGGTGGGGGGTGATGGGTGACTGCTGATGGGGACACGGTTTCTTTCTGGTATGATAAGAATGTTTTGGAAATAGAGATAATGGTTGCACAATGCCGTGAATATGTTAAAAATGAGTGAAATGCACACTTTAAGTGGATGACCTCATATGTAAATGTTCTCAATAAAGCTGTTACAAAAGAAAGTAAGAGGAAATGCCACTCTCTGGGGTCCCAAAGGTCCGACTCCGCACGCGGAAGGCCTGCAGGACAGGCTGTGAACTGCTGCAGGACGCGAGCAGCACCGCCTCACCTTGTTCTGCTCGTACTTGTAGAGGATCTTCAGCGTTTCCATGGCGCGGATCATGGCCTGCATGGCGGTGAAGATGTTCTGGTACACCAGTTTGGTGAAGCCCCGCTTGTCCTCCTCTGAGTAGCCCGCCCCGTGGATGATGCGCATCTGCTTGATGAACGTGCTCTTCCCGCTCTCGCCCGTGCCTGCAAACGGCCCAGTGAGACCCCAGCCCTGTGTTCCCTGTGCCCGCCCATGGGGAGCCCCACCCACGTGGGGGCGAGGCGGGGACATGCCTGGCCCGGCCTGCTGCTGCCCCTAGAATCAGGCATCCTCCCCTGCACACCCACATCTACGCGGGGAGCCAGGGAACGGAGCCTCTTAGGAGGTCAGGACGATGATGTGGGCAGGGACAGGAGGGGAGCGGCAGCTGCACCTGCAGCGACTGGGGTCTGAATTAACTCTGGCCGCAGCCGAGGAACCAAAGGCTGCAACAGTGAAGTGTCTCCCAGATGCCACCACCTGCTTAACTGCAGGTGGCTGCAGGTTCACTCCTAGGTCCCAAGCACCCTTGTATGGCAGCGTCCCACCAATCCCTAGCTGCTCCTCTTCCATGACTTCCAACCAGAACAGCTTTCCTTCGGGGCATGAGTTTGGCATCTGTGCACCTCAGGGAGGGGAGCGCAGAGGCTCTACCTCCTGAGAGCTGGGGATCAGAGTCAGCTGCAACCCCCCTGAGAGGGACCCCGGGGGCCTCTTCATCCTCCACTTCTTTAACCAGTGCACAGCGTGCCAGCGCCAGCCCCACCCGGCCCCACGGGCACCAGTGCTCCCCAGGCCTCTCCTGCTTCAGCCCCTCACTGCCCTGTCACCTCTAAGTGGCAAACCCATTTCCCCACTTTCATTCACCCCCAAGTATAGCCACACCAATTTTACATTGCAATGTGTCCAGGCGTCTCTGTGACACCTCCCTTGCAGAGCCGGAGCCTGATCCCCCTTCCCAATCCAGAGAGCCAGACCAAGGACAGCCTGGCACTGCGAGACAGTCCCAGAAGGCACTGGGCTCCCTGGTCTCTCTGGGACTCTCAGGGGCTAGGGGATAGCTCCGCAGGGGCCCACATAGACAGGAGCCATGTGAGGGGCCATGCCAGAACCCTCTCCTCAGAACCTGCCTATGGTTTTCAGCTACTAAGTTACAGGGTGACTTTACTGCACAGCAGGAGAGAACTCTACATCCTAAGGATGCACCGCCTCAATCCCTACTTGATAACAAATGCAGGTCCCACTCACCCATGGACCGAAGGCCCAGGGCCCCCTTTTGGGGACTTAGAATCCCCCTGACTCACCCCAGCCCACCTGCCCAGGCTCATCCTCCTCACCCTGAGTGGCCTGTATCCCCAACCCCGACTCGGGGGCCTGGGCTGCATGCTCTCCACACACTGTGGGGCTCACGGCCACCGGTGACATGGGCAGGGGGCAGGAGCCCCCCTGCACTGGGACCTATCACCATGCCTGCGGGGGTCTCTCTCAGGTATCTGCTGCCCGCCTCCTTGTTCAGGGGGGTTCCTGGAGAAGAGACAGGTTCTGAGTGCCCCGCAATGACCACGTTGTCCTGCAGCAGGAGACCCTCCACCTGCATCTGAATAACTGACTGCAGGCGGTTCCCTGGGGAGACCCAAGTCTCAAGCTGGACAAAGCAGGAGCCTCATGCAGCCGCCCCTTCTAGGATATCCATAAAGGCCCTCAGTCCTTGGGTTTGTAATAAACAAACCCAACTCTGGTTCTGTCTCCAAGTGGTGACTACCCCTATGCCACCTCTCCCCTTCCTATCTCTGCACAGCATCAACCAGGGCCAGTTGCCCACTCCCACGAAGGCACCCCAGTTCTGGAGCAGGAGAGGATGACCCCACACCTCCCCAAGAGATCCACGAACACTCATTGCACAGGGTAGGGTGGGGGTGGGCAGGAGGGGGTGGCACACAGGAGTACCATGTCCAGCACGGTCACCTCTGGACCAGGGTCCTCCCAACACTGCTGCTATCGGGCTCATCGCAGGTTCTATGGGCTGTGAAGCAGTCTCCTTGCCCCCACCCTCTTGATGCCCCTATCCTCAGTGAAACAACCATGGATGTTCCCCGACAGGGCCCAAGGTCCTCTGGGGGCAGGATCGCCAGGGTAAGAATCACTGGTTTTGATAAAATTCTACTGTAAAGAGATCCATGCCCTGCTGGTCATCTGGAAGCGTTTCTCACTGGAAACACCAGACGGTGGCCACTCAAGCCCAAGCCCCTGCAGGCCGCAGGTCAGCCAAGGTGGAGAGGGCGGCCCCTTGTGTTGAGCCCCCTCAACTGCAGGACAGGCAAGGGAGCCACGTGAGTGCAAGGGCACCAGGAGACCAGAGAAAGCTGCCTCTGAGGCAGACATAGCCAGCATCTTCAGAACCGGCACCAAAGGGGTGAGCAGCCCCAACAGCGCCCCTCAAGGGCAGTGCCAAGCACCAAGGGTCACACACACCAGCACATGGCCTGCACCCACAGCCAGGGACCGCGGGCAGGGAGTTACCACTAAGGAGCCGTGAATGCAGGCCAGAGAGCGGCCGAGGACAACGGGGATGGCCGAGGGCCCACCCAGACACCACCAGTGGGACACGCCCCAACCGAGAAACGGAAGATGGACCCCAAGGAAGCTGGAAATACGATCAACCCTGGAGACACGGGGGTCCTGGACAAGGCACGTGGCCCAAACCCTGCCAGCGCAGAGAAGCCGCTGTGAAGACAGAGCCGTGATCCAGGCCAGGAGCAAAAGGCACTGGTGAGGTGACAGGGCGAGATGGCCTTGACTGGCGATCATGTCACAATGCCTGTTCCAAGTCCTACACAGCTCAGGGAGCAACTCAATTTAACAGGTGTAAAAGGGACACGGCGGGCCCAGAGTGGGACGTGGCAGTGTCACTTTGCCAGGAAGAACAGAGAAAGGCAAGGGGGTGGGGGGAGGTGGTGGCCACAGAGGCCAGGCCCCCAGGGACAGCCCCACCAGTTAAGGGTTGTGTCAGCCGTGCTCGGGGCCAGGCCCTGTGGAGCCTCCGCAGCAAGGCAGCAGCGCGAGGGACAGGAGTCCACAGGCCTGAGCTTGGCCACAACTGTGCCCGGGAGGGGGAGGGAGGAAACAGTCTGGCCGTCCCCTCCAGATGCCCGTCTCCTGGGCCAACTCAGCCCACGTGCTGCCAACAGCCAGGCCCCAGTGCACCCGACCCAACGTCTATCTGCGCAGAGAAGTCTCTGGGCGCAAGGCCCGCCTGGCCCTCACAGCTGGACCCGTATGCTGTGGCTGATGCCCAGGTGTCCCAGGCAGCTCCAGCTCACCCCAGCTCTTCGTCAGTCCCTCCAGAAGATCTGGTCACTTGTGCCCTTCAGCTCAAAACCCTTCAACAGCTGCCTGCAGGGGGAAGAGCGAGGCCTCACAAGCAAGACCGTGGAGAACCTGTGCTGGCCTCATTCCAGCCCTACACCTGCAGAGGGGACGCACAGGGCACCCACGCCACAGCCCTCCCCTTCTGGCCATGCTCAGACCCAGGCTTGCATCTGTGGGTCCCTGGCCCCCGCCAACAGGACAGGCCCAACGTTACATGAGGACTCAACCACCCATCGGGCCCTCCCCCATCCAAACACTGACCCAAATCTCTGCACAGAAACCCCTATTCATGTTTTCCAAGAAGCACTCCAGCACCCCCAACATCCCACCAGCTGAAGCCGGCTCCCTGAAGGCGAGGGTCTACCTGCAGCCCCGCACCCCAGCCCAGGCTTGGCCCACAGAAGGCACCACACAAATTTTCCCTGAATGAACCAAAATAACTTGGCCCTACCCGTGGTCTCGGCTCTGTCACACGCCCCCCATCCCCTCACCCCCACCCCGGGCCCTCTGCATCCCCAGTGGCTACCCCAAGACCAGGTCAGCCCAGGCGAGGGAGGTCCTGGCTGTGGGACCTGGCAGGGTCAGCCTGACGCAGCGGGCCCAGAGCCTGCAGGACGCCCTCTGGGCACTCAGCGGCATCACCAGCCGCCCAGTGGAGAGTGCCTGGAGAAGAGGAAGAAGAGCAGCCTGTCTTATGAGGGAGGGAGAAAGCCACAGCCTGCCTGCCAGGTCGGCCAAGATCTAAGACCTCGGATTAGGAGGAAGTGGGTCTGAGCCCGCAGCCGCCACTCTGATATGGGAAAGCTGGGGGCAGGGCCAGGGCTTGGAGGGCAGAAGGGAGGCGCTGGGCTGACCTCATCCCCGGGGCCTCTTGTGTGCAGCAGGTGGCCACCATCCAGCAAGAGAACATCAGCGTCAGAAGCTGGGGTTCAGGGCTGCCGCCTGGCTGTCCCTAACCCCTGTGAAGCCAGGAAGCCCAGGAGCCCAGGAGCCCTGGCGAGAACACCACCAGATATCTGGGCTCCTGAAGACACAGCCAGAAATCCTGTGTCAACAGGTCTAAGATCAAAGAAGGACTCCAACCTCATGCGAGGACAAAGAAAGCGCAGACTCCTCATATATGTAGTCGAGGACAGCGCCTGCATGCACCCCCTTGTCCCCACTGGCCTATTCATTCATTCATTCATCATTCATTCATTCACTGGTAAGTCTACCACCCCACCTCCCATTGGACAGGTGAGCAGGCTGAGGCACAGAGAGGTCCCGCAGCTTCACTGAGGTCACACAGCTGGTAACTGTCAGACCTCAACAGGCTCAGAGCTTCCGGCTTCATGTCAGTCCGTCTCCCCATGGTCTGTGTGTCAGCCACCCAGGGAAGTGAGAGAGTGCAGGAGCACCAGGGGGACAGTCGCAGGGCCTTG
This sequence comes from Bos indicus x Bos taurus, assembly GCF_003369695.1. Lineage (NCBI taxonomy): Eukaryota > Metazoa > Chordata > Mammalia > Artiodactyla > Bovidae > Bos > Bos indicus x Bos taurus. Next base: position 89,929,694 of record NC_040082.1, on the reverse strand, counting down.
AAGACACCACAGCAGTGGGTTTGAGGCAGACAATGGCCAGAGGGAGGGCGTGGGATGGGCCTTGGGACTCACCCCTTTATTTGACCTCCACACAGTGGCTGCTAAGCCGGCAGGGCCTCGTCCTGCCCAGGTGGCTCCAGGTGCAGGACACCAGACCCCTCCGGGCCAGCCCTACTCATCCCCACATGCTGGGTCCCAGTGCAGTCCTCCCTGAATCCTGACTCTCAGGAGTCAGGAGACCTGCTGTGAGTCCCCCCACCCCGCCTACCCACTGAGGCTCAGGAGAGATGGGACAACTCACCTCCCATTCAAACTTCCCCCTCCTCGGCCTCCGTGAGGGCTCTGACCTTCCAGCTCTGGGCCTGATCAAGGTCCATGAGCAAACCTCCATGGTGGGGGCTGGGATCAGAACAGGGCCTGGCTCTGAGGGCCAAGCTCCAGAGACCTCCTTGAGGGACAGGGAGGCCTGCACAACAGCAGCGGGACACCGGCCAGTGCAACGCTGTGAATGGAAATGGGTGCAGAGGGTGTTTCCCATCTGACATATCACTCCACCTGACCCCCCCATAGCCCTGCAATCAGTGGGACACTGTCCTTTCACAGAAGAGAAACCAAGGCTCAGGAGGCACCGGGGACCAAAACCCCCTCCCAGGGGCACTTGGGCAAAGCGTCAGGTAAGGAGGAGATAGCGCCTAGCACTGGCTCAGCACCTCGCAGGCATCACAGTCTTAAACCCCAACAGACAGACATGGCAGGAGGCCCTCCACGCCCGCTTGCGGGAGGCCTCAGGCAGGTAGGAACCGTGGGCTGTCCTGAGTCACCATCTATCCATGCCCCGGAGCAGAGGGCCACCAGCAGTGGCAACGGGCCTCTGAACAGGAAGCCTCACATACAGAAGAGATGTGAGGATGCCCAAGCCGGGGCACCCAGGCATCCCCATTCCACCTGCCTGGAGGAACTGTGTTCAACTGAGCAGAGTCACCCAGAAAACATCTCAGAGGCCTGCAGGGCTCTGTGCTGGCTGAGGGGTGGCAGCGCCTAGAGGGGGCACGTCGTGAGGGGAACAATGGGGACACCTTGGCAGCAACTGGCCAGGTGCCCTGCTGAGGAGAGACCACGGCCACCTGGGAGACAGAGGGGCTGGGGCATGGGGGCACAAACTCCTGTAGCCGGCAAGCCTGAGGCCAGGGTCCCAGTGCTGAGAAGCTGGAGTTCCACCAAAAAAATACCCCTGCACATGGGCACCCCCAAAGCCCACGGAGACGCCCTGGACACCATGGTGTCCCACCATGGACACCAGGCCAACAGAACCATGGCTCCCTGTCCTGATAGGAGAGGAGCCCTGCGGGGACCAAAGACACCACTGCCCTGGGCTCCCGCACCCAGGCTCAGCCCAGGCCAGACCCGCCCACGTAGGGCTGGGCTTTGCCCCCAAGACCCTGTTGGGCAGAGGAGGGATAAGTGGGCTCCCCTCCCTCCTGCCAGGGGTCCCCACTGCAGCCGCTTCCAAATGCCCAGCCCCCAGCTCCAGAGCAGCAGTGACCACGGGGAGCAGCAGGGAGCAGGGCTCCACCACAAAAATCAGAAAGTGAAACCTCCTGTGGTTAAACATCCGAGTGGAGCACTTCCTCGGGGCTCTCAGCAGCTCAGCCGAGGCTCCTGGAGGCTGGGACTCGTCTGTGTACAGGAGTCCGGGCCCAGGGACAAGCCTGGAGACAGCTTGGGGGCCCTGGGAAGGGAGAGTCCTGCCCTCCCACGCAGCACACAGGGCACAGAGAGGCGTCCTGAAAGTGGGTCCAGGCTCCCGCACCTCCAGGGACGGCGCCTACTTAGCTCTTAAGCCCCTAAGACACACTCTGGGGTGGGTTGAGAGGGGTGGCTGCAAGGAGTGGCCCAGAGGCCCAAGGGGCGTCCAGCTCTCGGGGTCCATGGAGGACACACAAGGCCACCGCCAATAGCCACGGCCACGTTCCACTCGTGCCTCAAAGCGGGGCAGTCACACCCTTCCCGCTGGGGCCACCACACCCCGGGCCGGATTCCGGGCCTTTCCACCGCTGCGGGCCGGACAGGAAGCCTGTGGAACTGACCGCCCTGCTTTATTTAGAAATCCCGGAGCCGCTCTGTTGCTCAGCTCCCAGAGCGACGCTTCCCGCGGCAGGCCTCAGCTCTCTAGGGAAACCTGCTCTGAGGAGCAGAAACCCGCCCTAAGGGGTCTCCTCCATGGGTCTCCGCACTTGCCCCAAGAAGGATCCCAGGAAGTGAAAGCCGGCCAGCCTGCCAGGGACACCCGCGAGGAGCTTCTACCTGGGCCTGGGGTCTCTCTTGCAAAGCGGGAGAGTGAGGCTGAGCCACGGGGACCTCAGTCTACCCTCTGCAGTGCCCCCCCACACCTCAGGGTCGCCTGTTCCCCACCACAGACAACTGTCCACAAGGACGCGGCCAGGAGTAACAAGACCAACCAAACCGAATCATCACCCACATTCGCAGACATACTGAGTGTTGAGTACAAGCACATATGTGGCTTTGGACCATACAAACAAGAACAGTCCCTTTTTAAGCATCCAGACACATGACAAAACAACCTACACCTATCACCACCAGCCCTGTCACACACATTGAGCTCTGTGTACTGACACAGTGCAGAGCTGATTCCAATAACACAAACGGGGGTGACCCTGCTCTCAGGGGACCCGGGGCCAATGTCCAGGGACACCTGTGGTTGTCAGGACCTGGGGCTTCTGGTGTCGAGTGGGCGGGGCTGCTGTTCAGCATCACCACCCCCCACCCCACCCTCGCAGCAGATTCCCTGGACTTCTGCCCCACATTTACAGCCGCCCTCCTGGGGTCATTAACCTTCACCTTGGACCTGCAGGCGCTCATCCTCCTATCTGCCCCCGTGCCTAGGACTTAACAGCTTCCTGGGCGGGTGCAGACGCCCCGTCCTGACCCTGGACACACTCTGATCTGCTGCAAGACTCCTCGGCCCAGGTCCAGCGAGGGTGCAGGAGTATAGGCCGCCAACCCACATCCTGGAACCCCAGGTCAGTTCAGAGCCTGGGTGTACTCAGGGCAGGAGGAAGCGCACGCAGCCCCCAAGTAAGGCCCTCGGCCTGGTAACATTAACGTGCCATAACTTCCAAACACACCTTGGAATAAAGTCTAGCTCTACTGGCAAAAGCCAGCCTGCACCACGCTGTCCTCGAAGGTGCCACTTCTTACCTTTGACTGCAGAGGTAAGTCCTCCAACAGCCCTTATTTGGGGTGACAACACTGTGTCAACCACCAGGCCGACCAGGTCCCTGCAACAGGTGTGCCACGGGGAGACGGAGACTGGGAGAGGGGTCTCCCTCAGGATGGGGAGGAGGACCTAGGCTCCCACTAGGACTAAGGAGAGGGGTCAAGGAGTTGGCCAGTTCTGAAAAGCTGCCCAGGTTCCTTCAGGGGCTCCACCCACCCCGGCCCCAGAAAGAGAGGAAAGGCTGTCTTCTCCCCTATGGGCTATACTCCACTGGGAAAGGAAGGGACACAGGTCTTCCCGGCAGAGGAAAGGGAGGTGGGGACCCACCTGAGGGGAAGGGGGGCGATGGTGGTGTGGTGTGTGGAGGAGGACAGGCCCTGTGTGCAGGGAACAGGGCTCCACCTGGTGGGAAGAGTCGAGAAGGGATCCCAGGAAGCAAGGGTGCGTCTGATGGATTACAGCCCAAAGGTCTGGTCCCAAACAGATGCTAGGGTCAGCAAGGGGGCACACCTGGCGGGGTAGGGACAGGGGCCAGCCCAGTGCAGGGAGGGGGCTGGTCTCATGAGAAGGGGCAGACCCTCGAGGGTTCTGGGGGCCAGACCTGGAAGCAGAAGCTGTCCCTGCAGGGATCGGAGGTGAACAGCCAAGACAAAACTGATCCCAAAGGGCCCAAAGGACCCCAGCTGGGTAGTTGAGGCAGGGGCTGGCCCTGCAGGGACTGGGGACCTGCCATGGGCAGCACTGGCACAGGCACACCCAGAGGGTCCAGGGCGTTGATGTGGACAAGAGAGGCAGAGGCAGGCCCCTCTGACGTCTGGGGCTCAACTAGACAGCACATGCGGAAGGGATGGGCTGGCCCAGAGACGGACAGCACAGGTAAGTAGGGTCTGACCCCAGACTCGGGCCCTGCACAGGTGGGTAGGCGCTGACGCCAGACCCGGACCAGCAGCAGAAAGCACAGGTGGGTAGGCACTGACCCCAGACCCGGCCCATAGCAGACAGCACAGGTGAGTAGGCGCTGACCCCAGATCCGGGATCGCAGCGGACAGCACAGGTGGCCAGGCGCTGACCCCAGACCCGGGCCCGCAGAAGAAAGCACAGGTGGGCAGGCGCTGACCACAGACCTGGGCCCGCAGCGGACAGCACAGGTGGGTAAGGCGCTGAGCCCCCGGGGGTCGACCCCGCCCTAGACAGCACGCAGGGCTGCCCAGCCCGCCCGTCAGCCGGCACGCGCATCGCTGGCCGGGACCCCGCAGGCCCCGGCCCCACTCACCGAGCAGCAGCAGCTTGAGCTCGCGCCGGGCGTCGCGCTTGTCCCGCCGCAGCTGCTTCTCGATCTCGGCGTTGATCCGCTTGGACTCCTTCACCTCATCGCTCAGGCAACACGCCATCATGGACTCCAGAGTCATCGTCCCGGCCCCGGCCGCTCGCCGGCCGCCCCCGCCGCCGCCCCCCGGCCGGCCCGGCCCTGGTCCCGAGCCGCCCCGGCCGCGCCCGCCCGGCCCTCGGCGCTCGGCCCCCGGGCCGGCGGTCCGCCTCGGCCGCCTCCGAGCGCCGGTCCCCTTCGGCCGCTGGTCCCGCCCGGGCGCCCTCCACCCGCACCGCCACCGCCACTACCGCCGCCGCCGCCGCCGCCAACCGCAGCCGCCGCGACCGAGCGACAGCACCTCACAACCTAACCCGCGAGCGGACAGCGCCGACGGGCGGCCGCTGCGGCCAATGGGAGTGGGCGGCGGCCCGCGCGCCCGCCGCGGGGGTGGGACTAGCGGTCGGGCTGGGCGGGGCGTCACGCGGGCGGGGAGGGGCGGGGCGAGGCGGGCGCGCCCGCGGGTTAGGTTGCGCCGACGTGGGAAGGGGGACGCGCAGCCGGGAGCTGGGCGGGGCCGCCCGGGATTCTGGGAATGTGGCGGACTCGGCTGGGCCGACTCGGGTGGCCGGCTCGGCTGCGCTCGGCTCCGCTCGGCCCCGCTCGGCCCCGCTCCGACCGGCGGCCCACTTGGCCCAGGAGCAGGGGGCTTCGACCGGTCGCTGCGGTCGCAGAGCTGAGCGACCCAGGCCCCATGTGAGACTCTCGGATACCAGCCCTCAGGGCCTCCGGGGGCGCCCTGGCACTGCCTGACTGAAAACAAAACTTCCTCTCATCCGTTCTTGGAACAAGCATTAATGGAACGCCTCCTGTATACCAGGCTTGGGCTTAACATTAATACAGAACCTGCTAATATGCCAGGTATGGAGCAAGCATTAATGGAGTACCCGCTGTATACCAGACATTTACCAGCCATTTATGCAGTACCTACTGTATACCAGGCATGGACCAGCTTTTCACGTAGTGTCTACTGTGTAGCTGGTTGCAGTCCATGGGGTCGTAAAAAGCCAGACACAACTGAACAGCAACTGTCTAAGGATTACCAGGCGGAAAACAGTGTGATGCCTACTGTAAGCTAGGCACACACCATGCATTAATGCAACACTTGCTGTATATCAGGAATTAGTTGCCTGCTGTATTCCAGGCAGGGAGCAAGCATTAATGAAGCACCTACTGTAAACCAAGTACTGCAGGGTTGATTTTTATGGGAGCATTGCCACACCCATTCATTACGGAGGTTGGCCGCTCTCACCCTGCACCAGGGCAGAGTTGAGTTTTTGCAGCGTCACTAAAATATTTACTATCTGGCATCTTCGGAAAAGAGACCTAGGACGGGGTCTAAACACACAGTAGGTGCTCAATCCATGTTTTTTTTAGCTTATTTATTCTCATTTATTGAACATCTACTATATATCAGGCTAATAGGTAATTAGAAAGAAAAAAAGGATGTGAATAAATCGAAAAATAAAATAATGAAATTCAAAATAAATATGACATTGCTGTGAGCAACAGAGATCTGGAAATCACGAGAATGGGAAAGACATAGTTACAGCATCAGATAGAAAAATTCATTCTTGGAATTGTTTTAAAAAAATTCGTAAAAAAAAATTCATAAAAATACTATAAATAAAGACACTGGCAGCTCTCACATGTTTTTTATCTGACAGAGTCTCTTTTTTTCTTAACAATATTCAGCAAACAATTGGCATTCAGTTAGGACTACTAACTGATCAATGCAGATGAACTCCCTCAAGACTGGGTGCTGCACTGCAACCACTTCTCAAACGCTGCCTTTAAGGTGTCCGTGCCGATGTGCCTGACCCTCCTGTAGGGTTTCGTTTGTTTGGCTGCTGTGGGTCTTAGTTGCAGCAGGTGAGATGTTCAGTTTTTATCGAAGCATGCGGGTTTTTTAGTTGCAGTGTGCAGGATCTTCTCTGTTTTTTTTTTTTTTTTTTTTTTTTAGTTGAGGCATGCAAACTCTTAGTTGTAGCATGTGGGATCTAGTTCCCTGACCAGGGATCAAAATCACAACCCCCTGCATTGGGAGCTCAGAACCTTAGTAATTTGAGCATCAGGAAAGTCCTTCTAGAGGTTTTTAAGTTCAGTTTCAAAAAGGGACATATTTTCACTGCCATATATGCATATTAGGATATGCCTTTTTGTAAACTTTGTTCTTATTTGGTTTCACCCTGTAACCCCTTTGGGCTTCCCTGGAGGCTCAGGCGGTAAAGAATTCACCTGCAATGCAGGAGACCCAGGTTTGATCCCTGGGTTGGGAAGATCCCCTGGAGAAGGGAAGGGCTACCCACTCCAGTATTCTTGCCTGGGAAATCCCATGGACACAGGAACCTGGACGGCCATCCCATTGCATATCATAATGTAATTTAAAATCTTATATATTTTTGATCCATGTGTTTTGAATGATGGAAAAGGGGACGGGGGGACGTCTGAAGTGGAGACCCATCTCACAGATGAGGAACCCGAGGTGCCCTTCTGCATGGTTCCTTGATGAGGACACCTGTCCCAGCCCTGACCTGGTCAGAACCCCGACTCTCTCCCCACCTGGCCCTACCCAGATCCCATCACACACCTTCCAAGCTGTACCTTGACACACTGGGCTCGCCTGTCTTGAGATAATGGGAGAGACAAAGGTCAAAGTCTCCATTTATTAGTTGATTGGGACTGAGGAAAGGTTGATTCTTTGAGATGTTCATCTTGGGGGCACCCCTGCTGGACACAAAGCCAGGGTAGGGGCCCCCAGGGCCTCCCCCCGCCCCCACAAGAGAGGAAAGCTCCACTTGAACAAAGACCCAACAACCAGAGAACCCGAACAAAAACTTGGTTCCAGGCGCCTTGGCTCCATTGTCCCCTCCTCCAGGGAAGGCAGTCGGGCCAGGCCTTCCCGATGACACTTTCCAATGACACCCCCACCCCAGCACCACCCTGCTGGGCTCCCCAGAGCCCTTCTCCCAGGCGAAATCACCTTTTCTTTTCCTTTCCTCTCCTCTTCCCACCATACTATAGGGCGTCTCTGCTTTGATCACTGCTGCTTCTAGACCCAAACCTGGTACACAGTAGGTGCTCAGTAAGTATTGATGGGAGGAATAGTTGGGGTCTTTTCTGTTTTTTGACCGCACCATGCAGAGTGTGGAATCTTAGTTCCCCGACCAAGAATTGAACCCATGCCCCCTGTTCACTGTCTTGATTGTGCCGATGGTTACATGGGAGTGGACGTATAACAAAACTCATCAAGATGTACATTTTAAACACACGTGGTTCGTGGCATGTAAATTACACCTTCATAAAACTTCCAAAAATAAGAGGTGTCCAAGGAGGTGGTAGCCATAAAGTACACATGTATGCTTGCTCATTCACTCAGTTGTGTCCAACTCTTTGGGACCCTGTAGACTGTGGCCTGCCAGGCTCCTCTGTCCATGGGAGTCTCCAGGCAAGAATACTGGAGTAGGTTGCCATTTCCTCCTCCAAGGGATCTTCCTAACCCAGAGATCAAACCCATGTGTCCTGCACCTCCTACACTGGCAGGCAGATTATTTACCACTGTGCCACCTGGGAAGGCCTGTAAAGTACACAGTAGGTACTTAATAAGTGCTTAAATGTCTTAAAGGATACTGAAACGGAGCAGAATCCACAGCGGGTGGCTTGTCATTCTCAGCCATTCACTTAGCATCTTCCTTGTGCCAGACCTGGGTGGGGACCAGGTGGGGAAACGATGGGGAAGGGAGGCCCACGGAGGAGGGATGGTTAGCTGGTCCCAGGGCCCAGCTGGTGGCTAATTACTAACTCTGGCTGCTCCACCCAGAGGCCCAGAGAGACAAAGTCCAGGGCTGCACGCCTTGATGGCTCAGAGGCCCCATCCTCCTGTCCCCACTGCTTCTTCCGCTCCTCCATCATTGGAAGTTGGTCTGCCATGCCCTGAGGGGTTCAATTTTATGAGGGGGTCCAGGGGCCAGGGAGCAAGGCCATTTCTTGGCAGAGAGCTGAGAACAGGAGCAAAGGTGAATATGGCCAGGCTGGGGGCACACAGGGCAGGGATCAGAGGAGGGGGGGCCAGGGTAGGGGGGAATCAGAGGCCAGAGCACAGCCCTGGAATCGGGGGCAGATTCCACTGTATACAAGTCCCTGCCCTTCTCCAGTCCTCACAGCTGAAAATAGGGTGTTCATCACCCATGTCTCATGGACACTCAGCATCAGAGGAACCAGAAGGGGGTTGCATCATTATCCTGCCTTACACCCCAACCTGCAATCCCAGAGGGTCTCTATTTGTTTTTTTTTCCTTTTTCTTGCCACCCAAAAAGGTCAGAGTGAGGAGTCAGTGTCTGTCTGACCTGGCCTGGCCTATAGCAAACATGCAATGAATGTTTGTTTTTTTTTTCTTCTCTTTTTTATTTTTTATTGGAGTATAATTGCTTTAAAATATTGTGTTAGTTTCTGCTGTACAGCAAAATGAATCAGCTATATGAACATATATATCCCCTCTTTTTGGATTTACTTCCCATTTAGGTCAACACAGAGCATTGGGTAGAATTCCCCGTGTTTTACAGTAGATACTCATAATATCAGGGCTTCCTCAGTGGCTCAGCAGTAAAGAATCCACCTGCAATGCAGGAAACGCGGGTTCGATCCCTGGGTCAGGAAGATGCCCTGGAGGAGGAAATGGCAACCCACCCCAGTGTTCTTACCTGGAAAATTTCATGGACAGAGGAGCTTGCTGTGCTAGAGCCCATGGTGTCACAGAGAGTACGACACAACTGCGAGACTGAGCACACACAACGCACGCTCACCGTTATCAATAGAGCACATGCACGCACGCTCACAGTATCAGTCGTGTGTCGGTCCCAACCTCACAATCCAGCCAACTCCCCTCTCCCTGCTCCATATCCATAGGTGTGTTCTCTACATCTGTGTCTCTATTTCTGCTTTGTAGATAAGATCATCTATACCAATTTTTTCAGATTCCACACATATGTGTTAATATATGGTGTCTGTTTTTTCTAACTTCATTCTGTATGACCGTCTCTAGGTCCATCTATGTCCCTACAAATGACCCCATTTTGTTCCTTTTTATGGATGAGTAATAACCCACAACCAACTCAAAGAATATGAATTTGAGCAAACTCTGGGAGATAGTGAAGGACAGGGAAGCCCAGCATGTTACAGTCCATGAGGTTGCAAAGAGTCGGACATGACTTAACAACTAAACAACAGCAACAGCATTCCATTGTACATATGTACATGCATATATATCTATGCATTTCTCTGTTGATGGACATCTAGGTTGCTTCCATGTCCTACCTAGCAATGCATGTTTATTGCACAGCTCCATAAATATTAGCTTTTACTCTAACAACAGCAACAAAATGCATGCAGGTGGTCAATAAGAATGTTAGGAAAAAGTCCAGGAAGACCTCAGTGAGATGCCACCCACCAGAGTGGCTAAGATGGGAAAGTCTGAGCATAGTAAGTGCTGATGAGAAGAGGGCAACTGGGATTCTCATCCACAATGGCTGGTGGGAGAGCAAAATGGGGCAACCTCTGCTGAAAGCAGTGTGGTGGGTTCTCAGAAAGTTCTTAAAATCATACACCTATCAGGGGGTCTAGCCATTCCACCCCTGGGTATTTACCAAACCAAAACAAAAGCATACAAAGATTTGTACATGGATGCTCACAGCAGTCTCATTTTAAGCTAGTAGGTAAGAATCAGACTGTCTGATCTCCATCCTTCACCCACACACACCCCTGCAGGCTATGTGTCTTTCAAGAAGTGGCCAGCCTTCTATGAGCTTCCATTTCTTCATCTGTTAAAATGAAGGTGATGATATGAATTTCCAGGTAACCACTAAGCACATGAAAAGATGCTCTGCACATAATAGACACTCAAGGACTGTTGGTTTGTGTGAATTTAAAAAAAAGTTCAATATCATTAGTCATCAGGGAAATGAAAATCAGAACCACAGTGGGACTCGGGGAGGACTCTGGGCTTTTACCAAAGAGGAGGTGGGAACCTGTAGGACTATGGGCAGAGGAGTGGCGAGGTCTGACTTAGGTGCTCACGGGCGCCCTCTGCTGACTGCTCCCAGGAGGACCGACTGGCGGCAAGGGTGGGAGTCGGGTACAAAATACAGGTGACTGTGCTGCAGGTCAGGAAGCAACAGTTAGAACTGGACATGGAACAACAGACTGGTTCCAAATAGGAAAAGGAGTACGTCAAGGCTGAATACTGTCACCCTGCTTATTTAACTTATATGCGGAGTACATCATGAGAAACGCTTGGCTGGAAGAAGCACAAGCTGGAATCAAGATTGCTGGGAGAAATATCAATAACCTTAGATATGCAGATGACACCACCCTTATGGCAGAAAGTGAAGAGGAACTAAAAAGTCTCTTGATGAAAGTGAAAGAGGAGAGTGAAAAAGTTGGCTTAAAGCTCAACATTCAGAAAACGAAGATCATGGCATCTGGTCTTATCATTTCATGGGAAATAGCTGGGGAAACAGTAGAAACAGTGTCAGACTTTGTTTTTGGGGGCCCCAAAATCACTGCAGATGGTGATTGCAACCATGAAATTAAAAGAACACTTACTCCTTGGAAGGAAAGTTATGACCAACCTAGATAGCATATTGAAGAGCAGAGACATTACTTTGCCAACAAAGGTCTGTCTAGTCAAGGCTATGGTTTTTCCAGTGGTCATGTATGGATGTGAGAGTTGGACGGTGAAGAAAGCTGAGCACCGAAGAATCGATGCTTTTGAACTGTGATGTTGGAGAAGACTCTTGAGAGTCCCTTGGACTGCAAGGAGATCCAACCAGTCCATCCTAAAGGAGATCAGTCCTGGGTGTTCATTGGAAGGACTGATGCTGAAGCTGAAACTCCAATACTTTGGCCACCTCATGCAAAGAGCTGACTCATTGGAAAAGACCCTGATGCTGGGAGGGATTGGGAGCAGGAGGAGAAGGGGATGACAGAGGATGAGATGGCTGGATGGCATCACCGACTCAATGAACATGAGTTTGGGTGAACTCCGGGAGTTGGTGATGGACAGGGAGGCCTGGTGTGCTGCAATTCATAGGGTCGCAAAGAGTCAGACACGACTGAGCGACTGAACTGAACTGTGCTAGTCCAGGTGAGCGATGAGGAGGGATGGACCCGGATGGAGGTAGAGCTGAAATGTTGTCTAGTCTCCTAAACGGAGGAGGGCGGCGACGGGCCTCACGGATCAAGTACATGTGTGTCAGATGAGCTTCATTCAGCTGTGAGTTACAGCCCTGTGTGCTGTGAGCTCAGTGTTAATGAATCAACAGCTCTTATTAAATAAGGTGTCTCTAAGCCGAAACACACATGGCAGAAGGCTATGTGTTGATCAGTTGACAAAAGTGCAGTGACCAGAGGCTCACAGAAGCCTAACCCCGCGTATCCCCAGGAGCAGCGATGCAGTGCTCACTAATTCAGCATTTGCAGCAGATGTAGCACAGAACTTCTGTGAAGAAGAAGCAGGGACCCTACATTTACCCTGCCTCACTCTAGAACCTAGAGTCTAGATCACAACCCCAAACAACTGTTCAATAAGCTTCCACCACCATATACATTAAAATCAAAACTTGGGATTTCCCTGGCAGTTCAGTGGGTAAGACTGCACACTTCCACTGCAGGGGGCACGGGTTCAATCCCTGCTCAAGGCACTGGGATCCCATATTCTCTTTGGTGCTGCAAAATAAATAAAATCAAAACCGCCTTTTTAGGGACTCCTTTGGTGGTCCAGTGGTTAAGAATCTGCCTGCCAGTGCAGAGGATGCAGTTTTGATCCCTGGTTAGGAACTAGAGGACCCAGCACAGCCAAAATAAACAAAACAAACAAAAAACTTAAAACACAAAAACACAAACAAAACCATCAGCGTGGAACAATCAGTGCCATGAGGCATGCCTTTAGGAAATGTCCCCACCCTTAACTTCAGAGATGGAACTTGAGGTTCAGGGGGTGAGCTTGGTCCAGAGTCTTGCCCCAGCCAACCTGATGGCACAAGGAGCTTTGACCCAAGTGGCTGCAGAGGCTTTCGGTTCTGAGTTTTATTTGGAACTCTTCCCATCTCGATTCCCTTATTGCCCCTTATCTGTGTCCAGTAATAAAAATCGTCAAGGCTCCCCAGCAGGCAGGGGCGAGAGCAGATAACAGCAGACACGTGGGCAGTGTGAGCCGGCCGACTGCCCTGTGCCCGGGAGGGAGGAACAGCTAACCATTTCTGAACACTCTCTTCCTGCCAGGCTTTGTGCTTAGCAGTTTCATGTCTAAACACATTTACACAGGAAGGGGGTACAATTCTTTGATGCGTCTCCTTAAAGCCTAGAATCCCAGGAGAGTGGGCACAACCAGTGGGCACATACCCAATGTCATATCCAGGGCTTCCCAGATGGCTCAGTGGTAAAGAATCTGCCTGCCAACGCAGGAGATGCAGTTTGAAGAACTACCAGACTTTTCCACAGACTTTTCCACAGCAGCTGCACCACTTTCCATTCCTACCAGCCAAACATGATGGTTCTGATTTCTCCACATCCTCGCCAACATTGGTTACTTTCTAGGTTTTATGATTTTTTTTTAAGTTTTGCTTTTTTTTTTTTTTTCATTGACATCCTAATGGGTGTGAAGTGGTATCTCCTTGTGGTTTTGATTTGCATTTCCCTGATGACTAATGATGTTAAACATCCTTTTCATGTGCTTCTTGGCCATTTGTGTATCTTCTTTGTAGAAAAGCCTACTCAAGTCCTTTGTCCATGTCTTTACTGAGTTAGTGTGACCTGCTCTTGAACTTCATATATGTGCAGCTGGGCTACTAGCTCTTCATGCCTGCCCTCCAGCCACGTTGTGTCTGCCAGATGTGTCGAGGTCGTGAAAGTAGCCATTGACCATTTTCAGTGCAGTGATCCTAGCATAAGAATATCTTGCTTGAGGTCCACAGGCTTTACGATCTGGGTTCCTGACTTGTGTCTTTCCCAGCTTGGACTCTAATCATTGTTTTTGGCCATCTGCAGGTCAAGAAATCAATTTAGTGGGTCATGACCCACATTTTTATTTTCAGTGATACAGAATAAGAAGTATAATGCATCGTGCTGGGCAAGAAGTATTATCTTGGACAACTTTTATTGGGGTGCTGTATGTATTTAAATATATGTCCTGGGACTTCCCTGGTGGTCCAGTGGCTAAGACTCCGACTCCCAATGCAGGGGGCCAAGGTTCGATTCCTGGTCAGAGAACTAGATCCCATATGCCACAACTAAGACGCAGTGCAGCCAAATAAATAATTTTTTTAATACTTTAAAAATATCTGTCCTGAGCATGTATATAAATATTTTCTAATTAATTAGTTTTGCTGAGTGAAGATGTTATGGTCAAAAGAAGTTCGAAGTCCTTCCCCAATCGTTATAGACTGCATCTTTTTTGTTCATGTCCTTATTTTACTGTTTGTTTTTTTTTTTTTGATGTACCATGCAGCTTGTGGGATGCTCCCCGAGCAGGTATTGAACCTGGGCTGCAACGCTGAAAGCCTAAAATCCCGACCACTAGGCTACCAGAGAACACCCTAGACTCTTAGTTCATAGTTTAAATATTGATGTGTGTGGGACATCCTTGGTGGTCCACTGGCTAGGACTCTGCACTCCCAGTGCAGGGGGCCCCAGTTTGATCTCAGTTTGGGAACTAGATCCCACATGCTGCAACAAAGAGTTCCCACATTGCAACTAAAAAAAAAAGATTAAAACGAGATCCTGAGAGCCACAGCTAAGACCTGGTGCAGTCAAACAAATAAATAAGTATTTAAAAAATGTATTGATGTGTGTGCTGAGTCCATTCACTGGAATGGTGATTCCCAGTGGGGGGTAATTTTGCCCCACTGAGAGATGGCCAGCAATGTCAGGGACATTTCTGATGGTCACAACTGGGGGTGATTCTGTGGTCCCCCACAGAGAATTATCTAGACCAAGTGTCCTAGATGGGGGGAAGGGATTCTGTGTTAATTACTTGATGGAAAAATAAATTTGATCCCTCCCTCACTTTAGACACCAGAATAAATTCCCAGTGGTCAGATGGTGTAAACCAGGGTGCCCCCCAGCAGGTGTGAGTCCTCTCCCCTCCCTTCCACTAGGGTGTGTATTTAAATGTGAGCAGTGTCTTGGGCGTCCCTGGTGGTGCAGTGGATAAGAATCTGCCTTCCAATGCAGAGGACTTGGGTTTGATCCCTAGTCCAGGAAGATTCCACACGGCAGAGCAATTAAGCCCGCCGGCCACAACCACTGAGCCTGTGTGCTGCAGCTACTGAAGCCCGTATATCCTAGAGCCTGAGCTCTGCAACAAGAGAAGCCACTGCAATGAGAGAAGAGGGAGCATGGCAATGAAAACCCAGCAAAGCCAATAAAATAAAATAAATAATAAAATAATAATAAAAATAAATGTGTGCATCATCCCAGGACCTCAGAGGTCAGATGGCCATGGGACCCAGTCTCCTAGGGGGGTCATGGAATCCCCTAGTCCAGGGGATCCTCTCGGGGCAGTTCTGCCCCCCAGGGGACCCTGGGGAGTAACTGGACATCTGTGGTCATTACGACTGGGGGGCTCCTGGCATTGCCTGGGTGGGGTCATGGGTGCTGCTCCACACCCCATAGTGCCCAGGATAGTCTCGGCACCAGTTTCCAAGCGCAGAGGGGTAACCTGGACTAGGTTGTGTGGTGTGCAGCGCCGTGTTCAGCACAGAGCCTGGCTTACGGTGGACGCTCCCCAAGCACGTGCAAGCCGATGGCTGCCAGCGCCCAGCTCTGCCTCCGCCCCAGGCGCGGGTCCTGGGACACGCTGCCCCCCTGTGGACAGCCGTGGAATAGCAGCCTCCGCGCCCTGGTCATGGGGCTGGAGCGCGCTGGCAGCCTGGCCTGACTTTGAGGAGGGTCTCATGCGATGCTGCCCACCAGCACTTTCCGTCCAGGACGGCAGTATTCAAATTTGGTGTTGCCCGGCATGCTCGTCGCTGTGGCCACTGAGCCCCTGAGATGTAACCAGGGCAACTGCGGACATGGCGTCTTTCACCTCATTTCCATCAATTTCAGCGTAAAAGTATATAACCGTGTAAGATTAGGGGCTTGTGGTGGCTCAGATGGTAAAGAATCCGCCTGCAATGCGGGAGACTTGGGTTCGATCCCTGGGTCAGGAAAATGCCTTGGAGAAGGAAATGGCAACCCACTCCAGTATTCTTGCCTGGGAAATCCCATGGGTGGAGGAACCTGGCAGGCTACAGTCCATGGGGTCACAAAGGGTCGGACACGACTGAGTGACTTCACTTCACTTTATAGCAGGAGATGCTGTTTCCATCCCCGGGTGGGGAAGGTCCTCTGGAGTAGGAAATGGCAACCCATTCCAGTATTCTTGCCTGGAAAATTC
Organism: Bos indicus x Bos taurus; assembly: GCF_003369695.1. NCBI lineage: Eukaryota > Metazoa > Chordata > Mammalia > Artiodactyla > Bovidae > Bos > Bos indicus x Bos taurus. The sequence continues at coordinate 89,913,656 of NC_040082.1, read as the reverse complement.
CATGGACAGAGAAGCCTAGTGGGCTATAGTACACGGGCATGCAAAGAGTCAGACATGACTGAGCACAACACTCAACACCAGGTCTGGTCCATGGCGGCTGTCCTCTGCATTGTAGGGTGTGAGCAGTAGTCTTGGCTGGGGGATGGGGATGGAGATTTTTGCCTTTCCTCCAAGCTCCCAGGGGATGCCGGTCTGGGGACCTGTTTGAGATTCATTGCCCTATCCCAGGGTCCCTCCAGAACTGCTGACATGGGGTCTGGGTCATTCCCTGTTGGGGACTGTCCTGGGCCATGTGGGGTGTGGAGCAGCCTCTCTGCTCCCCTCACACTTGATGCCAGGATCCCCTCAATTCTTGACAACCACAAATGTCTCCAGACATCACCCAGTGTCCCCTAGGGACAGAATCACCCCCAGATGAAAACCACTGCTTTTGAACATTCCATCCTGCTTTTGAACGCTCTCCGTAGAATGTCCCACCATGGTGATTGATGACAGCCACCTGTACTTTCCCATGTGGTGGCCACCAGCCCCCAGTGATGAGGACCTGAGGTGTGGCCTGTGCAAATGAGGGACTCAATTTTAAAATTTCCTTTCAATTAATTTACATTTAATGCAAAAAGGCATGGGAGCTCTGTGCTGACCAAGGTGGGCAGTCCAGTTGGTAGAGAAAGGAGCTACTTATCCACTCATCTCTGAGCAGATGGAGTCCCGGTGTGTGTGAGTATGTGTGTCTGTGCGTGTTGTGTGTCTCCACATTGGTGAACTGGTGAACATGTTTGAATTTATGAACTTTTAAAAGAAATTATTGGGACTTCCCTAGTGGTCCAGTGATTAAGAATCCACCTTCCAAAAAAAAAAAAAAAGAATCCACCTTCCAATGCAAGGGACATGGGGTTTGATCCCTGGTTGGGGAACTAAGATCCCACATGCCGCCAGGCAGCTAAACCCACACAGGGAGCCCATGTCCTACAAGGAAAACCCACTGCATACCAAAGAAAAAACTTATTGTCTATCAAGCGCTCAGTGGAACCAGAAGCCTGGCATATACTGTAGTCCATGGGGCTGCAAAGAGTCAGACACAACTTATTGACTGAACAACAACAGGAAAGTTTAGGGAGACATATGTGGGACTGAAAACTAGCCAGACTAGAGTTGTAATCTCATCTCTGTCGGTGGATTCCTGGCTGTGTGACCTTAGAGGTGTGTCTTGCTCTCTCTGAGCCTCTGGGTCTCCTTGGCTATAACCATTTCCTCCTGGGATTATTCTGGGGATTAAATTATGTAACTCATTGCCTTAGTCTGCTTGGGGTACTATAGCATAGACTGAATGACTTAAACAATTGAAATTTATTTTCTCACCATTCTGGAGACTGGAAGTCTAAGATCAAGGTGACAGAACGGTCAGAGTCTGCTGATAGCTCTCTCCTTGGATAGCAGATAGACACCTCTTGCTGTGTTCTCACAGCAGAGAGAGAGAGAGCTCTGGTCTCCTCTTTTTGGCGGGGGGGGGGGGGGGGGCGGGGAGGGGGGAGCAGTTTGTGGGAGGCTTAGTTCCCCAACCAAAGATTGAACCTGGGCCCTCAGGAATGAAAGCACGGACCCCTAACCACTGGACTGTCAGGGAATTCACCCCTCCTCCTCTTCTTGGAAGGGCATTAATCCCACCATGAAGGCCCCACCTTTAAGACCTCATCTAACCTGAACCCCCTCCCAGAGACCCCACCTCCAAATACTCTCCCACTGAGGGTCAGGGCTTCATCGCAAGCCTGTGATGTGGCAGGGGGTGGGCGGACACCATTTATTCCACAGCACTCATGCAAAACACTAAAAGTGTTGCCCATATTCAGTATCATGTCAGGAAATATTTGCTGGTAGTCTTAGAATGGTGAAGCGAAAGTGTTAGTCACTCAGTCATGTCTGACTCTTTGCGACCCCATGGACTATAACCTACCAGGCTCCTCTGTCCACGGGATTTCCTAGGCAAGAATACTGGAGTGGGTTGCCATTCCCTTCTCCAGGGGGTCTTCCCAACCCAGGGATCGAAGCTGGGTCTCTTGCATTGCAGGCAAATTCTTTACCATCTGAGCCACCAAAGAAGCCTAGGATGGTGACTGAGGTTCAAATCCTGGCTGTTCCATTCACAGGCTGTGTGCTCCTGGGTCTGTTTCTCAAATTCTTTGGGCCTCACTTTCCTCAGCAGTCAAGTGGGAGTGATCATCCTGCCCACCTCAAGGGCTCAGAATAGCACTGGAGTTATGCGAGAGCTTGGTAGACCCTGGCCTCTTCCAATGAAGGGGCCACTGATTTTGTTAAGGGGAGGGTGGAAGGCTCTAGGCACCAGGGAGCGAGGACAGCAGTACAGGTCCTGTGGGGTCTGCACTATACCCTCAACCATGACATAGATGGGAAAGCAGAGGCCCAGAGAGGGATAGAGAGTTGCCCAGAGTCACACAGCCCACCGGCTGCAAAGCAGCTGCTGGCACTTAGCCATTAGGTGTCTCAGGAGAGGCTGTGGGGCCCTCTGAAGGGCAGGCCAGGTGGGCAGCCACACCTCCCTGCTCCCCATAATCCCCAAATGTCCCCAGGTGTCCCCAGAGACACACCCATTGGGGGTAGCCCCTAATCTCAGCACCTAATTACTACCCAGCCCCGGGGAAAGGCTGCGAAAAGACCTTTTAAAGGTCTTTAAACACCCCAACAGCCGCTCCCGGACCTGCCAACGCCAGGCTCCCAAGTGTGCAACCAGAAGCTCCAGGGAGAAGGAAAAGCACAGAAACAAAACACACTCATTGTCAAGCTGGGCCCTGGGGATGCAGTGTCAAGGCCTAGAGGCCTGGGTTCCCAGCCTCTGCCAGGCTGAGTGACCTCCAGATGGGCCGCACTCTCACTGAGTCTCTCTTGTCCCCATTTGCAAAATGGGTTACTAGTAAACAAACGAACGTGCGAAGACTTAGATAGGTTTCCAGCCTTCAGGAGGCCTGGGCCATCCACAGCATCAGTACTGTTGTCTGTTTTTCTTTCCCGGGTTTTATGAGTTGTGGACAGAACATGCTCTCTGCAGGTCTGGACTCGCGAGACAGGAGTGAGGGATTTATCTCCTTCAAAAGTTACATTCAGGACCTCCCTGCTGGTCCGGTGGTTAAGAATCCGCCTGCAAATGCAGGGGACATGGGTTCGATCCCTGGTCTGGGAAGATCCCACATGCCACGGGGTGACTAAGTCCGTGTGCCACAGCTTCTGAGCCCGAGTACTCTAGAGCCAGTGCTCCACTACAAGAGAAGCCATCCCAGTGAGAAGCCCAAACACCGCAACTAGAGAGTAGCCACAACGCGTTGCAACTAGAGAAAGCCCACGTGCAACAGTGAAGACCCAGTGCAGCCAAAAATAAAATCAATAAATAAGCCATTTCATTTTTTGTTCTTTTTTGGTCACTTGCACTCAGAACTGAGGGAAATGATGCTGACAGCTGAAGAATCTGAAGGAGGAAATGGCAGCTGACTCCAGTACTCTTGCCTGGACAATTTCATGGACAGAAGAGCCTGGGGGGGGTTGCAGTCCCTGGGGTAACAAAGAGTCGGACGTGAGCACGCACGCACGCACGCGTGAACATTACAGTGCAAAGCACATAAACACGGAAGGAAGGTCGGTCTGACCACAGAGCCTTTGCACTTGCTGCTCCCTCTGCCTAGAATGCCCTTCCCGAGATCTTCCCATGGACTCATTCCTTTTTGTCAGCTTGAACAGCCGTTCCTCAGAGAGGCCTTCCCTGTCAAGTTCCATGGGAGCTATATAATAAAGAATAAAGTCATCTTTTTTGTTGTTGTTGGCCTGATTAATGTCAGTTTATTCCCTACCCTTTTCTCACAGCAAATAGGAGATATTTGTTAAACAAAGGAAGGTGGGAGAAGGAAAACGGTAATTCGTAATAATAATCACTCATTTCCTCTTTTAATGGATTTGGAAAAGTCATGTGAAGTAAATCTGGCCAATCAGAGCATCTATTCACACAATAAATATTGAATTATGGTAATCATGTGACCCACGCCTGGTCAATCAGAGGATTCTATCAGGCCATAAACCTTAAGTCCCAGACGTCATGTATCAGCCATGAGTGCTAAATGCTTTCTGGGACTTATCTTATTTAATCTTCCCAACAACCCAGTGGATCATAACAACACACACCTTCATCATATTTTCAGTATTTACAGTGAGCCAGTCACTGTTCTATGAGCTGGAGGTACAACTATATCTGCGGCAGACAAAAATTTCTTTTTTCTGAGAGAAAGATGGGAAGTTTGGTATAAGCAGATGCAAATTATCATATATAAGATGGATAAACAACAAGTCCTACTGCATAGCACAGGAAACTATATTCACATCCTGTGATATACCATAATGAAAAAGAATTTAAAAAAAAATATATATATATAACATTTACTTTTCTGTACAATAGAAATTGGGGCTTCCCAGGTGGCGTTAGTGGTAAAGAACCCACCTGCCAATGCAGGAGATGGAGGAGACGCAGGTTCCATCTCTGGGCTGGAAAGATCCCCTGGAAAAGAAAATGACAACCCACTCTAGTATCCTTGCCTGGAGAATCCCACGGACAGAGGAGCCTGGTGGGCTACAGTCCATATGGTCGCAAAGAGTCAGACTCGACTCAAGTGACTTAACAGGCTGGCACAACAGAAATTAACACAACGTTGGGAATCAACTACAATAACTACATTTTTAAAATCCCTCCCTTCTGAAACTAACATTCTAGTGGTGGAGAAAACCAACAAATAAATACATAAAGACATCATATATCAAATGATGGTAAGTCATATGCAGTAAAGAAAGCATTGACCTCAGGACTTCCCTGGCAGTCCAGTGGCTAGGACTCCGAGCTTCCATTGCAGGAGGCATGGGTTTGATCCCTGGTTGGGGGACAAAGATCCTGCATGCTGCATGGGGAGGAGAGGGGGAACATTAAACTCATTACTGGATTAGAAGGATGAAGGACAAGCAGCAGCTGCCACAGGGCTGGGAAGAGGGAATCAAGTAAAGTGGGTGATAGGCAAGTGCAGAACTGGATCCAGTTTGTATTTTTAAAAATATTATATTTATTTGTCTGCTCCAGGTCTTGGTTGCAGCACACGGGATCTTTAGTGGTGGCGTGTGGGTTCTAGTTCCCTGACCAGGGGTTGAGCCCAGGCCCCCTGCATTAGGAGTGGAGACTCTTAGTCACTGGACCACCAGGGAAGTCCCTGCACCCTGTTTTTATTTAAAATTTGGAAATTTTGTTCATCATGGAAATATTGTCATTTACTTTTGATTTGTTCAAATATTGCCTTATGCAAATCACAACCACATTGAGATATAACTTCACATCTCCTAGAATGGGTGGATAAAACACATATATATGTATAAAATATGTATTTATATATATTTTAAAGGACAATAACAGTTATTAGCAAAGATGTGGAGAAACTAGAATCCTTGTACATTGCAATTGGGAATGTAAAATGGTACAGCCCCTGTAGAAAATAGTTTGGCGATTCCTCAAAAATTAAACATAAGCTTACCCTCTGACTCAGCAATTACATTTCTGGGTATACACCCAAGGGAAATAAAATAATACCTTCACATGGTGGCTCATGCACAGTCGGGTCCGACTCTTTGCCACCCTGTGGGCTGTAGCCCTCCAGGCTCCTCTGTCCAGGGGATTTACAAGGCAAAAATACTGGAGTGGGTTGCCATTCCCTTCTCCAGGGGATGTTCCCAACCCAGGGGTTGAACTCAGGTCTCTTGCATTGCAGGCATATTCTTTACCCCTGAGCCACCGGGAAGCCCTAATCTTATGTGTGTTTTACCACAATTTTAAAACTGTACTAAGCGCATTAAAATAGTACATTTCTTGTTGACTGAGATTTGGTGCCTTCTTAAGTTTTATGCCTGAAGAAAGTGTCTCCCTACACATCCTCTGCCAGCCCTACCAGAATTAAACAGGAAAGTCACAACACAGCCCCATTGAGAAGGTGACATTTAAGTCAAGATTGGAAGGAGACAAAGGAATTAGCCAAAGTGGGATGCGGGGATGAGCTTTTCAGATAGGGCCAGTCAGTGTAAAGGCCCTGGGCGGGACCGTGCCTGGCATGTTGGAGGAACACTGAGGAGGAGGAGGAGGCCCGATAGTCTGGAGCAGAGTGAGCAAGGAGGAGAGAAGGAGGAGGGGAGGGCGGGGAGGGGACTGGGCAGGTCAAGTGGGGCCTTGTGGGCTGGAGAGAGGTCTTGGCTTTTATCCCAAGGGAGGTGGGAGCCCTGGAGGGCTGTGGGCAGAGGAGGGGCGGGACCTGAGTCAAGTTTTTAAAGCCCGTCTGCTCTGCAAGGGAAAGGATTTTTGTCCTCCTTAATCGCTGCTGTAAACCTCCACTCACAACCATGCTAGGCACACAGGAGGTGCGATCGATGTTGATGATGTGACCGAGGGAATGAATGAATAACAGCTTCATTTGGGGAGGGGGGACTAGGGCACAGAGCAGTAAAGTTATACTGTCCCAGGGTCACCTAGCCAGGTTACTGCAGCCAGGATCTCAAGCCTAGGCCGGACAGCTGAGGCCCCCGCTCCACCAGGCCTATCACAGGGAGGTCCCCCGTGCCTGCCCGGCGGCCACCTGTTTCCTCCCCCGCCTCTGATTAATGGCCCCGCAGCCCCATCCATCAAAGGCCAGCCAGCGCCTGGCTCTGCCCTGAGGCCTCGGGGCCCAGTGCTCATTTGTAAGCAGGCCGAGAGGCTAGTCTCAGGCTGTTGGATATACGAGACAGATCCCCGCCCCAACTTGGCCCCAGATGTGGCCAGAGAACCCCAGGGAGGGGAAAGGAGCTGGGGATGGGTAGGAGCTGAGGGGTGTGGATGACAGCGACTCAGACAGTAAGGTCTTCAAAAGCCCCAGTTTCCCCCCTCCCCAAATTAATTATATGATGAAGACTTCCCTCTCTGCTGCAGCCTTCTGCCCTGTCTTTCTCCCACCCACTGGCATAGTTTTTTTTTTTTTTAACTATTTATTTATTTGGCTGCGTGGGGTCTTAGCTGCGGCACAAGGGATCTAGTTGCTGATCAGGGATGGAACCTGGGCCCCCTGCATTGGGAACGTAGAGTCTTATCCATTGGGCCACCAAGGAAGTCCCCCTGCTTCTTCTTGACATTTAGAGACCAGCATCTGACCATAAAGTTAGGAAATCCACATTTTTTTCACTCATCTTTTGACTTTGAAAATATTTCAGGCCTACAGAAGTTGTAAGACGATGACAATGAACCCCCATAGTTGCTTTTTCTAGGTCGAGACTCACTACTAGATCGAACCTGGGCCTTCTGGATTGGAAATGTAGAACCTTAGCCTTTGGACCACCAGGGAAGTCCCTAGCATTCTGTTCTTTCTACCCCCAAAGCTCCTCCAGACAGCGGGCCTGGGCCAGCCTGGGCGTCTCCTGAACCTTCGTTTAGGTATCCGCTGTGGTCTCCTGGCTTCCTGACTTGCCTATATCCATTCCCACTACCGGCAAGCGTCTTCTGCCACCAGCCGTGGTGGTCTCTCTCTGCTGCTTTATGTCAGTGCTCCTCAGCTGGGGGCAATTTTGCCCCAGGGAATTTGGGGCTGGGGGGCTCCTGGCATTGAATAGGTGAGGGCCAGGGATGCTGCTCCACAACCCACAGGGCCCAGGACAGCCAACCCCAGAGAATGATCCAGGCCAGAATGTTAAGAGTGGTACTGAAAAACCCTGTTCTGAAGTCTTCCACGGTTCCCAAGTGCCCTCCAGGTACTACCACAACTCCTCAGATCAGAACGCAGGGTCCTTCATCATCTAGAGTCCTGGCCCTCTCCAGTTAGTCTCCCTGCCATGCTTTGCCTTTATGCCCCACCTAAAAAGGCCTTTTCATACTGTCCATGAGGTTCTTCGGGAGAAGACAATGGCACCCCACTCCAGTACTCTTGCCTGGAAAATCTCATGGACGGAGGAGCCTGCAGTCCATGGGGTCGCGAAGAATCAGACACGACTGAATGACTTCACTTTCACTTTTCACTTTCATGCGTTGGAGAAGGAAATGGCAACCCATTCCAGTGTTCTTGCCTGGAGAATCCCAGGGATGGGGGAGCCTGGTGGGCTGCTGTCTATGGGGTCGCACAGAGTCGGACACGACTGAAGCGACTTAGCAGCAGCAGCAGCATGAGGTTCTTCTGAGCGCCAAAGAATTGATGCTTTTGAATTGTATTGTTGGAGAAGACTCTTGAGAGTCCCTTGGACAGCAAGAAGATCAAACCAGTCAATCCTAAAGGATATCAATCCTGAACACCCATTGAAAAGACTGATGCCGAAGCTGAAGCTCCAATATTTTGGCCACCTGATGCGAAGAGCTGACTCATTGGAAAAGACCCTGATGCTGGGAAAGATTAAGGGCAGAAGGAGAAGAGGGTGACAGAAGTTGAGGTGGTTGGATGGCATCACCAACTCAATGGACATGAGTTTGAGCAAACTGCAGGAGATAGTGAAGGACAGGGAAGCCTGGCGTGCTGTAGTCCATGGGGTCACGAAGAGTCTGACATGACTTAGCAACTGAACAATGAACAGAGGGTCAGGATCACATAGACATCAAGGGCCCAAGGACCTGGGTTGACCTCCTGGCACTGCCACCCACCATCTATGTGATTTTGCCCAAGTCTCTTAACCTCTTGGTGCCTTCATTTCTTCATTCTTAAAATGGGTATAATGGCAGGGTTAAAATGCTAAAACAGAGACTGGTAAAAACGTAAAACAGGTGGGTTGGTTTATTCATAGTCTGGGTTACAGTTCTGGGCTTCTCTACATGCTGAAAGGCCCAGCCCTTATCCCACTGTACTGAGGCACCCGAATACAGGGAACTGCCTGCCTGGATGCAGGTGGTCTCCCAGGAGAAAGGGCATCTGGTCCCCATGGCAGGTGGGGAGGACTGGCAGTAAGGCTGGTTTCTTGGGCCTGTGACTCAGGCAGCCCTACAGGACTCTGTCTTCAAAGGAAGGCCTGGGACTTCCCTGGTGGTTCAGGGGTTAAGAATCTGCCTTGCAATACAGGGGACTAGGGTTCAATCCCTGGTTGGGGAACTAAGCTCCTACATGCCTCAGGGCACCCACATGACCAGCCCAACGAATGCAGCAAAAAAGTAAAGGACTTGCCCTTAGCTTGATGCTCTGTAGTCACCATCCTGAAATTCCTGATCTTTTCTGAATCAGAGGCCCTGTGTGTTCATTTTGCCCAGGGCCATGAAAACTCTGTAGCCCATTCCCACCTAGGATTCCAATACAATTTGTGGGGTACACATATTCCAGGACAGTTAGCAACAGAAAACTTTCTATAACTATTTTTTGTTTGTGGTCCATGCCACTCGATTCCCCAACCATGCCACTTGGTTCCCCAACCAAAGCAGTGGAAGCAACGAGTCCTAACCACTGGACTGCCAGGGTTACTAGTCCAGGAACAGTAAACTTACTAAAAATTTTCGGCTTTCCTCTTCCAGCAACGGAATTAAGGAAACCCCACATTTTACTAATTCATCTCTGGTCCCATTGGATCCTACCTTATTTAATATATTGATATTTTTTCATGGTGAATTTTTTGGCATTAATTTTTATTTAAAAAAATATGGTGTTATGGGCTTTCACTGACGTGACCCAGGTTCAATCCCTGGTCAGACAACTGAGATCCCACAAGCTCCATGGTATAGCCAGGGAAAAAACAAAAAGAACTAAACTAAAAAAGGTTGGTGATGCATAGGGAAGCCTGGCGTGCTACAGTCCATGGGGTCGCAAAGAGTCAGACATGACTGAGCGACTCAGTTGAACTGAAAACTAAGGAAAGAAATTAAAAATATGATGCTGGGAAAGCTTGAAGGCAGGAGAAGGGGACGACAGAGTATGAGATGGTTGGGTGGCATCAACGACTCGATGGACATGAGTCTGAGCAAATTCCAGGAGCTGGTGATGAACAGGAAAGCCTGGTGTGCTGCAGTTCATGGGGTTGCAAAGAATTGGACACAACTGAGCAACTGAACTGAACTGAAAAAATATGGTGTTAAAATGCTGTTTTATCTTCAGGTGCTTTGGGGGCAGAAGAGGCTTCAGTTTTGCTTATTCATCTCCACCTAGTCCTAACCCCTCATCTGCCCAGGAAAGGTGACAAGGGTCCTAACTCCATTTTAGATGGGAAAATTCAAGGCCCAAAGAAGTCAAACTCATCCAGGAGGTAGGTGCACAGTTGATGATGCTGGTGATGGTGATTATTAAAAACTTGTGCATTTTAGCACTTGCACTGGGTTCACCGTGCATTATTTCCACAGCTTCTTCCAGGCCTGAGTCAGGCCTGGCCCCACCTCTGCCCACAGCCCTCCAGGGCTCCCACCACTCTTCAGAGTAAAAGCCCACGTCCTCCCCATCGCCCACCAGGCCCTGCAGCATCTGTCCCTCCCTATCACCAGCTACAGAGCTGCGGGGCTCAATGCAAAACTAAACTGTGAGGACCCCTGTTCAAAAATTATTTAGGAATTTCCAGAGACCACAAGGGCAGATCGTTAACCAGAGCACAGCCCTTCTGGGAGCTAGGGCCCTGTGTGAATGCATGAAGTTGCTGGCCCTGCCTCCCTGCCCTCATTTACTCCCAAGAACTCCACCTCCACCCCGTGCCAGGCAGTGCTGCCTCAGTACCTTTGCGCTGGCTGTCTCTACCTCCTTGACTAAGCCACTACCCCCATAGCCTGCCAGCTCCTTCTCTCACCTTTGGGTCCTCTTAGAGGCCAAGGAGGCCCTCTGACCCCCTTTGTTTAAAATCGCACCTTCCGGCCCTCCCTCCTGGTTTGTTTTCTCCATAGCTGTTACCACTGTCTGACCTGCTAGGGATGTGGTTCATGGGTTTGTCTCTACGTCTCATATCATCTCCACCAGGGCCACCAGGGCCTGGACTTTGTATCCCCTCCCACCCCGACTTCGTGGAGCGAGGCTTGGCACACAGTAGGCGCTCCATAAATGTGTGTGGAAGCCATGGCTCCCAGAAACTCGGTGGTTATCACCACCTCCTTTCTACAGAAGAGGAAATCGAGGCTCAGAAAACATCCCGTGAGCCAAGGTTACAGAGCATGTCCATGGCACGCGTCTGGGTCGCGCCATGACTGAGCCGGAGGTTTCGATGGGAGCAGCCGGGCCCCCCGGCTCTGACACATGGGGAAACCGAGGCCCAGGCGCTGCCGTCCAGGCCACCAGGCCAGCAGGGGCCCCGGCGCGGCGGGGGCGCGCCGGGCCCAAGGTCACCGCGCCGGCCTGCCCGGGGGAGGCGGATGGGTGGGGATCCGCGGGCCTCCCCGGGCGCGCGCCACCCCCCCTCGGCGGCGCGCACGGGGCCCGGGAAGCAGAAGCGGCGGCGGCGGCAGCAGCAGCAGGTGGAGCCGGAGCCTCCGCGCAGCCGAGGCCGCGGCCACTGCCGGCGTCGCCGCCATTAGACAATAGGAGCGGCGGCCGGGCGTGCGGGGAGGCGGGCGGCGGGGAGGGGCGGGGAGGGGCGCCGGGCGCGCAGGAAGCGGGGCCCGGGGCGCGCCGGGGCCGGGCGCGCGGGGAGGGGGCGCAGGAAGCGGGCGAGGCCGGGCGCGGGAGGCGGCGGCGGCGGCCCCGGGAGCTGCCGATCGGCGCCGGGACAAAGGCGCGGCCGCCGGCGCCCCGAGCAGCCCGAGCCGGGGCGCACAGCCGGGGCGCAGCCCGCGCCCCCCGCCGCGACTGACATGATGTTTCCACAAAGCAGGCATTCGGTAAGCGGGGCCCGCCGGCCCGGCGCCCACCCCATCCGGGTCCGGCACCCCCCAGTTCCTGGCCGGGCCATCCCCCAAGCTCTGGGCCCTGCGTCCCCCCAGGTCCCGGCCCGGTCTCCCCAGTTCCCAGCCGAACCATTCCCTCCCCCAGGTTCGGGCCCTGCCCCCCCCCCCCAGGTCCAAACTCAGCGCCCCTCTCCAGGTCCAAGCCCTGCGCCCCCAGCTCCAGATCCCAGCCGGGCCACCCCCACCCCCCAGCTCGGCATCTTCCCCCCCAACTCCTGGGCCCAGTCCCCTCTAGCTCTGGGCCCAGCGCTACTCCCCACCCCCGCCGCCAGCTCCCGGACTCCCTCCCATCCCCCGTAGCTCCTGGCCCCCTCCCGGCTTCCGGGACCAGAGTACCCCGCTAGGTTCCAAGCCAGGTCCCCTCCAGCTCCCCGCTTAGATCCCTCCACCCCGCGCCAGCCCGGGCCCTGCCCCCTACCCCCCAAGCCAGGCTGGGCCTCGGCGGCCTTGGCCTCAGGCCTAGGGCGCCCCGGAAGCCCCACCAGGCACCTCTAAGGCTGGGGGTGCTTTCGGGGTCCGGGAGTGGGGGAGAGACCCAAGGCGCACCCCTCCCGGAAGAGCGCGGCCTGGAGGAAGGGTGCTCAGAATCAGGGGTGCCCCCACTCGGAAATTTCAGATGGTGAGAGAGGCCCCTCCCCCAAGGGGACTAGGCTAGGAAACCTCATTCCCCCCCAACTTGGGGGGGTCTCTCTAGGACGCGTTACCCTCCCCCCAGAGGCAACTGGACGCCCAGAGTGCACCCCCTCCCGGCGCTTTGGAGGCGCGGTAGAGGGCGCACCCTGCCCCCCTCCAAGGGCGGGCCTTCAGACGCACCCCCACAGCCTGGGGGTGGCGGGGGACGAGCGACTCCGGGCGCACCCACCCCCCTCGGCTTCGCTGGGAGAGGCGGGGGCAGGAAGCGAGGGCGGGGGCCGCGCCAGGAGCTGTAAACACGGGCCCGGGAAGTGGGGCAGGGGTGGAGGGGGGGCGCTGCAGCTGCGCCTGCCGCCTTGGGGCCTCTGTGGCGGGGGAGAGGTGGATGTCCGCCCTGTGGGGTCCTGACCCGGGCCGCCGCCCCCTCCCCACAGGGCTCGTCGCACCTCCCCCAGCAACTCAAATTCACTACTTCGGACTCCTGCGATCGCATCAAAGATGAGTTTCAACTGCTGCAGGCTCAGTACCACAGGTGAGCTGGGGGCTGGTGGTCCCCGACTCGGGAGAAGATGGAGCCCCTTGCTCAGATGGAGCCCCTTGCTTCAGACTGAGGCCTGGAGCGGAGATTGTGGCCTCTGCTTTATATACAGACTCCAAAAAATAGAGGCCTTGAAGGTCTTAGGTGGCAGGCGCTGTCTTTACCACTTCAGGGATATGACATTCATTCATTTAGTCTTTAAAACAGTCCCATTTTGTAGATGAGAAATCTGAGGCATCAAAAATGTCAATAATTTGCCCAGACTCAGTTGTCTGGTTTTAGAGCCCCTCTCCCCACCCCAACACCAATGGATAAAAGACTCCCCCAGCATCTAGAATTGGTAATTGATTCTCCACCTCCCCAAAGCCCTCCACCACCATCCCCAAATCTGTAGCCTGGTTTTGGAGAAAGGGTTCCTGCCACCCAGCAGTAAGGTGATTCTCCCTCCAGAATTGAATCTGACATTGCTAAAGGATTTTGCCATGTGCCTGATCTAAAGAGAAAGGAACTATTTATTTTTCATTTTACACTTGGAAAAACTTAAGCCCAGAGATTTTCTGAGGTTGCACAGCAAGAAAGTAGCAAGATTTATATCCCATCTCTGGATTGAAGGAAGCAGATCCTCAAGGCTCTGCTACAGAGGGGGGCTTTGCCTGGAAATCAGATGGGGAGTCTATATACCAGTGGGGTTTGGGGCCTCCCTGGATCTGTTTACCCACACAGAAGTATTTTTTGAAGGATCCTGGGATTTCTCCAAGAAGAAATTGGAAAGAGTGATATATTTGTTCTTTAGGGGGTACTGCCCCTTCTACCCATTTGCTGAAGAATGAACATACTTCCTTTTGTTTCGTCTTCCCTGCTGTCTTATCATTGTGCCCATTTCAAAGATGAGGAGTCAGAGGTATAGATGATTGAAGGGCAGGCCTAGGGACTTTGTTCTGATCCTGTGATATGGAGGGTTTAGGGGCTTCACCCAACAGATCTGGCCTTTCTGAGCCTCTCCAGGGGGTCCCCTCTCCCTGCCTGGCCCATGCCCACATCACGGTGACCACTGGAGCCTATCCAGTTCTAGAGATGTTGCCAGAGCGCTGTGTGACCTCAGATAGGTCACACCCCCTCTCTGAGCTTCACAGTCTCCGTTCACTGGGCTTAGGCTTCCTGGTGTACACTGAGGGCTTCCACCGTGTTGGGGCTGTCACAATATCTACCAGTCCCTCAGGAAAGGCCAGAAATGCCGAATTTGGAATGAAATTGCCTGAGTTTATTTTAACGGTGGTCACACGTGGACATTTTTAAAGAGAATTAGATTAAGTGTGGCTCACCTGTGAACTGAGGTATACAAGTCGTGATCAGTCTGGCGGAACAAAACGCTAAGTCCCCTGGGGTGACCACAAGATCAACAAAGTATTTATTGGGTACTTACTGTATGCCAGCATTAAGAACATTTCTGGTCTTAATTCATCTTGTCCTCACCACCCCACCCTGGGAGGCTGGCGCTCAGCAGACTCAGCAACCAAGGCCTAGAGAGGTAGAGGCGTTTGCCCAGAGTCACACAGCATCAGAGTGGCAGGGCTGAACTTTGGACCCAGTCTATCTAGTTGAGTTTGTGACCTCAGCTCTCTACCTGTCACCCTGACACCCCCTTGGGGGCCTTTGAGAAGTATCCAAAGCTCATCCTTGCTGGGGCAACCCAAGACAGGAGGGGGATCACCAACTCTATTACCCAGTGATAGAAATTTATACCCCTCCCCCCAACCAGGGAAATCAGAGGTCACAAGAGAGGCTGGGTGCCTTTGAAGATTCCTTACTGAATTCAGTCCAGAGCCCTGCCAGTGGGCTCCGGGCCCTTGTAACCTCTCAGCAATGTCTGTCTATTCCTTCTTTGCTGGAGAGTTTTGCCCAGTGGGTGGGAGTATGGCCTTTGAAGCCCACTTCCTGGCTGTGTGACCTTGAGCCTGTTCACTCAACCTCTCTGAGCATCCATTGCATCATCTTTATAAAGGAGACTGACGTTAACAGCCCTGACCTCGTTGGATTTCACGATAGGAAAAAGTTTCTTTGAATCCTTGTCTGACCTACAGTCAGGGTATTTGCTCTGACTTCTGTTTTTATTATTTTCATTGCTTTCTCCACCCCCACATCTTCAAGGTGGGTTTCATCATCCCCAGTTTCCAGCTAAGGCACCTGTGGCTCCCCTTCCCTCTTCTTCTCTCTGACCCCCACCAAAGTTTGGGGCTCCCTTGCACAATGGGGGGGACCTCATCCCAGCCCCAGCCCTCCCCCTCTTTTTCCTCAGTCTGAAACTCGAATGTGACAAGCTGGCCAGCGAGAAGTCAGAAATGCAGCGTCATTACGTGATGGTAAGCCAGCCCGGGGTCTGGTGGGCAGGGCCAGAGGACCCCAGGTCCCCCTCCAGCACTGGCAGCTGCTGTCTGAACCCTGGCCATCTCCTCTGGGATGTGCAAGGAGTCAGGGTCTGCTCTCCGCTCAGCCAGCCCCTGGCCGGGCTGAGTTAATCTTGTTGGCCTGGCTGCCGGCCCGGGCAGTGGCCGAGGTGCCAAGCCACCGGGTTGCGGCCTGGGCCTGCCAGGTCCCTGGCTGTCCTTGGCAGCGGAGGAGCCAGTGGCTGTGAAAGCCAGGAACTGGGCGGGGAGGTTGTTGATCCCTCCCCTCCCCACCCCCATGGTCTGAGCATCCCAGGCTTAACCCCTCCTAGTCCGAGCTTTGGAGGAGGACTCCTGGAGGGCCCCCCTCCCCAGGCAGGAGGCTGACACTCTTTTGAGGAGGGTGGGTGGAAGGGAGGGAGGGGGCGGCACTGCCTTCTTGGGCCTGACATTGGAGACCCTGCCCCTGCATACTGCCGGAATCACTTGCTTTGCTTCATATTCACCAGGTGTGGTGATTTCTGCATCAAAACCCCTGCCTAAGTCCAGCCCAGAGCCCACTTCCCCCAGGCCATGGGGGCAGAGCTGGACAAGGAACCTCTGGATTCAGAGGGATGGGGCTGGGGAACTCCAGAAGGGTGTGCTCCCGTTTGGAGAAAGACTGCATGGAGAAGGAGGCATTGCAGCTGGGGTCCTGATGAATGGATAGGAGCCAGCTGGGCAGAGAAGGAGAGGCAGCACAAACCTGGCTTTCTCCCCCTATCTTCCCTTGGGGGTGATGGGGAGTCATAGGAGGGTTTAGAGCAGGGGAGGGGCAGGGTCAGATGTGGGGCGTGAGGGGGGTGCTGCTGGCCCCAGAGGCAGACCCAACAGGATTTGTTTATCCTCGATTATTTATACCCAGGAAGACAAACTTCCCTGGAGTCCAGGGCCACCCGCAGACAAGACACATAAAGATAAAAGATTAGGAGCCTTGGAATGTGTGTGTGCCTGTGTGTGTGTGTGTGTGTGTGTGTAGGGGGTGAGGTCATTCCAGAAATGGGGCACTGAGTGCCCCACTGGCGTCCCTAGCATCCTCACCAGGCACCTGGGCCCCAGGTCCAGGTATGGGTGTCTCCCCGTTTCCGCCTCCATCTCTCTTGCCTGCCCTCCCCTCCTCCCACCTCTCCCTTTCTCCCCCTCTTTGTCTCTGTCACTTCCCCTGTGTCTTTTGTCTCTGGAGCTCCACATCCTTCACCCGCCCCCATTTCTGTCTCCCCCCTACACAGTACTACGAGATGTCCTATGGCTTGAACATCGAGATGCACAAGCAGGTATGCCCCCTTCCCCCTCCTCCCCCTTCCCCGCTCCAGCCCAGGCAGGTAGGAACCCGCCACCCCTTGGCTGAGCACCAAGTCTGCCTTGGTATCCTGTTACCTCCAGAGCCCCCCCTCCCCACTTCTGTTCTTTCTCAGGCCTCCCTGGGAGGTTTTTCTCCCTGAGGGGGAGGGGCAGAGGCTTTCCTAGGACCTGCCACCCCCACCCCATTGTCTCTCTTTTGTGACAGTCCTGGGGGAGCAGGGTGATGTGACATGCCAACCCACCCTCCAAACCCTATCTCAGGTTAGAGAATTCTGATGCCAGCTGCCCCCACCTCTTCCTCCCTCCCATGGAATGCTCACTACCTACGAGGCATCGGGCATCTTTCCAGGGCCACCCAGACCCCAAGCCACTGGGCCTGGATTTCGCTCTGTCCTGGGCTCTTAACTACCCTCAGAGACTCAGCCCCCGGGGCCACTTTTGCTGCTGATCGGGTGCCCATGGGCCTGATGAGTTGATATGATCCTGGGACAAGCCGGCCTCCTCTTGGATTAGACAGAACCACTGGGCCTCCCAGGGCTGGTCTGCACCTGCCCTGGCTGGCTGCTGCCCAGGGCTGAAGTGTCTGTCTGTTCCAGGCTGAAATCGTCAAGAGGCTAAATGGGATATGTGCCCAGGTCCTGCCCTACCTGTCCCAAGAGGTGAGTGGAGCCCCTGGGGGTCTGCTGGGAGGAGATAGACCCTGAACTTCCTCAACCCCACCCCTCTGTAGCCATCTGCGTGCCCCAGGGCACACGCCTGCCTTCTCTGGACCTCCCAGCCATCAGCCAGTCTGTGCAGGAGAAACCCCAGGGGTGAAGGGAAGGACCTCACCCTGCTGTGGAATTCCCAGTCTGCATGAGTCATTGCACCGTAAAAATGTCAGCTACACTGCTGAACACTGCACCAAGAATTTTGTTTCTGCCTTTCACCTTCCTGAGATTCATCTGCCTGGTCCTGCTGGCCGCCGGGTGTACAGGAAGACACTCCACACACACAGGCAGACATACAAACAGACACAGATGCAACAGACATACGCACAGATGCAAAACATAGACACACAGCACATGGACACACAAAGGGACTATGTACCCAAGTCTTTTCTGTTTCCTGGGATTCTCGGTCTGAAGCCCACTGTACGCGCACACACACACATCTGGGTCACCTAAGGCCCCTCTGCTCTCTGCCAGATTTACTGCTGATAGTTCATCATTTTCTTTTTAAATTCTGCTGGTACCTTGGGGTCCCACAGGGGATGATGCCCAGGGACAATTCAAGAGGACACCATGGAAGCCCCAGAGAGGGGGATTCTTAGGACCCTGAAGATCTAGCTTTTGGTTTCCTTTCATAGCAGGGGCTCCCTGGTAGCCAAGGCACAAAGGAGCTTGGCAGATTTTAGCATCTGATAGCCAGAGAGACAGATTTTCAGTGAAAGCTGGGGGATTGCCCCAAACCTTGACTCACACCCCAGCCCTGCCAGAATTCACTGGGCCTTCCCAGCTGTGGAGGAAGAGGAGCTTGGGTTAGCAAACCTCAGATTTCTTCCATTAGCAGTCCTGTTCTGAGCTCTTACAAGTTTTGACTTCTTTGCATGTGGCATCGGTCATAGTCCACAGTTTCCTAAGATTCTGGTACGAAGCCCTTTGGGTCTTCTGTGTGTCTGTATGTATCCCATTTTCCAGATGAAGAGACTGAGGCTTGGTGAAAGGAATCAACTGGAGAGAGGGGCGTTTCCTGAGGGGAGAGATGGGAAATCATAGAGAGGGAGGGCTCGAACAGTGGAGATGGGAGTGGGGCTTCTTCTGGGCTCTGTGCCACAAATCCCAACTAGATGGGGTGAATCATCTGACACCTCTCCATCCCACACCCCCCCCCCCCACTTTCCAGCACCAGCAGCAGGTCTTGGGAGCCATTGAGAGGGCTAAGCAGGTCACTGCTCCTGAGCTGAACTCCATCATCCGAGTACGTCTGGGGTCTTGTGGGGGGATGGGGGAGGGACAGGTGGGCTCAAGGGGGCTAATGCTCCCCTGTTTGTGTACTGCAGCAGCAGCTCCAAGCCCACCAGCTGTCTCAGCTGCAGGCTCTGGCCCTGCCCCTGACCCCCCTGCCTGTGGGGCTGCAGCCCCCTTCTCTGCCGGCGGTCAGCGCAGGTACCGGCCTCCTCTCGCTGTCGGCGCTGGGCTCCCAGGCCCACCTCTCCAAGGAAGACAAAAACGGGCATGATGGTGACACCCACCAGGAGGACGACGGCGAGAAGTCGGATTAGTGGGCGGCTGGGATGGGGAGGGTGGGGGGTGGGACAGAGGGGAGACAAACACTGAGAGAGGAAGGTTCAGCACACGAGACACAGTAATAGCTTGGGATTGGCCAAACTCTGGTAGTATTTATGGTAGCTGCCTACTGGGGCTGTCGCCCTGCTTCTGTGCCCTACCCTGGCTTGGCTCCTACCCCCAATTTCTGGCCTCCCTCCTCCTCCCCTGTAGCCTGAATGGGTCAGTACCCACTCATCCCACAGATGAGGCAAGCTGAGGCCTGGAGACACAGGTGGGAGGCCAGGTCCTAAGGGAGCAAAACCTCAAGAGGTCCAACACCCCCTGCGTTTCCCTGATTCACACACATGTAACTGACAGTCTGCCGGCCAGGGGGGGGCCCCACCCCAGGGGTCACCCAGCCTCCCATTCTGGCACTGCATGCAAACACAATGCTAGCTGCCCCTCCCCACCCTGGGCACCCCATGTCTGCCCCTCCCACCCACTCACCCTCCATGAGTTCCTGATGCCCGCACCCACAAAAGAAAGAGGGGCCACCGACAGCGAGCTTAGCCCCAGGGCAACAGAGTGGGGCCAGCAACTCAGAATTCCCTTTCTCCCCTTCCTGAATAAAGATGAGGGTACTCAAGTTGTCTTGGTTTTTATTTTCCCCCCCTTTTCCAGTATACTAGCTTGTCTTTTAAGAAAAGGGATATTAAAAAAAGGAAAAAGACAAAAATGTTAAAAAAAAAAAAAAAAAAAAAGCAACACCCACACCTGTGTCTGTATATAGCCTTTTAGACTGTCAGCTTTTGTTGTGTTCAGTCGTTTGATCTCTACGGAGAGAAGTGAAAATGCTGTATCGAGGGTGGGCTTAGCTGTGCCTTTCAAATAAAGACGTGAGAAGGTTGGTTGCTGTGTTTCTGCCTCTGTGTTGTGGGCTGCCCTGCGGTGACCCCCTTCCCAGCGGAGGAGGGGGGCCTCCTTCAAGCCTGAGCCCCCTCTTCTGTTACGGGACTGGATATGAAAAGTCCTGAGTCCAGCTTGTAAATATAATTTAGCTCCTGAACGCAGTCTCTAGCCCAGAGATGGTCAGATGGAGGCTCAAGGTCACACAGCAAAGCCTAGGTGTTTGAGGTCTGGTCAGCTGTTTCGACAGGTAGGCAAAAGGACTCAAAAAAGCTAAGGGGTCACTGAGCATAAGTGGTGGGACTGGTTTCTGAGCCTCAGGCCAGATGGTTCCTAAGTGAAATTCTTTACCCTTAAGAGACATGTTAAGACCACAAGCAGTCACTGCACGCACACACACACATGGCTTCTTCCAAATCAGGGAACTGATTCCTGGCTGGACCTCAACTCTCCAAGGACCACTTGGAGCCTGCCTTCATGCCCCTGCATCCAAGCTGGACCACCTGGGGAGGGGGAGCCAGGAGGATAGGTGGTTCCCTGGGGCACCTGGCACTTCAAGAGAACATCAGTCTCCCCAGCCAGGATATGGGGCTGAGGGCAGGGAGCCTGTTGGAGAGTGAGAGCTGTCATTTTGACTGCAATATCTTCCATCTTGCAAGATCTTGTCAGGGCTTCTTGGCATAGAGCTCTCACTCTCAAGGGACTGGGAGCATGAGGAGACCAAGGAATTCTCAACTATCTGCCTGATCCAGTGGCTTTCCAGGCAGCCAAGGGCACAGGGAACGAGGGAAGGGGTGGTGATGGACAGCGAACTTCAGAGAAAATGTCTTCTGTCCCTCAGGAGAGAAAGAAGGTGTAGAGGGGACAGGGGGACCCTCCTTCTGTACCCCACCTCCTCCCCCACTACAGTGAAATCACGTGCAAAAATCAATGTAATGAGACCACTCACTCCCTGGTTAACACGTATCCTCATAGCCACTCACTCCCTGGTTAACATGTATCCTCATATGTTAATGCAGGGACTTCCCCAGTCATCCAGTGGTTAAGACTCTGTGTTCCCAATGCAGGGGGCCAGGGTTCAGTCCTTGGTCGGGAAACTATATCCCACATGCTGCAACAACAACAGCAGAAAAACCCAAAACTCATCTCTGTGACTTGGAGAATATAAACTGTTAACATCTGCCTCCAAAAGACTGCTTAGCACCCAGCAATCCCCCTGGATTTCAATGTTAGATCCATGCAACAGACATGCCACCAGAGTGTTTAGAGCAGCTGTAACAAATCATTATTGCCCCAAACTGGAAACCACCAGCTGTCCATCAAAGGGCAGAAGGGTACTTTGTGACGCCAGCTGCCCATGGAATACTATGCAGTCAGAAAAAGAACCAGAAACCACCTCACTCAACACCTGCAGCACACACACACAACACTGAAGGAGCCAAGTACAAAAGAGAGACGCTATGTGATTCCATTTATATAAAGAACAGCCCCAAGTGACCTATATAGTTGCACATGTCATGGGGCTACCCAAGCACACTCTACCCACTATGGAAGCTTGGGGGCTGATTACACAAGTGTATTCATTTTGTGATAAGTGATCAAATGATAATCTGGGCATTTATAATCTGGGCACTCTTCTGTGTGTTCTACTTCACAATTTTTATCTTTTTGCCATGTGGCAGGCAGGATCTAGTTCCCAGGCAGTGGGATGGAACCCCTGCATTAGGAGTATGGAGTCTTAACCACTGGACTGCCAGGTAAATCCCGGCAGGGGGCTATCTTTTTTTTTTTTTCCTCAAAATTTTAAAAAATGTTTTAAAGAATAGATTATCTTTGGCCTCTGTGACCCTAGGAATAAATTCTAGGCCCAGGACACCCTGAGGATCTGCTACCCACCATTCTAATTATTCCTCCTCAGCAGGCTGGAGCCAGGTTGAAACATTTTGCCTTTCCTTGAATAGAGACCATTGCACATGCTGTTCTGGAACAGTGATTATTTTTTCCCCCTCCCCTGGGTTCTAATCCCCCAAAACCTCCAGAAGTCATTCTTCTGACCTTCCCTCACAAAGCAAGTTTCCCTGGTACTATGAAAATTTCAATTGGGATGGGAAAAGCACCTGTTACTAATACATCCCATAATGGTTCTGGACAGAGAGTCTCCAGCCGGGGCTTCCTCTCACAGCAAGGTGATTCGAGCAAGCAAGCAGCTTCACTGCTCTGGGTCTTGGTTTTCCCTATCTGTGAAATGGGTTTAATCACACTGCTGTCATGAAGATCCTATCATGGACTCCGGAGAAAGTGCTTTAGCACAGCCTCACCCATTCATTCATTCTTCCTTTAAAAAAAAAAAAAAACACAACATATTGAGCTCCTACTCTGAGCCCTGTGGACAGCAGGGAAGGAAAAGGAAAGACTTAAGTCCCCACCCTTGTGGCCAGATAGACACATGTGTTGGGAAAATACAAAATGGGTCAGCGGGTGTGTGGATAGAAACCGAGGCAGGGAGGAAAGTGAAGTCACTTGTCTGATCTGCTTCTGGGAAATTGTTCCGAGGATTAGCAGAAAGCCTGCGAGGGCTCAAGAGAAGTCAGCTGATATTATTAGTACTATTACTGATGTTGCTGGCAGATGAAGGGCGTTTTTTTTGGGGGGGAGGGTCTGCTCCAAAGAAAAAGGGGCCTTGCCCAGTCACGGACACCACGGTTGTGACCTGGGGTGTCCCTCTGGGCCTTGAAGCTCCCCCATCCCGCCCATACGGCTGGGAACGGTAAAGCGAGGGCCCTGGAGTCTGCTGTGGGGCGCGTGACCAGAGGGTCTTGGGGCGGGAGAGGAGAGGCAATCGCAGCCGGGAAGCCGGGGCGGACGGAGGTGCGGTCTCCAGGGCCCCCTCCCCGCCGCGGCCTCCCGCGCTTAACGACCGCGCCGCCGGCGACCTCGGCTAATTGATCTGCTAATGGGCCCCGCGCCGCGGCCGCGCCTAATGAGGCGGGAGGAAGGGGAGGAGGGGGCGGTGGGGAGGGTGGAGGGGAGGAGGGGGAAAGGAGGGAGGAAGGAAGGCGGGGAGGGGGGGGAGGGAGGATGAAGAGAGGGAGGGGGGAAGGGGAGAGAAGGGAGAGGCAGGAGGAAGGAGGGGGGTTAGGGAAAGGAGGGAGAAGGAAAGAAGGGGGGATGTGGGGGAGGGGAGGAAGGCGGGGAGTGAAGGAGCATCAGAAGAGGGGGAGGGAGGCAAGGGGGAGGGGCAGAGAGACCCCAGAGGGGGCTGCGGGGGCACAAGTCTTGGTAAACCCAACTGTTCTGACTACCCCACCCCACCCCCAGACCCTAGGCCCTTCTGGGACTCCCCTTTTCTACCCTCTCCCCCTTTTTAAGGCTCTTTCCAGCAGCGAGGATCCCTGTGCTTCAAGGTATGCAAGTCCCTGACTCTGTCTAAACCATGATGTTCCTGTGCATACAATCATGTCCTCCCACAGGCCCCAGTAACAAGAGGCTGATCCAGCACCCTCCTGCACCCCAGTCCCCCAGAGCCAGGCTCACCTCCTCCTCCTGATTTGGCCTCCCAGGCTGAGGAGGGGTCAAGGGCTAACAGATTTTCCAGCCAGCCCAGGAAAAAAAGCATCCTGTAAATGAGGATGTGACATTAAACATTCACATTCCAGGCTGGCCAGGTACATCTGCTGCCTGAAATATTTACGTGGCCTTCTTCCTTCCAGAGGCTGGAGTTTGCACCTTGAACTTAGATTAGACTTGGGGGAGAAACAAAAAGCACCTGCAGTGATGTGGAATCAGGGACCTGGGCATGACCACCCCACACGCTCACCCCATTGTACAGACAGGAAAACTGATGCCTGAGGAAGGGCAGGAAGTTGTCAAAAGTCACAAGACAAGACAGGGCCACAGCCGGTCTCCTGCCCTTTGCTGGCTGGCTGGCAGAGCTCTCGGCCCCACTAGGCAGTACCAGAAAGAATTGGGAAAGCAATGCAGATCATAAGGATAACAGAAATCATGGATGGCTGCCATCCACTGAACATCTATTATGCTCTGACCTTGGCTCAGGGCTTCAGCTGCAGTTCTCAAACAATTCTTGAACATGCCCGGTGAAGGAAGGACCATTTTACAGATAAAGAAACTGAGGCCGGAGGTGTCAAGTGACACCCCTACTGAGGCGTCAAGTAGGGGCACATAGCAGAGAACCAGGATGCTGAAAGACACACATCTTAGCCTGGACCCAGCGCAGGTGGGCAGAGCTCTGGCCCTTCCCCTTGCTCGGGGCCTTCATTCTAATTGGCATCGTTTTCCAGTCTGAGGGTGACTGAGCCTGGTGCCACCTCTGGGCAACCCTCTGCATGGTGGGACACACTGTCCCCACAGCCACTGCACTCCGGCCATCACCACCACCCCCTCTCTCCTGCTCGCTGGCTTTATCTTTACAGCATTGATCGCTGTGAACAACTTAGGTCAACAAATATTCCGTCCTCTGCTTTTCCCCACACCGGAGATGAGTTCAACAAGAGGGACTGGGTCTGTTTGGGTCACTCCTGAATCCCTAGGGCTTGGACTCCTGCCTGGCGCACAGCAGGTGTTCAGGGAAGATGTAGGAAGAAAGTGAGATGGCAAAGGAGCCAGCGGGATGGGCGGGCCTAGGCCAGCCCTGCAGGATGCGTCCTGTCGGACAGCCAGGGCTTCCGGGAGCCATGGAAGGTGTTGGAGCAGAGGAGGGGTGCAGCCACACCCATGATGAGTAGGATCTACTGTTGTCACAGAGGGGCCAGTCTGGAGGGGAGACAGAGGCAGGACCCCAGGACGAGGCCCGCATGGAATTTAGGTATTTTCTGACTTTAAGGGCTGCAGGAGGGAGCTGCCTGTACCCCAAGGCCCTGCCAAACGCCCAAGCACTCTGCTCTGCAGAGCTCTCGCGGGGTCTGCCCTTCTCCGACTATCTCTGCACCTCCTCTGCCTCCGGGTACCTCCGGGTCTAGGTCTCTCTCTTCCTCGGTCCTTCAAGGTCTTTCTTGATCTCTCTCTCTCCTCCCCCTCGAACACTCCCTCCTACTGTGCTCTTTCACAGCCATCCCCGCCTCTCAGTCGACCTCGCTGGTCCTCCCCGCCTCCAGCTCCCCCTACAAACCTCTCCCACCCACCCAGGGCCCCTGGGCCCGGTTGCTGGGCGCCTGCCAGGCCAAGAAGCCCGCCTCTCCCCGCCCTTGACCCTCCGCCTCTTCGCGTCCTCCTCCCCCTCCGCCCCTCCGCCCCTCCGCCCCCTTCACCCTCTCCTCTTCCCCCGCCCCTCCTCCCGCTTTGTCCCCTCCGTTTCCTCCTCCCCCTCCCCTCTGGGCTTCCCGCCTCCCAGGCGGGGGAGGGGCGGTACCCTCGCTCCGCGTCCCCTGCTGGGCCTGACCTGGCCAGTTGGGTGACGCGTCGGTCCGGCCTGCGGGGTTTCCCGTGGTTCCTCGGCCGCGGCGGCGCGGGGGGACAAGCGGGCGGCCACCCAGCACGCAGGAGGGCTGGCTCCAGGGACCCAGGACCACAGCCACCGAGCGCTCACCCCGAGCGCCGCCTACTGTGTGACCTTGGACAGGTCCCTCGGCGTCTCTGGGCCTGGCCGCCTCCATCTCTTTCCTCCCCACTCCCAAGCGAGACCCACCACCCACCGGCAACCGGGATTTATTGGGCACCTGCTGTGTGCTAGACTCGGTGGTGGCTGCCCTGGACTCAGGACAGCACCCCTCTTTGCCCCCAGTGGAACCTACAGCATGTAGAGAAGACAGACAACAAATAAACCCGTGAATAAGATAATTTCCGAGAACAGTCAGGTGCTGGGGAGAAAAATCCAGTAGGGGACAGAGAATGACAGGAGGCTACTTAAGCCAGGAGATGGGGGGAGGTCTCTCCAAGGAGGTGACATTTGAGCTGAGACCTGGATAACTACAGGAGCCTGCATACAGGGGATGGGGTGGGGGGAGGTGTTCCAGGTAAAGGGAGTCCAGGGCAGAAGCCTGGAGGCAGTTCAGCCTGGTCAACTGCAGGGTCTCATCCCCTACTTTGCAGGGCAGCTGTGAGCATCAGACACAAGGTCAAGTGAATAAAGCAGCTAGCCCAGAGTAATCAATGTCTTGAGAACCATTACCAAGGACAAACCCCCTTTTCCAGATAAGCAAACTGAGGCCCAGGGAGGATAAAACGACTCGCTGCACATCAGAAGTTGGAGAGGGAGATACATATTGGACACAGTGTTCCACCCACACCTGTGCAGTGCAGGGGGGCTGGGGGAGTCTCAGGTCCAGCAAGGAGCACCCTCCCCAGGGGAGAGATGGAGGTAGAATTCACAGAGATGCCACGTGGCAAAGTCCAGAGGGTGAGGTCAAGGCTTGGCATGGGGTGGGGTAGGAGGGTGAGTTTGGTGATGTGGGGTCTAGGATAGATACATTGACCAGGAAACCCCTGGGTTTTAAAAATAGGGGATGCCTTGGGCTTCCCTGATGGTCTAATGGTTAAGACTCCACTTCCACTGCAGGGGCCACGGGTTTGGTCCCTAGCCAGGGAAGTTTCATATGCCCTGAGGTTTGGCAAAAAAAAAAAAAAAAAAGTGGGGGGGATACCTTTTGAGTGTGAGCTCCAACCCTGTTTGCCCCAGTTGCACACCCTGACATCATAATAACTGAAGCTGTTTCATCTGTCAAACTTTGATTCTGTGACACTGATGAGAAAATATCTGGCATTATCCCCATTTTACAGAGTCACAGGAGCAAGTAGCCAAGGTAGGATTTGAACCCAGACCTTCAGGTTGCAGAGGTGCCTTACTGGCAGGGTTAGCACTGGATAGGTTGGCAGGGGCTCTGGGACTCTGTCCCACATGTCAAATGACCTGGGAGAGGCTCTACCCCTAAGCTTCCCAACACATGTGGAACAGGTGCGGTTGGGCCTGGACAGACCATAAACATTAAACAAATAAATTGTGAGCATTCAGGACTTCTCTGGCAGTGCAGAGGTTAAGACTCCGTGCTTCCACTGCAGGGGCATGGGTTCAATCCCTGGCTGGGGAACTGAGATCCCACATGCCAAGAGAGATGGCCAAAAATTTTTTTTTTAAAAGAAGAAGCTGTAAATGTTCAGAGAGTGACTAGGCTTCCAAAGGAAATAAAATGAGAGAAGCTGACCAGGTAGGGGGGTTGGGGCCAGCTAGAGCCAGGCTGGCCAGGCCAGGCCTCCCTCAGTGGTGATGTTTAATCTAAGCTTGAGATGAGCCAGTCATGGTCCAGGCAAAAGAAACAGCTTGTGCAAAGGCCCTGAGGCAGGATCATCATGCCTGCAGTGTTGGAGAACAGGGAGGAGGCCTGAGGGGAGTGAGTGATGAGGAGAGAAGAAAAGTGATGGGGGATCAGATCTTGTAGACAGAGGTGGGGAGTTTGCATTTCATTCTGAGGGTGATGGGGAGCTAGGGAAGATTCTTGAGCAGAGGGAAGGGTGAGATTGGATTCACATTTTCATGGGTGATCAAAGATGTGGGAAAAGTGAAAAATGAGTGCATAGCCCAGCTGTTGGGTGTGAAATGAGGCTGGGTAGAGAAGGGCCCTTTGGGGCATAAAGGAAGTGTAAATGGCTACCCTGTTTAGAGCATTTACTATGAATTTTTAAAAAATATTTATTTCTTTGGTTGTGCCAGGTGTTAGTTGAGGCATATGGGATCTTTAGTTGCAGCACATGGAGTCTAGTTCCCTGAACGGGGATCAAACTCAGGCCCCCTGCATTGGGCACCTGGAGTCTTAGCCACTGGACCACCAGGGAAGTCCCTACTATGAAGCATTTTAAGTACTCTATAGGCCTGAACTTATTTGAAGATTCTGTTATCAATCTCCTTTTCCAGATGAGAATACCCACTGAGTCCAGGTCCATCCTGGACTCCCAAAAGTCCTTTCTTCTTTTTCCCCTTTGCAGTCCAGTTCTTGCCCAGGGGGAGGCTGGAGTTTGGAGCCCTCAGCCAATAGCAGTGCCTCCTGCCACTGGCTGCTGTCTCCCCTGTCTCCCATTAACCAGGGCCGAAGGGGATTTTACAGACCCTTGTGAAAGTAGGCAGAGTGATATACTCATGCTGCGTTCACTCCCTGTTTCAGCTTCACAGCCAGAGAGTGTTCAGAGGCCCACTCAGTAAGGCAAGAGGTCAGACCTCAGGGCTCCTCAATCCCAGGGCAGGGTTTAAAGTTGCCCCATCTTTCCTCTTCCATGTTGGGTTAGGGTTATATAAAGGCACAGTTCAAATGAGGCAACTCCTATGTACCCTGCAGAACCTCAGCTTAAACACCCCACCAGACACCTAGCATGCCTTTCCAACTTTCCATGTAGGCACCTCACTCCTGGCTCTGCCTTCACCCCCATCTCCACCCCAGGTCCTCCCTTCTCCTCAGCCCAGACCACTCTCAGGGGGCTGAGTCTTGTGCTTGGTCTCCTCCCACTTCTCCAAACTTGGGAACCCCTCCTGCATGGCCTAGCCCTGGCTGCAAGCTTGGGAGCAGCAAAAAGCATTGGTTTCAAGAATAAATCTTGTGCAACCGTCTCACTATACAGGTGAGAAAACTGGCCTAGAGAGAGGCGCTCAAGTGTCCCTAGGTCACATGAGGAGGTAGAGGGCAGGGCGCTAGAACAGGGCATGAAGGCTCCCTGTGTTCATGGGTGGAAGGAAACGTGTGTAATTTTTCTGAGGGGGGCTCACAGCCAACCGTGGCGGGAACGGAGGCTCAGAGGTCACCCGAAAGCCCTGGCCAGCGGGAGGGGGCAGGCCTGGCTGGTGGCCCAGCAGCTCGGCTAGGGGGGCGGTAGGCAGAGGTTGGCGAAGTCGGAAGCCAAAGGCTTGGCCTCCCCGAGGGAGCCGCTTTCCCGGCCCGGGTCGGATCAATGGGCTGTAATTATACCGCGCCGGGCCCGGAGCCGGCGGGGAGGGAGCAGGAGCTGGCAGGAGAGAGGCGGCGGGCGGGGGAGCGCGGGCCGGAGAGGGACCCACGTTACTTTGATTGACAGCCCGGGCGGGCGCCGCGCAGGAGCTTCTGGGGCTCGTAGTCTTTCTGAGAATCCCTGCTCCCGTCTCTTCTCCCATTCGCGCCCGGGGAAACCGAGTCATGGGGACCAGCGACCCTCTCCCTTCGCCTACACCTGGGCCCATCCCTTCCCATCCGACCTGATGGGAGAAACTGAGCCGCGCTGGGAGACTCCGGGCTTGGGTGAGAGTCTCAGTTCTTCCCTAGGCGTCTGGAGTGACTTGACGTCTCTACCTCAGTTTACCCATCTGTGAAATAGGGCTAAAAGCGCTAGTCGGCCCAGCCAGCTGGCCAGGCTTTTTGCAAGGTAGTATGTTGGACTACGGAACTCTTCTTTTTAAGGGAAGACCAGCCAGGCTTAGGAGGTGGCTCGCTTCTCCCCGCGCTTTTTGGATACTAACCGAGCTGGAGTACCCCCCCGAAAGCCAAACCGGGGCTAGAATCAGGCGTCCACAAGGATCTCAGGCTTCTCTCAGGGAGGGGAGGCACACTCTCCATACCCTGCTGGGAGCGCCTTGCCGCCTTCCGATTGGCCCAGCCAATCCTAGCACTTTCTGCCATTGGTTGCCAGATCCCTGATCCCCATTGGTCGTTTCCCATTGTGACGTCACGGACCCATGTGGGAGCGCCGCAGGCGGATTGGCTGGCGCGCCCAGCCAACCACCGCAGAGAAAGGAATTTCCACAGTAGCTGGGGCGGCGAGGCTGATTTAAGGTGGTCTGAGCAATACCGGGTCCCAGTGCTGCTTCTCAGCTTTTTCCTTTAAAAAAAAAAAAAACACACCACATCCACATCATAAAAACCCAGCCAGGAACCGGGGCTGAGTCTTTCTGTGCAGTGGGAGGGAAGAGGTCAAAAGCTAAGTCCCATTCCCCAACGTTGCCTTTCTCCCAGGGTTTTGTAGATGGGGAAACTGAGACCCAGAGGGGTGGGGCGTGAAGCCCTGGATGGCAAATGAGTTAGATGAGGAAAGCCTTTCTAGTGAAGTGAGAAGGTTGTGCTAGACTGCCCAGGCTGTAACTCATGCCTGGCAGTCCTTTCCCTGCCTCCCTGTCTGGCCGGATGTGGCATTTCAGCGAGTTATCAAGTAATCGGCCGCCTAGGGGTCCCCCCCACCGTCTTCTCCACCCAGGTCACAGACTGCTCTCTGCTGAGCCTCCCCAAACTCTCAAAGCTGCTGCTCCCAAAGCTGGGGTTGCTTCTTCTCAGAACAAACCATCTCCTCCTTCCTGGCAAATTATACACACTGACTTGTAGTGTGTGTGTGTGTGTGTGTGTGTGTGTGTGTGTGTGGTTTTGTGGCTTCTCAGGCAATCCACAAATCTGTATTTACCCTCCCATGTGGAGTGTGCCTGGCTGAGGGATCTGAAGACTGATGGGTAAAGGTTCCTTCCTCCAGGAAGCCTTCTCTGAACTCACCAGGCAAAGCTCCTGTTCCTCCTCTGGGTACTCCTTTGTCCTGGCACTGCTCATGTGGACTTGCAGGGTGTCCTCAGCTCTGTCTCATGCCCTCTGCCCCTTGGAGCCTCCTAAGCAAGCCTGGGGCTGGCCCTCACCAAGGCCCCAGCATCTTCCCCATGAGGAGGTGGTTACAGAATAAATATGAACCTGCCAATTTTGTGTGTAGTGGGAGATGCCTTTTGGAGAAGCTGCCTGGAGGAGGTGCCTTTTGGGTTGAACTTTGAAGGAATGGATTTTCTCCAGGCAGAAAAGGAGTGGGAGGGGATTTCAGAAAGAGATAATAACAAAAACAAAGGCCTAGAGGTAAGAAAGAGCACAGATGAGGTAATCTGGCTGGTGTGGCCTGAGCAGAGAGTTTCAACTGATGGAGGGGGAGGTAAAGCTGGCTTAGACCAGGTGGTGCAGGGCATCTGATGCTAGCCTGAAGATCTGGGACTTTGTCCCAAGGGCAATAGGGAGCCATGGGGTAGCTTTAAGTGAGGGCAGGCCAGACTCAGAAAGTGACAAGAGTGAAACGTACTCAGAGTGAGAAGGTGGCTTGAGGTCCAGACGGGAGAAGGAGGAAGGCTGATGCAGGCAAGGGGTGCGGGGATGGGAAGCAAGGTTGCGTGGTAGGTGAAGAGATGAGAAGAGACTAGGATGATGCTCTAGGATCTTGGAGGATCAAGGTGATTGGGGTCTGACCAGGTGACAGACAGGTCTGGGGAAAGCTGCTGCATCTAGCGGCCTGGGGGACATCCATTAGTGGGGACTCTACCCACAGGGCTGGGCCTCAGGGTAGGGACCGGGGTGGAGCCAGAGCTTAGAGCCATCTTCATGAAGGTGATGCCTGAAGCCTCTAAGAGAACATGGTGGCTCAGAGCCTGGGCAGCCAGAGGTGTGGGCGAAGGTGACATTCAGATGACTAGGCTAGGAGGAAAGAGACCAGCCTCAGAGAAGAAGGAGGTCCAGCATGTCGGGAGGGCATGGGGGCTGGGAGGGTGAAGTCCACTCTGTGCATAGGTCCGAGGTGAGGGTCAAGAAGGAGCCGTTGGACTTCAGGAGGTGGAAGCAGTAGAGGATGAGGAAGTGGCCCAGAGCGGGGAGCTTTTGTCTTCCCAGGGAGGTAAGCTACCTCCTGGAAAGGTTTTGGAATTAGGACTGCACAGATGCCCCCAAACTTGGACTGATGAACTTTTGGTGTCATGGAATGCTGGCACTCTCTGTTTTTTAGAATTCCCCAGCAGGAGTGCGGTCAGTGATGTCTGCCTTTAGCTGGATCCACTCTTTCTTCTCACGCCCCTGCCTGTTCATTTATTGAGTACTTACTGTGTGCCAGGTTCTGCAGGCACTAAGACAGGTTCTGTCCCAACATGGCCGAGTGAGGGAGAAGAATGAGTGGAACAACCCACAAAGAAACACAATCATGTCAAAACAAACTCTGATAGGGCCAAGAGAGCAAGAGAGAGTACAAGATGCAGTGTTCGAGAATAACATGGTGGAGTGGGTGGGTGAATATTGCTTAAGTGGGTGGCTAGGAAGGGCCTTTCCAAGGAGTTGATGTTGGTGCTGAGACCTGAATAATGAGAAGCAAGGGAACAGCATTCCAGGGAAAGGGAGCAGGAAGTGCAAAGGCCCTGGGGTAGGATCCTACTGGGTTCCTTGGAGAACAGCAGGAGAAGCCCTTGTAGCTGGAGGGGAATGAAAGAGGGTGAAAGTGATGTGAGTTGGGATGAGGGATGGGAGGGTGGGGAGGGGGTTTGTGCAGGGCCTTGCGGGAAGAGGAAGGAATATGGGTTTTTTCTTGATGGCAATAGGGAACCATAGTATACTTATACCCCAGCTTCCCTGGTGGCTCAGACAGTATGAATCTGCCTGCAGTGCGGAAGACCTGGGTTTGATCCTGGGTCAGGAAGATTCCCCTGGAGAAGGGAATGGCAACCCACTCCAATATTCTGGCTTGGAGAATTCCATGGTCAGAGGAGTCAGTGAGCTACAGCCCATGGGGTTGCAAAGAGTCAGACATGACTGAGCAACTAACATTTTCACAACATACACATGTATCTTTATCCTTCATCCTTAGAATCTCCCTTCCTCTTCCCATGACTCCCCATCTTTATCCTTCATGTGTCAACCTCCTCCAAGAGGTTTCTCTCAGACACCCCAAATAAGTAGATTCCCTCTAATCTCCATAATTGCCCCCCGCAAAGCCTCTTTGTACACACACAATTTCATGATTTTCAAGCTACAATCTCGTTTTATCCACTGATCTCAGAGAAGCCAAGAAATCTGTTCTCCATCCTGTATTCCTTCTACTGAGGAGGAGGCCTGGCATGTCATAGGTGCTCAATAAATTTAACAGGGCTTTTGTATGCTTCTGCTCACTCATCTACAGACATGGGTGCAGATATTAACACAAGGCCAGGGGTTTTCTCTGTTTGGTTCCCTGTTGAACTTCTGGGCCTGGAGCAGTGTCTGGTCCACACTAGGCTTTCCACACATTTGTTGATTGATTTAACAAACGACTCTGAAGTTTCTCATGAGCATGATGGGAATAAGAATGTCCCACCTCCCACGTCACTGGATATGTGCAGTCTGCAATGGGAGATGGAGCCCCACCCTCAGGGAGATCTCAGTCTGATGGCAGAGATTCATATTTGTCCTCAGTGGGACCTCTGTTTTCTAGGAGCTCATGGTCTGAGAGGGGAGACAGCCAGGTCCACTGGTGTGGCCATGGGAACCCAACTCCCACCTCTGGAAGTTTACTCCCCTCCAGGGCAGGCTGAGGGCTGTTCTTGTGCGCGTAGTGGAAAAATAGCCCCTGCTTTGACCATTTTACAGGTGAGAATACCGAATACCGAGGCCCAGTGAGGGTGGAGGGGCCTGGCTCTGCCCCCCAGCTCGACCCTCCTCTGATGTTTTTACAGGTTAGACCCTGTCCCTGCGGGCAGGTTCTCCAGCCAGCGCTTGGCAGGCTGTTTTCCCCATCCTTAAGTCTAAGCCCATTTCCTCAGAAAGACCATTTCTGGCGCCCTCCTGTCCTCCCCGCACCAAGCTACCCTCACAGTGGGTCACTAGGTGTTCAACTGGTTTTTCTCTCTTGCGTCCTCGGGAGAGTGGGCAGTGGCGACTTTTGCGAGGCTGGACGCTAGCCTCAATTTCCCCGCTGCTCCCGGGTGGAAGGGAGGGGGTGGTCCCGGGGCCGCGACGCGCGGGGCGGGCGGGCCGGGTGGGCGGGCCGGGGGCGGCGGCGCCACCTTAAGGCGGCTCTGCCCGCGGCTCCCGGCCGAGCCCCGCCGGAGGGAGGCGGCTCCGCGCGGGGCCCGCCGCCCGCGCCTCGGAAACCGGCCGCCGCTCGCCCGACCTTCTGCGCCGGTCGCGCGCCCCACGCCCGGCGGGGGCCTCGGCGCCCCTTGGTCCCCGCGACACCGCGCGCTCGCTCGGGGGGCGGGGGAACTCCAGGGTCCCCTGCCCCACGCCGCTGCCCCTTCTTTCTCGGGCAGACCCCCCACCCCAGCCTCTCCCCCACCCCGCCTTCGCCTGGCCCCCCCAGATCGTCAAGCTCCGGAATCGTGGCGGAGGGCCTCCTGGATCGGCAGGATGTACCCCCAGGGAAGGCACCCGGTGAGTGGGGGCTCGGGCTGCGGGGAGGTGGCGGGCGCCGGGCGTCCAGGAACTCAGACCTGGGCGTCCCCCCCAAGACCCCGCTTCAGTCCGGCCAGCCCTTCAAGTTCTCGATCTTGGAGATCTGCGATCGCATCAAAGAAGAATTCCAGTTTCTTCAGGCTCAGTACCACAGGTAAGGGGTGGGGGACCGGGGCGCCCCTCCCCAGGGGGCTCGCCTGGGGGAGAGGGGCGGGGTCACCAGCGTGCTGGGAGGACGGAGGGACCCCAGGGCCGAGAGGAGGGCTTCCAGGTAGAAGCGTAGGTGAGGAGGACAGCCCGTCCAGTGCTGGGACACTTGGAGCCTGGCAAGGGATGGGGCCGGCCTGGGAGCGGGAGTTGAGGGGTGGGTGTGTGGAGGTGGGATGGGGGAGAGCCAATCTCATCACTGTGGAAACTGGCCCAGAAGGGGTCCGTGGGTGTCTCTGCTGGGGGGCAAGGAGAGTGGAATCCCAATGTTCCATCCTCTTCCCAGCCTCAAGCTGGAGTGTGAGAAGTTGGCCAGTGAGAAGACAGAAATGCAGCGACATTATGTCATGGTGAGGGGGTCGTCATACTGGGTGGGAGGCAGTGGGGAAGATGGCTTGTCTGTGAGTTGAAATACGACGGGCATGAACCCCAACTCCAATACCCCTCTGGGACATGTCCCCAGCCGGCTGTAGGCCTCAATTTCCCTCATCTGTAAAATGGGCTGCTTGGGGTTCCAGGCTGTCTCCCAGCTCTTGGAACAATAAATCGAGGATACCTCCTCTCCTCCTGGGCATCTCTGAGGGGCTGGGGTCTCTGGGCACTGCTCATCTACCCCACCCCCTAGAGAGAATGGAGGGAAGAGAGTCCTGCTTTCTCCTCTGGGCTCTCTCTCTGGGCCCCCAAGGAGCTGGGAGGCTCTGGGTCCTGCTGTGATGCCCTGAGTCTGGGGGCTGTTGGAAGACCCAGTCACCCAGTGCAGTTGGACATCCATGGCTACGATGGACACTGCCAGATGGCCTTTCCTTTGCAGTACTATGAAATGTCCTACGGGCTCAACATCGAAATGCATAAGCAGGTAACAGTGTGTTGGGGGTAAGGGTGTCCAGTAGGGAGGAGAGGGGTCTGGAAGCTATGAGAGGGACCCAGATCTCCAGCAGTCACAGGCCCAGGGAGCAGACGTCTTATCCTGAAACCTCTGGGACCAGGGGCCAGATTTCAGCCTTGAAAATGAATTTCTGGAGATCTTGTTCAGGAGAGATGTGGGCAGCAGACAGGGGCCAGGCTTCCTTGTAGCAGAGGCCAGCAGCCAGGTCACAGAGCGTGGGGAGGGACTTCTGTCCTAAGAAGGAGACAAACGGACAGTCTTAGAGGTCCCTTTCAGCTCAATGTATCTGACATATGGAGATGGATCCTTAGGGTCTGAGATGGAACCCCTAGGTTCTGATACCATTTTGAAGGTTCTAAGATTAATGCTAATGATCCAAGGTTCTGAGACTGTCTTCTATGTCTGAGAGTGATCTCAGGGTTCTGAGTCATACCTGAAGGTTCTGAAATTGGCTCCATTTGCCCGAGATTAACCCCCAGATCCTGAGGCTGATCTCAAGATTTTTTGATGGTTTCTAAAGGGGAGGGGAGAATTTTGTCATAGAATCACCCATGCACCCAAGATAAAGTTTTCTAAGAGGACGAGAGGGACCCGGAGATTCTAAGGTTGATGGAATCTTGGGTTCTGTCCATCAGAATATTAGAATAAATCGGCAGAGCCTAGGGTCTTTCTGGTGAGTGGGAAGAAGTGAGGGTGAGCTGGGAGTGCATGGAGGGAGCCTGCCTTGGCATGCTTTTCTGGGTCTCTGTGGGTTCTGCTGGGTCTGGGGTGGGTAGGAGGGGGCTTGTTTGCCTGCAGCATGGTGTGGTCCTTTGGGTGCATGAACTAGGCCTCTTTATGGGGTGGATCCCAGCTCTGGGAGCCTGGTTCCACCCTCCTGGTATGAGATGGAAGACACAGCCTCACCCAGGTGCATCCAGCAGCTCTGTAACTCAGGCAGAGGCAAAGCACAGACTGACAGAAAACCCCCTTCCCCACCCACTCACATATTTCCCCTCTGTTCAGCCTCTATGGGGCACTCCCTGCCCAGCCCCGGTCCCAGATGAAACCTACAAGTAAAACCACACTATTTCTAACCCACTCTCTGACACCAAATGTGTGTGTTTTCGCTACACAGAACAGTTCTGGAAATCTGACACCAGCTGGGTGTCCCTATGCTTCAATTCAACCCTAACACACCTACCCAGAGTCAGTGCAAACCCCAGTGGTTCAGCGTTAGGATTAGGGCCCCACAGGACTGCCCCTGCCTCCTGGGCCTCTGACCCACCAGCTATAAATCAGAGTTCCCATAACCCACTCCCTGGTCTGATGTTTTGCCAGAATGGCTCACAGAACTCAGGAAAGCTCTTACTTATATTACCCATTTATGATAAAAGATATGACTTAGAAACAGCCTGATGGAAGAGATACACAGGACAAGGTTATGGAGAAGGGCCTGGAGCTTCTATGCCCTCTCCGGGCACTGTCTCCCAGCACAAACATGCATCTACCCACCAGGAAGCTCTCTGCCACCCCCAGCCCCTCTCCCCTCCTTGGAGGTCGGGGGTTGGGGGTAGGACTGAGAGAAGTTCCATCCCTAAGTGTCACTCAAGTGTGGGTGACATGGACTTATTGTGAATGACAAAAGATGCTCCTCTCGCTGCTGCTATTGTGAAATCCCTAAGGTTGTAGGAGCTCTGTGCCAAGAACAGGGCAAAGAGCAAATGTATATACATATATTTTAACTTTTTGTTTTATTTGGGTTAGAGTTGATTAACAATGTTGTGTTAATTTCAGGTATGCAGCAAAGGGACAGCTATACATATACATGTAGCTATTTTTCAAATTCTTTCCCCCACAATGTGTATTTCTTATAGCATCACACTCCTGAGTGTGGTATACTGGGATGGCCTGCTGACTGCAGCCACAGGGCACAGGGGCAACCTAGAGAGGGGCCATGCCTGGGAAAGACCTGGGTCCAGGCAGGGCTTGAACTTGGGACTTCAGGCGGGGGCTCCACTCCCTCTGTTTATGCTGAACTCAAAGCTCCTGGGGGAGCGGGGGTAGGTCCCAGTCTGCACTGGGCGGCTGCACCTGCTTTCTGGGAATCTCTGTTGAGTGGGTCTGGCAGGTGGTATATCCGTCCTGTCTCCCAGCTCAAGGCTGCACTGGACATCAGGTGGACAGCCTCTCTGCCAGACTCTCAGCCTGTGTCCCATATTTGCACCTGTGGGTGATAGGCCCCTCACCCCAAGCTTTGCAAGGCTTGTTGTGCCCTGGAGTTGAGGTTGTGGATTGACAGCCTGCCCTCCAAGCCTCCTCCCCGTTGCTTCCTGCCAGGCCGAGATTGTGAAGCGTCTCAGTGGGATCTGTGCTCAGATTATCCCCTTCCTGACTCAAGAGGTAAGTGGGTTTCATGGGGGTGGGGGAGGGGAACTGGAAGAAGGATTTGGCCTGGGGGTCTAGGCACTGGCTGGGCTGGGACTTTCCGGATGGAGGCAGGTGTTGGCTGAGAGGGAAGGGGGTTGGTGCTCAAACCTGCAGCCAGGCTGCCTCGGTCCAAATCCTGGCCACGTGGCCTTGGACTAGTGGCTTGCCCTCTCTGTGCCTCCGTCATAAAATTTAGAACAGCGGCTACATACAAGGTGGTGAAGATGATGCTGGTGTTTAGTAAACACCTAATAAAAGTCTGTCCCTGGTACTTAGTCCCTACATTATGCTGATGGAAATCAGCCAGTCACAAAAGGACATATACTATGTGATTCCATTCACAGGAGGTCCCTGGAGGAGTCAGATCCACAGAGACAGGAAGTAGGTGGTGGGGCCAAGGGCTGGGGGAGGGAACAGGGAGTCAATACTTCATGGGGACAGAGTTTCCATTTGGGAAGATGAAAAAGCTCTGGAGATGATTGTGGGAATGGTTGCAGGACAATGTGAATATGCTTAATGCCACTTAAACATGGTTAAAGGGTAACTCTTATGTACTTGTAATCACAATAATACAAAAATGTGGAAAGGGACAGA
The DNA here is from genome assembly GCF_003369695.1 of Bos indicus x Bos taurus. Lineage (NCBI taxonomy): Eukaryota > Metazoa > Chordata > Mammalia > Artiodactyla > Bovidae > Bos > Bos indicus x Bos taurus. Next base: position 89,875,526 of record NC_040082.1, on the reverse strand, counting down.
TAAGGCAAGAGAGTGTGAGCACTTCATTGAAACTTAAAAAATAAAGTTAGCCCTTGTGCAAATGCCCTAAGCTCTTCGGGACCTTTGCAACCCCCATTCCTGCTTCCATCTGGAACATTCTATCTCCAGAGAGATGAGAGGACAGATTCTGACACAAGGTGGCTACACAGGGGGCCCTTACTGTGTTGGAGACCACAAAAGGGGAAGATGCTCCTTTTGGTTTGGACCCCATCAAAACCCCATCAAGGTTTCTGGGCTCTTGAGATGGAATGAGATTCATTCTGTCTGGTCTCGGATTTAGAGATGGTGTCTGAACAAGGTGGCCCAACGTGACAGAGGCCAAACTATAGTAGGAAATGGGGTAAAAGGACTTCGGGAAGGAGTGAATTAAGACACACATGTGTCCCAGGAAATTCCATGCTTCTAGACCAGAAGTCAGCATACAGCAACCTGAGGGCTAAATCACTGGCCCTTCCCTTGTTTTGTAAATAAAGTTTTATTGGCACACAGCCATGCCCATTCATGTTCTTATTGTCTATGGCAGCTTTCACCATAAAATGGCAGAGCTGAGTAGTTTCCATAGAGACCCTATGGCCTACAAAACCAAAATTATTGACTCTCTGGCCCTTTGCAGTCAAAACATACCAACCCCTGGCCTGGACACACCCTTTCAGGTGTGCCCCATACAGGACACCCCATCAGTATCCTGACACCTCCTTAGTGGGAACAGCCCCAATCTCCATCCTGGGTAGTTTGGGTGCAAAAGTGGCCTTAGAGAGAACATAGGAGCCACTAGCTATGTGTGGCCATTTACATCTGTATTAATTTTTATTTCTTTTATAATATATTACATTAAATTAATATGTAAATTTCTGTCAAATTGATTAAAGGAGGCATCTCGTTCCTCAGTTGCACCAGCCACATTTCAAGTGCTCAGTGGCTGCAAATGGCTTCTGTATCCAACAGTGCAGTTGAGGATGTTTTATCACCGTGTGAAAGAGGGGAGAGGAAGGAAGGAAGGAGGGCGGGATGAGGGTGGGGTGCATGGGGGGCCTTTAGAGACTGCCAGTTTGTATTTTGTGACCTGGGTGATTGGTCCACGGCTGCTTATTTGTACAGTGGTTCTTTACTGGCGGTGATTCTGTCCTCAGGGGACACTGGGTGATGGTGGGGACCTTTGTGCTTGTCACTACTGGGGGTGTTTCTGGCATCCAGTGAGTGTTGGGGGCAGGGACGGGGCTCCACACACCACAGTGCCCGGGACGGTCCCCATACAGGGTGACCCAGCCACGACGTCAGTAGTGCCGAAGGCGGGGACTCTGATGTATAAACTCCGCTTTCTAAGTATTGGTTTGAACTGCACTGCATTGCTTTGTTTGTTTCCTGATTTTGAAAGGAGAGAAAGAAAATAGAGCAAGTGAGAGAAGAAGAGGGGCGGGTGCTTTCCTGATGGTCCAGTGCCCCCACTGGAGGGGGCGCGGGTTGGATTCCTGGTCAGGGAACTAAGATCCCATATGCCTGCAGGGTGTGACTGATTTTAAAGGGGGGGTCCCAGAGGGTGTTGTCTGAAAGGTAGGGTCTCTGATCAGATAAGGGTGCTCTCCTGAGTGTCCCTGACCCCACCCCTACCTCCAGCACCAACAGCAGGTCCTGCAGGCCGTGGAGCGGGCCAAGCAGGTGACAGTCGGGGAGCTGAACAGCCTCATTGGGGTGAGTCATCTGGCGCCCACCCCGCCCTTGGTGGTGAAGCTGGGGGTGCTGGGTGGGCAGCTAGCTGACCTGGGCTCCGGTAGCCTTGGAGACCCCAAGGCAGGCCCTGTCTGCCCAGACACAGCCTCTCCGGCTTCGGCTAGGGGAAGCGGGGGCTCCCAGGGCCCGCCCCCGCCCGCCCCTGGCCCACCCCCCTCCTCTCCAGCAGCAGCAGCTCCAGCCACTGGCCCACCACGCCCCCCCTGTGCCCCTCACCCCTCGCCCAGCGGGGCTGGTGGGCGGCAGTGCCACAGGGCTGCTGGCCCTGTCGGGAGCCCTGGCTGCCCAGGCTCAGCTGGCCGCAGTCACCAAGGAGGAGCGGGCAGGCGTGGAGGCGGAGGGGTCCAGAGGTGAGTGGACATCCCCGATGGAAGGGGCTGGGGGAGTGGGGAGAGGGTAGCAGGACCACTAAACTCATCTAAATGAGAGGGATGGGATTTCCCAGGTGGCTCAGTGGTAAAGAAGCTGCCTGCTAATGCAGGAGACACGGGATCAATCCCTGGTCCAGGATGATCCCACGTGCTGTGCAGCAACTAAGCCTGTGTGCCACAATAATTGAACCTGTGCTCTAGAGCCAAGGAGCCACAACTGCTGAAGCCTGCGCTCCTTAGAGCCCGTGCTCCACAAGAAGAAGCCACTGCAATGAGAAGCTCGCGTAACTCAACTAGAGAGTAGCCCACACAGCAGCGAAAACCCAGCACAGCCTTAAAAGAAATAATAAATAAAATAAAAAAATAAATGTGAGGGAACGGAGGGGGCTGCAGAGTTGCAGGTTCAATTCTGTTCTCCATGGGCTATGTGTCTTTGGGCAAGTTATAAACCTCTCTGGGCATCTATCTGAATGGTGCAGGGAAGGGATAGTCCACTCCTTGCCAGGGTGTTAGAAGGAGGAGGGAGTTTCTGAGTTGGGAAGAGGGCTTTATGTGCTGTGGACGGCTGAGCACTCTAGCACCATGGGATATAACCCCCCACTTCTTTTCCTTTCTCTCTCTTTACCTCACCCCCGCCTGCCAGTGGAGAGAGTCCCTAGCAGGGTAAGTTGAGGGGCTCCGGGGACTTGCCCTCTTACCTAACATTTGCTTTGTATTCACATGTGGCTGAAGCTGCTTGTTCTGAGCTGTTAGGGCCTCAGAAGGAGACCACATCCCGCTTTCACACTGTGTAGCCTTTTTTTGGGGGGGTAGGGGGCTGCCCATAAGACTAGAGTTTTATTTATTTCAAATTTTCCATCTCTAGCAATTTTTGCAATAGAATAAATGAATGCATGCCTGGGTAGCATTCCATCCATTCCTCTGTCATTAATTTATCCCTCATCCTCTCCATTTTTATCATCTACAAGAGGGCTGCACAACAGAAATATCACGTGAGCCCTGTAGGTAGTTTTTAAAAATTGTTTAGTTTTGAAATCATTACAGATGTGCAGGGAGGTTGCAAAGAAATGTACAAGGAGGTCCCCTGTACCCCTCACCCAGTGATAACATCTTTCAGAACTAAAATACAGTGTCACAGTCAGAAAATGGACATGGGTGCACCCCACAGGGCTTATTCCCACTTCATGGTTTTACACGCACTCGAGTGTGTGTGTGTTCCCATGCATTTTCAATCACACATTTAACTTTCTGTAAACATCACTATGAATTTTCCAGTAGCCACATTAGGAAAGTTAAGCAGGTGAAATGAATTTCAACAGTAAATTTTATTTAACACAATGCATCTACAATATTTCAACCTGTAATCAACATAAAAGGTTGGTTTTTTTTGTTTTTTTTTGTTTTTGAGCAGAGAAAGGTTTATTGCAGGGCCATGCAAAGAGACCTGCAAGGTTGGCTCATGCCTCCCTCAGAACCCAAATGCACAACATAAAACAGTCTTAATGGGATCTTTTCTGTCTCCAAGCTCCGAATGCATTTTGCAGTCAGAGCTTATTTCAGTTTGCATGGGTGCCCCCCAGGGGCCCTTGGGTGATATCTGGGGACATTTGTGATTGTCACAATTCCACTGAATCGGCCCTTGGAAGGTCCTTTTTTCCAGATGAGAAGCTTGGGGCACAGATCCTAATAACAGTGATGAGGCTCCTCGGTTCTGGCTGGGCCAGGACCCAGTCTTGGGCTCAGGGCTCTGACTCTTTCTCCCACCTGGCCCATGTGGCTCTGCAGAGTGTGTCTCCCTCACCCCCGGAGAGTGTGGTGGAAGAGGAGCGGCCCAGTGGCCTGGGTGGAAATGGAAAGCAGAGAGCTGAGGAGAAGGATCTATCAGGACCTTATGTGAGTAGAGGGGGAGGCGCGCATGGACTTGGGTGGGCAGATGGGGGTGGGGTGAGGCCGACCAGCCTGAGAGGTTGATTGCCTCTGTGGGTCGAGAGCTGGGAAGGAGGTAAGGAGGTAAGGCTCCTGGCCTCTGGCTCTCACCCCACTGCACAGAGTGGTAAACTGAGGCCACACAGCACCTCTTGGGTGCTCATATTCATCTTCTCCATTCTTCTCCCTTGAGAGATTTCCCCCACTGGCCTCCTTTGTACTTGAACAAATGAAACAAGCCCCAGAATCCCAATCAGACCCTCCCAAGGAGATGTAAGGGGGTGTGGAGGCAGGGGTAGGGCCAGGGTGAGCTCTCTTCCCCCCGTGTCCCCCCAGGAAAGTGACGAGGACAAGAGCGATTACAACCTGGTGGTGGACGAGGTGAGTCAGGGTCCAGGCTCTTCCCGCTGTGACCTCAGGTCTGATCTGGGCACAGAGCAGGCAGTGGGTTATCTGGGAGAGTTGGGGGGCCTTGTGTTCCCCTCTCTGTGGGATGGCTGGGATGGGGATGCTATGGGGCCAGGGGCAGTAGGGAAAACCAGGACATCCCAGGCTGACCTCCTGTCCATAGCATAGGTGGGGAAACTGAGGCCCAGAGAAACCCAGAGGCAGGCAATGGAAGTGGCTTCATGCCCTGGTTCTCTGCGTGACTTCAGGGCAGTGACACCCCTTCCTTGGCCTCACTTTTCCTCATCTATTCGATGGGGGGAAACAAAACTACGCCCATATAGAGTTGTTGCTCTGTGTAGCTTATGTCCTTAAACCCATTGTACCGATGAATCAACTGAGGCACAGGGAGGTTTCATAATCCTCCCAAGGTGGGTCCTAGATGTCCATTCTAGAGGTCGGGGTGGGACACAGGTAGGGTATAGAGAGGAGCTCTCCTTCCTCTGCCACTTCAGTGCCCTCCCCATTCATCGTCACCTCCTCAAACCCAGGACCAACCCTCCGAGCCCCCCAGCCCAGCAACCACCCCATGTGGAAAGGCACCTACCTGCATCCCTGCTCGTCGGGACCTTGTGGACAGTCCAGCCTCCTTGGCCTCCAGCCTTGGCTCACCGCTCCCCAGAGCCAAGGAACTCGTCCTGGTAAGTGGCGGGGGGGGGGCCTTGAAACTCATTTTATTCATCCCAGGGACCTGAAAACAGACTGCCGTGTTAGATGTGGGATGAGAGAAATGAGCCAGGCTGGTGTGCTCCAGCATTCCCTTCCTGATTATTATGTCCCTAAAAATCCACCTCTGCCTTAGCCCAGTAATTTTTCCTAAGTGGACTCATTCCGCAACTTTGTAAATAATATTAAAAGATAACTCACCATCTTATGTGGAAAACAAGTGTCTCTAGCAATAGATAGGAAGTCAGTGAAAATAAACACAGTGAGTGAAACTATAGAATTGGCAACTGGCCAGGCTGACTCCAGCCCTGGGAGTGTTAAGGCCTTGGGGACACACACACCAGCCCCAACTGTAAGGAAAGATGACTCATACCAGAAAAACTTTCTCCTTGCTTCTCCTGATGTTTGATGCCTGGTGTAGGGGACCACCTGAAAGCACTCCCCCACCCTCCCAACCCCCCCGGGCATTCTCAATTCAGCTCGATTTGTCCCTGCCCCCAATTCTTCCCCAGACCCCTGCCCTGCACTTACCAGGGAGACTGTGTCGGTTTCTAGGCTTCCCCTCCCAGCAGGTTGCTATGGCAACTGCCAAGGTTGGGGCTCCCATGGCATCTCCTGTGCCCTCTTCCCATGCCAAGGAGATGCAGAGGGGGAGGGGCAGTGCTGTTTTAATGGAGAAGCCCCCAGTGGCCCCCCTGTCCCCATGTTGGCCCCAACTACTCCCTGCCATGGGTGTGTGAATGTGGTTGTCACAAAACGTGTGATCCTGTGAAGGAAAGATAGGGTGCAAGCCCACACAAGATGAGGATGTGAAGTTTCTTGAAAGGCAAAGAAAGCGATGACAGAAAGCTGAGGTGGAGCTTATTCCTACATGGAGGTTCAGCTTCCCCTCTCTTCCAGGGTCCCCATGGGGAGGGACAGCAGTGGGAGACATCCCCTCCTCATGGGGAGCAAGTGGGTGACCAGCAGTACTAGGGTCTTGCCTTGGGAACACGCTGTGGTCTCCTGCTTGCAGAGCCCATCCTAGAGTTTGGTCCTCTACCCTAAAGGATGTAACACCCTCTAAGTCTGTGTACTGCCTTCTCTCATGATCCCCACGGGCCCAACTTGCCCCAAGTGTGTGAATGTTCACCGCCTTTTTTACCCTGTGGCTGCATCGTATACCTTATCACACACGTGCGATTCTCCCAAGACTGTGTGGGTTCCTGTGTGTGCACCCCGAGGCCCGATGCTCAGATGTCCATCTGGCATTCGGATGTGCACGGATGCTCACATGGGCCCTGTGCTCAGGGGGTCACCTGTGGGGCCTGTCCCCAGGTGTCTGTGTATACCTGCCATGAGCCCTGGTCTGCCCCAAGTGTACCTGCTCTCACCTTCCGCCCAGATCCTTGGGCTGCAAGGCACCAGGTGTCTGGTGGTGTTCAGTCTTGCCCTTTCCCCCAGAACGATCTTCCGGCCAGCACTCCTGCCTCCAAATCCTGCGACTCCTCCCCGCCCCAGGACGCATCCACCCCTGGGCCCAGCTCGGTCAGTCACCTCCGCCAGCTAGCAGCCAAGCCTGCCCCTTCCACAGACAGTATTGGTAAGTCCCTGCTCCCTGCTGGGGAGCTCTTGACAATGGGGGTGGGGAGGCAGGAGGTCTGGCTTACAGCCCTGGCATTACCTTGCACTTTCCATGACTCTGAGCTAGACACTGCCTCACGCTGGGCCTCTTGTTTCTTCATTGTCTTGGCTTGATGGTGGCAGGGGTCAGCTGAGGCCCAGAGAGGGGAAGTAACTTTCCTGGGGGCTCCAGTACCCTAGAAAGACAAGTTTTGGAGTTACACATGCTTGCATTTGAGGTCAGCTTTGGACACTTACTGGCTGTGTGACTTTGGGCAAGTGACCTGACTTCTCTGAGCTTCACTTTCCCCATCATTATTATGGGGGTTGGGGTAGAGGGAGAGACTCAAGATGGGCAAGGTTGGAGGTTAGGGGTAGAGTGGGGGAGGTTTGAGGATGTTCCTGAGATGTTGCTGGACAATTGAGTCTGGGTTTTGAAGGGTGAGTAGGAGTTCAGTAACTGAAAAAGGAAAGGGAAAGGCTTGTTGGCCAGAGTGAACAGCATCTGTTAAGTGTCTAGAGATAGGACAGGGAATGCTGGATGCTGTGCTAGAACATGAGAGCCTTGGAACTCCCCTAAGGCAGTTGGACCTGACCCCAACATGTTTGAAAACCTGTCTTTGTCTCTTCTTACTCAGCCCTGAGGAGTCCCCTGACCCTGTCCAGTCCCTTCAGCACATCCTTCAGCCTGGGCTCCCACAGTGTCCTTAACGGGGACCTCTCCGTGCCCAGCTCCTACGTCAGCCTCCACCTGTCCCCCCAGGCCAGCGGCTCTGTGGTGTACGGACGCTCTCCCATGGTGAGTCCTCAGGGTGAGAGATGCCAGGTGTCAGCAGGACCCAGAGGCTGGGGGCTGGGAGGAGAAACCAGTTACACGTAGAAAGACCAGGGAATGGGGAAAGTGAGGGGCGTCCTGACTTGGTGAGTGCATGTGAGAAGATGATCTGACGGTCTCAGTAGTCCCACAAGCTTAGTACAGATAAGCACCTGTGACTATGGAAAAGACAACTGTGATCATGCTGCATTAAGAGAAACAAAACCCCAGACATGGAATGTGAGGGTCCCCTTCAGCCTTCTGGCAGATGGTGTATAGTAGTTTGCCCTTATTTTTGAGGGACTTCAATGATTATGATAGATTGCAGAGAAAGAACTAGCCCAGGGAGAGGACAGAAGTGATATCCATGAGGAGGAGCTAAAGGAGAGGCATGAGAGCCCTGAGCTGCAGCAAGGGGAGGAGACAAGGTCTGTGTGGGCCCCAGTACTGGGGTGCATGCTGGCTAGAGTGAGCCATCCTGAAGTGGGTGTAGATGCCTCCAGAGGGAATAAAATGTCTGTCACTAGAGTTATCCCAGGACAGAGGCTGGATGGGCACTTGCAAGTGACTCTCTAAAACAGAGGTCAGCAATGTTTTCTGTAAAGGGCCAGATAGTGAGCATTTTTGGCTTGGCAGACCAGTTGGTTCCTATCACAACTACCTGACTCTGCTTTCATAGCTCAAAACCATCCTAGACAAAAATACAGGAATGGGTATGGCTGTGTGTGCCAATAAAACTTTATTTACAAATACAAGCAGGGGGCCATGGTCTGCTGACCCCTGTTCTGAGCATTGGACAGGAGATTCATCAGGATCCCTCCAACTCTGGGGTGCTAGGATTCTCCAGCTAGAGAACTTGGGGTTCCCTCATGTGAAAGCCTGCACTTTCCCATCTGTAGGATAGGTAGAGAAGAGGGCACCTTCCCTTTTTGGGGAGGGGCTGATAAACAAATTGGTGGGGAGGGGTCCTCTGATAAACATAGAGGGATGTGGCAAGTGAGCGCGGGAGAGGCAGACACAGGTTTTAGTCACCCTCCCCATGACACCCCCATTGGTGTTTTGGCAGATGGCATTTGAGTCTCACCCACATCTCCGAGGGTCGTCCATCTCTTCCTCCCTGCCCACCATCCCTGGGGGAAAGCCGTGAGTACCAGGGTGGCGCTCCCTGCCTCCTCTGAGGTGCTTATATAGTGGGGTGGGGATTGGGCTCTCCCTCTGCCTGTCGCAAAAGTCTCTTCTGTAAGATAATTGGGGCTCCCAGAGTTGCTGTCTGGATAAAGAGATATGTAACAAGCAAGATCTAGACAGGGGTTCTCAGCAGGGCATAGATTTTGTGCTGCCCCTCCCCCAGGACATTTGGTGAAGTCTGGTGATATGTTTGGTTGTCACACCCCAATGCTTCTAGCCTCTAGAAGCATGGGACCCAAGGATGCTGCTCCATACCCAATAATGCATCCCACCCCAGAGGATGAGCTGGCCCCAAGATCGGTAGAACTTTTTGCCATGAGGAGAACATTCTATACTTAGGGCTGTCTGATCTGAGAGCCATCTGCCATCTGTGGCTTATTGAGCACTTCAAATGTGGTCACTGCAACTGAGGAACTGAAATTTTACATTTCTTTAAATTTAACTGGCCCTGTGTGGCTGCTATTGGACTGTGTTGTCTGAAATTCACAAGGCATCTTCCTGGATCTTCTGTTTCACCAACTCCTACTAAGTGCTTGCTTCCCACGCGCCAGGCCACAGCCGGACCACTTCCTCTTTTGTATCGCGCTGACCATGCCACGTCAACCTTTGATCCTGGGGCCCTGTGCCTAAACACATGGAGGCACAGGCAGGGGAAGACCCCTCCCTGCCCTGGGGGTTGAGGGTAAGGAGTGTCCCGGCTCCTTGTGCCTCATGCCCCACCTCCCGTCCAGGGCCTACTCCTTCCACGTGTCTGCGGACGGGCAGATGCAGCCGGTGCCCTTCCCTTCCGATGCACTGGTAGGCGCGGGCATCCCACGGCACGCGCGGCAGCTGCACACGCTGGCGCACGGCGAGGTGGTCTGCGCAGTCACCATCAGCGGCTCCACACAGCACGTGTACACGGGTGGCAAGGGCTGCGTGAAGGTGTGGGACGTGGGCCAGCCCGGCGCCAAGATGCCAGTGGCCCAGCTGGACTGCCTGGTGAGGGTGGGGCGGGGCCTGCAGATACATGAGGCAGGGCCTGTAGACACATGGGGCGGGGCCTGCAGACAAGGGATGGGGACCTTGCAGGCCAGAGGGGCAGGGCTTATAGGCCACCTAGGGGTGGCGCTATAGGTCAATGGGTGGAGTTTATAAGCCAACCAGGGTTGGGCTTTTGGCCAGTTAGGGGCAGAGCTCTTAGGGCACCGACAGGTGATTATAGCCCAACAGGGATGGGGTTTATGGGCCAATGGGTGGAATTCAAGGGCCAACCAGGGGCAGAGCTTATAGACCAGTGGGATGATTTCTTCAGCTGGGTTCCTGCAGGCTTGGCTGGAGGTCCCACCTACTGTCCTCGTTTCTCTCCCCTCCCAGAACCGGGACAACTACATTCGTTCCTGCAAGTTGCTGCCTGACGGCCGGAGTCTGATTGTGGGCGGTGAAGCCAGCACCTTGTCCATCTGGGACCTGGCGGCACCCACTCCTCGCATCAAGGCAGAGCTGACCTCCTCAGCGCCCGCCTGCTATGCCCTGGCCGTCAGTCCTGACGCCAAGGTCTGCTTCTCCTGCTGCAGCGATGGCAACATCGTGGTCTGGGACCTGCAGAACCAGACCATGGTCAGGTGGGTGGCCGGTGCCCTGTGACCTCGGGCAAGCTCCTGCCCTCTTCTGTTGGTGCTGCCTGGGAAGATGCTAAAGCAGCACCGCCTCCAGGGTTGACACTTGGGCCCTCCTTTCTCCAGGCAGTTCCAGGGCCACACGGATGGGGCCAGCTGCATCGACATTTCGGATTATGGCACTCGGCTCTGGACAGGGGGCCTGGACAACACCGTGCGCTGCTGGGACCTGCGGGAGGGGCGCCAGCTGCAGCAGCATGACTTCAGCTCCCAGGTGCCACACAGGGTCTGGCAGAAGTGGGACACAAGCTCCAGGAAGCCAGCCTCCCTTCCTCTCCCCCTGAGGCACCCAGACGCCAGACAGGACCAAACACCTACCCTCTGTGTCCATCTTTCTTGTCCTTGAGACACATCCACAGTCATTCCTCTTTAATCAGTCCTTCAAAGACAGACACAGGGAAACACAAAGGAGATGATTCATACCAAGCTGTGAGGGTACTAAGACCCTCAGATCATCTTCCTAGATGATCCTGCCAAGCCATTCCCCTGTTCCTTTGTCTTCTGTGTAGCGGTTTCTCCTCCCAGCCTTCAACCTCTTGACCCTACTGAGAGCTCCTGACCTACCCCCACCCCAGGACTCATCACGGAGAAGCTGCTGACCCCAGGGGATAGATAGAAGCTGATGTAGGAGCTGGACACAGAGAGGTCTCTGTTAGGGGTGCTCTGAAAATCGAGACTGAAGGATGTAGTAAAGGAGCTGGACAGAATCATGGGGCTCCCGGGGCTGAGCCTTCAGGGGCTGAGCCAAGGACAAGTCTTCAGGTACCTTGGACTCAGATCCTGTCTCCTGCTGCTTTGGGGGCAGGTTGTGAGCTCCTCGGCATGTTTTTTTAAGGCCTTTGTGCCCTAGTCTTACACACACCGTGCCCTGTGACCCCTCTAGATCTTCCCACTTATTGTTCCCTCTGACTGACCTGCCTTTCCCTTCCTTCCTCCAACTGGTAAACTCCTACCCATCCTTCAAAACCCATCAACAATTTGTCTCCTTGAAGCCTGCTGGGAACTAGCTTCCAAACTCATTTTACCTTCTGTTTAGCTTGAAGTTTCCTTTGATAAGGACATCAGGAGTGCAGGTGGATACAGTTGTCCATCCCCTGTCCCCAACACTTAGATGGGTGGCTTCATATCTGGTGATCCCATGGTGAATATCTCCCATCCCCCCAGCCCACCCTCTTCTTTATACAGGGATGCTTCTATATGGCCCGGAACATGCAAAACCTTCTACTCTTCTCTCTGTTGTGAATGTATGGTTCTTTCCACATGTGTCTCATTTATCAGGAAGACTTAGAAAGGCTTAGGAGTGAAGAGGGCCTTACTGCTCTCTGTGCTGTGCTTGACGTGGCGCACAGACCGACGAGGCCACTGCATCCTTTCAAATCAAAGTAAAAAGAGGTGTTGGCAAGTAGGGAACGTTCCAGGCTGGGTGTCGGGAGGCCTGGTCTTTCTCGGACTTGCTCTGTGACCTTGAGCTGGACATGGCCTCAGCTTCCCTTCCACCATCTGCTCAAGGGGAGCTGCGGTGCTCGCTGGCTTCACCCCTTCCCTCCCTCCCTCCCAGAGCTGTTGTGCGTTCAGAGAAGATAATGGATGTGAGGCCCCGGGGCTCCATGTAATTCTGATTAATATTAATGATTCGACACGCAGTTGCCTGCTGCGCTCTGCTCCAGGCCCAGGGCCAGCTGCCTCTCCATGCAGGAGCTGCAGTGGCAGAACGTTGGACCGCTCCCTTCCTCCCCGGGCCCCCCAAGCTCTGGGCACCCCCCACCACATGCCAAGGGATTTTTTGTCTCCTCTCTTCACCCCCTAGATTTTTTCCCTGGGCCACTGCCCTAACCAGGACTGGCTGGCCGTTGGCATGGAGAGCAGTAGTGTGGAGCTCCTACATGTCCGGAAGCCTGAGAAATACCAGCTGCATCTCCACGAGAGCTGCGTTCTGTCCCTCAAGTTCGCCTCCTGTGGTGCGTCTCTGGGGCTTGGGTGGGGCCTCTGGGAGCTGGGGCGCTGGGGCAGGGTTGCCAAAACATAACGACGACAAAAACTCACAACAGAAAACGAGGATGCCCGATTACATTTGCATCTTAGATAAACAGCACATCACTGCTTAATAGAAGTATGTCCCTACTGCATGGGACATACTCTAACTAGAGGTCCCAAACCTTGGGATCTATTGCCTGATGATCTAAGGTAGAGCCGATGTAATAATAATAGGAATGCTGCTGCTGCTAAGTCGCTTCAGTCGTGTCTGACTCTGTGTGACCCCATAGACGGCAGCCCACCAGGCTCCCCCGTCCCTGGGATTCTCCAGGCAAGAACACTGGAGTGGGTTGCCATTTCCTTCTCTAATGCATGAAAGTGGAAAGTGAAAGTGAAGTGGCTCAGTCGTGTCCGACTCTTAGCGACCCCATGGACTGCAGCCCACCAGGCTTCTCCGTCCAGGGGATTCTCCAGGCAACAGTACTGGAGTGGGGTGCCATTGCCTTCTCCAGTAATAGGAATAGTGCACAATAAATGTCATGCGCTGGAATCACCCTGAAGCCACCCCTCTTATCTTGTTCCCCATGGAAAAATTGTCTTCCATGAAATCGGTCCCTCGTGCCAAAAAGGTTGGGGATCACTGCTCTAATGGACAAAGAATTTGTTAGCATGTCTTAAGCACCTTGTGGGATATACTTGTACACTAAACAGCACATAATTTATTAGCATAAGTATGTCCCCAAAATGCATGAGCTATAATTTATACTATTTTAGTGCAGATAGATCTCAAATATTGCATGGGATATACTTACACTAATTTTTTTGTTGTTTTCAGTATTGATATATCCCAAGTAGTTCATGGAACTTACATATACTTAAAAAAAACAAACAGAGGGACTTCCCTGGTGGCCCCGTGGCTTCCAATACAGGGAGCCTGGGTTTAATCCCTGGTCCGGGAACTAGATCCCACATGCCCTAACTAAGACCTGGCACAGCCAAATAAATAAATATGTGTTAAAAAATAGATAATGAACTATTTGGGACCTACCTGTACTAAAAACGATGCGTGGTTGATCTCAGGTTCAAACGTAACTGAGCGCCCTGGTTTCTCCTTTTGTTTTGCTTCTTTGCCTGCGTTTTGGCCACGCCACATCGCTTTTGGGATTTTAGTTCCCCAAGCAGGGATTGAACCTGGTCCCTCAGCAGTGAAAGCACGGTCTAACCACTGGACAAGTAGGGAACTCCCTGGGCACCCTATTTTTATCTGGCCAGCCTCTCTTGGGGCTCCCCCTTCTTGAAGGTCAGTTGGAGCTCTTTGGGACCTTGGGTTCACTGTCTGGCACTCGGGGGTAAGGCTGGAGCCTCAGCAAAGGGGCTTCCTGTCCGCCAGGGGAGGGCAGAGGTGCAGGAAGGGGAGGGAGAGGCAGACCAGGTTGCTCTGTCTCTGTCCGCCACCCCTAGCCCTGGCTTCTTCCAGTCCACCTCGCTCCTGAACTCCTCACCCTCCTCCCCCAGGGCGGTGGTTCGTGAGCACGGGGAAGGACAACCTGCTCAACGCCTGGAGGACGCCATACGGGGCCAGCATCTTCCAGGTACTGCATGTCTGAGGTTTCCGCCCCCCACCACCACCACTGCAGGACGCCAGGTGCCCCAGGACCCAGAGAGGGGTAGGGGTTGAACAGGGGAGCGTCCTCAACAGCCTGGAGCTACTAAAGCAGGCGGTCAGCCTGAAGGCCACATTTGTGCACAAACTGTGTTATTAGTTGTGAAGTGAAGTTGCTCAGCCATGTCCGACTCTGCAACCCCATGGACTGTAGTCTACCAGGCTCCTCCGTCCATGGGATTTTCCAGGCAAGAATACTGGAGTGGGTTGCCATTTCCTTCTCTAAGGGATCTTCCTGACCCAGGGATTGAACCCAGGTCTCCCGCATTGTAGGCAGACACTTTACCATCTGAGCCACCAGGGAAGTGTTGTGATAAATCCATATAAAATTCACCATCTTGACCATTTTTACATGCAGGGCTCAGTGGCATTAAGTACATCCACACTGTCCTACAACCATCCCTACCATCATCTCCAGAACTTTCTCATCTTCCCATACTGAAACTCTGTCCCCATGAGACACTGACTTCCCATCCCCTGGCCCCACCATCTACTTCCTGTCTCTGTGGATTTGATGACTCATGTAAGTGGGATCACACAAAATTTATTCTTCTGTGTCTCGCTTCTCTCACTGAGCATCACATCCCCAAGGTCCATCCATGATGTAGCAGGTGTCAGAGCTTCCTTCTGTTTTAAGGAATATATAGAGGCTAATATTCTACTGTGTGGATGGGCCATACTGTGTTCATCCATCACCTGTTGGTTGGTACTAGGGTTGTCTCCACTTCTGGGCTGCTGTGAATTGCGCTGCTGTGAACATTCATGTACATTCTCCTGTGCATGCTTGTTTTCATTTCTCCTGGGCAGATATCTTGGAATGGAATTGCTGAGAGTTGTTTAATCTTTGGAGGAACTGCCAGAATCTTTCCCAAATTTTTCATTCCCACTGGCAATATGGAAGGGTTCCGATTTCTCTCCATCCTCCACAACACTTACTCTGGCATCTTTCTTAGAGCCATCCTGCTCGATGAGGAACAGTTTTTACATTTTTTAAAGGGTTGTTAGGGAAAAAAAAATAGTAGATGATGTAACACTGACTGATTTCGTCCTTGCACTTAAGGGCCAGAGCTCATTGGACTTAAATGAGCTTTCAGGTAAAAGCCTGAAAATTTACCACTGGGCCCTTTTCAGAAGTAGATTGCTGAGGGAATTCCCTGGTGGTCCAGTGGTTAGGACTCTGTGCTCTCACTGCCCAGAGCTTAGGTTCAATCCCTGGTCAGGGAACTAAGATCCCTTAAGCTGCATGGACAAAAAAAGAAACAGTTCGCAGAGTGCTGGTGTAGGTCATCCTACTTTAAGCCTTAGCTGTCTTCTGTGCTGTGTGACCTCATGTCTGGTACACACCCTCTCTGAGCTTCCCAGGAGATGGTGGTTCTCCTGTTCTAGGGAACTGAGGTCCTGCTCTTCCCAGGAGCATCATCACTGTTCTCTGGAAGAACTGTTACCCTCCTTCTGTCCTCATGGCTAGGCTCCCCGTGTTGGGCCCCAAGTCCTGTCTCAGCTCCGGCCTTGACCATAGCTCACCCCTGGGGACAGGCGCTGCCCCAGTTGCCTTGTGTCTTCCCTCTGAATGTGCAGGTGGTCAGGAGCACGAGCCAGACCGTGCTGGCCTTGGCCGCGCCTCACTCTCCCCTCCCCCGCCCTCTCCTGTCCACAGTCCAAGGAGTCCTCCTCCGTGCTCAGTTGTGACATCTCCGGGAACAACAAGTACATCGTGACAGGCTCTGGGGACAAGAAGGCCACTGTGTATGAGGTGGTCTACTGAGACCCCCTTCTTCCTGCATCCCTGGCCTGACTCCCAGGGGAGGGTCATTCCGAACCTCCCCCCTAGTCCTACCATGAGCCCTAAATCTCATCCATGCTCTGGCTGACCCCTCGTGTCCTCCCCTGCTGAATGTGGGGCCAGATACACAGGAGGACCTTGGGGAAATAAATGTATTTATCACAACTGCCTTTTTGTTTTGGGTTGGGGAACTGGGGACATTGCTCATCCTGGAGGGACAGGGTGAGCAAATGGTGATTTCAGAACCTTACTTAGTGGGTGGAAAAGTGCTGGCCAGCAAGAGCCACCCCCAGTAAACCAGTGTCTCCTCGGCACAGCTGACATTGGGGCTGCATAATTCCCAGCTGGGGAGCTGTGCCAGGCCCTGTGGGGTGCTGAGCAGCATCCCAGCCCCTACCCACTCAATGCCAGGAGCACAGATGTCCCCAGACATGGTCCCCTGGGCTTAGACTCACCCCTGGGGAGTAGAAGCCCTGGTCTATATGGACACGGGTATCTTGGGAAGGACTGAGGAGCCACTCCTGGGGCTGTGCAGGCAGGGCTGGGAGCATCTCTCCATGAGATCACAAGAGCTCAGTGGAGCAGGAAGAAGGGCTCCAGAGACTTCCCTGGCAGTCCACAGGTTAAGACTCCACTTTTCCACTGCAGGGGGCATGGGTTCCACGCCTGGTTGGGGAACTAAGATCCCTCATGCTACACGTGCTAAGCCGCTTCAGTCTTTTTGCAATCCCATGGACTGTGGCCTGCCAGGCTCCTCTGTCCATGGAATCCTCCAGGCAAAAATACTGGAGGGGGTTGCCATTTCCTCCACACACTCAGGGAAAGAAATAAGGCAGGGGGCTCCATGTCCAGTTCTCTTGACGACAAGGGTCAGTGGCTCTGACCTGACTCTCAGGAGAGGTGGACTCAAATGTAGAGACCTGGGCTGGACAAAGTCCCTTCAAACCTCCATGAGGTGCCAGGGGACAGGACACAGCACTGGACCAGTGCTTTTTCCAATTGCTTTATTACACATGACAAAGATCGCTCATCATGCGAGCCCGCCCACCCCGGCGAGCCCTCAGTATGTGAGCTGGTACACCGAGGCGTGGTCCCTGCACCCTGTGACGATCAGGTGGTTGCTGGGGGACACGTCACAGCACATGACAGAGGATCTCTCGGGCACCTGGGAGGGTTGGGGGGCAGAGCGAGGGACTCGCCCATTCTTGTTCTTAACATCTGCCCATCCGTTCAAACGTGGTCCCTTTTGGTGGGGGCCTCTGCATTTGGACCCCCAGACCTGGCCCCTCAGCACCCAGGACACGCATGCGCCACCCTCCTGCCCTACCCTTGTACCTGGAGCGCCAGGGTCCCCGCGGGCATGCTGAAGATGCTGACCAGGTTGTCTGTCCCCACACTCACCCACCACTGGCCTGGGAAGAGGCAGGGGGGGCCCAGTCACAGAGAAAGCTGGCAGCTGAGGACTGGAGCCCTCACACCTCCCAGAGTGAGCCCCTGCAGATAGCATCTCTCAGGGGAGTTCCTGCTGATGAAGGGCATGGTCAGGGGGGTTGGTCAGGAGGGGTCAGAAAGGGCTGAGAAGGAGACTTTCCTGGTGGTCCAGGGGGTAACACTCCATGCTCCCAATGCAGGGGCCCCAGGTTTGATCCCTGGTCAGGGAACTAGATCCCACATGCTGCAGCTAAAGATCTTTTATGCCGCAACTAAGACCCAGTGCAGTCAAATACATAAATATTAAAAAAAGAGAAGAAAGGGCTGGGTGGAGTGGGTCTGAGTGAGGCAGCGCCCTGTGGGAGGCTGAGGACCGCTGGGGCCCACGGGGGACTCCCCGGTCCTTCCTGGCCACTCACCCACAGGGGAGAACTTGAGTTCAAGGATGGTGCCGTCCTTACACCCCACCATGCGCTTCTGGCCCCCGAGGCTGGGCTGCAGCCACTGCTGGCCATTGGCCGTGCCCACCAGCACCCAGTCCTCGTGGGGGCTGGGGGACAGGCTCATTATCTGGGGAGAAGACAGCAAGGAAAACATTGGTCAGGTCCTAGCCAGGTCAAGAGGTGGCAGGAGCCCAGGAACCCACCCTGGGGGCCTGACCACCTGCCCGCTTCCTGGCTGGGAGGCACCAACAAGCAACTTCACATTTCCGGCCTAGGTTGGGTCATCTACAATATGAGTGTGGTCCTCTCTACCTTACCAGATTATCACAGAGACTCAGAATATGATCCCTTGATACAGAGTACAAAAGCATCCAATGTTATCTGGGCAATGGAGGGGGATGTAGCTAAGCAACCCTCTCTTCACAGCATCACGGAGACTTGAGGTACCACTCCCCCTGCCCTTCCCCCAGCATCAACCTCCTTCAGTCCCAGGCCCAGCTGCTACTGACCAAGCAGGACCCATCCCAGCTGCACACCTGAGATTCAAACTGGTATTCTTGGGGCTCCCCAGTGGCCCTCAGATCCCAGCACCGCAGGCAGGCATCCAGACCCCCTGTCCAGACGTGCTGGTCTTTAACAGCAATGCTCTTGGCACCGTTCGGATGTCCAGGCAGGTCCCTGGCCCAGGAGAGGCATAGGGTGGGAGGTCAGAGCTCAGACTTTAAGCTCTGCACCCCCGGGGACACCCAATCACACTCCCCAGGGGTGAGTCTAAGCCCCAGGGGACCATGCCTGGGGATATCTGTGCTCCTAGCATTGAGTGGGTGAGGGCTGGGATGCTGCTCAGCACCCCACAGGGCCTGGCACAGCTCCCCAACTGGGAATTATGTTGCCCAATCACATCGGGGTGACAGATGGGGAAACGAAGGCAGACAAGAAGTCCCACAACAGGGCTTCAGACAAATAGCCCAGCCATGACATGAACCCAGGTCTTCAACTTTCCAATGTAAGAGTTCCCAAAGGAGAGGGGCTTTGGCCTTGAAACTGCTGGGTTCCTGCTCAGGGGCCAAGACAGGAAGAGGCTCTCCCCTGGGCCACACCTGACCACACTCCAGTCCCGCAGGTCCCAGATCCTGACGCTGCCATTGGTGAAGCCAGCAAAAGCCAGGCTGTCCTCGGGGCTGGCAGCCAGGGCCTGGCAGGTGAGGCCCGCGCAGGGCAGTTCGGCTCTCACGCGCAGGGAAGGCGCTGTCAGGTCCCACAGGCTCACACCAGCCAGGTTGTGGCCGCCCGTGAGCAGGGTTGTGCTGTTTGAGAACAGCAGGCAGGTGCGCAGGTAGGCCCCTGGTGTCTGGGGTGGGCAGAGTCTGAGGTGAGCTTCCTCCCCTGCAGGGGGCAGGGCACTCCCAGTTCCCACAAGCCCCGCCCCAGAGCCCTCACCTCTACTCTCAAGAAGCTCTCTGGAAACCTGGCCTTCATCACCTGGCCCACCAGGCTCCACACCTTGACGCCACCCCTGCTGCAGGTGAAGGCGTGCCGGGTGAAGCTGCTGATAGCCGTGGCCAGCACGGGCTCCCCATGTTCTAGTCTCCGCATCTTCTCCACTCTGTGTGGAACCGCCAGCTTCCTGGACTGCCAAGGCAAGGCATCAGGCCTATTCCATGTGTTTTCAAAGTCCTCGAGGTCCCAGCATCTTGAGAGAGAAGGCCTCAGAATCAGCAGCCTGCCTGAGAGCTTCTCTGCCTGGAGTAGGGCACCCAGCAAACCCTAAAAGGGCTTCCTTCCTCTTCAGGTTTATGGATTCTCTCAAGCCTCATTTCTCCAGCACACTCTACATCCCCCAAGGTCCTATACACATTCCTCCAGGTATTCTCTGTCTCCTGTAATGGAACACTGCTCCCCTCTGCCCTGAATGCTTTGTCCTATCCCAAACTCCTATTCATCCTTCAAGATCCTAAGCATTTTGCCCCTTCCTCCAGAAAGTCTTCTCATCCCTACATCTGGGCTTCCCTAGCCTCAGACCACAGGTTGGGACATACTTACATGGGCTTCAGAAATTGATAGGTCTTCCTGGCAAGCTCCTGTGGGTGGATGAGGTCACACCTGAGCCACATCCTCCTCCTGTCTTGACCACCTCCCCCCTAGCTTTTGTGTGGAGTGCAAGGTCTTACCTGGGCCATGTGGGAGAGCATCTCCTGTCCTACAGCACCCAGGCTTGGGCTTCCCTCTCGGGAGCCCTCAGAGGAGCTGGGGGAGGGAGTGGGTGGGAGGAAAACTGGGCAGAGACAAGACTGAATCAGTGGCAAGCATGCCCCCTCCCTCCCAGGGCGGACTGCCCTTCTCCCCCTGGATTACCCAGAGTGTCCTTGGGAAGCATTTTCACTCCCAAGTATCGTGGTCCTGGCTCCTGGCTCTCCTGCCCATGGGAATTGGGGAAATCAGTTCAAACCAAAGATGTGCCAGGGTTAGTCTGAGAAGTGGAACACGGTGGGAGGGTCCAGGCAGTGTAGACAAGACGCTCTAGCTGCCAGAAGTCCCATCCTTCCATTGAGGCTGAGCTGCAGGTATTCTCTGAGGGTCTCCAAGGGGTAAGGGGGTGGGCAGGCCAATCCCACAGGCACCCAGAGGTCCCTACCAGGGAACCCAGTCAAGACAAAGCCCTCTCCTCTGGGTACTGAGGATTCCAGTTACTTACATGGCCTGGCACCTGGTCTGTCACTAGAATGACAGGAAGGGATAAGGGAGAGAAGGCAGGGCAACCAAGTTCAACAGATGCTGCCTCTCCACGTGGCCTGAGCCCCCCTGTCTCCTCACCCCCAGGGAGGCTTACTCCTGTGTCTTGGGTGCTCTCCCTGGTCCTGGGTCCCAGCAAAAATCTCCCAGAGCTGCTCCGTCAGAATATCCTGTGAAAACTGGGGCTCCAAGTCCCAGCACGGCTGCGTGTCTCGCTGGCGGACTGTGTCACTGTTCACTCTGGGGGATCGCTGGAACCAGTCAGATGACCTCATGACCAGGACGTCTTCGAAGTCTAGATCCTGGAGACTGGAGGTCTGTGGGGGCGTGGCCCCTGGGTGCTGGGGGTCCTGGCTGGGTTGCTCACTGAGGGAGGGCTGGCTCCCCTGGTTCTGGAAGCGCAGGGTCGTGGGTGAGGGACACAAGGATGCACCCTTTGCCCCAAGCCCATCCCCACCCTCCTGGAGGACCCAGGAACCTACCTCTCCGAGCTGGAAGCCTAGGGATTGGCTGCAGGTCTCCATCATCTGTAGGAAGTTTTCTGCCTGGAGGGGAGAAGGTCATCCCATTAAAGCTTCATTAAAGGACAGCCCTGGGGGACCTCCCTGGTGGTCCAGTGGCTAAGAGTCCACACTCCCAATGCAAGGGGCCTGGGTTCGATCCCTGGTCAGGGAACTAGATCCCACGTGCTCCAACTAAGTTCAAATGCTGCAGTTCAAGATCCAGCATGCTGCAACCAGTCAACCCTTTAAAGGAAATCAACCTGAATATTCATTGGAAGGACTGATGCTGAAGATGAAGCTCCAATAGTTTGGCCACCTGATGTGAAGAGCCAACTCATTGGAAAAGACCCTGATGCTGGGAAAGATTGAAGGCAGGAGGAGAAGGGAATGACAGAGGATGAGATGGTTGGATGGCATCACCATCTCAATGGATGTGAGTTTGAACAAACTCCAGGAGACAGTGAAGGACAGGGAAGCCTGGTGTGCTGCAGTCCATGGGGTCGCAAAGAGTCAGACACGACTGAGCGACTGAACACCAACAACAAATGCTGCAACCAAGACTGAAAATCCTGTGTGCTGCAACTAGGACCCAGTGCAGTCAAATAAATAATTTAAAAAGAAAAAAAACCCTTAAGGACAAACCCGTTTCAACAAGCCAGTTTCCTCGTGGACAATATGGGGTACACCACCTCCCTTGAACGTTTTTGGGTGGATTTGTGGTCACCCAGCAAAAAGCAAGCTCTTGGTACCCAGAAGGCAGCCATGACCGCAGGTGACAAAAATCGAGCCCTAACAACCAGTCACCACTCTAAGATGGTCAAGTCATCAAACTCACATTTTCTTGGGCCCAAATGCCACTGCCACTCAAAATGGCTTCAAGAAGCAAAGCCCTGTTACCCAGGTCCCCCCATGTGGGGACTAACATTTGAATTTGCTGAAATGTTGCAAAGATCCTAAGAAATCGATGGTTTCCTCTTCAGGAGCAGGGCTGGCAACAGGGCAGCCAGGGAACCTGACTGGTCACTTATTTTACATTTAAAGTGGAGCCAAGGCTTCTCTGGGGCTTCCCTGGTGGCTCAGAGGTTAAAGCGTCTGCCTGCAATGCAGGAGACCTGGGTTTGATCCCTGGGTTGGGAAGACCCCCTGGAGAAGGAAATGGCAACCCACTCCAGTATTCTTGCCTGGAGAATCCAATGGACAGAGGAGCCTGGTGGGCTACAGTCCATGGGGTCATAAAAAGTCGGGTATGACTGAGTGACTTAACTTTCTTTCTTTAAAGCTTCTCTGATGGTCCAGTGGCTGACTCTGTGCTCCCAATGCAGGGAGCCTGGGTTCAATCCCTGGTCAGGGAACTAGATCCCACATGCCACAAGTAAGCCCTCAGTACAGCCAAATAAATACTAAAAAAAAAAAAAGTCAAGCAATGTGACTGCTACCGATTCCAGGTTTAAGTCAATAGTTTCTGTGGTCACGGAAGGCTCCCTAAATTTTCTTTCTCCCTCCCAGAAAGTTGCCCATCTGTTCCTTTAGGACAGGCTCCCTCCTATGGCGCATTCTACTGCTTTTCTCCACAAAGCTTTTCTGGCCCAAGTACTAGAATCGATTTTAACCTCTCCATTTTAACCTCTCCTTCCTTTGCACAGACAGGCTGCAGGTGGCTATTTAAATATAAAGTTCAGTATAATTAGGAATGCGGGCACTTCCCTGGTGGCCCAGCGGTTACAGGTTCTATCCCTAGTCAGGGAACAAAGAGCGCACATGCAGTAGGACGTGGTCAAAAAAATAAAATAAAATGCAACCCTGAGGCCCACCGGCCACATCCAAAGGCTCAAGAACCAAGGACAGGGATTTTCCTGGTGGACCAGTGGCTAAGACTCCAAGTTCTCAGTGCAAGGGGTCTGGGTTTGATCCCTGGTCAGGGGAACTAGATCCCACATGCCTCAACTAAGACTTGGTACAGTCAAATAAATAAAAAGAACCAAGGGCAGCAGCTCCTACAATGTTCCTGGCCTCCAGCCGAGGACACAAACCATCCAAGACAGGAAGCACCCCTACAGTACTGCCAGGAATTCGCTGTGGAGACCCACCTTCTCAGGCTGATAAAAGGCTCTGTGAGAATGTGCGTATATGCAGCTATATTTAGTCCAGGAAGGCTAAATACAGTGATATTAACAATGTTCTAGACCTGCCTGCTAAGGTTGAGTCCTTGACATGTGGACGGTGCCACTTGATTGCCAACTAAAATGTAAATAGCCACACATGTCCCATGTCTACTGCAGAGGAGGACATGGGTTTGGTCTTTGGCCTGTGGCTTTGGAGGCAGTGCCCATGGGCTTTACCAATGCACATGCCTCTTCTCCGTGGTGGATACCAAGATACTGTTTGGCCCAGGGTGAATTCCGAAATCCTGGGGAAATGTTCTGATTCACAGAAAGAAATAACTGCTAAGGAATGTGGCGTGGGTGCTGACCGTGGCTCTTAGTTCTGTTGAATGGGCACCACTGAGGTTCCCATTCTGCAGATGAGAAAACGAGGCTCAGAGCCCCAAAGTCAATTTCCCAAAGTCAGGATATGCGGTGGCTGGGCTGTGTTTACCTGTCCCCACTTGCAGCCTAGTCGAATTTCCTGCCTGTCACTGGGGCGGACAGGATCGGGGAGGGAGAGGCTGGGGTGAGGACCCCCTCCCTGAGCCCTCCGTAGCTCCAGGCGGCTGCTTCCTAGGGCAGCCAGAGATGGATTCCCCAGCTGGGCCTCCCAGCAGCACAAGGCCCAGGGGAGCCTTCCCCAATTCGCCCTGGCTCGTTAATGCGCAATTTACTGGCACTTTAATGCACTCAGCATGAAAAGTGCTGCTCCCTCCTGCCTGCGAGCTGGCCCTCCCTGGGGAGAGCTGTGTGCAGGCGGGCTGGGGAGCACGGGCCCTGCTGCTGCTGCTCGGGATTTTAAATGCACATCGGGGGAAGCTGGTAGAGGAGGGACTGAAAACAGGAGAGGGGGTGGTGGTCTGTGCAGAACCAGGAGTAAGCATTACCTGGGGCTCTCTGTGGGGGGAGAGATGCTTGGTGGAGACCCTCTGGGATCCTCCTCAGACCCTTCGATGCTCAGCACCTGCTATGAATTTCCTCCTCCAAACACATCACCACTCTGCCTGTTTCTCACCACCAAACCTTTCCAGTGATCAGCCTCCCACACCTGGATAGTCCTAACTGGACCCCAACTCCTGTGCCTCCTCCCCGCAGCAGGCACCAGAGGGTGCTGGTGAGCATCTGAGTCAGGGCCCGCCCCCTCCTCTGCCCACAGCCCTCTAGGGCTCCCACCTTCCCCAGAGCAAAAACCCAAGTCCTCCTGCAGCCCACAAGGCCCTGCACGACCTGCCCCATCCCCTCCCTCCCTCCTCTCCTTCCTCTTCCCCCCGGCTCACTCTGCTCCAGCCACAGGGCCCTCCTGGTTGTTCCCCCAACACGCGAGGGCCAGGCACAGTCCTGCCGCAGGGCCTTTGCACAGGCTGTGCCTCTGCCAGGGCTACTCCTCATTCAGATACCTATCCTCCTGCCTCCTCTGATCTCCTTCAAGAATTTGCTCAAATGCCAGAGTCGTCCCTGACCACCCTGAATTGTAACCTACTGCCACCTTGGTACCCCCCTCCCTCCACATCCCCTTGGGGCTGCTTAATTCCACCTCCCACCATGCCCAGTCCTCACCATCTGACACTTCTGTTTACCAAGTTCCTCTCACCCCGAGGGCAGCGGTTTGTCTGTGTTCTCTTTTGCTATTTCCCTGGCGCCTACAACCGTACTTGGCAAGGAGGTGATGGATAAATATCTGTTGAATGAATAACTGTGTTCTGCTTGCTTCCTGGCCCCTCCTCCTCCACCCCGCTCTACTCTGGATCTGTCTTTCCCTGTTCCCTGAGCTTCTCACCCCAGGCTCTGCTAAGTCGCAGACACGGCCCTGGCCCTCCGCCAGTCACATGTGGCACAGGCGGAAAAGTCCTGCCAGTGCCCAGGAGAAAGGAGCCAGGTGGCGGGAGGACAGGCAGGGTGGAAGCTGTGCTTCAGCTTGGGCAAGGCGCCCCATGTGGGAGGAGGGGAGGTCTGGTGCAGGCCTGCTCTCCCCTGCCAGTGTAAGCCAGGCCGTTGAGAACCTCAGATACATGGAGACTGCATTCGGCTGTGCCTGGCACATAACGGCCCCTTCCTAGCAGAAGTAACTGACCTGTGAAGTGCTGACAGGCCCCTGGCCTTCTCCAGCCCCATGGGGATTGGGAGCAGGCTCAGAAAGAGAGGCACAGGATCAGAGATGCACTCCTGAGATGTGGGGCTACCTCATATCCTGGGGTTCCACTTCAGGCCTCACCCCCTCTATCTGCAGCCCTCCCACCTCCCAGGGGGCAGGGGGAAGCCCAAGTCTTCCCCTGCAGCCTGCTGGGGCCTGCACCACCTGCCCTGTCCCTCCACCACCTGCCCTGTCCCTCCCTGCCCTCCTCTCTCCCCCTTTCTCCTGCCATGCAAGGAGGGCAGCCCTCCCTCGACACCCAAGCTCCCGTCACTCATTCACCTGCTTGAGATGCTCCTGGATCCCCTGCTGGATTTTCAGGACCTGCAAAGACACCAGCAGTCACATGAGGCAGTCGACGGACATGAGCAAGAGCGCAAGACTTAGTGTTGTGCGGCCCTCTCCCCAGCTGTGTGACCCTGGACAAGTTGTGATACCTCTCTGGTCTCTGCTCTCATCAAGTGGGATACGGCCAACCATACTCAGAGTGGGAGGTAATTAGGGAGACCCCTGGCTGTTATGCTTTCAAACTGTGGTTCTGAAGAAGACTCTTGAGAGTCCCTTGTACTGCAAGGAGATCAAACCAATCAATACCAAAGGAAATCAACCCTGAATATTCATTGGAAGGACTGATGCTGAAACTGAAGCTACAATACTTTGGCCACCTCATGCGAAGAGCCAACTCATTGGAAAAGATTCTGGCACCAGGAAAGATTGAGGGCAGGAGAAGTGGGCAACAGAGGATGAGATGGATGGCATCACCACTTAGTGGACATGAGTTTGAGCAGGTTCCAGAGATAGTGGAGGACAGGGAAGCCTGGCATGCTGCAGTCCATGGTGTCACAAAGAGTCAGACACGACTGAGTGACTGAGCAACAACTGACTGTCATTCTAGATATGAAGAGGAGGCCAAAGGGGGCTGTGACCTGCCCTGTCCCCTCCCTGCCGTCTCCGCCTCCCTCTTTCCCCCTCACTCACTGCTCCAGCCACACGGGCCTCCTCACTGTTCCTCCAACACCAGGCACAGTCCTTCTCCAGGGCCTCTGCATATGCTATGCTTGCTGACTGAAACAACCTTCCCTGTTCTCTCTAGGGTGACAGAAACTCCTTATCTTTGATGTTTCGCTGAGCACGTCACTTCCTCCAAAAAGCCCTTCCTGACTACCTGAGCTCAAAACCCTGACTCATTTTCACCCCTTCACCTTCTATTTTCTTTTAAGCACTTACATTTTTGTGACATCTTGCTTCTCTAGTTACATATTTGTCTCCCTCCTCCCCCTAGAGCTGCTTTGTCCAATGAGGGTGCCACCAGTCAAATAAGGCTCTTTAAATCAATAAAAATTCAGCTCCTTACAGGAGCACAGTAGCCACGTGGGGCTGGTGGGTGCCATACCGGACCCTGTTGATAGAGAACATTCCTAACATCGTGGAAAGTTCCAGAAGATAGCACACACTGCAATACAAACTGCTGAAGGGCAGGGACTCTAGTCATATGCTATATACTCCTAACTGACCAACTGTGGCCTGAAGAGACATCTCCCTAATTTAAATATGGAATTGCCTGTTTTCACAGCAAGGTTTTTATTAAGAAAAACTCACATGGGCTTCCCTGGTGGTTCAGTGGTAAGGAATCCGCCTGCCAGTGCAGGAGACATGGGTTCAGTTCCTGGCCAGGGAAGATCCCACATGCCTCAGAGCATCTGAGCCCAGGTGCCACAGCTCTGAGCCTGTGCTCTAGAGCATGAAAGCCACAACTACTGAGTCCTGTGCTCTGCAATGAGAAGCTCTCAACCCTAACTAGAGCGTAGCCCCCAATCGCCACAACTAAAGAAAGCCTGAGAGCAGCAACAAAGACCCAGCATAGCCAAAAAAATAAAAATAAAAGTGTCTATGACTGAATTCCATTTAAAAGAAGAAAAACACACGAAGCTGGGGCTCAGTGGGTTCTTTGCATTGCCTAAAGCAAGCAAAGTAGAGGCAGTGTCCCCTAACCCGGATTATGAGACTAAACACAACAGCCTTTCCAGGTGGCTCCAGACGGGCTGACAGGTGGGGGCGGGGCTCACCAAGCCGTAAGCGAGGTCCACCTGCGTCGCCAAGTGAGTGGGGAACCTGCCGGGGAAGACAGACCTGCTGGAAGTGGAGGCCTCAAGACCCTTCCCCAGAATGTGCCCTGCCCTCAGTCCCCCAGCAGGGCAGTTCCATTAAGGAAGCTAGTCCCTTCCACACGCCACACTGAAGGTAGCATCAAGACGAACATGATTTTAATGCAGTATTTTATAAAATATAATTGAATGTGAGCAAATTCACACTGAACCACACACAGTCAAAAACTGAAATGAAAGCCAGGATTGGTATTACTGGTTTTCCTTTTCTTCTGCTTCACCCTCCCACATGATTGCTGCCCACACTGGTCCTGCATTTTGGGCCATGGAGACAAAGCTGGGGTTCTTTCTCTCTATGGGACTTCCGGCCACAGCGGTGCCTCTAGCCCCCGGGGATTGTCCTCACCTGGGGAAATGCTGCTTGAGCCGATCCAGGGCTTCCTGATAGTTCCGGGCTGGAAGGTTGGCCTCAGGATGTGCCTGGAGAAGTCAAAGTGGGGGATGAATAAAACCCACAGACTGCCAGCATACTTGCTGTCAGGTCATCAGCCCCAAAGAGGGCATGGTGGGACCTCCTGAGACCTGAAAGTCATTTGCTCTCTCTCTGTTATTACTTAAGTGCCCACACAGTATCTTCCATCTTGATTCTTGGCCTAAAGTTGAAAATATTTACTTTCTGGCCTGTTATAGAAGCTTGCCGGCCCCTGGCCTAAACTGTTAGAAGTGGTTTTCCCTAGGAAGTAATGGGGTTGAGGGCAGGAAAGGGGAAGGGACTTGTAAAATATTAACTGAATAGATGATGTAGCCAGGTGTTTATCACCTGGGTGATAAAATGTTTAATTTTAAAACGAAAGCGCCTTAAAGTATGATGACTTAGTATCCCCAGCTTAAAGGCCTGACTAGCCAGCCCATGTCTCTCCCTTAGAAGCAGGAGAGAGAGACTTGAGCTGAGCTGCTGGCTCCTCGCCCCTCCCCTCAGGGGTAATGCCTTACCATGTTTTGAGGGTGCCCGTGGGGGCTGAGATGACCCCAAGAGGTCACTCTTCAGGCTTCAGTAACAAGGACTTTAGCCAGGACTCTAAAATTAACAAGGAGATGACAGATCTTGAGCGCAGAAGGCTGATCAGGAACAGAGACACAACTAGCCCCACCCCACCCTTGGCCCACCTTGATCTTCCCTCTAGGACTGAGTCCTGGGCCTCCAATCCCCTCCCTAACTGCCAGCACCCCACTGCATTCTCTACATCCGATGTTCTTCATTCACCTCTCTCTGGGGCTTCCAGCTGTGCTGATTCCTGGTGGGGAGCCCCTGGGGCTTCACTCTGTGAGGTGGGGCGCAGGGTATGGTGCCAAACATATACATTTCCTTCTAGGAGCAGTCAGGGCTTGAGGAACCCCAGAGAAAGATATCAAAGCTCCAATTTAGTTTTGAAACAATTTCCTAAAGCACCGGAGAACATGATTTGGAAAGGGGTTTTGAAGGATGAATAAGAGTTGGCTAGGTGAATGAGAAATTTCTCAGAAAGAAAGAGACCTAATCAGTTCTGCGGCACTGAACTCCTTCTTTACTTCTGCCCCTCAGCACCCTTCCAACCTTCTCCCCAGCCCAGGGACCCTGGGGTCTGCCAAGAGATCCAAAGGCCTACCCACCTCTTTTAGGATGGTGGCCCAGAAGGAAGCCGCCAGGGTCAGCCAAGTTCAGGCGGACAGGAAGCACCCCCCTCCCCGGAGGCCAATTGACCCATCGGGCCCCGCCCCGCCCCCGCCCCTGCCCACCCCGGCCCCGCCCCGCCCCGCCGCCCCTTGCACCACGAAGCCGGTCAATGAACTAGCAGCAGCTGCACGTGGGATCGGGCTCCGCAGGCGGCCGCCGGCGGCGCTGACCAATCGTAAGGGCGCCTACCCACGTGTGCCGCGACTCCTATCTCTTATTGGTCGGCTCTCCCCAGCCGCGGGACGGGCTGTCAATCAGCGGGCCCAGCGCCTGCGCTTAACTCTTGCGGTCCCGAGGCGGGGAAGGGCAGCATGCAGAGTTGTAAGCAATTTGGGGTTCCGGCAGAGATGAGGATATTTAGTTAAGGCAAGGGGTTTGGGGTCACAAGGTGCAGCTTGAGGAGAGACTGGGAGGTGTGTATTCTTGTTTTGTGAGAAGCCTCTTCAATTTTTCGTCCTGCCCTGGAGCGGCTCCTGGCTGAGGGTGGGGCGGGGAATGGAAGCACTCTCACTCCGATCCTTAGATATGGACTAAGCACCTTCTCCTCAGTATTAAATAACGTGCAGTGCAAACGAAGCTTCGGTCTCCTTTCTTGGGGAAAATTCAAAGACTCCCTTTTATCCAGCCTCCTAGGAGGCAAGCCTGGGGCTGTGCATTTTATCAGCGAATTTTCCCAGCAACCCTCCAAGCCCGGGGATTGAGGCTCTGAGAAATCTGAGAACCAAAGGCAGGAACTGCGAAGGCCTTGGAACTGGTACACTTTTCCAGGTTCAAGGCCAAGAGGGGAAGCCTAGTTCTACTCTAAGCTTGGGGGTGACCTCAGAGATAAGGGTGGGGTGTGTGTGGAGAGGTTCAGGAGTCCTGTTTTTGGTGTGAAATGGCCTGCTTGAGATGGGAAGTGGCCAGTGCAGAGTGTGGGAGTGAGAGGTCAAGTTTGTACCCTCCCCAGAACCTTCGCCCTGGCTGTTCCCTCCTGGGCTGTTCCCCCGGCTGGATACTTCACCTTCAACTCTAGCTCAGAGGTCACCAGTTCAGGAAGGCATCCATCCCCCGGACACAGTTCTTATTTTTCTCCAAATCTGGTTTATATTGAAGCTAATCTTGTAATCTCCGTAGCCCTAAACCCTGCTGTGTTCAAAACTCACACAATGCTGATTCTCCTGTGTGTCTGCTCCTGGCCACAGGCACTAGGGTGGGGAAGGAGGGGCCAGGGGAGTGGTGGTGAAGCGGGGTGGGGGTAGGCAGGTTTGGGATTCACACAAACCAGAGAAATCTTCCCCACCAAAGTCCGAGCTTTGTCGTGGAGATGGGGTGGATGTGGAAGGGAAACGGGTGACTGAGGGTTCGGATCCTAGGAAGCGTAGCCCCCAGAGGTTATGAGGTAAACACACAAATCGGGTTCTGTGGCTTGTTTGTGGAGGACAAAGTGAGAGCTACCATGTATAAGCCTCAAATACAGGTTTTTGCCCACCATCCCTTCACTGGCCCATAATTGAAGTGTATTTTATTTATGGTCCAGCCTGCTAATTGCCTCCCTCTGCGTGCTCCACTCCTCTCCATGGTTGTAGAGGGTCAGCCGGACACACCAGTTTATTATCCGGGGCTGTCTTGTCTCCCACAATATCCACTGGCTACCTGTGGTTATTTAAATGAATTAAAATGAAATAAAATTTCAAACTCGGTTCCTCTGGGGCCACGGGCTGAATCGATGTCAACCGCTCAGTAGCCGCACCTGGCTGGGGACGACTGGCTGCTCTGCAGATCTATATAACATTCCCACCATCTCAGAAAGTTCCACTGGTTAGTGCAGGTCTGAGATTCTCTTTCATTTTGATTTTGTATTGGAGTATAGAAAATCTCCAGTACTGGGGCTTGCCAGGTGGCGCTAGTGCTTAGGAACCTGCCTGCCAATTCAGAAGACATGAGTTCGATCCCTGGATGGGGAAGATCCTCTGGAGAAGGAAATGGCAACACACTCCAGTATTCTTACTTGGCAAATCCTACACACACAGGAGCCTCGTGGGCTACAGTCCATGGGGTTGCAAAGAGTTGGATGTGACTAAATGACTAGGCACATAATTGATTTACAGTGTTGTGTTCAGTTCAGTTGCTCAGTTGTGTCCGACTCTCTGCGACCCCATGGACTGCAGCACACCAGGCTTCCCTGTCCATCACCAACTCCCAGAGCTTACTCAAACCCATGTCCATTGAGTCGGTTATGCCATCCAACCATCTCATCCTCTGTCGTCCCCTTCTCCTCCAGCCTTCAATCTATCCCAGCATCAGGGTCTTTTCCAATGAGTCAGTTCTTTGCATCAGGTGGCCAAAGTATTGGAGCTTCAGCTTCAGCATCAATCCTTCCAATGAATAGTCAGGATTGATTTCCTTTAGGATTGACTGGTTTGATCTCCTTGAGGTCCAGGGGACTCTCAAGAGTCTTCTCCAACACCACAGTTCAAAAGCATCAATTCTTCAGCACTCAGCTTTCTTCATGATACAACTCTCACATCCATACATGACTACTGGGAAAACCATAGCTTTGACTAGATGGACCTTTGTTGGCAAAGTAATGTCTCTGTTTTTTAATATACTGTCTAGGTTGGCCAAAGTTTTTCTTCCAAGGAGCAAGTGTCTTTTAATTTCATGGCTGCAGTCACCATCTGTAGTGATTTGGGAGCCCAAGAAAATAAAATCGGTCACTGTTTCCATTGTTTCCCCATCTATTTGCCATGAAGTGATGGGACCGGATGCCATGATCTTAGTTTTCTGAATGTTGAGTTTTAAGCCAGCTTTTTCACTCTCCTCTTTCACTTTCATCAAGAGGCTCTTTAGTTCCTTACTAAACATTTAATGTACTAAATGTTGTGTTAGTTTTATAGATCTGAAATTCTTAAAAAAACAAAAGAGAAATTCCTGGGCGCTCTCTGGTGGTCCATTGGTTAAGACTCTGCATGCCCGATGCAGAGGGCCGGAGTCTGATCCCTGGTCAGGGAACTAGATCCCACATGCTGCAACTAAGAGATTGCATGCCATACTAAAAAATCCCAAGCGCTACAGCTAAGACCCAGCGCAGCCCAAGAAATATTTTTTAAAAGAGAGAGAGAGAAGTTCCTAGGTCCATGCAGAAATGGGAGGCATTTCATAGCAGCACTTCTATTCTCACCTGTGGAAAGCCCCCTGCACCCGTGGCTGGGGTCATGGTGGGCCCTTTGGCTGGTGTGGGCTCACCCCTGCATCTTCCCTTTACTGTTCCCACTTGCTCCAGCCTGTCTGATAAGCACGCAACCTCCTTGAGCCCTCAGGAAAGGGACAGATGACACAGCAGTGAGGAGGGAAGGAAGCAAAGATTTCCTTCTTGGCTCTGAGTTGCTGTGATTTACTTTGGAAAATCAAGGTCTGATGAACATTTGAGAGAAAGCGGGTTTGCATTTCCAAAGCTTTGGAATTCCCTGAGCCTTGGAGATCTCCAACCTGGGTGCCCAGAGGTCTCAGGGTCACCTGGGTTGGGTGCGGACCCAACAGAAGGCTCTAGAGAGAGCCCAGGGTGGAGTGACCAGAGGGAGGTGGTGACAGGTTTCAATCCCTCCTCCCTGCATGTTCTCTCTGCTATCCCCAGAACCTCCCAGAGGGCCCTGTGGGCCAGAGACAATGGCCAAGTGACCGGAGCAGGTAAAAGAGCCTTCGAGTCCAGGCAACAGACGAAGGACCAAGATGCAGCAGAACAGTGACTGAACAGCAGAACAGCCAAGTCACTGGCTGGGCTAGGGTCTGCTCACAGCCCCATGTGCCCAGCTGGCCCCACTCTCAGCCTCCACAAGAATCCCCTTGATCTTAGCCTGACCCCAGGAAAAGTGAATTGATCAAATTACTAAGAATTGACTGAGGTTTGCTTTGTGCCACCTGGTGGAAGGAGGTTTGTATTTGTTTCCTGGCGCTGCTGTCACCAATAACCACAAACCGGGTGGCTTAAAACAACAGAAATGTATTCTCTTGCATTCTTGAGGCCGGAAGTCCAAAATCAAGGCTTTGGCAGCCTGGGGCCCTGCTCCTTCTGCAAGCTGCAGGGGAGGGTCCTTCCTGCCTCCTCCAGCCTCTGGCTTTACCAGCCTCCTGTGTCCTTGGTTTGTAGAAGCATCTCCCCTAGAGCTTTGCTTCTGTCTTCACACAGCATCTGTGTGCAAATTTCACTCTTCTTCTTCTTAAGTATTTATTTCACTGCATCGGATCTTAGTTGCATCACATAGATCTTCAATCTTAATTGTAGCATGTGGGATCTAGTTCCCTGACCAGTGATAGAACCTGGGCCCCCTGCACTGGTAACGTGGAGTCTTAGCCACGTTTAGCCCCTTAGCCCCTCAGCCAGGGAAGTCCCCAAATTTCCCCCTTCTTATAAGGACACCAGTCACTGGATTTAGGGGGCCCCCTCTAGTAGGACCTCATCTGAACTAACTACACTGCTAAGATGCTATTTCCAAACACAGTCCCATTCCCAGCTATGTGTGTATGTTGGTGGGGGTGGGGGCGGGTGCAGGTTAGGACTAAAATCTATCTTTGTGCCTGCATGCTCAGTCGCTCAGTTGTGTCCAACTCTTTGCGACCCCATGGACTGTAGCCTACCAGGCTCCTCTGTCCATGGGATTCTCCAGGCAAGAATACTGGATTGGGTTGCCATTTCTTCCTTCAGAGGATCTTCCCCACCCAGTGATCAAACCAGCATCTCCTGCATGGGCAGGCAGGTTATTTACCACTGAGCCAGCAGGGAAGCCAATCGGAGAGTGTCAGTTCATCCCAATTCATATTTTGTCCTGTAAGGACCCTAACTCTGGGACTTAGTAAAGGGGTGTGATCCATGGGATGTCTCAACATCACCTCCTTCCCCCATCACATGCTTAAGAGTCTTGGGCATCCTGCCACCTGGTGTAATTTAGGGCTCATCCGGATCAAGGCTGGTGGACTGCTGAGGGCTTCCTGGCAATCCCCTAGATGGCCAGTTGTTCATTGCCATGGCCTCATCTAAAGGCAGGTGGTGACTTTATTCCAGCGAGACCCCCACGGCATGGAGAGGCTGCAGAACACCTCCCTGGGAGTCCCCTCACTCCCTCTGCTGCTGCTGCTGCTGCTAAGTCACTTCAGTCGTGTCTGACTCTGTGCGACCCCATAGATGGCAGCCTACCAGGCTCCTCCGTCCTTGGGATTCTCCAGGCAAGAACACTGGAGTGGGTTGCCATTTCCTTCTCCAATGCATGAAAGGGAAAAGTGAAAGTGAAGTCGCTCAGTCGTGTCTGACTCTTCTCGACCCCATGGACTGCAGCCTACCAGGCTCCTCCATCTATGGGATTTTCTAGGCAAGAGTACTGGAGTGGGGTACCATTGCCTTCTCCGCTCACTCCCTCTAGGAGGTGGTAAAAGAAGAAGGCAGCGGGTAAAGGAGAACCCCCTCTCCAGGCCAGTTCTGAGTTGAATTTGTGGTCTCTGGTACCCTCTGCTGGCAAAACTTTTTATTACACCTTCATTGAAGTGTAATTTAGAAAACGTGTGTTGACCAGTTTTTCAGCATAGGGTTCCACGATGGTTTTTAGTAAATTTGTCCAATTGGACAACCATCACCACGATCCAATTTCAGCAAATTTCCATCACCTCAGAAATTTCCCTCTTGTACTTTTTCTTTTAATTAAAAAAAGTTGGTTTTTTTTTTTTTTTGCCGCACCGTACAGCAATGTGGGGGTCTTAATCTCCTGACCGGGAATCGAAACCGAGCCCCTTGCATTGGAAGTGCAGTGTCTTAACAACTGCACCACCAAAAAGTCCTCCCTCTTGAATTGCTCTCTCCTTCGCTCCCGTCCATACCTTTCTGTCCCTGTAGATATTTCCTTTTCTGGAAATATCATCTAAATGTAGTCATACGGTTGTAATCTTTTGTGTCTGGCTTCTTTCACTGAGCATGTTTTTTTAAGGTTCATCTATGTTTTTGCGTGGGTCCATACTTGATTCCTCTTTGTGGCCTCGTGCTATTTATTCTACCGCATGAATGGACTGCTCTGTTTATCCAATCAACTGCAGATGGACATTGTTTCCAGTTTGGGGTGATCATGAGTAAAGCTGTTATGAGCATCTGTGTGCAGGTATGTGTGTTGGAATTTGCTTTCCTCTCTCTCTGGGGGATGCCTATGAGCTAGGAATGGTAGGATCAGGTGTCTGCTTAACTTTTTCAGAAGCTGCCAGGTTCTTTCCAAGGTGGCTGCCCCATCTTCTTTCCCCTCCAGCAGAGCCTGAGGGCCCAGTTGCTCCACATCCTCCCATTGGGAAAAACTCTTACATTAGGGGATTCCCGGTGGCAGGAATTTTTGTCCTTCTCAGAAAGACATCTGGTGGCCAGATGCCAGCTTGTCCTCATAAGCTGCCAGGCTGTGTCCAGCTCCAGCCTTGATGTTGAAGCTCATTTCTGCCCATCTTCTGACGCTGGACACCAGAATCACAGAGTCAAATGGGTCTGGGTTCTTGTGGTGGGTGGACCCCTGACTCCTCAGTTCATCTGTTTATCCATCTTTCTATTATTTAGCATCTAGGATACTTTAAAAAAAAGTTCCACAAAGAAGTACGCTGATGCATTGCTTCTAAATATGAAATAAATCCATTCTTCTCTAATAACTTTTAATGGTGTGTTGTCTGCAAACACTAAATCATGCATAACGCTGTAACCTGATACTGATATAATATTGTAAATCAACCAGATTTCAATTAAATATACACACAAAATAAAACAAAGCAAAGAGAACTCAAAGATCTCAAATGACAAATGAGCATCTTCTACTGGGTCCTTGGTGGGGTTCCTTGGAACCTGTTGTGTTATTTTTCTTTTCTTAGAGTACTTACCTTTATATCTTTGAGTTAATGATTCTCTTTTTTTAAAATATAATTTGATTTATTTTCGGCTGTGCTGGGTCTTCGCTGCTGACAGCAGGCTTTTCTCTAACTGTGAGGAGTAGGGGCGACTCTGTAGTTGTGGTGCGTGGGCTTCTCATTGCCATAGCTTCTCTTGTTGCAGAATTCTACAGAGTGTTGGGCTTCAGTAGTGTGGCTCCCCAGCTCTAGGGCACAGAATCAGTAGTTGTGGCTCATGGGGTTAGTTGCTTCTTGGCATGTGGGATCTTCTCGGATCAGGGATGGAACCTGTGTCTCCTGCATTGGCAGGCAGATTCTTTACCACTGAGCCACCAGGGAAGCCCTAGTCAATAGTTCTTAAACTTGTGTGTGAATCAGAATCATTGGTGGGGATTTTAACAACAGGGAGAGTTGTTAAAACACAGATGGCTGGCCTCCAGCATTGAAGATTCTGGTGAGAAGGTCTGGTGTAGGGCTGGAGAATCTGCACTTCTAGCCAGACCAGGGGTGGGGGCGGCGGGGGCGTGGCTGATGCAGCTGATCTGGTCATCCCATTGCAAGAACCTGTATTCTCCATGGATTCGCAGTGAGGGACATGACAATTCCACGTGATGATGGAGAATGTTCCCCGTCGCTAACCCAATCTGTGTGTCAATTTATCCTTTATGGAAATAAATGTGAGAAGAAAATTTGGGATGAAAAAAACAAAAAGCTTTCACGTGACTTGGGGTAGCAGCTTCATTTGGGACCCACTGTTTTCAATGCAAGTAAGCTATTATAAAATTCCTTAAAGGGGGCTTCCCTGGTGGTCCTGTGGTTAAGAATCTGTCTTGTAATCCAGGAACAGCAGTTCGACCCCTGGTCTAGGAGGATCCCACATATTACAGAGCAACCAAGCCTGTGCACCACAACGAAGAGCAACTAAGTCTGCTCTCTAGAGCCCCCTAATCACAGCTACTGAGCCCATGGGCTGCAACTACTGAAACCTGAACCCCTAGAGCCCATGCTCCGCAGCAGGAGACACCACTGCAATGAGAAGCCTGTGCCCCCTGCGACTATAGTAAGCCCTCATACTAGCAGCAACAAAGACCCAGCACAGCCAAAAATAAAATAAATAAATCTTTAAAAAATAAAATTCCTTAATGAGTTTGTATCACCAGTTATATTCTTGGAAAACACAGCAATCAAACCAGAGATACAGGAAAACGAATGAAAGCTAATGGTCTCAGACAATTAAAACCCATCACTCATGTTCTTTGATCACTGGTTGGCTATCTATGCTTTCTAGTATGAACTAGGGCATAACTTGGTAACTTTTTATTTTGATATAATTTCAAGCTTATGAAAAAGTTACAGGATCAGATGAAGAACTCTGAATATTCCCTTCACCCACTTTCCCCAATGTTAATAGCTTGTCCCTTTTGCTTTATCATTTTCCCTGTGTATATATGTGTGTGTGTGTTAGTCGCTCAGTCGTGTCCGTCTCTTGGGACCCCACAGACTGTTGCCTGCTAGGCTCCTCTATACATGGGATTCTCCAGGCACAAATACTGGAATGGGTTGCCATTCTCTTCTCCAGGGGATCTTCCCAACCCAAGGATCGAACCCAGATCTCCTGCCTGTATTGCAGGCAGGTTCTTTACCTGCAGTGCCACCTCGGAAGCCTATGTATATATACATACATATATAAAAATTATGCATATTTTCCCCCTTAACTCAGGAGGTATATTCTGTGCTCCTGGAACAGAGCAGGACCCAAGGGGACCCTCCCAGGACAACTGCACCCCCACCCGGGTCCTCCACCTGCCTCTTGTTTGTTAAAAAACAAAACAAAAAACCTTTAACCTCCTAGGGTTTCCTTGAATTCCAAGAATAAATTCAGAGGAGTGAGAAAATGCAGAAAGAAAGGAAAACAGTCAAGTAAGACAAAATAACAACGACTTAGTCATTAAACAAAGTCAAGGACTTAAAAAAAAAAAAGTTCCTCAAAGGCTATAGTTATTATTCTAAGCCAGGTCCTTTTAATTGTTTTGCTCAGACTGAAACCCCCACCAGGTGGAAGAAGTTAACTGCTTGCTACTCACAAGCCGGTAGACCCCAGATTGGCTGGAATCAGAAGGCTGATGATATTGACTCCTGATTACCTCATCACCAACCAATCAGAAGAATGTCCACCAGATGATCGCACATCTCCACAAATCCGCTCTCATCCGGTCTCCGAAAATCTTTCCCTGAAAATCATTGGGGAGTGAGTTCAGGTCTTTACAGCACTAGTTGCCTGGGACGTCTTGCTTGGTGCCTGCAATAAACGATGCCCTTTCTTGCATTATAACCTGGGTCAGTAAATTGGCTTTACTGCCAGCAGCTGAGCAGATCCAATTTGGTTGGACAACAGGCTTTCATCCTAAAGTACTTCGGCGTCTTGTTCCCAAACATACAACTAGAAGGTTTTGCTAGTGAAAGGGCGCCCTCTTGTGGTCACAGTTTTTCTCCATTGAAAATATTCTTCGTATAAAGTGAAGTTGCCCAGTCTGTCTGACTCTGCGACCCCATGGACTGTAGCCTGCCAGGCTCCTCCATCCACGGGATTCTCCAGGCAAGAATACTGGAGTGGGTTGCCATTCCCCTTTCCAGGGGATGTTCCCGATCCAGGGATCGAACCCAGGTCTCCCGTTCTGCAGGTAGACTCCACCATCTGAGCAACCAGGGAATCCCATATTCTTTGTATATTGTGGATACAAATACTTGGACAGAATCTGTTTCACGAAAGCGCCTTGCTGTAGCTTGCTTGCTTGCTTTTTTCACAGTGGTTTTCAAAGGGCAAATCTTTAAAATTTTAATGACCGACTCGATCTTTGTGTATATTTGCCACATTTTGTATCCTACCTAAGAAATATTTGCCTAACCCAAGGTCATAAAGATGTCTCCTATATTTCTAGATGTTTCAGTGTTTTACCTATTACATTCAGGTCCATGATTCACTCTGAACTGATAAATATATGCTATATTATGATGAAGTTATTGTTTCTGAATAGACTGACATGCTCTTAAAAGGAAGACCTGTAAGAATTTCCAATTCTTCCAAAATTGAGCTTGTTAACTTACTTTTTTCATGTGGTGGGAGGGAGACTTGGGGGCCTATTAATTTAATGCAAGTTGAACCAACTGCAGCACATACTGGCCACCATTCATCACACATCTGAAGTTCTCTAAGTGCCTGAGATGACAGGCTTACAGCTAGGAACTACCCTTACAGTCCCTAGGCCTGTCCCAGCCTCACCTCAGTCATTCTGGCAGCCCTCCAGTACCAGAAGCATTCTGCCTAGAACATGGAACAAGGCTAGGGTTGGGTCCTCAGAAGGGGTGGTTAGGGCAGAGTAGAGGCTTCTTTGTGTGTGATGAGAATCAAAGATCTGTGCAGGGTCTGGGGAGGCAGAAAAGACAGGTGCTCACTGCCACTCTCTGTAGACACTGAGATATATCTATTATATATATGCTCTTTATCAATATGGTTAGTTTTTTTGCCCCTTCCCACTGGAATCTAAGAAGGATGAGGGCAAGGATTTTTTTCTTTGTTTACTCTTCTTCCCCTATGCAGAGAACAGAGATTGGAATACAGAAATGCTCAATGAGAAATTAAAAAAAATTTTTTTAGTTCTACCAGTTTATTGCTACCAGCCCATCTCCCTCCACCCTCATGTCTGTGTGCTCAGTCATATAACCCCATGGACTGCAGCCCTCCAGGCTCCTCTGCCCATAGACTTTGCCAGGCAAGAATACTGCAGTGGGTTGCCATTTCCTTCTCCAAGCATTTTTTTATTTTTATTTTTTGAGGAATCCACATGCTTTATTTTTTTCCGGCGTACACCCAGTGCAAAAAATAAAATAGTCACAAATGTGAAAACACGAGCTAGGTCGCCATCCAGTGACCACGATGGCCTATTACAACCAACGCGGTTATTAACAAAAGCAAACCACTTCAGTATTCTTGCCTTGAGAACCCCATGAACAGTATGAAAAGGCAAAATGATAGGATACTGAAAGAGTAACTCCCCAGGTTGGTAAATGCCCAATATGCTACTGGAGATCATTGGAGAAATAACTCTGGAAAGAATGAAGGGATGGAGCCAAAGCAAAAACAATACCCAGTTGTGGATGTGACTGGTGATAGAAGCAAGGTCCGATGCTGTAAAGAGCAATATTGCATAGGAACCTGGAATGTCAGGTCCATGAATCAAGGCAAATTGGAAGTGGTCAAACAGGAGATGGCAAGAGTGAATGTCGATATTCTAGGAATCAGCTAACTAAAATGGACTGGAATGGGTGAATTTAACTCAGATGACCATTATATCTACTACTGTGGGCAAGAATCCCTTAGAAGAAATGGAGTAGCCATCATGGTCAACAAAAGAGTCAGAAATGCAGTACTTGGATGCAATCTTAAAAACAACAGAATGATCTCTGTTGGTTTCAAGGCAAATCATTCAATATCATAGTAATCCAAGTCTATGCCCCAACCAGTAACGCTGAAGAAGCTGAAGTTGAAGGACTTCCCTGGTAGCTCAGACGGTAAAGCGTCTGCCTACAATGCGGGAGACCCAGTTTCGATCCCTGGGTCAGGAAGATGCCCTGGAGAAGGAAACGGCAACCCACTCCAGTATTCATGCCTGGAAAATCCCATGGAACGAGGATCCTGGTAGGCTATAATCCATGGGGTCGCAAAGAGTCAGACACGACTGAACGACTTCTGTCTGTGTGTGTGTGTATGAAGACCTACAAGACCTTTTAGAACTAACACCCAAAAAAGATGTCCTTGTCATTATAGGGGACTGGAATGCAAAAGTAGGAAGTCAAGAAACACCTGGAGTAACAGGCAAATTTGGCCTTGGAATACGGAATGAAGCAGGGCAAAGGCTAATAGAATTTTGCCAAGAGAACGCACTAGTCATAGCAAACACCTTCTTCCAACAACACAAGAGAAGACTCTACACATGGACATCACCAGATGGTCAACACCGAAATCAGATTGATTATATTCTTTTCAGCCAAAGATGGAGACGCTCTATACAGTCAGCAAAAACAAGACCAGGAGCTGACTGTGTCTCAGATCATGAGCTCCTTATTGCCAAATTCAGACTTAAATTGAAGAAAGTAGGGAAAACCACTAGACCATTCAGGTATGACCTAAATCAAATCCCTTATGATTGTACAGTGGAAGTGAGAAATAGATTTAAGGGCCTAGATCTGATAGATAGAGTGCCTGATGAACTATGGACCAAGGTTCGTGACATTGTACAGGAGACAGGGATCAAGACCATCCCCATGGAAAAGAAATGCAAAAAGCAAAATGGCTGTCTAGGGAGGCCTTACAAATAGCTGTGAAAAGAAGAGAAGCGAAAAGTAAAGGAGAAAAGGAAAGATATAAGCATCTGAATGTAGAGTTCCAAAGAATAGCAAGAAGAGATAAGAAAGCCTTCCTCAGTGATCAATGCAAAGAAATAGAGGAAAACAACAAAATGGGGATGACTAGAGATCTCTTCAAGAAAATTAGAGATACCAAGGGAACATTTCATGCAAAGATGGGCTCGATAAAGGACAGAAATGCTATGGACCTAACAGAAGCAGAAGATATTAAGAAGAGGTGGCAAGAATATACAGAAGAACTGTACAAAAAAGATCTTCAGGACCAAGATAATCATGATGGTATGATCACTGACCTAGAGCCAGACATCCTGGAATGTGAAGTCAAGTGGGCCTTAGAAAGCATCACTACGAACAAAGCTAGTGGAGGTGATAGAATTCCAGTTGAGCTATTTCAAATCCTAAAAGATGATGCTGTGAAAGTGCTGCACTCAATATGCCAGCACATTTGGAAAACTCAGCAGTGGCCACAGGACTGGAAAAGGTCAGTTTTCATTCCAATCCCAAAGAAAGGCAATGCCAAAGAATGCTCAAACTACTGCACAATTGCACTCATCTCACACGCTAGTAAAGTAATGCTCAAAATTCTCCAAGCCAGGCTTCAGCAATACATGAACTGTGAACTTCCAGATGTTCAAGCTGGATTTAGAAAAGGCAGAGGAACCAGAGATCAAATTGCCAACATCCGCTGAATCATGGAAAAAGCAAGAGAGTTCCAGAAAAACATCTATTTGTGCTTTATTGACTATGCCAAAGCCTTTGACTGTGTGGATCACAATAAACTGCGGAAGATTCTGAAAGAGATGGGAATACCAGACCACCTGACCTGCCTCTTGAGAAACTTATATACAGGTCAGGAGGCAACAGTTAGAAGTGGACATGGAACAACAGACTGGTTCCAAATAGGAAAAGGAGTACATCAAGGCTGTATATTGTCACCCTGCATATTTAACTTCTATGCAGAGTACATCATGAGGAACGCTGGGCTGGAAGAAGCACAAGCTGGAATCAAGATTGCTGGGAGAAATATCAATAACCTCAGATATGCAGATGACACCACCCTCATGGCAGAAAGTGAAGAGGAACTAAAGAGCCTCTTGATGAAAGTGAAAGAGGAGAGAGAAAAAGTTGGCTTAAAGCTCAACATTCAGAAAATGAAGATCATG
Source organism: Bos indicus x Bos taurus (assembly GCF_003369695.1). Taxonomy (NCBI): domain Eukaryota; kingdom Metazoa; phylum Chordata; class Mammalia; order Artiodactyla; family Bovidae; genus Bos; species Bos indicus x Bos taurus. Next base: position 89,833,012 of record NC_040082.1, on the reverse strand, counting down.
GCATCTGGCCCCATCACTTCATGGGAAATACATGGGGAAACAGTGGAAACAGTGTCAGACTTTATTTTGGGGGGCTTCAAAATCACTACAGATGGTGACTGCAGCCATGAAATTAAAAGACGCTTACTCCTTGGAAGAAAAGTTATGACCAACCTAGATAGCATATTGAAAAGCAGAGACATTACTTTGCCAACAAAGGTCCGTTTAGTCAAGGCAAGGAGATCCAACCAGTCCATTCTGAAGGAGATCAGCCCTGGGATTTCTTTGGAAGGAATGATGCTAAAGCTGAAACTCCAGTACTTTGGCCACCTCATGTGAAGAGTTGACTTATTGGAAAAGACTCTGATGCTGGGAGGGATTGGGGGCAGGAGGAGAAGGGGACGCCAGAGGATGAGATGGCTGGATGGCATCACTGACTCGATGGACGTGAGTCTGGGTGAACTCCGGGAGTTGGTGATGGACAGGGAGCCCTGGCGTGCTGCGATTCATGGGGTCGCACAGAGTCGGACACGACTGAGCAACTGACCTGATCTGATCTGATCTGATGGTTTTTCCAGTGGTAATGTATGGATGTGAGAGTTGGACTGTGAAGAAAGCTGAGCGCAGAAGAACTGATGCTTTTGAACTATGGTGTTGGAGAAGACTCTTGAGAGTCCCTTGGACTGCAAGGAGATCCAACCAGTCCATTCTAAAGGAGATCAGCCCTGGAGGAATTGATGCTAAAGCTGAAACTCCAGTGTTTTGGCTACCTCACGCGAAGAGTTGACTTATTGGAAAAGACTCTGATGCTGGGAGGGATTGGGGGCAGGAGGAAAAGGGGACAACAGAGGATGAGATAGCTGGATGGCATCACCAACTCGATGGACGTGAGTGTGAGTGCACTCTGGGAGATGGTGATGGACAGGGAGGCCTGGCGTGCTGCGATTCATGCGGTTGGACACGACTGAGCGACTGAACTGAACTGAACTGAAAAGGTAGAGAAACGAATAAAATATGACCCCATGTCTGGAAGAAATAGATTTTCGGGGAAGAAACATTCCAACAATGGGAATGTTTTCTATAGGGGTGTGTTAGCATGAAGAAAGTGTTCGGAGAAATACACATTTATTGCTTTTGTTAGTGACCGTTCCTTATCAGAGTAACCTGTGCGCTCAGGGATAATGCAGGACGCCCTGCACCTTTCCGGTAATAACCACGCCCACAGCGGCGGAGAGGGGCGGGGCCGGGCACTGGGCCCTATCGCGTCCCAGTGAGCTGTGATTTGAGATGACAGCTCACAGTCAGGAACTGCCCACAAGTCAAGTTTCTCTGCTCCGCGATTGGAGGACGAGGTTAGCCCGCCCACCCTTGAGGCTCCACCTATACCAAGCCCTGGGCCTGGCATTTTTTCCCGCTACCAGCAGCCCCGGAGCCGGAAGCAGGAGCGAGGTTCTGGGACCCGGCGGCGACGGCGACTGCTTTTAATTTCGCCGGCCAGCTGGCCCTGTGTCTGCTCCGGCCGAGTCTGGAAGAATGGCAGGCTGCACCGGGAATGCGTCAAAGGGCGGGGCACAGTTCAAAGGACAGAACTGTTGTTAGAAGTTAGAATTGCCGAGTCCTGGTCGGCAGGAGGCTGGTAGCACGGGAGTGGACCCCCGTGGTTTTGGTTGGGGGAGCGAGACTGTTTAATCCTCTGTAGGACCCGGATCGGACCTACTTTAGGATTTCGGAGGAGTGCGTGTAGATGAGATGCAAATACAGCGTAGTTTCCGTTGGCTCAGAGCAAAGCAAGCCACGTGCAAACGTGTTAACGTCGGCTCTGGAGGGCATCGTGGACTCAGGTCCTATTTCCTTGGGAACCACAAAGATAAGATGCTTGTAGTTTGTATGTCGAACGTACATAACAGTACCAGCATTTAGGAAGTACTGAGTGTGATGTAAAGTATAACACTTTATAGTGTTAGTTCGTCATCGTGGTGGTCATCCTCATATTAAAGTCTTAGACCCCCTTAAGTGCAGGCAGCAGGACAGCAGTTTTGACCATGGATTTTGGAGAAAAGAGTAGTATCAAATGAATGGACTAGAGCAGTGACTTCTCATCCCTGGGGCAATTTTGTCCCATCGCACCCACAGGCTTGACACTATCTGGAGACATTTTCTCCCACGTGACAGGTGGGGGTGGGGTGTTACTGGCATCTAACTACACCCATCTAGTGGGTGGAAGCCAGGGGTGCTTCTCAACACTCTATACTGAATGGGGCTGCATTTACCACTCAGAATTATCCCCAGTGCTTAGTACAGCAGATACCAAGAAACCCTGTTTAAGTAATGCACGATGTGGAGCAGACATTCATTGTTTAGTCATTAAGTCGTGTCCCTCCCCTTTGAGACCCCTTGGACTGTAGCCCACCAGACTCCTCTGTCCACGGGATACTCCAGCCAAGACTACTGGAGTGGGTTGCCATTTCCTTCTCCAGGGCATCTTCCCAAGCCAGGGATCGAATCCAGGTCTCCTGCGTTGGCAGGCGGATTCTTTACCATTGACTCGCTAGAAAAACCCCAGATATTCATTAGGTATCATATTATTTTTTCTTGTGGCCACACTGGACAGCACGTGGGACCTTATTTTCCATACCAGCAATCGAACTTGTGCCACCTGCAGTGGACGCGTGGAGTCGGACCGCCAGGAGAGTCCCCTTATTATTGTGAATTTTCACAGAGAAATGATTTTCTTTCAGATCCAAAGTAATTCTTTAATCTCAATGAAACACCATTTACATATCTGCTTTTTAATGAAACAACTCAAAGAAGTGCAGAGAAGTATTACACATTTTATCTTTCAGCCATATTTGTCACACACATTTGTAAAACAGTACAGGTAATTCCTCCTCCTCCCTGCCTAGAGGTGGCCATTTCTAATTTGACATGTTGTCTTGTAGTCTATGTGTACATAGGATTTCTTTTTAAATGTGTTTAAAAACTGCTGTTAACAATCCTACTGTGCATATTCACCTCCAGCTTTCCCCCCCTCTCTTCCTGCAATGCTTTTTAAAAATTCTTCTGCAGCATGGGGCATGTGGGATCTCAGTTCCTGAACCAGGTATTAAACCCATGCCCCTGCACTGGAAGTGCTGTAAGTGGGGAGTCTTAACCACTGGACTGCCAAGAAAGTATTTGCAATGTTATTTTTAAGATTCAGTTTTTATACACCAGGGTTTCTTAGATTCAACATTTGGTACCAGATTGCTTTTTGGTGGGAGTGTCCTGTGCACTGTAGGGTGTGGAGCAGCAATCCCAGCCCCTAGTCACGCTCCAGTAGCAGCCCCTCCCCAGTCAGTCATGATGTTCAAAATTGTCTCTAGACACTGCCAAGGTCCCCCCCACCCCCCAGGGGCAGAATTACTCCTAGTGGAGAACCAGTTTATATTTGAAGATGTAATTAGTTGCTGACATCTGCTTTGTATGTGCTATATTTAACCATATTCTTTCTGACCAATTTTCTCAATGTTTTTATTTTTGTTACTGATTCAGGTCCTTGGACTCTTCAACAGAAGTTGCTAGGCCAGATGAAGAATTCAGGCAAGGGACTGAATTACTGGGACTCCAGCTGCAGAAGGAGGGAGTGAAGACAAGTAACAGGTGCCCTTGATGGATCTTGGAGGGGTGGTGGGCTGGTCCCTTAAAAGGGGTCAGGGTGGGGGCGGGTCCATGAGTTCAGCCCTAAGAGTGGCTTAGTGGGTCTCTCCTCCTGTGGATACTGGGCAGGGATCATGCATAGGACCTTGCTTTTGACCCCAACACCTCAGAAGTGGCAGCTGAGTTTTTGTTCATTTTGTATCTTGTTGGTAATTTGCCCCAACTGCTCATGTGTGCAGTTATTTTTAGTTTCCCATATAGTTTCTCTGTAACCTGTTGTTCCAGGGAGATGTCTGTTCAGGTGAAAGCACTGCAGCAAAGGGGCCCAGGTCCGAACCTTTCTCAATCTATAATTGGGAATAAATTCCCCTTTTCATTTGTTTCAAATTGAGACATGGCTAAAACTAGTGAGTCAGTTTCTCAGCAGGATACACGTGAAGAAAACATGTGACAACAGAAAATAGCAGAGTTCATATAAAAATGTAAAGCTATTAAACATAGTAGGTTTATCATTTAGAGCAGCCAGCTGTAAGAGACAACGTTTACAGGGGCCAAATATATGCAAAAGCACTTATCTCAATTATGGAAGTATTCAAAACAACAAATGCAGTGTCATTACAGCCTCTCAACAGTGCAACCAGGGAAGAGGTTTCCCACATCTGTGGCTGCTGTATTACATCTGCCATGATGGAGGAAGGAAACATCCCCTATTAGAGGAACAAGATGCTTCCCACAGAAATCATGTAATTAGGAGACTCCTTGGACATGAAGAGGGCCACATGATATGAAAAAATTACTGAGGGATCTTCTGAAGCCTGAAGTGGCCTGATGGACCCCAAAGAGCCACAGGAACATGCAGGGAATTGTGTGAACCTGAAAACCAAAGAGGACCCAGGATAAGCGGCCTTGTCCACACTGCTGAGCAGAGTCCACACTGCTGCCCAGCAGGTAACTAACATCAAACATGTGTCTGACTGGGGCTGTTCCACACAGGCAGAGCCAGAAGTGAGAAAGCAGTGCTGGAGCTCAGGCCACCAGGCTGCCCTGCAGCTCTGTCTCCTGATGGTACAGAAGAGCTGAGAATCATGGCTTCTTCACTTCTGCTCCAGACTTCATGCATCTTCCTCTTCTCAAGAACTTTAACTCAGAATCACTAACAGAAGGACTCTGGATATACAGTTTCCCACCATGAAATTAAAAGACACTTACTCCTTGGAAGGAAAGTTATGACCAACCTAGATAGCATATTCAAAAGCAGAGACATTACTTTGCCAACAAAGGTCTGTCTAGTCAAGGCTATGGTTTTTCCAGTGGTCATGTATGGATGTGAGAGTTGGACTGTGAAGAAAGCTGAGTGCTGAAGAATTGATGCTTTTGGACTGTAATGTTGGAGAAGACTCTTGAGAGTCCCTTGGACTGCAAGGAGATCCAACCAGTCCATTCTAAAGATCAGTCCTGGGTGTTCTTTGGAAGGAATGATGCTAAAGCTGAAACTCCAGTACATTGGCCACCTCATGCGAAGAGTTGACTTATTGGAAAAGACTCTGATGCTGGGAGGGATTGGGGGCAGGCGGAGAAGGGGATGACAAAGGATGAGATGGCTGGATGGCATCACCGACTTGATGGACGTGAGTTTGAGTGAACTCCGGGAGTTGGTGATGGACAGGGAGGCCTGGCGTGCTGCAATTCATGGGGTCGCAGAGTCGGATACGACTGAGCGACTGAACTAAACTGAACCTTACCCAAGATGACAACACAGTTCAGTAGAATCATCTAGACAACAGCTTTCATCTCCATGCGAACAAGTCATTCTTCTTAACTCTGTGTTTTGTGTCCAATTTCTAACCAAGGTCAAGGACAATGAGCAGAGGCCAAATTACAAACATTACCAGGCAAGACAAAAGGTCTTTCAAGACCTTCCACAATTATTGACTACTGTGAGGAACACAGATATAGTATCCACTAGCAAAAAAGAAAGCGACTTCACTTTCACTTTTCACTTTCATGCACTGGAGAAGGAAATGGCAACCCACTCCAGTGTTCTTGCCTGGAGAATCCCACGGATGGGGAAGCCTGGTGGGTTGCCGTCTATGGGGTTGCACGGAGTCGGACACGACTGAAGCAACTTAGCAGAAGCAGCAGCAGCAGCCAAAAAGAAACATGGAAGATATACCTTTCAGTATAAAGACTCCAGAGGAGAGTAAATACTGAGTCAGGAAATTCCAGTACCTATAACAGTGGATGAGAAAAGACTTTTCAACGATATTATGATCATATTATGATCACATACTATGAACATTTGGCAAAGTAAAGATCAAAAATATTTTCTTCTAAACTGATACCACATTAAAAAAAACACAAATCAAAAAAAAAACAAAACTTTCATTCTGGGTCTATTGTAATGACATTGAGACATGTAGTATATAATTGTGTATTTAATGTCAAGGTAACAAAACACAAGTAGTAAAGATGATGAGAACATAGAGGGATGACTACTATCTTAAGTGTTCAGATCAGCAACATGAACTAGAAATTAACACACTGGGATCCCTATTCAGGATGAGGCACTTATAAGGAAAAACTATATTTATTTCCATTAAAAAAATTCATCCTACCCTGAGTTTTCAAGTACAAAATAAATGAAGTGCTGAAGGCTTTCCCTGCATTCTTTCCATTCATAATGTTTCTCCCCCTTGACTGCTTCATTTATAAGGTTTTAAGGGAGAAGGCTTTCCCACCAATCTTTGTACTCAGAATTTCTCGCCAGTATGTGTCTTCATGTGTCTCTGCAGGGATATGAGACACCTGTAGGCTTTTTCACACTGCTGACATTCGTACGGTTTCTCTTCACTGTGAGTTATCATGTGTCCTTGCAAAGATCTTGGATACCTGAAGGCTTTCCCACACTGCTGGCACTGATAAGGCTTCTCTTCACTGTGTGTTTTCATGTGTTCTCGAAGGGACGAAGAAGTGATGAATGCTTTCCTGCATTCTGTACATTCATAGGGTTTTACTCCACTGTGTGTTTTCACGTGTTTTCTGAAGTACTTAGGACAACTGTAGGATTTCCCACAATCATTACACACATAAGGCTTCTCTCCTGTGTGTATCCTCACGTGTCCTTGCAGGGATTTGAGATAGGGAAAAGCTTTGCCACACTGCTTACATTCATAGGGCTTTTCTCCACTGTGTGTTCGCATGTGTTCCCGAAGGTAAGTGCACCAGCTGAAAGCCTTGCCACACTGCTTACACTCATAGGGCTTCTCTCCAGTGTGCATTCGGACATGTTCTCGGAAGTGTGAGATGCCAGTAAAAGCTTTCCCACATTCTTTGCACTTATAGGGTTTCTCTCCAGTGTGAGTTCTCACGTGCCGTTTAAGTTGGCAATAATAACTGAAAGATTTCCCACACACATCACACACATAGATTTTCTGGCCATATTGACCTCTCTTATGTCCCTGAAAAGTGAGAGCTTTTCCAGATTTTTTACAGTCTAAGGAATGTTTACTACTGTGACTCTTCATGGATCTCTTAGATGCTCGCCCATCATCTTGACATTTATCAGGTTTCTCTACAAAGTCTGTTTCCCCAGCAGGGCTGAGGCACAAGACACAACTGCAGGTTTGTCCACATTCCTCACATGTATAAGGTTTTTGCCCAATGTGAGACTTTTGCTGATTCTTCTTCAAAGAATGATCCCTGAAGGCTTTTCCACATGTAATGCATTGATGAGGCTGAATTTTAGTCTGATAACTCTCATGCACAGTAAGATCTATAATCCTGTTCGGTGTTTTTAGAGATTGATGATCTTCTTTACCTTCACAGAGACTTTCCACCAAATGATTTCTGGTCAAAACAGGAAGTGAATTATTAGGGATTAATGATTTGTTTATGGTTATTCATTATTATTTTGACTATATATCTGTGGTTTTCAATGAATGGGCATGTTTTCAGCACTCTCTGCAACATGACGAAGTGCAACAAAGGTTAATGCTCTGGCTGAGGGCTCAAAGACAGCCATAACTTTCAGTGTTTTTTACATGAGATTTTCTAATCATCATTTCCTACTGCATTAAGTTTCTGATGCTCAGTATCTATAGCACACTTATAAAAGTATTGTTTGTAAAATTTCTGAGTACACAATTGTTTATTAGCTAACTTTACAATTGTTTAGCTAAGTTTACACCTTTCTTTACCATCACATGAGTCTAGCACTCTGCTGAGATCCCTCATCCCCCTTCTCCCTGTGGGAGTGCCACTCACCTCACACGCCTCTCCTGAGTTAGATGCTGATCTCGCACGTTATGAAATGCCCAGTTTTCTCCCAAAACAGACCTAGAATCATTTCTTGTGAATCTTACAACTTCCCGTTCAATGCATAGTCCAGTCTCCAAGATATCCCACTGAGAACTTGATACACTGACCTTAACTTGAGGGCAAGAACCTGCAATAATTGGAAGCATAATTAAATCATTGGGAAAGAAATGGTGGGGGAAAGGAAAGAGACCATATCTAGATTTCTTTCCATAGACTCATTCAAAAATGTAAAATAATTGTATAAAGGAAGAAAGGAGATGTGTGATATTGTGATCTATCAGACACACACACACACACACACACACACATATATTTGGTTACTGAGATGACCAACATGTACTTTTCAAACTGGGTCCTTATTCACAGTTTCCTGCTCAGGGATCTCAAAACCCTTGGAATTTCCTGAGCAATACAAACAACAGAATAATATGTGGTCTCTTGTGCTCATTTCCAGAAAATGCTTCAGGATAAGAAAGGTGAAATAGGTTTCCTATGATTCATAACAAGCCTTTTCCATCCCAATTGAGTTTATATTAATGAAAGAAAGTGTTGCAAAGAACCTGAGTATGGGGACTAATTGCCAATAAAGATAACCACGTGATTAAATACTTGAAACTTTCAGTCCCACCCATATCCCTCAACACCCCCAAAACCTCTGGGGGTGGGAGAGCAGCTAGAGATCAAATCAACTGGCAATGGCTGGTGACTTCATCAACCATGCCTATGTAATGAAGGTATGAAAAAAAGGTTTGGAGAGCTTCTGGGTTGGTGAACACATAGAGATATGGAGAGACTGGCACCTGGAGAAGCAGGGAAACTCCTTTTCAAATCTAGATGCATTTCTTACATCTAGCTGTTCCTGAATTATATCCTTTAATAATGAACCTGTGATCTAGTAAGAAGCATGTTTCTCTGAGTTCTGTGAGCTATATTAATATATTAACTGAACCCAAGGAGAGAGTGATGGCCATCATAGGGAAAATGAGTCAAAATGGCAGTCTGTTCACTAATAAGTACCTCACAGAAGTAAAGTAGAAAGGAACTGGGCAAAATGCACTTTCCCAAATGATCCCTTTGTCAGAGGAGCTCCAAAAAGACTTCAAGTGGACAAGAATGGATGAAAACTCCAAGAAGGAAGCCAAGTTAATGACACCTATCACCTTCTCAGAGACCTGAGTTGTGCTCCTAACGGGTACATCCAAATATCCCTCCCTGACCCAGAGCATGCTCCTCCCGAGCAGGTGTGCTCCCTGGTGATCACAGGTACAGAGGCCCTGGATGAAGTCTATGGACCCAGCTGCCCCTGGGAGGTGAGACAGAGTGCAGCTGCCAAAATGCTCCTAGAGAATGCTCCTCATGGGGAGGGTGGAGGACAGGTTAAGTGTCGGTTTAACTGCAGCAAGATCATCTCAAATGTGTACTGATCACAGGATAATTTTCACAGGGTGAAATCCATTATGCTTCTCTCATTGGCCCAAGGTGACAATGCAGACCATGCTCACAGTTGTGAAATTAGGGAGCCTCAGGATTCTGATCAAGAGTAATAAAAATCAATTCAGTATAGTAACACTGTCATGGAAAAGCTATCTACTTTAGGTAGGTTTTAAAAAGGTGGGGACCATGTTTGCCATTTTTTTCAAAATACTCCCATCCTCATCACTCATAAGAAAGGACATTGTAAGAAGTAATTGTTCGCTAAAGACTTAGTGCAGGGAGGAAGCCGTCCTCACCCACAGTGGCCAGGTTCCTGCAGGTCTCCAGCATCACATCTCTGTAGAGCTTCCTCTGAGCAGGGTCCAACAGTTCCCACTCCTCCAGGGTGAAGTTCACAGCCACGTCTTCAAAGACCACTGAGTCCTGAAACAGCCACATGTTCTGTGTCAGCGAGACTCCTCCTTCACCCCCAAGTGGGAAGGATGGGGAGGCCAACAGGCGGGAACTGGATTCAGTTCCTAGGACTCCTGAGCTCATACTCTTGCAGGCAGTGATCACATGCCAGCAAATCTAATGCAGGTTCCTCAGTGATGGTGAGTGCTGGACACTGAAGCAAAGTGTAACTGATAAACACACACATAATGAAAAAGAACTGTTTTTAATGAAACAGAGCAGATCATGAGGCTGGACAAGTACTGAAAATGAAATCATTATTCAGATGACTTGGAAATGGATATGGGGCCTGCTTGTAAGTTATTTCCTTGATTCTCCAAGAATAGGAGCATACTGTCAGGAGGTTGTGGACAGATTTTCCAGGACCGCTGCATCTGAACAACTTTCAATTTGACTGAAACAGCATATAAAAGCCTGGTCTGGTCCCCTCACATCTGACAGAAACATACACACAACGCTCTGCCAGGATGAAGTGGACACCAAGGGCACAGACACAGGTCAGGGTCCAGGGCCTGGGACACCCGTGGAGTTAATGTCGGGTTAAGAGGAGGCCTGGCTCCTGAGGGATTGGTCAAGCCAGCAGGGTCTGTCTGATAAATAACCAAGTGCCCAGAGTACAAGGAAGATGCCCCACAAAGAAGAGCTGCAGAAGATCTGATGGCAACAGAGTTGAAGGTAACTTGAACAGAAAGAAAAAAAAACCACCTAATTATTATCTTTAGGACAACATAGGCTGACACCACACCCCTGAAATACAAAGCAAATGATTATTTTTATAAATTAGAATTTTAATCAAAGATATATTCTGGAAATCTAAATGATAAAATTCCTACTATATAGCTACAAACACAAGGCTACCTCACCTTGGGCTGCAACTGGGGTTTGCTAATCAAACTCCTGAAAATGTGGACTACTTGGGAGTTTGTTAGCAGTCCTAGGGTTAGGACTCAGCGCTTTCACTGCCTGGTTGCCCAGTTGGCTCCCTAGTCAGGAAACTAAGATCCCACAAGCTGTGCAGTGTGGCCAAAGGAAAAAAAAAAGGGACATTAGTCATCAAGGAAATGCAAATAAAAACCACAGATACTTCTTCATACCCACTAGGAGAGCTGTAAGACAGACAAGCAAGTGTTGGTGAGGATGTGAGGAACTTGGAACCCTCAACCACTGCTGGAGAGAAGGTAAAATAGCGAAGCCACTTTGAAAACAGTCCAGCAAATCCTGAAGATTATTAACACAGCACCATATAACAGCAATTGCACTCTAGCTATCTAACTACCCAAGAGAGGCAAAAGGAAAACACCAACCCAAAAACGAATACACACAGACACCCACAAACATGAGTTGTGACAGCCAAAATGTGGGAATAACTCAGAAGGTCATCAACTGACTTGGATAAACACATTCAGTCTAATCTCACAATGGAATATTACTGGCAACAAGAGGAAGGAAATACTGATCCATAGCAAAAAAATCAATGAACTTTAAAAACATTACCAGAATTCACAAATGCCCACTGGCAGTATCATATCATTGCAGACTGCAAACTCACAAAAACAAATCTCAATGCATTTTGATCAAGCGAAATAAGCAAATGAAATGTAAATGTTTAAACAGATCTTTTAAAAATACAATCAACTTTTAAAAGCTGAGAGGGTGGGGAGCAGGGACATGTTGGTGTGTGTCTGCAGGAGTACAAGCCTTGGAACCTGGACAGCTGGGTGTGAATCTGAAAGAACCTGTGAGTGGCAGCAAGGTCCGTGTACCTGTGTGTTGCATGGATATGTGGGTCTGGGGGTGAGCAAGCACCTGCATGCATTTGACTGAGAACATCAGTGTCTGAGAACATCTGTGGCAGTATTGTGGGCCACTGGGCATGTTTGCGTAGGCATCAGGTGGCACACACCTGATTGTGATTTGCAGGGTTCACTTGTTCGCTCAGTTCTTATCTGCATGCATCTGTGCTCAGTGGTGTTTGATTCTTTGCAACTCCATGGACTGTAGCCCGCCAGACTCCCCTACCCATGGAATTCTCCAGGCATGAATACTGGAGTGGGTTGCCATTCCCTTCTCCAAGGAATCTTCCTGACCCAGGAATCAAACCCAATTCTCCTGCATTGCAAACAGATTCTTTACCACCTGAGCCACCAGGTTCTTACCTACTGAGCACTTAAGCCTAAGGAGCTGGACATATAGAAGTGGACAAGGCAGGCCAAGCACCCTGCCTTCCTGGAGCTTGCCTTCCGGCAGGAAGACAGACCATAAACAACACTATAAATGTTATCTGGCTATGCTGGATAAATGGGATAGAAAAGGAGAGCAGGGTGAGAGACAGAGAGCTGGGGGCAGGGTGCAGGTTAAGAAGCGTATTGGTATGTGTGTCCAAGTGTTCATCTGAGAGTGGTGTCTGAGTGTATGTGTGTCCCAGGAGCAGAAGGCTGCCATCTGGCCCTCAGCCCAAGTGTCCCCCCGACATCCATGTGCCCTACTTGGCACCTCCATCCCAGGCAGCCCTCCCCACTGCCCCATGAGCTCCCCAAATGAGTGAGAGTCCCAGCATGAGCCATCCAGCCCATTCTCTCAATGCCACCCAGCCCAGACACCCTTGCCTTCCCCACATCTCAGTCTCACTTGGCCCCCTCCTTACCCCACCCAGCACTGCATCAGGGCTACCACTGGTAGTGTAATGGGTAGAAGGCTAGAGACTGTCAAAATGGCACTGGGGTAATAACCTAAAACAACAGGGCTAGACTCATGCCACAGGGGGAAAAATTTTTTTTTAATTAAAACTAAAATCTGATTGTTACTAATACTAGATTTCTTTCTCAATTATGTCTATAAAAATGTTTTAGTGGATAAATTCCAAAACATTTAATGACAATAGTAGAAAGAAAGAAATGGAGAGATGAGCCATATCCACAGAGAGACTATGATGTCACCTTCTCCCAAACATTTAAGAATTTTATGAAGGTACCATTCCAGTGCACAACAAGGTTTCTCTTAGGATTGGTTTGTTCTGCTTTGTTTGACTTAAAAACCACTTCTAAAAACTGAAATAAAAGACGAATTTCTAAAGACAACCAAGATTTTCTATGGAGTAAGGTGGTGGGATGTTTCCTAATGCACATTAAAACATTTTAAACTACAGCGATTATGACAGGATGGCGTTAACAGAGGGATGAATAGATATACCTATGGAAAAAATCACAATGCACAGAAACAGGCCCAGCTGGATCTATGCCAGGACACGTGCTGCTGGGAGGGGGCTACTGATACATGGGGCAGCAGCCACTGGCTATCTCCAGGGGAGTAAGAAATCTTTTCTCTTATGACTACATGTACAATAACCAATTCACTGTGGACTTAACTGTGAAAGAACAAAGTAGGACACTCTGTGAGACACTACAGGGAAACACATTTATGACTTGAGCGTAGGATGAGTTTTCTTATATATGGAAAAAAGAGTAAGCTACAAAGGACGAGATGGATAAATTCAATCCAAGTCTATTAAAGTTAAGAATTACCCAGAATTGGGGTGGGGCTGGGAGGGAGGTTCAAGAGGGAGGGAATATATGTATATTTATGGCTGATCCACTTTCTTGTAAGGCAGAAAGCAACACAACATTGTAAAGCAATTATTCTCCAATTAACAATGAATTTTAAAAAGTACAAAATCGAAAGAAATGATAACTCACAATCTAGGAGAACATATTTGCCATACCTAGAAATGAAAAAAGATGAATGTCCACAGTATGTAAATAAAACATAAGAAATCAGTAGACATACAAATGAGTTCAAGGTGAGGAAACTATTTCACAGAAGATGAATTACCCATTGAAATAAATGCTCACCACCAATGTTTATCAGTAAAAACCAATTTACAATCACAAGCAGACCCCATTTCACACAAATGGACACAAAAGATGAACGAAATTAAGTTGGATTCTCCAAGTACTAGGAATGGCATGGAATAAACACTCAACTCCAGTCACCCCTCTGCACTTCCTAGTGTTTCTAACTTATCCATAATCTACAATCCCACAATTTTTCTCCTAGATATAAAATATTTATACCTTGCACTTAGAGTTGGGAGACAAAAAGGAGAATAACAGCACTGTTGACAAATCAAAAATAAATGTGAGGGACTTCCCTGGTGGGGTAGTGGCTAAAACTCCATGCTCCTAATGCAGGGGACCTGGGTTCGAGCCCTGGTCAGGGAACTAGGTCCCATGTACCGCAACTAGGAGTTCACATGCTGCAACTAAAGACCCCATGAGCTGCCAAATAAGTTTTTTTTTTTTTTTTAATGTGAGACAACCCAAGCCCCACGAGGACTGGATGGAGGAGTTAAATGGGGAAGCCCTTCCTCTGAGATGAGCACGTTTGAAACAAACGGACTGAGAACCACAGATAAGCCTTCTGTGTGCCGCTACTGGTGTGGAACTGGTCACCTTCACTTACTACAAATGTAGCAGAAGCAAAACCAAATAAAACACCGCTGATGATGAGGGACACCTGCAAAGCTGCAAAGAATAAAAAAGATCAGGACAATCGTCATCCAGGGGGCTGACTGCTGGGAGGTGCTATCAACCAACCAATGAATAAAAACCTACACCTCAAATACAACCAACAGACACCAACAGCAAAATCACACAGGGAATTATCTGGCAAGGATTTTAAAGCTATAGAAAATACTTCAATGAGTAATTACAAACACACTTGAAACAAATAAAAAATTGAAAGTCTCAGCAAAGAAATAAAAGCTACAAAGAAGAACCAAATGGAAAATTTAGAACCGAAATACAGTAACTGAACTAAAAAACTGGATGGTTTAAAATTCAGCATGAATATGACAGAGAAAAGAATCAATCAACTTGAAGGTAGGACATCAGAATTCAACCAATCTGATTTAAGGGATTAAATATGATAGAGTACCTGAAGAACTAAGGATAACACAGTACAGGAGGCAGTGATCAAAACCATCCCCAAGAAAAAGAAAGGCAAAGAGGCAGCATGGTTGTCTTAGGAGGCCTTAGAAATAGCTGAGAAAAGAGCAGCGAAAGGCAAAGAAGAAAAGAAAAGATATACCCATCTGAATGCAGAGTACCAAAGAATAGCAAGGAGAAAGTCTTCCTAAGTGAACAACGCAAAGAAACAGAGGAAAACAACAGAATGGGAAAGACTAGAGAACTCTTCAAGAAAAAGAGATACCAAAGAATATTTCATGCAAAGATGGGCACCATTAAGGACAGAAATGGTACAGACCTAACAGAAGCAGAAGATATTAAGAAGAGGAGCCAAGAATACACAGAAGAACTATACAAAAAAGATCTTAATGACCCGGATAATCATAATGGTGTGATTACTCACCCAGAGCCAGACATCCTGGAATGTGAAGTCAAGTGGGCCTTAGGAAGCATCACTACAAACAAAGCTAGTGGAGGTGATGGAATTCCAGCTGAGCTATTTCAAATCCTAAAAGATGATGCTGTTAAAGTGCTGAACTCAATATGCCAGCAAATTCGGAAAACTCAACAGGGGCCACAGGACTGGAGAAGGTCAGTTTTCATTCCAATCCCAAAGGAGGGAATGCCAAAGAATGTTCAAACTACTGCACAGTTGTACTCATTTCACAAGCTAGCAAGGTCATGCTCAAAATCCTTTAAGCTAGGCTGGCTTCAACAGTATGTGAACCAAGAACCTCCAGATATACAAGCTGGATTTAGAAAAGGCAGAGGAACCAGAGATCAAATTGCCAATATCTGCTGGATCATAGAAAAAGCAAGAGAGTTCCAAAAACACATCTACTTCTGTTTCACTGACTACACCAAAGCCTTTGATTGTGTGGATCACAACAAACTGGAAAATTCTTAAAGAGATGGGAATACCAGACCACCTTACCTGCCTCCTGAGAAACCTGTATGCAGGTCAAGAAGCAACAGAACCAGACATGGAACAACAGACTGGTTCAAAATTGGGAAAGGTGTATGTCAAAAGCTGTATATTGTCACCCTTTTATTTAACTTACATACAGAGTACATCACACCAAGTGCCGGGCTGCATGAAGCACAAGCTGGAATCAAGATTGCCGGGAGAAATATCAATAACTTCAGATATGCAGATGACACCACCCTTATAGCAGGAAGTGAAGAGGAACTAAAGAGCCTCTCAATGAAGATGAAAGAGGAAAATGAAAAAGCTGACTTAAAACAACATTCAAAAAACTAAGATCATGGCATCTGGTCCCATCACTTCATGGCAAATAGATAGGAAGACAATGGAAACAGTGACAGGCTTTATTTTCTTGGGCTCCAAAATCACTGCAGATGGTGACTGCCACCACGAAATTAAAAGACCCTTGCTCCTCGGGAGAAAAGCTACAACAAACCTATACAGTGTATTAAAAAGCAGAGACATTACTTTGCCAACAAAAGTCCTTCTAGTCAAAGCTAAGGTTTTCCCAGTAGTCATGTACAGATGTGAGTTGGACCATAAATAAGGTTGAGCGCCAAAGAACAGATGCTTTTGAACTGTGGTGTTGGAGAAGGCTTTTGAGAGTCCCCTTGGGCTGCAAGGAGATCAAACCAGTCAATCCTAAAGGAAATCAAATCTGAATATCCATTGGAAGGACTAATGCTAAAGCTGAAGCTCCAATACTTTGGCCACCTGATGCAAAGAGTTGACTCACTGGAAGACTCTGATGCTGGGAAAGACTGAAGGCAGGAGGAGAAGGGGATGACAGAGGATGAGATGGTTGGATGGCATCACCTACTCAATAATCATGAGTTTGAGCAAACTCCAGGAGATGGTGAAGGACAGGGAACCCTGGTGTGCTGCAGTCCATGGGGTCACAAAGAGTCGGACATGACCGAGCAACTGAACAACAACAACAATCTGAACAGCAGAGAGAAAATAGACAAAAAATAAATGACAAGTGTCTTAGAGACCCGTGGGACAAACACAAAACATTAGTATCACTGGAGTCCCAGAAAGAAAGGAAAAGAGGATACAATAGGAAATTAACAATAGATTTAAAGGACTTCCCTGGTGGTCCAGAGGTTAAGAATCCATTTGCCAATGAAGGGGACATGGGTTTGATCCCTGGTCTGGGAAGATCCCACAAGCCTAGGGGCAACTATACCCGTGAGCCACAATGACTGAGCCTGCACTCTAGAGTCTGGGAACCACAAGAGAAGCCTCTGCTCACTGCACCTAGAGAAAGCCCAAACATAGCAATGAAGACTCAGCACAGCTCCAAAATAAGTAAATAGTTCTTAAAAAAAAACTGTACACACACATAAGCAAGTGTATCTGAAAAAAACAAAACCCTACACCTTCACATAATGGAAGAAAAATATCTTAACATACTTGTACAATGAGCCACAGGGCAGAAGACTCTTATCAAGGAAACAAAAGGGAAGAGCAGCCAAGTGTGAGTCGCTCAGATCAGCAGCCTGCTGCCCATGGTGCACAGGAGACCCCAAGTCAGAAGGTCAAAGCTATGTGAACTGGGGATCAAGGGGTGCCCCCAGGGCAGAGGGAGGGACTGAGCTTTCCCATGGAGGTAAAAAAAGCCCCCTCCTCTGAGCTTCAATTTCACCAGGAGGAAACCCTCAAGTTCATCCACCGTCTCTCAGCAACAGTTGAACCCAAGGAGACTTCACCATGTCCGACCATCACACTCACTCAGGGCGCACACCTCACAATCCACCAACTCCCTGGATGAGGCCCAAAGCAAAGGTCAGGAAACAGCCCGCCTTAGGGGACACATCACCCCCAGCACTTCTGCACGTAGATCCCCTCCCCCACTCTCCTGCCATTAACAGCTCCTTCTGTGGTGGTTCTATGGTTCAAGGCCACGCATGTGGGGAAGGGCACCAGCAAGACCCCAGGGCACCTTCCTTCCCCTCGTTCCCAGGCTCAGCTTGTCCCCAACCCCAGGGGATGCACCGGTTTTGGGTCATTTACAGGAGACATGATGCCCCATCTCCGTGTGTGAATGAGGATCTGCAAAATTGCTGCTTCCTCCTGTGTTCCTGGATAACGCAGGGGAGGGAAATTTTAGGGCAGGTTTCTGGTTCAAGAAACTGGTTACTGCTCATCCCTTTGAGAAGACAGGCCTCAGTTCACTAACTCCTCGTAACAACAAGCTGTGACTCATCTAAAAAGAAGTGAGCAAGTCCCCATAGCACAGGTCACTGTTTCCAGAATTTCTGTGTCTGCTGACTGACTAATAACAGGAAGTGGACCAGCACCAGACACCCTTCACAGAAGAGTTGCTAAGATTCTTAAGAATCTTTTTCATTCACATCTCCACCCACTTCACATGAAGGGGTGGGAATGCCTGCATTTCCGGCAATTCTAATGGAGGACAGAACATTCCCTTCTCCCCAGAGGCATCTCTAGTTAAGTCCCAAAGACCCAGGAGAACCTGAGCCTTCAGGAAAGAGCAGAGACCTGAGATGTTACCACCATCACTGAGGAGAAGCCAGGCAAGAAGAATTCAGTATTCTACACCTGCTGAAACCAGAAGCTGGAGGAAGGGAAGTTACTCGTGCTGAGCTGGACCAGAGGAGGCTGCTCCCCCATGTCAGGGGACAATGCTGAACCCTCTGTGAGCTCTGTGCTCCTGGAAACATGTATGGAAGGTGAGAGGACCCCTCACACTTCGGTGTTCTGGAAAATTGGAAGCTGCAAGAAACTGCCCCACTTGATTCAGAAAAGACTCACATGGAGACCCTTTGTTTATTCAGGGCAAGGCCAGATACTGCCCCCCAACCCCAAAGCCCCATTTCCGCCTCATTGTGATTAGGGGACCTGCTTGCCCCAATGACCACGCAGAACAGGTGCTTGTTGGCCAAACTGTGGTTCAACCTCTCGACTTCTCCCTGAACTTTGGCCTGCTTCACCCCAGCCAGCACACAGATCCCCAGCGAAAGGCTGGCCTCAGGGATCTATGGTCCAAGCACCACGCCTGGCCCTTCCTGGTTCTGGTCACTCCTCTCTGTAAAAGGAAAACTCTCCTTGCCCAGCTCTTGAGACACTTGCAGATCTTAGGGTCACGTGTCCTCTCTCCTGCAGGGCCCCCTGTGTCTGGTGGAACAGATCCTTCTCCCTCTGGAATAACTCATTTGAATAAAGGTCTCTTGTTAGAAGGTTAGGGTTGTTTCAATGCCACAGTCTTGACCAAGTGTTCTCAATGGCTCCTGTGAAAATTAAGAAAGTGAAAACTACCTAAAAAGAATCAAGAGTGGAGCCAGAAGGGAGAGCCTCACCCAGTACCACTTGACATCAATTAGAGGAAGAAATGTGGACTGCGGACCCCAAGAGAAAAATGGAAAACAAGAATCATCAATTACAGCACCCAACAGAAAAACATGTACATGCACTGCATCTTCTCAAGAAACTGGCTACCTCAGCAACTAGCCAATGAGAAAAATTGAATTTTCCATTTTCTCCATGGATTTTATTACACCAATACAACCCCTCCCAATTCCCTCCTTTCTCCACAATACATAAGTTTGTTGGACATGCTTATAGCTTTTGCTATACCTCGTCTGTCCCTAATTGCAATTTTTTGTTGTTCCCCAATAAATCCATTTTTCCTAGTAAGTAATTGTTATTTTTAAGATCAACATCCATTTTTTTTACCCAAACTTTACTCCAAGCTTCTCTTCCCAAATGCCCCTGACTCTGGGTAACTACCAAACTGAGGATCACTGAGCGGCAGAACAAGTCCCCCCTGACCTGGGCCGAGGATGCCCTGACCACAGGACCTCTGATTCTGTCAATGAGCCTTCCTCACACAGAAAAGTACTTTTCCGTGTGGTTGGCGACGCTGGCACATCCCTGAGATCCGAGCCTCGGCGCTCTGGCAACAGAATTTGCAATAGAGTCTCTCTGACCAACTGTGGACTTGACTTCATCTGTCAGGTCCCGGGAAGGACCCCAGAACCCGACCACCCGCTCCGGACGTTGCCTCGTCCTCAGCCAGACATCCAACAGGCCAAGGACGCGGTCGGAACTCACGAGACTCCACATCGCGGTCAGGGGCCGGAGACTCGAATTGGGACCCGGGAGCCCCACGAGCACCGGACAGGAGGCCGGCACGCGAAACGAAGTGGACGGTGGAGACTACCGTCCGGCCAGTTCGAACCAGCCCCAGCCAGTCTCAGCGCCAGCCCCACGCACTCACCATTTGAGCCTCTCACCCCGCATTCAGGTGGCTCTCTCCGTGACCCTGCAGCCCAATGGCTCAGGCAGGTCAGAGCGACAGCGAGGGGACACCAAGTGTCCCGCGAGGTAGGTGCGATGGGACGCCCTGGCAGCAGACAGCGACGTCACCACGTCAGCGAACGTGCCCTCCCCGGCCCCTGATTGGATGTGCCTCTGGGAACACCCCCTCCCGGGCCTTGATTGACAACTGGTGAAGGACTAGATTGTGAGGGACAGGCCGGCTGGAGGCCACGTGGCCAAGCAGGGCGGAAGTACCGGTAGTCGGCTTCAGCCCTCTACTGCCTGGCTTAATTATGTTCCAGGAGACTTGGCAGCGCCGGTGAACTCCAAGCCGAATCTACCCTTGGCCAGACGGACATAGCAGCAGTTCACAGGTTGCAGTCCCCTTTTCCAGAACATAAAAGTGCCACTCAGTTCCTTTCAGTGCTCCCTGTCCAGGGCTATCCCCAAAGTCCGGGAGCCAGGACAGGACGAGACAGGTGTGAAAGGAAAAATAAAATGGAGTCAGTATTACTAAGGTAGCGCTATAAACTGGAGCCAGGAGGCCACTGAAGAACTGGGGTTTAGGCAGGAATCAGTCCAGATGGAATGTGAACTTTTCACTACTTACTGCTTTAATGCAGGCATCCAGAACATTTGCCCAGTGGTTCAGAAAGTCAAGATACTTAAACGGACCCTTCCCCTAAATAACTCATGACAGCCTGTCTCTCAAGGACAAATATTTGGTTCCCTGTGTCAGTGTCTACCATAATTCATTCCAGGCAACTTAACAGCCCTGTGGCTTTTCCTTTAATAAGCCTGATACTCTTTCTCCTCTCTACAACACTCTTTCAGTTTTACACTGTTGATGAAAAATTAACAGTGAATCGAATAGAGAAGATAAAGAGAATTTTATTTAAGCCAACCTGAGGATTATAACCCAGGAGATAAGTTTCTTATAAAACTCTGAGGACTGTCCCACTTACTAAAAGTCTAAGGCAGTCATATACCTTTTTTTTTCTGGTCGCTCTCTGCTGCTTATGGGACCTTAGGTTCCCCAAACCAGGGATGAACCTGAGTGCCCTGCATTAAAAGGTGGATTATTAACCACTGGACTTCCAAAGAAGGCCTACTGCTACTGCTGCTGCTAAGTCACTTCAGTCGTGTCCGACTCTGTGCGACCCCGTAGACTGCAGCCCACCAGGCTCCCCCGTCCCTGGGATTCTCCAGGCAAGAACACTAAGTCATATACATTTCTGAGACAAAGGAACATACATCAAAATGACACAATGACATTTCTCATAAAGTTCACCAGAAATACACAGTCTAAATCTGCAGGAGATCAGCCTGACCCCTGACAGGATTAGGAAAGGAATATTATCTTGGAGTTACACTGCTGGTGGGAGAAGGAGGAATACTTTTAAAAAAATCTTTCTTGTGGAGCAGACACTCCTGCCTTTGAGAAGGTCTGCTGGTTAATGGAGCCACACAAATCAACACTAGGAAGAGCCCAATATGCTTACATTTTCTTGTCTTGCCTCAAAAACATAAATAGTATTCCATCAACTCAAATCCATGTCCCCCCGAACTGCAATTCTTAAGACCCCAAATAAAACTCTTTTTTCTTTGCAGACTCAATACTGATTGCTGTTCTACACGAGACAGGAGGGCATTAGGACCTCCTGAGGCAGAAATCAACTTGTGGGGAAAGTCACTGTGGATCAGTTCCCAGAGTACAAGATACTCTGTGATGCTCCCTGCAGGTATGCAGAGGCCAGCCCCACTTTGACATTTTACCTTTGGCACTAGAAGGTCCGTAGTCCCACACATTTGGGCTTGACCAAGTTCTCTGTGTCCCATTTCTTACCCCACATTAGGACACTCCTCCCCACAGGTCCCTGAATGTTGGGTCGCCCCCATATCTGAGCAACACTGAGGTTCAGAACAAGTCCCTAGTCAGCTTCTTCAGAGAACAGGAGCCCTATCCAGTCCAGCCATGTGGGAAAACATTCTCCAGATGTCTTTGCAAAACCATGAGAAAAAATAACAGGAAACAGCAATAAAAAATAACCAGAGTACATGGGCTGATTGGCTGGGGTCAGAGTGACCTGCTTGAGCAGATGGAGAGAGAGGAGTGCGGACTTAGCAATGCCGGGTCAGCGCAAGTCAGAAAGCTGCTTGCACACGCACTGATTGTTTCTCTGATGTTCCTGCGGGGATCTTTGCTCCCAACCATATGGTGGCCTTTGTACAGAAAATAACGTCGAAGTTCAAAAGAAAAACATTAACTGGGGACATGACTGGGAACATGCGAAACTTATGTTATCTTAAAAAAACAGATACTTTCTGCATACCAAGACGCTCGATAAAAGTGATGCAGCATTGAATGTCGGGGCTCTTGATCCTCGAGATCTTGAGTTCTCCGGTGCCATCTTTCTTTCTATTCTGTCTGTGTTTTCTTATGCCCTGCGGGCACCCGTCTCTCGCTCTATGTTGCTGAGCTGGACTCAGCACAGCCACACTGGTCTCGTAATCCATGCGCCTCACTCGCCCAACTTCCCTCCTGGTCCCCCTCCTCTCATTGAAGACGAAAGCCCTTTGCGGTGTGGTTGGAGCTTCTGCCCTATTGCAACAGTGTTTCTTTATCATAGTCTCCTCGACTAGTCTGGACTTGACTTTATCTGTGAGGTTCAGGGAGGATCACCCCCGCCCCCGCCTCCCTTTGAGTCTAACGGCCCGTTGGAAGCCGTTCTGTCCTCCCTCCGACGCCCACGGGACCACAGGCTGTGTCCGGACGCCCTGGACCCCGCGCAATAACAGGACAAAGGGCCATGTCCCCAACCCACGGTAGAGATGGGGAACTCTGGTCGGGACCCCGGGATAAGATGCCAGGTCCCCGCCGACCCCCACTCCGAAGGGGGAAATGGGTCGGGACCCAGAACAGGACGTCGGGTTCCTTCCTTGCGGGACCCCTGGACAGGACGCTGGGTCCCCACCCCGCAACCAAGGGAGAACTTGTGTCGGGACGCGCAACAGGACGTCAGGACCCCACCTTGAAGCCGAGAAGGAGACTCGGGTCGAGACCCCGGGACAGGACTCTGGGTCCCCACCGGCGGCCGAGGAGGGAACTCGGGCTGGAACCCCGTGGGTGTGACGTGGGGAGACCCTGGCCAGCCGTCATTTTCGGCAAGTTCCGGTCCGTCCAAACAGGAACTTTTCTCTCTTAGGGCCCTGAGCCATGCACTCACCATCTTCTCCTCGTTCCGGGTTCTCCAAAGAGTGCCCTGCGACCTCGGTTAGTGAGACCGACTGAGACAGGACACCAGATAATGCCGGGACTAGATCACACCAGTGCTAGAAAGGTTGAGAGAAACTTCCCGGGGCTGGAAGCGCACCCGTAGCGTGCCCTGATTGGACGGCTTTCCAGGGCCCGCGCTCTGATTGGGCGTTAATTCTTCCCCGCCCCCGCCTTGATGGACAGTTCTCCTGGTCCCATCCTATCCTGATTCTGGTTGTCTGGACTCCGCCCAGCTGCTGCTAATTGGGCAGTTCAACCAGACCCCTCCCTTGCCCCGAGTGACAGGCCACAGAGACACGCTTGGCTGATCTGCCAACCTGGGACTTGGGCTGCGCGCACAGCCAGTTCTGGGGGAAGGCGAACCCCATGATGTCCGCTCCGCGGTTCCCCTGTGTCTTTCTCCTGCATCTGGAAGTCCAGACTCAGGTTCCCTGCAGATTGCTCCGTTCACGGAATGTGGACGAGAAAATACGGGTCATAGCGCTTTGTTGATGGAAATAAAATTAAATGAATAAACACATTTATTTAAGCCAAACTGAAGACCATAGCGCTTGAGACAGCCTCTCAGATCTCAGAGGAATTGCTCAGAAGCACGGTTTTTAGCACAGATTCCTCTCTTGTCAGAACATAATACATCAAACAAGTCAGGGCAACATTCTTACAAGATTTCAAAAAGCAAATAGTCTTATCATTGAAGGAGGACCAGCATTGATGCCTCAGGAAGGGAGGCAGCTAATCTTCATTAAAAAAAAAAAAAAAAAGTATTGTATTTTTATTTTTGTGCTAGGTCTTCCTTGGAGTTTGCAGGTTTTCTCTAGTTGCCGCGAGTGGAGTCTACTCTCGAGTTGCAGTTCGAGGGCTTCTCATTGCAGTGGCATCTCTTGTTTAGTGTGGGTTCTAGGGCACTCTGGCTTATTAATTATGGCCCCTGGGCTTAGTTGCCCCTGGGCATGCCGGATCTTCCCAGACAGGGGACTGAACCTGTGTCCTCTGCATTACAAGGCAGAGTCTTAACCACTGGACCACCAGGGAAGCCCCTAATCTTTATTTTTAAAACACATTTTACTTTTGGTCAGTGGGTGCTTTAATAATTTAAAGTAGATGGACAATGCATGTTCAATAGGCCACAAACAGATTGTTGTAGCATAAAATTCGACTTAAATCGGGCTTCCCTGATGGCTCAGATGGTAAAGAATCCACCTGCAAAACCGGAGATCAGAGTTCGATCCCTAGAGCAGGGAAAGGCTACCCAATCCAGAATTCCAGAGGCAGAAGCCTGGTGGACTGTAGTCCACGGGGGTCGCAGGGAGTTGGACAGGACTGAGCAATTAACACTTTCATTTTCGACTTGAATCAGGTATGCATCAGAATGACTTCCCCAGACCTCAATAGGTGAAAATCTGTTTCATCAATTTGGCGACCTTCAGTGTCAGGACACGGCGTGGACTAAGGTCACCATTCCTGAGTCCAGCTTAGCAACATAGGGTGAGAGACGGGTGCCACAGAACATAAGAAAACACAAAGACAGAATAGAAGGAAAGATGGGACTGGGGAACTCAAGACCTTGAGGATCAAGAGCCCCGACATTCAATGCCGCGTCACTTTTTTCGAACTTCTTGGTTTGCAGAAAGTATCTGTTTTTTTAAGATAACATAAGTTTCGCATGTTCCCAGTCATGTCCCCAGTTAATGTTTTTCTTTTGAACTTCGATGTTATTTTCTGTACAAAGGCCACCATATGGCTGGGAGCAAAGATCCCCGCAGGAACATCAGAGAAACAATCAGTGCGTGTGCAAGCAGCTTTCTGACTTGCGCTGACCGGGCATTGCTAAGTCCGCACTCCTCTCTCTCCATCTGCTCAAGCAGGTCACTCTGACCCCAGCCAATCAGCCCATGTACTCTGGTTATTTTTTATTGCTGTTTCCTGTTATTTTTTCATGGTTTTGCGAAGACATCTGGAGAATGTTTCCCACATTTCCCCCTTTTTGTTTTTGTAACAGTAGTTAGGCTGACTGGGCCACTTCTTTCTTCATTAATTTTCTGAGGGCTTTTCTTGTGCATCTGAAGACTAAACAGAAGATTATTTAAAAGCAGCAAAAATATATGAGTGCCTATAAGCCCGCCACCTATGCCTTTTATCCAGTCCAAAGGATTCAGTGCTTTTAGTCCATCAGCTATACCTTGTAAGGTTTTGGTTTGGCGTTACAGCTTAAAGATGCATGTTGCATGCCAATAATTTTGGCTTGTAATTGCTGTATGTCCAATGCAAGGTTATCAACCTTGTGTCACTGAGATATCACAATCCTCAGGTGTGTGTGTTATACTGCAGGGAAATTCATATCATATCAGCGTTTAGTCAGTCTCTGTAAATTTTGAAATGTGAACAGCTGCACTTCCTTTTTAAGATTGTATAGCAATGGATGTACAGCTATGCCATGTACAAAAAGCCACTGACTTTCACTCTTAAGAGGGTAACCGTTACAAAATGTGAATTGTATATTCATTTAAAAACAAATGATAAGACCAGTGTAGCCTTGGTAACCCTACCTCCTGGTCACCACTAAAATATATTCTGTCTGGGAATTCCCTGGTAGTATGAGTAGGGGACTTCCCAGGTGGCACTAGTGGTAAAAAACCCACCTGCCAATGCAGGAGACATGAGAGATGTAGGTTTGATCCCTGGGTCAGGAAGATCCTCTGGAGGAGGGCATGGCAACCCACTCCAGTATTCTTGCCTGGAGAATCCCATGGTCAGAGCAACCTGGTGGGCCACAGTCCATGTGGTTGCAAAGAGTCAGACATGACTGAGCGACTATCACTTTCACGTAGATTCCTTTTCCCGTTTTGTTTTTTTTTTAAAAACTGAATCGTTGGCATTTTGTTATACAAAGTTGTTTCAGGTATTCTGGATAATAAAACCTTGTCACATACATGATTCAAAAATGGGTTGTCTCATTCTGTAGGGTGTCTTTTCATTCTCTTGATAGTGTCCTTTGATGCACAAAACATTTTAATTTTCATGGAGTCCAATTTATCTATTTTGTCTTGTGTTGTTAGTGCCTTCGGTGCCAGGCATCAGGGCATGACGTGCCTGCCCACACACAGTGCTCTCTTCTTGCCTCTGCTGTTCTTACCCCCACCTCACTCTCCTCTAGAAACATTGGCATCTCCCTGTCCCTCAAGTACCCAAGGCCCATTCCCGCCTTAGGAGCTGCATTACTCTGCTTGGGCCACCCAAAAAAGCACTGGAGACAGCAGGGCTGAAATCAACAATAATTTATTTTCTCAGGGTTTGGGAGGCTGGACCTACCCGATGAAGTTGTCAGCAGGGCTGGATCTTCTGGAGGCTCTGAGGAGGAACCTGTTCCAGGCATGTCTCCAAGGTTTGCATGCCTTGGCTTGTAGAGAGATCACACCAGGGACTTCCCTGGTGGTGCAGTGTATAAGAATCCGCCTGCCAATGCACGGGACATGGGTTCGATCCTTGGTCTGGGAAGATCCCACATGCCTTGGAGTAACTAAGCCAGAGTGCCACAGCTACTGAGCCCATGCTCTAGAGCCTGAGAGCTGTAACTACTGAGACCATGTGCTGCAACTACTGAGGCCCATGTACCTAGAGCCTGTGGTCCTAAAGTGTGTTCTCCAGAACAGTAAAAGCCACTGCAATGAGAAGCCCAAGCACTACAATGAAGAGCAGACCCAGCTCACCTCAACTGGAGAAAGCCTGTGCAAAAAGCAACAAAGATCCAGTGCTGCCAAAAATAAATAAATAAATAAAAGGAAGATCACATCAACCTCTGCTCTGATTTTACACGGTTAAGACATGTCTGTCTCCTGGGCAGGTGTCTGTGTCCCAATACACATCACTGGATTACAACGTACTCCAATCCATTATGGCCACACCCTGATTACATCTGCACAGACCTTATTTCCAAATCAGGTTTGAGAAAAGGAATATTTCCCACCATATCAGTAAACAAGGATGTCAGTCATCAGTGATTACAGCCCACCTATGAGAGCCACTGAACCTGAAGTAAATCAGGAAGAAGAGTATCTGCCATCTATCAGCCATCAGACTGCATCCACTCCCCACGGTGAGCCCTGAGGAACTCAGGATGTGAAAACACAGGATACTGGCCCCAGGTAGCTGAGATGCATATCAAAGGAATGATTTCAGTGAGCCCAGACTTTTGCATCTTCCCGTACATAGAAGAGTGCTAAATTTCTTAACTTGGGATATTTTATTTTCTTCAATTAACAGTCAGTTTTTGATGTTCTGACTACCTGCCCTTTGTTGCAATACTTCTATATAACCTGGCTCCTCCTCCCACTTCCTTGGAGCAGTTCTCTCAGGCTAACTTGAGATGCTGCCTCCAGGGCTTAAGTCCCTAAAATTCCCTCTGGGTAAAACATAACTCACAACTTTTAGGTTGTGAATATCTTTTAAATTGACAGGTTGTATGAGAGATTCCAGGTGGACATAAAATTGGTGGTGATGAGGGGGGAGAGGAGACATTACTGAATTCAGTATATATGCATACATGCAGGGGTTAATAGTCAGCCACTGTTGCTCTGGCTAAGCCATGAGAAAATCACCATGGGAAAAGAATAAAAGCAAGATACAACAATTAAGTATAATCCAAACAAAAGTACATCGGGTTGATCAGTCGGAGTCATCATGCCCTGCTAAGCTAAGGAAAAACAGGGTGGACCTTGGAATGCTGGGTCAGCGCAAGTTCAGAACGCTGCTTGTGCACATACCAAGATGTTTTCCCAAACATATGTGGGTCTATGACCTCCAGCTGAGTGATACCCCTTGTACAAAAAAATAACAAAGGTAGTTCAAAGTAATCAATAAAATGGGAGATGTGACCAGGGACACAGGAGGCTGATTTTATCATAGCACAACAGATATTTCCTGCTTGCCAAAACACTAAATAAAAGGGATGTGGCTCTGAGGAATAAGGCTCTTGATCCTAGAGGTTGAGTCCCCCGCTCCCATCTTCAAAACTTTAATTCTGTCTCTAGTTTCTTTTTTCCAAATTGTGTCAACCACTTTTGATCCCTACCTGCTGTGCTGGCCACAGTACATACATGTCCTTGTATATAGTTTAATAATCTATTTAGGTATAACTGCCAGTGTTAGCTCAAATAGTTTACTCTTCTGCTATAATATTCACTGGAGAGACTGAATGAATGAATGAGTGAAATCTTCTCCATATCCCTCTCATCCCCTCATGTGTGCATGCTGAGTTGCTCAGTCATGTCCAACTCTTTGTGACCCCACAGATTGTAGCCCACCAGGTTCCTCTGTCCATGGGATTCTCCAGGCAAGAATACTGGACTGGGTTGCCATTTCCTTCTCCAGGGGATCTTCCTGACTCAGGGATTGAACTCTGCATTGCAGGCAGATTCTTTACTGTCTGAGCCACCAGGGACGTCCTCTAACCCCATCACTGTGGTACATTTCTTGGTACAATTGTAAAAGGTCAATGAAACCAATAGGTAGATATGTTTGTGCTGGATTGTTTTTTTCATTGTGCATGTGACTGGGAGGTATATTTCCCAGAATCCCTGTCTCTATGATTTCAGGCTAGAATTCACCAACAGCCTAACTTGTATGATGTTTGGAAGGTACTAGTGAGGGAAGGGAGGGATTCCCTGGTGTCTCAGATGGTAAAGCGTCTGCCCACAATGTGGGAGACCCGGGTTCGATCCCTGGGTTGGGAAGATCCCCTGGAGAAGGAAATGGCAACCCACTCCAGTATTCTTGCCTAGAAAATCCCACGGATGGGGGAGCCTGGTGGGCTACAGTCCATGGGGTCGCAAAGAGTTGGACATGACTGAGTAACTTCATGGAGGTCATGGAGTGAGTGAAGAAACCAATTACTCTCAGGGTCTGGAGCCATCACACACAGACGGGCCAGTGCAGAGAGGCTTGTTGGGCAACCAGTGATGAGCTTGAGAGCCTCACTGGTCAGTCAATCAAGCAAGTCCTCAAACCAAACCCCATTTTTTCTCTTCCATTTTCTAAGGGTCCTGACTCCAATTAAGCCTTTATTTCCCACAATCATAATCTGGTGCTAGATATTGAATGTCCCTCCTACGCCATGCACTCTAGGCTCAAACAAACAATTATGCCTCTGACAAATACAGATGTTTGCCCATAGGTCCTTGTATGCTCTGCTCCCCTGTGGCTCAAGTGAGATAGCTGCCTTGGTGCTCCCCGAGTGACACCCCTGTCTTGTTGCACAGTGATTATGTCACTAGGCCCTGAGTACAGTAAGCTTTTCCTGGGCCTTCCAGGATCCCCTTCTTGTGGCCACACATGGCCAGCCCCTAAAAGCACACAAGACAGGTACAGATTCACAGCCTCCAAACAAGCAGGTACAGATTCACAGCCTCCAAATAAGCATTCAGTAGGTACCCCTCTGACACTTTAAATCAGATTATTTTAAAAAAATTATTTATTTGGCTGTGTCAAGTCTGAGTTCAGCACACAGGATCTTTAATTGTGACATGTGGGATCTAGTTACTTGACTAGGGATCAAACCCAGGCCTCCTGCATTGGGAGCTCAGAATCTCAGCCACTGGCCCACCAGAGAAGTTCCTGAACTTGAATTTTCAATGCACATTGTTTTAAATCACATCCTGGGTGATCACATATAAAGCAATGGGAAATCACATATAAAAGTGGACTAATTAAACATTATGGGCTAATCATTTAGAGAGCAGACCCCTGTAAGAGAAAATGCCACAAACTGCTACATGTATTCACAGGAGCTTATCTCAGTCTTGGAAGTATTGAGGGACAAGAAATGCAGGGTCATTACAGCCTCTCATGATGCAACTAGGGAAGCAGGTTTCCTGCATCTGTGGCTGCCATATTACATCTGCAATGGGTAGAGGTAGGAAACATTCACTGTTAGAAGAACAAGATGTTTCCCACAGAAATCATGTAATTAGGAGAATCCTTGGACATGAAGAGGGTCACAGGATATGAGAAAATCACTGAGGGATCTTCTGAAGCCTGAAGAAGTAGCCTGATGGACCTCAAAGAGCCACAGGAACATGCAGGGAATTGTGTGAACTTGAAAACCAAAGAGGACCCATGATAAGGGGCCTTGTCCATACTGCTGAGCAGAGTCCACACTGCTGCCCAGCAGGTAACTAACATCAAACATGTGTCTGACTGGGGCTGTTCCACACAGGCAGAGCCAGAAGTGAGAAAGCAGTGCTGGAGCTCAGGCCACCAGGCTGCCCTGCAGCTCTGTCTCCTGATGGTACAGAAGAGCTGAGAATCATGGTTTCCTCACTCCAGCGCCAGACTTCATGCATCTTCCTCTTCTCAAGAACTTTAACTCAGAATCACTAACAGAAGGACTCTGGATATAGTTTCCCACCTTACCCAAGATGACAACACAGTCCAGTAGAATCATCTAGACAGCAGCTTTCATCTCCATGTCAACAAGTCATTCTTCTTAACTCAGTGTTTTGTGTCCAATTTCTAACCAAGGTCAAGGACAATGAGCACAGGCCAAATTACAAACATTACCAGGCAAGACAGAAGGTCCTTTAAGACCTTCCACAATTACTAATTACTGTGAAGAATACAGATACGGTATCCATTGTCTACAAAGAAACATAGAAGACACATCTTTCAGTATAAAGGTTCTGCTGCTGCTGCTGCTGCTAAGTCGCTTCAGTCGTGTCCGACTCTGTGTGACCCCATAGACAGCAGCCCACCAGGCTCCCCCATCCCTGGGATTCTCCAGGCAAGAACACTGAAGTGGGCTGCCACTTCCTTCTCCAATGCATGAAAGTGAAAAGTGAAAGTGAATTTGCTCAGTCGTGTCTGACTCCTAGCAACCCAATGGACTGCAGCCCACCAGGCTCCTCCGTCCATGGGATTTTCCAGGCAAGAGTATTGGAGTCGGGTGCCATTGCCTTCTCCCCTAGGAAAGTAAATACTGAGTCAGAAAATTCTTGTCAGAAAATCTGAGTCAGAAAATCTCTAACAGTGGACCAGGAAATACTTTTCAACAATACAGACCTCATATCATGATCGCATACTGGGAATATAAAACAAAGAAAGAATCAAAAACTTTTCACCTAAACATACCAAGTTGCACACATGCACACACACAAAAAATGAAAACTGAAAACAACTTACACCCCTAGGTTCAAAAGACTTTGTAGGGACTTCCCTGGTGGTCTGATGGTTAAGGGTCCTGCTGACAATGCAGGGGACATGGGTTCATTTCCTGGTCTGGGAAGATCCTACATGCCTCGGGGCAACTAAGCCTGTGCATCACAACTACTGAGCCCATGCTCGGTAACGAGAGAGTAGCCCCCACTCAGCACAACCAGAGAAATCCCTCTCACAGCAATGAAGACCCAAAACAGTAATAAATAAATAAATAAAAATTTTAAAGACATTGTAACAGGAATTCTCTGGCAGTCCAATGGTTAGGATCCTGCACTTTCACTGCAGAGGCATGGATACCATGCTTAGTTAGAAAACTAAGATTCCCCCAAGCCAAGAGACATAGTCCTCCCACCCAAAAGACATTATAACAGAAATGAGATAAACTTTATATGACTGCATGATGATGTAAAATCAAAGGTAATGAAATATAATTAGTATAGATGAAGGAGACAGTGCGATAGTTACCTTAAGTGTTCAGATTAGCAACATGAACTAGAAATGAATACCCTGGGATCCCTATCGAAGATGAGGCACTTAGGAAGGGAAAACCATATTTATATCCATTAAGAGATTTCTGTCATGCCCTGAGTTTTTGTGTATGAAATAAGTGAAGACCTGAAGGTTTTCCCACAGTGTCCCATTCACAAGGTTCTGCTCCAGGGCGCTGCTCACATTCCAAGTCTGAAGTGAAAGTGAAATCTCTCCCAGAGGCCTGGTGTTCAGCGTTGCTCCCCGGTGTGTGTCCTCATATGTCCTCGCAGGTTTGTGGGGTACCAAAAGGCTTTCCCACACTGCTGACATGCGTAGGGCTTCTCCTCACTGTGCATTCGCACATGCTTCCTTAAGGAGGAGGGCCAACGGAAAGCCTTCTGACACTGAGTGCATGTGTAGGCTCTCTCCCTGCTGTGTGTCCTCAGGTGTCCGCGAAGGGAGGCTTGGTGCATGAAGGCTTTCCCACAGAATGGACATCCAAAGGGCTTCTCCCCCGTGTGTGTTCTCTCATGTTCCTGGAGGGACATGGAGCAGCTGTAGGCTTTGCCGCATTCTGTGCATTTATAGGGCTTTGCTCCATTGTGCATCTTTACATGCTTTTTAAAATATCTCTGATGCCTGAAGGCTTTCCCGCAGTGCTGGCATTCATAGGGCTTTTCCTGACTGTGTGTTCCTGCATGTTCCCTGAGGGATAAGGAGGAGCTGTAGGCTTTGCCGCATTCTGTGCATTCGTAGGGCTTCATGCCGCTGTGTGTTTTTATGTGTCTTCTGAAGTACTTGGGACAACTGAAGGCTTTTCCACATTTCTTACACATATAAGCTTTGTCACTGGTGTGTATAGTCATGTGTCCAACCAGGGATAAGGAATATCGGAGGGCTTGCTCACATTCCTCACACTCACAGTGTTTTTCTTCAGTGTGAGTTCTCATGTGCCGTGCAAGGTACGAATGATAGGAAAAGGATTTCCCACAAACTTTACACGTGTGGGTTTTCTGTCCATGCTGACCTCTCTCATGTCCCTTAAAGGATGAGGGGAAAGCGAGAGCTTTTCCAGATTTCTTACAATCTGAAGACCATTTACTACCATGACTCTTCACACATCTCTTACATGTTCTCCCAGCATCCTGACATTTATTGGGTTCCTCTACAATGTCTGTTCCCCTAGGAGGGCTTAGGCATGAGACACAGCTGCAGGCTTCCCCACATTCCTCACATGGATAATGTCTGTATCCAGGGAGAGATTTCTGCTGATTTTGGAAAGAACAGCCCCTGTAGGCTTTTCCACACTTAGTGCATTTACAGGGCTGAATTCCAGGCCAATATCCTTTATGCAGAGTAAGATCTGTAATTTGGTTCAGGGCTTCCAGACAGTGATGACCTTCATTATCTATGCAGAGCTTCTCCACCAAATGATTTCTGTTCAAAATGGGAAGCACAATATTAGAGATGAATGATTATAAGTGATTTCTTCACTAATGATTTATTGATGATTGCTCATTATTATTTTGACTACATACTTGCCATTTTCAATGAATGAGCATATTTTTTATACTCTCTGCATTGTGACAAAGTGCAACAAGTTTAATGCTCTGGCTGAGGGCTAAAACAGAGTCAATATTTTCTGTGTTTCTTATATGCAAGGTATCTTGATTGTCATTTTGTTTCCAACCTCATTATGATTTAGATACTCAACATCATATTTAGGAAAGTATTTTCTTTTGAAATTTTTCTAAGTACAAATTTGGTTAGCTAGGTTTACACCTTTCCTTTAGTTTCAAGTGAGTCTAACAGGCTGCAGGTATCCCCCTGCCCGCATGGCAGTGCCACTCACCTCCAATCCCTTTCTAGGGTCTGGTGACCTCCGATGTCAAGAAACATCCAGTTTTCTCCAAAAACAGACCAGGAATCATTTCTTGGGAATCTTACTTTTTTCTCTTCACTGCACAGTTCATTCTTCAAAATATCACACTGAGTACTTGATCTGGTTTTAACTTGAAGGCAAGAACAATTGGTAACAATTATAGCAATTGGTAGTGTAACTAAATTCTCAGGAGAGAAACAGTGGGATAAAGGAAAGAAAAGAAATCATATGTAGATTACTTTCCATATACAGATTCAAAAATGTAAACAAATTTTATAAGGAAAAATAGACATGGGGACAAAGAAATGAC
The DNA here is from genome assembly GCF_003369695.1 of Bos indicus x Bos taurus. Lineage (NCBI taxonomy): Eukaryota > Metazoa > Chordata > Mammalia > Artiodactyla > Bovidae > Bos > Bos indicus x Bos taurus. Next base: position 89,798,812 of record NC_040082.1, on the reverse strand, counting down.
CTTGACTATTTGGAATTTTGGCCATCACCGGAAAAATGAGTCAAAGTGGCAGCTTTGTCCACTAAGAGATATTTCAAAAAGAATGGAGGCTGATGTCTGATCAATATTATCAAAGAAGGAAAGTAGAAAGAAATGGGGCAAAACACACTTTCCCAAATCCTTCCTTTGTACAGGGAGGTACAAAAAGACTTCTTGAGTGGGCAAGGATGGATGAAAACTCCAAGAGGGAAGCCAGGTTAATTATACCCATCACCTTCTCAGAGACCTAGTCATGTTCCTAATGGGTATGTCCAAACATCGCTGCCTGATCCAGAACCTGCTCCTCCCAAGAGGTGAGCTCCCTGGTGATCTCAGGTACAGAGGCCCTGGACATGGTCTGTGTCCATAGACCCAGCAGCCCTTGAGATGTTGGACAGTGTGTGGCTGCCTTCCTGCTAGTGGAGAAAGTTCCTCATGGGGAGGGTGGAGAACAGCAAGCTGTCCATGAGATGGGCCAATTCTCCAGTCCTCATGTCACTGATGATGGGTCAGTGTGGGTTTAACTGCAACAAGACCATCGTGTCAAATGTGTATTGATAAGTGTAAGTTTCACAGGGTGAAAACCATTATGCTTCTCTCACGCCCCAAATTAGGGAACCTTGAGATTCTGCTCAAGAGTGACAAAAAGGCAATCAATGCATGAAACTGTTTTCATGGAAAAGCAACCTGATTATAGGTAGGTTCTATAATGGCAGGGGCCATGTCTGCCTTTTTTCCAACATATTCCCATCCCTGTCCCTCGTAAGAAAGGACATTATAAGAAATAACTGTTCCCTAAAGACTTAGTGCAGGGAGGAAGCTGTCCTCACCCACAGAGGCCAGGTTCCTGCAGGTCTCCAGCATCACATCTCTGTAGAGTTTCCTCTCACCAGGGTCCAGCAAGGCCCACTCTTCCAGGGTGAAGTTCACAGCCACATCTTCAAAGACTACTGAGTCCTGAAACAGCCATATATTCTGTGTCAGTGAGGCCCCCCTTTCACCCTTGAGTGTGGGAGGATGGGGAGGCCAACAGGTGGGAACTGGATTCAATTCCTAGGACTCCTGAGCTCACACTCTTGTGGGAAATGACCATACGCCAGCAAATCCAATGCAGGTTCCTCAGTGATGGAAAGTGCTGGACACTGAAGCAAAATATGACAGCAACAGCAGACATGGACTAATGGAGACAGGACTAAAAAGAACTGTTCTTACTGAGATAGTAGATTCTGAAGCATGGTAAAGACTGATAAATGAAACCATCATTCAGATAACATGGAAATTAACATTGGCTTGGTTGAAAGTTATCACTGTCTTATCACCTTCAAGAACTAGAATCAGAACATCAGTGCTGCTGGATCTGAATAACCATGAACCTGAAGGCAACAGCAACAAGCAGTCTGGTTTGGTCCCCTCATATCCGACAGAGGCAGAGACACAACCCCTCCTGTGATGAGGTGGACACTGAGGGTATACAGGCCATCCAGGATGCAGGGCTCAGCACATCTGTTGGGTAAGAAAGGGCCTGGTTCCTCAGGAAGCTGTCAAGCCAGCAGGGCCTCTCAGATAAATAACAGAGTGCTTGGAATTCAAAGAAGATGTCTCACAAACAAGAATTGTTGAAGAATCTGATGGTGATTGAGCCAAAGAGGGAGAATGAAGAACCTAATTATTATATTTAGAGAAATATGGGATTACTCTACATTGATGATATAAAAAGATAACAAGTACAAAATTAAAAAGTAGAGTTTTTTTAAGCAAAAAAAAAATATGGGTTCAAGATGTGAAGAAAAAAGAAATCCCACAACATCAGCTACAAAGAAGGCAAAGTTACTTCGACTAGGGTTGCAACAGAGTTTGCTAGTCACATACTTGATGAGAGCACTGTATCAGAAATATATGTGAAGAACTCCCATAACAACAATCCTGGAGAAGGAAATGGCAACCTGCTCCAGTATTCTTGCCTGGGAAATCCCATGGACAGAGGAGCCTGATGGGCTATACAGTCCATGGGGTTGCAAGAGTTGGACATGACTTAGTGACTAAACAACATGACAACAATAAAAAATAAAAGACAAATAAGACAACTCAATAATGGGGCAATAAATGTGAAAAGACAATTCTCCAAAGAAGATATACAAATGGCCAATAACCACATGAAAAGATGTTAAACACCATTAGTATTAATCATTGGGAATCCATATACAAAATTGAATTGTGGGGAGACACTTTCCAACCCCTTCTAGGAGGCTAGCATTATGCTGATACCAAAACCAAAAAAAGACATCACACATAAAGTTACAGAGCAGTATCCCATATAAACACAAACAAAAAAATTCCTCAACATAATGCTAGTAATCCAAATCCATAGAGATATAAAAAGGATTCAACGCCAGGACCAAGTGGGATTTATTCCAGGAATAAAAAGTTTGGTTCAAAGAAACAAAGCTGCTGGTGCTGCTGCTAAGTCACTTCAGTCGTGTCTGACTCTGTGCGACCCCATAGATGGCAGCCCACCAGGCTCTGCCATCCCTGGGATTCCCCAGGCAAGAACACTGGAATGGATTGCCATTTCCTTCTCCAATGCATGAAAGTGAAAAGTGAAAGTGAAGTCACTCGGTCGTGTCCGACTCTTCACAACCCCATGGACTGCAGCCTACCAGGCTCCTCCATCCATAGGAAACTGGTATCATATACCTTATTAATAAAGAACAAAAACCACATGATCACCTCAACAGACTCAGAAAAGGTATCTGTGAAAACACATCACCTTTGGGACTTTCCTGGTGGCTCAGGGGTAAAGAATCTGCACGCCAATGCTGGGGACACAGGTTCAATCCCTGGTCCATGAAGATCCCACATGCTGTGAAGCAACTAAGCCAATGGGCAACTACTGAGCCAGCACTCTGGAGCCTACGAGCTGTAGCTACTGAAGGTTGAGTACCTAGAGCCTGTGCTTCACGACGAGAAAAGCCACTGCAATACGAAGCCTGGGCAATGAAGAGCAGCCCCTGCTCGCCGCGACTAGAAAAAGCCCAAGAGCAGCCACAAAGATCCGGCACAACCAAAGGGGAAAAAAAAAATACTGCTTTGCCAATGCAGGGGGCACAGGTTCGATCCCTAGTTGGGGAACTAAGATCCCACATGCCATGTGGATAGGCAAAAAAAGATTAAAAAAAAAAAGGAATTAGAAATGGCTTCCTTAGTGGTTCAGTGGTAAACAATCCACTTGCCAATGCAGGAGACACTAGTTCGATCCTGTGGAGCAAATAAGCCTGTGAGAAGCCACTGCAATGATAAGCCCACACACAACTAGAGAGTAGCCCCAGCTGGCCATAACTAGACAAAAGTCACAGCAGCAGTGAAGACCCAGCACAGTCAAAAGTAAATAAATAAAATTATTTTTGAAAAAAAAATGCAAAATATCTCATCATAATGCTTTTTAAGAAAGGGAAGAAAAACAACCCCACATCATCTTTTCTTAATAAAAATACTCAGCAAACTCGAAATAGAGGGAATGAAATGCTAAAGGGCATCCAGGAGATGCTGATACCTAACATTTGAACAGACACTCTTCCAAAGAAGAAATATAAATGGTCAATAAGCTCAGGAAAAGGAAAACAAAAAAAAGAAAAAACAAACATTCATGAAAAGATGTTCAACCTGAGTCATCAGGGGAATGCAAAGAAAGTTTTTGGGAATTCAGTCTGATTTGCTTTCAGTACTACAGAGTAAAAATGGCGATCCCACAGATGCCTTAATAGAGGTTTCCTGGATAGAAACGTGGCCCCCGACTCCACCATGGAGGTGCTGGCTTAAAGCACAGTGGGTCAGCCATGCTCACCCATCACCACCGTGTACTGTTTGCATCAGCCAAGGACAGTGCCTGGAGAAGAGTCTGCCCACCATCCTGAACCATCCATAAGCTATATCATTCTTGTGGAAACTCCCAACATGGCCCCATCAAGTAGGAAAAAAGATAAGAAAGAACTTTTAAAAGCCCCAGATTGAGAGCTGGGAGACACACGGAGTCAGCAAGGAGAATCTCCCAGAGGACGGGCTGGGTCAGTGATGTGATGAAGCCTGGTAAAGGGAAAACTAGCTCTTCCTTCTTGCGTGTTTGGGGAAAACTCAGTTTTCCCTCCTGTGTGTTTCTTCCCTCTGTGTCTCTTTACCCTCATGGAGACCACATCACTTCAGAGACTCCTGGTCCCCAGTATGTCGTGGTTTCTCCCCATACCAGGCAATTCTCTGAGACTCCATCTGGGTTTCCTACCCTTGAAACTGGGGTCTGACACGCTCTACCTGGATATGGCATTGGATTCCACAGGTTAAAGGCTCAGTCCCTCAAGACTGCCTCCAACTCCCAGACACACACACACACTTCAGATGCCAGTCTCAGGATCAGACTGTCACCTACGCTTCTTCAAACCTACCGGCTGTAGATCAGTTTCCCATGACCCCTCTCCTGGGGTTCCATTATTTTTTAAAACTTAATTATTTTTGGCTTAATTGGGTCTTAGTTGCTCTGTGGCATGTGGGATTTAATCCCCAGACCAGGGATCAAACCCACATCCCCTGCATTGGAAGGAGGTTTCTTAACCACTAGACCACCAGGGAAGTCCCAGGTTCCATTATTTTGCTAGAGCAAATTACTCCTTTGTGTAAAATAAACTCCTTTTGAGACACTTACAGACTCCTTCCCGCACCCCGCAATAACACACCTTAATGAAAGTATGGAAGTGCATGATTAGGAATTTTGAAGTTTTCATTTGACCAAGTGTTCACAATTGCCCATTTGTAACCCAAACTTTCCCCTGACTTTTTGGTTACCAGCTCCCCCTGCCCATCCTCAAGAAGCACTGAGATGCAGAATAAAGCTCCCCTTCTCCCCATCTGGGCTGAGAATGCACTGACCCCAGAAATCCCCCAGGCTATCAAACAGCCTTGCTCTCACCCTTCTCAACCAGAACAGAAAAGCCCTTTTCTGTTTCGTCTGAGACCCTGGGACATATGTTGAGATCGGAGTCCTGTCCCTACTCCAAATCTCTGGAATATTAAAACAAGCCCACAGCCCCAAATGGAGTCACTTATGCTGAGTCCCAAGACACCGAGCTGGTTGAACTTAAGAGTTTCAGCCTCTTCCAGAAATGGAATTTGAAAGCAGTCAATCAGGAATTACCGGGTCGGCACAGGGAGACGATCTGCCTGGCAGACCCGCGCCCTCCCTAGGGTAAAGGAACCTGCCACAGACAAAACCCACTTTCGCTGCTTCCTTCGACCCGCTCACTTTTGCCTACAGGAGACTTAACCCGCAGCGCCCTTCAGTGCTGTATGGGAAGCTGCCAGATTCATGAATGGCTGAATAAAACCAGGAAGAGCTTGGAAACTTACTTCGTTGAATTTTGTTTTTTAATGGGAATAAAGCACCTTCCTACCTGGTAGGGATATGACTGCATCTGTCAGGTCAGGACGAGTTCCCTCACCCTAGCCCCTGACCACTGCCCGGGTCATCCGGTCCTCCCCGGGATCCCCAAGGGGCGCATTCTCAGGCCGAGACTCCCACTCAAGAGGGGACGGGAAGGGACAGGACAACGGGGTCGAGGGGGAAACTTGGGTCGCTATCTAGAGGAGCGGGCGCCGGAACCCGGGCCTGCCTCAGCTCCCAACGGGTCGTAATCAGCCCCAGCTGGTCTCCGGCTCCGGCCAGAGAACTCACCATATCTTCCAGTTCCTGGATCTCCAGAGCATCCTTCCCGGAGCCCGCGAGCCCACGGAAACACGACACCTGGGGCCGCAACCCACAGTTACGCGGGAGCACTCAGGTCTGAAGCGAGCGACGCCTGCGCGGGATGAGAGGGTGACCGCCGCCGGTCCTGATTGGACGGAGTTCTGGGCCTCCGCCGTCTAATTGGACGGTGTCCCACGCACTCCTCCGCCATATGCGTCTTATGTACGTAATACCCGCCCCCGCAGCCCTTGATTGAATAGTTCTCCGGGAAGTGGCGATCTTATTGGATGGTACTCCTGACACTCACCCAGGACTCCGAAAGGATAATACTCAGGCAAGATTCCGAGCCCTGATTGGACAGTTGTTCAGACCCTGTTATCCTGACACCTTCCCAGCAGTTCTGGTTATTCTCCTGGGCTTGCCCCCGCCTCCCCTGACTGGACAGTGTTACTGTCCTTCCAGGCTTCAGTGTTTAGTCTGAACCTTCGTCAGGTGCTTATGCCGGGCGGAAGTGTGGTTTTCGGCTTCAGCCCATCCTTGCCCGGCCTTCTTCTAGATACCTGGACTCGCTAGCCCGGGACGTGGGTTCCTAGCAGAACTTGTTGCGGGCAGGTGGACCTGTACCGAGAAGTCCTGACTTACTTGCCCCGCGGAGAGACCCCCTGTCCAGGGTCGGGACTGGATGAGATGGGACAAGAGAGCCTGGTGACCTCAGGGGCCAATGGTCCGGGGGTGAAGTCATTGTGTGTCTGTGCCATTTCTTTAAAAACAAAGACATTCACGTCCGCGTATAAGCCAGGATCCCACCGTGTTTGACGTGTGGCCTTTGGTACCAGGAGGCCCCGCTCTCCTGACCCGGCTCCCAATCTGGGCTTGACTAAATTCTTTTTGAGTCCTATTTCATAGCCCACGGTATCAGGCTCCCTCCCTACAGGGAATGGCAACGCTGGATCGCAGCCCCTCATCTTCTACCTCTGTCTGAGCAACAGTGAGGTTCTGAACAAGCCCCTGGTCAGCTTCTCCAGACAAGGTACCCAGGAGGCCCCTGTCCAGTCCTGGTGGTCTCAGAATCCGCTTAGCCCCTCACTAGCCCAACTTTCATCCTGCTTCCCCTCTTTACACACATGGGAAAAGCCCTTTGCTCTGTGGTTGGAGACGCTGGCCCATCTTAGGCCCGAGCCTCGGTCCTCTGGCAGCACTCTGTGAATAAGATTCCTCTTTAATAAGTCCATAGATTGTTTTTTTAATCAGATATACTTGTTTTTATAAGACACTTTCATTTTAAAAAATTCTTTATTTTTGGCTGTGTTGGGTCTTCCTTGCTGCAGCAGGCTTTTCTCCAGTTGCAGTGCAGTGGCTTCTCATTGCAGCGGCTTCACTTGCTGCTCAGTAGTTGTTGCCCATGGGCTTAGTTGTTCCCTGGCATGTGGGATCTTCCCGGACCAGGGAGCAAACCCATGTCTCCTGCGTTGGCAGGTGGATTCTTAACCACTGAGCCAGCAGAGAAGCCCTAGATACATTTCTTAAATGATGACTCCTGCAGCTTCTGGAGGGCCTGATTTCAGGGCCATGTGGCCTGGGGTGATACCCCAGTGGATACCAACCTGGGTTGCTATGCATCAGATTTTTGTGATTCTATGACACAGCCATAGAGGCTGAGCCACTTGCAGAATCTGAAGACAAAGGTGGGCATAGTAGCATGACTTACAAATACCTTTTGGCGGGGTGGGGAGGGGGGGTGTGGGGGGGGTGGTGTAGGGGCGCCATGTGGCATGAAGGATCTTAGTTCCCCAAGCAGGAATGAACCTGTGCCCCTGCAGTGGAAGTGCAGTCTTAATCACTGCACTGTCAGGGAGGTCCACAAATAGAATTAAATCATATGACCTGATTTGAGTGTATGTGGTTCATAGGGTATCAGGTTGTTTGCCAATTAAAATACCTGGGGTTGAAGTTGTAACTTCAGCACTGGCCTATAAGGACTTCAGTCAATAATAATGTATCAATAATAAGAAACAACCAGGTCCTACTATAGAGCACAGGAAACTATATTCAATTACTGTGATAAACCATAATGGAAAAGAAAATGAAAAGAATACACACACATATACACACATATATAAATGAATCACTGTTATACAGCAGAAATTAACACAACATTGTAAATCAACTACAAGCTTTTTAAAAGCACCTTAAAAAGGATTGTGATATTTCAAACTCCCCTTTGATAGCTTTTATAACAACCAAACTGAAAGAAAAGTTTAGTTAAAAAAAAAAAATCCTTGTATCACCCAGGACTTGAAAGCAGCAATAATCTCTGAAATTCCTCCATAAGTGAGTGTTGCCTCAGGCTTATTATCTTAAGGAACAGTTCTAGAAGCAGCTCTTTGACCTTTCCCCAACAATATACCTCAAAATATGTTAGGAAACCAAAATGGTTATTTTAGTGATAAGTAAATGTATCTATAGATTCTCTGGTTGCTCAGTGTAAGGAATCCACCTGCCAATGAAGGAGACATAGGTTCCAGGCCTGGGTCAAGAAGATCCCCTGGAGAAGGAAATGGCAACCTATTCCAGCATTCTTGCCTGGAGAATCCCATGGACAGAGGAGTCTGGTGGGCTATAGTCCATGGGGTCGCAAAAAAGTCAGACATAACTGAGCGACTAAACAACAACAAACTGCAAGACCTTAGTAATGGCTTCACTTCTGCCTTCCAAATCTCACATCAATAGGCTTCTGGTATATTTGGACACAGAATCATAAAGGGAAGGGATCTGGGGAACTATAGGTCCTAACACTACTCATGCTGATGTAACACAATCCAGAACTTGATATCTCATGGTCACATCACAAGTGTCTCTTAAATAAAAAACCTAGTTTTAATTTACAATCACAAGTGAAGACAAAGCAAAGCATAAAAGTTCAAAGTAACAATTCACATGAGACTATACACTTTGAAGAACTCTGCATAATTACAAATTTCTACCAACTATGTTTAAGAAAAATGGAATAAGGCTCCACTGGCCTAAATAAATAAAGGCTGTCTCAATACCATGGTGGAAAATATGTAATAGTTGATTATCCAGTATCTGCCACACTAAGCCAGTAGGAAAATTCCAACAAATACCACAATGTCATTGTTCCAATGACCCCTTAAAAGACAATTTAAACAACTAAGATGTTAAACTATATATTTAACTGCCTGGCTAGCTCAGTCAGAAGAGCATCAGGCTCTTAATCCCAGGGTCATGGGTTCGAGCCCCACATTGGGTAGTTGCTCTAAACTATATACATATACATATACATATACATATATATATATATATATATATATATAAATACACTGCAAATCACCATGAGTCCAACTGGAAAGATAAATGTTTTATTTCCTAAAACATAAAAAAAAACCCACTACCTACAAAATTTATGTACTATAGTTAAGAGACTACTTTAACAGTTAATTTTCATCAAAAAGAATTAGAAATACACTCCATATGGATCCACTTCCATGACGTGGGACTCATAAAGGCAATACCAGATTTGCAACTTTTATAAGATTTCTCTCCTCGTGTGAATTTTCTGAAGCACTGTGCATGAGTTCATTTGCAGGATTTTCCCCATTACATATGTAGTGTTTCTCCACAGTATGTATCCTCGCATGTCTTCTTAAGGATGAGGAACAACTGAAGGCCTTCCCACACTGCTTACATTCGTATGGTTTCTCTCCAGTGTGCATTCTCATATGTATTGGTAGGGACGAGGGCCACTTGAAAACTTTACCACACTCCTTGCATTTGTAAGGTTTCTCTGCAGTATGCGTTCTCACATGCTGTTGCAAAAGTTCAGGCCAACTGAAAGCTTTCTGGCATTGCTCACATTCATAAAGCTTCTCAGCGGTGTGCCTTCTCATGTGTTTCTGTAAGGAGAGGTGACAGTAGAAGGCTTTCCCACATAGCTTGCATTCATAAGACTTGTCTCCAGGATGCATTCTCACATGCTCCCGAAAGCAAGCAGACAAATTGAAGGCTTTTCCACACTGTTTACATTCAAACGGTTTCTCTTTAGTGTGAGTTCGCAAGTGTTTTCGTAAGGATATGGGCCAGTTGAAAGTTTTCCCACACTGACTGCACTTGTAAGGTTTCTCTCCAGTGTGCACCCTCATGTGTCCTCGAAAGGAGGATGGGTGGCTGAATGCTTTTCCACACTGGTCACATTCATAGGGTTTTTCTCCGCCGTGCGTCCTTTCATGTCTTCGAAATGACTGGGGATAGATGAAGGTTTTTCCACATTGCTTACATTCGTAAGGCTTCTCTCCAGTGTGAATCCTTTCATGCCTTCGAAAGGACTGGAGATAAATGAAGGTTTTCCCACACTGTTTACATTCATAGGGCTTCTCTCCCGTGTGTGTTATCATGTGCCTTCGAAAAGCTGAGGAATAACTAAAGGCTTCCCCACATTCCTTACATTTATGTGGTGTCTCCCCAGTATGTGATATCATGTGTCTTCGAAAAGTTGAGGAGTAGCTGAAGGCTTCCCCACATTCCATACACTTATACGGCTTTTCTCCAGTGTGTGTTATCATGTGTCTTCGAAAAGTTGAGGAGTAGCTGAAAGCTTTCTCACACTCCTTACATTGATATGGTTTCTCTCCAGTGTGAGTTCTCACGTGACTAGTAAGACTTGAAAAATCAATGAAGGCTTTCCCACATTGCTGACATTCATAGGTTTTCTCAGCAGTATGAATCCTGATATGCCGGTTGAGGGAAGAAGTACGCGGAAAGGTTTTTCCACATAATTTACACACAAAGGGCCTTTCTCCATTATGGATCCTCACATGCGTCCTTAGGTGTGAATGAGAACTGTAGGCCTGCCCACATTCCTGACATTGATACGGTTTATGTCCAGTGCAAGCAGTGCTGTGATTCTTGAGTGAACGATGCATGAAGGCTTTTTTGTATGGACTGTATTCATACTGTTTTACTCCAGTGAGTGTTTTCTGGTACAGGTTAAGATTTGGAATCTGACTGAAGCCTTCCCCATACTGATCATTACTTTCCTGGAGTCTTTCCACCACATGATTTCTGTTCAACATGAGAAGCATGTTATAAATGGTTTGACTAATAATGATTTATTAGTAAGTACAAGGATTGCAGAGCTTCCCAGGTGGTGCAGTGATAAAGAATTTCCCTGACAATGCAGGACACGCAAGAGACATGGGTTCAATCCCTGGGTCGGGAAGACCCTCTAGAGGAGGTAATGGCTACTCACTTCAGTATTCTTTCCTAGAGACTTTCATGGACAGAGAAACCTGGTGGGCTATAGTCCATGGGGTTGCAAAGAGTCAGACATGACTGAGCACACACACACACACATACATACAAGGATTACACTTTCACGGATTTCACTGAATGGGTAAATTTTCTCACTGATTTGACTTCTTAATTTGGAAAACTCTGCAGTGGCCACAGGACTGGAAAAGGTCAGTTTTCATTCCAACCCCAAAGAAAGGCAATGCCAAAGAATGCTCAAACTACCGCACAATTGCACTCATCTCACACGCTAGTAAAGTAATGCTCAAAATTCTCCAAGCCAGGCTTCAGCAATATGTGAACCGTGAACTACCTGATGTTCAAGCTGGTTTTAGAAAAGGCAGAGGAACCAGAGATCAAATTGCCAATATCCACTGGATCATGGAAAAAGCAAGAGAGTTCCAGAAAAACATCTATTTCTGCTTTATTGACTATGCCAAAGCCTTTGACTGTGTGGATCACAATAAACTGTGGAAAATTCTGAAAGAGATGGGAATACCAGACCAACTGATCTGCCTCTTGAGAAATCTGTATGCAGGTCAGGAAGCAACAGTTAGAACTGGACGTGGAACAACAGACTGGTTCCAAATAGGAAAAGGAGTACATCAAAGCTGTATATTGTCACCCTGCTTATTTAACTTTTATGCAGAGTACATCATGAGAAATGCTGGACTGGAAGAAACACAAGCTGGAATCAAGATTGCTGGGAGAAATATCAATAACCTCAGATATGCAGATGACACCACCCTCATGGCAGAAAGTGAAGAGGAACTAAAAAGCCTCTTGATGAAAGTGAAAGAGGAGAGTGAAAAAGTTGGCTTAAAACTCAACATTCAGAAAACGAAGATTATGGCATCTAGTCCCATCACTTCATGGGAAATAAATGGGGAAACAGTGGAAACAGTGTCAGACTTTATTTTTTTGGGCTCCAAAATCACTGCAGATGGTGACTGCAGCCATGAAATTAAAAGACGCTTACTCCTTGGAAGGAAAGTTATGACCAACCTAGATAGCATATTCAAAAGCAGAGACATTACTTTGCCAATAAAGGTTTGTCTAGTCAAGGCTATGGTTTTTCCTGTGGTCATGTATGGATGTGAGAGTTGGACTGTGAAGAAGGCTGAGCGCCGAAGAATTGATGCCTTTGAACTGTGGTGTTGGAGAAGACTCTTGAGAATCCCTTGGACTACAAGGTGATCCAACCAGTCCATTCTGAAGGAGATCAGCTCTGGGATTTCTTTGGAAGGACTGATGCTAAAGCTGAAACTCCAGTACTTTGGCCACCTCATGCGAAGAGTTGACTCATTGGAAAAGACTCTGATGCTGGGAGGGATTGGGGGCAGGAGGAGAAGGGGATGGCAGAGGATGAGATGGCTGGATGGCATCACTGATTTGATGGACGTAAGTCTGGGTGAACTCCAGGAGTTGGTGATGGACAGGGAGGCCTGGTGTGCTGCAATTCATGGGGTCGCAAAGAGTCGGACACAACTGAGCGACTGAACTGAACTGAAAGTGGAATGAACTCAATGCCACGAAAGGGGGCTCAACTGCAACCATTACAGAAACAAGTGTTTCTTAAACATGATCTCTCCAGCTGATTGTTTTCAACTGTTTCTAACACATCAATGTCAAATTTAAAAAAAAATCTTCGTGAAAATCTCTATGAACAAACAAATCTGACCTAGGCTTATGTGTGCTTTGTTTGCTTTTTAAACTTCATGACATGCTAAGATTCCCTCCTGAAATACTGCGTTCTCTGAGTGCAACTCACCTTGGGTGTCTACTCTGGTATGTGTACTGATCTTCAATGCTGAGTTCTTCCCAAATTTTTCCTAAGACAAAGGGCCAGGAATCATTTCCAGTGAACTTTGATATTTTATGTTCTTTGGATATTTTATTCCTATAAATATCCTGCTGAGAAACTGACCCATTGGCCTTATATTGAGTCTCACCATCTGAAAGCAAAAAGGGAATAAATTTTACAAGAAAGAAAGTACCTGTTAGCCCAGAAAGAAACTGAGGCATTTATCTGTGTCAAGACTTCATCAAAAACAAGTACAAGGGGTCAAAATGGTGAGCACTTTAATAAACACAGTAAAATTCTCTCAAGGTTCTAAAACAGAACTTACTGGGACCTCCAAGGCCCCATGAAACCTGTATCTACTAGTGATACTAAGGGAACTTTCTTTACAGAAAGAAAAACTTAGTTTAATACATAGATTCACATTTTTTGTGGGTAGATTCTATGATAGTTGTGACCACATCTATCTTATTAGTTAACATAATTCCTTTTTACATTCTACATCTCAGAACAGTGATGTGCCAGATATGCTTGTCTCTAAATAACTAAGTTAAAGAATGACATCATTCTTACCCACTGAGGCTAGGTTTCTGAAGGTCTCCAGCATCACGTCTCTGTAGAGCTCCTTCTGAGAAGAATCCAGCAAAGCCCACTCCTCCAGGGTGAAGTTCACAGCCACATCCTCGAAGACCACCAAGTCCTAAAACAACCAAAAAATGTGCAGGAGCTTGGATGTGATTCACGACACTGAGCAACTGGGCTCAAGTCACAGGAAGCTCAAACAAGATTTTGTGGTCACCAAATACTCACTCTGTGACTCAGTCATCACACCTCCTAACTTTATGTCCACACTCCTGCCCTCATAGATTAGTGATTCAGTTGGTAAAGAATCCGCCTGCAAAGCAGGAGACTGCCTGCAATGCAGGAAACCTGGGTTTGATCCCTGGGTCAGGAAGATCCCATGAAAAGAAATGGCAATCCATTCCAGTACTCTTGCCTGGGGAATTTCATGGACAGAGGCGCCTGGCAGGCTACAGACCATGGGGTTGCAAGAGTCAGACACGACTAGCAACTAAACCACTACCACTAACACACTCAACTTACCTCGACATTTCTACTGTGACCACTTCAAGTCTTACTCTTCTCTAACCAAAGGATTCAGATCATGTTGGAGAAATGAAAGTACTATACAAATGAAACAATATTTCCATTTTTAAAAACTTTTATCTTCTTAACATCAAAAACATTTTATATTGCAGTATAGCCAATTAAGGGCTTCCCAGGTGCTGCAAATGGTAAAGAACCCACCTATTAATGCAGGAGACATAAGAGACATGGGTTCAATCCCTGGGTCAGGAAGATCCCCTGGAGGAGGGCATGGCAACCCACTCCAGTATTCTTACCTAGAGAATCTCCTGGACAGAGGAGCCTGGCAGGCTACAGTTTGTAGGGTTGCAGAATCAGACACAACTGAAGCAATTTAGCATGCACGCACAGCTAATTAACAATGTGGGATTATTTCAGGTAAACAGTGAAGGGACCCATCCATACATATACATGTGTCCATTACAATATTTGCATTTTAAGAACTGTCAACCCCCTTGTGACACAAGAGACTTTATAGCTTCTTCCTACAGCACACCATTCATAAGCACATGAAGCTCAAGGTCAGCCTGAACGAGGTTCAAAGGAATAAAAGCACAATGAAGGTGGGACTTCCCTAGTCCAGTGCTTAGGACTCTGCACTTGCAATTCATAGAGCACAGGTTCGACTTTTAGTCAGGGAACTAAGATCCCACACTGCCACATGGTGTGGGCAAAAATAAATAAATAAATAAATAATTTAAGAAAACGCACAATGAAGGACTGGACATTTTTCCTTCTTTTCCCCCAACCAAATATGAGAGGCCAATGGGCCAGTGGGAACCCAACGTGCTGCAAGGGCCAGCTAGCCATATTGTCTTAAAGAACTCCAGGCCATAAGGACAGTCCAACTGGCTGAATAAAATATTTCTTTTGAATAAGCACTAATTTTAACTTTTCTGTGTAACAGTTATCACAGCCCAGTTTATACTCTTTTTCTCTATTTTCATGATGATAGGAAGTAAGAACTCCATACGTTCTCTACACTCCTGAGCCAGTGCTGCTCCTCAGCAGTTCTGAGCTCTCTCTCTCTCTCTCTCTCTCTCACACACACACACACACACACACACACACACACACACACACACACATGTTCCATGATGCTCTTCTACAGGAGTCATAAAACAGTACCCTTGATGACCTTAAGGAAAAGGTTAAGAGTCCTACTTTGAAAAGGACTTTAACATCAGAAACATTTGACAGTGAATTTACCCTTGACTATAAAATACATAAAGGATTCCAGTGCCTTCCTACAAAGGAAACACTGCCTTGCCTCAAGTTCCAGGAGACAGTGATTCCACACAAACCAACCTAGAGGCTGCACTCTCAGTTTCTCTTCTGTCCACGTCCCTCTCCCTGGTGGGCACATGAGCAAGTCGGGCCAATTCCTAAGCACAAGAACCACTGAGCTGAATGCCTCCCTTAAGCCACGTTTTGTTTTGTTTTGAAAGTTCATCAACCCAGTGACATTCCATGAGCGGAGGAAAGAAAACACTCTTCTGCAACAATTCTGATGCCAGAATTTAGTACCTATTCAACAGAGCATAACAGGAATATCCCTATTGTACAGGAGCTTCTTGAGTCAGGTGAGTTGCTCGTGATAGAGTTGCCTGTAGTGTTTCCTCTACTGAACATGCACGAAGAGTGGACACTGCAAACCTTAATGCAAACCATTGATCCCTGGCAATGATTGCTGGCAAGGAGGCAACGGTAGCCTTGGCTGGCGTCTGGGAACTTAATATTTGAAAGTTTCACACCACCATAATTATTACTCCCTGTCTCTAAACTGATATTTAATGCTGAGCACCTGCTTTTTGTTTGGGCATCCGGGCTTTGGGTCCGTGCTGGGCACAGTATGCTTACACAATCAGCTGTCAATAAAAACCCCAGGGCACTGAGTCCCTAATGAGCCTCCAGGAAATAGTATTTCACATGCTGTCACAACCTGGGCTGTGAGGTGTGTTATGTGTGACACCACTAGGAAAGGACTCTTAAAAGCCTGCACCTGGTTTTCTTCAGATTTCTCCTCATGGGCCTTTTCCCTTTGCTGAGTCTGCTTTGTCCTTTTGTTGTGATACATTCTAGTCATGAGTACAACTCTGTGCTGAGTCACGTGAGTCCTACCTGCAGAACCACAGGTGGTCCTGTGGCCACTAGACACATCAGAAGTGGGATTTGCTGAAACAATCCAAACTCACTAAAATATGGGAAAAGCACTCTCTGGGAAGTGGAGGAAGAAGGAAGAGCGGATGACGATGGGGTCATCTGGGGTATGAAAGGGCGACTGAACTGCCTGCTGTGAGGTTAAAAGTTGATCAAGGTGAAAATGAGCAATCCAACTCCAGGAGGGCCAGCTCACTGAATATACCAGCTGCCAGTGGCCATACTGGCCAAGTGAGAGGACAATCAAAGTCCAGCCCAGGGGACACCTCTGATTTTTGCTCTCTTCTGGGCAGGAGGTGAAACGCCCCTCAAGTTCCCAAAAGTGAGCTTTGGGTGGGGAAAAAAGAGTTAGAAGACCGTACTGCATTAGAAGGAAAAAAGTTAAACCAGTTCCTAGAGCTGAAGCAAAAGTTTAGACAAAGCGAAGGGCAAGGGGCTGTCCAGTCTTTCTTCAGCTTGGCATGCAGGGCTGGCCTTCTGCTGGCATGTGGGAACTTGGGTCTGGGCGGCATTCTCACCACCCTGACAGCGTGGCTCCTCTGCCCTTTTATGCTAATAATATGGTTTATGCTGAAGAACAGTTTTCCGTCTGGGAGTCTGGAATCTCAGTTCAGACTAATCACAGGTGTCTACATGACCAGCCCAACACAATCCTGGTAACTGAGCCTCTCATTAGTGTTCCGGGTGGATGGCATGTCAACCATGTTCTCACCACAGTAGTGGGGGGTGGAGGGAGGAAGACTGCCCTGTGTGATTTTGAGGGGGGGAGTGGGGAACCCTTGGGATCCTGCACTCAGTCTCCTCAGGAACTGGCCTGGGCACCTTTCTCCTGCTGACTCTGCTTTATTCCCGCGGTCAGAAATCAGAGCCATGAGCACGGCTACACACTGAAGCCAGGGAGCCACTAAGTAAATCTGTGAAGCCAGGGTGGTCTTGGGGACTACCGTGGGCTGAGGGTCTGTGTCCTCTGCCACCAAATTCAGGTTGAAACCTAATGGTGTTTGGTGGTGGAGCCTTATGGAGCTGACCAGGGATGGGATTAGTGCCCTTATAAAAAGAACCCTAGAGTGCCTACAATAACGGAGACATAGGAGACTTCGGTTCCCCCCTCTCTGGGTCCAGAAGATTCCCTGGAAAAGAAAATGGCAATCTACTCCAGTTTTCTTGCCTAGAAATAGACAGTGGAGCCTGGCAGGCTACAGTCCATGGGGTCGCAAAGAGTTGGACATGACTGAGCACACAAGCACACACACACATATATATCTTGATATAATTCAACATATTCAACATATTGGTTGAATTTGGAGAGTGAGGGGCCTGTCATTTGGGTTCATTTGCAGTCTGGTATGAAAGCTGGTTCTACATTGAGGGCTGAGTCTCATTTCACAGAGGATTTTTTTTTTCAATATTTTTGTCAACTATATATGTCATATACATTTTCCTGCACTGATGTTATCTATACAACAGAAAACACTACCAACTCATAGGAATTACTTCTAATCATCTTAGTGTTGTTGAAAGCCATTTTATAATATTCAACAGTCATACATAAAAAAACACTCTTACCAGTAGGAAACAGATGGTAATATGCATGATTAAAGGAAAACAGATGAGAAAAAAATTCAAAAACTAAAAAAGAAAGAAAAAAACATATAAATTGTATGAAGTTAACTGTTTTCTCCAAGACAATTAAATACAAATGACGTGTGGCCAGCTGACCTCTTAGTCAACATTATACTAGCAATCCAGTCCAGTACAAACGTGCAGTACTAGAAAAGAGGTTGTCTCAGTGCCTAACTAAAACAACTGCACATGTATGACACCAACAGAAAAAAAACGATAATCATAGAATAAGATACTGAACAAGATCTCAGGATAAAAACTCAATATAAATTTCATTACCTTTCTAATTAAAAGCAACAGCAAATTGGAAAGGTCGCTTTATTTTTTGACCACACCATGCAACATGTGGGATCTCATTTCCCTGAATCAAACCCAATCCCCTGCATTGAAAGCGCAGAATCTTAATCAATGGACCACCAGGGAAGACCCAGGAAAGGTCACTTTGAAAAGATAACACACACCATGGTAAAAACCAAATTGAAGTAGTACAAAGTAAGTTTAATAAAAGCTATAAAAAGAATCTAATAACTAGACTACCCTGGTGGTCCAGTGGCTAAGACTTTGAGCTCCCAGTGCAGGGAGCCTGGGTTCAATTCCTGGTCACGGAACTAGATCCCGCATGCCACAACTAAAATATCCCAAATGCTGCAACTGAGATGCAGTGGAGCCAAATAAATAAATAATGCATTAGAAAAAGAAAAAAGAAATAGAAAAATTTAAAAATACCAAGCACTGGAGAAGGAAATAGCAACCCACTCCAGTATTCTTGCCTGGAGAATCCCAGGGACGGGGGAGCCTGGTGGGCTGCCGTCTATGGGGTCGCACAGAGTTGGACACGACTGAAGTGACTCAGCAGCAGCAGCAGCAGCAAGGATAGTAACAAAGAAAAATGAAATAAATGACAAGATGACACACATTCTTAACCAAAATATCGATCCACCCAAGACAGACCTAGGATCTTTATAGAATCCCATGAAATCCCAAAACAGATTTTTTTTTTTTTTTTAGGATTTAACAAATACTAACTTTCCAACCTAATGAGAACGAATGCCCCTAAACAGTCAAAATATTCTGAAGAACCAGAAGAAAATCTGACTGGCACACTGCAAGGATTTTAAAGCAGCAGCACTCCCGAAAGGATGAATTGGCAGAGGAATGGGCCATTAGATCTACCTTGAGGAACAGAGTCCAAAGCAGACCTGTGTCTAAAAGGAGAGCCAAGCAGAAATGACAGACACTTCAGCACAAAGGACAGGACAAACTGGTGTCTAAGTAAGATCCATGTATACCCACAGGTTTCAAGGATAATAAACAATTTATTGCAGATTTAAGCAAAGTATATTGCAAATAATAAACAACAGTAGCATCAACTGTCACAAATTAAATAACTGATATTTTGGGGTGAATCTTCACCACCTTTACCTATCATGCTATGTGGTATTTCTTTCACTTCTCTGCAGCTGTACAGGAAGGGAAATCTCTATTACTCTGACATGTTTTTCCCCAGAACTTTCGAGGCTATGCCCCAGAATTCCATTTGTTAACTCAAACAGACCTCAGAAACTTACCACAGACAGGTGATTTATTTTTAACAAGCAGAATGCAAGATATTTCCTTTTTTTTCCTTTCTTCTGAAACTCACCCCTTTGAAAATATTTTATCTTCTGTTTCCCGCTGTATTTATTAGATGTATTTTACAGTTGCCGAAAATCCGAGGTTCCAGTAAGCGAACACATCTTTTCAAGGTAGCAAACCCAGGGAGGGGCAGGGCTGTACTGGTCCCCAGACAAAGATGACCCAAGGGTCAAGTGCAGCCACGCCATCACGTGGGGCACCCCTCCCCCATCGTTCACTGAAGTGCTCTCTGAACAAAGGACACCAGCAGTGTCCCCACTGTGTCGACTGTGCATTTTGCTTGGGCGGGGGTGGCGGTTTGAGGGGTGCTGCCCCACCTGATAGTGCGCTTTCCTTGACCTTGGCGTTAGTTTTTCTCACTTCCCTTGTGAGAACCCACGGGTCAGGAATTATTTGCCTTTTCCCCTCAGGCGTTCGGTCAGCTGACAACTAGTGTCCCTCCAAGAAATGAGGGCTGGAGTTGGGGTCACTCAGGACCGAGGACCTACCAGGTGACCCTTCCCAGTCCAAGGTCCCCAAGCAGGTCTCCCCAAGCTACCCGCCCGCCCCTGCAGACTGTCCGCTGGGAGGAACCGACCAGGGGCTGGTGTTCTCGGGGCCCCGTGCGGAAGGCACCTGTGAGCATCGGGTCACCCGGGTAGTTCTGAGACCGCTGACACACACGCGCGTACCGGACAGGACGCCAGGACCCTACCCCGGGACCGCTTCCAGCTGGTTCAAATCAGCCCTTCCCGATGTTGAGCCCGGCCCCGCTCACTCACCATCTCTTCCCCGCTCTGGGCTCTCCCGGGAGGCCTCCCCGCGGCCCGGGCAGGTGAGAGCCACAGGGACCTGACACCTGGGGCCCCGGGGCAGGTGCGCAGCAGCGCCAAGGCCCCCAGAGAACTACTCTGTCGGGCAGGAAGCGTGCCCGCCCTCGGCCCTGATTGGACGATGCTCCTGACACTCTCTTCGTCCGGGATTATGATTGGGAGATGCTTCACACCTCACCGGTCTGATTGGGCAATCTTCTAACATTTTTACTGCCGGGGCTCCTGACTGGAAGGTTTCCCGAGACCCGCCTCCTTGTGCCCCTGATTGGACAATTCTCCGGCCCCGCCCGAACGCCTCCGATTTTTCCCGCCCTCTGATTTATAGAGTGATTAGGCTTAGGGATACCGTCCACTATCCCGGAGCTCTGAGCAGAACTCGCTCCTGTGCCGGCGGGTCCTCCCAAGTCCTCCTCCTGGACCCGAAGTCCTGACTCAGTTTTCACAAGGGGCGTCCCTGTCCGGAACCGGGACTAGAGAGGACTGGACAGCGTGGGTGAGGAGGGAGTCTGGTGATCTCTGGGGCCGGAAGTGGGGTAGGGATTAAGGTCACCGTGGAAACATGCCTTTAACTTAAGAACAAAGACGCTCAGTGTAAAATAACATCACACTCTGCAAGTGGGGATCTTGCTTGATTTTGACGTGTGACTTTTGACACGCGGAGGCCCCGCCCTTCATCCTTGTCTTCACTATTGGGCCTTGAGGTCAGCAACCCAGGCACTATCCCCCGTGGAAGGTCAGACTTCCAGGCCCCATCTCCGTGCAGGACTGATCTCAGCATATCCGCAGGTGTGAGACATCACAGTTCTCAGCTGTACATTTTGCACTGCAGGGAAATTTATGTCTGATGGGGTTTTTAGAGTATCCCCAGAGAATTTTGAAAATGAAAAGGGTCTGGTATTATATAATAGTGTGAATGTACTTAATACCACATTTTTTTTTTTAATCATTAGAAACACTTTTCATTCCTAGCCTCTTGGCGACCCTTAAGTATCAGAGCCATCGAAAAAGCACGTTGTCCTTTGAATCTTCTCAGGAAGAGTGTATGATCACATAATTCTTAAGGTAAATCACAATTAAATGAAGATTATTTATTTATTGGTGGGACTTTTCCTGTCATTCGCTTCCTTTATACAGTAGTGTAAATAGCATCAAACAGAATGAAAAGTTTGTTAAATGCAGCCATAAATAATTACAATAAATATCCATCAAGTAACTTTACAACGCATGTGTTTAAGAGCGAAGGGTTGGCTCTGTTTGGACCTTTATGTACTATCTGTGAGACGCAATTCTGTTAGCAGCTGACATTTTAAAATGGTTAAGATGGTAAATTTCATGTTATGTGTGTATTGCTTCCTGCATGCTCAGTTGCTCAGTCTTGTCAAACTCTTTGTGACCCTATGGACTATAGCCGACCAGGCTCCTCTGTCCATGGGATTTTCCCTGCAAGAATACTGAAGTGGGTTGTCATTTATTCCTCCAGGGGCTCTTCCTGACCCAGGGATCAAACCCTTGTCTCCTGCATTGCAGGCTTATTCTTTATTGCTGAGCCACTGGGGAAACCCACGTGGTTTTTGCCACAATATTTTTTTAAAAGGTTTTTTAAGGCTATGATATCCCTGAGGCAATTGAATTCCTACCTTAACTAATATAAAACAACAATAAAAAATACTTCTATAAATTTGTGATGGACCTGAAAACTCTAAATACCCTTACTAGATGGGTGCTAAACATCTAATGCATTTAATATGCCTGCTTCTTTCAGAAACATTCTCTCATTTGATGTTAAGTGTATGTCCAAACTCTGATATTGCTTGTCATTTAATTTACAGACAGAATTTTTAAAATTCCTTTTTAGGGAATTCCCTGGAAGCCCAGTGGTTAGGACTGCACTCTCATTGCCACCGGCCCATATTCATTCCCTGGTTGAAGAACTAAAAATCCTGTAAGTCTCAGCATGGCCAAAAGATAAATACAATTAAAATTCCTTTTTATAGGGTTTTCAAAAAGGTTTTAGATGCTTTCATAAAAATGAGTGTTAAGAAAATTAACATAAAAAAGCTTCAAGGCAAAAATACTGAATTTATAAACTATTACAAATATATACTTTTAAAAATATGGATTAATGATGCATGCTGAGTTTCAGTAAATAGGCATGAATTTAGAAGCCTACCTCCCAATGGGCTCAAGTGGTAAAGAATCTTGTCAATGCAAGAGACACAGCTTCTATCCCTGGGTGGGGAAGATCCCCTGGAGAAGGGAATGGCTACCCACTCCAGTATTCTTACCTAGAGAATCCCATGGACAAAAGGGCCTGGTGGGCTACAGTCCACGGGTCACAAAGAGTCAGACATGACTGAGCATGCACACACTTAAGAATGGGTGATGGCATGACCCTCCTCAAGCACTCCTGTTTGCCATAACATATTCAGAGATGTATTCTGTGAGCATCACACATAAAGAATATGTCATTTCATGTTAAGGTAAAAAATGAGGCTGTCTTCTGAATGCTTCACAAAACACCCATTGTCACAAGAGAGAAAAATAACAGGTGTGGTTATCTGAGGAAAATTAGAGATGATGCAAGCTATATTCAGGCCACGCTGAGGTATTATTCCTCAAACACACAAGAAGTGAAAGGGGCAGTGCAGACAAATCCCTCTCCCCTCTCCAGCCTTCCACCCTCCCTCCAGTTGGCAGAAGCTGCTGGCAAAGCAGAACCAGCTTTGCAGCATTTCCACCCACATCACAAAGCTAAGAATTGAAGGGCTCTTGGTGTTCAGCTAAGTTGTGTCTGACTCTGCGACCCCATGCACTGCAGCATGCCAGGCTTCCCTGTCCTTCACTATCTCCCAGAGTTTACTCAGACTCATATCCATTGAGTTGGTGATACCATCCAACCATCTCATCCTCTGTCTTCCCTTTCTCCCCTGCCTCAATCTTTCCCAGCATCAGGGTCTTTTCCAGTGAGTCAGCTCTTCTCATCAGGTAGCCAAAGTATTAGAGCTTCAGCTTCAGCATCTGTCCTTCCAATGAATAGTCAAGCTTGATTTGCTTTAGGATAGACTGGTTTGATCTTCTTGCAGTCCAAGGAACTCGCAAGGGCCTTCTTTAGCACCACAATTCGAAAGCATCAGTTCTTTGGCACTCAGCCTTCTTTATGGTCCAACTCTCACGTATGTACATGACTACTGGAAAAACCATAGCTTTGACTATAAGGATTTTGGTCTGCAAAGTGATGTCTCTGCTTTTTTATATGCTGTCTAGGTTTATCATAGGTTTCCTTTCAAGGAGCAAGCATCTTAATTTTGTGGCTACAGTCACCATCTGCACTGATTTTGGAGTCCAAGAAAATAAAGTCTGTCACTGTTTTCATTGTTTCCCCATTTAATGCCATGAAGTGATGGGACCGGATGCTATGATCTTACTTTTTGAATGTTGAGTTTTGAACCAGCTTTTTTCACTCTCCTCTTTCATTGAAGGGTAGGTGCAACCAGCAGGATAAAGGTCCCCAACAATGTCCACATCCTAACTACTAGGACTTGTGAATGTCATGTTAGGTTGTAAATTTGCAGGAAAGATTAGGTTAAGGCCCCTGAGACGGGGATGACCCTGGATTCCCCAGGGGCACCAGTGTCATCATAGGGTCTTTATAAGAGGGAGGGAGAGGGTCAGAGGCAGAGAGAGACTGGAGATGATGTGCGGCTGACTGTGAGGATGGAGGGAAGGGCCGGCCATGAGCCAGGGATGCGGTGCCTCTAGAAGCTGGAAAATGCAGGAGCCAGTGCTCCCCTGGAGCCTCTGGAGGGATCAGCCCTGCTGGCGCTTTGAATTTGGACTTCTGACCTCCAGAACTGTGATAAGAATAAACTGGCTGTTTTAAGTCACTAACTATGTGGTAATTTGTTACAGCAGCAACAAGTAAGTCATAGCATGGGTCTGAAGGAGAGACAGTAGCTTAGTAAGTGGCACAAATAACTCCTCTTCCAAGTTTATCTTTCCTGAGGTATTTTTGAACCTTCCATGTGCTCCTTCAACGTGGCTCTGCTAACGTGACAGTACCTCTGAGTCATGGGACCAGTGTGCAGAGAACATCTTTGCATATTTGTTTTTGAAATGTAGCACTTTTTGCAGAGATGATGTTCTGACTAGAAATTTTATCCCAAACCGTAAGTATCCATAGTTGATTTCTGCCTTCCTCATGAAGGCACATATTAATAATAACTACAACATAGGGGGAAGGGGGAGCATTTAAAAGCTATTCTGAAAAATTTCAGTAATACAGTGGAGAAGGAAGTGGCAACCCACTCCAGTATTCTTGCCTGAAGAATCCCATGGACAGAGGAGCCTGGTGGGCCACAGTCCATGGGGTCGCAAAGAGTCAGACACAATTGAGCGTGGAATCATACAGAATAGGCAGGGAATAATGTTTTGAATGCTTATGTATCTCCTGTTAAGCTCTATTAAATCCTACACACTTACCACATATTCTATTAGATTTTTTTTTTTTTTTTTTGCCAAACCCTGTAACTTGCAAGATATTAGTTCTCTGACTAGGGACTGAATCCCAGCCCTTGGCAGTGAAAGCACAGAGTTCTAACCACTGGACCACCAGGGAACTCCTTCTATCAGCTTTCTTGAAAGAAAGAAAACATTGCAGATAGAGTTCAGATGCCCTGTGTATTACCTCCTAGACCCAATTACACTCTGATTCTTCCCAGGAAAAATCATCATCACAAATTTGGTGTTTATTATTGCCATGCCATACACATAGATCCATTCACTATATATAACATTTTCAAATTTCATTAAAATACCATTATACTGAACTTCCTTGGTGGTCCAGTGGCTAAGACTCTGCACTCCCAATTGAGGAGGCCTGGGTTCAATTCCTGGTTGGGGAACTACAGCTCCACAGGCTGCAAATAAGAGTTCACATGCCACAGCTAAAGAGCCTGTATGTCACAATGAAGATCAGAGATCCCTCATGCTGCAATTAAAACCCAGTGCAGCCAAATACTTTTTTAAAAGTCATTATATTATACATATGCTGCAACTTGACTTTTACATTCTTCTCAAAAACTGCTTCATGTTGATAAATTATAATATATGAGTTATAATGTTTAGTTCAATTTTTTAAAGTGCCAAAAGAAATGAAAGCAATTATAATAAATGATCAGAAAAGAAAGAAATCCAGCAGTACAGACAACAGAGTAAAAGAAAGGAAAAAAAAAAGTGTCAGAATAAGGGAAATGACAAAACATACTAGGAGAATTAAAGCCAAAAACATCTATTATAGCAATGATTGGCATAAATATATCCACTAAGAGAAGAATTTTAGAACAAATTACAATTTTATGCTAAAATTGAAGGACATGGTATTTTAAAAGTGGAAATTAAAGGAAGTGAAAAATTAACATTAATTTTGTCTAAAAAGCAGGGGTGGGGGTGCTATTGATTAAAGCAAAGAGATCACTTCAACATGATAAAGGGTATAATTCACAGTGAAGACCTGTCATGAATTATTTACCCCAAGTAAAAGAAAACAAACAAACAAACAAAAAATCAAAAAACAAGATGAAAAGAAGAAAAACAACAGAAAATAAATACCGAGGGAAATTAAGCACAATAGCAATAGGTCACAGTAAGTTAATTATCTTGAGCTCCTGATCTTTGAATCAACAATCTGAGGATAATTAAGGATAAGCAGTATTTCTCTAAGTGTCTCTAAAAAAGAAGGAGCATCAGTGAAACCAACTGGTGTGCTAGTTAAAAATACACATTACTGGGCTCCAATTATCACTTATTAAATCTGAACCTCCTGACAGGAAATTTGAGAAACATTGATTAACAAGGTTGATGTAATAAAGATGCCAGGATCCAAATAATAAAAACTGAATATAGCTCCTCAAGATCTATTAAATACTTCTACAAGTTGGCCACATAGTAAGGCACACAGCATGCCTCAATAAGTTTTGGAAATTCAAAGGAGTAGACATGGGGAGAGGGGCATTGGGAGTGGGAGGGATGTTCAAGAATGAGGGGATATATGTATACCTACATATATATGGAGCGGCAAGCAGTAGCTGCGCGGTGCTGGAGCAGCAAGCAGCTGAGAGGAGATACCCCACGTCCAAGGTCAGTAGTGGTGGCCGTGAGGAGATACCCCACATCCAAGGCAAGGAGCAGTGGCTGCGCTTTGCTGGAGCAGCATGAAGAGATAACCCACGTCCCAGGTAAGAAAAACCCCAGTAAGATGGTAGGCGCTAAGAGAGGGCATCAGAGGGCAGACAGACTAAAACCACAATCACAGAAAACTAACCAATCTAATCACATGGACCACAGCCTTGTCTAACTCAATGAAACTAAGCCATGCCGTGTAGGGCCACCCAAGATGGATGGGTCATGGTGGAGAGTTCTGACAAAATGTGGTCCACTGGAGAAGGGAATGGCAAACCACTTCAGTATTCTTGCTGAACAGTATGAACAGGGAAAAAGATAGGATACTGAAAGATGAACTCCCCATGTTGATAGGTGCCCAATATGCTACTGGAGAGCAGTGGAGAAATAACTCCAGAAAGAATGAAGAGAGGGAGCCAAAGCAAAAACAACACCCAGTTGTGGATGTGACTGGTGATAGAAGCAAGGTTCAATGTTGTAAACAGCAATATGCATAGGAACCTGGAATCCATGAATCAAGGCAAATTCACAGTGGTAAAACAAGAGATGGCAAGAGTGAACGTTGACATTTTAGGAATCAGCGAATTAAAATGGACTGGAATGGGTGAATTTAACTCAGACGACCATTATATCTACTACTGTGAGCAAGAATCCCGTAGAAGAAATGGAGTAGCCATCACAGTCAACAAAAGAGTCCGAAATGCAGTACTTGGATGCAATCTCAAAAACGCAGAATGATCTCTGTTCATTTCCAAGGCAAAGCGTTCAATATCACGGTAATCCAAGTCTATGCCCTGACCAGTAACGCTAAAGAAGCTGAAGTTGAACGGTTCTATGAAGACCTACAAGACCTTTTAGAACTAACACCCCAAAAAGATGTCCTTGTCATTATAGGGGACTGGAATGCAAAAGTAGGAAGTCAAGAAACACCTAGGGTAACAGGCAAAGTTGGCCTTGGAGTACAGAATGAAGCAGGGCAAATGTTAATAGAGTTTTGCCAAGAGAATGCACTGGTCATATTAAACACCCTCTTCCAACAACACAAGAGAAGACTCTATACATGGGCATCACCAGATGACCAACATTTAAATCAGATTGATTATATTCTTTGCAGCCAAAGATGGAGAAGCTCTATACAGTCAGCAAAAACAAGACCGGGAGCTGACTGTGGCTCAGATTATGAGCTCCTTATTGCCAAATTCAGACTTAAATTGAAAAAAGTAGGGAAAACCACTACACAATTCAGGTATGACCTAAATCAAATCCTATATGATTATACAGTGGAAGTGACAAATAGATGTAAGGGACTGGATCTGATAGACAGAGTGCCTGATGAACTATGGACAGAGGTTCGTGACATTGTACAGGAGACAGGGATCAAGACCATACCCAAGAAAAAGAAATGCAAAAAAGCAAAATGGCGGTCTGAGGAGGCCTTACAAATAGCTGTGAAAAGAAGAAAAGTGAAAAGCAAAGGAGAAAAGGAAAGACATACCCATTTGAATGCAGAGTTCCAAATAGCAAGGAGAGATAAGAAAGCCTTCCTCAGTGATCAGTGCAAAGAAATAGAGGAAAACAATAGAATGGGAAAGACTATAGATCTCTTCAAGAAAATTAGAGATACCAAGGGAATATTTCATGCAAAGATGGGCACAATAAAGGACAGACATGGTATGGACCTAATAGAAGCAGAAGATATTAAGAAGAGGTGGCAAGAATACACAGAAGAACTGTCCAAAAAAATAAAAAAGATCTTCACAACCCAGATAATCATGATGGTATGATCACTCACCTAGAGCCAGACATCCTGGAATGTGAAGTCAAGTGGGTCTTAGGAAGCATTACGGAAGTGATGGAATTCCAGTTGAGCTATTTCAAATCCTAAAAGATGATGCTGTGAAAGTGCTGCACTCAACATGCCAGCAAATTTGGAAAACAGCAGTGGCCACAGGACTGGAAAAGATCAGTTTTCATTCCAATCCCAAAGAAAGGCAATGCCAAAGAATGCTCAAACTACCATACAATTGCACTCATCTCATTCTCCAAGCCAGGCTTCAGTAATATGTGAACTGTGAACTTCCAGATGTTCAAGCTGGTTTTAGAAAAAGCAGAGGAACCAGAGATCAAATTGCCAACATCCGCTGGATCATCAAAAAAGCAAGAGAGTTCCAGAAAAACATCTATTTGTGCTTTATTGACTATGCCAAAGCCTTTGACTGTGTGGATCACAACAAACTGTGGAAAATTCTGAAAGAGATGTGAATACAAGACCACCTGACCTGCCTCCTGAGAAATCTGTATGCAGGTCAGGAAGCAACGGTTAGACCTGGACATTAAACAACAGATTGATTCCAAATAGGAAAAGGAGAATGTCAAGGCTGTATATTGTCACCCTGCTTTTGTAATTTATATGCAGAGTACATCATAAGAAACGCTGGGCTGGAAGAAGCACAAGCTGGAATCAAGATCTTTTTGTACAGTTCTTCTGTGTATTCTTGTCACCTCTTCTTACTGTCTTCTGCTTTTGTTAGGTCCATACCATTTCTGTCCTTTATCGAGCCCATCTTTGCATGAAATGTTCCCTTGGTATCTCTAATTTTCTTGAAGACATCTCTAGTCTTTCCCATTCTGTTGTTTTCCTCTATTTCTTTGCATTGATCGCTGAGGAAGGCTTTCTTATCTCTCCTTGCAGGGATAGGCAATAATATTCACATGATCAGGTCCAACTTAGGTGGGAGAAGAGTTGACTGGAGATCTCCTTCATAGCCTCCCTTGCTAGTTCCAGGGAAAGGGGAAGAGTCACATGACATTTCAGTGATTTTTTTTTTTTAAGGGACAATTTGGGAAAAGATAGCTCCCTTGTGTTCCTTCTTTCAAATATGACACTGGCCTAGTATAGCCAGCTCAAGTTCAAATCCAGATCCCACTACTTGCTAGTTGGGTGAGTTTGGGTAGGGTACCTTATTTTTGTTTCTCCTTTTTTTAATATGAAGATATGAAAAGTTACTCTCATGCTGTTTTTGAGAAGATAAAATGAGAGAACACATACAGGAGTTCGAGTGGTGCTGGGAATATAGTAAGGACCCAATAAATGTTAATGATGAGGGTGATGCATATCCACACTCTGGCAACTAGATCTCACAGTTTCCCCCCAGGCCAGCAAAGGTCACTTCACCTCCATGTCCCAAGACCTACTTCATTGTATCCTTGACATCTTGGTATCCATAGTCCCCCTCCAACTGATCACTGAAACTCAGTAACCCTTGGAGTCGTTTGTTTTTTTCTTACTGTCAAAATGAGGCTAGCAATACAAAATGAAATGGCAAAGGCAGGAAATCACACATAATCAGACGACCCTAACAAATAAAACTCAATTCTTTTCTCCAGTCACTGTCTACCCTTTTCCCTTGTATGTAACATTTTGACTTCACTGGATAGAATTACACATACTACTTTGCATTCTTTCCTTTCACCTTACAACCAAAGTATTTTCTTTTTACTTGAATATTAATTTTTATTTAAATTTATTTTAAATTGGAGGATAATTGCTTTACATTATTGTGTTGGCTTCTGCCTCATATCAATATGGATCACCCATATGTGTACATATGTCCCCTCCCTCTTGAACCTTCTTCCCACCCCCCACCCCCCACCCCATCCCACCCCTCTAGGTTGTCATAGAGCACTGGATTTGAGCTCCCTACATCATATAGTAAATTCCCGCTGACTATCTAATTTTACATATGGTAATGTATATGTTTCAATGCTACTCTCTCAATTCGTCCCACCCTCTCCTTCCACTCATATGTCCAAAGTCTGTTTCTATGTCTGTGTCTCTATTGTTGTCCTGAAGATAGGTTCATCAGTACCATTTTTCTAGATTGCATATATATGTATTAATATATGATATTTGTTTTTCTGACTTACTTCACTCTGTATAATAGGCCCTAGGTTGATCCACCTTATTAGAACTGAGTCAAATGTGTTCCTTTTTATGGCTGAGTAATATTCCATTGTGTATATGTAGCACAACTTCTTTATCCATTCATCTGTTGATGGACATCTAGGTGAGTTCCATGTCTTAGTTATTGTAAATAGTGCTGCAATGAACATTGAGGTACACGTGTCCTTTTCAATTATGGTAGCATTTTCTATCTTAACATACACTCTGCATTGCTATAGTAGTGTGTGAGACAAGTCAGGACCTAGCTAAGTGACCAAGAAAGGCAAAATGATCAAGCAAAATATTAAAACAGATTATTGAAACAAAAAGTTGAAACAGAATATCCCTTGTTTGAACAACTAAATCAATATGGTAATTCTCAGCAAATTCCCAATCCATTTACTGATCTTTTCCGAGAGGGTGGCACTTGTTGGACATAGTTCAATGGCAATTTCTCCCTCTTATAAGGTCCCTTCTCAGATCTGGACTTCAGTGCTTTAATTCAAGAATGAGGACTAAGTCTACTTCAGAAACAGTACCTAAGAGGGGCAAAGTCTGAACATACCCACAGGGTAGAGTGCTAAACAGTACATTACAAGGCAGCAAGCAAGCTCTAAAATCCAACAAGGTGGCAGCTCTGGTAGAAAGCTTTCCCACAATCAATTATTTTATAGGTTTTCTGACTATTGTGAGTTTTCTGGTGTGTGATAAGGGAGGAGCTCTGGCTGAAGGCTTTCCCACATTCACTACAGAGATATGGCTTCTCTCCAGTGTGGGTTCTCTCATGCCGAACCAGGGAAGACCTCTGGCTGAAGGCCCTTCCACACTGATTACACTCATAGGGGTTCTTGCCAGTGTGAGTCCGTTCATGTTGGTTGAGAGATGAACGGTCACTGAAGGCTTTTCCACATTTATTACACTCATAGGGCTTCTCGCCTGTGTGTGTTCTCTTGTGCAGGATCAGGTAAGAACTCTGGCAGAAGGATTTCCCACAGTCTTCACATTGATAGGGCTTTTCCCCTGTGTGGATCCTCTGATGTTGGGTAAGAGATGAAATCCTGTTGAAGGCTTTCCCACATTCATGGCATGCATAAGGCTTTTCTCCAGTATGAGTTCTCAAATGCCGAGTGAGGGTTGAGCTGTGTGTAAAGGCTCTCCCACATTCCTGACACTCAAATGGTCTCTCTCCTGTGTGGATTCTCTGATGCTCACTCAGGGAATGCCTCCGGTTAAATACTTTCCCACACTGGTGACATTCATAGGGTTTCTCCACTGTATTGATTCTGTTTTGTATGGTAATTGCCATACCATGATTAAATGATTTCCCACTTTCTGCATATGCAGAAATTCTCTCTCCCATTTGAGTTCTTTCATGTGGAATAAGGTGAATGTTTTGGCTGAGATCTTTTCCACATTTAATACTTTCACAAGGTCTCTGGTCTGGATATCCCATCTGATGATGGTTTAAGAATGGATCAGATACCAAACTTGCAATAGCTAAGTCATAGTCATAAAAATGTCTTCCTATAGAATCTTGTGATAAAACAAGTTCTGAACTCAGGTTACAGTTTTCCCCAAATTCATACCAGTCAATAGGCTTCTCTTGAGAAAATGCTTCTATCTGGGGGTACCCCATTTGCCTCAAAAGCCCCTGGAAGTCTTCACAGTTCCCCTCAGATTCAGTATAACCCCAGTCCTCTCTGGGGAGCTTTGTAATATTCATACCCCCAAGTGGTTCTTCCTCCAAAACCACCTTCTTGTAAACTGACTGTTGGCTTCTCAGTTTAGTCTCCCAATCTGAAATAAATTGAAGGTTGGGTGGGGGGCAGGGGGAAGAAAGAAAAGCAGGACAAAATTATTTTCAACAACAACAAAAAAAGCATTTCCAACATATACAAAGGACCTGTGGATTCATGTTCAAACATCAGCTTTTAACATGGAGGAAGGCAAGGTGAAGGAAAGATGGATCAGAATACTGGTGGAGCAAAAAGTAAATGTGGAAAGAAAGGGGAGAGAATAAGATTGCAGAGGAAATAAGACAGACATATGGCGAAAAGCACATGAAAAGATGCTCAACATTGTGAATTCTCTGGCAGTACAATGGTTGGGACTTAATGCTCTCACTGCCAAAGGCCTGGGTACAGTCTCTAGTCAGGGAACTAAGATCTTGCAAGTTGTGCAGCACATACCCCCCCAAAAAAAATTATGCTCAACATCACTAATTATTAGAGAAATGCAAATCAAAACTATGATGAGATACAAGCTCAGTCAGAATGGCCACCATCAAAAATCTACAGATAATAAATGCTGGAGAGGGTGTGAAGAAATGGGAACCCTCCTACACTGTTGGTGGGAATGTAAACTGGTGCATCTACTATGGAAAACAGGGCTTCCCTGGTGGCTCAGACAGTAAAGTGTCTGCCTGCAATGCGGGAGACCCAGGTTCGATCCCTGGGTCGGGAAGATCCCCTGGAGAAGGAAATGGCAACCCACTCCAGTACTCTTGCCTGGAAAATTCCATGGACAGAGGAGCCTTGTAAGCTACAGTCCATGGGGTCGCAAAGAGTCAGACACAACTGAGCGACTTCACTTCACTTCACTATGGAGAACAGTAAGGAGGTTCCTTAAACAACTGAAAATAGAGCTACCATATGACCCAGCAATCCCACTCCTGGGCATACACCTGGAGAAAACCATAGTTTGAAAAGATACATGCACCCCAATATTCACAGCAGCACTATTCACAATAGCCAAGACATACAAACAACCTAAATTGTTCATTGACAGATGAATAGATAAAGATGCTGTACATATATACACTGGAATATCACTCAGCCATAAAAATGGATGAAATAATGCCATTTGTAGCCATGTAGATGAACCTGAAGATTGTCATACTGAGTGAAGTAAGTCAGAGAAGGACAAAAATATGATATTGCTCTTATGTGAAATCTAAAAAAAAGTGGTAGAAATGAAATTATTTACAAATCAGAAATAGAGTCACAGATGTAAACAACAAACTTATGGTTATGGGGGAAAAGGGGTGGAGGAGGATAAATTGGGAGATTGGGATTGACATATATACAATACTACATATAAAATAGATAACTAACAAAGACCTACTGTATAGCACAGGGAACACTACTCAATATTCTATAATAACCTATATGGGAAATGAATCTGAAAAAGAATAGATACATGTATATGTATAACTGAAATACTTTGCTGTACACCTGAAGCTAACACAAAATATTATACATAAACTAGACTCCAATAATTTTTTTAAAAAATAAGAGTGAGGAGAAAAAAAAGAATGGAAGAGGGAAAAAATTATCAATAAAGCAGAGAGGGAAGAGATGAAACAGGAAACACAGGTAGAATTGCTTCCAGAAGGAAAAGGGATGTTTTTCTCTGTACCTAGAGGGTTAGTGGAAGCTGGTTCATGGCAGAAGGTTGCTGGGGGATAAACTAAAGGCACAATGGGAAGAAACAGCCAAGCACCTCAGCCTTCTCCTTAGACAATTAGGGTCTCTGTGGAGGGACCTATGACCAGGAGCCCCCAGACACTGTCCCCATCCCAGTGGGCCATATCTGCCTGCTTCGCACCTGAATATGAAGCTCGCAGAGTTCCTTTCCCTGCCATCCACATGGCTTCTCCTTGCTCCAGGTGGAAAGATACCACTGGTTGAAAGAGTGAATATGCCGTCCACAGAGAAAAAGTGGTAACTTGAGAGGCTGATGCTAGGCATATGGTGCCATCCTCAAAGCCTGAATTGGTTCTCTGGTTCCTCAAGGCTTCTGAAAGAGACATGGGAGAGGTAACACAAAGACCAAGCTAAAGATTGTATTTTCCTAATTTAAAAAATGATCATACACTTCTTCAGAGATACAAATGGCCCAGTAAACACATGAAGAGATACTCAGTATCACTAGTCATTAGGAAAACAAATCAAAACCACAGTGGATACCACTTTATACCTATTAAAATGTCCATAAAATTTTTAAGGGCTTTCCAGGTGGCACTAGTGAAACAAGAGATGTTATCAACACCTCAACTAAGATGCATTTCTACAGTGGCACGGGCTGACATATACTGAAAGAATCAGACCATTTGCCCTACAGGAGACATCACAAGGGCAGGAACCATGCATGTCTCATTTACCAGTAAATCCCTACTTCCTAGCATAGTTCTTGACGTGCAGTAGATGCTAAACAAACATGACTTGACAGACACAGAAGGACCAGCTGGTCTTACCCACAGAGGCCAGGTTCCCACAGGTCTCTAGCATCACATCTCTGTAGAGCTTCCTCTGACCAGGGTCCAGCAGCTCCCACTCCTCCATGGAGAAGTCCACGGCCACATCCTTGAAGGTCACCACCTCCTAAAATATCACGATGGATCAGCTCAAGAACGCCCCACCACGACCAACCAATGTCCAGAGAAAGTAAAGTGAAGGTGTTAGTTGCTCAGTCATGTCCGACTCTTTGCCATTCCATGGACTGCAGCATGCCAGGCTTCCCTGCCCTATTTCACCACAATTTAAAAAAATACATATGTGTGCATTTTAAAGAGGATGGCGCCTTGGGGCACCCCTCCCTGCTCTATGGGAGAAACTTCGGGGTCTTCAGAGATGCTTGGAGCCCAGGAAGGAGGCACAGTCCTCCTGAAGGGATAAGGGACCTCCTCCTCATACATAAGAGCCACCTGAATGCCTACACCCAGACACTCATGACAAATTCTCCTCCTTTCCCAAAAGGCAAGGGCACTCCATGTCTGACAGGTGTGTCCCTCTGGACACGCTGGGTGCCTTTCAGGGGAGAGGAAGTCCCACTCACCTGGGGCCAGGGGAGCAGGCACTCAGCAGCCATTCTGTCCTCCCTCCTGGGCAAAAGCAGGTTCCTGGGCAGGCAGGGCTGGGAGAGGAAAAATGCAGAGTGAAGACTGGATCTGGCCTGTCCCAGACCCCAGAGTCCTCTCCACCACTTGAGGTCACACATACAACACAGAGGAGAGTCATGGAAGCCAGTGATGTGAACAGAATGAAGGGACAAAGTAGGTGATCAAATATTAATCCCACTAGGGGATTGGAAGTACAAAAACATGGAAGACCCCTGTAGGTTAGTGATTACTCAAGAAAGCAGGTTTGTTTTGAGAGAGTCATTTCCTAGGCAGGTTGATAAGAAGTCTAGGAGTCCCCAAGGAGGGGTCTGGAATTCTCAAGGAGGAAGAAAGGACAAACTTTTTTTCCTCTACATTCCTTAGGATTATGTATCCTGCCTGAGGACAGTCTCTGGATTAAACCTTCTGGCTAATTCTGTTATCTTAAAATGTAAATTATGGGAGTAGGTCTGGTGAGGTATTTACAACCGCCAGACATTCTTTGGATTCATTGGAGAGTATATAACTCCATTGCTAACACTAGCAAGCGGGTACTCTTTCTACCCCCTTCTGATGTCTATGTCAGAAGCTTTCTCTATCTTCTTTATACTTTAATAAAACTGTATTACACAAAAGCTCTGAACAATCAAGCCTCGCCTCTGGCCCTGGATTGAATTCTTCTCCTCTGGAGGCCAGGGATCCCGGTGTCTTTACATGGTTCAGCAACAACTTTTCAGTTTAGCTACTAAACCAAGTAGGCCTTCTTGACAACAAAACCATGTAACCAGAAGCATGAGACATACCCCCAAACGATAAAACAATGGTGGCATGAGCCCCACATTCTGCCCAGTGAGCTCAGTAAATTAATGATCCCTACAACATGCTCTCTGCACACATGGAAAAACAATCATTTGTGGACCTAGCTTGACCACACAGGGACAAGAAAACTCCCCTGCTCAACCTGGAGGAATAGATGCTGATGATGGAAGCATGATGTCTACTCAAGAAAGACAAAGTCTTCTTCCCCTCCCCATTTTAAAACTGAAGCCCACTAAGTTCTCACAGCATTTCTCATGTGCCTACTTGTAAGCCTCATAAGCAACCTATTCTAATAAATCACTTATCTATCACTTTGCTCTTGCTGAGTTCTTCTCTGCACTGAAACGTTATCTTTCAGTGGTACCGGAATTCTACAGAGCCCCCCTGAAATGACACCAATCAGTTTCACCAGGACAAGCCAGGGGTCTTAATGGCTCCATTTTCTGTGGGTTTTATTTGTTTTCTTGGCCATGCTGTGTGGCACACAGTGTGTGGGATCCGAGTTCCCTGACCAGGGATCAAAACCCTGCCCCCTGCAGTGAAAACTCAGAATCCTAACCACTGGACCACCAGGGAAGTCTCAGTGGCTCCATTTTCTGGATGAAGATACCAGAAGATACCAGGTCTTAGAGGCACACAAGTTCTACTGTGAAACACTCTGTACTAGCGTCCCAGGGTGCCATGACAAATGACTACACAATTGGGATGCTTAAAACAGCACAAATTTATTTTCTTCCAGGGAGGTGAGAAGTCTGAGATTTAGGTATGGCAGGACCCATCCCCCACAAAGGCTCCAAGTGAGGGTCCTTCCTTCCTGCAAGAGATGTAAGAGACATGGTTTCCATACCTGGGTCGGAAAAATCCCCTGGAGGAAGGCATGGTAACCCATTTCTTCTTGCCTGGAGAATCCCAGGGGCAGAGGAGCCTGGCGAGCTATGATCCATAGGGTCACAAAAAGTCAGACAGGACTGAAGTGACTTAGCATGCATACACATACTCCAATTAAAAAATAAATTTAAAAAGATAGTAATGAGTATCGCCAAGGATGGGAGACTCTCACACATTGCTAGTGGGAATAGAAAATGGTGTAGCCACTGTGAAAAACAACTACCACAACTACTGAGGCCCGTGCTCCACAGCCCACGCGCCACAACAAGAGAAGCCACCGCAATGAAAAGCCTGTGCGCCACAACTAGAGACAGCCCGCATACAGCAATGAAGACTCACCGCAGCCCAAATAAGTAAGTAAATCAGTACAAGTTTTAAAAATAGAAAAGTTTAAAAATCTAAAAATTGTGGCAGCTTTCACAAGATCCATTAGGGACCAGAGGGGAT
Source organism: Bos indicus x Bos taurus (assembly GCF_003369695.1). Classification (NCBI taxonomy): domain Eukaryota; kingdom Metazoa; phylum Chordata; class Mammalia; order Artiodactyla; family Bovidae; genus Bos; species Bos indicus x Bos taurus. The sequence goes on along the minus strand of NC_040082.1, from coordinate 89,761,429 downwards.
GTGATGCAAATTCTTTTCCTGAGAGCTGGCTCTGACCCCCTCCACTTGGGGGGTGGGAGCTATGGGTGCAGGATGCCATGCTGAGCCACGCCTCATGGTTGTGTCAGGTGATGGGACACATGATACTTTACCCTGGGGAAACATCTGCTGATGGGTGCCCCCTGGGACACACAATACTTAACCTGGGGAAACACCTGCTCATGATAAGACTGGCGTGGGCTGAATCATGTCCTCTAAGTCTTGACCCCCAGTAGCTGTGAATGCGACCTTATCTATAGATAGGATCTTTGCAGAGGTGATTAGTTAAGATGAGGTCATATACCGAAATCAGATTGATTATATTCTTTGCAGCCAAAGATGGAGAAGCTCTATACAGTCAGCAAAAACAAGACTGCAGGCTGACTGTGGCTCTGATCATGAACTCCTTATTGCCAAATTCAGACTTAAATTGAAGAAAGTAGAGAAAACCACTAGACCATTCAGGTATGACCTAAATCAAATCCCTTACGATTTTACAGTGGAAGTGACAAATAGATTCAAGGGATTCGATCTGATAGATAGAGTGCCTGAAGAACTATGGACGGAGGTTCGTGACATTGTACAGGAGGCAAGGATCAAGACCATCCCCAAGAAAAAGAAATGCAAAAAGGCAAAATGGCTGTCTGAGAAGGCCTTACAAGTAGCTGTTGAAAAAAGGGAAGTAAAAGGCAAAGGAGAAAAGGAAAGATATACCCATTTGAATGCAGAGTTCCAAAGAATAGCAAGGAGAGATAAGAAAGCCTTCCTCAGTGATCAGTGCAAAGAAATAGAGGAAAACAAGAGAATAGCAAAGACTATAGATCTCTCCAAGAAAATCAGAGATACCAAGGGAACATTTCATACAAAGATGGGCACAATAAAGGACAGACATGGTATGGACCTAACAGAAGCAGAAGATACTAAAAAGAGGTGGCAACAATACACAGAAAAACTATACAAAAAAGATCTTCATGACCCAGATAACCAGTGGTGTGATCACCCACCTAAAGCCAGACATCCTAGAATGCAAAGTCAAGTGGGCCTTAGGAAGCGTCACTATGAACAAAGCTAGTGGAGGTGATGGAATCCCAGTTGAGCTATTTCAAATTCTAAAAGATGATGCTGTGAAAGTGCTGCACTCAATATGCCAGCAAATTTGGAAAACTCAACAGTGGTCACAGGACTGGAAAAGATCAGTTTTCATTCCAATCCCAGAGAATGCTCAAACTACCGCAAAATTGCACTGATCTCACATGCTAGCAATGACACCCCATTCCAGTACTCTTGCCTGGAAAATCCCATGGATGGAGGAGCCTGGTAGGCTGCAGTCCATGGGGTCACTAAGAGTCGGACACGACCGAGCGACTTCACTTTCACTTTTCACTTTCATGCATTGGGGAAGAAAATGGCAACCCACTCCAATATTCTTGTCTGGAGAATCCCAGGGATGGGGGAGCCTGGTGGGCTGCCATCTATGGGGTCGCACAGAGTCGGACACAACTGAAGCGACTTAGCAGCAGCACACGCTAGCAAAGTAATGCTCAAAATTCTCCAAGCCAGGCTTCAACAGTACATGAACCATGAACTTCCAGATGTTCAAGTTGGACTTAGAAAAGGCAGAGGAACCAGAGATCAAATTTCCAACATCCGCTGGATCATCAAAAAAGTAAGTTCCAGAAAAACATCTACTTCTGCTTCATTAACTATGCCAAAGCCTTTGACTGTGTGGATCACAACAAACTGTGGAAAATTCTGAAAGAGATGGGAAAACAAGACCACCTGACCTGACTCCTGAGAAATCTGTATGCAGGTCAAGAAGCAACAGTTAGAACTGGACATAAAACAACAGACTGGTTCCAAATTCAGAAAGGAGTATATCAAGGCTGTATATTGTCACCCTACATATTTAACTTTTATGCAGAGTACATCACGAGAAATGCTGGGCTGGATGAAGCACAAACTGGAATCAAGATTGCTTGGAGACATTTCAATAACTTCAGATATGCAGATGACACCACCCTTATGGCTGAGAGCGAAGAAGAAATAAGAGCCTCTTGACGAAAGTGAAAGAGGAGAGTGAAAAAGTTGCTTAAAGCTCAACATTCAGAAAACTAAGATCATGGCATCAGATCCTATCACTTCATGGCAAATAGATGGGTAAACAATGGAAACAGTGACAGACTTTATTTTGGGGGGCTCCAAAATCACTGTGGAGAAGGCGATGGCACCCCACTCCAGTACTCTTGCCTGGAAAATCCCACGGACGGAGGAGCCTGGTAGGCTGCAGTCCAGGGGTCACGAAGAGTCAGACACGACTGAGTGACTTCCCTTTCACTTTTCACTTTCATGCATTGGAGAAGGAAATGGCAGCCTACTCCAGTGTCCTTGCCTGGATAATCCCAGGGACGGGGGAGCCTGGTGGGCTGCCATCTATGGGGTCGCACAGAGTCGGACACGACTGAAGTGACTTAGCAAAAATCACTGTAGATGGTGACTACAGCCATGAAATTAAAAGATGCTTGTTTCTTGGAAGAAAAGTTATGATCAATTTAGACAGCATATTAAAAAGCAGAGACATTATTTTGCCAACAAAGGTCCATCTAGTCAAAGCTTTGGTTTTTCCAGTAGTCATGTATGGATGTGAGAGTTGGACTATAAAGAAAGCTGAGTGCCAAAGAATTGATGCTTTTGAACTGTGGTGCTGGAGAAGACTCTTGAGAATCCCTTGGACAGGAAGGAGAACCAATCAGTCCATCCTAAAGGAAATCAGTCCTGAATACTCATTGGAAGGACTGATGCTGAAGCTGAAACTCCAATCCTTTGGCCACCTGATGCAAAGAACTGACTCATTTGAAAAGACCTTGATGCTGGGAATGATTGAAGGTGAAAGGAGAATGGGACAACAGAGGATGAGCTGGTTGGATGGCATCACTGACTCAATGAACATGAGTTTGAGTCAGCTCCAGGAGCTGGTGATGGACAGGGAGGCCTGGCATGCTGCAGTCCATGGGGTCACAAAGAGTTGGACATGACTGAACAACTGAACTGCACTGAACTGAGGTCATACTGGGGTAGAGAGTGTCCTAATGCAATATGACTGGTGTCTTTAAAAAAGACACACAGACTTCCCAGTGGTCTGGTGATTAAGACTCTGTGCTCCCAATGCAGGGGTCCAGGTTCAATCCCTGGTCAGGGAACTAGATCCCACATGCCACAACTGAGAGTTTAAATGCTGAAACTTCCCTGGTGGTCCAGTGGTTGGAAGTCTGCCTGCCAATGCAGGGAACATAGGTTCCATCCCCAGTCCAGGAGGATCCCACATGCCTCAGAGCAACTGCGCCTGTGTGCCACAACTGCTGAAGCCCACTCACCCTAGAGCCCATGCTTCACAAGAGAAGTCACCACAATAAGAAGCCTGCATACCACCACTCACCACAACTAGAGAAAGCCCATACATAGCAATGAAGACCCAGCTCAGACAAAAATAAATAAATAAAAATTTTTAATGGGGAAAAAATAGACATGTGACTTCCCTGGTGATCCAGTGTCTAAGACTCCACACTTCCAATGCAGGGGGCCTGGGTTTGATCCCAAGTCAGGGAACTAGATCCCACATGTGCAATTAAAGATATTGAATGCTTCAATTAAGACCTAGTACAGCCAGAAAAATTTAAAAAAAATTTTTTAAAGAGAAACACACAGGGAGAAGGCCATGGGACAAAAGAGGCAGAGACTGGAGTGATGCAGCCACAAGCTAAGAGACACCAAGGACTGACGGCCACCACAGGAGGCTGGAAGAGGCAGAAAGGACCGTCCCCTGGAGGCTTCAGGGGGACCAGAGCCCTGTGACATCTTGATCTATCTGCTCTTGGGACTTTAAATTGCATCTGATGGTAATGAGTTCAGGACCCCCTATCCCTTTCAAGCTCTTTCAACCAATCCACTCCCACCCTTCCGTGGTTCAAGGGATTCCCCCTCCCTTGTGGTTGATGTCAGTGACCCCGTTTGGCCCTCATTTACCTAGGCCTCTGGCACCTGCCTCAGGGTCTTCCCTTTCAGGGTTCAAACCACTGAAACTCTGTCCTTTCTCCACAAGAAAGGGCTGATGAGGGCTTCCTGGCAGGGAAAAATGCAATCCACCCTAGGGAACAGGAGGCATTGGCAGAATGTTCTGCTGCGGCCTCATTCCTGAGCAGGGGTGTCTGGGTACCAGTGGAGTAGACCCTTGATAGCGTCTCACTGGAATCACAATGCTAAGGCTAAGCCAGGGTCTTTCCTCCTTGACACCTACACTGGGGCTGGATCGTTCTCTGAGGGGCGTCCTGGGCATTGTGGGGTGTGGAGCAGCATCCCTGGTTTCATCCCCTCCATGCCAGGAGCCCCCAGGTCCTGACAATCACAGACGGCCTCAGACACTGCCCAGTATCACCCGTCCAAGGGGACAGAACCACCCAAGGTCAGACCTCCTCCCTGGGTTTGCCCAAGCGCCCAATGAGTCTACATGCAGGAGTCTGCACGTTCGGTTTACTCCATATCCTTGTACTGTAACATTAGGCCTCTGAGAGCTCCATTTACCTCACAGCACAGTTTGCCCCCACGGACCTGTCGTGCAGGGGTATTTTCACAGAGTAGGTGCTGGACTGTTTCACAGGGCAGGTGCAAGCTGCCCGACTTCTCTGACTCTTCTTTGCGCCTGCAGTGTGACAGGTGGAGCAAACCCAAGGGTAACAGTCCAGGCCATCCCTCCCGCTAGGGACCCCTCCCCAGACCCCATCCCGACCCCTGATAGCCTAACTACCCGCACAGGCGCGGGGGCCAGGCTCGGGGGCCACATCCTGTCTGCGCGGCCCGGATGAAAGATGCATGGGTGCTGCGGTCCCAGGTGTGGGCGAAGATAACCCACAGCGCAAGCCTAGTCTACCCGAGTCCCGCCGCGGAGGAGGCGCTCAGTGCAGCGTGACCCGGGGACCCGTCAGCACCCGGCCTGCCCGCGCCCCCCATCGGCGACCCCAGTTAACTCACACCGCCGTTGTCGCCCGGGGACGCGCGCTCACGATGGATTCGGCAGTGCGCTTGCGCACCACGAGGCCATGAACTACAAGTCCCAGAAGGCTCCGGGCGCGATCCTGCGTCTCTGTCCCCTGGAGGCAGCCGAGTTGAGTCACAGCGCCATCTATGGGCGGGCGGTGTCTCTTCAGGATTGAGATACCTCCTGCCTCAGAGGACGTCCTCATATTCCAGTCGCACACGCCTGCTCTTGGAGCAACTCAGGCGCATGCACAAATTTCTTCACTAAAGGAGAAAATCGAATGGTGGTGTAGTGGACTCCCCGCTGCCACTGCAGGGGGCACAGGTTCAACTCCTGGTCGGGGGACTGGGGCCCACATGCCGCGGGCATGGCCTAAAAAAAAATAAGGGCGAAAATTCAGTATATTCAGCACTATGACCACCTGATCTGCCTCTTGAGAAATTTGTATGCAGGTCAGGAAGCAACAGTTAGAACTGGACATGGAACAACAGACTGGTTCCAAATAGGAAAAGGAGTCTGTCAAGGCTGTATATTGTCACCCTGTTTGGTTAACTTATATGCAGAGTACATCATGAGAAACGCTGGACTGGAAGAAACACAAACTGGAATCAAGATTGCCGGGAGAAATATCAATAACCTCAGATATGCAGATGACACCACCCTTATGGCAGAAAGTGAAGAGGAACTCAAAAGCCTCTTGATGAAAGTGAAAGTGGAGAGTCAAAAAGTTGGCTTAAAGCTCAACATTCAGAAAACGAAGATCATGGCATCCGGTCCCACCACTTCATGGGAAATAGATGGGGAAACACTGGAAACAGTGTCAGACTTAATTTTTCTGGGCTCCCAAATCACTACAGTTGGTGACTGCAGCCATGAAATTAAAAGACGCTTACTCCTTGGAAGGAAAATTATGACCAACCTAGATAGCATGTTCAAAAGCAGAGACATTACTTTGCCAACAAAGGTTCGTCTAGTCAAGGCTATGGTTTTTCCTGTGGTCATGTATAGATGTGAGAGTTGGACTGTGAAGAAGGCTGAGCGCCGAAGAATTGATGCTTTTGAACTGTGATGTTGGAGAAGACTCTTCAGAGTCCCTTGGACTGCAAGGAGATCCAACCAGTCCATTCTGAAGGAGATCAGCTCTGGGATTTCTTTGGAAGGAATGATGCTAAAGCTGAAACTCCAGTACTTTGGCCACCTCATGTGAAGAGTTGACTCATTGGAAAAGACTCTGATGCTGGGAGGGATTGGGGGCAGGAGGAGAAGGGGATGGCAGAGGATGAGATGGCTGGATGGCATCACTGACTCGATGGACGTGAGTCTGGGTGAACTCCAGGAGTTGGTGATGGACAGGGAGGCCTGGCGTGCTGCAATTCATGGGGTCGCAAAGAGTCGGACACGACTGAGCAACTGATCTGATCTGATCTGATGCCTGAGACATAGATTTGCCAATAAAACAGTAATAACATTATTAGCTATTATTTATTAACACACTAGCAAATCTATAGGCCACTATATAGTAAACTTATTGTTTTAATGATAGTTTATTAGTAATATTAATATATTGATTTATGTTGTGGTGGTGGTGATTTAATCACTAAGTTGTGTCTAACTCTTGTGGCCGCATGGACTGTAGTCTGCCAGGCTCTTTTGTCCATAGGGTTTTCCAGGCAAGAATACTGGAGTTGCCATTTCCTTCTCCAGGGGATCTTCCTGAGCCAAGAATCGAACCCAGGTTTCCTGCACTGCAGAGAGATTTTTTACCGACTGTGCTACCAGGGAATTCCCTAGATTTATGTCAGTAGTATTCTATTAAATAATAAAACTACCACGGTTAATATATTAATATAAGTTGGTAATATATTCTTAAAACTTGCAACCTCCAGAATGGTGAAAAGCACATTGTTGGTGAAACCAAGTCCATGGTCATTTGTTATAGGGTCCTGAATGATCTCAGACAATGTGCTGGACGATTTTTCAGCCCCTTTTTCAAACTGACTTTTCCAGGCTTAGCCCATGACATGGAAGGTGTGCTGCCTGGATTCCTCCTTCAGGATTGAAGGTCCTATTCTTCCTGCAGCTGGAATGCTGATGACCAATGTGAAGTGAAAGTTGCTCAGTCGTGTCTCTTTGCGACCCCATGGACTATACAGTCTATGGAATTCTCCAGGCCAGAATACTGGAGTGGGTAGCCTTTCCCTTCTTCAGGGAATCTTCCCAACCCAGGGATCGAACCCAGGTCTCCTACATTGCAGGCGGATTCTTTGCCAGTTGACCCACAAGGGAAGCCTTGCTTAGTTAAAAATAATAGGGACTTCCTTGGTAGGCCAGTGGGGGAGAGTTCGTCTTCCAATGCAGGGAATGAAGGTTCAATTCCTGGTTGGGGAATTAAAAGCCCACATGCCACGGGGCAACTAAGCCTGTATGCTGCAACAAAAAGATCCCGCATGCTGCAATAAGACCTCGTGCAGCCAAATAAATATTAAAAAACATATATCATTCTAAATACAAAGATTAAGAGCCACTATCATTATCCCTGTAATCCATAGATACTTCATCTGCTGCTAATAAGGCATATTTATTGACAAAACTTCTTTCTCTGATTCCCCACTCTGTGTGCAGCTAGAGCTGAGGTTCTGGGTTCATGAAGACCCCTCAGTTAGGGAAACTCGTCTGCTGTTTCAACTACATCAGTCGTCCACATAGGGGGATTTCCAATCAAACAGGTAGGCACCTGCAGAAACATTGTCTCTAACCACCCCAAACCTTCCCCAACCATCCAATAAAATGTCTTGGACTTGCAGTGTCATATGTATTCCTTTAATCTTATACTGATTGTTCTTTTATTCGCTCAGTAAAAAGACTTCCTGCCAACCCATCATTATAATTATTAGGATCTCCTTTCTGTTTGGAATGTTCTCACCACTGCCTAGCTAACCCTACCTAATCCCTAATCAGGAATTCCCTATTTCTGAAATGTCATGGAACATGAATGCAATCAGCTTGACTTAAGAAGCCAAAACTCTCAGACAGGAACAGACACAGGAAGTGCAGCAATGACCTGGGAGCTGTCCAAGTGCTGAAACATGATACAGAATGAGACAGGGTGTCCATTAAAAACTGTTTTGCAGGCGTGCTTTCTAAATCGCTTGTCATGCCCGACTCTTGTGACCCCATGGACTGTAGCCCACAGGCTCCTCTGTCCAAGGGATTCTCCAGGCAAGAATGCTGGAGTAGGTTGCCATGCCCTCCTTCAGAGGATCTTCCCGACTCAGGAATCGAACCCATCTCTTCTATCTCCTGAATAGGCAGGCGGGTTCTTTACCACTAATGCCACCGGGAAACTCCAAGAATTGTTCTACCCTGTAGTAAAATACATCTGGGCTTTCCTGGTGGCTCAGTGGTAAAGAATCCGCCTGTGAAGCAGGAGACTTGGGTTCGACCCCTGGGTTGGAAAGATCCCCTGGGGGAAGAAACAGCAATCCACTCCAGTATTCTTGCCTGGGAAATCCAATGGACAGAGGACCCTGGTGGGCTACAGTTTGTGGGGTCACCAAAGAGTTGAACATGACTTAGGGACTAAATAACAACAACAGAATGTACCTATGTTCTAAATGGATATTGAGTCCATCAGAAAACTGTTAGGGAGGACTTCCCTGGTGGTTCAGTGGTTAAGATTCTGCTTCCAATGCAGGGTGCATGGGTCGATCCCTGGCCAGGGAACTAAGATCCTGTATGCCACATGGTACAGCCAAAAAGAATTATATATATATATATATATATATATATATATATATATATATATATATATAAATTACATATAATCAAATACATTGAATTTTTAAATCAAAGTTATGTGCAGAGATTCACTGAAGGAGATCTAATGCCCTCTGCCTACGAAATTTATCATTTTGGTAATGACCATGTCAATTGTCTTTTCATTCTTTACCTTTCACTCAGCAGATATACAAGGTTTGGAGCAGCTTTTATCAAACCTGACTTCTGACCCTCTTTGGATGCATAACTTTGGGTCAATTCCTTTCAGTTCAGTTCAGTCGCTCAGTCATGTCCAACTCTCTGCAGCCCCACGAATCCCAGCACACCAGGCCTCCCTGTCCATCACCAACTCCTGGAGTTCACTCAAACTCACGTCCATCAAGTCAGTGATGAACATCACGTCCATCCAGCCATCTCATCCTCTGTCGTCCCCTTTTCCTCCTGCCCCCAATCCCTCCCAGCATCAGAGTCTTTTCCAATGAGTCAACTCTTCGCATGAGGTGGCCAAAGTACTGGAGCTTCAGCTTTAGCATCATTCCCTCCAAAGAACACCCAGGGCTGATCTCCTTCAGAATGGACTGGTGGGATTTCCTTGCAGTCCAAGGGACTCTCAAGAGTCTTCTCCAACACCACAGTTCAAAAGCATCAATTCTTCGGCGCCCAGCTTTCTTCATAGTCCAACTCTCACATCCACACATCACCACTGGAAAAACCATAGCCTTGACTAGATGGATCTTTGTTGGCAAAGTAATGTCTCTGCTTTTGAATATGCTATCTAGGCTGGTCATAACTTTTCTTCCAAGGAGTAAGTGTCTTTTAATTTCATGGCTGCAGTCACCATCTGCAGTGATTTTGGAGCCCCCCAAAATAAAGTCTGACACTGTTTCCACTGTTTCCCCATCTACTTCCCATGAAATGATGGGACCAGATGCCATGATCTTCATTTTCTGAATCAATAAAATATTCAAAAGTGCTTGGTTGTAATTTCTAGCTATGAGTAACAAAATAACCAACTCAAACTACCCTTTTAAGGAGGAAATTTTTCATCTCCCTTAACAGGACATGGAGAGACACTGGAGTAGGGGCATGAAGGGAGGGAGGGAGGGAGGGAGGGGGCATGGAGACAGAAGCAGGTGGAAAGGCCCTGGGGTATCTCCAAACCCTTCCCTCTTCACTTTCCTGCTGGCGTCAGACAGCCTCTGCAGCCACAACTAATGGCTGAGGAGCCTGGAGAAAGGCATAGCAACCCACTCCAGTATTCTTGCCTGGAGAATTTCCACAGATAGAGGAGCCTGGCAGGTTACAGTCCATGGGGTCACAAAGAGTCAGATGTGACTGAGCGTCTGAGCACACTCAAACCTGAATCCCAGGAAGGTGGCAGCCAAGGCTACTCATCCCCTTACCCCCTGCCCGTCCAGGCCTTGAGCTAACCCTGTTTCCTGCTACCATGACACTGAATGAGCAGACATGTGATGTACTTTTAACATACACACCCTTCCAAACGTGGTGTTTGTTCTGAGACTCAACAGAGGCCAGGAGCCTGGGCAGTCCCTGCCCTGTGTCCCCCTGGACCAGAACCACCTCTCCTCCCCATATTTCTGCCATAGCCCTGAGCCAAGTAGGCAGGGACCTGGGTAGGTCCTTGGAGGCTCCTACAAGGTGGGGCGTTCTGCCAGGCTCAGCCTTGGCTGTGCCACATCTCAGGTGGGGTCTCTGAGATGTGGTCAAGGACGCACTCTGGCTAGCAAGTGACAAATGTCTGCCCAAGGTGACTTAAGCAGGAGAGGGGATCCAGTGGCTCAAAGTGCCAAGTGTGCGGTGGCAATGGGGTCCTGGGGAGGCCTGCCCTCATGGCATGGGCTCCTTTGTGCTGAGTGGCCTCTAAGGACAGCTCTGTCTGCCTGACAGCTCATACTCTCCAAGTTTGGGGAGAAAACAGAATTTCTTTCCCCAAACTGCTTCAGCAAAAATCATGGGCCTGACAGCACCAGCCTCAACTGGACTACCTGTCGATGTCTGGGCTGAACCCTGTGGCTGGGGAGATGACCCACATGACCTGCTTTAACCTGGGGCCCCCAACTCCCTCTGGCATGGAGAGGTCCCCAAGGGTGGGGACACCCACGGGCAGTTCAGGATGTGCAGATGAGAGCGGTGCACTGGCCAGTGGCCACTTCTGCTCAACCCAGCTGAGGTGGGTCTCCCAGGAGGCCCCACTCATCCGACAGCCTAACCCTGAGGCTTGAACCCAGAGCTCCACTACCCAGCCCAGGCTGGACCCACTCCCTGTGTTGCCTGTCTATACTGGATCGGGGCCTTCCCTGGCAGTCCAGAGGTTAATACTCTGTGCTTCAAACGTAGGGGGTATGTGTTCGATCCCTGGTCGGGGAACTAGGATCCCGCATGCCATAAGGTGAGGCCAAAAAACTCCAAACAAAAAACAACAAATAGGCCACAGCACTGCTCCTGCGGTGGGAGGGAGGCAGGCAGAGATCAGGACTGAGTCTTTTTTTTTTTAATGGCTGCATTTCAAAGAACTGTTTTTTAACTAGGGAAACTCCCAGGAAAGGGCTGCATTAGTGCAACAAAGAGGAGTCTTGACCAGACAGGAGACTTTCCAAACACCTCCAGATGGAGACCTTTCAGCCCACGTAGGCCGATGGGGACACAGGGACTGGGCGAGGGGGAGAGGGGGAGGGACACGCAGCCCCTCCCCTGCCCTGTCCCTGGGCTGGAGTCCCCCACCTGCCCCGACTGGGCACTAAGGCACCTGGGCAGGTAGTGCACGGCCAGGCCCACCAAGGTTGGGGCCAGAGCCCCGTGCCATCAGCAGGCTGGCGGCTCACAGCCCTCCACCTGCAGCCCTTTGCTCAGGAGGAAGGCGTCCTGCTTGGGGTCACGACCCAGGAAGAGCTTCAACATGACACTGGCGTCCTCGGAGCCGCCCGGCCTCAGGATGCAGCTTCTGTAGTCCATGCCGACCTGCCAAGAGGGCACGGGGCTTGAGGAGGGTCGCGCACCCCTCCCTGGCTCTGAAGGGCCCTCGGCATCACCAGGGAGGAAGGACACCCAGCGTCTGGGGGCGTGGGGGGCAGGAGCCCTCAGGGTAAAGGGGCCCAGGCCGGCCTCTCACCTTGCCACTCAGGACGCCCTCCTGCTTGAAGCGCGTGTGGAACATGTCAGCAGAGTATACCTCACTCCATAGGTAGCCATAGTACTGGGCGTCATAGCCACCTGCCAGGTGGCCAAAGGTTGCAGGCATGTTGGTCCCTAGGATGGATGCGGAGAGGCTCTGGTCATGGCCCCTGGGCCCCCTCAGGATTTTTCCCAAGAAAAGGGCCTCGAAGCAGCCCCGTCTGAGGCCCATGCCACAGGAGGGGAACTGGTCTAACACTTCTAGAAAATGGGGGTCTCGTGGGCAACTCACAGAGGGAAATAAGTCTTTGCCCACTTTCTGCTCAAGCTCACAAGGGTTCACCCAGAGCACCTTACAAGATTGGCTGTTCAGGCTCTGATGAGTCAGGGCTCACCTGCGCTGGTCACCGCACTCCCTGAAGGATGTCTTAAGAGGCCCACAGAGGAGTGAACGTCGTGTATATACCAACACACGCATGATCAAACCTCCACTACTCATACATCCGGGTACAAACCCTTTCCTGACCCCCTGGGCTTCTCACAAAGCACGTGCAGAGCCGCCAGCCCACCGTGGCCCCCACGCGCCACAGCTGGAGCAACAGGCCCAAGGCTTGTGGTAGGATGAGCCCAGAGGCCAGCGGCTCCTCCTGGGCCTTGGCTGAAGCCTGTCAAACAGTCCCCACTTCATACATCACTAGATGACCTTCCCCACCTGGGCAGTGGCCACCACCCCGACCCCTAAGGCACCCAGCTGGAGCACGGCTACCTGGCGTGGCGGGGACCCCGAGGATCTCCTGGCACAGGCGGGCGTACTCCTTGGCCGGGTCTGCGGCTGTCTGCGTGTGCAAGGCCTGGTCTACCTTGGCCAGGACGATCTGGCGCAGGTTGAAGAGACCTGGGGGGAGGTGGGGGTGGGGAGATGGGGCGCTGGGTGTGTGTCCGGGCCACTTCCCCTGGGGGGAGGGGAGAAGGCAGTGGGGCGCTGGGTGTTTGGTGTCTGGGCGGCTCCTTCCTCCCCACTGCACCTGTATTGGCCTGGCGGGACTTGATGAGCTTGTCCAGCAGCTCCTGGGGGATGGAGCTGCCCGTGCGGTAGTGCTGGGACATCCGGAGCAGTGGCTCTGCCTCCCACACCCAGTTCTCCAGCATCTGTGACGGGGCCTCCACAAAGTCCCGCTCCACATGCGTCCCGCTGAACATGGCAAACTCGGCCTGTGGGGGGCGGGCGAGCGGGGAACTGTAGGAGGACCCAGACCCCAACCAACCCGGCACACAGGGAGGCAGAGAGCCTGCCGTCCAGCAGGCCACAGCGCCCCTCTCCACCCACAGAGCCCTAGATGCAGTGGATCTAGGTGGCCGGCAACAGTAGGAGCTCCTTTCTCCTCTTTCCTGCATCTTGACGTTCTTTCTGAAGACAAAGTACCTGATGGCAGTGTGGCTGGAACCCAGGCCTGGCAGACACAGGGCCAGGTGGGCTGAGTGACCTGGCATGTTCTTCCTGGGACCCAAGGAGGCAGTCAGATGTCACTGGCTCCTGGGTCACTGGACCCCTGCCTTTGGGTTCCAGCACCAACTGCAAACAAGCGTCCTTCTCACAGTCTACTGACTGCCCCATGTGTGCATTCTCATGTTTCTGGGGGTGATTTCTCTGTTCTAGATGGCCCCCCAGCGTAGGGCTGAAGTGCTATCCAGCGTCTGGGGAGCGAGAAGGCAATGAGGTGCTCACGGAGATAGTGCGTGTGTCAGATGAGCTTTGTCCAGGTGAGGGTCACAGCCCTGCCAGCCAGGGGCTCAGCATGACTGAACCAACAGCTGGTATCAGACCAGGTGTTATTAAATAGAAACCCAGAGCACATGAAGCTGAGTGAGGATCATCCTGAAAACAGGGTGACAAAGACTCACGGGAGGCTGGCTCTGCACAGTCTGCAGGGGTGGTGGCTCAGTAACCGCTCCCTCCACATTCACAGCGACTTTATAGCACAGAACTGCCTTAACACTGAGAATCAGCTCTACTGAGAAAGACATGACGGCTGCGAGGGAGCCATGAGGGTCACTGGCAGAGGAGTGGTTCAGGGACAGCAAGTCATCCCTGAGTGGATCTCGAGGAAGCTGCACAAGGAGAGGGGCGTGAAGGGGGCTAAAGGTGGTGGGGGCGAGGGCTGGGAGACCCCCACCCTCACACCACAGACAGTAACACCAAAATGAAGAGCTCAGCTACTAAACTTACAGGAAAAAAATTTAGAAGAAACTCTTTGTGCCTTGAGTTAGAGAAGAATTTGCAAAACGTGCGAGAAAACATTTAACAACTTAAAAGTCAAAACATTCTGCTCAGAAATACAGCAGCAGAGGTCCCTCCACACCCGAAAGCATCCCTCAGCCATGAAAAGGAGAGAAGCCCTGACACTCACAACCACGTGGACGGACCGAGGACACGACGCTCAGTGAGAGGAGCAGACACAGAAGGACACACAGGGTGTGACTCCACTGATGGGAAACGTGCAGAGCAGGCCAATCCACAGACAGACAGTGGGCTCCTGGTGGTCAGGGGCTGGGGGGGAGGGGTTGTGGGTAGTGATAGCTAAGGTGTGTGAGGGACATTTTTGGGGTGATGGAAAATTCCCAGAACAGGGCACTGGGATGGCCACACGGCTTGGTGAGCTGTTCTGAACTGTCCCCTCACGCTCCGGGGCAGCTTGTGTGAGCATGGCTCTCAGGCTGAGGGCTGACTGCAAGAGGGCCGAGCACAAGCACATGTGCAGCCAGGTCCCAGGGATGGACGCTCATCTGGGGGGCCCGATGAGGAAAGTCCCTGGGACTTAACACACAGGGAACCGGCTCCGCTTATGCCTTTACCCAGGGCTCCCAGCTTCCGGAGCCACGAGGATATCCCTTGCTGTTGTTCACATATCCCGGGTATGGGGGTCAGGGACAGAAGCCAGTACCAACCTTCCTGTAGACCACCACGCCCTGCCCTCCACTCCCCCACACCCACCTGGGAGCAGAGCTGGTGCATCACGTGGCCGAACTCGTGGAAGTAGGTCTCCACCTCGTCGTGCTGCAGCAGGGAGGGCGCATCGGGTGTGGGCTTGGTGAAGTTGGCCACCATGGCAGCGATGGCGATCTGGCGGCTCCCGTCCTTCCGTAGGCAGCCTGGCTGCAGGCCAAAGCAGGCCGCGTGCCCATACTTGCCTTCCCTGGGTGGGGACCAGGGACGTGGGGTCAGTCTTGGCCACTGGGGGTGGGCGGAGAGGGTGCCCAGCCCAGCCTGGCTGACAGGTCCCCCGTGCACACACCGAGGGTAGAGGTCCAGGTAGAACTTGCCGATGAGCTTGCCGGAGGCCGCATCCCGCACGGCATAGAGCGCCACGTCCTCGTGCCACACGGCGGCGCCCTCCTCCAGCTGGAAGCTGAGGCCCAGGAGCTCCTGGTAGATGCCCAGCAGCCCGCGGGTCACCACCTGCATGGGAAAGTACTCCTTGAGCAGATTCTGGTCCACACGGTAGCGCGTCTCCTCCACCTGGTTCATATAGTAGCGCATGTCCCAGGCGTTGATGCGCCCGTCAAAAGCCAGGCCGCGCTGCTCGCACTCCACCCTCTTCAGCTCCAGGATCACCGCCCGCTCCTGCTCCCCGAGTGGCTTCAGCTTCTGCGCCAGCTCATCTGTGGGCGATGGGGGTTGTGTGAGGCTCAGCTACCTCCCTGGGCCACCCCTAGCCCCCACCACTCACCCAACACGGGACCCCCAAGGGTGGACAGAGTGGGGCTCGCAGGCAGCACCTCGTCCAGTTGAGGTGGACCTCAGCCCTCACACCTCCCCCCAGGCACCTGGGGCAAGGGGGCGGGGTTACCTAGGAAAGTGGCCACCACCTGGCTGGTCTTGGCCATGTTCATCTCTAGCACATAGTCGGCGTGTGTGCTGAACCCCAGCAGACGGGACTTCTGAGCCCGCAGCCTCACCAGTTCCCTGAGAATGGCGCAGTTCTCCTAGAGCCCACAGATGGACAGATAGACGGTAGCACTGGAGCCATAGGTCAGGTGTCCGCAAGAGGGCTCTCAGGTTCCTGGCAGCCATGGCTAGTGCCCCCACGATCCACCCCCGCAACCCCCACTGCCCAGATTTCTCTGCACTTGCTCCTGTCATAACACACGGTCTTTATAATCCACGGGGCCTCCCTGGGCTCAGGGCTCTGCCGGCACCTGAGGGCTTCACTCAGCCCCCCCAGCTTGTGGGACAGACACAGAGCAACATTGACTGGGTTCATTTACAAGGAGAAATAGGCCTGTTCACAACAGGAAACCTAACTACACCCAGAAGCTGTTAGAGAACGTCCAGAAGATGAGGGGCCGGGAGCTGGTGGCCAGCAGTGCCGTCTCCACGGCACCAAGGCCCTAACCCAGGATTGCCCCAGTCAAGTCCATGGCCAGGAGAGGGAAGTGCCAACCCCTCCCATCCAGGCCAGCCCTGGGACTGGCAGACTCAACAGCCCTTGGGGCTGAGCCAGACCCAGGGGCGCTGAGAGGAGAGGCCGAGATCGAGCCCCGCTGGGCACTGTGCAATGGGTGGCTCCTTGCCTCCTTGCACCGGCAGTTGAAGGCCTCCTCCACTTTCCTCCGGGTCTCGGGCACGTGGCATTTCTTCAGGAGGGGAAAGTAGTGCGGGTACTTGAGCGTGACCTTCAGTTTCTCATCCTCGGTCTTCTCCAGTGAATTTAGAAAGTCTTCAGGGAGCCCTCCTGTGGGGGCCAAATTGGGGGCTCTGAGGGGACTGGCAGGCTGCCCAGCTGAGGTGGGAGGGGTGGAAGCCCCCGCGGATGGGAGGTGAGGAATGCGATGGCAGGCTGGGCTTCCCCATGCCCTCTGCAAGGGTCTGCACCCAGAGGAGCAATGTTGAGGGCTCTCCCACCTCAAAGCTCTGCTCCCTCAGGATGCCCTCAGGGAGGGGGGAGGTGGAGCTGTGTCCTGTCACCCCAGGTCAGCCTGCACCCCACAACAGGCGCCACCCTGGGACGGCGTGGACTGCCGCCTCCTCCCATGTCCTTCCTGGGTGAGAGGCCACAGCAGGAGGTGGAACCTGCCAGGTGGGTTTCCCAGCTCCGGGTGACTGAGGGACCCGGGAGCAACAGCTCCCTGGCAGCCAGACCTCAGTTCTGACCACCCCGCTGGGGCCACGCCAGGGAGAGGACACAGCGAGCCCAGCTCAGTCCATGTGCAACAGGAGGTGCTTCAAGAACTACAGGGACGCGTCCATTTGAAGGGGCCAAACTGGGACAATGAGCATCTAAGAAAGTGAGGACAGCAAGGACACCCCCAGTGGACAGACCAGGGCCCGGAAGCCCGTGGATGCGAGGACACGGCTGGGGCTGTGGGGGGCTAGTTCTGACACGTGGGAGGACACCCACTAAGACAGGGACAGGACACGAGCCGGTGACAGTGCGAGGAGCTGGAGCCGTCAGGATTCTTAGGAGAAATCACTGATCATGAGGGGAAAACAGCCGACACTACAGAGGCGATGCCGGGTGGAAGTCCTAGAACTTCCACCGGTGGAAGGCCCCACGATGGGGACTTAGAAAAAGAAGACAGGGTTTCATACATGTATACACGACTCTCTCTAGAGGCTGGGGTGGGGAAGAAAACAGAGACACAACACCCTACCTACATTCCTGTAAAATGACTCTCCAAAGCCTTTCGCAACCCAGAGAAATGACCCAGCATGGCTCCTGCTCAGCAGGGACTGAAACCCTGCCAGGCGGCCACACATGTCCAACTGCCATCCCAGCCCCGTGAGACTGGTCACCGGGCTCTGAGTGGCTGTTCCACGTGCTGGGGGTTCACATTCCTGCCCAGGAGGCCAGGCCGAACTAGCCGGGCCCTGGGCTGGACAGTGGGCAGAAAAGCAGCCCCATAGGACAGTGGACTCCAGAGGCCTGGGATGGCCCTTTGGCCTGAGAACCTTTGGAGCCACATGGGCCTTGCTTCCTGGGACACAACAGTAGGGACAAAAAGTCAGAGTGGCAGAGGTCAGCGTGATGGACCTGAAGCTCCTGCTCAGGACAGAGCACATCTGTGTCCCTGAGTCCCTACTGACCAGAGACCCAGGCAGTATCACAGCGTATGTGACAGCACCCTCGGACTCCCGGGCAGGGCTCACAGGCTATTGCCCACCTGCCTGGATTCTGCAAAATTGTCAGTGTGGGTAAAACGGAAGCAAATCTGTCAACAGGGAAGGCATCTGGAGAGATTAGAATGGAACATGAGGCTTAACTTGAGCTGATTGGGGCCAGAAATGAAAAGCCAGTCATCAGGATGGGTGGGGACCCCATCCCGAGAGGGCCTGTACCTAGGGACACAGGAGGCACCATCCCTGTTGATGGGTCTGGAGGCCCCAGCACAGGAGTTGCACACATACAGGGAGGCCAGGCCCGGGGCATGCATGGGGTCTCCCTGGTACTATTCTCGCCACTTTCCCACAGGCACCAAATTTTCAAAATAAGGCATCTGGGGAAGAAGGTAGAAGCTGAGAAAACCTCCCAGGCCCCAGGCCTTCAAGCCCCCATACACAGCCAGATTGGGAGGACACCATGAGGTTAAAGGATCATACCTCACAGAAAGGGTAGGGCAGAATCTCGGCAGACAGACCCCGGCCCTCTCCAAGGAAGGATCCAGGACCTTGGGCTCCAAACTCCCGGAGTGCCCGTGGTGAAGGCCCTCCCAGGGAATGCTCTCCTCCACCGCCCATCACCCTGTGCACCCTCACGCACCCAGCTCTTCGCGTGTGAACGGTAGGAAGGTCGTGTCCTCGTTCAGGTTCTTGTTGAAGTCGATGCACAGGAGACTCAGCTTCTTCTTGATACTCTTGATTTTCTGATGGAAGAAGACTGTTGTGAGAGTCCAGGGAAATGGAAAGAGTGGGGGTTCTAGATTTGGGGCCCACCAGGGGTTGTGCTGAGCTTAGGTATCTGAAGCCTAGACCCTGACCCCCTGTTCTTGCTTCCCAGTGATCAGTGAAGGACCTGGAAGCAGGGGTGCCCCATAGAGACCACCACTCTCACAGCCCTGGGGAATCTAAGCTTTGGCCATCTTAAGGGACCTAAACTGTTCATTCAGAGTCCATCTGGTTTTCAGAAACAGAAACTGACCAGCCTGGGTTCAGGAACAAGGAGAAGGGGAGCTGAGGAAAGAGCCGGCTCCCCTGGGCCCTGGGCCCTGAGCCAGGGTGGGGGCTGGGCCTGGGCCTAGGCATGAGGGTCATCACAGGCTAGGCTCTCACCTCCTGTGTCTCCTCTGGCAGGTGCAGCCCGTTCCTCCGGCCTAGTTTGATTAATCGCTCCAGGTACCTTGATGCCTCGGGTCTCAGTGAGTCCTTCTGGACCTTCTCCTGGAACAAGAAAACCAAAGAGACATTGCCGAATGCCTGCGAGGCCATGGAGAAGCAGGACGTCATCACTGGAAGGAATGTAGGATGGTGCAGTCGTGCTGGAAGGGAGTTTACAGGTTTCCTGAAAAGCGAAACTTCCTAACAAAGCAGCTATCGCAGGACTCAGCACTGCAGGCCCGAGCACTGACCCAGGGAACCAGATTCAAGTCCACATAGGACCTTGCGTGACTAGGGACAGCCCCAAACCAAAGCTGCTGGGGGCTGCCCCAGGGCAATGGGTGATGGGGCAGCTGTGTCAATGTTAGGACCCTGCTGTGACACTGACTTGTCACAAAATGTGACTTCAGGGACAAGCAGGCAAAGCTCAACTGGGACCTCTCTGAATCATTTCTTCCAACTACATGTGAACCTACAATGGTCTCAATAAACACTTCAGTTAACACCGCCTGTGCTTTCTGAGGCCCCCGCCCCCGAGTCTGCACAAAGTACCCCAGGGCCTTCCTGGTCCCAAGGCGGACATGTCTGGCAGGTTCTAAAAACCACCCACCAGCCATGCGAGGAGCACCTGCAGCCCCCTGACGCGGGCAGCAGTGCTCGGCCGGCACTGCCAGGGAGGCAGGAAATGCACACACCTGTCACTAGTCCCTTCACCTCACGTGGGAGATGGGATGTCCCCTTGAGGTGACCCCAGCAAGGTCAGGGATGTGAGATGACGTGCATGTGGGAAGGCCTTGCACGCCTTTCCTCCTCCCGCTTGTCTCTGTCACGTCTCTAACATTGTCTGTTGTGGTAAAACGGCCCCACTGCCCCCTGCAGGGCTCTGTCCACCTCATGAAGCCGGGGGGCAGGAGGTCCACACTCTGGCCTGGCTCTCGCTCACCTGCAGCCAGACAATCCTCTGGTACACGTCCTGCCTCATGCTCATTTCCACATCGAATTCCGACAGCTTCTTGTCCGCCTCTGTGCTTGCTGTGCGGATGTCCTTGGAGGGAGAGACGTGCTGGGGGAAGTCAAGGATGTTCCTCTGAACTGAAACGGGGAGACAGTACAGGTGAGAGAACGGCCTTGCATTGAAATGGGCAGGTGAAGCCCTGGGCGAGAGACGAGCGTGGTTAACCCTGTCCTCAGGGACTCATGGTCCAGATGGGATGGCACTCAGTTCTGGACACCTCAAGCTGAGAAGGACGGGAACAGGAACAGTATGAGACCAGGAGAGGCTGAAGGGACTCAGCGCCAGAAAGGGCCCCGGCGGCCCATGGCCATGCTGCAGGGCACCAACAATTTTATACTTCAAGGCGCACCACGTGCGTGAGATAGGGGATGTGTGGCAACTGTGAGAACACACGCTTCCGCTGCATCACCATGTGACCCACAGCCCCACTCCCAGGTGGACACCCAAGAGGAGCAGAACACTGCCCACCCAAAAAACTGTCCACACATCATCATAGCAGCGTGATCCATAGTGACCAACCGTGGACACAACCCAGGTATCTGTCGGCAGACGACTAGACACACATGCGCCTCTGCACATGGGAGCATCACTCAGAAATGAAAAGGAGAGAAGCCCTGACACTCGCTACCACAGGGACAGACCCTGAGAACATGATGCTCAGTGAGAGAAGCAGACACAGAAGGACACACAGGGTGTGACTCCACTGATGGGAAACGTGCAGAGCAGGCTGATCCACAGACACAGAGACTGGGTTCACATTGTCAGGAAGTGACTGCTAATGGAGATGGGGGACCTCTTTGGGGTGATGAAAAGTTCTAGAATTAGATACTGGTGATGGCTGTATATGCTAAATACACTAAAAACCAATGAAATCTAGGCTTTATGTGGGCAGATTACATGGTATGTGAAATGTATCTCAACAGTTCTTTTATACCACCGAGTGGTATACAGGAACTTAGTTGCCCAACCAGGGATTGAACCTGCGCCCCCAGCAGTGGAAGTGTGGAGTCCTAACCATCAGACCATTAGGGAAGCCCCCTTCAACAGAGCAATTTTTTTAAAAGTGTATACTTTTCAGGGGGGAGAGGGGCCTGAAGTACCATCACGGTTTGGTGGCTTCCATGGCCCCAGGCCACTGAGAATGTCCCAGGGCTGGTGGGTCAGCTGCACAGTAGACCCTCCAGAGGTGGTGATCTGCTCAGCTGATTGGACCAAACATGGCAGGGTCTGAAGGGGCCCTGACACCAGCTGCCCGATAGCGAGCCATGAAAAGGACAGAAGCGGCCTCTGTGCATGTGGGATTTGAACGCTGTGACGGCACTGAGCGGACAACAGAACAGCAGAGTGTGGGATTAGTCCGGGCGGCTGGTTGGGCCGAGGGGGCGCGGGAAGGGGCACCAGGCAGGGCTCAGCCTGTACTCAGACAGCCCAACACCCAGCAAAGCAGGGGGAGGGGCTTCCCGGGTGGTCCAGTGGCTAAGACTCCAAACTCCCAATGCAGGGGGCACAGGTTCAATCCCTGGTCTAGGAACTAGATCCCACGTGCTGCATGGCACAGCCCAAAAAAAAAAAAAAGTAAAAAAATAATATAATTTGGTCTACTGAGGAGAGATGGAAAGGCCACAGGAGTGGGGGTTGAGAGACCAGATCTTGTCTGGCAGGGTTACGCCCCAGGTGGGAATTTGCACCAACCAGCCTCCAGAGCCTCCTGCTGGAGATGAGAGGGGAGACAGGTCTGCCCCACCCCAGCAGGTGACTGGCGGGCAAAACTGTCCTATGGGCTCTTGATCCACTGCCTGCACCATGGCCCCCACCTCTGAGCCCATGGCACACTGGCCTCCATGGGGTGGCCCCTCTGGAGTCTGAGCATGCAGCCGGGCCCGACACACCCAGCGCCATGCAGCATCAGGGACACGTGAGGCTCCTGCAGCCGGAGTTCAGGGATTCTAGACGGTTCTCAGAGAACAGCTTTCCCAGAGATGCAGAGACAGGGGTTTCCCTGGCTCAGCGTTCTCTGCCTCATCAGCCTCTGCAGAGGGGGCTTGGGAGGCGGACTGGGGATCTGTCTGACCACACAAAGTTGTAGGACAGACCCCCATAGATAAGAGGAGGGAAGGAACTCCAGAGTGACAAGAAGGGCGCCCCAGGGGATCAGGTTACTCAGAGCACAAGGTGGTGGCTGGGGTCAGAAAACCAAAGGGGACCAAGTTCAGCCGCTAGGAGGAAACAAACAACCCCTGGGACTCCAGTTTCAAGGCTGGCAGGTGAGCTGGTCTGATGACATGGCCCCGGGGGATAGTGCAAGCCAGCCAGGCCTGGCTGTCTCCCGTTGACCAAGGCCCACCAGGGGCCTTTCCCAGCCAGCGCCTCTCTCCACTGGGTCCCTGGGAAGGAGGTGGCGTTGCCAGGTCTGGGCATGGCTCACCTGTGTAGGACACCTCCACGTCAGCCAGCGCCTTGAGCGTGTTCTCGTAGGACACATCCTGGGGCTCCTGGGCGCCCACGCGGTCATACACGCGCTTGGTCTGCTCGATGAGTTCGGTGGTAAGCTCGGCGATCTGCTGGGCACTCAGGTCCCACCGGAGGTGGTTCACGGCTGAGCACGGTGCCACCACGTCCAGGGCATCCCCTGTGCAGGCTGGACCCGGGAGACAGACCCCACACCCAGCAGGTCAGTGTCAGGCCCGCAATCAGGGTCAGAGTAACAGGGTTGGGGGAGACCCCAGGGCTGTGTGTGGACGTGTGGCACAATTGGTCCTCAAACTTAAGGGGATCCTGCCCCCAGGGAACACTGTGGTTGTCACAATCAGGGAGTGATACCACTGCATCATTGGGGTCAGGCATGCTGCTCAACACCCCAAAGTGCCCAGGACAGCCCTCGCAGGAAGACTCAGCCCCCAAAGTCATCAGTGCTGAGCACACACCTGCGTTTCACTGAAAGAACACCTGCCTGCAGGGTGGAACCCCGAGTTCCCTGAATGTGACATGTGTACTGTGTTATTTTTCTAAAAGAGGGGGAAGCCCTGACAATTAAGACTTCCCTAGCCCCCACACCTCCACCCCCTCCCCCCGCCCCCACCAAGAGTTTTCTGGATGAGAGTCTGGTCTCCACTGACAGCTGTCACTTAAAAATCTTTGGGCAGTATTCTGCAGTGTACTTGCCTCACTGGGTTCCAAGACAGTTCTGTCCTCCGCACCCTAGGTTGCCCCATGTCACAGATGGGAACCCTGAGATAGCCTGATCCCATAGCCAGCAAGCGATAAGGATGGTTGAAAGTCAAGCAGCCTACTTCTCCTCCCATGCCTTGAACTAGCAGATGGCGCTCACCCCATCTTTGGAAATCTGCACACCCTGTGGTTGTCGGGTCCTGTCCCCTTTTCAGGGCTCCACTCAGGATTAAAGTTCAAACCCTTTATCAGAGTCTACACCTGCAGTTGCCAAACACTGTCGCAACTGTTTCTGTCTAGCCCCTGAGCTAAAGGTGATTCTGCTGTGACCAAGAAGTTGTGTGGCCTGCCTGCCAAGTCTAAACCACTTGGCCCTACACAGACAGGTTCACTGACCCCTGCTCTACTTGGTCCAGACTCTACTGGGTCCAGCACAGCAGGTTTGGCCAGCTGGTTTGGTCAATTTCTCTGTGCCTGGACACACAGGCTTTTTCTTCGAGAAGTTTCCTGAGCCTTCTTACAGTTGTCCCCTCTGCCCAGAGCCCTACCATATCAGTTCTCCTTTTCACATCCCTTTCTCAGAGAGGGCCCTGATGGCGTTCCTGTAGCATCTGTAGGTTGGCAACGGCTATAGAGAAGGCAATGGCACCCCACTCCAGTACTCTTGCCTGGAGAATCCCAGGGACAGAGGAGCCTAGTGGGCTGCTGTCTATGGGGTCGCACAGAGTCGGACATGACTGAAGCGACTTAGCAGCAGTAGCAGCAGCAGGGTTTGAAAAC
Organism: Bos indicus x Bos taurus; assembly: GCF_003369695.1. Taxonomy (NCBI): domain Eukaryota; kingdom Metazoa; phylum Chordata; class Mammalia; order Artiodactyla; family Bovidae; genus Bos; species Bos indicus x Bos taurus. Next base: position 89,737,198 of record NC_040082.1, on the reverse strand, counting down.
TTTGAGCAGGCATGTTTGTAAACATTCACTGTCACCTACGTGCCAGGTCTCTAACAATCCTGAACCAAAGAAAGCAGACTACATTCCTGCCTTACTGCGGCCTGAATAACGGTAATTATGATTATCATCAATATAGGCTGCAGAGGATAGGTTGGGCAAGACAAAATTCGAGGTGGCCCTACTCAACATCCTGGGTGACTTCCTAAAACACGGTTGGTATGCAGGTGACATTGCTCCCCTAAAGGAAAACCCTTCTGTGGTGCCCCATTGTGCTTCACATAAAAGGGACCTGCAGCTGTGCTTTAGCCAAAATGACTTATTGCTCCCCAAACGTCTTACTGGTGTGCTTGCCTCCCTCGCGATTCCCACCACCTGGGACAGCTGCTTCTCCCCACCAAATCCAAGCTGAATGAAATGCCACCTCCTCCGAGAAGCCCTCCAGGACCGCCCCCCCCCCTAAAGAAGCACCACCAGCCATGGCACCGATCACTGTCTAAAGCCCCCGCTTGCTTTTTGCCTGTCGAACGTCCGGCTGTGGACCTAAGTCTAGAACTCCCTTGGAGTTCACCTCAGGGCAGACCCATCCTCAGGAGAAGTAACGGAGTTTGCCGAATGAGTGAAGCGCTGAAAAACCTGAATCATTCATTCGGCAACCGAGGGGGCGGGGTTCCAAGCTCGCCGACCCCCATCCCCAGCCTGGGCCGAGGTCACTCGAGGGTCACTGGCTCCGTTCTAAGGCCCCAGGGGCGACCCCGGGGGAGGGGCATAGGGCTCCCGGGTCCGACGAGCGGGGCCACACCAAGAAACGGCCTGTACCTGCAGGAGGCTTCATAGCTGGCGGGTGTGCACCGGCGGCCCCTGCTTCCACCTGGTCCGTGTCCGCACAGCGGCCAGCAGCCTCCTTCCGCCCACTCAGAGAACGCAAATGTCCACACCGAGGCGCCCGCCGCACGCGCGCTCACTGAATGCTGGGAGACTCGTGCGCTGGAGAGCAGGGCGCTTGCGCGCCCTAGCTCCGCCCAAAGCCCGTGGCGGTGCTCCAGATGGCTGACTCACTCTGCGCCTGCGCCGGGACCACCCCCGTCCGTCATTTGTTCTCGGTTGTGAGAGGGTGGAGCTTTCGGGGAGGCGAGGAACAGGCGTTTCCGTGGAAACCCGCACAGCTGGCGCCTCCGAGCTTTTTATCTGGGCTCTTTCTGGCAGTAGTTGGCTTGGGCTTCCAGCTCCTGTATTAATTTATATTAGCCTCCTTTCTACATTAGTTGTGTATTTGTGTAGCTTTACAACTTTTCTCCCTTAAGTAAGGTCATCCGTGATCGCTTACCTTGTCTCAGGCGCTTATCCCATTCGAGTATCTGATGAATAAAGAAGGTGCGCCACATACATTAGCTGAAACCAGTTGGTCAATAAAATTAAACACACATTTACTTAAAAAACAAAAATGTGTGTAAGCAAAGTAAGTTGTTGAGAAAGCTTCAGAAAACGGATCCAGGACTTCAAACAACAGGTGTTTTTAAACAGTGAAGTTGCCTGACCTAGGGATTATTGGTTAAAACAGAATCTTGAGGCGGTCCAGAGGTTAGGACTCCACTCTTTAACGTTGGTGTTGGACAGGGAGGCCTGGCGTGCTGCTGTTCATGGGGTTGCAAAGAGTCGGACAGGACTGAGCGACTGAACTGAACTGAACTTTCACTGAAGGGGGCGCAGGTTTGATTCCTTCTCCGTAGGGCCCCAAAGAGTCGGACACGACTGAGCATGCACGTATGCATAGGAAACTAAGCGCAGTGCGCAAAAAAACCCCCAAAATATCAACCTTGAACCACCTGAGTCACCCAGAAACTCACGAGAATTAAATATGCCCCCAAACCCACCTCCTTTATTTATCCTTCATTTCTGCAAAAGAAATGAAAATACCCTGGGATGTTAAGTGTGCGTTTTAAGTAGGATAAAAATGAATTGGGAGAACATTTCTGGCAACTTTCACCCTAATGACGGTCACTTAGTAGGGAATTTCCCATTACCCACCCTCGATTTTTTTCTCTCTTGAGACCGTCAAGTTTAATTCTATGTTAGTCTTCATTTTCGCTGTTTCCTATAGCTGAGTGCTTTTCTCCTGTTCTTCAAATTCACCTGTGGGAGAGAGACCCTCCCTAATCATCCCAGCCAATTTACCCGCCAAACACAACACACCACGTTTTCTTCATAGTGCTTGCCATTGAGTAAAATCTGTTCATTTATATACTAGTTTGTGGCTCAGAGGGTAAAGCGTCTGCCTGCAATGCGGGAGACCCGCGTTCGATCCCTGGGTCAGGAAGATCCCCTGGAGAAGGAAACGGCAACCCACTCCAGTATTCTTGCCTGGAGAATCCCATGGACAGAGGAGCCTGGTAGGCTACAGTTCATGGGGTCACAAAGAGTCGGACACGACTGAGCGACTTCACTCACTCACTAGTTTACAGTGTACCGCAATACAAGGTAATGAGAGCAAACATTTCCCTTTATAGTTGGCGTGCATATTCGTTGACTACTAGGCACCTGCTGTGAACAAAAATCTGTGAATTATACTTTACTCTGATGGACTGAATGAATAAAATAATTCACTTGTTGGAGGATGGATGAGTAAAGAAAATAAATAACAGTTGCTCGAATTCAAAGATAGTCTATGATGCTCCAGGCGCCAGATACCCAAACGCAGCTGCACCACGTGGCCCACTCGGCACCACGTGAAGACTCAGCCAACCCACAAGAATCCTCCACCGTCCCATGATGCACCACTCCATTCCCGCTGTAGAGGACAAGTCAGTCCTGATTTCCGGCCTCCATTCGCTCGCAGTGGTTGGTTGCCCTAACGACTAGCTTGTCCCAGCCTCTAAAGTGCGTCACTTCCCCTTATGCCAGCCTTGATAATTGGCGCGCCTGCGCAGAATGAAAGCCAGGCGGTCTGCGCAGGCGTCTCAGTTGGGGGGGGGGCGGGACCGGGAGGCGCCGTGGTGCGCAGGCGCAGCCGTCGGTGGGTCCCGGGTTCGGCTGCGTGAGAGGTGAGTCGGGGGGTTCGGCGCAGGTCCGAATGGGCCTGAGGTCCGCAGTTCGGGGCGTCTGGGGCTTCTGGGGCTCCTGTGCCCGTAGGAAGACGTCGGTCCGGGACCGGGGTCGCCATGATTTGCGGAGTGCTGTGAGTGGGCGGCGCGGAGGGGAAACTGAGGCCAGACCGCGTCGGGCAAGCCCTTGGCTGCCCAGGTTTCCTTCCTCTGGACTCAAGGCCTATGAAATGCGGATTAGGAGGCCCGGGGGTGGATAGCGGGAGGCATAGCGCCCCGCACGCAGTGAGCACTTGCTGGGTGTCCGCTGTGTCCCGGAAACATGGTCTTTTTGAATCGGGGCCCCGGTCCTTGGGGTTCAAGTCGGGGCTCCCTGACCCGGCTCCTCCACTGTCCACCTGGGTGACCTTGACCAGCCTCTTGGCTTCTCGGAGCCTGTTTCCCCCTCCAGATAACGGGCGTCGTCACAGTCCCTGCATGGGGTAGGGGGACTTCCCGAGAGGACTAAAGCCGCAGGGCCCCCAGCGCGAAGTGACAGCTCCAAGAGATCAGCAGCGGTTAGTCCAATTTCACGAGGACGACCTCTGCCTGTTGTGCCGGAGACGGGGGCGAAATCTGGCGCTAAGGACCGGCTCGTCCACCTCTCGCTGGCTCTGTGAGCTTGGGCAAGTCGCTTGCCCCCTCCACGACCCTTTCCTGCCACGAATAGGGGCTGTAGAAGTATGTCTCTTAGGGTCTTTATGAGGTTAAGTACACGTGGAACCCTCTTTCATTAGGTTTTTGCTACTTGTCTAGAGCTTCCTAGAGGACAGATGGTTTTGTTATCAGATGCCAGGAAATGCGTGAGCACTCTGCATCTCCGCCCAGCAACGTTTCCCATTTTCTTTTGTTTCTCTCTCTGGTTATTTGTTTTGTCTGCTTTTCCTCTTCCTAGGCCAGGCATTCTGTCCTCAAAGGGAACACGGGGCCATGTCTGGGGACGTCTATGGCTGTCACAACCAGGGGCGCTCCTGGTATCAAGGGGGTGGTGACCAGGGATGCTGCTCCACAATCCACAGGATGGCCCCACGGAGAACAGTCTGGCCCTCAATGTCCACAGTGCTAAAGTACGTCCTACCTCAGACTAGTGGTTTTTCACCCGTGCTGTCCAGAAGGGGTGAAGGGTGTGAACCCCCAAGAAATCACATGCAAGGTTTGGTGTGGGTGTCCATATTTGTGGGTGAGGAAAGGGTATTTTGGAGTTTGGAGCTCTAGGAATCAGGTTGCGCAGGTTCAAAGCTGCAGATATGCATCTTCCCTGGATGACCTTGGAGGTTGCTCCCATCCCTCTGGGCCTCAGTTTTTTATGCTGTACAGTGGGAGTTTGATTAAACAAACGGTGACCAGGGGGCCAAATCCCACTGCAGCCTCTTTTGGCGGGGAGGGATCTAGTTCCCTGACCAGGGATCGAACCAGGACCCCCTGCATTGGGAACATGGAGGCTTAGCCACTGGACCACAGGGAAGTCCCTGCAGCCTGTTGTGAATGAGGTTTTGTGGGATAGAGCCCACTGGATCACACACATGTTACCTGGCGCCTGGGAAGCTGAACGTCCTCAGCCTGGCCCTTTTCAGAAGATGTTTGCTGACCCTTGAAATAAGCAAGTGTGGGTAGAGTATACAGCTCAGGTTTGTAAGTGCTGGGCACTCCAAGGATTTCATTCAGGGCTTTATAATTAAGTCTTCCTGGAAGGGTAAGTGGCCCTAAATCGGGTTAAGCACTGCCCTGTATTGAGAGCTATAGTCTTTTCTATACATTTTTGTTATTGTTTGTTTATTTTTGGCTGCACTGAGTCTTTGTTGCTATGCATGCACTTTCTCTAGTTGCAGATAGCGGGAGTTCTCTCTAGTTGTGGTGTGTGGGCTTCTCATTGTGGTGGCTTCCCTTGTTGCAGAGCCAGGGCTCTAGGGCACCTGGGCTTCAGTAGTTGCCGTTCACAGGCGCAGTTGTTACGGTGCTTGGGCTTAGCTGCCCAGCCACATGTGGTATCTTCCCCGACCAGGGATCGAACCCATGTCCCCTGCATTGGCAGGTAGATTCTTAACCACTGGACACCCAGGGCATTCCTGAGACTGGGGTGTTTTTAGTGAGAAAATGGAAAGGTGGATGGAGAGCCAGCAGGGCTTCTGAAGGCACTGGGAGGAACTGGCACTGGGTCCCTGGCCTCAGCCACACCCCAGGGCCATTGTCCATTCCCGGCCAGTCTCCTGCTTGCACCCCATGCCTGCAGCCAGTGCCCCTGCAGCCTTCTGGGCCTCACAAAGCCCTTGCTGTTCTTGTGAGAGAGAACGGTCCTGCTGAGGATTCTGTTCCCCAGCCAAAGCCTGACAAGTCGGAATTGTTCCCGAGCCCCTGGTGCCCAGTAGCAGCTGAGGAAGAGCATGTGCCAGCGTTTCTGTACTCACTTTGCTGGGAGCAGGAAGGTGATGTGGGCCATCCAGAGGGAGGAGAGTGGCCACTCGCATGGACTGCCTGTGTCCAACAGGTGCCAGTCCCACTGCAGACTCGCAGTCTCTTGTCTGCAGTCCTGAAACCCAGCGTGCATGTGTGCTGAGTTGCTTCAGTCGTGTCTGATTCTTTGCAACCCTGTGGACTGTAGCTCTCTAGGCTTCTCTGTCCATGGGACTCTCCAGGCAAGAATACTGGCATGGGTTGCTGTGCCCTCCTCCAGGGGATCTTCCCGACCCAGGGATTGAACCTGCATCTCTTCTGTCTCCTGCATTGGCAGGTGTGTTCTTTACCATTTGAGCCACCTGGGAAGCCCCGTGTAACCCAAAATACTTGGCGAATGCAGGGTTTGCTGAAAGTTCACAGCCGAGTCATTTGGCCAGAAAATCTGCCCTTTATTTTTCCCACTTGGTGTGTATCATTGACTTTCAGCTGGGGGTTTGGTGACATCTAGAGACTTTTGTGATTGGCAACACCCTGGGTAGGGTGGGGGGATTTTCCTGGGATCGAGGGTGTGAGGGAGAGGGATGCTGCCCCATCCCAGCTCCCAGGATGCCCCCTGCACAGTGACCTGACCCCTTGTCAGCTATGCCGCAGGGGAAGGCCCCTGCACTCACATTTGAGAAAAATACTGAGTTTGATGCCTGCTCACACTGGACACCACAATAAATTCCCGACGGTCAGACAGTATGAACAGGAGGGCCCCAGTGTCACCTCCCCACAGTGGGTCACCTCCCCGCCCTTCCACTCAGGTGTGTATTTAAGTATTATCAGGGTCCCAGGACCTCAAAGGTCACATGGTGATGGAACCCAGTCTTGTCGCATCCCATCCCACCCCACCCCCTCTCCCAGAAGATGGATGCAGAGGGTGCTATTAAACACCCTTCAGTGCACATTCTCCCCAGCCCCCCATGTCTGTAGAGCCTGGGGGAGACACCTGCATGAGGTGCTGGAATCTCCCTGCAGCCTCCATTACCCTGTTTTATAGGAGAGAGTGAGAACATCCACTGGGCGCCCTTCAGATGGGGCGCAGAGCATCTCAGCCCTGAGGCAGCGGGTGACGAGGAGCTGGCCTCAGATGGAGACTGCTGGACCTGAGGCATTAAGATTGTAGGGCCTAGCATCATCCCTGGGTGGGCTCCAGGGCCCTGGTCTTGGCGCTCAGTACGTCAGATTGGGGGCCAAACCTTGGGAGAAGGTCCTGTCATAGACCAGAAGAAGCCCTGGAAGTGGGAAACCAGGCATCAGTGGCCTCAAGGGAGGCATCTGTCAGGGGAGAGGGCTGTTAGCAGCACATGTGAAGGTCCTGGGGTATGGTGGGGGGTGGGGCTGGAAGAACTGAGAGTGTGCAGGGAACACATGTGACTTTGTCTCTGAATTCCCTGGACCCCCAGCAACCCCTCAGAGTCACTCCCTCCATCCTTACAGCTTGCTCACATAGACATCAGGTTGCCCTTTATTTTCTTAAGTAAATGCCTGTTGTCACAGAGGCCACATTTATTCCCTGGGAGGGAAAGCAGACCCCCCGCCCCGTACCCTCCCAGCCCAGCATGAATCTCAGTGACCTAGTGCTGCCTCCCATGGGTATGACGGGGGACCATGCCCCAAAGTGCTGCCTGGAACACATGGGGGAGCCCCAGCTACCCAGTCCTGTGACATTACCGTGTCACCTTGACATGTGATCCCCCTCTGGGAGACCCTGACACCCTTCCATCCAGTTCAGTGAGAAGTCATCAGAGGGGTCGGGGGTGAGCTGGTAAACATGAAGGCCAGGTGGTAAATTCTCTGGGGTTTGGGGGCAGTGAGGAAAACCAAGCATATTATGGAGGCACTTCTGTAGCATATGAATGCAAAAGACATTTTCAGCTAAATGGATGGCTGCCAGGTGTGGCCCTTGACCCTTGATTTAGAGCAGAATATACAAAAGGACTAGGGTCCTGGGGTCTCAGAGGTCTGCATCCTAAGAGGACCACTTTGAGCTTTGAAAACAAGTTTTTTTCTAATTACAGTAGAATACACATAATGTAAAATTCACCATCCTAACTATTTCAAAGTGCACAGTTCAGTGGCATTAAGCACATTCAACATTGTCATGCAACCATCCCCACCCTTATCTCCAGAACTTTCTCATCTTCCTGAACTGAACCTCTGACCTCATTAAACACTGACTCCACTCCCCTAGCCCCTGGCCCCACTATCTACTTCCTGTCTCTATGGATCTGACTCCTCCAGGGACCTCCTATGAGTAGAGCAAAACAGTATTTGTTCTTCTGTGTCTGCTTCTCTCACTGAGCATCATATCTTCAAGGTCTGTCCAGGTTGTAGCAGGTGTCAGAACCTCCTTTCTTTTTAAGGCTGAGTAATCTTCCACTATGTGGATGGACCACATTTATTGACCCATCGTCCATCCACTGACATTGGGTTGTGTCCGCCTTTTGGCTGTGGTGAATGAAGCTGCTGTTTGCAAAACAAATACCTGTGAAAACCAGGTGGTGAAGATTGGGAAGACAGGGAAGCCTGGTGTGCTGCAATCCATGGAGTCGCAAAGAGTAGGACACGACTGAGCAACTGAACTGAAAAACCAGAACGTAGTTGACATTTTGGGTGGCAGCTTGCTGGTTCAGCTGGGGAATATGACTCAGTGTTGGGGGCTTCACTGTCCTCTGAGCACGTGAGCTGTGTGGGTTGGTCTCCATGGCCCCTCTGTGTTGTTCCTAAGATCCTGTGGCTGCAGTGCTGGCCATCTGCCCTCTGTGCCCTGGCCCATCCTGACCTTAGACCTCCTGGTTCCAGGGATACGCTTGAGCCAAAGGCACTTGCTTGGTAAAGGCTCATTGTGTCCAGAAATGGGGGAGGAAAGTCATTCCACTTCCCCCACCCTGAAGAGCTTTGGGGAGTGGGATGTTGGCCAAGATGCCCTGTCCAGCTGCATAAAACACCGCTTCTTCAAGTTCACTTTTTAGAAATTGAGATATTCACATCCTATAAAATTGAGTAGACTTCAGTACATTCACAGTGCTGTGCAGCTGTCACCTCTACTTCCAGAACATTCCGAAAGAAGCCCCAGTCGCTGACAACCGGGGACCCACTCTCTGTGTCTGTGGATTTGCCTGTTCTGGACATTTCCCATCAGTGGAATCGTACATTGTGTGGCCTTTTGTGTCTGCCTTCTCTCCTTTCTTTAAACTGTCAGTGATGTAGTTTTCTGCAAACCGGAAACAGGGCCCTAAGTGCCTCCAGGGTCACATGTCTTGAACCTGAGGGCCGAGGGTGGATAGCACCCGCCTGCTCTCAGCCAGTGTGCAAACCCTGGGGCTTAGGACTTGCTCTAGTTTGATTTACCTGTCACTGACCAGTGATGGGTTAGTGATAAGTCGGCCGGGAGGCTGCCCCTCGATTTCTAGGCCACGCAGGCTCTTCACCCCATGGGAGCATGTTAGGGGAACCAGGATATTTCACACTGCACATCCCAGCTGCCAGGTCAGCCCTCTGCAGCCCTGGCAAACATGGGCTGTCCCCTCTGAGCCTGTTTACTCTCTGACTGGGAGGTGGTCCCCTGCAGGGGGCAAAGCTGCAGGGATGTGAAGTACCTGGCACATCATGGCACTGTGGGGGCCTGCCTTCCCAGCCATGACAACCATAAGTGTCACCAGGGTGTCCCGGGAATGGTCACACAAAGCCTAGGAATACAGCAGGGTGTGCTGGAACCCAGAGGAGGCCCTTGGGCGGCCTGGAAGGGAGGCAGTCAGTGCCCTCTGGGCCTTTGGTCTGCTCAGGCCCACCAGTTGGTCCTGTCTGACCCTCATGGACAGTGCTTGTTCCCCCAATGTTTGGGACTTGGAATGTCAGAATGTTTTCTTGTCCTGAGTGTAGAGAAGCAGCAGGTAGGGTTGTGGCCCACCCTCTGTGTCCCTGGGGAGCCCTGTGTATCCCATCCAGCTGGTGAGGAGTGACGACCACTGGGCCCAGGGCCATGTCACCCTGAGGCAGGAATCAGGCAGGACTGCCAGGGGCTCTGGGTGGCCTCAGTGTCCCCTATGTGAAATGAGAAGAATTAACTTTCCTGCCTCTCTCGTTGAGCAGATACAGCTAGCCAGTGAGTTCAAGTGGCTCCTGCAGGGTGGGGTGTGTTGGGGCCTGGATGGTCTGGGGCAAGAGGTGCATGATGGTGAATGTGGGGGCAGAGGGGGAAAGGCCTGGCTGTCCCTGCCACCCTGTCCTCATGCCCTGAACCATGTCCGCAGATCCTGAAGCCCCCAGGCCTGTCTCCTTCTATGTCTGCAGGTCCTGAAGCTCCCAGGCGTGTGTCTTCCCACCTCACGATGGACAACAAGAAGCGTCTGGCCTACGCCATCATCCGCTTCCTGCACGACCAGCTCCGGCATGGGGAGCTCTCGTCTGATGCCCAGGAAAGCCTGGAAGGTATGTGGGGGGTCACTGGTCTCCCTTCCTCCTTGGAGCTTGGGTCCTCTGCCCCCTGCTGCCAGCTACTTTCCCCCATCCTCCTCCTTCCTTCCCCCATCAGTGCCCAGGAGCTTTGTGGGGTGAGTGTGATGGGCCGGTCCCCATCCTCTTTCACAGGGAGGGACGCTGGGCCCCCTGCTGGTTTTCTGTCACTTGCTCTTACAGTCAGGCACAGCCCCCTAGGGTTCTGAATCCCTCCCCCTGAATGTGTGTCCCTATCCACCAAAGATGGAAATGAGGCTGAGGACCCCAGGCCAGACCCAGCAGTCAGACCACCTGGGCGGCCCCAGCATTGTGACCCCACAGACAGCCCTGAGGTCACCATCTGCTCCCTGCTAGGCAGGGATAGCACTGTCCCCTCTCCTCCCAGCCTCATGGCTCGAGGGGTAGGTCCGTCTTCCACTTCCCCGAGGAATCAGAACCACAACCGATGCATTCCGAGGCCTTGGCAAGCTGGCCCTAGAAGGGAAGCTCGAATCTTGCCTGCCAAGATTGCAGTCTCGGGGCTGGGGTCAGCAGAGTGTACCTCCATTCCCCTGGCAGTTGCCATCCAGTGCCTGGAGACCGCTTTTGGGGTGACGGTGGAGGACAGTGACCTCGCGCTCCCCCAGACTCTTCCGGAAATATTTGAAGCAGCTGCCGTGGGCAAGGTGAGCCTTCAGGTCCCACGGGACCATGGGTCGGTCGCAGAACAAGGGCCTGAGTCACCCCCAGAGGCATGAAGGGTGCTGAGCTGGGTGGGGCAGGGGGACGGTGGTTTCCTACTGCCTCTCCAGCAACTCAATTTCGCTTTGGGGACAGGAGCTGCCGCCAGATCTGAGGAGCCCCCAGGAAACCCCGCCTTCGGAGGAGGACTCGGCCGAGGCAGAACGCCTCAAAACTGAAGGTGAGGAGCGCCCCACAACCTGGTCTCCAGATGCTGCAGGAAGTAGAAGCCAGCCGGTCCGTCAGAGTAGATGGCAAGCCAGCCTTGGAGTCGGGGTCAGGGGCTTCTGCATGGATGTGGAGACATAGAGAAGTCAGACCCTCAGTGGGAGGGATGTAAATGGCAAGGCCACTGTGGACCTTCCCAAGTGGTTAGAGTGACCACATGACCCAGTGGGTCCTCCCAGGGGTATGCCCAGAAGGTGTGCAAACACATCCACAAAGGTGCTTGTGCACTTGTGCTCATAGCGGAAACCATTGCCTATCAGCCAATGAGTGGATGCACACATGTGGTCTCTCCACACTCGGGAATGTCACTTAGTCCCAGAAAGCGGTGAAGCACTGACACTCGCTACCATGTGGACAGACCCTGAGGACACGACGCTCAGTGAGAGAAGCAGACACGGAAGGACACAAAGGGTGTGTTTCCACTGATGGGAAATGTGCAGAGCAGGCCGATCCGCAGACACAGAGAGTAGGTTCCTGGTTGTCAGGGACTGGGGAGTGGTAACAGCTATTGGTGCTTATGTTCAGCCGATGGAACGTACTGGAGTTAGTGGTGATGATTGGGCCACTCTGCACATACTAAAAACTGCAGAATTATATAGTTTTAAAGGGTAGGATTGTGGTATATGAATTCCATCTCATTAAAACTGGGCTGTTTCTGAAGGAACGAGCAAGAGTGATGGCATTTGAGGCTTAGCTTCCCAAATGGCACAGCCAGGGCCACGACAGTTGGCACCAGCCTGACCTGTGTTTGAGTGTCACGTCCTGGGCCCTAAAACCCCATCCCCTCACAGGGAAGCCAAGAGAGCCAAGAAGGCTGCCTCCGACCCCAGGATGGATGTATCCTTTCCTTTTTCTTTAGGAAATGAGCAGATGAAAGTAGAGAACTTCGAGGCCGCTGTGCACTTCTATGGGAAAGCCATCGAGCTGAACCCTGCCAATGCCGTCTACTTCTGTAACAGGTGCAACCTGGAGTATAGGGGAGGAGGGAGTTGCTGGCAGGGGCCTGGGCAGGCTGTGGGAGAGAATGGGGAGAGTGGTCACACCCAAGGCTGGGATGACGATGCCTCAGCTGCCATCCTAAATGACACACCTGGCTGGGTGGGTAGCCAGGCGTGAGTGAGCATGAACAGGTACCAAGCATGGGCACTCAGCTTGCCAGGGCCTCCCACTCTCGGCGACCCTGCCTCTGCCCCACCAGGTAGCCAGGGAGACCGGGCGAGGGGCTGCGAGGAGGAGCTGGCTCCCCGACCTTTCTGCTTGTCCTCCCCCAGAGCCGCAGCCTACAGCAAACTGGGGAACTATGCAGGGGCAGTGCAGGACTGCGAGCGGGCCATCTGCATAGACCCGTCCTACAGCAAGGCCTATGGCAGAATGGGGTGAGTGTGCCTGCCCATCCACCCGGCGGACACCGTCTGCCCGGGGTGCTTGTGTTAGGGACAGAGCCCCACACCATCCCAAGTCCAGGCTGACACCTGAGCTTCTGACCCCCTGGCGTAAGTCACAGTTCTTATGACCCCTCCCTGGGCTCAGCGATTCCCCATGAGGCTCACAAAAGTCAGGAGGACATGTCATTTAGGTGATGTTTCTTTTTTTAATATCTCTTTGGCTGTAATGGGTCTTAGTTGTGGCACATAGGGTCTTTTAGTTGTGAATTCTCAGTTGGGGCATGTGGGATTTAGTTCCTGGACTAGGGATCAAACCCAGGTCCTTTGCATTGAGAGTTCACCATCTCAGCCACTAGACTATCAGGAAATTCCTGTGTCATTTAGTTTAATCAGCTTTTTGTGAAGAAACAGATGGACAGCAGATGCAGAGACATGGAGGGCGAGGCTGGGGAGGGTCCCAGGCAGAGCATCTCTCCCCATGGGGTTCAGGGTGCACCCCACCTGGCACTCTGGGGGGTCATCAGTGGAGGTGGGTTTTATAACTTTCTCTAGCACTTCCCTCTGTGGATGTTGGGGGTGGCTGGCTGGTGTCCTGGCCTGCAGCCCATCCTGAGGCGCCTCCTTGGCATGAACTCCCGGGTAGTCCCGGGATGCACCTGAGACCAGCTCTTCCAAGCAGGGAGGTAGGGTTCTGACCCCCCACCACGAGAACTGGGGCTGCCTCCTGGACCCTCCCCCATGCCCTCCGTCCCTCCATCTGCAGCCTGGCACTATCCAGCCTGAACAAGCACACGGAGGCCGTGGCCTACTACAGAAAGGCCCTGGAGCTGGATCCAGACAATGAGACCTACAAGTCCAACCTCAAGGTGGCTGAGCTGCGGCTGAGAGAGGCACCCAGTCCCGTGAGTCCCGTGGGACAGCGATTGGGGGTGGGGCAGCTGGGTTGGAGGGCAAGGCCAGAGCTGGGTGTGGAGACCCTCTGGTGCTGGGGGCTGGTCCTCTGTTCAGCGGGGTCCTGTCCTGAGAGAAGGGGCTGATCCCGGAAACAGAAGGGGGCGTGTCACCCAGGGAAGCCACCCCTCGGGGTGGGGACCAGAGCCTATCAGTGGTTCCCTGGGCAGGAGTCAGCCCTCAGGGCCAGCAGGCTCGGGGTACCTAGTGTGAGTGATCTGAGGTGACCAGGGTGGGGACTGTGGCTCCACCTGTGGGGGCCCTGTGAAGGAGGGGTCATGTTGGCCTGTGCTGGGAGGTGTGCAAGTGAAAGGTGCAGTCATGGACGAGTTGGTTACTGTCTCTAAGGACTTGCCACTCTTGGAGGACACTGTCCTTTCTCAGGCAGCTTCAAAGTAAAAGCTGAGGTTAACATGCTGAGCTCCTCCTGGGTGACCCACACGTGGTGCTTCCTTCTACAAAGCTCCCTCTGGCTGCAGGCCTGGACCGCCTGAGCTGCAGGGATGCCCAGGATTCCAGCACGCCCCCCATGGGAAACTTTACCCCTCACTTCCTGGGGACTAGCCTTCGAGGTCCTGTGTCCCGGCACCACTGAGCAGGGTTTTTCTCATCCGCAGACGGGAGGTGTTGGCAGCTTTGACATCGCAGGCCTCCTGAACAACCCGAGCTTCATGAGCATGGTAATGGCCTCACTTGCCCCCGCTGCCCCTGCCTACTGTCAGAACAGCCACAGACGTCCCAGGGAGGGGGTACCTGCAGCACCCTCTGTCAGACTCCTCAATGTCAAGCACAGGGAGCAGACTGAGCCCACCTCTCCCAGCCCTGCACCCCATGCTGAGCCCCTTCTCAGTGTGAACACGATTATTACAGATGGCTACACCTGCTCCCTGAGGTGCAGATGAGACTCGGCAGGGCGTGGGGGCCCCAGAGAAAGGCCACCTTCTGTGCAGAGGTGCGTGTTCTGCACAGGGTGTTCCCCGGGAGCAGGCGCCTGGCGTGTCCACACGCCTGTGCAGTTCCAGGTGGTCTTGCTGGTCCTCAGGGCTCACTGCTGGCTCCAGGGGCCCCAGGGTCTCAGACCATCAGGAAGAGGAGCCCCAGCTGCCAGAGAAATGTCTGTCCTGATGAGACATGTCTGGCCTCCCATGTTGTAGCTGGGCCTCTGCTCTCATCCAGGGACAGATGGCCACAAGGCAGGAGGACACCCAGCCAGGGAACGCAGCTAGCAGTGGCCACTCCTTTGGCCTTGTCCATTGGGGTCAATGGTCACAGCCCCCCGAGGCTTTGTGCAGTGCTGTTAGTACCCAGCCATGCCTGGTGCTCACACGACTGTGACCTGAGACAGCCACAAAGGGCGGTGGACGGTCCACGGCCAGGTGGTAGCGCTATCTTGCCCTTTTTGGAAAGAGCCACAACCTGGAAGTCACCTCCCTGACCTCTGCTCATGTTTGTCTTAAAATTGGCCCAGAGGAGATCGTCCCAACTTGGCAGGGGAGGGGATCAGTGCAGGGGAGATAACAGGTGTCATCGTTTATCCACAGAGGAGAACTGGGACCAACTCTTCTGGGGCGTCCCCATCTGGGGTGGTGACGAGGTGCCTGGAATCTCCTAAGATGAGAGTCCAGACAGGATGAAAGTAGGGAAGCGGGGGAGGGTTGCAGCGCATTATGGGTGGTGAGGCCTGGGGAAGAGGCAGGCAGGCGCTCCGGGTGCTAGACTGGAGGCCCATGGTGCTCACAGGGTAACCTTGTCAGTGGCAGGATGTGTTGGGGAGCCTGCCCCATCTGACAGGTCTGTTCTCTTCTTCAGGCATCAAACCTGATGAACAATCCCCAGGTTCAGCAGCTGTAAGTGACCACTGTTCTCCTTTGGGTCTTTCTGAAATATTTCTTTGGCTGTGGTTTTAGTTGCAGCACTCGGGATCTGCATCACAGTGTGTGGACTCTCAGTTCCACGCGAGCTCAGTAGTTGCAGCACGTGAGCTCAGTTGCTCCCTGGCATGTGGGATCTTACTTCCTCAGCAGGGATTGAACCTGCATCTCCTGTATTGCAAGGCAAATTCTTAGCTCCTGGACCACTAGGGAAGTCCTTTCTTCTTTGGACCTTGTGGTTAAAAATTATTGTGGTAAAAGATGCATACAGTTTCCTATTTTAGCCATCTTAAGGTCTATAGTTCCATGGCATTAAGTACGCTTATAATGTCCTGTAGCTGGTCACTACAATCTAATTCCAGAACGTCCATCACCCCAAAATGAAGCCCCACCCCATGAGTGTGGTCTCCCAGCTCCTGACTACCAGTCACCCGTCTGTTGACCGGCCTGACAGTGTTTCACATCAGTGGACTCAGACATTCTATGGTCTTTTGTGTCACTGGCATGGCCTAGTGTCCCTGGAGGGCAGCACTACCCCACTGAGAATCACTGTTTTTGAGTAAAAAATGGATGTTCCTGGGAAAGTTGGTGAAACTGACAGGTTGCAGTCAGAAGGGTGGGCTCAGGGGGAGTTGGGTCCCAGGGGACATCTCTTGCCAGCAGAGGGGAAGGGTTGAGCAGGGCCGCAGGGGGAAAAGGGGACTGAGCCGTCTTCAAGTCCAGGACTCTCTTTGCAGCATGTCTGGCATGATTTCGGGCGGCCACAACCCCCTGGGAACTCCCGGCACCAGCCCCTCGCAGAATGACCTGGCCAGTCTCATCCAGGCGTGAGTGGACCTGCCAGGCAGGGTTCCCGGGTGGGGTAGGGTCCAGGGTCCCCGGGTGCTCTGTGGGGCCTCATTCTCCAGGGAGTGGTCCCCCTGCCCTCCAGGGGCATGTCAGGTGGGGAGAGGTGGCTGGGTAGGTGCCTTGGACCTGGCTGAGCCCAGGCATGCCTCCCCTGCCCCCACCTGCAGGGGCCAGCAGTTTGCTCAGCAAATGCAGCAACAGAACCCAGAGTTGATAGAGCAGCTCCGCAGTCAGATCAGGAGTCGGACTCCCAGTGCCAGCAACGACGACCAGCAGGAGTAACCGCCCCGTGAGTCCCCGGGGCTGGGGGGCACCTTGGGCCCTCAGGTCTCTTGCCAGGTGGTCCCACTCAGATGTTTCTCCCTCCAGCCTGCCCAGCGCCATCGGGTCCTTCCCGGCCAACAGGAAGCCTTCTTGACCTTTTCCGTCTCTTCCCATTGGATCGCCCACGAGAGAAAAAGAACTTGGACCTGCATGTTAAGCCAGATTTTTATGATGTTTACTTTTACCTCCTCCCCTCCCTCCCTTTTTGTACTCTCTCACGGCCCCCAGATCCTTCTTGAAACAGAGCCAGCAAGCTGTGAGTGCAGACCAGCACCCGTCTCCCTCCTGGCCCCCTGCCCTGAAGACCTGGTCACTAAAGTATTTTCTAGAACATTCTGAGGTGGGGGTGGTCTTCTCACCGCTCTCCAAGAAGTGGCCCATGGGGTGCCGTGGCCCCGAAGCCCCTTCTTCAGCCCCTGCCTGCCCCCCCAGTCTGTCTGCAGGGCCTCCCAGCCCCCAAGAAGCCGCTTTCTGAGTTGACTATGGCCTCCCTGGCCACCCCTGCTCGAACGAGCTCACTGCCAGCCAGCCTGGCCCAGCAGACCCGTGTTTTCACACAAGGAACTCCAGTTGCAAGTGCCCCGGAGGCAGTTTCTGCGTCCAGCGGGGGCTGAAGCAGACGTCTTGGATGCACACGACCCATTTCTGGGACTTGAATTCCAGTCCAGTGCTCGGATGGACTCGGGTCTGATCGCCATGCTTTTCTCAGTACTTAAAACCGACAGACTTCGAGGGGCCCTCTCGACCTTTGAGCTGGCTCCTGAGCCTGTCCCAGCCTGGCTGTGTA
Source organism: Bos indicus x Bos taurus (assembly GCF_003369695.1). NCBI lineage: Eukaryota > Metazoa > Chordata > Mammalia > Artiodactyla > Bovidae > Bos > Bos indicus x Bos taurus. The sequence continues at coordinate 89,720,109 of NC_040082.1, read as the reverse complement.
TCCCAGCCACTGTCCTCTGTCCACAGGTGGTCCTGCTGGCCTGGCTTGCCTGCATCCTCAGCGGGCTCTCCTCCCACTTGGGGGTCGGGGCTACGGGGGTCCCTGATGGCCACCTGCCTGGGCCTGAGATCACCAGGCAGCCACCGTGGATGTCCCTGCAGCCCAGGGCAGGGTGGAGAGGGTCCCTGGCACTGTGGCTCATGCCACAATGTTGCGATGGGATTGCTGGAGGCTCCCTGGTGGTGTCAGGTCGTGTGGGAGGCGACACCGTACCAGTACTGTGTGTGTAGGTAACTCAGAGAGAGACAGCCCCACACACATCCCGCAAGGCATCCTAACTCATGAGTGCTACCATGGTGACAAGGTAACGTGTGGGGAATAAATAGACATCGTGACCTCTGCTGGCCTCTGTGTGGACCTCTCAGTGCCGCTCTGCCCCCACCCCCTCACCTCCCAGAGCTTCCGGGAACCCCCAGCGTGGACCCTGCATGGGTCACCCTGAACCATTGACCCAGGTTGTGTGTGCCTTCCCTGTCACCTTGGAGACAATCTCACAAATTTAGTGGCCTTTAACCACACACAGTATTTCCATCCTGGAGGCCAGAAGTCAGACTGGGAACCCCCTTGGGCTAAATCCATGTGTTGATGGGTCTGGCTCACTCCCTGTCCAGCGGCTGACACGTGTGTAGGTGCAGGGGGTGTCAGGCCTGCACTCGACTCCCCCGGGTCGCTGGGCTGTGGAAATGCTTTTGGGCCATGCCACTTTCTTTGGCTGTGACCTCTGGCTTCCAGTGGGTGTCCTCATAGCCTCTAGTGACCTTGAGCTGCTGTGTCCTGCTGAGGTGACCTCCCCATGTTCCCTGCCACTTGGATGGTGGCTGGTAAGTCACGAAGTTCAGGGAGAAGAGGAGTCCGTCCCCCATGCTACTGTGGGCATGAGAGCTCTATCAGAGCAAAGGAGAGGCAAGTCCTGGCCGTGTCCCACGGAAGGGTGGACTGGCATTTACGTCGCTCCAGCTACCTGCCTGAGGAAGTGGTCCCTCTTTAAAAACTGAGATAATAGACTTCCCTAGTGGTCCAGTGCTTAAGACTACCCACTCACTGCTGAGGGCCTGGGTTCGATCCCTGCTCTGGGAACTAAGATCCAGCAAGCCATGAAGTGCCACCAAAAGCAGAAGTTGGCACAAACTCAGTGGTTCAGAACTGGTTCCTTCCCAGTGTCTGTGGGTCAGAAACCAGTGAGGCTCAGCTGGGGCCTCTGTTCAGGGTCTCAGCCAAGGCCTCATTCTTATCTGCCCATAGACCGTCTGCAGTTTAGTCTTTATGGTGTGGTAAGTCAAGGCCTAACCTCCCTTAGCTCTGTGCCCCCAGGGCTTCCTGTATTCATTTCCTGGGGTTGTCCTCATACTGAAAGGTTGTTGTTGAATCACGCGAATACACCAGGATTCTTGGCCCCCGGAGAAGAATTCAATCCGGGGCCAGAGACGAGGCTTGATCGCTCAGAGCTTTTGTGTAATAGTTTTATTAAAGTATAAAGGAGATAGAGAAAGCTTCTGACATAGGCATCAGAAGGGGGCAGAAAGAGTACCCCCTTGCTAGTGTTAACAATGAGGTTATATAATCCAAAGAATGTCTGGAGGTTGTAAAGACCTCATCAGACCCACTCCCATAATTTACATTTTAAGATAACACTGTCCTCAGGCAAGATACATCCTTGTAAAGACCAGGTCTACTCCCATAATTAACATTTTAAGATATCAGAAGGTTGAATCCAAAGACTGTCCTTAGGCAGGATACATTATTGTTATATAATCCTAAGGAATGTGGAGAAAGAAAAGTTTGTCCTTTCTTCCTCCTTGGGAATTCCAGACCCTTCTCTGCTTGGGGACCCCTAGACTCCCTATCAACCTGCCTAGGAAATAACTCTCTCATCCCCCCCTTTTCTTTTAGGAGAATTATGTTGCCTAGGGAAAGGGGGCGTCGTTCTCATTCCATAACTACTTCCGAGCTGACAAGGGGCGTTGTCCCTAAATTGGTGAGGCAACATATTCTCCTAATCCTCATATTAAGGCTATCTGATCCAGGGGCCCCAAATAGTAGCTGGAGGAAGCTACAGCAGTAGCAGGAGTTTGAGCAACCATTTGTAACTTAAAAGCTTCATGCGGCTAGAAACAAATCCAGTTATATAATTACAGATGTAGGGAGCAAACAGTAAAAACAAAACATTTAGAATCAAAATTAAAAGTCACATTATGTCCATAGTTAAAGTGCAAAGTGTTGCACCAGTCCATTTTAGGGTTGGTAGATGTCATCAGATGAAGAAGAGGCATCGCATGTGATTGTTGTCGAAGGTATTCACAGACTTGGAGAAAGTCTTTTCCTTGAAGTGGGCATGTCCACCACAGGAAGCCTTCCACTGACGAAGAGGGGAGTGCTCCGCAGACCCAGCAGTTAGACTGATTGTGGAATGTAGCATAGGAGTGAGCCCAGGACAAGAAGACATTGTCTTGAAGATCCAATGGCAGACTGAGGATATTTGGAGTCAGCAAAAGTAGACTCACATAGATTATCAGGCCCATCCGCTGCCCTTTGCTTAATTCTAGAGCTCGGGTCAGGGCCACAAGCTCTGCTAACTGAGCACTTGTTTCCTGGGGGAGAGATTTTGCTTCCAAAACCTGTTCAGCAGTCACCACGGCGTAACCTGCTTTACGGTTTCCATCCTGAACAAAAGAAATGCCATCTGTAAATATTTCCGTGTCAGGATTGTCTAATGGGATATCCTTTAGATCCTCCCGAGCTGCATAGTTTAAAGTTAGGAATTGAGAACAATCGTGATCAGGTGTTTCATTTTCCTTCTCAGGAAGGAAAGTGGCAGGATTTAAATTTCCACAAACTTTAAGCTTAGTTACTGGTCCCTCTAACAACAATGACTGATGCTTAAGAAGCCTACTGTCTGTCATCCAAATATTAACCTTAGAATTTAAGATTCCACTCACATCATGAGAAGTCAGTACAGTAAGGTTTCATCCATTAATTATTTTTAAAGCTTCAGGTGCTAATAAAGCCGCTGCCCCAATTACTTTTAGGCAGTGGGGCCACCCACATGAAACTACATCTAATTCTCTGCTTAGATAAGCAATAGGTTGCTGGTGAGGCCCTCGGGGTTGTGTCAAAACTCCCAATGCCACACCTTTTCTTTCAGTGACAAATTAAATTCTGACCCTGTGGGCAAGCTCAGAGCTGGAGCTTGCAGGAGAGCAGTCTGAAGAACCTTAAAAGCCTTTTGAGTTTCTGGAGACCAAACCAGTTTGTCGGTTTGGGCCTGCTGAGTTTCAGCTATAAGTTTATATAAAGGCCGGGCAAGTTCCCCATAACCCGGAATCCAAATGCGACAGTAACCTGTGATTCCCAAAAATCCTCTCAATTGTCTTAAAGTCATAGGTAGGGGGTGATTTAGTATAGGTTTAATTCTCTCAGGGCCTATGGCCCTAGTCCCTTCTGATATGATTAGGCCCAGATATCTAACTGATTGTTGACAAAGCTGAGCCTTTTCTCTTGATGCCTTGTAACCACAGTCTGCCAGAAAGTTTAAGAAATCTTCTGAGGCTCGCGAACAAGCTTCCTCTGTCTCAGCACAGAGCAAAATATCATCTACATATTGTAACACCACTGCTTCAGAGCTATTAAAGTTTTGTAGATCCCGTGACAAACTTTGTCCGAATAAGTGAGGACTGTCACAAAATCCCTGGGGCAAAACTGTCCAGGTTAACTGAGAAGCTGGCTGCGTAGGGTCTTCAAAGGCAAATAGGAATTGACTTTCTTCTGCCAAAGGCACTGAATAGAAGGCATCCTTTAAATCAATTACTGAGAAATATTTGGCCCATTCAGGAATTTCAGACAATAGAGTATAAGGATTAGGCACCACGGGGTGTAAAGGAACTACAGCCTCATTTATTATTTGTAAGTCTTGAACTAGTCTCCATTTACCATTGGATTTCTTTATACCCAAAATAGGAGTGTTGCAAGGACTGTTACAGGGAATTAATAGTCCCTGCTCTTTTAAATTTTCGATGATGGGTTTTAACCCTTCCTTAACTTCAGGTTTCAGTGGATACTGCTTCTTATGTGGAAATACGTGTGGGTCTTTGAGCTTAACAACTACAGGAATAGCATTTTGTGCTCGACCCACAGATTTTCCATCAGCCCATACTCTAGGATTTACATTTTGTTCAACTAAAGGGAGAGAAAGGGAGGGCTCCATATTCATGAAAACAGAGGCATGGACCTTGCTCAGTATATCCCTTCCCAAAAGGGATGAGGGAGATTCTGGCACAATCAGAAACTCGTGTGAAAACAGCACAGAATCCCAGTTGCAAGATAAAGAATAACTGAAATAATACCTTTTGCCTCGTCCAGACAGTCCCATTACGGAAGCGGATCGGGAAGAAAGTGGGCCAGGGGCTTCAGTAAGCACAGAATAAGTTGCCCCAGTATCTAAAAGGAAATCGACGGATTGGCCCCCCACAACTATTAATACCCGGGGTTCCTCAGGTGTAATTAGGACGGGAGCTTGTGTGGGGACCCCCGGGCACCTTCAGGCCTGATTGTCTTGAGAGTCCGACCCCGGAGACCTACGCCTCTGGGGGCAGTCTCTCTTCCAGTGTGGTCCTTTGCAGACCGGACATGGAGCCGGGGGCGGCTTAGATGCCTGAGGGCAATCCCGCTTGAGGTGCCCCTCCTTTCCACAGCAGTAGCAAGCCCATCCCTTTTCACCTGGGCCCCTCTGGGCATTTTTCTCAGGCTGTTTAAGAACGTTTTTCATAGCCATGGCGAAGGCTTCCGCCTTTTCCTTTGTCTTTTTTTGCCTTTCTTTCTTTTCCTCATATTCCCTACCATAATAGACTGTCTGAGCCAGTTGTAACAGAGTATCTAAAGACTGATTTGGTCCATACGCCTGTTTTAATAGCTTACGGCGGATATCTGGAGCCAACTGAGTGAGAAATCTATCTTTTAAGATCACTTTTCCCTCTTCACTTTCGGGATCAATCTCAGTGAATCTGCGAAGGCCTTCTCTCAGTCTATATAGGAATTTACCAGGAGCTTCTTTCTCCTCCTGTTCTATATCTGCCAATTTGCCATAGTTTAAAGGCTTAGAACGCGCCTGCCTAAGTCCTTCAAGAATACATCTAACAAAATGACTCTGATCCCATCTTCCTTTAGCTGTGTTGTAGTCCCAGTCCGGTTCTATAGTTGGGACCGCCTGAGTCCCAGTGGGGAGGGCCGCTATCTCGTTCTCCCTCTTCCCTACTGATTCATTACCAAGCCACTCATCTCCATAAGCAACCGCTTTTCCCAAAACTCGAGTCTTTGACTCAGGAGTCAGCGTTTGTCCCAAGATATACATCACATCCTTCCAAGTGAGGTCATAAAGCAGAGTAACACCTTTAAAAGCTCTGATATATTTTTCTGGGTCCTCTAAATAGTCTCCCAGATCCTCCTTGATTCTTTGTATTTCTTGATAAGAAAAAGGCTTATTAACTCTCACAGACTGATTATTTCTCCCGGTGGGTGTTTCATAAAGAGGCAACAGCTTGTGTGGCTGTTCCTCAGTCTCTCTGGCTGCTCTGCGCATATGATCCCAGGGATAGATTGGAGAAACCTGTTTCTCCTCTTCTCTTTGTCTCCTGTCCTCCATCTCATCTCTTACTTCGATGGTCTGAGTTTCTACTGAAACCAGAGTAGTCTGAGGTCGTACTGAGACAGGAGTTGTTTGGACCTCCATGTGGGCAGTTTGAATCCCAGTTTGGAGTCCCAGGTACGGGGGCAAAGTAAGAGGACAGGAGGGAGCTGAAGGTTTCACACCCAAATCTATACCTTTAGGACATAAGTCTGGCATATTTCACAGAGAGAAAAAGGGCAACACATATGCTACTTCTACCCATTTCCCTTGTTCCTTACAGAACCGGTCTAATTGCAGAACAGTATTATACTTAAGAGACCCTCTAACTGGCCACCGTTCGCCGTCCTCCAATGGATACCGTGGCCATGCAGTATCACATAGGAAGACCAGGTGTGTCTTCTTTAAGCCCTGGGGATCAAATCTATCCCAGTTTTTCAGGATACAGTTCAAAGGAGTGAGGCTGGAATTGTTAGCTCCCATCTGTAAGAGAGAAAAAAGCGACCAAGGCCATTTTTCTACCGGAGGCGTCCCTCCCTGCTCTAGATGGGGGTGTAGACAGACGTTACACCAAAAGCTTTTCCTTCCTGGTCGGACTTAGTCTGTCCGTTACCGACGCAGGCGCCGTACTCGTCCCTCCCGGTTCTACCACCGAGATGGGGTGGGGATGTACCAGGGGTAGACTTGACAGCATCCCTACTTGACGTCCAGCTCTTCACCCTTAACCTTGCTTGCCTCTGATGTCACCCGGGGTGAACCAGAGTAACCTTCCGGAATGCCTCCCAAGCTAAGACCGCTGTAGGAAACATTCGTCACCTGAGTGCCTGTGCACGACCCTGAGTATTTCCTGACTACAATAAGACCGACATGAACATAAAACTGAGATGTTCTTTCCAAGCATCACCACACCAGTATAACAGCCTCCTCTGATCCACTAAGAGCTGGCATTACCAAAGGAAAAAAACCCATCGCAGTCCCAATCTGAGTAACCTTTAACCTCAGAGATGTTCTGGGAGCTAGAGCTCCATCTAGCTTCCGAACTTTCGATTCCTAGCAAGGCTAGACACTTTCTTTCTTTCTTTTTTTTTTTTTTAGACACTTTCTTGACTACGAATCCAAGTTTGGGACCTAAGCCACAGTATACAATAACAGTATAGATCACAAGTCCCTTGAAAGTCTATGATCCGATAGATTAGGTTAGTACTTCTAATTCCCAAGGAGTTATGAAATGGTCGAAGAGACCAAAAAGTTTGACCAAGAAAGGAGAGTTCGGTCCACACGCTTTGCCCATTTCTGGTCGGTTCCCGAAGGAGACATTGGGTGCCTCTTGGCATTGGCAGGTCGGTATAACGCCCCAACAGGTTTCTGCCATAAGCCCTATGAGATCACCGTGGAACCGCAGAGCAGAGCTCCTTACTTGTTTCACGCAGGGCATGCCATTCATTCACACAAGCACACGGTAGAGTTAGTAAAGCACAGCAGAAAACGTGTTCGCTAAGAGAACAAAGAACTAAAGCTCCAAGCATCCTTACCTTGTCCTGAAGGATCCCGGACGAGCCCCCAAGATGAAAGGTTGTTGTTGAATCACGCGAATACACCAGGATTCTTGGCCCCCGGAGGAGAAGAATTCAATCCGGGGCCAGAGACGAGGCTTGATCGCTCAGAGCTTTTGTGTAATAAAGTTTTATTAAAGTATAAAGGAGATAGAGAAAGCTTCTGACATAGGCATCAGAAGGGGACAGAAAGAGTACCCGCTTGCTAGTGTTAACAATGAGGTTATATAATCCAAAGAATGTCTGGAGGTTGTAAAGACCTCATCAGACCCACTCCCATAATTTACATTTTAAGATAACACTGTCCTCAGGCAAGATACGTCCTTGTAAAGACCAGGTCTACTCCCATAATTAACATTTTAAGATAACAGAAGGTTGAATCCAAAGACTGTCCTTAGGCAGGATACATTATTGGTATATAATCCTAAGGAATGTGGAGAAAGAAAAGTTTGTCCTTTCTTCCTCCTTGGGAATTCCAGACCCTTCTCTCCTTGGGGACCCCTAGACTCCCTATCAACCTGCCTAGGAAATAACTCTCTCAATACCACAGACTCAGGGGCTTAAACCAACACACATTGAGCCTCTTAGTTCTAGAAGCAGGAGCATGGAATCAGTTGGTCCGTCCAAAAGCAAGGTGTCTGCCAGGGCCCTGCCGCTTCAGGGGTTCCAGGGTAGAGTCCTTCCTGCCTCTTCCAGCTTCCGAGCCTCGGTGTCCTTGGCTTGTGACCACATCACCGTAGTCTCTGCCTCTCTCTTCACACAGAAGCCTCACCCCTGCTGTCTGTGTCAAAGCGCGCTCTGCCTCCTCATGACAACACAGGACATCCTCCTCCTTGGGTGATCCAGGATCATCTCTTGTCTCAAGGTCCTTCATAATCCCACCTGCAAAGTCCCTTTTGCCATGTAAGGAACCACACTCATGGGTTCTGGGGATTCGGACGTGGACACCTCTGGGGGTCAATAGCTAGCGTTCCACAATTCCCCAGATATTGCTGTCAGCACTTGCTTCACCCAAGCAGCAGGAGAGAGGAAGTCTGGCTGGCTTCAGCTCCCAGGTTGGAAACTTAGGCAACGTGGCTGAGTCTCAGGAATGATGGTCACCATCTATTCTATTGGTTAGGAGTCTCTGATCTAGCCACACACCGACAGGAGGGGATTACACAGGGCGTGACCTCTAGGATGTGGGATTTTGGAGTGCCTTAGGATCTGTCCACCACAGGCTTGAGTTCAGTGAAGTCTCCCAGCCAACCAGAGGGCTCTGATTGTGCAGCCTCTGTGAAGTGCAGGCATGTTCAAAAATGAATCATCAGATTCCAGGTCTGGCAGGAGTCTTAGCATCTCGGGTCTTTACGGACCCTCCTGCCACCTCCACTCTTCCCCCAGCTCACCTCTACATAGGTCTCAGTTTATGCCAATCCATTTGAGCAAGAATTCTTCAGAGAGAAAAATCTAAGACTTACCAACCTTCTGGAATGCGCTTTTGGCAAAATTATTTTTTTGGCTGCATAGCATGCAGGATCTTAGTCCCCTGACCAGGGACGGAACCCGCGCCCCCTACAGTGAAAGCACGGAGTGTTAACCACCGGACCACCAGGGAAGTCCCTTAGCAAAGTCTTAATGCTCCATGGTGCCGGTTAAACCTGTTCCCTCCTTGTCTGCGATGAGCAAGGATGGGCTGGTGGCCCTCAGCTCAGCGAGGAGGATGAAGTGCTCCCCATCTGGGCTGCTGTTGAAGTCATCTGAGGGTCTTTATCCCTGATACCTTCCTCCCACCCCCCCATAAACTCTGAAAATTCACCTGGGTTGGTAGTTGTCAATAGAGGAAACCTTGCCCCCATCAGGGGGCGATAGGTGATATCTGGAGATATTTTTGGATGTTGGCACTGAAGGATGCTCCTGGCATCGAGTGGGTAGGGACCAGGGTTGCTGCTCCACACACCAAAGGATTTGAGAAATATTGGTCAAGTCCAGGCATTCTCCTGAATTTATTTAGTGAGCCCTCTACTGGTTCTGAGGGCTTCTCAGATGGATCAGTGGTTAAGAACTCACCTGCCAATGCAGGAGACAGAAGAGATGCAGGTTCAATCCCTGGGTTGGGGAGATCTTCTGGAGGAGGAAATGGTAACCCACTCCAGTATTCTTACCTGGAGAATCCCGTGGACAGAGGAGTCTGGTGGGCTACAGTACGTGGGGTCCCAAAGAGTAGGACACAACCGAGCAACTGAGCATGCATGTGCTACCAGTTCTGCATTTTATTTTTACTTATTTATTTGGCTATGCTGGGTCTCAGCTGTGGCAAATGCAGTCTTTTTTGTTCTTGCTATTGTTGCAGCATACAGACTCTAAGCTTCAGCATGCAGAATCTAGTTCCCTGCCCGGGGATTGAACCCAGCCCCCCTGCCTTAGAAACACAGAGTCTTAGCTACAGGACCACCAGGAAAGTCCACCAGGTTCTGTGTGTTAAGCAAGCATCTCAGGGGATTGGGACAGACCTGTTTGGAGAAGCTCATGCTGAGCATCAGCGTTGGCACAGGAATAGGAGTTGTGTTTTCCAGGAGCATCTAACATGGCCCATAGGTCTTCTTAGATGGTCTGGGTTCCTTTCCTCCCATCCCGTGTGCCCATCTCAGGGAGGCCCTGCACAGCCTCTTCCGAACTGACCCCACACCCAGTCTAAGTGTACAGGAAAGATCCAGAAACATTCTATTTTGGAACCACTGGAAGCGTGGGGAAGAGGGAAATGGATTAAAAAAAAAAAATGGGGTCACTGTCAGCATCTCATCCCAGAATCCAGTGGCTTTTCTAGGTAACCCGATGAGATGTGTATCCTGGAGACTCGCTGCTTGATCCCACACGAGTGCTGTTGTTCAGTCCCTAAGTGGTTCTTACTCTCTGTGACCCCCATGGACTGCAGCACACCAGACTTCCCTGTCCTTCACTATCTCCCAGAGTTTGTCCACATTCATGTCCATTGAGTCAGTGATGCCAACCAACCATCGAATCGTCTGTCGCCCATAGGATATTTCTGAATATTACTGTCAGAAGTGTATTGAGTAAAGGAAAAAAAAAAAAGGCAATTAAACATAGATTTAGCATAAGTTGTGCCTTGGAGAAAGCTTCCAGGAGTGGGTTGAGTCTTGAGACTTAAGGCAGCTGCTGCTACAGTCCATGGGGTGAGGAAAACTGTTTTCTGCATCCCCACACCCTTGGTGCATAAATCCTAGGAGCTAGATGGCAAATCCCACCCGGATTAAGTCCAGTGGAGCAATGAGGTGGAAACAAGATGTGTCTCTCTTTTGCATAAGCAAGAGGACTCACCTGGGAGCAGTTCTGGCTCCTAGAGACACCAGGTGATGTCTGGGAGACAGACATCTGTGCTTATCACCCTGGGGACCAGGGATGCTGCTCCACACCCCCCAGTGCTCAGTTTAGTTCAGTTCAGTTCAGTCGCTCATCCTGTCTTGAATATCAGCAGGGCCAAGGCTGAGAAGCCCTGCCCTACAGCACACAGTAGACCCTTGATAAACATGTCAGAGAAACAAATATACCAAACCATTTTGCCAGCAGCAAAACATAATTTGTTCAGGAGAATTCCCTGGTGAATCAGTGGTTGAGACTCCGTGCTTTCACTGCCAAGGGCCCAGGTTCAGTCCCTGGTGGGGGATCCAAGATCCCTCAAGAAGCTTTAGTTCAGTTCAGTTCAATTCAGTCACTCAGTCATGTCCGACTCCTTGCGACCCCATGAATCGCAGCACACCAGGCCTCCCTGTCCATCACCATCTCCTGGAGTTCACTGATACTCACGTCCATCGAGTCAGTGATGCCATCCAGCCATCTCATCCTCTGTTGTCCCCTTCTCCTTCTGCCCCCAATCCCTCCCAGTATCAGGGTCTTTTCCAATGAGTCAACTCTTCGCATGAGGTGGCCAAAGTATTGGAGTTTCAGCTTCAGCATCAGTCCTTCCAATGAACACCCAGGACTGATCTCCTTTAGGATGGACTGGTTGGATCTCCTTGAAGTGCAAGGGACTCTCAAGAGTCTTCTCCAGCACCACAGTTCAAAAGCATCAATTCTTCAGCGCTCAGCTTTCTTCACAGTCCAACTCTCACATCCATACATGACCACTGGAAAAACCATAGCCTTGACTAGACGGACCTTTGTTGGCAAAGTAATGTCTCTGCTTTTGAATATGCCATCTAGGTTGGTCATAACTTTCCTTCCAAGGAGTAACCACAGCCTTGTCTAACTCAATGAAACTAAGCCATGCCATGTGGGGCCACCCAAGACAGACAGGTCATGGTGGAGAGGTCTGACGGAATGTGGTCCACTGGAGAAGGGAATGGCAAAGCACTTCAGTATTCTTGCCTTGAGAACCCCATGAACAGTATGAAAAGGCAAAATGATAGGATATTGAAAGAGGAGCTCCCCAGGTCGGTAAGTGCTCAATATGCTACTGGAGATCAGTGGAGAAATAACTCCAGAAAGAATGAAGGGATGGAGCCAAAGCAAAAACAATACCCACTTGTGGATGTGACTGGTGATAGAAGCAAGGTCCGATGCTGTAAAGAGCAATATTGCATAGGAACCTGCAATGTCAGATCCATGAATCAAGGCAAATTGGAAGTGGTCAAACAGGAGATGGCAAGAGATGTCGACATTCTAGGAATCAGTGAACTAAAATGGACTGGAATGGGTGAATTTAACTCAGATGACCATTATATCTACTATTGTGGGCAGGAATCCCTTAGCCATCATGGTCAACAAAAGAGTCAGAAATGCAGTACTTGGATGCAATCTCAAAAACGGATGCAGTCTCAAAAACGACAGAATGATCTCTGTTCGTTTCCAAGGCAAACCATTCAATATCACGGCAATCCAAGCCCAACCAGTAACGGTGAAGAAGCTGAAGTTGAACGGTTCTATGAAGACCTACAAGACCTTTTAGAACTAACACCCCAAAAAGATGTCCTTTTCATTATAGGGGACTGGAATGCAAAAGTAGGAAGTCAAGAAACACCTGGAGTAACAGGCAAATTTGGCCTTGGAGTACAGAATGAAGCAGGGCAAAGGCTAATAGAGTTTTGCTAAGAGAACGCACTGGTCATAGCAAACACCCTCTTCCAACAACACAAGAGAAGACTCTACACATGAACATCACCAGATGGTCAACACCGAAATCAGATTGATTATATTCTTTGCAGCCAAAGATGGAGAAGCTCTATACAGTCAAACAGCTTAGCAGGGCCAAAAAAAAAATGTTTTTTAATTAACTTGTTCACTGGCTCTAGAATGCTCCTGTTATCTTTGCAGTAAAGATTTCATCCCAACCTAGGTAACCTGAAAACCCCAAACTGAGTTGGCTTCCACGCCCGATCTGACCCCTCCCCAAAATCGACCCCAGCCTTTCAAAATGAATTATTTGAATCAATGATCAGAACACACATTGAACCCTCTGGACTTGGCCCCCGTATGTTAGAAGCTGAGGCCACCAGAGGGCGCGCAGGCGCCGCCTGCATCCGTGAGCATCAGGACCACAAAGAACACCGTCGCGTCTGACCCTGAAACCATCCGGACTTGAGCCTAGAAACGGCCTGCGTCCTAGAGTTTGGGAGTTGCACGTTTACAGCCAATTCTCGTTTCAGAATTTTAAGTCATCCTCAACAGGGACGTTCTGTGAAGCTCTGTGCTGTGGTGGGAACAAACACCACCTTGATTGCCTGATGTGATTCTCGGTCACAGAATGTGGGTCCCTGCCGTGGTGAGGTTGGAGGGTGCAGACCACGAATTATCTCAGCTTAGGGCTGTTCCCACCGTCTTTGTAAGCTCTCGCGGACCTGGGGAGGAGGTCGGAAATCTCTTTCTCCTTCTCATCACTGTGCTTCTTAAACTTTTTATCTGAGTGTAGCATACGTGCATACATTATAAGCAAACAGCTCAATGAGTTAAAAAAAAATTTATTTATTTATTATTTATTTGACTGCTCCAGGTCTTATTTTTTGCATGCAGTATCTATTAGCTGCAACATTCGAGCTCTTATTGCTGCATGTGGGATCTAGTTCCCTGACCAGGGGTTGAACCCACAACGTCCATTGGAAGGTGGAGTGTTAGCCACTGGACCACCAGGTCCAGTGGCTGACCACCAGTCCTGACATCGACATTCTAGAGCTAAGCATCTAGATACCCTAAAACCTCTGGATATACAATTTCACCCAAGCCCTGCTCCCCCTCACCACCACCCCCCCCCCACCGCCCTGGGAATGTATGCCCAACAGCAACCTTCATGAATTGCCACCCAGTGTCATGCAGAGGAATAATGGGGGCAGTGCCTTTAGCAAAGCCAATACTGAAAACTACCCATGTTCAACCATAGTTGAACAACCATGACAGAATGGCAGCTGTTTGGGGATCGGTGGTGGGGAGGGGCAGGAGGTCATTTTTTTCAGTGGGTGCAGTTTATGTTCACTATGTTGATTGTGAGGATGGTTTCTCAGGTGTGTACATATGTCAACACTTATCAAACTGTATACTTAGAATATGTGTAGTTTATTGTACATCATTTACACCTCAGTAAAGCTTTTCAGATGGGTATTTTTGGTGGGTATTTTTGGAGGGGCCATGCCACGTAACATGTGGGATCTTAGTTCCCCAACCAGGGGGACTGCCCCCCTACAGTGGAAGCAAGGAGCCCTACCCTCTGGACCTATAGGGAATTCCTGTTCAGCTGGTTTTATTTCCTATTTCCATGATTATCTGCACAGCTTGAGTATCTTTTCCTGTATTTATTCTCCTCTTGTGTTTGTTCTCCTAAGAATTGTCTGTTCATTTCCCTTCCCATTTTTATTTTGGGACGTTTGCTTGCTATCAAGAGCTCTATTTCATCTATTTTCAACATTTCTTCCTGGCCTGTCACTTATCTTTTGAGCTCATTCAGAATCTTTCATGATGGGAGATTTTTCAAGTACTCAATGCAGTCAAATTTGTCAATATTTTTTTCTATTGTAGTCTGAAGATACCTGCTCTATTTATATAGGTCCTGGAGTCTAGGAAGCTTTCAAAAATATGTCTGGAACTAATAAAAGCTTGAAGCTATGCAGTTCCTTCTCTGAGCAGCCTCCTCCTCTAAACATTTATGAAAAAATATTTCACATTATTGGAGGAGGAAATGGCAACCCACTCCAGTATTCTTGCGTGGAGAATCCCATGGAGGAGCCTGGTGGGCTACAGTCCACGGGGTCGCCAAGAGTCAGACACGACTGAGTGAATAACACACACATTGCCCTTTATGAATTCTCGTATAGGAGGGGGTCCTGTGGGCAGTTACCTAGTGTGCTGTAGTTATGAATGATCTTTCTTGTTGTTGTGAATTATGGAAAACAGAAAAAGAGTCAAGTCACTGTGTGTCCAATGGTAAAAATAGCTACGACACGTATATTGGCTTCCCAGGTGGCACAGTGGTAAGAATCCTCCTGCCGATGCAGGAGATGCAAGAGAGTCAGATTTGATCCCTGGGTGGGAAAGACCCCCAAGAGTAGGAAATGATAACCCACCATGGACAGACGAGCCTGGTGGGCTGTAGTCCATAGGGTCACAAAGAGTCAGACACAACTGAGCGACTGAACACGCACGCACACCCCACAGATATACAATGAATACTATTCAGCCATTAAAAAATGCAAAATAATGCCATTTGCAGCAACATGGATGGAGATCAACATACTAAGTCAGTCAGAAAGAGAAAGACAAATACTGTATAACATCACTTAGACCTGGAATCTAAAATATGACAGAAATAAACTTACCTATTAAGGAAAAACAGACTCACAGACATATAGAATAGACTTGTGGTTGCCATGGGGGAGGGTGGCAAGGAGAGGCTGACTGGGGGCTGGGGATTAGCAGATGCAAACTATTACACACAGAATGGATAAACTACAAGGTCCTACTGTATAGCACAGGGAACTATATTCAATATCATGTGATAAACCATAATGGAAAAGAATATGAAGAAGAATGTATATATATATTGAATATATATAGCTGAGTCATTTGCTGTATAGCAAAAATTGGCAGACCATTGTAAATAAACTATGCTTCATTAAAAAAAAATAGCTACCATATATTGCATGTTTGTCATGAAGCAAATTCCATAGAGGCAGAAAGTGGCATTAAACGTTAAGAACTTATAGACTTGTCATACTTAAACTCTGCAAAGCCAAACTTAGTCTTCTGACACCTCCAATGTCTGTGCCTCCTCCAGTCTTTCCTATTTTAGTGAATACCACTGAGATCTATCTAACTGCTCAAACTAGAAAACTACAAGTCATCCTCAACACCTCCTACTCCCACAACCCACAGACAAACCAGCACCAAAGCCAAGTCCTGTCAGTTCACTCTCCAAGATGGTTTTCAGATTCATCCACTTCCCTGCATCTCCCTTGTCAATGCCCTTGTGTAAACTAGCATCAGTTCTTGGGACTTCCCTGGTGATCCTGTTGTTAAGACTCCGAGCTTCCACTGCAGGAGGCATGGGCTTGATCCCTGGTCAGGGGACTAAGATCCCACATGCCACACAATGCAGCCAAAAATAAAGAAATAAAAATAACCCAGCATCGGCTCTTCCTCAAATTCCTCCACTGGTCTCCCTGCCTTCACTTGTTCCCTTTACAATTCTGTCTTTCTGTGGATCAGGAATCCAGGTTCACTTAGCTGAGTGCTCAAAGTTCAGGATCTCTCAAAGGCTTCAACTGAAGTGTGGACATAGGTCTCAAAATCAATATAAAATGTCAGTTGGATCACAAGCTTCTCCTGCTTGTGCTTAGTTGCTCAGTTGTGTCCAACTCTTTGTGGCCCCATGGGCTGTAGACCACAAGGCTAGTATGCCCATGGGATTTTACAGGCAAGAATACTGGAGTGGGGTGCCATTTCCTATGCCAGGGGATCTTTCCCACCCAGGGGTTAAAACTGTGGCTCTTGTGTCTCCTACATTCTTTACCACTAGTGTCACCTGGGAAGCCCTCCCCAGCTTAGAATTTCTCAATGAGTTTTCATCACCGAATCACAGTGCATTGATGGGGAAATCCAAATGCTTTAACATGGCTTCTGGGACTGACCTTCAGCTCTCCTCATCACTCACCAGCATCCAGCCAGCCTGGCTTTTCAGTTTCCCCAATGTGGCCAGCTTTTTTTTTTTTTTTTTTTGCCATGTGGCATGTGGGGTCTTAGTTCCCTAACCAAGGATCAAACCCATGCCTCCTGATGGAGTCTTAGCCCTTGGACTGCCACAGAAGTCCTCTTTTTTACTTTCACATCAAACATTCTGTCTCCCCCTGCTACTCCTCACCACTCTTTATTTGGTTAATGCAGAACTCTTTTTTTTTTTTTCTGAATAATTCTTAGTACAATCTACAGTTTTCCCTTTATACATATGTATTGTTATCTTTTGCTGCATAAAAAATTACCCCAAAACTTAGTGGCTTACCACAACAAGGTTTATTAACTCAGTTTCTGTGGGTTAGGAAGCCAGGTTCACCTAGCTGAGTCCTCAGCTCAGGATCTCTCAAAGGTTGTAACCGAAGTGTCCACTGGGCATGAGCCCTATGAATGCACAACAAGAGCAGGACCCTGCTCTGAGATCACACATGGTTGTTGGCAGTATTCAGTTCCCTGCAGGCTCTTGTGCCAAAGATCTCAGCTGTTGGGCTAGAGGTCACTCTCAGTTTCTTGCAGTGTGGGCCTCTTCAGCATCGCAACTTGCTTTAACAAAACATACGAGCTGAAGGAATTTCCTGGTGGTCCCACGATTAGAACTCCATGTTCTCACTGCTGAAGGCCAGAGTTCATTCCTTGGTGGAAGGACTAAGTTTCTACAGCTGCATGGCGCAGCACCCTGCCCTCAAAAAGAAAAAAAAAAAGCAAGCTGAAAATGCAATAGAGAGAGTTGTGCTAGGAAGACAGAAGTCAGTCTTCTGAAACCTAATCATGAAAATGACATCGCATCACTTGACAATATTCTCTTCATTGGAATCAAGTCACTGGGTGTACCCTAAGATGGAGAAGGGAAGATTATACAAGGATGTGACTCCTAGGATGTAGGAGTCATTTGGAATCATCTTAGAGGTCTGCCTATTAAGTCTGCCTCTGTGCTAACTCACTCAATTGTGCCTGACTCTTTGCAATCCCAAGGGCTGTTGCCTGCAATGTTCTTCTGTCCATGGAATTTCCAACCCACTGGAGTGGGTTGCCATTTCCTCCTTCAGGGGATCTTCCTGACATAGGGATGGAACCAGCATCCTGTGTCTCCTACATTGGTAGGTAGATTCTTTACCACTGAGCCACCTGAGAAGCCCCTATGGTGAGATATGCATAACATTAAATTTAGCATTTTCACCATTTTAAAGTACACAGCCCAGTGGCATTAAGCACATTCACATTGTTGTACAGCCACCATAATCTCCAGGACTTTCTTCTTTTCCCAAACTGAAACTCTGTCTCCATGAAACACTGACCCCCCAACCTCCCCTGGCCTCTGGTCCCACCATCTACTTCCTGTCTCTATGGATTTGACTCCTCTAGGACCTCCCGTGAGTGGAATTATACAGTATTTATCCTTTTGTGACTGTCTTATTTCAATTAGCCTAATGCATTAAGATTTATCCATATTGTAGCATTCTCCATTTTATTCTTAGTAACTCTCCCATGCCTGGCTCATGGTAGGCTGACAATAAGATTTTAGTTAACAAATGAATACAGTCTCTTCTTTCTTAAGTCTGGTTGCTTTTGGGGGGCTAATATCAAGATTTTTTTTTAAGTCTCCTTCTTCTTGTCTAAAAACTATCCATTTGTCCCAGCAAATTCACTCCTGGTTATATATCCTAAAACAATCAAACAAAAAAACCTCAAAATAGCAATTCACCACCCAGCACTTTATTTTTAAATATATTTTAATTTTATTGGAGTAAAGTTGATTTACAATGTTGTGTTTGTTTCAGGTCTACAGAAAAATGCCTCAGTTATACATATACATACATTCATGCTTTTTAAAAAGTGTTTGTTTATTTTTAATTGATTGATGATTGGTTTACAGTATCAGTTTTTCTTTCATATATCGACATGAATTAACCACAGGTGTACATAAGGTATTCATTCTTTTTTAAGATTCCTTTCTCATATAGGTTATCACGGAATGCTGAGTAGAGTTCCCTGTGCTATACAGTAGGTGCTGTTGGTTATCTATCATATATAGTAGTGTGTGTGTATATATCCCAAACCACCTCCCAACACTCTTGATAACCCTCTCTGGGCTCTATTACTCCAGAGCACTTGTCACCTTCTGATACAATTTTATTACTTATTATGTTTATCGATTATATTATGTCTCTTAGAACGTAAGCTCCAAAAGGGGAGAGAGCTTTGTTTTGTTGACAGAAGTTCTCCAAGAAAATATTCTGGCACATAGGAAGCAGAGATGTTGAAGGGATAAATCTGCTTCTTAAGCCGACAGGAAGGGCATCAGCAGCCAGGACGCTCCGAAAGGGACAGTCACTCGTAGTAAATCCTTTCCTGACAACGGCCAAGCCTCTACCCGAACGGGATTCAGCACCAGGAGCCCCTGGACAGCTCTGGAAGCCAAATACTTCTGGAACCCTTCCTCTAAGGTCTGAGTTTCCCACCGGAGCCGCCCTATGGCAGTACCCGCCGCTCAGTGGGAGGAAACTACTTTCCCTTGCCAGTAGGAGAGGTGGAGTCGCAGTTTGAGTGGCAACTGTAACAGCCAATGGCGTGGAGAACGTGGCCCGCGGCGCTTGGGGTGGCCAGTGGTCAGAGGCGTGGGCGGGGCGTGGGCAGCGGCGCGCCGAGCTACGGCTCGGCCAGGAGCCCGGCAGAAGGGTCGACACCGCCCGGCAGTTGAGCGGCAGACGGCTCTGGTGGGCGGGCGAGGACCCGACGGAGGTACGTGCGGGCTGGGCCTGGGAGGCTCGGGGCCAGGCGGGCTCTTCTGCCCGTTAGCCGAGGCCCCTCCTTTGATTTGCGTACGGTTTCCCCAGCGGAGCGCGACTTGTCTCCTGTCGAGCTGGGCGCCGGATGCAGCGCTGGGTACACAGATGGTGCTCAATAAATGCTGAGTGAAAGGATGAATGAATGAGACCGTCCCCTCTGCCTAGCCCCATTAATCCCCGGGTTGAGGGCGTCTAGGACACACTCACCTCAACGCTGCAGCCTGGGGCATCCTGATCCTCGGCAGGTATTTATTGGGCGCCTACTGTGTATCTGGCTTCGGACTGGGGAAGACAGACTCCTGGATCCTGTGGAAGTCGCAGCCCAAGGTGAGTAAGGACATTCGAGGATTTTATGTAGTTTCCTGTAGCACCAGTGATGCCTAGGGACGGGGTGTGAGATATCTCCCCCCTGGTGGCATCTGAACTGACTAGGGGACGCGGGCAGTGAGAACTGAGAGGTTGGGGAGCAGCCGCAGTCTCTTGTATTAATGGTGACATTTTCGGATCTGTTTAGGGCGAGATCGATTTCAGTTTGGCTCATCAAGTCCCATAAAGAGGTCCACATGCTTCAGCTCATCCGTTTGTTCAGCCAACTGATACTGAGCATCGGTTCTGCTTGGAGCCTTGAGGTGGGTACAGGCGGTACCATTTAGGGCAGGGGGAGGCCCCCTCAAGGGGTCCTGGAGGCAGCGATCTGAAAGACAAGCATTACTGGGAGGTTAGGGGAAAGTGGCCTGGGGAAGAGAGCAACAGGTGCAAAGGCCCTGAGGTGGGAGCAGGCTTGCCACAGTCAGGGACCACAAAGGCCAGTGAAGGGAGGCGGTGCAGAACCTTTGTTTCAGGGTAAAGCTGTTGGATTTTACATAAGGGCGAGGGGACCCAGAACATTGTACAATGATGGAAGTGTTCTCTTTGCTGTCCAGTATGGCGACTGCTAGACTCAGGTGCCTATTGGACACTTTTAATATGGTTAGTGTGACTGAGAAGCTGAATTCTACTGAATATTATTTAAATGTTTATATATATATATTTTTTGCCTACACTGGGTCTTAGGGTAGGCATGTGGGATCTAGTTCCCTGACCAGGGATTGAACCTGGGTCCCCTGCACTGGGGAGTCTTAACCTTAGTCTTAGTCCCTGCAGTGGAGTCTTAGCCACTGGGCCAGCAGGGAAGTCCCTATTTCTGCATTTTATTTAATTAACTTACACAGACACATGCGTCTAGTGACTGCCATACTGAACAGCGTAGCCGTGGAAAATTTTCTGCAGGAGACAATGATGCGTGCTAGGCCTGGAGTGGGTAGAAATACTGGGGGTGATGGGCTTGGTTTCTTGAGCTGGTCAGAGGACCAGTCCAACAGCTGATGCAGTTTCCCCTGACATTCACAGAGGCTGGACTGAGGCATGAGCCCCCAGCTGCGTGGTTGGACCCCCTAGCGCATTGTGGGACGGGAGTGTGCTCCCACACATGGTTTGGCCAGGCGGCGACCAGAGCAGCCGGGGGACGCCACCATGGTGAAGCTGTTGGTGGCCAAAATCCTCTGCATGGTGGGCATGTTCTTCTTCATGCTGCTTGGCTCCCTGCTCCCCGTGAAGATCATCGAGATGGACTTTGAGAAGGCCCACCGCTCGAAAAAGATCCTCTCGCTCTGCAACACCTTTGGCGGTGGGGTCTTTCTGGCCACATGTTTCAATGCTTTACTGCCGGCTGTGAGGGAAAAGGTAAGGCTCCTTGGGCTGGCAGTAGTGGCCCATGGCGCCTTATGGCCAAGCGTCTCTGCTGCTTTTCTTTCTTCCATTTTTTTTTTTAAACCGAGATATAGTTGATATACAATATTTTGTCAGTTTCAGGTATGCAACATAGGGATTCACAATTTTATAAAGGTTATACTCCATTTATAGTTATTAAAGGGCTTCCCTGGTAGCTCAGCTGGTAGAGAATCTGCCTACAATGCAGGAGACCCTGGTTTGATTCCTGGGTCAGGAAGATCCGCTGGAGAAAGGATAGGCTACCCACTCCAGTATTCTTGGGTTTCCCTAGTGGCTCAGCTGGTAAATAATCCGCCTGCAATGTGAAAGACCTAGGTTGGATCCTTGGGTTGGGAAGATCCCCTAGAGAAAGGAACAGCTACACACTCCAGTATTCTGGCCTGGGGAGAATTCCATGGACTGTATAGTCCATGGGGTTGCAAAGAGTCAGACACAACTAAGCAACTTTCACTTTCACTTTCTTCATAGTTATTAGAAGCTATTGCTATATTCCCCATGCTGTATAATACATCTTTGTAGCCTATTTAATCTTTTTAGTCTTTATTTTTTTGGCTGCACCATGTCTTAGTTGTGGCACATGGGATCTTCACTGTTACATGCACAATCTTCTTTGTGGTGTGTGGAATCTTTAGTTGCAAACTCTTAGTTGTGGCAATTTGGACTTTTGGTTGTGACATGTGGGATCTAGTTCCCCTATCAGGGATCAAACCCAGGCCCCCTGCATTGGGAGCTCAGGGTTTCAACCGCTGGACCATTCGGGAAGTTCCTATTTTATACATAATAGTTTATACCTCTTAATCCCCTACCCTTATCTTGCCCCTCCCCCATCTCTGGTGCTTTTCAACCCTGATACCAAGCTTAGGGACCTTGACACTATAAGGGTGAGGGGAAGTAGAAAATGAACTTGCTCTGTGACCATGAGCTGGTTGCTTTTCCTTTCTGGGTCTTACCTGGTAAACAAGGGGTTTGAACAAGACCTGGGGTTCCCAGATGGTAGGCTCATCAGTCGTTACTTGACCAGACCACTTGCACCAGGCATGTGCACTTTGTCCTGAAGCTGACAATTGTGGCCTCTTTTCAACTCCTGTATCAGTCAGATGTTTGCTGCATAACAAATTATTACAAACTTAGCATCTTAAAACAGCATATATTTTAAGACCACAGTTTCTGTGGGTCAGGAGTCTGGGTAACAACTTGGCTGCTGGCTTTCATGAGGCAGCAGTAGAGGTATCTGCTGGGCTGTGGTCTCATCCCAAGGTTCAGCTGGTGACAGGTTGGCATCTGAGCTCACGTGGTTGTGAGACATAGTTCAGTTCCTTCCTGATGGTTGAACTGGGGCACAGTTCCTCCCGAGCTCTTGGCTGGGAGCCACCCGCAGTCCCTGGCCACATGGGCTTCCTCACTGTGCCTTTTGCTTTTATCTACAAGTCCCATCCTGTGCCTGGACTGCTGACATTGAGGGCTGGGCAGTGTTTTGCACTTCTAAGCTTGTGTTCCTCCATTACAGAGCATGGGAAACTTGTGCACTTGGCATCAGTGAGGATGAGATCTGAGTCTTCTCTGGTGTACTCTGCACCCCATTCCTGCATTCTGACAGTGTCACCACCAGCCTGGACTACTGTAATGGCCTTGCCCCTCCCTGTTCCTCTCCAGCGCACAGGGCCCTCTCACAGTCCTCCCAGAACCACTCCTGTGCCGCACCCCTGCCCCAGACTCCCCAACACCTCAGTGGGCCAGGCCCCTCCTCCTGGCCACCTGCCAGCCCCCATCAGAGCTCCTGCTTCATGGTCCAGTGTGGCCGCCATGGACCTGGACCATTCCAGCTGGTCAGGTTTCAGTGAATTGAAATTGAACACAATTCAACAGGCCAGTCCTCAGTTGCACCAGCCACATTTCAAGTCCTCAAGGGCCATGCGTGGCTGGTTGGTTCCATGTCAGACAGCATAGACAGAGAACATTCCATCATCTGGAAGGTATTGGATGGTACTGGCTCAAGGGGTCTGGTGAGGACAGCCAGATGTGCTGGCGAGCCTCTTATTGGTTCTCAGCACCTTCACCCAAGAGGGTGGAGTGACGGGGGCCCCCAGAAATAGCCTCTGAGTCATTTGGAAGCAAACCCATGGAGGCATCAGGGCCAGAAGGCCCGACTGATGTCATGATCTGGAGGCCAGAAGTCCAAGACCAAGGGGTCAGTGGTCTGGGTCCTTCTGAGGCCATGAGAGTGAGTCTGTCCCGTGTCCCTCCTGGCTTGTGGGAATCGTCTGCAGTCCCTGGTGTCCCTGGCCCTTTGCGAGCATCACGCCATCTCTGCCTCCATCATCACATGGCCTCTCCCTGTGTGTCTCTTTGTGTGTCTCCTTTTCTTTCTCAGAAGGACACCTGTCATTGGATTCAGGCCCCATCCTTATCTGGGAAGATGTCATCTCAAGATCCTTATCTTATGAATGAGTTTCCTGGGGTGACCATGACAGAAGATCAGAGATGGGGGGCTTGAACAACAGACACTTACTCTCTTCTAGGGCTGGAGGCCACAAGTCTGAGATCAAGGTGCTGGCAGGGTGGGGCCTCCTGTGGCCTCCCTCCCTGCCTTGCAGACAGCCATCTCTTGCAGCCTCTTCACAGGATGGCTCTTCTTCTTCCTGTTAGGACACCACCTAGTGGCTTAGGGCTGCCCCAACAGCTTTCTTTTAACTGAAGCTCCTATTTAAAGACCTTTCCTCCAAATAGGGTTGGTTTTGAGGCACCAGGCTTAAGAGTCTGCCTGCAATGTGGGAGATCTGGGTTCAACCCCTGGGTCAGGAAGATCCCCTGGAGAAGAGAATGGCAACCCACTCCAGTATTCTTGCCTGGGAAATCCCATGGACAGAGGAGCCTGGTGGGCTACAGTCCGTGGGATTAGAAAGAATTGGACACGACTTAGGACTCACACACACACACTTGAGGCACTAGGGGTTGGGAGACTTTCATATAAAAGTTTCTGTTTGTCAGGGACACAGCTCAGCCTGTTGCACCTCAGTTATGTCTGCAAAGACCCTTCTTCCAAATGAGATCACTTTCTGAAGTTCCTGGTGGACATATCTTTAGCACACTACACTATTTTATTTTTTTAAATATTTGTCTGTTTGCTTGTTTTAGAAGCTACCTGTAGAAGGCTGGAGGAGTACAGAAAGGAAGAATATCTTAAAGGGTATCAAATGGTTGCTTTTATTTTTTATTTTTTTGGCCACACCGAGCAGCATGCGGAATCTTGGTTTCTCCAGCAGGAATCGAATTCATGCCCCCTGCTGTGGAAGCATGGATTCTTTTTTTTTTTTTTTTAACTACTATTTATTTATTTACTAATTTTTGGCCATGCTAGGTCTTCTGGGCTTCTTACTGAGGTGGTTTCTCTTGTTGCAGAGCACAGCTTCAGTAGTTGTGGCCCAGGGGCTTAGTTGCCTCAAGGCATGTGGAATCTTCCTGGATCAGGGATCGAACCTATGTCCTCCTGCATTGGCAGTCAGATTCTTAACTACCAGGCCATCAGGGAAGTCTCTACACCATTTGCAAGTTGGTCAACAGAGTGGAAGTGGCGTGAGCCCTATTCCCTTTCTAATAGATTTTTTTTTCAATCCATCGAGGATGAGTCACTGTCCCCTTCCCCTTTTAAAACCTGTATGAAGTGGGTATTTCTGTTAATTGAATGGTCATATCTGGTGAACCTGTTGTGTGGGCAGTGGGGTCACAGCCTCTTGCCTCTGAACCTCTCCCATCCTTTCCCCCTGGCACCCTCCGCTCCAGCTCCAGGAAGTCCTGACTCTCGCGCACATCAGCACCGACTACCCGCTGGCCGAGACCATCATGCTGTTGGGCTTCTTCATGACTGTCTTCTTGGAGCAGCTGGTGCTGACCTTCCGCAAGGAGAGGCCGGCCTTCATCGACCTGGAGACATTCAATGCCAGCTCAGATGCTGGCAGCGACTCGGAGTATGAGAGCCCCTTCATGGGCGGCCCACGGGGCCACGCACTCTACGCGGAGCCACATGGGCACAGCCACGGCCTGAGCGTTCAGGAGCTGTCACGCTCCAGCCCGCTGCGGCTCCTCAGCCTGGTCTTTGCCCTGTCGGCCCACTCGGTCTTCGAGGGCCTGGCCCTGGGCCTGCAGGAGGAAGGAGAGAAGGTGGTGAGCCTGTTCGTGGGAGTGGCCATCCACGAGACGCTGGTGGCCGTGGCCCTGGGCATCAACATGGCCAGGAGTGCCATGGCCTTGAGGGACGCAGCCAAGCTGGCTGTCACCGTGAGTGCCATGATCCCACTGGGCATCAGCCTTGGCCTGGGCATTGAGAGCGCCCAAGGCATGCCCAGCAGCGTGGCCTCTGTGCTGCTGCAGGGCCTGGCGGGTGGCACCTTCCTCTTCGTCACCTTCTTTGAGATCCTGGCCAAGGAGCTGGAGGAGAAGAGCGACCGGCTGCTCAAGGTCCTCTTCCTGGTGCTGGGCTACACTGTCCTGGCTGGCATGGTCTTCATCAAGTGGTGACCACTCTGCCCCCACCCAGCCGGAGCCCAACAAGATGCACAGGGCCCTGCCCCACCTCCCCTGAGGGTCAGAGCTCAGCCCCCAGGCCATGCCTGCACATAGAGGGGCCGCCTGGGACCACACTGCACCCCAAATCCTGCACCCTGAGCCTTGGGGCCCCACTCTTACTTTTACAAATTCTTCTCTTAAAAGTATTTCCCAAAGCCGTGTGGCCATGTCATCCTCGGGCGTGGAGATCTGGTGACTCATAGGGGAGGTGGGGTGGGACCCAGACCCTCCTCCCCCAACACTCCAGCTTGGATGATATGGAAGTAGCCAACCTCTGTCCTCCTTGCCCGTGGTGGCCAGCTGGTAAAGAATATGCCTGCAATATAGGAGACCCTGGTTCGATTCCTGGGTTGGGAAGATTCCCTGGAGAAGGGATAGACTACCCACTCCAGTATTCTTGGGCTTCTCTAGTGGCTCAGATGTTAAAGAATCTGCCCACAATTTGGGAGACTGGGTTCGATCCCTGCATCTGGAAGATCTCCTGGAGGAGGGTATGGCCTACCCATTCCAGTATTCTTGCCTGGAGAATCCCCATGGACAGAGGTGCCTGGCAGGCTACAGTTAATGGGGTCACAAAGAATCAGATAGGACTGAGCGACTTAGCACCTGTGGCCACCCTCAGCCTCCCCTGGAGCCCTGCAGCACGAAGCTGGCGGAATGTCCCCAGGGTTAGAAGAGGGGCCAGGCTCTGTCACGTGACACCCTGAGTGGTTTCCATTAGGAGGGCCCTTCAGGGAGCCTCTGTTCAGGGTTAGTTGGAGGCCCTGTTCAGGGTTAGTGGTTCCTGCTGCCTGAGGCTGTGCTTGGTGGGCGGAGGTATGGTTTCAGGAACCCTGGAGACACCTTGTTCCCTGTTTTCGGTGCGGCCTGCCTGCATGGGGAGGTTGTCCCCCAGGGCCTGGGGCTGAGCTCTTTGGTTCTGGCCCAGAGAGACATATGGGCAGGTTCCAGGGGCCTCAGTCCTTGGTTCTTGGCCTCAGGTGCCCAGGGACTCCCGGCAGGCCAGGGTCAGGGGCCACGTGACTCAACTCCCCCCACCAGGCACAAATGAAGCTCAGGTTCAGGAGCGTACGGGACTAACAGCCCTGTGGGGTTGGCATACACCCTCCCCTCCGTAGGAACGAGCTGTGTTAGTGTTGTCGGGGCAACCAGCAGGCGCCCCCAGGGATGAGCCAGGGCTGAGGGCCCTTTCTGGGGACTTCGCTGCGTCTCTGGCACAGCCTTGGCTCCCCTAGCCCTGACCCCGTTACGCATACCCTTCCTGCCACCTCCTTCTTTCATTCAGCCAGGGGCCCAGGCCCCTTCCTAGAATCTCTAGTCTACTCCTGTCTCAGTCAGGGTCACTGCCCAGACCCATGCCAGCAAGACCTGCTGTGCAGTGGGGTTGTTTGAGCTTCCTGGCAAGGACAGGCCCCTGTGCCCTGTGGGCCTGGGCTCAGCAGGTGCTCTGGCCCCGGGGTGTACCTGGAGCACCTAACTGTTGTTCGAGCAGGCACCCCAGGTCCTGGCCTGCTGCCGCTAGCCAGGCTCCAGAAGCATGAGAATGCACAAGCTCCATTAGTTTCCCTGCCAGTCTCAGGGAACAAGGGTGTATGTCCAAGCAGCCCCACCACTGCTGATGGAACTATTGGGCCTGTTTCTAGGAACATCAATCTGGCTTTTACCAGGACCCAAATCTCAACCTCACCTGGCCTGACGCTGTCCCCATGCCAGGCAAGCGACCCCCGTGGGGGTGGGAGCATCACCTGCACCTTGTCCTAAACCCAGCGTTGCTGGTGACTGCCTGCCCCTGCTTCACTCTGCCCTCAGTGGGCAGTACCCAGCAATCTGCTAGATTCCAGGGCCTGTCTTCAGATGGAGGGGTGTGGCCCATGCAGTGGGTCCCTCAGGGGCTCCTCTCCCCAAATCCAGTAGGAACCTCCCATGTGGTCTGCTCTAGGAGTCCCCACTCCATACGCCTCCCCATCACCTAAAGCACACACACAGCAGGGTCCCTGCTCTCCTGCCTGCCATCAAGCTCCTGGGATGTCCTGGGGACACCACAGGCCTGTCCACCCCTCAGTCCCCACATTTTCCCTTCCATCCCCCTACTGGAGCCCTCAAGGCCCGGTCGTTCTCTCTCACTCTGAGCCAGCTTATGGACCAGGAAGGGCACTGCAGCACCAGCAAAGAGGGGGAACCCCAGTGGACCCCACTCATGCCTTGGACACTGCCACCCCAGTCCCTGGCGTCCTTGGATCCCCAGCCTGCCCAGCCTCTGTCTGTTGGGCTCTGGCCTCCCTCCAGCCCCAGGAGAATTGCTTCCAGGCCCCTGGGGATGCTGGAACCCCCAAAATTGGGGAGGAGTGCTGTGTGGTGTAGGAGAGGACGCAAGCTGTCTCATCCACCAGCCTCCCCCAAGGCTACCCCTCCTGTCTGCTGTTGGAGGAGCCAGGGTCAGCCCCAGGGTCTGCTGCTCACTGAGATGATGGT
This sequence comes from Bos indicus x Bos taurus, assembly GCF_003369695.1. Taxonomy (NCBI): domain Eukaryota; kingdom Metazoa; phylum Chordata; class Mammalia; order Artiodactyla; family Bovidae; genus Bos; species Bos indicus x Bos taurus. The sequence continues at coordinate 89,692,078 of NC_040082.1, read as the reverse complement.
GTCAGTCAGTTGTGGTCAGCCCTCCCCACTTGGGGTGAGGGTCAAAGCTGAAAGTTGAGGTGAGAAGAGAAGTGGTCATCTCATCCAAGAGGGGCCTGGGGGGGCCAACCTCACTCCTGAGGGCCCCTGGCCGAAGTTGGTTGTGTCTGGTCTAGACCAGGGTCTTCTGAGGACAGCTTAGTGGCTCCACCTTCCCACGGGCTCTGACATGAGAGTGCCACGTGGTGACAGGAGCTTTGGCTGAAGGAGCCTGTGGGTTGGAAACCCACCTCCTGGGACCCCGGACCAGCCCTGACACAGAACTGCACACTGGCCACAAGCCTTCACCCATCTCTATTTAACTTTGCACCTTTGAGGAAGTGTCACTCTGAGCTCTGTGTGTGTCTCTCACGGAGGAGAAGGGGGCAGACACCTGCTGATGATCTGTTTAAGGTGTTGCGTGGCGACCAGGCACAACCACCTTTGCTTGGACGTGAGCAATCCCAGATAGTACAAATGCCTTTCTGTTTGAAAAATAAAACACAAAGCTTTCAGCACAAAATACCAGGTGCCACCTTTATCCGGATGTGCCCAGCTGGGTCAAGGCCACCCCTAGCCACTTGGCCCCAACCAGGCAAGCTCCTGGTGGTATGATTATGGGCAAAGGCAGAGGCACTGTTTAGAGCTCTGCAGACAGTAGAGTCGACCCAGAACCTGGCTTCGGTCCTCGGAGCATCACCCTCCCTGGGCCCCGCTGCCCTCCACAGTCTGCCTGGAGAGGAGGGGAGTCGGGGCTCCCAGTGCAGGCAATAGCTGGATGGAGTCGACTGGGTTCCCCTTCCTGATCCTGAGACAAAAAAGGAGAAAATTAGGAGGCGGCACCCAGGCTTCGCAGATTGAATCAACCATAATAACAGTGTGTCTCAGCCTCTGTTGTCTGCTGTTTACATTTCTGGTGGGGAATTCATTAGCATGGGACTGGGAGAAGGAGCTTGGTTCCCAGCCCTTCTGTTTCTTTTGGGCCCGAAAAGCAGGCGTCGGACGATTGCTGCGTCCCTGCACACTGTGCCTCCAGGCCCGCCCTGAGCACTAGCCCTGGACCCTCAGTCCTGCTGGGAGGAGAGGGCTGTTGCAGCCCACCTGTCCTTGCCCCTGTTCACCATGAGCAGCTGTCCGTCAGCTTTGTGACAGAGCCAGTGACCTACCCACCTGACCTTCCAAGAGCCTCCCGCAGGCCAGGAAGAGGCCAAGAAAGGCTGCTGCAGGGCATGGAGGTGGTTCTGAGAAGGCCCTAGAACTCTGTCACATTGCTGAGGCCAGATTGGGCTGCAGAAGGGAGATCCTTCCCCCATCCGCTCCTGTCACCCCCCAGACCTCTACAGCTCCCAGGGCAGAAACAGCTGACTGGCCAGACAGCAGTGTTCTGGCCAAAGGCCCAAGTGCTTGCTGTGTGCCTAGCCTGGCTGGGGAGAACAGGGTGGGCAGTTGGGCCTTTCAGACCCCCAACCCAGTGCCTACAGGCACAGCTGAAGTGCTGTGTTTAATGCAAAGGAAATGGCCATCATGGTTCACACTGTCTCCCTCAAGGGACCGGCTGGGCCTCCCTCTGAGCTACTTCTGGTCCTGCCACTCGGGTGGACAAACTGCCCCTAGAAAATGATCCCCACACACCCCCCACTCCCACCCCCCCCCCCCCACCCTCCAGCCACCAGCCTCCTGCTTGGCACTGGGGACATTCAGCCCTCCTGAGCCTAATAGGATGTAAGCAGCAGTCCTGGTGGGGGGTGGGGTTAGAGATTTCGCATTTTCTCCAAGCTCCCAGGTGATGCTGGTTGTGGGGGACACGTTTGAGATACATTTTGACCTACACCAAGGTTCCCTCAGAACTGCTGACCTGGGGCCAGTTCATCCCCCGGGGAGGTCATTGTGGGTGCTGTGAGGTACGGAGCAGACTCCCTGCCCCCACCCACTCGTCACCAGGAGCTCACTCTGGTCATGACAGCCACACATGTCCCAAGATATCTCTCAGTGTCCCTTGGGGGCAGGATCATCCACAGGTGAGACCCACAGTCCTAGAGCCTAAGCAATTCACTTTCCAGCGAGTGAGACACATGATCCATGGACACAGAATGCATTAAGTGCCTTCAAGATGAAAAAAAGCGAAGTGGGGCTTCCCTGGTGGCCCAGTAGTTAAGACTGTTCTCCCAATGCAGGGGACACGTCAGGGAAGCAGATGCAAGCTTCTGGTCAGGGAACCAGATCCCACAGGCTGCAATTAAAGAGCCCGTGTGCCACAACTATGACCCGGCACAGCCTAAATAAATAAATTTTTTTTTCATTGCTTTATTTTTTTAAATTTTATTTTATTCTTAAACTTTACATAATTGTATTAGTTTTGCCAAATATCAAAATGAATCCGCCACAGGTATACATATGTTCCCCATCCTGAACCCTCCTCCCTCCTCCCTCCCCATACCATCCCTCTGGGTCGTCCCAGTGCTCTAGCCCCAAGCATCCAGTATCGTGCATCGAACCTGGACTGGCATCTCGTTTCATACATGACATTTTACATGTTTCAATGCCATTCTCCCAAATCTTCCCACCCTCTCCCTCTCCCACAGAGTCCATAAGACTGTTCTATACATCAGTGTCTCTTTTGCTGTCTCGTACACAAGGTTATTGTTACCATCTTTCTAAATTCCATATATATGCGTTAGTATACTGTATTGGCGTTTTTCCTTCTGGCTTACTTCACTCTGTATAATAGGCTCCAGTTTCATCCACCTCATTAGAACTGATTCAAATGTATTCTTTTTAATGGCTGAGTAATACTCCATTGTGTATATGTACCATAGCTTTCTTATCCATTCATCTGCTGATGGACATCTAGGTTGCTTCCATGTCCTGGCTATTATAAACAGTGCTGCGATGAACATTGGGGTACACGTGTCTCTTTCCCTTCTGGTTTCCTCAGTGTGTATGCCCAGCAGTGGGATTGCTTAAAGCAAGATGGAGGGAGAGCCAGGAAGGGAGGCAAGAGGCTATTTTACTTTTATTTTTAAAATTTATTTATTTATTTTAATCAGAGGATAATTATAATATTGTGATGGTTCAGAGACTGTTTTAGCATCGTGGTTGGGGGGAATCTCTGAAGGTCTCACTTGAGTCAGAAGATGGGGGAGGAGGATTTCTGGTGGAGGGAGTGGGCTGCAAAGGCCCTGAGGTCTCCTGCACATCATGGTCCTTTCCTCTGACTGATCAAAGCTTCCCTGTCCATCTCTTTGTTAAAGGGGTTTTCCTGCTGGTGGCAAAGTCTATGCTGATAGAGGCGGTGATAACCACACAGCCCAGGATCTGGAGGAGCCCCTCTGGCCACCTCCAGGAGCCAGGCAGGCAACCTCAGCCAGGGACTAGCCTCTTCCACCGGGGCCTGGGGTCCAGCTTCCACAGGTGCTGGCTGACAGAATTCAGGCTTGAGACACCAGCCTGTTCATTTGTCAAGGCAACATGTGTTTTGACAAACGATATTCTTATTTTTAAATGTTGACACTAAACTTAAACAAAAAACCCTCTGTGGGCCAAACAGCATCAGTGAGAGGCCGTGGCGCCCAGCCTCAGCTTCGCCCACATAATTGCATTAATCCCAGGAGCACAGAGAGAGCAGAGTGTGAGACCCAGCTGGTTTGCTCCCTGCACAGTGGGCCTGGAGTGTCCCCCGCCTGGAGCAGCCAGCGGGAGGCCCTAGGCTGTGAGGCTAGGCAAGGAGCCGGGACCTCCTCCTAAGTGAAGGGATGTCCCATTGCATAAAGGAGGACTTGTGCAGATCAAGGATGGCAAAGGCCAGGTGCGGGTCCCTGGCCCAGGCCCCCAGACAACCAGGGACAGTGGGAGGCTGGCTCAGAACCCAGTGGGCCCCAGCTCTAGCCCCCACCTTGCCTCTTCTCTGCTGGGCCGCCTTGGGAGAGCCGATTCCCTTAGCTGACCTGGAGAAACCCAGCACACTCCCATGCTAGCTCATGAAGGCCAGGGCTCTTTCTACTGGCTGTGAAGGGGGACTGCTGCCTTGGTTTGGGGTGCTCAGGTGGGGGTTGGGCCCTGTGCCCAGGGAGAGCCAAGCAGAGACTCTGGGCCAGTCCTGCTCTGGCTCACGAGGCCAAGAGGCTGGCCTGGGAACTATAAATAGCAGCCACAGAGTGGAACTGCTGTCAGTGCCCACGCTGCTCCGCATGAGTCAGCCTGCCCTGGCCTGGGCTGGCACCCTGAGCAGCCAGAGGGCTGGCCTAAGGCCTGAAACCCAGATCAGCACCGTTGGTCACTCAGGAGACCGAGGCAGGCAGGCAGTTGGAACAGGAGAGAGCTCGGGCTGTCATCTCTGAGCTCGCAGGTGCCCAGCAGCCCCACCTAGGTGGACGTCAGGCCCAATCGCTCCCAGAAACCCTGACAAGGAACACAATGGTGACCTTCATTCACAGATGGGGAGACTGAGGCTCAGAGGCATGCTGGGCTGGGACACAGAGATGCAAACCAGAGTATAGGACCTTTCTGCACACGGGGCTGTCTCCATCGCTGGCTGAGAGCACTTGGAGATGCTAGCCTGGGACCAGGCCACCTTCTGTGGTACCCCACGAGGCCTAGGACAGGACAGGAGGGAGGTGTGCCAGGGAACAGCTCCAGGCAGCCAGGGTTGGATGGGGAACTGGAGGGGAGCTTGAGGAGCGCTGAAGGGGGTGGTCCAGGGAGGCCAGGAGGGAGGTGGATGGTCCAGGCATGAGAGGTCGGGAAATGCAGCGGAGGGGCAGAATCAGGGAGAAATGGGGCCCTTCACACCCCAAAGCAGGGCGGACCTCAGGGGTCCAGACTCTGGGTGAACCAGGTGGTCTTGGGGATTGTGCCCACATCTCCAAGGGAGCAGAAAGGGTCTGGCTCAGCTGGAGCCATGAACATGATGGGTCAGCAAGAATCTGGAGCCAGAGGGGCCCTTGGGTTCCAGCTGACCGTCTGCTCACACATCTCATGATGGGGAGCTCATCACCTTACGAAGAGCCTCTTTCACCCTGTGACCACTCTGACCCCAGAAGGCACCTCCTTGTGGGACCCTGGTGTCAGCCTCCTCACCCGATCTAGGGGTACCTGCCTCTAAGAGGTGTGGGCCCTGGGGTGGGCTCAAAGCCACCCCTGCCCGTGCCCCAAAGCCTGGCCTGCTCTGAGAGTTCGCCCCCCGAGTCTGCAGGAGGGAGGGGTGATGGCATCCTGCTGGCTTAAACATGGACGTGTGGACGTCAGACACACAGACACTTCCCAAAGGTAAATGTCTACTCTCAGAGACAACTCTGCTTTGAGACAGAGAACATTTTCCTACAAGAAAACTGCAAATCCAGCCTCCTTGGCTCCCTTTGTTCACCCCTCTACCTTTAGAAGCATCCCCCCACCTCAGAGGCCCAGTTGCCATCTCTGTCTCAGTGACCTGCCCTTATAGCCATCAACCCAGATCAAGTCCCACCCCTGCCAGGAAACAGCCTCCCATGAGGACTAGTCTCCTCAACACCCACATTGTCCGGAGCCTTCTTGGGCCACCTCTGCCTTCTCACACATCTGTTTATTGATTGATTATTTATTCATTCCATCAATGCACATTCCTTCCCTTGCCCCTAAGCTGGACACCTCCCACCCCCTGGACCAGCCCAAGGGGTTGCCATTCTGTCCCTCAGTACCCTTATCTACTTTTCTGCCAGCTGGCCCCTTCTCTTTGCTCTCGGGTGCCCCTCATCTTGCGCAGCCGCTGTCTGCAGGGTGACCCTGGGGTGCTCCAGCTGCATCCCCGAGAAGCCGACCCCACCCGCGTTGCGTCCCTGGCAGCACTCTGTGTTTGTCAGGCGGCGATGTAGGGGCGGGGGTCTGAGCGGGGCCCAGGAGGGACTGTGGGCGCGCGGCCGGGCGCGGGGCGGCGGTGACCTTGGCCGGGGGCGCGGGTCCCGGGGGAGGGGCGGAGCGCGGCGCCCGGCGGCGGGCGGGGACGGGCGGGGACGGGCGCGGGCGCGGGCGCGGCGGCGGCGAAGGCAGCTCGGGCGGGCGGCGGCGGGCGTGCGGGGGGCGGCGGCGCCCAAGCGGACACGGAGCCGGTCAGCAGCAGCCGCGGCGGCGCCGCAGGGACGAGCGCCCAGGTAGGTGACCAGGGCGGGGGGCGGGGGGCGCCGGGGCCCGCTGCATCACCCCGCGAGGCCCGCAGGTCCTCTCCCCGCGCGCCCCTCCTTTGTCTGAGCCCCACCCTCCGCGGCCGCGGGGCTGGGCCCTCCTCCCCGCCGAGCCCTCCACCGGAACCCCCTCCCCAGTCCGGCCGGGCCCTGGCTGGGCCTCCCTCCACGCGCCCACCTTGGACAGCTCCCTTTTGGCATCACCCCTCCCCCATGGTACTGACCGGGAGCCCTTCGACCAAGCCAGCCCCTCCGGCCCACCGCAGCCCCTCGGTCCCGCCGTCAGGGCCTCTCCAGGAGGAGTCAGGTGGGCCCCGAGCCGGTCTGTTCCGACCACACACCCATTCAGCCCTTCTGCTCCCTCTCCAAGCCAAGCCCCTCATCCAGGAGCCCCTCCTCCGGTGGACACCCCCTCCCCCACCACTTAGATCCTCCTTGGGCTAAGGGGAGCCCCTGGGCTGGCCTCCCCCGACAGGCCCCTCTAGAGCAGGCCCTCTGTCATCAAACCCCTCATTGGTCAGGTAGTCCCTACTAAGTCAGACCCCCTTGGGGCAGCCAGCCCCTGCCCCCAGGCCCTCCCCTGAGCTGGGCCTGCTTTCTTGCACCTAAGGTCGCTCCAACCTTCCTCGCTGGACTCCAGGGCCCAGGACTGGGCAGATTCGTCTGGCCTGGGAGTCTCAAGGTGGGCTGCCTTGCACAGGGGAAGGACCCCAGGCCTTGCAGCCAACTAGGGCCAGTTCAAACCCTGCTGTACTCGGCCACCTCTCTGCTGTGACCTTGAGCCTGTGCCACCCCCTCTGGAGCCTCGGTGCCCATGGCCCCCTCCTCCTCCCACCCCAGCCCAGGGGAGGTGAGGGCGGGATTCAAATGGCACTCAGGAAGGCTCCTGGCGTGGGTTTGGGGGTTATGGAATGGGCTTCCCAGTCAGGGATCCCAGGCCCCCATGGACCCCTCCTGGAGGACACCCCTGTGGACATGCCCAGAAACCTTCTGGGGGGTCTGCACTCAGTGCAAGGCAAGGGCTGGGTTGGGCCAGCCGAGCCAATGGTTTACCAGCCACCCCAGATCCCTCGGCCAGTCTGGGCGGTGCCCAGCTGCCAAGTACTGAGCCCACTTCTCGGGGTGCTCACCCAGGAGAGGGCAGTAACTGCAGAGCAGGCTGCCAGCCTCACCAGCCACTGCCCCCCAATGCTATGCATGTCACCGAGATGCCTAACGGTCCCCCATGAGTTAGAGCTGCTAAAGCTCCTACAAGTTTGCCTGGCACGTCATTTGTGGGGCCTGTGTCAGCCGTTAGCTTCACTGTCTGTCTTTTTCCGACAAACCTGTTACTTTTGATCACTGAGAACGTGACTTCCCTACCCGCCACCAGCCAGATGCTTTACATCCTGGGTCCTTGAGATGGAGAATCATGTCTGTCCATCTTTACTGAGGGCTCTTGTGTGCCAGGCACCCGGCCAAGGGCTTTCTCCAGCGTCTGACACTCTTTGTCCCAGCACCTCCATGGAATGGGTGCTGCAACTGCTCACATTTCACAGATGGCAACACTGAGGCTCAGGGACATCAATTTACTTACTAGGGTTTTCATTGCCAGGTTCACGTCATTGGATCTTGCATACTACCTGCCCCCCCCCCATACCTGAGGGCAGTAGCACGGCCAGGGGGGCAATCTTGCCATGTCTTCTCTGTCTCATTGTGGACACACCCCTCCATGCTGAGGGACCCTTAGAGATGGCTGAGAGGAGGCAGGGAAGGGGATGCTGCTGTTTCTATAGATAAGGATGCAGATACTGGAGACAGGATTCCTGCCTTCTCGCCCCCAGGCCACAGTTCTTCCCCCACGGTCATCATTTTAGGAATTGCTGTAATGTGTGACCTCCCGAGGTCACTGGACCTCTCTGAGCACAGAGGTGGGGACAGAGGATGAGAGGACTCCCTCGCAGAGAGTTCTGTTCCTACGGACACATCAGACCTGGGTGGCAGGCCAGACTATAGTCTGGGTTTGGAGTTTAGGAAGTGGGGGTTTCTCTAGGCTAAGTTTAGTTTTCTCATCTACAACCTGGAAAACTGGCTTTATGATTTGCAAAATTTTGGACCTCTCGCGCCAGGATCACACTTAGGGGATGTGGGAAGGAGAGCAGCTTTAAAATGCAAGTTCCCAGAACTGTGGCCCTGGACCAAAGGATTCACTGCTTCCAGGGCTGAGGCCCTGCCATCTGCATTTTAGATACCCCACTATGCAGCTCGCATGGGCTTGAGGGAGAGCAGAGAGCCTGTGATGGCTGGAGACAGGCACCACTTCACCTGTTTTGCAGAGGAGAAAACACTCAGGGTGGCAAGGCAGCTTGCCCCAGTCACAGATCCAGGGAAAAGCCAGTGCCTCCTGGGGGCTGGGGGAGCGCACAGGTGGAGGAAGCTGCGGGTGTGCACCCCATGCTGGCATCTCCACGCTCCTTCCAGTCAAGTCTTTCCACACCCCGAAAGGAGCTCAAGCCCCATATTTCATTGAGGGAAAGCAGACAGGCAGAGGGTGCAGTTCTGAATGGCAAAGTCAACCAGATCAACGGGGAGGCAGGAGAAATGCTGCCTCCTCCAAGAAGCCTACCCCTCTCACTCCCTCCCAACCTGGGTGGGCCTTTTGCATCTGACACTCCTCTCTGTGCAGGGTCGGTCTGGGGTTCTAGCAGCCGCAGCTGCGAGCTCTCCCGGCCCCGCCCCACACCCCCGTGTGGAAGATGCCTGAACAGAGCAACGACTACCGAGTGGTGGTGTTCGGGGCGGGCGGCGTGGGCAAGAGCTCGCTGGTGCTGCGCTTCGTCAAAGGCACGTTCCGGGACACCTACATCCCCACCATTGAGGACACCTACCGGCAGGTCATCAGCTGCGACAAGAGTGTGTGCACACTGCAGATCACTGACACCACGGGCAGTCACCAGTTCCCGGCCATGCAGCGGCTGTCCATCTCCAAGGGCCATGCCTTCATCTTAGTCTTCTCGGTCACCAGCAAGCAGTCGCTGGAGGAGTTGGGCCCCATCTACAAGCTCATCGTGCAGATCAAGGGCAGCGTGGAGGACATCCCCGTCATGCTGGTGGGCAACAAGTGCGACGAGACCCAGCGGGAGGTAGACACCCGCGAGGCCCAGGCTGTGGCCCAGGAGTGGAAGTGCGCCTTCATGGAGACTTCGGCCAAGATGAACTACAACGTCAAGGAGCTCTTCCAGGAGCTGCTCACGCTGGAGACGCGCCGGAACATGAGCCTGAACATCGATGGCAAGCGCTCCAGCAAACAGAAGAGGACAGACCGCATCAAGGGCAAATGCATTCTCATGTGAGCCAGAGAGTCCGCCACCGCCGCCAGCACCCCTTTGTCCCGGGCATGGGCCTCTCCCCAAGTCCTGTGCCCTCTTCCTCCTCCCTTTCTCCTCCTCTCCTGGCCTCCCTCCCACTTCTTCCACTTCTCTCCCTTCATCCACCATCTCCAGCGGGGAAACTGAGGCCTTGCCAAGCCTGTGGCAGATCTGGGCTTGTGGCAACCCAGCTCTGTTGCATCACTCTGCTGTTCCCTCCCTCTTTGCTCCAACCCCCCATCCTGTCTGTATCCCTGGAAGGCAAGTGCTGGAGGTGGCCCCCATGATCTGCACGTGGGAAAACAGGCAGTAGGGAGGAAGCTGTTTGTCCCCATCTGGACTGAGGACGCCGGTTTTTTTCCCCATCTCCGTGTCTGCCACTCCTGCCCCTTCCCCTTGGGTCCCCCCATTAGATCACTGTGACCTTGCTGGGGAGGAGGGAGTTGAAATGCACATGGACCTCAGATTTTGTTTTCTCCTATTTGGTGTTTAACATACACTCCCCTCCCGCTTCCATCCCTCATGACCTCTGACCTGGGCCCCCCCAACCCAGGTCCCAGACCACTCCTCTCGTCCCCGTCCCCACAGCTTGGTGGGGGGCTTTGCGGGCTGGGTCTCAGGCTGCCAGGCAATAACCAAACAGGGCCCTCAGCAGTGCCCCACCAGCCCGGAATCCCACTCCACACCCGGCCTGGGCCTGGGGTGCAGGCAGAGGAGGCCCAGAACCAGCCAATGGCACAGCACAACTCCAGGAGACTGTCTGGGATGAATATGGAGGGCCTTCCTGGACACAGCCCATGGACAGAGAACAAGGGGAGGGGGAGCCGGACCCTGTCAGAGGCAGGCATCTGGACCCAGCACTAGCAGGGTCTGTGGGGCTGGAGGCAGAGCTCTGCCCAACCTGTTGCCTCCCACCTACTAGGCCATGGGGGCTGCCCAGGAAGGCATGTGTCCTGGAGTCAGGGTGTGCCCGCCACCCTGAGATTATGTTTTTGTAAGTGTCTAGATGACACCACACTCATGGGACCCGGTGAGGCTGTGTCAGCCAGTGTGAAGGTGACCTGTAGGCCTAGGGTGGTGGGGGAGAATCCCATGGGATGATGAACTGGGTACCTTGGTGTGCTGGGCGGATGGCTTATGTCTAAGCACGTATGGGGAGGCTCCTGTGTGTGTGACAGTATGCAGTGTGATCACAGTGTAGGGTGTATGGAGATGTGGGTCGTGTGGTTGCCAACAGGACTGGACACTTGTGATGGGTGACCTTGGCACCTGTAAGAGTGTGGCTGTACATGGCTGCATTTTTGGGTGTTGGGTGATGTGATTTATTAATAGCAGAAAGCATTGGTAAACCTTTTTGTCCTGACTGAGGAATGCCACGCCTGTTTCACTCTGTAGTAAGGTGTCTCTTAGCCTGACATCTGTATCCATCAGCTGTTGCTAGGGAACACATGACCACAAACTCAGCAACTTGCAACAGCATGCATTTGTGGCCTCATCTGAAGGCATGACCAGGGATGGACCCACATCCCAGCTCATGTGCTCGTGGGCAGCATTCAGTTGCCTGTGGTCTTGGGATGGAGGGTCTCAGCTGCCTGCCTCCTGGGCCTCTCCCTGGAGCCATTTAGCAGCACTGGTGTCATGAAGTGTGAGGAAGCTGTGTGTGTGTGTGTGTCTGTGTGTGTGTGCATGCACACATATGAGAGAGAGGCCCTGTGGCTGTTGTCATGTGACCACGCGGACTGTATGTGGGTGAGAGGGACTGTTTGTGTCCATCTTGGTAGCAGTGTGTTTTTTCCCCTTGCGTCTGTGTGGCTGTTCATTCCGCAAATATTTACTGGGTACACTGTGTGTGTGCATATGCACGTGTGTGTCACTGCCCGGCATGTGGACAGGCCCATGGAAGAACAGGTAACATCCTATTTGGGTATAGCTGAACCCCCCTGGCCTGTGGTGGGTCCAGGGCCCACAGCAACTGGTGTTGACCCCTCCCACTTGAAGGTGCCAGAGAAAGTGGGGCTGGGTGGGGGTCTGCAGCCCTTTCTCAGGGACACACCCTGATAGCACAATCTCCCTGGGGCCCTGCCCGCCTCCAGGCCTCTCCTGCCCCAGGCCCTGCCCCGACCCTGGGGGACAGAGGGGTTCTGGGGACCGTGCCAGGCCATGCTTGCTGTGATCCCGCCCCTGCCCCTTTGCCCCCTCGCATGTGGGTGTCCCCCTGCCCCCCGTTGTGGGGTCTGTGTAGCATTCACTTTAGAAATAGTCTTCCTGCAATAAAGTCGTGGATTCCACATTCCCCACCAGTGCGCCTTCTTTGGGGGTGGGGAAGTTAGCTCGCCACCTGGAAAGGATGAGGGACTGGAAAGATGGGGAGGTGTGGGGCGGGGCTGAGGGAGGGGGCTGACTCTGGGGCACCGTGGGGACATTTCAGTGCTTCTCCTCTATGGTCCCCACCAGAGATCTCACAGGCCCTGCTGGACCCAGTACTTATTGCAGTCAATGGAAGGGCTCTAGCAGGCATGATGACCCCCATATTATGTGGGGGGGAAAACCTGCAGGGCCTCAGCTTTCCTATCTGCTAAATGGCTCAGGACAGAGTTTGCAAATTTATTTTCTTTTAACTTTATTTATTTATTTGACTGCACTGGGTCTTAGTTGTGGCACGTGGGATCTCTAGTCGAGGCACGTGGGGTCTAGCTCAAACCCAGGCCCCCGGCACTGGCAGCTCGGAGTCTTAGCCACTGAACTACCAGGCAAGTCACCAAGTTTGCCAATTGATAAGTGGGGCTGGGACTAGAGGGAGAAACATTGAAATGTCCCCACGGTGCCCCAGGGTGAGGAGAATGAGGCTCTTTCCACGGGTAAGGGAAAAAAAATACTCAAGTCATCTAGATATATATTTTAATGCAATATTTAATGCAAAGGAATCCATGATGAGCAAAATATCGCTATTTGAAATAAAGATAGGATCTGACAGGGCTGGGGCTAGAGGGTAGCAAGGGAGCTGGTGTGCACAAACACAGAATCAAATCTTGTCTTTCTTTAAAACTGTAGTTATTTTGTTCACCATGGATTATTTCTGCATTTATTTTTAATTTTTAAAATATGACATTTATGGGGAATTCCCTGCCAGTCCAGTGGTTAAGATGCTGAGCTTCCAATGCAAGGGGCGCAGGTTTGATCCCTGATAGGGGAACTAAGATCCCACAAGCTGCACGCCCTGTGGCCAAAAATAAAAAAAGACATTTATATAGTATTTATCTTGATAGTGAATGTTTGGGGACACCCTTTTAGGTTCTAGATTTCAGAAAAGTGTCTCACTTCCCTTGCCCCAGCCCTGCCCGAATCTGTCTTTGGGGTCACTGGCAATCAGTCCCTTCACCTGACAGTTGAAGGAATTGCCAGACCTAATTTTTCAAGAGCTCCTGGAAATCTGAATTTCTTTTCATGAAACATCCTAGTTTTTCAATTTTGGCAGCAAATTTAGAATTTTTATAGGATTTGGCGGCCACATCTTGTCTTGGGGCCACCAGTTTGCCACCCTTGTTCAGACAGTAATTCCTCCTGAGGGATGGAGCTGGGGAAGGAGATGCAGTCCCCAGATCTCTGATTCTGTCTGTGCACTGCAGGGAGTGAGCAGGGAGATTCCTGCGGGGATGACAGCAGCCCTGGGGGGCCCAGCTGGTAGGCCAGCAGTTCAGATCATAGAGTAACAGTGTTGCATAAAGTTCCTGATGTCCCACAGTACAATGGCTTCATCCTCCTGTATGAGAAACTCTCCTCTCCAAGACTGCTGTATACTTCTATTTTTTTTATTTTTTATTTTTTTGCTGTATACTTTTAGAGACACACCAAATGCTTCCCAACACCACCAGGGGAGCATGTCAACAATGCACACTCCAGGGGTCCAGTTAGCTTCAGGATTCTGATTCATTCCATCTAGGTGAGGGCTGGTAAATTTGCATTTTACAATCAAGACTCAGGAGTTAGGATATTATGAAACCCTGGAGAGGGTTGGGCGAATAACCTTGAGTTTGACCTCTCTGAGACTCAGTTTCCACCTCTGTAAAACGGGGATAATATCATTTCTCCTCCTAGCCTTATGCAAACAATTCAAGGAGAGGGAGCAGTTATTATCATTGTCCGGAGGTCAAGCGACAGATCGGGAGGGGACGTTCTTATGCCCAAGTGAGCTAGGATATGGATTTGAACCCTCGATCTTACCCGGGATTTGAACTGGCAAATCCCCTCGCGCCTCCTCGACGTCAGTCTCCAAGTCATCTCTCAAATTCATCTCGACCCTCACGGAGCAGTCCACCACAACGTACCTATTTGCATATTAGCATAGCCCCGCCCCCCGCACGTTCTTCCCTTGCGGGTGGCCAGCCGCGATGCCACTCAGCGCTCCGCCTCCCGGCCCCGCCCGCACCCCACACCCCGCTCTCTCGGGCGCACCCTACCCCGCTGCCTGCTCTGCGCCCCGCCCCCAGCCCTAGCTCCCGTCGCCGGGGCTCGCGATTGGCCGCATCAGCCTCCAGTGCCCGCCCCCCGCCCGCTGGCCCTGCCCCCGCAGAGGGGAGCAAGTGCTCGCCCGCCGGCGGTGGGTTCGGCTGCGCGGCGGGGCTGAGGCGGCCGCGGTGGCCCTAACGCAGGTAAGGGCTCTTGCTGCCGCTATTCGGGTCTGGGTCTGCCGCCCCCGCCTCAAGCCCCGGGGGCAGGGCGCGGCCGGGGCGGAGGGGCGGCCTGGGCGGCTGCGGGTGGGGGAGTCCTGGAACGGCTCCGATTTGGCTAGGGACGGAGTTGGGGGTCGGGGTCTGTGAGGAGGCGCCCGGGATTCTGGGCGGGAGCTGAAGGTCGGGGTCTGTGAGGAGACACCAGGAATCCGGGCTGGAGTTGGGGGTCGGGGTCTGTGAGGAAGGACCAGGCATATGGGCTGGAGTTGGGGATCGGGGTCTGTGAGGAGGCACTGGGGATTGGGGCTGAAGTTGAGATTCGGGGTCTGTGAGGAGACACCGGGGACCCGGGCTGGAGTTGGCGGTCCGGGTCTGTGAGGAGGCACTGGGGATCCGGTTTGGGGTTGGGGGTTGGGGTCTGTGAGGAGGCACTGCGGATCAGGGCTGGAGTTGAGGTTCGGGGTCTGTGAGGAGGGTCTGGGAATCCGAGCTGGAGTTGGGGGCCGGGGTTCCTGAAGATGGGCTGGGCCCTGGGTTGGGTTAGAGTTGGGGTTCTTGAGCTGGGGGTTGAAGGTTAGCTGGGGAGGGGGCTGCTGATGGAGTTGAGGGTTGAAGAGGAGGTCCCTTGAGGAGGAAGAGGCTGAGGCTGGGAATTTGGATTGGAGTTTGGGGTTGGGGTCCATTGAAAGGAAGCTGGGGATCTGGGCTGGAGTAGAGGGCTGTGGTTGGAGCTGGGGCTCCAGGGTAGCAGGGGAGTGGACTGCGATGGAGTTGGTGATGGTGGAGGAACTTGGGGTCAGGGTGAGCTGGCACAGGGTCAAAGAGCAGACTTCGGGGGAACTGAGAGAAGTGGCGGGGGGGTGGTCAGGGTTCTTTCTAAAGGCATCTGATGGCTGTCGGGAGAAACGAGTGTCTGTGAGAGATGAGAGAGAGAGGAGAGTGGAGGGAGATGGGCTAGAGGCTGGGAGACACCCCCCTGCCCTGGACCAGGTGTTTTCCAGGAGGTTGACTATTCAGGAGTAAATAGAGGGGTCTAGGTTCGAAGTCAGTAATGAGGATAGCGGAAGGGAATCCGCCCCCCCCCCCCCCACCACCACCTTGGCTAATCATCTGGTGTAGGCAGAGACCCCTTGGTAACTCAGTGAGTTGCAGACAGCGGATGCTGGACACACTGAGGTCTGTTTCTGGCGTGCAGGGCACAGAGGGGAAATGGAAAGGTTTGTGTTGGTGGCTGAATTTTTCAGGAATTTGGGGAGTCAGGAGTTAGGAATCAAAGTAGAAGTTTTGGGGACAATGATATTGAGGGAAGTGGGTGGCACTTGAGTTTCCCCGTGAAGAGGGGGTTGCTCAGGGCTGGAATATGGGTGGGAGAAGACAGGCGTGATGAGCAGCAAAGAGCCTTCACCATTGCTGGATGTCAGCAAGGCAAATGCCAAGTTCTCAAATTTGCTCAGTTGCAGGCTATGGTCTTGCACAGGTTGAGAGTGGAGGGGCTCTGATAGGCGGGCCTGCCTTCTCCTGTCCTCTCTGATTGCTCTTTTGGCTGTATCCCCTCTGGGGGTTCAATTTACTCCTCTGTAAAATGGGAGTAATAAAACTGGAGCAGGTACCTCACAGGATCGCTGCGAGGGTGAAACGAGGAGATGCGTGTACCTTGCACACTCCTGGCACATGGCAAGGATACGTGCGTGTTGATAATAATGTTCTAAATTAAGGTTTATTGGGGGGGAGGAAGGTGGGTGGGTAGAATTACTGGGTTGTCAGGGAGGAGAGGGAAGAAATCACTTGGAGCTTGATTTCAGTCCCTCAATCTTGGGGTGCACGTAAGAATCCTTTCTGGAGTTTTAAAAAAAGAATCTGCAAAAAATTTTTTTCTTCACATTATTAAAAATGAGGGAAAAACAACAATGACAAAGGACAAGTCTACCTGGTTCTGCCTGGATTCTGAAGCTTTATCAAGGAACAAGCACATCTACTTAAGAGAAAGGTTCTTGGGTCGTTCTGATGAAGTGTACCCCACAGGAACCATTCAGATGTGTGCCCTGAAGGGGCCACTGGGCCACAGTTATATGCTCTTTAAATACATGAGCTTTGCATGGGACTTCCCACTCTGCCTTCCAATGCAGGGGGCGTGAGTTCAATCCCTGGTTGAGGAATTAAGATCCCACATGCTGTACAGTGTGGCTGAAAAATAAACTAACAAAAATAAATATATGAGATTTATAAGTTGACTTCCTGTGATGGACCAGGGTCTTTCCGCTTGGCAGTGCTCATAAACAGTGCACTGCTGGCCTTAATGCCAGGCCTTCCTTTGTGGGGGGCCATCCTGAGCCCTGTGGAGTGAGGAGCAGCATCCTTGGCCCCATCCACTCAATGCTAGGAGCACCTCCCCACCAGTGTGACAATGACAGATATCCCAAGATATTGCCCCCTGTCCTCAGGGGGCAGAATCACCCCTGGTGGAAACCCCCTGTTGGAAACAAAACTATGTTATTTTCTCCTTTAAATATCACATCTCACCTTTCACCCTTGGGAAGTATGGCCATTCAGATTTGGATTGGTTTTTATGTCATCTTGTGTTCTCTTGAGAGAAGAAAAAAAAAATCACACCACTTTTAGAAAAATTTAGAAATGTTGAATTCTTTCTAGGTGGGTCTTTCATGTGGCTTTTGAACACTTCTACTGGTTTTGAGTATGTGATTAACTGATCAGCTGCCGGCACTGAAAGAAGCCAACATTTGTGATTGTTTTCCTCGATTGTAACCGAGTACAGGCGTCTTCCTCAGAAGCTTGAGTTCTTCAGATGGTTCTTGGTCTTTTACTGAAAATGATTGTAATCAGTGCCATTGCTTTCTACTGCTCCATGTTTCATAAAGCCCAGGGCCCTATAGTTTGAAGGGAAAGACAACTGAATATGAATTACCCTGACACAGTGAGCTTTTTGCTTACTGAATGGAGGCATTTTTTTTGGTATACCCTGTAGTAGTGTAAAAAGTGCCTTCTTTCCTCCAAGGTGTTATTACAAGTTTTCTCATTTGCATCTGGTAATAAATAATTATCTTTAAAATAGTATTTTCTGGGGCATTTTTGTGTGTGTTATTTTTTGTTGGGGGGCCGTGCCATGGGTCATGTGGGATCTTAGTTCCCCGACCAGGGGTGGAACCCATACCCCCTGCAGTGGAAGCTCAGAGTCTTAACCACTGGACCTCCAGGGAAATCCTGGGCAATTGAATTCTTGAAACTCCCTTGTAGTTTCTTAGAGAAGCGTGATTGGGCCTGGCCTCCATGACTTTGGAGCTTTCTGGAGCTTTCTAGAGGGGATGGTTCCCAGGACAGTTGTGTGATTGTGGGGTGTGGACACGAACTTTTCTTTCCATTGCTCCCCTACAGGTGGCTGTGTCTTCACAGCCCAAGGATGATCGGCCGAGCTGTGTCTTTGTTCTGGGAAGGTTTGTCTTCTTTAGTCTTCTGTCCTTGATGATGTCAAGGGTCACCATGTTCAATGCTCACTTCAATAGCTCTGAACCTCACTTTTCACCATGTCTTTCTTGTGCTGCCCTTGGGCATGGCCTCTCTTTCTCTCTTCAGGGTCTAGAGGAAAGTGTTTGTTCCATATGACACCCAGGAGACCTCAGAGACCAGAATGGGTCACTGCAAAGATGGGTGACTTGTCCCAGCTGCTCAGGTCCCACCTTCTCCTCTTCCATCCTGTGCTGTTGCATCTTGTCCCACTAGCTGGCGGGCAGGGGGGCTCGTGGGCAGCTCTGAGACTCTTCTAGGAAAAGTACTAATTCTCCTGGTGGGTGCATGCGTGTCTGACTCTTTGCAACCCCATGGACGGTAGCCCACCAGGTTCCTCTGTCCATGGGATTTTCCAGGCAAGAATACTGGAGTGGGTTGCCATTTCCTTCTCCAGGGGATCTTCCCCGACCCAGGAATCAAATCTGAGTCTCCTGAGTTTCTTGTTTTTTTTTCTTTTCTCTTCATTTTTGTCTTGCGTTTCTTGCATTGGCAGGTGTATTCTTTACCACTGTGCCACCTGGGAAGCAAGTTCTCCTGGAGAACCTTGCAAAGGGATCAAGTCTTACTGCTTATTTCTTAAATGGAGGTACAATTGCCACATCATAAAACTCAGCCACTTTAACACACACTTCAGTTTTTTGGTAAGTTTATCGAGTTTTGCAACCATCTCCATAAAGCTGATTTAGAACCTTCCAGTACTCCAGTAAGACCTCCATCCCCATGAGCAGTCACCCCCACCCCCTCCCTAGCCCCTGACCACCAGGAACCCACTCTCTGTGTCTGTGGATCGCCGTGTTCTGGACGTTTCCCATCAGTGGAATCACACCCTGTGTGTCCCTCTGTGTCTGCTTCTCTCACTGAGCGTTGTGTTCTCAGGGTCTGGCCACGTGATAGTGAGTGTCAGGGCTTCTCCTTTTCATGGTTGAGTGACGTTCCCGTGTGAAAGGACACACATGTTTATCTGTTCACTTGTTGGTGGACATCTGGGCTGTTTCTGCGTTTTGGCGGTGAAGAATCGGTCTGCTGTGTCAATGGCTTTTTTCTTTCCTGAGCATTTGACAGCCCTCCAAACTGAAGCTCCATAGTTGGGGGTCGTTCGGGCATGAGCCCTCTGGTTCTGTTTCTCTTTCTCTTGTCTGCATTTCTTCCCTCCTTGAGTTAAATGCTTCCCTGTTTCTTGCTCAGAACATCCCAGCTGGCAGATCAGCCTCTAGTCTCTCCTGTTCTGGTGGGTTGCCCCTCATGCCCACCATAACCAGAGTCTTCTGTCTAAAGCTGAGATTGGTTCATAATTTTCCCTGCCATCTTCACCAACTCATCATCCACTCGACAAAATCAAATTGCCCCCTCGGTGGGGAGTTGGCCCCACCCCACCTTCAGGCTGACCTTCACTTTGACTCCAGGAATGGCCCTTCCCACTCTGCCCACCCAGCGCATGCCCTCAGCTTTCTTGGATGGTGCAGTTTGCTGTCTCCTTTGTCTGAAACCTTCCTTCCTTCCTTCCTCTCCCCAACAAAGGCTGGTTGTGTGCCTATTTTAAGCTTCAGACCGGGTGCCAGGCGCCGGGAGCACCACGTGAATGAAACGCTTGTGTGCATGGGGGGCGGTGTGGAGACGGGCCCCTGGGGCCATCCTGTCCCTGGGCCGGCTTTCTGAGTCAGGGTCCCTGGAGGGTGGCAGGGCTAGAGGCCCCAGGCTGTGTATTTCAGAAGCTCCCCAGGTGTGCAGTGAGAGGAAGCAGTCTTTCAGGGCACAGAGACATGGGGGTGACACCTGTGCCCAGGACATCAAGGGAAGAGGCCAGAGAGAAGGCCTGTGCTGAGAAGTTTGCTAGGAGACAGGTTGGGGGGCGGTGCAGTCATCATGGGCAAAGTCTCCCTCCTCCCCAGCACTCTGGATACCAAGCCTGGTCATCCTGTCTGAGGGTGCCCTCCTGGGCACCATGCCTGTGGAGCAGCCTTCCCAGCCCCTGCCCCCTCCATGCCAGATGCAGTGCCAAGGGAGAAAGACTGACTTGTAGAAATTGCTCCTTTTTTGGAATTTCTGAAAGTTAACTGTTTGGAGATGATAAAATACAAAAAAGTGACCCATCTTTGCTGCATGACAATTAGTTGAGAGTCTGCTTTTCATAACCATGGGTGTCTGTGGGTGTGTACATGTGTTTTCTGCGCCTCTGTGCTGACATGAGGAAGTGCCAGGGTGAGGGGCCAGGTGAATCTGGGATTCAAATGAATCTGCAACCTGCCTGGTAGCTTTGTGATGGTGACCACTGGTCACATCTTGTCCTTTTTTGTCAAGGCCATGACCTCAGCCTCTGCCTTCTTAAGAAACCCCTTCATTTGGTGGCCTAAAAAGTCAAGAGAAATCAAAGACAGGAGGTGAATTGGGCCAAGTCCATGTAGCTCCTGGGCTGGACAGACAGGCGGTTGCTGGGGGATGGGGTGGGGTCGGGGGAGGTTGAGAAATAATGCGCCAACCCTAGCAACCTTGTCTTTGGCTAATTGTGTGACTTTCCTGGGGCCCCGTTACAAAGCACCACAGACCACATGGCCTGAAGCAACAGAAATCTGTCTTTTCCCAGTCCTAGAGGTCAGAAGCCTCCAATCCTTATGGACAGAGCCATGCTCCCCCTGAGGTCCCCAGAGCAGGGGCTTTCTTGCCTCTTTGGCTTCTGGAAGGTGGTGTGTGTGTGTATGTGTGTGCTCAGTCCCTCAGTCGTGTTCAATTCTTTGGGACCCTTTGGACTGTAGCCTGCCAGGCTCCTCTGTCCATGGGGTTTTCCAGGCAAGAATACTAGAGTGCGTTGCCATTTCCTTCTCCAGGGCATCTTCCTGAGCCAGGGATCGAACCCGCATCTCCTTCGTCTCCTGCGTTGCAGGCAGAGTCTTTACCACTGAGTCAACTAGTAAAGTCAATTCTCTTTCCCTCCTGAGAAGGGAAACCCTTCTGAAAGATGGTGGTTGCCAGCAACCCCTAGCGCCCCGTGGCTCACAGACATATTATTCTGGTCTCTGCCCCTGTTGTCACATGGCCTTCACCCTGTGTGTCTGTCAGAGAAAACCCAGAGCTGGACAGTAGTTACAACAGTAAAAACAAGAGTTTACCCAGAAATGATTGCAATGGGGAAAAGAAACCTCATTTTAGAACTGGGCTCCATTCTGAATACAGTGCAGACCAGTGGCAATGAGTAGCCAAGGAGCAGGTGAGGGTCAGGGGATGGAGATTGCTAAGAGGAAGCACTGGGATAATTCTGTATAAGGGATCTCTTAGATTCCAGGTGCAGACATTAGCTGGAGGAGGGGCTGAGGAGCCCAGTGAAGTATGGGGGTGACCAGATGTGGAAACTGGGGGAAATCTTAGTCCGTCAACTTAGCAGGATTCTTGCTGAAATTGTACAGTGTAGAGATGAACATGGGGCCCAAACGTCAAGGCCCCATTGAAAAGTTCAAGGTAGCCTGAGTAGAACTGGTTAAGGAAAGAATCTGTATTAAGCCTCACGTGTGTCCGCATTTCCCTCTTCTGAGAATGCCAGCTGTTGGGTCAGGGCCACCCTACTCTGTGTGACCTCACTTTAGCTCAGTGACACCCCCAGAGACACTATTTCCAGATCAGGTCCCATTCCCAGCCTCCAGGCTTAGGAAGTGTGCATATCTTCGGTGGGAGGGGTACACAGTGTACCCCATACCACCTAGAAAGGGGCCACCCTCGCAAGGTGAGAGTCAGCTTTTTGGGGGGCCCTCTGGTCCTAGTTGCTAAATGCCCTCCTGCCCTGCCCCACCCCATTCCCTCTTTCTCAACACCGGAACAACATTTGCACCATTGCACAGAAAATGGAGAACTTGGGGCCAACTGGGCCCCTGGGAGGAAGTGGGAGTTTTCAAGTTCACTGGGACAGGGGGGTATAGGAGGTCACAGGTGACCTTGCAGCCCCAGGGAAGCTCTTGGTTATTTGTCATCTGCAGGACACCTGTCTTGGCTGCCTTCCTGGTTGAAATGAAAGTATAAGTGTTAGTCGCTCAGTCGTGTCTGAGAAGTGTTAGTTGCTCGGTCTTAACCGACTCTTTGTGACCCCATGGACTGTAACCCGCCAGGTTCCTCTGTCTATGGAATTCTCAGGGAAGAATACCAGAGTGGGTTGCCATTTCTCCCTCCAAGGGATCTTCCTGACCCAAGGATCAAACCCAGGTCTCCTGCGTTGCAGGCAGATCCTTTACCGTCTGAGCCACCAGGGAGGTCCCCTTCCAGGTTGTGCAGATCCAATGAAGCATCTCCAGAAGGAGGCGGGGGGAGTTCTCTGTAAATATGAGATGTTGTTGTTATTGACATGGTGGTTCTGATTAAGGCAAGATCTCTCCTTCTTGGCATTGAGGACTGCGAGACCAAGTCATCCACTGCGGGGCCGTCCTGGGTGCTGTGGGGTGAGAGGAGGCTTCCCAGGCCTCCACCCACTCAATGTCAGGAGCACCTAGTCCTGAGGACCACAGATGCCCCAGTCATGGCCCAGCATCCCCTGGGAGGAGGCAGAACCACCTTCTGATGGAAACCATTGGCTAAACTATTTCTAATAAGATTTTATGATTCTATGATTGCACTAAAGTAAGAAGATATTTTCCCGTAAATTTATTGGTTTATTTTTGGCTGTATGGGGTCTCCTTGCTGCAAGCAGGCTTTTTCTAGTTGCGGAGAGTGCGGGCCAGTCTCTAGTTGCCATGTGCAGGCTTCTCTTTGTGGTGGCTCTTTGTGGAAGGCATGGGGACTTCAGTAGCTGTGGTGCATGGAGTTAGTTGCTCCAAAGCATGTGGGATCTCCCCAGATCAGGGATTGAACCCATGTCCCCTGCATTGGCATGTGAATTCTTATCCATTGTGCTACCAGGGAAGTTCGATTTTTTTTTTAATAAGCTTTATTTATTTTTTAGTTCACAGCAAAGCTTAGCAGAAGGAACAGAGGTTTCCCCACATGCCCCTACCCCCACCTGTACACAGTCTCCCCATCATCAAAGTCCCCCACCAGCAGGACATCCATTTTAATCAGTAGACCTGCATGGACCTGTCACTGTCACCTAATGTCAGTAGTTGACCAGAGGGCTCGTTCTTGGTCTTGTATGAGTTGAGACAGATGTACACTGACATGAATACACCATGAGAGAATAGTTTCACTGCCCTAAAAATCCTCTATGCTCTGTCAATTCATCCCTCCCTCCCCAGTATTTTGTTTTTATGGGGAAGGAGCTAAGAACAACTTAGTAACTTCGAGTGCCTGTTGGGAAAGGTCTAACTCTATACTGTGTGGAGTTTTACATGAATCATCCCTCTACATTCTCCACTCCTCAAAGCCGTGCTGTCCAACGGAAACAGGGCTGAGCCTCAAATGTCATTTTATTTTTAAAAAGTCTATTTTGTTGAAGTATAGTTGATTTACAATGTTGTGTCAATTCCTTCTGTACAGCAAAGTGATGCAGTTATATATATATATATATTCTTTTTCATATTCTTTTCCATTATGGTTTACCACAGGATATTGAAGAGAGTTCCCTGGTCTGTGCAATAGGACCTTGTTGTTTATCCATCCTATATGTAATAGTTTGCATCTGCTCACTTCCGGTCCTTCCCTCTCCCATCCCTCTCCTCCTTGGCAATCACATGTCTGTCCTCTATGTCAGTCATAATTTTATTTTTTAACACTTTTATGACATCTCATCTTCTGTCACCCTCTTCTCCTCTTGCCCTCAAATCTTTCCCAGCATCAGGGTCTTTTCCAGTGAGTCTTTTCACATCAGGCGTCCAAAGCATTAGAGCTTCAGTTATAGCATCAGTCCTTCCAATGAATATTCAGGGTTGATTTCCTTTAGGATTGATCTCCTCACTGTCCAAAGGACTCTCAAGTGTCTTCTCCAGCACCATAGTTCAAAAGTATCAATTCTCTGGTGCTCAGCCTTCTTTATGGTTCCATTCTCACATCCGTACATTGACTACTGGAAAAACCATAGCTTTGACTATATGGACCTTTGTCGACAAAGTGATGTCTCTGCTTTTTAATATACTGTCCAGGTTTGTCATAGCTTTCCTTGCAAGGAGCAAGCGATGTTGCCTCTGATGTTACCTAGTTTGGGGCTTGGATTCCCAAAGCCTTCTGGGTGGGCAGGGGTTAATGATTTGGGAACAAATGTGTGGAGTGATTGTATTTCCCATAGCGTCATCGTGCCCTACTGAGATGGGTCACTGATTTCCTTTAGTGTCTCAAAATGTGAGAGACATGCATCTTAGAAATGACAGGCTCTTAAATTTGATGAACTGTGGCTTCTGATAGCTCAAAAAAAAGTCATATTTTACAACATCAATTATGTTTATTACAACATTCTTTAAAAATGTACAAACGTGAAACTTTGTTTATAAATGTCTGTGCTCATAGCTTTTACATTATAAATCCCCCAAAGCAGGTAAAGTAAATTAAAACAGATGCAATGAACACATATTCAGACAAACTCTTGTAATGGCAGGCGCTGGGTGTTTTGTAGAATGATGTTCCAGGAGTCACAGTTTGCCAGGCAAAGCGTCCCAGAGCGAGCTTGGAAGAGGCTGGGTTGACATGAAAACTAAAGCTTCCTGCCCTTGGCTGGGCGCCCACAACGGGGCTCCTCGCTCAGCAACTGCTGAACTTAGCAACGCCTTTCTCTTTAGGTTGAGAAACTGACAGATTAATTCTTCCAGGCTGACTTTTAAATATTTGAGGCATGAGTGAGAAATGGAATTTTTTTTCCCCTTAAATTGCTGCTTAATGAAATGCAGAGTTGTTTTTGACTTGAATGATCAATAGCAATGGGGTTGGTGGGGCTTTGGGGATGAGCTGGGCATTTATTGTTTAAAAAAATAGATTGGCTTCTCTCTCTGTCTGTCTTTGTCTCTCTGTGTCTCTTTTTCTGTCTGTTTCTTCCTGTCTCTCACTCTTGCTGTCTCTCTTTGTCTCTCTGTGTATTTCTCTCTTTGTCTCTCTGTGTCTGCATCTCTCTGTCTCTCTTTCTCTTATCAGACATGTCCAGGAGCCTCTCCGGGACTGTGTGAAGAAAAACTGAAACACATCCAGTGCTGTTCACAAACCTCAGGTCTGTGTGTGCGGGTTTGGGGTGATGAAAGACAGGGGCCAGGGTTCTGGAAACTTGGGTTCCAGTCTCGGCTCCATCTCTGATTTCCAAATTGTCAAAGTCCCCCCACTCCTCTGAGCCTCCACTTCCCTCGCTGTGAAATGGGTGTAGGATGAGCTGGTACCCATACCAGCCACTCTGGTACCACCACCAGCATCCCACATGTCATCTCTAGGAAAGATAGTGGACTGAGTTTTGAGATCTATTTCTTTTTATTTAAATTTTATTGAAGTATAGCTAATTTACAGTGTTGCATTAATCTCTGCTGTACAGCAAAGTGACTCAGCTGTAATATATAGATTCTCGTTCACATTCTTTCCCATTATTGTTTATTTCGGATATTGGATATAGTTCCCTGTGGTCTACAGTAGGACTGGTGGTGTATCCATCCTGTATATACTAGTTTGTATCTATCTGCTAATCCCAAACTCTTTGTTTCCTTTTTCTTTTTTTTTTTAAATTAACTTTTTATCTTGGACTAATTGCAAATGTCCAGAAGGGTCACAGAGGTAGTACAGACGATCCCGGGTGCCCTTCGCCCAGTCTCTCCCACCCCAGCACCCTTCCTCCCTAGAGCACCTGTGCCACCCCCAGAACTCAGTGTGGGTGCATCACTGTTGACTCAGGCCCTCGCTAAGTTTGGATTTCACTGGCTTCCCTTGATGTCCTTTTCTGCCCCAGCCCCGCTCTAGGACCCCACGTGACATTCAGTCATCAGCTCTCCTTCGCCGCTCTGAGTGGTGACAGCTCTCTGACTTTCCTTTTCATGCCTGGGCAGCCATGAGGAGGCCGGGCAGGAGTTTTGCAAGACATCTCTCCGTCTGGGTTTGTGTGATGCTTTTCTCATGATTACATCAAAGTCGTGGTTTTGGGAAAGAACACACAGAGCTGAGTGCCTTCTTAGCACGTTCCAGTGTCCCTGACACCCACATGGCTTCACCCAGATGTTAACCTTGATTACCTGTCCCCTCCCCCAGGATACATAGAGGCCTGGATTAGTCTCCTCGGACCCCCAGATCACCTCACTGTGTTCCCAGTCCAATGCCAGATCCTTCACCCTCTGTGCTGAGAATTTTTTTTTAATATTTACTTATTTATTGAGCTGCCTCAGGTCTTAGTTGCCGTACGTGGGATCCTCCATCTTCATTCCAGCAAGCGAGATCTTTAATTGTAGCATGTGGGATCTAGTTCCCTGACCAGGCTCCTTGCATTGGGAGCACAGAGTCTTAGCCACTGGACCACTGGGAAAGCCCTTGCACTGTGAACTTTGCATTGAGTCTTTGCAGCGTGATGTCAGCTTTCTCCGGGTTCAGTTGTACCCAATGAAGGCTGTGTTCCTGGAGATGAAACTGAGGAGTTGACAGCTCATCATCTTGCACGTGTGGCTGCAGACACTATGGGATGTTGGGGAGAAATGTCTTCATACTACTGTGAGACACATGGGCCCCTCACATCCCAAATCCATGCATGAGGGTTGCGGGCCTTGGGCTCACTGCTGATGACTGAAATCCCAGTGGAAGCCTGCCTAAGGGTTCTGGCCTGGTTTTGTGAAGGTGCCATGTTCTGATCAAAGGAGGTGAGTGAAGTCGCTCAGTTGTGTCCCACTCTTTGTGACCCCATGGATAGTAGCCTACCAGGCTTCTCCGTCCATGGGATTTTCCAGGCAAGAGTACTGGCTTGCCATTTCCCTCTCCATCAAAGGAGGGGGAGCTTTGAAACCCCAGGGGAGAGTTTTGGCACAGGCAGCCCAAGACTTGGAAGCCCCATGAAGCTGCTGCTGTTCCTGCCCTCTCGCCCCATCTCCCAGAGCCACATCCTGAGTGCTGGCTCACATGTGGCAGAGTGTCTGGCCAAAGCAGAGGGCTGCTGGAAATCAGGCTGCTTTCTGGGGGGGTGTTTGGCATGTCCTTTGAAAGTGAAACTGGGTGCCCCTGGGAGATGTCCCAGGAGAAGGCAGGCAGGAGTTGCTCCTTCTCTGGGGTGTGAATGGAACCCTTTGTTGAGCCGAAGCCTTTTTCTCAGTGGCCTCTTCACTCAGCCCACAATGGCGGGATGATGCCAGGGGTGAAGGTAGTGACCATCCGTGCTGCCTGTCTCCTGTCGTCCTAAGGGAGGGCCCTGCCGGTCACAGCAGTTTCTGAAAATCAAAAATTAGTTTATCACACACCAGACACAGCCCACCTTCTTTCTCCCCTCTCCCCCCACCCCCATTCATTTCTCTGCTCAGCGCTGCATGGATGAGGAGGTGAGCTCCTTGCATCCACTTCAACCCACTCTGATTTGCTGTTTTTTCATTGTGGTGAATTACATGTCACATAAAATTCACTGCTTTAACTGTTTTTAGGTGCACAGTTCAGTAACATTAAGTATATTCACGCCATTATGCAACCATTCTTCCCCTGTCCCCATCTACCCGGCACCTTTTCATCTTCTAAATTTGAAACTGTCCCTGTTAAATACTCCGGGCACCATAGACCTGCCTGTTCTGGACGTTTCCCATCAGTGGAATCACACCCTGTGTGTCCTTCTGTGTCTGCTTCTCTCACTGAGCATCATGTTCTCAGAGTCTGTCCACTTTCATAGTTTAGAGCAGAATCATGTTCCATCATATACGTCTGTTGTGTCTTGATGCCTTCATCTATCAATGCTCACTTGGCATGATTCCACTGTTAGGCTGCCATGACTTGCGCTGCAGTGAACATCCATCTTCAGGTTTTTATGTCGATGGTTGTTTTCAGTTCCCCCGGGTGGGTCCCCAGGAGTGGCATCGTGGGGCCGTTGTCTATTTTTAAACTTCTCGATTGTTTGTGCTTCTCTGCCTGGTGGGGTTTTCGTCCATTTGCTGCTTCTCTCTCAGCTCAGCCTTGGGGACTTTGGAAGGACTTGAGTTCTTCTGGCTGACTGCATTCATCCCCCAGGCCCACTCTCGTCCCCATCCTTGTTAACTGTGCAGCCAGCCCACCGCAGCTTTCTCTGTACTGTTCATTTG
The DNA here is from genome assembly GCF_003369695.1 of Bos indicus x Bos taurus. NCBI lineage: Eukaryota > Metazoa > Chordata > Mammalia > Artiodactyla > Bovidae > Bos > Bos indicus x Bos taurus. The sequence continues at coordinate 89,664,239 of NC_040082.1, read as the reverse complement.
TCTCCCTCCTGCATCTGGGGTCACACTCCTGCCTCCCCCAGCCTGGAATGCCCTCTGCTCTGACAAACACCACCTGCTTGCTGTTGACCTGCCCACCTTTCCACTAAGGCCACCTTTCCACTGCACCCGGCCTCCACCTGCCCTCGTGTCCAGTGACACCTCCCCGAACCCACTGGACTCCCATCGGACTCCCAGCCACCTCTGCTCTGTAGTCGCCAGGGGGCCTCACCCAGCTTTCTTTAGCCAGAGCTTCAGTTTTTGGTTGGTTGGTTTTATCTATAAAAGATGCTCCTCTGTCAAGGGGGGTGGAGCAGGCCACACAGAATGTATGTCTAGTAGCCAGCAGGTATTAAATATGAAGAAAAAAATGGATTAAAAAAAATTCAGACAAAAACATGGAGGAAAAAATCAGAAGCAAGCTGTGATAGAGTGATGGGGCCCCCAAGGACACGTCACCTCATGGGGCAGAGGGGACTCTGCAGGAGGGATTAAGTTAAGTAAGGCCCCTGAGATGGGGACGACCCTGGACTCCCCGGGAGGCCCAGTGTCATCACAGGGTCCTTATAAGAGGGAGAGGGAGGGTAAGAGGCAGAGAGACAGGAGGTGCTGCGCTGCTGGCTGTGAGGATGGAGGGAGGGGCCATGAGCCAGGGATGCGGTGCCTTTGGAAGCTGGAAAAGGCAAGAGCTTGTGCTCCCCTGGAGCCTCCGAAAAGACTATCCCTGCCCACGCCTGGATTTACCCGCCGTGCGGCCTGAGCCAGACTCCTGAACCCCAGAACTATGAGAGAATCAATGGGTGTGGTTTTAAGCCCTGAACTGGTGGCAGTTTGTTACAGTAACTGCAGGAAACTGATGTGGTTTAGGGAACCACAGTGCAGATAAAGTTCTGTGTCCTCACAGCTTCTCGTCTTGTTTCTGGTACGTGATGCGGATCAAGAGCCTCCTGTCATGGGCTGCGCTGGACCCTAAAGGGCAGCTGGAATTCCCAACCACATACTTTCTACCGAGTCTGTGGCTGAGCCCACGATGCGTGATTCTATCCTGGAGCCTCTTGGAGATGAACTTTCCATTTTAGTTATGTCACCTGCATGTCTTCAGAGGGGCTCTTATTCACTGAACCCAGGTTGAATCTTCCAGAATGCTCTAGAGTCTGTGTTCTGGGGCCAATGTGATGACCTCCTGTCCCCAGGGCTGCAGCTGTGTCTCTCTCCCCCTCCTCCTGCCCCAGGTCAAGGTTCTGGTGATGGGCTGGTCACTGTTGACTTGCATTTAACTTTGTGCGTAGTGGTTCCCACCCAGGGCTGTATTGGCCCCAAGAGCACCCACCTGGGGTGCCCCTCTGAGGGTCTGTCTTCAGATAAGGAAACTGAGGCTCAGGACTGGGGAAGTGACACCCCAATGTTCATAGCAACACTATTTACAATAAATAAGATGTGGAAGCAACCCAAGTGTCCATTGACAAATGGAAGGATAAAGATGTGTATATATACAATGGAATACTACTTAGCCATCAGAAAGAATGCAGTTACGCCATTTGCAGCAACATGATGGATTTAGAGAGTGTCATACTAAGTGAAGTCAGTCAGAGAAAGACAAATACTATATGATATCACTTATATGTGGAATCTAAAAAGTACTACAAATGAAACTTATTTACAAAACAGAATCAGACTCACAGACTTAGAAAACAAACTTTTGGTTACCAAAGGGGATGGAGAGGCATAAATTAGGAGCGTGAGATTAACATATACACACTACTGTATATAAAATAGATAAACAACAGGACCTACTGTATACCACAGGGAACTAAATTCAACATCAATATTATGATCTTTTAATAAACTATAATGGAAAAAAGGTTAAAATGATCTAGGTATATGAGGATGAGATGGCTGGATGGCATCACTGACTCGATGGACGTGAGTTTGAGTGAACTCCGGGAGTTGGTGATGGACAGGGAGGCCTGGCGTGCTGTGATTCATGGGGTTGCAAAGAGTCGGACACGACTGAGCGACTGAACTGAACTGATACATAAACATGTATAACTGAATTACTTTGCTGTGTACCTGAATCTAACACAATATTGTAGATCAATTGTATTCTATACTTCAGTTAAAAAGAAAAGAACCAGGGAGCCAAGCCAGGAAGGACCCAGCCCCAGGCCCGCCACTCTGTAGCTCTTCCATGAGACAAAGCTGATCATGTTGTCTGAATTTTGCACAGGCTTTTTTCTCTTGGTGACAGAACCAGCCATGCTTCCTTCTGGCTGTGTAATTGGGTATGTGAGGCTGGCTTTGGTGCACCTGTCTCCTAGGATTAAAAACTGTGGTGTTGGGAATTCCCTGGCGGTCCAATGAGTACAACTCAGCGCTTTCACTGTTGAGGGCCTGGGCTCGATCCCTGGTCAGTGAACTAGGATCCCACAGGCTGCACAGTGTGGCCAAATCTGCCCCTCTCGGACTATGGTCTCATGAAAAGATTCTCCACACTATTAGCTTTCAGAGAAATGCAAATCAAAAGCACAGTAGGACACCCCTTCACAACTATCAGGATGGCTAGAGTTGAAAGACAGACAGTGACAAGCGTAGGTGAGGGTGTGGAGAGGAGAGAACCCTGTGCCCTGCTGGCAAGAATGGAAATCAGGCAGCTGATTGGAAAACATGGAGTTTCTATACGACTCAGCAATTCTACTCCTGGGTGTCCGCTCAAGAGAAATGAGAATATTCATCTACACAAATCCTGAACATCAATGTTCACAGCAGCATAATTCACAACAGCCAAAAGGTGGAAACCACCCAAATGTCTCATCAGCAAACAAGCAGATAAACAAAACTGTGTTCCCTCCACACACATCCCTCAGCCACGGAAAGGGGAGAAGTGCTGACACTCGCTACCATGTGGACAGACCCTGAGAACACGATGCTCAGTGAGAGAGGCAGACACAGAAGGACACACAGGGTGTGATTCCACTGATGGGAAACGTGCAGAGCAGGCAGATCCGCAGACACAGAGAGTGGGTTCCTGCTTGTCAGGGGCTGGGCATGACTACTGATGGGAATGGGGCTTCTTTTGAGATAATGGAATGTTCTGGAACTAGTTAGTGGTGATAGTTACACAACTCTGTGACTGTATTAAATACTATTGAATTGTATACTTTAAAATGATTAAAATTATAAATTTTCTATTATGTTTATTTTACTACAACACCGCCCCCAACCTGTTGGTCTAAGGGGGGTGCCATTTCATGGAGTGAGCCTGCATGCAGTCCTTGATGGGCCCGTGAGGGATGCCCATCTCTGGCTGAGTTCAAGCTGTGATCTGACACTTTCTCCTTCTAAGCCCTGTCCTTCAGAGTCTGGCACAAGGACGTGAACTCTCCTGTGGCCTGGGCTGTTGAGCAGTCACACCTTGGCCATAGCTTTGCCAGCACTGGGCCCCAACTGGCCATGGGTGGAACTGGGAGGGAATGGGGGTGCTCTGGGGTCCCTGGGAGAAGGCAGCAAGTGGGGCTCAGCTAGAGGAGTTTTGAGAGTCCTTCCCTCCTTTGTGGGATGGGGACTCCTGGGAGGGGTGAGATGTGAAGGAGGTGTAAGGTCAAAAATGATGGAAACTTCTGGAACCTTTTGGAACCTGGTGGAATGTCGGGGGCCTTGTGGCACAGTGAGACTTTGGGATTGGGGTGACTACTTAGACACTGGATAACTTTCTCCCTGGGCAATTTTGGGCAAAACCTCTTTGTTTCTGTTTCCTTGTGGGCAAAATGGAATTTAAATCACTGTCCAGAATCCTCCTAAGGGCCGAGATGATGGCCAAGGCAGTGACCCAAGTCAGGGGTGGACAGGTTATTACTGCCTTTGATGTAATAGTATTATCACTGTTAATGTTACTATTTTATTATTATTATTATGTAAAACATTTTTTGGTGACACCACATGGCATGTGGGACCTTAGTTCCCCTACCAGGTTGCACCCACGCCCCCTGTGTGGAAACAAGGAGTCTTAACCACTGGACCACCAGGGACACCCTTAATATTATTATTTATGTCACATTAGAGATAATATTCATGTTACAGTCGGTGTATGTTGTGCTGGGTCTTTGTGGCTGTGGGGGCTTTTCTCTAGATGCAGCGAGTGGCGGCTGCTCGCTTGTTGTGATGCAGGCCTCTTATTGTGATGGTTTCTTTTGTTGAGAAGCACAGACTCTGGGGCCCAGGGGCCCAGTAGTTGCAGCACGTAGGCTCAGTTGCTCCATTGCATGTGGGAGCTTCCCAGACTAGGGGTCAACCTGTGTCCCCTGCATTGGCAGGCGGATTCTTAATTCCTGAGCCACCAGGGAAGCCCTAAAGTGTATGTTAATATTAATACTATTGTCTTCCCAATGGCTGCCACCACAGCCACGGACCAAAGTGAGGAATAGACAGGTCTGTCCCTGGGGAGATGGGATCAGGTGTGGAGGAGACTCAGTCGTGGTGGATGTGACTGGACACTGATGGCCATCCCTTGGCCCAGGAACTGAGGACCAGGGATGAGGCTGAATGGGCTGGAGGTGAGGTTGGGAAGGAGCTGCCCACTGTTCAGGCTCCGCCCTAGGCTGGACCATCCCATCTGTGCTGCAGACGGGGAATCTGAGGCACCATCCCAGGTGTGGCCCTGAGTTGGGGCAAAGTGAGGACTTGCTCTCGTTTACTGCGGCGCCACCCCCAGAGCAGGTGATTGTCCACGAGCCAAGTGAAGCCAAGTGGAGGAGGACCCAGGAAGACAGCCTGCCAGGTGTCACACTGTGTGGTCATTTGTTGTGGTTCCTTCTCCATCCCTTCCTGGGCTCCCCATCCCAGCCCAGCCACGGGAACTGCGTGCCACACGTCCACCTCCCTGTGTGTAGCTGGGAGCTGGGGGCATCTGCTGCCCCTCTGCTCAGGGCCACATGCAGGGGACGGGACCCCATCAGCTGTCTCCCATGGGCTGCTGACCCTCCACTGACCTTGTTCCCAGGCCCTGGTGTTCAGAGGCAGATGGCCGGAGGATAAGAGGGTTTTGGACAGGGTGAGAGGGCTTTAGGGTGTCACAGGCCGTGTCACAGGCCTGGACTTGTCCTTCAAGCCCAAGGACCACGTCTGTGGAAGGGTGTCATTGCAGGCCACGCATGGTCGCTGCTTGGGAGATGGCCGGTTACCCCGGAGTGGCTGGCGGGCTGGGGAGTATCTGTCCCCTCCTCTGCCCTGCTGACATGGGCTGGGTCACCCTCTGGAGGCCGTCCTAGGTGCTGTGGGGGGTGGAACAGCATCTCTGACCCCACCCCTTAGGTGCAGGGATCCGACCACCCTGCCCCCAGTCGTGAGACCACAGATGTCCCCCAAAGTCCCAAGTCCCGGCGGGTGGGCATGCAGCCCACTACATATGTAATGGGCTCAAAGCCAAAGCTAATATGTTTGAATTGTCAGTGGCAGGTGGTGCTAGTGGTAAAGAACCCACTTACCAATGCAAGATACAGAAGAGTCGAGGGTTCGATTCCTGGGTCGGGAAGATCCCCTGGAGAAGGGAGTGGCTACCCACTCCAGTATTCTTGCCTGGGAAATCCCATGGGCAGAGGAGCCTGGTGGGCTACAGTCTATGGGGTCGCAAAGAGTCAGACACGACTGAAGTGACTGAGCACACACTGTGATGCCTGTTGACAGCAGCTCCGCTCTGACTCAGCACCTCCTGGAACATTCTGTCTCCAGCCGATGTTCCCAAACTGTCTTCCCTAAAAAAGTTCCCGGTAGCACGTATGGAAATGTAATTACGGGACTGTTTTTCCTCCGCGGGCATGACACAGATTTGGGTCTGTAATAAAGACGAACGAGTCCCTCTAGCCCTGAGGGCCAGGCCAGGAAGGCTTTCAGCCTTGGCCCTGCTGACATCAGGGCCGCCATGAGGCCAGGTTGTCCTCTGTGGGGTGTCCTGAGCGCTGTGGGGGTGGTGCAGCCTCCCTGACCCCACCCCCTCGGTCCTAGGAGCACCCCAGCCCCAGTCATGATGGCAGCAGATGTCCCCAGACACCACCTAGTGCCCCCCGGGGGCAAAGTTGTTTCTCTTCCTCATTGAAAACCACCATGCAATATATGTGAACTAAGCCTTTCCTGTGTTTCTCTTGGCGTTCTAGAGGAACGGTTCCCAGCCTTTTTGGCACCAGGGATGGGTTTCGTGGAACACAGTTTTTCCATGGACCGAGGTGGGAGATGGTTTCGGGATGATTCAAGCACATTATGTGTATTGTGCACTTTATTTCTGTTATTATTACATCAATTCTACCTCAGATCATCAGGCAGTAGATCCCAGAGGTTGGGGACCCCTGACCTATAGGACCCTGGGAAAATGTTCCCCAGGACTTCTCTGGGTGGGGGGAGCCGAGGCCCACACATGAACCAGTTTAGGTCACGGCTGTCCTTCATAGTGGTCCTAGGAGAGGGGCCACACAAACTGAGATTTGCAGTCTCTCTCACCAGTCTGGTTTGGTAAATAGTGTTCTCTGCCTCTTTGCCTTCAAGTGACCTCTCTCTCTCCTTGCTGGCCAGCATTTCCCAGTCTTTGCAGTCACGAGTTTTCAAAGGATAGCACTGAACATGGCCATGACATTCTCCCCTCCAGTGTTCCCGTTTCATAAAAGCCAGGATCCTGTTTCCTGTGATGGTCCAGGGGATGTAACCAGGCCTGCTCTGTGGTGGAGAGACCCTCTAGTCCCTCCATGCATCTGTCTCTAAAAGTGTAATCTGTTTAGATTCACTTGAGAATATGACCAACTGTCAGGGCAGTTGGCACAGTCAGGATATGTTTGAAGAATATAAAACAGTTTGCAACCTCATAGAATGTTCCATGTGTTAAAACATTGCCGGTCCCAAGTGTGTAAAAATCTGGACTTTTATCTATTCTGGTCTCAGCCAGAGAGGGAGGCGTCATGGCAGTTCTGTTTTAAGAAAAGTAGTACGATATATATATATATATGCACACACACACACACACACATATATATATAACATACAGCGTTGTTTTCTGAATCAGTTTTTCTTTTTGGTGACACACAACAGCACAGCTTTCAAACCCAATAACGCAGAAAAACTGCCTGACGTAGTATATGCAATTGAGTGTGAAAAATCTGGTTATAATTGTCAGCTAAGTAGAATCTGTTTTGTTCATTACCCCAGATTTCACATCTCCATTTTCAAACAATCACTTTGGGAGTCCTTGTCCTTGAAACATTGCTCCAATGTGATTGCCTTCAAGACCAGGCTGGACTGCTTTTGTATATTTCAAATCTAGAAACTTGTATGTTTCAAATACATTTCAGATTTTCACCTTTAGAGGGTGGGTTTGAATTTGGAAATAGTCTGTATTAGTGTACTGATGCTGCTGTAACAAATCACCACAAACTTAGTGACTTGAAACAACGCATGTTTATTGCCTTAGAGTTTCTGTTTCTGTGAGTCAGGAACCCAAGTGCAGCTTAGCTGGGGCTTCTGCTCAGGGTCTCTGAGCAGAGAGAGGTTGCAGTCAAATTCTTGGCCTGGGCTGCTGTCTTAAAAAAAAAAAATTATTTATTTATCTATGGCTGCATTGGCTCTCTGTTGCAGCACGTGGACTTCTCTCTAGTTGAGCTGTGCGTGTTTAGTTGCCTCGCAGCACATGGAATCTTAGTTTCCTGACCAAGGCTTGAACCCATGTCCTCTGCATTGGAGGACAGTTTCTTAACCACCACCGGGGAGGACCCCCCTGGGCTGCCATTTTACCTCAGCTGGGAAAGGATTGCTTCCAAGCTCACTCACATGACTGCTGGCTGGAGGTTATTCTCAGTTGTTTGGCTGTGGGCCACTGGGCCTCCCCAGCCTGGAAACTTGCTTCATCACAGCAGCAAAGGAGAGAGCCTGCTGGCAAGGTGGAAGCTGCCTTCTCACATAAGGTGGTCATGGAAGTGATGTCCCATCTCAATGCTGTGTGCTAGTACAAGTCATGGGTCCTGCCCACACTCAGTGGGAGGCAGGAACACAGGCACAGGGACCAGGAGTTGGGGATCACTGGGGGACTGTCTCAGAGTGCCCTCCACCCAGCCAGAGGTCACTCAGTGCTAAATCAGGTGGATGGTCCAATAGGAACAGGGTTGCTTTTGGCTTAATGTCACATGTTATTATTGCTAAGTCACAGGACAGCATCTCTTCTGAGATTTTTCTTTTGTCTCTGATGGTTTCCAAGGACACATCCATGAGATGACATATTGCTCAGAAATAGTTTCTCAAGGCGGCTGTTTGCAGGGAAGGATGTCTGCTTAGTTCTGTCATGGCGGTTCATCACCCAGTTATTAACACTTGCCGTGGACCACTTCATGTGTTAATGGAGAGTTGGAGACTAACTTTTGCGTGTTTGAAGGGACTTGAGATGACGGGGAGGGAGGCATGCTTGGAGTATTCCTGGATCTAGAGTTCTTCAGGTGTGGGTTGCATCCAGGCTGTGCCGTTCAGCAGCTCTGTGATGTTGGCAAGTCACTTAACCTCTCTGAACCTCCATCTTCTCATCAGCAAAATGGAGGTGTAGGAGTGTCTTAAGGATTAGGGATGACACGTTGCTGTTCAGCCCCTAAATTGTGTCCGACTCTTTGCAGCCCCATGGTCTGCAGCACGCCAGGCTTCCCTGTCCTTCACTGTCTATGAAGTGAAGAGTTTCCTCAAACTCATTCCCATTGAGTCGGTGATGCCATCCAACCATCTCATCCTCTGTTGCCCCCTTCTCCTCCTGCCCTCAATCTTTCCCAGCAGCAGGGTCTTTTCCAATGAATGCAATATGGTATCCTAGATGGGATCTGAAACAGAAGAGAGCCTTTAATGGAAAAACTAGTGAAATCTGAATAAATGGTGGAGCTTGGTTAGTAGTAACGCAGTTACATCGATGTCTTTGTTGTGCAAATGCACCTTACAGAGGAAGCCAGGTGAAGGATAAATAGGAGGTTTATGTGTTATCCTCGCAAGCAGTCTTGTTCAAACTTAAAATCACTCCAAAGTTAAAAAATTATTTTACAAAATCCCAAGAAGACTCTATTTTTCACCTTTAAACTGGTGAATATTAATAAAAGTAATACCCACGATAATGAGGATGTGGATACCAGGATATTATCAGTCAGTTCAGTCGCACAGTCGTGTCTGACTCTGTGTGACCCTGTGAATTGCAGGATAATATAAGATGGCATAATCTTTCTCAGCACCAATTTAGTAGTGTGTTTCAAGAAACTTAAAAATGTGTAATGGTTTCTGATCCCATAGTGCCATCTCTAAAAATATATATTAAGAGGTACATCATGGGACTTCCTTGGTGGTGAAGTAGCTAAGACTCCGAGCATCTCCTGCATTGGTGGGCAGATTCTTCACACAGAGTCACTTGGGAATTTTTTTGTGTGTGTATACATCCACATATACAAATATATCTTTTTTAAAAAAAGATTTTAATTTAGATGGATTGTACTAGCCAATGTACTGGTCTGCAGTTCTTGATGTGGACCTTTTTTTGTCTTTACTGAATTTGTTACAATATTGCTTCTGTTTTATGTTTTGTTTTTTTGGGCCCTGAGGCCCCTGGGATCTTAGCTTCCTGACCAGGGCTTGAACCCACACCACCTTCATTGGGAGGCAGGTTCCTAACCACTGGACCGCCAGGGAAGTCCCTGTCCTGCAATTCTTGGTAGTCAGAAGTACCTGGGGTGACTTCCAGTGTTAGTACACATGGGTCTGGGCATATGACAAGAGTTAGTCCCCACCTGTTGAGCAGGATCTCTTGCTCAGCTCTGTTGACATTTGGGTCCAATCAGGCTCTGTGTGGGGCCATCCTGGGCACCGTGGGGTGTGGAACTGCATCTCTGACCCCCACGCACTTGATGGATGCCTGGAGCGCCCCCACTGCCCTACCTGATGTCTCCAGACAGCACTGAGTGTCGCCAAGTGGGAACCGTTGGGTTTTCCCTTTCATGAGCTTTGGACTTAAACTCAAGTTTAAAGTCTTTCTTTTCCACTTACTGACTTTGGGCAATGTCTTATGTTTTGTGTTGTTGTTATTGTTCAGTCGCTAAGTCATGTCTGATGCTTTGCGACCCCATGGACTGCAGCACACCAGGCTTCCCTGTCCTCCACTATCTCCCAGAGTTTTCTCAAATTCATGTCCATTGAGTCAGTGATGCCATCCAACCATCTCTTCCTCTGTTGTCCCCTTCTCCTTCCACCTTCAATCTTTCCCAGCATCAGGGTCTTTTCAAATGAGTCAGCTCTTTGCATCAGGTGGCCAAAGTATTGGAGCTTCAGTATCAGTCCTTCCAATGAATGTTTTGTCTAGCTTTTTTTTTTTTTTTTTAAAGCAGCTTTTTCCCTTACCTTAAATAGACAGGAAATGGTTCCTGACCTTGCAGGTGTACTGACCTCAAGATTCCCCAGGGCGCCAGCTCTGAGCTGGGCAGCCGTGGTCACTATTCCTGCTCCAGAGTGGTGTCCACAGACATAGTTTTAAGGCCTTTTTTGACTCGGAGGCTGCTGGGGGCCAGGGACCTCTGCGCCCCTCGGTACCATGAATGGCTGTACCCCGTGTCTCCTCTCAGGGGCTCCCCACCTCCTAACTTTTTGCGCCATCATTTCAAATGCCTGGGAGCTTAACTAACCTAGCTTTTCTTTATTATTCTCATTATTGATCTTTTGCTGCACCAGGCAGCATGTGGGAAGTGCAGAGTCTTAACCACTGGACCGCCAGGGAAGCCCTTCCCCAGTGGTTTCCTAATTTCTAAAGAAAATGGTCATAACTATATGCTTACGTTTATATGGTGGTCCCCTTGGAGAACAAGCCCGTCAAGTTTGGAAGACATATTTATAAGGTTCTGAGCGTTCTGCAGTGTCTTATGCTATATACCTTGTTTCTAGCGGTCAAGGTTTTCTTTAAAGTAATCTCTTGAACCCGCGCTGGATTTACAGAAAAGTACAGACAGTGCAGGGAGTTCGTTCCCACCTGCCCCGTACCCAGTTTCCCCTGCTAGCAGCATCTTAGGTCCAAGGCTGTACATTTGTCACAGTGGTTGAACTGAGATTGATAAATTTTATCTTCATAGTCCATACTTTATTTAGATTTCCCTGAAAGTGTTAGTTTCTCAGTCATGTAGGACTCTTTTCGACCCCATGGGCTGTAGTCCACCAGGGTCCTCTGTCCATGGAATTCTCCAGGCGAGGATACTGGAGTGGGGTGCCATTTCCTCCTCCAGGGGATCTTCCCAAACCCAGGGATCAAACCTGGGTCTCCTGCATTGCATGCAGATTCTTTACCATCTGAGTCTTATTTTTCCCCAGACGTCCTCTTTGCTGCCTCAGGGCACTTTCTAGGACCCCACATGGAGTCATCGTGTCTCCTTAGGCCCCTCCCGGCTGTGACAGTTTCTCCAACTGTCCTTGTCCCTGACTTTCTCTGACCATTGTGAGGACAGGTCAGAAGTTTGGTGGCACCTCCCCTGACCTGGGCGTGTCTGGTGCTTTCTTATGATCAGACTGGGGTGTGGATATGGGTGAAGAACCCCAGAGGTGAAGCGGCCTCTTGTCACACCCCACTGTGGGGCTCGTCCGGCCCACAGCACTTGTCACTGTTGGCTGCCTGAGGCAGAACCCAGTGTTGTTTGTTTGTTTGTTTAATTTTAATTAATTAATCAATTTTGGGCTTCCCTGGTAGCCTAGCGGTAACGAAGCTGCCTGCCAGTGCGGGAGACGGTTTGATCCCTGGGTCGGGAAGATCCCCTGGAGGAGGAAATGGCAACCCACTTCAGAATCCTTGCCTGGAAAATTCCACAGACAGAGTCTGGTGGGCCACAGTCTACGTGGTGGCAGAGTCAGACGTGGCTGAGTGCGCGTGCACACGTGTATTTTTTGGCTGTGCTGAGTCTTTGTCGGTGTGCAGGCTTTTTCCTAGTTGTAGCAGGGGCTCCCTCTAGTTCCGGTGCCTGGGCCTCTCACTGCTCTAGTTTTCCTTTTGCAGAGCACAGGCTCCAGGTGCACAGGCTTCAGTAGTTGTGGCGTGTGGTCTCAGCGGTTGTGATGCTCGGGCTTAGTTGCTCCTTTGCATGTGGGGTCTTCCTGAGGGATCAAGCCCATGTCCCCTGCACTGGCAGGCGGATTCCCATCCACTGTGCCACAGGGGAAGTGCCCCAGTGGTTTGAGACATTGAATTATTGTTGTTCACTCACCCAGTCATGTCTGACTTTTGAGACCCCATGGACTGCAGCACACCAGGCCTCTTTGTCCCTCACCCAGAGTTTGCCCAAGTTCATGTCCATTGCTTTGGTGATGCCGTCCATCCGTCTCATCCTCTGACGCCCTCTTCTCCTTCTGCCCTCAATCTTTTTCAGCGTCAGGGACTTTTCCAATGAGTCGTCTGTTCACATCAGATGACCAAAAATACTGGAACTTCAACTTCAGCATCAGTCCTTCCAGTGAATATTCAGGGTTGATCTCCCGTAAGATTGACTGGTTTGATCTCCTTGCCGTCCAAGGGACTTTCAGGAGTCCTCCAGCACCACAGTTTGAAAGCATCAGTTCTTTGGCATTCTGCCTTCTTTACAGTCCAGCTGTCATAACTGTACGTGACCGCTGGGAAGGCCATAGCCTTGACTGTATGAACCTTTGTCAGCAGAGCAGTGTCTCCGTTTTTCAACACATTGTCTAGGTTTGTCATAGCTTTCCTGACAAGAAGCTGTCGTCTTCTGATTTCATGGCTGCGGTCACCATCTGCATTGATTTTGGAGCCTAAGAAGAGGACATCTGTCACTACTTCTACCTTTTCCCCTTCTATTTGCCATGCAGTAATGGGGGCAGATGCCATGATCGTAGTTTTTTAATATTTAGTCTTAAGCCAGCTCCTTCACTCTCCTTTACTCTCATCAAGAGGCTCTTTAGTTCCTCTTTGCTTCCTGCCCTTAGAGTGATATCATCCACATGTCTGAGGTTGTTGATGTTTCTCCCACCTATCTTGATTCCAGCTTGTAACTCATCCAGCCCGGCATTTCTCCTGATGTGCTCAGAGTGTAGATTAAACAAGCAGGGTGACAGCAGACAGCCGTGTTGTACTCCTTTCTCCATCTTGAGCCAATTCATTGTCCCATACAGGGTTCTAACTGTTGCTTCTTGACCCACATACAAGTTTCTCAGCAAACAGGTAAGATAGTCTGGGATTCCCAGAATTACTGAATTACTGCCAACATTTAAAAACCAGGAGCTTTTGGACTTCTCTGGTGGTCCACTGGTTAAGACTCTGCACTTCCACTGCAGGAGCCCCAGGTTCGATCCTGTTTGGGAAACTAAGATCCCATAAGCCAAGTGACATAGCAAAAAAAAAAAAAAAAAAAAGCAGGAGCTTTTACATTTAAAAAACAAAAACAAACCTCCCAGCTTCTCAGGACACTTGGAGGGGCTGATGACATTGGGGCCACTTCCCATGTGGTGACAGCTGAGCCTGGAGCAGTGCCCCTGCCAACAAGCCAGGTGTCATCTCTCCAGGGACCAGAACTGCCGTCACCTGCCCATCTGCCTCAAACTTGTGACCCCGGGACGGGCATGAAGCTCAGCGCGCCTCCTCCTCCGGGGGAATGTTCCCAGTGAGCTCACAGCCCTCCAGGTGGGAAGTCAGGGAAGCAGGTGGGATGCCGGAGAGATGGCGACCTGGGAGTGCTTTCTGATAGGCATGAAGGACATGGCTGGGGGGTCAGTACAGTACGTGGGGGTCAGGAGAGCTGGGGTTCAGGGCAAGGCTGGGAGAGCAGGGGGAAGGCCAAAGAGGGGGTGTTGTGAGCTGAGCTCTGTTCCCCCCAAAGATATGTTCCAGTCCTCACCCCCAGCACCTGGGCATCTGGCCTCTTGTGGAATTAGGGTCTCTGCAGATGTAACTAGTGACAATGAGCCAAGGACCTCCCTGGCGAGCCAGTGCTTGAGACTTCACCTTTGATGGAAGGGCTACTGGTTCAATCCCTGGTCAAGGCTAAGATCCCACATGTTTTTGCAGCCAAAAAAGCAGAACATAAAACAGAAGCAATACTGTAACAAATTCAATAAAGACCTTAAAAGAATGGTGGTTTAGTTACTAAGTTACGTCCAACTTTTTGTGACCCATGGACTGTAGCCCGGCAGACTTTTCTGTCCGTGGGATTTTCTGGGCAAGAATACTGGAATGGGTTGCTACTTCCTCCTCCAGGGGATCTTCCCAACCCAGGGATCAAACCTGCATATCCTGAAGAACTCCTCTGGATTCTTTACCACTGAGCCACCTGGAAGGAAGCTCAGCTCATATTAGCCACCAGAATAAACCCCTGATGGTCAGATGGTGTGAACCAGGGTGGCCCCCAGCATCTATGGGTTACCTCCCCTCCCTCTCACTCAGGTGTGTATTGAAATGTAAGCAGCCTACCAGACCTCAGAGATCAGATGGTCACAGGACGCATGACTTCCTGGGAGTCCATGAAATCCCTACCACAGGGGTCTCACTCAGGGTGAGTCCACCCCCAGGGGACACTGGGTGACATCTGGGGACATCTGTGGTTCTCACGACTAGGGGGTGTTCCTGGATGAATGGGTGGGGGCCAGAGAGGCAGCTCTACCCTGAAGAGTGGCCTGAACACCCACAGTACTGGTGAGGAGAAAGCCTAGACGGAGATGACCTTCAGATGACAGCGCAATCCGTGGGTCTCAGCACTGGGACCAGAGCGACACCGAGGCACTGGGGCTCTGGGAAGACGAGCTGGGGCAGCTGCGTGCATCCTCGCTCAGCACACTCTACCCTCCGGAGGCCGCAGGGCTGACTGTGCAGGCTCAGGGGAACATGGTTCCGTGAACCCCAGAGCTCAGAGCAGAGGCCTGGCTCCGTCCCATGTGAGAGCTGGGTCAAGATGAGAGTGCAGCCCACACACCTCGGGAGATGGGCTGGCATGCTGCCTGCTGCCAGTCAACCCGACAGTCCCACGCACCTATGATGACATGTGCTCCTCCCGCCAGGGCAGGACTGGCGGGTGGGCAGGGGTCAGACCCCCTCCTGGCCGAGGAGCTGATGAGTCCAGGGACTGGCCTCCTCATCCTGAACCAGGCATAACCAGTCCAGATTCTTTTCACTGCCAGCGAGGCTGCCTCTGCTGTCTTCATTCCTCCAACAAAGTCTTCAGTGAGCGCTCAAGAGTCTGGAAAAACCATGCAGGGCTCTGAGGTGGTGATGGAGGACCTCTGTAAGGAGCCAATAAACTCTGTGAAGGGCCAGCTGGTCCTTTGTAGGCATGAATGTCATATGTTGTTCAGTTGATAAATTGTGTCTGATTCTGCGATTCCATGAACTGTAGCATGCCAGGCTTCCCTGTCCTTCACCATCTCCCTGAGTTTGCTCAAATTCATGTCCATTGAGTCAGTAATGCTATCTAACCATCTTATCCTCTGTCATCCACTTATCCTCCTGCCCTCAATCCCTCCCAGCATCAGGGTCTTTTCCAAAGAGTCGGCTCTTCACATCAGGTGGCCAAAGTATTGGAACTTCAGCTTCAGCATCAGTCTTTCCAGTGAATATTCAGGGTTGATTTCCTTTAGGATTGACTGGTCTGATCTCCTTGCAGTCCAAGGGACTCTCAAGAGTCTTCTCCAACACCACAATTCAAAAGCATCAGTTCTTCAGTGCTCAGCCTTCTTTATCGTCCAATTCTCACATCCATACATGACTACTGGAAAAACCATAGTTTTGACTATATGGACCTTTGTCGGCAAAATGATGTCTCTGCTTCTTAATATGCTGTCTAGGTTTGTCATAGCTTTCCTTCCAAGGAGCAAGCGTCTTTTAATTTCATGTGAATGTCATAGCTGCTATATAAATCAATGGATGTGGCTGTGTTTCAACAAAACTTTACAGACACAAGAGGTGGGCCGGATTTGGCCCTCAGATGCTCACAGGTCAGCACTGCTGCCCCCTCCCCAGGCAGAGGCCTCTCCTTGTTAAACGTGGTATTGGCCACTCCTGACTACCCCTTCTCTGAGACATCCTCCTGGTCACCAAAGTCTGGCTTTATCGCCTCTCCGAGCCTCAGTTTCCCCATCTGTAGAATGAGGATAATTACACTCCTATGATCCTGTGTGTACATTGTTAGTTGTTGTAAATTATTGTAGGTCAGTGTTTCTCCTCAGGATATCCTGCCCTGGGGGACACTGTCTGGGACATCTGTGGTCGTCAGGACTAGGAGTGCTCCTGGCATCATGGGAGCAGGGTTCAGGGAGGCTGCTCCAAACCCACAGTGCCCAGGATGCCCCAACAGGGAATGACCTGGCCCTAAATGTCTGCAGGGTGGAGAGGGAGAAACCCTGGTCGAGATGAAGGTGTCCAGTAAGTCAGCTTGCAAAGACCAGGATCCATGTCACATCACCCGTCTGTTTGTCTGTCTTTGGACCACGGCTTCACCCTCACGTTCCAGAGCTCTCTGTAAAACCACCACCCTCCCCCAAGCCCAGGCTCTGGCTGTGCACTCAGCAGGCATTGCTCCTGAGCAGATGTGCCTCATTGCCCCTGTCTGCCTGGGACGTTCCAGACATTTCCTCCTGTGGAGCAGCCCTGGGGCCGGGGTCCACCCTGATTGTCTCGGGAACCACTCAGCCACCTATCTTTTCTCCCCCTCCTCACTCCTCTCCTAGGAGCCAACTTCCCCTGCTGATTAGCATATCCTGTTTTTAGCGTCTTTCTTCTCTGGGCTTTATATAACCCTGTCATTATCGGATGCTGTCACAGGAACTTAATGTTCCCTCAATCACATTTCAAAGCCTCCTCAAGCATAAGTAGCTAATTGTCGTCACTCCCCTCTCTCCTTTTTCTTCTTAGATGAACTTTTCATTTCAGACTCGTTTTAGATTCACAGGAAAATTGGGAAGACAGTACAGATAGATCCCACATACCCTGTCACCCCTGCTCTTCACATCTTGCATCAGACCTGATACGTTCATCCCAATTAAGAAACCAACACTGATATGTCATTATTATTTTTAATTTTTTTTTTTGGAGTATAGTTGCTTTCCAATGTTGTGTTAGTTTCTACTGTACAGTAAAGTGAATCAGCCGTATATATACATATATTCCCTCTTTTTTGGATTTCCTTCCCATTTAATTCACCACAGAGCATTGAGTAGAGGTCCCTTGGCTGTACAGTAGGTTCCCAGGTGGCACAGAATCTGTCTATCTATGCAGGAGGACAAGAGGCGCAGGTTCCATCCCTGGTTCAGGAAGATCCGCTGGAGAAGGAAATGGCAACCCACTCCAGTATTCTTGCCTCGAGAATCCCATGGACAGAGGAGCCTGGCGGGGTGCGGTCCACGGGGTGGCAAAGAGTCGGACACGACTGAGCACAGCACAGCAGAGCAGCAGGTTCTCGTTAGTTTCTATTTCATGCATAGTAATCTATATATGTCAACTCCAGCATCCCTGTCCATTCCCCTCTGCCCCATTTCCCCCCTTGACATCTGGGTCTCTATTTCTGGTTTGCAAATAGTGTCATTATTAACTAAAGTTCACACTTCATTTGGATTTCTTTAATTTTCCCCTGACACCCCTTTCTGCCCCAGGACGCACACAGATCCATAGGACACTGAGTTGTCACATCTACATCTACACTGAGGTTTTCTCAGTCTCTCCGTCTGCAGAAACCATTTCTCCCTCTGGGGATGGGTTCTTCGGGGCTGTTAGCGGTGGCAGTTTTGCAGATGGTAAACTGCCCTGTCTAGAATGATCGGAAAATAGTTTGCTCACCAGGTCAAGAGCTTTAGGATGCCTTTTGCAACCAAGGTTGATAAAGAGCTTCTATACTTGCTAACAGAGGTTGGCCCATGGATTTTCCCCAAGGTATTGAGAAAGCAGCAGCCCCTTCTCTGAATCTGAGGGAAGTGGTGTCTCTGTGGTGGCGACCTTCTGTGTAGTGGATGGCCTGGGGTGAGGGGCAGCTGAGGGCTTTCTGTTAGGACCCAGGATCCCATTTCCCTTTGCACTGGTGCCCCCATGTGAAGCCTGGTGCCATCTGCTCACAGACCATCTTCCAGTCTCGGGGTCTAAAATTCCAGCCTCCAACCTCTGGGCTGGATCCAAGTCGCCTGGGTTAGTCAATTTCTTTCTTTCTTTCTTTTTTGGCTGGACCTTGAGGTGTGTGGGATCTGAGTTCCCTGACCAGGGATCAAACCTGCACCCCCTGCATTGGAAGCATGGAGTCTTAACCACTGAACTGCCAGAGAACTCCCAAAATCAGATTTCTTTTTTCTTGAACCATGCAGCATATGCAACTTTAGTTCCCCAGCCAGGATCGAACCTGCATCCCCTGCTTTACTGGCACAGAGCCTCGCCCACTGGTCCATGACTGGCTGGGTTCAGTAGTAGCGACAGTGACCAAAAACATTTGTCACCTGGTCCTTCACAGAATCACTCTGCTGAGTCCTAGCCTTGTCAACAAAGCAGTTACTAGATGTTCTAGGATTGTGAAAAAGTTCCAATGATAAAGAAGTGATCCGCTATGAACAATATGCTAGGACTGATTTATCCATTTGCTAGATATTCACTTGTTTAATCCAAGAACCCCACCCGCTCAGGGGGTGCCACCTTCACCCCCACCTTGAAGCTTTGGAGACTGAGGCCCTGGGGGAGTTAGTCCATTTCGAAGTTGGGGTAGAATGAAACCATGCTGCCTGTCAAATTCGGGAATATCTGTCCCTACCCACCACCTTCCGGGGGACGGACAGAAGCTATTTTAATTTTGAGAGGAAAAAGAAATCTGTGCATACACATTTTTTTTTTAATTTGTTAATTGATCCTCTTCCCAAGTCAGTTGCCTGTCCCTCCATACAGGACAGTGCCAGGGGGTGGGAGGTCTGATAATCGATGCCTGGCTCAGCAGGTGATCCTGTCCCCAAGGGGACACTAGTGTTGTCTGGCCACATCTGTGTTGGCCACACTGGGGGGCTCCTGACATTGAGTGGATGGGGGCAGGGAGGTTGTTCCACACCGCACAGCTCCCAGGACGGCCCTGCATGGAAGATGATGCGCCCAGTGTCAGCAGGGCTGGGGATGAGACTCTGTGTTCATTATTTGGAAAAACGTTGAGTTTGGTCATCATGTTGTTGTTGTTTAGTCACTGAGTCATGATTGGCTCTTTTATGTGACCCCTTGGACTGTAGCCCTCCAGGCTCCTCCATCCATGGGATTTCCCAGGCAAGAATACTGGAGTGGGTTCCCGTTTCCTTCTCCACGGGATCTTCCCAACCCAGGGATTGGACCCACGTCTCCTGCATTGGCAGGTGGGTTCTTTACCACTGAGCCACCAGGGAAGCACTAGCAGAACAAAGCTCCAGTGATTAGAGAGTAAAGCAGGGAGATGCTGAGATTTCCCTGGTGGTCCAGTGGTTAAGACACTGAGCTTCCAATGCAGGGGGCTCAGGTTTGATCCCTGATCGGAGAACCAAGATCCTACTTGCTGTGCAGCTTGGTCAAAAATAGGAAAGTGGGGAGACCCCACCCAGTGTTAGGTGGAGGAGGGTTGAGAGACTCAGGACACAGAGCCAGGGTCAGCACCCTCCTCCCCCTACATCTGCTGGGCTCCTGGAGACCTTTAGCCCCTGAGTCAGCCCTCCGGGCCCTTTTGTCCCATTGGACTGGACTGTGCTGGCCCCTGATCTGGGTCAGTCTCAAGACTTTGGAGTGGTGTGTCCATCCCAGGCACTTCTCCAAGAGACTCCGAGGGCTCAGGGCTGGGAGCTCAGGTGGCGAGGCTCAGGCTGCCGTCCCCCACTCCAGGCTTCTCCTCCTGCCTCATTTGCAATCAGAGCTCCTCGGGGTGACACATTTAGATGGTTGCTGTGGTGATGAGTGAAGGCTGGGGTGATAACTGCAGTGCAGGTCTATATCAAGCCTCCAGCGAGGCAAGGTGTTCCTGCCACGCGCTGGTGGGATGTAGTGTGGGGAGGGAAGGGGGCGCAGACATCCCAGGCCCACCTGCTTGGTTCCCAGGAGTGGGGAACTGTACCCCAGGCAGGGGGGCTTCCTGTTGCCAGATGCTGAGTCCCTGCTGTGTCTGTCCATGAGGGATGTGCTTGGAGCAGGGATCTCAGTGGGGGTGATCTCACCTCCCAGGGGACTCTGGACCACGTCTGGGGACATCTATGCTTATTACAATTGGCAGGTGGCTCCTGGAATGAGGGGTGGGGCCAGAGAGGCTGTTCTACCCACCACAGTGCCCGGAAGGATGCCCCCACCTCCAGCAAGGAATGACCAGCCTCCACATCAGTAGCACTGAGGGAGACCCTGCTTTATTTTTTATTTACTTTAAAAAATATTTATTTATTTTTTGTTTATTTATTTGGCTGCACAGGGTGTTAGTTGCAGTATGCAGAATCTTTAGTTGAAGCAGGTGGGATCTAGTTCCCTGACCAGGAATGGAACCCGGGGCTCCCTGCACTGGAAGCACAGAGTCTTAGCCACTGGACCACCAGGGAAGGCCCAAGACCCTGCTTTAGAAGGAAGCAGATCAAAGTAGTGGATTCGTTTGGTCTCAGAACCAGGCGATGGTATCTCTTGATAATCTGTGAATCCCAAAGGCTTCATTTTCTCACCTTAACTGTTCTACTGCTCCCCCCTTGTTGAATTTACCAAGTCCCTTTAGTCTCTTAAGTCTCCCAGATGATCAGATCTATAGATGGGGGAAAAACCAGAAAGTGAAAAATCCAGTGCTGTTGGTTGCTTGCCATTAGAGAATTGTAGTGGTTGACAAAGAAAAAATAATGTGGAGCTGTCAGGTGGATCAGCCTGGATGACAGGTGTATCAGTTATCTCTTGCTGTGTAACAGATTACCCTGAAGACTTATTTTATTTTTTATTTTATTATATTTTATTTCATTATTTTGACTGTACTGGGTCTTCATTCCACTGCATGGGCTCTCTAGTTGTGGCTTGTGGGCTCAGTTGCAGTATGTGGAGCCTAGTTCCCTGTCCAGGGGTGGAACCTGGGCCCCTGCATTGGGAGCACAGAGTCCTTGCCACTGGACCACCAGGCAAGTCCCTGAAAGCTTAGTGTAAACCACCAGTGTTCCCTTTCTCACAGTTTCTGTGGGTGGGAAACTTGGAAACAGCTTCCCTTGGTGGTTCTGGCTCAAGGGCCCTCGGGAGGTTGTGGAGCACGTGTTAGCCCAGGGCCGCCTCGTCTGAAGGCCCAGTGGGGTCAGAGGAGCCGCTTCCAGGATGGTGCCCCTTGTGGTCCCTGTCCACGACGTCGCTTCCTCACTCCGTGGTGGCTGGCTCACTGAGTGCAGGCAGAAGCCACATGTCTTTTATGACAGATCTCAGAAGTGACCTGCTGTCACCGCAGGTGATCACGCAGAGCCGCCCTGACCCCAAGCGGGAGGAGAACTGATCCCGAGTGGCAAGTGGGAGGAGATAGCACGTAGGACATGAGCTGAATCTCTGGAGGCTGGCGATGTTGGAAATGCTGCCACAGCAGGTGAACGGAGCTCTGGAGATCAGGATGGGGGGGCATTAAGTTACTTGCCCAATGTCCCTAAAAAAAAAACGATGCACCACTGCCACCAAAGGAGAAATGCTCTGCGGAGTGACTGTCTCAGTGATTTCACCAGGAATTAGGGTCACAGTCCGTTCGCGGGCAATCTAGGGAGAATTGCAGTTTCGGGACCCCTACTTGGGACACCTGTGCCCACTTACTTCAGCTGCTTTTACCCTCCTCCCCACAAAGCTTTGGCCTCAGAAACAGGGTGGAGGGACTTCCCTGGAGGTCTCATGGCTGACTCCACTCATCCAATGCAGGGGCCCCAGGTTGGGGAACTAGATCCCACATGCCGAAACTTAAGACCCAGCCAAATACACAAAATATTAAAAAAAGAGAGAGAGGGAGATTAAAAAAGAATGGGTGGAGGACAGATTTCTTCTGTCTCATTTCTGCATTTGCACGCACCTTGGAGCAGAGGGAGGAAGAGGGGCCTGGCCGATGCTGCATGCCAGGAGGTGGAAGGGATGGAATCTCTCCAGGCGGAGTGGCAATGGGAATGGTGAGGGTGGGAATGGTGAATGAGCGGGAAGGAAAGAGGTTGCCTCCTGCCCTCAAAATCTGCAGAAATCGGCTCAGCACCAGCCAGAATATGCTTTCCACTGGCCAAATGGGATTCGGGAGTAATCCCAGGGCACATTCTATTAGGCTGTTGTCTGATCCGCCCATAAGTCCGCCCTGGTCCCCTGGCCTGGGGACAGCTTTGGAGTTGGTTAATCCAGGCTGGAGGGGCCAGGAGGTCTTGATCTGGGCAGTGTGATCCTGTTATGATACTGGCAGGGGCCTTGGGAGAAACGTAGAAAATCCACTTGGCAGGACTGACCAGCTTGTGTCTGGGTCTTGGTTCACAACAGCCTGACCCACCTGCTGGTCATGTGTGTGTGGAGCCTTCACCCGGGCTACGATGGCCTCACTCTTCCTTCCCTCCCTCCTTTCTTTTCCTCTTCAGAATTCCTGGTTCTCAGTATAACTCTCCCAATTCATCCCACTTTTTTTTTCTTCTTTTTAAAAAATGTTATTGATTTACTTTTGGATGCGCTGGGTCTTCATTGCTTTGCGAGGGCTGTCTCTAGTTGCAGCGAGCGGGGGTCACTCTCTAGTTGTGGCGCACGGGCTTCTCGTTGCAGTGGCTCCTTGTTGCACAGCGTGGCCTTTAGGGTGTGTGGGCTTTGGTAGTTGCAGCACGTGGGCTCCGTAGTTGTGGTTAGTGAGCTCTAGCGTGCAGACTCGGTAGCTGCAGTTCATGGGCTTAGTTGCTCCTTGCCGTGTGGAATCTTCCCCGACCAGAGATGGAACCTGGGTCCCCTGCGTTGGCAGGTGGGTTCTCAACCACTGGACCACCAGAGAAGTCCAATTCACCCAGCTTTTACTAGGCTGATTTTTAGAGTACTTTAGGGTTATAGAAAAATTAAGCAGAAAGTACACGGAGTTCCTATATACCCCTCCACACACATGGGCACACACACCCACACATACACTTTTCTCTATTATTACCATCCTGCATTAGTGTAACTCAGTTATACTTGATGAGCCAATATCCATATATTGTTACTTTAAAAAAATATTTGTTTATTTACTATTTATTTGGCTACACCAAGTCTTAATTGCAGCACATGGGATCTAGTTACCTGACCAGGGATGGAGCCTGGGCCCCCTGCGTTGGGAGCACAGAGTCTTAGCCACCGGACCACCAGGGAAGTCCCCATATGTTGTTATTAACTAAAGTCCATAGTTGACATCTGAGTCTAGTCTTGGGGCTGTGTGTTCTGTGGGTTCGGACAAATGTATCCATTATCAGTCATTTCACTGCCTCTGGGCCCTACCTGTTTATCCCTCCTCCCCACAACCCCCAAAACCACTGATTCTTCTAGTCTCCAGAGTCCTGCCTTTTCCAGAATGTCCCACAGTTGGAATCACAGTGTATAGTCTTTTCAACCTTTTAACGAATTAATCAACTTTTTTGGCTGCACTGTGGGGCATGCGATATCTTAAGTTTCCCGACCAGGGATTGAACCTGAGCCCCCCTGCACTGAAAGCACTGAGTCTTAACCACTGGACCACCAGTGGAGTCCAGTGCGTGGCCTCTTCTACTGGCTTCTTTCACTTGGTGACTTGTATCTGAGGTTCCTCAGTGTCTTTCCCTGCTTCATAGCTCATTTCTTCTTTAGCACTGAGTAATATTCCTTTGAATGTAGGTCCTCTTTAGTGTGTATATTCTTAATAGTGAGCACCCACAAACTCACCACTGAGCACAAAAACCAGAGCCTTGCCAGCTCTCTTCCGTTCCTGAGACCCTCCCCACCCAGCCCACCCACCTGGCTCCGGTCTCCAAGTCAGCCGAGGTGGAAGCTCGCGTCACATTTCCCGTCCTTTGTCTAATTCTGTCTTGTTTACATGTACTCCTTAACAGCATACTTGGAGTAGATTTTTACTCCTAAAAATCTGTTTTAGAAAGTTGAGTTGTTTTTAGCTTTATAAATAGGATATCATGCTACATTGTACTCTCTTGGGATCTGTTCTTAAATGCAAAGTTCCAGGGCTAGATTCACACATGTCAGGTATTACAGGGTGCAGATGGCAGAATAATGGCCCCCCCAAAGATGTCCGTGCCCCAGTCCCCAAAACCTGTGTGTCACCATACGTGGTAAAAGGATTCTGCAGATGGGAAGAAGTTAAGGCCCCTAGGATGCGGCCAACCCTGGATCCTCTGGGGGGTGCCCAGTGTCATCACAAGGTCCTTATAAGAGGGAGGGGGAGAGTCAGAGGCAGAGAGAGACAGGAGGTGCTGCGCTGCTGACTGTGAGGATGGAGGGAGGGGCCGTGGGCCAGGGATGTGGCACCTCTAGAAGCTGGAAAAGGCAAGAGCTTGTGCTTCCCTGGAGCCTCCGGAAAGACTAGCCCTGCCCAGGCCTGGATTTAGCCCCATGAGGCCCAGCCCATGTTGGAGTCCTGACCGTAGTGCTGTGAGATGAGGGTTCAGCCAGGCCAAGGGTGCTATGTCCTGGCTCTGACCTTCCCACTCCTGCTTGGCGTTGCGTGTCAGGCCTCCTGCCCCTGGACACCAAACCATTCCAATCCGCCTCCACATGATGGTCAGGGAAGGTGGTACCTAGGGTGGGCCTCTCCCAGCACCACACAGCTCTGTGTGGGGCCTGCACCCTCTCCCCAGACCCACCGGGCTCCTCACACTGTGCCCTTGGCACCAATTGGATTGTGCAGAATCCCCAGAACTAGCGAGATCCCATCATGGGCCAGCTCAGTGATGGTGGCATGGACTGCATGGCAAGCAGAGCACCCTTGGCTCCTGCAGCCTAGGATCTTGCGTCTCCCTGGGAGCCTCAGCTTTGAACCATGTGATACTGATGAGTGCGACAAAGGTGTCCTGGGATTAGTGTGATGGTTGCAGAACCTGTGATTCTCCTGAAAGCCATCAAACTGGACATTTTATAGTAGGTGAATTCTATCTTAATTTTTTAAAAAGAATAAAGAAAGGAAAGCATGTGGATGAGGTGGGGTGCACAGGTTGTAAAAAGTTTTACTCAGGGGACTACCCTGGCGGTCCAGTGGTTAGGACTCCATGCTTCCAAGGTAAGAGGCACAAGTTCGATTCCTGGTGGGGAACTGAGATCCGAAAGCCATGTGGTGCAGTCAGAAAAAAAAAAGTGCCGCCCACGACAAGAGTGTGCAGTCATCCTATCCTCTTGGGTCCCTGATTGCCACCGTTGTGAGCTTGGCCTCTTTCCTTGCAGTGAAGTCACTTGTCGGCAGTTCCAAGGGCAGGGTATATGTGGGGTCGGCAGGCCCGGCTTCTTACAGCCCCTGCACCCCAGGTCTCTGCTGTCACTGTTTTGAAATTTGTCCTAATTTTTGAATGAGAGGTCCCACAGTCACATTTTCCACCAACTTTTCAGATTAAAAGATGAAAATTGAAAGATACTTGCTCCTTGGAAGAAAAGCTATGACAAACCTTAACATTGTATTAAAAAGCAGAGACATCACTTTGTTGACAAAAGTCCGTATAGTCAAAGCTATAGTTTATCCAGTAGTCATGTACGGATGTGAGAGTTGGAACATAAAGAAGGCTGAGTGCCAAAGAATTAATGCTTTCAAATTGTGGTGCTGGAGAAGACTCTTGAGAGTCCCTTGGACAGCAAGATCAAACCAGTCAATCCTAAAGGAAATCAACCCTGAATATTCATTGGAAGGACTGATGCTGAAGCTGAAGCTCTAATACTTTGGTCACTTGGTGCAAACAGCTGACTCATTAGAAAAGACCCTGATTCTGGGAAAAATTGAGGGCAGGAGGAAAAGGGGACAACAGAGGATGAGATGGTTGGATGACATCACTGTCTTGATGGACATGAGTTTGAGTGAACTCAGGGAGATAGTGAGGGACAGGGAAGCCTGGCGTGCTGCAGTTCATGGGGTCACAAACAGTCAGATACAACTTAGTGACTGAACAAGTGCAGATTCTACAGGAGATCCTCCTGATGGCCACCTCCACAATTCACGGGGGCCTGTCATGGGGGCTTGGAGTTCACCCTGGCGGGAAGGTGAAAACCCAGCGTTTCTGTCGCTGAAGGTCACGGGCACAGCCTGGCACCAGCCGGTGCACCTCGCAGCCTGCTGTCTGTGCGCCCCAGGAATGGATTTTGTCCTCACTGCTCTCTGTTCTAGTCTAAGCTGGTCTGGGCTGAGCATAGCCAGGGTGGGGGGCTCTGTGGGGCTCATCTCCCTGCCCAAGTCCAGCTTCAAGGGCTAGAGGACAGCCCGCAGCTGGCGCTAAAGGGCTGGGGATAGGGAGACTGGCAGATGGTAGATGTGAGGGCAGAGAAAGATGCCGTCTCTGCAGTGATTCATAAGCTGCCCGTGTTCACAGCAGTGTGATTCACAGGACCCAGAAGTGGAAACAACCTGAACATCCATCAGGGGACGGTAAACACAGGGTCCCTCCACGCACTGGAGCATCACTCAGCCACACAAGAGAGAAGCCCCGACACTCGCTACCACGTGGGCAGACCCTGAGAACATGATGCTCAGTGAGAGAAGAAGACACAGAGGGATGCACAGGGTGTGATTCCACTGACAGGAAACATGCAGAGCAGCTGATCCATGGATGCAGAGAGTGGGTTCCTGTTGTCGGGCTGGGGAGCAGGGGAGTGACTGCTGAGGGGGACAGGGCTTCTTTTGGGGTAAGGAAAATATTCAAAAATTGGTTGTGGTAATGGTTACACAACTTTGTGAATGTACAAAAAGACCACTGAGTTGTGCATTTTGAATAAGCAAATTGTGTGGCATGAGAATTGTATCTCAGTAAGACTTAAAAAACAAACAAACAAACAAACAAACAAAAAACGGTGCCTAGTTTATCAGTCACTTTCTCCAGTTTGGATAATGTTCCCCAGTTGTGTAAGGAGCGGCCATCAGGGAGCTTGGTGAAGAGTGTTCCCTGGCACCCTTCTGTACTAGTTTTGCAACTTCTCATGAGCCTTTAATTGATTCAAAAATGAAATGAAGAATCAGACGAGCAGATGGTCCCTGCAAGGTTGAGGCAAGTCTTGGCCTCGGGTCTGTGACGTTGCTCCAGCCCTGTCATCTCTCATCCCTGTGGCCCACTGTGCTCTACGCTGTCCAGGGCGCCCCTCTGGCCTCAGTGGCCGGAGAAGCTCCAATCCTAAGGGGCTGGGCCAGGTAGAGCAGATGCTGCTGCTGGCTGAGTTTTTATTAGAGCTGCTTCTAGAGCCCAGAGGGCGTTCCTGAGGCTGCAGCACCACCTGCAGGTGGTGGTGGGGACGTCGCTTCTCCATCCTGGCCTTTAATTGACAACCAGTTAGATAGAGGGCAGGAGGAGAAGGGGGCAACAGAGGGTGAGATGATTGGTTGGCATCACTGACTCAGTGGACATGAGTTTAAGCAAGCTCTGGGACATAGTGAAAGACAGGGAAGTCTGGCCTGCTGCAGTCTATATGGTGTTGCAAAGAATGGACACAACAGCAACTAAACAAAAAAAATAATATAGCATTTACATGTTTTAAATTTAATTTTTATTTTATATTGGGATATAGTTGGTGTACAATGTTGTGTTAGTTTCAATGTATAGCAAGGTTGTTCAGTTATACATACACATGTATCCATTCTATCTTGTATTTTCCCATATAGGTTGTTACAGAATACCAAGTAGAGTTCCCTGTACTATATACAGTAGGTCCTTGTTGATTATTTATTTTATATATAGTAGTCTGTATATGTTAATTGCAAACTGAATTTATCCCTCCTCCCAAAATCAAAAATTTGTTTTTGAAGTCTATGAGTCTGTTTGTGTTCTATAAATAAGTTCATTTGTATAATTTTTTAGACTCTACATATAAGTGATATCATGGTATTTGTCTTTATGATTCTTCACTTACTATGATAATCTCTAGGTCCATCCATGTTGCTGCAAATGGCATTATTTCATTCTTTTTTATGGCTGAGTAGTATTTTGTTGTGTGTGTATATATATTGGGGCTTCCCTGGTGGCTGAGACGGTAAGGAATCTGCCTGCAATGCAGGAGACTCAGGTTTGACCCCCTGGGTGGGGAAGATCCCCTGGAAGAGGAAATGGCAACCCACCCCAGTATTTTTGCCTGGAGAGTTCCATGGATAGAGGAGCCTGGCGGGCTACAGTCCAAGGGGAAACAAAGAGTCGGACACAACTGAATAACCAACACTTCGTGTATATATATATATATATATATATCTTATGTTCTTCATCAGATACACCATATCTTCTTTATCAGTTCATCTACTGATGAACTTTTAAGTTGCTTCCATGTCCTAGATATTGTAAACAGTGCTGCTATGAACACTGAGGTGCATGAATCTTCTCCAACTAGAGTTTCTCCAGATACGTGCCCAGCAGTGGGAGTTTTGGATCCATGGCAGCTCTGTTTTCAGTTGTTTGAGAAATCTCCACACTGTTCTCCATAGTGGCTGTACCAGTTTACATTTCCACCAACAGTGTAGGAGCGTTCCCTAAATTTTTATGTATTTAAGACTTTATTTATTTTGGGGGCACACTACGCAGCTTGTGGGATTTTATTTCCTCAACCAGGGATCGAACCCACACCCCCTGCGGTGGAAGCTTGAAGTCCTAACCACTGACTGGACCATCAGGGAAGTCCCTCCCTAAATTTTTAAACTGAAGTTTTTTAAAAAGTTTTTTAGAATAATTTTAGATTTTCAGAGGTATTTCAAATTACCCATCACCTAATTTCTCCCAATGACTGGGTCATTCATAAGCATAGTGTGTTTGTGATAACCAAGAGGTGGACATGGATACATTTCTGCCACCTCGATCCACTCTTTATTCAGATTTCACTTGTTTCCCCTAATGTCCTTTTTCTGCCTCAGGACCCCACCTTGCATTTAGTTGGTCACATGCCTCAGGCAAAGCTAGATGACCTGGATACTCCATGGCAGGGAGTTGACTCAGTTCTCTTGCCTTCCTCCCAGGAGACCATGGGGGTCCAATGATGCTGGTGAAAATCTTCTATAAACTATAAAAGGTCATGTGAACATCCAGTCCTTTCATCCAGTTCAGTTTTGGAACACATGGAAACTTCATCACGGGTACCACCACAGATCGCTAGCAAACCTTTCTGGCAAATTGCCGTTATTCTCATCTCTCTGCATTTCTGAAGCATCCTGTCTGTACCATCCCCGATGTCTGGCAGAGTGACCAGAAGGCAGCCCTTCCACACTCCCCACCCCCAGCCAAAGGATTTTTCTATCTCATCATAGTACCGCTGACCCATGTGGCAGTTCAGGCCAAATCAGACCCAGCTAACACGGTTCGTTTTTCTTCCAGGGAGCGGACACTGGGTTTCTGAACCTCGTCGCTGAAGACGGCCAGGACTTAAGAAGCACAGGTTGGTGTCACGAGGTTTTTCTTTTCTCTATGTTTAGAGTTCACTCAGGTGTTTGGCTGGCTGTTTGGAGCCAGGATGAGTTAAGAGGCGACCTCGCCGTGCACGCCTGCATCTTCTTAGCTTTGCTCACTTCTGGGGGTTTGTCTCACCTGCCAAGAGCCTATGGGAGCCACAGGGAATGTCTTCCATCCAGGCTCCGGGGTTGGGGGGACATGGGGCTGACAGGTCAGGTTCTAGCGCACCCAGGATGGGCACATGGCCACAGTGGCACCTGCTTCCCAGCTCTTAGCTTCCTCCTCGAAAGGCTTGATTAGGGTCTGCGGCGCTTCATCCCGTTTCCCATGTGCGTGGAGGGTGACCCATCAATGCCGTTCACTCAGAGCAGAGCCCGTTCATGGGACTGAACAAATATCTCAACCCTATCGCTCCCCTGGTGGGACAGCAGATTGGGAAATGTGCCAGAGGCCTCAGGAAGAATTAAATCAGGAGCAAAATACAACTCAGTCCTGATCTCTCAACTGTTATGCATTTGCTTGTCTCTGGTTTTATTCCCAAGAGGACTTTGAGTGGCTTTTGTGACGTAGGAAGAGGAAACTGCATGGGGATGAATAAGGTGGCTCCATGGCATCCGGTAGTGCCCCGCCCAGTCCATTGACTCTAAGTGTCTGGCGGGGACAGCTGTCTTTAGAATCAGCTTCCAGTTTCTATCAAAAGTTCTGATGGATCTTTGATTCAGATTGTGTTCCATTTAGCAATAAATTCGAGGGAGATCTGATGTCTTTATAACACTTATTTTCATCTAGTGCATGTGTGTGTAAAATAAAAAGCATTAGACAAGAAGGCAGATCCCAAAGACAGCACATCGTATAATTCCATTTAGATGAAGTCAGCACAAAATGTAACTGTGTTGGAACGGAAAGGTGACTTGGGCTTGCCAGGGGTTGGGGGGAATGGGGGTGAACTGTGTTTGGGCCCAGACACGTCTTACAGTGCTGAGGGGACGGCCCAGAACTGTGGGGCCGGGGCGTCAAGCAGCTTGGTGAACTGACTAAGAAGCTTCGAGTTGTGTACTGCCAACCAGCTGATTGTATGACGTGTAAAGCGAACCTCAGTGAAGCTAAAATATATATTTTATCTCAGCCTGGGAGGGACGCTGTCCCCACAGACAGAGACCAGGACTGAGATTGGAGCCCTGTGGTCCATCTGGCTTGTTTATGCTCCTTGAAGGTCCCAAACAGGTTCAGTGTTAACTCTGTGTCACAAAGTCACCAAGCAGGAGGGGGGTTTGGAGAACCACGTGGAGCCGGGCGAGGTCACATAGACTGTATGTGTCATCACAGCATGATGAGTGAGCCCCACTCAACCCTTCTCCAACATGTTAATGTCTGACCAACTGATTGTAAAGAGAAACTGAATGGACAAAGGAGAGACAAGATACCCCAGACCCCACACCCAGCGGGGACCACTGCTCACACCTCAGTGAGCATCCTCCCAGACCTCTCTGAATTCCATTCACTCAAGGGACTTCGGATAAGAAGAGTTTTCTCTTTGCTATGTTCTGGGATGCAAACTTTGTTTGTCCTTGTGCAAACTTTGTTCATCCTTGGTTGGTTGTTGTTTGGGGTGAGTTCCTGGAAGTAAGTTTGCCTTGCCTATGACTTTCAGTCGGGGTGTTCTCATTTTTGTTTTGACCTTTAGCCACAAAGAAATGCACCATTTTCCATCCCAGGATGTGTCTCACCGCCCTCTCAAGTGCAGCTTTATGTCCTGGCCAAGCCAACAAGCCAGGACCATTTTAGTTGCTGTGTCCAGGCCTCCTTTTTACGAGCTCAGCTGTTTCTCTAAGGCAAATGGCCCAGATGCATCCTTTCTGTTAGGGTTTCTGTCCTGTGCTGTGTTTAGTCACTCAGTTGTGTCCAACTCTTTGCGACCCCATGGACTGCAGCCCACCAGGCTTCTCTGTCCATGGGGATTCTTGCTTGGAGAGCAAGAATACTGGAGTGGGTTGCTATGCCCTCCTCCAGGGGATCTTCTCAACCCAGGAATCAAACCCAGGTCTCCCTCGTTGCAGGAGGATTCTTTATCGACTGAGCCACCAGGGAAGCCCTGGTGATGTTTAAATTCTCCCTATTTCTCTGTCTGGACATGGTCCACTGCAAGTGTTTTGTGGAGAGTGTTTCTGCACTCTGCTCACAGTGCATATTGTCATTGGGGATCTGAAACTTTGCACAAACCTGTCTTCTTTATTTTGTGTGGTTGTCTAACACGTCAAGATTATAAAAACACAATACACCTGCATTTTGTTTTGGATGGTGTATTCTGCACTTCAGTCCTTGAGCCATTTGAAATTCAGCTGTGCTAGGAGGTCTCACCTAGGGGGGTGATTCTGACCCCCTGCTCCCATCTCAGGGGACACAGGTCCATGTTGGGGGACATCTGAGGTTTCACACTGGGGGGGTGCTCCTGGCAACGAGCAGGTGGCTGTTTGCCTTGGCTAGGAAGGTTGCTCCACACACCACAGTGCCCACGATGGCCGAGGGTGACCAGCTGCCTGGTCATCAGTGCCTGGTGAACACTGCTGGGAAAGACAGAAAACACTCCTGAGCTGGTACACATGGCTAGCCTTGAAGTGGTTCCCTGTTCCAAGGGATCCTGCTGTCCTACAAGTGGGGGGAATCAAGGTTTTTCCCGATTGCTTGTTAGTTTCATAGTGACTCGGAGCACTTCCTGTTTGTCAGGCCCCTCACATCCGAGGTCCCTACAGTATGGACTCTCCCATTTCTGGGCCACTGCCTGTCCAGGGGAGACAGAGTGTCACCGAGCAAGGGCCACACTGTCCATCCTGGTGACAGCACCTTGATCCAGTGTGCTGAATGTATGCAGACGCCAGGGCTAAAAGTGGGACCTGGCGTCTGGGGCTCCAGAGGAGGGGTCTGGGGCTGGGGCAATCCCCAGAGTGCTGGGATTCCCACTGATGGCCACTAGGGGGCAGTGAAGGTCCATGAGGTCTCCAGCGCAACTAGCAGGGATGGATGTGAAGAGGGTGCAGGGGTGCAAGTGAGCGCCCAGCTTCTTCAGTCAACCCCTGTGACCCCCTGTCTACATGTTCCAGGACATTCTGGTTCAGCACCCAGAGTCCACTGGCACTCTTTCCTGGGGGCCTTCACCTCACAGACCTGGAGCCTCTGCGAGTTCATTGGATGTAAGAGGAAGGTAGAAAGCACAGACTCTGTGACCTTGGAGAGCTCAGATCCCTGCACCCCCCAACTCTCCCAACCCTGGCACACTCCGGTGGCCAGAGCAGAGCTGGGACCAGAGAACGGAAGGCCAGAGCTGGGGTGGGCAGCCCTACTGGGATGACTGGATCTTGCTTCTGGGACTCCCCCTCTGTCGCCTGGAACCAGCCAGTGGCTCTGACCCTGGGCAGCAGCAAGGGTGAAGGGCTTCTCCCCAGGCTGGTCTCTTGAAGCACCTCCTTTGGGACTCACCTAAATGCCAGAGACCCTCAAAGCCACCTCGGGTCTCCTGGCTATGGAATCTGCCCAGTGTCTCCTGAGGTAACCTTGGGTGTGTGTCACCTGGGCAGTGACTGCTCGGCCTGGCCAGATGCGGTGACCCTCCCCAAAACGTTCTCCATCCCCTCAGCAAGGGTTTCTGAGTGTCTGCCAGGCCAGGCTCCAGGGGATTCCAGTGTGCACGGTGGATGTTCTAGTGAGAATTGTGGACCCATTCGGAGTCCCTTACATCCAACACTGCTGACATCGGGCTGGGTCACCCTGTGGGGTGAGGTGGGCATCCTGGGTACTGTGGGGGGAGGGTGGAGCAGCCTCCATGCCTCCAACCACATGATGCCAGGAGCCCTCAGTTTTGACAACTGAGCCCACACAGATGTCCCCAGGCATCACCCAGTGTCCCATGGCGGCAGGCCTCCTGCCTCACTGGTTCCTCTCATAATGTCTCTGGATGTGGTTGCCCCCTCCGGAAACCGGATGGATCTTCCCATAAGTTTGGAAGCTCTGGCAGAGGGGAGGTGGGGGGGTGGGGGACAGGGACCATAGCCGGTTGGCTCCCGCCTCGTGGAAGGATGAGAGCATGGGCCTTCATGGCGCTGGCTTTCCTTATGGAGGTGCCACCGCCCTTTTAGCCAGAGCTGGGCTTTCCAATAGGGTAGCCGCGAGTCCCCGGCAGCCACTGAGCTCCTGAAAGGGGGCTCAGGTGGAAATGAGTGTATTTTGCACAGACCGGGGTGATGATTCTTAGCTGAGAACGATTTTTCCAGCTTTCCACCAGCCCTCCCGCCTGAGGCAGAGCTCAGTGACCTCCCAGCAGCGGGTGTTTTCCTGATAGCCCCTGTTCTCTGGGAGTTTGTGAACATTTCAGCTGAAAGCGCCTCCCGGATTCTTTATCTCGAGAGGGTGGCCCTCGTGTGAGGGACAAACTCCAACCCGGCGCGCCGCGTCAGAGACCGTTTCTTCCTCCTGGTTGGTCCCCCGCTTCAGATGTGTGTTGAAATGCCCACATTTATCAGTTCTCTCCGCGGACAAGCTGTTCTCCTGAAAGAGCTGCCAAGATAGACAGTTGAAACCTTAAAACGTTCTTGCAGAAGGTCATGGCTGCTGCCGCAGCCTCACGATACATATGTAATTACTGGGTCCCCGCCCAGAAACCCACCAAGGGCACCCCCCCTCCGCAGCACACAGGACCCAAAACCACCCCCACCCCTGTATCCCATGGCTCTGATTCTGGAATCTTGGGGAGAGCAGGCCCCAGGGTGCTTCCCATGGCAGCAGGGGCTGCTCAGACATGACCTCGACCCCCTCCAGAAGGGTCTCACCCTTGTGATCCTGCCCCCAAGGAACACTGGGCAATGTCTGGGGACGTCTGTGGTTGTCATGACTGGAGGGGGCCCTGGCATACAGTGGGTGGGGGGCCTAGGGGTGTGTTCCACCCCCCACAGTGCTCAGGACGGCCCCACAGAGAATGTCCCAGCCTGTGTCAGCAGCGCCCAGCCGGAGTGGGGAGTGGAGACCCTGCTTCCCAAGATTCTTGTTCCCAGGATGAACCAGCATCACTTTCTTTGTGCTCTATGTATGTTATCACACCGGCTCCCACCCTGGCCCCATTATTCCGCATGCTGCAGGCGAATCCCCTCACACACTGGTTAGTGCTGCCACCCAATTGAACCAGCTTGAACACTGAGGCCCAGAGAGGCTCCCATCTGATACCGGAGAGCCAGGCTTCCACCTGTGGGACAGTGAGAACTGTCCCAGCCCAGGCAGCAGCCATGGCTCAGAGACCCACGCATCCCCAGGCGGGCACGTTGCTAGGCAATAGCTTGACTGGTCAGCCTCCCTCAGAGCAGGGGTGATGCACACGCGGTCATCGGTAGTCAGATTCAAGGCCTCCTTTGACTCAGAACACGCATGGGATGACAGTCACGTATGGTAAGGTGGGGGCAGGGGGACAGGGAGCCACGGGGAAGCTGAAAAGGGGCTCATTTGTGGTGGGTAGAAGGAGCCCCTACACCTCAGGGCCCATTCCCACCCCCCGCCACAGTGCACAGACCTGAATTCATCTGAGCCGGTGCACACTGAGGATGTGGTTCTTCCTTTTGTTCCCTCCGCTCTGACTTCATTTGTTGAGTCAGCAGACACCTGTGTGCCAGGCCCAGCTGGCTAAAACACGTGCGTCTGGGTGCAGAAGCTCCCAGTACAGTGTACACGGTGGGTATGTGTAACGGAGGACTGAGGCATGACCTGGGGAGGGCCAGGCTGGGATGAGCTCAAAAGCTGGGGGCAGAGGGAGGGTTCTTGGGGGCTGAAGGTGGGGTGGGGGCTTCAACAGGCACCCCAAATACAGGATGACAGGGAACTGGGGTATCAGGAGCTTGTTTCTAATTGCCACTGGTATCCCCCCAAATTCAAATGTTAAAACCTACCCCCAGTGTGGTGGGAATTGAAGGTGGAGCCTTTGGGGAGTGTGATCTTGGGACTTACATTAATATTAAATACATATTTTGAATTTCAGCCATGGTTCCTAGCTCCCAGCTCTCAAAGCCCTTGCAATTTCTTGAGCCAGTGGAGCATCCCCTGTGTGTGACTAAATGTGACAGTGATTGTGAAATCCCAGGCTCTCTGCTCTGCTATCACACGAGGAGGGTACTGGCTAGCTATTGCTAGCTTCTTGTAATAAACCACCGCAGACTCGGCACCTTATCCCTCCCCTGTCTCTCCAGGCAGAAGTGTGGCTGAGGCCTCTGCTCACAGTCTCCCTGGCCCTGGCCCGGGCTGAGTTCTCTCCTGAGGCTCAACTGGGGAAGAATCCACTTCCAAGTTTCCTCAGGCCATTTGTAGGGTTTGGTTCCTTTCAGTTGTCAGGCCCAGGGGCCCATTGTCTTGCTAGCAGCCCACTAGGGACGGCTCTCAGCTCTTGGAGGCTGCCACCAGGTCCTGGCCTGGCTGCATGATCTCCTCCAGGGGGCCCCTCATCCCTCCAGTCACTGCAGGAAGGGCCCTGCCCTAGGGAGCCAGGGCTCACCTGATTAGGTCAGGCCCACCCATGCAGCCTTTTGATTAACTCAAAGTCAACTAATTTGGGAATTTACTTAATTTGATTTCTTTCTCTTTTTTATTTTTTAAATTATGAAGTTATGATAACACATTTATAGGAGACTTGGAGAATACAGAACAAGGTTACATATAAGTTCCACTGCGTATGACAATTATTTTTTAAGTAGATAAATTTTTAGCTGGAGTTTCAATATCAAACTCTCAAAAAGGAATAGAATGAATATTCAGAGAAGTAGAAGGATACAGTAGACCTGAAAAGCACTATGAAACAATTCAACATAATTAAGATTTATACAATTTTCACAACAGTAGGATACAAATTCTATTCAAGTTTGCATAGATTATAAACTAAGAGACACTGGAACATATCTGGGGACATAAAACAAGGTGCAAAAATTTCATGGTCTAAAGGTATTGAAATGATACAGAGCCTATTCTCTTATCACTGTGGAATTATATTAGAGATCAGTATCAAAAGATATTTGAAAATAACCCCCATATTTTCAAGTGTAATGTAATGTTACCCAGAGAGATCTTTGACTTAGCCATTGAAAGCCTCAATAAAGTTAGAAGACTGAAAAACCACAGAGGATGATTACAGAGAAGAAAGCATTTAAATGAGAAATTAATATCAAAATGAGAAATTAATATCAAAGATACTTTATTTATTGGCTGCACCACACTGCATGTGGGATCTTAGTCCCCTGACCAGAGATTGAACCCACACCCCATGCAGATTCTAACCACTGGGCCACAAGGGTGGTCTCTAATTGGGACTTAAATTACACCCTCGAATTCCTTCCTCTGCAGGAAATCACCTAATCAGGGGAATGGCATCTTATCACCTTCATAGTCCTGCCAACCCCTGGGGCTTGGTCCACCGGGAGCCAAGGGTTTGGGGACTTAGACTCCTCCTGGCCACCAAGGGGCAGCAGGGGGCCTGGTCACTGCAGATGCTGGCACCTGCAGCAGGCACCAGGGCTGGCAGGGGGCCTTTGCACCCTCCTGTTCCTTGCTGGCAGCACCGCAGGCAGGTCAGTGCTGGGTGGAATGGCAGCGGTTGGAGAAGGCATGCCTTGTTTGTCTCAGTCACACCTAGACATACCTATGGGTTCATTTGTTTTTTTGTTTTTGTTTTTTTCTGCTGCACCTCTTGGCTTGTAGGGTCTTGGTTCCCCAACCAGCAATCAAGTCTGAACCCCTTGCAGTGGAAGCTTGTAATCCTAACCACTGAACCACCAGGAAAGTCCCCTCACTTTTTTTTTTAAAAGAAAGCCTATAATTTGAAATAATTCCAGATTCATGCATGCATGCTCGGTCATGTCTAACTATTTGCCACCCAAAGGACTGTAGCCTGCCAGGCTCCTCTGTCCATGGGATTCTCCAGGCAAGAGTACTGGAGTGGGTTGCCATTTCCTTCTCCAGGGGATCTTCCCAACCCAGGGACTGAACTGGCATCTCCTGTGTCTCCTGCATTGGCAGGCGGATTCTTTACCACTGAACCAGCTGGGAAGCCCAATTTCAGGTTCATAGGAAGTTGCAAAAACCATGCAGAGTGATCCCATGCACCCTTTCCCCAGCTCCCCCCAGTGGCCTCATCTTATAAGTAAAGTACGATAGGAAGTTGGTGTGTGTGCAGGCCCCTGCCCTCTGTTTAATCTGTGGGCATGCAGGACCATCACCCATCTACAGAATGGAGAGTTCTTCCATCCTTGAGGTGGGGGAGAGGAGGCGGAGAAAAACAGACACGAACATCTAACCGTGGATGGCACTGGGACCCACGCTCGCTGTGCAGGCCCAACTCTGTGTCTTGTCTGCTACCTCGTGAGGCAGCCAGCCCTTCCAGTGGGTTTATTCTCTTGGGGGGATTCTGCCAGTTTGTGGGGGCTCCCAGCACCAAAGACTCAGGTTCAAATCCAGACACACCCCCACCTGCAGGGCATCCCAGGAGACTCACTTTCGTTTCTGAGCACAGAGCTGGGCTGGCTATCAACCACCACAGTGCTGGCACCCACAGGAGGATCACCAAGTGCTCCCCTTGAGGATTCTCCGGAGGGAGGGGTGACTGGGAGGGCCAGGAGTTATTGTGAGGGACCCTAGAGCTTTCTGGAGGTGAGAGTCATCCCCCGCCCTCCCCCAGCCATCTGCCCAGGCTCCGAGGCGGCTGGGACATCCCCACATTGGAGTCAAAGCCTCCTCAACTTCCCCAGAGGTCTCTGCTGTCTTCTCTGTGCTCCACATGGTCGGTCAGTGTTCTGGGGGGTGGGGCGTTGTGTGCTTCTTACTCCCAGGACCCTGGTCAGTAGCAGCATCCCTCACATCTGTGTACCTCCTAGGGGAGGGGGAATTCCAAGATGGTTCTCTAGATCTCCACCCCTGGTGTTGACGCTCTGAACCTGGGATGGGTGGGCTCCCACTCCATGGTTAGGCTCACATGATGTGGCCAAAGGAACGTGGCAGGTGTAACAGAGACCCCGATCAGTGGACTTTGGGGTTCATCCCAAGGGGGATTGTCTGGGTGGGCCTGACCTAATCAGATGAGCCTTTACAAGAGACCAGAGACATATCTAGAGGAGTCAGATCCACAGAGACAGAAAGTAGATGGTGGGGCCAGGGGCTGGAGGAGGAGGTGGGGAGTTAGTGTTTCATGGGAACAGAATTTCTGTTTGGGAAGATGAGAAAGTTTTGGGTGGTGGTCCAGACAATCATACAACAATGTGAATGTGCTTAATACCACTGAGCTGTGCACTTAGAAATGGTTAAAATGGTAAATTGCTTTTTACCACAATAAACAGAGAAGGAGAGAGAGATCAGAGCAGCAGCAGACACTCCTGCTGACTTTGAAAAAGGCAAACAGCTACGTTGTGTGTGTGCTGCCCGGGGAGAAGGCCATGCAGCTGGGAGCTGAGAGCACCCCCCACCCAACAGCCAGCAGGGAAACAGCACCTCAGTCCCTCCACTGCAGGGCAGTGGATTCTGCCAACCACCTGTCAAGCTTGGAAGGGGGCCCTGCAGTCCCAGATAAGGACTCAGCCCAGCCAGTCCCTGGGTGTCAGGCTTTTGAGACTCCAAGCTGAGAGCCCAGTGAAACCATATCCCCATTTTCTGACAGAGCAACCGGGAGACAACAAAGGGTGTTGTTTTGGAGGCTGTGTTGGTGGTGACTTGTCATGCAGCAGCAGCTGGCTGATGCACCTACCCTGCTGCCTTCCCACACGCTCATTCTGGAACTCACCACAGCCCTGCCAGTTAGAGATGGCTATCTCCACATCACAGAGGAGAAACTGGGAGCAAAGAGAGGCTGAGTAACCTGCCCAGGGCCACGCAGTAACTGTTCTGTGACATTCAGATCAACTGCTTGTATCACCCAGGCTGGACCGTAAGCTCCTCCAGGTCAGGGGTCTTGCCCAACCGCCCAGCCAGATGTTTAGGGAGTGAGTGGAAGAAGGGAAGAAGGAGGCTGGGGGAGGAATCCTCACCTGACCTCCTGCATAGAGAAGTGAGCCTGTGACCGGGGTGGGTGACATGGCAGGGCTGTCGGAGAGCATACTCACCCTACCCGGAGTGATCCCAAATGGTAATCCCTGCGGGCTCCTGGCTGAGTCAGTGGCCGCCCCGAGGTCTGAGCTCCTGAGCCTCCTGGAACGGGACATGCTGTCCCCAGCTATCTGACTAACGTCCCGCTGAGTCACAGTTCTGGCCGGATGAGAGGCAAGAGGTGAGCCAGAGCCCTCTCCCCACGGGAGTCGCAAAGCCAGGCACCCCAGAGTCCCAGAGAGCCAGGCTGCCAGCTCTGGGTTCCTCGGTGCGAGCCAGGGCTGCAGGCTGAGGATGGACTTGCAGGGTAGGCGGTAAGAGAGGCAGCCACACCTGCACACACCCCTGGCAAACCAGCAACCAGATCTCCCTCGTCCCGGGGCCGAGGGGCAAGGCTAGCAAGTCCCCTTGGCAGTGCAGGGACCATCCTGGAAGCTGTGAGGGGTGCCCCCACTCTTAATCCCCCACTCCACTGATGCCAGGAACCCCCAGTCCTGACAACCGCAGATGTCCCCAGACAGCCCAGTGTCCCCTGGGTGACAGACTCACCCTAGTTGAAACCCTGATTGAGGGGCTTCTCTGGTGGCTCAGTGGGCAAAGAATCTGCCTGTAGTGCAGGAGATGCAGGAGACATGGGTTCAATCCCTGGGTCGGAAAGATCCCCTGGAGGAGGAAATAGCAACCCACTCCAGTCTTCTTACCTAGACAGTCCATAGGGTCCCAAAGAGTAGGACATGACTGAAGGGACTTAGCATACATGCATACATGTATTACCTGATAATAATAATAAGAGAGACCCCGGTCAACTGAGCTGATGGTGACAGCCCTGCCTGAGGACAAAGCAAGTGCTCCCTCTGGGGCTTCAAGCAGGGAGGCCTTCCTGGAGGAAGTGACATCTGAGTTGAAGTTGACAATACCCTGGAGTGGATCAGGGGAAAGAGTGGGAAAGACTCTCCAGGTGGTGAGAGTGGTGTGTGCCAAGAACCATCCTGGTTCCAGAATGGTGGGCAGGGATGTAAGGTGAGGGGGAGCAAGGAGGCTTCAGGTGAGACCACTTTATTCTGAGGGCAGTAAGGAGCCAAGGAGGGTTTCAGCCCTACCCATGGCAACAATCAATTGACCTCCTTGTTTTCCGGATTAGGACACCAAGGCACAGAGAAGGTGACGGGCCCTGGTGACCACCAGCAGGGGTGGGCAGAGGCCTCGGGAGCTTCAGGGCCATTTCTACAATGTTTGGGGGTGGGGTGAGCACTGGAGCCAGACCTGGGCTGCAGCACTTCCCAGCTCCAAGACCCCTGGTCAGGAAGGCCTCTTCTCCCACCCTCAGTTTCCCTTCGGTAAAATTCACCCAGGGCTGCTGCCGGAGGGGTGAGGGCAGCGGCTCTGTAGCCCATGTCCTCAGGCGGCGCAGCGAGGGTCCTGGGAGGACGGGAAGTGTGTCCTGTCACCCCGCTGTCCTGGGGTCTCCTGCCCGAGCCCCGCATGCCTCCCTTCTCTGGGCTCTGACTTCCTTCTTCCTGAAGATATCAGGGGTCATCCGGCCTCTCTGGTATCCATGGAAACATGGGCCTGAGTGAGGGACCCAGGCCCTTCAGCAGATTGGTGGTGAGCCCTGACCGAGGGCAAGAAGGAAGCCAGGGAGCAGTGGGGAAACGATATGCCCCTGGCCCAGAGCCCGCACCTCCGGAGGTGACCAGCAGGGGTCTACCCTCCACAGGTCCCGGCCCCACATCCACCAGGAAGGACAGCGGCCAGGGAGGTGCTTCCCTGTCCTGAGCTGAACTTGTTTTCCTGACCTCGGGGCAGGAACTGCCTAGCCTGTGAAGTGGACACGTACGAGCTCAGTAAACAGCCTGGGAGCCGAGAGTGGGAGCTGAAGTGCTGGGCGCCCTCCCACCCGCCTGCCCTCCGCTCTGTCCTTGGGAATCCTCAAGAACCCTCAGGGAACCTGGTCCCTGCTCCCTTCCCTTAGGACTGAGATGTCAGCCACCTCCTGGGGGGTGGGGGGAATGGCAGAAGTGCCACCTGGGGACGGTCATCTGTGTGGCGAGACCACCAGGACCGTCGTGTTTGCTCACGGGCTACTTGGCTCCACATGCACAACTGGGATGCACACGGGCTCTTGTGAGCATTTGGA
Organism: Bos indicus x Bos taurus; assembly: GCF_003369695.1. Classification (NCBI taxonomy): domain Eukaryota; kingdom Metazoa; phylum Chordata; class Mammalia; order Artiodactyla; family Bovidae; genus Bos; species Bos indicus x Bos taurus. The sequence goes on along the minus strand of NC_040082.1, from coordinate 89,622,508 downwards.
GCATCTTTGTGTCTGTGTGTGTGTGTGCGTGTTGAAATACCCATAACATAAAATTCACCCTCTTAATCATTTCTAAGTGCACAGCTCATGGCATTAAGCACATTCACACTGTCGTGCAACCATCCCCACCATCATCTCCAGAACTTTCTCATCTTCCCAAACTGAAACTCTGTTCCCATGAAACACTCACTCCCCGTTCCCTCCCCCAGCCCCTGGCCCCACCATCTACTTCCTGTTTCTGTGGATCTGACTCCTCCAGGGACCTCCTGTGAGTGGGATCAGACAGTGTTTGTCCTTCTGTGTCTGGCTTCTCTCACTGAGCATCACAACCTCAAGGTTCACCTGTGTGGTAGCAGGTGTGAGAATCTCCTTCCTCTTTAAGGCTGCATCATTTTCCACAGTGTGGAGGGACCACGTTTATTCATCCGTCCTTTGCTGATGGACACTTGGGTTGTTTCTATCTTTTGGCTGTTGTGAATTGTGCTGCTATAAACACAGGTGTATAATTATCTGTTTGAGACCCCACCTTTTTTAAAAAAAAAAGTGTTTATTTGGCTGTCTCGGATCTTAGCTGTGGCACGGAAGATCTTCATTGAGTCATGTGGGGTCTTTCGTTGAGGCTCTTAGACTCTAGTTGTGGTGCGAGGGCTTAGTTGCTCTGTGACATGTGGGCTGTTAGTTCCCAGACCAGGGATCAAACCCATGTCCCCCTGCATCGGAAGGCATATTCTTAACCACTGGACCACTAGGGAACTCCCTGTCTGTCCTCCCTTAATAGGGACTGGGTCAGGGCCCACCTTATCCCAGAGTGACCTCATCTCTCTTTAGCTAGTGACATCTGAGAAGATCTTATTTCCAAGTGAGGTGTCTGGACTAGTCTGCTCAAACTGCCACAACCTGATACCACAGGTAGGGACCTTGGACAATGGACACTTATTCTCTCCCAGGGCTGGGGGCTGGATGTCCTGGATCAAAGTGTCTACAGGCTGGCTTCCTCTGAGGCCTCTCTTAGTGTGAGGATGGCCACCTTCTCCCCAAGTCCTCGTGTGGTTTCCTGTCTGTGTGTACCTGTGTCCTAATCTTTTTTTTTTTAAGAATTTTTTTTGGTGTGGACCATTTTAAAAGGCTTTATTGAATTTGTTACTATATTTTATGTAACATAAAATATTAATATCTTCTGTTTTATGTTGTGTTTTTTTGGCTCAGAGGCACGTGGGATCTTAGTTCCCCAACCAGGGATCAAACCTGCACCCTCTGCATTGGAGGGTAGTGTCTTAACCACTGGACCACCAGGGAAGTCCCTAATCTTTCTGATAAGGACCCTTGTCCCATTGGCTCAGGGGCCACCGTTAGGACCTCATTTTACCTTAATCTCCTCTTTAAAGATCCATCTACAAATACAGGGGTTTCCCAGGTGGCTTGCCAATGCAGGAGATGCAGGTTCGATTCATGGGTCAGGAAGATCGCTTGGAGAAGGAAATGGCAACCCACTCCAGTATTCTTGCCTGGAGAATCCCATGGACAGAGGAGCCTGGCAGGCTATACAGTCCATGGGGTCGCAAAGAGTCAAAGACAACTTAGCAACTAAAACCACAGCTCCAAATACAGTCACAGTCCAGGGTCCTGGGGGTCAGGGCTTCTACTCAGGAATTTGGGAAACACAATTCAGTTCAAAACAGTCACCATCTGAGGTTCTGGGTGGACATGAATTTTGGGGGAATTGCTCAACCTACCACGGGGGAGATGGGTTGAACTCAGTAAGAGACTGGGGGGTGGTCACGGGTTTGGGGAGCTTGCAGCAAATAAAAGCACCGTGGATGGGGCCCCTGTTGGCAGCAGCCCTGAGCAAGTCACTTAGTCAAGATATAATCCCCACCCTTGGAGTGTGCTGCCAGCGAGGGAGCCTTCACTCCTCTGTAAACCATGGCTGGAGGAGGTTACCCAAGGTCACGGGACAGCCTCGACTGGAGCCAGCACCTCCACCCTGCAAGGTCATTCCTTGCACGCCGCTAGCTGCCCAGCCAGGGATGATGGTGGCATGGGGACACCCGGGGGTCCCCCTGTGAAGCTGGCACTGTGGTCCCAGGATCCTGCCCACTGCTGGGACATTGCCTTGAAATCTCTTCTGCCTATAGTTGCTTAAAAATGTTGTATTCTTGCCTGAGATCTTTGCAGTTTGCTTCGAGGAGAAACGGCTTTGACTTTTCCCCGTCTTTATACTGTGTTGTGTCTTGCGGTGTGAGCCATCCCTTGGGGTGCCACAGGCCCTGTCCTGGGGTGTAGTTGGGGGAAGGATGAGGCTGTTACTGTGTCTGAGGGGGAATTGCAAGGTGAGGCAGTGGTGGGGAGACCAGGTGTATAGGAGATGGAACACGGCAGCGTCCGGCAGCCGGAGCAGAGGCCTGTGGGCTCTTTTTCCTTTATTGAGATGTAGTTCACACACCATCAAATTCGTCCTTTAAAGTGTACAATTCAGTGTGTTTTCATGCCTAGTTGTGCAACAACCACCATTAGCTAATTCCAGAACATTCCATCCCCCCAAAAGGAGCCATATCCCCATCAGCAGTCACCCCTCCCCCTCCCCAGCCCTTGACAACCAGGAACCCACTCTCTCTGTCTGTGGGTCGGGCTGTTCTGGACATTTGCCGCCAGTGGAATCACACCCTATCTGTCCTTCTGTGTCTGCTTCTCTCACTGTTCTCAGTGTCCCTTCACATGGCAGTGAGTGTCAGGGCTTCCCTCCTTCTCATAGCTGAAAGATAGTTCATGGTGGTGTTTGCTTTCGATTATGTGGTAGACATTTCGATGGTATTTGATGTTTCTGGGGGCTCCACACCCTGATAAGGTTTCGGCCTGATTTTTAACAAGCACTTGCCCCAAACTTGCTATAATGTAGATCAACGGTAGCAAACCTTCTGTAAAGGGCCAGACCTTAAATATTCTCTTGTTTGCAGGTCAAGGTGTCTCTGCCGTAGCTACTCAGCTCTGCCCTTGTATTTTGAAATCACCAGAGACAACACCTGCAGGAACAGGTGTGGCCATGTGCCAATAAAGTTTTATTTACAAAAAGCAAGCAGAGGGCCACACGTGGCCCTCAGGCCAGAGCTTGCCAACTCTGCTTTAGGATGGAAGTTCTCCAGCATTTTGATCCTGCAGGTTCCAAGGAGTTTCTGTGTTTTTTTTTTTTTCATTAAGAAATATTATTTTATTTTTGGCTGCACTGCATGGCTTTAGGGGTTTTAGTTCCCTGACCAGTGATTGAACCCTGGTCCTCAGCATTGAGAACACCAAGTCCTAACCACTGGGCCACATGGGAATTCCCCACAGAGATTTTTTTTTTTAATTTTGGGTTATATTCATCAAAAGTTACCAGATTCAAAATTAAAACTGAGAAAATTTTTAAATATTTACCAATTAATTTTAAAATAACAATAATAAACCCTAAATGGCATTTTTAAATGGAAAGAAACTTTTTTTTTTTTTCAAAACAAACAGTGAGAAGATGGTGAGGAAAACCAAAAGGTTGTCATGACCCAGAGTTAACTAAGGACATGTGACAACTGAACAAAGTGTGGGACCCTGGGGCAGAAAAAGGACACGGTGGGTGGGGGAGCTAGTGAAATCTGGATGCAGCGTCCCCATGTCACTGTCCCAGCTGTGACAGACACGCCCCAGGGAAGAGTGGTCTGGGAAGGACAGATGGCACCCTCTCTACTGTCTTTGCAACTTCTCTGTAAACCCCAGCTCATTTCAAAGTACGTGTTTGTTGAAAAAAAAAGGACTGAACAAAACAACTGTTTGGTCTAGTGAGGGCTCCGGCCATATTAGAGGAGGGTGAGGCCAGCATCGGGGGAAGTGGCTGGAGAAGCTGGGGAGTGAGTGGTGGGTCAGGCAGGGGGTCAGAATAGCGCCCCGGTGCCCAGCACAGGCCAAGGGCGATTGTAGGTGCTGGACCCAGTGGTGAGTCTAAGAATGAAGCCCCGCCCTCTGAGGACAGCACTGGCCCAGACACCCAAGCAAACAAGGACAAGAGGAAGAAATCAGGAAAGGTGCCAGGTAGGGCCGAGCAGAGAGATGAGAGCCCGGGGTCCAGGGAGGTCTCCCTAGGAGGCCACATCCACAGCAACCCCTAGGGGTGGGGAGGAGGCAGGCGCTGAGGAAGAGGGAGCTGGGAAGTGGTGGGCAGACTGTGGACAGTCCTGAGGCATGACAGCCAGATGTCCTAGAGAACGGCCTTCTGTCTAGGCTGGTCTCCTGCTTTTTTTTTTTTTTTTTAAATATTTATTTATTTGGCTGCATTCAGTCTTAGTTCTAGCACTTGGGATCTCCAGTGTGATGTGGGCGTCTCTCTAGTGGTGTGCAGGCTTAGTTGGCCAACGGCAGGTGGGATCTTAGTTCCCTGACCAGGTATGGAACCCGAGTCCCCTGCACTGCAAGGTGGATTCTTATCCACTGGACCACCAGGGGCGTCCTTGATCTAATGCTTTCTATCAGACCAAAGGAGGGCCACAGCTTGCAGTCTCCAAGGCAGGGTCAGAGCTGCAGTGGCCAGTCGGGCTCAGCCCCAATGTGGGTCAGCTCAGCCTCCCTGCAAGAGCCCAGTACCCCAGCTAGGATGGCAGTTCTCAACCGAGTCTGTTCTGACCCCCCCCACCATGTCCAGGGCATCTGTGGTCATCATGATGGAGGCATCTGGCATCCAGGGGGTGGGGCTCAGGGAGGCTGCCCCACACCCCACAGTGCCCAGGACGGCCCCCCACAGAGACTGTCCCAGCTCTGAAGTCAGCAGTGCCAGGGAAGACCCTGTGCTAATTATCTGGAAAGAGCATTGAGCCTGATCCCTGCTTATACTGGACACCTGAGTTTAGAGTCAGGTGAATTCGCTCTCTGCTTGCAAATTCAAATGCCTATGGCCCTGGGCTTCCCCGGCCATCCCCTCCCCCATCCTGAGCATCCCCCAGGGGGTTGGTGGCCCACATGGTGCTCGAAGTGAGGAGGCCCCAGGAACTCCCCATCTTTCAACTGCAGCATTGGGACAGAATCTTCAGGGCTGGGTTCGAGAGGAATACCTGGGCCCCTTGTCCCAAAGTCACCCAGAGCCTTAAAGCAAGGGGTTGAGGGGAGCCTTGGCCTGGCGCTGGCTCAGCCCCAAGGTTGAGGCCAGAAGGAGGGGTTGCTCTGGGCCCCAGGCCCCACTCCCTCCCTGGGCAGGGCCGTGTCCCTGGGCTCATCCCTGCAACGGGTGCCCCGCCTGCTCTAGGCCAAGCCTCTGTCCTTGGCGCCCAGCCTGTGTTTACTTCACCCGAGGCCATGCGCTGGGCCGGGTTGACCAGGAAGGGGCTGGGAAAGACGGTTCTGCAGGGAGGCCTCCAGGGCCGTGGCTGCAGACCCGGGGGGAGCACGGGGCCTGGGCTCTTCCTTGTCTTGGCCAGAGCCCCGGATCTATGTCCTCCAAGCCCTGTCCTCCCGGGTCATGAGGGCTGTGGCTTCTCCCCGCCTACCTCCTCCCAGTGTGTTCCTGACGTGTAGATGGGACACACTGCCTAAGTGGGAGCAACAAGAGGCCAGTCCCAGATCCTGGGGTCACCCCAGTTTGTACCGTCTGACTGGCAGGAGCTTATTCTGGGTCCAGCATGAGCAGGGATCAGACTCAACTTTTTCCCAAATAATTAACCCAGGGTCTCCCCCTCGGGGCTGTGGATACTGGGGCCGAGTCATCCTCCGTGGTGGTAGGGGTGGGGCATCCAGGGCATGGCGGGGCACAGAGCGGCTCCCTAATACCCATGCACTGGATGCCAGGGACACCCCTGTCCTGACGACCACAGATGTTCCTAGACTGCCCCCCGGGTGAGAGCCGCCCCCAGTCCAGGACCTTGGAAGGGGAGGCAGTACTGCGGAGTCCCGTCTGCTGGGGCTGCTGGGGCAGCTGGGTCACTTTCTCAGCACCTGCCTGGAACAGGCCAGGGTCAATCAGAGCTGCCGTGGCACACAGTGCCAGGAACGCAGCCCAGCCACGGCCGGGTTTCTTGGCCAAGAAGTAGAAAGGCTGAGAGCTGTGCTTTCCAGGGATTGGGCAACGAGGAGTCTCTGCATCTGTCTTCTCTTGTCAGATACACAGCAGCCCAGGACCCTGCGCCTCCACGGTTCCTCACTCTGCTTCTCACATCTGAGGCCCTGGGCAAGGGGCTGAGCAGCTGCTTCCAGAGTCATTTCTGTTATTAGACCAAGACGGGTGGTCTCATCAGGGTTCATCCTGCCCCAGAGGACACTGGGTGGTGTCAGGGTTTCATCTGTGGTCGTCATGACTGGGGGGCTCCAGGCATTGAGGGGTGGGGTGGAGGATGCTGCCCCACATCCTGCAGTGTCCAGGACAGCCCCCTAGAGGATGACCAACCCCAGGGCTGTCTCTTGGCTCCTTCCAGTCCTGAGAGTTTAAGATTCTGGTCTTGGGCCCATGGAATGACGCCAGGATGCTGGGACAGCCCCGTCTTGTGATGGGGCGGTCACGGGTATGCAGGAAACTCGCCCTGTCTGGAGCTCCTGCACCCCCTGCACAAACAGGGCACTGTCCTCTGGGGGTTATGGGGTTCAGGGAGGTGCATTATCATCCTTACGCCTTGTCCCCATTCCTCAGAACCTTTTCATGGCAGCCCACGTTCTTGATGGCCGTGGCCTTTCATGGTGATGTCAGTGGACCGCTCCGTGGTCACTGGCCTGCAGCTTCCAGGAATCTCACGCCCGCTACTGGGAGGGAGCTGGGAGGGTGGCGGCCGCCTGTTTCCAGCAAGCTACAATGCATAGGGAGCCGGGTGAGGTGGACAGGGCGTCAGGGCCTGGCCCGGACAGTGCCTGCGAATCCCCTCTGAGGTGAGACGGAGCTGCAGGTCCCACAGCCAGGCTGAGTCAGGGCTGTGTCACTCAGAAAGAAGGAACCCCAGCTCAGCACCAGCTCAGGCAGCCTCAGAAGCCCTGTCAGATCACATGACCTCCAAGCTCAGCACCCACCCCCGCTCCATCCCCACCGTGTGCCCCTGCCCCAATCTCCTGAGGGCTAACACTGCCCTCTCGGGGGCCACAAGACCTGTCAGCTTTGGACCTCGCCACTTGCTCCCCCAAAGGACTTCCTGGTAGCTCAGTCTGCAATGCAGGAGACGTGAGTTCGATCCCTGGGTCGGGAAGATCCCCTGGAGGAGGAAATAGCACCCCACTCCAGTATTCTTGCTTGGAGAACCCCGTGGACAGAGGAGCCTGGGAGGCTATGGGGACAGGATGTGATTCCCCCACAGCAGCCGCACAAGGCAGGTGGAGTTCACCGCTGCCCAGCCCAGAATAACCACATTGGGGCGACCATCAGGACGTGAGGGGACGTCAAGTGTCCACTTCTTGAGGGCCCCCCTCAGGGCACATTATTGGACTTTCATTCTTCTAAAAAGTGAATAAAATCTTAATGAATGTATAGTAACAACCCACCGTGCATTCATCTTCACAGGCCTGCAGTTACAAATTATCACTTCCCAGGTTACTCGTTGGTGGCAGGAGCCTACGGGGCAAGCCGGCCCCCGACTCCCCACTCCCAGCCACAGGCACCTCCACAGTGCTGGGGACAGTCCCCCACAGAGAATGACTGGGCTCCAAGGTTGGCAATGCCCAGGAAGAAACCCTGAGTTCATTACTTGGAAAGATGTTACATTTGATCCACAGCTCAGATTAGACTCCAGAATAAACCCTTGATGGTCAGACGGTGTAAACCAGGGTGGCCCCCAGCGTGTGTGAGTTACCCCTCCCCCTCCCCCCTCAGGTGTGTATTGAAAGGTGTGCAGCCTCCCAGGACCTCTGAGGTCACACAGTAATGGAACATAGTCTCCTGGGAGAGGGGGCAGTCCGTGGGATCTCCTAGCCCAGGGGGCATCACCTGCCCTAAATCCATGCAAGTTTTTCACACCCTCCCTCTTCATTCTCAGGCTCCTCGGGGGCTGGGACACTCCCCACCACCACCTCTTGTTCTCAGCTGATGCCTCATCACCTGGGGTCCGCCTGCCATGTGCAGTCGCGGTCACCAGGTGGCAGCACAGCCCTCCCGCTGGCTGGCGTTTCTGCACCGCCCCCCTCCACCCCCCATCCTAGCATCCCAGAAACACCACAGTCTAGACGCCCGCCGGCCGGATGCCTCTCCCCTGAAGTCAGTCTGCGGAGACCTTCGCGCTCCTCAGGCTCGGTCACCGTCTCCCACGGTGCATTTCCAGGCTGTCTCGCCAGGGGCCAGATCACTGGGCTGAGCGGTTTCTTGATGGTCTGGGCGGGGGCAGCCCCGGCCGGGCACCCAGCTCCCCCACTACACACCCCGCTTCTTGGAAGGCACGAGGGGAAGGGAACTGGCCCAATAGCAGTTTCTGACCGCCACCAGGGCCAGCGCAACCAGCTGAGCTGGAAGGTGGCGGTTTCTGAGGGCCGCTGTGGCTTTGCTCCCAACTCGCTCTCAGCCCAGCCCGCAAGCTCGGGCCCAGCGCCTGCCCTGGGTCTGTTTGAGTTTCTTCCCTTTGCTGCCTTTTGAGAACCGAGAGTCCCAAACTCTGCTCAGAAGACAGACGTGCGCACCCTTGTGCGTGCGTGCATGCGTGCTGTCGTTTCAGTCCTGTCCGACTCTTTGCGACCCTAGGGACTGTAGCCCGCCAGGCTCCTCTGCCCTGTGCCCTGAGCCAAACCAACCAGGAAGAAGCGTACCCCCAACCCACCTGGCTCCGGACCCCACCTGAAACGCGGAGGCGTCTTGCAGAGCTTACAGCCAGTCTTGTCACCTCTCCCGAGGCTGCTCGAGCCCGCCCCCTTGTGGCTGAGACCCTTGAAGGGTCATCGTCTTTTCTGGGGGTTTGAGGGTGGAGACCAGGAGTTGCCAGGGTCCCAGCAGAATGTTCTAGGGTGGACAGTCTGTGGCTCTGGGCTCTGAAAGCCATTCCAGCGTATGAACCAGCGCGTTGGTTTTCCAGCGTGGTCATTGTGATAAATGTACCATGAGCCGAGTGCCTGAAATAACACGTTTATCCTCTCCCAGTTCTGGAACCCTAACACCAGACTCTGGACTCCAGCCTGAGGGTCCTGGACTGGGGACCAGTGCCCCAGAGACACCTCCTACCTTGCTTCCTGGGATTCTGGCTCCTGGGATGCGGGCCTGACTTGGCCACATCAATGGAGCACCCGTTCGGAGCCAGGCAGGGCTGAGGGAGGTGCCTACTGGTGCCACCTGCAGAACAGATAATTTTCTAAGAAAGTGCTGATGAGCTTCCTTGAAGCCCTGTAGGTTGGCGAGTGGTGGAAAGTTCCCCAAGGGAACTTGTGCTGACTTGAGGTGAGGCCAGCGGCCTCCTCCTTCAGTACACACACGCCAGGACGGTTTTCAAAAGGGCCTCACCAACACAGAACACCCGCAACAGGAGCCTTGTCGTTTTGTTCAGTTGCTCAGTCGTGTCTGACTCTGCAACCCCATAAACTACAGCATGCCAGGCTTCCCTGTCCTTCACTATCTCCCGGAGTTTGCTCAAACTCACATTCATTGAGTCGGTGATGCTATCCAACCATCTCATCCTCTGTTGCTCCCTTCTCCTCCTGCCTTCAATCTTTCCCAGCATCAGAGTCTTTTCCAATGAGTCAGTTCTTCACATCAGGTGGCCAAAGTATTGGAGCTTCAGCTTCAGCATCAGTCCTTCCAGTGAATAACCAGGGTTGATTTCCTTTAGGATTGACTGGCTTGATCTTGCAGTCCAAGGGACTCTCAAGAGTCTTCTTCTCCAGCACCACAGTTCCAAAGCTGATGCTTCGAAGATTCATATTCACATTCTTGGGTGCTCAGCTTTTTTATGGTCCAACTCTCGCATCCATACATGACTACCGGAAAAACCATAGCTTTGACTAGAGGGATCTTTGTCAGCAAAGTGATGGCTCTGCTTTTAATACGCTGTCTAGGTTTGTCATAGCTTTTCCTCCAAGTAGCAAGCATATTTTAATTTCATGGCAGCAGTCACTGTCTGCAGTGATTTTGGAACCCAAGCAAATAAAGTCTGTCACTGTTTCCATTGTTTCCCCATCTATTTGCCATCAAGTCTGGGGACTTGATGCCATGATCTCAGTTTTTGAACGTTGAGTTTTAAGCCAGCTTTTTCATTCTCCTCTTTCACCGTCGTCAAGAGACTCTTTAGTTCCTCTTCACTTTCTGCCATTTGGGTGATGTCATCTGCATATTTGAGGTTATTGATATTTCTCCTGGCATTAACATTTTTAAATGTTTACATTTATATATATATTAAATCAATTTATTTACTATTGGTTGTGCTGGGTCTTGGTTGCTGCACGGGCCTTCTCTAGTTTCGGTGGCAGGCTTCTTATTGCAGTGGCCTCTCTTGTTGCAGAGCACAGGCTCCAGGGTGTGTGCTTAAGTAGTAGTGGTGCTCAGGCTTAGTTGCTCCAGGGCGTGTGGGATCTTTACAGACCAAGGATCAAACCCATGTCTCCTGCATTGGCAGGTGGATTCTTAACCACTGTACCACCAGGCAAGTCCCATTTCAATTTTTTACAACAGCATATGAATATATTATTTATCTTTTCTTTCAAATTTTAACCTTTTTATTTGGTATTGGAGGATAGCCAATTAACATTGTTGTGATAGTTTCAGGTGAACAGCGAAGAGACTCAGCCTTACATATACTTGTATCCATTCTCCCCTACATTCCCCTCCTATCGAGGCTGCCACATAATACTGAGCGGAGTTCCATGTGGTATACAGTAGGTCCTTGTTGGTTATCCATTTAAAATATGGCAGTATGCACATGACCTTCCCAAAGTCCCTAAGATATTATTTATCTTAATCACTGGGTTTTTTGGGGGGACGCCCTTCCTAAGATCCTCACCCCCTCACCCCAGGTCATGTAGATGCCTATCAGAAATGCACCTGCCACTGTAAGGAGTTACCTTCCCAAAAGCCAGCTGCAGGATGCGGGGTGAGGAGGCCTGGTCTGGAGCATCTCAGGGAAAGAAAAGTGATAAAGGAGTCAGTTGACCAAGAGAGTCCACTCCTAGGTGTGTATGCAAGGGAATCAAAGAGATACTCAAACATACACACGTACATCGTGTTCACAGCAGCGAAAAGGTGGATCCTCCCAGACCAGGGATTGAACCTGTGTCTCCTACACTGGCAGGCAGATTCTTTACCACTGAGCCACCAGGGAAGCCCCTGGAATGTTCACTTTCAAAGGCTGAATCTGATTTTATACAACCTCACCTCAAGTCTTTGAAAAAGTTTGCAGAAGGAGGTGTGGCTATAGAACAAGCACACGGGTCCGGGCTGTGCTCACAGGCTTGCAGGCATCCGTCGGAGGCCATGGTGCTGGCCCAGAGGGTGCCAGCAGACTGCAGGCCTGGGAGACCCCCGCTCTGCTGTGTCCCTCGCTTCTGTCCCCCCCAGGGGGTACTTGGGGACCCTCCCTCTGAGCTCCTCACGGGAGAAGAGGAGGCCCTGAGCACCTTGGCCCGGGATGTCCGGTGGAAGGGAAACTCCACCAGGATCGCTGCCTCATGACTCAGGGCTGAGTCTAGGACTGCCCAGGTGTGCCAACACTGGGGCCACGTGAGCCAGGTGCTTGCGTCGCATCGCAAACCTGCGTCACTCGGGAGCCGATGCACCGTACCCTCGGCTCCCTCAGTGCTGGCTAGGCTACCCCCGTAGGAGGATCCATCCTCCTCCTACCCCTGCCGTGTGTGTGACTGTGCGCACACATATGCACACGCATGCACACACGCACAGAAAGCCTCCAAGGTCCCGTTTGTCATCTCATTTCGCAAGTTTGCCCTTGCCTGGTATTGGGTTTCTATTTGTCACGGGGCAGATCCTCTGTGGGCAGAGAGCCTTTGCTGAATCAGATCTCGCTCTCGCCTTTCGGTTTTTCTCCTCCTCCCTCCCCCACACCTCCTCCTCTCCACCTCCTCACCACCTGCAAACTGTTCTGACTTTTAGGTGTCGAAACTGAGGTGGTTTGTGTTGCGCGGTGGCCAGGCAGCCAGGAGGCTCGGTGTCACCTTTTTTTCAAATGTCATCTGATCTCAGGAGCCCCTGGAGGGGCTGCCGGTGATGCATCTGAGCCCCCAGCGACCTTCCCGGCCCCTCCTCCGCTGTGTCCCACGTGCCATGTGCATGCATGCTGCCTGGCTGCCTGCCAGGGAGGAACCTGCTTGCTACCATCTGCTGCAGCTGCAGGCTAGGCTGTCTCAGGCTGCTCCCTAGATAACCTCTAGCTTGTTTTTAGTGGCAACCACATGTTAATCCTGACACCCCACTGTCTCCCACTGCAATTGGTATCAGCAAGGGAAGTGAATGGGGTGCTACCGGAGTGGGTCCCCTGTGCCAGGCTGAGCCCTGGATGGGAAGCTGAGCCGGGACACATTTTATTTACCATCTTCAGTTTTCTTTTCTTTTTTTCTGGCTGCACCACGGGGCATGTAGGATCTTAGTTCCCTGCCAGGGATCGAACCCATGCCACCTGCAGTGGAAGTGCTGAGTCTTAACTGCTGGACCTGAGAGAAGTCCCCTCTCATTTAAAAAAAAAAAAAAAAGTTCTACCATTTTAATCTTTTTTTAATGTATTTATTTATTTGGCTGTACTGGTCTTAGATGCAGCATGTGGAATCTAATTCCCTGACCAGGGGAGCCTGAAGAGGCTGCCTTGGGAGCCTGGAGTCTTAGCCACTTTGCCACCAGGGAAGGCCCCCATTTTGATCTTTTTGAAGTGACAATCCATTGGCATTCAGCACATCCAGAGTGTTGTGCGACCATCATCAGCTGCCTTTGTGCCTGTGGAGCCCACCTGGCTCTGGGCATGGGGGCATTCCTGTCAGCACACACATTTGCCCTGAAAACAGACTTCGGGGTGGGCTGAAGAATGGCCCCCAAGCATATCAGGTCCTGAGTCCCAGGAATCTAAGCTTCTCCGGTGGCCCAGTGGTTAAGAATATGGCTCACAATGCAGGAGACACAGGTTCGATTGCTGGTGGGAGAACCAAGACCCCACATGCCACAGGGCACCTAAGCCTGTACACCGCAACTAGAGAGTCCACGTGCTGCAAGGAAAGATCTCATGTGCTGCAACTAAGACCCAACACAGCCAAATCATATTGGCATATTTCTCAGATGCCATCTGATCTCCAATATATTGGAGATAATATATAGCCAAAAATATTCAATAAATATCTTTTAAAAATAAATAAATCCCAGGAATCCTTGAGTCCGCTACCTGAGCAGGCAAAGATTTTGCAGGGGTGATTCAATTAAGCCTTCTGAAATGGAGCGATTATCCTGGCGGGCCCTTAAAGCAGTCATAAGTATAAGGAAGCTGAAGCTCCAATACATTGAGCGACTAAACAATAGATCATACTCCACTCCTGAACGTGGCGGGAGAAGACGCAGCCCCTTGAGGCGAGAAGTGGAGGGCAGCGGGAGAAGTCTCGCCCTGGTTCAGAGGCTCAGAATAGAAAGCATTCACTTCCTCAAAAAAGAAATGTCCCTCCCTGGGATCTCAGTGGTTCCTGGTGGGCCAGTGGTTAGGACTCTGCACTCTCACTGCCGAGAGTGTGGGTTCAGTCCCCGGCTGGGGAACTAATATCCTGCAAGCTGCGCTCCATGCCTTCCGCCCCCCAACCACCAAAAAGAAAAAAGAGAAAATGAAACATCTCTCCCTCTCAAGTTCAGGTCCCCACCTGTGAAATGAGTCTCTCTGTGTGCTAAGTCATTCTGTTGTGTCGGACTCTGTGCCACCGTATGGACTGGGGCCCACCAGGCCCCTTTGTCCATGGGATTCTCCAGGCAAGAATACTGGAGTGGGTTGCCATTTCCTTCTCCAGGAGATCTTCTTGACCCAGGGATCCAACCCTGATCTCATACATCTCCTGCATCATCAGCAGGTGGGTTCTTTGCCAGTAGTGCCACCTGGGAAGCCGTGAAATGAATCTAGGTGAGGCAGACTCTGAAATTCCTCCCAGCTCTAATGCCCTACCAAAAAACCAACCAAACAAACAAAATATCTGAACAGTGAGTAAAAACAAATGTACGTTATCCCCCCAAAAGCAGTGCTGTATTCTCCAGATAGTCAGTTTCCTTGTATTTAGCTGCCGCCCGACCAGCGGGAGCCCTTGTGTGGTTTTGGTCCATCTCAGATCCAGGCTCTGAGAACATGGTCCAGCAAGTGCGTTTCCCAGTCCAGGACGGCTAGATTCCTTGGGCTTCTCCCAGGAGCCCCCGAGGTTCCAGCAGCCTGGTGGGGTGGAAAGAACACAGCGAGCCTGCTCTTGGTAGCAGGATGCCCGCCCTGCCCTTTCACCCTCGCCAACCCTTGACCTCCGACCTCTCAGTACTTCTGTGCCCAGCACCTGTCCCAGAACACAGGGTCCAGGTTCCAGCCTCGATCTGGCCTGTCCTCCCAGGTCCTACCCTTCAGCTGTTGCCACTCTCGCCTTCTAACTTCTTTGGGTTGTTGAGTATCAATCTGGCTATAAAAGGCAATTCTGGCCTAAGGAAAAGTGGAAAAGAGGAAAGGGGTGGCCAGCTGCCTGAGTCGAGACCAACTTCTGCTTGCAGCCTGGCGTCTGGGCCTCATTTAGATTCCCAGAATACCGTCGGAGGTGGCTGTTCGTGGTTTGCACTCAGAGTCTCCAGGGCCCCAGCCCAAGATGTCCTGGCAGCCACCCGCGATCTCTGTCCATCTGCTCGAGGACTCGAGGTTGGGGTGACCAGGGCCCCTCACACAGACTGTTCTTTTCTGCCAGCTGTTTCTCCCCATGGCCCAGGGGGAACAGAGTGAAGCCGGAGCTGGTGGGTGGTTCAGCCTCCATCAGAGTCATGTCTGGGCCCAGTGGGCTACCTTCCTGGGGACGCATCCCAAGACGCTTCTCACAGTTTCTGAAAGGAGTGTGAAGGATCTTTTGGGATTCCCACTGTCTCTTCTTTTCCTTGATGGCATTTGACTGGGGCAGGTGACCTCACTCCCTTTTCTGCAGGCGCCTCTTTCCCTGCTGCCCAGCAGTGGGGATGCTGGGGCAGGGCTAGGGCGACAGAGGCGTATCCTGTATGGGGGTGCCTGAACCTACAAAACCTCAGGATGATCCCCTGGAGGAAGGCATGGCAACCCACTGCAGTATTCTTGCCTGGAGAAGAATCCCATGGTCAGCGGAGCCTAGAAGGCTACAGTCCATGGGGTCCCAAAGAGTCAGACATGACTGAAGCAACTTAGCACGCATGCACCTCCATCATGTCACCTTGGAAACACCAGGTGTCAGTGGTTGGCCCAATTGAACTGAGGCATGGTTGGTCTGGGGCTGCCTACCCACGGGCCAGGTCTTTAGAGACACAGGGTTCCAGGTCTACCAGGGAACGTGAGCTGCACGTGGTGGACTCGGGCAGGTCTGGTGCCCATTCCGAGCTCGTTTTCCCAGCGGTGACCTAGAGCCAAGATCCTGCAGCCAGTTCTCCCTGGTAGTGTCCCAGGGCTCAGCACCCCTGGCCTGTGTTACCCGCATTTTCTCACATGTGTGTGCTGTTTTCCAGTAGTTACGTGGCTCTGATGTCACAACAGATTGAACACAGGAGCTGGTATGAGAATCCAGCTGTCTTCCGTTAAGCCACACACGGAAGAAATTTGCAAAATGCAGCAAATACCACTATTCTCCCTAAAAAACACATTTTTGTTTTTGAAAGACTTGTCATTTAAAAATGTAGTCCTGCTAGAATTTTAGAGATAGTTTTTTTTTTTTTTTTTAACATGAGCTGTCTGGGGTCCTCAATACATATATTTTTTAAAATAGACATTTTGGGGGGCATTTTTAGGTTCACAGCAAAATTGAGAGGAAATACAGGGTTCCCAAATACCCCTGTGCCCCCACTCACGCCCACCCTCCCCAATACCTTTTTATCATCATAACAATGTGTGTGTGTGTGGTTTTTCTAGGCAAGTTCCTCATCCAGAGATAGGACTTGCAAATATTTTGTCCCATTCTGTGGGTTGTCTATTCACTTTCTTGCAGTGTCCTTTGAAACACAAATACTTTTAACTGTGATGAAGTCCCCCCATTTATCTATTATTTTCCTGGTGTCACTGTGCTTTTGGTGTTGGGTCTAAGAAGGTTTCACCTGTATGTGCTTACATTTTTTTTAATTTATTTATTTTAAAATATTTATTTATTTAACTGTCCCAAGTCTTAGTTGCAACATGTGGAATCTAGCTTCCTGACCAGGGATGGAGCCCGGGCCCTCTGCATTGGAAGCATGGAGCTTAGCCCCTGGACCACAAGGGAAGTCCGGACTTTGACTTTTAGATACAGATTTATAGGGAGTTGCAAAGAAGTGGGCAGGAAGTCCTGTGGACTCCTTCCTCCTCCAACTTTTTTTTTTTTTTTTTTCTGGCCATGTCACTCAGCCTGCGGGATCTTCAATTTTCCAACCGGGGGTCAAATCCATGCCCCCAGCAGTGGAAGCTCAGAGCACTAACCACTTAAATGCCAGGCAAGTCCCTTCTTTCAGCATTAACATGTTGAATAAATGAAGTACCATATCAAATCTGGGAAACCGACATGGGTACAGCCCGCAAAACTCATTCAGACTTCACTGGCGTGTAAACACACACTCAGTTGTGTGTGTAAACACACACTCAGTTGTGCTTGAGAGTCTTGCAATTTTATCACACATGTGACCTTAATCATTTTTTATATTTATTTATTATTTATTTGGCTGCACCTGGGTCTTAGTTGCGGCATGTGGGATCTAGTGCCCTGACGAGGGGTTGAACTGAGGCCCCCTGCATTGGAAACGTGGAGTCTTAGCCATTGGGCCACCAGGGAAGTCCTGCCTCAATCATTTTTAAGAGTGTAAATGGGTCCCACAACCAGAAAGTGCAAGGATCCCTGGAATAACAGTTCCAGGAGATCTTTTCCTCATTTGCCTTTTAAGGCAAATGCTGCTACTGGCTTCATTTTACAGGCAAGATGCCAGGAGATTCATTCCAATTCCATTTCCCCATCTCCCACAGCCACTGGACAGCAGAGATTGGACTGGAGAACCGATTCTTTTAGAGTTGGTGTTCTCAGCTGCCAGAAGTGTTCCTCTACTTGTTATCTTTTAAAAGATTAAAAAGGAGATAAGGCAGAATGTCCCAGGACCTGTCATTCAGTGAGTTTGACATGGCCCGTTTTCCCTCCACTGTCAGAACAGTCAGCTGTAACCTCATCTACATCCAGAAGCAGATGGCTTGCATTGAGGGGCTGTGCTGTTAAAAATAGTAAGAATAGAAGTGGTCATCACACGGTGCAAAGCTTTGCACCCTGAGAGTGTCTGGAACAGGGACTGAATGGGGGCAGTTTAACTGGGCATGACCGTCTCACTCTGGGCGTGTCCCCTGTGAGTGCCTTCACAGAATGGCGGGTGGACTTCCTCTCTGTTCCGTTTACAGAATTTCCCTCACGTTGTGCTTTCGGTCCCGCTCACAGTTTTCAAATTGAATTCGTGATGCTGAACGCTCAAATACTGAGACACACCTTAACACCCCCGCCCCTAAACACAAGTTGCTCTCAATTATAGTAATCTGAAATTTTGCAAATTGCATCTTATTTTTTAATATTTATTTATTTATTGGTTTTATTTTGGCCACTCTGCATTGCATGTCATGGCGTGCGGGATTTTGGTTCTCTGACCAGGGACCAAACCCATGACCTCTACAGTGGGATCACAGAGTCTTAACCACTGGACCACCAGGGAAGCCCCTGGATTGCATCCTGTTGTAAATGATTAGGGACTTTCATTAAGCGGTCAGCCCAACCTGAAGGCCACAAAAAGGCCGGACTAGACCTTGGAAGGCATGGAGTTCCAAGGAGAAAATGCTATTTCCAACCTTATCACGGTCTTGGAGGCCACAGTTCAGTTCCTTTGTCAGTCGTTTTTCTAAACTCCTGGCTGACATTTTCCCAAGTCATTTGAAGGCTGCAGATGGAACTTTATCAAGGAGGACACGGATGAGTAACAGGGGGTCATTGATGGCTTCCACGGGTGTCAGCCAGACTTCCCCACTTTGCCGTGTCTTTTTTCCACACTGTTCCTTTGTGCCTTCACCCATCCATGGTGCCAAGTGGCAAGCACCCACTGGGGCACTGACTGCACAGCCCCAGGAGATGCAGGAGGGATTGACTGGCCTACCAGGGCTGGATCACCGGGGAGGAGGAGTCCCCAGACCAGCCTTTCAGCAGTTTCACTGTGGACGTTCCTTGAGCTGAATCCTCAGAGGCCAGTTGCTTGTTCAAGTATGAGTTCTTCTAGACCAGGGCTCTCACCTGGGTGGACTGGCCCCCAGGGGACCCCTGGGCAATGTCTGGGACGTCTGTGGTTGTCATGACCAGGGTGGGCTCCTGGCATCAAGGGGGTGGGGCCAGCGAGGCTGCTCCACACTTTATGGTGCCCGGAACGCCCCTCAGAGGATGACCTGCCCTGAGTGTCCACCTGAGAACACTGTTCCTATCCCACGAGGTGTGTTAACAAATGAAGAAGCCAGTCTTAAAAAATACAAGAGGCAAGGATCCCCGGAAGGTGGGGGCGGGGGTGGGGTGGGAGTGGGGAGACCACCACTTCCCTTCCTTCAAGTGCTTCTGTGTTGCTTCTGAACTTTGATGTCCCAGACTAAACCCTGCTGGACAACCTACTCCACAGCCTTAGAGAAATTCCCAGACTTCCCCGAATTTTGGAACTTTGGTACCCCCGGGGCATGCAGGGCTGTTGAGGGCTAAAGGCCTCTCTGCCAGCTCCCGCATCCTGCATTCCGGAGGCCAGCAGGGCTGCGCCCATCTCCCCTTGAAATGCTCTCAGAAAAGTGGCCTGGTTTATTTGGATGAAGCGAGGAAGGGCTGGGCCAGCGCAGGATTTATTTTGGTGAAACTGAAACCTCAGATCCCAGCGTAGATTCTCGAGAAGACTGACATTCCTGGAGTCAGCAAGGAAAAGTGCAGCTCCGCACGGGGTCAGCCCGGGCCAGCGGGCCAGCCAGCAGAACACCACGTGGTGTTTGAGCTCAGGACCCAGCCCCACCCCCCTCCCCTCCCTTCCTCGTGGCCGCCTTCCTCACCCAAATTCAGTGGAAATGTTCCTTGGAAACTCAACTTCCCATTTTTGGAGAAGCTTCTTAGAAACAAGACATATTCCAGCTTGTAATGAGATGACCTTTTAGCTCAGCCTCTATCTTTTGTTTCCTTCACATGAACCTAAGTTGATACAGAAGTGATACTGGCTCCGTGTAAATCAGTGTCCTCTCAACCTTCTGTTTGCTTTTCTGTTTTTCACTATCACTCTCCACCCCCAGAGCCTTGTTAGACTTGCTTGTCCTAACTGCTCATCAAAAAGAATAATGCAAGGAGTGGATGAGAACGCACTGTATATCTAAATGCCGTGAGTTCATGTGGTGCATTTTTTTATTTTTTTGCCATGAGTATAGCAAAAAAAAAAAAATAGCAAAGAAGGCAATGGCACCCCACTCCAGTACTCTTGCCTGGAAAACCCCATGGACGGAGTAGCCTGGTGGGCTGCAGACCATGGGGTTGCTAGGAGTCGGACACGACTGAGCGACTTCACTTTCACTTTTCACTTTCATGTATTGGGGAAGGAAATGGCAACCCACCCCAGTGTTCTTGCCTGGAGAATCCCAGGGACGGGGAGCCTGGTGGGCTGCCGTCTATGGGGTTGCACAGAGTCGGACACAACTGAAGCGACTTAGCAGCAGCAGCAGCATAGCAAAATAGATTTCTTTAAATTATTTATTTTTAATTGGAGGATAATTACTTTACAATATTGTGCTGGTTTCTGCTGTGTATCAATGTGAGTCAGCCATAGGTATGTATGTCCCCTCCCTCTTGAACCTCCCTCCCACCCCATGTGATACTTTTTAAAACCGTAATTGTCCAACCCTCCTACACTGTTGGCAGGAATGAAAATTGGTGCAGCCACTATGGAGGACAGTATGAAGGTTTCTTAAGAAAGCAAAGATAGAGCTACCACATGATCCAGCAATGCCACTCCTGGATATATTTCCGGATAAAACACTAATTCAAAAATACATGCACCCCAGTGTTCATAGCAGCACTATTCACAATAGCCAAGACATGGAAGCAGCCGAAGTGTCCACTGACAGATGAGTGGATAAAGAAGGTGCAGTATATACACACAGTGAACGCTACTCAGCCATAAAAGGGATGAAATGCCATTTGCAGTAACATGGATGGACCTAGAGTTTCTCACACTAAGTGAATTAAGCCAGACAAAGACAAGTATCAGATGATGTCAGTAATATGTGGAATCTAAAATATGATACAAATAAATTTATTTATAAAACAAAAAAACTCAGACATAGAGAACAAATTTATGATTACCAAAGGGAAAGTGAAAGGAGGGATAAATTAGGAGTATGGGATTAACAGTCACACAGCAATAAATATAAAATACATAAACAACAAGAATTTACTATAGAGCACAGGGAACTATATTCAATATCTTGTAATAACCAATGATGGAAAAGAATCTGAAAAAGAATATATATATATATGTATATATGTACACACTCACACATATATAGCTGAATCACTTTGCTGTATTCCTGAAACTAACACAACATTGTAAATCAATTGTAGTTCAGTTTAAAAAACAAAAACCAAAAAAAACCCTTATTTGTTCTCCTTTGGAGGTTGATCATTATTGGGAAAATTGAAGTTCTGGTAATCAAAGAGCTGATGAGGGAAAATCCTCCTCATAGCAGACCTGTAAAATGCTAACAGCGCAGGGACACTGTATAATTGCTCATGTGCTGTCTGCACAGGTACGCTTCATGCATAAAAAGAGTAAGATTTTTCTCACATCCCCAGGAATCGAGTTCCACCACCCTCCCACCATCAAGAATGTATTTATTGGGCTTCAGGGGTGGCTCCGTGGTCACAAATCCCTGAGTCGGGAAGATCCCCTGGAGAAGGAAATGGCAACACACTCCAGTGTACTTGCCTGGGAAATCCCATAGACAGAGGAGCCTGGCGGGCTACAGTCCACGGGGTCTCAAAAGAGTCGGACACGACTCAGCAACTAAACAAAAACGTTGGTATTAGTAATTTAACACTGTCATAGGCATTCAGAAAGCTGAACAAAATGCCAAATAAAAGATACATATGACAAAGAGCAATCGTTGAAAAAGTGAATCATCCTGACAGTATTCAGAAAATGTCTTTATAAACAACACAGGCATGAGAAAGTGGAAATCTCTAATGGCAAGCCCCGCTACCTGGAATTAACCCCTGTTGAGAGCGTGGGGCGGACAGGACTGACGGTCACTGACGGGGGACAGAGGGCGGGCCGAGTGTCCAGTCTAGAGTTTGCCCACAAATTTTAATTATGAGTCTTGAGCAAGTTTCTTTGTTTTGCTGTGTTTCAGCTTGCTTGTTTGTTCAATGGAATAATAACCATCAAAGAGATGTTGTGAGTGTGAAATTGGATAATTTATGGGAAAAGTTAAGTGGAAGGCCAGATGAGAGTAATGTGTTAACTAAATGCCATCCATCACTGTTCCCCTTTCACCTCTGACCCTTCTTTCTAGACTTCCCTGTGCTCGGGTACCCACGGAGGCGGGGGTACGTGAAGACGCCAGGTGTGTTGCGCATTTGTGGTCCCAAGCTTTGGCTGAGAGAATCCTGGGTGGCCTGGGCTCAAGAGTATGTCCCGTTGCGGTGGTTGGGTTCTGGTAGCTTCCTCAGATGTTTAGAACCACATTATAGGTTGATTTCTTAGTTCTGGTTTCTAAGCCACCCGGGGGTGAGAATAGAACTCTGGCATCCAATCCTCAGGGAAGCCCATAGACTCAAATGGAGACGATGTCTTACTGCATCTCTGCACGCCCAGGTGGACTTTCTGTCTAATCTCTTCTCCTAAGAATCCTGGCCTTTTAAATATATATATATTAAAATTAACCATCGCAGCACCTAAGCATAGCATCTGGTCCTGGGTGGGATCCTATGACTGAAAAAGAACATTGGGGAAATGCTAAGGAAATCTGAATAAATATGGATTATTGTTAATAATAATGTATCAATATTGGTTCATTCATTAAGACCAATCTACCATGCTGATGCCAGAAATTAACAGTGAGGGAAACTGGGTATGGAGTATATGAAGACTCTATACCATCTTCACAATTTATCTGAAAACCTAAGGTGACAAATTAGAAAGAGAAAGAGATGATAAGCACAGTAGAAACACAAAGGTGGCTGAGCCCAGCTCCCGCGCTCTCGCCTAGCAGTGGGGACACCACTTCCCACCACCCAGGTGCCCAGTCCTCTCACATCTTGAGTTTCTGCTAGTTTTCTTCCTTTCTGTGAGCCCAGGGTGTTAGTTTTCTTTCCTCGAGTGTTGCTTGGGCTTTACAGGAGGGAAGACACAAGCAATGGAGTCTGCCCTGTTGCTAGAAACATGTCCCATGACAGAGACTGATCTTTCTCAAAGCAAAACAAAAATACAACAACTCTACTTTTCTGACTTTAACAAAAATTTAACAGTATATTTTGCCTATCACTTTTTGTCAGTTACAATAAGTATGCCCTATTTTATTTCAGTAGATTTAATTTTTAAGGCACTTGTTGGTTCATAGGGGAAGGTGCAGAGGTTTCCGTGTGCCCCCCCACCTTACCTGACACATTTAAAACTGAGTTAGTCATTGAGAAATAACCTTCTACAAAGCTTCTATCAATTTAAATGCCCTTCAACATCACCATTGCCCCCACAGCCTTGCCATGATGGTTAGTAATTAAATGTAAAAGTTTTGCCAGTCAGTGGTGTGAAAAATGATGTCTCAATCATCAACTGATTAATTTGATGTATTAATCTTCATTTATTTGGTCATTAAAAATATTGATCACCTTTTTCTTCCTTCTTTTTCTTTCTTTCTTCCTCTCTCTCTCAGGTATCTGTATCTCTTCATTAAGTATTTTATTTTTCCTGAGATTTTCATCTTATTGATTTGTAGGTATTCTTTACATATGATGGTCACTAACACTTTGTCCATTATATATGCTGTGAGTAATTTTCCCAGTTTGTTCTCTGCCTTAGCTCCCAGATATAAAGAGAGTTTTTAGTCATTAGCCCTGGGGAAAACTTTTCCTCTACATTGGTTCTGTAGCTGAATAGCCCTGTCAGGGAGTTGGGAGAGAGAGGAATTCCAGGTCACATGCTTGGTCCCTTATAATCTCCCCCTTAAAAAAAGTCAATTAACTTTTTTTTAAATGACAATATACTGAAAAATCTAGGATACACCACGAAAACATAAAGAAGAAGCATGTTTTTCCTCTTAAATACCACCACTGCTTTTCAGCCTAGCTTCAGCAAAGCAAAATTTGCCCTGAAGCTCTGCAACCCTGATCCATCCTTGAGAGCCATGAGTTGGGGGCAGTTCATGGGTTTTGTGGAACACCAAGGTTGGATCCTGCTTGCATCACTAGCATCTTACGAGAGAAAGCAGAGTAGGGCGGAGTGGAGATGGAGCAGAGTTTCGGCAAATAGTATGGGCACCTAGGAGTATTCCTTACAAATCTTGTAAGAGATGGTGAGGAGGAATGATTATTTTTGCCCTCTTCATCATTGGTTCCCAACAATTGTGAGTGGAGCATGCTGCGGGAGAATTTTCTGCCTTATCCTCTGAGAGATGTTGCGTTGCTAGGTTACCAAGTGTACCAGGCTTCCAGGGAACAACGTACCAATAAGAATCGTGTTCAACTTTGAAAAATAAAATAGATATTGATATTTTTAAAGGGTAAGAATAGTATTGGAACATGATTTGCAAGTCCTGAGTTGCAATTCTACCATTTCAAGTAAAAATGCCATTTCAAGTGTGTGTGGATGGATGGATGGATGAATAGGTGGCTGGAATGATGAAGAATGACAGCTTTATTGACATACAGTTCACATAATTCTGCCATTTCTAAGCCTTGGTTTTCTCATCTATAAAATATGTGAAAATGATTCTGTGCTCAATAGAGTTGAAAACTGCCCTCCTGTTTTCCCTTACCTGTTCTGATTCCCTCATAGCACATCTGATCTTTTTTTTTTTTAATGATACTTTAAAAGATCAACACGTCCAGAAAATTCATTTGGATAAAGGGCCTGACTTCTTGATAATGTAGTTCCCTATCATTTATTTTCTAACAACATTATGTAGTTTAAATTTATATACTATAGGATTTCCCTGGTGGTCCAGTGGTTGGGTCTCTGAGCTTCCACTATAGGGGACCCAGGTACAACCCCTGATCTGGGAACTAAGATCCCACAACCCACATGGACCAGCCAAAAAAAAAATTTTTTTTGAAAAAAAATAAAACAGACATTAAAATAATTTTTTACATACTATAAACTTTACCATTTTAAATGTTCAATTCAACAGTTTTTAGTATATTTACAAAATTTACAACCATTGCCACCATCTACTTCCAGCACATTCTCATCATCCCTCGGGGTCTAAAGGAGACCCCGTCCCCATTAGCAGTCACTCACACCCACCCCCAAGGCCCTGGGACTCAATAACCCACTCTTTGTGGATTTGCCTATTCCAGACGCTTCATGTAAATGAAATCACATGCTATGTGGTCCTTTGTGTCTGGCTTCTGAAATTCCCCTGATTTTGTTGTTCATCCGTGCTGCATTGTGAGTGCTGTTACTTTTTAAATTTTAATTTTTAAGATTAATTTTTATTGAAGTAGAAGTTGCTTTACAATGTTGTGTTAATTTCCACTATACCACAAAATGATTCAGTTATACATATATATCACTATATATATACATGTGCATTCTTCTTCATATTATTTTACCTTATGGTACAGGATATTGCCTATAGTTCCCTGTGCTAAATGATCATAAACATCATACAACTGTCTGTGCTCAGGGCCCAGGGGGGCCAGATCAATGTTTTATTCCCTTTCCTGCTCCCATGGTCTGGACATGGGAGGAGAGGACAGGATTCAGGCAGTAGAGGCAGGGACGATGCAGGAAGGCTGAGACAGGCAGGAGGAGCCATGTGACAGGAGGCCTGGCAGCAGGACAACACTGAGATGTCAGGGTCCTGCCTAAGACCCCAGGAGAATGATGGTGCCCCCAGCCTGGCGCTGGGAGCCTGGAGGGAAAGGGGATCCATTGGGGGAGATGGTGGGGTGACCACCCACCCTGGTTGGCCAGGGCTGAGGTGTTCCCAAGATGTAGGGCTTAGAACACTTCAACCAGACAGGCTGGTTCCCTGGAGTTTGGGGTTCCCACGGACCAGCCAAGGTCAGATACGTCAGCAGACAGTTGGGAGCAAAAGTCAGAGGACTATGAAGAAGAAATACAGCCCCGACAGTACAATGTTCCCACAGGGCCGGCATCTGGCTCCAGCTGCCCTCTGTCCCCACCCCGTTCCCAGCCGAGGAATTGGCCCTTTGACCCACTCTGCTGGGCTCTGGGCAGCTGTTGACTTTCAAAACAAAACCCGAAAACCTCATGACGTGTTTTCCGAGGTCTATTTACTACCTGTCCATCTGCAGAGAGCCTGTTGTGGGCCTATCTTGGTAGGACTTTTTCATCTGATGCCCTCTTGGTCGTCCCGAGGGAGTCGAGGAGGCTGTAAAACCCAGTCTCAGTTCTGCAGGACCCCCATCGCCCCCACCAGCCCATGCTCCTGCCCCCACCGAGCTCAGGAGAGACTTGTGGCTCCAAGGGCAGCTGGGTTTCTCTCGGGGGCGGGTTGTGCGCTGTCCACTGCTGTGCAGTTTGTACCTGATCATTTCATCTGCATGCAAACATGCTTTTCCTTCTTCCTCTCCCATCTGGATGCTTTTTATTTCATTTTCCCACCCAACTGCCGTGGTGGGAACTCCTAGTAGACGTCAAATAGAAGTGATAAGAGTAGGAATCCTCCGTTTGCCCCTGGTCTTGGAAAAAGGTGTGCAGTCTTGAACTGTGAGACCATGGTGGCTTCAGGGTCTGCACAGGTGCCCTGGTCAGGCTGAGCAAGTCCCCTCCCAGTCCTGGTCCTGGTCTAGGGAGCGTTTTTATGACAGAGAAATGTAGACACCTGTTCCATCGTCCTCTGCATCCTACTGAGATGATCTCATGGGTTTCACCCTTTATTCCGTTGACCTGTAGTGTGTGCCCTGACTGTCAGATGTTAAACCAACCTTGCATTCCCCAACATGTAGAATCATTTACATATGTTTCATGCATTTGGCTTGCTAATATTTTGTGGAGGAAATCACTGCAAATGGTGACTGCAGTCACCAGAAATGAAAAGATGTTTGCTCCTTGGAAGGAAAACTATGACAAACTTTAGGAGAAGGCAATGGCACCCCACTCCAGTACTCTTGCCTGGAAAATTGCATGGATGGAGGAGCCTGATAGGCTGCAGGCCATGGGGCCGCTAAGAGCGACTTCACTTTCACTTTTCACTTTCATGCACTGGAGAGGGAAATGGCAACCCACTCCAGTGTTCTTGCCTGGAGAATCCCAGGGATGGGGGAGCCTGGTGGGCTGCCGTCTATGGGGTCACACAGAGTCGGACATGACTGAGGTGACTTAGCAGCAGTAGCAGCAGACAGTGTATTAAAAAGCAGAGGTATCACTTTGCTACCATAGTCCATATAGTCAAAGCAGTGGGTTTTTTCTAGTAATCACATATGGATTTGAGAGTTGGATCATAAAGAAGGCTGAATGCTGAAGAATTAATGCTTTTGAACTGTGGTGTTGGAGACTCTTGAGAGTCTCTCAGACTGCACGGAGATCAAACCAACTAATCATAAAGGAAATCAACCCTGAATATTCATTGGAAGGACTGTACTGAAGCTGAAGCTGCAATACTTTGGCCACCTGATATGAAGAGCTAACTCATTGGAAAAGACTCTGATGCTGGGAAAGATTGAAGGCAGAAGGAGAAGGGGGTGGCAGAGGATGAGATGATTAGAGAGCATCACTGACTCAATGACAGGAGTTTGAACAAACTTGGGAGATGGTGAACCCCAGGGAAGCCTGGTGTCCCTGGGGTCACAAAGAGTCAGACTTGTCTTAGAGACTGAACAACAAGTAGAGGAAGAAAGACCAGAGCTCTCTGCTGTGCAAGTTCACAGCCGGAAGTTGGCCATCTGTAGGCCAGGACACGGGCCCTCACCAGGAACCAGCCATACTGGCACCCTGCTCTCAGACTCCAGCCTCTGGAACCAGAGAAATGACTGTGCTTTAAGCCCCCAGTCTGTGCTATTATTCCTGCAATCCAAGAGGATGAACACACTAATCATGATACTAACTATAATTGTAAGCTGTTGCTACTGGGAGAGGTGGGGAGAAGGGTCCACAGGATTTCCTGTGCATGGTTTTTGCAACTTCCTGCGAATCTGTAATGATTACAGAAGTTCTTTGAAATTCCTTTTTTTAAAGCAGAAATTAAAAACAGAAAAGACAGTGAGGAGCTGAGTGGAAGAGTGTGGCTAAACCCATACAGAATGGGCAGCCTCCATGGGTGGCCCTGGGCCCAGAAAGGGACCGTGTGTGTGGAGGCTTCTACCTAGGACAGCGCAGGGCGGGGCCTCTGGCTTGTCCTCTCTCTGAGCTCAGTGTGGCAACACCGACTCTGTAGTTCCCTTGTGAACCCAGAGCAGAAGTGCCAGAAGCCTCCAGCAGAAGAGGAACAGTCATGCTCTCAGCACCCTTGAGAGCTGCCAGCCACCCCGAGGTCCACAGAATTTTCCCATAAAAGGCGAGGTAGCAACTGATTTTCGTTTTGGAGATGAGGAGGCCTCTGTCACCACTATGCAATTCTGCCATGTAGCCTCCAGAAACCTCTTGTAAAGGAATGTAGACAGCTGTGTTCTAGTAAAACTTTATTTACAAAAGCAAGCAGTGGGCCAGACGGGGTCCAGCCTGGGCTTTCCCCTGGCATTCCCCTCTCAGTTGAATGTGGGCACAAGCAACTTGTCAAGAATCACCTGAGTCTCCCGTTTTGCTGGGTGTTGGTGAACAAGCAGTGAGACCTTCTGGCATGTGGTCAGAAACCTATAACTAGATGCAGAGAAAGACAGAGGTCTGCTGCTCCACGGGCACAGGATCTTCTTAGGGGACTCTTGTATCAAGTGGAAGAGTCTCACAGAGATCATCAACCTGTGTGTGGGGATGGACCAGCCTCATCGTTTGCCTTTGCGGTGTCATGGCTTCTAGGTGGCTGGTTGTGTCTACTTACCTATCTGTCTATTGGTCGTCTGTCTGTGTATGTATGCTTCTCTATCTATTAATATCTGACATATATCCATCTATCTATATCATCTATTTATCTATCTATCATCTATTATTCAGCTATCTATTTATCTATCTACTGTCTATCTATCTTTGTTCAGCCGCTGTCCTGTCCAGCTCTTTGTGACCCCCATGGACTGCAGCACACCAGGCTTCCCTGTCCTTCACTGTCTCCTGGAGTTTGCTCAAATCTGTGTCCATTGAGTCAGTGATGCCATTGAACCATCTCATTCTCAGTCGCCCCCCTCTCCTCCTGCTCTCAATCTTTCCCAGCATCAGAGTCTTTTCCAATGAGTTGGCTCTTCACATCAGGTGGCCAAAGTATTGGAGCTTCAGCATCAGACCTTCCAGTGAATATTCAGGGTTGATTTCCTTTAGTATTGACTGGTTTGATCTCCTTGTAGTCCAAGGGACTCTCAAGAATCTTCTCCAGCACCAGAGTTCAAAAGCATCAGTTCTTTGACACTCAGCCTTCTTTATAGTCCAACTCTCACATCCATACACGACTGCTGGAAAAACCATCTATCTGTCTGTCATCTACCTATCATCTACTGTCTATCTATCTATCTACCTACCTACCTGCTAGAGGAGCCGTGCATTCACACTGAGATCCAAGTTCTGAGCCCATCCCTCCTCACTTCTTGTCACCCCACCTTCTCATGCTTGCAGACATCTCCTTCAACCACAAGAAACAAGACTCTGAGCATCCCCAGTGTGTCTCTTTCTTTGCTCAAAGATACCACCCTCTGGATCTTGCCCATCCCTCCCCAGCTGCCCCACTCTGTCCAGCACCCCTGCCCTGCCCCCTGGTCCCAGGAAGCATCCCGCCAGCTCAGTGCTCTGGGAGCTAATTGAGCTTCCCACCCCCTTCTCTGCCAGGTGGGGGACCCCACTGCCTACCCTGAGCCAGGAAGTGAAGATGGGGGGCCTGGCCTCCATGGTTCTTCCTTCCTGAACGTTTACTCAGGGAACAGATCAAAATGGCAGAGGAGAGTGAGAGGGGGTTATTGATAAGTGTCTGCTAACCAAGTGGGGTGCTGCCCCGAGGCTTAACAGTGAGAAGTGTGTGTGTGGGAGGGGGACCAAGAAGGAGATGCTGATCTAATCAAGCTCCCCTTCCACGAAATCCTGCAGTGAGGGACCGTCCTTGTCTCCTTATCTGGGGTTGATCTGCACTTCTGAGTTTTCCGGGAAGGAGCAAGCAGCACTCAGGTCCCCAGAGAGGAGCCAGCGGAGCCTGTTGGCAGAGCACACCCCGCCTCCCCCTCCCTGCACTTTCTCTGAGTCATCGAGTCTTCCTGACCTTGTTTCCTTCTGAGCCCAGAGCCCAGCATCAGGCCCCTCGCCCTCCCTCTGACCCTGATGTGTTTGATCCAGATGCTGACCCAATTCTCAGTGCATGTGGTAAGGGAGGCAGGGCAAGGTGAGGGGAGGCTGGCCGTCACCTAGCAGGAGGCTTGCCCCAGACGACTCTCTACACCAGGACACTGGGCAGTGTCTGGGACATCTGTGCTCATCACACTGGGGGAACTGCTGGCATCGAGGGTGTGGGGCTAGGGAGGCTGAGCTAAACCCCACAGAACCCAGGATGGGCCCCCACAGAGAAGGATCTTCTGGTCAGCAGGGCCTGGCGGGAACACCCTGGCTAAGATTGACCCCCCTCCCGCCAGGAGACCAGCATGGAGCCTTCCTGGCATCTCTGAGTCCTGTTTCGTGAGCAGCAGTCAGATGCTCCTCCCACAAGCTCCTGGAAGCTGAGATGGCCTCTTGGTCCTTGTACACCACAGTGACTGTCATGGTGCTGCCTCGAGTTAATAACCTTGGTGAAATGCCACGAGCCCCAGAGTGACTCAGCAGCCCTGCTGTGCTGCCCTTCCTCCAGGGCAGGCTCTCACCTGCAGCCCCCAGCCAGTCAGTAGTCAGTGGGTGGCGGCTGCACATCCCATTCCCCAGAGGCCCAGCTCCCTGTCGACATAACAACCCAGAACCCGGCCCCTGGCATTCCCAGGCCCAGACGATAGCTCCTCTGGGTCCCCTGACACTCCAGGACTTCAGCTGCAGCTCCAAGGCAGCTGGGGTTCTTATCACAGAAATCTGTCCGTCTGTCTGCTGAGGACTGGGGCAGCAGGTCAGCACCAGAGCCCTCCCCAGGTAGAGGAAGCAGCACGGGGATGCACGTGAGGTCCAGGGGCAAGAGAGACCCAAGTCCCATCAGGAAAGGGTTTGGTCCAGATCGGGAAGCCCGGAAAGGGTCCAGTCCCAGTCTCCTCCTGGGTCTGTGAGTCAGCCATGGTGAAGCCCCCAGCTCTGTGTGGGCCTCACCCAGAGATCCTGAGGTGGCTGAGATGCCCGTGCTCATCACGACGCCAGGGAGGGAGGTGGGGCTCCTGGCATCCAGTGGGGGGAATGGATGCTCAACATCCTACAGTGCCCAGGACACCCCCCAGAAAAGGACCCACCCCTGAATGTCCAAAGTGCCAAGGGGAAGACAGCCAGAAGCACACCCGAAATGTATGGAGTCAGGTTCTGGGCCCAGAAGGATGGCAGCGTGTGGGGAGGGTGTAGAGGGGCCAGGCCAGAGCAGTGAGTGGCCCTGGAGGACCTACAGATGTGACAGGACAGTGCCCAGTGGGGGCTGGCAGAACACGAGGCCTCATCTCTCATCTATTTATCTCTGTCTCTCTGTCATCTGTTTGTCATCTATCTATATATCATCTATTTTTAAAATAATTTTATTTATTTGGTTGTTCCAGGTCTTAGTTGCAGCATGTGGGATCTAGTTCCCTGACTGGGGA
The DNA here is from genome assembly GCF_003369695.1 of Bos indicus x Bos taurus. NCBI lineage: Eukaryota > Metazoa > Chordata > Mammalia > Artiodactyla > Bovidae > Bos > Bos indicus x Bos taurus. The sequence continues at coordinate 89,591,374 of NC_040082.1, read as the reverse complement.
TCGAACCTGGGCCCTCTGCACTGGGAACATGGAGTCTTAGCCACTAGACCACCAGGGAAGTCCCTATGTTCATTGTTAACAGTTCATTTTGAAGATTTTGAGATAGTTTGTTTGTGCCCTCCAAAAGTGTCTGTTTGCCCCAGTCCTTTGGAAGCTCTGTAATCAAATCCCTCTGGCCTTCAAAGTCGGATTCCCCAGGGATTCCCAGTCCCCTGGCCGGATCCCCAGGCTGGGAAGCCTAATGTGGGGCCTAGAACCTTCACAGCAGTGGAAGAACTTCTTTGGTATTATTGTTCTCCAGTTTTTGAGTCGCCCACCCAGCAAGTATAGAATTTTATTTTATCGAAATTGTTCCCCTCCTACCCCTGGTGGCTCAGATGGTAAAGCATCTGCCTGCAATGCAGGAGACCCATGTTAGATCTCTGGGTCGGGAAGATCCCCCCAGAGAAGGAAATAGCAACCCACTGCAGTACTCTTGCTTAGAAAATTCCATGGACAGAGAAGCCTGGTAGCTATAGTCCGTGGGGTTGCAAAGAGTCAGACACAACCGAGCGACTTCACTACACTACCTACCACTTCACTGTGATTTCTCCTTTGTCCTTGGATGTGGGATATCTTTTTTTGGTGGGTTCCAGTATCTTCCTGTTGTTCAACAACTAGTTGTGATTTTGGTGCTCTGGCAGGAGAAGATGAGCACATGTCCTTCCACTGCACCATCTTAATCTCATCTCGAGATAGTTTGCAACTTAGAGAAGAGGTGCAGAAACAGCGGTACAGAGGGCACCCTTACACCCTTACCCAGCTTCCCTGGGGCACATCTCTTCCATCGCCATAGAACATTGATCAAGGCTGAGAAGCTAGTCTTGCTGCAGTGCTACCGACTAAAGCATAGAACCAATTCAAATTTCACTGGTTTTTCCACTAATGAACTTTTTCCGTTTTCCATCCTATCCAGGACCCCACATTCATTAAGTTGGTTTGTTCATCTCTTATTGATTAATTGAAAATCTTTATATATGAAGGACCTCATGGTTTTGTCCCTCGTACCTGTGACAAAGTATTTCCCATTTTTCCATTTCGTTTTGTTGTGGGGAACTGGGAATCCCGTAGACCAGTCCTAACTCCAACCAGAGGGGATGGGAGAGTCCCCTAGGAAGATGCCGCATCCCACGTTAAGGAGAGTTATGGGAACATCAGGCGCCCAGCAGGGCACTAGCCACATGCCGGGCCCTCCACAAACTGTTCCCACACCTTCCCATCCCCCTAAGCATTCACTGTTGCCCTAGCACGTGTTGAACAGTGACACAAGAGCATGTGAAAACCCTTAGGATTTCACCCTGCAGAGCTGTGCTGGCCATGAGCAGAGCTTCATCCCTCTGAGCCAACATCTGTTGAATGAGGAGTCAGTGAGGGGACCTCACCAGGCACGCGGGGATGCAGGGTGTGTCTCAAGGATCTCCAGGGAGGAGCAGAGGCCAGTTCTCACCCTCCTGTGGTCTGGGAACTCCGCTGACCTCTCCGGGGAGCCCTCCTGGGCAATTTGCAAGTGAGAAGATTGGCACCTGGTATCCAGGCCGCCCCCTCCCTACCCTTCTGTGACCTAGATTGTCCTTTTTTTTGGTTGTTTTCTCTCTAGTCTCATTAAGGGGGGGATTCTCTGTCCTTAAGACGAACCCTGTTGGGAACAGATAGAGGCCGCACCATAGATTCACGACTTGTGAAGCTGGGATTGTTCAAGATTGCACATTACAAGTTGAATCTTCCTCATGTCCTAATTTGGGGCTAAAGATGGGATGAGAAATGGACCCCGAAGAACTGGGGAGGGGCGTCTGAGCCAATGAGAGCTCTCCCGTGCAGACAGGGGCAGAGGTCACGGGCTGAGGGCCGAGGCTGAAGATGGGATCAGGGGAGGGGGTGACATCAGCTGTGGCATGTGTTACCCATCTCCTCACACACATCCCTCCCACTCCTTGCTTCATAGTTTGTAAAACACTTATCGAGTGTCTGCTCAGGACACCAGGGGTTCAAAGATTGCTTAAAGCCCTGATGTAGCCTAGTGGAGTGGCTGGAGAGGCAGTGGCACTCAGGCAGTATGACCAGGGCAACACCAAGCCAGGAAGGCTTCCTGGAGGAGGTGGCAGCCAAACTGAGTTTGAAAGAAAGGCAGAATAAAGGCCATCAGCAGACTGGTGGGTGGACTGGGAATCAGGTGGGGGAATCCAAGAGAAGTTCTCCCAGCTCCGAGGTGATGAAAACGTTAGGAACTTTTCTGTTTTTTTTTTTTTTTTTTGATGTGGACTATTTTTTAAGTCTTTAATGAACTAGTTATAATATTGCTTGTGTTTTTTGTTTTATTTCGGTTTTTCGACCCCAAGTCATATGGGATCTTAGCTCCCCAGCCAGGGATGGAACCTTTGCCCCATGCATTGGAAGACTGAGTTGTAACCACTGGACTGCCAAGGAAGTCCTGCTTCTCTCTGTTTGAGATTCTTCATTTGTAATATTGGAATCTCATTCTCTCCTGCTGCATGATCCTCACCAGCTCTGAAAATGGTACCTGCTGAGCTGTCTGGGGCAGCCCAGAAGAGCACCAGGAACCCAGGGACTTAAGGAACAGGGACTTACCCCCCCCGCAGGGCTAGAGGCTGAATGTCCGAGGTCAGGGTGTGGGCAGGGCAACTCCTACTGAGGTGGGGTGTCTTCTGTGCTCCCCTGCTTCTTGGGGTGCTGGCAGTCTGGCATCCCTTGGCCTAGAGAAGCACTGCCCACCTTTGCCCCCCATGGAACCACTTGCATGCTCGCATCCCAGCCCTGAGCCTGCTGTCTGGCTCCTGCCAGATGTCCACCCTGTGACTTGCCCATTTTCTATTCTCCCTGGATGCCTGGCTCCCAAAACCAGCCCCACAGCCAGAGTGAGGGTCAGGGTCCTCCCTGGGCCCCCCGTGAGTCACCACCCAAGGGTATGAGTGCCAAACCAGCCACCCCTCTGCAGGACGGGGACCTGAGGCCCAGGAGGGTGGCCCCCTTTGCTGTGGTTAACGTGACACGTGTCAGGTGTGTCCAAGCAGCCGTCTCCCAGGCCTCTGTGTCTGGCCCTGTCCAGGCAGGGGCAGGACCCCAGAGTGAAGGTCCCTCCAGAGCAGGCAGGGAGGGCGGGCAGGCAAGCGCCAGGGTAGAGGAGCAGCTTACATTCTCGGGATGTTTGTCCAGTCCACCATCCCTCCCAGCCATTTCCTGGCCCCTCTCAGACAAGCGGCGCTGGCATCCAGCCAGGGCTGGTGGTTTTCCATGCAGGGGATCAGTCTGGGTCCACAGTCCCAACCTGGGAGGCAGGACACACAGGTTCCAGGCCCCCACCCCACTGCAGCGCTTCCCAGCGTGTGACTTGGAGTTCCTATGACACCTGACACTGTGGACACTGGGGCTGTGTGATTTCCAGGGGGAGGGTCAGGGATGCTGTAACAGTCCCAGCACCCTAACCCAGGACCACCCCCCACAGAGAAGGACTTGCCTGGCTCAGCAGCACCCAGGGGTCTGTAGGCACAGCAAACAGGGGCTTCTGTGTCCAGGTCTCTGGATCCTGGAATACCAGAACCAAGGGTCCTCTTCACCGGACCGGGTGGTCCTCACCAGCGCTCTCGCCTGCAAGAGTTGAGTCTGTCACCTGCTCTCTGAGCACTGTTTCTGTGGAGTTATTTACATTCTGCCTCATTCCACAAAGAACTGAGGTGATGTTCAATCAAATAGAAAATCACAAATAGCTTTATAAAATCAAGTTGGGGGCTAAGACTCTGTGCTCCCAATTCAGGGGCCCAGCTTTGATCTCTGGTCTGGGAATTGGATCCCACACACCACAACTAAGAGACGGTGCAGCCAAATAAATAAATGAATAGATATTTTTGAAAAATCAAGTAGGGGGCGATGCTATGGGGCCCTCTCAGAGCTCCAGTTCTGGCACTGGCTTCTCCCAGCTCTGCCACCAGCCGACCCTCAGGGAGTTTCAGAACCTCATCTCAAAACCTCCACCCTTTGTGATGTGATGCTGCACTCGAATTCCATTTGTTTTATGTGGGAAAGCCCTACTTTCTTTTTAGATTTGTTCGTGAGTATAAATATGTAGTATGCATAGTATGTATGCATAAATGTATAATGTGTTTGTGTGCTCAGTCGTATCAGACTCTGTGCAACTCCATGGCTGGTAGCCTGCCAGGCTCCTCTGTCCACGGGATTCTCCAGGCAAGAATACTGGAGTGGGTTGCCATTTCCTCCTCCAGGGGATCTTCCCGACCCAGGAATCAAACTTGCACCTCTTTCATCTCCTGTATTACCTGGCATGTTCTTTACCACTGGGTCACCTGGGAGGCCCCTAAATGTGTAATGCATGTGTGCAAGGTCGCTTCAGTCGTGTCCAACTCTTTGTGACCCCATGAACTGTAGCCCACCAGGCTTCTCTGTCCATGGGATTCTCCAGGCAAGAATACTGGAGTGGGTTGGCCATACTCTGCTCCAGGGGATCTTCCCAACCCAGGAATCGAACCCTTGTCTCTTATGTCTCCTGCATTGGCAGGCAGGTTCTTTACTGCTAGCGCCACCTGGGAAGCCCATAAATGTGTAATACATGTATAGAAGTATATAACACATGCATACAGCACACTATATACATGTGGTATATGTACACGTGTATATGTGTGTGTATATGTGTGTTACACACACGTTATATGTGTCTACAATACATGTAACAGCAGATCCACTGTTGGAGGCCCTTCCCCACTTTAGATTCCTCCCCTTGGAGTCCCGGTTCAGCTGCCTTGAGAACCATAAACCTTCTCCGTGTCTGTTCTCAGCTCTGGGGCCCAGGAAGGTGGTCTTGGGCACATGCTGACTTTGTATCGAGACGTCTACCCTGCCCTTCCGCTCCCATGCCCTGTGTAGTCCCCTCTCCCTGAGCCTGAGTGAGACCACCACCTGCTTCTCCCCAGGAGAGGGTGGCAGAAGTGACGGGCTGTCAGGCCCGTGTATGGGGTACATCCTCTAGGGCTCCCTGAAGCAGGCCTCCTCGACACCCCCTCTTGCCAGCTTCAATGAGATCAGTTGCCACGTGATGAGAAGGTTTGTGAAGGGGCCCACATGGCCAGGACCTGGGGGCAACCTATGGGATCTGAGAGCTGAAAGCAGGGACCGCAGTCCTGAGCCCTGAGGAGGCACCTATAGCGACAGCCTGAAGGAACTCAGAGGTGGCCCTCCCCAGTCGAGGTGCTGATGAGCCGACAGCCCCAGCTCCACCTGGGTTGCAGCCCTGGGGGCCCTGGGGCCAAGCCCGGACTTAGCTGTGCCTTGACTCCTGAGCCCCCAACCCTGAGACACTAGACGGTGGAAATTCGTCACTCAGCGTAGAAAATGAACCTGCTGCCCTGATGCCCCAGCCTGTGCCCTGCAGAGGAAACACAGAGATGCCAGGCTTTGCACACATGCCAGCAGCCCGCGTGACCGTGTGCAGAGCCAGTGAGCTCAGGACAAAGGGAATGCCCAGGCTCCCCATTCCCCAGACGATGGGGGCTCACCTGAGGCTGCTTCCAGGCCCTGCCCCACCTGTGCCGGTGACCCCACCCTCCAGGGGGCTCTGCACGTGTCTGGGAGCCATGCTGGCCCTGCAGGAAGGGCTGGACCCCACCCCGTGCCGAGTTCCAGCGCCCCACGTGCAGGCTCGGACGGAGCTAGCTGCTGGAAGTGACCCCAGCGTGTTTGTTTTTCTTGCCGGTCTCCCTGGCCCTCCCGGCTGTATGTCTGCACGTCATGTGGGTTGGGAAACTCAGTCTCGGAGGCCAGCAGCCCTGTGACCCCTGCTCTAGGAACATGCATGCCTGCAGCGTGTATCCGTGTGTCTGCGTGTGCGCGCGTGCATGTGTGCGTGCCTGAGGGTGGCATCCCTTCTCCTGGGCTGATCATATCCCAGCAGCTTTCCAGATGGGTCCCCAGGGAAGGCACACACACTCACACACAGACACACACAGACACACACACACACACACACATGCAAGACAACCCAACCAGCATTTCTTCCCTCATTCCCCAGCAGCCCAGGGACAAATGTTGTCCCCCCCAAAGCAAAACAAAGCCTAACATCCAAACATCATCTTTCATGGGACCACCCAGCAGGCCTTTGGGAGGAGCCACGAACCCACTAAATAGGTATGTGAGTGTGTTCAGTCGTGTCCTACTCTTTGTGACACGATGAACTGCAGCATGACAGGCTTCCCTATCCTTCACCATCTCTCGGAGCTTGTTCAAACTCATGTCCACTAAGTTGATGAGGCCCTCCAACCATCTCATCCCATGTCACCTTTTCTCCTCCTGCCTTCAATCTTTCCCAGCATCAGAGTCTTTTCCAATGAGTCAGTTCTTCACATCAGGTGGCCAAAGTATTGGAGCTTTAGCTTCAGCATCAGTCCTTCCAATGAATATTCAGTACTGATTTATTTCCTTTAGTATTGACTGGTTTGATCTCCTTGAAGCCCAAGGGACTCTCAAGAGTCTTCTCCAGCACAATTCGAAAGCATCAGTTCTTCGGCACTCAGCCTTCTTTATGGTCCAACTCTCACATCTGTAAATGACTACTGGAAAAACCATAGCTTTGATATACAGACCTTTTGTTGGCAAAGTGATGTCTTTGCTTTTTAATATGCTATCTAGGTTTCTCATAGCTTTTCTTCCAAGGAGCAAGCGTCTTTTAGTTTCACGACTGCAGTCATCAAGGACGTGGCTGAAGACACTGAGGCTCAGATAAGAATGTAACTTACAACAGGTTTTCATGTGAAGACACTGAAACCCTCTTGCCCTGTCGATGGGAATGTGCCTGGGGCAGCCACCGTGGAGAACAGTCTGGTGGTTCCTTAAAGAACTTAGCTTAGAATTACCGCTGGATCCAGGATTGAAACCAGGGGATGGAAGGAACACGTGCACACCCATGTACACAGCAGCGTATTCACAGTAGCTGAAGGGTGGAAACACCCCAAGTGTCCATCAGTGGATGGTGGGTAAACTAAATATAATGTATACACACTGTGGGATATTACTCGGCCTTATATAGGAAGGAGATTCTGACACCTGCTACAACATGGATGGATCTTGAGGACATGATGCTCAGTGAGAGAAGCAGCCGCAGAAGGACAGACACTGTCTGATTCCACTCACAGGAAGTCCCTGGAGGAGTCAGATCCACAGAGACAAGAAGATGGTGGGGCCAGGGGCTGGGGGAGGGGATGGGGAGTCAGTGTTTCATGGGGACAGAGTTTCTGTTTGGGAAGATGAGAAAGTTCTGGAGGTGATGGTGGGGATGGTTGCCCAACAATGTGAATGTGCTTAGTGCCAGTGAGCTTAAAAATGGTCAAGAGGGTGAATTGTTTGTTAAGTATATCTGCGTGTGTGTGGGCTCAGTTGTGTCCGACTCTGTGACCCCCATGGACTGTAGCCCACGAGGCTCCTCTGTCCAAGGGATTTCCCAGCCAAGAATGCTGGAGTGGGTTGCCATTTCTTACTCCAGGGGATCTTCCCAACCAAGGGATCAAACCCATGTCTCTTGCGTCTCCTGCATTGGCAGGCGGATTCTTGACCAGTTGTGCCACCTGCTGCTGCTGCTAAGTTGCTTCAGTCGTGTCCGACTGTGCAACCCCATAGATGGCAGCCCACCAGGCTCTTCTGTCCCTGGGATTCTCCAGGCAAGAACACTGGAGTGGGTTGCCAGTTCCTTCTCCAGTTGTGCCACCTAGGACAGTTTTAAAAAAATAAAAGCTCTCCCAGTGCCTCTGCCCTTCTGTCCCCACCCAACCCCGCAAGAAGGCCCCCTTCCTCCCTGACACACACCTCTCTCTCTCACTCCCCACTCTGAACCTTTGCTGTAGTCGTTAGCCTCCCGGAATTAATTTTTTTAATTAAAATTTGAACAAAAATCAGGCTTTCCTGAAGAGGAAGCTTAGACTCCAGCTTGGCAGGCACTGACACGTGTCCACAGCAGACCCTGATTCTGGTTTCTTGTCACCAGCCCCTCCCCACAGTGTCACACCAAGCCAGCACCCAGGGGTGTGTGTGAGTCCCCCAGGGCTGTTGTAACAGTTACACACAACAGAAACATGTCTTCTTGCAGCTCCAGGGGCCAGAAGTCCAAGACCAAGGTGTCAGCAGGGCTGGCTCCATCTGAGGCCATGACAGAGGGTCTGTCCCAGGGTTTCTCGAGGCATTGGTGTACACCTCGCCCGACCTCTGCCTCTGTCTTCGTGTGCATGTTTGTGTCTAATCATCCCTGTCTTATCAGGATGCCAGTCATGTTGAATTAGGACCCCCCTTGCTCTGGTGTGGCTCCACCTTCGCTGATTGCTCCTGCATGTGTGTGGGCTAAGTCGCTTCAGTCGTGTCCAACTCTGTGCCACCCCATGGACTGTAGCCTGCCGGGCTCCTCTGCCAATGGGGTTCCTCAGGCAAGAATACTGGAATGGGCTGTTGTGTCCTCCTCCAGGGGATCATCTTGAACCAGGGATTGAAACCACGTGTTACTCCTGCAACGGCCCTGCCTCCAAATCAGGTTGCATTCTGAGGTCTGGGGTTAGGGCTGCGACATCTGATATGGAAGAGACACTATGTTCCCCACACCAGGGTGTGGGGTTCCCCCGAGTGTCTTCCCTGAATCTCGAGAGGAGTCTTCCAGCTCAGTCAGTAAGTGTTGTGGAGGAGACGCTATTGGGTGATGGGCCTGGGCAGGGGGATGGTGGAAGGCCACAGAGGGTCACAGGAAGGCCCACTCCCAAAGCAAGCACATTCCTGAGGCTGGCTCCAAACTCTTCTTCACTGAGAGCCGGGGTCTCCATGACTCCCTCTGCCCCCACCCCCAGCCCAGAATGCACCCTGCTCAAAGGCTGGGCTCTGCTCCTCTGGCTGCAGTGACTTCTCAGAAAAAAGGATGTGTCTGGGGGTGGCCTTGCCTGACAGAGTAGACACCCCTATCTTCCCAGTCTCAGGACCACCTTCTCCTCTCCCCTGCAACCTACACTTTCGTTTGGGTGAGGAGAGCCTCCCAGAACCTCAGATCCTCGTTGATCCCTCCCCGACCTTTTCAACCACTTAAGTTCCTCTCCTTCCCCACCATGGCCTCCATCCAGGCCCCCCTCATGGTTCTCATCCAGGCTGTTCCCACCTGGGCTCCAGGTCTGCTCATCCATGAAACCCATGAGAATGCTTTAACGTAACATCAGAAGATAACCACGAATATGGTAACCCAGCCTGGATGCATCCATCTTTATACCAATGTGGTCATAAAGTGTGTTTAGTTTTTTTTTTCTGGAGAGGGACCTCAAAAGTCATGATGAGACCCTGCTTCTTATCCTCCCACCCTAAACCCATCACTGCTAGCATGGAAACTTCCCTTCACCCCCAGGAAGAGGCCCAAACTCCCTACATGGCAGGCATGTCCATTTTGGGCCACACTTGTGTGGCTTGAGTCATTGGCCCCTTGTCTTCTCTGCTCTGATCACCCACATCCTGGCTTGGACTCTGGGGACCGTCCAGCTAGGGCCTCTCATGGAACCCCCAGCCCTGGGGTTACCCATCCTCAAGCTCTGGGCCTGGACACTGTATACTGCAGGAAGCTTCTCATACTTAACCCCCCCCCCTTTTTTTTTTTTTTTAGAAAATGAGATATAATTCACATACCATAAAATTTGGGCTTCCCAGGTGGCTCAATGGTAAAGAATCCACCTGGCAATGCAGGAGACACAATAGATGCAGGTTCGATCCCTGGGTCAAGAAAATCCACTGAAGGAGGAAGTGGCAAGTCACTCCAGTATTCTTGCCTGGAGAATCCCATGGACCGAGGAGCTTGGTGAGCTACAGTCCATAGGATTGCAAACAATCAGTCACAACTGAAGTTGGACACGATGCACGCACCATAAAATTTACCCGTTTACCAATCCAGTGTTTCTGGTACATTCACAAGGTTGTACAGTTATGACCACTACCTAATTCCAAAATATTTTCTTCACCCGCATAATAACCCTAGACCCTGTTCTCTCTTCCCCAGCCCCTGACAACCAGGACCCACTCTCTGTGGATTTTCCTGTTCTGCACGTTTCCCATCAGTGGAGTCACACCCTGTGTGTCCTTCTGTGTCTGCTTCTCCCACTGAGCATCGTGTTCTCAGGGTCTGTCCATGTGGTAGCGAGTGTCAGGGCTTCACCCCGTTTCATGGCTGAGTGATGCTCCCATGTGTGGAGGGACCACAGTTGTTTATCCATTATCCGTTGATGGACATTTGAGTCCTGTCCGCTTTTGGCTGTTATAGATGTAGCTCTGGACATTGTGCACGCTTTTCTGTGTGGACATGTGCTTCCATGTCTCCTGGGTACATGCCTGGGAGTGGCATTGCAGGGTCAGAGGGTGATTCTATTTTAACCTTTGGAGGAACTGTCTGTCGTTCTTTTATCTCAGAGGCTGTTCATCTCTCCAGCTCAAGGTTCTGCAAACTGCAGCCAGGGGAATGGAATCTGGCCCTCTGCCTGTTGTTGCAAATAAAATTTTATTGGCACACAGCATACCCACAATGTGTTGTCTGTGGTAGCTGCCGAGTTGAGTTTTTGCCACAGACACTCTGAAATATTTCCTATTTGGCCTTTTATAGAAAAACGTGTGTTAGTAGGTAGCACTTATATGATATGCTATGAGCGTCTATTTCTGCATCTTGAGAATCCCTCCCTTCCCCCATCCTCCCCTCAAACAGAAAGTTCCCTAAGGGCGGGAACGGGATCTCTCATTCCTGTTTCCTACCATCATTAAACACGCAGATGCACTACCCCACCCTCCCATCCGGGAGCACTGAGCCTGTGGATCGCCTGAGCCTCTCTTTCCTGTGGATGTGAGCCAGCCTCACTCGGGGGTCCCACCCTGGCTGCCCATGGAAGTCGCCTGGGGCCCCTCCAATGGGCCACACCCCAGCCAGCTGCCTCAGCTCCCCCAGATGGGTGGGGCATCACCCTGGGGGATTCCAAACTTTGGGAACCCTTGATGACTGGTTCCTCATCCCAGATGTCTGCAGTTCTTGGGGATTTAGTCCTAGAGGGTAGGAACCAACAGACCCTTTCTCCCACTCAAACAGCTTCGATTTATCCACCCAGATGGCTCAGGGGTCTAAAATCTGCCTGCCAATGCAGGAGACACAGGAGACTCGGGTTCGATTCCTGGGTGGGGAAGGTCCCATGGAGGAGAACATGGCAACCCACTCCAGTATTCTTGCCTGGAAAACCCCATAGACAGAGGAGCCTGGTGGTCACAGTCAGACATGACTTAGTGACTAAACAACAGCAAAGTATTCTCAGTGGAACAGAGGTGGAGGCAACTCTGCCCCCCAGAGGACACTGGCCCGTGTCAGGGGACATCTGGGATTGTCATGACTCCGGAGGGAGCTGCTCCTAGCATCAAGGGGGTTGGGCCAGGGATGCTGTGGATCTCCTCACAGTACCCAGGATGGCGCCCCCCACAGAGGAAGAGCCAGCTCCGATGTCAGCAGAGCTGAGGGGGAGAGATCCTGTCATAAATACTGAAGATAAGGATAGCTTTCAACTGAAAAAAAAAAAAAATATATATATATATATAGTTTGTTATTTTCAGCACCAGCTGTAGGTGTGTCCCCTGCAGCCGTAAGGAGTTGGCCCCTGTTGTGCAGAGGACAGGCTGAGGGCACGTGGTAGCAGCAGCTCCTGGGGCTCAGCCTACTGTGAACCTTCTGAATCGCTGGATTTTTGCTTCAAAGCCCCAAGCGGGTGGAGGGCATGAATGCTCACCCTGGAGCCCAGTTTCATTCTAAGAAGTAGAATGTAGAGAAACTTCTAAGAGAAGTGCCCAAGGAAGGGGATTACCCTCCTCTCTCCCCAAAAGAGTTGGTGAAAATCTATGAGAAGCACTTCTGGTTTCTTTCCCTGCCAAGGCAGCTTCCTCCGCTGGACGCTGTGCTCTTAGGCATCTCTGAGACAAAAAAAAAAAAAAAAAAAAGCAGGTGATCTCTTTTTTAACCCTTCTAGGAGAGGCTCTTGGAGGTTGAGCAGCTAAGCTAAGAACAGCCAGGATGAGAGCTTTAGGCAAAGGCACCCAGAGGTGGAGCCCAGAATCCCAGGCCAGGAGGAGCTTGTGCAGAGACTGGGACTGGGTCCCCCACACCCATCCCTCTACCTCCCCTACCTAGGCCTGCTGACCTCAGCCAGTCATCCTCTGGGGGTGCTGTCCTGGGGGCTGTAGGGTGTGGAGAAGCATCCCTGGCCCCCACCCACTCGACACCAGGAGCCCCCCAGTCCTGATGACCACAGATTTCCCATGGTGGGCAGAGCTTCCCTGGGGAAGATCCCCTGCCCTAGTGACCCACTCCCCCAACTGCGTGCGTGTACGCACATACACACACACACACACATATGTGTGACCATCTCCCTCCACTCCTGAGTATACAGCAAGGCCCTGCTAATGAAAACTCACAGTCAAGGAGCCAGGCTTTCTGGAATTTTCCTATGAGCCAGGGAGCAGCCTATCTCCTGAAACATCAGGGACCCTGCAGACTGGGTCTGCAAAGCAGCCATAACACCTTTCTCAGGAGAAAGAAGGGAAATTTAGTTTCTGACCCAGAGTAAACACTCAGTGAGCATGACAGTCCCACCCCAATCCCATGTGACCCCAGCCCAGCCCCTCCCCCACCAAGGCTCCACCATCCAGGAAGCGAGGATCTTATCAGTATGACCCAGAAGCCGGGCCTCCCCAGCTGTACCCATGCCAGCCCAGGACCCAGGGCCTTCCCACTGACCCAGGCTACTCTGCCCTTAATCCCAGAGCCACAGCTCCTACTTCTCAGGATTCGGGTTTAGTTAAAAAATACTTTGTTGCTTTAAAAAAAAAAAAAAAAAAAACCACTAGCCATCATCTTGCGCCTTCAGTGAGTTCTAATCTTTTTGCTGGTGGAGGGTCCTGCCTCCTCATTGTGGACGGGGGAGGGGGCCGTGGCAGTTTCTTAAAATAAGACAACAATGAAGTCTGCAGAATTGATGGCCTCTTCCTCTTATGAATGGTTCCTCCGTCATGTCCAATGCCTTTTGATGGCATTTTACCCACAGGAGAACTTTCTTCACAGCTGGAGTTGATCCTCTCAAACTCCTTATCAACTAAGTTTGTGTCCTGCCTTCTGTCCTTTGTTGTCATTTCAACAGTCTCCACAGCTTCCTTACCAGGAGGAGATTCCATCTCCACACCCACTTCCTTGGACTCAGTGCAGAGCAGCACTCTTTATTCCTTGCAGGAACGTGTTGCCACAGACATGCAATTTGTAAAAAACAAAACAAAAACTCGATATCCATGAAGTGAAATAAAATGAGGCATGCCCACGTATTGTGTGTCACATCCACTGTGTTATTTTTATCATTAGATCGGTGCTTCCCGCCTCAATGGGCACTGTGTTTGTCTCGTTTCATCCTCACCTTGACCCTGAGAGTAATGTTGTGGGTCATCATGTTGCAGATGGGGCTTTAGGGTTCAGAGAAGCAGAGAACTGATGTCCAGACAAGTGCCCAGAGCCAGGGCCAGAGTTTGCTCAAAATCCCCTCCCTGCACCTCAGTTGGGCCAGAAAGACCGACTCCTCTCCCTCTCTGAGCAGATGCTGGCTGTCTGTCTTCTAGAACCTTCTAGGAAGTTCTTCCTCTCACCTAAGTGGGCACCTGTGGTTAGAATCTGTACCCTCTTTCCCACCTTCAGAAGTAAAAGTCAGGATGATGATGATAAGAAGAATGAAAAGTAATTCCATCAGAATAGTGATTCCCTTGGGGAGGAGGCCCTGGGATGCCTTTGGGGACCCGGAGATGTTCTGTCTTGATGCAGGCGATGGCGACCCAGGTGCACACACTTTTTAAATGCATGGTCTATACATGAGCCATCTGCACACTCTCCTGTAGGCATGTCCTACGTTAATAAAAAAGTGTAGCGGGACTTCCCTGGTGGTCCAGTGGTTAGGACTCTGAGCTTTCATTGCCAAGGGCCAGGGTTCAATCCCTGATTGGGAAGCTAAGATCCTACACATGTCTCACAGCCAAGGAAAAAAAAAAAAGTGTGAGAAAATAACACGTGTCTGAATCTGAGAAAATAACTTGGTGCCCAGGCCTGCTGAGGCAGTGGGTGACTGAGCAGCCTGGTGGCCCTGCTGGAACCATTTTGCCATCTTTTTGAAGGCCCAGCTGGGAATCGATCAAGTCCTCTATATCTTTAAACTCAGTAAAAGTTGCTCAGTCATGTCAAACTCTTTGTGAATTCTCCAGGCCAGAATACTGAAACGGGTAGCCTTTCCCTTCTCCAGGGGATCTTCCCAACCCAGGGATTGAACCTAGATCTCTCACGTTGCAGGCGGGTTCTTTACCAACTGAGCCACAAGGGAAGCCCAAGAATACGGGAGTGGGTAGCCTATTCCTTCTCCAGGGGGATCTTCCCCACCCAGGATTGAACCAGGGTCTCCTGCATTACAGGCGGATTCTTTACCAACTGCACTATGAGGGAAGCCCTTAAATTCAGAGTTAACTCTTAAGAATTCATCCTCGAGCAGGAGGGAAAGAAAGGGGTACACAGAATTTCGTATGCTTGGATATTTGTTTCATGTGCATTTGATTTTTGTGGTATAATGATTTAAGTAAAGGAAAGAATCACAAACAACCTAAACATCCATGGGACTTCCCTGGTGGTACGGTGGCTAAGACCCTGTGCTCGCAATGCAGGGGGCCCAGGTTTGATCCCTGGTCAGGGAACTATATCCTACATGCCAAAACTAAGAGTTTGAATGCCACGACTAAAGATCCCACATACCACAAAGAAGATTAAGATCCCGAGTTCCACAACTAAAGCCTGGCATGGCCAAATAAAATTAATTAATTAATATTTTAAGAAAGAACAATAACCAACCCTAACATCCAATAATGGGCAACAATATGTATGCACCATACTTGTTCAGTCGTTAAGTTGTGTTCAACTCTCATGGACTGCAGCACACCAGGCTTCCTTTTCCTCCACTATCTCCCTGAGTTTGCTCAAACTCATGACCAATTGAGTCAGTGATGCCATCCAACCATCTCATCCTCTGTTGCCCCCCTCTTTCCTGCCCTTAACCTTTCCCAGCATCAGGGTCTTTTCCAATGAGTCAGTTCCTCGAATCAGGTGGCCAAAGTATTGGAGTTTCAGCTTCAGCATCAGTGAATTCATTCCAATGAATATTCAGGGTTGATTTCCTTTAGGATTGATAGGTTTGATGTCCTTGCAGTTCAAGGGACTACTACTAATCATATAAATTACGGTACATCCAAAAAGATCCTGTTTCTAAACGTAGTATTAGTATTATAGATGGGACCCCAAAACAGAACAGACATAGTTTGGAGGGTGGAGGGGAACAGCAAAATCCAGATAAAGCCTGGAGCTGAATTTAAAGCAAGGCGCCTGTGTTCATTTCTTCATTTTGGCAAGATGGCAACCTTAGGAAGAGCTGGCTGAGGGCAGGTGCAAGTTCTCCATGCTGTTTTTGTCACTTTTCGTTCCATCTAAAATCATCCCAAAATCAAATGTTAGAATTTGTGATGGTATGGGGAAATACAGTAAGTCCCCACTTATGAGTGAGTTCCCTTCCAAAAGAACATTCATAAGTCCCATTTTTTCGTAATTCCAACAAAGTTAGCCTAGTACGCAACTTTTACAGATAATGCCAGACAGGTGAATTAGCTTATGTGATTGGACATGTGAACACAAGTTTGAATCTTTTTTGTTTGTTTGTTTTTTACTTATTTATTTCTGGCTGAGCTGGGTCTTTGTTGCTGCACTTGGGCTTTCCTCCAGTTGTGGCAAGCAGTGGCTACTCTCTAGTTATGGTGAGAGGGCAGTGGCTTCTCTTGTTGCGGCCCACAGGCTTAGTTGCTTCTCAGCATGTAGGACCTTCCCGGACCAGGGATCGAACCCGTGTCTCCTGCACTGGCAGGCAGATTCTCACCCACGGACTGCCAGGGAAGCCTAACATTCGCATCTTTAAAAGTCTGAAGAGATGGGGTGGAGCGTGGTGGGGAGGCGCTAACTGTAATGGTTCCCTCACAATGTGATATTAAGCAAATTAAGAAAAGTTTTAAAGGCAGGTAATCAAATAGTATAAAGGACCTGAATTTGTACAAATGGGTAGATACGTGTATATGTTTTTTAAAAAATCAAGGTGATAGGATTATGGATGATCTTTGTGACTTTACCTAATCTCTAGATTTGGGAACATGAAATTGTGTTCCCTCTGTGGTCGTAAAGAAGAGAAAACATGGAAACAGTAGATTATCATCATTGGCAGCAGTTCTGGGCCAAACAGTTGCCACAAACACTGAATTAGTGAACCTGGCACGCCGCTTCTGGGGACACTCAGGGCCAGGCTCCCAAGAGCCTCTGTCGCCTTGTTGTCACGACCAATCCCCACTCAACCTCGTGTGACGTGTGTTTCTGTTTAGAGACACCCGATCTGACACCAGTTCTTTGATTAAGTCACTGCGGGGGCTGTGACCCTTGCCTGAACGAAGCTGGTTTGATACACTTATTGTCTCCGTGAGTGCCTCACTGCCCTGCTGCACTTGGATCCTGGCCAGCTCTTCAGCTTTATGCTTGGGGCCATTAGATACAAAATCACCCAAAAAAACCCCCAAAGCCAAAAACGTGGCCCTGAATGGTGGAAAAGGACCCTGGTTACCGCCTGGTTCCACCTCAGATGGGAAAATGCTTCTTGTTGACTCAAATTGTTTCACTGCTCTGCCTGTGTCCTCGAATGACTGCACACCCCACCCCCGAGTATCAGTATGGGGGTTACAGATACCTTCTAGCCCGTAGGTGGATTCCCAAGCACAGAGTCCACAGGTATCAAGACTTTGCCCTGTTCTTAGGGCAGGCTATCAGGGAGGGTCCCAGCCCTCGAGGGGAGCATGGGTTGGTGGTAAGGGGCCACCTCTGCATCCTGGAACCCCAGTGCCTCAACACACTTGGCCCAGCAGTGGTGTGTCTCCCCACCCCACAGGCCACAGGAGAGCGCAGTGTTGACCTTTAGCAGGAGCTGGGGACACCTCCCCACCTCCCTGGATCGAGGCAAGCACTCCCGCTGCCGCTGCCGGGTGCCTCCCTCTATGTCAGTGCGTCTCACCCAGCGCTGCCTCAAGGCAGAGGTCTCACCTGGGGCTGATTCTGCCCCCAGAGGACACGGGGCCCTGTCTGGGGATGACTGTGTTCATCAAGACTGGGGGAGCTCCTGGTGTTGAGCGGGTGGGGGCCAGGGATGCTGCTCCACACCCCACGACACCAGGGACGGACTACAATGTCAGCAGTGCCAAGGACGGAAACCCTGCTTTATAGAAAGCTGCCCAGTCCCCTCCTTCCTGAGGCTGGGACCCAGCTGGGTCTCCCTGGTGGCCTCTTATGCCAGCCCCCTGGTCCTGGGGCCACTGAGAAAGGCTCACCGTGGCCCAGGAATGACAGCAGCGGCATGTGCCTTTGTGTAGGTGGAAAAAAACACTGTCAGTTTTTGGAAAGAGCTAATGTTTGCAGAAAAGAGGGGCCGGCTCTTGGAAACCACCGGGGACCTTTGGAGCCAGGGGGAAACAGCCTCACCCGAGGCCAGCCTGCAGCTGGGGAAGCCTGGCCTGTGCTGAGCAGGGGGCGGGGGCTTCTGTTGGCCTCCCCAGGGCGGGCCTCCCTAGAATTCAAGAGTCGGCTAGCTGCCGGCTTTTCTGTTTCTTTCTCTTTTTTTTTTAATTTATTTATTCAGTTGCACCAGGTCTTAGTTACAGCTCGAGGGATTGTCATTCTTTGTTGCGGCTGGTGAACTCTTAGTTGAAGCATGTAAGATCTAGTTCCCCCACCAGGGATCGAACCCGGGCCGCCTGCATTGGGAGTACAGAGTCTTAGCCACTGGACCACCAGAGAGGTCCCTAGCTGCTGGCTTGTGAGGTGTAGTTGGTGGCCTGGCAGCTGCAGGGGTCCCCGGGAAGCCCAAGCTGAGGTACCTGTGTGGCCGAAGAGGACGGGCCTCTGTAGCCCACAGCCTCCTCCTCCTCCCATGGGAGGTTGGTACCAGCTGTGTGTGGAGGGGACAGGTGACTGTTTGCCTCTCCCCCTGGCCTTGGCGAGTGCCTCCCTGGGCAGTCTGTTCTCAGGGCAGTGCGTACAGCGTGGGGAGCAGCGTGGAGGCTGGCATTCAGCCTCTGGGTCACGCTGACAGCTGGGCGTGGCTGCCCGGAGCCCCTCTTGCCATGCACACCAGTCATCAGACAGAGGCTTGGCTCCATCCAGGGTTCCACTCGGAGCAGCGGGTCCTCTGGAGAATGACGGCTCTAAAGCACCAGTGCCCACCCCGCCCCCGGGGTCCTCTCACAGGGACTTCCTTTCTTTCCGGGTGACCTCTCAGCCTGGGGCGGCCAGCTTCAGATCCCTTAGCTTCCTGCCCCCATATACCTGTCACCTCTTCCACCCCGAGGTTAATTGCTTTGCCCCCAGATTGCATTTTCCACCTCTCCCTTTTTTTCACCCTGGCACGTGGCTTCCATCAAAGCCGAAAACCAGACATGGAAAAACCCCAAGCCTGACACGCGTCAAGGCTGGGTTCCGTATCAAGGCTTGGGGTCCCTGTGTCCCAAAATGGAATAGTACAATTTCCAGAAGAAAACTCGACGCCCCTCCCCTGCCCCCAGAGAAACACCATTGTGTGTCCTGCATGGATTGGTTATAAAGAATGAAGTGGAGGGGACTTCCCTGGTGGTCCAGTGGGTAGGACACCATGCTCCCAGTGCAGGGAACCTGGGTTCGATCCCTGGTCAGGGAACTAGATACCACATGCAACACATAAGACCTGGCACAGCCAAAAAATAAGAATATTTTTAAAAAGAGAGAATGAAGTGGATTCTCCAGAAATAACCCCCCTTTCTCTGGAGGACACGGCCTGTTTCCACATCAAATGCCACATTTTCGGTGACAGCCAAGTATTTCTCTGAGAAAAGCTGGAGATAATTAAGTTAAAAATATTTAACCAGGATTTTTTTTTCCTCCCTGTCTTTCTAAACAGGCTAAAGCAGTGCTGCTTCTTGGAAAAACTGAAAAAAGGTATGTCGCGTTTTCTCTTACTTCACGAGCTTGGAATCCCTTGTTTTTCAAAAAAAAGGAACAAACAAGTGGGAGTATTTGGTGCGCATATGACACACTGGGGATTGTGTCACCGGGAACAGAGCTCTGGGCCACCCGCCAGGAAACCTGAGTTCAAATCCCAGGCCCGCCTCTGCCGTGTCTGGGCAGGTCCCTTTCATCTCCCTGCAGCGGAAATAACATGCTGTGACTTCCCAAGCGTGGTCGTGTCGAGATGAAGGGAGGGAAGCTGTCAATAGGAAACCGGGCGTCGAAGGGCCTCCAGCCAGCAGGCAGGAAACATGGGTCTTTCCAGGAACTCCGTCCCTTTCGTGTAGATTACCTAATCTACTGCTTACCTCTCTCCCTCCATCCGCAGCCTCCTCCTACAACCCTCCCCTCCTATAGCCCTTCCCAGGTCCAGGAGTCCGGCAGGCACACCCCCCATGGTCCCTGGCATCTTCCCCCAACTTTCTCCTCATTAGTCTGGCTGAATGCCTGTCAGGGTGGCCCCTCTTGTCAAAGCACCAGTTTCGGTTTCTCTGGCTTCCCTTTCATTTCTCTCGGCTATGTCGTTTATCTCAGGCTGTGTCACTTCCTTCCCCCTGCGGGCCTGGGGTTTCGCTGGCCCTTCTGGTCCCTGTTCCTCCAGGTGTCCAATCGGGTCATGGATCTGGGAACTTCCCTGACGTGCCATCTGCATCTGGCACTTTTCCTCCCACGCCCTCATCCCACAGGTTTCAGCAGGTCTCATTTTCACACCGAGCGTTTTCCACCTGCCCCCGTGGTTACTCCATAGCCCCGTTGGTCGTCTGAGAGCGTGTGAGTTAATTTCCACAGGTTCCGTGGCTGCTTAGGAAAGAAAGCACATCGCAGTGCCTCTCTTGGTGAAGGATGTTGATGGTGGTGTGGCTCAAACAGGGTTCTCTTGGGACCCTTTGCAGGACTTGCTGAAGATGCAATGGGAGGGCTAGTTTGAGGTGGGGGGCTTCACTCTGGACCCGGCTTCTCTGCTTCCTCTCTGAGCCTTTTCTTGGCCAAGTCATGCAGCATGTGGGATCTTAGATCCCTGAGCAGGGGAAATGCAGGGACCCTAACCTCTGGACCACTAGGGAAGTCTTGAGATTAAAATTTCAGTTAAAGAGGGAATTGTTTCAAGCTAACTCTAGCCCTATTAGATCATGTCTCTAATGAATGAATTTTTTAATTTTTAAAATTTATTCATTTATTTACTTTTGGTCAAGCTGGGTCTTCATTGCTGCATGGGATTTTCTCTATAGTTGCACTCTGTGCGATGTGCAGGCTCCTCATTGCCGTGGCTTCTCTTGTGGAGCACAGACTCTTGGGCGCACAGGCTTCAGTAGTTGTGGCTCCCGGGCTCTAGATCATGGGCTCAGTAGTACAGGCTTAGTTGCTCCACAGCGTGTGGGATCTTTCCAGACTGGGGATCAAACCTGTGTCCCCTGCATTGGCAGACGGATTCTTTACCACTCGGCCACCAGGGAAGTTCTAAAGAAAATCTTGACATTTGATTCCTTGTGGATATTTTGCATTCATTTTGACTTCTTAAAAAATATCACATGAAGATACTGATCGCGGTGACTGAGTTTCCTGTGTCCCTCAGATTCTGTGCCCAAGGCAGGCGCCGTGCTGTCATCGGCACAGTCTGGCCGATGGGAACTGTGATGATGAAGACAGTGCTCTGAAACGAGGGTGCTTCCCAGTGGTCACCGATCCTCTCGTCTTGATCTTTTCACATTGTTCATCAGCAGAGCATGGGTCCATGGCCCCTTTTCCTAACAGGGAGGCCAGACCTCAGGTGCACCTGGTCCCCCAGGACACACACATGTCTGGAATCATGGCAGAGCCACCGCTGCCAGGCTCAGGTGTCAGGAGAGCCAGGGCTGCAGCCACGTGGCCTCGTGCTGGGGGATTAGGTCCCCGCCCTGCCTCACCTGTCAGCCGGCAGGATACCGAGCTACAGCCATGACGTCAGCTCCACCCAGGCCCTGGCCCTGCTCCCAGGCACCTGGCCAGCCCCTGCTGACAGCCTCTGCCCACCTCCTCCCCTCCTGCTGCAGACCCCACTCGGCAAGCTGGCTGGTGTTTATCAAGTGCCTCCTCTGGGCCAGGCCCGGCCGCTTGGTCTGATTTCGTTCTGGTAGGAGCCTGAGGGAGCAGGTTTCCTTGTCCTCATTTCTAGGTAGGGAAACTGAGGCAGCAGAGAGGCTCAGTGGGACCCAGGGCTGGTGGACCACGAGGCTAGGGTTCAAGCTCCTTTCTCTCCACCCACAAGGCACCTGGCGGTCCGTATTACTCAGGGTTCTCCAAGAAACAGAACCAACAGGGTGTGAATACAGAGAATTACTTTCAGGAATTGATTATGGAGGCTGCAGGGTGGAGACCCAAGAGAGCCAATACCAAAGCCCATCACTGGAGGGTTCCCTCCTGCTCAGGGGAGGCCTGGTATTTGTTCTGTTCAAGCCTTCCTGTGAGTAGAAAAGCTCCCCTGCCACCTCCCACATCCTAGGGAGTAATCCATTTGACTCAGTATCCATCAGTTTAAGGGCTTCCCTGGTAGTTCAGACGGTAAAGAATCCTCTTGTCAATGCAGGAGAGGCGTGTTCAATCACTGGGTTGGGAAGATCCCCTGGTGGAGGAAATGGCAACCCACTTCAGTATTCTTACCTGGAGAATCCCATGGACAGAGGAGCCTGGTGGGCTACAGTCGCAACGAGTTGGACACGGCTGAGCAGCTAACAGTTTCACTTTCGACCAGTTTAAATGGCAGTCTCACCCATAAACACCCTCACAGAAGCATCCAGAAGAATGTCTGACTGCATATATACCTGGACATGCCATGGCCCAGCCAACTGACTTGAAATTAGCCATCAAAAATCTCTCTCTCTGTTTTTTAATACTTATTTATTTGACTGCACTGGGTCATAGTTGCAGCATGTAGGATCTAGTTCCCTGACCAGGGATCAAACCCAGCCCCTCTGCATTGGGAGCTTGGGGGTCTTAGCCACTGGACCACCAGGGAAGTCCTTCTTCCTCTTTTTTTTAGTTTTTTAATGACAAAGTCACAACTTGGTACCAGGTCTATTGACCACCAGCCCAGGGTCCCTCCCACCCACCCACCCAACAGGTTTGAATTGGTAATGCATTCTGAGGAGATGGAATTCTGCTTGGTTGGATTGTACTGAATTCTTTTTTATCTGCCTGTCCTGGGGTTTCCTTGCTGCATCTTGTGGGCTTTCTCTAGTTGTGGTGAGCGGGGACTACTCTCTAGTTGCACTACGCAAGATTCTCATTGCAGTGGCTTCTGTTGTTGCAGAGCACTGACTCTAGGCACATGGGCTTCAGTAATTGTGGCCCACCAGCTTAGTTTCCCTTAGCAGGCAGATTCTTAACCACTGTACCACCAGGGAACCCCTGTATTGAATTCTTTAATTCAAAGACAAAGTGAGCACAGTTCATCTCTTTTCTAAGAGCTGGGTTTGGGAGAATTGGGGCTGTGCCAACTTTTCTCTAAAAAACAGTAAGATGTCATTTGACCAGGTTCCTGCTGCACAAAGACTAGAATTATCAGATTTTTCTTGGTTGGGTAATGCAGTGAAAATGGTTTTTAAAAAGTCTCCAAAAATATCTGGGCAGCCCATGCATGAGCGTGTGTGCTAAGTCACTTCAGTCGTGTCCTACTTTTTGAGACCCCATGGACTGCAGCCTGCAGGCTTGTCTGTCCTTGAGATTCTTCAGGCAAGAATACTGGAGTAGGTTGCCATTTCCTTCTCCAGGGGATCTTCCCAACCCAGGGATCAAACCTGTGTCTATGGCCCAGCCAAACTGACACATAAATGAACCATCACACAGTCTCCAGGCCCCTTGCCCAGCCCACTTGGGTGGGATCGCCCTGAGCCCTGTGGGGCCATCACCACTTTCTCTGAGCATCAGGGCAGGCCAGCAGCGGGAGTTCAGTGAGGTGAACTGAGGAGGCCAGCTCTGAAAAGCCACATACTCAAACAGATGCTTGTTCAGAAATGTCCACAGCAGCAAAATTCACCTATGCAGAGTACATCACGAGAAATGTTGGGCTGGAAGAAGCACAAGCTGGAATCAAGATTGCCGGGAGAAATATCAATAACCTCAGATATGCAGATGACACCACCCTTTTGGCAGAAAGTGAAGAGGAACTAAAAAGCCTCTTGATGAAAGTGAAAGAGGAGGGTGAAAAAGTTGCCTTAAAGCTCAACATTCAGAAAACTAAGATCATGGCATCTGGTCCCATCACTTCATGGGAAATAGATGGGGAAACAGTGGAAACAGTGTCAGACTTTATTTTTCTGGGCTCCAAAATCACTGCAGACGGTGACTGCAGCCATGAAATTAAAAGACGCTTACTCCTTGGAAGGAAAGTTATGACCAACCTAGATAGCATATTCAAAAGCAGAGACATTACTTTGCCAACAAGGGTCCATCTAGTCAAGGCTATGGTTTTTTCAGTGGTCATGTGTGGATGTGAGAGTTGGACTGTGAAGAAGGCTGAGCGCCGAAGAATTGATGCTTTTGAACTGTGGTGTTGGAGAAGACTCTTGAGAGTCCCTTGGACTGCAAGGAGATCCAACCAGTCCATTCTAAAGGAGACCAGTCCTGGGATTTCTTTGGAGGGAATGATGCTAAAGCTGAAACTCCAATATTTTGGCCACCTCATATAAAGAGCTGACTCATTGGAAAAGATTCTGATGCTGGGAGGGATTGGGGACAGGAGGAGAAGGGGACAACAGAGGATGAGATGGCTGGATGGCATCACTGACTCGATGGACATGAGTTTGGGTGAACTCCGGGACTTGGTGATGGACAGGGAGGCCTGGCGTGCTGCAATTCATGGGGTCACAAAGAGTCAGACACGACTGAGCGACTGAACTGAACTGAACTGAATGGTGGGCACAGCCCCACTGTCCAACAGTTAGTGATGGCCACACATACCATATCTCTTCACAGATGGGAGCATGGCTTAGCCACGAGAAAGAGAGATACACTGACACTTGCTACCACGTGGACGGACCCTGACAATAAGATGGTCAGTGAGAGAAGCAGACACAGAAGGACACAGGGTGTGACTCCACTGATGGGAAGCGTCCATAACAGGCAGATCCACAGACACAGAGAGTGGGTTCCTGGTGGTCAGGGCCAGGGGTGGGGATGGGGGTGACTGCCGATGGGGACAGGACTTCTTTGGGAGAGATGATGGAATGTTCTGGAATTAGGTAGTGGTGATAGCAGCACAATAATATTAATGCACTAAATGCCAGTGAGGGGTATGCTTAAAATAGTTAAAATGACAAATGTTATGTCATGTGAATATATTTTGTAATTTTAAAAATCTAGTAACATAATATATCAAAAAACTATTGAATGAGTGAACACTTTCAGTGGTGAACTGTTTGTTTTCTGACTTGATGTCTCAGCGAAGCTGCCGAAAGGGAAAAGAGGAGGAAGTACTGCAATGTGCGTGCTGTGGGGGCGTCAGAGCAGTTGAATCACAGAGGTTGGTCTTCTTCCCCATGTTCCCAGCATCTCATGGCTGGGGTAATGGGGACATTTGCTGGGGAGGCGTGAGTGGTGAAACACAGGGACGGAATCCTAGTCCTGCCAGCCTCTGCCCCAGCCAGTGGATGGTGGGGTGGGGTCACGGTCCCCACAGTGCCCTGTGTGGGACCCACCCGGGTGCAAGTGAGACCCACTGGGCGCGTGCAGTGAGTGCTGGAGGGAGGAGATGCTGGAGGGCTAGGGGAGGGATTCCAGGTGATTTGTTTTAAAAGTGCAAGAAGAGGACTTCCCTGGTGGTCCAGTGGCTGAGACTGCTCTCAGTACAGGGGGCACAGGTTCAATCCCTGGTCTGGGAACTAAGATTCCTGCCTGCCAAGGAGCAGCGCAAACCTCGATCTTTTTTTCCCAGCTGTGCCTGGCTCTCCCGTCCCCACCATCACTCTGTCGCTCCCCTGCCGTCAGGGGAGCCTGGGGGGGGCTGGCTTTTCAAAGCAGGATACACAGCTGGACCTTCCTAGAGTGGTCATTTTAGTCAAAGACCTTGGGGCCAGGAGGGAGTCATTATTTCTTGGACACTCATGTTATATTTTCTTTTTTTTTTTTAATGGTACTTTGTTTTGGGGGAATGAGGGACAAGCCATGCAGCTTGCAGGATCTTAGTTCCTGGAGCAGGGATATACCCCATGCCCTCTACAATGGAAGCACCGAGTCCTAACCACTGGACAACCAGGGAATTCCCAGTGTTATATTTTCTATTTATATTATTTTCACAGTCATGTAGATGAATTCAGGAGCAGCAGGTCCAACTGACATGACAATGTAGGAAAAAATGAGGGAACCTCAACAGATGACCTTAGTCCATATCCCGTTCTATCTCCTCTAGGCCTGGGCCCTCTCTGCAGGTCCTCTGATGTGTTAGTCTGTGATGCTGCATAACAAATACCCCCAAGTTCCACCCACTCATCATCTCATGTGAGTCAGGGCTCTAGGCACAGCCTCACTGGGTCCTCTACTTGGGGTCAGAGCAGGCCACCATCCAGGTGTCAGCCAGGCTGCACTCTCACACAGAGGCTCGGCTGGGGGAGAGTCTGCTCCAGGGTCCCTAGGGGTGTTGGCAGAATTTGCCGTGGCTGCAGGACTGTGTCCTGGGTGCCTTCTGCCTGTCCGCTAGGGGCTGCCAGCAGCTTCTGAAGTTCACCCCCACTGCTCCCAGCTAAGTGCGCTTCTTAAACACAGCCACCTGCCTCAGCAGGCTACCAAGGAATGTCCCTAGGGGCAGGGGCAGAACTCTGAGCAGCCACCGGCACCCCCCACCAGTCCCTGAGGGTCGCACAAGGTCACGTCCATGCATTCCATGTACCCTCTCTACTTCCAGGGTCCAGTGGGCCCCCAGCTGCCTCTCCTAAGCCCTGCAGAGACTCCTAGAACCGGGCACCCAGCCCTGCGGCACAGTTCCCCTTTTTAGCCAGGGCCACAGGAGACCTGGGCGCTTCCCAGGCAGCCCGGCACTTGGCCAGGTTTCTGCATTAACGAGAAAAGGCGTAATGGAATTTGGATGGCCGAGAAAAAGGATGTCAGTGTGAACAGATCCAGACACTCGATCTCATTGTTAGAAATTCCTCACGGGTCACAAAAACCTCATCTTGGGGCAGAGGCCACTGGGAAGCTGAGATTAGCTCACTCTCGCTGGGAGTTTCTGCAGACCGGGCGCTGGTCTCCGCACCCCTGCTTCCCACCCCACCTGCGGTCACCCAGCTCCTGCAATCCCACCTAGTCATTGGGGCTCAGCACTCCCCAGATGGTCAGCAGGGGTAGCTGCAGGGGTAGCCCTCTCTGGAAGGTTCCACAGTGTCCCCAGATGAGAACACAGCCAGACTACACCCTGGTCAATGCCGAGACTTGCAGTCTGGATGGAGACTGCTGCTTCTCTGCCCGCCCCCCACCCTTCATCCCCTGCCACCCTGTATTTGAAGGTCAGGCTTCCAGCTGAGACACACAGGAGTCAGCACCCGAGTAGGGCTTCCATCCAGACATCCTGATGCTGTGTCTTACTGCAGGGCAGCCTGAGCTTTGACCCCAGACCCCCCTGTCTGCTGGGCACCTGGGGCCCCTTGGAGTTGGACACTGAGGACATATGGTGTTGCCTGGAGCAGGTGCCTGGGAGCCACGTTGGCCCAACCAGGCTCCTCGATGGACCAGAATCACATGTTTATTTCACAGGAAAGGGGCTCCTGAGCTGACACACTCCTCAGCCACTTGTATAGGGGTCTCCCCCAGACCCCAACTGGGCACTACTGACATAGACCAGCTGTTCTCTGATGGGCCATCCTGGGTGCAGTGGGGTGTGAAGCAGCCTCCCTGGCTCCATCCCCTCGATGCCAGGAGGCCCCAGAGGGAAGACCACAGACCTCCCAGACGTGGCCCACAGCCCCTATTCTAGGGTCTGGCTCCCCACACAGGCATGCCTCTAAATTGTGCACCTAATTGCACTGTTTTCCCCCTGCCTTTTTAATATAAAAAATATCCCTGGACTTGCCTGGTGGTCCAGTGGTTGGGAGTCTGACTGCCAATGCAGGGGACACAAGTTTGATCCCTGGTCCAGGAAGATTCCACCTGCCAAGGGACAGCTGGGGCCATGCACCACTGCCGAGACCTAGTGTCACAGATACTGAATCCCACATGCTCAAAAGCCCGTGCTCTGCAACAAGAGAAGCCACCTCAGTGAGATTCCTGCACGCTGCAACCAGAGAGTAGCCCCAACCCACCACAACTAGAGAAAGACCTGTAGTGACAAAGACCCAGCGCAGACAAAAAAAATTTTTAAAAGAAAGAAAAATGTCCCTGACTGCAGCTAACCCTTAGGGTGAGTCTCTCTGTGTGTGCGTGGTTCCAGGAATTTGTAACCACATCAGAGGTGAAGTAACAGGTGCTTAGTCACCATTGGTCATTCTGATGCTGGGCTGTTTCGCCTTTGGTCCCACGGGTGTTGACCAGCGACCCAGGGCCCAGAGCAAAGAGCTGGAGCCCGGCACCCAAGCCCCAGGTCCGTCCACAGCAGTGCCTCTGCGCAGGAAAGGCCGTCTGCACTCTGCCCTCCTGGGCGCCTGCCCTCAAGTGGCGTCAGCTGTGGACGTCAGATGTGGCCAGGTGCGCTCCTCTGGCAGCCTGATCCTGGGGCGGGGGGCCTGTCCTGGCAGAGAGATTGGCCCTGAGGACAGAGTGAGTGCCAGGACGGAGCCCCCTTGGTAAACGCCCTGCCCTGCAGCCACCTGTCCCTTTCGTCCAGACGCCACTCTGGTGCCCAGCTTCCCAGCCACAGCCCCCAAAGACGCCCCTGTCCTGGTCCCAGGACTTGTGGACACTTCACCTCATTGGGCAGGGGCGACTTTGCAGGAGGGATTATTTAAGGCCTCTGAGATTGGGACAATCCAGGATTCCCCCAGGAGGCCCAGTGTCATCACGGGGTCCTTATAAGAGGGAGGGGGAGGGTCAGAAGCAGACGGGAGATGCTGCTCTGCTGGCTCTGAGGGTGGAAAGAGGGGCTGCAAGCCAGGGATGAGGCGCCTCTGGAAGCTGGAAAAAGGGAGAGCCAGTGCTCCCCTGGAGCCTCCAGAGGGACCAGCCCTGCCCATGCCTGGATTTAGCTCCATGAGGCCCGAGTCAAACTCCTGACCTCCAGAACCACGAGATAATCACTGTGTGTGGTTTTAAGCCAGCAAATTTGTGGTGATTTGTGACAGCAGCCACGGGAAATGCAATGCCAAGGAGCATCCACAGAGCTGTGGCTACCCCAAGGAAGGGTCCCAGTGCAGCCTTGTGCATAGATGGTAGACCAGGGGCTTCTCAGAGGGGGAGGACACTTCAAGGGGCTTTGCAGGATGTGGAGGAGGTTGTCCAGGCTCAGGTGGGAACACTGCCCTGCCCTCTCCCAGCCTCCTGCCCTTTGGATCCGAGCTGCAGCCTCCCAGGGCCAGGGTGACGGCATTTCCTGGGTGCCAGGAAGCCGAGAACAGGGCTGACATTAGCCACAGGCGCTCAGCACGCTGGCCCAGCCGGGTTACCCGCTTGCACACGCTCACATGATTGCAGTCATCCTCTGGGCGGACAGAGAAGGCCCTTTCTTCTGCTCCCGCACCAGCCGCACTGTCAGCCCTCTGTCACCGGGGCACATTGTCCGCCCGCCTCCGGGCTCAGCTGAGGGCGGCCACTCGCCCTGCAGCTCTGTTTTTCCCTCGCCTGTGGGCATCTCATTCATTCCCTTTTTTTCCTAGCCCTTTCTAAAAATAGCTGCCAAGGGACCCGATTTAGCCCATGCATGAAAGGACCAGCTGACAGCAAGTCACAAGACCCTGGTCTCCAGGGGGTGCGGGCCTCCTGTGGGGAAGCATCTGCCTGGCGGAGACCCAGCTGGTCTTTCATGGCCCCTGCGGCCCACCAAAGGTCACCATGCTCAAGGTCACAGAGGCCGTCACATGGCTGGCCCGCCCCACGCCAGGCCAGGGTGTCCTCGATCCTGGGGAAGCTCAGGCCCAGATGCGAGGCCGGGAAGGGGGATCCCAGAGCCAACCTAGCTGGAGATGGGGATGGGGGAGAGGTGGGTGGAGGGGGTGGGGATGGGACAGGTTGGGGAGAGGTGGGATGGGGGATAGTTGGAGGCAGGGTGGGGATGCTGGGGAGTCAAAGAGGTTTGGTCCACCTCCTACTAAAGTCCAGGTGCCGGTGTGGTGCCCGTGGCCCTGTGCACGCGACCCTGCTTGGGACTGGGAGCGAGGCTAGGAGGCCCCCACGTCCAGCTGCTGGGGACACTGCAAGGCACCCTCCCCTCCCTCTGACCTTATCACCCTAAGGGCCAGTGTGTGCCGTTTCTGTGGAGTCTGGAGCAGGTCTCTCCCCACCCCCAGGCACAGTGAAGGAGAGAGGGCCAGGCCATCCTCTATGAGGGCCCGTCCCCGGCACTGTGGGGTTTGGAGCAGCCTCCCTGGCCCCACCCCCTTGATGCTTGGAGCCCCCCGAGTCGTGACAACAGATGCCCCAGACATCATCCCTGTGGAAACACCCTACTTAGGGGCTTCTATGCCGTGGATTGTGGTGCAGGAGGCCCCCCAAAGGCAAGCAGAGCCAAGGCCTCATGCACACAGTAGGTGTGTAAGAAACACAGGGTAATCAGCTTGCATGTGGGCACAGCTGGTGGCCAGCCAGCCCCCCAAGCCCTGCAGGAGGGCAGCCTGTTCTTAAAAGAAGCCCAGATACTGTTCTCTCAAACCTCATCTCGTTCTGTTTGGCTTTGGGATTTTTTTCCCTCTTTCCACACAGCGGCCTGCCTCCTCTTCTTCTGAACATCGTGTTCTGGGGGGGCGGTTACCCCCCGGATAGGGAGCCTGCTTTCTCACCCAGGCCTTGTTTGTCCTCCTGTCCAGTCTGGCTGGAGGTTTGTGTTTGGTGGGGGTGGGGGGGTTTGTTTTGTTTCCTTCCTGTTTCATGGCAGGCAGGGAGGGGGGTCGAAATTCAGAAGCTCGGTGAGCTGTAAAGCTACCAGTTCTGGAAGTGTTAAAGCAGAATGAAGGCTGTTTCTGTTCTCTCTGAGGACGCGGACTCGCTCCCGCCTGCCTCCCCTCCCCTCCCTGCAGGCCAGGGATAAGGCCTGCGACACAGGCTCTGGCTGCCCGCAGCTCCCCTCCCTCTACAAGGCCACCTTCCTGGGCTCTGACTCACCCAGCATGGCCTCATCCGCCTAGATGAGGAGGTGGGGAGGGGGCTTTCAGAACCGCCTGGAAGCAGCCGGCTTTGTCTGAGCTTGGATTCACTGAGATCAACTTCCTGTGCCTTCAGAGATGAAATGCATGTGGCACTCTTGTCCCAGGGAGCAGGAACCTCAGGGAACAGGCTGGCTGCTGATGGAAATACTGCCAGTAATTCCTCTGGCTTTAATGCTTCGCCAGCATCTCAGGGCCATTACAAAAGAGAACGCGCGTCCTGTGCCTGCTCAGCGGGAGGAGTGGCTGCCAGCTGGAATTGTCCAGCATCTGGAACAGAGAGTGCTAGAAAGAGGCCAGGCCAACGGTCAGGAGATCCCACTTGGGCCTCACCCGGCCAGTGTATCAGCTGTCCATGCCAAGTAACGAGCCAGCACAGACTTCGTGGCTTCCAGCTCAAGGCCCTGAAGGTCGTCAGTAAGACCGTGGTGTGGCTGCCCCCTCTGCTCAAGATCTCTCCCGGCTGCTGTCAGAATGCTTCACCTGGGGCTGATTCGGATTGTTCCAGAACTTGGTTTCATGCAGCCGTAGCAGGGGGTCCCCCTTCCCTCGAAGCTGCCCCTGTGTCTTGCCACACATCCGCCTCCAGCTTCAAAGCCAGTGACAGAGGGTTTCCCTTGTGCAGAGTCCCCTTCACACTCGCTCCCCTAATAAGAGCAGGCCCACCAAGGTTCTCCCCCTCCTACATTTGTGCCACACGACACTGCCCCGCCCAGAGCTGAACCCCATCCTCTCCTCAGGTCCTGCCCGCACCCCAGGAAAGGGGATTCTCCAGGTCACTGGGGGTCATCGTAGAGGTGTGCACAGCCCCAAGGACCCCTGGCTAGGTTGCTGGTGAAGGTCGGGTGTGACAGATGCATTCTCATCAGTCAGCCCCCACCAAGGAAGTGGGGTCCAGGGGTCACTCCCGGCCACAAGTGAGATCAGGCACATTAGCTCTGACTCTGGATGGGCCCTGAAACCAACGTGTGTGTGCCTGTGTGTGTTCAGTTGTGTCCGACTCTGCAACTCCGTGGACTGTAGCCCACCAGTCTCCTCTGTCCATGGGATTTCCCAAACAAGAATACTGGAGTGGGTTGCCATTTCCTCCTCCAGGAAATCATCGAGGGAATCATCCCTCGTCCCATCCCAGGGATCAAACCTGAGTCTCTTGTGTCTCCTACATTGGCAGGCAGATTCTTTACCACCATGCCACCTGGGAAGCCCTGCCACACACAGAAAAAAAACCCTCCTTCCATTTCCTGTGATGCTCTTTATTTCTTTTTTTTTTTTAAGGTGACAGTCCCCGTACATTCTTTTAAACATTTATTTATTTTTTGGGGGTGTGTCGGTTCTTAACTGCAGCTTGTGAACTCTCTAGTCGCAGCATGTGGGCTCAGTAGTTGCGGCCCATGGGTTTAGTTGCCCCACAGTATGTGGGATCTTAGTTCCCTGAACAGGGATCAAAGGCCACGTCCCCTGCATTGGAAGGCAGATCCTAAACACTGGACCACCAGGCAAGTCCCATCCTTATTGTCTTTAATAGTAAAATCCAGGGCAGAAACGTTGTGAGAACTCCACTGGGAGATTCTAACCCGATTCTTCTCAAATGAGGGGTGGTTCTCCCCTGGGGACACTGGGCCATGTCTGGAGATGCCTGTGGTTATCACA
This sequence comes from Bos indicus x Bos taurus, assembly GCF_003369695.1. Taxonomy (NCBI): domain Eukaryota; kingdom Metazoa; phylum Chordata; class Mammalia; order Artiodactyla; family Bovidae; genus Bos; species Bos indicus x Bos taurus. Next base: position 89,559,247 of record NC_040082.1, on the reverse strand, counting down.
ACTGGGGGGCTCCTGGCATCAAGGTGGGGGGCAGGAATACTGCTCCACCTCCCAACAGCTCCCAGGACAGCACCGATGTCAGCTGACTTGTCTGTCCTCCTCAGGACAGTAGGTGGCCTTTTGCGGGGGCACTCTGTCTGAGAGTCAGGGGGTCCCAGCCCACCTTCTCTCAGGCCTGGCATCTTGTGCTTATGGAAGTTGTAGCCGAGGCTTTCCAGGGAGTAACTTGTCTCACACTGAGGCCCCGGGGCTGCAGATCCATCTTCAGTGCATGGAATTCAGAGCCAGGCTGACTCATTGGAAAAGACCCTGATGCTGGGAAAGATTGACAGCAGGAGGAGAAGGGGGCAACAGAGAATGAGATAGTTAGATGGCATCACTGATGCAATAGACATGAGTTTGCGCAACTTCTAGGAGACTGAAGCACAGGGTAGCCTGGTGTGCTGCAGTCCATGAGGTCGAAAAGAGTTGGACACGACTGAGCAACTGAACAACTGGGGCTGTGCCTGGGTGTCCACCCACTGCGGGCAGACACTGCACCCAGGGAGTGGTCCCCAGTGGCCCCCATCACACCTCCTCTTGGACCACCAGGACCAGGAGCCGCCAGTCTTTCAAGGCCCTGCTCCTTGCCTCTGCCCAGCCAGCGAAAAGAATTTTTCACATTCTTTTCCTTTTACGCAGCTTAGCCAGCCAACTTTCAGAAACGTCCCCTGGCGTCCTATTCTTTCTTTTCTGGTAAGAGAGCAGCCCCAGCGGCTGGGTTTTGGTTTATCGCGAGCAGGCTGGGAGTGGAGCTCTTCCCAGCTATGAGAGCTATGCGCGGAATTCAGAGGAATCTCCTGCATTTTTGTGTCTCCCTGTCACTGCTTCCTGTGCAGCCGGAAAACACCTCCAAGGGTGGAGATGGCATCACAGGCTGAGCCAGGGAGCACGTCTGCTCTTGCCGGCCTCTGCTTCTGCCCACCAGAAACATGCCCAGCCAGTCAGGGCTTCCCTCGATGCCTGGGTGTGTGCCCAGTCCACTTTCCCATCAGCCCTGCTGCTCAGGGTCCCTGCAAGGCCTGGGCCACCCCAGCCGGCTGTCTCCTTCTTGGTTTTGTTCACGAGGTCGCTGAGGCTCAGCCCGCCCATCCCCGTTGAGGTCTTGGGTACCTATTTGCCATGCATCCTCCCCACCCCCACCCCGTGAGCGATATGCGCACACAGTCGTGCTGAGCATCTTGGCAAGACCCAGAGGCCAAACGGCATCTTAGAGCTCCTGCATCCGCACCCATTACTCCATCTGACTCTCTGAGGCAGAAGGAAGCGGACTCGACCACCAGGAAACTCCAAGCCTACATCACCAGGAACCAGGGGACAGAGACGTGATCTTGAGACGCCTGGTGGGGGTACAAGGTGATGATGCAAAGGTCTCCCCGGCACACGTGTGCGGCCCCATTGGAAGCCGACGTGACAGTCTGCTCCAGGTCTTGGGAAAAGCGTCCAGGATTCCAGGAGCCCCAGGGTCACTTACAGACCACCAGACAGGAGGCGCCACGCTCAGGCTCTCCGCTGTTCCATCTCACTTGGGGTTTTCTCTAACCCTGATGGCTACACAGTTGTCGTCAGCATCCCTAGCATTCTGCACATTCTGCACATTCTTCCCTAAAGAAAGAAGCCACATGAGGATCCTGACACCTCCCCTCATGTATGGATCCAATCCCTCAGATCCAGGATCACTGTATATCTAAACCCTTTGCCAAATCCACTGGGCCATGGAGGACGCAGATACTGCATCCCTCGGCCTCCGAAGCTTGCCTCTGGGTTCAGAGCTTTATGAAGCTTTATGAGCTTTATGTTGGGACCTGCCTTTTCCAGGGAGCTCTGGTTTGGGAATTAAATGCAAACCCTGGCGCAACCTCCACCTGATGCGTGGTCTCGGGAAGGTTATTAACATACTCACGTCTTTGAGGCTCCGTCTCTCTCCTCATCTGTAAAAAGTGGGCACAGTAACACCTTCATGATGCCTGACATGGGGTCCACCCCTTGCACTCTGTCACCTGCACATCAAACACAGTGCTCAGCGCTCCAGTGCACTTGTCCACAACCCAGAAACACAGCCTGTATCCCTGAGTCCAAGGCAAATAAACCACTGATTTGTACCATCTTCCACTTCCTTCCTAGTTAGGAAAATATATGGCTACCATTTCTCCGCCTTTTGGCTGAGATCAAGTATAGTATGGGGGCTTCCCTGGTGGCTTAGTGGTAAAGAATCCAGCTGCCAATCCAGGAGACACAAGAGACATGGGTTCAATCCCTGGGTTGGGAAGGTCCCATGGAGAAGGAAATGGCAACCCATTCCAGTACTCTTCCCTGGAAAATCTCACGGACAGAGGAGCCTGGTGGGCTACAATCCATAGGGTCCCAAAGAGTTAGATATGACTAAGCAGCTGAGCACTTCAACAACAGCGAGGAGGGCTTTTCTTTTGAAAATGTGTGCTTAAAAATGTTATTCCATGCACACAAGGAAATATTATTCACAAAAAAGAGAGAAGCCCTGACACTCTCTACTGTGTGGACAGACCCTGAGAACACAATGCTCAGTGAGAGAAGCAGACACAGAAGGACGCACAGAGTGTGATTCCATTGGTGGGAAAGGTCTTGTTTCTTCCTGGGGCTGCTGAGGGCTGGACTGAGGAGAAGTCACCAGGGACAGTTGGCCTGGTCCCCATCACTCTGGCCTTGAGCCAGTTGCAGTAGACAGAGAAGTATACGTGTTTTTTCAGATGTTGACTTTTTTTTTTGGACTGGGTGGAGGTAAATATCGAGTTGATGGCTCTTGTGATTCTTTTGTGGTCCAAGGGCTTTTAGGGTTTTCACTTCCTGTTTATTTTCCTATGAAAATTTTGGAATTATTTTATCAAGTTCTTCCCCTTCTTCGATACTTTGGTTTGGTTTTGTTTTTTACGTCCTCTTAAACCTCTCGCCTTCCACCTGGGGTCATTTATCTCTAATATCTTTTTGTTTTATTTCTAATAAGGAAGTTCTGCTGGTGACAGTCTGTCTGAAAATGTCTTTTGGCATCGTTGCCTGCGTGCTCGGTCTTGTCCAACTCTGCGACCCATGGACTGTAGCCCACTAGGCTTCTCTGTCCATGGGATTTTCCAGGCAAGAATACTAAAGTAGGTTGCCATTTCCTACTCCAGGGGATCTTCTCGATCCAGGGACTGAACCTGCATCTCCTGTGTCTTCTGCACTGGCAGGCGGGTTCTTTACCACTGAACCTGTGAAGTCTGAAAATGTCTTTGTTTTACCCTAATTCTTAAAGTTTGTTTTCACTACGTCTAGAATTTTCACTGGATCCGTAAAATTGTTAGTCCTTTTTCCTCCAGCACCTTATGTTTGTTCATTAGTTTTGTAATTAACTGATTTTATTTCATTTTTAAAATATTTATTTATTTATTTGGTTGCCCTGGGTCTTAGTTGCGGCCTATGGGATCCTAGTGCCCCTAGCAAGTATTGAACCCGGGTCCCCTGCATTGACAGCGTGGAGTCTTAGCCACCAGAACACCAGGGAAGTCCCTAACTGATTTTATTGAGGTATAATTCCTCTTCAGTAAAATGAACAGATCTTACATAAGTAGTTTGATGACTTTTGACAAGTCAATACACCTGTGTACACTAATACCTCAGTCAAGATGGAGAATATTTCTAATGTCTGTCTTCTTTCACCTGACCAAGCATTTTGAGAGTCACACACATGGCTTCATTTGCCAGTAGGTTCTTTCCATTGTGTGAGTATCCATGGTATGAATTACCAGTCTGTTTACCCATTCTCCTGTTGACAAGCATTTGGGTTACTTCCAACTTCTGCTCTTATAAATACAGACATATGAACATCTTGTACAAGTGGGTAAATCTCTAGGAGTGGAATTGCTGGGTCATAGGTTGAGTATGTGTTTAACCTTATAAAATCTGTCTTTGCTGTGCTCAGTCATGTCTGACTCTTTTTGACCCCATGGACTGTAGCCCACCAGGCTCCTCTTTCCATGGGATTGCCTCTTTCCCATACTGGAGTAGATTGGCATTTCCTCCTTCAGGGGATCTTCTCAACCCAGGGATTGAACCTGTGTCTCCTGAGGCTCCTGCATCGGCAGGTGGATTAACCTCATAAGAATCTGCTAACTCACTTTCCAGAGCGGTTGACGCTTCTGTCGGTAACACGTGAAACTTTCTGTTTCTTCATCCTCCCCAGGACTTGGTGTTGTCGGTCTTTTAGATTTTTGCCACTCTAGCAGCTGCGAAGCAGACTCCGTGATGGTTTTCAGTTATTCTTGCCCTGATGACTAATCATTGAGCACTATTTCATGTGCCCATTGGCCATTTCTCTGTCCATTTCTAAAATGTTTCTCCAGCCTGAGGTTCTAGAGCTTCTTGAATCTGTGGCTTAAGAGTTTTTTGTTTTTGTTTTTTGTCAGTTTTGGGAACTTACCAGTCACTATCTCTTCAAAGATTGCTTCTGTTCCATTCTCTCTCTCTCCCACTTCCAGAGCTCTGACATGTGTCAGACCTTAGTAGAGCTTCCAGGGGGCACTAGTGGTAAAGAACCTACCTGCCAATGCAAGAGACATAAGACACACACGGTTCAATCCCTGGGTCAAGAAGATCCCTGGGAGAAGGAAATAGCAACCCATTCCAGTATTCTTGCCTAGAGAATTCCATGGACAGAGGAGCCTGATGGGCTACAGCCCATGGGGTCTCAAAGAGTCAGACACGACTGAAGTGATTTAGCACACATGCATGCCTTACTGCATCCTGTGTCTCTTCCCTTGTTTCACGTGGTCCATGCTTCGATCTGGATATTTGCTATTGTCTGGTTCACTAATTTTCTCCTTAGTTGTCTTTAATGATAGTGCTGCTTCTGTTGTGTTCGTTTCATATATTGTCAGTTTCTACACACTCAGTCTTTTTCTTTAGTTTCCAATTTTCTGCTAAAATTCCAGCCTCATTTATTTAGCATGGTTAATATCGTTATTTTAAACTCTGTCGATTTTAGTGTATGGAACCCCTGGGGGCCTGTTGGTAGAGCCTGTTATTTCTGCCGATTTTTGTTTATATGGTCCTGTCTTCTTGTGTGCCTGGTCATTTCTTCTTTTTTAAAAAATATTTATTTGGCCTTAGTTGTGGCACCTGGGATCTGCAATCTTCACTGCAGCATGTATACTCTTATTATAGTTGCGTCACGTGGGATCTAGTTCCCCGACCAGGGATCAAACCTGGCCCCCCTGCACTGGGAGTGTGTGGTCTTAACCACTGGGCCACCAGGGAAGTCCTGCCTGGTCTTTCCTGATTGTGTGCTAGATATTGTGCCTGCTGACTCATTGTAGAAACAACGTGAAGCCTAAGGTGATGCTGTCTTCCCCAGAAATGATGGACTTCCATTTACTTCTACTTAGCATTTAGGGTCACGTCAATCTGGTGTTGGGGACTGAGGTTACTCAGAACTCAGCTGCAGTTGCCGTGAGCGCCTGTCTGCTGCCTGTGGACCTTTTCCTTAGAAGGCAGCACTCTTATCCCAGCTCATATCAAGGAGGTGGGGGCTCCCCAATCTGTCTCCCCTCAGGAGGCCCTGGATCTCAACCTCTGTGCCCCTAGCCTCATGAGACCCCCTCAGCCTCTTGGCAAACCCTCCACCCCAGGAAAAGGCAGCCCCAAGCCAGACTCCTGGGCTTCCATCCCCCTCCCCAGATTCGGGATGGAAATCCTTCACTCTCTCAATGGTCCTCCAGCGCCTTTGAGCATCTCTACCCTGTGCAGCTCTGCCCACGGCCCTCATCAGAAGGGTGTCCACACTAGCTGGCCACCATTGTGCGAGTGGACTCTGCAGAGAGAAAGGTTTATCCAAGGTCCAGATGGCTAAGGAGGAGGCCAGGGACATAGATCATTGTGATCTTAGAGCCACAGAATGACCATTGGGGATCCAGTCTCAGCTTTTATTATTTTTTTAAAGTTTATTTATTTCTTTGGCTTGGTGGGTCTTTGTTACAGTAAGTGGGGTCTGCTCTTCATTGCAGTGCACAGGCTTCTCACTGAAGTGGCTTGTCTTGTTGCGGAGCATGGGCTCTAGGGTGCAGGGGCTTCAGTAGCTGTAGTGCATGGGCTCAGTTGCCCTGAAGCATATGGGATCTCCCCAGATGAGGGATGGAGCCAGTGTCCCTTGCATTGCAAGGCAATTCTTAACCAAGGAAGCCCTTGGCTTTTACTTTTTATTTTATTTATTTCTGGCTCCACTGGGACTTTGTTGCTGCACGTAGGCCTTCTCTAGTTGTAGCAGGTGGGGGCTACTCTCCAGTAGCAGAGCACAGGATCTAGGGAGTACAGACTTCAGTAGTTGTGGCTCGTGGGCTTAGTTGCCCCGTGGCATATAAGATCTTAGTTCCCCAACCAGGGATCGAACCTGCGTCCGCTGCGTTGAAAGGTGGAGTGTAAACCCCTGAACCGCCTGGGAAGTCCTATTCTCAGCTCCTAGAACATCCACCCCCTTCTCCGGTTGAGGAAGCCCAGCCCCAGGCCAGGGCAGAGCCAGGCTGTGAGTCCAGGGTCTCCTGTTTCTAGACTTTATCTTTAGGAACAGGGAGACAGCCTCGTCCCCTGGACTGAGACCAGAGACTCTGTGGACTTAGCAGGAGAGTTTCACAACGGAGGATCACCTACCAGTAAAAGGCCACTAACCATGTCCAAAAATGGCAGGAAAGTGACTGGACGTGACCAGTGTCGTGGGCTCCGAGCCCAGCTGGAAGTCTCACCTCAGTCTCACCTCTGCTTCTGGGCTCAAGGGGAGGGCCCTGCAGGCATTCAGTCTGGCGGAGGAAATAGACCATCTACATCTCTCCATCTCTGACTCTGCTACTGATTCCATCCACTCCTAGTTTTAACTCAATTCACTTCAAACTCTGCCCCTCTCTCTCCCTCATCCTTTGCGATATCCCACCCTGCCTGGCCCCTGGGCAGGTGAAGGGAGTGGCCACCGAGCTGCCAGCAAACTGCGCAAGGAGCAAGATTTCTCAACAGCTTCCAGCAAACCTGCCGGTCTACGTTGGCTGGGCGCAGCAGGTCTAGGTCACCTTATCTCTCATCCCATCTCCCCGGCAGCTGTGTTTGTAGGGCAGGCCCACCATGGCTGCCAACCTCAAGGGTCCCTGACCCCCAGAATAGGAACTTGGGGACCTGGAGTTTGGCCAGGCCCTGTGCTTGAGACGGGGTGTCGCTCTGAGTCCTGAGCAGAGCTAACTGGAGCTCAGAGCCACACAGCTTAGGAATCTGGGGCAGAATTAGGGTCTGCTCTTTCTGCAAGACCTCTGCCTCCCACCCTGCCCCCACCCCCACCCCCACCCCCCACCCCCACCCGGAAGGCTGTGCTTGCTCCCACTTCTGTTGTTGGTTGAGTTCAAGGGAACCTCTGACCCTGTGTGACTTCTCCCAGCCAGGTTGTTGGATACTAAGAAATTTTGTTTCATATTTTGCTGTTGTTGCCAGGCTGAACCACTTGTGGGATCTTAGTTCCTCGACCAGGGATTGAACCCACCCACTCCACAGTGAAAGCGTGGAGTCCCAAGTACTAGAACGCCAGGGAATTCCCAGATGCTAAGAAATTTAAAACCTGTTTGGAAACAAACTTCTGTTCTGCTTAGTACCACTTCACTTCAAGCTGAACCATCTCAGTTCCCCCAAAATTGTATTTTCCTAAAAGAATATCTTTTAGCTACAGAGAGTCTTCTGATAAGAGAGTTCCACAAAAGCTTTAAATCCTGCTCCCAGGAGACATTGGGTGGTGTCTGGGGACATCTGTGGTTCATCACAACTCGGGGGGAGGGGGGACTCCTGGCATCAAGGGTATAGGGGCCAGGGAGGCTGCTCTACTCCCCACAGCTCCCGGAACAGATCCCCACAGAGAGTGATGCGGCCTTAGTGTGAGCAGGGGCTGAGGTGACCCTGTTCAAACTAGGTGTTCCCCCATCCAGCCATCCTACAGCCCACCGTGGAGAATCATTGCCCTCCCCTGGCTATGGTTGATCCTCATGTGCACTGGGGTCTGGCAGCCGGGTTGGGGTCTGTAGCGCTCAGGGGTGACCCTCTGTCTGTCATCAGCCCAGCTCACAAAGCATCCTGGACGCTCCGGCCCACACGGCCCTTGCCTCTCCGCCACACGCCCTCAACGCTTCTGTGGGAGCCCGCCTGACCCCAGTGACTTCCTGGCCCTTTACTGGGAGGCCAGCCAGGGCCCAGTGGCGTCTGTTAAGCTTCTATTTTTAGGCAAACCTCACCCCCAAGTCATGCCCCCAGCCTCGCCAGGCCTGAACTGGCCTCTCCCCAGGCGGGAACCTGACCGCGGCCTGCAGCTCCAACTGCCTCCTCACTCCCTCCCAGAGGGCCCGCTCCCACCTTCTCCCCCCGCAGCTTCCCAAGGCCCTGCCTGGTGTCCAGGGCCTTCCAAGGCTCCGCTGGGCCCAGGCAGGCCCAGCCAGGTCAGGTGCCCAGGGCATCACGTGCCTCTGGAGGAGAGGCCGCTGGTGAGGAATGTTCCTGGGCTGACTCAGCGCCTGTGCCTGCCCGAGGGAGTTGACCTAACCCTGGGGGCACGCAATGAGGCTGGGCTGGCCCTGCCTCTGCCAGGACCAGGCTTCAGTCTGCTGTCTATGTAGCCATGACATGGCCACGTCTGGTCTCAGCCGCTCAGCCCACTCATGCCCACACATGGATACATGCTGACACACATGCATGCACACAGAAACTCATAGACACATAGGCATGCATGCACAGACACAGACACACACTCACCCACACATGTGTGCACACATACCTGCACACAAGCACACAAAACCCAAGGGAGCCCCCTGTGACCGTCCCCAGGTGCCCGGGGTTATAACCCAGCCTGGAGGGCACCTCTTAAGGGCATCGTGTCCAGAAGAGGAAGCCAGCAGCGCTGAGGGGCTTAGTACCCACGAGGGAGGCCATGGTTGGGGTGGCCCCACAGGGTGTTCGGGGCTCCCAGGGTCCTGGTGGACATTCCAAGTGTGGGTGCTGAGCAGTACTCCCCAGCCTTCCAAGGAAAACACGCCATGGGGCCACCCCGTTTGTTCTCTGTCAGCGTCTATATTTAGCACTGAGTAATTTCAGTATTTTTAAGTTGAACCAAGGGCAGTTTTCCCTGAGCTGGATGTTTTGTGGCCGCTTTGAAGCGCTGTGCTGAATCAGAGCACTCTGGGAGCCCACACGTGGGCCCTGCGCGCCCGGAGCAGACACATTCAGGCCTTTTCTGGCCCAGAGAGGGGCCAGGATGTCTGGCAGAGAGGTAGGTAGGCAGGCAGCAGCACAGAAGGGATTTTTTTTTAATGGAAACTTGGATTGAGATCACTATAGATTTACACACGGTTATATCAGATCACCAACAGAAAGGCCCTGTATCACCTGTTGACACAGATTCCTGAGGTTTGACGTGTGTGCATGTATTAAGATCTTTGCCAGTTCATCCCCCTACCCTGGCAGACCTGTGAACCTCCCCCCCCGCAACACACACACACACACACAGTCTGGATACTTGGCTCTTGAGTGAGGACCCCTGGTGTGCACCTGTCTCCCCAGACCCTTCCCCAGGGCGCCGCCCCCCTGAAACCAGGAATCCCTCCTTGTCTCTACTACCTTGACATCTCAGAGATGTTCAGTATGCAGAACCACACAGCATGTGACTCTGGGGGCTGCCCTTTTCACTCTGAGTGATTTCTTGGAGGGCCATCCAGGATGTACACTTCCACAGTCCATTCCTTTTGTTGTTGTTGTCTTTAATATTTATTTGGCTGTGCCGGGTCTTAGTTTGCGACACTCTGGGTCTTCAGTCTTCGTTGCAGCACAGGGGATCTTTAGTTGCAGCATGTGGGCTCTAGTTCCCTGACCAAGGATCGAACCCAGGTCCCCTGCATTGGGAGCACAGTGTTGGCCACTGGCCCACCAGGGAAGTCCCCAGTCTATTCCTTTTCATTGCCCAGTGGGAAATTTTTTGAAAACCTGGAATCTGCCTTTCCTTTTCGGCAACTGCCCCTCTCTACTGACTGGGATACAGACAGAGGCGCCGTGTATCATGACAGAAGCACGCGCTTCTGCTGAATGACCTGGGTCAGTGCCAGCCTGGCCAGGTGGCTCCCTGGGACCCATGAATTTGGGTTCCTGAACCTGGGCTCTACCCACTCCATATCAAACTAATACTATGCAGACCCACTGGGCGCTTCCTCAACCCGGACAATGCGCTCACTGGGGTTAGGTCATTTTCTGCTCTGATCTCAATGCCAGAAGCCCCTCCCCAGTCATGACAACCACAGACACCCCCAGAGGTTGCCCAGTGTTCCTGGGGACAGGATCTCCCTGGGTGAGAGCCCCGGACTAGGGATCCCATGGACCCCACAGGACACTGGGTTCCTTGACCATGTGACCCCTGAGGTCCTCAGATGCTGCTCACACCTAAATACACACCTTGGGGATTCTCAGGCAGAGTCCAGTGGCTAGGACTCTACACTTTCACTGCCATGGGTCCAGATTCAAGCCCTGGCCCAGGAACTAAGATCCTGCAAGTGTACAGAGGAGCCAAATAAATAAATACATGTCTGAGTGGGAGGGAGGGGAGGTGACTCACAGACGCTGGAGTCACCCTGGTTCACACCATCTGACCATCAGGGTTTATCCTGCTGTCTAGTGTGAGTTGGGATCAGATTCCATTCCACAGCCTTGGCGCTGTCAACGTTTGGGGCTGGGTCACCCACTGTGGGGGGCCGCCCTGGGCACTGTCAGTGTTGAGCAACATCCCAGGTCCTGACGGCCACAGATGTCTCCAGACGTCACCCAGTATCCTCAGGGGACAGGATGATCTCAATTGAGAACCTCTATCCTAGGGCTCACTAAACGTGGATTGATGGAATAGGTAGGATTTTTAATCACCTTAAGGAAAAGAAAAAAAAATTCGCATGACCAAATTATAAAAATAAATTAACATCACTCATACATGACTGGTGAGTACATACAATGGTGCAACCACTCTGGAAAACAGGTGCTGTTTTAAAAAAAAAAAGTCAACAAGCAGTTGCAGTCCTCAGCATTTATCTCTGAGAAATAAAGGTTCATGTTCACACCGAAGCCTGCACACAGATGCCTGCTGCAGCTCTGTGCTGACATGGCCAGAACCGGAAACTGGAGCAGGTATCCTTGGACAGGTGAAGGGTCCACACCATGGACCTCCACTTGGCCTGCACGTGAGTGGACTCTTGATGAGCGCAGCTGCCGGGGTGGGGCTCCAGATCATGAGGCCAAGTGAAAAGCAAAGCCAGTCCCAAAAGGCCCCATACCGTGTGTGTGTGTGTGCTTAGTTGCTCAGTCCTATCTGACTATTTGCAACCCCATGGACTGTAGCCCAGCAGGCTCCTCTGTCCATGGGGATTCTCCAGGCAAAAATACTGGTGTGGGTTGCTGTGCCCTCCCCCAGGGGATGTTCCCAACCCAGGGATCGAACCCAGGGCTCCCACATTGCTGGTAGATTCTTGACCGTCTGAGCCACCAGGGAAGCCTTCCATACCACATGGTCCCATCTAAAGAGCATTCTCATAACTAATTGAACATGGATGTAAGTCAGGTGGAAATGGGTATTTTAAAAAATATTTATATATTTGGCTGCTCCAGGTTTTAGCTGCAGCACAGGGGCTCTTCGATCTTGCTGCAGCATGCAGGATCTTTTTTATTTAGTTGCAGCATGAGGACTCTCAGTTGTGGCATGTGGGATCTAGTTCCCTGACCAGAGATCTAACCCAGGCCCCCTGCAATTGGAAGCTAGGAGTCCTAACCACTGGACCACCAGGGAAGTCCCAAGACATTTTATATTTAATTACATTTCAATTCACTGGACAAATGACCAAATGAAGGCAGGAAACTGGCCCAGGCCCTCCAGAGGAAGAGTAGGGTACTCAGGACCCATGGGTACAGGCTGCTCATGTAATCTGCCTGCATCTAGGGCCAGGGGTCGAGTCCTGGGCAACTCCACCTCCATCGGACACTGGGCCATGTCTGGGGACATCTCTGGTTGTCACATTGGAGGTGCTCTTGGCATCCAGAGGGCTGGTCTATACCCCACAGGGCCCAGGACAGCCCCCCAGAGAGAATGACCGGCCTCAGTGCCAGCCATGTTGGGGGAGGAGCAGGTGCAGGAATCAGACAAAGCCCCTCCATTCTGAGCCAGCCAGGAGTGGAGGCGGAGCTTTTGTGAGCTCTCCTGGGGCCCTTGGGTGGTCACATCCGGGGAGCACTCAACCCCAACCAACCATGGAGGGGACTGTGGGAGAAGGTGCCCTTGGCCAGACCTCTCACCAGGGCTGGGTTCACTCCCTGGGTTGGGAAGGTCACCTGGAGGAGAACATGGCAACCCACTCCCCATGGAGAGAGGAGCATGGGAGGCTACAGTCTATGGGGTTGCAAAGAGTTGGACATGACACGACTGAAGGACATGCACGCACCCACCACGACCCAGAGGACATAGGCATCATGACTGCAGGGTGGCCAGGCTAGGGGCCCCAGAAGGCTCCAGAAGGGGGACGCATCCCTCCTTGCCATCCCCTACCTGCAGTCCCAGGACTTTAAGAGTCAGCTCATGTCCATCTGTTCCCCACCCAGCTCTCTGGACGACGGGGGCCCAGAGCTGATGGCAGACAATGTCAGCCACTAACAACATAGCCCAGGCTCGGAAGCTGGTGGAGCAGCTCCGCATCGAAGCTGGGATCGAGCGCATTAAGGTGAGTAGGGGAGAGGCCGCTGGACACACCAGCAGCAAAAGGTGGGCACGGAGGCTAGCAGGACAGCGGGGGTTTGCACTTGGCTGTGCCTCTTGCTGTGTGACCTTGGGCCACTTGCCTAACCTCTCTGAGCCTCCATTGTCTCAGCAGAAAGACACACCACCTATTAAGCTAAGTTGTGGGTTGTTGTAATGGTAGATGTGCCAGTGTGCTTCATAAACACAGTGAGACCAAAGGCAGGCCTCAAGGTCTGTTGTGAGCCCTTCAGCCCTTGGGGTCCATCCCTGGATAGCCCCAGAGAAGGCCGGATGGGGCCCCTCCAAGAGGGTGAACGTGAGGCAGGCACTTTCTCTTCTGGCCCCTCATCCTCAGAGCTCTATGCCACTCCCTTGTTATGACAGATGCAAAGAAAAGTCAGAGACCTGGCCCTGGGCAAGGGAGGACGTGGGGCCCTTCAATGTTTACTTTTGCCACTTCTGCATGGATTGCATTTTTGGAAATAAGCATGTTTGATTTTTATGCTAAAAAAAAAGAAAAAGAGAAAGACAAGCAGTTACTCCTCACAAATGCTTAACCCATCAGAGACCAGGAACATGCAAAACAAAATAAGATACTGCATAATTGGGCAGTCAGCTTGCAGGCTTTTTTTTTTTTTAATTATTTGTATAAAGTTAACCATTTTTAAAGTGTACAATTCAATGACATTTGGTGAACTGAAAATGTTGTGCAACCATCATGACTAATTCCAGAACATTCCATCACCCCAAAAAGAAATGTTCCCATTAGCAGTTACCCCCATCCCCTCCCCAGCCTGACAACCAGGAACCCACTCTCTGTGTCTATGGATCTGCCTGCTCTGCACGTTTCCCATCAGTGGAGTCACACCCCGTGTGTCCTTCTGTGTCTGCTTCTCTCACTGAGCACCATGTCCTCAGGATCTGTCCATGTGTTAGCGAGTGTCAGGGCTTCTCTCCTTTTCATGGCTGAGGGATGCTCCCATGTGTGGAGGGATACATGTATTTATGTAGCTGAATCTTAAGTCCATAAGTGGACATCAGGATGACATCCAGCCCTTTCAAAGAATAAGGACCAATGGGCCAGTCATGGCCTCTTACACAAGAAAGGTATCTGCCACTTTTCAAAATCATCTTCTCACCAAACCCGTCCACTTTGCCAAGGATGCCGGGCTGCCTCCAAGCAGCTGACTCCTGCCACAGACCCCAGCTTGCAGGTGGCCGGGCGAGGGCCAGGGAGTATCTGTCTGGAAGACACTGGTGGTTTACGCTCCCTCATTAGCCAGGCTCCAGCTGCCCACTGCATTAGTCAGAGATATACGATGATATATTACAGAGAGAGAGGGAGCGTAAGAGGCAGTTTAAAGCACTGGGTCACGCGATCGTGGAGCTGGCAGTTCTGAAGTCTGCAGGGCTGAACAATGGACTGGAGACCCAGGGAAGAGCTGCTGCAGCTCGAGTTCCAAGGCCATCAAACAGTCTTTTTCCTTAAGGTCTTCAACTGATCAGATGCGGCCCACCCACATTAGGGCATGTCATCTACTTTATTCAAAGTCCATAAATTTAAATGTTAATCTCGTCTAAATTTAAACGTTCATCTCATCCCTGGTAGCTCAGCTGGTAAAGAATCCACCTGCAATGCAGGAGACCCCAGTTCAATTTCTGGGTTGGGAAGATTCCCCTGGAGAAGGAAATGGCATCCCAGCCACTCCAGTATTCTTGCCTGGGAAATCCCATGGACAGAGGAGCCTGGCAGGCTACAGTCCATGGGGTCTCAAAGAGTTGGACATGACTGAGCAACCAAACAACAACAATAAGAGACATCTAGGCTGGCCTTTGACCAGACAACCAGGTACCCATGGCCGCGCCAAGTGAGCACATAAAATCAGCCATCACCCATGTTTTTGTTCACGGCTTGCTTCCCCCAGCACCGTCATCCTCTGTCATTGCTCAGTGCAAACACTCGCCCCGTGGCCCTGTGGTGGGAGGGGGAGGATCTTTGAGCGCTTTGCACCTCCAGCCCAGCCAGGTGGAAGGAGGTCGCTGCAACCCCCGGGTGGGGTTGGGGGCCCCCCACGAGGCGTCTGAATGTTCCAGGACTCTGAGCACTCAAAGCATTCCTCAAGGCTGAAGACAGAGCAGCCCGGTTGAAGTGGTTTCCTCCGCCAGTCCCAACCCTGGCAGAGATCGCTGACTCACCCACCCGTTTGATGTTGGGAGGGCTCCCTGGCAGCCTTTGAACATGGGGAGGAGCAGAGTCAGGCATGACCCATCTCCCTCCTAGTGCCTCCTGAGGTTTTGTGGCCCCAAGACAGCGACCAGGGACCGCAGGGCCAGCCCGAGGGAGCGGCGGGGAGATGAGGCTGAAGGCACATGGCATCCTGTCTGCAGGGATCCAGGCGGAGCCATAGAATCCGAGCCAGGGCCCATGCAGAGGCTCCTCTGAAGACTTTCCAGAGAACCCCTGCTGCAGAGGTGTGCCTGCGCCCCAGACTCAAAACGGGGCTGGAGCGGGCAGCCTGGACAGTGCAGCCTGCCCCCACCCCTGCCCTCCCTGCACCGGACACCAGCCACTGCTCTCCCCAGGTCTGCTTCCCCAGCGCCGGTTGGGCAGTCCCTTCCTCTCCTCCCTCCTATTCTGGGGACCCTGATGCAGGGGGTCCTAAGTGTCAGCTTCCTCACCATGGCCACGGCAACCCCACTGGTCAGACAGCACAGGAATCAGCCACTGAAGGGCCTGTCCCCCATGCCGGGCCACCTGCCAGCTGGGCTGTCCCCCATCAGGTCCTTTCTTGGATGGACATGGAGACTTAGACCCAACCCTCCCCTGACCTTCCCTTCAGACTCCACACAAGCTCTGCTGGAGGGGGCTCAGTCCTGCAGCTGCTTCTTTAATCTTAAAATTCCAGTAAAATACACATAAAATTGACCACTAATGATATTTTGTGTGTTGACAGTGCTGTGTAACCATCACCACCACCTAATTCCAGAACATTCCATCACCCCCAAAAAGAAGCCCCCTCTCCGTTAACAGTCACCGTCCCCCTAGTACCCCAGCCCCTGACAACCAGGAACCCACTCTCTGTGTCTCTGGATTGGCCTGCTCTGCACGTTTCCTGTCAGTGGAGTCACACCCTGTGTATCCTTCTGTGTCTGCGTCTCTCACTGAGCATCGTGTCCTCAGGGTCCGTCCACGTGGTACCAAGTGTCGGGGCTTCTCTGCTTTCTGTGGCTGAGTGGTGCTCCCCTGTGTGTGGGACACGGTGTGTGTCTTCAGGTGACGGGCACTAGGGTTGTCTCCATCTTTTGGCTTCTGGGGACACGGAGCCTCGGCCCTTTCTCATCTTTCCTCTCTCCTCCTGTGCCCATACCCAGGTCTCCAAAGCCTCCTCTGAACTCATGAGCTACTGTGAGCAGCACGCCCGGAACGACCCCCTGCTGGTGGGAGTCCCCGCCTCCGAGAACCCCTTTAAGGACAAGAAGCCTTGTATTATCCTATAGCTTGGTTGTCTCGCTCGCTCAACTCCTCCACCCCGCTCCCCTTCCCCCAGCCAGGGCGTCAAATCAAGGAAAACTCTTAATTCCGAAAGAAATGCAAACAGTCACCACTGCCCAGATGGGGTAAAATTTACCGTCTGGGTTCAAATGGATTACCAGACCCAGTATCGCAGCCCCATCAGGGGCCGGGCTTCACCGCCACTTCCAACGGGGAAAAACTGACATGCCCCAGCGATGTGGTGACAATTTCTGAAAACTAAACTGCCATTTGAGTCGTGGTTGGGGCGGAACTGGGCCAGAGTGGGGAAGGGAAGGAGGTGGGTGAATCCGCCACTGGCGTGGGCGGCCCAAGCAGGTGGCAAGTCTCACACCTTTGGCTGCTGGGAAGGCTTCTGCCAAGTGGATGATGCGATGCTTTTCTGGGGAGGTGGGAGGCTGTTCAGTGGAGTAACATTGGGTGGGAGTTGGGGGGAGGGACATAATGCACCCTTTTGCGGAAATTTTTCTCCTTTTCATTTAAAACCTTGTAATTCCATACCACTAAGATCAGGCGTCATCAGCTGAATCTGAGGCAAAGCCAGGTCATGTAACAATGCACACGTGGATGGTAGGGGCCAGGAGGGGAGCTCTGCCTGTGAAACACTGTCCCCCAGGGCCACCCCGCTGCGTGGCTTTCCTGTGGCCTGTGTCACCCTCCAGCCACGCTGAGGCTCCCGCCCACCCCAGAAAGGGATTTTCAGCCTGTGGCCCCGGTCACTGTGACGTCCAGCTGTGTTTTCTTTAGTTTTAAGCAGGAGACTGGCACTGGCAGTTAAGAGGCCACGGCCCTGTTTAGCTTCTCAGTGTTTTGTTTTGTTCCACTTTCTGCATCTCCATGGCCGTTTTTCCAACAGAAATGCCACCTGGGGAGACCTGCCCGGGGCGCCTGGTGCTTCCGGGTTTGAAAAGGTGTGGGATTTGTCTGGAAGTTGCTGCAGAAGCCGTGGAGATGGGAGCCTCTGCCCGGACACAGAGAGGCACTCTCTGTGCTCCACTCCCACTCACACCCGACCACCCGGGGTGTTTGTAAAGTGTCCTGGAGTGGCCAGTGAGGGACGGGGCGGTGGGCTTTTTATAATGGCTGTTTCCTATGCTGTGATATGGACGGTTCAAGGAGCAGGAAGCTGGAGGACTGGCCGAATGCACACCTGCCCTCCTCAGCTGCCGGGGCCACCTGCAGCTTCCAGGACCCCACGGCCTGAGCTCCAGGGGCCTCCCGCTCCTACGGCCTGGGGTGTCAGGCTCCCAGGCTGAGCGCGAGGGTCCTGGGCAGCCAGCACAAGGCACGTGGGCTGGCAGGACCCAGAGCCTCCGCTCCTCTCGTGCCCCTGGGCTCAGACCTCGCCTGGCTGCACAGGCTGGTGGGATGCCCAGCACCCCCAGAGTGCAGACCCAGGGCCACGCTCCCCTCACCCAGCACCCAGCTCTCTCCGGCTGGTCCGGGAGCACCTGGGGCCTCAGGGAGCCTGGCTCCTCCGCACCTGCAATTGGACTGGGAAAAGCCCCCGAGCCCCTGACCCCTACACTGCAGCCTAGGGTGGGGAGGCCCCACCTGCCCACCCCTGGCAGAACAGCAGGATGAAACAAAGCCTATTCCAGAAACCCTGGGCACACCCCAGGGGTAGGGGTTGGGGCAGCCATGGCACAGCGGGGCTCAGCCTGAGGGGCAGAGGGGCAGCAAGGGCAGCCTACGAGCCATCTGCTAACCCGTCACCCTTTGCTCTGGGACAGAAGCCTTAATCCCTTGAGCCAGAGCTCAGTCCGCGCCCGCCCAGCCTTCTTCCCGAGCCCCCACTGACCCAGGCTCCCACAGCCAGGTCCCAAAGAGGACAAGTGGTCCTGATCTCATTGGGAGCACCCGGACCCAGACCTGCCTCTCTCTCCAGCCCCTGCCCTGCCAGCACCATCATGTGTCCCCACCAAGTGACCCTGGAGAAGCCAGCAGAAAGCAAAGCTCAGGACCCCTGGCAGAGGGGGTGGGGGGAACCTGAATTCAGCAGCCCCATCGCTGGCTCCAGGCTCAGCCAGCCGATGGCCACCCACCGCCTCAAACCCTGAAGCAAAATCAGACCTGGGCTAGAGCTTCCACCCTCCCCCCTGGTTGAGACCCCAGGGATTCAGTGGTCTGGGTAAACTGAGGCCCAGAGAGCATGGGGACCACTGTGCCCCCACCCCATGGCCACACCTGCCCAGCTGCCTCCCAGGTACCCACCCACAGCCTCTGAGCTCGGGAGAAGGCGGCAGCAGGAACCCTGCTGTGGACTTCCTTCCAGCAGAGGAAAAAGCGCTTTTTCCCTTTTTTATTTTTCCTCTTCAACATCAGAGTCCCTAGGGTAGGCCTGGAGCATCGGGGCACACAGGACGCTGTTCTGCTTGTGCTTTTCTGGCATGCATGTCAGCAGGAAAACACGGCTTTCAGGGTGTCTTGGAGACTGTAAGAGCCCCACAAGGCCAGTGCCTCTCAGCCACGTCCCGAGGGAATTAGGGACACACACACACACACACACACACACACACACACACACACACACACACGGCGGTGCTGGGCAATGGCTGAGTCTCCTCTCTGGAGCCTGCAGTGCTTCCCTGGGCCTGGCCCAGCCCCCATTCCATGCCCCTGCCCCATCCTCCCCAAAGGCAACCCCTAGGCCCAGAACGAAGTAACTTGGTTGTGACCTCCAGCCCCATGGAAGTGCAGAAGGTGCTTTTTCTTTCTCTGATGTCCTGACTGCCTTGTCTGGTAGTCACTGGGCCTCCAGGCAGCTCATGCAGCTCCAGCCCCCAGGTGGGCAGGAAACAGTCATTAGACCTCCGCCCCGAGCCTGAGTGATCAGGGGCAGTTTCGGGGCCATGGGGAGGCCACCACAGGTCGCTTGTCCTTCAAGAGCTTGCGGCTGGGTCCCCTGAAAAGCCATACATCGACACCCCGCCCACTTCCCCCCCACCTGCCCCCGTCCCTGGAGACTATTGCCAAATGTTGTAAAGACTGGTCACCAGGTTCTCAGAAGCAATCTGTGGTTCTAGCAGGTTCTACCCCATCTGTGTGTGGATGTCCAGTGGTTTTTATTTCTGATTAAAAAAAGAAAATTCCAGGTGTGCCACACCCACTTTCCTGCAGTGTTTTAATATTGTGTGGAATTGTTACTACCGAGTGAATTAATCCACAATAAAAAGGCTCACTGCTCCTTTCCTCCCGCCTCCGGCCCTTCCTTGGCTCCCTGGCTACTTCTCACGGGGACCGGGAGGGGTGTGCGGGCTTGGCTTCCACAGTGGTGACAGTGGTGATGGCTGCCCTGCCACCCCAACTCCTCCTCTTCCCCCCACACCAAGAGGCAGACAAGTCACCTTCAGTTTCTGATCTCTGGTTAGAGAATGTACTGTGGTGTTTAGTCACTAAATCATGTCCGACTCTTGTGACCCCATAGACTGTAACCCACCAGGCTCCCCAGTCCACGGAATTTCCCAGGCAAGAATTACTGGAGTGGGTAGCCATTCCCTTCTCCAGGGGATCTTCCCAACTCAGGAATCAAACCCGCACCTCCTGTACTGGCAGGTGGATTGCTTACCACTGAGCCACCAGGGAAGCCAGTTAGAGAATTCAGTTAGAGAATTCAGAGGGAAGCTATCTGAAGTTCTGGCACATGTAAGCCATGGGTCCCAAGGTTTGAGGGTCGTGGGAAAGCACCATGCTCCTATGAGAACTTGGAGCCCGGGAAAATCTTAATCTGGCCCCTTCCTGCTCTCCATCACCCAGACTCCCAGGAAGAAGAGGGGTTTTTTTGACTGTGGTGGGTATTTGTTGCCGCGTGCGGGCTTTCCCTAGCTGTGGTGAGTAGGGGCTGCTCTTCATCGCAGTGTGTGGGCTTCTCACTGCAGTGGCTGCTCTTACTGTAGAGCACAGGCTCCAGCGTGCCAGCTTCGGTAGTTGCAGCATGTGGGCTCACTAGTTCCGGCTCATCGTCTCTAGAGCACAGGCTCAGTAGTTGCACCACTCGCGCTTAGTAGCTCTTCGGCATGTAGGATCCTCCCAGACCAAGGATCGAACTGGTGTCCCTTACGTTGCAAGGCGGATGCTTAACCAGGGAAGCCCCAAAGTTCAGAGTCTTAACCTCTGGACCACCAGGGCTCATCTTAACTCAGATGTTCAGGGATAGAACCATCACATCGTCATGGCAGTCTCCATAGCCAGGTCCATAACACAAGGTTCATTCAAACACATCATACTTATTTGTTCTTTTGATTTATCAACACAAAACACTGAGTAGTACAGAATGGGACATGAATATGGAGGCAAGAACACAGAATTAAGGTGCCAGACCCTACATCCACCAGTGTAACTGGCCTTAGAGCCTCTTGAGACCCTGATGCTCTAGTCAAAAGAAACTGGACCTGAGAGGCACCAACTGATGGGACTGAAAGACCAGATCTGGGACTTCCCTGCTGGTCCAGTGGTTAAGACTCTGAGCTCCCAGTTCAGGGGGCCCAGGTTCCATCCCTGGTCAGGGAACTAGATCCCGCATGCTGCAACTAAGAGTTCACAAGCCACAGCTAAACGATCCCATGTGCTACAACCAAGACCCGGTGTAGCCAAATAAATAAATATTTTAAAAAAAGAAGACCAGATCTATCACTCAATTTTAAATCTGCTGCCAGTCACCTGACCATAGTTCAGTGAATTCCTATGTCTGCTGTATCTATGAATCCTCTCATCACTTCTTGAATCGTGTATTCCAATTTTTCTACATTTTTCTCTTATACAATTTCTTCACCCCGTTTTTACATTTCTTCCTCTTCGTCTTTTTGATACATTGAAAAACCTCAACAAGTGGAACCTGCTTGGCCTCCTGGGAAGCTTGGGCAAGTCACTCTAACTATGGGCGCTTAGTTTTTCAGAGCTGAGAGCAAGACCAAAAACATCAAGTGAGACCTTTAGGGTTTCTTCATGATGATAAGAGGCACAAGCCACAACCGAGATGAAACTCACACTGATAACACTAGCTCAAAATGTCAAAAGAACCTTAGGGGCTGTCAAGATCCTGTGATAGTTCTGGAAGACGAGTGCTATTATTCTTTCAACATTTTTTTGTCAAGTAAGAAAATAAAGTAAATTTTTTTATTTTTTAAATTAATTTTAAAATTTTTAATTAATTTGTAAATTACTTTTAAAATTAATTTGTATTGGAGTATAGTCACTTTACAATGCTGTGTTGGTTTCTACTATATAGCAAAGTGAATCAGCTATACATATACATATCCCCTTTTTTGGATTTCCCTCCCATTTAGGTCACCACAGTGCACTGAGTAAGGTTCCCTGAACTGTACAAGTTTTTAAAAACTTTTGTTGTAGTTGACTTACAATGTGTTAATTCTGCTGTACAGCAAAGTGATTAAGTTATGTGCGTGCTAAGTTGCTTCAGTTGTGTCTGACTCTGTGTGACCCCATGGACTGTAGCCCACCAGGCTCCTCTGTCCTTGGGATTGTCCAGGTCAAGACTACTCCAGTGAGTTGCCATGAGAAGTTCTCTAGGGGATCTTCTGTCTCCTGCATTGGCAGGTGGGCTGTTTATCACTAGCTCCATCTATACACACACACAGACACACACACATATATGTTCTTTTTTAATATTCTTTTCCATTATGGTTTATCACAGGCTACTGAATATAGTTCTCTGCGCTATCCAGTAAGACCTTGCTGTTTATCCATCCTACATGTAATAGTTTGCCTCTGCTAACCCCAAACTCCCAATCTGTCCTTCCCTCCACCACCTCCCCCTTGGCAACCACAAGTCTGTTTTCTGTGTCTGTTTTCACCATTTCCATAATGTCAAGTTCATGCACACACACACACACATATGCATGCACAGTTGTCCCTGTGTTACAGGGGCAGGTTGGGTTCTCATGGAAACAGTCTACCTTGTGTTCACAGTGCTTATTAGAAAGGACTTCTGGGGTCACCACATGTGGAGGAGAAAGGAGGGGGCCTCAGGCTACTCCAGAGGAGCCCTGGAGCTAGGACAGTCTTGCAGAAACTCCTCTGTTGAACCCAAAGGCAGGCCTCTCTAGCTCCATCTGGATCAGCCATTGGACAGGCTGCCTCCAGGACGCAGGGACCTGGGGCCGGGCAGCTCTCTGCATCTCCTAAAGGAGCTGACAGCTGAAGGGTGTCCACTGACAACACTCCAGAAGCCAGGGTAACTCGTCCCTTTCTCCTTGAAGGGCTGCAGGCAGCACATCTCCATGCCCACCTGCCCCACAGCCCCATCCCTCTTGAGTTTTCACATCCAACATTCTATGCATGAACCAGTAACCTCTACTTAAGAGAGACTTTTGGAAACTGGTTGACATCAATGAGAGAAAGATAACAAGTCCTACCAGCCAGACTTCACGTCGCACGCATGTTACTTATGATTAGAAAGTTTGTTTTTGTGCTCAGGAAAGTGTAAGCAAGCCTTCCAGGAGGTTGTGGTGCAGAAGCAAAAGTGCTTATCTAAACGATGACTCGAATCCTGTTTATCTGCACTTCCGCCTTTGACTCGCGGCCAGCCTCAAGCCCCTCCCCCTGAGGTGGTCCCGCCTCCGAAGCCCGGCCCCTCGCCGGTTCCCAGCCCTGCTGAGTGGTCTGTGCTAGAGCCCAGGCAGCCAATGAGGTGGCTCAGGATGCAGTCTCCCCACCCAGAGTGCCCAAGAGATGAGGGACCAGCATCCCACATGACTGGGGCCTTTGGAGGCGGCAGCAAAATCTCCAGGACGAGGGTGATGCCCCTGGGTGGCCACGTCAGGCCCAGCCCTTTCTGCGGTACACGTGTGGCTGATCAGGAGAAGCCAGCCGCACAGTTTACAGTGGAAAGAATGATGCAAGGCCTCACTGGAGAGCCAGCCCTAAGAACGTAGGGCTCTTTCTCACTAGAATTCATCACTCTGGGAAGAATTCCAAAGCCACGGCGGACAAAGGTATTTTCCCCGTGGTCAGAACGCAGTCTGCGTCTCGCACCTAAGCGAAGTGGTGGTGTGGCGGCTGGGCCAACCAGCAGGTGTTTAGGGTCCCGTCTTTCTTATACATTCGGTTTCCATAGTCAGTCTCAGTGATGCCTGTTAACTCGCCTATTATAAAGAAAACGTATTACCACAAATTGAGCACAAGTACGTGTGACACACCCTCTTCAAGAGCCTCCAGTCCTAAGTAGGAGATGAGCTATAAGCAGAAGGGGGAGTTTCCACTCGACAGAACATTAGGGGGAAAACTCTGCATTCACAGCCCCCAACCCACTCTCCATGTTATCAGGAGAATCTAGATGAGTCTGGCAAACACTCACGTCCCCGTGCTCAAAGCCACGTGCAGCTGCCCCAGAGAAGAGGAATTCTCAGACCAGGGGCTCAAAGTTTCACAGGATAGTCTGGGCACACTGTCTGGGGTCAGAATTGCAACCTGGGGTCAGAATTGTAGTCCCTCATCTGGTGCAAGGCTTAGGGGTGAAAGAAAGACAAAGCTTGAGCCTTGGGTCAAGCAACTGCTCTCCCAGCATCATCCTTCCACTGGGAGGAAGTAGTGGAAGCCCCCCTTCCCCCAACACTCCTGTTTCCCTTGACCTTCTGCCAGCCTCCTCCCGGCCACCTTTGGAGCAGAGAGGAACTGCCCTTCGTGTCTGGTCTCCTTCCTGGCCAGCACACTTTGAGACATTCCCTCTGTGGACTCCTGGAGGTTCTGTGACTTCAGAAGGAATCTCAGATCCGGAGGGCCCAAGATCCTGGAACCCAGTATCTTCCTGTAACTGTAGTGACTGTTCGGGAGGGTGGGGACAGGGGCACAGCTGGGCAATGGGTCTGCACGGCCTCGGAGAGCAGCCCAACCAGAGGCAGTGCCCTGAGATGAAAAACAAACAAGCAGGGCAGGTTCTACCACAAGGTTAGATGCAGGACTTCAGCAGCTCAATTCTCTGAGTCTCCATTTCCCTGCCTGAAAAATGAGGATAATTAATAGCATGGAGGTTGTTATGAAGATATTTAATAGGTGTACATAGTAAGCCTCCAACACATTGAACTTCTGGCTGACAGTTTAAGATGCTGTAATGCCCTTGACATCCCACTGGCTTGTGGGACAAACGAGACAGGCAGGGATCTGTGATTTGAACCTGGAAAACTGTCTCCTATAGCAACACAAGACAGAGAAACTACAACGGACTAAAAATTAACTGTACACATGTGCAGCTGGGAAAATTAGGAACAAAAAAGTACAAAAAGGCCAAAATGCAACTGCCACTTCTGAGGTGCTAGAGAAAAGGGGGTCCTGTTCAGGATCCCTGCACACAGCACCACCACGGGGGTGGGCAGGCCACCTAAGTCACACCTCCTGCATCCACCCCTACCTTCACCCCATTTGAAGGACCAGTTCACCCCCTCGGGGATCCTGCAAAGGAACTGCTACTTATTCTCCCTGCCTGGGGCTGCCGCACAAGTCTCAATAAAGCCTTGCCTGAATTCCTCCTCTGGCCTCTTATCAATTTCTATTGACCAGAGTCCCAGGACCCAGGTCGGTATCAACTACGTGATCACTGTCTCTTTTAAGCCCCGGGGCACTTCTCTGTTCCTGGGCCTTATCTCCCCTGCCAGACTCCCCTCAAGAGGCCTGCAAGTATCACTCAGCACCACAGGAAAAGTAAAAAATAAACATAGGAGATCGCCCGCTGTCATGGCCGCCGTGATCGAGGGGGAAAGTCAGGGAGGGTGAGTTTAGGCAGCGCCTCCTTCCATCCCAGCACCTAGGCCCCCCTGGCCCACCGCCACTTCCTCTCCATTTCCTGCCCATTTCTCCGAAGATGGGCAGCCGCATAGGAGGACCCGGCCTCTTCTCAGAAGGGGCGCTTTGCCTTCGCCCTGCTTCCTGGGCCTAGGGGACCGCCGACCGGCCTGAGGGGCCGAGCCCTCCGGCCTGAGGCCTAGGAGGGGCCTTTGCGGGCGTCCACCGCCCCAGGCTCCAGCAGCCCTTGCTCCCCTCCACTGCCAGGGCCAATTTCGCGGCAAGCCAGAGCTAAACCCCACCTCCCTCCAGGTCCCACCCCTTGGAGGCTGCGCAGAACAAACCAGAGTTAGGGGGCACGCGCATCCTCAGACCCTGACCTTAAGACTCGCCTTCTGATTGGCCAAGCCTCTCAGCGAGGACGCGCCTGTACAGGCTCAAGGGGCGGAGCTTCGCACAGGGCCCACCCACCCCGAGGCTGGGCAGTGCTCTAAGAAACCTCTTACTGTAAGTGAGCTCCTGGGTGCGAAACTTGCGTCTGTACCTGGTCTCTTTCTCCACACCCAGGTCACTGTCATTCTAACACACGTATTGGATTATTTGTTAGCCTTAAGACCCTTCCCTGCCAAGTTATAACTTGTGGTCTAATCACCCATCAGAGTACTATAGTTATTTTTTTATGAGTCAGATATTAAATGAGAAATACATATATACTTTTTAAAAAATTATTTTACCTGTAAGTATGTCCCAGATCAGATCAGATCAAATCAGTCGCTTAGTCGTGTCCGACTCTTTGCGACCCCATGAATCGCAGCACGCCAGGCTTCCCTGTCCATCACCAACTCCCGGAGTTCACTCAGACTCACGTCCATCGAGTCAGTGATGCCATCCAGCCATCTCATCCTCAGTCGTCCCCTTCTCCTCTTGCCCCCAATCCCTCCCAGCATCAGAGTCTTTTCCAATGAGTCAACTCTTCGCATGAAGTGGCCAAAGTACTGGAGTTTCAGCTTTAGCATCATTCCTTCCAAAGAAATCCCAGGGCTGATCTCCTTCAGAATGGACTGGTTGCAGTCCAACTCTCACATCCATACATGACCACAGGAAAAACCATAGCCTTCACTAAATATGTCCCAAGTACTTTATTAAATATACTAGTATTATATGAAAAAAATGTTGCTTATCCATAATGCCAAATTTAACCAGGTGTCTTGTATTTTATCTGGCAAGCCTATTTATAATCACGTGTTCAACATTGTGACCACCTGATGGATGTTGCCATGGATCCTGGTGATCCACCAGAGCAAGCATCTGCCAGCTTTTGTGTCTTGTTGTCCAGCACCCAGCAGAGTCTGGCCAAAGACAGATAACTGTGATAGGCTTAATAAGCCCCCTCTCTGCCAAGATGTCCTATTCTATTGCCAGACTATTTTCCAGACTTTGCTGATGGGATTAAATTAAAGATTCTTTGAGATGGGAATGATCCTGGATTCCCTGGAGGAGCCGAAGTCATCATGAGGTCCTTATGAGAGAAAGAGAGAGAGGCAGGTGACTCAGAGAAGGTGATATGATGCCTGAAGTAATAGAAAGAGCATGTGTTCCAGGGCTATGAAGGGAGAGATGGGACCCTCTCTAGAAGCTGAGAAAGGCAAGAAAATGGATCCTCCCTGAGAGCCTCCAGAAGACACGTGGCTGGCCTTGCGGAAACCTTGATTTTAGTCCAGTAAGAGGGACTTCCAACTCCTGACCTCCAGGACTCTAAGAGAATATATCTGTGTTGTTTGTGGTGACATTACAGTAGCAATAGGAAACTCCTACAATGCCCAACAAGTATTTGCTGAGTGAGAAAAGGAACAGATGGAAGAATGCAAAAGGCAGCTTTGGAATAAGGCCTAGGTCAGAGCCCAGAGCATCAGGACATGGCTCTGGACTCCCATGTATCATCCAATCATGAGACCCTTGGCCCGTGAAATGATCCCAGGGCCTCAGTTTCCTGATGTGTAGCATGAGGTCACTCCTGAGACCCTCAAGGACTGTGAGCCAGCCAGAACCCAAAATGTTCCTGTTGGCTCCAGCCATCCCATCACCACATCTTTTCTGGGGCCACCCGCTCCATCACCTGCCAGAACTGTTCTACGCTCTTTCATCTCTTCACTCACGTTTTTACAATAACTCTATTGTGGTTATTACCCTGTTTTCCTGAAGGAGGCAACTGAGGCACAGAGAGGTGAAGTCACTACTCCAAGGTTGCCCAGCGGTTAAGCTGGAGAGAGTAAAACTATCAGGGAAGGAGCCTTAGATGGGTCCCACTCCTGCCCTGGGTCCTCTGTACCTCGGTGTACGCTCCCCAAGCAGATATTCCTCTTGGGGACATGAAAATCCCCCTGCCAGAGTGTGGAGATCAAGACCTATTCTCAGCAGAGCAGACACGTCACAACCCTGAGAGGAGGTGAAAGGTGAGTGTGGGGAGCCCCACCCTGTCCTGGAGATGGAATTCAGATGTGGGATGTCATAGATTCCGAAAGCCCGGAACGTCTGGCTCACCTGGAACGTGGGAACGCCCTTGAGAGGCCCCTCCCCCACAACCAGGAAACGGGAGGGGGGTGCGGAGTGTGGAAGGAGGGTCCTCTCCAATCCAGGTTTGCCCCAGGGGAGGACCCCCTCCCCCCAACACACACACACACACACACACACACACATTCCTGCGGGCTATGTGTCCCCGTCTGCCCTTTAAAATCCAGGCGAGCCTTGGGTCAGCCAGGAGGAGGAAGAGGAGGAGGAGAGGCGGGGCGGCTAGCCTGGGTGGAGGAATCCCCAAACCGGCTATTTTTAGCCGGGGAATTTATTCCAACACCTTCCCAAAATAGAAAGCAGCCTCCTCGCCTAACAAAAGGCTAGGGCAGCTCGAGAAGGGGGTGGGGCTTCAAGAAAGGTGGCCTCGGGCAACCCCTCCCCACCCCACCCCCGCTCCCCCCTTCCCCGCTGTAGGTCCAATTTCTTCCCAGCCGGTACACATAGGACTGGCTGTGCGCAGAAGAGGCTTCCCTGGTGGGCGATCAAGGGACTTAGAGGGGTCGGGATGCCCAGGAGCCGTAGGGACCCTGGAAACTGGAGTCCCTCACCCCCCTCACTGCCATGGCCCGAGGGCTGCTGACCCGGGAACTGGGAGGGCCCGAGCCACGTAGGCTAAAAATAGCCCTCGCCTCCTCCCAGGCTATTTTTAGAGTCCATTCGTCCTGTCCTCAGCACAGAGGCAGCCAGCCGGTGGGCACACCCCGCCGGCCAGCCGGGGCGCCCGGGCTCAGACGCGGGCACCGCCTCTGGCCACCGCAGGGGCCAGGACTGGAGAGAGACCAACAGCGTGGACAGATCTAGCTTGACTGCCAGACTTGTTGGGTGGCGCCAGGATAACCAGGCCTCTCTGAGCCCGCTTGCTGCGGAAAAGAGAGGGAGACGAGCAATTGGGGGTCCGGACCCCAAATGGCCCTAGGCAAAGGGGTCTTCCAGCCAGGGACCCTCACTCCAGACTGAGCCACGGCCTATGCCCCAGGCAGGCAAGTCTCACAGATGAGGGCCCGCGGGCCTCAGTTTCCGCATCTGTGAAGTGGAGACCTTGGTCGCGCTCAGGGCCGGTCGGAGCCCAGCGCTCAGCCCGCGGCCGGGCAGGTACCAGGCGCGGCGCACGTGTCACTTTCATTTCTCCGGTTCCCCCTCCCCTCCCAGGCCGGCTCCACAAACGCTGGGGCTGATGTCATCCCAGCCGGGTCCAGCCTCCCCGCGCGGCCGACGCAGGCCGGCGCCGCCGTCACAAGCGTTTCTGCGCCAGGGAATCCCGGCCCCCGCGCGGAGGCCCCAGTGGAAACCCGTGACGCCAGCGCCCGCTGCCGCCGCAGATCTTCCGGCCCGGGCGGCGGGGCGGGGCGCGGCGTGATCCTGCTGGGCCCCTCCCATTCCGCCACCCCTACCGCTGCCAACGCGGGTCCGGGGAGCGAGAGTGCACGCTCCCGGAGCGCAGAGTGCCCGGGCGCCCGCAGGGACGCGCGCTTGCGGGGTGCGGGCGTGCACAAGTTCACGGGCATGATCTCGTGTGGAAGGCACCGTAGGCCTGCGTGCGGGAACCCGGCTAGCTCTAGGGAGTGGGTGGGAATCCCTCGCCTGGGATCCATCTCATACATAATATAATCCACCTCATACCAACCAGGGCCTGTCCGTGTTATCTGGCGTGGGCAGGTGGGGGCTTAGCCTGGACACACACTCACTGTCGAGTGCCGGTGGCCTGTGGGCGTGGGGCCGCCGCGATGACTCTGAGCCTGTTCACCGTCTCCGCGCCAGTCTGGGAGCTAATTACTGTCAGGACTAGACGGGTTGGCTGGAAAGATGAACAAATCGCAGTGTGTCTGCAGCACGTCTGGGTCTGCAAGCCCCACCGGCGTCTGTTCTGGGGGTGTAGGGCGTGACAACTACGCTGCCTGCTGTATGCGCCGTGGGGAGCCCTGGACATGTGCGTGGGACCTGGCGGGTCTCCAATGGGTGCTGGAGGCAAGATCCCAGCCAGCAGGTGTGTGTGTGTGCGCGCGCGCGAGTGCAAGTGTGAGAGATCTGTCGAAGCGTTCACTTCCCTTATGTATGAGATGGATCAATAATAGTTCTCACCTCCTATATTATGAGGAATAAATTAAGAAATGTGAGGTGTTTACACACGGGAGGCGGCCCAGTGACTCCACTCCTGGGTCTATCCAAGAGAAATGATTACTTGGCTCCACACCCAGACCCCACTAGCAGCTTTATTCTTTATCACCAGAAACTGTAAACAACCCCAGTTATCTGTCCCAAGTGAACAGGTAAACAGGTCAGGCCATACATACAATATTAGCCAGCAATAAAACAAACTGACTTTGAAATATTGACCCTCAGTAAGAGAAGCAGACCCAGAAGGCCACACAGGATGCGATCCTTTTGATAGGAAATGTCCAGAACAGGCCAATCCACAGACACAGAGAGTGGGATTCTGGTTGTCAGGGGTGGCGGGGAGGCCTGGGGAGTGCCTGCTTGTGGAGCCAGGCTGGTTCTAGAGGGTGATAAAAATATTTTGGAATTAAAGATGATGGTTGCACAAGTCTGAATCCACTAGAAGCCACTGAATTATACCCTTCAAAGGGGTGAATTTCATGGCATCTGAATGGTAATCTTTTTTTTTAAGGGGACAAACTGCTTACACAGGCAGCAACGTGATGGGTCTCAGCTGCCCTGTGCTAAGTTCAAGGGCCAGACTCAGAAGGCTGGATACTGTGTGATCCTGTGTATGTGACTTCCTGAAAAAGGCTGAAGCCTAGGGATGGGGGAGATGGGTGGTGGCAGGGGCTGGTTGTGGGGGAGGGTTGGACTATGCAAAGCGCAGGAAGGGAAGGAAGTCAGGAGTGTTGGCCTGCTCTCAGCCTCTATTATGTAAGGGTTATACAACTGTATCCTTTTGTCCACACTCACCAAATCACACACCTAAAAAGTATAAACTTACTGTTTACAAATTCGATTTCTATAGACTTGTCTTCAAAAAAAAAGTTAGATTTTTTTTAAAAGGTATTTTTTTAATGGTCCATTTTTAAAGTCTTTATTGAACTTGTTACAATATTGCTTCTGTTTTATATGTTTTGGCCCTTGTAGCATCCTGCATTGGAAGTCAGAGTCCTAACCACTGGACCACCAGGAAAGTCCTGAAAGTAAGGTGTTTAGAAAAGTGCCCATTACTTAGTAAAGCAACAGGAGATGCCAGCTGTTACTATTATTCCCCTTGTTGTTGCTGCTTGTATCTGTGCATGTGTCTGTGCGTGTGCAAGTAGCCTCAAACCCCAGGTCCCCAAATATGAAGCTTGGGTCTTGGGGACACCTGGAGCACTGGAGCCTCCCTCTCCAACACACACACATCTGTGAGCACATACACAACACACAAACACATGAGCATGAAAGCACGTGTGTGGACATAATACAAAAATACGTATGCACATGGACTTCCCTGGTGGTCCAGTGGTTAGGACTCTGAGCACCGCAGGGGGCGCGGGTTCGATCCCTGGTGTTGGGGAACAAAGATTCCGTAAGCTGCAAGATGTGGCCCCTAAAAATATACATGGGCATAGAAACACACACAAAACACATCCACACAAACACATGCATGCACACTTATAAATACACAAGAAGCACACGTGTGTTCATACAAGTGCACACATGGGCACCCACAAAAACATGCACACACAGCTAAACAAGTGTCCACATACACAATTACACACAAAAAAACCACAGGTACACTCATACACACAAAAACATACACATGCATGTCACCTACACACACACATAGACACACTGGCAGGGCAGGCACCCCAGGAGCCCCATCTGGAGGCTGGGGAGGAAGCCTCTGAACCAAGACAGGAAGGGGAAGCATGTCTGTGTGTCCCAGATTGGGTCTCTGTCACCGTGAGTGTGTCTGTCTGCCGAGGTGGGCGTTTCTGGGCCACTAGCCTCACTCTCTGTCTCCAGGACGCAGACAGGCCATCTCCCCCCAGGCTTCCTCCCCACTTCCCCCCGCATGGTCCCCACCTTCCTGTCCCCACCCTGGCTGCTGGCTGTGGGAACCTACTGTTTGGGCTGAAAGAGGGGCAAGAGGGGACCGGCGGCATCATCCGCTTCTCACAGTTCCCCCTCCCCTCTGGGCCTCAGTTTGCCAAGCTGAAAAATGGAAGGATGGTTTCTGGGGGATCCAGGAGCCACCTCTCCAAGCTCCCCCAACTCCTCACAGCTCAGATCCTGCCAACTCTGACTGTGTTTTTCTGGAGGCTTCTGCAGACATAACCTAAGACTAAGAAGAATTTCAAAGGGTGGAAATCCAGGCCGCGGTGCCACCTGGTAATAGATGTTCAAAAGGTCAGGGGCAGGGTTCATCATGCCCAGAAGAGCCCCTCAAAACCCAGGTGTGGACACCCAGGGGCCTCAGGAAGGCAGGTCCGGAGCAGGCTGGCAGATGGAGAACACAAGCAGATTTCAGGCAGAGAAGAGGGGAAACTGTGTGTCCAGGAAAGCATTTCTCCACAAGGCCAGTGTGTGCATACCTGACTCTGGTTTCTGCAGATGAATGAATGAAGGTGGCCTCAGGTGTTTCCTCAAAGAAGGTGATGGCACCCCACTCCAGTACTCTTACCTGGAAAATCCCATGGACGGAGGAGCCTGTTAGGCTGCAGTCCATGGGGTCTCGAAGAGTCGGACACAGCTGAGCGACTTCACTTTCACTTTTCACTTGCATCCATTGGAGAAGGAAATGGCAACCCACTCCAGTGTTCTTGCTTGGAGAATCCCAGGGACAGGGGAGCCTGGTGGGCTCCCGTCTATAGGGTCACACAGAGTTGGAGACAACTGAAGTGACTTAGCAGCAGAAGCAGCAGGTGTTTCCTGATCCATGTGCATGGTACCCCCAAGTGTGCACAAGTGTGAACTTGTTCACACCCTGCATATATGTCTAGAATGTCAGTCCAGGGATCTTTCTGTTCTTCCTGGAGGTACAAGTGCCCAGCACTTGATGAACACTTGGTACATCATTGCATAATGATGTTTCCACTTACTATGGTTCACTCCGCAAATACTTAACTGACACTGGAGACACACAGGAGCCTAAGGCCGAACACAGACCTGGGGGCCATCGCCTGTGTCTTGTGGTTAGCATACAACCCACAAGTGAATGCAAGCCTGTGTGTGTGCACAGCACACATGTTGGCCCGTGGGCTACAGGGTTCACACATGCTGGCACACAGGGTGTGTGTGTGTGTGTGTGTGTGTGTGTGTGTGTGTGTGCCTGAGCGTCCCCAGTGGCTCCTGTGCAGGCATGTGCAGGCCAAGCCAGGCTCCTCCTTGGCATTGCCTGCAGGCCCCACCCATCTGCCGAGAGTGCCCCCGGCCAGGTGGGGCCGGGCGGGCCCGGAAACCTCTCCCAGCTGCTGTGCCCAGTTTCAGGGAAGCCACCCGCTGGCGAGCTGCCTGCGGAGCTTGCCTGCCTTTGCACCTGCCCCCTGGGCTTCCAGGAAGCTGATTAGGAGAGGCCCTGCCCCCAGCCTTGCCGGCCTGTGTCCACTGCCCAGACCCACAGGTGGAGGGGGGAGTGTGCAGCTGGCTTCCTCTACTTCCTTCGGAGCCCCTCACAGCCAGAACCAGTAGAGACTCTGGAGGGGAAACTGAGGCACACACAGGGGCCCCTTGCAGAGGGTCCCAGCTCTCAGGGAGTGCCCCCCCCCCAAATCCGCCTGGGGTCGGAGGTCTGTACAGAGAATGTTTGACCTGGGGAAGAATTTGCAGTCTTGGGGCCCTCACGTGGTGCTTGCCTGTGAAGGTATGCGACAGGAGGGTTTCCATCTGCTCCTGGAGCCTGCACAGACGCGGGTGTTGGAGGGCACAGTCGTCTCAGTGCCTGCTGAGAGGCATTGGTGAGCCTGTCAGTGCCTGTGCACAGTGGATGCAGGCACGCACTCAGGTGCCACATACAGTGCTGTTTAACGTCAGTGTCTGCACACCGTGGGCGACGCACGCACGGAGGGCGGTCCTCTCCGCAGGTGTTTGCAGGCAGGTGGGTACCCGCACGCAGTAAGCCTTGCGCTCAGAAGGAGGGCCGCCCACAGTAGCATTTGCAGGGAGGAGAGGGGGCTGCCCAAGGAAGGCCCTGCACGCAGATCGGACCGGGGCTGATCCCCGTGGGCGTCTGCAGCCGAGAGGAGCTCCGCACGGCAGGCCTCACGCGCGCAGCCCTGCGCCTCCGCGGCCGGCTCCCCACCCCCGCGCCTGGCCCGGCAGGTCAGGCGGCTCCGGCGGGGCGTGGGGCGGCCGGCGGGGCAGGGAGGCTATTCCGGGGCTGGCGCGGTGCCCGGGCCCTGCGCGCCAGGCCGCCCGGGGAAGGCGCCGCTCACAAAAGGAGGGTCTGTGCAGACGCCCCGCCCTCGGCCCGGCCGCCCGCCGCCAGGGCCTGAGGGGGGAGACGCCGCTAGGGCAGCCGCCGGCCTGGACACCCCCCACCCACCCCACCCCGCCTCCACGCCGGGGCAGCCGCAGACACCGCGCCTGGCGGGCACCACAGGAAGGCTGGCACCGCGGGGGACAGGAGGGGGTCGGCGGCGGGCGCTGAGGCTGCGCGCCCAGGACGCACCCGCGGGGCGCTGGTGAGGGTCGGGACGTGGGGAAACTCGGGGGACAGGTCTCTGCATTTCGCCCACTCGGGAGTTTCTGTCTCACACACACCCGCCTCTGTCTCCAATTATCCAATTTAAGGATCGAGGAGGCCGGGACTCCTGCCTGCTGGGAAGGGAGGGGCGTCTGGGGCCTGGGTCAGCGCCCCCCGCCCAGTGTCTGGCGGGAGGGCGGGGTGGAGGGAAGGGGTAATAAGCGTTCTCCCGGCCGGGCGCTCTGGTGTATTATCTACTTCGCCTCGCCATGTGGGAGGGTGGTTAGACTTTCCCTTTTGCGGAGGGGGAAACTGAGTCAAGCTTGCGCACACCGATAGCTGGTTAACCGCCAAAACGAGATTCGAATCCCGAGCTCTGCGATTGCCCTTCCCCCTCGGGCCTGAACTCTGCCCTTCCACTGCCCTGCCAGCGGACCCAAAGGCACTTATGGTGCTCCTGCTGTGTACGCGTTGGTACAAACGCCATCCCGCGCCTGCACGCAGGCAATTGCACGCTCACGCCTGGGGCAGGCGCGCACACGTGTGCAAGAAGGTCGTAGGCTCCTCCGCGACGCCCCTCACCCCACTCCATCCCAGAGCAGCTGCGGGAGCTTGGGAACCTGGCACCCGGGAGCAGGGGATGGGTGGGAACGAGGAAGAACAAGGAAGCAGGAAAGAATAGGGAGGGACTGCAGACTGACCCCCGCCCTCTTCAGATGGAGCTGCTCTATGCGTGTGTGTGTTTGCATGCACGTGCTAATCCCCGGGCATCCTAGGGGTAGGGGTGTCACTCAGGCTGTGTGTCACTCTGGGTCTCTGCAGGCGATCACCGTGGGTCCCTGGGTACCCATCTGCAAGGCTGTGGGGTGATGGTGAACTTGTCTACCTGGAGCCCCCCTCTCTACACTGGAGGGTGGGTCTGGGGCCCGCAGGCTGCGGGTCTTCCAGACACCTTGGTGTGCAGCTGTGGGGGAGGGGCCATCATTCCCAGACTTCCCCTTTCTAGCAGACAAGGCCAGGCTCCTCCAACACTCCCCACTGCCTGTGCCCAGGGAAATACTGCCACCCCCCCCCCCATAATCTAATAAGGAGGCCACGCCCTCTGCCTGGGTACCGGGGTCAGGAGAGAAAAAAAAGAGCAGGTGAGGCACTGTGGGGTTGGAGGGGGAACACACCAGACAGGGACCATGGGCCAAGGGGAGGACCTAGGAAGTACTTGGTGGGGGTTTGCAGAGGCCAGGGGACAGGGCTTGACCCTGGGAGCAACATTTGAACACACTTTTAGGACTGCAAGACAGCAAGACCTGGCCACTTGTGCACATGAACTTCAGGGACCCCATGTAGTGACACAGATCCAACCACCTAGATGCGTAGCTACGAAGTTTCAGAGAGGGATCTCGACTCACAGGGACACTGAGAGGCAGAGGCCCAGCACAGGTAGAAAGAATCAGATAAATAGTCACATACCAACCAGCTCTCCTGGAAATCTCTCCCAGCTGCTCTAAATGCCTTGCATATTTTCACTCATTTAATGCTCACAACGCCCCAGAGATGAGCAGTCCTATTCATGTGCCCATTGTACAGATAAGGAAACTGAGCCCAAAGAGGAGAAACAATTTTCCCAAGGGCGTGGCCTCCACAGCCTTCCAGCTTCCCTGACGAGGTGGTGTCACTGTGTCTGGCTGGGCCCCCAGCCCTTGGCAGGTCAGTGTATGTGTTCTTTAGGGACAAAACAGTCTGTCCTAGGTCACCCAGATGACCGATGGGTCAATCTCTGGTTATTCATTCGTCCAGATCTGGCCTTGAATCTTCACACCAGGAGCACTGAGGGTACCACGAGGGGCTTGGCCATGAGGGGCCTGGTGGGGGTGGAGGGAGGAGGTGAGAAAAACACAGATGGTAAAGAATCTGCCCA
Organism: Bos indicus x Bos taurus; assembly: GCF_003369695.1. Lineage (NCBI taxonomy): Eukaryota > Metazoa > Chordata > Mammalia > Artiodactyla > Bovidae > Bos > Bos indicus x Bos taurus. The sequence goes on along the minus strand of NC_040082.1, from coordinate 89,523,060 downwards.
CAATGCAGGAGACCCAGGTTTGATCCCTGGGTGGGGAAGATCCCCTGGAGGAGGAAATGGCAACCCACTCCAGTATTCTTGCCTGGAGAATTCCACAGACAGAGGAGCCTGGCAGGCTACAGTCCATGGGATCACAGTGTCGGACATGACTGACTAATACACACACTCAGCCCAGTTGAATCTGAAGCCTAACCCAGGAGACAGTTAAGGCACAGGGGGTGGCAGGATGAAGTGTCATTCCAAACCCTCCAAGACGGGGGTGAGGTAGGGGAAGCAGATGGAGCCAGGAGACAGGCTTTCAGGGGTCCTGCCTGCCTGGAGGGCTTCCCTGAGGAGGAGGCAGGTGAGGTGAGGACAAGAGGGTGTGTGGGTGTTAGCTTGCCGAAAGGGAAGGACAAAGGGTTCTGGGCAGAGGTTAGAGGGCCAGGTGTGCAAGCAGCAACTGGACCTAGGGTGGGTGTGCAGTGACGCACGCCAGGGGTGGGGTGGGACGCCTCCACAGATTCTGGGCTTCAGGGAGGTGCTGGTGCTGCTGGGGTCCCAGGGACACAGAGTAGGCAATACAAGTTCAAACTTTGGCAGGGACACACACCCTGCAAAACAGATAAGCCCCCAGATACAATGCAGGTGAGAAAAGTTAAGACACAGAAGGCCATAGAACATGGGATTCCATTTCTACGAAACTCCAGAACAAGGAAATCCACAGAGATAAAAGAGTGGATTCGTGATTGTCCGGTCTAGAGGAGGATGGGGGTGACAGCTAATGTGTGTGCGAGTGTGGGTGCCCTGAGAGGAGCGTGCACCCCAGTCAGGCATGTACCCAGCTGAGAAAGAGTGCTGGCCTGTACCCTCTGGCTCCTGGTACCCAGCCCTCAGCAGTGGAAGCCTCAGCGAGGGGGTACCTGCAGTAGTGGCCAAGCCTTGGTGACCTATGGCCACTCCACCCTGAAATCTGGTGGGGGCAGGAGTTTATTAGGGTGCAACCTGCCCGATCCCTGTACCCCTGGGTTTTTAAGATTCCTGGCCAAGCCCGGGCTCCTCCACGCTGGACCTCAGGCTTCTCTACTGGAAGATGGAACAACAGCATCGTCCTCAGTGGACAGTGGTCAAGTTTAAGGGTGTTTGCATGCAGAGAAGACTGAATCAACGAGCTGCTGTTAACTCCTCGGTACAGCCGTTGGGTTCCGGGTTCTGTCAGGAAGACTCAATGCTTTTTTTAACGACAGCAGGAGCAATAGTAGTAATAATAATGGGAGAACTAGAGTGAGAACGTAAGAGCCATGACGAACGTTCCCGTGTTCGCGCAGTGGCAGCCGAGTTCAAAGCGTTGGTTAGCCTCTCCTGGAAACCACGCCCCTAAGAAGTCACGCCCATGTGAAAAGCCACGCCCCCTACGAGCCCTCGGTTCTTTGCCTGCAAAGAGCCAAATATCCGAAGTTTAAATCAAACCCGGTCAGGAACCCTGCCTGCGGAGAAGCAGAGGGACAAATCAGCTAATCCTCTCATGATTTACAGGTTTTGGTCCCCAGGGGATTTTCTCTGTCTTTTTTTTAATGTTTGCATCCGAGTTAAAAATATTGCTTGAAAATATTCTTCATCTTGCCGACTGAGTTTTTGGGCGCTTGGTGCCTTAAATTTTGCACGGAAAGTGTGTGCCGCTCGCCTCACCCTAGTCTCGGCTCTGCTAATTCACAGGATGGCTGTGCGAGGATTAAAGGAGACGATTCTGGAAATGCAGGGGACATAACAGTGCTGATAATAGCCCTCGTCGTAATAATGGGTAATCCTCTTAATACATTCTATGTCAGGGAAGCTAATCTGAGGAATATATATTTCGTTTAACCTCAGCAATTTATGAGGCAGGCAGGTAGCATTATTATTCCCCCTTTTCAGAAAGGGAAACTTTAAAGGCACAGAGAAGTTAAGGTACCAGCTCAGGGTCACACAGCCGAGGTCCTACCCATGCCCTGTGTCTCCTTGGAGCCCAGGGGCCTGGGATCGTGCCCCCACTGCACAGGAGACTTAGGGAGGAGAGGGTCAGAGGTCATACGGCCTTTCTGTGTGGCCAAGGTCAGGACGGGGACAGAGCGGCCCACACCCACAGGCGGAGCCAGCGGGAGCTTTCCCACAAGCTGACCCGACTGGGGGATCTCCAGATCAGCTCTGGGACAATGAACCCCCCCCCCACCTTAGTCCTTCCGCGTCGCGCCGCGCCCCGCCCCCCACTCTGAGGTCTCGGCCTCTGCTCCCTCTCCCTTCTCTGGGCCCTATCTCAGGGATCCTTCGCCCCATCCCCCCCACCCCCTCACAGGCCACTTTCATCACGCGGGCCTTCCGTCCCCTCACCTCCCAACTCCAGCAGGAACCCCCTCCCCTCTCCCCTCGGACTGTTGGCTCCTCCTCCACCCACTCAAGTCTTCTCTCTCACTTCGCGCGCCCACCCACTACAGGGATTCCTTGGCCCTTCTCCCCCTCCCGCTCTGGGTGCCCCCTCGCCCCACACCCCTTTCTCTTCAAACTCCCACCTCCACCCTCCAGGGCTCCGGTCTCTCCACTTATAGAACCTCCCCTCCCCCACCCCCTACTGGGATTCCGCCCCCTCCCCTGTGCTGAGTGGAACTGTCCTTACTCCATCACGGCTGCTTCTGCGTCTCCTCCACCCCTCAGATCTCCCCTCCAGGAGGGATCCCCGCCCCGCCCCCACCTCCCTCTCTGGGACTTCCCCTTGCTCTTTTCACTCCCCCATCCTCCCCCGGCGGGGCTCCCCCGAGCCCCGTGACTCCCCCGGGGCCGTCGGGGTTTTCCTCACGCGCCCACGTGGGGCTCCGTGGAAAGGTCGCGGCCTGGGCTGGTCCCCGGGTCGGGTCGCCCCCCCGCAACCTGGTTCCCAGGCCCGAGGTGCAGCGCTGAGGGGAGGGGGTGTGTTGCACAGGTGTCGCGAGCCCACTCCGCAGGCTCCGGGCAGGAAGACTGAAGCCGGAGTTCCAGCCGGGCTGCCCTCCTAACCGCCCCGCACCCCCGCCGCAGGGGGTCACACACTTGAGACTTTGGTAGAACAAGGAGGTGGACGGCCAGGCTTCGCAGTTTCGATTTAGAGGCAAAACGTAGCCGCGTGCCAAGCCCAGCTGGGCCGGGAGCACGACTTCCTGGGGTATTTTTCTGCTTGTTGATTTTAGTTTCAGGAATGAAAAAAAATTTTTTTTCTTCAGTGGAGTGAAGAGGCCCATCCTGGGATGGAGCAGGCTTGGGTGGGGGGTGCCCTCTGGGGAATCCCCAAAGTTCTTCTTGCTAGGCCCGAGCCCAGGGGCAGCTCTGAGCTCCAAGCCCACCTCGCTGTGTGGTCACAGGTGGCCCCTTGACCTCTCTGGAGCTGGGCTGCGGTGGCGGCTGAACAGGCAGGGGCTGCAGCCAGCCCCCCAGGGGTGCGTCTTCATGTGCCCAGAACCTGGGGTTGGCTCCAGCACCGCCAGTAACAGCAGCCGCACGGCGGCCAGGTTTCGTAATAAACCGGTCTTTTAATTGCTACGGGGCAGGACGGGAGGAGAAGAAAAAAAAGAGGCAAAGATTTGTTGGACTTGGGTGGCGCCGGCTGCAGAGAGAAGAGGCACTGTTTTTGCAAGGAGCCTGGAGCGGCTAACTCGGACTTAAGTAACACTTCCTGGTGAGCCTGCAGGAGGGGGTACAGGGGCACACTGCTGGAGTCTGGGGGTGGGGGGGTGGGGGGGCTGGTCCCTCACAGAGGCTGGATTGCAAATACACAAGAACCCAGAAGCTTTAAAAATTTATTACAAGGCCATCATAGTAGAAGTAAAAATATATGTATCTGTAAGCTTCCCCTCTGTCTTTCAGTGGTTCAAGTAACAAGTGCAAGTAACAAAATAGATTGTCAATATAATGAGTTTGCAAGCTGGGAGTTCATGGGTACAGAGCAACATGAGCCCCTGCTCCCAAGTCCCAAAGTACTGTCCTGGCCTGGGTGCCGACCCTCGGCCAACCAAGGCCCGTTTTTTGCAGATGTCAGCTCCGGTCTCAAGAAGGGTGGGGGCTGCAGTCAGTCCCACCCCACCCCCGAAGTGTGGAGCCCAGGCCCTCCTTGGTGGGGGAAGCAAGCACCTCCCCAACTCCTGCATCTGCTCTGTCACCAGGCCTGAGCTCCCAGGTCCCCTCTCCTGCTGGCCCGGGTCCTGTCTTCTCCTCACACAGTGGCCGCCGCTGGCCCCCCGGCTCCAAGCTTCCCGCCCTGGGGTGGCCGGGCACTCCCTCTCCTGTCTTCAGTCTCCAGCGATCCTGCCCCCGATGGTCTCACGGGTTGGGTTGTTGAGGGGGGGTTGTTCTGGGAGGGAGGGGGGGTCAAATATTTATGTGGTTTTGTGTTTTCCGCAGCAAGTTTCCGATGCCCGGCGGGGTCTCAGCGCTCCTGGAGGGAGATGTAGGGAACCACTGGTTGTTCCCCCTACTTTCTTCGCAGTAACTGGCCACCTCCACCAGGCCGTGGCTTTTCCAGGTGTCTGTGTGAGGGTTCTGTGGGAGAGCGAGAAGAGGGGGTTCAGCAGGAGCCCCCAGGAGTGGGTGGGGAGTTTCCCTCTCCCAGGGCTCCCATGGGGAAAACAGGCTGGCTCAAAATAACTCTCTGGGTGAAGAGGCCTGGAGGCCAGCGGGTTGCCCACGGGACATGCCAAGCGTGGCTGAGCGCTGAGCTGGTGCACACCGGCCAGCTCCACTTTGTTGACAAACACGGGCCCAGGTGCCGGGTGGGGGTGGGGCAGGGCGGAGACCCAGTTTGCTCACCGTGACCAGGAGACAGTGCAGGTCCCGGGCCTCGGTGGTGCCCTGGGTCTCGGCCGGCTCGCCCAGTAGCTGCGCCAAGCGCTGCATCCCCGACACCCGCACGATGTCGATGTCGTTTTCGCAGCAGAAGGACTGAATAAGCGTGAAGTGGATCTGCAGGGCGATGTCGTCCTCCTCTTCCTCGTCGATGGCCAGAAGGCACAGGACCACGCTGTCGGGATCCCTGAGGGGCCAGAGGGGGATGGGTCGGTCAGCTGGGGACTCGGAAGGGCCCCCCTTCCTGTTCGGCGGGGAGTTTGCAAAAGCAGAAAGCAACTGCAGGTGTGCAGGGGATGGCGTCTGCAAGCAGATGCTGGGGTGGGGAAGATGCTCGGTTCAAAGGCCGGGGGTGGGGGTGGGGGGTAAGTCAGGGACACAAACAGGCGACTGTTTGCAAGTGATGTAGCCCTAGCATACTGCAGCCTCCACGCCTCAAAAAAAAAAAAAAAAAAAAACAAGCAGAAAGATCCCCAACCCACAATGGGGACACTTGGGGGTGTCCCAGACCCATGCAAGAGAGGGGTGCAGCAGGGAGATTGCAGAGCGGAGAGGGTCCCCACCCGCGCCCAGCCGGGAGACAGAATCTGACTCACACATTCATCAGCTTGGCCGACTCGTACACCCCCACGGTGAGGCGGTCCTGGAGCTGCGCGGCCACCAGCAACTCCTCCACCGCGGCGCTCACCGTCTGCATCCTAGGGCCAAGGGAGAGCGGAGATCAGCACCAGGCCAGGCACGGGGCGCCCCGTCCCCGCCCGGCCCAGCCCGGCCGACCTCAGGCGGCGGGGACGCCGCTACTTACTTCTGCGCCGCGTTGTCGCACGCCACGAGCTCTTCCAGTGTCATGTTGCAGTTATAATCCACAGTGGAAAACAGCCTTAAGACAGGTTCAAGGAAGAAAATGCAATATCCAAGGCTGGAGAGCCCAAAGCCTTCCCACGGAGACCAAGCGTTAGTTAAGACCTTCGGAAGGCAGCGAAATCCACCCCCAAAAAGGCGGAAAAAAATTGCAAGTGTCTCAGCAAGAATAATCCAAGTAGCAACTCCGTAATATCCGAGTCCTCGGCGTCAGCGATCTGAGCTTGCAGCGGCCGGCACCGCCTTTTATAGACTAAGAAGTTGGGGGCGTGGCCACGGTGACCCGTTCGCCCCTCCGATTGGACAAAACACAAAGGAGAGAGAAATTCGCGCTTCGGTTGGCCGGCGGCAGGGAGGGGGCGGGGCGCCGCGCGGGGGCGCCCCACGTGGGGGCGAGAGCCGGGAGGAGGGCGCCGGGGGGGTGGAGCCCGGGGGAGCTTGAGTGCCAGAAAAGAAAAAAAAAAGCAGAAGTTTTCTCCTGATTTCCCGGCAGCCGCGCCGCGTTTCGGGGCGCGCGCGGGATTTCCAGCGCGCGAGGCGGCCCAGACTTTCGGGGGGGCCTGGAATCCCCTCCCGGTCCCCGGAGAGTCCCAGGCCCGAGTCTTTCCAGGTTCTGCAGGAGTTTTACACTGAGAGGGAGCCCAGTCTGCAGCCCGATCCCTAGGTGGTGGTAGTGGGGGTCGCACCAGGCTGCAGGGACCCCAGCCCCTGGGTGACTTTACTTTCTGGGCGTTTATGCCCTTATCTGTCTAATGGGAATGCAAAGTTGGCCTCATTAGATTGCAGAGAGTCCTAAATAAAGTGAGGGATGCACAGTAAGCGCCTAGCACGCGGTGGTGGCCGCAGGAGGCCGCCTCTAGATCCCCAAAATTGCAGGCTGCGAAGGCGGCCTCAGAGTTCCCACCTGTCCTATGACAATGCACACCGCCCTCATTGGGTTGCAGGAAACATTAACTAATAAGTGGAGTACACAAGCGGCACTTGATAAACGTCGCCTGGTAGTCTGGGAGGTCGCCTCGAGTTCCCCAGAACCAGGGGCTGCAGAGCCCAGGGCCGAGACCCGGTGCCCCCTCTACAATCCTGCGAGTTTCAGGGTGGGGCGCGCGTGGGAGGCGCAGGTGGCTCGGCCTCGCAGGCTCCACGCCCCCTGCAGGCGCCTCGCATTGCAAGGTTTGACTGCCCCTGTTCACCGCGCCTCTGTTGGGGGAAATCCAGGCTCGAGAGAGAGCGAGGGGAGCCGGTTCATCTGTGCGCCACGCGCTGCCACCTTTGCGCGCTGCCAGCTTGGCGCGCTTGCTGTGATGGTGGCCGCTTTTATTCCCTCCGGTGTGGGCGCTGAAAGTATAGAGCGCCCACTTAGTCCCAGGCTCTCCGTATCACGGTTCATTGAATCCCTAAGAACCCGGGAAGCATGGGCTATGCTCATCTGCAGGATGCAAAAGGGTAGACTGAGGTTTGGTGAGGCCTCCACTAATCCAAGGCCCCGGTTAGTTCGTGCTGGAGTTACACGTGTGCGCCAGGCGCGGCCGCGCGCTCGGACAGCCGCCAGCCACGCCATCTCCCTGGGAAAGCAGTTCACGAGCCAGGCGGGCAGGCCCGCGTGGGACTGGCTCCCACGGTCGATCGGGGGCTCCCGTATGAGTCAGCTGCACCCCCACCCCCGCCAGCCTGGGGTCTGGCCTCGGCCTCACGGCTTGATTCCCCCAGCTCCCCGGCCCGCGGTCCCGCTGACGCATCGCGCCGCCTCCGCGCCGCCCACCGTGGAGGCGCGAAATGTCCCGGGCCCTGCGAGGCGCGGCGGCGCCACCTGGTGTCCACGCGAGGTCCCTGCGTCCGCAGTTCCGGAAGGGACCAACCGGCGGGGGCGGAGTGTAGAGGAGGTGAAAAACCCGGAACGGGTGACAAATAACTTTATAGATTTAATTTTTTAATCAAACTAACTGCCTAGGCTACTGTGGGGTTTTTTTTTTAATGGTAAAATATGCACGATATTTATCATTTCGATATTTGTAAGTATACCAGTGCATGATATACATGCACAATGCTGGGCAACAATCACCGTGATCTAGACCCAAATCTTTTTTATCATCCCCAGAATAAACTCTTGGGAATGGAACACGAGCTACCCCCATCTCCTGACACCCACCATTGACTTTTTGTCTCTATGAATTTGATCCTTTAGGGACTTCGTGTAAATCGAGTCATACTGTATTCGTCCTTTGAGTCTGGCTTACTTAACTGAACGTAATATCCTCAAGACTCATCCACAGTTGTTCATTCATGTGTGTGTCACAATTGCCCTCTTTTTGAAGCTGAATAATATTAGACTGTATAGATGGACTGCATTTAGTTCATTCATCTGTTGATGGGCACATGGGTTGTTTCTACCATTTGGCTATTGTGCACCCCATTTTTTGTCAACAAAGTTTTATTGGGACCAAGGGCAGGGTATAGAGTAAGGGAATCAACGTACTCACCTCAGGCACAAATTTTAAAGGAATGCCATAAAACTCAGTCATCAATATAATATTATAGGGACTTGCCTGGCAGTCCAGTGGTTAGGACTCTGTGCTTCCACTGCTGGGGAGAGACAGGTTTGATCCCTGGTCTGGGAACTAAGATCCTGCAAGCCACATGGTGAGGCCAAAAGAAAAAAAAAAGATAAACAATATCTTAATATACTATTCTTAACCAAAATCTATGCCCCAAGACCCCCATCCATGATGAGCAAAAATCAAGGTTTTAAAACAAGCATTATCTGACAGGGTCGGGGGTAGAGGGCAGGGAGGTGAGTTGTTCACTTGCAAGGTTAAATCCTGGCTTTATTTCCAATTTTGAGCTTTTCTTCATCATGATTTTTTTTGCATTGATTTTTATTTTTTAAAATGTTACATTAAAGTATTTATCTTGGGATGTCCCTGGCAGTCCTGTGGTTAAGACTCTGTGTTTCCAATGCAGAGGGCATGAGTTTGATCCCTGGACAGGGAATGAAGATCCCACATGCCATGTAGCATGGCCAAAAGAGGAAAAATAAATAAATGAAATATTTATCTTGATGATTGAGCTTCGGGCACCCTCTTAAATTTTGCTCCTAAGGTAGGTGCAACCATGAAAATGTCCCTGTCTGCTCTAGAAGAGGTGACCCTGTCTTCCGAGGGGGAAACCCACACCCTCCTCCTGGAGAACGTGTGAGTTGGGGATTTGCCCAGTCAGAGAATTGAGCATATCCACACTCACCTTGCAAATGAGATTCCCTTGTCTCTAGAACTGATAAATGTAAGTGCTTTAAAATTTAATTTTACATCGCATTCAAGGCACACATAAGAGGACCACCTGGTGGTCCAGCAGTTAGGACTCTGTGCTTCCACTGCTGGGGCATGGGTTTGATCCCTGGTCAGGGAACTAAGATCCCACATGCAGTGGCCAAAAAAACCCACATGGATATGCATAAGAGCAAACTTTTTTTTTGAGGATTTATTACATGCTAAGCCTTTCATAAGCAGTTTCTCCTTCAGTGCCCAGGAAGCAGCCCTGTGTGGTGGGTGCACATTTGCAGGGGGTGGAATAGAGACCCAGGAAGACCATGCTGTTTATCCAGAGGCACAGAGCTCAGAGCTGTCTGAGGTTATTCCAAGATGGTTTTGAACTGTGGTGTTGGAGAAGACTCTTGAGGGTCCCTTGGAGGCAAGGAGATGAAACCAGTCAATCCTAAAGGAAATCAACCCTGAATATTCATTGGAAGGAATGATGCTGAATCTGAAGCTCCAATACTTTGGTCACCTGCTTTGAAGAACTGACTTGTTGGAAAAGACCCTGATGCTGGGAAAGATCGAAGGCAAGAGGAGAAGGGGACAACAGAGGATGAGATGGCTGGATGGCATCACTGACTCAATGGACATGAGTTTGAGCAAACTCAAACTGAAGGACAGGGGGAAGCCTGGCATGCTTCAGTCCATGGGGTCGCAAAGAGTCAGACACGACTGAGTGACTGAACAACAATTCCTAGATACTCCAGCTATTCCCAGAGGCAGGGGTTAGGACAGGATATGTGGTCCAGAGGGAATGGGCTAGGGGGATGCGGGTCCAGGAGGTCAGACTGGGGACCAGACAAGCAAAGTGAGTTTTGAAGGATGAGGAAGTATTTCCTGGTGGAGCCAGGAAGTGGTCTGCCCAGCAGAGAACACGGCCAGCCTGGCCGGGGCCTGGCCCCCTGGGGAGACACTGATGAGGCTGATTCAGAACGTCTTGGCTTGCCCTGGTGGGACCAGGATGAGGAAGGAAGGAAAATTGTTGGGGAGGCGGGTGCAAAATTTAAAGAGGCACCAAAAACTTGGTCATCGAGATAATCTTTTTTTTCTCTCTCTCATTTTTTATTAAGATGGAAATCACATACCATAAAACCCGCCCATCTAGAGTGTCTAGTTCAGTGGGTTTCTGTGGAATCACAAGCTTATGCAACCATCACCAGTAGTCCAGAATTAGACAAACTATTTTCCTTTTTCTTGGCTGCACCACATGACTTGTGAGACCTTAGTTTCCTGACCAGTGATCCGAACCCAGGTTCCCTGCATTGGCAAGTGGATTCTTAACCACTAGACCACCAGGGAAGCGCCCCGCCCCCCCATCCTATCTTGATTTACAATTTTGATAATGTAGTCAGCATGGTGTGGGTTTTTTTTTTTCTTTGCATTTCTTTAAAGTTTTTTAAAATATTTAAGGATGTTTGGAGGTGGGGCCTTTGGGAGGGGTCACGTGAGATGAGGCCCTGAGGGTGGGGCCCCTGGCATTAGTGTCCTTATAAGGAAAGGAAGAGAGAGCCCAGAGCGCTATCTGCCAGGTGGGGACACAGTGAGACCAGGAACCAGGTCCTCAGCAGGAACCAGCCACACCAGACTTCCAGGACATGGAAGAGTCATGTCTATGATTTAGGCCCCTCCAGCCTGTGGTGTTTCTGTTATGATAACTCAAGCCCAGTAAGCCAGGAGGGGTGTGAGGGGCTGGGGTGAGGAGCATGGGGCAGGGGCAGTGGGCATGACCAAGGAGACTGCCTGGCTTTGAATCTCCCCCTCACCATCCTGCCACCCCACACCTGTGCCTCAGTTTCCCCCTCTGTGAAATGGAAACAATGTATTACCTAGGATCCTTCTGAGCATGGAATGCATTCATTCTGGTCCACACTTAGGAGAGGGCTCTGTGTATGGTGACTGCCCTCTAAGTGGGGGATTTAGGCATTGATTGAAGGCCTACTGGGTGCTGATTCAGCGCTGGGAGTGGTGATAATGCAACTGCTTTGGGTGGCGTGGTCAGGGTGGGCTTCTCTGAGGAGGTGACATTTGAGCTGAAATCTGAGTGTCGTGAAGAAAGTAAGCTAGGAACTTCCGTAGTGGTCCAGTGGGTGCCTAAGAATCCAAGTTCCCAATGCAAGTTGCCCAGGTTCGATCCCTGGTCAGGGAACGAGATCACACACACCACAGCTAAAAGAAGATCTCGAATGCCGTAACTAAGACCCAGCACAGTCATATAAATAAATATTGGAAGGGTCTGAATTTGACTTGGGGTCAATATAGCAAAGGAAACCATTGTCAGGCTTGAAGCAGGGGAGGGACTGGCCTCTGACATCTTTTTTTTTTTTTTTTCTTTTTTCTCAAAAATGAACAAGACCTGATTCCGGTCCCCAAGGAGCAGCTTCCTGGTGGAGGCGAGTCACCATCTGAACTTGGAGACGCTGGGAAGACAGGATGGGCTGGGAGGAGGTGAACAGGACACACACCAGGTGGCAGAAATGTCAAGGGCAAAGGTGAGGAGGCCCGGTCACTTCCGGGGGTGCTGGGGGTGGATAGCAGTAGGCAGGAGGGGCCAGAATGTCTGTGTCTGTGACATCCGGGCGAGGTGCTTGGTAGGGGCCACTCTGCTCTGTCAAGCTCACCTGGTTCCAATCCCATTCCACCCCTCACAAGTTGTGTGTTCTCAGGTTGGTGACCTAACCTCTCTGAAACTCCCTTTTTTCCTGGGGAAATCAAGTTGTGAAAAGGATGATAAAAACCCATGACCTAGACTGGGCTTGGCCTGTGGAAAGAGCACTGTACACCTTCCCTATGGCAATTATCTTGAAAGCCACTTGAAGCCAACCCCCTGTCCCCAGATGCTCATGCCCCCTGCCAAACAAGTTCTCCCTGGAGTACCCAGAGGGCTTCCTCCAAACCCACAGTCTCACCATGCCCCTCTTCTGCTCACCCTTCCCGCTGTTCTCTGATTGTGCCTTTGCCCCTGCCGGTCCCTCCCCCCAACCCAAAACAGAGATGCACTTTTTAAGAAAGGTAAAAGCATGATTCTCGCTTGAATATCCAATCAATATTTGTCAGAGTTTGCACACTCGTTAACTAATGAAGGGACAGGTAAGATGTCTTCTAGGCCATCCAGAGACTGAATTGAATTTGTTTAGTTGATGCAAAATGATACAGTACAATCGTCCTTTTTCCATGATTTGCATGGATGACTTACATTTACATGATTTACATTTGTATAGATGCATGGAGTTCAACCCATTGTATTTTAGGTGGACATGGTTCCCATATGACAATCCTGACTTCAGATACCAGCTGTAAGTTCATCACGGGTGGAGACTTTTTCACATATGTTTCAGTTTAAAAAAGTATTACATTATAATATTACTTTTTTTTTTTAACCTCACCACTCAGGTTGTGTGATCTTAGTTCCTTGACCAGAGATTGAACCTGTGCCCCCTGCAGTGGAAGTGCAGAGTCCTAACCACTGGACCATCAGGGAAGTTCCCCCAGAGTTTCTTCTTAGGGTAATGAAAATGTTCTAGAATTGATCGTGGCCATGGTTGCATACATCTGTGAATATACTAAAACCACTGAATCATACACTTTAAGGGGTGAGTCATATGAGGTGTGAATTACATCTCAATAAAGCTATTAGAATAAAACAACATGGCTGCAATTCTAGGATTTCTTGGCAGACCCATTTCCCTCCCCTTTATCTGGGCTGGGTCTATAATGGCCTTGACCTCAGGGTCCTGAGGGAGGCAACACTGCCAACCATGATCCTTAACTTCAGGAGCAGCTACTGTCTTGCTCTCGGAGGAGATGTCTGAGATTCCTGAGATGTCTCATAGGAAGTCTGTGCTGTACCAATGGGCCCTGGGGAGACCCTGAGGCTACACAGAAGAAAAAGGGGCTGGCGAAGCTATAGGTTGACGGGAGAAGGAGCTCAGATCCCCCAGCCCAACTGCAAGTTGGACACCAACACTACATGGAAGAACCACTCTGCTGAGCCCCACCTGCATTCCCAACCCACAAAATCATGAGACATCATAAAGTCTGGGGGTAGTTTGTTACACAGCAGTAGATTGGAATCGAAACCTGCAAAGCCTCCTGGCACGTCTGGTTCACATTTAGGATTCTCAGACTCCTGGTGGTTCTGCACAAGAATGTGGCAGTGTGGGCAGGGCTGGCCCCACGCTGATGGTCTGCTGCCTTTGATTTGAGGGTTTGCCCTGGATCATGAGAGTCCTTACCTGCACACAAAGGGCACCTCGGCTCACAGATCCATAGCCCTCCCCCCAAACAGCTGCCCTCTGCCACCTCTGGGTCATGCAGGTGTGCAGACTGGGGACACTGCCTGCCTTAGGAGGATGTACCCTGCATCAGGAGACAAGGAATTCCCGAGTCGTAGGTACCAGAGTGAGGGCTGGAAAAGGAGGTGTGGAGAGAGGTCCCAAAGGGGGACAGGCAGACTTTAAGTGCAACAGTGACCCCAGCCCAGGTAACTACAGTCCCTCACCTGGGGACTATCCAGCATCCTCTCCACCTGTGCTGGCCAGGTAGTAAGCAGCCACCTGAGGCTACCATGCCCTTGAAATGTAGCTGGAGTGACTGAGGAACTGAATTTCAATTGAATTTCATTTTAATGAACTAAAACCCACAAACAGGGATTTCTCTGGTGGTCCAAGGGCTGAGACTCTGTGCTCCCACTGTAGGGGGCCTGGGTTTGATCCCTGGTCAGGGAACTAGATCCTGCATACCATAACAAGACCTATGCAGCCAAATAAATTAATAATTAGTTAAAAAAAAACCTACAAATAGAAATGGTGGAGGGACTTCCCTGGTGGTCCAGAGGTTAAGACGCTGTGTTTCTACTGCAGGGGGCAAGGGTTCAATCCCTGGCCAGGGAACTAAGATCCCATATGCAGTGCAGCCAAAAACTAGAAAAGAAAACAAAGAAGTGGTGTAAAATACTTTTCCGTTAAAAACAACTTTATTGTTTCCTTAAATTGTTGAAAATTGAGCATCCAAGTTTTGATAGGCTGAAAGTATGAAAAACAGTGGATTTCAAAGACTTAATGTGAAAAAACAAGAATGTAAAATATCTCATCAATCATTTGTGTTAATAGAAAAGAATATGAAAAGAATATATATACATAAATATATATAAAGTCGTGTCCAACTCTTTGCAACCCCATGGACTACACAGTCCCTGGAATTCTCCAGGCCAGAATACTGGAGTGGGTCGCCTTTCCCTTCTCCAGGGGATCGTCCCAACCCAGGGATCGAACCCAGCTCTCCCACATTGCAGGTGGATTCTTTACCAGCTGAGCCACAAGGGAAGCCCATATATATTTATAACTGAGTCATTTTGCTATATGGCAGAAATTAACACAACACTGTAAATTAACTATACACTTCAATAAGTTTTTTAATACTTTGATAAAATTTTTAAAAATTGTGTATGTTGATTATAATGTTGGTTAAAATATTTGGGGTATGTTAGGTTAAGTAAAACATATTAAAAATTAATCTCTCTCCTTTCCTTCAGTCTTTAAAGTACTGACTAAAATATTTAAAGTAATGTGTTAGCCGTTCAGTCTTGTCGGACTCTTTGTGACCCCATGGACTGTATCCTGTCCATGGGATTCTCCAGGCAAGAATATTGGAATGGGTTGAGGTTTTCTTCTCCAGGGAAATCTTCCGACCCAGCGACCAAACCCAGGTCTCCTGCTTTGCAGGCAGATTCTTTACCATCTGAGCCACCAGGGAAGCCCCAGAATAATATAGATGGCATTCTATTGGTGTTCTATTTTTTTTTCTTGAGGATATTCCTTTTTTAAAGTGAGATATAATTGAGATATAACAGTGTGTAAGTTTCAGGTGTTGATTTGATACATTTATATGTTACAGTATGATTACCACCAAAGGTTAACCTCTCTATCCAGGTCACATAATTATCTCTTTTTTTTTATGGTAGGATATTCTGTTTGTGTTGGAACCATGTTGTTCTGCACAGCAGTCTGAGGGAGGTTGTGTATTTCATTTTTGAAACACAAAACATATCAAACAGACAAAGAGCATCTATGTCTTAGGCAACCTTAGCCTAAAGCATAGAAACATTCACAACTACCAGGCTTCCAGAACACAACCACCATGCTGACTTCTGGGTTAACCACGTCCCCACTTTTCCTTTCAGTTCTCTAATATTTATAGCACCCTGAAATAACTATACAAACGGTAGCCTACTGGAGCTAGTCTTCTGCACTTTGTTTTTTACATGCTCTTTTGTTTAGGCGGTCATTCTGGGCATTCACTTTTACTGCTGTATAGTGTTCCACTGTGAGTCTACACAAAGGTATCAGTGTATTCTGTTTTTAAATCTTTTAAAATTTGTTATTATTTTTTGGAGGGGGCAGGCTGCATGGCTTGTGGGACCTTAGTTCCCTGACCAGGGATTGAACCTAGGCCACTTAGGCACTTAGTGAAAGTGCCAAGTCCTAACCTACTGGACCACCAGGGAATCCCCTCACACACACCATTTTTTTTCAAATTGAAGTACAATTGACAATGTGCTCATTTCAAATGTACAGCAAAGTGATTCAGTTATACATACATACATATATATATGTATATATATATATAAATACACACACATATATATATATATAAATTTTCAGATTCTTTTGCATTATGGTATCACAGGATACTGAACATAGTTCCCATGGGTGTGTTCTTATTGAAGGATATTTGAGCTGTTTTCAGTTTTTGTTTCCCTACAACAACAAACAGTGAGGGTTTCGAAACTCAAATCAAGTCCTCTCCTATATGATAAGGAACTAAGTTCTGGGACAATGGCCAGCAAGGATGTATATCCTTTTAACATCAGTACCAGTGTGCTTGGGAGTGGGCCCTGCTCCAGGGGACACCTTCACTGCAGCATCATGAACCCTGGAGCCAGACCACCCAGCTAAATGGCACCCAGCTTCCATGATCAAAGGACCCCCGCACCCCCACCCCCGCCACAACATATTTATGTGTGCATGTGTGCTCAGCCGCTTCAGTGGTGTCCAGCTCTTGCGACCCCATGGACTGTAGCTCGCCAGGGTCCTCTGTCCATGGGATTCTCCAGGTAAGAATACTGGAGTGGGTTGCCATGTCCTTCTCCATAAGATCTTCCCAACCCAGGGATTGAATCCGAATCTCTTACATCTCCTGCATTGGCAGGCAAGTTTTTTACTACTAGTATCGCCTGGAAAGCCCTACTTATTAATTAATTTTTGGCTGTGCTGGGTCTTTGTTGCACGTGGGTTTTCTCCAGTTGCGAGCGGGGGCTACTCTCCAGTTGCAATGTGCTTGGTCTTCTCATTGTAGTGGGTTCTCTTGTTGCGGAGCCTGGGCTCTAGAGTGCAGGCTCAGTAGTTGTGGTTCTGCAGCAAGTGGGCTCTTCCCGGACCAGGAATCAAACCTGTGTCTCTTGTATTGGCAGGCGGATTCCTCACCACTGAGCCACCAGGGAAGCCCATATACTTATTATATTCTAACATGCCACTCCTGCCGGCTTCCCAAGGGCAGGGACAGACCTTTGTTCTGGTCACTGGTGTCTGGCACTGGGAGATGTCAATCCACACCTGTTGATTTCATTTTTCCCCCAAGCCCATTTAACAAGCAGCTGTCCCTCCAATCCTAGCGCTACCCTGCCCCCCAGATTTCAGTTGGAATTTCAGGGTTCCAGCTCCAGGTTCCTGACTTCTGATCCTAGATTCCAGGTTTAGCCTCCAGGCTCAGGAATCCGACCAAACTTGTCCTCCTCTGGGCTCTGAAACAGGGCTTCCCGATCCAGGGTCTAGAACCCCAGCTCCCCAACAGACACGAGAATCAGGGTCCCCCAAATTCAGACCCTTCAATGCGAGTGGTCCCCTCTCCTCCCATCCGGAATCCACGCCCTCCACCCCCACCCCCTAGCTCCAGGTTTTGCATTGAGCCCGCCCCACCCCTCCAGATTCCAGATTCCGCGGTCCTGCAGGTCCAGGCGCCGGAATTCAGCATCCAGGCTCGTGATCCGGGCTGGGAGCCAGCGGGAGTCGTTGGACTGAGATTTTGAAAAATTTGGCGCCAAACTCCAGCAAGATGCCGCGGAAGGGACGGGGGATGGGGGATGGAGCGGGGAGGGAGAGTGGACGGCGGGCAGAGACTGGCCGGTCCTCCCGGGCTCAGGGATTTCTCGCCCACCGACCGCACCCTCCACACCCAAAGCAGGCAGCAACTGCCCATTAACTCACAAGCGCCCTGGGGTCAGAGGGTCCTGGGTTCGAACCCCATCCCCTCCCCGCCCCTGGTGGCGGGGGTTCCCAGGACAGGTCCCCGGATCGCCCCGTGCCTCAGTTTCCCGTCTTGGAAATGGGCCGAGAATCCCACCACCACCACCACCACCACCAACCCCAGCCATGTGTCGCGCCTGGTGAGCCCGTAAAGTGGACAGGCCATCTTCTCCGGGTGGCCAGACCTAGGGCTCAGCGGGGCGGGGTGGGGTTTGGGGTGAGGGGTCTGGACCAGCAGTCGCCGCCCCGCCGGCTCAGCGCCAAAATTTGAAAATTGCCAGCGCCTCCCAAACTGAGCACGCGGAGGGGAAGCACCGGCCCCACCCACGGGAAGCGCAGGGCTTTCTGGGACTTGGAGTCCAGCCCCCTCCCCCCGGGCTCCTCGATGGGCTAGGGGCGGGGAGGGCGCTCGGGGCACAGATGGGGCGGAGAGAAGGGGCCAAACTCCAGACTGAAGTCAGGCCCGTGCAGCCCCGGGTGGGGGATGACCGCAGGGAACAGAATTCCTGGAGGAGGGAACAGCGCAGGCCAAGACCTGGAGGCAAATGGGACATCCACATTCCGTGAGAGGCCAGCCTGGTGGACGCAGGGTAGGCTTTGGGGCCTTGCATGGCAGAAGACCCGGGCGGTGGTCAGTGGGACCTCTGATGGGGAGGGGATTGCAGCAATGTCTAGAGGGTGGAGGGGAGGAAGGTGATCCCATACTACCTCAAACCCAAACGTTAATCGTTTTTCTTTCCTCCCACCCCTCGTTATGTTGTATCACTTATTAGTGATAAGTGTTAATCTCTCAGACTATTCATGACCCCATGGACTGTAGACCGCCTGGTTCCTATGGAATTCTCCAGGCAAGAATACTGGAGTGGGTTGCCATTTCCTTCTCCAGGGGATCTTCCCCACTTGGGGATGGAACCTGGATCTCCTGCATTGCAGGCAGAGTCTTTACCTCAAGCTTCCTCACGTTCTACCTACTGTTTTGTATTTGGTGTTTCTCCTAGTATGAGGGGCTTCCCTGGTGGCTCAGTAGTAAAGAACCCACCTGACAATGCAGGAGACGCAGGTTCCTGCATCCTGCCTGGGCAATCTCATGGACAGAGGAGCCTGGTGAGCTAAGCCAATGGAATCACAAATAGTCCTACAGTACTTGGTGACTAAACAACAACATCAAGAGTCAAGAGAGGTAAGCACCAAGGTCAGACCCTCCACCAGACGTCTGGAAAAGGAATCAAGTTTTCATGTGTCATTTGCTGGGGTCCCTGAGAAGGTTGTTTGCATCAAGTCCTCTGAGGTTAAATGTCTGGTGAGAGGGGTTTTCAAGACAAAAATAACAACTGGCAAGTTCCAGGATTAGGGGAAGTGATTTTCAATTGAGGGTGACATTGCCCCGTTGGTGGTAGGTGGCAAAGTCTGGGGACACTTTGGGTTGTCTTGACTGGAGTTGGGGGCTGGTGCTACTGGCATCAAGGTGGCAGGGAGGGGAGCCCAGTGGTGCTGCCTGACATCCTACAATGAATGGACACCACCTCCCCCTCCCTGCTCCCCACCCCCCAACCCATCGCCAGGGATCAAACCCATTCCCCCTGCACTGGAAGCCAGAGTCTCAGCCACTGGACCTTCAGGGAAATCCCTGGACATTTTATATGAGTGGAATCATACATTTGTATGGCCATTTGTGTCTGGCTTCTTTCACTGAGCATTTTTTAAAAATTGAGGTATAATTGTCATAACATTATATAGCTTTAGATGTACAAACTAATAGTTTGATAAGCCTAGGTAGCATCTATCACCTTACATATTAATAGCTATAGAATTTTTTCTTGTGATGAGAATTTTTAAGATCTACTGTTTCAGCAAATTTCAAATTGCAATATAGTATTAACTATAGTCACCATGCTATCCATTACAGCCCCATGACATTTATTTTGTAACTGGAAATGTGTAATTTTTGACTTCCTTCACCCACTTCACATCCCCAAACCCCAGCCACCAATCCGTTCTCTGTATGTATGTGCTTGGGCTGTACACCTAAAACTAACACGACTTTGTAAATAAGTGTACTTTAAAAGCCAACCCCCACACACAAAAAACTGCAAAACTTTGCTTATAGACCTAAAAAGAAATTAAATGAAATAATTAAGTTAGATGATGCATACATTGTTGTTGCAAAAATGTAAATTGGTAAACTTCTTCAGAGGACAACTTGGCAATATCTCTATGAGCTTAGGAAATATATTGATATTTATTTATTTGGCTGCATCAGGTCTTAGTTGCAGCCTGGAGTATTTCTGATGTGTTGGGTTTTTTGTTTTTTATTCCATATATTGGTGAAATCACCGAAGATATTTCTGAAGTTTCTTCACCACTCCACCTGTAATTTTAATGAGACTCCGATGACGTAGGTAGGTTATGCAAGTGGGGAAACTGAGGCCCGGAAAGAAACCCGGGGTCATACATGGGTCAAGCTGGGATTTGGGGTCCAGTTGTTTGGCTCCGGAACAGCGGGCGAAACTGAGCAGGAGACTACAGCTCCCGGCGTGCCGCGCGCGGCGCCGGCCGGACTACAAGTCCCAGGCTGCCCTGTCGCAGCGGCGGCGGCGGGCGACAGGCGCCATCTTGGTCGGCGGCGCGGATTGAATGAGCCCGCCGAGCCGCGGCCGCCGTTCCGAGCAGCGCGGACCCCGAACCGCTGCCGCTGCCGCCGCCGCCATGGCCACGCCGCAGCCCGGCCGCGCGGGCGGGCCCTCCACGCCGCTGTCGCCCACGCGCTTGTCGCGGCTGCAGGAGAAGGAGGAGCTGCGCGAGCTCAATGACCGCCTGGCGCACTACATCGACCGCGTCCGCGCGCTGGAGCTGGAGAACGACCGGCTGCAGCTTAAGATCTCCGAGCGGGAGGAGGTGACCACGCGCGAGGTGAGCGCAGGCGTCGGGGGCCCCTGCTGGGGCGGGTCGGCCTCTCAGGGTCCCCGGAGGTTTCGGGGACGCTCCTGCGACAGGGGGAGACTGGGGCGGGCCCTGCCCACCAAGGCGTCCCCAGGGAGCTTCGGGGGCCCCGCGCGAGGGTCACACGCTTGACTGAGCTGCGGCCTCTGAGGGTCCTCGAGGGTTTCGGGGACTTCTCCCTTGCAAGAGGTAGACTGGTTCCTGCCCCGCCCACCGAGGAGTCCGGGAACTTCTCAGGGTCTCTTGAGTGAGGGGTGCATGCCTGAGGGGCCCCTGGGGAGGTTCAAGGGGCCCTCAGTGAGGGGTGGGAGCTGGGGCGGGCGCCTACGAGAGATCCCCAAGGGTTTCTGCCCACCCCCCGCCTCCCCCCACCGCGTGCGAGAGGTGGAGACTGGCACTAGCTCCGCCCCCGAGGGAATCCCTGCCGATCTGGGGATCCCCTAAGACAGGGGTGCAGGCTGGGGTGAGTCGTGTCCTCTGATGGGTACCCAGGGGGAGCTGGGGTACCCTGAGTGAGGGCTGCACCCTGGGACAGGTCCCCCCACCCACCGGGGGTCTCCAGGGTGTTTCCTGTATCCCTTGAGTTTGGGGCTGGCCAGTCCCCTGAAGTGGACTCGGGATTGGAGGGGCCCCGAGTGAGGGGTCCATTAGGGCAGACCCCTTCTCTGAGGTGTCCCCAAGGGTTGGTGGGAGGTGCCCTGATTGAGGGATGCAACCTGGTCAGGCCCCACCGTTTGAAGGGCCCCCAGGGGCCTTGGAGGGTAGGGGGAGATGGGGTAGCCCCTGCCTATCAAGGGATCTGAGGAGATCTGGGGAGCCCTTGAGTGATGGGGTGTGAGCCAGGGTGGACCCCTCCTCCGCAGAGGAGTTGTGGAGAGTCTTTGGGTTTGTGTTTGGGTGTTCTACAAGAAAACTTAGGGGACGTTCTTGGGTCTCTGAGGAGGAGTGGAGGGTCTGGGATGAGTCAGTGGTCTCAGTTCTCCTTAGAACTTTGCAGGGGTCCCATAATGCATCCTGGGGAGTTTGGGGATTGAGTGGGATTAGGCAGTAAGTTCAGTCTTTTACCAGGACCTGGGGCATAAAGAATCTGCCTGCAACGTGGGAGACCTGGGTTCGATTCCTGGTTTGGGAAGATTCCCTGGAGGAGGGCATGGCAACCCACTCTAGTATTTTTGCTTGGAGAATCCCCATGGACAGAGGAGCCTAGGGTGCTTCAGTCCATGGGGTCACAGAGTCAGACACGACTAAGTGACTAAACACAGCACAGAACAGGAAGAAAGTTCAGTCTTTTACTAGGACCTGGGGGTTAGGGGTCAGAGCAGGGGAGTCCAGTGTCTCCCTGGTCCCATGGGAAATTTGGAAGGCCCTATGTTGGGCCCTGGGACCCCCTTGGCTAATGGGCAGGAGCCTACGAGTCTGGTAGCTTCTGCCCTGTCCTGGGGGGTGTGAGGGGAGGGGGAGGTGTGAGGCCTTGGGGAACCAGGGGAAGTTTTGGTGCAGGTGAGGGGGAAGAGGCTGGATAAGCCCTGCCCCCTAAGTGGGTGTGAGGGCAGGGGTCTGGGGATCCTGGGTGGGGTGTGTCAAAACTGGCTGCCAACCTGGGGGGCTCCTTTTCTCCCACAGGTCCCCCCACAACCCAAGGGCAGGTCCTCAGAATAAGGGGGAAGGGGCCACCACGTGGTTCCCTGTGGGCCTGGTGGGAGAGTCAGGGCCTGAAGCTGGCACTTAGTGCTCGGAGCCTCAGTTTTCCTCTCCGAAGAATGGGTGCAGTGATGACCTCTGGGAGGAGAGCGTAGGGGGTGGAGTGGAGCTAGGGGGTTGGTCATTTCTGGGAGCCATTTACTGCCTGTATAACCTTGGGTGGATCACTTAATCTCTGAGCTCACTGCCTCTTCTGTAAAGTGCAAATAATAATAAATGCCTACTTTTGGGGTTTGTATGTGGGGTCACCATGAATTCACATTTGTTTTCTAGAATAAAGGCAATAAAATATAGTGTTCCCTCAGGAACTATATCAGTTGCCCTGAGGGAACACTCCGTGGGTTCTGTTGCCCCTGCCTGGGTCCCCGGGATCAGGATGGGCCTGAAAGTGTGTCTCAGGTGTCTGGGGAGGTGGGAGACTTGGTGGGTGGTGGTGTGTTAGGTCGCCTGGGATTAGATTAAAGCTTGGGATCCAAACCCTGGTTTTAATCTGTGACCTTGGGCAGGTCACTCAGCCCCCCAGAGCCTTGGTTTTGTCGTCTGTATGATGGGACTGGAGTGGCTGCCCCAGTGGTGCTGCCTCAGCAGTGCACGCGGGTCCTCGGAGTACAGGCCCAAGTTCCACCTGCTGGGCTGGTCAGCACTGGGTCATTCACCCCGGCCTCTCCTCCCACCTGCAGGCAGTGGACGTGGGGTGCCAGCCCCACTGGATGAGTGTCATGCCCTAGAGCGCAGGGGCCGGACCTGGGGAACTCGATGCTGTCCACGTGTCTGGACAGTGGCGTGGTTTACTTCTCGGCTGCCCGTGCTGGTTAGGACATAGGACTGCCGGGTGGGAGCGGGAGGGGCCCTGCCACACCGTGCACCCCAGGACTGTGCCCAGGATCTGGAGCCACCCAGATGACAGGTGTTCGTTCACAGCAGGAGTGGGGAGTTCCCACCTGCCTGATCCCCTGGAGCTTAGGGATGAGGTGACGAATGCCCCCTCAGCTGGTCAGTGGAGGGAGCTAGTAACCTGCTGGAGCAGTGAGGTGGGCTGGTCATGTGCGTTGCATGGAGGGAGTGACCTGGAAGTGGCCAAGGGCTGTGGGAGGGCATGGTGTGTCAGGCCTCCGACCTGGATGGCAGCTTCTCCCCTGGAAGAACCTGCCCCCAGGGGACACTGGGTGATGGCTAGAGACGTCTGTGGTTGTCACACTGGGGGACTCCTGGCATCAAGGCGGTGGGTCCAGGGAGGCTGCCCCACACACTCCTCCCCCCAGAGCCCAGGACATCTCCCTACAGAGGACGATCCAGCCCCAAATGCCATTAGTGTCAAAGCTGAGAAGCCACTTAAGGAACCTAGTGGTGATGCTGTTTAAAATGTGAGCGTACCGTGGGCTTGTAATCAACGCAAAGGGTTCAGGTGCCTAAGATAAAGTCACGTTCCGCCCCATAGACCCTGGCCGGTCGTGTGTGGATGTTTGCCTTTCCCATTGAAAGTCAGATGATGGGTGTTTTGGCTTGGTGAGCTGTACTAACTAGGGTGAATGGCCACATGCATCCCTGAAGGGTTTCTGGGAGGCTGAGGGCTGACCAAATTTCTGTATGGGAAGAGTCTTGGGTGCTGGGGTGGGGGGGTGGCTCGAGTGGACCAGGGAAGAAGGGGGTTCTCCAGGGAGTCCCCAAACAGGTGTTGAGTTCCCCTAGGCTTCACATTTTTTCCTTTCCTGCCCATGTATTCTGTTGCTGTGCGGACCAGGGGGCGGGTGCTCCTCAGGTAGACCCAGGGAGCAGGAGCTGGGCTCTGGGAGTTGGAGGATTTGCAGAGGGTCAGGGTTTGTGGAGTTTGGCAGTGGTTGTCAACTCCGGGGCAGTTTTGTCCCTGAGGATGCAGGCAGCGCCTCAGGGCAAGTCTGGGACCCTAGGAAAAGGGTTACCTCGGGTTATGCGAACTCTGCTCCCCTCACGGCCACACATGCTAACACATCTGTTGGGATTCCTCAAGCTCCTCACTTGTGCAGCCCTGGCTGTTAAAGACAGAACAAAAGCCAAAGCTGTGCCCGGGGCTCCCATGGGACATCCCAAGTGTCACAGCACATGGAGGCACAGGCCTGCGGGGAACAGCTGTTCCCTGCTCTGAAAGAGCTTTTGCGGCCTTGCAGCCTCCTCTACAGAGTTTTCTCCTTCGTCCTGGTGCCATAGATCAGGTTCCAGGTTCAGTAGAGGTTTTTGGGAAAGGGCTGGGGTTTCAGCTCTGTGGGTGAACAGTTTCAAGTGTGAGCACTCAACTCAGGCGTCACAGCTGGCGGGGTAGCTGCCAGGGACAGTACATGGAGGGGTGGGCCAGGGTGCGTGCCAATAAAGCTTTGTTTATACACACTGAAGTGTGCATTTCATATAGGTACCTGTGTCATGAAAAATTTGTTATTCTCTACTCAGCCATTTAAAAATATAAAAGCCATTCTAGTTCTGCAGGCAGGTGGCTGGGGTTTTGTGCTGTGGGCCTGAGTTTGCAGACCTGGTTATGGAGGATCACCTAAGACACAGTTTTTTAATAAATTGAAGGTCTGCAGCAACCCTGCCTCTGGCAAGTCTGTTGGTGCACAACTTCCCTGGCAGTCCAGTGGTGAAGACTGTGCTTCTTTGCAGGCGTGTTGGTTCGGTCCCTGCTGGGGAACTAGGATCCCACAAGCTGTGCAGCCAAAACAAAAAAAGCTGTTGGTGCTATTTTTTTCAACAGTATTTGCTCTCTTTGGGTCTCTGTGTCACATTTTGATAGTTCTTGAGATATTTCCGACTTTCTCATTTGTTTTATTTTGTCAGGGTGATCAGTGACCTTTAATATTGCTATTGCAAAAGGATTACAAGTCACTGAGGTTCAGTTGATGGTTGGCATCTTTTAGCAATAAAGTGTTTTAAATAAGGGCTATACGTTGTTGTTTTCATTCCTTTTTTGTTTTTTGTTTGTTTTGGCCTCACCTCACAGCATGTGGGATCTTAGTTCCCTGACCAGGGGTCGAACCTATTCCCCTTGCACTGGAAGCGCAGTCTTAACCACTGGACCACCAGGGAAATCCCCATGAGTGGCATCTTAATGAGATATTTCAAAAATCAAAATTAACTCTGACGTCACCGTCAGATAAGCGTCAGGTGCACGTGCTAGGTTTCCTTCACCCTGGGCTCCCAGGGAGGGACAGCTTCCCACCTGACCTCACCTTGGTTTCCTGCTGTCTTGGCCATCAGTGCTCCTCCTGCCACAAGGGGAAGCTGGGGAGGAAAGCCCAGGAGGAGCCAGTCTGTGGGGCCAGAGATCTTGTCCGAGACGGCAGCCTGGGTGCCAGGCCCTCCTTTGGGGTCAGGAGGGAGACAGGGCAGAGACACTCCTGTGAACCCGGGTTCCCGGCCACCCTTAGACAGTGAGGCTGGCTGCTCTTGGTGATGGTGGGTTTATTCCAGAAGGTGGAGATGGGGGTGGGGTGAAGAGGGCACAGGAGGGAGAGGCTTGTTTCATCTCGATCCCCACATGTGTCTCTCTCTCAGAACTGTCCCCAGCAGACCTCTCTGGCCTGTACCGACAGGTTAGGAGAGGGCAGTGTGCTGTCCCGTGCCTCAGTTCCCCCATGTGTGAAATGGCACTAAGACCCCATACCTGCGGGATGAAATGACTAGGAGAGCTGGACTGAGGTGGGAGGGCTGGAGAGGGTGGGGGTCTCAGACCCGCTGTCAAATCCAACTCTTACGGGTTGGTCCTGATCTGCCCGGGACACTCCAGTTTTAACCCTAAAAACCCCACATCTGAGAATTTCCAGGTCTCAGGCAGACCAGGATAGTGATCTGGCTACCAAGTGGCAGGTTCCCGGCAGCTCCCCTGGATCTTTTCTGTGGAAGGGAGGGTCCCTCCCCGGCTCAGCTGCCCTCTGAGCCCGGGCACAGACACTCACTGCTATCTGTAGCTTTGTGGGAAGTGGTGGTGGTTGTTCAGTAGCTCAGTCAGGTCTGACTCTTTGCAGCCCCATGCACTGCAGCATGCCAGGCTTCCCTATCCTTCACTATCTCCCGGAGCTTGCTTAAACTCATCCATTGAATAGGTGATGCCATCCAACCACCTTATCCTCTGTCACCCCCTTCTCCTCCTGCCTTCAGTCTTTCCCAGCATCAGGGTCTTTTCTAGTGAGTCGGCCCTTCACATCAGGCAGCCAAAGTACCGGGAGTTTCAGCTTTGGCATCAGTCTTTCCAATGAATATTCAGGGTTGATGTCCTTTAGGATTGACTGGTTTGATCTCCTTGCAGTCCAAGGGACTCTCAAGAGTCTTCTCCAGCACCACAGTTAGAAGACACTCAGCCTTTTTTATTGTCCAGTTCTCACATCCATACACAACTACTGGAAAAACTATAGCTTGGACTAGACGGACCTTTGTGGGCAAAGTAATGTCTCTGCTTTTTAATATGCTGTCTAGGTTTGTGACTGCTTTTCTTCTAAGGAGCAAGGGTTTTTTAATTTCATGGTTGCAGTCACTATCCACAGTGATTTTGGATCCCAAGAAAATAAAGTCTCTCACTGTTTTTTTTGTTTCCCCATCTATTTGCCATGAAGTGATGGGACTGGATGCCATGATCTTCGTTTTTTGAATGTTGAGTTTTAAGCCAGCTTTTTCACTCTCCTCTTTCACCTTCATCAAGAGTCTAATTCCTCTTTGTTTTCTGTCATAAGGGTGGTGTCATCTGCATATCTGAGGTTATTGATATTTCTCCCAGCAATCTTGATTCCAGCTTGTGCTTCATCCAGCTGGGTATTTTGCATGATGTACCCTGCATGTAAGTTAAACAAGCAGGATGACAACATGCAGCCCTGATGTGCTCCTTTCCCAATTTTGAATCAGTCTGTTGTTCTATGTCCAGTTCTAACTGTTGCATCTTGACCTGCATACAGGTTTTGCAGGAGGCAGGTAAGGTGTTGTGGTATTCCCATCTCTTTAAGAATTTTCCACAGTTTGTTGTGATCTACACAGTCAAAGGCTTTAGCGTAGTCAATGAAGCAGATGTTTTTCTGGAATTCTCTAGTTTTTTCTGTGATCCAGTGGATGTTGGCCATTTGATCTCTGGTTCCTCTGCCTTTTCTAAATCCAGCTTATACATCTGGGATTTCTCGGTTCACATACTGTTGAAGCCCAGCTTGAAGGATTTGGCCACTTGCAAAGCCAGCTGCCTTGTCTCCCTCTGTCAGCCTTTTGTCCGTCCCAGGAAGGGTTTTAACTGCTTTTTTTGTTAGTTGCTCAGTCGTGTCTGACTCTGCAACCCGTGGACTGTAGCCTGCCGGGCTCCTCTGTCCATGGGATTTCCCAGACAAGGATACTGGGGTGGGTTGCCATTTGCTTCTCCAGGGAATCTTCCTGACCCAGGGATCGAACCTGGGTCTCCTTCTTTGGCAAGCAGGTTCTTTACCGTTGAGCCACCAGGGAAACCCCTGTAACTGCCTCGTAGAGGCAGAATTCTAATCTCATGCAGTTCACCCAATTAAACTCTTAAGTTTGGTGGTTTTAATATATTTACAACTGGGTAGCCATCACTTCTATCTAATTCCAGAACATTCCATCCCCCTAAAGAAAGCTCCTTCCTGGAGAGGGGCAAGATAGGTAGGGAATTAAGAGGAACAAACCACTATGTATAAAGTATATAAACTACAAGGATATACTTAGAACACGGGGGTATACTCAGTATTTTATAATAAGTATAAATGGAGAATAACCTTTACAAATTGTGAATTACTATGTTGTACATCTATAACTCATATGGTGTTGATGTTCAGTTGCTACGTCATGTCCGACTCTTTGTTGGCCCCATGGACTTCAGCACGCCAGGCCTCCCTGTCCCTCACCATCTCCTGGAGTTTGCCCAAGTTCATCTGTATCTCTAACAAGAATCGCACTTAAAAAAAAAGGAAACCTCGTGCCAGTAGCTTTCTCCTCCCCGCATACTCCTTCCCCAGCCCCTGACAGCCAGGAACCCACTCTCTGTGTCTCCGGACCTGCTTGCTCTGCGTGTTTCCTGTTGGGATCACACCCTGTGTGTCCTGTGTCTGCTCCTCTCACTGAGCGCCGTGTTCTCGGGGCCTGTCCACGTGGTCGCGAGTGTCTGGGCTTCACTCTTCAGGGCTGAGGGACGCCCCAGGTGTGGCGGGACCACACTGTGTCCATCGTCCCCTGCCGATGGGCCCTCGGGGTATTTCCCCTTTGGGGCTGGTAGCGGTGCCGGGGCTGTGAATGCCTGTGCTTGGGTTTTGTGTACGTGTGTTACTTGTCCCAGGTAGATGCCGGGCGGTGGCGTTGCTGGGTCAGTGGTTGCTCTGTTTGTCCATCTGAGGAACCGCCAACTGTCTTCCATGATGGCGGCACCAACCCGCCCTCCCTGCCATGCATGGGAGTGCCAGCTTCTCCCCATCCTCCTGACACTTGCTGTGATCTCTGTGATTGCCATCCTTATGGGGCAGATGGCATCTCCCTATCCTTTTGGTCTCTGATACTTTTAAATATGCTCACTGCTCTGGGCCCCTCTGGGTGGGGCAGGGAGACCTGAGTGTGTGTCCAGCTGACAGGTGTGGCCTGATAGGGGCTGGTGACCTGGGCAGACTCTGGGGGGCCCAGATGGGGGGGCCCATGCGGGTGAGTGGCACTGTGTTGGTGGGGAAGAGGGCTTCACCTTGGCCCGGCTGTCCCCGCAGGTGAGTGGCATCAAGACATTGTACGAGGCAGAGCTGGCTGACGCCCGCCGGGTGCTGGACGAGACGGCCCGGGACCGCGCCTGCCTGCAGATCGAAATGGGCAAGCTGAGGGCCGAGCTGGAGGAGGCCACCAAGAGGTGGGGCTGTGGCGGTGTGATGGCGCACGGGGCAGGAGGCGGGGGTTGTCACGCTGTGTGTGGTGGGAGGACCCCAACTTGCACAGCCCTCCTGGGAGCGGGTCATGTGGGTTCTTGGGGCCTGGCCCTCTGGCTGCCCTGTCCAGCACCATTATCCCCTCCAAAGAATTGGCCCCCGGAGATGAAACCTCAGCAGCTCCCCTGGGACTGAATCCCCTGGTATCTGGCACCACCACACTCCCAGCCCTTTCCCCCCTTGTGCCCGCCCTGGGAAGCCGGGGAGCGGTGGGTGACCTTCTCTTCCTGATCCCAAAGCACCATCTCCTGGCTGCTCCCCAGTAAAAGTGTCACCAGTCTGGAGAATGAGGCAGCGCTGGTGGTGATGGTGGCAGAAGGAAGGAAGTGACGTGAACTCAGCGAGTGTTTAGACCAGGGCCCCTCCACCCTCGCTCGCAGCGACCCCGGCAGGCCAGACTGGCTACAGGGACACTGAGCACGAGGTCAGGGGGCTCAGCGGCACCAGCTCTGGAGGCCACCTTCATGTGTGCGGGATTCTTCTTTTCTAATGAGACTTTCTTACTTTCTTTGGGAGGGGCAGTTTTAGGTTTGCAGGAGAATGAGTGGAGAACACAGGGTGCCCCAGACCCCTCTCCAGGGCCCCACCTTAGGTTTGCAGGAGAATGAGTGGAGAACACAGGGTGCCCCAGACCCCTCTCCAGGGCCCCACCTTGCGGACATCTCCCAGGAACGGGTGTGCTACGTTGTTACAAGTGATGAGCCCATATGAATACATTCTTATCAGCTGAGTCCATGCCTCACACGGGGGTTCGCCCTTGGTGTCCTGCGCTCTCTGGGTATGGACACACGTACACTGACGCGTGTGCACCAGCATAGCGTCACGGGGCGTGGTCACTGCCCTGAAGACCCCTAAGCCTCCCCACACCCCCAACTCATCCTCCCCCCAGCCCCTGCAGGCTGGGGGTCCTTCATGTCTCCACAGCTCTGCCTTTTCCAGTCGCCTCCTCAGACTGTCCCCTGTCTCTTAGCGGTGTGTTTCTGATTCCCTCATGGAACAGAGCAGTGAGACAGTCTGAGACAGACCCACGCAACACAATCAGCTGGTGTCTGACAGGGCAGGAGAGGCAGTCTGCGTGCTTTTCAGGAGGTCGGGTAGATGGGAGACCCCATCCATTTATTATGACTTTGAATTAAAAAGTGACATGCTTTTTGGAGACGAGTAAGAGGATGAATGCTGGAGAATTCTGGAATTCCCCCAGCCTCTCTCTGTCACATCCACACAGGTTCTGGAATCTTCCAGACACCCTGAACCTGCGTGTGACTCCTTGGGTGGGCTGAGAAGTCACATTTCTGCTTGTCAGAATCATAGATGCTCCCTGGGGAGAAAGCAGATAACTCAGTGAACTTAAGGAGAAAAACAAGGGCTTCCTTGGTGGCTCAGTGGTAAAGAATCCACCTGCCAATGCAGGGGACACGGTTTCAGTCTCCGGTCTGGGAAGATCCCACACAGCTCAGAGCAACTAAGCCTGTGCACAACTCCCGAGCCTGTGCTCTAGAGCCCGCAAGTCGCAACTGCTGAAGCCCGTGTGCCCTAGAGCCCATGCTCTGCAATAAGAGAAGCCACTGCAGTGAGAAGCCCGCGCGCCGCAACTAGAGAGCAGCCCCCACTTGCCACAACTAGAGAAAAGCCTGCGCGGCAGTGAAGACCCAGCACTGCCAAAATACATAAGTAAAAATTTTAAAGAGAGAAAACTGAAAGTCTCCATGAGCCTCCGCCCAGACAGAACCTCCGAGGCCGATCTGGGGTATTGCTTTTCCGCCTTTCTGAATTTACACTCATGGTGGACACCCTTAGATAACAGACCGCTTTGTCTAGCTCGAGCCTGGCATTGATGTCACGTGTGTCGCGATGCCTCCCCCATGCCTGGGCCGCGTCACAGGCTCCTACGACAGCTTCAGTGACAGCCCTGCCCCACCATCGGGCACCCGGGCCAGCGACTTACCTTGGCCCCTGCTCTCGAGGGAAGGCTTCCCCAGTCTCAAGTACTTGGGTGTGCAGGCGATTTGCCTACCGGCCTCACTTCCTGCTCTGAGGCGCAAAGCTCTTGCAGACAGTGTGGGTGGCCCGTGACCCTGAACGAAGTGCACGTGCCGTGAGGTGGCAGCCTGTGCTTTTCTCTTCCAACCAAGAACGCTGTGAAAACCCTGTGATGATGGGAACGCAGGCGGAGGACCTGATAGGCTGGGCTCTCCTGCCTAATCCCCCAGGAATTAGGGTTCCAGGGGAGGAACTTCATACCCTGAAGCTGTCAAGCAGCAGAAACTTAAGCCACTGAGGGTCGCCAGCACCCCTGCTTCCCAGACCATTCCATTCCTTCATCTCTGTGGCACAGGGTGGCGGTGTTGAGAGATTTTCGACATTTCCTGACACCTCTGCTCCTGTTGCCCTGGCCATACAGCTGATCTCGACCTGCCCACCCACCTCACCCTAGGCCTGTGTACTCTCTGCTCTCCCCAGTGCCCTGGGAACCATGGCCTGGCCCAGGCCCCGGGCCCCGGCTTTTCAAGGGCTGTGCCCAGTAGCTCCCGCTCTGCGTGTCTGTCTCCTGTCTCCTCCCCCTTCACCTGAGGGCAGCGGGTCTCACTGCTGTCTGCACCCACGAGAAAGCTCCTCCTGATGATGGGGAGTCCACAGACGTTTCTCTGGTGAGAGGACAGCATGTCCACGAAACTGGCTCTCAGTAGTGGTCTACCAGACAGATGAATCCAGTTTCCCCAAACCCTCTAGGGATGTGGGGTTTGCAGCCCACCCCCCTCCCTTGAGTGGAAGGACTGTATGGCTCAGGAATGTGGACTGCGGGACCCCAGGCCCTCATGGAGGCTGTGGGTGCCACGTCTGCCTGGAGGTCCTGTCCCAAGGACTGCTGTGAGGACAGGACCAGCCTGGTGACTGAAGTCACTGGGCTTTATCCCTCCCCCACACACCTCACTCAAACTGGTGTGGTGTCCCCGATCATTGTCACCCAGGGCGATCCTGCCCCTGAGGGACACCAGGTGATGTCTGGGGATGTCTGGTTATCAGGACCCAGGAAGGGTGGTGCTGATCTGACCCCTGTTGTGCTGTCCCCACTGGTGCTGGGCAGGGCGCAGCTTCAGTTCCTTGGTGGGGAAGTGGGTAGCTTTCAACTACCCACTTCTAATTCAAGAGATTTAGAGCACCATTCAGAAATGTTCACGCTAGTAAGAGTTGTGTGTTGGTACTTCCCTGGTGGTCCAGTGGCTAACTCCAAGCTTCCAGTGCTGGGAACCTGGGTTCGCTCCCTGGTCAGGGAACTAAGATGCTGTATGGTGCTGCACAGTGCAGCCAAAAAACAAAAGAGAGAATTGTGTATTTAGAAAGTCTCTTTGGCATCTTAGATGTTTCACATTAGAGATATCTATTAAAAGTTAAGTGAGCCTGCCTGAAGTAGCTTGACTTTACAAATGAGATCAGCATTTCAAAGGCCAGGGTTTTAATTCATTACTTTAATAAATTATACATTAAAAAGTCTCCTCTAAGTGGTCCCTCCTCCTGTGCCCAAAAGTCAGGGAAAAGGACATGAAAACCCACATCTTGTGGATTATTTTGAGTGGCTGGCGGGGTCCCCATGGGGCAGAACGGGTTTGAAGGCAAGGCCCCTTTGGTCCTGACAGATGAGGCTCTGGTACTGAAAGCATGGGTAGGTGAGGGTCTGGGCCCTGAGGCAGCCATGAACTTGGCCTTGGGGTCAGTGCTGCCTACTAACTTCTGCTCCTGACTTCCAGCGCCAAGAAGAGGGAGGGTGAGCTCACGGTGGCCCAGGGCCGCGTCAGGGACCTGGAGTCCGTGTTCCACCGAAGTGAGGCCGAGCTCGCGGCCGCACTTAGTGACAAGCGCACCTTGGAGAACGATGTGGCAGAACTGCGGGCCCAGCTGGCTAAGGTAGCTGCAGGCGGTGCAGGCTGTGGGCTCCCCCTTCACCCCCACCCCTGCCCAGTCCACACCCCAGGGGAGTTTGGGGACTCGGGATCCCCAAGGACCTCACGTGGCAGCAGACAGCGTCACCAGCTGCTTGTCCCACGTTTCCAGGCGGAGGATGGGCATGCGGTGGCTAAGAAGCAGCTGGAGAAGGAGACGCTGATGCGCGTGGACCTGGAGAACCGCTGCCAGAGCCTGCAGGAGGAGCTGGCCTTCCGCAAGGATGTCTTTGAGGAGGTGGGTCGTCCCCCCCACCCCCCAGCGGGAGCCAGGGTGTTCCCCCACTTCCTGCCTCTCCCTGCCTTGGGGACTCATCTCCTGATCCCCGCCTCCACCATCACGCGGCTTTCTTCTGTCTGTGCATCTGCGTCTCTTATAGCGACACTTGTCCTTGGGTTTGGGGCCACCCAGATAGTCCAGGATGGTCTTGAGCCCTGTATCTTAATCACACCTGCAAAGACCTGTGTCCAGGAAGGCTACGTTGGCAGACTGGGGATCAGCTCATGGGCATGCTTTTTGGGGGTCATCATTCAGGCTCCTGCAGACCCTCCCTGGCCTCCTTGCCTCTGGGCCTCGGCTCCCTGGTTTGGCAGGACTGACTAGAGCCCTGGCCCCGCTGGCCTCCCGCCTGGTCCTGGCCCATTGTGCTGTCACAGCCAGATGGAACCCGGAGGCAGCCACTGTTGAGCTCACTGCGGCGTGCAGGCGGGTGAGATGCCCATGCAACTGCGGAGCGGCCTCCTGCTCCTGCCAGGCCCCACTGCAACCAGAGCCGCCCTGGATCCCGTGAGGAGGCCAAGGGGGCGGGAGGGCCCCTGAGGTGGGCCAGGGGTGGGGTGCGGGCTGAGGGTCCAACTGTGCTTCTTGGCTGTTTGTGAACACAGTGGCTTCCTGTGGACACGTTCCTATTGTCTTCATCCACGGGGCCCAGACACATGTGACTGACATCTGTGCAGGGAGTTTTGTCAAGTGGGGCTCCCCCACCTACTTTTGACCCCACCATTGCCTGGTCAGCTCCTGGTACATGTGGCCAGGGCCAGCTGGCCACTGCCATGACCCACTGCTGATCTATCCTAGACCCCAGGCTCCTGTGATGAGCCACATTAGGATTTTTTTTTTTTTTTAAGAATTCTTTTTTTTTATTAACAGCTTTATTGAAATAGTCCCCTACCAGAAAGCTTTCAAAGTTTACCACGTAGACTAGAGCTTAGTCCATTCCCAGAGCTGTGCAGCCATCCCCTCTTAATTCCAGAACATTACCCCCAAAATAAATTCTGTAGGTGTTTCCATTAGCATTCTTCCAGTTTTCCTATATAACAAAACTTTTTAAAACATACAATTTAATGAAATTTAGTACAGGATAGTTCAACCATCACTGTTTAGTTCCAGAACATTCCATCATTGCAATAGAAACCCACCCCCATCAGCAGTCACCCCCACCCCCTGCCCTAGCTCCCGACAACCAGGAACCCACTCGTTCTGTGGATCAGCCTTCTCTGCACGTTTCCCATCAGTGGAATCACACCCTGTATGTCCTTCTGTGTCTGCTTCTCTCACTGAGCATCCTGTTCTCAGGATCCGTCCACATGATAGCGAATGTCAGGGCTTCTCTCTTTTTCAGGGCCGGGTGATGCTCCTGTGTGTGAAGGCATAGGTGTGTTAATCGACAGTCAGCTGGGGGCTCTGGGTCATGGTTCTTGGGTGGTTGTAAATCGTGGTGTGGGTGTGAACAGGTGGCCCGGGCCTACCCCAGAGGGTCACCAGTGGCAGAGTTGGGCACCCTCGCTCAGGCCCCAGGGGAGAGTCAGGGACGCCTGTGACAGGGCCAAAGCGTGCAGTGAGCGCATGGCTATGTCCGCAGGAAGTGCGTGAGACGCGGCGGCGGCATGAGCGCCGCCTGGTGGAGGTGGACAGCAGCCGGCAGCAGGAGTATGACTTTAAGATGGCCCAGGCGCTGGAGGAATTGCGCGCCCAGCACGACGAGCAAGTGCGGCTGTACCGTCTGGAACTGGAGCAGACCTACCAAGCCAAGGTGTGCACGCGAGCATGCCTGCCGGTGGGCATTGGGCCGTCCACTCCCACCCTCTGTGCCGGCCCTCATGCCTGCCCTTGTCCCCGCAGCTGGACAACGCCAAGCTGAGCTCCGACCAGAATGACAAGGCTGCCAGCGCCGCTCGGGAGGAGCTGAAGGAGGCCCGCATGCGGGTTGAATCCCTCAGCTACCAGCTCTCCAGCCTTCAGAAGCAGGTGACTCACCAGAGCCCCAGCCCCGACCCCTCCTCGGGCCCTGTCCCGTCTCATCCCTTCCCATGCCCCCAGAGGCCTGCAGCCGAGTGGGCTTTCCCCACCGTGACGCGCGTGGACCCTGCTGCAGGCGAGCGCGGCCGAGGACCGGATCCGTGAACTAGAGGAGACCGTGGCTGGGGAGCGGGACAAGTTCCGGAAGATGCTGGACGCCAAAGAACGAGAAATGATGGAAGTGCGGGACATGATGCAGCAGCAGCTGGCCGAGTACCAGGAGCTGCTGGACGTCAAGCTGGCCCTGGACATGGAGATCAGCGCCTACCGCAAGCTGCTGGAGGGAGAGGAGGAGAGGTGAGCGCGGCAGGGGCGGGGCGAGGAGAGGGGGTTGGGCGAGTGCGCTGTCCCTCCCCCTCCAACACCCCACCCCTGCACCTCAGCCCCTGGTAACCCCGCACCCCCGCCCCCAGGCTGAAGCTGTCCCCTAGCCCGTCATCGCGGATCACCATCTCTCGGGCCACAACGAGCAGCAGCGGCAGCAGTGTGGCCACAGCCGGGCGCCCGGGCCGCAGCAAGCGGAAGCGGCTGGAGGTGGAGGAGCCGCCGGGCACGGGCTCCAGTGGCCTCGGCTCCAGCAGCAGCACCAGCAGCGGCGGCAGCTTCCACCTGGCGCAGCAGGCCTCTGCCTCAGGCAGCGTCAGCATCGAGGAGATCGATCTGGAGGGCAGGTTCGTGCAACTGAAGAACAGCTCTGACAAGGTGAGGCCTTGCCCCGTGCCGCGCCGCCCCTCAGGGGAGGCCCCCCGGGGTTTCCCAGCGCCCTGTGCCAACGCCAGCGCCTTTCCTCAGGATCAGTCTCTGGGCAACTGGAGGATCAAGAGGCAGGTCCTGGAAGGGGAGGAGATTTCCTACAAGTTCACCCCCAAGTATGTGCTGCGGGCCGGCCAGACTGTCACGGTAGGTGGCTGCGGAGGGGCAGGTTGTGAGGTGTAGCTGGGATGGGGCAGGGGGCCAGGGGAACCGCAGGGTGGAGCCCCGCCGCTGAGAACAGCCGCCTGCGGTAGCCAATTGCCTGTGTCCACATTTCTTCATCGGAGCCTCCCTGGAGCTCTTGGGAGGCCTGAGTGATGTGCCAGGGGTCCCCAGTGTGGGCGGGACTGGGTCTAGGTTGTCTGTCTGCGCTGGCAGGCAAAGTGCCAGCCATGTTAACAGTCACGGGCACAGACTCTAGGGCACCTCATCCCAGCCTGGCTCATTTGCTGAGATGAAAGTCCTTGGCCACTGTGAACCTCAGTCTCTTCTTCCATACTGGGGTGATTGATTAACATCCCTGGGCCAGAATCTAAGAGGCCTAGAAGGATTAAACACCCAGGGCATCAAGGGGACCTGTGATGAATGGCTGGCTGGTGACCACTAGGACTGGAGCCCACTTTAACGGGGAGGCCTTCCTGTATCCCCAGGTGTGGGCAGCTGGAGCGGGGGTGGCTCACAGCCCCCCATCCACACTCGTGTGGAAAAGCCAGAACAGCTGGGGCACTGGTGAGAGCTTCCGGACCACCCTGGTCAATGCTGATGGGGAGGTGAGTGCCTCCCCGCTGCCTGGGTCTTGGGGCCCCTCCTGGGTGGATGGAGCCTTGGCCGCCAGGCACATGAGTGCAGCCTAGGCCTGGGCGTCCTGACTGCCTCCCCTGCAGGCTGGGCTACTGGGGTGGGGAGGGGTTTGTCTGCAGCTCTCGTCTCGTACAGGAAGTGGCCATGAGAACCGTGAAGCAGTCTTCAGTGGTGCGGGAGACCGAGAATGGGGAGGAGGGCGAGGACGAGGCAGCTGAGTTTGGAGAGGAGGATCTTTTCCACCAGCAGGTAGAAGCTCCCAGGCACGGGCGTGCACACACACGCACACATCCCAGACCCTGTTCATGCAGCTGCCCTGGGCATCACCCAGGCCACAGAGCTCACAGCAGATAGGCTGTGGGGTCAGCTGCCCTGCCCCCTGGGCCTGCCTGTCGTGCGGACCTCTGGTACCCACCTAGGGACACCGGGAATGGGGTTGCAAAGCTGCTATATCTCAAAGTGACCCTGGTACAGCCCCAGGGCTTCTCAGCCCACCCACTGTTACTGTGATTCCTCCAGACTGGTATGCTGGTGACTTCATAATGGTTTTGTGGGGAGGGTGGGGGGCCCGAGGAACCACACTGAACAAGACACAAGTGCAGGACTCTTCTGGGTCTAACACCATTGTAACGAGTCCTGTGACTCAGGAGTGAGGGAGACATGGAAGGTTCTGGAACAGGAGCCGCGGAAGCTGGGGTCGTCTTGCTGGAAGCTGAGCTTCCCTGGTGGCTCAGGCCCCAGCCTGGTCCAGCCCCCCCTGGTGGGAGGGCCGAGGGCCACCAGCTATCTGCCTGGCCAGGTTGGCATGTGCCTGCCACACTGGGCTCACCTCACTACACCATCTTTCCTTCCAGGGGGACCCGAGGACCACCTCTCGAGGCTGCCGCGTCATGTGAACCGAACATGCCTCATCACGTCTTTCTTTACCCAGAGCCACTGAAAACTATTTTTATATCATTGGCTTCTTTAATCCTTGGTACATTTCTAGAGAATTTTTAAGCAAACTGCCAGAGCATTGGGGGTGGGTCTCTATTGATCTTTCCTGTCGGCGGGTTTCCTGGGACCCTTCACCACTGACCAGACTCTGTTGGTGCCCTGTCCAACCAGCCCAGGAGCCTAGTGGCTAGCGGACTTTGGGGAGTCCAGCAGGGGTGGGAGGAGGCCCGTTGTCTGCGTGGGTCTCTTCTGCAGCCTGGAGTCGGGGCGGGAGAGGAGGCCTGGGATGGACAGAGCAGAACTGCATAAGGATCCCATAGTTTGTTTCATTTAAGCTTTCAAAAAAACCAAATTCAGAATCCAGCTTCTGACCTGGTGGGGAGCAGGGGCACCCCTGCGGTTTCCGTGACTCAGCCAACTGAGCACCCGAAGGAGGGCTGGAAGCAGCTTGTACTGTCAGACCTGGGTTTTGGGTGGTTTCTGCTCAGCCCTTGGGAGTCGGGTGTGTGGGGTGGGCCTGTCGGCTCCCTCTCTGGCTGCCGGAGCCTCACGTTTCTGGGCCTTTCTGCAGTCAACTTCCTCACCCTGTGGGACAGGCAAGAAGGAAGCTTGGGACCTGGGGGCGATTCCTCTCTGAGACTTATCCCCAGGTCAGTATCAAGGGGATGAGTGTGACAACCTTGGACATGACATCCATGTGCAACCACCGCTTTCTGCCCTCCCATCTGTGGAGGGTGACGAGGGCAAGCCGTGGGACTCCCTGACCTCCACCCTGTGCCTTGAGCACAGGTCATGCGCACTCCTGTGTTCTTGGGTGCACACGGATACGCTAGCTTCCTCTGTAGCTTCCTGCTGAAACGGTGTTTCTTAGACAGACCTGCCCATGCCAGCAGACCTCTGTGGAATGCTCCGTGCCACAGCCCAGCTTCTGATCACCCAGAGACCCCCCTCCCTGCATTAGTAGACCTTTGACCCGCGCCACGTAGATACACAGAAGTTATTTTTTTAATGGATATTTATTTTTTTACATTGGTCAGTACAGGTTGCCAGGCTCCCACCTCAGGGGCTCACTTAAGGGTCACTGGGACAGTCCCCTCTGGGGGTGGGGAGGTGGCGTCATCAGGGGGTCTGTCCCTGTGGACTTTGCGCCCCTGGCTGACTCTTCAGAAAGCGCAGCTCAAGTCTTAAAGACGCAATACTGAGCCATGGAGGCAGGCTGGCCCCTGAAGGCAGCCTGCTTCCAGGTAGGCTGAGTGCCAGCCCCTCAGGGTTTACCCAAGGCTGGAGCAGCCCGTCCACCTCCTTTCCCTGGGAACTGCTCATGGTGAGGAGGGCCCAAGCCCCAGGACAGGAAAGTGTCAGCCACCGGCAAAACCAAGCTTCTGCCAAGTCTAGAATCTCCCTGCAGGCCAAAGCTTTGGGCATCTTTCCTTGGCTACCAGAGTCCTTGGCCCGAGGGCTGTGCTTGCCCTGTGGAGGAAAGTGGCCTCACCAGAAAAATGGTGCAGCCCATGAGGAGCTTCCTGTCCTGACAGCACCTTCTCTTTTCCACCCTCCCTCACCCCCACCCCCCTGCCAGGAGTGCTTCCAGGTACAGGCTGCTCCCTTCCCCTGGCATAACAGGAGCTGAGTAGACCATGAGGGTCTGGAGAGCGGGATGGGGTCTGGGTGGTCCTGGGGCGAGTGGAAACTGCACTGGTCTCAGCCACACCCTTCAGGGTATTTTGGAAATCTCTGGGGATCGAAGCTGTGTCCTGGAATTCTGGGTGTGAAGCGGTTTTGCAGGCTGGGCTTGAGGACTTCAGGAAGGAAAGGAGAGGGCCCCACCCTCCCGTCAGGCCCAGAGGGCCTAAAAAACTGCAGAACCCCCAGGCTCATTAGATGACTTCTTGATTCAGCCAGTTCTTGGTCTCATCACCGCCCAGTGGTTGCCTGGCTGAGATCATGAGTGGAGCCTGGAAGTGGCCCTGGCAGGCTGGGAAGCCCTTGACTGGTGAGGGCAGGGTGCGCTGGACTGGTGGCCAGTTGGGGCTGGAGGTTGGTGGTAATTTGGTAATTACCAGTCTTTGGTAATTAAGTAGTTGAAAACAAAGGACAAAGTCCAATGTTACAATGTCAGCCTTGGCCTGAAAAACAGAATTTGCACTTATCCTTAAACATGCTTAACTTTAAGCCACTTGATACAGAAGCGATTCTTTTTTTCTGAGCCCGTGTCATGTGAGGAGAAGCACCCTTCTAGAAAAACAGCCACTCGGCCCAGCCCTCGGAAGGGACCCAGTGCCGGGGAGACACGGACGCCTTTTTCCCTGTGGTCTGGGCGCTCAGTGTTCATCACAGCCAGGCTCTGACCTGGGCTCCTTTTTACCACACCGTCTACTCAGCAGTTCTATTTATATCAGCACATCCGAGCGGGGACTGCCATTCCTCAAGGACATTGACGCTATCGGAAAGGTCTTAATTCCAAGCCCGAAAGGGATCATCAGCACTACACGCCAGGGGACTCAGTTTCAGCAACTGGCTGTCTAGACACATTTCAGATGGTGATTTTTAAGATGCATGCTAAACGTGTGGTCTTTTGTTTCCTCCAATGATTTGTAATATACATTTTAAGACTGGAAACTTTTTTGTACAACATCCAATAAAACATTTTGGTTTTAAATTCTGCCCGTGAGTTACTACTCCCACGCCAGGCTGCTGTAGTAGGAGCCCAAGCCACTAGTTAAGCGGATGTCTTAGGACCCCCATCAGACCGCGCGGACCGCTAGTTTTATGCATTCCCCCATCTGATACACCGACACCCCGCAGCGCTCTTGGTCCCCTAATACGGCCTAGCGCTACCAGGTCTGCAAAGAGCAGGGTAAACGCGCTCATCGTCCAGTACACGCGCGGCGGGACCTCTGGGGGGTTGGAGCCTAAGCACGGAGGTGCGGGCCTCTCGACCCGGAGTTCGACACGGAAAGCGGACTTCGGCCCGTTCGCCTCTGCGCGTGCGCGGGAAGTTTCGCGCGGCCTTATGGGACTCGTAGTCCGGACCCTGCTCCCACCCACCGGAACTCCATTTCCCGTGGGGCCCTGGGGCAGCGGACTTCCGGCGTGAGTGCGGGTCGGCGCACGCGGCGGCGGTCCGGTTGACTTTGCGGAGCCATGGAGGGCGGCTTCGGCTCCGATTTCGGGGGCTCCGGCGGGGGGAAGCTGGACCCAGGGCTCATAATGGAGCAGGTGAAAGTGCAGATCGCCGTGGCCAACGCGCAGGAGCTGCTACAGGTCCGGGGCTGGCCGGGGGCGGGGTGGGGGGCTGAGGGCTGCGGGATCCGCCGGGGCCGGTGTCGCAACTGAGGGCTCGCGTGTCCCCACAGAGGATGACGGACAAGTGCTTCCGGAAGTGTATCGGGAAGCCGGGGGGTTCCCTGGACAATTCGGAGCAGGTAAAACCGGGGTGGCGGGGTCGCGGGGTCGCGGGCTGGACCCTGTAGGGTGGCCTCCGCGCGTGCGCTGACTTAATGAAGAGGCGTGGAGAGGATGCTGCGCGTGCGCAGCCGGGGCGGGGACACCAGCCGCGGTCCAGACCTAAGCGGCTCGCGGGTTCCTTCCCCAGAAGTGCATCGCCATGTGCATGGACCGCTACATGGACGCCTGGAACACCGTGTCACGTGCCTACAACTCGCGGCTGCAGCGGGAACGAGCCAACATGTGACCGCGACGCGCCTGCAGACCAACCCCCCGACCCTTGCCCTACCCCCGGACCCATTTCCATAAACACTGTTTGTGAGGCGGGGTCCTGCATATGCGTACTGCCTACCAGAAGTTTATGAGGACGACATTGGTGCTGGGACCGTTGGGACTCTACCCGTCCTTTCCGCCTAGCCGCCCACTGCTAGGCCGGTGTAGCTTGGATCTTGGTAGGGGCGGCCCTGGCTCCGGGTGCCACCTCTCTTTGTGCGCCTGTTAACGGATTGAGTCGTATGGACCGTTGTGGGGCCTCAACCCGGCTTACGCTGTCTGCCTGGGAGGAGGGTGCTGGTTAACACATCACAAGCTTTATTCAGCTGCCAGAGAATGGAGAAGCTTGAACTAGTTCAGGGCTGAACTTGACAACCCCTGGCGAGAGGGATTTAATTTTAAAGGGAGGAGTGAGGTCAGTGATGGGGAGCCATGTTCATTAGTTTACCTGGGAAGGGGCAGGGCTTTTTTGAGGGAGTGGGGGACCACCTTCTCTTTATCCTGTTTTGGTCTTTTAATGTATGGTACTGGCTGCTATGAGGTGTGTTGTGTAATACGTTCATACAGTAAAATCAACATGTAATGAGATGCAGGGTCTATTGGAGTTTGGATTGCTGCCATCTTGGTCTCAGCTGGTTCCACTTGTGTTTTTCTTTGTGTGTTTGTGTGCGGGAAGGGCGCTTCCTTTTTTATTTCTGGACCCTTGAACTTAAAGGTTTATGTTAACTCTTGCTAAAAGTGGGGAGAGGGTGTGGTTGGCAGGTTTTGAGCAAATTCCTGGTTTATCCCTGGTGACAAAGCCTCCCCTTTTCTTGTTACTGCTCCTCATTCTTGAGGGGCGCTGGAGGACAGATGGTCTGACTTCCGAAGCTGAGGCTGTTTTTTGCTGAACACACGGGTGTGGTTGTTCCCTAGTTGAGGGGGGCAGAACTGTTCCCTGATGAGCCTAAAATATGTGTGATGGTCACCAGGCTGCAGTCCCATGTACTTGCATCCTTGCATTCGAATCGTCCTGAAGTTTGATGACTTCAAGCTGTTCACTAACGGAAGTCGAGGAGGCAATTAAGGAGGCCCACCCAGAGATGAGCAGGCAGATGATAGCAGTTAGTGGGTAGAGAAATGGAAGAAGCCAGGCTAAGCCAAGGAGGCCTCTGACTAAATGGAGCTTGGATTGGATTTTGGAGTGTGTTATATCTGTGTGACCACTGAGCTTGCTCATACCTGTGTTTTGTATTTACTTTGATCTGACCAGGATTATTGACACCCATGTAGCAGGTCTTAACTGTGCAGACTTCCCCTTCCTCAGGTAGGAGATAATCAAGGGGCAGCCTGTTGTCGAGAATATTTGCTACTGAGTCCAGAGAAGAATGGAGTCCTTGTAAGGCATCGGCCATATTTTTAGACAAGTCTTCTAGGGTCTATGTGAGACTCTGGGAGGCTGCTAGTCAGAGGCTGATGACTGATCCCTCCTCCTGCCACAGTGAGTCCCGTTGCCCTTTGCTCTTGGGGCTGGGAGATGTCATGAATGGTTATATCTGGGTTGTGAGAACTTAGCCGGCCTGGCATGCATTGTGCACAAATTGGGATTTGTCTAAGCGAGGGTGAGCTGGGGACTTCCTTGGCAGTCCAGTGATTGGGATTTAGCACTTTCACTGTAGGAGACTGGGGTTCAATCCCTGATTGGGAAACTAAGGTGCCACAAGCTTCGAGGCATGGTTTAAAAAAAAGGAGGTGATTTAAGGTCTGTGGCAGGTTCACTGGTATATTGAGTGGGTGGCTCAATAACTTCTTTCTCAGGTGTAGGTGATGTCACTTTGGTATGGTGGCCTGTGGAGTCATGCCCTGTAATCGTTCTGCAGAGTGGGTGGTCGAGATTACTTGGGAAGGTCCTGCCCACCTAGGGTCTGGGCTTCCCAGGTGGCTCCGTGGTAAAAGGATCCTCCTGGTAATGTAGGAGATGCAGGTTCGATCCCTGGGTCGAGGAATTTCGCTGGATGAGGAAATGGCTACTCACTCCAGTATTCTTGCCTAGAAAATCACACAGACAGAGGAATCTGGCAGGCTACAGCAGCACCTGGGGGTCTAACTGGTCTTGTGGATTTCCAGCTTCCCAGGTTCTCAAACCCAGTCCCCAGGGAGAAAAGGATGTGAAGTGATGTCAGGGGAGGCAGTTCCAAATCCCTGTAGGTGTGTACAGCTCTGACTCTCCTCTCTAAGGCATGTTTCAGTGCGTCTGTCTCCCTGAGGTGGGTTTTGGAGCTGGGTCCTAGAGGAAGGGGCACCCGTCACATGCCCCCACGTGAACCCCACCTGCGTGTTCCTTGGGGGCTGTCCATGTTCTCACAAGTGCTCTAGGGGAGGGAGAGCCAGGGCAGGTGAGTGTCTGGACATCGTTTGGCTGAGTTTCTTTTTAGGGTTTGATTTGTTTTACTTTTCCCGACAATTGTGGTCTCCAAGTGGCATGAAAAGCCCACTTAATTCCTAGAATGTTAAAGAGTTCCGTAGAAATTTGGGAAACAATGGTGGGCCTGTTGTGACTCTGGATAGACTTGGGGAGCCCAAACCGAGGGGTTATTTCCTTGAGCAGGGTCTTGGAGAATTCCAGGGCAGTATCCGTTTGGGTGGGGCATGTCTCTATCGAGCTGGCAAGGGTGTCGGTGACAGTCAGCAAACGTCTGACGTTTCCTTGTGTCCAGGGCATCCCTAGAAAATCAGTCTGCCAGTCTTGACCTGGATGTGTGGCTCTATCCCACGTGGGGGTCACTCCGTTGACCTTGCGGGGGGTGGGTGAGTGTTGGGCTTATTCCGGAGGCAGACAAAGTGAGCTCCGACCCCATTTAAGGAGACTGGAGAACAGGGATGGTCGTGGACTTGATGAGCCACTGACATGGGGCCTCCTGACTGTCCTGTGTACTCAGGTGAGCTGCCCGGATGGCCTGCAGTGTGATGGCCGACAGGAGGGACAGCTGCCCATGACCAGTAACCATCCACCCCAGGCACTCAGGGCTTTTAAGATATCACCATCTGAAAGCCTGCTGCCATTGTTC
The DNA here is from genome assembly GCF_003369695.1 of Bos indicus x Bos taurus. Lineage (NCBI taxonomy): Eukaryota > Metazoa > Chordata > Mammalia > Artiodactyla > Bovidae > Bos > Bos indicus x Bos taurus. Next base: position 89,478,718 of record NC_040082.1, on the reverse strand, counting down.
TGGGGTGTAGACGGCAGCATATCGAAGTCCATGATCCCCTCTCCACTTGTTCAGCTGCTGTGTCTCCCCTGTTATTTCCTTTTGTTATTCCTGCATTTCCCCCTTGATAGGGTCTGTGGTGAGTGACCGCTGCCTCCATTGGCTTTAGAGTCAGTGTAGCTGCAGACAGCTTGCCCTTTCCCCAACTTTAGTGCCCTGGCTTGTACGCAGAGCAGCCAGAGGGCAGAGCTTTAGCGTCCTCTGCTAGAGTGATAGACCCAGGGCATGCCCTCCCTTGCATTTCCATCTTTTGTGAAGCTCCTTCCATGGGTGAAACACTCGGATTCTGCAGGTCCAGCCTCCGGGGGTGACCCTGTCCCATGACTTCCTCCCGATCACAGGTTAACCTTGGACCTGGCTGAGGGTGCAGGCAGGCGTGGTGAGGACATTGCAGGGCCCCCGTCACCAGCAGGTCATCTAGAAGTGCAACTTGGGTTCCACCCTGTCTGCCCCCTGCTGCTTTCCTTATGAACGGCTGGACATGGTCGGTGGGGTGGGGAGCTTCAGATGGTCAGGAGCTATCCAGAAGTTAATCCTCACCTCTCTCAGGAGCCGAGAATTAACAGCTACAGCCTGTGAGCACAAGGCAGTCCTTCAGAACTTTGGTCCAGTTGTTCAGAATAGGCTGCAGCCTGAGTCAGAGGCCTGGGGAGTTCTTCTGTGTGTGTGTACGTGGCTCTCCTGGTGAGTTCTGTGTGTGTGTGTGTGTGTCTCTTGGTGAGTTCTTCCATATGTGTGTGTACATGCATGTGAATGGAGCTGTGAATGGGTCCCATGAAGCTAATGCAGGGAACGTTCCAGGAGCACTTGGTCACAGTCAGGGGTCCACTCTAAAGGGTCAGGCTCCTTCACTTTTAAAAAATTTTTGTTTATTTCTGGCTATGCTGGGTCTTGTTGCTGCGTGGGCCTTTCTCTAGTTGGGGAGAGCGGGGACTTCTCTCCAGCTGCAGTGCACCGGTTTCTCCTTGCACTTGCGCGTTTGTCACGGGGCGTGGACTCCAGAGGGCATGTGCTTCAGTAGCTGCGGCCCCTGGGCTCAGTGGTTGGGCTCAGTGGTTGCTCTGTGGCATGTGGGACCTTCCCCAGACCAGGGATGGAGCACATGTTTCCTGCGTTGACAGGCGGATTCTTTACCAGTGAGCCCCCAAGGAAGCCTGGTCCTTCCCTTTTTTTTTTTAAAGGTTTATTCTTGAGACATTAAAATTTCTTTTTCATATTAAAGTCTTTGCAATCTGCTGTGCGTTTTGTGCTCAGTTGTGTCCGACTCTGTGACCCCATGGACTGTAGCCCGCCAGGCTCCTCTGTCCATGGAATTCTCATGCCAAGAATACTAGAGTGGGTTGCCATTTCATTCTTCACGGTCCCTCACTTTTAATTGTTCATACCAGGGCTTAGTAATCTAAGCTAAAGTTAGGGATCCCTATACAACAGAACCCACCCGGCCATCCCCAGGAAACCCCAGAGCTGCTTTCTTGTACTGGGGGTGCCCTCTGACAAGGCCCCTCTCTCCTCTCCCTCAACTGTGCCCTGGGCCCCTCTGCTCTGAGGAGCCCTCAAAGCTCTGCCTGCTGGGGGAGGGTTGAGTTTTCTCCTTTGAAACTTGAGGTCCTCTCTCAGCCAGGGGATTTACAATGTTAACTGTGCTGTGGCAGACAGCTCTTTCATGGACTGGCAGAATGTCATCCACTCATCGGTTGGCACTAGTGGTAAAGAACACATCTGAAAAAAAAAAACCACATCTGCCAGTGCAGGAGACATGAGACTCAGGGTGGGGTCATGCCTGGGTGGGGCAGATCCCTGGAGGAGGGAATGGCAACCCATTCCAGTCTTCTTGCCTGGAGAATCCCATGGACAGGAGCCTGGCGAGCTATAGCCACAGGGTCCCAGAGTTGGCCGCTACTGAGGCGATTTAGCACACACACAGCACTCATTGGAGAATAGCTCCTATTCTGACTCAAGGTGCCTGCAATCCTCAGCTTGTTGCTGTGTAGTCACTAAGTCCTATGCAACTCTTTGCGACCCCATGGACTGCAGCACCCCAGACTTCCCTGTCCTTCACTGTCTCTCAGAGTTTGCTTAAACTCCTGTCCATCCACCCATTTCATCCTCTGTCGTCCCCTTCTCCTCCTGCCCTCAGTCTTTCCCAGCATCAGGGTCTTTTCCAAATGAGTCAGTTTTTCGAATCAGGTGGCCAAAATGTTGGAGCTTCAGCATTGGTCCTTCCAATGATTATTCAGGATTAATTTCCTTTAGGATGGACTGCTTTGATCTCGGGACCATACAGAGGAAGTAACCCCCTCAAGATTAATCAGGCCATTGTTCTTGAAACGGCTTTCCCCAGTGGTCCAGTGATTAGTACTCTTCACTTCCAATGCACAGGGTAGGGGTTTGATCCCTGGCGGGGGAACTCCGATCCCACATGCTGCTCAGTGGGCCCCCCCCCAAAAAAAGTATTCTTGGCAAGGGCAATAGCACTAGGGTGACAGAACAGAAGCGACTCCACAGTCAAAGGGGTTTCCGTGTTGAGGTGTTTGTCTTGGAGACAAACCACAGCCTCCAGTTTCTATAGTATGTCTTTCCGTGTTAGAGAAAGCAGGTGTTCCAGGACACACAAGAAAGAGTGAGATGACCCTCTCCCGAGTCACACTTGGGAGCTCTGTTCCTATAGCTTCCCCTCCACTCCCGTCATTCCGCATTTATCTTCACTCATTCTATCCTGTCAAGTGTTCAAGACAGAGTGGCGCCCCATGTCCACTAGAAAGTCCACCGCTTTACCCCCCTGGTCAGACAGCCAAGGCTTCTCCAAGGAGCTCCTGGGCACCTCCAGTCCTCTTAAACGTGTGCAGCCGGCAAGGATGAACCAGGCTGCCGTGGGTCACCCTTCCGGCGGCCCTGCTGCAGCCCTTGTGCATGATGACTGGCTTTGAGCTCTGCTCCCCACTGTGGTCTTTGGAAGCCAGGGCGACTCACTGATACCACATAGTCCCTTTGGGGGGCCAAATAGCTGAAGCCAGGTTACTGGCTGTTGGTTCCGCTTGTCTGTCTTCCTTGGCATCTGCCTCCAGGTCCCAGTTGAACACCCTAAATGCTGATTCCACCCCCGGGAAGTGGGCATGGGGGGCCCTGTCTCCAGCTTCTATAATGTTCTAATGTCTGGACACTCTGGAAAGTGAAATGGGACTTTGCACATTATTGACCAAGGGATTTTTGCAGGAACTAATGTCTGTGGCGATTTGTTATGTAAGTGAATATTGAAATGTCTCCAGTCAATAATGTTCGGGTAACAAAAGACGCATTCATCCACCTGTGGTCAGTAAGTTGTTAAGAATGGCCTGCCCACCCACTGACCCCAGGTTCACGTTCATGTACACGCGAAGGCATTCCCTGAGGCATTCCAGGAACCCTACAAATCACATCCCCGAGAGTGAGGTGCTGCTGGCCATCTTCCTCTTGATGGTCCCACGTGGGGTCTGTGTTGGAAACAGCCTGAATTCCAGGCTGGTATGGGCTTCCTTGGTTGCTCAGACAGTAAAGAATCCGCCTGCAGTGCAGGAGACCTGTGTTCAATCCCTGGGTCGGGAAGATTTCCCTGGAGAAGGAAATGGCAACCCACTCCAGTATACTTGCCTGGGAAATCCCATGGACAGAGGAGCCTGGCAGGCTATAGTCCATGGGGTTGCAAAGAGTCAGACACGATTAAGCGACTAACACACCACAGAGCGTGTCTGGCATGACTTTGATGGGTCTTACCAGCTTCCTCCTTTGTATGGGTTATAATCAGTGCCTTTTCTTCCCCAGGAGAATAAAATGTTCACTAAGTGGGGAAACAGGTTTGGAACATTCCCTGGACTAAATTAAGGGGACCCTCTTAGGGGCCCCTCAAACCCTTGGATCTGCCCTTTCAGTCCTGTAGATCTGGGAGAAGAGGGCTACATATACAGCGGTCACACTGCTCCCTCCACTGGGGACCTCCCAAGGGAGGAATTGCCTACTGAGCCCAGAGGGTGGGTGTGCCATGGACTGATCCCCTTAGGAGGTGTGGAGAGATGGGGGTTGGAGAGAGTAGAAGGCATGGGAACCAGGAGAGGTGGGATAGGTGACTCAGGAGTCCTGGGTGAGCCAGTGGAAGAGGAACACGGCCCTGGGTGGGAGAGGAGGCCATGAGGACCCTCAGGCTGGGGCCCTAATACCAGGAGGGAGGTTAGAAGTAACCCCACATTTCATGCATAGCACAGTGAGAAACTGGAATGAGGTCTTGGCCCATGTTCTTCAGATGCTGGTGGTAGAGATGCAGTTGGGAAATGGTGTTAGGATTTAGAGAGCATGGTTGGGCAGCTCTCCCCCTCCGCCGGTTTATACTGGGGCCAGGTGACAGTTCAAAAGATCATGAGTTCTCTCTTAGTGGCAGTGATGTCCAGCTGTGGAGGGTGCACCCCAGTGGCAGTTCTGCGTGGCTAGCAGCTTGGTCACACACACATACACACACAACCCCCCTCCCCAGCCTCCCGGGAGCCCTTGCTTCTAGTCTGTCTCCAGCTCCCTGGGGCCTTGCTGGCTAGCTGGTGATGCGGCGCCCACCACATCTGGCACCCACCACATCCGGCACCCACCATGTGGTCTAGGTCTCTGGCTAAAATCTGACCCAGTCCTTGTGTGGCTGGGAGCAGAGATGCTGTGGAAGAGGGCTGAGGTGATAAGGTCCCCTCTGATGTCAGTGACTGGAAGTTTCCAGTCCTACTGGACCCGGCCCCAGTCTGCAGCGAGCAGCCAGCCGCCTTGCTGTAGATGTGCTGAGGCTGGAGACATTCTTCACCTGGGGAGCGCTCTGCTCGATCCTCGGCTGCTCTTAGATCTCAGGATGAATTCAGTAGCCCTCACTGGCCCAAGGGGTTCAGAGCTGCCCGGTGGTTCAGCTGGTCTTGTCCCCCCTGTGTCAGTGAGTAAGCCCTGAGTTACAGGAGGGAGTAGACCCCACGTTGAGTGCCAGTTTGTAATCAAACTAAGTGGTGTGGACCCTGGTCTCCCAGCCACAGCTCTCTGCTTCAGGGGAGGTTCTTTCTCTTCAGGTTCCAGTAGGTGAATAAGGAGACCAAAGCTGAGATGGACACAGCAGCTTTATTCAGTGACCAGAGAACGGGGGATCAGGAGCTTAGTTAACCGTAAACTTCTTGCCCACCTGGCCAAAGAGATTTAATTTTAAAAGGAGGAGGAGAGGCTGACACTGGGGAGGCATGTGCACTAGTCTCCCCAGACAGGGCTTTTTTGAGGGGGGCCACCCTGGTTGCCCTGTTTTGATCCCTAATATCTGGTCCTGGCTGCTGGTGGGTGTGTCATCTAATATGCTAATATAAAGTGGGCATCCAGGGAGACTCAGTCTGGTGGAGGTGCCATTTATTACCATTTGTGTGTGTGTAGCTCTGTTTCTTATCTCGGGACCCTTTAACTTAGAGATTGTGTTCCCTCCTGCTGAAGGTGGGGGAGTCAGGGTTGGGAGCCTTCCTCAGGGTGGGGGCTGGAGGGGTGAGAGCAAAGACCCAGGGCAGCTCTGGCACTGCGCCCAGGTCAGGCAGCCTCATGCCTGAGCATAGAATCGGGGTTTGGACCTGTGGTTGTGGCCAGGCTCCTTCTATACTCTGACCTCCTGGAGACAGATCGCTGAGGGAGGGAGGGTATGTTGGGGGGACCCTGTGTGTCTTCCCTGCTGGGGTCTCTGGGGACTGGCGTCAGCACCCCTCCCTTTCTTTCCCCAGTGACCCTGGACTCCCAGGTGACAGGGAGTGTTATTCATGTAAAGGGGAGCCTGCAGACAAGGCTGCCCAGAGGCTGAGGGTGGGCCTCTCCCTGGAAGTCCCCCCATCCCTCCCGCTGTAGGCCCTGTGTGAGGGGTGGGCAGTTGGTCATTGCTGTGACACGGAGGTGCCGAGCCAGCAGGCTACAGACGAGGGGCTGTGTTTATTGGAACAAAATATGCAATTCAACTGCACCCCCATTACCCACGCCCCCCCCCCACCCCCGCCCCACCACCTCCTCGACTCTGGTCCAGGTCTGGGCAGCCATGTGGTGGTCACTCCTGGATGTTCTGCCCGATCCAGCCTCTGACAGCAGCCACCCGGGTGTACACGCCCGGGAACTGGGGCCGCCCACAGCCATAACCCCAGCTGGTGACCCCAGTGAGCACCCAGCGGCCGGAGGGCTCCCTGCAGGCCAGGGGTCCCCCAGCGTCACCCTGAGGAGGGGAGAGAGGAAAGGTACTCAGAGCGGGCAGTACTTCCCCCGCAGCAGCCAAGGGTGGGCTGGCCTGACCTCCGTGACCCCACGTAAGTTGTAGTCATTGCCCCTGGGAGAGCCTCACTACCATCTGAGAAATGGGTTCAGTGCTCAGGTGAGCTTTCATCCAGCTGGCAGACATTGGTGGACACCTGCCTGGTGGGCCTGGAGAAGACACGGCCTCTGCCCCACTGCTCTTGACCCCTCTACCTGACTGGGGGAGGATGCCGTGGGGTGGAACCCGGCTCTCTAGAGGTGTCCGCCAAGGCGGCGTTCAGGGGAAACTCCAGGAGAGCAGAAAGCTGCTCTGTTTGAGGAAGTGCACTGGAGGTGGGGCGGGCAGCTGAGGGGCTTTGTGTCGTGAGGGTGGGGCCCCGGGGACCCCCGGTTCAGTTGCACAGTCGCTCACCGAGCAGCTGTCCACGCCTCCCTGCGGGAAGCCGGCACACAGCATGCGGCTGCTGATCTGTACCGGGTAGAAGCGGCGGCAGGTCTGCTCGCTGAGGAGGCGCACGGCCGCCTTCTGCAGCTGCCTGGCCATGGAGCCTGCAGGCGAGCGGCAAGACGGGACTTAGTACGGCTGTGTGCCCACTCAGTACCACAGGGATCCCCAGTGGGGGTCTGGGCGGGATCCTTCCTGATGCCCCAGAGGGGCGGCTGCACCTACCTCCCTCGCGCACAGAGCCCCAGCCTGTGATGACGCAGCGCGCGCCGTCGGGGGGCCGTGGGGCGGGCTCAGGCAAGCAGATGGGCCGCACCAGGCGGCTGCGGCGTACTGGCCCCACCAGCTCGAGCAGTGCCACGTCGTAGTCGAGCGTGTAGAGGTTGTAGAAGGGGTGCTTGTGGATGCGCGCCACACGCTCCAGCTGCCCATCAGCGCCACTCAGGAACGGCGTGCCCAGGAAGGCTGCCCACTGCTTGGGGTCCCCGTAGCTGTGGGATGTGAAGGATAGGCGTCCGCCCGGGTCCTCACGCCCCTGCCCTATCGGGGGCTCCCCTGCACACGTGGCCGGCACCTGACCTCAGTTGAGTGTTCCTTTTCCCTAGAATTGGGGGGGGCGGGGAGGATGAGGGGCCACCAGGCACTGAGGTGACACTACACGCTGTGTCCATTTCCACCTAATGTTGGGGCTCTGGTGGCTGGAGGACCCCCTATCCCACCTCCCAACCGCTCCGACCTCGGCACTGTGAGGCGCATCCTGAGATGGGTGTTTCCATGGAAGGCAGGAACCCTGGCCGGCCCTCCTCCTGGGCACCCTGCCAGGAAGGGGAACTTCCTCTCACCTTGGAGGGCCTTTAGGGTGGTGCCGGTCCAAGACAGTTGGGCTGGGGATGAAAGTGTCTCACTGCCCCCCAGAGATCTGGCCGGAGGCCCCCTGCAACCCCGCATTTGGTGGGGGCTGGACTCACCCCTTGCAGCCAGGTTTGGGGTGGTGGGTAGGCAGGGAAGGTTTGCGCGAAGGAGGGACCCGGGGCTGTGAGTGTGTGGAAAGGGCGTTCCGGGCGAAGGCGGAGGCGCCACGCTCTGAATTTTCAGGGGCTGGGATTGGTGAACCACCGACGTGGGCCAGGACCTTCAGGACTCACACGTCGAAGCAGTGTGCCGCCGATAGCAGCCACCTCTCCGCCACCAGCACAGCCCCGCAGCGGTGCTCCCGCCGCCGCAGCCACAGGCTCACCTGCCACGGCCACTCCCCGCGGCCCGCAGCGCTGCCGCCCACGATCCGGGTCAGCGCCGCAGCCGGCGCCAGGCCGCAGTCTGCGAAAGAGGCAGGTGCTCGCTGGTCAGAGGGCCCGTGCCTCCTCCATGCCAACTGTCCCGCCCCACCATGGAGCCCTGCCTGGCTGTGCTAGGGCGGAGGAGTGGGGTAGGAGACCCCCCTCAGGAAAACGCCCCACCCACGGGACACTGGGCCTGGTCCTACCAGCGCCTCTTCTGGTCCCAGATGTTTGAAATGCATTTGTTTCCTGTACCCTTAGCCTTGGCGCCGCACCTCCCCAGCTGGGGCTCCGTGCCAGGATCCCCTCCCATCCCGACTCCTCTCAGGCAGCCTTCAGTCCCCAGGAGTCCAGTTCCCTGCTGCTCCCAAGCCCTCGCACACCCAGCGGCTTCCCAGGAGGCCCTGCCTGTCTTCCTGGATGCCGGCAATGGGCTCTTTACCCGAGTCCCAGTGACCTGGGGTCCTTCCCAGGGTGTCCCCCATCCTGTGGACCCCCCCACCCCCAGCACAAGGTGCACCCTCAGAACAAGAGAGTAGGAAGAGATGGGTGGTTTCAGGGGGTGCTGCAGGGCCCCCATCACCAGCTGAAGGGACGCTCAGGTTACACATCTGATTCTGTCCCCACCACCCAGCTGTTTCCCCTGCCCCCCTCAGCAGGGGAAAGAGAGGCTGCAGGGAGCAGAAGGGCTCAGTGCCCACACCTGGAGGTGGTGACAGAGGGGGGCCACTACCTTGGCCCACCTGACCCTATCTGGAGCTTGCCTGGGACCAGGAGGCCTGGAGAATTCGGCCGAAGCTGCACCCCTCTCCTGGAAACACTACCCCCACGTAGAACAACATGGGCCATTTCAGGGTTCCCTCCACCTCCCGGCCCCATGGTAAGAACTGTAGCTATTGGAAAATTCCATAGGCGTCACTGGGCTGGAGACCAGACCCAGCCGCAGGGTTAACAGGACACAGTGTTTTTCTGAGGGCACACTGCGGCTCTGCAGTGTCAACACCCTCCTCTGAGCAGCCTGCGGGAGTCGCAGCTAGCAGAGATCCCCTTGGATCCAGAGGAATCACACAGACTCTGACCTGATTCGCAGGGGCTCTGGGCTCAACGTCCCACCTGTCTTAAACTTGTGGTCCCTGAGTGGAAGCCAGGAGGCACGGGGTGCAGATACCCCCACCACATACACACACACACGTGGTCTGCTTGGCTCTGGGCTCACTCCAGCATGCCCAGCACCTGCTCTGTCCCCACACCCCACAGCGCTGGCCTCTCCTCTGGTGAGTCTCCCCGTGGTTCTTTGGGGGTGTGGCCTGCCTTGTAGTGAGTCCATAAACCTGACTTTGTGGGTGCAGGTCTATGTCTGGGGACTTAGGCCGCCTGGGCTCTGTGAATGTTGGGGGTGGCGGAAGTGGGGACAGGCTCCATTCTCCCCCAAAGCCTAGGATACTGCCTCTGGCATCTGGTTCAGCCACAGAAAATTGCCTACAGTTGATGGGGCTTTTATTTTTGACCCACAAACACAGCAGTTTCATATGTTTCTGATTAATATTTAATAATGTCCCAAACAAGCCCAGGGCCACGTTCTCTGTCATGACATCTTCGGCTACTTACTGCCGAGTTGTCCCCACTTAGACCCTAATGGGATCCTGTGGGACTGGCCATTAACATGTGCATCTGCAGAGTCGGGGCCACAATGGGTTGACTTCTCTCCCCTCCGAAATTCCTAAGTGGAAGCCCTGACCCTCAGGATGAGACTGTTTGGAGATGATTACAGTAAAATGAGGTTATTAGTAATAGGGTGGGCCCTAATCTGGTACAACTGGGGTCCTATAGGTTAGGACACAGACACCGACAGAGGGGAGACCACCTGAGGACAGGGGAGGAGGCAGCCACCTGCCCACACTGCCATCTCCGACTCCAGCTTCCAGCACCGGGAGACGACAAACATTTTAGGCCCCCAGCTGGGTCGCGGTGACACACCCCCACGACAGACACAATAACCTGCCACCCACAGGCTCCACTCCATCCCCCCAGGTACCTGGTAGCTGGGCGCCCACCGTGGTCTTCGGAGCTGGGGGCAGTGGTGTCTGGCCCCTAGGGGTGGAGGTCACAGTTGTGGTGGTCCTGTCGGCAGGTTGACTGGTCACCCTGCTGGTGGCCCAGGGAGTGGGTGTGCTGGCCATGACTCCCGGGACTGTGAGGCCTGCTGTCGTCCTGGTGGCATGACTGCTGGTGGGCATCCTCGTGGTGGGCAGCGGGGCCGTGGGGAGCAAGTGGGAGGACATGGTGGCCAGGATCCAGCCCTTGAGCCGGGTGATGCGGGTGTACACACCCGGCTTCTTGACCTGCGCACAGCCGATGCCCCAGCTCACGATCCCAGCCAGATAAAACACACCGGGTGTCTCCTCACAGGCCAGGGGTCCCCCAGAGTCACCCTGGAAAGGAAGGCAAAGGGCTGGCTGAGCACCCAGCATCCTCACTGTGGAAGTGCTGCCAGGCCCTCCCACATGCCCACGAGTGCAGCAGCTCCTCAGTGGAGCCAGCCTCACACCCAGGCAGGACTGCGGGACCTTGTGTGACCTGGAGCAGGTCACCCCTCTGAGCTGAGATGGCTCTTACTTTTGCCTTGGCAACAAAACATCAGAAAACCCTGAAGAAAAAAACAGCCCTCCTAAGGAATAATATAAAGTGGGAAAAAGAGGCAAGTGGTGCTGGGAAAGCTGGACAACCACATGTAAATCAATGAAGTTAGAATTTCACTCCTCACTCCCTACACGAAAATAAATTGAAAATGGCTTAAAGACTTAAGTGTAAGACATGACACCATAAAACTCCTAGAAGAGTTAACATAGGCAAAATGTAAACCTTACCAATGTTTTCTCAGGTCAATCTCCCAAGGCAAGAGAAATAAAAGCAAAATTAAACAAATGGGATCTAATCACACTTAACAAGCTTTTGCACAGCGAAGCATAAAATGAAAAACAACCTATAGAATGGGAGAGACTATTTGCAAGCGATGCAACTGACAAGGGCTTAATCTCCAAAATACACAAGCTCAGTACTACAAAATAACCCCATCAAAAAATGGGCAGAACACCTAAATAGACATTTGCCCAAAGAAGACAAATGGCCAATAAGAACATGAAAAGATGTTCATCATCACTAATTACTAGAGAAATGGAGATCAAAACTACAATGGAAAAGTGAAAAAAAAATGAAGTATCACCTCGCACTAGTCAGGATGGCCATCATATTTTTAAAAAATCTACAGATAACAACATGCTGGAAAGGATGTGGAGAAAAAGAAACCCTCTTACACTGTTGTTGAGAGTGTAAATTAACGAAGCCACTCTGAACAGTAGGGAGGGTCCTTAAAAAATGAGAGTCGCCATATGATGTAGCAGTCCCATTCCTGGACAATATATACAGGAAAGGCGAAAAATCTAACTGGAAAAGGATACATGGACCCCAAAGTTCATAGTTCACAATAGCCAGGACATGTAAGCAACCTAAATGTCCACTGGCAGGACCGGGTAAAGAAGATGCGGTACGTACATACAATCGACTGTTACTCAGCCACAAAAAAGAATGAAATCGTGCCATTTGCAGCAACATGCATGGACGTAGAGATGATCATACTAAGTGAGATGAGTCAGACGAATATCATGTATCACTTATATGTGGAATCTAAAATATGACACAAGTTACAAAAACAGACTCTCAGAGAATATACTTGTGGTTGCCAGAGGGGAAGGGTCAGGGAGGGATTAACAGATATACACTACTAAATAGAAAACAGATTACGGATTTACTGTATAGCATGGGGAACTATATTCAGTATTTTAAAATTATGATGGAAAAGAATATGAAAAGTATATGCATATATAACTGAGTCGCTTTGCTGTATATCAGAAACCAACACATTGTAAATCAACTATACTCCAGTAAAATGATTTTAAAGCATCATGTTTGCTGTAGGTTTCTGTTGTGTTTCAAATGCTTTTCTTCTGATTTTGAGATGATCCTATTTCTCTTCTTCAAAGTACAAATGCGTTGAATAACATTGACAGAGTCTCCTGTGTGGAGCCGAGATTTTTGAGATCGACTCACCTTGGTTGTGATGTTTTTCCTCATAATACCCTAGTGAATTGAATTTGCTTTTTGTTAGGCTTTTTTGTGTCTATGCTTCTAGGTAACACTGGTCTATGAATTTTTTTTCTCTTTCTTTATATTTTTTTATATTTATTTTGCCACATCGCGTGGTTTCTGGAATCTCAGTTCCCTAACCAGGGACTGAGCCCCAGGCCAGGGCATTCCCTGGACTTCTTTTCCCTGTAAGTGTCTCTGGCCCTGATTGCGTGGTCTAGCTAGCTTTTTATGTTCTGGATCCAATTGGTTTCCCCTTAAAAATGGGTTACCCACATGTCAGGTGTGACAGGGTGGTCATTTACATACTCATGGATTCTCAGTTAACATGTGCTAGGCAGCCTTTTAAATCAGGACTTGTCACGGTCCCTCTCAGCCGGGTCCCTCCTGAACTCACCTGGCAGGAATCCACCTTGCCCTCCAGGAAGCCGGCGCAGATCATCCTGTCCGTGAGCGAGAAGTTGTAGAGGGCGCTACATGCCTTGTGGTCTATGATGCCCACAGACGCCTGCTGCAGGAGGTCAGGCTTGGTGGCTGCCAAGACAAGGAGCACCCACCCAGGGCCACTTACAGAGGGCTCACTGTTAAGCGAGGGCTTCGCTCTGACCACAACCGCACCCACCCACAGGGAGGCGCGGAGGCTCGTGTCCTCGCAGGGATGTGTGTTAAGTCACATAGCAAGACAGAGGTAGACCCCAGAGCCCAAGAGCCTCACCATGGCCCACAAGCGGGTTCCCTAGCACCGTGGGTGCCCTGCAGGGGGCTACTCAGACTTCAAAGAAGGCACTAACTCTTGGTGGGGGGCTATGCGTGGTATAACAAGGGTCCCCCAACTTTTTTCCACAAAGAGCCACATAGTAGATACAGTCCACTTTATGGGCCAGTCTCCATGGAGACCACTCAGCTCTGCTTTTGCTGCCCTAGGGGGCCATCTATGAGTGAGTGGGTGTGGCTATGTGCCAATAAAACTATAAAATAAAAATCAGCTGCCTTAGGCCAGAGTTTGAAACCCTGAGGTAGTGGAAAGGTGAGTGGTCTGCAAGCAGGGGGATCAAAGCCCCAGGCCAGGGGGCACGGGGAGCTCACCGTTGCCCTCCTGCGTGTTGCCCCACCCGGAGATCACACACTTGCGGCCCACAGGGAACTTCTGGATGGCCAGCGGCAGGCAGACGGGCTGCACATACTTGTTGAAGACCAAAGGCCTGGCCAGCTCCAGCACGGCCACGTCGAAGTCCAGGATGCTGGGGTTGTACTGGGGGTGCAGCACCACCCGCCTGAGCCCCACCTTCACGGGGCTCCCGCCAACGCCCGACAGGGACGCGGTGCCCAGCTGAGCCCGCACCAGCTCCACCTTCGTGCTGCCAGGAAGGGGCCGCTTAGACTCCCCGCCCCCACCTCTGCAGCCCCCAGGGCACCAGGCAGAGCTGGGGGACCCAGGCCCCGGGGAGGGTGAGGCAGGGAGCCCCCTGACCCCGGGCCTCATTTCCTTCTGGGACAAGAAAGTATGAGAGGCCCCCATGGCTTTGTGACCATCAGAGGTCAATGCTGCCGCCTTTGAGCAAAGGGGAGAGGACTGTCCCCTCAAATACTTGGCCCCTATGTCCCCTACAGACAAGGCTCCTCCCGGAAGCTGCTCCCCAGAGCCCCCTACTTCTTCACGCTGCCCCCCAACCACCTCACCCCATCTGCATCTAGACGTGAGCCTGGTGGGGAGGGGAGGCCGCTCCCCCCGCCAGCCCTCGGTCCTGAGTGGTCTCTGAGCACGTGGGGATTTGATGGTGGGGGACCTGCCCGGTGATATCGGGGGAGTCAAGGGGGCCTTACTGGTTGAAGCAGTGGGCGGCAGACAGCAGCCAGCGGTCCCCCACCACGGTGGCTCCGCAGAAGTGCCGCGAGCCCTCCTTCAGGCTGACCTGCCAAGGCACCTCCCCCAAGGAGGCCCCAAGCCCCCCCACGATCCGAGTGGGCTTCTCCAGCGCTGGCCTGGCCCCACACTCTGCAGGGACAAGACAGGAGGGTCCAGGCACCTCAGCCTGCTGGCGTCAGGACCACCCTGGTTCCAGGGGGACCCCGGCTCTCTGGCTGGGAAGTGGCACATCACACAGATGAGGAAACCGAGACTTAAGGAGCCCTAAGTGCTTGTCCAGCGGGGGATGTGGGTGAGAAGAGAAGGCAAGTTCGTAAAGGCCCCGGCCCTACCAGCCTCAGCGCAGCAGAGACACATCTGCAGCCCCTACAGCACAACCCAGGCGGCTCAATGGACAGAGCTGGTTATATGGAGCTGGGGGCAGGGCAGGTGCAGGCGGTATTTAAATGAGGCAGAGTTTGGATTGGTTCTCAGCCTCGCAGGTCTGTGGGACCATAAAGAGGGGTCAGCATCAGATGGGGCAATGGGATCCTGGACGTGGGTCCTCGGAAACCACATGGTCAAGACAGGTGGAGAGTGCATATGCTGCCTGTGGGTGCCATGTCTGTGATAGCCTCAACTCAGCTTCTCTCTGACCCTGCCCACCCCCACATTGGTCACTGGCCCCCTGCTGAACCTTCAGGATATTCTGAGTACACCCTCCTGGATGGCCTGAGTTTTGCTGATGCTCAGTGACATCTGACTCTGCAACCCCATGGACTGTAGCCCACCAGGCTTCTCTGTCCATGGGATTCTCCAGGCAAGAATACTGGAGTGGGTTGCCATTTCCTTCTCCAGGGGATTTTCCCAACCCAGGGATTGAACCCAGGTCTCTTGCATTGCAGGTGGATTCTTTACTGCTGAGCTACCAGTGAATCGGGCAGTAAATGTGAAGGCTGACCACATGCCTTTGCCCATGCACTTGACAGACATCACTAATCAATCACCCATCTCTTCCCCAGAGTGCTTCAGAAAGCCAGTACCAAATCCATCCGACCCTGTGCAGAGCAGACACACACTGCTGCTGTCTCCCCAGAAAATACCTTGTGGCTTAGAAGCGGTGGCCAAGTCTAGAGGCATAGTGCTAGGGGCCAGTGTGGGTTTGGTGAGGGTGTCAGTCACCAGGCTCTTGGGGCTGGTGGGCCAGGCAGTGCTGAGAGTGGTGGAGGCGAGAGCCACTGTGGGGGCTGGAGGCTTGCTTGCAGAAGCGATGGTCTCCAGGATCCAGTCCCGCAGACTGGTCACTCGGGCGTAGACCCCTGGATGCTGGGCTTCCGCACAGCCGATTCCCCAGCTCACGATGCCAGCCAGGAAGAACCTGCCGGAGGACTCCTCGCAGACCAGGGGGCCCCCCGAGTCACCCTGGGAGACAGAGGCACACCCTCAGGAGGGGTTGGGGCTCCCCAGCCACATCTGGCCCCAGATCCAGAGCTACAGGTCACAGGGGGAGCCCTGGTTGTGGGATGTGTTTCCTCACAAGCTGAAAACTCACATCTCAGAACCTCAGTCTCCGCCTCAAAAAATACAATAGGACACTTGGACTCTGGATCTCTAAGGCCTCTTTCAGTTCCACCACTGGCAGTTAAAAACCCAGCCCATATAAACAATATCCCCTCCTCAGCCCCATAGATCTTGGATAGTATCACCAGTGGCTTAGGAACCTCCAGTCATCTCACGGGCAGCCACAGCATCCTCCTGTCTTGCTTTCCTTTGCCTCCTCCTCACACCCAGCTCACCGTGCACTCTTACGTCCTTAAACACAAGCACTCTCCTGCTATTTCCCGATGTTTTCTCCAGTCTCCGCTCTCACGTGGCAACCAGAGCTCATTAGCAGCCTCTCCCCACCCACCAGGCCTTCGAAAGGACAGCAAAGATACAAACTAAAAAGGAAACCCACAGCCATGTGACCAACCCAGCAGAGGGTCTTGGTGGTGGAACACAGATAGAAGACCCCCCCACTTCTGGGAGAGGGGAGCCTCGGGTGGGAGGATGAGGGGCTGTTCCCAGGACCTCAGGGGCTGGTGGGGCGTCCCCTGGGGCCCCTGGCCCCTTTCCCAGGTGCTGGGCTCACCTGGCAGGAATCCACCTTCCCGTCCAGGTAGCCAGCACACACCATCCTGTCGGTGAGTGAGTGGCCGTATAGGCTGGTGCACAGGGCCTGGTCCAGCAGCTCCACAGTGGCCTTCTGCAGCATTTCCGGCTTGACCACTGCTCGGGACGGGGAGAGATGAGGGGGGAGCACCCCAGGACCCCGGCAGTCCACACCCCCGAGCTGGGAACCTGAGCTTGTTTCCCCACCCCGTGTGGTCGACCTGCTGCAGCCCCAGCTCAGAAAGGAGCCAGGCCCACCAGTGCCCACTGACTACCCTCCCAGCCTGGACATCTCAAGATTAGGCTCCTCCCTCCCCTCCCCAAACCTACCCACCCTGAGCCCCCACTTCCCTGCTTGAAACTTTTCTTAGCCTGGCAGTAGTCCTATCTTGACTAAACATTAAACCAAATTAGGTAGCCTTCCCTCAAACCCTCCAGGGCATTTCCCTACCCCCAGCTGAACCTGAATGCCCAAGCCTGGATCACCTATCCTGGCTACCCCAGGCCCTTTGCACATGCCATTCCAGCTGCCTACAAGGCTTGTCCCTGTGGAATCTGTCTGCCTTCTTCCTTTCATCTCCTATTTTAAATTGCAGCCCTCTGCCCCTGCCTCCCTGCCTGATTTTACTCCACTTGGTACGTCACCATCTGTCACTTTTCTTGTTTACTGTCTACTGCCCCTGAAATTGTGCTGTCCAACACAATAGCCACTGGCCTCGTAAGGCTATTTAAATGCAGACTGAAGCTCATCACGATGAAATGAAACGGAGAATTCAGTATCTCAGTCACGCCAACCCCGGTCACAGGCCTGCTGACTCCCTTAGTGGATGGCACAGACATGGCGGGTGTCTGCCACCGACAGAAGCTCCAGCAGGCAGTGCCAGCCTGGACTGGGGGCTCCGTGTGGGCAGGGGTCTCTCTCTGAATGGCCTGCTGCCCAACCCCTGGAATAGGGATGCCTGATCTTATATTAGGCACCACCATCTCAGGCCCTTTCCTAAAGATGTCCCCGACCCCAACTCCTTTTTGTTTCCTTCCTAGCACCTCTCACCATCAATCACAGTTGATCTGACATAGTTACCCCTACACTGATAGTGAACCTGCCCCACCCTCCCAGGGCCAGGCTCCCCTGAGACCCTGGTCACAGCCAATCCACACATAACCTCACGACAGTTCGTGTGTTTCTGTTTAGAGACACCTCACTTATCCTGTGTTGTTGATTCACTAACAGGGAGCTCACAGTCCATAGCGCAGCGCTATAACCCTTGCCTGAACAAAGCTCATTGAATACATGGATTTCTTCCCTATGAGACACATCCCAGCCTTCCTGCGCTTAGGACCCTAGTCAGCACGTCAGCTCTATGCTTGGGGCCTGTTTAGATTTGGTCAAACTTGCCACAGAAAGCACGAAAATGAAAGAAAAAAAAAAACACCATGGTGGTGAATAGACCAGAAAAAGGACACCAGTTTCCAGTCTCAGCAGAGCCAAGAAGGCAGGGGGTCACCAAGCTCCGCCACCTCATTGGGAAGATTCCGCACATTGTGGATGACCACAGTCCCCTACAAGAGTCCACCTGGGGGGACAGATGCATTTTCGCAAGTGGGCGAATTTGCAAATACCGAACTCGCAGCTAACCAGGCCAGACCATGTGATGTTTGCTTGGTTGTGCTGTGCTGGCATCCTAGCTGCAGGAGGTGGGTGCTTACGGAAGTTCTCCTTGAGGTAGCCCCAGCCTGAGATGAGGCACTTCTTCCTTGGTGGGAAGATGTGTGAGGCAGCCGGCAGGCACACGGGCTGCACGTGCCGGCTGAAGGGCAGGGGTCTGCCCAGCTCCAGCACCGCCACGTCGAAGTCAGCTGTGTCCGAGTTGTAGGATGGGTGTGTGATGATCCGGGCCACGCGGGCCCGCACCGTGCTGGCCTCTGAGCCGCTGAGGTAGGTGGTGCCCACGTAAGCCACCCACTCCGGGGAGTCCTGGAATCTGCGGGGCAGACAGACCCTGGCTCAGAGGCGCACCAAGGCTGGAGCCGGGGGGTAGGGGTGGGGTGGGAAGGGTGGGGAGGGGAGCGGGGCACTTACCCAAGAGGCAGGTGCCCCCAAACTCAGCCATGGAAACTGATGGGAATGTTTTCCATGAAACATTGGCAAAAATCAGAACGAATGCACAAAAATTAAAACACGGTGCATGAATTATCAACATTTTAAACAAAGACAGGATCCACAGGGCCGGGATTAGGGTGAGGAGAGGAGGCACTGAACGAGGACTGTGCACTAGATGATACCGTGTAGCCATTTAAACTTCCTCGGGTGTGATGGTATATGTGTATTCAAGACTGTTTTTTAGTTGTCCAAATGTGCAAGGGTGCCTCAGAGGTGATGCATTATGATGTTTTCTACTTAATTTCAAACTGCTTGGCAAGGATATGTATGTATGAAGAGGTGTGGGGGGTATAGATTATAGATACAGCCAGATGGAGAGAGTAAGAGAGAAAGAGAATATGGTGAAATAGTAACAACTTTTGAAATCAGGTACAGTAAATCCCCTACATACAAATCTTCAAGCTGGGAACTTTCAAAGGTGTGAATGTGCCCCTGTATGCCAGCTGTTGTACTTTTCAAGGGACTGTACTGTAAGATTAAAAATGTTTTCTTTATGCTTTATGTTTGCTTTTTATGTATTATTTGTATAAAGAATATCATAAACCTATTACAGTACAGTAGCATATAACCGACTGTGTTAGCTGGGTGCCTAGGCTAACTTTGTTAGACTTACAAACTGGACTAATGAATGTGCTCTCAATATGGAACTAATTTGTATGTAGGGGACTTACTGTACAGGCATATGGGTATTTGTTGTACTATTTTTCCATCTTTTCTATTGAAATATTTTCATAATAAAATGATGAGAGGAATGAAATTTAAAATGATAAAAAGAAAACAACTCTTCTTGACCTGAATGTCATTGCTTATGTGACCTGTGTCCCCCAGATAGTCTTCCCAGGACCAGAGCCAGGTTACCCTGGGAATTAGCGACCCCCTGACCCACGGATATTCTCAGGCAGTGGTTTCCCAGGGAAGTCCACGTTGCCTGTTGCCCTGCCCTCTCCCCAAGGACTCCTCAGATGGAAACAACCAACTAGCAATGCCTGGCACACCCAGAGCCTTCCAGAACCTTCCCCTTCCTTTGGCCAGCTCCGTTCTGATTGGCCACTCTGGTTTGTAAAGATTCTGACCATCTTCAATAACAACCAGAAACGACCCAATTCAAAACCGGGCAAAGAACCTCAACAGACATCGCTCCGAAGAAGACACACAAATGGCCGATAAGCACATGAAAAGATGCCCAGCATCACTGATCATTAGGG
This sequence comes from Bos indicus x Bos taurus, assembly GCF_003369695.1. Taxonomy (NCBI): domain Eukaryota; kingdom Metazoa; phylum Chordata; class Mammalia; order Artiodactyla; family Bovidae; genus Bos; species Bos indicus x Bos taurus. The sequence goes on along the minus strand of NC_040082.1, from coordinate 89,459,187 downwards.
AAATGCACGTCAAAGCTACAGTGAGAGGTGAGAGGAAGGTTCAAGAAGGAGAGGTCATAAGCATGCCTGTGGCTGATTCATGCTGATGTATGGCAGAAACCAACACAATAGCGTAAAGCAATTATCTTCCAATTTAAAACAAATTAATTAAAAATAAACACAATAAGACGCCACTTCACAGCCACTAAGATGGTCATTATTAAACAAATAGGGACTTCCCTTGTGGTTCAGTGGTTAGGACTCTGCACTTCCAAAGCAGGGGACATGGGTTTGGTCCCTGGTTGGGGAACTAAGATCCTGCATGCCAAGTGGCCAAAAAACATAAACTAATAAAAAACAAAACAAGCAAACAAAGTAACAAGTAATGGCAAGGCTGTGGAGAAATGGGGAGCTCCACCAAGATGACACAGCAGAGACCCTGAGCTCATCTCCTCTCAGGAGCACACCCAAATGGCAACTCTCTGCAGAACAGCCATCGACGGAAAAGACTGGAGCCTGCCAGCAAAGATCTCCTGCAACTAAAGACGCCGAGAAGGAGACACAGCGAGACAGGAGAGGCAGCTTCATGACACAGTCAAATCCCGTGCCCCCAGGCGCGCGGCCCACAAGCTGGAGAAGAACTGCTTTGCAGAGGTTTGCCCACCAGAGCGAGAGGGCTGAGCACAGCAGGCCCCCTGGCCCAGGGGTCCAACACTTTTTTAAGAGGAGTCCCCAGAGCTTCTGTCTTTGGAGGCTGGTGGAGCTTAACTGCAGGAGCCCTCACAGGACGGGGGAGATGGAGGCTTCATCCTCAAAGGGCTCACAGAGAACCCTAGATGCACTGGGACCCAGGGCAGAAGCTGTAATTCGATAGAAGCCTGGGCCAGACCTGCCTGCTGGACTCCGAGGGTCTCCTGGGGAGGTGGGGGTGGCAGCTGTGGGGTCACCCTGGGGGCATAGACACCAGTGAGGGGCATACTGGGGAACATCCAGCCACGTGAACACTGATGTTAGTGAAGCTACCTTGGCTCTTTGCCCCAAGACCTGGCCCTGCCCAATGGCCTGCAGGTGCCAGGTAGTGGGACACCCAAAGCCAGGCAGCTACCCAATCGGGGTGGGGGGTGGCACACAGCCCACCTATTGGCAGATAGGCTGCCTCGAGACCTCCCCGCCCCCAATCCCATAGCCACCTGTAGACACAGCCTTGCCGACCAGAGGACCAAGACCACAGAAAACCTGCTAGACCAGCCTCACCCACTAGGGGGATGACACCGTGAGCGCCAAGTTGCTCCAGTCGGGTCCAACCCCATGGACTGTAGCCCACAAGGCTCCTCTGTCCATGCCGTGTCCCAGGCAAGAATACTGGAGTGGGTTGCCACGCCCTCCTCCAGGGGATCTTCCTGACCCAGGGATCAAACCCATGTCTCTGTGGCTTCTGCACTGCAGGCAGATTCTTTACCACTGAGCTACTGGGAAAGCCCTTAGGTGGCAGACATCAGATGCAAGAAGACCATGACCCACAAGGCATGCCAGACCCTGCCCTGGGACCAGGCCCAAGCCCTGCCCACGAGCAAGCCAGTGCAACCTCTGGGACACTCTGGAACCCATACATGACTGTATGGAACCAGCCCCCTTGCCCCACCCCCAACAATGATCTGACACCAGCTCTGGGATCCCCGGGTCCTGCAGCCAGACTCCAGGAACCAGCTCTGCCTGCCAGTAGTCTGGCACCAACCCCAGGACCTGGCTTCACCTGCCAGTGGGTGGGCAACGACCCCACTTCAGTCTTCAGGATCCAGACTCCACCCGCCAGTCAGCACTAGCCCCGGGCCCCCTAGGATCCCACAACTAGAGAGCTTGTGACCAGGACCCACTAAACAGCAGCCCACAGCATCCACACAGGGCAGTGTGGCCAGCCAAGCCCGCCAGACCACCCACATAGTCACCCGCTTTTACAACAAACGTTAAAGGAACTTCTCAAGGATGTGGAAACCTTGGAACACTTGCGCACAGCTGGTGGGGATGGAAAACGGTGCAGCCGCGTGGAGAACAGGATGGCGGCTCCTCAAAGGAGAAAACATAGAACCAGCATATGAGCCTGCAATCCTACCTCTGGGTTCATACCCAAAGGACCTGAAAGCAGCGACTCAGATACTCTCACAGCCACATTTGTAGCAGCATTATTCACAACAGCCAAAAGGCAGGAGAACCCCAAGTGTCCATCGATGGATAAATGAACAGACATGTCCAACAACACACTGGAATATTATTTAACCAAAAAAGGAAAGAACTGACACCTGCTGCAACCTGGATAAACCTTGAGGACACGATGCTCAGTGAGAGAAGCCAGACACAGAAGAACAAACACTGATCCCACTCACAGGGGGTCCTAGAGGAGTCAGAGCCACAGAAACAGGAGGTAGATGGCAGGGCCAGGGGCTGGGGGGGATGGGGAGTCAGTATGGATATTTTGTGGTTGTTGTTGATTGGTTCTTATTTTTTGGCCACCTGGCCTGCTGGATCCTAGTTCCCCAACCAGAGATTGAACCTGAGTGTCTCCAGTGTTGGAAGCGTGGAGTCTTAACCACTGGACCACCAGGGAAGTCCCTGGGTTAGTGTTTAAAGGGACAGCATTTCAATTTGGGAAGATGAGAAATTTTCGGAAATGGATGGTGGGGATGATTACATGGCAGACAATGTGAATGTACTTAATGCCACTGAGCTATGCACTTGAAATGGTAAATTTGTGTTATGTATATTTTGCCACAATTAAAATACATTCAGATTTAACAAAAAGAAAAGAGAAGGAAAGAAAACAGCGAGTTCCAAGGACACTCCCAGGGTAGTGGAGTCCCCAGAGTGGAAGGAAGATGGGATACAGGTGGGCTCTGAGCCTGCAGGGACGTGGACTCACTCATTGAAGCAGTGGGCAGCGGACACCAGCCACCTGGCGCTGATGATGGCGGCCCCACAGAAGTGCTCGTTGTTTTCACGGAGGCTGACTTGCCAAGGGAACTCCCCTGGGGACGCTTCCACACCACCCACAATCCTGCCAGCTGTCTTCCAGCCAGGCTGCAAGCCACAGTCTGCAAGACAGAGATCACCAACCAGGACCCCCAGAAGGCAGGATTGCAGTTGCACAGGGGCCATCCTGGCACATCTGTCTCCAGTCTCTCATCCCCACGGTCCCCACATCCAAATGTCAAAGATCTGAACCAGCAAAGCACCAGATTCTGGGAGACCACATGGAACAGAGTCTCCCTCACGGCCTCAGAAGGAACTGGCCCTGCCAACTCCTTCCTCTCAGCCTTCTAGCCTCCAGAGCAGGGAGAGAGTAAACTTCTGCTGTCTCATCCACTGAGCCTGAGGTCCTCTGTTTTGGCAGATCCAAGACAATCATACACTAAACTCAGCTATATGAGTGCTATGTACCTATGTGACCAACCCCCAACACAAAACCCTGGACACCAAGACTTGGGTGAGCTCCTCCGGGTTGGAAACACTGTGTGTGTGATGCCACATATGCTTCTGGGCAAATTGGTTAAGCACTGTCCACCTGACTCCACTGGCAGAGGCTAAACGGAAGCTTGCTTGAGCTTTGTCTCTCCTGGACTCTGCACTTTTCTTTGCTGACTTTCAGCTGTATCCTTTCACTGTAAGAAGGTATAACCACACATACTGCAGCTTTACCAAGTCCTATGCATACCTCCAGTGAATCACTGAGTCTGAGGGGGTTGCAGGGACTCCTGACCACACCTGCCAATTTCAACCAGCCTCTATATTATCTTGCACATCCAGGCACCAGACACTATGAATGTGTTCTTCACCATGTATTTTGAAAGTTTCCAAGTCTTTATATGTCCATCTTTTCATAGGATGCCATATCTGTTTATTTAGTCTCCTTTTATGTCCTTCAGCAACATTTCCTAATTCTATTTAATTGCTATTATAGACATGAAATGTTTATTTTGTGTTCCTATTGATTAGGTGGCACAGTGGGAAAGAATCTTCCTGCCAAAGCAGGAGATATGAGAGACACAGGTTCAATCCCTGGGTCAGGAAGATCCCCCGGAGGAGGAAACAGCAACCTACTCCAGTATTCTTGCCTGGGAAATCCCATGGGCAGAGGAGCCTGGCAGGCTACAGTCTGTGGGGTCACAAAAAATCAAACACAACTGAGCGACTGAGCACACGTTGATCAACAGTGAGATTTTTTCCATTATATCTTCTAACCTGTTCTTACTTGTATAAAGAAAAGCAATAACTTTTTTATGTGCTAGGATTTATCTCCTCCTCATTGTTGAACTGTCTTATTTTTCCAATCTCCTTTTAGTCAATATATTGATTCATTTAGATAATCATATCCAAATTTTGATAGTTTTCCCTCTTCCTTTCCAATACTTATACCACTGTTCCTGCCTTATCGCATGGGCTAGCATTGTTAGAAAAATGTTGACTACTCTTACGACATTTCAACTGTAATTTTCCCTTGCTCAGATCCTTTTGGTGACTCCTCACTATGTACAGGACAGACCTCCAGTTCCTGGTATTCGAGGCTTCCCACAGTTTGACCAGGACCTCTTATCAGCCTGATATCTTCCCTTCTCACCCACACACCTCGAGCTCTCCCTCCTCTGCTTCCTGCTCACGTTTCTTGTCATATCACAGGTGCTCCCTCCCTTTCTCTGCCCAGCTTCAGTGAATGCCAGACCCACATGACAGCATGTGATGGGCACAGTGGGCCAGAGCGCAGAGCCAGCAGCTGACCCTGGAAAGGCAATGTGGCCTGTGGGCCAGTTCAGACAGGCAGACTGACCACAGTGGGCCTCGTCGGAGCCGTCGGAGCAGTCCGAGGTGTCATCACACTCTGGGTTCACCTTGGTCACACACTGGCTGTTCCCGCAGGAAAAGGCATTCCCTGGACAGCGGCCTGAGGGCAGACAAGAACCAGGTACTTGACCTCATGCCATCTCTCCTGTCTGCACAGAGATTTCTCTCTCCAGGCAGAAACTCCAGAGCAGGAAAAACATCACCTCTCTGCTTTCTTTTCACTGAATCTTTCTGAAGCAATCTTCTCAGAGTGAGTACAGACACATAACACACCAGAATGCCAGTCAGCACCCGGGCCGGCTGTGTAACCCAAGCATACATGCCCCCTGTGTGCACTTGTACATTTCTACCATCCATTTTTTAAAAAAAGAAATAGGTGAAATTGATTTTTTAAATTGTAGTAGAGTACATATAACATAAAATTTGTCACTGAAGTGTAGGTTCACATTTAGGGTCAGTCATTCTCTGCAGGCGAGGGGGCCGTCCTGGGCACTGTGGGGTGGAGAGCTTTGCCAGCCCACCACCTCTGGATGCCAGGAGCTCCCCAGCCGTCATGACTACAAACGCTTCCCAGACATCGTCAAGTGTCCCCTGGGGGCAGGACCACCCCTAGTTCGGAACCATTGATGTAAAGCTGAATAAATGTAAAAGAATCCACCTGCCAATGCAGGAGATGCAAGAGACATGGGTTCAATCCCTGGGACAGGAAGATCCCCTGGAGAAGGAAATGGCAACCCACTCGGGTATTCTTGCCTGGGAAATCCCATGGACAAAGGAGGCTGATGGGCTACAGTCCGTGAGGTCACAAAGGGGTGGACACTGTTATAACACATGTTGTGAGCCAGCTGGGAGGGCAGTGATCAGAATATTTAAAGCAGTGAAATTCTAGGTGGTCCATACTCTTCCCGCCCCCCCAAAACTTTTTGCTGTCTTTTCTTTTAACAAAAACATTATATCACTTAAAAAATATAATGCCTTCTTCTAATTATGCTTAGCTCTGAACAATTAAAAGTGCCTCATTTTTTTAACTCCTTTGCTCACACAGGACCATGACTCCATCTTCCCCATAAAAGGCTAGTGCACAGAACTAGCATTTACTGTGTTTGAGGGATTTCCTTTGTGTGCCTTAAAGAAGCTTCAGGAAACCTCTCTTGGTGTTTGCAAACAGAGAAAATTGGGCAGAGGGCAAGGGGCTGAAAAAACATACTTGATTTTTTAAAATTGAAGTACAGTTGATTTATAAGCAGGACAAAGGCTAACAGAGTTTTGCCAAGAGAATGCACTGATCATAGTGAACACCTCTTCCAACAACACAAGAGATGATTCCACACATGGACATCACCAGATGGTCAATACTGAAATCAGATTGATTATATTCTTTGCAGCCAAAGATGGAGAAGCTCTATATAGTCAGCAAAAACAAACAAACAAAAAACAGAGACCAGGAGCTGACTGTGGCTGAGATCAGGAACTCCTTATTGCAAAATTCAGACTTAAATTGAAGAAAGTAGGGAAAACCACTGGGTCATTCAGGTATGACCTAAATCAAATCCCTTATGATTATACAGTGGAAGTGACAAATAGATTCAAGGGATTAGATCTGATAGAGTGCCTGAAGAACTATGGATGGAGGTTCGTAACATTGAACAGGAGGTGATGATCAAAACCATCTCCAAGAAAAAGAAATCCAAAAAGGCAAAATGGTTGTCTGAGGAGGACTTACAAATAGATGAGAAGAGAAGACAAGCGAAAAGCAAAGGACAAAGGGAAAGATATACCCATTTAAATGCAGAGTTCCAGAGAATAGTAAGGGGCGATAAGAAAGCTTTTGTGAGTGAACAATGCAAAGAAACAGAGGAAAACAATAGAATGGAAAAGACTAGAGATCTCTTCAGGAAAATTAGAGATACCAAGGGAACATTTCATGCAAAGATGGGCACAATAAAGGACAGAAACAGTATGGACCTAACAGAAGCAGAAGATATTAAGAAGAGGTGGCAAGAACACAGAAAAACTATACACAAAAGATCTTAATGACCTGGATAACCACAATTGTGTGGTCACTTACCTAGAGCATCCCAGAGTGTGAAGTCAAGTGGGCCTAAGGAAGCATCACTACAATCAAAGCTAGTGGAGGTGATGGAATTCCAGCTGAGCTATTTCAAATCCTAAAAGATGCTGCTGTTAAAGTGCTGCACTCAATATGCCAGCAAATTTGGAAAACTCAGCAGTGGCTGAAAGACTGGAAAAGGGCAGTTTTTATCCCAATCTCAAAGAAGAATGTTCAAACTATGGCACAATTGCACTCATTTCACATGCTAGCAAAGTAATATTCAAAATCCTCCTAGCTAGGCTTCAACAGTATGTGAACTGTGAACTTCCAGATGTTCAAACTGGATTTAGAAAAGGCAGAGAACCCAGAGATCAAATTGTCAACATCCACTGGGTCATAGAAAAAACTAGAGAATTCCAGAAAAATATCTACTTCTGCTTCATTGACTATGCTAAAGCCTGTGGCTGTGTAGATCACAAAAAAACTGTGGAAATTTCTTAAACAGATGGGAATACCAGAACACTTTACCTGCCTCCTGAGAAACCTGTATGCAGGTCAAGAAGCAACAGGTAGAACTGGACATGGAACAACAGACTGGTTCAAAATTGGGCAAGGAGTATGTCAAGGCTGTATATTGTCACTCTGCTTATTTAATTTACATGTAGAGTACATCTTGTAAAATGTCGGGCTAGATGAATCACAAGCTGGAATCAAGACTGTTGGGAGAAATATCAATAACCTCAGATATGCAGATGACACCACCCTAATGGCAGAAAGTGAAGAGGAATTAAACAGCTTCTTGATGAAGGTGAAAGAGGAGAGTGAAAAAGCTGGCTTATAACTCAACATTCAAAAAACAAAGATCATGGCATCCAGTTCCATCACTTCATGGCAAATAGATGGGGAAACAATAGAAGCAGTGACAGATTCTATTTTCTTGGGCTCCAAAATCACTGTAGATGGTGACTGCAGCCATGAAATTAAAAGACGGTTGTTCCTTGGAAGAAAAGCGATGACCAACCTAGACAACGTATTAAAAAGCAGAGACATTGCTTTGCCTACAAAGGTCCATATAGTCAAAGCTATGGATTTTCCAGTAGTCATGAATAGATGTGAGAACTGGAAAATAAAAAAGGCTGAGCGCTGAAGAACTGATGCCTTCAAACTGTGGTGCTGGAGGACTTTTGAGAATCACTTGGACATTTAGAAGATCCAACCCATCAATCCTAAAGAAAATCAACCCTGAATACTCATTGAAAGGACTGATGCTGAAGCTGAAGCTCCAATACTTTGGCCAACTGATGCAGAGAGTCGACTCACTGGAAAAGATCATAATGTTGGGAAAGATTGAAGGCTGGAGGAGAAGGGGATGACAGAGGATGAGATGGTTGGATGGCTCAATGGACATGAATTTGAGCAAACTCCTGGAGATAGTGGACAGGGAAGCCTGGCGTGCTGCTGTCCATGGGGGCGCAAAGAGTCAGACACAACTGAGCGACTGAACAACAGCAATAGTTGATTTACAACGTGTTCAATTCTGCTGTGTAGCAAAGTGATTCAGTTACACGTGTATATGTTCTTTTTCATATTATTTTCCATTAGGTTTTGTCTCAGGATATTGAATATATTAATAGTTCCCTGTGCTATACAGGACTTCACTGTTTATCCATCCTATATACAACAGTTTGCATCTGCTAATCCCAAACCCATAATCCTTCCCTCCCTGACCCTCCTCCACCTTGGCAAGCCCAGATCTGTTCTCAATATTGTGAGTCTGTTCTGTAGATAAGTCTGTTGTAACATCTTTTAAATTCCACATATAAGTGATATCATATGGTATTTGTCTTTCTCTGCCTGACTTACTTCTAGTATGAGAATCTCTAGGTCCATCCAGGTTGCTGCAAATGGCATTATTTCATTCTTTTTTATGGCTGAGTAGTATTCCATTGTGTATATGTGTACATGTGTGGTGTAAACACCACATTTTCTTTATCATTTCATCAAAACATACCTGATTTTAAGTCTCTTTCTGTCAGCGGCCCCTTCTGGCTTCCTGCAGCAAAATGAAAAGATAAAAGAGTATTTAGCAAGTGGCGAATTTCTTTGACAACATCATATTGCAAAGCAGGGAACTGCACTGTCCACCTGGGAGCCACTTAAATTCTAACTTAACTCAACTGAGATAAAGTCAGATCAAATATTCCGTTCCTCATAATAAAGAGCACAACAGCCGCATGGGGAAGGTGGCTGCCGGAGTGGATGGTGTGGACCTGAAACAATTTCATCTGTGCAGAAATCTCTCTCAGCTCTGGCGAGGTTACTAAGACACCAAGTGCGTCAGGGGTGGTAGAAGGGGACTAAATGTCCTCCCATGCCAGGCCAAGGCAACAATCTTTCAATCTGCACACTCTGAAATCACATCTGGCTCTCAAATCCCAACACACAGTAATCTTAGAATTTCGAGCATAACAGCTACGCTTAGTTCTATACCAGGGGGCCAGGGGCCAAATCTGGCCCACCACTTGTTTTTATAAAGAAAGTTTTATCGATACACAGATAAGTGTCCATTTGTTTATATATTGTCTTTGCTGCTTTTGTGCTATGATAGCCAGGTTGAGTCATCTTGACAGAGACCCAATGGGCGGCAAAGATGAAAATAATTACAAGTTGCCACCCTGTGGTGTCTACCATTGAAGGTAAAGCAATGTATATATGTTTCCTCATCACGGAAAGGGTCGATTATGGAAAGTGTCAAGTTTAATGAAACTTCCACCTGGCTCCCCTCTCCCAGCACATCCCTCCCAAAGTCTCCTTGTCTCTGGGGTCACTCCCCTGTGAGCTGGGCAGACACGATGGTGCCACAGGGGGCTGGGGGCTGCCACAAGCCTGGGGTCACTCACCTGTGAGCTGGGCAGACACAATGGTGCCATAGGGGGCTAGGGGGATGCCGAGGCCCTGCAGCCTCGCATGAAGTCCCCGCTGCAATAGCTGCTCCTCCAGGCCTGGGCTTGGCGTCCACAGGGCCAGCAGCAGAAAGTGCAGCCGGAAACGCACCAGGACGCTGGCATTGCCCTCCCTGGTGGGGAGGACATTGGCCTTGAGAGGGAGGGCACTTCTCAGCTGGAATTCTCTGCAAATCCAGGGGTCCCCCAAGATCCTTTACCCCCAGGAGGCCCTCACTCACCAGTAACTCAGCACCGTGCAGCCCAGGCAGCTGGACTCCAACTCTGTCTCTTGAAAGCTGCTGACAAACTGCAACAGAAACAGCAGCCACAAATGTGAGACCCCATGGAGACCCCTGGCTGGGAGAGCGGGGGAGGAGGAGAAAAGCACCTCCTCTTCAACTTCGTGCGTGCAGTCAGTTCACACTGCTGAGTGAGCAATGGGGTGGGCAGTCCCAGGGCACGCCTGTGAAAACACAGCTCCACCAACACATGACGGAGAAACATGTGGTCCCTCCACACCCGGAAGCATCCCTCAGCCATGAAAAGGAGAGAAGCCCTGACACTCACAACCACGTGGTCGGACCCTGAGAACACGGTGCTCAGTGAGAGAAGCACACAGAGGGACACACAGGGTGTGACTCCACTGACGGGAAACGTGCAGAGCAGGCCGATCCGAAGACACAGAGTGGGTTCCTGGTGGTCAGGGGCTGGGGAGGGGATGGGAGTGACTGCTGATGGGGAGACAGGGTTTCCTTTTGGGGTGATGAAAGCTCCTGGAATTAGAGGTAATAGTTGCACAACTCTGTGACTGTACTAAATGTCACTTTAAAAATGGATGAATTTGGACTTCCCTGGAGGTCCAGTGTTTAAGACTCTGCGCTTCCAATGCAGTGGGCATTAGTCCCATCCCTGGGAAGGGGAACCTGCCTGCAATGCGGAAGCCCTGGGTTTGATCCCTGGGTGGGGAAGATCCCCTGAAGGAGGAAATGGAAACCCACTCTAGGATTCTTGCCTGGAGAATCCCATGGACAGAGGAGCCTGGTGGGCTACAGTCCATGGGGTCACAAAGAGTCAGACACGGCTGAGTGACTAACACTTTCACTTTCAGGGGAACTAAGATCCCACATGGCACATGGCATGGGGAAAAAAAAAAAAAAAAACAAGTGACGTATAAGTTGGACTTCTCTGGTGGTCTAGTGGTTAAGTCTCTGTGCTTCTACTGCAGGGGGCATGGGTTCAATTCCCAGTCAGGGAAGTTCAACATGCCACACAATGCAGCCAAAACAAAAGAGGTATAAGTCACCTACCATAAAAACTCTTATGTTTTTAAAACTTTTAAAAGTATACAGTTAGATGGGGTTTTAGTACATTCACAGATTTGTACAGCTCACCACGATTTTAAAACATTCTCATCACTCCAAAAGAAGTCCATCCCCATTACCAGTTACCCCCCCATCCCCTCCCACAGCCCCTGACCACCAGGAACCCACTCTCTGTGTCTGTGGATCGGCCTGCTCTGCATGTTTCCCGTCAGTGGAGTCACACCCTTCGTGTCCTTCTGTGTCTGCTTCTCTCACTGAGCGTCGTGTTCTCTCCACGTCGTAGTGAGTGTCAGGGCTGGGTGATGCTCCCGGGTGTGAAGGGTTCACAGCTGTTTATCCATTATCTGCTGATGGACAGTCCGGTTGCTTTCCCTTTGGGGTTATCATGACTCATGGTGCTGTGAGCATCACGTGCAGGTTTCTGTGTAGGCACACGTTTTTGTTTCTCTGGGGCAGACACCCAGGAACAGAATGGCTGGGTCAGGTGGTATTGCTGTTCGTCATTCAGTTCAGTTCAGTCGCTAAGTCGTGTCCGACTCCTTGCAACCCCATGAATTGCAGCACGCCAGGCCTCCCTGTCCATCACCAACTCCCGGAGTTCACTCAAACTCACGTCCATCGAGTCGGTGATGCCATCCAGCCATCTCATCCTCTGCCATCCCCTTCTCCTCCTGCCCCCAATCCCTCCCAGCATCAGGGTCTTTTCCAATGAGTCAGCTCTTTGCATGAGGTGGCCAAAGTATTGGAGTTTCAGCCTCAGCATCAGTCCTTCCAATGAACACCCAGGACTGGTCTCCTTTAGGATGGACTGGTTGGATCTCCTTGCAGTCCAAGGGGCTCACAAGAGTCTTCTCCAACACCACAGTTCAAAAGCATCAATTCTTTGGCACTCAGCTTTCTTCACAGTCCAGCTCTCACATCCATACATGATGCTTAGTCGTGTCCAATTCTTTGTGACCCCATGGACTACAGCACGCCAGGCTTCCCTGTCCATCACCAACTCCCAGAGTTTCCTCAGACTCAAGTCCATTCAATTGGTGATGCCATCCAACCATCTCATCCTCTGCTGCCCCCCTCTCCTCCCGCCCTTAATCTTTCCCAGCATCAGGGTCAAATTGCCACACTGCTTTCCACAGAGGCTGCCCCTTTTCAGATTCCCACCAGCCACATAGGAAAGTTCTGATTTCTCTACTGAAATGCAGTTTACAACCTTCCAATAAGACCTATGGGTCTTATAGTCGGAGGTTCCACCTGATGCTGCCATCTCCTGCTTTCTAGAAAGCACCAGCTGCGCCCTGTTCATCCCATGGACCCTCTCCCTTCCTCAGTCTCCCCTCTGCCCTGCTGCCTCAGTCAGAGCCCTTGGCCACCCACTTGCCGCCCCCACCCCTGGCTCCCAGGACCCTCACCAGCATTTCCAGAGCGGGCGTCAGCGTGCGGTAGTACTCTGAGGTCTCCTGCTGCAAGCTGGGGGCAAACCGGATCCCACGCAGCTCAGCCATGTGCTCTACGTCGACGCCCTGTGTAGAGAGGGAGGCTGCGGACGAGACCAGGGCCCCGTGAGAGCGCCCACTGCAGGGGCAGGGCTCAGTCAGCGAAGCAGGCCTCCAAGGCCCCCCACCACCCCAGGGCTGCTCATCCCAACTAATGGGGGTGGGCTGACTCCCTGGGGGTTGAGTGACTATTAACAGTGCTCTTTTTTTTTCTTTTTAAAGAGGACTATTTTTTTAAGTCTTTATTGAATTTGCTCCAACATTGCTTCTGCTTTATGTTTTTGGTTTCTGACCACCAGGCATGTGGGATCATAGCTCCCCTACCAGGGATCAAACCTGTATCCCCTGCAAGTCCTAACCACTGGACCGTCAGGGAAGTCACTGCATGCCCCCTCATCCGCTCTCACCCATCACTCACCTGAAGGCCCCCAGGTCCAGCACAAAAGCCCCAGGTGTCCCCAGGTTCCCTTAAGGGGAAGGCTGGCTCTCCCTAGAAACGCCTGGCCCGGGGCCCCAGGTCAACTTCAGCCAAAAATGGCTGAAATGGCCTCAAAAGACCTTACCTCAACTTTGGGGCAATTCCCACCTCCTCCCTGGCGGCTCAGATGATAAAGAATCCACCTGCAAAGCAGGAGACCAGGGTTCGATCCCTGGGTCGGGAGGATCCCCTGGCGAAAGGAGTGGCTACCCACTCTAGTATTCTTGTCTGGAGAATCCCACGGACAGAGGAGCCTGGTGGGGTACAGTCCATAGCGTCGTAAAGAATCGTACACAATTGAATGACTAACACTTTCACTTTCCCTGGAAGAGGGCATCTAATATGACAGGGGCATGGCCACAGTCAGGGATACCAGGACCCTCAGACCCCCACCCATGCCGCCACCCTCTGAACAACACAGCTTCCGACTGTTGGAAACACTGTGGGAACCACATACAGCAAAGAACATTAATGTCTTAAAGTAAAGAATATAACCCTACAGAGCACACGAAGACACCTGTTTCTGTCAAAAAATATGCAAGACTGGCAAAGGGGCCCCCAGTCAAAAATGATCATACTTGCTAAATTTTAAAAACAGGGGGACTTCCCTGGCGGTCCAATAGTTAAAACTGAGAGGGTAACAGGCAGGAAGGCTAGAGGTCCCCAGGCGGAGGAAATAGACTGTAAGTGTCAGAACAAACTACGAGTGTCAGAGGTTTTTCTTCCTTCTCTACGCAAAATTAAAAGGAGGTTTCTTTTAAAATTCTGTGTTGCCATGAAGACACCTGGTTCCACCTGAACTTGACTTTTCTCAAACCTTGAGCTACCCAATGCAGTTTTTCTTATGGAAATGTTTTTCTTAAGCTATGTTAATGAACTGTGTATTTATCTTAGAATCTGCTTTTCTTCAAGTTGGTTTGGCCTAAGACTCAGAACATAAGGGCTCAACAAACCAGAATGTTTTACTCATGGAAATATTCTCTTAAGCTAAGTTAATGAAACTATGTACTTACTTGGAAATCTGCCTTTCTTCAAGATTCATGTCAACTGTTTTATGGCCTAGGATAACTCACCTTGTGACAATGCTATCTCAAAATGCATGTTGTGATGGAGGGACCTGGTGTAACTCTCTCAGTTTTGAGGCATTTCCTTTCTCTAATTAGCAGCCTGCTAATAGGTATATAGCTCCTTACTATAAACTAGCAAGGGGACACTCTTTCCACCCCATTCTGATGTCTAGGTCAGAAGGGTTCTCTCTTTTATACTTTAATAAAACTTTATTATACAAAAAGCTCTGAGCGATCAAGCCTCATCACTGGCCCCAGATGGAATTCTTCTCCTCCGGAGGCCAAGAATCCCAGCATCATTCATGGCTTGTAGCAGCAATCTTTCAAAACTCTGAGCTGCCAATTCAGGGGGCTTGGGTTCAATCCCTGTTCAGGGAAATAAGATCCCACATGCCATGTGCTTTGGCCCAGTGGTTAGGACTCAGCACTTGCACTACTGTGCCCCTGGGTTCAATTCCTGGTCGGGGAACTAAGACACCCCACAAGCCATCTGGCACGGCCAAAGAAAAAAAAATTTTTTTAATTTAAAAATAGAAGTAGCTGTCATCTACACTATGGAAGTCAGGTCCCAGCTCTATTTACTGGAATGAATATTCATCCAGATAGATATTTAGATATTTACTTATTGAATGGATAGAACAAACAGACTAAAACAATTCTAAAAATGGTTGTTTTCTCCTGCAAGGAGCTAAAAAGAAAGGTAACAAGAACCCTGCTATGTGGACACAAGTGCTTATGCTCTGGGCCCCCAATAAGCCCCACACTTTTCCTCTGAAATACCCATGGCTCCCATGCACTTGGAGAAACAGTCCAGCCAAGGGCCCATGTAAAACTGTACACCGCTGAGTACAATTCTGAGCTGTCTGGGAAGGGGACAAATTTGAACTGTAATTTTAAAATTGTTTTTAAATTTTAAGTGCTTCTTAAAGCCTTCCTTGGCTTCAGAGGTTCTGCTGGAGATTTGATCTAACTGTTGTCCGAGAATGTATCTGTGCTTCTAGAATGGAGTTGTGAAACTGACACCTGCTGGGGGACAGGGTTGGGGGGGGGGGCGGCGCATGCGTCCAGGCACACACAAAAACCAGTTTTCCTGCACTTCACCTCACAGCCATCAGAGGGCATCTATCAGCCATGCCAGACTTCCAGCTAGGCCAGATATTCACAAACATACATCTATACATTTAAAATATTAAAATATATACATCCCACATTGGGTTGCCAACTTATTATTTTGCCACATGACACCATTTCCCCCCAAAACTGCCAGTTACCATCATCATTTCATGAACGAAGGGTGACTTTCACACCTCCACACAGAACTAAGAAACTCAGATATCTCAGAAGGAGCTCAGGTCAGAGCAGAACTTCCTGTGATGGCGGAAGGTCCTAGATCTGAGCTTCCCCTGCAGGAACCACGAGCCACCCGTGAAATGTGGCTGGCAGGGATGGAGGAACTGGATTTTACCTGTCATTTAAATTAAGTCTAAATGGCACTGGGGCTCAGGGCTACCATGCGGAGGTGCAGGGCAGCCCTGGAACTCTGTATAGTTGGCAGGCATCTGCTGGAGCCTTCCACTGACATGAAAAGACCTCCGTGTGTTTCTGTAACTGCAGCCCACAGCATTCACAACGGGTCATCATTTTGTATGTGTGGGTGTGCGCTCAGTTGTGTCCGACTCGTTTCAACCCCATGGACTGTAGTCCACCAGGCTCCTCTGTCCATGGAATTGTCCAGGCAAGAATATTGGAGTGGGCTGCCATCTCTTTCAGGGGATCTTTCGGACCCAGGGATCGAATCCGTGTCTTTTATGCCTCCTGGATTGGTAGGTGGGTTCTTTACCACCAGCGCCACCTGGGAAGCCTTATTTTGTATGAAGTGAGAGGGACTTCCCTGGGGGTCCAATGGTTAAGACTCAGTGCTTCCACAGCAGGAGCATGGATTCAGTTCCTGGTTGGGGAACTCAGATCCAGCATGCTGTGTGCCATGACAAAAAGTAATAATAATAAAGTGGGAGCCACTGTTGACTGTGGGAGGTGGGAAAGTTAATGACTGCTCACTCATTTCTTATATTTTTGGGGACTTTCCAAATTTCTCAAAATAAGTTCCATTTCCCTACTGGTCTCCATTTCACCCTGGCCATGAATCCCCATTAAGAACCCCACATGTGGGAGACCCGAAATTCACAGGTATTACCGCAGCGCCCAGGCTCCCAGCGCCCAGCCTGGCGCTAAGGGCAACATCCAGCGCCAGGCCCCCTGCCTCGCTCTTGGTGGCCTCCGGGGCCTGTACGCTCGACCCTTTGCTCTGGGACACCCCTGAGCGACTCCTGGGCATCTTTCTGCCAGTCTCCTGGTGTGTGGACCCAAGCAAGCCCAGGCCACTCACCCACAAGGACTCCCAGGGTGACGAGGACGATGCTGGTGGCCACAACAGTGGAGAGGGCCGCCCGGCAGCACATGGCATCTGCAGCCAGGAGGTCCTTGGTGGCTCCAGGCACCAGCTGTAAGTCACTGGCAGTGGGCTCCATGGCTCCCGGACACAGGGACGGAGACCTGGAGGCGAGCAGGAGAGAGGCAGAAAAGCAAGGTCAGAGCTAGGGCGGCACTTCTCTTCCCCTAAGCAAGGGTCTTGCTTGTGCAAACGTAGCTGCCATCAATAGTGCCTGAGGCGAGCCTGGACTCTGGTTAACAGATGTGAGTTGATTTAAGCCATTAAGCATGAGGTGATGTTGTGGTGTGGCATAACAGTGACTACAATGCTCCTTCATCCATTAAATGCTATCTGAAAGTCAACTAATGGCTTTGGTTTTTTTTTTTTTTTTGGCTGCACCACACAGCTTGTGAGACCTTCGTTCCCCAGCCAGAGATTGAACCCACAGCCGTGGCAGCGAAAGTGCAGACAGAATCCTAACTACTGAACTGTCAGAGAATTCCCAATGGCTTCATTCTTTCAAGTTTTTTTAAATTTTATTTTTGGTTGTACTGGGTCTTCATTGCTGGGCTTTCTCCAGCTGCAGACAGCGGGGCTCCTCTTCACTGTGGTGCTCGGGCTTCTCGTTGCAGTGGCTTCTCCTGTTGCGGAGCCCAGGTTCTAGAGCACTCAGGCTTCAGTAATTGCGGCTCCCCGGCTCTAGAGCACAGGCTCAGTAGTTGAGGCACACTGGCTTAGCTGCTCTGTGGCATAGGAGATCTTCCCAGATCAGGGGTCAAACCAGCGTCCCCTGCATTGGCAGGTAGAGTCGTATGAACTGTGCCACCAGGGAAGTCCATTAAAAAAAATTTTTTTTTAAGTCTTTACTGAATCTGTTACAACACTGCTTCTGTTTTATGCTTTGGTTTTTGGGGGATCCCAGCTTCCCAACCAGGGATGGAACCTGCACCCCCTGCATTTGGAAGGCAAAGTCCCAACCACTGGACCGCCAGGGAAGTCCCGTTTTGTTTTTTTTTAATTGTATTAATTTTTATTGGAGTATAGTTGCTTTACAACAATGGCATTTTTATGAATATGCAAAATTTTAGCATTAGGCTGACTCCATCATAACAATTAATGATATATATATTTTTAAATCTCTTATTAGGGAGGATGGTGTCTCTGTGGTAAAGATTCCACCTGCCAATGCAAGAGACAAGGGTTCGATCCGTGGGTTGGAAAGATCCCGTGGAGGACAGCATGGCAACCCACTTCAGTATTCTTGCCTGGGAAATCCCATGGACAGAGGAGCCTGCTGGGCCACAGTCCATGGGGTTGCAAAGAGTCAGATATGACTGACCGACTAAAACAACAAAGGGTAAGAATAAGCTGTGAGATCTAACAGCTCTGGCCTCCAGCTTCCTTCTCTGTTAAATGGGCAGAAGACAATGCCTGCTGCCATCTGGCTAATTCCTGCCTCTCAGGATCCAGGATCTCAGACTCTCAGTTCACAGAGAGCAGAGCTGAGAGGTAGTGACAGGCTGAACTCCGGCACTTCTGCCTCTGAAGTGTCTCTGTGTCAGGCGCCAATAAATTCACTTCAGGCAGTTGGCTTCTGCTCCTTGCAACTACAAGAGCCTTGAATGTGTTCAGCCCTCCCCACTCACAGCATACCCCTGCCCCCGACCTGGCTGGATAACTCCCTTCCGTTCATGAGACCTGAGCAGACCTCTACTCTAAAGCCTCAGCCTGCAGAGAAGCCTTTGTCTAGGAGGAGATGAGTCACCTTTATGGCTCTGCAGCGGTGGATCTCATTACCTACCCCCACCCCTGCTCCGCATGGATGCTGCCTCCATTGCGTGGGCAGAGAATGACTCATATCTGGCCTCTGACACACTCTTCCCCATTTGAACACCACCCAGAAGGAAGTGGGGAGACAATCCCATTCTACTTCCCTTGACAGGGCTCCATGAAGGTGAGCACTTGGCCAGGTGCTTCTCTGGGGGGAATGGAGCTGCTTTGTAGGCCCGTATGGATGGACAGCGGGTCTGCGCATCAGATAAAATACAGTGTATGCGTGCAAAGTTGCTTCACCTGTATCGACTCTTTGCAACCCCGTGCACTGTAGCCCACCAGGTTCCTCTGTCCATTGGATTCTCTAGGCAAGGATACTGGAGTGGATTGCCATGCCCTCTTCCAGTGGATCTTCCCGACGTAGGGATTGAACCCACATCTCTTATGTCTCCTGCATTGGCAGGCAGGTTCTTTACCACTAGCGCCACCTGGAAAGCCCATAAATACAGTATACCCAGTCAAACTTAAATTTCAGATGAATAAGACCTATAGATTTCCCCGGTGGTCCAGTGGTTAAGACTCAAAGCTTCGAGTACAGGGGCACAGGTTTGATCCTTGGTCAGCGAACTAAGACCCCACATGCCACACAGCTCAGCCAAAACAAACAAGCAAACAAAACACATGACCAAAACGTCTTGCGATAGTTAACTTTGTGTGTCCACAGGGCTAGGCCATGATGCTGGCTTTTGACCAAACATGGTTCCTGACATTGCTGTGAAGACATAATTAACATTTCACTAGTTGATGTTGAGTAAAGCAGATGAACTTCTGTAGTTTGGATGGGCTGTATCCAATCAGTTGAAGGCCTTAAGAGAAAAGATCAAGGTTTCCCCCCAAAGAACGAATACTGCCTCCAGGTAGCCTTTGTACTTGAGCTGCAACATCAACTTTTCCCAGGGTCTCCAGCCTGCCCTGCAGATTTTGCATTTGCCAGCTCCCATGATTGTGAGCTAACTCTGGTCTGTCTGTCTGTCTTCCTCTCCATTCTACTGCTTCTCTCTCTAGAGAACCTGACACATACAGTTCCTAACATGTCTTGTGCAAAATTTGGAACATACTTGTATTAAGAAAAAGCATTTAAAAATTTTTATTCAAGTCATTTATTTGGCTATGTTGGATCTCAGTTGCAGCATGCAGGATCTAGTTCCCTGACCAGGGATCGAACCCAGGCCCCCTGAATTGGGAGCACAGAGTCTTAGCCACTGCACTGCCAGGGAAGTCTCCCCAAAATGTATTTGTTCTTTGCCTGAAATTCAAATTTATCTGGGTGTGCTGTATGTTTACTGTTAAATCTGGAACCCCACACCGGGGCCCAGCCAGAATGTCCTATCCGATCAAGGTAACACGTCCTACTGGGAACAGCCACTCTGCACCTCACCACCACCATCCAGAGCTGGTAAGAAAGGGGAGTAGTGCAGAGGTGGGGAGCAAGGTCGTACAATGCTCACCCCTTTATTCTTACACTTGAGCTGAATTGCTGTCTGAGTAGCCAGAGAAGCTCTAAGAATCACTTGATGAAATGTTTTAAGGACAAAGACACCAAGATTCACTTTTGTGATTAGGGCTAGAAACACGAGTGTAGTGTATGAGCTCATTGACAGCCCCCCCACAGACACATACACTACATTCATTCAGCCCCAGCTGGCCCTGTCACCCCCTACCCCTTGGGTTTTCTAAGGATTCCTGTGTTCTCCAAATTGTCTTGTCATCACCATCATTAGGGCACAGAGGGGCCCCACTGCTATTTAGCATTGAACATAGAAGCTCCATTCACTGTCTCCGTCAATCTGATATTTAGGACCGGCCAGGCCTGGCTGCTCTGTGCTGGGTACCCGGCTCTTAATGAGACAGATGTGATTCTCAGCTCACAGAGCATAAATCTTAGTGACAGAGACCCAAGTAAGTTAAAATTGTGGCTACAATAATTGCTGCGTCCATGGGGCTTTGGGTCTCTGTCAAAAGGAAGCTTTGATCTAGACAGGGGTCAGGGGAAGCTTCCTGATGGAGGGATGAGTTACATGAGTTCTGACGGATAAACAGGAATCCAGGCAGTGCCTGGTGGAAGCAACAGATGTTCATACAGTAAGAACAAAATACGTAAAAGCCCTGTGGCAGGAGGGAGCAAGCCAGGGACCTCTTAGAGGAGGTGTGCTAGTCAGCTGCTGCCACGTAACGAGTTATCACACACATAGCTGCTTAAAACAATGCATGTTCCTTATCTCATGGTTTCTGCAGGTCAGGAATCTGGCACGTTTTAGGGGTCCTCTGCTCAGGGTCTCACTCAGCTGCAAACAAAACTGGGGGAGTTCCCTGAAGGTCCAGTGATTAGGAACTTTCACTGCTGTGGCACGGGTTCAATTCCTGCTAGAGGAGCTAAGATCCAACAAGCTGTGCAGTGCAGAGAAAGAAGTGTGAGCTGGGTAGCATTCTCATCCAGAGGCTCAACCAGGGAGGATCCACTCCCGAGCTCCCTGCTGTGGCCAGAATCTGGTTCCTTGTGCTTGTAGGGCTGAGGCCCCCTCTTTCTGCTGGCTGTCAGCCAGGGGCTGCTGTCAGCAGCAGAGAGCTGTTGAGCTTCACACAAATTCAGAAAGCACTTCCAGCTCTCTCTTGACTCTCCCTCTAGATATCTTGCCAACACCTACAGTGACCAACTGTCTCAGTTTCCCTGGGATTTCTCTGTTTTAGCCACATAAGCCCTGCATCTGTGTGTGTGTGTGTGTTACTTGCTCAGTCCTGTCCAACTCTTTGTGACCTCATGGACTGTAGCCCATCAGGTTCCTCTGTCCATGGGATTCTCCAGGCAAGAATACTAGAGTGGGTTGCTATGCTCACCTCCAGGGGATCTTCCTTACCCAGGTATCAAACCTGCATCTCTTGTGTCTCCTGCATTGACAAGTGGATTCTTTTCCACTGAGCCACCTGGGAGGCCCCTGTATGCAATCACTAAGTCATTTTATATAAGGGATTTGAGCACCTATGTGTTTCAGTGTCCCTCAGACAGTGAGGGACGAGTGTAATTAGTCTCTTCAGACCGTGTCTATCACCAAGTCCTGCAGATTCAATATCCTGCACTTCTCTAGAATAGGGGGCACTAAACTTCATATGCGGAGAGCCAGAGTGAATATTTTCAGCTTTGTAGTCCCACAGTCTACTATTAATACAACTCTGTCACGTCATAAAAGCAGCATGAGGCACATGTAAACACACAGGTATGGCTATGTTCCCATGAAACAGGATTGGCTGGGGTTAATCTGAGGGCCATAATATGGGACCCTCGGTCTAGGGTTCCTCTTTTGTCTTCATCCACACTGCCTAATGCAAGTTGTCACCACCTCAAATCTGAATTATTGCAACAACTTGGACTCTCCACTTCATTATCCACACTAGAGCCAGACTGATCTTTCACCAGGAAAACCCAGTTACTCTTCTGCTTTTCAGCAGTCAAACCCAATGGGTAAAGGGCAGAAAAACAAAGTCAGACAAGAGAGACACACCCTCATCTTAGATTCTGCAGTATTCCAACAGATAAAAGTATGCTAAGGATAAGTCCTCAATCTCAAAATAGCAGAACACACTAAGAAAAAAAAACAATCAGCAAGAGTCAGCGGAAAAAAAGAAGACAGTACTAGATACTAAAGACGTTCTGAAAGTGAAACCATCTGAGATTATAAAACAATATATATGACAATATTTTATACGCTTAAAACTCATTCAGACATAAAATAATTGAAAACAGGCTGGAACACAGACTGGATGGACATGAGTTTGAGCAAGCTCCGGGAGTTGGTGATGGACAGGGAAGCCTGGCATGCTGCAGTCCATGGGATCACAAAGAGTTGGACGTGACTGAGCAACTGAAGGTTTAAAAAATTATTTAGAACTGAATGATAGTGAATATGAAAGTAAAAAAGTGAAAGTGTTAGTCGCTCAGTCATGTCCAACTTTTTGCGACCCCATGAACTGTAGACCGCCAGGCTCCTCTGTCCATGGGATTCTCCAGGCAAGAATACTGGAGTGGGTTGCTGTGCCCTCTTTCAGGGGATCTTCCCGACCCAGGGATCAAACCTGTCTTTTCCATCTCCTATATTGCCAGGCAGGTTCTTTATCACTAGAACCATCTGGGAAGCTATTCTCATACTATATGACTGTTATTTTTTTTTCTGGTTGTGCCACATGGCATGTGGGATCTTAGTTTCCTGACCAGGGATTGAACCCATATCCCCTACTTCGGAAGCATGGAGTCTTAACCACTGGACTGCTAGGGAAGTCCCTATTCTATGACTTAATGACAAAAGAGTGTAGGGGGGTGGATAAAATAGAACAATCTAAAAACAAACAAGCAAACAGAAATAAACTTTGGCCTTTGTCCCCAGTTCTGGGAAGTGGTCTCTGGGAGACTGAGGTCAACCATGTGGATGATTGATGAGTCAGTCAGTGAATCAGTTGTGCCCAGTGAAAGCTCTGTACCCTGGCGCTTGGGGGAGCCACCCTGACTGGCAATGCTTCGTGTGTGTTGTCTCACAACAATGCCGGGAGAATACTGCATCCTGACTGTGCCGGGAGAGGACATGGAACTTCCTGTTTGTGTCTCCCACTCCCAATTCATATGTTAAAACCCTAACCCTCCATGGGATGATATTTGGAGGTGGGGCCTTTGGGAAGTGTTGAGGGTGGGGCTCCCCAGGAATGAGATTAGTGCCCGTATAAAGGGAACCCAGAAGAGAAGAAAATGGAAACCCACTCCAGCATTCTTGCCTGGGAAATTCCATGGACAGAGGAGCCTGGTGGGCTATGGTCCATGGGGTCACAAAAAGTCAAGACACGACTTAGTGATGAAAGAACTAGCCACATATGACTACTGAGCACTTGAAATAAGTTAAGGTATGCTATAAGCAAAAAATGCACACTGGATTTCCAAGACAGTGTGAAAAAAAGAAAGAGAGAGAGAAAGAGTGTAAAACATCTTACAATCTTTATACTGACTATATGTTAAAAGGTATCTAGACTATATTGGGCTAAATAGAATGTTATTAAAAAAATTTTTTTTTAAATGAGATGAACAACTAATGAAAATCTACTGTATGGCACAGGGAACTCAGTGCTCTGTGGTGACCTAAATGGGAGGGAAATCCAAAAAAGAGAGGATGCATGCTAAGTCGCTCCAGTTGTGTCCGACTCTTTGCAACCCTATGGACTGCAGCCCACCAGATTCCTCTGACCATGAGATTCTCCAGCAAGAATACTGGAGTGGGTTGCCATTTCCTCCTCCAGGGGATCTTCCTGACCCAGGGATCAAACCTTCAGCTCTAACGTTCCCTGCATTGGCAGGTGGGTTCTTTACCACCAGCTCCACCAAGTATGTATAAACACACAGCTGATTCACTTTGCTGTACAGCAGACACTAATATGGCATTGTACCCCAGAGACCTCCCTGGACCCTCTGCCATGAGAAGACACAGCAAAGAGATCGCCATCGGTGAGCCAAGAAGCAGGGCCTCAGCAGACACTGGACCTGCCGGTGCCTTGATGCTGGATTTCCAGCCCCCAGTACTCTGAGACGTAAATTTGTGTTGTGTATCAGTTGCCCAGTCTTGGTATTTTGGAACGGCAGCCCAAAGGGACTCAGACAGCTAGACTCAGTCCTATATCTCTCTCCCTTTAGTTGATCTTAATCCATCATCTTATTTTTGTTAATTTTTTTATTAACTTATTTAGCTGCATCAGGTCTTAATTGTGGCTTGTGGGATCTAGCTCCCCAACCAGGGATGGAGCCGGGACCCCTGTATTAGAAGCATGGAGTTTCAGCCACTGGACCACCAGTTGTTACTCAGTCGTTCAGTCATATTTGACTCTCTGCGACTCCATGGACTTCAGAACATCAGGCTTCACTGTGCTTCATCATCTCCCAGAGTTTGCTCAAACTTATATCCATTGAGCCATTGACACCATCCAACCATTTCATCCTTTTTTGCCCCTTTCTTCTCCTGCCTTCAGTCTTCCCCAGCATCAAGGTCTTTAACCATCAGGGAAATCCCTTAATCCATAATCTTTATCCCTCTAACTGTTACAGCTAATCTTAAACCGAAACTGTGACTATGATAGCACTTACTGATTCCTGAGTCTTTCTAGTGAATTGTCAAACCTCATGGTGGTTTTGGGAACCACTCCTGGTTATTAGCTTCCTGGGGAGGCCATAACAAAGCACCACAAGTATGGGGTCTTATATAAGAAATGCTTGTTGACTCCCAGTTCTGGAGGTCAAGAATCAGAGGTCAGCATGTCAGCAGGGTAGCTTCCTCTGCAGACTTGTTCCAGGCTCTCTCCTGGCTTCCAGAGGTGGCTGGTGACCTTTGATGTTACTTGGCTTGCGGCAGCATCACTATGTCTCTGCCTCCATCTCTACACTGCCTTCTCCCAGTGTCCAAACGTCCCCTTGCTATAAGGACAGCAGTTGTATCGAATTAAAGCCCACCCTGATGACCTCGTTTTAACTTGACTGTATCTACAAAGACCCTATATCCAAATGAGGGCACCTCCTGAGGTGTTGGGGGTTAGGACTGCAATGGTGGGGAAACATCCCTCAACTTGCAAATGACCTCAGAATCGAGGACAGTCCTGCACAGAGACTGTGACCTCTGATCGTGCAGTTCTCCCCACCAGCCTCACAAAGGAAAAGTGTTAAAAAGAGAGGGTATATGCCCATTAGGATGCTTATCGCCAAAAACCAAAAGATAGCAAGCGCTGGCGAGGATGTGGGGCAGTTAGCCCCGTCATGCACCAACACTGGGAGTGCAAACCGGTGTAGCCAACAGGGAAGCAGTCTGGAGGGTTCTCAAAACATTAAACACAGAACAACCATACGCTGCAGTAAGCTGACTCCTGGGTATACATACACCCAAAAGAACAAAAAGCAGGGTCTCAAACATATTTGCACACCTATATTCACAGCAGCATATTCACAGTGGCCAAAGGTAGAAGCAACCCAAGTGTCCATTGGTGGGTGATGGGTAAACACAACGTGGTCCATCCACACAGTGGAATGTTACTCAGTCTTAAAAAGGAAGGAGATTCAGACACCTGCTACCACCTGGATGAGCCTTGAGAACATGATGCTCAGTGACAGAAGCAGACACAGAAGGACAAATACTGATTCCACTCTCAGGAGGTCCTGGAGGAGCCAGACCCACAGACACAGGAAGTAGATGATGGGTCCAGGGGCTGGCGGAAGGGACTGGGAGTCTGTTTAATGAGAGCGGAGGTTTAGCTTGGGAAGATGAGAAAGTTCTAGAGATGATGGTGGGATGGTTGCACAACCATGTGAATGTGCTTAGTGCCACCAAGCTGTGCACCTAAAAACGGTTATGATGGTGAATTCTACATTATGTATAATCTACCCTGGTAGCTCAGATGGTAAAGAATCCGTCCACAATGTGGGAGACCTGGATTCGATCCCTGGGTTGGGAAGATCCCCCGGAGGAGGGCATGGCAACCCACTCCAGTATTCTTGCCTGGAGAATTTCATGGACAGAGCAGCCTGGCACGCTACAGTCCGTGGGGTTGCAAAGAGTCAAACACAATCGAGCCACTAAGCACACACACATAATCTACCCCAATAAAAATAGAAAGGAATTGAGAGAGAGGAACTGACATATGCCAGAAGTAGAGAAGCGAGAAGGGAAAACTGTTCACAGACAGAAACACCCAGAATGTGAAGGCCAAGAGGGATTATCTGTGAACAAACGAGGAAACCCAGAAGAGGCCAGGCCGCTGGCAGCCCTGCCCCAGCTAGGAGTCCAACAAATTCTGGCCTGGACGCGCTCCAGCGCATTCATGCCCCGGCACGACCCTGAAGCGGCCTCCTCGGAGGGCGCAGAAACCGCATCCAGATGTTGGCAGGTCTGGTGTAGGGCAGATAAAAATCAGGCTCTGAAATCTGCCTTGGAACCAAGCGAAGCTCAGAAAACACAATGACTGTTTGGTCCAAAATACCCGACAGTGTCTCCAGGCACTCCCACAGAAACCGCATTTCGCCTGGACACTGTGGCAGAGAAGATAATATCCACAAAGACGCCCCCGTCCTAGTCCTGGGACCATGGGGACATGTCACAGGGCAGAAGAGACTCTGCAGGTGGGATTAAGGCCCCTGAGACAGGGCCCCTATAAGAGGGAGGGGAGGGTCAAAGGCAGAGAGATGGGAGATGCTGCTCTGCTGGCTGTGAGGATGGAGGGAGGGGCCGCGATCCAGGGATGTGGAGCCTCTAGAAGCTGGAAAAGGCAGGAGCCGGTGCTCCCTGGAGCCTCCGGAGGGACCGGCCTTGCCCACAGAGGCATTTAGCCCCCGGGAGGCTCCCTAAGTTACAGCAGCAACAGGAAGCTAATATAGGCTCTTTGCAGGCCATGCCACACAGTGCTCAACCAAGACAGAGCTGTGTGTTGAGCGGGGGCACTGAGCATCTTTATAGGAAGAAAACCTTGAAAATGGGAACTGCCCTTTCCCCACTGCTCTCTCTGGTCAGATGCAAGGACTGCTAGTCGCCAGAAGACCAATGACTACATTCTGGCTTCAGCCCAAATAGTTTCATGGCCCCAGCAGGGCAGTGAACCTCTCCAGGCCTCAGTTACTGGCTGGTCGTTGATCGGCTTTGTGCCTTTAGTTCTAATTTCGATAGCAAGCGGCTGACCATGTCTTTTTGTCTTCCTAGAATTCTTTTTCCAAGGGGAAAGTCCACCCCAGTCATATGGCTCACCCACTACACTAATCACAGTAGTGACTGGTCCACACTGGACCCAGACCTGCCAATCACAATAACCAATCCTCCTCCCCCATCAGTGATTGGTCTATCCTGGACCTGGGCCTGTCAATCACAGTACCCATATCTCCATCCCTATTGATGATTGGGGCACTGGATGCAAGCCAGCCAATCACAGTAACCACTGCTCCATCCCTGTTGATGACTGGTCCACATTGGACACAGATCCGCCAATCACAGTAACCACCCTTTCACCCACATCAGTGATTGGTCCAAAGGGTTGTAGGCCAACCAACTTTCCTCTCTAAATTTCAATTGTATGAAATTGCCACTTTCGTAGGCCAAAACAATAGGACATGATCAACTTCATGGGGGCTTCTCTGATGGCTCAGACAGTAAAGAATCTGTCTGCAATGCAGGATATCTGGGTTCCACTCCTGAGTGGAGAAGATCCCCTGGAGAAGGGAATGGCTACCCACCTCAGTATTCTTTCCTGGAGAATTACATGGACACAGAAGCCTGGTGGGCTATAGTCCATGGGGTCGCAAAAGGTTGGACCTGATTGAGCAATTAACACGTTCACACAACTAACAACAGGAGGGAGGGTGCAGCCTTCTTCCCAGTGGGGCTCCTTAGCTCCCTTGACTAGGCTTGAGGCCATCGACTGCCATCTTGACCTCCAAAAGAATGGCAGGAGGATGCGGTCAATTCTAAAGGAAGAGGCTGGATGGATGTAGGGAGCACAGCCAGGAAAGGACTTCAGGGGACAAGACAAAGTGACTCAGCCCTGCCTGGGGCCAGGTCTTCTCTGGACTGGCCAGGCACAGGAGCCAAACTTGGCTCGAATGGTTCAAGCTGGGGTTGTCTCTTTTACATGAATCTTGGACAAACCAAAATAGGGAGCTGTAACTTCTACAGGGACCCTACAGCCCTTCACCACCTCTCCACCATTGTAAAAAGAGAGACCACTTGATCAACACAACATCAGATTTATCCAAATTCTAGATGGTGTCACCTCTGCATACATGGGGATCCTGTTTCCATGAGGCCTGGGCAGAGTCATGCACAGCCCATGGTCAGGAGAGAACCTCCTCGCTAAGTGCACCATCCAAGTCTGAAAAGCGTCCCTGGAGACAAAGGAGCCTTCACGTCAGGTCTTCATGTTCTCATTCACTGGCCTCCTTTTGGGCAAAATCTTGATGGACAGCATAGATAGATAGATAGTGAAGTCGCTCAGTCATGTCCGACTCTTTGCGACCCCACGGACTGTAGCCCAACAGGCTCCTCTGTCCATGGGATTCTCCAGGCAAGCATATCAGAGTGGGTTGCCATTTCTTTCTCCAGGAGAGCTTCCTGACCCAGGCTTCAAACCCGGGTCTCCGGCATTGTAGGCAGACGTGTTACCGTCTTAGCCACCAGGGTAGTCCGATGGACAGCTTAAGCAGTTACAAAATAAAGCCTGTCAAATGATTTGTAAGTGGCACCCACGCCACAGTCTGTGCAAAAGCCCTTCTTCCTCCCCAGGAGAGCCCACGGCAGCAAGGATCACTTATCCACTGACAACCTTCAAGTATTAACAGAAATTTCCAGCTCAAGTTGCTCTGGAGCTTCAGTCAGGACTCACCTGGACCTGGACATCTCCCCCTGCAGCTCAGTGTGTTCCCGAGTGGGGGAATCCTCCCCTGACAAACCTCTCACCCCTCTTCTCCTGAGTTCTAGGGTACCACCTCTCTCATGGACAGAGGTTCGTTAACATTGTATAGGAGGCGGTGATCAAAACTATCCCCAAGAAAAAGAAACCCAAAAAGGCAAAATGGTTGTCTGAGGAGGCTTTACAAATAGCTGAGAAAAGAGAAGCAAAAGGCAAAGGAGAAAAGGAAAGATATACCCATCTGAATGCAGAGTTCCAGAGAACAGCAAGGAGAGATAAGAAACCCATCTTCTTGAGTGAACAATGCAAAGAAATAGAGAAAAACTAGAAAAGACTAGAGATCTCTTCAAGAAAATTGAGATACCAAGGGAACATTTCATGCAAAGATGGACACAACAAAGGACGGAAATGGTATGGACCTAACAGAAGCAGAAGATATTAAGAAGAGGTGGCAAGAATACACAGGAGAACTGTACAAAAAAAAGGTCTTAATGACCTGGACAACCACGATGGTGTGGTCACTCACCCAGAGCCAGATTCCTGGAGTATGAAGTCAAATGGGCCTTACAAAGCATTACTACCAACAAAACCAGTGGAGCTAATGGAATTCCAGCTGAGCTATTTCAAATCCTAAAAGATGCTGCTGTTACAATGCTGCACTCGATAAGCCAGCAAATTTAGAAAACTCCGCAGTGGCCACAGGACTGGAAAAGGTCAGTTTTCATTCCAATCCCAAAGAAGGGCGATGCCAAAGAAAGCTCACACTACCACACAATTGCACTCATTTTACATGCTAGCAAAGTAATGCTCAAAATCCTTCAAGCTAAGCTTCAACAGTATGTGAACGGAGAACTTCAGAGGTTAAAGCTGGATTTAGAAAAGGCAGAAGATCCAGTGATCAAATTGCCAACATCTACTGGATCATAGAAAAAGCAAGAGTTCCAGAAAAACATCTGCTTCATTGACTATGCTAAAGGCTTTGATTGTGTGAATCACAACAAACTGTGGAAAATTCTTAAAGAGATGGGAATACTAGACCACCTTACCTGCCCCCTGAGAAACCTGTATGCAAGTCAAGAAGCAACAGGTAGAACCCGTTATGGAACAACAGACTGGTCCAAAATTGGGAAAGGAGTACCTTAAGGTTATATATTGTCACCCTGCTTATTTATCTTATATGTAGTGTACATCATGTGAAAAGCCAGGCTGGGTGAATCACAAGCTGGAATCAAGATTGTCGGGAGAAATATCAACAACCTCAGATATGCAGATGATACCACCCTAATGGCAGAAAATGAAGAGGAACTAAAGAGCCTCTTGATGAAGGTGAAAGAGGACCATGAAAAAGCTGGCTTAAAACTCAACATTCAAAAAACTAAGATCATGGCATCTAGTCCCATCACTTCCTGGCAAATAAATGGGGAAAAAAATGGAAAGAGTGACAGACATTATTTTCTTGGGCTCCAAAATCACTGCAGATGGTGACTGCAGCCATGAAATTAAAAGATGCTTTGCTCCTTGGAAGAAAAGCTTTGACCAGCCTAGACAGCATATTAAAAAGCAAAGACAGCACTTGGCCGACAAAGGTCCATCTACTCAAAGCTATGATTTTTCCAGTAGTCATGTACAGAGGTGAGAGCCGGACCCTAAAGAAGGCTGAGCAGAGAAAAATTGATGCTTTTGAACTGTGGTGCTGGAGGAGACCCCTGAGAGTCCACTGGACAGTAAGGAGATCAAAGCAGTCAATTCTAAAGGAAATCAACCCTGAATATTCATTGGAAGGACTGATGCTGAAGCACCAATACTTTGGCCACCTGACGTGAAGATGTACCAGGTGGGTACTCCCAGTTCAGAGAAATTTCCAGACTCTCATCAACTCAAGGACAAACCTGGGCCCTCCACACCTGTCCCTTACCTCATCTCCCTGCCAAGTCTTTGCAAATGGTTGACACAGAAAACATGTTTGTTTCTTTACTTTTTAAAAATATTTTTAATTTTTATTTATTTGGTTGTACCGGGTCTTAGTTGCAACATCTGGGATCTAGTTCCCTGACCAGGGATTATACTTGGACCCTGAATTGGGAGTGTGGAGTCTTAGCCACTGGACCAACAGGGAAGTCCTGAAAATGTGTTTATTGCTCAAGTGAAAAGCTGACAGTTTTACCAAAGGAGAAACAGGTGACTGCTGATTAGCTCTGCAAAAAGTGGACCAAAGCCCTCCGAGTTGCAACATCTCTGGGTTGCTTTATCTTCTATATAATTTTTTTAAAATTATTTATTTGGCTGCTCCAGGTCTTAGTTGCAGCATGCGGGATCTAGTTCCCTGACCAGGGATCAAACCCCGGCCCCCTGCACTGGGAGCACAGAGTCTTAGCCACCGGACCACCAGGAAGTCCTCTCCATATAATGCTATGCTATGCTAAGTCGCTTCAGTCATGTCTGACTCTGTGCGACCCCATAGACGGCAGCCCACCAGGCTCCGCCGTCCCTGGGATTCTCCATGCAAGAATACTGGAGTTGCCATTTCCTTCTCCAATGCATGAAAGTGAAAAGTGAAAGTGAAGTCGCCCTGTCGTGCCCGACTCTTAGCGACCCCAAGAACTGCAGCCTACCAGGCTCCTCCATCCATGGGATTTTCCAGGCAAGAGTACTGGAGTGGGGTGCCATTGCCTTCTCCACTCCATATAATGTTGAGGTATAAAAATTGAAGGTGGGATTGATCGCCAGTGAATTTTGTCTTCAGTCATCATGTAAAGTCCATTTGAAATCCAGCTTTCCCTAAATACCCCTATTTCTAAATTGAAATAAAGTTCTGAGCAAGATATAAAGTCCAGGAGCTTCCCTGGTGGTCCTGTGGTTAGACTCGGTGCTTCTACTGCAAGGGAGGCGTGGGTTCTATCCTGGCTGGGGAACTAAGATTCCACATACTGCGCTATTCAGCCAAAAAAAAAAAAGATGTAAAGTTCATTTAGGATTTTTTTTAAAAGTCAGCTTAGACAGCTGTCTCTCCTCCCTTTCACTCAGATGTAATGGAGACAGCCTGGCTGCAACAAGCAGCTGTTTCACTGGGGACAGAGGCAAAGGGGGTGGAAGATCCAAGAAGATCCTTCGAGCCCCTAATCTCAGACAGCCAAATATCTTCTAGAATTGGCTTCATTTTTATTTTTTGCAAAGATCAGGGGTGGAATACAAAAGCGGAGTAGAAGGAGGGAAGATAAGAGAGAACAGGAGACTGCTGGCTCCACTCGGTGACCTCAGGCTGAGGGAGCACCCTCGACAGGAGGAAGCCTAGTTTAGTTTTCTAAAAGCAACTTTGGAGGATAAGTTACCACCTGGGCTTGAGAGATATGTGAAAACACCCCAGGCAGATCTGAAGAACGACTCCGAGGCAGTGAAGCAAGAGAAATGAGTAGGTGGGAGACGCCATCCCCAGTTACAGGAATGATCCTTGAAAACTTCCAAAAGGATCCGCACTGGCTCTGAGACCCGAAACATGAGCCCAGACACAGGGATGGAGAAGGAAAGGGCTGGGGAGGAGGGATAGTCAGGGAGTTCAGGACTGACATGTACACACTGCTATATTTGGACTACATAGGGGACTTCCCTGGTGGTGCAGTGGCTGCGACTCCATGCTCCCAATGCAGGGGCCCCAGTGTGATCTCTGGTCAAGGAACTAGATCCCACATGCCACAGCTGAGTGTTCTCATGCTACAACTAAGACCCTGTGCAGCCAAATAAATAAATAATATTTTAAAAAATAGAATGGATAACCAACAAGGACCTATGGTAGAGGACAGGGAACTCTGCTCAATATTATATAACAACCTAAATGGGTAGAGAATTTGTAAAAGAATAGATACATGTGGACTTCCCTGGTGGTACAGTGGATGAAAATCTGCCCACCAATGCAGGGGACACGGGTTCAATCCCTGGGCCAGGAAGATCCCACATGCCTAGCCGCAACTGCGCCCCTGAGCCACAGCTGTGGAAGCCCTCAACCCTACAACCTGTGCTCTGCAACAAAAGAAGCCACTGCAGTGAGAAGCCCGAGCACCACAACGAGAGAGTAGCCCCTGCTCGCTGCAACTAGAGAAGACCCAGCCAAAAAGAAATAAAATTATAAATTCTAGTACAATTTTAAAAATTGACACACGTTAAAAAAATAGAATGGACAACCAACAAAGACCTACTGTGGCGTGCAGGGAACTGTACTCAGTATCATGTAATAACCTAAATGGAAAAAGCGTTTAGGAAAGAATAGGTATATGTATAACTGAATCACTTTGCTGTACACCTGAAACTAACACAATATTTCAATCAACTAGCGACAGTCGTTCAGTCATGTCTGACTTTTTGCAACCCCCTGGACTGTAGCCCGCCAGGCTCCTCTGTCCATGGGATTTCCCAGGCAAGAATACTGAAGTGGGTTGCCATTTCCTCCTCCAGGAAATCTTCTCAACCCAGAGATTGAACCCGAGTCTCCTAAGTCTCTTGCATTGGCAAGTGGATTCTTTACCACTGAGCCAAATATTGTCAAGCATCTAGACTCCAATATAAAATTAAAAAGTTTAAAAAAGAAATTAAAAAAAAAAAGGAAAAAGGGGTAGAATCTATTATCAGAACATAGAGACTGCAGATCCAAACTGTGAAGCTCAGCACCCAGGTCTCCAGCTGAGCCCACAGCTGCATCAGCCCCCTCCCTGGAATATACACCACCGTCATCCCACGGCCCAACTCTTGCCCCGCCAAGGCAGTGATGGGGTGACCAATATGGGGTGACAAAGCACCCCAGGTCCCCTGGGGCTCTTCCATATTGAACCTGGAAATCAGGACATTTGGTCACCCTACTCCCCCTCTGTCTTCACGTGCCAGGGAGGGTCTGGAGCCATCTTGGGGTTCCCAAGGAAGGGCTTGAGCTTTCCAGGTGGTGCTCTTGGTAATGCAGGAGATGCGGGTTTGATCTCTGGGTCAGGAAGATCCCCTGGAGGAGGGCACGGCAACCCACTCCAGTATTTTTGCTTGGAGAACCCCATGGATAAAGGAGCCTGGTGGACTACAGTCCATGGGGTCACAAAGAGTCAGACACAATGGAACACGCGCACACACACAGAAGGACTCAGCCAGTGCACCCCAAGAACTGAGCTGTCCTTGTGAATGAGGCAGGAACAGTGTCTATTTCCAGCCTCCCGATGTGCCGCGAAGTAGCTCAGTGTAAAGCCAGTGTGTTCTCACTGCCTCTCAAATGCCTGCCAGAGCCTGTTTCCAACAAGAGTGGAGAGAGTGAACCTCCTGTACAGAGCCTCTGGGAAGGAGCCAGGCCGAGCGGGGGTGGGGTGATGAGACAACCGCCTCAGGGGCCAGCAATCACCTCCTCCGTCAAATAGGGACTGACATACACACATGACTACACCGGAAATAGATTAACTAAGAAGGACCTACTGTACAGCACAGCCGAGAAGACAATGGAAACCCACCCCAGTACTCTTGACTGGAGAATCCCAGGGACGGCGGAGCCTGGTGGGCTGCAGTCTATGGGGTCGCACAGAGTCGGATACGACTGAAGCGACTTAGCAGCAGCAGCAGTACAGCACAGAGAACTCCATTTAATACTCTGTAACGACCTGTATGGGAACAGAACCTAAAGCATAGTGGACACGTGTATTTATAACTGAGTCACTTTGCTGTACACCTGCAACTAACACGACATTGTGAATCAACTACGTGTATGCTCAGTCATGTCCAGCTCTTTGTGACTTCATACAGGGACTACACCCACTAGGCTCTTCTGTCCATGGGGATTCTCCAGGCAAGAATATTGGAGTGGGTTGCCTTGCCCTCCTCCAGGGGGTCTTCCCCACCCACAGATTGAACCCACATCTCTTCATCTCCTGCACTGGCAAGCGGGTTCTTTACCACTAGCACCACCTGGGAAGTCCTTAAAGATCAATAGTATTTTCTGAAATCAAAACTCAAAATTAACACCAAGAAATCCATGACCAATCAAACAGCAACATTTTACATAAAGGCAGGCTCCCACACTGCACTCACTCACTCACCTTTCTCTCTCCCTCCCCATCCCAGCCCTCTGTGCATCATCTTTGCTTCTTAAGCTTTCTCTTGCATTCACTGGGTGTGTCCATTATTGCACCGGGATAGCATTTCTCTTGATCTTGAGCTTCTTGGCATTCCCTTAAACTTTGGGCCCAAGGTGAGGGTCCTGCTTACCATCCCAAGTCTGGGCCCTCGAGGATGGTCACAATCCAATAGCCCTGTCTGACTTTTTCCTCAGTCATTTTGTTTTTTAGTTCCACGCTCTTATTCGTTTTCTGTCTGTGTGCATCAGCAACAAGTTTTCATTTTCAAAAAGCTTTTAGGTTTAAAAAGTAGATTCACAAATTAAAAAAGAAAATGTTCTAGGGACTTCCTTGGTGGTCCAATGGGTGAGAATCTGCCTGCCAACGCAGGAGACACAAGTTCCATCCCTGGGTTGGGAAGATCCCACATGCCTCGGAGCACCTAAGCCCGTGCACCACAATGAGCCCCCGCACTCTTCGAGACTGCGCTCTAGAGGTCATTCCAATGACCAGTCCTCGCACCACAGCTAAAGTGTAGCCCCTGCTCGCCACAACTAGAGAAAAGCCCACACAGCAATGAAGTCAAAGCCAAAAACAAAAATAAATAAAAAATTTTAAAAAAGAAAATGTTCCAAAATTGACTGTGGGGGTGGTTGCATATATTTGTGAAGATATCCAAAACCACTGAACATTGGTGAACTTTATGAAATGTGAATTATATCTCCATACAGCTGTTATTTTAAAAAATCAAAAGAAAAAGGTAGACCATTTAAAGAGTATTAAATAAATATTTTCACGGACTACCTGCAGATATGCACCTTACCCTGTGATCCCATCCAGTCTGTGGTTTTAATAACACCCTGACATCTCCAAGCTCCAGGCCAGAATTATCTTCTGAATGCCCCACTTGAGTTAGCTTCTGGAACCTCCTTCCAGGTGACCTGAGGTGACCCCCACACCTGTGTGATCACCTCCCCTTGAGTGTGGTCAGGACCTGTGTTAAGTTTCTTAGCAGTAGGATATGGGGACTCGTGAGAGTCCCTTGAACTGCAAGGAGATTAAACTAGTCAATCCTAAAGGAAATCAACCCCTGAATATTCACTGGAAGGACTTGATGCTGAAGCTCCAATACTTTGGCCACCTGATGCAGACAGCTGACTCACTGGAAAAGACTCTGATGCTGGGAAAGATTGAATGCAAGAGGAGAAGGGGGCGGCAGAGGATGAGATGGCTAAATAGCATCATCCATTCAATGGGGCGGCAGAGGATGAGATGGCTAAATAGCATCATCCATTCAATGGATATGAACTTGAACAAACTCCAGGAGATAGTGAAAGACAGGGAAGCCTGGCGTGCTGCAGTTCACGGGGTCACAAAAAGTCAGACAGATCTTAGCAACTGAACAGCAACAAAGTGGGGACTTCCCTGGTGGTCCAACGGTTAGAGCTTCACCCTTTCACTGTCTGGTTTCAATCTCTGGTCAGGGAACCAGATCCCACGAGCTGCATGGTCAAAAAGAAAAAAAAAAAAAAAAAAATGGCCGTAGGATATGGCAGACGTGATGTCACTGTCAGGACTAAATTATATCATATAAGACGCCCATCTTAGCAGACTGAAGACCTTTCTGGCTGGCCTGCTGAAAGGGTGAGCTTATTGGAAGAGCCTGTGTCGGGCGGAGCTCTGGGTGCCTCTAGGAGCTGGGGGTGCCCACCAGCCAGACCCTTGGTCACCTGCACCAGTTAGGAAGTGGATCCTTCCCTATCCAGCCTTCAGATGAGAACACAGCCCAGACAGCCTCCTGACCACAGCCTTGTGTGACCCTGAGCAGGGAACCCAGCTAAGCCATGCCCAGACTCCTGACCCACAGAGACCAGGAGATGATAGACATGAGCCGTCTCAAGCTGCCAAACTGATGGCTGTTTGTTACCACAGGCCAGTGACTGACAAATGTCTTGAGTCTGACACACGCCCAACTGACAGCCCTTCTCGGCCCCAAGGATATCTGTTCCTCCCATGTTTCCCTGCCTCAGACAAAAACTCCATGCTCAACATCACTCAGACCACCAATGCCTGAGGTCCTCCTGGGGCCTTTCTCGCAACCTCCATCCAGTCTGCCTGATCATGCTGTTAGTGCCTCCTCCAAAAATGCACATGGGGGATTTCCCTGGCAATTCAGTGGTTAGGACTCCCCCTTCCAATGCAGGGGCCTCAGGGTTGATCCCTGGTTGGGGAGCTAAGATGCCACATGCCTGGCAGCCAAAAAGCAAAACATAAAACAGAAGCAACACTGTAACAAATTCCATAAAGACTTTAAAAATGGTTCACATTAGGGCTTTCCTGGTGGCTCAGTGGTAAAGAATCTGCCTGCCAATGCAGGAGACTCGGGTTCCATCCCTGATCCAGGAAGATCCCACATGCCTTGCAGCAGCTAAGCCCAGGCACCACAACAATCAGTCCTGTGCTCGAGAGCCCAGGAGCCGCAGCTACTGAAGCCCGTGTGCCCCAGAGCCTGCGCCCTGCAACAAGAGAAGCTACCTCGATGAGAAGCCCACATACCACAATTAGAGCGTAGCACCCACTCACCACCACTAGAGAAAAGCCCTCGCAGCAACAAAGACCCAGCACAGCCCCAAATTAATAATTTGTTAATGGTCCACATTTTTTAAAAGACCCACTAAAAGTCACATTTTAAAAATGCACCTAGGATTCGGCCACCTGCACCACCTCTGCCTGTGCTAAGCCACTTCATGTGTGTTCAACTCTTTGCGATCCCATGGACTGTAGCCTACCAGACTTCTTGGTTCATGGGATTCTCTAGGCAAAAATACTGGAGAGAGTTGCCATTTCCTCCTCCAGGGGATCTTCCTAACCCAGGGATTGAACCCATGTCTCTTATGTCTCCTGCTTTGGCAGGCAGATTCTTTACCACCTGCACCACCTCTGCCCGGGGCTAAGCAGAGATCTCCCAGACCTAGTCCTAGGGCTGGCCGCTGAAACCTGACCCGGGCCGTGTCCTAGACTTCCACTGGCTCCCACTCAGGGCATAAGCCCCTCATGACCCCGCCTCACACACTCTTTGCTGTGTGTCCTGAGCTCCCTCCTCCTGTTCCAGCCACATCAGCCCCCTGGCTGTTCCTCAAATACACAGACATGGCCTTGCCCCAGGGACGGTCTGTGCCTTCTACCCAATGAGCTTGTCTACACCCTCAAGGCCATTACCTCCATCTCCCCTCTGCATCCCCTGCTGTGTAGGTTTTCTCCCACAGGGTGCCAAACTGCACCAGTGACAGCAGAAGGTAAGGTGGTATCTGCCGAGGTGTGGAACCTGGAGTCCCTTTGGAAGAAGTGGCCGAGCACTGGAAAGGGAGCCAGGACGAGAACAAGCACAGCCCAATATGTACGAAAAAAGCAAGTTATCCTACCCTCCACCCTGACCTCGAGCGCCAGGGACTTCTAGTTTGATCGCTCCAGGTGATATATCATTTCTCAAGAGAACTGAAGTATGCTGGGGAAATGCCTTCAGTAAGTCAACAAGCATGTATGGCAGATAGATGTATGTGTTCAATCGCTCAGCTGTGTCGAAGTTTGCAGCCCCATGCACTGTAGCCTGCTATGCTCCTCTTTCCCACGTGAGAACACTGGAATGGGTTACCATTTCCTACTCCAGGAGATCTTCCCAACCCAGGGATTGAACCCTCGTCCCCTGTGTCTCCTGCATTGGCAGATGTGTTCTTTACCACTGGCTATACCTGGGAAGCCCACCTAGGAAGTCTACGTGGCAGGCATTGCACTGAATGATATTTACACATGTTACCTAACCTATGATCACAACCGCCCTACAAGACCAGTGTACTCTGACTGAAGAGGAAACAGAGGCACAGGAGCTGGGACACGTGCCCAAGGTCATGAGGAGGTGGTTCT
The DNA here is from genome assembly GCF_003369695.1 of Bos indicus x Bos taurus. Lineage (NCBI taxonomy): Eukaryota > Metazoa > Chordata > Mammalia > Artiodactyla > Bovidae > Bos > Bos indicus x Bos taurus. The sequence goes on along the minus strand of NC_040082.1, from coordinate 89,420,357 downwards.
AAAGGAGGTCCACAGATTTCTTGCCACTCTTCTCTTTGGTGGAGCCTAAATCTCTTCCCTGAATGTTCATTGGAAGGACTGATGCTGAAGCTCCAATACTTGGGCCACCTGATGTGAAGAGCTGACTCATTATGAAAGACCTTGATGCTGGAAAAGACTGAAGGCAGGAGGAGTTGGGGTAACACAGGATGAGATGGTTGGATGCCATTATCGACTCGATGGACATGAATTTAAGCAAACTCCAGGAGATAGTGAAGGACAAGGGAGCCTGGCGGGCTGCAGTCCATGGGGTTGCAAAGAGTCAGACATGACTTAGTGACTGAACAACAATTCTCTTCCCTTAGAGCGTGGACTAGACTTGACTTATGCCTAATGAATAAAAAACCAAAAGCAATGGCCTGAGACCTCTGAGTAGGTCGTAAAAGGCACTGAGGCTCTCCCCTGCCTGTCCTGGGGGAGTTGGCCACCATGTAGTAAGGAGGCTCAAGCAGCACCGTGGGAGGTCCTGCTGGGGAGGAGTCGTGAGGGGCCTCCTGGAAGCTCCAACCCCTGTCCCCTTGAGAGACAGCAACCTTATGAGGGACTCTCAGTCAGAATCCCCAGTGCACTCCCTAATTCTTGCCCAGAGAAATTGGAGTAATAAACATTTGCCTTCATGTGTGAACTCGGGGAGAATTTGTTACAGAGCAAATGAGAACTGATACACAAGACTCCAGGCCCAGGACTTTTCTGTCTGGCTTTCAGTTTCCTTCTCAGGAAACACACATTGTATTCTTGGTGTTCCACACCATTCTGCCCTGAATCTTCATTTTGTGAGTTTTTTAAAATTTGGCTGCACCAGGTCTTAGTTAAAGTATGTGGGATTTTTAGTTTGGCCTGTGAGAACTAGGTCCCTGACCAGGAATGGAACCCGGGCATCCTGCATTGGGAGCACAGAGTCTTAACCACTGGATCATCACCAGGGAAGTCCCTCCTTGCTTGTCTTTAACAGCCAATTATATCTCGTCGGCTCAAACCATAATTCAGTCTCTCTAAGAGGAAATAAGGGGCTCAGGGTCACTTTTTTCCAAGCAGAGTCAACTATCAACTTAGCAAAGCCTTGGGATTTCCCTGGTGGTCCAGTGGTTAGGGCTCTGCCCTTCTAATGCAGGAGGTGTAGGTTCAATCCCTGGTCAGGGAACTAAAATCCCACATGCCCTGTGGTGCAGCCAAAAAATAAAAATTAAAAAAAAAAACCAACTTCAGCAAAAACCCAAACCTCACCCCAGCTTTGCTCCCGGATTCCTACATTTCTTCCCCTCTCCACTCTCAACTCTTTGCCCACCTCTCTGTGTAACTTTTTTTTCTTGCCACTCATCCAAGACAGTCTTCCATCCCATTGCTTTTCCCTCTTTGCCTCCACGGCAGCCAGCGCTGATCTATACAACAGGCTTCTCTCATCTGCATTGCTACCTCTCCTGTTTCTCCCCACCCGGCTCCACTCTTCAGGCTCACGTCCAGCCAGGACACTGCCCCTCCCGCATTGCCCCAACCTCATGAAATCAATCACTCAGCAAGCCTTTAGGAAATTTAATAAGCTTGGTCTTTTTTTTTTTTCCTTTTTGTCTGTGGACTTTTTGTTAGGTTTTCATAGGAAGAGGTGTTTGTGAGAGAACTATTTGCGGTGATGATATCTCATGTTTTTGTAGCTTTTTAATGTGCACAGAGGAAAGGGGAGTCAGAGAGCCTGTGGGTGGAGGGAGGCAGTTGAGGCAAGAAGCTGATAAACATGGGCGATACCCAGGGAAATAGATACAGACATGTACATGAAAAAAAGAAACTTCCAATCACTTGTGACTTGTATAGTTAAAAAAAGTACAGGTTCTCAGTGCAGCGGGAAATCTCAGATTAAGTACCAGAACAGAAAAAGGTCATTAGTGCAAAAAACAGGGAAATCTAGGCAAAATTGATTGCAAGTGTTTATGTTTAATGTCAATTTCTTTTTCTCTTTTTGTCTTTTGGCCACACTGTACAGCCTGTAGGATCTTAGTTCCCCAACCAGGGATCGAACCCATACACCCTGCAGTGGGAGTGCAGTCTTACCCCCTGGTCCATCAAGGCACGCATAATAAGTCTCTTCAGTCGCGTCTGACTCTGCGACCCTATGGACTATATAGCCGGCCAGGCTCCTCTGTCCACGGGATTCTCCAGGCAAGAATACTGGAATGGACTGCCACGCTATCCTCCACGGGATCAAACCCACGTCTTTTACATCTCCTGCACTGGCAGGCAGGTACTTTACCACGAGCGCCACCTGGGAAGCTCAAGGATGGCCCCTAAGGCCAGTTTTCTTAGTGTTGATCTCTAGGCTCTGGCAACGCAAGGTTTGAACACTAGGAGGCACTGGGTGAAGGGTGTACCAGGACACTGCCGTCTTTGCAATGAACAGGATTCTGAAATCACCTTTCTTAGTTAATAGAGGTAAAGTGGAGAAAACAGCAAAGCCTGATGTAGACATGAGCCAGCCACCCGGGACATGTTATCCTCTGCTTTACTCGAGAGCCACGCATATTCAGTGGGATATGAATATGGGGATAATGGGGGAACAGCTGTTCCCCTGGTCCCACTGTTACATCCGTGGGATGTGCTTATGAGCAAAGAAAAGCAGCCAGGAGCAGAAAGGTAGCGCCTAAGATCTGTGTGCGGCTCACAGCCTCAAGTCAATTAATTCAGTCTCCCAGCACCCCCACGGAGAGGGGGCCAGCAGGATTATCCCCACTTTACAGATGAAGACATTGCGGCTTCAAGAGACAGCTCCTGTCTGTCTCTGTCATTCACTCCCTCTTTCTCTCCCTCTTTGTATCTGTCTCTATCTCTGCCTCTCCATATCTCTGTCTCTGTCTCTTTGTCTCTCTAGGTGTCTCTGTCTCCTTCGCCCACCCCCTGCCCACACACACACAGAGTTCTTGGAATTCAGGAATGTCCCCCACCCTGTCTGTGGGTCTCCATCACGAAATGGGCATGGCTTCCCAGGACCCTGCAGCCAGGTAGAGCAGGTGAGCCGTGGGGACAGGGACCAAGAGCTCTAAACCATTCCCCAGGGCAGAAAGAGAGATGGTAAGAGGGGGAAGTGACTGGGTCCAGGCCCCAGCTCCTCTGGAGCCAGCCACAGACCCACAGGTGCTTCCTGCCTCCCTGCCGCTGGTTTCTTCCTCTTTCCTGGGCTCCACGGATGGAAGCAGATGCCCAGACCTTCACATCCTCCTTCAGGAAGGACACACTCCCCTGTGCGTGCCTGTGGGCTCCCCCCAGGGTCTCTTTCCTGCCACCCATGTCTGTGGTACCAGGAACAGACCTTTCTCCACGAATCCTGTGCCGAGTGGGGTGCCCAGACTTAACCAAAGGCAACCCAGCTTGCCTCCCTCTGAGGCTCTTCCCGTTCCACACTTTACACTCTGAACTTTGAGAATCCTGCCTTGAACACACACATCTCCTCTCCGGTGGCTTGTGGGGTCCGCCCCCTAGTCCCTCACTGCAGTCGCATCAGTAGCAACAATTAGGAGAGTGAAGTCGCTCAGTCATGTCCGACTTTGCAACCCCATGAACTGTAGCCCCCCAGGCTCCTCCATCCATGGGATTTTCTAGGCAAGAATACTGGAGCAGGTTGCCATTTCCTTCTCCAGGGGATCTTCCCAACCTAGGTATAGAACCTAGGTCTCCCGTATTGCAGGCAGACTCTTTACCTGATCAGATCACAATGAATCAGAACACCTGACTGGCTATTTGGTGGGACAGGAGGGCTACACGTGGCATCCTGGGGGGTCCCACGGACTCCGTCCGCACTTCCCAGACAAGCAAACTGGAAAAGGGGTCCACACACACAACCACCCACAAAATCATACAGGATCTCACAGTGCAGTCACACGGCCACGCACACCCGCGGTCACACAACGTACAGGCAATAACACCACCCCACACAGCCACAGGCAACCCCACGCTTGAGACCACACAATTATGCTTACACACCACACGTGCTGCAGGTAACTGACTACAACCCCATTCGAAACCCAGGCCTTGTGAGCACCCCACCCCAAATCCTGGTCGGTTTTTCACGCCCTAGCAAGGGACTGGCTGAAAGAAGCCACAGGGAGGCGAGCAGAGGAACCCTCCCCAAACCCCTGGAGACCTCCCGGTCTCTGCTCCCCAACCCCGTTTTCTGCCGCCCCATCCACCCACACCCCCCATGCGGGTTTAGCCGAACTAATGGTGGGAAGGCAGGAGAGCGGCCATTGGGGACAGGGAGCCCTCAGGATCGGGAAAAACACAGGGCCCCCGGCCACGTCTACAAAGCAAGGCCTCATTCACACTCCCCGAGGGCGTCTACACAGCCCGACGCGTCCAACAACCCGGACCACATCCGCACCGCACCTGCTCCGTCTACACAGCCTGAACCCAGGCGTGGGGAGAGGGAGGCCACCTCATAACGGGAGACCCTAGACTCACCGCTCTCTGCCCGAAGCTGCAGAGCGCGACCCGGCTCCCTCCCGGACAATCAACCGGGACTCCAGCGGCCTCGGGGATGGGGCGGGGCTGAGGGCGGCACCAGGTGGGAGCACCGCCTTCCCCCGACCCGGGCAACTCCTGGGCTGACCGCCCTCCTCCTACATCACCGCCCCCCGAGGTACCCCTCCCCCCATCACCGCCCCCGACGCGGCACCCCTTCCCCTGCTCACCTGAGACCCACCCGCGCCGCTCCCGGCTCCCCGAGGCTCCGAAAGGACAACTGGGTGTGGGCCGTCCTGCGCACCTGGTCAGGAGCCCAGGTGGACCCCATGAAGGAGCTGGGCCGGCGGAGGGAGGGAGTGGGCAGCCCGTGCCCCGGGAGCCCCGGGAGCCACGTGGGGAGCCCAGTTCTGGCCCCTCGGATTTTCTGGGCGCTGGGGAGGCCAGTGCGGTCCAGGTAGAGGGTGTGGCCTGGGCAGGTGAGCCCACGTGGGCAGGTGACCTGGGACAGAGGGCAGCCGAGTGGAGCAGAGAGCTGGGGGGAGCAGTGTGTATGTGAATATCCAGGGTAGTTTATTAAACGAACTTTAACATTGTAAAATGGTTTCAGAGTTTTGAAAGATTCCTGAACATAGTATGGAGAGCTCCTACATACATACTTGGTCCAAGGTCCCCGTGTTCCTGACAGCTTGCTTTAGTGTGGTGGTTCGTGGGCACAGTTACCAACCATATTCCCTAATCCCTTAGGCTACAACTGGGTGACCAGGAAGCTGTTTGCCGTTTGCATTCCCCTTGGAGCTGCTCCACAGGAGGAGCCCCTGACCCTGGCTCCACTCCCTCCTTCCCTCGGAGCAGCCTCAGAGCTTTCTAGAACTTTAGTCCCCTCACCTGCGGGTGATATACCTTGCCCACCCCTCTCCAGGCCACAGTCCAGCCTCCTGTCACCCCCCCCATCAGAGCCCCACACAGACTGTCCGGTGTCCCTCAGGCTGGATGGTCACCTCCTCCAGGAAGTTTCCCTGACACCTGCCCCCACAGGATAGAGCTGGGGGCCGCTCCCTTGCTGACCCTCAGACCCACTGCCTTCATAGACAGATGTGTCCCAGGTCTGAGCAGAGGGGTTGGCACAAAGCAGATGTGCCGTGAACCAGTGAGTGAATGAGCAGGTGGACGGATGAGAAATGCAGAAGATCTGGTCTCTTAGTGGAAGAGAATTGCTATGCTCAGGTCCGCTTCGTAGTTCAAACACTAGATGCTGCTGTTGATATGGTGAGAGGTACAGCCTGGTGGGAGCCTGGAGGAGCTGGGCCTGCAGCCTGAAGGAGGGTCTGGCATCAGCTGACATACTCCAGTGCTCCCATAGGCAGTGAGTGAAGTGAAAGTCGCTCAGTTGTGTCTGACTCTTTGCGACCCCATGGAATTCTCCAGGCCAGAATACTGGAGTGGGTCGCCTTTCCCTTCTCCAGGGGATCTTCCCAACCCAGGGATTGAACCCAGTTCTCCCGCATTATTGCGGATGGATTCTTTACCAGCTGAGCCACAAGGAAAGCCCAGTGCTCCCGTGGACAGGAAGGAGTCTAATGGCTGGGGCTGCTGCCTGCCTTTGCCCAGCTTCTTGCTAAGCAAAGGATTTGCATTATTATTTACTTTTATTTTATTTTACTGATGCTTTGAAATTGCGGTGCTGGAGAAGACTCTTGAGAGTCCCTTGGACTGCAAAGAGAACAAATCAGTCAATCCTAATGGAAATCAACCCTGAATATTCATTGGAAGGACTGAAGCTGAAGCTCCAATATTTGGGCCACCTGATGTGAAAAGTCCACTCATTGGAAAAGACCCTGATGCTGGGAAAGATTGAGGGCAGGAGAAGGGGAGGACAGAGGATGAGATGATTGGATGGCATCACCAACTCAATGGACATGAGTTTGAGCAAAGTCTGGGAGATGGTAAAGAACAGGGAAGCCTGGTGTGCTGCAGTCCGTGCAGTCGCAGAGTCAGATATAACTTAATGACTGAACAACAACCATTTATTTGTAATTGGAGAATAATTTACAATGTTGTGTTAGTTTCTGCCATACATCAAATGTGAATCAGCCATAGGTATATAGATGTCCTCTCCCACCTCCTACCCTATCCCACCCCTTTAGGTTGTCACAGAGCACCGGGCTGAGCTCCCAGCATCATACAGCAAATTCCCACTAGCTGTTTTACATATGGTAATATACATGTTTCAATGCTGCTCTCTCAATTCATCCCACCCTCTCCTTTCTCTGCTGTGTCCACAAGCCTGGTTCTCTATGTTTTTAACCGATTTTGAATGAGTATGTTAT